>NC_060125.1:558980120-563980120 GCF_021461395.2 Schistocerca americana | reverse complement strand
CGCCTCCTCGCCGGCGGCACAGTAAACGTCCCGTCCCGTCCCGTCTCGTCTGCTCTCGTCTCGTGTCCCTGTCGCCGTCCACCGCGCGGTCGCCAGGAATAGACGACACGCAGCACGCGCTCTCGCACGCACGCACACACACACTCGCACGCACACACACACAGAACGAGTACACGGGTGCACGTCTCCCGCCTGATGTCACACACCGGCTGATACCAGCAGGCTGGCTAACGTTAACTCAACACGCTGTCATCGCGTTTTTATGTTCAGTCACATAATCCTCGGGCTTCCACTCCTTCACCTACCTGTATGCTTCTTTAGCCGCTGCACAGCGCATACTGAAGGCCATGTCCTACCAGTAATATGTTTATTACCACAGCACCGCAACTGCGTTGATCAAAGTGACGGGCAGCATCAAACACGGCGTGGACAGGCGTCAAGCGACCATTTTAACATTGACTGATTACTACAAGGCTACAGATACTGCCAGTTTCGATACATTACCTACGAAAATGGAAGACTGAATTTCTCAAACAGTGTGGTTTGGCAGATACCTCAGAAGCAAATTAATGTGAGCAAGTCCTCTGTGGATGGGACAAAATATCAGTGTAAAATGTGCTCTGTGGAGTACCCCACGGTTCAGTCCTTGGTCCTCTCCTTTTGTCTCTTTGTATCAACGGTACTTCATATGCGCTTCTTTCTCGTAACTATCACTTACACACTAAAGTCATCCATATGTATCCAAGCGATGCCCTTATGGACATTGCTCCTTCCGTATCAGTTATGAACATCGACCTTTATTCAGTGTGACGATGGGCACAAAATCTGGATGTTAAACCGGAGTCTAAAAAGTTACAGGTCAGCCTCATATCAAAAGCTAATCAGCGAACATTGTCGTGGAACAATTCCTCAAGCACTTCCTAATGGTATCCAGTCACCACAGTAAAAGCAGATAGTGACATAATCATCGATGAGTATCTAAAATGGGACGAGCAAACTCTTGCAGTATGCACAAAATTTTACACTTATGTTTACAATTTACACTTTCAGTTAGAACTATTTCTCTTAATTTTAGCATTTTATGCAGGCAACATTGCGATTTCCTGCATATCGTCTTAACCGTCTTAAAATAGTAAGATATCTCTCTTGCCTACATGGAAGCCAAAAATGTAGAAAAATATTTTCACCTCCCAGTGTAAGTCGTAAATCTAAGTGTAAATCTCGTGCATACTGTAAGAGTTTGTTCATCCCATTTCAGATTTCATTTAATATTATGCCACTATCTGTTACACGGTGTCCCATTTCGTCCAGAAGCAAAATAAGAAAAAAGCATGTCAAGGAAATATTGCTTAGCTGTCGGAGGGACATTATCCAGTACGATCACCTTTCTTGTAACTTTGTTCGTTACGAAGATACGAAAAGTAGTACCTCTTTCTTAAATAGCACCCTCTATGTATTGTTCGGTAATCCACTTTCTATCCCAAAGATATGTTAAGAAACGTATCACAGTGTACCATTCACGTAAACATGACCTCATTAAAAAGTAACGTAAACTTTATTCGCTGGTTGGTTGATTTGGGGGAAGGGACCAAACAGCAAGGTAATCGGTCCAGGCGGACTAGGGTAGGATGGGAAAAGAAGTCAGCCGTGCCCTTTCAAAGAAACCGTACTTGGATTTGCCTGAAGCGATTTAGGGAAATCGCGGAAAACCTGAATCAGAATGCAGAACGAGATTTTCACTCTGCAGCGGAGTGTGCGCTGATATGAAACTTCCTGGCAGATTAAAACTGTGTGCCCGACCAAGACTCGAACTCGGGACCTTTGCCTTTCGCGGGCAAGTGCTCTACCAACAGAGCTACCGAAGCACGGCTCACGCCCGGTACTCACAGCTTTACTTCTGCCAGTATCTCGTTTCCTACCTTCTAAACTTTACAGAAGCTCTCCTGCGAACCTTGCTGAACTAGCACTCCTGAAAGAAAGGATATAGCGGAGACATGGCTTAGCCACAGCCTGGGGGATGTTTCCAGAATGAGATTTTCACTCTGCAGCGGAGTGTGCGCTGATATGAAACTTCCTGGCAGGTTAAAACTGTGTGCCCGACCGAGACTCGAACTCGGGATCTTTGCCTTTCGCGGGCAAGTGCTCTACCATCTGAGCTACCGAAGCACGACTCACGGCCGGTACTCACAGCTTTACTTCTGCCAGTATCTCGTCTCCAACCTTCCAAACTTCACAGAAGCTCTCCTGCGAACCCGAGCTCGGTACAAAACTGACTTTGAGTCTCCTGCACTAACACACAGTGCAAGTAGCTGGGATAACGTAACTCGTTCGTTTTCTAGAGCTGATAATAAACAGACAGAAAAAGTAGTGAAGTGCACACTGTGATTCAATCAACCGTCTTCGGTTGAAGTTACCATTTCTACCTTCTCTATTTCGGTGTACTTCATATTCACTGAACGTTAGCACTTCACCCTTCTCCTCGTTGGTCCACACAGTAGTCACACAAACATCCAGCTGAAGGTAGTGCACTGAATGACACATCTGGATTTTCCTTGTGTTTCCATTTGTTCACTCCATCAGCACTATGTGCTAATCCAAAGTAGAAGACAAGTTTATGCTACGTTCCTGATAACGTCATGTTTACGTGACTGATTTGCCGTGATGCGTTCTTGAACATGACTTAACGGGAGGAAGTGGATTACCGTGTAAAACATACAGGGTGCTTCGTAACGAGGACGGGAAGTCATGCTGGTTAATGTCCTCCTGATAGCTTAACAACATTTGATTGATGCACATTTTATTTTGATTCTGCACAAAATGATACTTTTGTGACCAAGATAAATGAGACACTCTGTATGCCTCCTTAGGTCTTCAACCATCTAGTTGGTTGACAGCAACTCACCAAGTATTTCTGTCTTCGGCCTTCCTCTTGAGAGAAGTTACGTTGTGTAGCTCGTATCCTCCATCGGCTTCTTGCGTTTTTCCCTTCTCCGGTCCTTTCAGCGATACTTTTAATGATAGCTTCATGTCTCAGTAGATGGCCGACGCATATGTCCCTCCTGTGTTGAAAAAATCTCAAAAGATACGGTTTCTCTTCTTCCATTCTGCGGAGCACGTCTTCCTTTGATATAAGTTTATTGTCTTCCCAGGAAATCTTGAGCAGACTACGGTAGCACCACATCTCGATGGCTGTTGTATTTTTCAGTTTCTCAGAGTGTCTAGGTTTCATATCTGCACAGCAGCGCACTCCAAACAAACGTCTTTACGAGGTCTTTCCTGACAAGTTTGTCTACGCATATGGCGTGAAACGAATTCTTCCCGCGGCTGGTCCCGGTGGAGGTTCGAGTCCTCCCTTGTTCATGGGTGTGTGTGTGTTTGTCCTTAGGATAATTTAGGTTAAGCAGTGTGTAAGCTTAGGGACTGATGACCTTAGCGGTTAAGTCTCATAAAATTTCACACACATTTCAACATTTTTGAATTCTTCCCTTGTTAAAAAGTGATTTGAGCTGATGGATGGCAACAGCCTTGCGGCGTTGGTAGCTCCGCCTCCCGCCCGATCACCGAAGTTGAGAAACCTTGGACCCGGTTAGAATTGGATAGGTGACTGTCCGGCGAAAACCGGATGCCGTAATTTGAAGAACACGCAAGTCGCGGAAGTGGCGTTTACTTGAAATACTTGTTCCAGGCAGGGCTGTCACACGACATAATCATCATTATTAACTGGTGGATTTGATTTGCAGTACCCTTCCTTGACCATCAGTCTGATGTAATTTTACTCCATAGGTAGGATTCAACGGTCTCCAGTCGCTCATTATTAAGTGAACATTGGGCAACGTTGTTGTATGTGGGGGTTGTAAAAAGCAACTCACACAAATTTATTTAGAGTGTTCGAGTTTGCTTCTACAATGCTAAATAACGCATCCAGTAACAAGTTTCCTCTAACGAACTGAGTCAGGTGCGAAGTTTTCTGCTTCTGTCCATTTCATACCCATGCACTGAAGATCCCACACAAAAGTTCGTTACCAGGTCTTACGATATCTTCCTCTACTTCTGTACAAATCAGTTGGTTTGCATAACAGTGCTGACTTGGGGATTCTTTTTCCATCTGCCATACGCAGAACACGCTCCGTTCTTTCAGCGGCAATTTTAATCCGGCTTGAAACGCCGTCGCGATAGCCGACCTGCAAAATTCAGCTCAAGCACCTCTGGTGGAAGATTTTGAGCGTGTATTCTGATTTTGGCTGGCATTTTGCAGGTCTCACACGCATACATAGTCCTCGGTACGACGGAATAGTTATACAGCCGAAGCTCTGGGCACATACGTATAACGTCCTTAGCTCGTGGTCTAGTGGCTAGTGTTGCTGCGTATGGATCACGGGGTCCCGGGTTCGATTCCCGGCTGGGTTGGGGATGTTCTCTGCCCGGGGACTGGGTGTTTGTGTTGTCCTCATCGTTCCATCACGATCATTTGTAACAGTGGCTACACTGGACTGTGTAAAATATTGGCCTGTGTAAAAATTAGGCAAAATTTAGGAGTTTCTACGGCCGCTGATGACCGCGCAGTTGATAGCCCCGCAAACCAAACATCATCACGACGACATTAGTTTACACACTGCGGACGCTTAACCAGTTCTGCCCGTGATACCTGCCTCTACGCCCCCGTTCTTACAGATACGGTCGTAGAGATATGGAAACCGGTCAACATCTTGTAATACCTTCTGTTGCACTATAAACTGAGTAGTTACATTTCCACATTTTATGCACATTGGTTTGGAAACATCTTGACAAATTAAAACTGTGTACCGGACCGAGACTCGAACTCGGGAACTCTGCCTTTCGCATACAAGTGCTCTACATGCTGTTTTGGTTGACTACAAGGGTGGGCAGCCGGTGGCCCGTGGGTCTTATCCGGCTTGCGACTGATTTTAATCTGGCCTATGCAAGAAATTACCAAAGTTATTTCCAACTGTTTCTCCATTGGAATTGCTTATCTCTCTGCTGTGCTATGTTTCCCTGTTCCTTCTCATATTAATAATTCGTATCCACTGCCAAGGATTGAAACTGAGGAAAATTTATTACAAATTTGCTGAAACAGTTGCTTTTATAGACTTTTTTTCACGATAAGATTAATTTTTTTTAAATTTTTACTATCGCCGTAGCAGAATTTTGTAAGAGGAGTTTTTAAGGCAGCTATTATAAAATTTTGACACAATGTTTCCGACGCGTGAATAAATGTAAACATCTGAAGACGGGATGGACATAAAATCAATGTACCCTCAAGAATGGGTGCTTTGAAGCATAATTTTTGGCGAGACGTGTTGGGTAAAGGGGCACCATCATATCGGTGAGTTACCCCACAAACATTGAGGTCACGGACGCTGTACTTTCTTTTGTTTTACTTTATGCGCTAGGAGCGCTGCTGTCTTGTCACGTGACCAAGCGGCCGGCGAGCGTAATCAAGTACGTGAAGCAAGCCCTGGGGTCTCCAAAGGTTGTCCGTGCCTAATTTACTTCATACAGGATGTTTGAAAGTTTTTTCATCAATCTCTAGCGATAGTAGATCACATCAAGGGGAATAACTTTTGTCTGAGACAAAATGTTCACTCACGTTTCCCGGTGGAGTTGGGCATCCTTAGTATTCGACTGCCCTGCGACGACGAGAACTCACCGAACCAGCAGGATATGCTAACCAGGTGTGCTGCCGACAGCCCACACCAGAGAACTGAAAGTGACTTTCAACGAGAAAACCTAAATACTGAGTGTCTCTAACTTGAGAAAGCTATTACCTACCCACTTTCACGCTGATCATATTACTGGATTATAGGCGACGCACATTGCTTACGCAGCCCCTCCTGCCTTTCAGGGGCATTACAGATGGCAAACGACGGCTACAGAAGGGCGAGATGCGTCACGGGGCATGTTTCTCTGTAACAAAATTTGTTTCCTATGACTTGATCCATGACTCCCACAAGTTCGATGCACTTTGAAACATGCATTATATGAATTATATAGGGCATAATGTTGGAAACTTCGCGAGGATGCCCACATGTTGTCTTCAGGACAGTTTAAGGGGCAGAAAACTAGTGAAATACCGGAAGATCTACAGATCATCAGAGACTATTGCCGCTACTGGCAATTGGCTCTCAGCTCAAATAACAGCGGGGTATTGCACATGTTCAGGGTGTTACGGAACTATAATAATACATAACGTAGAGAACACCAAAACAAATAACCACTGAGGGTTAGCCATAAGCACAAATGCAGATGGTGGTAGTATCGCGTACACAAAGGTATAAAAGGGAGCGCATTGGTGGACCTGTCATTAGTACTCAGGTTATTCTTGTGAAAAGGTTTCTGACGTGATTGTAGCCGCAGAGCGGCAGTTGGAGCTAAGCACATGGGATTCGATTTTTCAAATCGTTAGGCAGGCCAATATTCCGAGGTCCACTGCATCAAGAATGTGCAGAGAATGCCAAATTTCATACATGTTAGCAGAAGAGCCAACACCGTGTTACGAGTGGAAGCCGAAATGCACGCGTTTTAGCTCACGCAGGCTGGCGTGAGGAGCGACGAACTATACTGACGTGAGGTCTGGTACATGACAAGGAATGAGAATTCAGAAAGCGGACGTAATTAGCTTGATACTTAACTTTAATCCATTAGTGATGAACGTCGCTCTTGACGGTACATGATTCACAATATTATCTGTTCAGAATACATTCTTGAAGCAATTATAGTAACTGAAGATGGCGCCTTGCTAGGTCGTAGCAAATGACGTAGGTGAAGGCTATGCTAAACTGTCGTCTCTGAAAATGAGAGCGTATGTAGACAGTGAAACATCGCTAGCAAAGTCGGCTGTACAACTGGGGCGAGTGCTAGGGAGTCTTTCTAGACTAGACCTGCCGTGTGGCGGCTCTCGGTCTGCAACCACTGATAGTGGCGACACGCGGGTCCGACGCATACTAACGGACCGCAGCCGATTTAAAGGCTACCACCTAGCAAGTGTGGCGTCTGGCGGTGACACCACACTACCTCTCACAGCAGACAACGCAGCGGCCGACGGTCTTCACTTAACGACCGAGAGCAGCATCGTTTGCTCAGAGTTGTCAGTGCTAACGGACAAACAACGCTGTACTATTATACAAATAATATTTTTTTTCTGATTTTTCGATAAATTAGTGTAATCGATGTTCCGATTTCATTTCTTTTTTCTTTTGTTTCATGCCATTATGTTAAAGAAACTGTAAACAATTTTCAATGTGAATATTAATGTTTATGTCAAATTTCAAGCAATATTGTAATAGAATTGAAGTGTAACAAACGTTGAATCTATTGCAACATGTTTAAAATTGTAATTGTGCGTCTGGTCCATACGTAGGCAATGTGTTAGGATATGTAGAATGCAAAACCTCTGGTGAATACCCTGTCTGTAGGGGAGCGGTAAAAGGTGGATGGCAGGTGAGCGCGGGAAAATGCACACGGGCGCTGTACGGCATAACGGGCTCAGCAGTAGTAGTCGGAGTTGGGCATTGGGCTGAGCAACACGTTCTGGATCGAAGAGGCTCTCCTGGAAGACGTGGTTTCATTGAGCCTCGGATATGCCGTTCCGACGCCTATACAGCACGGCAAAATTCCATAGGCACTAAATGGAAAAGTATCGCGACGCCATGAAGAAGTAAAGTGCCGATACATCAAGAGCCATTGCTGTGATTGTATGTGTGCTCTGTGCCTCGCCATCTCGCCGCCTACCAACCGCCACATCGATACAAACAGGTTGAAACTTTTAGTACTGTATTCGTGTGGACCAATGTTACTTTTATTCCATACTGTTCAATAACAACTTAAATTTTCCTATCATTTAATTATCCTCACAACTAACCTAGACAGGGTCCTTTCCAAATGTTGTGCAATCCGAGTGTCCCGAAATGAAGAATTAAAGTTTATGTTAATAATGATTACCTGCAGACCTAGCTATGTTAGAATGATGTTTAAAGAACTTTTTTTTGTTAATGAACTAATAGACGAATAACAAAGGTCTGACAAAGTTGGAAGATAATTTTGATATCGATTTAGAAATGAAGTTTCATTATTTTGAGGCTGATATAATGGTATTTAAATGAGCAGGAAATAAGACAAAAAGAGTAGTAAATCATATATTGGAAATATTGAGGGCATAATGATTTCAGTAATTAATTTTTTTAATACAGTGATCATAACAGTTACAGGGTCCCCCCCCCCCCCCCCCCCCTTTTTATTCATTTGAATTCTGAAGTGTTCTAAACTGATTTGACCAGCAAAGTCAAAGCCCAAATAGAACCCAAAATTTATCAGTGTTTTACCTTTATCAAAATTGATATTGTGTGTGTGTTTAGAAAGTGCTATTTCAAGGGTAACCTATGCCCGATTTTAATCAGATCAATATACAGTACGAAGTTTTGTAGTAAACATTATAGTGTAATGTTATGTATTTATGGTTTATCCATATAAGTACAGAAAGTGAAATTATCAGTTCAGTAGATTTTCTGGTTCTAAAGTTTACCATATTATGCAGTGTTATTACGTGTTGTTTTGTATGAACGTACATCAACATGTACAGGGAAGAAACTCAGTTAATGCCTAATTAGGCTGGCGACCGTATTATTAGCAAATTGGTAGCATATTCTGTGTTGTTTCTTGTCCATCCTGGCGTGTAGTTGCATGTCGGACTTGCTTGACGTATCATTGTTATTACAGAGTGGTTGTAAGTCCGATTTGCCTCCATTCAGGTACACGCGGTCAATTTCTATACAAAAATCCTTTCTCATAAGGTGAAGCCCGTCAACTTACCATAGTACAGACTTTAAGGAGTATTGTGTGCCCCACGCGCACGTTACACTCCGTTCGGTCAATACGGCGAAATTTGGCGTTGATGGGCAATAACAGCACACTACCGACGCGAATGCTTTTGCTAACTGCGCGACATAGGCTGTAGCGCCTCTCCCAGGGTCGAGACCAGTCGGTTGGACCCTAGTCGACTGAAAACAGTGTGCCGGTCAAATGAGTCTCCATATCAGTTAGTAAGAGCTGGGGGAAGGGATCGACTATGGTGCAGGCCCAACGGCGCCACGGACCCAAGCAGTCTGTGCAAAAAATGGCTCTGAGCACTATGGGACTTAAATATGAGGTCATCAGTCCCCTAGACTTAGAACTACTTAAACCTAACTAACCTAAGGACATCACACACATCCATGCCCGAGGCAGGATTCGAACCTGCGACCGGAGCAGCTGCGGCTAAAACCGCTCGGCCACAGCGGCCGGCCACTCTGCAAGCTGGTGGTGGTTCTATAATGGCGTGGGCTGTGTTTGTATGGAATGGACTGGGTCCTTTGGTTCAGCTGAGCCGATCATTGAATGCAGTTGGTTATGTTCGGCTAATTGGAGACCATCTACGGCCATTGATGAACTTCATATCCCCAAATAACGATGTTACTTCTATGTATGGCAATGCACCATGTTACTGGATCACAGTTCTTGACGATTGGTTTGAAGAACGTTCTGGGGAACTCGGGCGGATGATTTGGCCTCCCAGGCCTCCCGATGGGAATCCCATCGAACATTTATAGGAATAATCGAGTGATCAGTTCGTGCACAAAATCCTACACCGGAAACGTTTTCGCAAATGTGTGCAGCTATAAAAGCTGTATTGTTCAATATTTGTTACAGGGGACTTCCAACGACTTGTTGTGCGCAGACGCCTTTGAATTTCTCCAGCACACTGGGCAAAAGGAGGTCCGACACGGTATTACGAGGTATCCCATGACTTTTGCCACCTTCAGTGTTTTTCGTTAACTATATGGTCTCTGAAGTCAACTTGCAGTGTTCGGGAATATTTTGTTGCTGGTGCTGATGCAAACTGTTGTATCGGTGTCACTGAATAGGAACGTGTACTGACATTCAAAGCTGCTCTGTGTACTGATAGTTAGCTCTGAGATCTGCTTGGGGCGTTAGACAAAGGTAGCGGCAGCCCGTGTCAACAGTGGCTGAGAGCCACAATCAGGAATCGGCAGCTCGGCGGAGGTGGCCCTGTGGCCTGGCAACCCATGTCACCTGGCCGTACATGTCCAAATTTCTTCATCTGGGGGCGTGTGAAGCAACTGGTGTGTGAAACCGTTGTGGAAACAGAAGAAGACCTTGTCATTGGAATTGCCGTCACTCTTAGTATCAGTGCGGACATGCAAGTAATCTCCGAACTGGCTAGACAGTGAATAATCCGACGACGTAGTGTCTGCATACAGGCCAGTTATCGCGCTTTCGAGAGGTTCCTGTGAATGCCACTGCTGTGCTAATTACTGCTACAACGGTAAACTACCTTTTGCATAAATCGTCCCTAGCATCATAAACTGTCGCGAACCGTAAGTAATGTTACTAATTATGTTCCTTTGAGTGTTCTCTGTCTACTGTGCTAATTTGAACGAACAGTTTCGGAACACTCTGTAGGGGCAGAAACATGTTTCAAATTACATGATTGGCAATTAATTGCACTGAACAACAAATTTTAAGAGAAAATGCGTAAATTACATGTTTTTGAGTTAGTTATGTTAATTTCAGTATAAAATGATACAAAATCATCATCTTCATAAATATTTAGCTCTAGTTTTTTTAAAAAGTAATCTAAATTTTTGTATAAATAACTCACTAACTAAATAGCCATTCATGTTCCGAGATTCAGCAGAACAGATTTTAAGTGAATAATTACCTAAATTATGTTACGTGTTATGCACTGATAGATTTCAGTGCCATTCTGGAAGTACGAAAGTAAGTTATTAAGAAAAAAATGAAAATGATGTTACATGAATGAAAATACTTTGTTAGTCTGCTTTGTACCAGAACTATGTAAAGCACAAAATAAAATACATAAATTAAATGGTCACAGATTTATATAAAGGATTACAAATGTTAAATCTCCATATGTACAGTACATACAACTACATATTTTGTTCAGACGATAATTCAGCAGATGACCGTTTTCGCTTGGCTTGACGTTTATGCACGTGCTCGGGAACATTCCTTATAACAGTCCAGCAGTAATCTGTTAAAATAGTAGGGCTCCACTTTCCTCTTCTCAAATGTGGCAATATCTTGATAAAATCACTCCCCATGTTCATCACTTACTGCACCACAATCTTTGGGGAAGAAGTCAAGATGACTATGCAAGAAATTATTTTCACTGACATGTTGCAGCCACGTTTTTCGTAACATGACAACATGTTATCTACAGACTCTTTGTAACTTATTGCTCGTTTGTTCCTTAAGAACTGTAGACAGACTGTCTTAAAACATTGCCGTACATGCTTCTCATCACCTTGTATGATTCCGTCAAAAGTATGGTCTCCAAAAAGCTCTCGAATCTGTGGGCTACAAAGATGGCCTCCTTTACTTTGGCATCACTTAAGTAAGGGAATTTTTGCGTTAAGTACTTAAACGCATCACCATCTTTGCTCACTCCCTTAACAAAGTTTTCCATTAGACCCAACTTGATGTGCAAGGGCGGGAGCAGAATCTGTTTAGGGTCTACCAGACGTTCACTGTTAATGTTCTTTATAAATGGTTTAAGAGATTTTATGGTGGGTCATTCATGCTTACTGTAATGAAATACACGAGCTCGGCTATCCCATTCCCAGAAAAATCTGCAATATTTAGTATACCCTAACAGCATACGTAATAGCAGTGCAACCACTTTCAAGTCACCACAAATCTGGCATTGAGAGTCATTATACTTGAAGGCTTCTATTAAAATCTTCATGTTTTGGTATGACTCATATGCACACTATGCCCAACTGGAATAGAAGAGCACTGCTTTTAAGCTCAACTTTGACGAATCAATAAAGAGTCTCCACTCATCAGGGTTGTAATTAATTCTGAAAGCCTTCATTAGACTATTTATGTCTACACATGCCACAAGATTATTTTGCATGTTAAAAAAAAGGAGTGAATTGTGGCTCGCTTCTGCGGTAGAATGAAGCATTTATATTGCTTTCCAGAAAATTGCTCTGCTGCAATCTTGATACTAAAATCTCAGCCTTAGCTGTAGAGACCTCCAAATCTCTAATGAGATCACTTAATTCATTTGAGACAGTTTTGTGGTTCATCAGTTGATGATATATTTGGAAGAAACTCTGGATCTTGTGATGTACATGGTTCAGAACATTCAGAATCCCCATCAGAAGTGATGTCGCAATCTGCTGGCGGTTCAGTTATTGGCAATCCTTCCCCATGTAGAACTGGACGTATGGCAGATGAAATGTTAGGAAAGATCACTGTCTGCTTCTTCTTCGTAGGTATTCCCTTCTTGATAGGAGGAATCATAAAAAAGTAGCAGTCACTGACATGATTAGTTGTCTCACGCCAGATCATGAGCAATTCCTGAGGTTGCTGGCCAAGTTTGCAGATCACGTGTGGAGCCCAGAGTTTGTTGGTTTATCCTGATCTCTAACTTTGCACCCAAAATAACAACTGTAAGCTTTTTTAATCAATGGAGTTATTTGTTATTTTTGTGAAGCAAATGTCACTTCTCCACACACATAGCAAAATGTGTCAGCAGTGTTAGCACGAATTCGTGGCACTTTTGTTCACTTCAGTAGCAGTCAACTTGAACAACTGGTTGTTCACCTGGAAACATCTGCGTTACAAATCTAACACGGACATTTCTACCCCTACAACGCTGCCCAAGTCGACTGTTGGCTATGTGACTGTGAAGTGGAAACGCGAATCAACAAGAACAGGCACACCTCATGTACTGATAAACAGGGATCTTCAAGCATTGTTGAGGCTGACTACATTAAATCAGCGGACGGAATCTCTCATGAGCTCCAAAGTGCTACCAGCAGTCCAATGAGAACAATGACTGTGTGTAGCGAGTTTAAAAAAGTCGGGTACAGTGATCGTGTAGCTACTCATAAACAACGCATTTTTACAGTCAACACCAAGCGACGCTTGAGATGATGTATGCAGCGGCGCCACTGTATACTGATGACTGGAAAGGAGTAATTTGGAGTTGTGAGCCGCTCTGTACCCTGTGCCAAGCCGATGGGAGGGTTTGGGTTTGGTGAATGCCTGGAGAAAGTTACTTACCGTCATCTGTATTGGCAGTAGTGATTTGCAGAGGAGGTAATGTTACGGTATGGGGGTGTGGTTTCGCGGTTAATGTGCGGTCCCCTTACTCTGCTTCAGCAAACGCTAAATACATATGTGGTCACTTTGGAGATGATGACTGTTCAGAGTGACAATCCAGCTTGCCACAAAGCAGCGTCTCTGAGGCAATGGTGTGGGGACAATGACAGCACTGAAATGGACTGAGCTCCTCAGAGTCCGACCTGAACCAAATGGAACAGCTTTGGAATGAGTTGGAACGTCGACGTTCGTCCAGACGTTACGTCTAGTCTCACTACTTTCTACGCCATTCCTCCATAGACATTTGCCGAATTGAACGCAATGGCACAGCTTTGAGATGAGTTGGAATGTGTCCAGACGTTACGTCCAGTCTCGCTACTTTCTACGCCATTCCTCCATAGACATTTGCTGAACTGAACGCAATGAAACATCTTTGAGATGAGTTAGAAAGTCGACTTTGCTCCAGACGTTACGTCCAGTCTCGCTACTTTCTACGCCATTCCTCCATAGACATTTGCCGAACTGAACCCAATGGAACAGTTTTGGGATGAGTTGGAACGTCGACTTTTCTTCAGACGTTACGTCCAATCTCGCTACTTTCTACGCCATTCCTCCACAGACATTTGCCGAACTGAACCCAATGGAACAGCTTTGAGTTGAGTTGGAACGTCGACTTTGCTCCATACGTTACATCCAGTCTCGCTACTTTCTTCACCATTCCTCCATAGACATTTGCTGAACTGAACCCGATGGAACAGCTTTGGGATGAGTTGGAACGTCGACTTCGCTCCAGACGTTACGTCCAGTCTCGCTACTTTCTACGTCATTCCTGCATAGAGATTCAGATACCTGAAGGAAAGTGTCCCCAGCAGAGTTCAAGCCGACATCAAGGCGAAGACTGGACGCACCCCATATTAATGCCCACTAAAAAGGTGTCCAGATACTGTTGATCACATAGCGTGTGGTTGTTGGTTTGTTCCACAAGTTCACTTGGCCGCTGCACTGCAGGATGCCTCAGCGCCACATCTTCAATACCGCCTGGTAGCCAGAGACGAGCGGGAGTCAGGCACACAGCCAGCCACACGGGTGTAGCGTGCTCCGGGGCCCACGCCTCTGCGTGGGACAGCTGCTCTGGTCCGGTCCGCCCGTCCCGACCCCGGAGTGTCGCGGCAATTTGCCGCGCCTGCGCACCAGCGTCCCGACAAATGGCTGTTAAGCGCAGCGCGCTGTTTATAAACACGGTCGTACATCAGCGCGAGGCGGGACCCCTAACGCTGCCGGGCTAACGAGCGTCGAGACGGCTACAGCGGCTGGTGCGACTCCGGCCCCTGTGGTTCTGGCAGGCGGCAGGTCCCACGCGGCTATTAGCGTTCAGTTTGTTCCCGGCTCAACATCTGGTAATGGTCGGGGATCGCAGTTCTGTTTACGCACATCCGGAGTACTTTGTCGCCAGTCAGGCAATTCAACAAGAATCATTTTGCCGCGCGAGGTAGCCGCGCGATATAGGACACCTTGCCACGGTTCACGCGGCTCCCCACGTCGGAGGTTCGAGTCCTCCCTCGGGCATCGGTGTGTTTGTGTGTTGTCCTTAGCGTAAGTTAGTTTATGTTAGATTAAGTAGTGCGTTATCTTAGTCCCACAGGAACTTACCACAAATTTCCAAATTTCTAATTCAACATTGATAATGAGGACGCTCCATGGTCATGGCTCGATGTGTTTCCGAGGTTGGGTGGTTGATTCAGGGAGGGAACCAAACAGTGAGTTTATCGGTGCCATTGGATTAGGGAAGCCGCGCGGGGTTAGCCGAGCGCTCTAAGGCGCTGCAGTCTTGGACTGTGCGGCTGATCCCGGTGGAGGTTCGAGTCCTCCCTCGGGCATGGGTGTGTGTGTTTGTCTTTAGGATAATTTAGGTTAAGGAGTGTGTAAGCTTAGGAACTGATGACCTTAGCACTTAAGTCCCATAAGATTTCACACACTTTTTTTTTTGAATAGGGAAGGATGCGAAAGGAAGTCGCTCGTGCCCTTTCATAAGAACCATCCCGGCATTTGGCTGAAACTATTTAGGGACATCAGGGAAAACCCAAATCAGGATGGCTAGACACGGGTTAGGACCGTCTCCTCCCAAATGCGACTCCAGTGTGGTAACCACTGCGCTATCTCGCTCCATTTTCCAAGATATTCCACTCATTTTTCCCTGTGGAGTTTGGTGGCAGAACTCTACAACTCATCTCTAATATTTCATATCTCCTTTAAACATCCTTCAGTTTGAGCAATTGACATTCTTATTTGACATTATACACCATCGTTGGTTAGTTTAATTTTTCTTTCTAACACACTATTATTTCTTCGATTTCTTTTTTTTTCTGAAAACAATTTTAGCTTGTAAGAACGAACGATGTATGTTATCGCATGAAAATAAAAACATGTCTTTATTATTCGCGAACAAAGCATCAGAGATAACTGCAGACTGGAAATCTGAATTGTTCTAACAAGGAAACCACACAGCACTGAGATTTTTCACTGTTTTTATACGTATGGCCCGTAAAATTCAGAACTCAACTATCGATCTCCCAAAGGAAATCGATTCATTTCTCAAAATTTCTAGAGAAAATCGACTTTTCTGAGCGTTTTGAATACTCGATATGAAGATATATTGTTTCAACCCGCCATCTGGCTCTGTAGTAGAGTACACCCCTCGTACGTGGGAGGTCTGGGTTCGACTTCTGGTTGTGTTGCATTTTCAGTCAAAGACGCATGTTCCATGTGCATTTCCGTAAAGTACAATACATATACATAAGTGGAAGCAAGCTTAGCTTGTGCTGTTTCTTTAAGTTAAATAATCTTTATATTAAAAATCTTTCACAAAAGACTGGTGTTTAAGGATTGATGTATGCAATGAAGACAGGATTTTTGTGTGCAATATGTAAGTAGAAATAAGAGGACGTGCACATTTCAAAAAATGACAAATAGTTATGTGTTAATTAGCATGTATTTGATCAATTTTATATTTAAACGAAAAGTATTCCAACTCAACAACCGATATAATGACCGAAACGAGACTCGAACCAACAATCATCAGTCCTGAGTGCTACTGAATTGTTTCCATTATTTCGTTTTTTTTTAAACTTCATGAAAATACTCATATAACGAGGAGCTTTTTTTAGAAAATTGGCTGTGAAAAGGAATCGACCCGGACTTCTCACGTGGTAGGCAAGGCTGCTACCACAGACACACGCTGGCCTGTTTGTAACTGACTGTACTTTAACATATTAAAGCATCTGTAAACCGACAAAATGGATTTTCTCTAGAATTTTTCAGGTTGCATCGAACTGCTTTTGGAGATGGGTATTTGAGTACCATAAACATAAAATATTGCAGAAATCCCATTTGCGTGTAATACCGTAAATGCTAAACTTTACTTTGCCTCAGAGAACATTTATAATGTACCATTTCCTTTTACCCTATGCGGTACAAACACTTTTTCAGCTGAAAATTAGTACGTTTCTAGCGATGGAGATTGCTTCTACAGAACATATATACTATATCAGAAAACTAGACTTTACTAGAAGTTAGACGGTACAGTCTGGAACCGCGAGACGGCTACGGTCGTAGGTTCGAATCCTGCCTCGGGCGTGGATAGGTCTGATGTCCTTAGGTTAGTTAGGTTTAAGTAGTTCTCAGTTGTAAGGGACTGATGACCTCATAAGTTAAGTCTCATAGTGCTCAGAGCCATTTGAACCATTTGAACTAGAAGTTAATAATAAAGCCTTTATGTAAGAATGCTGTTGTACTCATCTAGTAATGGTTCCAGATTCGAGGCCCTTTTCTTCGGTGAGTAAGAGCGATAAACACTTCCACGTTTTGCTGATTCATAGTAAAGAAGCTTTCCTTAGAGCAGAAGATTTATTAGTTTATTTCACATGTTGTTGATCTTGTAGATTAAATTGATGATCCCTTGATGCATTAGAACGTGACCTACCAACCGATCCCTTCTTGTAATCAAGTTGTGCCACAAATTCCTCTTCTTCCCAATTCTATTCATACCTCCTCATAACTTACGTGATCTACCCATCTAATCTTCAGCAGTCTTCTGTAGCATCACATTTCTGAAACTTCTATTCTCCTCACTTCCATACAGGCTACACTCAATACAAATACTCTCAAAAAAGACTTCCTGACACTTAAATCTATACTGGACATTAACAAATTTATCTTCCTCAGAAACGCTTTCCTTGCCATTGCCAGTCTACTTCGACAATGATTAGTTATTTTGCTCCCTAAATAGCAAACCTCATCTACCACTTTAAGTGTCTCATTTTCTAATCTAGTTCCCTCAGCATCACCTGATTTAATTCGACTACATTCCATTATCCTGGTTTTGCTTTTGTTCATGTTTATCTTATATCCTCCTTTCAAGACACTGTCCATTCCGTTCAATGCTCTTCCTGGTCCTTTGCCGTCGACAGGACTACAATGTCATCAGCAAACTTCAACGTTTTTATTTCTTCTCCATGGATTTTAATATCTACTCCAAACTTTTCTTTTATTTCCTCTACTACTTGCTCAATATATAGATTGAATAACATCGGAGATAGGCTACAACCCTGCTTCCGTGTCGTGCCTCTCGACTCTTATAACTGCCATCTGGTTTCTATACAAAATGTAAACAGCCTTTCGCGCCCTGTAATTGACCCCTGCCACCTTCAGAAATTGAAAGAGAGTATTCTAGTCGACATTGTCAAAAGCTTTCTCTAAGTATACAAATGCTGGAAACGTGGTTTTGCCTTTCTTTAATCTATCTTCTAAGATAAATCGTAGGGACAGTATTGCCTCACGTGTTCCAACATTTGTACGGAATCCAAACTCATCTTCCCTGAGATCGGCTTCTACTAGTTTTTCCATTCGTCTGTAAAGAATTCGTGTAAGTATTATGCAACCGTGACTTTTTAAACTGGTAATTTTCACACCTGTCAACACTTGCTTGCTTTGGGAGTTCAGATCCACAACTTAAAAAAAAGTTTCGCATTGAATAACACGAGAGAGCCCTTGTAAGTGAAACACTGATGTCAGGTAATAAAAGGGGCAGCGGGTTTCTAAGCTATGAGAAGACGTCATCAGTCTAGGTTGCCCAGTTTATACGTTCTCATGAGCATACAAGTGATAAAGGTGTGTAACAGGTATTTACGTATAGAATAATATGGTGGAAAAAAACATTAATTAACACGAGGTGAAATTACTTGGGTACACTTTAGACATTGTCGAGTGGCCACATGGAACTGAGAAACAGAAAGGAAATCGTCATCTCTAAACATCTTGCTCATAGTATCATTCGATCTTGGGACAGATACAGTTGCGACAAACAGAATATTGGCTCTGAGCACTATGCGACTTAACTGCTGGGGTTATCAGTCGCCTAGAACTTAGAACTAATTAAACCTAACCAACCTAAGGACGTCACACACATCCATGCCTGAGGCAGGATTCGAACCTGCGACCATAGCGGTCGTGTCTCCCTCGACATGAATCATCAGTTCCGGCTCGGTAAGAATTGCGTCTCACACCTGGCTATTATAAGGCATTCCCTTGTGAATCTTTACCACGATGGAGAAACTAGCCACCAATGAGCGGTGCGGCTCTATTTCTTCCGGGCGTACTACTATGGAAACAATGCCCACATTCTTCACTGGTGAGTCATTTCTTACACACAGGAGGCAGTAGGGGTCCTCAATCTGGTTCATGATTCGGTGGTACCAGACGACGACCACATGGAACATCATTGATAGTTTCCAGACCACATCACTTCACAGAGATCGAAAGGGAGACAAAACACCAGTTGCTGAAGAAGCCCCTTAGCGACTCTGCGGGCTCGGGCCGTTCTTGCATCGGTTTTTTAGAGGTCTCGCAGGGTCAGAATATATTTTATGTCACTGCTGTTGAGAACAGAAATGTTTCCCTCAGTGTAACCCCGCAAAGGCAACACGCTGCCCCATTTCATCCCAGGCCAGTTCCAAGACAACACCATTTATTTAATTGGAAAATGAAATTTATTCTTTTACTAAAAACGAATAAAATTTGATCATCCGCTGCCTGTTCCGGAAAATTCAATTAAACTACAGAGAGAAGAATAGTCTGTGTTGATTCTTGAATTCCATAATTATTGTGGCATCGTCCAAAGATCACAGTGCCACACCACAGTCGGTAACGCGTATCAATACGACACACATTAGCGGTGTGACGCTGCAATTCACAACGACGAATGACAAAGGATAAAGAAGACACGTCCTTTGTATTAGCGCAGCAGCGCCCTCACATAGGAGTCAATATAGAGCCAAGCATGGAAGCGCTCTGCAGCAGCTCGTGGCCTCAGCTGAAGCAGTCAACATTATCGAGCACGTCTAAATAGTTCTTAAAGTCTCAGATGTTAGTTCTATTTTTGTAAATGTTGAAGAGTTGTAATTGTATACATTAAGTGTTGCTGTAACAGTCAGTGACAGTTGTAAATTATCAAGCAGTCCTATGGTAAGGGATTGTATCAAGTTGAGTAAATCAGTTTATTGTTCAGTAACAAAGTGAACTAATACCGTCTATTGTAGCTCCGATGATCCATCTCCCAGAGAAATCAATGAACCCACACTCATGGCAGTACAACTGTAGTTTCTCCTGGTCACAACAATTATTTCTGTTGCCTCAGTTGCACAAACTCGTATCGTATGAAACGAGTCAATCAGCGAACTGAAAGATATGTTCCACAAGATGCTGGGTTTATTTACGTAAGAGAAATTACACTTAACCGTAGAGATGATGTACTTAAGGTAAAGCAACGGAATATATAGTGATCTGAACTACATTGACCATGAGAATAAAATAAATACAGGTGGGTCAGAGCACTGAAAAATAACTCTGAAAAGTTACATCATGCGTAGGTTGAGATACAAAACCAAATTAAAAAGCTATGTTCGACAATTGCCATTCTAAATTCCTGAAGAAGTGAAAATTTTGCTGATTGTGATTTGTTGAGAACAAACATTGAATACGTCGTAACAGAAACTGAACTGCAGATGCCACGAGTAGAACCTTGTTTAGATGAATATACTCCATAAGTAAGACAAAGTCGAGAATTTCAAATTCTGAATGCTCTATAACAGCCGTGACAATACGGGAGTCTCATCACTACCTGCAACATACACTCCTGGAAATGGAAAAAAGAACACATTGACACCGGTGTGTCAGACCCACCATACTTGCTCCGGACACTGCGAGAGGGCTGTACAAGCAATGATCACACGCACGGCACAGCGGACACACCAGGAACCGCGGTGTTGGCCGTCGAATGGCGCTGGCTGCGCAGCATTTGTGCACCGCCGCCGTCAGTGTCAGCCAGTTTGCCGTGGTATACGGAGCTCCATCGCAGTCTTTAACACTGGTAGCATGCCGCGACAGCGTGGACGTGAACCGTATGTGCAGTTGACGGACTTTGAGCGAGGGCGTATAGTGGGCATACGGGAGGCCGGGTGGACGTACCGCCGAATTGCTCAACACGTGGGGCGTGAGGTCTCCACAGTACATCGATGTTGTCGCCAGTGGTCGGCGGAAGGTGCACGTGAACGTTGACCTGGGACCGAACCGCAGCGACGCACGGATGCACGCCAAGACCGTAGGATCCTACGCAGTGCCGTAGGGGACCGCACCGCCACTTCCCAGCAAATTAGGGACACTGTTGCTCCTGGGGTATCGGCGAAGACCATTCGCAACCGTCTCCATGAAGCTGGGCTACGGTCCCGCACACCGTTAGGCCGTCTTCCGCTCACGCCCCAACATCGCGCAGCCCGCCTCCAGTGGTGTCGCGACAGGCGTGAATGGAGGGACGAATGGAGACGTGTCGTCTTCAGCGATGAGAGTCGCTTCTGCCTTGGTGCCAATGATGGTCGTATGCGTGTTTGGCGCCGTGCAGGTGAGCGCCACAATCAGGACTGCATACGACCGAGGCACACAGGGCCAACACCCGGCATCATGGTGTGGGGAGCGATCTCCTACACTGGCCGTACACCACTGGTGATCGTCGAGGGGACACTGAATAGTGCACGGTACATCCAAACCGTCATCGAACCCATCGTTCTACCATTCCTAGACCGGCAAGGGAACTTGCTGTTCCAACAGGACAATGCACGTCCGCATGTATCCCGTGCCACCCAACGTGCTCTAGAAGGTGTAAGTCAACTACCCTGGCCAGCAAGATCTCCGGATCTGTCCCCCATTGAGCATGTTTGGGACTGGATGAAGCGTCGTCTCACGCGGTCTGCACGTCCAGCTGGAAATGGCATGGCAAGCCGTTCCACAGGACTACATCCAGCATCTCTACGATCGTCTCCATGGGAGAATAGCAGCCTGCATTGCTGCGAAAGGTGGCTATACACTGTACTAGTGCCGACATTGTGCATGCTCTGTTGCCTGTGTCTATGTGCCTGTGGTTCTGTCAGTGTGATCATGTGATGTATCTGACCCCAGGAATGTGTCAATAAAGTTTCCCCTTCCTGAGACAATGAATTCACGGTGTTCTTATTTCAATTTCCAGGAGTGTATATTCGTATATAACAAAGCTGGAAACATTGCTTTTTACACGGAACTGCCAAATATCAGTATCACGCGTCATCGTCACCAGACTGTCTCGGAATTATGCAGTGAGGTTTGGTGCATTTCGAAACTACCTGCTAAATAAGCTCAGGCTTCCAATTGCAGAAGTTATGTATTGTTCCCAGTTTAAACAGAATGTTATGCAAGTTGAGGTATTATGATTTGTCGATCTATAACAGCGATATCACTACAAAAGTTGTTTGTTGTTGTGGTCTTCAGTCCTGAGATTGGTTTGATGCAGCTCCCCGTGCTACTCTATCCTGTGCAAGCTTCTTCATCTCCCAATACCTACTGCAAACTACATCGTTCTGAATCTGCTTAGTGTATTTACCTCTTGGTCTCCCTATACGATTTTTACCCTCTACGCTGCCCTCCAATGCTAAATTTGTAACCCTTTGATGCCGCAGAACATGTCCTACCAAGCGGTCCCTTCTTCTTGTCAAGCTGCCCCACAAAATCAAAAAATTGTTCAAATGTCTCTGAGCACTATGGGACTTAACTTCTGAGGTCATAATTCCCCTAGAACTTAGAACTACTTAAACCTAACTAAACTAAGAACATCACACACATCCATGCCCGAGGCAAGATTCGAATCTGCGACCGCAGCGGTCGCGCGGTTCCAGACTGTAGCGCCTAGAACCGCTCGGCTACCCAGGCCGGCACCACAACTCTTCTTCTCCCCAATTCTATTCAATACCTCCTCATTAGTTGTGTGATCTACCCATATAATCTTCAGCATTCTTCTCTAGCACCACATTTCGAAAGCTCCTAGTCTCTTCCTGTGCAAACTATTTAACGTCCATGTTTCACTTCCATACATGGCTACACTCTATACAAATACTTTCAGAAACGACTTCCTGACACATAAATCTATGCTCGATGTTAACAAATTTCTCTTCTTCGGAAGCGCTTTCCTTTCCATTGCCAGTCCACATTTTATATCCACTCTACTTCGACCATCTTCAGTTTATTTTGCTCACCAAATAGCGAAACTAATTTACTACTTTAAGTGTCTCATTTACTAATGTAGTTCCCTGAGCATCACAGGACTTAATTCGACTACATTCCATTATTTTGGTTTTGCTTTTGTTGATGTTCATCTTATATCCTCCTTTCAAAACACTGTCCATTCCGTTCAGCTGATCTTCCACGTCCTTTGATGTCTCTGACATAATTACAATGTCATCGGCGAACCTCAAAGATTTTATTTCCTATCCATGGATTTTAATTGCTACTCCGAATTTTTCTTTTGTTTCCTTTACTGCTTGCTCAATATACAGATTGAATAACACCGGGGCCGGCCAGGGTGGCCGTGCGGGTCTAGGCGCTACAGTCTGGAAACGAGCGACCTCTACGGTCGCAGGTTCGAATCCTGCCTCGGGCATGGATGTGTGTGATGACCTTAGGTTGGTTAGGTTTAATTAGTTCTAAGTTCGAGGTGACTGATGACCTGAGAAGTTAAGTCGTATAGTGCTCAGAGCCATTTGAACCAGTTGGATAACACCGGGGAGAGGCTACAAACCTGTTTCACTCCCTTCCCAACCACTGCTTCCATTTCATGTCCCTCGACTCTTATAACAGCCATCTGGTTTCTGTACAAATCGTAAATAGCCTTTCACTCCCTGTATCGTACCCCTGCCCCCTTCAGAATTTGAAAGAGAGTATTCCAGTCAACATTGTCAAAAGCTTTCTCTAAGTCTACAAATGCTAGAAACGTAGGTTTGCCTTTCATTAATCTATTTTCTAAGATACGTAGTAGGTTCAGTATTGCCTCACGTGTTCCAGTATTTCTACGGAATCCAAACTGATGTTCCCCGAGGTCGGCTTCTACCAATTTTTCTTTTCGTCTGTAAATAATTCGCTTTTATATTTTGTAGCTGTGACTTATTAAACAGATAGTTTGGTAATTTTCACATCTGTCAACACCTGCTTTCTTTGGAACTGGAATTATTATATTCTTCTTGAAGTCTGAGGGAATTTCGCCTGTCTTATGCAAACTGCTCACCAGATGATGGAGTTTTGTAAGGACTGGCTCACCCAAGGCCGTCAGTAGTTCTAATGGAATGTTGTCTACTCCCGGGGCCTTGTTTCTACTCAGGTCTTTCAGTGCTCTGTCAAACTCTTCACGCAGTATCATATCTCCCATTTCATCTTCCTCTACATCCTCTTCCATTTCCAAAATATTGTCCTCAAGTACATCGCCCTTGTATAGACACTCCTTCCACCGTTCTGCTTTCCCTTCTTTGCTTAGAACTGGGTTTCCATCTGAGCTCTTGATATTCATGCAAGTGGTTCTCTTTTCTCCAAAGGTCTCTTTAATTTTCCTGTAGGCAGTTTCCATCTTAATCCTAGTGAGATAAGCCTCAACGTCCTTACATTTGCCCTCTAGCCATCCCTGCTTAACCATTTTGCACTTCCTGTCGATCTCATATTTGAGACGTTTGTATTCCTTTTTGCGTGCTTCATTTACTGTACTTTTATATTTTCTCCTTTCATCAATTGCATTCAACATTTCTTCTGTTACCCAAGGATTTCTACTATCCCTCGTCTTTTTACCTACTTGATCATCTGCTGCCTTTACTACCTCATCCCTCAAAGCTACCCATTCTTCCTCTACTATATTTCTTTCCCCCATTCCTGTCAATTGTTCTCTTATGCTCTCCCTTAAACTCTGTACAACCTCTGGTTTAGTCAGTTTATCGAGGTCCCATCTCCTTAAATTCCCACCTTTTTGCAGTTTCTTCAGTTTTAATCTGCAGGTCATAACCAATAGATTGTGGTCAGAGTCCACATCTGCCCCTGGAAATGTCTTACAATTTAAAACCTGGTTGCTAAATCTCTGTCTTACCGTTATATAATATATCTGAAACCTGTCAGTATCTCCAGGCTTCTTCCATGTATACAGCCTTCTTTTATGATTCTTGAACCAAGTGTTAGCTATGATTAAGTTGTGCTCTGTGGAAAATTCTACCAGGCGGCTTCCTCTTTCATTTCTTAGCCCGAATCCATATTCACCTACTACGTTTCCTTCTCTCCCTTTTCCTACTCTCGAATTCCAGTCACCTATGACTATTAAATTTTCGTCACCCTTCACTGTCTGAATATTTCTTTTATTTCATCACACATTTCTTCAATTTCTTCGTCATCTGCAGAGCTAGTTGGCATATAAACTTGTACTACTGTAATAGGTGTGGGCTTCGTAACTATCTCGGCCACACTAATGCGATCACTATGCCGTTTGTAGTACCTTACCCGTATTGAACCTACTCCTGCATTACCCCTATTTGATTTTGTATTTATAACCCTGTATTCACCTTACCAGAAGTCTTGTTTCTCCTGCCACCGAACTTCACTAATTTCCACTATATCTAACTTTAACTTATCCATTTCTAGCCTGCCTGCCCAATTAAGGGATCTGACATTGCATGCTCTGACCCGTAGAACGCCAGATTTCTTTCTCCTGATAGCAACATCCTCCTGAGTAGTCCCCCCCGGAGGTCCGAATGGGGCTTCAAATGGTTCAAATGGCTCTGAGCACTATGGGACTTAACATCTATGGTCATCAGTCCCCTAGAACTTAGAACTACTTAAACGTAACTAACCTAAGGACATCACACAACACCCAGTCATCACGAGGCAGAGAAAATCCCTGACCCCGTCGGGAATCGAACCCGGGAACCCGGGCGCGGGAAGCGAGAACGCTACCCCACGACCACGAGCTGCGGACTCCGAATGGGGGACTATTTTACCTCCGGAATATTTTACCCAAGAGGACACCATTATCATTTAATCATACAGTAGAACTGCATGCCCTCGGGAAAAATTACGGCTATAGTTTCCACTTGCTTTCAGCCTTCAATAATACCAGCACAGCAAGTCCGTTTTGGTTAGTGTTACAAGGCCAGATCAGTCAATCATCCAGACTGTTGGCCCTGCAACTACTGAAAAGGCTGCTGCCCTCTTCAGGAACCACACGTTTGTCTGGCCTCTCAACAGATACCCCTCCGTTGTGGTTGCACCTACGCTACGGCGATCTGTATCGCTGAGGCACGCCGGCCTCCCCACCAACGGCAAGGTCCATGGTTCATGGGGGGGACTACAAAAGTATCAACATGTAGGAAGGGAAGTACTGCAAATATTAAATTTGCATGTTGAAACTACAAATGTATCGACATGTAAATTTTGTGTTTGCAGCACTTACGTTCCTACAATCTCTTCAGTCGCTTTTAAAATAGGAGTCACACATGCTTCCAATCATCTTGTCCATTTTCAATGTTTCATATATTCTGATTTCTCACATAATAAGCTAATAACTATGTGAAGTGAGCAGCTTTGCAGGTCGCCGTTATACGGCGTGTACGCGATCCCACCAAAATCGGCTTTGATCTGACTCGCCGAGAACCACAGTCCGTGCGGTATTCGAATCTGACAGCTAGTGTTCATTTGTCAGGGCTGGTTGTTAACAATATAAAACGAGTTGCAAAGGCTGGGCACGTGAGAGCGACTCGCCCAACCGAGGTCATTTCTGTGCAGTTGCGTCGTTATTATTGAACAACGTTTGTATTTGTGTAAACTATACTTAATGCTGCATAAAGATAATTATGTAATTTTTGTGATCTTGATTCTCGGATATTTGAGTAAAGGGTGAGTATGTGAGTACAGCTGTATTGCTTCCGAGTTGCATAGAAAATTTAATGTCATTGTTTTCACCTAAGAATCCTACATATGGAATTAATCACTGTTAACTAACACACTTGCCGACCGGAGTGGCCAAGCGGTTCTAGGCGCTACAGTCTGGAACCACGCGACTGCTACGTTCGCGGGTTCGAATCCTGCGTCGGGCATGGATGTGTGTGATGTCCTTCGGTTAGTTTGGTTTAAGTAGTTCTAAGTTCTAGGGGACTGATAACCTCAGCAGTTAAGTCCCATAGTGCTCACAGCCATTTGAACCATTTTTGAACTAACACACTTCAGCTGATTTAGTGTAACATAACAATGTTAGTTTACCACTTGATTATGCAGTTATTTACAGTATTTAAATTTAACTCAACCATCGAATTTTGTTATGATTCGCTAAGAGTCACATAAATTGATTGACAGTATTTAATTAGGTCGACGACCTTCCTGTTTTACTATAATGTGTTAACTATTGTTTTAATTTATTTTTGATTATTGCATGTTTTCAAGTCCTGTTACGTAATAATTTAAAACAGGTCTTACATATTACAATTTTCATCCAGTAACAGCATAAATTGTTCCTACAAATGTTAAACAAAAGAAAGTTCAAAGTAATGGTAATGACTTTGAAAGACTCTTAACAAAATATAAGCTGAAAATTAGTTAAAAGAAACGATGTGTGTTAGGTAAAAATGTTAGTAACTTAGTGATTAAGAAGAGAGTATCAGAAATATAAGAAAGAATATACAACATGGTTGCCAACTACCATCAATGATCGGCGAGCAGAGTCAAGGAATAGCGTCAAGTTTTCCCTTTCAGTTGTTACTTTTTTACGTAATTTGGTTACATAATGACGGCAATTATTTATTATTAATGGTACTGACCAGCATTGATCATTAAATGAATTACTCTTTTTAAAAACCCTTATGTAATAACCGCTGGGCACTTTTTACAGGCTTCTGCCACGAGAAGTTCCTTCTGTATCATTACCGCTGTCATTCAGTCTCATGATCATGATTAGCCTCATTACAGTCTCTCACTTGCGTTTTTTATGCAGTATTCTCAAAACTGTGTCCGTTTTCCTCTCTAGGTCTTCCCATCGGCAGACCTGTTAAGGGAGACGAGTATGTTGCCATGCGTCACTCACTGTCGTCTAGCCCGTGCATGCAGGTGCAGCACACTATTAATTGTTCGAGAGAGCCAGTTTCCACGCATGCGCATTCTTGCGTCGAACATGATGTTCATTCGATAGAAGTATGTTGTGTAAGGACCGTGTCCTGTTTGGTTGCATATCATTACACAGCCTGTGGTGGCGTCTGTTGATCCTCACTGTAACACCACAACGATCACCTTAAAGTCAGTTAAGAAATAACGTGAAGTAGGGAAAGTTATCTTGGCGGTTACGACATGTTTGACGATGAGACAACACGAAAGAGTTTTGTCAGCAACTACACTGTACACCGCTGAGCATATTTGTTAGCGAAAGAGAAAGAAGAAACATCGTATTTCAGCAATGGACAAATATCCATGTGACAAATGCGAAATTAATATCTCAAAAGTTACGTCCAAAGTAATGTCATCAGAGATAACTTTTATGTGGAAGTGAGTTGTAAGCGCAACGAAGAAATTCAATGCGCCTACAATGCTCTTCCACAGAAGAAGTCGCTTGCTAGAACTCATCCAGTGCAGACGTACGAGAGCAGTTCTGATCTGAATTATTGAGATTGCGAATCGTGACGAGATTGTTTTCGAGTTTAGAAGTGTTTGTTGCGTGACTGGATTCACGGCTTAAAAAACTGATTTTATGAACTGAGACAGGAACAGATAGTCTCATTTAACCGTGCGCTACGGGTTAATTGAAATCTAATAACGGAACTGGTGAACATTGGACTTAACTTTAAATTAGTTGGACCTTAAGGACAAGTGAACAGTCTATGAAAGAATACACGCAATTAGTCTTGAGTAGGACCGAAGTACACGACATCATGAAGATAAAACAATTACGCTGAAGTGTTGAGTAGTGGTAAATGCCAAGAAACTATAACTCAATCGGACTGACTTAATTAAACTATTCCCTGTGCGTGTGGTGCGGGAGTTATAAGTATTTAGTGACAAAATAACAATAAACTGTTCGTTACCAGTTAAATACCCGGTGTGGACTACATCATTAAACAGTTTGATAAATGACTAAATCCACGACTACTCATGAAAGACTATTCATTGAAGTGCAAATATTCACGTCATTAGTTGAGAAGTGAACTTTGAAATATTTTCGTATTACGTCGCAATCTTACAAAGACTGAATCAAAGAGTATCTCTGGATCTCGCTGCATACCAGCACAACAGTTCCATAGCAACGAGACAACAGCGTAAGAAAAAACTGTTAACTAAAATATTTCCTCGCAATCAATGGTTTGTGCTATGCGAACGAGAGAAGAATTAATAACTACTGCAAATCCGGGCAGTTAACAATACAATATTAATAATAAAAAGCATCAATTATACGAGTTCGCATAAGTGGAAGCGCTGCGGACTTGTAATTGAGATACGACGACTACGCGAGGAACGCCTTTTTCGGAATTTTTTCAGGTTTTTTTCTCCCGTTAATCTGCGGGGACTGACGTTATATCGCATCGTGTCTCTACTCTGCCGCGAGAGCTGTGGCAGTAGCAGCTCTACGGCGTCGACTACATCAGCACGCGGTTGGAGTCCGGGGGCACGTGCCACATCACCTGTTCCTTACTTTCGTTGGGAAGTCATACAGCGTCCGGTGCTCACCGGTTGGGTCCAACTGCCTCTGCCACGTATCCATCTGCCATCTTGTAAGGCGGTTTACAAGGTGCCCACTTAGAATATCAGACCGCGTCTTTGACCCTGCAGAGGCAGAGAGACGGATGACGCCCTTAGAGCTGGACCAATGATTTCTGGACTGCCGGAAACGAGGGCCCGCCATTGGGCGGCAACTCGGGAACACGCTAAAATTTTGTCAGCGAGCCTGCTGTTGTTTTGATTTAGTGAGCGCTGGCTGTGGGAATATAATCCCAGGCGAGGCCAGAGACGGGCCAATTAGGCCGTGCGCCCACGAGATGAATAACGCGACGGCCCGGAACAGGTGTGCCAGCCAGCGGTCCGCAGCGCGGCCGACTCCCGGATTTGGAACACGTCGCGCTGGTCGGCGGCGAGCCACTGACCACCGGCTAAGAGTCGCAGTTTCTCCGCCTGGCACTCGGAGCGCACTTCCTATTGTTGTTTTTGTTGTTGTTGTGGTCATTCCAGTCCAAAGATTAGTTTATGGCGGTCGAAAGGAAATACATATTGTGGGATGTGATCGAAAGGAGGGGTTGTCGGGAACTGCTGTCAAGTCGAGCGTTAACTCAGCTAACTACCGAACGTGACTAGTCTCAATATCGACTTTAATTCCTCCTTTCCGTTGCCCCGAATGAAGTGTAACTGTTTCCGTTTAGACTGGATATATGCACCATGCGATGGGCCTAGGTTTGGTCCGCCGCTTCAAGGTAGAACAGAGATTCCGTAATACTCCACTATCCTGAAATCTTCTATAGATGCCCTCATCCCAGCGCAGTTGTTGTACTCAGGTGAGCCGGCCAGGGTGGCCCACCGGTTCTAGGTTCTACAGTCTGGAACCGCGCGACCTCTACGATCGCAGGTTCGAATCCTGCGTCGGGCATGGATGTGTGTGATGTCGTGAGGTTAGTTAGGTTTAAGTAGTTCTAAGTTATAGTGGACTGATCACCTCAGAAGTTAAGTCTTATAGTTCTTAGAGCCATTTGAACCATTTTTTATTATTTATTTATTTATTTTTTTTTACTCAGGTCGCGAATTCCTCGTTCTTGAGCTGAGCCTGTAAAATAAGTGGTGAAATGGCTCAAGTGGCTCTGAGCACTATGGGACTTAACTTCTGAGGTCATCAGTCCCCTAGAACGTAGAACTACTTAAACCTAACTAACCTAAGGACATCACACACGTCCATGCCCGAGGGAGGATTCGAACCGGCGACCGTAGCGGTAGCACGGTAGCACCCTGTAGCGCCTAGAACCGCTCGGCCACCCCGGCCGGCTATGTGGTGAAATGTCTAATGCTCTATATTCAGATAAATGCTCTGATAAGCTCCAAATTTGGGTTGCCAGAAGCTTTGCGTTTATTTTAAAACACACAGACCAGATAAAGCTCTCAACGGCTAGTAAGACTTTTCAACATACACAGAGCAAAAAAAGTTTTGCATCAATTCGGTTCCGAGAGTTCCGGAACTTATACAGAAAATTGGAGTAGAGATCAACATAAACATCATTTCGGTCATTTTTATTGCTCATGAAAATCACAAATTGCATGTTGTACCGCCATACAGCGAAACCTTCAGAGGTGCTGGTCCAGATTGCTGTACACACCGGTACCTTTAATATCGAGTAGCACGTCTTCTTGAATTGATGCATGCCTGTATCCATCGTGGCATACTATAAACAATTTCATCAATGCACTGTTGGTTCAGATTGTCCCACCCTTCAACGGCGATTCGGCGTATATCCCTCAGACTGGTTGGTGGATCACCTCGTTCACAAACAGCCCTTTTCAATCCATCCCACTCCAGTCGAGCGATGTCGTTATCCTGAAGGCAGTCACTCACAAGATGTGCATGAGGGGGCACGAATCGTCGTCCATGAAGACGAATGTCTCGCCAATATGCTGCCGATATCGTTGCACTATCTGTCGGAGGATAGCATCCACGCATTGTACACCCGTTACGGCGCCCTCTATGACCACCAGCAGCGTACGTCGGCCCCACATAATGCCACCCTAAAACAGCAGGGATCCTGCACCTTGCTGCACTCGCTGGACAGTGTGTCTAAGGCGTTCAGTCTGACTGCGTTGCCTCTAGACACGTCTCCGACTATTGTCTGGTTGACGGCAAGTGTGTCTCTCTTTATTGAAGAGTTCAAAGACGGACCTCGCCATGGACGTCGGGAGTGAAGCTGCGTATCATGCAGCCTATTGCGCACAGTTTTAGTCGTAACATGACGTCCCGTGGCTGCACGAAAATCATTATTCAACATGGTGGCGTTGCTGTCAGGGTTACTCCGAGTCATAATCCTTAGGTAGCGGTCATCCACTGTGGCAGTAGACCTTGGGCGGCCTGAGCGAGGCATGTCATCTACAGTTCCTGTCTCTCTTTATCTCCTCCATGTCCGAACAACATCGCTTTGGTTCACTCCGAGGCGCCTGGCCACTTCCTTTGGTGAGAGCCCTTCCTGGCACAAAGTAATAATGCGGACGCGATCGAACTGCGGTATTGACCGTCTAGGCATGGTTCAACTACAGACAACACTAACCGTGTACGTCTTCCCAGGTGTAATGACTGTAACTGTTCGACTGTCCGTGCTGCTCATGCATGATTGTTTACATCTTCGTGCGGGTTCGGTCACATATCTGAACAGTCAATGGGTCTGTGACTGTGATACAATATCCACAGTCAACGTCTGTCTTCAGGAGTTCTGGGAACCAAGGTGATGCAAAACTTTTTGAATGTGTGTTTATTAGCCTACAAAGTCACACATATCACAGTTCATGTGAAAATCATTCCCAAGTCAGTTACATCAAGTATCTTGTACGGAATATTTTCACGAAATAATATACACTTCTATTCTGTTGTTCTCTGTTGTGCAGGCAGAATCGCGATAGTAAGGTACAATTTTATACGTCGCGCATCCGAGATACTAATAATGCGGCCTCTAACGCGATTCATACTTACAACCCCTCGTTCCCGACTGGCTGGACAGCTCGAATCAGATCGCTTGGTAGTGCACTTTTGGCTGGAGCCGAAGATCCACGAACGATGTCCAGCTTCTACACGAAGAGTTTAATTTTAATTGGTCACAAAAAATTCTTCTCACCGATGAGCCCTCTGCCAAGCACTTAAGTGTGATTTTCAGAGTACCCATGTAGATGTGTTTCGTTTGAATTTCGTTAATCCAATGATAGTAAAATTGTTGTAGATGCGAAATTTGAAACTAGCGAATTAAAGCTAACTTGTGAGTGTGTACTCAGTATCATAGGCAGTAAAAACTGAAATACACTACATCAAGTATTAATAAATGAAATTTAGAAGTTTGGTGGTCTGGTCTCTATGTCGGGAAACAATCACGTTATCCTCCTATTTAATTGGAGCAATTTCTCAGGCAACTGGTACTCATTGTACGAGCTGTTGTCTAGCTCTCACCCCATTTCTTACGACATACCTCAGCTACTGCAGTCTTGGCCAAATTATAGAGTGAATCTCGGGATGGAATCTTATGGCTCGAAATAAAGGAATCTCATACACCCCACACTGGTCTATTCTCACAAGGGTATTTGTTTTTGTATAACTATGACGATCTGCTTGCACTTGAACAGTCAGTCTTCGTCTGATTGGAAATTAATTACATGTGGTGTTCCTCAAAGTGCCATCTTGGGCCCATTGCTTTTTCTTGTGTGATTAATAAGCTCTCGTCTGTTACATTGCCAAATGCTAAGTTTGTTTTGTTTGCAGATGATACAAACATTGCGATAAGTAGAAAGTCAAGTACAGATTTAGAAATAGCTCCTAATCAAAATTTCATTGACATTAATCAATGGTTTAGAGCTAATTCACTGTCATTAAAGTTTGGAAAGACAAACTATATTCAGTTCAGAACCTGTAAAAGATTTCCTTCCAGTACGTATATAACATATGAAGACATGCAGATCGGAGAGATTGAGAGTATTAAATTTCTGGTATTACAGCTCGATAATAAATTCAGTATCTCAGAATTGCGTAAGCGCCTAAACAGGTCTGTATTTGCAGTGAGAATGAGGTCAGGTGTAGGAGATATGTGTGTAAAAAAACTTGTATACTTTGCTTCCTTACATTCTATTATGACATACGGGACCATGTTCTAGAGCAACTCATCAAACCAAGCAAAAGTTTTTAGCGCGCATAAGCATGTTATAAGTATCATTCATCAACATTATGTAGAAATCTGTTCAAAGAACATTGTATATTCTAACCACTGCTTCTCAGTGAATTTATTCCTTAATGGAATTTTTTGCAAGTAATATATCTCCGTTTCCAACCAATAGCTCAATACATAGTATCAGAATAACAAGAATCTACATAAAGACCTAAAATCACTTAACTTGGTCCAAAAAGGGGTCCAATACCCAGAAACACACATTTTCAATAAGCTGCCAGCAACCATTTAAAACTTGGACTCAGGTAAAGCACAGTTTAAACATAGCCTGAAAGAAATTTTGATAGGCAACTCTTTCTACTCTATAGATGAATATCGTAACTGTTAGGCTAGCTTAAGTAAAAACGTCTGTTATATTTCGGTTTTGACAGCACTTTGTCACAACAGTCAAGATTAGGTATTTTGTGTATGATAAATTTATTAATAGCGCATACAATGTTTCATTCTAACAGTGTATTAATTCTGTAAATATGAACTGTTCCGGTTTACTGTATTGTGTTCGCCTATTTTGACAATCTCCTGACAAATTAACTGGATAGTAAGTTTTATATTCAAATGTTTAATGTTTTTATACTATACGTTCCGACATGTTCCACACCCACGAGAATCACCTCATTTTTTGGGTCTATGGAACGAAAACTGAATCTAGTCTAATCTGATCTAATCTCATGATTAATGCAGTGAAGCCTTTGCTTCACCATACAATTTTCAACCCCAACGTTTCTCTCTATTACGAAATACATTATTCGTAGATGTAGTGTCCATTGTTACAACTTCTTACCACCTGGTAAAGGTTTCATCGATGTAGAATTGACTAGTCCTTTATGTGTAGGAGGCTAACAGTCTACCCTACAGGAAAATGCATGACGTTAGTCAGATGATCAGACAGCATGCAGCTGTGGGGTGTCTAGAGCACGCAGACCGCTGTCCGCTAAGGCTGCGTCTTTTATGAGCGGACATATTGCCGAGATATTCCGGTGCCAGCGCTAACGACGCGTGGCGGCAGTTCCCAAACGCTTTACTGCCAGCGACGGCCGCTGATGACTTTTCTAAGAATAATCGCGGGCCGACCGCGGAGCAGTTTCTGGGAAGTCGCGAGTGCCGTTATGGCTTCCGTTCTGCTTCGGAATGGACAGCTGCCGCAGAATATAAGGGCAGTCTGGAGATCGGGTCTGCTGCAGCCCCATAAACCCTACCCCGTCGACGACTTCTGTACACAGCCTTCTGGGTACAGTTGTGTAGCGACGACATCCAGGATCAATGACTACCAACAAACATAGTGGAGCAAAAATACAGCGTCTACAAAATAAAAAAATAGGCACGCAGAAGCAATGGTTGGATGTCAATGTGGTGTACACACTGTCGGCGGGTACAACAACGTTGCACTACTCTGTGACAAATATTATGGCCACCAGAGTGCGTTACTCATGTTCGACTCAAGTGCTGTTTTCAGACCTGGTAGAATATACAAAGCGATTTAGCTGCCCCTGCCTATGAGTTTTATGCAACCTCCAATGCCTTCAAAAACCTCATGCAAGGCTTACATATTCTCTCACTAGCTACAAACAAACCACTAGTCCTACAGAAGAATTAACTGGTCCTTCTTACACGAAATTTAATGTAGTTAAGTCTTGTAGTCGTATACATTGTCGCTGGAGGTCATAGGTTTCGAATTATTCAAGAACAACACGTTTAAAGTTCACTTTTGTACATTTTTCATGGATGCGAAAGTGTATCATAGTATAAAGTTTTAGTACATTGAATTTCCTACAAAGTGATCGTGTTCATTTTTTTGTGTAGGATTAACAGTCTGCACGTATCGAGTGATAGAATATCAAAATCATATACTTGTATTTGAAGGCGCTGCAGAATGCATAAAAGCTATAGTTAGGTGAAGTTGAGTCACCTTGTATAGGGGACGTAGAGAATGTCAGATGTAGAGTGATAACTATGAAGCACACAGTGGTACCAAGTACTCGTATGAGAAACGTTATCAGTATCTGACAGAGAGAGAAAGGGGACTCTGTGCGTGACAATTTGGCCGGCTGCTCGAAGCAGGCAGAATCCAAATCTGTCGGGGAATGGAGTGTGACAGTGGCCCTAATGTTGGACTGCTCTGACACAGGAGGTAACGAGAACGTTTTTAATTTCTGAAATAAACTTTTATTATTATCGTATGAACAACCGGTTTTCGGTTATATCGCATTTTTTTTCTTCGTCTCCAGTTTAACACGACCGTAAAAGCCACTCGAATTAGTCCGTTTATGAAATAACCGCTTTTCCGTTTATTTATTGCTATTATTCACAACAATTAACGTAGACTTCGAACAAAGATTGAAACAATATTAATGAAGATGAAGGAGAAGGTCTCGATCGATTTGAAGTTGTGAGTTTAGTAGAAATCACTCTGTGTAACCAGCAAAGATTGCAGAGGTGAGGGAGGTGTCCACAGAAACGTCGAATCCAAAATATCACAAGTTTATGTCTTTCCTGCATCGTAATTTTTGTGTAATATCAATTTCTCACCCAGAATGAACCAAAAATTGAGAATTCAGTGATTAGTCTTATGTTATAGCTTGTCAATAAAATTAGAGGTATGTAAATCAAATTTGCGTTTGTTCCAAGGGACAATGTGGATGTTTTCTCCTTATATGATGTAGCAAGTTTGTTATGTCTGCTCCCGTTTTTAATATTTTAAAGAAAGTCGAGCAATGTGCCTTATTACTTCCACACTGCGTACAATACTTTCAGACTATGGACTGGCCCATTTTGGAATACAGCCGATGTCCAGGGACGACAGCGGGGAACTAATATATATTCGAGGTGGCGGGCTAAAGGCTTACACACTGCACATACTCGCGTACAAAGCCACATCACACGACAATGGATACACTATTGTCCACGCAGTGCTATACCGATTCTTATGGCTTGTGTTTGTTCTTAGTTTCTAACTGTCGGTATTTTTATTAAAATATTACTGACTGCCTTTGATATTTTGTATTACAGATTAATATTTAGAAGCAATGGAAAATTTACAAACAATTAATTCTCTTAGAAAAAAAGTTATATTAAAACCAAAATTTTTAGCACTGCTGCTATGGTGAATTGACATACCAGTTTTTGACCCGGTTAGTAGTAAGAAAAGGAAAACACCTGTTATAACAGAGATCAAATAAATACCGAATAATACCGGTTATTCAGAACTATAATACCAGTATAGGTTTTTGCCCTCCCTGCTATGAACTTATATAATTAATCTAAAATTTTAAACCAAAAATAATTTGACACTGTGTCTAGGTGTTACTGGGAGATAGACTCTGTCAAAAAGAATGCTTTGTTCTTGATAGACTCTGTCAAGAAGAATGCTTTGTTCTTCTGGTTACTGTAGTTTTCTTCTTTGCAGGAGTTGACACCCACGTCTAACTACCCCAATAAATTATTATCATATTGTACACCAAACGGACCATATCTCTTTCACTTCTGCTCGTGGTAACTGAGAACAGGTAATGGGCTCCATGCGACATTCTATGTCAACGTGGACCCATGGCTGGAGACTATTAGCAGTCGGACTGGGGAATTACTGACCGTACGTAGGCTGCCGTTAACACCACCATGCAAACAGATGTATTCGGAGTGGTGCCGTTACCAGGAAACTTCGACTGGTAACAACTGGAATCGCACTGCCTTCAGCGCCGAATCGCTGTTCTGCGTTATCCCGCATAATCGACATACGCTAGTAAACCAGCAACCAGGTTACACCTCAATCCTTCCAATGTTTTGGGAAGGAGCAGCGTCATAGTGGGGAAAATCATCGGGTATGACTCAGGTTACGTCTGACGGTGACTGACGGAAGTCTGACGACACAAAGCCACAAATACTGAAACAAATAAGCTTTTAAGTGTATCAGAACCTAGAATCTCGTGCTTGTGAAGTATTACTGTAGAATACTTTTCTGATAGTTGTAACGGTCTACAGATCCCCGCCAGGAAACTTTCAACTGTTTATGAATAATCTAGGTGCGTTATTGAGCTACCTGTCAAACAAGAAGAAACAATTATCGTTTGCGGATATTTAAATGTAGATTTATTAAAAGATACTGCCAGGAAAAATGAACTACAATTTCTATTTTGTGTTTTTCAGTCTAATATAAGTAGTCAGTTTTCCACTCGTGTGCAGCAAAATAGTTGAACACTGATTGATAACGTTTTTACAGTTAGTGCTCATGCTAAAACATTTAATATGTACGCAGCTACTAATGGATTGTATGATCATGGTGCACAATTAATCGAAATAAACAATATGGCACCTTACCACCCAAAAGCTGGCTCATACAAAAAAGTGAGCCATTTGTTACTGGAACAGGATCAATGTTTTAAGAGTAGATCTATTAAAAAGAATAAGTAAGCCATGGATAACTGAGGGAATCAACGTCACATGTTAGAGGAAGAGATAAATTTATGTAAAAGCCAGAGTAAGACAAGACCCAAAATTACTTGCATCCAGCAAAAAGTACTGTAGCACTTTTAAGGGAAGTCATTAAAATGTCCAGAAGTATGCATGTCCTGACAGAAATAAATAATTCAGTTAATAAGATTAAAACTATATGGAACATTGTCAAATGCGAGACAGGAGAACCAATCAGTGTACAATATTCCAAAACAATTAAATTGACTGATAATTCACAAGTGGCAAGTTATTTCAACAATCACTACTAAACGTGGATAATATAGGATTAAATGGTTCAGTTGAAGAAGCAAGAGAATATAAAAAATGTCATTCCACAAAACTTTAAGCAAGTAGAAGTAGGATCAACATCCTTCACTGAAATTACTACAGTTATCAAAATTCTAAAAAACAAAAGCCCTTGTTGTTTGATGGCATTTCGAACAGAGTTCTGAAAAGTTGTTCCATCTTAATAAGTAATGTCCTTAGTGATATATGCAGTGCATCACTGGCACAGGGAATTTTTCCAGACAAATTTAAATATGCAGTTAGTAAACTGCTTCTAAAGAAAGCAATTTTCATCCAAACTGACATCTATTCCCAAAATATTGGAGAGCGTAACGTTCTCAAGAGCAGTCACACACTTCAGTAGAAACATTTTACTTAGCATACCACAGGTTGCATATAGAACGGTTATTCGACTGAGAACGCCATTTACACATTCTCTCATAAAAAGTATAAGCCTTAAATAGTAATATACCTGGTGTTGGTACTTTTTGCCATCTATCAGAGGCCTTCGACTGTATAGATTATGATACTCTCTTAGAGAAACTCATGTTTTATGGGACTGGCGGCTTTATACACAGCTGATTTGAATGATACTTAGCAAACAGAATGCAAAAGGTTGTGCTGAATAACTCAATGCCGAAAACGTAGAACATTTTACTGACTGGTGTAAAAATTACAAAGGGAGTCCGACAGCGTTCAATTTTGGGTCCACTCTATTCCTTATGTATGTGAATGAAGTTTCACTTAAGATTCAACAAGCAAAATCGGCACTTCTTGCAGACGGTAGTAGCGTTTTAATGAACCCAATTAGAAGTGAAACAATGGAAGAGTTATTAAATGATGTTTTCCAGAGAATTATTGAGTGGTCTTCTGAAAATAGACTCTCCATAAATTTCGAAAAAAACGCACTACATTCAGTTCTGTACAACAATTAGAGTCATACCAACAATTGAAGCAGGACATGAGCAGGAGTCTGTATGTTGGGTAAAATGCTCAAAATTTTTGGTTGTATCTATTGATGAAAACTTGAACTGGAAGAAGCATATTATTGAGCTTCTCTAAATATTAAGTTCATCTGCTTTCGCTCTTCGTGTAATTGTTAATCTTGGAAACAAAAGCTATAACTTCGTGACATATTTTGCATTTTTTCCAATCAATGACGTCGGATCGAAGAATTTTCTGGGGTAACTCGTCACTTATAAATAAAGTACTGATTCCACGAAAGCAAGCAGTAAGAATAATACACGTAGTGCTCACCTACGGACGTTATTAGGCCTCTCTTCAAAGAGATAGGCAGTTTAACTGCGCTATCACAATACGTATTTTAGCTAATGGAATTCGTCATAAATAGTCCTCGCCAATTTGAGAAGAACAGTGATGTATTTATCTACAACACTAGAGGGAAAAATAGTCCTTATTACCCATTGATAAGGCTGTCAGTAGCTCAGAGAGATCAACGTGTAGCAACAAAAATTTTTGACCATTTAACCAATAACATAAAATGTCCGACAGGTAGTGAAACAAGTTTTAAATATAATTTAAAATCGTTTCTCCTGGACAACTCCCTATAGCCCATGGACGAATTTTTACTTGAAAATTGGTAGCCAGTAATCAAAAAAATACGTGTAGTAGCATTAGTAAGAGTAATAATAATAATGTGATCGTTAATATTAATGCTAATAATGTATACATATCTTGTAAACTGAGTCGTTCTACATAATTTCGCTAAAACGATTGGTCACATAACCTGTAGAACATGTGACTAACTAACTAACTAACTAACTAACCAACACAACGTCATGGGCGTCTGGCGTCCTCATGTCTTACCTCTATGCGGCCGTATCGCGGTGCTGTTTTTCAACAGGACAGTGCTCACCCCCACATGGCACTTCTATCTTGAACTTTCTGCGTGATGTTATGGTACCATCGTGACGAACAAGATCCCCAAATCTGTCCCTGATATAACATGTGTGGGACCAAGTTAGATATCGACTCAGCCCACGTGCCAGTATGCAGGAAATAATACATTTTCTTTCAACCCATGAAGTTTCATTACGTTTCCTCCTCCCATCCTGGGTGCTTCGCTTGTTTTGTGTCAAGCAGAAGGTTGCGGATTGCGTCAGTGAACTGAGAAAGTCCAGCGAGTAATATGTATGACATGTAACCCTCAACCGATATCTAGACCGGATAAAAAGTTCCGAGGCATTATGTTTTAGCACTACCTCATAAGAAACAGAAAGCAAGCAATAAGCGAATAATATAATTAAAGGTTAACTACACAAAAACTGTGACCTTACATGAAACTGACAAATTAGCTGAAAAGTGATTCAAAGTATCAGAGTAAAATATGGTTACGTAGTGCAAGCAGGGCAATAACAACCAATCGCAAGTGCGGAATAAGTGCGTGAAAATGAGTGATATATCACGACGACCTGTAGCTTAATCCTACAGATCGACTGCATGAAATCTTGCTAACATTCCCTGCTAAATCTGAAGTCCGTTGTCACTGTTATTATCACCAAAATTGTCTCAATTCATTGTACAATTGAAATTACACAATGCAGAAAAATCAACATGGTTGACCGCTATTTATGAACAGCTAAACAGCTAAGTTTGTATGATTATAAAATATAATCAGTCACAGTAGAGCAACTTGGAAATTCTAAGTCTCCAACAGAATTCAGAGTGTCAGATATTTTGTAAATTCTCAACTCCGACCACCAAGATTTCTAAGACCCAGTGACACAGTCCGAGAATGCCAGCGGCCCTCTTGACAAAAAACTAGAGCTTACCAAATTGACTGTTCAATTACAGAAGGCCTCCAGATCAGTCATGTTTGCCTATTTAAGAACTTGATCATGTGACTACTACTTTATTCAATATACTGAATTAGAACACGACTGCAGTTCATGAATATGGCACATAACGTCGGACTTATAAATATAATAACACACAGTGAACATTCTCAGTCAACTTGTGACCTCATATTACAATATTCAACTATAACCCTTGCAATAATGACTATATTTATGAGAATTATTTGCCATATTCGACGCCGCAGTGTAACTAGTAAAAACAACTTCACACACATTCGAATCCTACGTCAGCCAAAACATCAATTTTTCACATATAAAGACGTATAATTGTCTTTAGATAACACAGCTATCAATTGGATCTTAGACTGGGATTTCCATGCTGAAATTAATGAAGTGTGTTCATGGGGAGAAATCGTAGTGTAGGCCCAATATTATAGCATGTGGCCCTCTGCCACGGAATGTGCTCTAAAGAGGAAGAAAACGGAAGCACGGAGGAAATCAGTAGATGTGATGTACATGCACGGAAATCAAATGATTGCAATTTTAGAAAAATTTGATGATTTGTTCAAGAGAAAGATCTTAACAAATTAAGCAAGTCAATAACGTGTTGGTCCACGTCCAGCTATTATGCGAGTAGCTATTCGGCTTACCGTTGACTGATAGAGTTGTTATATGACCTCAGATGCCCTTCTGAGGAATGTCGCGCCAACTTCCGTCCAATTGCAGTGCTAGATCACCAAAATCCCGAGCTGGTCGGAGGGTATTGCCTACAACGCTCCAAACCTTGTCATTAGTGAAGAAATCCGACGACCTTGCCGGTCAAGGCAGGGTTTGGTAAGGACGACAATAAAGAGTCTTGCCTCCTGCGGTCGGGCATTATCTTGCTGCCCTCCATAAGTTTGGAAACACCATGCTGCGTGTTACAACGGAGCGAGATGGAAATGATCTATGTGAGTTATTGGTTAAAATACGGAATACCAAGCTCAAATAACGGTTAGTAATGACACGTACGGTATTGTACACTTAATTATTGGACATATGCATACATATTGGAACATACTAGAATTGCTCCGTTTCATGTACACCGACGTTACCTGTCGAAGCACTTCTACTAAACACGCCAGGTGGCGCGAGTATACCGCATGGCTACGTAGAGGTACGTTGTTTACATTTCTGTTCAGTTGTAGTGCGTTTACATAAAGGTATAATACTCCACGAAAGTAATTGAAAGTGCCCACAAAGTGCCAGATTCCTCATGAATCACCGGTAATGATAATCACTTTGCACCAAGAGGGCAATAGCGTCCGAGATATAGTAAAGAAACTGATGATTTCCATCAGTGTAGTTGTCAAAACCATACACCGGCCTCGAGAAACAGGCTCCTACGGAGATCGTCCTCGTTCAGGAGCACCTAGGAAAATATCTGAACGCCAGGAAAAGTATTTGGTAGTGACCAGTAAACGTAACAGATTGAAAACTGTCCGTGAATTGACTGCTGAAGTAAATGCAACGAAGGATACACCGGTGAGTGAGTCAACAGTGAGTCGACGCCTGGCAGACAACAACATCCGAAGTTACGTACCAACAAGAAAACCACTGTTGCGCCCTGTTAACAAATTAGAAAAGCCTCAGTGGTCTAAGACACACCAACATTGGAGAGTGGGGGATTGGGAAAAGAGTCTTATTCACTGATGAATCCAAGTTCGACATACTTGGAAGTAAACGCCGTCAATTTGTACGCCGTTTACCCTACGAACGCTTGAATCCTCAGTGCGTAATTCCAACTATAAAGCATGGAGGGGGTTCTGTGATGTATTGGGATCCGTTGGAAGGAATAAAGTCGGGGGTTTGATGAAAACAGGTGGAAAAATGAACCAAAAGGATTATCATGCCATTCTCCAGCGACATGCTAAGACATCTGGTTGGCGTCTGATTGGGAACGGGTTTGTCTTGCAGCAAGACAACGACCCGAAACATACGTCTCGCTTGTGTCAGAACTATGTGAAGTCTCTAGAGGTTCGTAAAACATTGAAAAACATGGATTGTAACCCAATCGAGCTGCTATGGGATGAAATGGAGGATCCGAAAACGGGAAATCATAAGTGGGTCACAATTATGGGAAGTCCTGCAGCAAGAATGGATATTAATTCCAACTGAAACCGTGGAAAAACTGACGCAGCGCATGCTGAGAGCGTGCGAAGCAGTGATGAAAGCAAAGGGTGGCTATTCTGAGGAATCGAAAATTTAGTTGTTGCATCTTTTTGTGTATTATTTGAGTTTAATAAACATTTGGAAAACAAAAAATTGAATTTTTATGCTGTATTTCCTTTCCATTGTCTATAATTACTAGGTGTTTCCAAACTTATGGAGGGTAGTGTAAGCCCAGGATGGCTTGTCATAAAGGGCAACAAAACGGCGCGTAAACAATCGTCGGCGTACCGTTGTGCTATAGGAGTGCCGCGGATGATATTCAATGGTGTGAAATGAAGTGACACCATGGGTTATCTGCCCTGGTTTTCGGGCCACAGGGCGGCCGATAGTCAGTTTTGCATCGCACCGCTGACAGGGGCGTTTCCAAATATCTCTTTTCTGTTCATCGGGGTTAATTTCGAAGCGGAACTCATCACTGAAGACAATTCTACTCCAGTCGGTGTGCCCAACAACACTGCTAACGTGCTTTTCGGCGTAAAGAGTTCAGTGGTAATCAGCTCGCGGGCGGCCGTGAGCTCAATCTCCTTTCTGACAGCCACCTGTTAACGGTCCTTGTGGCCACTGAAGCACCATTTGGCCGTCGGATCGATGATAATGATGAATCCGGGGCTCTGATTGCCTCCTTGACGATAGCTCGGTCTTCACGTTCTGTCATCTATCTAGGTCGACCGTTTCCTTCCTGACGCTGTGTTCGGCAATGGTTCACCCATTCCCACCATAGCGATAATGACATCGCTCCCATTCATATGTCGAGTGATTCGCTGATTACTCCAACCGGCCTCTTTGTGCCCAACTACATGTACTCTCTCTAATGCTGACATCTGCTCATATTGTTCACGCGCCTATGTGCGAGGAGTAGTTACTGTCCAGCTGAATACACGGAATGAAATTCGCAAGGACTTTGTGCTCTGGTTTCGACAAGTCCCCTATTTACTGTACTTGCCAGCTGCGCGGTGAAACGCCCTGCATCGACACACATGCATCAATAGTTGTATGAATATCAGCTTCTGACCAATTTGCGTAACTCCTTCGTGGTCCTTTTTTTTAGAGTGCGTGAGTTGTCACATTGTAAGCTGAAAGGGTAATTTTGTTGTATTGTAGCGTAACACATTGTACAGGGTGATTCAAAAAAAATACCACAACCTTAGGAATTTAAAACTCTGCAACGACAAAAGGCAGAGCTAAGCACTATCTGTCGACGAATTAAGGGAGCTATAAAGTTTCATTTAGTTGTACATTTGTTCGCTTGAGGCGCTGTTGACTAGGCGTCAGCGTCAGTTGTTGCTAAGATGGCGACCGCTCAAATGGAAACGGATGAATCTTTCGTTTCAAAGATTGTGTTTAGTGATGAAGCAACTTTCCACACTAACGGGAAAGTCAACCGTCACAATGTCTGTATATGGGGCACTCAGAATCCGCGGGAAACAACTCAGTATGAACGTGACTCGCCTAAGGTGAACGTTTTCTGTGCCATTTCAGCCAATAAAGTTTTTGGTCCCTTTTTCTTCGAAGGTGCTACTGTAACTGGACTACAGTATCTGGAGATGTTAGAGAATTGGCTGTTCCCTCAGCTCGAACAAGAAGCACAACAATTCATATTTCAGCAGGATGGAGCGCCACCACATTGGCACTTATCTGTCCGTAACTACCTGAACGACAACTACTCGAGGCGATGGATCGGCCGCCAGGCAGCCCGTGACAGAGCACTTCATCACTGGCCTCCAAGAAGCCCTGATCTTACCCCCTGCGATTTTTTCTTATGGGGCTATGTTAAGGATATGGTGTTTCGGCCACCTCTCCCAGCCACCATTGATGATTTGAAACGAGAAATAACAGCAGCTATCCAAACTGTTACGCCTGATATGCTACAGAGAGTGTGGAACGAGTTGGAGTATCGGGTTGATATTGCTCGAGTATCTGGAGGGGGCCATATTGAACATCTCTGAACTTGATTTTGAGTGAAAAAAAAACCTTTTTAAATACTCTTTGTAATGATGTATAACAGAAGGTTATATTATGTTTCTTTCATTAAATACACATTTTTAAAGTTGTGGTATTCATTTTGAATCACCCTGTATTTCCACAGATGTGAAGTTGTTCGCATTGGTCGAGTGAAACGCCCTGCATCGACACACATTCATCAATAGTTGTATGAATATCAGCTTCTGACCAATTTGCATAACTCCTTCGTGGTCCTTTTTCTTAGAGTGCGTGAGTTGTCACATTGTAAGCTGAATGGGTAATTTTGTTGTATTGTAGCGTAACACATTGTATTTCCACAGATGTGAAGTTGTTCGCATTGGTCGAGTGAAACATGTCAAACTTAAGAAAACTTACATGCGACTTGTGCTGCTCTACAGTGTTATTTTAAAGTGGATCTCTTAATTTTTCCGTGAAAATTTAAATTTTTACTGAGACGGATGAAGCACTGCTTCATATACGTAAAATTTTACGTATAATTTTACGTAAATACGTAAAATTCACCAACAGCTGCAGGTGGTTTGTGCAACTCTTTTCGAACTGAGTTTGTTGGTATAGTTATATATAAGGGGACTGCAGTTGTAAACGAACCCACGTACAGGTTGTTATAGCGGCCAAGTGAAGGCCTATAGTGCTGCTTCAACATTTAATATCCTTATCAAACGGACATGAGATAAGACGCTGAAAAAATTGAAGAACACGCTAGTAGAAGCGTCTTGCCAAGCTAGAAGTCTCCGGATCATATCATCCTATGTAAGATTCCACTGACACAGACGACTGCTTCCTCCTGCGATGCATAATTACCTGAAGCACACAAACACACTCATAAGCCAAAACGTAATGGTCACTTGGCTAACAACCATTTGATGCACCTTTGGAAAGCAATATAGCAGCGATTCTATGTAGCATAAATTCCATAAGTCGTTGATAGATTCCGAACCAACGTGGTACCAGATGTTCACACACAGTTGCTGGCTTTCAAATAAAATGATGAAAGGATGTGAGGTGAACAACAGAGCTCGCGAGATATTCACTTCTAAACGCATACTACATCTTCACTGTAAAAACCTCGCAAATCTCGCAACTTCACAAGTCCGCACTCCTAAGTATTTCTATTTCTCACGTCAGGTGCAAACCGCTCCACACTCCAAGTCTCTGTCGCGACCGTGTCTGCCTCATGCCGTACTGTTCAGAACTCTCCGTGTCCTGTGCGACTGTCTCTCTCGCGTCGCACTGTTCAGAACTCCCCCTCCATTCACTTCGGTAGTCGCTTCCCTTAGTAACAAGCGCTGTGATTGGCGATGCCGCTTCCGTCATGTCTCCAAGCCAATGCACACTCACAAACATTTTGAAACACATTCGAAATACTGGATTTACAATTAAATAACTTGAAATTAAATAAATATTCCTACGGCAGGACCATAAACACGCTCTAACATACATTATTAAATACATAAACAAATTAAATAAACATATATCAAAGGAACAGCAAGCAAAGTAGGCCAGTAGCCTAATGTCTTTGTGCTTTCTGAAACACAGTAAATATTTGACCAATATCTTCATGAATAATATATATGGGATATGAACAAAGACATAGATGAATGAATATATTCATAAGCATGCTGTTATCGTTTATTCGTGTAACTGTGGAGTACTTACAGCCTGACGCAATCGATAGTAATCAGCCACTTCGACCTCCAATAACTCATGTACTATTCAAGTTACATGCCTGTAATTTATATCAATTTAGGTTTACACTAATAGCTTTCTAAAGAGACGTCGATCGACAAAATCGGATGAACTGTTTGGATTTTGGAAATCCGTTGCTGGTTGTTACTTGCAAAATTTACAGTCAGATACTAAACTTTAAACTAATAAAGATATTCAAAATCTGTTTACACCATCAGAATCGTGGCGATAATAATGGTAATATACGTGTTTCTTTCATGAGGTACCATCACTCATGTGGCTACTATTAATTTCTATATGATCTGCGGTCTGGTACCCGTGGTCTAGGGGTAGCATCTTTGATTCATATTCAAAACGTCTTCGGTACCGGGTTCGATCCCCGCAACTGCCTGAATTTTGATTAATAATTAGCATTGGCGGCCGAAGACTTCCGGTATAAGAAGTCAACCTCATTCTGCCAACGGCCTTGTCAAAGATGGCGGAGGAGCGGATAGAGGTTCAGGGCACTCTCTTGTCCTAGGGGTGGGAAATTGCCCCTAAAGGCGGAAGAATCAGCAATGATCAACGACATGAGGATGCAGAAGGCAATGGAAACCACTGCATTAAAGACACGTAACGTGTATCCACACGACATGTGGCCTGTAATTGAAGAAGTGTCATGATGATCTCTCCATTGACAAAAGATTCCGGAATAGTCCCCCATTCGGATCTCCGGGAGGGGACTGCCAAGGGGAAGGTTACCATGAGAAAAAGATTGAATAATCAACGAAAGGATAACGTTCTACGAGTCGGGGCGTGGAATGTCAGAAGCTTGAACGTGGTAGGGAAACTAGAAACTCTGAAAAGGGAAATGCAAAGGCTCAATCTAGATATAGTAGGGGTCAGTGAAGTGAAGTGGAAGGAAGACAAGGATTTCTGGTCAGATGAGTATCGGGTAATATCAACAGCAGCAGAAAATGGTATAACAGGAGTAGGATTCGTTATGAATAGGAAGGTAGGGCAGAGGGTGTGTTACTGCGAACAGTTCAGTGACCGGATTGTTCTAATCAGAATCTACAGCAGACCAACACCGACACGATAGTTCAGGTACACATGCCGACGTCGCAAGCTGAAGATGAACAGCTAGAGAAAGTGTATGAGAATATTGAAAGGGTAATGGAGTATGTAAAGGGGGACGAAAATCTAATAGTCATGGGCGACTGGAGTGCAGTTGTAGGGGAAGGAGTAGAAGAAAAGGTTACAGGAGAATATGGGCTTGGGACAAGGAATGAAAGTGGAGAAAGACTAATTGAGTTCTGTAACAAGTTTCAGCTAGTAATAGCGAATACCCTGTTCAAGAATCACAAGAGGAGGAGGTATACTTGGAAAAGGCCGGGAGATACGGGAAGATTTCAATTAGATTACATCATGGTCAGACAGAGATTCCGAAATCAGATACTGGATTGTAAGGCGTACCCAGGAGCAGATATAGACTCAGATCACAATATAGTAGTGATGAAGAGTAGGCTGAAGTTCAAGACATTATTCAGGAAGAATCAATACGCAAAAAAGTGGGATACGAAAGTACTAAGGAATGACGAGATACGTTTGAAGCTCTCTAACGCTATAGATACAGCAATAAGGAATAGCGCAGTAGGCATTACAGTTGAAGAGGAATGGATATCTCTAAAATGGGCCATCACAGAAGTTGGGAAGGAAAACATAGGTACAAAGAAGGTAGCTGCGGAGAAACCATGGATAACAGAAGAAATACTTCAATTGATTGATGAAAGGAGGAAGTACAAACATGTTCCGGGAAAATCAGGAATACAGAAATACAAGTCGCTGAGGAATGAAATAAATAGGAAGTGCAGGGAAGCTAAGACGAAATGGCTGCAGGAAAAATGTGAAGACATCGAAAAAGATATGACTGTCGGATGGACAGAGTCAGCATGCAGGAAAGTCAAAACAACCATTGGTGACATTAAAAGCAACGGTGGTAACATTAAGAGCGCAACGGGAATTCCACTATTAAATGCAGAGGAGGGAGCAGATAGGTGGAAAGAATACATTGAAAGCCTCTAAGAGGGTGAAGATTTGTCTGATGTGACAGAAGAAGAAACAGGAGTCGATTTAGAAGAGATAGGGGATCCAGTATTAGAATCGGAATTTAAAAGAGCTTTGGAGGACTTAGGGTCAAATAAGGCAGAAGGGATAGATAACATTCCATCAGAATTTCTAAAATCATTGGGGGAAGTGGCAACAAAACGACTATTCACGTTGGTGTGTAGAATATATGAGTCTGGCGACATACCGTCTGACTTTCGGAAAAGCATCATCCACACAATTCCGAAGACGGGAAGAGCTGACAAGTGCGAGAATTATCGCACAATCAGCTTAACAGCTCATGCGTCGAAGCTGCTTGCAAGAATAATATACAGAAGAATGGAAAAGAAAATTGAGAATGCGCTAGGTGACGATCAGTTTGGCTTTAGGAAAAGTAAAGGGACGAGAGAGGCAATTCTGACGTTACGGCTAATAATGGAAGCAAGGCTAAAGAAAAATCAGGACACTTTCATAGGATTTGTCGACCTGGAAAAAGCGTTCGACAATATAAAATGGTGCAAGCTGTTCGAGATTCTGAAAAAAGTAGGGGTAAGCTATAGGGAGGGACGGGTCATATACAATATGTACAACAACCAAGAGGGAATAATAAGAGTGGACGATCAAGAAAAAAGTGCTCGTATTAAGAAGGGTGTAAGACAAGGCTGCAGCCTTTCGCCCCTACTCTTCAATCTGTACATCGAGGAAGCAATGATGGAAATAAAAGAAAGGTTCAGGAGTGGAATTAAAATACAAGGTGAAAGAATATCAATGATACGATTCGCTGATGACATTGCTATCCTGAGTGAAAGTGAAGAAGAATTAAATGATATGCGGAACGGAATGAACAGTCTAATGAGTACACAGTATGGTTTGAGAGTAAATCGGAAAAAGACGAAGGTAATGAGAAGTAGTAGAAATGAGAACAGCGAGAAATTTAACATCAGGATTGATGGTCACGAAGTCAATGAAGTTAAGGAATTCTGCTACCTAGGCAGTAAAAAACCAATGACGGACGGAGCAAGGAGGACATCAAAAGCAGACTCGCTATGGCAAAAAAGGCATTTCTGGCCAAGAGAAGTCTACTAATATCAAATACCGGCCTTAATTTGAGGAAGAAATTTCTGAGGATGTACGTCTGTTGTACAGCATTGTATGGTAGTGAAACATGGACTGTGGGAGAACCGGAAGAGAAGAAAATCGAAGCATTTCAGATGTGGTGCTATAGACGAAAGTCGAAAATTAGGTAGACTGATAAGGTAAGGAATGAGGAGGTTCTACGCAGAATCGGAGAGGAAAGGAATATGTGGAATACACTGATAAGGAGAAGGGACAGAATGATAGGACATCTGCTAAGACATGAGGGAATGACTTCCATGGTTTTTGGAGGGAGCTGTAGAGGACAAAAACTGTAGAGGAAGACAGAGATTGGAATACGTCAAGCAAATAATTGAGGACGTAGGTTGCTAGTGCTACTATGAGATGAAGAGGTTAGCACAGGAAAGGAATTCGTGGCCGGCCGCATCAAACCAGTCAGTAGACTGATGACCAAAAAAAAAAAAATTTAACTGTGATACGTCTGCCATCAGGGTTTCTTAAAGTCCGCCATCTTTGGCACTCCCGGCATGTCTCCTTCATCGACACAGTGTCAGCATGGAGTTCCCAGCCACGTGGCCGATGGACCCCAGCTAACGTTCGGCACAATGTGGCCGCCGACGAGCCGCGGCGCACCGAGAGGCCCCCCAGCGCGGGTACGCCTACTCCGAACATAGTACATTTCCAGGGTGTCACAACTCTGTCGTTACCTCACACGGCGAAACGTCACTGTCTCTCCCTTTCATATACTAATGTGACAAAAAACCGTGGGATTCCTCCAAATATCGTGTGGTGCCTCTATTTTCCAAGCTGACGTAGCACGGACTCAACAAGTCATTGGAAGTCCTCTGCAGAAACATTGCGTCATGTTGCTTCTATAGCCGTCCATAATTGCGAAAGTGCAGCCAGTGCAGGGTTTTGTGCACGACTTGACACCTCCATTATGTCGCATAAATGTCCGACGGGATTCATGTCGGGCGACCTGGTGGCCAAATCATTCGCTCGAATTGTCCAGAATGTTCTGACTTTGTGCGCTGCCGTCCCTAAAAACTCTATTATTGTCTGGGTACATGAAATTCTTTAACGGCTGTCAATGGTCTCCAGGTAGCCGAACACAACCATCTGCAGTCTATTCCACATAAACACAGCCGTTTATGGGTCCACCGCCACCTTGCACAGTGCCTTGTTGACAGTCTCTCTCCATGGCTTCGTCGCATCTGCGGCACACTCTAACCCTACCATCAGCTCTTACCAACTGAAAGGGAGTCTTATCTGACCAGGCCACGGTTTTCCATTCGTCTAGGGTCCAGGAGAGCCCAGGGTACGTGCTGCAGATGAAGTCGTGCTGTCAGCAACGCATTCGCCCTCGTCGTCAGCAACCGTAGCACATTAACGCCATATTTCACCGCACTGTCCAAGAGGATGCTTTCGTCCTACGTCCCACACTGATTTCTGCGATTAATTCACGTAGTGTCGCTTGTCTGTTAGCACTGACAACTCTTAGCAAACACCGCTGCTCTCGGTCGTTAAGTGAAGTCCGTCGCTCACTTCGTTGTTCGTGGTGAAATGTAGTGCTTGAAATTTGGTATTCTTGACTAACTCTTGACAATGTAGATCTCGGAATATTTCCGAAATGGAATGTCCCTTGCGTCTAGATCCAACTGCCGTTCCGCTTTCGAAGTCTGTTTATTTCTGTCGGGAGTCCTTAATCACGTCGTAAACCTTTTGAAATTTATCATTCGAGTACAAAGGCAGCTCCGACAATGCACTGCCCTTTTACACCTTCAGTACGCAATACTACCGCCATATGTATAGGTGCATATCGCTGTCCCATGACTTCAGTCACCTCGGTGCACAGGTTGGTGAAATATGTCACCTGTGGGTCCTGTCAGTGGCACGGTATAGCGGTACCAAGCTAAATTCTTGCTTTGGTGGGGCTGCACTAGCACCTCCTGGAAGGAGGATGGGAGTGTTACGACGTGTTTTTATTTCATTTGATTTCCATTATGCCTTAGTCGATGTGCGACTGCAGTTGGATGCATGTGTGGCTTGTTGAGGATTAACGCAATATGGTGGCAGAGGAGGGGAAAGTTCAGTATGGGGGGAGACGACGGTTTGGTTTATCAAATGCTGACAAAATCTCCCAAGCCCGAAATCGTGACAGAGATGTGGTTTCCATAACGGACACAGCAAAACACTGAACCTGAAAGAATCACAGACGTGTTTTAATTTTAAGGGAAGTTTTGGTTTTCCGCATTCTTAAGGGTGGCGGAGTGACCTGAACTGCGAGAGTGGTTCTGAGGCTGTGAAGAGCGAGTGCGTGCTGACGCAGCCGCTGGCTCGACGTTTGACTGCTGGCAGTAAGTGGTCTGAAGCTACTGTGGGACATCTTCTCATGTCGCTGGCAGGACCTACTTCAGGTCATGGTACGTCGTGTTTCTGGTATATTAGTTTTTGCTTACTTGATTCAATCAAATGAGGGAGACGTTTGGGGCCGTTCTTACGTCTCATAATGACTTTGGATTCAACCAAAATACCACCAGTAATCCTATTCTCCCTATGTTGTGATTTTCCTCACTCTGTCACCAGCATTTGTAACAGTGATCTGCAGCTAGCAGAGAACCATGTTTCTAACGTGCGCTTGCAGGAATTATTTTTTAAAAATCTAATTCGTGAAGATTTCCTTATATTCCTCTCATCATGACAGTATTTTCGATGTCTTTACAGAGTTACGATGTCTTTACAGAGTTGTTGTGATAGGGGGACCACACCATGCTACGCGTTTTGGTAGTCATTCGTTTTTTGTGAACTTGTATTGGTATTCCAGATGCGTGTTCAGCTAGCAAAATTCGTCTTGACAAATAAGATCATCTGAAACAGATATAACTCTTCCGTCGCTGATGCGAAAGAAAACCATCACTCTCTCCCCAGGTCACATTGCACCACCTGCTTGCTGCAAGCCGTTTCCGTTGCGCGATAGACATTTGTTTATTAATATGTGGGTTAGTATGTGATTACTCATCCTGTTTATCAAGTAACAGGCCAGGGAATTGACGTGATGAGGAATGAAAGGACACTGAGCCAATTGCCAGATTAATTTTAACGTCTGTTTCACCCAGCAGTAATATATCTTTTAGCCTATAGTTAACGTTTCCTAACAAGATATTTAGTAAAGACATAATAGTTAACTTTCAGCAGGGCACTCAATTCCCGTAAACAATGGGCCGGCGATTTTAGGGTGCGGGTCTGGCACACGATAGGATCATAGATGCGTTCCATAGGTTTCAGATGATGCGAGTTTGATGACCAAGACACTAACGTGAACTATCATCCTCTTCTTACTATTGCGTCACGATTCTGGTTTTTTAACGTGGACAGTTATCACTCCCAGGAAATACATCGACCTTGATAAAATGCAGTTGGTTCGCAATAATGTTCACTTAGCCCACAACTGTAGCGATTACTACCACAGATCGTATGAAAGCACAGGTGGAAGTTCGCCATAACGTAATTCTTCTCCTATCAACCTTCAATCGTGCCGTGGTGATGTTTCGAGCAGGTGTTTCCCTGGATGGAGGCATATTCAAACGCGACCATCGACCGGGTGTAACAAGAAACGCGATTTATCCGACCAGGCGATAATTTTTCGTTGACCAACTGCCCAGCCGGCCCAGGTGGCCGAGCGGTTCTAGGCGCTACAGTCCGGAACCGCGAAACCGCTACGGTCGCAGGTTCGAATCCTGCCTCGGGCATGGATGTGTGTGATGTCCATAGGTAGTTAGGTTTAAGTAGTTCTAAGCTCAAGGGGACTGATGACGTCAGAAGTTAAGTCCCATAGTGCTCAGAGCCATTTGAACCCACTGCCCAGTGCCTACGGTCCCGTGCCCACGACAGTTATAATTGACGATGTTGTTGGGTCAACACGGAAACATGCAGAAATCATCTGCTGCAGAGCCTCGTATTCAGCATCGTGCACTGAGGTGTGCTCCGAAACACGTGTACCTCCACCAGGATTGTACTCTATCGTCAGATCTACTACATTTAGGCTCATATCGTGTTTTATAGAGTGGGCGAACAGCCAACATGCACGTTCTGTGATGCGCGTGGACGTGTAGCACCCGGTTGCCTAATAGTGGTTCACCGTGCTTCAACCATGTTCCATGGATTCTGACGACAGCAGCACGGGAATAGACGACTGGCACCTACTTCGCCATTTACGAGATGCTCTCTCCCAAGCGAAGGGACATAACACACTGAAATTTGCCCAAACCACTTCTGTTAGTGAAAGTAGACATTTTTAACCCGTATCTTCGCTGTAATGATTCCTTATGTGTCTCTGCTCGTTTTCTTATACTTTTTTAACGCGTCATATGACCCCAACACTACCTCGCAACATTCAGTCTCGCTGTGGGCAATGGCCCATTAGTGTATGTGGAGGTACGCTCCGGTGTTTCCTGAGAGGTACTGAACGCATCGCTATATCGTCAGATAGATACCAGACATGCCTTCCATTACAATGCTGTTATCCACAAGCCCGTGCTGCTTTCTTAGAAGGTACGTGTCGATAATTAGTCGACTGTTGATTACTGTCCACTTTAAAATGTACAGTTCTCTTTGCAAGTCTCTTCTGTAACATACACAAAGCGATGACAGATAAATGTAGGAAAATTTTTCGTTCAAGTGTCTCCTTTATCTAGCATTCACCAACATTCTATTTTCAAACTTTGCAGTTTTAGTATTACATGACCATATTCATGACTAAACCTTCATACTCTTGACTGAGCATAATGACAGTGTTGCTAGTATCTCATTGTAATACTGACTAGGTCCGGCGGTTAAACGTTGCTTTCGTCAGCTGTGCGGAGAACAGAAAAAACTGGACGAACATAGGACAATAGATATGCAAGAAAACTAAGAATTTGTTGCGGTATTCTCAACCGCTGGATGAATCTACTAAGGTTTTGAGTACGTCACAACATCTCGTGTCAATTTAAACTACCAGATGAGGGAAAATTTTGTACTCTTTTGCAACAAGCGTGGAGCAACAACTCAAAAATATAGTTTCACATAAGTATAAAAAATTTTGCAAGACTATAACCTTCAATAGAACCAGCTTCAAATTGTTGATGCTGATGGAGGAAAAAACATGACTGAAGTGAGGGCCTGGTGGTGCAGGTCAGGACTCAAGAGGAAGATTTGCACTTTCCTGGCGCTCTGTTCACACACTGCATAATACATTATCAAGCAGTCTGTGGGAAATATTTAGATATTTCTTGTGTACTGAAACCAGTCGTTTCTGCTGTGAACTACGTTCGGGGATATGCATCCAATCACTGTCTGTTCCGGGCTTTTCTTGAAGAAAAGATTATGAATTTTGTGACTCGGTTTATCACATAGCTGTGCAGTAGCTCAGCTGCGGTAAAGTCCTGACTCGTGATCAAACTCCAAAACGATATAATATCTTTCTCACTGAAAAAGATAGAGCTGATTCCACAGCTGTCAGATGCTACCTTCCTGTGTTAATAGTCATTTACAGTCGACATCACTTTCACCTGAATGAACTGAACTTGAAACATCAGGGAAGGGATAACCTCGTCTGTGATCTCCGCAGAATTATCGAAGGATTTCAGAAAAAGCTGCCATTATTTGAAGCACAGCTGGAAGGAGACAACTTTTCTCATTTTCTCTGTTTCAGAGAGTTATGTGTCCCCGAACATGCCAATCTTGATTTTCAGAATAAAATTTTTTGTGACTTGAGAAGTATTTTTTAAGATATTTTCAGACATTGACAGAACTGAGAGCGACGATACGCCATTTGAATTAAATTGGAAGTCAATCATTTGCAAGCAAATCCTTGTCTAAAGGGAAAGACAGGGAAGGAGCTTACTGAATTTTACCTCTGCTTAGCCGGCCGGAGTGGCCGAGCCGTTCTAGGCGCTACAGTCTGGAACCGCTCGACCGCTACGGTCGCAGGTTCGAATCCTGCCTCGGGCATGGATGTGTGTGATGTCCTTAGGTTAGTTAGGTTTAAGTAGTTCTAAGTTCTAGGGGACTGATGACCTCAGCAGTTAAGTCCCATAGTGCTCAGAGCCATTTGACCCATTTTTACCTCTGCTTACCTGGTATTGAGTTTCCGAAACGCAAGAGATTTTCCGCTGGTATGGGATAAGTGTCTGGAATAACTTACGTCTGTGAGCAAACATTTTGAATTAGTGATGAATGCGAAGTCAGCTAATCGAATTGGATAGTCTGATGAATATTTCAAAGCAATTCTCTTGACTGGAGGCAATAATTTCAAACCAAACACTGATGGTATCGTGAAGGCCAAACGTCAGTTTCACAAACCTCAGTAACGTTTTCTGCTGGTTAGTATGTGGGATTCGGATATGTGCACACCAGGTCTGACGGAAGTACCTTTTTACTGACGGCGACTTGATAACATTTTAAGTACGTGAATACGTTGGTTGCCTTTATTGTTTGTGCGTTGAATTCCACCCACCCACGACTAACACGGAATGCTCAAGTCCGTTTTTCGTGTTTTTTCCCAGAGTTTTCGTCCTGGTTTGCAAGTATTGATCAGAATGATCCTGCCCGCGTTCTTCATTTTGTCAGTTTTCTGTCCCACCGTGTTGGTTTGGGTCTGTGCTCTAAATGATGCTATGGATGATTGTGGAAGCGAAAAGAAGGGGAATGGTGCAACGTAATGACAAGACACAATTTGTTCCTCTGAGAGGAAGCTTTCCAGCAGGGGAGCTTAACGCTATATGCAACGAATGCACCACGCATGTCACAGTTCCTTGACCCATGCGACTTTTCAAAGAGGTTTGGAATCTTACCCAGGACGCTGGATATCATTCCTCACCTCTTTGCTGGCTAAGCACTGTCTCGACTATTACGGCTGGCTACCGTCATGTCGAGTGCCACAGAGTTAAAGAGTTCAGCTACTGTGATGGCTACCAGCAGTGATAAAAGAAACTCACATCGCCGGAGTCAGGCTACCAGGAAGCCTCCACAACTCGTAAAAATAACCACCTTGCGAAAATGTGTTTATAGCGCCCTTGCGAACAAACGTTGTGAAACGTTTTATAGCAGCTCTTCAAACATTTCGCATCTGCCTCGGGTGCATATTTAGCGGGAGCAGTAGCTTTGACGTGTCAGGTCACACAGGACCAGTTCTTGTCGTAAGCTACTCAGAGGCTAGCCGCACCTGCGCCTTACCCGAGACCACATAATTGAGTTAATATTTCTCCCAGTTCATGTTCCCGCTGAAATGCAGCGTCGTTGACCACCGACTCAACCTTGAAATGGCGCAGGGCGACTCTGCGGCCGAGAGAGATCGCCCTCCGAGACTGGTTTAGTGGCCGAGCTGGAAATCATGCGCGGTTGTTAGGCGCCCGGCGCGGCTCGTAAAGCCCGCGAGTTTGTGCCGCCCTAAACGTCAACCCGGCGCTGGACAGCCGGGCGCGCGCTCCACCACCGCCAAAAGGCCGCTGACGGACCGCGCCGCATACCTCAACAGCTGCTCCGTGCTCTGCCCCCGCCGTGCCAGCCTCAGAAGCCTGCACGTAAGTACGTCACAGTGCAGCAGGTGCTGTCGGCTTTGCGGTATCGCCACGTTTATTTTAAGCCCACAGGACAAAACGTTTGTGCCCCCCAGAAGACATCACGCTAATGCCGTCGAACACCAATTTTATCTTTGGCGAGGGATAGATACCACAAGTTTGTTCAGGTAAGTCATATAATGCTGACGCCACTCATTGGTGATTGGATCTGTAACACCTCCGTTTTTTTTTTTTTCATCCCGACCTGATCTAATCGAATAGCAGCCCAATATTTATTATTAACATGACCGTGAACCTAATGGGGCTGGTAATCGGAATTGACTGCTACGGAAGTTGTTACTTTCCAGTTCGTCCTGTTCAATACTATAGTACTGAATGTATGGTAATAAGGAACACCAACATAGTTTTACTAATTACGAACTTATATTCTTCTCAAAACACAAAAAGGAGACAGCCACTGCCTTCGTCATACATATCCAATTACGACTAATCTCAGCACAGGCTTTCTTTTTGTTGTGTCTAGACAAGACAGCCAAGACACAATGAGAGGAAGCCGAAAGGCACGCGCTACGCTCACGCAGATGGGCGTGAGGTCTGAAACAGGATACGTAATGAATGCTATAAAGAAAAGTACGTAGCTTCTGTAATACTTAACTTTAATCCATCCTTTTGATACATCTGGAGATTGTGGCGATACAAGTGAGACTCTTTATAGACACATGCAATGTTACTAATGGCGCCTTGCTAGGTCGTAGCCATTGACTTAGCTGAAGGCTATTCTAACTATCGGCTCGGCTAATGAGCAATGCTTCGTCCATATAGTCGCTAGCAAAGTCGTCCGTACAACTGGGGCGAGTGCTAGTCCGTATCTCGAGACCTGCCTTGTGGTGGCGCTCGGTCTGCGATCACTGACAGTGGCGACACGCGGGTCCGACATGTACTAATGGACCGCGGCCGATTTAAAGCTACCACCTAGCAAGTGTGGTGTCTGGCGGTGACACCACACTTTTTTTTTTTATTTGGCCTTTGAGTGTGTATTCAATTTTGCCATCGGCAACACATAGTGACAATGTAGACATAATTGAATAAACAAATACATAAATGCATATTTACAAGAATAAAAAGCTTAACTGTTACAGTTTTGTACATAATGTTTTAAAAATTGAATTGAATTGAATTGGAAAATAATTAAAAGTGTCTTGGCTTACAATTCACACCAATTCTGATATATCTTCATCAGCAAGACATATTTATAATTTACGTACACCATTAAAACCTACAGATTGTGACCAGCACTCTTGATGAAGTTAACTATCACTTTATATAAACGAACGTCTTTAGTACACAAAAGAGAAGAAGCTGATTGAGGACGATGGTAGCCCATACTCAGCAGTGTCTTCAGAAAGACCAACCGTTCACGGTGAAATTTGGGGCACATAAATAAGATGTGGTTGACATCAGCTTCGGACTCAGGATCACACTCACATGCTGGTGAACTGTAAACGTTGATCCGATGTAGATCTTGTGGGAAAGAGGCACGATTGAAGCGGAGTCTTACGATGGCAGAAATCGTGGGTCGGTCCAGATGTGTTCATTTGCCATTATCGTCACGTGCTAATCCATCACTGCATCCAACACTGCAATCCGAGGTTAGGCTGGCGTGGTAGACGCGAAACTAAATATCTGCACTACTAACGTCACTGATCACTTTTATAAAGATACTTCATCACTTTCCCGGTAATTATTTATTATTTAGGGGTCTAACCACTGCGATGGTGACACCCTTATCGGTTAAAAAACCCTGTATTCCAGTAATGGCCTCCACACACGCACAATTCCCGCCAACCACTCTGGCGCATCTCGACACTCGCTCTCGCAACACGTCACAGTCGATTGTTCGCCCTATCGACCTGTGCCTACACCCCTACGCTCCTACACCCCTTACAGATCCCACAAAACTGCCAATTTCTACACCTGCATCCATACGTCTCAAACGTATGTGAAGTTCGTGGCAGACGGTACTTCCCATTGTTGGAGTTATTAATGCTTTTTCCAGTTCCATTCGAGTATGGAGGGCGGAAGAAACATTTTTCAGAGTCCTCTTTGAGTGCTGTAATTGGTCTAGTTCTTTTCTCACGGTGCATACGGTACGATACGTATGGTACATGAAATGCATTGGCAGTTGCGAATAAAGCCAACCATCAACTGCGTAGTGGTATTTTTATTTATTTAATCGTGTCAGAAACACACACTATTTCTTACAACTTATACAAAATGTTCCAAGACATGGTAACATAAGCATTACAATTACAATCAAATGCGGCGTGACCAGCATGCAGCAACTTCGGATACTTCCTTGTGTAAGTGTACTGTCATATCGCTGGTTTAGTTGTGGAGTATCTTTGCCGGCAGCCGCGTCTGTAGAGAGTCGAGTGCGGGACACGGTACTGTTACGTTGTGTAGTTTGTAGATCTTCATATGAGAGGTTTTTTTTTTTAGTATTCAGGTTTAAGTGTTGCTACAAGTGCCGTCACAGTAAAGTGATGAAATATGGAAATGATTCAGAGGAAAGTGCGTCAAAAAGCAATGAAAAAATGAGCAGTGCCATCGATAATGTATTTGTGTATCCTCTCGTTGCGTGTCGCAGAGCATCAACCATCCGCACCGTGTTCGGTCTCCCAGAATGAAGTGATGTGAATCAGTAAAAATTAGTTACCATGAAAGAGTGCAGTCAAGTGCCAGTGTCTTGTAGCGAGCGTGAGGACGTGCGTTCGACCATCGCCTTTCCGCATGATCAACAATCAGCCGCGCCGCGACGGTTACGCGCGCGCACGTACAAGTGAAAACTGAAAAATTAACTTTACGAACTGTGTTATATCATTACTAGTGACAAGGAGGACTATTACCAGGTATCTGTATGTGTGACGAGCGTAAGAACTTTCGTTCGATCATTCGGCTTCCGCATCATCAACGATCACCCGCGTCGCGTCGGTTACGCGTACGCTCGTCCAAATGATATTTTGTGGACTGTTAATCACCCATTAATTGGGACAACACTTCTGAATTAGAATGTAAACAGTGTAGCCTGCGATTTTCCTTCTACCGTCTCAATATAGTTGTTCATACCAGACGTCGAACAGTGTTGTGTTTTAACGTTGAGTGGCTCCCCTTATTCGCTTGCATATTTCGATAAATAATTTCAGGCAAGCCAGCAGCAGTGTGGAGCAGAACAGTACGACCGCCGCGGGATTACCAGGTACGTGGTGTGGACAATGCGCACGGTCAAGAAAAGCAACAGTCCGAAACGAGTAGTCAGTTTAAGGGTCCCCCACCCCTATTCGTACTCCCGGACGTGTCACACTTGGTGGCATCGATGACATTCTGTGCCGTGCATGACGTTGGCCATAGGCTGCAGACAAGAAGCTGACTCATTATCTGTTCTTCACCACATTCATATGCCGTGGAGTCGCATGCAAATCCCCACTTCTTCAAGTTGGTCTTCTTTCTTTCAAATCCAGAACGCAGCCTGTTGAGGGTCTTCGATATTGACCAGCATTCTTCGTGAACTGATGGGAGGTTTTCAGTCGGGATCGTGCACCCTGCAAGATGGCTGGATGTGGAACGCCATGAGTTGAATGGAGTAAGCTTTTCCTTGAACCTTAGTACTGCTGGCTGATACCCCGTCAGATTCGATGCCTTAGACTTTCCCAGTCTGGATGCACATTCACGACTGATGCCTAAAGGTGGGATGCGCGCTAGACAATGAACTTTATCAAGTGGTGTAGAATCTCAAACATGCCGTAATGAGTCTGCAGGTTTGGTTCAAATGGCTCTGAGCACTATGGGACTTAAGATCTGATGTCATCAGTCCCCTATAACTTAGAACAACTTAAACCTAACTATCCCAAGGACATCACACACATCCATGCCCGAGGCAGGATTCGAACCTGCGACCGTAGCGGTCACGTGGTTCCAGACTAAAGTGCCTAGAACCACTCGGCCACACCGGCCGGCGGTCTGCAGGTTTCATTCAAGGCGATATCCGCTTGTTTAGCATGACTAGATCTGCACCACACAGGGAAAGCATATTCTGTAGCTGAATAACAAAGAACTACAGCAGAAGTTCTTAAGATGCGAGGATGCGTCCCCCAGGTTGTACCCGACAATTTCCGGAGAATGTTGTTCCTTGCAGATACCTTCCATTTGGCGTTCAAGCAATGTATTCTGTAGGTAAGTGCTCGACCAAGTGTTACTCCAAGATATTTGGGGGTGAAGCAGTGTTCTAATTGCTTACCTTCCCAGAACACCTGTAATTTCCTTGCTGCACGTCTGTTTCTAAAATGGAACGCACAGGTCTGTGTAACGGAATGATGACATAGAAAATTTGTGCTGGGCCGGGACTCGAACGCGGATTTTCAGCTTACAGCGGACCATCGTTTTACCTCTAAGCTCTCAGAGCCCTCTTCGCAGCCAGACCCAAACTTCCACACACGTCAACCCCGTGTCTACAAGCTGCATTCGTGTCCATTACGTACAGGGTGACAGTTATTGAAGTATATGGGAAAAAAACTACGACGTGCATGCACTTTATTCAACATTGTGAGGCTTGTATATTTCGATTGTCTATTGTCAAACTACAATTTATGAAAGAGAATAAATTTCAAAGGGAAGATTTCATTTTGTTATTATCAAGCAAGAGACAGAAATCCTAAGGAAAGGTTTCATAGGTTATTGAAGAAGGGAAGGTTGCGTAACAAAAGAGATATAGAGGAGACGGTTATTGCGTAACAACAGAGATATAGAAGAGACGGGAAGGTTTCAACCTGTAAACGTCACTACACGTATTCGTATTTAGGTTACGACATGTCTCATATGCCTGCCATCATTGGCGATGATATGGTGCAGACGAGTAGCGAAATTGTGCATGACCCGCTGAAGTTCGAAACATCTGATGCTGCGATGACCTCCTGAATGGCTGTTGTCAGCTCAGCAATGGTTTTGGGGTTATTGCTGTACACCTTGCCTTTGATATAGCCCCACGAAAAGGAGAAGCATGTGTTTAGATCCGGAGAATAAGGCAGCCAGTTGAGGCCCTTGCCAGTGGCCCCTGGATTCCCCAGAGTCATAAAGCAGTTTCCAAAGTGCTCCTCCAGGATATCGAACACTCTCCTGCTTCGATGGGGTCGAGCTCCGTCCAGCATATGAGGCACATCTTGTCGAAATCAGTGTCATTTTAGTTAATAGAGATGAAATCATCTTGCAAAACCTTCACGTACCGTTCGGCAGTCACCTTACCGCTAATATCGCACCGATTATTGCGTGACTGGTCATAGCACACCACAGAGTCACCAACTGAGTGTGAAGAGACTACTCGATCGCGAAATGTGGGATCTCAGTCCCTCAAAAGCGGTAATTTTCCTTAGTGGCAAACTCGTCCAAATTAAAGTGGACTTAGTCGCTAAATTAAACCGTAATGCGCATACTAATTCCCATCATGCTCGGCGGCCAACCGTGCAGTTTTAACGTCCTAACCCAAACCTTTCAGACGTTATGACGATTTCATTTCATATAGTTCAATAATTGTCACTCTGTAAATACCCGTACAGGGAAGAATTTTGATTAAAAATCTTCGCCTGCGTTGTTCAGAATTACGAAGCAACGTTCCTTCGGACATGCATGCACGTCCGAAGGAATATTCCAATGTACCTCTGAACAACACAGCCTCTGCAATATAAATACATCATAAAAAGTTGTGCATCACCTCAGTTCCGAGAGTTCCGGAACCTTAACAGAAAATTGAAATAGAGATCAACATAAACATCATTTCCCCCCTTTTTATTGTCCATGAAAACCACACATTGCTTGTTGTGCCACCATACAGCGAGAACTTCAGATTTTGTGGTCCAGATTGCTGTGACACCGATACCTCTAATACCCAATAGCATGTCCTCTTGCATTGATGCATGCCTGTATTAACCGTAGTACACTATTCAAAAGTTCATCAAGGCACTGTTGGTCCAGATTGTCCCTCACTTCAACGGCGATTCGGCGTAGATACCTCAGAATGTTTGGTGGGTCACATCGTCCATAAACAGCCCTTTTCAATCTATCCCAGGCATGTTCGATAGGGTTCGTCTCTGGAGAACACGCTCGGCACTCTAGTCGAGCGCTGTCGTCATCCTGAAGGAAGTCATTCACAAGATGTGCACTATGGGGGCGCGAATTGTCGTCCACGAAGACGAATGCCTGCCAACATGCTGCCGATATGGTTGCACTATCAGTCGGAGCGTGGCATTTGAGTATCGTCCAGCTGTTACAGCGGCTTTCATAACCACCAACGGCGTACATCGGCCCCACATAATGCCACCCCAAAGGAGCAGCGAACGTCCACCTTGTTGCACTTGCCGGACAGTGTGTCTAAGGCGTTCAGCATGACCGGGTTGCCTCCAAACACAGCTCCGACTATTGTCTGCTTGTAGGCATATGCGACACTCATCGGTGACGAGAACGTGAAACCAGTCCTCAGCGGTCCATTCGGCACGTTGTTGGGCCCATCTGTACCGCGCTGTGTGGTGTAGTGGTTGCAAAGTTGGACCTCGCCATGGACGTCGGGAGTGAAGAAGCGCATTATGCAGCCTATTGCGCACAGTTTCAGTCGTAACACGACGCCCTGTGGGTGCACGAAAAGCATTATTCAGCATGGTGGCGCTGCTGTCAGTGTTCCACCGACCCATAGTCCGTAGGTAGCGGTCATCCACTGCAGTAGTAGCCCTTGGGCGGCCTGAGTGACAGTTCATGTCTCTATGTATCTCATCCATGTCCGAACAACATCGCTTTGGTTCACTCCACGACGCCTGGACACTTCCCTTGTTGAGGGCCCTTCCTGGCACAAAGTAACAATGCGGACGCGACCGAACCGCGGTATTGACCGTCTAGACATGGTTGAACTGCAGACAACACGAGACATGTACCTCCTTCCGGCTGTCAGACCCTCTCCGTCTAATAGGCGCTGCTCATGCATTGTTGTTTACAACTTTGGGCGGGTTTAGTGATATCTCTGAACACTGCATGGGACTGTGTCTGTGATGCAATATCCACAGTCAATGTCTATCTTCAGGAGTTCTGGGAACCGGGGAGAACAAAATTTTTTTTTTATGTTTGTAGTATCGATACGTAAGGGGCAGTAATATATTCCTTGATTCGGTACTTAGAACTGGTTCTTGAAACTAAATAAATCGGCTTCATCACAATACTATGAATTTATCTTCAACCATCAGCTGATTCAGTTCCTTCAGCGTCTCCGGGACTTTCTCCCATGTGTCAAGGACACCGGTGACCATTCATGTTGCCCTTCTCTACACACATTCTTAGTGCTGTTTTTAGTGTGACACACGCTTGAGCAATATTCTACGATGGGTCGCACGGGTCTTTTGTAAGCAATCTCCTTTGACTGCATTTCCGTCGTACAGGTGGCCAATCATCGACGCAACCACTTTCGAGACGTGTAGCCTTCCGGCTAGGCCAACTGCAGTACCAGCGGTATGGGCAACATGAGGTCCGCAGTAAATACACAAGGTGTTCGGAATTCCCAGTTACAAAGTACTTGGAGTTGTAGATGGTAGTGAGAACATGATGTCTTGAATGGGAACCCATTTTCGGAAACGTACCGTTCCATTCTACGACAGTTTCAATTCAGATGTTCAACTTTTCCACATGTGCCTGAGGAACTGAATTATAAGTGACGCAGTACAGTTATTAGTTAACAATTATAAAGGAAACATAACGAAAGATCAATTTATCACTTAAGCACATTTGTTTGTATTAATACTTAAACATTATGTGTTTACATTATTCAAAATGTTCAAATGTGTGTGAAATCTTATGGGATCTAATTGCTAAGGTCATCAGTCCCTAAGCTTACACACTACTTAACCTAAATTATCCTAAGGACAAACACACACCCATGCCCGAGGGAGGACTCGAAACTCCGCCGGGACCAGCCGTTACATTATTCCAAAACAAAAAGAACCCAGCAAACTGTACATACAGAACACTACTGATACATTACATCAGCGGCGACCACCAACGTTGTTACAGGTATTGTACCTACGAGGCATGTCTTGGTGTCTCTTCAGTTTCTAGCGCAGCGGCCAGAACTCGTGCCAGCAGATTTCCGCCTGTCTCCCAGCAAAGCAGACGTTAAGTGACGTCAGGTGACTGACGTAGTACACATCATTTTGTCTACCCTACGGGCATATCAGGACAAACAACTCTGAGACTTTTCCTTTCCCTCAGCAGAAGTGGATGCTTAGATGGATTCCTATTCAAAATATTATGTACTCACTCCCCTCTACAAGTCCTAGAAGTCTGTAACGTGAATTTCCAAACACGCTGTGGTATGGTTTGTGGCCTACATTATTTCTTAGATACGTAACATAAACACCAAAAAGAAAATTACTGTCATATTGAGCAAGGATATGCTGGAAATACCTCTCTTCGTCTGTCAAGCATTTCTGATACCTGCTTAGGAAATTGCTCATTACACACTACTGCTCCCTGTTAGAAATGGCAGCAATTTCTCGACGAACGTTAGTTTTAAGTTTATCTAAATTTTGTGTAACTGATTGGCACACTTGCCGTTTTAATGCCCCCCCCCCCCCCCCTCCCCACAGATAAAAATCGGAGAGGGTTAAATCGGAGAATGGGGACGCCATATGTTGCTATTTATAACTTTATCTTGAAACACGTCATGAGAAGCAGCCTGTATGTGCCGCGTCAGAGTCCTGATGAGAGATCGTGAAAGCTCGTTATCTCTCATTTAATTGGTCAAAGAGGCCGAAAAATGTTTTTCACATAAGTCTGAAAGTTAATTGCTTCCTGGAAAAAAGGCCTACTATTCTCTCATACAAGACAACACAGGAGACTGCTATTTTTTGACAATGCAGCGGCTCCTCTTGTATTATTTTAGGCTTTTCAGAACTTAAATAATTGTTATTTTGTGAATTAACGCATCCACTTAGTTGTAACCACGATTCGTCCGAATAGAAACTTAGATGAGAGTCAATTTCTCTGTCGTGCAGCTTATTCGAAATCTATTCACAAAACCGCAAACTTTTTGCAGGGTCACCGGGTTTAAGTTCTTGCGCTGCAGTTATTTTATAGGGCTGTAGCTTCAGCGACTTTGTAGTCATTTGAACCGAGTCATACAAAATTCCCCTTTTCGAGGAAAGACATCGAACGGATTTTCTAGAAGAGCTTCCCAGAACATACTCATTGTTATGCAGGGTTTATTCTGTGAGTCCTGTAAACGACTGTCTCTGTTTCCAGTCAAGCTCCCTTCCCATGTTACGATATTTATTTATCAACCGATGAATCGTACGTCGGTTAGGAACTCAAATATCAGGAAATTCCACTTGACATAATCGCCTTACTGCATGCTTTGATTCTGTAAACATGTATAAATCATACATGAATACCTTTTAGCGAATCGAATGCTTGTATTTCGCCATTTCACGTGAAACCTTTCACTGAATATGCTGTATTGTCGCGTAACAAACATGTGCTACCCGCGCAAGATTTCTACTCCCCGCCAGCGCCGCCGTCCACTGGCCGCCGAGGGGTAACAAAAGCCCTGTCAGGAAGTTGCTTTAAGGACTGATTACTCTGTATAACACCAGTGAAGCGAAGTCTGCCACCTGCTTTATCTACTACTGAGCCAATATTATCGTTCCATTTCATATTCTTACTCCCAAGTGTTTGTATGAGCTGACCGCTTCCACTGTGGGTATATAGATTGCTGAGAAATTTTCTATAGTTGATTTAATGGGCCAATCACGGTTGTAATGGTACAGATATCGATACCATTACGATGCACGAATCTTACTCTTACCCCTCTCTGCTGGACACAAGATCACAGGTGGTGTGGGAATGCGCCGTCAGCTAGGGACTCAAATGAGAGAGCAGCGCCTTCAGAAAGGGCTCGTAAGTACTTAGTCTGCGAAATCGTCTCACGAAGTGGACAATTTCGAGTCAGGACGCTGTTCCCGTTGGCGGGAATATGTGTGCGACTCACTTATTTCATTCCAGAATGAGATTTTTACTCTGCAGCGGAGTGCACGCTGATATGAAACTTCCTGGCAGATTAAAACTGTGTGCCGGACCGAAACTCGGGACTCGGGCCTTTCGCGGGCAAGTGCTCTACCAATTGAGCTACCCAAGCACGACTCACGCCCGGTACTCACAGCTTTACTTCTGCCAGTACCTCGTCTCCTACCTTCCAAACTTTACAGAAGCTTTCCTGCGAAGGAGATTTGGAAGGTAGGAGACGAGGTACAGGCAGAAGTGAAGCTGTGAGACGGGGCGTGAGTCGTACTTGGGTAGCTCAGTTGGTAGAGCACTTGCCCGCGAAAGGCAAAGGTCTCGAGTTCGAGTTTCGGTCCGGCACACTTTTAATCTGCCAGGAAGTTTCACTTATTTTATTGTTAATCTGGTGCAATATGAAACAGTATGCTTTTCTTTAGTGCGACCTAATAGATATTGATATGGTAATGGCTACCTCTGCTAAAAATTATGAATATTGTGAGTGTTCATGCAAGCTGAGTGGACTTTAGATCGAGATACGGTTATTTTACATGAACTTATGTCGTATTAAACATTGTTATTCATAAACTGTTTAATTCCTAGATCCCTTTTCATCACACTACGTTTATTTTGTTACTTACACTGAACAATGACAGCACATGTCAGATAGGCACATGATTACGGAAGTTATTACAGTGATACATGTGCCTTGGGATTAAGTTATCCAACAACGCTTTTTGTAAATAGTCCGATGACGTATCAGTGCGACGGTTAATAAAAGTGAAGCAAATGAACAGTTTAAAGCCATTTTGTCAAAATTTGACACCATGAGAGACGTGACTGTAGTTCAAAGTTCATAAAAATCGTGAAAAAGACTCCGGCCATCTTACATGTTGCAATAGGATGACCTGAGTATTCGACAGATGAAGTATGCATCCTGTCCTGTAAGACAGCGCCCACGGTGCACTAATCATGACGACGTAAGAGAAAGGACAACACTGGCCACCGAGAACGCTGAAATTAACATACTAAATCCTGTTCGTGGCAACGTGAGTGATGGAGCCGAAGTCATAGCACGAACATCACAGGTCCACTTTCGACCTGAACTACATCCTCCACACACTGATGCCTGAGTATCTAATGATGTAAGACGACATTCTCGACGACTTGTAGTCGTCGATGTTCTCGAGGATTTGCATTATTTTAAAAGAGGCAAAGTCGCAACTCGTTGGACCACCCTATACGCCGCGAGTTAGCTACTGTCCAGTTTCGGGCAATGAAGTCGTGCACTTTTACGTCCCACTTGAGGATATCGTCTATAGCGACGTACGCGTCACCAAAAGTCGATTGCGTAGAGTCCCATTCGCAATACTTGCCCGAAAACTGGATGGTACAAAGTTGTTTTTACTCGTGGGTGTAATGATACTACGTCTATAGCGGGCAGGTCACATTTCTTCGGCTATCAGGAAACTGGTACCCGAAACTGACTATAAAAATGGTTGACGAACTGCGCGTCGGGAGATGTGCAGTAAATGTTGTCTGGATGGGAGCAAAAAAGCAGTGATATCTCAAGGAAGCGTGCACTCCAGTGACCGTCTTCTTTTTGCCTCACCAGTGTACTGACTGCTTTTATGCGGCCCGCCCTCTCCTGTCCCAACCTCTTCACCTTAGACTAGCATTTGCACCCTATGTCATTAATTTTTTGTTGGGTATATCCCTCTCCCTCCCTCCCTCTCTCTCCCTCCCTCTCCCTCCCTCTCTGTCCCTCCCTCTCTCTCTCTCTCTCTCCCTCTCCCAACTTCTACAGCTGCTTTTACTACCACTGAAGTTATTCACTGATGTCTTACGGTATGTCCTATCACCCTGTCCCTTCTTCCTGTGTGTTCTCTCTATGGTCCTTGTCTCATCGATCCTGTGGTGACCCTACACATTTCTTCTCTTATTAGTTGTATTTCTCAACGTCCTCATGTAGCACCACATCTTAAATGCTTACATTCTCTTCTTTTCCAGTTTTCCCACAATTCGTGATTCGCTTTCACACAATGCCGTGTTCCACAGGTATATTTCCAGAAACTTATTCCTCAGATTAACGCCTGTGATTGATGTTAATGCACTTCTTTTGGCCCGGAATTCACTCTTTGCCTGTGCTGATCTGCTTTTTACGTCGTCAATGCGTCACACGTTATGTATAATTTTGCTTCCAAAGTAACGGAATTCCTTTACTTCATCTACTTCCTGATCACCAATTTTGATGTCATGTTCATAGCTAACCTAATTTCTGCTTTTCTTCATTATTTTCGTCCTTCTTCGATCTACCCTCAGTCCACATTCTGTACTGATTACATCATCTATTCCGTTCAGCAGTTTCTGTAATTTATCTTCAGTGATGACAGTAACGTCATCAGTGATGTACTACTAGTATCTTTCCAGCCGCTATTTTAATCCTGATCCTGAATTTTTCTTTTATTTCTACCACTGCTTCTTCGATGTGTATGTATGGAACCGCAAGAGCTCGAAAACCATTAATGTGCACATTACCTAACTAATCTGCAGATTAACTGATTGGCTTCGTTAACGTTATGAATCAAACATTTTCCGTATTTTACCTAGGTAATGTTTACATTAACGACTTCAGCATCGCTAAAGCTCAAAAATTTCTTTGCCTCACTTCCCTTCACTACTCCTTCCCTCTCTCCCTCCATTTATAGTTCAGTTTTGCCAGCAGCTTTCGTCAGCGGTTGTTTTGTTTCTCATAATTTGCATTGGCTGCCAGTTCGTGGATTTGTGTCGTATTTCTTAAAGCAAATAAATGTAGCTGCTAGTATGCCAACAAGCACCGAATTGGTGAATGAAATAAACAAAAGATTCTCCGCAAACCTCTTTAACGAAGACTCAATACATAGTAGTTTTTTAATGACAAAACGAAAATATGATACCATAACTGAAGCGAACAGCAGTTTCCAAAAAGAAAGAACCGTCTCGAGATTATCGAATAATAAAAATATATTATGCGTGGAATGCAAAAGATAGTCAGAAACCCATTGAACCGTTGTCCGATGCGCGAGAAAGTGTGAAAAAGTTTTCCATACGAAGAGTTGTTTGATACATTGCATGCTACTCAGTTGTCAGTAGACCACGAAGGAAGAGACTGGAAGATCAAACAATTAAACACACTTCATAAAGACAGAACCAAAGCCCAAATAAAAATATATTTAACTTTATGTGTATCTTGTCAACAAAACAAAAACTGCAGATAAAGGCAATATTATAAAGCTGATTATATCATCGCATTTTAATAGCAGATACCAGGTGGAACTTATCGATTAGCAGTCTCGACCAGGTGAATGTTTATGTTTCCTCTCGTATACCACCATCACTAAACAAAATTTGTTGTATTGAAGCCGTTCACATCAGAACGGGCAGATGAGGTAGCCTCCAACTTGCTTGATATATTTCTCATTTTTGTCGCTTCAGATATTTTGCATTCCAAAAATGAACACGAATTTTCTTATGAAACGTGCGAACATATAACACAGTTGTGGCCATAAATATAGAACGAGCGAATCACGACACTGAAAACATGTTCACTACTTGGTTGCCTGATAGACAAACTAGCAAGTGGATTGAGGGTGTTCGATTTGCACAATTTATGAAGAAACGTACTTATCATTCTGCAACTGAAACAAGTTCATACGAAGCTATTTTCGGTTGGCCCATAACAGTGGGATTATCTCCTTCTGTTATACCACAATGTGATTCTGTGTTTCTAACAGTCTTGTACAGTTCGTTCATCATACCTTTGAATTATTAGATAATTTCGAGATGGTTCTTTCTTCTTACATACTGTTATTCTCATTACATCTTCAGTTATTGAACCATACTTTCGTTCTTTCATTAAAAATTACTATATATACTTAAGTTCATTGCATAAATACTGAAGAAGACCTTGCGAAGTTAGAAGATTTTTCAAGAGACCGTGATTATGGGATCTGATTCAAATATTACTCAAGAGGACATTCTGTTCTCCCTCACTTCTACAGAATCACCTACAGAAACACAGGAATTTGTCGATAGTTACCCTGAACTGTCTTCTACAGCGTTGATTGAGGATATAGTTATGAAGAATATTCGGTTAGCCTGCATCTCAAAGGAATCGCCTCATCATGTGGAAGAAGTCACCACTGAGATAGCATCAACTTCAGCAGAATCACCATCACAGTTTCGTTCACAACCTAAAAAAAGGACCGTTGGAGACATGGTCTGCACTGTTTACTCAAGAGCAGCATCAGGTGATCAAAGTGTAAATCGTACGATCCGTTTATTCACGTAGTTTGTGGTGAAACAGATCCTAAAGGGGAAGGTTATAGTAAGAAAGTAATGTGCACATTTGTAAACCGGATATGATGGAGCCAAAAACGTTTAGAAAAGCAATCAAAGAAAATATTAGCAATTTCTAATGCAAAGCACCCAGATGTCAATGAAAGAGTAACCGTGAGAATTAAAGTATCCCAAATAAAAATAGCCAAAACCGATGCCTAATCGATTTTTGCTTCGGTTCTTAGTAGAACAGAGGAAGGCTTTTATAAATTTGGTACAAGACGAGTATTTTAAAACAGTTATATGCATAATTTGAATTCAGTGTTTGCAAAGAGAGACTTTTAAGGAAAGAGGACTTTCTTGGTGTAGAGATATCCTTCCGTCAAACAGCAACAAAACAAACCCTTGGTACTCTACATGATTCCAGAAAATGTGACTGCAAATCGAAATGTACCACAAACATGCGTGCTTGCTGGAAATATTGCCTGCTATATAATTCAAAGAGTCACCAATTTCTTGACTGAACAAGTAAGTAAGCTTATCTTTATCAAATGTTTGAAAATTCATTTCCTTAAGGGCGGTAGGACGTCAAACGGGCCGACTTGGAGCAGGAGAGGCACCACAGGACATTTTAATTTCCACTGTCTATACTTTAACAAATAAATTCATAAAACTTTGTCAGCATGACCAGGAATGATTCAGAATTCACACTCATAGCAGTGGAAGTTCGAAAACATAACGAAGTAATTTTTTTACATGTGAAATATCATCATTTTATCACTTACTAATGGCAGCATTTGTTGCTATAGGTACACATCTCTTCATAAGTAAGAGAGATGGTTCGATGAATTTTGCACAGCATATAAACCATACATAAAGGTGTATGAAACTCTATAATTTTCCAAATCTATTAAAAACTGTGGTAAAAATTGAGGTAATTAACTACAAAATTTGGGTTTTTTCTAAACATGAAGTTTAAAATACAACAGATCATTCGTTATTTCATAAATTAAATAAATTCTAGAGTTTCATACACCTGTAAGTATGGTATGTATGCTGTGCAAAATTCATCAAAGAATCTCTCTAACTTATGAAGAAAAGTGTACCTATAGCAACAAATCCAGCCATCAGTAAGTGAAAAAATGATGAAATTTCACACATAAAAAAATTATTTTGTTATGTTTTCGAATTTCCACTGCAATAAGTCTGAATCCTGAATCCTTCCTGGTGATGCTGACAAAGTTTTATGAATTTATTTGTAAAAGTATAGACACTGAAAATTAAAATGTCCTGTGATGCCTCTCCTGCTTCAAGTCGGCCCCTTTTGACGTCCTACGCCCCTTAACTGTAATAATATTTTACACTGTTTGTGTATTGTATTATAGTTTTTTAAATGACTGATCATTGACTCTGGCAATTAATTTGTTGACTGGTTGACAGTATTAACTGGATTCCTTAGATATCGAAAAATAAATAAATTAATTAATGCAGCATCATTGCAAGGTCGTCGCATTCTCTTTAGGGTACGTGATCGGCGATATGTACGTATGTAATTTAAGTGTACAGAAGCGCTGATGATGTTCTAACTTTCACTTTCACTAGTACCAAGTAGATAACCTGTAGATTATCTAGATAACTTGCAGATTATCTTGGTAATTTGGAAAATGGAACAATTTTCAGCCTTCAGCGGATCACCCTCGTTACTGTACACATTACATAAATAGTTTTCCTTTCCATTGCTCTGTATATTATTCTCGTTAGTAAGTTGAATGGACGAGCTGTTAATGCTGACTGTGGGGTAGTTCTCGCACTTAACTGGCTTTCATGCAGCATCTAACTCACTACATTACTGGCCATTAAAACTGCAACATCACTAAGGATAGCAAATAACAAAATTTTACTTACTGTGCATATACAATAAAGTAGAAATAATATGTAATTACATTGGTAGGTGAAATTCTGATACACAGTTTTCTAGTTGTAACACACACTTCTGACACGAACAATGGTTCCAACTATGCTTGTAATGGGATAAAAATGAGCGTGGGTAACAGATGCGGATACGTCTTTCCGTGTTGCTTCAACTCTATATATTACAGCAGAGCACTGTCGCCTCGGGCGACCATGAGACTCTTCAGGTCCAAGAGGTCAGCACAGGCATGGATGACCGCACTGATAATTACTTCGAGGACAAATGTCTGGCACCTAAAATGAGGACTGTCGGGATCATCACGAATAACGATGCAGTTGGAGGAATGAAATGTGATACCAGTGTCAAAACAGATGCAGACAAATATGTCAGGTAGCTTGCAATAATTACGAAGCACTGACGAAGGAAGACTGATTAATGTAATAAAAACACAACTCTCTAATTTGCTAAGAGAAATACGCAGGCCACGTTACATATGGAATAAGTCACGATATCGGCATAGGCTGGAAGCTTGACGAAGGGTAAAGGACGATCTCGTAAGACTTAAATATCAAGACCTTGGAGTTTTTCTGCAGGAGATGGTAATCTCCGAATAAAACTATTTCCTTTGCACGGAACTTGTCATATTTACTACCAATTTCTAGACCACAGAAGTGTTAACATGAGAAGCGATGTGCATACGCCACTTTGATCTGCTGGAATCCCCACTCGTGGCTGCTACCGTTTACATTTTACACTTGGCAGCTCGGGGTCGTAACTGAACTACTCTCACGCATAAATTTCTTCGAGCTCATATATTCCCAGGGTCGCTCTCCGCTAGCGACATTCGCTACGGCACAGGAATTTTTACGTGGTGCGAAACATACCTGAGACTGAAGCACGTTTGCAGCACGTCCATTAGAATGAAACAGTGTCAGCTTAGGATATGTTAGACGTGTAATTACTGGGGAATGCGCGGCGGCGAGCAACGCCAGCTGTTTGAGTGAACTCGGGGTTACTGCAGCCGGAGGTAGCAGCCGGCAGGTGCACCTTTCGTATTCACGCACTGGCTCGAGCGAGGACTCTGTGGCAGACAGGCGGAAAAGCGCACGCACGTGACGCACGGTCTAACGCGTAGCTGACTGCATGGGTGCGGCTGTGCACAAGGCTAAGGCTGTCATCTGCTGGAGCTATGTGCTCGACCAAGAATCGAACCACCTCGTTTACATTTTGCTAGTGGTGCTTGTTAAATCGAGACACGCAAAAGGGTTTACTTTCAAACTTGAAGCTGCCTCCACCTCATAGAGGGTGAATCACGTAAAATCTGTATCACTTTTATTTCGTGTATGGACCCAGACACTTACTTTACCTGTCCATGTACGGGCGATACCATCTGAACTCTCTTCCTCCAAAACACTGCAGCTTTTAAGGCCTTGTCATTGCACAAAAACAGATCTTCTGATGGGCAAACAAGCTTCATCCGTAGGCACATGAGCAAATGTTCAGTCGTCTTTCTTTATCCACATTCACACTGATCATCTTCAGAGTAGCCACACTTAACCATGTTCACTTTGCATTTTGTGACCCCTACACTACTGGCCATTAATACTTCTACACCACGAAGATGAGGTGCTACAGACGCGAAATTTAACTGACAGGAAGAAGATGTTGTGATATGCCAATTATTAGCTTTTCAGAGCATTCACACAAGGCTGGCGCAGGTGGCGACACCTACAACGTGCTGACATGAGGAAAGTTTCCAACCGATTTCTCATACACAAACAGCAGTTGATCAGCGTTCCCTGCTGAAACGTTGTTGTGATGCCTCGTGTAAGGAGGAGAAATGCGTACCATCACGTTTCCGACTTTGATAAAGGTCGGATTGTAGCCCATCGCGATTGCGGTTTATCGTATTGCGACACTGCTGCTCGCGTTGGTCGAGATCCAATGACGGTTAGCAGAATATGGAATCGGTGGGTTCAGGAGGATAATACGGAGTGCTGCGCTGGATCCCAACGGCCTCGTACCACTAGCACTCGAGATGTCAGGCATCTTATCCGCATGGCTGTAAGGGATCGTGCAGCCACGTCTCGGTCCCTGAGTCAACAGATGGAGGCGCTTGCAAGACAACAACCATCTGCACCAACAGTTCGACGACGTTTCCAGCAGCATGGAATATCAGCACGGAGACCGTGGCTGCGGTTACCCTTGACGCTGCACCACAGACAGCAGCGCCTGCGATGGTGTACTCAACGACGAACCTGGGTGCACGAATGGCAAAACGTCATTTTTTCGGATGAATCCAGGTTCTGTTTACAGCATCATGACGGTCGCATCCGTGTTTGGCGACATCACGGTGAACGCACAATGGAAGAGTGTATTCGTCATCGCCATACTGGCGTATAGCCCGGCGTGATGGTATGGGGTGCCTTTGGTTACACGTCTCGGTCACCTCTTGTTCGCAATGTCAGCATTTTGAACAGTGGACGTTACATTTCAGATGTGTTACGACCCGTGGCTCTACCCTTCATTCGATCCCTGCGAAACCCTACATTTCGGATGGATAATGCACGACCGCATGTTGCAGGTCCTGTACGGACCTTTCTGGATACAGAAAATGTTCGACTGCTGCCCTGGCCAGCACACTCTCCAGATCTCTCACCAACAGAAAACGTCTGGTCGATGGTGGCCGAGCAACTGGCTCGTCACAATACGCCAGTCACTACTCTTTATGAACTGTGGTATCGTGTTGAAGCTGCATGGGCTCCTGTACCTGTAAATGCCTTCCAAGCTGTGATTGACTCAATGCCCAGGCGTATGAAGGCCGTTATTACGGCCAGAGGTGGTTGTTCTGGGTAATGATTTCTCAGGATCTATGCACCCAAACTGCGTGAAAATGTATTCACATGTCAGTTCCAGTATAATATATTTGTCCAAGGAATACCCGTTTATCATCTGCATTTCTTTTTGGTGTAGCAATTTTAATGGCCAGTAGTGTATTATTAATCCATTTAGTCCTGTAGTTGCTGCCCTTGTGTGATTTCCTTTATGGGGTGCAGGTTTGTATTTTTCAAGTAGTGTAACCACAAAGATCGTTGCCCTGCCTTATACGGCCTTCTAGCGATACTGTCCGTTGGACAAAGCTCTTTCTTAAGACGAGTTGCAATTGTTTGGTGGTTATACATTAAATACCGAGGGTGGATTTAATGGTTTACTGGCTACTTTGCGTTTCATATTTGTTGGTGCTACGTATGGCTCATGTATGTAAATTTTGTGGACAGGTGTAGGCTTCAGGTAGGACAACTGTGGCAGACTCATTTAATGCTACATCCACTCGTTTGGAGTGGCTAGACGGTTTCCATATTGGTGCCGTATATTCTCCAGCTGCAAAACGGTCCTACTGCCGATAATTGAAGAACTTCAAGTTGCGGTTCCCGTGTTGAACCAGTCAGTTTACTTATAATTTTTACCTGTAATATTGATTCTTGCATATATTTTTCCTTTTAGATCAGTACAGTGTTTTAAAATGACAATGTGCGGTCTACGGTGGTCCCCAAATATTTTGGTTCGGCGCGGTGCTCTAGTTTAATCCCTCTCCACTCTATTTTCAGCTGACATGATCTCTCTTACGCAGGTCGAATGCGCATACTTGTGTTTCATCTGTATTAGGTTGTAGGTAATTTTCTTCATAATACTTCCCCGAAGTATGCAATGCAATGTCAGTTTTCTTTCAACACCTTCAAATGTTCTTCCTTGAGCAGTAATGGCACTGTCGCCTGCATATGTATGTATCTCTTTATTTCCAGCTGATATGGGTGAGCCTTTGTATACATATTGTACAAAACGGGGGAAATGGTAATCTTCTTTGCGTTTGTCCATCTACTTTTCCTCTCTTGGAGAAACATAGAGACTTTGATTCTGCAACATGCCTCTTAACATGTAAGCCAGCCGAATGTTCTTTTTCATTTCGTAGACGTTCGTTAGGATTCGTTGGTGGTTCACTCTATCATACACAACAAAAAGGGCAACAGAAATAGCAGCTCTTATCAATTTCCTTTCAAAATCGTCTTCAGTGTGTTGAGTTGTATTTAGTATTGGGCTACAACATGCTTTTCCTGGTCTGAAACCAACTTTTCAGGAATATGTTTTGTATCGAGTTTGGTTGCTATTCTTGACAGAATCATTCTTTCAAATAACTTATATAGAAGGCAGGTGAAGGAAGTAGGATGGAAAGTTTTTGCCTGAATCGTTTCTTTGCCAGTCTTTAGTATTGCTACCGCTTGTGCTTTCTTCCACTGTTTGGTAATCCGAAATGTTTCCAAAAATCTGGTCACCATCCTCTCTAACTGTTCATTACTGTTTGGACCAAAGTGCTTTATTTGTTCAGTTCGTATGTCATTATGACCTGCTGCTTTATTTTCTCTCAGTTCTTGTATCTCTGTTCCCAGTTTCCCAGGTGCGAATGGGATTTCTACAGATTTCACTTGAAATTCTTCATAGCCGCCTTCTGTCTTGTCTTGCCATTCAGTAGCAGTAGGTGAGCAGTTTGGTTCGGAGCGACGTTTGTACTCAGCGGAGTGTTCGTGGGTTCATGGCTAAGACATTTTATCAGCTTCCACGCTCTTCGACCTTTCTGTTTCACGTCCAGATCGGATAGTGATTTAGCCCAGTTCTCACTTCTTTGTTCAGCCATGTTTTGGTGTGCTTCTTCTCCCTTTTCAATTGTAACTGGTGAGAAAGGATCTGCGTTTTACTTGCTGCGGTAGTCGCTCAGGACCTTTTGTGAGCTTGAATCAAGGCCACATAAAAATTGTGTCGTACATCCACGAGGAATATGCCCCCTTGGCGTTTTGCAAGTTCGACAAGTACTTTTTAGTTTTTTGGGCCTGCTTCGAGACCCAGCTCTTCTCTGAAAACATTTCAATTCACATTCTTGAAGAAAAATCGACTTTTGAAGGGTTCGCTTTCTATTCGGACAACTCCAGAAACTATGCAAGATACACGGCAATGTTACGTGCTGGGGATACGTTCTTCTACAATTTTTTAACATGAAATTCTCAGAAAGGGAGATGCGGCCAGGCTTATACCCCTCTGACATTCGCAGCTATTAAGTGATGGTCTTAGTTTAGGATCAAAGAAGTTCCACATATGAACGCAACATTTTTGGCAGTCGATAACAGGCAGAGGGATACGTAATTTTGTTGCATTGATAACACATATAACAATTCTATCAAGCAAGTTATTGAACCAAGCATTTTTAATGGAAAAATATACATCTAGCATTCGTAAAGTCTTGAAAACTCCAGTATAGTGGTATACTGCTCGTTAACGTTCGCATCGAAACTTTTTCGTGAAAGTATGCCAGAAACTTGCTAAGGTTTAGAAAAAAAAGGATCGGCTGTAGCGATGTAAGGTCTGGATGGTGGGGTCATCATCTCAGGCTTCGCCGTTATGTTCAGCATGAAGACGGTCTAAGCTACTAAAATAAAATGTACTTTCTGTTAACCCTATTTTAGACAACGTAGTACAGTGTCAATCACAACTTGTAAGTTATAGCATATCCATGATTGTGTGAGAAGCTTTCTTGGAAATGAGTAAATACCAGAAAGGGTTGATACAATGACGAAGCCTTGTAAGGGAGCCCGTGTTGGTAGAGTTTATACAGCAGTACATGATTCCCACTGCCCTGTCTTACAAATGCAGCACATTTCTCGGATATTTTTAAGAAAATTCTGAACACCAGTATTAAAAAGGGTTACATCCTGTACACGTGTTTTAAAGAACTTTCGAAACTCATCAAAATGTGCAGCCTTACATTAAAAAAATACTTCCTGCAATATCTTGGTTGATAAAACATTTCAGAATTTTGCCAATATAATGCACTTATCAAAATAGGTTTTCCATCACCTCCGTTCACAGAGTTCCAGAACCTGTACAGAAGATTGGAATAATCAACATAAACATCATTTCCGCCCTTTTTATAGCTCATGAAAATCACACATCGTGTTGTACCAGCATACAGCGAGATCTTCAGAGGTGCTGGTCCAGATTTCTGTACACATTGGTACCTCTAATACCAAATAGCATGTCCTCTTGCATTGATGCATGCCTGTATTAATCGTAGCACACTATTCAAAAGTTCGTCAAGGCACTGTTGGCCCAGATTGTCACACTCCTCAACCGCGATTCGCCGTAGATACCTCAGAGTGATTGGTAGGTTACGTCGTCCATAAACAGCCCCTTCCCATCAATCCCAGGCATGTTCGATATGGTTCATTTCTGGAGAACATGCTGGACACTCTAGCCGAGCGATGTCGTTACCCTGAAGGAAGTCATTCGCAAGATGTTCACGATGGGGGCCCGAATTATCGTCCATAAAAACTAATGTCTCGCCAATATGCTGCCGATATGATTGCACTATCGGTCGGAGAATGGCATTCGCTTATCGTACCGCCGTTACGGCGCCTTCCATGACCGCCAGCGTACGTCGGCCCCTCATAATGCCATCCCAAAACACCAGGGAACGTCCAGCTTGCTGCACTCGCTGGACAGTGTGTCTAAGACGTTCAGCCTGACCGGGTTGCCTCCAAACACGTGTCCAACGATTGTCTGGTTGAAGGCATATGCGAAACTCATCGGTGAAGAGAACGTGATGCCAGTCCTGAGCGGTCCATTCGGCATGTTGTTGGGCCCATCTGTACCGTGCTGCATGCTGTCATTGTTGCAAAGATGGACCTCGCTATGGACGTCGGCAGTGAAGTTGCGCATCATGCAGCCTATTGCGGACAGTTTGAGTCGTAACACAAAGTCCTGTGGCAGCACGAAAAGCACTGAAAACTTCCTGGTAGGTTAAAACTGTGTGTCGGACCGAGACTCGAACTCGGGAACTCGAGACCTTTGTCTTTCGCGGGCAACTTCTCTACCAACCCAGCTACCCAAGCGCGATTCACGGTGTGTCCTCACAGTTTTACTTCTGCCAGTATCTCGTCTCCCATCTTCCAAGCTTAACAGAAGCTCTCATTCACGAAAAGCATTATTCAACATGGTGGCGTTGCTGCCAGGCTTCCTCCGAGCCATAATCCGTATGTAGTGGTCATCCACCGCAGTAGTGGCCCTTGGGCGGCCTTAGCGAGACATGTAATTGACAGTTCCTGTCTCTTTGTATCTCCTCCATGTCCGAAAAACTTCGCTTTGGTTCACTCCTCGATGCCTGGACACTTCCCTTGTTGAGAGCCCTTCTTAGCACAAAGTAACAATGCGTACGCGATCGAACCGCGGTAATGACCGTCTAGGCATGGCTGAACTGCAGACAACACGAGACATGTACCTCTTTCCTGGTGGAATGACTGAAACTGATCGGCTGTCGGACTCACTCCGTCTAATAGGCGGTGCTCATGAATGGTTGTTTACGTCTTTGGGTGGGTTTAGTGACATCTCTGAACAGTCAAAGGGACTGTCTCCGTGATATAATATCTATAGTCAACATCTATCTTCAGAAGTTCTGGGCACCTTTTTTTGATGTGTGTATCATTACATGTCCCTCTGCTTATTACCAGAAGTCGAAAGCCTCGTTTCGATATCTTCAACCGATCACGAAATAAAAGTGGTGTACGTGGGGTGGACAAAAGGACAGAGACACAAAAACAAACCAAGTTACAATACGTAAGACGATGAAGGGAAACTGTTGCCATCCAAAACAGCTTCCAGTTGTCTCGGAATGGATAACAGCACAGATTCTGTATTATTTTGAAGAGACTTTCACCCTTGTTGCTGTAAAATGGTGGCAAATTCAGGTAAAGATGGTGGATGTGGGTAGCGATCTCGTACCCGTATCTCCAAAGTAGACCACAGAGGCTCAGTACTACTGTGAACTGTTGACTATGATGACCAAGGGAGATGGGACGATTTATTCTCGTGCTCACAAAACGAATCCTGGACGATGTGATATGTATGAACAAGAATCCTGAAATTTTGGAACACAGCATCACCTTCGGGATACTGACATTGTATTAGAGGGTAGATCTCACTACCTAAAATTGGCACGAAGTCTTTGGAAATAATGCGATCTCATACAGTAACCGTTGGGACTATGGAACACCACCAATCATCATATAATCCCCTCCATGTTTCACTCTTGGGACGTAAACTCGGTGGGAAGTTGGAAACTGCGTGAAACAAGACCCGAGAAAACGACATTCCTCTATTACTCCATAGTCCAGGTTTCATGATTTCAGCATCACGTTTTCTTCTGACGGGCATTTTCGTCATTGATGAGTGATTTCTGAATTTTCGGTCGCCCTGAAATTCCCAGCGTACGTATTGTTTCGGTCCCGACAGAGTTCGCGAGTGCGACATTCAGTTCAGCAGTGGCTTTCTCAGTTGACGTTGTCTTACTTTTCGTCTCAGTACTATTCAATGAGCATCTGTCACCATGGCTCGACAGATAATTTCGTCTGCATTGTGAGTTAGAGAATTATATTTCTCCTCTTTTCCTGTGTGCGGAATTAATCTTCGATTCGGTTCCTCTAGAAACACCAAACACTGACTGCCTTGGTTACAGAAGCGCCCACTATATTAGCGCCAACAATTTGTTCACGTTCAAATTAAGATAGCTCCGGCGTAATGCACTCTCAGCTACGAAGGAAATTGTTCTGATCACAATTGGTACTTGTAACGTACTGATGACAGTGGATAGGTGCCGTTCATCTTCAATTACAAAGGCGCAACTTGCAGGCATGGCCAGTATATGCAGTTACGTTCAAGTATGCATTGTTTGCAGTGTTTCCATATTGTTGACCAACCCCTGTACGTATTAGATGATGCCAATTGTAAAGGGTGTCCATAATTAAAACCCTGGTTTGAAAACTCTGTACAAAGAGAACCACTGCTCAGAATGCTGTCGTATTTGAACAACGCATTATTGGCACATGGACTAAAAATACATATAACGAAAATTGTACCTGTAAGTGTCTTAACGTTAAGGGGAATGGGGCCGGTTACAAATGACAGATGAATCGCAATGTGACGGCTATGGTTTTAGTTTGCACTTTACACCGCACGTACTGTTCAATGTGCATGACTACTCAAGTTCGGTAGTCAGTAATTTGCGGCACTGTTAGTAAGGTAAGCCATCCTTCACGCCAAGATCATACCACATACGATGGTAAAATCGGTTTTAAATATTCCTGAGGCCCAAAAAACCGCATTAAAAACGAACTGACATAGCCTCCTAATTGTCATGAGACTATCCGAAGGCATGTTCAATACGATGTTCGTCGTTTTTTTGCCACAAGTTGGAATCGAGATGCAACATGTTCCATAACAGATTAGACTGTCTCGGGAGTCTGTTCAGAATGCGTTGCTGAATGCGTGCCTTCAATTTCGCTACGTTCGTGATTGTAGCACTGAAAATGCCATCTTTCAGGCAACCCCACAGCCAGAAATCAGACTGATTAAGATCAAATGATCAGGACGGCCCGATTGTAAGCAAATGACAGCTGATAATTCCAGCGTTTCAGATATATCTCTGTAGCTCCCGCTTCACTGGCTGTGCGAAGTGCGGATGAGCGCCATCTTGCGTACACGCTGTTGAAGGATTCTAATGACGTTGGAGCGCAAGAGCCTCTTAGTCTCTTACACTGTTTAGCAATGACGGTACAGACAACTTGACCTGGAGGACTCATCTCCTCGAAAATATGCGGCCCTATGTCGTCAACACACACCACATAGTCACGATTGCAGAATGATGTAGTGCCGGTTGATGTGTGTGCAGATTTTCCGTTGCCCATATTTAGCAGTTCTGCGTATTGACATGTGCCCACGGAAATGGGCTCCGTCTGTCCGCAGAATGTTCCATGGCCTCCATTCTCAATTTCCATGAGAGCGGGAAATCCCAGAGCGAACGTTAGTCTTGCTGCCGGGTCAGAAGAAAACAACTCTTGAACGTGGGTGATTTTGTATGTATAACAATGCAGGATTTTCGTAGGATTTTGTGCACCGTCTCACAGGCATGTCCGGCGTTCGGGCAATTTCCCATGCAGCCTCGTGATGACTGGGTGTTGTGTGCTGACCTTAGATCAGTTAGGTTTAAGTAGTTCTAAGTTCTAGGGGACCATAGATGTTAAGTCCCATAGTGCTCAGAGCCAATTTCCCATGCACTGCATGTCTGCACACCGCCACTCGACCACTAATGCTGTGGTCACATTTTCGACAGACGTCACTCCATAAAGCAAATTACACAAGGGCAGCAACTACAGTTCAGTACATGGAAAGGACTAAATGGATTAATAATACACTACAGGCCATTAAAATTGCTACACAAAGATGAAACGCAGATGATAAACGGGTATTCATTGGACAAATTGTAAGTAGGCTGTTTATGTTTTCGTTTTGGCAACGTTACGTAGCGCTCAAAATGAAATCACTGGCTGTGCTGTGTGCAGTCTGTCGCTAGTTTGCATTGTTGTCTGCCATTGTAGTGTTGGGCAGCGGCAGCTGGATGTGAACAGCGCGTAGCGTTGCGCAGTTGGAGGTGAGCCGCCAGCAGTGGTGGATGTGGGGAGAGAGATGGCGGAGTTTTGTAATTTTTCATGAACTGATATATTTATATATGATGATACCAAGGTAAATACATTGTTTGTTCTCTATTAATATCTTTCATTTGCTAACTATCCCTACCAGTAGTTAGTGCCTTCAGTAGTTTGAATCTTTTATTTAGCTGGCAGTAGTGGCGCTCGCTGTATTGCAGTAGCTTGAGCAGCGAAGATTTTTGTGAGGTAAGTGATTTGTGAAAGGTATAGTTTAATGTTTGTCAGGGCCATTCGTTAGTAGGAAATTTTGAAAGTCAGATTGCGTTGCGCTAAAAATATTGTGTGTCAGTTTAAGCACAGTCTTGTAGAATTGTTCAAAGGGGACGTTTCATATGTCGACCCTTAGCCTAGGATACCTCACTGGAATCTTCTGATTTTTCTGTTGTAGTTTGTGTAATTAGTGTAGATTTTGTTTATTGCTAGCGCGTAATTGTAGAGAAAATCTCCTTTGTAGTTGCAGTCTTTCATTGTTGTACAGTAAAACAGTTGTGGCATGCATGTAGATTTGCACCAAGGATTTCGCAGCTGCGCTGGTAATTAACTAGATATTATTTTCAGTGCTATTTTAATGTGTTCTCTTATTTTTTATCTTCAAATTATGTTTTTCTGTGTTGTCGTGTGAAATACTGTGACAATAATGGCGTGTGAAAAACGTAATACTAGGCTCCAAAGTAAACTGAGAAATGACAGTGAAAATGAAAGCAGTGTGTTAGCGCCACCGAGTAATGAATTAACTGATGTTCAAAGTAGTAATTTGGTAACTGTTCATAGGGAAATGGAGCAGGCGGCAAACAATGGCGTGGACAGTGAAACAATTAGTGAAGAGGGACGCATTATCGATCGATCGGTCGGCAACAGCTTGCCTCAGGAATCGGGAATGACAGGACACAATTTTGCGAATACTGTAGACTCAGGTTTTGGGTTCTCACCGTTTTCTCAAATGAGTCAAGACACATTTTCTGCTTGTCAAAATGTGAATGTTGCCGGTGCAACTTCACTGCCGAAAAGCACTGAGGAACATGTTTCAGACACCAGTGCATTGTTATTACAGTTAATGCAACAAATGGGACAAAAGCTACAAAAGTTAGACACAACACTTGAACAAAATCAGAAACAAATGGGACAAAATCTTAAAAAGTTAGACACAGTGGAACAAAATCTTAAAAAGTTAGACACAATGGAACAACATCAGAGACAAACACAGCAACAGTTAGACTCATTGGAACAAACTCTTGAACAAACGCGTGAAGATTTAACTACTGAGTTACATAACATTGAATCGAAATGTCAAAAAGTCTGTAATGACGTAAAAACACAAATTTGTGAGCATTTTCAACCTATTTTTTCGCGGCATGAAAATGCATTACAGAATCACGAAGCAGCCATAAAAGAACTGCAAATTATTGTTCATGAAAATCATGAGACCTTGCAAGCTAAATTTGACTCAGTTGCATCTACCGATTCGGTTACGCAACTTGCAAAAACTCAGTATAACTTAAAGGACACAGTAGATTCGATTTCAACACAAATGGACACTCTGAAACTTGGTTCAGAAAAACACACTGAGGAAATGTGTTCATTATCAGAGAAAGTAGTTGAACTTTCGGATCAGCTAAATAATTTATCTACGAAGGTAGATGATAATCTGAATGACGCAAAACCGGTAGCCTTTAATGACACAGAACAGAGCGAACAAATTAGGAAATTCAAACAAAATCAGAATCAGATTAATACGCAACACCAAAGAGAAATCCGGGAAGTACAAGATCAGCTGACACAGTTAATACAAGAATTACGTATTTCAGAGGATACTCGGGCCCCAATACGGGAAGAGGGACTTAGAAATACGGAACAACCACAAAATAATAACACAGGACACTTCGGAAGTTATGAAAGAAATTGGCAAGGTGCACCGAATTTTGAAATGGAACCGCCGAAACGACATAACAATGACCGATATGCGACTCGCCGACATGATGACTTTGACTATAAGCTGTTCATTACTACACGTAAATTCAAAACATTTAAGAATTCTGGGAACGACATTCATCCACAAGCATGGCTCCATCAATTCTCTCATTGTTTTCCTCCCAACTGGTCATTAGAGCACAGATTAGAATTTATGTGTGGCTACTTAGAGAATGAACCAGCTGTAAGAATGCGGTCGGTCATTCACGATTGCCACAGTGAAGGAGAATTTTACCATGCCTTCCTCTCAGCATATTGGTCTCAAGCCACACAAGACCGGGTAAAACATGGTATCATAATGATGAAACATTTCGAACAATCTGAATTCTCCAGTCTTGTGAAATATTTTGAAGACATGTTGCATAAGAATCAGTATCTTTCAAACCCATACAGCCCCTCAGAACTCATCCGCATTTGCTTACTCAAATTGCCTGAACATTTACGACATATTATTTTAGCAGGACGTTGCAAAGACGACATTGAAGCATTTCAGGGACTCTTACAAGAATTAGAAATTGACACTGACAGCCGCCGGATGCGAAAACAGGAAAACAATCACTACAGGTCACATACGTCACAATTCCGTGACGACAGAAACAATAACTGGACACGACAAGGCTATTCTTACAACGCAAATCGTGACCAAAACAGACACCACCCGTATGACAACCGTTGGCAGAGTAGTAATAACTACAGGGAAAGATCACCTCTCCGTGGTAATGACCACCACAGAGACAATCAGAGAAACAGACAATATGGGAACCAAAATAAATACTATCAAGGGAGACAGAATAACTTTAGACGCAACGGACCAGCGCGCAGTTACGATTCAGGGAGAAATTCTCCACCATGTGACCGACAAGAAAGAAACTATGGAATCTACCGACATGACGACAGACGATATGATCGTAACGACAGACCTGAATTGCATCAGAACTGGCGGGATTCAAACAGAGCAGGGCCCTCTCGTCACAGTGAATTTGTAGAAGTTAGGTCTCCAAACCCCAATAACGACGCGCGCCAACAAAGAGACAATAGGCAATGACTCACACCGCTGGCAGCCACAAAACGTTCTTATGACACTAACGACGCAGCTGCCGTAGCTAGTAATTACGTAAAAATGGAAGATATTAGGGACATCTTACTCCAAGAACACGACGTAAAACATAACAACGTGGCATATCCTGTGATTTGCATTACAGTAAATGACGTAAAATTTACGGCAGTACTTGACTCTGGCAGTCCCATTTCAGTAATCAGTGAAACAGCCTTTAGCAAATGCAACAAATCGAACGATTGCCCCACACTTCCGTTACGTAAGATTAAATTACAAGGTGCAATCTTTGGAAAAAGTGTAGATGTACGCCAACAAACCAACTTAGAATTCTTTTGTCAAAGCCACAGCTTCTCTATGAACTTTCTTATTGTTCCATTATTGTCGACGGAAATTATACTGGGAGTAGACTTTTTGAATGAATACAAAGCAATCTTAAACTTTCACGATGCTGAAATAACTTTAGAAAAAGAAGGTAAGTCAATAGCTTTGAAATTTGAAGATTGGCTCTCAAACCATGATGAGGAAATTAATCGGCTTTACGTTCTGTTAGACAACAGTTCGGAATTTTCTACGGAACTAGACACTAACAATCACTCTGCAAGTACTGACAGGGATGATATCGACGGCGCATTTGACACTAATAAGTTAATTCAGAATAAAATTCAAACAATTGAGAATTGTAATGACACTGATAGGCAGGACCTTTTTGAGATTTTACAAGCACATTCCACAGTTTTTACTCACAAAACAGGAACAATCAAGGGATTTCAATACCAATTTCGTGTTCGTGAGCATACTAAATTTTGTGTTAGACCATACGTAATTCCGGCGCATTATAGGGACCGTGTTAGAACAGAAATACAATCTATGCTTGACGAGGGCATTATTGAGCCTGCAGTAAGCTCATACAACAATCCGTTACATGTTGTTGAGAAGAAAAATGGATCGATCAGGCTTGTCTTAGATTCGAGACAAATCAATACTATCATTATTCCTGAAACAGACAGGCCGCAGACGATGGAAGAACTTCTTCAAAATTTTAATGGTGTAAAAGTGTTGTCTTCCATTGATCTCAGATCCAGCTTTTATCAGATCGAACTTCATCCAGAATGTAGAAAATACACAGCTTTCCTTTGTTTCGGCGTTTGTTATCAGTTTCGGAAACTTCCCTTTGGTTTGAACATTTCTTCGGCAGCATTCATTCGTGGGTTAAATTCCATATTACCTGAGTTCTTAAAACGTCACATCACCTTATATGTGGACGATATTCTAATAGCAGAAGCTTCATGGGAACTACATAATCGCATCCTCAACAGTTTGTTACGTATTTTTGTAGAATCTGGAATTACAGTTAACTTGGAAAAGTCTGAATTCGGTAGGACAAAGGTGAAGTTTTTGGGACATATTATTTCTTCTGAAGGCATTCAGCCGGATCCTGAAAAGTTAGAAGCAATCAGAGCCATTCCAGTTCCATCCACAAAAAGACAAGTCCGCAGTTTTCTAGGTCTCGTAAATTTTTACCGTCGTTTTCTGAATATGCAAATTCTTGTTACACCAAAACTTTGTTCTCTCACTGGAAAAAATACTATTTGGAACTGGGACGAACAAGCACAATTGGAATTCAATTCTTTGAAAGAAGCGTTACTTCACGCGCCAATCTTAGCTCATCCAGATCTGTCACAAGATTTCTGCCTTAGCACGGATTCTTCTAAAGTCGGTCTTGGTGCCCATTTATTTCAAGAAGCCATAGAAAATGACACTACCATTCAGAAAACCATTGCTTTTGCTAGCCGAGTGCTAACCAAATCTGAAAAAAATTATTCCGTTACTGAATTAGAAGCTTTAGCTATCGTTTGGGCATTTAACAAATTCCGTTTCTTTCTTTCTGGTAAGCACGTAAAAGTATACAGTGATCATCGTGCATTACAATTTCTTATGTCTTCAAAATTAAATCACGACAGGTTAAAACGTTGGGCATTGTTTCTGCAAGAATTCCGCTTCACAATAGTCTACATTCCCGGCAAGGAGAACATTGTTGCGGACGCACTGTCACGCGTACCGGCTGGGCTTGAGAAAAGTACCACAGAAGGCAACCTCGAGAAAAATTTCAGTATTCTTTACATTCAGAAAGTCGCCTTTGAAAACTTCATCACCACATCTTTAAAGGACATTGCTCATGAACAAGATAAAGATCCGATTTGGAAAGACATCAAGAGCAAATGGCATGAAAAGACACACACACAGATTCGGCATTATTACCTGGTTAGAAACAACATACTCTTCAAACGCTGCACTGTTGATGACAAGCTATGGGTACTTTGCATTCCTGACGATTTTGTTAATAAGCTCATTTGGTACATTCATTTCAGCTACGCACATTTTGGCCCACGAAAATGTTATCATATTCTTCGAACGACTTGTTATTTTAACAATATGGAAAAGCGAATTCGAAGAGTCTTGTCTATTTGTAAACTTTGTCAAAAGGCGAAACCATCTACTGTCTCACATCGTGCTCCGTTGTTTCCTATTATTCCTTCTAAATTAAAAGAATTTGCGGCTGTTGATCTCTTGGGACCGCTTGTCAGAACATCTAATGGATTTTCGTACGTTCTAGTCGCTGTTGAACTTACTTCAAAATTTGTTTCTTTCACACCGTTACGTAAAGCCACTGGACGGTCTGTATCCAACGCCTTTGTTAAAAATTTCTTACGTGAAGTTGGACACGTTAGCAAAGTCATTTCAGATAACGGACCGCAATTCAGATCTGCTGTTTGGTCACGCATGCTTCGCAACCATAAAATCAAACCTGTTTTTATTTCATTGTACTCACCACATTGTAACCCCTCTGAACGGATTATGAAAGAAATCAATAAGCTTTGTAGACTTTATTGTCACAGAAAGCATCAGCATTGGGACAGATATTTACACTTATTTCAAAATGTGCTGAATGAAATGCCTCATGATTCCACTGCTTTACCACCTACTCTTGTACTAAAGAATGAAGAACCACCGAACAGAATCAGAGAGCTTGTACCTTTCCCAAATACACGTAAACTTCGACACAAAGACATAATTGATTTGGCTCTTAAAAATATAAAATCTGCAGCAGACAAAAGGAGAAAACTACACGGTAAAGCAAATGCAAAGAAGTTGTATATTGGTCAGAAAGTTCTCATTAAAGCTCATTCATTGTCACATAAGAAGAAACACTTGAGTCACAAATTCTTTCTAGTTTACAATGGACCTTACAGAATCCGACGTATACCACATGATAATTGCGCTGAAGTTGAAACTCTGCGTACTAGGAAGAGTAAAGGTTTACACCACATTTCACATGTAAAACCGTTTATTGAAAGATAATCTGCTTTTTAACTTAGTCTTTGTCATAAAATTTTTCGCTTCACATTACTAATATGCTTTGTCAGACTTAGAATCTGTTAACATGCAACAATGTTTGAAGTTAAATATCCAATCCAGAACCAAGAGAACTTATTTAAACAGAAATGACGAATGCATTGTTATAGTGAACAGACGTCACAGTGTTATTGTGTGTGTACATTCTTGCTTGTTTGTTGCACAATTACGTAACGACTATAAGGCTTACATACTTAGGACACATACTGGTACTGCTAATGAGATTTTAATGCAACATTTCGGTTTACTTGAAAATACATTCTGGGTTTAAAGTACTTTCTGTGAGATACCAGAGGACACAGTGGTTAGTTTATGTGACAGCTACACGATTTTATCACGACGCTACTAATGAGTGACAATTTACAATGTTGCTTTTGCGGTGTATCTGTTTTATATCTGCACAGTTTTTCTGAATTCTTCTGGAAAGTAAAACAGGTTTTAGTAGTAACTTTTGTGGTATAGCAACAATGAGACAGCCTTTTTTTGTGGCACAACAATACGTTACTGTACAGTACTTTCTTCATCACGCCAATAACCATAATAACTATGATATCTATACGCAAAGCATTTCACTTTTGTTTATCATGAGGTAAGTACATTGACTTCTGCAGAACTTAGCTTTCGGAGGACGATAACTACGACACTTCCACAGAGATTATGTTACAAGACGCACAGTTTAGCGCTACAGTACACGTATTTGAGTGATCAATTTTATACTGAAAACATTTGTTTTTAAAGATTTTTGAATTACAAAGAAAGTTTTCCGTGATACATTTCATTCCATTGCTGTAATCTGTAACACCTGAGGGTATAATTACATTAATCCTCAGGGGGGTACACGCCTACTTTGTGTACCATGTGTTTGGCAAGCACAAGGAACCCTAGCTAATATGGTATTTGCTTATACAACTTTACACTTCGGTACCATATTTCTCTAACACAGAATTACACAGCTATCTGAGTATTTGACAGAGAAACAAACATTCTTTTTACTACATCAGTGACAGATGTTTACGCATTTACAGAGTTGGATTACTTCACAGTTATGAAATTGTATTTTGTCTGTACTGTGTGAACTGTTCATATTTTTTCGGAACCATTGTGATACTATGAGAGCTTTGAATGATGTATTTGGTATGGATTCATGATTTTTAAAGTACGTTTGAGGCAGATGACACTTTTGACATGAGCAGAGATTTTTCTTTAGGTTTGGAATTATTGGAGGAAGCTACGACGATTTTGAGATTTGACTGAGGTGTTATGATGTTATTTTTACGACGACGATGTGTATTATGCTGCTGAGGTATGTTTACGATTAATAGGCTGAGGCTACTATATGAGTTATTTGATTATGCTTCATATTTATAATGACGAAATACTGACGAGTGTCGATGGATACGTATATGTGTAATAAGGTAAGGAATAAGGAGTAGGGATTAGGGACTCTGACTTATGGAAAAGGTTGTTGGAAACCAAGAATCGTACTTTAAGAGTTATGAAATGTGTGTGTATATGCATGAATGTATTACAATGCAGACGAAAATTTTTTGGACACTGTTATATCAATAGCATTTTGTTTCTACAGATTTGCAACGCTAATTCTTGACCTGTGAAATATTTTTATATGACTGCCACGGTAGCGGAAACTGCTGTCGTAAATATTTCCGTAAGAAAGTTAAGTGACCACCTGCACGTAATGCGTCGCGGGCACCCAGCTGTCAGACGCCTGGAGAAAAAGCCATTATTGCGAGCCCTTTTCAGCGGCACAGGTAGAACAAAAAAAAAGGGGAGGCCATTATCCTCGGAAATATTTTTACATCTGCACACCTGATTACGACAAGCGTCTTTCTACGAGAGTTGAGAGAATTTCTACTAACTTATGAAATGTCACATGACTACTGAATGATATTTTTATACTTTGCTTTTCGTAGTTGCTTATTTCATTTGACATCTGTTTTCCAGCTGTGTTGCAGCATTGCTTTTATAAAATGAAATGCATTTGCTAATGTGAACACTTTCTGTCAACAGATCTATTAAATAATTATTTTATGATCCACATTCTTTAAAAAAGGAGCACTTGGAAAGGAAAGAACAATAAGAAGGAACTAGTAACTGCATTCATAATTTTCTTTTCAAGTAATTGGTAACTTTTTGGTAGAATAACTTCTTGTGGTGCACCACTTTAATTACATAGACATTAAGATGTGAATATACATTTCCCTTATCTGCATTGTTGTTTTTACTGCAATATCTTTTCTGCTTGAGCTTTGTCATGTATAGATATAAGTTTTATATTTTTTATATTTTTTATATTTGCTGCTGCTGTTTGCCAGGCATAGTCCTACTGAACTTTAATTTGTGTTACTCTGCTAAGCCAATTTTACTACTCATTGATTTTTCATGTTGCTGCACATTGGCTCATATTAGTTGTAATTTTGCATTTTATCTGTTAATTTAGATTTGCTGCTGCTTGCTTTGCAAATTGGCATTTTTTTTGTCATTGCTGTTTGTGATAACTTGTTTTGTGCTGCTGCATTGCCTCGTCCCTTAGTTTAATATCTGAGCTCAGTAGATTTAAGTTAGCTTAAGAGGGGGTAGACTATAGAAGAGAATGAGTTGCGATGAATTGGAAGAAATGCATTGAGAATCTATACGAAAAACGTACAGAAAGCAGGTATAGGTAGGATTTTCTCGGAAATAAATGATGAGGTAAGATAATGGAAAATAAAAATGAGGTAAGAAATGTGTGAACATATAAATACAGAAAGCATGCTTAGATCGAATTTTTTTGGTGGAAACAAAGGATGAAATAAGAGGAAAGATATATGAAGTTTTGGGTTGGACTGCAGTACCACATGTTACACTGACAACGAACCCTGTCCTTTCCTATTGGTGTTATCCCACTATGTGTTTGTGTACCCTTGAGTATTTGTTTTCTTCCTGTCTCTGTGTACTGTTTCATAGAATTTTTTTCTCTTCTAATACTAAGCTATATTCACTATGAGGAGGAATACTGTTATCCTCAAATATAAGTTGCATTAATAATATGTTATTTTCTTTGTAAAGTTGTTTACAATTCTGTTCTGTTTCAATGTTCATGTGTGAAATTAATGTTTCGAAAACTATTCTCATTATTTTATGTATGTACTTATGTCACTATTTTTGTAACACTGATGTATATGTTTATTTCTATTCTTTTGTAAAGCCTGTACTACAAATGTTCTCTGTATTATTATGTTTTTAATGATGTATTTTGTACCTTTGTAATTGTATTTTCATGTTGTAAATTTATAAAATTGTAATTGTCACCAGTTCATCTTATTATTAACTTGTGAGTTACATTTCACTGCACACGTTTCTGTTGGTCGTAGTACATGGACAATATGTGAGAAGTAGGGACTGATAGTGTTTGCACGTGTGTTAATGATTCAGCAAGGGACTGGATAACAGCATTGCTGGTTCTAAGGACAATTCCAGAAACTTTGTGAGTGCACAAGTGGTGGTTTATGGACTTGCTATATTATCCGCAAGACTCTTCAATGGTGATTGTGCACCTGCACAGTCGCAACAGATGGCTGCTGGCCATTTCTACAAGGACTGCAGTGGGTCTGCACCTCTGGTGGCCCACCAATACCGTTATCTCTACAAGGACTACAGTGGGTCTGTTCTGTGATGACCTACCTATCAATACTCTTCAAAATTTCGACTGACTCTGCTGTGGGTTTGCTCTGTTGTGGCCCATTACCTGTCTGCATGTCGAGAGTCAGCACTGTCTTTCCATTGGAAGGACAACACTACTTCTTCAAGACTGCATGGAAATCCACTACTTCTATGTGCATTTTCTTTTACTGCTTGGACTTTGAGAAAAATTCTGCATTTTTACTGTGATGAACAATGTGGACTGTCTTTATGGACTGTGAGAAATTTTGATCTTTTGACCAACATAATATTAGTAAGTGTGTGCATTTTATATCTTTGTTACTGTAATTGTGAAAAATTTTTGTCAAATCTGTATTGGCCAGTGCCCAACACCATTTGTAAAAAATTTTTGTGGGGAGCATGGGGGCTATGTAAGTAGGCTGTTTATGTTTTCGTTTTGGCAACGTTACGTAGCGCTCAAAATGAAATCACTGGCTGTGCTGTGTGCAGTCTGTCGCTAGTTTGCATTGTTGTCTGCCATTGTAGTGTTGGGCAGCGGCAGCTGGATGTGAACAGCGCGTAGCGTTGCGCAGTTGGAGGTGAGCCGCCAGCAGTGGTGGATGTGGGGAGAGAGATGGCGGAGTTTTGTAATTTTTCATGAACTGATATATTTATATATGATGATACCAAGGTAAATACATTGTTTGTTCTCTATTAATATCTTTCATTTGCTAACTATCCCTACCAGTAGTTAGTGCCTTCAGTAGTTTGAATCTTTTATTTAGCTGGCAGTAGTGGCGCTCGCTGTATTGCAGTAGCTTGAGCAGCGAAGATTTTTGTGAGGTAAGTGATTTGTGAAAGGTATAGTTTAATGTTTGTCAGGGCCATTCGTTAGTAGGAAATTTTGAAAGTCAGATTGCGTTGCGCTAAAAATATTGTGTGTCAGTTTAAGCACAGTCTTGTAGAATTGTTCAAAGGGGACGTTTCAAAATATATCATACCAGAACTGACATGTGATTACATTTTCACGCAATATGGGTGCATAGATGCTGAGAAATCAGTACTCAGAACAACAACTTTTGGCCATAATAACGGTCTTGATACGCCTGGGCATTGACCTTGGATGGCGTGTACAGGTACAGTTGCCCATGCAGCTTCAACACGATACCACAGTTAATCAAGAGTAGTGACTGGCGTATTGTGACGAGCCAGTTGCTCGGCCACCATTGACCAGACGTTTTCAATTGGTGAGAGATCTGGAGAATGTGCTGGCCATGGCAGCAGTCGAACATTTTCTGTATCCAGAAAGGCCCGTACAGGACCTCAACATGCGGTCGTGCATTATCCTGCTGAACTGTAGGGTTTTGCAGGGATCGAATGAAGGGTAGAGCCACGGGTCGTAACACATGTGAAATGTAACATCCACTGTTCAAAGTGCCGTTAATGCGAACAAGAGGTGACCGAGACGTGTAACCAATGGCATCCCATACCATCACGCCGGGTGATACGCCAGTATGGCGATGACGAATATACGCTTTGGTGCAAATGGCTCTGAGGCCTATGCGACTTAACTTCTGAGGTCATCAGTCGCCTAGATCTTAGAACTAATTAAACCTGACTAACCTAAGGACATTAGAAACATCCATGCCCGAGGCAGGATTCGAACCTGCGACCGTAGCGGTCACGCGGTTCCAGACTGAAGCGCCTAGAACCGCACGGCCACACCTTCCGTCGAATCCACGCTTTCAATGTGCGCTCTCCGCGATATCGCCAAACACGGATGCGACCATCATGATGCTGTAAACAGAACCTGGATTCACTCGAAGAAATGACGTTTTGCCATTCGTGCATCCAGGTTCGTCGTTGAGTACTCCATCGCAGGCACTCCTATCTGTGATACAGCGTCAAGGGTAACCGCAGCCATGGTCTACAATCTGATAGTCCATGCTGCTGCAAACGTCGTCGAACTGTTCGTGCAGATGGTTGTTGTCTTGCAAACGTACCCATCTATTGACTCAGGGATCGTGACGTAGCTGCACGATTCGTTACAGCCATGCGGATAAGAAGCCTGTCATTTCGACTGCTAGTGATACGAGGCCGTTGGGATCCAGCACGGCGTTCCGTATTACCCTCCTGAACCCACCGATTTCACGTTCTGCTAACAGTCATTGGATCACGACCAACGTCGCGATACGATAAACCGCCATCGCGATAGGCTACAATCCGACCTTTATCAAAGTCGGAAACGTGATGGTACGCATTTGTCCTTCTTACACGAGGCATCGCAGCAATGTTTCACCAGGCAACGCCGGTCAACTGCTATTTGTGTATGAGAAATCGGTTGGAAACTTTCCTCATGTCAGCACGTTGTAGGTGTCGCCACCGGCGCCAACCTTGTGTGAATGCTCTGAAAAGCTAATAATTTGCATATCACAGCATCTTCTTCCTATCGGTTAAATTTCGCGTCTGTAGCACGTCATCTTCGTTGTGCAGCAATTTTAATGGCCAGTAGTGTATATAATGTCTGTTTGAACGTTTGTTAGAGCATCGTGTAAATATTGAAAGTAAATTGATAAACCTCGATTGTCATCTAAATTTTGACAAGATAAGTCTATAACTTTTCGAGATTTTTCTTAAATATGTTTCTCTTTTTCATTTAATACACAAAAAGATTAATGTGAGCAATGAAATTTCGAGAATACATTTGTCGAGGTAAAAACCTTACTTGATTAATATTTCAAGATCACCAGCTAGCGTAAGCAAGAGATAGGCCATTGCAAATGTAAAATATCTGCACATTAATACCGGTGTAGCAGCCAGAATGCTGAATGCAAGCATGCAAACGTGCGTGCATTATGTTTTACAGGTGTGGGATGTCAGTTTGTGGGATGGACTTCCAAGTCGGTTGCATTTTGTCGGTCAATACAGAGACAATTAATGCTGTTTGTGGAAGACGCTGGAATTGTCATCCTATAATGTCCCGTATGTGCTACACTGGAGACAGATCTGATGATCGAACAGGCCAAGGTAACATGTAAACAGTCTGCACCTTGTTGGGTTACAACAGCGGAATGTGGGCGGGTGCTAATCCGTTGGAAGCGTCCCTCCCTGGAATACTGTTCATAAATGATAGCATAATAGATTGACGCACAAGTGCCCAGCCAACTTGGGTGAGCTCCTGCTGACATACGAAATCACACTCCAGATCGTAGCTCCAAGTGTAGTTTCAGTGTGTCTAGCACTCTGACAGGTTATTTTTGCAATTGGCCTTCTTCTAACCAACATACAGCCATCACCGGCACCGAGGCAGAAGCAACTTTCATCAGAAAACACAAAAGATCTCCTCGTTGCCCTCCATGAACTATCGCTTGCCACCACTGAAGCCGCAAATGGCGATGGTTTGAGGTCGGTGGAACGCAAGCTACAGAGTGTCTGATTTGGAGCTGTCCTTGAAGTAGCCGATGTGTAACAGCTCCTTGCGTCATTGTGGTGCCAACTGCCGTTCAGATTGGGGCTACGGTTGCAGTACGATGGACCAGAACCATAAGCCCTCTCGATAGTGCCACGTGATAGTTCGCAGCCCGATGTGCTTGCGACTATACATTCTCGTGACCAGCGGTGCCAGCAATCATGCACAGTGGCTACATTCCTGCCGAGTCCTTCTGTAGTAACTCAGAAGGACCATCCAGCTTCTCGTAGCCCTATTACACGACCTCGCCCAAACTTTGTGAGATGGTGATAGTGCCATCTTTATTCCCTTAAAGGCATTTTTGTCTAACATCGAGTCACCACGTCCAATCTCAAAGATAACTAACTCTCACGACCGTTACAGTATGTATTTAAAGCCAACGTGATTTCCATCTTCACAGCAGTGCTATTAGCGCCGCTCTTGAGCACCCCGTTCGGAATTTGAAAAGACATAGTCTTTCAGATTAAGAAACACACTTGCCAGCTTTCGTTTAAGTCGTTCGGCTCCTTGTTACTGTAAGAGGTCCATGATTAAAGAATTTGTTGCTAGCGCACTCGAGCAGATGTAATTTCGATGGATTGCTCATGCGCTGCCTGCGATGTGAAAGGTATGAGAGATTCCCAGACCAGAGAGCAGTGTTGCCAGCAATAGGAACTGTGTAGCAGTAGCAGTAAGTTGTTGCTAGCAGTCGTGTGTATCGAGTTGGCTGGGCCGGTAGTGGGGAGCGATGACGGAGCCTGAGCGTTGTAGTATAAGGTAAAAGCAGCCTCGCGCATATGTAGTATTGTTATATCAAGTCCCATGTAAATGTTTTAAAAAAATCTCTTGATAAATCTTTCTCATAAAAAGTAACTTTTGGCAATCATTCATTTCAATTTAAAGAATTTACTAATTTCTCCAATCCTTGGTCATCCCGATTATTGAAAAGAAAAATCAGTTGTTTCTTTTTATACATGACAATTCTATCGGCCAGCATTGCACTCGGCTGTGCCAGAAAAATTTATTATAGGAGCAGATATATATGCGTTATCCGGCGACCTTATTCAGGTAAGACTTTTCAATTTATTCAAAATGCGCTTTCGGGGCCATGACGCAGCACTGCTGACGTCCAAAATTTACCAGTTTAAGTTCACAGTCAATTATTGAAAGGTTATAAGTGAGCTACAATTTTCTATTGAGAGATTAATCAGATTTTATTACTGGAAGGTTTCGGAATTCATTTATTGGTAGGTTACGCTGAATGTGAATGAAATAAATAATTATATTGCTTTTACTGTTGGGAGGTTACGGGAGTTTTTTTGTGGGGAGGTTACATTACTAATGCGATTTTTTCCCATATATATTTGAAAAATACCTAGACTGAACGTTTATTAGAGTATCATGCAAAAATCTAAAGTAAATCGGTCAAGAACTATTCGAGGATTTTGGCAACTAACGTTAGAGAACGACTTGCCTTAATACAGAAGTACGGATTACTGTTTGTTAGCAGGTACATGTCTGTTAAGCAGTATACCACGTCACAAACCTATACTACGACGCTAGATGAGCCAGAAGTGGCGCTCAGGGGTATCGTGTTACACGTTTCCATTGGTTGTATGTCCCATGTTATTTTCTGCTGAGCTCTTCCTGTCTCTCTCGGCACAGTGTTTTAACGTGCTGAGGTCTGCCCCATTTGCGACATACCACTTATTTCCTGGTTCTGTCTCTGCCTCTGGAGTGACCTCACTATGCTTGTAGCATGAGATTTAATTTAAAAAATTCCAATTTTCAGCCCCTTACTATTCTGTGCCGTAACAGAGTGATAATTTTCTGAATTTGAAGAGGAACCTCGCTCCACAAATCCGCGCTGAGCTCCTGGGAGTGTACGGCAACAAGGCGCCATCATGTGACACAGCAGTGACTCGGCGCAGACGTTTCCAGTTGGTCCAACAATTTTGAATGTTGCAAACTCTACCGCCTGCTCTTAAAAGGTATACTAGCTGCTTTCTGGTTCTTCCCTCGTAGTGACTCACTGAGGATAACATGTCTAGGATCTGGTCCCTGTTACCAGACAAATGATTACACTGTACGGTTACCCCCGATCTTCATTTCTTGATCCACACAGCAGACGTTATTAGTTCGGACTATCTTTTATGCACCGCGATAGACTGAAGGCTTTTTCCCTACTGTTGAGTCTTCTTCGGCCAATCGTGTGAGCAATAACACGCTGGTCTCGCAGCCACTGAAGTCAGCCGCTTCTCCTGCCGTGCCTGCAGTCGCTGGTCCACAGCTGTCCGTGTCCCACCGGTTTGGGGGTGACCCACTCCGCCACAGCTTAGTCACTCGCCTTTCGGTTTCGTGTTTTCTTCTTGCGGCATTGTGTAAGTTTCACATTTACAAAACTTTTGCAAAAGTAAAAACTTATAAATGTCTTTGTCTTAAACAATGAAAAATCAAGATAGGATATGAAAGAAGATCCAGCACCAATACCAACTGGAGATGAGAACAGCGAAATGGAACATCGATTTAGACATATTGGGTTTAATAATATAATAAAAGAATTTAGATGTATGGAAATAATGAAATTAATTAATGGCAGACAATAGAATAATAATGAGGTGATCTGGAATTGGAATTTTGATTACTGTTTCTTATGAAATTTTCCAGCGTGTCGAACAAGCACAGTAAGCTGAGCTATGCCTGTAAATGGGTAAAAAATCTTTTCATATTATTTCCACATAAACGAAATAGTCTCTCACTTGTCGTAGATTTATGCCTACCAATACGGTATAATATACTACGTCCGATCGCCGTATCCACCTACAAAATCTTGACCGCGTCGTTTATATTGTTTTAATCGGACCTTCGTGATAACTTAGAATTACACAGGTGGGCTTCTTGGTTTTCTATAAATTGCAACACTGCTTGGAATAAGACTCATACAACTTTTCACTGGTAAAATGATACTATATTCTTCCTCCGATCCCCATAAAAAATGCAGACTTTTTACTTATTCTCACAACCAAAATGGCTACCGCCCGTTACGCTCTAAAATAGCGTGCGTCAACCATCGTTCATTAACAGAGAGCGAGTCCTTCCTCTTACCAAGGAACAGGAAAAACATCTTCTGTTTTTTTAACATTTTAAAATCAAAAATACATTACTCAGGCTGTACGCTGGGCTACCGCTTCACATTTTCTCTTTGCCTTTGAAGAAATGCAAAAGGTACATCATGGTTTATAGCCTCTTCTTCAAGTTCATCTGTGGAGTAATTGTCGTTTTCCATATGGTCAGGATACTCATCCAACACACAAGGCACGGCAGTGTTAGTAATTATACGTACCATTCCTGCATTTAAGTTCGTAGCTGTTAGGTAAATGGGCGTCTACTTATACCTATTTCATGTTAGTATCTACAAGTGACACTTCCTGCACGGTTATATGCTACAATAAACAGTAAGTACTTTCGGTTTATTTAGGCATTTATTTCACTTGGGAGGATCTGAGCCTTCAAGCTCTCTCTTACATCCAATCAGGCATCCTTATTGAGTCAACATTATATTGTGTACATGCAGAGTGATTTTTTCCACCGTGTCCAAATTCCAGGGATTGTTCGACGAGTGGATATGGAAGAAACAACGTCTAATAAACCTCTGTCTAGAAGTGCATGGTTTCCTTGATAGACACCATTTATCCAATCATACATTGTTGCAGAGGCTGGGGTCTGATACGCGCTGTACCATGCAAGCAAGCGCAGTTACAGTATGTGTTGAAAATTGTTTCCATGTGCCCCGATGCATGCGTGTACAAGCCTTGTTCTGTCACAAACGCGAGATCGGCCAGGGTTCATCTGAACAGTGTCAAAGGCAGCATGAATACGCTGCTCCAGAGTCTCCACATCTGGAATGCGCTCTGAGATGGCCCCATAACCAGAAATCGCACGGGTTGCGATCCGGGAAATGAGGAGACCATGCAGCTGGATCCCCAACTCCATCGACCAGAGAAGACGCGATTGAGATGCGTCCGGAAATTAACGGTAAAGTGGGCTGGAGCACCATCATGTAGCAGTCTCATAGCCCTTCGAACCGCCGGCCGCGGTGGTCTCGCGGTTCTAGGCGCGCAGTCCGGAACCGTGCGACTGCTGCGATCGCAGGTTCGAATCCTGCCTCGGGCATGGATGTGTATGATGTCCTTAGGTTAGTTAGGTTTAAGTAGTTCTAAGTTCTAGGGGACTGATGACCACAGCAGTTGAGTCCCATAGTGCTCAGAGCCATTTTGAACCCTTCGAATCATCAATGGCGTTCTTTCCGGCAGGGAAGGCGAAGTCATCTGCAAGAAACGCCGATAGTTCTGGCCTCTTAGGCGACGTGGGAGGAAGACTGCTCCCAAAATACTGTCGCCAATTATCCCGGCCCACACATTCCAGTTGCACCGATGCTGATGTTCCGCAGTCACCATACCACGGGCGTTCTGCGTACTGTCCCACAGATGACTGTTATGAAAGGTGAACATACCACGGGAAAGTGGCCTCATCTGTGAATAATATTGATGACACAAATCCCATAATCTTGGTTGCCTGGTGAAGAAACCAGTGACGAAACTGCTCCCGATGTGGGAGTTCTGTCGCTAGTAAGCCCTGCACACGCTGTAAGTGATGAAGGTAGTAACAATTGCCAAGGAGAGTGTTTCAAACGGTCTTTTGGCTTATCTTGTACTGGCGGGCCAATTGCCTGGTACTGAAACGGCGGTCGCCTTCTACAGTGTTAATCACATTTGCCTCCAGTTCTGATGTCCGAACATGTTCGGTTAAGGTCCTTCACGATTTCCTACTTCCAGAAACTACCCTGTCTCAGACAAACGGCGAAATACTGTTGCAAACATTGAATTCCATGGCTATTGTCGGCTGAGATAGGTCACCTGATACAACCTTTCTGCCAGCCGCCCGTTGCCATTTGCCTTTCCGTACGTAATCACCATGTCGGCAAGCTCTCTATTTGAATGCGGAACCTCGTGTAAAATGCTGTATCACATCCACAACATTACCAATTACTATGGCAGGGAAGGGTCCTAGCACGTGACGTATGAGGAACAGAACCACCGTCTAGGAGGAAACCACGCGTACTGTAACTGTGACTGCATGGTGCATCTCTGCAATAGTATCGAAGGAAATTGACGGAGATCCGAAATGTGAAATAATTTGGGTGAAGGTCACGGTTAAAGCAGGCTCAGACATGGTAATTGGATGTTTCTATAGGCCCCCTGGCTCAGCAGCTGTTGTGGCTGAGCACCTGAAGGATAATTCGGATAATATTTCGAGTAGATTTCCCCACCATGTTATAGTTCTGGGTGGAGATTTTAAGTTGCCCGATATAGACTGGGAGACTCAAACGTTCATAACGGGTGGCAGGGACAAAGAATCCAGTGAAATTTTTTTTAAGTGCTTTATCTTAAAACTACCTTGAGCAGTTAAACAGAGAACCGACTCGGGGCGATAACATATTAGATCTTCTGGTGACAAAAAGACCCGAACCATTTGAAACAGTTAAAGCAGAACAGGGAATCAGCGATAATAAAGCGGTTACTGCATCGATGATTTCAGCCGTAAATAGAAATATTAAAAAAAGGTAGGAAGATTTTTCAGTTTAGCAATAGTGACAAAAAGCAGATTACAGAGTACCTGACGGCTCAACACAAAAGTTTTGTCCAAATACAGATAGTGTTGAGGATCAGTGGACAAAGTTCAGAACCATCGTACAATATGCGTTAGATGGGTATGTGCCAAGCAAGATCGTAAGAGATGGAAAACAGCCACTGTGGTACAACAACCGAGTTAGGAAACTCCTGCGGAAACAAAGGGAACTTCACAGCAAACATAAACATAAATTACGCGAAGCGAAATGTAGTGTGAGGAGGGCTGTGCGAGAGGTGTTCAACGAATTCGAAAGTAAAGTTCTATGTACTGACTTGGCAGAAAATTGTAAGGTGGATCAAAACAACAAGGTCCAGACACTCTGTGACCAAAATGGTGCTGAAACAGAGGATGACAGACTAAAGGCCGAAATACTAAATGTCTTTTTCCAAAGCTGTTTCACAGAGGGAGACTGCACTGTAGTTCCTTCTCTAGATTGTCGTACAGATGACAAAATGGTAGATATCGAAATAGACGACAGAGGTATAGAGAAACAATTAAAATCGCTCAAAAGAGGAAAGGTCGCTGGACCTGATGGGATACCAGTTCGATTTTACACAGAGTACGCGAATGAACTTGCCACCTTCTTGCAGCGGCGTACCGTAGGTCTCTAAAAGAGCGTAGCGTTCCAAAGGATTGGAAAAGGGCACAGGTCATTTCCGTTTTCAAGAAGGGACGTCGAACAGATGTGCAGAACTATAGACCTATATCTCTAACGTCGATCAGTTGTAGAATTTTGGAACACGTATTATGTTCGAGATAATGACTTTTCTGGAGACTAGAAATCTACTCTGTAGGAATCAGCATGGGTTTCGAAAAAGACGATCGTGTGAAACCCAGCTCTCGCTATTCGTCCACGAGACTCAGAGGGCCACTGACACGGGTTCACAGGTAGATGCCGTGTTTCTTGACTTCCGCAAGGCGTTCGATACTGTTCCCCACAGTCGTTTAATGAACAAAGTAAGAGCATATTGACTATCAGACCAATTGTGTGATTGTATTGAAGAGTTCCTAGATAACAGAACGCAGCATGTCATTCTCAATGGAGAGAAGTCTTCCGAAGTAAGAGTGATTTTAGGTGTGCCGCAGGGGAGTGTCATAGGACCGTTGCTATTCACAATATACATAAATGACCTTGTGGATAACATCGGGAGTTCACTGAGGCTTTTTGCAGATGATGCTGTGGTGTATCGAGAGGTTGTTACAATGGAAAATTGTACTGAAATGCAGGAGGATATGCAGCGAATTGACGCATGGTGCAGGGAATGGCAATTGAATCTGAATGTAGACAAGTGTAATGTGCTGCGAATACTGAGGAAGATAGATCCCTTATCATTTAGCTACAAAATAGCAGGTCAGCAACTGGAAGCAGTTAATTCCATAAATTATCTGGGAGTACGCATTAGGAGTGATTTAAAATGGAATGAACAAATAAAGTTGATCGTCGGTAAAGTAGATGCCAAACTTAGATTCGTTGGAAGAATCCTAAGGAAATGCAATTCGAAAAGAAAGGAAGTAGGTTACAGTACGCTTGTTCGCCCACTGCTTGAATACTGCTCAGCAATGTGGGATCCGTACCAGATAGGGTTGATAGGAGAGATAGAGAAGATCCAACGGAGAGCAGCGCGCTTCGTTACAGGATCATTTAGTAATCGCGAAAGCGTTACGGAGATGATAGATAAACTCCAGCGGAAGACTCTGCAGGAGAGACGCTCAGTAGCTCGGTACGGGCTTTTGTTAAAATTTCGAGAGCATACTTTCACCGAAGAGTCAAGCAGTATATTGCTCCCTCCTACGTATATCTCGAGAGGAGACCATGAGGATAAAATCAGAGAGATTAGAGCCCACACAGAAGCATACCGACAATCCTTCTTTCACCGAACAATACAAGACTGGAACAGAAGGGAGAACCGATAGAAGTACTCAGAGTACCCTACGCCACACACCGTCAGATGGCTTACGGAGTATGGATGTAGAAGTAGATGTAGATGTATTAGACCAATGTCTCTGTATCCAAGTATGACTGAATAAACGGTCTCTAGCATGGAAACCATGCACTTCCGGACGTAAATATATTGAACGTTTTTTTCCGTTTCCTCCCATCGATCAGTCCCTAGAGTCTGTATACGGTGGAAAAAATCACCATGTGTAACGATAAAAACGGTGATAATAGTAATTATAATGCAGAAACAGAATTAAAACTTCAAACAGCCAAGATCGTTATTGTACAGACTTTGTTGTAATGACCGATTTGTAGCAAACGAAGTTGCCATCGTCACATTTCCTGCACTACATTTGGCTGAATCTTGACGAAAGACCTGATGATGGCTTGCTGAAACCAGCCATCACAATAAACATTGTACACAAGTGATCATGGCTGTTTGAAGTCGTACTTCTGTTTCTGCATTAATCTAGATTGCCCTGTAGCCAGATTTTGTCAAGCTTATGTAAAGTAATAATAATAATAATAATAATAATAATAATAATAGTAACAATAATAACTAACGGTTAACGAATATATGAAATCCCCTTAGCTAGGGTACCTACTGAAGTACGTGGGTTCATTTCCGTATCTAATTCCTTGCCCATATACAGGTTGGTATCTTCCATCCGTTTTCATTACTCATCATGAAGAATCCCAGTCAGTTCTGTTTTCCACAGAGAATGCGTTTGTAGTTTAACCTAACTTTTGATCTATTTCGGATTGCAGCTTCAAATTCTTCCAATACTTCGCTATTATCTAATCCCGATTTCTTATTTGCACGGTGGTTGGCTGAACTAAATTCGGAATTCATTCACTCATTTATGTCTGTGGCTTTAGTTTCAGACATACCAGCCTGCCGTTTTTTCGAATGTTTGATCAATTAATCGTCTCTCTGGTTTTTATTTTAGAATTCCATGCCCTTAATCTCACTTGAAAGATTGTCTACTGCTGTTTAAACCTTAGTTAACTGTTTAAAGTCCCCTTTTAAATGGTTGACTAATTCAGGTAAACTTCCACTTTTTTTATTCACTTCGGCCAATTCTGATCAAATCTGTCCTTAATTACGAAAGATTTTTTGATCCCGTTCCTCTTGTTTATTTCTAAATCATTGAAGATTTTCTTACGCCGTTCCTCCTGTTTACATAATAATTCATGAAAAATTTTATTATTCCATACCTTTCGTTTACGATCTCTTTCTTTATCCCTTTCCTCTAATGTAATAACAAATGCTGTAAAATGATCCCCGGTTATGCTCCAAATTGGCATATTTTTCACCGTGTTTTCGGCAATATCCTGCGATAACTTCGGCAAATTATATTCCTATTTTACGTCCCTTCGATGTATTGGAAACGTAGACTCTCCGGGATTGCACTATACACTCCAAATTATCATGTTCTCAATCAACATCGGTATGCTTTCAACATCCAATTCTTCAAATTCATGCACATTCTCTTGTGAGACTAAATCCAACGATTTTACATTTTCCCTTTCCGCATTTTAACCATTTCAGCTACAAAAAAAATATCAAAATCACTTTTCTTAATTACTATTCTGTGTCAGGATAAAATGTTATATACAATTTAGCCAAAATTTGATAAAATTACTACCAAAGATTTTATCACATAAAAAATGAAATCACTACAACCTTATAACGTAATTAAAACTAAATCTAGAATCTTGGACTGTTTCCCAAAACTTATTAAGGAGTCTTAATAATAATAATTATTATTATTCACAACGAATTAGACATGGCTGTGATGTTTGGCCGCGATGTTTCGGCCCGTTACGTGAAAGTCGATCACTTACAGTGCCTTTTTAGTGCACTTTATGCAAAGGTAATCTGTTTTTTATAACACCCACAGTTTTTATGTAATTCCTTAAGTTTCCTATTTTTAAATTTCGCGAATAATAACGTGGTGTCACCGCCAGTCACCACACTTGCTAGGTGGTAGCCTTTAAATCGGCCGCGGTCCATTAGTATACGTCGGACCCGCGTGTCGCCACTGTCAGTGATTGCAGACCAAGCGCCGCCACACGGCAGGTCTAGAGAGACTTACTAGCACTCGCCCCAGTTGTACAGCCGACGTTAATAGCAATGGTTCACTGACCAATACGCTCTCATTTGCCGAGACGATAGTTAGATTAGCCTTCAACTACGTCATTTGCTACGACCTAGCAAGGCGCCATTACCAGTTTATATTCAGTGTAATAATGTCTAAACAAGAGCGATATTCTCCAATTATGGATTAAAGTTAAGTATTCCAAGAACTACGTTCTTTTATTTATAGGATAATTACTTTACCTTGTTCCAGACCTCACGCCAATTTGCGTGAGCTTAACGCGTGCCTTTCGGCTACCTCCGAGTGGCTTGGCTGTCTTGCCACGCCACTACAAATAATACTGAAATAGATCTCAAAGTGATTCGACATGATCGTTTGTGAAAAGATCGATATCTCTCGAGGTATTTGGAAGTCTACAAACACATCAGTCATTTGAATATAAATTTGGAGTGAACTTTGGGTGTGCCGACATTACCAGGTTATTTGAAACTACCCTAATAACGGCGAATATCATGTGTGAATGACCCTGATGTTTTGTTACATCTACAGCGCTCTGACTCTCAGAATCAGGAGACAGAACATAACCTCATTTGTCAAAAAAACGTATGTGTCTTACTTCGGTATAAACTTAGGAGACCAGAACAAAACCTTGGCGCTGCATGCTATTTGTCATACATGCACTGCAGATTTGAGGAAGTGGACACAAGCCAAGCACAAAACTTTACCATTCGGGATCCCAGTGGTACGGAGAGAATAAGAAAACCATGTAGATTATTTCTTTTTTTATATGGTGGAGGTTGGCGGGCATAACAAGAGCGGTATGAAAGAAATAATGTGTCCAAACCCAAAATTAGTCCTAAGACCCGTACCACAGGGTCCTAGCGTTCCTGTGGGTTAACTGCCCGCTACTTTATAGTCTTCAAGATCATCATCATCATAAAAAGAAGCTTCAAAGCCTGGTTATGACTCCACACACATAAAAGGACAAACAGAACAGTTTACGAAAGAAGAACTCAACTACTTGGTTTCTCAAAAGAAGCTGCACAAGTTTTTGGGTCACGATTGATGGGAAAACATTCGCTTACCCCGGGCACAATATACTACTCACTTCGATCAAAAGAATCGAAATTACTGAGTATTTTGATACAGAAGACTCTCTTATTTATTGTAAGAACACTGAAGGTGTGGTATCAGGATATGGCGCTACATTCAACACGAATGAATGGATGCTGTTTATAGATTCTAACAAAAGTAGCTTCAAGCTGTACTTATGCAAACCGGAAATAAGTATGGCTCAGTGCAGTAGCAAGCTTCAGCTTCGATTCGTTAGTTTAAGTTCTGGATTAAGAAGTCTTAACTGTCATTTTCTTATTGATACCAGCGGTTCTGTTGCGATCCCTGCGATTTCTTAACTGATCTATTTCACCACCAATTGATTTCTTGAACTGTGGCTGTTATTTGCTTTTCCTGAGTCGATACCTGCCTTGGTTGTTTGTTAACAGGATATCTTAAACTGTGTGAGCCGATGGTGTTTCCTGAGCCGGAGCGATAAGATGTTTCTTCTGTGCTGTGGCCGGAAACCCCCGCGTCGTCAAGCAGTACCTGGATGGTTGGGCTTTGGCCGACCTCCCTACCAAACGTCTTCGAACTACAGGTAAGTACCTTTCTCTTGTAATACGGTTGGGTGTCGGTTTCGAAGTACTTCTGAGCATTGCAGACGACATCGCTCTGTGAATTGTATTGGCTTAGAAAGTGCCTGTGTTCCAAAATTTGCAATTTCTGAGGCTATGTAATTGGGTTTGGCACCCTAGTTGCCTTTCGGACGTTTCGCCGTCGTTATAAAGGCGATATCTTGCAGCGACGCGGGTATACCGTTCGGCTAGTTATTGTTGCCGTTACGTAATTAACCTTGCTGGGTTAAAATGTCTTTTGCTGGCCGGTACCGAACGAAAAGGACCTTGGAAGACCGATCATTTCTTTGTAACCTTTCTTAACCTCCCCATTAGTAGTCTTGTGCTCTTTGCGTGTAAGCATCCTGGTGCACCCATTGGAAGCAGGCAATTCAAATTCTTGGTTACTTAACTGAAGCAGTTATTCATGAAGGCCTACCTGTTTATTGTTTGGTAATCTTACTTAACTGAAGCTGTTATTGATGGCCTGCCTGTTTTCTATTTAGCAACTGTATTTAACTGCAGCTGTTATCACTCAAGACTTGCCTGTTCCCTTTTAATTGAAGAGCAATTTGATAATTTGGGTTAGCTAAAACTCTTATTAATCAAGATCTACCTGTTTTTATTGCCATATTATTGAGATCTTACCCTATCTGTGTTGTAATTAACTGAAATTGTGATTGCCAAAGGCCTGCCTGTCTCAGTGGTATTTATATCAATAAGATAGTAACAGGAAATGTCCCATGACACATGATGGTGCAAAGGTCCTAACCTTTCTCTTACATACCTTTATCCATAATTGTAGGTTTCATGCATAACTTCCAAATTTTCTTTTCTGTGTAAGGTTAAACGTAAAGAAGGAATGTGTGTGGAACCAAAAATTAGAAGTTTGATGAAAGATGAAGCGTTTGAAAACGTACTAACACAAGAAGAAGGGCAAGCTTGGACAGGATTTAGGAATGTGGTGGACAATTTTTTAAGGAATAGAGAACATCCAGATTTAAAAGCCATGGCGGAAAATACGATGATAGTTCTGAAAAAATTAAGATGCAATATTAGCCCTGAAAAATATTTTCTTCGTATCCATCTTGACTTTTTCCTTGGCAGCCTTGGATTTGTTAGGAAAGAACATGGAGAAAGGGCCAATCAAGACGAGGAAGAAATAGAATCACGTTATCAGGGCAGGTGGGATGATAGGATGATGGTTAACTACTGTTGATCTCTAAAAAGGATACCATCGAGGTACATCACAGAAGAAAATCTCGAAGATATAATTTCAATATAAAGAGGAAGCGGCACTGAAAAATTGCAGCGTCACCATAAGACTTGGAAAGTGTTGACTTAAAATTGTGATTAGGTGCATGAACAAATGAGTGCTGTTTGATTTAGTTTCCTGTATGCGTTTATAAACAGTTTACAGGTTATTCGTGTAGCTATAAATGTCGTTACTAATATATTAAAATGTCTTAATACTGCATAAATACAACCATTCTTTACAGCATTATTACAGTTTTATCATACGTGATAGCCAAAATTTGACTTCACATTCTTCAAAAAGAGACCAGAAATTAATAAAAGTCACCCTTCAGGATTAAAAACCTTGAAGAAAAATTTAATTTCGCAGCCCTCTGTAATCATAAAAAATTAGACTTTCCGCAAGGCAAGATGTCCCAAATACCATTGTCCTTACCTTGATATGCGTGCCCACTAAGTAGCTCGATTCAGATAAATTTAGTGAGGATCATTTGACAAATTTCATTAGTCCCGCGCACAGAAAAATTCTACGGTGTTTAATTACGCACGAATACTAATTCGATAAGTTCACTAATTATTTCACTATTCATAAAATAATTAGCACATTTTCTTCTTTTCGGGCCGCACGTTGTACAGCGCCATTTGTACTGTCTCCTCTACTTTGTGAGTGCTAAGTTGATATGGAGATTTTGTTTTTCTATTATTTATCTTCGGGGGCGTTGTATTCTTGTTGTATGCACGGATGAGCAGTGTAGTGATGTATAGTCTACCATGAATGTCTTCTTTCTTTAATATTGTAGGGAGATGAGACAGAATTCCGTTGTATACGCGAATTTTCTGCAAATTTACGGCAAAAGCAGTTCTACTATCGGAAGCTGTGCAACACATAAACCATTATATTACTAGATTTTCTGTTTGATACATTTTCCCCGCGGGTCCGGCACGAAATTTCTAAACTTTCAGTTAAAGTTTATTTAAATAAAGCCGACTAGCCCACAAGAATGAGGTCCACAGATATCCGTTACTGAATGAGGAAGCAACTATCTCTGACAACTGAAGAACGTTCTGCTCCGTCGAGTATATATCATGTACTTTACTATTATATTTAAAAAAAACAATGACATCTTAATGAAGTCACTAGTTTTGAGGTTGTAAATGGTTCAAATGGCTCTGAGCACTATGGGACTTAACATCTGAGGTCATCAGTCCCCTAGAACTTAGAACTACTTAAACCTAACTAACCTAAGGACATCACACGCATCCATGCCCGAGGCAGCATTCGAACCTGCGACCGTAGCGGTCGCGCGGTTCCAGAGTGAAGCGCCTACAACCACTCGGCCACACCGGCCGGAGAGGTTGTAAAATATCTCAAATATTGTCTATTGAAATCCCTATAATTTCTCAGTGCTCGTCAATTTTCGATAAAATTTCTAATCACTCTGTTAATCTGTCACTTTCAGGTATCTCTCGTGCTACTTTAAAAAAAATTGCTTTATTTTCAGATTATATACAATCAACGTAACATCGAACTAAATACAAAATCGTGAGAAGATGGTTCAAATGGCTCTGAGCACTATGGGACTTAACATCTTAGGTCATCAGTCCCCTAGAACTTAGAACTAGTGAAACCTAAATAACCTAAGGACATCACACATATCCATGCCCGAGGCAGGATTCGAACCTGCAACCGTAGCGGTCGCGCTGTTCCAGACTGAAGCGCTTAGAACCGCTCGGCCACAACGGCCGGCTCGTGAGAAGAAAGAGCAGTAGTGATAAAAATTGTGGCAACAGCGGTAATAGTAAACGAAACAATATATAAATTATTATTATTGGTGTTTGCTCATAAAGAGCGCAGTTAGACTAAATTACATGGCCAATTCCTTTTGCTGCCTTCCTTGCTGCCCAAACTTCTCTCATTCGCTCGCTTTGATTCTGTTTCCGGTCCTCTGTCCATGATTGCTGTTGGCTTCGTGTCTTCGGTTTCATCTTGGTTGCCTTTCATCTTCCGGCTGTGATCTTTGACCAGTCAAAGATCTATTTCGTCAGTCTGTGTGATCGCCTTCTGTATACGTGTCCATAGAATTGTAGTCTGCGTTTTCTAACCTTTTCTGTGATTGTCTCCGTATGTTTGTATAGTTACTCTGTAGGTTTCTTGACCCAGATTCCATTGTTGTTGGTTGCGCCAAATATTTTCCTAAGTATTTTCAAGAATGGTTCAAATTGCTCTGAGCACTATGGGACTTAACTTCTGAGGTCATTAGTTCCCTAGAACTTAGAACTACTTAAACCTAACTAAGGACATAACACACATCCATGCCCGAGGCAGGATTCGAACCTGCGACCGTAGAAGTATTTTCCGATCTACTTTTTCTAGTTGTCTGATACGTGTATGCCCTAGGATTAGTGTGGTTTCTTACTGCATACAGTGCGTCGGGGAGCACCATCGCGTGGCGTAATTTGGCTTTTTGTGAGACAGACTTCTTGTTATAATAATTCCACACTACTTGGCATGCCTTGTCCAGTTTAGTTTTTCTTTCTTCGTTTGAGTGTCTGTTATGTCAGCTCATTTGTAGTGTTTCACCGAGGCATTTGAAGTTTGCCGTTTTGTAAATGATGCCGTACTTTGTGTTCAGAGATGAGAGTTTCTTGTGCTCGTAAACAGTGTCTTTTCGTAAGAGATCGATAGTGCAGTTTTGGAAGCGATTTCGTGCAGTTTTTCAATAGCTTCTTTTGTTTCGTTTATATCTTTCGTGACAATCGCCAAATCTTCTGCAAAAGCCAGGCATTTAATCTGTAGGTTCCCTAAGGTTATAACCTGTTGTGATATTTCCCATTCTTTTATTACCTTATCTAACACTAGATTTAAAAGGAGAGGTGAGAGGCCATCGCATTGTTGGACACCTGTGCGAATTTGAAAGGGCTCTGATAGTTTCCCACAGAACTTTACTTTGGAGGTCGTGTTGGTCAATGTTTGCTCTATGATAGTCCGTGTTTTGTTGTCTACTTTGTATTAAGCTAGAATTTTGAAGACAGTTTTCCGGTCGATAGAGTCGTACGCCTTTTTGAAGTCGTCAAATGTAATGACCAGGTTCCGTTTATGTTGTAAAATCATTTTCAGGTTCCAAATTTGTTCCGCACCAGACCGCCCTTTACGGAAGCCTGCTTGGTATTTCCCAATCAAGTGGTCGGTCTGGCATACTAGTCTGTTTAGTAAAGCTTTAGAAAGGATCTTGTATGTGACCGATAGTAGTCGTTCCAGTCAGTCTTGTCACCTTTTTTGTGTAGTGGGTGTATCAGGGGAGTTTTCCAGTCGTCAGGAGTTTTCATGGTTTCCCAGATATTTTCCAAGATCCTGTGGATGTCTTTGGTGAGTTCTGGGTCTTGTAACTTCCAGATTTCCGCGATGGTGCCGTCTTCTCCTGGTGCTCTACGATTCTTGAGTAACCTTATTATTTCTTTAACTTCTTCTAGAGTTAGAGGTTCGCTACCTGGATTGTACATGCTCGTTTCTGCCATCAGTTCTTCCATGGTTGGGGCGGGGGGGGGGGGGGGGGGGGGCGTGTTGAGGAGTTTTTCAAAGTACTTTGCCAGAATGTCACAATAGTTTTTGGTATTAGTTTCTAGGGTTCCATCCGGTCTTCTGAAGCACAGGTTGGGTGGTTTCCATCCAGTCAAATTTTCTCTGAACGTTCTGTACAAGTTTCTTGTATTGTTCTTCGTGCAGCCCGATTCGATCGCCGTCAGTCGCCGTTTATCATACTGTCGTTTTTCACTGCGAATGATTCTGTTTGATTGTTTCTGTGTTTTCAGGAAGTTCATCCAATTCTCTGAGGATTTATGGCAACTAAATTTTTTCCATGCACTGATTCGTATGTCAATAGCTTGATCACATGTGTGGTTCCAGCAACGGTGTTTGCTTGTGCATGGTGCTTGTTCTAGTTTCATGGCCTCTCGGTTTCTTACTGTAAGTTGTGTCCAGTCTGTCGTTTTCTCCATTTTAATTTTGTCTAATATTTGGGGCTGGTTTAAAGTAAGGTATTCTGGATCTAAAAATTGTGTTCCTCTGGAGCTTTCTCTTGGGCAAAAGACGAATCCTGATCTGTGGTAGGTGGAGGTCTGAGTCGAAGTGTGTCTATGTTCAAAATTTCTTTTTGTGAGTGTTTCTGGACTATTACGTGTTCGATTTGTAGTTTTTGCTTTCCGCTGGGGAATTTCCATGTGGTAAATTTTCCTGTTGCCTTCTTGAATTTTGTTGACATAATGGCGAGATTGTGGCTTTTGCAAAAGTCTATCAGGTGCTTTTCAATCTTGTTTGTGTCCTTGTGTGGAGTATGTTTTCCTGTGGTATGTCTGTATTCCTTTTCCGAGTTTAGCGTTGAAGTCTCCCAGTATTATTTTGACTCTATGTGCAGGAATTTTCCTGATACTTTCTTCCATTGTCGTTCGGTATATTAATTCGTGCACTGAATCTTTGACAGCAGTTTCACAGACAGAAATTACTATTTGCAGCGAATTATCTGCTGGACATGAAATAAAATGTGTAAAGCTACACCTAAGTCTTCAGCGAGCCATCTTTTGCAAATAGATCCTTACATGGTCCAATTACTAGCCTATTCTACTCAACAAATTTAAAAAATGAACGCAGTTGCAAAAGACCTGTAACGTCGCAATGTCTCATGGTCAACTATTGTTTCCAGTGCCACGAATTTCGAGATAAAGTATTATGCAAAGCATTTGTTGACACGTGTACAATGTGGAGAGAGACAGGATCTTTCATGCCTCCGGGCGAGAGAACATTTTAAGTCAGTAAAGGTAGCCTAAGGCCTCTAGCAAGTCTATAAACATTGCAGTTACATATTATGATTTCATTCTTCTACTGGGAAGTTTTGTTATCTTTCCTTTTTTTTTGGGAAAAGAGGAAATGGAAGAACATCTGTAACCAAAATACTAGGAGACTGGTAACATTCCTAAAACTATCTGAGTGCTAAAATTCTGTGTTATTTTCCTGCTTCTATTAGCCACTATCCAACTTTAATGACCCTTTCATCGAAGGTACGGTAAGCCCCAGTCATCCCTCTAGTTCAACAGCTGGCACGATTAGAGATTTCTTGTGATTTGGTGATTAATTGTTACTGCAGTCGCAGGCCTGCCGTGGCTTCACACCTTTTATGAACGCAGAAGAATCAGATTTTCCGCCAACAAGTGCGGAACGAATCTGACATTTAAGGTGAGAAATTAGGCATAAAACAGCTTTCCGCATAAATTACCCCGCAGTGCGGCCGCGCACTCGTTGCTCGGAGACGGGGCTAGCCTTGTGGGAACCGCATGAACACGCGGGTAGCGTCGCGTTTTCCACGGCCGAGCGGTCCACTAAAGGGCGCATTTCTCACCAGCGGCGGAGTGCGAGGCGCTAAATCAAATCTCCCCCGGAATTTATCACTCGCAGTAATTGGAGTGAGCGCCAAGACCTCGCATAACTGGCGAAGCCGCGGGAGCATTATTCGCGTGCCGCACCCAGCCGCCCATAATTTAATCGGCGCGAGTTCCGGAACGGCTGTACGCGGTGAATTCAAAGAATCAGCAGTTGGAGATGACGTGTCACGCCAGGTTCCACCTCAACGAGGAGGCTGGAGTCGCAGTTCCGTCTCCGCGTCACACGACACTGACTCTGAGCCTGGCGCATTCGTTACGTCACAAACGTTGCGTGATGCCGACTTACTTAAACAATTTTTGAGTTTTCTTTCAAGTCATCTGAAGTGACAGAAAAATACCACTTCAACTTGAAGTCCAGTACAACCTTTTCTCGCTCTGAGACGATAATACACTACTGACCATTAAAATTGCTACACCACGAAGATGACGTGCTACAGACGCGAAATTTCTCAGAGCGTTCACACAAGGTTGGCGCCGGTGACGACACCTACAACGTGCTGACATGAGGAAAGTTTCCAACAGATTTCTCATACGCAAACAGCAGTTGACCGGCGTTGCCTGGTGAAACTTTGTTGTGATGCCTCGTGTGAGAAGGAGAGATGCGTACCATCACGTTTCCGATTTCGATAAAGGTCGGATTGTAGCCTATCGCGATTGCGGTTTATCGTATCGCGATATTGCTGCTCGCGTTGGTCGAGATCCAATGACTGTTAGCAGAATATGGAATCGGAGGGTTCAGGAGTGTAATACGAAGCGCCGTGCTGGATCCCAACGGCCTCGTATCACTGGCAGTCCAGATGACAGGGGTTTTATCTTCATGGCTGTAACGGATCGTGAAGCCACGTCTCAATCCCTGAGTCAACAGATGGAGACGTTTGCAACACAACAACCATCTGCACGAACATTTCGACAACGTTTGCAGCAGCATGCACTATCAGCAAGGAGACCATGGCTGCGGTTACCCTTGACGCTGCATCACAGACAGGAGCGCCTGCGATGGTGTATTCAACGACGAACCTGGGTGCATGAATGGCAAAACATTTTTCGGATGAATCCAGGTTATGTTTACAGCATCATGATGGTCGCATCCGTGTTTGGCGACATCTCGGTGAACGCACATTGGAAGCGTGTATTCGTTATCTCCATACTGGCGTATCACCCAGCGTGATGGTATGGCGTATCACTGGTTACACGTCTCGGTCACCTCTTGTTCGAATTGACGGCACTTTGAACAGTGGACGTTACATTTCAGATGTGTTACGATCCGTGGCTCTACCCATCATTCGATCCCTTCGAAACCCTACATTTCAGCAGGATAATGCACGACCGCATGTTGCAGGTCCTGTACGGGCCTTTCTGGATACAGAAAAGGTGCGACTGCTGCCCTGGCGAGCACATTCTCTAGATCTCTCACCAATTGAAAACGTCTGCTCAATTGTGTCCGAGCAACTGGCTTGTCACAATACGCCAGTCACTACTCTTGATGAACTGTGGTATCGTGTTGAAGCTGCATGGGCAACTGTACCTGTACACGCCATCCAAGCTCTGTTTGCCTCAATGCCCAGACGTATCAAGGACGTTATTACGGCCAGCGGTGGTTGTTCTGGGTACTAATTTCTCAGGATCTATGCACCCAAATTGCGTGAATATGTAATCACATGTCCATTCTAGTATAATATATTTGTCCAGTGAATACCCGTTTAGCATCTGCATTTCTTCTTGGTGTAGCAACTTTAAGGGCCAGTAGTGTATTTGCTGCCAGTGGATGTGCGGACATGAAGACTGTTCTGGCGTTGTTACGCACATATTCTACATGTACATACAAATTCCACAAGACACACTACGGTGGTTGACGGAGGATATCTGTAATACTACCGGTCATTTCCTTCCTGTTCCACTCGCAAACAAGGTTGGGAAGTACGATTGTTTATCCGCCTCTGTACAAGCCGTAATTTCTCTTATCTTCCCGGTACTTATGCTAAATGTTGTTTGGTGCCATTATAATCGTGCTGCTGTCAGCTTCAAATGCCAGTTCTCTAAATTTTCTAAACAGCGTTCCTCGAAAAGAACGTCACCCATTTGGGTTCCCACAGCTTCACCGTAATGTATGCGTGTTGTTCGAACCTGCAAGGTAGGGATCCCAAACACTGGAGTAGAACGCAAAAATGGGTCACATTCTTGTCCTACACTCATGTTCATTAGAAACAGAGCACATTGAACGACTAGAGATACGGCGTTCATATTCACAGAGCATGTACATCAGGCCACGGTTTTCCAGTCGTCTTGGGTCCAGCCGAGCCATGTGCTGCATACGATGTCGTGCTGTTAGCGAAGACACTCGCGTCAATCGTCTGATGCTATAGCCCATAAGGCCAAATATCGCTGCACTGTGCTAAGTCGTTGGACGGTCTACAGTGATTTCTGCGGTTATTTCCTGTAGTGCTCCTTGTGTGTTAGCGATATATATATTTCCTATACATATATATTATATATATTGGTCGTCAGTCTACTGACTGGTTTGATGCGGCCCGCCACGAATTTCTTTCCTGTCCTAACCTCTTCATCCCAGAGTAGCACTTGCAACCTACGTCCTCAATTATTTGCTTGACGTATTCCAATCTCTGTCTTCCTCTACAGTTTTTGTCCTCTACAGCTCCCTCTAGTACCATGGAAGTCATTCCCTCATGTCTTAGAAGGCGTCCTATCATCCTGCCCCTTCTCCTTATCAGTGTTTTCCACATGTTCCTTTCCTCTCCGATTCTGCGTAGAACCTCCTCATTCCGTACCTTATCAGTCCACCTAATTTTCAACATTCGTCTATAGCACCACATCTCAAGTGCTTCGATTCTCTTCTGTTCCGGTTTTCCCACAGTCCATGTTTCACTACCATACAATGCTGTACTCCAGACGTACATCCTCAGAAATTTCTTCCTCAAATAAAGGCCGGTATTTGATATTAGTAGACTTCTCTTGGCCAGAAATGCCTTTTTTGCCATAGCGAGTCTGCTTTTGATGTCCCCCTTGCTCCGTCCGTCACTGGTTATTTTACTGCCTAGGTAGCAAAATTCATTAATTTCATTGACTTCGTGACCATCAATCCTGATGTTAAGTTTTTCGCTGTTCTCACTTCTACTACTTCTCATTACCTTCGTCTTTCTCCGGTTTACTCTCAAATCATACTGTGTACTCATTAGACTGTTCATTCCCTTCAGCAGTTCATTTAATTCTTCTTCACTTTCACTCAGGATAGCAATGTCATCAGCGAATCGTATCACTGATATCCTTTCACCTTGTATTTTAATTCCACTCCTGAACCTTTCTTTTATTTCCATCATTGCTTCCTCGATGTACAGATTGAAGAGTAGGGGCGAAAGGCTACAGCCTTGTCTTACACCCTTCTTAATACGAGCACATCGTTCTTGATCGTCCACTCATATTATTCCCTCTTGGTTGTTTTACATATTGTATATGACCCGTCTCTCCCTATAGCTTACCCCTACTTTTTTCAGAATCTCCTACAGCTTGCACCATTTTATGTTGCCGAACGCTTTTTTCAGGTCGACAAATCCTATGAAAGTGTCCTGATTTTTCTTTAGCCTTGCTTCCATTATTAGCCGTAACATCAGAATTGCCTCTCTCGTCCCTTTACTTTTCCTAAAGCCAAACTGATCGTCACCTAGCGCATTCTCAATTTTCTTTTCCATTCTTCTGTATATTATTCTTGTAAGCAGCTTCGATGCATGAGCTGTTAAGCTGATTGTGCGATAATTCTCACACTTGTGAGCTCTTGCCGTCTTCGGAATTGTGTGGATGATGCTTTTCCGAAAGTCAGATGGTATATCGCCAGACTCATATATTCTACACACAAACGTGAATAGTAGTTTTGTTGCCACTTCCCCCAATGATTTTAGAAATTCTGATGGAATGTTATCTATCCCTTCTGCCTTATTTGACCGTAAGATTCTAAAATTGGATCCACTAACTCTTCTTTACATACTGCATTACCCTTTCAATATCCTCATACACTTTCTCTATCTGTTCATCTTCAGCTTGCGACGTCGCCATGTATACCTGAACTACCGCTGTCGGTGTTGGTCTGCTCTCGATTCTGATTAGAAGAACCCGGTCACTGAACTGTTCACAGTAACACACCCTCTGCCCTACCTTCCTATTCATAACGAATCCTACACCTGTTATACCATTTTCTGCTGCTGTTGATATTACCCGATAATCATCTGACCAGAAATCCTTGTCTTCCTTCCACTTCACTTCACTGACTCCTACTATATCTAGATTGAGCCGTTAAATTTCCCTTTTCAGATTTTCTAGTTTCCCTACCACGTTCAAGCTTCTGACATTCCACGCCCCGACTCGTAGAACGTTATCTTTTCGTTGATTATTCAATCTTTTTCTCATGGTAACCTTCCCCTTCTCAGTCCCCTCCCGGAGATCCGAATGGGGGACTATTCCGGAATCTTTTGTCAATGGAGAGATCATCATGACACTTCTTCAAATACAGGCCACATGTCCTGTGGATACACATTACGGTCTTTAATGCAGTGGTTTCCATTGCCTTCTGCATCCTCATGTGGTTGATCATTGCTGATTCTTCCGCCTTTAGGGACAATTTCCCACCCCTAGGACAAGAGAGTGCCCTGAACCTCTATCTGCTCCTCCGCCATCTTTGACAAGGCCGTTGGCAGAATGAGGCTGACTTCTTATGCCGGAAGTCTTCGGCCGCCAATGCTGATTATTTATCAAAATTTAGGCAGTGGCGGGGATCGAACCCGGGACCGAAGACGTTTTGATTATGAATCAAAGACGCTACCCCTTTTTTTTCTTTTTTTTCTCCTTCTTTTTTTTTTTTTTAATGGACAGATCACAACTGTGCGAAAATAAAGAAAGACGTTTCACTTGAGGGGAGACTTGAACCAAGGACCTCTCTTTTTCAAACTTTTTTTTAATTTATTGTAATTTCTTTAACTAAAAAAAAAGAAAAAAATCTAAGTGCCACCGCCACTTTCCTTCCTATAACAAAAAAATCTGGTCTTCAGGGGTTGGCTCCTGGCTAAACCTACTCCAGAGAGCTGCCTATATACCAGGGGAAATATGGGAAATCAAGGTTAGGGCTATCCTTACAAACAACAAAATCTTCCTTTTTTTGTATTTTATTTTTATTTTTATTTTTTATTTTGTTCTGTGAAGTTTCGTTGCGTATTTGATCAGAGGCCTTCTGCGCCCCGCTGGTAATATGTTGAGTCACGTCTTCTCGAAACTGATGTGTTCCGTTGAATTGTTCAGAAATGTTCATTGGTTCAAACAGGAAACCTTCTTCTCTCTTGGCTTAACACATTCCAGCAGCGAGGCGGCTCGTGGAAAGCACTCCCAAGGAAGTTCGAGAAAAAATGTCTGTATGTTGGGTGACGGACAACGACATAATGACGGTCATTGAGGTATTTCCAAAAATCGAGTACAGAGTCTACAGTTTGTCCAAATAGGTAGTGAATGGCATGTCCGCGAATCCAATTCACAGCATTGGTCTTTGTCCGAGGAAAATAACCACGTTCCGTAAATAATAATGAAAGGGGAGTAATCCGATCCGGAATGTCCCGCGTTAGAAAAGCCACAATACGTCGAACCAAGTGCCAAATCTCCGCCGCCGGTCCGCAACCAAACCGATTTTCATCATTGTCTAGCACTCCACAGGTGGAACATAGAGGTGATTGGGCGAGGTGGATACGATGAAGGCGAAATTGGTTGACTTGCTTACCATTGACAGTTAGGTACCAGACAGATTGAACATTCGTGTCAAGGTAACAGGCGAACACCGCGCGCCATACATGACGCCAGTCAACCTGGGGGAACTTTTGTTCAATCGGCTTAGGTGGACGACCTAATTGGAGGACATTGTATACTGCCTTTGTCTTGAGTAAAAGCTGTCTTGGTAAGGTGAGGCGTAGATAACTGAGTTCAAGAAAGAAGTACCGTATATAATGGAACTGGGCCGGAACATCCGAGATCATCACTGGGGCTGACATTGAGACCGGCGAATATACCGACAGGAGGAGACCAGTGAGGCTCGTTGGGCAACGTGTCCATACCGTCATCTGGGAGCTGACAAATAGGGCGCGAGCTCTATACGGCACGTGAAACAGACCTATCCCACCTCGTTCACGTGGAAGAGTAAGGGTTGCAGAGTTAACTTTGAACAACAGCCCAGAGCTGACGAAAGATGCCATCGCTGCCCACATGCGACGTGCCACAGTAAGCGGTGAAGGTAGAACTTGTGCTACATGCGGAACTCGGGATGCGATATATATATTGACATATCGAGCTCGTTGGAGAATATCTAGGGATCGACGGCGATAGTCCATAAGACCTGCTCTGATCATTAAAAGGAGGCGTCGGCAGTTGATTGTGGCTGAACGCCGGAAATCAGATGAAAAATCTATTCCCAAACAGCGAATGGTATCAACGGTGGTGAGAGGTGTAACGCACTCCACGGGAAGTCCCGTGCCAATGAACATAACTTGTGACTTACGTACGTTTAAAGAGCTACCCGATTCCTCACCGTAAGTCGCTACCCACGTCAAAACAGCTCGAACCTCGTCGGCATTACGTAAAAAAATGACTACATCGTCAGCATAGGCCGTGCAACAGAATCGGTAGCGATCTATGGACAACCCTACCAAACGTTGTCTTAGTCCGCATAGCAAGGATTCCAAGGAAAAGGCGTACAAAATTGCTGATAGAGGGCAACCTTGACGTACGGATCGACCTATTTTTATCGGTGGAGTGAGTCTTCCATTGTACATAATCCTGGATGAGGCACTCCGCAGAAGGCGCATCAGTACCGTGATAACGGCTACTGGGAAACCCATATGGTGGAGAACGGCCGTAAGGAACGAATGGTCAACCCTATCAAAAGCTTGACTAAAGTCCAAAGACGCAAGTGCCCCAGAGAGGCGCTGTGCCTGGGTAACGGCGATCATATCCCTGTTGCGGCATAAAGCCGTGCGGATATTATTATCCCCTCCCAAAGATGCTTGGTCTGGCGACACGACATATCGGGCAACATTTTTAAGTCGTCCCGCCAAAAGGCGAGTGAAGATTTTCATATCACTGTTAAGGAGGGTGAGGGGCCGATAATCACTGATATTGTTGCCACCATGCGGTTTATGTACAGGAATAATAATTCCATGAAAGCGTCCGGCACAGGTACTTCCGGAGACATCAGTTCCCGACAGATGGAGGTGAAGGTGGACTCTAACAAATCACGGAAGGTGCGATAAAATTCGAGGGGAAGACCGTCGGGTCCTGGGGAGGGATTGATGGTTCCTTCCCGGATCGCATCGCGGACTTCCTGATCAGTCACCTCTGACATCAAATCAATCGCCGCATCTCCTGGGATACCACCGAAGATGAGCTGCTTGACTTCCTCGATCAACTCTGGGGAATGTGGAATTGCGGCATATAGCTGCTGGTAGTGGGCGTGAAGCACATTCCCTATTGCAGATTGGGTTACGTAGCGACGCCCTTCTTGATCTGTTAGGACGTGAATCAATTTTCGGCGTCGATTTTGGCGTTCTTGGGTGATATGGTACATCGACGGATGTTCATGAGGCATGCGAACAGCAGTACGAGATCGTACTATCGCTCCTTCCAAATGCCTTCGCATGAGATTGCAGATTTTGGCCTTAGCATGGTTCATCCTTGTATGGCGTTCAGGGGAGGCTGGCATCGTGGAGCATTCTCGTAGGATCCTGTAGTAAAAGTCCACAGTGCTCTTCCTCCAGGCGACAACATCTTTGCCATACCGGATTAAAGTTTTTCGAAGAGCAGGTTTTGCACACTGGATCCACCAGGATATGGTAGACGGATTCGTGGGTCGGCGTCTATTACATGTGATCCAAGTGTCTTCCATTAGAAGTCGACAGTCAGGTGAATTAAGAAGTGCCGTGTTCAGTTTCCATAAACCACGTCCGTGCCATACTGCCTGTCTTGTGAGAACAACATCACAGAAGTAAGCCTCATGATCTGAGAAAGCAACAGGCCAGATTTCAGCCTGTCGAGTGTGTTGAATTAGGGATCGCGAGATGCAGATGCGATCCAGTCGGCTAGAGGAGTGCGCAGCGTAGTACGTAAAGCCCAAAAGATCACCGTGAACATGTCTCCACGCGTCGACAAATTGTAGCCGCGTGACGACTGTTTCCAGAGCTGCGCATGGTGAGTGACGCGGCAATTGATCCTGAGGTCGCTGGGTGCAGTTGAAGTCTTCACCCATGACCCAGTCATCGTGTGGTCCCATAAAAAGGGGTGTAACTTCATTCGCGAAGAAGGCATTGCGTTCACGACGGTAGCTGGAGCCCGACGGCGCATAAATGTTGACGATGCGTACACCAAAGAGAGTAGGGGCCATACCTCTGCCGTTGGGGAGGTATAGGACATCTTCGGCAGGAAGTCCTTCGCGGAAGATGATGGCAACACCACTACCGGTGTCCGAAGCGGGCGAAAGATGCTCCGTGAAGCCATGTGGTGGTGAAAAATCGGCGACATGCACTTCCTGAAATAGCGCAATATCTATGTCCGCATCATAAATCATATCGCGGTGCAGCGCTAGTTTGTGGGGCGCAAGAATGGTCGCGAGGTTAATCGTTGCGACACGATAATGCTGGTGTTGGAGTCCCACAGGCACAGGTGGGGCTTCTTCTTCAGGAGCGAGAGGTCGTCAATCTTGCCGGTCCGCTGAAGAGGCTGCTATTGTGGAGATTTTGCGGGCGCGGGCGCAACCGATGGGGGCGCCCCATCATCAGCACCGTCCACCCCAGTCCCTTCGATCTCCACGTCGTCTGCCCAGGAGACTGATATTGCGGTAGGGCATTGGCTGTGCACATCATCCACGTGGAGAGGAGACGTAGTTTTCGTCTCATCGGATAGGCTCTCTTCCACGTCGACCTGTGGGGGCGACGGCGCCAGTAAGGAGGGGTGTTCGTTGCCAGTGGTCGCCTGTGGCGGGTTGTTCGCATCAGACTTTTGGTTATCAAAAAGCGGTTTGCCGTCCATCTTCGGGTCTGCATCCCTGGTATCCATCCGTAGAATGGATTCATCAGGGGGTGTACGGCTACGTTTCTTTCTCTTTCGTGTCGACCCTTGTTTTCGAACATGTCGTTCAGAGTCTGATTGCGGGTGGCTTTCGTCTGACTCCGGACCAGTCTGAAGGAAAGCAGAAGTAGGTACTGATGTGACTTGGCAAGACAGCCAAGTCACTATGAGAGGAAACCGAAAGGCACGCGTTTAAGCTCACGCAGGCTGGCGTGAGGTCTAGAACAGGTAAAGTAATTATACTATCAAGAAAAGTACGGAGCTGCTGGAATACTTAACTTTAATCCATAATTGGTGAACATCGCTCTGACTGTACATGCATCTAAGATAAATAGGAATTGACAATGGCGCCTTGCTAGGTCGTAGCAAATGACGTAGCTGAAGGCTATGCTAACTCTCGTCTCGGCTAATGAGAGCGTAATTTGTCAGTGAACCATCTCTACCAAAGTCGGCTATACAACTGGGGCGAGTGCTAGGAAGTCTCTCTAGACCTGCCGTGTGGCGGCGCTCGGTCTGCAATCACTGACAGTGGCGACACGCGGGTCCGACGTATACTAACGGACCGCGGCCGATTTAAAGGCTACCACCTAGCAAGTGTGGCGTCTGGCGGTGACACCACAGGTACCACTCCCGCATCAACGTCCATCTCAGTAGCATTTTCAGTCACAGTGCTGCGAAGATCCGGCAGGTCAGGGTCTGGCGTCTGTGGCACCTCAGAAGGAATCTCAGTAGCGATTCCATCTACCTGATCAGACGACGTCAATGAAGCAGGAAGACCCTGTGGAGAGGTGCTACCTTCCTTGGCAACCTTGGCATATTTGACAGGGTTCTGAGTGATCACCGCTGGGGACGCTTCCTTGCCAACCGGCGTCTGGATCAGGCGGCGTCGCATGCAGGCAGATCTGACGTGGCCTTCTTGTCCACAACCCGCACATGTTCGGGATTGGCCGTCGTACATGACAATGGCTCGCACCCCGCCAATTGTTAGGTATGATGGTATATGTTTTTGTTTAGTTCAATTTTGACCTGACGCACACCGTTAAGGACGTGGTAGGTCGTGAAGGTTTGCCATTTTTCCTCTACGTAACCGATGACGCTACCGTATGGTTGTAACGCAGAGACAACTTCGTCCTTCGACGCTTCAAAAGGTAGTTCAAACACCCTAATCGTGAGTTGACCGTACTCTGCGAGTTCAAGTCTTACAGCTCCGACGTGACCATCAGAGTATTTGAACTTAAGTCCATTGGAATGGCGGCGAATAACATCTTCACACACCTCGGTGTTTGTCATTTTAATATAAACGACACTATTCATGATCGAAAAATGGATTCCGATAACGTGGTTAGGATCTAAACGAACTTCTTCACGTATGAACGTTTCAACTTCATGTGCACGAGGTCGCGCATGGTCAGCTGGGAAGGAAACTTTAAGGGTCGCACGGCGGTAAGCGCTCGACATGTTGTGCACGGTGGACGGACACAAGCCTTAAAGCTACGACGCGGAAGTAAACAACGCCTGCAGCGGAGCACTGGCCGGCGCGCGGGGCCGTCCGCACGCTGCCACGGCTGAGAGCCGACTGACCCCTAGACCACGGGTATATTTATATATTTTTATATTTATTATTATTATTATTATTATTTTCGATGATTCCCATTTAAGAGAGCGTTTGAACTAGAATCTTTTTATGATGATTGTTTATGTCTTTTTTGAGTCCAAATTTCCTTCATGTGTTCACTGTGTTGTTTCTTTCGCTCCGCTGTCCATTTGTATCTTGGTCTCTTCTGTCTTGTGGTGTCAAATTTATGTATTTTGATGATGTTCCTGAATTCAGTTCTATTTTCTGAAACGTTTACTGTTATGTGTGCTTGTCTGAGGTCCTCTTTAACTTATTTTATCCATTTTGTTTCTCCCCCGCCTGAGTTGATGACTTTAAGAATTCGCTTTGAAATTCTGATTTCATTCATGCTGTGGATATGTCCGTAGAACAGCATTCTTCTTTTCCTTATTGTATGCGTAATCTTGTCTGTGTATTTGTATAATACTGATGTTGGTATCTTCTTCCAGATTCCTTGCTCTTGTATCGGGCCAAAAATGTTCCTGAGAATTTTCCTTTCTTGTTTCTCTATTTCTTTGATTTTAGTTTGCCCACCTATTTGTGTGCATCCGGAAGTACGACAGTGTTGTAGTGCCTCAATTTTGCGTTAGTGGATATGGACATTTTGTTATAATAGTTCCACGTGAGTTTATATGGTTTCTGTAGTTTTTTTTATTCTTTCCTCATTGGCTTTTAGGTTGATCCCTGATGGCTGGATGATTTCTCCCAGGTACTTAAAATGTGGTACTTGTACGATTTTCCCATAGGTTGTCACAATAGGCAATGTGTCTTGTGGCACTCTTTCTATGTACTGGGTTTTCTCATATGAGATTTGCAGGCCGGTTCTTTGTGCAATTTCGAGTAACTTCTCTATGGCGTTATATTTATATTTACTATATATATTGATTATACGTAAACGCCGCTGCTCTCGGTTGTTCAGTGAATGCTGTCGGCCACTGAGCCCTCCATTGTATGAAGTGAGACCCGAGAGTTATTATTCTCGGCACACACTTGACACTGTGTATCTCAGAATATTGAATTCCCTAACGATTTCCAAAATGAAATATGAAAAGCGTCTATCTTCGACTACCATTCTGCCTTCAAAGCCTGGTAAATCCTGTCGTGCAGCCATTATAATGTCGGAATCTTTTCACATACCAGTGACAGCTCTGTCTATGCAATGTCCTTTTATACCTTGCGTACGCGATTCTACCACCATCTGTATACGCTGTCAGCCAGAACTTCATGAACACCCATCTTCTATCAATATAAACCCATACAGGCCCCGCTTTAGTCCGGAACAGCGCTGCTGCTGCGGTTGCACGTTCGAATCCTGCCTCGGGCATGGACGTGTGTGATGTCCTTAGGTTAGTTAGGTTTAAGTAGTTCTAAGTCTAGGGGACTGATGACCTCAGATGTTAAGTCCCGTAGTGCTTAGTGCCATTCGAATCATTTATGAACCGTACAGGCGGTAGCAGCATCACCTGGTGAGGAATGACTGCTAGCACCCAGAATTTATTTGACGTTTCTGGCATGAGCGCCATAGGTAGGGCCTAGTGAACGAGGGTCATTTTTAACTTCCGTCCGGCCATTTTTAAACAGTGTGAACCATTCGTCACATCACCGTACGCTTAATGCATCATTTGGTGTGTCTCTGTAAAGGTTCCCTTCCGTTTCACACAAAATTTAATGCAGTCGCGCTGCTCCTCTATCTCTGCCATCTCGAAATTCGCAAACAGTGCGACGCAACGTTTTATTTAATGCAGCGCTGAACAATAACTAACAGACACACAACAATGAAACTTCCGGCAGTTATCAAACACAATTTCAAATGAAGATATTGAACGTGTGGAATGGCTCGGTACTCCCCATACCCAAAGCCTATGGCGCATGCCAGGGATGCAGTTGGCAGACGTGTTTATCAACGGACAAGCCCTACCCGAACCGCGCAAGTACGGAAAAACGCCTCGAGTGCGGAGTGTGACTGCTCTGGCGTGCGCCTTCGCCAGCACACCGGTCGGCGTTAGGAAGCATTGTATAGCAGGCGCTGAACTAGGCGCGCCTATGACGAGAGAAGACCAAGACACGCCCCTGGCTACGTGCCGATAACGCCCCCTGGGCAGCGTGGATACAGCTCGCCGCCGCCGACCGAACTGTCTCAGTCGCCCAATCTCAGTCTCAGTACCTCAGTACGTCACATCGCGACTCAGTTCGCATTGCCCCTCTATACGTCACACTGTTCTCTAGTCTTCCACAGTGATAGTCGTCGCTTGTCACCTTTTCTAGCTGTGTGGGAACGTTAGTCATTGCATACAGTAGTGATATAGACACGGACAAGATTCAGGAATTAGTACATGTTACTGGATTACTGCCAATCACAGTACTTCAGATTCGACACAGTTACAGTTAAGTACTCAATTTGTTCCTGTATTAAAGTGCGTTTTAACCACCTGTGCATTTTGCGTTGAAGTGAGAGGAGATCGGCCACCCACCTACCATACCACCCTCTGCTCATCCAGCCAGCAATCACAAAGCATTACAAGCGTGCAGAGCCGCCACAGCGGGGACTGTTTCCCGCAAAGTTTCATCGACAGTTTGGTAGCCAGCATTAATAACAGGTGCATAATGTACAATAGTGCCCTCGGGCTCATATTCCTTACTGAGAGTCCGGTATCGACCATTTTATTGGGACTCCGACCGGTGTTAAACATGAACGTTATTTATGTCTGATATCCTGGTATCCCAAGAGGACAATCCGTAACATTTTTCGTTCTAAATGTATCATACCACCTCTGTTACGTATGTACTTTGTTTCAAATCATCCATCATTGCTTATGATTATTCCTGCCCAACAATGGCTCTGCTCCTTAGCAGTTGTCGAACACTGTACGAATGGAATCACACGCGACTGGAAACTAGCAGTGGGCGTTCTTCAGGGTTTCATATTACAGTAATTTATTCTCCTGGTCATTTCTTATTTGACCTAAATTTCAGCAGGTAATTCCAAAGTTACGCTCATGAAGTGTTTTAATTCCCTTGACGAAGCAAATATTTCTCAATAAACTTGATTATTCTTGAAATAAATAGTCAAGCATTCGATGGATCGATTCCTGACGTTAGCAAATTGCTACCTTCGCCATCATCAGTAGTAACAGCAGACATTTGACGCCCACTGCTCGGCGAAGGCCCCCTTCCAGTTTCCCCGCCGACTAATTTCTTGAACTATGCGCATCATTCTTGCTCCTGCATGATTTATAATATTGTCTCTCTCGTCTGGCCATCTTGTCCTTCCGTTCTCTGGACTTCTGATGGCATTATACATTTTGCGAATGAAGAACTGTTGTTACTTGGTAATATTCATTAGTATTGTAATATTCCAATTTTATACTCCGATTTTCACTTGAGAATCTTCATAGTGTTTCTCAGCAGATGAGGATACTATGCCTCTAACGAACGCGTAAATAAATTGTGTACGTAATTTACACAGTCTCTTAGCCCTTCTATTTCTTCCCCACATATCATACGTACCAGACCTCAAGATAATGAGTCGCGGAACTCGTGAAGTTTTTCTACAACTTGTCTACTACTTCGCTGCCAGGCGCTTGGGATGTATGAACAGACGGTGAAATGGTTGTGTGTTGTGTATATGGAGCGGAGAAGTACATTCAGAATGCAAATGAGGTCATATTTCGGAATTTATTGTGGCGCCATAAACTCTACGAGCTGCAGTAGGATTTGGCATGCGTGAAGGACTGTTATTATACAAGGTGAGTCACCTAACGTTACCGCTGGATATATTTCGTAAACCACATCAAATACTGACGAACAGATTACACAGACCGAACGTGAGGAGAGGGGCTAGTGTAATTAGTTAATACAAACCATAAAAAAATACACGGAAGTATGTATTTTAACACAAACCTACGTTTTTTAAATGGAACCCCGTTAGTTTTGTTAGCACATCTGAACATATAAACAAATACGTAATCAGTGCCGTTCGTTCCATTGTAAAATGTTAATTACATCCGGAGATATTGTAACCTAAAGTTGACGCTTGAGGACCACTCCTCCGCTGTTCGATCGTGTGTATCGGAGAGCACCGAATTACGTAGGCATCCAAGGGGAACGGTGATGGACCTTAGGTACAGAAGAGACTGGAACAGCACATTACGTCCACATGCTAACACCTTTTTATTGGTCTTTTTCACTGACGCACGTGTACATTACCATGAGGGGTGAGGTACACGTACACACGTGGTTTCCGTTTTCAATTACGGAGTGGAATAGAGTGTGTCCCGACATGTCAGGCCAATAGATGTTCAAGTTGGTGGCCATCATTTGCTGCCCACAACTTCAATCTCTGGCGTAATGAATGTCGTACACGCCTCAGTACATCTGGTGTAATGTCGCCGCAGGCTGCCACAATACGTTGTTTCAAATCCTCTGGGGCTGTAGGCACATCACGGTACATATTCTCCTTTAACGTACCCCACAGAAAGAGGTCCAGAGGTGTAAGATCAGGAGAACGGGCTGGCCAATTTATGCGTCCTCCACGTCCTATGAAACGACCGTCGAACATCCTGTCAAGGGTCAGCCTAGTGTTAATTGCGGAATGTGCAGGTGCACCATCATGCTGATACCACATATGTCGACGCGTTTCCAGTGGGACATTTTCGAGCAACGTTGGCAGATCATTCTGTAGAAACGCGATGTATGTTGCAGTGCTCTCCGATACACACGATCGAACAGCGGAGGAGTGGTACTCAAGCGTCAACTTTAGGTTACGATATCTCCGGATGTAATTAACATTTTACAATGAAACAAACGGCACTGATTACGTATTTGTTTATATGTTCAGATGTGCTAACAAAACTAACGTGGTTCCATTTACAAAAACGTAGGTTTGTGTAAAAAAACATACTTCCATGCATTTTTGTATGGTTTGTATTAAACAATTACACTAGCCCCTCTCCTCACGTTCGGTCTCTGGAATCGGTTCGTCAGTATTTGATGCGGTTTACGAAATATATCCAGCGGTAACGTTAGGTGACTCACCCTGTATATCAAAGACAGAAAATTAGTACATTAACTGATAATACAGCTGAAGCAGCCAAAAGTCTACAGAAATTGCGTTTTGTTCTACATTTACATGTCCAATCTCCAGCTTAAAGAAGGGACATAAACAAGAAGCCGCTTCAGTCTGGAACCGCGTGACCGCTACGGTCGCAGGTTCGAATCCTGCCTCGGGCATGGATGTGTGTGATGTCCTTAGGTTAGTTAGGTTTAAGTAGTTCTAAGTTCTAGGGGACTGATGATCTCAGATGTTAAGTCCCATAGTGCTCAGAGTCTTTTGAACCAAAAAGCAAACGTGACCGGGGGACATGCTGGGGGATTAAATACTACATCTACATCTACATCCACACAGCTATTCCACAATCCACCGTATGGCGCGTGGCGGAGGGTAGCGCGGACTGCAGGTTTTCATTCTACAAGACGCAACAATAGGGACAAAATGTTCTGTACATGAAATTTATTCTCAGTTGCAAATACGAACGCCGTGCGGGATTAGCCGAGCGGTCTGAGGTGCTGCAGTCATGGACGGTGCGGCTGGTCCCGGCGGAGATTCGAGTCCTCCCTCGGGCATGGGTGTGTGTGTTTGTCCTTAGGATAATTTAGGTTAAGTAGCGTGTAAGCTTAGGGACTGCTGACCTTAGCAGTTAAGTCCCATAAGATTTCACTCATATGTGAACTTTTTTTTATTTTTTTTTTTTTTGTAACGCGGACCATTACTATTGATTTCCTTTCCTATTACACTACCAAAAAAAAAAAAAAAAAAAAAAAAAAAAAAAAAAAAAAAAAAAAAAAGGGAAATACAGCTATCTATGTTCCTCCGTATGAGTGCTAATTTTTGTATCTTATCTTCGTGGTCTTAACGTGCAGTGTATGTTGTAGGCAGTGAAATCGTTCTGAAGTCAGCTTCAAATGTCGATTCTCTAAATTTTCTCAATAGCGCTTCTCGAAAAGAATGTCGCCTTCGCTCCAGGGATTCCCATGTGAGATCCCAAAGCGTGATCGTAACATTTGCGTGTTGTTCGAAACTGCTAGTAACAAATCTGGCAGAATGTCTCTGAATTGCTTCGATGACTTCCTTTAAGCCGACCTGGTACGGATGCCAAACACTCGAGCAGTACTCAAGAATAGCGTCCTATATGCGGTCTCCTTTACAGATGAACCACAATTTCCTAGAATTCTCCTAATAAACAAAAGTCGACCATTCGCCTTCCCCACAACAATCCTCACACCCTCGTTCCATTTCATATCTCTTTGAAACGTTACGGCCGGATATTTAAATGACTTGGATGTGTCAAGCAGGAACTTATTAATGTTGTGTCCAAACATTATTCATTTACAATCTTCTACACTGAGAGCTAGCTGCAATTCATGACACCAACTGGAAATTTGATCTAAGTCGTCTTGTATCTTCCTACACTGACTCAATTTCGACACTTCACCGTACACCACGACATCATCAGCAAACAACAGCAGATTGCTGCCCACCCTGCCCATCAAATCATTTGCGTATAATGAGAACAACAGCGGTCCTATCACATTTCCCTGGGGCATTCCCGACGATATTCTTGTCTCTGATGAACACTCTGCGTTTTATTATTTAAGCAGTCTTAAGCCACTCACGTAGCCGTGAACTTATTCCATATGCTGGCACCTTCGTTAGCAGCCTGTAACGAAGGTACGAACATATGGGATAAGTTAAGAGATTATTTTCAGCCATAATGGCTATGTTTGTGCACGGTGACCTCGTATGTGGGATAATTATTTATTTCAAGTTTCTGCTACCAGTCACTTTTTTATTTTATGCTTAATCTAGCAATAATGCAACGCGTTTCGAACATATTCTGTTCATCTTGAGGCGATTATACATACATACATACATATAGAGAAATGTTACTTAAAAGTGAACAGTCTAAAACTAGATTAATCTAGAACTCGTTGTCCATTGTTTTTTAGTGTAGCTGCTGGTGTGGCATTTGGGGGGAAGGAGGGGGGCACACCACAGCTACAGTAAAAAGACAATGGACAAAGAGTTCTAGATTAATCTAGTTTAGGTAACATTTCTCTATATGTATGAATGTATGTATGTATAAGCGCCTGAAGATGAACAGAAAATGTTCGAAACGCGTCGCGTTATATTAGATTAAGCATAAAATATAAAGTTACTGGTAGCAGAAACTTGAAATAAAAAGTTCAGAGATATTTGAGTGGCTTGAAGACTTCTTAAATAATAGAACCCAGTCTGTAGTCCACGCCGGCGAGTGTTCATGAGACAAGGGTATCGTCAGGAGTGCCCCAGGGAAGTGTGGTAGTACCGCCGTTGGTACCGTCGAGAAAGAGAATCTTGAAGATATTTATACGTTTTGATACCTAGGAAGCAGGCACAGGTAAGGCATATGAGCAAGGACGAAGCCAAAAGTGCGTTTGTTGGAAGAAGTCGCAGTTAATCTCTAGCAGCGTAAAAATCGTGTCCAGTTCTTGTTTTAAAAGTAGTCTGAAATCTGCGAAAAAACTACTGAAACGAACTACTATCGGAGCAAAGCATCGTAAAGTAAGTGACGAGCACATAGATATTCACGTAATTAGTTATGCGTCAGGTTAAATTCATTTTAGGCCAAGAAAATTAGACTTCTACTTTCAAAGAATTATTGGGATTCCGGAGTCTGTTTTAATCATGCAGGCAAGCCTTTGATATGAGTAATCTCAGTCTGCTCCGATTTTTGAGTGGAGTTTCAGCCGTGATGCATACAAAATCAATAAAATTTAGGACATTCTCAGTTTTCTTCTATTGTTGCAAAACCAAGCATTTAATCGAAAAAGCCAATGTTACCGAAAAAGTAGAGCAATAAATTCTGCGTCGACAGAGTACCAAAACTTTGCTTTTCGTGGAAAATGCCGTGTGCGTTTGAAATTGCTAACCTGACTCAGAAAATTAGTAAGGAGACAGACACCTTTAAGACCCAAGCTGAAATGCTGTGTACAAACGGTTTAATTAACACAATGAAATGTTAAGGCCCCAGCTGTGAATGCTAAAGTGGAGAATTACATAATACTGAAAATTTAATTAACATAAGGTGTCAAGATGAACAAGTTTTAAATGAGCACATTAATTTACTCAAATGAAGCACGAACGTGAAACTCAACTATATGACTAAAATAAGTTAAAATTACAAAATTGCTCTGTGTGATTTACACCAAGCGAACTTCTCTGTTTCCCAGAGTTAATTGGACAGTTTGACAGATTCTCAAATTACACGTCAGTTTACAACTAAACGAATAGTGACTGTCTGTTAGATTGAGAAACGCATGCATCTATCAACGCACTGGTGCACATGGGACAGATAACTACAATATCTGACTAAATTCTGACCAAAGATTATTATAAAGTGCTGATGCTGCTAATAACTCTCATTGCAGATTATTAGTGTTAGACGTGCAGTATGTTGGCGTCACAACTCACACTCAGAAGTATAAGTTTTGATCCACCATTCTTTTCGAAAGCTCTCCATACTCGTAACGTCACAATATGATCAACAACGGAGCGATTTCGAACCAATCAGCTAGCCCCGCTACACAGATCCTAAGAAAGGAAAAACACTGTATTCGTATATTGCAGCATCTCATTTCTCTCTTGGAAAGCACAAAACTGTTATCTGTGGAATGCAATGTTCTGAACAGTCCAGAGCGCTGCTCTCCCAAAGGTTAAAGTTCTTTCCCTCGGCACTGCTTGGCCGGTAGGGTGGGGACGTTTCGTGAATGGAGAATAGGTCCGGTCACTCGAAGACTCACCGTGTGATCCAGCCTTCACGCTCACAACACCCCTCGCTACCAGTGTGTTTTCTGCAAATGCCAGGGTCCTAACTAGATGGTTGGAGCTGTTTTTTCTTTGCGTTGGACAATGCCTTAGCTGTCCCAAATCCAATGTGTGGGAACACTCAAGCACACTCAGCAAGCAAAATAAACGAGGACCTAAACCATGTTAAACGTAGTTATGACATGTAGTTAGAGGTCAGTGCATGCAGCCACTGGAGTCCAGTTTGCTTTTCGAAGATATTATTATAATTCTCGTTTTATTGCTCCAAAAAGTATAACATCTAAGAACTAAGGTCTAGAAGTAAAGTCGTAGTGCATTAAATTGTGTTTTCAGAAAGTCAAAGAAAGTGACAGATAGGCTAGCTGCTAAGTAAATATCACCATTATTTAATTATAAATTAATCACATGATTATTGACTAACATCAGCTTTCCAGTTTTCATTCAATAAATTTTTCCAGTATCAGCTTCCTTTATTTTTGTTGCTGGTATACACTACTGATCATTAAAGTTGCTACACAACGAAGATGACGTCCTACAGAAGCGAAATTGAACGGACAGGAGGAAGACGCTGTGATATGCAAATGATTAGCTTTTCAGAGCATTCACACAAGGCTGGCGCCGGTAGCGACACCTACAATGTGCTGACATGAGGAGAGTTTCCAACCGATTTCTCATAGGCAAACAGCAGTTGACCGGCGCTGCCTGGTGAAACGTTGTTGTGATGCCTCGTGTAAGGAGGAGAAATGTGTACCATCACGTTTCCGACTTTGATAAAGGTCAGAATGTAGCCTATCGCGATTGCGGTTTATCGTATCGCGACATTGGTCGTGATCCAATGACTGTTAGCGGAATATGAAATCGGTGGGTTCTGGAGGGTAATACGGAACGCCGTGCTGGATCCCAACGGCCTCGTATAACTAGCAGTCGAGATGACAGGCATCTTATCTGCATGGCTGCAACGGATTATGCAGCCACGTTTCGATCCCTGAGTCAACTGATGGGGACGTTTGCAAGACAACAACCATCTGCACTAACGGTTCGACAACGTTTGCAGCAGCATGGACTATCAGCTGGGAGACCATGACTGCGGTTACCCTTGACGCTGCATCACAGACAGGAGCGCCTGCGATGGTGTACTCAATGACGAACCTGGGTGCACGAATGGCATAACGTCATGTTTTCGGGTGAATCCAGGTTCTGTTTACAGCATCATGACGGTTGCATCCGTGTTTGGCGACATCGTGGTGAACGCACAGCGGAAGCGTGTATTCGTCATCGGCATGCTGGCGTATCACCCGGCGTGATGGTGTGGGGTGCCATTGGTTAAACGTCTCGGTCACCTCTTGATCACATTGACGGCACTTTGAACAGTTGACGTTACATTTCAGATGTGTTACGACCAGTGGTCTACCCTTCATTCGATCCCTGCGAAACCCTACATTTCAGCAGGATAACGCACGACCTCATGTTGCAGGTCCTGTACGGGCCTTTCTAGATACAGCAAATGTTCGACTGCTGCCCTGGCCAGCACATTCTCCAGATCTCTCACCAATTGAAAACGTCTGGTCAATGGTGGCCGAGTAACTGGCTCGTCACAATACGCCAGTCACTACTGTTGATGAATTGTGGTATCGTATTGAAGCTGCATGGGCAGCTGTACCTGTAAATGCCTTCCAAGCTGTGTTTGGCTCAATGACCAGGCGTATCAAGGCCGTTTTTACGGCCAGAGGTGGTTGTTCTGGGTAATGATTTCTCAGGATCTATGCACCCAAATTGCGTGTAAATGTAATTACATGTCAGTTCTAGCATAATATATTTGTCCAATGAATACCCGTTTATCATCTGCATTTCTTCTTGGTGTAGCAATTTTAATGGCCAGTAGTGTATAATGCCTAACCTACTCTTTATCAAGTTAATACTCTTGACAACTACAGAATTTAGTAGTATAATATTAATATATTATATATAGAAGAAAAATTTGGCTACAAGGCTACTAGTGAAAAGATCTATGCTAGTTTCGTTATTGTTTTACTAGCAATTAAGGAACTTTAAATCACTTAATAATATATATATAAAATTGTGTTTAAGTATTACAATAAACAAAGTGTCTTAGAGTAAATGATTAATGTCTAGCTATATATAGACAGAGTTTTCTTAATTTGCAGTATTACTTCTTTACACGCTTGGAGGATGAGCATCCAAACAACATTAACTCTAAGTATTCTATTTCCTCTCATGTTCATGTCCTCAGTGGGATGCCTTCTTCTTTCCTCCAGAATACCACTATCTAGGCCACAGTCCTCATTGTCAATAGTAGGGATGTCAGTTAGGAGATTGACTTTTGCATAGACTACAATTCATGGTACACATAATTCCTTTTCCTTGCAGTAACACCGTGTGCCGCATGTGCAGTAAATGGTTTTCAACAATTCCGCAGTTGCTGCTTCTTTAGCAACAGGTCCACTTTTGAAGGTTTCCAGCCTCTTTGCCGTGGTTCTAGTAGTGTGCTTTTTTAGAAATTGTACTGGAAAGTACTTTTCAGGGAAAACTGTTGAGCAGTTTCTTCTGTAGGAGGCAAGGAGGTGAGGATTATTGATGTCTTTAATACCCATTTTTTTGAAGATTTGATAGCGAACTACATTTGATGGCTTTGTTTCATCTTCGCAGTACAAAGCTGCTACCAACCTACGTCGGTCTCCACTACTCTCATTAACAGTAGAATTGGAAATTACTGAGTGTCTCTGTTGCTTTGTGTATACTGTTCTTCGTCTCCAGCGCCTAGAGAAACTTGTTTCTCTTGGCGAAAAACGACGGAGGCATAACGCAGCTACTGAAGGCATGCACTAACGGAATGTTGTCTGTTGATACTTGAGGCAATTCGAAAGTTTGGGGAATATAGACTGTGTCACCTCGTGTGCTTTCGTGTGGTTCAGCAAATAAAAGTTGGGGGGAAAATAGGGCTGAAGCGATCAGTATCACAATAATATCCGTGTCCCGAGCAACGAGAACTCATAGTGCTTAAACAATGTCAGCAGCAGTAGCTACGGTTACAGTATCGGCGCCCTCGACCAGACGCGTAATACGGAAGTGCTCCCTTTCAAGTTGTGCAGTCAGTAAAGAAATGTCTTCGACAGAAACAAGTCTTTTACCATGGCTGCTGACATTTTTCATTATACGGGATAGTTGGTGTAGTTCTTCTGGTGGCTTTGCGCAGCCGCTGGGCTAATCTCGTAATCGTGTTCCTTGTCATATTGGGGTATACATAAAACATAACCGTCACCTTTCTCCAATACCAACTACTAATTTACTCTAAGCATTTCATGATTATGCAAGAATATAATAATTATTTTGCCATCCTTAGCACTCTATGCAACAGAAGCCTCATCTGTAACGAACTCTGACTTTTCGAAGTCTATTAGGTCTTTAAATGCATTAAGCAATTTATTAAAAACAGCTTTTTGTGATTTGCGCATCCCCTTGTGGACAGAGAATGAATATACCGGAAAGGAAACGGACAAGAGTGAAAAACGCAAGAAAGCATTCAACTGAAAGTAGATATTGTTCGTTAACCGTGTGATCTACTAATGACTGAACAATGGCAATATTTAGCTACCAGTTATGTTTGTCATTTTCTGTGATGCTCTACAATATTTCTGCTACAAAATTTTGTGTCAAGTGAACCATTTCTCAGATGCTGCCCGTTCTGTAGCGTCGAAAAGTGTCAAAAATTTCCATATCCTGAATTTGTTTTGCTGCAGGAAAAATTTAGCAATATCAAAGTATTTGCACTCCACTGTTGCAGACTTTAATGCTATATATTTTTGTTAACCTTAGTTTCTAAGGAGTCTTGAACAAGAAGAAGAACAGTAAAAACGCTAATAGAATTTTCTTTTCGTCACTACTGGATCTCCACTCAGAAATCGAGCCAAGCTGACATTATTCATATCAGAGGCCTACTTTTGTGATAAAACAGTTTCCGGAACTCCACTAATTTTTGGAAGGCAACCCCCTTTTTGAAGCTAATTTAATTGGCCTGTTTCTGATCTTCGAATATTTTCGATGATACGCTAACGACTGTACAACCGTAGACCCGTATGTATTACAATGAACTCAGAAGATATTTTATTATTACACACTCTAAGCCAAAGAAAAGCGACGCAAGACGAAGGAATTATCCGAATAGGACGAAATCGGCAAATGTGGTGTACTTGTACAAACAAACAAACGATTACAGTTTCAGTGAAACTGGATGATTTATTCAGGAGAAAGAGCTTTACATTCTGAGCAAGTCAATAATACGGTGGTCCACCTCTGCCCGGAATGCAGGCAGTTATTAGGCTTCATATTTATTGGTGGAGTTGTTGGATGTCTTCCTTAGGGACATCGCAGCAGCTTCTATCGAAGTAGCGCGTTGGATCGTCAAACTCCCTACATAGTTTGAGGGCCGTGCCTATAATGCTCCAAATGTTGGCAGTTGGGGAGACATCCGACGACCTAGCTGGCCAAAAGACAAGCGGCAGAAACTCTCGTCGTGTGCTGGCAGGCGTCAGCCCAGGATGGATTGCCATGAAGGTTAACAAAATGGGACGCAGAATATCGGCGACGTACTTCTGTGCCGTAAGGGTTCCACGGACGACAAACAGAGGTGTCTTGCCACAAAAAGAAATGGCACCCCAAATCGTCATTCCGGACAGTATGGCCGGTGACGCGTCTCCAGACACGTCATGGGCCTGGAATCTCACTCACCCTGATGACTAGCGAAGGAGTGTCTAGAGACACCCTGTCCCTGGTTAGATTCCCGGCCGAGTCGGTGATTTTCTCCGCCCGTGGGCTGGGTGTTTGTGCTGTACTCATCATCTCATCAACATTCGGGACGTGGACAGTCTGGAAATGGAAAGACTGGTAACTTGCACGGCTGCTGATGACCACGATGTTGAGCGCCCCACAAACTAACATCATGATCATCAGAGACGCAGCAGACAGCGATAGGATACCAAAGTGACTGTCGGCCGTCATAAGGCGCGACAACCAGTACTGATGGTCTGGACTTCCACTTCATTTCGTAGCAGGACCTGTTTGGGTGCCGTCGGCGGCATAGCGGTACGTCGACGATGGCAAGTCATCCTCTGCTTACATTTCAGCAAGGTAATGGCCACCCGCACACGGCGAGAGTATTTGCCGCTTGTATTGGTGCTTGCCAAAACCAACCTTTGCTAGAAAGGCCACCGGATCTCTCCCAGTTGCGAACGTTTAGCATTAAGGTATGGCTCTCGAACCAGGTCGGAATTTGACGCTCTAACGCACCAGTTGGACACAATTTGGTACCACATCACTCAGGACGACACCCAACCACTCTATTAGTCAGAGCCAAGCCGTATAACTATTTGCATGCAGGCCAGAGGGGGACCAACACGTCGCGACCTCGCTCAGAATGTGAAGCTCTCCGGAGCCGCGCGACTGCTACGGTCGCAGGTTCGAATCCTGCCTCGGGCATGGATGTGTGTGATGTCCTTAGGTTAGTTAGGTTTAAAGTAGTTCTAAGTTCTACGGGACTGATGACCTCAGAAGTTTAGTCCCATAGTGCTCAGAGCCATTTTGTGAAGCTCTTTCTCTTGAATAAATCATCCATTTTTCTGAAATTATAATCATTTGTTTGTTTGTACATGTACATCGCATCTACTGATTTCCGTCCATTCGGACAATTCCTCCTTTGTGGTGCGTCATTTCTCCTGTCTTAAGTGTTAACATTAACAGGAAACGGGATATTGCGTTACTTACATTTTCCCGTTTCTGTTGGAAAAATCACCGCCACATTTGCAAACAAAATAGTAAGCTCTCAGTTTACTACATGCTAGTCGATTGGAGCGCTAGCATCACTTCAGTTGCCAAATCGTTGCACGTTTTTACCCTATCAAGTTTCAGTCAGAAATTCCATTTTAGGGATTTCGAACTTCTGTTTGGGTTAAACGTCATATACAATGTGTGGTTTAGGGACATTATATTTCGACAGGGATTTAGGGGAATTTGGGGCAAAATCGAACTTGAAGTGGTATCCCTAGTATTTACAGTAGGCCCCACTCAACGTGTTTCATACCTCGATCGTCCAATCGATTTTTTAAAGCGGATTCCAGGATCAGAAGTCTGGAAGATAGGAGGCGAGGTACTGACAGAATTGAAACTGTGAGGGCGAATCGGCAGTCGTGCTTGGGTAGCGCAGTTGGTAGAGCACTTGCTCGCGAAAGGCAAAGGTCCCGAGTTCGAGTCTCGGCGCTGGCTACAGTTTTAATCTACCAGGAAGTTGCAAAGGGGATTTCTTAAACTGTTGCTGAATGTAATCCGTCTAATTTTAGCTTATTGTATTAATATTGATATTAGCGTTGTTATGGGTAACATCGGAACTTTGTCGTGTTATACTTACAGTAATCGCATGAAAAGGTGACCGATTACACAAGGGCGTGTGAAGTGTAGAGGAAAAGTGGATATATCAGTGCATGGTGGAGGCGAGGCCGGCCACTGTAACCGAGCGGTTCTAGGCACTTCAGTGCGGAACGGCGCTGCTGCTCTGGTCGCAGGTTCGAATCCTGCCTCGGACATGGATATGTGCGATGTCCTTAGGTTAGTTACGTTTACGTAGTTTTAAGTCTAAGGAACTGATAACCTCAGATGTTAAGCCGGCCGAAATGGCAGTGCGGTTCTAGGCGCTACAGTCTGGAACCACGAGACCGCTACGGACGCAGGTTCGAATCCTGCCTCGGGCATGGATGTGTGTGATGTCCTTAGGTTAGTTAGGTTTCAGTAGTTCTAAGTTCTAGGGGACTGATGACCACAGCAGTTAAGTCCCATAGTGCTCTGAGCCATTTGTGCCAACCTCAGACGTTAAGTCCCATAGTGCCTAGAGGCATTTGAACCATCAGGACGCGACAAGGGAAACGTTTTCATGTTTGTTTTCCACGCTGGCAACTTACCACTGTGCGCGTCTCGTACCCATCAGCTGGTAAGGGAAAATAACACAAGTAACAACATGGGTTCGTAAATGCGTATTATACAGTGTGTTACAAAAAGGTACGGCCAAACTTTCAGGAAACATTACTCACATACAAATAAAGAAAAGATGTTACGTGGACATGTGTCCGGAAACGCTTAATTTCCATGTTAGAGCTCATTTTAGTTTCGTCAGTATGTACCGTACTTCCTCGATTCACCGCCAGTTGGCCCAATTGAAGGAAGGTAATGTTGACTTCGGTGCTTGTGTTGACATGCGACTCATTGCTCTACAGTACTAGCATCAAGCACATCAGTACGTAGCATCAACAGGTTAGTGTTCATCACGAACATGGTTTTGCAGTCAGTGCAATGTTTACAAATGTGGAGTTGGCAGATGCCCATTTTATGTATGGATTAGCACGGGGCAATAGCCGTGGCGCGGTACGTTTGTATCGAGACAGATTTCCAGAACGAAGGTGTCCCGACAGGAAGACGTTCGAAGCAATTGATCGGCGTCTTAGGGAGCACAGAACTATGCAGCCTATGACTCGCGACTGGGGAAGACCTAGAACGACGAGGACACCTGAAATGGACGAGGTAATTCTTCGTGCAGTTGACGATAACCCTAATGTCAGCGTCAGAGAAGTTGATGCTGTACAAGGTAACGTTGACCACGTCACTGTATGGAGAGTGCTACAGGAGAACCAGTTGTTTCCGTATCATGTACAGCGTGTGCAGGCACTATCAGCAGCTGATTGGCCTCCGCGGGTACACTTCTTCGAATGGTTCATCCAGCAATGTGTGAATCCTCATTTCAGTGCAAATGGTATCTTTACGGATGAGGCTTATTTCAACGTGATCAAATTGTAAATTTTCACAATCAACATGTGTGGGCTGACGAGAATCCGCACGCAATTGTGCAATCATGTCATCAACACAGATTTTCTGTGAACGTTTTGGCAGGCATTGTTGGTGATGTCTTGATTGGGCCCCATGTTCTTCCACCTACGCTCAATGGAACACGTTATCATGATTTTATACGGGATACTCTACCTGTGCTGCTAGAACATGTGTCTTTACAAGTACGACACAACATGTGGTTCATGCACGATGAAGCTCCTGCACATTTCAGTCGAAGTGGTCTTACACTTCTCAACAACAGATTCGGTGACCGATGGATTGGTAGAGGCGGACCAATTCCATGGCCTCCACGCTCTCCTTACCTCAATCCTCTTGACTTTCATTTATGGGGGCATTTGAAAGCTCTTGTCTACGCAACCCCGGTACCAAATGTAGAGACTCTTCGTGCTCGTATTGTGGATAGCTGTGATACAATAGGCCATTCTCCAGGGCTGCATCAGCGCATCAGGGATTCCATGCGACGGAGGGTGGATGCATGTATCCTCGCTAACGGAGGACATTTTGAACATTTCCTGTAACAAAGTGTTTGAAGTCATGCTGGTACGTTCTGTTGCCGTGTGTTTCCATTCCATGATTAATGTGATTTGAAGAGAAGTAATAAAATGAGCTCTAACATGGAAAGGAAGCATTTCCGGACATATCCCACACAACATATTTTCTTTCTTTGTGTGTGAGGAATGCTTCCTGAAAGTTTGGCCGTACGTTTTTGTAACACCCTCTATAGATCCTCATCTTCATATGTGGCACTTACTTGTATGAAGGAATATGAAATTAAAACAAGGCTGCTGTAATACCATGCAATTAGTAGTGCTACAACTGTCAGATGGCTGACGTTGACTGCGTTGTCACAAGGTAGAAGTCGACTCGAAGCGTTCCGTCTGGTTCTCACATGTAATAATCAGTTTTTTGGTCGACCCGCTACTTTCGCGGTTATTGGGGGGGGGGGGGGGGGGGGGGAGTGGGGGTTGGAGATTTTCATTCTACAAGACGCAACAATAGGGACAAAATGTTCTATACATAAAATTTATTCGCAGTTGCAAATACGAACGAGTCAGCTGTATAAATACCTCATCTCCTACCTTTCCTGCGAAAACTGCAGAATTAGCACTCCTTTTTTCCACGGCTGTTAGTCCTGCAAGTTTCGCAGGCTAACATTTCTGAAGTTTAGTAGGTAGGAGATGTACTGACGAACGTAAGGCTGTGAGGAGGTATTGTGAGTCTCGCTTGTGTAGTTCATTTGGTAGAGGACCTGCCCACGAAAGGCAAGACCAGAAAGTCTCATACCAACCTCACTCCACTGCATAATGAAAATTAATTCTAAATTATTTTAAACTATTGGCATTTATAAAATGTTAAAGTTCCGTTTTTAATTGGGTTACATTTCCAAACTATTAAGATTTTGTTTCCAAATATTATCTTGTAAATAAATTTGTTTAATGTTTCAACAAATGAGCGTGGTTACAACTGAACTCAGACTTCTGCTGCCCATCCAAACATGTAGGTCCGTTTCATAGAGCAAGACGCGTAACTGCTTTTCACACCACGAACACCTTGATAGGCATGTTATTGTGAGCCTACCAATATGCGCGGGAATGACATCCCTGTAAATCGAAGTGTCAGCCAGGTTGCGGCCCAAAACGTACAGGCCAAAGAGCATGAAATGCGGCAAGCAGCCCCACATCCGTTTTCGTTACACCAGTCGCAGGCGCCGTCACAGAAACTGCGAGAACTCCACCAGCTGCAGCTGCTGCTGCAGTGGACAAGTGCATGTTAACAACACTGTGGGCCACAGCAGTCTAATGCAGGTGATGGCAGTAAGACCAACAGTCAAGAAGCCAAAAGCCTCGCACTAGGAACTCAGAGATACAGAACGGCACCAGCGAGTGTCTTGGCACTAAAAAAGCTAAATCAGAGACTCCTTTTGAACCAGCACGACAGCTGGGAGATTGTCGTATGCAAGACAATGTGTAAGGGGGACAGAACCCTAGTACCGGCTGCAACACTGCCATGCCAGCTACTGTTTGATGTTCTATGCAACTTGACCATATCCGAAATGGTCAGAACGATCGCATGCTCGTCCGTATACACAACTTTGAGGATATTCCGCCCAAACTAACACAGTCAGCGATATTTGTTAACAGTGCCACTGTGCCAGTGCAAGACAGGACTGAAATGAACGTAGCTAAAAACAATCGATACGGCCACACCGATGATGGTGGGCGTATTGTGGAAATTGAGAGTAAATCCCAAAATTTGGGGAAACTCCAGCCTATGGTGGTGGGCAGACTCTTATTTAAAGACAATAACGACAGGAAAAATCGCTGGTATCAAAACATTGGAAAGAAATAAAATAATACTGCACTTTTAACAGAGGACTATTAATATTTTCATGGAAAAAGCCTTATAAAGTACATTTTTTTTTTTGTTTTTGTACTTTCAGAGTGAGGCCTTATGGTTTTATACTTTAAAAGTTTCACACTTTGAATATCTTAAAACACTAATTCACTTTTCGCTACGTTATTTCCACTTTCATAATCTACTATTTTATCCCTTTTTACTGTTTTAGACATCGATTCTGGTATTTTTACATGATTGACTTTTTGCAATTTTAGTGTAAGACCCTCTCTTGTTAAACCCACAGCATCTCTGCCACTGTCCCTCCGTCCCCACACCCCACCTCCTTTGCCTTCTCTGCCCTCTCTCACCCTCCACGCTCCATTTTACAATTTTACTATTTTATGCCCTTTAAATTTCACATATCTATTTTTCTACAGCTGTTGGTATTTTAATGACAATTTTCACATAATTATAAGTTGTATAATTATAACGCGATGCGTCTAGTTAAACTGATGACATCACCACCACCTCATGCCGGTTTCCCTTCCCCTCACTCTATTTCCTCTTCACCTTCCTACCCTCTCCCTTCTCTTTAAAAAACCTGTTTAAAATATTGACCGCAGTTGCAATCCACAGTATTCTGATATGTGGTTCTCAGCAAACAAGACGGGTTGGTGATGCAACTACTTAGGTAAATTCCGCAACTATGTAAAATCCTTTTCTTACTTATAGTAAGATAACCAAACTACATATTTATTTTTACTTTGTTTTAGACCTGCAAATAATCCTGAGTGCTAGAAACGTGTAATCTAATTAATAATATACAACTGAGACGAAAAAATAAATGACAATTATCTCAAATAGAATAAGAGTTGAACATAGGTGTATCAGTGCCGTTTATTCAGTTGCGACATCGTCATTACTGAAAGAGAAAAATCTGGAATTTTATCTACACACATGATACATAAACTCGGAATAGTCCCCGTTTCCAGTATACACTGAAGTAACAAAATTCATGGTATACCTCTCAACATCGTGTCGGACCTCCTTTCATCCGGCGTAGTGCAGTAGCTGGAAGTAGCACGGATTGACCACATCGTTGAAAGTCCCCTGGAGAAATAATGAGGTACAATACCTCCATAGACGTCCATAACCGCGGAGATATTGCCTGTGGTGTCACCGCCAGACACCACACTTGCTAGGTGGTAGCTTTAAATCGGCCGCGGTCCATTAGTACATGTCGGACCCGCGTGTCGCCAGTGTGTGATCGCAGACCGAGCGCCACCACAAGGCAGGTCTCGAGATACGGACTAGCACTCGCCCCAGTTGTACGGACGACGTAGCTAGCGATGCACACCGACGAAGCCTCGCTCATTTGCATAGCAGATAGTTAGAATAGCCTTCAGCTAAGTCAATGGCTACGACCTAGCAAGGCGCCGTTAGTAACATTGCATGTATCTAAAGAGTCTCACTTGTATCGCCACAATCTCCAGATGTACCAAAAGGATGGATTAAAGTTAAGTATTCCAGAAGCTACGTACTTTTCTTTATAGCATTCGTTACGTATCCTGTTTCAGACCTCACGCCATCCTGCTTTAACTTAGCGCGTGCCTTTCGGCTTCCTCTCATTGTGTCTAGACACAACATTGCCGGTTCAGAATTTTGTGCACGAACTGACCTCTCTGTTATATCCCCTAAATGTACAATAGGATTCACGTCTGCTGTCATAGCCCATTAACGCACAATTTCGCCGCACTGTCCTAACGGATATGTTCATCTCTTGTCCCAAACTGAATTTTTTTTAGACAACATATTTGTGTGGAGGTAACAGCGATCGGTTTACTTATAATCAATTATTCAAAATCACAGTCACAATAGCATTATTTATTTTGCCGCCAACCGTTTTCAACCCGCGATGGGGTAGTTACCAACCGTGCACAGGCAGGGTGACGACTCCAGCGAGCGACCAAATGGTGTAAATTGCCCTGAAGATGACCCCATCGCGGGTTGAAACCGGTTGGCGGCAAAATAAATTGTGCGATTGTGACTGTCATTTTGAATAATTGATCCCAAACTGACGTCTGCTGTTATTTCAAGCACTGCTGCTTGTCTGTTAGCACTGACAACTCTACGCAAACGCCGCTGCTCTCGGTCGCTGTGCAACCCGTCGGCCACAGCACTGACCGTGTGTGAGAGGTAATATCTGAAATGTGGTATTCTCAGTAACATTTGACACTGTGGATCTCGGAATACTGAAATCCATTACAGTTTCCGAAATGGAATTTCCCGTGCGTCTAGCTCCAACTGTCATTCCACTTTTCAAATCTGTTGATCCCCGTTGTGCGGCCTTAATCACGACGGGAGCCGTTTCACGTGAATCACGCGAATGCAAATGACAGCTCTGTCAGTGCACTGTCCTTTTATACCTTGTGCACGCGATGCTACAGCCATCTGTATAGTCCACATTGCTTTCCCATGGCTTTTGTCATCTCAGTGTACAGTAGGACGTCTTTGGTAGTTTGGCGTGGGCTAGGATTCTCTGTTCGGGGTGGTTGTCATGCAGCGATGATACACTCCTGGAAATTGAAATAAGAACACCGTGAATTGATTGTCCTAGGAAGGGGAAACTTTATTGACACATTCCTGGGGTCAGATACATCACATGATCACACTGACAGAACCACAGGCACATAGACACAGGCAACAGAGCATGCACAATGTCGGCACTAGTACAGTGTATATCCACCTTTCGCAGCAATGCAGGCTGCTATTCTCCCATGGAGACGATCGTAGAGATGCTGGATGTAGTCCTGTGGAACGGCTTGCCATGCCATTTCCACCTGGCGCCTCAGTTGGACCAGCGTTCGTGCTGGACGTGCAGACCGCGTGAGACGACGCTTCATCCAGTCCCAAACATGCTCAATGGGGGACAGATCCGGAGATCTTGCTGGCCAGGGTAGTTGACTTACACCTTCTAGAGCACGTTGGGTGGCACGGGATACATGCGGACGTGCATTGTCCTGTTGGAACAGCAAGTTCCCTTGCCGGTCTAGGAATGGTAGAACGATGGGTTCGATGACGGTTTGGATGTACCGTGCACTATTCAGAGTCTCCTCGACTATCACCAGTGGTGTACGGCCAGTGTAGGAGATCGCTCCCCACACCATGATGCCGGGTGTTGGCCCTGTGTGCCACGGTCGTATGCAGTCCTGATTGTGGCGCTCACCTGCACGGCGCCAAACACGCATACGACCATCATTGGCACCAAGGCAGAAGCGACTCTCATCGCTGAAGACGACACGTCTCCATTCGTCCCTCCATTCACGCCTGTCGCGACACCACTGGAGGCGGGCTGCACGATGTTGGGGCGTGAGCGGAAGACGGCCTAACGGTGTGCGGGACCGTAGCCCAGCTTCATGGAGACGGTTGCGAATGGTCCTCGCCGATACCCCAGGAGCAACAGTGTCCCTAATTTGCTGGGAAGTGGCGGTGCGGTCCCCTACGGTACTGCGTAGGATCCTACGGTCTTGGCGTGCATCCGTGCGTCGCTGCGGTCCGGTCCCAGGTCGACGGGCACGTGCACCTTCCGCCGACCACTGGCGACAACATCGATGTACTGTGGAGACCTCACGCCCCACGTGTTGAGCAATTCGGCGGTACGTCCACCCGGCCTCCCGCGTGCCCACTATACGCCCTCGCTCAAAGTCCGTCAACTGCACATACGGTTCACGTCCACGCTGTCGCGGCATGCTACCAGTGTTAAAGACTGCGATGGAGCTCCGTATGCCACGGCAAACTGGCTGACACTGACGGCGGCGGTGCACAAATGCTGCGCAGCTAGCGCCATTCGACGGCCAACACCGCGGTTCCTGGTGTGTCCGCTGTGCCGTGCGTGTGATCATTGCTTGTACAGCCCTCTCGCAGTGTCCGGAGCAAGTATGGTGGGTCTGACACACCGGTGTCAATGTGTTCTTTTTTCCATTTCTAGGAGTGTAGTTGCAGTGACTTCTTCACTGAAGCTCGTTTACAATCATTAGTGGGCGTCTTCCCAGAGGTGACGGTCTCTGGCTGTTGTTTGCATGGTCTGTGGCTGTGCTACGAAAGCAGGTTCCCGTGTTTGCTGGCTGTAGTGAGTGTCGCTGGTGGTGGTGGCTGTGGGGACTTCAGGCTGCGTCAGACTCCTGGGCTCGGAGCTGAATGCTGGCGTCCCGGCGAGGGCGGTGAAGGCTCGATCCCTTCGATGGCGACCCAGTGCGAGGGTGCCGTTTTCGCCTATAAGCTTAGGCGACAAGGAGCCGTTTGTGTCCCGGCAGAGACAGACGCGTCTGCGTCATCAGCGCGGCCCCCAGTGACACAGGCTCGACGTCATGACACTGCCCCGCTGTTCGACAATAACGACCCGGTTCGCCAATCCTTAAATCCAGCATCTCGATGCAGATTTCCGCTATTTACGTCTGTTAGTGCGTCGCTCCGAATCGTCTCGAATGCGTCGGTGATCCTTCGACTGTAGTAATTGTTTTACAGACTGCGTCACGCATCAGTGGCTAAGTGTGGTCTGTCATCACAGAAGCGCTGCGAAGCCGATGACCATGCAGTCCAACGTCGGCTGATACCCACATGGCAGTGACCGGGTTTCGACATAGCTCTCCTCTGCCGGTCCCAAGTCTTGTTTACAACTACCTGTACCGCAGGCTCAGGTGGCATTCACGTCTCAGTAGCTTCAGATTATGGCTTGAATGCAAGGTTCAGCCCTATAGAGCACCAGTTCCCACAATGCTATAAGTGCCTTTTGTTTCATTACGGAGTAAGGTACGCCGCGACAGATGTGGTGGTGAACGCAGTAATATCGCCTGCTCCTACAAGCTTACATTGCTCTGGTAATCACCTATCTACGGACCGGAACTGCCCATTATATCCTAAACTGCATCTAATAATACAGCCATCGCCTGTTTTACATTGCACTCGGTTGTGACGGCTGCCGCCAAACTTCAGCCAACCGACGTAATTAGGTCGTCGGCTCGAAAAAGATCTACTGTCGCAGCTCGGCTAAACAGGCAGTCTCAAATGGCGTATTCATATAATTAAAAAATTGTTCAGATGGCTCTGAGTACTATGGGTCTTAACATCTGAGGCCATCAGTCCCCTAGACTTAGAACTACTTAAACCTAACTAACCTAAGGATACCACACACAGCCATACCTGAGGCAGGATTCGAACCTGCGACCGTAGCAGCAGCGCGGTTCCGGACTGAAGCGCCTAGAACCGCTCGGCCACAGCGGCTGGTACTTATATTATCAACATTTCGCAAATAAATCCCTACATAGACATTACACCAGCCCAAATGCGTAGATACGGTATGCCAGTGTAATGGATCCATCGCACTGATCAGGCAGAATTTCTACCGCTCTAGGACCCCTATAGGAGCGGCTACGGACTCACAGAAGCTGAATAATACCCATAATATATGTCAGATTTTGTTAAATGTGATTCAGAGATTAAATCAATAACTTTACGCTCCCATATCCCAGACAGGCACTAGAAATGTTATTTTGGACGTCGTTGGAGCACAACATGGCTTATAACATCTTATATATACCACAAATGTGCGTATTTTTGGCTGCGGTCAACTTTTTTTTCAGCTACAGAGCATGTCTTGGATGAGATGGGACGATGCATGCTTTCATATCAATCTCCAGCCAGCAGTATTGACGAAATGACACGCCATGTGTTTCAGGCATGTCAATAAATTCCTCAAGATTATATTCTGAGGTTGTTTGATTCCATGCCACAAAGAATACTAGAGTACATTCGTGCCCGTTGGGCTGTCACACCATGTAGTTGGTGATAGACATCATTTCAGAATGACGCAAACGGTTTATCATTTAATACCTGCTGTGTGATGAACAACTCCACAGGTTTTTAACTTTAGTTTTTAACTTCACAAGATTTGATAACAATAGGACCGGCGCTTCATGATTTGGCAGTTTCCATTTCTGTTAGTGCATAAATGCGTCAAGAACTGAAGGAGCTTTAGCTCCGGCGTATTAGATCTGAGAAAACCTTTGAGTCAGCTACGATCAGAGGTTCGCAGTAGATGGAAGCGCTTATGACATTGCATCGTGGCTTGTTCACAGAGATTAGTTCTCTAACAACCCGTCGCTGCAGTTCGAGGTCTCCACGAAGGATGGCGCTTTGATTGGTGCCCATCTGAAATGCTTCCAGGTTAATCTGCGCACGTGGCACGCCGACCCCCTTCGGCGACACACCTAAGTCGTGGTTACATCTTAAAGCTCAAATAGACTGTCGTCAGTAATAAGCAGTTTCGCCATCCGAGAGTGGAGAACTGAATAGTTCGCTTTACAGTGGGGAACCGTGTGTCACTTCTCAGTACAAAACTAATATTAGTGGTAGCGTACCGTTAACGAAATTACACCAAACTGCGCGGTGAGGCAATGCACTTAGAAATGATACTTTGGTAAAATGTGTTCAGAGGATCATGTAAGAGATTAGAGGTCATTTGGAAAATAGCTAACGTCCTTCATATTGCTAATACCTACAGTTTTCAACACACAACGATAATTGTTACTTCTAATCTATGCTGTAGTAAAAAGTAGCAGTTGAGATCGCAAATTTATGTTACTTTATACATGTTAGCTGACGCGCAAAACTATAGGCCTATATCTCTGACATCGATCTGTTGTAGAATTTTAGAACATGTTTTTTGCTCGCGTATCATGTCATTTCTGGAAACCCAGAATCTACTCTGTGGGAATCAACATGGATTCCGGAAACAGCGACCGTGTGAGACCTAATTCGCTTTATTTGTTCATGAGACCCAGAAAATATTAGATATAGGCTCCCAGGTAGATACCTTTTTCCTTGACTTCCGGAAGGCGTTCTATACAGTTCCGCACTGTCGCCTGATAAACAAAGTAAGAGCCCACGGAATATCAGACAAGCTGTGTGGCTGGATTGAAGAGTTTTTAGCAAACAGAACTCAACATGTTGTTCTCAATGGAGAGACGTCTGTAGACGTTAAAGTAACCTCTGGCGTGCCACAGGGGAGTGTTATGGGACCATTGCTTTTCACAATATACATAAATGACCTAGTAGATGGTGTCGGAAGTTCCATGCGGCTTTTCGCGAATGATGCTGTAGTATACAGAGAGGTTTGCAGCATTAAAAAATTGCAGCGAAATGCAGGAAGAAATGCAGCGGATAGGCACTTGGTGCAGGGAATGGCAACTGACCCTTAACAGAAACAAATGTAATATATTGCGAATACATAGAAAGAAGGATCCTTTATTGTATGATTATATGATAGCGGAACAAACACTGGTAGCAGATACTTCTGTAAAATATCTGGTAGTATTCGTACGGAACGATTTGAAGTAGAATGATCATTAAAATTAATTGTTGGTAAGGCGGGTGCCAGCTTGAGATACATTGGGGGAGTCCTTAGAAAATGGAGTCCATCAACAAAGGAGGTGGCTTACAAAACACTCGTTCGACCTATACTTCAGTATTGCTTATCAGTATGGGATCCGTACCAGGTCGGGTTCACAGAGCAGATAGAGAAGATCCAAAGAAGAGCGGCGCGTTTCGTCACAGGGTTATTTGGTCAGCGTGATAGCGTTACGGAGATGTTTAGCAAACTCAAGTGGCAGACTCTGCAAGAGAGGCGCTCTCCATCGCGGTGTAGCTTGCAATCCAGGTTTCCAGAGGGCGCGTTTCTGAATGAGGTATCGAATATATTGCTTCCCCCTACTTATACCTCCCGAGGAATTCATGAATGTAAAATTAGAGAGATTCGAGCGCGCACGGAGGCTTTCCGGCAGTCGTTCTTCCCGCGAACCATACGCGACTGGAACAGGAAATGGAGGTAATGACAGTGGCACGTAAAGTGCCCTCCACCACACACCGTTGTGTGGCTTGCGGAGTATAAATGTAGATGTAGATGAACGGCAGGAGGAAGCACTAGCAGCGGAGGGCATATGGAGCACGTCGGAGGGATGTGTAAAACAGTGCAGTTGTTATCGTAATACGGAAACGGAGCGATTTACCTCACGTCCAAAAAGGCATGGTCGTTAGCTTCCTAGACAAGGCTGGAATCATTTCCGACACGGCTAAGTGTGTAAACTGTTTACGTGTGACCGTGCTTAAAATGCACCGTGCGTGGCAAAACGGCGCCATCGAACACTGGCACCACAGGCCGCAGGTTACAGGGGTGAACGACGGCTGCGGAGGTGTGTATGGGTGAAAAGAGTGGAAATCTTGACCATCTGACCAACCAGATGAACGAAGAGGCTACCAACAGTGCCTTCTCAAAGACCGTTCAGCGAACGTTGCTGCGTATAGACCACTGCAGCAGGCCCCGTCTGTGATCAAAATTATCCGGACCCACCCAAAAACATACGTTTTTCATATTAGGTGCATTGTGCTGCCACTTATTGTCAGGTACTCTATATCAGCGACCTCAGTAGTCATTAGACATCGTGAGAGAGCAGATTGGGGCGCTCCGCGGAACTCACGAACTTCCAACGTGGTCATACGTCACTTGTGTCATACGTCTGTACGCGAGATTTCCACACTCCTAAACATCCTTAGGTCCACTGTTTCCGATGAGACAGTGAAGTGGAAACGTGAAGGGACGCGTACAGCACGAAAGCGTATAGGCCGACCTCGTCTCTTGACTGACCGAGACTGCCGGCAGCTGAAGAGGGTCGTAATGCGTAATAGGCAGACATCTATCCAGACCATCACATAGGAATTCGAAACTGCATCAGGATTCAGTGCAAGTACTATGAGAGTTAGGCGGGAGGTGAGAAAACTTGGGTTTCATGCTGGAGCGGCTGCTCATAAGCCACACGTCATGCCGATAAATGCCAAACGACACCTCGTTTGGAGTAAGAAGCGTAAACTTTGGACGATTGAACAGTGGAAAAACGTTGTGTGTAGTGACGAATCACGGCACACAAAGTGGCGATCCGATGGCGGGGTGTGGGTATGGCGAATGCCCGGTGAACGTCATCTGCCAGCTTCCGTAGTGCCAACATCAAAATTCGGAGGCTGTGGTGTTATCGTGTGTTCGTGGTTTCCATGGAGGGGGCTTGAACCCCTTGTTATTTTGCGTGGCACTATCACAGCACAGGCCTAAGTTGATGTTTTGAGCACCTTCTTGCTTCCCGCTGTTGAAGAGCAATTACGGTATGGCGGAGTGGTTACATGACAATAACATCCCTATAATGGACTGGTCTGCACAGAGTCCTGACCTGAATCCTACAGAACACCTCACCGACCGCCATCGATACCTCTCCTCAGTGCAGCACTCCGTGAAGAATGTGCTGTCATTCCTCAGGAAACCTTTCAGCACCTGATTGAACGTATCTCTGCGAGAGTGGAAGCTGTCATCACGGATAAGGGTGGGCCAACACCATACTGAATTCCAGCATTACCGATGGAGGGCGCCACGAACCTGTAAGTCATTTTCAGCCATGTGTCCAGATACCTTTTATCATACAGTGTAGGTAACGACACTGCAGTGACATTTGGAATATAATGTTTATCGACCCACCGCATAGCCATTCTTATATTTCATTCTAACAGATTGTAAGTATTTTTGGACTGTTTGAATGAAGGATGCTGTCTATGAAAACAAGTGCGCAGGTGGTGATCATCGGGCTTCCACACTTTTCAGTTTACTTTGATAGAGAAGAACGACAGAAGACAGTAAAAGTTCTGAATGATGAAGAGGAAGCTTGGCAGCACGAAAAGAAACGGAAGTAGTGCTGGAAACGACTGAGGTACCTAGTGATCGTCAGACACTTGACAATGCAAAGAGTGCATGTCCCCTGAGGATACTACATTTCATTCATCATTGGTTTCTGTGCACGTACAATTTCAGGTCAACTATATTTCTAACTCCTAAGGGCTTCCTTGACCTAGGGTACACAAGAAAATAAGAATTTGCATGTGGAGTTCCTTGCACTTCAAAAGGCCCATTGTAAATGTATTTGAATTTAAAAATCTCAATATTAGTTTCACTAGATTTTTCATGGGTCTTCACTAAAATCTAATCTCCAAGCTTAAATTTAGTTGTTTTGAGGTTATTATCATGCCTTTTAGATCTAGCAGCCGCTTTCTCTTTCATTCTCTCCTTAACTAACTCTTTTTTCTCATGCAGTTTAATTCCTACAATAGGTGGGAATTGCAAGATCTCTTCAATAATACTTTTACTTTTACGGTCCAACAGAATTTCTTTAGGGGTAAAACCGGTGGTTTCATGGTATAAAGTGTTCATGGTCTTTTCAAAGTCAGTTACAAATCTGCCCCAGGCCTTATGGTTATGGAGACATTGGAGCCATTTATATATTTTGTTCTAACAGATTGTAAGTATTTTTGGACAGTTTTAATGAAGGATGCTGTCTATGAAAACAAGTGTGCAGGTGGTGCTCAGTGGTTCCAGTGGCGGAACGTCGCCGAACTTCGAATGCTGGGCAGGAATCTTGCTGCACTGGTCCACCTGCAAGAGAGGCTTCACATTCGGCACGTGTGTAAGGTGACTGGCGTCTCTGTGGCTATCTTTAGTTAGCAGAAGGGAACTTGTATGCCAGTTACCATACCAACGTAGAACACTCGAATATTTCGATGAAGTATACGACAAATGACAGTGTTTCAATATTCTGGCTCGACAGCGTGTGTAGAGTATATAGGCTTTCTGATACTGGCTGTTGCTTTCTGCCTCTTTTGAACTGTTTTTAAACGTGAATACAAAACTAGAGGACTCTACTCATTATTTTCGTACGTCTGCTTATACAACACCAGGTCTTCATTTTTACACGTTAATGTAAACGATTTTCGTACATTTACATTTTTATCATCTTATTACGGATCTTTTGAGGAAGAGTGGCTGGATTTTTCCTTTTATAGCCCCTAGTCTTTGCTGGTAATTAGTAACGGATAGCTACCAGTTGGTATCACGCAATGGTTCCAGGCTCTTCCTCCTCTTGTCATATGTGTAACACGTCTGTTTAATATCTTAACTAATATTACTTTTATGTTAAAATTTAAGGTTTCTAATTGAATGACATTCATAACGCATTATGTTATTGTATATTTCACAGCTGTTGCTGAAGATGGTTGTAATGACTAACATTCGATATAAAATAAATCTGAGATCTCGATTTCTACTTTTTATTAATACATGAAATATGATCGCTGAGTTCCTCTGAGATGTCAAAGAAGCTAGTCTGTAGACAGATTTTGTGCGTGCTTCATGGAAACACGTCACTGCTCTCTGCAAATTGCCACTACACACTTTCATTCCGCCTGTGGGTCTAGCGTACAACAAATATTGTGTAAATATCTAACATAATAAAAAATGAGAAAAGATTTCACGAATGGAATACGTTATTCAGAATGAGGAATGTAGTACATTAATATCTATTCTTACTGCGAAACGCCGACCGCGGTGGCCGTGCGGTTCTGTCGCTGCAGTCCGGAACCACGGGACTGCTACGGTCGCAGTTTCGAATCCTGCCTCGGGCATGGGTGTGTGTGATGTCCTTAGGTTAGTTAGGTTTAAGTAGTTCTAAGTTCTAGGGGACTTATGACCTAATATGTTGAGTCCCATAGTGCTCAGAGCCATTTGAACCATTTTTTACTGCGAAACCTACCGAAATCACTAACCAAAATCAATAAATAATGTAGAACATAAATAAAATATATGCGGCAGCTCTTAGAAATACCTCAAAAATCACTCTAGAATTCTCATTTCAGCTTAACACATTTGTGTTTCACAATTGAGTTTGAACTAAAGTGGGTGTTATTCTCAGAATACAATTTACAGCTACAGCGTATATTGCAAAGTGACACGAAATGGAGCGAACCCGTAGGGTCGTTTGTGGGAAAGGCGAATGGTCTACTTCGGTGTACTGGGAGAATTTTACGAGAGCGTTGGTCATCTACAAAGGCAGTCCGAGTACAGGACGCTTGTGCGACTCATTCTTGAGTAGAACTTCAATGTTTGGGATTAAAGAAAGACCTGTTAGCAGTAGATTCGATCAACACGTGTTACAGAAATTCTCCGTAAACTCAAATGGGAATCCCTGGAGCGAAAACGACCTTCTTTTCGCGAAACACCATAGAAAAAATTTTGCGAACCGACGTTTGCGGCAGAGTGTAGAACAGTCCTACTGCCACCAACATAAGTACATGGTATCCTCCCCATGTGTCTTATGGAGGTTTGCGATGGATGTGTGTAGACGAAGACTACGCAAAATCTGTATACCTTGCTGTATACCGTAACTAAGCACAGTTCCGGAGTAATAAACTGGGCAAACCACAGGCTTGATGAATTAGTTCTTTCCTGCTACCTTCGTATTACAAGGGTTGCCTAGAAAGTAATGCACCACAGCTTTTTTCTCCAATAATTCCTTAATTGCACACGCGAAAGAATGGTGTTTTCTCTACACACTCTATTTTTCCATGTAATCTCCATCCCGTTCTATGGCCATCCTCCAGCCCGAAACAAGGGCGTGTATGCCAGTCCTCGTCCTGGTGGCGGAGCCAGTGCTTGACTGTACGAATCACTCCTCATCGTCCTCAAAATGTCTTCCACGAATGGCATCCTTTAATGGCTCAAACAAGTGGAAGTGCGTAGGGTTCAGGTCAGGGTTGTAGGGTTGACGGGGTAACACCACTGTCCAAACCTGTTTAGCGATGTGTTCAGCAGTCATCAGATTTGTATGGGGCCGAGCGTTATCGTATTGCAGCAAAAGATCTCTTGGGCTGCTGCGGCGCTGAAGTCCCCGAAGGCGCGTCTCGAGTTTTGTTAATGTGTTGACATATGCTTCTGAATTAATGGTACCGCCTCTTGGCATCACATCTCCTCTATGAGAGGAAGCCGAAAGGCACGCGTTTAAGCTCACGCAGGCTGACGTGAGGTCTGGAACAGTTAAAGGAGTTGAGTCTAGTAAAAAAGGTACATAGCTGCTGGAATACTTAACTTTAATCCATAATTGGTGAACATCGGTCTGACGGTACATGCATCACAAGATAAATAGCAAATGATAATGGCGCCTTGCTAGGTCGTAGCAAATGACGTAGCTGAAGGCTATGCTAACTATCGTCTCGGCAAATGAGAGCGTAATTTGTCAGTGAACCATCGCTAGCAAAGTCGGCTGTACAACTGGGGCGAGTGCTAGGAAGTCTCTCTAGACCTGCCGTGTGGCGGCGCTCGGTCTGCAATCACTGACAGTGGCAACACGCGGGTCCGACGTATACTAACGGACCGCGGCCGATTTAAAGGCTACCACCTAGCAAGTGTGGTGTCTGGCGGTGACACCACAACATCAACGAGACTCACACTTTCGCAGTCCCAGAACACGGTAATCACGCAGTTGCATTGAATTTTTTCTTCTGTCGGCAGTGGGAATGGCGCCATTCCATCGACTGTCGTTTTGTTTCGGGCTCAAAATGTTGAACCCAGGTTTCAACGCCTGTCACAATCTAGGACAAGAAGGCCTCCTCCTTAACTTCAAAACGTTGCAACAAATCAAGACAACTGTTTTTTTTCTGCTATTTGTGATCCACCGCGGGACCCATCTTGCACACACTTTTTAATATCCAAGAACGCGAATAATTGTGCCCACACTTCCTTTGCTGACTGACAGATGCAGCGCCAACTGGCCAGCCGTAATGCGTCTGTCCTCACCAATGACAACATCAGCTCGCTGCAACATGTCAGGTGTGACAGCCGTGGATGGTCTCCCCGACTGCTGCAAATCGTGGAGCTCTGCCGAACAGTCTTCTGACGACCTCTCCCTCGCACCCAGCAAATAACAGTACTTCTGTCGACAGCAGATGCCCCAAAGACTTTGCACAAGCGTTTGTGAACAATCCCCGCAGTTTCTTTCTCTGCAGTGCGATATTCAATATCGGCACGTAGTTTGTAACGTACGTCGCCTACAGACGCCATTTTGAAACTGTCTTGCAGTTACGCTATCTGTCGAAAGTGACGGAAACTTGGCGCGCTCACTCCGGAGACCTCAAATAATACATACGTGACGTTTCACATTCGTAGCATTGTTTTCGGCTGAGAAAAAAAATGCTGTGCATTACTTTTTGGACAACGCTCGTACTACATTCAAATAATTTGTATTCAGGTTCTTTTGGGATGGCAAGCTCCAATAAAATCTTCTTACTTTACAATCCGCGTCATCAGGAGTTACGATCACTGATCAGTGATTTTGAACTCCTGACGACTAAGGCAGAGACAGCTATCTACATCTCGGCGTTTTATTGTAAGTGAAGGTTGTGCAAAACGAGAAGATTTTATTGATTGAAATAAGTTATAAGTCGTCTTCAGATCGTTTTGATTGACTGAAACTCCCTGCTGAGCCCTATACATTTAACCAAACACTCCTATCTGCTCTTCATAGATTACAACAGTTATTTCTCAAAAATGGTTCAAATGGCTCTGAGCATTATGGGACTTACCACCTGAGGTCATCAGTCCCCTAGAACTTAGAACTACTTAAACCTAACTAACCTAAGGACATCACACAAAAATGGTTCAAATGGCTCTGAGCACTATGGGACTTAACATATTAGGTCATCAGTCCCCTAGAACTTAGAACTACTTAAACCTAACTAACCTAAGGACACCACACACATCCATGCCCGAAGCAGGATTCGAACCTGCGACCGTAGCAGTCCTGCGGTTCCGGATTGTAGCGCCTAGAACCGCACGGCAACCGCGGCCGGCGATATCATACACATCCATGCTCGAGGCAGGATTCGAACCTGCGACCATAGCGATAGCGCGTTTCCAGATTGAAGCCGGCTTTATTTCTCACTTCCCCAGAACAACATTAGCCGCTCTCAGTTAAGCACCTATTTTTCTTCCCGGTATAAGACATATGATGCCTCTACGGTTTTTTCTCCTACGCAATGAGACTTACGTTCGGTGTAACTAGACGGATTACCGAATAACATCCTGTCTACTCTCACACCGGCGTCCTCATGTCAAACAAGACAGTTCGTACTGACTGGCAATATTCTAGCTGTGGGGGTCCCTGTTGCGTTACGAGCCAGTGTCTCTTACACCTGTGATGCGTCATGTCTGAGGTCTGATAGCCTCTTTGCAGCACTACTGCGAATAATTACGACCCGACTTCTAGAAACACAGATGGCTGGCGTCCCTTCTCAAGGTTCCTCTGCTAATGACCTCCTGTACGACCACATGACGCTCCATTCCTGACCATTAATCGAGCTGGCCCGTAATCTTAACCGGACAGATCCAAAACGACCCATCGGCAGAATGTGAGAAGGAAATTAACGACGCAAGTGCACAGAGGGTGTTTGTGAGCAAGATGGCTGTACTTCGTACGTGCCTGCATGACGGTCGTATATCACAACGTGAATGGAAAGCAGCAAAACGCACGTTATAAAATGAAACGAAGAAGAGGCCAATGCCCCAGCGTGCAAAAGCGCACAGCTGTGAAAAATTTTATCTGAATTTACTCCGTAAGCGTGTCAATTCCACTTTTCACTTGGAAACATCCTGGAAAATTAATTAATGTTATCTCCTACTCTATCAAATTTAACCTGAGTAACATACATATTTCTTCAGCGAGGAAAACGTACAATTTTCTGGATTTTAATTCTGTTGAATATATAAATAATAACCAAGGGCAACAAACCTGACTCAGAGGCAAACAATAATAAATTGGATTTACGCTACTGGGTCAGATATGTGTACATTTACGGAGCACGTAATGAAACCTTTAAGTGATAAAATATTTATATGACTTCTGGAAGACATTTTAATGTGTCAATTATTATACACTCTTAGAGAAGTTAAATTTTTATGAAATTCGTAGTTCAGCACAAGTCTAACTTATTCTTACATAAGAAATAGACTGCAGTAACGCAACCCGGGCTACTAGGATAAAACAAACAGGGATATCACACCTACACTGAAGAGCCAAAGAAACTGGTTCACCTGCCTAATATCGTGCAGGGCCCCGCGAAGACGCAGAAGTGACGCAACATGTGGCATGGTCTCGACTAATGTCTGAAGTAGTGCTCGAGGCAACTGACACGGTAAATCTTGCAGGGCTGTCCACAAATCCGTAAGAGTACGAAGGGGTTGAGGTCTTTTCTGAACAGTACGTTGCAAGGCATCTCAGACATGTTCAATAATGTTCATGTCTGGGGAGTTTGGTGACCAGGGGAAGTGTTTAACGTCAGAAGAGTGTTCTTGAAGTCACTCTGTAGCAATTCTGGACGTGTGGGGTGTGGCATTGTCTGCTGGAATAGCCGAAGTCCGTCGGAATGCACAATGGACAAGGATACATGCAGGTGATCAGATAGGATGCTTACGTACGTGTCACCTGTCAGAGTCGTATCGAGGCGCATCAGGGGTCCTATATCGCACCAACTGCACACGCTCGACAACATTACAGAGCCTCCACCAATTCGAACAGTCCCGTGCCGACATGCAGTGGCCATGGATTCATGAGATTGACTCCACACCCATACAGGTCCACCCCTCCATACAATTTGAAATGAGACTCGTCCGACCAGGGAACTTGTTTCCAGTCATGAACATCCTATGTCGGTGTTTACGGGCCCAGGCGAGGCGTAAATCTTTGTGTCGTGCAGTCATCAAGGGTACACGACTGGGCCTGTGGTTCTGAAAGGCCATATCGATGATGTTTCGTGGAATCGTTCGCTCGCTGTCACTTGTTGATGGCTCAGCATTGAAATCTGCAGCAATTTGAGAAAGGGTTGCATTTCTGTCACGCTGAAGGATCCTCTTCAGTCGCCGTTGGTCCCGTTCTTGCAGGATCTTTTTCCGGCGGCGGTGATGTCAGATATTTGATGTTTTACCGGATGGTCGTACGGGAAAATCTCCACTTTGTAGCTACCTCGGAGGTGCTGTGTCCCATCGCTCGTGCGCCGACTGTAACACCACGTTCAAACGTACTTCAATCTTGATGGCCCGCCATTGTAGTAGCTGTAATCGATCTAACAACTGCGCCAGACATGTGCTGTCTTAATTAGGCTTTGCCGACTCTGTGTTTGAATACGCATACGGAAGAAATAACAGTGGAAATGCTTTAGTGTTCGGTCACTGGTTCTATTGCTAAAAGGTTCCACCTGAGTGGTTAAATCAGCTAACAGAAACACAGGTTCTGGGCAACAGAGAATCTGCATACCTTCCACGAAACACCACTGCATGACCGTAAGGTTGTGGTTTGGTGTGCTGTGTCTGCACGCTACATTTTTGGTCCTATTTTCTTTTTCTAACACTGACTTTGGTGCGCTATATTACAAAGATTTTGAAACCATTGGTGGCAATATTAATGGAGGATGGAAACACCTACAGTTACCTCCAACTTGACACAGCAACGGCCTATACAGCCGGACGAACCTCGAAGCACATTTGCACAGTCTTCACGCCTGACGGAGCTGTCGGCAGAAGTCAGTTTGGTCGCGGCCCTAGCTGCTCACCCAAGTCAACTGATCTGTCAGCGTGCGATTACTTTATGTGGGCAGTTCCGAAGTCTAAAGTTTATCGCAACATCTCTCATAGTCTTCAATAACTGCAACAGAACATATCGGATCAGTATTCAACAACTCCAGCAGCCCAGCTTCGATGCGCCTTCAGCAACTTGCAGACCGGTGCCCAAAAATGGCAAGAGATGAATGGTCGTCATTTACATCATCTGCTACAGTCAGATTAGTACTGTCTTTCCTTTCCTCTGCTGTAATTCTCTGTACCATCAATCACACACACACACACACACACACACACACACACACACAGAGAGAGAGAGAGAGAGAGAGAGAGAGAGAGAGAGAGAGAGAAAGACATACACTATATATGGTGTCTTGCATGTTCGTTCTATTGAAACGTACTACATCGTGACGTTTATCATTAAGTACCTAACTAACCAACAGATTTGCCAAAGTCATCTTCCATTATTTTCGAATTTATGTGAAATTTTCATATCAATAATTCACAACAGTTTACTGAGGATTTTCTGTAGCTATACAACAATACAGGATATACAAGTCTGTCTAACCGAGCGAGGTGGTGCAGTGGTTAGACACTGGACTCGCATTCGGGATGACGACGGTTCAATCCCGCGTCCGGCCATCCTGATTTTGGTTTCCCGTGATTTCCCTAAATCACTCCAGGCAAATGCCGGGATGGTTCCTCTGAAAGGGCACGGCCGACGTCCTTCCCCATCCTTCCCTAATCCGGTGAGACCGATGACCACGCTGTCTGGTCTCCTTCTCCAAACAACCAACCAACCAACCAACCAATCTGTCTAAGACTTAGCAGGGTAATATCATTATTACTGAACATTTTGATGAAGTAGAAACGCCTTGTTAGTAATAGTATCTCATTAACTGGTTTAAGAATTATGTTTGCTGGTTTGCGTATTAGAACAGCCGACAAGCAAAGAAAAACATGTTTTATATATCATATTGTTACTGTTGTCACATTCACAGTAAGCAATATTTCGTATGTATATGAAATGGAGCCGACTGGGGAGTGATACCCGATTAAATCTCATGAAGCTTGTGGAACTAATGTATATTTCAATTGCTTTAATCACGTGGAACCAGGGGTTTGAGGAAATATTCGGCTGGACTGGACCATAATATGTATCTATATCAACATACATACTCTGCAATCCACCACACGATGTGTGGTGGGGAGTACGATGTATCATTACTACTGACTTCCTTTCTGTTCCGCTTGCAAACAGATATAGTGAACAACGACCATCTACATGTTTGCGTGCTAGCCCTAATTTCTGGAATCTTATTTTCGCGGTCCCCACACCAAATTATAAAAATATTTGGTCCGAAAGAGCAGACACCACGCGTTCACGTAATTGATACGCCTAGCTGGACAATGGCTCCACCTTCTTCAGTGTTGCTGCTCAAACACGTCTGACTTTCTGTGGGAATCCCAGAGTAGCGAACATGGAGTGCACGAACAAGGACTGGCCACAGGCGGCGATCGGTGGGAATGTGGATCGGCAGTTAGGAATGCCGAGATAGTGCACATATTTGCAGTAACGATGTGTTTCGGGTGGCGCAGTGGTTAACACACCTGCCTAGTGAGCAGGAGATTCCGCGTCCGGTACGTATTTTAACTGGTCGCCGGTAATTCCCCGTAATGTCCCGACGCTGCTGAGAACAGTGCTGCCCTCTCTTTCCTTTCCTTTCTCCCCTCTCTACCTTCAATTTACAAATAACTTACGCGAAACGCACGTTCGCGCAGTGGAATCATTCTGCAGTTGGCTTCAAATGCCGGTTCTATAAATTTTCTGAAGTGTTCCTCGATAATAACGATTCCTTCCCTCCTGCTATTCCCATTTCAGTTCTTGAAGCATCTCTGCATTACTTGTGTGTTGTTCTATAGTACCAGTAACAAATTTAGCAGCCTGCCACTCAGGTGCTTTGATGTCTTCCTTCAATCAGGCCTGGTGCGCATCCCAAACACTCGAACTGTACTCTAGAATAGGTCGCAGTAGTGACTTACATGCTGTCTCCTTTACAGATGAATGACTCTTCGCTACGGTTCCCCCAATGAACCGAAGTCGACCATTCGTCTTCACTACTAACATTCTTACACATGCGCTCATTTCATATCGGTTTGCAACTTGATATCTAGTCGACGTGAGTGTGTCAAGCAGCTGTATTCGAACATCATGGGTTAGTTCTCCCTAACCATCCGCATTAACTTACACTCTACTACATTTAGAACAAGCTGCCATTCATCACACAAACTACAAATTCTGTTCAAGTACACTCACCCAACGACGACACCCACCCGTACACCACAGCATTGTCAGCAAACAACAGCAGATTTCTGCTCACCCTCTTCCCCAATTCATTTATGCATATAGAGAATAACAGCGGTCCCATCACACTTCCCTGGGGCACTCTTGACGATACCCCTGTCTCTGATGAACACTCGCTGTCGAGGACAAAGTACTCGGTGCTATTACTTAAAACACCTTCGATCCATTCACATATCGGACAACCAATTCCTTATGCTCGTACATTCGTTAACAGCCCCCAGTGGGGTTGCGTGTCAAACGCTCTTTGGAAATCAAGACATATGATATCTCCCTGTTCCCCTTCATCCATAGTTTGCAGGATATCATGTGAGAACAGGGCAAGCTGAATTTCGCACGAGCGATACATTCTAAACAGAAGATTTCCCTAACAATTTGTCCATTTTATTTGGACTGTTGAGCTCCGTGGCCGTGGATAATTATATTTCACTGTAAAAATATAGCAACCAGCCACTTTTTAATGCGTTTTATTTATGCCAATATGCATTTCGGGTTTGCACCCATCTTCAGCTGGCAAATTACATGGATCTTCAGTTACTACAGTAGTACAATCTCGACAGCAGTTTTGATGCTGCAGCAGGCCTGTGCAAAAATTTATTATCTTCCGACTAAGAATATCATCAAGGATTCTGCAACAAACCGATGTTGAGGATACTGGTCTGCAATTTTGCGGGCCCCTTTCTTAAGCTTCTTATGTGCTGGAGCTACCTGCGGTTTTTTTTTAATTTTTTTATTCAGTTGGGACTTCGCGCTGAGAGACAGATACGAGATGAACGCAAGGTAAGTAAGGGGTCAATGCGGTAATTTTTGTAAAACCGCAATGGTATTCCATCCGGACCTGGCGTGTCATCTGCTTTCAACTCTTTTAGTTGTTTCTCTGCGCCATGGATGATTATTCAAATGGTTCAAATGGCTCTATGCGCTATGGCACTTAACATCTGAGGTCATCAGTCCCCTAGGCTTAGAACTACTTAAACATAATTAACCTAAGGACATCACATACATCCATGCCCGAGGCAGGATTCGAACCTGCGACCATATCAGCAGCGCGGTTCCGGACTGAAGCGCCTAGAACCCCTCGGCGACAGCGGCCGGTGGATGATTATCACTACGAGAGAAGTTCAATAAATAATGAAACGTCTTTGTTTTCTCTTCCAATTTCGATTGAAGAAAGACGGAACCTGTTGTTGGAAATAGTGAAATATTTCTGGTTTGGCCCCTGTAATTCCCATCGGAGACGGCGCTATACGTGGCCTTCATAGCGGCGTCTGTGGTGGAGGTGCGTTCCAAGGAAAGTGCTGTCATTGAGTTTCCTTTGGCGGAAAACGAGAGCATCGCGTATGTTCTTAGGCTCCTACAGAATGTCTGTGGAGACCTGGCATTGAATAAAGGCAAAGTGATTCTTTGAGCGAATCGTCTGTCATCATAGCAACAAGGTCGCGGAAAAGTTTCATTCGAGGCGATTGACGCATCACAGTCAAATACCTAATACAGCAAGATGTTGGCTCCGACGCCGACCACTACAGTGGTACCATGCGGACATACAGCCCCTATGAATAAGGTAAGTCAGTCGGATTGGCCGGAAATAAGGTAGAAAAAGATTGTTTTGTAGGCAAAAGAATGACGAACAATAGGTTTTGTTGGAATCCTGAACAGAAACAATCTACTTTCAGAAAAAAAGTGTTGCATCACGTATTGAGCGCATCTCGTATGTCCTCCATACGGGAGTCTGTTCGATGGCCAAACGATGCTCTATGTCTGTACGTTTCTTCTGAGAGAGCGGTTTCTTAAATGCGAAATTCAGTTCACTGCATTTGGATACTTGTATTCGACAGCACATTGTCGTCTTGCTGTTCTGTATAACTTAGTCTTTAGATGTGATTCTAGTTGTCAAATATTTTTGAATGTGGTCCTGTGAGCGAACGTCTTTGTTAAGTTCTGGCTCTGAGCACTATGGGACTTAACATCTGAGGTCATCAGTCCCCTAGAACTTAGAACTACTTAAACCTAACTAACCTAAAGACATCACACACATCCATGCTCGAGGCAGGATTCGAACCTGCGACCGTAGCAGCAGCGCGGTTCCAGACTTAAGCGCCTAGAACCGCTCGGCCACCGCGGCCGGCAGTTGTTCGGCTTGGTACGGATTGAGAGATTTGTTGGATGTCCTCTTGAGGAATATCGTGCCAGATTATATCCAATTGTCGAGTTAAATCGCTGTTTTCAGGGACCTGGCCTTAATGAGGATAGATCTGGTGACCTTTCTGGCAAAGGTGGAGTTTGGCAACCACTAATATAGGAAACTTCCTGGCAGATTAAAACTGTGTGCCCGAGTGAGACTCGAACTCAGGACCTTTGCCTTTCGCGTGCAGGTGCTCTACCATCTGAGCTACCGAAGCACGACTCACGCCCGGTACTCACAGCTTTACTTTTGCCAGTATGGCAGAGCACTTTCCCGCGAAAGGCAAAGGTCCCGAGTTCGAGTCTCGTTCGGGCACACAGTTTTAATCTGCCAGGAAGTTTCATATCAGCGCACACTCCGCTGCAGAGAGAAAATCTCATTCTGGCACTAATATAGGCTTTAAAAACTCACAACGTGTGCGGGCGGGCATCATCTTTATTGCTGAAATGTAACCCCGGAATGGCTTGCCTTGAAGGGCAACAAAACGGAACCTGGAATATCGTCGACGTACCGCTGTGCTATAAGGGTTTCCTGGATGACAACGTAAGGATTCCTGCTATCAAATGAAACCCCCACCACCACCACGCCGTCATGCCTGGTTGTCGGGCAGAACGACGGGCGAGACTCAGGTTGTGTACAACTGCAGTCTGAGGAGACTCCAGAACGTTTTGCGCTTGTCACCATGGCTCAGTTTGAATCAGCACTCACCACTGAAGACGAGTCTACCGAACGAGATCCCTGGCCGAAGACGTGTCTGCAGACTCCCCGGACCGCAGTGGGGTACCAACCTAACTCTCTCATGTCATACGGCCCGACAGCCAGGAGCCATGGTCTGGACGTTGTTTCATTTCGCAGTAGGACCCCTTTGTTTCTCATCCGCAGCACCCTTGCAGCACAGCGACCCGTCGGCGTTACTCTGCGGCCCGTTTTGTTGCCACTCATGGCAAGCCATCCTGGACTTGTACTTCAGCAAGATAATGCCCACCCGCACACAGAGGCATTTTCCAGTGCTTGTCTTAGTGCTTGCCAAATCACACCTTGGCCAGCAAGGTCGCTGGCCCTCCCCTCAATTGAGAACATTTTGAGTATTATGGGGGGAATCCTTCAACCACCTCGAGATTTCGACTATCTAACTCATCAGTTGGACAGAATTTGGCACGCTACCGCTCAGGAGAACATCTAACAACTCCCCTAACCCATGCCACGTCGAGTAACTGCTTGCATAATGGCCAGAGGTGGACCTGCGCCTTATTCACAAGGTCTTTTCTTGGATAAATCACCCAGTTTTTGTGAAATTGTAAGCATTTGTTTATCTGTACATGTAAATCGCATCTATTCATTTCCATCGCATTTGTACTTATAAAACAAAAGTGGAAGCATTAGTGACACGTTTAGAGAACATGTACTTATGTAAATATATGTTACGTATTTTTGGGTGTTCTACATCCTTGATGATGTAACTATGGCTCTGTGGGAGGTAAAGTGTATCTAAGCAGAGTAACCGTCTTAGCTTGTTTGCAGATGATGCTGTCATTTACCCTCTTGTAAAGCCATCAGATGATCAAAACGACTTGCAAAATGATTTAGATAAGATATCTGCATGGTGCGAAAAGTGGTAATTGACCCAGAATAAAGAAAAGCGTGAAGTTATTCACATGAGAACTAAAAGAAAGCAGCTAAATTTCGATTACGCGATAAGTCACACAAATCTGAAGGCTGTAAATTCAGCTAAATACTTAGGGATTACAATTGCAAATAACCTAAATTGGAATGATCGCATAGATAATATTGTGGGTAGAGCAAACCGGACACTGCGATTCATTGGCAGAACACTTAGAAGGTGCAACAGGTCTACTAAAGTGACTGCGTACACCACGCTTATCCGCCCTATTGTGGAGTATTGCTGTGCGGTGTGGGATCCGCATCAGATGGGACTAACGGATGACATCGAAAAAGTACAAGGAAGGGCAGCTCGTTTCGTATTATCGCGAAATGGGGAGATAGTGTCACAGACATGATATGTGAATTGGAGTGGCCATCATTAAAACAAAGGCGTTTTTCGTTGCGACGGGGTCTTCTCATGAAATTTCAACCACCAGTTTTCTCCTCCGATTGCGAAAACCTTCTGTTGGCACCCACCTACATTGGGAGAAATGATCATCACGATAAAATAAGAGAAATCAGGGACTGCACAGAAAAATTTAAGTGTTCGTTTTTCCCGCGTGCCGTTCGAGAGTGGAGCGGTAGAGAGACAGCTTGAAGGTGATTCATTGAACCCTCTGCCAGGAACTTTATTGTGAATAGCACAGTCATCACGTAGATGTAGATGTAGATCTGGTCTGAAGCCCAATTGCAAAGAGGAAAAGAAAGTATTTCCACAATGAAGTCCTGAGCTTCTAGAGTTACAATGTCGATAACCATCCTCTGACCTGGGGAAAAGATAATTACGTGTATTAACACTTGTGAGATGGCGCCAAAGACCTACACAAAACAGGTGTCAGCGTTTTCGAGCTTCTCTGTCTGAACCATCAGGAAGACCTAAAACACTGGTGTTGTACCAAGACCTTGTACGACATAGTTTTAACTTGGCGTTGCTGATGATAGGTACTTGATGTCACTGATGTTGCAGCGGTGCCAGCCCAGTCCAGACGACTTGCGTAGCCACCTATTCACCGTGGACGAGGGCCGGTTGTGTGACAATGATTCCGAGACAAATGGGCAAAGCAAGCGACGGAAACACCTGGATATCACGGTCGAAGAAGGCGAGACCTGGCCGTCATCGATCAAGGTGATGGTGACAGTTTATTATGAGAGCCCTGATGTGGTGCTAACAGATTATACTCATAAGGGGCAAACAGTCTACCGAAATCTGGTGACGAGATTACAGGTTGGAGTCTAGACGAAACTTGATTGGAACATGACTAATGAAGAATTTTAGCTCCGTGACAAGGCTACAGATCATTGCATACAGGATGCAGTTACAGATGCTTCTTCTTTGGACTGTCGAATTTGGTCTGCCCCTCACATTTTCCTGATACGGCACCCAGAGGCAACTTTCTCTTCTCTTTTCTTCAAGTGTGTGACAGGCGGTTCCAGAGTGACTATGAGGTGACTTTCGAGGTGGAATAGCCTGACTTCTCTGACCAAATTCTTCGCCAAGTCATCCAATGTAGCAAAAGATTTGTCACATTGAAGAGTGAATATGTACATATTTGGAGTATATAAGAATTAGTACACTGAAGACGTAAAATACTCTAAGACTCCCGAAGAGTCCAAAGAAGACTGAATACAGAGTTCTGTTCATGAGTAGCACAACCTCGTGCTCAAAGACCACAAACCACCGCCTCTATTCCTGTTTCCATGGAAATTATATGGTGAGGACTTGAGTTTCGGTATTTGTACCAGCTACTAGAGATGGGAAACAGTGCGAGTCAAATTTTGCGGGTTGCATACTTCACAAATCAAGGCGTCGCTGTTACATCAGTGCTAACGGGCTCCCTTCGTTCTCACTGTAGTTCAGCGAGAATGATGAGACTGAGAACTGTGGCGCAGTAGTCGCTTCATACTCGTCGACACGTTCTCTGTTACTGAAGCACGCACGAGCTTAAGGCTTGTCGTCACTCCTTGTTAGTATGGAAGGTGAGCACACGATCATGCTGCTGTGAAGTATAACTGACAAGCCGAAATGACCGATTGTCGGGCTCAGGTAGCCTTTAACGTAGCTGTGTTTTGTGATACTGTGGAGCGTGTAAGAAAAAAGTTATTTAAAGCTTAGTACGCAATTGCAAATGTGTTCCATTAAAAGAGGAATGATATCTGCAATAGCCGGCCGGAGTGGCCGAGCGGTTAAAGACGCTACAGTCTGGAACGGCACGACCGCTACGGTCGCAGGTTCGAATCCTGCCTCGGGCATGGATGTGTGTGATGTCCTTAGGTTAGTTAGGTTTAAGTAGTTCTAAGTTCTAGGGGACATATGACCACAGCAGTTGAGTCCCATAGTGCTCAGAGCCATTTGATATCTGCAATAAGTCCACGCTTCAAACTAAAAGCATTCATCCAGTGCAAACAAAATGTTTGTATTCTTGTTTATTTCACCTCCACAATGAGAAAACATGTGTCCTGCGTCAAACGGGAACTGGGCACAGAACAAATTCATTGTTTTACCGCTACGACAAGAAAGCGCGGTATTTCTGTATTCATTTGGCCATGAAAATTGCGTTTATGGACTAAAAGAGAATTATGTAGCTAACCATTCATTTCTGTAATTTGTTTTAATAATTAATCACCATTTAGAGATTACACTTCGCCTTCATGTCATGTTTCCTGGTACTGTCGTCGCAGACTCGGTAAGGTATCGAAAGTGCGTATACGTCAGCATAATTTTTAGCTATTCTCGGAATAGACATTAAATATTAATATGAATTTACAACAGTCATCGAAAAAGTTTTATCTCTATCAAACTACGTGGAAACAGAATAACATTTACTGCTGATCTATCAAACGTTACATTGGAATATAGCTTCCTTCTCTCACTTAGGCGGGTCGGACGCTTTGTGACATTTCAACTTGCACTTGAGGATGGCCATAAAGCCGAAACATGATTGTATGAGATAAATGAATAGTAATTTACAGTTTAATGCCAGAAATTTGTTTCGAAACGGTTGCGTGTGAAGCGGGAATGCCGCGAGTCCGTGGTTATGCGTGGGGCGTTCACAAATAATGCAACACATTGTTTTTATGAACGCAGGGTGGTTTCATTCAGGATTCAAATACACCATTCCATTCCCCACTCTTTTGCCTAAAAAAACCCTATTTTTCAACATAATCTCCGTTCAATGTGACTACCTTACGGCACCCTTCGGGCATAGCCTGTATCTCGAATAGTACCGCTCTACTCGCCCTCTACTGGTCGAAATCATAATTAAATGAGGGCCATAAGCTGTCGTCAGGCGTTGACTTATATCAACGGTTCGTTGCGAACGTCCGATGACAACCGTGTAGTTTGTTCGTTGATCCATTCACTCAGTGTTTTTTTTTTTTTTTTTTTTTTTTTTTTCCTACATGGGTTAGCTAACCCTCTGACCGACCACGCTGAGCTACCGTGCCGGCTATCCATCTGAGTCACCGAGGGCACAGAGGATAGTGCGACTGCAGAGATTTATCGCTTGCACGCTCCCCGTGAGACCGACATTGCCAGCTTAATGTCCACACACTTCATTTGTAGCACCCCTGCCCATTACACTCATTACTCGCAACAGGAAATCTTACCGAGTCTCGTAAGAGTTCGGGCAATAAGTGTGCATCCTCACAGGAGAAGGAAGTCAACAGGCAGGTAGCCTTAACAATATGAAGATGGTATCTGTTCTTTGGGACATATCCGAAAGCACAGATACCATCTTCATATCGATTGGTCGACGTCGGAGCAAACGTCTTCCTGCATCAATAACCTTCTCATCATTCGCGTACTGCTTCCCGTAGAGTGCATCCTTCATTGGGCCAACCAGATGGAATTCGGAAGGTGCGAATGCAGGCTGTAGGTTGGATGAAAAAGAGCAGTCCATGTTTTGTGAGCTTCTTTCGGGTGTGTTGACTTGGTGTGAGGCCTTGCGTTGTCACGGAGAACGAGAAGTTCGTTTGCTTTTTTGTGGCGACTAACACGCTGAGGTGGTTTCTTCAATTTACTGAGAATAGCACAGTAAGTTTGGAGTTGATAGTTGCACCACTTGGGAGGACATCAAACAGAATAACCCCTTCAGAGTCCCACAAGACCGAACTTTCTCTTCGGATGAGAGGCGCTGTGACGCAACTCAACGAATAACAGTTTTGTTTCCATTTCGGAGTTATGAACCGATGTTTCACCACCCGTGATGGTGTTCGACAAAGAATTTTTACGATCAGTCTCGTAACATCCAAGTAATTACACAGAGATGGTCTTTCGTTGCACTTTACCGTCTTCTATTAGGCGGCGAGGAACCCAGTAATTAAACACCTTTTGTAAGTAGGCTGTTTATGTTTTCTTATTGGCACCGTTACGTAGCGGTCGGTGTGAGAATCACTGGCTGTGCTGTGTGCAGTCTGGGGCTGGTTTGCATTGTTGTCTGCCACTGTAGTGTTGGGCAGCGGCAGCTGGATGTGAACAGCGCGTAGCGTTGCGCAGTTGGAGGTGAGCCGCCAGCAGTGATGGATGTGGGGAGAGAGATGGCGGAGTTTTGAAATTTGTAAGACTGTCATGAACTGCTATGTATATTATGACTGTTAAGGTAAATACAGTGTTTGTTCTGTATTAAATTCTTTCATTTGCTAACTATGCCTATCAGTAGTTAGTGCCTTCTGTAGTTTGAATCTTTTATTTAGCTGGCATTAGTGGCGCTCGCTTTATTGCAGTAGCTCGAGTAACCAAGATTTTTGTGAGGTAAGTGATTTGTGAAACGTATAGGTTAATGTTAGTCAGGGCCATTCTTTTGTAGGGATTTTTAAAAGTCAAATTGTGTTGCGCTAAAAATATTGTGTGTCAGGTTAGGCACAGTCCTGTATAATTTTTAAAAAGGGGACGTTAAAAAGGGGACGTTTTATATGGCGACCCTGCCAGGATATATGGCGACCCTGCCAGGATATATAAAACGTCCCCTTTTTAACGTCCCCTTTTTAAAAATTATACAGGACTGTGCCTAACCTGACACACAATATTTTTAGCGCAACGCAATCTGACTTTCAAAAATCCCTACAAAAGAATGGCCCTGACTAACATTAACCTATACGTTTTACAAATCACTTACCTCACAAAAATCTTGGTTACTCGAGCTACTGCAATAAAGCGAGCGCCACTACTGCCAGCTAAATAAAAGATTCAAACTACAGAGGGCACTAACTACTGATAGGCATAGTTAGCAAATGAAAGAATTTAATACAGAACAAACACTGTATTTACCTTAACAGTCATAATATACATAGCAGTTCATGACAGTCTTACAAATTTCAAAACTCCGCCATCTCTCTCCCCACATCCATCACTGCTGGCGGCTCACCTCCAACTGCGCAACGCTACGCGCTGTTCACATCCAGCTGCCGCTGCCCAACACTACAGTGGCAGACAACAATGCAAACCAGCCCCAGACTGCACACAGCACAGCCAGTGATTCTCACACCGACCGCTACGTAACGGTGCCAATAAGAAAACATAAACAGCCTACTTACACTTTGAGTGCCCAACTAGTAGAAGAGTGTGCCAAAACCACCAACAGAGACGTCCAGCTGAGCAGCGAGGCATTTGATTGTGATCCGTCGATCACATCGAATGAGTGTGTCGGCACGTTCCAAAATTGTAACAGTCACTGCCGTGTGCGACCGGCTGGCACGCGAGAGATAGTACAGAATTGCGCACCCTCGTAGCGGTGATGACAGACGCTTCGCCTAAGGACTCACCTTACTTTTTTTTGACTGCCAGGTCCTTGTAGACAATCTGAAAGCGACTATGAATACGTGCTATTCTCTGGTTTCCCGCCAAAAGAAACTCAACAAGTCTCTGCCTGGAACGCACCACCGTTGCAGATGCCATTTTGAAGGTTACATATTGCACCAGCACCTATCGGATCTTCATGACACTATTGAGGCTGAAGCGGAAATTTTCCGCCATGTCCCTCAACAAGTACTGCATTTTTTAACCTAAAGTGGCCGAGAAAAAAAATGTTGCATTACTTACTGAACGCTACTCTTACTTGCGCACTCGTGTACTCGCTCTCCCTTCTGAGCGCGTCGAGTCCATGTGTACCCGACAACCGGCTTACGTGACGAATGGCCCGAGCGGAGACTCACGAGATATGTCTACGGGTACAGCTCGTGGTCTCGCGGTCGCGTTCTCGCTTCCCGAGTTCGATTCCCGGCTGGGTCAGGTATTTTCACCTGCCTCGAGATGACTGGGTGTTCTTGTGTCGTGTTCTTCATCATCATCATTCATCCACATTACGGTCGGAGGAAGGCAATGGCAAACCAGCTCCAGTAGGACCTTGCCCAGTACGGCGGTGCGGGTCTCCCGCATCATGCCCCTACACTCTGTCAAGGAGTATGGGACTTCATCATCACACGGAGATGCTGAGATCGGAGATGACGTTGCAGGACTTCCTGGCGAGTTCAAAGTGGTTATACGGAGTTCGTTTCCGATCTCTTCCAGCTACTATCTTCCTACTGAGTCGAGGGGCAGTGCCTCTGCGGCCTATCAGTCTCGGTCTCTGGGGCAGTCGTCCTCCCAACAGACCGATAATACAGGGAAAACGATGTTAGCGTCAAAGCGACAAGAAGTAGCGCCTCTGCGGCGGACATTTAGTGCGTCCCGGCGGCCGCGGACCCGGCCGCCGTGTTTACGAGAAGCGCCGCGCAGTATCTCGGGCGGGACGCGGCGAGCCGGCCAGCCGGCCCTGAATACGTCATGAGGAGGGGGCGGCCATTCTTAGCGCCGAATGTGCCTGCTGGGGACCATCGCTGCGCCCCCTGATTTACACTAACGACGCGGTCCACTTACAGCTGCCTGCGGCCCGTCGCTGCGTCGCCGTAAGCGATAGCCTGGTCTCTGCTGCCGCGGCTCGGAGCGTCCAGCGCTCCCCATAGCCAGGCTGGGATCCAAGGGAACGAGTTGTGCGTAGTGGGGGCTGGGGGGGTGGCAGAGGCCAGTGCAGAGGGGGGGGGGAGTGGAACGTAGGGGTCCTGACTCTCCCCTCTTCCAGACCAAACAACTCTAGCTTTGTAAATACGTTAAACTGTAACCAGTCATACTATTCAAATAGTTGTTTATTCACTCCAGCAACCGGTTTCATCCTCAGATTGTTTCCCAGAACTTATAGCTATTTCATCCATAAAGTTGGTTGCTGGCTTGCGACAGTTTGGACAGGTTCATTGTTAGTATCTATCTGTCTGATTTCATTGTGGTGCCCAGCTGGTACCACATCACTCACTTTTACACAATATGTGTGCACATACGCTGTAAAGGGTTCACCACCCTGCTGCAGCAAATGTAATCTCGATGTATTGCTCACTTACTAGAACGACAATTCGCAGGCGCTGCCTGAGACATAAAATATCTTTGCCCTGTCAAAAGAGGGCTGCAATAGAGTCGCAGGTCAGAGAAGTCTCTGCTGCAGTTGCTCGCTGCTACAATGTAGTTGCCCGTCGCTGGTACAGCGCAGTTTATAATGAGTAGTTGTTAAAGTCACAGTGCAGAAAAAATTGTAAAATTTTATTATATGGAACTGAATAATAATTGTGATCAGCCGCAGAGCTAAATGATGCCATATAATGAGATGATGATGAACAAATGAATAATTGTTAATATAATGAAAAATCAACAGCGTAATTAAGTCACCCATCTCTTGTAAGGTAAACATTATGTTTATTGGGATGCGCGTAGTTAAATCACTTGTCTGAAATGTTACTATGTAGTTGTTTCAATCGTTTCTTTTGTGATTCCTCAGCACCAGTTGACCCAGATTTGTAATATATTCAATCTTCCCGTGTAATAGATTGTAGATCTTTATCAATAAAGTAAAACACTTTCAGAACGTAATTGTTTTTACCAGTCAACTATAAAGGTATAATTTCCCCCTAAGTCATTGCCAGTCCCGATCCAGTCATTTATCTAAATTAATATATTCCAGAATTTTTGTCAGATCATAGTCATGTGTTCCTTAGTAATCAGACGACCAGCTGTACAGCTGTGTCACTAAGTAAAGTCAGTTTTTCTCGTAACTCAGATCTCAGACCAATGTTATCCAGTATTAGTAGATAGGCCAGCATTGCACTAAGCTCTGCCATTTAAGAGCAGATATACTGACAGTGTTACCCGGCGACACCATCACGGGGTAAGAATTTTTCAAAAAAGTGGTTCAAATGGCTCTGAGCACCATGGGACTTAATTTCTGAGGTCATCAGTCCCTTAGAACTTAGAACTACTTAAACCAAACTAACCTAAGGACATCACAAACATCCATGCCCGAGGCAGGATTCGAAACTGCGACCGTAGCGGTCGCGCGGTTCCAGACTGTAGCGCCTAAAACCGCTCGGCCACCCCGGCCGGCTAAGACTTTTTCAGTTTATTTCTCACGGACAGATTCAGATTGATTTCACAGGGCCACGGCGTAGCACTGCTTACCTCAGAATGTATCAGTTTTCATACGTCAGAATTTAATTATACAAATTTAATTATTTTTTTTTTTATTTTCTGTTCGGGAAGGTTACACATCATTATTTTACATTTCTTATTTATACGAGAAGGTTACAACACTGTGGTAACAAAACCTTGCCAGCATCCAGCATGTGCTATACGACAGTTGTATAGCACATGCTGGATGCTGGCTAGGTTTCACTGTCACAGTGCATGTCGATACATATTGTGCAAAAGTGAGTGATGTGGTACCAGGTGCCTATCACAATGGAACCAGACAGATGGATACTAACAACAAAAGCTGCCCATACTGTCGCAAGCCAGCAACCAGGATTATGATTGAAACAGCTATGTAAGTTCCGGAAAACCATCAGAAGATGAGCCTGAAAAAGTTCTAAAACCGTTTCATGGAATGAATATATTACTGTTTCAACAGAGTGATGGTTGCAGTTTCATATATTTACATTTAATAAACAACCACGGGTTCTAAAATATCCGTAATGGATAAGCATAACAAAAGCTTAACTACAGTCCATTACTTCATAATTGACACTTCACGCGTTGTAGCTAGTTTCCTCCAAGCAGAGCACTCACGCCCAAACCGCTCGCCGCTGCCAACTGCCACAACAATTAGCCAGCTCTCTTCCAATTCCTTGTCCGGCTTTCAATCATGACATATTTGGATTTCGAATCCTGGGTATGACCCTTTTACTTCATACGTCATCGCACATGATAAGCACGCCAAAAACAATGCACACATACAAACAATGCTAACGAAGTACACACGTTTCATACACAGCACTAACCGAATATTATTGGATTCTTCCTTACAAGACGTGGTTCAGCGTCACATATACAGCTATAGTTGCAGAGATCGGCGTACATTAGATAATCTTCGCAAGACATTGCCTGCAACCGAATGTTTGAAGCCTGCAATAAATTGTTTCGGCTGGGTCACCCCGGTCATAAATATTTTGGAAATTTGTGGAAAGTTCCTGTGAGACGGAACTGCTGAAGTCATCGGTGCCTAGGCTTACACACTACTTAATCTAGCTTAAACTAAATTACGCTATAGACAACACACACACACCCGTGCACGAGGGAGTACTCGAACCTCCGACGGGGGAAGCCGCGCGAACCGTAGCAAGGTGCCCCAGACCGAGCGGATAGTCACAGTATAATAGTACAGAGCAATGGTTGCGTATATAGGTGCTGGCGCAGTAGCTCGTAGTGTTTGGTCTGTTGGCTGGTTGCTCTCTGTAATAAAAAAATAAAAAAAACTGACATAAGTATTCAACGATGTGCAGAAAAAATGCGGAGAACAAAAACGAACAAACTGGAAAAAAATCTGGCCTGTGGAAGGTCGTGATTTGGAATCTCGTCAAACGCAGCGAAATTTTTTGTATTTTTGAATATAAACTGAGGCCTCAGATTATAATTTTTATTCAATTAATTGTTTAAACACAAGTTTTGCTTCTAATACTTTGACACGTCATTTTAACCGTTGCATTGACTTTTTCATTGGCTCTTATTTTTCTTTCGATCATTCTTTTTTCGTTTGAAATCTTCTTGTGTCGCCTGTAATCTGGAACCAAGTGCCAACAAGGACTGCTCATCGATCGGTAATGCTGCAGCACATGTAGCCACTACAGAATAGTTTCATATAACGAAAAACAAAGAGGAATTGCAGTTTGCTTTTACCGTTGAAACCGAAATTTTTGTGTCTTCTATTTGCTCGTAGCCTTAAACGCCGTGAACTAAGCGGTCGTGATTTTAATTCTGCTGCAGATTTTTGTTAACCGTTTTCTCAGCTACAACGCGCATGACGAGGTTGTGCTTAGGTTAGGTTATGAGTTTGAATTTAGCGCTACGAAAGACGTCCTCTGCCGCAGTTCAGTCATTGGTCAGTTAAAAGCAGCTGTCGTCGGAGCAACTCCAAATTCCGTCATACCTCGTGGCGGCAGCTTCCAGCATTGCTGAGCTTCACACCTTCCTTACAGCATTTATGAAGTGACACGCCCTGTTTGTGTGTCGCCTATAGTCGAGCGGTAGCTGGCAGTGGATGTTGCAACACTGTAGCGGCAATGGACGGACGTCAGTTATCAAGTTATTTTAATCGAACAGTTGAAGCGTTTAAATGCCTCAGGTTTCAGGGACTAAAACAGCACGAAAGGTAAGAGTCTCGAGTGTAGGAGGAAATTGTAGAAATTGCAAGGTGTGTTACACAAACGATACTTTGTAGCTTCTTGCGTGAGAAGTGGGGCTTTGAGTCCGACTACCTGCTAAGAATACTCCAGACAGGAAAATGCGGATGTCCACAGGAGCTGCCCTCAACAACAAATCCTACACAATTAGCCAATCCACTGGTAGAACCAGCAAACAACAGGAAATTGAGTAAGACAAGGGTAGAAATAAAGTTCTGCGTTCTGGCGCTGGACGGGATATTCGGGCCCGACCGAACCCTGTGTCATCCTATGCCAATGCCGTCATCCAACGTGGTTTGGAGTGACATGTGGTCAGCTTATGGATCCTCCTGTGGTTGTAGGGGCCTCTTGACCTTGGAGCCGCTATCGCTGGGTCAAGTAGCTCCTCAGTCGACCTCACGAGAGTGAATGCACCCCGTACTCGTCCTTCCACAAGGGAAAAATCCCTGGCAGTACCAGAAGTCAAATCTGTGTGCCCGCAAACAGCCAGCTGTGCCGACCACTCACCTACAGAAGAGGAGACGAGAAACTGAGTAAAGCAAAAGAAAATGGAAAGACTCTTGAAACGTCCCCTTTGAAAAATTATAAATCACTGTGCTGGTAAACTTCTGCGTTATTTGGTTTTCAAAGAGCTGAGCGAAACTGAACGTACTCAGACATTTCTCTCTTTACTTATTCTGATGATCACTAAACTGACACACAACATTTTTAGCACAACGCAATCTTACTTTCAATAATTCCACAAAAGTATGGCCCTGACTAACAATAAACTATACATTTCATGAATCACTTACCCCACAAAAATCTTCGTTACTCGAACTACTGCAATACAACGAGAGCGAATACTGCCAGCTAAATAAAAGATTCTAACTACTGAAGGTACTAACTACTGATAGGCATAGTTAGCAAATGAAAGATTTTGATAGAGAACAAACAATGTATTTACCTTCATAATGTTCAAAAGTCATAATATACCGGGTGATCAAAAAGTCAGTATAAATTTGAAAACTTAATAAACCACGGAATAATATAGATAGAGAGGTAAAAATTGATACACATGCTTGGAATTACATGGGGTTTTACTAGAACCCAAAAAATCATAGTATTGCTAGACGCGAGAAAGATCTCTTGCGCACGTAGTTTGGTGATGATAGTGTGCTCAGCTGCCACTTTCGTCATGCTTGCCCTCCCAGGTCCCCAGACCTCAGTCCGTGTGATTATTGGTTTTGGGGTTACCTGAAGTCGCAAGTGTATCGAGATCGACCGACATCTCTAGGGATGCTGAAAGACAACATCCGACGCCAATGCCTCACCATAACTCCGACCATGCTTTGCAGTGCTGTTCTCAACATTATTCCTCGACTACAGCTATTGTTGAGGAATAATTGTGGATATATTGAGTATTTACTGTAAAGAACATCATCTTTGCTTTGTCTTACTTTGTTATGCTAACTATTTTATTCTGATCAGATGAAGCTCCATCTGTCAGATATTTTTTGAACGTTTGTATTTTTTTGGTTCTAATAAAATCCCATGTCATTCCAAGCATGTGTGTCACTCTGTACCTCTCTATATACATTATTCCGTGATTTATTCAGTTTTCAAATTTATACTGACTTTTTGATCACCCGGTATATATATCTGTCAATTCATGACCTCCATCTTTACAAATTTCCTTTTTCTGGCGATCACACATTCAGTTCGTCCGCTTATAGCAACCTCTCAAAACACTGGCATCTCTCTCTCCACCACTGCTGGCAGCTCACCTCCAACTGCGCAACGCTATGCGCTGTTCACATCCAACTGCCCAACAGTACAATAGCGAATATTCCAAAATGCCAACCAGCCATAGACTGCACACAGCACAGTCAGTGGTTTTCATACAGAGCGCTACGTGGCGTTACCAAGATAAAAACCTAAACAGCCTACTTCAACCCTTCATAAATGACAAAACAAACAAAGGCTAACTCCTCGGGCATGTGCGGACACAACTGAAAGGAACAGCTGAAGACCCCACAGGAGCAGACCAGTGTTCAGAAACGCGAAGCCAGGTGAAATACACATAGGTATCACTGTACAATTAGATTTTATGTTGGGTAAAGTATGACTTCAAGTTCATTGCTGCTGTAGTTCTTCTATCAGTCTTATAACCGATCTACTCCTAAAATTTTCGGAGGAGTTTTGAAATGCTGTATTTTCGTCAATTACAGTTTATTTGAAGGTACGTTATAACGAGATACTAAACACTGATGTAAGCAAATTACTGTTATTATATAATATAGCTTATATGTTTTATCGTTATTATTAAAATCGTAGGAAATATTGCATTGAAGAGGGGGAGGGTGGGTTGACGAAAACTTGTACACTGTCTAGTCACATTAACAACTCCTATCTACGGCGTCAAAACGTCCAATAATCACTCCAAGACGGCTGGTGGTAGCACTAGTAGGAGAGAACGTGTAGAGAGTGTTGGGGGGAGGGAGGGGGGGGGGGGCATGCGGAGAACTGTGCTTTCGTTGTCGTAATTTGGAACCAGAGTGATCTATCTGGTGACCATAAGATCATTGGGTTTCGTTCCGGGGTGGGAGCATTTCCAAAACGGTAAAGCTTGTAAACTGTTTCTGTGCACTATTCAGTACAAAATGGCGATATGCAAAACCGGTGACAAGGAAATTGTGGTGCGCTATGGCCCACAGATCATAAGGGTGAATAACGGCGGCGAGGATTCGTATGGGCGCATAGCCGTGTAACTGATGAGCAACTGACCGCCCAAATGAACCAAGCGACTACCAACAGTGTCTGCTCAATGAGCATTCAGCGCACGCAGCGCCTATGGGTCTCCGCACCGAGTTCGTGGTTCATAACCCGAGCTGACTGTTGTTAGTTGGCGACGAAGCCTGGAATCTGCATGCCAATAGCGCAACTACGTCCACTGAGTGACGACAGGTGCCACGTTCAAATGTATCACGTTATATGCTCCATTAGACTGATTGTCGTTGGCGTGTACGGTCCTGCAACAATCGTCGGAAGGGATCAGGCCTGAGGAGGGTATGTTATGATTTGGGGAACGTTTTTCTGACATTCCCTGAGTGATCTTGTCATTCTAGATGGCAAAATGGATCAACACTACTATACATACGAGTACAGCATTGTGGACCATGTCCACCCCTACATGCAATTCGTATTTCTCGGTATGATGACATCTACCGATACAATGTGTCACAGCTCACAGTGTACATGCGTCGTGTGAAGGACACGAGGATGAATCTACCGTCCTCCCCTGGCCACCAAACTCCGTGGCTTCAAACGCAATCGAGACCCTGTGTGACTACCTCGTCGGGCTGTTCGCGCCTTGGATCCTCAGTAGAGAAACCTAGCGCGGCTGGTCACTGCACTGGAATGGGCATGGCTCCACATACCTGTCAGTGTCTTCTACAACCCCACTGACTCTCTTTCTGCACTTCAGGGCTGCAAAAGAACGTTATTCACGCTTTCGACCACCTCGTCGGGCTGTTTGCGCCTTGGATCCTCAGCTGAGAAACCTAGCGCAGCTGGTCACTGCACTGGAAAGGGCATGGCTCCACATACCTGTCACTATCTTCTACAACCCCACTGACTCTCTTCCGGCACTTCAGGGCTGCAAAGAACATTATTCACGCTTTCGACAGTTGGCATTAATGTGACAGGACCGCATATTATGGGGCCGGAAGGGAGAGAGGAGGAAAACTGTGCTTCCCATCTTCTCAGGAGCGAACTGTGGGCAGCAATTTCCCTTGCGAGCGTGGAAGCTGCCCCTATCTTACCTAGATCCTCTCGACTCACTCAACTGTAATGCTGTCACGCTATACACACTATCTGATCACATACATCTAGATGCCCTTATGTCATGCACAGTTGACTACTGTCACGATAGGCGGACATGCCAGTGCATAGGAGAGCGGGAGTATTCGTTGTCAGTAGGTGAACAGTAACAGAAGCATGGGTCGGTCAGTCTACATTCGAAACCAGAGTGTCTTGGAATGTAGGCTAATTGTTAAATGGTACGTAAATAACAAATCCATTAGGGGCTTTTCAACCCTTCCAAAGTGGCCCTAGTGGACTATTGTTAATGTGAAGCGGAAACGAGAAGGGTCAAGCATAGCTATTTAAGACCACGTAGACCACATATACTGACGGATAGTCGAACATTGTGGAGGGCGGTTGTAAGAACCGCAACCATCGGAAGGAATCACTCCTAAGTTCCAACTAGCGTTCAACAGTACTACCTTCTATAATTTCGGCTGTTGAGGAACAATGGGTTCTCATTCCTGCATATGAATTCAGTCACAGATGAGAACAAGCCATCTTAAAGGCGAACGGGGGGGGGGGGGGGGGGGGACGATCTCATATTAATGTCCACCGATAGGTGTCTGGATACTTTTTGTGCAGTACTACAGCATCGACTACGCACCGACCAACGCAGCGCTCCAAAACGGCATCAAGCAGGCGTTGATTCGCGAGCCAAATGGAAGAACGGCAGCGCCTCACCTCCAGGAAAACAGAGTTCAGCGCCCCCTGTCAATGCTGAGTTAACTATCGCTGGTCGGTCCGAGTTCAAAACATGGCTCTGAGCACTATGGGACTTAACATATGAGGTCATCAGTCCCTAGAACTTAGAACTACTTCAACATAACTAACCTAAGGACATCACACACATCCATGCCCAAGGCAGGATTCGAACCTGTGACCGTAGCGGTGGTGTGGTTCCAGCCTGCAGCGCCTAGAACCGCTCGGCCACTCCGCCCGGCTGGTCCCAGTTCGGTCATATACTTTGTGAGCATCAGTACCGAGCTATAGGAAGATGTTAGTTAGCTCGCTTTCTGCGAGTAGTAATAAAGCGTGAAGTACTTGTATGTAGGAGGCACAGGAAGCATAGGAATCAAGTATTGTTTCTTCCCTTTCCAGAAATTAAATTTTCTATTAATCAGAAAGTGTTTTGTACAGTTGATTTTGGATTCCTGCCACCGGTATTGCATCTTCTCTCCTTCCTTGTTTGTGTCTACGCTGACTCCCACAAGAACCGACACAATACCTGGCGACGAGGATTCCGGAACCAATGCTGCCTTCGCTCTACGCCGCTCTGTCACAGCGCGTAACTAATATTCTCTCTTTTCTTCCAGAGGCGCATTGCTACTAATTGTGTTCGATAATTGTGTATAATTACTTTGTTGCGGCCTTCCTCTCATTAAAATCGCCTCCTACATCACCAGATGACGGCTGTCCAGCACCTTATTAATGCACAAGCCGCTGTTGCATCAACTCAGCCACAACAGCCAGCCACATTGGCGTCATTGCCTCCGTGCATTCCACCGTTCCGTGCTTTCGATGAACAACAAGAAGACTGGAACGAGTACTACGGCCATTTCGATGCTCATTGTGCTACACATCAAGTGCAAGGTACTGTGAAACTTTATTTCTTGTCAACGACTGGGGCAGGAGTTTACCGCCTCGGTCAGAATTATTCAGAATGGCTCAAATGGCTCTAAGCAGCATGAGACTTAGCATCTGAGGTCATCAGTCACCTAGACTTAGAACTACTTAAACCTAACTACCCCAAAGACAACACACACATCCATACTCGAGGCAGGATTCGAACATACGACCGTAACAGCAGAGCGGTTCCGGACTGAAGAGTCCAGAACCACTCGTCCACAGCGGCCGGCAGAAGTTATTCCTGACTATTAGGCCGCAGTTGCTCGTTTTTGAGGATTTAATTTCCGCCCTCTCTACGTATTACGAGGATCAGTTACAGATTGCTACAGCTGCTCGTCCTCTAGCTCGTCCTCACTGAGTTGTAGTTTTTCTAGTGGAGGTCCTATATTTACATCCCAAAAGAGTGGCTCCAGGACAGATCCTTGGGGGCACCCCTTCGTAACGGTTTTACTTATTTTTCCGCTAGGCGATGATAAATAGACCTCCCTGTCTTCACAATAGCTCCTCAGACAGCCATAGAGGAGCCCTGGGCACTCCTCACGCAAGTGGGAGACGAGTGAGGGCCACCACAGGTTGTCGAAGGCGCCACTGATGTCCACCATGATGCCTACCACATGCTTGTGCAGGACTGAGCTGCAGACTTTGGCCGTCAGTGCAATTGCGTCAGACGCTGATCGCCCCGGTCGAAAACCAAACTGTCTGTCTTGGCTCATGAGATCAGACCACTGATAATATATACCTACCAAAAGCCTATAACCTTCGCCGTCAGCAAACACAAGGGCAATTGGTCCCGAAGACAATTCCTACAGCTCGAGTTTATCGGACGGTTTACTGCAGATACGTATTAGGCACGTTAAACGGGCCGGAAACGTAGTGGCGATTTTTTGTTTTTAAGCGGTCAGAGCCATCTAGTTTACGGACAGCACAGGCTTCTGATGCTCTGCTAAGGAAACATTTCCAAATCGAATCGACGGGACTGCATTTTAAGCAGTTCAGCTAGTAGGGGCTAAAGTAAGGATCTGGTGTGTTACGTCGAAAGGCAAACCAAGGCCAATCGTACCCGAAGAACTACACAAAGCAGTTTTCGATGCAGTTCATTATTTAACTCTCCCTGTAGCAAACACCAGCATCAGGCTTATCACAGAGTGATTCATATGGCCCAACATAAGGAAGGATTGTCACAGGTTGGCAAAACCGAATGTGTCGAGCTAATGTCGGCATATATGCCGATAAGCAAGTGAGAGAATTTCCTAAAATGACTGTTCATTTCTCTTACGTACTTTGGATTTTCTAACACTACTTCCCCCATTTGAAAGCTACCGATACTTGCTACACGTTACCGACCGATACAGTCGGTGGGTAGAGGCAATTCCATTCGAAGACATCTCAACGGAGACGAAGGCAAAGCTTTTGATAGCAACGTGGATATCACATTTTTGCTTCGCTCGATACCATAGACCAAGGGTGACAATTCGAGTCGACACTGTTTCTTGAGTAGGCTAATCTGTGTGTGTCCCAACATTATCATGCAACCCGCTACCAACCGGCACGTAACGGAAAGGTCGAACGCCGGCATAGCACATCGAAAGCCGCGGTAGCGTGCCACGAAGAAGTCGGACCTCCGCAATGCTGCGGATATTGCTAGGCCTCCAAAATACACGCAAAAAGAGTATAGGGAGTTTCAAAAGCAGAGATGATATAAGGGAAGAACTAAAGCCTAACGTCAGAATTTTTTTTCAGCACAGCTGGAACAAAAAGTAACCAGCCTGCTGTACATGCTGCAAAAAGTGCGAACCCAGATGTTCAAGCGGCGTCTGCACCAGCAGCAAGGCGTTTTACGTGCACAAAGATCTCAGTACACGCTTGCTTGTAATGTTGGGGACCCCTCTGCATCCACATTATGCCGGACCATACAAAATCCCAACACATGATGAGCGTACAATGGTAAATATACTGTAACTGCAAGCAATGAACTGTGTCTATAGAACGAGTAAAGCCGGCGTAAATACTACCGTTGGAAGACGAAATGATTCACGAAAAGAAAGAGGAGACTTGTGTGCCTTGGAGTAGAACATTTGTTTGACATTAAGATTACTATTTGGAGTTCGACATCAAACTTTCTATTTTTAAGGCTTGAAATCTTGTGTAAGTTCGTAAGTTAAGCATCAATAAAACTCTTTGTAGCACCAAAAGTATGTTTCAATTGGCTTAGTGGGACGATGAACATGTGGGATACCTACGTTAAACACAGCAAAGGACAGAGGAGAATAAAATGTTGTTGTTGTTGTGGTCTTCACTCCTGAAACTGGTCTGATGCAGCTCTCCATGCTACTTTATCTTGTGCAAGCTTCTTCATCTCCCAGTACTTACTGCAATCTAAATCCTTCTGAATCTGCTTGGTGTATTCATCTCTTGGTCTCCCTTCACGATTTTTACCCACCACGCTGCCCTCCAATGCTAAATTTGTGATCCCTTGAGGCCTTAAATATGTCCTACCAACTGGTCCCTTCTTCTTGTCAAGCTGCGCCACAAACTCCTCTTCTCCCCAATTCTATTCAATACCTCCTCATTAGATATGAGATCTACCCATCTAATCTTCAGCATTCCTCTGCAGCACCACACTTCGAAAACTTCTATTCTCTTCTTGTACAAACTGTTTATGATTCACTTCCATACATGGCTACACTCCATACAAATACTTTCAGAAACGACTTCCTCACACTTCAATCTATACTCGATGTTAACAAATTTCTCTTCTTAAGAAACGTTTTCCTTGCCATTGCCAGTCTACATGTCATATCCTTTCTACTTCGACCATCATCAGTTATTTTACTCCCCAAATAGCAAAACTCCTTTACTACTTTAAGTGTCTCATTTCCTAATCTAATCCCCTCAGCATCACCCTACTTAATTCGACTACATTCCATTATCCTCGTTTTGCTTTTGTTGATGTTCGTCTTATATCCTCCTTCCAACACACTGTCCATTCTGTTCAACTGCTCTTCCAAGTCCTTTGCTGTCTCTGACAGAATTACAATGTCATCGGCGAACCTCAAAGTTTTTATTTCTTCTCCATGGATTTTAATACCTACTCCGAATTTTTCTTTTGTTTCCTTTACTGTTTGCTCAATATACAGATTGAATAACATCGGGGAGAGGCTACAACCCTGTCTTACTCCCTTCCCAACCAGTGCTTCCCTTTCATGCCCCTCGACTCTTACAACTGCCATCTGGTTTCTGTACAAATTGTAAATAGCCTTTCGATCCCCGTATTTTACCCCTGTCACCTTTAGAATTCGAAAGAGAGTATTCCAGTAAACATTGTCAAAAGCTTTCTCTGAGTCTGCAAATTCTAGAAACGTAGGTTTGCCTTTCCTTAATTTCACTTCTAAGATAAGTCGTAGAGTCAGTATTGCCTCACGTGTTCCAGTATTTCTACGGAATACAAATTGATCCTCCCCGAGGTCGTCTTCTACCAGTTTTTCCATTCGTCTGTAAAGAATTCGCGTAAGTATTTTGCAGCTGTGTCTTATTAAACTGATAGTTCGGTAATTTTCACATCTATCAACACCTGCTTTCTTTGGGATTGGAATTATTATATTCTCCTTGAAGTCTGAGGTTATTTCGCCTGTCTCATACATCTTGCTCACCAAATGGTAGTGTTTTGTCAGGAATGGCTCTCCCAAGGCCGTCAGTAGTTCTAATGGAATGTTGTCTACTCCCGGGGCCTTTTTTTGACTCAGGTCTTTCAGTGTTCTGTCAAACTCTTCACGCAGTATCATATCTCCCATTTCATCTTCATCTGCATCCTCTTCCATTTCCATAATATTGTCATCAAGTACACCGCCCTTGTATAGACCCTCTATATACTCCTTCCACCTTACTGCTTTCCCTTCTTTGCTTAGAACTGGGTTTCCATCTGAGCTCTTGATATTCATACAAGTGGTTCTCTTTTCTCCAAAGGTCTCTTTAATTTTGCTGTAGGCAGTATCTATCTTACCCCTAGTGAGATAAGCCTCTACAGCCGTACATTTGTCCTCTAGCCATCCCTGTTTAGCTAGTTTGCACTTTCTGTCGATCTCATTTTTGAGACGGTTGTATTCCTTTTTGCCCGCTTCATTTACAGCATTTTTATATTTTATTCCTTTCATCAATTAAATTCAATATTTCTTCTGTTACCCAAGGATTTCTACTAGCCCTCTTCTTTGTACCTACTTGATCCTCTGCTGAATTGACTACTTCATCCCTCAGAGGTACCCATTCTTCTTCTATTCTGCAGTCTGCTGACATATGACTATTTGGGTTGTACAGTTTGAAATCCCGTAGAACAGTTGAGCTTGGCATGCAGAATGATTAAGAAGCCTCATGGTCGGACAGTCAGTTATGTTGAAATTTACTGCAGTTTTTTTTGCAATGTCAGTCATATGTTGCTCTTTCACGAACTGACACTTGACAAAACCAATTCATATTCTTACCACATGGAATCCAATAGATGAAAAACAGTTTCCCTCTGATGTTTTGTAGTCACATTATGCACAAATTTAAAGAAAGAAAAACATAAAAATCAAGAGACATCTTTCTCATTCGTATTATTTAACACAATTTCGAGTTCCGTACCCTTGAAGTGGGCGAAGGAGCAACTAAGATCTGAAATTTGCGTCGTAACACAATTTGCAGGGGTACCCTAGATTAGAACACTGCTCCCATAGATCTTTAACAATTGCGACGCGTTGTCGGATTGAGTTGTGTACTTACACCTCACTTCAAATAAATCTGTTATAATGCGAGTAGTCTAGCTTCTGCTATGTGGACGTACAGTAAAAAATTCATGCATGGTGTCGGACTTAACAAATTTTTTACCGTAGGAACAAACTGTTCGATTTTAGTTTAAACTGCTAAGATAAGGGCCAGCGCCCGGTGGCAGATCCATCGTCTAATGCGCTTTTATTAGTTCGATTACACGAGGCAAATTCTTTTGAACAATTGCCGTAGTGAGAAAGATGAAACTAATTATTTTTTAATGACATCATCTTACTTTTAGTTGTTAGTATGAAAATATTATGCTTGAAAATGGCACAAATGTCGAAACTGCAATAGCAAAATAAAACACTTACTGCTAAAAGAAAGACGATGACATTTAAAAATTTGTAGAAGGTTTGGACCGACGTTACAAAAAAGTAATGAAATGGTACTAAGATTTCTTGAACGATACTTACATACAAAATAAAACGCTGACTGACGTTTATTCGCTGCTCCTGGACCTTCTTGATCAATCGTAGCAGTCTATGCAGCATCCGACAAGTCGCGAAGTGAAAACGAAGGTAGTTAACAGATTGTTGTAACAACCATTACTGACGAGAGGTTTTGGTAGCTTATAACAAAGTCGAGGAGAAGCAAGGGCTGTAGTGTTATCAGGCTGCTGATAATGCGTCAGCGACAGGATTGTGTTTGGACAAAGTGTAAATGCCATTTATATTTTCTAGTGGAGAAATTATATTGAAATAACTGGATCCATTAACACTTACTTTTGAGTTGTTCTGAGTATGCGTCCGTTATTGTTCCCAGAGCTCGTATTACGATGACAATTAAGGAAAACCATCGATACCACAATGACTAATACCAAACGCTGTGAATCTGTCACGAACATTTCTTTCTTTATGAAAACTAACAGACGGTAGGACCACCCTCTCACAAACTTGGTTAGCGATGACTTTTTTCGCCAAGAGGAGTTGTTGGGTTACCGTAAGGACTTCCAGAACCACATAATTAGATGAACATGCAGCATAGTATTTCGTGGCACATACGACATATTTTTCAAAAGCACTATACCGACAGGAAGCACTGTACGAATAATCTTGGACGATGGGTGTTCATTAGAGGTTCGCCAGACACGAAGCTGCCTGACAGAACACATCTCGTGTACAGTATGGTGAAGGGAGCATCATATATATTGTCTTGCTTCGTCCATAACGAAACTGTGGTTTGAAGGTGCGTCTGTTTGTGTTCTAAAGGACAAATTAAAACAGTTATTGTGTCAGTCACTTTTATTTTCTTCCAAGATGCCTTCAGACGGTTGCCTCCCAATCTGCATGGGGTCGCTAGTACGCATAAGCATTTCATTTCCTAGATGAGTCCACTTCTGTGCCTTGGATTGAAGTTGAAAAATGTCGAAAATGTACAAATGAAAAATCACGCTGCAGATAATTATATACACAAAACAATATCACTGAGAATCTCTTATAAACAAAACAAAACCAGTCCAGATCTCTTACCTGTGTGCATACTGTTCGCATCATAGTTCCGTGTGTAAGATGGCAACGTTCTTCCTCTTACAAGATGCTGAATTTATATAACAGTAGGATCTGTGGATTATTAGTAGTTGTTAGTAGTGATGGTATGCCTGCCTTTCAAATATTGGTCTCTACTTTTTCAGACATCCATTCGCTTGTCACCGATCGCTTGCAAACGTTAATCTTGCCATAATTCCTGTTTATTCTTTCACATTGAGATTGTCACGCCCAAGCAACGTAGCATATTCTTGGCAAAATGAATCGAAGTCCATGATAGTAATAGTCTCGACAGGCTGTACAACGTAAAACAGCCACTAGATCAATTTTCCGAGACATGTTAGTTTCACTGAACCGCGGACGAACCTCGGCGGAATTTAGAAGAAATGGATAGGCACTGTTTCACAATTTCAGTGTTTGAATTTCTTTCAAGACCACAATCACACGTAATCACTTTTACATAACACTAAAACTAACAACAAAAACTTATTAAACTATATTTTTTTAAATTTAAAAATACTTTTAAAGCTTTCAAAAATCGTTCAAATGGCTCTGAGCACTATGGGACTTAACATCTATGGTCATCAGTCCCCTATAACTTAGAACTACTTAAACCTAACTAACCTAAGGACATCACACAACACCCAGTCATCACGAGGCAGAGAAAATCCCTGACCCCGCCGGGAATCGAACCCGGGAACCCGGGCGTGGGAAGCGAGAACGCTACCGCACGACCACGAGCTGTGGACTTTTAAAGCTTTCACCGAAATTTCCTTTATACAGTTAAAGTACGATGACTAGTTTCGGTTGTTTTCTACAACCATCGTCAGATCGTTCAGATCGTAAACTTGAGTTGCAAAACTTCGGTGTTAGCCGTGGTCATGCAAAGACTCATTTTTACGATATGAACTATCTGAAGGTGACTGTAGGCAGCAATCAAAAGTACCAGTAGTCACCATATTTTAGTTAAATTAAATCCAATTTACTGACAGCGAAGCTTTTTTGTATCGACTAAACAGATAGAAACTTCAATACCAAATACAAAGAACATAGAGAAACACGAAGGAAAAACGCAGAAGATAAATGGCCTTTTGCTTCCCACCTAATCACAGGACACTATTTTGCTACCATTGAAAATAATTGTACGACTGCCGTAAAATGGAGGAGGTTACTCGTATGGACATTCTGGAGAAGCAGAAATTTGTAACCATATGCACCTTAATAAGAACAAAATTCCTAACGAACAGAAAAACTTAAAAAACAGACTGTCTTTATGCTATTCAGAAAGTGATCGGTATGTTGCATGTAAATGGTTCTAGCGCCATTGGAAAGTATATGTACCTCATATATTAGTAAACAACAGACCAGATCCGTACCCCAGGCTTCATCCCGTGCATATATATCGTTTGAGTACGGAGATAGAATTGACAGTTCCGCTTGTTGCCATCGCTCGCCTTCCAGCCTTGATGTCTCTTTCGTCAAGGATCTCTGAGCATAGTCTGTTGTCTTTACGTTTAGTACTGCTTTTGTTTGCTATGTTTTCTTTTGTGTCTGTCTGTAAATGATTTAAATTCTACGTGTTGCTGTATTTTTTAAAGCATTCTTCTACTGATATTATTAATACCTGCTTCCTCATTCGTGTTCGTGCCATCTCTTATTTAACATCTTGTTTTTGCCCTACTGCCACCTCTTTATGTTAGTTTCAGTTACTTGTGTCACTGAGTTGCTGCTTTGTCTGCCCGTGGGCGGTAGTAGCAGCACTTATCGATATACGCCCAGCCCTATTATCTTTGCGGCACTGCTGTTACTTCCCCGTCGTCGTGTGTCGCGAAGTGAGTTGGAACGTGCGAGCAGAGACTTCGGACCTGGCAGTATTTGAGTTGGCACGCGGCACATCTTCAGTTGGGGCGCGGCAGTGAGGTCCGGACTGCCATGTCTCGCCCGACGGCTGCCGACACACATGATTGGAGTGGGGACGACTTTGGTTGGTCGTCAGTCGGTCGTATTGCCGGATGACGTGTATTTGGCTGGCTGTCGCTTATGTGTTGGCAGTGTGTGCCGACTCGTGATTCGTCCCTGTTGTTGTACAGTCACTGCCGTTACCATTGTCTAGTTCTTTGTGCAAGTGTTCGTGAAACTGTGTGTAGTTTGTGTGATTTAGACTGACAAGTTATTTTAAATATGGTTGACGTACTGGCTCTGAGCAGTCGGTCGGTTGGTGTGGAGCAGCGAGGAATTCTCGGCGGGGCGTTTTTTGGCCGGGGCCCACTGGCGGTCTCTACGCGGTGTCGGAGAGTGTGGCGCTGTTCCCATTGCTACGATGTCCGTGGCCCATCGACCCTGGACACGAAAGTTGAGTTTTTATTTAACCTACAAGCAAGTCAAGACTGTTCACATTGTGTCCTTTGGAGTTCGTTGTCGGCTGCTGGGATATTCCCGCGAGCAACAACGTGGTTTTCAAGTTGGAAAATTCTAGCCACCCTCCGATGGAGTTTCACTGTATTTGGTTATTTGAATTGAAGTGCACCAGCGGAATCTTCTGCCTTGTGGCCGTCAACGTTCCGGTTACCTGTCCTGGCCGTTGACGCAAATTTCAGGCGGTGCAGTTTCCTCATCGTGTTGTTGCTGTCCAGCACGGTGTGTAGTTTGACAGCTCCATGTATGATTGGTTGTGGGCGCCAATATCTTCTACATTGTTCCGTTGAACTCCCTGTTGTGCCCTGGTCGGGTGAAACGGAAGTTATCTTGTCGGTGGGTCCGCTGAATGTCGTTCGGTTGGGTTGTCGTCGGATCGTTAATGGTTGGCCCGGCTGCCTGTCTCACCTAAGCAAGCGTTAGTGTTTCGATTACAGCCCGACCCTCGAACATCTGGGCGCCCTTGTGGAGACTGCCTTATTTTTTCAAATTTGTTCTTGTTGTTGGTACTTGTACGGCTTCTAGCCAATTTTGTGTTTTAAATTAGAGTTGTTTTACTCTTAAGGCCTACAGCCTAGTTTAAAGTACTGTTTCAGTTAAGCCCTTTGAAATTTTAATTTTTTTTGAATTTTTAAGTCTTCGGCCTTCAGCCGATTTGAATTTAACTTGTTTGCTTCAATCTACTGAATTTTTAAGTCTTCGGCCTTCAGACGGTTTCAGTTTCAGATGTTTGCTCTGAAGGCCTTCGGCCTAAATTAAAGACCTGTTTCACGTAAGGACTTTGGTATTTTTTTTAAAAAAAAAAAATAATGTTTATGAGTTCTATGTGTTCGGCCTTCAGCCGATCTGAATTTAACTTGTTCACTTCGGCCTAATTAAAGAACTGTTTTAAGATAAGGCTTGCCTTTTAAATTCTGATTATGATTGCGTTTTAAGTTATTGACCCTCAGCAGTTTTGAAATTAAAGTGGCTTTTAGCCGGTAATTAAGTCCCAAAGATTAAAGCTGTGTGTTTAAAAAATTTTTTGGGCTCTTGTAATGTCTGATCAAAAAATAAATGTGTATGTTCGAGTGTAACTGATAGCCCCTTTCCACAATTTATTCTATCTCTCCTGTCCTGCGGGTTAAGCAGCGCATTTCACTCATGTCCGTCTTCCCTGCATTCTACAGCCCCCTCCGCCCCCTGTAATCCACCTCTCCCCTCTTTAAGCAGTGCCTCTTCACATGGCTCATCAATGATCAACAGAGAAGACAACCAAAAGAGAAGTGCAAATAAAACCACTCCAAGATGTGCCGAGCCAAAACCATCCTGGACGAATTTCGAGGCACCAGGGACAAAAGAAACTCACTAGTCTTTGTCTGAGTGCCTCTGTGACGCAAGGCTCTTAATTTCCTACGCTATTTTTGATACCTTCTGAAAACTTGGACGATTTGTTACACAACGATGTTTATTTTACGTCGAGTGATTCGTACTATGCTGTCTTGAAAATGTTTACAGTTATTTTATGTGCTTATTTAACTTCTTCCATGTCGACCTTCGTGTTGTCATTGTTATACAAGATGGTTCAGCAGCTCATACCCGTAGATTTTATGCAACCAGCAACGCCTTCCACTACAAAGAGAAACATTTGCATATTCTCTCGCTCGTTATGCGCGAACTATTAGTACTACGGAAGAAAAACGAACAGGACCCTTTAATAATAATATTAATGCAGATAAATTTTATACTGGGATATGTTTTCGCCAGATACCGTAGTCTTCGAATTATTCAAGAGAAATCTACAAAAGTGACCTAAAAAAGCGTTAACGCCGGCCGGGGTAGCCGAGTGGTTCTAGGCGCTACAGTCTGAGGCCGCGCGACCGCTACGGTCGCAGGTTCGAATCCTGCCTCGGGCATGGATGTGTGTGATGTCCTTGGGTTAGTTAAGTTTAAGTAGTTCTAAGTTCTAGGGGACTGATGACCTCAGCAGTTAAGTCCCATAGTGCTCAGAGCCATTTGAACCATTTTTAAAAAGCGTTTACTTAAAGAAAACGAAAATCCAGTGAACCGTATCCCAGCAAAAAATTTAACTACATTGAATTTCCTAAAAAGAGGCCCCGTTCATTTTTTTCTGTAGGACTAATAGGTTGCACGTAACGAGTGAGAGAAAATGAAAATCTAGAAGCATAGTTCTTTATTGCCTTCTGGGTTGCATAGAACCCATGGCAGGGGCAGCTGAATCACCCTCAAATTTTTTTTATAAAATGCATTTTAACCATCACCTGTTTATTGTCCCATAAGTCATCTACAGATTTCGGCTATTAACCATAATCCACGACTCTGTCAACATCAACATTAAAAAGTTTATGAAAGGACAATGCATACAAAAATAGGAAAACTCAACCAATATATGTGTGAAAAATACCATTTGTATACTTACAAGGTACAACAAGCTAGTTACAAACGTCCCATATTCTTCTGAAGCCAACCATATCGAAGATATCCAGAACTGTATAAGCAATTTGTCTTAGAATAATAAAAGTATTATGTTGAACCTCACCTTATGGAAACATTACGAATCACCCTGTGCATCTTAATTCTAAAAACAACCTCTAATCCGACCTGGTCTCTGAAATTGGTGGTGATGACAGAAAATAAATTTCCGTCTGCTTCTATATTTTGTTTTCAGATAACTACTGCAACTGTGGATACATGGAACCATCATGCTCAACATTCTGGATAGAAACAGTTAAATAAACTTAGAGGCGTCAGCAGCAAACTGGAACTATGAAACGGACCGCCACACGTATTCCAACTGCCACCCAAACGGTAGCACCTTGCATTAGGTCTCGTTCTATGCGAGTGGCAAAAGCGAGCAGTAGCATTCGAACTTTAGATTTAAGATTTAAGATTTCAGAGCAAACAGCAGCATCGGTCGACATGCCTGTGAGTCACGCGTGCGAGCAGAAAATTTCTGCTACAGTCTGATCCGATTAGCCGACTGATTACGGCGCCAGTATAATGACCAAGCCTTAATTAGTGAGAAGCCTTAATTAGTAAGGACAGATGAAATTTGGATCTTCGTTATGCATAAGTCACATTTCTTTTTGTCGAGAGAAAACTAGGTACCATATGGTGGGTACAAGACTCATCATTTCAGATGTAATTTGAAGAGCATCGTCAACCATTAAGTTATATTCCGTCTCTGATATCAGATCCATCATCTAATCAACCTAATTCTCGATCCGGTTACACGAAGAATAAATCTTTCGAACGACTGTCTCTGAATACTCAAATAAAACACTAATTCGTAAATTTTTAATGATACTGGAATAGAATAAATTTTCATGGAGTCACACGCTGTTCCTAATGCTATTTACAGGAAATTTGATTGTCTGTTCGTATCTAGGCAACGTTAGTCAAGACGTGACGTGACAGTGAAAAATGTTGTTTGAGGGAGAAATCTGATCCACTTAACATCTATAGCCGACAACAAAAAATAGAATATGTTAACCCAGTCAAAGAGCAGCTAGGCCTGTGATGACGTCAGGCAGATTCTGACGAGTCATCATACATCCTGAGGTAGGTTCCCTGAACTGTATTTACAAGTACGGTGACTAGCAATTACCTTGTCCATTCCGGCAATTATTTTGAATTATCAACGGAAACTCTCATTAATATTCGCCTTCCTGAGAGACAGTTTCCACTCTTTCCAGATTAACAATGTAACTGCAGACCAGATGTGGGTTGAATTAAAATAAATAATACCGACAGCAACTGAGAGATTTATGCCAAATATATCAACATATGACGGACAACTTAAATAGGATAGAATACACAGTATCGTGGGGAAAGCGAAACAAAGATTGCGTTTTATTGGTAGAACACTTAGAAGATGCAATAGATCTTCTAAAGAGACAACCAACACTAAGCTTGTTCGTCCTCCTTTGGAGTACTGCTGCGCGGTGCTGGATCCGTAACAGACAGAAATAATGGAGGACATCGAAAAAATTAAAAGAGGAGCAGCAAGTTTTGTATTATCGCGAAAGAGGAGAGAGAGTGTCACTGACATGATACAGGATTGTGGGTGGACATCACTGATACAAAGGCGTTTTACATTGCGGCGGAATCTTCTCACGATATTTCAGCCACCAACTTTCTCCACCGAATGCTAAAATATTTTGCTGACGCAGATCTACAAAGGAAGAAACGACCGTCATAATAAAATAAGAGAAATCAGAGCTCGCACGGAAAGGTGTAGATGTTCGCTTTTTCCGCCGCTTATTAGAGACTGGAATAGTAGATAATAATTGTGAAGGTGCTTCGATGAACCAACTACCAGGCACTTAAGTGTGATTCGAAGAATAGTCATTTAGATGTAGATGTAGATGCATAAATTACAGTGAATGTAAATATGCATTCTGTACAAGTTTGCAAATTATCCCATTAATTTCTTTGGTAACATAATAACACATTATATTGTGTCACAGCTTTATACTGTTTTGTCCGTATTATGCGGGCACATCATAATTGTTCTTGAGTAAAAGAACTGTATCTGAATTCAATATTTAGTGAAATATCCGTTCCTGTTTATAACAGCTTTCAATCGCTTCTGAATGTTACCAACCATTTTTTTCAGTGTACTTAGCTCTAGTTAGTCCGATTTTCCTTCAACTTCGTTTCCAGATCTTCTTTCAACTTGATTGTACTCCTGAACCTTCTGTCGAATTCGACCCGTAAATTCTACATGGGATTGAAAGTCTGGTAGTTGAGGTGGAATGCGAAGATATTTGGGAGAGTTAGAAGCTAGTCTCTTACAAGGTATATGATGTGCACCTCGGGTAATTACGTTGGAAAATTGTGAATGTAGATCCTAAACTTCCTAGCACTCCCAAGCAAACTTGGCTTCAGTATGTTGAGATAGCCCTCTTCCTTTAACATACTGCCAATGAAAGCAACCTGTCTCGCACCCGATGACTAATTGCAGTCCATTACCAAAACTCTCACTTCGCAGTGTTTTACCGTAGATTGCGATTGTTTATCTAGCAGATCCTCGACTTTTGGATTTTGCAGTTTACCCACCTATTGAAAAGACGTTGAAATTGTAGAGGAGTACACTTAATCTTTCCTATTATTAATCGCCTTTGTCTCTCATTTAGCTTCGTTCACTGCTTTTTCTGAGGGACAGGTTGTATGCAGTTTTCCTTTTCACAGAGTCGTATAACACATCAACATTATTTCTGGGTATTTTCAGCAAACCTGCAATATCTCAGTGACTGCGGCCCTTCTTATGCTGCAAGGAGACATGTTGTCGATGTTAGAATGTTGCGTTGATTAGCTCCCCATATTGTAGATTTCGTGGCCATACAGAACAAGAAAACGGGAATGGACAGGAAGAAACAATCCGTATCGTATCACACAAAACGTGCATTTGTGCATAGGAACTCAAGTCATGTTACTGTGTGACCGAAATGATTATTTTGAACAACATATTTCTTAAAAGTTTTACTGCGACATGACGCTTTTTGATTTAACAGCTGTCTCTCTCTCGATCCGGAGCACTTATGCATGTGTTGGAAACGTAGTCTCTCAAGTGACGCAAAAAACCATTGTTTTAACAAATATTAATGACATATTCTGTACATATAGAAATACTTAGTGACAAATTGCAGGTATGTAGTTGCTACAGTAATTATAGATCAGAAAACAGTCTGAAAACAGGCTGGTTACTAAAATACAATGTGTGATTTTCTTAACGGTTACGTAATTACATATAGCCGCTGGAGATTACAAATTGAGCGAGTGCTTCCACTCGGCAATTAGGTCATATAATTTTTCTTTTTCTAACTGCTTCCAAGCAATTTATATGTAACCACAGGCTCTACACAATGCACAAAGCGAAGTGAAGGTAATAAACTGAACTCAAAGGTGAGATTTTATAGAGATGAAATGTACGGGTTTCGGTCGCAAACAGAGCAGGCAAGCATCTCGTAGTATCACTGCTGATAGCTTGCACACAATAATTGTTGCAGTCATATCATCATAAGTATTTGTCCTTGTCATGCGCCAGTAATTACACTACCATCTTCGGCGAGGGCATTGTACTCCAGGTTTATTGAAACTAGCGTTTGCTTCCACCGACTGAGTACTCAACTGAAAAAGAAAAACATGACGAATAAGTCATTCATTTATGAAATCAATAAACAGTCAGCTTTGTAAGTTCCAAATTGTCAAATCTTCTACCACTCTTTCCTCAAATAACCAAAAATATCAAGATCTTGGTAGTTTTTCTTGTTAATTAATTAAGAAAATTTTTAATGAAGTAGCGTATCACTTTTTGGCAGTGGATGATACGGCTTTATACTAGTAACTTGTTATGTTTACATTTCGTGGATCTGTTTTCCTCATAACTGCAGTTCTGATTTTTTTTCCGTCGACGCACCTCTTTGTATTTCATTAAAAAAGATCTGTACGCCTGAATATCTTATTTCTCAGAAACTGAAAGTTTTTATGTTTTGAGTTGAACTGAAGACAGCTTTTCATTAGTAGGACATTTTTAAACGTGCTGGTTGGTAGCAAGATTCTGGTGGTTATATTTGCGCACATTGATGGATTATGTAACAGTATTTCGTGCATACAAAACAACTCAGACGTGTCTGACACCATATCATTTTGTTGGATGACACAGATTTCATCGTCGCATCTGTTTCAAGATTTCGTTGTTCTTTTACTTCTTTTCGCACTCCATCCATGAACGGGACATCAAATCAATTTTCAGTGTTCCTCAGTCCAATTTACCTCCCATTTGTGTGAAGCCATTGATGAAATTTTAACATTGAAGCTTCATGTCGCGACTGACGTACAGAGACTCATACTCATTACTACACGTTAGTGTATCAATCATGCTAGGACATCTTCAAAATCACTTCAGAGTATTATCCACATACCCTGATGAACTATGTAATTATCTTGCTCCCTCTTTCACCGACTAAAGACGTTAAGTGGAAACTTACACTGAAGAGTGAAAGAAACTGGTACACCTGCCTAATATCGTGTAGGGCAGTAGTGCCGCAACACGACGTGGCATGGAATCAACTAATGTCTGAAGTAGTGCTAGAGAGAAATGACACCGTGAATCCTGCAGATTCAAATGGTTCAAATGGCTCTGAGCACTACAGGACTTAACATCTGAGGTCATCAGTCCCCTAGAACTTCTTCTATACAAAGAAAAGGGTGAGGGTGACATATATGTTGATTTGCCAAAGTCTTTATTAGCATTTTCAGTAACATGATATGTTCGGTATGCTATGATGTCTCGATCAACAAAGCTTTCCAGTCCGGATACATTGGGTACACCTGTTCCACCACGTACAACAGCGACTGTTAGCCATCCATTTCCGTGGGTAAACGAATCATTGATGTCGATGCTGAAGTTTAGTCTGCATCCACAAAAGACTGCAGGTCCGTCCAGTAGAGCGTGTGCAGCGACAGATTTGATAGTATTCTTTTTTTTGTCGGCAGCAGATGTCGTCATTTCAACGTCTTCAATTGCTTTATATATAGTCTGTCTTGCACGACGACGGCGACTGTATCTTCTGTATGGCATCTTGGCAGCGTTCAATGCAGTTGCTTGTGCAGCAGCCCAACTAACCTAAGTACATCACACTCATCCACGCCCGAGGCAAGATTCGAACCTGCGACCGTAGCAGTCACGCGATTCCGGACTGAAGCGCCTAGAACCGCTCGGCCACAGCGGCCGGCAAATCCTGCAGGACTATCCATAAGAGTACGAGGGGGTTGGAGATCTCTTCTGAGCAATGCATTGCAATAATGTTCATTTCTGGGAAGTTTGGCGGCCAGCGGAAGCGTTTAACCACAGAACAGTGTTTCTGAAGTCACTCTGTAGCGATTCTGGCTGTATGTGTGGGGTGTCGCATTGTCCTGCTGGAATTGCCCAAGTCCGTCGGAATGCACAATGGACATGATTGGATGCAGTTGGTCAGACAGGGTGCTTATGTACATGCCATCTGTCAGCATCGTACCTAGACATCACTCCTGCTGCACACGCCCCACACCATTACAGAGCCTCCCCCAGCTCGAACACTCCCCTCCTGATATGCAGGGTCCATGGATTCATGAGGCAGTCTCTATACCCGTACACGTCCATCCTGCTCGATACAATTGGAACGAGACTCATCCGACCAGGCAACATGTTTCCAGTCATCAACAGTCCAACGTCGATGTTGACGGGCCCATGCGAGGTGTAAAGCTTTGTGTCGTGTGGTCATCAATAGTAAACGAGTAGGCCTTCGCCTCCGAAAGCCCATATTGATGATGTTTCGTTGAATGGTGCGCACCACACTTGTTGATGGCGCAGCATTTAAATCTGCAGCAATTTGGTGAAGGGTTGCAGTTCTGTCGCACTGAACGACTCTCTTCATTCGTCGTTGGTATCGTTCTTGCAGGATCATTTTCCGACCGCAGCGATGTCGGAAATTACATGGGTCATCGGATTCCTGATATTCACGGCACACTTGTGAAATGGTCGTACGTGAAAATCTCACTTCATCGATACCTCGGAGGTGTTATGTCCCATCGCTCGTGCGCGGACTATAACCCCACGTTCAGGCTCACCTAAATCATGATAAACTGCCACTGTAGCAACATTAACCTATCTAACAACTGCGCTAGCCACTTGTTGCCTGATATAGGCGCTGCCTGTTTCATATCTCTGTATTTGAATATGCATGTTTATACGAGTTTCTTTATTGCTTCAGTATAATTGCACTTTTAGTTACTTTTCTGAAAAGAGGAAGTAGTGCAAAACTAATCATTGGGTCTCAGAATCGTTGCGACAATCTTGGAGGGATTGTAGAGGGTATCTTGAGGAAAAAATCGAGGACAGGAACCCGTTTTTACAAACGTAATTCAACGACGATACACAGAGTTGAAGTTATAGGTGTTGGCATCTGCTACTACGCCTTCCCTTCGATGGGACACGTGACTGTAAGGCGACGGACCGTGGGCACATCGTCTCGCAATCTTGTTTGTTAGTCAGTGATCGTGACTGATTGCCACGATCACCAGTGGAGAAGACTGGGCAAGCCGCTGTTTAGAGAGGCCCTGTCTTGTGCGAATACAATGTTCTGTTGGCTCGGTGGGTGACGGTTTCGGACACGACTTTCCATTCCATTTTACGCTTCTCTCGGAACCCTCTAAGTTTCTAAATTTAGTCCATATATAGGAGAAAAATAACTGCAACTGTATATACTTGTCCGAAACCGTCACCCACCAAGGCCGCAGAGTATCGCATTCTTAGAAGACAAGGCGTTTCTACGCAGTAGGTAGGTCCATCTTCTCCATGGGTGGTCGTAGCAACCACGGGTGTGGACGCGCGGTTAGGGGTGCCAGGTCACGGATAGCGCGGCCCCTCCCACCAGAGGTTCGCGTCCTCTCTCGGTCATGGCTGTATCTGTTGTTCTTAGCATAAGTTAGTTTAAGTAGTGTGTAAGTCTAGGGACCAATAACTTCAGCAGTTTGGTCCTTTATGAATTCACACTATTTGATGGTGGCAATCAGTCACGATCAGTGAATAACAAACGACATTGTGAGAATTTCCGCCTTGGATGCGCTGGCGTCTAAACTGAGGTTGGGAGCCGAGGGATGACCTAGTTGCAGGCGCCGGTGCTTCCTACTTGGCTACCGTGTAGCGTTTTTGGATGACGTTTCCAGACACAGGTTCCTCGCTTTTTTGCTCAAGCCATCCCCTACAGTCTCTCGATGTTTATCGCAACCTTTCTAGGATACAATGTATAAAAAATTTAAGTATCTTAGAGAAGCTTTATTTGATGTGAGTTAAGCATTGTTATGGTTGACGTTCATAATGTCCTTTTGAAGTCAAAGATATGAGGCTCCCCACCCTTTTTGTAGTTTTTAGTGGGTGCTAAATTTTAGTTTATTAAGTTAGCTGGTGACGATGTCTTCGATCTCCAGGGTCATGTTCAGTTTATTTTTATTTAAATCTGGGAGGACGAGTCACAAACTACACTAAAATCTCTTGAAACAGTAATAGCGGACGTAACGTAGCTTGACATCGTCATAAATTGTTTATTCAGAAGCCCTGTAATTAAGCAAGCTCACTCTAATTCGGTGAAAAAACCCTATGTGATTTTAATTAGGATTAATTTCAAGCACTCAGAATTGAAAATAATTGTGTTGACACCTTATATTCACCGTAATTAAGGTTTCACGTCAGATTACACGCTGAAAGTCAGAGAGGTTGCTGCAACGCAGTCGGTGAAATTCTTCAAATAAATGACAGTCAGCCGATCGCTCTGTGCTGCGATCGGAATTTAACTTTATCATGAAAGTTGATTAACTGCTGTTGAATTGAGACTGACTTCAAAATTGAAGTAAGTGTAATCTACTATTTTTAAACCAATCAGACTCAAATGTAAAATCGTAACACATCAATAACTGCACATATTAAAATCCATAAATGTCGAAGCTAAACCAGAGATTACTTTTGATTCTGTTTTATTCGTAACTCGTACGGCAAGAAACTTTCACAAATAACACTTTTCAGCAACAAACATAAATGTAACCGAAATTCTAACTGAGAGAGAGCTAACAGGACAGAAGATATCACTACTGTCTAATACATGTAGCTATACTACTAAAAACAAAACACTGAACAATGTAACACCTACTTGTTATTCTGAAGCCTTTAACTTCCTTGAAAAATCTAAATTATTTTATTATACTGAGAAACTTATAAATTTCATACAAAAATTGACGTAATAACTCATTCAAATTGAATAAAAAGGAGTATTTCAATTACTATACTACGAAGCAGTCCTTCAGATGTTACGTATTTATGTGTAAATGATGGTATTCTTCAAACGAAAATGCTCACTTTGACAACTGTTCGTTATTATGGAACAAGGCTAAACGGAAACTCCATAGAACGGACTGTACGTGATTTTCTTTATGCTGACTGACTCTGGTACAGTTCGCCATGCCTATTCAAAGATGGATGTACGAAGGTTCTTACAAAATATCGATATGAAGAGCAATATTCAGTAATTATACAGAAGGAAATTACATAGAAGATAGCAAAAACAGGCAATAACCACACACTTTTTGTACTTCAGTTAACCATAGAAAGGTATTAACAAATGGCTCTGAGCACTATGGGACTTAACATCTGAGGTTATCAGTCCCCTCAAAGGCATTAACAGGAGCTGATGTTTGGGCGTGAACTTTTCTAAAAACGACCGGGAAGCATTTTTTTTCAGAAACCTAGTGATTTTTATTTGAGGTATTTCAGTGCCTAACATGTTTATCTAGGAAATGTATTTATTTTTAAATACAGAACACTTATGGATGCAACAGAGCACCACAGACCTTTTTAAAAGCTCCACTTCTAAAATTTACTTAAGTCCATAACAATTCTCCGAAAGGAGTCTACGAAAAATTCAAAGTGATGTAGAGTTTCTGTGCTAGAATTTGTTTGCCGATAAAATCCTGGACAAATCAATCTTACAAACTTTTACTAAAGGTCAGCTGAAAATCTACACTGTCTGAGATAAGCAGGTTTTCCAAGAATTGCGTCACTGGTCCCTATTTTACTCGTGGTGCTCTGAATATCCACAAATATCTACAGTTCGTAACAGATAGGCTACTGCACTTTTTGGAAAGCATCCCACTGGACAAAAGGCAATCCATACAGTACCAACATGACGGATATCATACCCACTCCACACAGTTACAGACGTTCTGAAAAAAAAATCTAGGAAACAGTGGATACGCCATTCTGGAAACATGAAATGACATGCATGTTCACCAGGCTTAAAATCTGTGGACTTTTCTTTGTGAGGAACGTTAAATGGAGGCGTCATCAAGGAAACACCAACGACACAGGGCGACATGCAGTGTCCTTGTAACCCCTGCCCACGCTGCAATGAGTCAAGGTGAAATTCAGTGTGCAATATTGTCTGGTCAGATCTGCTTCATAACATACAATGTGTTAGGGGAATAAGTGGAGATTTTCCATTCATGCCTGAGGACAAAGTTACATCAGCATTTAATTCATTTGGAGACTACTAACTGTAGCTATTATGAACAGTATGCTTTTAGGCTGGTTACTACCTCGAAGTAGGCATGGCACGAGCCGGCCATTAATGTCCGTTTTCCCCAGCACAACAAGTGAGGTACTGAAGAGTGGACTCTCCTATTCCTTATAAGCGTGAATGACCTTCCACATAACATTCAATAAGCAAAATTGGTGCTTTATAAATCTCACTTGAGAGAAAGAAAAAGAAGAGGTGTTAAATGATATTTTCCAAACAATTAATAAGTGGTTCTCTGAAAATAGTCAGTTTTAACAATAAACACAGTCATATCAACAATTGAAGTAGCACATGAACAGGAATCAGTAAGTAGGGTGGAATTCTCCAAATTTTTGGGCCGACATATTGACGAAAACTGGAAATGGAAGAAGCACATTAATGACTTCTCAAACAATAAAGTTCAGGTACTCTTGCTCTTCCTATAATCGCTGATCTTGGAAACAAACGTATCAACCTCCATACAAATGTTGCATATTTCCAATAAATAATGTCGTGTATTTGCAGACAAATGTTCATAGGCCGTTCTTTCCTCTATTTCCAGTTAGTCCGTTCTTGCAGTTTGTCGATTTTACGAGGGTCGTTCAACAACTAATGCCCCACTTCTTTTTCTGTCGGAACATATTAGTTGTTAAGAGTCAGAATTTGGTGACAATATACATCAACATGTCTTGTCCATGTCCTATTTTTGTACGTAATCTCTATCACGTTCTGTGGCCGTACGCCAACCTTGTGGAAGATCATGTTTTCCCTGCTGGTAAAAGCTCTTGTCCTGTAGGCGTAGCCATGTTTTCACTGCATGACTGACACTCTCGTCATCTTCAAAGTGTGCTCCCCGCAGAGAATCTCAAAGTGGCGCAAAGAGATGAAAGTCCGAGGGCGCCAGGTCTGGACTGTGGGTTGGATGAGGCAATGATGTCAAACCCAATTAGGGTATGTGTTCCCAGGTTCTCAGACTTGTGTGTGGGTGTGCATTATCGTGTCGGAAATGTTTCTTGGGTTTATTCAGCGTCTTCACACATGCCTCTGAACTGGTGGTTGACCCTCTTGGCATCACATCCACGAGAATGACGCTATCACAGTCCCAGAAGACTGTCACCATGACTTGTCCAGCAGAGGGGGTTGTCTTGAATTTCTTCTTTTTTGGTGAATGAGGATGATGCCACTTCACGGACTGCCTTTCTGTTTCCGGCACAAAGTGGTGCACCCAACTTTCACCCCCGTAACGATCCGTGACAAAAAGGCCACTCCGTCGGCGTCAAAAGAATCCAGCAGTTCAGATGAAATGATCTTTCTTTGAATCTTGGGGTCCTTTGTGAGCATTCGTGGAACCCATCGTGAGCACCTCTTCGAATATCCGAGAGTCTCGATCATTGCAGACGCACTTCCACGGCTGACCGACAACTGTAGAGCCAATTGTCGAGTTGTGATGCGCCGATCGGCACGAATAATGGCATCCGCACGATTCAGCATGTCTGGTGCAGTGGCTGTGACAGGACGTCCCGAGCGTGGCTGATCGTGGAGCTCTGTTTCTGCATTTCCTGAGGCTGTAATTTTCTTTACCTATCGCCCAACTGTACTATCTACTGCAGCATCGACATATACTGCACACAACCGTTTCTGGATGTTCACCAAGGTTTCTTTTCTTGCACACAAGAATTCAATACCAGCACGCTGCTTGTAACGTGAGTCGTACGTAGACGCCATTTTGACACTGTACTATGGCTCGGCCATCCGCGAGAACGGTTCGAAGCTTCATCGGCCACAGAACAAACATTGAATGTGAAGCACCAACAAGGACTTTTGTCTGTGTTTATTACTGGCATTTGAAAAAAATGTGGGACATTGCTTACTGAACGATCCTCGTAATAATGTTCACTCTGTATGTCAAATGAGACTTCATCTGGGTAAATAGGAAGGTAGCAGCGGACAAACATATACATTAAAAAAAAAAAAAGAATCGTTCGTAGGCACTAACACAGGCAAGTTCAGAGTAGCTGAATTTGTCATCTCATCCAGCAGAATGGAAGCAAGGACGTTAAGGGTTTAGTACACTACTGTCCATTGAAATTGATACACCAAGAGGAAATGCAGACGATAAACGGGTATTCATTGGATAAATATATTATACTAGAACTGACATGTGATTACATTTTCACGCAATTCGGGTGCAGTACCCAGAAAAACCACCTCTGGCCGTAATAACGTCCTTGATACGCCTGGGCAATGAGTCAAACAGAGTTGGAATGGCGTGTACAGGTACAGCTGCCCATGCAGCTTCAACACGATACCACAGTTCATCAAGAGTAGTGACTGGCCTATTGTGACGAGCCATTTGCTTGGCCACCATTGACCAGACGCTTTCAATTGGTGGGACATCTGGCGAATGTGCTGGCCAGGGCAGCAGTCGAACATTTTCTGTATCCAGAAAGACCCGTACAGGACCTGCAACATGCGGTCGTGATTATCCTGCTGAAATGTAGGGCTACGCTGCAACCGAAGGACGGGTCGTAACACACCTGAAATCTAACGTACACCGTTCAAATTGCCGTCAATGCGAACAACAGGTGACCGAGACGTGTAACCAATGGCACCCCATACCATCACGCCGGGTGATACGCCAGTATGGTGAAGACGAATACACGCTTCCAATGTGCGTTCACCGCGTTGTCGCCAAACACGGATGCGACCATCACGATGCTGTAAATAGAACCTGGATTCATCCGAAAAAAATGACATTTTTCATTCGTGCACGCAAGTTCGTCGTTGAGTACACCATAGCAGGCGTTCCTGTCTGTGATGCTGCATCAAGTGTAACCGCAGCCATGGTCTCCGAGCTGATAGTCCATGCTGCTGCAAACGTCGTCGAACTGTTCGTGCAAAAGGTTGTTGTCTTGCAAACGTCCCCATCTGTTGACTCAGGGATCGAGACGTGGCTGCACGATCCGTCATCCTGTCATCTCGACTGCTAGTTATACGAGGCCGTTGTGATCCAGCACGGCGTTCCGTATTACCCTCCTGAACCCACCGGCTCCATATTCTGCTAACAGTTATTGGATCTCGACCAACGCGAGTAGCAATGTCGCGACACGATAAACCGCAATCGCGATAGACTACAATCCGGCCTTTATCAAAGTCGGAAACATGATGGTACGCATTTCTCCTCCTTACACGAGGCATCACAACAACGTTTCACCAGACAAAGCCGGTCAACTGCTGTTTGTGTATGAGAAATCGGTTGGAAACTTCCCTCATGTCAGCACGTCGTAGGTGCCGCCACAGGCGCCAAGCTTGTGTGAATGCTCTGAAAAGCTAATCATTTGCACATCACATTATGTTCTTCGTGTCGGTAAAATTTCGCGTCTGTAGCACGTCACCTTCGTGGTGTAGCAATTTTAATGGCCAGTAGTGTACTTGATAAGCCAATCTCTATTCGTCTAGAGTTGGCTGCGGTATCGTCGAGACGGACTGCTGAGAGCCGCAGATAGCGCCACTGTAGGTGGTCGCCGGGCAGTGGGTGGTGAAGGCGTGGGTGGAGAGGGAGGGACGGAGGTGCCGCGGCCGGGCGTGACGTCAGTCGGACGGACGGACAGGCGTCCGGCGCGGCGGCAAACAGCGCCGAAATGAGAAATGCCCGAGTGACATTCCAAGCTGTTGTTTTTACTTGTTTGGGTGCAAATGAGGCGGCGTGGCGTGGGATGGGGCGCGGCGCGGCGACGCCGGCCCGCCTGCTCTGTTGTGCAGCGCCGGCGGCAGCCGATGGGAAAGTAATTACCGGAACGGCTGCCACGCTGCGCAGTGATCGATGGCCGGTCACTTCTTCCTTCCTTCCTTCCTGCCTGCCCGCCTGCCTCCCGCGACCGCGTGGTCTGGGGTGGCGGTGACGCCAGGCGAGAAAAAAGAAGGGCGAAAGAGAAACAAGCCGCGAGCACCGACCACTGGCGCCAGTCATGCGGGCCGCGCCAGCTGCGGAAGCGAACGGGCGTCACGTCCGCCGGGCTGTTCTCGCAGCTAAGGCGCGCTGTAGTCCTAAAGCCGTCGGCACACGGGCCGCGCATCCGAACGTTGAGCATTGAGCGTGCCGAGTTTCTGACGCCATAGCGTGGAATGGCACGTTCGGGAGTCTTTCCGAACGTGCAGAGCAATAACTGGCATGTCAGATATTCTTAGCGTGCGTCTGAGCGATGACCAATGAGATGGCACAACACCCCTACGTCACACGCACGCCGTCTCCCTTCAGTACAGAGTTGTGAGACGCCATATTGGCATTCATGTATATAGGGTGTTACAAAAAGGTACGGCCAAACTTTCAGAAAACATTCCTCACACACAAAGAGAGAAAATATGTTATGTGGACATGTGTCCGGAAACGCTTACTTTCCATGTTAGAGCTCATTTTATTACTTCTCTTCAAATCACATTAATCATGGAATGGAAGCACACAGCAACAGAACGTACCAGCGTGACTTCAAACACTTTGTTACAGGAAATGTTCAAAATGTCCTCCGTTAGCGAGAATACATGCATCCACCCTCCGTCGCATGCCGGCCGCAGTGGTCTACCGGTTCTAGGCGCTCAGTCCAGCACCGCGCGACTGCTACGGTCGCAGGTTCGAATTCTGCCTCGGGCATGGACGTGTGCGATGTCCTTAGGTTAGTTAGGTTTAAGTAGTTCTAAGTTCTAGGGGACTGATGACCGTAGATGTTAAGTCCCATAGTGCTCAGAGCCATTTAGCCAAGAGGGTTGAGGTCAGGAGAGCGTGGAGGCCATGGAATTAGTCCGCCTCTACCAATCCATCGGTCACCGAATCTGTTGTTGAGAAGCGTACGAACACTTCGACTGAAATGTGCAGGAGCTCCATCGTGCATGAACCACATGTTGTGTCGTACTTGTAAAGGCACCTGTTCTAGCAGCACAGGTAGAGTATCCCGTATGAAATCATGATAACGTGCTCCATTGAGCGTAGGTGGAAGAACATGAAGTCCAATCAAGACACCACCAACAATGCCTGCCCAAACGTTCACAGAAAATCTGTGTTGATGACGTGATTGCACAACTGCGTACGGATTCTCGTCAGCCCACACATGTTGATTGTGAAAATTTACAATTTGATCACGTTGGAATGAAGCCTCATCCGTAAAGAGAACATTTGCACTGAAATGAGGATTGACACATTGCTGGATGAATCATTCGCAGAAGTGTACCCGTGGAGGCCAATCAGCTGCTGATAGTGCCTGCACACGCTGTACATGGTACTAAAACAACTGGTTCTCCCGTAGCACTCTCCATACAGTGACGTGGTCAACGTTACCTTGTACAGCAGCAACTTCTCTGACGCTGACATTAGGGTTATCGTCAACTGCACGAAGAATTGCCTCGTCCATTGCAGGTGTCCTCGTCGTTCTAGGTCTTCCCCAGTCGCGAGTCATAGGCTGGAATGTTCCGTGCTCCCTAAGACGCCGATCAATTGTTTCGAACGTCTTCCTGTTGGGACACCTTCGTTCTGGAAATCTGTCTCGATACAACGTACCGCGCCATGGCTATTGCCCCGTGTTATGAGAGTAGACTATTTGAAGGCAGCGACACACTGAAGATTCACCCAAAACGCATTGTTCTTGGCACAATTTTTTATAATTAAATTTCAATTAAGTGACATATGTACGCGGGTAGCATGCTATGATTACATAGCAGAGGAATATCGTTGGTGTAGCGTAATAACTACAGTCACTATCCGCTGATGAGTTGTGGGTTGGGGCGATAGTTCGCGTCATGCCAATTCTAAATTTTTTTCCTAACATTCGCGTTTTTATTAGGTTCTGATACTTTCTTATTAGTTTAATATAAGTATATACTATAATATCCGATGTTATGTAAATATAAGTTCACATTTGTTGAGGGGTGACTGTTCGATTGGCTTAATCTACAGGACAGCTTGTGCTACTTGTATAAAAATATTTTGCTCCTTTTTCTTTTACGCTTCGTAATTCATATGTTGCAAAGATTCTGCTACTGGGTAGGAACGGTGATCAAGTAAAACTGACCTTGGGGTTTTACTAAAATGTGGGAATGATGAAATAATGTTTACCTTATGCGGAGAAGTATTCCAAATTTGTACCGCACTATTTGTTATGGAACTTTTATAAGCCTGTGTCCTTATTGATTGGACATGGTACTTTCTTTTCGTGGACGATGGAGGAAATGTGCGTTTTAATAGAGCTAACGTGGGAGTTTTACGCGCGCCCGTTGAGTAAACAGTATGATTTACGAACTAGAAACATCCCTCAGCTGCCGCTGGAGTGCGTTGCGATCGCGTATAACAAGTTGGGGCCCACGTACCGTATGCACAAGTCGCATCGTTCCTGAGCGTTCAGCAGCACGTTGAACTTGGCACGCTCAACGTTAACGTTCGGCAGCACGGTCCGTGTGCCGACGGCTTAAGGCTGCGCTTCCTTCTTGTTGCTGCAGCGTCACTGCTTGCACACAGCTATCGGTTAGTTGAGTAGGCTACATTTCGCAGTATCACGTAAATTCTAGGTGGAGGCAGCAGAAAGGAGAGGAAAGGTATGGAACTATTAGCGTCATTTGTACAGAGACTTTCAGCGGAATCAACGACGACGAGTGAAAAGTCTGCTAGACCGGGATTCAAACATTCTCCTGCTTAGTTAGTAGGCAGTTGTGTTAACCATCGGTTCACTTGAACATAGTGTCTGTCGCAATTGCGCTGGATATCTCGACACGTCTCAAGGTCGACCAACGCTCCTGCTATCCGCAGTCGGCGTACATGTCTTCTACCACTACTTTGAGATTCCCGGATATAAAACCGATATCTCAATTTTCCATAGCACTGGTGCTAAGATTTTTGATTTTTAAACAACATTTTAAATGAATGTGGTTGGAAGTTCTTCTGTTCCTTCAGAAACATCAGTATCGTCTTTGAATGATCGTGATGAAAGGAGTCAACTTTCGGGTCAGTACATTACACAACGAGTATTTATGAACAAACTGGACCACAAATATCTGAAAATGGAGTAATTCATTACTGAAATTTAACTATTTTAATGGAATTATATTTTTCCTACTATCTAAACAATTCATTTGAACTTTTTGAAGAGCAGTTTTGGTTTTGTCAGTAAAAAATCAGTTGCATTCAAATTTACATTAAAAGTAAAGATATATGTTTGACTAAAACGGATTTTTCATTCGGAGTTAGAAAGGAAAAAGAGTGCTACAGATTTCACATAAAAGCTTAGTAATTATCTGTCATTTCCATGAAACAATAAAAGAGAAAGGAAGTTATGGCAAAACACTAAATTGAAAACTTCTCAGTCCATTCATAGCTTACAAGAAGGATAGAAAATTGCAGATCTACTGCCTGCGACTACATAATGTGTGTTTATCTGCTTGAAATCCTCGGAAATGGCAAAATCAACACGATAAAACGAGTTCTCCAAGCTCAATTTTGACGCTTCAGCACTGACTGTTTGTAAAGTCCAAACAGAGGTACGATCCTCGATTACAACAAACTTTTCGAGCATAAAATAAAAAAATAAAAAATAGAATCAGTAACAGAATGGTGAAAACTTTTCTGTGCTATTGAACCGCTCGCTATTTTTTGAGAAAAGGAGTAAACGGTGAATGCACTAATTTTTCTTTTATTTATCTCTTAGCTGGGTGGTAACGTGCTCACCCCCACGCAAGCCCGGGTTCGATTCCCGGCCAGATTGGAGATTTTCTCCAGTCGGGGACTGGATGTTGTGTTGACCTCATCACCATTTTATCCTCATCATCGGCGCGCAAGTCGCCCAATGTGGCGTCGAATGAAATAAGACTTGCACTTGGCGGCCGTACTTCCTCAAATAGGGGCCTCCCGGCCAACGAAGCCATACGTTCATTTCATTTCATTTCCGGTATTTTCATTCTTTGCATCATGTTACTTACAACACAAAAGTCTGAGCAGATCTTAGAATTTCTCAATGTTTGTTCGATGTCTAAGTTAATTTTTGAGTCTAAGTATATTATTGAAAGTAATAACTGTAAACAACCGAAAATGGGTCATTTCAGAAACTGCTAACTTTGAGTGGTTTTATGAGTCGGGTTAAAGTGGAGATGAAAGTAACCGGTGTAGGCTAAAACCGGTCCTTTCAACAATAACTACCATTACTAGCATGAACACGGACAATTATCCTGTTTTACACAAGCAACGTTCTGGTCAAACTCGACCATGCTTGACAGGAACCCGTCACGTGTCAGTTTGGACCATAAATAATGCAAATTGCACTGTGTTCAAACCAACAACTCGACCAGCTCACTGATGGATTTCATTTGCTGGTGACTTTCGGACAACTGTTCAGTGTGTCTTTAATTTAATTATAGAATTTTCGTTAGAGGCTAGTTTATTACATTATTAGCATACCGAGAAGTAAGTGAAAAGAAGTAATTTTCGTTCCATATATAAAATTGTTTCGTGAAATACAAAGTAAAAAAGTATCGCGGACACATTTTTCGAGGTTAAGTCAATTATTTACAAGCTCAAGCTGAATACTCGAATCTTCTCAAGCATGAGCAACTGCTGTGATATTTTAAAGTATTTTATTGTGTTTAACTATTACAAACTAAATGATACACGGTTGAGTCACATTATAGGACCTCACTTATATTCGACATCAACGTGCAATACCTACTTACAGGCGGAACGTAGCAGCACCGTCAGTAGAGGGAATATACACTACTGGCCATTAAAATTGCAACACCACGAAGATGACGTGCCACAGACGCGAAATTAAACCCGCAGGAATAAGATGCTGTGATATGCAAATGATTAGCTTTTCAGATCATTCACGCAAGGTTGGCGCCTGTGGCGACACCTACAACGGGCTGACGTGAGGAAAGTTTCCAACCGATTTCTCATACACAAGCAGCAGTTGACCGGCGTTGCCTGCTGAAACGTTGTTGTGATGCCTCGTGTAAGGAGGAGAAATGCGTACCATCACGTTTCCGACTTTGATAAACGTCTGATTGTAGCCTATCGCGATTGCGGTTTATCGTATCGCGACATTGCTGCTCGCGTTGGTCGTGATCCATTCACTGTTAGCATAATTTGGAATCGGTGGGTTCAGGAGGATACTACGGAACGCCGTGCTGGATCCCAACAGCCTCTTGTCCCTAGCAGTCGAGATGACAGCCATCTTATCCGCATGGCTGTAACGGTTCGTGCAGCCGCGTCTCGATTCCTCAGTTATCAAATGGGGACGTTTGCAAGACAACAACTATCTGCACGAACAGTTCGACGACGTTTGCAGCATCATGGACTACCAGCTCGGAGACCATGGCTGCGGTTACCCTTGACGCTGCATGACAGACAGGAGCGCCTGCGATGGTGTACTCAACGACGAACATGGGTGCAAGAATGGCAAAACGTCATTTTTCGGATGAATCCAGGTTCTGTTTACAGCATCATGATGGTCGCATCCGTGTTTGGCGACATCGGGGTAACGAACGTTGGAAGCGTGTATTCGTCATCGCCATTCTGACGTATCACCCGGCGTGTTGGTATGGGATGCCATTGGTTACACGTCTCGGTCACCTCTTGTTCGCATTGACCGCACTTTGAACAGTGAAATTTACATTTCGCCAGCCGAAGTGACCGTGCGGTTAAAGGCGCTGCAGTCTGGAACCGCAAGACCGCTACGGTCGCAGGTTCGACTCCTGCCTCGGGCATGGATGTGTGTGATGTCCTTAGGCTAGTTAGGTTTAACTAGTTCTAAGTTCTAGGGGACTAATGACCTTAGCAGTTGAGTCCCATAGTGCTCAGAGCCATTTGAACCATTTGATTTGAAATTTACATTTCAGATGTGTTACGAACCTGCGAAACCCTACATTTCAGCAGGATAATCACGACCGCATGTTGCAGGTCCTGTACGGGCCTTTCTGGATACAGAAAATGTTCGACTGGTGCCCTGGCCAGCACATTCTTCAGATCTCTCACCAATTGAAAACGGTTGGTCAGTGGTGGCCGAGCAACTGGTTCGTCACAATACGCCATTCACTACTCTTGATGAACTGTGGTATCGTGTTGAAGCTGCATGGGCAGCTGTACCTGTACACGCCATCCAAGCTCTGTTTGACTCAATGCCCAGGCGTATCAAGGCGGATATTAAGGCCAGAGGTGGTTGTTCTGGGTACTGATTTCTAAGAATCTATGCATCCAAATTGCGTGCAAATGTAATCACATGTCATTCTGGTGTAATACATTTGTCCAGTGAATACCCGTTTATCATCTGGATTTCTTCTTGGTGTAGCAATTTTAATGGCCAGTAGTCTAAAAGCAATACTGGGGACGTTGAAAAGAGTGCACTCGTTTTGGTAATGCGATAACGGAGTGATTCATCTGATTCCCAAAAGAGTATGACAATTGGCTTTCGTATCAAGGGTGAAAAATTTTCGAAACGGTGAAGTCTGTAAACTGATAGCGTGTCCTCATATGCAAGATAAAATGGCACTATCTAAAACCGGCACCGTGGCAGCTGCGGTGCACCATGGCCACAGATAGCAGGGGTGAACGACGTGTGTACGGGACGAGAGACGTGTAACTACTGAGCAAGTGACCGCCTCGATGAACCAAGGGGCAACCGACAGTGTGCCCTGAACGACCGTTCAGCGAACGTTGCTGCTTGAAGGCCTCCGCAGAAGGCGCCTGGTTCATGCACCCATTCTTACTGCTGTTCATTGGCGTCGAACGACTGCACACGAACACCTCAACTGGATGTCCAGTGAATGGCGACATCTTGTCTTTTCAGATGAATCACATTTTATGCTCCGTGGGACAGGTGGCCATTTGGCGTATACGGCCCTGGAAGAGTTCATGCCGGAGGAGGAAGTGCTGTGGTCTGGAAGATGATTCCGTGGCATTTCCTATATGATCTTTTCATTCTAGAAGGCTCAATGGATCAGCAGAAGTGTGCACATATCCTTGGCGAACATTCCCACCGCCTACCTGCGGTTTGTTTCTCCTCAGCACGATGGCACCTAGCAGCAGGACTACGAAACATGTGACACAGCTCGCACTGTACTTGCGGGGTTCCGATAACAGCAGGATGTATTTACCATCTACATCTACATAAATACTCCGCAATACACCATACGGTGCGTGGCAGAGGGTACCTCGTACCACAACTAGCATCTTCTCTCCCTGTTCCACTCCCAAACAGAACGAGGGAAAAATGACTGCCTATATGCCTCTGTACGAGCCCTAATCTCTCTTATCTTATCTTTGTGGTATATCCGGGAAATATAAGTTGGCGGCAGTAAAATTGTACTGCAGTCAGCCCCAAATGCTGGTTCTCTAAATTTCCGCAGTAGCGATTCACGAAAAGAACGCCTCCTTTCCTCCAGAGACTCCCTCCCTAGTTCTTGAAGCATTTCCATAACACTCGCGTGATGATCAAACCTACCAGTAACAAATCAAGCAGCCCGCCTCTGAATCAATTCTATGTCCTCCCTCAATCCGACCTGATAGGGATCCCAAACGCTCGAGCAGTACTCAAGAACAGGTCGTATTAGTGTTTTATAAGCGGTCTCCTTTACAGATGAACCACATCTTCCCAACATTCTACCAATGGACCGAAGACGACTACCCGCCTTCCCCACAACTGCCATTACATGCTTGTCCCACTTCATAAATCCTGTCCAAGTCATCTTGTATCATCCTACAGTCACTCAACGACGACACTTTCCCGTACACCACAGCATCATCAGCAACCAGCAGCAAATTGCTGTCCACCCTATCCAAAAGATCATTTATGTAGATAGAAAACAACATCGGCACTCCAGATGATACCCTTACCTGCGATGAACACTCACCATCGAGGACAATGTACTGGATTCTATTACTTAAGAAGTCTTCGAGCCACTCACATACTTGGAAACCAATCCCATATGCTCGTATCTTAGGAGTCACCAAACTCCACTGACTTAAACCCATTCGAGAATCTGTGGGAACGCCTCGATCGGGCTGTTAGCGCCATTTACCCTAAGTATAGAAACCTTGCGCAGCTGCGTAAGGCACTGGAGGCGGCATGGCACCACATCCCTTTCGGTACCTTCTAGAAAAGTGATTCCCAACCTGAGGGTAATTACACACTGAGGCGTGAAATGAAATTGTCTGAGTGGTAAAAACAAAATGATTCGATTCTGTTTCTGTCGCAAAAGATTATTAAAATTATCACAATTTCGTAAGACTCTAATATGGATCAAATAAGTTACCAATAACTACTTTTTTCAATTAGTACCATTAATACGATAGAGGTTACAGGTTCTTCATACAGTCCAATCACTACATACATTTGTTGTGCTTTGCCCTGTACGTCGCTGATGATAAAAGTGAGATGGATCCGTAACAAATGCTAATATCTCTAGAAAATATTATGTCTGAGTTGTAGATACTACATGCTGTAGTCCAGAAATTGCTTCATTACCCTTATTGAAACAGGTGAATGAATTAATTGACAGCACGACACAGCAGTAACTCCGTAAGACTTCTCTAGTGATCCACGCGGATTTTATTATTATTGTTATAATTGTTATTAGAGTGGTTAGACACAAAACATTAACAGCCTGATTTCGTCCAATTTCTGCCAGTTTAGAAGTAAGGAGCGCAGCAATGAAGTGATTTACGAACAGTAAGTACAGTGTACACATTTTAACTTGGTTGGTTTTCATTGGAACTGCAGTGTACTGGTCAAGCAAGTGCCGCAATGGAGAGCAGTAATGCAGGGGAAGTGTGTTTTGTAACAAGTGTCTACCCTTGTTGTGGATAGTTAGCTTTGAAACGTCCCCATAGAAAAATTTATGAATGACTGTGCTGATAAACCTCTTACATTATTTGATTTTCAAACAATTCAGCAGAACTGAACGTACTCAGGCATTTCGCTCTTTACCTATTCTGATCAACACTAAACTGACACACAAAATTTTTTGCGCAACGTAATCTGACTTTCAAAAATCCCTACAATAGAATGGCCCTGACTAACAATAACCTATACCTTTAATGAATCACTTACCTCACAAAAATCTTCGTTACTCGAACTACTGCAATACAGCGAGCGCCAATACTGCCAGATTCTAACTAGTGAAGGCACTAACTACTGATAGGCATAGTCAGCAAATGAAAGATTTTGATAGAGAACAAACAATGTATTTACCTTACTAGTGTTCAAAGGTCATAATTTACATATCAGTTCATGACATCCAGTCTTACAAATTTCCTGTCTCCGATGGACACACGTCCAGATCATCCGCTCTCAAAACTCCGCCATCTCTCTCACCACATCCACCACTGCTTGAGGCTCACCTCCAACTGCGAATGATACGCGCTGTTAACAGCCAACTGCCCAACACTACAATAGCAAATTCCAACAATGCAAACCTGCCACAGACTGCATACAGGACAGTTAGTGATTTTCATTTAGAGCGCTACATGGCGTTACCAACATAAAAACCTAAACAGCCTACTTACATAGCACCTATGTTCCCCACAAAAAAATTTTACAAATTGTTTTGGGCAGTGGCCAATACAGATTTGAAAAAAAAATTTCATGATTACAATAACAAAGATATCAAATGCACACACTTATTGATACAATGTTGGTCAAAAGCTAAAATTTTCTGACAGTCCATTAAGACAGTCCTGATCATTCATCACAGTAAAATTGCAGGTGTTTTTTTCTCAAAGTCTGAGCAGCAAAAGAAAACGCACACGGAAGTAGTGGATTTCCATGCAGTCTTGAAGAAGTAGTGTTGTCCTTCCAACAGAAAGACAGTGCTGACTCTTGACATGCAGACAGATAATGGGCCACAACAGAGAAACCCACCGCAGAGTAAGTCGAAGTTTTGAAGAATAGTGGTAGGTAGGTCATCACAGAGCAGACCCACTGTAGTCCTGGTAGAGATTAGGGAACTGGTTGGCCACTAGAGGTGCAGACCCACTGCAGTCCTTGTAGTGATACTGGTATTGGTGGGCCATCAAAAGTGCAGACCCACTGTAGTCCTTGTAGAGATGGCCAGCAGCCATCTGTTGCGACTGTGAGCGTGCGCAGTCACCATTAAAGAGTCTTGCGGACTATATCGCAAGTCCATAAACCACCACTTGTGTACTCACAAAGTTTTTGGAATTGTCCTTAGTACCAGCAATGCTGTTAACCAGTCCCTTGACGAATTATTAACACATGAGCAAACGCTAACAGTCCCAATTTCACACATATTGTGCATATACTATGACCAACAGAAACGTGCGCAGTGAAGTGTATGCTTTCAGGTTACTTAATTTGATGAACTGGTGTCAATTTCAATTTTATAACATGAGAATACAATTACAAAGATACAGAAAACATCTTTAAAACGTAATAATACAGATAACATTTGTAGTAATACAGGCTTTACAAAAGAGTATTAATAGACATATACAACAGTGTTACAGGAGTCATGACATAAGTAAATATATAAAATAATGAGAATAGTTTTCGAAACATTAATTTGGCACATGAGCATTAAAACAGAACAGAACAAATAATGTCTAAACATCTTTACAAAGAAAATAACATATTATTAGAAAAATTCTACAACATAACTCGTATCAGCTAAACACATAAAGACAGGAAGGACACAAATACACAAGGGTACACAAACACCTAGGGGAATAACACAAAAGGAAAGGACAGGGTTTGTTTTACTGCAGTATTTTGCAAACAACAACTTGGAGATCTCCCTTCATTCATCATTATTCCCAAAAAATCCTATCTATACCTGTTATCCCTAAACCCTACTGTTTTGTTCATATCCTCTTTCTAAATAAATTTTTCTCATTGTACAATACTCATTTTTGCCCAAATAATTTCCATATAACTTCTCAATGCATTCTTTCCCTATTCTTTATAGTCAGTTTCTTATATAGTCTACCCCATCTTAAGCTAACTTCAATCTACTGAGCTCAGACGTATATACTAAGGGATGAGGCAATGGAACAGCACAAAACAATTATTGCAAACAGCAATGACAAAAAAATGCAAATTGGCAAAGCAAGCAACAGTATATCTAAATTAGCAGAGCACATGCAACATTACAACTAATATGAGCCAATGTGCAGCAACAATAAAAACAAATCAGTAGTAAAACTGGCTTAATAGAGTAATACCAAGTGAAATTCAGTAGCACTAAGCCTGTCAAACAGCAGCAGCAAATGCAATAACTTACATCTAAACATGACAAATCTCAAGCAGAAAAAATATTACAGAAAAGATAGGAAATGTCTAATAACTATGTCTCATCTTAACACAAGAGTGATGCATCACCTTGACTTACTCTACGAATCAGGTTACCCAGTCATTGACAAAAATTATGTATGAAATTCCTGTGAAGGGAAATGTCTTCTTGTGCTCCCTCTTTTTTTTTTTTTTTTTTTTTGTTTGGTAGTAGATCAGAAAATTATTATTTACTGGATCTGTAGGTATAAAATATTTATATTTGTACATCTATTAAATTTTATTTTATGCAATGCTGCAGTGCAGCTAGAAACTAGATATTAAACAAAATTAGCAATCTCTCAACTAGAAACACAATAGATGCAAAATGTTTCTCTTCATTTCATTAGGGATTTTAGTAAATATCATAAATTAAAAGCTACACAGTGTAATCATATGTTTCCAAGTTCGAGCGTGTCGTATTTGCGATGCTTTCTACAAAGAACTCAATAGCAAGGATAATGGTCTCTTTTTTTCTCCACCTAATGGCTTTTTCTCCAGGAAGCTGGCGCAGCTGGGTGCCACAGCACATTACATCAAGGTCACTTAGCTTTCTTACCGAAATATTTACGACAGCAGTTTGCACTACAGTGACAGTCTCATATAAAAATTTCACAGGTCGAGAATTTGGGTTGCAAATGTGTAGAAACAAAATCCTATAAATATAACAGTGTCCAAGAATTTTTCAGTGGTGTTGTGATACATTCACGCATTTACACACATTTCATAACTCTGAAAGTATGATTCTTGGTTTCCAACATCCTTTTTCACAAACCAGAGTCCCAAACCACTCCTCACTATTACTTACTTCATTACACATATACATACTCGTCGACACTTCTTCAGTATTTCATCATAATAAATACACAGCATAATCAAATTCCTCATATAGCATCAGCGTATTGCCATAAACATACCTCAATAGGATAATACACATCATCATCGCAGTAACAACATCATAACAGATCAATCACATCTCAAAAGTGTTGCAGATTCTTTCAATAATTTCAAAACCTTCAATAGAGTCATCTACCTCAAATGTACTTCAAAAATCATGATCCCTTACCAAATACATCATTCAAAGCTCTCATAGTATCACAATGGTTCCCAAAAATATGAAGAATTCACAAAGTACAGATAAAAATACAATTTCATAAGTGCAAAGTTATCCAGCTGCGTAATTTATGTGTCAGAGAAATATGGTACTGATGTGTAAAGTTGTATAAGGAAATACCATATTAGCTAGGGCTGCTTGTGCTTGCCAAACACATGGTTGACAAAGTAGGCGTATCCCCTGAGCATTAATCTAATTATACCCTCAGGTGTTACAGTTTACAGCAATGGAATGAAATATATCATGGAAAACCTTTGTATCTTTGTAATTAAAAAATCTTTAAAAATAAATGTTTTAAGTACACAATTAATCACTCAAATACGTGTACTGTAGCGCTAAACTGTACGTCTTGTAGGATAATTCTGTTGAACTGTCGTGGTTATCGTCCTCTGTAAGCAAAGTTCTGCAGAAGTCAATGTACTTACCACGTAATAAACAAAAGTGAAATGCTATGCGTATAGATATCCTAGTTATTAGGTGGTGGTGGTGGTTAGTGTTTAACGTCCCGTCGACAACGAGGTCATTAGAGACGGAGCGCAAGCTCGGGTTAGGGAAGGATTGGGAAGGAAATCGGCCGTGCCCTTTCAAAGGAACCATCCCGGCATTTGCCTGAAACGATTTAGGGAAATCACGGAAAACCTAAATCAGGATGGCTGGAGACGGGATTGAACCATCGTCCTCCCGAATACGAGTCCAGTGTGCTAACCACTGCGCCACTATTATTAGGTACATTACCGTCATCAAGAAAGTACTATACTGTAATGTATTGATGTGTTACGAAAAAGGCTGTCTCATTGTAGCTATACCACAAAAGTTACTACTACAACATGTTTTACTTTCCAGAAGAATTCAGAAAAACTCTGCAGATACAAAACAGATACAACAGAAAAGCAACAATGGAAATTGTGTCACACATTAGTAGCATCGTGATATAATCGTGTAGCTGTCAAAGAAACCAAATACTAAGTCATCTTTTGTCTCCCAGAAAGTATTTCAAATAAAGAATGACTTTTCAAGTAAACCAAAATGTTGCATTAAAATCTCATTAGCAGTATATGTTCTAAGTATGTAAGCCTTATAGTCGTTACGTAATCGTGCAACTAACAAGCAAGAATGTACAAACACAATAACACAGTGTCCTCTGTTCACTATAACAATGCATTTGTAATTACTTGTCTAAATAAGTTCCCTAGGTTATGACTGGATAGTTAACTTTAAAACATAGTTGCATGCTAACAGTTTCTAAGTGTGAGAAAGAGTACTAGTAACGTGAAGTGAAAAATTTTATAGCAAAGACTAAGTTAAAAAGCAGATCATCTCTCAACAAACGGTTTTACATGTGAAATATGGTGTAAAACTTTACTCTTCCTAGTACACAGAATTTCAGTTTCAACTCAATTATCATGTGGTATACGTCGGTAACGAATACTGGAATTTTTCTCAAGCTTAGCTTATGTTATTTTTCTCAAGCCCTGTTGGCACACGTGGCTGCCTGCGGTGCGAGTCATTGTCTGCCTCTTTGTTGGCGCGCGTCGGTTTAGGATTAGAAGACCTAACTTCTACAAATTCACCTTGTCTAGAGGGCCCTGCCCTGTTTGAATTCCACCAGTTCTGATGAAATTCAGGTCTGCGTTACGATTATATCGTCTGTCGTATTGTCGGTAGAGTCCATAGTTTCTTTCTTGTCGGTGACGTGGTTAAGAATTTCTCCCTGAATCGTAACTGCGCGCTGAACTGTTGCATCTGGAGTTATTCTGTCACCCTTGATAATAATTATTTTGGCTCCCATATTGTCTGTTTCTCTGATTGTCTCTGTGATAGTCATTACCACAGAGATGTGATCTTTCCCTGTAATTATTACTACTCTGCCAACGGTTGTCATACGTGTGATGTCTGTTTTGGTCACGATTTACTTTGTAAGAATAGCCTTGTCGTGTCCAGTTATTATTTCTTTCATCGCCGAATTGTGACGGATGTGACCTGTAATTGTTGTGTTCCTGTTTTCGCGTCCCACAATTGTCAGTGTCAATTTCCATTTCTTATAACAATCCCTGAAAAGCTCCAATGTCGTCTTTGTAACGTCCTGCCAAAATAATATGTCGTAAATGTTCAGGCAATTTGATTAAGCAAATGCGGATGTGTTCTGAGGGGCTGTATGTGTTTGACAGGTACTGATTCCTGTGCAACATGTCTTAAAAATATTTCACAAGACTGGAAAATTCAGATTGTTCGAAATGTTTCATCATTATGATGCAATGTTTTACTCGGTCTTGTGTAGCTTGAGACCAAATTGCTGAGAGGAAGGCATGATAAAATTCTCCTTCACTGTGACAATCGTGAATGACCGATCGCATTCTTACAGATGGTTCATTCTCTAAGTAGCCACACAAAAATTCTAACCTGTGCTCCAAGGACAAGTTGGGAGGAAAACAATGAGAGAATTGATGAAGCCACGCTTGTGGATGAATGTCGTTGCCAGAATTCTTAAATGTTTGGAATTTACGTGTAGTAATGAACAGCTTATAGTCAAAATCATCATGTCGGCGAGTCGCATATCGGTCATTGTTACTTCGTTTCGGCGGTTCCATCTCAAAATTCGGTGTACCTTGCTAATTTCTTTCTTAATTTCAGAAGTGCCTTGTGTTTTTATTTTGTGGCTGTTCCGTATTCCTATGTCCTATGTCCGTATTGGAGCGCGTGTGTCCTCTGAAATATGTAATTCTTGTATTACTTGTGTCAACTGATCTTGTACTTACTGGATTTCTCTTTTGTACTGTGTATTGATTTGATTTTGATTTTGTTTGAATTTTCTAATTTGTTCATGCTCTTCTGTGTCAGTGAAGGCTACAGGACTTGTGTCATTCAGATCATCATCTACCTTTGTAGATAAGTTAGTGAACCGATCCGAAAGTTCGACTACTTTATCCGATAGTGAACTTATTTCCTCAGTGTTTTTTCCTGAACCAAGTTTCAGAGTGTCTATTAGTGTTGAAATCGTATCTACTGTGTCCTTTAAGTTTTCCTGATTTTTTTCAAGTTGTGTAACCGAATCAGTAGATGCAAGTGAGTCAATTTTAGCTTGCAAGGTGTCGTGATTTTCATGAACAATAGTTTGCAGTTCCTTTATGGCTGCTTCGTGATTCTGTAATGTATTTTCATGCGCGAAAAAATAGGTTGAAAATGTTTACAAATTTGTGTTTTTACGTCATTACAGACTTTTTGACATTTCGATTCGATTTTAAGTAACTCAGCAGTTAAACCTTCACGTATTTGTTCAAGCGTGGTGTCTAACTATTGAAGCTGTTGCTGTGACTGTTTTTGATTTTGTTCCATTGCGTCTAACTGTTGCAGTGTTTGTCTTTGATTTTGTTCCATTGTGTCTGACTTTTGAAGCTTTTGACCCATTTGTTTCTGATTTTGTCCAAACGTTGTGTCTAACTTTTGTAGCCTTTGTCCCATTTGTTGCATTAACTGTAATAACAGTGCACTGGTGTCTGAAACATGTTCCTCAGTGCTATTCGGCAGTGCATTTGAACCGGCAACATCCGCATTTGAAAAGCAGAAAATGTGTCTTGACTTATCTGAGAAAACGGAGAGGACGCAAAACCTGAATTTACAGTATTTGCAAGATTATATCCTGTCATTTCGTAGTCCTGAGGCGAGCTGTTGCCGACCGATCGATCGATAATGCTTCCCTGTTCACTAATTGTTTCACTGTCTACACCATTGTTTGCCGCCCGCTCCATTTCCCTATGCACAATTACCAAATTAATACTTTGAACATTAGTTAATTCATTACACGGTGGCGCTAACACACTGCTTTCGTCTTCACTGTCATTCCTCAGTTTACTTTGGTGCCTAGTATTACGTTTTTCACACGCCATTTTTGTCACAATATTTCACACTATAACACAGAAAAGGACAATTTGAAGAGCAAAATAAGAAAACACATAGCATTGAAAATAGTATTTCGTTAATTGCAAGCGCAGCTGCGAAATACTTGGTGCAAATCTACATGCATGCCACAACTGTTTTACTGTACAACAATGAAAAACTTCAACTACAAAGGAAATTCTCTCTATATCACGTGCTAGCAACAAACAATAGCTACCCTAATTACACAAACTGCAAGAAAAAAATCAGAAGATTCCAGTGAGGTATCCTCGGCTAAGGGTCAACATATGGAACGTCCCCTTAGAAAAATTTATGAATGACTGTGCTGATAAACCTCTTACATTATTTGATTTTCAAACAGCTGAGCAGAACTGAACGTACTCAGGCATTTCGCTCTTTACCTATTCTGATCAACACTAAACTGACACACAACACTTTTAGCGCAACCCAATCTGACTTTCAAAAATCCCTACAAAAGAATGGCCCTGACTAGCAATAACCTATACCTTTCATGAATCACTTACCTCACAAAAATGTTCGTTACTCGAACTACTGCAATACAGCGTGCGCCAATACTGCCAGCTGAATAAAAGATTCTGACTACTGAGGGCAATAACTACTGATAGGCATAGTTAGGAAATGAAAGATTTTGATAGAGAACAAACAATGTATTTACCCTAATAGTGTTCAAAAGTCATAATTTATATATCATTTCATGACATCCAGTCTTACAAATTTCCTGTCTCTGATGGACACACGTCCAGATCATCTGCTCTCTAAACTCCGCCATCTCTCTCCCCGCATCCACCACTGCTGGCGGCTCACCTCCAACTGCACAATGCTGCGTGCCACTAACATCCAACTGCCCAACACTACAATAGCAAATTCCAACACAGGACGGTCAGTGATTTTCATATAGAGCCCTACAAGGTGTTACCAACATAAAAACCTAAACAGCCTACTTACAGCTTTCTTCTCTGAGAAGGAGTTATGGGTAGCACTTGCGAGGCACCACGGATTCCTTCATAATTTATTTTAACACAACACACACACAAACTAAATATCATTCATATTTCATAATTTTAAAAATATAGGCGTTCCTAGAAAAGTCTTCCATCCCACAGTATAGTTAGGGGCTGAAGATGGTGGTAATGTAAAGGAGGGTGGAAACACATGGCATGGGTTGGAGGGGTTGTAAGGTGACAGAAAAATTAAGGTCAGATTCGCTCCTTACATGAGAGCCTTATACATCGTAATGGGAAGGTGTATATGCCACCTAACATAATTCGGCGGTAATGAGCAAATTTGCCTATCAGTATGTAATGCAAAAAGGGATAACACTCAGTTGAGGGGAAGGTGAAACAAGCAGCGAGAGGTATTTTAGTTTGGAATTCAGAGGGACGAGGGAAGAGACAAGGCTGTGCTACAGGGGTGCCACGGATACCACTTAAAGGGGTGTCCCTGGCGGAAAGTCAGCGACCAAACAGGTGACTCACATGGGGAGAGTGAGTATAACAACCCATCTAAGGGAGGACAGGAAAGAAAGCTTTTAGAAAACTGCATTTCGGAATTCCAGATGGATACAAAACGAGAGCCGTGACGCATTTTCGATCACGTGTCCAGCGAGTGGTACACACGCGAGAGAGTCAATGTAAGCATTTAGGTATCTGGAACGGGCACAAAACGTCCGATTGGCGGAAATGCGCTGGGAAGGAGAAAAGAGCAAAATTTTTTACGTAATTTAATGGTAGACACCTTGCAATTGGTAGGGAGAGTTTGCACAAAATTAGAGGAACGCCCCCATTGGCCGAAAAAAGCCTTGACGTGAAGAACGGAAGAACCCAGGAGGGTAGACAGTTTGGTGATGAGTAAGACAAGACGGAAATTTTTGTGGACTCTTCTCTGAATTGACGTCTAGTGCAGAATGGAGCGAGAAACGCTCTGTACGATGTAGAGGAGTCATTTGTGTAAATACTGCTTCCACAGTGGCTGACATCCAGCTATAAATTAGCTGTAGCATCGTTTAGCTCCAACTATGGAGAAACGAACCTAGCCAATTACTTACTTGTTCTTGAAAGAACTGAGAGGGCATTAGAGTTTGCATGCTGCTCCAAGCATACACGTTATATTGCCACGTTCTAAGACTAGGAATGAGTACATGTTCTCTCGCCTAATGAGAAACATAGGGAAAGTTTCTGCTGGAAAATTCAGCAAATGTGTAATTAGTTTTTTAGGAATTTCAGCGGAAGAGGGCGGCCTAGCAGACGAAAGCTCATCACAACTGAAGGTGAGTACCGCGTGCAGAGGCGTAAACTTCTTGGTTCACCAGCTTGCCCCGACTGTAAACTCGTGTAACCTTGGATAATCTTTTGCTCAATTTGTCACATAACTAACCATCCACTGTAGACTTGATTGTCATCCTAGAAATAGTACCGAAATTTGAACCGGAATCGGACGATTTTCGTAGTACTGACCAACGTCATAATGTAGTTGAAACTTTCCCGTCTCCTCTATATATCTTTCGTTACGCAATCTTCCCTTTTACAATAACCTATGAAACCTTCCCTTAGGATTTCTATCTCTTGCTTAATAATAACAAATAAAATCTTCCCTTTGAAATTAATTCTCTTTCTCAATCTTCGCATACAAATTTAAATGCTGCTTATCAGAAGTGATTTTCTGATTATTTCGACGAAACATAGAATGTGTCGTCGTCGTGGCTTTCAGTCGTTACCTGCAATAACCCAAAACTGTTCCTTACCTTTTTTACTGTTACTGGGTCGCCATATGACAGCTACATCGAACTGCGACATGAATATATTTACTCTGTTTTACTATACTTTATTAGCTGCTGGTGGGCTATCATAATAAGTGGTTGTATTTTTTACCAAAGCTGACATTATTCTTTAATAGCAAAGCTGATGTTATTCTTTAATTAATTTAGCTGAAGTTAGGTAATTCAGAGTTAAACTTTTTCTTGACAACAATTAAAATTTCGCAAAGTTTTACGTTGACGGTTTTTGGGATGGATTATAATCAGCAATGCAATATTGCTGGCAAAAATTAATTATATTCTGGATGAAATGATTTTATAAACGTTCAAGTGGGACTCACTTTTTATAATAATCTTACAACTAGCATAGCGCAAACATACCTTCAGTAGACTTGAGTTTATAAAAAAAATAATTTAATAATGTTAGTTCCTCTTATGATAATAGTTAGCTGATGTCTCTGTACAACCGTTTATAGCCGCTTGTAAATCATAGCTGGTGGCTGGCAGGCACATCGCTCCTCTCAACCTCTTGCTTCAAAACTGCTACCGACTCGCTTCACATCTCGCTTACTACTGACTTCCTACGAACACTAAAGTGCGGTATCTCTTGTCAACAATGCTTTCTGGTGCAGACAATCCCTGCTACCATTACAAAATGTATGAATGCGCGGTCTATCCCGCTCTTTTCTTAAAATGTATCCAGACGCTATCTCTCCCGCCCTTTTTAAAATTATATCAATGTGCGGTCTCTCTTGCCAAAAAAACTTTGGTGCAGACATTCATTGCTACCACAATTATTTCCAACATGACAAATATTAATTATTCATACTTAATCCTATTAATAAAATATAAACATCTTTCATAAATTGTGGTTTGACAATAGACAATAGAAATATACACAGCTTACATAAGTTAGGAAGAATTTTGTAAAGAAACTTCTAGTTAAACTTAAATATTGTCCTGTTTAGGATAATTTAACCTTCTGAGAGTTAATATTTAATATTGCTGTGTTTAGGATTATTTCTATTTTTGTGCAAATATTGTGACATTAAATATGTCATTCCAACTTTCACAGTTGTCTTCAATCCTAGAATAAGCAAACCACAAATATTGCAACTCACAAATGGCGACCCTGCCAGAATGGCAACTGGTTTGCCTGGATGGCAATTAGTCAAATCAGTAAAAAAAATTTGAATTTTGAAAAAAAAAAATTTCCGTGTTGTTTCGTGATGAGGTTACCCAGTGTATGTAAATGTATAGTGGACAGATACAGTAAATTTATGGTCCAAAGTGAAGAAATGTTGTATTAGCAAATAGTAGAACATTTGTCATTGTGTAGAAGTAGCTTGTACATGACCTTGCTGGCATGCACGGAGTTATTCGCGGCATTGTTAGGTTGGGTTTGAAAATCCACAAAGAGTGAACAGTGTAGCTAATGATGTGTACACAATCTAAGAAACTTTCTATGATATTTTGGAAATCTGTAAGAGCGCAAGCTCGCGCTATACAAGAAAGACAGAGGTCTGTTAGACGTTCGGAGACAGCGGAAGACCTGAGAGTATCGCAGATAGGTCAAATTGAAGATCTTGGGATTGATGTAAAACAAAGTATCAAGTGCGAGTCACGGAGAGGAACGTAATGATAGTGCAGAGGGAATGGTAACAGTTTCACGATAAGTATGACAGTCTGAGAATGTACGAAAACAAACAAATTACCGATCTAGTGGGTCAGAAATAGAATCAGAGGACGTGCAACTTCGGTATGTTGGACCGAAAATAGTAATTTTGAACCAAACGGGACAGTTACCAACAGAAAGAATGTTGTAAGTGCGTCTGAACTATGCACAGTAGTTGGTGAAACGCCACGTGAAAGACGCGAACGCCAAAATTCTCATCAAATGCTGACAGATGAGAATGGCAAAGAGTCAGACAGTGTGTTTGCAATATTGAAGCAACTTACTATGGTCGTAAAGCAGACAAATGCAGGGTTAGGAGACTTAAAAACAAAAACAGTAGATTTAAAATTTGAAACAAATGCAGGGTTATCTAATTTAAAGATAGCAACAGATGGGGGATTAGCAGTCTTAAAAGCAGAAACAAATGCAGTGTTAGCACATTTAAAAACAGAGGCAAATGCTGCCTAAGTGGTCTCTTTTTGAAACTTACGATGGGTTGGACAATGACAGCTCAGGAAAGACTGAATGTGCACTGCCAATTCAGGTCATCTGAGTGGTGAAAAAAAAAGTCGCCATCTTCGACAATGGTAGTTGAGTGGATGTGGCCCAGTCGGCCTTCTTCCCACCAAAATTCAAACTTTCCGTCAAAATCCATCTTGGATTACGTCATGGTGGCGCTCTCTGGTGGCGACGATATCATCTAAGCCAGTTTGACTCCGGACCTCATGGCGAACACACTTGCATGATATTGTTTAAATAAAATAAAGAAAAGTCCAGTTTTGCAGCCATTATTGTGCTGGAATTTGAACTTCCTGCCATTTTTCTTCGGGAGAGGGTTAGGTTAGTGGACGTAAGCCAAGTGTACAATCTTACACCATGTGGTGGATACACTGGGTGCAGCCATCTTGATTGACATTACATTCGCCATCTTGGATGACGTCAAGGTGGCACACTCTGGTGGCGATGATATGTACTAAATCAGTTGGAGTCCAGACCTCGTAGTGAATACACTGGGTGTCACCTCCTTGGATTACGTCACAGATGAGAGCGCCCTCTGGTGGTGGCGATGTGTACTAAATCAGTTGGGGTCCTGACCTTGTGGTGAACACACCTGCATGGAAATAAAGTCTTATGTCCAAGTCCTTTTCCCACGAATCCTTTGGAGGTGGTCGCAGTCTGGTGGCTGAGGTTAGTACAAGTGTCTTTTCTTTCATGCCATTTTTGTTAGCTTAGTAGACATATGGGAATTGTATTTTCTTTACCACAACAATTAAAAGTTGGTGCCAGTTCGTAGGAAGTTAGTTAGGTTAGAGGAGGTAGGCCAAGTGAGCTATTTTCCTGTGATATCCTTTGATAAGAGCAGTGTGGTGCATTATCCTGTTGGAATTTGAACTCCCTGCCACTTTCTAGGGGGTGGGGGTCAGGTTAGGTTAGGTTAGTGGACGTAGCCCAGTTGGTCTATTTTCCCGCCATTTTCATGGTGTAACGCATTATCCTGCTGGAATTTGAATTTTCCCCCCATTTTTTTTTCTGGTGGATTAGGTTAGTGAAGGTAGCCCAATTGACCTATCTTCCTGCCAAAATTCACTCTTCCTGCCAAAATACTCCGACTTAGATGACGTCATGCACTGTTCCCAAGTCTATACGACGCCATCTTGGATGACGTCATCACAGCCATCTTGAATAAATTTGGCAACAATGGAATGTGGGGCCGCACCTCCCTTCTCCCACTACTAACATTTCAAGCCAATTTTTGTGTGATCATGGGTCCTTTCAGACGGACGAACGCGCAGGTTGGCGGCGGACTGTGCGTACACCATATTTGGAGGACCGGGTTCTATGGTTTATGCTGCCTCTCGACCTTTTCCATCTTCTTGGCCGTAACCAAAAACCATCTCGGCTTGTTCCCGACGTTAACACCGGACCATTCTGCTACTTTACGGTTCGCTACGTCAATCACACAGCCTGCAACAAGCAAGAAACACACGGCACGTGGTCAGAGGAACCATCACCCGTCAGCGCCTTCTATCGTGTCAACAGTGCATATCCCGACATATGTTCATATGATCTTTCTTCCTCCATTTCCAGTGAGGAATCCATCTCTGCAGTTTGTCGGTTTTGTTAATGTTCACCCTGTATACGTTACTTGACTGTCATCACTGCGTCAGTGGTGGATGGTTAGTTGATAGCGTGGTAGCAGCTCCACACTATTTCCAGTTCTCCAAATCTACCACAATGTTCCATTATAGGGCTGACCTACATTTTGCTTGGTGAGCTTAATTTGGATGAGCTTCCTTCGTAATAAAGTCGCCAAGCAGGCTTTTTCACGCGCTATGGTACTTAGCGAGTCAGTGTAAGCCCGCTTCGTAGCGAGCAGTAATTTCTTCTTGCGGGTGGCGGACAGGCGCCGACAAATGAGTTTGCGTCTCTGGTGCGGTTGGTGTCCGACGCAGGAAGCGGGACCCCGGCTCCACTGCAGCCCCGCTACGGACTGCTAATGAACTAACTGCATTGTGCTAAATTAACTGTTCTGAAAAGCTCTCCGCGGAAAACAATTACAGTCGGCACGGACCGGGCTGGCTCGCCGAGTGCAGGCTTTCGTCCGCAGGGGGAAAGTTTTTAATTCGCCTGGAAAACGGCGCCGTCCTCTGTTCAGAGCCGCGCGTACGCCAAAGCCGGAAAACATAACCGTCCATGACAATGAGAGGAATTAGCAAAAAATTAAAAATTTTGTTATTGTTCTGAGGTATGCTTCAACTTTTATTATGTGGTGTTCGTGAAAATGCATTTTCGTGAAGCTCAGACGAATGTAGAGACGTGGCCACAATGGGTTAACCTCCGATGACCTCTGCAGTTTTCCGCAGTTCTAGAATACGCAGAGCACTTCGCGTACGATGTAAGAGGTATCTCCGGTTTTGCGTACGAAGTAGTAACCCAACAGGCAGGCTGCTCTCAGCTCAAGACACACGGTTCGTTGCTCGGACGCTGTGACAGATGGAGTACCGGTGTGTTGTGCCTCATTTAAGGTGCTATCGACTATATGGTTTTCTCCCTTTGCCGTTGTGTAGTTTCAGTTCACTGTGGTATAGACGAAGGATCAATACCGGAGTTTTCTTTCTTTTAACTAAATAAGAACAGTTTCGTATGTGAAACACCGGCTTACTTTGATACGGAATATCATACCTAACGGCCCAAGTTCAATTCCCTGCTGGGTCGGAGATTTAATCCGCGCAGGGACTGGGTGTTGTGTTGTCCTGATCATCATCATTTCATCCCCATCGTCACCCAAATCGCCGAAGTTGCGTCAACTCGAAAGACTCGCACCAGGCAATCGGTCTACCCGATGGGAGGCCCTAGCCACACAGCACTTCCCGTTTACTTTCAGACGAAACTTTCTCTGCGTAAGAATTCCCGATGACTCGACAATACATGGATTGTTAAGGAAATTTAAAGACACTGCGAAGGTTACTCGTTAAAATATCAGCTTTGAAATTATTCACTGTTCCATGAGTTCTGACTCGCAAGTCTGTTGCAAAGTTTTTCTTTACCAGGTGATCGATTATTTAACGTTCTACAGTCTTTCACCAGTCGACTGAATTCATGTCTTCTAGGATACACGTTGGAAGCAGTAATTACTGACTAATCCCTGGCCTGCATGGTCTGGGAAGATATTATTAATGAGCTTGTTGAAAGATGGGCAAAGCGATGGTGCACTCTGTTTCCGTCTGGCTTTCCGTATGCTGGTTCAGATGGTGTCCTCGGCTGTTACTTTCACTTTTTGCTATGGACGACTGTTGTGGTAACTAGCTCTGCATTACTTTATAGTGGTCTTTTTCATGCAACGTGCAACACAAATTGTGGTATTTGAGGACTGTGCACGGTCCAGTTACATTAATGTGACCACCGCGTTTGTTCGACAGCAACGTGAAATATGCTGTTTTGTCTAAAACTGACATAGCGAGACCGTGGCTGTGTAAAGTTAATGTAGGTTGATTTTTACAAACAAGGAGACGGCAACCAGCCACTATTCATACTGCTATTTATTTAAGTAAATAGCGCCGTAACCGGTTTTGAACTGACAAGTTCATCATTAGACGACTGTTCAAAAGATTCACAAAATGCACTTTACATAATCGTCTGTTTTCGATTTTTATTCTCTGACTGTAGCGAAATATTCTTGGTGTGTTGGTGCAATACGGTAAAAAACAATCTTCGAGGCGCCCTATATGAACATAAATAACTTCCATACGATATAATAGAGAGTAAACAAATATATGAGGTTAAGTGGTTATAAACACTAGTATATTAACAGCATACGTTAATAAACACCCTTCTTGTATGAATAAAGTTACCAAGATGGAATCACAGAACACTTACCTCAAAACACCACAGTAAATTCATGCCCAACTCAATTCAGAAATAGTTTATTCTGCTATCGCCATTCCCCCCCATGAACCATTGACCTTACCGTTAGTGGGGAGGCTTGCGTGCCTCAACGACACAGATAGCCGTACCGTAGGTGCAACCACAACGGAAGGGTATCTGTTGAGAGGCCAGACAAACGTGTGGTTTCTGAAGAGAGGCAGCAGCCTTTTCAGTAGTTGCAGGGGCAACAGTCTGAATGATTGACTGATCTGGCTTTGTAACACTAACCAAAACAACCTTGCTGTGTTGCTACTGCGAACGGCTGAAAGCAAGGGGAAACTACAGCCGTAATTTTTCCTGAGGGCGTACAGCTTTACTGTATGATTAAATGATGATGGCGTCCTCTTGGGTAAAATATTCCGGAGGTAAAATAGTCCCCCATTCGGATCTGCGGGCGGGGATTACTCTCCGTTGTTATCAGGAGAAAGAAAACCGGCGTTCTACGGATCGGAGCGTGCAATGTCAGATCCCTTAATCGGGCAGGTAGGTTAGAAAAATTAAAAAGGGAAATGGATATGTTAATGTTAGATATAGTGGGAATTAGTGAAGTTCGGTGTCAGGAGGAACAAGACTCTTGGTCAGATGAATACGGGGTTATAAATACAAAATCAAATAGGGGTAATGCAGAAGTAGGTTTAATAATGAATAAAAAAATAGGAGTGCGGGTAAGCTACTACAATCAGCATAGTGAACGCATTATTGTGGCCAAGATAGACACGAAGCCCACGCCTACTACAGTAGTACAAGTTTATATGCTAACTAGCTCTGCAGATGATGAGGAAATTGATGAAATTTATGATGAGATAAAAGACATTATTCAGGTAGTGAAGGGAGACGAAAATTTAATAATCATGGGTGACTGGAATTCGACAGTAGGAAAAGGAAGAGAAGGAAACATAGTAGGTGAATATGGATTGGGGCTAAGAAATGAAAGAGGAAGCCGCCTGGTAGAATTTTGCACTGAACATAATTTAATCATAGCTAACACTTGGTTCAAGAATCATGAAAGAAGGTTGTATACATGGAAGAATCCTGGAGATACTAAAAGGTATCAGATACATTATATAATGGTAAGACAGAGATTTAGGAACCAGGCTTTAAATTGTAAGACATTTCCAAGGGCAGATGTGAATTCTGACCACAATCTATTGATTATGAACTGTAGATTACAACGGAAGAAACTGCAAAAAGGTGGGAATTTAAGGAGAAGGGACCTGGACAAACTGAAAGAACCAGAGGCTGTACAGAGTTTCAGGGAGAGCATAAGGGAACAATTGAGAGGAATGGGGGAAAGACATACAGTAGAAGAAGAATGGGTAGCTTTGAGGAATGAAATAGTGAAGGCAGCAGAGGATCAAATAGGTAAAAAGACGAGGGCTAGTAGAAATCCTTGGGTAACAGAAGAGATACTGAATTTAATTGATGAAAGGAGAAAATACAAAAATGCAGTAAGTGAAGCAGCAAAAAGGAATACAAACGTCTCAAAAATGAGATAGACAGGAAGTGCAAACTGGCTAAGCAGGGATGGCTAGAGGACAAATGTAAGGATGTAGAGGCTTATCTGATGAGGGGTAAGATAGATACTGCCTACAGCAAGATTAAAGAGACCTTTGGAGAAAAGAGAACCACTTGCATGAATATCAAGAGCTCAGATGGAAACTCAGTTCTAAGCAAAGAAGGGAAAGCAGAAAGGTGGAAGGAGTATATAGAGGGCCTATACAGGAGCGATGTTCTTGAGGGCAATATAATGGAAATGGAAGAGGATGTAGATGAAGATGAAATGGGAGATATGATACTGCGTGAAGAGTTTGACAGAGCACTGAAAGACATAAGTCGAAACAAGGCCACGGGAGTAGACAACATTCCATTAGAACTACTGACAGCCTTGGGAGAGCCAGTCCTGACAAAACTCTACCAAATGGTGACCAAGATGTATGAGACAGGCGAAATTCCCTCAGACTTCAAGAAGAATATAATAATTCCAGTTCCAAAGAAAGCAGGTGCTGACAGATGTGAAACTTACCGAACTATCAGTTTAATAAGTCACAGCTGCAAAATACTAACGCGAATTCTTTACAGACGAATGGAAAAACTGGTAGAAGCCCACCTCGGGGAAGATCAGTTTGGATTCCGTAGAAATGTTGGAACATGTGAGGCAATACTGACCCTACGACTTATCTTAGAAGAAAGATTAAGGAAGGGCAAACCTAAGTTTCTAGCATTTGTAAACTTACAGAAAGCTTTTGACAGTGTTGACTGGAATACTCTCTTTCAAATTCTGAAGGTGGCAGGGATAAAATACAGGGAGTGAAAGGCTACTTAAAATTTGTAATGAAACCAGATGGCAGTTATAATAGTCGAGGGACACGAAAGGGAAGCAGTGGTTGGGAGGGGGGTGAGACGGGGCTGTAGCCTCTCCCCGATGCTATTGAGCAAGCAGTAAAGGAACCAAAGAAAAGTTCGGAGAAGGTATTAAAATCTATGGAGAAGAAATAAAAACTTTGAGGTTCGCCGATGATATTGTAATTCTGTCGGAGACAGCAAAGGACTTGGAAGAGCAGTTGAGTGGAATGGACAGTGTCTTGAAAGGAGGATATAAGATGAACATCAACAAAAGCAAAACGAGGATAATGGAATGTAGTCGAATTAAGTCGGGTGATGCTGAAGGAATTAGATTAGGAAATGAGACACTTAAAGTAGTAAAGGAGTTTTGGAATTTGGGGAGCAAAATAACTGATGATGGTCGAAGTAGAGAGGATATAAAATGTAGACTGGCAATGGCAAGGAAAGCGTTTCTGAAGAAGAGAAATTTGTTAACATCGAGTATAGATTTAAGTGTCAGGAAGTCGTTTCTGAAAGTATTTGTATGGAGGTTAGCCATGTATGGAAGTGAAACATGGACAATAAATAGTTTAGACAAGAAGAGAATAGAGGCTTTCGAAATGTGGTGCTACAGAAGAATGCTGAAGATTAGATTGGTAGATCACATAACTAATAAGGAGGTATTGAATAGAATTGAGGAGGAGTTTGTGGCACAACATGAAGAAGGGATCGGTTCGTAGGACATGTTCTGAGGCATTAAGGGATCACCAATTTAGTACTGGAGGGCAGCGTGGAGGGTGAAAATCGTAGAGGGAAACCAAGAGATGAGTACACTAAGCAGATTCAGAAGGATGTAGGCTGCAGTAAGTACTGGGAGATGAAGAAGCTTACAGAGGATAGAGAAGCATAGAGAGCTGCATCAAACCAGTCTCAGCACTGAAGACCACATCAACAACAACAACTATCGCCATTAATTAGTTTCGTAATAAAATTTACATGCGTAACGGATACATCAGAAATGTGAACAGGCTTTTATGTGATTACTGTTCTGCTCTTCAAATGCGACTGCACCACTCTTGGAACTTACTGACCCAAGGTTTGGATCACATGTGCAGAACCCATGTAATTTTCTTGTATACACAAATAAATAAAGAGAATAAATTTTTTACAATACAAGAACTAGCATCCATGGGAAGTGCAAAAGTGATACGTATTGTAACCAAAAGGAAATTCAGATATGATCCTCGACCTTTGTAATACGCATGTAATCAAGGTTTACTGGAAAGATTGGACACTGTGGAGAAAAAATACGAAGTTACTAGACGGGTAATGCTAGCAGACAGCAACTGAGGGTGCACAATTAAACGTGTAGTCATGCACGGACTGCCACGTGTGCTATAGATAGAGCTGAAGTCTCTCATACTGTTATCCTAGAAATGAATGAGACAAAAGTCATTGAATACAAATTGTGCGCTGTTAGTCTCACGAGGAAACGCACCTCAATTTCCACAAACGGTGTTGATGCGTTGCTCATACATTTTAGTATCGGGCTATAGCTCTTAATGCCTACACAAGCACAAGAAACAAGGCTGAAAAGTAAGGCTACAGCATGTCACCCAGTTTGTAAAACATTTTTAACAACGTAGAACCTGTATACAGAGGCGAACAAAAATTAAGACTGCTGAACTCACCATGTTCTGCCACACTTGGGATGAACAACATTAAAGCTGAATCTGGACTGATCTCTAGTATGGAACTGTAAAGGAACTACTTGCAGCAATTCCAGAAATGCATAACCATACTAATGTAAAGTAGCCTCCAAGAGCATTGTGACATTTGAACATTGTGGCAGTGACATTTGAATATGTTGTTAACTACAGATAGACTTGTCCACATCAACAAAAGCGAGGAAAAAGTTCAATTGCAGATCGTATTGGTCGTTGTTTGTTCGTTGCTAAGTAAAACTGTTCGCTCTATATGACGCGAGACACACAGATACTCTTTAACAATGTCTTAATTATATTGCGTCGTAAGATTATGTATGTCCAAACCTTCCTTGTCACAACTAACAGTCCACGAATTTACTTCCAAGTTAGTCACTGTCCGTTAACTTTTGATGAGCAATTACCAAATATTCATAGAATGATGCAGGCGACACGTTGAATTTCATCTTTTGATTAAAAATTTTATTGTTCCTTTTCGCTAAATACTTTATTAACATCACGCCACACGCACACACGGTTAATTAGCACTGGCAGTTCTGTTAATTTCAAGTATCGTGACAATTTCGACAGCTTTAGCCCTCAGCGTAATTGTAACTTCTTCATGTATTCGTATCAATGTCTCCTACTCGAGACTAAACGAGTATTATAGTCTTTTGAAACTTTCTCCATTCCTTTCTATAAGTTCACTTATATGAATGTTGAGTCTAATATTGCCTCCTTCCGTTAATAAAGTCCAACAACTCGGCATACACAGTCAGCATACTATCTCGGTTCAAGTCTCTAGTCTGACTATCAGTTCACAAAATCCGTGCGTCTTCGACACGCAACAGCGACTCTTGAAGGTAAAACATTCACGTCGTGCTCAGTTCGCTCAACTATGGCAAGATGACTCGTATGACTTGATAGCACGATACATAGCAAGCGACTTACTTTTTCCGTAAATGAGTATTGTAGACGCACTGAATTTCTTCGTTGCGTTTACAACTCTCTTCCACATAAAAGTTATCTCTGACCGATATTTCTTTGGACTTAACTTTCATGGTATTAATTTGCAATTCTTACTTAGATATTTGGCAAATAACTAAAGATTACTTTTTTACTTCTTCTTTCTACCAAAACACGCTCTGTAATGCTTAATGTTGGTGTTTATCAAGACTTTCTGGTGCTATCTCATCGGCAAAGTTGTCGTTCCTGTCAAGACAACTTTTCCCTACTTAACATCACAGCAGACCAACACCGACAGCGATAGTTCAGGTACACATGCCGACGTCGCAAGCTGAAGATGAACAGATAGAGAAAGTGTATGAGGATATTGAAAGGGTAATGCAGTATGTAAAGGGGGACGAAAATCTAATAGTCATGGGCGACTGGAATGCAGTTGTAGGGGAAGGAGTAGAAGAAAAGGTTACAGGAGAATATGGGCTTGGGACAAGGAATGAAAGAGGAGAAAGACAAATTGAGTTCTGTAAAAAGTTTCAGCTAGTAATAACGAATACCCTGTTCAAGAATCACAAGAGGAGGAGGTATATTTGGAAAAGGCCTGGAGATACGGGAAGATTTCAGTTAGATTACATCATGGTCAGACAGAGTTTCCGAAATCGGATACTGGATTGTAAGGCGTACCCAGGAGCAGATATAGACTCAGATCACAATATAGTAGTGATGAAGAGTAGGCTGAAGTTCAAGACATTAGTCAGGAAGAATCAATGCGCAAAGAAGTGGGATACGGAAGTACTAGGGAATGACGAGATACGTTTGAAGTTCTCTAACGCTATAGATACAGCAATAAGGAATAGCGCAGTAGGCAGTACAGTTGAAGAGGAATGGACATCTCTAAAAAGGACCATCACAAAAGTTGGGAAGGAAAACATAGGTACAAAGAAGGTAGCTGCCAAGAAACCATGGGTAACAGAAGAAATACTTCCGTTAATTGATGAAAGGAGGAAGTACAAACATGTTCCGGGAAAATCAGGAATACAGAAATACAAGTCGCTGAGGAATGAAATAAATAGGAAGTGCAGGGAAGCTAAGACGAAATGGCTGCAGGAAAAATGTGAAGACATCGAAAAAGATATGATTGTCGGAAGGACATACTCAGCATACAGGAAAGTCAAAACAACCTTTGGTGACATTAAAAGCAACGGTGGTAACATTAAGAGTGCAACGGGAATTCCACTGTTAAATACAGAGGAGAGAGCAGTTAGGTGGAAAGAATACATTGAAAGCCTCTATGAGGGTGAAGATTTGTCTGATGTGATAGAAGAAGAAACAGGAGTCGATTTAGAAGAAATAGGGGATCCAGTATTAGAATCGGAATTTTAAAGAGCTTTGGAGGACTTACGGTGAAATAAGGTAGAAGGGGTAGATAACATTCCATCAGAATTTCTAAAATCATTGGGGGAAGTGGCAACAAAACGACTATTCACGTTGGTGTGTAGAATATATGAGTCTGGCGATATACCATCTGACTTTCGGAAAAGCATCATGCACACAATTCCGAAGACGGCAAGAGCTGACAAGTGCGAGAATTATCGCACAATCAGCTCAACAGCTCATGCATCGAAGCTGCTTACAAGAATAATATACAGAAGAATGGAAAAGAAAATTGAGAATGCGCTAGGTGACGATCCGTTTGACTTTAGGAAAAGTAAAGAGACGAGAGAGGCAATTCTGACGTTACGGCTAATAATGGAAGCAAGGCTAAAGAAAAATCAAGACACTTTCATAGGATTTGTCGGCCTGGAAAAAGCGTTCGACAATATAAAATGGTGCAAGCTGTTTGAGATTCTGAAAAATGTAGGGGTAAGCTATAGGGAGAGACGGGTCATACACAATATGTACAACAACCAAGAGGGAATAATAAGAGCGGACGAGCAAGAACGAAGTGCTCGTATTAAGAAGGGTGTAAGACAAGGCTGTAGCCTTTCGCCCCTACTCTTCAATCTGTACGTCGAGGAAGCAATGATGGAAATAAAACAAAGGATCAGGAGTGGAATTAAAATACAAGGTGAAAGGATATAAATGATACGATTCGCTGGTGACATTGCTATCCTGAGTGAAAGTGAAGAAGAATTAAATGATCTGCTGAACGGAATGAACAGCCTAATGAGTACACAGTATTGTTTGAGAGTATATCGGAGGAAGACGAAGATAATGAGAAGTAGTAGAAATGAGAACAACGAGAAACTTAACATCAGGATTGATGGTCACGAAGTCAATGAAGTTAAGGAATTCTGCTACCTAGGCAGTAAAATAACCAATGACGGACGGAGCAAGGAGGACATCAAAAGCAGACTCGCTATGGCAAAAAAGGCATTTCTGGCCAAGAGAAGTCTACTAATATCAAATACCGGCCTTAATTTGAGGAAGAAATTTCTGCGGATGTACGTCTGGAGTACAGCATTGCATGGTAGTGAAACATGGACTGTGGGAAAACCGGAACAGAAGAGAATCGATGCATTTGAGATGTGGTGCTATAGACGAATGTTGAAAATTAGGTGGACTGATAAGGTACGGAATGAGGAGGTTCTACGCAGAATCGGAGAGGAAAGGAATATGTGGAAAACACTGATAAGGAGAAGGGACATGATGATAGGACATCTGCTAAGACATGAGGGAATGACTTCCATGGTACTAGAGGGAGCTGTAGAGTGCAAAAACTGTAGAGGAAGACAGAGATTGGAATACGTCAAGCAAATAATGGAGGACGTAGGTTGCAAGTGCTACTCTGAGATGAAGAGGTTAGCACAGGAAAGGAATTTGTGGCGGGCCGCATCAAAGCAGTCAGTAGACTGATGAACAAAAAAAAAAAAAAATTGTAGAAAGGTGTTTCTAGGAAACAGATCAAACATGTCATTCTTAACAGAGAAAAATTTTCAGATGTAAAAATAGCTTTGGGCGTACCCGAATATCGAGCTATAGGACCGTTACTTTTCGCAGTGTATACAAATGGCCTAATGAATAATGTGTGGCCTTAGGATATTCGAAACAGTGTGTCTAAGTTGGTTTCAAGATGGGAATAATAGTCTGCGCATATTCCGGACAGGAATGGTGACAAGAAAACAATATTTACAGTACTGTGATTTTATTCACGTGGGACTAACATTCGACCACCCAGATATTAAGCAGACTTAAGACAGTGATGACTGGCGCATGGTCAATATTATCCAGACGTCAGATAATGACAAACTGAGTAGTTTGAGATGAACAAGTAATGGCTGGAAATGAACGTTTCATGCGATACAAAAATACGTGTGCGACCACGTTTGTTTCGTAGCGAATGATTGCCTGCCGCATCGACATTGAAAAATAACATACATCGTCCGTGATATGTCCACAATGGAATTTTTCTTTTCGGAGCTGCGTGAAGTCTTTGGTGTGTGAAACTATCGTCCGTAGACAGACCTAACTCGCTTACGTATTTCACTGTAGAAGAAACGACTGACGCTGATTCTTGCTTTGCAAGACACGTACTGAAGAATGGGAACTTGTAAGTAGGCTGTTTATGTGTTTGTTATGTTGGCAATGCTATGTAGCGCTCTGCATTAATGACTCTGACAGCTCTACGCGCCCTCTGTAAGAGACTCTGTGGCTGGTCGGACTGTCAGTTGGAGGTGAACAGCAAGCAGTGACGGAAGTTGGGAGTGAGTAGTCAGCAGCGATGGAGGTTAGAGGTTAATACTTGGAGGTTTGCAGTATTAGCGCGAGCGGACGATCTGGAGGTGTCCGACTTGGAGATTGAACATTATTCATGATTATGCAATTTTGGGAACTGGATGTCACAGACGATTACATTTTTTTTGTACCGGATGTCACATTATTAAGGTGAAAATACATTGTTTGCTTTGCAACGAAAACTTCCTTTGCTAACCACATGCCTATAAGTAGTTAGAGCCTTAGAATCTTTTATTTAGCTGGCAGTATTGGTGCTTGCAGCATTGCTCTAGTTCGGGTAATGAAGATTTTTGAGAGATAGGTGACTCATGAGAGATATAGGTTATTTTTACGATTTCCTCTAATTGAGGGCCATTCTTTTGCATTAATTATTTGAATTCAGGTTATCAATTTTAAAGCAGTCAGATCGCGTTGTCCTTGAATATTGTGAGTAATGAATGAAAAGCAAGTCTGAGGTGTACTAGTCAGGAAAAATTCTGTAGTTCAGAAATTAAACGATAAAGACAAGTAAAGAGACAGTATAGTCTTTTTCACACAGCAATATAAGTAAAAATTAAATAAAGAAGCTTCACCTTCTCATTGATTTCTATTTAAGTAAAAAATTTATTTCATTAAGAAGTTTCAAACTGTACAACAGTACTCTCGTAATCAAGTGACACTATGTGGTAATATTTATGGAATATAACTACGGTTCTTGGAGGAACAAAGATATATTAATAACTTGAACACACGGCATTTATGTTCCACAATAATATTTATTGAATAGATCGCTATATATCTGATAACTTAATACGAAAGTCCACAAAACTTCAGCGAGAATTCAAAGTTGTAAAAAGAATGTTGTACAAAGATACGTGACATTCTATGTCTATACCAATACAAAACACCAACATAATATAATATCTAAAGAGACTCTGTACAAATAAATCTTGTATTACGGTATACTGGAAATGTATTAAAACTATATGAATATACAAGCCAAAAATGTTGTGCAAGTGAGTAATTGCACAGACTACTGTGTTATATGGGCGAACGGTTGCATGTTATGAATAGACCTAAAAAATTGGGGGGGTGGGGGGGAGGGCAAAGAAAGAAGTCCATGAATGTGGGTGTGGCACAGTTATAAGAAGCATATTGCCACCATTAGATAATATGACAAGCTCGCTATAACTTTTCCACACACATATTCTATAGGCTTCTTTCTTCCCCGCCCCCCTCACTTGTTTTGGTATATTCATCTTATTATCGGTTCGTCCATATGACATAGTAATATGTGTCATTACTCACTTGTGCAACGTTTTTGGTTTGTATTTTCATATAATTTCAACACCTGAACATTTCAAATATAAGGTTATTTATTGAGAGCCTCTTTAGATATTACGTTATGTTTGCGTTTTGTATCATTGTAGACAGAAACTGACACAAATTTTCATAAAACACCCTTTTCACTGCTATGAATTCTCGCTGAAGTTGTCTGGACTATCTGCTGTCTGTTTAGTATTAAGTTATCTGACGATGGTGTATGAAGCCGAAAGCTAGTTCACAACGAACAGTTAAATAAATATTATTGTTCAAATGTGTGTGAAATCGTATGGGACTTAACTGCTAAGGTCATCAGTCCTTAAGCGTACACACTACTTAACCTAAATTATCCTAAGGACAAACACACACATCCATGCCCGAGGGAAGACTCGAACCTCCGCCGGGACCAACCGCACAGTTCATGACTGCAGTGCCTTAGACCGCTCGGTTAAATATTATTGTGAAACAGTAATACTCTTCATTTAAGTTTTTTTAATAAGACATTATATAGTTCCAGAAACTTTTCAAGTATCAAACATTTTTTATGTATATATGCAAACTGAAGCGACGAGTCAAAATCTGTACCAAGGACTTGGATTCGAATGCAGGTCTCCTCCGCACTAGGAAAATGCGCTAACCACTACGCCATCCTGGCAAAGTGGCTACACGGACTGCTCTACCACACCTCCCTCTTCAAGATGAATTCCCACGCACATCTCATGCCGCTTGCTACTGCCCCTAAACTGCAACAGCACTGCCGAGGCTCTCCAACTGCAGTGGAATGGCACCTCAGCATCGAAAGAAACGGGGGATCCTGCCTGCAGACTACAATCGTGCTAGCGAGAAAAATATGATGCAGTACCTGTCTGTCTGAGACTTGGAACAAATGAGATTGACTTCAGCATCAGCACTACGTGACACTGCAAAACCGGTGTAACCAGTCGAACTGAAAGAAATACTGTGTAGCGTTGGCGGCAACTGAAATAAAACGCTTCATAAAGAAGTAGCCAAATGGTTCAAATGGCTCAGATCACTATGGGACTCAACTGCTGAGGTCATTAGTCCCCAAGAACTTAGAACTAGTTAAACCTAACTAATCTAAGAACATCACACACATCCATGCCCGAGGCAGGATTCGAACCTGCGAGCGTAGCGGTCTCGCGGTTCCAGACAGCAGCGCCAGAACCGGGCGGCCACTTCGGCCGGCGAAGTAGCCAGATATAGGTAAAATCTGTGGTAAGGTCTTATGGGACCAAACTGCTTAGGTCATCGATCCCTAAGGTTACGCAGTGCTTAATCAAACTTAAGCTATCTTACGCTAAGGGCGACACAGACAGCCATGCCCGAGGGAGGACTCGAACCTCCGACGGGGGGAGCCGCGCGGACCGTGACAAGACGCCAGATATAGCAGTCGGCAACTGCAGACAACAGCATGTGAAAGTCGCCGTGTGCGGTATTCCACACGTCCCATCACAGGAGTCACCCCGCGAGGCGGCACAGTGGTTAGCATACTGGACTCGCGTCTAGGAGGACGACGGTTCAAATCCGCGTCCAGCCATCCTGATCTAGATTTTCCGTGATTTTCCTAAATCGCTTCAGGTAAATGCCGGGATGGTTCCTTTGAAAGGGCACAGCTGACTCCCTACCTCATCCTTCCCTAATCCGATGGGACCGATGACCTCGTGGTTTGCTCCCCTCCCCAAAATCAGCCAATCAACCAACCTGTCACGGAGTCACGTACAGCAGTCCTGTTGAACTTAAGCTAGGAAAAAATGTTGCTGTGGATTAGAGGAAGTTTGAAGCACGACGAAGTCTAGTACATGGGACCGACTGAGACAGGATTTTAGGCGCGTTTCCTCTTTCACGTACGCAAATGTTGGATTGATTGCCAATCTTCGTCTCAGAGATATCGATACAAAAAGAGTTAAAATACAGTAACACAAAGAACAAATTTTATACGATTTTCATACACTGGGCGCAGAAGACTTACCTCGCTGATGACTATGGCGGCAGGACGTCAAAATAATTAAGTTTTGCCAATTCGTAAAAATAATGGACGCGTACTGAGATGGGATGCGATTCGATAGGTAGCGTCAAGTATTCTAGTGCATTAGTCTGTAGCCAGAGGGCGTGGCTGGCGGCCTCGTACGCGGCCCTGGAAGGGAGCTCGCTCTCTTGAAGTTCGGCCGTCGGACAGCCAGTATTCGTCGAGGAACAGAGTCGGGAGTAGATCAGAAGTTTACTCCATGTCGACTCGAGTAGTCCCGTGGTCTGGGTCCGTGGTTCGTCGCCACCGACTCCTCGCTGGAGCACGTGGAGCTTGCTGGTCGTAGCGACTAAACAGACGGGAGTTGGGCTGGCTGATCAGAGCAGGGCGCTTGGCGATTATCGCCGTTAACAGCCTTCTCGTGGGCAGCAGCGAGCAGCGAAGGAGTCGAACCACTGGGGGGAAAGCGGCTCTTACACCGGTGTCAACGTATGTTCTCCAGCAGTCTGCCGCATGCTAAGTATGGGTAAGTACGTTTTGGAACTCTCTCTGTGGTTAAATTTCTTATGTTTTCACGCTGCGGTCTTGAGGCAAGACAGTTTGCTATGCAACCAATTATCTCAATCTTTACCGTTTCCTTAATCCACGATGTTATGTGTTCTGTTCCTCGTGTACTGACTCGCATTAATTTGTGTTTCTGGAGCTGGACGCCGGCCGAAGTGGCCGTGCGGTTAAAGGCGCTGCAGTCTGGAACCGCAAGACCGCTACGGTCGCAGGTTCGAATCCTGCCTCGGGCATGGATGTTTGTGATGTCCTCAGGTTAGTTAGGTTTAACTAGTTCTAAGTTCTAGGGGACTAATGACCTCAGCAGTTGAGTCACATAGTGCTCAGAGCCATTAAAAGGCGTGCGATGGATCTCAGCCTCCATTAGAGAATACATATATGTTATTACGTATTTTAAAGAACTGTTGCTTTTAAATTTTGTGCTTTATAAAAGAATTCTGTAATGCACTCACCGCTTGCGCTTTGTCTATATAGACTATGTAATCTGGGTGACTTGTGATATAGGTTGAATGAATTCCACTCCATTTCTGTGCGTGTTGACGGGAGCTGCCATCCTTTCTTGGCTCTATAACTTAAGGCACCGTAGTTCCACGCAGCCGACCGCTGTGGCCGAGCGGTTCCAGGCGCTTCAGTCTGGAACCGCGCTGCTGCTGCGGTCGCAGGTTCAAATCCTGCCTCGTGCATGGATGTGTGTGGTGTCCTTAGGTTAGATAGGTTTAAGTAGTTCTGAGTCTAGGGGACTGATGACCTCAGATGTAAAGTTCAAATGGTTCAAATGGCTCTGAGCACTATGGGACTTAACAGCTGAGGTCATCAGTCCCCTAGAACTTAGAACTACTTAAACCTAACTAACCTAAGGACACCACACACATCCGTGCCCGAGGGAGGATTCAAACCTGCGACCGTAGCGGTCCGCGGTTCCAAAATGTAGCGCCTAGAACCGCTCTGTCGCACCGGTCGGCAGGTGTTAAGTCCCATAGTGCTCAGAGCCATTTGAACCATTGGCTCCACGCATTCTTAATACGATGGAGCGGGTGGGTGCATTTGTCTCTTGTTGCCATGGCAGTTCGCAGTTGTTTAGGGTTCAGCTCACCTTGTTAGAAAGCTTGATCCTTATGTAATTCAAGGCATTTGGTTCTAATTGCTGCTTGTGCATGTGCGTTCCCCAAATTTTGACGCGCAGATGTTAATCTCTAATCGCATTTCAGTTGCCTTCTGCACTGATTGTTAAATAATATCCCTTGGGCTTGATTACAATGAAGCATATTCAGTTTCAGATTCTTGTGATCAATTATGGTGTGTAAGTTGTAAATTTTTTCTGTTGTTACTGTATGTATTTCAATGTTGTTTTATGTCTCTGTTTTAGACTGAGATGGTGCCTAACTGCAGTGACCAGTCTAGCATGTAAAGCGTCCCGATTAATCGATGGCGTCGAAGTTGGAACTTAATCTCTGAACTTTAGCTGACACTTTCTTATTGTACTGTTGAGTTTCACTTTGTCAAGGAACTTCGCGCTTTTAATAACGTGTACGTACAATTTATTTGTGTCACGAATGGTGCTGAAGCGCGGTTTGCATAGTCCTTCTTACATTCCCAAGGCAACCAAGCGGCAGGCTGCGTTACACGAACGACATGCTAAACTCTAGGCAAAAGAGAGGGAATTTAAATGTTTTTTTTCTCGTCTTTCTGGTGCTATAAAACTTTCAACGTCGCCATTTCTCAAGGATGTCTGCGACTTTTGTACAACAATCTCCCTTCTCGTCTTCTGGCGAAACGCCGAGGACAGTTCGCCAACGAACGCTGTGGTAGCCCCGACTCTTTTCACACCGAGAAGCAACTTCTTTAGTACAGGTCGGACACAGCACTGCAAGAAAAGGGCAGGGAGGCGTTTACTGTTTGCACATACCTCTACATCTACATCTACGTGATGACTCTGCTATTCACAATAAAGTGCCTGGCAGAGGGTTCAATGGACCACCTTCATGCTGTCACTCTACCGTTCCACTCCCGAACGGCACGCAGGAAAAACAAGCACTTACATTTTTCTGTGCGAGTCCTGATTTCTCTTATTTTATCGTGATGATCATTTAACCCTATGTAGGTGGTTGACAACAGAATGTCTTGGCAATCTAAGGAGAAACCTGGTGGTTGAAATTTCATGAGAGGATCCCGTCGTAACGAAAAACGCCTTTGTTTTAATGATTGCCACTCCATTTCACGTATCATGTCTGTGACACTCTCTCCTATTTCGCGATAATACAAAACGGGCTGCCCTTCTTTGTACTTTTTCGATGTGATCCGTCAGTCCCACCTGATGGGGACCCACACCGCACAGCAATACTCCAGAATAGGGCGGACAAGCGTAGTGTAAGCAGTCTATTTGGTAGACAGGTTGCACCTTCTAATTGTGTTGTCAATGAATCGCAGTCTTTGCTGTGCACTACCCACAATATTATCTATGTCATCGTTCCAATTTAGGTTATTTGTAATTGTAATCCCTAACTAGTTAGTTGAATTTACAGACCTCTGATTTGTGTAACTTATCTCGTAATCGAAATTTAGCTGATTTCTTTTAGTACTCATGTGAATAAATTCGCTCTTTTCTTTATTCATTGTCAATTGCCATTTTTCGCACCATACGGATATCTTATCTAAATCATTTTGCAAGTCGTTTTGATCATATGATGACTTTACAATACGGTAAATGACAGCATCATCTGCAAACAATCTAAGACGGCTACACAGATTGTGTCCTATGTCTTTAATACAGGTTAGGAACAATAGGGGGCCTATAACATTTCCTTGGGGAACGCCGGATATTACTTCTGTTTTACTCGATGACTTTCCGTCTATTACTACGGACTGTGACCTTCCTGACAGGAAATCACGAATCCAGTCGCACAACTGAGGCGATACTCCGCAGGCAGGTAGTTTGATTAGAAGACGCTTGTGAGGAACGGTGTCGAAAGCCATCTGGAAATCGAATCTCTGAGCAGTCTCGGCGTCCCGTTTTTCTGGAGGTGAGTCTGGAACTGTGTCCTTGCACCTGGCTGGAAGCCGAGCCGGTGGGTGGGCGTGACTGCGGGTGACCGGCGCGGCGGGAGGACCTCAAAGGGAAGACCGCCTCGCCGGCCGAGGACTCACAAATTAGTCGCGCGTAATGGGCCTCCTGTGGGGAGCCAAATGGAATTCATAAGTCAGTAGCGCGCCGGCGCCCGTGGCCGCGGAACGCGCTCCCAAACAGCGTAATTAATACACCGGCAGCCGTCCAGGTCCGTCCGGGCCTTTGTCTCCGCCGCGACGACGTGGGAGGACCCGGGGCCCACCCAGCACAGACGCCGCACCGTATACTTAGCGATGTTCCTCGGACCTTTCGCCGGCCGCTGCCGGCCGAGCGTGTCGGAAGAAGGACCCGTCACCCGATATTTGCAGACACCTTACCTGGCCCGCCGAGCTAGACCGTAATGAAGCGTGACACCCGTTGAAAATCGCAAGTCCCCAACTCTCTCCACTGGCAGAGCGATCGTCCTAATGCGTGGCCATATCTCATCCGAATTACCCCCTGCAGTCTTCGCGGGAAGTCTAACATACGGCGTACGTAGCCAGTGTCGAATACGACACTACAGTACGCTACGCAGAAGGTAAACTCCCCATCGCACCCCCCCCCCTCTCCCCACTAGGTTTAGTGGTAAAATGGCCTAGTGGATAGCGGATAGTCCGTCAAAAACTGAACACAGATCAAGCATGAAAACAAGGTGTGCTGAACTGTGAAAAAAGAAGCAAAATAGAAACACCGAACGGTCCAATCTGAAGAGAAGCAACATCTAGCGACTCGGAAGAACCACGGCGTCGTTGTTGTGTGGGAACTGTGTTGGGCTGCAAAGTGGACATTCAAGTTCAAACCTCCCTCGTGTCCATTTTTTTTCACAAATTTAGGAACTGTCCGTCTTGTCACTGATGTGTTTGTTCTCCTTCTGTAGTCTTGGCAATTCTCATACAATACGTTGGGTATGGAATATGAGTCATACGGTAAGAATATATTATCGTCGCAAGTTAGTGTGATGAATAGTGAGAGCAGGCGAGATGCAGCATACACCCCTCACAGAAATGGCAACAAGAAATAAACGGATGTGGAGGAGTTCAAGAAGGAACGCAAGAGGCATCACTTGTGATACTTACGTAGAACGAATAGGAGTTATGCACGTCTGGAGGTCCCATCGTTATATGTCATGCATAAGTTCTTTACACCAGGAAACAGACACAAATTTGAGTACAGTGAACAGACACGTCAATGACGGGACGGACACTTCATAATTTTGTGAAAAAAAGTTGTGCACATGAGAGATTTGATTCCGGATCTCCCCCGTCATAGTTCGACACCGCGACGACTGACTTCGACGCCACTGTCGTTCATAGTTGCTCGATGCTACATATATTGATCTTACACCGCTCACTGTGTCTATTTTGCCTCTTTTCATGCTAGGTCTGTGTTCAGTTTTTGACGGGGTATCCAATGGGCCATCGTCTAACATTCTGCGTGGTGTCTGTTTGTTGTAAGTCGTGTCTCCCTACCACTTCCGCGCAACGACGCTCTGAGCGTCTTTTTTAGGGAATTGACTAGTTTGAACCTGGGACCTGTTGCTGGTAAGGAGACTCCAGACCACACATGACATGTAGAGTTCAAAAGAGTTCAGTGAAACTAGCGATGATATAATCAATTACTTAATGATTTCAGCGTCAGCTCCACTGCTCTCCCTGTAAAAGAATCTTAATACTAACTAAATTTAGTGGAAGGGGTTCAAGGCTTTCCTATTTTTAGTTAGCTGGTAAAATAACGTCGAAAAAGTAGTTAAGTTTACCTTTGGAATTTTTATTCTACTGACAAAACATTGTTTATAAATTGCACTATTGATAAAAGGAAATATTTTAATACAGGATGATAAAAACCAACTGCGTTCAACAAAAATGTGAACGAATATTCCCTGAATGGGTTTCCAAGTTCTACAATGGATCGAAGGATGACCTATGCCATATCACATCTATAATCTAGATTTAAGTTAAATTTCATAATAGAGAAAACTATCAAAATGGTCTACAGTGACCCTCAATTATCTTTAATTACTTATTTTACTTGTCGTAAATTACAGTGGCTGATGTGGCTTCTCAATAATTATATAACAGAAAAATCATCGCATTTCAGATTTTAACTTCTAGTAGCAAATGTGAATACCACGAAGTTTAATTGACGATCGACACTAGTATTACGTAAAAAGGGGATGTAGCAGATGAGACTTCTGCAGTTCTGAGTGAAGCCTTATGGGCTTGCATCGCGAACGTTCATTACCTTGTCGTTGGTTAGGCAGCGTCAGGGGGCGGTGGGCGGCGCAGCTCCACACACCTCGCCTTCTTGGAAGCAACTCTTTCTTAACTTCTCCTTACTACAATTTGGTTTAAAAAAAGGTATTTGGCTGTGTTTTCAATTGACCAATCAGGGTCTCAATGTTAACCTTAAGCTCCGCCTACAAAACTTCTGTCTATCCAATGAGAAACGTTATACTTTTCGTGGTGGGGCAATGTTTTTAACGTTTACAACGTAACAGAGACGTGAAAAAGTCTCACGCTAAAACTTTCAGCTGGTGTGGTCCTTTTAGTGTTATTGTAAGATCTATACTGTTCTTCTGGAGGGCTCTAACATGGCCTGGGGGGGGGGGTGGTCCTGGCGGTCGACTGGCGACGTGGGTGTCCGTCCCTTATCGTAGGGCCTCCTATCCTACACGACTCTGCTCTCAGCTTCTGTTTTCGTTCCTTCCCTTGGAACTGCGTCTGTTTCATGGAGGGAAGGTATGACATGCATTTAGGCGTTCTTCTGTTAGTCTGTGGTATTCCATTTGCTCACTCGTTGATCGTATTACTTTGGGTAATTTAATGTCAGAATTTATTCGGAGCTATGTGACATACTGCCGGATTTGCTATCATGTCAGGGTTTTCATGGAAGGTGTTGGATTTGCCTGACACTTTACAATCGTATCACCCAAATCTGATGTAGTTGCGATGGGGTGTTCCCTACTCAGAAATACTCTGCTAAGGACCAGTTATACATTGTATATATTCGATACAAATGTAACTTAATGCACACAAATAGGCGGAAAGATCCATAACTGCTTGATGACGCGACTGCTCTAAAATCTCTGGGAAGAGTTACATGCATTAAATACCTTCCTTTGTGTTGCCATAGGGATGTAGTTACTTTACAATTATTTAAGTTGTTTCAGTTATCCGTCTTTGCAGCTACCATACGCATATAGTTTTATTCCTTTGAAACATCGTCCGTGGTCTGGAAGGAAACATACGTAGTATATTGAGCCGACAAGACTGGCCGATCGGTTGTAGGCGCTACAGTCTGGAACCGCGCGATCGCTACGGTCGCAGGTTCGAATCCTGCCTTGGGCATGGATGTGTGTGATGTCCTTAGGTTAGTTAGATTTAAGTAGTTCTAAGTTCTAGGGGACTGATGACCTAGAAGTTAAGTCCCATAGTGCTTAGAGCCATTTGAGCCGTTTGAGTATATTGAAATTTGACTTTTTACGTACATCATTTCAAATATGAAATAAATTCTGACATCGGCAGCAGTTGCGCATTGAAATAAATGGTGTCTTATGAAACAGCTACAGTTTCGCGTCCATAACATCATATCAGTGCGAATGTGCTCTCTCTCTCTCTCTCTCTCTTTCTCTCTCTCCTGAATTCTTGCCGGAATCCAGCGTGATGCTACGATTAGTGAGTGGGTAAAGTTACTTCAAATCCGTCTTGATGGCAATTTTTTTTTATTCATATGACCGGTTTCGGTTCATTCAGAACCATCTTCAGATCTGATATTTGAGTTACAGGAGTAACCCGTCCAAATCCAGCAACTTTAACGCGTAACTGAAATATCAGATCTGAAGATGGTTCTGAATGAACCGAAACCGGTCATATGAATAAAAAAAAATTGCAATCAAGACGGATTTTAAGCAACTTTATAAAATCACTGATTGCTGTTATCCCAAAAGACATTATGTCTGTTTTTGCAAAATTAGTGAGTGGGATGGATGAGGGGCGCTGGGTAAGTAGTGTGTAACAAGATAGGAATTTGGGTTCGGCGGCAAGTGTGCTACGATAGCGAAAAGGTTAAGGCGACCGTTTGCATAAAATGAGAAATCTGGGTTTGAGTTCCGGAACGCCACAAATTTTCACGTGTCATCATTGAATTCCTTTCAATGTCCAGTTGCAGCCAGTGTTAAAATTTATTTTATTTCGTCATGTGTATGTATGGCTGCGGGATCAAGAACGGTGTCCGTTCTTACGGACACGCCCGAATGAATAGGCACCAGCCATACGTAAAATACATCATTTTCCTCTGATTTCAACTTACGTCTGAAGGTTTTTCCGGCGCAATTTCACTTTTAATTGTAGTATTACACATTTATTAACGTAAAACACGACTAAATCACCCTTGAATTCTCTCATAGGCCCCACTAACTGCCCACTTTGCTAATTAACACACACGCTTCTCGTTCATCCCATCCAGTATTTTAACAAATAATATAAAAATAAAACGACATAGAAAGCATATGGCAAACCGCAAATACCTTTTTTTATTTTTTAAGTGTAAACTAGAAGTATCAAATAAGTTGGGAGCTCAACACAAAATAAACCTTCATATGATTAGTCAGAAGAACGGAAATAAACGTTAGTGTTGCAATATTTTGTCGTGTTGTAAGACACGAAACGTGTTCTGCTACAAACCAAAGTGAAATTAGGCCGAAAACGTCAGAATTCCTGACATGGTGGGTTGGTAGCTGCTTTATTGTTCACTACAATGATCAACTATCAGTACATGCGCTAACAACTGTACCACTGGCTGTTCTTACCTTACGTTACAGTTATGTGTAGATGGTAAAAACATCTGGCAACGATGTTTTCCAGTGTTTCCCATTTTAATTCAGCTGTTCAAGAGAAAAACATTTAGTTATGAATGCGTGGGTTTGCGACTTTTGTTGCTAAATAAACTCTTCTCCACCTATCAGAAAAGTGAATTTTTCTAATGATTTTGGATCGTCAAGTGGATATCATCTCTGATACAGAAAATTTGTCACAAGAACTGCATCACTTACGAAAAGTCTACCGTGGGAATAATAGCAACAACAAGCAAATATCCCAAGAAGTATCACGATGTATCCGCAAACAGGACAACACTGAGGACGTGAGAGAGAATAAAAATTATATTTCTGCTATTGAGTGGTTCAATTACGCGTGAGACTACTTGCTTCACGAAGAGACATAACATCAAGTCAACTTTCAGCCTAAAATACACAAATTCATCACATTCTGAGAGATAATGTAGGTTACACCCAGGGGTTTACAAATTATCACTTGAGTTCGGGCTCCATTATGTCCGGCAGATAGCGCACTCGTTAAAACAACGCCAGATCGAACCTCAGAGGTGTCTGTGACTACGCTATCCACATTAATCGCCGTTAGCTGAACAGGAATTGGTAAACGAACGTAAAATTGCATTCAACAACTCCTCTGTTATGACGAAAGGCAATGGTTTCCGGGATAGCATAATTAAAGAAGACACAGGCACCAAAAATCTGACATTACTTACAGTTAAGGCGGCGTTTAGCAGCTAAGCACAGTGTGGAATCCGGTGAGGTTAAAGCGGGCGCGATAGATGCTAAACGAAACCATTGTATTATACAACGGTAGGCTAAGCACCGATGACGTCACAACCAGACGAGGACGGGGCAGCAACCATATGTCAATCAGTTATCACTTGACAACGACAGAGAAGCACTCAGACTCGAGTTTTATTCAAAACATTTATTTATTTATTTCACCTGGTTATCTAATGCCTTTAGGCACTAGCTTACATCGTACCGGGCGGTCTTAGAGAGCGAAAACTGTAATTTTCACGGTGGTGAGTTGTTGTTGTGATCTTCCTGTAGTGAATTTGTGTCATAGAATTTTTTTCTCTGCATTTAAATTCAGTACCTCCTCGGTAATCATCTAGCTGAAACATTTATTCTTCTGCAGTACCGCACTTCAGAAGTTTCTCTTCTTTTCTTGTCAGTAGTTTTTGTCCTCCACAGCACATTTCTGTACGAGGCTGCACTCCAGACAAATGCTTAAGAAAACACTTCCTTAGACTCAAATCTCGTCTTGCTGCTTATGGGATTAGTGTTTGAGGAGACGTGTGTTTGTGTGTTGGAGGAGACGTGAGCTGAGCGTTGGGATGGGTTTGGTCACAAAGGCGTCCAGCCACACTATACCATAAATTCAGCCAAGTCCATAATATGCCGACCCCACTCCGAAACGGAGTGAGGCCAGGAAAAAAGTAGAAAGGAGAGGACAGTGAACTCAATCTTACTAACGTAATGTTAAGTAATTTTCGCATAACTTGAAAATTATGTCTCTCAAGAAAAATTAGGCGTCGGCAGAAGTGTATGACTGCCGTATCGCAGTAATTTAATCTGGAGAACAAATCGACTTGTCCAGGGAAGGGAGACAAAAATACGAGTAACCTGAACAAAAAATGTTCCTCGCATATCATAAAAAAGGTGAATATGTCCTGGGTAGAGTCATGTATTTATCTCGCAGCTTCAAAATATTTAAATCAAAATTTCTCAACATGTTCGAGCTTTTTTAACTGTTACATTAGTATGCATATCATGTATTGCAATGCAATGTGTCAAGTAAAATAATGTGATACGGGATGTCAAGTCATATAACATGACACATGCCGTCATGTCAACCAACACAGTATTTGTCATGTCGTACACTGACGCAAGATGTCATTACGGATTATGATGCATGCATCCCCACTATGGGATACTTCCTTTTATAAATGCCCCACCCTATCTCACACTTCCTACTGTGGATGCATCCCACTGTTTAGAAACACGTATATTTATGTCTGTTTGTTCTTACACCCTCACCATATATATAACAGGGGGTGGGTCCAAGAGAGCTCACTGCGCTGGAGGCGTAGGGTTAACCCGAAAAAATGCGTAAATATGTCAAGATGTTTTGATTTTGAAACTGCCGGATAAATCTAAAAGCGAGTTCGCTTCTTTCACATCCTTTGCCCAGGTCGTATTCGCCTTTTTTGTGCTATGTCAGGAGCATTTTCCATTGTTTTTTATCTTCCTTAGGGCCAGCAGCATAATACATGTCTGATAACGACATGATTATTTGAACAGATGCACCAAAATAGCTGCTTATAATAACAAATCTTTCTATACGACAGACTGTTCCGGAATTTATCGCCATTGTCAAGTATGTCTGAACTGAGGTGACGTCCACATTACGTCGTTAGTGAACGGTCTTAAATAACTGTCACTGTTTTAATAATGCGATAAAAGACGTAATGTAGTGAAAATAATAGGTTAGTTGCGATGTGGCAGTAGTTAGACAGAATCTGACGGTAGGGTCATAAGAGTGGAACTGTCGTCTGCTGCCATTGCCCATTAACGGCAAATTACGCCGCACTGTCCTAATGGATACGTTCATCGTACGTTTCACATTGATTTCTGAGATAATTTCGTTTTGTTTGTTGTTAGCGGTGACAAATCTACACCAACGTCGCTGCTCTCGGTCGTTAAGTGATTGCCGTCGTCCGTTGCGTTGTCCGTGGTGAGAGATTATACCTGAAATTTGATATTCTCGGTACGCTCTTCTCACTGGATCTCGGAATATTGAATTCCGTAACTATTTCCGAAATCTGATGTGCCATGCGCCTAGCTCCAGCAACCATTCTGTTGTCATAGTCTGCTAATTCCCGTCATGCGGCCATAATCACGTCGGAAACCGTTTCACATCAATCAGCTAAATACAAATGACAGTTCCGACAATGTACTTCCCTTTTATACTTTGTGTACTCACTCCTATCGCCATCTGTATATGTGCACATCGCTCTTATATGACTTTCGGCGCATCACAGTACTGTAATGTGACGAAAATAAGACAGACGTCAGATTGGGTAAACAAGTATTTAACAAATAAATTCGCCAAACAGCAGTGCAAAATGAAAAGTTGTTTTATTTTCTCTACCAGCTTCGGCAGTTGAGTATCCCATCACCGGACTCCTTCTGCACTTCTAAAAAATTATCGATATTGGCATATTGGGGCCATCTGTTTTTGGATGTCGTGATTTCTCAAATTCTCAAGTGCTTCCTTCGAAGACTTGACTGTAACTCGACGTTGCAATCAGATTTTCGAAGGAAGCGCGTGAGAATTCACAACATCCAAAAACAGATGGCACCAGTATGACAGTATTGATCATTTTTGCGAGGTGGATAAGGAGTTCGAAGACGGCATAGTGAATTGCAGAATGCCGAAGCTGCTGCTCTTTTAAGTCCTCTGCCTCCTGACTTGTTTGAGGCCGCCCGCCACGAATTTATCTCCTGTACCAACCCTTGGTAGCGAAAATAGAATAAAATAACTTGGCAATTTGCACGGCTGTTTGGTCGATGTATTTGTTAAATATTTGACTAGCTGCTGTCCCACGACTACTGTGGGTCAGCAGAGGCCATACAAGTGGTCGCTGGTCTGGGCTAAATCAAAAAATTTGGCACCATGTTCCTAGTTCAGCTAGGAACCCAACACCAAGACGCTGCTCCCCAGACTGCGATTCTGCGCGCAGCCCTTTCAGACACGATAAACTAGCCAAGTGAGTGTTCGAGCATTCCTCCTAGCCAGTGGGTGAAAATGTAAACAAGGACCTGACGAGAGCTGCAGCGTGGCGCCCGCCTTGGGAACTGTCTGCTCCCCGCCTCTAGCCCCCACCCACTGCCTGTCGTGCCAACAGCAACTGTTACCCCCAGAAAACAAAAGCCGTGCGCGCCATTTTCCGGGCCATTACGGCCGCCGCCGAGCTGTCGGAGCTCGGTGTCGCGTCAAACGCCGTGATGAATGGCCGCGCGTCGTTTATCAAATCACACCCCGCGGCTGCCGCTGCTGCCCGCCTGCTAGCTGCTCGCTGCCCCGCTCCTCTGTGGCCTTCCGTGCCATTACGCGCGCGAGCCATTCATCGTGAGACGCGGGCTGCCTACCCGACAGGCGCAGTGGAGATCGCAACGCGTCGTTGCGCGGGCAGACACGCAGCGCGGAACCGCAAAGTGTTTGGCGGCCATCTATCTCGCAGACGCCTTCCGCAGCACGCGGACCTACCGATATTGTTGTCACTGCCGTGCTTCATCGCCTCCACCAGGGATCACCACTGTTCTTCCGGTACTACGTTAAGCTTCTGATAGAGCTTCAAAATATAAAAACGCGAACTGGGTCGCAAATGAGTAACGATTTTACAGTCGGGAAACCTAACCATGTTACACAAATGTTAACTGTCTCCTGATTTACATTCATTTAACATACAGGGTGTAACTGGCATAAGTACAGATATTTTTATGTGTAGTAGCCTACCTTAATACACTCCTGGAAATGGAATAAAGAACACATTGACACCGGTGTGTCAGACCCACCATACTTGCTCCGGACACTGCGAGAGGGCTGTACAAGCAATGATCACACGCACGGCACAGCGGACACACCAGGAACCGCGGTGTTGGCCGTCGAATGACGCTAGCTGCGCAGCATTTGTGCACCGCCGCCGTCAGTGTCAGCCAGTTTGCCGTGGCATATGGAGCTCCATCGCAGTCTTTAACACTGGTAGCATGCCGCGACAGCGTGGACGTGAACCGTATGTGCAGTTGACGGACTTTGAGCGAGGGCGTATTGTGGGCATGCGGGGGGCCGGGTGGACGTACCGCCGAATTGCTCAACACGTGGGGCGTGAGGTCTCCACAGTACATCGATGTTGTCGCCAGTGGTCGGCGGAAGGTACACGTGCCCGTCGACCTGGGACCGGACCGCAGCGACGCACGGATGCACGCCAAGACCGTAGGATCCTACGCAGTGCCGTAGGGGACCGCACCGCCACTTCCCAGCAAATTAGGGACACTGTTGCTCCTGGGGTATCGGCGAGGACCATTCGCAACCGTCTCCATGAAGCTGGGCTACGGTCCCGCACACCGTTAGGCCGTCTTCCGCTCACGCCCCAACATCGTGCAGCCCGCCTCCAGTGGTGTCGCGACAGGCGTGAATGGAGGGACGAATGGAGACGTGTCGTCTTCAGCGATGAGAGTCGCTTCTGCCTTGGTGCCAATGATGGTCGTATGCGTGTTTGGCTCCGTGCAGGTGAACGCCACAATCAGGACTGCATACGACCGAGGCACACAGGGCCAACACCCGGCATCATGGTGTGGGGAGCGATCTCCTACACTGGCCGTACACCACTGGTGATCGTCGAGGGGACACTGAATAGTGCACGGTACATCCAAACCGTCATCGAACCCATCGTTCTACCATTCCTAGACCGGCAAGGGAACTTGCTGTTCCAACAGGACAATGCACGTCCGCATGTATCCCGTGCCACCCAACGTGCTCTAGAAGGTGTAAGTCAACTACCCTGGCCAGCAAGATCTCCGGATCTGTCCCCCATTGAGCATGTTTGGGACTGGATGAAGCGTCGTCTCACGCGGTCTGCACGTCCAGCACGAACGCTGGTCCAACTAAGGCGCCAGGTGGAAATGGCATGGCAAGCCGTTCCACAGGACTACATCCAACATCTCTACGATCGTCTCCATGGGAGAATAGCAGCCTGCATTGCTGCGAAAGGTGGATATACACTGTACTAGTGCCGACATTGTGCATGCTCTGTTGCCTGTGTCTATGTGCCTGTGGTTCTGTCAGTGTGATCATGTGATGTATCTGACCCCAGGAATGTGTCAATAAAGTTTCCCCTTCCTGGGACAATGAATTCACGGTGTTCTTATTTCAATTTCCAGGAGTGTATTTACGCGCATCAGTGTGTTGGATGCTTTCTTGTTGTGTCGAACGGTGTTCTCACAAACACGTCATGAACTTTACGACCCGATATTTTCTGTATGGCCGTATCTGAGTACGAAGTCCTGGCAGACTATCCGTTACTATGCATTTTGCATCCATGCATCCATACTTCAACACCTGACTTGTCCAGGAGAAAATAAGCATTATTTGGTTACTTTTGTGAGATTTACTTGGAGGTAATATCCAACCTATATAATTATTAGTCTTATAACGTAAATACTGGTTAATGTTATTCAGCACACCGTCCTCTGTCATCCATAGAAATACCTGCACTTATTCCCAAACGGCGAAATAAAAATATAAGGGCAAACTTTCAGGTAACATTTCTCGCGCATAGAGGAATAAAATGTGTTACATGGTATGGGTCCGAAAACGCTTTATATCCATATTAGAGTTCATTTTCTACGTCTCTTCATAATCACATTAATCATAGGAAAAACGCAGAAACAGAACGTAACAGCATTACATGAAACGTTTTCTTACGTAAAGTGTACGTCGTTTTACTCTTGGTTATAACGTAAAGTAAGTTATAGTTTTTAGATTCACCATCAATACATGTGACTCAATTCACTATTGACAGGGGACGTGCTGTAGTGGCAGTGAGCACATAGCGCCAACTGTCTAATAGAGTTCATCATGGACTGAGGAAGCACGCACCATGAATTGTTCAGTGTTCATCGCGAAGTTGCTTTCCGGCACAGTTCAATGCGAAGTTAAATGTGAAGTTGGTAGATGCCCATTTAGAGTACGGATCAGCAGACGGTAATGGCCACGGCGCTCAGCGTTTGTATCGAGGGAGATTTCCAGAACGACGGTGTCTTCACAGGAGACTGTTTGAAGCAAATTATCGTCGCCTTAGGGAGTGTGGGGCATTTGCGCCTACAATTCGTAACTGGGGGACACCTAGAAGAACGGAGTTGCTTCAACTGTAGGAGGAAATTCTTTGTGCCGTTGATGGCAATCCTAGTGTCGGCCCAAGAGAATTAGCTGCAAAAAGTGATGTGGACCTCATGGCTCTCCGCAGAGTGGGACATGAGAAACAGCTGCATCCGTACCAAGTAAAGCGTGCGCAGGCACTGTCAGCAGCTGATTATGCTGCACGGGTGATTTCTGCGACTGGCTCATTCAAAAATGGGTCAACCCTCATTTTGGTGAAGATGTACTGTTCACAAATGGGGCTCCGTTTGACCCCTATTATATTTCATATTTTCAGTCATAACATATAGCCTGTCGAGAATCCTTACTTTATTGTGCAATCACGCCATCAACAAAGGTTTTCTGCCAGAGTCTGGAGAAGTGTTTCAGTGACTGTTAGGGCCTCATGTTCTTCCACCGAGGCTGAACTAAAAAACTTACCATGCTTTGTCACAGAATAATATACATATCCTACTCGAACATATGCCATAATGAGTGCGACAAAACATATACTTAATGTACGATGGAGCTCCTCCTCATTTCGGTAGGGTCCCGTGACAGATGGATGGGCAGAGGTGGACCAGTTTCTTTGCATCCATAGTCTGCGGACTCCTAAACCCACTAGACTTGTATTTGTGGAGGCGTCTGAAAGCTCTTATACACGGGATCCCAGTGCAAGATGTACAGAGCCTTCGTGCCCGTATTGTGGAAGGCTGTGAAACACTACGTAATTCTAGAGGAACACGAGAGTGCTCAGGGATTCAGTGCGACATCGGGTTGATACATGTAAGCTTGCTAACGGTGGACATTTTGAACATTTCACTTACGAGAGGGTTTCGTACTGTAAATATCCGTTGTTCTTCTGTGTGTTTCTCATGATTTGATGTTGAGGAGTTCTAGAAACTGAGCTCTAACGTAGAAATAAAACGTATCGGACTCATCGCCGTACAATATAGTTCCTTCCTCCACTTGTGAGAAATGCTCCCGGAAAGCTTGGCTTTATGTTTTTGTTGCAACAGTTGTAAAGTGCCTGACAAGATGGTCGAAGACCCAGAAGGGGAAGAGTTAATATCGTCGATACTGACAGAGACTGGGACGGGGATGCCGTCCGAGGTGGTTCTACTTATGTTTTATCGGTGACACATCTAGGGATATTACTGGCCACGTGAGTGCCTCACCGTCAAGTAGACGGTTCGCACATGCAACCCCACTATTTGTGGACGAGCATTGTCCTGCTGGAAACTGGCACCATCAAACTTATTTTACATCCAAACGGTACATTTCTAAACATGGGTTACCTATCAAAACTTTATCTACTAATTCCCTTCTACAGCCCTTAGAAGTCTGTAAAAGGTATGTCATTGACTCGTTCTGTAGGAACGTCAACATTCTTTCAGTTAACACTTGACGGAAGAACGATAGACACTTAGATAACACGTCCTGAAGCATTGTATGGAAAGGTGCGCACTTTTCTGCAGGTTTCATTTTCGAAAGGTTTCCAGTATAAATGAAAAAAACAGTTATATACCTCAAGTATTCAAATCCATGTTGGTAGGTATCCTTGTCACACATTCCTTCTATTCTGCACAGGAGCTCCTCATAGTATTTGTATCGTGTTATTGATTCGTACGCTCTTGTCGTTTCATGTTTTATTAATTCTCTAATTTTCTGTTCATAAATTTTCTGGTCAGCATTGTGTAAACTGTGTATTGAGTAGAGTTGTAAAACTAGCGTAGGTGCCATATACTGCTAAAAGTAAGCGTGGGCTACGGTAGTTTTTCTAGTACCTTTGGGCAGTTAACATCGTATCTGCTTTACCTCTACATCAGGTCCGTTTCATACTTACCGGACGCGACATCATAACGATCGCTTTCCTTACGTATACGATCAGTGTCTAACTAGACTCCCCTAGAAACCGAAAGTGATGAACCTCCTAGAATCTGACTGAGGATATACAAGAGATCGAGTAACCCACGGAAAATTTTTATTCTACATAGATACCCTTCTGTCCATCACTTAAGAATAAACAGTATTTATAGCAAAACTGAAACTGTCAATGTTTAATTTAGGTTGTATTCGAAAACTGTTCTTTTGTAACATGAAACAGAGGGATGTTGTAGTAAAAATAAAGAAAACAACACGCATTTATCATACAGCATTAGAAAACGCAATTTCCTCAATGAAAATGAAATTTCGTGTGGCTAGGGCCTCCCGTCGGGTAGACCGGTCGCCTAGTGCAAGTCTTTTCACGTGACGCCACTTCGGCGACTTGCGTGTCGATGGGGATGAGATGATGATGAAGACAACAGAATAGCCAGTTCCTAAACGGAGAAAATCTCCTACCCAGACGGGAATTGAACACGGGCACCTTGGTCTGGGATTCCGCCGCGCTGATCACTCAGATATGGAGGCGGACCTTCCTCAATGAAAAGGTAAGATAAAGAAAAAAGCTGCAAAACAAAAATTTATCAGACATCGCCTTCAGCACTTTGTCATACGTACGTAAAACACGTTTCTCTCATTCATTAACAGTTTTGGCATTTACCAATAATAACAGGACACTCCTGTCTTCGATCATGATGAATGATGTTTGCTCATTTGAGCACAGCAGTAATAGTTGTGTGTATTTTTTAATGGTAATGCTTGTGGATCGAAAGAACTTGAGGTAGTTACGTAAAAGCGCAGAAGGTATGCAATCAGCTAGTTTTCGTTACTTATAAAATGCAATTTATATTCTGTAAACAAAAATCACAATGAACTATCGCTGAGTCATGTGCGGTTCTAATTATCTGCAAAAGAAACAAAAGAAGGTAAATCGTCGGCTTCCATTTTCCATGTTAAACATTTATTTACGTAATCAAAATATCCACGGGTGTACTGCCGGTCTACAGTGTCCAACGGGCACAATATTTCGGCGATCATACATGTCGCCATCATCAGGTGAATTTGATGTTGGGATGTATGGAGTTTAGATGTGTATGGAAGTCAAGGAGTTTATCCATACCATGTGGCCAGATGACGAACGTGTCGTCCACGTAACGGAAAAAGCAAGTAGGTTTCCATTCGGATGACGACTGGGCTTCCTCCTCGAAGTTGTCCATGTACAAATTCGCTGCCACCGGTGAGAGTGGGCTACCCATGGCGACTCCATACACCCCAACATCAAATTCACTATGGAGATTGAAACGGAGGGTAAATTACCTTTCCTTGACGTCTTGGTCAAGAGAAGGGCTGACGGCACCCTAGGTCATGGGGTGTATCGGAAGACAACGCACACTAATCTGCATTTGCACGCAGACAGCTGCCACCAACCTTCACAGAGGAATGGGGTACTTAAAACTCTAGTACATAGGGTGCGCACTATCCCTGACGCAGAGAGTCTACCCCAGGAATTGGAACATCTGAGAACTCTATTTCGAAAAAATGGGTACTCAGAGTGGAAGATTCAACGTGCTCTCCGCCCAACCACTACAGCACAAACTGTGTAGATGGATGAAATCACGAGGGAGGAGGTAGGCACTGCGTTTATTCCATATACAGGCGCACTCTCGTGGAAAATCGCGCGCATTTTGAAGAATCAACGGGTCGGAACTGTGTTTTGTCCTCCGAATAAAACTCGTGCACTTGTGGGGGCGCCAAAGATGACCTCGGTTTGAGGAAGGCCGGCGTGTACCAGATTCCGTATTAATGTGGCAAGTCGTATATTGGTCAGACGATGCGTACCGTCGAGGATCGATGCCGTGAACACCAGAGGCACACTCGACTGATGTATCCGAGCAAGTCGGCGGTCGCTGAACATTGTTTGTCGGAAAATCACGCTATGGGGTATGAACGCACGATGATTCTGGTACAGACGTCGAGATATTGGGACAGCGTTGTTAGAAAGGCCATCGAATGACGACCTCATAAACCTTGACTGTGGCTATAATCTTAGCAAGGCTTGGGAACCAGCGATTGGGTTAATCAAGAGTAAATCGAGCAAACGTATAGTTGTAACGACCACGGCGGACAGAGCCATCACACCGACGTCATCTCAGACGCCGTCGCAATGTGTTCCACCGCGCGACCGTGGTGCGGGGCGCAGCCATAGCGTACGGATGTCCGTACCGGCACGTTCACAGGAGCTCAGTCCGTCAGTTCACATGATGATGGCGACATATATGATCGCCGAAATATTGTGCCCGTTGGACACTGTAGACCGCCAGTACACCCGTGGATCTTTTGATTATCAAATACGCCGGGAGAAACTCAAGAACCACATTCATTTACGTTTCATCTCCTACCAATGCTACCAGTAGTGCCGGTAATTCTACCATTTACCACATCATTTACATGGTATGCCAAAACTACAGAACCGTAGTTTTGGCAGAGCGCAAATGTAGTGCTGACTCACTGCATGATCAAACAACCTTGGCTTGCATGGTGATAAGGAACCCGATAAGTAAATCAATAACTTAAGAATTTGTACATGGTGAGAAGTATTGAACTATATGAAAAAAATGGAAATTAGTTACAAACTACGGCTTGCACACGCTATATTCAACATGTAAACGTCACTATAGCTATTCAGATTTAGGTTATAACATGTCCGATATGCCTCCTATCAATGGTGATGATGTGGCGCAGACGAATGGCGAAATTCTGCATGACCCGCCCAAGTGTCGGAACATCGATGCTGTCTGTGACCTTCTGAATGGCTGTTTTCAGCTCATAAATTGTTTCTGGATTATTTCTGTACACCTTGCCTTAATACAGCCCCACAAAATGGAGTCGCATGTGTTCAGATCCGGAGAATAAGGCGGCCAATCGAGGCCCACGCCAGTGTCCTCTGGGTAACCCAGGGCCAGAATGCGGTCCCCAAAGTGCCCCTCCAGGACATCAGACTCTCTCAAGCTTCGATGGGGTCGTTCTCCGTCTTGCACGAAGCACTTATTGCCGAAATCAGTGTCACTTTGGATAATGTGGATGCAATCTTTCAAAACCTTCAGGTTCCGTTCGGTAGCCACCGTCCCATCAAGGAATATTATTCCGTGACTGGACATTGCACACCACACAGTGACCCGCTGAGGATGAAGCTACTTCTGGATCGCGAAATGCGGATTGTCAGTCCCTTAAATGTGCCAGTTTTGCTTCCCGACAAACCCATTCAAAAGAAAGTGGGCTTCGTCGCTAAACCAAACCATAAACACATACTAATTTCCATCATGCATCGTGGCCAGCCGTGCAGTTTGAACGGTCCAGAAGATACGACGGTTTTATTTCATATACTTTAATAACTGTCACCCTGTACTTGACCAAAGTACAGGGTGTGTCAAAGAGAATCACTCGATTTTTAAAAAAAACCGTAACTATCATGTTATTTAAGATACATGCGTGAATAGCATACTGCTGGCAAGAGCAAACCCTCGAGTTTCACATCGTTCCCGCTAGGTAGCAGCAGTGTGTGCCCACTTCAGTTCTAGTAAAAAGGGTGTCGGGACAGCAGAAAGCGTTTTGTGTTCTACGTTTTTGCCGGTCGTGGTGGCCGAGCGGTTCTAGGCGCCCAGTCCGGAACCGCGCGACTGCTACGGTCGCAGGTTCGAATCCTGCCTCGGACATGGATGTGTGTGATGTCCTTAGGTTAGTTAGGTTTATGTAGTTCTAAGTTCTAGGGCACTGGTGACCACAGCTGTTAAGTCCCATAGTGCTCAGAGCCATTTGAACCATTTTTTTTTTTTTTTTTTTGTTCTACGTTTTGTGCATTGTGGGTCAGTAATAACTGTTCAGCGTGACTTTCCTTCTAACAAGGGAACCTCCCCATCGCACTCCCCTCAGATTTAGTTATAAGTTGGCACAGTGGATAGGCCTTGAAAAACTGAACACAGATCGATCGAGAAAACAGGAAGAAGTTTTGTGTAACTATGAAAAAATAAGCAAAATATAGAAACCGAGTAGTCCATGTGCAAGATAGACAATATCTAGGCAAATGTTAACAGAGGAGCGCCGTGGTCCTGTGGTTTGCCTGAGCAGCTGCGGAACGGAAGGTCCTTGGTTCAAGCCCTCCCTCGAGTGAGAATTTTAATTTTTTATTTTCGGTTTACATGACAAACTCATATGTTTTCATTACTTTTTTGGGAGTGACTATCACATCCACAAGAAAACCTAAATCGGGCAAGGTAGAAGAATCTTTTTACCCATTCGCGAAGTGTATAAGTTAGGTGGGTCGACAACATATTCCTGTCGTGTGACGCACATGCCGTCACCAGTGTCGTATAGAATATATCAGACGTGTTTTCCTGTGGAGGAATCGGTTGACCTATGACCTTGAGATCAAATGTTTTCGGTTCCCATTGGAGAGGCACGTCCTTTCGTCTACTAATCGCACAGTACTGCGGTGCGGTCGCAAAACGCGGACACTAAACTTATTACAGTGAACAGAGACGTCAATGAACGAACGGACAGATCATAACTTTGCGAAAATAAAGAAAGTAAAATTTTCACTCGAGAGAAGATTTGAACAGAGGACCTTTCGTTTCGCAGCTGCTCACGCTACCCACGGGACCACGGCGCTCCTGAGTTCACACTATCCTTGATGTTGCTTATCTTGCACATGGGCTATTCAGTTTGTATATTTTGCTTATTTTTTCATAGTTCCACACAACTTCTTCCTGTTTTCTCGATTGATCTGTGTTCAGTTTTTCAAGGCCTATCCACTGTGATATCTTATAACTAAATGTGAGGGGGGTGCAATGGGGAGGTTCCCTTGTAAGTATACTGTGGATCCTCTTACAGCACAGAGGATTAGATGATGGCATGAACAATTCCGAGAAAGAGGTTGTTTGTGTAAAGGCAAGTCGCCGGGCCGTCCCGGAGCGTCTGACAGAGACGCCGAACGCATCCGCCATAGTTTCTCACTAGGAATCCGCAGAAATCCGTTTGCCGTGCAGCTCGACAACTCAACGTGCCCCCGATGTCCGTCTGGCGTATGACGTTTACACATGAAACCGTACATAATTCAGCTACTACAAGCTCTTCGTGAAGGTGACTAACAACAACGTGTGGTATTGTGTAATTTCGTTCTTGCCAAGATGGAGGATGACAGTTTTCTTACAGGCTTAGTGTTTAGTGACGAGACAACATTCCATTTAAATGAAAAGCTGAACCGTCATATTGTGAGGATATAGGGTACGGAACGACCACATGATGTACAACTTGAGAGGGGCTCTCCAAAATTTAATGTGTTTTGTGCAGTTTCAAGGGAAAACGTGGATGGTATATTTTTTCTTTGCCGAGAACACTGTTACAGGAAGCACATATCTCGATATGATTGAGAACTTTCTCCTCCCACAGTTGGGGACTGATTCGAACTACTTCATTTGCCAACAGGATCGGGCATCGCCACACTGGCATCTGGAAACGTGGGAATTTTTAAATCAAAGGAATACTTAAGGGGCGTAGGACGTCAAACGGGCCGTCTTGGAGCAGGAGAGTCACCACAGGACATTTTAATTTCTACTGTCTACAATTTTACAAATAAATTCATAAAACTTTGTCACCATGACCAGGAAGGATTGAGGACTCACACTCATCGCAGTGGAAGTTCAAAAACGAAGCAAAATACCTTTTTTTACATGTGAAATTTCATAATTTTTTCACTTATTACTGACTGCATTTGTTGCTATAGGTACACTTTTCTTCCTAAGTAAGAGAGATTCTTCGATGAATTTTTCATAGCATACAAACAGTAGTTACAGGCGTATGAAACTATAGAATTTCCCAAATCTATTAAAAACTGTGGAAGAGTTGAGATAATTAACTATTAAACTTGAGTTTTTTTCTAAACATGAAGTTTAAAATGTAACAATTCCTTCATTTTTTCATAAATTATTTAACTTCTAGAGTTTCATACACCTGTAACTATGGTTTGTATGCTGTACAAAGTCATCCAAGAATCTTTATTACTTAGGAAGGAAAGTGAACCTATAGCAACAAATGCAGTTGGTAGAAAGTGAAAAAATGATGAAATTTCACATGTAAAAAAAAGTGTTTTGTTACGTTTTTGAGCTTCCACTTCTATGAGAACGAATCCTGAATCCTTCCTGCTCATGCTGTTAAAGTTTTACGAATTTACGTGTAAAAGTATAGACAGTGGAAATTAAAATGTCCTGTGGTGCTTCTCCTGCTCCAAGTCGGCCCGTTTGACGTCCTACCTGCTTAACGTTGGTTCGGTCGTGCTGGACGAAATGATTCAGCCATACATTACTAGTCTCAAAGGTCACCGTACCTGACTCTAAGTGGTTATATCTTGCGGGGTTTATAAAAGACTCTGTGCATTGGCTTCAACGATGAATGAACTGAGACATCGCGTAACAGCAGCTGTGGAAGCTGTAACTCAAGACATGCTCGCTGCAGTGTGGGAACAATTTGGATACCGCATTGACGTATACCTTGCATCTCAAGGGGGGCAAATTGAACACCTACAAAAATGTATGAAAAAAAAAACGTCTTCAGATTCCCGTCCATCAAAAAACCAAATTCATTGCATATGTTTATTAGTTTCAGAAATACGTACGTGCCAAATAGAAAGATTTTTTTATACACTCTGGAGTACAAAAAAATTGCGTTTGTATGGATTCTAAAAGGAAAAGGAGGGAAGATGTTACTTATAATCCGTCTTGATTGCAAATTTTTTTATTCATATAACCGGTTTCGGTTCCTTCAGAACCATCTTCAGATCTGATATTTCAGTTACAGGAGTAACCCGTCCAAATCCAGCAACGTTCATAAGCTGCAGCAGGACGCAGCATGTTAAAGTTGCTGGATTTGGACGGGTTACTACTGTAACTAAAATATCAGATCTGAAGATGGTTCAGAATGAACCGAACTCATATAATCACTGATTGCCGCTATCCCATCATACATTATGTCTGTTTTTGCAAAAAGGAGGGAAGGTTGTGGAGCTTCTCATGCCACCAAGATTCCGAGGACGAGAAACGCTCCCGTCGGATGCGGACTCAAAAATAATAAAAGGAACACGAGGGATGGAGTGCCGCCAGGATAAAATAAAAGGCGCTGGGTGCCAGGCGGGCGCAAGCCACCCTGGGGGCGGAGTAGGCGGGGTGCGGGCGAGGCCCCTGAATTTCCGCCGCGAGCGCCCAAGTGGAAACGTGGCCCCGCACCCGGGCCGCGATCCCTTTGTGTGTACACGGGGTGGGCCGCGCCGCTTACCTTTGATACGGGAATTATCGGAGTGGAATGTTATTAGATTACGGAAACTGTGTTAACATTGGATTGAGCATCGCGAGCTCCGCCGCGGCGTGTTGTGTTTCCGCCGAGTGGATTACCGCTCTAATTATTTCCCGCCGCCAACTTGTGAGTAAATATTTAACACCGACGCAGGCTTGCCCGGCCCGCGCGCTCCGGTAACTCTGGCCGGTAAACGCAGCTGCAGCTGCCCTCGCACCACCGCATTGTCTGTAAACAACGGTGTGTATTTGACACCTCGCCACCGGCGAAATGATACAAGAGCCGCTGTTTTTCTTCTTTCTTTTTTTGGCTTGGTTCAGAGAGCTAAGAATTTCCGATGGGGAATCTCTAGACTTTAGGTTACATCTGCATATAAAGGGCCAATCCGTACTCAACCGACAGAATTTCGGAAACTGTTCAGTGATATTTTCGGAGTATTTTGGTACAACGAAACCTTTGTCTCCGGTGGCCCGTTGCAGATTCCTGAATAAAACCATCTAAATCGCTTACTATACAGGGGATAGACAAAATAATGTGAACAGTAGCAGTAATGGGGTGGTTGTGTTTGACGGTCAATAACGCAAGTAAGGCACGTGTCGCGCTCAACTGTGCGTGTTCGGTGCGGACTGGGTATCAGTGCAGGTTGTTCACGAGTAGTGCACACTTCGTATTTACATTCGTAGGCCGAGGTCGACGTGCAATGAAAGACCCAACAGAGTTCCAAAGAGGGCAGATAGCGGGGCCCGACTAGCTGGAGCATCAGTAACCAAGGCAGCCAACTTATTGAACGTTTCGTGAGCAACTGTTTCAACAGTCGTGACAGCCTACACAAAACATCGTGTAAACGAAATAATGGGCGTAAATCAAAATGAATGACAGAGATCGTCGTATGCTAACACGAATTGTGTCAAAACAAAACGCAACTACAGCGGCTAAAGTGACTGCAGAGGTCAATAGCCATTTTCGAGACCACTTATCTATCGATAGTGTCCTCCGATAACTCCACAAAACGGGTAATCATGGACGATCTGCTCCATCGAAACCACTAGTGATGACAACCAGCGCAAAGAAGCGTACAACATGGTGTCAGGAGCATAAATCCTGGATGGCTGATCAGTGGAGATACATCATATGGTCCAACGAGTCAACGTTTTCGTTATCGGGAGGGATTTACGTCTGGGAACGCCGAAAGAAGCCTTCACTCTGATTTCTTGACACCAACGGTTGAGCATGGAGGTGTAAGTGTGAGGGTGTGGGCAGCCATACCATGGTATTCTGCCAGTCCCATCATTACTCTCAAAAGTCGTGTTACAGTCAACGATTATGTGAACATTTTAGGTGATCAGATGCACCACATGATTCAAATGTTGTTGCCATGTTTCAGGACGATAATGCACCCTTTCACACAGCCATGACAGTACAGTCGTGGTATGAGCAGCATGTAACTGAACTGTTGCGTCTTCCCCGGACTTGAACATACCGAACGCTTGTGGGCGGTATTGGAGCGCAGACTCCGGAGCAGATTTCCGCCTCCCTCGTCACTACAGGAGTTAGAAGAGGTTCTGATCGAAGAGGGACATAGTATCCCAATGGAGACTATACAATCATTATATGCCCGTATTCCAAGAAGAATCGCAGCTGTATTACGGGCAAATGGGGTCGAACCCCTTATTAATAAACCATTCCCAAGTAAGTACAGGTGTTCACATTATTTTGCCGGCCGAAGTGGCCGTGCGGTTAAAGGCGCTGCAGTCTGGAACCGCAAGACCGCTACGGTCGCAGGTTCGAATCCTGCCTCGGGCATGGATGTTTGTGATGTCCTTAGGTTAGTTAGGTTTAACTAGTTCTAAGTTCTAGGGGACTAATGACCTCAGCAGTTGAGTCCCATAGTGCTCAGAGCCATTTGAACCACATTATTTTGCCTATCCGCTGCATGTCTTTAATTTATAACGTGCTTGCAGTTACTATCATAATCAGATCTGTAATCAACATAAAAGGAATATACAAGTGGCAGTTTTTCTACTATACACGGTGTTCATAATTAAAGTTCAAATTTCAAAAACCTGTAGAATGAGAACCAGGTTTCAGAATGCTGTCAAATTGGAACAGGGCATTATTAAGGCTGGGGATACGTCATGAAACAAAAAAAAAGGAACTAACTAAAAGCCAGGCGGTGTGGCAGTGCGGTTAAGGGCGCTTCAGTCTGGAACCGCGTGATCACTACGGTCGCAGGTTCGAATCCTGCCTCGGGCATGGATATGTGTGATGTCCTTAGGTTAGTTAGGTTTAATTAGTTCTAAGTTCTAGGCGACTGATGACCTCAGAAGTTAAGTCGCATAGTGCTCAGAGCCATTTGAACCATTTGAACTAACGAAAATTTTACCAATAGATAACGCTGTAAGCGTCTTAACGCAACTGGGGCCAGCTAGAAACGACAGTTGAATCGCACTACCTTGGCTACGGTTTGAGTGCCACATTACACCATCTTCACTGTTCAATATGCATATGAGGGCCGTCTTGCCTTAAAAATGATCCTGTCCATACATCCACCTTGTTGAAGGGTTGGAATGACATTGGTGCCCAATGGAATCTCTTAGCGTTTACCGGTGATAGTACGGGTAAAAGGACCTGCAGGACTCGTCTCCTCGAAAAAATGCGGCCCTACGATAAACGATGCGTCATTCCCCGCCGTGCAGTAACCTTTGCAGAATGAAGTAATATCGGTTGATGTGGGTGCGGATGTTCGGTTGCCAATATTATGCAATTCTGCAAATCGACATGTCCTTGGAGATGGAAATGGGCTTCGTCTGTCCACAGAATGTTCCATGCCAATTCATTGTCCACTTCTATGCTAACGAGGAATTCCAGAGTGAACGTTTGCCTTGTTGACACCTCAATAGGAAAGCAACTGCTGAACATAGGTTACTTTGTACGGATACAATACAGGACGTTTCGTAGGACTTTGTGCTTCGCGCTCTCAGGCTTGTCCAACGATCGGGCAATTCCCCATGCACTGCCTGTTTGTACACAACTGCTCGACCCTCCTGCAGTGCTGAGACCACATCTTCGACCGACGTCGGATCAACTGCTGTCCTCCCTACGTCACATTACACTTCAAAAGAACCTTTCTTTTCCAGTTTTCTGATCATTTTCTCCAGACCCTTAGCAGAAATCCGATCAGTTTCTTTTTTCATACCCTCGAGTCTCTGGTACTTTTGCTTGGCTACTGGCACACAGTACCATTTTTGTAAAAGAGCTTTACCAGTAGCACACGATCCTTCATGTGGACAGTCATACTGGGCGTCCCGGATGAGGACTGAGGGAACAACCGTGTGGCATGCCTCTATTAGTGTGCGTATTCTGATGTTTACAGCGCCATCTACTCGTCATATTCTCGTTAAATTTGTGTTTCTTTCATGCTGTTTGCCCATGCGTCAATAACTTGACGTCGTTCTGAGCGGTGGTTCTCTTTATACAGTGTTTTTAAACTGGAACTTTAATTATGGGCACTATGTTCATTATCAAGCTGCAAAATACAGTACTGGCTATTAAAATTGCTACACCAAGAAGAAATGCAGATGATAAACGGGTATTCATTGGACAAATATATTATACTAGAACTGACATGTGATTACATTTTCACGCAATTTGGGTGCATAGATCATGAGAAATCGGTTCCCAGGACAACCACCTCTGGCACAAATAACGGCCTTGATACACCTGGGCATTGAGTCAAACAAAGCTTGGATGCCGTGTACAGGTACAGCTGCCCATGCAGCTTCAACACGATACCACAGTTCATCAAGAGTAGTGACTGGCGTATTGTGAGGAGCCAGTTGCTCGGCTACCATTGACCAGACGTCTTCAGTTGGTGAGAGATCTGGAGAATGTGCTGGCCAGGGCAGCAGTCGAACATTTTCTGTATCCAGAAAGGCCTGTACAGGACCTGCAACATGCGGTAGTGCATTATCCTGCTGAAATGTAGGGTTTCGCAGGGATCGAATGAAGGGTAGCGCCACGGGTCGTAACACATCTGAAATGTAACGTCCACTGTTCAAAGTGCCGTCAATGCAAACAAGAGGTAACCGAGACGCATAACCAATGCCACCCCATACCACCACGCCGGGTGATACACCAGTATGGCGATGACGAATACACGCTTCCAATGTGCGTTCACCGCGCTGTCGGCAAACACGAATGCGACCATCATGATGCTGTTAACAGAACCTGGATTCATCCGAAAAAATGACGTTTTGCCATTCGTGCACCCACATTCGTCGTTAAGTACACAATCGCAGGCTCTCCTGTCTGTGAAGCAGCGTCAAGGGTAACCGCAGCCATGGTCTCCGAGCTGATAGTCCATGCTGCTGCAAACGTCGTCGAACTGTTCGTGCAGATGGTTGTTGTCTTGCAAACGTCCCCATCTGTTGACTCAGGGATCGCGACGTGGCTGCACGATCCGTTACAGCCATGCGGATAAGTTGCCTGTCATCTCGACCGCTAGTGATACGAGGCCGTTGGGATCCAGCACGGCGTCCCGTATTACCCTTCTGAACCCACCGATTCCGTATTTTGCTAACAGTCATTGTACCTCGACCAACGCGAACAGCAATGTCGCGATACGATAAACCGCAATCGCGATAGACTACAATCCGACCTTTATCAAAGTCTGAAACGTGATGGTAGGCATTTCTCGTCCTTACACGAGGCATCACAACAACGTTTCACCAGGCAACGTCGGTCAGCTGCTGTTTGTGTATGAGAAATCGGTTGGAAACTTTCCTCATGTCAGCACGTTGTAGGTGTCGCCACCGGCGCCAACCTTGTGTGGATGCTCTGAAAAGCTAATCATTTGCATATCACAGCATCTTCTTCCTGCCAGTTAAATTTAGCGTCTGTAGCACGTTATCTTCGTGGTGTAGCAATGTTAATGGCCAATAGTATAAGAAAAATTAAGATGTTAAAAAATTTATAAAGTTCATTCACGAAAACTTGGAGCTCGTAGATCAATATTCGCTGTTAGCATCAACAAGAAATATGCTAACTGGGGAGTTAACTGTCAACTCCGCTCAAAAAAGGGTATTAGGAGTATAAGTGCAGATATTTCTGTCGATGACTGAAGACCGTGTAGTGAAGAGCATTATATGAGGATTTACTTCGTTTGCGGACTAATAATGATAGCTATTACCAGTAGTATGCTTTTAGAATGAAAATATGGTCAAAGTAACTGTAAAATATTAATTATCTGTGCAGTTAGCCAATTTCAGCTGAGTGTGGTTAGTACCTCAAAGTACAAATGGCACATGTGAGGCATTAATGTATATTTTCCCCTGGCAGCAAGTCAGATATCGTAACGTGGACGCTAAATGTAAAGTTATACTGACAGGTATAGTCCACTTCGTGGAGCAGTTACGACCTTGGAGAAAACATCAGGTATTAAATTATGTGGTGTGTTTGTGGGGAGACTGTTGGACACAGAGAAAAAGTAGCTAACACACTGAAGTGAATACATATTAAGTGCCAATTATAGCACAATATTTGTACCTATACCCGGTACACCCCATACGTTGAGTGGTAGCCACTCGGTGGAAACCCGAAGGCGTTATCGCCCTGCTTCCGGAATTAGGAGAGACGAGCATGCCACGGATCAAATCTGCCTCGCAAATTTACAAAGCCGATGAGACGGCCAGTCTGGGTGTGACTTTTACGCAGTTTCTCACATCCCAATACGTGAATACCAGGATAGTACCCACACCCCGCCTCAGATGCACGCTACACAAACAATGCGAAAATGTTCTCGCACTCGAACATGATATTTACTCTCGAATCAGGCATATAGGGCAATCAGATACCATCCTAGAGGGAACGGCGGCTTCAGAACAGTCATCCGTTCGCCAAACAGCGTTGTCAAAAACTGTACAGAGACGAAAAAGGTAAGGAAGAAGTAAAAGAAGAAGAAAGATACGTAAGCCCTAGCCGAGAGGTAGGGCTAGTGTAGGTGACGTTTAGCTCGTATTTTTCCCTCCCCCTCAGGCCATACTGAAACGACGTTTTGAATAAAAGCAATTAGTAAGCAGTGTGACGGCCTTTTAGCAGAACATGTGCAACACTTGCAGTCTCATTCAGAAGATTTATTTCTTTTATTAATAATCCATGCAGAGTAGCAATGTAGCTATCATTTATTCACTTTGTTGCCCGAATTATCTTTGTTCCTATGAAAATACCTCCACAATACTGAAAAAGTCACTAATATATATAAAGCATAACGTGTACCACAAAACACAGAGTAACACAGCAGTCCTCGGAAACAAAAGAACTTTGCTGTCATCATGGCAACAGCTCATAGTTGTTACACTCTTCCACTGCGTTCAGTAACCACACACACAAGGTGCGTCTTTATCAGTAAATCTATCAGTACTGATGTGTACCACTGGTACCTTGTAACTAACACTACCGGAAAAAGAAACCCGGGACAGAAACGAGCAAATCTAAGCGCACTATTGTGGGCGAAGAGTAAAGTGGACATTACTGTTATCAACAGAATGAATCGAGAGTAAGTAGAACAAATTTGTTTAAAAAACGCATACTCTCGACATTTTCACTGCAATTTCCACTGTGTGGTATGATGCAAACATAAATGCGGTTAAGAAATCAAACGAAATGCAGTTACTGTCTACAGAGTCACCGGCGACTGTGACTCACGTAGACCGAATCACTCAGAAAATATCCCTGAAAAACAGCCGATATTTCGTCGATGAGGTTCCTTTTCAAGCTGTATACTCCGTAAGCAACCGTAGGCATGTAGTGTATGTAGTAGACTGCTTCATATTTACAATTTTCTGTCTTTTCGCTTACTGTATTGCGCAAGGGAATGACTCTGTAGCCCCATCTTCCACAGTGTTATTCTCTTTATTCTTGCCCGGGATAAACGACTGCTCACGAACAATTCTGGCACGGTGTTCCTCGTTGAGCGTGTCTCTAAATTTACTCAAATACACTTCGCGAGAATAACGTCGTCTTTGTTCCAAGGATTCCCATTTATGTTCCCGGAGCATCTATGTCACATTTTACACACATCACCTCGGTTCCGAGAGTTCCGGAACCTGTACAGAAAATTGGAAAAGAGATTAACATAAACATCATTTCCGCCCTATTTATTGCTCATGAAAACCACACATTGGATGTTGTACCACCATACAGCAAGATCATTAGAGGTGGTAGTCCAGACTTCTGTACACACAGGTACCTATTGCATAGATGACATGAAATGTCGTGTGACGAGGGCCTCCCGTCGGGTAGACCGCTCGCCTGGTGCAAGTCTTTCGATGTGACGCCACTTTGGCGACTTGCGCTTCGATGGGGATGAAATGATGATGATTAGGACAACACAACACCCAGTCCCTGAGCGGAGAGAATCACCGACCCAACCGGGAATCGAACCCGGGCCCTTTGGATTGACAGTCTGTCGCGCTGACCACTCAGCTACCGGGGGCGGACTCTTGCATAGATGTATGCCTATATTCGTCGTGGCATACCATCCACAAGTTCATCAAGGCACTTTTGGTCCAGATTGTCATATTCCTCAACATCGATTCGGCGTAGATCCCTCAAAGTGGTTGGTGGGTAACGTCGTCCAGAAACAGCTCTTTTCAATCTATCCCAGGCATGTTCGGTATGGTACATGTCTGTAGAACATGCTGGCCACTCTAGTCGAGCGATATCGTTATCCTGAAGGAAGTCATTCACAAGATGTGCACGATGGGGGCGCGAATTGTCGTCCTTGTAGACGAATACCTCCCCAGTATGCTGCCGATATGATAGCACTAACGGCCGGAGGGTGGTATTCAACTATCGCACAGCCGTTACGGCGCCTTCATGACCACCAGCGGCGTACGTCGGTCCCACATAATGCCACCCCAAAACAACAGGGAACCTCAACCTTGCCGCACTCGCTGGTCAGCGTGTCAAAGGCGTTCAGCCTGACCGGGTTGCCCCCAAACACGACTCTGACGATTGTCTGGTTGAAGGCACATGCGACACTCATCGGTTAAGAGAACATGATGCCAATCCTCAGCGGTCCACTCGGCATGTTGTTGGGCCCATCTGTACCGCGCTGCATGGTGTCATAGTTGCAAAGATGGACCACGCCATAGACGTCGGGAGTGAAATTGTCCATCATGCGCCCTATTGTGCATAGTTTGAGTCGTAACACGACGTCCTGTGGCTGCACGAAAAGCATTATCCAACACTTTGGCGTTGCTGTCAGGGTTCCTTCGAGCCATAATCCGTAGATAGTGGTCACCTATTATGGTAGTGGCCCTTAGGCGGCCTAAGCGAGGCATGTCATCGACATTTCCTGTCTCTCTGTATCTTCTCTATGTCCTAACAACATCGCTTTGGTTCACTCCGAGACGCCTGGATACTTCCCTTGTTGAGAGCCCTTCCTGGCACAAAGTAACAATGCGGACGAGATCGAACCGCGGTATTGATTGTCTAGGCATGGTTGAACTGCAGACAATAAGAGCCATGTACCTCTTTCCTGGTGGAATGACTGGAAATGATCGGCTGTCGGTCCCCCTCCGTCTAATGGGAGCTGCTCATGCATGGTTGTCTACATTTTTGGACGGATTTAGTGATATCTCTGAACAGTCAAATGGACTGTGTCTGTGGTACAGTATCCACAGTCAAAGTCTATTATCAGGAGTTCTGGGAACTGGGGTGATGCAAAACTTTTTGGTAGCGTTTATATAGGTTTTGTTGTTGTTGTGGTCTTCAGTCCCGAGACTGCTACTCTATCCTGTGCAAGCTTCTTCATCTCCCAGTACCTACCGCAACCTACATCCTTCTGAATCTGCTTAGTGTATTCATCTCTTGGTCTCCCTCTACGATTTTTACCCTCCACGCTGCCGTCCAATACTAAATTGGTGATCCCTTGATGTCTCAGAACATGTCCTACCAACCGATTCCTTCTTCTAGTCAAGTTGTGCCACATACTTCTCTTCTCCCCAATACCATTCAATACTTCCTGATTAGTTATGTGATCTACCCATCTAATCTTCAGCATTCTTCTGTAGCACCACATTTCAAAAGCTTCTATTCTCTTCTTGTCCAAACTATTTATCGTCCACGTTTCACTTCCATACATGGCTACACTTCATACAAATACTTTCAGAAATGACTTCCTGACACTTAAATCTATACTCGATGTTAACAAATTTCTCTTCTTCAGAAACGCTTTCCTTGCCATTGCCAGTATACGTTTTATATCCTCTCTACTTCGACGTCATCAGTTATTTTGCTCCCCAAATAGCAAAACTCCTTTACTACCTAAATATCTCATTTCTTAATCCAATTCCCTCAGCGTCACCCGACTCAATTCGGCTACATTCCATTATCCTCGTTTTGCTATTGTTGATGTTCATCTTATATCCTCCTTTCAAGACACTATCCATTCCCTTCAACTGCTCTTCCAAGTCCTTTGCTGTCTCTGACAGAATTACAATGTCATCGGCGCACCTCAAAGTTTTTATTTCTTCTCCATGGATTTTAATACCTACTCCGAATTTTTCTTTTGTTTCCTTCACTGCTTGCTCAATATACAGATTGAATAACATCGGGAGAGGCTGTCTCACTCCCTTCCCAACCACTGCTTCCCTTTCATGTCCCTCGACTCTTATAACTGCCATCTGGTTTCTGTACAAATTGTAAATAGCCTTTCGCTCCCTGTATTTTACCCCTGCCACCTTCACAATTTGAAAGAGAGTATTCCAGTCAACATTGTCAAAAGCTTTCTCTAAGTCTACAAATGCTAGAAACGTAGGTTTGAACTTCCTTAATCTGGCTTCTAAGATGAGTCGTAGGGTGTTCCAACATTTCTACGGAATCCAAACTGATCTTCCCCGAGGTCGGGTTCTACCAGTTGTATCCATTCGTCTGTAAAGAATTCGCGTTAGTATTTTGCAGCTGTGACTTATTAAACTGATAGTTCGGTAATTTTCACATCTGTTAACACCTGCTTTCTTTGGGATTGGAATTATTATATTCTTCTTGAAGTCTGAGGGTATTTCGCCTGTCTCATACATATTTCTCACCAGATAGTAGAGTTTTGTCAGGACTGGCTCTCCCAAGGCTGTCAGTAGTTCTAATGGAATGTTGTCTACTCCGGGTGCCTTGTTTCGACTCAGGTCTTTCAGTGCTCTGTCAGACTCTTCACGCAGTATCGTATCTCCCATTTCATCTTCATCTACAAGCTCTTCCATTTCCATAATATTGTCCTCAAGTACATCGCCCTCGTATAGACCCTCTATATACTCCTTCCACCTCTCTGCTTTCCCTTCTTTGCTTAGAACTGGGTTTCAATCTGTGGTTCTTTTAACTCCAAAGGTCTCTTTAGTTTTCCTGTAGGCAGTATCTATCTTACCCCTAGTGAGATAAGCCTCTACATCCTTACATTTGTCCTCTAGCCATCCCTGCTTAGCCATTTTGCACTTCATGTCGATCTCATTTTTGAGACGTATGTATTCCTTTTTGCCTGCTTCATTTTTATATTTTCTCCATTCATCAATTAAATTCAATATATCTTCTGTTACCCAAGGATCTCTATTAGCCCTCGTCTTTTTACCTGCTTGATCCTCTGCTGCCTTCAGTACTTCATCCCTCAGAGTTACTCATTCTTCTTCTACTGTCTTTCCCCCATTCCTGTCAATTGTTCCCTTATGCTCTCCCTGAAACTCTGTACAACCTCTGCTTCTTTCAGTTTATCCAGGTCCCATCTTCTTAAATTCCCACCTTTTTGCAGTTTCTTGAGTTTTAATCTACCAATAGATTGTGGTCAGAGTCCACATCTACCCCAGGAAATGTCTTACAATTTAAAACCTGGTTCCTAAATCTTTGCCTTGCCATTATATAATATATCTGAAACCTGTCAGTATCTCCAGGCTTTTTACATGTATACAGCCTTCTTTTACGATTCTTGAACCAAGTGTTAGCTCTGATTAAGTTGTGCCCTGTGCAAAATTCTACCAGGCGGTTTCCTCTTTCATTTCTCAGCCCCAATCCATATTCACCTACTACGTTTCCTTCTCTCCCTTTTCCTACTACCGAATTCCAGTCACCCATGACTATTAAATTTTCGTCCCCTTCACTATCTGAATAATTTCTTTTATTTCATCATACATTTCTTCAATTTCTTCGTCATCTGCAGAGCTAGTTGGCATATAAACTTGTACTACTGTAGTAGGCGTAGGCTTCGTATCTATCTTGGTCACAATAATGCGTTCACTGTGCTGTTTGTAGTAGCTTACCCGCATTTCTATTTTCCTATTCATTATTAAACCTACTCCTGCATTACCCCTATTTGATTTTGTATTTATAACCCTGTAGTCACCTGACTAGAAGTCTTGTTCCTCCTGCCACCGAACTTCACTAATTCCCACTATATCTAACTTCAACCTATCCGTTTCCCTCTTTAAATTTTCTAACCTACCTGCCCGATTAAGGGAGCTGACATTCTGCGCTCCGATCCGTAGAACGCCAGTTTTCTTTCTCCTGATAACGACATCCTCTTGAGTAGTCCCCGCCCGGAGATCCAAATGGGTGACTAATTTACCTCCGGAATATTTTACCCAAGAGGACGCCATCATCATTTAACCATACAGTAAAGCTGCATGCCCTCGGGAAAAATTACGGCTGTAGTTTCCCCTTGCTTTCGGCCGTCCGCAGTATCAGCACAGCAAGGCTGTTTTGGTTAGTGTTACAAGGCCAGATCAGTCAATCATCCAGACTGTTGCCCTTGCTACTACTGAAAAGGCTGCTGCCCCTCTTCAGGAACCACACTTTGTCTGGCCTCTCAACAGATACCCCTCCGTTGTGGTTGCACCTATGGTACGGCTATCTGTTTCGCTGAGGCACGCAAGCCTCCCCACCAACGGCAAGGTCCCTGGTTCATGGGGGGGGGGGGGGGGGGGGGGGTATATAGGTTATACGGATATATTTTGATCTTAGCAGCAATTCTTTGAATTAGGTCGATGGCCACTCGGTAAAGACTTCAGATGCTGTAGCAGTACTCAAGAATTGGTCGCACAAGCGTCTTGTATCCGGCTGCCTTCACAGAAATTACGTCTTCCCATCACCTTCCCTAATACTGATATCTCGTCATCCTTCAACACCGTATCGTTTCTCAGTTGTTGTCTTTAGTTCGAAGGCTGGTTTAATGCAGCTCTCCATGCTACTGCATCCTGTGAAAGCCCCCTCATCTCTGAATAACTACTGTAACTTACGTCCTTCTGAATCTGCTTTCTGTATTCATTTCTTGATCCCCCTCTACGGTTTTTACTCCCCACACTTTCCTCCAGTACTACATTGGTAATCCATTGATGTGCCAGAATGCTTCCTATGACCCGATCCCTTCTTTTAGTCAAGCTGTGCCGCAAATTTCTTTTTTCTCCAATCCTGGAGAGAAAAGAAATTATTTACATGATCTACCCATCTAATCTTGATCATTCTTCTGTAGCGCCACATTTCAAAAGCTTCTACTCTCTTTTCATGTAAACTATTTATTGTCCATGTTTCACTTCCATACATGGTTACACTTCATACAAATACTTTCAGAAACGACTTCCTGACACTTACATCTAACAAATTTCTCTTCTTCAGAAATGCTTTTCTTGCCACTGTCAGTCTACTTTTATATCTCTCTCCTTCGGTCATCATCAGTTATTTTGCTGCCCAAACAGAAAAAATAGCAAAACTCATCTATTACTTTAAGCAGCTTCTTTCCTAATCTGATTGCTTCAGCATCACTTAATTTATTTCGACTGCATTCCATTATCATTGTTTGCTTTTGTTGATGTTCTTTTCAAGATACCCTCCATTCCAATGAACTACTCTTCCATGTTCTATGCTTTCTCTAACAGAATTACAATGTCATCGGCTTTTTGTTTGCTCTTCCTGAACTTTAATTCCTACTCCAAATGTTTGTTTTGTTTTTTTACTTCTTGCTCACTGTACAGATTAAATAACATGGACGATAGACTACAACCAAGTGTCCCTCCCCTTCAACCAATAATTTCCTTTTATACCATCGACTCATTACTGCTGTCTGGTTTCTGTGCAAGTTATAGATAGCCTATCGCTCCATGTATTTTACCCTTGCGACTTTCGGAATTTCCAAGAGAGTTTTCCTGTCAACAGTAGCTTTCCTTAAGTGTAAAACTCCTAGAATCTCAAATTTGCTTTTCCTTCACCTATCTTCTGAGGTAAGTGGTAGATTCATTGATGCCTCCTCTGTTCTTTCTCCGGAATCGAAGCTGATCTTCTTCGCGTTGTCTTCCACCAGCTTTTTCAGTCTCCTGTAAAAAATTCGTGTTAGTATTTTGAAATCAGGCCTTACTAAGTGATAGTTCGGTAATATTCACATTAGTCTGCACCTGTTTTGTTTGGTAGTCTGAATATTATGTCTAAATACTTGTCAACGGTGTTTCACAATGTTTTCACGATTTTAAATTTGAATAACACACAAACTAAACGCGAAACGAAGTCGAACATTTTTCACAAGATACAACGTTTATTCAAGTCTTATTATGAAATAGTACATCGAAAAAATGACGACCATTTGCGTTTACTCAGTACTCGAGGCGTTTCACTCAGTTTTTTAATTCGTAACTGTTGGATGAATTCTGGAAATTTCATTCTGAATCCGATTTCGCAACTAGCAAGCTTCTCGTTCGGTCATCCGAGTTGCTACTCACACGTTCGATGTTCTCGGGACGTTCGTCACTTTTTCCGAGGGCCTGTCGACATTCGATTCGATGCTCTGGCAGCTGCACGGAAATTTCTGAACTGAACTCCGCCCGAACAGGGCATGAAGGCCCGATTCAATATTGTTTCAGGAGCAGGAATTGGACATCATGGCTGAATCTTCAAATACTTAAGAAAGGCACGTTACATGTACACGAGAGTTTCGCCGTAGCGAAAAGTGCGCTCCACCGCGAACGCGCGATGTTGCGTCGACTAGTGCGACATGATTATTGACAAGTACGTGGGATGAAACTTGACACTCCCCGCTACTAATTGGCAGCACAAATATCGCTGCATCATGTTGCTAGCACGTGTTATTAAAATTTGAAATAGTCGAAACTTTGTGAAACGTTCTGTACGACGTGACGTTCACCACTAACTTTACAATATACGCAAGAGTGCAAAACCTTAAGGACGAAATGAACTTTTGCATGACATGACATTGCCAAATAAAATAGCTAGATGAAACTTGGACCATACATGGAAATAAATGAAGTGCTACAGTGCAGTACAGTAGGTATCTGTAAGAAACAGGCAATGAGACGAACAGAAATGACACTTTTATTCAAAGGCATTAATTACATTGAAGACACCGCGTTTCATGATGGTCCCCTTGACGTTACGAAAGACGGGACATGGTTCTTAATAGGATGCGTGATCACCACGGACGGCAGGCCGGCCTACATGGCCGATCGGTTCTAGGCGCTACAGTCTGGAACCGCGCGACCGCTACGGTCGCAGGTACGAATCCTGCCTTGGGCATGGATGTGTGTGATGTCCTTAGGTTTGTTAGGTTTAAGTACTTCTAAGTTCCAGGGGACTGATGACCTCAGAAATTAAGTCCCATAGTGCTCAGAGCCATTTGAACCACTTTTTTTCTGCAAAGTGAAACAAAGACTGCTCTGAGCGCATTCGCGCCAAAACGGTTACAAGTAAGTCAAAGATTATGACAGTCTCACAGAAATGAACACACACAAGAACCATATCACTGCAATATATCGATACATCGGAGTACCTATACATTAATAAAACCAAATGTGAATATTGTCACAAAAATATGTCTGTTACTTCGCAGAAAAGTAGTACGATATTACTGGTACGATATTACTCGTATATGTGCCCATTCGCGTCAAAATGGTGACAAGTAAGTCAAAGATTATGACAGTCTCACAGAAATGAATACACACAAGAACCACATCAGTGTAATATATCGATACATCGGAGTATCTATACATTAATAAAACCCAATGTGAACATTGTCACAAAAATATGTCTGTTACTTCGCAAAAATGGAGTACGATATTACTGGTATCGAGAACTGGGGTTGGAGTGCCGTAATGGTCACGTAAATAAAGAACCATTACAAGGGCCTGTAAGAACCCTCATCGAATTGCACCAAAACGCACAACATGCCGTGGACAGCGTGTCGCAGGATGCCTTTCAGCAACTTCAAGATCGTCTGAATGCGAGAATACAGGCCTGCATTGCCACCAAATGGGGCTCCAGTGTGTGTATTGATGCGATTTTTGGCTACTCTCTACTCTGACAAGTGAGTTGCATTTGGTTTGAGTTTATTACCAACTGCTCCTACAGTAGTGAGCTGCCTGTCACCTCATTTGGCAGTCAAACGACATTGTGCTTGAGTACGTTGCAGTTCTTTCCGACAGTGTACTATGGTTGTGCGACACCGATATTAGGGACGCCTTAACAAATTGCATACCTTACACAGATGTGTGGGAAATAGCTTACAATTTTTAATTGTGATGTACGCATCTGAGGGCAATAAATTTTTATGTACGTATAATTCTGATTTCCTTCTTAATTCTACTTGAAGCTACTGCGATTTGTGATGTTGTTTTTACCACCAGGAAGCTTTATAATGCTCCGGAGGGCGAAATTAGCTAATCACTAGGTGATGAAATGGTTATTTCCTAAAAAAAACAGCCCTTGGAGGAAAATGATTTCCGTCAAAAAATTCACGGCGGCCGAACAGGAAAAGTAGTGTGTCATTCTGAATGTGTCATTTTTCAGTAATCCCAAGTGTGTACAAAGCAACCCAGCTCTTTTATAACGCAGGTGTCCCCGCAGAAGCTCAGCATAAGGATGTTGTGTCACAATGTTTTTAAGTACCATTCCTATTTCGGCCCTAGCCAATATATTCACTGGCTGCAGAGAGACCATCAACGAGAAGGAAGCAGCGTTTTTCGTTTTGTTCGAATCCGCAGAAGTTGTGAACGCCACTCGCTCGTAACTCTGCTGTTTGCCGCTGTTTCCAGAAAAAGGTCGTAAACACCCGAGTTTTGAAGCACTGCTAGGGGCCCGCGCTAAACACAACAGATATTCCTAGAAATGTCTGTTCTCGGAAACGTTCGATGATTACTAAGCAGAGACGCAGAAACCAGACATAAAACTGAAGAAGGGGCGTGCTGTCAACCGCAAGCTAACTAGGCTGAGATTACTCATCTTCCGCAGAGAGCACGTAATTTCCAAGCTACTGGAAAGCATAGCTATACGTTAAATACTCGAAACCAAACACCAAGAATAAGAAAAGGCAGAATTTGCAGCTTGATGGGAACACTGTAGTAACTTGAAAATAATGTGGATGAACAATTTCGCTTGAATCAGCAGCTGGAAATCTAGTGACAGGAACTGCTTTTTACTCTTCAGGGAAGATCAACAAGGCGTCCCCGGTCCGTCGCTGTTCCGTTAAAACAGAGCTGTGTAGGATAATTGAAGAAGACGTGTGGAACCGAATGCCAGGTTGATACGTATATCTTTCAGAAGAATTTCAAATATTAGCTGGCGAACTTGCGTTAGTCTGCTCTAAATAAATGGTTCAATTGGTTCTAAACACTATGGGACTTAACATCTGAGCTCATCAGTACCCTGGACGTAGAACTACTTAAACCTAACTAACCTAAGGACATCACTCACATCCATGCCCGAGGCAGGATTCGAACCTGCGACCGTAGCAGCAGCGCGGTTCCGGACTGAAGCGACTCCAATCGCTCGGCCACAGCGGCAGGCTAGTCTACTCTGACATTCATCTATGATAAAACTAAGGCCATGATAAACAAATGGACACTGGAGGGATACACATACGTTGGAAGTACAGAACTACAAAGGATCACAGAATATCTCTCTGTGGGTCAGCTTACAAATATGAAAACTGACTTAAAGTCAGAAATACACTCTAAGACAAAAAAGGGAAAGGAAACGGTGCACCACGGACGAATTATCCAAGTGGGACGGAAATCGCTAGATGTGTCGTACGTGTACAGACAACAAGTAACGCGCTGGTCCACCTCTGGCCCTTATGCAAGCACATATTCAGTTTGGAATCTTCATAGTTGACGCATATCGCACGAAATTCTGTCCAACTGGCACGTTAGATCATCAAAATCGTCAGCTGGTTGGAAGGCCCTGCCCATGATGCCCTAAACATTCTCAACTAGGGAGACATCCGGTGACGTTGTCAGCCAAGGTAGGTTTTCCGTGAAGGGCAACAAAACGGGACGTGGAATACTGTCGGCGCAGCGCTGTCCTGTAAGGGTGCCGGGGATGACAACTAATGGGGTGCTGCTATGAAAACAAGTGGCACGTCAAACCGTCACCCCTGACTGTCCGACCGTACGGCAGGCGACAGCCACGCTGATATCCCACCACTGTCCACGGGGCTTCAGAGAACGTCTCTGATTGCCATTGAGTCCTGGAATCTCATTGACCGGTGTAGAATTGTCTTCAGTGATGAGTCTCACCTCGAACTGATCCACGATGACCAGCGTAGACGTGTTTGGAGATGCCCCTGCAAGCCGTGGGATACCAACCCGACTGTCGCCACCTGCACAGCCTGACAACCAGGATAGTCTTAGGGGCATTTCACTTCATAGCAGGACACCTTTCCCGTCATCCAAAGAACCCTTTCGGCACACCGGAGCGTTGTTGATATTCTATGTCCCGTTTTGTTGCCCTTCACGGCAAGCCATCCTGGACTTACATTTCAGCAAGATAACAGACGTCCGCACGCGACAGGAGTTTCTACCGCTTGTCTTCGAGCTTCCGAAGTGGTATTTTGGCCAGAAAGGTCACCGGCTATGTCACTAATTGAGAACGTGTGGAGCATTAGGGGCAGGGTTTTTCAAACGGATCAGTATTTCGGCGATCCAACGTGCAAGCAGGACAGAATTTGGAACGAAATTCCTCAATCAATACCAAGTTGAATACCTGCTTGCATAAGGAACAGAGGTGGACCAACGCGTTATTGACCTGCTCACTTCGTAAAGCTCTTTCTCTTGAATAAATCAGCCAGCCCCTGTGGCCGAGTGGTTCTAGGCGCTTCAGTCCGGAACCGCGTTGCTGCTATGGTCTCAGGTTCGAATCCTGCCTCGGTCATGGATGTGTGTAATGTCCTTAGGTTAGTTAGGTTTAAGTAGTTCCAAGTCTAGGGGACTGATGACGTCAGATGTTAAGCCCCATAGTGCTTAGAGGCATTTGAACCATTTTGAATAAATCATCCATTTGTTTGTCTGTACGTCTACTGATTTACGTACCATACGGATAATTACTTCATGATTCGTCGTATTTTATGTATTAGAGTGTATATCGACTTATTAAATTTGGCTAGTAGCCTTATGGAAGATATTCTTCACTTTTCAAGTCTAAGATGTCGGCTGAGCTGAAGTTTTGACCAACTTATCCTACCAGTAACAACGTACGGCTGTGGGATATGCACACTAACTGAATTCATTGTTAGAAAATTCGTAATAGCTCAAAGAGAAGTGGAAAGATCACTGCTGAGTTACAGAAAGAAACACACATAACAGCGACAAAATGGGAAGACTAAATCCCTTGAAACGGCATTGGGCTGGTCGTGTCGCTCAAAGAAAGGATGGTAAATGGTTAAACACAGACTCGATTGGAACCCAATTTACCAAAAATGACCTAGGGGAAGACCAGCGGACAGATGGAATAAAGACTTAAGAAAGACAGTTGGATTCAATCGGCAACAGGAAGCTGAAGATCGCCAGAAACCATGTCAAGTTATTCAGTCAATCTAAGGTATCAAATCTATAACAAGTTCACGAGAAAGCATATTTCCTAATATTGAAGTAAAGCTATTAATTAATATGATCCCATTGCATCCTAGACTTTATGGGCGTCTTGAACTATATAAATTAAAATACAGTCGAATCATCATTCAGTACTCCATGTTACAAATTGTCTAGTAAATTGGAGAGCTTAATTAATAGCAATACTAAATTCAAACCAAAGCATAGAGTTTGAAACTCAATGGAACTTGTAAATAAGATTAAAGATCTATCTCACATTGTACTACATCAGTATACTTTGATGTCTATAGCTTGTTTTCCAAAATGCCAGTAGGGGAATATTTTGATCTTCTGACAGACTTAATCTACGAGTCTAATGTCGACCCTGTGGAACTGAATGATTTGAGGCTGTCCACTGAGACATGCTGACCTCAAAAGTATTTCCAGTTCCAGGTAATTCTACGTAAATAGTATGATGCCTAAGTAATGGGATTTTTTTCCTTGATCCACTTTTGGCTGAAATCATCGTGGGCCAGTTTGAACAATATCTTGTGAATAACGAATCTTTGAGTGCAAATATTAAAAACTGATTCCGATATGTAGGTGACGTATTGTGTACGTGGATAGGTACTATAATACAACTCAACATATTTTCTTCATAATTTAGACAGTCAACATTAAAATATTCAGTTCATAATTGAGACTGGCAACAAATCCGCAAATTTACTAGGTCTAACCACTGATATTACATTGTTTCAAAATTTAAAGAAAAACTACAGCTACAGACACAATAATACCTGCTTCCTCATAAACAATCAGTAACAAACCAAGATGCAGCTTACCACTCAGTGATGCACCGCGTCAAATCTGTTCCCCTGTCCAAGGAATATTTCAAAGCCGAATTCGATGCAATAAACTTTACTGCCCAATCCAGTGGCTACGATCCTGTCGCGATCGACAACAGCTCGCAGAGGAAACAAAATCTGAAAATTATACCACGCTCCCCCCCCCCCCCCCCCCCCCCCTCCCCGCCACGGCCCTTTATTCTCCCTCCGTTGCTTCTTACATTGTCTGCAGTAAGTGGTGTACAATACCACGTCTAGGACATGTGCCACAGGTACAGGAGAATCACTGAAATAATGCAGCTATAGGATATCCTGCTACGTGAAGAACATCACAGCCCAATGTGGCTTCAGCAGCAAAGATAATACCAAGTTACCATCCAAGGGTGGGATTTACAAAATTACTTGTCCTAATTGTGATAAGTTTTGTTTTGGTCAGTCAGCAGAGACGTAACAACTAGGCTGGCTCAACTTGAGCGCAATTGGACGCTGCGGAATTAGGACTCCACATCTGCTGAGTATGTACTGAGTGAGGGCAGCCACAGTTCAATGTCCTTCATCCAGAAAATAAAGGCCAAAACTCATCCTACTGGAAACACTCAAAATCAACAAACATCTGGCTCACAGTCACTATTTAATATCAAAATGGTCAAACACAGCTTAATACTTTCCCTCTTCCAAAATAAGATTCTAAACTAAGGTTAAGTAAGCCCGCATCTCGTGGTCGTGCGGTAGCGTTCTCGCTTCCCACGCCCGGGATCCCGGGTTCGATTCCCGGCGGGGTCAGGGATTTTCTCTGCCTCGTGATGGCTGGGTGTTGTGTGCTGTCCTTTGGTTAGTTAGTCCCATAGTGCTCAGAGCCATTTGAACCATTTTTAAGGTTAAGTAATGTTTTCGGTTTTCCATTACTTCCCGCACTGACAGTTTCTTTCTGTAACTCCGTATCCTGTATTTATTTATTTTAATTTGATTGGCTGTGATCTCCATATGGTCTGTTATTACAACTGTCAGTTCTGTTTTTTACATAATTCATCTCTTTTCTGAAGAAGAGAATTTTGTCAACATCGAACACAGACTTCAGTGTTAGGAACTCTTTTCTGAAGATATTTCTCTGGAATGTAGCTATGTACGGAAGTGAAACACGGACAATCAACAGTAAACACAACAGGAGAATAGAAACTTTTGAAATGTGGTGCTACGGAAGAATGCTCAAGATTAGGTGACTAGATCACATAACTAATGAGGTATTGAATAGTATTGGGAAGATAAAAAATTTGTGGCATAGCTTGACTAAAAGAAGGGATCGGCTGACTGGACGCATTCTGACACCTCAAGGGATACCATATCAGTTCTTGAGGGAAGTGTGGGGAGTAAGAATCGTAGAGGGAGACCAAGAAATGAATACAGTAAGGAGACTCAGAAGCATGCAGTTTGCAGTAAGTATTCGGAGATGAAGGGGTTTGCTCAGGGTAGAGTAGCATGGAGAGCTGCACAAACCAGTCTTAGGACTGAAGACAACACACAACAACGCACAACGAAATTTGCACTCTGCAGCGGAGTGTGTGCTGATATGAAACTTCGTGGCATTTTAAAACTGTGTGCCGAAGCGAGACTCCAACTCGGGATCTTTTACTTTCGCGGGAAAGGATTCTACGGACTGAGCCAACCAAACATGACTTACGACCCATCCTCACACATAGGAAGCCAGGTACTGGCGGCAGTGAAGTGGTGTGGAGCGGAGCGTTTGTGAGTCACGTTTGGGTAGCTCAGTCGGTAGAGCCCTAGCCCACGAAAGACAAATGTCCCGAACTCGAGTCTACGTCCAGCACAAAGCTTTAATTTGTAAGGAAGTTTCAACAACAGTGCATATGTAATACCTCTCCAAGTTTTCTTTAGTAGTCTTGTCAACTACTAATTTTGTTTCATTGGGAGTCTTAATTTAATGTCAATTCATGAACTTCCAGCATGCTGGAGTAGCTGTGGGTCAGCAACTTCTGTCAACAAGTACAACGAAAAACCGGTCCAAAGTTGCAAATTTAACTTTTTTATTGATCTGTATTTGTCTGTATGCGCTGTAACTGTTCATTACACATTCTTGGTATGGTTTCCACATCTTCGGAAATACCATTAATGGCTATGTTACGATGATATGAAAAGGCGTCTCGGCCCGAAACAAGTGATCGAGTGATTTAAAAGAAGGGAGATTTTCAGCTTTGGTTTGGTTTTTCGGTGTACTTAATGTAAATTGTTGTATAGGCACAGTTTTCTGATTTCTGTATTGTTGTTTATCCTAGTTTGCTCCCTCTATATTTATTTATGATTCAACTCTTTACCTTTGTAATTGTACCACCACGCACTGTCAAAGACACTTGAAGTTTCTTTGTGCCTCTGTCCAGATGACTCGACATCTTTTTCAGTGCTGTTTCAAAATACTGTAACTTCCTCGACGACGAAATCAGCTAAACTCTGACGACGTCCTTGTAAGACGAAAACCGATTAACTAAGTAAATTAATCCTGTAGAATTTTCACAGTGATGTGATTTTCATTTATAATTGTGCTATTTTATAAAAAAGCAACGGAAGAATCAGTTAAAACCATAATTAATATTTTATAAATCATCATCGAGTGAAATTTCCCCACTTTTAAGACCAATAGAGATAGAAGCCAAGATCCGTGTGAGTGTATCGATGTGGATTCGACCGCTTTCTGGAAGTTCGGACATAATTTGATGTTCTTGGCCTGTCAGCCAGAGTTTCTGATAACATTGTATTACCTGTTTTTGCGCTGTGTCAGTTTATATGCAACTGAATTCATGAAATATTATTTATTCCCGGCAGTGTTTTCCCTTACTCCATTGAGACACCCTCAGTTGCAGTATGTCTTTTTGTCTGAAAAATACCCTGAAGAGCCAAAGAAATTTGTACAGCTGCCTCATTTCGTGTAGGGCCCCCGCGAGCACGCAGAAACGCCGCAACGCGACGTGGCATGGACTCGACTAATGTCTCAATTAGTGCTGGAGGGAATTGGCACCATGAATCATGCAGGGCTGTCCATAAATCCGTAAGAGTACGAGGGAGTGGATATCTCTTGTCAACAGCACGTAGCAAGGTATCCCAGATGGGGAGTTTGGTGGCGAGCAGAACCGTTTAAACTCGGTAGAGTTTTCCTAGAGCCACTCTGTACCAAATTCTGGGCGTGTAGGATGTCGCGTTGCCATACTTTAATTCCCCATACCGTCGGAAACCACATTGGACATGAATGGATGCAGTCGATCAGACAGGATGGTTACGTACGTGCCATCTGTCAGTGTCGTATTTAGACGTATCACCGGTCCCGTATCAGACCAGCTGCAAGCGCTCCACACTATTACAGAGCCTCCACCAAATTTAACAGTCCCCTGTTGACATGCAGGGTCCATGGATTTACGAGGTTGTCTCCACATCCGTACACGTCAGTCCGCTCGATAGCCCAGCACTGAAATCTGCATCAATTTGCGGAAGCGATGCACTTCTGTCACGTTGAAAGATTCTCTTCACTCGTCGTTGCTCCAGTTCGAGCGGGATCTTTTTCCGGCCGTAGCGATGTCAGAGATTTGATGTTTTGCCGAATTCCTGATATTCACGGCACATTCGTGAAATGGTGGTACGGGAAAATACCCACTTCATCGCTGCCTCGGAAATGCTGTGTCCCATCGCTCGGGCGCCGCGTTTAACAACACGTCCAAACTCACTTAAATATTGATAACCTGCCTTTGCAGCAGCAGTAACCGACCTTACAGCTGCGCCAGACACTTCTTGTCTTATGTAGGCGTTGCCGACCGCAGCGCCGTATTCTGCCTGTTTACGTATCTCTGTATTTGAATACGCATGCCTATACCACTTTCTTTGACGCTTCAGTGCATAGTAGCATGGAGAAAAGGCATGTGTCTGCTCTGTTAAGAAGATTTGTTGATGTTGTAGCTCCCGGAAAATATTCACCAGAGAAGCAGCAGCGATACATATTCACCAGAAAATCAGCAGCTATGCTTCAGTAAAGTAAGCTGAAAGGCATTTGGAAAAATGAAAATTGAATTTACTAAGTTGCCGACAGGCTGACATAACTACCTCTTTCGACTGTTTGTCCGTAAGAGGCTGTAGGTAATATATGTCTGCCGATCTCCGGAAAGTTCCAGTGCCTATCATGGACACACTTAGACGGAGAATGACGAAGTTATTTGAGTGAATCTAGTAGCTGCACAGTATCCCAATGTAAGTTACTAAGCGTTATGAGTGATCCCATTTTCTGTATTACTGGCATCCTGATACAGTGGTGACACATGGGGACGCAGGGTGTCGACGCACTGATGTGTCGTCAGAGCTCTCTCAGTGAGCTGAATTCATACTCGGTAGGTTCCTACTCCGTTGTGTCTTGAAAGAATGGGACATCTACCCTGACAGTAGTTGCACTCACCGACGATGGTCATCCAGGGTAGTACAGAGCCACCATCCGTCGCTGAACACAGTCGGACAACATTCATAAACAGAACACGCTTCGCGATCACGGCACCACTCCAAATGCAACCGTTTGGGTTGTGGTGTCGACGACACTCTACCCATTGGAACGCTATTTACCTGGCTAGTCTACGACCAATGGTGCGACCGCTTTGATTGGTAGATGCAGGTGTGAAAGGCTTACGATGTGCTTCGTGTACGATACGGCTGTCCGCCCTTGAGATGGTCAGACATGGTCGACCAGAACCTCGACGACGATTATGCCTGTCGTCACGTTCCCGTGCATCGGGCCACTGTGACATCCAAATGCCCCAAAATCTGGATATTACACAATTTGACCAGCCAGCGAAATGGATCCTACACTGAAGCTCGTTTCAAACTCCGCCAGGTGCTGATAAGGCTATCTCGCTCGAGTACATAGCATCTCGTGCATACGTGCATATCCGACTATGTCTTCTGGGCGCTTCACTTCTCTGTGAGGCGGTGTGTGAATGCTCTAACCGAATGTCTGGCCTCTGGCACCTGCGAAAACTATCACTGTAACAAGAGCTGCTGAAAAAATGCTCTAAAATTTTGTTGTGGCTTAAGAAATGGCGAATCAAAACAGGAACTTAATAAATAAGAAATAAATACGTGAGCATCATATTTTTCTACTGGCAAGAGCCAGGCTGAAAAATTTTGGTATGATACAGCAAATGAAACAGTGTTTTATTCCCTCAGTACACACTTGCGTCTTTCTGAAAGAGAGCCTCGTATTCGTGTCGTCTCTAATTCAAAAATGTTCAAAACTACGGTGATACTTAGACTCTTACGAATCATTGGCTTAGTTACTGTTTTCCCACGTGCTGGACAGACTGGGCTGTATCCCTATGACAACAGACGGCAGAAGTGCTGCACCTTCACATTCGCGACGCAGCCTCCATCTCGGTGCCAACTCTCCTGGCGTTTCCTGCCAAGCCTGTCCGGCTGCTCTCCTTCGCCGCCTGCAGAACACCTGAACGTTGCCCGGCTGTCAGCGGCCTAATTAGCCGCTCGCTGCAGCTGACAGCTGCTGACTTGCTCTGCCTGGGTCGCACGAATCTGCGCGCTTGTCAGCGGATAGACTGGTCAAGTCGCCGCTACACGCTACAGAACTGTATTCTGGCATGTACTGGCGCCTGCCAGTCAGAAGGAACGACTTGAACAGATGTATTTTACACTGCGGTAATGTGTCCTGTATCACTTTACGCACAAGTACCAGCAGTCCTTTCAGCTGTGTCGGGAACGTCTTGGGACATGAATACGACCCTGAACTACAGGTGTTTGGCTTAGTTGAATGACACATGTGCATCGGAAGTACAGTGTCCATACCGGGTTATTGGTATCGATAATATAAGTGGAATGCAGTGCGAGTAAATGGCTTTCTCCTTGGATAGCACCAAGAAAGTCGTCAATGGCAGATCACCATCAAGGGTGTGTCTAGACATCACTCCACGAGACTATATGGAGTGTGCTGTCACCGCCAGACACCACACTTGCTAGGTGGTAGCTTTAAATCGGCCACGGTCCATTAGTACATGTCGGACCCGCGTGTCGCCACTGTCAGTGATCGCAGACCGAGCGCCACCACACGGCAGGTCTCGAGAGACTTACTAGCACTCGCCCCAGTTGTACGGACGACTTCGCTAGCGATGCACACTGACGAAGCCTCGCTCATTTGCAGAGCAGATAGTTAGAATAGCCTTCAGCTAAGTCAATGGCTACGACCTAGCAAGGCGCCATTAGTAACATTGCATGTATCTACAGAGTCTCACTTGTATCGTCAAGAGCGATGCACAACAATGATGGATTAAAGTTAAGTATTCCAGCAGCTACGTACTTTTCTTTATAGCATTCATTACGTATCCTGTTTCAGACCTATCTCTAGCCTGCGTGGGTTAACGCGTGCATATCGGCTTTCTCACTCAGGTAGTGTTCGTAGTGTTGGCTAACTGCTAACACTACATGGAGAGGCTTGGGTCTAATCCAAGGTACTTATGATTACATGGAACAGGGAAACACCAAAAATACAACACTTTGCCATGCCTAATACGGTGTTCTAACCCGTTGGCAGTCAAAAAAGCTTCCAGTCGTCTCGTAATGGATAAATGCAGTTCCTGTGTGGTATTCGAGGGGATCTGATACCACTGAAGTAAATATGATGGAGGTGGATAGCGATCACGGTTGCTTCTATCCAAAACAGACCACGAAGTCTCAATAATATTGAGATTTGGCGACTAGCAGGAATTTCCCCTTATACACATATGTCAAATGTATTTCACACTTATTATCATATTTTTACGCTTATTTGTACACATACTTCAACTTTGTGTGTAGCGAATAGCGGCCTGCAGTTTTATTTTCACGCACGTCAATGTTTGTGATATCCTATCTCCTGAACTGTGTGTAGTACAGTGTTATACTTTTGTACATACATTCAGTGGTATATGTGGACACTGTCTGCAAAATGTGTTGCAAATAGAGTTAGTAGCAAAGAAGTAATAAATTAAAAAGTTGTGCATGATGCGGCAATTGTTTCCTCGCATGTCAGTATTTGCCGTCATGTTTCCTGGAATATGTGTGGTACAATGATATCTTTCGCTAGGTACATTCAGCGACAGATGTGGAATCTGTCTGCGAAAAGTGCTGCGAACAGACTTGTGGCAACTAAGTAATAAATTTAAATGTGCTGCATGGTGCGGTAGTTTTTCACGCATCTCAATGTTTATGTCATATATCCTGAACTAAAGGTCGTACAGTGACGTAATTTTTCTGGTACATTCAACGATAAATGTAAATACTGTATGCAAAATGTATCACGAATATAGTAATTAGTAAAGAATAATAAATTGAAATGTCATGTTTCATGTGGCAGTTTAAGTGCACGAAGAGCGAAAAGCGGAGATGAGACAATTCATCCTCGTGGTTACAAAACCAGTCTCGAATGATGCGAGCTGTACTAACAAGGACGCTGTCGTCTTGGAACACAGCGTTCCATTTGACAAGAAACACTGTACCGTCCGATAGAACTCATCATGCAGTATGACGAGATAATCCCTCACAGTAATGTGACCCTGCAGATTAACCATGAGGCACATGGAACACCACAATATGCCCAAATCATCACCGAAACTCCGCCATGTTTCACTCATTAGATGTAACCTGGTACAGAAGTTGGAAACAGCGTGAAACTAGACTAACACGGACAAATGCGATTCTTCTATTACTCCACGGCACAGGTACTGTGACTTCGTCTCCACGTTTTCCTCTCACGGGCATTTCCATCTCTGATGAGTGGTTTTGGAATTCAAGCTCTTCCTTCAATGACAGAGTTCAACGATGCGACGTTCAGTTCTACAGTGACTTTTGTAGATGTCATCGTCTTCTTCTTCTTCTTTTTCTTTTAGTCTTCAGCCCTGAGGGTGGTTTGCAGCAGAGCGCCATTCCTCTCATCTGTCTGCCTTTCTCTTCATTTCCACGTATGTGTTACATCCAACATCATTCATGATCTGTTGCATGTATGATATCCTTGGTCGTCCCCGCCCTTTCCTTCCCTCAATCACTCCTTCTGCTATTGTTCCGATGATATTGTGTCTTAGGATGTGCCCTACAAGTTTGTCTCTTCTTGTCTGGATGTGCCTCCACAGAATGTGATTTCCTGTACTCTTCTAAGCACCTCTTCATTTGTTACTTTGTCTCTCCAGCTGATCTTCATCATCCTTCTATAGCACCACAACTCCAGGGCCTCTAGCCGTCTTCTCTCTTCTGTTCCTATTGTCCACGTTTCACATCCGTATAGGGCCACACTCCGAACGAAAGCTTTCATGATACGTTTCCTTATTTTCAGACTGATGTTGTTGCTGCTGAGTAAGTTCCTCCTCCGATTATATGCAATTTTGGCCTTTTGTATTCTGCTCGCAATTTATTTCCGGCTTCTACCATCCCTTGTGATTTTGCTTCCCAGGTAAGTAACTTCCTCTGTGACTTCCAGCTCCTCACTTCCAATTCTCATTCTCAGAGGTTCATTTTCTGCTCCCGTACTGCATGCCATCACTTAAATCTTTTTCTTGTTTATTCTCATTCCATACTGACTGCATAGAATTTTTTCCATTGTTCTGAGTACTTCCTCTAGATCTGATGTTGTCTCCGTGACTATAGCAATATCATCTGCATAACGTAGCATGTCTATCTTCTGTGAATTAATTTTGATCCAAACCTCGGTAGTTTCTCGAACTTGGTCTGTAGCCTCCTGGACGTAAGCGTTGAATATAAGAGGAGAGACAACACATTCTTGTCTTACCCCTTCTCTAATATTTGCATCTTGTTCCTGGTGACAGTTCCTAATCACTGCCAGCACATTCTTATAGAAACTGAGTATCACACGGATGTCTTTGTATTTTTTTCCACTTTTCCTCAGCACTCTGAACATTTCTTGCCAGACAACGTTATCAGATTCCTTTTCCTATGACTTTTCATTAACGTCCTCTACAAATATCTTGTGTCACGATCAATAGCCGCGCGGCTCCCCCCGTTGGAGGTTCGAGTCCTCCCTCTGGCATGGGTGTGTGTGGTGTCCTTAGCGTCAGTTAGTTTAAGTTAGATTAAGCAGTGTGCAAGCCTAAGGACCGATGACCTTAGCAGTTTGGTCCCATAGGAGCTTACCACAAAATTCCAAATTTCACGATCATAATAAACACACCCTTTCTTCAGCGTTGTGACTTAGCGGATGATGTGTTTCCGCTGGCCCGACATGCGGTACAAATCTCCCATGCGGTGCCTCTTGAAACGGCAAACACTTCGGCTCTCTTGGTTGTGGAAACACTTACCATACGTGCACGAACAGACTTTCGAGTTTGTAATTCAGTTAGCTCTGGTACAATGCACTCACAACTACACAAAACACTGTTCTGACCACGGGTGACATTTGCAATGTGTTAAGGTCATTCACAGGTGATGTTCCTGGTCAAATATAACAGCGAAACCTGCAAGATTGACTAACAGTGCAGTTATGTTCAAGCACTCATTTCTAGCTGTATTTCCTTATATTTGTGCAGACTCTGCATATCTTACATCACGGCTTCTGTTCTCGTTCTCTGGCATATACTTGTGGTGAGAATGCCCTCAACGATAGCTTTCCTTCAGCGACCTACGTGCGGTGCGTAAATGTGGGGTAACCCGTACCGAGGTGATTGGTTCAAATGGCTCTGAGCATTATGGGACTCAACTGCTGAGGTCATTAGTCCCCTAGAACTTAGAACTAGTTAAACCTAACTAACCTAAGGACTTCACAAACATCCATGCCCGAGGCAGGATTCGAACCTGCGACCGTAGCGGTCTTGCGGTTCCAGACTGCAGCGCCTTTAACCGCACGGCCACTTCGGCCGGCGTACCGAGGTGATCATGTGCCTCTAGGAGAACTGGCGAAGCTGTGCTAACTCCCCCCTCCTGCCCATTTAAGCTAAATCGCTTCCTGCAATTTTTTTCTATGGAAGTTTTGCAAATTTCATAATTTTCAGACATAACTGTAAAATTTTATAATTTGTAAGGACAACAGCAAAATATTACTAAAAGAACTATACTGATGCAAAAAGCTGCTCTCATCAAATTTAACGTGTCTTTGTAGTACATCAAATACAAACTGTACAAACTTTCTGAAAAATGAAAAGCGAAACAAAATATTTATATTATTACTAGCTGAGTATCCTGTGTTGCCATCGTGTGTATTTATTCCAGGCCATGTCCTCATTCCCCCACTCTGTCTGACCACCTCTACCACCCTCTGACCCTGTCCACATGCTGCATCCCCCACTCTGTCAGTCTCTTTCTGCCCCTCTGTCTGTACATCTCCTCCTCCCTCCTTCTCTCTAACAATCTGCTCCTCCCGCCCCCTGTCCATCTCCTCTTCCCTGCTCTCATTCCGTATCCTCATCCCCCTCTCTTTGTCAATCTCCTCTTCCCCCTCTCTCTGTCCATGTCATCGTGCCCCTCTCTCTGTCCGTGTACCCCTCACCCTCTCGCAGTCTGTCCACTGCCCATCCCCTTGTCCTCCCTTCTCTCTCCACGTTATCACAGTCACCCTGACAGAATGCTGGTGGTCCTTAATCCTACAGTATTTCTTTCCATATTGCACTTAACATATGTGCCAAATTTGACTGAATACGTTCCAGGGGTTTACGATGAGTTTTTTACCCATGGCTTTACCCTTATTCACACATATCAAATAATCAAATATATTTCACACAGGTTTAACTTATTTCACGCTTATTTGTACACATATTTCGTCTTTATGTCTAGCGAATATCACATTGCAGTTTCATTTTCGCGCAGGTCAATGTTTATGAAGTTATATCTTCTGAACAGTGTGTAGTACAATGCCATATTTGGGCAGATACATTCAGCGGTATATGTGGATACTGTCTGCGAAATGTGCTGCGAATAGAGTTTGTAGCAAAGAAATAATAAATTAAAACGTCATGCATGATACGGCAATTTTTTCTATCATCTCAGTATCTGACCTCCTGTCTCCTGAAGTTTGTGTCTTACGATGACATATTTATGTAGGTACAATCAGTGGCAGATGTGGACACCGTCTGGGTAAGGTGTTGCAAACAGAGTTAGCAGCAATGAAGCAATACATTTTAACGTGTTGCACAGCGCGATAATTTTTTATCCATTTCAGTGTTCATGGCGTCATATCTCTTGAACTAAACGTCGTAATTATTCTAGTACGTCAACTGGTATATGGAAATACTGTCTGCAAACTTTTCACGAATACAGTTATTAGTAAAGAAGCAATGAGTTAAAATGTCATGCTTCGTGTCCCAGTTTTAGTGTATGAAGAGTGAAAATGTAATAAACTGCGATCTTTTTTCCTTTCATCACTTTATGGGGTCCTCAAGGAGAAAAAGTTTCATAAAGGTTTAGATTTGTCTATAAAGTATGTTGCATTTCTCTAAGCTTTCTCAGTCTGAAGTAATGGATGACTAAAATATATGTACTCTCACGTCGAGGGATGCACAGCTTTTTCACACTTTTGATAAATCGGTGCTTCGCGATTCTTCCCAGACAGTAAATAACATTAGTACCAAGTTCGCAGAAATCGGTCCATTTTTTTAAGAGGAGATGTGGAACATACATACAAACGTACATCCATTTTTATAATTTTTATGGATTTGTGATAACTGCTGCATATTGGTTTTATTATTATTTTAAGTGAAGAACAGATTTTACTTGCTCCTCATAAATTATTAATACTGCTTAAATTATTGATCAGGAATAATTCAAAAACGGCTATACCTATGGTACGATTAAATAATCTTATCCACGAGTGAGTTTATTTTATAATTTTACTTTGAATTTCCATCCTCTGAGCGAGGCAGGTTCATTGGTTACTCCACTCGCAGCTCGTGGTCTTGCGGTAGCGTTCTCGCTTCCTGCGTACGGGGTTCCGGGTTCGATTCCCGGTGGGGTTAGGGATTTTCTCTGCCTCGTGATGACTGGGTGTTGGGTGTTCATCATCATTTCATCATCATTGACTCCCAAGTCGCCGAAGTAGCGTCAATTAAAAAAGACTTGCAATACGGCGGCTGAACTTCCCCGCATGGGGCCTCCCGGCCAACAATGCCATACGATTACTTCATTTTCATCACTGAAGTCAAGTTTAGCTAAATTTTGGTTCAACCCCATACTTTTCAAAAGTTTTTTTATCATCTATAATATTCTGAAATAGCTTTCACACGACGCTGCAGTCACTCAACGCTTTTTCGATGTTTCGATAAACGTCTCTGATTTCGTGCTTTGAGAAAATCGTCAAAGTATGCAAATGGGAAGATGTGTCAGTGTTCATCAGAAGGTCTTCCATCTGGAGCAGCCATTTCGTTAAACAGCTATGCTCTGTCAACAGCTCTACTCTATTTGGTACCAAATTTTTCACGAGATAAGATACAAAACTTCCATTCAAGGGATTTGCTGACAGGAAATTATTGAGTCAGTTAATATGAGGAACTCATGTTCAGTCTCATTAAAGTCGTCAGTCGTCAACAATCAGCAAAAATTAGAATCATTCACTCAAATAATATATTTGCTTCCGCTCCCACTCGCGGATATTTGAAATTCTATGGTATTATAGCGGGTTAACTCCAGGAACTCCGTTGGCAATTGTGAGCGAGCTGGGTAGGCGGCATTTGTGTTCACCTTGAGCACTGTTGCCGTAAACTGTGTTCATTAGCTATGGATGTCTGGCAAGTGGTGGTCGGTTCTTTATGACGCTACTTGGCTGATAAGCCTCCATCTAAATGACGCTGTGGCAGCAGCCTGCGCCTACAGCTGCAGGCAGGAGAAAGGAAAATGAGGAGCAAGAGAACTCAAATATCTCTCCCGGTTAACCCTTAAAACGTCATTCACCCTATTCTTTTTTTCCACACGATTTTTGCACCCGTTCTGTGCCGGCATCTAGCTGTCCACAGCAGCTATATGCTCCTACAGCTGCACAAAGAAAATGCTCGCCAGAACTACAGCACCAGCTAGCATTGTGTGGTACACACTTTGCCAGTTCTTCATACATCCTCAAATAATTTTATAGAAGCTATTTAGTAAAATAATATTTTTTTATTTACAGGCTTGTTAGTCAACTCCATAGTGAACTGCCTAACTTTTCATTACCTTTTATACTTATTGTGGGACTTCGAAATTAAGTAACACACCACATGAATGTCGAACAGTTTCCAATGAAAAATACGATTCGATATGAGTTTATATTTGGTGCACGCTAGGTCATTCATTGCTGTATATGAAATGTATTTTACATACTGAATTTATCTTTAAACCTGCTAGGCGCTGTATAGCTGAGTCCCAAGTTGAGAAAACGTGTTTTATACAGTGAATTCAGTTCCACCTGTTGTTGTTGTTGTGGTCTTCAGTCCTGAGACTGGTTTGATGCAGCTCTACATGCTACTCTATCCTGTGCAGTACGTACTGCAGCCTACATCCTTCTGAAACTGCTTAGTGTATTCATCTCTTGGTCTCCCTCTACAATGTTTAACCTCCACGCTGCCCTCCAATGCTAAATTGGTGATCCCTTGATGCCTCAGAACACGTCCTACGAACCGATCCCTTCTTCTAGTCAAGTTGTGCCACAAACTCCTCTTTTCCCTAATTCTATTCAGTACCTCCTCATTAGTTATGTGATCTACCCATCTAATCTTCAGCATTCTTCTGCAGCACCACATGTCGAAAGCTTTTATTCTCTTCTTGTCCAAACTATTTATCGTCCATGTTTCACTTCCATACATGGCTACACTCCATACAAATACTTTCAGAAACGACTTCCTAACGAATCTATACTCGATGTTAACAAATTTCTCTTGCCATTGCCATTGCCAGTCTACATTTTATATCCTCTCTACTTCGACCATCGTCAGTTATTTTGCTCCATAAATAGCAAACCTCCTTTACTACTTTAAGTGTCTCATTTCCTAATCTAATTCCCTCAGCATCAACCGATTTAATTAGACTACATTACATCCTCGTTTTGCTTTTGTTGATGTTCATCTTATATCCTCCTTTCAAGACACTGTCCATTCCATTCAACTGCTCTTCCAAGTCCTTTGCTGTCTCTGACAGAATTACAATGTCATCGGCGAACCTCAAAGTTTTTATTTCTTCTCCATGGATTTTCATACCTACTCCGAATTTTTCTTTTGTTTCCTTTACTCCTTGCTCAATATACAGATTGAACAGCATTGGCGAGAGGCTACAACCCTGTCTCACTCCCTTCCCAACCACTGCTTCCCTTTTGTGCCCCTCGACTCTTATAACTGCCATCCGGTTTCTGTACAAATTGCAAATAGCCTTTCGCTCCCGGTATTTTACCCCTACCACCTTCAGAATTTGAAAGAGAGTATTCCAGTCAACATTGTCAAAAGCTTTCTCTAAGTCTACAAATGCTAAAGACGTAGGTTTTGCCATTTCTTAATCTAGCTTCTAAGATAAGTCGTGTTCCAATATTTCTACGGAATCCACCTGTGTGCACTACAATATAGTGAAAATGAAACTTTTATTCATAAAATCCACCACATTTTAGAATTAGTTCAAAACATCGTAATGAGTATTTGGCAAGTTCAATAATGGTTCAAATGGCTCTGAGCACTATGGGACTTAACTTCTGAGGGCACCAGTCCCCTAGAACTTAGAAGTACTTAAACCTAACTAACCTAAAGACATCACACACATCCATGCTCGAGGCAGGATTCGAACCTGACGCCGTAGCGATCTCGAGGTTCAAGACTGTAGCGCCTAGAACCGCTCTGCCACTCCGGCCGGCTATTTGGCAAGTAATAGCTCTCAAATAGGAGAGTACTTTATAATTTGGCTAACTTGCAATGCTTTCGGACATTTACATAGAAATGATTACAGATTTGTTTTCGATGTCATAATCTTAATCATTAAGATAATGATTAATGAAAAACATGTCAGGTGTACTGTTACACGTTTATTGTGTTGCGAGAGGTTTCGTTCGCAGAATATCTTCTGGTTGCGGAGCTATGCTAAAATCATGACACAAACGGTCTCGTTGTTATATGTAATCACGACCAAATCCAGAAACACTGGTCATAAACATTCCGCCGAACGCCTGACGGTAGAAGGCGGTACTTCAACGATCTAAGCACTATGAACCAATTCATACCCCCGTTCAGAGTGAAGTACTGAACATGTCTACTATAATGTTTGTGTGTGTTCGCAAGTGCATGCACTGACGCAAGCGAGGGCTCGCTCTTTTGTGTGTGTGTGTGTGTGTGTGTGTGTGTGTGTGTGTGTGTGTGTGTGCGTGCGTGCGTGTGTGTGTGTGTATGTGTGTGTGTGTGTGTGTGTGTGTTGGCTTGTTTGGGACGAGAAGCACAGGTGGCTCACAAAATAATAAGAAATATGCTTAACTGTCTTACTCATAAAGATACAGACATCAGCCTTTTCTTTTTTCAAATAAAACTATGTTGCTCATTAGCTGAAGTATAGTAATTCTCGTTGTGACAATACATGTGTTTCACGCCCAGCTGACTATTCCTCAAGATGGTAATAGTTTATCAGTATCTTTGATGAATTGTACGATACTTGAAAAGAGAACGTTCTGTGCTTTACTTTGCGCAGCGTTAGGAACAAAAAACTGATACGCTATTTTCTCTGAATTTCTTTCATATTTGGCTGCTCAGTGGGTGTAGAAAGAGTCTCAAGCCCAACCGTTCAACAGCGAAACTGCACTGTGTTATGGCTTTCCGCAGAAACAGCGACAGAAAGTATGACTTACTTTCGTCTGACTTTTATATCTTTACGTTGCTTCGAAGAGGTGTCATCAGTTCCGAGCAACACTTACGCGTCTCTTGTTGCCATCCTGCATTTCGCTTATTTTTGCCAAAACACAGATGAGTTTGCCCTCTCTTCGAGGTCTGCGTAATGTTGTCTTTCAGCAGAATAACGCGAGAGGGAGTTGTTAACATTTAACACAAAATTAACAAATATCCATAGTAACATTAGGAAACGCAGATTAGAATTCTACGAACACATTAAAAGAACTAAACCAGACAGACTTACAAAACAAATAGTCGAATTCTTTGACTTCACTAGTAGAGGCAAAACGGACACGATGATGGGATTCACAAGATCAAAATTGACGTTAATTTGGTAGCAATTACACCAGAAGATGTTCAGACCCGCGAAATCTTTGGATTCTAAATTCACAAATGGCAAGCTGAGCAACGATAGAGACGAAAGTAGAACACAATGTCTGAAGAGAGAAAGGGAATCCACTGGAAGAGAATGAAAGATATATGGGCAAAACGCAAGACAAATTCCCAGGTCTAAGCACTTACATTAAAAAACTAAAAACCTGCCTCGAATGCGAAAAAAAACACCTTTTTTTCCACAATATTCGACTCCATCGCATAGGCTTTTCGCTACAGTTATGCAACGGCCTCGAGAAAGGGTACCTCCTTCACCGTCAGCAGGCGCGTCTGTGGTGCTCCAAGGTGGCGCCGCACACCCGAACTGGTAGAGGCCGTACCGCACATCGCTGAAGAGAACTCCTCAACGAGCACAAGAATAATTTCTTTGCCTGTTAATGACTGGCAATGTGGTGTCACCGCCAGACACCACACTTGCTAGGTGGTAGCCTTTAAATCGGCCGCGGTCCGTTAGTATACGTTGCAGACCGAGCGCCGCCACACGGCAGGTCTAGAGACACTTCCTAGCACTCGCCCCAGTTGTACAGCCGACTTTGCTAGCGATGGTTCACTGACAAATTACGCTCTCATTTGTCGAGACGATAGTTAGCATAGCCTTCAGCTACGTCATTTGCTACGACCTAGCAAGGTGCCATTAGCAGTTACTATTGATGCTGTAAAACATGTACCGTCAAGAGCGATGTTCACCAATTACGGATTAAAGTTAAGTATTCCGGCAGCTACGTACGTTCTTTGCTACTATAACTTCCTTGTCCTGTTCCAGACCTCACGCCAGCCTGCGTGAGCTTAAACGCGTGCCTTTCGGCATCCTGTCATAGTGGATTGGCTGTCTTGCCAATCTACAACAGGCAATATATAACAAGTGATCTACTGGATCACGCCTAATCAGTTACTTATGGATGTGGTCGCCTTACCAACGTATATTGAAATGTTCTTAAGAACTACTTAAACCTAACTAACCTAAGGACATCACACACAACCATGCCCGAGGCAGGATTCGAATCTGCGACCGTAGCGGTCGCGAGGTTGTAGACTGTAGCGCCTACAACCACTCGGTCACTACGGCCGGTGTGACGGGAATTTCCAAACACCCTGTACAAGACGTTATTGTAGCATACGATTACACAAACGTGACGATAAGCGTAGGGAGACCCTCCTTTCGTATCTGGAGAATGGAATGAAAATTGATAAAACAGAAATCCGCATCTGCCCCTATCCTCATCCTGATAACAATGTCTGGAAGAGCAGAGCGCACAGTAGCAGAATTTGTCGCAGTTTGCACGTGCCCGTAATAATTCTGCTTCTTTTCCACACTTGCCGCATTCCGACGCGACCCCGCCGCCAGAGGCAGTTAGCAGCGCGCCCTGAGGCTGGGAGGAACCGATTTTCAGGGGCCGGGCGCGACATATGGGGCCGTAAGGCCGCGCCAGACACCGCACGCATGCGCAGATGCGCGCCTTTTCCGCCACATAAAGCCGCGTTTCCAATATACTGCCTGCCTAATGGACGCCTTTACGAGCGCACGATGGCAGGACGGTTGTCACGCAGCCAGGCACTCCGCGCGATGAAACTTTAAGGGCACTTCCTTCCTCGTATCGGAAGTCGTGTGTATGGGCGCGCGGTCGGCGCTCGCGGTCCCAACGCGATCCAACCATCCAAAATGCATTACTGAGATGGTATCTCGAGGGCACAGGACGGATATTTCCTAACGGTAGCGGCGCGGCAGCGTGTCCACTCGGCAGAACAAAGCGTTTCACGTGATCCACGGAAGAGACTTATTATAGTTCACACAGCGAAAGAAGGGCTATAACTGTTAATGATGTTTGGTGCGTCTCCTTCACGCATGTCACAACCAATCACGAAACCAGGAAAGCGTGGTAGGACTGTTGTTGCTCTCTGTACAAGGTGTTTTATAATTCCTTTCCCAATCTTCTATTCGTTGTGTACGGGACTCACAAAGGGTGGCCACGACGTGGTGGTCACAGGTTTACTTCAGACTTTGTACACCTTTAGTAGACCATTTAAACAACATAATGTCCAAGTACTAAGGTGCAATACTTTGGCATTTCCGAGAGAATCGCGAGAGAAGTTTTACGCGTCTATTATGTAACTGATCCATCTGTGCGTAGGGGTTGGATATCAGAGTCCATGGTGGTCAAGTGGCTAGCGTTCGAGCTTCGTAAGTCAAACGTGTATATAGGGACAGCTTCGCTCCCGCTCAATCTTTGTTTCTAATATAGATATTTTTTCAAACACTGGTGGTAGTTTTTAATTTATATGACATTTGAGAGGTAACATAATTAAAAAGGCACGTGTATTTGCCTAAAGTTTAAGTGAATTTCATGTTACTTGACTACTTACTATTTTTTATTAAATGTAATTATCAGAACGGACATATTTATGATCATCGACAAGAAAACGTAGAAACTAATGGATTTTTCCTGAAAATGAGTGCCTGTCATTATTTGCGAAGTCCCGTATACATGCAATCTGTTAAGGCACCCGGGCCTACTTTGCACCTCGACGCTTCGAGCTGCGGACACAGAGGCAGGCCCCATATGGCAGTTAACCTGCGTAGCGGTGAGACGTTGCTAAAGTAGCGACGACCAATAGTGAGGTGCAAATTTTTTGAATATCACACAATTTACATTTGTACCACAAAAATGAAGGATTGAGCGGGAGTCGAACCTACGTCTCATCCATATTCGTCTTACGAAGCTTGAACACCAACCACGTAATCACCATGAACCTACACACAGATACATGAGGTACAGTCGTGCTCAAACGTATTCCAACGACCTGAATTGCATTTCGCCTGATTCTCATGCAACCCACATACCGCAGCTGTCTAGCAGGTCCTCTAATCGCTCCTTAGTACAGTCGTTTGGTTATTGAAAATGGTTCCAAAAAGTCACCACTAGAAAACACTGCTCTGTATCGCAATAACTCAAGATGTAAAGTAATACCACGATACTACAAATATCAGGGAACACCTTATCGCAGATAAGACTGTCCTTAAGGCTTGTAAGCTCACATTTATTACAAAAAATTACATACCTGAAATGTTACCACTCACATTATTACGTCAGATAGGTAATGCACGTAGTACGTTCGTCATATTCATGGTTTCCTCTTCAAAGTAACATACCTAACGTATTATTTAACACAAAACGACATAAAAAATTTCAGTTATTCACGAGCAGCTAGTTGAGAATATGTATGAAATTCAAATGACACGACGAACCGTCTCGTTCTGCATATGAATTCAAACCCTGATCAAGCAGACAAAGCAAAGATTCCGTGACTGATGGAAACTAACAGTCATTCCTGATTAGGCATACAGAGAGCGATATACCTCGATTTTCGACAGTATAAGTTAGCAAATATCAACTTTAAATTACATAACACAAACATTTTTAACTGACGCGAATTCCTACCCAGCATCTACTGTCCCTGTTGACGAAGTACGAGAGATGTTAAATATTGCTTCTTCACAACTAACTTACTTGAAATGCCGTGAGGTAAAGCTTTGCGTTGGACAGGGATTCGAACCCAGAACCTAATAGGATTCATATAGAAGCGCAATCAACTGTGACATATAGGATTTTTTCGGCAGTAGCTAGATGTTTTAACTAAAATGACGAGACGAAACATTAAGTTTTTCCTTCCCAGGACTCCAACCCGGCACCTATCGCTGTTATATTCTAGAGAAAACGAACGTTAAATATGGGTTTGTTGCACCAGTAGCGACATGTCAGCATGTTTGAACTAGAAATAATATGACAAAGAGTTCAGTCCTGACTGGGAATAGAGCCCCATACAAAGAGACGTCAGCTACCGAATTTTTCTCCACCAGCAGTTCGGAATAACATCTTGGACTTCCAGTGATCTCGCAAATAGTTCTGTGTCTCACTGGGAGTAAAAAACGTCACATATCGAAAGTGTTGACAACGAATGAAAATACATTAAAAATCAAAATGATTATCCACCAGCAGATAGGTGTGCTCATGCTAGAGCTTGAGAATACATAATGAAATCTTTAGTGCCGGGCCAGGATTCGAACCCATTCACGCGCAATATGTGGAGATATTGATGAATCTGCAGTTTTAAACAAACAACAAATTGCAGCCGAAATGTATCGTCACGAAGGGATCAAATTCTGCGTTAAGGGCGGTCTGAGTTGCATTCCCAGTTCAGAACCAATTTTATCGACATACAGAAGCTCAGATGAAAGTTGGAACAAGTGTCCTGTGAGCCTACATAGCGTTTGTTTCGTCACTAGAAAAAAATAACTAGTATAAGAAAGGTTACCTCTTGAGTATGACACAGCATACCAATTAAACACAAACCCAATCAAAATCTAAGTGAGTAGTATTTTACTAATTCGTGACGATAGAAAAATGGTTCAAATGGCTCTGAGCACCCCAATTAAGTACTGCGTGTCTCCTTTTGTAATGCGGAACGGACCGTCATAAATCATAGTAAGTTCAGTGTAGTCACTGTCTTTCAACAAATGTATAATTTCTGTTCCTCACATTGCGTACTTCATTCAGTTACTTTCTGTATTGCATTGTACTGTGCTATACTGTAGTTGTTTTTTCTATGTATGGTCCAAGTTTCATAGGGCTGTGTTAGCTGGCGGTGACAAATATTTCGTTAAATTTAGACAACCAGCTACCAACATATGTATTATATATATTTTAGCAATGTCGCTCTCCTTTCTACCCCTGCTTAGTCCACTTGTACCCGACAACAGACTCAAGAGGCGAGGTTTCAGTTAATTGGACAACGGTAGAGACGGCGTATAGTCGAGTCTCCGAGCTCACGGAGACGGCGAGTTCGATACGACGTCAGGGGACCCCTGGTGAGTTTAAAGCGAGTATACAGTTCTCATTTTCGATCTCTGGTCGCTACCTCCTCCTGGTCGTATTGTGGAACATGTCACAGGGTATACTATGAAAGGTTTTCTCAACACTTTTGCGCTGTTCTTCATTAGTCTTTTACCGATGTAGGTCCACATGGAACTCAATTATTCCCCTTAATGAATTAATTGTCTGCCGTTGTCAGCTTCAGGCTCTGTGGCGGCCAATTGGTTGGGGGTGGAGATGTTTCTGAACCACACGCTATCCAGCGGCATCGAGATTCTTTATCAGGAACTTGACCCAAGTAGCAAAGTGTGCTGAAGCCCCGTGCTATTGTAATTACAGATGATCCACGATTCTATTGTTTTCGAGCTGAAGTATTAATCGCGTTCGCAATATATCTAAATAATTTCCAATCACTAAGTCTTCAAATAAATTTCGTCTGAGATTATATGGTGAGGATATCCCTGTCGATATCATAACATGACGTTCGAGTCAAACTTTTGCAGGTAATGATCACTTAAACAAGAAACACAAATCCTTCCTGTGGGCAGAATGATATATCACCTTCTCATCAGCGGAAATAACTCTGTTGAGCGAAGCCGGCCGGAGTGGCCGAGCGGTTCTAGGCGCTACATTGTGGAACCGCATCACCGCTACGGTCGCAGGTTCGAATACTGCCTCGGGCATGGATGTCTATGATGTCCTTAGGTTAGTTACGTTTAAGTAGTTCTAAGTTCTAGGGGACTGATGACCTCAGACGTTAAACCCGTGGTGCTCAGAGCCATCTCTTGAGCGATAAGTGCCATTTGGAAACATCCAACAAAGGACGCCTAATTGAAACTCGATGCTCCATGTCGTCAGATACTTCATCCAGGATGATCTGTCTAAATCCTTTCATTTTCAAATCTCTTTTTAATGCGTCATCAATTGTTGAGCATTCTGCATTGTGAATGTTGTCTGCTTCTCGTTTCAGCTAAGTCATACTGAATGGTCGGTGTAAATGCTTTCATATTCAAATATGCATAAAAAGTCGAGATGGGTACAGTGACCTATAGGACACACTGTAGACCTTTGATGCCATGCAAAATGAACCTACACCCTCGCCTCCCGTACCTTTGTCAGTCAAATAACGCTCTCTCGGCGACGCAGGCGCCGTGTGACCAACAATCTTCACACACTTTGTAGGTCAGCTAATAAGTATTCGGAACTTTTATTTCTCAGCAAAAGTGGGTTTTCCCAATACGGGGACGTCGCAGATTCAGTCTGCAGTGGGGCGAGTTACTCCCGCCACCAGAAGGTCACACGAGTTCGCTATATAACGGACCCCATCCCGTCTCCCGTCCATAAAGTCTTCCGGTGGGATGTATTGAAAAACTTGACTCGCCGCTCCCAGCGGAGTTCGGTGCTGCCGCCGCCTCTGAATATGTATCGGGTGGCGCGAGCGATCAACGGCCGGCAGACAGTCTGCGAGGTGCGGGCTGGCAAATTTATTCATGGGCGCCGCGGAGGAGGCGACGCCGTATCAATAACCCGGCTGGCACTTCATTACGCGGCGCGCATTCATCTCCCGGACACTGTCCCGTCAGCCCCCGTTCTCCCTCTGAAAACCCGGCGAAAACCCCGCCTCTCCTCTGTGACGATCCTGTCTGGAAGCTTGAAACGTCCGGAGGTGCTTTATTATACCGCAGAATCTCATTTCTCTAATCTTCGTCTACGCGTGTATCTGACAGCCACTGCACATTGCACGGCTGAAATTGTCTTGAGTAGGAACATTATGAAAACCAATCCCTCACCTACTACTTTCGTGCATGCACGGTGACCTGCCTAACCTCTCTTGTAAGTAGAGGCAAGACCTAGCTACCCACCGATTTCGACAGTAATTAGAGGAATAGTCGAGAGACGTTTCAAAATTACTCATGTGAGAATGATTAGCTCGCCAAGTTGCCGAGAATGTCAAAATGTTGCGATGTAACTCAGAGAGCCTATTCACATTAATATTCTAAATGCACAAGTAACTCTGTCTGTTACGCTAAACTGCTGAACGAATTTTAATAAAATTTGGTATGGAGGTATCTTGAACGCTGAGGAGCGGCGTAATATACTTTATAAAGTGTGCAGTACAACATATTTACGGATGTGAAGAAGATGACGCGAAATATGGAATTATTCTTTGACTTTTAAAATTTATCATATTTGTGAAAAACTCTTATTTCTTGATACGTTCTACATAATACGATTCAACTTAATGAATACAATTTTTGTACTACCCTCTACGTATTTAATCAATGCTCCCATACTGATACCAGTATTATTAACTGCGAAACTAATTCACTCTGTTACGTTTTCACGACTCCACCGCCGAGCCAATCCCGATGGTATTTGGTGTGATGACACTTTGAACCCTCAAGACGACCATAGGATACTTTAGAAAGTTGCATCTTTCTGAGAATCGTTGATATTTTTAAATACGGTATACGTGAGTGGCATGCAGACGACTCTTGCGTGACGACTCTTAATATCCTGTGATGGCCGGTCGGTGTGGCTGAGAGGTTCTAGGTGCGTCAGTCTGGAACCGCGAGACCGCTACGGTCGCAGGTTCGAATCCTGCCTCGGGGATGGATGTGTGTGATGTCCTTAGGTTAGTTGGGATTAAGGAGTTCAAAGTTCTAGGGGACTGATGACCTCAGATTTTAAGTCCCATAGTGCTCAGAGCCATTTGATCCATTCCGTGATACCTCAAATCCAAAGCTATCGCGGGCATGGTTTGTGATAGTATTTTCTTACACCAGCTCGCATAGCGAAACAGTTTTGATGGATATACAACCATATAATCGGTCGGTAAGACCGAGAACCGTATTTAAAACTGTTACTATAGCTCTTGCAAACCTAAATCTGATTTAGTGCATTGATCTAAGAGAGCTCAAGCTACGAAATTTACTCGATTCCAACAAACCTCAAACCAGTGTCATGTCCACCGTAACTTGGGAACTGAACTTCAGGAGGCCTTCAGAGCTACAAAGACATTAGAACAACCACAAGCCTGACGCATTTTAGACGCTGAGGCGTCACGTCTCTCTTATAACGTCCGAGACGCTTGAAGACTGACAACGACGGCGCCATTTAAGGGTTGTACGACAAACAGAGAGTCGTGCCTTTTCGTGAGGAATGTGAGAGGTTTTTCGTGAGACTGCATTTGATTATGGTCTGTTAACTGACTATGTTAATCATAAATTAGTCGCCACTGGGGGATGGATGAAATATGTAGGCACCGTAATGCATTGAAATGGAAAGGAGAAACGGTTGACATTTGGTACTCTGGTACCAAAATCTCACATCCAGTTCTATGTGAGCCAGAGAAACCCCTACAAATCATACTTCTGCACGAATGTAATGAATCGAGGCATTTTTTTAATATCAGAAAAAGTGATGCATGCTTTCAGATTCGACGTTTGTCAAAACAATAAAAACACATTCATTATGTACCTACATACCGGCAATGCATACATTTTTGTACATACGTCTCTACATCATTATATACACAGACACATCGTAAAATTACTAGCTAACTTACTCATCATCACTCATCATAACAAGATTACTAATCTGCGAGCGAAGCAGTGAGTAATAGTTACTGTAAATATATTTTTCCATTTCCTGTTTCTTTCATATTTTTTCATTACTCAGTTTTATTTATATTGTTTATATGTTTCTTTTAGACCATAGTTTCGATGCACGAACAGGTAATGTTTGTATTTTTAAGGTGATGATATATACTGCAACAGTCACTTGTCACTAATATTTTATTAGCACGACGTGTTTCGATAGCGTGCTGCATTTATAGTTACTTATCACATAATGTACCCACTATAACATATTTACCTTCCTGAATAGGCATCTTTTTCGACGTATAACCTCACCGGCAGACACGGCATAGGAAACTAAACTCACTTCATATTATATAAACTGTGAAAGTAACTGTACGTACACCTGATGCTGGCAGCATGCTGCCGAAACGCGCCGTGCTAATAAAATATCAGTAACAAGTGGCAGCATATATTATTTCATAATAATCTTACAGTAGAGCTGCAGCCCTCAAATAACATTCGTATAACATGGAAAATTTTAAGTTTGAATATCTGTACTGCTCTCGTTTGTCCAGCCGTGTGCAGTTCTTTACCAAGTACCATATTTCATCACCGTGCCTTGTCATCATCTTCTGGTGATACCTGTAGAACGAGCGCTTTTGCTACATCGCGCTTTCTTATTACCCTTACCGTTCCCCGTTCCTTTCCTCACTACCCGCCCGCATACCACGTCGCGATCGCCAAAACTTTACGCAAACTCCATCCTCACTGGGCGCGGAAGTCGCTCTCGGCCGATGTCATGATTTCAGTAGCATCAGCACCCACAGGCCTAATCAACAGATTATTTACCATACCACAGGACACATATTTCACCGAGAAACATTCTCGAAAATTTCTATCCGCAGTGGTAAGTGGGTTTTCAACAGACCATCGATGTGTGTTATAAGTGTTATGGCTACTGTCACGATTCGTGCTATATACGCAAAAGCATTGTCCTATTGAAAAATGGCACCTCGATATTGTAGCATGAGAGGCGACATATGAGGACGCATAAAGCTACAATCCACCGTGCGAAATTTACATAGATATCCGGATATGTCTTCTGCCTGTTTCACTTTTAGTGTATTTACCCATGATAACCAACCACTTTTTTTATATAAGTAGTTTTATTTATGTAGAAGCGCGTTTGGAATTATCACCGCTTTTCAGTAGACGTAATTCATTTATATCTTCGTCGGACTAATTTCACACTGACGAAAATATGAACGTGTAGCGTCAACTGAATATTGGTGAAGGCTCGAAACGCATCTCATCATAAATAAAGGTATACAAAAAAGGCTTAGCTTGCTGTATGTGTTCAAATAAAAAAAAAGAGAAATAAAATGTGACACTATTTTGTTGCCCAGGAATTTAACAACAGCCTCTTTGAATAATATCCAAGCCTCACTCTTCATCGCAGTCGTTTCAGTACAAAGCATCGAGGACCATTTTTCGAGTATCAGGACCTTCAAACACTCCTTATTCAGTTTTCTTTCTGAGAGATGTGAAAACTTCTCCAGTGATCGTTGCAACATCATCCGTCTCTGACTTTTATAGTTTGATGAGGACCAACTTAATGTGCAGATACAGTAACAGAATTTATTTCGGATACTCGGGGTTCCTGCTGAAACAGAAGAAGAGCCGAAGAGTTACTGTGCATTCTAACAAGCGAAACCAGTGCCGCCAAAATTTCAACTTCGTGTTATGCTTAATTGAATTACAGTATCAGTACAACAGCTAAAAATGCATTTTTAAAATATCGAGTGTTTGTTATAAAAGTCGTGATGAAGCACCTTTTTATGATCGTAATGCAGCTAAGCAGCATTCGTCAATAAAAAAGTTTTATCATCAGCGGATTGCGTGATTTCTTGAAAAATAATGTGTATGGCAATAACTACTGCTTAAATGAGAGAACTAAGATATTTTTGCACGTTGCCTTCTGTGGCGCCTCAAAAAACAATTGGCTGCATCACGTTGCTTAGTCTCCCAATTTCTTTTGTAGAAAAAGGTGTATCAATTATTTGATTGAATTAAAGCTGTGAGGACGGGGCGTGAGTCGTGCTTGGGTAGCTCAGTTGGTAGAGCACTTGCCCGCGAAAGACAAAGGTCCCAAGTTCGAGTCTCGGTCCGGCACACAGTTTTAATCTTACAGGAAGTTTCGTATCAGCGAACACTCCACTGAAGAGTGAAAATTTCATTCTAAAAAGGTGTATCGTTTAAACCGAACATAACCGTATGTCGTGTGCAATATAATTAGTCAGCCTGGCTGAACTTTCTGGCAGTGTATCTTACGGGATGAGAGATAAAACTCTCTTACATCGGATTTTATGTGAGTATAACATCAGAGCCATCTCATAGCGGCTAGCGGAAGCAACAGCTGAGTGATAGCTGCAGTAATGAGGATACGGTAAACTTCCAGGGAGAAAAGAAAAAATAACTATTTGGGAGCCTGGCCAGTAGGCGCTGTCAGCTCCAACTATTAGCTCTGGCCGCATAATGTGTAAAGGGAAAGAAAGAGCTGCTCTTTGCCTTTTGGTAGGACTTTCTATTTATCAATTTGGAGTCGAAGGAGAAGTACGCCGTACTCGCCTATGGGCTGAGAAAGTAACATCAGTACGTGATCACCAGATCCGTATCGCTAGGATTTTTTGCTGACAGAAAGAGATATCCATCTCTATTGAAAACTAATATGATAGTGTTTAAGGGTTTAGATTGTCAGGATACGAAAGGATCTATATAATACCACGAAATATTAGTCTGAAACAAGATTTTCAATTGATTATGAAGTTGCGACAACAGTGACGTTTTTTTCTAATTTTTAGCTAATGTACTAACGTCATTTTGTCAGTTTTAAGGTGAAAAGCCTGTTTAATAGGGACTTATCTCTGAGACGGTAAGAACATTTTTATAATTATTGTTACTATTGACGAAGTGGGGAAAGCAAGAAGTTTTTTTTCTAAGAGGTGTGGGTTTTGGGAATGGAAAGTTTTTCATACTCAGTGGCCAGGTGCTGTAGTCGTTTCTGAGAAATAGACTGTGATTTTGATTTAAAGGATAAAACGAATTAGTTTATGTGTTGTTCATTGGCGGTCATTGAGTACACGTCATAAGAGAAAGAAATTACGTAAAATCAGAAACTTGATAAACGTAAAGAATTGTATAAAAAGTTTCTAAGATTTAAATTACCCGCAATCAGATATGACAGATCTATAAAGGAGAAAGATAATCATAGTTTACATCGAAATATAAATTATTATTTGTGAAATAAGCTCAGCCAGATATGAAGTTAAGGACAAGGAGCGGACTATCGATAACAGAACTTTAACTATTGGTAAAAACTTCTCAAGGGTAGGTTCGCTAGGATTTTTTCCGAACTGTCTAATGTGAGCCAAATGAAAATAACCTGAAAATAAAATGTAAAATATTACAATAACATTGGTGTATATTTACCAATTTATGTACCATATAAAGATATTAGTACCCTAAAGGACGCAATTTGGTACTTAGTAATATACCACATTTTAGAATCACAGAACTAACAAATTTTGATTTCATGAATCTTGGCCTTGCCCTAAAATTAAACCTGAGAGCACCTGTGGTACTCATATAGGTTTCGTTTGACTCGGGCGAGCAAAGCTACTGACATTTCTCTAATGTCCTGACTGTTAATGCTGATATTGCAAAGAGCACAGGAATCTGGAGCGACACTTCACGTATTGTGTAGAGGTAATAATTCTTTAAAAATAGGTCGGTTCGGTGCATAAGAGCCTCGCCCGTCATAAGTGTTGATGGGAGACGTGCGACCTTAAGCGAGCTGTCGATGGACATAAGTATGATCGATATCCATACTGGCCACAAAAGCTATCGGCTCTGTTATGTAAGTTGACGCTTTTCGTTACAAATCAAATCACACTGATTAGGAATTCTAAGATTGAGCATTTATTCTGAATCGTGGGAAGAGTAATATTTTTGAAATAGAACTTTCAATGTAACCTTTCTGATAAGCAACAAACCAGCACGAATAAAATTGATTTCTGAAATGTTGCTGGTGACCATCGCGCAGTTGTAAATGACAGTCAGAATCAAACATATACAAAAACGGAATCTCCTGCCAGTCTCCCCCGTGTAATGTTTCTTTTACACTACATGAAATTAGCCTACTTTTTCACGGTAGAGAAAGTGCACAATAATATGACGGAAATATCATGTAATCGACAAAAGTTTTTCAAAATAAGAAGTCCATCTAGACCAGACTCCAGAGAGAAAGAGAGTGCCACATTTTAATCATTTCCTGAGGCACGTGTAACTAGGAGCGTGGTTAATCTCACAGTCAAATGAGAAGTCAGGAAACGGACCATTATACGACAACCTTGTTTGCTTTACCTGCCAGTAATTTGCTGTGTGATTTGAGCCAAATTTCTGTTTCCCTAATACCACTTAGGGTAATTGCCATGTCGTTTTCTTCGCCGATATATGAAATGAACCGGGATTTCGAATCATAATAAATATATTCCCACGGCAGATATTACTGATTCGTGTAGACCACCTTAAATTCAAGTTATACTTACTTGAAGAGAAAAGTTGTAATGGTAGCGAGAATAATGATCTCAACCAGTTGAAATGTATCTCTGCAAGGTTTTCCAGCAACTCAATGAATCAGTGATATTCTGTGCAAACAAAACCGTGCAAATATGTTGTTATTATGGATCCATTTTATAACTACTGGCTGGAAAAGACACATGGATTCAAAAAAAGTCATCTATTACTAACTTATTCATTTCTATGTAGAATACCGGAAACATTCTAAAATTTTCGAGCACATACCAAAATATTAACAAATTTTCTAGATCATTAAAGAAAACTCTGATAGTTTGTAGAACATTCTAGAATATTCTAAAACATATAGGAACATTTTGGAAGATTTTAGAGCATTTTGGAAGATTTTACATCATTCTGCAGCTCCTCGAACATTCTAGAAGGAACATTCTGGCCAGTCTCGTCCACCTCGGCACTCGATTCCCAGTTGCTTCACCGGCTTCCCAAAATAAGTCCACAGGTGCGATGCCGTCTTTTGCCAACCATATCATAGAAACCAACAGCTACAATTCCAAACCGAAATGTGCTTCGTAGAATAAGAACCTGATTCAGTCGCGACGAGAACTTACTTATTAACTGCACAGCCAGTTTCAGAACATTACAGCTCCATCCTCAGGTGTAACAATTGTAAAAGAATAGAGAATAGGGGAAGGCTAGTTATGTAGTCATTCCAGAAGTTACGAAAAAATAGGTAATCCGCAGAGAGCTGTGATAACTCACTTAATTGAAAACAATCATATATGAATGGCGGTCGGCCAAGTCAGTAAGAAAAGTCAAGCTCACGCTATCCCATGTGTAAGGGACTGAAAACCACAATGCATCCAATGGCCAGAGATCGGATAGGCAAAATGCTATACACAGCGTGTCTCTCCGAAGAATTGTCAGGCACATTTTCTCTGGTATTTCGGCAGATATTTGTAATTTCGTTTTTGCACTGTGCGGGTGGAATCAACCCAAACAATAACTGGTCTTCACGTCATGCGACAACCAGTGTCAACAGAAAGCGTCAGTTTGTTTACCAATTGCAAATAAAATTATTTTTTTGAAACTGGAATTTTACGTGACCAATCGATGCGATATTTGTTTTGTCGGTGTGTATTTACAGGCACAGTAAAACACGAAGAATAAACAGCAGTCCAGCAACGTCTCAGTAGCATTGCATGCTTGACGGTGGCAGTCAGCACTGGCCAGGGTGGTGCAGTCGGTGCTGGAATATTGGCTATTCTTTTGTGTTTTACTGTCCCTCTTAATACATATCGATAAAACGAATATTGCGCTAGACTAATCTAGGATAGGTCTGTCGAATGCGAACGTAAATTTCCACTTTAAAAATCGTTTTGTTTGTAACGGGAAACAAACCAGTGCTTTTCGTCGACACTGGGAATCACATCAAAGACGTGATGAGCTTTCTTTGGTTTGCCTGATTCCAGCTGCACAACGCAAAGGCGAAATTGCAGGTATCTACTTAAGCACAAGATAAAGTCCCCTGATGATTCTTAGGAGAGACATCTTGTATAAAGTGCAAATACAATGAAGAGCCAAAGAAAATAGTACACCTGCCCTATATCGTGTAGGGCCCCCGTGAGCACGGAGAAGTGCCTCAAGACAACGTGTCATGGAAGAAGTGCTCGAGGGTTGTCCATAAATCCGTAAGAGTTCAAGGAGGTGGAAATCTCTTCTGAACAGGACGTTGCAAGGAATCCCAGAAAAGCTCAGTAATGTTCACGTCTGAGGAGATTGTTGACCAGCGGAAGCGTTGAAACTCAAAAGAGTAGCAATTCTGGATGCGTGGGGGTCCTCCTGAAACTGCCCAAGTCCGTCGGAATGCAGAGTGGACATGAACGGATGCAGGTGATCAAACAGGATGATAACATACGTGTCACATGTCAAAGTCGTGTCTAGACGTCCCATATCACTCTAACTGCACACGCCCCAGTCCATTACAGAGCCTCGACCAGCTTGAACAGTCCCCTGCTGACATGCAGGGTCCATGGATTCATGAGGTTGTCTGTATATCCATACACGTCCATCCGCTCGATACAATTTGAAACGAGTCTCGTCCGACCAACAACATGTTCCCAGTCATCAGGAGTCTAATGTCGGTGTAGACGGGCGCAGTCATCAAGGGTACTCGAGTTGGTCTTCGGTTCCGAAACCCCAGATCGATTATGTTTCGTTGCTTGCTTCCCATGCGGACACTTGTTGATGGCCTGCATTAAAGTTTGCAGCAATGTGCGGAAGGATTGCACTTCTGTCACGTTGGACGACTCTCCTCAGTCGTCGTTGGTCCCGTTCTTGCGGGATCTTTTTCCGACCGCAGCGATGTCGGAGATTTAATTTTTTACTGGATTTCTGATATTCACGGTACACTCATAATATGGTCGTATGCTGAAATCCCCACTTCACTGCTATCTCGGAGATGCTGTGTCCCACCGCTCGTGTGCCGACTATAACACCACGTTAAGCCTCACTTAAATCTTGATAACCTGCCACTATAGCAGCAGTAACCAATCTAACAACTGCGCCAGACACTTTTTGTCTTAAATAGGCGTTGCCGATCGCAGCGTCGGATTCTGCCTGTTTACATGTCGCTGTATTTGAATGCGCATGCCTATATCACTTTGTTTGGCACTTCAGTGTTGTTGCTATTTTGGTACAGAATGAGTGCGAATAATATCAGTACAACTACGATACTTGCGTATAGAACTGTGGGAGTAGGGACGAGATACCATACCTCACAAGTAGAAACAGAGGCAAACATGAATGGATGACAGAGGATAACAGGTCACACCCTGCAACCAAGTTGCAAGAAGTCATGGGAAGTTAGTGGAGGAGATGTCGGTTTTCGGCTGCTGAAGCCTCAGGGGTGAACTTGTCTATGTACAGTCCTAGTAGAAGTGTGTTCCTGACGCCCAAAATTCGGTCTCACTCGCAGCAGATTGTCGATCGCTCATGAGGGCTCTGTGGAGGCGACTCGACGTCTGCTTGTCCAACACTCGTGGCCGTCCTTCGTAGCGCGTTACGCGTGTGGAGACGCGACGCCGAAGAACCGAACCGCCATAGACACTGCTTAAGCCGGAAACCGAACTCTGTGTAATCTCCGGTAAAGTATCACCGATAGGTCTTGCACCTATTATCATCCCCTTTTCAAATCCGGTTGGCTGCCGGTTTTCTATTCACGTTGGCTAAACACCAATCTTAAGGAATGGCATCAGCAAACCAGCAAAAGCTGCTTAAATAAACCATTTTCTGTCAATCGATCTTCTTCAAACCATGGACAATGCCACACCTGTCTGCAACAGACTGTACGCGCCATGAACCGCACTTAGCCGCAACATTGCGGCATCGTATATATAGGTTGGTTGGTTGGTTGGTTGGGGAAGGAGACCAGACAGCGTGGTCATCGGTCTCATCGGATTAGGGAAGGATGGGGAAGGAAGTCGGCCGTGCCCTTTCAGAGGAACCATCCCGGCATTTGCCTGGAATGATTTAGGGAAATCACGGAAAACCTAAATCAGGATGGCCGGACGCGGGATTGAACCGTCGTCCTCCCGAATGCGAGTCCAGTGTCTAACCACTGCGCCACCTCGCTCGGCGTATATATAGGCCGCATCATTAAGTGAGACAACACTTCCCCTGTCTTTCAGCAACTTTGTTGCAGGGTGTGACCTGTCATACATCATGCTTTTGCATGAGGCCGATGCCTGTTGATTAAGACATTCTTATGTGTAATAACAATAAGCTTTTAACATTAATTGTACACTGAAATGGGAAACACTGAAAGAGCGAAGTGTCCTAATGTAGGGAAACAAAACAGCCATTACGAATTCACATTACAAAACATTTTATCCGAAGATATTCAAATTATGATAGTCTAAGCTCATTTGAAACATTTTTTCTTTCTACCTCTTTTTCTTGTACCTTGGCCCCATATCGCTGCAGGGTAGGCCTGGTTATCATTGGATATGGCGTGGTTAATGTAAGGGGTGGCCGGTTGCCCTTTCTGTCACCAGAACGGAATATGTATACACCAACAGCCTGGGAGTAGTGTTACTCATGTGAAAGTGTGTGGAAGTTTTCTAAATTATGTCTGAAAGAACAGACACCAGTGATCGATTTATGCAGCGTTACATTGATAACTTAAGGGAAGTCAGCATGATGTAGCTGCTTTGGGAGTTGAAGTAATTCAACGGCTGCCGCTGAAAATTTGTGCCTGTACGGGATTCGAACCCAGATGCTCCTCTTTTCGGAATTATAACCGCCTCGGTGATACGCACACGCTTCGTGGACTACCCAACTTCCGAAGTGTCACTCACCACTGCCGAAATAGGCGTATGAACGTCGAGGCTTATCTGTATACTTACACTCGTATGTGTGCTGTCTGTTCTTTCAGACATGTCCGAATTCGAGTCGGACGTGAAACGTGTCCGGATTATGGAGGTGATTAAGGTAATCGTTCTAGAGAAGTGGAGCATATGGCTTCGACTACAGGTTCAGCACTAATTTTAAAGTGCAGCAGTTGGATTATTTCGACGCCCGAAGCATGTACGCCATGCCGTTTAAGTTTTCTAAATGTTTACGAATCGCATAACTAAGACAGGATTCGGGAATTCATCTAGTGGGACGCTGAAAACGCCTAAGAAGCACATCCAGGCTGGAAGGTGCTGATCCTCGTCATTAATCCGCCGAGTAGATTCGATCCAGGAATGGCATACCGCCCCATCCGGAATCGGCGCTATATCGTGCAGGGTTATTCGAGCGGTTCTTTCATGCCCTTTGTAACGTTTGACAAAAAAAGTGTAATAAGTCTAGAATTTTTATAAAAATTAGGTAAAGATACAAGTTCATTATCAAGGAACCACTTATTTCTGAGCAGTAACGAAGAATACCGTATTGACATCACTGACACAACTAGGAACAGACTTCCCTGTACTTTCGTTTCTCTTTCTTTTCAGCACTTTATTTGTTGGTCACTGGAAGACGAAAATATTTCCTAAGATAGCAAGATCATGCAGTTTGATCCCTAAATTTACTCCATTTGTTTTATTTAACTATGTTGCGCGTTATGTAGTTGAATTACGATGATTTAAGCTTACGTCTCGTCTATCTCACACTGTCTTAGTACAATCTACCATCCTCACATCCGGTTGGCCACTGGCGCCTTTTACACTAGCCCGGTAGAGAGACTGCATGCAGAAGCTGCCGAACTACTGCTGCCATACCACCGTGATTTTCTCCTCAGCAGATATGTATGTCGTTTGTCTGCCATACCTGGTCATCCACCCTATGCCTCCTATTTCGATGACTCCTTTGGTCGCCAGTATGGGGCACATACCTCTTCTCTGTTACCTCCTGGAGTTCGCTTTCGGCCATTGCTCCGGCAGCTTAACTTCACGCTACCTGCCATTTTCCCGATGGGTGTGAACCTTTCACCACCTTGGCTTCGTGCGGCGGCCTGTGGTCACCTTGGACTCCACTCACTTCCTAAAGACACTACTCCAGACTCGCTCAATCGCCCCAAGCTTCTCGACTTCCGCACGGACCTTAGCGGTAGTTCCTTAGTGTACACTGACGGCTATCGGACTGATTGTGGTGTCGGGTGTGCCTTCGTCATTGGTATCGACGATTTTCGGTATCAGCTTCCGGAACAATGCTCAGTATTTACAGCGGAGCTCTTCGTCGTGTATCAGGCCACGCAGTACATCCGGCTACACAGGCTTTTCGAATGTGTCATTCGCTCTGACTCTCTCAGCGCCCTTTAGAGCCTCTGTGTGTTGTACACCGTCCATCCCTTAATGCAACAGGTCCAGGAAAGCTGCCCCTTGCTCACTGTTGATGGAGCCACTGTGATATTTACGTGGGGACCTGGTCACGTCGGTCTGACAGGAAATGAGGCCGCTGACGCTGCTTCCAAGGCTGCAGTCCTCGTACCTCAGCCTGCTAGTTCTTACATTCCCTCCAATGATCGCTCTGTTGCCGTCTGTCAGCATGTGCTAACACCTTAGCATCACCACTGATCCTCCCTTCATGGGAACAAGCGCCGGCCGCGGTGGTCTCGCGGTTCTAGGCGCTCAGTCCGACTGTTACGGTCGCAGGTTCGAATCCTGCCTCGGGCATGGATGTGTGTGATGTCCTTAGGTTAGTTAGGTTTAAGTAGTTCTAAGTTCTAGGGGACTGCTGACCACAGATGTTAAGTCCCATAGTGCTCAGAGCCATTTGAACCATTTGGGAACAAGCTCCGGAGCTTGGCCAACCTCCTTTCGGCCCTCTAACCACGAGATCATTTTAGCTAGGTTGCATATTGGGCTCTGGCTTTGTAGCCATCGCCATTTGCTAAGTGATGATCCTCCACCATTTTGTGCTCATTGACCTCAGCCTTTGACAATTCCCCATTTCCTGACGGAATGCCATTTTTTTAATCACTTACGTTCTAATTTATGTTTACCGTCTGAGTTATTGGCTGTTTCTGCGAACGATGCGCGAGGTGTCGACCGCGTTTTGTGTTTTATCCGTCGTAGCGACATGGCGAAGGACATTTAATCTTAATTTCAGGACCTCCGTTGTGTTTATGGCGTACTCTATGGCCTTTCCTCCAAGAGAAAGTCGCTTTTTTTAGCTGTGTTTCCTTCCCCCGATTGGGCGTAACGTATAGTCGTTTTTACCTCTTTTTTTCGTCTTCGTATTCCACGGTTCTGAAGTGGGCGCGTATGACCTTAGTTGTTTTGCACCCAGAAATTAAACTTCATGGAGTTTCTCTCTGAGCAACATTTGTCCCTTTGTACATACGACTTTTCTTCAATTCTTAGCTCAGTATTCTTCTTCACATTCCGAATATTGCCTTCCCTTACCATCATAACGTAGCAGACATAAGAGACTCGCGTCGAAAAACGATTTAAATAAATTAAAATGTATTTCTCCTTGTTGATACTAGAAAAACGACCGAGAAACAGTTTATAATGTATTTAACACCGCGGTCCGACGCGCTCGTCCACTCTGCACGTTCCTCATATCAGAAACAAATGAATTTACAAACTACAAAATCTACTGAACGTATCCTCAAGTACAAGAAGGCTTCTCTTGTACTTCCAACCTGTCTCAAGTTTTTAGCCACGGCACATCCAGCGGTTTACACGTAAAGAACGAAAACAATCGATTTTGGCCCTGTCGGTGTTTCTTATTTCCAGTCTTGAGTTTACGATATGCAAAAATAGCATCAGTTAGCTAAAGAAACTATGTTAAGTAAACATCCGGAGACCTAATGTCGCTCTCAGTTTCATTCCTATAGACGACAGGTTATATCACAGTACTGATTCTTACCGCTGCAGCACGAATGAATAACGTGAGAGATGCTAATCACTGCACGAAAGCAGACGCCTTTCCTTAGATGTGTGGGGAAACCGTCGTTTTTCCGTTTCTCTCGCCTGGTGGCGTGACTGCAGGGCAGTGGCTGCCTGTCCTGTTCCACACGCACGCGTTTTCGGTCCTGAAGCAGCACAGACGCAAAAACTCGGCGTCGCCTCGGTGAGGTCTCCCAACAGATCAGTCCGCCGTTTAGAGATGATACCGGGTATTAACGCCCACCTCCCTTCATCCCCGTCCGTGAGAAGCAAGTGTCAGCCGTCACTAAAACAGAAACGGTAGCAGCTCTCCGCGTTTTTACTGGGAAAATTCTGTTTCCCAGCTTCCCATGGGAACTGAGATATTATAACCGCCCAGCAGCAACCCCGAAGTGCGATGTTTGGTTCACGAACTGCCGTTAACGGCCACATGTATTCCTTCTCATCGATGAACTGTTTGTATTGGCACCACAGTCTTCTGTTGATTCAAATGGCTCTGAGCACTATGGGACTCAACTTCTGAGGTCATCAGTCCCCTAGAACTTAGAACTACTTAAACCTAACTAACCTAAGGACATCACACACATCCATGCCCGAGGCAGGATTCGAACCTGCCACCGCAGCGGTCGCGCGGTTCCAGACTGTAGCGCCTAGAACCGCTCGGCCACTCCGGCCAGCCTTCACTTGGTACTGAGATAATAAGAACTCCTGTCATGATTCTCTCTGAACGGCGATTCCAAAGCCAGGTCTCTCAGATGACAAACAGCTCAATTAGAGTTTAAAAAATATTGTTTGGACTTGGTTACTCAAAATGAAAACTGCAATCCTACTTCTAACTTTATCGTTTGGACAGAATGCAGCATAGCATTTGCCATAAATAAATATTACTTCTGAAAAAACTGAAAAAACGTAACTGAAAAAAATTGGTCCAGTGCCAATGGGACTCGTGCTCTGAGGGTCCCGTACGAACTCAGTTATCTATGTAGACACAGTACATCGATCCCGAAAATCGACAGTCTCAACAATTTTTGCCTGTTAACGAGATTGATGCTGGCAAGACGTCGGTCAGGGGAATTTCAAGATGTTCGATAATGTTTTAAGTTAGAAGTCGGATAACAAATGGCAAAACGAAATATGTACTTGTACTGTGGCACCTTGTTTCTTGCAGCTTTCATGATTATAAGCACATCTTGGTTAGTGATGTCTTCAAATTTTGTAGTCCTGTCGTCATACGTTGTGTGTCATATTACGGTAACTTCATAATTTTTACTTTTTAGCCGTCTAATTACAACTGAATGAAACACAATTTTCGTGCCGTAAGCGTTTCGCCTTCATTTGTTCCAAGTCACATTCAGTGGCAGCTTCTGTGGATGTTGTTCTATATGTTGTGTTCTTCCTCCTATAATACTGCCATTTGAAATTTTGTACAGTTCGTGCTGCTGTGAAGTTTGGAAAACAAAATTTCAGTTGATAGTTATATGAAAAAGAACAGCGCCAGAATAGTACAAAAACGCAACATGTACACGATGAGGCAGAAAGAACGGACGTTTTTAGAACACAAGCGGGTGGGGGTGGGCCCAAAGGGGGACTGAGTGGTCACTTGTTTGCTACCTCCAGCCATTTTGTGTAGTCGAAGTCATGGAGGTGTGGACTGTGCAACATCGTGTGTTTGCTTATAGTAGGTTTTCCGCGTAATACCGAGTCTATCGCTGCAGTTCAGCTTGAGTTCCGTTGCCATTTCAATCTTGCGGGACATAACAGTGTTCACACTCGTAACACAATTTTACGCTGGGCTGCATGGTTCAAATGGTTCAAATGGCTCTGAGCACTATGGGACTTAACTTCTGAGGCCATCAGTCCCCTAGAACTTAGAACTACTTAAACCCAACTAACCTAAGGACATTACACACATCCATGCCCGAGGCAGGATTCGAACCTGCGACCGTAGCTGTCGCGCGGTTCCAGACTGACGCGCCTAGAACCGCTCGGCCACTCCGGCCGGCGCTGGGATGAATCATTTCGTTTACGAGGAATAGTGCTGAACAGGAAACCGCCAGGGGTTCCTCAGTACGCACTGCAGAGAATGTTGAAAGAGTTCGGCAAGCCTATACTCTGTAGTCCTGGTCGATTATCTAAGAGACATTCGGCTGAAATGCGCCTCAGTAACCATTCAGTAACCCGTATTTTGCACACTGATCTAGGATTCCATCCCTGCAAAATAGCCTTGGCGCAACATTGAACCCTAGAGATTATGTACAGTGGCTAAATTTTGCTCGACAAATGAAGGCCCTATTGAGCAAAATGACAACATTACTTTGCTTATGAGTGATAAAACCCATTTTCGTTTGAACAGCATGTTAAATCAGCAGAACTGTTGTTATCGGGCTAGTGAAAATCCGAAAATAGTGCACAAGAGACCACTACATACTCCCGAGGTGACGTGTGCTGTAACCGGTACACAGGTTATTGGTCCATACTTTTTCTAAGACGATAAAAGGAATACTGTAAGGGGTAACCTCGGAACGTTGCAGAAAGGTGATCACTGAATTCTTCCATCCTGAACTAAGAAGAAAACGTGTTCCTGTCCGGCGAGTTTGGTTCCAGCAGAACGGGGCCACAGCTCACGTAGCAAGAATATCCACGGACGCAATTCGGACTGTGTTTCGTGGTCGTTTCATTTGCCAGTTTGGTGACATTAGTTGGTCCTCTCGTTCTCCAGACCTGACCGTGTGCGACTACTTTTTGTGGGTTTACCTCTTGTCACGTATATACCAGCATTAACCACGTACACATGCAGAACTGAAGAAAACATTTCGTGTGAAACGGCCGTATCATTTGACTGCATTGACTTAGAGGCGTACGTTTGCTACACTGCCAAGAGACCTTAGCACTTAGTATGTAACATAAATTTTGTAAGATAAATTTCAACTTGATACGTCTTCTCGTTTCTTAAAAAAAAAAAAAAAACGGACAGACGGGCCACAAAGTGATGTTGTAAGAATAACGTTTTACCCGACTGAGGTATGGAACACCAAAAAGGGGTATTATTTCCACGCAACTTCGATTTGCACTTCTCACTTTCGAAAGTACTATCAACAAACACCAGCCCAACGAGCTTAATTCCTTTCAGTAGAGAGTAAAAGATGGAGGACGTGGTATTATCGCGAGATTCAAGTTAGTGTTCCCCAGACACCCATTACCCTGCGGCCGGAGTGACGCAGGGAGCCGTCCTCTCGCCACTGCTCTGTCCACTTTATACGGCACACATTCCCCAGCCCACCAGGTGGAACGGAGTGGTGGAGCTTTATGACTTTGACTCACGTAAGTGAACGACAATACAGACCCAAAAATTAGAGGCATGGCTGGAAATGTGAGAACCTGGCCAAACGCCCCAACAGCCAAGTTATATTTTTCCAATATAGGAACAGAACATTCGTTTGAAACCAAAACCGAAAAAACGTCGCACTCAAACAATGGGTTCAAAACATCACACTCATGGAGAACGAAATGTATGTAGGTATTACGCTAAACAGAGCACTATCCTGGAACCCGCACATGATGGAGACAATAACATAAGCAAGACAACAAAGCCATTAATGAAGATCATTAGGGGCAGGGCACACGGAGCTAACATTGAAACTACGCGACATCCATACAAAGCTTTCTTCAGACCAGTGCTAGAATACACGATCAAAGTCTGGGTGGCTTACAGCATACAAACACAGAAAGTATGTGGTAGAACGACCGCTAAGAATCGCACAAAAAGAGACCAACACCATAAATGAAACAAAAGTCTGTAAAGAAGCACAAATAGAGCCGTTAAATTGGTGACTAACAAAATTTACGTCAAGAATCGGAACCAACAGTCTAAGATGAAATATAGTTACCGCAAGGAGTTCAAAAACCGTACCATACAGCAAATTTTCCAACCAACAGTTACCCGCTTCCAGCTCAGACATGAATAGCAGCTACGACACGAAGATACGAAGATATAAGAGCACCACCTACAGGTCCACAAATCATACAATATCTACTCCCAAGAGAGATAAATGAAAGAAATACATAACATAACAGAGTAGACCCACCAAAAAATCAATCGAAATTAAAGAAGCAACACATCCAACCCATGCTGAGGTATAAGGGTGATTTCACTCAGCAGTAAGGCAAATGCCAAGATTGTGAAAATAGGCAGTCACATACGTCGCATAAATAATGTTTGTTTTTGATTACTTTCCTGCTTAACTAAAGAAATAACTGTTATGTTTTTGCGTTGTGTGTATTAGTAATTTCCAAGAGACATGAAATATCCCGAAATAAATGTAAAAACGGCCACATGTCGCTGATTCAATGACATACGAGGTGCGGCTAAAAAAAAACCGGACTGATGCTGGAAAAAACATTTATTTACAATTATTTACAATTTCATGTTATCTCCTTCAACGTACTCTCCTCCTCGGTCTCTACACCGCTCCATACGAATTTTCCACTGTTCATAGCAATGCTGCAGATCATTTTCGGTAAGTCCATACATTACTTCCGTCGCTTTTTCTTTTACTGCTTCAACAGTCTCAAATCTAGTTCCTTTCAAAGCTGACTTGACTTTAGGGAAAAGAAAAAAGTCACAGGGGGCCAAATCAGGTGAGTAGGGTGGATGATCTAAGATGGGAATCTTGTGTTTTGCCAAAAACGTCTTCACTGACAACGCGCTGTGAGCTGGGGCATTGTCTTGGTGAAGGATCCATGACTTTTTTCTCCACAAATCGTTCCGTTTTCTCCGTACTCGCTCACGTAGGGTAGCCAGGACGCTAATGTAGTAATGCTGATTCACTGTTTGCCCCTCTGGTACCCAATCAATGTGCACAATCCCTTTGATGTCAAAAAATGGTCTGCCAGTGCGAGTGTCATCACTGGTGTCTTCGCGGCCATCTTTAAATCGTTTAAACCACTCAAACACTTGTGTTCGCGATAAACAATCATCGCCGTACACTTGTTGTAACATTACAAACGTTTCACTTGCAGATTTTCCTAGTTTGAAACAAAATTTGATGTTATCACGCTGTTCTTTCTGTACACTCAACATTTTCCGACGCACAGACAAAACGTCAACTACTCAAAACAGACGCCACGGGCAGACTGAGTGCAGGAGGCAGATGAAACTCGAGCAGTAGCCGGAGCGAGAGTCACGTGACAGGCCACGCGACTTTCAGCCTTATTGCATTCGTTTTATTGTTTCAGCAGTACTAGTCCGGTTTTTTTTCTAGCCACACCTCGTAAGTCACAACTTATCAATGGAGAGAGACTCTCGAACATGTGTATAATTACATCCTAGTCCAGTGGGGACCGATGCCCTTTGTAGTTTGGTCCCTTTAATCTTTAACCCAACCAACCAACCTAGTCCAGTGTTAGCAAGGCAATATACAGTCATATTTCATGAATGACAAGCATATATTTCGATATTGCAGTGCCTGACTTAATCTGGTGACGATGCAAAGTCCCTTTCCATGCATGCATGTCCGAAGGAACAGACAGTGCGGCGACTACAACCTTTATGAAATACATTAAATTTATTCGCAATTGCGAATAAGGACAATCATCAGCTGTAGAATGAAATAACGACAATATTTTTTATGAGATTATGGGCTGGCGGAGGCAGTATGGGCAGGGATCGCAAACCGAGGCCTGGCCACAATGCCTTCGAGGCGTTTTTTTGTGGCTGCTGATTTTCTTTTGGCCTTTTATAGAAGCAAAACACAACATACAGAAACTAAAGGTGTCATTCAACTCACCCAAACATAGAAAGATTTCACAACGCCGTCTAGGTTTATAGAGTTCACTAAAAATAAGAGAAAAGGAAAAACAGAAAAGAAAACTGGACCTGCAACGGCTCTGTTGGCGTGTATCTAGGTCGGCTTCTAGCTAAATTAAAAACGATGTATAGTCCCCCGAATACACCGCTGGTTCGTGAACCTTGAGCTATTTTCCCACTTCACATCTCATACCCGGAGCACCCCAGCTAGCCGGAGGGTCCGTGAATACCGAACCCAAGTAATTGGAAAACCATGTTCTATATTCCACGTGTCGCCCCAAGATGGCATGTTGCTCTTGCGGTATGTACCAGAAGTCTATGACGTTCTTGTCGTCGGTCCGATGTAGATAATACGTCGCCATCTCCTCTATCCAGTTTACGGCTTTTGTCCTGGCAGTAGAAAAAGTAAACTTTGTTCGAGAACAGCAGGTCGTCAGCTTTGATCGCTGTGTGCGCAGTACGCAGTTAGAAGGCAATAGTCGATTGCCGTGCAACAAACCAAACGGTCGTCGTCGTCGTCGACGACCGAGCAGTGAGGGCATATCGGCGTGTCGACCAGGTGAACAGGGTGCAGTCGCTGAGGTTCCGGAAATTTTCCCTTCACCATTACATAACGCAAAGCGTGTACCTCTGTAGGGAGAGAGGGAAGATGAACCGCTCTCCATACTCTATCCCACTTTATCGACAGGTACTTCTGTTCAACCGCATTGCGATATTTTTGCTGAGGGAAGCTTCGAGATATGCCTTTCGTTGTAGGTAGCCTGGTCTCCGGCAAGCTGTCCTGAACGTGTAACTCTTCAGGCTTTTCCGGCGATCTAATGACATCTTGGGTTGTCTGGTGTTCTGCCGGATATCAGCGTCGTACTTGCACGATATTTCGGTCACGTAGCTCGTGACCTTCATCAGGTGCGACCTGAGACTGTTCCTCGAGTGGACCTGGTCCAGTATTTATGCCTATGGCCTTCCCCCTCCACCAACGGCTGCAGGCGCATCCTCTGTGGTCCGCGCCCATTCCCTGCGACCTGCTGGAGCGTTGCTGCTCCGTTTTCCGTCGGCTGCGGTTCTAGGTGTTCCCTCTGCGGTCCGTGCCCACCAAACCCGTTCCTGGAGGTTTCATCACGGTCTGGGGTACCAAGCGTTCCCCCGGCGGTCCACGCCCGCTCACCACGACCTGTTGGAGCGTTGCCTCTCCGTTTTTCGTCCGCTGCGGCTCTGGATGTTCCCTCTGCGGTCCGCGCCCACCAGTCCCACTTCTGGGTGTTCCATCTTCGGTCTGGTGCGCCTGGCAGTCCATCAGGGGCTCGTTTTCCATCTCCATGTCTCTGGTTCTTCTGTTTGTGTAGTGCTGCAGCTGGCCCCGTTGCTCCTTTAACAATTCCAGAGCCGGATCCCAGGCTCTGCTTAGCTGGTACCCTGTGTCACGGTTCATAAGATCGTCAGCCATTTTAATTTCTATCGATTCTCTTATAACACTGTCCCAAAATCTGGGTGTTTGTGCTAGAATCTTGGTATCCTCATACTTCATGGCATGATCTAGTTCTAGACAGTGTTCAGCAATGGCTGACTTAGTCACCTGTCTTAATCTAGTGTGCCTCTGATGTTCTTTGCACCTGATCTCCACAGTTTTTGTTGTCTGGCCAATGTAGGACATGACACATTGACAAGGTATATTGTAAATCCCTGGTTTTCGTAACCCCAGGTCGTCTTTGACACTCCCCAGCAGTCCCCCGATCTTGTTGGATGGACAGAAAACGCTCTTGATATTGTGTTTACGGAGGATCCTACTGACTGTGGCTGATAACCGGCAGAACACCCGACAACCCAAGATGTCCTGAACGTAATTGTAATCGACGAAGAAGTGTGCGAGCTGTGCCGTGATGTGGTCTACAGTGACTGCAACATTGATTGGTGGACAGATAGAATGTAGAGCCACTTCATTAATCACAGTGCCCATTAAGGTGACGTGCACGGTTCTCCAATAGCGTTCCACCGTACAAAGAAATAGAACGCGCGCCCTGTTCGTCACGTTTGCGAGTCAGATGAGGCCTCCCCTCTGCGGCAGCGTCAAGGTATCGTAGCGGATTTTGAAGAGGAGGTCCTCACTTACGAAATGTCTGAAGGCTGACTGCAGTCTTGCCGCGATCGTTGGGGGCAGTGGCAGTATATGCGCCGAGTGACTTATTTTTGGTGCCAAATACACGTTGATGTAATGTGCGTGCTAGAAAATATCTGTGGCGCGCAGTATATATTGTCGTACTAATGCGCGAATCTGCCTCAGTAGCTGTCGATAATTATCCGCTGCTGTACGTCGTATGTTTCCATGTAACAACACTCCCAAACACTTGAGAGTGGGAACCTTGGTGATGGGCACTGCTGTGCCTCGTGGCTGTCCTCTCTCTACTTCTATACATCAGGTCTTTCGTAGGTTGGTGACACTACCCGCCACCGTTCCGTACTGCTGAAGTCACTGCAGCGCCGCCTGAGTTTCGTCTTCTGAATTGATCAAAAGACGACGTTGTTGGCGTATGTGCGGCATTGAAAAGGTGCGGTCCGTAGTTGGACGCCTTCAAGGCGTCGTCGGAGGCCGTTTAGTACAGGTTCAAGAGAAGCTGCAAATAACATGGTCGAAACGGGGCGGCTACCTTGCCGCACAGAGCGCTGGATCGTTATAGGTTCTGAGCTAGCAGCGTTCACCAGGACTCTCGAGTGCGTGCCACGAATGTGTCTCAAGATCGTGTCCAAAAACGTGAGGAGGATTCCCATCCGCTTCATGACCCCACATAGGATCGAAAGCGCGATCGAAATCCACTGCCACTAGGGCTCCGCAAATCTACATACCGACATCAATGCTATGACATTCCTGTAGGCCCCTAGATCTGCGTATATATTGGTCTTCCCACGTAGACGAGTTTGATCTAAATGTGTTTTGTGCTTTATCGCCGCTTGAAGGGGAGCACGAAGTATAATTGCAAAGATTTTTTAATCTGCGTTCAATAATGTTAAAGGCCGGTAGTCTTGTGGTCTACGACAACCACTTGGTTTTGGAGCAGTTATCAAGATGCCCTCTATGAACTCGGTAGGAACAGGTAAGGTAGGTGTTAAGAGTGCGTTGTACATCTGTATCCACGCCGGTCCCATCAGAGGAGCAAAGGTTCAGTAGAACTAAAGAGGGAGCCTGTGGTGTCACCGCCAGACACCACACTTGCTAGGTGGTAGCCTTTAAATCGGCCGCGGTCCGTTAGTATACGTCGGACCCGCGTGTCGCCACTATCAGTGATTGCAGACCGAGCGCCGCCACACGGCAGGTCTAGAGAGACTTCCTAGCACTCGCCCCAGTTGTACAGCCGACTTTGCTAGCGATGGTTCACTGACAAATTACGTTCTCATTTGCCGAGACGATAGTTAGCATAGCCTTCAGCTACGTCATTTGCTACGACCTAGCAAGGCGCCATTATCATTTGCTATTTATCTTGTGATGCATGTACCGTCAGACCGATGTTCACCAATTATGGACTAAAGTTAAGTATTCCAGAAGCTACGTACTTTTTTTACTAGACTCAACTCCGTTCACTGTTCCAGACCTCACGCCAGCCGGCGTGAGCTTAAACGCGTGCCTTTCTGCTTCCTCCTAGTGGATTGGCTGTCTTGCCAGTCCACAAAAGAGCCCATCCGGTTCAGGGTATTTAACTCACCACACTTTAGATTATCTATGGTGAATTCATCCATAGGGCCGTCCACGTCAGTGGGATGCTCGTCCGCTGGCATTTCGCGAAACACGTCTGCCAGTCCTACTCTGTCCAGCTGGTCCTCCTCATAGAAACGGCGGTAGTGGTGAGCGAAAGCACGTGTAGTATCCTTCTATAACGTCGCATGCGATCCATCGGACATTCCGACATACCGTGTAAGTATATGTCGTCGCTGCCTTCTTTCACTCACTTCGTGGTTTAATGACGGCCGTTCGCTGCGTAATCCATCAAGCATCCTCGCGCGTACTATAACTCTTCCATCTTCACTGCCGTTAGACGCAGCAGTTGTGCTTTGACAAGATGGACAGCCTTCTGACGGTCGGGGGACGGTGCTTGTACCGCCAACTCACGTAGGGCTGTGAAATAAAATTGTGAAGTTGCCCGTTGCGAGTGTGACTTATCTTTGCAGCATCGTGTGAACGTTCTGCGTAAAGCCGGTTTTGACACAGTAGAGCCAACGTTTCGGTGTTGAATTGTACGAACGTTGCCGTCGTTGACACTGACGCCATGTTTCTTCAACCTCCCAACAGTTCTCATTCCGCAGGTGGGTAGCGTTGAGCATCCGTCAGCCCCTACTGCGCCATGTCTTTTGTCGTGGCAGAACGATAGCGCAGATGTAAGCCTGGTGGTCTGTAAAGGCCATTGGCCACACATCGGCGTCAATTGTCACCTTCCGTAGCCCACGTGACACATATGCCCTGTCTAATCGACTGGCTGAGTGGCTAGTAAAGTACGTACATCCGCGTCTGTCACCGTGCGTCATTTCCCAGGTGCCGTGCAGTGCACGATACCGTACCAGCGTTTACAACGCTGGGCAGGGGACAAAGTGTGGTCGTTAATCCTCGGGCCGCAGAACGCAGTTGAAGTCGCCACCGACAATGTAATTCTCCTGACGTCCTCCAAATAGCGGCGACACTTGCTCTGTGTAAAAGGTTGTGCGTTCGTGTCTGTTCGTCAAGCCAGATGGTGCGTTAAACATTCACAAAGCGGACATCCCCTATAGTCAGGGCAACACCGCGGGTCGATGGTGAGTATTCGACATCTTCCGCCACTATTCCTGCTCGTAACATGATGGCTGTGCCACCGCTACCTTCATAACCTGTTACACGATAGACGTCATAACCATGAAACTCAACTGGGGCATCGTTTCGTACCTGCTGCAGAAAAGATATGTCGACGTCCGCTGCCCGCTGGCATTTGGATCGTTACTGGGGTGCGAATACCATTGATAAACTGTAGCAATACGGTGGACGGGTGACATCTTACCGGTTGTGCACTGCTGGGAAGTCACGCACCTAGGAATCGTGTAACGTACCTGTTTCTACGGGTTATTACGTTAAGAGTGGGAATGTAAATGCTTATTGATAGTGAAATTAACGTGAGAAGATTAGGGTCGCCACCAACTCTAACCATACAACTAATCAAAGGTTTGGCCGAGTCGGAAAATAAATTAATTTGATCACAGACCAAAAACTCATAAAAATACGTACGTAGTGATATCGCTCATAGGGGATGCGATGTAATTAATAGTATTTCCCGTGCACTGTCCACGAGAATCTACCATTTAAAATAAAATAGTGCGTGCATGAACACTGTGCAGAAGATCAGCTCTCAGCAACACACCTGAAAATAAGACTTAATCTAATCTCTTTGTATGTATCAAAACATGTGGTGCGTGGTAGAAATCTCAGCGACAAATCTAAAGTGTTCAGTGAGAACTATTTACGTGTGCAACAACGAGGATGCAGTGGGAATGCATTTACATCTGTTGGACGAATGTTATGAAAACAAACACTCGAAACCGACGTTTCACGACAATTAATCTGTAAAAATACACCACATATCATAAAGAAAGCGTATAAACCGTCTGAGGATGAATCACAAGGATTCGAAACCGGTAACGGTATCCTTTGAATAAAGGAACTGAAAGTAAATTCGTGGCAGGTTGCTGTCCTAACACCATCAACATTTGTCTTCAAACAACAGCCACGTTTTCCATGATGTCATCATATGACAAAATTGTCTAAAGCATTTGTTTTAAAATAAAAGGGGAAACTAATCACTGGACCTGTGCGTAAGGAAACGCGTTGGATTTGCTAATAGTAAAGCTACGAGGTGAGTGGCTTAGGTGCAAAAACGAAACCTCGGAATACAAGAGAAAATTGTGGATAAAATTATTTATTTCTAAGATATGGATGTGAGGCAAGTACACAATTCCTGATAACATTAACTCCTAAAACATTGAAGAAAAGCGTCGATACGTTCACCGCTATAATCTAAACCTAAAATCATTGGTGTGAATCATTCATACAACTGCTGTTGCCTGATAACTGATCTCAATAACTCGTGAAACGGTACACGTTTCGCAGAACACCAGCGCGCCCACGTGGTTTGTGGAGACACAATTTCTAGGTATAGTGCCCAAATTGCAACAATATGACATCACACAATCATGAACAGCTAACATTATTTAAAACAAACATGATATCGGACAGTTAGTGATGCCGGTAGCCCAACAAATTATAATGTTCTACCACGTGGTTGGCTCCCCACGGACGAAAGACACATAAAGAAAGGAAAATTTACGAGAAGGCAAAGCTATAAATATTTAGAAAGATGAAAGCTTATACAGGCACAGCTGAAGGCAAACAGACATTCATATAGAAGCGAGTGCTCACTTCTTATCGACACCTTTGTGTGGCGCTCTTCCGGTGGATCCAAGTCTGCTACAGAAATTTACTAAAAGAAAAATCTTCCAAAGTTTTGCATTCCTTGCTGCGACAAGGCAAAGCAATCTTTCAGAGTTGAAAAGCGAGACCAAAAGCTAACAGCTCTCCCCTCGCCAAGTAACAGCGCGCCACGCGGTCAGTCTAACTCACCCATCTTCGACTGAAGCACAGCTGTGGACGCTTCCCGTACCGGCGGCAGACTGCCTCCTTTTTCCTCTCCAGCCTCCTCCACGCTCCACGTGGCCCGGAAAACCCAAGGATGCCGTTTCCACCACCAACCTAACGCTGGTGGATTTCTCACCAGTAGCGCAAACCTCTTTGCCTACTTGACCACTACGAGAGTTGGCTATTCTGTACAACTGCTGTAGAATCTGTATCACTGTCGCAGACTTTCTGCAGCAGACTACGCCACCGTCTAGCAGCGTGACACAAACCACATTCATCTAATCACACCACTATGAGTTATGAGAAAGGATAAACAAGGAAAAGAAAGAGAAATGCTAGTGAAAATGGGCTACCGGACTAATGAAAGGTGGCTACAGGACCCTTTCAATCGGCAGTCTTTTTTGTGTGTGTGAAATATTATGGGACTTAACTGCTAAGGTCATCAATCCCTAAGCTTATACACTACTTAACCTAAATTATCCTAAGGACAAACACATACACCCATGCCAGAGGGAGGACTCGAACTTCCGCCAGGACCAGCCGCACAGTCCATGACTGCAGCGCCCGAGACCGCTCGGCTAATCCCGCGCGGCGAATCGGCTGTCTACGGAGCATTCTTCGTGGGCCGGGACCAAATGACACGGCCTCATTGGACACCATGGACAATGTTACCTCCCGACGCGTTGTCGGTGGCAGCCAATATCCGAACATCGACCTCCTGCATCTCATCAGTTTGTTCCACTTCTTGTGCCCAGTCTTCTAATGCATTGGTGAGGACTCTTGCTGTTGACAGGCAGTCGTTTGCAGGTGGGACGTCATCCTGTTGCATACTTGTGTCTATCGCGTCTCTTTTATGAGGTGGCTTCTCCACGATCTCTAGCACAGACGCTTGGTGTGGCGTCGTCCTACCCAGCCGGTGGAAACGAATCATGATCGTTCCTACCGTCTTGATCATCGCCTCGGTTGTGGTGCTCGTCTTCTGTGAACAGCTGCCACTTCAATCACTACTTAGACTGCTGTTTTTGTGGTGGAACCTCTACGTCTGCTGAGGGGACCATTCAGTGTGATCATCTTGCGGATCCGCTTCCATATCTGAAATGGGTTCGACTGGAGCGTGGTGGGGCCTCGGCTCTGCAGCTGTTGTGGTGTGCCTGGCTGATAGTTTCACAAGCTCATCTGCGCCCTCAGTGACGTGGAATCGGGGGTGATACTCGCAGACTCTAAGGGCAACCGCCTGTTTCTCGCGTCGCCCACGTCGCTCTGTAGCGCTTCCACGCACGTAATAGGCAGCGATTTCTTCTGCTGTGGAAGGTGCTGAGTGTCCCAAACTTCCGTATCTCGTCAACCATGCATCTACGATCCGTACTCGTACATCCATTATATATATTCCCATACATGTCAGACGTTGTACTTGGTGGTGCAAAATGATTCAAATGGCTCTGAGCACTATGGAACTTAACATCTAAGGTCATCAGTCCCTTAGAACTTAGAACTACTTAAACCTAACTAACCTAAAGACATCACACACATCCATGTCCGAGGCAGGATTCGAACCTACGACCGTAGCGGTCGCGCGGTTCCAACTGAAACGCCTAGAACCGTTCGGCCACAACGGCCGGAACGTTGTACTTGAAAGTCACTTTCCCAGTAGTAGTACCTTGCCACAGTGGTAACACCTGTTCCCGACAGATCACTGAAATTAAGCGCTAACAGACTTGACTAGCACTTGGGTAGGTCACCGCCCGGTTCTGCTGGGTGCTGTTGACAAACCGGGGTGCACTCAGCCATTGTGAGGCCAATTGAGGAGCTAGTTGACTGAGAAAGTAGCGGCACCGGCCACGAAAACATAACTATCAGGAGAGCTGACTTCATACCCCTCCGTATTCACATCCGGTGAGCCTCAGGGGTGAGGATGACACGGCGGCCAGTTGGTGCCGTTTAGTCTTCAAGGCCTGTTTGGACTGCGTTTTTCTTTTGTCTGTTCTTATAATCATACGCGTTTCCTTTCATTCGCAAAACGTTTTTATGGAGGCTAATGATTCCCCTATCATTGCGCTTTTTGTAAATGCTACTACTTGTGCTTCGAAAGTCAATGTGTTGAAGAGTCTTGCCATTTCTGGCTCAGATACTTCAACAGTTGTGAAACTGGTTCCTTTTGTGTTGGGTAACAATTTCATTGCGATTTAAGTGTGGTTTTTACCTCCAGTTGCAGGTGTGGTGGCTTTTTGGCACGTTAAATGATGTAGGTAGTGCATTCCATGCAGGTATCTTACGTTTCATATTCACTGAGTTCGCTAAAAGTGTAGTGAACGAAACTTCTGGTTGCTGGGTACATATAAGACTTGTTTCTGCAAAATCTAAGGTCTTCTGTCACCTGTTGTTTACTAGCAATTTTTTGTTATCAGAGGAAAATGACATTCCGTTGTAAATATGTGTAGAACTGTAAATGAACTGTCTTATAATGTATCGTTTCATAATTCCCCGAGTCCTTGGAAAATTGAAGAGTGACAAATATCGTGTCATTTTTAGTTGTTGTCAGTTTTTATGTCAATAGATACGCTCCCTAGTGTAAAAATTGTGTTACAAATCCAAATAAACGATACTATCGATACTGTTCGCACTCATCTGATACTGTGTGTAGAAGTGTCTTGCTGGCCGCCTGACGCGCTGCTATTGCAATGGGGCAACAGAAACAAGACGAAATGTCGCGAGTATTATGTTAGACTGTACTTTCAATAACTAAACAGCAATTTTCACTGCAGTAAATTCAATTTACGTTCATCACACTATCACAGAAATCCTGCAGTAAGATAAAAATTTTCCGCGCGGGATTAGCCGAGCGGTCTATGGCGCTGCCGTCATTGACTGTGCGGCTGGTCATGGCGGAATTCGAGTCCTCCCTCGGGCATGGGTGTGCGTGTTTGTCCTTAGGATAATTTGGGTTAAGTAGTGTGTAAGCTTAGGGACTGATGACCTTAGCAGTTAAATCCCATAAGATTTCACAAACATTAGAACATTTTTTTAAGATAAAAATTCTGTCATTGAACTAAAGTTGTCGTACATATTCTAAAACCACATTTACAGTCAATGCAGCTTATAATATGTAACTCACTTTTAGATGATCTATCAATATTAATATTAACTACAAAAAAATTTGGCCTGGCACTGCAAAAGATTAACATCGGTCCCCATTGAACACAAAACGGTGACATGCTTCGAAATTTAACTTTTTTTAGAAAGTGAATCAGTACTGTAATCCACGCACTAGTTTGCAAGATATTTTTCATCTCTTGACTTAGGCCATTAATGGGAATTTCACCTAAATTTTTCGACATACCCGCTGTGATCGAGTGTTCCCCTGTGGCTTCATGCGGGCCGGGTGGCCGAGCGGTTCTAGGCACTACAGTCTGGAACCGCGTGGCCGCTACGGTTGCAGGTTTGAATCCTGCCTCGGGCATGGATGTGTGTGATGTCTTAGGTTAGTTAGGTTTAAGTAGTTCTAAGTTCTAGGGGACTGATGACCTCAAAAGTTGAGTCCCAAAGTGCTCAGAGCCATTTGAGCCATTTTTGTGGCTTCATGTACTTCAGTTCTGAGACTACCTTTCTAGTTTTATTTGGAGCAGGAGCAGCTGAATCGTTGTTTCTTTGTTCTGGGACTATTCTCGGCCATTTTTTTCTGGATTATTCGGAGTCAAGCAGTTGGCTAGGATCTCACAGTTTTCTTCATTATTCACTGCCACTTTTCCGTCGTCCCTCTTGAAGTTCACATTTGGTAGATGACAGTCATTTACATGTTGCTTTAAGTGCCTGTAAAAGTTCCTGCCGTTGCTTATTTCGAATTGTGAGGCTTATATATGAGTCGGGAACGTGAAAACTGCGAGAATCCACATATATCAACGAGTTTAAAACCTAATTCTTGGGCATGATTATAAACACAATCCTTCAAGAAATTCACGTATTATTGTGCCCCATGCAATAGTATATTAAAAGGGAGGTTAAGTATCCCCTCGATGACACCGTCATCCAATGTGGTGCGCAAGGCTCGAACGATGGAAGGATGGAGAAGTCAGTCGGTCGTGTCCTCTTATTGAGAACGATCGTGGTACCCACTTTGGTCGATTTGGGGAAATGTGATGGTATTATACAAGTGGATGATCTGAGAGATTCGAAGCCTTTTCCTTGTGAGCATTATTTCCGTGTCGTAATGAACTCACACAGATGCATTTATTGTCGCACAGAACCAAAACGCAAATAGTCGGTAAACCGTTAACAGGAAGCTGTAAGTATGTTTTAAAATAAGTGGTACTGTAGAAGGGCACTAAAGATTATATGCACCAATCAAGTGGACAATTATTCAAAATGAATTGCCATACTCAACTGGTGTTTAACGGCGACATGTTTGCGGATGAACAGCGTGCATATTTACAACACTACCAATGACGATAGCGATTGGATTAAATGAAACCCTATGATATCCGACCATTCGTAAACGGATTGAAATCACAAATCAGATGGGTAGCTCCGCCACAAGTGAAAGTATATGATGATAAAAGTGAAAACGTGTAAATAAAGTTTAATCCGCGAACGGCCTCTTCGCGAGTTAATTGCGAATCTTTATTTGCGAGCTGGCACTGACTTCTGTTCGAAATATGACTCTAATTTGTGGAAATATGTGTGAACTGTAAAGTTTTCAATTGAGTCTCTATCTAACTGGGATCTAAGGCCTGCTTTAACTAGGAATGGAATACTGCAGTACTTCACCCCGTTACATGTTACAAATTACTGTTATGACATTATTGTCACATATCGCTGTACGATATGTTTCATTCCCTGCCACTATTTCATGCTTGCTATTATATGAGTGCTGGACATGTGAGCTTGGGAGAAAATCTGGGTGTTTTTTGCACTGGGACGGTGCGGTACTGGTGTTGCCTCAGGGTCCAATTGTCTACATCAAGAGAGGCATTAGGAGAGACATGACGAGAAACATACTTCCCCATGGAGACAGGCAGTTTTCGCGGATGTACGACTGCTGCTCGCTTCGTGCTTCTGTGGAAACAGCCGGTATCCTGACCTATGTGCAGGCAGTTGGCACAGTAGCGCCACAGCCAGCCCTAAAATTAAGCTTATCGATTACGAATTTTTAGAACAGGTGACTGTTTATTTCACGTAAATGCATAAAACTACAACCAGTCACTTTTTTGAAATAGCTATTCATTCATTCCATGAAGCGGTTTTTGAACATTCATAGGTTCGTCTTCAGATGATGACATGAAGTTCCATAGATTGAAATACCTGTGTAAATTCCTGTACACCATCTGAAGATGAACCTGTAAAGGTCCGAAAACCGGTTCGTGAAATGAACAAACAACTATTTAAAAAAACTGCCTGTTTGCAGTTTTACGTATTTACATCCCTAGAAAATAGCTAAGTTGACATTTGTGCCTTTCTGCATGAACATCAAAGGCCGAGACGCCAAGGGACTGTCCAGCAGGACAAGGAATTGAGACTAGCAAAAAACGTACGTATCTTCTGGAATACTTAACTTTAATCCATAATTGGTGAACATCGCTCTTGACGGTACATGTTTTACAGCATCAATAGGAACTGCTAATGGCGCCTTGCTAGGTCGTAGCAAATGACGTAGCTGAAGGCTATGCTAACTATCGTCTCAGCAAATGAGAGCGTGATTTGTCAGTGAACCATCGCTAACAAAGCCGGCTGTACAACTGGGGCGAGTGCTGGGAAGTCTCTCTAGACCTGCCGTGTGGCGGCGGTCGGTCTGCAATCACTGATAGTGGCGACACGCGGGTCCGACGTACACTAACGGACCGCGGCCGATTTAAAGGCTACCACCTAGCAAGTGTGGTGTCTGGTGGTGACACCACAAGAACGACGATTGCTTTCGATCCAATATTTTGGCTATCCAGTGGTACTGAATCAGCCGGTCACCACACTGTGTGTGAAGGGCCAGACCAATAGAGGAAACACTTCTCCAGGCTGGACCAACGTTGTACATATTAATGTGCGTTTTGTACGCCAAGAGTAGTGTGTTTCTGCTGCGGTCACTTGTTTCTTTTTTCTTTTTTTTCGTGACATAAGCAGTATTCTCGTCCATCGCGTTGGCAACAGCACAGGTTCGTAACCACCACGTAGAGTTTTTGAAAGTAGAAAGTGTGAGCTGCATACTTACAATCTAGGTATTCGATTTGAGGTGGTCCATCCCGATACTGGTTGTGATACTACCTTCCACTGATTACATACCTTCTTCTTAAAAACAGTCTTAGTAGCTAAAGTCCCTCTGCGTTCGGTCACCACAGACATGCTGGTGTATTCACGATGTTATAAAGTTTATACTTTACCTTCAGAAACACCGACATTTGATTAAAATTTCTAACATACTCTTTCCGGTAATATAAATGATTGTGTTATATTATGTGACACAAAAGGTTTTGACTAATTAAGCCGTTTAGAACTATCCTTCTGCTATCTGATGTGATGTGATACACGTGATTTCAACTATTTCAAGAAATAAGACGTTCTCACAAACTGATGTAACTCAAATACAGTATATAAATAAATAATACATACCATGAATTTAAGGAACCGGTACAACGTGTTACGTCGAATGGTACATGACTGGATCAAGTGTGAGTAAATGCTGGTATACGATTACAGCCGGCCGCAGTGGCCGAGCGGTTCTAGGTGCTTCGGTCGGAACTGCGCTGCTGCTACGGTCGCAGGTTCGAATCCTGCCTCGGGCATGGATGTGTGTGATATCCTTAGGTTATTTAGGTTTAAGTAGTTCTAGGGAACTGATGACCTCAGAAGTTAAGTACCATAGTGCTCAGAGCCATTTAAACCAATACGACTACAACTCGTAAACTAAATTATTCAACTGCTGCCAGTTCGCCACTCCAAGCACAGTTAATGCACGCTGTACTTCAGCATAAATCAAACAAGTATGAGTAAAATACAAATTATATTTAAAATACATCTTACATTTGTGCTTTTCTATATCAGTAAACATTAAAATGGCAGTGGTATATGAATTAATTCCATGAACGTGGCTTTCGTAAAATTCTTTTTTAAAAAAAAGAAAAAAAACATGAAGCTACTTAACAATTACATTGAGGCTACAAAAGTCATCGCATAGCGATATGCATTTATACAGCTGGAGGTAGTATCGCATGCTCGTCGTACTGTCAGTTGTACTGAGCTGATTCATGTGGAAGGATCTGCGACGTGATTATGCCAGCACGACGGCCAGTAACAGACTTTGAAAGCGGAGTAGTAGTTAGAGCTGGACGCATGGAACATTCCATTTCGGATATCGTTAGAAAATTTAGTGTTCCGAGACCCACACTGCCCAGAGTGTGCCGGAGGCATTACACTTCAGGCGTTATCAGTCACAACGGACAACACACTGACCGAGGGCCTTTGCTTAACGACCGAGAGCAGCGGCGTTTGCATAGAGTTGTTAGTGCTAACAGTCAGACAGCACTGCGTGAACTGGCCGCAGAAGTAAATGTGGGACGTACGACGAAATTTGACGTTAAAGGAATATGGCTGCAGACGACCGACACGAGTGCATTTGCTAACAGCATGACATCGACTGCTGGGCCTCTCCTGGGCTAGCGACCATGTCGGTCGGACGATAGACGACTGGAAAAGGGTGAAGTTGTCAGATGAGTCCTGGTTTCAGCTGGTAAGAGCTGATTGTAGGGATCGAGTATGGCATAGTCCTCACGAATCCATGGACGCCAAGTTGTCAACAAGGGGCTGTACAAGTTGGTTGTGGCTCTCTAATGATATTGGTCGTGCTTACATGCAGTGGACTGAGTCCTCTGGTCCAACTGGATTGATCATTGACTGGAAATGGCTTTATTTGGCTACCTGGAGAGCATTTTCAGCCAGTCATGGACTTCATGTCTCCAAACAACGGTAGAATTTTTATAGATAACAATTCGCCACAATTGTTCGCGATTGCTTTGAAGAGCTTCTTGGACAATTCGGGCGCATGACTTGGTCACCCAGATGGCCCAACGTGAATCCCGTCTAACATTTATGGGACATCTCAAAGACAGCAGGTGCTGACAGATGTGAAAAACTATCTGTTTAATAAGCCACTGCTGCAAAATACTAACACGAATTCGTTACAGACGAATGGAAAAACTGGTAGAAGGCTACCTCGGGGAAGATCAGTTTGGATTCCGTAGAAATGTTGGAACATGTGAGGCAATACTGACCCTACGACTTATCTTAGAAAATAGATTAAAGAAAAAGAAACCTACGTTTCTAGCATTTGTACACTTAAAGAAAGCTTTTGCCAATGTTGACTGCAATACTCTCTTTCAAATTCTGAAGGTGGCAGGGGTAAAATACAGGGAGGGCAGTTGGAAGAGTCGAGGGACATGAAAGGGAAGCAGTGGTTGGGAAGGGAATGAGACAGGGCTGTAGCCTCTCCCCGATGTTATTCAATCTTTATATTGAGTAAAGGAAAAAAAGAAAAATTTGGAGTAGAAGAAATAAAAACTTTGATGTTCGCCGATGACATTGTAATTCTGTCAGAGACAGAAAAGGACCTGGAAGAGCAGCTGAACGGAATGGACATGCTCTTGAAGGGAGGATATAAGATGAACATCAACAAAAGCAAAACGAGGATAATGGAATGCAGTCGAATTAAATCGAGTGATGCTGCGAGAATTAGATTAGGAAATGAGACGCTTAAAGGAGTAAATGAGTTTTGCTATTTGGGGAGCAAAATAACTGATGATGGTCGAAGTAGACTGAAAATGGCAAGGAAAGCGTTTCTGAAGAAGAGAAATTTGTTAACATCGAGTATAGATTTAAGTTTCAGGAAGTCGTTACTGAAAGTATTTGCATGGAGTGTAGCCATGTATGGAAGTGAAACGTGGACGATAAATAGTTTAGACAAGAAGAGAATAGCAGCTTTCGAAATGTGGTGCTACAGAAGAATGCTGAAGATTAGATAGGTAGATCACATAACTAATGAGGAGGTATTGAATAGAATTGGAGAGAAGAGAAATTTGTGGCACAACTTGACTAGAAGAAGGGATCGGCTGGTAGGAGATGTCCTGAGGTATCAAGGGATCACAAATTTAGCATTGGAGGGCAGCGTGGTTGGTAAAAATCGTAGATGGAGACCAAGAGATGAATACACTAAGCAGATTCAGAAGGATGTAGGTTGCAGTAGGTACTGGGAGATGAAGGAGCTTGCACAGGATAGAGTAGCATGGAGAGCTGCATCAAACCAGTCTCAGGACTGAAGACCACAACAACAACAATCGAGACGTCGGTTCCTTCAGAAAATCCTCCTGCCCCGGCGACCCTTTGGCAATTATGAATAGCTATAGAGGCACCGGGGCTCAATATTTCTGCTGAAGACTTACAATGACTTGTCCGACACGATCTTACAAAGTTTCATATGACTTCTGCCACCTCATTGTGATGGACGCTGTTCTGTCCAAATTTCAAGTCCGCAGCTCGTGGTCTAGTGGCTAGCGCGGCTATCTCTGGATCATGGGGTCCCGGGTTCGTTTCCCAGCCGGGTTGGGGGTTTTCTCTGCCCGGGGACCTGGTGTTTGTGTTGTCCTCATCATTCCATCATCATTCGTGAAAATGGCTAGACTGGGCGATGTACAGGCTGGGAATGTGTACGGGCGGTGATGACCTCGCAGTTGAACGACCCACAAACCAAACAACATCATCATCCAAATGTCAACAAATTTGTATGTGTTTGTTTTTGAGTTTGTGAAAAGCTTTTTGATACATGTAAACAAATTAAAAATGAAAAAGAAATTTTTTTGAGTGACCGTTGTACCCATTAACGAGAGCGGCCATTGGTATTCAGTTTCAGTATGCGTATGTTCAGAAGTACGCCAATGGGAAATTTTAAGTGAGGGATGGATTCTACCCGTATTACAACGCTGAAATGCTAGAAATGTGTGATGTGCTTGGAATGTGATCAACTTGGAATCATGTGGTTTTGTTCCAATGTATTGTAAGCTACCGTCACGTTATAACGGAATACAGCTCGATCAGTATTCAACGAAACATTTGTTTGCTTCCTGCACGATTATTCAAATTCATTGTCCCACCTATGATGTTTCATTCGATGGATATCATCTTAGCTTGCATGTTCTGTTTCTTCTCAGGTACACGCTGAACGTGTTGGTGATAACCGATTTGGTTCAATTTCATTCCGTTTCAATTTCATTCCGTTCTTTGCGTTGTTCTACAGTTCGGTTAGGTCGAGAATTCGTTTGATTTGTAGCTTTGTGAATTCCGCAGCCTACATCGCTCGGCTTTATTGGCGGCATTAAAGAGCGATTAAATTGTGTCTGTTCCATTCGTTTGTGTCGATTGCAATACAATGAGCTATGCGAATAATCACAAGTCAACAGAGAATAGAAAATTGATTCACTTTGTGGTTACTGTATAACCGTTTGCCACTTCAGAATTCACAGCATTTCGTAGGTAAATCTGTAAACTCGTTTAAGATAAAACGCTGAAGCGTAATTCATTTTATTGAACTGTTGGGATGGACTTACAACACACTCACAATTCATTTTAAAATAAAGAACCATGTAGCCGAATGACTTGATTCACAATATTACAATCAGCTGTTAAATGAGCCTTTCGCACGTAGTAGATAAATAAATTGGAACTGAACTGGAAATAATAACTAAATTTGTTACACAGTTATTTTAATTTACTCTGGAATGCGTGTCTCGAAATTTTTCTCCAGATTTTCCAGAATTTTTTTAAATCGAAAACGTTCAGTTATTTCCATCCCGGGAGCATAACAAACATAACAGAGAAAGAATCAACTAAATATATCGTTCCTACGATTTTGACATTGCATAAAGGAATTATAATTTTTGTCAGTTTGTACGAGTTTTCCGACCTTTCTTTGTCATTATCCCCAATTTTTTTACTGAAAACTTTCCCAAGACCACACCGTCCAAAAGAAAGAAAAGAATTAAGCACATCGTCGGTTCAACCGTTAGTTATGGTTTTGAGTTCATACAAAATTCTCCTGCAGAAAAGCACTTTCGGATTTTCCCAAATTGTCACATTTTACAGACAACTTTTACAATTTTCATTTCCCTAAAAATATTATTCGAACTATCGAGCAATTTTTAAAAAATTAGCCAAAACAGTGCAGTATTTCTTAACTGATGCTCTTTGAACGAACCGCAATTTATTTTCATTCATGCAGAATGCCCATCAGCAGTATCACCATTTCACCATAGCATAATTCATATTATCATGTGTGATTGTGTTCTAACTATAATGTAAAATCTTCTATAAAGCTTTAAATGTTGATCAATATTGCCCACCAATATACTTTTAAAAAATACATGTATTACAAAACGACACAAACTGCCAAACAAAATCAACGGCCGGCAAAAGACTTCTATTGCCAAAACCAAAGATGAACACCGAGTAGGGATATGTGACATGACAACAATCAGAGTACAATTGAAGGGGGAAAATAATGAAACGTTGCATTCCCAAAAATATCTTCCGTCATAGATTTTAATGAGGAATAAGACATGAAGTATGCCAGAAAAAAATCAATAAAATAATATGTAAAATATGAAACTCGAATGTAAAATCGTCAAAATATTTAACTCGAACAGCAAACTCAACTGTCTAGCCTTTGCAGATGATTTACTAATATTTTCCGAAAACATCCTTATAGACATTCAGTAAATCAACATCTTAAAAGAGATGATGAAAAGGCTGTATTTTCAACTTTCTTCTGAAAAGACACAATATGAAACGGACATTAGAAATATCCAGAATTTCTAATCACCAGGTGAAGTAAAATCAACAGTGTGTAAATTTAAGTATTTATGGGAAATAATGAAGCAACAGTCAAGACAAATAAGCAAACAAAAGCAGAGCGCAGAAAATGGAAAAAGATTATCAATTAAAGAAGAACTTACACTTAAAATATCACCCTCAATAAAAAAGAAATTCCAACACTACCAATATGGCATAAAAGAGAAGTGTCTTTATGTAGCGGAATGTTTAGTCATCTGCAAAACGGGAGTAATTGGAGTGTTGGAGAAAAAGTAAAAGGAGGTGCAATGGAAAATACTAGACCCAAGAAAATTTGGAAATATAGTACGTGAATGAAAAGAAGTAATGAAGAAATGCAGACCCCAACGTAAATACTATCTCAGCCTCTCGTGAAATCGAGAATTTAGTTTTATGGTCGCTTGATTCAAATAACCCTGAAAGACTGACTAAAAAAATACTTTACCCTCCAACAAAAATTCCAACACTCAAATCAGTTGGCTTGGGGAAACAAAATAGGGGGATCCATAAATTAAAATAACAAAAGCAGAAATCTTAGACAGGCCTATTTAGAGAAACGTAGTTAGGAAGTTCTGGGGTTTTTAGCAAAAGGTCAGAAATGGCATCACAGTACGGACAGATGAAAAACGAAAAGAACTATGTAAGAGAATGAGGAAACATTGGGAAGACCGAAAACGAGGAAAGAAGACAAAATTATAAAAAGTTATTTTATGTGGTTCTTATATGGCTGAAATGGAAGAAAGAAGAGGAATACAAGATGTTTATGTGCCGTAATACGGTCGCAGATCAAGAAGAGAGAAATCGCGGGCGTGAAAAACAGGATTAAGTCCATAGTTAAAACACAAACTCAACTATGTGGTTGTGAGTGAAAGAATTAGAAGCCACTCATTGCACAGTTTTATGCTGAAATACCGTTTACCCATGTTTATCCCTCTTTTCTTTTAAGACAAATCTTTCTTGTGATACCTAAATAATGTGTATCCTACGTATATATGTTTTAACGTTTTGGTAACATTTTTGAGAAACAGCGATCTTATAAGCTACATAAAATTAGTGGAAAAAACCAGTACAGATCGCGATGGTTATTTTATTTAAAATGACTGATTTCGACGATGTCCAGAACGGGAAGGACACTTAGTCGCTGAAACTGCAGTTTCAGTTGTAGCACGCCTGGGAGTACAAATGGCGGTGGTACCTTAAAACTGTTTGTCGTTTCGGACCGTGCGCCCTGTCCACACCACATACCTGATAATCCCGTGGCGGTCGTACTGTTCCGGTCCACACTGCTGCTGGCTTGCCTGAAATTATCTACCTAAATATGCGAGCTGGTTTACGGGAGCCACTCAGCGTTAAGCACAACACTGTCCTACGTCTGTTATGAGCCCCTATATTCTGAGACGATAAGAAATCACAGGTTGCACTGTTTACATTCAAAGTCATAAGTTTTGATGTCAACTTCTAGGTGTTTGTCTGTCCACCAAATCACTTGGACGAGCGTAACGCGTAACCGAACACGGCGCGGATGATTGATGCTGTGCGACGTGCAACGAGAGGATACACAAATACCTTATCGGCGGCACTGCTCATTTTTAATTACATCATTACGCACCTTCTTCTGAATCACTTTCCTATTTCATCACTTTACTGTAATAGCACTTGTGCAATACTTCAACTTCCATACTAACAATGCTTCTTACATGCAGAGCTACCCACAACACAACATAACAGTCCCGTGTCCCATGGTCGACTCTGCAAACGCGTTGCAGAGTCCACAACCAAGCCGACTATATGACAATACTCTTACAGAGTGACTGAGGTCTACTGACTGTTCTGAACATCGTAAACTTCAACTGATGGTGCTGTTGCTAAAGATGGCCTAAGACTCCGCCGAAAGCTGTCATTTTAAATAAAATAACCATTGCGATCTAGATTGTCTTTTTCTTAATTTTATTTTTATCTCTTGCGATATATCTGACGGTGGATGAGTGACGAAACCCTTAATTGTAAATAACAAAGTGCGACCTACATAGAAAAAAATGTGTTCAAGTGCAAGTCACAATCCGTAGACAACTTTATTGTGTGGCTTTGCTTGACTATGGCCAAGTAAATAGTAAATCAAATAGAGTGATTAGCTCAATTAAGGGCAACTTCACGCAGGAGAGTGACTTCTATGACGTTATGTACACTGAGGTGACAAAAGTCGTGGGACACCTGCATATATCGTGTCAGACCTCTGCAGCAACTCGCCGTGGCATGGACTCACCAAGTCGTTCGAAATCCGCTGCAGAAATAATGACCTATACTGCCTCTATAGTCCTCGATGATTGCGCAAGTGTCGCCAGCACAGGACCTTGTGCACGAACTGATCTCTCGATTATGTCCCATGAATGTTCGATGGGTCGGTCCTAGGCTTCCCTACCATCAGCTCTAACGAACTGAAATGGGGACTCACCCGACCAGGCCACAGTTTTACAGTCGTATGGGGTCCAACTGAGATGGTCACGAGCCCAGAAGAGGCACTGCGAGCGATGTCGTGATGTTAGCAATGGAACTCGAGTCAGTCCTCTGCTGTCATAGCGCGATAAAGCCAAATTTCCCCGCACTGTCCTAGCGGACACTTCCGTCAATCGTCCCACATTGATTTCTGCGGTTAGTTCAAGCAGTGTTGCTTGTCTGTTAGCACGCAACGGCGCTGCTCTCGGTCGTTAAGTGAAGGCCGCCGGCAATTGCTTTGTCTGTGGTGAGAGGTAAAGCCTGAAATATGGCATTCTCGGCATACTCTTGACACTGTGGATCTCGGAATGCTGAGTTCCCTAACGATTTATGAAATGAAATGTCCCATTTGTCGAGCTCCAAGTGCCATTCCGTGTTCGAAGTAAATGTGCATATCGCTATACCATGACTTTGTCACTTCAGCGCAGATTAGATTAGATTAGATTTTCGTTCCATAGATCCGTGCTGAGGAGATCCTCGTGGATGTGGAACATGGCAATTTTTTTATTTTTTTAAAGCTGAAATAACAATACTAACAGTATGAATATACACAATAGATCATTTGTTTCTATTAAAAAATTCGTCAATGGAGTAGAAAGTGTTGGCCACTCGTAAGTCTTTCAGGCTCCTTTTAAAACTGATCTTTATTTGTAACTAAATTTTTTATGTTTGCTGGCAAATTATTGAAGATGAGTGTTCTTGAGTAATGGACCCTTTTTTGAACTAAAATAAGTGCTTTTAAGTCCTTGTGCAGATCATTTTTGTTCCTGGTATTGTATGTATGAACTGAGCTGTTTGTTCGAAAAAGAGATATACTATTTAGGACAAATTTCATTAAGGAGTAAATATACTGAGAGGCAGTAGTTAGTATACCCAGTTCTTTGAACAGGTTTCTACAGGACGTCTGTGAGTGGCCGTGCGGCTCTAGGCGCTGCAGTCTGGGACCGAGCGACCGCTACGGTCGCAGGTTCGAATCCTGCCTCGGGCATGGATGTGTGTGATGTCCTTAGGTTAGTTAGGTTAATTAGTTCTAAGTTCTAGGCGACTGATGACCTCAGATGTTAAGTCGCCTAGTGCTCAGAGCCATTTGAACCATTTGAACACGCTTTTGGACTCTGAAAACTTTTGTTTGACTTGAAGAGTTACCCCAAAATATTATACCATATGACATTATGGAATGAAAGTAGGCAAAGTATGCAAGCTTTTTTCATTGAAAATACAGGTTTGTTAAGGCGTTCCTGCAGTTCTGTGGTGTGCTCCTCCCAACTGAATTTATGATCAAGTTGTAATCCCAGGAATTTAAGACTGTCAACCTCTTCTATCTACTCTTCTTCATACTTTATGCATATGCTGGGTGGAAACCTCTTACAGGTTCTGAATTTTAATGTCAGTGAGTTGGCTTTAAACCATTTATTAATATCCATGAAAATATCATTAGTAATTGCAATACTTGTGTCTTCTGCAAACAAAACGAACTCTGGTTCTGGCAGTGTAACTGATGCGAGATCATTAATGTACACAGTAAGAAGCAATGGCCCTAAGATGGATCCTTGTGGGACACCACATGTAATTTCTTCCCACTCCGATGATGACTGATGACTTAATTCACTAGTCCATTGCACTGACACCCTTTGTTTCCTGTTAGCGAGGTGTGAGTTGAACCATTTTGCAGCACTGGCCGTGACACCATAGAATTCTAATTTATTTAAAAGGATGTTGTGGTTCACACGATCAAATGCCTTTAACAAATCACAGAAAATACCTGCTGCTTGTAATTTGTTATTTAATGAATTAAGTACATTTTCACTGTAGATGTAAATAGCCTTCTCGATATCAGAACCCTTCTGATAATATGTTATTTGTGGTCAGATGGCTGAGAAGCTGCCTGTACATTACTTTTTCTAAAATTTTTGAGAATGCTGGCAAAAGTGAAATCGGTCTGTAGCTTGATGGTATCTCTTTATCCCCTTTCTTGAATAGCGGCTTGACATCGGCATATTTTAGCCAGTCAGGAAATGTCCCAGTTATAATCGACTGGTTATACAAGTAACTTAGAATTGTACCAAACTCACAAGAACATGCCTTAATTAACTTTGCTGATATTTCATCGTAACCACTAGAATGCTTTGTTTTTAAAGATTTTATTGTGGAGGTTATTTCTTTTGGTGAAGTGAGTGACATAAGTGACATATTAATCTACCTGGAGCTATTTGTAAAGGCTAGTTTCAGATATTCAAGGGCATTATTTACTGATTCTGACAATCCCATTCTATCAGTAACGGATATAAAGTACTTGTTAAATAGATTTGCCACACTATGCCCATCGGTTACTAATGTGTCATCTACCCTTAATGCTATTTGCTCCTGTTCCTTTCTGGTTCTACCAGTCTCCTCTTTCACTATATCCCATATTGTTTTTATTTTGTTCCCTGACATTGCTATCTTCTTCTCGTAGAGCATTTGTTTAGATGCCTGAATTACTTTTTTTAATATTTTACAGTATTCCTTGTATTTAGCTAAATCATCAGCATTGGAGCTATTCTTGGTCGACAGCTATGGGCTGAAGCATGAAAATGCTGCATTCGCTCACGAGTAGCTCGACTCGTGATGCAGAAGTGTATAGCAGCAGTGGAGATTCGGCATTGGACACGGGGACAGGACGCAGTGTGAAGGGCGCCAGAAGTTTGCCCACACCAGGATCCATCCGCAGAGCGGATCGCGGCTGCGACGGCTATGTTTGACGTGGCCGCTGGTAGTCGCCAGTCACGCGTTATCGCGTGCCGCAGCTCTGTACTGCCGATGTTCCCACGGCCCGCTCCGCGCGGCCGCGGCACTATTAACCCTCGCCTGCTTTAATTAGCTGCCGATACCGGCCGCCCAGCTTGCGTCACGTGCCGTACCTCGCTGCTCCTTGGACTCCCCCGCCCACCCGGATGCTGATGCCGCACACCGTGGTACGTGTACCAACCCGGATGAAGATGCACGAATGGAAAGGCAAAACTACCAGAGCGGTATTCTTCGAGAAACGACAGGGGCGTTGAAATGGACACGGTGTTCTTCGGTACAGGGATAAGAGTGTATTCATCACTACTGACCTCGATATACTTAATATACTTGGGTGAAACGAAAAACAAAGGTGTCAATATCAAGAGTGCAACGGAAATTCCACTGTTTACCACACAGGATAGAGCAGGTACGTGCAAACAAGGGGAGGACATGGCGCATTGCGTGATTGAGGAAGAAATGGAAATCGATGTGGAAGACAGATCGGATCCAGTATTAGAGTCAGAAAAAATGGCTCTGAGCTCCATGGAACTAAACTTCTGAGGTCATCAGTCTCCTAGAACTTAGAACTACTTAATCCTAACTAACCTAACGACATCACACACATCCATGCCCGAGGCAGGATTCGAACCTGCGACGTAGCGGTCGCGCGGTTCCTGAGTGTGGCGCCTAGAACCGCTAGGCCACTTCGGCCGGCGGCAGGATTCGAACCTGCGACCGTAGCCGTCGCACGGTTCCAGACTGCAGCGCCTAGAACCGCTCGGCCCAACCCGGCTGGCTGAGAGTCAGAATTTAATAGATTTTTGGAATACTTAAAATCAAATCAGGCAGAAAGTATAGATAACATTTCTTCAGAATTTCTAAAATAATTACGGCAAGTGGTAACCAAACTACAAGTCATGTTACTGTGTGCAACCTATGAGACTGAAGACAAACCATCATTCTTTCCGAGAAACATAATTCACATGTCTTGAAGATATCGAGGCTGGATAAGTACGAGAACTGCGGCACAATCAGCTTAACAACCCTTGCATACACGTTGCTGACAAGAATAGTCAAGAGAAGAATGGTGAAAACAATTGAGGATATGTTAGATGACGATCAGTTCGGCTTTCGGGAAGATAGGGGTACCAGAAATGCAGTTCTGAGTTGCGACTGATGATGGAAGTAAGATATTTAAAAAATCGCGACACGTTCATACGCTTTGCCGCCCTGCAAAGAACTTCGTCAGTGTAAAATGGTGTAAGACGTTGAAAATTCTCAGAATAATAAGCCATAGAGAAAGACTGGAAATATACAATAATTACAGGAACCAAGAGGGATCAATAAGAACAGAGGACCAAGAACACTTGCTCGGATTAAAAAGAGTGTGATACGGGGATGTAGACTCCGAAGAATCAGTGACGAAAATAAAAGCAAGTTTCAAGAGTGGGATTAAAATTCACGGTGAATGGATATCAGAGATAAGTTGCGCTAATAACATTGCTATCCTCGGCGGAAGTGAAGAAGACTCACAGGACATATTCAGTGGAATCATTTAATTCAAATACATATCATTACACGTGTTTTACTAAGTGTTATTCACCTTTTGCCGTGTCTGACAAAATTACAGTGTCATCGACAAAACTCAAATATTTTATTCTTCTCACGGAATTTTAATTTCCTTTCCAAATTTCTTCTTCGTTTTCTTCTGTCTCACTCCCTTCTCAACCAGTCCTTGCTTATTATGTCCTTCGACTCTTACGGCAGCAGTCTGGTTTCTGTACAAGTTCTGACTAACATTTCTATTCCTAAATTTTGTCCCTGGTAATGTCAAAAATTCAGTGAGTGTACTCCGGTCAACACTGGCACAGATTATCTCTAAATCTGCGAGTGTTGTAAAGACGGGTTTGCATTTCTTCACAGATCAGCTCAAATGGTTCAAATGGCTCTGAGCACTATGGGACGCAACTGCTGAGGTCATTAGTCCCCTAGAACTTAGAACTAGTTAAACCCAACTAACCTAAGGACATCACACACATCCATGCCCGAGGCAGGATTCGAACCTGCGACCGTAGCGGTCTCGCGGTTCCAGACTGCAGCGTCAGAACCGCGCGGCCACTTCGGCCGGCTCACAGATCAGCCAGAGCATTACGACGACGTAGCTATAGCCGGCGTGTCCACCTTTGGTACGGACAACAGCGGTGACGCATCGTGACATGGAAGCAATGAGGCCTTGGTAGGTCACTGGATTGAGTTGTCACCGCCTCTACACACACAAGACACCCGATTCCTGTAAATTTCCCCGGAGTGGGGCGATGTGTTCTGACGCAAAATACAATCACATTCCAGGAATGTTCGATTGGGTTCAGATCTCGTGAGCTAAGGGGCCAGCACATCAATTTGAACTCGTCACTGTGTTTCTAGAACCACTCCATCATACTCCTGGCCTTGTAACATGGGTATTATCTTGTTGTAAAATGCCACTGCCGTCCAGAAACATGAACGTCATGAAGGGGTGTGCGTAGTCTGCAACCAGTATCCAACACTCCTTGGCCATCATGGTGCCTTGCACGAGCTGCACTGGACCAATGGATACCCACATGAATGTTTCCCTGAGCATAATGGAGTCACCACCAGCTTGTCTCTCACTCCTGCCATGCAGGTATCGAGGTGCCTTTCACCTGGAACACGACGGATTCGCGCCCTCCCATGATGAAGAAGGTATCGGGATTCATCAGAGGACTTCCAACGACTTCTTAAGTCCGTGCCATATCGAGTTGGTGCACAGGTACACAAGAGGAGGTCAGACACGATTTCAGGAGATATCCCTTGGCTTTTGTCACCTCAGTGTGTATAACTCAACACCACAGAAGACCCTACAGCTGTACAGAGCTACCCACATCCCAGTTATTAAGTGTCCTGTGGTACAACTTTTCGATACCACCCCACTGGCGTCTTTAAGTTGGCAACGGAGTTGCAAGTTCCCTTCAGACACTGACAGTGGTCTTGAGGAGTCCGGTGGACCCCAATAGCGCACTTCCACTGAGCCACGCCTCCAGCAACTCCGTAACAGGAGCGCCGTATGCCACTGAGTTTATGATCGCCAGCGGCAGCCACACAATCCACTCACACTTGGAGCCTCTTCGCTACGTGAAGCTGTGCAGATGGCGGATAGTCGTGGCTCAGACACCATAGGTTCTGATTTAGCTCAGAGAGACTCATCGTTGTTGACATTGAAATAGCTGGAGTCTGTTGCTTGGTGCATTATTTGTAATGACGCATCGTATACTTGGAGTAGTACAAGTTAAGTAAATCTTCTGTTTGTTGTGTTGGCGTGTTCGCTAATCATTTCTCTTACAGTCCAGCTTTCCTACGACGACAGTTTCCACAGCACTCTTTTGGCCACCTCACCTTGCCGTTGTTTACACAGTCTTACTCAGCATGTACATAGTGTAAGTGAACTTATGAATGTTTTTTTAGACATCTTATGGTCTTTATTAGCCAACTCTACTACCGAGAAATCATTCTATACGGGTAAGCAGTGACAATGTTGACTGGAATACTCTCTTTCAAATTCTGAAGGTGGCAAGGGTAAAATACAGGAGCGAAATGCTATTTACAATTTGTACAGAAACCAAATGGCAGTTATAAGAGTCGAGGGGCATGAAAGAGTAGCAGTGGTTAGGAAGGTAGTGAGACAGGGTTGTAGCCTCTCGCCGATGTTGTTCAAACTGTATATTGAGCAAGCCGTAAAGGAAACAAAAGAAAAAATTGGAGTAGGTATTAAAATCCTTGAAGAAGAAGTTAAAACTTTGAGGTTCGCCGATGACACTTAATTCTGTCAGAGACAGCAAAGAACTTGCAAGAGTAGTTGAACGGAAAGGACAATGTCTTGAAAGGAGGATATAAGATGAACATCAACAAAAGCAAAACGAGGATAATGGAATGTACTCGAATTATGTCGGGTGATGCTGAGGGAATTCGATTAGGAAAAGAGACACTTACAGTAGTCAAGGAGTTTTGCTATTTGGGGAGCAAAATAACTGATGATGGTCGAAGTAGAGAGGGTATAAACTGTAGACTGGCAATGGCAAGGAAAGCGTTTCTGAAGAAGAAAAATTTGTTAACATCGAGTGTAGATTTAAATGTCAGGAAGTCGTTTCTGAAAGTATTTGTATGGAGTGTAGCCATGTATCGAAGTGAAACATGGATGATAAATAGTTTGGACAAGAAGAGAATAGAAGCTTTCGAAATGTGGTGCTACAGAAGAATGCTGAAGATTAGATGGGTACATCACATAACTAATGAGGAGGTATTGAATAGGATTGGGGAGAAGAGGAGCTTGCGGCACAACTTGACTGGAAGAAGGGATCGGTTGGTAGGACATGTTCTGAGACAGCGAGGGATCACCAATTTATTATTGGAGGGCAGCGTGAAGGGTGAAAATCGTAGAGGGAGAGCAAGAGATGAATACACTAAGCAGATTCAGAAGGATGTGGGCTGCAGTAGGTACTGGGAGATGATGAAGCTTACACAGGATAGAGTGGCATGGAGAGCTGCATCAAACCAGTCTCAGGACTGAAGACCACAACATCAACAACATGGGTAAACAGTCCCAAACACAAGCACGGGTAATAGTAATAGCACACTCTAGTGCTCGAAACGTCATATCCAAAAGAAGAGGTTGCGAATGTGTTTCGGGCGTGGACAGATGCTACGCTACTGACGGGTTCGCATGGCCGCGGGTCGGGCGGGGTGCATCTGAGCGTCCCGTGACGCGGCTGCATCGCGCTGCAGCCCGAGAACAATGGGCGGCGCGTCGTTGGCACCGCTGTGTGCGGTACGGTCGACCGCGCGCCCCGGCCGCGAGACAATGGGGATCAGCGGCACGTCAGCCTATTATCATTAGTCGCGCCCGTCCGCAGCCGTCAAACGTTGCGAATCGAATCCGGTCTGCATTATCGCGGATTACGGCCGCTCGCTTCACGCTGTTTCTGCTCGCGATTTTGCCACTGTCCTTCCGCCACGACTAAAACACGGCGCCTCTGACGAGGCGTGCGAATCTGCAGTCTGGCTTGATTGTGTTTCCGCGTTTATTGGCATGCATCACTTTTGAATATCAAATCGTCACACTTCGAGGGCACGTCTACTTTTTGTAACGTTTTTCAAGTGGTGTCGAGAGAGTGCTGGACAGAAATGTGGATTTAATAAATAAAACGATGAATCTAAACTGTCTTAAAACAAACAAAATTATTACACCCGGAAAGTTCAATGGTACAAATGGCTCTGAGCACTATGGGACTTAACATCTATGGTCATCAGTCCCCTAGAACTTAGAACTACTTAAACCTAACTAACCTAAGGACAGCACACAACACCCAGCCATCACGAGGCAGAGAAAATCCCTGACCCCGCCAGGAATCGAACCCGGGAACCCGGGCGTGGGAAGCGAGAACGCTACCGCACGACCACGAGATGCGGGCACCCGGAAAGAGGACATCGATTTTGACCCGATGACGGAATGTGGTACCTGACGGATAGCAGACATACCCGTTTACATTTGATCAGCATGCTGTGGCTCGCTATTTAAATGAATATTATACCTGGAATTGGATTACACATAACGAAACTGTCGTACGGCATGCACAATCACCTGGTCTAGCACATTGTGACTTCTGGCTTTGAGTCCACGTGATAGAGTTTGTCTACTCCCATCAGCGTAACACAAAGGAATGTATGGGGATTTCAATAGCTGCCACGGTCAATACGATCCGTAACAAGCCACAGATTTTCCAACTCATGGGACTGTTACGTTGAAAAAGGGAAGGGCTGTGTTTGAATGCGGTTGTGGACACTTTTAACGTCTTCTGTAGCCGCTTTGAATATCCTGGAAATGTGAAATGCAGTCTATCAGTATAAAGAATAAAATGCATGCACGACTGTCTCCTCTTGGTTCTAAGTGTTCCCTTGACTTATTGTCACAAGTGTTAATGACGCTTTTAGTTTACTTTTAGTAACAGTTATAGATAAAGGCAGTAAATGAAGCAGGCAAAAAGGAATACAAACGTCTCAAAAATGAGATCGACAGGAAGTGCAAAATGGCTAAGCAGGGATGGCTAGAGGACAAATGTAAGGATGTAGAGGCTTACCTCACTAGGGGTAAGATAGATACTGCCTACTGGAAAATTAAAGAGACCTTTGGAGATAGAGAGCCACTTGTATGAATATCAAGAGCGTTGATGGAAACCCAGTTCTAAGCAAAGAAGGGAAAGCAGAAAGGTGGAAGGAGTATATAGGGGGTCTATACAAGGGCGATGTACTTGAGGACAATATTATGGAAATGGAAGAGGATGTAGATGAAGATGAAATGGGAGATACGATACTGAGTGAAGAGTTTGACAGAGCACTGAAAGACCTGAGTCGAAACAAGGCCCAGGGAGTAGACAACATTCCATTGGAACTACTGATGGCCTTGGGAGAGCCAGTCCTGGCAAATCTCTACCATCTGGTGAGCAAGATGTATGAGACAGGCGAAATACCCTCAGACTTCAAGAAGAATATAATAATTCCAGTCCCAAAGAAAGCAGGTGTTGACAGATGTGAAAATTACCGAACTATCAGTTTAATGTCACAGCTGCAAAATACTATCGCGAATTCTGTACAGACGAATGGAAAAACTGGTAGAAGTCGACCTCGGCGAAGATCAGTTTGGATTCCGCAGAAATATTAGAACACGTGAGGCAATACTGACCCTACGACTTATCTTAGAAAATAGATTAAGGAAAGGCAAACATACATTTCTAGCACTTGTAGACTTAGAGAAAGCTTTTGACAATGTTAACTGGAATACTCTCTTTCAAATTCTAAAGGTGGCACGAGTAAAATACAGGGAGCGAAAGGCTATTTACAATTTGTACAGAAACCAGATGGCAGTTATAAGAGTCGAGGGGCATGAAAGGGAAGCAGAGGTTGGGAAGGGACTGAGACAGGGTTGTAGCCTCTCCCCGATGTTATTCAATCTGTATATTGAGCAGTAATGGAAACAAAAGAAAAATTCGGAGTAGCTATTAAAATCCATGGAGAAGAAATAAAAACGTTGAGGTTCGCCAATGACATTGTAATTCTGTCAGAGACAGCAAAGGACTTCGAAGAGCAGTTGAACGGAATGCACAGTGTCTTGAAAGGAGGATATAAGATGAACATCAACAAAAGCAAAACGAGGATAACGGAATGTAGTCGAATTAAGTCGGGTGATGCTGAGGGAATTAGATTAGGAAATGAGACACTTAAAGTAGTAAAGGAGTTTTGTTATTTGGTGAGCAAAATAACTGAGGATGGTCGAAGTAGAGGGGATATAAAATGTAGACTGGCAATGGCAAGGAAAGCGTTTCTGAAGAAGAAAAATTTGTTAACATCGAGTATAGGTTTAAGTGTCAGGAAGTCGTTTCTGAAAGTATTTGTATGGAGTGTAGCCATGTATGGAAGTGAAACATGGACGATAAATATTTTGGACAAGAAGAGAATAGAAGCTTTCGAAATGTGGTGCTACAGAAGAATGCTGAAGATTAGATGGGTAGATCACATAACTAATGAGGAGGTATTGAATAGAATTGGGGAGAAGAGGAGTTTGTGGCATAACTTGACTAGAAGATGGGACCGGTTGGTAGGACATATTCTGAGGCATCAAGGGAACACAAATTTAGCATTGGAGGGCAGCGTGGAGGGTAAAAATCGTAGAGGGAGACCAAGAGATGAATACACTAAGCAGATTCAGAAGGATGTAGGTTGCAGTAAGTACTGGGAGATGAATAGGCTTGCACAGGAAAGAGTAGCATGGAGAACTGCATCAAACCAGTCTCAGGACTGAAGACAATAACAACAGTAATGGATATGCATCAACATCTACATACATACTCCGCAAGACACCGTACGGTGCTTGGCGGAGGGTACCCTCTACGACAACTAGTCGTTTCCATTCCTATTCCTCTCGTAGACAGAACGAGTGAAAAACGACTACCTGTACGCCTCCGAATCAACACTAGTTTCTCGCTTCTTATGTTCGTCGCCCTTACGTCAAATATATGTTGGCGGCAATAGAATCGTTCTGAAGTCAGCTTCAAATGCCGGTTCTCTATATTTTCTCAGTAGTGTGCCCTGAAGAGAAAGTCACCTTCCCTCGAGGGTTTCCCATTTGAACTCCCATAGCATATCCGCAACACTCGCGTGTTGTCCGATTCTGCCGGTAACAATTTCTGCAGCCCGCCTCCGAATTGCTTCCATGTCTTCCGCTAATGCGACATGGCGTAGATCCCAAACACTTGAGCAGTACTCAAGATTAGGTCGCACTAGCCTCCTATATGCAGCCTCATTTGTAGATGAGCCACATTTTTCTAAAATTCTCTCTATAAACCGAAGTCTAAAATTCGCATTCAAATGGCTCTGAGCACTATGGGACTCAACTGCTGTGGTCATCAGTCCCCTGGAACTTATAACTAATTAAACCTAACTAACCTAAGGCCATCACACACATCCATGCCCGAGGCAGGATTCGAACCTGCGATCGTAGCAGCAGCGCGGCTCCGGAATGGAGCGCCTAGAACCCCACGACCACCGCCGCCGGCAAAATTCGCGTTCCCTACCACTACCTTAACATCATCGTTCCACTTCATATCGCTTTGCAGCGTTACGCCCAGATATTTTAACGACGCGGTTTTATCAAGCGCGACACTACTGATGCTGTATCCGAACAATAAGGGGTTCTTTCCCCTATTCATCCGACATTTTTCTACGTTTACAGCTACTTGCCATTCATCACACCAACTACAGATCTTATCTAAGTCACATTGTATCATCGTACAGTCACTCATCTTCGACACCTTCCCCAACACTACAGCATTATCAGCGAACAACCGCAGATTGCTGCCCAGGCTGTCCACCAAATGATTTATGTATATAGAAAATCACCGCGGTCCTGTCACATTTCGGTGGGGCACTTGACGGTAGTCTTGTCTCTAATGGACACTAGCCGGTGACGACAACTTTCTGGTTTCTCAGAACTTTTTTCGATCCACGGCTGTATGAAACTGAAATCAGTGGTAGCAATATGAAAGAACACCCATGGCTTAAAAACTGAACTTTTTGTTTATGAATAAAAGTAACACCCCAGTTTTCCAACCAAGACTATTTGTTCTTTCACACGTTGGTTTCTATTGCTGACCAAGTCTACAAGGCACACGCATATCTGAGAACCCGTTCCACATGCTCGTACCTTCGTTAACAGTGTTAATTTGGGTACTGTGACAAATGATTTTCGGAAATCTAGAAATTTGGACTTTCCCTGTTGCCCTTCATCCATGGTTCGCAGTATATCATGCGAGAAAAAGTAAACTGAGCTTCACACGAGCAGTGCTTTCTGAAACAGTGCTGATTCGTGAAAATAAGGTTTTTGGTATCCAGAAAAATTATTATTTTCTAGACTTAGGCAGCAGATCATTGTTACGGATATTAGTCTGCAATTCTGCGTGTCCGTTCTTTTACTCATATTACATACAGAAGGTCACCTTGGGACTTTCCGCTGGACGAGACATTCGCGATGAATGAACCTAAGTAAGAGGCAAATAATGCTGTAGGGTAGTCTTTGTAAAAGTGAATTGTTATTCGATCCGAACTTGGCTACTTATTAGTTTTCAGCTCTTTCCGTTGTTTCTCTATGCCACGGACGTTTATAGTGTTGTCCATATGGGACTCTGTGCGATGGGCAAACAGCGGTACCTTTGTACGATTCTCCCGGATGAACTATTTCCTAAAAGCGGAATTTAAAAATACGGCTTTCGTTTCGCCATCTTCACCCTGTAGACTACAGCAAATATTTTTAACGATTGTTTTTCTCGCCGATCCAACGGTCATTCTTCTTCTTCTTCTTCTTCTTCTTCTTCTTCTTCTTCCTCTACTACTACTACTACTGGTTGCTTCACAACCCTGTGTGGATGTCTGCCTGCTACACTATCGCTTTCCATTCTGCCCTTTCGTTTACCTCCGTTCCCCACCTTCTTGTGTTTCCTTCTACGTCGTTCTCCTTTTAAACTTCTTCCTCTCGGTTTCCATCGGAAAACCATCTTCGTTGTTCTTGTGTCCTCCATCCTTAACACATGTCCTACCCAAGCTATTCTTTTATTTTAATTAACCTTACAGCATTAGCTCCTTGTATGACGTGATCCAACTGATAACTGGTCCTTGTTGTCCAAGTACCGTCATTAATTCCGATCCCTCCATAAATTTTTCGTACTATTCTTCTTTCAACTACTCTGAGCTCGTTTGAAGCAGGCCTGAATAGGACGTAGTGTATCGTCGAAACTGACAGCCTAAAAATAAAAATAAATGACGGTAATTGGTATTGTTTTATTGGACTCTGAACTGTTGTTCATCAATGCTGCTTAGCGTCCATGCTTTACATCCATATGTACCCACTGGCCTAGTCATCCCTTCTATGTAGTCATTCTGAGCTGTCGGTTTACCATTCTAAAAGTCATTAGCTTTTTAAATGTATGATACCTCCTGTTACCGCTTACAATGTTGGCTTTTATGTTAGTTGACATGGAATTTACTTTATTATCATTAGCGCCTAGGTGCCCAAAATCCTCTACATGCTGAGAATTAAGACCTGCTGCTGACAAGTTATTGCCCCCTGTTCTACCGAATTTCATACATTAAGGTTAGTATTCGTTAATTTCCAGTCCCCTACGCTGTGCGGCTTTTTTCATTTCCGCCACCACTCTCTCCAATTACATCCTCCGTCTACAAATAAATGCCACGTCATCATCATATGAGATAACTGTGTGGTTCTCGTAGCTATGTGTCCAGACATTTGCAGGTTTTGTGTAATTGCTCTTAAGGTCAAATTGGAAAGCAATGTGGAAAGAACATTATCTCGTCTAACTCCTTTATTGATATTGTTTATTCCCCATCCACTCTCACAATTGCCTTTTAACCTGTCAGTGTTGCCTAAATAATCGAAATACATTTGAATGAAATGCCAAGCAGTTTTATATCTTCTAGCATCTGTTTCTATCTAGACTATCGAAGGCCTGCTTGAAGTCAGCGTGGATATTGTTGAGTTCTATATTCTATTCATACGATTCTTTCTGTCACAAGTTTGTTTGTGTGGCCATCCTCCGCAGCAAGCATATAAATACTCGTTTTACAAATCAAACTGCCTTTTCCTGCTGCTAGTTACTTTATTTATCCCATACGCGTTTCGCCATCTCCTGTCCTAAGGCATCATCAGTGGGATGATTTGCTGATCTGCGTTTCCTCACATCTGCTCTGGAGGTCGCACTACCACTTTCATCACTGCCATATATTCACCTCTTTGTATTCTCGCCATCCACACGCTGTTCACCGTATTTCTCACTTTTTTTGTGGCGGAGTCGCGATATTTACGCTGTGAAAAGAAATGTACGACGAAAGAACGATAGTCCACCACAAAAAAAGAGTGAGAAACACGGTGAACAGTGTGTGGATGGCGAGAACACAAAGATGTGAATATATGGCAGTGATGAATGTGGTAGTGCGACCTCCAGACCAGATGCGAGGAAACGCAGATCAGCAAATCATCCCACAGATGATGCCTTTGAACAGGAGAAGGCGAAACGCGTATGGGAAAATAAAGTAACTAGCAGCAGAAAAAGGCAGTTCGATTTGCAAAACAAGATTTTTTCTGTATTTGTCTCAGTATAAATATTTGGTCCACAGCTGATACTGCCGGCCGCGGTGGTCTCGCGGTTCTAGGCGCGCAGTCCGGAACCGTGCGACTGCTACGGTCGCAGGTTCGAATCCTGCCTCGGGCATGGATGTGTGTGATGTCCTTAGGTTAGTTAGGTTTAAGTAGTTCTCAGTTCTAGGGGACTAATGACCACAGCAGTTGAGTCCCATAGTGCTCAGAGCCATTTGAACAGCTGATACTAGGTCAAAAGCCATACTAATAATCAAGCAATATATCTTCAACATATGGGACTAATCTAGTGTAGAGAATTCGGGATAAAAACATATATTCCACATGTAGCAATGTGATCCCTCTGTATTTAGAGCAACATGCATTGTCACCTTTGTTATGTATTAGCTGGATTACATCTGTGGTCCATTCTTCTTAATTTGTTTCTTAGTTCCACATTAAGGTAATGCCTCTTCTATTTAACGGCTCGACAGTTATTTCTTCATTTGCTGGAGATCCAACCGACAGTACTTGTGAATATCTAGAACGGTTCTTCTAGGGTGGTCGCAGCCACTTGTAAACTGCAGCTGTTTCCGCACGCCCTCCTTCCCGAGGCGCGGGCCGGCCTCATCGGCCGTCACGGTGAGTGGCCAGGAGCCGGGATGACAGGTCGCCACCTGTTCAGGAAGGACATTCCGGAGTCTGCGCCATTAGGCTGTCGCAGCTGATGGACGCGCCGAGCCGGCCGGGCCGGGCGCAGGTGCGAGGCCCGAGGTAATTGCCCGGGGGTCCCGCCGCCGGATTACCATAGGCGGCTCATTAATGCCCTCCTGCGGGCAGAATTAAAACGGAGGACGCGGCCTCCTTAATGGAAGACGTATGCGCCTCCGCCGGCCCTAATCTCAGCGCCAGATGCCCGCCAGAAGAATTAACCGCGTGACAGCAGTCCGCGAGGGAGGGGCGCGCCGGATGATCGCCTCGGGGAGCCTTCTAGGGAGGGACCAGCGTTCACGATACGATAAGAGAAGTTTCAAGAAAATGCTGACACTAGTTACTTCTGAGAAGTTCTTTGACATGTCTCCGCAGAAACGTATCGAATGCACCTACCAGACTGGGGCAACCCTCCCCTCCGACCCCATACCCCGCCAACACTTTTCTTGTCATTGGTCTATTATGATTACAGTCCTATGCAGTCAGCCTGTGGTATATTACTGGATTCTCTCGGTGTAGATGTTTGATTACACGAACTTATAAATTTTCATAGACAGAACATTGTCTTTTGGTAGGTTACAGTCGCTTCTGCAATTACTTGTTTGGAACTGTATTTAGTAGTTCCAGTCAGTAGATTGGAATCAGTTCGCCACTTTAAATAATTTGCAGCAAGTGGGTATATTCGTATGATCACTAATTGGTGTTTACAACCAGGAAATCCTTACCAGTGTTTTACACACTATAGCTCTGCCATACACTGTTGCGTTTAGTTGCTGTTAATTAACAGTATGCACTCAGATTTACACAGCTGCTCACACCTACAGCTAGTCACTCTTTTACTGTTTGGTACTCTTTTACTGTTTGGTACATTTGTTACATACAGTTAGTTTTTTAACTTTTAATCGTTGACTTTCAGTAAGTTGATCATTTGTAGTTATAAGTTGTTAGGTATCTACAGTTATGAGTAGTGAAGCATTTTCAATTCTACAGTAAGTGGATAGCCACTTACACTACCAAGTAATTGACCATTTAGTGTTGCAGATACTAAACCATCTTCAAGCTACGGGTGATGATTTCCTTTTATAGAGGCGGTTAGCAAAATGTAGACAGTAACCCACAGACATTCTACAATATTACAGAGTGCGTGTTGATGAGAAGGCAACGGCCTTGCCGCAGTGGATACACCGGTTTCCGCGAGATCACCGAAGTTCAGTGTTGTCGGGCGTGGTCGGCACTTGCATGGGTGACCATCCAGGCCGCCATGCGCTGTTGCCATTTTTCGGGGTACACTCAGCCTCGTGATGCCAATTGACCGAATAGTAGCGGCTTCGGTCAAGAATACCATCATAACGACCTGTATAGCGGTGTGCTGACCCCACGCCCCTCCTATCAGCATCATCCACTGAGGATGATACGGCGGTCAGATGGTCCCGGTAGGCCACTTGTGGCCTGAAGACGGAGTGTTGTTAAGAAGAACAATGCAGTGATCCTTCGACGGCCACTGCAGAGCCTAGAGTTCTTATGAACGACATGAAATGTGTTCGCAGTTGCGATTACGAACAACCCTCAGCTAAATAAAGAAATGACGACAGAGAAAATCGTGCCCGCCCGGGATTCGAACCCGGATATTCCACATTACGTGAGTTTTCGTTTAACCGCTTAGGCTATCAGTGCACGACTCACAACCAGGCCCAAACGTCATATGTCGTCATTCCTGCCTCACAACCTATGTTCGTACACACATTATGCAATTTCGGTGCAAGGGAAGGCATTTTAATTGAAAATCGCTGCCTAGTGTAAGCGAATAAATACGATACTGCAGTCCCTATGTCAATGCGAACAATGTGATGTTCCTTCGGACATGCATGCATCATTCTTCTTACTCATGAAATACGGAAATGTACACTACTGGCCATTAAAATTGTTACACCAAGAAGAAATGCAGATGATAAACGGGTATTCATTGGACAAATTTACTAGAACTGACATGTGACAACATTTTCACGCAATTTGGGTGCATAGATCCTGAGAAATCAGTACCCAGAACAACCACCTCTGGACGTAATAAAGATCTCGATACATCTCGGCATTGAGCCAAACAGAGCTTGGATGGCGTGTACAGGTACAGCTGCCCATACAGCTTCAACACGATACCACTGTTCATCAAGAATAGTGACTCGCGTATTGTGACGAGCCAGTTGCTCGGCCACCGTTGACCAAACGTTTTCAGTTGCGGAGAGATCTGGAGAATGTGCTGGCCAGGGCAGCAGTCGAATATTTTCTGTATCCAGAAAGGGCCGTACATGATCTGCAACATGCGGTCGTGCATTATCCTGCTTGAATGTAGCGTTTCGCAGGGATTGAACGAAGGGTAGAGCCACGGGTCGTAACACATCTGAAATGTAACGTCGACTGTTCAAAGTACCGTCAATGCGGACAAGAGGTGACCGAGACATGTAACCAATGGCACCCCATACCATCACGCCGGGTGACAGGCCAGAATGGTGATGACGAATACACGCTTCCAATGTGCGTTCAGCGCGATGTCGTCAAATACGGATGCGACCATCATGATGCTGTAAACAGAACCTAGATTCATCCGAAAAAATGACGTTTTGCCATTCGTGCGCCCTGGTTCGTCGTTGAGGCGCTCCTGTCTGTGATGCAGCGTCAAGGTTACCAGCTGATAGTCCATGCTGCTGCAAACGTCGTCGAACTGTTCGTGCAGATGGTTGTTGCTGCAAAAGTCTTCATCTTTTGACTCAGGGATCGAGAGGTGGCTGCACGATCAGTTACAGCCATGCAGATAAGCTGCCTGTCATCTCGACTGCTAGTGATACGAGGCCGTTCCGTATTACCCTCCTGAACCCACCGATTCCATGTTCTACTAACAGTCATTGGGTCTCGACCAACGCGAGCAACAGTGTAGCGATACGATAAACCGCAATCGCGATAGGCTACCAAAGTCGGAAGCGTGATGGTACGCATTTCTCCTCCTTACACGAGGCATCACAACAACGTTTCACCAGGCGACGCCGGTCAACTGCTGTTTGTGTATGAGAAATCGGTTGGAAACTTTCCTCATGTCAGCACGTTGTAGGTGTCGCCACCGGCGCCAACCTTGTGTGAGTACAGTGAAAAGCTGATCATTTGCATATCACAGCATCTTCTTCATGTCGGTTAAATTTCGCGTCTGTAGCAATGTCATCTTCATGGTGTAGCAATTTTAATGGCCAGTAGTGTAACAGGAGTATTGCAGTCACGTGCCAGCGAATAAGGCATTTGTTGTAGTGTATAAAAATAATTTCAAATAGCACTACGAGAACTGATACGTCTTCTGTGTAGGAGGTTGTATAAAACATGGAAAGACCGCGTTTGCATGACATCTGTAAATGCAAATGCTGGACAAGCGTGCAGATTGCGCTGTCGGCAGTGCTTTATGTCAAAGCTAAGTGACTTCGAACGTGAGAAAGTTGACCGGGTGGAATGGTGGGTGCTTCTGTAACCAAGATTGCAGAAGTTTTCGGGGTTTCAAGAGATACAGTATCACACTTTTACTCCACATACAGAGAAGGCTGAAAAACATCATCCGCTAAGTAACAACAGCGACGAAAATGTTGTGATGAGTGGTCGTGACAAAGGGTCACTGAAAAGACTGTGGCGAAAAATAAAGGCAGAAGTCACTGCCCGAAGTCTAGTCGCACTTCTACGATTTTTTTTATTCTTCTTTTCCGTCTCGGGATGGTAACACTGACAGCTCTTCGATGACACCTAGGACCACTGCTCCCCGTTTCTTCCCCTGAAGTTCCCTTGCTGATATCATCTATAAAAAGGGGAGCAGCTGCTTCTCGCAAAGAGAGGACTTGCGACTGTAGATAGGTATTTCCCGCCAGTATCTGCGCAAAAAGTGGCGCATACCGCGGAGGCGCCGAATTCACGGCCAGTCTAACTTGTCAAAAGTCTTTTCTTTTTACTACACGAGTTTATTTCATCGTTAGTAACCGACAAACGAAACCCATTTATCAGTTTGGCCACAATGCAGAAAAATTTAGTCAGCGACAGTTTGCTAGAGATAAGAGAAAAGTGTCCGGCAGTGTATCTTTAGGATTTATAACGTCGCAGTCTGGCTAACTAGCGGTAGAGCTGTATATATTGCCGTTGTATAAAAAAAAATCTATTTGGGCTGCCCTGAAATCCCACAAAGTGCGTATTATTAGTCTCGATCAGGTCAAGCAATTATGTGCTCCCCGGCCTATTTTAACACAGCTACACGTAGGGATATATCAGTTCCTATGCTGGTATTAAAAATGGTTCAAATGGCTCTGAGCACTATGGGACTTAACTGCTGAGGTCATCGGTCCCCTAGAACTTAGAACTACTTAAACCTAATTAACCTAAGGACATCACACACACCCATGCCGCAGGAATCCGGTATTAATCATAGCTTCAGTACATACACAACACCAATATATCCACTAAAGTTTTTCAGTTTACTTTAGCCTAATAGTTCGTAACAGAGCGATAATTTGTTAATGCGGCAAAGAGTACTTCTGCACGCCGCGTTCCTTGGACAATCGTCGGCCGGAGTGGCCGAGCGGTTCTAGGCGCTACACTCTGGAACCGCGCGACCGCTACGGTCTCAGGTTCGAGTCCTGCCCCGAGTGTGAGTGTGTGATGTCATTAGGTTAGTTAGGTTTAAGTAGTTCTAAGTTCTAGGGGACTGATGACCACAGCTGTTAAGTCCCATAGTGCTCAGAGCCACTTGATTTGAATCTTGGACAATCAATGTCGTCGCACAGATAATTATTTACTGCGTACACAATATTGAATGGATTAAAAGATGTTATTAACGCAGTAATAACAATGCTGGTTTACTGCGTTATTTTCGCATCCTAACATTGCCGTAAGGAAATAGCTTTTCCTATCTGGGTGGAATTAATGACGTATAATTCAGTCCAAGATATTATGCAAGTTCCAGAGTCCATTTTACGAAAGTTAATTCTTTTCTCACAATTCGGTTTCAAAGTTTAGTCTCTATATCGGTCCATCATTAATAGTTTCTAACTTTAGGTAATGTCCAGTTTTTTATTGAACATATTCAATTTAAGACAGTTTCGAACCTTTCACTATCTATATTCTACGTGATATCCTATTTGAAGTTACTGATTTACTTATTACATATTCAGTGAGACGTAGTAGATCGCAAATCTTTAGCGTTCAAAAAACAATCTCGTTGCGCCCACGTATACGCGCACACGCTGAGTTACGACTTGCTCCAGCAAACTCTCGTAACACAGTAACGGTGGATGGCTCTTTCTTAGGTATTACACACGACTCTCAAAGAGTACTCATAAGGAGTATTCTTTGAGATCATTCGTCCTACTCCGTGATTTCTGACTACGGTACTTTGCGATCTACTATGATTTTATTTTGAAACTAATGGCATTCTATCTTTTTCCTTTCTTTCTTTTTCAAAACACTAAGCTACTTGGTACTGAATTTCTTTTCTATCTACGTGCTACTATTCAAGCAACATTATTGCAAAAGGGAGTTTGTTTTCTTTTTCTTTTTTTTTCATTTATGAAATTTGGAACTTGATTTTTGGGACTTTTGGGCTTTTGGGCTCTCTTTTTATATTTTTCATTTTTCGTCCAAAGGAAGCGGCGTTACAGTTTGTTACAATGAACAAAAACATATAATATCAGAGGGAAAAACACGAGTACGTTTTTAAATAAACGTTCGATATTATGTGCTAGACTGACAGGAACAGAACCAGGTTCGTTAAAAAATCGAAACCTTTACAATCTTGACGCTCTAGAAACTTTGGGGTAAATTTTTAAGGCTGTAAGTCTCATGAAAATTAATATCTAAGGTTATAAATGCTTACGTAATATTTATTAGTTCGAAGGTAGCAGTAAATTTAAAGAAACGTCATCTTAAATTTGGAGGTGTATCGCACAGAACTAAACGAAGATTGTGTGTTTTATTCAGTACTAAACATGGGCTTTCCAAGAGAGAAAAGACATAAACAGTTACACTGTTTTAAAAAGAACAAAAGACTGCAGAGGTTAATGAGAACAAATACCCTATGCGTATGGAGAATGCTGTACAAGAACGTTGGTAACAAAAATGTGTTGCCAAAGAATACCCCGTACTTGATGGGACCCTCTTCTGTGCATTCAATGATGACGTGTGCAATATTCCACAGTTAGGACACCTTTTGTTATTTCAACCTGTCAGTTAATCAAACTTCGAGTCAAATGCAAATACTCCACTGCTACTGTCGCAGGTTCGAATCCTGTCTCGGGCATTGAGGTGTGTGACGTCCTTAGGTTAGCTAGGTTTAAGTAGTTCTAAGTTCTAGTGGACAGTTGACCTCAGAAGTTAAGTCCCACAGTGCTCAGAGCCATTTGAATTATTTGTTGCATGGATCACACTAACATTCAAAACATCGATATTCAGAAACGTACATTATGTTGGAACATTATAAATTTCCTCAAAGAGAATGGTCTATTGACACATAGTCAACACGGATTAAGAAAACATCGTTCTTATGAAACACAAAAAGCTCTTTACTCACACGAAGTACTATTGACAAGGGACTTCAAACTGACTCCGTATTCCTAGATTTCCACAAGGCTTTTGACACTGTACCACACAAGCGACTTGTAGTGAAACTGCGTGCTTATGGAATATCATCTTAGTTGTGTGACTGGCTTCGTGATTTCCTGTCAGAGAGATAACAGTTCGTAGTAACTGATGGAATGTCATCGAGTAAAACAAAAGTGATTTCTGACGTTCCTCAAGGTAGCACTATAGGCCTATAGGCCTTACCAATATAAATGACACAGGAAACTATCTGAACAGCCGTCTTAGGCTGTTTGCAGATTTTGCTGTCGTTCATCGTCTAATAAAATCATCAAAGAGCAAAACAAATTGCAAAACTATTTAAAAAGATACCTGGATGGTACGAAAATTGGCAATCTACCCCAAATAATGAAAAGTGTGAGGTTGAGAGGCACCCACATGCCTTGCTCATACTGTGGCATCAAGCAGTCAGGCCTGCAAGATGAGTGGTCTGCCAAGCGAGTGGATTCATTCTTATTTATCGAGTAACATAAACTCTAGTATTCACCCTTAAGTTACAAGTTATCCTCCTATATGATTAATACACAACGGAAACACGCATCTGACTATCAGTGATTTACAGAACTCTGACTGTACACTACGCACTGGCAATACCACATTTTCTTTTTGTCTTTTATTTTACGGCTTTTGTCAACACGTGGCCACCGCACTGAATATGAATGGCGCACACATTATAAATTTGGGACATTATGACAACATACAATTCGAAGGAAAGTCCACCAATCTTTTTCTTTTCACTATCTTCTTTATTCCGATAAATTCTCTAACCTAAACACACAAATTCTACAACCTACAACAATAACATATGAGAAATTCTGCCCAGTGGGCATGGCCTTACAATGGTGAATCTCTATATTATGGTCTCGTAATTATTTTAACGCTACAGTGCACTTTCTGGATAGGATGGTGGATCTTTTACTGTACCTCACACTTCGACTCTCACAACCATCATCACTAAACTTTCCTCCAGACCGAGCGGTACCGAAGGAACAAACATAACCCACTCATCTTTTGAAACTACCTCGCTACTCTCCCGTGCAAACCACACATACCCAAATTCCATGACATTCACCACACTACAACATGAAATACTACACAGAGAATAGTCACAACATTATCACTTTCAGCTTTCCCACTTCAATTAATATTTATCCCAGTTTCACACGACACTGCCCGACTTTGTAATTCTACTTTCCTACTCTGAACTCTGGAGATATTTGCACGTCTTCCTGTGCAATGCAAGCCAAGTGGCGTTGCTGGATAGACGGCCGACTCACCTTGCTTCTCTCTCAGAGTTTGAATCAAGCGTCACACGGAATCATATCACGCAAAGCAATATTAAGAACATCACACACGCGGGTCCTCAACTGATACCATGGACGAGTACTTCTCTTTATCCTTTGTCTCATACACAGATTGAGACTCACACAGTACTCACCACGTGGAAGTACTCGTCTCTAATTTCAAGTCCTGCACACGCTATTTCTTAAATATTTCAACTTATTATACACACACTGGTAATTCAGCTTAACTTAAGCACACGGACGTATTTCAACTTATTGCTACGCGTGGTTTCATTGTGACCGTTGGTCACTTCCGAAGATTCCTACAATCCCATTAATATTGCCTGCCTGACATTTAATTCTCCCCACAAAACTTCCTGAAATAGAGAAATTAATATTTCAAACTACTCTTAAATATTCCACATGCATACCATGTCTCCACTCTTTCGTCATTACGGAGCACAACTAAAACAGTTCTTAACAGCACAAGATCCAGCGGCATAGTGCTGAAACATGGCCGTTCCTGAGGTTCTCTCCCATCTCTGTCGAGGTGGGGGAAGCACCTTGCTATCGTATTGGTCAGCCACATTTCAGGCGCTCAAAGCTCTGGTAAATTTCATCTCTTTGGTCCCACCAAAGGTGGCCAAAGGATCGACTCAAAGATGATCATATATTCACATTCACTATCTGCGGTTAGCAGACGACCATACATTCATTCATTTCACAGATCTCACCAAACTGGATGTAGAGATTTACTTTGTGGGAGTGCACATGTGATCAATTAAATAAAAAAATTGTCATTCTTTCCCACACTGGTATCCGGCTTCGCTGTATTAATTGAAATTGAGTTATTTTACAAAAAAAAAAATGTGTTGTTCTGACAAAATAATGAAGTATTTCGTACCTATTTTCAATGTCGGGCGATATTGTACCCTTTCAAGGTGATCAACATGAGTACAAAAAAAGACTACATTAAATTTAGGTTAAACGATAAATCAGTGAAATATAAGAGCCCTAAATTCAGCTAAACACCTAGGAATTACAATTACAAACAACTTAAATTAGAAAGAACACATGGAAAATTTTGTGGGGGAATGCTAACCAAATACTGCGCTTTATTGGCAGAACAGGAACAGTAAATATGTACTAAAGGGACTGGCTCACTACGCCTGTTCGTCCACTTTTGGAAATCTGCTGCGGGGTGGGGGCTCCGTACCAGATAGGATTAACGGAGTACATCGAGAAAGTTCAAAGAAGAGGAGCGGGTTTTGTATTATCACGATATGGGAGAGAGAGTCATTTATATGATAGGAGATTTGGGGTGGATATCACTAAAACAAAGGCATTTTTCGTTGCGACAGAATCATCTCACGAAATTTGAGTCACCAGCATTCTCATCCGAATGCGAAAATATTTTGTTGACGCCGACGTATATAGGAAGAAACGATAATAATAATAAAATAAGGGAGATCAGAGCTCCCATGGAAAGACGTAGGTGTTGGATTTTTCCGGGCGCTGTTCGAGATTGGAATAATCGACACATGTTGTGACTCTGGTTCTATGAACCCACCATCAGGCACTGAAGAGTTATTTGCAGAGTATCTAGGTCGATGAAGAAACAGATGTTGATGCATGCAGGCAGTCATATGAGTTTTTTTCAGTTTCACTTCTCATATATGACTCAAAATGCAAAAATGCATGCTGTTACATGAAATGGACACAATTGGTTTTTTTGTTTTTGTTTCTGAAAAAGTCCGTAGAAACAGAGCTCATCCAGGACTACCTCCTAGAAGAACATTCATTTTTGATAACGTCTCACATCACAACAAGGAGGAGCAGAGTATACAGTCTACCTCTAGACGGCTACAAAGTGAAGTACCACCCACAGTGGCCAGTATTTACCAATTTTATTGTGTGTATCCGAGTTGCGTCTAACTTCATCCGTTTATTTCATTGACAAAATTTTACAAAACAACGAATTTGTTCCCGTACGACCCCCTTCATATCATTCAGGACTAAATTTCTTACAACTGACCTGGGATCTTGCAAGGAAGAAGATCCGTAAGCATATCAGGATAGCTCGTTTCGCTTCGGGAATAAAAATCACAGTGGCCAGCAGTGAGTGGGAGTCGCTCTCTGAAGGTTCTGCACAAACTTGGTTATGTCGGTAGCTACTTGATCCATCCAGTGCAGTCGAGAAACTCGATCCTTTTTGCCGGTTATCGACATTGATAGTGGCAAGACGGCTCCGGAAATTCTAACGCTTTCTATAATGTTTTAATTTACGTTGAAAAAAGCATTTTTTTCTTGTGATGTCATCTGAAATTAACAGTTTTCACATTTTCTCCTTTACTTATACTGTGAAAATCTTGCATCTTACCAAATTTCATAACTCTAGGTCAACGGAAAGTACCTTACAAGTTTTGCCAGTGAGTTCGTGAGTACAAAAATATTTGACATAAGTGTCTGTATCTTTTGGCTGCATTGCCCGAGAAGCTTCAGTTTTTTACATCAACGAGGTACTATAGATTTCAGTAAGTGACATAAATTTGAGCATGTTACGTGTACCTTCCCACGAGAAAAATTGTTTTCAAATGTTGGACAGACAGATAGACAGACAGACAGACGAAAAACAAAGTGATCCTTATAATGGTTCACATCAAACGAATTAGCAATTGAAAATAAGGACAACCACCAGCTGTAGAATGGAATGACGACGATGAGAATTTGTGGCAGACCGGGACTCGAACCCGGATTCCCCCCTTATCGCGAGCGGTCGCATGTGTAAAGGATCTTTGCATCATAACCATAACGACACAGCCACTGCAATATTGTCTTATAAGGGTTCCGTTTTCACCGATTAAGGTGTGTATCCCTAAAAAACGATCCACGCTTTTGGGTAACACAAGAAGACTGGACTAAACTGTGCTGCAGTTAAAAAAATGTGTGATGGTTATTGGAGGAGAGGTGCTGCAATGAACTACGAAATGAAGATCTATACATATAAAAGAAAGTCTTGTTAGTTACACTATTTATAACTCAAGAACGGCGGGACCGGTTTGGCAGAAAATTGGTGGAGAGGTAGCTTAGAACCAGGAGACGGACATAGGATACTTTTTATCCCGTCCGACCGCTACAGAACGTGGTATAACAAAAACGCATCTGGCACGGAATAACAAAACGCAAATTTCAGCTACACGCCACTATAAAAAGTGGTATAACAAAAACGCATCTGACGTGGAATAACAAAACGCAAATGACAGCTAAACGTCTATGGTTAAGTATCAGTATGTATCATTAATTAAAAATTTAAACAAATAATTTGTATTTTCTTTGAATCATCATTAACAAGCCGCGACCAAGACGATCGAATATTTCTCGACAAAGCCATAATGCAAGAAGGATACAACACAGCCAGTACTTCCAAGATCAATGGCTGCAGACGAAATAAATGCTTGCCTCAGATCATCGAATCTATGGCGCTATGTGAAGAAACTTCAGCTGACAACAAATATGAGACTTGCATTGCTTAATGATACATCTGCTGAAGATTTCACTGAGCAATTGCTGACTGTCGGTAATGGTCGAGTACCTGTCGAAGAATCGAGCGGATTGATTTCATTTCCTCATAATTTCTGTAACTTTGTCTCATGGAAAGACGAACTTATCAACAAAGTATTCGCAAACATCATTACTAACTACAAACGTAATGAATAGTTGAGTGAGCGAGCAATTTTAGCGGCTAAGAATAAAGATGTAGATGACCTAAACTACATAATTCAGGTCTGTTGACGGTGTAACAAATGAAGATGAAGCCACCAACTATCTAATTGAATTTTTAAACTCCTTGGGTGCGCCTGGCTTACCACCGCACAATTTACGCCTAAAAGTTGGCTCCGTAGTAACTATGCTTCGAAACATAAACCAACCAAAACTGTGCAACGGTACGCGTCTGATGGTAAGTAAATTGATGAGCAATGTTATTTAAGCGACGACACTAAAAGGATAATTCGAAGGTGAGGAAGTTCTCATTCCGAGGATCCCCATGATCCCAACCGATACGCCGTTTGAGTTTAAAAGACTTCAGTTTCCGATCCGTCTTGCATTCGCCGTGACCATTAACAAATCACAAGGCCAATCCTTGAAAGTTTGTGGTTTAAACCTGGAATATCCATGTCTTCCACATGGTCAATTATATGTGGCATGTTGACGGGTCAAAAGACCATATGCGTTGTTTGTTCCAGCGCCTGATAATAAAACAAAAAGTGTCGTGTAACACAAGGTACTTAATTGAAGAGTGTTAGCTATGCAGCAAAAACCATAATGAATAAAGAATCATTAAAATACATAATTTTTATTTGTATTTGTGGTGTCACCGCCAGACACCACACTTGCTAGGTGGTAGCTTAAATCGGCCGCGGTCCATTTAGTACATGTCGGACCCGCGTGTCGCCACTGTGTGATCGCAGACCGAGCGCCACCACAAGGCAGGTCTCGAGATACGGGAGAAGACTCACCCAGTTGTACGGACGACATTGCTAGCGACAATACGGACAAAGCCTTCCTCTCATTTCCCGAGAGTCAGTTAGAATAGCCTTCTGCTAAGTCCATGGCTACGACCTAGCAAGGCGCCATTAGCCTTACCTAGTTGAGAGTTATCGTATAAATGTCTCCAGAAGAACGTTGTAAACCAACAAAGAATAAAGTTAAGTATATCCCAAAGCTACGTATTTTCTTTATAGCAGTCATAACGTATCCTGTTCCAGACTTGACGCCAGTCGGCGTGTGTGTGTCTGCGTGCCTTTCGGCTCCCTTCTCAGTGTGGCGTAAGTAGCTTGTTAAGCCACAACAGTATTTACTTATAAAAAATTGAACTTAACATCCAACACCTGATTATTTATTGGCTTTAAGGCGGAACAGAGTTCGCTGGGTCAGCTAGTATAACAATATTAGTCGGTGTGGTCTCGAACTAAGAGGCGTCATTATCGATCGAAACTGACAGTCGTCGAAAAGGCAAACACAAGTGACGAAGAACTCGGCATCGCTGTGGAATGTAGTTTTACAATTACGCCAGCGAAAAGTTGTGAGCTGCAGATGTAAGACAAATATATCGTACGTCCTGTTCTGTTCTTGCGGTATTTCAGTAGCTTGAACGGACGTACACACAAAACACACACATACACCCCCTCCACACACACACACACACACACACACACACACACACACACACAGGGAATCCGGTGATGAAACACAGACTACTCTTATCGAATAACGCAAAATGAATAAACGAACTTGCTGGCCGAGGAGGCCAAGCGGTTCTAGGCGCTACAGTCTGGCACCGCGTGACCGATACGGTTGCAGGTTCGAATCCTGCCTCAGGCATGGATGTGTGTGATGTCCTTAGGTTAGTTAGCTTCAAGGAGTTCTATGTTCAGCCGGCCGCGGTGGGGGAGCGGTTCTAGGCGCTGCAGTCTGGAACCGAGTGACCGCTACGGTCGAAATTGGCACAGTCGTTTCTTTCGTCAGGGATGAAATTATCTGACAACAAAATGAATTGGGCAATATACCATCAGCACCTAGGCAAGGAGCTATTTTGCCAATAACAGTATGCAGGAGATGTTTTATATCGATATGGAACAGTGGGCAAATTAAATTTTATACTATTCCTTGTAAAACGAGATATATGATGGAGTTATGATTTTCAAAGTCAGAGCACTAACGCACGATACTACCCATATCCTGACATTGCGGTGGTCAAAGGCGATGTACTATTTCATCTCCACACCAGTGAACCAACTTTCGGAATTCCCAGATGCGTGAGTACGCGCTTTCTTGTGTTAAATTCAGTGAGATACTGTCACAGGGATACTGAAGGAACTGAACTGGCAGACTCTTGAACACAGACGTAAACAATTCCGAGAAAGACTATTAACAAACTTTCAAAAACCGGATTTAAATGTTTACCCTAGGGATTCACTACAACCCCCTACGTATCGCTCACACAGGGATCGTGAGAATAGCCGGATGTAGTGGCCGTGCGGTTCTAGGCGCTGCAGTCTGGAACCGAGTGACCGCTACGGTCGCAGGTTCGAATCCTGCCTCTGGCATGGATGTGTGTGATGTCCTTAGGTTAGCTAGGTTTAAGTAGTCATAAGTTCTAGTGGACTGATGACCACAGATGTTAAGTTCCATAGTGCTCTGAGCCGTCTGAAATATTTATAAGTTCTAGGGGACTGATGACCTCAGCAGTTAAGTCCCATAGTGCTCAGAGCCATTTGAACCAATAAATGAACTTGAAGTCTCTCTGTGACGAACAGGCCACCATGTACAGTGCCACATTTCCTCACTGCATCAGACAGTACAGCGAAACTTCTGAACAGAAACTAGCGTACCGTCACACAATCTGGCAGTCGGGACCCCTCTTCCCCTCTCCCACCAAATAGTGGTGATGAAAATTCGTTGCAGCAGTACTAATCAAACCGGCTACATCAGTTCCGAGTGAAGCCGCACTACCAAGCGCGAGCCTTTATTAATTGCTGCCTTTAATACGCTCGCGAAGCGTTGACTGATGGGTTGCGCGGCAGGGGAGCCGGTTGTCTGTACATTACACCGGGGAGAGGCGGCGTTCTATTTTACCGGCGGAGAGGACGTGTCACTGTGAGCCATGTCCGCCATTAAACTCCGTCAAGGACGCAGCAGAGGGACGGGCTCGCGTCCCACGTACTCCAGGCCGCTCCAGCCACCGTCGCTCGCCTGCAAATTGCTGCCGTTCGATCACCGTGCCCAGACAATGTCACATGGAAACCGTCGTGCCCCGCCTAAACACTACTGCTGACGTAAGAGACACGTTATCCATGTATCTCTATTCGTAGTTCTGATAGGTGATCTTGGCATCACTTTTGAAGCTCTATATGGAAAATGAGAAAGAAATGTTGTCTTCCAGTAAGGAAGTGCACAGGGTTGCTAGACAGATGCTGTGTGCTCGAATATTTCTTAACAAATAGTACCGCGGTGCATCTCGTCTCCATCTACATTATTTCTCCACAACCTACAGTACAGTGTACTACGGAATATAGTGCCACACACATAAACATAAACGAATTCCACACACATAAATCCACACGAGTTGAACTGAGCAATACCAAAAACTGTTATAAAGACTTCCTACCATAACGCAAGGCGTGTTTACGAGCCCTGTTCAAAAAATTGAGGAACATTCGTAATTTTGCGTGTGTTGGAACGAAATGCGGTTTGCATTCCTGCACACGCCTCTGTTTAATATGTAACTGCCGGAAGTTGTGGACATACGGTACTTTTTCAATATTTCTTGATAAACCAAACTAAAGTATTTGCCAGATATCGCTCGCCCAATCAGAGATAAGTAAGAGCACTGACAGACTCTGAGGGACAATTACATAATTATGCTCTTCAGTTAGTAGCTTCAGTAGTAGTTTTCTGTTCTGTTCTTGTTCGTCATAAAGTGCAGACGTATATGTGAAACCAGGTACTATATTTACGAAAATTTATTTGAATAATCACCAGTTTAAGTCAAAACGAAATCTCCGCGTTTATCAATATTTATGGAAGCCTAATAACACATTCTCCTGGACCAATATTGTTATTATTTATACGAGATGGAGACACACAGCAGCGACGATCTTCGCGACGGTGCAGTACATACATAAATAAAGGTAGGTGAACATGTACTTTTCTTCCTTTGTGGTCGTCATTTTCATTTCCTTTAATTGATCATTTGTCGCGACATTAATACCTGCAGCCTTCAACATTTCTCTTTTCTTCTAATGAAGTCTGATTCCTTTTGTTGTAATGTTTACCTGGTTCTTGTTTGTTGTTGTGATCTCCAGTCCAGAGACAGGACTGATGCAGCTCTCCATGCTACTCTATCCTGTGCAAGCTTCTTCATCTCCCAGTAAGTACTGCAACCAACATTCTTCTGAATCTGCTTGGTGTATTCATCTCTTGGTCTCCCTCTACTATATTTACCCTCCACGCTGCCCTGCAGTACTAAATTGGTGATTCTTTGAAGCCTCAGAACATGTCCTACCAACCGATCCCTTCTTCTGCTCAAGTTGTGCCACAAATTTCTCTTCTCCCCAATTATATTCAATACCTCCTCATTAGTTATGTGATCTACCCATCTAATCCTCAATATTCTTCTGTAGCACCACATTTCGAAAGCTTTTGTTCTCTTCTTGTCTAAACTGTTTATCGTCCATGTTTCACTTCCACACAAATACTTTCAGAAAAGACTTCCTGACACTTAAATCTATACTCGATGTTGACAAATTTTTCGTCTTCAGAAACGCTTTCCTTGCCATAGCCAGTCTACATTTTATATCCTCTCTACTTCGACCATCATCAGTTATTTTGCTCCCGAAATAGCAAAACTCCTTTACTACTATAAGTGTCTCATTTCAATTGACTGAATTCGACTATGTTCCATTACACACGTTTTGCTTTTGTTGATGTTCATCTTATGTCCCCCTTTCAAGACACTGTCCATTCCGTTCAACTGCTCTTCCAGGTCCTTCGCTGTCTCTGATAGAATTACAATGTCATCGGCGAACCTTAAAGTTTTTATTTCTTCTCATGGATTTTAATTCCTACTCAGAATTTTTATTTTGTTTCCTTTACTGGTTGCTCAATATACAGATTGAGTAACATCGGGGAGAGGCTACAACCCTGTCTCACTCCCTTCCCAACCACTGCTTCCCTTTCATGTCCCTCGACTCTTATAACTGCCGCCCTGGTTTCTGTACAAACTGGAAATAGCCTTTCACTCCCTGCATTTTACCCCTGCCACATTCAGAATTTGAAAGAGAGTATTCCAGTCAGCATCGTCAAAAGCTTTCTCTAGGTCTACAAATGTTAGAAACGTAGATTTGCGTTTCCTTAATCTTTCTTCTAAGATGAGTCGTAGGGTTACTGCCTCACGTGTTCCAACATTTCTACGGAGTCCAAACTGATCTTCCCCGAAGTCGGTTTCTACCAGTTTTTCCATTCGTTTGTAAGGAATTCGTGTTAGTATATTGCAGCTGTGACCTATTAAGCTTACAGTTCGGTAATTTTCACGTCTGTCAACACCTGCTTTCTTTGGGATTGGAATTACTATATTCTTCTTAAAATCTGAGGGTATTTTCCCTATCTCACACATCTTGCTCACCAGATGGTAGAGTTTCGTCATGGCTGTTAGTAGTTCTAATGGAATGTTGGCTACTCTCGGGGCCTTGTTTCGACGTAGGTTTTTCAGTGCTCTGTCAAACTCTTCACGCAGTATCATAACTCCCATTTCTTCTTCATCTACATCCTCTTCCATTTCCATAATATTGTCCTCAAGTACGTCACCCTTGTATAGACCCTCTATATACTCCTTCCACCTGTCTTCTTTCCCTTCTTTGCTGAGAACTGGATATCCATCAGAGCTCTTGATATTCATACAAGTGGTTCTCTTTTGTCCAAACCCCTCTTTAATTTTCCTGTCGGCAGTATCTATCCGACCCCTAGTGAGATACCCCTCCACATCCCTACATTTGTCCTCAAGCCATCCCTGCTTAGCCATTTTGCACTTCCGGTCTACCTCATTTTTGGCACGTTTGTATTCTTTTTTGCCTGCTTGGTTTACAGCATTTTTGTATTTTCTCCTCTCATCAATTCAATACATCTTCTGTCACCCAAGGATTTCTACGAGTCCTCGGCTTTTTACCTAATTGATCCTCTGCTGCTTTCACTATTTCATCCCTCAAAACTACCCATTCTTCTTCTACAATATTTCATTCCCGCACTCCTGTCAATCGTTCCCTAATGCTCTCGCTGAAACTCTCTACAATCTCTGGTTCTCTCATTTTATCCTGGTCCCATGTCAATAAATTCCCACGTTTTTGGTTCTTATTTCCACCATAACTGATATTCCTTGTAGTCAGGCCACAAGGAAGAGTAAATATTAGTAAATACTCGCGTCTGCCTTTCCCGTATATTCGTCATATATGAGTGACTTTTACAATAGTTACAATTTATTACCATCGTCCCCAATCCAGTTATTAGGCAGTTCACCCGCTCGCGAATGTACGCGCTTTTTCTCGTTGTTGCACCCAGGGGTGTTGTTAAATATTACCTATATTTTATTAATATTCTGTGGCACAGTTTCCACTTGTGCCTATTGCTATTGACGCGACTCTACTTGACTGCGAGATTTATTGCGCGACTTTATAATTAAACCCATTTTCCAAATTACTGCATCGGCTGGCGAAATAATCAAAAAGATTAAAAACCAACGGGGAAGGCGAATTACAAAGTTTAACCGTTGTATGCCTGTTAGTTATCGTTCAGTGCTGTGTCGAGTAGAACGTTGTGCCGCACATTATGCGAAATTGGAGATGGCAGAGTTTGAGGACCAACGCATGTGCATTAAATTTATCGTGAAACTCTATAAAATATTTATAGAGAGAGACACACCAAGTGATGCAGGGAACTTACGGTGATGACTACTTCAGCCGTACCCAGTGTTATGAATGGTTCACCCGGTTTAAAAATGGGCGGACGGAAGTTAAAGATGACCTTAGTTCAGTACGCCCTTCGATGTCTACCGAGGAGGCTCATATCAGGAACGTCAACGAAACTGTGCGTGCGAATCGAAGACTGACTGTCCGAGAAATTGTAGAAGAATGTAACATTTCAGTTGGATCATTTCATGGTATACTGACACAACATCTTGGGATGCATCGTGCTGCCACCAAGTTCGTCCCATGCCTCAAGACCAGAAAGACCTTCGCCTCGCAATCTCTGAAGAGCTTTTGGGTCGCGCGAATGAGAACGATAAGTTCCTTAAGAGAATCATTGCTGGTGAAGAGACATGGGTCTACGATAATGATGTTGAGTCTAAGGTTCAGTCTTCACATTGGATAGGGAAAGGTTCTCCAAGACGAAAAAACGCTTGTCAGATCAGGTCAAATGACAAACCCGTGCTGATAGTTTTCTTTGACTTTGAAGGATTAGTGCATCACGAACTCGTGCCACAGGGACAAAATGTTAATCGATGGTACTACCGGGGCGTGTTGCGATCTCTGCAAGAAAATATGATAAGGAAACAGCCTGAAACGTGGCGAGACAACTCATGGCTCTTGCATCACGATAACGTACCCGCAAATTCCTCGCTGTTGGTGCGTGACAGTTGCACAAAAACGAAATCACTATGCGGACCTCATCCTCCGTACTCTCCAGACCTGGCCCCTGCGGACTTGTGAAGTTGAAAACTCCTTTGCGAGGACGAAGATTTGCAACGGCAGACGAGATAAAAGAAAATTCGGTGTTTCACGTGATCCAGTGGAGACGGCATTGGGATCAGCATGAATTTTGGGAAGTAGTATTACGAAGGACGGCGTGCACAATAAGTAAAAGGAAAGCGTAAAAAATTTTGTGAATAAAGTTCCGGAATTTTTCGAACAGACCTCGTACTGATGCCGAACGTCCACATTACCTTCTTCCAACTCTGAAAGACAACCAGGAGATTCCGTGATGCTGTGGATCGCAATATAACGATTTCTGTTGGTTTCTGTGATCACGCTACGAGCCTACGGAAACGTCATTGTACTCTCTTCATCTGAAGCAAATCGACGGCTGCGTGCGTCTTGCTTCAGCGTTCCAAAAATGTGGCAACCGCATAGGGAGAGATCGGGGCTGTGGGGAGGTTGTGTAAAACCTCTGTAGTGTAGTCGAACAACCCTGGCAACGTGTGGTCGGGCATTTTCCTGCAACAGAGTAATGCCACCTGTAAACATTCCTGGGCGCTTGTAATTCATGGAGAGCTTCAGTTTTTGCAAAATGTCTACATATTGCTGTGCACTTACTGTGGCTGCGTTTTCCAGATAGTCAATGAGTAGTGGCCTGTCAATTTGTTTCGGATAAAGAGGTGCATGCACGGGCACAAACATGGTTCCGTAGGCAACCGCAAACGTATTTCCAGGAAGGCAATGACCGTCTTATCTCACAGTAGGATAAATATACCAATAGTTACTGCGATTACTTCCGAAATAATAAGTTTAATTACTTTTTTCCATCTGTCTCACTTTTATTTGACTGCTCTTAGTTTTTTTTTTGTTTATTTATTTTTTACTTGCGAATTGACCACTTAGGATCACGCTACAATTTCATTTCTTCTTTGTTGGAAGTTTCCTCTTTCACCAGTACTCCTGTTGCTTATGTTACTCCGTCCAGGTTCTTCCAGTCTTCTTAGTTCTTTCGGCTTGGAATCCTTCCAAATTTTGAATCATGGGCCGAAATGTATCCCTATTTAACATCTGAACTTCCTGAATCTTGAACCTTTCCAGATCCTTAAGAGCTTCCTTAACTCATGTCTTCTTTTTCCACAGGTAGTCGAGTATCCTTTTGGTTAGTCTGGTTTTGTCCATTCTGTACAGTTGTCCTAGAAATGATACCCTCTTCTTTTTCATGGTCTCCGAGATTTTCTCCACCATTTTGTAGATTTCATTGTTGCTCCGAAGTTTCCAGCCAGTTTCAACTTGGGTTGGACGTATGATTTTCCGTGATATTCTTCTTTCTAGTATCTCCAACTTTTCCAACCTGTAATTCATTGAGAGGCATTCGCTAGCATACAGGCGCTTTGTTTTTACCACGGCATTGTAGTGCTTTATTTTGGAATCCGTAAGCGCTCACCATTTCTGAGATACTGTCCCCCACAGCAGTTTTCTCCAGTCCGTTCTCTTGTATGGCTTCACCGAGGTATTTAAACTTTTTTACCCTCTCAATCCGTCCAATATCTGTTTCAAGGAATTATGTTCCATGTTTGTCACTTGTCATAAATTTGGTCATCTCTTTCGAGATCCTAAGCCCTGTCTTGCTAGCGATCCTTTCTAATAGGTTGATCTTTATGGCCGCTTCTTCTAAGTTCTCTGAAAGTATTGCAAAATAATCAGCGAAAGCCAAGCAGTTGACTTTGATTCCTTCCGATTTTCTTCCTAGACAGATTGGGCTAATCCCTCGAATTTCAAATTCGGAATACCAAATTCTCACAATCTTCTCCAAGACACAGTTAAATAGTATTGGTGATAATCTATTGCCCGTCGTACACCTGTCTTGATTTCAAATAGTTGGGACAATTCTCCCATAAACTCCGCTTTGGAAGTAGTGCCTGTTAAGGTTTCTGTGATAGTTTCCCAGCTTGTTTTTGATGATCCTATCTAGAGCCTCTCTATCCACCGAGTCAAAGGTCGAAGTCAATGAAAGAAACCACTATAATTTTGCGATTCAGCATTCTGTGTAGTATTATTGGTTTCAAATTAAAAATTTGTTCGCCGCAGGAGCGGGCTTTCCGGAACCCACCCTGGTATTCTCCAAGTTTGTTTTTTTTAATCTAGGGTTCCTTCACTTCTATTCAGGAGTATCTTTTAGAGGATTTTGTAGGTGACTGGGAATAGTGACACGCCTCTGTAATTGTTTCGTCTTGTTTGTCACCTTTCTTATGGAGTGAGTGGGTCATTGCCATTTTCCATTCATCTTGCGGTTTTTCTGTCTTCCATATTTGCTGGAAGATTCCGTGTAGGTCGTCTAGGATTTCCGGTTCTTCCCATTTCAACATTTCTGTTGATATTGAGTCTTCTCCGCTAGCCTTGTTGGTTTATTTCTTATTTTGTTCGTGACATATCTTCTTGGTTCTCAGGAGGAGTCAGAAGTTCCACTTTGGTGGTTGGAGATGGGCCGTTGAGCAGCTTCTCGAAGTATCTGGCAATTTTCTTGATAGTTCAATTTTGCACGGTTCATTTTTGAAGCTTACACTGGCGAGCTGGTATCCACTGAGCTTGTCTTTGAAAGTTTGAAAGAAATCTCTGCTAATATCTTTTGTGACGACGTCCTGGAGACTTTGTAATTTTGCATTCTCAAATGATCGTTTGACTCTGCGGAATATCCTTCATGTTTCTTTTCTTTGTTTTGTGAGTTGTTCCCAGTGTTCCATATTTCATGAAATTTTCCATCTTTTCCATGTGTCGATTCTCTTTTCTAGTGCTTTCTCACATTCTTCATTCCACCAGATTGACCGTATTGTCTTTGCCTGACCGAGTGTTTTCTTTGCGGCTTCATTGCTCCCTGTACGTTGTGTAATCCCTGACACAGTACTCGTTAAAGCCTGTGCTATGGTAAGTGAGCGAGATTCACCTGATGAGAAAGGATTTTCGTATTGTTATCGACCACGTGTACCTGAATGGTGGCAAATCAGACTTACGTCCACGCAGTAATAACAATGGTCCATCAAGTAAGTCCGAAATTCAATTACACGTCAGGATGGATTAAAAGCAACCCAGAAGATGCTCCCAATTAGATAATAATACGGTCGCCAGCCTAATTAGGCATTAACTGAGTTTCTTCCCTGTACAAGTTGGTATATATTCATGCAAAACAACAAGTTGTAGCACTGCATAATATAGTCGAATTTTAGAACCAGAAAATCTATTGAACTGATAGTTTCAGATTCTGTACTGATATGGATGAATACATAACACTACACTATAATGTATACTACAAAACTTTATATTGTCTATTAATCTGATTAAAATCGGGCATAGGTTACCCTAGAAATTGCACTTTCGTGCCACACACACAAAATGTCAATTTTGATAAAGATAAAACGCTGATAAATTTTGACTTTTACATTGACTTTAACTTTTGTTGGTAAAACCAATTTAGAACACTTCAGAATTCAAATGAATGAGGGGGGACCCTGAAACTGTTATGATCGCTGTATTTAAAAAATTGATTACTGAATTTATTATGCGTTCAAGATTTCCAGTATATTACTACTCTTTTCATCTTATTTACTGCTCATTTAAATGCCTTTAAATCTGTCTCGAAATAAAAAACTTCTTTACTATATCAATACTAAAGCTATCTTTCAACTTCGTTGAACCTTCGTTATTCATTTACTGGTTCATTAACAAAACATTTCTTTAAACACCATTCCAACATAGGTAGTTCTGCAAATAATTATTATTAAAACAAATTTTAATTTTCATTTCTTGACACTCGGATTGCACAACATTTGGAAAGGACCCTGTCTAGGTTAGTTGTGAGGATAGTTAAATGATGAAAGTTCTGGTAAAATTTAGGTTATTATTGCACCAAACAAACACAGTTCACTCTCTGATCCACAGGAATACAGTATTAAAAGTTTCAACCTGCTAGTATCGATGCGGCAGTTGGCGGGCGGCGAGATGGCGAAGCAGAGAACACACATACAACCACAGCTATGGCTCTTGATGTATCGGCACTTTAATTCTTCTTAGCGTCGCAATACTTTTCCATTTAGTGCCTGTGGAATTTTGCCATGCTGTGTGGGCGTTGGAACAGCATACCCGAGGCTCAGTGAAGCTATGTCTTCCAGGAGAGCCTCCTCGCTGCAGAAGGTGTTGCTCAAACCAATGCCAAACTCCAACTACTACTACTGAGCCCATTGTGCCGTGCAGTGCCCGTGCGCATTTTCCCGCGCTCGCCTCCCATCCACCTTTTACCGCTCCCTGACAGACCGGGTATTCACCCAGGTTTTGCATTCTACATATCCTAACACATTGCCTACGTATGGACAAGACGCACAGTTGCAATTTTAAACATCTTACAACAGTCTCAACATTTGTTACATTTCAATTCTATTACAATATTACTTGACATTTGACATAAACATTAATATTCACCTTGAAACTTACTTACAGTTTTCTTAACACAATGGCGTGAAACAAAAAAATTGTAATCAGAACATCAATTACACAAGTTTATCGAAAAATCAGATGGAAAAAATTACTTATATGTACAATAGTACAGCGTCGTTGTTACAGTAGGTGTTTCAGATCTCTGTTCTAGAGGAGCGGATTTCTTCTCTTAGCTTATTTAAATAATGTCTTGGTGGATGTTCATTCGGTTGGTGTTGTATTTGGTCACTTTGAGTGGATCTCTTTTCGTTTTGCCCTTAATACTACATACATGAAAATAATTGTTCAATAGTGCATTATTACGGACAGAAGAATTTCAGTTCTCTAGAGTACAGGTCACTAGTGCCAAACGAGTCATCTTTACGGACGAATCGACCTTTAATCTATTGGGTAAAGTAAACCGCGGTAATGTAAGAAATGGGTCACAAAATCCTGGCGTCGACATCGAACATTAAATAGACTCACCGAAATTGAAGGTGTTTTGTGCCGTTTCTGTTCACAAAGTTTATGTACCTTTCTTTTTTGTGGAAGAAACTGAAAGGGATGTCATACGTGGACATGATGCAAAATCGGTTGTTTCTTTAGCTTCACGAAGATTCCAGTCAACATCTACCCTGTGCAAACCACCGTGAGGTGCACGGCAGAGGGTGCGTCCCATTGTTACAGTTATTTAAGTTTCTTCCTTTTCCATTTACATATGAAGCGCGGTAGGAATGGTTGTTTTAACGTTTCTGTGCACGCAGCAGTTATTCTAATATTATCCTCACGATCAAAAAATGGCTCTGAGCACTATGCGACTTAACTTCTGAGATCATCAGTCGCCTAGAACTTAGAACTAATTAAACCTAACTAACCTAAGGACATCATACATATCCATGCCCGAGGCAGGATTCGAGCCTGCGACCGTAGCGGTCGCTCGGTTCCAGACTGCAGCGCCTAGAACCGCACGGCCACTATGGCCGGCTATCCTCACGATCCCTGTGTGAGCGATACGTAGAGGGTTGTAGTGAATCCCTAGGGAAATCATTTAAATCCGGTTTTTGAAAGTTTGTTAATAGTCTTTCTCGGAATTGTTTACGTCTATGTTCAAGAGTCTGCAAGTTCAGTTCCTTCAGTATCTCTGTGACAGTATCACACTGAATTTAACACAAGAAAGCGCGTACTCACGCATCTGGGAATTCCGAAAGTTGGTTCACTAGTGTGGGGATGAAATAGTACATCGGCTTTGACCACCGCAATGTCAGGATATGGATAGTATCGTGCGTCAGTGCTCTGAGTTTGAAAATCATAACTCCATTATCTATCTCTTTTTACAAGGAATAGTATAAAATTTAATTTGCCCACTGTTCCATATTGATATAAATCAGATGCTTCATACTGTTATTGGCAAAATACCTCCTTGCCTAGGTGCTGATGGTATATTGCCCAATATATTTTGTTGTCAGATAATTTCATCGCTGACGAAAGAAACGACTGTGCCAATTTCGCTTTAATAAGTTCTGTTCAGACATCATAACGAAAAATACCAGTGTAGTGCAACTGTCAAGGGATCAGATTACAAAGATGTAATGCGAACAACTTCTAGATGGTCTTAGCGTTCGGAGTTCTTAGAAGGTAGGAATGACGGCAGATATCGAACGAATTAAGAGACGTACCACTAGGGTCGTAACGTATCACCTACATTTTAGTATAACGTGAACTCTCACAGAATATATGAGAGACAGTCAAGGAATTTTTATTATCACCGTGAAAAATATCAAGCTGTGACCATTAAACTTGATCTTTATGTTAATCCTTCTCTATATAGGGTGATCAAATGAGAAAGAACAGATTTCAGTGTTATTGCAGACAAACTGTGAAAGACAGAAGTACTTTGTGCACGGCACTTGGTAAAGAAAGGTTCAAAGTGTTATGTTCGCACAGACACTGTACTGTACATTCAAGAGGTGCACATGCGTTGCTCCATTTATCGAATCGGCAGCGTCAACAGTTAGATTCCTCAGCTTTTGAAGAGCAGCTGCCGTAGGAAGGAAAAAGACTCTGTATTTTATGTACCATCGCAGAAAAAAGTCCCAATGTGTAAGGTCTGGTGACCTGGGAGAAGAAAGCCAATGAACAAGATTTTGTTGTCCACCTCTACCACGTTGAGGTCTGGTATTGTTAAGATAACGCCACACATGAAGGCGAGTGTGAGGCGGGATGTCGTCATGCAGAAAAATGGAATCATGTAGATAATCTCTGGCTCAAGTTTAAAAAAATATTTGACTATGCACTGAACAGGTATGTACACAGTAAAACAGTTCGTAATGGGAGGGAACCTCCGTAGTACACAGTGACTGTAAAGAAACTTCTAAAGAAGCAGAGACTACTGCATAATAGGTGTAAGACAAATCGTAGGGCTACAGATACAGACATGCTGCATTAAACAAGTTTGGCTGTCAAGAGGGCATTGTGTGATGCCTTCAATTACTGCCGTAGTAGAATATTGTCAAATGACATTTCACAAAATCCAAAGTAATTCTGGTCGTACGTAAAGGCTGTTAGTGCTACCAAATTTACTGTACAGTCCCTAGCGAATGAGACAGGAACTGAAATTGAGGGTAACAAAGCAAAAGCTGAAATGCTTAACTTCGTTTTCAAATGTTCCTTTACAGAGGAAAACACAGGAGGTTCAGTAGTGGGTAGAGCAGGTGGTAGACTACGGTGTATCGGTAGAATACTAGGGAAGCTCAATCAGTCCACAAAAGTGGTTGCTCACAAATCAGCTGTGCGACCCATCCTAGAATACTGCTCAAGTGTATGGGACCTGTGCCATATAGGACTGAACGTGTACAGGGAAGGGCAGCACGAATGATCACAGGCTTCTTTAATCCATGGAAGAGTGTCACAGAGATACTGAAGGAACTGAATTGGCAGATTTTTGAAGATACACATCAACTATCTCGAGAAAGTCTATTAACAAAGTTTCGAAAACTGGCTTTAAATGATTACTTTTGGGGGTGTACTACAACGCCCTACGTATCGGTCAAACAAGGATCGTGTATATAGTATTAGAATAATTACTGCACGCACAAAAGCATTCAAACAACCTTTCTTACGGCGCTCCATATGTAAAGGGAAAAGGAAGAAACTTTAATGAGTGGTGCAATGGGACGTACCCTCTGCCGTGCACCTCACGGTGGTTCGCAGAGTATAGTTGTAGATGTAGAAGTAGACAGGAATCATCGTGAAGTTGCAGCATGTCCAAGTTTGACATCCCTTTCAGTTCCCTCCGCAAAAAAGAAAGGTGCATGAACTTTGTGAAAAGAAACGTCTCAAAACACGTTCAATTTCAGTGAGTCTACTTAATGTTTGACGTCGACGCCAGCATTTTGTGACCCCCCAGTTTCTCATATTACTGCGGTTTACTTTACCCAACAGATCAAACGTCTATTCGTCTGTAAAGACGAGTCGTTCTGAACAAGTGTCGTCTACCATACTCTGGATAACTGAAATGCGGAATTCGTACCTCCAGCTATGATCGCCGGGCTCAACTAGTGCGATAACTGCAACTTGTGCGACGTCATATGCAGGCATCGTATCAGAACACCATACACAGTTATTTGATTGAGTTGGAGTTCCTGGTCTCGGTCTTGTGGACTTCCGAGGGCTCCGTGTGAACGCATCTCGGATACGCTCGACATTTTCACCAGACGTCCGATGGCGACCAGTGCTCTTCCCTTCGAATATGCAACTAACTTCGAAGAATTTTGTATGCTTGTCATAAATCTACTTGTGCAGAGGCGGCTTCTAACTGAATCGACGGCGGAATGGACGTTGAATTTCAACAGTGGAACAGTGGACTTCGGGCAGATTCCAACATACAACAGGACTTCTCTTGACGTGTAGTCACCATGTTGGTACAAGCAAACAACAGTGATGCTGCGCTGAAACTCTGGCCTTCCAATGTCCAGTTACATGCGCAATGTATTTCCAACATTTAGAGTTTGTCTCTAATAAACAACTGAAATCCGTTTTTTTTCTTTTTGAATCACATGGTATATTCACTTTTCAGTGCAATACAGAAGCGAATGACTTGAGGAAGGTGATGGTTGTATAAATCTGCATTTTGGATGTTACGGAAAAGTTTCATCTCGAATACCATTTCGTCGTGACTCTGAAAATGCCTGCCACGCAAGATTTCTTCATGTAAAGAAAGAATAAGAAGCCACTGTTTGCCATGTCAAGGTAACATGAACAAACAACAAACACCAACAGAAGAGGCCTTGAAGACCAGACGGTACCGACCAGCCGCCTTGTCGTCCTCAGCCCTTAGGCGTCTCCAGTCGCGGATTCGGAGGGGGTATGTGGTCATCACACCGCTCTCCCGGCTGTCAGTGCCGCTACTTCTCTGTCAAGTAGCTCCTCAGTTTGCCCCACAAGGGCTGAGCGCACCGTGCTTTCCAACAACCCACCCAAGTGAGACGAACTTTGGTAGCCGAAAGAAGGAGCATGAGTGGCTGAGTCTTGTGCAGATTGACCTAGGCCGCTGTCGTGGAACAAAACATCCCCACTGGACAGCGTCCTGTGACGCTGCGTGTTAACAGCCTCCGCACCATCGTCAGGAGATTTATTTGGTATGCTCCTGAGGTTGTTTGCCTCTTAAGACCATAATCTGTGAGCACCCCACTGAAGCAGTCTCAGAAACACCCGATTTGTGGATGGGTCTTCACCGTTTTCGCCGATAGTGAACCTATATGCTTATTTTTTATTTTCTCCCTTGTGATGCACACTGCTCTCGTCCATGGCGATTAGGAGGGTAGGAAGCCACCTGCATTACCTTTTTGAATGGGTGCGGGTAGTCACGGAACGCAGCAAACGGTGAACTTTGTCATGTTCAAGATGTCGTGGAAGATGTTCCAAACTAATGAATATTAATTTTTTACACACTCGCTTCGACTGTGGTACGCTCGTCTTCAAGCAGCAAGGCACCGCCTTCTTCTGCGATTCCTGGATCTTTACAGAGAAACCTGTCACTTGCTTCTTCCTCACTCAGACTTGTTTGACCACACTGAAAGCGACTACGCCACCTTAATAACAATGTCCTATCATGGTCCATTGTTTCCGTACATTTCCACCAGCTCAGCATGGATTGCTGCAGCGCTGTTCAACTAAGGAAAACGAATTACCGCGCAAACCTCCACGTTTATCAGAGGGATGCGCCTTAGTGTTACGGATGCTCTAAAAGCGTGCTGTGGTTCTGTGGGGTGGGGATTTCAGTGTATCCGCGGTCTCAAGACGTGCATCAAAAAACAGATAAAAATTAACTATTTAATTTTAGTTTTACGAGGTGATAAACTTTATTAATACAGCTTCTAAACGGGACTGGTTTGAACAGTGGTTCTCAACCTGGGGATAATTATCCCCCTAGGGGTAAAATGAAACTTTCTGGGGTGTAAAAACTAAACGATTCATTTCTGTGTCAGTCACGAAACTAAATTATTTTCAGAAGATCATTACTATTATCACAGTTTTGTAAGTCTCTCTTAATTATTATATAAGGTATCAGTAACTACTTTTTCCAAATCAGTAGCATTAATTTGATGGAAGTTACAGGTTCCTCACATAGTCTACCCACCACATACATACATTATACTTTGTTTCATACATCGTTGATTATAAAGCGAGACATATACGAAACAAACGCTAAATATCTCAATAAAGTATGTTTTCTAACCTGTAGATAGTATTTGCGGCAGTTGAGAAATTGCCTCAATAAGGCCTTCGAAACAGATAAATGAGTTAATTGAAAGCACGACACAGCATTAACTACGTAAGAGCTATTACAGTACAGTATTATTATTATTATTATCATCTTCACTTTCTCAGACGTTAAGTCCGGTTAAAAATGGAGTGACGCGGACCTTGATCAAGCGTCACTTCCTTTTAACTGTACGGTATGTGTTATATTGCATTTAGGAACTTTCGGGTAATTGAACATGTATCAATAATTACGGATTTCTGTAGCTGTATATATATGTTTGGATGTAGCTGTATTGCATTGATGTACTGGTGGATATTGTGTGGTATGACTCCTGTAGTTGATAGTATAATTGGTATGATGTCAACTTTATCCTGATGCCACATGTCTTTGACTTCCTCAGCCAGTTGGATGTATTTTTCAATTTTTTCTCCTGTTTTCTTTTGTATATTTGTTGTATTGGGTATGGATATTTCGATTAGTTGTGTTAATTTCTTCTTTTTATTGGTGAGTATGATGTCAAGTTTGTTATGTGGCGTTGTTTTATCTGTTATAATGGTTCTGTTCCAGTATAATTTGTATTCATCATTCTCCAGTACATTTTGTGGTGTATACTTGTATGTAGGAATGTGTTGTTTTAAAAGTTTATGTTGTAAGGCAAGCTGTTGATGTATTATTTTTGCGACATTGTCATGTCTTCTGGGGTATTCTGTATTTGCTAGTATTGTACATCCGCTTGTGATGTGATCTACTTTTTCTATTTGTTGTTTACGAAGTCTGCATTTATCCATTGTGGTATTGGGATCTTTAATAATATGCTTGCTGTAATACCTGGTGTTTATTGTTTGATCCTGTATTGCAATCATGAATCCTTCTGTCTCACTGTATATATTGCCTTTTCTTAGCCATGTGTTGGATGCGTCTTGATCGATGTGTGGCTGTGTTAGATGATACGGGTGCTTGCCATGTATTATTATTATTGTTATTATTATTATTATTACTACTACTACTATTAGTGGCTGTGGTCAGACACAAAGCATTAAAAGCCTGAAATCTTCCAGTTGCTGCCAGTTCAGAAGTAAGGAGTGCAGCAATGAAGTGATTTACGAACATTAAGTACAGTGTACACATTTTAACTTGGTTGGTTTTCATTGGAACTGCAGTGTGCAGGTCAAGCAAGTGCCACAATGGAGAGAAGTAATGCAGGGGAAGTATGTTTTGAAACAAGTGTCTACGCTTGCTGTGGATAGTTAGCTTTCGTTTCTCAGAAGGCGTTGTGGGTAGCACTTACGTTGTACCATGAAATCCTCCGTCATTTATTCTAAGACACACAAACAAAAACTAACCATCATTCATATTTTATCATTTTACAAATAAAAGTGTTCCAAGGAACGTCTTTCACTCTACAGTTTAACTAGGTGCTAAAGCTTGTGATAATGGGGGGGAGGGGACGGACAACAGACGGGTGGGTAGGGATGAGGGCTGGGGTAGCAGCTGATGACTAATTGCACTCAGAGTTAATGTGGTCTAACAAAGTTTGGGAACCACTGGGATAGAAGAAATGCGGTGTTCATTTTGCAAAATCCTGTCTCCTAAATATAGAGAAGATTGTGAATGCCTAATACAGCCTCCATGGAGTATCTCGCATAGAGATCATGAGACTAGGAGAACAAGATGACAGAGATTAGTGTGATTAGCGAGCCATAGTGACAGGCAAATTCTCTCGTTCAGAACGCAAATACACTCCTGGAAATGGAAAAAAGAACACATTGACACCGGTGTGTCAGACCCACCATACTTGCTCCGGACACTGCGAGAGGGCTGTACAAGCAATGATCACACGCACGGCACAGCGGACACACCAGGAACCGCGGTGTTGGTCGTCGAATGGGGCTAGCTGCGCAGCATTTGTGCACCGCCGCCGTCAGTGTCAGCCAGTTTGCCGTGGCATACGGAGCTCCATCGCAGTCTTTAACACTGGTAGCATGCCACGACAGCGTGGACGTGAACCGTATGTCCAGTTGACGGACTTTGAGCGAGGGCGTATAGTGGGCACGCGGGAGGCCGGGTGGACGTACCGCCGAATTGCTCAACAGGTGGGGCGTGAGGTCTCCACAGTACATCGATGTTGTCGCCAGTGGTCGGCGGAAGGTGCACGTGCCCGTCGACCTGGGACCGGACCGCAGCGACGCACGGATGCACGCCAAGACCGTAGGATCCTACGCAGTGCCGTAGGGGACCGCACCGCCACTTCCCAGCAAATTAGGGACACTGTTGCTCCTGGGGTATCGGCGAGGACCATTCGCAACCGTCTCCATGAAGCTGGGCTACGGTCCCGCACACCGTTAGGCCGTCTTCCGCTCACGCCCCAACATCGTGCAGCCCGCCTCCAGTGGTGTCGCGACAGGCGTGAATGGAGGGACGAATGGAGACGTGTCGTCTTCAGCGATGAGAGTCGCTTCTGCCTTGGTGCCAATGATGGTCGTATGCGTGTTTGGCGCCGTGCAAGTGAGCGCCACAATCAGGACTGCATACGACCGAGACACACAGGGCCAACACCCGGCATCATGGTGTGGGGAGCGATCTCCTACACTGGCCGTACACCACTGGTGATCGTCGAGGGGACACTGAATAGTGCACGATACATCCAAACCGTCATCGAACCCATCGTTCTACCATTCCTAGACCGGCAAGGAAACTTGCTGTTCCAACAGGACAATGCACGTCCGCATGTATCCCGTGCCACCCAACGTGCTCTAGAAGGTGTAAGTCAACTACCCTGGCCAGCAAGATCTCCGGATCTGTCCCCCATTGAGCACGTTTGGGACTGGATGAAGCGTCGTCTCACGCGGTCTGCACGTCCAGCACGAGCGCTGGTCCAACTGAGGCGCCAGGTGGAAATGGCATGGCAAGCCGTTCCACAGGACTACATCTAGCATCTCTACGATCGTCTCCATGGGAGAATAGCAGCCTGCATTGCTGCGAAAGGTGGATATACACTGTACTAGTGCCGACATTGTGCATGCTCTGTTGCCTGTGTCTATGTGCCTGTGGTTCTGTCAGTGTGATCATGTGATGTATCTGACCCCAGGAATGTGTCAATAAAGTTTCCCCTTCCTGGGACAATGAATTCACGGTGTTCTTATTTCAATTTCCAGGAGTGTATAATAGTGTAAAAAATCGATAACACTGGAATGAAATACTGTCCAAAATGCGCTGATAGTAGCTGTAGAGTGTATACGTAGATTTTGATATGTGTGCGGAAGTAATAGCGCAGAGAGAGAGAGTGAGAAGTCGTCGTGCCTCTCCCGCCTCATTGCGGAAGTCACAAGCAGTTCGATCGCTTGTGCTACCAGTTTTTCTTTCTCCCACTTACCTAGCTTGGGTCACCAGTTGGAAAGCAGAGAGTCTGCCCTGCGGAAAGAAATCTGGGCGGACTGATCTGCGTGTGAAGCTTTTCTGTCGATTTTACAGTCATCCGTAGTTGCTAATAAGCCTTCATGTCCGGGGAATGAGGATTTCAGACGTGATGATGGCCATCTTGCACGTCGCTTCTCTCTCTTCTTGTATCAAGCACACTCGCGCACTCGTGTGTATGTGTGTGTGTGTGTGTGTGTGTGTGTGTGTGTGTGTGTGTGTGTGTGTGTCTGTGTGTGTTGAGTGCGTGCGTGTTGAATGCATTACCACAAGATGCCTCCCCTTCTGATTTATCGATCTCTTTATACACTAGCTTCTTATCGAAAACTAGTTACGATTGTAGTTTACCGTGCTAAAATACAGTGCCTCCTAATTTTCCAAATAATTTTACTATAACTATGCTGTGATTTATTTTCTGTGTTTGTATCTCATTAATTTGGTCAGTGTTCATTACTTCAAAAACTGTAATGTAGTTACGAAGAACTACTAGGAAATAATTTTGTAAGACTGTCGGAGAAACGCTGGCAAACTGAAGGAAATTTGCATTGCGTTAAGATCCAAAGAGTATGCTTCAAGTATGGCAATAATATCGCAGGGCGCGAAAGCACGCAGAGAGTGAGAGAGCGGTTGGGAGGGAGGGATAGAGAGAGCGAGGCCGAAGTGCTTGTTGCAGGTTATCGGTGGTGAAGTGTGGGCATATGATGGTGGCGTTCAAGGTCGTAATGAAGTGAGTTGCAGAAATGGTGTTTTGAGCATGACAAGGCACTGTAAATGGTTGAGCGAGCACACATCTTGTCACAGTGTAAAGGATGCAAGAGCAATTGGTGACTGAAAAAGAGTACCCTGTGATCAAAGCTATTAATATCCGCGTACTGCTATCCAGATTAAATTTTCCGTGGTTTCCGTAAATAGCTAAAATCAAATGACAGGATGGTTCCATTGAAAAGGTATCTGCCGATTTCCTTCTCCACTCTTCCGCAATACGAGCTTGCGTTCCGTCTCTAATGACCGCCCTGTGGACGAGACGTTGAACTCTGATCTTCGTTCCTTCCTTTTCCTGAACTTCTGTCTGTGGCAAAAATTGAAACAAGATGTCGAAAAGGAAATAGCGATGACTCCCTACGACATGAAATGCTCTTCTAGCACATTGCTGAGCTGCGATAAGCCCATATCGTACTGAACGTGTGTTGTTATCTGTTCGCAATATCTGTAGGGCCTATGGCACCCATCAGCGCTCAAGTTCAACATTTTGAGCACGTTGTTAGACCCGTTCTTCTGCCGTGCTTGCAAGACGAACGTGACGTGTCGTTCCAACGATAATGCTGACCCACATACTGCCTATGAAACTCAACGTGGTTTACAAGATGTGCAGCAACTTCTCTGACTAGCACGAACTGCGGCCTTGTCTCCAATTGAGCAAGTGTCAGATATAACGCGAAGAGAAGTGACTCCTCCAGTCGTCAACCAACAATACAGAAATTACTTCTTCAGATCGAGCAGACCGGGTATAACGCATCCCAGGACAGTGTTGGCCATACGTATGATCGACTGGATGCGAGGGTTAATGCCTGCACTGACGCCCGTGAAGGCTATACACGTAGTAATGTGGATGTTTCAGCATTCTTCGAGGCCAATAACCTCAGAACTGCTTTTGCCATTGATCTGTAAATGTGATCATTTCATGCACCCCATATACCCTGTTGCAACAATTAATCTTGAGTGAACTGGAAACCTCTAAAAGGGTGTACTAATTTTTTTTCCCCGGTAGTACATTTGATGAAGTTACACACTCGTTACCACGCTGAAGTCCTCTGTGTCGGCATTTTCGATGTCACAAAAAATATGTAAAGTGTCATTAAAAATACTCGTTGTCATGAAATGGCAGCTCGAAGTGCTACAAATTACTAGCAGACATCATAAAGTTCGCCACTCTGTCGGCTATGACGTAGAGACAACCGCACGTAGAATGACAAGACTGTAGTCGTAAAATTTTAACTATCAACTTGAAGAAATAAAGTTACACATTTTCTTTTCGTTTATTTGCAGGTATATGTGTAAAGTTCTAGTACACAACAGAATCTTATTGAAGCTTATTGAAAAGCAAGAGACGGTCGGCGCCGTTTTGCATTGTCTACTCTAGTACCGTGCTACGGTACAACGGCAAAGAGATATTAATGTGTCGCGGGCCTGCAGACATGCACCTGTAAACAGACAAAAATATAATCACTCTCTTCGAGGTGGTGATTAAAACTTTACGACAGCCCCTCATATCTAATCGCTCTGTACACTGAAGATACCGAAGTCAAGGGACAGCACATATGCAGATGGCAGTATTCTCGCGCACGTAAGGTATAAAATGGTAGTGCATTGGTGAAGCTGTCATTTGTACTCAGGCGATTTATGCGAAAAGGTTTCCGGCGAGAATTAACAGGCTTGGAACGATGAATGGTAGTTGAAACTAGAAGCGTGAGACATTCCATTTCGGAAGTTGTCGGGGAATTCAATAGTCCGGGGATCCACAGTTTCGTGAGCGTGCCGAGAAAACCAAATTTCAGACATTACCTCTCACCACGCACAAAACAGTGGCCGATGGCCATCGCTTAACGGTGGAGATGAGCGGCATTAGCGTAGAGTTGTCACTGCTAATAGACAAGCAACACTGCGTAAAAAAAAAAACACAAAAAAAAAAAAAAAAACGTATAAATCAATGTGGGAAATACAGTGAACGTATTAATAGGCATAACACGGTAAAATTTTGCGTTAATGTGCTATGACAGCAGAAGACCGACGCCTATTGCGCCTCTTCTGGGATCGTTATCATATCAGTTGGATCCTAGGCGACTGGAAAACCGTGAGATGGTCAGATGAGTCTCGATTTCAGTTGGTTACGAGGTGTGGTGCAGACCCCAAATAACCATGGACATAAGTTGTCATCATGGACTGTGCGGCTGGTCCCGGCGGAGGTTCGAGTCCTCCCTCGGGCATGGGTGTGTGTGTTTTTCCTTAGGATAATTTAGGTTAAGTGGTGTGTAAGCTTAGGGACTGATGACCTTAGCAGTTTAGTCCCATAAGATTTCTCACACATCTGAGCATTTTTTTGAACAAGTTGTCAACAAGGCACTGTGCAACCTGATGGTGGCCCCGTAATGGGTGGTTCAAATGGCTCTGAGCACTATGGGACTTAATTTCTATGGTCATCAGTCCCATAGAACTTAGAACGACTTAAGCCTGACCAACGTAAGGACATCACACACGTCCATGCCCGAGGCAGGATTCGAACCTGCGACCGTAGCAGTTGCGCGATTCCAGAATGTAGCGCCTAGAACCGCTCGGCCACTCATGCCGGCCGTAATGGTGTGCGCTGTGTTTGCATGGAACTGTCTGACCACTGACTAGAGATGGTTATGTTCGGCTACTTGGAAACCATTTGCAGCCATTCATAGACGTCATGTTCCCAAATAACAATTCCAGTTTTATGGATGACGACGCGCCATATCACCAGGCCACAGTTGTTCACGATTGGTTTGAAGAATAATCTGATCGATTCGAGCTAATAATTTGGTCATCCATATCACCCGACTTGACTCTCCTCCACCATTTATGGGACATAATCGAGAGGCAGTTAGTGCACAAACTCCTGCACCGGCATCACTTTCGCTCTTATGGATAACTATAGAGCCAGCATGGCTCAGTATTTCTGTAGGGGACTTCCAGGTACTTGCTGAATCCATGCCACGTCGACTCGTTTCATTACGCCGGGCAGAAGGAGGTTCGAAACGATGTTAGGAGGTATCTCATGACTTTGTCACCTTACTGTGTATACAGGGAATTTAAACGTACCACTTATTGCCCCAGGTGATAGTATTTGTGAATTCTAGAAGAAAAGTTCTTGCCATCATGTATCCAGAAACCAGTACTCGTTGAGATGTGAGACTTCTGCTTATTACGACAAACATGTAGTATTCGGCGACGTACGCTGTTTTATTGTTCACAAGAGATGTCATAGTAAATTACCACCATGTGAAAAGAAGAGCAGCTGAAAACGGTCTATCAGTCGTGGAAGTGAGGTAGGATGACCGCTTCAGTATCAGCATATGGGCTGGAACGGCTGGTGACGGTCTCATAAGGCCTTATACTTAACGAAACAGATTGAGAGATGCTGTACATTAGCAACTTCTGCGCGATGAGTTATTAGCGCTGTTAGAGAATGTTGTCCTTTCAGAAAGACGATTGTACTTTATGGACTATGGGCCACCCGTTCTCTACGGATCGTGCGACAATGTGCCACCGCACCGCTTCACGAGCATTGCATTGGTGGAGGAGGTCCGGTAGCAAGGTCTCCCAGTTCTCCGAACCTAAATCCGTTGGGTTTCTGGTTATGGAGTCATTTAAAGATGTCGCTGTATGCCGAACCGATCGACAGTGTCCAGGTGTTGTGGACTGGCAAGAGAGCCACCCCACTATGAGAGAAAGCCGAAAGGCACGCGTTTTAGCTCACGCAGGCTGGCGTGAGGCCCAGAACAGGTCAAGGAAATGAGACTAGAAAAAAAAGGACGTAGCTGTGGAATACTTAACTTTAATCCATAAATGGTGAACATCGCTCTTTACGGTACATGTTTTACAGCATCAATAGTAACTGGTAATGGCGGCTTGCTAGGTCGTAGCAAAAGACGTAGCTGAAGGCTATGCTAACTATCGTCTCGGCAAATGAGAGCGTATTTTGTCAGTGAACAATCGCTAGCAAAGTCGGCTGTACAACTGGGGCGACTGCTAGGAAGTCTCTCTAGACCTGCCGTGTGGCGGCGCTCGGTCTGCAATCACTGATAGTGGCGACATGCGGGTCCGACGTATACTACGCACCGCGGCCGATTTAAAGGCTACCACCTAGCAAGTGTGGTGTCTGGCAATGACACCACACAAGGCGTTGCAGAAAACCGGATATGATGACGACGACGGCGATGATATACACTGGGTGCTACAGCGAGCACCCTCGGCGCCTGGACTACCATAGCAGCAGCCGTCACGTCAGCAGCAACTGCGACTGCTTTGGCGGAGATAAACGATCAAGGTTACAGGAACGGTGTCCCATACATTCGTATCAGAATACAATGTGATCGGTAGCTAGTTATATGTGATAAAGATACTATAGGGGCAATTAATAAGAGAATGAGGTCTTTCGTAGTCTATTTTACGTTTTCCTGTCGCAGACGTTCTCGATTGTCAATGACGTTGTCAGCATGACACAGGTACCCATTTCCGACCCATGTTTTCGGGAGGTTATATAAATTGAAACGTCCCCTTTGAAAAATTGTACATGACAGTGCTTCAACTGACACACAATTTTTTTTTAAGCGCAACGCAATCTTACTTTCAGTAATCCCTACAAGAGAATGGCCCTGATTAAATTAACTTATGCGTTTCACAAATCACTTACCTCACAAAAATCTTCGTTACTTGAACTACTGCAATACAGCGAGCGCCACTACTGCCAGCTAAATAAAAGATTCAAACTACGGAACGCACTAACTACTGATAGGCACAGTTAGCGAATGAAAGATTTTAATAGAGAACAAAAGATGTATTTACCTTAATAGTCATAATATATATAGCAGTTCATGACATCCATTCTTACAAATCTACTGCTTCTGATGGACACACCTTCAGATTATCCATTCTCTAAAATCCGCCATCTCACTTCCCCACATCCACCACTGCTGGAGGCTCACCTCCAACTGCGCAACGCTACGCGCTGTTAACATCCAGCTGCCCAACACTACAATGGCAGACAACAATGCAAACTAGCCACAGACTGCACACAGCACAGCCAGTGATTTTCATACAGAGTGCTACGTGGCGTTACCAATAAGAAAACCTAAACAGCCTACTTACATAGCCCCCATGCTCCCCACAAAAAATTTTACAAATTGTTTTGGGCACTGGCCAATACAGATTTGAAAAAATTTTTCATAATTATAATTAGAATAACAAAGAAATCAAATGCACACACTTATTGCTACAATGTTGGCCAAAAGCTAAAATTTTCTCACAGTCCATAAAGATATTCCTGATCGTTCATCACAGTAAAATAGCAGTGTTTTTCTCAATGTCTGAGCAGTAGAAGAAAATGCACACGGAAGTAGTGGATTTCCATGCAGTCTTGAAGAAGTAGTGTTGTCCTTCAACGGAAAGACAGTGCTGACTCTTGACATGCAGACAGGTAATGGGCCACAACAGAGCAAACCCACAGCAGAGTCATTCAAAGTTTTGAAGATTACTGGTAGGTAGGTCATCACAGAGCAGACCCACTGTAGTCCTGGTAGAGATTATGGTATTGGTGGGCCATCAGAGGTGCAGACCCACTGTAATCCATGTAGAGACGGTCAGCAGCCATCTGTTGCGACTGTGCAGGTGCACAACCACCATCGAAGAGTCTTGCGGAGAATATAGCAAGTCCATAAACCACCACTTGTGCACTCACAAAGTTTTTTCTTTTTTTTTTTTTTTGTCCTTATAACCAGCAATGCTGTTAACCAGTCCCTTGCAGAATTACTAACACACGTGCAAACACTAACAGTCCCAACTTCTCACATATTGTGCATATAGTATGGCCAACAGAAACGTGTGCAGTGAAATGTAACTTGATTTGGAGAACTGGTGTCTACACAATTATAAATTTACAACATAATAATACAATTACAAAGGTGCAAAATGCATCATTAAAGAACATAACAATACAGAAAACATTTGTGGTAATGCAGGCTTTACAAAAGAATCGAAATAATATATACACCAGTGTTACAGGAATTACGACATAAGTAAATATATAAAGGAACAGAAAAACTTTTGAAACATCAACTGCACACATGAGCATTAAAACAAAACAGAATAAATAATGTCTAAACATCTTTACAAAGTAAATAACATATTATCAGAAAAATTCTACAATGTAACTGTCATCAGATAAACACATAAAGACAGGAAGGACACAAATACCCAAGGGTACACAAACACACAGTGGGATAACACAAGGAAAGGACAGGGTTTGTTTTACTGCAGTATTTTGCAACCAAAACTTTCTTTAGTTCTCGGAGATCTCCCTTCGTTCTTCATTATTTCCAAAAAGTCCTATCTATACCTGCTTTCTGTACTTTTTTGGTATAACTTCTCAATGCATTTCTTCCAATTCATCGCAACTCATTCTCTTATATAGTCTACCCCCTCTTAAGCTAACTTAAACCTACTGAGCTCAGATGCTAAACTAAGGGATGAGGCAATGCAGCAGCACAAAACAATTAATACAAACAGCAATTAAAAAATGCAAATTCGCAAAGCTAGCAGTAGTAAATGTAATAACTTGTATCTAAACATGACAAACCCACAAGCAGAAAAAAAATAGTACACTAAAGACAACAATGCAGATAAGCGAAATATATATTCACATATTAATGTCTATGTAATTAAAGTGGTGCACCACAAGAAGTTATTCTACCATAAAAATTACCAAGTACTTGAAACGAAAATTACGTATGCAGTTCCTGAGAAGGGAAATGTCTTTCTGTGCGCCCTCATTTTTTTTGGAAGTATATCATAAAATTATTATTTACTGGATCTGTAGACAGAAAATATTTATATTAGTACATCTATTACATTTTATTTTAACCAATGCTGCAGTGCAGCTAGAAACTAGATATTAAACAAAATAAGCAAATGTATATATAAAGCAACATATGGAACGTCATTCACTAGGCAAATGACGTCTTGCAAGGCAAAAAAAATCTCTCAGCTAGAAATACGATACATGTAAAATGTTTCTCATGTTTTCATTAGGCATTTTAGTAAATATCATAAATTACGAACTCCACAGTGTGATCATATGTTTTCAAGTTTGTACATGTCGTATTTGCGATGCTTTCTGCAAAGAAATGTCAATAGCGAGGATAATGGCCTCCTTTTTTTCTCCACCTGTGCCTCTGAAACGCACACACTAATGGCTTTTTTCCAGACATCTGTCGCACAGGGGGGTGCCCACAACGCATTACGTGAAGGTCACTTAACTTTCTTACCGAAATATTTACAACACCAGTTTGCACTACAGTGACAGTCTCATATTAAAAATTTCACAGGTCGAGAATTTGCGTTGCAAATGTGTAGAAACAAAATCCTATCAATATAACAGTGTCCATAAAATTTTCGCCGGCATTGTGATACATTCACGCATTTTCACACATTTCATAACTCTTAAAGTTCAATTCTTGGTTTCCAACACCCTTTTTCACAAGTCAGAGTCCCTGACCACTACTCATTATTCCTTACCCTATTACACATATACATATTCGTCAACACTTCTTCAATATTTCATCATAATAAATAGATAGCATAATTAAATTCCTCATATAGCATCAGCTTGTTGATCATAAACATACCTCAACAGCATAATACACATTGTCATTGTAATAATAATATCATAAAAACTCAGCCAAATCTCAAAAACGTCGTAGCTTTCTGCAATAGTTTCAAAACCTAAAGAAAATTCTCTGCTCATTGCAATAGTGTCATCTACCTCAAACGTACCATAAAAGCATGATCCCATACCAAACACATCATTCAAAGCTCTCATAGTATCACAATGGTTCCTCAAAAAAATATGAACAGTTCACAAAGTACAGACAAAATACAATTTCATAAGTGTGAAGTTATCCAACTGCGTAGTTGCGTAAACATGTGTCACTGATGTTGTAAAAAATGTTTGTTTCTCTGTTAAATAATCAGATAGCTGTGTAATTCTGTGTTAGAGAAATATGGTACCGATGTGTAAAGTTGTATAAGCAAATACCATATTAGCTAGGGCTCCTTGTGCTTGCCAAACACATGGTACACAAAGTAAGCGTGTACCCCCTGAGGATAAATGTAATTATACCCTCAGGTGTTACAGATTACAGCAATGGAATGAAATGTATCACAGAATACTTTCTTTGTAATTCAAAAATCTTGGAAAATAAATGGTTTAAGTACAAAATTAATCACTCAAATGCACATCCTGTAGCGCTAAATGTGCGTCTTGTTGTAAGATAATCTCTGGGGAAGTGTCGTAGTTATCGTCTCTGTAAGCAAACTTCTGCTGAAATCAATGTACTTACCTCATCATAAACGAAAGTGAAATGCTTTGCGTATAGATATCGTAGTTATTACGTACCTTACCGTGATCAAGAAAGTACTATAATGTAACGTATTGTTGCGTTACGAAAAAGGCTGTCTCATTATAGCTATACCACAAAAGTTGCTACTAAAACATGTTTTACTTTCCAGAAGAATTCAGAAAAACTGGGCAGATATAAAACAGAAACTCCGCAAAAGCAACATTGTAAATGGTCACTCATTAGTAGCGTCGTGATAAAATCGTGTAGCTGTCACATAAACTAACCACTGTGTCATCTTGTATCTCACAGAAAGTACTTTAAATCCAGAATGTATTTTCAAGTAACCAAAATGTTGCATTAAAATCTCATTAGCAATGCCAGTATATGTTCTAAGTATGTAAGCCTGATAGTCGTTACGTAATCGTGCAACTAACAAGCAAGAATGCACAAATAACAACACTGTGTCGTCTGATCACTATAACAATGCATTCGTAATTTCCGTTTAAAAATGTTCCCTAGGTTCTAGACTGGATAGTTAACCTCAAAACATTGTTGCATGTTAACAGTTTCTCAGTGTGACAAATTGTACTATTAGCATGAAGTGAAAAGTTTTATGGCAAAGACTAAGTTAAAAAACAGATTATCTTTCAATAAACGGTTTTACATATGAAATGTGGTGCAGTCCTTTACCCTTTTTAGTGCGCAGAGTTTCAACTTCAAAGTAATTATCATGTTGTATACGTCGGTAAGGAATGCTAAAATTTTTCTCAAGGTTAGCGTCTACATTATTTTTCGGTGAGCCAGCCGGCGCACGTGGCTGCCTGCGGTGCGAGTCATTATCTGTCCCTTTTGTTGGCGCGCGTAGTTATTGGGATTAGGAGACCTAACTTCTATAGATTCACCTTGCCGAGAGGGCATTGCCCTGTTTGAATCCCGCCAGTTCTGATGAAATTCAGGTCTGCCGTTATGACTATATTGTCTGTCGTCATGTCGGTAGTTCCTGTATTTTCTTTCTTGTCGGTTAAGTGGTGGAGAATTTCTCCCTGAATTATCACTGCACAGTGGACCGTGGCGTCTGACATTATTCTGTCCCCCTTGATAATAATTGTTTTGGTTTCCATATTGTCTGTTTCTGTGTTTATCTCTGTCATATTCGTAATTACGCAAGTGCGATCTTTCTCTGTAACTATTATTCTGCCAACGGTTGTCATACTGGTGGTGTCTGTTTTGGTCACGATTTGTGTTGTGAGAATAGCCTTCTCGTGTCCAGTTATTATTTCTTTCATCGCGGAATTGCGACGGATGTGACCTGTAATTGTTGTGTTCCTGTTTTCACGTTCCGCGATTGTCAGTGTCAATTTCTAATTCTTGTAAGAGTCCCTGAAAAGCTTCAATGTCGTCGTTGCAACGTCCTGCCAAAATAATATGTCGTAAATGTTCAGGCAATTTGATTAAGCAAATGCAGATGAGTTCTGAGGGGCTGTGCAACATGTCTTCAAAATATTTCACAAGACTAGAAAATTCAGATTGATCGAAATGTTTCATCAATATGATGCTATGTTTTACTCGGTCTTGTGTAGCTTGAGACCAATATGCTGAGAGGAAGGCATGATAAAATTCTCCTTCACTGTGACAATCGTGAATGACCGATCGCATTCTTACAGCTGGTTCATTCTCTAAGTAAAGCACTCTGTCTTCAGGCCACAAGTGGCCCACCGGGACCATCCGACCGCCGTATCATCCACAGATGAGGATGTGGATAGGAGGGGCGTGTGGTCAGCACACCGCTCTCCCGGTCGTTATGATGGTTTTCTTTGACCGGAGCCCCTACTATTCAGTCGAGTAGCTCCTCAATTGGCATCACGAGGCTGAGTGCACCACGAAACATTCTCTAAGTAGCCACACATAAATTCTAATCTATGCTCTAATGACCAGTTGGGAGGAAAACAATGAGAGAATTGATGGAGCCACTCTTGTGGATGAATGTCGTCGCCAGAATTCTTAAATGTTTTGAATTTACGTGTAGTAGTGAACAGCTTATAGTCGAAATCATCGTGTCGGCGAGTCGCATATCGGTCTTTGTTGCGTCGTTTCAGCGGTTCCATTTCAAAATTCGGTGCACCTTGCCAATTTCTTTCATAATTTCAGAAATGCGCTGTGTTATTATTTTGCGACTTTTCCGTATTTCTAAGTCCCTTTTCCCGTGTTGGAGCGAGAGTGTCCTCTGAAATACGTAATTCTTGTATTACCTGTGTCAGCTGATCTTGTACTTCACGGATTTCCCTTTGATGTTGTGTATTAATCTGATTCTGATTTTGTTTGAATTTCCTAATTTGTTCGTACTCTTCTGTGTCATTAAAGACTACCGGTCTCGCGTCATTCAGATTATCATCTACCTTCGTAGATAAATTATTTAGCTGATCCGAAAGTTCGACTACTTTCTCTGATAGTGAACTAATTTCCTCCATGTGTCTCTCTGAACCAATTTTCAGAGTATCTACTGTGTCCTTTAAGTTTTTCTGAGTTTTTGCGAGTTGCGTAACCGAATCGGTAGATGCAGCTGAGTCAATTTTAGCTTGCAAGGTCTCATGATTTTCATGAACAACAGTTTGCAGTTCTTTTATGGCTGCTTCGTGATTCTGTAATACATTTTCATGCCGCGAAAAAATATGTTGAAAATGCTCACAAATTTGTGTTTTTACGTCATTACAGACTTTTTGACATTTCGATTCAATGTTATGCAACTCAGTAGTTAAATCTTCACGTGTTTGTTCAAGTGTGGTGTCTAACTTTTGAAACTTTTGCTGTGTTTGTCTCTGATTTTGCTCCATTGTGTGTAACTTTTGAAGCTTTTGCTGTGTTTGTCTCTGAATTTGTTCCATTGTGTCTAACTGTTGCTGTGTTTGTCTCTGGTGTTGTTCCATTGTGTCTAACTTTTGAAGATTTTGTTCCATTGTGTATAACTTTTGAAGATTTTGTTCCATTGTGTCTAACTGTTGCTGTGTTTGTCTCTGACTTTGTTTCATTTACTGCAATAATAATGTATTAGTGTCTGGAATCTGTTCCTCTATGCTTTTCGGCAGTGCTTTTGCACCGGCAACATTTACATTTTGACGAGCAGAAAATGTGTCTTGACTTATTTGAGAGAAAGGTGAGGACCCAAAATCTGAGTCTACAGTATTTGCAATATTGTATTCTGTCATTTCGGATTCCTGAGGCGAGCTGTTGCCGACCGATGGATCGATAATGCTTCCCTGTTCACTACTTGTTTCACTGTCTACACCATTATTTGCCGCCCGCTCCATTTCCCTATGCACAATTACCAAATTACTAGTTTGAACATTAGTTAATTCATTACACGGTGGCGCTAACACACTTCTTTCGTCTTCACTGTCATTTCTCAGTTTACTTTGGAGCCTAGTATTACGTTTTTCACACGCCATTATTGTCACAATATTTCACACGACAACACAGAAAAGCACAATTTGAAGAGCAAAATAAGAATACACATTAACATAGCACTGAAGATAATATCCAGTTAATTGCAAGCGCAGCTGCGAAATACTTGGTGCAAATCTACATGCATGCCACAAGTGTTTTACTGTACAACAATGAAAAACTACAACTACAAAGGAAATTCCCTCCATAAATACGCGCTAGCAATAAACAATAGCTACACTAATTACACAAACTACAAGAAAAAATCAGAAGATTCCAGTGAGGTATCCTCGGCTAAGGGTCGACGTATGAAACGTCCCCTTAGAAAAATTATACATCACTGTGCTTAAACTGAAACACAATATTTTTTTAGCGCAACGCAATCTGACGTTCAGTAATCCCTACAAGAGAATGGCCCTGACTAAATTAACCTATACGTTTCACATGTCACTTACCTCACAAAAATCTTCGTTACTCGAACTACTGCAATACAGCGAGCGCCACTACTGCCAGCTAAATAAAAGATTCAAACTACGGAAGGCGCTAACTACTGATAGGCACAGTTAGCAAATGAAAGATTTTAATAGAGAACAAAAGATGTATTTACCTTAATAGTCATAATATATATAGCAGTTCATGACATCCATTCTTACAAATCTACTGTTTCTGATGGACACACCTCCAGATTATCCATTCTCTAAAATCCGCCATCTCACTTCCCCACATCCACCACTGCTGGCGGCTCATCTCCAACTGCGCAACGCTACGCGCTGTTAACATCCAGCTGCCCAACACTACAATGGCAGACAACAATGCAAAATAGTCACAGACTGCACAGAGCACAGCCAGTGATTTTCATACAGAGCGCTACGTGGCGTTACCAATAAGAAAACCTAAACAGCCTACTTACAAAATAAATAGCATTGTAAAAAGTGGCTGGTTCCTGTTATCTTCTATGTAAGAGGCAACCCATATCTTGTACAGAGCCACGGGCTCAGAACGTCAGTTTTCGCAAAAAAAAAATTAAATAGTACACTTATGTGAAATTGAAATCACGCGAAACTAACTGTAAACATCAGACCGGATATACGAGAAAAAAATTCCATTTGCTTCATCACTGGGGTGCCCAGATGATAACGGAGACGCTTTATAGGATATTTCTCTTTGCTGTGCCACTTTATAGACCACGATTTCGTCTCACACTCGATTTTACGTGCGTATTTTACGTGTAGAAATAGAGTAACTTTGAATCTCTGAGTCATGGAGATGGATAAAGACATCAATAACATTTTCGTTATTGCTAGATATCGGAATCTAGGAATATATTGCAAAAATTTCAGCCATTTGCTGTGGATAGCCGACTTGGAATCCTCGGTTGGGTTTCAGTCCGCGGATAACGGGGAAAATATAGTAAAAAACCCTTTCGTGGGGTTTTCCGAGAAAACTCCGGTGAAATAATGGTGCCTGCGTAAGTCCCATCAAGTTTGTCGTAGACCACATTAAATTCAAAAAGAACCATCCGATTTTCTCCATTTGCATAACCAGGGTGAAGTGTGCAATGTTCGTAGTTTCACTCTGTACTCTGAGATAGTGGTACCAAGACGATCCTTCTGTTGGGTGTACAAACGGTCCCTAGCCGAAGGCCTATCCAAAACACTTGACCAAACCTGTTTATCACCAACAGAATCCGAGGTATGAGCATCGGCAAATCTCATTTTTATACGCAGCATTGTGGAACATACTGGGTACACATTGAAAGATTCCCTTCTAACCTCCTTGCCTAAGGACGCCAGATGAAAGTTGATGTCGTCAAGTCCTGATTGAAAATTGCGGCCGGCCGAAGTGGCCGTGAGGTTACAGGCGCTGCAGTCTGGAACCGCAAGACCGCTACGGTCGCAGGTTCGAATCCTGCCTCGGGCATGGATGTTTGTGATGTCCTTAGGTTAGTTAGGTTTAACTAGTTCTAAGTTCTAGGGGACTAATGACCTCGGCAGTTGAGTCCCATAGTGCTCAGAGCCATTTGAACCATTTTGAAAATTGCGCAACGGATAACTGGGGAGCGCAGCTTGAGAGCGCTACCTAGAGAGCGTGCCCTTTCTGTATCTACATCTACATCTACATCTATACTCCGCGAGCCACCTTACGGTGTGTGGCGGAGGGTACTTATTGTACCACTATCTGATCCCCCCTTCCCTGTTCCATTCACGAATTGTGCGTGGGAAGAACGACTGCTTGTAAGTCTCCGTATTTGCTCTAATTTCTCGGATCTTTTCGTTGTGATCATTACGCGAGATATATGTGGGCGGTAGTAATATGTTGCCCATCTCTTCCCGGAATGTGCTCTCTCGTAATTTCGATAATAAACCTCTCCGTATTGCGTAACGCCTTTCTTGAAGTGTCCGCCACTGGAGCTTGTTCAGCATCTCCGTAACGCTCTCGCGCTGACTAAATGTCCCCATGACGAATCGCGCTGCTTTTCGCTGGATCATGTCTATCTCTTCTATTAATCCAACCTGGTAAGGGTCCCATACTGATGAGCAATACTCAAGAATCGGACGAACAAGCGTTTTGTAAGCTACTTCTTTCGTCGATGAGTCACATTTTCTTAGAATTCTTCCTATGAATCTCAACCTGGCGCCTGCTTTTCCCACTATTTGTTTTATGTGATCATTCCACTTCAGATCGCTCCGGATAGTAACTCCTAAGTATTTTACGGTCGTTACCGCTTCCAATGATTTACCACCTATGGCATAATCGTACTGGAATGGATTTCTGCCCCTATGTATGCGCATTATATTACATTTATCTACGTTTAGGGAAAGCTGCGTTTAGGTACTAGGCAGGGGGCTGGAGGGCTCGCACGCTGATGTGTGGCTCCCTGCATTCTGTATCTTTTATCTTAAATGAATTCCTTTAACTTGACTTCTTTGCGATTTTTAAGGCATGTTAAAAATTGATGACAGTTGATTACCTATTTATTTTAAACATTATCACTCGACTTTACAGCGATTGCAGCAGTTGTTCCAGTTTACAGACATTACAATTTTACAACTTATAGCTCGGGTATATTATATACTAATCTGCACGCACATTTCCACAGGCAAGACGAAGTTGTGTTGGCCAAATGTATACCACCAAAGTCTCCCAATATTTTACATGGGACATCCACTGTGTGAGGGGGATAATGGGCAAAGTGGGGACCAGATACATTAACACAGGGGTCAAATTTCCGAAATTAAACTAGAACATTCATTTCCTTACACAATCCGAAGCTAGAAATAAAATAATTATTACAAATATTCAAATACCTCTCTTCCATGCGTGAACATTGAGACAGACGCACTGAGGTCACGTCTGCTCACTTACCCGTCTTCTGTAACACACCTCTCGAATATGGTGGGCACCCGGAGGTTTTCCTGAGCCCTGGTGGAGGGGATGGTCGAACCACTTGGCTGTGACCAACCTCTCCACCCCAAATCTTGTGACACTGGAACATCTTTGACTTTTACCTGCCTGTGATGTCTCTTTGATCCCCTACCCAGGAGTGAGGTTGGCACTACTATTCTACAGAACTACTTCCCAACTAAGATTTGGCCACGCTTCACGGAAAGGTGTGAGGAGGATTAGGAATGTTCATGTGCAGATTCACATTCACGTACAAGAAATGCATAATACATGTCACATATACAGGATGTTTCAAAAGTGACCGGTATATTTGAAACGGCAATAAAAACTAAACGAGCAGCGATAGAAACACACCGTTTGTTGCAATATGCTTGGGACAACAGTACATTTTCAGGCGGACAAACTTTCGAAATTACAGTAGTTATAATTTTCAACAACAGATGGCGCTGCAAGTGATGTGAAAGATATAGAGGACAACGCAGTCTGTGGGTGCGCCATTCTGTACGTCGTCTTTCTGCTGTAAGCGTGTGCTGTTCACAACGTGCAAGTGTGCTGTAGACAACATGGTTTATTCCTTAGAACAGAGGATTTTTCTGGTGTTGGAATTCCACCGCCTAGAACACAGTGTTGTTGCAACAAGACGAAGTTTTCAACGGAGGTTTAATGTAACCAAAGGACCGAAAAGCGATACAATAAAGGATCTGTTTGAAAAATTTCAATGGACTGGGAACGTGACGGATGAACGTGCTGGAAAGGTAAGGCGACCGCGTACGGCAACCACAGAGGGCAACGCGCAGCTAGTGCAGCAGGTGATCCAACAGCGGCCTGGGGTTTCCGTTCACCGTGTTGCAGCTGCGGTCCAAATGACGCCAACGTCCAAGTATCGTCTCATGCGCCAGAGTTTACACCTGCATCACGCTATCTGGACATTCTTCGTGAATTTGTGGCGGTACAAACTGCCTTAGACGACACTGCGAACACCTCGTGGTTTATGCAAGATGGTGCCCGGCCACATCGCACGGCCGACGTCTTTAATTTCCTGAATGAATATTTCGATGATCGTGTGATTGCTTTGGGCTATCCGAAACATACAGGAGGCGGCGTGGATTGGCCTCCATATTCGCCAGACATGAACCCCTGTGACTTATTTCTGTGGGGACACTTGAAAGACCAGGTGTACCGCCAGAATCCAGAAACAATTGAACAGCTGAAGCAGTACATCTCATCTGCATGTGAAGCCATTCCGCCAGATACGTTGTCAAAGGTTTCGGGTAATTTCATTCAGAGACTACGCCATATTATTGCTACGCATGGTGGATATGTGGAAAATATCTTACTATAGAGTGTCCCAGACCGAAGCGCCATCTGTTGTTGAAAATTGTAACTACTGTAATTTCGAAAGTTTGTCTGCCTGAAAATGTACTGTTGTCCCAAGCATATTGCAACAAACGGTGTATTTCTATCGCTGCTCGTTTAGTTTTTATTGCCGTTTCAAATATACCGGTCATTTTTCAAACACCCTGTAAATACGTATTATGTGCGGTAGCGTTCTCGCTTCCCACGCCCGGGTTCCCGGGTTCGATTCCCGGCGGGGTCAGGGATTTTCTCTGCCTCGTGATGACTGGGTGTTGTGTGATGTCCTTAGGTTAGTTAGGTTTAAGTCGTTCTAAGTTCTAGGGGACTAATGACCATGGATGTTAAGTCCCATAGTGCTCAGAGCCATTTGATCCATTTTTATTATGAGGCCTGACACATTTCTTTCCACCCGTCCACATGGGTTCTGTTGCACCCGCGGCCGGCCACGTCGTGCAATAAAATTGGCGGCAGAGCCGCCTCTGTTTGTATTTCTCGGGCCGGCCGCGGTGGCTGAGAGGTTCTAGGCGCTTCAGTCCGGAACCGCGCGACTGCTACGGTCGCAGGTTCCAATCCTGCCTCGGGCATGGATGTATGTGATGTCCTTAGGTTAGTTAGGTTTAAGTAGTTGTAAGTTGTAGGTGACTGATGACCTCAGATGTTAAGTCCCATTGTGCTCAGAGCCATTTGTCCATTTTGTATTTCTCGGTGCGAGCGAGCAGCGAAACCTGCTGCTTATAGAACGGAAACTACTGTACCGTTTCAACATGCTGTCCTCTGCGTACCCATTGGAACTCTTTTTCTAGTTTAGACTATTAGTTCCTCCTATAGGAGTATGCGAGATTCTTTTTAAAACAGCCTGTATCTTGGATGACCTGGCTTACGATGAATCATGCACTACTCACATACGACGTACTTCCTTTTATGCAGGACCGTACCAAATGTTGTTGTGAGCTGTGTAGCGCGACCTGGTCTCGGCAGTGACAGTCGTGTTGACACTGTGCTGGGGCAGGGATTTCTCGAGCGGCTCGGCTTTCCCCCGGAGCGTTTAACCGGAGGCTGCGACACGGCAGCGGCGGCGGCGGCGGCGCTCAGGCCACCGGCTTTTTGCGCCGCAGAACCAGTCCGGCAGTCCGGCTGCGGTGCGAGGTGTGAGCGCGGCGCAGCGACACGGCGCGAGCGGCCGACCCGCTCCTCGGCGTGTTTCTTGCGCACACCTGGCTGGCCTGGCAGTGCCCGCCTGCCGCCGCTCTCCTGGCCGGGACGGCAAACCTGTCACCTCGCGACGCCGCCGCCTCCTCCTCCACCGACAGCTTTCGCCCGGCTCCACAGGACGGGATGCTTCGCAGCTCCGCTCAGCCGCGCGTAAAAGGTTCACATCCGGAAGGAAGCATTGGGTGTCAATAGTTTGTCACTGTTTTCCCATTTCAATACTCTACGCTCTGCTACATTCGCTCTTGGGTGTGTTCTGCTGGTGAATCTTCCGCTCCTGAAAGAGGAAAGGCCGCTGCACATGATGGGATATGGTTCTAGGCGCTACAGTCTGGAACCGCGCGACCGCTACGGTCGCAGGTTCGAATCCTGCCTCGGGCACGGATGTGTGTGATGTTCTTAGGTTAGTTAGGTTTAAGTAGTTCTAAGTTCTCGGGGACTGATGACCTCCGAAGTTAAGTCCCATAGTTCTCAGAGCCATTTGAACCATGATATGATACTACTTCGATTTTACACAGAGTACTCGAAGGAACTGGCCCCCCTTCTTGCAGCGGTGTACCGTATGTCTCTAGAAGAGCGTAGCGTTTCAAAGGATTAGAAAAGAGCACAGGTCATGTCGTTTTCAAGAAGGTACGTCGAACAGTTGTGCAGAACTATAGACCTATATCTCTAACGTCGATGAGTTGTAGAATTTTGGAACACGTATTATGTTCAAGCATAAGGACTTTTCTGGAGACGAGAAATCTACTCTGTAGGAATCAGCATGGGTTTCGAAAAAGACGATCGTGTGAAACCCAGCTCGCGCTACTCGTCCACGAGACTAAGAGGGCCGTAGACACGGGTTCCCAGGTAGATGCCGTGTTTCTTGACTTCCGCAAGGCGTTCGATAGAGTTCCCCACAGTCGTTTAATGAACAAAGTAAGAGCATATGGACTATCAGACCAATTGTGTGATTGGATTGAAGTGTTCCTAGATAACAGAAAGCAGCATGTCATTCTCAATGGAGAGAAGTCTTCCGGAGTAAGAGAGATTTCAGGTGTGCCGCAGGGGAGTGTCGTGGGTTCGTTGCTGATCACAATATATATAAATGACCTTGCGGATGATGCTGTGGTATATCGAGAGGTTGTACCAATGGAAAGTTGTACTGAAATGCAGGAGGATCTGCAACGAATTGACGCATGGTGCAGGAAATGGCAATTGAATCTCAATGTAGACAAGTGTAATATACTGCGAATACACAGAAAGAAAGTTCCCTTATCATTTAGCTACAATATAGCAGGTCATCAACTGAAAGCAGTTAATTCCATAAATTATCTGGGAGTACGCATTAGGACTGATTTAAAATTTAATGACCATATAAAATTAATCGTCGGTAAAGCATATCCCAGACTGAGATTCATTGCAAGAATCCTAAGGAAATGCAGTCCGAAAACAAAGGAAGTAGCTTACAGTACACTTGTCCGCCCACTGCTTGAATACTGCTCACCGGTGTGGGATCTGTACCAGATAGTGTTGATAGAAAAGATAGAGAAGATCCAATGGAGAGCAGCGCGCTTCGTTACAGGATCATTTAATAATAGCGAAAGCGTTACTGACATTATAAACTCCAGTGGAAGACTATGCAAGAGAGACGCTCAGTAGCTCGGTACGGGCTTTTGTTGAAGTTTCGAGAACGTACCTTCACCGAGGAATCAAGCAGTATATAGCTCCCTCCCCCGTATATCTCGCGAAGAGACCGTGAGGATAAAATCAGAGAGATTAGAGCCCACACAGAGGCATACCATCTATCTTTCTTTCCACGAACAATACGAGACTGGAATAGAAGGGAGAGCCGATAGAGGTACTCAAGGTACCCTCCGCCACACACCGTCAGGTGGCTTGCGGAGTATGGATGTAGATGTAGATGTTTGGGAAGACAGAGCCCACACGACGAAAATTGATGCGCAGCTTAATGAAGTCGCCAGAGATATTGTACTGTTCGGTCTACTCCGATTCAATGGTAACCTGTACTAGTTATCAATGTAACAATGCTCCAAAAGCTCTAACAAGGGAAACTTAACATCGGAGCCCCCCCCCCCCGGAGATGGTCCAGTGGATAGCTCTTCGACAACTGAACGCAGATCAAACATTAAAACAGGAAGAAGGTGTATTGAACTGTGAAAAAAGACGCAAAATAGAAACAGTGTACCGTCTAAGTTTATGATGCACAATATCGACCTCATTTGTATAGCAACGCCCTCGTGCTTATGTGGAGACGGTGTTGGATTGCAAAGGAGAAGGCTTGGGTTCCAATCTCTCTCGTGCCCCATTTTTGTCACAAAATTCTAAACTACCCGTCAGATCATTGACGTGTCTGTTCGTTGTATTCAAATTTGTGTCTGTATCGTGGTGTAACTTCCGTCTGCAACAGCGAGTTATAAGGAAGGGACCTCCAGACTTCCGTATCATGTTACGACTCTTGCGTTTCGTTTCGGTAGTTTTGACTCTAGAATTCCTTTGTTGTAACTTAGTTCACTCCCGTTTAATTGTGAGGTATCTAGCCTGCTCTCACTTTTCATCATATTTACTTACGACGGTAATGTATTCTTTGGCCGGGCGATTCTAGGCCTTACAGTCTGGAACCCCGCGACCGCTACGGTCGCAGGTTCGAATTCTGCCTCAGGCATGGATATGTGTGAAGTCCTTAGGTTAGTTAGGTTTAAGTAGTTCTAACTTCTAGGGGACTCATGATCTCAGAAGTTCAATCCCATAGTGCTCAGAGCCATTTGAACCAATGTATTCTCGTGTTCTGCAAGCTAAGAATAGTAAGACAACTGCCAAGACTACACAAGGAGAACCGACACGCCAATTACCAGACTGACAGTTCGTAAGTTTGTGGAAAGAAAAAAATGCACGAGGGGCATTTGAACAGGGATCTCCCGCTTCGCAGTCCGACGCCCTGACCACACAGTCACGTCGCGGTGGCTATAATAATTTTCTGGATGTAGCATATCATGAACTTGCACCTTTACTGTTTCTATTTTGCTTCTTTTTCGCAGTTCAGCACAGCTTCTTCCTGTTTGCATGTGTAACGCCGGAAATACATATCCTCCTATTTCCATCTATTGTACTATAAATTTTTTTCCTTATTTTGTTACCTGAAGATATGACATTTCTGTGTCTTTATTTATTGTAATTGTTTTAATATATATACATCGATATATATATATATATATATATATATATATATATATATATATATATCGATGTATAATTGGTTTGTTTTGTAAATATTATTTGTATTTTTACGCTGAGTCTGGCCTAGGGAAAACTATGCTATCGAACGATTACATCGATAGGTCGTGTGGAGAACCAAAGTGTTTAGGCTCTTTAGTAGTGTTAACTCTGCCGCGTGGAGCGCGGGCAGAGCGGAGTCTGGCTGGAGTAGGGCTATGGAGCAGGTGCCTTGTGCGACGCTCCCGCTAGTTGCCGCACTTTCGGGGTTTGGCAGCATGTAATTGCGCTCGACTTGCTATGATAGTTTCTGACACGGTGTCGCGGACGGGAAGCATTAGCTGGCGCACATCAAGAGCCCGTTTCGCCTGGTGACCGTGTCAAGAAGAAGGCGTGCCAACATCCACCTTCTGCAACGGCGACGGCCGACAATGTGTGACTGTCGCCACCTCCCCGATCGACGACTTCAAACTTCCAATCAACCAAGAAGGAAGACTAAAAGCGCGTAAAGTTTTAGAACTGTATGGCAGACCTCAGCTTTTCAAACTGTTGCATCACAAAAATACAGCAATTAACATGAACCTTTGTTGCTCATTGTCCCAATTACATTACCAAGCAGGGTCTCTTCCTTTTCTGGAATGAACCCGAGTGTCGTTGAAATTCATACGCCAGCATTAAAGTAATATCATTCCATTTCACTGCTTTAATTTCAAAGTTCAGTTAAAGTATTCATAGCTGACTACAATATTTAGATTACACGAGCAGAAATTAAGAGTGCGAATTTTGTTACCATATTTTAGCTTACCTGTGACTGCAGGTCAGCTTGGTAAGTACTAAATTTTACAATTGTTAATTGTTCAGGATCATTTAATTCAAGTTCAAAGTTAAATCTATTTCTAAATTGCGTAGATTCAAGTAGCTTTTGAAATGATTGTTGAGGTAGCCCAAGACTAACCTTATTTTATTGAATTTCGTAGTGCTTCAGAAACAAAGTTCACTATTAATTTCAGTCACTAAATTAACTTTCAGTTTTCCGGTTTTATTAATTCTTTTGCAAAATTAATTCAGAGTGTAGCGAAATTTATTATTTCTGACAAACATTCACTTTTCACACAATTCGTGTCAACCTTCAGTTGCGGCGCTTTTAGTGCTAATTATATGTGCATTAATCTTTCATTTTCAGTTATTTTAGTAGTTGTCCATAGGACTGGCGACCGTAATTTTCCCCAAATCTCAAATATCTATATAACGCCACTTAATTGCTAACGTAACGACCGCACATTTACTTTCTTTATTAGTCTTACCCTTTTCTCAAAATTAATTTCCTCCAATTTCATTTGCATTTTCCCTTTCATTTAGATGTAACCCTTTCCTCCCTCTTTACCGACAGATTAACTTCGGTGACGATTGATTTTCCCAAATTTCCATTAGGTACACGCAGTTTAATTTTTCACTGTCATTAAGGTCGATAAGTGAGGGGGAGGTTACACGATTTTGTTTCTTTTTCGCAGTTCAGCACAGCTTCTTCCTGTTTGCATACTTGATTTGCTTTTAGTTTTCGACGGGCTATCCAGTGGTTCATTTTGCGACTAAATCTGAGGGGGATGCGACGGGGAGTTTTCCTGGTAAACAGGAAAGTAGCTAAGAAAAACTTGCTGAATGTGATGACTTCTCTTAAGCTCTCTCCCTTGTACGATGCTGTACAAGATGCACTATCGACTCGTATGGAATCACCTGGACTGATTCAGGAAGTATCAATTTCTTCGACGTGATGTCTAAATGACCCGAACATCCACCGAAGAATGCTTACATGGTTCAAGATCCCACAAGGAAGATTAAGGGATTCGGGCTACTGTGCAAGACCTGGTCAAAGCTGAACCGCATTAGGGCAGGCCAAGGGAAGTGTGGCTACGTCTTCAAGATGTGGGGTTTCCGTTCATCTACTGACTCGACTACGGAGCGGACTAGCAAACAGTGGACCCATCGTTTAGCAGTGCCCGCTTCGAGCACTTGACACACTACACCAAGTACTCTGTTTCACAAATTTGTTCATTTCTATTTCATTGTTGGTACTTCCATAACAAGCCGATGTACGAGTGCTGTAACTGTAACAGTAGCAACGTTTTATTTAGGAATTACACAAGATAAGTAAATGTTTCATAGTTTTACTGTCTAGTATGCACTACTGGCATGAAGTTGCCTGCGAGTTGAAGGATCGGGCCAGATAGGGGTTGAGCATCATTCGTATGAAGATTTTTACTAACACTTGCCAATAACATAATTTTATTAATTACGCCAGCAGGAACCTTGACATATTATAACAAAACTATTTATTTAAATAAATTTACCTAAACAATTACTGACAATCGATCAACAATTTATTAAATATATCACAGATATCAAATAACGAAAGGCTATAGTGTTAATTCAGATACTTGCTTCCAACTCTTCAAAAGCCATTAATGAAAACATGAGGTATGAAAAGTTACATCTACATCTTTCCAAAAATATACGAGTACTTGTGTCTTTGGTTACTGTTGTCAAAATATTTTCAGCAATTTTAATAAGAGAAGTAAGATAACATTTCAGCAACTGAAGTTGCATAACAATCTGTTCAAAGGTTCTGCGAAAACAGCATTCCAATAGGTAGTCCACAAACATCTCTCGAATATGTTTGACTGTAGTACAACATATAATTGAGGTTCACCTAAAGAGGGTTCATTAAAATGGAGCAAAAACAATTAAAACTCTTTGGTATGGAACAACCACACGTCGGGAACTGTGGTCCGGACAAACGGATCCGAAATTACTTACGACAGGTCCGATACAATGCTCACCACACTCCTTTTGTAAGCAACCACTGAGAACATGCCCCGAGGCACAAGCATACAATGACAGCCTGATGAACAGAGAAATAAAACGAGTAATAACATAAGTCATCAGATTACACGTTGGCATTGCGGACAAAACAGTTGTGATAAGCAGCTAAAAGGTATTAACGTAACCAGCCAAGGCAACCAACCGCCCCCCACCCCCCCACCCCCAACCCCGCATTTACACCTGATGATAGTGAAGAAGCTCAGCGGCCAACCAACATTCAGCTTCAAATCACGCCACGAAGCGGAAACGCAAAAACTTAACCGTCGCATGGTACAGAAACCATAGGTGGAAGAAAGACACGAACTGTTGGCTGATGAACATCACCTATGTAAGTATAGCCTTGGCTTGGAAGTGTAACCCACCAAAATACATGCAGCATGATTTGCACCAGTAAGACAAATAAACTTCGGGCTCCAAAAAGCTAAATAAACCGACATGGCGATTTAGTGCACGACGTAGCAGATAAGAGAATGCGTTTAACGTCCTAAATTATGACACATTAAACACTAAAGCAATTTACAAAACCGCAATAATTTGTACAAACCATCAAATAACGAAAAAAATGTTCAAATGTGTGTGAAATCTTATGGGACTTACCTGCTAAGATCATCAGTCCCTAAGCTTACACACTACTTAACCTAAATTATCCTAAGGACAAACACACACACCAATGCCCGAGGGAGGACTCGAACCTCCGCCGGGACCAGCCGCACAGTCCATGACTGTAGCGCATCAAATTATAACTCTATGATAGTTACCATATGTAAGCTATTATACTTCGATACGAACGACAAGCTTCTCAAATTTCCTGGCCAGGCGTAGGAACGTAGAAGAAGAATAGAAGACTGAATTGAATCCGATATACTTGTAGAAGCAGCAGGGCACACAAACACGCGCCGGATGTGAGCCAGTCACAATTATTGCGCTCACATTGGAGAGAAAATCAGTCTTGATGTCGCGTGGTCTCGGCGCCGAAGCAATGAACTAAAAATAGCTCACCGAGCATAGAAAGCCAGTGTACGATGCCAAACAGTGGAAAACTTGGAGCCGCCAGTAGATGTGTGGCTGCAAACTATCCACCGCTCGCCTCCAAAACTGATCGCCCAAAGCAATAGTGTGCCCACTCTCGTTCCTGTTAAGGTTCCTCGTGTCTGGTAGATGCTCAGCCATACAAAGTTGGAAGCCACACTGACGGCAGAACGAACAGCCAGCCGGTTGCCCCACAGACCTGCTTTGCCTGTGCTGCTTCGCACACTGCCTCTACCCGCCGCCACGGTAGCTCAGCGTGTTCGGCCAGAGGGTTAGGTACCCTCTGTAACAAAAAAAAAAAACTGAGTGAATGGATCAACAGACAACCTGAACGGGTGTCATGAGACGACCGCCCCGAACATATACCACGAACAAAATAGAACAAAATGAGATCAACTAAGAATTTAAAAAAAAAAAAAAAACGGAAAACGGTCTCAAGGCTGTCGCAGCAAACGTGCCACGCACCCTTCGTACCGAAGAATGTGTTCCTTGAACGCGGCGCGAGCTGTCTATCGCGAGATGGTACAGTGTCCTTGAAAGTAGTTATCACCATATACAGGGTGACAACTGATGTGTTGGCAGAAGAGCCAACACCGTGTTGCTAGAGGAGGCCGAAATGCACGCGTTTAAGCTCGCGCAGACTGGCGTGAGGTCTGGAACAGTTAAAGGAGTTGAGTCTAATAAATAAAGTACGAAGCTCTTGGAATACTTAACTTTAATCCGCAATTGGAGAACATCGGTCTGACGGTACAGGCATCCATAGATAAATATTAAATGATACTGGCGCCTTGCTAGGTCGTAGCAATTGACGTAGCTGAAGGCTATGCTAACTATCGTCTCGGCAAATGAGAGCACTATTTGTCAGTTCCATCTCTAGCAAAGTCGGCTGTACAACTGGGGCGAGTGCTAGGAAGTGTGTCTAGACCTGCCGTGTGGCGGCGCTCTGTCTGCAATCACTGACAGTGGCGACACGCGGGTCCGACGTATACTAGCGGACCGCGGCCGATTTAAAGGCTACCACCTAGCAAGTGTGGTGTCTGGCGGTGACACCACCACAACTATTGAACTACATGAAATGAAATCGTCATAATTTCTGAACGGTTTACGTTAGGACGTAAAAACTCACGGCTGGTCGCGGGGCATTATAGGAATTAGTAAGGTTTGACTTAGCGACGAAGCCCACTTTCATTTGGATGGGTTCGTCGATAATCAAAATTTGTGCATGTGTGGGACCGAGAATCCGCATTTCGCAGTCGAGAAGCTCTTCACACTCGACAGGTGACTGTGTTGCTTGCAGTGTGCAGTCACGGAATAATCGATGCGATATTCCTTGATGGCACGGTGACTACCGAACGGTACGTAATTTCATCGCCATTATCCAAAGTGACCCTGATTTCAACAAGATGTGGTTCATGCAAGAAGGAACTTGACGTCATCGAAGCAAAAGAGTGTTAGATGTCCTGGAGGAGCATTTTGGGGGCAGCATTCTGTTTCTGGGGTACCCAGATGCCACTGGCGTGGGCCTTGATTTCCGCCATATTCTCTGGACCTGAACACGTGCAACTCCTTTTTGTGGGGCTATATTAAAGACAAGGTGTACAGTAATAACTCCCAAACCATTTCTGAGCTCAGCCATTCCGGAGGTTATCGACAGCATCGATGTCCCGACACTTCAGCGGGTCACGCAAAATTTCATTGTTCGTCTGTGCCACATCATCATTAATGATGGCAGGCATATCGAACATGTCATAATCTAAATCCTAATATCTGCAACAGTTCTGAAACGAATGCCGTGAATTGCTTCTTTCAATTTATCAATCAAGTTGAAGTGACAAGGGCCTAAGTCTTGGGAGTGTAGTGGGTTGTGCAACACTTGCCAGCTCCCTCGATGGAACTAGTCAGTCACAGTTTTGCGCCATATGCAAAAGAGCATTGTCGAGCAAAATGATGGTCGGGTGCTGCAGCAAGTGACGTCACGTCTTTCCCTAATGTATTATTCTTGGAACACAGCATATGAACAAGTTAGAGAATGAAGAGGCAACAGTTTCTGTATGGCCCGTACTTCATTCTGTAGGACAATGCACGGGCGAACATGGCGCAAAGTTCTGACACGCCTGTTCTGCCGATGGAGCTGGGAAGTGTTGTACGTCCCACTGCGCTACCAGGACTTAAGCTTTTGTGGCCTCTACTTGATGTGTAAGTTGAAGGAAAGGCTTCATGGCATTCCCTTCAGAACCGTTATACAGAGTCGTTGGGCAGAAGACCGCTCCACTAGAATTATCAGCACAAGTGGCGCAGCTAAAAGTATCTTACGACTGCCACATTACTGCAGTTGGTTATACACAGTGTTGGTGCCCACTTTAAAGGAAATTAAAACTTTGAAATACATGTATGCTTTGTATAAGTTGAGAGGTTAAAAGCCTCTTGTGGCCTGCCTCCTCACGTTTTTCCCATTTTTTTTATATCGTTCTATTAATGTATCTCTGTGGGGGGAGGGCCGAGAAAGGTCATTGCTGTAACTGAAACAGGAAATGAGGACTCTGAGTTTATTCCTGATATCTTTAATTGGTGCTGAGTCAAATGCTTGCTCTTATGTTTTTCTCCTGTGGGTCAGCTGGGGCTGAACGACGGCCACCTCCGTCGATTGTTGGGGAAAAAAAAAAAAAGAACGTGAGGTTGGGCTTGACCAACTTTTCTGTGAATACGAGGGGGAGAGGACAATAGTGTGTGGCTGAACCTCAGTGCGGTCGACCTGCTACGGTTGTTGGCCATTGTATTAGTTATGAAGCGACGGCGAGAGCGACTTTCTGGAGCCAGCACTGACTGGTGTTTCCTCTCTGGCCTTCGCTTAGCCGACGCCAGGTGGTACTGTTTTTTTCAGTGGTACTAAGACACTGACGTCTAAAGCCATGAGAGGCCCAGCACATTGGCGCCTAGCATCAGGGAGATATTCTGTCTGGTTTTGGCGGCCGTTTTCACGGCTGTTTACACGCGCCCCTCGAAATGCAGGGAGTTGATTGGGAAACCCAAGAAGACGCGATGTGACGTGAGAGAGCCCTGCTGAAAATCGGAGGCAATGACCGCGATGGGTACAAAAAATATTGCCATCCAGCTTGTTGCGATTTTGCAAAGTGCACTGATCACAGATGTTGGGTGCATTTCCCTGTAACCTCTTACGACTGGAAACATTCGAGAGTGGTGGGGTCGCGGAGCACTAGTTTTCAAGAGCTGGTGCGCTGTGCACGAGATAGTGCGTCCCCTCTGGAGCGCCAGGGAAAATAGGTGGACTGATGGTGTCTCCTCCTGGGGCTACTCTTGCGCAGACTCGGGAGTAAGACTGTCACGATGATCCAGACAGAAGTGTAGATTTTCTTCCGGAGTTAACCTCATCATGGTTTGTCAGCAGTCATCGACTATCAGAGAGCTCAGCATTACAGAGATCAGCAGCTGCACCAACCGACTGCTGTTTATTGTCTTCACACTGCGTGATAAGCTGGTAAAGTATTTTCTGTACCAGTGTAACAAAGACCTGTAATTCTTCTCTAACGCCCTCAGCAGCGTAGGCTCTCGTTTAGGCGCTACAGTGGGGGCCGATACTGAATGGATTTATTAGTATAAAGTTTGATTTTTATTTTTTCACTTGATGTTCGGTCAGTGCCTTCTGCCTGGCGGTAAGTTGCAGCGTCTCAGTCACGTTGCCCAGAAACGGATAGAACCACCCTGAAACTCACGTATTGAACCATCAGCACATCAGCAGCTGAACTCACGTGTTGCTGACGAAGTAACGCTACCGAACTGCACGTCTTACCATCTGACCGACCAGTAGCGAGGGTTGGAGGTGGTCAAGTGGGGGTGGAAACGCGGCCAGCTGCCGGGAGCGGACACACTGTTCGCTCTCTTGTGCTGGCAGCTTCCAAACCGATCTGACACCCTCCTCACCTGCTCTGTTGGGCGGCTGCCCATTCACTCTAGGCGGCTTCTCCAGGCCTGCCTTTTTTACGGCATTAAAACTTCATACAGTTTAAACTATGGTTTATTCTTCACCTCAACGGGTGCCTACTGCTTTCCACTCGTAGCCAATCCTGACGCATCAACAGTACCCACAATTTTGCATGTGGCTTTTTCACAAGTTCTCATTTCCAATCGGCATTCTGTCGCGTAGTCGGCGTTTATCGGTATCTCTGTTGATTGACTCACTCATAATTAATTAACATATTCAGTATTTAGAAAACACGCCAACTACGTATTCTTAACACCACTATATGGTGCCCTTGTTCTATTAAAGGATTGTTGTGTGAATCGCAGATTTTCATTTTCATTAAGTAAAATAAATCTCTTTGTGATACTTAATTTGTTTATCATTTAGTAGTCAGGTGATAAATTTCATTTCCTACCTATATCTATTGAGCAGAGCGATTGGTTAGTAACTTTATTAAATTATAGCGCGCGTGCAAACCTTCTTGCAACTCATGTACAGGGTTATTATATTAATTCTCTTAGCGTTCACTTCTCCATTGCGCATAAGTTAAGGTGGTAGTTAAAACGGGGATGGTTGAGTATATGAGCAGTTCTCACGCAAGTTCAGTTGAATCTAAATGTTACATACACTTCTCCACTACCCCCCTCCCCCCCACCCCCCCACACACACACACACCTCGCAAAATTACAAATAAATAGTTGTCGTTCATGTGACTCTTTACCACTGACAGATGTCATGACAGTGAAGTGGTGTGGTGCATGCGATCAACATAGTAATATGGGCAGACGTGGAGATGTGAGAGAATAGAAGAAAGGACCTTTTACTGTTGGACGTGACCATGACCACACCAAGAATGAAGATGCCCAGTTTTTTTGGTGTATCACTGCAGACTGTCCATATTGTCTACAAGTAATGACGTCCCACTCGTAGCCACAAAACACAGCTTCACGAAAGGGTCCAGAGATGAGTAGAATGCCTTGTCAGTAACAATCGATTTCAGATCCGATAGGAGCTGGCTGGTCGCTGTGAATGCAGATCCATCTCAACCAGTTTCCTGGCAAACATTGCGAAGGGAACTGCATGCAATGGACATACATCGTAGAAGTCATTGCCCACAGTGGAGCATAGAGCTGCATATTGTCAGTTAAGCAACATAGAAACTGGACAGGTGCTGACTGCAGTCGTGTAACATGGTCTGAGTAGTGATATAGTCTCTTTTCAAATGATCTGAAGTACTGAGTCCATTAACATCCCTGTGAGGTGTTTAATCCGTTGTGTTGTTCAGGTCGGTGGTACATGTTTTTTGTAACACGACTAGGACCTACTCACTGAAGTTACCGTTAACTTTAACCAGAGTTTTTTGGGGGCCAAGTGTTGCCTTTCTTCCAAATCTTTATGATGAATATGCAGTGAACACTCCCAACTTCCAAGATATCAACAATAACATTGCCGATTTTATGAACAATCTACCACCATATAGCATCTCAAACGGCTCCCTAATCATTCCATTGTCAGTCCCTTGGAAAATGTCTGCGGGTGTTCAGCCGAATAGTGGCTGAAACTTAAAATTCAACATCTCCACAATTTTATCAAGTCTATAGTTGGTGCTGCACGGTATTAGCGTGCCTGTAGGTGCCTTAATTTATTTTGTCCATTGTGTTTATTTGATACTGTGGCGTACGCCTCGAGACCTCTTTGTCCTTTCTACAACTGAGGCACCCAAGGTTGCCTCATTCGTTTTACCAGCTTGGGTATCCATCCTCCAGTGCCCTCCAGGCCTCATGTCAAATGAGCGGAAGGGGTACTCATTGCACCAGTTAAGCGAACCATAATGTGCCGTTGAATTTTTTAATTCACATTAACTATATTACTCACTTTCCAACGGAACCTAGAAAAGGAACGCAGTACATTATTAACTATTTGACATTATTACTTTGGATAGTGAAATTCATCTGTATTCTATGAACTAACTTACTGTTCCTTTGTTTTACATTCAGTTTTTAGTATCCATCTGCTTACCACACAACAGATAGATCCATTCACTTCTTTCTCAGATTTTCATGCTTCTTTGTTTCATGTAAATCCTTTACCTGTGATTTATACCCGCAGTTTCAGGAACTTCTTCTAACATGGTAGGCCAGTTTGCGAAAAACCAGTCAGTCGTTTCGCTGGAGGTTGTCATCACTTTCGCCATTTAGCCCTACGTATGCCACATTTTCTGTAACATGAGATTAGTCCTTTTTACACTGGCTGAAGGTAGTAGGTCCAGTTCTCCTAGCAAGTAGCTGGACTTGAGCTTCCAACAAGCTGATACTGCCGTTATTACCTGAAGCTATGTTTGCAAACAATTGAATTCATGTGTCTGTACTGTTGTTGCTTCCTCTAGGCAGTTCACCTCACAGACTGGACATCTCTTCTGCTAAGGCATTAATTAATAGCCAGTTTCGTCTCTATGAAACAGAGATGGTTTACAGCTTGTAATGTCCGATGTATAGGGGGAACGACAATTCTACAGCTCTATCTGAGTTCGGTTGCACTTTGCATCAGTAGATCGTTCGCGTCAACTATCATGGTGCTTCAATATGACTGTCCTAGCTGCTTTCTGATTCACCGCTTTATTTGGTATAACACTGTAGTTATTAGATTATAAATTCCAATAACTTACAGAATGATCTTCCCATGTTACAGTTTCAGAACTATGTACTATTGATTTAACGTTTTCTAAGGATGGTCTGGTAAGAGTTGTCCTGTCTTAGAAGTGCACTTACTTAGGTTATGATGTACAAGAAAGCCATTGGTATCTCAGAAAGATTTCTCTGTTGAAATTACGAGAGCGCATTTGTCCACAAGAGTCAGGTAACATATTACATTCTCTGATATACTCTTACGTCCCGAGAAATGAGCACGGCGAGAAAATCAGAGAAGTCAGAGCTCATACAGGTGTTTGTCGATAGTCGACTTACAACACTCTCCTTGTATTGGCAAGGCGTGCCCAGCCAGACCTCTCCTTGTAATATGAAGATCGTACACGCGAGGCTATCTTCGGAGATGAGCATGTCTGTCACATATCGCAGTTTTTCTGAAAGTCACTAACCTTGTATCTTCAGAGAAGATGTCTCTTGGCTACATTGACAGGTCGTGGGTTCGTTCAGAATTGACAGACAGAGTTGCAGTTTTAATATTTGGAGGAAATAATTAATTATTTGAATTGCAGGAAAAAGCACGCAGTGTGACGTTCTTTAAGGGATACCAATTATTTATTCCTGTGGTTTTTCGCATCACATCCACTGTACAGTGCACAACATTAGTTATCCATTCTGTGGCTGTAGACAGATTACACTTTATTTCCTACACTATAATTACTATCAACACACCGTATGCAACTGCACGTTTGATCGTCAAACGACTATGCAAATATGAACATTTTAATGATATTTTTAACAAATGACGAGAGCCACTAACGACACACCCGTTCACGGTGGCCCACACTGCTGGACTGCCGGTGCCAGCACGACGTTCGGGCCTGCTGAAACAAAGAGTGTTCTGCGTCACTCGTTTCAGCCAATCGTATCCACGGAAATTTCGTTTTACTATATATATTGGTGACCAGCACAGCCTATCTCAAGTTTCTGATGCGAGTGACGATGTGACGCCACGTCATGACGCATTGGTGCCACACTGGAACCTCCATGTCATTCCGAAGCAACATTTCCCTTCTGTGCACACAGCAGGCTTTACGTGGTACTGCACAACCTCATGCAGCCGTCGATACACGTTACCGAACATAAATGTAAAAGAATGAGATTTTCATTCTGTAGTGAAGTGTGAGCTGATACGAAACTTCCTGGCAGCTTAAAACAGTTTGCCGGACCGAGTTTCGAACTCGGGACCTTTGCCTTTCGCGGACAAGTCTTCTACCAAATCGGAGCTACCAAAGCACGACTCGAGCCCCGTCCTCACAGCACAAGTTTGGAAGGCAGGAGACGAGATACTGCCAGATGTAAAGCTGTGAGAACGGGTTGTGAGTCGTGCTTGGGTAGCTCAGATGGTAGAGCGCTTGCCCGCGAAAGGCAAAGGTCCCGAGTTCGAGTCTCGGTCCGGCACACAGTTTTATCTGCCAGGAAGTTTTATAAATGTTACAATTTTTCCCATCCATAATTCCCCAATGGAACAGGGAAAGGTGAAGAAATGTTGGTGGTAAAGAAAGTACCATTGCAGAGCGTAGTAGTACATAACTGGTTTCTGACTGGACCTCTGGGATGCTAATGTTTCAGAAATCAGTTAAAAAGTCTTGTTGCATTGCGTTGACTGCAAGTAGAACCTTTGAAATTTCAATGTGTGTCCGAGTAAGTCACTTTCGAAACGACTTCAGAAAACCTGTCTGTACTCCACTGCTTCAAACCCATTTAAAGAATCGCTCGAAAATCAGCACCATATATCGCGCAACACACTGAAAACCAAGATGTCGACAACGATTGTCCCGGCTGGACTCTCAGCAATGTTATAGTGTTCACCACTGGGAGACATTCACTGGGAGCCATTTACTAGCATTGTTCTTGCTTACCCACAGTTCTGAGACTGGTTTCATGCAGCCCTCCATGCTACACTATCCTGTGCAAGCTTCTTCATCTCCCAGTACCTGCTGCATCCTACATCCTTCTGAATCTGCATAGTGTATTCATCTCTTGGTCTCCTTCTACGATTTCTACCATCCACGCTCCCATCCAATGCTAAATTTATGATCCCTTGATACTTCAGAACATGTCCAACCAATCGGACCCTTCTTCTTGTCAAGTTGTGCCACAAACTCCTCTTCTCCCCAATTCTATTCAATACCTCCTCATTAGTTATGTGATCTACCAATCTAATCTTTTTAACATTCTTCTGTAGCACCACATTTCGAAAGCTTCTATTCTCTTCTTGTCCAAACTATTTATCGTCCATGTTTCACTTCCGTACATGGCTACACTCCATACAAATACTTTCAGAAATGACTTCCTGACATTTAAATCTATGCTCGATGTTAACAAACTTTTCTTCATCAGAAACGCTTTCCTTGCCATTCCCAGTCTACATTTTGTATCCCCTCTACTTCGACCATCCTCAGTTATTTTGCTCCCCAAATAGCAAAACTCCTTTACTACTTTAAGTGTCTTATTTCCTAATCTAATTCCCTCAGCATCACCCGACTTAACTCGGCTGCATTCCATGATCCTCGTTTTGCTTTTGTTGATGTTCATCTTATATCCTCCCTTCAAGAGCATGTCCGTTCCGTTCAACTGCTCTTCCAAGTCCTTTGCTGTCTCTGACAGGATTACAATGTCATCGGCGAACCTCAAAGTTTTTATTTCTTCTACATGGATTTTAATACCTACTCCGAATTTTTCTTTTGTTTCCTTTACTGCTTGCTCAATATAAGAATTGAGTATTTTCGGGGATTGGTTAGAGCCCTGTCTCATTCTCTTCTTAACCACTGCTTCCTCTTCGGTCCCCTCGACGCCTATAACTGCCATCTGGTTCTTGTACAAATTGTAAATAGACTTTCGCTCCATGTGTTTTAGCCCTGCCACCTTTAGAATATGAAAGAGAGTATTCCAAACAATATTGTCAAAATCTTTCTCTAAGTCTAGAGATGCTAGAAACGTGGGCTTACGTTTCCTTAATCTATTCTCTAAGGTAAGTCGTAGGGTCAGTATTGCCTCACGTGTTCCAACATTGCTACGGAATTCAAACTGGTCTTCCCCGACGTCGGCTTCTACCAGTTTTTCCATTCGTCTGTAAAGAATTCGTGTTAGTATTTTGCAGCTGTGAATTATTAAACTGATAGTTCGGTAATTTTCACATCTGTCAACACCTGCTTTCTTTGGGATTGGAATTAAAATATTCTTCTAGAAGCCTGAGGGTATTTCGCCTGTCTCATTCATCTTGCTCACCAGATGGTAGAGTTTCGTCATGGCTGGCTCTCCCAAGGCTGTCACTAGTTCTAATGGAATGTTGTCTACTCCTGGGGCCTTGTTTCGACTCAGGTCTTTCAGTGCTCTGTCAAACTCTTCACGTGGTATCGTATCTCCCATTTCATTTTCATCTACATCCTCTTCCATTTCCATAATATTGTCCTCAAGTACCTTGCCCTTGTATAGACCCTCTATATACCCCTTCCACCTTTCTGCTTTCCCTTCTTTGCTTAGCACTGGGTTTCCATCTGAGCTCTTGATATTCATACAAGTGGCTCTCTTATTTCCAAAGGTCTCTTTAATTTTCCTGTAGGCAGTATCTACCTTACCCCTAGTGAGATAAGCCTCTCCATCCTTACATTTGTCCTCTAGCCATGCCTCTCAGCCATTTTGCACTTCCTGTCGATCTCATTTTTTAGACGTTTGTATTCCTTTTTGCCCGCTTCATTTACTGCATTTTTATATTTTCTCCTTTCATCAATTACATTCAATATTTCTTCTGTTATCCAAGGATTTCTACTAGCCCTCGTCTTTTTACCTGCTTGATCCTCTGCTGCCTTCACTACTTCATCCCTCAGAGCTACCCGTTCTTCTTCTACTGTATTTCTTTCCCCCATTCCTGTCAATTGGTCCCTTATGCTCTCCCTGTAACTCTGTACACCCTCTGGTTTAGTCATTGTATCCAGATCCCATCTCATTAAATTCTCACCTATTTGCAGTTTCTTCAGTTTTAATCTACAATTCCTAACGATTACATTGTGGCCAGAGACCACACCTGCCCCTGGAAATAATTTAAAACCTGGTTCCTAAATCTCTGTCTTACCATTATATAATCTATCTGATACCTTCTAGTATCTCCAGGATTCTTCCATGTATACAACCTTCTTTTATGATTATTGAACCAAGTGTTAGCTATGATTATGTTGTGCTCTGTGCAAAATGCTACCAGACGGGTTCCTTTTTCATTTCATACCCCCAATCCATATTCATCTACTAAGTTTCCTTCTCTCCCTTTTCCTACTCTCGAATTCCAGTCGCACAAGGCTATTAAATTTTCGTCCTATTTCACTACCTGTATTATTTCTTTTATCTCATCACACATTTCATCAATTTCTTCGTCATCTGCAGAGCTAGTTGGCATATATACTTGTACTAGTGTGTTATGCATGGGCTTCGTGTCTATCTTGGCCACAATAATGCGTTCACTGTGCTGTTTGTAGTAGCTTACACACACTCCTATTTTGTATTCATTATTAAACCTACTCCTACATTATCCCTATATGATTTTGTATTTATAACCTTGTATTCACCTGACCAAAAGTTTAGTTCCTCCTGCCACCGAAGTTCACTAATTCCCACTTTCTCTAACTTTAATCTATTTCCCACCATCGGCACGGTCATGTTCTTAATGAAGTTAATTAAGTGGCTTCTTCTGAACTCATAATATTCTCATAACGCCGCAAATATTCTTCGCTACAAACAAGCGATTTCATTCGACAGACATAAATTCCAGCAGTGAGTTTTTTATGTAACCAGAAGTTACAGCCTTACGTAAACCTGTCATGTTTCCAGTCGTGTATACACAGTGACATTTGTCACAAACGTCCTACTTGACAAGTCGTTGTGGAGGTATGCCAGCAATCAGGTTTTCTGTCTGACTTCATTATGAGAGAAACGAACGACAGTTCGTTGTTTGCTTCAGATGAGGCAGAGGGCGCATAATGAGCGTGAGCAGACAGGCCTTGTTCACAAGCTTTTCATACAAGAAGAACACTGGAAAACGTCTTATTACAACTCATCTTAGAATCTCAATTTTTATGTCGGTCTTAAACATGACTCTTGCCTTATATTTGATAAATTGTTAACCGGAACTGAATACCAGTTGATTAAATAATATAACAAACTTCTCCCTATGTTTGATATTATTTTATTTTATACATCCTCGTGAAACGGAATATGACATTCGTACGTGGCGTGGACGACTGCCGTTCGTTTTGGCCGTTGGAGAGCGGTACCGGGCGACGAACTAAATACGATGTCTCTTACCATCGAGAGGTCCATAGGGATGTTTGACTGTCGAGAGATGACGATAAGAAGCGGGAAGTTGGTTGGAACTTACAAACAGAAAATGTGAGGGTATATGTGGTTTGATATATTTCCTACCCTGGTTTGGTTTCAAGCGGTGCTTTCTTTCTTCCTTTCTGTTTCTTTTTTAATTTAATTTTTTTTTTTTTAGAAAATAAATTGGAAGATCTTCTCTTCAATACCGCTCTGTGCACACTTAGTATGTTTGCTTCTAAAAGTCCTGTGTCGTACATAGATATCCATGACATGGTCTACACCTTATTTAAGTAATGACAAATGCAATGTAGCAGCTTTAATCGTATTAACCCTTATCCATGAAGATGTTCCATCACTGAAACTGGTTGATTATTGGGTTTAAAATAAACGCAGCTGATGGTAAAACTCGCAGTTTATATTTCCCTTTTCTGTGATAAATGCTGTTGATTAGCGTAGCTGTGAAAGTTGCTTATAATGTTTTAAGCTTTATTACATCTGTTTATAAGTCAATTATTTTTCAGTTCGTGGCAAGGAGCTTATTACACAAATACATAATTTACAGATTTTTAAGTTCATGACCGGTAGGTTATAGTAAGTTACAAACGTACTTAATATTTTCTTCATTCTTCGAAAGCAGCTATTATGACAATAAAACAGGTACACACCAGAACTTAAAGAGGTTTTTAAGTAGTTGGTGGTGTTTATTGGATACTGATGTATATCATATAGTATGGCATTTTATCTGAGGAGTTTTAAATGTAATTTTGATTGAATGCAGTGTATTTTGTTGTATTTATCAACTGACTGTGTAAATTTTTTTTTAATATTGAAAGTTGGTTTTCAAAGTCCATTTTTAATGTTGGTGTCTTGTGTGTTATAGTGTACTCTGGAAAAAAACCGTATAACCATCAGAGAAATTAACTGGTAATGCGAAACACGTCATGATCTTGCCTCTTCAGTAGATCAGCGAGAAGGTTGACCAGAGGAAGTATCGTTATGGTAGGCGAAACTGTTCCTCAGAAACTTTGGAAGATTCATGAAATTCTCTGGAAGAACGGATTGACTGCATGTCTTCGATAAGACTTGAAACGTACAACTGCAATTTATTTTCCACAGTGGCTACTACGTACAGTAACTGATAAAGATCGTGGAACGCAACTACATTCGTATTGGTTATATAGCTAGGTCAGGGGTGCATTACACACAGGAAGCAACTGCTCTGGTAGCAGAGTAATTGTGCAGTGCAGACGAGGGTTTCTTAGGTAAGGTGGTATGTTGACGTTCTCTGAGGAACGCTAGCCAGATAGTTCGCAGCTAACGAAATCAAACAGCGTTCACAGTAGAGAAATTTCGAGTGCCAAAATTTTATGACTACATTGTCCAAGTATTCGTAATGAAGTCCGGGAATGCACTGTCATCCAGGACAATTCTCACGCTGAAATTATTCTCGGTACAGAGAGCTGGCTGAAACCCGACACAGAAAAATCTGAGATATTTAGCAACTCATGGAACGTATATCGAAAAGACAAAGACAGGCCAGACCTCATAGGAAGGTGTTCATTGCAGCTGACAAAAATATTGAAACTTCCTGACCGATTAATACTGTGTGCCGGACCGAGACTCGAACTCAGGACCTTACAAAACTATTGTCTCTGTTGAGGTTGATTTTCAGAATGACAATTAAGTTATGTGGTCGCGTATAACAGGTCTAGGTGAAGTCAAGTCAGTTATTAGATTTTTTCCAGTACCCCATTCTTCTGTGGCGGCTTTAGAGCCGTTGAAAGTAAGTCCCTGGTCAGTAGTACAGAAATACCCATACCACACAAATTGCCATTACTTTATGAAGATATACATCTATAGTAGAGGCAGGCCACCACTCAGATTTGGCACAACTTTGAAATATAGAAAAGTCTTGATATCATAATTCTTTATTAAGCGTTACGCGTTTCAAAGTTTCACCGTAGTCCACAACTTCAGTCTGGTGATGCAATTCTGAAACACGTAACACTTAATAAAGAATTGAGCAATAAAGACTTTTCTATATTTCAATGCTGTGTCATACGAATTAGCTGGAGGTGGCTTTAACATACCGAGACTTTAACATACCGGATCTATTGCAGAGCGTACAGACAGACAGTCTTGCGAAGTTATTCTGAAAACGTTATCCGAAAACTGTCTTGAGTATCTAGTTCGACACCCACATGCAGTGGAAATATTTTAGACGCTGTAGATACTATCAGACATGACCTATTCGACAGTGCAAGTATAAATCCAGAGATTAGTGACCGTGATGTCATCAAAGCGACTTTGATTAAAAAGTTAATAAATCGGTAACAATGTTAGGGCAGTAATTCTATTACAAAGAGCAGACAGACAGTTGTAAGTGTCTCACATAGACAAAGAACTGACATCATTTAGTTCCACTACTATGGACGTAGAGGAATTATGGTCTAAGTTTAAGCGGATTGTAAATCACACTCTGAAGAATTATGTGCCGAGTGGGTGGACTGAGCACGGAAAAGACCAACCGTGGTTTAACAACGAAATTCGAAATATGCTGAGGAAGGTAATGTTGTTGCACTCTCGGTTCAAAATAGAATACGAAAATGAGGACGGGAAATAATTAATAGAAATTCGTGCATCTGTAGAAAGATCGCTGGATGAGGCTCACAACTACCACTGCCATACCTTAGCAAAAGATTTTGCCGAGAACAAGAAAAATTACGATCCTACGCAAAACCACCTAGGGGTCTAAGGCTTCCATCCAGTCAATCCCTGACCAACCTGAGGAGGCAGTAGAAGTAAAGTAAAAGTTTTAAATTTCGAATATAAGAAATCTTCAACGCAGGGAATGGTAGAAACATATCATCTGACCATCGCACAGACTCCCGTACGGAGGAAATTGTAATAAGCATCCCTGGTGTAGGGAAACAACGTAAAAAGTTGAAAGCAATTAGTCTTCTGGTCCTGACGGATTCCCAATTCGGTTTTACAAAGCGTATTATACAGGAATGGTCTCTTACTGAGCTAGCATTTGTCGCCAATCTCTCGCCCAGTGCAAAGTACCAGCAGACTGAAAAAAGTGCAGGTGACTCCTTTGGATAAGAATGGTTAAAGAACGGACGCGCAAAATTACAGACCTTTATCCTTTAGATCGGGTTCCTGCAGAATTCTTGAACATATTATCAGTTCGGATATAATAAATATCCTCGAGAACGAAAATCTTCTGTCCACAAATCAGCACGCTTTTAGAAAGCATTCCTCGAGCAAGGCTCAGCTTGCCCTTTTCTCACGTGACATCCTGCGACTATAGATGAAGGGAAACAGGCGGATTCCAAGTTCCCAGACTTTCGTAAAGCATTTGAGACGGTGTCACATTGCCAACTGTTACCGAAGGTACGGGCATAAGGAGACCAAGAGCGTTCAGAAAGATTTTGCACACTCGTCTCTAACTTTTTATTTTTTGCAGGAGGAGAATGGAATTTGTTGTGAACATTCTTGGAACATATAGGCTACGATGAGCCTACTCAATGTAACCTCGATCAGCTGTGACGCATCTGGCCCAACGTTCTCTCCATGGTGTAAATGCACTTCGGTAAAAATTCTGGGGATTGACTTTTACACCATCGCTTGACACAGGAAATAAGGTGTTTCTATAAAACGTTTTACCGCGCAGGTGGGCCTTCAGACAGCCAAAGAGGTAATTATCAGACGGAGCCAAGTCTGGACTGTAGGGAGGATGAGGAACAATTTTCCAACCCATTTTTCTGATTTACTCCTGCGTCATAACGGCTGTTTGGGTTTTGGCTTTGTCATGGTGCAGTCTGATAAGCTGACCCTGAAGCTGTGGTCTGTGGGTCTTGATGGCACATCGCAGCTTGTCCAATGACAAACAGTAACAGTCTCGGTTAATTGTGGAGCCAGGTTCCAAAAAATCGGTGAAAATGACACCACACTGATCCCAGAAGGAGGCGGCCATCTCTTTCAGGCCTGCTGTTCGTGAAAGTCTTGGTTTCTTCTTCCGAGGAGCACGAAGATGACTCCACTCCATCGATCGGGTTTTGCTCTCACGTTCGGACAAAAACAACCATGTTTCATCTTGGGTGATGACGCCATCAAAACACGGTTTCCACTCTTCAGTAAACGTTTTCATGAGACTCTCGACACATTCTTCTTCATCGTTTTCATTTCTCGTGTCAGTAATCGAGGCACTCAACGCGGACAGATTTTTCTGTACCATAGTGACTGTACCAGTGGTACCACACTACCCAATGAAAAATGAGTCGCCGGCTGGAGTGGCCGAGCGGTTCTAGGCGCTACAGTCCGTTAGGTTACAGTTAGGTTTAAGTAGTTCAAAGTGCTAGGGGACTGATGACCTCAGATGTTAAGTCTCATAGTTCTCAGAGCCATTTGAACCATTTGAACAAATGAGTCTTTTCAGCAAGCTGTCGTGTTGTCAAACATCTGTCATTTTGGATGATTTGATCAATGGTCTCCTTATTCACATCACTCACTGCCGTCGATCGCCTACCGCATCGTGGATTGTCCAGTAGAGAGAAGTCACCTTCTTTAAACCTCTGCAACCACCGCTGGATACTGCTGCGATCCACTGTGTCCTCCACATAAACAGGGAGCAACTTCCTGTGAATCGATGTGGTAGAGTCATCGCCGGTCTTGAAGAGACCGTTGTCCCAACCTGACATCTACTTCATGGTCCATTATGGCTCTCCCGTAAATAAAAGAAAATGCTTTTATACACTAACTTATAGCTAAATGTTCCAAGTATGTTCATAAAAAATTTCATTCTCCTCCTGCAACAAATAAAAAAAAAATTAGTGACGCCCTTTGTATGTGAATGACTCGAAGACTTCTTAAGTAACACAACCCAGTATTTTGTCCCCGACGACAAGTGTTCATCAGAGACAAAAGTACCGTCTGGAGTGATCCGGGGAAGTGTGATAGCACCACTGTTGTTCTCTATATACATAAATGATTTGGGGGGCAGGGTAAGCAGCAGTCTGGCTGTCTGCTGATAATACTGCGTTGTATGGCAAGGAGTCATCGTTGAGTGACTTTAGGATGTTACAAGATGCCGCAGAGAAAATTTCTAATTGGTGTAATAAGTGGCAGCTAGCTTTCAATGTAGAAACATGTAAGTTAATGCAGTTGAGTAGGAAAAATAAACACATAATGTTCGAGTACAGTATTAGTACTGCCTGGCACATTCACATCGATTAAATATTTAGGCAGTATGAAATGGAATGAGTACGTAAGTATTTTACTAGGGAAGGCGAATGTTCGACTTCGGTTTATTGTGAGAATTTTAGGAAAGTATGGTTTATCTGTGAAACTGTGCACGTGTGGGACCCTAATGAGACCCATTATTGAGTACTGTTAGAGTGCGTGGGATCCGTACGGGTTGGATTAAAGGGAAACGTCGACGCAATTCTGAGGTGGGCTACTAGATTTGTTAACGGTAGGTTTTAACAAGTCGCATGTATTACGGATATGCTTCGGACAGGAGAGGAGGCGACGTTCTTTTCGAGGAGCACTACTGCGAAAAGTTAGAGAGCCGGCATTTGAGGCTGACTACAGAATGACTCTATTGCTGCCAATGCACATTTCACCTAAGAATCACGAAAATAAGATTAGAGACATTAGGGCTCGCATGGAGGCAGATAGATAGTCGTCTTCTCCTCGCTCCCTTTGCGAGTGAACCGTAAAGGTATCCTCTGCCACGCACCATAGGGTGGTTTGCGGAGTAAGTACGTAGATGTAGGTGTAACATAGATATTGCAAGTACGACCAAATCCAAACAAACACTGAAACAACACCCCAGAAGGAAAAAGAAAGGAAGGTAGGGTATAGCGTTCTGTCCACGATTAAGTCGTTACAGACGGTGGACAGGAACGGATAAGGAAAGGATGGCGAGGAAAGTCAACCGTGTCCTTCCCAGATACATGATCACTGTACCTACCTAGTTTCTACACCCATTGCTGATAGAATGGAGTTAACTATTACATACAAAAAAATAATCCATGTTGAAGATTCTCTCATGGCGTATCTAAACCACCGAATGGGTAAAATGGTCACCCAGTCACCCACTCCCTGCTGCAGGTTTCCTACCTGTTGGCTTCCAGGGCTGACACACATCTATCTGATTTTCAGTGTATTATGCATCCTGTAGCTGCCACCCACGACGGCGTCCTCAGTGCCTGAGGCGTGCGAAGGAGCGCGCATCTAGGCATTGTGCTACTGAAATAGCTATACATTACACTGAGGTGAGAAAAGTAGTGGAACACCTGTTAATATTGCATCGAACCTCCTTTTGCCCCGCGTACTGAAGCAACTTAACGTGCCATGGACTAAACAAGTCGTTGAAAGTCTCCTGCGGCAAAATTGACCCCTGTTGCCTCTATAGCCCGCCACAATTGCGAAAGTGTCGCCACTGTAGGATTTTGTGCACGAACTGACCTCTCGGTTATGTCCCATAATTGTTCGATGGGATTCATGTCGGACGGTCTCGGTGGCCAATTCATTCGCTCGAACTGTCCAGGATGTCCTTCAAAGCAGTCGCGAACAACGGTGGCCCAGTGGCAAGGCGCACTGTCATCCATAAAAATTCCATCGTTGTTTCATGAATGGCTGAAAATGGTCCTCACAAAGCCAAAAATAAACATTTCCAGTCAGTGATAGGTTCAGGTGCACCAGATGGTCCAGTCCACTCCACGTAAAAAAAACAGTCGACACCGCCTCGCAACCAGCATTCATAGTTCCTTGTTTGATAACTTCGGTTCATGGTTTCGTGGGGTCTGCGCCTTACTCGAAGCCTACCACCAGCTCTTTACAACTGAAATCGGGACTCACCTGACCAGGTCACTGTTTTCCATTCGTCTGGGAGCCAACTGATATGGTTACGAGCCCAGGAGAGGCACTGTAGGTGATGTGCCGTTAGCAAAGGCACTCGCGCTTGTCGTCTGCTGCCAAATCCCCTACAGCTATTTCACACAGCATTGCTTGTCTGTTAGCACCGACAACTCTACGCTAAAATCGCTGCTCTCGATCGTTAAGTGAGGGCCGTCGGGCAATGCGTTGTCTTTGGTAAGAAGTAATGTCTGGAATCGGGTATTCTCGGCACACTCTTACCACTGTCGATCTCGGAATACTGAACTCCCTAAAGATTTCCGAAACGCAATGTCCCAGATATCTAGTTCCAACTACCATTCCGTGTTCAGTATCTATTAATTCCCGGCATGTGGCCATAATCACTGTTCTTTTATACATTGCGTATGCGATAGTAACGCCACCTGTACATGTGCAAATCTCTATCGCATGACTTTCGTCACCTCAGTGTACATTACATGAAGTTTCATTTCCTACTTCACCCTCATAAGGAGCGATTTTTCCATCCTTTCTAAAGTAGCCCATGTTCTTCCTCAGCGTTCAAGCTATCTCAGCACCAAATTTCATTGAAATCTTTTCAGCTGTGTACGCGTGAAAAGCTAACAGATAAGGCGCTGCAGTCATGGACTGAGCGGCTGGTCCCGGCGGAGGTTCGAGTCCTCCCTCGGGCATGGGTGTGTGTGTGTGTTTGTCTTTAGGATAATTTAGGTTAGCTAGTGTGTAAGCTTAGGGACTGATGATCTTAGCAGTTAAGTCCCACAGCTAACAGATAAACACACTTTCACATTTACTATATTGGTATGGTTTGACTTTATATAAAAAATAAATAAATTGTTGTTGGAATCTACCCATCAAGAGGTATACTGTTTGGTTAAACATTTGATACAACATGTCAAGTACTAAACTGTGCAAATGTCTTGTGGTAGCATAACTCACGGCGCACAAATATCCGGACTTGGTTGATCCAGTATTTCAGAATGGGATCACGTAGCGACTACCAAGAAACTCTGCACATAACTTCAGACATTTTCGAAACTTACTATTGCTAACACCCTCCACAAATCAGTGAAAGGAAAAAAAAGAGTGTACCACTTGAGCTGGTGCGTTTCTGGCGCCAATTTCCATCGATCGTCATTTTGATCTTTGAGTCGACTTCGATGCTTATTTGTCTTCTGCTCATCTTTGGCTGCGTGGATTTAACGGCAGCGCGTGCGCTCTGCTGGGGAGGTGTGTCGGGATCGGCGGTGAGCGAGAGTCACGTGGGACAGTGTACGTAGGCAGGGCGGCGAGAGGACGAGTCGGACAACGAAGGAGCGTGGTCAGCGGCTACGGCGTGTTGTCGTGAGGGCAGATCCACCGCCCGTGGTGATTTGATTTCCTAGACGTCAGGAGGAGAAGCTCCTTCGAGTCTGTTATAAGCTACGCCGCCCGACCGAACTGGAGTCGCCGAGCTGCTTCGGTGGGTTGCGTGCGGCGTAATTGAATTTGTCAGTGTACTAAAACTCCTTTGGAATTGTTTTAGTTGTTTATCACTTACCTCGGTGTAGTGACTATCTTGACGGCAGTTGAGGAAGTGTGGCTACGCCCAACCAACCGATATGAAGCGTGGTTTAAGACGTAGCTACAAGTGCTACGAGTAGTGACTAAGTCCGGCTCTGGCGTTTCGCCGGCCGGGGTGGCCGAGCGGTTCTAGGCGCTACAGTCTGGAACTGCACGACCGCTACGGTCGCAGGTTCGAATCCTGCCTCGGGCATGGATGTGTGTGATGTCCTTAGGTTAGTTAGGTTTAAGTAGTTCTAAGTTCTAGGGGACTTATGACCACAGCAGTTGAGTCCCATAGTGCTCAGAGCCATTTGAACCATTTTCTGGCGTTTCAAGACACGCCGAGATACGTCCTGTATTCTACTTTGTAGTTCATTTGGTAGTTTGAGGTGTAAATGTGCGCCGAGATAATTCTTGTCATCTTACATTTAGGGCATGCTTTTCAGCGAACTTAATAATCAAAGTTTAAGGGCTGGCACTGGGCAAGTAACTCACGGAGGCTAATTTGTTTCTATTCAGTTCTATAGATCACCTGTTATTAGATAAGATTGTGTAGTTTATGCCGCAGAATATTGTCTGCCGTTGATTGTAGTGTTAAAGATAATTGGCAGCGGTCGACGCGAGCATACTCGGAGCAGAGCACTGTTGGAATGTGTGTGGAATCTTATGGGACTTAACTGCTAAGGTCATCAGTCCCTAAGCTTACAACTACTTAACCTAAATTATCCTAAGGACAAACACACACACCCCCATGTCCGAGGGAGGACTGGAACCTCCGCCAGGACCAGCCGCACAGTCTATGACTGCAGCGCCTTACACCGCTCGGCGGAGCGGAGCAATACGGGGGCAGAGAGATATTTAAGGCACTGTACTCTCCTTTACATCTTGGGTTATGTTGTCACTGTTGCGTGATTCCATCCTTCTGGTGGAGAATTATAGGATCTGAACTTCAATTGCAGTCCAAAGTTGATTACTTTTCTATGTCATTTCCGGTTTCGTGGATCTGTCGTATTGATTTGAATCCTTGGTCTGCTCACGTCTATCGCTAATTCACACGCAGTATTGAAATAACCTCATTTTAGGGGTATTGCCATATGGTCATGTTCTAGTTGTAACCATTTTAAGAATATTGTTGATTAATCAAGAAGATTAGCTCGGACAAAATTAAAGCACCTCCTCAATTGTTTTCCTCGTTTGTCTATTGTTTTGTTTAGAAATATTCGCTCGCCAAACCTTAAAGGATCTGTGTTCTTACCCTTAATCTGTTCCTCAGATGATTAATGAGAGTTCTGATGGGAATTGTATGGACATTTGTACTATTTAAGTAAAGCTTTACCTGAGTATATCTACCTAGTCATATTCAAATTTTATAGGTCTTGTTCCGGTTAAAGAAATTTATTTGTTTTTTGTTCAAGTGATCTGGCCTTGTAAGGCAGTCTCCCGTATTATTGTGATTGTGATTTTATAATGCTTTTGATTGTAATAAAATATGAAGCAACTACAACGGATTACTATTGTGATTTTGGTGTGTCACTACCATAATACATTTCACCGCTTACTACATGTTCGCTATTCGTGCAGTATAACTTCAGCATCAAGAGTGACATTTTAATTTATTACAGCTTCACTACCGACTCTGTTCGCAATCACATTTCTGGTGTAATGTCCATGTGCACCACTGAATGTCCCTGAAAAATTGTTCTACGATGCTTGGTTGAGGAGGGGACTCGCGACAGGGGCAAGCCGTAGCGCTTACGTTCAAGCACGTGGCACTGCAGATCTGCAGAGCAGCAGGCGACTCTGGCGGAGAGCGAGTAACTAGTTCAAACAGGTTTAACATTTCTTAACTAAAAGTTTAAATGTATGCAAGTTCCCGTTGGCACACGGAAAAAGTAAGACCCTTAGTCGGTATCTTCTAAATTAAGTATTGATTTCCCGTGTGCACTGCACGAAGCCGAGCGTTCCCGAAGTGTGGCGGACAAGCCTGCTAGTGTGACGTCACTATTTCTTTGAAGGGCCCGAAAGCGCCCGTGTAACTCGATCGCCCCGGTTCAGGAGATACGACGTCATAAACATTGAGATACAAGAGAAACTAGTTTTTTCTTAAAACGGAACGCAGATTTCTCTGACTATATTCTTATGTTGTTTTAAAATGAGAACATTTAGTGTCTTCCAACAACCATAAACTTTATTTCAAACCATTTCTAAGCTTTTTCCCCCTTACGTAATTAACAAAAGGTATTTAACGCATTAACTCATTTTTAAAGTAATCAGATGTTTGAAGCTCTTTTATGCATTGGAGATCGACACTTTAAACAGCGGTAACAAAAAATTCACATCTCTATACGAGGCAGGTTTGATGTACATACGCCCGCATCTCGTGGTCGTGCGGTAGCGTTCTCGCTTCCCACGCCCGGGTTCCCGGGTTCGATTCCCGGCGGGGTCAGGGATTTTCTCTGCCTCGTGATGGCTGGGTGTTGTGTGATGTCCTTAAGTTAGTTAGGTTTAAGTAGTTCTAAGTTCTAGGGGACTGATGACCATAGAAGTTAAGTCCCATAGTGCTCAGAGCCATTTTGATGTACATACGGAATTACCCAAAGGAGTGTTCTGTGAATATTACATTCCAGCGCGCTTCACCTTTCCACATTTCTCTCCACTATAGCTTCGGTCGGTGTTAGCTGCTACACCTTGTGTAATGATGGTAAATAGATACGAAGACGCTAGTCACAATCAACAAGAAACATTTGTGTGGAGTAAGCTGAGGTGGGAGGACCTCATACGTCAAACTTCCGGGAAGGCAGTAGAAAAACTGAAACTTGTAAGAATATTACGAAGGAAAAGTGATCCAGCCACGAAGAAGTTCTCTGATATAACGGAGCGTAGTACAGCCAGTTCTTAAGCATTGTTCGATGGTTTGGGAACTTTACAAATTTGGAGTAACGGAAGAGAGAGAGAATGCAAGAAATGAGGATTCGGAAGAATAGCTCTGTTTGCTCAGAGCGTCATAGAAATAGTCTACAAGTGGAAGACCCTTCAAGAAGACGCTTATTCTCAAAATTTCAAGCACTCGTGTCTGAAAAATGATCAACAATCGTATAGCTTTCTTCGAATACGCTTTGTACAAGCTACATCTACTCAAAAATCATATAGCTTTCTTTGAATAAGCTTTGTACAATCTGCATCTACATCTACATACATACTCCACAAGGTGCCATAAGGTGCATGGCGGAGGGCACCCTGTACCACTATTATTAGTCACTTCCTTTCCAGTTTCACTCAAAAACGGAGCGAGATAAGAAACATTATTTATGAGTCCTCCGTATGAGCCCTAATTTCCCTTTATATTATTTTTGTGGTCCTTATGCGAATATAATGAATGTGATGCACAAATAAAATAAATTAAACAGTTCTTTCTGCGCTGTCAGCAGCTACCATAGATGAAATATTACTTAGAGAATTATGCCTTATTTAATCCTAATCTTGTTAGTAATTGATGCCTTACTGTGCTTATTCGGGCTGCCATGACTGGCAAACTCTAAATCGCTAATATCATAAACGGCTGGCCAAGATTACTGTCGTTGCCAGTGTCGGTAGAGATGATCTATCGGACGACGTTTTATTTGAACATATTGCTGTGCTACACGGAATGTAATCCTGTTGCTCCAATATACACTTACGGCGCACGTCTTGCAAATGTATCTCAAGATTACAACTGTGGACGTATTATTAATCTGTTTGTCCTCTTTCGTACTGCCGGGAGGCTCGGTTGCATACTCGCAAGAAAAAAGTCGCAGCTGTTTGCACGTAGCTTGTTGTTATAGATTAGTCGCGCTACAACGCAGCGGCAATAACGGCCTCTACCAACACCTGTGGTAATTTCGAGCTGTATAGTGTCGCATGCTACACTACTCGGGATTCGTCTCGGAGCGGCGAGACTGTCGCCTTGGAATTGCGATTATCTCTCTTATTTGAACGTGCTTCGGCATTCCGTAAATACAGTCGCTAACAGAAAATACAACAGACCTCTCCTTCGGTCACAAGTAATTGTACTCCACTGCAGCACACAACGGATTTCAGTCCCAGTGCGTCCTTCGTCAGGAGTATTTGGTATCTTGACCTATTTCCTAGTAGTGGCACTGGTATAATATTTGTACATGGGGCGAGAGACTATCCACAACTAGTACAGACATTAGATTGGTTGGTGAATTTGGGAGGGACCAAACAGCGAGGTTAACGGTCCCATCGCATTAGGGAAGGATGGGGAAGGAAATCGGCCGTGCCCTTTGAAAGGAACCATCCGAGAACTTTTCTGATGATAGTTAGGGAAATCATGGGAAACCAAAACCAGAATGGCCGGACGCGGGTTTGAACCGTTGTCCTCCCGAATGCGAGTCTAGTATGCTGGCCACTGCGCCACATCGCTCGGTCAGAAATTACACTGCAGTTGTAAGAGACAAAGGTCATGGAAGGGAAGCAGTAGGTGTGGGACAATACCCTGTCCACGATGTTATGTAGTCTGTAGATTGAACAATCAATAAATGGAAGTAATGAGAAATTTGGAACAGGAATTAAAGCTCATAGGAGCAGAAATAAAAAGTCAGGTTTGACGATGACACTGTAGTTTTGTCAGAGACGGAAAAATATTTGAATAGTGTCTTGAAAGGAGATTGTAAGATGGATACCAACAAAAGTAAAACCAGTGTAATGAAATGTAGTCGAACTGAAGCAGGAAGTGTTGTGGGAATTAGATTAGGAAATGAAACGCTTAAGGTAGTAATAAGTTTTGCTGTTGTGGCAACAAAATAACAGACGATGACACAAGTAGAGGGGATATAAAATATTGACTGGGAACAGCAAGTAATGCGTTTCATAAAAGGAGAACTACACTTTCAGAAAAAACAGTGAAGCACTCAGGAGACGTTTCCGGATGTTAATGTGAGTTCATTCAACCATCGTTGAGTATGTAAGTTACCAGATTTGCAATTCATTCTGCAAATAGAACGGCCACCACAAATTATTAATGGTGTTCACGTTTAGTGTTGTTACTAGCCGTTTTGGGTATATGGGATGAACAACGCCTTATTTTGAACAATCCCTGTGAAGGACAAGGATATGTCGTATACTCATGTACGAGAACTTTATAAGTAACAGACAGAGTTGAATAGGACCTCAGTGTGCGGCCGCATTTGACCGTCTGGCCGAATAGCGCAATATCCACATCTGGGGAGCATTCGGTTGTCCATTGCTGGACCGCATGAGAAAGTGAGACCAGGCATAATCGTCACGTCGTACGTGTGACCATCACAGGGGTGCTCGAAGCACGTCGTAACCACTTCACTTCCGCGTCTGACATCCAAGAACAAATAAGAGGAATCCCTGCCACACCAAGTGTCATCTCACACCACTGCCCTGAGATTAGGGAACAATGGCCCTACACTACTGGCCATTAAAATTGCTACACCACGAAGATGAAATTTAACCTACAGGAAGAACGTGCTCTGATATGGAAATGATTAGCTTTTCAGAGCATTCACAAGAGGATGGCGCCGGTGGCGACACCTACAACGTGCTGATATAAGGAAAGTTTCCAACCGATTTCTCATACGCAAACAGCAGTTGGCCGGCGTTCCCTGGTGAAACGTTGTTCTGATGCCTCGTGTAAGGAGGATAAATGCGTACCATCACGTTTCCGACTTTGATAAAGGTCAGATTGTAGGCTATCGCGATTGCGGTTTATCGTATCACGACATTGCTGCTCGCATTGGTCGAGATCCAGTGACTGTTAGCAGAATATGGAATCGGTGGGTTCAGAAGGGTAAGACGGAACGCCGTGCTGGATCCCATCGTCCTCGTATCACTAGCCGTCGAGATGACAGGCGTCTTATCCTCATGGCTGTAACGGATGGTGCAGCCACGTCTCGATCCCTGAGTCAACAGATGGGGACCTTTGCAAGACAACAACCATCAGCACGAACAGTTCAACGACGTTTGCAGCAGCATGAACTATCAGCTCGGAGACCGTGGCTGCGGTTCCAGTAATATATTGAAAGATAAAATGTATATATCCCCATTTCATTGTGACCCACCCTTAGATATTAAGTGAACAGAGTCTGAGGCACTCTTTTTGTTTGTTCTATAGGACAAACCAGATAATGGCAGCCTGGTAGCTGCGTGAGAGCGTGGAGTAACTTGGACACAACTCACAGTGACCCATCCCCTTTCCCCATGTAATTTAGAGTGAACGTGAAGGACGCACACCATAGCAACTTCCCCTCCTCTACCCTTGTGAATGGAAGTGTAGAACGCCAGCCAGAGCGGCTACAACCACGTGTGTAAAAATGAAATTGTCATGATTTGTGAAATTTTCTTTCAGGTTTAGAAAAGACTGCTAAGATATAATTATCTGTTTATGTATCATGAATAACTGTGTTATTTTCTTTGAATTTGTGTATGTAAAAATATTTACAGACAATTTAATGTATTTAAGATTTTCATAATTTTATATATTTTTATGTGTTTGTCTGTCTAAGGCATTATGTATGCGAAAGTGTTCCATTGATTTTGCTTAAATTTTGAGTGATAATGTTGTTTAAGAGGCAGTGAACATGACAGCAATTTAAATAATTGAAGTAGGTAATAAGTTTTCTTTTAATATTTCTATTTGTTTACATTTCAATTTTAATTTTTCATAGGGAGATAAGCTGTACTCTTCCTTCCCTTTTCGTAATTAATTTTTTTTCATTTACATTCAAAAAAATTAAGTAGAGGGTGATTTAGGGAAGCAGCCTACTCACGCCTTATAAAATTCACATCAGTCTTTCCATTGTGTGCCAGCCAGTCCGCTGTAACTAGCTCTAACGTCATAAATGTTGTGCAATACATTAAAAATCAAGTAAATAACCTGAAACGTTTCTAGCATGTCAGGAGCAATACTAAATCAATATGTGTTGAATATCAGTTCAATAACTTTAACCATTTTCGAAATTTGGACGATTTTCTGTAAAAATCATTGGCGCAACAGAAAAGAGCTAGAAACTTAAAAATTTATATTTAGATTCCTTTTGCATAATAATTTAGTTGAAACAGTATTCTGGACCTCACAAATTAAAATTTTAGTTGAAATTCATGATCTTCTGGTTTTTATCTTAGAAATTAAGGAAGCAAGATAGATTAAGTAGGCGAATAAATAAAGCTAGGATGTTTAAGTTTAAGTAGAAGGGAGATCTGCTATAATCATAAAGATGTGAGATGTTTCAACTGAATAACTATAAAACTATAGCGATAGCGTATCTCCAAAGGGCAAGTTCAGAGCTCGTCTACTGCGTGTAGTGTAATTAAATTAATTATCTCGCCCAAAATATTTGACTTAGCCACATCAGACTTTTATAATTATTACTTGCCTGTGTGCTGATTCCACATTTAAATTGAGAGCTTCATTGGCCATCGGCAAAGGAAGCAATGATTTATTCGATATCTTAAAGTGGTGCATTACTAGCCAAGCGGCTAGTCGGGAGAGCAGATTTGATCAGGCGTTCCCTTAGCCGTCCGCACCGCGGCTTTATATGTAAGAATGCTGCGCATGAAGGAAGGCCCCAGTTCTCTCCAGACACTGATTAGCGCACCACTTGTGCCGGGAGCCACGTCGCGTCGGTATCGTTGATATAAACAGTCTCGGATGCAGTAACAAGTTACTTGGGATACGCGTAACCATGAAATCGTTTTCGAGTGGAGTGTTAATTTTGGGATGACGTTAATGATCTATCTTTAGTCTGCGTATGGCGTATTTTCATGTGCCGCCACAGGACAGACATTCTACCATTATTAGCGTGGCGTTTGATGAACATTAACATCAGAGAATAGAAGCTTTCGAAATGTGGTGCTACAGAAGAATGCTGAAGATTAGATGGGTAGATCACATAACTAATGAGGAAGTATTGAATAGGATTGGGGAGAAGAGAAGTTTGTGGCACAACTTGACCAGAAGAAGGGATCGGTTGGTAGGACATTTTCTGAGGCATCAATTTAGTATTGGAGGGCAGCGTGGAGGGTAAAAATCGTAAAGGGAGACCAAGAGATGAAAAAGCTTGCACAGGATAGAGTGGCATGGAGAGCTGCATCAAACCAGTCTCAGGACTGAAGACCACAACAACAACAATGGCGAGCATTCACTTAAACATTTAATTTGAACCGTTATAGTCGCATCAGCGCATTAGACTCTGAACTGCTCTGGTAGTTGGATTGTGTGGATTCTTCTTGGTCTGTGACTTTCAGAATATAGTGAACATTTTAGAGAGAATGGTTTTTGATTGTGAATCCCAGACAATCTCCTAATTCCTCAGAGCTATAAATGTACTTCTGAGATGAAGTGGGCACTAGGAATTCTAATTACTGGCTTCACGTTTTGCTAATCACTTTCTGGTTGCCAATATTGTAGTTAGAGAGCCAGTGTTGAGAACGGCAAACAACAGCATTAAATAAATAATAGGAACATTAACAATTATTCCACCCGCCGCCCCACATGGCCGAGCAACTGGCTCGTCATAATGCGCCAGTCACTACTCTTGATGAACTGTGGTATCGTGTTGAAGGTGCATGGGCAGCTGTACCTGTACACGCCATCGAAGCTCTGTTTGACTCAATGCCCAGGCATATCGAGGCCGTTATTACGGCTGGAGATGGTTTGTTCTGGGTACTGATTTCTCAGGATCTATGCACCCAAATTGCGTGAAGATGTAATCACATGTCAGTTCTAGTGCAATGAATACCCGTTTATCATCTGCATTTCTTCTTGGTGTAGCTATTTCAACGGCCAGTAGTGTATGTGGAGGCAGCTGTCTACACCACCATACTGACAGCTGCAATTGGAGTGGCGCCGTTACAGGGAAGCATGGAATGGCGATGAATAGAAAAGCACAGTGTCCAGTGTTCAAATCGTGGTTCTGCGCTACTACGGATGGTTATCATCGACGAGAGATCCCGTTTCTCCGTTGTTTTGGAGAGGCACTGCGGCCGGCCGAAGTGGCCGTGCGGTTAAAGGCGCTGCAGTCAGGAACCGCAAGACCGCTACGGTCGCAGGTTCGAATCCTGCCTCGGGCATGGATGTTTGTGGTGTCCTTAGGTTAGTTAGGTTTAACTAGTTCTAAGTTCTAGGGGACTAATGACCTCAGCAGTTGAGTCCCATAGTGCTCAGAGCCTTTTGAACCATTTTTTTGAGAGGCACTGCGGCGTTGCTCCTGATGTCACGATGCCGGGATCAACCGCATATGACTTCAGGTCAGGGCTGGTATGGGTTGAGCGAACTTTGGTGGCATAAAGGTACACCACGGACTCCAGCATCACATGCGACCGTATCGTGATGCCGTTTTCTTTAACAGGACAGCGCTCGTCCGCGCAGATGGCAGGTATCTCTGTGAACTGTTCGCGTTGTATTGAGTTACTCCATTGGCGATCGAGGTCCCCAGATTTGTCCCCGATACAACACATTTGAATCAGCTCTGTCCTCATCTCCGTCATATCGCCAGTATCCAGTATATCGAGGACGGGTTATAGCACTCGTATACCATCTTGCCTCTGGCGAAGACACAACCACTGTTGCCACAAGTTTCCCCAAGTGAAATTTCCTGCTATTTCCCTGATTTGCAGACACGTTTTAGCATTTTTCCTTGTCCCTGAGATTTGTAAGTGAAGACGTAAGTTGACAATCTGTCTTTGCAGCTACGGTACAAGAAACAGTACTGCAAACGAGAAAATATCTAAAATTACAGGCAAGCAGATAGCGTTTTCTGTTGTGAGCAAAAATCTTAAGTACTAACATCAACAGCTTTTGTAATGAACTGTTTTTAGATGGCGGAAGCAAGACAAATGGTATATGTGTTTCATTAAGACAACTGATGTTATTTTATTTCAATAAAATGATGCACATTTGGTGACAAAAAGTGCATTTCCTTGGAGTCATAAGACAGATTTAAAATATCTTCACTGAATTCAGAAATAACCTCAGACACAACTAGGCCTCTTGAAAGAAATGTGTAAGGCGGGGAAAAATTGTGTAAGATTGGTTGGTTCTGAGCACTATTGTGTAAGCCAACACTGTAGATGACCTCCACTAAAATGTTGGTTCTACTGTGTTCGTTATTGTTGCTTATTGCCACTGTGTTATACCTATTATTTTACATGTATCGTATGATTTTTCTCTTGAGAAATACATGAGTTCATAGCGAGAAAACTCCCAGTGACTGATAATTTTCTTATTCTTATGATCCATACTTTCTAACATATTACCTACTTTTGAAGTGCTAAAATGTACTAGAACAAAATAAAATGTCTGGGAAACGCCACACTGCAATGCACGTGCGGTGAGACAGTCGCAATTCTTGAAATCCATTGCAAATGGCCTGTAGCCTGCTGAGGAGCACCTCAGTCCAGGGTCCATAGACGAACCATGAAAATCCGCTGTATTACGCTACACACAAACAGACCCGGCCTGCAGGCAGATCGGTGAGACTACACGCATCGTGCAGGGCCTGCAAATTAGTGGGAACTGAATGGCTTCAAGTCGTCATGCCCGATCCATTACAAATATCTGCAAAATGGCCTCCGGTTTTGGTCCGTGGTTCAGATCCACTCGTATGGCCAGCTATTCACGAGCCACAGACAACGTGTTGAGGAAATGAGTCGATGGTGACCAGCCCTTGCAACAGACAACTTGTTAAAATACCCTGTGAGCCAATAATAATGGGGGCAGGCATTTTTCACAAAGATCTGACGTTTCTGTTAAGATTTCTTTATCTTCTTGCTTTACTGTGCTGTATGTTAAAGGCAGGAAAAGATCAACTACTTCGCAATACTATTCTCCTTGTGATTTTAGTTCTGCTCGTAGTTTCTCAATAAGTGCAATAAGTTCTACAAAAAGTTTATCATGTCCGCCCATTTCTTCTGATTTTTCCCCATTAAGAAATCATCTTATTTCGCGTCTCCATTCGTCACTATATCCTTGATATACATGCTCACTTAAGCTCCTAGCGTGATTTTCATATTCATCACAATTTTCTCTATCACAGTTCAAAAACAAAATAAATGATCTGAAAGCATGACATCCACTAATTAAATCCATTCCAGACTTTTGCAAATATTTGTTAGTTTTGCCCATTCGACACATCACGCCATCCCAGGAAACAACCAGTTTCACAGTCTCCTGTTTCTTTTTTTTTTTTTTTTTACTTTTTTCCGAAGCGATTCTGCCTCATTTCCTGTCACTGCCTTTTGTTCTTTGTTCATAACAATTCCTTCAAGTCTTCAAGTGATTCGTAAACGGCATCGAATTTCTATCGAACAGCTGATATTGTTTCCTCAAGGCGCGACCATCAAGTATCGGTCAATGTCTCAAGTCATCCATTATTCTTCACAAGAATGTACCGTCGTTGAGCAGAAGCTATAAAAATCTCATACAGTCGTTGCAACACTTGAGAAAGCTAACTAACACTAAGGGTTTCTCTGCACTGTTTTGGACTAAGAGGGTTAACTAGTGCGCAACATAGGGCATATAAAAACTGATGATTTCAAATCCTTTATCTTTGAACTTAAACATGAATATTTCCCACTCAGGTTACTGCCATTGTCATAGCACTGCGAACGACTGTCTTCTATCCTAATATCGTATTTTCCAAAGAAATCTAGGAAAGCGTTTCTAAGAATTTCTTCCGTATGACTGTGTACGGGAACAAAACACAAAAATCTTTTGTGAACTCTTCCCTAGAAACAATACCTTACTACAACGGCTAGTTGATCTTCATATGCCGTGTCTACAGTTGCATCTAAAACTAGTCCATAGTATTTTGCTGACTGAATTTCGCCAACTATTTTACTCAGTACCTTGTTTCCCATAAGGCCGATGAATTCTTCACAAATATTCTTGAACAAATATGAATGATGGCCACGCCCCTTAGAGCAACTCTCTTAGATGTGTTGTTTCACAAATGGTTCAAAATTGGCAATTTTTTCCATGGAATTTAAATGCTTATCTTCATTTCTGCCCCAAAAATTACGTTACAACGTGAAAAGCAAGTCTACTTATTGCCAGATGTTTAACTACTTCCACCGCACGCCGAACCGCTTCATGCCGATATGTTTCCTCTGCAGTTCACTGTCGATACGACCCCCGTTCTTCGACAGCAAAAGCCACATCACTGAATTTTTGCCATGATTAGCGCAGTTTTTTTTTTAGAACAAGTTTTTGTATTGTACCGTTTTAGTGATTCTTAGATGTGTTCATGTTTACTTAGACCATACAAGTTGTTCTTTAAATAGTCTAAACCTTTCGCTAAACACAGATCAGCGAAATCGATTTTCACGTTTTTGTTTTCCATTTCGCCGGATCCACTGTTGGGGACTTTACTAATCCACTGTTAGTAAAGTCACTGGTTTCGGTTTTATGATCGCCTGGTTCAACACTCACATTCATCATCGCCTCATTTACAAAATACTGCTCCTCAGCAATTTCAGAGTCACCGAAACTTGTCAAACACTCCTTAGAAGAAGTGGGCAAAGGTGCAAGAGGTTCTGGTTCAGTAGAAACTTTACTAAAATTACCAGTCGAGTAATCATTCTTCGTAAAATGCGAAATCACTTTTGGATGTTTCTTCACAAATTTAGCTGCTTCTTTCTGGGCTTTTCTTGTTCTGGTACCACTGGAAAACTTTCTCATGTGATGGGATTCCATTTCGAGTAGCGAAAACGAGAAACGAAACTCACATATGAGTTATACACTAAATGATTAGAATAATCAACGTCACCTCATGAACCAAAAACGGCTAAGCTGCAAATGTACTGTACATAAAACGCTCCAAACAACACAGCCACACGAGTTAGAAGACAAGCGATATAAGCAGTGAACAAAGAAGGAAGTCCACTGCTGTAGTAAAAAAAATTCTACCCGATTTCACACATGCAAGGTTTATGAACAGATGTACGAGTAACTTGTTACATGAAAGGAACATATCCTACTGCGCGGCTATGCAGTGACTTAATTTTTCGCTGGATTGTGACTGGGTACTGGAATGTATACCGCAGAGACAGGCTGGACGGTGAAGGGGGAGGCGTGTTTATAGCGATAAGAAGTGCAGTAGTATCGAAGGAAATTGACGGAGATCCAAAATGTGAAATGATTTGGGTGAAGATCACGGTTAAAGCAGGCTCAGACATGATAATTGGATGTCTCTATAGGCCCACTGGCTCAGCAGCTGTTGTGGCTGAGTACCTGAAGGATAATTTGGAAAATATTTCGAGTAGATTTCCCCACCATGTTATAGTTCTGGGCGGAGATTTTAATTTGCCGGATATAGACTGGGAGACTCAAACGTTCATAACGGGCGGCAGGGACAAAGAATCCAGTGAAATTTTTTTAAGTGCTTTATCTGAAAACTACCTTGAGCAGTTAAACAGAGAACCGACTCGTGGCGATAACATATTAGACCTTCTGGTGACAAACAGACCCGAACTATTTGAAACAGTTAACGCAGAACAAGGAATCAGCGATCATAAAGCGGTTACTGCATCGATGATTTCAGCCGTAAATAGAAATGTTAAAAAAGGTAGGAAGATTTTTCTGTTTAGAAAAAGTGACAAAAGCAGATTTCAGAGTACCTGGCGGCTCAACACAAAAGTTTTGTCTCTAGTACAGCTAATGTTGAGGATCAGTGGACAAAGTTCAAAACCATCGTACAATACGCGTTAGATGAGTATGGGCCAAGCAAGATCGTAAGAGATGGAAAAGAGCCAACGTGGTACAACAAACGAGTTAGAAAACTGCTGCGGAAGCAAAGGGAACTTCACAGAAAACATAAACATAGCCAAAACCTCGCAGAAAAACAAAAATTACGCGAAGCGGAATGTAGTGAGCGGAGGGCTATGCGAGAGGCGTTCAGTGAATTCGAAAGTAAAGTTCTATGTACTGACTTGGCAGAAAATCCTAAGAAATGTTGGTCTTATGTCAAAGCGGTAGGTGGATCAAAAAAAAATGTCCAGACACTCTGTGACCAAAATGGTACTGAAACAGAGGATGACAGACTAAAGGCCGAAATACTCAATATATCTTTTTCCAAAGCTGTTTCGCAGAGGAAGACTGCATTGTAGTTCCTTCTCTAGATTGTCGCACAGATGACAAAATGGTACATATCGAAATAGACGACAGGGGGATAGAGAAACAATTAAAATCGCTCAAAAGAGGAAAGGCCGCTGGACCTGATGGGATACCAGTTCGATTTTATACAGAGTACGCGAACGAACTTGCCCCCCTTCTTGCAGCGGTGTACCGTAGGTCTCTGGAAGAACGTAGCGTTCCAAAGGATTGGAAAAGGGCACAGGTCATCCCCATTTTCAAGAAGGTACGTCGAACAGATGTGCAGAACTATAGACCTATATCTCTAACGTCTATCAGGTTGTAGAATTTTGGAACACGTATTACGTTCGAGTACAATGACTTTTCTGGAGACTAAGAATCTACTCTGTAGGAATCAGCATGGGTTCGAAAAAGACGATCGTGTAAAACCCAGCTCGCGCTTTTCGTCCACGAGACTCAGAGGGCCATAGCCACGGGTTCCCAGGTAGATACCGTGTTTCTTGACTTCCTCAAGGCGTCCGATACAGTTCCCCACAGTCGTCTAATGAACAAAGTAAAAGCATGTGGACTATCAGACCAATTGTGTGATTGGATTGAAGAGTTCCTAGATAACAGAACGCAGCATGTCATTCTCAATGGAGAGAAGTCTTCCGAAGTAAGAGTGATTTCAGGTGTGCCGCAGGGGAGTATCGTAGGACTGTTGCTATTCACAATATACATAAATGACCTTGTGGATGACATTGGAAGTTCACTGAGGCTTTCTGCGGATGATGCTGTGTTATATCAAGAGGTCGTAACAATGGAAAATTGTACTGAAATGCAGGAGGATGTGCAGCGAATGGACGCTTGGTGCATGGAATGGCAATTGAATCTCAAAGTAGACAAGTGTAATGTGCTGCGAATACATAGAAAGAAAGATCCCTTATCATTTAGCTACAATATAGCAGGTCAGCAACTGGAAGCAGGTAATTCCATAAATTATCTGGGATTAGGCATTAGGAATGATTTAAAATGGAATGATCATATAAAGTTGATCGTCGGTAAAGCAGATGCCAGACTGAGATTCATCGGAAGAATCCTAAGGAAATGCAATCCGAAAACAAAGGAAGTAGGTTACAGTACGCTTGTTCGCCCACTGCTTGAATACTGCTCAGCAGTGTGGGATCCGTACCAGATAGGGCTGATGGAAGAGATAGTGAAGATACAACGGAGAGCAGCGCGCTTCGTTACAGGATCATTTAGTAATCGCGAAAGCGTTACGGAGATGATACATAAACTCCAGTGGAAGACTCTGCAGTAGAGACGCTCAGTAGCTCGGTACGGGCGTTTGTTGAAGTTTCGAGAACATACCTTCACCGAGGAGTTCAAAAATGGTTCAAATGGCTCTGAGCACTGTGGGACTTTTTTTAGTCCCCTAGAACTTAGAACTAGTTAAACCTAACTAACCTAAGGACATCACAAACATCCATGCCCGAGGCAGGATTCGAACCTGCGACCGTAGCGGTCTCGCGGTTCCAGACTGCAGCGCCTTTAACCGCACGGCCACTTCGGCCGGCTCACTGAGGAGTCAAGCAGTAAATTGCTCCCTCCTGCGTATATCTCGCGAAGAGACCATGAGGATAAAATCAGAGAGATTAGAGCCCACACAGAGGCATACCGACAATCCTTTTTTCCACGAGCAATACGGGACTGGAATGGAAGGGAGAAGCGATAGAGGTACTCAAGGTACCCTCCGCCACACACCGTCAGGTGTCTTGCGGAATGTGGATGTAGATGTAGATGTAGATATTCTATAGCTAAAAGAGACTGCAGTGTACTCCTGTTCAATGAGAATATGTGAATCACGATTATCATGCACTATATTCGATATTATATTCAAAACTGGTCTATCTAACAACGAAGAAATTTGTTTTATATTTTTGGTCCTATTTTATCCTATGATGATTGTTATTAGACAGCTAGTTGAGAACTCGGTCAGAGTGGAGGCCTTCCGTCCAGTTGGAGGACGGGCTCTAGAACCGCCCTGAGGACCCCCCCCCCCCCCCCCCCCCCCTCACCAGCCCCTTAATCTTATTCTTCTTGATAGACTGGTCCACACTTCACTGATGGGAGGGATGTGTAAGTGCAAAAAGATAGTAAAATTGGTAATGTCTTTCCCAATATTCATACTTTTAATACAAATTTGGAAGGGATTTTCCACTTCCTTTTTCCAGTAAAGATATTACACAACTGCGAATTTCTAAAAGTTAGATGTTCATACGAAGGCCACGAAAAAGGAGCATAAATCTTTCCTTCAGTAACTGAAGTGCTGAATATGCATAACCTGTAAATCAGACCACTGAAATGGATTTTCTGTCCATAAAGTTCCCTGCGTCGTGTACGTATATACATGGTGACAATTATTGAACCATATGTAAAAAACGTAAATTAGTTACAAAATCTACGGCGTGCACACACTTTACTCAACATGTAAACGCCACTAAGGATATTGGGATCTAGGTTATGACTTGTTCGATATTCCTGCCGTCATTGGCGATGATGCGGCGCAGGTGAAAAGCGAATATCTGCATGACCCGCTGAAGTGTCAAAATATCGATGCTGTCGACGACCTCCTGAATGGCTGCATTCAGCTCAGCAACCGTTTTGGGATTAATGCTGTACACCTTGTCTTTAATACAGCCTCATAAAAAGGAGTCGCATGTGTCCAGATCCGGAGAATACGGCGGCCAATCCAGGCCCATGCCAGTGGCCTCTGGGTGCCCCAGAGCCAGAATGCGGTTCCCAAAGTGCTCCTCCAGGACATCAAACACTCTCGTGCTTCGATGGGGTCGTTCTCCGTCTTGCATGAACCACATCTTGTCGAAATCAGGGTCACTCTGGACAATGGGGATGAAATCATCGTCCAAAACCTTTACATGCCGTTCGATAGCCATCGTGTCATCAAGGAATATCGCACCTATTATTGTGCGACTGGACATTGCATCCTATGCAGTCACCCTTTGATGGTGAAGAGACCTCTCGATCGCGAACTGCGGATTCACAGTCCCCAAAATACGCCAGTTTTGCTTATTGGCGACCCCACCCAAATGAAAGTGGACATCGTCACTAAACAAACAACAATGCGCACACTAATTCCCATCATGCCCTACGGCCAACGGTGCAGTTTGAACGTCCTAGCGCAAGCCGTTCGAAATTTGTGACGATTTTATTTCATACAGTTCAATAATTGTCATCCTGTACCATCTCACTCGCAGGAACGCCGACCATTGTAGGATGCCTAATCTGGCAACGGCTACTGCCAGCTGCGCACTGTGACGCCTTCAGAAGCAGAATAGTGTCCGCTGTTCTAAAATCATTTTCATGAACGTAATTCAGTCTCCATTATAACTGTGACTACATTGATGAGATCTAACTGATGTAAATATGTTAAATAGTCTCATCTCTTGTGTGGATTAATATTTCTGTGCTGATATCGCTCAGTTTCTTCGTTTGTGTAAATAACTGATGTATAAATAGGTTGTTATAACGATCCTGTGCTTATGACAACTACTGACATGTTTTTTCGTGATAGTACACGTTTTGTTTCATTAAGTTCAAACAACAGCAATCGCGATTCCTCGCCTGTTTCTTACTTATTATGGAGATGTTATTATGTATGTCCGCGCGCGCCCACACACACTCACACACAAAGACACACACACACACACACACACACACACACACACAAACACACACACATACATACATACGCACACACACACACACACACACACACACACACACACACACACACACACATCTGCCAGCGTGTGTAGTGCCAACAGTAAAATTCGGAGGTGGTGGTGTTACGGTGTGGTCGTGTTTTTCATGGAGGGAGCTTGCACCCGTTGTTGTTTTGTGTTGCACTATAACAGCACAGTCCTGCATTGATGTTTTAAGCACGTCGTTGCTTCCCACTGTCGAAGAGCAATTCGGGGACGGCGATTGCATCTTTCGACACAATCGAGCACCTGTTCATAATGCACGGCCTGCGGTGGAGTGGTTACACGACAATAACATCCCTCTAATGGACTGGCCTGTGCAGAGTCCTGACCTGGATCCTACAGAACATCTTTGGGATGTTTTGGAACGCCGACTTCGTGCCAGGCCTCACCGAGCTTCCAGCACTTGATAGGAGGTATGCCTTCGTGGGTGGAAGCTGCCGTCAAGGCTAAGGGTATGCCAATACCGTTTTGAATTCCAGCATTACCGATGGAGGGCGCCACGAACTTGTTAGTCATTTTCAGCCAGTGTCCGGATACTTCTGATCACATAGTATAGGCGTTTAGTTTGACTTCGCTGGTTTACAATCTTAAATGTTTTACACCGTCAAGAGACTGTAGACCTTAGTGCCCGACATAAATTTCAGCCTGATACATACACCAGTTTCTTAAAAACTGTCTTAATAGTCGGATAGCCAGACGACAAAGTGATCCTGTAAGGGTTCCGTTTTTACCGATTGGTATACTGAACCCTGAAGGTAAAAGGGAAATGGTAAATAATGAAACACAACAGTGTTGCAAAGAAATTTACAACACAGCTGTCCCTGAAGTCCACTTGTGAGACAATGATTTCTGGACTACCAATGGCACAAACTGTGTGTGGAAGAAAGCGAGAGCATGTGTACCTGCCCCCCTCCTCGCCTCACCTCTCACATGCATCCTTCAGAACTGCCTTCTGCATTTAGCAGACCTCACGCAGTAGAGCGCGGCCCCTGTGCACACATGCAATCTTATCCTTAGCGCTTGCCGAGTTCCGAGTTAAATAGGGGCGGCAGCCTCAGTTGGATGTCGCCTGCTGAACCGCGCGTTACACTGGTGGGAAACTACTGATTCTGAGCGTCTGCAACTGTACACCTGGCGTAACCTGTCACTACGATCACGTGCAGACTCTCTAGCTGTAACTTGCAAGTTCTGAGAGATGGAAGTTGGTGTAGTGGAGACCTCAACTCTTGAACAACTCCTCCCCTACGGCGCAGCGGAACCCTCCCCTACAGTCTGTTCTAGAACATTTTCTCCCCATAAGCGACACTTCATTTGGACTCCTCTCTGCCCACCCTTATACATTAGATGTCATTCCTTGGGCTCTTCGTAGGATCTTTACAGATAGAAAACCTTGTAGATAGTACAAGTCTTCTACTCTCTCGTGATTCATTGTTATACAGGTGTCACCTGAGGTTGTGCCGGTTATATGGTAATAAAAAGATTAAATATAACTTAAGCGGCTTCTTAATCACTAAGACGTTTAAAAATAAATCGAAATCCCAGTTGTGTGAAAACGTGCTTTTTCTTTCAAAATAAATTGTATGTAGACAATCCTCTGTGAGAGAAATAAATTTCAGTATCTTATTCCGGTGCTGAATTTAAAAGAAGAAACAATTTCCATTTAAGGTAATTCCGAATATCTTTAAAATATTTAGCGAAAGGAGAAAGAACTAGTTCTATTCAGTAGTTACAGATACAATAAATATGTGACACACACACACACACACACACACACATATATATATATATATATATATATATATATATATATATATATATATATATATATATATATATAAAATCTACACTTCAAAAATTATTTCAATTCCTCCAGAAAAAGCGGGATATTAATTCAAAAAACAAATGATCGACTTTTGTATTGGCATGTTAAACATAAGGTTCAAATGGTTAAATTGTATATGACATATAAACAAAATTCAGCCGCAAGTAGTACCTAAATTTTATGAACTTTGCCGTGAAAGAAGCTGAAGATTAGTAAACATAGTCATACATTTTATGTATGCAAACGAAAAGGAAAAAGCGAATTTGCGAGTGATACAAAAAGAAAATAAACATAAAGAAACAAATAAAAGTCATATAAAAACACATTTATTAGGGAAGCTACCTATAATTCCTACAGCTGCTCATTGTATGAATTGATAATTTTTGCACAAACCATTATGTGCAACCGTTTCTACTCTTTAACTTACCAAAATATTTTTAACTGAATCTATTGTCTTCAATGTATGACTTTCAAAGGCTAACGTTGACAGTCCACACAATCGTTGTTGAGGAAGATGTGTTTATATTGAACACTATTCATACTTTAAAAACTTCTTTCACCATATTCAACGTACTGAAATAGTGTGGTATTGTTTGTTGACGTAGGCCTTGTCCGAAATTTGAGCACAGTTACCTGAGGAACTACTTGAACAGTGTATATTTCGAATGCATTTGCACTAACTAGCCCAATATTTGTTACTAAAGTCGGTGACCTCTCGTAATCACACATTTGCAATTATGTCCCAAACGGCTCCTTGGTGGACCCATATTTACTGGTACGTAGTTGCTTCTACTACAGTATACTTTCACTGTGTCATTTTCCGCTATTAGCTGTCACATATTGGGTGTGCAGAATAGATTTAGCAATGTGCTCTTCAGCTAGCCGCACCAAGCGCTCTCTTGTGCCGCTTGGGCCTTAGAACGACCCTGCGTCTCCCACTGTCATTGTCTCTTCCCCTGCTGAGCGGTACGCAAGTACAGGCCACTTTACACTGTCAGATAAAAGAGTGAAGTTAGCAAAAGACATAGTCAGATGGCAAAATAGCTCCTTACACGTTCATACCATCGGTGGGCTTGTAACAGACTGGATTTGCAATTTTCTGTGATAGCTAGAATGGACACCAGGGTGCATTAGTTTTGTTCGTGTTTACTGTTGTTACCAGGCCTGGTAAGGTATATAGGAGGCGTGAGTAGCGTGATGTTGAGTGCTCATTGTGGACAAACAGATGTCACACATTCGTGTGTGGCAGCATTGTCGGCACCCGACAGAGTTTGGAAGGGGCTTCATTGTGGGGTCTCCGTTTGGTAGGCAGATTTATGGGGCAGTCAGATGTGATCGTGCCCTGATGTTCGCCTGTATGGGAACTTAAGAGCAGCCATACTCGTCTTCAAGGATCGCCGTGCACCAAGGACATGGTAACCCCTTTCACCTCTGCGACTGGTCCCCGAGAGCAGGTAATGGGCTTACCACAACAGTCTGTGTCATTCCGCACCATTGGTCAGAGACGGGCAGCACCTTGACTAGAGCACTACCGTCACAAGCGTAGGACGCCGTTAACACCACAACACAAATAGCTGCGTTTGGTGTGGTACCATCACCGGGAAGAATGGACTACTGATGAACGATTCCGTATTGTGTTCAGCGAGAAGTCGTGGTTCTACGCTACCGAACATGACCATCATCAGCACAGCTAGGAATGACCTGGGGAGAGGTCCCAGTCACGCTTTGGAGAGGCAAAGCGGTGTTACTTCTGGTGTCATGATATGGGAGACCATCGGATATGACGGCTGGCTGTGGCTGGTGGACCTCTCACGGCAAAATGGTACCCATGGAGATCCTGCGTCCTCATGAGTTATCTGTCATGCGACAGTACCATGGTACCGTTTTTCAAGAGATCAATGCTCGTCTACACACGGTTCGTGTCTTTATGATCCGTCTCCGTTATGTCGAAGTACTCCCAGGGCTAGCAAGGTCACCAGATCTGCCCACGATAGGACATGTCTACGACCATCTCGGAGGTTAACTCAGTTCTAGTGCCATGGTCCAGGGCACCACGAACCAGTTAGAGTTGTGGGCCAGCCTATCTGAGGAGATGATACAACGGCTTGTTAACAACCCCCCTGAAACGTCCCCTAAGAAAAATTTATGAATGACTGTGCTGATAAAACTATTACATTATTTGATTTTCAAACAGCTGAGCAGAACTGAACGTACTCAGACGTTTCGCTCTTTACCTATTCTGATCAACACTGAACTGACACACAATATTTTTAGCGCAACGCAATCTGACTTTCAAAAATCCCTACAAAATAATGGCTCTGACTAACAATAACCAATACCTTTCATGAATCACTTACCTCACAAAAATTTTCATTACTCGAATTACTGCAATACAGCAAGCACCACTACTGCCAGCTAAATAAAAGATTCTGACTACTGAAGGCACTAACTACTGATAGGCATAGTCAGCAAATGAAAGATTTTGATGGAGAACAAACAATGTACTTACCTTAATAATGTTGCAAAGTCATCACATACACTCCTGGAAATTGAAATAAGAACACCGTGAATTCATTGTCCCAGGAAGGGGAAACTTTATTGACACATTCCTGGGGTCAGATACATCACATGATCACACTGACAGAACCACAGGCACATAGACACAGGCAACAGAGCATGCACAATGTCGGCACTAGTACAGTGTATATCCACCTTTCGCAGCAATGCAGGCTGCTATTCTCCCATGGAGACGATCGTAGAGATGCTGGATGTAGTCCTGTGGAACGGCTTGCCATGCCATTTCCACCTGGCGCCTCAGTTGGACCAGCGTTCGTGCTGGACGTGCAGACCGCGTGAGACGACGCTTCATCCAGTCCCTAACATGCTCAATGGGGGACAGATCCGGAGATCTTGCTGGCCAGGTTAGTTGACTTACACCTTCTAGAGCACGTTGGGTGGCACGGGATACATGCGGACGTGCATTGTCCTGTTGGAACAGCAAGTTCCCTTGCCGGTCTAGGAATGGTAGAACGATGGGTTCGATGACGGTTTGGATGTACCGTGCACTATTCAGTGTCCCCTCGACGATCACCAGTGGTGTACGGCCAGTGTAGGAGATTGCTCCCCACGCCATGATGCCGGGTGTTGGCCCTGTGTGCCTCGGTCGTTTGCAGTCCTGATTGTGGCGCTCACCTGCACGGCGCCAAACACGCATACGACCATCATTGGCACCAAGGCAGAAGCGACTCTCATCGCTGAAGACGATACGTCTCCATTCGTCCCTCCATTCACGCCTGTCGCGACACCACTGGAGGCGGGCTGCACGATGTTGGGGCGTGAGCGGAAGACGGCCTAACGGTGTGCGGGACCGTAGCCCAGCTTCATGGAGACCGTTGCGAATGGTCCTCGCCGATACCCCAGGAACAACAGTGTCCCTAATTTGCTGGGAAGTGGCAGTGCGGTCCCCTACGGCACTGCATAGGATCCTACGGTCTTGGCGTGCATCCGTGCGTTGCTGCGGTCCGGTCCCAGGTCGACGGGCACGTGCACCTTCCGCCGACCACTGGGGACAACATCGATGTACTGTGGAGACCTCATGCCCCACGTGTTGAGCAATTCGGCAGTACGTCCACCCGGCCTCCCGCATGCCCACTATACGCCCTCGCTCAAAGTCCGTCAACTGCACATACGGTTCACGTCCACGCTGTCGCGGCATGCTACCAGTGTTAAAGACTGCGATGGAGCTCCGTATGCCACGGCAAACTGGCTAACACTGACGGCGGCGGTGCACAAATGCTGCGCAGCTAGCGCCATTCGACGGCCAACACCGCGGTTCCTGGTGTGTCCGCTGTGCCGTGCGTGTGATCATTGCTTGTACAGCCCTCTCGCAGTGTCCGGAGCAAGTATGGTGGGTCTGACACACCGGTGTCAATGTGTTCTTTTTTCCATTTCCAGGAGTGTACATATCAGTTCATGATATACAATATTACAAATTTACTGTTTCTGATGGACACACGTCCAGATCGTCCGCTCTCAAAACTCCGCCATCTCTCTCCCCACATCCACTACTGCTGGCGGCTCACCTCCAACTGCGCAACGCTACGCGCTGTTAACAGCCAACTGCCCAACACTACAATAGCAGATTCGAACAATGCAAACCAGCCACAGACTGCACACAGCACAGTCAGTGATTTTCATTTAGAGCGCTACGTGGCGCTACCAACATAAAAACCTAAACAGCCTACTTACACCCCTCCTGCCTCGCATCCGAATCGGTGCATGGATCCATGCCAGAGGGGCTGTGCAATGTCCGACTGATAAACACGCTCTTACTGACAATTTCTTTGTAATTTTGGGTCTGTTTTGTAATCACTGAAATAATATCACGTACGTTTTCAATCGCTGATGACATTGCTATCCTGAGTGAAGATGGGAAAGAATTATACGATCTGCTCAATGGAATGAACACTATAATGAGTAAAGAATATGGACTGAGGAAGAATCGAAGACAGACGAAAGTAATAAGAAGTAGCAGAAATGAGAACAGCGAGTAACTTAACATCAGGATTGATGGTCATGAAGTCGTTGAAGTTGAGGAATCCTGTTAACTCGGAAGCAAAATAACCAATGATGGACAGAGTGAGGAGGACATCAAAAATATGCTGGCACTGGCATAAAGGGAATCCCTGGCCAAGAGAAGTCTATTAGTATCAAACGTAGGCCTTAATATAATTTCTGAGAATGTAAGATTGGAGCACAGCATTGTATGGTTGTGAACCATGGACTGTGGGAAAACGGGGATTAGATTAGATTAGAACTTGTTCCATAGATCATGAATACGACACTTCGAAATGATGTGGAACGTGTCAGGTTAATAAAAGCTGTCTATACAAGATATTACATTAGACAAAATACTACACGACACTCAATATTTTTAATTTTTTTTTTTTGGTGGGGTTGGGAAATTACCCACTTACTATATCCAAAAATTCATCTAATGAGTAGAAGGGGTTGCCAGTAAGAAATTCTTTTAATTTTCTTATAAATGCTATATGGCTATCTGTCAGACTTTTGATGCTATTAGGTAAGTGACCAAAGGCTTTTGTGGCAGCATAATTTACACCCTTCTGAGCCAAAGTTAGATTTAACCTTGAGTAGTGAAGATCATCCTTTTTCCTAGTGTTGTAGCCATGTACACTGCTATTACTTTTGAATTCGTTCGGATTGTTAATAACAAATTTCATAAGTGAATGTATATATATTGTGAGGCTACAGTGAAGATTTGCAGCTCTTTAAATAAGTGTCTGCAGGATGATCTTGGATGAGCTCCAGCAATTATTCTAATTACACGCTTTTGTGCAATGAACACTCTTTTACTCAATGATGAGTTACCCCAGAATATGATTCCATTCGAAAGCAGAGAATGAAAATGGGCGTGGTAAGCTAATTTACTGAGATGTTTATCGCCAAAATTTGCAATGATCCTAATAGCATAAATAGCTGAACTCAAACGTTTCAGCAGATCCTCAGTGTGGTTTTTGCAGTTCAACCCCTCATCAATGCATACACCGAGAAATTTTGAATATTCTACTTTAGCTTCCGATTTCTGATCAAAGTCTATATTTATTAATGGGGTCATTCCATTTACTGTATGGAACTGTATATACTGTGTTTTATCAAAGTTTAATGAGAGCCCATTTGCAGGGAACCACTTAATGATTTTCTGAAAAAACATCGTTTACAATTTCACCAGTTAAGTCTTGTCTGTCGGGTGTGATAGCTATACTTGTATCATCGGCAAAAAGTACCAGCTTTGCACCTTCGTGAATAGAGAATGGCAAGTCATTAATATATATTAAGAACAGCAGAGGACCCAAGACCGAACCTCGCGGCACCCCATTCTTGATTGTTCCCCAGTTTGAGAAATCACCAGTTTTTTGTTTATTATGTGAACTGTTTATTTCAACTTTCTGCACCCTTCCAGTTAGGTATGATTTAAACCATTTGAGCACCGTCCCACTCATATCAGAGTACTTGAGCTTATCTAGAAGTATTCCATGATTTACACAATCAAAAGCCTTTGATAGATCACCAAAAAAAAAAAATCCAACGGGTGACTTCCGGTTACTCAGAGCATTTAATATTTCAATAGTGAAAGTATATATAGCATTTTCCGTTGAGAAACCCTTCTGGAAACCAAACTGACATTTTGTTAAAACTTTATTTTTACAAAGGTGTGAAGCTACTCTACAATACGTTACTTTTTCAAGAATATTCGATAAGGCAGTCATAAGAGAGATTGGGCGGTAGTTGTTGACATCAGACGTATCCCATTTTTAATGCAGAGGTTTAACAATGGCATACTTCAGTCTATCTGGGAAAATACCCTGCTTCAGAGAGCTATTACATATGTGGCTAAGAATCCCACTTATTTCTTGGGAACAAGCTTTTATTATCAAAGATAAAAGATAATCGAAGCAATTGAGATGTGGTGCTAAAGATGAATGTCAAAAATCAGGTGGACTAATAAGGTCAGCAATGAGGAAGTTCTGCCCAGGATCGGAAAGGGATGTGTCGGAAACACTGACAAGGACGAGGGACAGGATGGTAGGACGTCTGTTAAAACATCGGAGAATGACTTCCATGGTACTGTAAGGAGCTGTCGAGGGCAGAAACTGTAGAGGAAGACAGACGCTGGGTGCTTTACCTTTTGTGTCAGGCAGTGTACTCTGTACGCTCCCTGCCTGGCTGCCCCGCCTGTGGAAGTCACGCGGTGCCTGTCCGCCGGAGCGGAATCGCTGCTCGAGGCGCCTCGATCACTGCCCAGGCAGGCACTGCGCCGGTCCCTGACCTGCGGCCTACCTGTATTTGCCGGTGATTATCGCTGACTAACTGTCCCCTCGGCTCCACGGCTGTGAGGAGAACACGTGTAGGGTAGTCAGGCTGCAGCAGAGGTGCTATCAGCCGGTGGGATCTGCCGCCAGGTCTCGGGAGCGGCCGGTCCGCCCACGCCGCTTGTCGCGACTCGCGGCGTGTAACACGAGTGAGCAGCCACATCCTGATATGTGTGTGCGTGCGTGTCTGTCTCTCTGTGTCCGGAATACACAACCCGCCACTCCCCGCCGGCTGGACACCTGGCCGTCGCTGCAGCCCGCGTTAGCAGCCACGTTTCCAGTAATCCAAGACACGCGGTCGTTTTGTTTTGAACGTCACGAAAACAGATTTGTGCCACCTACACATCTTCCGTGCTTGATTTTCCAATGAATCTGTAATGAGGTGTTAAAATTTTATATTGCACTTGTCAAAGCCTTTGTATGTCAAACGAAATGGTGCATACTACACTGTGTGATGTTACAAAATAAAAATGATGTTGTTATTCAATGGAAAGTTGAAAATTGAGATTTCGCTTACTGTTTTATCAATCACAATTGGCATAAGAATCATGGATTGACCATTGTCATAAAATATTGCATTATGAGATGTGAATAGTTTTTTACTTGCAGTTTCGCGTGGCTTGAGGCTGTCACAACTAGCGTGCTATTGATTAAGAAATTGCGTTATCGTCTTTCTAATTACTTCATGATCGTAGATACGATCATACCCGTTTGTGAAGTTATTGTTATGACAAAACAATTTCCTAAGGGACCAGAAAGTTCTTAAGGGCGCAAAAATAACTGTAACATCACACAAAAGGGAAATTCAATATTAAAGCTGATGCAAGAAGACGATAAAACAGTTTTCTTTTTATCAATGTAACACGCACATTGGACTGCTGATCTTGGTGTCTGTAATCTTAGAAAAATGCGTAATGAAAATGAAAATAATACTGAGGAGATGATAGGAATGAGCACTGCTAAATGATTCAGTATTCCCAGAACAAATATTTATTATAACTAAAACCTATATCGTACCTTAAGCTTAGTACTACAATGACGGTAGATTTTTATGTCCGTATCATGTCCATTGAGCGCTCTTTTATATAGCCATTGTCTTCTTTGAGTCGCTCGTGCGTCGTCACGGTAAGTTATAACAGTTCTTTACACTTCACTCAAACTTAGACATAACACGTTTTTATACATTTAGTAAAAATTAGATCAGACTGCCACAAATCTGCGTCCTTACTTGAGAAAAACAGTACAAGTCTTTAGCGCTCAAGGCTTCATTTGTTCTCCAGCGATCAAAATAGTGAAGGATCGCGTATCTATCCGTATTTTTCTGTTTATATTGCCGCCCAAAGACGACGAATTACATTATTTAGAAAATTCCACCGTCGCCATGCGACGCCTCATTATACATTATTCATTATTTATAAACAAGTATTTGCCTTCTGGCTGAAAGTATTAACTACTCGTATTTGCTGTTTTAATGAAGTCAAAAAAATGGCGAATATCACAACTGTGTGCTTGATTTTCCAATGAATCTGTAATGAGGTGTTAAAATTTTATATTGCACTTGTCAAAGCCTTTGTATGTCAACGAAATGGTGCATACTACACTGTATGTTCAAAAACATCCGAACACTCCTTTGTAAAGTGGAATTCATCACTGGGTGTCGCGGACCCACAAGTATAAAAGGACAGCAGGAGTATTGTGTTGTTAGTAGAGAACCACGAGCAGAAGAATGGATCTGTCAGGAGAGCCCAGTGATTTCGAAAGCGGGAGTCATCTGAGTAACAAATCCTTCAATTACATTTGTTACTCAGGTGCCATGCACGTTCGAAATTACCAGGACATTTCAACCCTCCAGAACCTGCCCAAGTCGAATGTTGGTGACATGATCGTGAAGTGGACAAAATTAATGAACAACCACCGCTAAACGAAGACCAACAGACCTCATGTAGTAATGCAGAGAGACCGTCGATTATTGAGTAGAATAGTATACAAAATCGCATGAGATTAATGGGAGGAATTACTCGTGAGTACTACCAGCACTCCAGCAAGCGCAATCACTATGAGTAGTGACTAACAAGGAATGGGTTGCATCGGTCGAGCAGCTCCTCGTAATCGTACAATGAAGGCTGAAGTGAGTAGCGTTTATTTGTGTTCAAAAAATGGTTTAAATGGCTCTGAGCACTATGCGACTCAACTTCTGAGGTCATCAGTCGCCTAGAACTTAGAACTAATTAAACCTAACTAACCTAAGGACATCACACACATCCATGCCCGAAGGAGGATTCGAACCTGCGACCGTAGCGATCGCTTGGTTCCAGACTGTAGCGCCTAGAACCGCACGGTCACTCCGGCAGGCTGTTTACTTGTGTGTTTGTTACCATAAATGCAAACCTGGGAATGTCGACTCACAACCTAAACGTGATACTTAGCTCAAAGCCACATCACTTGCGTGAAACTGAAAAGAATCCTGCGTGTGCCGGGCGGTGTGGCCGAGCGGTTCTAGGCGCTTCAGTCCGGAACAGCGCTGCTGCTACGGTCGCAGGTTCGAATCCTGCCTCGGGCCTGGATGTGTGTGATGTCCTTAGGGTTAAGTAGTTCTAAGTTCTAAGGGACTGATGACCTCCGATGTTAAGTCCCATAGTGCTGAGAGCCATTTGAACCATTTGAATCCTGTGTGTGTGAAAAGCTATCTCATCATAAGGAAATAAACAAGCAAGTCAATAATTTCACGCTCACGAGACTTGGTCAGTGCGAAATGTTTGAAAAAAAACGTAGCTGTGTAAAAAAACCAAACTATAATGTGGATATGTATAAGAATGTAGCCTGGAACACACGAAAATTTCTGCACTGACATATGCCCCTGGTGAAAGAAAGAAACTGACAGAACCTACATTGAGCGAAGGAAATGTAACAATCACATATTATTAATCTCATTTGCAAAATGAAATACTGGCAGAACAGCAACACAGCAAAACTCGGCGACAACTAAAAAAAAATTCTGCTAAACCTAACTACAGTTGGTCCAAGGAAATTAATTTCATAATCTTGACACAGAATGTCAATAAAATACATGAATCAAGCTTTAAGTTCTGCAATTTCTGTTGGGAAGGAACTCATTAAAAAAAAGTTGCAGACCCTAATAAGAATATTCATTGAATCTGATAATTTCCATGGTACAGTAAATTAATTCAGAAGATCAGTCAATACAATAGTTATCAAAAACTCGACTGTGACTAGTGGACCAACAATATAAGTCTACAAAAAAAAAAAAAAAAAAATTTACCTCATCAAATGATCCCTTGTTCTTCATTTCAAAACCTTTATGTCCGTATGCTATCCGACCATTGTTCTGAGCCGTTACCCCCCCTCGTAATAAATCTGCAAATAACATAGTTTCAAAAGTGCGTCCATGCATTACGCTCTTCACTCACCGGAACCCCGCCCCACCGCAGCTTTCCACTACAGACTGTCAAAGGCTCTACGTCCACACCGTGCTGCCATCACAGACACAGGTACTATTTCCTAACAACAGTTTTTCTGACCACAGTTCTTTTAAAGTAACATTTTCCTTTACAAATTTTAACACATCCAATAACGTCATAAAAAAGAGCCATCTTACAAGGCTTTCTCGACCTACTGTCTTACTAGCTACTTAGTCTTCCGGGTTCTATGGCCGTGGTCCATGAAACTTTTCGGTTCCTGACGTTTCGTCCAGAGCTGCGCTGGACATCTTCGGAGATGCTCCTGGCGACACTGAGTCGCGCCGACTGCCGAATCGGACGTCGGCGAGCGGCTTAAATGCTGCCTAAAACGGGGGTGGTCCACTTTACACGTGGTCAGCAGAGATTACCCTTGTCAGCTCTGGGCGAAACGACAGGAAAATTTTTGGGACTACGGCCAAACACACCGAAAGACCCACCATAAAATTAGCTCCTCAGAAGTGTTCGTTCAGCAAGATTGTTGAGAAGGTAATATTAAAACGTATCACTAGGCACTGCATCGCCAGTGACACCCTAAGACCGGAGCAATTCGGCTTTAGGAATCGCCACTCGACAACACAACAACTCCTCCGCGTAGTCGAACATGTAACACACGGCTACAACATGAACAAAGCCACAGGGGCCGTGTTCCTGGACATAGAAAAGGCTTTCGACCGTCTCTGGCACAACGGACTCATACGCGAACTAAGCGAAGCTGCTTTCCCGGACGGACTCGTACGTCTCATACACTCATATCTCACGAACAGGTGTTTCAACACTAACGTGCAGGATAAACAATCAACACAACATGGTATCCAAGCTGGAGTACCCCAAGGAAGCATCCTAGGGCCCATCTTGTTTAACCTGTACATTAACGACTTCCCAGCAACACAAAACACTACGTTAGCCATCTCCGCGGATGACTCCGCCATCCTTGCGCAAGATTGGAAACCGTCGAACATCAATTCACGAATACAGACAGCCCTCAGAACAGCTGAGCCTTGGTTGTAGCGTTGGCGTATTAAAGCAAACGTCAACAAGTGCGAAGCAGTTCTATTCACAAGCAGACCGAAATTACTGCGCAAACATCAACACTGTGGACCGATAACACTACATACACACCCAATACATTTCCGAGAGAAAGATATCTAGGTGTTTGGCTGGACCGGAAACTTACATGGGGGGACCACATTGAGTACGTTGCCAACCGAGCGCACGCGAGGCTCAAACAGCTCTACCCAATGCTCAACAGGGAAAGCTCACTGAATAGGAGGGTGTCGAGGTCCATATACATGACACTGATTAGACCTCTGATGACGTACGCAGCTCCCGTCTGGGGATACGCAGATACCTACACAACTGCGCCGCCTGCAGATCATACAGAACAAAGTGCCACGAATCATTAGCAACGCTCCACGCTACACACGCACCTTGGATCTTCACCATGAATACCGCCTTGACACCCTCAAAGAAGTATTCAAAAAACACGCCACACGACTATACAGGAACTCGAGACACTCGAACAATCCTTTCATCCTCACTCTGGGAAACTACGATCACAACCATAGGTGGAAGCACAAGCGGCCAGAGACACTGCTAGCTAGGACATAGCCACCTATGGTAAACTAACATACGCAAACAAGCGACAAACGTCGGCAAGCCCCTGCATATCAGCAACACTGACTGGTAACTACTAGCTGCTATTAGAGCCGACCAACAGGTCACAGCAGGGCCACCGACGAGCTCGCCCACTGACGCACAAACAAACCGCCAACATTACCATACACTGTGCTTCCGACATATGACCCATCGGACATAAAAACGATTATAAACCTAACTGTTGCAGGTTGCTGACGCTGAACGAGGACTCTACACCAGCACCCAGCGCCAGCCTTCGAGCAACACAACCGCACAACGTCAAGGTATCGACTTGCATGATACCCACTACTAACAAAGCCTATCCTTCCGCCACCTATCGCAGGCAGCAAGACATCCGCTACTGCTTTTACCACCCGACCTAACTATCGCAGAGGCTTTTTTAACTTGGCTCTTGCCTTGGTACTTTTTTTCCTCTGCCCTTAAAACCGCTACCCTTCGTTCGATTTCGACCCAATCTATCTCCAGATGAGAGCGTATTAATGGTTAACTTATCCAGACGTACGCAAACATCGCAGTACCCACATCCTGCGACACTTCACTTTAGTGAATACTAACCCTTACGCAGAGATGGCAGTAGACCTATTGTGTTGGCCGGTATGGGCCGGTGTGGGCTTGGAGGGGCTGCACCTCTATTAAAAAAATTAAAAAAATAGACACACATTTCTGTAGTTAGTGATAGAGAGTGGATGACTTGAAGCGATTGATCTGGAGTAATGTATCACGCTGTAACTTGTGGCAAACAGATGCAAGAGTTTGCGTTTGGCGAATTCCAGCTAATAGCTACCAGCCATGGGGTGGTGGTGCCTATAGGGTTATTTTTCGTCGTTGGGGTGCAGCCCCTATTCTTACGCTTAAGAAAAGGTTAAATGCGGAAAGATATGAACACAATTCACAGCATTGTGTACCGTGTCCAGTAAAGGAAGGGTCATTTCGGGGACCATGAGTGTTTTTAGCGGGATGACAACGCACCCTGACACAAGGCAGCATCTGTGAGGAAATGGTCTGTGGAAAGTACATCCCAGAAATGCGCTGTCCTGTCTCGAGCCCCCTACCTGACCCCAAACGAGTCCCTTTGTGATGGAATTAGGACATCGATTTCGCTCCAGACCCCTCAACACTGCTACCATCTTTGGTTTTGGCTCTTGAGGAAGAATGGGCTGACACTCATCGACAGGATTTCAGACACGTCACTGAAAGTAAAAAGAAACAAAACAAACGTGTATTGCACTGTAACTGACATGTGGCAGACTTGGAGTATTTATCTTACTCTTCCTTCAGTTTGAGCTGTTACGCACCACGTTTTCATGCAAACCAGTCACTCGTGAGTGGTAGTTACTCATGAATGACAAGTGGGAAGTATAACACAAGATACGTCGAGCTCTTGAAACCATACAGCTTTGAAGCTGGAGAGTTTTTTTTTTTTATTGCGGTTGAAGGTATGGGTTGTGCTACTAACACAGAGAAAGTCTATAGCAAGCGACATAAAAAAGAACCCACAATCCCGACGTATGTTATCTCATCTTGTTGTGGCACTTCAGGAAATGGGAAGTTTGAACCCAAAGCAGCGTAATCGTCGCAGAACTGGCACGAACTAAGCCGCCGAAGTAACTGTTACAGTGAATCCACAAGTGAGCCGATGGCAGCTTGGACAGGAGATCGGCATTCATAAAACGAGTGTATCACACACTCTACCATGTCAGCAGCTTCATCCTTACCGTGTACAACTGCATCAAGAATTACGTGCGAAGTATTTCCATAGCGGTGAACAGTTCTTTCAGTGGACTCAGCAGCAAACCCTTTCGAACTTCTTCTCCTATGTTCTTTTTAGTGATGAATATTCCTCCTCAAACAAAAGACAGGTAAATACAAAGAACATGGATTATTATTGATCCAGTGAAAACCGAAGTTGGCTCAAACAAGTGGAACGGTAGCGTCAGTGGAGAGGTGATGTTTGCTGTACGACGCTTGGTGCTACAATACATTATCAGCCCTCTCTGCAGCAACGGTGACCTAAACGGCAAGACGTGTTTCGACATTATCGCACCATTTCATCTTCGTATTCTGGATGAAGTGCCACTAAGAACCAAAGTACTTATGCGGTCCCAACACGACGGATGTCCAGCACATAACACCCTGAATCCAAACTCACCTTTGTGTCACGTTTTTAACATCGTCATGTTTACGTGAATGGTACACTGCGATACGTTGCTGAACAGCTCTTGAGAAGAGGAACTTGATTAGCAAATAAAAATTAGTGAACTCTTTATAAAAGACGTACTGTTGTTCATATCTTCATAACGAGCAAAATTACACGACAGACAGTCATGATGATTAATGTTTCACAGGTAACTACACAATATATGCTTGATATCTTTTATTTAATGTGCTTCTGGACAAAATATTACTTGAGGTGCCGAAGGTAAATGGGACATCCTGCATAATCTGAATAGATACATATCTGCACATTCGACAAAGTATAAAATGAGTCGTTAGTGCAACAGTTACAATTTCTAAAAATGGGTTGTTGTTGTTGTTGTGGTCTCCAGTCCTGAGACTGGTTTAATGCAGCTCTCCATGCTACTGCATCCTGTACAAGCCTCTTCATCTCCCAGTACCTACTGCAACCTACATCCTTCTGAATCTGCTTAGTGTATTCATTTCTTGGTCTCCCTCTACAATTTTTACCCTCCACGCTGCCCTCCAATACTAAATTGGTGATCCCTTGATATCTCAGAACATGTCCTACCAACCGGTCCCATCTTCTAGTCAAGTTGTGCCACACACTTCTCTTCTCCCCAATCCTATTCAATACTTCCTCATTAGTTATGTGATCTACCCATCTAATCTTCAGCATTCCTCTGCAGCACCACATTTCAAAAGCTTCTATTCTCTTCTTGTCCAAACTATTTATCGTCCATGTTTCACTTCCATACATGGCTACACTCCATACAAATACTATCAGAAATTACTTCCTGGCACTTAAATCTATACTCGATGTTAACAAATTTCTCTTCGTCAGGAACACTTTCCTTGCCATTTCCAGTCTACATTTTATATCCTCTCTACTTCGACCATCATCAGTTATTTTGCTCCCCAAATAGCAAAACTCATTGACTACTTTAAGTGTCTCATTTCCTAATCTAAATCGCTCAGCATCACCCGACTTAATTCGACTGCATTCCATTATCCTCGTTTTGCTTTTGTTGATGTTCATCTTATATCCTCCTTTCAAGACACTTTCCATTCCGATCAACTGCTCTTCCAAGTCCTTTGCTGTCTCTGACAGAATTACAATGTCATCGGCGAACCGCAAAGTTTTTATTTCTTCTCCATGGATTTTAATACCTACTCCGAATTTTTCTTTTGTTTCCTTCACTGCTTGCTCAATATACAGTTTGAATAACATCGGGGATAGGCTACAGCCCTGTCTCACTTCCTTCCCAACCACTGCTTCCCTTTCATGCCCTCGATTTTTATAACTGCCATCTGGTTTCTGTGCAAATTGTAAATAGCCTTTCGCTCCCTGTATTTTACCCATGCCACCCTCAGAATTTGAAAGAAAGTATTCCAGTCGACATTGTCAGAAGCTTTCTCTAAGTCTACAAATGCTAGAAACGTAGGTTTGCCCTTCCTTAATCTAGCTTCTAAGATGAGTCGTAGGGTCAGTATTGCCTCACGTGTTCGAACATTTCAACGGAATCCAAAATTGCTTGTGACCTTCTTTCACGTCGAGGAAGTTAGAAACAGTGGGCAAGCATGGGTAGTAAGTTTCTTCATTCTCCGATGTGTCTGCAATACTATTGAAAGGATACTTCTCCAGTTGCTACTAAGAACTTTATTTAGTCCATGACTGGTATTCGTCTGTACATTAGGCACATTTTCAAGCAGATCTGAAACTGCCATTGTTAACGCGTAATATGACAGATACATAATCGTCTTACGTAATAATAGGTGAAAAACAAAGCTTAGTTACAATCACTGTACGTAAGTAGAGAAATAATATACAAATTATATTGCGCAGTAGAGAAGTGAAGTCAAATGATAAAAATAGTGAAAGTCAGATGGAGTAAGAAAGTTATGTAGACGTGACATCGCGAGGAAATGGCGAAGACCATGAAAACTGTAAGATTTGGTACACTGGAAGTATTAGCATGCTTTAGCTTTAAGAAGAGTTCTCTTTAAACTTTTTCAGTCGTCCTACTCTCACTTTCCTGAATAATTTGGCGTTGCTTGTGGGTTTATACTGCAAACATACAAGCATTTTTAGGGGATTGTGGCAGTGCAGGGAGCAGGGTACGGGGCTTCAGAAACTAAGTTCTTACAGAGCAAATTTCATTTCGTCTGCTATAGTTAGCCTACCATTTGTAAGCTTAACAAATAGAATGATAATTTCAGTCATTCAAAGAGTAATAAAAGAAATACAACCTTCTTCTCTGTGCTATGGTTGTTGATTCATCACGTCAGTAAAGGCCGGCTTCTTACGGGAGTTGTACGCATACCATATGTGAAACTACATAATACGGAATACACCCTGTCAACGTGCCACAGAACGTGAAATTCGATCCAAAAATAACTGTAGGCTAAGCAACACAGCACACTACTGGGTATGAAACTCATACGTACATTCCCAGTGCCTGTACACAGGACAACATCAGACTGGTATTCCATCTCTGTACAGGGCGTCTTCAGACACGTCTTCGGCCTGGAATCTCATTGATTGAAGTAGAAATATCTCCAGTGATCACTCCTGCTCCGAAGTGAGCTCCGATAACTAACAAAGATGCCACGGACAGAAATGCGGTACCAAGATGAGTGTTGTCCACCATTCAATTCGATAATCAGGACTGCCCCCCCCTCCCCCACATCAACCGTGGGCCTTGCCGTTGGTGGGGAGACTTGGGTGCCTCAGCAATACAGATACCCGTACCGTACATGCAACCACAATGGAGGGGTATCAGTTGAGAGTCCAGACAAACGTGTGGTTCCTGAAGAGGCGCAGCAGCCTTTTCAGTAGTTGCAGGGGCGACAGTCTGGATGATTGACTGATCTGGCATTGTTACATCAACCAAAACGGTCTTGCTGTGCTGGTACTGCGAACGGCTGAAAGCAAGGAGTGACTACAGCCGTAATTCTTCCCGATGGCACGCAGCTCTATTGTATAGTTAAATGACGATGGCATCCCCTTGGGTAAAATATACTACAGGTAAAATAGTCCCCCATTCGGATCTCCGGGTGGGGACTACTCAGGCGGACGACGTTATCAGGAGAAACTAAACTGGCGTTCTACGGATCGGAGCGTGGAATGTCAGATCCATTAATCGAGAAGGTAAGTTAGAAAATTTAACAAGGGAAATGGACAGTTGAAAATTAGATATAGTGGGAATTAGTAAGGTTTGGTGGCAGGAGGAACAGACTTCCGGTCAGGTGAAAACAGGGTTATAAACACAAAATCAGATAGGGCTAATACAGGAGTAGGTTTAATAATGAGCAAAGAAATAGGAACGGGGAATAGCTACTATGAGCAGCATAGTGAACTCATTATTGTATCCTAGATAGACTCCAAGCCCACATCAACCAATGCAGTACAAGTATATATGCCAACTACGACCGCAGATGAGGAGATTGATGAAATGTGTGATGAGGTATAAGAAATTATTCAGATGGTTAAGAGAGCCGAAAATTTAGTAGTAGTGGGGGACTGGAATTTGATAGTAAGAATAGGAAGAGATGGAAAAGTAGTAGGTGCATATGGACGGGGGGAAAGAAATGAAAGAGGAAGCTGCCTGCTACAATTTTACACAGAGCATAATTTAATCACATCTAATATTTGGTTTAAGATTCATGAGAGAAGGTTGTATGAGTGGAACAGACCTGAAGACACCGGAAGGTTTCAGGTTGATTATACTGTATAATAGTTGGACAGAGATTTAGGAACCAGATTTTAAATTGCAAGACGGATGCGGACTCTGACCACAGTTTATTGGTTATGAACTGAAGATTAAAACTGAAGAAACTGCAAAAAGGCAACAATTTAAGGAGATTGGATCTGGATAAATTGAAAGAATCAGAGATTCAAGAGGGTTTCAGAGGAAGTATTAGAAAACGATTCACTGGAGCAGGGGAAGGAATACAATAGAAGAATGGGCTGTTTTTAGAGATGAAATAGTGAAGGGAGTGGAGGACCAAGTATGTAAGAAGACGAGGGCTAGTAGAAATCCTTGAGTAGCACAAGAGATACTGAATGTAATCTAGGAAAGGAGAAAATATAAAACTGCAATAAATGAATCAGGCGAAAGGGAATAAAAACGTCTAAAAAATGAGATCGACAGCAAGTGTAAAATGGCTAAGCAGGAATGGCTAGATATGAGGATGTAGAAACATATACCACTAGGGGTAAGACGGATACTCCTAAAGGTATAGACCTGTGGAGAAAAGAGAACCACCTGTAAGAATATCAAGAGCTCAGATGGAAAACCAGTCCTAAGTAAAGTAGGGAAAGAAGAAATGTCGAGGGGATATATAGAGGAGCTATACAGGGGAGATGTATTTGCGGGCAATATTATGGAAATGGAAGGGAACGTAGAGGAAGATAAGAAGGGAGATATGAGACTGCGTGAAGAATTTGATAAAGTACTGAAAGACGTAAGTCAAAACAAGGCTGCAGAAGTAGACAACATTCCGTTATAGCTACTGATAGCCTTGGGAGACATGACAAAACTCTTCCATCTAGTGGGCAAGATGTATGAGACAGGGGAAGACTTCATGAAGAATGTAATAAAAGCAATTTCCAAGAAATCAGGTGCTGACATGTGTGAGAATTATCGAACTATCAATTTAATAAGCTTGGGAAAGATCAGTTTGGATTTCGGAGAAATGTAGGAACATGCGAGGCAGTACTGACCCTACGACTTCTCATAGAAGATAGATTAAGGAAAGGCAAACCTATGTTTATGGCATTTATAGACTTAGATAAAGCTTTTGACAATGCTGACTGGAACACTCTCTTTCGAATTCTAAAGATGGAAGGGGTACAATACAGTGAGCGAAAGGCTATTTACAATTTGTACAGAAACCAGATGCCAGTTGTAAAAGTCGAGGGGCATGAAAGGGAAGCAGTGGTTTTGAAGGGAGTTAGACAAATTTATAGCATATCCCCGGTGTTATTCAATTTGTATATTGAGCAAACATGCAAGAAACAAAAGAAAAATTTGAAGTAAGAATTAAAGTCCAGAGATAAGAAATAAAAACTTTGAGGCTTCCCGATGACATTCTAATTCTGTAAGAGACAGCAAAGGACTTGGAAGAGCAATTGAACGGAATGGACAGTATGTTGAAAGAAGGATATAAGATGAACATCAGCAAAAGGAAAACGAGGAGAATGGAATGTACTCGATTTAATTAAGCTGATGCTGAGGGGATTAAGTTAGGAATTAAGACACTTAAAGTAGTAAATGATTTTTGCTATTTGGGAAGCAAAATAACTGATGATGGTCAAAGTGGAGGGCATATGAAGTGTGGACTGGCAATGACAAGAAATGCATTCCTGAGAAAGAGAAAACTGTTGACATTCATTATAGATCAAGTGTTAGGCAGTCATTTCTGAAAGAATTTGTATGGAGTGTAGCCATGTGTAGAAGTGGAACGTGAACGATAAAAAGTTTAAACAACAAGAGAATAGAAGCCTTTGATATGTGATACTATAGAAGAACGCTGAAGATGAGACGGGTAAGTCACATAACTAATGAGGAGGTAGAGAATAGAATTGGGGAGAAGAGAAAGAAGGGATCGATTGGTATCGCACATTCTGAGGTATCAAGTGATCACCAATTTTCTACTGGAGGGGAGCGTGTAGCTAAAAATAGTAGAATAACCCAAGAGATGAATACACTACGCAGATTCAGAAGGATGGAGGGTGCAATAGTTACTCGGAGATGGAGAGGCTTTCCCAGGATAGAAAAGCATGGAGGGCTGCATCAAACCAGTCTTTGGACTGAAGACCAGACCAGCGATGACCAGGAGTGATGGTAGGGTGTGCCATTTCTTTTCTTAGCAGGATCCCTTTGACTGTCATCCGCGCCACCTTTACATGTAATCTGACGGAGTTCCACATCGCGTATCGTTTCCCTTCTTGGCAATCCATAATGTGGTTACATTTCAGCAAGATAATGCCCGCCCGCGCATGGCGGTAGCTTCTGATGCTTAACTTCGTGGTCGCCAAACCCCACCTTGGCCAGCAAGGTAGCCGGATCCCTCTCAATTAACAACGTTGGGAACATAACGGCAGAGCCCTCCAACCAGCTCAGGATTTTGACGATGTAACGTGCCAATTGGACAGAATCTGGCACAATACCCCCCAGGAGGATCCAAAAACTCTGTCAATCAGTACAAAGCGAATAACTCCTTGTATAAAGGCCAGAGCTAGACCAGCGAGTTGTTGACTTGCTCGATTTGTAATCTTGGGTAATTCATCGTAATTCATCCATTTTTTCTGAATCTGTAATTATTTGGTTGTCTGTACAAGTACATCAAATCGACCGCTTTCCGTCCTATACCGATGATTCCTTCTTGTCATTTTATTTTATTTCATTTATTTATTTATTTTGTTTTAGAGTGTAGTTTATGGCTGCCATGGATAACCCAAATTAGAATGCGCGGGCGAGGATTCGAAGTTTTCGTCCGTCGACTACGCCTCCAGTATCTTGTATATTCCGGGGCCCAGCTCCGTTCGTAAAATGGATGCGTAGGAGTGTTCCCGTGTACGTTCCAAAGGCCAGATGGAGTCGTCGCTGGACGAGCAGAGGGAGAAAGATGCTGCGACCGCTACCTTCTGCCCTCCAGTGAGCGCTGATTTATGAAGCAAAGATGAGACAGCCCGATACGTGGACAGTAACTGCATCATTCGACCTCCGCGTTCCGAGACATTTAGCGAGAGCTTTTACAGAGAATGCAGTCGACTTGTCCGCCGGTTCGGTGACAAAGACGACTTAAAAGAACCGCACGATCCATCTCAGGAGAACGCGGGCCGTTTCGCGACGATAATCAGATGCCGCGGTCCGGTTAGCTATCGATCAGCGGTCGAGGTGAACATCGCGCGGGGTGAGCCAGCCGGCGCGCGGGACAAGCGCGGACTGCTTGCGCGACCGGGCGGGCTGGAGGCGGAACGCCGACGACCGCCATCCGTCTGTGGCGCCGGGCGCGACGCGCCGCCGTCTCCGTGGCAACACGTGGGCGGCGTGCTGTCGCACAGTGGAACTCGTGCGAACGGTGGGACGGCGGCCGTTTGTCAGGGAGCAGCGGTAACCGGAGAGCGGCCGGCTCTGCCTGCCCAGCCCGCTCTCGCATTCATAGCCGCGCACGACACCGCAACACCTCGCTATATAAGGCGGGCACGGAGGAGGCAGTGCGAGTGTCGCATGTACTGGAGAGAGCGGATAGAATACACTGCTGCTTTAAGGATCGCGTAAAGGAAAAAATGTGGCATAAGGAGTCACCCTCGCTGTGCAACCGGCCTTGTTGAAAAGGACAGAGGAGCGGGAAAAAGCTCGGAGCCCCCTCTTGCCCTTCAGGTGGGGAAGGTGGAAGAAGCAGCAACGATGAACGGTATATGTGGTTCCCCTTCCTTCGGATATGTCAGAGAGGACAGACAGCTTCATATACACTGAAGTGCCAAAGAAACTGCTACACCTGCCTAATATCGTGCAGGACCTCCACGAGCACACAGAAATGCCGCAGCACAACGTGTCATGGACTCGACTAATGTCTGGAGGGAGCTGACACCATGAATCCTGCAGGACCGTCCACAAATCAGCACGTTGCAAGGCATCCCAGATATGCTCAATAATGTTTATGTCTATAGAGTTTGGTGGCCAGCAGGAATGCTTAAACTCAGAAGAGTGTTCCTGGAGCCACTGTATAGCCATTATGGACGTGTTGGGTGTCGCGTTGTTCTGCTGGAATTGCCAAAGTTCGGTGGAACGCACAATGGACATGAATGGATGCAGGTGATCAGACAGGATGCTTACGTACGTGTCACCTCTCAGAGTCGTATCTAGACGTATCAGGGGTCCCATATGACTCCAACTTCACACACCTCGCACCATTACAGAGCCTACGCCATCTTGAACAGTCCCCTGCTGACATGCAGAATCCATGGATTCATGAGGATGTCTCCATACCCGTACACGTCCATCCGTTCGATACAATTTGAAACGAGACTCGTTCGATCAGGCAACATGTTTAGAGTCATCACGAGTCGAATGTCAGTGTTGAGAGTATCAGGCGAGGCGTAAAGCTTTGTGTCATGCAGACATCAAAGGTACACGAGTGGGCCTTCGGCTCCGAAAGCCCATATCGATGATGTTTCGTCCAAAGGTTCGCACGCTGACACTTGTTGATGGCCCAGCCTTGAAATCTGCAGAAATTTGCAGATGGGTTGCGCTTATGTCACGTTGGACGATCCTGTTCAGTCGTCCTTGGTCCCGTTCTTGCAGGATCTCTTGCCCACCGCAGCGATGTCGGAGATTTGATTTTTTCACGGATTCCTAATATTCAGGGTACACTCGTGAAATGGTCGTACGGGAAAATCCCTACTTCATTGCTACCTCGGAGATGCTGAGTCCCATCGGTCGTCCACCGACTATAGCACCACGTTCAAACTCACTTAAATCTTGATAACCCGCCATTGTAGCGACACTAACCGATCTAAAGCTGTGCCAGACACTTGTTGTCTTATAAAGGCGTTGCCGACCTCAGCGCCGTATTCTGACTGTTTAGCTACTCTGTATTTGAATACGCATGCTTATACCAGTTTCTTTGTCACTTCAGTCCGTAATTAAGGCGATGACGGCCAATGATCCCTTCAGTGCAGAGGCACACCAAGCTTGAACCTTAACGGAAATCGGCGAGATCCGACGAGTTATGAGGCTAATGAGCAGTTGCACAGGTGTATCAGTAATGTGTGGATAAGTTGAGAATTTCGGTGTGATGGGAGAAGTGCTGGCGCAGTTCGTGAGGTTGTGGTGACAGCTGTGTCCGGATGGCCGAGTCGTCAGCGCATCTGCCTTGTAAGCAGGAGACCCGGGTTCCACTTCCAGTCCTGCACAGAGTTTCATGCCCCTTTGATGTAAATCAATGTTCACTGGCAGCTAATGTCTTTAATTCTTTTGTGTAACGAATGACGGTATGAGGATGAAGAAATCAATGGAAACCATTGTATTAAAGGCGCTTGACGTATATCCACAGGACATTGACCAGTAAAGGAGGAAGTGTCAGGATGACGTCTCGGTTGCCAAAAGCTTCCAGACTGGCCCCCCATTTGGATCTACAAATGGGGACTGCAAACGGGAAGTGACCATGAGAAAAACTGGAGTAACTACCGTAAGGCTGAGATATTACAAATCGAAGGGTGGTTCAAAATTGTTCAAATGGCTCTGAGCACTATGGGACTTAACTTCTGAAGTCATCAGTCCCCTCGAACTACTTAAACCTAACCAACCTAAGGACATCACACGCATCCATGCCCGAAGCAGGATCCGAACCTGCGGCCGGCCGGAGTGGCCGAGCGGTTCTAGGCGCTACAGTCTGGAACCGCGCGACCGCTGCGGTCGCAGGTTCGAATCCTGCCTCGGGCATGGGTGTGTGTGATGTCCTTAGGTTAGTTAGGTTTAAGTAGTTCTAAGTTCTAGGGGACTGATGACCTCTGAAGTTAAGTCCCATAGTGCTCAGAGTCATTTGAACCATTTTTTTCGAACCTGCGACCGTAGCGGTCGCGCGGTTCCAGACTGCAGCGCCCAGAACCGCTCGGCCACGCCGGCCGTCAGGGGGTGGAGTGTCGTAAGTCTGAACATGGTAAGGAAGCTATAGAATCTGAAAAGTGGAATTCAAAGGCTCAGTCAAGATACAGTGAGGATCAGTAAGGCATATGGGAACAAGGAATACAGGGTGAACCAGAACTCCACTGACAAATTTTGAGATGCTGTCGTATGGACCAAAACAACAAAACAAGTGTCTCGTAAACATAATTTCTAAAATGGATACCTTAAGAGCTACAAGAACTTCGGTACTATGAAACACAACTCCTGAACTACAGGTCATTTTAAATGATTATTAATGGGTGAATGGTTATGTGGAAAGTGATTTGCGAATAGAAACTGGGAGAAGTTAGCTAATGTGCAACTCTGCAGTCTACCATAAATTTCGTGTGTCACAAAATTTTGCGTCGTCACCACCCAATTTAATTAAAATTGGGAAAATTTACCAAAGGAACTGAATTAATAACTGAACTGTTAAGCATTACTAACGTGCTAATGTGCTAATGTTAACAGAAAGTTCCGAGTGAATAGGTGGAATAAGTGTATCGGAACACTTTAAGAGCGCATGTTAAAGAAAATAATTGAGCATGCAGGAGCTTAAGGCTCAACAAAAAGAATAAGACAATGAGACGAAAATCAAGAAATATAAAGCCTAACTTTTGGGCTTCAGAAACGCCAGTTGGGATGTATTAAAAATCTTACAAAAGGGGGCGGGTTTGTCTGAGAAACATTCATCACAGTTTAACGTAGTTTTTTAAAATAAGGTATCATATTAAAAAGTAATTCTTAACTCTGATCTGTCGTTGCCTATTATTTAATTAACTGACTCACCTATATTATTATTATATTCAATGCTGAGGCATATTGCTGCGATAAATGAAAAGGAAATCTTAGGTGCGCGTGTGGGAAAGTTCACGCAAACGTACACGATTCACACACACACACACACACACACACACACACACACACACACACACAGAAGAATAGAGATAAAAAGAAATTTGTGCATCACAGTAACTCAAACGCTCGGAAGTTTATTCCTGTCGCTATGATTGAATTATTGTGAATACAAATGGTTCAAATGGCTCTGACCACTATGGGACTTAACATCTATGGTCATCAGTCCCCTAGAACTTAGAACTACTTAAACCTAACTAACCTAAGGACATCACACAACACCCAGTCATCACGAGGCAGAGAAAATACCTGACCCCGCCGGGAATCGAACCCGGGAACCCGGGCGCGGGAAGCGAGAACGCTACCGCACGACCACGAACTTCGGAAATTTCCCAGAAGTTAAAGCTTATTTGGAGCGGTGTCTTATAGTGACTTTATAGCTTTTCACATCAGCGATTACACTCTACTACTCTATATATCAGTCCTTTCGAGCAACTCCCGGTTCCTGAATTCTGCGCTTCGCTAACAGAGACAAGCTTTCTGCTTTCTATGCTTTCTAATAATACGCACTCGGATACTATGACTACAGTTGGAGACAAGTGTGAGGCAGCATTTGTTCCTTGCTATATTCTGATACACAGAAAATATCAGCTAATACTCGATGTGACTATACGCATTAACGATAGGAAAAAAGTGTGAGACAGCGCTTGTTGCTCTCTATATTCTGATGACCAGGAAATAACAACTATTACACGTTGGTACTATTGGAGACAAATTCTAGAAAGCTTGTTGTTTCTAACAGGCAGACAATTCAAGATAATAACTATTGCTGGACAGGTATCGGGAACTGAGTTATCCTCCCTCGAATGCGTACGGTCTTGGTGCAGATTACTGCAATAGCATCGAGGTTCTGTTGAAGTGCTGTTGAAGTGCTGAATACCGAAGAAACTGAACTGGCAGGCTCTCGAAGATAGACGCACAGTATCCCTAGAAAGAACATTCACAGAGTTTTAAGAACCAGTTTTAAATGACGACTCTAGGGATATACTACAACCCCATACGTCCCGTTTCCTTAAGCATCGTGAGGACAGCGTTGATTAGCTATCGCGTGCACAGAGGCATTTAAACAGCCGTCCATACCTCCAGTCCTCCATACGTGAATGAAACGGGGTGAATCCCCAAAAACTGGTGACATGAGATCTACCGTCTCCCATGCATTTTAGTTTTTAGTTTCGGAAGTAAATGCAGATGTGCTGGAGGTGTTCAATAAGTAATGCAACACATTTTTTTTCTCAAATTAGGTTGGTTTTGTTCAGAATTCCAGTTCACCATACTGTTCCACTCCCTGTTGACTACAAGATCCTAATAATCCCAATTTTCAACATAATCTTCGTTTAGAGCGACGGCCTTGCGCCACTTTACTTGGACGGCCTGTATGCCCGCATTGGTGGACGTCGGAGCCACCGTCTTGCTGCATCAACAACCTCCCGTCATCCACGTGCTTCTTCCAACGTAGTGCATCCTTCACTGGGCCCAACAGAAGGAAGTCGAAAGGTGCGAGATCCGGGCTGCAGCGTGAATGAGGAAGAATGGTGCAAAGTAGTTTTGTGAGTTCCACTTGAGTCTGCAGACTTGTATGAGGCCTTGCGTTGTCATGAAGAAGGAGAAGCTGGTTTGTATTTTCGTGGCCACGAAGACGCTGAAGTCGTTTATTCAGTTTCCTGAGGGTAGCATAATAAACTTCAGAATTGATCGTTCCACCATGTGGCAGGACATCAAACAGAATAACCCTTTCAGAGTCACAGAAGACTGTCACCATGGCTCTAGCGACTATGGATACTTTTCCTTTGGAGGAGAAGTGGAATGATGCCACTGCATGGATTGCCGATTTGTTCCCGGTTCGATGTGATGAACCCATGTTTCATCGTCTTTGACGATGTTCGACAAAAAATTATCACGACCAGGCTCGTAACACTCAAGCAATACCGCACAGATGGTCCTTTGTTACTGTTTAAGGTCTTCTGTTAGGCGTCTAGGAACCCAGGTGGGCACACACCTTTGACTACCCTAACAGATTGATGAGTGTATCAGCACTTAACAACAAAGGCGTCCAGCTGTCCAGCGAGGTGATTGTGATCCGTCGATCACCCCGAATGAGAGTGTTCGCACGTTAGCCGGCCGCTGTGGCCGAGCGGTTCTAGGCGCTTCACTCCGGTACCGCGCTGCTGCTACGGTCATCGGTTCGAATCCTGCCTCGGGCATGGATGTGTGTGATGTTAGGTTAGTTAGATTTAAGTAGTTTAGGGGACTGATGACCTCAGATGTCAAGTCCCATTGTGCTTAGAGCCATTTGAACCATTTGTCCGCACTTTCCAACAATGCAGGAGTCGTGCTTGGGTAGCTCAGATGGTAGAGCACTTGCCCGCGAAAGGCGAAGGTCGCAAGTTAGAGTCTCGGTCCGGCACAGAGTTTTAATCTCGCGGGAAGTTTCATATCAGCGCACACTCCGCTGCAGAGTGAAAATCTCATTCTGGAATGCAGGAGTTTCAGCTGTGTGCGGCCGACCGGCACGCTGGGGACCGGAGAGTTTTTCTCAATCTTGTTGGGATAATGACAGACGCCTCGCCCAACGACTCACCGTGCTTTTGTTAACTCCAAGGTCTCCGTAGACATTCTAAAGTCACCTATGAATATCTGCAATGCTCTGATTTCCCGCCAAAAGAAATTCAGTGACAGCTCTCCGCTTGGAACGAACCTCCGTTCCAGGTACCATTTTGAAGACTACGTATAGCGGCACCACCTATCGGAGGATCTTCATGAAACTATAGGGCGAAAATGGGAATATTACACACTTTCTCACAACAAATTCTGCATTTTTGAACTGGAACTGGCCGAGAAAAAATGTGTTGCATTACTTATTGACTGTCTCTCGCATGTGAGGAGCAATAGCAGACATAAGACTTACCCTTGTGGAAACCATTACGTGATTTCTCCACAGTCAAATCTTCTCGTAATTGGTAGAATTGCAAAGTATAGCTTTCTGCATGCGTTCGGTTAGTGTTTTTCTTTTATCTTAATGTCAAAACTAGAAGAAAAATGCCTCCAATGATAAATGCGTGGTGTTCGATAAATAATGCAATATATATTTTTTCTAAAAGCAGCTTAATTTTTTTCAGGATTCCAATACCCAAGTTATTACCTACTATTTTAGTTACAAATACTAGGTTTTAACATAATCTCCATCCAGTGCCACGGCGTTACCCTACCTTACTGGAAGTGCCCGAATGTCCGTTTGGTACCACTCTACTAGATGACGTTGGAGTCAACGTCTTGTTGCATTGATGATCTTGTCGTCATCCATGTACTGCTTAAAATGGGCCGAGCGGGACTAGCCGAGCGGTCTAAGGCGCTGCAGTCATGGACTGTGCGGCTGGTCCCGGAGGAGGTTCGAGTCCTCCCTCGGGTATGGGTGTGTGTGTTTGTCCTTAGGATAATTTTGGTTAAGTAGTGTGTGAGCTTAGGGACTGATGACCTTAGCTGTTAAGTTCCATAAGATTTCACACACATTTGCTTAAAACGGAGTGCATCCAAACAGATCGAAGTCGGAATGGGAGGAATGCAGTGGGCACCCACTGTTGAGTATCTCGACTGGTGGACGAGTGTATCAGCACAACCAACAGAGACGTCCAGTGTGCAGCCGGGTGTTCGGTGGTGATCCGTCCATCACCTGTTCAAAATGGTTCAAATGGTTCTGAGCACTATGGGACTCAACTGCTGAGGTCATTAGTCCCCTAGAACTTAGAACTAGTTAAACCTAACTAACCCAAGGACATCACAAACATGCATGCCTGAGGCAGGACTCGAACCTGCGACCGTAGCGGTCTTGCGGTTCCAGACTGCAGCGCCTTTAACCGCACGGCCACTTCGGCCGGCCCATCACCTGTAACGGGAGTGTCCACACGTTCCAACATTGCAGGAGTCACAGCTGTGTTTGGCTGACCGGCACGCGGGTGATCGTACAGGATTGCGCGACCGTGTTGGGATCACGAGAGACGCCTCGCCCTACGACTCATCGTACTTTTGTTCACAATCAGATCTCCGTAGACATTCTGCAAGTGCCTGTAAGTATCTAAGATGCTCTAGTTTTCCGCCAAAAGAAACTCAGTGAAAGCCCTCTATTTGGAACGCACCCCTGTTATGGAATCCATTTTGAAGACTGGGGGGCAGTGCACAAATGGTTTAATTCATACTTAACTGGAAGAATGTAGAAAGTTAAAATAAGTGGTTCATGTAATGTTAAAACAACAGCTGATTCCTCAAACTGTGGGTCTATCAAGTACGGGGTCCCACAGGGTTCGGTCTTAGGTCTTTTACTGTTCTTGATATACATTAATGACTTACCATTCCACATTGATGAAGATGCAAAGTTAGTTCTTTTTGCTGATGATACAAGTATAGTAATAACATCCAAAACCCAAGAACTAAGTGACGTAATTGTAAATGATGCTTCTCACAAAATTATTAAGTGGTTCTCAGCAAACGGGCTCTATTTAAATTTTGGTAGAACACAGTATATACAGTTCCGTACAATAAATGGCACAACTCCAGTAATAAATATAGACTTTGAACAGAAGTCTGTAGGTAAGGTAGAATTTTCAAAATTTTTAGGTGTGTCCACTGATGAGAGGTTAAACTGGAAGCAACACATTGATGGTCTGCTGAAACGTCTGAGTTCAGCTACGTATGCGATTGGTGTAATTGCAAATTTTGGTGATAAGAATCTCAGTAAATTAGCTTACTATGCTTACTTTCATTCACTGCTTTCGTATGGCACCATATTCTGGGGTAACTCATTATTGAGTAGAAAAGTATTCATTGCTCAAAAACGTGTAATCAGAATAATTGCTGGAGCCCACCCACGGTCATCCTGCAGACATCTATTTAAGGATCTACGGATCCTCACAGTATATATATTCACTTATGAAATTTGTTGTTAATAATCCAACCCAGTTCAAAAGTAATAGCACTGTGCATAGCTATAACACCAGGGCAAAGAATGATCTCACTATCCAGGGTTAAATCTGACTTTGGCACAGAAAGGGGTAAACTATGCTGCCACATAAGTCTTTGGTCACCTACCAAACAGCATCAAAAGCCTGACAGATAGCCAACTAACATTTAAAAATAAATTAAAAGAATTCTAGATGACAAGTCCTTCTACTCATTGGCTGAATTTTCAAGGGAAAAAAAAAACAACTTAAACATTAGTGTCATGCAATATTTAGTGTAATGTAATATCTTGTACAGACATCTTTTATTAAACTGACACGTCCCACATCATTACGAAGTGTCGTATTCATGATCTATGGAACAAGTATTAATCTAATCTTTACAGACGAATGGAAAAACTGGTAGAAGACGAGCTTGGGGAAGTTCAGTTTGGATTCCGTAGAAATGTTAACACGTGAGGCAATACTGACCTTACGACTTATCTTAGAAGAAAGATTAAGTAAAGGCAAACCTACGTTTCTAGCATTTGTAGACTTAGAGAAAGCTTTTGACAATGTTGACTGGAATACTCTCTTTCAAATTCTGAAGGTGAAGGGTGTAAAATATAGGGAGCGAAAGGCTATTTACAGTTTGTACAGAAACCAGATGGCAGTTATAAGAGTCGAGGGGCATGAAAGGGAAGCAGTGGTTGGGAAGGGAGTGAGACAGGGTTGTAGCCTCTCGGCGATGTTTAATCTGTATATTGAGCAAGCAGTAAAGGAAACAAAAGAAAAATTTGGAGTAGGTATTAAAATCCATGGAGAAGAATTAAAAACTTTGAGGTTCGCTGATGACATTGTAATTCTTCAGAGACAGCAAAGGACTTGGAAGAGCAGTTGAACGGAATGGACAGTGTCTTGAAAGGAGGGTATAAGATGAACATCAACAAAAGCAAAACGCGGATAATGGAGTGTAGTCGAATTAAATCGGGTGATGCTGAAGGAATTAGATTAGGAAATGAGACACTTAAAGTAGTAAAGGAGTTTTGCTATTTGGGGAGCAAAATAACTGACGATGGTCGAAGTAGAGAGGATACAAAATGTAGACTGGGAATGGCAAGGAAAGCGTTTCTTAAGAAGAAAAATTTGTTAACATCGAGTTTAGATTTAAATGTCAGGAAGTCATTTCTGAAAGTATTTGTATGGAGTGTAGCCATGTATGTAAGTGAAACATGGACAATAAATAGTTTGGACAAGAAGAGAATAGAAGCTTTCGAAATGTGTTGCTACAGAAGAATGTTGAAGATTAGGTGGGTAGTTCACGTAACTAATGTGGAGGTATTGAATAGGATTGGGGAGAAGAGAAGTTTGTGGCACAACTTGACTAGAAGAAGGGCTCGGTTGGTAGGACATGTCTTGAGGCATCAAGGGATCACAAATTTAGCATTGGAGGGCAGCGTGGAGAGTAAAAATGGTAGAGGGAGACCAAGAGATGAGTACACTAAGCAGATTCAGAAGTAGGTACTGGGAGATGAAGGAGCTTGCACAGGATAGATTAGCATGGAGAGCTGCATCAAACCAGTCTCCGTACTGAAGACCACAACAACAACAAAAACCATATAATCTAATCCGTTACCTGTCAGAACTTCACGAGACTATAGTGGCTGAAGCGGGAGTATTTCAGGGTGTACCACAACAAATTCCGCAATTTTTCATCCGGAAAAGGCCGGGAGAGAAAATGTGTTGCATTACTTCTCGAGCGCCCCTCGTAAAATGTACGTACGCTTTCTTATACTTAACGTGGCGCCTCGGACGTGGATCAGGTCCAGGTGGAGGCGCCGGACCACAAGTGGCCGGGCAGACCCGTCGGCGCGACGTCTTCTGCCGGGGCGACCGCAGGCGACGCCAACTGGGTCGGCCTTTCACTGGACGAGCAGCGGGTAGGCGGGCTGGCGGTGCGCTTCCGCATTGCGCGCGGGAGGACGCCGGCCGGCTGGCTGGCTGGCTGGCTGCCGCTAGGGCGTTGGCCCCCCGGCCAGCGGCGGATCGCAGCCCCCGTAATGACGACCTCGCCAAAGACTCGCGCCGGTAGCCGGCGCCGCGGCCCGTCATTACCGTAATGCGAGTGCAGGGACGCGCCACCGCACCGGACCCTCCCCGTTGTTGAAAGGCGTCCATTGTTCCGCGTCGAAAGAAAATTACGCCTTTCCATTCCGTCAGCACGCCAGCATCGAAAGCGTTATTTGGTCGGAAGTGTAAAACTGCCGCTCCCAAGCGAGCCGCCGATATTCCTGGTTTGGCTCAGCTTTTGCAAGTTATTGTTCCTCCAAGTCCGTCGTAAAATCATCTCATTGTACTCGCAATAGAAAGTTCTTTGAATTTTATCCATAGCGGATGCTGTCGAACGTCATGACTGTTCCTTTATTGGGTGTAGAAAAATATCCGCTACCGGTCACAATAAAAGGTTATTCGCTTTTTTATTCCAGTCTCTGATCACAAATGAATTCTTAAGACGATGAACGGTTTCAGTCTCTTATGATCATGCTCAGATCTGTTGCTGTTGTGGTCTTCAATCCTGAGACTGGTTTCATGCAGCTCTCCATGCTAATCTATCCTGTGCAAGCTTCTTCATCTCCCAGTACGTACTGCAGCCTACATCCTTCTGAATCTGCTTAGTGTGCTCATCTCTTGGTTTTCCTCTACGATTTTTACCCTCCACGCTGCCCTCCAATGCTAAATTTGTGATCCCTTGATGCCTCAGAACATATCCTACCAATCGGTCCCTTCTTCTTGCCAAGTTGTGCCACAAACTCTTCTTCTCGCCAATTCTATTCAATACCTCCTCATTAGTTATGTGACCTGCCCATCTAATCTTTAGCATTCTTCTGTAGCACCACATTTCGAAAGCTTTTATTCTCTTCTAGTCCAAACTATTTATTGTCCATGTTTCACTTCCGTACATGGCTACACTCCATACAAATACTTTCAGAAACGACTTCCTGAAACTTAAATCTATACTCGATGTTAACAAATTTCTCTTCTTCAGAAACGCTTTCCTTGCCATTGCCAGTCTACATTTTATATCCTCTCTACTTCAACCATCATCAGTTATTTTGTTCCCCAAATAGCAAAACTCCTTTACTACTTTAAGTGTCTCATTTCCCAATCTAATTCCCTCAGCATCACCCGACTTAATTCGACTACATTCCACTATCGTAGTTTTGCTTTTGTTGATGTTCATCTTACATCCTCCTTTCAAGACACTGTCGATTCCGTTCAACTGCCCTTCCAAGTCCTTTGCTGTCTCCGACAGAATTACAATGTCATCGGCGAACCTCAAAGTTTTTATTTCTTCTCCATGGATTTCAATACCTACTCCGAATTTTTCTTTTGTTTCTTTTACTGCTTGTTCAATATACAGATTGAACAACATTTGGGAGAGGCTACAACGCTGCCTCACTCCCCTCCCAACCACTACTTCCCTTTCATGTCCCTCGACTCTTATAACTGCCATCTGGTTTCTGTACAAATTGTAAATAGCCTTTCGCTCCCTGTATTTTAACCGTGCCACCTTCAGAATTTGAAAGAGAGTATTCCAGTCAACATTGTCAAAAGCTTTCTCTAAGTCTAGAAATGCTAAAAACGTAGGTTTGCCTTTCTAAGGTAAGTCGTAAGGTCAGTATTGCCTCACGTGTTCCAACATTTCTACGGAATCCAAACTGATCTTCCCCGAGGTCGGCTTCTACCAGTTTTTCCATTCGTCTGCAAAGAATTCGCGTTAGTATTTTGCAGCCGTGACTTATTAAACCGATAGTTCGGTAATTTTCACATCTGTCAACGCCTGCTTTCTTTGAGATTGGAATTATTATATTCTTCTTGAAGTCTGAGGGTATTTCGCCTGTCTCATACATTTTGCTCACCAGATGGTAGAGTTTTGTCAGGACTGGCTCTCCCAAGGCTGTCAGTAGTTCTAATGGAATGTTGTCTCCCCCCTGGCCTAAAATATATAAATATATACATCTAGTGAGCAGTGTGTCTTTTAACATAAAACAGCAATATGTATCACAATATACTGTCATACACCAGGGAAATGTACACTAAAATATGGTATAACGCACCTGTTTTTACACCATGTCCTAAAGTGATAACGCCATAATGGCATCGTCAAAACATATAAGTATAATCAGCATAGCATCGTCACATACATTTAAAATATGGTGTAGAATGGGCTACATCGTCCAGATAATGATTATTGCCAACTAGCTACTGCGGTACAGTAGCACCTAGAAACCTGTTTGCCTACATCCTCCCTAGATGTCGCTACTGTGGGCTTGCTTATACGTAGTCATCATTTACGCAAAAACATAATCTGATAAAAGCACATGAGATAAAATGCATGTAGCAGACTTATTAAAATTTATGACTATCATAAAAACCAATTGTGATACATTAAAAGACGAATGCAGTTATCCATGTAAAATTATTAAGGGAGGGAGGATGTAGGCACACAGGTTTCTGAATGCTACGGTACCGCAGTAGTTAGTTCGCAATAATCACTATGTGGACGATGTGTCCTATTCTATACCATATTTTAAATCTATGTGCCGATGCTATGCTGATTATATTTCTATGTTGTGACGATGCCATTATGGCCGTATCACTTTAAAAAAAATGGTTCAAATGGCTCCGAGCACTATGGGACTTAACATCCGTGGTCATCAGTCCCCTAGAACTTAGAACTACTTAAACCTAACTAACCTAAGGACATCACACACATCCATGCCCGAGGCAGGATTCGAACCTGCGACCGTAGCAGTCGCGCGGTTCCGGACTGAGCGCCTAGAACCGCTAGACCACCGCGGCCGGCCCGTATCACTTTAGGACATGGTGTAAAAAAGATACGTTATACCATATTTTAGCTGTACATTTCCCTGGTGTATGACAGTATATTGTGATACATATTGCTGTTTTATGTTAAAAGACGCACTGCTCACTAGATGTATATATTTTAGATCTGAGGATTGTCATAACAGGCCGAAACCGGTCATCGTCTAAAGAATTCATTTGTGGTCAGAGACTGGAATAAAACAGCATTTTACAGTATTGGATCACTGTTTGTACACGCGATTATGTCGCAGTTGGGGAAAAAGGTTATTTATTTGTCACACGACCGGTTTCTGGCCTGCGCCTGTCCTCAGGTCTTTATACATTCATTTACATGTTTATACTGTTGGAGATCAATAAAGATGAAGCACTATTATTACAGTTATGCTGTGGTGACTGTTTCGCCCACTGCTTGAATACCGCTCAGCAGTGTGGGATCCGTTCCAGATAGGGTTGATAGAAGATATAGAGAAGATCCAAGGGAGAGCAGCGCGCTTCGTTACAGGATCATTTAGTAATCGCGAAAGCGTTACGGAGATGATAGATAAACTCCAGTGGAAGACTCTGCAGAAGAGACGCTCAGTAGCTCGGTACGGGCTTTTGTCAAAGTTTCGAGAACATACCTTCACCGAAGAGTCAAGCAGTATATTGCTCCCTCCTGCGTATATCTCGCGAAGAGACCATGAGGATAAAATCAGAGAGATTAGAGCCCACACAGAGCATACCGACAATCCTTCTTTCCACGAACAATACGAGACTGGAATAGAAGGGAGAACCGATAGAGGTACTCAAGGTACCCTCCGCCACACACCGTCAGGTGGCTTGCGGAGTATGGATGTAGATGTAGATGTAGTTACACACTTATTGTCATTTTCACGTGCATATTTCAGTTTTAACAAGTATAGCTTCATATTTCACTATTATGAGGTGCACTCGTGAAATACACTATGTTTACATACAAACATGTGGGCTGTGTTCAGAGAACTCGATCTCCAACAGTATAAACATGTAAATGAATGTATAAACACCTGAGGATGGGCGCAAGCCCGAAACCGGTCGTGTGACAAATAAATAACCTTTTATTGTGACTGGTAGCGGATATTTTTCTACACCCGAGAAAGTTCTTTGTCTCTCATCTGATCCATTATGATAATGATACAACCATTTCTAAAACGCACGGTATCCTTTATAGTAATCTAGCTGTCAAATAGAAGCTGAACGAAGCGAAAAATGAGTATAGGGAGAACAATAAGAGAAGCGTTCAATGACTGAAAGTAACATTTTGACAACCGATCTGACTAAAAACCCTAAGAGCTTTTGTCTTACGTAAAATTAGTACACGGTTTAAACTCTTCTTTTCTTTTATACAGTGACAATAAAGTACCGAAACGAAAGATAATAGAGATAAGGTAGAAATATTGACTTCAGTATTCCAAAATTGTCTTACTACGGAACATCGCAACTCAGTCCTCCCTTTCAACCACCGTACGAACATCGACATGGCGGACATTGATATAACTTCGTATATCCATAATTGAAACGGACGACTTGGGACGTCAGCTAGTATATTGTATGTTAAAAAAATGACGAAATTCCTCCAGCTTTATTAAGGTGTTGGTTTTGTGGCAACTAGTTTCGATGTTGTTACATCATTATCTTCAGTCCCATACTTGTTGACAGCAACCATATATGTCTAACACTAGTAGTCAGTAGTGAGATAGGCGTGTTCCATGCGGAAGGCAGGTAGTAACTACAGGTAATTACTACCTGCCTTCCGCATGGAACACTCCTATCCCACTACTGACTTGTAGTTACTACCTGCCTTCCGCATGGAACAGGCCTATCTCACTACTAACTACTAGTGTTACACATATATGGTTGCTGTCAACAAGTATGGGACTGAAGATGATGTTGTAAGAACATCGAAACTAGTTTCCAATAAAACCAACACATTAATACAGCTGGAGGAATTTCGTCATTTTTTAACATATATTAACATAACTGATCGCGGATTCGAAAATCAACTACAACCACTTAGTTGCAGAAAGACATAAGGAACAGATTACGTACTGCTGAGAGTCTACAAAAATTATGGGAAAGAACTCGCTCCTCTTTCTTGTATCAGCAGTTTGTCGTAGTTCGGTGGAACTAAGAAGGGTACCTAGCGAGCAGAAAAAAGGGCAGGTCATTCACATTCTCAAGAAGGGTCGTAGGATAGATGAACGTAATTATAGCCTTATACCGCTGACGCCAATCTGTTGTTGAATTATGGAACGTGTATTATGCTCAAGAATTATAAGGTTTTAGGGGAACGAAAATCTCCCCCATAAAAATCAACGTGGAATTCGCAAACACAGGTCTTGCAAAACTCAGGTCGCTGTTTTCGTCCATGAGATGCATAGCGCTTTAGACCACGTCGCTCAGGCTGATGTCGTGTCCCTTGACTTCATCAAGGTATTTGACGCCGTCTCACACCTCTGATTAGGGAAAAAAGTACGAGCCTTCCTAGCATCGGACAAATATGCGACTGGAGTCAAGACTTCCTTGCTGACAGAACTCAACAAGTCGCTCTTAGTGGAACAAAATCGATCGACGTACAGATAACGTCCGGAGTAGCCTATGGGAGTGTTATAGCACCGTTACTGTTTAAGTGTGTATACACTGATGAGCCAAAACTTTATGACAACCAGCTTAATAGTCTGTTTGTCTGCCTTTGGAACGAAATGCATCACTGATTCTACGTATCATGGATCCGACAGTTTATTGATGGGTTTGTGCAAGTGTGTGGCTATAGATATCTGAATACAGGTCACGTAATTCGCATAAACAACGGGTCGCCTATTTGCATACGCGTTGATAGCGCCTGACAGCGAACTTGATGTGTTCCTTAGGATTTACATTAGGCGGATTTGATCGCCAAGACATCAACGTGAGTTCACTATAATGCTCCTCAAACCACTGTAGCGCGCTTCTGGTACCGAGACACGGACATTTATACTGCTGAAAGATGACATCGCCGGCGGGGAAGATATCAGGCATGAAGCGGTGCAGGTGGTTCGCAGCTTTCAGCGTGTCTTCGATTACTACCACAGGTCCCATGCAAGCGCAGGAGAAAGTCTCCCATACCATAACACTGCTCCCACCAGCCTGCGTCCTTGGCGAGCTGCAGCTTTCGAGCCGCCGTTGAGGACGCCATTTGTTGAGGCGAACCATCCACAGAGTATAGCAAAAATGTTTTTCGCCCAAAGAACCTATACGTTTTCATTGATTGACGTTTCGAAATTTTATGGTCCCGTGCCCACTGTAATCGTAACTGACGATGTCATTGGGTCAACATGTGTATACGTAGGGGTGGTCCGATGCGGAGGTCGTTGTTCAACAATGGACGATGAACGGTGTGCCACGAAACACTTGTGAGTGTACCAGCATTGTGTTCTTTCGGCAGAGTTGCCACAGATCACCATCTATCCTACTTTACAGAAGCAGCCGAACGATTCTACTAGCGCCATCACACATTGCGCATATGGACAATGAAGATAAGAACCAGGGCGCCTACGGAGGCATACAGACAGTCGTTTTTCCATTGCTCTACTTGCGAGTGGAACAGGAAAGGAAATGCCACGTAATGACAAAGGGTACGCTCCGCCATACAACGTACGGTGGCTTGCGCAGTATCTGTGCAGATGTAAATGTACAGAGAAGATAAGCCTCCGAACCTCACGCTCGTGGACGTCAAACTATTTAGCGCTTAGTGGATGTTTCGCTGTCCTTTTACCTCTTTTCACGGATACAGTAGATGCTCACGACAGTAACACGTGAACATACCACCAGCTTCACCTTTTTCGAGATATTTGTTCACGGTCTCTGCGTAACAATGATCTGCCCTTTATCAAAGTCGTTCATCTCAATTAATTTCCCCATTTGTAGTACGTATCGTCGTCAGGATGATCCCCCGTCCGTATCTGCTCTGCTTACATACTTTCGTTACCGCGTCACATGCCCAAAAAGCCACCAGGCGGCATCCAACGTTGAGGGGGGGATGTGTCATAATGTTTTGGCTTATCATTGCACATGATCTACTAGAAATCGTCGGACGTTCTTTACGACTGTCCACAAATGACGCCGTTTGTCTATGAGAAAGCAGCAATGCCAAAGGCATTATCGATTTGTGAAATGAACTGTAGAGGACTGATAAATGGTGCAGACTGGCAGTTGACCCTAAACGTAAATTAACGTAAATTACTGTGCAATCATAGGTAAACATTCTACTACCGTGCAGCTACACGACTGACTACAAATTGCTAGAAAAAGTATATATCGTCAAATACTTATCCAGGACGACCTTAAGTTGAATGACAACGTAAAAGGAATAGTAGGAAAAGAAGTGACTACAAGGCTCTTGATCGCCCGATTCTTGAATATTGTTCGTCAATCTGAGATTCTTACCAGATAGGAATGTTAGTAGAGAGAGAGAGAGAGAGAGAGAGAGAGAGAGAGAGAGAGAGAGAGAGGAGATCCAACGAAGATCTGCGCGTTTCGCGAGGGATTCGTTTAATAGGCACCACAGCGTTACAGAAACGCTCAACCAACTCCTGTAGCAGACATTACAGAAGAGGTGTTGCACATCATGAAGTTCTTTCCGGGTAGAGTCGAATGACATATAACTTCTCGCACACACATCTCACGAAATGATTGCGCGAACCACACCTTTTCCACTCCGCCAAGCTCCTTTCGTAGCTGCGGCGCTTTCCCACACCTTTTACGTTTAACTCTACGTTTCCTAATTATGGACGAAGTCGTTTATAGTACATTACAGAACAATTATGCAAGTAGTTATTTAAATTCACAAGCATATTTAAACAACATCGTTCAAAAGTTCACGTAACTGAAATATGTATACGAAGTCAAAGAATTTCCACGACAGATACAACATTATATATAAGCGATACTACAAGTTGACATAGAAATATCGATACAGATACAAAATAGGTCAAAAATAGGTGTTACACGTCTTTATTCAAAATAAATTGCAATTCACAGAAAATGTATAGGTAAATCAAATGTCTGGACTACCCAGTCGCCACGATGAGGAAAAAACCCGTAAAGCTTCACATACGCGTGTACCGTACCTGGCTGACATAGCGTACAGCAATTCTTAAGAAAACGAAAACAATCATATCCACATATTTCAATAAGTACTAAAATGGTTAGAGTAAATTAAAAATCAGTATGCGCTTGTACACAGACTTGCTACTACTTAATTACCGTAAGTACAGGTATTGAAAGGTGGCTACACTGAGTCACAGCGTCAGAGACTGTGCCAATGATTATTATTCCGCTGCCTCTACTAGGCAGTAGTAGTTCAGAGGATGTAGAGGGCAGTTGTTGTTCGGGTGGGCGAGAGAGTAGACGCTGTTCGGTTGGTGTAATGTATAGATGGAAGAAGTTGCAATTGTCAGAATATATTTGAGAAAGGAGATGGGCTTTTGATTTATGATGCTGGTGTAATGGAATATTTTCGTCAATATATAATGAGGTAAAAAGATATTACAGTTTTCTTTAATGACAATCCCTCTTGCTCACAGGTACAGTCAACAGAGCATCTGGCTCGTGTTCATTTATTAGACTTGTAATTCTGGTTTCTATGTGCAATTATAGTATTTCTGGTTTTTCAATTAGTTCATTGTAAATGGTGTTTAAAATATTTTGTCGTATTGAGAAAGGACCGAGCCAGATACATGTACGTTGAGTCACACTACCACACACAGAACAGTTACGCTTGTGCTTTGTTGTTTCGTAGCTTTTATAGTTGCATGGGACTTAATTAATTAATTGTGTTAATGGAAATTCCTTCTCATTTTTTTATTTTTATTTTGTGCAGTCACATTGCGTGCTAATACTAGTCAGGGCCAACCGGTTACGAGACTTCGTAGCCGGTCACACAGCTACTAAAATTATTGCATTTATTCATTAATATTAGTCCTTTTCTTTTTAATTAAGCCCCCATGCAGTATGTCGTAACAAATGTTCAACCTGACCACCGTTAGCGCCATAAATATTCAACTGCAACCCCTAATTCTTATATTCAAGTTCCTTCATCTGATTGTATTTTTCTGCCCTACACTTTCGGTCAAATTATTTTTACGCACTGTACACAGTGCTGTATGGTTCACAGATATGTGACGGTGGCAGAGATATCAGAGGAATCATTTCATCCATGTAGAGTCTAGTAACATATCGACATCAACGAATTACGGGATAAGAAGAGAGTCAGTGAAAACAAGCTTTCTCAGCTTCAACAGATTGCAGGAATCCCGAACTACAGCACTAATCTAGCTTCATAGAGACACGCAGGTCACATTCCGGCGTCCTCGTTCTTGCACTATATTCTCAGCGAACAAGAAGCGGAACGTAATCGTAGGATATAGCCCGACGTGCACCCGAGTTGCTCTGTAATTACACGTGCCTCCGCGAAGACGGCCACCAACAGAATTTCATTGTGTAAGCTACGTGCATTCCGCTGCCGGTCAGCTCCTTTAGAGCTGCGGTAATTACCTTCATGTGCGCGCAACATTATGCCTCTTGGAATTACTGAATGGGAGCACGATTTAGGCTAGTGGAACATTCCCTTTGATAATACGGTGCAACACAGCAATTAAGAACCTGATTGCTCTGCAGAATGGTAAAGTGCGTTTATTTTGTACAAGGAAGATTTCTGTGTGACACTGTGTTTCCGTGCCGGCGTGACTGTCGGTTAAAATGAGACAGCATCAAATGGTCAAGGGAGGGAAAATTGAGAGGTACTGTCTTTCTCACAAGAATTACCCCGTCATTAGGTTTAATCATTTTGCGTCAACTATGGCGGACATGAATCAGTGCGGCCAGAAAGGCGATGAATCGTAGGCCTCGTGAATGATAAAATGCGGCGCATTAGGGACTGAACTCACCTCGTTGAGTGTCGAGGCAGAATGTCTGGCTATAAATACAGCGACTCGTGGTTCAGCGTCCAGTTTGTTCTGCAATTATTTCTTCCCTTTTCCTTTTATGTTAACGCTTTATGCGTGCAAAACGTTCAGATTTCCACTCTGGTCTAGATCCATATAAAATTCCTTAATTGCTTCTGTGTTTTGCTGGATGAGTCAGCGACAGATTGGAGAAGGACAGTGTAGCATCATATGATCAACATCAAGATAATGAATAACATAGTTAGAATACATGTGTCGGTCTTAAGTACATTGTTATAACGTGGCGTTTTCCATTTACCAAGACATCTACTACGCCCTCTCATATCCATTGCCGGAAAAAATACACGCTCAAGGTCTGTGTTCAGTGGCACCAGGGCATATCAGGTATAGAAGTATGAAACCAGAATTTCGCTATAGATGGTGCTAGCGGTCAGTGTAGCGCCCGTGAGACTGCGTTTGGAGCGCTATTTGCTTCCTGTAACGGTCGACGACGCATGTCAACACACAGTAACCCAAATTCCATACATCGATATCTGTCACCAACCCGTAAATATGTCGAGTTGTGTGCCTACGAACTACGATTTGCGGACACCATTGGTTTTCTGTTTTCATTTGTAGGAAACTGCTGCAGAATCGCATCGAATGTCTGTCGAAGTTTTCGGTTAACGTGGTCTTGGGAAAACACAATGTTTCGAGTGGTTCAAAAACTTCAGAAGTGGTGATTTTGACGTGAGAAACGACAAGCGCGGGAAACCACCGAAAAAGTTTGAAGACAACGAATTGCAGGCCTTACTGGATGAAAACGCCACTCAGACTCAACAGGAACTGGCGGAACAATTGAATGTGACCCAGAAAGTAGTTTCTCTTCGGTTTAAAGTCATGGGGAAGGCACGGAAAGTAGGAAAATGGGTTCCGCATGAACTGAATGAAAGACAGCAAGCAAATGGAAAGACCACTTGTTAAATGGCGCTCGCCAGATACAAAAGAAAGTCGTTTCTCTATCGAATAGTGACAGGTGACGGAAAATGGATATATTTTGAGAATCCTAAGCGTCGTAAAACATGCGTGAATCTAGGCAAACCATCGAAATCAACTGCAAGGCCAAATCGCTTTGGAAAGAAGACAATGTTCTGTGTTTGCTGGGATCAGAAGGGTGTCATCTATTATGAGCTGGTAAAACCTGGTGAAACCGTTAACACTGATCGCTACCAACACTAAATGGTCGATTTAAATCGAGTATTACGTGAAAAACGATCGGAACAAGGAAAACGGCAACACAGAGTCATATTGCTTCATCCCCCTATCACACACAGAAAAAAAGGTCAGGTAAACGACCGAGGCGTTCACTTGGGAAATACCAGAGCATGTGGCTTATTCTCCAAGACTCTGCTCCGCCCGATTATCATCTTTCTGCATCACTGAGACACGGTCCCACTGAACAACGCTTCAGTTCGTATGAAAATAAACGAAAATGGCTCACTGGCTGGTTCGCTTCAAAAGAAGAACTTTCTTTTTAGGCGTGGTATTCATAGCCTGCCGGAGAAGTGGTAGAGATGTATAAACAGCAATGGAGATTATTTTGAGTAATTACCATTTATCAGTTTCAAACAACTAACGTGTAATTATTGCAACCAAATTCCGGTTTCGTGCTTCTACACCTGATAATACGTACATACTGAGGGGTTGTAGTGTTAGTGACTTTTTTGTCGCAATCATCGGCGCTCAGGAAGCATATCTGTGCACCTTCTGCCTTGACTTCGCTGCGAGTAATTGTGCTGAGTTTAGAGGTGAACATCGTTTTCAACATTAGTGTTAGTGCAAAACTATACGCCACCGACGTACTCCTGTTGAATAGCTTGACCAACTGAACGGGGGCGCACTGTAGGCCTGCGGGAAGTCGATGAAAGGAGATGTTCGACGAATTGCCACAGACTTTGGCACAATGTATCGCCGACGTTTGGGTGCTTTCCACTGTGGTCTGTGGGACATTCCCACACCTGTAGACCAGCTTCTGGACGTCCACGTCTTACAGACGCACAGCACTGAGCGAGCAGCGGTAGCCGACCGGACATCATCCAGAGACGAAATCCGGGCACATGTTGCACCTGCTGTGTTATCAGAAACGATTGGGAACCGTCTACTTGCTGCAGGATTAAGATAGCATTTGCCTCTGGCCAGACTCTCACAGCACGGCACAGCCAAGCATGGCTACTCTTGTGTCGTGAGGAACTTGCCTATTGAGTGTAATGGCGTCTCGTTACCTTCGGTGTTGAGAGTAGTTTTCGTCTGTAGATGAGAGATGGGTTTACACGTGTATGACGCAGATCTCGTGAGCTGTCTATTCCAGAGTGCCTTCGCCGACGACACCCAAGTCGCACCATAGGTTTCATGGTGGTGGTATTGGTGGTGGTTGTGGTGGGGAGCATGACTACAACTTGTGGTCATATTTGGTCCTTCTGTAAGGTAAAGCAACCAGTGCCCGCTAGATTGCACAGGCTGTTATCCACGTGCCACTGTCATTTTTTCGACAGGAAGGAAATGCGCTTTTCCAGCAGGACAATGCGCGTGCACATACGGCTGCTGCGACGCAATGTGATCTTCGTGGTGTACAACAACTGCCATGTCCATCAAGACCATGAAATCTCTCGCCAATTGAGTATGTACGTGACACGATTAAGTGGGAAGTCACTCGTTCTCCAAGGCCTGAAAGAGCCACTGCCGAATAGCGAATAGCAATAAAAGGGTGCACGATGCTTCGGACATTCTATCGCAGAATGCCAATCGGCATCTTTACGATCCTTTGCATGTAAGAATACAAGTCTGCGTTGCGGTCAGGGGAGAATACATTGCATGTTGACGCAAATGTGCGGGCACCTTTTACTGGCACTTGTGCAATTCATTTGGTCTGAATTTGTAATCACATACTGTACTCCTAAGACAATGAACCATCTGTCACCTCACTTCTCAATAAAATTAACTTGTCCTTGACGGTGTTGCATTTTTTGCCGGATATGAGGTATTGGTAAAGTAGGTTACCCAGGAATACACTGGTGGTAGCCTTCCTCTGTTAGATCAAAAATAACTTTTTGAAGAATAATTTATTCGATGTATTAACGATTATTGCCTTCGCTTACGGTTTGTATGCTACTCCCTTAACCTCTGTGGCACAGTTTAACCGTATTTAATTACCCTGTACAATTCAGGATGCGCTGTTATGGACATTCGCGTGCATTTTGTCACTAAATTAATGTCACGTTCTCTTTAATGTGTTTTTGAAGCGTGTATTTACTTTCTAGTGTTGCCAAATGTCACAGCACGTCCTTCGGTCGTCTTTTGTTAGTTCTGTAGTGGTCATATGCTGTTTAGTCTTCTTTCTTCTTTTTTTAAATTAAGTTGTCTACACCTTGTGAGGAGAGACAACGAAAGTCGAAGGAGGAATTAAAATGGTGGAGTAGAGGTATTCGCTAATGGTGCTGTATGAATGTTTTCTTTTTAATAACTCTGGAATTGTTGGTGGGTGGAAGACTTATCTAGATGATCTTTTGTAAAGAAAGTGTATCTCTTTGGGAGAAAGTACTAGTAGTAGTAATAGTAGTAGTAGTAGTAGTAGTAGTTTTATTCATTCCTAGATTACTATTAGTAGGATGTTGGACACAACAAAAATATCGTTACTCATGTTACAGGACATTATGTACTTACAGCTCTAGTTTGATAAGGATGGGATAGATAGTCAGCCACGGGCTTAAAGTAGAAACCATCCTGGCATTTGCCTGAAGTCACTTAGGAAAACCACAGGATATCTAAATCAGGATGAAGACTGGAGCCTCCATCCTCCCGAGTACAAGTCACGTCTTGATGTGTAGATAACTGAGGCAGCCAAGAAAGAAAATCAGACATCTATGAAAAGATAACCCCGTAACAAGCTTCTTCAGAATATGTATATTTAAGAACTGAGATACACATACATTCTTCTGTGGTGCTAAGTTACACAAAGTGATTCAGCTGCTGCTACAGATAGATTTTATGCAACCCACAACGCTTTCAAGATCACGGGCGAGATTTTCCTGTCTGTGCACAAACACTTAGTAGTACAGAAAAAATGAAAAGGAACATCTTTTAGGAAATTTAATGTAGTTCAATTTTGTGCTGGTATACGTTTTCGGTCTAGACAACGGTTTTCGAGGTATTCAAGAAAAACTCGTTTAGAGGTAACGTTTGTACGTTTCTCTTGAATAATTAGAAAACTATGGCCTCTTGCGAAAACGTATCCCATTAGCCTACAAAATTCAACTACATTAAGTTTTCTACAGAAAGGTCCTTTTCATTTCCCTAGATCTAATAGTTCGTGCATAGAGAGCGAGAGGCTACAAAAATCTTGCATGTGATGTTGAAGGCACTCTGGGTTGCATAAAAACCAAAGGGTATGGGCAGCTGAATCACCTTGTATACAACAGAGGGAATTGTTCTTGATAGATACAAGCAGTTTCCGAACAACAGTACGAGTGCGATGGAGCACTGGTTAGGACACCGGACTCGCATTCGAGACTACGACGATTCATACCCGCGTCCAGCCATCCGTGATTTCCATAAATCGTTTCGAGCAAATGCTGGTATGGTTCTTCTGAAAGGGCACGGTCAACTTCCTTGTCCATCCTTCCCTAATCCGATGGTACCGATGACCTCGCTGTTTGGTACCCACCCCTGAATCAACCAACCAAGCAGCCAACCAACAACTGTAATGTTTAGGAGACTCATACTATGTGATATATTTTCTCACTGCAATGTTTCGTACTAAGGTTGATACGTGTATGTAGATTCACTGAATTTTGGGCGAAGCTCTGAGTGCGGCTGCTTAAAAAGATGTGGCAGGCAACCAGATTTGCAGGCAGTGAAGACATGCCAATGTAGCTCCCTCTTGTCGCGTGTATGCGTGGCGGCCCCCCCATCGGAGAAAGCGAGTGATGGAAGAGCGAACTCGCCAGCGACGCGCTGGCGGAAGGTTTAAATGTGCTGCCTCTTGGGTGGTGCGCCGAATACAATCAATGGACGTGCCGTCGACACCGCAAGTTTGTTTAGAACAAGACTACCTCATTCGTTATATCTCTAGTGTAGAACACTATTTTGGAAAGAAGTTACCCATACATATTGTAAATGTGTATCTATTTACGTATGCCGGCCGGAGTGGCCGTGCGGTTCTAGGCGCTACAGTCTGGAACCGAGCGACCGCAACGGTCGCAGGTTCGAATCCTGCCTCGGGCATGGATGTGTGTGATGTCCTTAGGTTAGTTAGGTTTAATTAGTTCTAAGTTCTAGGCGACTGATGACCTCAGAAGTTAAGTCGCATAGTGCTCAGAGCCATTTGAACCATATTTATGTATGCATACTCAGTATTCCCTCCTAAACAAAAGGATCGAATTAAATCACACATATCTGGAAATAACAGCTGTAAGGGTAGGAGGTAGGGGGGTAGAGGTAGGGGGAGAAAAAGAAGAGTAGCTCACGACTTGCAAATAGGCATTCTGTACCCATCATGTGTTTGGGAATGAGAGCACATAGTGACCTCCAACAAACATTACAGATAATTTCCAACATCTACGAGACATTTTCTTATTCCCACCCCTCATAAAATAACGAAAGGGAAAAAAGTTTATCGTTTATTTTCGCTGTTCATGCAGTAAAACTGCCTCATCAGGCACGAGATTTAAGCTTGCTACGCCTTCACTAATAGTTCTATTAGCAACACATTTTGTAGACAGTATTCACATGTACCACTGAAAGTACCTGCAAAACTATGTCATTAAACGACTCATAGACCAGCAGAAATGTCGTCATAAAAACAAAGATGCTTGAAAAGCTTCTGCATCATGCGTGGCGTTTTAATTTTGCTACTAACTCTATTGCCATCACTTTACGGCAGACTTTGTCCACATCTACCACTGGATGTACCTGCAAAACCATGTCATTATATGACACATAGTTCGTGAGATACCAGTTCATAAACATTGAGCTATGAGAAAACGAAACTGCACGACGAAATCGCTACAGATACAGCCGAAATATATGTACAAATATGAGTGAAACATCTTAAATATATGCGACATGAGGACATGCGAGCAAAATCTTGGGTATACAGCGGCTATCACGCCCCTGGTTTGATTTTAGCCACACTTAGTACAGATTTTACTTAGTATCTGGAAGTGGGGGCTACAACCGCTAACCTCGTATTCGGGTGGGGTTGATAACGTGGAGGATGAAGGGGTACGGCAAGAAAAAGGGAATAAAAGTGAGATAGTGTTAATACTTTCATCCTTCCTTACCTCCTCTGCATTACTGCAGATGACGTGTCACTTAGCACATTTGTACTGTGAATGCAGTACACGTGAGGTGCCTAGTTGTTTCCACTGCCCTGTGTGGAATACATAAGTTCTTGTAAATTTCGCTAACCTGATGTCTTCATGATGATGATGTCCCCAGCTCAGAAAACAGCACCCGGGTCGTGGATTCTTTTTCTTGAGGCTGAAATTAACTTCGCAAGGAACTGCTGCTACGAATAAACTATAACTCATTTGGAACGCCACTCTCGTTTTTATTGATATAGATAAGAGAAACCATTCTTGATCACAACGTATTGAACATATCTTTCCACAGTCACTATATCTGGCTAAAATAACATGAAATACATCCTGCCACAGACAACATGTCTGTCTACTGGAACCGTCAGAACTGGAGAATAAAATTACGTGAATCAAACACTACTATCCCAGACAACATGTCTGTACCTAGCGACGGTCGGAACTGTAGTAAATAAAATTGCATGAAACAAATACTGCTATAACAGACAACATGCCTGTCTACTGGAACGGTCAGAACCGGAGAGCCGGACTGCCCGAGACACTTCGCGCGCCAAGCCAGCAAGGCGTCACCCGAACGCCACCGGAGTGCATCGGCAGTAATATCGTCAGTCTTTTGTTTTTGTAATACTTTGATTTTAATAATTTTGAAATGACTGATTGATAGCTGGCTGTTGACAGATGTTTATTTAAAAAAATTAAGTAATTTGGATGACAGGTTTAATTAATAATAGCAACAAAAGTTTAACGTTTTGGCGCCCTACCGCCGAACACAGCAGCTAATCACAGAGCACCAGCATCATGCAGGCGGTCTTTCTCACGGGAATGGTACCGAATCTAACATCTGTCACCGGTACCTCATCCCATATTGCGTCATCTCTATGCTTCTTGCATCTCCACTGCCCTGGGAATAGCTTCCTGGAGCCTAATTTTATGGATGAATAAGCCAGAAATATTACAGGGGGCAGGAGGAGAAAGACAGAAAGGCGGAAGTAGGAGATAGACACAGATAGCGGTAGAGATAGAGCTGGTTAGTGAGAGAGGGGGAGGGGGAATTGACAGAGAAATGGATGAGGTCGAGATTGATGGAGAGAAGGGGAGGAGCAGACGTTCAGAGAGAGAAAGGGAAGAAGGAGAAGGACAGTGAGAGCGTCAGGAGAAGATGTACAGAGAGAGGGAGCGAGGAGATCGACAGAGTGAGGAGGGGAGGAGATGGGTAGAAAGAGGGGGGAAGAGGTGAACCACAGAGAGAGTGGGAGGAGGAGATGGACTTTGAGAGTGGTGGGGGGAAGATGGAGGGGGGAGAGATGGAGGTAGACTTAGAGGGTGAGTGGGACATGGACAGAGTGGGGAAGAGAAGATTGACGGACAGAGGACAGAGAAGCAGATGAACAGACACAGGGCAGGAGGAGATGAACAGCGAGTGGGAGGTGGAGGAGGTGGAAAGACAAAGGGGAGGAGAGACAGAGAGAGGGGGAAGAAGAACGTGGACTAATACAATTGGAATAAACATATATCCGGGCAACGCTAGTTTAATAATATAAAGGCTAGAGCTACTCAACTGAGTCATTTCTCACTCCCAGACCCTGTACACTATACAACCGTTATATAATGGAAAACTACACACACAGTCAGCTAAAGTCATAACAACAGCGACGATATTTGGTTTCCATTGTCAGTATTGCAACTTCTCACTTGATAGCCAGAAAGAACAGATCCATCATCTTACCGTAATGATTGAGATGTGGAGCTAAGAAAGATGGTAAAGGTGTTGGTGTCATACGTTGCATAACTTTCGGAGTAAAGTTTTTTAGAAAAAAAGAAAAAAATATGAACTACATTAATGCACTACTCTAGATACTGACACAGACAGAAGCTACTATGGAAGTAACACTTCGCTACCTCCACAAGACAAGACAGGAACTTCAGACACGCATTGAAACGGGTAACCATGATATCATACACTACTGGCCATTAAAATTGCTACACCAAGAAGAAATGCAGATGATCAACGGGTATTCATTGGACAAATATATTATACTGGAACCGACATGTGATTACATTTTCACGCAGTTTGGGTGCACAGATCCTGAGAAATCAGTACTCAGAACAACCACCTCTGGCCGTAATAACGGCCTTTATACGCCTGGGCATTGACTCAAACAGGACTTGGATGGCGTGTACACGTACAGCTGCCCATGCAGCTTCAACACAATACCACAGTTCATCAAGAGTAGTGACTGGCGTCTTGTGACGAGCCAGTTGCTCGACCACCATTGACCAAACGTTTTCAATTGGTGAGAGATCTGAAGAATGTGCTGGCCACGGCAGCAGTCGAACATTTTCTGTATCCAGAAAGGCCCGTACAGGACCTGCAACGTGCGGTCGTGCATTATCCTGTTGAGATGTATGGTTTCGCAGGGACCGAATGAAGGGTAGAGCCACGGGTCGTAACACAACTGAAATGCAACGTCAACTGTTCAAAGTGCCGTCGATGGGAACAAGAGGTGACAGAGATATGTAACCAATGGCACCCCATACTATCACGCCGGGAGATAAACCAGTATGGCGATGACGAATACACGCTTCCTGTGTGCGTTCACCGCGATGTCGCCCAACACGGATGCGACCATCATAATGCTGTAAACAGAACCTGGATTCATCCGAAAAATGACGTTTTGCCTTTCATGCACCCAGTGTCGTCGTTGAGTATATCATCGCAGGCGCTCCTGTCTCTGATGCAGCGTCAATGGTAACCGCAGCCATGGTCTCCGAGCTGTCATTGGATATTGACCGACGCGAGCAGCAATGTCGCGATACGATAAACCGCAATCGTGATAGGCTACAATCCGACCTCTATCAAAGTCGGAAACGTGATGGTACGCATTTCTCCTCCTTATACGAAGCATCAAAACAACGTTTCATCAGGCAGCGCCGGTCAACTGCTGTTTGTGTATGATAAATCGGTTGGAAAATTTCCTCATGTCAGCACGTTGTAGGTGTCACCACCGGCGCCAACCTTGTGTGAATGCTCTGAAAAGCTAATCATTTGCATATCACAGTATCTTCTTCCTGACGCTTAAATTTCGCGTCTGTAGCACGTCATCTTCGTGGTGTAGCAATTTTAATGGCCAGTAGTGTAGAATTTCCAAATAGCTTCTTTGGTTACTGGAAACTCGATTCAGCGACGACGACCGGATTCAAGGACTCGAAACACGGAATGCCAAAGAAGGATATCGTTGCGAAACAAAGCTGTATGGACGCGAGGAAAAATTCGGATTGAAGTGGTACGTACGACACATTTGCTGAAGGCGAGAGCCCAGAAACACAATGTTATACGAGAGATGGGAAACTAATCGCCCTGTCGTGCAGAAACTGGTGGCGGCGGGCGGCCTACATCCGCCCGCCATCGCGCCGTAATCTCGCGATTAGCATGCGCGCTGATCGGCGCTTAAAAAATATGGCGCCGTCAACCGCGGCCACGCTTGTCCCGGCGCGACCGTCTTCATCACGGCGACTCGGCCACCGCGTTTAGAATGCAAATTGATGTTACCCGCGGGCGCCGATTACCGCCGTAAACAAAGCAATAAGTCAGGCTGAGGGGCGGCGGCTGCCGATACGGCTGCGTGGGACTTCCCAGGCTCCCGCCGCGACTACGCGTGCTGGCGTGTCTCCGGATATTCATTACCCTTCCATCCAAGGGAGACACAACTAATACTTTCTAGGATTTCCTACAGCTGCTTTTACAGCCTTTAATCGCCGAGAAACACTTACCGCTGGTTTCTATGTACTGCAGGGGAGACTGAAACATGGATACTCTTGCGCGGGATTTGCCTTTTATTACGCGATACGGCGCCGTACGCGAGTCACTTGTTTCGTCACACAATCTCAGTCGTTGGCAAATTCGTCAGCCGACGGAGTGGGTCTCTGAGAAGCACCGCGTGGTATATCACAGTTCGCATGCGAAGCTTTTATCGTGTAACGGCAACACCGACTCAAAGGAAGGCCTCGGCTCTTGTTGGTGACGTCACGTCAGCTAGGCACGGCGAACGCCAGACCTGTTGCAGGCATACTCATAATGGTGGTGTCTCCCTCTCTGACACAGGAAAATGTGAAACTATTAGCGATAGTTGACCAACACACATTGTTCTGAGAGATTTCTGCAATCAATTAATTGTACAATTCATTACACTTCTTAACAAATAGTGTACTCCTGAACTTAAATTTCCACCTATTTTAAGGATTGACATACAAAAACAACTTCATGGTCCAGAAGCAACAGAATTCGTGCTTCTTTGCCCTATTTGTAAATCTGAGGAATTTACGTTTGTACTGCGTTGCTTTTACAAGAAACTGTGAACATATTGGTGCTCTTCTTTAGGTATCTTGGTTGACTATGGGGTGAGGAGCACTGAATGTTAACGAAATATCTTGCGATTGTTGGGGGAATGTGTGGGGACAGAAGAAGAGGCAAAAGAGAGATACTTGTTTCATCAAATAAAATTTTTTTATCTTATAAAGTTTCTCCTTTCAGTTGCAATAGGGGAATATTTATCTTTCCTAATGTGCATGTTTAAAAAAGTTTAAGCTCAGCAGTATTTTCGATGTATGAAGCTATTTTGTTTCCTGTTTAGAATTCCTTTCGTTGAAAACGACTGTAATTTAATGACTGGCAACAGTTGGACATTTACACATGTAAATTAATTCAAATTTCCAGTGACGATGTCAAACGAAAATAAATAAATAAATAAAAGAAACGAGTGCATTGTAAGGGGGTTGGGGTAGCTTTCGATAACAAAATGGATCAAGTAAATATAGTTACTTGAATGTAAAATTTCCGAAGCTTGCAATGGGGCAAAGCATCTTCTCATATTGATCTACGTTTGTTTCGACAGGATTCAGTAATACAGAACTATGATCTTCATTCGTAGCTTTACGATAGTAAGAAAATCTTTCATCTAAATAAAACTGCAGAATCCAAAACAATACCAATCATTTTGTCCAAAAATAAGAGATTTATAGTGATAAGCACGCCCAGGCGTTTCTGCCTGCAACAGACCTGGCGTTCGCCGTGCCTAGCTGACGTGACGTCACCAACAAGCGCCGAGGCCTTCCTTTGAGTCGGCGTTGGTAACGACCGGTCTTGTTGCACGCCGTCAAAATTTCAGTTACGGGACGGGGTGTTTATGAATAGAGCTTACCATCTTCAACTTTTATAGTCCTGTCTTCCTCAGTTGCGTGTAATATTACAGTATATTGATAATTTTTACTTATGGACCGTCTGACAGCAACTGAATAAAACACAATTTTTGTCTGTGAGTGTGTGTTCAATGTTTTTCAGTGTTCGTTTCACATTTGCCTGGAATCGGATAATTGGATCTGACTTCAGTTTTGTATGGCGTTGTTGTTTATGTATTCCTTGGTTTTCGTGATGTATTGTTCTTTGTCCATGAGTACTGTTACATTTCCCTTGTCTGCTCTTGTTATTAATACGTTATTGTCTGTTAACTTTTGTTTTAACCTTTTCATAGTAGCTGCTTCTGTTTGGTTGTTCTTATTGTGTATCTGCTGTGTTTGTTTTATTATGCCTTTTATTTCTTCTTTTACTAGTTCTCTTGTCAGACCTATGCTTATTTCACAATTATTTTGTTGTTCTTCACGTGTAAGCATGTGTTCGGTTTCTACTATGAGATTTTCTATGTATTGATTGTGCACTTTGCTATTGGTGCAGTGTTTCAAACCTTTTTCCAAGAGCATTTTTTCATTTTCGTGTAGTTCTGTCTCTGTTAGGTTAACTAAGCGTGGAAGGAATGTGTGTTGGTGTTCATGTGGTTTCACATTTAAAATGTAAATGTATTTTTGCGTCGTTTTTACTGTTAGCTTCATTATCTTCTGTTTATGTTTGTTTTGTAAATGTTTCATTGCTGTGTATGTGTTGTGTTCAGTTTTTTCTACTAGTGCCATGAAAACTGCGGAGTTTCCTATGTTTTTTGCCAATTCTAGATGAGTCTCATAGAGCATCATGTTTAAGTGCTGTTTTTTCGAATAGAACATCTTAATTTCATGTAGTAACCAAAATCGTTCTGCAAATGATTTCGACTTTTGTGCCACTGTAGAACTGTTTTTAACCTTTACATTAATGTTGCTTGGAATTAAATCGTTCTTTTTGCATGTTTTGTTGAATTTTATATGCTGTATCGTCTTATGGAGTCTCAGATGTATTTTCTTGAACCTGTTGTACACGTTGACAGCCAATGCTTCACATAGCTGTATTGACATCTTCAACTTTTATAGTCCTGTCTTCCTCAGTTGCGTGTAATATTACGGTGTATTGATAATTTTTACTTATGGACCGTCTGACAGCAACTGAGTAAAACACAATTTTAGTTCCATACGCGTTTCGCCTTTATTTTCTGCAAGGCATCTTCAGTGGCTTGGAATATGTGCATGTGTTAGCTATTTTATTTACATTTTTGTCATTGTGCCTATAGGCTATAAACAGTTCTGGTGGTTGGTATTTCCTATTAAGTAGTAATGTTTTGAACTGTACTTACAGGTTGCCTGGACAATTTCTTACATATTACGCTCCTGTTGCATTTTTGGTGTTGTTCTTCTTCTTATGAACGCCAATTAAAGGAAATGATAACATAAAACAAAAAAAAAAAAACAAAAAAACTCTTCCCCACACCATCTGGAGACACACACACATACACATACACAGCCAAAAAATATATATATTATTATTATTCACGTTTGGACCACGCGAAGTACAATCACGGGGCATTCAGTTATTTTCTTTTAGACTTTCTCTCTGCCCAAATTGTTTTCATTCTCTCGGAATGAGCTCTTTTCCTTTCATCAGACCATGTGGTTCCAGTTTTCTTTGGTTTTTCAGCTTGACCAACTACCCAGTCATGAATTTTTTGCCTAAATAATTTTCTGTCTTGAATTTCATCTTGTTTTATATCTGCCTCTTTCATGTCCTCTTTTATAGCAGCAATCCATTTTATTGTCTCAAATTTAGCTTTACTTCGATTTTCGTAGAATTCCACTACTTGTTTAGTTAGTCTGGTAGCATCCATTCTTTTAATATGCCCATAAAATTTTAATCTGCGTTTTTTCATATCCGAATATATGCTGGTGTATTGTTGAATTTCACTATTTGCTCTTAGCCTGTATGTTCCTTCTTCAGTATATTTTGGACCTAGAATTTTTCTGATTGCTTTTCTTTCTCTTTTTTGGATTTCTTGAATGTCCTTTTTTCTGTTTAAAATTAGCGTTTCAGCCCCATAAAGGCACTCTGGTTTTATGACCGTGTTGTAATGTCTCAATTTAGAGTACCTCGAGAGACATTTTTTGTTGTAGATGTCTTTTGTAAGTCTAAAAGCTGTCTCCATCTTTTGACAACGAATTTCATTTCCAATTTTTTCTAGACCAGTCTCTGAGATTGTTTCACCTAAATATTTGAATTGCGAAACTCTTTTGATTTTTCCATACTTAGTTTCCAAAAGTTTGGGTGCCAGTTTGTTGCTAGTCATATACTGTGTTTTTTCAAATGAGATTTGGAGACCTACTCTTTCTGCTGTTTCTTTAAGAATTTCTATTTGTTTCTGAGCAATTTGGATGTCCTGCGTTAGAATAACCAAGTCGTCTGCAAAGGCCAAACAGTCTATTCGAATATTTGTTCGTCCTAATTTGACTGGTTGGTCAATTTTGAACTCCAATTTTCGTTCGCGCCACTCTTGTATTACTTTTTCTAGAACGCAGTTAAATAGCAACGGAGAGAGTCCATCACCTTGCCTCACGCCTGTTTTTATTTCAAAGGATTCTGAAATTTCTCCTCTGAACTTTACTTTTGATTTTGTACCAGTTAGCGTGTCTCTGATAATTGCCGTGGTTTTAGGATCCAGGCCTTGTTCTTTCACAATTTGGAAAAGAGATTCACGATCCACTGAGTCATAAGCCTTTCTAAAATCTACAAAGGTACAAACTAGTTTTTTATTGTAAATTTTTTGATGTCTGAGAATTAGTTTGAGGACTAAAATCTGTTCTGGGCAAGATCTATTTGGCCTGAAACCTGCTTGATATTCGCCAATTTTCCATTCAAGTTGTTGTTGTGCTCGGTTCAGAAGACATTGAGAGAGGATTTTGTATGTGACTGGAAGAAGAGAAATTCCTCTGTAATTATTAACATCAGTTTTGTCTCCCTTCTTATGAAGTGGGTGAATCAAGGCGGTTTTCCATTCATCAGGAATTTTTTCAGTTTGTCAAATGTTTTGCATGATTGAAGTAATTTCTTTAACGGTTTTTGGACCAGCTGCCTTTAAAAGTTCTGCAACAATTCCATCTTCACCAGATGCTTTGTTGTTTTTCAACCTATGAATTTCTTTAATGATTTCCTCTTCATTTGGTGCAAGTGAAACTGGATTGCATTGTTGGGGAATTTTTGGTGGAAATCTTTCTGTGGGCTCGGGGCAATTTAGAAGATTATTAAAATATTTAGAAAGTTCTTTGCAATTTTCTTGGTTGTTAAGAGCCCACTGTCCATTTTCCTTCTTGAAGCAGAGATTCTGGGGTTGGTACCCCTTTATTTTGGTTTTAAAAGTTTTATAAAAATTTCTGATATTGTATTTCTGAAAATCTTCTTCAATTTCTAAGAGTTGACTATTCTCATATTGTCTTTTTGTTTGTCTAATTAGTTTTGAAGTGTCTTTTCTAGTTGTCAGGAATGTATCATATGTGTCTTCTGTCTTGTTGCTATTCCATGCTTTAAATGTCTCTTGTCTGGCTTTGATTGCATGATCACAGTTTTCATTCCACCAAGCATGTTTCTTGTGTTTTCGTAAAGGAATTTGATCTTGAGCTGTTTTGATAATCTTGTGTTTGAGTTGTTCCCAATTTTGTGCACTTGTTTTGTCAAATTCGTCTGCTGATAATGATGGTTGGATTTTACTGGTGTCAAATTTGGGGATTAATGGTGTCCTTTTGTTGAAATTTTGGGGTTTTAGCTTTAGTTTCACATGGGCTAAGTAATGGTCTGAGTCAATATTGGCGCCTTTACGAACTTGAACATTTAAAATTTCTTTGTGACATGGATACGAGATTGCAATATGGTCAATTTGGAATTCACCTATGTCCTTGTTAGGTGATCGCCATGTCTTTTGTTTTGAAGGTTTTTTCTTAAAATGACTTGACATAATTTTGAGATTGAAATTTCTGCAAAATTCTACCAGCCTCTTTCCATTTTGATTGGTCCATTTATGTGCAGGGAATTCACCGACCGTTTTTCTAAATTTTCTCTCTTTCCCTAACTGTGCATTAAAATCACCCATTAAAATCTTTACATAATTTTGAGGAATTTTGGAGACTGTATTCTCTAACACTTCCCATGACTTATTTACTTTTTCTGCATTTGTTTTATTCTCCTGGTTGATAGGCATGTGTGCGTTAATTAAACAGTACATTTTATTTGCACAAATATATATATATATATATATATATATATATATATATATATATATATATATATATAACACCAAAATACACATACACACACGCGCGCGCGCGCGCGCAAACACACACATACACAAACGCACACACAAATGCATGCACGAACAGACCACAGATACTCCGATAGTTACACTCATAAGTTTGGCAATAACATTCGATCTTTGGCAAAAACATTTGACAGTCGGCAACAGAAACCAAAACACTGCATTAAAACAAGCGTTCAGTGCATAGTGCTGTGGAATGTGGAAAAAACCGCAAATTGGCGTTCATAAGAAGAAGAAGAACACCAAAAATGCAACAGGAGCGTAATATGTAAGAAATTGTCCAGGCAACCTGTAAGTACAGCTCAAAACATTACTACTTAACAGGAAATATCAACCACCAGAACTGTTTATAACCTATAGGCACAATGACAAAAATGTAAATAAAATAGCTAACATATGTACATATTCCAAGCCACTGATGATGCCTTGCAGAAAATAAAGGCGAAACGCGTATGGCACTAAAATTGTGTTTTATTCAGTTGCTGTCAGACGGTCCATAAGTAAAAATTATCAATATACCGTAATAAGAGCTTACCATTGCTACTCGTTCCTCGTCGAATGGCTATTGTATAGACGCTTGTCATGTGTGTTTCACGATGGGCGCATCCAACATCCTGTGTCACAGGATTTGGTGAGACCGCAGCTTGCATTCGCACTTCATTTACATTCCTGCAATTTATATTGGGCTGTTGCATAAGATCGTAGCCTTTCCCGTAAGTTTAATAAGCAAAACAGATATACATGACAGAGACTTTAGGTGTCACTGATATATTCTCCTTCACTACTTACAAGAGTCAGCCAACGCTACGTTAACTTCGGGCGAGAGTTATCATAGAGTAGCATGACTTCACCCCGTCTTCCTGGTCGTTGTTCTTGGACTGCTTCTGCAGGACGTCTCAGTGGCTGACAGTAAATAACAGCACTCGTGGTTACACTTCGGGGAAGCATTCCGTACTATACCTCACCGTCGCTATTCCACCAGCTGCTCTTGTAGATTCGTGCAGGTCTTATTACGGGGAGTTGCTTTGATTTGGTTCAAACATTCCTTTCTTCTCCTTATATTAGCATAAGGACACAATCTCTCGTCACCAGTAACTATAAAGGATATGAATGGTCGGTGCAGTTGACGAGCCATTTCGTGACGAGCAAACTGAGACCGCACATATAGCCACCCGCAGATTTTTGTGATTTAGGCTTAGAGGATGGGGAACCCATACACCGGTTTTTGGAACCTTCCCCATTGATGCAAACGTCGCACGATGGTGGAATGATCGCAGTTGGTAACATCTGATAGTTCTCGAGTACACTACCGTGGATCATTGTAGATTAAAGCGTTTACGCGATCTTCATCAGACACCGAAGGTCTTCGTGAAAGTGGAGGGTCACTAATGTCAGAAAGGTCCTCCATAAAACGAGAAAACGATTTTCTTGCCTTTCTCTGTGCAATGGCACTACCCCATACACTACACAAATGTCTTTGGCAACCTCCGCTACTGTCACCCCCCTCCCCTCCCCCACCCCTGCACCTCCTATTGAACTCAGACAGAAGGAAATATCGAAAGTGTTCCGATTTCTCCACTTGGCACTCCATTTTCTAGCGTCCACAGCTTCACTAACTACCTCTAAATGAAAAAATGGCAACACGTAAACTGAAATAGCAACAGTGAATTACAAATTAGAAATGGCAATCGATTAATAAACCTATAGAAAATGAAATATCGGCGTGCAGAACAATAACTCTACAGACTTAACGCACCAACTTAATACTTGCTTTACAGATATGCGGAATAGGGCTCAATTCTCATGTCGCGTTATCATTCCTATTCCTGGAGGAACTCAATGCCGTTTGTGGTCTGTCCAATTTAATTAGGACACATGGAAGCTAACGAAAGCAACTATGCAGTTCTAGCTCCGACATTTGACGATACATGTGATTTATAATGTCTTTCTCTCTCTTTAATGACAATTGTAACAACTTCACCACAAAGTATGCCTATCCACCATACAGCAGTGCACATATAGAAGCACTGAGTGAGCTGCCTACATGTTAATTTACATGTTTAATTAGCCGGTGCGTGCCGATGAAACCAGATGTGTGATTAAACTCAAAATGATTAATTATCCAAAAGATATCACCAAGGCAGCAGCAGTTGGAAAGAGGGACTCATTTCCTACAAAAATATGGTGCCATTTATGCACGTGTTGAAACTCTTCCAGGCACAATCAGCAAAAACTGAATACTGACGTTTTCATTTGAAAAAGTTAATAATTTTAATTAATATGGTAGGCGACCTGCTTTATCTATTTTATAATAATACTAATTGACAAACCCGGCGTTGCCCGGGGATTCATTTTGCTAAGTTTCTATTAGAACAAAAATTGAACCCTGTTTGTAGTGTAAACCCGAAAAATTACATTCCTATATATTCTTGATAACACCTTTGAAATTATGAAACGGTCGTACAAGTAAATACACATAATGTACTAATGAATAAGTACAGTATTCAAATTAAGAAACATAGTCTAACGTACCTCCACTTCTTCTACTGGCTATTGATAGCGGAGACTTGCCATGAGTACGTACAAGTGATAATTTGCGTAATGGATACTTTAACGTTATTGAAGTCAAGTCACCCTGACACTTTTAAGTCCCCCAGTAGGAGTAAGTTATTCTCATTAATTATGTAAATTGTCATGCGATAACCGACCCATTTCCTAATCTTATACTGTTTATGCGATAGAATCAAAATCCAGTCCTTCTTTTAACTAAGAAGTTATATAATGTACACAAGAGACAAGATTAATTGGTACAGGAAAATACTATCTACTAAAATAGAAACGCCGTGATTTTAACACATTTATTCACCACAAAAAAATAATTTAAAGACACTAAACAATAATTACAAATCTCAGGTTCTCCCTGTGTTAATACTGACCCTTAAACTGTCTGGCTCTGCCCTCTAATGTACTCACGATCTGGGATTAGGCGCGGAGAAACTGACATCCCCCGTTGTACTAATACAGCAAGAAGGAACTACTACTATCTCAATGAGCAGTGTGAAACCTCAGTGCAGAATGGACTGGAACACGTGATTCACCAACGTAGAATCACTTTCCTATACACCGGCGCATAAGCAAGATCACCGTAATGATCAGAAGCTATAACCACAGAGCTTCTCGCCTCAGCGAGATAATAGCAAAACTTTACCTCACAAAAATTACAGCCGAAGACGTCCGTCGACTGCTGTAGACCTCCAAGATGACTCTCCTGTTCCACGACCCTCCCGCGATTCGCTTCACTCCTCTCCTCTTTCGCTGCTCAAAGTCTTTTTCCCCCTTGAATTTGGGTGGCGAATCATCTTTCCGGAAGGTGCTCGTTTCTGAACGCCGACCAATCGCAGTTTAGAATCCATATCGAAGTTTCTGGGAGTTCTTCCTATGTTCGTATGAGCAGTTGCCAGCGGGCTCATGCGCATGCACAGAGCTGAATTCGCGTATGAGCAGTGCCTTCCTCCAGCTTCTGGCTACTTGAAGCGCGGCTATTTGCTGTATGAGCAATAGCAGCAAGCAGCCAGAAGCTACCCGGAAAAATATTTCTGGCGCGCCCAAGCTGCCAGATTCGCGCATGCGCAGAGCAAGCTGAGTTACAGGGGGGAGGGGGTGGGTTCCTTCACACGTGACCCGTGTATATGTTTCGTGTCTTCGTAATATTGCTGGTCTCTTCGTTTACAGCTCCCAAGTCAAATGAAATCATAACAGATATCTGTGGCCGGGAGCCGTAATGTGAATTAATATACATTCTCATAACCATGAAAGACCAAGATAAGTTTCAATTTTCTGATTTTATATTATTTCCACGTTATTAGCAATCAAACATTAATGTCTTAACGAAGCTATTTCTGTCTGTTTTATAGATAAATTTGCTTTTATTAATTTTTTTCCTCTGAGGCAGTTAGATTATTTGAAACGAAGTGTTTCATTCCGCACTATTGGCTACTTTCAACCTCGTTCAGTTTCAAGTGCAAATTTTCATTTTCTGGGACGAATGACGTTATACCATAATAAAGAACCAAACATGAGAATACAGTACTGGCCCTCCAAGAAAATTGGTATCACGAAAGCCACATGAATAGCTGAATATCAGGTACTTCAGAGTGCATCTGGACATAGAAATGTGCAATTAGAGCGGAATGAAGCATTTTAGTATGGTTTATGAAATTCCGATGCTGCTGGAGTAGTCTCTGATGTCCTGTTCCTTTTATGACACTGTAAGATCTATTAATGCTATATACGTACGAACATCCGTAAACATTGACTTGAAGCTGACCAAGTAGGCAAATTTGGTCATTAGTTTTCAACTAAATATTTTGTTTCAAATATAATGACAGCTGTAGCAGAATTTTACAAATCTGCCTTCTGTCGATCACAAGGCACTTGTCTAGTACTTCCTCTAGGCCTGAAGTTATTTCTTAATTTGTGTTTACGTCTTAAATTTATAGAATGCCATTCTATGCTAAATTGTAGACTGGCAGCATACTGTCTTTTATCGTTTTAACTCCCCACGTGGCTTCTTATTTATTCCTAGAGTAGAATATAAACTGTCAGTTGCACAGTTTCTTTGCTCTCACAGACAACCATGTTAATTTTTTCCACATTTTGAAATAATCATGAAATTTATTGTCCTTTATTCCGGTGTAAGCTACACAAGAAACTGTCTCATTCTTCTTTTTTTGTTTTTTTTTTTTTTGCAAGAAATTTGTATTCCATCCTACTAGCTTTTTGCAGTGCTGTGTGGCTGTAAACCTGTTGGAAATGCTACATAACCATATTTTGCAGAGTACGAAGGAAAAAAAAAAAATATCTGTCAGTCACGTCTTAGCCAAATTTTATGGTACTTCGAGTTGTGGAGTCTAATTTTGAAATAATATTTTGCCAAGAACTGCTTCCTTATTTGCGTCCTTTACCTGTGTGGGATATGATAAACAATTGCTCTAAGTACAACTCTGTATGTCCTCTCAACAACATGCCGCAATGCTGCACATGGTCACGTAATGCCCCACCACGCACGAAATTCCACTAGAAATGCGACGAAAAGCGTATGAGCAGAGCAAGCACCAAGCACGGTCTGCCTACGTCATCGTAGCTGCGCATGCGCAGTACAGCCTGTTGTCTGGCGCTGTCTGGTAACTGCTCAAACGAAATTTCTAGGTCCTTAGGAAAGTACGCAAATACCTGCTGCCTTGTGTTTCTGGCCGAACAGGCCGCCTTCTCAAGCCTGTCCGCCGGACACGCGTTCCCGTTGTGCACGTGGTCCAGCTCACGGGCGGGTCCCGGGATTAGCACCGGAAGAGGCTGTGCCGTCATATTGTTACGAGTTTGACAGCTCTGCTTGTTCCCCAGTTACCCAACATGCAGACATTATACAATAAATTAAATGTACTAGGCGATGTCAGTCACATACATGTTTTTACTGGCCGAGTACAAACCTGTCTTTTCTATCATTGAAGGGGCTTACTTATGTCGTATTGGATGTAACCGCGGTTTGTAAGTTGAAAATAACGCCACCTTACAATTGTACGCAAACTACAAATTCTCTGTAATGTTCACTTAATTCGGAACTTGGTTGTAAACAATATTTCTAGCTCTCTTGGCGCAGCTGCTTCTTGTGACTACAGGGAGATTTTGTAACAGTCCTTATGGCAAGACTTCTTCATTGCTCTATAGACCACTATTGTTTACGGCTACAGCCGTTTGCGCTTCACAGTTGAAAGAAGTCATGCGTTAGGGATTTCCTTAAGTTGAATCGACTGTTGGAGTGTCTCAGTAGTACGGAATAAGTGTATTAAATTTCACTCATGATGCGTGGTCTCTAATTACGCTTTCTTTTCATAAGAAAGCTTTCGTATTCAAAGTAACTGTTTGTGGCTTAAGCTAACTGCAATATACATCTTTTGTCGTTAATAAAATGCATGATAACCACAAAGAACCTTTAATTAAAGTGTTCAACTTATGCTGCGTGCAATATAAACGGTAGTGTGTTTTGTGATACTTGACAAGGTATGTCTCGTATGTAATTACGACACTTTGATCACACTACACTCAGTAACTCGTAAGCCAATCATCTTATGCTAATTTTCATACTTACAACGGTCCTGTAACGTACTGTAAAACACTGCAGTGTGTAATGCGCCAATGCCCACTTTGACATTTTGGTGCTGCATTAGGTTCAGTACCTACTCCGTCTACGTAAATTCAGATACTGCGCGACGTGTGAAGATGTGACGTGAGTTTTAACTCGAAACTCCTAATGATATGGGAACCTTTAAGAAACTGACTGTTCTTACTCATCACTCAGTTCAAAAACACATCTGTGCACCGAATATTGTGCAGGAATGTACCAAACACTAAGCACCTAGGTTCAAAGAAACGAACCGCATTCACCATGACGGTTAACCATTTATGGGTGTATTGTAAAAAAAACTGACAGTAATTATTCATTGTTCTACTACTTTTTACATAGAACGGAATTAGTCGCATGTCATCTTAAATTTTCCCCCAGCATTTTATGAACCATCTGAAATCATCAAAAGTAGCGGTGAAAAGTTCCCAGTGATTTCAGAAAGTCATCTCAAAAACATATTTCTAGCATTTAAGGATTGTCAAAATCTTTGGAACAAAGACATTGGTGTCAGAAAGACTAGACAGAAAAAAGTCAGCAGCATTATAAGAGTAATAAAATTGTGATGCATATGAAATTAATGAATATTATTTACTTAAAACTTCTCTTACAGTTTTTGTCATTATGCTCATTTCCATCTTCCTCCATGAGAAACTGTAAGGTGGCAGAATAAATGAAGGTCAATTTTGCACCTTACGTAAGAGTTTTATACATCGTAACGGGAAGGTGTATACGACACTTAACTTACCTCAGCGGTAATGAGCAGATTTGTCTGTAAGTATGTAATGCAAAAGGGATGACGCTCAATCGACGGTATTAACACACCACTCCCATATAATGCACGTCAAAGAGCAGAAGGTGAAACAAACAGCGAGAGGAAACGTTTTGTGTGGAAGCAGTTGTGGGCAGAAGCAGAGGCCGCACCATGGGAGGCACCACGAAAGCTCTTAGGGGCGTCGCGCGGTGGGAGTCAGCGACCCGACAGGTGACGCATACTGGAGAGCAAGTAATGGGCCACCAGAAGTAGGACCGAAAGAAGCTTTAGAAAACTGCGTTTCGGAATTCCAAATGGTACGAACAAAACCAGTGACGCAGTTGATCACGCAGTAACGTTTAGGTGTCTTGAGCGGGCACAAAACGTCCGATTGGCGGAAACGAACTAGGAAGGAGTAAAGTGCCGAGATTTCGAAGCAGTTTAATGGTAGGGCCCTTGCGACTAGCAGAGAAAGTTTCCACAAAACAAGACGAGTGCTCCTATTAGTCGAAAACAGCCGTGACGTGGAGAACGAAAAAACCCAGGTAGGGAGACAGTTCAGCTACGAGAGAACCGAGCGAAATTTTCGAGGACTCTTCTCTGAGCTGGCGTCAAGTGCAGAACGGAGCGCATAACGGTCTGTACGATGCAGAGGAGAAATTGGTGTGAACACCGCGTTGACCATGGCTGACATTCAGCTAGATCTTAAATGTAGCGTTGTCGAGCTCCAACTATGGAGAAAGGAACCAGCCAGTTAGTTAAAAGTCCTTGTGAGGATTGAGAGGGCATTTTAATATGCATGCTGCTCTAACCAAGCGCGTGCATATCGCCATATTCCAAGACTAGGGATGAGTTCATGTTTTCTCGCATAAAGAGAAACATAGGGAGAGCTTCTATTGACAAAATTAGCAAAGACTTAATTAGTTTTTTATAGGAATTTCAGTGGGTGAGGGGAGCCATGTAGATGTCAGCTCATCACAGCTGAGAAAAATACCCGAGCAGAGGTGTAAACATGTTGGTTCACCAGCTTGCGTCCACTGTAAACTGGAGCGACCTTGGGTAATCGATTGCTCAACTTGCCACAACACTAACCATCCTCCGTAGACTTGATTGTCATCCTAAATAGTACCGAACCTTGAACCGGAATCGGATGATTTATCGTAGTACTGGCCAACATCATGACGTAGTCGTAACAATAATTTTGTAAAGAAACTTCTATTTATAATTTACCATTGTTGTGTTTAGGATTATTTCACTTTCTGAGAACGAGATGCGTTCGTTGACGACTGTTGTAACATTGTCACATTGTAAACTATGTAAATATATGTATTTCTGCCATCAGATTGCAACATTAAACCAAAATGTTTACAGCTTTCACAATTGTTGTTCTGAGCCCAAAACCATACAAAACTTATTTCATTACATATACTTCGACTTCATTTAAGTTAATATTTCACATCATGCTAGAATTATCTTTTGCAGCCGCAAACCCAAGAAAGTACAAATAAATGAAATAAAATATTCGACAGTTGAGAAATGTACTGAAATGTGGAAGTCAGTTTGAAGAATATTGAAAAGGATCTCAGCATAAAGGACATACGCTGAAAACGCTAGTTGGCATCCCTGGTTAAAAAGAAGTAGCAATGTTACACATAACAATTTACAAAGTATCTCTTAAGCGTCTTTAGAAAAATACTAAATATTACCTATTAAGTAGTTAACATAAGGTAGGTCGATTCCACGTACACTATGTGATCAAAAGTATCCGGACACCTCCAAAAACATACGGCTTTCACATTAGGTGCATTGTGCTGCCACCTACTGCCAGGTACTCCATATCAGCGACCTCAGTAGTTCAAATGGTTCAAATGGCTCTGAGCACTATGGGACTTAACATCTATGGTCATCAGTCCCCTAGAACTTAGAACTACTTAAACCTAACTAACCTAAGGACATCACACAACACCCAGTCATCACGAGGCAGAGAAAATTCCTGACCCCGCCGGGAATCGAACCCGGGAACCCGGGCGTGGGAAGCAAGAACGCTACCGAACGACCACGAGCTGCGGACACCTCAGTAGTCATTAGACATCGTGTCAGAGCGGAATGGAGCGCTCCGCGGAACTCACGGGCTTCGAAGCTTAGAACGTGGTCAGGTGATTGGGTGTCACTTGTGCCATACGTCTGCAAGCGCGATTTCCACACTCCTAAACATCCCTGGGTCCACTGTTTCCGATGTGATAGTGAAGTGGAAGCGTGAAGGGACACGTACAGCGCAAAAGAGTGCAGGCCGACCTCGTCTGTTGACTGTCAGAGACTGCCGACAGTTGAAGAGGTTCGTAATTCGTAATAGGCAGATATCTATCCAGATCATCACACACGAATTCCAAACTGCATCAGGATCCACGGCAAGTTCTTTGACAGTTACGCCGGGAGGTGAGAAAACTTGGATTTCATGGTCGAGCGGCTGCTCATAAGCCACACATCACGCCGGTAAGTGCCCAACGACGACTCGCTTGGTGTAATTAGCGTAAGCATTGGACTATTGAACAGTGGAAAAACGTTGTGTGGAATGACGAATCACGGTACACAGTGTGGCGATCCAATGGCAGGGTGTGGGTATGGCGAATACACGGTGAACGTCGAGTGCCAGCGGTTGTTGTGCCAACAGTAAAATTCAGAGGCGATGGTGTTATGTTGTGGTCTTGTTTTTCATGGACGGGGCTTGCACCCCTTGTTGTTTTGCGTGAAACTATCACAGCACAGGCCTACATCGATGTTTTAAGCACCTTCTTGCTTCCCACTGTTGAAGAACAATTCGGGGATAGCGATTACATCTTTGAACATGATCGAGCACCTACCTGTTCGTAATGCACGTGTGTGGCGGAGTGGTTACACGACAATAACATCCCTGTAAATGGACTGGCCTGCACAGAGCCCTGACCTGATTCCTATAGAACACCTTTGGCGTGTTTTGAAACGCCGACTTCGTGCCAGGGCGACCGACTGACAGCGGTACCTCTCCTTAGAGCAGCACTCCGTGAAACATAGGCTGCCGTTCCCGAAGAAACCGGGCAGCACCTGACTGAACGTATGCCTGCGAGAGTGGAAGCTGTCATCAAGGCTAATGGTGGGCCAACACCATATTGATTTCCAGAATTACCGATGGAGGGCGCCACGAACTTGCAACTCATTTTCAGCCAGGTGTCGGATATTGTTGATCACATAGTATATATTTGAAGGCAGGTACGTGTAATTGTGAAGTTATAAATAGTCAAAGACTGTGTAACAATGCAGGCACGTTTTAAATTCCACCAGTGCTGTCTGCGAGTAAGTGAACACCAGTCGCGTACGTTACCAGATCGTTCTGGAATATGCGTAAAGCTTTAGATCGCGGGACACCACAACTTAATGAAACACACTTGAACACGAAACTCTGATTTAGTAATGAGATAAGTTGAGCACAGTCACAAATAAATAACTCGGAAGTTGAACGTTACGTCTTTCTTGAAATGTTTGCTTCAGGTTACTTACATGAAATATTACATGAAGATTACGCCTCCTGGGTGTCAAAAGTAATAACTTTCACGCAATAAGTGCAGTTAGCAAGAAGTCGATATTACTCCCTAATCAGGTGAATTCCACCTCCAGGGAGAGTACTCAGGTAAGTTACTCCTGATTTCGAGATTTACATAGTAACAGTAATTGAGGGATCTGGTGTCGTCCAACTATTTTTCAGATAAATAAAAGTTCATCAGTTTATCTATTTTTCATAGAAACATTATAAGTTGTCTTACACAGCAATCGTTAGTTAATAAAGAGGTGGCAATGGATGGCGTATTTAATTAAGTCTTAGCAACCTTCAGGTAGACGCAAAATGACCAGACGCAAAATTAGTTACTGATAGTCAAGGAAAGGACGAAAAGAATGAGCCAACCAGCTGTGTGGCACAGGTTCATTAGAACCCTTGACCAAGGTTTCGATAGTAATAAAATTATCTTCTTCAGAAGGAGATTGTGACACCTCAAACTTACACATTCGTTTCAGATGGTTCAAATAAAGCAGAAACAGTAAGTGAGTATAAAATACTGGAAGCCAAGAGTAAACACATTTTTCGTATTGTGTTGAACATTTTGCAATAAAGGCGTTTGGCTCTTGTCATTAAAAGATTCACCTCAAAAATAATTTAAAAAAAAACAAGTAATGGTCATCAGCTAACATTAGTGTAAACTCCACGGATAAAACTTGTCAAATGAGTAACGTACTAGGCTATTCCAGGTACAGTAACTTCCATATAAAGGGAGCCACTTGTGTAACGCACAAGAAATGCGCAACTAAGCATTCTTAGTGGCTCATATATAATCACTTGACAAATAAAAATTGCACGCTCGACAGTTGATGTCAAATAATCGACAAAAAATCGTACGTCATTATCGATCGTTAAAAGTCTGTCTTTAACAATACTACCTGTTACGTAAAATGCTTTACAGAAAATGCTAAATAAATTTAAAAACTGTCTTAAAATTCATTTCAACAGGAAAAATTTCATAAAACTTCATTTCTTTAAAACAGTTACTACACGATGGATAAATGAAAGGTACAGAACTTTATTTATTAATTAATTTATTTTTTTACATTGGAATTAAAATTCGATTTTAGTACAACGAAAAACGAGCGAAAGTTGCGAATTTCACTTTTCTTTATTCACTTAATTAGTGTACGAGAAAACATGAAGGTTTAAAATAGAAATAGATGTGCTTACTGGACTTCTTTGCCGCGGTGTGACGACTGGACTGTATACTACACCACCTACTGCTGGATGAGTGACGTAAGGAAATGTGTCTGAGAGAAGTGACATCCTCGACATCGCACACGCATCCGGTAAATAGTTTTTAAGTGGCCAAGAATAAGGGCGTAAGGCCGTCAGGAAATTCTTATTACTAAGCTGCAGCTGTTCAATCAAGATAAAACCGAAGGACATTGTATGCTACTATCCATACACTATCATATTGACAACCTGCTTTTCATGCTACAGTAGGGATATCAAGAGCATAACATAGTTTCATTTTATGCGGGAATCCTAAGATATAGTGTGCGAGCATCGGACGTCGATTCTGTGACACATGGAAGTTTCTGTCCATCTGCTAAGCGTGCACGGATGGTCAAAGTTGTTAAGGTGATCGCTCGCGTTAAAAGTGAAATCCAGGTTCGAATCTGGGTCTGCCCCAAATTTTCACGTGTGACTAAGTATTTCTACGACTGACGTATTCGCAAATTGCGAATACGTTTCTTCAGTTTAATGTGGCTGTAGCAACGCCAACAATGTCTGTTCCTTCGAACTACTGTACAGACACTGTAAAAAAAGACATTACGAACTTGTAACTTTTAGTTTCATCCTGAACAGCAAAGACGTTTTCGTAGCTGTAGTAAGCGTATTTATTTCTCTAACATCTCTCTAATATGAGTAACCTGATCTACCAAAGACTTTCCTCGTGTCCAGATTCTGTTCCGAATAACTATGATACTTAATTTCTCACACTGCTCGATAATTTTTTGCAATAATGTTGTAACTAATTGGAAAGCAATACTAAGTTTCAATAGCCTGAATATTACGCATTGCCATGCAATGGCTCCCAGAATTTTAAAGAAAATAGTTAAGTGTGAGTCCCACTCACAAGTTTCCGTGTTGGCAAATTACCACGATCCTGCGAATGGCTAAACTTTCTACTACACGAACTGCAACATAGTTAAAACAACCACATGCAAGGAACTAACTAGAGAATAAAGGAAAAGCCCGCGTTTTGAGCTCCAGCGACAGAAGTCGTCACCAGCTTGCTCCGTCACACCCGTACGTGAACTTTTTGCAGCCTCTTGTATATTCTTCTTTTCAATTATTGGTGAGGTTTCACTGAACGGAGAAAGAGAACAAACAGTGATTCCAGTACAACGAAAAACCAGGCAGATTTGCAAATTTTGCTTTTTTCATTCACTTGATGACTAGTCTCGGGGTGGGACCCATTTTCAAATCATCCTACAGGGCAGAAAACCGAATTTACACTCGTGTACAGTACAGGTAGCGTCAAATTTAAGCACACGTCAAAAGTACAAAACTGGTAGTTTCAAGACTTACGTAACATAGTCCAAAGTGGTACTTTCTAAATCGCAAAAACCATGTCAAAAATGTGCAAGCGAGCCGCTACATTGCTTATATACGTAACTAGCAGTCTGCTCCTTGGAGCTGCCGTAAGGAAACCTTGGGAAGGCGCTGCTCTGTCAGAATACAGGAAATCTTTTGTATTTATTAAGATGTTATGCAACCACCAAGAATACACTAATTAACACAACAACTGTACAAGTCAACAGTAAAATTAATACTTTTAAAATCTTTACCAAACACAGTGAAATACTTAAAATCAATGAACAGTAAACCACAGGAGCGCAACATACGGCGCGTATTACAATGTTGTATACCATGTTGGCACGTAAAAATCTTTAAATACGAACAACAATATTAGTATTAAGAGAAACCAAAAATATGAAGTCAAAAAAACTTCATCAGTTCCAACTCTTTACAACAATAATAACTTTACCATAGCAAACTATACAAAATATGTCAAGATAAAACATTTTTTTTCTAATATGCCCCAGGTAAAACCGACATAAAACCACAAAGTTGTCTTTAACAAAGCACCATATATATACTTGCCACCCTGAGGGAAGACACAGCATAACCACATTCATGAACTACAAACGAGTGTTCGCCATTTTTATAATCAAATAAATAAGAACTAACATACTCAACAGAGAAATCGCGCTCATATGCCACTCAGGAGTAATCGTACAGACAAAATCCGCGCGGAGTGGCAGCGTGGTCCGGGGCGCCTTGCCACGGTTCGCGCGGCTACCCCTGTCGGAGGTTCGAGTCCTTTCTCGGTCTTGGGTATGTGTGTTGTCCTTAGCGTAAATTAGTTTAAGTTAGATTAAGTAGTGTGTAAGCCAGGGACCGACGACCACAGCAGCTTGTTCCCATAGGAACTTACCACAAATTTCCGAAATTTTCCAGACGATATATGCTACCAAAAAGGAAACCAGAAAACATTTTAAATATAATTTAATGGGAAGGCAACATAATCAACCATTAAACCGAGCTTCAAATTCTGGCATACACATCATACAACAACAAAAAATGGATCAATGGCTCTGAGCACTATGGGACTTAACATCGGAGGTCATCAGTCCCCTAGAACTTAGAACTACTTAAACCTAACCTAAGGACAGCACACACATCTATGCCCGAGGCAGAATTCGAACCTGCGACCGTAGCAGTTGCGTGGTTCCGGACTGAAGCGCCTAGAACCGGTCGGCGACTTCGGCCGGCCACCACACAACATATGCAGCGTAAAGACCCAACAAACACAGAAGAAGCATTATTTCCAACGAGCAGCAGTCTATAGGGCCCACAGACAGCAGTGCAAGGGGGAAAAGGGGGGGGGGGGGGAGGGGGTGGATGGAACGAGTTGCAGGCCGTAGATAAAACTGAACTCAGTACATGACAATGAAAATGTCACCACGAGAATATTAGATGTGAGGTGGGGTAGCGATGGGGGAGGAGGAGCAAACAGGGGTGGGGGTGGGAGAAGAAGGGGGAGAGAAAAGCGGTTATTGTATTTTCGGGAATACCATTTTTGACTATGTTATGCAAGTCGTGAAACTATACATTCTGTATTTTTGGCAAGTGCTTGAAGAAATTTGGAAATACCTGTATTGTACATGTTGGATGATTTGAATGTGAGGTCCTGGCCCGAAACTAGTCATCAAGTGAATAAAAAAAGTGAAATTTGCAACTTCGAATAATTTTAGTTCTATGGATTAACAGAAACTGCTGACCTACAGCTATTCCAGCATACTGGAGGTTCGTAAACATTAATTTATTGTACAATTAAGTTCTTTAAACGATCGCCCGTGTGGTGTTTGCTATTAAAGAAAGATAGCTGTTTCACAAAAAGTATTTAACAAAGTATCTGCTAAATAGCCTTAGAAAAATAATATATACTAAATGGTTCACGTAAGGCAGGTCGATTCCAAGTATAGTCAAAGACAGTTAAGGTTAACTGTAAAGTTATAAATAATTAATGAAAGACCATATAATGTTGCAGACACGTTTTAAATTCCAACTACCCAGTCTACGAGAGAGTGAAAGCCCAGCCGTACACATCACCACTTCGTTCTCGCAGATGAGTAATGCTATAGATCACGAGACGTCACAACTCAAAGAAATACACTTGAGCAGCAGGATATGATTTAGCAACAAGACCAGTTTACTACACGTTACGAATGAATATCTAGGACGTTGAACTTTACCTCTCGGTTTTAATGGTTTCATCAAGTTTAATACATATACATGAAATGTTACACCGGACACTACGATTCCCGAGAGTCGCAAGTGGTAATATTTACGTAATATGTCCAGTTAGCTATAGCAGTTGATAATGAGTGAATGCCACTGCCGGGAACGGTACAGAAACAGGTTAACATTTCGAATGTATTGGAAGACAAAAGACGCATGGTAATCAATCAGGGATGTCTCGCCATCTACTCAATTGTAAAGGCTAATCACAGAGTAGATAAAAAGTGTACTACTATTCAATAAATATATTAGGCTATCATGTTGGTTCTACACCAGTCAGTGCTTGTATACAAACACATCTACCCAAAGACAGGACACAAAGCAGCTCCACACCAGACGAAAAGAATTCGCGATAAAGCTCTCACATATTGGAAGATACAGAACTGAGAACTCATAACTTACAAAAGCTGCTGCCACCGAAAAAGGATTAATAATAAAACAAACTCCGCTACATACTGATTGCGTCTGTTATTAGAAATTTCACACACATTAAAATAAAAGTTGCAGAATCAGTTTCAATGGAGGTACCTCGACACATGAAGAAAGTAAGGAAAACTGACTAGAAAATTTCACATTTGAATAAATCTTTTTTTTTTTTCAATGAAGACGAAAGATGTGATACTCATATATACAATAAACTGTCGAAAAACATGTATTGGTTCGAATTGCACTAACTCAAATTTTGATACGTCTTTCGCCTGAAGTGAATGTTTCCGTATTCTCTAAAAGATTTAATATTTAAAGTAATACATGTCGTCAAATGATTGATATGTGAATGAATTTTGATGTTATTGCTTATTAGTGTAATCAGGTACGACATTTTCGACTAGTAGGTGTTAATAAAAATAATAAAACATCAAATCTAAAACATATTACTTTTTTCCTTCAGTTCTTGTAATTTCACGCTGTAAACAGCATTACAAAACTTATATACCTATCGTATGACGTGTTTTCGAACAACTAACCCATCCAAACAAGATACGAAAAAGTTTCATGACAGAAAAAATATTTCTCGGAGTTTCGACGAAATACTGTGAGTTTATTCAGAATATGAAGAGTGTAATCACATCTTCAATGCAACAAAACGATTCAGTTCAAATAAGCGAATAAAAAGTAGTGAAACTATTAACTTTACAGTCAGTACAACTCAGACGTATATGTTGTTATTATATGTGGATTTAAGTCATTTCACTGTGACAAGCAATATGGCGATTTTCCATGCGTGAAGTACAAAAGGAAGCCTTTCTTACGTAAAGCGGCTGCAGCAAGATTTGTGCTGTCCAGAAATGAAATTACAATGTAACATTAGCCGAATTAAAGCGGAAGGAGATAAGAAAAAGGCAACATTTAACAGATTACTCATTGATTGATCACAGAAGGAGTCAGTAAAAGACATTACAAGGACAACTGCGGAATGTTTCCGAATTCAGGTTGCCAAAACACATGACAGTTAGAAACAGTAGAACAAGGAAGAGAAGTACAGAGCTTAAGCGATGGAAAGACCAGAAAAGAGACGGGAGTAGTCTACAGAATCGTGATAGCAACTTTGACGATGATAGCAGTCAAATGGTTCAAATGGCTCTGAGCACTATGGGCTTAACTTCTGAGGTCATCAGTCCCCTAGAACTTAGAACTACTTAAACCTAACTAACCTCACACACATCCATGCCCGAGGCAGGATTCGAACCTGCGACCGTAGCGGTCGCACGGTTCCAGACTGTAGCGCCTAGAACCGCTCGGCCACCCCTGCCGGCAGCAGCCACAATGAGGATGATGATGATTATAACGCTTCTGATGAGTGTGATAATGATAAAGATGTGAGTAATGATGGTGAAACGAATACAACACGTATGATGGTGATGAAATGATTACAATGATAGTGATGTTAATGATGCTGATTTGATTACTATGAGGACAAAACTGATGATGGCGATTATGATGAAGACAACGATTATGAGAAAGACTGCAGTCAGTATGAGGATGATGGTATCATTTATGATGAGAACAGTGATATTGAATGATATTGAAAACATGAGAATGATGCCGATGATGATAAAGGTTACGATGAGGATGATGATAAAAATATGGCGGTCATAATGATATTGATTGCAATTATAATGAGGATTATGATGATAACGATTATAATGATGAAGAAGATGTTTAGGATAATGATCATGATTACAGTGAGAACTATGATGATGATTACCATGAGGACGATCACAGTGACACCATCGATGATGAAAATGATGGCGGCGGTTATGGATATGTACTGAAATGAAATGGGCGTATGGCATTGCTGGCCGGGAGGCCCCATCTGGGCAAGTGCAGCCGCCGAGTGCGAGTCTCATTTTAGTCGACGCCACATTGGGTGACTTGCGTGCCAATGATGAGGATGAAATGATGATGAAGACAACATGAGCGGAGAAAATCTCCAACCCGACCGGGAATCGAATCCGGGCCCGCTGCCTGGGAGGCAAGCACGTTACCACTCACCTAAGCAGGCGGATGATTATCTACCAATTTATATACACGCGATAGAAAAATAGGCGCCAACTACATGATCAGAATAGGTAAAGACCGTTATCAGTAGCCAGACTGGTTTCAGCGAACCGTTACTAGTTGTGTAGAACAGAAGACGTTCGCATGATGATCTTCTGGGTGACCTCCTTTCACTAGATACTTTGCAGAACATTTTCTTCTTTTTTTTTCCTTCGTTCCACACTCGTCAGTTACGTCATAGCCGACTGGGAACAAGAAGGTGGGCGTGATTCTGCGTTAGTTTAGAAAAGAGCGGCTCTACCTCAAGGTGACATTCGCCGCAGCAAGAACTCGCAGCTTTATATTGCCCTTAATGACACTTATTCCGCGAATTTATGCTCGCGTGGTCGGAACGAAACCACAAGGTAGCCAGTTTTACAAGTGGGCTTTAGAGGCCACAAGGAAACGGCGACGAGCCACGCGCAGTCGCGGCTTCGCGTCTCGGAAACCTGTCCTCTGTTGGAGAGTGCGCCGAGGGCGACAGGCAAGAGTGGCGGACAGGCCGCCCCATCCAGGACCTGCTCAGGCAGCGAACCGCTGGCCAGTGACAGGTGCAGAGGCGGTTCCGACCTCGTGCCCAGCCCTGTGCCCTTCCAGAGCTAAAGGATACAAATGCTGGTGTCGACAGACAGAATGGGTACAAAGTAGTAGTAGTAATTTTATTCGCTTTCACGGGCGTATTGGCCTGTCATGGAATAACATGTTAAAGGTATACTTTCAAACGCAGTAAATTAAAGTTATTATGTGAAGCCCTATTAACGTTTCCTATTCCTAGAAGACAAATGTAAGGATGTAGAAGCCTGTATCTCTAGGGGTAAGATAGATACTGCCTACAGGAAAATTAAAGAGACCTTTGGAGAGAATAGAATCACTTGCATGAATATCAAGAGCTCAGATGGAAATCCAGTTCTAAGCAAAGAAGGGAAAGCAGAAAGGTGGAAGGAGTATATAGAGGGTCTATACAAGGGCGATGTTCTTGAGGACAATATTATGGAAATGGAAGAGGAGGCAGAAGAAGATGAAATGGGAGATACGATACTGCGGGAAGAGTTAGTCAGAGCACTGAAAGACCTAAATCAAAACAAGGCCCCGGGAGTAGACAATATTCCATTAGGACTACTGATACCCTTCGGAGAGGCAGTCCTGACAGAACTCTACCACCGCAAGACCGCTACGGTCGCAGGTTCGAATCCTGCCTCGGGCATGGATGTTTGTGATGTGCTTAGATTAGTGAGGTTTAACTAGTTCTAAGTTCTAGGGGACTAATGACTTCAGCAGTCCCATAGTGCTCAGAGCCATTTGAACCATTTTTAGAACTCTACCACCTGGTGAGCAAGATGTATGAAACAGGCGAAATACCCTCAGACTTCAAGAAGAATATAATAATTCCAATCCCAAAGAAATCAGGCGTTGACAGATGCGAAAATTACCGAACTATCAGTTTAATAAGTTACAGCTGCTAAATACTAACGCGAATTCGTTACAGATGAATGGAAAAACTGGTAGAAGCGGACCTCGGGGAAGATCAGTTTGGATTCTGTAGAAATATTGGAACAAGTGAGGCAATACTGACCTGACGACTTCCCTTAGAAGAAAGATTAAGGAAAAGCAAACCTACCTTTCTAGCATTTGTAGACTTAGGGAAAGCTGTTGACAATGTTGACTGGAATACTCTCTTTCAAATTCTGAAGGTGGCAGGGGTAAAATACAGGGAGCGAAAGGATATTTACAGTTTGTACAGAAACCAGATGGCAGTTATAAGAGTCGAAGGGCATGAAAGGGAAGCAATGGTTGGGAAGGGAGTGGACAGGGTTGTAGCCTCTCCCCGATGTTATTCAATCTGTATATTGAGCAAGCAGTAAAGGAAACAAAAGAAAAATTCGGAGTAGGTATTAAAATCCATGGAGAAAAAATAAAAACTTTGACGTTCGCCGATGACATTGTAATTCTGACAGAAACAGCAAAGGACTTGGAAGAGCAGTTGAACGGAATGGACAGTGTGTTGAAATGAGAATATAAGATGAACATCAACAAAAGCAAAACAAGGATAATAGAATGTAGTCGAATTAAGTCGGGTGCTGCTGCTGGGGTTAGTTTAGGAAATGAGACACTTAAAGTAGTAAAGGAGTTTTGGTATTTGGGGAGCAAAGTAACTGATGATGGTCGAAGTAGAGAGGCTATAAAATGTAGACTGGCAATGGCAAGGAAAGCGTTTCTGAAGATGAGAAATTTGTTAACATCGAGTATAGATTTAAGTGTCAGGAAGTCGTTTCTGAAAGTATTTGTATGGAGTGTGACCATGTATGGAAGTGAAACGTGGACGATAATAGTTTAGATGGGAAGAGAATAGAAGCTTTCGAAATTTGGTGCTACAGAATAATGCTGAAGATTACATGGGTAGATCACATAACTAATGAGGAGGTACTGAACAGAATTGGGGAGAAGAGAAATTTGTAACACAACTTGACTAGAAGAAGGGATCGGTTGGTAGGACATATTCTGAGGCATCAAGGGATCTCAGTTTAGTATTGGAGGGCAGCGTGGTGGGTAAAAATCGTAGAGGGGGACCACGAGATGAATACACTAAACATATTCAGAATGTAGGTTGCAGTAGGTACTGGGAGATGAAGAAGCTTGTACAAGATAGAGTAGCATGGAGAGCTGCATCAAACCAATGTCTGGACTGAAGACCACAACAACAACAACATTCCTTTTCTTTAGCACTTGACTCTATAATCTATTAAACTTCGCGAGTGTGAGAATATTCCTTGGCTTCTTGGGTTTAACGTGTGATATCTGGTGTGCTAAATTTGCATTACAACCGTTAGTGATTCTACTTTGGAAATGAATACACGTTGTGCTGCTCCAAAACACAACAGATGTGCTTCTCATGGCCTCGAACTGCCACAATACCTGAAATAGAATCGTCTGCATCTTCGCTTTACATAAACCACACTGTTGTGCTTTGTGAGTGTTCGAAGTGGTTCTGCAGTAATAAAGTGGATGAGTGAAGTCGTGAGGTAATACGAGTCCAAATCTACAATGAGGAGACATAAGTCATGGGATAGTGATATGCACATTACAGTTAGTGGTAGTACGGAGTACATAAGATGTGGAAAGGAAGTGCACTGGCGGATCTGTCTTTTGTTCTCAGGTGATTCACGTGAAAATGTTTCCGACCTCATTATGGCCGCAAGCTGGGAATTAACAGACTCTGAACGCGGAATGGTAGTTGGAGTTTGTCCTATGGGACAATCCATTTTGGAAAGCGTTAGGGAATTCAGTATCCCTCGATTCGCAGTGTCAAGAGTGAGCCCAGAATACCACACTTCATATTTCAGGCATTACCTCTCGCCACGGGCAACGCAGTGGCCGACGGCCTTTACTTAAGGACCGAGAGTGGCGGCGTGGCAGCGCTAACAGACAAGAAACAGTGTGTGAAATAACCGCAGAAGCCAACGTGGGTCGCACGATGAATCCGCTAGTACAGTGCCGCAAAATTTGGCGTTAATGTGCTATGGCTGCAGACGGCCGACGAGAGTGATAACAACACGATAACGCGTGCCGGGCGCCTCCTTGGCTCGTGACCATATCGGTTGGACGCTAGACTGGAAAATCGTCGCTCGGTCTGAGGAGTCCCGTTTTCAGTTGGTGAGAATGTGACGCAGACCTCACAAAGACATGAACCCAATTTGGAACGTAGGCTTCTGCGGCCATTGTCACAGTCATATGGTTCAAATGACTCTGAGCACCATGGGACTTAACTTCTGTGGTCATCAGTCTCCTAGAACTTAGAACTACTTAAACCTAACTAACCTAAGGACATCACACACATCCGTGCCCGAGGCAGGATTCTAACCTGCGACGGTAGCGGTCGCGCGGTTCCAGACTGTAGCGCCTAGAACTCTGGTCGGCTTGTCCCAGTCAACAAAACTTTTCTGCGTTTGTGGCCGCATTGTAAGTATGCAAAACACGACGTTTCGGTCACCGTTGCAAGTGACCTTCTTCAAGGTGCTTTCGTTTAGCGCAAGTGAGACCGAAACGTCGGTAGTTTTACGATCGACAATGCGGTCACAAACCAACAAAAATTTTACTGAATGGACCCAACTTGTCAAAAAACCACTGTGCAAGCTGTTGGTGGCTCCACAATGGTACGGGCCGCGTTTGCGTGAAACTGACTGGATCTTCTGGATGTTCGGCTGCTTGGGGACCATTTACACCCATTCATGATCGTCATGTTCCCAAACAACGATGAAATTTTTACAGACGCGCCACTTCACCAGGAAAAAATCGTTGGCGACTGATCTGAAGAACATTCTGGACACTTCGTGGGAATGATTTGGCTATCCAAACGCTCGACAATAGTCCCCTAGAACATTTGTGGGACATAATCGGGAGGTCATTTAGTGCGCAACATCCGGCACCGGCAACACTTTCGTCATTATGAATGGCAGTGAAAGCAGCATGGTTCAGTATTTCTCCAGGGGACATCCAAGACATAGCGACTTGTTGAATCCAAGCCACGTCCAGCTGCGCCGGGATAAAGGTCCGATACAGTATTAGGACGTTGCACATATAACTCGAAAGATTTCCACATGAAAATGTTTAAATTATCTGAAGGGACATATTCCTGAACATACTGCATAGCGATCTGTTGGCAGTCTGTTAATTTAGATTTAAATGCACAACTAGTGACAACCAAAGGTTCGAGTCTATTTAATAATTACCATGACGTTTATGAAAACAGTTACAAATGGACAACATTTGTAGGCAAATATAGGCCATTACGAACCCGTATAAACTCAGAACTTCAGGTCTAGTGCCCTGATCCATTTCATCGCTTCATTCGATAACTGGTGAATGCCTGTCATTGTTACTTTCTACGCTCGAAGACGACAGTCACCAATGATACAGCGGACTGTCTGTAGGGAAGGACAAAAGTCTTAATTTTCAGAACTAACATACCCTCACTTGTGCATTAGGCACCCACATACTGCTTGAACAGTTAGAATTCGCCTCGTGATCCTCCACTGACGCCTGCGGAGATCGAATCCTTATATCCGCAGGAAAGGGTTCTCAATTAGATTTTTGTTGACGACTGATGACTGCTTCCTCTGGATTTTCCAGTACTGGTTGGCACCGAGAGAGTGCGCAACAAGGTTGTTTGCTCTTACTCACGACTACATATTTGATTTCAAGCATTAATGTTCTGAATGTGCAATATCTCAATGAACGTGTAGCTGAGGATTCTTCTGAATGTTGTTACAGACCTTCACGAGAGCTTCTAATCTTATTAGCACTTGAGGTCTGATAATGCAGATAACCGAGTCCATAGGGGGTTTTTACTCTGAATAAGTGCCATAATTATTCAAATTGCCTGACTGAGTTGCACGTCTGCCTTCTTAAGGCATTATTTTTCCAGGTCATACAGCAGTTTTCAGCAACAGAGTATGGCAGGGCTAAGGCTGTGGACCTTAAAACATGTGCATTAGCTCCCCATGAGGTACCAGCAAGTTTCAGAACGATGTGGTAGCTACAGCTGTGAGGTGCCACTTCAAAGTTAAAGTTGTATTTAGTGTTTTTACCAGGTCTTTTGGTTTACTGCAGTATGGTAAGACTTGGCCTCTGTGTCTGACTTCTTGCCCCTAATTTGCCTGTCTGTTGTGTAGGTGGAATACGGATATAGCTGTGGGCTGATGACTTAGACGGAGGCACATTTCTTGAAGTATACATCTAAGTCTTCCGTATGAGTGTATAAAATGGCTTCAGCATCAGAAATATTGGAACTCTGTTTCACCAAACATGTTTCATCACCATAAATAAATTTATTTGAATCGTGTCAAGCTTCCGTATGATATCGAGCTGCAGTCGCAAATGGACTGATCCCAGATAACGCTAAGAACCAAGCGACTCCCGTGGAACAGCTACCTAGACAACACCTTTGTAATCAAATACCTGACGTCAAAAAACTCGCAAAATTATTGTTCCAGCATAAGAGTACTACAAAATATTAGAGATCGCGACTTGTGGAAATCGTTCATACAGATAACCGTACACAACACGTAGATGCAGTCGGCAGTCAGTATACTCCAAACTGCGTCCACGAAGCACGTTTCTCTGTGTGTCCAACAAAGTTCTACCTCCACGTTTACTTCCCCGGAAACCCGTTGACGCCAGCTATTATCAACCTAACCCAAACTGGCACAGACGTCTTCTGCACACATCTATTCAAACGCAAGGCTCTGTTAGGCTGAGTTAGCAGACGATAGCTAATGCCATAGTACCAAAGAAGTAAACATAACGAAAATTGCAGTTATATGTTTCAAGTTACAGGAATATTTTGAAGGATATGGGAAAGGTAATCGTCCATGGCGTTATAAAAGTAGCCATCCAAGAGTTTTCCTGGAGTAATTAAACGTAACGTTAGTGCAGAGAACACTAAAAGTAATATGAGTTTTGTTATCAACCAGCATAACAACTGACCATTGGGAGAGGCAGAGAGGATATAAAATGCAGACTGGCGAGAAAATCATTTCTGAAAAAAAAAAGGAATTTTGTTACCTTCATGTATAAACTTACAAGTAAGAAAGTCGTCCCTCTAGGTGTTTGTCTGGAGTGTAGCCTTTTACGTAGGTGATGAGTGGACTATGAGCTGTTCAGACCAGAAAATATTAGAAGATATAGATATTTAGAACCGCAGGACAATGATGAAGGTTAGACAGGTATGTAGGATAAATAATAAGCATGTTTTGAATAGAACAGGGATAAAGAAAACTTATTAAGTTTTGTACCTCTTACGACACAATCACGCATGCATTTCCCTTAGCCGTAACCAATTTAGGCCAGACATTGGTAGTCCGCAAGCTGGTTCTGCTACGGTGTATTGTTGACATCTCAACCGATACCACTTGTGGTATACGCCTTTAGTTTGAAGGTTATTAATGGCAGGCCATAACTGGTTATGGCAGTGTGAAGTGCATGCGTGACTGTGTCGTAAAAAACATAAAAATAAAGAAAAGAAGGTAAGGTAATCGATTAATCTCCAAGACAGCATGATTTCTTTTATCAAAAACGTTTACAAGACAGCTTGACTAAAAGGAGAGAAGATACTTCGGTAAAGCGGACTTGTTGCCATCATTCAAATGGTTCAAATGGCTCTGAGCACTGTGGGACTGAACTTCTGAGGTCATCAGTCCTCTAGAACATAGAACTACTTAAACCTAATGTAATTTTTCCTCCTATCTATGTAATTATGTAGTTATGTAGTTCTCAATTCGTTCGATCAATCAATCAATCATAATAGGAAACACAATCATAACTCAGTCTCTTTTTTTTTTTCATCAGTCTACTGAGTAGTTTGATGCGACCCACCACGAATTCCTTTCCTGTGCTAACCTCTTCATCTCAGAGTAGCACTTGCAACCTACGTCCTCAATTATTTGCTTGACGTATTCCAATCTCTGTCTTCCTCTACAGTTTTTGCCGTCTACAGCTCCCTCTAGTACCTTGGAAGTCATTCCCTCATGTCTTATCAGATGTCCTATCATCCTGTCCCTTCTCCTTATCAGTGTTTTCCACGTATTCCTTTCCTCTCCGATTCTGCGTAGAACCTCCTCATTCCTTACCTTATCAGTCGACCTAATTTTCAACATTCGTCTATAGCACCACATCCCAAATGCTTCGATTCTCTTCTGTACCGGTTTTCCCACAGTCCATGTTTCACTACCATACAATGCTGTACTCCAGACGTACATCCTCAGAAATTTATTCCTTAAAAATTAAGGCCGGTATTTGATATTAGTAGACTTCTCTTGACCAGAAATGCCTTTTTTGCCATAGCGAGTCTGCTTTTGTTGTCCTCGTTGCTCCGTCCGTCATTGGTTATTTTACGGCCTAGGTAGCAGAATTCCTTAACTTCATTTACTTCGTGACCATCAATCCTGATGTTAAGTTTCTCGCTGTTCTCATTTCTACTACTTCTCATTGCCTTCGTCTTTCTCCGATTTACTCTCAAACCATACTGTGTACTCATTAGACTGTTCATTCCGATCAGCAGATCATTTAATTCTTCTTCACTTTCACTCAGGATAGCAATGTCATCAGCGAATCGTATCATTGATATCCTTTCACCTTGTATTTTAATTCCACTCCTAAACCTTTCTTTTATTTACATCATTGCTTCGTCGATGTACAGATTGAAGAGTGGGGGCGAAAGGCTACAGTCTTGTTATACACCCTTCTTAATACGAGCACTTCGTTCTTGATCGTCCACTCTTATTATTCCCTCTTGGTTGTTGTACATACTGTATATGACCCGTCTCTCCCTATAGCTTACCCCTACTTTTTTCAGAATCTCGAACAGCTTGCACCATTTTATATTGTCGATCGCTTTTTAGCCTTGCTTCCATTATTAGCCGTAACGTCAGAATTGCCTCTCTCGTCGCTTTACTTTTCCTAAAGCCAAACTGATCGTCACCTAGCGCATTCTCAATTTTCTTTTCTATTCGTCTATATATTATTCTTGTAAGCAGCTTCGTTGCATGAGCTGTTAAGCTGATTGTGCGATAATTCTCGCACTTGTCAGCTCTTGCCGTCATCGGAATTGTGTGGATGATGCTTTTCCGAAAGTCAGATGGTATATCGCCAGACTCATATATTCTACACACCAACGTGAATAGTCGTTTTGTTGCCACTTCCCCCAATGATTTTAGAAATTCTGATGGTATGTTATCTATCCCTTCTGCCTTATTTGACCGTAAGTCCTCCGAAGCTCTTTTAAATTCCGATTCTAATACTGGATCCCCTATCTCTTCTAAATCGACTCCTGTTTCTTCTTCTATCACATCAGACAAATCTTCACCCTCATAGAGGCTTTCAATGTATTCTTTCCACCTATCTGCTCTCTCCTTTGCATTTAACACTGGAATTCCCGTTGCACTCTTAATGTTACCACCGTTGCTTTTAATGTCATCAAAGGTTGTTTTGACTTTCCTGTATGCTCAGTCTGTCCTTCCGACAATCATATCTTTTTCGATGTCTTCACATTTTTCCTGCTGCCATTTCGTCTTAGCTTCCCTGCACTTCCTATTTATTTCATTCCTCAGCGACTTGTATTTCTGTATTCCTGATTTTCCCGGAACATGTTTCTACTTCCTCCTTTCATCAATCAACTGAAGTATTTCTTGTGTAACCCATGGTTTCTTCGCAGCTGCCTTCTTTGTACCTATGTTTTCCTTCCCAACCTCTGTGATGGCCCTTTTTAGAGATGTCCATTCCTCTTCAACTGTACTGCCTACTGCGCTATTCCTTATTGCTGTATCTATAGCGTTAGAGAAGTTCAAACGTATCTCGTCATTCCTTAGTACTTCCGTATCCCACTTCTTTGCGTATTGATTCTTCCTGACTAATTTCTTGAACTACAGCCTACTCTTCATCACTACTATATTGTGATCTGAGTCTATATCTGCTCCTGTGTACGCCTTACAATCCAGTATCTGATTTCGGAATCTCTGTCTGACCATGATGTAATCTAATTGAAATCTTCCCGTGTCTCCCGGCCTTTTCCAAGTATACCTCCTCCTCTTGTGATTCTTGAACAGGGTATTCGCTATTACTAGCTGAAACTTGTTACAGAACTCAATTAGCCTTCCTCCTCTTTCATTCCTTGTCCCAACCCCATATTCTCCTGTAACCTTTTCTTCTACTCCTTCCCCTACAACTGCATTCCAGTCGCCCATGACTATTACATTTTCGTCCCCCTTTACATACTGCATTACCCTTTCAATATCCTCATACACTTTCTCTATCTGTTCATCTTCAGCTTGCGACGTCGGCATGTATACCTGAACTATGGTTGTCGGTGTTGGTCTGCTGTTGATTCTGATTAGAACAACCCGGTCACTGAACTGTTCACAGTAACACACCCTCTGCCCTACCTTCCTATTCATAACGAGTCCTACACCTGTTATACCATTTTCTGCTGCTGTTGATGTTACCCGATACTCATCCGACCAGAAATCCTTGTCCTCCTTCCACTTCACTTCACTGACCCCTACTACATCTAGATTGAGCCTCTGCATTTCCCTTTTCAGATTTTCTAGTTTCGCTACCACGTTGAAGCTTCTGACATTCCACGCCCCGACTCGTAGAACGTTATTCTTTCGTTGATTATTCAATCTTTTTCACATGGTAACCTCCCCCTTGGCAGTCACCTCCCGGAGATCCGAATGGGGGCTATTCCGGAATCTTTTGCCAATCATGACACTTCTTCAATTACAAGCCACATGTCCTGTGGATATACGTTACGTGTCTTTAATGCAGTGGTTTCCACTGCCTTCTGCATCCTCATGTCACTCAAAATGATTCAGAAATTTTACTTGTTAGAATGAAATCAGGCGATGATTCTTCTTCTCTGCAGGCTCGTGCTTTGCGGCAGTCTGCTAATCTGTACAAATAAAATGCCAAGTATTTTTGGGAACGTTGTATAATCAGTCGGGAAACCTCAGATCAAGCAGATATTTGGCTTTGATGAAGTTTAACCTTCCGAAGAAATAATGGAGCTCTTGGATTATTAAATGCAGGTTCGTATCCAGTCTTTCGGAAGTTCCCTTCTGATTAACAACTACGCAATATATCGGTGAATATCATTAATTCTCAAATGTCAAATAATGTAAATTGTTACACACCTTTTGTGTGAAGGAGCAATATATATATATTTCCCTTTTAATCGTACAGTTTCGTATTAGTTATCTTTCGTCGTAAATCTCAATATTCAGATTACAATTCTTCAAACAATGCTCAGGCTATTCGGCACAAAGACACTCTCGGAAGCTTTTTTCTAACAACCACCAGAGAGAGTACTACAAAGAATAACCATGCGCTCGTGCATAGCTATTGTATGAAACTACTTTGCGCATGGATTCTGCGAGTATGAAGATAGAAAATTAGTAAACGTCATTCAAGGGTAGAACTGTATCAGAATAATTCATCGAATATAAAGAGATATTACAATTGCCCCTCGCAGCGAGCAAAGTTAATGATAATACACTTTGCGAGCTAACAGAAAAAATTTGTTGGGTTGTTTATTCAAAAGAGGAATATTTTGAATTAATAGAATTTTACTATAGAGAGTATGGGTAACATGTTAAGTAAGTAAGTTACTAGAATACCTAAGCTGTAGCTTTTACATGTTCCAAAATATCCGCTTGATCTGAGGTTTCCCGACTGATTATACAACGTTCCCAAAAATATGAGGCATTTTATTTGTACAAATTAGCAGACTGCTGTAAAGCACGAGCCTGCAGAGAAGAAGAATCATCGCCTGATTTCATTCTAACAAGTAAAATTTCTGAATCATTTCGAGTGATTGAGTTATGACTGTGTTTCCTATTATGAATGATTGCTCGAACGAATTGAGAAGTACATAACTACATAATTATATAGATAGGAGGAAGAATTACACTAACTAACCTAAGGACATCAAACACATCCATGCCCAAGGCAGGATTCGAACCTGCGACCGTAGCGGGCTCGCGGCTCCAGACTGCAGCGCCTAGAACCGCATGGCCACTCCGGCCGGCGTTGCCATCGTTGGCTGGTTGCTGATGACTGCTACTCCTCTCGTGTCAGCGCCCTGTTAAGTATACGTCGGCAGTTACATCCTCCATCACTCCCCTCCAGTCGCTATAACAGAAGTCGTCTCGGTGAGTGTTAGCGTTGGTGGGGGCAGCGACGCCCGGCTGCGAACCGTGGTCTCCAGTGTCCGCGCCATAGCTGTTGGCTGCGGCCTCAGCGCACAGGAACGCCTCGCCCCTTTTCGGCTCTGCGCAAGGTTCCACGCTTGACTCATTTGTAGGCTGCTATATCTGTTGATTAGAGCATCTTGGACCCTCATTGGAATGATCTGTTTAATCACACAATCCAAAGAAGTCTTCTTAAGTATCTTGGTTTTTTTCGTAGTCTATTGTTTTTATACTACGTGATCGGCCGCAGCTTATTTAGTAGTCTAGAGTAATTCAGTGCTCCGTCTATGATCTTCTGCTGTATTTACAGTTTCCCCAGTGTATGCCTTGCCGCATTTTCAGGGACTCGATTGATCCCTGGACTGCATAGGCCTTCAACAACCTTTACTCTGCCTTGTAGTGTCAATGTCTTGGAAAGGGGCGAGGCCGAAATACACGTCTAACGCTTTGTCACTCCACAACTCTGGTGACTTTTTTTTCTGGGGGTATTTGACGGAAAACTGGATGTTCGCTAGTGATTAGTGCTCGTCTTTCTCTTCGTGCAGTTGTCTAGGAACAACCTGTCTAAACGCACGCCGTCTCTGCGTGCAGCCGTACCCATTCCCTCAGAGTGTGGTCTCCAGGTGCTTCAGTTCAATGAGAAGGCTGTCTTGGTCGCAGATGGATCACGCCATTGAAGAAGTGTGCGTACAATGCCTTGACCCCGTTGTGGTGGCTACTGGTTGCATGTAGATACAGAGCCGTGTGTGCAGACTTTTTGTAGATGCTATGTCCCAGACTCCCATCTGGTTTCCTTAAAATCAGTGCATCAAAAAAATAGGAGGAAGCCATTCTGTTGCACGTCCAAGGTAAACAGTACTTTCGCTTGAATCGAGATGATCTGATGGAGAAATTCACCCAAGTTGTCTCTTACACATGGCCAAACATCCATACCTTTTGATGTCCACTTGTAGCATGGATACCTAAAGAAGGCTCCCGTCACACAGAGGAATGAGTGTCTTTCTATTTGTCTAACCTACGCCATTCTGGTATCACAATGTTTAAAACTTATCTCAAATGTTTTACTCCAAATGTTGAGTCTATTTTCTGTGAGCGTAGCACTGAGTAGATCTCAGTACACCTCTTGAAGTGCTGTGTATGTCTACTTTTCTGTGTCGTGGCATACGTAGCAAAAGCTACTATCAGTGCTCCAAGGACTGCCGAATTCTGTTCTGCTGTAGCCTGAAATTTGCGGTGTCTGCATATTTTGTTCTTATTTAAGATGTTACGGCATAAAGTCAAGGGCCGTCACGACAAAGAAGAGAAGACTGTGAAAAGAAGTCAGCCAATCACACGGTGACTGGACCTCCTTCCAGGACGACAGTGTAACAGTAGCGGCCCCTGTGTAAAGAGGATATTACCGCCGCGCCCAACTGGTGACGACCCAGTTCTGTAGCAGCGTCAAGATTACCCAGTTCAATAGCAGCTTCGAGATTAGGCACTTGTATATCAGTGTCAATGCTCATCACTTCACTTTCACTCTCTAGGTAGCAGATCGTGTATACTGAAGAAGATTACTTATGTTGTATGTCGCCCTTTGCTTGCGACACATCTGTGTAACTGCAGAAGTTAAAAAATTCTATCTTTTCTTTCAGTAATAAAACTCATTAATACGACTTGTTTGAATGTTTGTCTAGTGTACTGAGTATGCAGGCTTTCTACACACCACATAAGATGAGTTTATTTGTGTTATATATTGCTGCCTTATGGCACGATGCATAAATAAAGAAATAGCAGAGAGTGATTAGCTTTTCCAGCGGCACCCGAGATCGCGAAATATCACGTGGCGTAATTTACACTATCAACGAACCTAGCTGCCGCTGTGCTGGTAACACTAATTATACTTTACATTTTGTTAACTCCGTCAATAAATATCCTGGAACTGAATTTCGAAAAAGACAATTTTCAGTTCGTTCAGCCAATAGGTTACATAAAATCTGTTGAAACTAGAACGTATCAAAGAAAACCGGAACGCTGACATAATTCAGTGTTGGTATGTGACATAAGAAAACATTTAGGAAAACGGTGAGTGAGAATGTGATAAGATTATAATGCATGAAGAAGTAATGAGGAGGCTTTTACAGGCAGTATGTGCATGGAATTATGACGATAATGATTATGGCGAAAGAAAGTCGTTCGAATTTTGCATGTTTAACACCTATCGAACAACGCAGTCAGCACTGCCATATGACGATCTTTTTCTTTCATTCCTATACTTTACGTCATAGTAATGAGGGAAATATCGGTACACCTCATGAATCTTACTGTTCCATTGACGTACGTTCCCAGTCGTCGACCAACCATTCTCTCCCCTTTTGTCAACGTCGCTTAAGTCTATGGGCTTGGACACTCCTTCCACAATGAGTTTACACAGCGACTTCCTTGTGAGTATCATATTTTCATTATTATTATCACCATCGGTTTGAAGCAGCTCTACACTGTAGTCTGTCTTGTGCAGAGTTTATTCAGAACCACATAAATGTTTCATTCTTTCAAATGTTGTTTTGTTCCAGTCTTTGATCACAATATTAATTCTTTGACGATGACCGGTTTCAGTCGGTAATGACCATCCTCAGATCTACAATACAGAAATATATACACCTAGTGAGCAGTGTGTCTTTCAACATAATACAGCAACACTTATCACAATATACTTTCATGCAACCAAGGAAATGGACAGATAAAATACAATAAAACGTATCTTTTTTACACCATGTCCTAAAGTGATAAGGCCATAATGGCATCGTCAAAACATATTCTTTATCCGTTCGAATACACTGTAATCAAACCTTGGTGTCCCATTCCAATCTCCTCTCCCCCACTCACTTCCACCCAAAACCAAAGGACTGTTCTTCACGCCTCTGGATGTATTCTCTCAACTGGCCCCTTCTTTGAGTCAAGTTTTGTTATGGCAGTCTCTCCTCTGCAGTTCGATTCAGAACCACTTCATTAGCTATTTGATCCAACCATCTAATCTTGAGCATTCTTCTGCAGCACCACATTTCAAAGCTTCCTGTTCTCTCCTTGTCTTTACTGCTTATCGTTGATGATGCACTTTCATGTAGGAACGCACTAAATGATTTTTTTTCTTTTGTCTGTCATTGTTGAGCCCCACTTTCTGGGCCACCCTTTCACGAGTGGCCGCCGTACATCTTCTGCCATTGGCGCACTTGGATGCGGTATGGAGACAGTGACGTCAGCACGCTGCTGTCCTGGCCGGCTTCACCTTGTATGTTTTGAAATCGCTCCTTATCATTCACACTGCTCCTCAGTTGGCATCTGGAGACTACGCACAACTCGTTCCAGACCAATGGAAAATTCCCTGGAAATATCGGCATTACCCACATGACAGTCATACATGCTGAGATCTACGCAGATTGAGGCGTTACTTTCGTTTTGCCTCAGGTTACAGTAGGAAGTATCGAGGTATAAGTTTTCCTTTGATTGCTAGCAGCTTCAATACTTCGCTGGATGAAAGGAATATTTGACGCGTTTGTTTATTTCTTTTCATCATTTCACAAAGAGGCCACACAGCGTTTATGTGTATACTCCTTGTTCCATCCTGTATGAGTGTGCATGGGTATGAATGGAAGTCAAATGTAGCGGGAGCATGGACCAAAGCGAACAGTTTAAGGGAATAGCAGTCATTGCCAACGTTACAAGAATAACGGCAGGTAGGCCAGAGCAGCAAGCAAAGATGAAAACAGGCACGAGGGTAGGTTACAAGGTTGGTTCGGGGACGAGGTGAGTCTCCCCACCACCGCGTTTGAATAGGAACGTTGGGCGGATTTTGGCGCGTGGAGAGCACTGTGGGGCTAGCCATAAGACGGACCGGACGCATGAACACAGCAACTGGCAGATTTGGTGAGATAACAATGACCAAATGCGGCTAAAAATTCACGACATGGTATGCTCATAGCACGCATTCAACATATCTTCATCGGTACAGGTTACGTTTTTAATTTATTTGCAATAGTTTTCTCGGAAATGTGTTTGTAAAATTTTGCATTGTGGTTAGTGAGCATGCAACAGGAACCATCAGTTCATGTAGCTATTTCCCAAGTTATAAGCTTCACTTTTAGCTCAGTGAGTGTAGATTGCGTATCAGATGGTAGATCGAGAAATTTCTGTGGTGAAATTTAATTATTTTTGGTACTTTCTTTGTGAGTTCAGTTCGCACTTCATTTTGGCGCCAATAGTACATCATTTTTGCCCAGAATCTTTTCTTTGATACAGGTTTTCTACCTTCAGCAGTTTCCTACCGTACATTTCTAGTAGTGTAATTCATGCATGATGATACGTGAGTCTTGAAGAATGAGTGACGATTATCCCGCTAAAGACGGTGTGGCCCACTTACGTATTTTTTGTGTTATTATGAAATTATGTGTCATATATGAAATTATTCGTGTAGTGTTTTCATTTTGTCATTGTTCTACCCATGAGAGGTTTAACGCTGATTCAGACATAAGTTTTGTAACTAAAGAAAAATTCTGATGTGTCGTCTTCTAAAGTTTTCATCAAAGTAGAAAATAAATCTATTAGATGAGAGTCAGTATTTCAGTTAAGAAAGATTCCCCCAGTCACCTGATACATGAAATGGGTAGGATGTATCTTATTCAGTTCAATTAAACCTGGGAAGCCTTTTCAGTTCGATTTTCTAAAGTTAATGAAAGACAGAAATATTCTGCAATGTGAATTTAGATAGGCTACCAGCTGCTATAGTGACGGCTTTGAGTTCAACCACCCCAGAACGCGTTATCTTAGAGAAATTCGCACCAGTTTCCGTTGCGCGCATTTCAAAAATAATTAATTTGTTTATCAAGTTAATCAAATAAGGGTCACAATATAGACACCATTTCTTATGGGCCTGGTATATTAGCAACCAGGACGCAAAGTCGAGTACAATTCTCTAAGGTAACGCGAGGAGATGGTCACACAGGTTCAATATAAATTAAAAATATATAAAGAACCAGCATACAGCCAACGATCAGTCATATAGCAACATCAAAACTCAGAAATTCTTTCAAAAATGCTTTTCTTCTTACAGTGAGTCTTAATTTTATACGAGCTCCAAGTCAGTCATTGTTGGTTGGTTGGTTGGTTTGGGGAAGGAGACCAGACAGCGCGGTCATCGGTCTCATCGGATTAGGGAAGGATGGGGAAGGAAGTCGGCCGTGCCCTTTCAGAGGAACCATCCCGGCATTTGCCTGGAGCGATTTAGGGAAATCACGGAAAACCTAAATCAGGATGGCCGGACGCGGGATTGAACCGTCGTCCTCCCGAATGCGAGTCCAGTGTCTAACCACTGCGCCACCTCGCTCGGTCAGTCATTGTCAGTTATTTTTATTGTCAAATAGCAAAACTGCTGAATTACCTTCAGTGTCTCATTTCCTAATCTAACTCTTTCTGCATAATCTGACTTACACCGCAGCCCAGAGTCATGGGATGGCGACATGCGTACATACAGTTGGTTGAAATATTGTGCACACAAGGTATAAAACAATATTTCATTGGCAGAGCTGTCATTTCTATCGAGTGACTCATGTGAAAAGGCTTCCGACGCGACTGTGGCCACACAGCGTTAATTAACAGACTTCGAACGCTGGACGGTAGTTCGAGCTAGGCATATTCCATTTCCGAAAACGTTAGGGAATTCAACATTCAGAAATCCACATTGTGAAGAGTGTGGCGACGCCCTTCAAATAGCGAGCGACATCAGCGACGTTTCCGTGGAGTTGTCAGTGCTGATAGACAAGCAGCACTGCGTGAAATAACCGGAGAAAGCTATGTGAGACGTACGGCGAACGTTTCCGTTAGGACAATGCGGCGAAATTTAGCGTTAATGGTCTGTGACAGCAGACGACTGACGCGAGTGCCTTTGCTAAGGACAAGACATCGTCTGCATAGGCTACCCTGCGTTCATGACCATTTCGATTAGACCCTAGCCGCCTGGAAAATCATTGCATTATCAGATGAGTTCCGATTTCAGTTGGTAAGAAGCGAATGATAGAGTTAGAGTGTGCCGCAGACCCCTCGAAGCCACGGAACCAAGTTCTCAACAAGGCACAGTGCACTCTGGTAGGGTCTTCCCAACGGTATGGGCTGTGTTTACATGGATTGGACTCGGTCCTCTGGTCCAACTTAACCGATAATTGAATACAAATGCATATCTTCGGCTACGTAAAGATCATTTGCAGCCATTCATATTCCCAAACAGCGATGGAATTTTTGTGGTTGGCGATGCACCATCTAACCGGGCCGCAGTTGTTCTCGATCGGTTTGAATAACATTCTGGACGATTCGAGCAAATGATTTGGCCACCCTGATCGCAAGAAATGAATCCCATCCAACACCTATGGGATATAATCGACAGGTCAGTTCGTGATAAAACCCTGCACAGAGCCGGCCAGTGGGGCCGAGCGTTTCTAGGAGCTTCGGTCTGGAAGCGCGCGACCGCTACGGTGGCACGTTCGAATCCTGCCTCAGGCATGGATGTGTATGATGTCCTTAGGTTAGTTAGGTTTAAGTATTTCTAAGTTCTAGGGGACTGATGACCTCAGATGTCAAGTCCCATAGTGCTCAGAGCCATTTGAACCCTGCACGGACAACACTTTCGCAACTATGGACGGCTATAGAGGCAACAAGGCCCAATATTTCTGCAAGGGACTTCAAACGACTTGAGTCCACGCCACGTGGAGTTGCTGCACTACGCAGGGAGAAAGCAGGTCTGTCACGATACTGAGGTATGTCGTGACTTTTGTCACCACAGTGGTTATCTTGGTTACCTTAATGCAGCAAAGTAAAATTTTTATTTCTCCTGCAGGAACTTTGTTGAACCGTGATTTAGTTTCAAAGAATATTCTTAAGAATTATTTTTATTTACTAGCGATTCATCAAGAACATTAACACATTTAATCACACTGTGTAAGCATGGAAGTAGTTGACAGGGAATAACTGATGAAATCATAACCAAATTTTTTTTTTAACAAATGGGAATTTTATTCCCAAATTCTTTTTGAGAAACAGTTTTAAAAGTATAATCAGAAAGCACCATCTAAATATTAAGTTACAGTTTATTCAGAGGCAGAAAGAACCAAGTTTTGACTGTATGACGTTTCGGGCAGAGAACCTTGCCGCTCCCTTTTGACACGGCCATAGCTACGACCGCTCACAACAGCCTCTGAAAGACTAGACTGGTGCAGATCTGCAACACACCAGATTACTTTCAACTAAAAGTTTTAACAATTTACACAAGCACACAAACTATGCACTCCCGTAGGAGGAATGGAAATGGTACAAAACACTAATAATTAAAATATTAACTTTGCCACCGAAGGGGCAATTTGATTTTAACTTCTAGGAAAAGTCTTACGGTGAAAGGGTGGCAACTTTATATACTATAATTATCATTTAAATAAAAGCCCATGAAACACAATCTTATATAAAAAATTTTACAAGGTTGGCCAAACAAGTTAAGATGTTCTACAGTACACAGATACCACCTCTCAAGATCATACGCAAGATCAAAACATATTTCAGATATTGGGCCGTTACACTCCAAACAATAAATTCGTTAACACACCAAATCCGACAAACCTTACAGAGGCAGCTCCGAACGACAGACAGACACTAACTGCCTTAAATGCGGACGAGAGACAGACGAGCAAGCTGGGGACAAGAGACTGACCAAGAAAACAAGTAGAATTTCACAAGAGTAAATCACACAACGTATCACCAATCACTTAGCTTCTAATAAACTGCGATTTCTCGAGAAGACCTGGCGCAGCACCCCCAAATCGCTCTCCCGAACCGTCCACTGCCAGCCTCTTGAACGGTTGAACGGACGCAGGAAGGCGCGCCCATCTCCCGTCTCACGGCGTCGCAACTCGCACCGGCCAGACTGATGTCGAGGGTTGCCTCCTGTTACTCTCGTGTCGACCGCGAAGTCACTACCCCTCGGCCGGCCGTTGTGGCCGAGCGGTTATAGGCGCTTCAGTCTGGAACAGCGCGACCGCTACGGTCGCAGGTTCCAACCCTGCCTCGGGCATGGATGTGTATGATATCCTTAGGTTAGTTAGGTTTAAGTAGTTCTAAGTACTAGGGGACTGATAACCACAGATGTTAAGTCCCATAGTGCTCAGAGCCATTTGAACCACTACCCCTCGCTATACGCCGCGGCCCACTGGACTCAGGTGGCGACCTCACATGCGACGACGCTCAAGGCGGTCAAGTCATCTTGAGTCTTAGCGTGCGACCGACCAACCGATCGATCCAACCGCCAATGACCATTGCCTGAGCAACTCGAGCAGACTGGCGGCCTAACGCGCGGACTCAGATGAAGGAACTAAGCCCCGACCGGGCGACCACTCGCTCAGTTCTGTTACTGGCGGAGTGGAAAGACTCTAATTTATCCGGCTTTAAAGATTGATCCGAACGAAAGGCATACTAGCACTCCGGACGATAGACAGACACTAACTGCCGCACAAATTCGGACGAGAGACCGACCCCGACTGGCTCCAGACTGACTCACTGGCGAGCTCATAGCGCCCCTTAAATGCACGTGAACGGGCAACCTTTCCCCTTTCCCACCAGAGGGAGACACCAAAGCTGCGATTGCCACAGCGGCGCCACCGCCAGAAACGGAACGCGACTGCTTCACACTACGCGCTGCGGCGCGCTCTTCAAAACAGCAGTTTTTACCACGGCGCATTTGGTTTCCTTTATTCTTTGCTCAAGGTATAATTTGAATAACACGGAGGATGTATAGCGACCCTGTCTAACCTCCGTTCATATCCACATCTCTAATGCACGGCACATACTGCGTCACAGACCCTCGTGTGACGTAAGCGCGCTTATCCTCGGGTGCAGGCGCCCTCGTAATGTTCTGATGTTCTGACTGTACAGCAGAGAGGAAACGTTTGAGACTAAAAAAAAAACAAAAAACAAAGCAAGTAAGAAAACCATGAGCTGCACGTACTAACGTGCCGAAGAAGTAGAATATTTTAGTGGCTGTCAGTGCAGCATGCCGGACATCATTATCGATCGAATACTCCGGCCGTGTTCTCTCAAATCTACAACTGACAATCGATTGTCGACTCTAAGAGTCCCATTCGAGACACGGCGCGCCACGCGGCGACTCCGGCAATTCTTTTATTCCACACATACTCGGAGAGGTCACGGGTTCCGCCGATACATCTTGGGCCACGTCGCGGCCGCATGGCATTCCGAATGTCTTTCCAAGCCCACAAGCGCAGAGTTGAAGGCAGGAGGAAAAAAAGAAACTCGAGGCGAGCCCGGGCTGCCTCGTACGTGACGCAGCCAAACGGCCGCGCGCCGCGGTGTCCGTCTTGCGCTCGGACACGCTCGTCGATAAATAGCTAATCGACGTCGTGTCCGGCAGGTCCCCGCTGAGCAATGCGCAGGCGCCTTTCGGCGGACGAGTCGCATTAATAGCGGAATTAAAAGTCCGGCCGCCGCACACCGGTTTTCTTAATCGGCGATAACTCAGCGGGAGGCACAAACCGGGACCTCGTAGCGTAGCACGGGCTGCAGAGTTACGCATCCGCGACGCGAAAAAGCGGCATCTCGCGCCTAGCCTGCATACGGGGATCTGGGGCGCAGTCCCCAGCGTAATTCAGAGATGGCGCCGAAGCCAAACAAATTTCGTATTTGTTCAGATGCTAAGTTAAAAGAAATCTATGCGGTATGTTTCTAAAGGAGGCACTAGCCGTCAAAAGTAGAAAAAAAAGTGCCTCCAAAGGTATACGAGAGGCATTAGATAAATATAGCAACATTTTTCTTCTGAAAGCAGGTTCATTTTATTCAGATTCCAAATCCCACTTTCTTCGTGTTGTGTTCATAGTTCCGCGTAGTCAGCGAGCACACAATTTTCCCAATAGAGCGCGCCCCGCTAAGCACAACAGCGTAGGCACAGCGCTAGTCCGTCTCCGCACTACGAGATGGCGCTGTCTTAGAGACGGACCAAATTCTGCTTCCGCCGATCCGCGTATTAATATGCAACGCAGCCAATGAGTTTGCTGCTAACGTAGAACCTTTTCTCCTCGCGGATCACACTCGCGCAGTGACACATGAACGCGCGAGGTATTATAACGAGTGTACAGACCTCCGATTAGTTAGTCTGCATTAGTCTGTAGTCAAGTTTCAGTCTGCGCCTGTACATAGCCATGAAGATAAATGTATAGACACTTCTGTCAAGTATCAGAGATATGTGAGAATAAGATTAACGTACCAAGACCAAAGGAACTTCAGATTGTCAATTGTAAATAGCATCCAGAACTAAGTTAAGTTATTTTTATGATAGTTATTATTTTAATAAATGTGTGTGAAAATTAATCAAGTTCTGTTTACAGTTGGTCACCGTCAATCTGCTACTCTAAGCGTGCAAGTGGCATTTCTATCGTCTGACCTAACGGCAGAAGATAAACACGCCACGATAAGACCACGAGACATATTGCTGACACGCGCCTACTTCGATAGAGCGACAAGTCAAATAATCTGATGGTGTGTGTACCGAAGGTTTTACAGTACGCACACCACACTTCGCTACAAAACCCTATTTTTCAACATAATCTCCTTTGAATGCGACGGCCTTATGATACCTTACTGGCAGTGCCTGTAAGCCCGCTTGGTACCACCCTACCAGTCGACAATGGAGTCAAGTTCTTGTTGCATCAATAAACTCCCAGTTATTCACGTACTGCTCCCCACGGAGAGGATCATTCATAGGGACAAGCAGATGGAAGTCGGAATGCGAGGAACCTATTGGGCACACACTTTTATCATCCCAACTGGTGGAGTAATGTATCAGCTTCCAGCTACGTGTCCGATTGTGATCAGTCGATCACCTCGAATGGGAGTGCCCGCACGTTCCAATATTGCAAGAGTCACAGCTGTGTCCGGACGACCGGCACGCGGGAGATTGGACATACCTGCGCGACCTTGTTGCGATGATGATAGACGCCATGTCCAACGACTCACCGTGCTTTTGTTTACTGCCAAGTCTACGTAGACATTCTGCAAGCTCCTATGAATATCTGAGATGCTCTGATTTTACGTCAAAAGAAACTCAATGACAGCTCCCTGCTTGGAACGCTCCTCCGTTACAGGGACAATTTTGAAGACTACCTGTCGGAACTTCGTGAAACTATAAAGGCTAAAGTGGGAATATTCCACGATTTTACACAACAAATTCTGCATTTTTGATCCGGAATTGTCCGAGAAAAATTTTTTTTGCTGTACTTATCGAATGCCCCTCACATGTGAGGAACGATAACGGCCATAAGCGATTTCTCCATACTCTTGAAGAATCTCTACAAACCGGTGATATTACTGAGTATAACTTTCTGCATTCGTCTGGTTAGATTTGGCATCACCCATTGGTTGGCTATACTATTAATTCCTCGAACTCTCCGTTTGTCTAGGAAAATAATTCGTACACACATTCAAATGTCTTAGATACATCACACAAAATACGATCAGATGCTATTTTGTTATTTAATGCATGTAAAATTTGGAATTTGGGTGTTCACCTTCAATATAAAGAGGTCTTTTTACTTTTTAACATTATTAATAATTTCGTATTTGATTTCTACTATACGATTTATTTCAATCTTTACACAAAAAACGCAACGTTCTGACTGACTGAAGCAACCATCTTCGCCCAGCCCAAACCGCTGAGGATAGAAACTGGAATTTTGGAGAAGATGTGGATTTCATACTGCAGTCGTCTCTCAAGAAGGCATTTTTCGAAATTGCAACCCTGAGGGGCTGAAATAGAGCATGAAGTGTTTTTCTTTTTTCTTGAAAAATGTCGTTATTAAGGCAATTTTGAAGCTAGATCAACGAAAATTGGTATGTGGTTTTTCAATGAGACATAAACAAATACGTGTTTCAGTATGTTTGGAAATTTGACACTATGGGGGTGAAACAGTGGCTGAGAGCTGTTTTAGAAAGTATATCATTATTAAACAACTACTAAAGTATTTTAAATTATCATTGGTACTTGAGTTCATTGGTTCATTTGACTTCATTGATTTCATTGACTTCATTGGTATTTGTCTTCTGGGTTGCAAAATAAAAAAAATACTTGCTTCATTGTTTTTGGAAATGAAACCCTAAGGAGTTAAGATAGGGGATAAGTTTTTTATGCAAATATTTTATTATGAAAGCTTTTTAAAGCTAAATCAATGAAAACTTAAATGTGGCTACCCAGCTAGAAATAAAAAAAATAATTGCATCACTGTTCCCGGAAATTCAATCCCTACGGGATGAAACGGGAGATGAAAGTTTTTATGGAAGTATTTCATTGTGCAAGCTATTTTTTCAGCTAAATCTATGAAAACTTGTATTTGGCTTCTTTGTTAAGAATAAAACTTACGCACGTCACTGTTCTCGGAAATTGAATCCCTCAGGGGATGAAACGTTTTATGAGAATGTTTCATTGCAAACGCATTTTTAAAGCTAAATATTTGCATACTGGTGTCTGGCTTCTCGGTTAGAGATGAAGGAATACTTGTTTTTGGAAATTCAACACCTAAGGGATTAAATAGGGTCAGATTGATTCACTGATTCATCATCGCCCATCCCAAACCTCTAAGGATATAAACTTGAAATTTGGAGAGGGTGTTGATCTTATACTGCAGGTATCGTTCAAGAAGACATTATTCGTAATTCCTCTCCAAAGGGAGTGACATAGGGGATGAAAGGATTTTTGCAAATAAGTCGCTATTAAGATAATTTGAAGCTAGAACAACGAAAACTGGTATCTGGTTTCTGAGTCAGAAAAAAATAATAATACGTGTTTCAACGTTTTTAAAATTCACCCACTGAAGGGATAAAATAGTGGATTAAAAAAATTTTGAAAATAATTTATTACTAAAGAATTAGTAAAGGATTTTAAGGCTACATCTACGACAACTGATATTTGATTTCTCGGTTAGAAATAAAAAAAAAAATGCGTGTTTCAGTGCTTCTGCAAAATCAGCCCCTAAGGGTGTGCAATAGGGGATGAAACTTTTTAAGAAAACACTTCGTTACACAAAAAAATTTTAAAGCTAAGTTTTCGAAAAATTGTATTTTACCTCGGTTATGAAAGTTGCTATGGAAGTATCTCCACAAAAATGCAAAAGACATTATTAACAAAAGCTTTGGACTCCGTCTGCTAAACTCGCTGTTTGGTCATCAGTACATTCAGGAAAGACCATGATTATATGGCTTTGGTTAGTGTGAGAAGCTTAGAAGGTGTTGCAGTTTGCGAATAACATAATAATTCTAGTAAATAAAATCAAGAAAATCTTTGCAGCCGACACGAGAGAAGCAGCGGACGCTTAAGCTATCTTTACGTATGTAGACTGATGTGGCGAGCTACAATTTGTACCAAGGCTGGGAATGGAACTCGGACCTCGTGCTTACTAGGCAGGTGCGTCAGCCTCTGAGCCACCATGGCACAGCTATTGAGACAATTGCACGGATTACCTTTTCACACGTCCCTCCTCGATCCAATTTTGAATGACAGCCCAGTCTACTTTAAATTCCCCTTTACACATGAACAGAATAGCCGAAGCTCTCCACGTTCTGGAATAGCACCTCAGCATAGAACCTAAATGGGAGTGTAGCCTGAAACCTGGGTGTAGGTATTTATACAAATGAAACGACGTAATTTCACAGATATTACTGGACTCATACAGATATGTTTTTATAGATATAGACTAAAGTGGCGAGTGAACATTTACGCCAAGGCCTAGTAAGCTGGAGAACCGGGTTCGATTCCAGACCATCGTAAAAATTTTGACTCTCTGCTTCAGTCTGTATACATAAAATCACATTTCTATGAGACCAGTGGAGTCTATCAAACTGTGTCATTTCATTTGTATTTGTTTCAACATTAATTATCGCGATTTCTACAACATGATATTTTCGAGTGGTTATAATTGCTGAAAACAGCAATAGTCGACATTAATAAAATTTGTAAAAACGAGTGAATTTCTGTGGCTCGTGAGAGCGATTGTCACATACACCACCGGTTTGTGCCGATGGCATAAAAACTCAGGAAACTGGATTCGTACTTCTTGCTCGTTTCAGAAACCAACATCGTAATCCAAGAGGTCGTTAATGTAACAGAAAGGGTTATGTATTTAACAGCTATGAAACATATTACAAATAAAATGAAAAGTCAGTGAATCTAAGTACGAAGATGCTTCCCGCTGTGGAAAAATTGAGGAATTACTGGAGCGTCCATGCTCATCACCAGATTTATCGTCTCCATATTTTCACCTATGTTCTCATTTTATGAAATTTTCCGTTTGATTTGTTTCAGATAAGATTATCGTAGCTTTTCAAATATTTCGAATCCGGATTTCTGAGCTGGAACAACGTATTGGAAAAATATTGAATAAAATGCTTTGAATCTACAATGACACTGTTGTTAAAAATGTTAACATTTTCTTCTTTCTTACTTTGCCATTGGTACATTTATTTCGCATCATATCTGGAACTTTTTCTTTAGCGTCTCTATGTAGGGCGTTTCAAAGGCTTCCAGCTATTTTTCGAGCTCTTCCGATGTCCTAATTTCAATTGAAACATGCTGGAAATGTACAGTTGTTAAAATCTCTTCAAAAGTCCTACGTCACATATTGTCAGCACCACATTTGTTCGGGGGATGAAACATTTTCTCTACCAATTCTCGTGGGTAAATGACACTTAGGTAGCAAGCACTGAGTAAATTCGACGAACGTGGCTTCAGATATAAACATGTACGAAAACCAAGTGTAGTAGCCCACCAGAAACGATGAGTTGAGCTGATGTACTGCCGCTATATACACCACAGGCGATGAGAAGGTACACTACGTGATCAAAAGTATCCGATAACCTAAAAAAAATACGTTTTTCATATTAGGTGCTCTGTGCTGGCACCTACTGCCAGGTACACCATATCAGCGACCACAGTAGTCATTAGACATTGCAAGAGAGCAGAATGGGGCGCTCCACGGAACTCACGGGCTTCGAACGTTGTCAGGTGGATTGGATAACACTTCTGTCATACGCCTGTACCCGAGATTTCCACACTCCTAAACATCCCTGTGTCCACTGTTTCCGATGTGATAGTGAAGCGGAAACGTGAAGGGACACGTACAGCACAAAAGCGTACAGGCCGACCTCGTCTGTTGACTGACAGAGACCGCCGACAGCTGTGCAGAGTCGTAATTTTTAATAGGCAAACATCTATCCAGACCATCACACACGAATTCCAAACTGCATCAGGATCCATTACAAGTACCATGACAGTTAGGTGCGAGGTGAGAAAACTTGGATTTCATGGTCGAGCGGCTGCTCATAAGCCACACATCACACCGGTACATGTCAAACGAGGCCGCGCTTAGTGTAAGAAGCGTAAACATTGGACGACTGAACAGCGGTAAAACGTTGTGTGGAGTGTCGAATCACGGTACACAATGTGGCGATCCGATGGCAGGGCGCGGGTATTTCGAATGCCCGGTGAACGTCATCTGCCAGCGTGTGTCGTGACAACAGCAAAATTCGGAGGCGATGGTGTTATGGTGTGGTCGTGTTTTTCACGGAGGGCGCTTGCACCCCTTGTTGTTTCGAATGGCACTATCACAGCACAGGCCTACATTGATGTTTTATGCACCTTCTTGCTTCTCACTGTTGAAGAACAATTCGGGTATGGCGATTGCATCTTTCAACACAATGGAGCACCTGTTCATAATGTGGCGGAATGTTTGCAGGACAATAACATCCCTGTAATCGACTGGCCTGCACAAAGTCCTCACCTGAATCCTACAGAACACCTCTGGGATGTTTTGGAACACCGACTTCGTGCCAGGCCTCACCGACCAACATCAATACGTCACCTCAGTGCAGCGCTCCATGAAGAATGGGCTACCATTCCCCAGGAAACCTCCCAGCACCTGATTAACGTATTCCCGCGAAATTGGGGCGATACCATATTAAATTCCAGCATTACCGATGGAGGGCGCAACGAAGTTGCAAGTCTTTTTCAGCCATACGTCTGATCACAAAGTGTATGGGGAGTTGTGTGGTTCCTGATTAGCTTTTTTGCTGCCTGTGACATAGAGGCCAGATTATAGTAGGATTTTTATGCATTGTGTTCGCTTTCAGTTTAATTGACGCTGCTGTCTTTTCGACTTCTACAAAAAGTATAGTGACGACAGTCGATACGTGATCACGCAGAATCACAGGTGTGAGCATATTTCAGTCCCTTCACATAAAGTTATACGTTGTGATTTAATATGGATGTTTTTCTGTTTGTGGTAAATCGACTGCACTGACCGTACGTTCCAGCCGTCACTCATCGTTGTCGCGTGTATTTTATATGAATCGCTTGATATGGCTATATCCTACAGGCGTCCATTCCAGACAGCCACGCTTATAGAATAACTATATGTATTAACTCCTCCATAGGTCACAGCCATGGTTACATTGGTGAAATAGATTAATACGTTATAAAATACCATTAATACCTAATTACGATTAAGGCAACGTCTCCTACCGTTCACGTCACATTACTTTCTGATAAATACCTACTTAAGTATCTCAGCTGTTCTCAATACATGTCTTCTGGCGTTACATTTGGACGCAGTCTTATACAGGGTGTTACATAAAGGTACGGCCAAACTTTCAGGAAACATTCCTAACATACAAATAAAGAAAATATGTAATGTGGACATGTCTCCGGAAAAAATTACTTTCCATGTAAGAGCTCATTTTATTACTTCTCTTCAAATCACATTAATCATGGAATGGAAACACACAGCAACAGAACGTACCAGCGTGACTTCAAACACTTTGTTACAGGAAATGCTCAAAATGTCCTCCGTTAGCGAGGATACACGCATCCACCCTCCGTCGCATGGAATCCCTGATGCGCTGATGCAGCCCTTGAAATGGCGTATTGTATCACAGCCGTCCACAATACGAGCACGAAGAGTCTCTACATTTGGTACCGGGGTTGCGTAGACAAGAGCTTTCAAATGCCCCCATAAATGAAAGTCAAGAGGGTTGAGGTCAGGAGAGCGTGGAGGCTATGGAATTGGTCCGCCTCTACCAATCCATCGGTCACCGAATCTGTTGTTGAGAAGTGTACGAACACTTTGACTGAAATGTGCAGGAGCTCCATCGTGCATGAACCACATGTTGTGTCGCACTTGTAAAGGCACATGTTCTAGCAGCACAGGTAGGGTATCCTGTATGAAATCATGATAACGTGCTCTATTGAGCGTAGGTGGAAGAACATGGGGCCCAATCAAGACATCACCAACAAAGCCTGCCCAAACGTTCACAGAAAATATGTGCTGTTGACGTGATTGCACAATTGCGTGCGGATTCTCGTCAGCCCACACATGTTGATTGTGAAAATTTACAATTTGATCACATTGGAATGAAGCCTCATCCATAAAGAGAACATTTACACTGAAATGAGGATTGACACATTGTTGGATGAACCATTCGCAGAAGTGTACCCGTGGAGGCCAATCAGCTGCTGATAGTGCCTGCACACGCTGTACATGGTACGGAAACAACTGGTTCTCCCGTAGCACTCTCCATACAGTGACGTGGTCAACGTTACCTTGTACAGCAGCAACTTCTCTGACGCTGACATTAGGGTTATCGTCAACTGCACGAAGAATTGCCTCTTCCATTGCAGGTGTCGTTCTAGGTCTTCCCCATTCGAGAGTCATAGGCTGGAATGTTCCGTGCTCCCTAAGACGCCGATCAATTGCTTCGAACGTCTTCCTTTCGGGACACCTTCGTTCTGGAAATCTGTCTCGATACAAACGTACCGCGCCATGGCTATTGCCCCGTGCTAATCCATACATCAAATGGGCATCTGCCAACTCCGCATTTGTAAACATTGCACTGACTGCAAAACCACGTTCGTGATGAACACTAACCTGTTGATGCTACGTACTGATGTGCTTGATGCTAGTATTGTAGAGCAATGAGTTGCATGTCAATACAAGCACCGAAGTCAACATTACCTTCCTTCAATTGGGCCAACTGGCGGTGAATCGAGGAAGTACAGTACATAGTGACGAAACTAAAATGAGCTCTAACATGGAAATTAAGCGTTTCCGGACACACGTCCACATAATATCTTTTCTTTATTTGTGTGTGAGGAATGTTTCCTGAAAGTTTGGCCGTACCTTTTTGTAACACCCTGTATCTATATTTAGTCACAGTATAATATGTGGTTAAATGCGTATGTATCGTGAGGCCGAGGGCAGTTGTACAAATTAGTCTTAGTTGCTTTGTCACTGAAGTGTCTCGCTGCTGCCGGCCGATGTGGCCGAGCGTTCTAGGCGCTTCAATCTGGAACCGCGCGACCGCTACGGTCGCAGGTTCGAATCCTGCCTCGGGCATGGATGTGTGTGATGTCCTTAGGTTAGTTAGGTTGAAGTAGTTCTAAGTTCTAGGGGCTGATGACCTCAGATGTTAAGTTCCATAGCGCTCAGAGCCATTTGATTTGTCTCGCTGCTATGGTATTGGCCGGCCGCGGTGGTCTCGCGGTTCTAGGCGCGCAGTCCGGAACCGTGCGACTGCTACGGTCGCAGGTTCGAATCCTGCCTCGGGCATGGATGTGTGTGATGTCCTTAAGTTAGTTAGGTTTAAGTAGTTCTAAGTTCTAGGGGACTGATGACCACAGCAGTTGAGTCCCATAGTGCTCAGAGCCATTTTTTGCTATGGTATTCCACGCACAAAGGAGTCCTACTCCAGATCACATATTAGTCTGGTTGGACGAAGTGAGTGGCACATGGTAGATACCCAAGTGCAACCTACTGCAATAAAACATATTTCTACTCTATACGGGTAGCTTTTACCATGTCATTAAGCATTATAGCTGTCTTAACTATATGCATTTTATGTCACATTCATGACTCACCCTATGCAGATGACGCATTTACGCACGACAGCATTTGATCAGTCCTACATGACTGACACAAGGGGATATAGTCTTTCTCCTAAGGTTGTTATCGCCTAATATGTTTTCGACCCTACTGAATAAATGTTATCCTTTATTTGTACACTCCTGGAAATGGAAAAAAGAACACATTGACACCGGTGTGTCAGACCCACCATACTTGCTCCGGACACTGCGAGAGGGCTGTACAAGCAATGATCACACACACGGCACAGCGGACACACCAGGAACCGCGGTGTTGGCCGTCGAATGGCGCTAGCTGCGCAGCATTTGTGCACCGCCGCCGTCAGTGTCAGCCAGTTTGCCGTGGCATACGGAGCTCCAACGCAGTCTTTAACACTGGTAGCATGCCGCGACAGCGTGGACGTGAACCGTATGTGCAGTTGACGGACTTTGAGCGAGGGCGTATAGTGGGCATGCGGGAGGCCGGGTGGACGTACCGCCGAGTTGCTCAACACGTGGGGCGTGAGGTCTCCACAGTACATCGATGTTGTCGCCAGTGGTCGGCGGAAGGTGCATGTGCCCGTCGACCTGGGACCGGACCGCAGCGACGCACGGATGCACGCCAAGACCGTAGGATCCTACGCAGTGCCGTAGGGGACCGCACCGCCACTTCCCAGCAAATTAGGGACACTGTTGCTCCTGGGGTATCGGCGAGGACCATTCGCAACCGTCTCCATGAAGCTGGGCTACGGTCCCGCACACCGTTAGGCCGTCTTCCGCTCACGCCCCAACATCGTGCAGCCCGCCTCCAGTGGTGTCGCGACAGGCGTGAATGGAGGGACGAAAGGAGACGTGTCGTCTTCAGCGATGAGAGTCGCTTCTGCCTTGGTGCCAATGATGGTCGTATGCGTGTTTGGCGCCGTGCAGGTGAGCGCCACAATCAGGACTGCATACGACCGAGGCACACAGGGCCAATACCCGGGATCATGGTGTGGGGAGCGATCTCCTACACTGGCCGTACACCACTGGTGATCGTCGAGGGGACACTGAATAGTGCACGGTACATCCAAACCGTCATCGAACCCATCGTTCTACCATTCCTAGACCGGCAGGGGAACTTGCTGTTCCAACAGGACAATGCACGTCCGCATGTATCCCGTGCCACCCAACGTGCTCTAGAAGGTGTAAGTCAACTACCCTGGCCAGCAAGATCTCCGGATCTGTCCCCCATTGAGCATGTTTGGGACTGGATGAAGCGTCGTCTCACGCGGTCTGCACGTCCAGCACGAACGCTGGTCCAACTGAGGCGCCAGGTGGAAATGGCATGGCAAGCCGTTCCACAGGACTACATCCAGCATCTCTACGATCGTCTCCATGGGAGAATAGCAGCCTGCATTGCTGCGAAAGGTGGATATACACTGTACTAGTGCCGACATTGTGCATGCTCTGTTGCCTGTGTCTATTTGCCTGTGGTTCTGTCAGTGTGATCATGTGATGTATCTGACCCCAGGAATGTGTCAATAAAGTTTCCCCTTCCTGGGACAATGAATTCACGGTGTTCTTATTTCAATTTCCAGGAGTGTATTTCTCAGGCTGACGCTTGTTGCTACGATCCAGCGCCGCGCGCCACTCCACTACGCGCGACATATGGTCGCTTCGTCACGTAGCCAGCCAGCTTGGGAAATGCTCTCCGACTCATGGCCTGCTACGGACTACAGCACTTCCTAACTATTGTGAATACATCAATAAGAGACAATAATTTATTAAAACTGGCAAACACGTCTTCCCCACGTAAGAGGTACCTTACAAAAGCCACTAGCTTCGATCGCTTGCTGATATAGCTATTAATACCAAATTTCCCCGCACTGTCCTCACCGAAAAGTTCACTGTACGTCGCACATTCATTTCTGCCCTTAATTCACCCATTGTTTCTTGTCTGTGAGCACTGACAACTCTGCCGATCAGTCCGTTAGCCATAATCATGTCAGAAGCCTTTTTACATGAATCCTCAGAACAAATGACCGCTCTGTGAAAGCAGTGCCCTTAATACCTTGTGTATGCGATACCACAGCCATCTGCACATGCGCATATCGTTGTCCCACGACTTTGGTCACCTGAGTATACTGTGGAACTTCTGTGAAGTTTGGGAGGTAGGAGACGAGGTACTGCCGGAAGTAAAGTTGAAAGGGGGGATGTGCATCGTGCTTGGATAGCTCAGTAGGTGGAGTACTTCCCCTCACAAGGCATAGGTTTCAGGTTTGAGTACCGCTCTGGGAAAAACTTGTTAGCTGACAGGAAGTTTTAAATCCATGGCAACTCCGTTACAGAGTGGAACGTCATTCTATAGGCCACCCGCTGTGTTCAATACCTTTATTTACGTGCAACCACCTTCACCTGTACAGTAAACTATCTTCGGGTTCCTGGATACACCAAATAACTGAGTTATCATACTGTTCAAAATACGACATCATAATATCTATAGCTACTTTTTTAAAAAAATGATAATACGTTAACTAACAACACGTGACTGGACCAATTCAAATTACATTTGCACTGTGACCAGCAGCGTATTAAAAGCTTTAATGAAAGGCAACAGCTATAGACAGTGCCTACCCCGTACCCCTGATTCTAAAAATGCAGAAAATCAGTCTACAACATAGATGTGCTACAAGGTAGGAACAGTACGTACATAAACTCCTGGAAATTGAAATAAGAACACCGTGAATTCATTGTCCCAGGAAGGGGAAACTTTATTGACACATTCCTGGGGTCAGATACATCACATGATCACACTGACAGAACCACAGGCACATAGACACAGGCAACAGAGCATGCACAATGTCGGCACTAGTACAGTGTATATCCACCTTTCGCAGCAATGCAGGCTGCTATTCTCCCATGGAGACGATCGTAGAGATGATGGATGTAGTCCTGTGGAACGGCTTGCCATGCCATTTCCACCTGGCGCCTCAGTTGGACCAGCAGTCCAAAATCGGCGAGCCAAAATCGGCAGTCGGCGTTAAGAGCTCTTCCTGTCTTGTTCGATGGTAGCCATGCTCTCGGTTACGAGTAGTTTGTGACATGAGTATGTCATTATTGATCTAATAGGAAAAAAGTGATATTACGGCATTCTGAATGTTAATTTCGAGTAAATAGATACCCCAAAGTTCATCGACAGCAATTTCAGATAGTTAGCTTCCACCGACAGAAGACATCCAGGGCACCAATGAAGAATCTGCACGGGGCGACATTTACGAGAGCTGCACCGCGCACAGGTAGGAGGAAATCCGACGACACGACCCACCAAGGCGGATCAAGGAAGATCCGACTTACACTCGCTAATTCCGGGTGGAAATGCTGACCAGTTATACTGTACGTCACATATACCACCCTCTACGGACTCGCGGCTAAGCTGAGTAATAACAGTATCAGTTTAGAATCGAGGGGATCTTGCACTTTGCTAAAAGCACGACAACACTGTAGCGCGTCTCGTGGGCTCGCAACCGTATCGGTTTGGCCCTGGAGAACCGTGGTCTGGTCAGATAAGTCCCGATTTCAGTTGGTAAGAGCCGACGGTAGGGTTCGAGTGTGGCGCAGACACCACGAAGTGGTGGACTCGAGCTGTCATCAAGAGACTGTTCAAGCTGATGGTGCCTCCAATAATGGTGTGGTTGTGGTTACATGGAATGGACTGTGTCATTTGGTCCAACTGAATCGATCATTGACTGCAAATTCGACCATCTGGAGACCAGTTGCTGCCATTCACGGACTTCAAGTTCCCGAACAACAATGTCATGTCACCGGGCCACAGTTGTTTGCGATTGGCTTGAAGAGTATCCTGAGCAGTTCGAGCGAATGATCTGCCCAGTCAGATCGTCTGACACGAATCCCATCAAACATTTACGGGAAATAATCGAGAAATCAGTTTATGCACAAAATTCACCACTGGTCTTCTTCTTCTTCTTTATCGTCGCCTTGTCCCACGTCACGCAGGTTCGGCGTTGCTCTTCTGGTTCCTTCTCCTCCATAGTTCTCCATCCATTGCCTCTTCCTTCTTCCATCCTTTCTCCCTTAGGTCCCCGGATATGTTCTCCTTCCACCTCATCTTCGGTCTTCGTCTCCTTCTCGCTCCTTCAGTCTTTATATCTTCAACTCTGTTTCCGATATACTCTTCCCCTTTTCTCTGTAAGTGTCCGTACCACCTGTGTCTGCCCTCTTGTATCTTTTCCCCATAGGTACCACTTTCACAGCTCCTCTAACAAATTCATTTCTAATCCTGTTCTTCCTTGTTACCTCACACATCCACCTCACCATCCTCGTTTCCACCACTTCCATCTTCCTTTCCTGGGCTACTGTGATTGGGCATGTCTCTGCCCCATATATCATAGCAAGCCTTACCACCGACTTGTACACTTTCCCTTTCAACCCAATGCTTACCTTCTTGTCACACGACACTCCACTCATTTTCCTCCAGTTGTTCCAACTGCAATTTATTCGATGTTGTATCTTGCTTTCCAGTCCTCCATCCCTCTGTATGTATGACCACAAGTATTTAAATTTGCAGAGCGATTTCAGCTCATCATCCTGGATCTTGCAAGACCTCATCTGCACATCCTTCAGTGCTAAATATTCTGACTTTGTCCTGCTAATTTTCATCCCTCTTTCTTCTAGTGCCTTCCTCCAATCCTCCAGCTTTCTCTCAAGTCAGTCGATTCTCTGCTGACAAAGAACCACATCATCCGCAAACATCATATTCCACGGTGCTTCCTTCTTCACATCTTTCACCAGAACATCCATAATCAGGTCAAAAAGGTAGGGACTAAGCGCAGACCCTTGATGTAACCCTACTTTTACTGGAAACTCCTTTGTCATGCCCACATTACTTCTCACCTTCGTCATTGCTCCTCTGTACATGTCCTTCACTAACCCAACATACTTCTCTGGCACGCACTACTCTCTCATGCTTCTCCATATTTCGTCCATTGGGACTCTGTCATATTCTTTCTCCAAATCAGTGAAAGCCATATGTAGAACGGCTTGTAGCTCCCCGTGTCTCTCCACTATCACCACTGGTAACTCTTTCGAAATTATGGATAATTTCTGCAGGAGTCTTCCGACAACTTGAGTCCACGCCACGCCGGGTTGCTACACTATGCCGAGCAAAAGGAGGTCCGACACGATATTAGGATGTATTCCATGAATTTTATCACTTTAGTGTATACATTGTAGGACTAGCAGTCCTTGGAGAAAGGATATTGCGGAAACATGGCTTAGTCGCAGCCTGAGGGGTGTTTCCACAGTGGCTTTTCATTCTGCAGCGAAGTGAAGGGTGATTTGAAGTTTCTTGGCAGACTGAAACTAGGTACCGGACTGGGACACGAACCTGGGACATGAAGCTTTTGGAAGCAAGTGTCCACCTGACAGGTTCAGCTCACGGTGCGACACACAATTTTAATCTGCCAGGATGTTTCATAGCTTATGGTGTTGTTCTTAATTCATGTGAGATACGATGATATTTGTTTTCCCAATACCACCAGAAGATGGATATATGGAGGAAAGCCACAACATGAAGTCTCATTGGCACTCTTTGTCTCTGAGCCAATCCAGGCCAACTGATCTATCGCCGTGGTCGGATGGAAGCACAGTGAGCTGCGTGGCGGGCTCCCCGTGCTCCAGCTGGGTAATTGCAGCGATCCGTTTCCCGCCCTGGCGCGCTGTGCGCTGTTGAGAAATGCGTTCGGTGCGTGACGCCATCGGGCTGTGGCGCTGTCGCAGCCGTGTAATTGGCCGCAGCTGAGTCGCGTAGACAGCGATCCGTCACGTCGAGCGGCCAATCTGCGCGCCGCATTTAGCGCCCCTCCGCGCTGACACACCCCTCCTGCTTACCAACAGGTGCCGCGCCCTGCTCCGTGTCACGTAGGATCACCACCTGCTTCCACCCAAATATGCAAATATCGTCAATGAGCCGATTACTAGCCTTGCCGGATCGGATTTTCGTCGATCTGGACCATTAAATTCGGAGACGAGATACAGTATTCCTTTTCTCGTGTCTCTGAAGAGAGCTATCTAAATATAAACTTGATTTCATGTGTATTACAGCCAGGCGATGTTACTGTGAAGAAGAAGCACACAAGTCAACCTAATCCAAAATCTGTGCAGTACTCACCGGAGATCACCAGCAGATACGCTTCGAACTTTGGCGCTCAGTTTAGCGTTTTCTACGGCCGAAGATTGCGTACTTATGCGGTTAAACAGACCTCACGTAAATAAATTAGACACTCAGCACAATACAACAATGAGAATCACCTCAGGGTGCATAAGAACTACTCCAATATAGTGGCTTGCAGCACACCGTCATTTACAGTACTGGTCATTAAAATTGCTACACCACGAAGATGACGTGCTACAGACACGAAATTTAACCGAGAGCAAGAAGATGCTGTCATGTGCCAATGATTAGTTTTCCGCGTATTCACACTAAGTTGGCGCCGGTGGCGACACCTACAACGTCCTGGCATGAGGAAAACTTCCAACCGATTTCTCACACTCAAACAGCAGTTGACCGGCGTTGCCTGTTGAAACGTGTAAGGAGGAGAAATGCGTACCGTTACGTTTCCGACTTTGATATAGGTGGGATTGTAGCCTATCGCGATTGCGATGTATCGTATCGCGACACTGCTGCTCGCCTTGGTCGAGATCCAGTGACTGTTAGCAGAATATGGAATCGGTGGGTTCAGAAGGGTAATAGGGAACGCCATGCTGGATCCCAACGGCCTCGTATCACCAGCAGTCGAGATGACAGGCATCTTATCCGCATGGCTGTAACGGATCGTGCTGCAACGTCTCGATCTCTGAGTCAACAGATGGGGACGTCTGCAAGACAACAACCATCAGTACCAACAGTTCGACGACGTTTGCAGCAACATGGACTATCAGCTCGGAGACCATGACTGCGGTTACCCTTGACGCCGCATCACAGACAGGAGAGCCTGCGATAGAGTATTCTACGATGAACCTGGGTGCACGATTGGGCAAACGTCATTTTTTCGGATGATTTCAAGTTGTGTTTACAGCATCATGATGGTCGCATCCGTGTTTGGCGACATCGCGGCGAACGCACATTGGAAGCGTGTATTCGTCATAGCCATAATGGCGTATCACCCGGCGTGATTGTATGGGGTGCCATTGGGTACACGTCTCGGACACCTCTTGTTCGCATTGACGGCACTAAGAACAGTGGACGCTACATTTCATATGTGTTACGACCCGTGGCTCTACGCTTCATTCGATCCCCGCAGAACCCTACATTTGAGCAGGATAATGCACGACCGCATGTTGTAGGTCCTGTATGGGCCTTTCTGGATACAGAAAATGTTCGACTGCTGCAATGGCCAGAACATTCTCCAGATCTCTCACCAATTTAAAACGTCTGGTCAATGGTGGCCGAGCAACTGGCTCGTCACAATGAGCTAGTCACTACTCTTGATGAACTGTGGAATCGTGATGAAGCTGCATGGGCAGCTGTACCTGCACACCCCATCCAAGCTCTGTTGAACTCAATGCCCAAGCGTATCAAGCTCGTTATTACGGCCAGAGGTGGTTGTTCTGGGTACTGATATCTCATGATCTATGCACCCAAATTGTGTGAAAATGTAATCACGTGTCAGTTCTAGTATAATATATTTGCCCAATGAATGTCCGTTTATCATCTGCATTTCTTCTTGGTGTAGCAATTTTAATGATCCGTATTGTAGCTCCTCGTCTGTTATGATGACAGAAAGTCCTTGTTGTGCACAACTTCATACACAATAGTAAGGTGAGGTCGGCTACCGACTGAAGCAGCAACTGTCATCGTAGGAAAGATGGACAGTTTCGGAAATGGTTAGTGAACAAGTAACACCGCAAACAGAAGAACTACTTACCTTTTATTTCTCCATGCGAACGGGTACATTACAAATAATGCAATAAGAAACACAGTCGTGCTTTTACAACGGCAGCAGTGATGGTGACGCAGACACGAGCTGGTGCCGTCTGCGTACTCGTGATCTAGTTTCTATCGTTGGTGCCTCTGGATCACAGAGGCCCAGGTTCGATTCCCAGCCAGGTTGGCGAAATTTCTGCCTGGAAACTGGGTGTTTGTGTTGTCCTCATCATTTCATCATCATGATTCCTAACTGTTGCTAGACTGGACTGTGTACAAATTGGGACTTTGTATGGGCGCTGATGACCGCGCTGTTGAGCGCCCCACAAACCAAAACGTCGTCATCATCATCATCATCATCACCATCACCGTCTGCGTAGCTTCATTCCGAGTGAGAGTGGGTTTGAGACTCTGCCACCACCCGTCGTATATTATGGCGGCAGAGGGCACTTCTGGAGGAAATGCTCCACTGGGTCCGCCGGACTCCGCGTGGCAGCTGTCTATAGTGGGCGCGAAGTCGCCATTCTGTTACCAACTGTGGAACGCCAGTAAGGTGGTGTCTATACCTGATACCACAGTCTTGTTGAAAGAATATTCCAAAATAATAAATGACGTCCAAATTCCCACCCATGAATGTATTCCTCCGTTGACAGCAAACCTACTTAGTTCCAAAAATCCTCTTTTGGAACTGGTCCGACTGCTTGGCGATAGCAGTCTCAACACTGACAGAAAATATCGAAAACCTGGACTACGAATGCTCCACCTGAAGTGAGACATCTTACTCAACTTTTACAGAGACCCAACTGCTTTGAACTTTCATCGCTTAAGTGGAAGAATATATACTGATCAGTCAAAACGTTATGACCACTACCGACCACGACGTTAGGGCGGTGCTGGTAAATGACATGTTAACAAAAGTATGACAGCGGAGACGACACGGACGGGAGATCACCCTAGCGAAGATATGGGCTGGAAATGGTTTAATCCATTGAGATAAGCGACTTTAACAAAGGACAGATTATTATTACTCAGAGTGTGTGAACGAATGTCTCGAAAACGGCGAAACTAGTCGAATGTTCACGAGCTACTGTCATGGTTGCGAACACCTACGGAAAGGGGAAGAACCACATTTGAACTATCGCTAGGCGCTAAATGGTTGGACGTCCAAGACTCTTCAAAGACAGTGCAGTCTACTGACTGGTTTGATGCGGCCCGCCACGAATTCCTTTCCTGTGCTAACCTCATCACCTCAGAGTAGCACTTGCAACCTACGTCCTCAATTATTTGCTTCACGTATTCCAATCTCTGTCTTCCTCTACAGTTTTTGCCCTCTACAGCTCCCTCTAGTACCATGGAAGTCATTCCCTCATGTCTTAGCAGATGTCCTACCATCCTGCCCCTTCTCCTTATCAGTGTTTTCCACATATTCCTTTCCTCTCCGATTCTGCGTAGAACCTCCTCATTCCTTACCTTATCAGTCCACCTAATTTTCAACATTCGTCTATAGCACCACATCTCAAATGCTTCGATTCTCTTCTGTTCCGGTTTTCCCACAGTCCGTGTTTCACTACCATACAATGCTGTACTCCAGACGTACATCCTCAGAAATTTCTTCCTCAAATTAAGGCCGGTATTTGATATTAGTAGACTTCTCTTGGCCAGAAATGCCTTTTTTTGCCATAGCGAGTCTGCTTTTGATGTCCTCCTTTCTCCGTCTGTCATTGGTTATTTTACTGCCTAGGTAGCAGAATTCCTTAACTTCATTGACTTCATGACCATCAATCCTGATGTTAAGTTTCTCGCTGTTCTGATTTCTACTACTTCTCATTACCTTCGTATTTCTCCGATTTACTCTCAAACCGTTCTGTGTACTCATTAGACTGTTCATTCCGTTCAGCAGATCATTTAATTCATCTTCACTTTCACTCAAGATAGCAATGTCATCAGCGAATCGCAACATTGATAACCTTTCACCTTGTATTTTAATTCCACTCCTGAACCTTTCTTTTATTTCCATCATTGCTTCCTCGATGTACAGATTGAAGAGTAGGGGCGAAAGGCTGCAGCCTTGTCTTACACCCTTCTTAATACGAGCACTTCGTTCTTGATCGTCCACTCTTATTGTTCCCTCTTGGTTGTTGTACATATTGTATATGACCCGTCTCTCCCTATAGCTTACCCCTCTTTTTTTCAGAATCTCGAACAGCTTGCACCATTTTATATTGTCGAACGCTTTTTCCAGGTCGACAAATCCTATGAAAGTGTCTTGATTTTTCTTTAGCCTTGCTTCCATTATTAGCCCTTTACTTTTCCTAAAGCCAAACTGATCGTCACCTAGCGCATTCTCAATTGTCTTTTCCATTCTTCTGTATATTATTCTTGTAAGCAGCTCGATGCATGAGCTGTTAAGCTGATTGTGCGATAATTCTCGCACTTGTCAGCTCTTGCCGTCTTCGGAATTGTGTGGATGATGCTTTTCCGAAGGTCACATGGTATATCGCCAGACTCATATATTCTACACACCAACGTGAATAGTGGTTTTGTTGCCACTTCCCCCAATGATTTTAGAAATTCTGATGGAATGTTATCTACCCCTTCTGCCTTGTTTGACCGTAAGTCCTCCGAAGCTCCTTTAAATTCCGATTCTAATACTGGATCCCCTATCTCTTCTAAATCGACTCCTGTTTCTTCTTCTATCACATCAGACAAACCTTCACCCTCATAGAGGCTTTCAATGTATTCTTTCCACCTATCTGCTCTCTCCTCTGCATTTAACAGTGGAATTCCCGTTGCACTCTTAATGTTACCACCGTTGCTTTTAATGTCACCAAAGGTTGTTTTGACGTCCCTGTATGCTGAGTCTGTCCTTCCGACAATCATATCTTTTTCGATGTCTTCACATTTTTCCTGCAGCCATTTCGTCTTAGCTTCCCTGCACTTCCTATTTATTTCATTCCTCAGCGACTTGTATTTCTGTATTCCTGATTTTCCCGGAACATATTTGTACTTCCTCCTTTCATCAATCAACTGAAGTATTTCTTCTGTTACCCATGGTTTCTTCGCAGCTACCTTATTTGTTCCTATGTTTTCCTTCCCAACTTCTGTGATGGCCCTTTTTAGAGATGTCCATTCCTCTTCAACTGTACTGCCTACTGCGCTATTCCTTATTGCTGTATCTATAGCGTTAGAGAACTTCAACCGTATCTCGTCATTCCTTAGTACTGCCATATCCTTTCTTTGCGTATTGATTCTTCCTGACTAATGTCTTGAACTTCAGCCTACTCTTCATCACTACTATATTGTGATCTGAGTCTATGTCTGCTCCTGGGTACGCCTTACAATCCAGTATCTGATTTCGGAATCTCTGTCTGACCATGATGTAATCTAATTGAAATTTTCCGGTATCTCCCGGCTTTTCCAAGTATACCTCCTCGTGATTCTTGAACAGGGTATTCGCCATTACTAGGTGAAACTTGTTACAGAACTCAATTAGTCTTTCTCCTCTTTCATACCTTGTCCCAAGCCCATATTCTCCTGTAACCTTTTCTTCTACTCCTTCCCCTACAACTGCATTCCAGTCGCCCATGACTATTAGATTTTCGTCCCGCTTTACATACTGCATTACCCTTTCAATATCCTCATACACTTTCTCTATCTGGTCATCTTCAGCTTGCGACGTCGGCATGTATACCTGAACTATCGTTGTCGGTGTTGGTCTGCTGTCGATTCTGATTAGAACAACCCGGTCACTGAACTGTTCACAATAAAACACCCTCTGCCCTACCTTCCTATTCATAACGAGTCCTACACCTGTTATACCATTTTCTGCTGCTGTTGATATTACCCGATACTCATCTGACCAGAAATCCTTGTCTTCCTTCCACTTCACTTCACTGGCCCCTACTACATCTAGAGCCTTTGCATTTCCCTTTTCAGATTTTGTAGTTTCCCTACCACGTTCAAGCTTCTGACATTCCACGCCCCGACTCGTAGAACGTTATCCTTTCGTTGATTATTCAATCTTTTTCTCATGGTAACCTCTCCCTTTGCAGTCCCCTCCCAGAGATCTGAATGGGGGGGCTATTCCGGAATCTTTTGGCAATGGAGAGATCATCATGACACTTCTTCAATTACAGGCCACATGTCCTGTGGAGTCCGCAGCTCGTGATCGTGCGGTAGCGTTCTCGCTTCCCACGCCCGGGGTCTCGGGTTCGATTCCCGGCGGGGTCAGGGATTTTCTCTGCCTCGTGATGACTGGGTGTTGTGTGATGTACTTACGTTAGTTAGGTTTGAGTAGTTCTAAGTTCTAGGGGACTGATGACCATAGCTGTTAAGTCCCATAGTACTCAGAGCCATTTTTGTCCTGTGGGTACACGTTACGTGTCTTTAATGCAGTGGTTTCCATTGCCTTCTGCACCCTCATGTCATTGATCATTGCTGATTCTTCCGCCTTTAGGGGCAATTTCCCACCCCTAGGACAAGAGAGTGCTCTGAACCTCTATCCGCTCCTCCACCCTCTTTGACAAGGCCGTTGGCAGAATGAGGCTGACTTCTTATGCCGGAAGTCTTCGGTCACCAATGCTGATTATTTATCAAAATTTGGGCAGTGGCGGGGATCGAACCCTGGACCGAAGACGCTTTGATTATGAATCAAAGACGCTACCCCTTTTCTTTTTTTTTTTAGTCTCATTTTGTTCGCCTTTGTTCGTTGCGTCTGCTCAGAGCGGACGTCGTAAGACATCCGTTTAAGTTCGTTGATGATCGATCAACTCAGTTTTTTTATTACAGAGGGCACGTAACCCTCTGACCGAACACGCTGAGCTACCGTGCCGGCTACCCCTAGACCACGGGTATGCTCTATAAAGTAGGATACATAGTGATGTGTGGCATCTCTGTCGGACGAGCGCAATGCTGGTGCACGCATGAGTGTTTCGGAGCACACCATTCATCTTACATTATTTAACGTGGAGCTCTACAGCAGACCACCCCTACGTATTTACATGTTGACCCAATGACATCCGCTACGGTCGCAGGTTCGAATCCTGCCTCGGGCGTGGATGTGTGTGATGTCCTTAGGTTAGTAAGGTTTAAGTAGTTCTAAGTTCTAGGCGACTGATGACCTCATAAGTTGAGTCCCATAGGGCTCAGAGCCATTTGAACCATTTGAACTGGTCTACCTCTATAGCACAGTCATTCATTAGGCAATGGGCAACGAGATGTCGATGACTCAGCGATAAAAGGAGTTTTGCGTTTTCCGCTCCAAAAAGTGCAAATCACTCACAACCCAGCGGCGTGACTTTGGCCGAGTATACGGGACTGCGCCCGCTACAGCTCAAAACATTCGATGACGTCCCCAGCAGTTTCAAGGCATTTGTTGTTAATTTTAAGGCAAATCCACAATTACCGTACCTCTACGCCTCAAAGCTTTTTACTAGTTCTATAGAAGTCTCCCATCTCAATAGCCGAGGTCGCTAAGGCACGCTTGTGCGGTAGCGCTGGGCTAGGAGGTACACCGCTTCGAATTCTGCTGGTATAACTTTTTCACTGCTATCGAGGGGAGGAGCTGTAGAGGCGTAAAGTTCCTACTCAGCAGTCTTTGCTCCAATGTCCCCCAACTAAACTCCGAACTTCTCCGCTGCGCCACATGGAATGACAGTGCATCAGTCGGATTGGGACGTTGAGCTCGGCGGGACCCTTGGCGGTATTTCCTCTGTCCCCTTCATCCACAACAACACGACCCGAACACCACACTTTACAAGCAGTCATCACAGTCATACATGCAACACAAATACACAACTGACACCTCGTAACAGGTTGGAAGTTGACAACGGCAAACCAGCTCTACAGGCACCTTCCCTAGGCCGTCGATACAGTATTCCTGTATCAGCCACACTACCCTCATTCCCTGAGTGGACTACGAAAGTATACACGTCGTGCTAGCGCAGACTTTGCTACTCGTCGTTCGTGAGTCTGGAGTGTTTTGCTTCGACGATTGTGTGCAGAACTATACAGGGTTCAGCTGCTACAGGCTATTCACGATGGCGATAAATACACTGTTGGCCATAAAAATTGCTACACCAAGAATAAATGCAGATGATAAACGGGTATTCATTGGACAAATATATTATACTAGAACTGACATGTGATTACATTTTCACGCAGAATGGGTGCATAGATCCTGAGAAACCAGTACCAAGAACAACCACCTCTGGCCGTAATAACGGCTTTGATACGACTGGGCATTGAGTCAAACAGAGCTTGGATGGCGTGTACAAGTACAGCTGCCCATGCAGCTTCAACACTATACCACAGTTCATCAAGACTACTGACTGACGTATTGTGACGAGCCAGTTGCTCGCCCACCACTGACCAGACGTTTTCAATTGGTGAGAGATCTGGAGAATGTGCTGGCCAGGGCAGTAGTCGAACATTTCCTGTGTCCAAAAAGACCCGTACAAGACCTGCAACATGCGGTCGTTCATTATCCTGCTCAAATGTAGGGTTTCGCAGTGATCGAATGAAGTGTAGAGCCACGGGTAGCATCACATCTGGAATGTAACGCCCACTGTTCAAAGTGCCGTCAATGCTAACAAGAGGTGACCGAGACATGTAACCAATGGCACCCCATACCATCAAGTCAGGTGATACGCCAGTATGGCGATGACGAATACAAGCTTCCAATGTGCGTTCACCGCGATGTCACCAAACACGGATGGTCCATGCTGCTGCAAACGTCGTCGAACTGTTCGAACAGATGGTTGTTGTCTTGTAAACGTCCCTATCTGTTGACTCAGGGATCGAGACGTGGTTGCACGATCCGTTACAGGCATGCGGATAAGATGCCTGTCATCTCGACTGCTAGTGATACGAGGCCGTCGGGATCCAGCACGTCGTTCCGTATTACCCTCCTGAAGCCACCGATTCCATATTCTGCTAGCAGTCATTGGATCTTGACCAACGCGAGTAGCAATGTCGCGATACGACAAACCGCAATCGCGATAGGCTACAATCCGATCTTTATCAAAGCCGGAAAAGTGATGGTACGTATTTCCCATCCTTACACGAGGCATCACAACAACGTTTCACCAGGCAACGCCGGTCAACTGCTGTTTGTATATGAGAAATTGGTTGGAAACTTTCCTCATGTCAGCACATTGTAGGTGTCGCCACCGGCGACAACCTTATGTGAATGCTCTGAAAAGCTAATCATTTGCATATCACAGTATCTTCTTCCTGTCGGTTAAATGTCGCGTCTGTAGCACGTCATCTTCGTGGTGTAGCAATTTTAATGGCCAGTAGTGTAACTATCTGTTAAGTTTTGTAAATTTTTCTACGCATGGAAGACAGCAAACCCATTCATTTTTAGTTTTCAGTTATGGGGCTACTTTGCATTTGTAAGAGCAGGGGAACACAGCAGGTACATACCACAGTGGTGCGCGAGAAGGCTCTCGAAAGCTTCTGCGTTTTGCGCCGTTTGTCGACAAAAGAATTATAATCCATTACTTCTTGCGGATGCAAGGGTTTCAGAAATCACATACCTGGATCTGCTGCAGACAAGTATTTCTTCACAACTTCGAGGACACGCCGAAAATTTCATGTTTGAACATTCTGGAGTACTAGAGCACGGCAGTCGGCGGGTGTGGCCGAGCGGTTCTAGGCGCTACAGTCTGGAATCGCGCGACCGCTACGGTACGAATGTTTTCGACACATCCTGTATGACTACATTCTGTATGGCGGGTGACACAGCCGTGGCGTACTTGCAAATTCTTGTTACTGAGTCTGCGGCAGGGCATCTCTAGCGCATGTACGCAAAATAAATACGTTTTGTTCAGAAGAAAATGTAACCACTAAGTGAAGATTGGGTTTTCTCGAAACTGAACTTAAGTGGAGGAAACTGTCTTTCGTAAACTAAATACTTTTGTATAATTACGTATAGGGTGGCGTAAGCGAAAAAGTTTCTGGACGTCATCATCATTACCCATTAGCTGTATTCGATAGATTTCTATTCACGAATTTACCAAAATTCTTCAGTTAAAACACGCAGAATGCTATGACAGTAATACGAATGAGACGCTCATACAGCATTTGAGTGCAACAATTTATATGGATATGGAGCGGAATATTCACAGAGGTTCGTTCAGCCATAGGTGGCAGGGTTGGGTTTATTCGGCAGGGTGCTATTTCATCGAAAACTGACATTTTGAGAACTTGCCTCTGTACAAAATACGGTTTGATTCCCGCAGCGAAGAAAAAACAACTAACCACTCTTAATAATGCTGTTTATTCACACAAATAGCGCCGTTATCGGCTTCGAACCGACAGGTTCATCATAAGAGTGTCGTTCACATTAAGATAATTACTTCCTGTTGTTTACTTTATTTTTTATTTCCCCATGGTGCATTTAATGCAAGATACAGTAGAAAACGGCATAAAACGTGTCGCACTTCCATTTTTAGGGAAGATATCCTGCAAAATAACCAGTCTACTTAAAAACACTAATATTAAGGTAAACTTACAAACAAACAACTTCGACAAATAGCAATTCAAAACATCTCCATACAAAAGATCTAGCATATTCAAACTCAGCTGTCAACGTTGTATGTTCTGCTATGCAGAACAAACCATGAGGTGCTTTGAGACTCGGTTCAAAGAGCATATAGATGCTACACGTTTGAACAACACACCTAAATCCACATTTACAAGGCACACAGCTCTCAACAGCCATGGAATATAAAGCATTGTAGACCATTTGCAGAATTGCTCCTTGCTTAGAAAGGTAGTTTTATGTACACACTTGAAGAGACTGAAATATGTTCATATAAAAGCTAATCATCACAGAATCTCCTCAAAGAACAGTTTCCGTTTGAAAAATAAATAGACATTACCCGCCTTAACAAAACAACACGCAGACACTAACCCAACATGAACCGACACGTAAAACTGCTTGCTTAGTGTTTAATTTCAATAGTCTAATTAATTTAAAGCTTCGACTAGCTTTCACATTTTAATATAATGTCCATTTATGTACAACTGTCTCTCACGATTTACTTTGTCTCCAGTGTTTACTATAACGTTTACATAGCGTCATTATTAAAACTTTATAACAAACTGCCTTCTTTATTCGTTTATCTCAATTGTAATCAGATCCCACTGACTATAAATTGCATGTACAAAACGTTTGTGTTTCGTAAATTTCTGCTGTACATCAATGTACATACTGTAATATGTCTGAAAGAGAAATTATTTGACACTGTTGTAGAGGAGACCAATGCCTGTTATGGTTTAGTTAGGTTGCTACTGTCATCTCACGCCAGTTCCGTAACCTGCCTATAAAAGTGAGCGAATTCTCTGTTCTACTATAACTTAGCGGACTGCTTACAACTGACGTAAGTGTGTCATAGTTTTTTCTTCACAATCAACGTTTAATCCATCTCAATCAGCAAGTTCTTAGCTATCTTTGAGTACAATGCAGTTGTAAAACGACTGTTTACCGTGATCAGTAGATGTTTACTCAATAGATATACCTTTGGAGCAGAATGATGTACTTGTATACGCCGTTCCGCGCCGAACATCTTAACGTAACTAAACTAAGGACATCACACACGTACATGCTCGATGCTGGATTCGAACCTGCGACCGTTGCGGTCGTGCGGTTCCAGACTGAAGCGCCTAGAACCGCCCAGCCACACTGGCCGGCTATTAAGCATCCTCTGGCATTATTCACTTTAAAGGCTTTCGCAGAATTTTCATGTAGATCACCGTCCCGTGGTAATTATCCTGAGGGGTACGGGTTAGCGAGTTTCTACTGTGTGTAGTAGAGTGGTAAGCACTCTCTACCATTGTTACTGAGCGAGGTGGCGCAGTGGTTAGACACTGGACTCGCATTCGGGAGGACGACGGTTCAATCCCGCATCCGGCCATCCTGATTTAGGTTTTCCGTGATTTCCCTAAATCGCTCCAGGCAAATGCCGGGATGGTTCCTTTGAAAGGGCACGGCCGAATTCCTTCTCCATTCTTCCCTAATCCTATGAGACCGATGACCTCACTGTCTGGACTCCTTCCCCAAACAACCCAACGCAACTCGACCATTGTTACAGAGACATTGGTCCCCAGGGTTTGTATGTAGATCATTGTTAAGGTATGGGAGTGTGGCACAGCGTTGCAGAAGCGCGAGAGGTGCCACTTTGCGAGCGCCGCGAGTGTACGCTGCCCGGGGCTACGGAGTGGCCGGCCGCATTAATTCAGTACACGAGGTGTCCCGTCGCGGCCCGTCGCGCTGTCGCAGGTCTGTGGACTCGGCGCAAAACGAGCAGCACGCCGGCTTAATAGCGGACGGCAGCGGCGAGGCGACTAGGGGGCCGGGAGGCCGTTCCCACCGCCGGCAGCTTCCGCCGGCGCCGCCTCCCCACACTCCGCACAGTGTTTTACTAGGGGTAGCCTCAAACTCTGAATCATCACCTCGCTAAAGTAAAGTTACACATCACCATAAAGCTGATAACTACCGAGGAATAACATTATTGAAATCGGCATGTAAAATATTTGCAAACATCTTCAAAACAATTAGTACAGGCACTTGTGAAGGCATTGCTAAATACGCATACAAAATTTTTTTTCGCGATTTTCTTTAGATTTCTATTCTTTTTCTTTTGTTCATATGGGCATTTCTAATTGTGACTAGGTAAAATTCTACTGTTTTTAAATGTAAAGATGTAATTGTGATTATTTCGTTGGCCAATGGATAAATATGTTTCCTGCTTTGTACCTGTGGTAAAGTTTGTAAAGTTCTCGTTTGGAATATTATTAATTGTGAAAAATGCAGTCAATAACATTTATAAAGATTTATGTAATTTAAGATAACGATATAACATCTATAGACAGGGGACAGCGGTAGTGATATCGATAGTCGAAAGTTTGTTGTGTAGTAGAGGGGATGATGGATGGTGTGTCTGTGAAGCGTGCGCGGGGAAAATAGTACTGTGTTTTATGAAAAGCATACGTAATTGTATGGACAGTGGTACCGAACTATCAGATTGTTAATTCTCTTTACCACTGCGGGATGTAATGCCATCGCCAGCGAACTTTAAGAGCAAGGAAACCGGACTGTGATAGTGCCGCTAACATTACTTTGTTGTGGCCGACACTAACTGTGCTTTTATGCGAACGAACTTTGCTGATATTGGTTTTGGGTGGTGGAACTGTTGTATATCACAGTCTATCAAGCCGTGAAAGTGAAGACTTTAATTAACTGCGCAATATAAATGACTTTCAGTGACGTTGTCGAAGTTTGAAATGCGAGAACATAGTGGACATTGTTCACGGTGTGCTTCACACACAAGAACAATTCTATGAACTGTGTATTTGTGGCTAAGACTATATGAATGTGAAGAACTGTGTAATTATGGACGATAGCGTCACGGACAGTGCATAAAGTGTAAAAATGAGCGATGCCTACGTAACGTACTTTGAAAGAGAGGACATGTCAACAACGGTCGTATACTGGCGTCTTGTGGTTTGTTAATCACCACGGGGTTAATGATACAGCTGTGCCGGAACTTTATTTGCGTTTCGCCGGAGAAGATTAACCAGCGGAACTGCCTGTATCCTGCTCTCATCATCGTAACCCGCCGACATCGTGCTGCCCAACGCAACGCTTCATATGCAACAAAAAGTTAAGAGATTTCGATGAACGCTATCCCCTGAACTAGAAACTCACTGTCTCTATTAAAAGTATAAGAATTACAGACTCTATTCAAATAAATTCTTTGTTTAGTTTATGTTTGCCTTCTGCCAACGAAAATAAAATTACAATCAGTGAATTAAAAGTTGCCTGGTAGTCATTGTTGAAACATCAGTAAATATAAACTTCTTCCTCTCGTTAGAACTAATTCTCGCTGCATGTCAAAATTATTGCGCGAAAATTACGGCGACCGCCATAATTGCTTGCGTTCTGACCAATAACGTAAAAGCTGCTATTCTCGTATTGGTACATTTCCTGACGTGAGCGGGAATTATAAATGTCAGCTGTCAAATCACGCAGGGACTGTTTACCCAGTAATAAAAGTTTTTGATATTGTATTGCTTCGAGTCGTAGTATTAAGAGACACTGGTTATACTCAAAAGTGGGTAGATGTATGGTGAAACCCTCCAGTGTTCATGCGATTATTAACAGTATTTTGTGTGATTCACGAAATTTTGTCAATTTTTCTAATTACTTTCAGATATTGTCTTAGATGTCTTTGAAGTTTCAGAGAATATATTCACAATTTTGTCGGTTCAGGTTAAGTTCAGAGCAGTTTCTCGTGAATATTAGAGTTTTCAGTTCATAGACAAAGTGGGATCGTGACCAATTGAGAAGTATAACAAAGAGTGGTTTTACAACTAGAATTTCGGATGAGTTCACAGTTCAGATTTTGATAATTATTTTTCCTGTGGGTTGAGGTCATCACACACTGTTAAGCCTTCATGGCTGAGCAACAAAATGTCTTTGGTAAAGTTGTTTTTCATTGAAATTGATAACAGAATGACGTAGAGATTTCAGTCTAGAAACACATATTAGACTTCTGTAAAGTCAAGAGAAACTGGTACAGATTGTGGCGGATGAACATGCTCCCCAGCCACTTAACGATTATACATCTTACTTACTTACTTACTTACTCACTGGTCATACCGGACTCGAGAGTCCATTACCGCAGCGACGTATTTTCGCCATCTGTCCCTGTCTTGGGCTATTTCCTTCCATTCCCCTTCAATACCTAGGCTCCTCAAATTCACCGTCACGTTGTCCTCCCATCTACGCCCCGGTCTCCCCACAGGACGTTTTCCCTCTAGGTACCCTACCAGTACTCTGCGCGTTGCCCTGCTCTCATCCATTCGAGCTACGCCCCCCGCCCATCGCAGTCTACGTGATTTAATACTACTGATTATGTCGGGGCTTGAATAGAGTTCGTGAACCTCTTCATTATGCAGTTTTCGCCACTCTCCGCTAATGTCATCCCCTTTTGCTCCAAAAATTTTCCTCAAAATTTTGTTTTCAAATACTCGAAACGGCTTTTCATTTTGCACAGTGAGAGACCAAGTTTCACACCCATACAGCAGAACTGGTAGAATAATAGTTTTGTATATTCTAGTCTTTAAATTCCTAGACAATATTCGTGATGAAAGTAATCTATTCAGTGAGAAGTAGCACGCATTTCCCGCCGTAATCTCTTCTTCAGTTCGGAGTCAATCTCATTTCTCGAAGCGATGTCCACGCCTAGATACTTAAATGTGTTCCACTTTTTCGAACTGCATGTCTCCAACTCTTAACATTTCCTGATCTACTGCTGTTGACATTCTAGTAGTAACCAGGTATTTATTTTTGTCTTCACTTTTCCTTAGACCTACATCTTCACTAGCCTTGATTAACGCATTCGCATTTGCTGTTACACATTCTTTCCTATCGCTAATGATGTTTAGATCATCTGCATACCCTAATATCTTAATATTTCTATTTAACTCCACACTCTCTGAATTATCTTCAGCCATTCGTATGTCTAACATACTTCTTTGGTATTCCAAGTTCCAAAAGAATTCTGTACAATTCTGATTGCAATACTGAATCATATGCTTTTGTAAAATCTGTGAAAAGATTATGAACTGGTTTATTGTATTCCCATTTATTTTCCAAAATTTGACGCAGGGTGAATATTTGGTCTATAGTTGATCTGTTCCTCCGAAAGCAGGCTTGGTAATTCCCCACAATTTCATCTGCGATTACACATCGCCGGAAAAAATTAGTACACCTGTAAAGACCAAGTCGATTTTGATCAGATGACGGAATATGCCACGTGGGGAATAGCAGGTTGTTACCGATAATGGGTTCAGCGTCGTCTGCCAACAGTTAGCGTTGTGTCGTAGTTAGCAGAGCGTCATCTGTCTCTGCCCTTTAATAGGGAATGCTCACTGCCACAAGGCTCAGAGTGGTGCAAACGTGTGAAGCGAGTAGGCAACCGTGCAACGGAGGAGCACTGGTGCTTCCTCGTAACTGAGCGAGTTTGAAAGTGGTCAGAATGCGGCCTCCCGAGTCGCGGGGTGGTCCTTTCGGAGAACCGCCACACAAGTTGAACCTGCTTCGTCCTTTGTGCAACGATGATGGTGCCACTGTCCAAGTGACCATTCTCATATCCGTAGACGAGGTTCTGGACGTCCACGCAGCACAGACGCCTGCCAGAATCGTCGCACTGTAAGGGCAGCAGTGGCAAGTCGTACAGCTACCACAGAACGGATAAGAAGGCTTGTGAGACCAAACTTGTTAACACGAACAAATGGTTCAAATGGCTCTGAGCACTATGGGACTTAACTGCCGAGGTCATCAGTCCCCTAGAACTTAGAACTACTTAAACCTAACTAACCCAAGGACATCACACACATCCATGCCCGTGGCAGGATTCGAACCTGCGACCGTTGCGGTCGCGCGGTTCCAGACTGTAGCACCTAACACGAACAGTTGGAACAGGTTAGTAGCAGTGGGACTATGGGCAGACACGCCTGTAGACCGTCCTGCACTCACGCCACAGCATCGACATGCAGGGTTCGACTCATGCCGTCAGAGGATTGCTTGGAAGATGGGATGGCGCGCCGTGGTCTTCAGTGATGAAAACAGATTCTGCCTGCACCCAAGTTATGGTTAGTTTGCTCGTACGACGTAAACCTGCTGATGGAATGCATTTGTCCAAGACGCACTCGCCATACCGCAGGGCTTATTGTTTCGGGTGCAATAAGCTACAACCCTCTTCACATTTGGTGTCTCTAGAGGAGACGCCGACAGCGCTCGTTTCGTGAAGAAAGTTGTTATACCATTTTTTCCCTTCTTGCAACAGGAAGATGACGTCTTGTTTCACCAGGATAATGCCCGTGAAACTCAGAGTGCACTGCAAGATGTGGGGCAACGTCGACGGTCAGAACAATCACCAGACTTGTCTGCAATCGAGTACGTGTGGGATATGATGGGAGAGGCAATTGAATCACAATGTGGGAAAGTATAATGTGCTGCGAATACATAGAAAGAAAGATCCTTTATCATTTAGCTACAATACAGCAGGTCAGCAACTGGAAACAGTTAATTCCATAAATTATCTCGGAGTAGGCATTAGGAGTGGTTTAAATGATCATATAAAGATGATCGTCGGTAAAGCAGATTCCAGACTGAGATTCATTGGAAGAGTCCTAAGGAAATGCAATCCGAAAACAAGAGAAATAGGTTACATTACACTTGTTCGCCCATTGCTTGAATATTGCTCACCAGTGTGGGATCCGTGCCAGATGGGTTTAATCGAGGAGATAGAGAAGATACAACGGAGAGCAGCGGTCTTCGTCACAGGATTATTTAGTAATCGCTAAAGCGTTACGGAGGTGATAGATAAACTCCAGTGGAAGACTCTGCAGGAGAGACGCTCAGTAGCTCGGTACGGGCTTTTGTTGAAGTTTCGAGAACATACCTTCACCGAGGAGTCAAGCAGTATATTGCTCCCTCCTACGTATATCTCGCGAAGAGACCATGAGGATACAATCAGAAAAATTAGAGCCCGCACAGAGGCATACCGACAATCTTCCCTTCCACGAACAATACGAGACTGGAATAGAAGGGAGAACCGATAGACATACTCAAAGTACCCCCCGCCACACCGCGTCTGGTGGCTTGTGGAGTATGGATGTAGATATAGAGATGTAGACAAAAAGTGACTCGTGCAACTCGTCAACCAACTACTCTTACAGAACTACGTGAACAGGTCGAGCAATAGAGATGGGTAGTTCGAGAACGAACGGGTGCAAAGGAACGGTTCACCAAGATGAACGAAAGTACCGAGGAACGAATTCCAAGGAACGATCGGTTCATAGTTCACTTCGGTCGCGGCGGTCTACTTATAGTTCCCAGGAACGAGGAAAGATCGGTTCATAGTTCACTAGTTCACTTTGGTCGCGGAGGTCACTTTGGCAGTTCTCGTTCCAGCCTCGGTCGCGTGCTCGTCTCAGTCTCGGTCTCCCTACGCCGCACTCGTCGTTCTTCGCATGACCACCTGTCTCAGTTCCACTGCCGACTGCTCCTCGTTAGTTCAGTATCCAGTTGTTAGTTTCGTTCACTGCGCTCGCCTATTTTACATGTGTTCCAAACTGTTCTTGCACTTGGTTCTGGCTATTCAGCATCCACGACCGGTAATCAAAAAGTATTTTATAGTTACGTAAATTACATAAAAATTACGTTGTATGTAACAGGTACGTCTTTTCAGGTAACAAAAGAGCATATCAGCTCACTTCATTATATCGATGAACAGCAGAAGACACACTTTTAACAGGGCCAGTTTTTTTGTTATTCATATATTTTTTGATTTCGTCGACATGATTTAGCAGCTAACTTTCAAAAATTTGCTTGATGTTTAGTGTAAGAAAATTTATATAAGTGGGTTGTGGGTCATTTTGGTTCAGTAGGAAAAGCGGTGCCTCTCCATATGAAAAGACATAGATTGCCATAAACTCGTATTTACTTATTATCTCAAAAACATTTCTTCAGAAGGAGCTCTCAGACCAAAAACTTTATTACTGCGAACTTAATTATTATTATTATCATTGCTGCAACAACTTTAATAATGCAAAAAAACCTAATTTTTACGAAGCGTGTGACGCAAGTATGAGAAAACCACATTTTATTTTATGCTTCCGTAAAGTCTCTACTTTGCCTTCGAACTCAGAGACAACGTGAAGTATACATAGGGTGTAAACGATTATTGTTTACAACGTAACATAGCTATGTAGTGAAAGTCGAAACGAAGAATTTTATGCAAGACCCTTGTGGGCTATTATGTTGGGAAACAGCCACCAACAGGTTTACAAATGAGCGATAGCCCATGCGCGTCGCGTGAGATTTTCATGTTCTCTTCTCCAGCTCTCTACACATCGTCATCGATTGTTTCGCAATTGTTGTTTGCATTAGCTTGTTATTTCTTCACTGCCTTATTATTACATGTTTGTCTGTTTGTTGTATCTGCTCGTAACGGGCAACACATCATCCGTAATGGCGAGCAGTCTGTACTCGAGGCCGGTTTTCCGTGCGCCACCCTATATTATTTCCCTGCGATCAGCCACACAACGCTACAGTTGGCTAAACGAGAGGTTCCGCAGAATCACAGAAATTACTTCTAAAAGTGTGTCAGAATTCTGTAATGAATAAAAGCTCTATACTCATGGGGGAGGCAAGTGCCCCCTCTTGGTGTCCTCAATGCTTCAGTCACCTTCACTACTAGTTTTCAGTTTTTCATAAGAACCATATACCAAGCACAAATGAACGGTGGACGAGTAAAAATAAACGGTTCCCAAAAAAGGACGATCTGCAGTGAACTAGTTCCCAAGGATGAACGAGTTTGCCCATCTCTACCGAGCAGTCGAGCAGGCGTGGTACATCGCATCCCGGGACAACATTTCTCATCTGTGTGATCGACTCGATGCCAGAGTCAGTCCCTGAATTGTCGCCTGTGGAGGCCGCACCATGTACTATATGGGCGTTTCAGTATGGGTCAATACCTGGAACCTCAGAACCGCCTGTGCTATTGAACTGTAGGTGTAATCTTTTCATATACTCTTTTTGCATCGTTGCAATAATAAATATTGGGTGAATTGGAAACCTCTAAAACGGTGTACTAATTATTTTCTGGCAGTATATTTGCATGATTTACTCCAGTCTCTGGTTTCCTCTTCAGTTTTTAACCCTCTGTAGCTCCTTCTAGTACAATGGAAGTTAGGCCCTGATGTCTTCATAGATATCCTACCATCCTACCCCGTCTTTCTGTCATTGTTTTCCATACATCCTTTCATCGCCGATTCTGTAGAGAACCTCCTCATTTCTTACCTTATCAGCCCATCTTTTTGTCAACATACTTCTGTGTCACAACATCTCAATTCCTTCCGTTCTGGTTTTCCCACAGTCCATGTACCACTACTGTACAATGCTGTACTCCAAACGTACATTTGCAGATACTCCTTCTTCAAACTAAGGTCAACATTTGATACTAGTAGACTTCTCTTAGAGAGGAATGACCTCTTTGTCAGTGCTCTGCTTTTTATATCCTTCCTGCTTCTTCCATCTTGGTTTATTTCGCAGACATCCGTGACTTTTTCAACTTCGTGATCCCTGTGGGGTCCTGCCCACTCGTCACTTGTAGGGTGCCTGAAGGGTGCTGCGTTCCCTGAATGCTATAAAACAATTCAAGCAAATCAAGTTAATAGTTTTTATTGCCATAAAGAAGATTGACAACACTTAACTTTGAATTTACAACGGTGTCGCAAGCGAGGGGCAACATGCAAGTAAGTCAGAATTCTTACCTACATACAATATTCATGCAAATATGTAACACAGTTTTTTGGATCTCTAATAACGGCTATCGTAGTGCTCTCTTCTTGTAGGCGCCGCTCCTGTCGTGGTGCCGTCCTGATCAGCGCGCTATTGGCTGACGGCGTCTCACAGCCTTCTCTGCTATTGCTTTCTTCATCTTCGTGCCGGCGCTTGGGGTTACGCCGGAACAATTCCCAATTCTGATGTTAAGTTTCTCGCTGTTCTCATTTCTGATGCTTCTCATTACTTACGTCTTTCTTCAGTTTGCTCTCAATTCATATTCTATACCCATTAGACTGTTCAGTCCATTCAGCAGATCCCGTAATACTTCATAACATTCACTGTGGACTGAATATTTTGGTAGATATTTTTCCTCCCTGAATTTTATACCAGTCTTGAACCTTTGTTCAATTTCCTTCACTGCTTCTTCGATGAATTGACTGAACAGCAGGACGAAAGACTACATCCTTGTCTTACACCCTTTTCATGTTCTCTCTTGGTACTTATACATATTATACATTACCGGCCTTTCCCTCCAACTTCCCCTTATTTTTCTCAGAATTTACAATATCTTGCACCATTTTAAATTGTCGAAAGCTTTTTCTAGGTCGACAGATCCTAAGAATGCCCGTTGACTTTCCTTCACTCTTTCTTCCATTATCAATGTCTGAACTGTCACTCTGGTGCCTTTACGTTTCCTTAAGCCAAACTGATCGTCATTTAACAGAGCTTCAATTTTCTTTTCTATTCTTCTGTATTTTATTCATTTCAGCAGCTAGGATGCATGAGCTGTTAAGCTTATTGTGCAATAATTCACGCTCTTGTTGGGTCTAACTACCTTCGGAATTGTGTGGATGATGTTTTTCCGTGAGTCTGATGGCATATTGCCAGTCTCATACATTGCACACACCGATGTGAACAGTCGTTTTGTTGCCACTTCCCCCATACTTCTAGAAATTCCGACGGACTGTTACCCATCCTTTTTTGCCTGTTTTGATCTTAAGTCGTCCAAAGCTCTTTTAAATGCTGATTCTAATGATGGATCCCCTATATTTTTCCTGTTGACTCCTTTTTCTTCTCCTATCACGTCATCAGACAAGTATTCTAGCTCATAGGGGCCTTTGTCGCACTCTTTCCAACCATCGCTCTCTCCTTTGCATTTAACAGTGGAGTTGCCACTGCACTCTTAAAGTTACCCCTTGCTTTTATTTTCAACACAGGTTGTTTTGAGTTTTGTTTATGCAATGTCAGTCCTTCCGACAATCATTTCCTTTTCGATTTGTTTACATTTTTCATGCAGCCATTTCGTCTTACCTTATCCACACCTCCAATATATTTCATTCCTGGACAGTTACACTCATAGATTCGACCGTGATCGTCTTTTAATCAATAATGGTTGAGAACTGGACCCGTCGGCAGTCTGGCCGACTTTGCATGTCTTCATTCGCCGTTATTGATGCATGCTGTGAATACTGATAGCAAGAATCATAACATAAGAGAAGTAATACTTGCCAAACTCTTCATTCAATACACGAAGTATGTTACATTCAAAACAGGGCAAATTCCAAGCAGATCATATTCAGGACCCTCTAGATCTGTTTGTAAAGTAGTAGTAAAAGTTTATCTTGGTTTACCCGTAGGCCACAGTCAGCATGTATGACATGAAGTCACGGGTCGGATGACCTTCCTCTGTCTCCAGAACTCATATTCGAAGTTTTTTGGACTTAAGGACTTAATCGAAGAAGCCTGGGAGGCAATACCCCAGAAACACGTTAAATACCTCAGGTCGACATCCTTGTATAAAATGGTGTCAGCCTCAAAACTCACTTGCACAAGGTGAAGTAGATGGATGTAATCTTCGACAGGTTGAGTTTTTACTCAAATTTGTCACAGCGAGAAGATGAGCACTTCATACGCAGCAAATTGTTATTTTTACTTTCTGCTGCCTGTCACTTTTTTATGTTTAATTTTACGTATTTCAACGTGTTTGAAGCATATTTTTCTCATCATTAGGCGTTTATGCATGAAGGAGACTATTACTTAAAGATAACGTGTCTTAATCTAAATTAAGATACAACTGTTTTGTTCACTGTTCGCTGTTGGCGTGGCTCTTGGAGTGTTTTGGGGGTCGGAGGGGGCAGAGGATTACTCATGTTTACTTTGCAGTTAACCTCCTTGTGCCTATGTTTTTCTTTCCATCGTCTGCGATACCGTTTTTAGAGATGTTCATTCTCCTTGAACTAAACAGCTTAGTGAACTATTAATTACCAACTTGTCTCTTAAATTTCAACTTATTCTTCATAGTTACTAACTTGAGATCTGACTAGTCTATGTCTGCTCCTAGGTACGCCTTACAATCCAGTTTGCTATTTCGGAATTTCTGCCTGGCGTAATCTAACTGTAATCTTCCTGTATCCCCCGGCCTTTTCCGAGTATCTTCGTTCATCCATAGTTGAAATGGAAGACAGTGGGACGTTAGCTGGTATAAATTTACATTAAAAATGAAGAAATTCATACACTTGTTGACGTCAACTGCATGCGGCTGATACTAGAAGTCAGTGATGAGATACGGACGTGCTCTGTGTGGAAGGTGGTTGGTAGCTAGTATAGCCCTACCTCCTCCTCTTGTGGTTCGTGAACAGAATATTTTCTATAACCAGCTCAAATTTATCGCTCAACTCAGTTAACCTTTCTTCTCTGTCATTCCAAGTGCCAAACACGTATTCTTCCCTAACGATTTCTTCTGTTCCTTCTCTACAACCGCATTCCAATCCCCCCATGGTCTCCCTTTACGTACTGAATAACCCGCCCAAAATACTTACGTAGTTTCTGTATCATTTCGCTTCTGCTTGCGACGTCTGGTTGGTGACATTTTGAGAAATCGATAACACTATACTTTACTGAAACCAATGTACTTACAGCAAGATGTAGCTTCTCCATATTCTGCTGCACATGTTATAAACGCATCAGAGGGGTTTACCGTAATAGCTGCCAGTAGTGATAAAACCATTACCTGGTGCCAAGATACCAGCATTAAGACTTCTAGAGTTGTGCTTTTACTTTGGAAGAAGACTAAATTGTACAGGAGAAAGATAGATATGCGAGATGATATGCTGGCTCCCGGCATGGAACGAAAAGAAAGGAAGAGGACCAAGACGAGCAACGTAACTCGCTCTACTGACAGTACGAAAGTACGTAGAAGTTGCTGCTTCTTAAGCCTGAGCTTGATCGGCTGAAAATATATTGTAGGCTTCTGAAAATCTGCCGTGAATAATTTGTGAAGCATAGAGCATTTGATATGAACTGTTGTGAATTTGCTGCCTGACAAACATATAACAATAACTTAAACATAAAGTTAAATAAGAAACTAAAACCATTTTCTTGTGGCAATAAATATTCAAAAGCGTTTCACACGATAAAGTACAGGAACTCCGGCATGGAACGAAGAGAAAGGAAGAGGACCAAGACGAGCAACGTAACTCGCTCTACTGACAGTACGAAAGTACGTAGAAGTTGCTGCTTCTTAAGCCTGAGCTTGATCGGCTGAAAATATATTGTAGGCTTCTGAAAATCTGTCGTGAATAATTTGTGAAGTATAGAGCATTTGATATGAACTGTTGTGAATTTGCTGCCTGACAAACATATAACAATAACTTAAACATAAAGTTAAATAAGAAACTAAAACCATTTTCTTGTGGCAATAAATATTCAAAAGCGTTTCACACGATAAAGTACAGGAACTCCGGCATGGAACGAAGAGAAAGGAAGAGGACCAAGACGAGCAACGTAACTCGCTCTACTGACAGTACGAAAGTACGTAGAAGTTGCTGCTTCTTAAGCCTGAGCTTGATCGGCTGAAAATATATTGTAGGCTTCTGAAAATCTGTCGTGAATAATTTGTGAAGTATAGAGCATTTGATATGAACTGTTGTGAATTTGCTGCCTGACAAACATATAACAATAACTTAAACATAAAGTTAAATAAGAAACTAAAACCATTTTCTTGTGGCAATAAATATTCAAAAGCGTTTCACACGATAAAGTACAGGAACTGGATGTAGTTCTGGACATTTTTTTACCATTACCATTTCTGCGACAAGATGTGGAATAGTGACCTTCTATAAGAAATGGGATAAGTGTGGTGACTGGTGTGAAAATCTGAACTCTCTACATCTTCTTCTTCTTCTTCACGTAACGCTGCGCGTAGTGCAGAAACGTGTTATTATCGACGCCTGAGAGTGGATTGTAATGAAACAGATACTGAATTAATTTTTACGTGAAAGTTCTGTAAGAAATGAAAGTAGTTTTCAATTGCTCAGATCTGATTACACTTGATAATGATGCAACACGTCGTAGAAAGGGACATCGAAACTAGAAAGTTAAGTCCCCAAGTTTCGCGAGCGTAAAAACTGGGAGAAACCACCGACAAAACTCGTTTCTGGAATTGGTGAGCATTCCAGTACTTATTTTCGCTGAACACGTTAGAGTTTTCTTTTTGGTTGCTGTCGGATAACAAATAAAATCTTTGTCTGAGAAAAACAAAGTTACAGAAGATATCGATAACTGTTCAGATATGTCTCACAAGGAGAGGCCGCCAATTGTGAAATTCAGATTCGACTCATACTGCGCATAATAAAAGCCCATGGCCAGAGGTGTAATGTGGCAAAGCACCAAGATGCACTTCTCAGCCGTTGTCGAGAAAATCGAGTTAAAAGAAACCGTTGTGGTGAAATACTCTCTACGATTAACAGTTTTCTACAGCGTCGTGGCGCAGCGGTAGGCGCTCGGGTTCGTAATCCGAAGGTCACCGGATCGAACCTCGCGTCGTGCAACTTCTTTTTGTATTTGTTTTTTGTAATTCAAATATATATATATATATATATATATATATATATATATATATATATTTCACAAATGTTATTGTCTTCATAATGTTAACCACGTATAGTTAACGGAAGACGTAGAAACGAATACGTATAGCGTAAGTCAAACGTTCGAATTAGAATAGAGACCCCACGAACACAAATTAGCTGTGGCAGGTATGAAATATAAACTCCGTTACTCGCTCGTTACACTTGGAGGACAGATGTTGAATGGGCCGAAACGAGCCGCCGCATAACAGCGTAGTTGCCTGCTAACTTCGAAAGAAGGTAGATGCGGTCCCTAGCGCAACTTATAACATCGTCGAAAATCAGCGCTGACGGGAGAGCTTTGGTACACCCTGTTAAAAAAAGCGGAAAAATGGAGGCGGTACAATTGGAGAGCGATCCGCCTTCACCAACATGCATAAGCAATTCATTAATATATATATATATATATATTGATTCAGACCATTACCTAACTAGAATTAAAATCAAGTTTACAGCACGAAGAAGTCATCAGAAGAAAACAGAAATACAGAAATATGACACCAAGAAGATTAAAGAATCTAAAGTAAAAGAAGAATGGGAGAAGGAAAAGGCAAACACATGGGAAGAATTTCATTCTAAAATCACGCGAATAGCTAAGGAAACTATTCCCTTGAAAAAGATATTCAAACACCCTTGGTGGGATTCAGACTGTGAAAATGCATTGGAAAGGAGAAAAAAGGCATTTCAAGAATATAACAGTAAAAAATCACAAGAAAGTCTACATTTATTTAACGAGGTTAGAAAACAGGTTTCAAAAGCTATTAGGCAAGCAAAAAGGAAGTACACAAGGGCACAACTGGATGCCATAGAAGAAAATTTCCAAAACTATAATACAAGAGACTTCTACAGAACTTTCGCAGATAAAATACGAGGATATATCCCTCAAAATTTATGTTTCAGAAAACCTGATGGTAAATTAGCCCTAACAAACCAGGAAAACTGTCAAGTATTGGCTCAATATTTTTCTAACCTACTAAATTGCCCAGAACCTAGTTTAAGGTTTCCCAAAGAAATCAGTGCCAACGCTCAACCGGATTCATTACCACCAAAACAGGAAGAAATCAAATGTCACATTAAAAACTTAAAAAATAATAGAACATCTGGCGAAGATGGCATTGTTGCAGAGCTATTAAAAAACCTAGGACCAAAGACGTTGCAAGAGCTCACAAAAATAATAACAAAAATATGGGAAACAGAAAAATTACCAGAGGGTTGGAAATGTGCCCTTATTCACCCGTTACATAAAAAAGGAGACAGAACAAATGTCAATAACTACAGGGGAATCTCACTTTTACAAGTCACCTACAAAATTCTCTCAACATGCCTGCTGAAAAGAACACAAGAGCAGCTGGAACGCCAAATTGGTGATTATCAAGCAGGCTTCCGTCCCGGTCGCTCATGCACAGAACAAATATTTAATTTAAAGACAATAGTAAAACACAAAGCAATTAGAAATGCCCCCATAATTTGTACATTTGTAGATTTTAAGAAAGCCTATGACTCAATTGACCGGCAATCTTTGTTTAACATTTTAGAGGAACTTGGACTTGACTCCAAAACACTAAGGCTTATCAAAGAATCACTGACAGACACTGTATCTAAAGTTAAATTCAGGGGAGAAATCTCTGAACCTTTTCTCATAAAAACTGGAGTACGTCAAGGTGACGGGCTATCTCCACTTCTGTTTAATATAGTCCTGGATAAAGTCGTTAAGGAATGGGAAAAAGAATTAAAAAATCAATCCCACTGGAAACCAATCCATCTTGGTAGAACCAAAGACAACGTGGAGATATCTTGTTTAGCATTCGCGGACGACTTGGCCATACTTGCAGATGATGAAGAAATCGCCACCAAACAAACAGAGATCCTTAAGGAATGCGCGGATAAAGTAGGTTTGCAATTTCGTTTCAAAAGACAGAATTTTTCTGTACGAAATTCCATATACACAGTTTGAACACAAAATATGGAAAAATAAATAGAGTAAAACATTTTAAATACCTAGGTGAAATTTTGGAGCCAACCGGAGGAGAGAAAGTTGCACAGAAGATCAGACAACAGAAAATGAAGAGAGCATATGGTATGACACATGAAATATACAATAAAAAATGCATCTCCTCGAACACAAAAATCAGACACTACTGCGCAGTAATTAACCCAGCAGCACTATATGCTAGTGAAACGCTCATACTCCACACAAAATGTGATTTAGAAAAAATACTAAAAGAAGAACGAAAAATTATGAGAAAGATTTTAGGTCCAAAATTAACAGAAGAAGGATACCGGATACAATCAAGAAGAACCACAGAAACTATATCAAACCTGGCAGCAGACATAAGAAGGCGAAGATTAAAATTTTATGGACATGTCACTAGACTTCCCCCCACACGACTCACCAACAGAATTCTCACTTACATAGAAAAAGTCAAATCAACAACACCATGGATTAGCCAAGTAAAATTAGATTTACAAAAAGCAAATATTGAACTTAAAGATGTCAAAGATAGAAAAACTTTTAGAAATAAGGTGGAAAAGTGGATTGTATTGTCGGAGAAGGAAGCACTAAAGAGACCAGGAACAAAATGGACAGAAGAAAGAAAAAGAAAACATGGAGAACGAATGAAAGAAGTATGGAAGAAACGACGTCAGAAAACTTTGCGTGATCCTTCTGGGTCCATTCGCGATAAATAAGTATATATATATATATATATATATATATATATATATATATATATATATATATATATATTTGAATTACAAAAAACAAATACTAACAAAAATTGCATGGCGCGAGATTCGATCCAGCGACCTTTGTATTACGAGCCCGAGCGTTTACCGCTGCGCCACGACGCTATAGAACATTGTTAATCGTGGAGAGTATTTCACCGCAACGGTTTCTTTTAACTGTCGATTTTCTCGACAACGGCTGAGAAGTGCATCTTGGTGCTTTGCCACATTACACCTCTGGCCATGAACTTTTATTATGCGCAATATGAATCGAATCTGAATTTCACAATTGGCGGCCTCCCCTTGTTAGACATGCGGTATCAGCAGTTACACCGTTTCTCAGAAATACCTTGACCCCAGTCTCTCAGTATCAATTCCTTTGAAAAACAACGTTTACTTACATATTACTGCAGATCGCTGGAAAAGTAAACTCACAACGCGACAGTTCTGGGTTTTAGGCTCACTACAGAAATGTCTTGTTCCAAAATCGAGAACTCATTGTACCACTCCTGCAGTCGTGCATGGTATCATATTTAGTCTCACCGACTTGCAGTTTCTACTGTCTACAGGTGACCAAACGCAGCTCTTGCGCACACTGACCATACGTATTTGTGAATTCCATTAAATTGATATAGTACGAGACTATAGGTCATTTCTAGCTTGATAAATGTTTCCATCTCAGTTTGTAAGGTTCCAGTTACATTGACCTTTTATTCCCCCTATAGTATTAATTCCAAATGTATTATTAGAATTACAGGTTACAAACGTTTGCTGAGTCATGGGAGGATTTCTTTTCATTAATCATTTTGTGAAACTCTGTTTCAGACCATCGTCAAAGTGCTCCCAACCCGCCACCTAGCTTTGAACTCCCGGCAAAGAAGTACCTGGATGTGAATTGCGTGGACTCGATATATGAAGATGCAGATTGTCGACAGGTATCAAAATATCATCTCTGGGGCCACAATAGTCGTAACCACACGAGAGAAATGCACGACTTACCGCCGCCAACTTCACGGAAAAAAGTGGACTTTTGGACGCTGTAGTATTGGTACAGGACTGCATTTTGCACCTACGTCTAGAGCACCGCCATTAATAAGTTTTGTTTGTGTTAGAGCTTTGTATGGATCGGTCATCACGTAAGCCTAACTTCGGTGACACTGTAAGGTCACTCGCTGACAGCAACCAACACTAATAAACATTAGCACATGTACTAGATCTAGGACTGATGACACACTTGCGATATAAGAGAGTTAAATCTTAATAATTACTTCTTTACTTTTCCCCACGTGTAGCAGTATTTGTATAGAATGGAATTTCTGTAAACCCATGTTACAACGTAATATCATGTCCATTTCTAAATACTCCTTCCATAAATTAAACTCTTTTTCCTCTTTTTGAAATTTTAAAACTCAGTTTCCAGGTTCATTTCGATTATTATTTTCTAGACATTCGAACGGTATTGCCTGGCTTAATACATCAGTTCTCGTCGTATCACCGAAGTTAAGCAAAGTCGAGCGTTGCCAATTGAGCCGGCCGGAGTGGCCGTGCGGTTCTAGGCGCTACAGTCTGGAGACGAGCGACCGCTACGGTCGCAGGTTCGAATCCTGCCTCGGGCATGGATGTGTGTGATGTCCTTAGGTTAGTTAGGTTTAATTAGTTCTAAGTTGTAGGCGACTGATGACCTCAGAAGTTAAGTCGCATAGTGCTCAGAGCCATTTGAACCATTTTTGAACCAGTTGACGCGGATGTTAAGCTCCGGACTCTCCTGGTGTTACTCGTGAGGAGAGTTCCTATGTGCTGGTTCCGGCTTTCACCTGCTCTCTCGACTCTCATGACCATCCAACACAAACGTTACACCACACTACACACAAGCCCATCACAGTTATAGCACCCCAAACTCTCTTCTAATTCGTAAATCTTATTGTCTTTTACTACGACTATCTTGTCACACCTGCTAAGCTGCCTGACCTTGCCATTAACTCGGATGTTTATTGCAACGTCTAGCTCTGCACTCCACACTCTAAACACCATTTTATACTACACCGAAATCTCTTACTAGTACACCGCGTTTGTACCTGTCTGAATATTAATTAGGCTATTCTACATTCTCCAGTGCGTTTAGTGGGTGAATATTAATTAGGCTATTCTACATCCTCCAGTGCGTTTAGTGGACAAATAAGTATTTAGAAACAAAGTGCACACCTCGCTTCGTTCTTACCTTTCATTGTTGTTGTTGTGGTCTTCAGTCCTGAGACTGGTTTGATGCAGCTCTCCATGCTACTCTATCCTGTGCAAGCTTCTTCATCTCCCAGTACCTACTGCAACCTACATCCTTCTGAATCTGCTTAGTGTATTCATCTCTTGGTCTCCCTCCACGATTTTTACCCTCCACGCCGCCCTCCAATGCTAAATTTGTTATCCCTTGATGCCTCAAAACATGTCCTACCAACCGATCCCTTCTTCTAGTCAAGTTGTGCCACAAACTTCTCTTCTCCCCAGTCCTATTCAATACCTCCTCATTAGTTATGTTATCTACCCACCTTATCTTCAGCATTCTTCTGTAGCACCACATTTCGAAAGCTTCTATTCTCTTCTTGTTCATACTAGTTATCGTCCATGTTTCACTTCCATACATGGCTACACTCCATACAAATACTTTCAGAAACGACTTCCTGACACTTAAATCTATACTCGATGTTAACAAATTTCTCTTCTTCAGAAACGATTTCCTTGCCATTGCCAGTCTACATTTTATATCCTCTCTACTTCGACCATCATCAGTTATTTTACTCCCTAAATAGCAAAACTCCTTTACTACTTTAAGTGTCTAATTTCCTAATCTAATTCCCTCAGCATCACCCTATTTAATTTGACAACATTCTACCTTTCATTATCATTCTGATAATTAATGTTTCCCAGTGTCAGCATTTACCACCGAGCCACCAATTAACGCTATCGCACCTTGAGAACTTTCCTCTGGAAAAATCAGTAACCCTGCCTGCTGATACCGCTCGCCATGTCGTGATGGGACGAATTTTGAAAGTATGTCTATTCATTAAACTCAGCAGAATAAAACTAACGAGATGATAAATAACACCCTTTTCGAGTAATACTTTACGAACTTTGGAAAGAGAAAATGAAACTAGTAATCGTCGTTATAGTGATGTTACTTTGGTCTACAGACCATTAGCAGATAAATTTAAGCAAAAGAAATTTGTGCAAGTAGTTTTATAAAGAGAACGATCGAAGTTGCATGTCTGCACTTTCTTACTTTAATAAACCACGCAAAAGTTGCTTTCACTGTTCATACTTCGAACCCTCCAAGCCCCTTAGGTGATAATTGCCTACCCTCTGAAGCAAGAGCAGCCGCGACGAACCTCTCAGCAGAACTAATGGCGAAATCTCTGACAGGTATACTTTTAATATGCTCGGCAAAGGAGCGTGGGCGGCACTGAGGAGGGGGGGTCTTAGAGGGACCTTTTCCAGTTTTGTTCACACACATATCAGTGTTGCAACCTTCCGCGATCACGGCACTGGAGGACGCCAAAGGAGGGAAGCTGAAAAAACAGTAACACCCTTTGCTGTTTTGGATCGCGTGCCAGATTTCGTTGAATGGTTTTGAACGGTCCCTAGTCGTTTGATCCTGTATATCAGAGCACAAAATTGCAGTCGTACTACACTCCAAAGGGCTTATCTCACATTCGTTGAGCTGCACGATGTCCTTTGAGTAGGGTTCAATCGTCCGAGGTGTGTCAGCAGTACCAACTTCAGAACTGTAGCGGTTTTTTTTCCGCATATATTGACACATCGATACCTTGCTGTTAGGAGCGTCGTGGAGTCCTAGAGTGACATACCAGGCCGCCATCCATTTTCATCATTAGATAGGAAGATTGTGGCACCTTTAAACCAAATTTCAAACTTGTACGTCAATAACGGGCTTCGAGAAACGTGTAAACCAGAAAAAAAATTGGAAAAACAAGAAAACCCAACGTTTTGAGGCGTTACCAAACAGTTAAATCTTGGAAATTAAATATTACTTTACTGGTAGGAAGATTGCGTTTCGAGCATAAAACTAATCATGCTCGCTTATACTTGTCTGGGTCAGGTGACTTGGAATTTCAATCTAAGCACTAGTGACGAAACAGATCAGCATCAAATCCAGGTGGCAGGAACTGGACAGAGGCTGCCAAGAGACAGGCTGTGACGCCATTTCCAGGTTTTTAAGTCTTACCGTACAGCAGTTTACACTGAGTTACCACTTCAAATCTAAGATTTTTATCCGCATAATTACATAAGGTTTCTGTACCCGTGAGAGACGAACAATTAAATGAGCTGCCTGCAATCGCAATGCGACGAAGAGTGCGATCTCATCAGAAAAGAAACAACGTCTCTGAGCGAACAAAAGTTAGTCTGTTGCCAGGCAACAGAATAGTTTCGTGATTAGCGGGCAAGCATCAGTCGCCGAAGACGGGCGGTTGAATATGTGGCCCCCTTTGACAAGTTAGCAAGAGTTATTCATCAGAGAAGTGTCTTATGATACGAATGAAGCTGTCGAGAGGTACAGATATGTATTACTGTATTGGTAAATATTTGTTAAGTAATCGTTGGCTGTAGTGTTGTAATAGTTAGTGCCTCTAGCACCCGAAGTTTTGATTTTGGTAACGTACTGACGATTTATCGTTAAAATTAAGTCTGACTCAATTAAAAATAGGTTGCGTGAATCCCAAATTAGGTAAATACTACAAGGGTAATTTCGAGAAGCGACAGATTGACAGTTTTACCAATGCATAGCCCTGTGTGTTCTGAATTCGTCTAATGTTGATGCGATATGTTTTCTGACTAGAGAACGGTAAATTATCCTAGTATACACCTACTTAGAAAGGTACGATAGATCCAGTCTGTAATTTCCCCGTCTTTCTCGAAGTTAGCTCTGAAGTATAGGTGAAGCGAATATTTATTGGTTTTTGAATTACATCGTAGATAGTTGATACCTTATGAAAACACTGTTGTACTGACTGCGCAAAATACTGTGATTTTCGTGCATGTGAGACCGTTCATGGTGCAGTATTGTTGTGATCATGGGTGGCGACATTCTGAACGGCTCGCCTAAGGAGACATTTATGTTTTGTCATTTTGTCTCTTGTCATGTCTCTTAATTTTTTGTTTTTTAATTTCGTTATCCATTCCTGTTCGAGACCAGTGTCTCACCTTTTAGTCATGAAAATCTGTCGGACGAAAAAACAAAAGAGTGTGTATAGCAATGTTGCAAACAGGCAATGGAAATTTTTTCCTTAGGAGTACGGGAAACATTTATGTTACAGTATTTACTCTGCTATGTATATTTTATCAGTATAATACAGTCACACAGGTAACTGGGATAGCAAATCGAACCAGCGACACGGTTACGAGTCACTGGAGACAAAAGGTTTCTTCTATTAAAATACTCAACAAACAACTACCATCAGCTCGTGAGAGATTTTCATTACGGTTCTGACTTATCCTATATAAACCATTCAATGGCATGATGATGCATAAATTTTCCTTGGCTGTATGTGTATACCATGTGATGGTACTTTAACTGTGTTTTCATGTGAGGATGATGATTGCAGCGTTTTCGAAGTTATGCTAATAAAGCGCCACAGATCATATTTTTCATTACCTACAAGATGCGCATTCCACGGCAGGTCTGTTATTTGTATGGTAGGTATTGCGGGCCTCGTACTTGGTTCGGCTTAATTATTTTCATGATGCTTACTTGTACCTAATAACTCGGCGAGTAGGCATCAATATTGAATTATTTTTACCACAGAAGATTTGAGAAAGTGTACAAGCCATGACCACAATTACTATTTACTATATTGTCCCTCTTATGATTTCATTAAAGCAAACGTAATTATGAAATTTAGTTTTGGTTTATTAGTTAGGAGTATGACTGAATTTTATTTGTATTTCGGTGAAATAATAATAAGTTAATAAACTAATGCGGTAGCTAGTTCTAAAGTGGACATTTTATTCTTTACACAATTATATTTTGAGTAGAATGTGTTCAGGCAACAGTCTGTTATACTCCTTTGTGTGACAATAGTTACTGCTCGAGTAAAAATTTTGTACTTACAGAATAATTTAGTCAACATCTAGAATCAGAAAATTGAGAGTTACTTATTACGCTGATAAATGAATGGGTGTGACAAATGAATGAAACTGCTATGGGCGACTATCGAGGTGCGTGATCTCCATGTAACTCTTAGTGCCACGACGTGTGACACAGAACGCTTTTAAAATACCCAGATATTAATAGCAAGATTGCTCCATTCAGATAATAATGCTTTTAAGTAGGCAACAAAGCATTATTGCATCTCTGAAATACGATATCGCCACACATAACCCCAGAAAAAGGAAAAAAAAAGAAATGAAGATAAAAAATAAAATCAAAATCAAAAATTATAATACAATTTATAACAAAGAGATTAGTGAAATTTGATAGATTAAGATCTATTCAATACTTCTTCCAAATGTTATCTTGAAACTTAGATTAATACTATTATTATTCAAATGTTGATTAGTGAGATTAACTACTTAGAACACAATCCGCATTTTCAATCTTAAATTTATTTTCTGGCAAAGGTTACAACTCTCATTAGAAGTTCGTCATGACACTCGGGATACAGGACATCAGAACTCAGATCCTGATCCAACTGATAGTGACTTGGAAAAAAATTAAAAATGCCTACATTTACATTCCGTAAAACTATGCTATTCATATTATGCAAAACACTGATATATGCAATGGTCAAATGTTTGCTATTACTCGATGGTATTCGTCCTTCCAGACATCTCTGAGCATCATAATCAGCAGGCAATAAACTGTGGCCCTCGTACCCAGCAGTGGAACTCTCAACCACAAGAATTTGCTACTCTCTTCACGCCATAAGCTCTTCTGTACTGAACCACTCAGACTATTCGATTATTCATATGGATCAGCGATAATTCTTGGAAGAAAAGAACAGTCATTTTTAAAATACTAAATGCTACAGATTAGCTGGTTGAATTGAATAAGCAATGACGAGAGCTTGAATAGAAATAAGGAAGAAAGGAATTTATGGAACAACTTGTCATGAAAAGGGATCAGTTAATAGCACATATTCTGAGGCATCAAGATATCGTCGGATCATAATTATTTAACAATATTTATGCAATATTGGCAGTACCTATCCACACTTTCCTGTGGTTCAGTCTGCATAAATGGACAAGAAACAAAAGAGAAAGCACACGTTTCTAAGATGTCTGGGAATTGGATGTATGTCCTAATCTCCTTCTATCTATCTGTCCATCTCCCCCTCCCCCTTTCTTTACCCAACTCCATCTCCTTCCCCTCTTTCTTTGTACTACGTTCTCCACCTCTGTGCCATTCTTCTCCTTCCCCACTCTCTCTCTCTCTCTCTCTCTCTCTCTCTCTCTCTCTCTCTCTCTCCCTCCCTCTCCCCCTCACCATCATCTCCCACCCATTTTCTCTCCCCGTCTCTTAGTCAAACCCCTCCTCCACCCTTTCTCTGTCCATCTTGTCCTCCCCCCTCTCCATACATATCCTCTGTGTCTGTCTCCTCTTTTCAACTTTATATGTTCATTTACTGCCACCCCTCTGTCCATCTTCTCCTTCCTATTAGCTAACAGGAAACTTGTATTTCTGGCTCATTGGCTTTAGATCAGAATACCACTACAGAATCTGAAGTATCAACTGCAGTAAACAAGGTTCGAAGGTCAGAGGAATATATATATATATATATATATATATATATATATATATATATATATATATATATATATATATATACGAGGCCTGTTCAGAAAGTAAGCTCCGATTGATTGCCAAATTGAAACCACAGTGAACATCAGAAATGTTTTACTTGTAACAATTAGCTACACCTTTCAGCTACTTCTCTACGTAGTCGCCGTTCTGACTTAGACTTTTGTCATAGCGTTGTACCAACTTTTCAATAGCCTCATCATAGAAGGCAGCCGCCAGTGCTTTCCGCCAATTCTCCACGCTGGCCTACACCTCGTTGTCTGTGTCAAAATGTTGTCTTCAAAGACAGCGGTTCATGTGACCAGAGATGAAACTCAGGGGGAGACAATTGCGGACTGTATTGTGGGTAATCTCACATTTCCATTTGAAAACGATGCAGGAGCATCTTCATTGCCCCTGCAGAATGCGGCTGAGAATTGTCTTGAAGAAGAAACAGACGACAGCTATGTAATGTTAGCTGCATAGCTTCAGGCGAAATTTCTCACCAGGCCCTCGTACTTGGCGGCAGACACTATTTTCTAGACATCTTTACGCACTCACTGCGAGCTCAGAAATGAGAAGAGCGACGTGATGCTAACTGGGGTTATACTAGAGACACTACCCAACACATCTGTGCAAAGCTTTATCGGATTTTCATAGTCGTTTCCATTTCGCGACCGATCGGAGCTTACTTTCTGAACGCCCCTCGTATATATATATATTCTGACCTTCGAACCTTGTTTACTGCAGTTGATACTTCAGATTCTGGAACATATATATATATATATATATATATATATATATATGTGTGTGTGTGTGTGTGTGTGTGTGTGTGTGTGTGTGTGTGTGTGTCGTATTTTACTAACTATAAGACGCTATAGACAGTAAGATGCATCTTAACTTGCAAGCAATTTTTAAAAAAAATAATATATTTACCCTTTTTAGTATCAGATTGCAAAGCCAAACTAAAAAATTTCTTAGTTTATAAAACCGACTTGACCTTCAAAATACCTTAAAATCGTCATCTTCTAGTTTTCGCCATTTAGTCTTCCTCATTTCTTTCAGTTCTTCTTCACTAGTCCGCCTATCGCGAATGCTTTCTCCTGTTGGTGGAGGGCCGAAATGCCGCTCAGCTGTTCTGTTCGGGAGGGAGAGACTGTTAGCAAGCTTATAAGTCCACGCAACTCACGCTCGTCGGATCGGTACATTGCTGCTGCTGGTTGAATCCAACGTAACCAGATAGAGATAGGTTTCCCACAGCATCGAATATATGGATGTTTTTAAGACTGGCTGGGATTATAAATAAAGACCGGACATTCATATTTTCTAAGTCCCTTATTTTCTAAGTCCCTTATCTCTCGCCGCGTCACTGATCGGCTATAAAAGCGAGCGTTGCCCGCGGAGCTGATCATTCGCGCTGCTGCTGCTGCACAGGCAACTGCATTGAACGCTGCCAAGATGCCATACAGAAGATATCGTCGCCGTGCAAGACAGACAATATATAAAACAATTGAAGACGTCGAAATGACAACATCTGCCGCTGACAAGAAGAAAAATACCATAAAATCTGTCGCTGCACACTCTCTACTAGATGGACCTGCTGTCTTTTGTGGATGTAGACTTAATTTCAGTATTGATTTGAACGATACATTCTCTCATGGTAATGGTTGGCTAACCGTCGCAATTGTACGAGGTGGTACAGGCGTACCCAATGTATCGGGACTGGAAAGCTTCGTCGATCGTGACGTCATAGCCTACCGCACATTCCACATATGTGCCATACAGAAGATATCGTCGCCGTGCAAGACAGACAATATATAAAACAATTGAAGACGTCGAAATGACAACATCTGCCGCTGACAAGAAGAAAAATACCATAAAATCTGTCGCTGCACACTCTCTACTAGATGGACCTGCTGTCTTTTGTGGATGTAGACTTAACTTATATATATATATATATATATATATATATATATAAGTTTCGAAACAATCGGTCAAAAGTTTTCGGTGATAAAAATTTTTCATGAAACGAACATTTACATTTTTATTTGTATAGAAGGAGATAGATTACACGTCATTGGTTATATCCCACATAACATAATAAGGTACGTGGGGAGTTGGAAAATAAGTTTCCCCTGTCGACTGTGGTCAGAGTTGTGTGTGAAAGGAAGAAAAAAGAGAATGAGACATTGAAGATAAGACATATCTTTATTTTTCTACGTAATTTCCAAGTACATTGAGACATTTGTCATACCGCTTTATAAGCTTCAGAAAGCCTTCCAAAAAAAAATCAGGGCGCTGCATACGGAAGAAGCGTTGAGCTCTTTGTTTGACGGCAGCACTGCTGTCAAAGCTCCTTCCGCCGAGAGTCTTCTTCAAAGCAGGAAACAGATAGAAGTCACTTGGTGCGAGATCCGGACTATAAGGCGGATGGTGTAGGCGCTCCCAACCACGAGTTGCAATATGGTTTTGCGTTGCCGTCGCCGTGTGTGGTCTCGCATTGTCATCCAACAGCAGAACGCCAGACCTGAGAAGGCCAGGCCGATTTTTCCGAATCAGCCCTTCCAGTTTCAACAGAGTGGCACAGTACTGTGCAGCACTGATGGTTGCATCTTCCAGAAAGTCCAGCAGCAAAACTCCTTTGGCGTCCCAGAAAACGGTAAGTAGCACTTTGCCTACAGACGGAGTGCTTTTGAACTTCTTTCGAACAAGTGATGACGGATGTTTCCATTCCATGGTTGCGGCCTTCGATTCGGCCGTATAATGGTGGACCCACGTTTCATCTCCCGTCACAATCGGAAGCAGAAGGTCATTGCCAGATTCATGGTAATGCACGAGCTGTTCTAGGCTGAACGCCATGTCGCCGTGTCGTCTTTCACCCATATCACACAACTCTGCCCACAGTCGACAAGGGAAACTTATGTTCCAACGCCCCTCGTATGTGAGGGAGATACCCGAGCTTTCCACCACTTTTCGATGCTGGTCTGCAGCTCGCTGCTTGTACGAAAATGCTGTCCTCATATCCAGCGGTTCGTGTGAGCAACGAAATGAAAAACAGAGGTAGCCAAGCCCCAGCTGAATGGTGGATGAGCTATCACTTCTCATTGAAAATGCTACAGGAGTGTCTTTGTTGCAGCTGCAGTGTGGGGTCGAGCATTGTCTTGAAGAACGAGACTGTTTGATGACAACATTCCTTTTCGCTTGTTCTGAATTGACCTTTGCGGACGATTTTCTAGAATCGCCTGATCCACTCGCTGAACAATATCATCAGCTGACACTCTCTTCATTCCCTGATCGTTTGAATTACGTAAGTCTGTACGTTCTGCTTCATACGTTCGTATACCACGCCCGTACTTTGCTGTCACGCATGACTGTTCTGTTATGTGGGCTGCATGAAATCAGGTGGAACCCCTCAGCATGAAGAAATCGGAAGATAGCACGCACTTCACACTATATTGATCTAAGCATTGTCAAGTACTCACTGTGCACTAAGTACAGAAAAGTGCTACGAGACACGATCGACGAACTTACAAAGATCTCAATAAATCTGAGAGAATGTCTGCTATTTCAGGGACCTTGTTTCGATGTGTATTCAAACTATGTAATATGGATATGGTGGTTGATTGTGTGTTTTCTAATCGTTCGCATTGTCGAAAAAGGTTACCATGGTTGTATAATCACTTGAACTGGTAGATATTAACAGGAGGGACCTCTAGAACACGGGTAAGCAACCGGCGGCCAGATCCGGCTGGCTGTTGGTTTTGATCCACTCAGCCCGGGACGCATTTTCCGCCGATGTTTGGCCCGTCGTACAATCTGTAACAGTTTCTGTGAGCTCTGCTCTCGTGAGTTTCAGCAGTTTCGACCACATCGTACAATGTTAACAACATAAGACTCGTGCCTGTCGTTTGCAATGGTAAAAATGTCACCCGGAAGTTAAGGGGCCATCACATGTTTAATATTATAGTCAATACGTCAATTTAATAGCCATCTGACAGCGAGTATTGTCGTACTGTCAGTGCTAGAAATATTCGCGAACAATATTGATGCCGACCAATATATTCTCAATATTATCAACACATACTGAGCGTGTGAGGGCGAGTATTAGCTGCCTGACAGTTCGCCATTCACTTAGCCGCATCTTTCCAGTTTGGCTTCTATATAAGACAACCGCTATCTCGTAAGATCAAGCGATTTAACCTTGAAATTTTTTGAAAGTGGACAAAGAAATGATAGCTTAATTTATTTAGTGTTACATAAACATCCCAAGCCTATGCGATCAGGTATCCAAAGTATTTTTGGGCAAATGTTTCAAATATGAATACTTATAGTGTTTCTGGATGTTAACATACCTGTTCCAATCACTAGCTTGACCTGCCGGAGATCAAACAATGCAAAGTTACTACTAGCTGCCTATCACTGGTATAACCTCCCAAAATGCCGTATTTTGTTTTTCTGTTCTTTCTCGCATTAACGGTAATAAATAATTCTTGCCCATTGTGGAAGTTTTGTAAGACGGAAACTGTTAAAACTGAAGGTAATTTCTAATGTATTAACATTTAATGAATTTTCTGTCGGTGCCTGGCAGAACATGATAATAATAACATTAAATCAGAAAAGACCTTCTAATGTTCTTGGGTTCACCTCTTACTCCTATACTATCCGAAATTTTCATGGGCAGTTTCAATCAAAATTTCCTACAGAAAGAGCCACTGAACTGTAAAATTATGTACTGGTTCTGAAATGTCGGTGACGTGCTCTGTTTGTGGGCCGGTACTGCTAGACATTTAGATACATTGCTACAGCATTTAAACTCACAACATAAGAAGATTCAGTTTACAACGTAGGTAGAAGGATCTTCTATAAACTACTTGGACCTTAATATAGACATTAATACAAGAAAATACGTATTTAGCATTTACAGAAAACCGCAGTTACTGATGCAGTAATCCCTGGAAGCTCCCAGCATCCACACAGCAACAAACATGTAGCTTTAGATTCAGTGGTGCATTGCCTCATATCTGTTCCATTATCCAAATGGGCCTACAAACCATCAAACAAACTACTTCCAGCAATGGCTATAGCTCTGCCCTGATAACATTCTACGAAAAAAATGAATAAAATTACATCTATTCTGTACGCTGGCCAACAAAAATCACTCCTTAGTTTCAAAGCCTGCTGCAAATTTCCTTCCCTTGCCAACGCTTCAGACAGTCTTGCAAGAAAGTTAAAGTCTCGGAACTACAGCCCTGCATTTTGTAACACCAATAAAATATCTGAATTTTTATTCAATATTAAAGACAAAATGCAACCCTTGCCACAGATTAGTATATATTAAATAACTTGCCAGCATTGTAAAAAAGTGTATATTGATGAGTCCGGCTGAGCTGTGGTAAATAAACTACAAAGACGTTGGTGATTAAAGAGGAAGGATTCGACCTTTTCTGATCATGAGCGTTTTAATTCCCGTCGACAACGCCGTCATTAGAGATGGAGCATAAGCTCGGTTTAGGGAAGTATAGAGAAGAAAAAACGGCCGTGCCCTTTCGAAGAAACAATCCCGGCATTTGGCTTAAGCGATTTAGGGAAATCACTGAAAACCTAAATCTGGATGGCTGGTTTCGGGTTTGAACCGTCGTCCTCCAGTGTGCTAACTACTGGGTTACCTCGCTCGGCCCCTTCACTGGTCCGAACAGATGGAAGTTGGAAGGTGTTAGAACCAGGCTGTAGGATGGATGAAGGAGAACAGTCCAATGAGGTTTTGTGAACTCCTCTCGGGTGCGCAGACTTCTGTGAGGATTTGCTTTGTCAATGAGATGGAGAAGTTCGTTTGCATTTTTGTGGCGGCCAACAAGCTGAAGTAGATTCTTCAGTTTCTGGGGTGGCAGAATACGCTCCAGAGAGAATCACTGTACCATGCAGGAGGGCATCAAATGAAACGACCCCTTCAGAATCCCAGAAGACTTAACCGGTTGAGGGTGCAGCTTTGAATCTTTCCTTCGGAGGAGAGATGGTATGCCGCCACTCCATGGATTGCCATTTTGATTCCCGTTCGAGGTGATGAACCCATGTTTCATCGCCTGGTAACGCTCAAGCAATTCGCACAGATGGTACTCATTATGGTCCTGTGTTAGACCGCTAGGAAGCCACTGGTGGGCAAGTGCAACAGCATTATCACAGAGACGTTCCGCTGAGCAGCGAGATGTTTGTCTGCGATCCATAGATCACCCCAAATGACAGAGTCCGCACGTTCCAAATTGCAGGTGTAACAGCTGTGTACGGCCGGAAGGCACGCGGGAGATAGGACAGGTTTTTACGGCCTTCCTGCAATGATGAGTAGAAACTCACCTACAGACTCGCTGTGCTTTTGTTCACTGCCAGGTTTCCGTAGACGTTTTGCAAGTGTCTGTGAATACCTGCAATTATCTGGGTTTTCGGCAAAAGGAACTCGATGACAGCTCTCTGCTTGAGAAGCAAACAACACTACTGGCCATTAAAAATGCTACACGAAGCAGAAATGCAGATGACTAACGGGTATTCATTGGACAAATATATTATACCAGAACTGACATGTTATTACATTTTCGCGCAATTTGGGTGGATAGATCCTGAGAAATCAGTACCCAGAACAATCAACTCTGGCCGTAATAACGGCCTTGATACGCCTGGGCATTGAGTCAAACAGAGCTTGGCTGGCGCGTACAGGTACAGCTGCCTATGCAGTTTCAACACCATGCCACAGTTCATCAAGAGTAGTGACTGGCGTATCGTCAGGGGCCACTTGCTCGGCCACCATTGACCAGACGGTTTCAATTGGTGAGAGATCTGGAGAATGTGCAGGCCATGGGACAGTTGAACATTTTATGTATCCAGGAAAGCCCGTACAGGACCTGCAACATGCGGTCATGCATTATCCTGCTGAAATGTAGGGTTTCTCAGGGATTGAATGAGGGGTAGAGCCATGGGTCGTAACACATTTGAAATTTAACATCCACTGTTCAAAGGGACGTCAATGCGAACAAGAGGTGACCGAGACGTGTAACCAGTGGCACCCCATACCATCACGCCGGGTGATACGCCAGCACGGCGATGACGAATACACGCTTCCAATGTGCGTTCACCGCGATGTCGCCAAACACGGATGAGACCATCATGATGCTGTAAACAGAACCTGGACTCATCCGAAAAAATGACGTTTTTGCCATTCGTGCACGCAGGTTCGTCGTTGGGTACACCATCTCAGGTGCTCCTGTCTGTGATGCAGCGTCAAGGGTAACCGGAGCCATGGTCTCCGAGCTTCTGCAAACGTCGTCGAACTGTTCGTGCAGATGGTTGCTGTCTTGCAAACGTCCCCATCTGTTGACTCAGGGATCGAGACGTGGCTGCACGATCCGTTACAGCCATGTGGATAAGATGCCTGTCATCTCGACTGCTAGTGATACGAGGCCTTTGGGATCCAGCACGGCGTTCCGTATTACCCTCCTGAACCCACTTATTCCATATTCTGCTAACAGCCATTGGATCTCGAACAACGCGAGCAGCAATGTCGCGATACGATAAACCGCAATCGCGTTAGGCTACAATCCGAACTTTATTAAAGTCGGAAACGTGATGGTACACATTTCTCCTCCTTACACGAGGCATCACAACAACGTTTCGCCAGGCAACGCCGGTCAGCTGCTGTTTGTGGATGAGAAATTGGTTGGAAACTTTCCTCATGTCAGCACGTTGTAGGTGTCGCCAACGGCGGCAACCTTATTTGAATGCTCTGAAAAGCTAATCATTTGCATATCACAGCATCTTCTTCCTGTCGGTTAAATTTCGCGTCTGTAGCACGTCATCTTCGTGGTGTAGCAATTTTATTGGCCAGTAGGGTATGTATAGCGCCGACACCTATCGGAACTTCAATAAACTGAAGGGGCTGGAAAAGGAATATTCCACAATGTGCCACAACAAATACCGCATTTTTTTCAACTGAAATTGTCTATGGAAAAATGTGATGTATTACTTATTGAACGGCACTCGTAGTTTGTGGTGGTTCAGGCATGTCGGTGGTGTCGGGGAGTTACTCCAGTCGCCTTTTCCGCGTAGCTGCTGCTTGACACTTCCTCCGCACCTAACGCCCGGAGCATCCGTCACAGCTTGACGCTCCCAGCTGCGACTCGGATCTGGGCTCGCGAGCAGATGCGGCGATAGCGGCTCGCAAGGTCTGGGGAACCTTCCTGGTCTGGCGGACCGGGCGCCGGGACGGCCAATTACCACTGGGCAGGCTCGAGGCTGCTGATAGCATCTGCGGGACGTCGCGTCGCGGCTGCCTTCCTGCGGCTGCCGGCTCCCGGCATTCACCGCGGCCCGCAATTACCGCCGGCGAGGGAAAAAAATAAAACACTTTGCGCCCGCGATGGCGTCGTCTATCATGGTCCGATCTACACCTTCTCTGTACCACTAACAGCCACTTCCGCGCCTTTTGGGATAACATCGAGGAGTTATTGATCATCGCGTCCGCCGCTGACCACGTATTTCATCGTCTTTCACTTTCGCCACTGTTCTGTGCAGGTCACCCCTATTAGGCTTCAATCTCGAGCGCTCTGGATCGTAATCTGTTGATGGGGGCTGCGAAGAACCGCCAGATAGCGCCATCATTACGACTCGTGTCTCATTTTGGAGAAACTTGCGACCCCGTTGTAAACCTGGGTTCTTGTCCACACCAACCGCTATCACATCGACCGGTGCTACTCTGGGTTCCTAACCAGGCATACTCGCTTGGTTTCTGCAGTCAATCAGACTCTTCATTAACCCGCTCAGATTTTTCTGGGCAGCGAATCTGAAATCTCTCTCAGTTATCAGAATCAGGAGGTGAAATACGACTAATCGTTCAACGTAAGTCACACTGTGCCTTTTGGAAATACTGTTTCATCGCTGTTAAGCTCAGAACAACCGGATTGGCTCCCACTATGGACGTTGGACTCAACGATGACAATGTGGCTCCGCAATCCGCCTAGAGACGCCGAGAGCTCTAACAGCAGAGAAATGTAAACTAACACAGATGATTAGGAAAAACAGTCCTGTAAAGGTCGAATACAGAATTTGGGATGTGCTGCTTCACACAGTCGCGTCGATAAAATATCTGAGCATAACGTAGCAAAGCGACATGAAATGGAACGAGCACGTAAGGTCAGTTGTAGGAAAGGCAAGTGGTCGACTTCGGTGGAAGAATTCTGGGAAAATGATCACCTGCAACCCAGACAGCGTATATAAAACTTATGTGACCAGTTCTCGATTAGCTCGAGTGCTGCTAGATTTGTTACTGGTAGATTCCATCAACACGCGAGTATTACAGAAATACTCCATGAAATCGAAAGGGAGTTCTTGGATCGAAGACGACGTTCTTTTGGCAAAATACTACTGAGAAAGTTTGCTGCTGACGTTCATCATAAGAGAAGCCGAAACGAGATAAGAGAAATCAGGGCTCGTACGGAGGAATATAGTCAGTCGTTTGTTTCTCTCTCTCCATTTGCAAATGGAACAAGAAAAAGGATGATTTGCAGCGGAGGAAAGGTACACTCTGCCATGCACGATATGGTGGCTTATGGGTATGGTTGTCAGTACGAATGTGGAAGCACAAGAACTCGCCAAGCAATGATACCTCTGGCAGGTACGCTTTACGAAGTCCACACTAGCATCTTCAGATTGTACAGTTGTGAAAAAAATTTCTACACCTTTTTAGAGGTTTTCAATTCACTCAAGGTTTATTTTTCCATCAGTGTATGTGGATTACATGAAATGATTACGTTTAAAGACCAGTAGCATAAGGAGTTCGGAGGTATCCAGTATCGACCCATTCTGAAACACCCATGTCAGTACGTGGTGTAGCCATCAAAGGCGGGAATACAGGCACTGACTCTGGAATCCAGTCGATCGTACAGATGATGGCTAATATCCTGGCATACGTCATTCCACGCCTGCTCGACCTTTTCACGTAGTTCTGTAAGAGTTGTTGGTTGACGAGTCGCACCAGTCACTTCTCGTCGCATCATATCCCACACGTACTCGATTAGAGACAAATCCAGAGATTGTGATGGCCGGTGAAGTTGCTGTACGTCTTGGAGAGCACGTTGAGTATCACCTGCAGTAAGTTGGTGAGTGTTAACCTGTTGGAACAACACATCACCTTTCTGTCACAAGAACGGCAAAAGAACGGCTCTAACATCTGCACTTAACTATCACTGGTTAGGGTCCCCTCCAGAAGCACCAAAGGTGAATGAGAATTACAGCTTATCGCACTCCAGACCATAAGGCCTGGAGTGGACTCAGTGTGCATTGGACGAAAGCATTGTACGAGACAGCGGTCAGCAGGTCTACGTCATACGCGCAAACGACCATCACTTGCGTACAGGCACAGTCTGCTTTCATTGCTGAAGCCCACGGCGCTTCTTTCATCTTCCAACTGTTCCCCTGACGGCACCAGTCGTGCCTTTGGTGTCGATGCCGTGGGTAGAGATGCGCCTGCCCGTAGTCCCACTGCCTCACTGCTAATAACGCAACAGTTCGTGTTAACACAAACAGACCATCTTAACTGTGCTGTGGTAGCTGTACGATCTGCCACTGCTGCCCTTACAACACGACGATTCTGGAGGTCCTCTGCGTTGAATGGACGACCAGAATCTCGTCTAAGGGTGTGAGAATGTTCACATGACCACTCACATCAGTGTCGTTGCAAAACTGATGCAGCACGTCCATTTGCAGTGTCAGTTGTCCGAAAGGTCCCACCGCTCGAAGGAACACAATTTTATCATTTTCAGGTTCGTTGTAGGATGCACGAGTGAGTCTCGGTGGCAAGGCTGCCCCTTTCTTCACATGATTGTGCCACACTGAGCCTTCTGGGAGTAAGCAAGAAAATTTGGAAATTGTGTGGTAAGTTCTATGGGGACAAACTACTCAGGACATCGGTCCCTAAGTTTACACACTACTTTATCTAACTTAAACTAACTTATGCTAAGGACAACACTCACACCCATGCCCGAGGTAGGACTCGAACCTCCGACGGGGGCAGCCGCGCGAACTGTGACAAGGCGCCCAAGACAGCATGGCTACCCCGCGAGGTTGGGAGTAAATATTCCTTATTAAAGGACAGACACAAATGGCACTCTGGAAGCTATGCCACTACGCTATCTGTTGGCGGGTGGCGTTTGAAACCATTATCAGTAGATCTTCTATCCTCAAGGCGGCATATACAGTCTTTGGATTAAATCTGTCGTCATTTTTCCAGGTGTACTATTTTTTGCGGCATAGTATTTGTTTTATTGATACCTCTGGTTTGAAGCTGACGAAGTGCGTTGTCAGTACCGTATGGTATTGCGTTATGTTGTGTGATTACAGCTGGGCTGAGATCCAGTACAGTTTGCTATTCATATCCGTGAAATCCTTAATGAACAGTTTCATGGCCACACAGCCGATGTTTGCATCATACTGAACGCCATTCGACATCATCTGAACACCACTGAAACATCCACCATAATGGTGCCCAAAACTCACCAACCAAGAAAACATTTTGGGGAATTATCAGGTCCGATGTGGGTCAACGTAGTAATAGGACTAACGAAGAACAGCGCAAGAGTGTTCAGGAAACTTTTCAAAGAATAATTTCTGAGATGCTTCGCAAGATGTAAAGGAGGGCATGGAGGCACATAGATCTGGGGATAGAGGAAGAAGCAGTTCTCTAATTTACAACATGCATTATAATTCATCTCCTTTTTTCAATACTATAATAATTTATTTGGTGATCTTGTTTATTTTCTGACTCTGAATATGACCTAATTGTATACAGCAGTATGTAAATATCCAGCATGTTTTGGTTCTAATGACAAAACTTTGATTTACGGTATTGGCCATTGATATAAATGGTTATTAAATGTTTACACGGTTTTGTTTGATGACTAACAGCATGCCATCTATACCTTCATGGAAAGACTAACCGATTATTTCTTCACTGACGCTTATTAAGAAAACTTCTGTTTCTCTGTACACTCTTTCTTCGTTGCCGACATTTAAAGTATATGTGCCAGTATACCATTATTTCTGAATGTGGATGACATATTCATCAAATATCCATGCCTCCTGTTTATTCACGTTATTTCATTCTTTTTCTCCTACTGTTGGCACTCTCATCTTAATTTTAACGCCTTTATTTATAGAATTTTTTGCTTATTTTATGTAGTACTTACATAAGTTGACTGTATAGAGGATATAGGATCCTTTCACCTAATAATGAAATTTATGATGCTTCTCAACGGGGGAATTTCTTTAACAGCTGTACCTGTACCACTTTAGAATGTAGTGCGACCGCACTCTATTTTCTGGTACATAGAGGTGTTACCACTAGGGACTCTTAAGGACCGTGCGACGATAGTAGAATGTGGTCCAAAACAGAAAGAGGTATTTATACATTTTCAGGCGGTTCCTCTACGACATCCCTACCTACCAAGACCAAAAACCTCGGTGCGACCTGTGCAGCTCTGCTGAGCAGTTTGAAAATGTGGCAGTTCAGAGACGTCAACGCCCATTCAGCTGCCGTTGTAGCGCCTGAGGGCAGGCAAACCCTTTGACTCGTTTTAGATTCCCTGTGCCCGTAAGCAGATGCTAGTACATAAGTAGAGCCTCACTGAGTTGAATTGGTATTGAAGTCTCTGTAGCGGTACGTTTGGGAAGTGCTCAACAAAGGTCCACCGGTGACACTGAGGGTGTTGCCCAACTAAGCTGTCTTAGAGGGACGATTTACTTTAGTATTCATGCTTATGTGAAAGTTGTCGAATTGTTTTGGAAGGTCCGTAGTGGCTACACCCCGAATATCAAAGCAAAAATTGTGGGAGTGCTGTACTCCAAACTCGCCAAATCACGTTCAATGGGGTTGCAGCTAGGACTGCTGATATTTTTAAAAATATCGTGAATCCAGTGTATCGAAGTTAAAAAATATATCACAATGGCCCTAGATATATCGAAAAAGGATATCTATATATCGATATATAGACGGAAGAAATATCTGCTTACTGGCTTATAAAAATAAGGGCTGCACATGATAAATATATTGCCGTGTTAGAGCTCCATACTTAACAATTGATTTATTATTAGATATTCTGTACATGAACAAGCCGTCAGTCTGCTTATTCCCCTTACAGCAAGAACTGTAAGGAAAATGAAGGACGTTCATGCTTGGTGATAACCACTTTGCCAACAATAATAACTGCATATAAGTCGCACAGTAGATGGTGTCAGATCGGTCCGTCGTTCGGTTACGTCACATAGCGGATTTATCTGGAACTTTTCATGTCGACTTCCCTGTTTTTTTCATTTCTGCAAACGCTAGCGACCTAGCATTTATAGTGTCAAAATTTTGTTGTGAAGTTAAACGTTGCAGTTTGTACTGCTAGCGCCGGGCGCCGATTACGTCCCCAAGGGCCAATCTTGTCATTTAGGCTTTTACTCATCATTTCCAGCAACTGTTTTTGAAGAATGCCGATGAGAAGAAATAGCACACTAGTTGCGTTAAAAATGCTATTTGTGCACATCGGAAATCTTGTAATTCCCATTGTCGCCCCCCCCCCCCCCCCCCGCCCACCGACAGCATTGCAATGGAGCTGCTTCTTGGTGCCACTTATTCTTGCTTTACAGAATCGAAGAGAAAGACGAGACGTGATGAAAGCTCGAAGAGTACTGAGACTCCTTCACACACAGAAAGGAAAATTATGTTCTACTACAACTTCAAAGGGCAATTTCAAATACTCACCGTAAATTGCGAAAAATATGTAATATAAAATAAAAATATCAGGCGCTCGATGCAGGCATTTCGATTTCGATATAACGACATATCGGAGAAGAAATATCGTCGATATAGACGGATAATGTTTGGAAAAATATCGAGAGACCGATATTTCATTGACAGTTGCAACCCAACGATGTCCTTAGAGAAGGATTCAATCGTCCGCGGGGTGCCAACAGTGTCAAAGGTTGTGAGTAACATCGTCCTAGTGCGATATCATATCGCGAAGTTTTCGACCAACAAATGTGTGTGAATCAACGCCCCAACGGAGGCGTCGTTTTTCAGTGACGCTCTTTATGCCAACCCCTGAGGCCTTTTCGTGTCGTTTGTGAGTGGCAGTGCGCAACGCTGCTCGTAGTGATTCTGTCTACCGCACAGGTGACCAGAGAATGGGTGAAGCGCGGGTGGGAGAGGGGGTGACGACCTCCCCATCGTGCGACAGGTCCACGGTGGCGCGGGACAGAACCGTGGTGCAGATTAGCTTCAGTGTGACATCGTTAACTGACCTTACATGTCACATGAAGTTCTGATCTCTGGCCTCTTCTTCACATGTGTCTACACCATGCTGTTCGAAGTGTCGCCAAGCCCGAGTGTGACATCGTAGAGCGCCCCGGGTTTTGCACCGTTACAGAGGAATGTTGTAGGCACCTTTGAGTCACAGATACAACTTCCAGTTCCAATGAGAAACAATTACGGCGTTTCGAAAGAGCGATGCTTTAACTATTTTGGGCAGCGTAGATAAAGCTGACTAATTGTAATCAGCACTTCTTTATGTATTCACTGAAGTGTTGGTGTAGGCATAATCTTTCAGATTGTGCGATTAGACTGTGTGTGCCGTTTCCAGCTGTTACCCAGGTGACTGTAAGTGGTGGAGCACGGCCAGTTGTAATACGGATCATAGAGCGTCTCAATGAGTAGCCTTTACTTGTGTGTGCGTGTGTTATCGTAAATACGTACTTGGAAATGTGAACTGACAACCTAAATGTGCTACTGAACTCAAAGCCACATCATTTACCTGAATTTCAAAAGAATCCTGTGTGCGCGAAAACCGAACTTATTCACCAGCAAGTAAATAAGCAAACCGATAATTCCAAGCTCACTAGACTTGGTCAGTGCAAACTCTTTGAAAAAAAAAATTACTGCATAAAAGAAAAATCAAACTGCAATGTTGACCTGCATAAGAATGCAACCTGAAATACACGAAAATTTCTGAACTGACATATGGCCCTGGTAAAATAAAGAAACTGACAGTACATACATAGCGCAGAGGAAACGAGATAATCGTGTATTATGAATCTCACCTGCCAACACACGTACTGGAAGAAACAGCAACACAGCAAGACTCCGCAACGGCTAAAAAAATATTGATAAAAACTAATTACAGCTGGCCCAGCGAAACTGGGTGCATAATCTTCAATCTTGATACATAATGTGGATGAAACACATGACTCAACCTTTAATTTCTGAAATTTCAGTTAGAAAGAACTTATCAAAGAGAGAGAGAAAAAAAAATCAATTATAGACTCGAACATGAAAATTCATTTACTCTAATAATTTCCATGGTACAATTAATGAAATCAGAATATAAATCAGTAGAATAATTGTCAAAAACCGAGCGAGGTGGCGCAGTGCACACTGCACTCACATTCGGGAGGAAGACGGTTCAATCCCGCGTCCTGCCATCCTGATTTAGGTCTTCCGTGATTTCCCTAAATAGCTCCAGGCAAATGCCAGGGTGGTTCCTTTGAAAGGGCACGGCCGACTTCCTTCCCCGTCCTTCCCTGATCCGACGAGACCGATGACCTCGCAGTTTGGTCTCTTCCCACAAACAACCCAACCCCAACCCAACTGTCAAAAACTCAACTGTGACGATGGTGAGGTGGCCAACAAAACAGGCCTACAAAAATAAAAACAAACTTTTTGCCTCATCAAATAATACATTACTCTTCATTTCAAAACCATTTTTATGTCCATATTCTAAGTAAGCATTGTTATGAGTCATCATTTCCCCTCGTAATAAATCTGCAGCTCACGTAGTTCCAAAAGTGCGTCCGTGCTATACGCTGTACAATTAACGAAACCCCGCCCTTCTGCACACCGCAGCTTTCCACTACTGACTGTCAAAGACTATACGACTTCACCGTGCTACCATCACAGATAGATACTGTTTGCTAACAACTGCTTCTCCGACTACAGTTCTAGAATATAACATTTTCCTTTACAAATATTAACACACGCAGTAACATCATCAAAAAATAGCCATCCTACAAGCGTTATTGAGAAGTACTTCTGATACTTCAGAACAAGACTGTGTGAAAATTTCAAGAAATACAGGAAATAAACACTTATCAGTGGACAGAGTTGTTAACTAACAGAAGTGGTCAATACAGGCACCATTTGGGCCGGGGAAAGCGCGGTATGTGTGTGAAATTCATTGAAGTCGGCGACACAAATCGCCATGGAGGGAGTGACTGCTTTAGAAATTCGCTCACTTGGTTGTTTGTCTTCAAGCTCTAATTAATTTGATGCAACAACACGGAGCAGACGATGTTTCTACGTGTTGTGGAAGAGCTGCCCTATTGTCCAACGACGCCATGTCGTGTACTGATAGCCGGATCTTGGAGAGATGCTGTAACCACTGTTTTTGGTAATTTTCTATTTGCCTGTAGTTTCCTACATCTACATCTACATTGATACTCCGCAAGCCACCCAACGTTGTGTGGCGGAGGGCACTTTACGTGCCACTGTCATTACCTCCCTTTCCTGTTCCAGTCGCGTATGGTTCGCGGGAAGAAAGACTGCCGGAAAGTCTCCGTGTGCGCTCAAATGTCTCGAATTTTACATTCGTGATCTCCTAGGGAGCTATAAGTAGGCGGAAGCAATATATGCGACACCTCATCCAGAAACGCACCCTCTCGAAACCTGGCGAGCAAGCTACACCGCGATGCAGAGCGCCTCTCTTGCAGAGTCTGCCACTTGAGTTTGCTAAACATCTCCGTAACGCTATCACGGTTACCAAATAACCCTGTGACGAAACGCGCCGGTCTTCTTTGGATCTTCTCTATCTCCTCTGTCAACCCGACCTGGTACAGATCCCACACTAAAAAGCAATACTGAAGTATAGGTATAACGAGTGTTTTGTAAGCCACCTCCTTTGTTGATGGACTACATTTTCTAAGGACTCTTCCAATGAATGTCAACCTTGCACCCGCCTTACCAACAATTAATTTTATATGATCATTCCACTTCAAATCGTTCCGTACGCAAACTCACAGATATTTTACAGAAGTAACTGCTACCAGTGTTTGTTCCGCTATCATATAATCATACAATAAAGGATCCTTCTTTCTATGTATTCGCAATACATTACATTTGTCTATGTTAAGGGACAGTTGCCACTCCCTGCACCAAGTGCCTATCCGCTGTAGGTCTTCCTGCATTCCGCTGCAATTTTCTAATGCTGCAACTTCTCTGTATACTACAGCAACATCCGCTAAAAGCCGCGTGGAACTTCCGACACATTAGTGTTCTGAAACCCCGGGGGTACTTATAAACAACACTGTACAATACCCTCATAATAAAACCTCTCACACGCATGCAGCTGCCCTTCGTAATGCGTGACCTGCCATATTTTAAAGGCGTTAGCTGCTTTTACCTGTATTTCTGCTTTCATATACGTTCAAATGGCTCTGAGCACTATGGGACTTAACATCTGTGGTCATCAGTCCCCTAGAACTTAGAACTACTTAAACCTCACTAACCTAAGGACATCACACACATCCATGCCCGCAGCAGGATTCGAACCTGCGACCGTAGCGGTCACGCGGTTCCAGACTGAAGCGCCTAGAACCGCACGGCCACACCGGCCGGCCATACACGTTCAGGTTATCCTATAATGCTCCTTGCTACATCCCAGCGTATATCGTGTCATACAGAGATTGTTATCCGTGAAATCACTTCGACCATTTGTAAAGATTCGGCGATAAGCTGCAATCCTCTCCCACGACTCCACGGCCGGGCTGTGACTTCTGCGAGGTCATCCGACGACGCTCCCTGGTACGAACAGTTATAAAGGCTGTCGCTTGACCCCTTCGCATTCCGCACGGCGGCCAGTGTCACTGAGAAATCGCTTGTCGCCGTTAGCAAGCCCACAAATATGACGCGACATCTTAACTGCTGATAGGAAACCGCAGCGGCAAGCGGTAACGGCCTCTCCGCCGCAATAACAGTGCGGCCGCCGGCGGATAAATCTGCCGATGGGGATCAAAAACCAATTAGCAAGCGGCGCACCGCCTCGGCATAATTACAGCCGGTGTCAGACGACGCGTGTGTCGGCTTCTACTCGCGCCGCGGACGACGAGACGCGGAACGTCCCAGGTAACCGCGGGCTGCGGGTGTCCCAGGAAAACGGCGCGACGACGTCACAGAGTTATTAGCGACCGGGTCGGCGGTTACGACGACTTCGCTCCGACTTCATAGCGCCGCCCCCCGATAGGATCGGGAGCCGCAATCAGCACACATTTAGGCCCGCCTAACTGCCGGCGCCGGCAGTATTTCACCGGGCAGTCTTCCGTCGGCGCGCGCTTCCGGCAGGCGAGACCCGAGTGCAGCGGGTGACGACCCGCGGAGACTCGGGGATTCCCCCCTACCCGCCATCCCCTTCGCCCGGCGCATTACGCTGTAATTACCCCGCGCGGCCAATCGGCAGTAAACAACGCCCGATCGAGTGGTCCACAATTTTGCGAGATGAGAGCCGAGTTAAGCTCCTCGCATTTACCTGCTGCTGCCGGAGGAGACGCCGAACCGGGAAGCGTGTCCCCGCACCTGTATTTACGGCTGTTCCCACACGACTACGCCAGCCTCCATCACTGTGGCGAGCTGCCCGGATCCGCAAAAAAATACAAACTCATCGTCCGGGAAAGAAGTTCCGAGACTGGTTTTATTCCTGTTGTATAAGCGACGCCTGCACAGTAACTACGGTGCCAGCTTAAACTAGGAACTGTATGCAATGCATATATGTTCCACGAGCAAATTGTGCGTAGGCGGTGTTTTTTAAATAATTTACAAACAGTAACTGAACAATTTATTTCTCTCTCTCTCTCTCTCTCTCTCTATGTATATATATATATATATATATATATATATATATATATATATATATATATAGGGTGTGTCACCTAACGTTGCCGCTAGATATATTTCGTAAACCACATCAAATACTGACGAACCGATTCCACAGACCGAACGTGAGGAGAGGGGTTAGTGTAATTGTTTAATACAAACCATACAAAATGCACGGAAGTATGTTTTTTAACACAAACCTACGATTTTAAATGGAACCACGTTAGTTTTGTTAGCACATCTGAACATATAAACAAATACGTAATCAGTGCCGTTTGTTGCATTGTAAAATGTTAATTACATCCGGAGGTAATGTAACCTAAAGTTGACGCTTGAGACCTCCGACGTTCAGTTGCGTGTTGTAACAAACACGGGCCACGGTCGGCGAGCAGCATCTGCAGGGACATGTTTACGATGACGACCGTGTTTACGAGTGTGGCTGTAGTGCACTGTTGCGGTTTGGTCTAGCTGTCGCAGTGTCCGCATGCAGCGCTTGCTGCTATTGTTATTCTGCATTCGTCTCCGCACACAGACCTACCGTAGTACACCGTGTTACCAGACGTCTGTGATAGTGTAGTGTTGTAGGAACTGTGACCATGGAGTATTCGAACACTGAAAAGGCGGAGATGATACTCATCTATGGCGAGTGTCGACGAAATGCAGCTGAGGCCTGCAGGGTGTATGCAGAACGGTACCCGGACAGAGAGCATCCAACGTGTCGCACATTGCAAAACATCTACCGCCAACTGTATGCAACAGGTATGGTCGTAGCACGCAAACGGGTCCGTAACAGGCCCGACACAGGAGAAGCGGGTGCAGTTGGTGTGTCAGCTGCTGTTGCCATGAACCCACACATGAGTACACGGGACATTGCGAGAGCCCGTGGACTGAGTCAAAGTAGTGTCATGCGCACACGGCATCGTCACCGCTTTCACCCGTTTCATGTGTCGCTACATCAGCAGTTACATGGTGATGACTTTAATCATCGGGTGCAATTCTGTCAATGGGCATTAACAGAGAATGCGTTGCAGTTCTACCTGTTTACCGATGAAGCGGGTTTCACAAACCACGGGGCAGTGAATCTACGGAACATGCATTACTGGTCCGTGGACAAGCATCGATGGCTCAGACAGGTAGAGCGACAGCGACCGTGGATTGTAAATGTATGATGCGGAATCATTGGCGACCACCTCATTGGTCCTCACTTCATTGCAGTGGTCCAAACAGCTGCAACATACATCGCGTTTGTACAGAATGATCTGCCAACGTTGCTCGAAAATGTCCCACTGGAAACGCGTCGACGTATGTGGTATCAGCATGATGGTGCACCTGCACATTCCGCAATTAACACTAGGCTGACCCTTTACAGGATGTTCGACGGGCGTTTCATAGGACGTGGAGGACGCATAACTTGGCCAGCCCGTTCTTCTGATCTTACATCTCTGGACTTCTTTCTGTGGGGTACGTTAAAAGATAATGTCTACCGTGATGTGCCTACAACCCCAGAGGATATGAAACAACGTATTGTGGCAGCCTGCGGCGACATTACACCAGATGTACTGCGGCGTGTACGACATTCATTACACCAGAGATTGCAATTGTGTGCAGCAAATGATGGCCACCACATTGAACATCTATTGGCCTGACATGTCGGGACACACTCTATTCCACTCCGTAATTGAAAACGTAAACCACGTGTGTACGTATACCTCACCCCTCATGGTAATGTACATGTGCGTCAGTGCAAAAGACCAATAAAAAGGTGTTAGAATGTGGACGCAATGTGCTGTTCCAGTCTCTTCTGTACCTAAGGTCCATCACCGTTCCCTTTGGATCGCTACGTAATTCGGTGCTCTCCGATACACACGATCGAACAGCGGAGGAGTGGTACTGAAGCGTCAACTGTAGGTTACAATATCTCCGGATGTAATTAAAGTTTACAGTGCAACAAACGGCACTGATTACGTATTTGTTTATATGTTCAGATGTACTAACAACACTAACGGGGTTCTATTTAAAAAAACGTAGGTTTTTGTTAAAAAACATACTTCCGTGCATTTTTTTTACGGTTTGTATTAACCAATTACACTAGCCCCTCTCCTCACGTTCGGTCTGTGGAATCGATAAGTCAGTATGTGATGTGGTTTACGAAAAATATCCAGCTGTAATGTTAGGTGATTCACCCTATATATATATATATATATATATATATATATATATATATATATATATATATATATATATATATGGTGTTACAAAAAGGTACGGCCATACTTTCAGGAAACACTCCTCACACACAAATAAAGAAAAGATGTTATGTGGACATGTGTCCGGAAACGATTAATTTCCATGTTAGAGCTCATTTTAGTTTCGCCAGTATGTACTGTACTTCCTCGATTCACCGCCAGTTGGCCCAATTGAAGGAAAGTAATGTTGACTTCGGTGCTTGTGTTGACATGCGACTCATTGCTCTACAGTACTAGCATCAAGCACATCAGTATGTAGCATCAACAGGTTAGTGTTCATCACGCACGTGCTTTTGCAATCAGTGCAATGTTTACAAATGCGGAGTTGGCAGTTACCCATTTGATGTATGGATTAACACGGGGCAATAGCCGTGGCGCGGTACGTTTGTATCGAGACAGATTTCCAGAACGGAGGTGTCCCGACAGGAAGACGCTCGAAGCAATTGATCGGCGTCTTAGGGAGCACGGAACATTCCAGCCTGTGACTCGCGACTGGGGAAGACCTAGAACGACGCGGACACCTGCAATGGACGAGGCAATTCTTCGTGCAGTTGACGATAACCCTTATGTCAGCGTCAGACAAGTTGCTGCTGTACAAGGTAACGTTGACCACGTCACTGTATGGAGAGTGCTATGGGAGAACCAGTTGTTTCCGTACCATGTACAGCGTGTGGAGGCACTATCAGAAGCTGATTGGCCTCCACGGATACACTTCTGCGAATGGTTCATCCAACAATGTCTCAATCCCCATTTCAGTGCAAATGTTCTCTTTACGGATGAGGCTTCATTCCAACGTGATCAAATTGTAAATTTTCACAATCAACATGTGTGGGCTGACGAGAATCCGCACGCAATTGTGCAATCACGTCATCAACACGTATTTCCTGTGAACGTTTGGGCAGGCATTGTTGGTGATGTCTTGATTGGGCCCCATGTTCTTCCACCTACGCTCAATGGAGCACGTTATCATGATTTCATACGGGATACTCTACCTGTGCTACTAGAATACGTGCCTTAACATGTACGACACAACATGTGGTTCATGCACGATGGAGCTCCTGCACATATCAGTCGAAGTGTTCGTACGCTTCTCAACAACAGATTCGGTGACCGATGGATTGGTAGAGGCGGACCAATTCCATGGCCTCAACGCTCTTGACTTTCATTTATGGGGGCATTTGAAAGCTATTGTCTACGCAACCCCGGTACCAAATGTAGAGACTCTTCGTGCTCGTATTGTGGACGGCTGTGATACAATACGCCGTTCCCCAGGGCAGCATCAGCGCATCAGGGATTCCATGCGACCGAGGGTGGATGCATGTATCCTCGCTAACGGAGGACATTTTGAACATTTCCTGTAACAAAGTGTTTGAAGTCACGCTGGTACGTTCTGTTGCTGTGTGTTTCCATTCCATGATTAATGTGATTTGAAGAGAAGTAATAGAATGAGCTCTAACATGGAAAGTAAGCGTTTCCGGACACATGTCCACATAACATATTTTCTTTCTTTGTGTGTGAGGAATGTTTCCTGAAAGTATGGCCGTACTTTTTTGTAACACTATATATAGTGCGGTCCATTGATAGTAACCGGGCCAAATATCACACGAAATAAGCATCAAACGAAAAAACTACAAAGAATGAAACTCGTCTAGCTTGAAGGGGGAAACCAGATGGCGCTATGGTTGGCCCGCTAGATGGCGCTGCCATAGGTCAAACGGATATCAACTGCGTTTCTTAAATAGAAACCCCAATTTTTTATTACATATTCGTGTAGTACGTAAAGAAATATGAATGTTTTAGTTGGACCACCTTCTTAGCTTTGTGATACATGGCGCTGTAATAGTCGCAAACGTATAAGTACGTGGTATCACGTAACATTCCGCCAGTGCGGACGGCATTTGCTTTGTGATACATTACCCGTGTTAAAATGAACCGTTTACCAATTGCGGAAAATGTCGATATCGTGTTGATGTATGGCTATTGTGATGAAAATTCCCAACGGGCGTGTGCTATATATGCTGCTCGGTATCCTGGACTACATTATTCAAGTGGCCGGACCGTCCGCCGGATAGTCACGTTATTTAAGGAAGCAGTGTTCAGCCATACGTGAAACGTCAACTACGGCCTGCAACAAATGATGATGCCCAAGTAGGTGTTTTAGCTGCTGTCACGGCTAATCCGCACATCAGTAGCAGAAAAAAATTGGGCGAGAATGGGGAATCTCAAAAACGTCGGTGTTGAGAATGCTACATCAACATCGATTGCACCAGTACCATATTTCTATGCACCAGGAATTACATGGCGACGACTTTGAACGTCGTGTACAGTTCTGCCACTGGACACAAGAGAAACGCTACGGTCGCAGGTTCGAATCCTGACTCGGACATAGATGTGTGTGATGTCCTTAGGTTAAATAGGTTTAACTAGTTCTAAGTTCTAGGGGACTAATGACCTCAGAAGTTGAGTCCCATAGTGCTCAGAGCCATGACAAGAGAAATTACGGGACGACGACAGATTTTTTGCACGCGTTCTATTTAGCGACGAAGCGTCATTCACCAACAGCAGTAACGTAAACCGGCATAATATGCACTATTCTGCAACGGAAAATCCACGATGGCTGCGACACTTGGAACATCAGCGACCTTGGCGGGTTAATGTACGCTGCGGCATTATGGGAGGAAGAATAATTGGCCCCCATTTTATGGATGGCAATCTAAATGGTGCAATGTATGCTGATTTCCTACGTAATGTTCTACCGATGTTAGTACAAGATGTTTCACTGCATGACAGAATGGCGATGTACTTCCAACATGACGGATGTCCGGCACATAGCTCGCGTGCGGTTGAAGCGGTACTGAATAGCATATTTCATGACAGGTGGATTGGTCGTCGAAGCATCATGCCATGGCCCGCACGTTCACTGGATCTGACGTACCCGGATTTCTTTCTGTGGGGAAAGTAGAAGGATATTTTCTATCGTGATCCACCGACAACGCCTGACAACATGCGTCAGCGCATTGTCAATGCATGTGCGAACATTACGGAAGGCGAACTACTAGCTATTGAGAGGAATGTCGTTACACGTATTGTCAAATGCGTTGAGGTTGACAGACATCATTATGAGCATTTATTGCATTAATATGGTATTTACAGGTAATCACGCTGTAACAGCATGCGTTCTCAGAAGTGATAGTTTCACAAAGGTACGCGTATCACATTGGAACAAGCGAAATAAAATGTTCAAACGTACTTACGTTATGTATTTTAATTTAAGAAACCTGCCTGTTACCAACTGTTCGTCTGAAATTGTGAGCTGCATGTTTGTGACTATTACAGCGCCATCTATCACAAAGCGAAAAAGGTGGTCCAACTAAAACATTCGTATTTCTTTACGTACTACATGAATATGTAATAAAAAATGGGGGATACTATTTAAACAAACGCAGATATGAAACTTCCTGGCAGATTAAAACTGTGTGCCCGACCGAGACTCGAACTCGGAACCTTTGTCTTTCGTGGGCAAGTGCTGTATCATCTCAGCTACCGAAGCACGACTCACGCCCGGTACTCACAGCTTTACTTCTGCCATTATCTCGTCTCCTACCTTCCAAACGTTACAGAAACGCAGTTGATATCCGTTTGATCCATGGCAGCGCCATCTAGCAGGCCAACCATAACGGCATCTGGTTTCCCCCTTCAAGCTAGACAAGTTTCGTTCTTTGTAGTTCTTTCGTTTGACGCATATTTCGTGAGATACTTGGCCCGGTCACGATCAGAGGACCATGTACATACACTCCTGGAAATTGAAATAAGAACACCGTGAATTCATTGTCCCAGGAAGAGGAAACTTTATTGACACATTCCTGGGGTCAGATACATCACATGATCACACTGACAGAACCACAGGCACATAGACACAGGCAACAGAGCATGCACAATGTCGGCACTAGTACAGTGTATATCCACCTTTCGCAGCAATGCAGGCTGCTATTCTCCCATGGAGACGATCGTAGAGATGTTGGATGTAGTCCTGTGGAACGGCAGCCATGCCATTTCCACCTGGCGCCTCAGTTGGACCAGCGTTCGTGCTGGACGTGCAGACCGCGTGAGACGACGCCTCATCCAGTCCCAAACATGCTCAATGGGGGACAGATCCGGAGATCTTGCTGGCCAGGGTAGTTGACTTACACCTTCTAGAGCACGTTGGGTGGCACGGGATACATGCGGACGTGCATTGTCCTGTTGGAACAGCAAGTTCCCTTGCTGGTCTAGGAATGGTAGAACGATGGGTTCGATGACGGTTTGGATGTACCGTGCACTATTCAGTGTCCCCTCGACGATCACCAGTGGTGTACGGCCAGTGTAGGAGATCGCTCCCCACACCATGATGCCGGGTGTTGGCCCTGTGTGCCTCGGTCGTATGCAGTCCTGATTGTGGCGCTCACCTGCACGGCGCCAAACACGCATACGACCATCATTGGCACCAAGGCAGAAGCGACTCTCATCGCTGAAGACGACACGTCTCCATTCGTCCCTCCATTCACGCCTGTCGCGACACCACTGGAGGCGGGCTGTACGATGTTGGGGCGTGAGCGGAAGACGGCCTAACGGTGTGCGGGACCGTGGCCCAGCTTCATGGAGACGGTTGCGAATGATCCTCGCCGATACCCCAGGAGCGACAGTGTCCCTAATTTGCTGGGAAGTGGCGGTGCGGTCCCCTACGGCACTGCGTAGGATCCTACGGTCTTGGCGTGCATCCGTGCGTCGCTGCGGTCCGGTCCCAGGTCGACGGGCACGTGCACCTTCCGCCGACCACTGGCGACAACATCGATGTACTGTGGAGACCTCACGCCCCACGTGTTGAGCAATTCGGCGGTACGTCCACCCGGCCTCCCGCATGCCCACTATACGCCCTCGCTCAAAGTCCGTCAACTGCACATACGGTTCTAGTCCACGCTGTCGCGGCAGGCTACCAGTGTTAAAGACTGCGATGGAGCTCCGTATGCCACGGCAAACTGGCTGACACTGACGGCGGCGGTGCACAAATGCTGCGCAGCTAGCGCCATTCGACGGCCAACACCGCGGTTCCTGGTGTGTCCGCTGTGCCGTGCGTGTGATCATTGCTTGTACAGCCCTCTCGCAGTGTCCGGAGCAAGTATGGTGGGTCTGACACACCGGTGTCAATGTGTTCTTTTTTCCATTTCCAGGAGTGTATACAGACGCCAGGAGGCGCCATAAGTGTGCACATATATAAACTGAATTCACCACCTGGCATCCGTATGTTTGTATAGCCTCATCTCACGAACTGATGCTTTTGATCTGGTTTTGACTTACAGGTACACTGGTTCACGAGGAACGTTTTTGTGTATTATTTATAAATATTTTGTACAAGTCGCCTGAATAAAATTAAGTTATGAAACCAACGTCATTGCCATCTACCGAGCCCCTGCCCTAACTTGAGAGAGGATGAAACCTTCCCGTCTCCTCTATATCCCTTTTGTTCCCTTCTACAGTAACCTATGAAACCTTTCCTTAGGTTTTCTATCTCTTGCTTAATAATAACAAATGAAATCTTCCCTTTGAAATTGATTCTCTTTCTCAATCTTCACATACAAATTTAATTGCAGCTTATTAAAAGTGATTTTCTGATTATTTCGACGAAACATAGAATGTGTCGTCGTCGTGGCCCTCAGTCGTTATCTGCGATAGCCCAGAACTGTTCCTTACCTTTTTTACTGTTACTGGGTCGCCATCTGACTGCTACATCGAACTGCGACATGAATATACTTACTCTGGTTTACTATACTCTATTAACTGCTGGTGGGCCGTCATAATAAGTGGCTGTATTTATTACCAAAGCTGACGTTATTCTTTAATAGCAAAGCTGACGTTATTCTTTAATTAATTTGACTGAAGTTACGTAATTCATAGTTACACTTTTTCTTGACAACAATAAAATTTTTGCAAAGTTTTACGTTGATGGTTTTTGGGATGGATTATCATCAGTAATGCAACATTGCTGGCAAAAATTAATTATATTCTGAAAACGCTTCAAATATTTACTGTTGGTAATGAAATGATTTTACAAACGTTCAAATGGACTTACTTTTTACAATAATCTTACAACTAGCATTGCGCAAACATACCTTCAGTAGTCTTGAGCTTTGCAAAGAAAATAATTCAATAATATTAGTCCCTCTTATGACAATAGTTAGTTGATGTCTCTGTACATCCATTTATAATCTCTTGTAAAGTATAGCTGGTGGCTGGCAGGCACACTACTCCTCTCAACCTCTTGCTTCAGACCTGTTACCAACTAGCTTCACATCTCGCTTACTACTGACTTCCTACGAACGCTACTGCCAACAATGCTTTCTGGTGCAGACTATCCCTGGTACCATTACAAAATGTATCAATGCGCGGTCTTTCCCGCTCTTTTCTTAAAATGTATCCATACGCGGTCTCTCCGCCCTTTTTAAAATTATGTCAATGTGTGGTCTCTCTTGCCAACAATACTTTGGTGCAGACATTCCCTGCTACCACAATTACTTCCAACATGACAAATATTAATTATTCCTACTTAATCCTATTAATAAAATATAAACATCTTTCATAAATTGTGGTTTGACAAGAGACAATAGAAATATACACGTCTTACAAGGATTAGTGGCTTTAGAGAGCGGTAAGCGTGACCCAGTTTGCTAGAATTGGGTAGAAACCGTGAGCTTCGGGACTCATATCCCGGGTGGGTCGCTTTTTTTCTTTCACTCAGTCCTTCAACCTAGCATTCGCCTCTCAGTGATGTGGAGTTTCGCCAGAAACGAATAGCAGTCAGATTCAGTGTTACACTCTAGCTCCCCTTTTTCATGTTGAGTAACTTGGTTAGGGACCTGCAAGTTGCCTAAGTGACATCCAGTTTATTGCAATCGCTTCGGGACAACTGCGTAGTGAAAAATCCATGCGAATTGAATACGCCTACTTTTCATTGTTCATGAAGTAAAAGGCATCATAGGATGCACTTCTGTTTAGTTTATACAAACGAAGTCTTACAGCAGCACAGCATATAACTAAACCTTCAGCTTTCTGCTTTCTTTGAGTCAAAATGCGAACACTGTTCTTTGTGTGGTGGGACGAATTACGTTATTTGTTTCCACGCATTCAAATCAGGCGAGAAAGAGATTTAGGCCTTTTAATGATCATAAGGACATGGACCTGATCTTCCTGAATGGATTCAGAAGTTTTTAGCGGAAGAATACTCAAGATTTCGAAATACTTCTACAGATGCTTGAGAGATGCATTTCGAAATATGACGCCAGTTTAGACCTAGAATTTCTGCTTCCCTCATGTTAGCTATCGCAATTCGCCATCTTAATCCACTGCAAATTCTTCGAATAATGGGCAGTGAGTTACTGAAGTTTGAAGTATTCTAATGCACATGAACAATAACGAAAATTTACTACCTTATCATACAATGCGAGACAATCTGAAATAATCATATATTTTTAAGCAGTAGTTTCCCTGCGATCATTTTAGAACAGCTGCAAAGGGAAAAATGTGTGCATGCAAAATTTGTAATGTTTTATTTTTACGCTCTTTCAGCAGTGCAGGAGATGACTCAGCTTACAGTTTTCGGCTTACCTTGAATCAAAGGTAGATGCGGCCACGATTCTTTGGTGGCACGGCGAAGAAGTCTGTCATAAAGGTATGCGGCAATGAGTCTCAACATTGCATCACAGTGAATGTTAAGCTCCGCAAGAACTGTGCTGGAACACTACTTACATACGGACAGAAGACGCGTTTCTTTCAGTTTTTTTTTTCTTATACTTGTGCCACCTCAATCAACCTCCGATGCATATTGAATCACTGAAACACACATACACCCATGATTCTCATACATTATTTACGTTGATTGCAAACATTATTAGTTACATCACGATGTGCCCCCATCAATATCACTCCAAATGCCAATTCTATATGTAAGACATAACACTGAGACCTGCAGGTAAATATCCTGCGGTGAGCTGCTTACATCGCGTAAGCATCTGAAAGTGATTATATTCGCTTACTTAACGTTGTTCTCTGAATAATTCTATTCGTGGCTCGCAAACAAAATACGCCATGCCAGACAAGTCGTCTAATCATAGATACTTAATACTACCCGTCACCGTACCCGGGCCCCCAGTGCGGGTATTCACATCATTATCATTAATGATTCGGCACATTAAAAAGTTTTATTCCTTTTCCTGCACTGCCAACAACTGATCGCCATCTTCTTCTTCTCCTCCTTTTTCTTGCTGTATTTACGGCGTCGTTGCTATTTATTAGCAGGTTCCAAAGCTTTCCGTGTATTTGGCATACACCGTGATTTTCCAGCGTCCGTTTTCAACGCATGATAAATAATCGTAGTACGATGGTGCTCCGTGATGTGTTATGTATGTTTCAGCATGCACAAGCATATATATATTGTAGGCTTGTTCTTTATCCTTGGGTACCTGGGCCTTTCCGGTAGTACGATCCAGTTTTATCTGCATGTGCAGGGATTGTCCCGTCGATCACTTCCATTTTCTGGCGGAGGAGATACCACATATCACTTGCGTGTGCAAAATTCAATCCGTGGTTTAATGTACCAACATTTCTACATATAGTGCAGTCGTCAGTTTGACTGTGTGACCTTCTTCGTTGGTCGGTAATTTGTCATTGACGATGTACCATTTGGATTTCACGGCCGACGTAAGGTGCACGTTGTTTATGTTTCTCGACACGATGTACCGAGGATATTTGTCTTCGATTGCGTTACAGTGGGATGTTGAAGTCAGGTTATTGTAAATGTTTCTGTTAGTAAGTAACTCTGGTTTGTCCACTTTGCTTCTCATACGGCTAAAGTCATGGTAACATTTGCTATTTTAAACTGCAGGCAACCGCGGAATAATTTCCAAATTTTGAATGAAACGATCCGCAGTCGCTGTGAAACACTTTTATTGAAAGACACGACCGGTTTCGCGTCAACTGAATGTGCATCCGCAGGTGATCTGTACAAAAATTACGAAAAAAATTACAAAGACTTCTTAACAATAATCTGAAGGACAAAAATTACCAGAAATAATATCACGTAGCAACAACTGAACCGTACTCCCAGAGATTTTATTTAACAAGTCATATCGCAGTGCTAACCGCCTTAGCGCTGCTCCCCATCGTTCGCGTCGAGTTATAAAGGCAAGCGCGCTAAAAGCGGTAGTCCATAGTTAAAATGAAGGGTACGGCACAGAACCTATAGAAATAAAATCAAGATGAAGACGGCATGGAAAAAGGCTGTAACCTAATAACGCATCTACACAATTTCAATGTATGAACCCGATAAACGAGAGGTGTCTTACCGCCCAACGAGCAGGAAGGTGGTTAGGCAGCGGTAGGCAAGGTAGTGAAGGAGGGGAGGGGGAGGAGGGGGAGGAGGCTAGTGTTTAACGTCCCGTCGACAACGAGGTCATTAGAGACGGAGCACAAGCTCGGATTAGGAAAGGATGGGGAAGGAAATCAGTTGTGCCCTTTCAGAGGAACCATCCCGGCAAATTCCTGAAGCAATATAGCGAAATCATGGAAAACCTGAATCAGGATGGCCAGCCACGGGTTTGAACCGTCGCCCTCCCGAATGTGAATCCGTTATGTTATCCACTGCGCCACCTCGCTCGGTGGACAAAGTAGTATTGACCGTTCTGCACGCCGGAAAATGTTTGCAGGTGGTGGCAGAAGAGACAGAAAGATCGAAGGGTGAGGGAAGGCAGAACGTGTGTTAAAGTGCTTAAAAATATGTATCGGTGTAGAACAGAGTGAGTTCCGTATATAAAAATGAAAGTGGACTGTTAAAATGTGAAATATTAATAAAGCCTTAGTGGTTATAAAAATTCCGTCTTTCACAAATATAATAGTATATTAATGAAAAAACGCAACGGGTTCGTTTTGGGATCTAATGACAAGTGAAAATTGGATAGTTGCATAGGAGTAGGGGAAGGTGGGGGAGTTACACGCATGTGGGTAATCCCACGCAGGCTGGTTTACGCAGTTTGAATGGTGCAAGCTGTTCCCAGTTGGTGCTACACCCTGCCGGCTGGAGTAACAATTACTACGCGGCTTACGCAAGCCATTTTCCAGTGGTATTGTTGAAGCAGTGAAGTATTGTTAATTTTCGGCGTGTCTCATGTAATTTTGGTCAACTGTATTTTGCAAGGTAAGTGCTACTGTAAGTTGCTTTAATGTAATTCTTGCATATCAACTACTAACCCTAGATGAAACCTTTAATTTAATTGTAGCTTTGTCCCGCTATTTGAATTAGGTGCCGAGTTATGCTTAGGTTAGTCATCGAACTTACACTGGGGTAATGCCACGCAGCTGTTGAAGTGCGTGGTATTACCCCCTTGCAGGTTATATTTTCAATACTATCGAGGTTTTTTTTTAAATTTCAGATGGGTAGATATTATAAAAGAAAAACCCAGAAAGCAAAATGGATGCAAGAGGAACTTTGTAAGGCTCTTGATGCCATCAAATCCGGAAGAAAAATAAGAGACGTATCAAGAGCTTTCGGGAATCATGAAACTACTTTGCGAACAAGAATGAACGTTAAAAACACTGAGGGTCCAAAACTTGGAAGAAACCTAACATTTTCGACAGAACAGGAAAATGAGATTAGGGATCATGTTATTACAATGGCCAAGCTGTTCTATGGCATTACGTGCATCCAGCTGTGAAAGACTGCATTTGAGTATGCAGAGGCTAACAGCACTGCAAACAATTTTGATAAGTCATCTAGGTTATCTGGAAAGGATTGGCTAGCTCTATTTTTAAAAAGAAACCCAAGTATTGGCATGAGAAAACCTGAAGCAACTAGCATTAACAGAATACAGGCATTTAATGTTGAAGAGGTTAATGCATGTTTTAAAAATTTAGAACATGTCTTTGAAAAATATAAATTTAAAGAGGGACGAGTGTTCAACATGGATGAAACGGGCATAAATACTGTACAAAAGCCTGAGAGAATATTGGCTCCTAAAGGTGTTAAACAAATAGCTTGGGAAAGGGGAAAAACGTGACTGTGATATGTTGTGTCAGTGCCGTTGGTACCTGCATCCCCCCTATGTTTATCTTCCCCAGGAAGAGGATGTCAAATCTCTTAAGTTAAGGTGGACCGGTTGGAGCAGTATATGGTTGTTCTGTCAATGGCTGGTCCAATGAGTCATTATTTTTCGAATGGATCAAACATTTTCAGAACAATGTAAAATCAACTATTGGTGACCCTGTGCTGCTGATTTTAGATAATCACAGCAGCCACATTTCACTTGATATTTTTGAATTTTGTAAAACACATTCTATTGTCATGGTAACCATACCTCCACACACTTCTCACAAACTTGAACCACTAGATGTTACATTCTTTTCTTCTTTGAAATCAGCCTTCAATCGTGAATGTGACATGTATATGAAGTCACAGGTGTACTAAAAAATTACACCATATGACGTAACAGAACTTTTTAATAAGGCATATATTAAGGTCGCTACCATGGACAAAGGGCAGTCAGGGTTTAAGGCATGTGGGATTTGCCCTTTCAATCCAAACAAATTTCAGCATGACGACTTACAACAATGTGAGATCTTTAGAGATGTTGTCCTTGAAGACGAAGAGGTTTCGAATGCAACAAATGGAAAAGAAGTGGTTGCATCTACAAACGAGCCACATATCCCCAAAACGAGTCAAGAACAGATTCCTGGGTCTTCAGCAGAAGATGTTCCACTTCTAGCAGGCCTAGAAGAGGTCACAACAACATCAACTAAAAGTGCATGTGTCAAACACGTTAGTGTATTTGACATATCTCCTGTACCAAAACAAAAACAAGGACTTCCCAAGACGAAACAAGCCAAGGGAAAGCCTAAGGGAAAGTCAGTGATCCTTACAGCAACTCCAGAGAAGAATAAACTGCTAACGGAGTTATCAATATAGAAACAAAAAGAAGCCATGCAAAAGAAAGCTGAAGGAAACAAGAAAAGAAATCTTAAGGATAAAGCAGATAAGTGTAGAAATCTGTAAGTTAAAAAAGTCTCGAAGAAGAAACAGACATTATATAAGAAGAAACACAACCAAGAAAGTATAAGTAGCAGCGAGGATGACCTAAATCTGGACTTGCAGAACATTTGTGATGACGATGAAATGGATGATATTGATCCATTGGCGATTTCAGAAGATGTCTGTTCAGTTTGTGGAGAGTTTGGGAAAGATGGAGAACTATGGTACCGATGTATTTTTTGTAACAGATGGAGTCATGAAGAATGTAGTGGCTGGAACACTCCAAAAGGTTACAAGTGCGATTTTTGCTGTATGAGAAAATGAACTCTTTTCACACCAATAAAAATGTAAAAAACGAAAATTATAACAGATGTTTTTAGAATTACATTATTTCATTCTTAAATATACTGTTTACCATTTGTAGTAATTAATATGCAAATAAAAAAGCAAGTATTGTACATTTTTATGGTTTGTTTGTTTTACGTGTTATTACCCAGTACTTTGCGTGTCATTACCCAGAGGGGTGGGTAACACCACACATTTGCAGTTTTTTTTATTTTAATGTTCAAAATTAAGGTACTGTTTATAACTATTTACAGACGATTGGAATATGTCGAGAAATGTCCATTGTATGGTATGTACTTATTTTCGTAGGTTTTAATGACGTAACGAATGGTTCACATCGATTTTTCCTTAGGTGCGTGTATTTCCCCCACTCTCCCCTAATGCCTATATTCTTAAACAGTCAAATTTGCTAAAAGACCGGTGTCGCCTATCAGTCTACGTGTTGAGGATGGAATCGGGGAATGTTCTAAAAGTAAGATAAACCTCAGCCTCCACTAAAACAGTGAGGATATTTTCTGAATACAGACTGCAACGGCGTGTGAAAATTCGTACCAAGCCAGGAATCGAACCCGGGTCTACTGCCTAGTAGGCAGGTGCGTTAGCCACTAATCCACCTTGGCACAGGGCTTCACACAGCTGCAAGTGTTATCCCCGCACGCCTCGCACGCCTCCCTCCTGGATCCAAATTATCGCTGCTGTCCCAGCCTACCGCGAATTCCTCCTTACGCGCGAGTAGATTTGCAGACGCTCTCTATGTTCTAGGTTAGCGTGGAATCGAACACGATCTCTTGCTTATTAGGCAGCGAGAATTTGATCGAGGAGGGGGGAGGCGTACCAGGGTAATCCCAGCGCTAGTGTGAATAACTTGGCCAGGGTGGTTTAGTGGGTAATGCACCTGCCCAGCAAGCAGGAGACCTGGGGGCGATTCGTGACCTTGGTACAAATTTTCACTCGCTGCTTCAGTCTGTATACATAAAATCGTGTATGTTTGATACCAGTAAAGTCTCTGAAATTGTGAAATTTTATTGAGGATATTGTCTTTGCTTTCGAAACGTAGTACTTGCATATACTTTCAGATGTCGGTGATCAGGTTGCCAGTTTCGCGCAAGTGTGCACTTAGTGTTGACTTTAAGCAGGAATCGCTGATGTGCTCCTTAAAGCATGTTCCGACGTTTCCTGTCCGACCTGTATATGTGGCAATATAATCTCCACAAATGATACTATATATCATATCCCTGATGACTTAAAGTTACCCTGAAATGCAGTCTCCTAATGACTACATTTTTGACCATTGTTGCCTGGGATGAGAAAAGCTCGACTTACATCCTCAGACATCAATCATTTGCCGATTCTGTTGGAAAAATTGCCATACGCTGTGTCCTACTAAATTTATTATCGTCAACAGGTCTGCTGTTTGCTGGGGAAAGCAGAGTCAAAGCTCCGGATTTTACTGGGGCGCAGCTGGTACTCATGTACTGGACAGGTTGTTACATGAACGAAAACATGTGAAAATTTGCGTTTGGTTGCGATTCGTGCAGGGATAGCCGAAGTGGAGCCAGGGCGGTAGCTCAGCGTTTTCGGTCAGAGGGTTAGCTGCCCCCTGTAATAATAATAAAAAAAAAACTGAGTGAATGGATCAATGATGAACTTTAACGGGTGTCATGGAAAGTTCGCCCCGAACAAATCCTACAACCAATACAGAGCAAAATGGTATTAAAAAGAAACCGGGAAATCCCGGTTCGAGCCCCGGCCCAACACAAATTTTGATTTTCTTTTTTGTATCCCGCCTGGAAGGCGGCACGTGTGTCTGCTCCGGTAAACTGAAGGGTAGGCCGAATGTAGGCAGCGAGTAGGAGCAGGTGAGGTAAAAATCTCGGTACCGCTTTTAATGTAAAAGTACATTTAGTAGAGAATATTAGTCAATGACATATACGTAACTTTTGTTAAAGATGAGGACGTAGGTGCGAAGCCGGATGTATCAAAGCTAACTCAGGCAAAACGTGTAGTGGCTCGGCCACTATGAAAATGAAACAACGTTGGTTGGTCGTCAGCTCGCGAACAAACGGGGAAGAATCTGGAGTGGTGCTCGTAGAGCTGCACAGCGCCGGTTAGAGGGCGCTTTCGTCGGTGTCGTAGTGCCAACCTAAGAACTTGTACCTGCGCCGTGGCATCGTAGCTATCGATACCACACTCTTCATTCCAATATACAGCTGGCAGTGGTTCGTATTCGCAACTGCGAATATATTTCCTTTGTCAACCTCCGAAATGTCGGTGGCGTTCGGTTTCACCCATATACACCGCAGCCACTGTACAGTACAGGGCGGAGGGTAAATTGTAAGCATATTACGGGTATCCCGAGAGGTAATTTTACAACCTAAGGGTCATGTTATTATAATTAACTTAGAGAAAAAAGTAAAGTCTGTCTGATGTACCAACTCAAAAAGTTCTTTCTTCTCCTTTAATCTAGTTCTTGTAAATGCGCTCCCCTTGTGGCGCGTACAGTAACTAGTCGATATTCAAACACTGTATAAACGCATCCTGACATGCCAACATCAACTGTATCAATAGTTGGAGTCATTATTACCTTAAATTCAGCCACATGGTCCACGGTCTTGTCATCTGGTTTGATTTTCTGTAACAGTGTGGATTGTTCAGAACTGTTCGGAAACAGAGGTAGACGCGTTCGGAGTACCCGGTGCACAGCCGTACGAGGTATTCGCACTTGTTTTGTTTGATAGCATGCGAAGAAGCTTCTATAGCGAACGCTGGAAAACCTTTCGAAATCTCTCCGTATCTTCGTCACATCTCCTTGGTCTGCCCACATGCAGCTTAATATCCACATTCCCAGTTTCCATGAAGTTCCTGTGTCATTTTCTTATGCCCTAGAGGTGGTAGTTTCTCGTATTACGTTTTTAAATGTCTCTGAAATTTAGTGCGTGACATCGGTTAAGTAAAATAAAGCACACACTGTTTGTTATCCTATCAACCTACAACAATAAAGGAAACATTTTCTCTTGTCACCTGTAAAGGCAAAATATTTATTCGTTACATTTGAAACGTCCCCTTATAAAAATTATACAAGACTGTGCTTAAACTGACACACAATATTTTTAGCGCAACGCAATCTGACTATCAAAGATCCCTGCAAAAGAATGGCCCTGAGTAACATTAAACTATACCTTTCAGAAATCACTTACCTCACAAAAATCTTCATTACTCGAACTACTGCAATACAGCGAGCGCCACTACTGCCAGCTAAATGAAAGATTCAAACTACGGAAGGCACTAACTACTGATAGGGATAGTTAGCAAATGAAAGATATTAATAGAGAACAAACAATGTATTTACCTTAATAGTCATAATATATATAGCGGTTCATGACAAATTACAAAACTCTGCCATCTCTCTCCCCACATCCACCACTGCTGGCGGCTCACCACCAACTGCGCAACGCTACGCGCTGTTCACAGCCAGCTGCCGCTGCCCAACACTACAATGGCAGACAACAATGCAAACTAGCCACAGACTTCACACAGCACAGCCAGCGATTTTTATACAGAGGTGGCGTTACCACTAAAAGAACCTAAACAGCCTACTTACACATTTTCACATTTTTCCCAAAAAAAAAAAAAAAAAAAAAAAAAAAAAAAAAAAAAAAAAAAAAAAACTTTTCTGGATGGTACATCAGAAGAACTTTACCGTTTCTTCTCTAAGTTAATTACAAGTCGAGTTGTCTGGCATTGAAGCTACAAAGTCGCTTTTGAGACACTCTTTATATCTTCCGTGTTATTCCGTTTGCGTCTCGAGCGAAGGAAAACGGCTGCCTGTGTGACACTGTACTCGTTTTCACGACTCTCAACGCAGAAAACGACCAATCGGTAATTCGACATGTGTTGTGGCCCAGATTGTATTATGTTGTGACCATTTTCGATGTGCTGTTTATAATCAACGTTATTTTAAGAGTTTGTAAGGCTCGCATTTTCGGTAACGCATGGCCGTTCATTGCGCGTCTTTAGTATTTGGCCACGTGGGTGCTCACATTGTGACTGAGATTCTCACCGTGACTCTTCAGGCTTCCCTGGCGGATGTGTTGTAAATAGTCTTCACAGGTTTGCCGCCAGATCACGTTGTGCAAATTCCACAATATTTCCTCAGAGCAAGTGTCCGACATCTTCAGGTGGTTGAACCAGCTGAAGTTGTCGTACAGTTGCTCCGAGAAAATATTGTGGAATTTGCACAACGTGATCCGGCAGCAATCCCGTGAAGACTATTTACGAGATTCTCACTGTTTTTGCTATTTTCGACTGAATGTAAATTGTTGTTACTGACTTTACTCTGCCCAGTCTTCTGCAATCTCGGCCTGCCTTTCCCATGGTCACGATCTCACTCTTTTATAACAAACTGTGTTACGTGCAGTACACACTCAGACACATCAACGGTATGTTTTAGCGTAAGAAGCAAGTTTGCTGCTGTGTGATGCTGTGAGGTGCGGCACAGGTGTACAAACAGATTTCGTTACACAAATTATTGGCTAGTCATGTTGATTCATTTCAGGCCTGTGATCAATAAGACGAATTTTAAATGTACACTAGTTCTAGGCCTCATTCTCATGTACAGATAGTGCTATGTTTGATAACATGGATTTCTACCAGTGAAGCAGAAACTAACCATGAGCATACGAAAGCTATGTATCCTCAAATAATTTTAAAGTGAAGACATGAAAAGGACCTGACGGGATACCAATTCGACTCTACACAGAGTACGCGAAAGAACTTGCCCCCCTTCTAACAGCCGTGTACCGCAAGTCTCTAGAGGAACGGAAGGTTCCAAATGATTGGAAAAGAGCACAGGTAGTCCCAGTCTTCAAGAAGGGTCGTTGAGCAGACGCGCAAAACTGTAGACCTATATCTCTGACGTCGATCTGTTGTAGAATTTTGGAACATGTTTTTTGCTCGCGTGTCATGTCGTTTTTGGAAACCCAGAATCTACTCTGCAGGAATCAACATGTATTCCGGAAACAGCGATCGTGTGAGACACAACTCGCTTTATTTGTTCATGTGACCCAGAAAATATTAGATACAGGCTCCCAGGTAGATGCTATTTGCCTTTACTTGCGGAAGGCGTTCGATACAGTTCCGCACTGTCGCCTGATAAACAAGGTAAGAGCCTACGGAATATCAGACCAGCTGTGTGGCTGGATTGAAGAGTTTTTAGCAAACAGAACACAGCATGTTGTTATCAATGGAGAGACGTCTACAGACGTTAAAGTAACCTCTGGCGTGCCACAGGGGAGTGTTATGGGACCATTGCTTTTCACAATATATATAAATGACCTAGTAGATAGTGTCGGAAGTTCCATGCAGCTTTTCGCGGATGATGCTGTAGTATACAGCGAAGTTGCAGCATTAGAAAATTGTAGCAAAATGCAGGAAGATCTGCAGCGGATAGGCACTTGGTGCAGGGAGTGGCAACTGTCCCTTAACATAGACAAATGTAATGTATTGCGAATACATAGAAAGAAGTATCCTTTATTGTATGATTATATGATAGCAGAACAAACACTGGTAGCAGTTACTTCTGTAAAATATCTGGGAGTATGCGTACGGAAAGATTTGAAGTGGAATGATCATATAAAATTAACTGTTGGTAAGGCGGGTACCAGGTTGAGATTCATTGGGAGAGTCCTTAGTAAATGTAGTCCATCAACAAAGGAGGTGGCTTACAAAACACTCGTTCGACCTATACTTGAGTATTGCTCATCAGTGTGGGATCCGTACCAGATCGGGTTGACGGAGGAGATAGAGAAGATCCATAGAAGAGCGGCGCGTTTCGTCACAGGGTTATTTGGTAACCGTGATAGCGTTACGGAGATGTTTAGCAAACTCAAGTGGCAGAATCTGCAAGAGAGGCGCACTGCATCGCTGTGTAGCTTGCTGTCCAGGTTTCGAGAGGGTGCGTTTCTGGATGAGGTATCGAATATATTGCTTCCCCCTACTTATACCTCCAGAGAAGATCAGAGAGATGTAAAACTAGAGAGATTCGAGCGCGCACGGAGGCTTTCCGACAGTCGTTCTTCACGCGAACCATACGCGACTGGAACAGAAAAGGGAGGTAATGACAGTGGCACGTAAAGTGACCTCCGCCACACACCGTTGGGTGGCTTGCGGAGTATAAATGTAGGTGTAGATGTAGAAAAGGATTGATAATATACAGTGTCTTGTGCACTCCTATTCCATGAGTTTATGGAAGGCGGATAATTGAATTATTTCCTTCCTGCATCTGCAGCTTACTGGCAGGCATGCAAGGAGGTACAAGCGAGAATGTGTCATACACCTCTGCCTCGAGGAAGCTGTGTTATTGCCAGCGGTTCCGTGGAGCAGAAGGGAGCGGAGAGAAGGTCATTAAATCTCTCGCTGCCAGCGCTGATTAACCGCGGAGTCGGTGTTCTCAACATCTGGCTGACCCCCGTGACTGAGGGCAGCGCACTGGACCGGCAGCATTCATCATGAGCGCTCCGGTAGGAGGACAGAGATATCACATCCATCAAATTAGCGGCGATCGTGACGGACGGGTTCCTCTCCCAGGTGGCCCCTTTTACCGCCGTTTCCAGCACTGGAAACTTCACAAAAGTCGTGATGCACGGCCGATATCGCTCTAACGCAGGTCGTAAATCAAACAGCAGCGGCACTCACAAAGCTCAGCTAGCATTCTCCCCGTGTCGCTCCATCACTTTCATCTGCCTTGTTTGCATATAGCACGAAATGTTTCAACCCATTATTTTCCCTGTAGCGCCTAGAGTTTATCTTCGAACTGTAAAACGGCAAACTTTAAATTGTTACAAAAAGTGATAATGGATGACATATTGTCATGAGAGCCGGCGTAACTGAACAAAATTTTTAAAATGTTTATTACAACGGTCTCAGTTGCAATTGCTCACACATGAGGACTACTTTCGATCGTGCGTAATGTTCATCTTCAGATATAAAAATAAAATGACGTATACGTCGAAAATATTTAAAATTTAAAATCCAAAATATTACATCTGACTAAGAGGGTAATATATACTGTAAATGCTTAAAATTTAAAATGCTTAATGTTGCATCTGATTGTTACAGAGTTACAAAATGACAAATTTCCTTAAAAAGAACATAATCATAAGCTGTAAAATAAAATGAACATTCCTGTGGTACACTTGTGACAACAGTCAGTGGTATCCAGCGTTTTACTAAACCCACGCAGCGTCACACAGAATAGTGTGTCGTAGGTAAAGGGTATGGGAGAGTGGAAGGTGGGAGGCGAATAGGGTAGGCAATTAATACTGAGCAGTATTAAGATCCAACGATGATATTGTCTAAAAATGTAATTAAATAAGTTAAAATACTAAAATGCTGTTTGAATAAAGCTCTGCATGAACTCATTGTCTAATATTAATGTTCTAATTTAATTATCACTCTTGACAAGATGTCAGGTACATTATCCAAATAAATTTGTAGTTGTTAAACTAGCCTTTTCACCATGGCTTCACTCACATACACACGTTAAACTCCTATACTGCAGACAATTTCTCCTCCCCTCTCTGTGCCCACTCCACTGCTCTCCATCGCTTTTCCACTTCATCCCTTCCAATCTCTCTGTCCATCTCCTTATCCCTACTCTCTCTGTCTCTCATTCTCCTCCTTACCCTCTGTCCATCTGCCTTGGCCACATTTTCCTCCTGCTTCGCTATGCACATGTCTTCTCCCCATTTATCTGTCCACCTCCTCCTCTGTTCATCTCAACCTCTACCCAGCCATGCCAAAACGAATGTGCAGCCTTTGCAAAAAAGGGCTATAAGGCAGGCCAACACTGCTCCCACAACATGCCTTTCATGCAGTTCAGTGTGCACATCAGGGGCTTGAAAACAGTTTCTGCCCCTGATTTATAGGGCGCCCTGCAAAGCAGTTCAGTATAGTAGACAGTTACCACTCACAAGCAATACGCCCTTCACACAAGGCAGCCTACGTGGCAGGAGCTGAAAAATCGTTTTTTGCCCGTGTCTCTGCTCCTATGGGGGCTAGGATATTCTAACACTCACAATGCTGATACTTGTGAAGGTCGACGATGCACGCCTGATACTTCTCCCACACTGCATGCCTATCATAAAGGGCAGTTTATATGGCATAGACTGAAAAACTGCTTCTTTTCTGTAATTACACTTCTATAGGAGCTAGGATATTCTAACTCACACAGTACTGATACTCTTCAAGTTTGCTGTTTATATACTAATTTTGGTTGAAATCATATGAGGTATTTTAGAAGAATGTTAGACATACATACATTTATGCTGTATTGTGTATATACCAGCCTCTTCCCTGTAGCTTCACCCAGATATATATTTGACACATATATTGCACACGTCTCCTCCTGCCCCTTCCCTTGGTCCATATACTCCCCATCTTGGCCCATATTCTCCCCCCCCCCCCCCCTATATCTGATCATCTCTCCCATGCCCCCTTTCTGATGACCTCCACCTTCATCCCAACTCTTATTTCCATATCCTTCTCCCCTCTCCATCTATATCCTCTCTCCCACCTCCACTAGTGTCCTCCTCATCCCTCTGTCTGCCCATCTGATCCCCCCCTCTCTCTGCTCATCTATTCCCCACATATCTCTGTCTACCTCCATCACTCCCTATCTGGCCACCTCATCCCATGACCCACTCTGCCCATCCCCTCCTGCCCTCCTCTCAAACCGTCTCAGCCTCTTCACTCCCCCCCTCTCTATCTCTTCCTCTCACCTTTCTCTCTTTGTTCATCCCCTCCTCACCCCTGCCTATCTAACTCCTCTGCCCCCTCTCACTGTCCTCCTCTCATGCACTTCTTTGTCGATTCCCTCCTGCCCCCTCTGTCCATCCCCTGCTGCTCCCCTCTTTCTGTCCATCCCATCCTGACCCCCTATCTCCATATCTATTCCTACCCTCTCTTTGTCCATCCCTCCTGCATCCATCTAAACTTTTCCCAAACCACACCATCTGCGTGTGTAGCCTCTGCACAACAGTCTGATTAAGCAGGCTGATATTACTCCCACAATATACCTGTCAACCTAGGAAGCCAGCACAGCTGGGGTTCAAAAACTGTTTCCCATCTGTCATACCTAAGATGCCATCCAAAGCAGAGCAAAAGAGCAACCTGATAGTATTCCCACAACACATATTTAGTGCAGTGCAGCCTTCACACCAGTGCTGGAAAATTTTTTCTTGCCCATGATGTGTAGGCTGCACTGCAAAACAGTTCAGTAAGGCAGACTGATACTATACCCACCTGCCATGCAGGGCACCCTATACTGCTACCTGTCCTATTTCAGCTATGAGGTTATAAAACTCCTGAATTTGCTGTTTGTGTAGCATATTTGTTGGAAATCGATCTAGCGGTTTGGGAGGAGATCCCTGATATACTGGGTGAGTCACCTAACGTAACCGCTGGATATATTTCGTAAACTACATCAAATACTGACGAACCGATTCCATAGACCGAACGTGAGGAGAGGGGCTAGTGTAATTGTTTAATACAAACCATACAAAAATGCACGGAAGTATGTTTTTTAACACGAAACTACGTTTTTTAAAATGGAACCACGTTAATTTTGTTAGCACATCTGACCATATAAACAAATACGTAATCAGTGCCGTTTGTTGCATTGTAAAATGTTAATTACATCCGGAGATATTGTAACCTAAAGTTGATGCTTGACACTCCGACGTTCAGTTGCGTGTTGTAACGAACACGGGCCACGGTCGGCGAGCAGCATCTGCAGGGACATGTTTACGATGACGACCGTGTTTACGAGTGTGGCTGTAGTGTACTGTTGTGGTTTGGTCTAGCTGTCGCAGTGTCCGCATGTAGCGCTTGCTACTATTGTTATTCTGCATACGTCTCCGCACGCAGACCAACTGTAGTACACCGTGTTACCAGACGTCTGTGATAGTGTAGTGTTGTAGGAACTGTGACCATGGAGTATTCGAACACTGAAAAGGCGGAGATGATATTCATCTATGGCGAGTGTCGACGAAATGCAGCTGAGGCCTGCCGGGTGTATGCAGAACGGTACGGTACCCGGACAGAGAGCATCCAACGTGCCGCACATTGCAAAACATCTACCGTCAACTGTATGCAACAGGTATGGTCGTAGCACGCAAACGGGTCCGTAACAGGCCCGTCACAGGAGAAGCGGATGCAGTTGGTGTGTTAGCTGCTCTTGCCATGAACCCACACATGAGTACACGGGACATTGCGAGAGCCGGTGGACTGAGTCAAAGTAGTTTCATGCGCATACTGCATCGTCACCGCTTTGACCCGATTTATGTGTCGCTACATCAGCAATTACATGGTGATGACTTTAATCATCGAGTGCAATTCTGTCAGTGGGCATTAACAGAGAATGCATTGCAGTTCTACCTGTTTACCGATGAAGCGGGTTTCACAAACCACGGGGCAGTGAATCTACGGAACATGCGTTACTGGTCCGTGGACAATCCTCGCTGGCTCAGACAGGTAGAGCGACAGCGACCGTGGACTGTAAATGTATGGTGCGGAATCATCGGCGACCACCTCATTGGTCCTCACTTCATTGCAGGGGTCCCAACAGCTGCAACATACATCACGTTTCTACAGAATGATCTGCCAACGTCGCTCGAAAATGTCCCACTGGAAACGCGTCGACGTATGTGGTATCAGCATGATGGTGCACCTGCACATTCCGCAATTAACACTAGGCTGACCCTTGACAGGATGTTCGACGGGCGTTTCATAGGACGTGGAGGACGCATTAATTGGCCAGCCCGTTCTCCTGATCTTACACCTCTGGACTTCTTTCTGTGGGGTACGTTAAAGGAAAATGTGTACCGTGATGTGCCTACAACCCCAGAGGATATGAAACAACGTATTGCGGCAGCCTGCGGCGACATTACACCAGATGTACTGCGGCGTGTACGATATTCATTACGCCAGAGATTGCAATTGTGTGCAGCAAATGATGGCCACCACATTGAACATCTATTGGCCTGACATGTCGGGACACACTCTATTCCACTCCGTAATTGAAAACGAAAACCACGTGTGTACGTGTACCTCACCCCTCATGGTAATGTGCATGTGCGTCAGTGCAAAAGACCAATAAAAAGGTGTTAGCATGTGGACGTAATGTGCTGTTCCAGTCTCTTCTGTACCTAAGGTCCATCACCGTTCCCTTTGGATCCCTACGTAATTCGGTGCTCTCCGATACACACGATCGAACAGCGGAGGAGTGGTACTCAAGCGTCAACTTTAGGTTACAATATCTCCGGATGTAATTAACATTTTACAATGCAACAAATGGCACTGATTACGTATTTGTTTATGTGTTCAGATGTGCTAACAAAACTAACGGGGTTCTATTTAAAAAAACCTAGGTTTGTGTTAAAAAACATACTTCCGTGCATTTTTTTTTGGTTTGTATTAACCAATTACACTAGCCCTTCTCCTCACGTTCGGTCTGTGGAATCGAATCGTCAGTATTTGATGTGGTTTACGAAATACACCAAGCGGTAATGTTAGGTGACTCACCATGTATATACTTACACTCTGGTGGCCTTTTCTCCATGGCTCTGCCTCCATACAAGTATGTTATAATACTGTGCACGTATTTAGGTCCATCTCCTTCTTCCCACTCCTCTCCTTCCTACATACCCATCCCCTCCTCCCACCTCTTAGCCCATTTCCCCTGGCCTCCCCTCTTTCTGTCTATCTCCTCCTCCCCTGCCCTCTCTGTCCATAAATCCCCTTGTAATCCACTCTCTCTCTCCCTCTCTCTCTCTGTCTCTCTCTCTCTCTCCACATCCCCTCCTGCATCCCTTTCTCCCTATCCATCCCCTCCTGCCTCCTTTTTTCTCTATCTCTTCTTCTATCCATGTCAACCCTCACCAAAGCATGTCTATCCGCAAATATTGCCCCTGAAAAAGAGGTCTATAAAGCAGGCTGATACTATTCTCACAACATGTCTGTCATGCAGCACAGCCTAAATGCCGAGAGCTTGGAAACCCTTTTCACCCATGACATGTAGGCTGCTATGCAAATCAGGCTGATACTACACGAAAGAACACGCCTGTTGTGCTGGGTAGCCTACATATCAGCTGCAGAAAAACTATTTCTCACCCCTCACATGAAGGCTTCCCTACAAAGTGGATAGAGAACACAGGCTGATACTACTGCAACACAATGATCCTGCTGTGGTAGACAACCTACACATCAGGGGCTGGAAAACTGCCTTATCTTTTTTTTTTTTTTTTACGTGACTAGTTGGCTGCCCTGCAAAGCAGGTCAGTAAGAGAGGCTGACAGGATCCCTCTTGTGCAGTGTAGCTTTAGGAGTAATGAACTGATTGTCATTACCTTGGCAATTACACTGAGGAAGGAGGAGAAGGAATCAGCAAATGCATGTATGCATGTGATTGGCTGTCCATCGAATTACCCATAAGGAACCTGGTAAAGGCTTTGAATGTCTGTATCTCTGTAAATATTAGAGTGTTAATAAAACCCCTATGTTATTACTCTGGAGGCAAGGAAACTGTGTGTCAGATTTTAGATCACTTCTGTCCAGGGGCCTCAGAGAATTTTCACTCTCAGCACATGACCTTGAGAAATGTTTCTTGCCTCTTACATATAGGCTGCCCTGCAAAGCGGATAGCTAAGGCAAGCTAATTCTGTCAGCCTATCGGGCAGGGCCTGAAAAAGCGTCTTATCCCTACATCTGGTGTCTCTCCTACAGAGGCATTAGGGGCATTTTCCGTTGTGTTTCAGCAGACCTTCGCTGATGAGTTGTTGCGATGTGTAGCTGGAGTCAGCCCAAACAAGTACTGCTTATCGTGCTTTTCATGCTGCGTCTATAGCGAATGGAAAGCGTTGATTTCTTATCCATTACAAGGAAATTGGTTTTAAAGTCAAAATTTACGTCCCCATTCGATACAGCTATCCTAAATTAGTCTAGTGCTATATTCGTTTTATCGAAGTGTATTAACAGCGACAGTAATGAAGAACAACCTGTACTGAGCAGCGATCGGTAGCACAGCTGCACTGCAGTACCACTCGGCGTGGACACTGCCCTCCGCCACACACCGTTGGCTGGCTTGCGGAGTATAAATGTAGATGTAGATGTAGATGTAGATGTAGATGCTGTCACTGCTGGAGTAAGAATTTCCCTTCGTGTTCTTGTTTTAAGGGTTTTGTAGGGTAGACTGTGCTGAGAAATAATTCTTAAGAAAAAAATTCTACACACTGCGCCGTTTCCGACTCAATTAGCATCGAATTATGCCAATCGGTCCGTGTATTGCGCAAATTCGAGTGAACATTGTGGCTCGATGACTTCTTATGTAATAGAACCCAGTACGTTGTCCTCAAAAATGGTTCAAATGGCCCTGAGCACTATGGGACTCAACTGCTGTGGTCATCAGTCCCCTAGAACTTAGAACTACTTAAACCTAACTAACCTAAGGACATCACACACATCCATTCCCGAGGCAGGATTCGAACCTGTGACCGTAGCAGTCGCACGGTTCCGGACTGCGCGCCTAGAACCGCGAGACCACCGCGGCCGGCACGTTGTCCTCGATGGTGAGTGTTCATCGGAGGTGAGGGTATCATCTGGAGTACCCCAGGGAAGTGTGGTAGGTCCGCTGTTGTTTTCTGTCTACATAAATGATCTTTTGGATAGGGTGGATAGCAATGTGCGGCTGTTTGCTGATGATGCTGTGGTGTACGGGAAGGTGTCGTCGTTGAGTGACTGTAGGAGGATACAAGATGACTTGGACAGGATTTGTGATTGGTGTAAAGAATGGCAGCTAACTATAAATATAGATGAATGTAAATTAATGCAGATGAATTGGAAAAAGAATCCTGTAATGTTCAAATACTCCATTAGTAGTGTAGCGCTTGACACAGTCACGTCGATTAAATATTTGGGCATAACATTGCAGAGCGATATAAAGTGGGACAAGCATGTAATTGCAGTTGTGGGGAAGGCGGATAGTGGTCTTCGGTTTATTGGTAGAATTTTGGGAAGATGTGGTTCATCTGTAAAGGAGACAACTTATAAAACACTAATACGACCTATTCTTGAGTACTGTTCGAGCGTTTGGGATCCCTATCAGGTCGGATTGAGGGAGGACATAGAAGCAATTCAGAGGCGGGCTGCTACATTTGTTACTGGTAGGTTCGATCATCACGCGAGTGTTACGGAAATGCTTCAGGAACTCGGGTGGGAGTCTCTAGAGGAAAGGAGGCGTTCTTTTCGTGAATCGCTACTGAGGAAATTTAGAGAACAAGCATTTGAGGCTGACTGAAGTACAATTTTAGTGCCGTCAACTTACATTTCGCGGAAAGACCACAAACATAAGATAAGAGAGATTAGGGTTCGTACAGAGGCATATAGGCAGTCATTTTTCCCTCGTTCTGTTTGGGAGTGGAACAGGGACAGAAGATGCTAGTTGTGATACGATGTACCCTCCACCCCGCACCGTATGGTGGATTGAGGAGTATGTATGTAGATGTAGTGAATGTAGAACATTAGACGCAGTTAGAGTTAGCTGTTTTCATAGTGTAGACGATAGCGCACGAGACAGCTGAGCCTTTGGCTCGTGTTCGATTCTTACTACCGTACGATGTCAAATTTTTGTTCGATTTTTGAAAACCAAACACAGAACACGTTTGGCGACGCTGTTTCTGGCGGGGCGCATGAATGTGCGCACGCAACTGGTAGATTGGCTAACTTTAATGCTAAATAATTCGCGAACGATGCAACATACCGAACTTTTCTGTTAATAATTATTTCTCAACCTAACTATCCTGAAACACCCTTACAAGCTTTTCAGACTGGCTCTGACTACCCTATACACACAAACTGTATTAAATTTTGTAGACCATATCTTTGTCAGATTTTGTGACCCCGAGACTTTTCTGAGATGTTAAACACTCATGGATAAGTATCAGCTGCTGGCAGTCAAGTTCCATACAAAAGAAGAATGTTTAATCACCTAATGATCTTGTTTGGAATCACAGATTGATACAGTATATCTATTGTGATTACAGTGATGGTAATCATGGTCCTGCTGCATAATTAACTGACAAGTCGATAAAAACTTATCAAGCAAAGTAGCACATTAATATCAGTTTGCCGCAACATCTACAGCCACTGATGTGTTGTCTACGTAAAGGACCATACGATGGTGCGGGTGGCTCATTTTTAATACCCTATAATCAGTTAAATTCAGAAAGACAACAGATGTCGTAAGTCAGCAAGGTTCGTAGGCATCGGCTTCAAATTTCGATTGCAAACACACCATGTAGCGTATGTAGACCATTTTCTCCAGAGGACGTTTCCCTTGTGCCACCACAGGTTTCCCAAATTTAATGCCAGCTCATCTCGCCACTCCAGCAGCCAATAGCCGCAGGTACGGTCCTCCCAGCCATCTCCACTAAAGTTGCCCATAGGAACTACTGTTCATCCCGTCGGAGTATGTACACAGCCGTGCAGTGTCTGAGCGCTTAAAATCACGGAGAGACGCTCTCCAGACCATGTTCCGTTACAGACCTTAGGAAGTATCACTTCGTTATAGAAATTACCGCGAAGATTGCCGCTATATTTATTTGACATGTATTATCCTCCATCGCCGTGGCAGCAGTCTTGTGAAAATTCCGATTAGTACCAGTTCGCTGGCTTTGCGATAATATTGCTTGTGGCTACTTCTTTCGTTTTTATTACGCTAACATGTGGCTTGGGTCGCAATCCGTCAGTATCACGCTTTCAATGGTGCTGAAATGATAAGAACTGTGGCACTGCCTCCAGTTGCGTCCGCATCTGATATTTCTCATGACTAAACGGATTGGCTCTTGATGTTTACTTCCAATAGTTTATCTCATTTGTTTGTAAACGACACTTTAGGTACTTGACGAATGTATATTGCAGTTTTATAGTTTCCATCATGTTATTAACGCTTTATACTGAAAGACGTCAGAAGGCGAGTAATCCAGAATCGTAGGTTGATTTAGTTCCACAGCACAAAAAAGCCACCGCGTATTTAATCTGCTTTTGATAAACCGCGTATGATGATTCGTTTAATTGCCTATTTGTTACTTGTTTATCGATGATTCTCAATGTCTTGTCCTTTTTCAAAATGCTCTTATTCTGCCACCAGAAATGCCTGCTTAACAAGGTGTCCAATGCTTGCACGCTCAGTGGATGTAAAATTTATATAGAGGAATTGTTTTAACTACTTGTACGGCACGTTATTAGCTTCCTCATTTGCATTTCTTCAGAATCCATCATCGCTACAATTTTAACACCGCACACAACACTCCTTCTACCCCTTTCCCATCATCCATGACACATGGTTTCGTATGAAGCACAGTGCTTAGTGAATACTGAATACCACCGAATGTTGTCACAAGTGTGCTATAGTGCCGTTACTTTTATTTTACAGCTTATGACTGTGTTCTTTTCAAAGAAATTTGTCTTTTCACAAATCGTGAATAGTCTGGCATAATTTTAAAAGTTCACACAATGATTGTTTCTTAGCATTTCATTTTAGTCTATTTTTAGAAGTACAGATGACCGTTAAGTGATCGAAATTGATTGTTATGTGTGACTAATTACATCTGAAACTGTTACAATAAATATTTTAAAAAAGTCATACATAAATAATGGAAGAAAATTATTTCTCTGTAAAAATCATTTGTGTGCCAAAATTACACATTTTTATACGTTCGAAAAAGTTCTCAAAACAATTCTTCTCTCTCTCATGTAACTGTCCTAATATTTTCTTGTTCAATATAATATAAGCTAACAAAAGGCAGTCGTTGTGCGATAAATCAGGTACCGGCAATGACTCACTCATTGGATGTATTCGTCCGCCAAAGAACTGATTGTTTGACCTACCGTGTTACAGTTAGCATTGTCGTGATGAATAATGACGCGACGCTTTTCGAATTTTATCGATGGATTGAGACAAACAACTTACTCTAACACCATTCATCGTTAAATGTTCTTAGATCCTGAGGAGAAATTCTGGTGATTGGTCATTTTTTTGTTAGTACTTCGCGAATGAATCACTTGATTTCAATTCACACTGTAACCCTTAAACAACTGAGTATTGTTTAGTTTCGGGTTGGTACGAATATACCAAACTTCCGTCTAGTCTTACGATATTGTACACGGATTTTTGTTTTCCACAATATATTTTTTTGAGCTTTTCCTTAGATCATTTGACAAGAGTCTGTTTTAGAGATTCTACTTCCATGCTCCAAAGCCACTTTACAGTTAGTGGCGGAGGGTACTTTGCGTACCATTCTCACTTCCTCTTTCTCCTGAGCCAGTCACGGACGGTTCGCGTGAAGAATGACTGCTGATAAGTTTCCGTGTGAGCTAGAACCTAATTTTACCTTCTTGTCCTTTCGTAGGATATACGTAGGAAGAAACAATATATTAGTTGACGCTCCCATGAACGTACGTTCTCGGAACTTCAGCAGCAAACGATCTGTGATGCGGAACGCCTCTCTTGTAAAGTATGCCACTGGAGTTAGCTGAGCGTTTCCGTGGCACTTTCGCGCTTAATAAATGAACCTGTGATGAAAGATACTTCTATTCTTTCGATCTTCTCTATGTCCTCTATCAACCTTATCTGATACTGATCTCATTCTCACGGGCAATATTCAAGTATTGATCGAACGAGGGATGTGTAAGCTATCTACAATGTCGGTGGACTACATTTCATGAGCATGTCAGTGTGGCAACTGCCTTACCTGTAATAAGTTTTATGTGGTGGTTCCACTTAAAATGAAAATGCACCATTTCCTGTACACCACCCAGAAATTATTATTATTATTATTATTGTTTTATTACCGTTATTTACTGCTCGTGTACTATCGATATTATACTCTTGACTCAATAAGGCCGTCTGGTTGGATATAAGAAGGTGACTAAATGCACTAATCTTATCTGGTGAAATAAATGTATAAACACGTTTTAAAAAGGTGTTCACTGTAGACATGTGTTAATATGAGGACTGGAACAAGAGTACCAGTAGGATTTAAGTTTTACAAAAACTGAACAATCAAAGTAAAATATTTAGGCAACACCCAAGCAATCGGACAGATGTACATTATTTCTGGATGTCTTAACAATGTACAATAAATTTCAACCGCGACCAGACAATAAATTCTAGAACTTCAGCTTGTTACACGTTCACCATACATGAAGTAACTCCAATAAAATAATAAACTGAAAGAGCAATTAATTACATTATGTACACCGACGTTTTAAGGAAAACAGTCTTTCATACCACTTCAACACTCTGTAGTAATGAGTGAAGCCGGTAGAGGTGCATGTTTAAGAGCTACGACCAGAGCTGGATATGTGTGTCCATTACTTATGACTCGCAGGTGGCCATTGCGCTCAGAACCAAAGAAGTGGGAGGCCTCAGTCATGCAGGTGGAGTGCATTTCATCGAGCCTAGTAGCAAAGTGATTCTCGTGAAATCTGATATCCACAATACAATAATTGCACTGCTGTTGTCTCCACTTGTCTCACTCTATAGTCTGGATTCTTCACCTCAGAAAACACATTATTTCGTATTCACTTTTGCTGGCGTTATGTAACGTCCTTTTTTCCCATGCAGAAAGACCCAGACATTCACCCAAAAAATTACTCCCTGCAAGCTTTCTTGCGTTATTTTGAATCACGTTCAGATTCTCCACTATCTGTTTTAACAGCAGTTTTTCTTGTCAATTCGACAAACACTAACATTTTCAAACTTCCTGACGGATTAAAACTGTGTGCCCGACCGAGACTCGAACTCGGGACATTTGCCTTTCGCGAGCAAGTGCTCTACCAGGTTCGCAGGAGAGCTTCTGTAAGGTTTGGAAGGTAGGAGTCGAGATACCGGCAGAAGTAGAGCTGTGAGGACCGGGTGTGAGTCTTGCTTTGGTAGCTCAGATGGTAGAGCACTTGCCCGCGAAAGGCAAAGGTCCCGAGTTCGAGTCTCGGTCGAGCACACAGTTTTAATCTGCCAGGAAGATTCATATCAGCGCACACTCCGCTGCAGAGTGAAAATCTCATTCTACTAACATTTTCGTTGAGCAAATACTGCCCTCGCTGCAGCGCAACAATATATATACCCCTAGTTACTCACCTAGTGTGGATGCCACAATAGTCCATGGAGACACACTCCTGTGTCCAGGAAGCTAGACCTTCCCCCTTCCCCCCCCCCCCTTTTCACTTGCCCACCATTCCCTGCGAAGAAATGATAGGCTTAAGAACAGCAGAGATAACTTGCGTACTTGTAATTGCCTCTTGGCTGCATAATTCTTTGTATAACACACCACTAGCTTCATCACCTATAGTTGCAATGCCTTGGTATATACAATACCTAGAATCACTGACTGCTAAATTTGTAGAATATTAAGTATATTTGGAAAGCTTACTTTGCGCAAGGATTCACAATTGCCATAAAAAAGGGAAACTGAATTTACGTGAACCTGAATAATTATAACAAGCGCATCACCACACCTGAGAATATGTAAAGCAACGTGGCTTAGCTCTACGACTGGCATGTGGACCCAGTCTATTATGATAGCTGACAAACAGAAGACATCAAATAATCGCACTGTCTACAAAATTAACGACTGAGACTCTGCCAGCTGCGTCAATTCCAACACCTACCTTTCATGCAGAAAAATAACGGATAGAAATGTGAAGTATAACGTTCACAGTGATTCACCTAAGTTTCGATAATATTTGCAGTAAGAACCCTATAAGCATTCTATCAGTTACTGAAGACAAGTAATAACTTTCACTTCAAGTATTTGTAGGCTAACTGCTAAAGTACAAGTCGGTATAAATTCGTCTAAATACGAGAGTGGTGGCAAGAAAAAATTCATTTAGCAGAATGTTCTAATATAAATCCCCGTAACTCTCTCCGGAGGTACTCAAACCAAGAGGCACGTGTAACACTAATCACTAATGCTCAGAAATCACATGGTATACATATTTCCAATATGGAAGAAAATCAATTAAAACAGGATCCGTAAAAGTCTCAAAATATTTACGAAGGATCATTGACAGGAAGTATGACGAAATTGCCGGCCAGGGTGGCCGAGCGGTTCTAGGCGCTACAGTCTGGCACCGTGCGACCGCTACGGTCGCAGGATCGAATCCTGCCTCGGGCATGGATGTGTGTGATGTCCTTAGGTTAGTTAGGTTCAAGTAGTTCTACGTTCTAGGGGATTGATGACCTCAGAAGTTAAGTCCCATAGTGCTCAGAGCCATTTGAACCGTATGACGAAATTAAATGTTATACAGTACAGGTCGATTGGTAAGAAACTGATTCTCTACTGTGTATCGACACCTATAGTTCCTAAAAAGGCACAAAAATCATATCTCCGCATGGGAGACACAAAAGTCATCAATGTTGCAGCGGAATCCACCACCTTGAACTCGACGATGCGATGCCAACCAAGAAAGTAGTTACGCCGAAACTACTCGCGGTGAATGATAACAAAATCATATCGAAAGTGTACTCTTTCTGTACAGCCAAACTGCATCTTATCATCATGTTATGCCACAAGTAGCTAACCGCACCATCAGGCTCGAAACAAGGTGTTCCTCAAGGCTCGCAGGGACTCTTCAAACACACGACCCAGAATTCGCCGCGAGACGGGCTGTGACCTGATTGGTCCACTCAGACAGAATTCAAAGTATCCTTCCTGAACACCTCACAGATGAGCCACAGATCAACCATGTTAATCGTAAATCACAACTAGGAACAGAATTGTACCTTTTCAGTAACCATGCGTTAGCTAACAAACGAAATAATTAATTAGTGGAAGTTGCACATTACACAGTGCAATTGGAGAATTCAACAGTCAAATTTCAAGTTGTTTATTGTAACTACTAAAAAAATTAAATCAGGCTAGAAGGGTGGATTGGGTGAAAACTGTTCGTTGTATTGGCCAACTTCTGTATGTTGTATGTCAGACTACAGGATTTTGTGGCCGTTGTCACTGAAGTTAAAATCTTCTGGGTTATTAGGCCGCGCCATATTTCCTCTAAAAAGATCGACGTTTCGACCCCTCTGCTGGGATCTTCCTCAGGATCTTCTGGTCACAAGATTTTAACTTAAGTTCTCTATGTTGTTTTTATTACGTACATTGTACTCGCGAGTAGTTTTTGCTGGCATATCTGCTTCCAGCTATCGATTTCCGTATATTCACTGGGCGTCCGCTACGCTAATTGGTCTGCCTACGATCTCTGAGTGAGTGTGGTCTTGACCAATTAGAAGTAAAGGCGATGCGACGCTCCACATGGATGGTGACTTTGGAAAGGAAACAAAGAGTTCTTGTTCAGGTCTTGAGAAAGGTTTGCATTTGTGTGTGAGTGATACGGTGTTAATGAAACTGGCTGCACTGCACCATCCTGAGAAAGAGAAAGAGCTATGTATGAAAGCAAGCAGCAGTATGTTTGTATTGGTGAAGTTATAATGAAAATTAATACAGCTCATTTCCATGCGTCTACTCTGAACTGAAGACAATATTTTTCTACAACTATACGCTTTGTAACACGCCCGGGAGTACTAATGGGGGTGGGGTGGGGAACCCTTAAACTGTTTGTCGTTTCGGGACTGTGCGCCCTGTCCACACCACGTACTTGGTAATACCGCGGCGGTCGTACTGTTCTGCTCCACACTGCTGCTGGCTTGCCTGCAATTATCTATCGAAATATGCGAGCTGGTTTAGGGGAGCCACCCAACGTCAAGCACCACCCTGTCCTGCGTCTGGTATGACCATCTGTATTCCGAGACGATAAAAGAAAATCGCAGGTTGCACTGCTTACAAGATGGTTCAAATGGCTCTGAGCACTTTGGGACTAAATATCTATGGTCATCAGTCCCCTTGAACTTAGAACTACTTACACCTAACTAACCTAAGGACATCACACAACACCCAGCCATCAGGAGGCAGAGAAAATCCCTGACCCCGCCGGGAATCGAACACGGGAACCCGGGCGTGGGAAGCGAAAACGCTACCGCACGACCACGAGATGCGGGCGCACTGCTTACAGTCTAAGTCATGTTTCGATGTCAACTTCTAGGTTATTGTCGGTCCACCAAATCACTTGGACGAACGTACGCGTAACCGAAGGCGGCGCGGATGATTGTTGATGATGAGGAAGCCGAGTAATCGAACGAAAGTTTTTACGCTCGCCACGCATACACAGATTTTTGGTACCAGTCCTTCATGACACTAGTAATAAATTTTAACACTGTTCACATAGTTAAATTTACAGTTCACAGTTCTCAGTTGTACGAGCGTGCACGTAACCGACGCGGCGCGGCTGATTGTTGATGATGCGGAAACGCGGTGACCGAACGCACGTTCTCACGCTCGCTACAAGTCACTGGCACTCGACTGCACTCTTTTATGGTAACTAATTTCTACTGTTTCACGTCAGTTCATTCTGGGAGACCGAACACGGCGCGGAAGATTGACACTGTACGGTACGACACGCAACAAGACGATACACAATACGTTATCGGCGGCACTGCTCATTTTTAATTACTTCTTGACGCACTTTCCTCTGAACCATTTTCCATATTTCATCACTTTACCATAATAGCCCTTGTAGCAAAACTTCATCGTCCATATTAACAATGCCTCTCATATGCAGAGCTACACACTACACAACATAACAGTTCCGTGTCCCGCGTTCGACTCGACAGACGCGGCTGCCCTCAAAGATACTCCACAACTAAGCCAGCGATATGACAATACGATTACAGCTTGACCGAGCCCTGTTGGATTACTGAAATTTTTCTTAGTTTCAGTGATCTGCCGTTCTCTTCACGTACTGTAATGGGTTCGTGATCGGATGTAACATGCCTTTATTTCATTCAACAAAAGGTTTTTGTTGTATAAATGTTATTCAGCTCTACGTTACTTAGCAGCTGTTTGTATGACTGTGCCGAGAGCATCACGAGGGTTGTTGTTGTTGTTGTGGTCTTCAGTCCTGAGACTTGTTTGATGTAGCTCTCCATGCTATTCTATCCTGTGCAAGCTTCTTCATCTCCCAGTATCTACTGCAACCTACATCCTTCTGAATCTGCTTAGTGTATTCATCTCTTGGTCTCCCTCTACGATTTTTACCCTCCACGCTGCCCTCCAATGCTAAATTTGTGATCCCCTGATGCCTCAAAACATGTCCTACCAACCGATCCCTTCTTCTAGTCAAGTTGTGCCACAAACTTCTCTTCTCCCCAATCCTATTCAGTACCTCCTCATTAGTTACGTGATCTACCCACCTTATCTTCAGCATTCTTCTGTAGCACCACATTTCGAAAGCTTCTATTCTCTTCTTGTCCAAACTAGTTATCGTCCATGTTTCACTTCCATACATGGCTACACTCCATACAAATACTTTCAGAAACGACTTCCTGACACTTAAATCTATACTCGACGTTAACAAATTTCTCTTCTTCAGAAACGATTTCCTTGCCATTGCCAGTCTACATTTTATATCCTCTCTACTTCCACCATCGTCAGTTATTTTACTCCCTAAAGAGAAAAACTCCTTTACTACTTTAAGTGTCTCATTTCCTAATCTAATTCCCTCAGCATCACCCGATTTAATTTGACTACATTCCATTATCCTCGTTTTGCTTTTGTTGATGTTCATCTTATATCCTCCTTTCAAGACACTGTCCATTCCGTTCAACTGCTCTTCCAAGTCCTTTGCTGTCTCTGACAGAATTACAATGTCATCGGCAAACCTCAAAGTTTTTACTTCTTCTCCATGGATTTTAATACCTATTCCGAATTTTTCTTTTGTTTCCTTTACTGCTTGCTCAATATACAGATTGAATAACATCAGGGAGAGGCTACAACCCTGTCTCACTCCTTTCCCAACCACTGCTTCCCTTTCATGCCCCTCGACTCTTATAACTGCCATCTGGTTTCTGTACAAATTGTAAATAGCCTTTCGCTCCCTGTATTTTACCCCTGCCACCTTTAGAATTTGAAAGATAGTATTCCAGTTAACATTGTCAAAAGCTTTCTCTAAGTCTACAAATGCTAGGAACGTAGGTTTGCCTTTTCTTAATCTTTCTTCTAAGATAAGTTGTAAGGTTAGTATTACCTCACGTGTTCCAACCTTTCCACGGAATCCAAACTGATCTTCGCCGAGGTCCGCTTCTACCAGTTTTTCCATTCGTCTGTAAAGAATTCGCGTTAGTATTTTGCAGCTGTGACTTATTAAACTGATAGTTCGGTAATTTTCACATCTGTCAACACCTGCTTTCTTTGGGATTGGAATTATTATATTCTTCTTGAAGTCTGAGGGTATTTCGCCTGTCTCATACATCTTGCTCACCAGATGGTAGAGTTTTGTCATGACTGGCTCTCCCAAGGCCATCAGTAGATCTAATGGAATGTTGTCTACTCCCGGGGCCTTGTTTCGACTCAGGTCTTTCAGTGCTCTGTCAAACTCTTCACGCAGTATCTTATCTCCCATTTCGTCTTCATCTACATCCTCTGCCATTTCCATAATATTGTCCTCAAGCACATCGCCCTTGTATAAACCATCTATATACTCCTTCCACCTTTCTGCCTTCCCTTCTTTGCTTAGAACTGGGTTGCCATCTGAGTTCTTGATATTCATACAAGTGGTTCTCTTCTCTCCAAAGGTCTCTTTAATTTTCCTGTGGGCAGTATCTATCTTACCTCTAGTGAGATAGGCCTCTACATCCTTACATTTGTCCTCTAGCCATCCTTGCTTAGCCATTTTGCACTTCCTGTCGATCTCATTTTTGAGACGTTTGTATTCCTTTTTGCCTGCTCCATTTACTGCATTTTTATGTTTTGTCCTTTCATCAATTAAATTCAATATTTCTTCTGTTACCCAAGGATTTCTATTAGCCCTCGTCTTTTTACCTACTTGATCGTCTGCTGCCTTCACTACTTCATCCCTCAGAGCTACCCATTCTTCTCCTACTGTGTTTCTTTCGCCCATTCCTGTCAATTGTTCCCTTATGCTCTCCCTGAAACTCTCTACAACCTCTGGTTCTTTCAGATAATCCAGGTCCCATCTCCTTAAATTCCCACCTTTTTGCAGTTTCTTCAGTTTCAATCTGCAGTTCACAACCAATAGATTGTGGTTAGAATCCACATCTGCCCCTGGAAATGTCTTAAAATTTAAAACCTGGTTCCTAAATCTCTGTCTTACCATTATATAATCTATCTGATACCTCTTAGTATCTCCAGGATTCTTCCAGGTATACAACCTTCTTTTATGATTCTTGAACCAAGTGTTAGCTATGATTAAGTTATGCTCTGTGCAAAATTCTACAAGGCGGCTTTTCATTTCTTCCCCCCAATCCATATTCACCTCATAACACGAGGGTTATGTAACATTAATCTTGTTGTTGTGTGTAAAACATTAGCATTCTTGGGACCCAGGAATAATTAGATGATTAAATATAGCCTAAGCTAAACTCCGTCCGAAGAGGTCTTGACAGACACGAAGATACCGACTGACCGCTGTGTCGTTCTCAGCAAACTATCATCACCGGATGGGGATATGAAGGGATGTCGGGTCAGCACACGGCTCTCCCGAACGTCGTGAATTTATGTGACTTGCAGTCGCTCCTACGCAGTCAGTTTTCATCACGATGCTAAGTGGAACACGTTGGGCAACAGCAGATTGCGGCGCGATGGTCACCTATCCAAGTGCAGCCACGTCTGAAGGCGCTGACTTTGCGATCTGATGGGAACTGGAACATCCACCGTGCCATGGCTGTTGACTTAAACAGAATCTGATGTCTTTACTTCTATTTCGTGCCTTTCGTCAGTTTCATTAAATTAACTAAAATTTTTCAAGGCGATAACATTGAGTAACCATGAGACTCGGCGGTAATGCCTAATTATTTGCGATACCTTTACGCTATCAGCTCGCAGTAACTATTGTCCCTTAAATTTATGGCTGGATTCACGATGCTATATTCATATCTTGCTGATTAATCTTCGTACATCCATATTTAAACTGATTAGTTGAAATCTATGGACCACTTATGAGACCCAAGGTTAAGGTCATTAATGAGAAAGTTAACTAATAATCAATAGTAAATCATTTCAGATGGCAACGAATATCCGTTGTGCGAAGTATGTGCGCCTGCGACGGTTTGTACCTGAAGACAGTTAGATCGCGTAATAAAATTATTTCCTTTGGGACTTTGATTTTATAAAAAGAGCGTCTTCATCAAAGACATTTAAAACGGGACTTTAACTATCACCACGACAAAAACTAATTTACAACTAATCGCAGACATCATACAATCGGAACACTTTTCCAACCCAATACGCTCCCAAACCTAACCTGAGTGCCATTTTAAGCAGACGCTGTCATTGCAGAACTAAGAAAAGGAAAAATATCTAATCGATGCTGTCGAAGGGTGCGACATATTTAGAATGCAGAGAGAAGGATTTCAGTAGAGCTTCAACAGATCAGCACGTCGTAGCACTGCAAGCGCACGGTGCCTGAGATTGTGGAGAGCGGCGTTCACGCTCGTTGGCTGCGTTTCCCTCATCTGACGCGTCCTCAGGGCCGCGCCAATTAATAAGGCGCTGCGCCCTGACATCAGATAGCGCCGCCGCCATAATAACAGCGCCGCCGCCGCCGCCACCGCCTCGCGCGGATGCTATCTGCCGCGCAGCTCCGTCAGATGTGTATCGCTCCCATAATGGAGGCGCCGAGGCGTCGCACAACCACACGACGCCAGCGCCTTGTCTTGGCAGCGGGAGGGCGTCCCGACGCTCATATCGGTCTCCAGGTGCACGTCGAGGTAGAATATCGCACGCTACACCAGTCACCAACCTTTCACATCAGCGTCGATTGGGTACTAATTTAAATCGACGAAACTCAGTCGATAACTACGGCAACCTTGATCAGAGAATAATAGGATACGCCGTCTGATCAGAATCTACACTGGAATGAGAAGTCATAGGATACTGATATGGACATACAGACGCCGGTGGTATCGCTCTCATTGGTGGGGCCCACATTTGTACTCAGGTGATTTGTGTGGAAAGGTGTCAGACGTGATTATGGCACGATGATACTTAAGAGACTTCTAACGTGCATCAATAGTTGCAGCTAGACGAACTGAACATTCCACTTCGTTAGGGAATTCAGTATTCTAAGATACACACTGTCAAGAGTGTGCCCAAACTGTCAGATTTCAGACATTACCTCTCACCATGGACAGTGCAGTGCCCCACGATCTTCACTTAACGACCAAGAGCTGTTGCTTTTGCGTATGTCAGTTCTAGCAGACAATCAATAATGCGAGAAATAACCGCAGAAATCAATGCGGGTTGTACAACGAACATATCCGTTAGGACAGTGCGGCGAAATTTGGCATTAATGGGCTATGGGATCAGACGACACATGCGAGTGCCTGGAATAGGCAAATAAATGACATCGCCTGAAGTACCTTTCCTGGGCTGGTGACCATATGTTGAGCCCTAAACGACTGGAAAACCGTGGCCTGTTCAGATGAGTCCAGATTTCAGTCAGTAAGAGCTAGTGGTAGGGTTCAAGTGTGGTGCGGGCCCCATGTATTCATGGCACCATGTTGTCAACTAGGCACTGTGCACGCTGGTGGTGGCTCCATAATGGTGTTGACCGCTTTTACATAGATCATTGACTGAAAACGATTAAGTTGAGCTACTTGGAGATCATTTTCAGCCATTGCTGGACTTCATGTACCCAAACAACGATGGAATTTTTACGGATGACAGTGCTCCATGTAACCACGCCACAACTGTTTACGATGAGTTTGAAGTAATGCTCTTGATAAAATATTCATAATCGATATATAAATATTTGGCGAGAAAGTATCGATATGAACCACTTTTTTCACTTATATATCGATATTAAATTTTCCTGACACTGTGCCAATACCAAAGACAGCTTTGCACGTGAAATGCAACAAATGCACCCGACGAGTGCAGCTAGAAATTTCGTAACATCGATGTATCGGAAACAGTTGCACTGTATTTTAAATCGATATTTATTCATCCCAAGTTTTGGTAAATTCGATTTTCTGTGGCGATATAACAGGGAAATGTGATTTCATCATCTCTCATAATAGAGGAAACTTAACTTTAATACTGAAATAGCTGCAACATAACAATGGTACTGCAAGATGGCAAGAACTATGCCCTTTACATGAAGTCATTAAAGATCACCGATCTCACGTTGAGCGAACAGTAGGGCTGAACAAAAGTGACTGACAAGCACAATGCATCTTGTAGAGGGTATAGTATGGACGTATTCGAATAATTAATGTTGGATAATGGTTTTAAAATAATTCGCGCAACGTGAAAACTTTGTGGAAACGTTTATCCCAGGGAAGTATTCAGAGTTGACCACAGCCGGGTGGTGGCACGTGAAGGGAAGCGACAATAGGCAGCTTAGGGCGGCTCAAACTCTGAGAAAGGGGTAATGGGCGTGGCCTCCAGCTTCCTTAAGATGAGTGACAGTGAGAGGGTGGTTGACCCCATGAAGGTGTACCGGGAAGCAGGCGGAGAACTTGTACACCTGCTGATAAATGTCCGTCATCCCGTTTTCAGTGAAACATGCGAGAAAGCATAGACTGTAAGCTATGGTGAAGCGGTCAACAGAGGCCAAAATATGCATATTCGTGACTATAGCTACTTCACGCTCAATTCACGGCTCGCATAGTCTGAAGTAAATCAGGTGAAGAGCGATAGAATGAAATACGTCGGCCTCCGATGGGAATGTAGGACCAAGGAATTTGAAGTACTCTCCTGGGAGTCAGAATTTAGGAAAAATTGGTGTTTTGTCCAGACACTAACCTTGATGGTTGGTCTGGGAGGAGCTAATTAGGAGAAGTTGAGAGGAAGGGAAATTTTGTGGGAATTTGTTCACTTCCCAGAGCAGGCATTGGTTGGCACTGGGAAGCGAAGCATAATTAATGCGACTTGCGCTGCAATTGGCGTAAGTGATTTTGCTGGAGGGGAAACCAATGTGAAGAGCGGACTGGCAGAAGTCTCGGTAGAGGTCTTCCATTCCCAGCTTACCTAGAGTGCAGACGTGGCGTTCTTTACTCAGCTTGCCTGAGAGAGAGTGAGCATCTATGCAGCTTAGGATTTAGCAAACGGAACGATTGAGCTTGGAGGTAGAAAGTTTTCGTTCAGCTATGTACTGAGAAAGATAGCTGTGAGTGAATAGACGAGTGCAGCCTTGCAGCACCACAAGGCCGGCCGACGTCCACACAATGACGACGCTCCGCCACACTGAATTCGGTGATATTGCTCCCACTCTGGCTTGAGTTAGGTCACTGATTAATTTGTTGGATCATGTCGGCAAAGTTTCCACAAGGGTTTTATGGGCCGTGTATTGTAGAATTATTCTCGCACTTCGCATTACGCCTGGGTCAGTCGATAGGAATTAATTTTGATTTATCGCACTTTACTCCACGTAAACGCAATTTATTCCCACTGCCCGTTAGGAGAGTCACGTAATGTGATGATCGAAGGTCGTGAGTTAAAATAAATTTGTGCTAATCGACTGCATCTGTTTTCAATCAAGTAGTTGAAATCCTAAGTCACTTTCTTAACTAATTTTATGTTCAACATTTGCATCTGGTGTTCAATAGCTGAATATAACATCAATGTGCACCCCTTTTTAATTAAAAGGGATCAATTCTAAATCAGTTAATGTCAACACTGGCACCGCAATTCAATCAGGAGTCACAGGGCCTTATTACTTTCTTTGCGTTATCCGATATTGCGGCATTTTTGCACTGTCTGTTGATCTGTTAGTCAATTAGCTGGGGTGAACACACGCCAAAACCAGATAAGTGACGTGTGGGGTGTTACAGTACCTACAGTTTTTCCCTCTGATGTTCTCACAGAAATTTTGTCTGTTGTAAATTGCATATTTTTGTAATCTCTTCTCACTCGAAAGTAAGGTTGGAAGAAAAGTTTGGTATGTAATTCTCGAAATGTGGAAGGTAAAAAAAAAGAAAGAAAAAGAGAGAGAGAATAAATTTAGACATTCCCACAGCTGTCAGTGTGCCCCTATATTTGTGCCATTTCCTGGACAGTCTAGTGATATGAAATAATAATTAAATCCAGACCTTTAGATGCTTGCAGGCGTTGATAAATATCAACGGGGACAGTTTATCAACGCCTGTAGGTAGCTGAAGGTCTGGATTTAATTATAATTTCATTCTTTGAGAGCTGCAAGGTCACCAATGGTATCTGTGCAGATACCACCTACATATAGTTAAGTTATAAGTCATTCACAATCTGAAGCGTCATATCTCAACAGTCTGTATCAGATAGTAGGACTTATTTTGCAATTGAAGGGACTTCAGTTCAGAACGGAAGTCTGTCTTCAAAAGAGTGATTTCTGCTAGGAGAAGTAGATAAAATCAGAACATTCCAAGAAATTAATTTTTCCAAGTTCTTTTGAAATTAAGTTTGTTATCGTATCCATATTTTGAGTGTTTTCCTCTATTATTTCATATGCTGTAGTATAAAATTTTCGTTTTTTTTGAAGACTTTTTTGTTTATACGGAAAATAATGAGTTAGTAAATTTGGTTTTTCTTATATTTTTATTAATCTTTAAATCCATTCTTCACCATTATAAATAATCGTGAAAGCATTAGTTATAATATAAGTTCTAAAACTATAATTTGACACCGGTATATCGAGATATCGGTACTTTTTTCCGATTAATCGTTGACATGTACACTTAGTGCTGCGGTATTTGATTATATCTTATATCAATATTTATTTTCCGATGTTCCACCCCTGCTACACGGTGGCTAGCTATACACTCGCTACACGGTAACGTACGCCAAACAAGGCCGATTGTTGGGACCAGAAATAAAGAACAATGCACTCCCACAGTCAAAAAACAACATCTAATTCCGAAAAGTGATAGAAAAACCACTTTCGCAGGTACATATTCAATAAATTGACACGACTTATATCTCACAATGACGATCTTATCTTTTGCCTAAAACGATTCAGAGATACTGCCACCGATATACAGTGGGACGACGAGCAGAAAGGAATTTAATCACCGCTTTCAGTATCTGGCATAGAGATCGCTGTCACAGAGATCGCCTACCGTGTCATACCACGGATGGAAGTGCAACAACACCTCCAAGCAGGTGGTGTATAGAAAATCTAATACAAGGATTCTGGCTGCAGGCCAGTGTTTGATCTGGCCAGATTTGCTGTTCTGTTTTCAACAGCCGCGCACGGACTGGTTTTGTAAAGCACTGGTTGTATTTGTATTGTATTTTGTTCAATACAAACGATCAGTGATGCGTTAGGGAAGGGATTTCTATGTGCTATAACCTTTTATATTTTATTCTTTATGTAGAAAAAAAAGCAAAAATATTTTACTTCAATATTACAAAACTTTAAATACTTATTTTAAAAAATCACTCGCCAATCACTCTGACGCAGAAGTGGGTTGAAACAACTCTCTTTTGCAGTGAACGCGAAAACTTTCTCCAAGTTTTGCAGCTCAAACCTAGGTCATTGGTTTCGTCACAATGCACGATAGTGGGGGAAGATCACATGATGATAGACTTCTATGTTTCATCAAACGAATGTCACTGGGACGTACGTTTTCAATTTCATCAACGTCTACTTCCCCTTACAAAACATTGGCAGTTTTACACACAATATGAAATCAACAATTTCTTCCGTCACACTTTCATTTTTATGTTTAGTAGCTTCGATTTTGGACGTTTGAATGAATTAATTTTTTCTCAGTGTCATGCAATTCATTAACTGCCGCAGTTAACAAGCTGGTTGATGCTTGTAATTTTTCGATAGAACGAAACAAAAAACTCAGATTTGCAGATACGTAGGTCAATTCATTTTTACTGTACTGTCCATATGAAAGTTCTGAAGAATTTCAGTTGAAGAAGAATAATCCTGATTTAGTTCATCAGCCACAGATTTAAAATTTCCGGAATCGTTTGCAGAAGACACTGCTGCGGGTCCAGGTGGAACTGCAAGATCTGAATTTTTGGCTTTCAACAAATCAGTTCCGTTAGGCGCTTTCACAAACACTTTTTCACCATATGAGATCAATTTGTCCACTTTAGGGTACAATGTACTTATTTGCTCGCATACCCTACGTAACCCATGTACTACACAAGTTATTTAGCTTATGCGTGGGAATTTTACACAAAGGACTTCGGCTGCCAACGTCATATACGGAGTAGGATCCGTAAAATCAAATTTTACCCCATTCGGATACAACTACTGCAGAGATTCATTGAATATGTGGGTCGTTCTTACACGATACGATGCTGATAGTTCTTTACATGCTAAGGAAAAACTCAGCTTGGAAACCAGTTCATCAGTTTCTAGCACACTGACCCCGCCATTTCCGAATTTCGTGGCGCTAAAGTGTAACGGGTCGTCAATAGTTACCCGCTTTGTTTTATTTTCGATTCCTGCTCTGATATTTCTTCGCGTTCCTTTGTAATAGGCAGGCCCGTATAATTTTCTTAACGTTTATTCTTCTGGTGTTTCAACATTTCTATATTTCGTAAGAAAATTTCTGAGCGATAGACTTCCTAATTTAAGGAACATCACACGAAAGGAAAGTGCTGCATAAATCTGCTTAATATTCGAACTTTTTCAAAGTAGGGTATGTAGAAAGGAAGCTATGTCACCCAAAAGAGCTTGTCTAGCTGTTGTACGTGAAGCGGCCATTCTGTGTTTATTACCTGTTAAATGCTGAAAGTCACATTTTGACAGTATGGAATTCTTTCATCACTTGTAAAGATGCCGCTCAATTCAGCAACATGTAGCTGGAAACGAGAGCGAATACTTTATTTTACTTTCAGCATTATATCGCCAATCACTTCACTTAAGATGCCTACTGTATAAGTGCTCTAATTTAAAAAAAGACAAGGGCAATTGTTAAACACTGTTATGTAGATTGCATCAGCCGTCCACATCATACACTGACGGTAAAAAAAATCGCAGCACCAAAAAGGAGTTGTGCGACATAAACGAAAGTTGCTAGGCGTGTTTCTGCATCGGAAAGATGATGTCTATTCAGATTTCGTACCAGTCAGACAAGAGTTCTCCTAGTAGAGTCACTATGACGATGCAAATGAGGTTTGCTCAAAATACACGCTGTAAAGATCGTGATCGTTAGTTGCCTTTGAAATTGGACGTGGTGAACTGATGTTACTCTTCAGAAAAGCTTTTAATCTGCAAATACACGGTTGTCAGTGCCTCACTGAGTTTTAACGAGGTCGTGAAACAGTGCTATGTGAAGCTGGATGTTCCCTCAGCAATACTGCAGGAAGACGTGGCAGGAATATGGCGTCTGTAAATGACTGCTGGCAGCGGTGGTCACCAGAATGTTCGATCACATGAAGGCCGAACTCCGGACGGCCGAGGAAAAACCATCGTTACCGACGTATGGCTGTAGCGCCTGCAATTTGAGCCGCATTTAGCACCATAGTGACATAACAAACTCTTACAAGACGGTTACTACAAAGAGAGCTCCAAGCCAGACGCCCTGTAGCGTGCATCCCAGTGACCCCAAACCCTCATCGTTTGCGGCTGCAGTGGTGTCAAGCGAGAGCCCAGTGGAGGGAAGCCTGCAGACCAGTTATATTTTCTGATAAAAGCTGAATCTGCATCGGTGCCAGTGATGGCCGCGTGTTGGTTATGAGGACGTAGCTGAGGACGTGCAAACAACCTGTCTGCGTGCTAGGCACACTGTTCCCACACTTGGAGCTGTTGTCTGGGGTGCTACTTCATGTGATAGCAAGAGCACTCTCGTGGTTATCCCACGCATCCTCACTCCAAATCTCCAAGACAATCTGGTGATTCGATCTGTTGTGCTGCCATTCATCAGCAGCATTCCAAAGGGTGTTTTACGAAAGGCTAACGCTCGCCAACATACTGCACTTGCAACCTAACATACTCTAAGGAGTGTCGACATGTTGCTTTGGCCTGCTCGATCACCATATGTCTCCAATCGAGCACATATGAGACAGAATTGGATTCCATTGTCCCTTATTGACCGACCGTACGTTTGTGTACTTGATTTCAACATTCTGGTGTTTGCACTGGTTATTAATGTACCAGCAATTAAAATTTGAAATGGCTCATCTCACGCTTACGTTAACCTGTGATCTTGCAATGTTAATCACTGAAATATGTTACCTAGACTGATATCTTTCTCTAATTTCGTTATTCTAGAGTAATTCTTTTTTTGGTGTAGCACCTTTTTTTCGTCACTGTAAATAAGGGATTCACCTTTTAGATAGCGAGGCAGCAGGTGTTGTGGAGGGCACTCACCACGCAATACATTTCATGAGATTTTGTTTTAAATTTAAAATTTATAACAAAGAAAGTGGCAAATTATGTGTTTTAGGAAAATAATTTGAAACATTTATTTACGTAAAATATAACTGCAACATGTGTTTCAATGTGAAATAGAATTTCAGGTACAAGTGAAATTCGGGAATTTCTGTCTTAGTTACCGCTTTTTCTATACAAGCTGAAAAATATTTATTTCCATAAAAATCCGTTCCCTAGTGGTAACGTACGATACAACTGCTATGAAATAAAAATAAAGTGCCTTATACCTTTCCGCAAAATCGTGCGGATTGGGTTATAAATTTTTCGTGTTTCAGCTACATCACGTTTCTGCGTCACTCCAGCCTCAGCGATGGTGCGAGCTCCCATCTTCCGTTTGGCAGTTGTTTTATATCGTGCCTTGACCATCAGAGTGCAACAGATCATTTAAAACTTCAACGACAAGACAAAGCCATTAGTTGCCGAGATAAATGCATTCTATTTTCCTACATTTTATTAGTTTAAGGAAATTCCTCCATCGTTTTAGACTGAGAATGTTTCACTCAAGGTGTGAAAGGTGTCTAGACACTTTCATGAAATGCTATTTGCATTTTATACACGTTTGAATTTTGAATAGTATGATAATGCTGGTGACTTCTTGAACAAACTATCAGAATGCGAATTTTTTCAGTATTTTTAGCTGATTCTACACGTGATAATGTATGGTATTTGGTACATATCAGATAACGTTTTAAGAAATTTTCTCTCAGAGTGGAAAGGGTTATTCGAGATGCCATCCAGTTACGAAATTCCACTGGTGTTGAGTCTGAACCGACGGAAAGCCACACCAGAGAGCCTCCCTGGATCTGGCCAGAATGAAAGCCGAGGCGGGAATTTCACACAGACGCGCGCATCTCCTGCCTGTGCAGTTTTACTGGAGCTCGTCACGCGACCGAACGCAGCCGGGGGTCAGGAGAACTGAACCGCGCCGCTCCGCGGAGAAAACCGGCGCCGCAGCCCGCCCCGTCACGTCACGTCTTCCGCGTCCGAGGCGCTTCCCCTTCCATTGTTTCACAGCTGTCCGAGCGTTCTAACAGGTTCCAGACACAGCGCCGCTCGTCGCTGAACTGTTTCATAAACAATACCCTTTCACTTCGAGATGCGCTGGCGAAATTAGTTGTCAGCGACTGACAGCCGACAATCTTCCGGCTCGATAACGTCACCACGAGGTATGGATGAGGTGAATTAATTGTACTTCTTATTTGTGCCACTCACAAGACCCAGTTTCTGAAAGGTGTTTAGCAAGGTGAGAAGTGGGGAGAACACCATCCAGCATCCTCTGAACAACGAGGTCGTTTGAGATCCAGCACGAGTTCAGACAGGGGGAGGGTGGGTAGAGGCTCACTAGAGGACTGTGCAGTATCGCGACAGGGTCCTTCAGCCTACAGCGTCCGCCAGAAAAATGTATACGCACTTTAAGGAATGAAAGTGTTTATTTTACATTTAATAATTGATCACACATGTTGCACAACAGTTACTTTAAATGTTCAAAATGTTCACCGTTGGCGGCTATACACTTAACAGAACGACAAGCGGTCGTCGCAACTACATCAGTCATTTTACAGTGGAGATCGCTGCACATTTCGCTGTAATATCCTGGCGAAGCGTGTGTGGTTTACGTCGGTAGACGTTATCTTTCACAGTTCCCCGCAAGTAAAAGTCCATAGTTGTTTGATCTGGCGACCGTGGCGGGACCTCAATGGTCCCTCTTCGTCCAATCCAATGCTCCGGAAAATTGTCATTCAGGAAAGCTCGTACGAGTAGGTGGTAGTGTGGTGGCGCCCCGTCCTGCTGGTAAAAGACCTCTTCATCAGCTCTATGAAGCGCACGTATGCCTGGCAAAATTGATGTGCGTGACATTTCCAGGTACACTTCTCCAGTGTCAGTAGCATCAAAGAAAAAGGCTCCTACTAAGCCCCTAGATGATAGTCCACACCACACATGAACCCCTGGTTCTCCTGATTGACCTCATTATCCACATGAACCATGCGTATTTTCCGGTGCCCAGTACACACTGTTAAGCCGATGCACTGTTTCATTAAGTTTAAATTGTCCCTCGTCACTCCACACTACTTTCGTCACAAATTGTTCGTCATCAGCTACCATTTGCTGACATCATTCGTAAAATTTCATTCGGCGAACAGGATAGTCAACATTAATCGCCTGAAGTGATCGTGGAATGTAAACTTTCCGCTTGCAGCTTTCAGAATTCTTCGTACACTTGTACTACTAATCCCCACGTCACGCGCACATTGCGTAGCTGAGTTCTGTGGAGAATTAACCAACATTTAAACGTGAGAGCCGACGAACAGGACTTGTAGCTGTACGGTGTCTTCCTGATCTTCGTTTGTGAATATCACAAATCCTTCTATGCAATTCAAACTTGTCAATGATGCGTTTAATTGTTAGGCGGGTTGGTGGTTCTGTTTCAAACTCCCGCCGTTGCACTTCAACAGCATTATCAAACTTCAAATATCACCTCACAATACCTTTTCGTTGCTAGAATGTCAAGCGTGCTCCAGCCGTGTTGTTTTCCCAATACCAAGATGAAAGTACTATCATCCGTTGAGTCAAAGATTATACTACAACACACTCGTAACTCAAATCGAACGACAATATTAATATCTCGATAGAGCATGACGCAGACTGTATGCATTTTTCTGGCGGACTCATATATATATATATATGAAATCAAAGTAAGTGAACAATGTGCGTGTCGCTAAAACTCATAAACGAGTCTCGGTACGATCAAGAGAGTAATATGGTGTGGTAGCCCTCCGTCCCGCATCCACGAAGAAGGTTACCGGTTTTACATGAAGGTCGTGCTTTTGAAGGTATAAGGGCTTGGAAGTTTCACTCTCTAGAAATTTCCAGAACATTCCAGAACATTCGAGAGCATCCGAGAGCATTCCACAACATTCCAGATTGCTTAGAAATGTTGTACAATAATCCGGGATTGTTATATAATGTTCGTGAATAGTCTGGAACATTCGGGAAGATTCCATGATGTTCGGAAACATTCCAGAGCATCCCAGATTATTGTGGAACATTACAGAACACTCTTTAATGTTGCGGAATATGCTGGAATGTTTTGGCCGATTCGAAACCTTTTTGGTATGTTCTGGCCGGCCGCTGTGACCGAGCGGCTCTTGTCGCTTCAGTCCGGAACCGCGCGGCTGCTACGGTAGCAGGTTCGAATCCTGCCTCGGGCGTGGATAAGTGTGATGTCCTTAGGTTAGTTAGGTTTAATTGGTTCTAAGTCTAGGGGAGTGATGACCTCAGATGTTAAGTCCCATAGTGCTTAGAGCCATTTGAACCATTTTTGGTATGTTCTGGAACTCTCCACTGGGAGGGCCACCCATTGGTAGGGCTATGTAAAGCAAGATCCGTCGTGGGTTCGAACGTCAGTTTCTTATCAGTAACGAGGGGAAGAACCGAAAAAGTAGTGCAGTAAGTGAATAAAAATAAACAGTGAAGTGTGAGTAGTCAAAGTGATTCAGTGACTGAATAGAAATCGAAAATAAATTGTGTAAAATGTACTTAGTTTGCTTGTAAATAAAGAGCTGAGGAGGAGATCTTGCCAGCGAAAACAAAAACAACAGCGAGAAAACGAAAGAGACAGAGCATGAAGCACCTTTTAAGTTCCCAGAGAACGAGAATTACCACCGTGAAAACTATACCAATCCGGACTGGCTATTTGAAAGGGCAAGTTTTGGCACCTAAAAGTAATATTGTCGAAGGTATAAACTTTGTATTCAAAAGAAAATTGCCACTGAAGAGAGAATATAAAATCGATCGACACAATGCTAATCTTTGAAAAAGTGTGAACATTTCTACAGAATTTCTAAACAAGTACCAGGAATGCCATTACACTGCATTCGACTTAAAACTGAATCTCCGATGATGCTATTCCGAAATCTCACCTCACGAAAACTGTGTAACTGAACAAGGATGACCGTCAAACAGATACGAATAACATTGTCGAAGACGACCTTATGATGAAAGTACAAACACACTGTTTATCCCCAGAATACCACTGATCTCTACTGAACTGCACGATACCAATTTCAAAGACTGAAATTTCGAATCAGAATACTGTGTTGTTTACCATTAACAAAGAGCAAGGACAAACTTTTATATTGCGTCATCAACTTGAAAGACTCCTGCTTCTCTCACGATCAATTATATGGAGCTTGCTCTAGAGTAGGAAATTCGAAAAATTAGTAATATGTACCTCAGATAACAAAATTAAAAATGTTGTTTATAAACAAGTATTGTAAAAAGTTAGAATATGCTTTTACCTCTTATACTTTAAAATGTATTGTAGATAGAATATGTTTCCAATTTTTTTACCTTTTATGCGTTAAAGTTTATCCTTCTATTCCTACTACCACATAACCTCATATCAACTCCCTAAGCAAAGCCGGGTACCCCAGCTGCTGTGGGTTCAAATGGCTCTGAGCACTATGGGACTCAACTGCTGTAGTCATAAGTCCCCTAGAACTTAGAACTACTTAAACCTAACTAACCTAAGGACATCACACACATCCATGCCCGAGGCAGGATTCGAACCTGCGACCGTAGCGGTCGTGCGGTTCCAGACTGTAGCGCCTTTAACCGCTCGGCCACTCTGACCGGCAGCTGCTGTGGCATAATAATAATAATAATAGTAATCACTCACACACTCATTCACACCAACTACACTACTAATCATGCACTATGCGACAGTGGTGTTAATACGACTGATACCGTGCAGCTAATGAAATCTGCTATACTGCTGCAATGGAGTTTTAGATATTATTAAAAAGATTTGCTGGAAGTGACGATACACAACTTTAAGTTCAGACTTCAAGTAATGAGCAGCATTGCTTTAATACGATGCACCGTAAAATTATTAACAAAAAATAATTTCGTTACGTCGAAGGAAGACTGGCAATAGCCACAGAGAAGCAACAAGGTGTCGAAATTGGCTGTGTTGTTGCAGTCGACGTCGTGATTTAGTACCCCATTTTCCCTCAGGCTTTTGCGTGGTGGCGTAACGTTAAATAATTAAAAACCGCTTCTTCTGACATCCTCAATAAATAACCACTGTTGTTGTTGTGGTCTTCAGTCCTGAGACTGGTTTGATGCAGCTCTCCATGTTACTCTATCCTGTGCAAGCTTCTTCATCTCGCAGTACCTACTGCAACCTACATCCTTCTGAATCTGCTTAGTGTATTCATCTCTTGGTCTCCCCCTACGATTTTTACCCTCCACGCTGCCCTCCAATACTAAATTGGTGATCCCTTGATGCCTCAGAACATGTCCTACCAACCGACCCCTTCTTCTGGTCAAGTTGTGCCATAAACCTCTCTTCTCCCCAATCCTATTCAATACTTCCTCATTAGTTATGTGATCTACCCATCTAATCTTCGGCATTCTTCTGTAGCACCACATTTCGAAAGCTTCTATTCTCTTCTTGTCCAAACTATTTATCGTCCATGTTTCACTTCCATACATGGCTACACTCCATACAAATACTTTCAGAAATGACTTCCTGACACTTAAATCTATACTCGACGTTAACAAATTTCTCTTCTTCAGAAACGATTTCCTTGCCATTGCCAGTCTACATTTTATATCCTCTCTACTTCGACCATCATCAGTTATTTTGCTCCCCAAATAGAAAAACTCTTTTACTACTTTAAGTTTCTCATTTTCTAATCTAATACCCTCAACATCACCCGACTTAATTCGACTACATTCCATTATCCTAAAAAACCACTAGAAACGCATAAACCCAAGACTTTCCTCCAAGCACTATATTTACGCACATTATTTCGGGAAACGACCGTTGGAGACAGACTACATACTGCTTATTATTAAACCTGTATGATACTGTTACTCCTCTAATAATAATAAAGCCTTTGACCTACGCAGTCCAGTTCTTTTTGATACATTCACAAAACTGTTTATGCGTACATTTTATATCACACTACACATTCTATCTTTTTTAAGTTTTTTGAGCTGTTAATAAAGTGATTCATACAAGTAAGAAAAAAAAATAAAGTACACAATTTTGGACAAGGAAAGTTACCAAAACCTTTACAAAACTAGTTCTTCGCCCACAAACAGATGGCACTACATGGTACACTGATGGGTCATTTGCGTGTACATTGAAAATGCGGAAACTGAATTCTTAAATGAAACTGAGAAATAAAGAATGAAATTTATGCTGTGTCTCGATGTTTTGAAAGCGTATATGTTATTTGTACGTTAATCCCTTGTTTTAACTATGTGCCGGCCGCGGTGGCCGTGCGGTTCTAGGCGCTGCAGTCCGGAACCGCGGGACTACTACGGTCGCAGGTTCGAATCCTGCATCGGGCATGGATGTGTGTGATGTCCTTAGGTTGGTTAGGTTTAAGTAGTTCTAAGTTCTAGGGGACTGATGACCTGTGCTCAGAGCCATTTGAACCATTTTAACTATGTGATTACAAACAGAGCACCAGTGTTATAGTATTTTATTGCACAGAGAAATATTTTGATATAGTTTCGTAAGGCTTAAACTTCCATTTCCTTCTCTCCTGGAATCGGGCTCGCCACACGTTCGCAAAGCAGTAGATGTGCCGGCCGTGGTGGCCGAGCGGTTCTAGGTGCTACAGTCTGCAACCGCGCGACCGCTACGGTCGCAGGTTCGAATTCTGCCTCGAGCATTGATGTGTGTGATGTCCTTATGTTAGTTAGGTTTAAATAGCTCTAAGTTCTAGGGGACTGACGAAAAAGTGGTTCAAATGGCTCCGAGCACAATGGGACTTAACATCTATGGTCATCATTCCCTAGAACATAGAACTACTTAAACCTAACTAACCTAAGGACAGCACACAACACCCAGTCATCACGAGGCAGAGAAAATTCCTGACCCCGCCGGAAATCGAACCCGGGAACCCGGGCGTGGGAAGCGGGAGGGACTGATGACCTTAGAAGTAAAGTCCCATAGCGCTCAGAGCCATTTGAACCATTTTCTCAGTAGGTGTTACAAAACTTTTCAAGCAGTTAAAAACAATACTTAACACTAAAAGGAGTAGTAAGCATAACCTAAGCAATCGTCCATGTGAGGAGCAAAATAAACTTGCTTTGCATTGACTAAAAGTGTTAGTATAATACAGTAGCGGTTCGTGAGTATACATTCTGGGTGTTCAGAAATTTTTAGATTCAGATGAATTTGAGAGTATGAAATCAGTTGCATCTGCTGTATAAAAGTTATGCTTATCAACAAAATTATACAATTATAGCCAACCGCCAATGATAACAAAAACAGTAATAATAATAATAATAATAATAATAATAATAATAAGCTTCATAACTTACCTGACAAAAGAAAGAATTGTTTTTGTGAAATTTTGTTGTTTTGTACGTAATTAAGTACAGTTTAGGGCAACTCTCCATTTCGCATTTTTGTATAAGGTCCCTAACAGATATATTATTTCTGGGCTGAAAATCAGATATTCTTACGCTGCACCCATACAACAACTTGTGCTAACTGTACACTTCGTTGTTGAATGTTCGCTTGTAGTCATGCTTATCGGAGCCCTAGTTCCTTTGCGGCTAACTTTACCCGGTAATATACTTTTCTGTTCCCAGAATGAGATTTTCGCTCTGCAGCAGAGTGCGTGCTGATGTGAAACTTCCTGGCAGATTAAAGGTGTGCTCCGGACCGAGGTTCGAACTCGGGAACTTTGACTTTCGCGGGCAAGTGCTCTACTGACTTATCTATCCAAACACGGTTCACTACCCGTCCTCACAGCTTTAAAATGGATTCAACATAGTTCATGTTTAAACTGCACACGAAAGCCAATACCCACACAGTAAACTACCAACACCAAACACAAAGTGTCTTTTGTCGAAATGTTTAAAATCAAGTAGTAATGTCTATCAACATTTCCACTTGGCTAGAATACCTATGAGAGACTGAGAGGCCATAAGACCCTAAAGCTCACCGCCGTCGATCCCACATTTAAGTGAACATACAGCTATTTGTGAATTTCATATATGCAATGTGGGCCTACAGCAGAAATAAACCTGACTCACCATAATATCAACAGATTTGAGAAGAATGAAAAAATGCTACAGTCTCACAATCGACGGTGATATGCTTTAGACACTTAAGATTCTCAGCGCCTCAAATGGATTACTGTACCATAAAATTCATAGCTTAATATACTATAACTCATTCTGAAACCCACGAAATAGGTTTTACCGTCTGTACTACTTTAACATATACTGACATTCAGTCTAATTTTACTTTAATGTATAGTGAGTGAATTAACATAGCTGAGGGGTATGCTACCATCTAGCAGGATTTACGCCGATCGAACTAATATAAAAGTCTGCCACAATCTGCTAATACCTGGTGTCACGGACATAAGCTTCTCGTTGAGTGGCGAGGGCTACCTGTGTACATCGTGAACCGAGAACGTTATTTTTCAAATCCGTGTGTATTTGGCAATCACGTCACGTGAGTTGAGCATGCGCAAAAGCTCCTTACAACGTGCACAACTGGAGGTGTGCTCGCGACCCTGTTGCCAAGTTTCACGTAGTCTAGAGGAGCAGTAGCACGGTAGATTTAAGTGGACATAAGCTTCTCGTTGAGTGGCGAGGGCTACCTGCGTACATCGTGAACCGAGAACGCTATTTTTCAAATCCGTGTGTATTTGGCAATCACGTCACATGAGTTGAGCATGCGCAAAAGCTCCTTACAACGTGCACAACTGGAGGTGTGCTCGCGACCCTGTTGCCAAGTTTCACGTAGTCTAGAGGAGCAGTAGCGCGGTAGATTTAAGTTCGGTATCTTTCAGATTTCAGCATCTGTGTTACGTTTAACAGTATTCAAAAACAAATAACAAACAAATCCTCAAGGAGCCGCAAGTTAGGGTGTTCGCGTGCTCTTGTGCTCTTACACAGCAGCGGCCACTGCGTATTACGACTATCTCTCACTGGGTAAACTTCAAGGAATTGTAGGAGTTGGAGCCGGAGATGCAGAGGCCATGAACCACGTACTAGATACAGGTTGGCGCGCAGACTGCCTGATCGATTGTGTAAGGGAGTACCTCAGAACGAGAGCTGTAATTAGCATGGGCGGTGATTTTGCAGCGTCGTGCAACGAATCGGTGTTATTACCTACTGCCTCAGTTGTCTGTTATTTCACGGTCGAGCTAAAGCACAATCAATAGGTAAAGTTCTGACAACATTGTAAGCCGAAGTGAAGAGACGACATGGAAGTGGAATGTTGCAACATTGTAACCCAACGGAAAAGGCTATTTTCATCCATCTGTCAGCTTCATTTTCTCAAGTCTGTGCTTAATTGTTACAGCTATCCTTCCAAGTCTTCTGTTATTTTTGGCCAATTGCTTCTAACTGCCACAACTACCTCATCTGATTACACTTTTTACTACTGATGGTCTTGTTACGTGAGATTTAGCCTAGAATGTTTCTTCCAGTGATGTTCTTCAGGAAACTATTATGACAACTTAAGCATTAAAACTGTTTTTCTGATCCATGTTGTGTTTAAGAAAAATTATTCCCTCATAAATTTCTTGTATTTGTTGCCAATTGAGTTTTACTTCCATTGCATGTTCCCTTGGTGGGCACAATGGCTATAATTGGCAATACCAAGGCAGTAAAATGAAGGGAAACTTTCACAATTCACAACAAAGATCCTCCAATAACCAACTGAAATCCTAACGACACATCTGTGCTTAGAAATGTACATTGTCAATTAGATGCTGTATTGAAAATAAAGTAAATTAATTTTGACATTAGGGTTTCCAATATTTTTCATTATATTTTTTCGTATCCATGCGTCTGTTATTTATAATTTCTTTCTTTTTTGGAAATAAAGCGCACAGAAGTCACAGTACGTAAATTGCTCAAAACCAATATCTTTATATCTTTATTTTCCTTCAATATCCATCACAGTTGCGATAAGAGTCAGTTCCTTGTGATGACTGGTTTTGGACAATCCCTTCCATATTCAAATCATGACCTATGAAAAGTGAAGTTATTTTCCACGAACAGTCACCACAAATAAATGACTGTTATCGCAGCTGTGACGGATATTGATGGAAAACAAAGATAATAATAACTCAGATTGCTGGTCTTATCCTCCATCGGATGTTGGAACTTAATAAATCTGTCGATAGGTTGTGTTCTTCTTTGTATGTCATGGTAGCTGCTTATCAGTTTGAGAGGCACCCACATGCCGTGCTCATACTGTGGCATCAAGCAGTCACGCCTGCAAGATGAGTGGTCTGCCAAGCGAGTGGATTTATTCTTATTTCTCGAGTAACATCAATGACTAATTGTGAACTCTAGTACCCACAATTAAGCTACAGATTATTCTCCTGTTTGAATATTACGCAACGGAAACGGATAAGGCACTTTTGACTATTAGGAATTTACAGAAGTTTGATGCTCTGGCAATAACACATTTTCTTTCTTGCCCAACGGCTTTTATCAACACGTGGCCATCGCACTGAATATGAATGGCGCATGCATTATAAATTCTGGATATCATGACTACACACTGTTCGAAGGACAACGCCACCAATATTTTTCTTTTCACTATCTTTTTTATTTCGATAAATTCTATTATGATTCAAAGATAACCTAAACACACCATTACAGTTTATACAACAACTACACATGAGAAACTCCGCCCAGTGGGCATGGCTTTACATTGGTGATTCTCTATCGTATGGTCTCGTAATTATCTAATGCCGCAGTGCACTTTCTGGACAGGATGGTGGATCTTTTGCTATATCTCACGCTTCGACTCTCACACCCATCATCACGAAAATTTACTCCAGATCGAGCGGTACGAAAAGTATCATGCATAACCCACTGCCTCTGAATCTATCTTGCTACTCTCCCATGCAAACCACACGTACTTAAATTACATGAAATACTTCACACTGGCAGCATAGAATACATCACAAAGAATAGTCACAACGTTAGAATCACTTTCGGCTTTCCCACTTCAATTAGTATTCATCCTAGTTTCACACGACACTGCCCCACTTCGTAACTTTTCTTTCCTACTACGAACTCTGGAGGATATATGCACGTCTTCCTGTGCAATGCAAGCCAAGTGGCGTTGCTGGATAGACGGCTGACTCACCTTGCTTCTCTCTCAGAGTATTAGAGTTTGAATCTAGCGTCACACGGAAACATAACACGCAAATTAATATTAAGATTATATCTGTCACACACGAGTCCTCAACTGATACCTTGGACGAGTACTTCTCTTTATCATTTGTTTCACACACAGATTGAGACTCACACAGTACTCACCACGTGGAAGCGCTCGTCTCTAATTTCAAGTCCTGCACACGCCATTTCTTAAATATTTCCAACTTATAGTATACACGACAGTAATTCAGCTTCAGTTTAGCACTCGGAAGTATTTCAACTTAGTACTAGCACTCGCAAGTATTTCAACTTAGTACTAGCACTGGCAAGTATTTCAACTTATTGCTACACGTGGTTTCATTGTGACTGTTGATCACTTCCGAAGATTACTGTGATCCCCTTAATATTAACTGCCTGTCATTTAATTCTCCCCCCCCCCCCCCCCCAAAAAAAAAAAACGTTCCTGAAATAGAAAAATAATTGTTCTAAACTACTCTTAAGTATTTCCCATGCATACCATTCTCTCCACACTTTTGTCTTTACGGAGCACATCTAAGACAGGTCTAACCAACACAAGATCCAGCGCCAGAGTGCTGAAACATTGCCATTCTTCATGTCATCTCGCACCTCCGCCGAGGCAGGGGAGCACCATACTACCGTATTGGTCAGCCACACTTCAGGCACACAGAGCCCAGGTAAATTTCACCTCTTTGGTTCCACCATAGGTGACCAAAGGACTGTCTCAAAGATGATCATATATTACACATTCACTATCTGCTGTTAGCAGACGACCATACATTCATTCATTTCACAGATCTCACCAAATTGGATGTAGGGATTTATTTTGTGGGAGTGCACATGTGATCAAATTGAATAAATAAAAATGTCCTTCTTTCCTACACTGGTATCCCGCTTCCGTGTATTAAGTGAAATTGATTTATTATTACAAAAAATATGTTGTTCTAACAAGAATAACAAAGAATGTTGTACCTATTTTCAATGTCGGGCGGTACTGTACCCTTTCAAGCTAATTAATCTTATTTGTACAGACTTCGTTTAGTTGTTTTGTAATTGAGTTTCCGATTTAGATATATGTTCTACCATGAGTGTTCAGTCTATCAATGACCACAATTGTAGCTTCCTGAAGAATGGGTCCACAAGTTTTATAAATTGCTTGAGCGACGTTATTCCCGCATGACACTATCCATATTTTATTACACTGTAAGACGGCAAGATTTTTCATCATACACAAATAACTTTGAAAATGCATATTATGTATTTACGAGGCGTATTCCGAAAGTAAGGACCGATCGGTCGTGAAATGGAGACCACCATGAAAATACGAAAAAGCCTTACATAGGTGTGTTGGAAAATATCTCTAGTATCCAGAATGAGATTTTCACTCTGCAGCGGAGTGTGCGCTGAAATGAAACTTCCTGGCAGATTATAACCGTGTGCCCGACCGCGACTCGAACTCGGGACCTTTGCCTTTCGTGGGCAAGTGCTCTACCATCTGAGCCACCGAAGCACGACTCACGCCCGGTCCTCACAGCTTTACTTCTGTCAGTAGCTCGTCTCCTACCTTCCAAACTTTACAGAAGCTCTCCTGTGAAGGTTCGCACTTGCCCGTGAAAGGTAAAGGTCCCGAGTTCGAGTCTCGGTCGGGCACACAGTTTTAATCTGCCAGTAAGTTTCATATCAGCGCACACTCCGCTGCAGAGTGAAAATCTCATTCTGGAAACATCCCCCAGCCTGCGACTAAGCCATGTCTCCGCAGTATCCTTTCTTTCGGGAGTGCTAGTCCTGCAAGGTTCGCAGGAGAGCTTCTGTAAAGTTTGGAAGGTAGGAGACGAGATACTGGCAGAAATAAAGCTGTGAGGACCGGGCGTGAGTCGTGCGTCGGTAGCTCAGATGGTAGAGCACTTGCCCGCAAAAGGCAAAGGTCCCGAGTTCGAGTCTCAGTCAGGCACACAGTTTTAATCTGCCAGGAAATGTCTCTAGTATGCCCGTTGACCACGTCACGTCTGTCTTTTTAGCTCTCAGCCCACAGTGAGCACGTAAAGATACTTAGGAAACAGTGTCTCCCGCCAAGTATGAGTTCCCATGAATGATTTCGCGTGATCTGATGCAGCCCACACAACTTAACTGTCATGCATTTCCTTCTTCGCGACAATTCTTGGCACGCACTCTGCACGGGCAATGAGGACGCCCCTGCAGCGTTTTCGATGGGAAGTATTTGCTCGCCCTCCATACAGCCCAGACTTCACTCCCTCTGATTTTCATCTCTGCTGACACGAACCGCTGGCTATGAAGTCAACGTATGGCACAGACAACGAACTGCAGATCAGCGTAGAGAATCGGCGAAATGTGCAGGCGGCTACCTTCTATGACGAGGGTATTGGAAAGTTGGTACAATGCTACGACAAACGTCTCAGACGGAGTGGCGACTATGTAGAGAAGTTGCTGGAAGGTGTGGCTAGCTATTGTAAATAAAACCCTTTTGTTTTTCACTGTAGTTTCCATTTCGCGACCGATCGGACTTTGCTTTTGGAATACGCCTCGTATTTAGTACAGCATCAAATTTTAAGTGGGGTTATCGAACAATAAAGCGTCTATTGGTTGGCGCTTGGTAACCTCATACTAATGTTTCTGTAGAGTTGCACTGGTACCGACCGCAGGAGTCAGAGGCCTCCACAGCCTTTCAAAGACACATGGGCTGAGGGAGATAGCACTGGAGGTAGGGCAGTTTTTATCGCTGTGAAAAGAAGACGACTATGGGAATGTTTACTATCGAGAGCTCCCACCCTACTGAAAAGCTGGTAGAACAGGCTCATCTCAGCAGCCTGTGTCCTTGCTAAAAGGAGCCAGGAGCAAGGCGATGGCTGAAAGCTTAAGATCAGAGGGTGAACTTCTTACAAGCATCGCTATCATCCTTTCTAGCATGAAGGTTCAAATGGCTCTGAGCACTATGGGACTTAACTTCTGAGGTCATCAGTCCCCTAGAACTTAGAACTACTTAAACCTAACTAACCTAAGGACATCACACCTATCCATGCTCGAGGCAGGATTCAAACCTGCGACCGTAGCGGTCGCGCGGTTCCGGGCTGTAGCACCTAAAACCGCTCGGCCACTCCGGCAGGCCTCTAGCATGAAGGAATGTGTGGGGGGACGTTTGCTGCAGATGCAAGCTAACGGCCACAGAAATTCTCATTTGAGACACCAGGCTGTAGTTCTACCACACAGCACAGAAATGAATCTGATTGGCTGAATTTGTAGTCAGAGGAGGAGGTGGAATGTTCTAGAGCGTGCTACTGAACTGAGCATGGCTGAAGGCGATTGGCTGATAGCTTCATAAGTCATAGAATGGGAGGTATTCCATTTGCAACGGCGCAGTGATTGGCCACATGCAGATTGCAAGCTAACTATGTGGGGTTTGCTCTAAACTGGAGCACAGCGTGTCATGGATTATCTGGCGGGTGTCGACAGGGCACACATCGCTGGAGACATAGCTGGCAAGGTGTCAGTGACCAGTCTCACTATTAGACTTCTGTGATCAGAGAAGCGAATCTGTGCTTCTTTGTGGAGACTGAGGCATTACAAAGTGCTACATTGTGAAAGCTCACATGAGTCAAGTCTCTGCTCCTGGCTTGCGAGCAAGAAGAATTCTTAATTCGTGTCCGGTATTCTACTGAGGTAGTTTTCGATCCTAAGAGTTTGCGGCTGCTGTTTCATGTCCTCTGCGTAGTCAGAGTTTACAGCTCCGCAACGCACTTCGTCTACGCGAAAGCTGGCAGCTCTGAGCAGATCAGCGCTGCAGGACTGCTCTTCCCAGCTCTGAATTCAGCGATATGTGCACCACGGCTTGGCAGAGAGGGAATCTTTAACAGGACATGTGTTATGATCCAGTCGTTGATATCTGACATCTTACTGTCTGTGCCACTTAGTGCGGAGGCTTTCTTAATTTCGATGCTAATCGGTATCAACCATTTAATGCAGTGGTTCCCAGCCTGGGGGTAATTACCACCTAAGGGATAAAATAAGATTTTCTGAGGGGTAAAAACTAAACGATTAGATCGTGTTTCATTCACGAAACAAAATTATTCTCAGAAGATCATTAGTATTATCAGAATTTTCTAAGACTCTAACATTGATTATATGAGTTATCAACAATTACTTTTTCTCAGTTAATAGCATTAATGCGGTGGAGGTTACTGGTTCCTCACATAAACCACACACTACACACATATGTTGAGCTTTTTTCCCACACATCGCTGATGAAAAAAGTTAGACATATACATAAAAATTACCAATATCGAATGAAAATGTCTTCTCCAAATTGTAGATACTATTTGCAGTAGTTCAGGAATTGTTTTATTACTCGCTTCGAACCAGGTAAACGAATTAACTGAAAAATGGTTCAAATGGCTTTGAGCACTATGGGACTTAACATCTGAGGTCATCAGTCCCCTAGAACTTAGAACTACTTAAACCTAACTAACCTAAGGACATCACACACATCCATGCCCGAGGCAGGATTCGAACCTGCGACCGTAGCGGTCGCGCGGTTCCAGACTGAAGCGCCTAGAACCGCTCAGCCACAACGGCCGGCAATTAACTGAAAGCACAACACAGGAGTAGCTATATAAGGGCTACTATAGTCCTGTACACAGTATTATTATTGTTATTATTATTACTATTGCTATTAGTGGCTCTTGTCAGACACGAAGCATTAAGAGCCTAATGTCTTCCAATCCCTGCCAGCTCAGACGTGAGGAGTACAGCAGTCAGGTGATTTACGAACTATAAGTATAGTGCACACATCATTTGAACTTGTTTGATTTTAAGTGAGGTTGCAGTGTGCAGGTCAAGCAAGTGCCACAGTGGAGAGGAGTAATGCCGGGGAAGTGTGGTGTGTAACAAGCGTCTACCCTCACCCTGGATAGTTAGCTTTCTTACCTGAGAAGGAGTTGCGGGCAGCACTTGCAATGCTCCACGAATTACTTCCTTTAAAAATAAAAGTGTTTCCAGAAACGTCTTTCATTCTACAGTTTAGTTAGGCGCTAAACTTAGTGATAACGTGAGGGAGCGACAGAAACAGACGGCATGGGGGAGGGTGTATGGGTTCTAGTTGACGTCTGATTGCACTCAGGTATAATTGTCTAAGAAAGGTTGGGGACCGCTTACTTTCTGTTTCCATTGAACAAACAGGAGCGCGATTTCGAGTCACATCATAGACGTTTTGCCAAGCTCAAATTCAGATTAGTGAGTATTCTACTGCAAACACAACATTGACAACCATCAATCTCACACATGCCGTATCTACTAGCAACATCTGGAGTAGCATTGGAATGTGTTATTGTAGTTAATGCATCATGCCATTTTCGAGCACCCAAACACATACCAACGCCTCAGAAAGCCATTACAGAGTAATGGAGGAAACAACATAACGCTAATCAATAAGCTCAAAAATGTGCTAACTTCCACGCGTACAGAATCAGTTTGTGCAATTGCGCAGTATAAATAAAAGTTACAGCTGATAGGAACACTGTGGTATATCTGATGTTTGTATACAATATGAATCTGTCCATTTTAATGCTATTCCATTTAGGCTCATTTATAATGGCGTAAATATTCCTCTAACTTGAGAGAATATTTAAAGTGAATTCCATAGATCCAGTTCTTTTTAGTAATCTTGTAAAGTGGTATCAACACGTGAAACCAATTAAAGGCAAAGGAAGTGGAAAGTTTCGATTTATTATGAGAACTCTCGATAATTATATGACATCTGAAATAAATATAGTGTGCACTGCATTTGTTTTAACCCCTCCAATTTTATGCTGTAAGCTATCTGGCAGAAACGTGTTTCATAGAATGTATCACTCCGAGAGTGGGAGTTACTTGCATGATGCCAAGACTAAACTGATCATGCCTCCGTGTTCTAGCACAGTCTCATCTTTGGCTATACGGCAAATCTGTAAGCAATACTTTGAAGGCAGAGGTTTTCTCTATTCGGGAAGAGCCTAGCAGTAATGGCTGTCAGCGGTTTTTCGGCAACCCAACCTATTCCCATCCCCCTCCCCCGGTTGGCTTAGTGGACCAAGCTTTTTAACAGCCGCCGGGGATTGATCAGTTGACGCCTCTCCATAAAGAAATGTTGATTCACTCTGGACACCGCATCCGTGGGAGGTTTGTGAATGTTTTCGCCAGAGACAGTCATTCACTTGTAGCCTGTGAGTACACATGTTCCTGATGAAACATGTTGCTAGATATTAAGTCTGCTTGAGATTTTATAAGTTGGGTGGCATTAAAACCTAGTGGCATCAGCACCCTTGGGTATAGGGAGTACTTTACTTTTGTGTGTGAAGTTTAATCATTTTGCATCGAACTTGCATTTAAGTTGTTACGTTAACTTGTGGGAGGTGAGGTGTTCTCTACGAAATTGGTGATTAATTATGCACTAGTTCTCCCTTGACATCCTCAGATACAGCAAAGTGGCCGGAGTATAAATTGAGATTGCTCTCAGTTCAGTATTGAGCATCTCTTATGATTTTATTTACAATGGTGTCGGACGCCACGTGGTCCCTGGCCATTCCAACTTTGACAATAATAGCCTTAGTTGGAAACATCCCAGGCTCACAAGTGTGTCAAATCACCATTGTTGTTCTATCAAGTGAATGATCCGTTTCTCCCCGTAACTTATTGCAGTTTGTGACGGTGTTGTTAATTTCTGTCTCTCTTGAGTCACCATGTGACTGGATGTCTGTGAATCCACTCTAAAGTAGATCACGCTCCCAAACGTATGAAGAGCCTTTCGATGCTGACTTCCGATGCTAAATTAAGGTAATCCACCCCTTCTTTCTGTGTATGTGAGGGTCTTAAGTGGAGTAAGATTGTCTATAGTTTGCTTAGGCTATATCAGATTCATTATTGAGCCTTGTAATAAATAAGTAGTTTTCCGAACTCAGCCACATTGACTGTCCCACTGCCTTTCCTTCAGAGAGTTTTGGTAATGATTTTAGAAACAAATAAAGAAAATGCACTGTGAAATCAAGCAAATTTAGTAGTTCGTCGCTGCATGGTCGTGCTGCATCTTAGCGTATCCGTTGTCTTCGTTTTGTTGTTTTTCGACCGCTAACGAAGTGTAGTGACTGGATATCTTACTTTGACCTTACTATGACCCTTGTACGTCCAGTAAACGATCTATCCGCCCATGAGGCGAGATACTACAAATGAAACCGTGCCCAGTGAACTAACATACATACAATTCCTCACTTTCCCACAGCGAATCTGTTCGTGCCAGTAACTGGAAATACAGAGCAGCATCGGAGTGCACATTAATATACACAACTTTCACATAACACAAAATCTGCAAAAATTAACTGACCAAAATTCACAAGCTGATTTGTTATTAACACAGTGAGTCACTGCTACAATATACTCTGACGGAAAGAAATATCGCAGCACCAAAAAAGAGTTCTACGAAAGTATGTACGAGTGTTTCTACATCTGAAAGATGTTGTCTAAACAAACTTCGCTCCAGTCACATAAGAGTGGATCTACTAGCGACACTATGAGGATGCAGACCAAATTTGCTTTAAATACACGTTGTAATGTTTGTGAGCTTTAGTTACCTTCTTTGAGATTGGACGTGATGTTAGTTAAGAATGCCTTTAAGGGGACAAAGCATTATCAAGATCTAACTGAGTTTGAACGAGGTCGTGTAATAGGGGTAAGAGATGCTAGATGTTCCTTCTGCGATACTGCAGGCAGACTTGGCAGGAATGTAACCACTGTACATGACTGCTGGCAGCCGTGGTCACGAGAATTTACTGTGGCAAGAAGACCGGGCTCTGCATGGCCAACGGTTCTAGGCGCTTCAGTCTGAAACCGCGCGGCTGCTACGGTCGCAGGTTCGAATCCTGCCTCGTGCATGGATGTGTGTGGTGTCCTTAGGTTAGTTAGGTTTAAGTAGTTCTAAGTTCTAGGGGACTGATGACCTCAGATGTTAAGTCCCATAGCGCTCAGAGCCATTTGAGCCATTTTGCATGGCCAAGTAGCACCACCGAGAGAGAAGACCATCGTGGCCTGTGCACGCGTCTGAGGCATCGTACTGCATCTGCAGCAACGGCATGAGCGGCAGTTGGCACCACTGTGGCATAACGAACTGTTACGAATCGGTTACTTCAAGGAGAGTTCCGAGACAGGCGCCCTGTAGCGTGCATTCCACTGACCCCAAAGCACCGCGATTTGCGACTTCACCGGTGTCCTGGAATTGTGGTCTGCAGTGCGATTTCGTATGACAACAGGGGCACTCTTTTGGTTATCCCACACATCCTGACTGCAAATCTGTACGCCAGTCTGGTGTTTCGACTTGTCGTCCTGCCATTCATGAGCAGCATTTCAGGGGGTGTTTTCCAACAGGATTACGCTCGCCCACATACCACTGTTGCAGCCCACCATGCTGTACAGAATGCCGACATATTGTCTTGGCCTACTAGCTCATCATATCTGTTCAACGATGTTCAAATGTGTGTGAAATATTATGGGACTTAACTGCTAAGGTCATTAGTCCCTAAGCTTACACACTACTTAACCTAAATTATCCTAAGGAGAAAGACACACACCCATGCCCGAGGGAGGAGTCGAACCTCCGCCGGGACCAGCCGCACAGTACATGACTGCAGAGCGTTAGACGGCTCGGCTAACCCCGCGCGGCCATCAGACCTGTCTCTTATCGAGCACATATGGGACATCATAGGACGACAATTCCAGCACCATCCACAAGCAACATTAAAAGTCCCTGTATTGACGGGCCACGTGCAACAGAAACAGATATCCGGCACTTGTACAACATAGTGCATCACTTTTGCATGCTTGCATTCAACATCTGGGCGGTCACGTCGGTTATTAGTGTACCAGCATTTCATATTTTCAACGACTTTTCTCGAGCTTTCGTTAACCTACAATCTTGCAATGTTAATCTCTCAAATATGGTGCTTAGGGAAACGTATTCCCAAAATTTCATTACGCTACAATAGTTATTTTTTTGAAGTTGGGATTTTTTTCCATCATTGTAAATCTATTCTGAACACGCGATGTTAGCACAAACCTGCGACACAAAAACTACCAACAGAGGCAAGTGTTGGAACTCGTTGCTATACTCCGTAGGGTCTTCATAAAGTAAGTAACGTATCTCGTCCTCCTCTAAGACCATCGCGCCACAAGGCAGGCGCATTTTTAGTTTCCAGCGGGCATAGTTCTGGTGCAGTAAGGATAAAAAGTGCAACACAGCGTGTGGGTGGAATGGTGCGGCGACTGGAAACGTCGTCCAAAGTTGAAGGACGCTGTACATTACGATTCTTGTGGGAAAAACGTCTAAACTGCACACAGGATCACCGTGAACGTCCATTGGTACACGAGCCAAATGTAATGTCACGTCCAGACGTGGTGCAATGGGGCCAAAGATTTAAGCGAGGCCCCAAAGACGTGGGTAATAAGGATCGGGAAGTCCAGATTTTGTGCCGTGTGATTTCCTACTTTTCCGTAGCCTTAAAGAAAGAGATTTTCCAACCAGTTTCACACACGTGGTTCCCGAATGGCTCCTTGATCAATCTAGGTACAGAGGAAATGAATGATTGGTAGAACGCCCCTACTACTGTCTACAGAGAATAAGGCGAAAAATAGTGTCATGCATTAGTGTCACTTCGACGTGTTGTGAGGGTTCCAATAAAAGTTACTGCAGTAACTTCACATACTCTGTCAAACAGTAAAGTTTCCTTTTGTTTCTCTTTCCCTATCTGGGCACTTTTTTCTTCTTTTTGTGTCAAGAAGTAGTGTGTGGCGTTACACAAGACTGTTGTTGTTGTTGTTGTGGTCATCAGTCCTGAGACTGATTTGTTGCAACTCTCCATGCTACCCTATCCTGTGCAAGCTTCTTCATCTCCCAGTACTTACTGCAGCCTACATCCATCTCTTGGTCTCCCTCTACGGTTTTTACCCTCTACGTTGCCCTCCTATGCTAAATTTGTGATCCCTTGACGCCTCAGAACATGTCTTACTAACCGGTCCCTTCTTTTTGTCAAATTGTGCCACAAACTCGTCCCCAATTCTATTCAGTACTTCATCATTAGTTATGTGATCTACCCATCTAATCTTCAGTATTCTTCTGCAGCACCACACTTCGGAAGCTTCTATTCTCTTCTTGTCCAAACTATTTATCGTCCATGTTTCACTTCCATACATGGCTACACTCCATACAAATACTTTCAGAAACGACTCCCTGACACTTAAATCTATACTCGATGTTAACAAATTCCTCTTCTTCAGAAACGCTTTCCTTGCCATTGTCAGTCTACATTTTATATCTTCTCTACTTCGACCATCGTTAGTTATTTTGCACCCTAAATAGCAAAACTCCTTTACTACACAATTAATAGTACTCGCAAATGTGGTATATAAAGCTGTTGTGGCGAATAAAAACATCCTTGGTTTGATTATGAATGACAGGGTTCTGATCCACACACATCGTCGACTCTGGGAATACAGGTGTGTGAAAGTAGGACAGCTGAGTACAGTGGCCGCAGACGGCCACCGTGTAGGCCACCCTAAAGCACCGCCACGTGGATAGGCTGCTCTCCTCCTCACACGGAATTCGGTGGCCTCTGGTCTCTGTCTCCTCCGGGTGGCCGATAAAGCGCGTGTGAGGCGAGCTCCGCAAATTAAGCCGGCAGACGCCGCCGTACCAAATCACACTGTGCGTGCCTTCCGTTCCGCCGTCCACGGCATGCAAATACGCTGTTATGCACAGTTTTGAGCCCCCTCATCACTCTACAGAGTAGAAAGTTCCCTGATGGCCCCTGTCGGGCCGTTTGCATCTGCAGATTGCCACTGCCGTCAGCATTCAGATGGCTTTCAGGTGGAGCCGGGGTAGCGGTATCGAAAATGAGCAGTTCGCTGTACGGCTTATGTCCCAGTGTTGTATTTTCTGAACCCCGTAAAAGGTAACGGCAACAAAAGTGGGACAAAAGCCGTTCGAAATGAGGGCAGGAGTGAATGTCGCAACTTACATCTACATACATGCTCCTCCAGTCTCCGTATGGTGCGTATCAGAGGGTGCCCTGTACCACTATTAGTCATTCCCTTTTTTGTTCCACTAGCGAACAGAGCGAGCGAAAAATGAGTCCTAATCTCTCTAATGGTATCTTCCTGGTCCTTACGCTAAATGTACGTTCTCGTCAGCAGAATCGTTCAGCATTCAGCCTCAAATACCATTTAAGACGCCTGTTTTTCGATGTTATTGGATGTGTTAATTATCGTAAAGGAAAATGATATGAACTGTGACAAGGGAAACAGTTGTTAAGCAAGAATAACCGTGCCTGCGATGGCAGTACTGTGGACTCGTCGAATGTTTGACCGTCAGTAGTGGATAGCTGCTGTGGGCAGCAGGCGCGGATTCGCGGAATGTACAGTGTAATGTATATACGCACTTTTGGAACAATGTGAGCTGCAGATTTATTACGAGGGGGAATCATGACTCAGAACGATGGCTGGGCAGCATGCGAAAGATTTTGAAGTGAAGATCTGTAACACTCCGGTTTAATCTTACTGACTTATCCCGTTCGATCGGGATCTGATAGCAGCCCAAAACAGATATTAATTAATGTGACCGTGTACCTAATGGGGCTGGCAATCGGATTGGACTGCTACGGAGTGGTTACGTTCCATTTTGTCCTTCTCGAATCCTGTAATAATGATATGTCTGGTGCCAAGAAGAACAACAACACAGCTTCATTAATCAACAACCTATATTTATCACCAAAAACACAAAGTAAGGAGACAGCCACTGCCTTCGTCGTACAAAATTAATAACGGCTAATCTCAGCACAGACCTCTTTGTTAATCATTATCGTCACACGCAAATTTTAATCACTGTATCCAACACTGCAATCCAACACTGCAATCCAAATTATGCCGGCGCGGTAGACGCGAAAATACAAATATCGGCACTGAAATATCACTGAATCCCATTAGTAATTGTACTTGTTCACTTTCCCGTATATTTCTAACACAAAAGGGGTTAAACCGCAGCGATGGCCACCCCCTTCGTCGGTACGGCCTTGCATTACGGCCACCGGCCGCCCCACGACCCGGCCCGCAGCCTGGGTCCCACTCTACTGTACCGTCTCAACACTCGCTCTCGCTCTCGCCACCCGACGCACACTATCGATTGTTTGTCCTGTCGACCTGTGCTGTCGCAAAACTTATAGTAAGGGCCGACGGACCCCTTACAGATCGAGGTATTATTTGATGAGGTAAAAAGTTTATTTTTATATTTGAAGACTTGTGTTGTTAGTCCACTTCGCTCTCATATTTTTGATTATTATTCTGTTGATTGATTTTCTGAGGTAATTTATAGTACCATGGAAGTTATTAGATTAAATGAGTTTTCATATTAGAGTGTACAATTGTTTTCTTTGTTAAGTTCCTTCGTAACTGAAATTTAAATACTTAAAGATTGAGTTAAGTGTTTCATTAGTACTGTGTGTCAAGATTATGAACCAAATTTTCCTGGACCAACTGTAGTTAGTATTTAGCACTACTTTCTTAGCTGTTGCGGAGTCTTGTTGTGTTGCTGTTTCCGCCAGTGGTTCATTTTGCAGGTGAGATCCATAACACTCGACTGTTTCGTTTCCTTTGCGCAAAGCAGATTCTGTCAGTGTCTTTATTTTAACAGGGCCATATGTCAGTGCAGAAATTTTCGTGTGTTTCAGGTTACATTCTTACACAGGTCGATATTACAGTGGTTTTTAAATGTACAGTTACTTATTTTTTCAAACATTTCGCACCGACCAATTCTACAGAGCGTGAAGTTATTCTTCTGCTTATTTACGTACTTATGAATAAGATCGGTTTTCACAAACACAGGATTGTTTTCATTTTCATAAGTGATGTGACTTTGAACTCAGTAGCACATTTAGCTTGTCAGTTCACATTCTCAGGTTTGTATTTACGATAACACACACACAAGTAAAGGCTATTACTTACAACCAGTTCTCTAAATTTTCTCAATTGAACGTCACCTTCCCTCCAGTGATTCTCATTTGAGTTCCCGAAGCATCTGCGTAACAACTGCGAGTTGTTCAAACTACCGGTAGCATCTCTCCTCTGAAATTCTCAGATGTTTTGCTTTAATCCTACTTTGTGAGGATCCCTATAGCTAGAACAACACCCAATAATGGGTCGCAGTAGTGTCCCATATGCAGTCTTCCTTACGGGTGAAGCACACTTTACCAAAATTCTCCCAACGAACCGACGTCGAGCATTCGCCTTCCCTGCCACAGTTCCCACATGTTTGTTCCATTTCATACTGTTTTGCAACGCTGCGCCTAGATAGTTGGTCGACGTGACTGCGTCGAGCAGCAAACAGCTAATGCTGCACTAGAACACTGTGGATTTGTTTCTCCTCCTCGTCTGCATTAACTTGCATTTATATGCCTTTAGAGTTAGCTACCATTCATCATAAGAAATAGAAATTTTGTCTGAACCATCTTATATCCAACTACAGTCACTCAGTTCCGACACCTTCCCATATACTATAACATCAACAGCAAACAGTCTAAAAAAACTATATATATATATATATATATATATATATATATATATATATATGTATGTATATATATATATATATATATATATGGCAGTGGTCAACACAGTGGCAGGTAGACTACACGTATTCTTAGGAAGTATCACGAAAAACGAGATGCAGAAATTTCAACTGATCATACTTGGCAAGTATTCAAAAGTGCACCATCCGACTCGTTTGCTTAGTGTCAGACCCCGTAAACATAATTTTCATAATTTTTTTGCTCTTCGAGCCCATGGAACAGTCTGTTATTTAACACTGCCACAGTTTTAATGAAACGTTTTACCAGGTTGAGGACACTGTTTAGTATAATAAAACAACGGCGCGCACACACAGGCCACAACAAACACTTCATTAGTAATGCTGGAGGTAATTTTTATTTTGTCTTGAGGCAGTTTCCCACATGGGAAACTCCTCAGTAATAGATGCAACATAAGTAGAACGTAAGACCCTTACACACCGTCCACATCAAGTTTATTAGAGACAGAAATACCAGTTCAGAACGCATCTACATTTAATACTCAAGACACTTCACTCCATCTAAAAACCTAATCATTCCTGTACCGTCACAGAATGCCTAGATAGTATAGGGCTCGTCTCCCTTTTTTCTTCATCCATGCCCCCTTGTGGGAGACAGCCACGACAAAACCGTTTTACATGGTGCGGAAGTTATATGAGACCGGCGCAATAGTTTCATAGTTCAAGAAGGATGTAATAATCGTAATTCCAGAGAAGTCACGTGCTGAGATGTGTGAAAATTACTGAATTATCACTGTAATAAGTCATGGGTTCAAAATACTGACATGAATTTCTTACAGAAGAACGGGAACAGTCTAGAAGGGTATGCTTTCCGTAGATGTGTGGGAAAGATTGTTTACAAGGACAGAAACGAAACTCCAGTTATAAGAGTCGGACAGTGAGCAGTAATTGAAGAAGGGCGTGAGACAAGCTTGTAGCAATTAGTAAAGAAAACAAAAAGAAATTTGGTAAGTTAAAATGAAGGGAGGCGAAATAAAAACTTTGAAGTTTCCCGATGGAACTCTAGTTCTGTTAGAGACAGCGTAGGAATTTGAAGAGCACTTTAACGTAATAGATAATGTCTTAGAAAGATCTGTTGGCAAATGAGAATCTGTGCCGTAGCGGTACTCGAACCCGCAGATTTCCTGCTTGTCGCGAGCAGTCGCCTCATTCACTTCGGCTATTCGAGCAGACTTCTAGGACCGTCCCGAACTTCCATATGTCATACCAAATCTCCATTCCTCGTAACTTACTCTTGTATTCCCAACACAGAGTCCAAGTAAAGTTGCGTGAGACAAGCTGGAAATCCGGGTTTGAGCCCCAATCCGTAATAAATTTTCATCTGTCACGAATACGGTATACCTTCAAACCTAATGCAGCTAATTTCAGGAAGATTCAGCAATTGCGAATAAACTGCGTAAGTACAGTACAACTGGAAGATCGTTATCAATGTCTGTTTCTTCAGACTTTATTAAAAATAAGTCTTGAAGAAAAGTTGTAAGATGATGATCAACGAAAGTACAACAAGGGTAATGGAATGTAGTCGAAGTCACTCAGGGAATGCTGAGGCATTTAGATCAAATAGCAAAGGGAATTAGATTAAATAATAGAAGAGTTTTGCTACTTGGAAAAGAAAAAGGTATTCATAGCCAAAGTGGAGAGGATATAAAGTGCAGACTGCTAACAGAAAGGAAAACATTTCTGAAAAGAGAAACTTGTTAAGATCGAATACACATTTAAGTGTTAGGAATTCTTTTCTGAAGGTACATTTCTGTAGTACAGGCCTTGTATGTAAGTGAAATGAGGAAAGTAAACGATTCAAACAAGAGGGCAACACAAGTTTTGCAATGTGGTGCTTCTTAAGAAAACTTGTATAAAAGGTATAGCTGATAAATAATGAATTGGTATTTAATCGAACTGGGGTTAAAAGAAGTTTATGACACAAACTGACTAATAGAAGAAGGGACAGGTTGATCCTTAGATATCAAAGGCAGTCACTTTGGTAAGTGAAGGGAACCGCCCAGGGCGATTTGGGGGGGGGGGGGGGGGGGGGGGGTCGGAAATTTAAAGGGCGACCAAGGCTTCAATACAGCAAAGAGTTTCTAATGGATTTAGGTTGCAGTACTCAGAGATGAGATGTCTGCTGCATCAAATTAGTCTTCGAACTGAAGAACACAATATCAGCAAATATTGCCAAACAGACCGATGTTTACAGACTGAAACATAAGTAACAACCACAAAATTCATTTCAGTAACTCTTTTTACGTGGTATTTACACAACTTAATTGACTACGAAACAGCAATTTAGTAGAACGGAGCAAGAAGAAACGAAGTAGTCCATTCCTGCTGTTAGCTGAAAGTGGACGCAATGGTTGAGGAAGTTCACACAATTTCTTTTCGACCGAAATCAGTATTCCAGATTTCATTACTTGATGTAAGGTATTTTAATCAAATGAACGAATAAACTGATTTTATTACATTTATTTATATTCACTGATGTAATCTGTAATTACATTTCCTTGTTTCTATTTCTTAAATTTGGAGACATTATTGATTTACTTTCTGATTTACGTTCTACATATGTAGCAGCTTTACTATCACCAGTCCATATTGCAAGACCGTGCGATCCACCCTTACAGCGAATGTAGCAAGTCATCCCACTTCAGAAATTGTGCACTAACCCGAAACTCACTAACCCACTTTGTAGAGGTAGCTTACAATTTGTATCTCATCCTAGGTCAGTTTTTCAGTACAAAGTTTAGGGAGTGAATGGATGGGACGTCTTGCAAATCCAGTGAGCATGTCTGATAGCAGATTATGTTACCTTTCTGCAATTTGTCACTTTATTCTCTCGCTGCCTTTCAGTACTGCAAATGTAGTCACTACCGTTTCCCAGTCTGTAGCGTCGCAGTAGTGCCTTGTGAAGTGCGCCTTTCTTGTTTGTTCTGATGCTTCAATGAAAAATTTCTCAAGAAACGACGATAGAAAATATTGCTAATGATATAAGACTCTGCATATGTTAACTGTCTCAAAAAGAATGAACGTTACCGAGATGATGCGAAAAATTCTCTTCGTGGAAACACCGTGGAGTGCAAGCAAACTGATAATTCTACGAAACAGCATTCAAGAGCATTTAAATACACCATCGTCAGAAAGTAATGTGGGACCGCTTCAGGCCTGTGAGTGTGTTTGATGACGTCATTGTTCAATGATGCGCTACCGATCTATTGAAAGCAGTTGTGTAGGAAAATAAATAAGGTAAAGAAAACAATCGGTAAAATTTATCTCAAGGCATCAATTAAAAAAGAATTAACGATAGAGCACGAATGGTGTAAGGTAGTTTTAACCATCTAAGAATACGCTTCCAGCTTCTCGTCGTCGGCCACTGAAACTCATAAAAATACAACCAAAATTACGTTTATGACGAAGGAAATAAGGAGAGTAACTAACTCTGAAATAATTAAACGCGACTGAATACAGAAAACAGGTCAATTATCGTCAGAAAACTGGAATATAATATACTTACATCCATTCTCCCCTAGCTCACTCAGGAAACAGGTGCTACAACATTTCTTACTGAGATGAATTGATGTACATTCTTTTGTTATGAACAGCATAATGTAGGAGTTCCTTAGAGTTCCGGAAACTTCACTTCTTTGATAAATACTCATTTTGTTTAGGAAGATAAAAGAGCGACAGAGTATTTTAAATAGTACCGTACTTAACATGCATTACGCTTCATACGAGTTAAACCCAGCGAAAGAGACAGGCGTTACCGCCGAAAAACCTCCGTGAAGACTCTACCACCTATAAAAAGGAGCTGGAGTTTCAGGTACTGTGGAGTGTATTTCGAGAGTTTTATGAACTATACTGCTTGAGACAAGAAATGATAAATGTACACCGACTAGGTCTACCTATTGTTGTCTGAGACAGTGTTGTCCGAGATCCGAGATCTAAATTAAAATTCCAAGTCGCCTTATTTGCAACCAGGACGTTTACTTTGATTGTCAGGAGCTGCCGAATTCTTCCCAAATATTCCCAGTTAGGAACATCTCAGAATATAAGATCACTTCCTATTGCTGACAGCACTAACATCTTCGATGACTTACGGCCGCAGATGAGCAACCACGTGACAAAAATACTGGCTGTCATCAGAAACTTAGCTAGTCACATCCCTATAAATTTTTATTCATATTCAGGTCTTATCCACGTGGTTTAATTTTCAAATTAACCAAAGGCAATGGATTTATCTACATTCAGTGTAACAGACTCGAGTCAGATCCGGTACCCGCTTTTCATTCGGACAGAAAGAAAACGCAGGCGATCCAGCTGGGAAGAGATTGTTAATCAAAGATAGAGACCATCTTGCGACAATAAACTCCATATTTAGAACAGCTTTGAGATTCGTTAAAAAAATCATGTTAACACAATCTTTGTGACCTAGTTCGCGTAATGGATATCGATCTTATCAGCTTTACTATCCATTACAATCTGTCTAGGCGTAGCAGTCGTGTTTCATCACTTTTAATAGAAACAGCCGCAAGCGTATCACGTAACAAATCTGTGCGTGACCATGCCAGCTAGCACGTTGTTATACACAGAAAGGGTCACTGCAGTAACACGTTCAGGGCCACACTAGCGTGAGGAGCCTCTGGGAGGGACCCTACCACTAGACGCAGGTTTCAGGTTTGAGTCTGGTTCACCCTGCAAACTGGCATAATCGGAAAGAATGAGGTTCAAGGATCCGTACGGTCATCTTGTTTTAGTTTTCGCATTGTAAATTCCCTATCGGTGTTTCTTATTAGCATTCGTTAAATCTTCCGGCTTCGGAGAAACGAAATAACAGAGGGACTAACCAACCATATGTAACGCCGGAAATGCATATCCTCCTATTTCCATCTATTGTACTATGAATTTTTTTCCTTATTTTCTTCCCTGAAGATATGACATTTCTGTGTCTTCATATATTGTAATTGTTTTACAAGCATTTATGTCGATGCATAATTGGTTTGTTTTGTAAATATTCTTTGTATTTTTACGCTGGGTCTGGCCTAGGGAAAACTATGCTATCGAACGATTATATCGATAGGTCGTGTCGAGAACCAAAGTGTTTAGGATCTTTGGTAGTGTTAACTCTGCCGCATGGAGTGCGGGCAGAGGGGGTCTGGCTGGAGTAGGCCGGTGGAGCAGGTGCGCTTTCGTGGTTTGGCAGCATGTAATTGCGCTCGACTTGCTATGATAGCTTCTGACACGATGTCGCGGACGGGAAGCATTAGCTGGCGCACATCAAGAGCCCGTTTCGCCTGGTGACCGTGTCGAGAAGAAGGCGCGCCAACATCGAGCTTCTGCAACAGCGACGGCCGACAATGAGTGACTGTCGCCAGCTCCTCGATCGACGACTTCAAACTTCAGTCAACCAACAAGGAAGACTGGAAGCACGTAAAGTTTTAGAACTGTATGGCAGACCTCAGATTTTCAAACTGTTCAATTTGTCTCACAAAATTACAGCAACGTAGCATGAACCTTTGTTGCTCAATGACCCAATCGCATTACCAAGCAGGGTCCCTTCCTTTTCGGGAATGAACCCGACTGTCGTTGAAATTTAAACGCCAGTATTAAAGTAATATCATTCCATTTCACTACTTGAACTTCAAACTTCAATTAAAGTATTCATAGCTGGCTACAATATTTAGATTACACAAGCACAAATTAAGAGTGCGAGTTTTGTTACCATATTTTAGCTTACGTGTGACTGCAGCTCAGCTTGGTACGTACTAAATTTTGCTATTGTTAATTGTTCAGAATCATTTAATTCAAGTTCAAAATTAAATACCTTATTTCTAAATTGCGTAGATTCAAGTAGCCTTTGAAATGATTGTTGAGGTAGCCCAAGACTAACCTTATTTTATTAAATTTCGTAGTGCTTCAGAAAAAAAGTTCACTATTAATTTCAGTCACTAACTTAACTTTCACTTATCCGATTTTATTAATTCTTTTGCTAAATTAAGTCAGAGTGTAGCGAAATTCATTACTTCTGACAAACATTCAGTTTTCACACAACATGTGTCAACCTTCAGTTGCTGCGCTTTTAGTGCTAATTATATGTGCATTAATCTTTCATTTTCAATTATTATAGTAGTTGTCCACAGGACTGTCGACCGTAATTTTCCCCAAATCTCAAATATCTAATTAATGCCAATTAATTGTCAACGTAACGACCGCACATTTACTTTCTTTATTAATTTTACCCTTTTCTCAAAATTAATTTCCACCAGTTTAATTTGCATTTTTCCTTTCATTTAGATGTAACCTTTTCCTCCCTCTTTAGCGACAAATTAACTTCGGTGACGATTGCTTTTCCCAAATTTCCATTAGGTGCACGCGGTATAATTTTTCACTGTCATTAAGGTCGATAAGTGAGGGGGATGTTACACATAGATCACATCTGTATATGGCAATGGTTGTGTGCCCTGAACAAGTACGACCGTAGTTAAATTCCAACTACAAAGTTCTGTACCGCTTAAAAGGGCAAATTAGTTATCAGAAATAAATCAGCCCCACACTCTTCTGATTTGACTGTGTAAACAGGACCTAATTGCCTAACAGCTCAGAGTCACAATTCTATTCTTCACTTAAACACGAGGATAATTTTTAAAGTAAGAACCGATAGCGCATCGAGTCCGCGCGTCCTGTGACGTGAGGTCCTTTGGCGGTTGGCCACTCTTGGCCACCCTCTCACTACGCCGCCATTACGTTTCACTCGTCTGCCGGTGCACGTTGTACGGCTATACTGCGCTCTGTTATTCAGTCCTTAACTGCAACACAAGCTCGTCCTGCTGAAATTCACCGGCAGCTTGCTGAAGTTTATGGCTGAGGTGTAATGGGCTGGGCTGTTTGGGGGAAGAGACCAAACTGCGAGGTCATCGGTCTCACCGGATTGGGTAAGATCGAGGAAGGAAGTCGGCCGTGCCCTTTCAAAGGAACCATCCCGGCATTTGCCTGAAGCGATTTAGGGAAATCACGGAAAACCTAATTCAGGATGGCCGGACGCGGGATTGAACCGTCGTCCTCCCGAATGCGAGTCCTGTGTGCTAACCACTGCGCCACCTCGCTCGGTTGAGGTGTAATGAATGATGGAAATATGTGCAAATGGTGTAGGCTGTTTGATGAAGGAACTAAAAATGTTCATGATGAACGATCTGGACAGCCTAGCGTACTGTCATGAACGACGACTTGAGACAAAACGTTGATGAACCAGTTCGCCAAAACAGGCGCCTCACTATTGACGAGGTGCTTCAGAAATTTCCAGAAGTTTGACGATCAGTAATTTATTTATTTATTTAACCTGGCAAGTTTAGAGCCATCAGCCCATCTCTTACATCTAACCAGGCGTTCTACATATTTTGCTTTCATATGTTCCAGTTGGTTTGTTAAACTACATCTAGTAATAGAAGTGAAATGAACAATTACAAAGGTACACTTGGAAAAATACATACACATACAGCTTATATTGGTGGATGATAAGTACTGCAATAATTAGACATTATGATTTTTCACATTGTTACTAACAAACTTCACAACAACAAAAATCTGTGCGAGATGGGTGCCGAAAGTATTGACAGAGGAACACAAAACAACGGTAATGACACATTCTTTTCACGTTTCGGAGGGCTGTCACAAGGGTAGTGGCGAGTTCTCGACTCACACTGTGACCGGTGATGAAACGTGGATTGCGCACTACACCCCAGAGAATAAACGTCAACCCAGTCAGTGGCATCACTCCGGCGAAACCACGAAAATTCAAACAAGAACCTTCAAGACGTAAAATCATGGGCACTCTTTTTTGGGACCTTAAGGTCATTCATCTGTTAGACTGTTTTGCCAAGAGGAATGTCAATGAATGCTGAGAGGTACCGTGAAACAATACTAAAGCTTAGACGCGCTATTCAGAATCGCCGGCGGGGACTGCTCTCTAGTGGCATCGTTTTGCTTCACGACAATGCTCGGGCTAGCGATGCGGCAACAACAAAGACTCAACTGGGCAAGTTTGATTGGTAATTACCGGATCATCCGCCTAGGTATCTAGCTGAATTTACGACTTTAATTTAGACTGATTTATCATGTAACCGAAGTAACGAGTTCCTTTCAGCACTCATATGGATGACCTTTTCGTTATTTTGGGTCAACTGCCACTTTTCGCACGATTCAGATATTTCTTCTAAATCGTTTTTCAGTTTGTTTTGATATTTGATGACTTTATTAGTCGATAAACGACAGCGTCATCTGCAAACAACCGAAGGCGGCTGCTCATATTGACTCCAAAATCGTTTATATAGATAAGGAACAGCAAAGGGCCTGTATCACTACCTTGGGGAACGTCAGAAATCATTTCTGTTTTTCTCGACGACTTTCCGTCAATTACTACGAACTGTGTCCTCTCTGACAGGAAATCACAAATCCAGTCACATAAATGAGACGATATTCCATAAGCACGCAATTTCACTACGAGCCGCTTGTGTGGTACAGTGTCAAAAGCCTTCCGGAAATTCAGAAATACGCAATCGATCTGAAATCCCTTGTCAACAGCACTCAACACTCTATGTGAATAAAGAGCTAGTTGTGTTTCACAGGAACGATGTTTTCTAAACCCATGTTGACTGTGTGTCAATACACCGTTTTCTTCGAGGTAATTCATAATGTTCGAACAGAATATATGTTCCAAAATCCTGCTGCATGTCGACGTCAACGACTGGGCTTGTAATTTAGTGGATTACTCCTACTACCTTTCTTGAATATTGGTGTGACCTGTGCAATTTTCCAGTCATTTGGTACGGATTTTTCGTCGAGCGAACGGTTGTATATGATTGTTAAGTATGGAGTTAATGCATCAGCATACTCCGAAACGAACGTAGTTGGTATACAGTCTGCACCAAAAGACTTGCTTTTATTAAGTGATTTAAGCTGCTTCACTACTCCGACGATATTTACTTCTACGTTACTCATGTTTGCAGCTGTTCTCGGTTCGAATTCTGGAATATTTACTTCGTCTTCTTTTTTGAAGGCATTTAGGAAAGTTGTGGTTAGTAACTGCTTTGGTAGCACTGTCTTCCATAGTATCTCCATTACTATCGCGCAGAGAAGCCAATGATTGTTTCCTGCCGCTAACATACTTCACAAACGACCAGAATATCTTTGGATTTTCTGCCAGGTTTCGAGACAAAGTTTCGTTGTGGAAACTGTTATAGGCATCTCGCATTGAAGTCCGCGCTAAATTGGTTCAAATGGCTCTGAGCACTATGGGACTCAATTGCTGTGGTCATAAGTCCCCTAGAACTTAGAACTACTTAAACCTAACTAATCTAAGGACATCACACACATCCATGCCCGAGGCAGGATTCGAACCTGCGACCGTAGCGGTCGTGCGGTTCCAGACTGTAGCGCCTTTAACCGCGCGGCCACTCCGGCCGGCGCGCGCTAAATTTCGAGCTTCTGTAAAAGATCGCCAATCTTGGGGATTTTGCGTCTGTTTAAATTTGGCATGTTTGTTTCGTTGTTTCTGCAACAGTGTTCTAACCCGTTGCGTGTACCAAGGAGGATCAGCTCCATCTTCTGTTAATTTGTTTGGTATAAATCTCTCAATTGCTGCCGATACAGCTCTGACTTAGCACCTTCAGACTTTCATCTGTTACCAGAACTGAAGAAACTTTTTGGGGAAAGCGCTTGGAAAATGATAACATGTTGAAAGAAACTGTTACCAACTATTTTAACAGTCAGGCGGCAGAGTTCTTTGATTCCGGGATCCAAAACCTGGTGACACGAATTGACAAATGTTTAAGTGTTCGTGGTCAGTATGTTAAAAACTGAAAAATATGCATATTGTAGTTTGTGATGCAATTTACGTTGGTAAATAAAGTTTCTCCTACTCCATTACAAATCGGTTTTTGGTTTAATAGTGGTCCTCGTACCTGTAAATTGACAAGCCGGTACATTAGGACCACTTATTTAATGTTGGGTTAGTCCGCCTTTGGGAATCAGTAGTGGAACGATTGTAGGTGGTGCGGGATTCCAGAGCTATATGGCTTAAAATATCACGAAGTTCCAAAAAATGTACACGTAGGCGGTTTGTGGCCTCGGAGCTGGAGCCTGATACGTCCCAGATGGATTCCATCGGGCCCAGATCCTGTAGACTTGGTGTCCAACGTATCAACGTCAGTTCACTACCATGTTTGACAAACCACTGTGGCGCGCTTTTGGGTTTGTAACACGCATAATTATCCTGCTATAAGACACCATCGTCCTCGGAGAAGATATCAAGCAGAAGCTCGAAATTTAGCGCGGACGTCAATGCGAGACGCTTATAATAGTTTTCACAACGAAATTGTCTCGAAACCTGGCAGAAAATCCAAAGACTTCATGGCCTTATACACGGTGAGTCACCTAACATTACCGCTGGATATATTTCGTAAACCACATTAAATACTGACGAATCGATTCCACAGACCGAACGTGAGGAGAGGGGGTAGTGTAATTGGTTAATACAAACCATAAAAAATGCACGGAAGTATGTTTTTTAACACAAACCTACGTTTTTTTAAATGGAACCCCGTTAGTTTTGTTAGCACATCTGAACATATCAACAAATACGTAATCAGTGCCGTTTGTTGCATTGTAAAATGTTAATTACATCCGGAGATATTGTAACCTAAAGTTGACGCTTGAGTACCACTCCTCCGCTGTTCGATTGTGTGTATCGGAGAGCACCGAATTACGTAGGGATCCAAAGGGAACGGTGATGGACCTTAGGTACAGAAGAGACTGGAACAGCACATTACGTCCACATGCTAACACCTTTTTATTAGTCTTTTTCATTGACGCACATGTACATTACCATGAGGGATGAGGTACACGTTCGACGGGCGTTTCATAGGACGTGGAGGACGCATAAATTGGCCAGCCCGTTCTCCTGATCTTACACCTCGGGACTTCTTTCTGTGGGGTACGTTAAAGGAGAATATGTACCGTGATGTGCCTACAACCCCAGAGGATATGAAACAACGCATTGTGGCAGCCTGCGGCGACATTACACCACATGTACTGCGGCGTGTACGACATTCACTACGCTAGAGATTGCAATTGTGTGCAGCAAATGATGGCCACCACATTAAACATCTATTTGCCTGACATGTCGGGACACACTCTATTCCACTCGATAATTGAAAACGGAAACCACGTCTGTACGTGTACCTCACCCCTCATTGTAATGTACGTGCGTCAGTGAAAAAGACCAATAAAAAGGTGTTAGCATGTGGACGTAATGTGCTGTTCCAGTCTCTTCTGTACCTAAGGTCCATCACCATTCCCTTTGGATCCCTACGTAATTCGGTGCTCTCCGATACACACGATCGAACAGCGGAGGAGTGGTACTCAAGCGTCAACTTTAGGTTACAATACCTCCGGATGTAATTAACATTTTACAATGCAACAAACGGCACTGATTACGTATTTGTTTATACGTTCAGATGTGCTAACAAAACTAACGGGGTTCCATTTAAAAAACGTAGGTTTGTGTTAAAAAACATACTTCTGTGCATTTTTTTATGGTTTGTATTAACCAATTACACTAGCCCCTCTCCTCACGTTCGGTCTGTGGAATCGATTCGTTAGTATTTAATGTGGTTTACGAAATATATCCAGCGGTAACGTTAGGTGACCCACCCTGTATAAAGCCTGCTAACGGCAAGACACAGTCAATGCCTTCTGTGCTTGACACGAATGGAAATACTACCAATAACAGTGCTGCCAAAGCAGAACTACTGAACACAACTTTCCGAAATGCCTACACCAAAGATGATGATGCAAACATCGCAGAATTCGAATCAAGAGCAGCTGCCAACATGAGTGACATTTCTGTAGATATCCTCGGAGTAGAGAAGCAACATAAATCACTTAACAAAAGCAAGTCTTCCGGTCCAGAATGTGTACCAGTTACTTTCCTTTGCGAGTATGCTGATGCAATAGCTCCATACTCATCAATTATATACAAGCGTTCGCTCGACGCAAAATCCGTTCCCAAAGACTGGAAAGCTGCACAGGTCACACCATTATTCAAGAAAGGTAGTAGGAGTAGTCCACTAAATTACAGACCAATATCATTAATGTAGATATACAGCAGGATTTTGCAACATATATTCTGTTCGAACAGTATGAATTACCTCGAAGAGAACGGTCTAGTCGGTCGCTGTGGCCGAGCGTTTCTAGGCGGTTCAGTCCGGAACCGCGCTGCTGCTACGGTCGCAGGTTCGAATCCTGCCTCGGGCATGGATGTGTGTGATGTCCCTAGGTTAGTTAAGCTCAAGTAGTTCTAAGTCTAGGCGATTGATGACCTCAGATGTTAAGTCCCATAGTGCTTAGAGCCATTTAAACCATTTGAATTTAAATAACTGTCTGTTGACACACAGTAAACACAGATTTAGAAAACTTCGTTCTTCTGAAACACAACGTGCACTTTACACACACGAAAGGTTGAGTGCTATTGACAAGTGATTTCAAATCGATGCCTTATTTCTAGATTTCCAGAAGGCTTTTAACACTGTACCAGGGAAGTGGCTTGTAGCGAAATTGCGTGCTTATCGAATATCGTCTCAGTCATGTGACTGAATTCGTGATTTCCTGTCAGAGGGGTCACAGTTAGTAATTTTCTGTCAGAGAGGTCACAGTTCGTTAATTGATGGAAAGACAGAAGTGATTTCTGGCGCTCCTCCAAGATAGTGTTATAAGCCCTCTGGTGTTCCTTATCTACGTGTAAAATATTTAGGAGTCAATCTGAGCAGCAGTCTTAGATTTTTTGCAGATGACGCTGTTGCTTATCGGCTATTAAAGTCATCATAAGATCAAAACAAATTGCAAAACGATTTAGAAAATACCCGTATGATGCGAAAATTGACAATTAACCGTAAATAATGAAAAGTGTGAAGTTATCCACACGAGTGCTAAAAAGAATCCATTGAATTTGGTTACGCGACTAATCAGCAAAATGTAGAGGCCACAAATTCAACTAAATATCTAGGAATTACAATTACGAACAACTTAAGATGGGAAGAACACACAGAAAATGTTGTGGGGAAGGCGAACCAAAAACTGTTTTTTATTGACAGAACACTTGGAAGATGTAACAGATCTACTAAAGAGACTGCCCACACAACGCTTGTCCGTCCTCTTTTGGAATACTGCTGCTCGTTCTGGAATCGTTATCAGATAGGATTGACAGAGTACGAGGAGGAAGTTCAAAGAAGAGCAACACTTTTGTATTATCGCGAAATAGGGGCGAGGGTGTCACTGAAATGATAGAGGATTTGCGGTGGATGTCATTAAAACAAAGGTGGGGATCTTCTCACGAAGTTTTCAATCACCGAATTTCTACTCCGAATGCGAAATATTTTGTTGACGCCTACCTACATAGGCAGAAACGATCATCACAATAAAATAAGGGAAATCAGATCTCGCACGGAAAAATATAGGTATTCGTCGTTTCCGCGCTCTGTTCGAGATTGAAATGATAGAGCATTATTGTGAAGGAGGTTCGATGAACCCTCTGCCAGGCACTTAAGTATGATTTTCAGAGTATGCACGTAGATGTAGATGTAGAAAGGATCGGTGGTGCACAACAATATTCACGTGCTCCAAGGCTGCCAGTGGTGTCTCTGATGACTACCACAGGTCCCATGAAAACGTAGATGAATGTCCCCTACAGCATAATACTGGCCTCACCGGCCTGCTTCTGTGATACATTGCATGCTTCGAGCAGCCGCTCGCCTGGATAGTGTGCTCCGAAACAGCTGTGCCAGTGACAGCTCTGTACTCTGTCGACAGATCCGTCACGGGTTGCCGCCAGTTCTGCTTTACAGAGCGGGAAAGCTGCCGATCTCCAAGTTTTGTGATGAGGCCCTGACGTCCAACATCTTGCCGCCTGTTTCTTGGTTTCATCGGACTCCACGTCTTTCCCCAGATGCTGACGACAGTAGCACGCGAACGGTCGACCGCCTTCAGCGGTTCCCGAGGTGCTCGTTACCAGGAGCAGGACCATAACATGTTGGTTGGTTGGTTGATATGGGGTGGGGACCAAACGGAGAGGTCATCGGTCTTATTGGATTAGGGAAGGATGGAGAAGGAATTCGGCAGTGCCCTTTCGAAGGAACCATCCCGGGATCTGCCTGAAGCGATTTACGGAAATCACGGAAACCTAAATAAGCATGGCCAGACGCGGGTTTGAACCCTCTTTCTCCCAAATGCGAGTCTAATGTGCTAACCACTGCAGCACCTCGCCTGGTCGGGGTATAACAGTTTGCCCTTTATCAAAGTCGCTTATCTCAGTGGATTGGTCCATTTGCGCCCCGCATCTTGGCTAGAATGATCTCCTATTCGTCTATGCTCCGAATATATACTTTCTTTACCGTCACACATGCCCACCAGCTCTACCAGACGGCATTCACTCTCGTATAGTGCAGTTTTCAGAATGTTTGGGTTCACCAGTGAAGGTCAAGAAGAATGTTTTACCAGTTCTTCTCAACTGAGTCCTTTACTTATTAACTTTTATTTATTTATTTAAATTGATCTTATTACGGCCGTCAGGCCCTCTCTTACATCGGACCAGTGTTTCACACAGACAGTAAGTATTACATCGTAGTGCCCTAAGAAATAACAATTTTAGCGCAACAACTAGTATGAAAATGATTTGCGTATCTGAAGTGGCAGTGTAATTAAATTATACTGGCCATGAACTAACAAAGTTAGTATTGACATTACTTGTACTACTGCATCTGCAGCCGCCAGTAGTGATAATAGTAATAGTAAGAATAATAATTAGAATAATCCCCCCCATGAACCATGGACCTTGCCGTTGGTGGGGAGGCTTGTGTGCCTCAGCGATACAGATAGCCGTACCGTAGGTACAACCACAACGGAGGGGTATCTGTTGAGAGGCCAGACAAACGTGTGGTTCCTGAAGAGGGGCAGCAGCCTTTTCAGTAGTTGCAAGGGCAACAGTCTGGATGATTGACTGATCTGGCCTTGTAACAATAACCAAAACGGCGTTGCTGTGCTGGTACTGCGAACGGCTGAAAGCAAGGGGAAACTACGGCCGTAATTTTTCCCGAGGGCATGCAGCTTTACTGTATGATTAAATGATGATGGCGTCCTCTTGGGTTAAATATTCCGGAGGTAAAATAGTCCCCCATTCGGATCTCCGGGCGGGGACTACTCAAGAGGATGTCGTTATCAGGGGAAAGAAAACTGGCGTTCTACGGATCAGAGCGTGGAATGTCAGATCCCTTAATCGGGCAGGTAGGTTAGAAAATTTAAAAAGGGAAATGGATAGGTTAAAGTTAGATATAGTGGGAATTAGTGAAGTTCGGTGGCAGGAGGAACAAAACTTCTGGTCAGGTGACTACAGGGTTATAAACACAAAATCTAATAGGGGTAATGCAGGAGTAGGTTTAATAATGAATAGGAAAATACAAATGCGGGTAAGCTACTACAAACAGCATAGTGAACGCATTATTGTGGCCAAGATAGATACGAAGCCCATGCCTACTACAGTAGTACAAGTTTATATGCCAACTAGCTCTGCAGATGACGAAGAAATTGAAGAAATGTATGATGAAATAAAAGAAATTATTCAGATAGTGAAGGGAGACGAAAATTTAATAGTCATGGGTGACTGGAATTTGAGTGTAGGAAAAGGAAGAGTAGGAAACATAGTAGGTGAATATGGATTGGGGCTAAGAAATGAAAGAGGAAGCTGCCTGGTAGAATTTTGGACAGAGCACAACTTAATCGTAGCTAATACTTGGTTTAAGAATCATGAAAGTAGGTTGTATACATGGAAGAACCCTGGAGATACTAAAAGGTATCAGACAGATTATATAATGGTTAGACAGAGATTTAGGAACCAGGTTTTAAATTGTAAGACATTTCCAGGGGCAGATGTGGACTCTGACCACAATCTATTGGTTATGAACTGCAGATTAATACTGAAGAAAGTACAAAAAGGTGGGAATTTAAGGAGATGGGACCTGAATAAACTGAAACAACCAGAGGTTGTACAGAGTTTCAGGGAGAGCATAAGGAAACAATTGACAGGAATGGGGAAAAGACATACAGTAGAAGAAGAATGGGTAGCTTTGAGAGATGAAGTAGTGGAGGCAGCAGAGGATCAAGTAGGTAAAAAGACGAGGACTAGTAGAAATCCTTGGGTAACAGAAGACATATTGAATTTAATTGATGAAAGGAGAAAATATAAAAATGCAGTAAATGAAGCAGGCAAAAAGGAATACAAACGTCTCAATAATGAGATCGACAGGAAGTGCAAAATGGCTAAGCAGGGATGACTAGAGGACAAATGTAAGGATGTAGAGGCTTATCTCACTAGGGGTAAGATAGATACTGCCTACAGGAAAATTAAGGAGACCGTTGGAGATAAGAGAACCACTTGTATGAACATCAAGAGCTCAGATGGAAACCCAGTTCTAAGCAAAGAAGGGAAAGCAGAAAGGTGGAAGGAGTATATAGAGGGTCTATACAAGGGCGATGTACTTGAGGACAATATTATGGAAATGGAAGAGGATGTAGATGAAGATGAAATGGGAGATACGATACTGCGTGAAGAGTTGACAGAGCACTGAAAGACCTGAGTCGAAACAAGGAACCCGGAGTAGACAACATTCCATTGGAACTACTGACGGCCTTGGGAGAGCCAGTCCTGACAAAACTCTACCATCTGGTGAGCAAGATGTATGAAACAGGCGAAATACCCTCAGACTTCAAGAAGAATATAATAATTCCAATCCCAAAGAAAGCAGGTGTTGACAGATGTGAAAATTACCGAACTATCAGTTTAATAAGCCACAGCTGCAAAATACTAACACGAATTCTTTACAGACGAATGGAAAAACTAGTAGAAGCCGACCTCGGGGAAGATCAGTTTGGATTCCGTAGAAATACTGGAACACGTGAGGCAATACTGACCTTACGACTTATCTTAGAAGAAAGATTAAGAAAAGGTAAACCTACGTTTCTAGCATTTGTAGACTTAGAGAAAGCTTTTGACAATGTTGACTGGAATACTCTCTTTCAAATTCTAAAGGTGGAAGGGGTAAAATACAGGGAGCGAAAGGCTATTTACAGTTTGTACAGAAACCAGATGGCAGTTATAAGAGTCGAGGGGTATGAAAGGGAAGCAGTGGTTGGGAAGGGAGTGAGACAGGGTTGTAGCCTCTCCCCGATGTTATTCAATCTGTATATTGAGCAAGCAATAAAGGAAACAAAATAAAAGTTCGGAGTGGGTATCAAAATCCATGGAGAAGAAGTAAAAACTTTGAGGTTCGCCGATGACATTGTAATTCTGTCAGAGACAGCAAAGGACTTGGAAGAGCAGTTGAACGGAATGGACAGTGTCTTGAAAGGAGGATATAAGATGAACATCAACAAAAGCAAAACGAGGATAATGGAATGTAGTCGAATCAAGTTGGGTGATGCTGAGGGAATTAGATTAGGAAATGAGACACTTAAAGTAGTAAAGGAGTTTTGCTATTTGGGGGGCAAAATAACTGATGATGGTCGAAGTAGAGAGGATTTCAAATGTAGACTGGCAATGGCAAGAAAAGCGTTTCTGAAGAAGAGAAATTTGTTAACATCGAGTGTAGATTTAAGTGTCAGGAAGTCATTTCTGAAAGTATTTGTATGGAGTGTAGCCATGTATGGAAGTGAAACATGGACGATAAATAGTTTGGACAAGAAGAGAACAGAAGCTTTAGAAAAGGGTTGCTACAGAAGAATGCTGAAGATTAGATGGGTAGATCACATAACTAATGAGGAAGTATTGAATAGGATTGGGGAGAAGAGAAGTTTGTGGCACAACTTGACCAGAAGAAGGGATCGGTTGGTAGGACATGTTTTGAGGCATCAAGGGATCGTAAATTTGGTATTGGAGGGCAGCGTGGAGGGTAAAAATCGTAGAGGGAGACCATGAGATGAATACACTAAGCAGATTCAGAAGGATGTAGGTTGCAGTAGGCACTGGGAGATGAAGAAGCTTGCACAGGATAGAGTAGCGTGGAGATCTGCATCAAACCAGTCTCAGGACTGAAGGCCACAACAACAACAACAAGAATAATAATAGGCATAATTCAGAATTGACAGAACGACAAGAGCAATCATTCGGCAAACGTTAACTGACACAGTCTCCAAAGTTAAATTTATGGGAGATATCTCTGAGCCATTTGAAATCCAAACTGGATTGCGACAGTGTGACGGACTTTCATCATTACTCTTTAATATCATTCTTGAAAAAATTATCAGGACATGGGAAAAACAAGTCAAAGGGACCCAAATTGGCATTAGAAAAGATAATAGTTTCAATGTGAGGTGTTTAGCTTTTGCAGATGACCTTGCAATCCTCACAAATAATAGAAAAGAAGCCACTAACGCCATAGAAAAGTTACACGGAATTGCACAAAGAACTGGCCTGCATATCTCGTATGAGAAAACCCAGTACATAGAAAGAGTGCCACAAGACAAATTGCCTATTGTGACAACCAATGGGGAAATTGTGCATTTTGCAAGTTCCACATTTTAAGTACTGGGGAAATCATCCAGCCATCAGGGATCAACCTAAAGGCCAACGAGGAAAGAATAAAAAACTACAGAAAGCTTATAAACTCACGTGGAACTATTATAACAAAAAGCCCATATCCATTAAAGCAAAATTGAGGCACTACAACACTGTCGTTCTTCCAGAGACACTGTATGCATCTGAAACAACACAAACAGGTGGGCAAACTAAAATCAAAGAAACAGAGAAAGGAGAAAGGAAAATTCTCAGGAAAATTTTGGCCCGATACAAGAGCAAGGAATTTGGAAGAAGAGACCAACATCAGAATTATATAAATACACAGACAAGATTACGGGTACAATAAGGAAAAGAAGAATGCAGTTCTACTGACATATACATAGAATGAATGAAAACAGAATTGCAAAGCGAATTCTTAAAGTCATCAACTCAGGCAGGGAAAAACAAAATGCATAAAGGAAGTTGAAGAGGACCTCAGACAAGCACACATAACAGCAAACGATGCAGAAAATAGAACTGAATTCAGGATCATCATCGAAAAACATAAATTTGACACCACAACACAGAAGAGACCGGGATGCAAGTGGATAGCGGAGCGAAAGAAACAACTCAGTGAACACATGAAGAAAATTTGGGCTCATAAAAAACATAAACAATCATCATAAAGGAATTGAAGTTCAAACTCTGTCTTTAAATGGGAATAATCGAAAATAATAATAATAATAATAATAATAATAATGGGAATAATTATGGCACTAATAACAATAATGATGGTGGCGGATATTAGAAGAATTTATAGGTCTATAAAATAGATGTTTTCTGATATAGAGAGTCCTGGGAAAATTTATGGAGGCTACATCGGCTAAGAATGCTGGGAAATGAGGATGATCAGGTTGGAAAGATTGATATACAATGGTAAGGAGTGCGTACAGAGACAACGGTAATTCCATCGTTGCTTTATCAGATATGTCGTTACATGTCCTCTGAAGGTGGAGACGTTATTCAGTTCTGTAATAATAATGGGGAAGGTTGTTCCAGAGTCGTTTCCTGCTACTGAAAAGGATTTGGTTGATCAACATTGGACTGGAACAGAACGGATTTTGCTCTGATGGGAACGTGTGTTTCTGCCGTGTTGTTCAGGCAAGAGCGTTAAGTTCGAGGAGAGATATGGAGGACAGTGGTTATTGATGAGACAGTAGAGAGGACAGAGTGTAAGGAAATATGCGCTTGTCCGTCAGCAGCCAGGATAACTGTGCATAACATGGCGAAATCATCATAGATATAACATGCATTCATAACCAATTCCAGGCACCGTGAACTTTCCTGGGAAAGGCCTTGCAGGGTAACATCGCTTAATCAGTGATTGGAGTTATAAGTGTCTGCACAAGTTTCTGTTTAGGTTCAGAGGGAAGGCCCTTTTATATTTTTATAAGACATGGAGAGTTGCTGAGGCCTTCATCCACATTACTGTAGAGTCCTCAGGTCAATTTAGAGTTTCATCTATTATTACTCCTCGACTCTGTGCTGAGGGAGAGAAGTTGATATTTGATCCATTTAAGTTTAAGGATGATAGGTATTCGATATATTTCGGGCTAATGAGCGTAGAAGGAGCAACCGGTACCTCTTCGGTGTTGATTGGGTCGAGCCTTAACCCTGTATCCCGTGCTCATTTTGATAGTGAACACGAGGCGGTACTGAGATTCTCGACAACTCTCTTCAGCTTTTCACTTTGATACAACTGGGGTCATCAGCGCAGGTATGGGATTTGCAACAGGTCAAGACTGATGACATATAATTTACGAATCAACAGAACATGGGACGTAATATCGATTTACGAGAATTCATCATTAAACAAGTGACTCACAGTCGGTAAATTGTATTAGAAACGTTCAAAGCTACCTTAGCAACGACATCTCTTATCGTTACGTACACGTATCACAGCAAAAAATCAGTTTTAAATTCCACAAATTCTAACTCCCTGCAACTTATCACTGTATTTTACACTTTTCGAAATTGCTTGTGAACACGGAAATCTAAAGCCTTGTCAAAATTCCAGTCTCTATACAATACGCGCATTACCTGAACACATTTCTGTGTCTCTTCTTCAAAAGCGACCGTGCGATTAAACTGTTAGCTTTAAATACGATTTAGATATTTCGAAACATTTCTGTTTGTCCTTAACTTGACCTGGTAACAAAGGCGCACAGCCTTTGCTGCAGTTAGAAATTCATGGACAATTACAAATGTTGAACTGTTGTTAATATTCAAAGAATGCAAAATATGTTGAATTCTGTCACGAGAAACGTCCGAAACATTCCCTTATCTGACACGATATACCTTTCCGTTTTCGAAGTGGATGGCGTATCCGAATGTTTTTCGTCGTAGACAGATACAAGTCCACCTTTTAGTGATTTCTCCACGCGTTATTTTTAGACTATGCGGCTATTCCCTTCGGCGGCTGTATTCTATGAATAATCTCCCCATCTTTGGAAAACGAATTGCTCCTCTTAATTGATCATGGTGCAACGTCCGCCTCCATACCTGAGTGGTCAGTGTGGCTGACTGTCATGCGCAGGACCCGGGTTCGATTCCCCATGGATTTCACCTTTGAGGTCGCAACTGACAACGTCGAGTGAACGATGTGCTGGCCCCTCCCCTCCACACCGCACCGATGACTTAAATGTGATTTGCAGAGTATTCATGTAGATGAAGATGTAGATGTAGACCCCATTGACAGAGGGTGACATGGTAGACGTACGGTACCGACTGGCCCGTCTGGGCCTGTGGACGGAGTTCACGTTCGCATATGACCAACAGGGCACTGCTAATGAAATGCTCAGAAGTCACTGTAGCACAGACGGCGAGAGATGGTGCCACCCACACGGCAGCACGGATCCCGCTTTTGACTGCGGAGAAATACAGACAAGAAACCATAAAAAAAACTTAAATACAAGTAATACATCAAAACAGTTTGTGTTCTGATGTCCAGTCTAATTCTTCGGTCAAGGCATGATGCTGTGGGTGACGCAGGTAAGCTCTCAGTTTGCGCTCCTGGACAATATGCCTGATGGCCTGTTTCGGCGCTCCGCAGTCACAGCTTGGAATGGGCTGCTCGCCCCATCTGTAGAGGTTGTACGTAAGCACTCCGTATCCTGTTCGGATGAGATTTATATTCTTCCACTAATATCGCCGAGATCAAAGCCCTTCAGTCTCTGTAGAGAATCAATAAAATATCGCACTTCAGTTGAAGCATGTAAGTTCAGATTTTATGCCGTTTGCTGTCAATGGGGAGGTTGTTATCAGCAAGCTGTTGGGCCAGTCGCACCGTTGGGTTCCTGGAACGAAGTCGGTTTTGTTCTCAACCCAGGAACATCTTCGCGAATGGGAAGTTGAAGGGAAGATGAAGGTTATTCATTATTTTGGAATATTCTATGACCAGAGCTTCTTGTCTTCTCAACAGAGACGGAGCTATGTGGCTGAGTGTTGAAAGCCAGCGTAAGACAGTAGTTCTTATTCAACCAGAAATAATTCTCGTGGTTGTACTGAGCTGGATGTCTATATTATTTATGTGAGGACTGTTCAGCCACTCTGAAGAACATAATTCAGACGCACAAAACACTAAACTGAGTGCCAAAGCTCAACGATTATCGGCTGATACTCCCCAATTAGTACTGCAGACTTTCTGGATACGGTTGTTCCTGTGTGCTTTATTTCCAGGAAGTTTTTTATATGCTTCCTAAAAGAAAGCGTCCTATGAAGATATATTCCAAGATAATCTGGATGACTCTGGTAGAGAAGCACTGTGTCGTTCACAGTTTATAATCTGAGACTTTACTTTTTAAGTGAAAATTGCTGACTTCGGTTTTGGAGAGACTGGATATGAGTCTCTGCATGGTGAAATATTTATGTATTTTATTGAGACCATCAGTTATAATATGCGGTGATACCTAAAGGTTACTGCCTAACAACATCACGTACGAGCAAAGCAGCTGCGATTTGGTCTGATATTGCTCGTGTCTTAGGTATTTGGGATATGCACGGATTTATCTGAAAGAACACCTAGATGTAGTTATAGGGTCGATAAGCGCACGTCTGTTTTCATGCCCCACAACTTATTCGCTACAAATAATAACCTATAGCTGTGATCCTGCAGCAAAATAGTCTATGCACTGCCTAGAATTGCGATTTAATAAAATACACAGAAATACAAAATAGAAGTTAATTGATTAACAAAATAACAAGGGCCCATTTTTAACGTCCGTAACTGATGCAGATGACAGAGATTCGTGTTGAATAATGTTTATTCATGACAGAACATCTCAAATAAAAGGGAAGGGGTCCCACGATACTCAATTAAAATACTGACAGAAAATACGCTTATCAAATGCAGTAAAGTTACACTGAGAGCGATACGACAATGGTAACAAAATCCCAAAACTAAACAGTCATCAAAGACTCGCGATGAATAAATCCATTTCTTGATCACAGTACATGAAAGATTCACTAGCTCAAAATAATTCAGAGTTCAACACGATGATTAACAAATTAAGATACATGATATGAAAAATAGTAACACACACTCTGTCTATTCTCAGTTTCGTAGATCAAGCTGCAAATCTCAGAACCCTACTCCGCAGCACATTCTTACCTCTCGAAATATAAAGTCCGTTCAAAGATTAGAGTATTTTAGTGGTCGGTTACCACCAGAGTCACCTATATGACTGCATCATTTAAGTTATCATAAGAAGATCTACCTTTTTCCAGTGCTCGACATAAAGGGTCCAGAACCGCTGTCCTGATCTCTTCATTCAAGAAGTCCCAGTCTCCAGTTGACTCCTGCAGTGTTCCGCCACTGTCTGCTTCTCCATTGGCTGAAGGCCATCCCCACCAAAAATCCATCCACCTTAGGCTCTGTAGACATGATCTGATTCAAGATTACCACTTCTCGGGGAAACCTAGTATATTACAACAATATTTAAACAGAAAACTTCATAAACATTCAGTTACACTCAGATGATTTACAATAAATATTAGTAATAGTTGATTCATAAATATATAACACAGCATTCTTGCGCAAGTGTGCTCACGATTAATGACAACAATTGCTCTTACGTATTTTTTAAACAGTTATTTATGTCTTTTTATGGAAGTATCTTTTAATTTTCTTTTCAGGCGTGGTGATCGCTAACATATGCGACTGACCACTCATAAATTATCACAGCTTTTTATCAGCATGTACAACAACATTTAAATAAAGTAATTGGAAAAATAGTAAACTGTTCATCAAGTAACTACAGAAGTATGACGATCTGACGAATATGATGTTCTGACAATTATTCGCATAATTAAAAAGATGTAAAAGACGTCGTAAGCCAATCAGTAAAATAGATACAAATACCTAGCTTTCAGAGATGACAGCTGTCATGCATGCTATCACTGGAGATAACTTTGTTGGATTCACATGAAGTGATTAAAAGTTGTTTATTCAGATGGTCATCCTTAAAATGTTTATTCACTGTGAAACATTAACTTCTGTAGTTTTAAAGATATTGAAATATTATTGAGTCATTGAATGCACCTCATTTAACTGAGACCAGAGTTGTATTCAGATTTTCATTAATATTTGACTGTGAGTTATTGTTAAATCTCGAAGAATAATATCATCTGCACTCTGCCGAATCTAGGAGCATTGTCTCCTGCACGAAGGTAATGCAAGCGACAGCCATCCAAATTCCCAGCTCTGGGATTTACCTGTTTGCGGTGAAGCTGCTTGGCTGTGCACCTGGACACGCCCAGGGCGTCTATGGGACGTCCTCATCCGATCGACTCGCACCCACCACAGCAAGCAAATTTACCTCTCCTCAGTACCAGTACTAGGTGGACGAATAACTCGCCTACGTACTCAGAACGTTACAAGTGCTTTAAGCACTTTAGAACTCTTCGTGCTGAACCACAAGTGCTATCGTCAGCATATCCAAACTTCGTTGTATTGGTTTCACATACGTCAGAAACGTAAAGGTTGAAAAGTATAGTGGATCATACTGGCCCCTGAGGTAGTTCATTATTTAGATTCCTTTCTTTAATTAAGCGATTACCCAACTTTACTCGTAACTGACTGTCTGAGAGAATGCTACTGATCAGTCTTAATATGGTTGGCAGGGTGTGACTGGTCAGCATATATAAGAGCCCTTCTGCATATTAAGCTGCACTCAAGACGACGAAGACTACAGATGGCTTCAGTTGTTTCTGAAATCCAGCTTTGGTGTATGTAGCTAAGCTTAGTACCTAGTCTGTGCAGCTCCTCTTTGGCCTGAAACCCACTTGTTCTCCAGAGATGTTTCTCTGGATTCTTGTGCCTACCGTGTTTAATAGAAGTCCTTCCAAAATCTTGTATCAACAACTAGAACTGCTATTGGACGAAAGCTTTCTACTTTAGCTGAAGGTTTATTTGGTTTCATGATAACAATAACTCTAACAGTTTTGAAAGATTTTGGTAGAGATTCCGATTTTAGAATCGATTTAAAAAATTTGATCATCTATACCCTAGTCCCCTTCCACAGCGAGTTAGAAACTTAGAGTGTATCTCATCAAAACCATGTGATTTAACTGTCTTTAGATCCTGGAGAAACGTTTGTATTTTCTTCAGTGTGAAGCCCTGAGAGAATTTTTTCTCAGAAGGTGTTATTTTTTGAATGTTACTAAGTTTTTGTTTTTATTTTTCTTCTATGCTTATTGTTTCGTAGGACTTTGGAGAGTGAAACAATTCCGTTTGCTATTTGCTCTGGTGTCACTACCTGAACTGGTGAGCTACTTCCACCCAACGTCTTCAGCAAGCTCCAGGACTGGCGTCTTGATTTCTTACAATCCAACGCAGTTCTTGCTTTGATCCATTTCTCGCTTCTTAATTCATTTAATTATTGCGCCAATTCATGAGCTAGATCAGGACCACCATCCCATCATATCCATACATACTACAAAAGTGGATATATGTATGTATGTTCCACATCTCGTCCTAAACCACTTGATCGATTTGAACTAAACTTGGTACAGATCTCACTTAGTGTCTAGAAAGAATCACTGTTAGGTTAAGTATCACCCACGTGTCAAAGGGGTAGGGATGGGGCTGGAAAAGCAGTGTAGCCCACAAGGCGAGAAATCTATAATTTATTCACCCAGTATTCGAGAACTGGAACACTTAGAGACTTGTAACAACTTTACATATAATTTCAAACCTTTACGAAATTGTTTCTCGCTGAGGACCCTTACAAATCATGAAAGTAAAAGAGTTTGTCGCTCAGTACACTTTCGCTATTCATACAGTGGATCTGTCGCATGAACCAAGATATTTCAACTTATTATTTCTTTACTACTGCCTTTATTCATGACACCTTTTTCAGGCAGTATTTACTTATACCACTGAATGTACCAGAAAAATTACACCATTGTAATAGTTCAGGGGATATGACGTCTTGAACACTTAGATGCGCGAAGAACGGCTGCATCATGTATGACGTTTCAATTTATTACTTCTTTGATACTAACTCTGTTCACAACACATTTCGCTGAAACTAGGCACATGTAACACTGGATATACCTACAAAATTATGACCTTGTACAACACATAGTTCAGCAGATACGACGTCATAAACACTGAGCTGCATAAAAATGTAACTGCATGGCGAAATTCGCTAGACGTACAGATAAAATACGTGCACAGATGTGTGTGAAATATTTTAAATATAGGCCTATGTGAAATATTTTCTACATATGCCTATGCAGGTAAAGCCATTGGTTAGAAAATACTGTAAGGGTAAATACCACCGGCCTCCTGTTGGGGCAGGCCGGGGTGGCCAAGCGGTTCTAGGCACTACAGCCTACGATCGCAGGTTCGAATCCTGCCTTGGACATGGATGTGTGTACTGTCCTTAGGTTGTTAGGTTTAAGTAGTTCTAAGTTCTAGGGGACTGATGACCTCAGAAGTTAGGTCCCATAGTGCTCAGAGCCATTTTTAACCTCCTGTCAGCGTGATAATGTGGAGAGAGGAGGAGGGAGGAGGAAATGGACAGACGGCGAAGGGGAAAGAAGAGATAGAAGCAGAAGGGAGCAGGAGGAGATGGACAGGGGTAGGCGAGTGGAAACTGGCAGACAGAGGAAATAGGATCAGACGGAGAGAGAAAGGAAAGAGGCGCAGACGCATATAAATAGGGGAGGGAGAGAAAGGCAGAGAGAGGTGGAGGAGGAAATGGGCAGAGGAAAGGAAGAGGAGGATATGGACAGAGACATGAAAGTGGAGGAACTGATCAGAGAGAGTGGGAAGAAGGAGACGAATAGAAAGAGAGTGAGAAGGAGATAAGCAGAGAGGGGGAAGTGGAGAAGACTGACAAAAAGCAGCGGAGGAGGAGGTGGAATTAGAGGGTTCAGAAGGAGATATCCAAAGGGGGAATATCAGATGGATAGGGGAGGGAGTATCAGATTGGCAGAGATAAGGGGAGAGAGTAGACAGACAGAGAGAGGGGAAAGAAGAGAGGGATAGAGATTGAGTGATGGAGGAGGATGACAGAGGGAGGTGTTTGAGGAGAGGGACAGAGAGGAGATGAAGCAAGAGGTGGGCAGAGAGAAGGGGAAGTAGGAGATGGACTAATACACGTAGAAGATTGGAAAAAATACACACACAGGCAACGCCGTATACTCAGCTAATGTGACTCATAAAGTTCTTCGCATTCATGGCTCCACCCTGAAATGTATTTCTTATTGTAACACTTTAGTGTACATTTCTTTGCAGTCGAGATCACAGCGCCAACAAACCTATCCTAATTTTCTGGTGAAGCTGGTATCCACCTGATAATTTTATGAAATTCTTTGGAGAACTTTTGCAGAGTACCTTTTGAAAGTTGCATCTCGGTCTGATAATGGATCGAATAACCGGAGTCTGACATCCCACATCGTAAACGACCTGTCGCTTTTGGCTGTTAGAAAGTCACCCACGTAGAACTAATGTGGACGTATTTAGACGTTGATTTTCAGAACTTTGCGATAAGAAGCAGAGATCTGGATTGTAGTATCTGCTCCTCGCCGCAAACATGAAATGTTAGGCTTAAACTCTTTTCTTCATTCGTTTTGCAAGTGAAATACTATTCTGATCACTGGTGTTACAGTTCTGGACAATATGAAACTGCCAGTGTGAAGCAGTACGAAAATTAACGCATAAAGACAACTGCCTATTTCGTACGGGGATGACTCGGCGCACTGGTGCAGCGTTGTCGCGTTTGTACGGAGCCTGGAGTCTTCTCTGGTGCCCCAGAGCACGCTCTCGAGTCCCGAAACCGTCCCACTCTGCATCATCAGCGCTCGACCACTCTCGCAGCCGCCTTCGTCAGCTGTTGGCGTGGAAAGTTATCCGCGGTGATCCGACTACATTAGGAACTTGATCGCCGAGTCGGCCACCAGCCCGCCGTATCGACTGAATATGGATGCTACCGTCGGCGATAGATTTCACAGGAGACCTTCCAAACACGAACTCATGCTGCTTATGGAAATGGCATTCATGAAACTGGTTTCCACATGCCTGGCCGCTGGTGTTCGCTGCGTACTCAAGACAGTGACATTATCATATAATGCTGACCACCGGCCGCAACTTGTATTCAAATGTGGCGCATGCGGACGGCTGTAATGGGGCATAACGTCCGGCGAGGGCTCCCCGCGCCGCGCTGAGACCATATCGAATATGCAATTTCGTAATTTCCGTCCCCTACAAAGAATGTTCCGTATTAGGTTTGTTAATTTGTAAATATAGACAAGGGGGACATATTCGAGATCGTGTGGCTCTCAGGAATGTGTTACTCAGTCATACTCAGTGACGCCTAGGTAGCGTCGCTAAGTGGCTAAGTGGATACTCAAGTCTCCGAAATAGCGTAAGAAATAACAAAGGAGCCAAGAATATTATAAGGAGCGATGAGAAAGTTTCCGAGTAAGTGCCCAGCTATAGCGTATATGCAACCCAGCGCGACTCCGATGCTGGTGCGTAAGCACCGACAGGTACGCAAAGGGTTACTGTGGCCTTGGAACCGACATTCTTTGATCGTCCGTTAAACTTGATCTACACTTTGAACTACACTGGGTAGATTAATGGCAATCTATCAATATAAATGGGTCCTAGCTGAACCATCTTCGGCTTTTAGACAATATTATTTTCTTTAGTTCGAACGCGTAAGCCCTTCAACATAGAATGAAAGAACTCGGAAGAAAGAATAACTCGCAATGAATCTAAATCATTGTGTAAACAGCTGTACTGTTCCTTCCTCATTCTGCGCAATCAAAAGAAAGTCCGCAGCCGTCGTGCACGGACAGAGGCAATATGCTACACACGCGATATCGTTACACGGTGTAACCATACCATGGACGCCTAGGGTAACTTTTATAAGTCTTGATTACAACATTCGACGGGAAATAATACGCTCCCCACAGTTCCAGATCAAATTCGTAACTGCTTCCTACCAGACTTTATCAATATCCCGTATAAGAGAAGTGTCAGTTAATAGTTAATAGAAATGAGATGTAAATAAGGATGCAAAAAGAAATATTTTTAATCTCCACGGAAACTAAAGGTTTACTCTGCCTACCTAACCTAGCAGCCTCTATTTAGTGAACGCAAAGGTAACACAGAAGTGCCGCTGAAGAGAAACCCTAGCCTGGCCTACGTCACTTTTACCTTGGAAAATGGGAACTACCATCTCACCAACACCCCACCATCCATATACTGCCAAAACCTGCCTTCTACAGACCACAGAGACTGCGACCAACTCTTAGAGTTTTAAATTTCTTTCAGTTAAAAAAACCGTCACACAGAAGTGTGACATGTGGATTTTCAGCCAATGTTGCTGTCGTTACAGATACATTGGCAACATTAGTAACTGAAGGTCCCATTGGTTCTCCTAACCAACTCTTCTGATAGGTCCTACCACCTGGTGTGAGAATGGGATTATTCCTATAGTCACCCGGCCGTAGTGGTCGAGCGGTTCTAGGCGCTACAGTCTGGAACCGCGCGACCGCCACGGTCGCAGGTTCGAATCCTGCCTCGGGCATGGATGTGTGTGATGTCCTTAGCTTAGTTAGGTTTAAGTAGTTCTAAGTTCTAGGGGACTGATGACCTCAGAAGTTAAGTCTCATAGTGCTCTGAGCCATTTGAACCATTCCTATTGTCAAGAAACCAACTCATAGTGAGACAGACGTTGGCGGTGTGTGCTCTTGCTTTCTCTTGCATGAAATAACCATGGATCCACTCGTTTAGTTGCTAGTTGTGAGGAAAGTGTGGCAGTGTGATATTTACATACCACCAGTAGCTATGGTTTAGTACATCGCATAGGCCCAATAATTTGTGATGCATTCACTGCTACACACGCTTTGGTTTTCACAACATGCACTGGCTCCTGTTGTAAACTGCTTGGCAAAAAATGTGAAGTACCCATAACTCATAGTAGGACACCAAAGTAGCTCCGTACGTGTACTCATCGTCGACGGGTCAGTAAATTATTAGAGTTGTAATTTTCTGTGACAGAACGGCCACCCGAGTGCATCAGTCCTGTTCGTTTCTAGTGTTGTCACCATGACTGGTAGTGTATATAAGCGTTGTGAACATCGCCCGAAAGTGGTTGATCACTGTGAAGGACAAGCGGATGCCGCGTACCCGTATGAGGCGGCGTTATCAGCACCTGCCATTGTTCGAAACAGGCCTCACTGAGGGTCTTCGTTTGGCCGGCTGGTCGATTCGGGCAATATTCAGATTTCAATGGCCTGATGTTGAGATGCACTCGTCGTCAACTTTCCAGTTGACCACAAGCGAAGATCACCGCATTGTGCTACAAGAACATTTACATTTACACAGATATTTCTCAAGCCACCGTGCGCTGCGTGGCAGAGGGTAGGTACCAGGTACTACTACTAGTCATTCCCTCCCCTGTTCCACTCCAAACGGAGCGAGGGAAAAACGACTAGCTATGTGCCTCCGTATGAGGTCCAATTTCTTCGTGGTCCTTACGAGCAATGTATGTTGGCGGCATCAGAATCGTTCGGCAGTCAGCTTCAGATGCCTGCTCTCTAAATTTTCTCAATAGTGGTTCTCGGAAAGAACGTCGCCTTCCCTCCAGGGATTCCATTTTGAGTTCCTGAAGAATCTCTGTAACACTTACGCTTTGTTCAAATCTTCTGGTAACCAATCTAGCAGCCCGCCTCTGAATTGTTCCTTCAATCTGACCTGGTAGGAATCCCAAACACACTAGCAGTACTCAAGACTAGGTCGCACCAGCGTCCTGTATGTGGTGGTCTTTACATGCGAACCCTTTTTCCTAAAATTCTGCCAATAAACTGAAGTCGACCGTTCGCCTTCCCCACCACATGTTTGTTCCATTCCATGTCACTTTGCAGCATTACAACCAGATATTTAAATGACTTCTTTGTGTCAGGCAGGACATACTAGTACTGTATCCGAAGATTACAGGTTTTCTCTTCCTACCCATTCGCATTAAGTTACATTTTTATACATTTAGAGCTAGCTGCCATTCATCACACCAACTATAAATTTTGTCTAAGTCGTCTTGTATCTTCCTACAGTCACTCAACTTCGACACTTTACCGTACACCACGGGATCATCAACAAACAACCGCAGGTTGCTGCCCACCCTGTCCACTAAATCACTTATACAGAGAAAACAGTGGTCCTATCACACTCCGCTGGGGCACTCCTGACGATATCCTGGTCTTTGATGAACACTCTCCGTCGAGGACAACATACTTGCTTCTATTACTTAAGGAGTCTTCGAGCCACTCGCATATCTGCGAACTTACTCCATATGCTCGTACATTCAGCCTGCAATGGGGCAACGTGTCAAATGCTTTCCAGAGATATAGAAATATGGTATCAGCCTGTTGTCCTTCACCGATAGTTCGCAGTATATCGTGTGGGAAAAGGGCAAACTGATGCAAACGATGCTTTCTAAAACCATGCTTATTCGTGGACATAAGGTTCTGAGTCTCAAGGAAGTTTATTATATTCGATCTGAGAATATGTTCAAGAATTCTGCAGCGAACCAAAGGATGACTTCACTGTGCGAAGAAGGACATACTAATACTGTACGCGAACATTACAAAAATTACAGATTTGTAGTTTTGAGGGTCCCTTCTTTCCTTTCTTGTATACAGGAGTTACCTGCACTTTTTCTCAGTCGCTTGGAACTTTGCACGGTTCGTCGTGGGGGTACTGTGTATTCACACGTTACCAGTAACGTGATGTTTTTCAACAGGGAAATGCTAGCCTACACATGGCACACGACTGTATGAACTGCCTGCGTTATACTGAGGCGCTGCTGTTGCCACCAAGATCTCCAGGTCTGCCCAGAATAGAATATGTGTGGGAGCAACTCGGTTGTCAACTTTGTTCCCAGGTAGATGCCGTGTTTCTTGACTTCCGCAAGGCGTTCGATGCAGTTCCCCACAGTCGTTTAATGAACAAAGTAAGAGCATGGGGACTATCAGACCCATTGTGTGATTGGATTGAAGAGTTCCTAGATAACAGAACGCAGCATGTCATTCTCAATGGAGAGAAGTCTTCCGAAGTAAGAGTGATTTCAGGTGTGCCGCAGGGGAGTGTCGTAGGACCGTTTGCTATTCACAATATACATAAATGACCTTGTGGATAACATCGGAAGTTCACTGAGGCTTTTTGCGGATGATGCTGTGGTATATCTAGAGGTTGTTACAATGGAAAATTGTACTGAAATGCAGGAGGATGTAACGGAACTGAAATGATGGTGGGGTGACAGTAATTTGGAGCTCGCGCGTCGGAAACGGGCGCGCTGGTGTGAGACTGCCAGGGAGTGCACCCTGATGCCATCTATTGGCGAAACTGGGAATTAGCGCTGCCTCTCAGACAATGCACTAAGCTCTCGGAGTCAAATGTATTCTTTTTCTTGGTAATTATAAGTTATTACTGTATGATTTAATGTTATAAAGCGCTAGTAGTAAATTATTATGACTGGTATGAACTCCAGGGTAATAAATATAAATATTCTTAAATACTAAATGATTTCGGTGAAAAGGTGGTAGGGGAACGCCCCCACTCTTGGTGATACGAGCGTAGCTAGAGGTAGCTGGAGACACAGGGACGGAACAATGGAATGGCCTGGGGAGTGTTGACGTGATCGGACGTGCGTAACTGTGCTCACGCAAAAGTGATTGTGCAACAGCGAAGAGGAGAATATCGTCGCCGTTTGTGGAGTAGAACGCGACGAATGGTTGTTGAAGCTGTCTCTACGCCACTGGGGCTGACTGTAAGAGTACCTGCGCCCAGATTTTATGGCGGACGTGCAGTAGCTTATACGAGTGCTACAGCTCGTAGTTCCAGCCGCCATTGAGGGCATGAGGCGTGAAGAGCTGCGTTAGCCACAAGCATCTCACCACCAGCACCGGCATGTCTACCCAAGGCAAGACTGCTTGCAAGTGTTAAGTCGAACTTTGTATACATGTAAAAGGAGAATACCAGTTTTCTTTTATGCAAGTGCAGAGGACAGAATATAGTAATGAGTAAAATTACGACGCATGTTGTTCATTGTAAAGTGTAGTAACCTCAAATATAGTGTAGTGAAATCAGACTGAGGCCACCATCGCCTCTTTCATTTACAATTCTTTTGGTTGTAGAATACTTTAGCGTATAAGAATGTTGAAAAGAGCAATGGTCACACCAGAATGAGTCGCCTATTTATAGTTACTTAAATTTTTCTGAGTAACCTTTCAAGTAAAGTCACTTAACTAATTCTATAGCAGTTGTCCAAAGAGTAATATCCAAAATCATTAAATAAGTTGAAGGATAGAATTTTGTTAACCTAAGTTGCATAAATTGTCTTGGTGGTAATTACCAAGCCAACTCACAGAAATTGAGAGAGTATTTGCTTTGTAGAATCACCTAGAATGATCAGAAATAGTAATATTCAGAATTAAGTTTAAAATTCAACTCAAGCCGTTTCACTTTGAAACGAGCCAAAAAATTGATTTATTCTTTTGCTCCTTCAGAGCTGGCGACCGTAGTTATAAGTAATTTCAGGAGGATTCGACGGTAAGTCTGCTGCTCTCATCGTGCTGATAGGATTATCTATTGCTGCTAGCAGTGGTGATTGGATACATAAGCTCACTACCAAGTTAAGTGGGTCAGGTAGGCAGTGTTACCGTGTGAACTGTAGGGCACTGTAGGCCGTGGATCGAACCCGTTCAATCATCACAGCTCTTTGGGAAATAGTCCGGTTAGGAGTGTACTAATCATTAGGTAAATACTGGCGAGTAACGGTCAAAAATGTATACGCAAGTGAATTTAGCAAGGACCATGTAGCACCTAGTTAATGTGGTGCAATGGCGAGGGTAGGAGTGGAGTAAAAGTGAGCTGAGCTTGTGGCAGCTGTGCTGTCTTCAAAGATTAATAACGTGAATTCACTACTACCTCTTACCATTAGGGCTGAGCTATTTACAGTTAAAATACGTAGCAGTAAGCGCAAAGGCGTGACAGCTACAAGTCCGTATCGGCTTTGTACATACGGAAGTAGGAAGTGGGTCATTCTGTCAGTGGAGGGGGTTAAAACAACCGAGTCAGTTGAGAACATACCCCATTTACTGATGGAAAGATTCGGCTGTTCGGTCGCAAGGATCTGCAACGAATTGAAGCATGATGCAGGGAATGGCAATTGAATTTCAATGAAGAGAAGTGTAATGTGCTGCGAATACATAGAAAGAAAGATCCCTTATCATTTAGCTACAATATAGCAGGCCAGCAACTGGAAGCAGTTAATTCCATAAATTATCTGGGAGTACCCATTAGGAGTGATTAGAATGGAATGATTATATAAAGTTGATCGTCGGTAAAGCAGATGCCATACTGAGATTCATTGGAAGAATCCTAAGGAAATGCAATCCGAAAACAAAGGAAATAGGTTACAGTACGCTTGTTCGCCCACTGATTGAATATTGCTCACCAGTGTGGGATCCGTACCAGATACGGGTTGATAGAAGAGATAGAGGAGATCCAACGGAGAGCAGCGCTCTTCGTAACAGGATCGTTTAGTAATCGCGAAAGCGTTACGAAGATGATAGATAAACTCCAGTGGAAGACTTTGCAGGAGAGACGCTCAGTAGCTCGGTACGGGCTTTTGTTGAAGTTTCGAGAAGATACCTCCACCGAGGAGTCAAGCAGTATATTGCTCCCTCCTACGTATATCTCGCGAAGAGACCATGAGGACAAAATCAGAGAGATTAGAGCCCACACAGAGACATAACGACACTCTTTCTTTCCACGAACAATATTAGACTGGAATAGAAGGGAGAACCGATAGAGGTAGTCAAAGTACCCTCCGCCACACACCGTCAGGTCGCTTGCGGAGTAGGGATGTAGATGTAGATTTAGATGTAGATGTACCAGTGGCAGTTCCCTACACATCAAGAACCATTTACAATATTTGTTGGCCAGCTCTCCTCACCAGAGGACAAAATGGATTGGTGATACACTTCCCAAAAGCATTAGTGCGCGCATCCGAACCAGAGGCGATGCAATGGCATACTTTTTTAAGTGGGCTCGTACCGCCAAGTCCTTTCTAAATACGTATCAATTATGTAATGACTGAAATGTCATCTAACACTCTCTCAAAGCATCAAGTTTCTTTACGTTTCCTACTTCCCTTCTGAGTGCTTCACGATGTTTTTCAGGCAGCATTAGTCATGTAGATTTCCGAAAATGCAACGTCGATTGTACTGCGACCCCTGTTCCCTGATAAATTTCCATCCTGCACAGAGTTCAATGGTCAGTTGCAGTACCGATGCGAGCAAAACGGTATCTGACTTGATCTGTCGATGCACAACCTGTGCTTCATAACGTTTCAGGTTGAATGCATACAAATCTCTGCAAGCAGCTGTTGAATGTGTGAATATCTAATGGACCAAACTGCTCAGGTTATCTGTCCCTAGACTTACACACTACTTAAGGGGAGTAGGACACCAAACGGGCCGACTTGGAGCAGGAGAGGTACCACAGGACATTTTAACTTGCTCTGTCTATACGTTTACAAATAAATTCATAAAATTTTGTCAGCATGACCAGGAAGGATTCAGAATTCACACTCATAGCAGTGGAAGTTCGAAAAAATAACGAAGTAATTTTTTCGCATGTGAAATTTCATCTTTTTTTTCACTTACTAATGGCAGCATTTGTTGCTATAGGTACACTTTTCTACATAAATAAGAGAGATTCTTCGATGAATTTTGCACGGCATACAAACCATACTTTAAGGTGTATGAAACTCTAGAATTTTCCAAATCTATTAAAAACTGTGGTAAAAACTGAGGTAATTAACTATAAAATTTGTGTTTTTCCCAAACATGAAGTTTAAAATAAAACAGCTCATTCATTTTTTCATAAATTAAATAAATTCTAGAATTTCATACACCTCAAAGTATGGTATGTATTCTGTACAAAATTCATCGAAGAATCTCTCTAAATTATGAAGAAAAGTGTACCTATAGCAACAAATACAGCCATTAGTATGTGAAAAAAAATTAAATTTCGCACGTAAAAAAGAAAATTATTTTGTTATGTTTTCGAACTTCCACTGCAATGAGTGTGAATCCTGAATCCTTCCTGGTGATGCTGACAAAGTTTTATGCACTTATTTGTAAAAGTATAGACACTGGAAATGAAAGTGTAGTGTGATGCCTCTCCTGCTCCAAGTCGGCCCGTTTGACGTCCTACCCCCCTTAAACTAACTTATGCTAAGAACAACACACGCACACCCATGCCCGAGGGAGGACTCGAACCTCCGGCCGGAGGAGCGAAGGAGCAGCTGTTACTGACCCATCATTCTGAATTAGTACATGGCAAAATGACTTTCTCGTAAGTATTTACGACGCCGGTACTAAGTTATCTAGTTTGTCTCAGCAAAACCGAAACGTCAACATGGCCGAAAAACGAGCTGCTGTGCCCAGAGCTGATGGAGGCTTGCTTGCTGTGGTACCGACAGCCGCTCAGCGGTGGAAGTAGAACTCGCGTCTTTCTTCAGGGTTTGATGACGTAGAATGGTAACCGCGTGAAGATAAACGGTAGAATACACTCTGAGACCAAATAAATAAAGCGAAGCGACTGAGCCGCGAATCGGCAGCTGTGATCAGATGTTCAGGTGTGATGTACGTGTCCATACAAACAAATCATTACCGTTTCAGAAAAATTGGATGATTTATTAATCAGGAAGAGCGTCACAAATTGAGAATGTCAATAATGCGCTGATCCCTCTCTGGCTCTTATGCAAGTAGTTATTCAGCTTGGCATTGACTGACAGAGATGTTGGATGGCCTCCTGAGGTACACCGTCCGAAATTATGTCCAACTGGCAGGTTAGAGAGTCGAACTACCAAGCTGGTTGGAGAGCCCTGCCCAAACGTTCTCAGTGAGGAGAGATCCAGCGAGCTTCCTGACCGAGGTAGGTTTCAGCAAGCACGCAGACGAGCAGTAGAAAGCTTCGCCGTGTGCGGGCGGGCATTTCTGAAATGTAATCCTAGGGTGGGTTGCGATGAAGGGCAACAAAACTGGACGTAGAATATCGCCGACGTACTGCTTTTCTTTAAATGTTCCGCGGATAACAACCAAAGGGGTCTGCTATGAAAAGAAGTGGCACTCCAGACCATTACTCCTGTTTGGCAGGCGACAGTGAGGTTGGTATCCCACCATATTTTAAAAGAAACATCCATTAGTGATAAATCTAAAATTGCACGATGTAATATGTAAAACCACAAAATGTACGACCTGCCACATAACAAGAGGCAATAGGCCTTTGCTTGAGAAATAAATATGTTGTTGTTGTGGTCTTCAGTCCTGAGACTGGTTTGATGCAGCTCTCCATGCTACTCTATCCTGTGCAAGTTTCTTCATCTCCCAGTACCTACTGCAACCTACATCCTTCTGACTCTGCTTAGTGTATTCATCTCTTGGTCTCACTCTATGATTTTTACCCTCCATGCCAATACTAAATTGGTGATCCCTCGATGTCTCAGAACATGTCCTACCAACCGATCCCTTCTTCTAGTCAAGTTGTGCCACAAGCTCCTCTTCTCCCCAATTCTATTCAATACCTCCTCATTAGTTATGTGAGCAACCCATCTAACCTTCAGCATTCTTCTGTAGCACCACATTTCAAAATCTTCTATTCTCTTCTTGTCTAAGTTATTTATCGTCCACGTTTCACTTCCATACATTGCTACACTCCATACAAATACTTTCAGAAATGACTTCCTGACATTTAAATTTATACTCGATGTTAAAAAATTTCTCTTCTTCAGAAACGATTTCCTTGCCATTGCCAGTCTACATTTTATATCCTCTCTACTTCGACCATCATCAGTTATTTTACTCCCTAAATAGCAAAACTCCTTTAGTACTTTAAGTGTCTCATTTCCTAATCTAATCCCCTCAGCATCACCCGATTTAATTTGACTACACTATCCTCGTTTTGCTTTTGTTGATGTTCATCTTATATCCTCCTTTCAAGACACTGTCCATTCCGTTCAACTGCTCTTCCAAGTCACTTGCTGTCTCTGACAGAATTACAATGTCATCGGCGAACCTCAAAGTTTTTATTTCTTCTCCATGGATTTTAATACCTACTCCGAATTTTTCTTTTGTTTCCTTCACTGCTTGCTCAATATACAGATTGAATAACATCGGGGAGAGGCTACAACCCTGTGTCACTCCCTTCCCAGCCACTGCTTCCCTTTCATACCCCTGTATTCTTATAACTGCTATCTGGTTTCTGTACAAATTGTAAATAGCCTTCCGCTCTCTGTATTTTACCCCTGCCACCTTTAGAATTTGAAAGAGAGTATTCCAATCAACATTATCAAAAGCTTTCTCTAAGTCTACAAATGCTAGAAACATAGGTTTGCCTTTTCTTAATCTTTCTTCTAAGATAAGTCGTAGTGTCAGTATTGCCTCACGTGTTCCACCATTTCTACAGAATCCAAACTGATCTTCCCCGAGGTCGGCTTCTATCAGTTTTTCCATTCGTCTGTAAAGAATTCGCGTTAGTATTTTGCAGCTGTGACTTATTAAACTGATAGTTCGGTAATTTTCACATCTGTCACACCTTCTTTCTTTGGGATTGGAATTATTATATTCTTCTTGAAGTCTGATGGTATTTCGCCTGTCTCATACGTCTTTCTCACCAGATGGTAGAGTTTTGTCATGACTGGTTCTCCGAAGGCCGTCAGTAGTTCTAATGGAATGTTGTCTATTCCCGGGACCTTGTTTCGACTTAGGTCTTTCAGTGCTCTGTCAAACTCTTCACGCAGTATCGTATCTCCCATTTCATCTTTATCTACATCCTCTTCCATTTCCATAATATTGTCCTCAAGTACATCGCCCTTGTATAGGCCCTCTATATAATAAATATACATAATATATAATACATATATATATATAAATATATATATATATATATAAATGTATATATAAAATATAAATAATAAATATAGAAATAACTAAATAAAACATATCCCACTGCAGTCCAGGGCGTCTCCCGGAAACTCTTCGCTGGTCATCGTGGTTCAGCAGGAAGCGGTATTGAACTCGTCAATGAGATTCCAGGCCAGTATATGGAGACACCCCGCACGTTGCTGGGATACTGATCGGGCTGTCACCCGCCATGCGACCCGACCATCAGGACAGATGGTCTCGGGTACCATTTCATAGCACGATCTCTTTGGTTGTCATCCGCAACACCCTTACAACAGAGCGGTACGTCGATGATATTCTATGCCCCGTTTTGTTCCCCTTCGTGCCAAGCCATCCTGGGATTACATTTCTGCATCATAACGTCCGCCCGCACACAGCTAGAATTTCAACTGCTCGTCTTCGTGCTTGCCAAACCCCAACTTGGCCAGCAACGTCACCAAATCTCTCCCCAAATCAGAACATTTAGGGCATTATAGGCAGGATCCGCCAATCAACTCGGGTTCTCGGCGATCTATTGGACACAATTTCACTCGATATCCCTCAGGAGATATTCACCTACTCTTTTAGAAAATGCCAAGCTGCATAATTGCTAGCCGGCCAGAGTGGCCGAGCGGTTCTAGGCGCTACAGTCTGGAACCGCGCGACCGCTGCGGTCGCAGGTTCGAATCCTGCCTCGGGCATGGATGTGTGTGATGTACTGAGGTTAGTTAGGTTTAAGTAGTTCTAAGCCCTAGGGGACTGATGACCTCAGAGCCATTTGAACCAACCATGTTTCCTATTACTGTGCGGATTCATTAGCATAAGTCCCATAGTGCTCAGAGCCATTTGAACCATTTTTTTTTTGCATAATTGCTTGTACATATGCCAGAGGTGAAATAACTCGTTACTTGCTCAATTTTTTTATAAATCATCCATTTTCTCTGAAATTGTAATCATTTGTTGATCTGTGCGTGCAGCACATTTACCGACTTCCTTCCCATTTTGGTACATCCTTCGTTTTACGTCGTTAATTTTTTTTTATCTTAGGGCATATGTACAGCAAAATGCGCTACTGGGGAGGTGGAAGGTTTGTTGACACAAAATGGAATTCCGATACAAACACAACACCGATTCGCCTAGTGTTTAGCCTGGAGTGTGATATAGTATAGCATCGATTCGTGGACAGCAAAAATGAATGAGGATAAATATCACGTTCTGAAAAGTAGTTTTCATTAAAAATTGTTGAGGTGAAATGACCAGTGCCACATGTCCTTTCATAAGGGATTATATTTCCACTGACATAATAATCTGACATACGTTCGTCATTTTTCGTAAAACTGTAAGTAACCATGTCAATTTTTATAAATTATAAGTCTGGTACTTAGCTGTTTGTATGCTGGCTTCGTTGTCTAATTCGGGCTATAATCGTTGTGTTCAGTTTTTCCTACATAAAAAAATTTGAAACTTTCCAAAATCGTTATAGCTCAATGTGTGTCTGTAACTACTAAATAATCAGATTTTATTCATTTTAGCTCCTGTCTTTTTTGGGGACTCAAATGACTGGATCACGATAACCATTCAACATTCACAGTAACATAATTACTAACTGCTCTCGGTACCTACAAAATTCAAAGTCCTTGCTACGACTCCACAAAAATATCTGACTTTTTCATCGTCTCTTATCGCCTTGCGAAAGAGATCAGACGGTTTACAACAGGCAAAGAATCTAATCCTTTACATTGCTGGCCACTGAAGTATTTACATTGACATTACACATATTTTTTACGTTGTTGTTGTTGTGGTCTTCAGTCCTGAGACTGGTTTGTTGCAGCTCTCCATGCATTTTTTACGTAACTGTAACAAAATTTATTGAAAATAGTGTCGTAAATAACTTAATAAAATTTACATAGTGATTTTTCATCCTAATTCATTTCAGAAATATTCTGTTCGTATCAAATGAAAAAACTAGTACACGTAGTACATCATCTAGTACTTTTGTAAATGAAATTGCCTATACACGCCCGTATCCATAGTTCCTAACACATATTAGGCTTGATTACATCATAACTGAGAGAACGCGAGATGATGAAGAAGTTCTAAGAATAGGAGAGGAAAGGGGGATAGTGTATATGATAACAAGGATGAAAAAATATATTGTATGGGGCACATATTACGAAAAAATTGTCTACACTGAAGACTTATCAGCGCAAAAAATACAGAGAACAGAGTGAGAGCGAAAATTTTTTTCTGAAGTGGGATACTATTAAAAATGGACGACATTACGAGTAGATTAAGTAAGAGACACAGGGCAGAGGAAACTGGAGATCATTCAGTCCATACATGACGTAAAAGACATATGCTAAGAAAGTTCATAGCAGCTGATTATTTTAGAATACGAAGAAAAAAGCTAAGGATCAGTAAAAATTCACTAATGTTTTCGCTACTGTGATATCTATTTTGCTGTCACTGGTCTTCGGTCCGAAGACTGGTTTGGTGCAGCTATCTATGCTAGTCTATCCTACTCAAGCCCCTTCTGTCTGCTATCTACTGCAAGCTGCAGCCATTTGAACCTGCTCCTGTGTTCCAGCCTTGGTCTACCTCTGCGTTTTATAAAAATGGTTCAAATGGCTCTGAGCACTATGGGACTCAACTGCTGAGGTCATTAGTCCCCTAGAACTTAGAACTAGTTAAACCTAACTAACCTAAGGGCATCACAAACATCCATGCCCGAGGCAGGATTCGAACCTGCGACCGTAGCGGTCTTGCGGTTCCAAACTGCAGCGCCTTGAACCGCACGGCCACTTCGGCCGGCCTCTGCGTTTTATACTCTACACGCTTCCTTCCATCGTCAAGCTTACAGTTCCTGGATGATCCAGGATTTACGCTATTAACGAATCCCTTTTTTTTACTCAAGTTATGCCATAATTTTTTTTCGTAATTCGTTTCAGTACAGCCTCACTCGTTATCCAACCTACACATGTAATCTTCAGCATTCGTCTATAGTACCACGTCTCAAAAGCTTCTATTCTATTCTCATCTAAACTGTTTATCACCTTTCATCTTATAGTCTTTTTACAACATGCTGTCAATTATATTCAGCTGCACTTCCAAATCGTCTTCTGTCTATGACAGCGTTACAGTGTCATCGCCGACCTTGAAGTTTTTAGTTGAATTTACAGCCTTTAGATTTGTGTGACTTATCGCGTAATCGAAATTTAGCAGATTTCTTGTAGTTCACATGTGAATAACTTCACACTTTTCTTTATTCAGGGTCAAATTCCTCTTTTCGCACCAAAAACATATGTTACCTAATTATTTTGCAATTCGTTTTGGTCATTTGATGACCTTACAAGACGGTAAATGATAGCATCATCTGCAAAATACACCAAGACTCAGAATTCTCTTATGTCGTTGATATAGATCAGGAACAATAGAGGGCCTATAACACATCCTTGGGGAACGCTGGATATTACTTCTGTTTTACTCAATGACTTTCCGTCTATTTATACGAAATGTGTCCTATCTAACAGGAAATCACGAATCCACTCGCACAGCTGAGGGGATAGTCCATAGGCACGCAGTTTGGTTACAATACGCTTGTGAGGAAAGATGTTGAAAGCCTTCTGGAAATCTAAAAATATGGGATCAATTTGACATCCTCTGTCGATAGCACTCATTACTTCACGAGTATAAAGAGCTAGTTGTGTTTTACAAGAACGATCTTTCCTGAATCCGTGCTGACTGTGTGTCAATAAATCGTTTTCTTCGAGGTAATTCATAATGTTCGAATACAGTATATCGTAACGGCCTTGCCGCAGGGGGTATACCAGTTCCCGTGAGATCACCGAAGTTAAGCGCTGTTGTGCGTGGCCAGCACTTGGATGGGTGCTTATCCAGCCGCCATGCGCTGTTGCTATTTTTCGGGGTGCACTCAGCCTCGTGATGCCAATTGAGGAGCTACTCGACCGAATAGTAACGGCTTCGGTCAAGAATATCATCATAACGACCGGGAGAGCGGTGTGCTGACCCCACGCCCCTCCTATCCGCATCCTCCCCTGAGGATGACACGGCGGTCGGGTGGTCCCGGTAGGTCACTCGTGGCCTGAAGATGGAGTGAATACAGTATATGTTCCACGCGTATAAGAAAGAGTTTTTAGTAACACCGCGATTATTATTAAAATTAAGCAAATTTTACAAAGTCCTGGTCCATTTACAGAGTGCACAATACAAAACAATTTAGTGGAAGTCTGGTGGCACTGGTGGCGCAATTTGTACTGGCTGTTAACCTGGTGGCGATGCAGTCATGGCAGTAATGTTGGTCTTGCCCTGTTACTGATCTTCATGTCCTCGAGATAATGTACAGCGCCAAATACCATGCCATGATAATGGTGTTACCTATTTCAACATCAGAGGCCCATAAATTCTGCCCTTAAGCTCTTCTGGCCTCAAAACTCCTGAAATATGAGCCACTGTGATCTGCTGCTGCTTGCGAGGTGTTAACCACAGTACTGCTCAGCCCAGACTCCTTACTCAAAGGACGAGTTGTCACTTGCGCGCCAACCACATCTTTTCCACTCCTTCAGGCTACTTCCATAGTTGCGGGCCTTACCTACATCTTACACATTCAACTCTACGTTCCCTAATTATGGACCAAGTCATTTATAGTATATTACATAACAATCATTTCAGTAGTTATTTAAATTCACAAGCGTAATTTAAACAACATCATTCAAAATTTCACAAAACTGTAACATGTATACATAGTCAAACAACTTTCATGACAGATACAACATCGTATATAAGAAATACTACAAAATGACATAGAAATATCGATACAAATACAAAATAATAGGTCTTACTTTGTCATGCGTGAAGAGTTTGACAGAGCACTGAAAGACCTGAGTCGAAACAAGGCCCCCAGAGTAGACAACATTCCATTGGAACTACTGGCGGCCTTGGGAGAGCCAGTCCTGACAAAACTCTACCATCTGGTGAGCAAGATGTATGGGACAGGCGAAATACCCTCAGACTTCAAGAAGAATATAATAATTCCAATCCCAAAGAAAGCAGGTGTTGACAGATGTGAAAATTACCGAACTATCAGTTTAATAAGTCACAACTGCAAAATACTAACACGAATTCTTTACAGACGAATGGAAAAACTAGTAGAAGCCAACCTCGGGGAAGATCAGTTTGGATTCCGTAGAAACACTGGAACACGTGAGGCAATACTGACCTTACGACTTATCTTAGAAGAAAGATTAAGGAAAGGTAAACCTACGTTTCTAGCATTTGTAGACTTAGAGAAAGCTTTTGACAATGTTGATCGGAATACGCTCCTTCAAATTCTAAAGGTGGCAGGGGTAAAATACAGGGAGCGAAAGGCTATTTACAATTTGTACAGAAACCAGATGGCAGTTACAAGAGTCGAGGGACATGAAAGGGAAGCAGTGGTTGAGAAGGGAGTGAGACAGGGTTGTAGCCTCTCCCCGATGTTGTTCAATCTGTATATTGTGCAAGCAGTAAAGGAAACAAAAGAAAAATTTGGAGTAGGTATTAAAATCCATGGAGAAGAAATAAAAACTTTGACTTTCGCCGATGACATTGTAATTCTGTCAGAGACAGCAAAGGACTTGGAAGAGCAGTTGAATGGAATGGACAGTGTCTTGAAAGGAGGATATAAGATGAACATCAACAAAAGCATAACGAGGATAATGGAATGTAGTCGAATTAAGTCGGGTGATGCTGAGGGATTTAGATTAGGAAATGAGACACTTAAAGTAGTAATGGAGTTTTGCTATTTGGGGAGCAAAATAACTGATGATGGTCGAAGTAGAGAGGATATAAAATGTAGACTGGCAATGGCAAGGAAAGCTTTTCTGAAGAAGAGAAATTTGTTAACATCGAGTATAGATTTAAGTGTCAGGAACTCATTTCTGAAAGTATTTGTATGGAGTGTAGCCATATATGGAAGTGAAACATGGACGATAAATAGTTTGGACAAGAAGAGAATAGAAGCATTCGAAATGTGGTGCTACGGAAGAATGCTGAAGATTAGATGGGTAGATCACATAACTAATGAGGAAGTATTGAACAGGTTTGGGGAGAAGAGAAGTTTGTGGCACAACTTGACCAGAAGACGGGATCGGTTGGTAGGACATGTTCTGAGGCATCAAGGGATCACCAATTTACTATTGGAGGGCAGCGTGGAGGGTACAAATCGTAGAGGGAGACCAAGAGATGAATACACCAAGCAGATTCAGAAGGATGTAGATTGCAGTAGGTACTGGGAGATGAAGAAGCTTGCACAGGATAGAGTAGCATGGAGAGCTGCATCAAACCAGTCTCAGGACTGAAGACCACAACAACAACAACAACAACATTGTCATTTGTTTAAAATGGTTCAAATGGCTCAGAGCACTATGGGACTTAACTTCTGAGGTCATCAGTCTCCTAGAACTTAGAACTAATTAAACCTAACTAACCTAAGGACATCATACACATCCATACCCGAAGCAGGATTCGAACCTGCGACCGTAGCGGTCGCGCGGTTCCAGACTGAAGCGCCTAGTGTCATTTGTCTCTGTATACTCTGTCGCACTGCATGTCAGTAATTACTAGTTGTTGTTCAGGACGAATCCCTTCAATATTCGCTGAAAAAGGAGAGGAGAACACACCGCCGGCCGGTGTGGTCGAGCGGTTCTAGGCGCCACAGTCTGGAACCGAGCGACCGCTACGGTCGCAGGTTCGAATCCTGCTTCGTGCATGAATGTGTGTGATGTCCTTAGTTTAGTTACGTTTAAGTTGTTCTAAGTTCTAGGGGACTGATGACCTCAGAAGTTAAGTCCCATAGTGCTCAGAGCCATTTGAACCATTTGAGAATAGATAAAAATCGCTTTCTAATGCCGTCAAATGTTGAAAAAATTGCTCAGATTCTTCCTTTACGGATGGTGAAGTATGTGGATAACGGTGAAAGTCTTTGACAACAACAGTATCTTGCACCGACGATAATTAAGGAAAATGAGCTCGATTTCCGTTTACCAGCTGCCATTTTGCGTACCTATGGTTTTGTGTAGAAAGGAAAGATTCCTCTTAGAGGGGACTGAGGTGCGAAGGCTTTGTCGGTGTTATGGATTCCTGACTCGCACTACTGCTGTTAGATGGCATCGCGGTGAATACTATCCCGTTCGAGCAGGCCTTGGAAGCCCCAGCGGTACCGACCGACCACCGTGTCGTCCTCAGTCGATAAGCGTCACTGGATACACATGTGGAGGAGAATGTGGTCAGCATATCGCTCTCTCGGTCGTTGTCAGTTGCCGTGGCCGTGTTGTCAGGGCTGACCCCCACCCCCCATGTTTCGCTTTTGGTTCTTCTTGCGTGTTGCCACAACCGATTGCGCCTACAGCCGCGCCCCTGGCTTTTATTTCTATACTGAGTCCAGTCTGTCTCGAGCAGTCATCTTCGGTTATACGTCAGCGCCAAAACTGTATATGTTTTGAGAGCTGTCTGCTATGCGTTAGGCAAAATGAAGTTTTGACGAACTTTACTTTTTACAAAAAAAATCGAAATATAGTAGCAAAATGTAGGGGCAGGCAGTGATAACAGAGTTTATTAATGCCCAAAACAAAATTCGTAGTGGACGTTCTTGTCAAATGTCCTGTAGTATATTCTTTAGACTGCTGAGAACTCAGGAAATAGGAAAAATGTCGTCCTAAAATTTGCTTGCTCGAGAAAAATTTATACTTGTAAACACATCACACAATGTCTAGAACACAGTAAATAACGCTTTTTCCTTTATTCTTTGTATCTTGTTTTCTTGCTAAGTGCAAATAACGTCCAACGTTATTTTGCTCGTCAAATAATTCCGGCGTTTTCACTGCTGGAATAATTTTCATTAAAACACATTTACCTACTTAATTTCTTGTTTATTCACAGTAAAGGATTCATCTCTGTAAAACGTAAATAACTTTTTGCTTTCAGATGTTTCGTCTCTCGTGTAGAAAGCGAATAGGAATAATATCAAGCTCTCGTGCAACCTTTTTAATATGTCACGAAAACAAAGTAAACAAGACAGTAATAAGACACCAAAGAATCCATTTGAATAACAGATGTGAGATAGGCCAGGATAGGCTATTTTCCGATGTTAGCAGACGCCGGCACAATCTATAGACCACTGAAGTCATGGACACACTCGCTGCGTGCTTGGCTGCTGATTTACACACAGGTGCGAAAGGCGCACCCATTTCGAGTGGTCGATTTTGACCAGAAAGTCGCTTGTGTAGAACAGGCTTAAGAGCGTGAGTAGACGCGAGCGCTCACGCTCAAGATCTGAGAGTCATTATGTCCTGTCCTAGACTGTTTCACGATGCCGCTGTTGTCTCCTTCTGTACGTGGCTCTTGTACAGACTGAGAATAAGACTATTTCTCCAGTCTATGCCAGAGTTCTTCATTTTCCTGTGGCTGCCTGCGTTAACTCGTACAACGTAGCTCGGACTTTCGAAGCATCGACCTCGGCTGTGATGTTTTGTCTACAGTACCTGCACCAGCCTCGTGTAGCGTGTGCTATGCACCACTTGGAACAAGCCGTCCTACAAGAGACACTTAGTTGCCACACCTGACCTGCTGCAACTCGTGTCGCAAGCGGCGTGTCCCATAATTCCCACTCCATCCCCTCCACATCCTCACCCGCACTGTTCAGAACGCGACCGACGAGGCCGGCCCGAAATCTCGTACAGCAGCAGCCAAAAGGCGACGTGCGTCTCGCACTTCGTGCTCACTATCGGCGCAGCCAATCCGTAATTGGACGGCTGCGGAAAGGCCACGCATAAATCCCCGCCGACACCAGGGTTATTAGGTTTCTCCCCCACCGGCCACGGCACGCCAGCTGAAACTGCAACCGAGCACGGCGCTGGCTCGGATTCAATAAAACAGGTGGAAACCGCGGAATTAAATGGAGCCGTTATTCAAAGTAGGAAGGACTCGCGCTTGGCTCGCTCTGCAGCCAGCTCGCCTTGCCGCCCCTCCCCTGCCAGTCTGGCGTAATTGATGTAAATTCTCCGCTCCGTGACCCGCCGGTAATGAGCTACTTGTTTAGATAGCCGCTGCGCTCTTCGGAACGTGTGTTTACCGGAGCACTCATGCGCGAATCCATTTACAAACGCCTCCGCAATTATGATACGCCGCTGCGGGCCGCACGACCTTTCCTCCTTTTTCTTCCCCACTTGCAACGAGAAATCGCCGTTCCCTGTAGACCTCGACCTATATATGTGTGCGTGTAACGCCCACGTCGGTATTGCCGTGTCGACGCTTTTGCATCCGACGACCTCAGCCGACAGCAATTGCTTTAGATCCGCTGCAAATCTGTTACGTCGCTGTTGTGGCTTAGTTCCCTCTGAGGTTGAGCCTGCCGGTCCTTGAGGTACTGTGTTATTATTTACTCCGCTGTCTGTTCGTCTTGACGCGCAGTTCACTGCCTAGCACACAGAATAGTTTCTTACTGTCTTGTAGTGTATGTCGAGTGTGTGTGTGTGTGTGTGTATGCGTGAGAAAGAGAGAGAGAGAGAGAGAGAGAGAGAGAGACCACAGATTGTTACGTTACCTCACGGATGTTCAGCTGAGTAGTTGCTCTCTGCTCTCTAGCCACCATTCCACACCAGCAAACCAGTACGACTTTACCTGATATTGCTCGTACCTTAGGTAACTGGGCTGTACACGGCTCTGTTTAAAAAGAACAGCTAGATAACGTCTGCTTTCATTCTCAGCGGCTAACTCCCTGCAAATAATAACCTGTAGCTGTGATGCTGCAGTCAAATAGTCTACGCATTGGCTGGAATAGCGAATTAACAAAATGAAGAGACCTATTAAATAAAGTAAATGAATAATTAATGAAAATGGTTCTGTTCTATCGTCTGCAATTGATTTAGTGGACAGAGAATTGTGTTGAATAATGTTTACTCAAGAAAGTAAAACTCAAATGAATGAAAAGTAGACCTACAATAAGCATGTACAATACAGACAGAAATAATCTTATTAAATGCAATGCGGTGTCGTTGAGAATGTTACGAGAATACTAGCAGAATCCCCAAGCTAAATAGCCATCAAAGACTCGCGAGAACAGAGACCATTTCGTGTTCACAGTAAGCGAAATATTCGCCAGCTCTGATGACTCAGATTTCAGCAATATTATTTACAAAATGCAGGAAATACAAAAAGTAGTAATTCATATTCTGCCTATTCTCAGTTACGTAATGCAAGCTGAGAATGTTAAAGTTCTACATTGGAACGCATTCAGATCGCTCGAAATATGAAATGGTAGTGGCCATTCGCCACCCAGAATCGAAAACGGGGGGAGCCGCGCGAACCGTGGCGAGGCGCCCCAGACCACGCGGCTACCCAGCGCGGCTCCAAAGTAGTAGCCTAATCCTTAAATAACTGTACAAATATGACATACGACGTACTCCTGCTGCATTACTTTGTTGTGCTGTTCAGGAGAACACGATTTTCTGACAGACATATAGAAATATGCAATAAATCCATAAATGATTTGGATACAGAACAATAGCTCCAGGGATGATAGATATACTGTAATGCTGTCAGCTGACACATCGTTTGTTGGAATCGCATGAAACATTTAAAAGTCGTTAATTTTAATTTGTCTGATTTATAACAGATTTTCTATGACTTGTAAGCAGCCATGTTTCGGACTTTCTGCAGCTCCACTATTTCTGCTTCATCGCCTGTCCTCCTACGGGAGAAACCATCGTCAAAATCCCCCTTTGCAAGATTTACCCGTTGCTGGCCACGCACACCTCGTCCCAGCACCTGGGCTCACCTGGAACGGGTGCGACATCATTGTCCTGCCGAACTGCACTTGGCCAAGCAAGCAAATTTACTTCTCCTCAGTACCAATCCTAAGCGGCCGTACAACTCGCCTACACACTCGTAAGGGTATAAGATTTATGTACAAATTATCGCGCCTAAGAAACAAAAAAAAAAAGAAAGAAACGTATATACATTCAGATTAATGTCACCGACATTCTTGTAATCAGTCATTATGGTGGCATATATTTTACTGCGAAAATGTAACAGAAGTGTGAACATGTAACAGTACTGTCACGATATGTATTCCTCTCAGGGTCACCATATTTTTACATGTCCTGTTGGTGGTCTGATGGGCTGTGTGTGGGAAGAGAAAATCACATAGGGCTTACCTCACCTGTGATAGTGGCAGTGAGCTGTCAGTAAATCTCAGTAAATCAGGATGGCAGGACGTGGTTTGAACACTCGTCCTCCCATATGCGAGGCCAGTGCCCTAACCACTTGGCCATCTCGCTCGGTGTGAGTTGTACTAAGGTTTTTTTAGGTTAGAGGCTTTCGGTAAAGTGCAGAAAGGGCTTCAGGTTCAAAAGGTGCAAGAGGAATACAGTAGGAGGTTAGACATAGCAACAATCAGTACTGAAATTGTAAACTGTTATAGATGTGTTGGGATAGAACCAGAGCTCCAAGTGCTAATAGAAAGCGCTGAAGTTGAAATCGTTGTAGGTACCGAAGGTTGGTTAAAATTTCCCAACGGATCTAACGGTGTTCAGAAAGGATAAGTTAAAAACGGTTAGCGGCGGATTCTCTGTTGCTGTTAGTAGCTGTTGTAGCGAAACTGACGTACGACTAGAGAGTTCCTGACAGAAAGAATCGGTAGAGTTTATACTTTACGAACGGAATAAATTAACCATTGCATCCTTTTAGCAACACCCCTCCTCCTTCCACCACCACCACCATACCGACTCAGATGATTCAGTTGCTGAAAATGTCGAAGAATATTTGAGTCTCGTCACAGATAGATACCTCAGTCATACCATTATAGTTGGTGATGGCTTCAATTTACCCTCGATATGTTGGCAAAAATACATATTTAAAGGCATTACTATGTATGAGATACTGAGATACTGTCAGAAATTGTACTAAATGCATTCACCGAAAATTATTCGAACAGTTAGTGGAGGAGCCCACTCGAAAGGTAAATGGCTGCGAAAAGATACTTGACCTCTTAGCAAAAAGTAATCCTGAGCTAATAGGGAGCATCACGACAGATGCAAAAGTAAATGCAGAATATATTATGTAAAAATATCAAATTAAAATTCCCTTGACTCCTACCTAAGAGACAGTTCCCATTCCTTCCCTACCAGCTTTGTAAGTGTAGACCAAATGTGGCTTAAATTCAGAGAAATATTATCTGAGACAGTTGAGAGATTTATACCGAATAAGTTAATAAATGATCAGAACACCATGGCAGAAGCAACGAAGAAAGCATGTAAAATTTGAAAGAACACAAAATTTCCAAGACTGTCGATGTTTTACTGAACTCGGAACAGCATGGACTTCAGTGTGACGTGCTTTTAATACCTTCCACAACGAAACTCTGTCTCGAAATGTGAACAAAATCCAAAGAGATTCTGGTCGTATTTAAAGCACGCCAGCATCATGACACAATCAATCCCTTCACTACGTAATGCCAGTGGTAAGAAACCGATGACAGCACACTAAGGGTGAGTTATCAAACACCGTTTTCTGGAATTCCTTCACGAAAGAAGTCGAAGTAAATATTCCAGAATTCGAATCGAGAACAATTGCCGACACGAGTAACTTAGAAGTAAATATCCTCGCTGAAGATAACCAGCTTAAATCATTTAATAAAGGCAAGTCTTCCGGTTCAGATTGCATACCGACTAGGTTCCTTTCAGAGTACGCTGACATAGAAGCTGCATACATAGCATTCATCTAGAACAGTTCACTCGTCGAAAGATAAGTACCAAACGACTGGAAAGTTAAGCAGGTCACTCCAATACTCAAGAAAGGAAATGGTAGTAATTAGCTGGATTCCAGACTCATAGTACTAACGTCGATCTGCATTAGGATTTCGGAACATACTCGTGTACTGTGTTCTGTGTTCCAACAATATGAATTACGTCGAAGGTAACGGTCTACTGACATACTCTCACCACTGGTTTATAAGATAGGGTTCTCGTGAAATACACTAGTTCTTCACTCGTACGAAGTAATCGAAATGGAATCTCAAATTGATTCCTTAGTTCTGGATTTCCGGAAGGCTTTTGACACAGTTCCTCACGAGAAACTTCTAATCTAGTTTCTATGCAATATCGCTTCAGTTGAGTGACTTGATTCATGATTTTCTGTCATAAACCATCGAGTTAAACAGAAGTGATATACGACGTTCCCCAAGGAAGTGTTATAGGCCCTCTTCTGTTCCTGATATACATAAACGATTCAGGAGACAACCTGAGCAGCCCTCATAGATAGTTTGCAGATGATGCCGTCATTTGCCGGCCGGAGTGGCCGTGCGCTTCTAGGCGCTACAGTCTGGAACCGAGCGACCGCTAAGGTCGCAGGTTCGAATCCTGCCACGGGCATGGATGTATGTGATGTCCTTAGGTTAGTTAGGTTTGATTAGTTCTAAGTTTTAGGCGACTGATGACCTCAGAAGTTAAGTCGCTTAGTGCTCAGAGCCATTTGAACCATTTGATACCGTCATATACCGTTTAATAAAATCATCAGAAGATCAAAAGTACTGTCTGTATGGTGCGAAAAATGGCAATTCTATCTCATCCCCGTGAGTACAAAAAGAAATCCGTTAAATTTCTGTTATACCATAAATCACACTAATTTAAAGGGTGTCACTTCAAGTGAATATCTAAGAACTACAATTACTAACAACTTAAACGGGAACGGTCGCTTAGACAATGTTCTGGGAAAGATAACCCAGAGACTATATTTTATCGGCAGAACACTAAGAAGCAAATCTTGCTGCAAATCTACTAAACAGGCTGCCTACACTACAATAATAGTCCTTTCTAAGAGTATTGGCCAACGACCTTGCAGCAGTGGTAACACCGCTTCCCGTCAGATCACCGAAGTTAAGCGCTGTCGAGCTAGGATAGCACTTGGATCGGTGACAATCCGGTCTGCCGAGCGCTGTTGGCAAGCGGGGTGCACTCAGCCCTTATGAGGTAAAACTGAGGAGCTACTTGATTGATAAGTAGCGGCTCCGGTGTCGGAAACTGACCTACGGCCGGGAGAGCGGTGCGCTGACCACGTGACCCTCCATATCTGCATCCAGTGACGCCTGTGGGCTGAGGATGACACGGGGGCCAGTCGGTACGGATATGATATCGGTATGGATATGATATTCTAACTGAGATGGCAGCCACGAAAACAGCCTTTTTTCGTTGCGGCAAGACCTTTTCACTAAATTTCAATCGCCATCTTTCTTCTCTTAATGTGAAAAGTTTTAATGTCGTAAAGCTACATAAGGAGAACTGACCGTCATAATAAAAGAAGAAAAATCAGAGCTCGTACAGAAAGCGCTTACCGGCGCAATGCAAGTCCATCGATGTCTTTTAACGGGTTTTTACAGCGCTTCTATCTGCAGGTTTATAACTATGACTTACTTCCTACATTAATGTGTCGAAACCTTTCCAGAATTAACTATTCTTAACTTATCCATGCGACTTTATTTATTTTAGTTTCGTTTTTTAAAACATCCTTAAATTCTTCGACGCAACCGATTCTTACTTTTCATGTGAATTTCATATATAACTGGGACTCCCATTATATTTTCGTTAAGAATTCCCGTTCTCTGCGTCTCGTCAGCGTTTAGTTATCACCAGTATTTCTCGACTAAGAGCCTGTAAGGAGACGGCTTCCTTCAGTTTTAAGCAGATGATTCTCCATTGTAAGCAGAAGATTGTAGACTGTCCGGTTGCTTTTCTTACTATGGAAATAATGAGAGTTTTGCTCTTTGTCAAGCACTGCTGAGAGGTCAGTGTAATTTGCAGAGTAACCGAGGAAATAATTGTGGTGAGGCATAGACTGTCTTTCTTGCAAGTAAACGTCTTGCAGCATAACTCGTGTAAGTGCCAGCACTTCCAGCGTTACGATACAGCTAATAAGGCAGCCTCCTTATGGAAGTGACGGCTGCCTGGAGGACATTCCCTCGCAGTGTCTCTCACTATTATGGCTTCCTCGTGTACCTGGCAGTAAACTCTTCTTTCTGGTTCCATATAACAGATGCCAACAAGACAGTCTGTAGGTAGCAATGGAGGACGGCATCATAGTGCTGTTGTCCATTTGTTGGTTGTCACTGTATCCTGTCAGCGTAGAAGATTGCATAAAAATTTAGGAAATCTTTTTATTGTTTGAAAGAAAGTAAGTTTGCGTTTAACTTCTATTCATCCTCAAACTCATTAGTGATGGTTTGGATACAGCGAAGGAAGTATCCGCCAGTAGTTTCAGGAAGCTTTTCTTGGGGCAGATGCGGTACTGCTGTGATGGCGTTATTGGTAAGCTCTAGCAAAATTTGTACCCCGCATGCGACACCCATGGTATCACATATCGATATCACCCACCTGGCGTCTTTAGACTGACACTGGAATTGCAGGTTTCCATCAGAGAACAGTACCGATTACGCGGGATCTGGAGGACCCAATCGGCGTACCCGCTGAGCCACGCCAACAGTGGCTCTGTGCTAGGTGCGCCCTCTGCCGCCACGATACACGACGGCCGGTGGCAGCCACTGACCCAACTAACGCTTGGAGTCTCTTCGCTACGTGCTGGTATTCAGATGCTGCCTGGTCGCATTTCCTACACCATGGTTAGTGCTTTTGTTCAGAGTACCTCTTCCATGTTGACACTGAGAGCTGGACTCTTAATCTTGCTGCGTTATTTGTTAGGAGTCTTTGTCTCCTTGCAGAAATACATATTTAGTAAATGTTGTGTTTGTTGTGTTAACTTGTTTGCTAATCATATTTGCTCCTGTCTAGATTTCCTACAACGACAGTTGCAATACCACTCTGTACCCCACATGTACAGTCGTGGACAAAACGAGCGAGACCCCTCGCCTTTTCGTTATGCTGATTCGCACAGCTTTAAAGTCTGCTACACAGCATAACAGGCAAGGCGACGAAGTGCTACCAACATACTAATCACAGGCGTGAAATTGGCAAACTATCCGAACTTTGTCAGACTGTTTTCAATCATGTGTAAGACTATGTCAATGCTGATTAGTGTGTTAAACACAACACGTAAATATAAGATATAAATGAAAAAGGAAACGCTAATTAGTATGAACTGTACTAATAAAAACGAATTTCAGCTTGTCGAGATAACACAACTGTTCTAGTAAGACAAAGTACCCCATATCGTTACGAATTAGCAAAATATTATGCGCATTCGGCCGAGAAACAGTTTGTGTCAACTTTCAGACCAGTCATAGTTGATTACCGTTGCTGACCTACCATGAAAATGTGCAAATTTAGCGATGCGTGAAGATTCATAACGAAATTCAGTTAAAAATCATTCAGTGCCACATGTAAGACAATTCAATTATTGACAGAATCGGAAAAAGGAAGGCAGTAACAAGTATGAAATTCTATAAGAGTTTCATATTGACATCCACACGGCGCCAGTATAGAATAAATGTAGCAATAAAACATATTGGGGGCGCGAGAATTTCTTAAAATTGCTTTACTGATTGTCTATCTGCCTCCATCGAGATTAGAATCGAAAACAAACCAGACCTCCCTTGCAGTAGCAAACACCTTTCACTATGCTAGCAGACAACCCAGGCAAACAGCCCTCTATTATTACCCCAGACATGAATAAGCCGGCAGTTTCGCAACGAAAATGGCAAAATGATCTGCAGTTTCTGTTGCATAGAGCTTTCTGCACTCTAAAACATGACTTTTCTACCTTTAAGTCATCGCTTATGCGACTATCACTCGGGATGTTTATCGAAATAACAAAATACTGTTATTAGCGAGTAACAGCAACGGGTTCTACACAACGCTGGTGACTACTTTGAAGGACAGTAACAGGTGCAAACATTAACTCTTTTGTATCGGTTGTGAATAAATAGTTGCCACTATTTAAGTCCCAACCCTCGTATAGTCTTACATATTATTTAAAACAGTCTGACAAAGTTTGGATAGTTTGTCAATTTCACGCCTGTGCATAGTATGTTGGTGGCACTTCGTCGCCTTGCCTGTTATACTGTGTAGCAGACTACTAAAGCTGTGCGGATCAGCATAACGAAAAGGCGAGGGGTCTCGCTTCTTTTTTCCACGACTGTACTTACGAAGTTGTACACAACAACATCGATCTCACAAATATATGAGGCACCAGCTTGAATAAGACGTTTGTGATTTAGGATGTAAGGCAGTACGTTCGATTCACAAGGATCGTGCCCATATTGATGAGCGTCTGAAGTTGACAGACATTATAGCCAGAAGACTCCCACTTTCCTATATCCTCTCAAAAAGTTTCAGAATGTACATGCGCAGGATGTGAAATGTAAACACGAACCTCCACTATTGTGATGTAATTCAACACAACATAACAAACACTTGACAGTTAGAACCAACCATGAACGTTTGTGAGCGTTACGTCCCCAACATTCGTCGATTTTCCCATGTCAGAGCATCGTGCGTCCCTGTGCATGGAACCAGACGAGTTACGCGACTAAAACACGTTATAAGCAATCCACCGGAACCTCAGAGGGAAAGCACGCCATTATTTCGCTTCACAGATTAAACACCTTTCATGCCATCATAATCGAAACACAACGTTCCAATTATCTAGCATCCCAGCAGTGCAAATTCATACAACAAAAGATTCACAAACTGCGATGTCGCTGTTGTCCATCTCGGGAATAAGTTGTCCTTCATTGTGCGCCCAGTTCAGTACCCTGCTACTTTGAAGTAGGAATGCATTCTCCCTCATATTGTTTTCCCCAAAAATTTACGTATATAGCCAACTTTGCCTCTGCCAAAAAGTAAAACCAGTTTTCCCATCTTCTAACAGTTATACTACTTTCTATTTTCCTTTCTTTATTAGTCACGCAACCTTCTTTTCCATTATATCCATTAACTGTGTGGTATCACGTTCTTTTTTGCCTCCCTTCTCAGCCTCTTTCTCTCATGTCCTCTGCTACATACATACACATATACATACACTGACGCCGGCCGAAGTGGCCGTGCGGTTAAAGGCGCTGCAGTCTGAACCGCAAAACCGCTACGGTCGCAGGTTCGAATCCTGCCTCGGGCATGGATGTGTGTGATGTCCTTAGGTTAGTTAGGTTTAACTAGTTCTAAGTTCTAGGGGACTAATGACCTCAGCAGTTGAGTCCCATAGTGCTCAGAGCCATTTGAACCATTTGAACATACACTGACGTCAAAAATTAAAGCAGCAAACGGTAATTTAGCGCAGTTGTGTTTATTTTGCTACAAAACAGTAAAAAAGAAGGTGACAATATAGTAGAAACGATGTAGAGCATACAGAACGTAAACAATTGGAATGTACATAACGGTAGACAAAATGTTCTTAGTTTTTCCCAACTTAGCGGATTTGCACACGCATTCCAACAACTGGTTAATGTGCTCGGTATGTGGTGTGACCACCTCTGGCAGCAATACAGGCCTGAAGACGTCGGGACATGCTGTGAATGATGTCGTCGTCTCAAGCTGAGGCAATAACGTCCATTCTTCCTGCAGAGCTGTTCGCAAGTCTTGGAGACTGGTTGATGGATGCTTGCGTGATGCAACCCGTCTCCCTAGTGCATCCCATACATGCTCTATGCGATTCAAATTGGGAGAGCAAGCAGCAAGCAGCAAGCAGCAAACTTGTTAATAAAGAGTTGTATTCGTTCATGCACCGCTGTCCCAAGCAAATAAACGCCTAAGAGGTAGGGTCGCAGTACTATCACTGGGTTAAAGGCTCTAAATTTGATTTTAACTGAGAGACTTTTTGGCTACGTTATCTGCTTCAGACTTAATTAAATCTTACATCCATTGACAACACGTTGATTAATATTTGTTTTAGGTTATTGTGCCTGTTGAGCCACGTGTGAACATTTTTAAATTTTCCACTCGGGCTATGTTGCACATTCAGATCTGTATTGTGCCTTATTAGGGGCTCCTCTGAATTCTGCTATCACTTCAGTCTTCTCCGAATTAATCCTCAGTCCAATCTCACTGCATTCTTTGCTAAGTTCTCTATGATTTCTCCCTCTCTCTCTCGCATCGCTATAGCTACAATGTCGTCTGCATATCACAATAAAAGTGTTCTTCCCTTTAGCTTCAGCCCTTTGCTTCTCTCTTCATTCTGCAGGACCAAAGTAAAAAGCAATGGAGAAATGGCACCACTTTGCATCACACCTGTTCTCATATTGAATTCTTGGATAGCTCTCCCCGCTATTTCATCTTGGCTTTTGTCTTTGTTGTAGAAACCTTCACCAAGTTAATTAACTTCCTTGGTATGCCAAACTCCCTCAGGATGTTCTGTATACTTAATCGTGTATATTATCAGAGGTCTTCGAGAAATCTACATATGTTACCAGGAACCGATGGCTGAATTCCCAGCACTTCTCCCAGATTTGCTTCATAATGAAAATTTGATCCACTGTTCATCTTTCAGAGCGAAAACCTGCTGTTACTCCCTAACAATATCTTTTGCAAAAGGCTTCTTCTTTTTGAGAATTATTTATGATAACACTTTCTATGGTACACTTAATAGAGGAATACGTCTATAATTACTGCAGCTACTTTTGTTGTTATTTTCATGCACTGGTAGCTGACTTTCACTCTTTTGGGATCTCTTTTCTTCTCCCTTCTTCAGTTGTAAGATAGTATTATTTCTTCCTGAAGCGTGTCACCTTCTGTCTTCAAAATCTCTGCAGCTATCGTTTCTTCTAGTGCCTTATTATTCTTCAGTTTATTAATTGCTCTATCTACGTCCTCTTGGGTTACACCAGTTTCTTCTACCTGCACACCCTCTACATTTCTTCCTTCTGGAAAGACATTGTCACGATATTCAGCATTCCACAAACTATTCCTTCCACTTGTCCAGAATCCACCCTTGTGTGTTAGCATATTTACATGCTTATCATTAATAACTAATGTCTCATTTCGTTGACCATTCCTCACAAATTTGAACACTGAAATATTTTTCTGCTGCAAAACATTGTACTTGTCTTTTCTCTTTCATTAATAATTTTCGTAATGAGTTTTCTTTTCTCTGTCCTCAGAATCCTGTTTGTGTCACTTTTTATATTCCTGACTACTATCTGCTTTCCTGCATAACTGCTATGCAGCATGAGTGTTTCCCTAGTTCTCTTCCTGGCCTTCACAACTTACTCAATTTATCATTGAACCATTTATTCTTGTTATTGGCCTTTTCCTCCCAGAATTTCCTTTGCTGCATTAGTTACAGCGGTCTTTATATCTTCCCATTGGTCATTAACACTTCTTTCATTACTGTGATTTGATGGCAAGACTTCAAATCTGTTATGCACTCTGAGTGCCACAACTCCCGATCCTAAAGCTTCTCAACATCAAACAATCTGTTGACCATGTTGTTCCTCTTTCTTTTATAAGACAGCTGTAGTTTTAGTTTGCCCATTACTAGACAATGGTCTGTGGCCGCATCAGCCGCTCTATAACATCCAATAACAGTCCCCTGAGAGAGCCACTGCCGCGAACATTCATAATTAAAAGCTTATCTTACCGTAAGCTCTAGTTACTGTTGTATTTATCATGTATGTGCATAAAGTGTGGGCGGAAATCGAAAAATGTTACCGATAAACAAATGATAACAGTTTCAGAAAAATTGGATGATTTCTTCACGGTAAAGATCTTCACAAATTGAGCAAGTCGGTAACATTCAGAGGCATCCACATGCCTTGCTCATACTGTGGCATCAAGCAGTCAGGCCTGCAAGATGAGTGGTCTGCCAAGCGAGTGGATTCATTCTTATTTATCGAGTAACATGAGCTCTAGTGCTCACATTTAACTTACAAATTATTCTCCTCTTTGAATATTACGGAACGGAAACGGATAACACAAATCTGACTATTAGTAATTTACACAACTCTGACTGTTCCCTACGCACTGGCAATACCACATTTTCTTTCTTACCCAACGCCTTTGATCAACACCTGGCCATCGCACTGAATATGAATGGCGCACACATTATAAATTCTGGATATCATGACAACATACTACTCGAAGGAAAAGGCCACCAATCTTTTTCTTTTCACTATCTTTTTTATTCCGATAAATTATGTAACCTAAACACACCATTACATTTTCTACAACAATTACACATGAGAAACTCCGCCCACTGGGCATGGCTTTACATTGGTGATTCTCTATCTTATGGTCTCGTAATTATCTAACACTACAGTGCACTTTCTGGATAGGATGGTGGATCTTTTGCTATATCTCACACTTCGACTCTCAAACCCATCATCACGAAAATTTTCTCCAGACCGAGCGGTACAAAAAGGAACATGCATAACCCACTGCCTCTGAACCTATCTTGCTACTCTCCCATGCAAACCACACATACTTAAATTACATGAAATACACCACATTGGCAACATGGAATACAACACAAGGAATAGTCACAACGTTATAATCACATCACTTTCAGCTTTCCCACTTCAATTAGTTTCATCCCAGTTTCACATGACACTGCCCCACTTCGTAACTTTTCTTTCCTACTATGAACTCTGGAGGATATATGCACATCTTCATGTGCAATACAAGCCAAGTGGCGTTGCTGGATAGACGGCTTACTCACCTTGCTTCTCTCTCAGAGTATTATAGTTTGAATCAAGCGTCACCTGGAAACATAATACGCAAAGTAATATTAAGAGTATATTCGTCACACACGCGAGTCCTCAACTGATACCATAGACAAGTACTTCTCTTTATCCTTTGTCTCACACACAGATTGAGACTCACACAGTACTCACCACGTGGAAGTACTCATTTCTAATTTCAAGTCCTGCACACGCCATTTCTTAAATATTTCCAACTTACAGTACACACGCCAGTAATTCAGCTTAACTTTAGCACTCGCAAGTATTTTAACTTATTGCTACACGTGGTTTTGATTGTGACCGTTGGTCACTTCTGAAGATTACTACGATCCCCTGACATTTAATTCTCCCCACAAAAAGTTCCTGCAATAGAGAAATTATTATTCCAAACTACTCTTAAGTATTCCACATGCATACCACGTCTCCACTCTTTTGTCTTTACGGAGCACACCTAAGACAGGTCTTACCAACACTAGATCCAGCAGCAGAGTGCTCAAACATGGCCATTCTTCAGGTCCTTTCGCACCTCCGCCGAAGTGGGGGAGCACCTTGCTACCGTATTGGTCAGCCACATTTCAGGCTTTCAAAGCGCAGGTAAATTTCATCTCTTTGGTTGCACCAAAGGTGACCAAAGGACCGTCTCAAAGATGATCATATATTGCACATTCACTATCTGCAGTTAGCAGATGACCATACATTCATTCATTTCGCAGATCTCACCAAATTGGATGTAGGGATTTATTTTGTGGGAGTGCACATGCGATCAATTAAATAAATGAATTGTCATTCTTTCCTACACTGGTATCCGGCTTCGGTGTATTAAGTGGAATTGAGTTATTATTACAAACAGTATGTTGTTCTGACAAGAATAACGAAGAATGTTGTACCTATTTTCAATGTCGGGCGGTACTGTACCCTTTCAACATGTTGGTCCCTTATGCAAGCAGTTATTCTGCTTGGAACTGATTGACAGAGTTTTTGGATGTCCTTCTGAGAGACATCGTGCCAACTTCTGTCAGACTGGCCCTTTAGATCGTCAAAATCCCGAGATTGTTTGAGGGCCCTGACCATAATGCTTCAAACTTTCTCAGTTTGGGAGAGATCCGACCATCTCGCTGACTGAGGTAGGGTCTGGCAAACCTGAAGACAGCCAGTAGAAAACTCACGCCGTGTGCGGGTGTGAATTATCTTGCTGAAAAGTGAGCCGTATGGAGGGCGGCAGTCGGCTTGGTATCCCACCGCTGTCCATGGCGTCTCCAGATAAGTCTTCGGCCTGAGGTCTCATTCACTGGAGTAGAATCGTCTTCAGTGATGAGTCCCGCTTCGAACTGAGCCCCGATGACCAGAGAAGCTATGCTTCAAGACGCCACTGAGAGCGGTGGGAAACCGACCTGACTGCTGCCCGTCATACGGCTTGACAACAACGGGTGATGATCTGTGTTGGCATATTTTCTTTTCGTAGCTGGATCCCTTTGGTTACCATCCGCGGCACCCTTACAACACAGAATTACGTAGACGATATTCTATGCCCCATTTCGTTGCTCTTCATGAGTAGCCATTCTGGGCTTACATATCGGCAAGATAATGTCCGCCGGCACACCGCGAGAGTTTCTGCTGCTTCGTGCTTGCCATACGACCTTAGCCAGCAAGATCGCCGGATGTCTTCCCAACTGAGAACGTTCGTAGCACTATGGGCAGGACCTTCCAACAATCTCGGGATTCTGACGATCTAATGTGACAATTGGACAGAATTTGGCACTATATCCCTATCAGTCAATTTCAAGTTGAGTAGCAGCCGGCACAAGAGCCAGACAAGGATAAATGCGTTAATGACTTGCTCGGTTTGTGAAGGTTTTTCTCGTGAATAAAACATCAGATTTTTTGGAAATTGCAATCATTCGTTTGTCTGTACGTCACATACAGCGATTTCCGTCCCATTTGGATAATTTCTTCGTGGTGTTTCATTTTGATCACTTTTCTTATATATAAAACATGAAGAACACCTAGTTAGATGCAAGAGAGCGCCTGATGGTTCTAAATATTGTCAGGTTAAATAAATCAGTAGATAAGAAACACAAGAAATGAAATGAAAATATTGGATCACTCTTCCAGAAAATGAATATTAAATTCTCCAGTTACCATCAGTTGTTTTGTTTTTTGTGATAGGTTTGAATAAAACTAACTGCAATTTTTAAGAATACGTGAAAGTTTTCCAGTGGGGTTTCAAATACATTTCTGGTGGCTGGAATTCGCAAGCACTGATTTCCCGTTGTTGATTGAAGTAGAAACTACTGGTATCTATAGATTTGAATTTTAATTCATATTTTGTGTAAATGTCAACTCCTCCTTTCATCATATTTTCACTACAGATCTTCACTCCTCGTTTACAGACCTCTGTGTTTCTGGTATTTACATGGTGATCAGACACAATACATCAATTTCTTTCTCAAATGCTAAATCATGTAGACAGATAAGAAGTCTGTTTTTTAGCCCTTTAATATTGTGACACATAATGGTACTGAAACAAATTTCTTTTCTATGCCATACTTCATTTTTTCTGAACCATTTTTCAATCAGTCTGACTCAATGAGATATTTAACCTAGAAAAGCTTATCTCTCTTGCCTATAACCACAGGAATTCTACCATTAGTAACGATATCCCTCTCAACTTATTTTCTAGGGTTTTACTTCACCTAATCCATCTCTCCCATTCCTGTATAGGTCTCGGCCACGGGTCGTGCATCCCCATTTCCCAGTAGCACCAACTGGAACAGCACCCGAAGTCAGCAACAACTTGATCACTTCCTGGCTAATTCCAGGGTTGATCGTTCCGCTGCAGAAAGTCAAGAATGCCCCACTTGTGTGTGTTTTATTGTGCTGCAGTTATCTTCTCTAAGCTGTTCCCAATAATATATTCTCTATCGTTTTTAATGAGTATCACGACTGGAATTGTGGAACTTTCGTAACACTAACTGGAACAGGAAGTAATATAGTTATTTACCAATTAATACAAGCGAAATTAATTATTAAAACCAGATTAATAACTTTACCCCATTTGTTAGTAAAGGGGTCACATACAATTTTTGAGGAGTCCTACTATTCGATCAGCGAAAAACGAGTAGCAGACTACGAGGGCAGATCAAAAAGTAACGTGATTTTTTTAATGTCGCGGGTTTTATAATCCGATTTCCAATTTTTTTTATTTTTTTGGTACACGTATTCCACTTGTAGGTCTGCATTTTCAACTATTTTGAATATTCAGTTTATTGTTGACAGCTGAAAAATTTATACGTGTTTTCGAGTGCTTGCTAAACTTTTACCTTCAAAAATGATGTATCAAAGAAATTGCATTAAATTTTGCTTGAAAAATAAAGTGCTGCATCGCTTTCGAAATGTCGATATTGGCTTTTGGCGAGTGTACTATGAGTAATAAAAGTGCTAACGAGTGGTATAAACGTTTGAAAGAGTGTCGAGAAGACGCTGAACAGGACGACAGTCCTGAACACCCTACCACATCAATTACTGACGGCAATGTGGAATTAGTACAGAAAAAGTTTCTGAAAAATAGCCGAATTACCAACAGAGAGGTTGCCGATGATATTGGCATGTGCTTTGGCTCATGACAAGCAATGTTTTCTGCTGCCTTGGACGAGAAATGTGTAGCAACGAAGTTTGCAGTTCAAATTGTAGGATGTGAGGCCTGCCAGTTATGCAGAACAAAGTTTTCTCAAGTACCCAACATGTTTCAGCATCGCTGTGCCGCCATCAGTTGGTTTACGTTTTATTTAATCTGTAATGTGAACATTTGTACTAAATGATTACAGAATTATGTGGATATTTAGTTCAAACAGTAGTTCGTTTCTTTTTGTTAATACCTTTACACTTGGTGTGCATGATTTTTCGGGACCACTTGTGTGTTATTTATTACAGGTAGCTTGTCATCTGCAACCAAACGATGTTGATGGGAAAGTTTATTGGCGTTATTTGTTACAGGCAGCTTGTCATCTGCACTCAAACGATGTTGATGAGAAAGTTTATTGGGAGTTAACGTATAATCTTAAAGTAATTTAGTTTGTCGCGATATTTCGTGCCTATATTCATTTTTACATACGATTTCGTGTGGCAAGCCATTTTATTCTCAGCATCATGGTGAGATTTCGTGATGCACACGTAAATATAACATTTATTTTCACAAATAAGGTCGTAAAAGCACTTTGCTGGTCACCAAAACAGAGTGTAATTGTGGTTATTTTGTGTCCCAGCCCAGTCACTGTTCAGTTGTTCACCAGAGAGCTCAGCACCAAATTTGAATTTTGCTCACGTTTTATCTGTGTGTGTGTGTGTTTGTGTGTATGGGCGTGTGTTTTCTGTACGCTCCCTAGCTGTTTCTGCTGTCTTTTTACATGGCGTTCCCTTTGTGTGTAAATGGCGAGTCTTTGTAGAATGTAGTGTATCCATGAATACACTACACTCTGCAAGGGCACACTATTTAACACATTAAGAGAACTTTACAGAAAATACAACACAGATAAAGTCTACCCACACACATAGACACACACACACACACACACACACACAAATGGATACACTACATTCTGCAACGACTTACCATTTACACACAGAGGGAACACCATATAAAAAGACAAACAGCTAAGAAGCGTACAGAAAACACACACACAATAGATAAAATGTAAACAAAATTCAAATTTGGCGCCGAACTCTCTGGTGAACAAACGAACAATGACTGGGCGGGGACACACGACAACCACAATTACACTGTGTTTTGGTGACGTGTAAAGTGATTTTACGACTTTATTTGTGAAAATACATGCTATATTTACGTGTGCATCACGACACTTCACCATGATACTGAGAATAAAAGGGCTTGCAACACGAAAACGTAAGTAAAAATGAATACAGGTGCGACATACCGCGACAAACTACATTACTTTTAGTTGATAGGTTAACTAGATTAGATTTGATTAGATTAGATTAATACTAGTTCCATGGATCATGAATACGATATTTCGTAATGATGTGGAAGGAGTCAAATTTTCCAACACATGACATAATTAAGTTAATTTAACAACATACTTAAGTTAATATAACAACTTTTTCATTTTTTGTGTTTTTTATTTTTATTTTTTAATTTTTTATTCTTTTAATATTTTTTTTGGTTTGTTTTTTTTTTTTTTTAAATTTATATCTAAGAATTCCTCTATGGAGTAGAAGGAGTTGTCATTCAGAAATTCTTTTAATTTCTTCTTAAATACTTGTTGGTTATCTGCCAGACTTTTGATACTATTTGGTAAGTGACCAAAGACTTTAGTGGCAGTATAATTCACCCCTTTCTGTGCCAAAGTTAGATTTAATCTTGAATAGTGAAGATCATCCTTTCTCCTAGTATTGTAGTTATGCACACTGCTATTACTTTTGAATTGGGTTTGGTTATTAATAACAAATTTCATAAGAGAGTATTTATACTGAGAAGCTACTATGAATATCCCTAGATCGTCTGCAGGATGATCTTGGGTGGACTCCAGCTATTATTCTTATTACACGCTTTTGTGCAATAAATACTTTATTCCTCAGTGATGAATTACCCCAATATATGATGCCATATGAAAGCAACGAGTGAAAATAGGCGTAGTAAGCTAATTTACTAAGATGTTTATCACCAAAATTTGCAATGACCCTTATTGCATAAGTAGCTGAACTCAAACGTTTCAGCAGATCATCAATGTGTTTCCTCCAATTTAATCTCTCATCAATGGACACACCTAAAAGTTTGGAATATTCAACCTTAGCTATATACTTCTGATTAAGGTCTATATTTATTAATGGCGTCATACCATTCACTGTACGGAACTGTATGTACTGTGTCTTATCAAAATTCAGTGAGAGTCCGTTTACAAGGAACCACTTAGTAATTTTCTGAAAGACAGTATTGACAATTTCATCAGTTAATTCTTGTTTGTCAGGTGTGATTACTATAGTTGTATCATCAGCAAAGAGAACTAACTTTGCCTCTTCATGAAAATAGAATGGCAAGTCATTAATATACAGTCCGCAGCTCGTGGTCGTGCGGTAATGTTCTCGCTTCCCACGCCCGGGTTCCCGGGCTCGATTCCCGCCGGGGTCAGGGATTTTCTCTGCCTCGTGACGACTGGATGTTGTGTGCTGTCCTTAGGTTAGTTAGGTTTAAGTAGTTTTAAGTTCTAGGGGACTGATGACCATACATGTTAAGTCCCATAGTGCTCAGAGCAATTTTTTTGAATTAATATATATTAGGAATAACAAAGGATCCAAGACTGACCCTTGTGGAACCCCATTCTTGATAGTTCCCCAGTTTGAGGAATGTGCTGATCTTTGCATATTATGAGAACTACTTATTTCAACTTTCTGCACTCTTCCAGTTACGCACAAATTAAACCATTTGTGCACTGTCCCACTCATTCCGCAATACTTGAGCTTGTCTAGCAGAATTTCATGATTTACACAATCAAAAGCCTTTGAGAGATCACAAAAAATCACAATGGGTGGTGTTCGGTTATTCAGATCATTCAAAATTTGATTGGTGAAAGCATATATGGCATTTTCTGTTGAAAAACCTTTCTGGAAACCAAACTGACATTTTGTTAGTACTTCATTGTTAGAGATATGTGAAGCTACTCTTGAATACATTACTTTCTCAAAAACTTTGGATAAAGCTGTTAGAAGGGAGATTGGACAGTAATTGTTGACATCAAATCTATCCCCCTTTTAATACAAAGGTATAACAATAGCATATTTCAGTCTATCAGGGAAAATGCCCTGTTCCAGAGAGCTATTACACAGGTGGCTGAGAATCTAACTTATCTGTTGAGAACCAGCTTTTAGTATTTTGCTGGAAATGACATCAATTCCATGTGAGTTTTTGCTTTTAAGCAAGTTTATTATTTTCTTAATTTCAGAGGGAGAAGTGGGTGAGATTTCAATTGTACCAAATTGCATAGGTATGGCCTCTTCCATTAACAGCCTAGCATCTTCTAATGAACACCTGGATCCTACTACACTCCCGGAAATTGAAATAAGAACACCGTGAATTCATTGTCCCAGGAAGGGGAAACTTTATTGACACATTCCTGGGGTCAGATACATCACATGATCACACTGACAGAACCACAGGCACATAGACACAGGCAACAGAGCATGCACAATGTCGGCACTAGTACAGTGTATATCCACCTTTCGTAGCAATGCAGGCTGCTATTCTCCCATGGAGACGATCGTAGAGATGCTGGATGTAGTCCTGTGGAACGGCTTGCCATGCCATTTCCACCTGGCGCCTCAGTTGGACCAGCGTTCGTGCTGGACGTGCAGACCGCGTGAGACGACGCTTCATCCAGTCCCAAACATGCTCAATGGGGGACAGATCCGGAGATCTTGCTGGCCAGGGTAGTTGACTTACACCTTCTAGAGCACGTTGGGTGGCACGGGATACATGCGGACGTGCATTGTCCTGTTGGAACAGCAAGTTCCCTTGCCGGTCTAGGAATGGTAGAACGATGGGTTCGATGACGGTTTGGATGTACCGTGCACTATTCAGTGTCCCCTCGACGATCACCAGTGGTGTACGGCCAGTGTAGGAGATCGCTCCCCACACCATGATGCCGGGTGTTGGCCCTGTGTGCCTCGGTCGTATGCAGTCCTGATTGTGGCGCTCACCTGCACGGCGCCAAACACGCATACGACCATCATTGGCACCAAGGCAGAAGCGACTCTCATCGCTGAAGACGACACGTCTCCATTCGTCCCTCCATTCACGCCTGTCGCGACACCACTGGAGGCGGGCTGCACGATGTTGGGGCGTGAGCGGAAGACGGCCTAACGGTGTGCGGGACCGTAGCCCAGCTTCATGGAGACGGTTGCGAATGGTCCTCGCCGATACCCCAGGAGCAACAGTGTCCCTAATTTGCTGGGAAGTGGCGGTGCGGTCCCCTACGGCACTGCGTAGGATCCTACGGTCTTGGCGTGCATCCGTGCGTCGCTGCGGTCCGGTCCCAGGTCGACGGGCACGTGCATCTTCCGCCGACCACTGGCGACAACATCGATGTACTGTGGAGACCTCACGCCCCACGTGTTGAGCAGTTCGGCGGTACGTTTACCCGGCCTCCCGCATGCCCACTATACGCCCTCGCTCAAAGTCCGTCAACTGCACATACGGTTCACGTCCACGCTGTCGCGGCATGCTACCAGTGTTAAAGACTGCGATGGAGCTCCGTATGCCACGGCAAACTGGCTGACACTGACGGGGGCGGTGCACAAATGCTGCGCAGCTAGCGCCATTCGACGGCCAACACCGCGGTTCCTGGTGTGTCCGCTGTGCCGTGCGTGTGATCATTGCTTGTACAGCCCTCTCGCAGTGTCCGGAGCAAGTATGGTGGGTCTGACACACCGGTGTCAATGTGTTCTTTTTTCCATTTCCAGGAGTGTATATCCACAACATTTAGAAAACGATTATTAAAAATATTTTCAACTTCTGACTTTTTGTTCGTAAAGTTTTCATTCAATTTGATGGTAATACTGTCTTCCTGTGCTCTTGGTTGACCTGTTCCTCTTTTAATAATATTCCAAATTGTTTTAATTTTATTATCAGAGTTGCTGATTTCAGACATGATACACATACTTCTGGATTTTTAATAACTTTTCTTTAATATAACACAGTAGTTTTTATAATGTTTGATAGTTTCTGGGTCACTACTCTTTCTTGCTGTCAGATACATTTCCCTTTTCCGGTTACAAGAGAGTTTTATACCCTTAGTAAGCAATGTTTTGTTACAAGGTTTCTTGCGAGTATATTTAACTATTTTCTTGGCGAAGCAGTTTTCAAATGCATTTACAAAAATGTCATGAAATAAATTATATTTAAAATTGGCATCAGGTTCACGGTACACCTCATCCCAGTCTAACTACTGTAGGGTTTCCCTGAAATTGGCAATTGTTAAATCGTTGACTGAACGTACTACTTTTGAGGACTGTTTAGTATTGCTGAATGGAGCTATGTCATATATTGTAACTAGCTGTGCACCATGATCAGAAAGACCATTCTCAACAGTCTGAGCATTTATCTGGTTAAACTTATTTTGGTCTCTAAAGAAGTTATCTATCAGTGAGCTGCTATACTTTACCACACAAGTAGGAAAATCAATAATGGGTGTCAAATTGAAAGAACCGAGTAATACTTCAAGGTCATTTTTCCTATTACCCTCTTTCAGAGAATCTACATTGAAGTCCCCACAAATAATAATTTGCTTCCCCCTGTCTGACAGATAGCACAACAAGGAGTCCAAATTTTTCAGAAATATTTGAAAATTTCCTGATGGGGACCTATATACAGTTACAATTATAAATGTGCCTTTATTTAATTTAAGCTCACAGGCACATGCTTCTATATGTTTCTCTACACAAAACTTTTTTGTTTCTATACTTTTTGCACAATGATAACTTTTGACATATATGGCAACTCCTCCTTTCTACATATTTTCTCTCATTACATGTGCAGAGAGTTTATATCCAATCTATTTCATCCTCAGCTTCTAAATATTCTAAACAAACCAGAAGCTCATCTATTTTATTCTTTAAACTCCCTATATTTTGATGAAATATACTTCATTATTTTTAATTATACTTTTATGAGAACCTTTCCTTATTCTAACATTTGCAGTACTCTCCTGTCTGAGTTTCTCATTGTGCTTAGGCCTAGTTACTATACCAGTGGTCACATAGTGTTCAGAGAGGCAGATTATGTCAACTGGGTTGGGTGACTTTAATTCATCAATGCAATTACCTAGGACTGAGATACAACTTGGTGGAGATAAAATTTCTGGTGATTGGTGAAAATTTATAATTGACAGCTGTGATTGGTGATCCAATGTGCTATAATTGTGCTGTTTAATTTCTTTCCTAAACTGAAGACTTGTTTCAATCCTGACCTCTCGTAGAACTTGACATCTGTCTGTATTACCTATCCTAAAAAAGGTGCTGCTCCAACACCTGTAACCACTGGTATTTTACCATTCATGGCCCCCCCTTAAATTTCCTGCTATTACCCCTGCCAGTTTCCCCTTCCCTTTCCTGTTGAGATATAGGCCGTGCCTGGTATAGTCCCACCTACTGAGAGAATCAACAGGAACCACACCAATATGAGCCCCCGCACCCGACCCAAGCAGCCGTTCCAACTCCAAATTAACTCTCGCAACAGAAGAGTTCAAATGAGGCCGGTCATGGCGTCTCAGGACAGATACAAATTCAACATTGGTGTGTCTCGATGCCGACGCAATCTTTACCAGCTAACAAACTTTCTCATCAACATCATTTGGTTGCAGGTGACAAGCTACTTGTAATAAATAACACACAAGTGGTCCTGAAAAAACGTGCACACCAAGTGTAAAGGTATTAACAAAAAGAAACATAGATAAAATATAACAAAGTTCATATTTGGCACCAAACTCTTTGGTGAACTAAATATCCACATAATTTTGTAATCATTTAGTAGAAATGTTCACATTACAGATTAAATAAAACGTAAACCCACTGATAATGGCACAGTAGTGCTGAAACATGTCTGGGTACTAGAAAAAACGGTGTGTTGCATAACTGGTGGACCTCACATCCTACAATCTTAACTGCAAACTTGGGAAACACAAGGAGCTGGAAATCCAAATTATGAAGGTTGTAGCATGTCACTCGCTTGATATTAGTTCTCGAAACTGTATAAATAGGCTTTAGAGGGGTGGTTGGCGTCTATCTTCAGTGGTTTCCGGTATTTCAGTATTTCCGTGACGCTTCCCCGAGGATCACACAAATATCTACAGCCACATCGTATTATTGAACTAAATGAAAAAAACGTAAATTAGTTACCACGGCGTGCAGATACTTTATTCATGAGGTGGCGCAGACAAATAGCCAATTTTTACATGACCCGCGGCAGTGTCGGAACATCGATGCTGTAGATGACCTCCTGGCTGGCTGTTTTCAGCTCAGCAATGGTGTTGGGGCTATTGATGTATACACTGTCTTTAATATACCCACACGAAGAGGGGTTTGCATGTGTTCAGATCCGGAGAATATGGCGGCCAAACGAGGCCCATGCCAGCAGCTTCTGGGTACCCCAGAGCCAGAATGTGGTCCCCAAAGTTCTCCTCCAGGACATCAAACACTCTCCTGCTTCGATGGGGTCGAGCTCCGTCTTGCATAAACCACTTCTTGTAGAAATCAGGGTCACTTTGCATAACGGGGATGAAATAATTCTCCAAAACCTTCAGGTATCGCTTGGTAGTCACCGTGCCGTCAAGGAATATCACACCGCTTATTGCGTGACTGGATATTGCACACCACACAGTCACTCGTTGAGGGCGAAGGGACCTCTCGATCGCGAAAGGCGGTTTCTCAGTCCCCCAAATACGCCAATTTTGCTTATTGACGAACCCATCCAAATGAAAGTGGGCTTCGTGGTTAAACCAGTCCATACTAATTCCCATCTTGCCCCGCGGCCAACGGTGCAGTTCGAACGTCCTAACGCTAGCCATTCAGAAATTATGACGACTTTGCTTCATGTAGTTCAATAATTGTAACCCTGTATGTTCTGCAAGCTGCTGTTGAAAGTTGTCCACTACGTTTGCAGTTTTCACTGTTTAGTTATTTCGCATACTACCCACCGCTGGGTAACTGCGAAGATACACTTACATACGTACGAGTAGTTATCGATTGCTACAATCATGGCTTGTGTTTGGCGCGGTCTGTAATCTGTTTAAGAAGAGGTCCAGTTCAGCCGGCCAGTCTGAACCAGACCGCCTGGCCGCGAACTACGGGTAGCGTGTCTGAAGGGGCACTCGAGTTCCGGTGCTCTTACCGGAAGGTCTGGTGTCAGCAGTATGGTGCGCGGTTCCGTGTTTGCTGCTTGACGCTGTGGTAAGGCGCAGCTTCGCTGTGCGCAGGCAGGGCACATTCACATTACGAGTTTGTTAATCATTGTAGAGACTAAAGTTCACGCACAGCTACTTTCTCCGTTCGAATCGCCAAGTTCTAGAGAGAGAATTTTATTGAAACTTTCTTCTATGTGGAGATACAGCATTTGTGCCTCTGTGAAGAGAATATGTTTTGGTGCTCGGAGCACCACCTGTTTGCTGCTAATTCACCTGAATGATAGATGTTTAAGTTTATCATACTTCATTCCAGTAAGCTTCAGTCAATGTTTTCCGATACGTAGGGATTTTCCATTTTCTCATTTTCTTATATGTTAAAGCTTTCTGTGTCATGTGTTTAGGAGCACTGACGTTGAACATGTTATCGTGGCTAAAATAGTTTTGGACACAAGTAAATGGTTTTCAATGCTTTTCAAACCATCTAATTTTCCTTGTTATCACTATCCTATTCATGCGATTTTACGCTGAGCTGCTGTTATCAGTCACCCCAGTACGATTGTCATTCGATACGGGGTGTACTACTTGCAATTGTAGTAATTTTGTAAAATTGTATCTATGGTCAATCTCAAAACCAGAACTCATCATTGAGAAGATTCTACTTCACATGATTTTTCAGCACAAAAGGTAAGTGACGGAGTTTGACGCAGCTGGGATAGTCGCAGTATTCATCGTATTAAGAGTCGTTGTTTGATGTTTTCTTTTGGAAATGGAAATGCCGTGTGGGTAGGGCCTCCCGTCTGGTAGACCGTTCGCCTGGTGCAATCTTTCGAGTTGACGCCACTGCGGCGACTTGCGTGTCGATGGGCATGAAATGATGATGATAAGGACAACACAACATCCAGTCCCCGAGCGGAGAAAACCTCCGACCCAGCCAGGAATCGAACCCGGGCCGTTAGGTATGGTTCAAATGGCTCTAAGCACTGTAAGACTTAACATCTGAGGCCATCAGTCGCCTAGAACTTAGAACTACTTAAACCTAATTAACCTAAGGACACCACACACATCCATGCCCGAGGCAGGATTCGAACCTGCGACCGTAGCAACAGCGCGGTTCTGGACTGAAGCACCTAGAACTGCTCGGCCACAGCGGCCGGCCCGTTAGGTATGAAATTCCGCGGCGCTGACCAGTAGGCTACCGGGGGCGGACATGTTTTCTGTTTGTAAGCTACAATAACAGTGTGGGCGCAGATGCCCATTGAATGTCACACGTTTCCATCGAAAATCAGGTTCTCTAAATCCATTTTCTTTTGCAATGCGCATTATAAATCTTTGCACAAAGTAACCTTTTCCTGCCTAGATAATCTACACTACTACATAAATACAAGACGTTCCTTAATATTGTTTCCAAAAATCTGGAGAATTTTTTGACCAATTTTTTAATATATTGGGGAAACATTCTTTGCAAAATTATAGATATTTTTAAATTTATTTTCTTTCGATAAGTACCTCTACAGCCATCTCAATAGTCTGGTGTCATTCATGACGATACAAACGTAAAGACAACACAGTAGCCAGTTGCCAAGCAGAGATAAACTCCGACACGGCCGGAAATCAAACCCAGGCGTCTTTGGTTAACAATCCTCGGCGGTCACCGCGCACCTACCAAGACGGACACGCAAGGTGTTCCTGACCGATTTACTGCAGATTTATAGACAATACTCCAAGAAACTGATGTCCGACGTTATCTGTGTACTTTTTTAAACAACAGTGTACAGATTGTCTGCTGAAACCGTGCTGTGCTGTGAGAATGTGCGGTTTCGTTTTCTTCCTCGCTGTCAGTTTTAGCTACAATAGTAGAACAGCATAACCGTTAGACTTTTTTTTCCACTATGTGTTTTTTCTCCTTATATAAAGGCTGAGTGAGTCACGTAAAACGTAACACCCCTTTTATTTCGTGAAGGATTATACATTTGAAACGCTGTTTACGGCAAATGTTAAAGTCTCGAGGGGCACGTACGTTTTAGCGCTGGTATCGACAGAGATATAGAAGCGAGTACGTTTTTGTAAACGGAACTGAACACTTTTTATAACAGCATTCGATAGCTCTTCAGACAATTAGAGTGATACAGCGTTTATTAATGTTGACGTTGAAAACTGCCGTAAACTATGCGAGAAATGTCCTAAAATTTGAGAGCACTGTGATCGGAATCGGCATTAGCAAACACTGCTTTCGAGCTACGCGGTGTGAGAATGTCAAGACATTTCCCTGTCTGCTTGCCTGCAATGCAGGTCGCTTATTTCTGCTTTAACATTCGTTGCGTGCAGACATGTACACCAATGAGAAGAAGCTGGACATAATTTTATATGATGAATGATAAAGAAATACCGTATAAACAATTCAGCGGTATTGAACTATCTATCCGAGCGCCAGTTTCCGGCGCGCCAGGCAATTGTACAAACTATTAAGACGCTAGTACGGACCGGCTGCTTGAATGTCAGGAAGAGGACAAGAAAGAATACTGCAACTGACAGAGAACACGAAAAACTATTATGACTACAACGCTAATGAATCCGCACAGTAATAGGAAACATGGTTGGTTCAAATGGCTCTGAGGTCATCAGTCCCCTAGAACTTAGAACTACTTAAACCTAACTAACCTAAGGAAATCACACACATCCATGCCCGAGGCAAGATTCGAACCTGCGACCGTAGCGGTCGCGCGGTTCCAGACTGAAGCGCCTAGAATTGCTCGGCCACATCGGCCGGCGATAGGAAACATATTGACAAAGAATATGGAATCAACCACTCGAGTGTCATTCGCATTCTGCATCCACAGAATTTCCATCCCTATCACCTGTCAGTACGTCAGGCACTCTACGACCGTGATGACTTCGAACGTCCTACAGAATTTTGTCGGTTTGCCCTTCAGCAACTGAGGGATCACCCTACGTTGTTCCATTGTTTGCCCTCCACTGATGAAGCAACGTTTACCAACCATGCTTCTGTAAATTTTCATAACGTGCACTACTGGACAGCCGAAAATTCACATTGGCTTCTTTATATGCTACGTCAACAGCCATGGAGCGTAAACGTATTGTGCGGCATCATAGGAAAATACATTGTGGGACCTTACGTTATTTCAGGTGTTCTAAATGGACATCCGTAAGCATACTTTCTGACGAACATTCTGCCGGTTCTTCTAGAAAAGGTGCCACTGGATATTCGACAGTGTATGTGGCTGCAACACGACGGTTATACAGCTCATTCGTCCCGTGTTGCAACGCAAATACTGAATGAGAAATTTCCAGGACGTTGGATAGGAGGAAATTCTGTTGTCAAGCGGCCAGCGAGGTCTCCCGATTTGATTTGACTTGATTTCTTCCTTTGGAGAGTATTCAAAGACGCAGTTTATGACAAAGCCCCAACTCCGCCAGATGATACGTGTGGTCGAATCACCAGTGTATTCCCTACCATATCATCCGCTGGAATTACATCTGCTCATCGTTCTTTCGAATGGTCAACACTTCGACATTCGACACATGCTTAAGTAAATTTATCTTTTTTTTTTTTTTTTTTTTTTTTTTTTTTTTTTTTTTTTTTTGGAAGCCAACATTTATGTTAAGTGATTTAAGTCGACAGCGTGTATTGCGCTTAACTGGTAACACTGTCATTACGCATTGGTGTTCAGCAGAATATTTGTTAAGAATAATATTTGTTTTGCAATGCACAGGTGTTCACGAAAGAATTTTTAATAAATAGTTTAGTTTAACGAATGTATCCCATATGATATAATTTAGAGCAGTGTAGGTAGAAACAATTGTCCGACAACATACATTTTACCTCTAACAAACATACAGCCACGTACAGGAAGAGATAGATCTTATCTTCCTTGTAATGTTTACATATTTAGTACAGAAGTTACTCTTTGAAGCGTATAAGAGCTCTTTATTTTTGAAGAATGGACAGTTGATTTCTGTGTTTCAGTCCACGTAAATCGGGGAAGCTACACAAACGTGAAATAGTTTTCCTATGCCCTTTGTGATACGCTGGATTATAGCCTGTGGTATTTCCACATACAGCATCCGTAGGTGAACCTGCATCTAGGTCTTAAGTTGGTTCAAGGGGAAATAAAGCTTTATTCTCGTACCGAAGACCTACCTTACGGTACACAGCTACGTCGTAGCGTAGGCCGAGGCGCCTTCTTGTTAGTGTTTGCACAGCAAATGCTCTCACATTCTAGGATATTTCCCGAATTTATTTATGACAGATCAACTTTAAGAAAATCTCTATCATTATAATTGTCTTCTTAAGAATTATCGAATGCAATTTAAAAAGTATATGACTCTCTTTAAGAAAACGTACTTGCTCCAATATCTCTGTTGACGGCAGTACTAAAAACATTAACCAAACAAAAAAAAAGTGACCCTTGATGCTCTAATATTTGCCGAGAACCGCGTTTCGATATGTGCAACTGTTCACGAAATAAAAGGGGTCTTATGTCTCAAGTGACTCACCCAGTGTAATTTTAGCAAAAAGTTGTATACGCAGCAATGTGTTGTTTTAGTTTCTTCCTCGCAGTCGCTTTTCGACATAAAACAGGGAAGTTAAATTTATGGCTTATCGGCTTACGATCAGAATACCGAAATACGATGAATCGTCGGAAACTAATTAATCCTACTCGTTCGTAAATAAAAACAGAGCTTGCCTTTTGAGCTGTTGTCTTCACATTTCCTGCAGGTGGAGAGGTCTCGGTTACACCCCGTATAAGTTCGTTTTGAAACACTTCAGTTCCCAATCAAGGTTTCATTGCAACAACAATAAAGAAGGTTCACTGTCAGAGATAAGAGAGAAGAGGAGATGGGCAGACAGAGAGAGAGAGGTGGAGGGGGAGAGGAGAAAATGGCTAGAGAGGGTGGGGAGTGAGGATATAGAGAAGGATAGGGAATGGAGGAGATGGAGAGGGGAGAAGGAAGAGATGGACGTAGAGGAGGAAGAGGAATGGACAGAGAGAGGATGGGAGGAGGAGATGGACAAAGAGAAGGGAGAGAAGAAGATTGACACAAAGGAGGGGCGAGAAGGAGCTTAGGACAAATATTCAATTCCCATACATGTTTACCAATTGCGAAGAACTGACAGATTTGCTAATATCCTGTAAATTTTGAAGTCACACTCGCGTTGCTAATTAAATTCATGGTGTTGAGTGGTACTTAAGACAGGTAAATAAATTAGAAAATAAATGAAAAACTTTGTTTAGTTTAGAAGAATTACACACTGGCAAACAGCGGCCAGAGCAGCAGTGACAGAAGAGCCAATGACCATGAAGTCAGCACGTCAGGAGAAGCCATCGTCCTCCCCACATAAGCGGAAGCTGTCGATTCAGCCGTCACGGCATTGCCCGACCGGCTCACATGTTTCTCAATTGCCCTCGCCTACATTCCAAGAGCCAATGACCGACGTTAAGAAGATTCTTCGAGAAGCTTTTCAACGTGACAGAAGAGGCAATGACCGTGAAATCGTTCACCTCCAGTGAACTGAAGTGAATAAATACACGAGACGCAGTGGGCCCGAAAAGGGGAGTAGTTTTCAGTTCAGTCCAGTACAGTTCAGTTTCAGTGCTGAAGAGCGTCATGCAGGAAGAGACTACATCGTACACAGAAGCACCAAGTCCGCCGCTGTAATGGAATAGCAAGCAGCAGCCTCGCCGCCAAGAAGACAGAAGTTAGAAGGTATTTGAAGACTGATTTTTACGTACCCGGGTGACTCGTGACGACGGGAAGGAGACGGCCCCACATCAGCAGTCACCTGTGAGCTGGGATGAAGATTTGACAGCCGAAGACTGGCAAGCTGGAGTCCGTTGTTCGAGTGCGGGACACTGGCCTGCCCCCGTCGCGCCGCTCCGCTGGCCGACGCACAACACGGACAGACGCGGCCGCATAGAGAGAGAAACACTGGGACACCACATCCAAGGTATCACCATCCGATTCATGACTTCGTTCTCAATAATTAAAGGGGCCACCGCACGAGGCGCGTCTCCAGTCAACTGGGCGAAACAGCGACACGAGATATACACCGCCAGGCGTAATCAGACGCCGCCGCTCACGCAGCAAGGCTTCGCAAACGATACAGCTGTAGCTCTCCCAGCCAGGACAATCCAGTAAGGAAACCATTGTACAAATCTTCAATAAAAGTTATCTCATGTAAAAATGCTGTTTCATTCTACCTCATACCCGAGCCAAGGAAGAACCCACCCTGCCCACATGTTGTTAAGAGAGAAAAAGTATTTTATTTAGTGTTTTTCACCCTGTCATAATGCTTTAGAATCAAATGCCCTTTGCAGTAATGCTCATCCTGACAACTGACTAGCATCAAAAGAGAAAACTCAGTTACAATGGCTCTAAATACTGTTTGTGAGAGGGAATTTTGAACGGAGTGTATATTTCGGCGTTACGTTTATAGGTAAACGATCTTCAGACCCAAGTAGGGAGCTTACATTGTGAAGTACACGAGGTGTCCAAAATTAACGTAACAAACCGCTATTTGTCCGTCCTTTGTCTGATTCACGATATAATCATACAGACTGTCAACCAGATGTCCGTTCAGTCGTGGCCGGCCGAAGTGGCCGTGCGGTTAAAGGCGCTGCAGTCTGGAACCGCAAGACCGCTACGGTCGCAGGTTCGAATCCTGCCTCGGGCATGGATGTTTGTGATGTCCTTAGGTTAGTTAGGTTTAACTAGTTCTAAGTTCTAGGGGACTAATGACCTCAGCAGTTGAGTCCCATAGTGCTCAGAGCCATTTGAACCATTTTGAACCGTTCAGTCGTGATCTGCACGGAAGATGGCATTCTAGTCAATGGAAAACCGTGCCAACGATGACGTCAGGGCGCCTGTGAAACGAGGTAGTGTTTTCTGGGTAGCCCCAGATCCATAATCGCTGTGTACACAGTCACAGACGGGGAAATATGGCACAGAGAAGACGCCTACTAGCTTCTCTGCGTTGGAGGTCCAAAGAAAGAAATGAAGCAGGGAAGTCGCAAACTGATTTGGCCCGATGGCTTAATGCGGATCGCCCTGTTGTTTCTCGGATGTGGCGGCAGTTTATAGAGACCGAAACTATATGCAGAAGACCAGGAATGGGCCGAGAATGTGCGACATCTGAAGAAAGGACCGTTATTTGGCTGTAAGGACACAAAATTACCGCCTTAGTATTGCACGGCAACTGGCGTGTGAGCTCTCGTCATCCACTGTACGTGTTGTATCGAAGCAAACGGTGTACAGAAGGCTTCGGCAGAGTGGCCTTTATTGTCGGAGACCTGCTGAATGTATACGTCTGACGCGACTTTACAGAAGGGGACGTCTAGAGTTGAATCATCAACATGCCACCTGGACGGTCGAACAGTGGTCCAAAGTTGTTTTCACAGATGAGTCCCGATGTAGTCTGGAGAGTGATTCTCGATAGGTTCACATCCGGAGGGGACGTGGAACACGGTTTCGGTACCCAAACATTGTGGAAAGAGACCGAGATCGAGGAGGATCCCTAATGGTGTGAGCAGGGATTATGTTTACCACCGCAAATTATACAGGTGAACTGGCAAGGTTTAACTCCTGTCAGTTATTGTGATCAGATCTTGGGACCCCGTCTGCAGTTGTTTCGAGTGGCTGTGGGCCCAAACGGACGATAATGCTCGACCTCATAGAGCACAGCCTTGCCCCAGTGGTAACACCGTTCCCGTCAGATCACCGAAGTAAGGCGCTCTCGGGCTGGGCTATCACTTGGATGGGTGACCATCCGGTGTGCCGAGCGTTATTGGCGAGTGGGGTGCACTCAGCCCTTATGAGGCAAAGTGAGGGGCTACTTGATTCTGAAGTAGCTGCTCTGGTCTCGTAAATTGACATACGGCCGGGAGAGCGGCGTGCTGACTACATGCGTCTCTATATCCGCATCCCGTGACGTCTGCGGTCTGAGGATGACACGGCGGCCGGTCGGTGCCGTTGGGCCTTCATAGCCTGTTCGGGCGGACTTTAGTTTATTTCAAAGAGCACGGGTGGTTGATGTGTTCTTGGAAACGGAAGATACTGCACGGCCTGCTCGCTCACATGATTTGAAGCCCATAGCGCACGTCTGAGATGCACTAGGAAGACGATTTGCATCACGTCAGCATCCACCAACCAGAATGAGATTTTCCCTCTGCAGCAGAGTGTGCGCTGATATGAAACTTCCTGGCAGATTAAAACTGTGTGCCGGACCGAGACTCGAACTCGGGACCTTTGCCTTTCGCGGGCGAGTGCTCTACCACTGAGCTACCCTATCACGACTCACGCCCCGTCCTCACAGCTTCACTTCTGCCAGTATCTCGTCTCCTACCTTCCAAACTTTACAGAAGCTCTCCTGCGAACCTTGCAGAACTAGCACTCCTGAAAGAAAGGATATTGCGGAGACATGGCTTAGCCAAAGCCTGGGGGAAGTTTCCAGAATGAGATTTTCACTTTGCAGTGGAGTGTGCGCTGATATGAAACTTCAAGGCAGATTAAAACTGTGTGCCGGACCGATACTCGAACTCGGGACCTTTGCCTTTCGCGGGCAAGTGCTCTACCACTGAGTTTGGAGGGTAGGAGTTTGGAAGGTAGGAGACGAGGTACTGGCAGAAGTAAAGTTGTGAGGGCGGGGCGTGAGTCGTGCTTGGGTAGCTCAGGGTAGAGCACTTGCCCGTGAAAGACAAAGGTCCCGAGTTCGAGTCTCGGTCCGGCACACAGTTTCAATCTGCCAGGAAGTTTCATCCACCAACCACTCTCCAAGACTGCGAACAGCTCTGCATGAAGAATGGGAGTTACTGCCTCAAGATGAGACTGATGACTTCATTCACAGCGTGCTCCGTCGTTGTTAGGCCTGTATTGCTACCGGTGGTGGTCACGCGCCATACTGAGCACATTAACCAGTTGTCGGAATGTGTGTGCACATCCGTTAAGTTGGAAAAAACGAATAACCTTTATGTCTACCGTTATGCATGTTGCAGTTCAGAATGAAATTTCCGCTCTGCAGCGGAGTGCGCGCTGATATGAAATTTCCTGGCAGATTAAAACTGTGAGCCGGACCTAGACACCAACTCGGGATCTTTGCCTTTAGCACGACAGGCTGTGGCTAAGCCATGTCTCCGTCTTACGGCTGGGCAGGGTACCTACAGTATGGAAAACCTCCAAAGCAGTCATTATTAAGAAATCAGCGGACAAGGATCCTTCAGATCCAAAGACTTACGGGCCAATATGCCTAATAAACACCCTAGCAAAGATTCAGGAGAAGCTACTGTGTAAGCGCCTGCAAACACACAGAGCTCTCAGGGGTATGAGCCAACACCAGTTCGGCTTCAGAGCGGGCAGATCAATAGATGATGCCATCAACCAGGCCCTGCACATAGTTAACACCACAAAACAGAAATACGTCATGGCAATAATGATTGACATGGCCGGAGCATTTGATAATCTTTGGTGGCCAGCACTGTTTCAGAGGCTAAGACATCTGGAGGTACCGCAACCACTGTACAACAGTTTTCTGGACTACTGTAAAGACCGAGTAGTCGAATGGCAGATGGAGAGCCGGAAAGTAATTAAAAGAATTACCAAAGGCTGTCCTCAAGCGTCGAACTGCGGCCCCATCTTCTGGGACATAACAATCGAACCCCTCCTACAACTTCTGGATGGGGATGACAGGTCAGACGGAATTGTCGCCTACGCAGATGACCTATTAGTTGTAGTCACTGCAAACAACAGAGCCCAGTTAGAAGAGAAAGCCAGTGGATTACTACAAACAATTACTCACTGCTGTCACAACAACAAACTCAGGATAGCCGAAAACAAAACAACATACTCTTTACTGAAAGGATCACTCCAAAGGAATCCTTCGGTTAAAATTGGGGACACAAACATCAAACGAGCACGCATTACGCGCTATCTTGGGGTACACATAGATGAAAAATTGAATTTCCACGAACACATAAGGCTAACAACAGACAAAGCAGAAAAAATACTCCACAAACTGGTGAGGCTAAATTCAAAACAGTACAGACTACCCCTACCAGTCATATGTACATACCACTGTGCGCTCTTCGAATCAGTACTCAGCTTTGCAGCTAGCACGTGGGCACATAGACTGAACGTGGTCACCAACAAAGCATCCGTCAGACGAGGGCAGAGAAGTGTCCTACTTAGGCTATCTGGAGCCTTCGGTACCACCTCAGCAGATGCACTGTGTGTGGTGCTCGGAATATGCCCCATAGATATCACGATCAAATACAGAGCTGCAAGGTACTGGTTAAAGGTGGGGAGACTAGATAACGTACACACAATAACCGGTGTGCCCATAGAGACGATACGTCACCTTAAAAGTTGGCGTTTGGATACATGGCAAGGTGAGTGGGATGTAAGTGATAAGGGACGTAGACTGCACAACTTCCTACCTGACATAAGGGAGCGGTTTAGAATGAGACATATCGATCCCAGCCGCGGTATGATACATTTCTTAACCGGGCACGGACCTTATCCCACGCACTTAAACCGCGTGAGTCTGAGGCAGACACCTACATGCACGTGCGGGGAAGAAGGTTCCCCAGAACACACTGTCTTTTTCTGCGGGCAATACGCGAACAATAGATATACACTACACTTAGACTACACAGATACAGACATAGATATATACACAGCAATAAGAGACGAAGAACAATGGGCACAATTAAACGCACTGACAAACAGTATTTCAAAAACAACGCATGAAGAGTATATGCGGACACGATGTCACAGACATGCCTATGTGCAGCGTAACAGAAATCTCCAGAGGGTGGGCAGCGATACCCACAGTGACAGCGATAATAGTGGCAATGAGGAGGAACAGGAGGAGGAAGCTGAGATGTGACAGCAAATAAGCAAATTGCTGGCAATCTAGCCAAGAAAACACCAAATGCTGTACATGGATGCGCACCTAATGTAGTTAATACATAGGATTAGTAACAAATAGGATAAGAAACATTTCTCTACTAATAACCATTTGTGTGTGTGTGTGTGTGTGTGTGTGTGTGTGTGACTGGCGGTCAACGGCTCGATGAAACCATTCCGAGGTATTCACCGTCAGTCACACTCGGTGATGGTACTAACAAATCTCTCATCTATCCTATCTTCTTTTTATATTCTTCTTAAAAACAACAAAATTTTATTTATATTTCAACCTCAAATTATTGTTATTTTGAATCATTCTTTGTAAATTTTGTAGATAAAACAAAAGGAAAGAAAACTGTAAAAAGATGAAAAACGAAAATTGTACGATGTACGACCTGTTTTAAACATCAGGTAACAGGTCTATAATTTGGCAATAAATAAATAAATAAATAAATAAATACCCTTTCTTCCAAGAGTGCTGGTTCTACAAGGTTCGCAGAAGAGCTTCTGTGCAATTTGAAAGGTAGGAGACGAGGTACTGGTAGAACTGAAGTTGTTAGGGCTGTTTGTTAGTCGTGCTTGGGTGGCTCAGTCGGTAGAGTATTTGCCCGCGAATGACAAAGTTTCCGAGTTCGAGTCTCGGTCCGGCACACGGTTTTAATCTGCCAGAAAGTTTCATGTTGCAGTTGTTTGCGTTTTGTACTCTTTAAATTGTTTCCACTTTATTATAACCTGTTTATACTGTTTTGTGGCGAAATAAGCGACACCTTGCAAATTTTTGTTTTCGTTGCTTTAATTTTGGACACCAGTGTATACGGGGGGCGTTCTTCCCATTGTACTACTTATTACTGGCCCCTTGCATTCCATTCGCATATGGAGCGCGGAAGGAATGACAGTTTAAATGCCTCCGTGCGCGCTGTTATTAGTCTTATATAGCCTTCGAGACCCTCTGGGAGTGATACTTGTGAGGCTCGCTTGATATTGGTTCCTGACACGTTATAAGTACGATTTCGCGTCTTAGCATCTGCCAGTACCTGCCAGCGCACGTTTCTTTTTGTGACTGCTATCCGTGGGTCAAACAAACCTGCGGCCATTCGTGGTGCCCTTCGTTCTCCCTGTTGCAACAACAAGCTCCGTGTCTAAAAACCGTCACTCCTCTACTCTGCTGGATGGACTTTATAAGCTGAACGCGAGGCTACAGCCCTAGACAGAAATGGCTCATTTTCACTGGCACTGCTGTATTAGGTAACGGAAGGTCCGAACGACTGATATTACCCCTCTTTTATAACAACTGCAGTACTAAGGACACTAAGAGGGTTGCCCTAAACGCCATACTCGGCGACCATTTGCGTGCGAATTGCCGCGTTAGGCGGCCGTAACCCGGTGGACGTCGCTAAGCACCAGTTTCCGCGGAGCCGGCCGCGCTAGCTGCGGGTCTTGTCGCCGCGGACGCTAACTCGCGAACGACCGCGCTCCGCGCTCTCGTGCCAGTAAAGAGGGCAGAGCGCGTCCGCGGAGGAGAGCCCGCGCGCCTCGTTAGGCCAGACTCGCTGTCATTAGCGCCCGAGATGGCTGGCCGGATAGCGCGGGCAGCCGGCACAATGGAACTAATTACCTCGGCCGAAGCGCCAGTTGGCGGCGGAGCGGGCGGCGACGTCAAAGCGTCCGCGGGAACCCGCGCAATCACGTCCCGGCGGCGGAGGAAAAAAAGCACGCTGCGCGACAATTACAGCAGAACAGTGACAGTCCGGCGCCGGTCGACTAGGTTCAGCTGTGTAGTCGATCCATAAGACAGTACGTCCATCTACTGATACACTATGGGATCAAATGTATCCGGACACTCATCAGTAGTCATCAGACATCGTGAGAGAGCAGAATGGGGCGCACCGCGGAACTCACGAAATTCGAACGTGGTCAAGCGACTGGATACCATTTGCGTCATATGCCTGTATGCGAGATTTCCACACTCCTAAACATCCCTAGATCCAACGTTTCCGATCTGATAGTGAAGTTGAAACGTGAAGGGATACGTACAGCACAAAAGCCTATAGGCCGACCTCGTCTGTTGACTGACAGAGACCGCCGACAGTTGAAGAGGGTTGAAATGTGTAACAGGCAGAGATCTACCCAGACCATCATACGGGATTCCATACTGCATTGCAAGTACTATGACAGTTAGGCGGGAGGTGAGAAAACTTTGATTTCGCGGTCGAGCGGCTGCTCATAAACCACACATCACGCCGGTAAATGCCAGATGATGCCTCGCTTGGTGTTAGAAGCGTAAATATTGGACCATTGAACAGTGGAAAAACATTGTGTGGAATGGCGAATCACGGTACACTAAGTGACCATCCGATGGCACGATGTGGATATGGCGAATGCCCGTTGAATGTCATCTGTCAGCGTGTGTAGCGCCAACAGTAAGTTTCGGAGGCGGTGTTGTTGTTGTGTGGTCGTGTTTTTCATGGAGGAGGCTTGCACCCCATGTTGTTTCGCATGGCACAATCACAGCACGGCTGCTCATAAACCACACATCACGCCGGTAAATGCCAGATGATGCCTCGCTTGGTGTTAGAAGCGTAAATATTGGACCATTGAACAGTGGAAAAACATTGTGTGGAATGGCGAATCACGGTACACTAAGTGACCATCCGATGGCACGATGTGGATATGGCGAATGCCCGTTGAATGTCATCTGTCAGCGTGTGTAGCGCCAACAGTAAGTTTCGGAGGCGGTGTTGTTGTTGTGTGGTCGTGTTTTTCATGGAGGAGGCTTGCACCCCATGTTGTTTCGCATGGCACAATCACAGCACAGGCCTACACTGCTGTTTTAAAAGCCTTCTTGCTTCCCACTGTCCAAGAGCAATTCGAGGATTGCGACTGCACCTGTTCATAATGGACGACATGTGGTGAGGTGGTTACACGACAATAACAACCCTGTAAAGGACTGGCCTGCGCAGAGCCCTGACCTGAATCTTATACACTACTGGCCATTAAAATTGCTACACCACGAAGATAACGTGCTACAGTCGCAAAATTTAACCAGCAGGAAGAAGATGCTGTGATATGCAAATGATTAGCATTTCATAGCATTCACACAAGGTTAGCACCGGTGGTGACACCTACAACGTGCTGACATGAGGAAAGTTTCCAATCGATTTCTCATACACAAACAGCAGTTGACCGGCATTGCCTGGTGAAACGTTGTTGTGATGCCTCGTGTAAGGAGGAGAAATGCGTACCATCACGTTTCCGACTTTGATAAAGGTCGGATTGTAGCCTACCGCGATTGCGGTTTATCGTATCGCGACATTGCTGCGCGCGTTGGTCGAGATCCAATGAGTGCTAGCAGAATATGGAATCGGTGGGTTCAGGAGGGTAATACGGAACGCCATGCTGAATCCCAACGGCCTCGTATCATTAGTAGTCGAGATGACAGGCATCTTATCCGCATGGCTATAACGGATCGTGCAGCCACGTCTCGATCCCTGAGTCAACAGATGGGGACGTTTGCAAGACAACAACCATCTGCACGAACGGTTGGACGACGTTTGCAGCAGCATGGACTATCATCTCAGAGACCACGTCTGCGGTTACCTTTGATGCAGCATCACAGACAGGAGCGCCTGGGATGGTGTACTCAACGACGAACCTGGGTGCACGAATAGCAAAACGTCATTTTCTTCGGATGGATCGGGGTTCTGTTTACAGCATCATGATGGTCGCATCATTGGCGACATCGCGGTGACCACACATTGGAAGCGTGTATTCGTCATCTCCATACTGGCGTATCACCGGGCTTGATGTATGGGGTGCCATTGGTTACAGTCTCGGTCACCTCTTGTTCGCATTGACGGCACTTTGAACAGTGGACGTTACATTTCAGATGTGTTACGACCCGTGGCTCTACCCTTCATTCGATCCCTGCGAAACCCTATATTTCAGCAGGATAATGCACGACCGAATGTTGCAGGTCCTGTACGGGCCTTTCTGGATACAGAAAATGTTCGATTGCTGCCCTGGACAGCACATTCTCCAGATCTCTCGCCAACTGAAAACGTCTGGTCAATGGTGGCCGAGCAACTAGCTCGTCACAATACTCCAGTCACTACTCTTGATGAACTGTGGTATCGTGTTGAAGCTACATGGGCAGCTGTACCTCTACACGCCATCCAAGCTCTGTTTGACTCAATGCCCAGGCGTATCAAGGCCGTTATTACGGCCATAGGTAGTTGTTCTGGATACTAATTTCTTAGAATCTATGCACCTAAATTGTGTGAAAATATAATCACGTGTCAGTTCTAGTATAATATATTTGTCCAATGAATACCCGTTTATCATCTGCATTTCTTCTTGGAGTAGCAGTTGTAATGGCCATTAGTGTGGAACCCCTTTGGGATATTTTGGAATGCCACTTCGTGCCAGACCTCACCGACCGACATCGATACGTCTCGTCAGTAAAGCATTCCGTGAAGAATGGGCTGCCATTCCCCAAGAAACCTTCCAACACCCGACTGAACGTATGCCTGCGAGAGTGGAAGTTGACACGAGGCTAAGATTGGTCCAACACCATACTGAATTCCAGCATTACCGATGGAGGGTGCCATGAACTTGGAAGTCTTTTCAGCCAGGTGTCCGGATACCTTTGATCACAGAGTGTATTTTGTCGAAAACTGACATTTCCCGCCCGTGGCTGCGTGTAAGATATAGGTTGATTCTTGCAAAGAACTCGCCACACGACTATTCAGGAACTAAGACACTCGGACAATGCTTTCATCCTTGCTCTGCAAAACTGTCATCACAACCATAGGTGGAACCATAAGCGACCGATGGCAGAACTACCTAGCGCATAACGGCTTACGGGAAGCTTACGTACACCCACAAGCGACAACATCGGCAAACCCCTACATATCAGTAACGTTGACTGGATGTGCCAGCTGCTATTCAAGCCGACCAAGAAGCTACAATAGGGAAGCCGACAAGGTCGCACACTAACGCACAAACAAACCGCTAACACTAGCCTACACTGTGAATCCGATGTATGACCTTCCAGTCTCTAGCCGATGATGAACCCAACTGTTACAGGCATGCTGATGCTGACCAACAAGCCAACACCGGTACCCAGCCGCAGCTGCCGGGTAACACCGCTCCACAATGTCAAAGGTGTCCGCCTGCATGGTACCCACCACTAACAACGCCTAGCCTTGTATGACCTGTCGTAGGCAGCAAGAAAACCGCTACTGGTCTTACAACCCGACGCAACTATCGCAGAGAAATTTTTCCCTTGGCTCTTGCCTTGGGACTTTTTTTCCTCTGCCCTTGAAACCGCTACTCTTCGTTCAACTTTCGACTCAATCTACCTCCAGATGAGCGCGTATTAACGGTTAATCATAACCAGACTTACGCAAACATCGCTGTACCCACATCGTGCGAGACCTTACTTAGTGGAAACTAAATAATATGCAGAGGTGGCAGTAGGCATTTAGCGTTGCCCATCATGCCGGTGTGGGCGTGGAGGGGCTCCACACTACGTAGAAAAATGTAGAGACGATAACAGCATCCAAACACTTTCATAATGCTATTTATTTAGATAAACAGCGCCACTGCGGGTATCGAGCTGACAGGTTTATCAGCAGGCGGCTTGTTCACGTTAAGATACAATTTCGCAGTAGTTTACATTTGTTTCCAATTTTTATTCCGCCATATGGTTAAAATTCCTGGGGTGGTGGTGCCCTATAACCAAAGCATGTGAGAAACTGCCTATTCAGCTGTAGTTGTGCCTCATAACAATTTCAAACAATGTAAACAGATTATTAAAGGAAAGACTGAAGACTACATCTAGGTACTCCGCCATGTTAAGAACTGTAGCTTTGTGAATTTTTTTGAAGAGTTTGAAATATACATATCTAAAAGCAAATCACCATAAAATCTCCTCACTGAGCACTAGGAATTAACCAGTGCTGCCTTTCTTCAAAACTTCATTCACATGCTTTCCAGTTTCAAATATACACCATTCCTTTTGACAAAAACAACGTGCAGACACTAACCCAACATGAAATAGCGCACAAAATATAACAGCTTACTTCATCATACAACTTCTTCAACTAGCTGTCAAATTTTGAAGATAACGTCCACTATCATTTACTTTACTTCTGGTCTATACCATAGAATTTACACAATGGAATTGCAGTAATACTTTATAACAAACCGGCTGTTTATCTTAATTGTAATCAGTTCTCATTTCATATAAATTGTAAGCAATGGACCGTTCGTAGTTTGTAAATTTCTACAGTTACTTCAATGTATCTAAAGAAATATCTCTGACAGAGAAATTCTTTGGCATTGTTATGGTTATGATATCGACATCTTTGTATACATCTTCCATGTGGCAAAACTTTTTGGTGTGTATGAGTGCTGATGTACATTACGTGTGAACATATGCGTAAAGGAAGTGCTTCACATAGTCATCGCTACAGCAGGAGCACAAGCAGTCAGCATTGCAACCTAATATCGTGGAAATTACGACGTAAGTAACTATAAACATTCTTACTTAAATTTTTTTTACCTCATTGAAATCGTTATGAGGCACTTTTACTAAATGGACTGATCAGCAAGAACATTATGACTACCTACCTGATAGTATGTATATACACCTCTGTCACGGATAAAAGCGCCGACGCGTCTTGGCATGGAAGCAATGAGGACTTTGTACGTTGCAGAAGGCGGCTTGTACCACATCTGTACACACAAGTCACCTAATTTCCATATATTCCAGGGAGGGGGCAATGAGCTCTTGACGCCACGTTCTATCAAATCTCAGATGTGTTCGACCGGGTTCACATCTGGAGAGTTGCAGGGTGTGGGGAGTACATCAACTGGAACTCGCCATTGTGCTTCTCGAACCATTCCATCACACTGCTGCCGTTGTTCAAAATGGTTCAAATGGCTCTGAGCACCGTGGGACTTGACATCTGAGGTCATCAGTCCCCTAGAACTTAGAACTACTTAAACCTAACTAACCTAAGGACATCACACACATCCATGCCCGAGGCAGGAGTCGAACCTGCGACCGTAGCGGTCGCGCGGTTCCAGACAGTAGCCCCTAGAACCGCTCGGCCACCCCGGCCGGCCTGGCGTTGTTACATGGCGCATTGTTTGTTCAAAAATGTCACTGCCGTCGCGAAATATGATCGTCATCAAGGGGTGTACGTGGCCTACAAGAAGTGCACGGTACTCCTTGGCCGTCACGGTGCTTTTCACATGCTCCATTGGAGCCACAGACGCGCTCGTGAGTGGTTCCCGGAACATAATGGAGCCTCTGCCAGCTTGCCTCCGTCCGCAGTACAGGTGTCAAGGAGCTGTTGTCTTGGATGACGACAGATTCGCACCCTCCTGTCAGCATGATGAAGAAGGTATCGGAATCCATCAGGCCGCGCAACGCTCTGCCACTGCACCGACGTTCAGCGCCGGTGGTCAAGTGCCCATTTCAGTCGTAGTTGCCAATGTCGTGATGTTAACATTGGCACGTCCATAGGTCGTCATCTGCGGAGACCCACTGTTAGGAGCGTTCGGTGCACTGTGTTTTCAGACGTTCGTTCCGCCACAGTTTACTGCCTGACCTGTTTTATCAGTCTGTCCAGTCTAAGACGTCCGACATCTGTAATGAGGGTTGGCCACCCAACCCCACGATGTCTGGATGTGGTATCACTTTGGTTTTGCCACGTGTTGACGACACTCACGACAGCGCTCCTCGAACTTTCAACAAGTCGAGCAGTTTCCAAAATGCTCGTGCCTATCCGCCGGCCCTTCACTGTCTGCCATCGATCAAACTCAGATAGATAGCGCGCCTTCCCCATTCTACACACGGACAGCTCGCTGACTGATACTACATGCATCGTAAGTGTGTCTGACTAGCAGGTGACACTGCTATAGCCTGGATGGGCTTATGTCTATAGTAGCACGGTGGTCATAAGGCTGTGGCTGAATAGTGTAGACAGTTTCTCACACCATGTTCTGCTCACAGGGCACGACCACCCCAACGAATTATGGCCAAGTGGGAGAATAAAAAGCGAAAGCCAGTGTAAATTACCAACGTGCGGAATTCGTCTGATGTTGAACCTGTCGAAACCGGTAACGGCGCTGTTTATGTAAATAAATAGCACTGTAAAAAGTGACTAGTTCCCTTTATATTCTCCGTGAGAATCAACCTGTAACCTGCATCTATAGTCGTCAAGTAAATTGACGGCATGTAGGCCTACGAAGCTGAGCAGTCATCATTGTCTAGGTGGTTTGAGGATGACACACGTTCGATTCACACTACTATCAAGGATGTTTCCTTCAAACGTCCCCTTGGACAACTTAATGAATTACTGTGCTGATAAACCTCTTACATTATTTGATTTTCAAAAAGCTGAGCAGAACTGAACGTACTCAGACATTTCGCTCTTTACCTATTCTGATCAACACTAAACTGACATACAATACTTCTAGCGCAACGCAATCTGACTTTCAATAATCCCTACAAGAGAATGACCCTGACTAACATTAACCTATATCTTTCACAATTCACTTACCTCACAAAAAATCTTCGTTACTCGAACTACTGAAATACAGCGAGCGCCACTACTGCCAGCTAAATAAAAGATTCAAACTACTGAAGGCACTAACTACTGATAGGGATAGTTAGCAAATGAAAGATTTTGATGGACAACAAACAGTGTATTTACCTTAATAGTGTTCAAAAGTCATAATATATATAGCAGTTCATGACATCCAGTCTTACAAATTTACTGTCTCTGATGGACACACGTCCAGATCATACGCTCTCAAAACTCCGCCATTTCTCTCCCCACATCCACCATTGCTGGCGGCTCACGCCCAACTGCGCAACGCTACGCGCTGTTAAAACCCAACTGCCCAACCCTACAATAGCAAATTGCAACAATGCAAACCAGCCACAGACTGCACATAGCACAGTCAGTGAGTTTCATATAGAGCGCTACGTGGCGTTACCAACATAAAAACCTAAACAGCCTACTTAGATCCTTGGTGTAAGGACTGGAACGGAGTGGATGGAGACTCGTGATGACGACTGAGGAGCTGCTTGACAGAGAAGTAGCGGCTCCAATGCCAAGAAAGCCAAAAACGACCGGGAAAATAGTGTGATCAATCAGTGCCTCTCTACACCGCACGTAAATGACCCTACTGTACGCGATGAGACGGCGATCCGTCGATCTCGATTGGCCGGTTTGGGCCTGAACGTGGAGCTTCGCTTTGCTTTTGAAACTTCTGGCATGTGTTGGAGAGCACTATCTGTTCCCTCCTATAGGCAGGTTTGGGCTTCAACGTGGAGCTTCGTTTTTTATTTTGCAACTTCTGGTATGTGGTGTAGAGTACTGTCTGTTCCCTCCTTTCTTGTGCGATTCGCCAGTTTTGTTCGGGAGAAAATATTTGTCAATAAACCTCCGTATGATTTCTACTTTCTTGAATTGCGGAAGGCAGCGATACATTGCAGTTTTGTTTATTAGAATTAAGAGACTCCGGAAAGGCTCAAAATCATGAAAAGTTCAATTTTTATTTTTTTGCGTTTTCTGAATCTGTAGACTATTACCTTTCAATAGATATATAATTTATTCAATTCCGAAGACTACAACTATTTTTAAATTTTTTTTGAAATGTGTTCTGCATGGGCGTGACCCACTGTGGCGCTGTTAAACTGCTGTCAAATGGTGTTATTATTAACGTCCGTGTTCATCAGGTACATTTTAGTGATGTGAGATAAAGTATGTGTTGTGGCTAACCTGTGATGGTTCAATATATATCGCTGGTGTGATTGTCGATTGTTTCATGTTTATTTACTCTGTCGTTATCTCGAAAATATTCGTAATTAATTCTGTTTCTTGAGTCTCTGTTTTGTTGAAGTATAATAATGAGTAAAAGTTAAGTTATTGGAAATCCTCTGAAGGCTTTTAAGAAAAGGAGAAATGTTGGAAAGCCAAAGGTATGTGTTATTACTGTAAACAATAAAGACGATAACCAAGTGAGTGAACCTAACCTCTCAAGTACACCGGCCCATAGCAGTCAAAGTGGGAAAGAAAATACTTCACAGAAGAAGCTTGGTTCAATGAGTGAAAACTATGACTGTTTTATGGGCGAATCGGATGTGAATAAAATATTTGATATGTCGGTTCTCAAAGGAATTTTTTCAAACTGTGTAAGATGTATTCATTGTAGTGAAGTTGGTCTGGAACTCTCCATAGTAAAGCACGTAGGACGTGCTAGTGAAATACAACTGAAATGTGAAAAGTGTTCATACATGACCACCTTTTGGAACAGTGTTGCAGTAACTGCAACTGAAGAAAATGGTAGCAAAATCTACGAACACAACAACGAGCGATGCTTGCTTTAGACTAGGAACGCCTTCGGGCTGCAGACAGGGCTGTAAAGAGTCTAGAAGTACAAGCAAGAGTAAACAGGAGGAGGAACAAGAGGAAATTGGAGGAGGAGTTTGCAGACGATGAAGATAATCCATCCTATGGACCTGGAATGCACTAAAAAGTTAATCCAATCTTTGTCGCTCGATTCCCAAAACTTTTATTTTCTCATACTAATTACGTGTTTTCTAAGGATCTTCCAAACATATTTGTTTCAAACTTTCAGTAAATGTTACACAGTACCTTCTGCATAATTTAACACAGCCTTTTTCCAAAAAACTGTATATTTTTGAATATATAAATAAAAAATTGGAAAAAATGTTGTGAATTTTCATTACAATTGAAAAAAAATCATCTTTAATAACTGAACTAAAATTTTGTAAAATCCCTGTGTTAAGTTGTAGCCCATATTCCAATAAATAATCTGTAAAAAGTTCAACTTCCTACCTCAAATACTTTGTGAGGAAAGATGTAATTTATAAGCGTTATTTTAACATTGCAAGTATAGGGCGTTCTGGAGCCCCTTAAGGTGGGTTGAACTGCTTCCAGATGTCTATTATGGATCATTCGTTCAAAGATTTTCTAGAGAATACGTATAATAGATGTTTTTTTTATTATTTTTTGTTTCGGCATCTGTTCAGGGCTCATACAGCCATCATCATGCATACAGCGTGAGGGATCTAAAAATGTTTCAGGAAATATGTGGACAACTACGAATAGCATTCGAACACAACTGTAATAAAAATTGTTCACCTTGACGTAGGGCATACAGTGGTAGCGAATTCGACCCCCGTGGTAGGGAGCGGCAGGGGGGGTCAACTTTGAAATATTACATAGGAACACCCTTTATTATTGTGGAATGGTATCCTCAGGGAATCACATGTAACTCTTGTCCTCAACACTTTTTCGTTCTCCGCAGCTCCTGGGCTGGTGGTTAGCGTTGCTGGCGCTGGGTCCCGGGGTCCCGGGTTCGATTCCCGGCGGGGTCGGGGATTTTCTTCGCCCGGGGGCTGGGTGTTTGTGTTGTCGTCATCATCATTCGGATAGTGGCGAGATTGGACATGGAAAGATTGGAACTTATAAGGGCGCTTATGACCCCCATGTTCCGCGTCACACAAACCAACATCATCACCATTTTTTCGTTGAGTGATAGTTGTCACAGTGCTCGTCAGAAATCAGAGTGCGTTAAAACTGCTTCCGATAAAATGATCACACTAAATGTAGTGGTAGCATTTTCTTACATGGAACCCTTCCGTTCTGCCGGCCGGAGTGACCGAGCTACTTTCTGGAACCACGTGACCGCTACGGTCGTAGGTTCGAATCCTGCCTCGGGCGTGGGTGTGTGTGGTGTCCTTAGGGTAGTTAGGTTTAAGTAGTTCCAAGTTCTAAGGGACTGACGACCTCAGAAGTTAAGTCCCATACTACTCAGAGCCATTTGAACCAAGCCTTCCGTTCTGCATTAAAAGAAATTGGTACATGTCATCAGATAACTAAGGTGTCCACGCATGGAGCGTTAACACGTGTTGTCTGTTGCTCTTCTTTCTCACAGTTCTGGGATCTGGAAAATCCCTCTTCTCAATCTTCTGCACAACACGCCTTTGTTCTCGAGACCATGATTTGAAGGGTTTTCTCCTGACGCGTCATCAGACGGTCTCGTCGGTTTCTCTGATCAGTCAGCCATACATTCAAATTTCCCACTATCCTGGTGAGGAATAAGGGCAACTTTTGTGACGTTACTTGTCTTTATTTCCATCAACTAACATAGGCTGACAATTTATTTTCTTCTAACTAGCTTGTTAATACAGTTTCTACCTAAACTGAGTTAAACAAACACTACGAAATATTGTTAATTCGGACACTCTGTTCCCTTACATACTATCTTTTAAAAGTTATAAATAATGCATTATGCCACAGTCTAAACCCAGCTTATCCTTAACCTTTTTGGTAGGGAGGACACTGCATGTTACCTTGGATGGAGTGTCACTGTCAGATGTAGAAGTAACTTCAGGTGTGCCACAGGGAAGTGTGTTGGGACCTTGTGCATCGTGGGGACCAGACAGTAAGTTCTATGACTTTTATAACGTGCTTGTCTCCTTTCTCGCGAAGTGGAATAAATACAGTCACTTCAGAGAGGTTTTTGACATTTTTGCTTACAGTGGAATTATAATCAAATCGACGGCCTCTACGTTATCGCCTTAGCTTTGCAAGTCGGTTTGTGTTTATCTGTCGGAAACGTCACAATTCTCAGCAGCTAACGGGATGTGATCTCTTGAAAGCAAACTTACACCTGGGTTTATCCAAGGCAGTTGTTCTTAATCTATATAACTGACTGAGGAAAACCTTTGAGTCGTCCTGTTGGATAGTGTGCAGATGATACTGCCGTTTACAGTCAAGTAAGGTCATAAGAATATCAAAAGGAGTTAAAAATGATTTAGACAAGATTTCTGCATGGTGTGAAATGTGTTATTGACGAAAAGCAATTAAAAAAAGTGAGATCGTCCATATGAATACCAAAAAAATCTGCTAAATTTCGGTATCACGATAAATCACAATAATTAAAAATTGTCAATTTAATGAAGTCCTAGAAATTCAATAACGAACGACTTAAACTGAAACAATGAAAAACAAAACGCGTGGGGAAGGCGAACCGGAGATTGCACGTTATTGGCAAACACTTAAAACATAAAACAAATTTTCTAAAGAGACTGTCTATCCTACATTTGTGTTTCATTTTCCGGAGTATTGAATACCCGATAGGATTTTAGCGGAAGACATCGAAATCGCTCGATGACGGGTAGCGCGTTTTGTACTGTCGCTAAGTAGGGGAAAGAGTGTCACGGACGTAATAGACGAGTTGCAGTGGCATTTTCTAAAACAAATGAGTTTCTTGTTGCGGAAGGATTCTTTCACAAAATTTCAATCACCAACTTTTTCCTCTGAAGGCGAAACTATTTTAATGACTCCCACTTACATTTTAAGACACATCCGTAGTAAGAAAATAAGATAAATAAGAGTACGACCGAAAAAATGTAGATTTTCATTTTGCCCACGTGCTGTACGAGGGCAGAACGGTAAGGCACTGGTTTAAAAGAATTTTCTCTAGCATCTGCATGGTTGAATAGTTACGACAGTTTCAGGCGATTCCACGCCGTTCCATAACTAATTAATTAATGACGGCGGGAGATGGAATGTTCCTGCCGTGTCACATTACTGCGTCGGAAACGTTAACCGCACAAGTTGTTCTTTGCGAATGGGTGCATGTGGAGATCTACGTTGAACACTTCGGGTGAATACTCCAGCAGTTTTCTCCAGTTTGTTCCCTAGCTTAACAGAAGGAGGCTTTCTTAGCTCGCTTCTTCTAAAATTTACTCGATGTCCCCATTGGTTGTCTTCTCCTTTGGCTGCAGATCCAGTTTTGGAATGGTTTTGGAAATATTTCGACGTTACTCCAATGAAAGTTAAAAAATACATTACATATTGTCCATGTATAATGAAGCAAAAATGATTACGTTGTACTCACTACTTTATAGTACGAAAAACGTATAATAATTTAACGAGGGCAGAAACATTGCCGGCCGGAGTGGCCGTGAGGTTCTGGGTGCTTCAGTCTGGAGCCGATCGACAGCTACGGTCGCAGGTTCGAATCCTGCCTCGGGCATGGATGTGTGTGATGTCCTTAGGTTAGTTAGGTTTAATTAGTTCTACGTTCTAGGCGACGGATGACATCAGAAGTTAAGTCGCATAGTGCTCAGAGCCATTTGAACCATTTGAGCAGAAACATTATACTTCCAGGTAAATAGTACTTATCTTGCGAAGTCGGTCTCATTGTCTGCGCAGGCACCTTTGTTCCATAGAAATTATTGCAAGATTTTGTCCAGAGTTGTTGAAATGACAAGTTGCAGGAACATTATGTTAGTTTTAATTATTTTCTTAATTTATTTATATGTTCTTGACAGACGTTATAACAGCACTATTTACATCTATATTGTGAACCTTTCTTGAGCTAGACAAAGAAGATAGTCTAAAACAGAACATTATGTTCCAAACTCAATAGATGCCAGAATAACTCTGACGTGCTTGGCGCCAAATAATCGGTATATATATATATATATATATATTACGAATCCAACGTCCTGTACGTTCTAGAATTGGGTGTGGTCCAAACTGGTAAACTGCTAAGATTACTGTCTTACTTGAGACGGCTTCCCAGATTTAATTTATATTTTTTCTGGAAATAATTATTTACATGTAGATTCAGAGGCCTAATGGTTAATAACAAAGTTTGAAAATTTTAGCGCTATGCAGTACAATAGCTTCCTGTTATTCAATCAGATCGAGTTCATTATCGACAGTAAAATTAGAAAAATTATAAATAAAGACAGAAATTTTGTTTGGATCCAAACTGAAGCATAACAATGTTATGTTTACCGTAAATTTTGTTTTTAGATCATTTAAGTTGACTGTCGGAAGGACTCACTCAGCACCTATGAAAGTCAAAACAACCCTCGGTGACATTAAAAGCAAGGGTGGTAACAGTAAGAGTTCGATGGGAATTCCACTACTAAATGCAGAGGAGAGAGTGAATAGGTGGAAGGCCTATATGAGGGGGAAGATTTGTCTGATGTGGTAGAAGAGGAAACAGGAGTCGATTTAGAAGAGATAAGGGATGCAGTTTTAGAATCAGAATTTATTAGAGCTTTGGAGGACTTAGGATCAAATAGGGAAGAATTTCTAAAATCTTTGGGTGAAGTGGCAACAAAACGATTTCACACGTTGGTGTGTAGAATGTATGTGTCCGGCGACATACCGTAAGTAGGGTGTTTAGGTTTTTATGTTGGTAACGCCATTTAGCGCTCTGTATGAAAATCACTGACTGTGCTGTGTGCAGTCTGTCGCTGGTTTGCATTGTTGGAATATTTGCTATTGTAGTGTTGGGCAGTTGAATGTGAACAGCGCGTAGCGTTGCGCAGTTGGAGGTGAGCCGCCAGAAGTGGTGGATGTGGGGAGAGAGATGGCAGAATTTTTAGAGCGGACGATCTGGACGTGTGTCCATCAGAATGAGTATATTTGTAATATTGGATATCATGAACTGATGTACATATGATGACTTTTGAACATTATTAAGGTAAATACATTGTGTGTTCTCTATCAAAATCTTTCATTTGCTAACTATGCCTATCAATAGATAGTGCCTTCAGTAGCTAGAATCTTTTATTCAGCTGGGAGTATTGGAGCACGCTGTATTGCAGTAGATTGAGTAACGAAGATTTTTGTGGGGTAAGTGATTCATGAAAGGTATAGGTTATTGTTAGTCAGGGCCATTCTTTTGTGGGGATTATTGAAAGTCAGATTGCGTTGCGCTAAAAAGTATTGTGTGTCAGTTTAGTGATGATCAGAATAAGTAAAGAGAGAAATGTCTGAGTACGTTCAGTTCTGCTCAGCTGTTTGAAAATCAAATAACGTTGAGGTTTTCCAGCACTGTCATTTACAAATTTTTTGTATGGGGATGTTTCAACAGCATCTGACTTTTGAAGAATTATCATCCACACAATTTTGAAGACCGCAAGAGCTGACACGTGAGAGAACTATCGCACAATCAGCTTAACAGCTCATGCACCCAAATGGCTGACAAGGATAATATACAGAAGAATGGAAAAGACATTACGAATGTCCTAGATGACGATCAGTTTGTCTTTAGGAAAGGTAAAGGCCCACAGAGGCAATTCTGACGCTGCGGTTGATAATGGAAGCAAGACTAAAGAAAAATCAAGACAATTTCATAGGATTTGTCGACCTGGAAAAAGCATTCGACAACGTGAAATGGTAGAAGGTGTTGGAAATTCTGACAAAAACAGTGGTAAGCTATAGGGAGAGACGGGTAATATACAACATGTACCAGAGCCAAGAGAAAATAATAAGAGTGGACGACGAAGAACAAAGTGCCCGCATTAAAAATGGTGTAAAACAGGGTGTAGTCTTTCTTCCCTACAGTTCAATCTGTACATCGAAGAAGTAATGATGGAAATAAAAGAAAGGTTTAGGAGCGGAATTAAAATTCAATGTGAAAGGACATCAGTAATACAATTCGCTGACGACATTGATAACCTGAGTGAAAGTGAAGAAGAATTACACTATCTGCTGAATGAACAGTCTAATGACTACAGAATATACTATCCAAGAAAGACGAAAGTAATGACAAGTAGCAGAAATGAGTACAGCGAGAAACTTAACATCAGGATTGATGGTGACGAAGTAGATGAAGTTAAGGAACTGAGCTATCTAGGCAGTAAAATAACCAATGACCGACGGGGGAAGGAGGACGTCAACAGCAGACTAGCACTGGCAAAAAGGGCATTCCTGACCAAGAGAAGTCTACTGGCATCAGACATAGGCCACAATTTGAGGAATAATTTCTGGCAATGTACTTTGGACCACAGGATGTATGGTAGTGAAACATGGACGCTGGGAAAACCGGAAGACAAGAGAATCGAAGCATTTGAGACGTGGTGCTAATGTTGAAGTTTAGGTGGACTTACAAGGTAATAATCGGAGAGGTTAAGGAATACGTGAAAAATACTGACGAGGAAAAGGGATAGGATGGTAGGGCACCTGTTAAGACAACAGACACTGACTTCCATGGTACTACAGGAAGCTGTAGAGGGCAAAAACTGTAGAGTAAGACAGAGATTGGAATACATACAGCAAATACCTGAGGACGTAGGTTGCAAGCTCTACTCCGAGATAAAAAGTTGGCACAGGAGAGGAATTCGTGGTAGACCGCAACAAACTAGTCAGAAGACTGATGACTCAAAAAAGAAGTGACAATTGTGATTACAAATGTTCATGGTGCAAGATGGATATTACGAAATATATCAATATGACTAACAAAAACATATTAACAGAAGAATAGTTTTTTGGTTATCTGACACGTTCACGAATATCTATAGATGAGAAATGTGTAATTTAAGCAAGAAAATGAACACAACTCTGGCTACAGTTTATACTGAATCGAACATTTAGGTTAGCATACGAAACTTCCGCGGAGGCAAGGTTCGTTACACATCTCTCCTCATTTACTGCATCATTCTCAAAATAAGGAAATTAGCTTTAATAATGAATGCTATGGGAGTGCTAGTCTAAGATCAGTATTTGCCTTAATAATTGCGCAATCTGATACCAGATTAAAGAACACGACAATAATTCACAAAACTGTCTTCACGTTCTTTTGATGGCAGTACAAGACTGTAAAGAAACTTTTTCCGAAGATAATTTAAACATTAGTTCACATCATGCGAATGCAATAACCACACGCAGCCTACAATCCTTGTCGGGACTGTTGATTAGCTGTACTGAGTCGCTCGCGCCTCCTTGCTCAGGGAACACTACTGAACGGTTGACCTAGTTCGCCAATCATTTACAGTATTAACCACGCAGTACATCCAGCGACACAGGCTTTACAATTACGCCATCTGCTCAGACTCTCTCAGTGCCCTTCGAAGCTTTGTGTGCTTCACATCGTCCATCCCTTAAAGCAAAGGGACCGGGAGAACTGTCGTTTGCTCATTCTTGATCGAGCCACTGTGATGTTTATGTGGGTTCCTGGTAACGCCGGTCTGACAGGAAACGGGGCCGCTGACGCTGCCGCCAAGCCTGCAGTCCCCGTACCTCGGCCCGCTAGTTCTTACATTCCCTCCGATGATCACTGTGTTGCCGTTTGTCAGCAGGTGGTGTGACTTTGGCATCACCACCGGCCCTCCCTTCATGGGAACAAGCTGCGGGTTAATAAACCTCTCCCAGCGGCTTGGCCGGCCTCCTCTCTGCTGTCTCGCCACGAGATCATTTTAACTAGGTTGTGTATTGGGTATTGTCTCTTTAGCCATCGCCATTTGTCAAGTGGTGTTCCCCCACCATTTTGTGCAAAATGCCCCCAACGTTTGACTGTCCGCCATTTTCTGATGGAGTGCCAATTTTTAACCGCTTACGTTCCCGTTTGTGTTTGCCGTGTGAGTTATCTGCCGTTTCAGCGGACGAAGCGTTTGCTGACGACCTCATTTTACTCTTTATCCGTCGTGGCAACATGGTGGAGGACATTTAATTTTTACTTCTGGACCTCGGTTTGTCTATGGCGCATTTTATAGACCTTTCTCCAAGACACTGTTCCGAGCTGTCTTCTCTTCCGTCGACTGGGATTGACGTATAGTCGTTTTTAGCTCCTCTCTCTGTTTTGGTGTTCTACAGTTTTGACGCGGGGGCGTGTGACCCTAGTTGTTTTTGCGCCCTGAAACTAAACAAATAAATTAAGTTTTGCGCGTGAATTTACATTCACTGAACCTGTAAGTAGAAAACTGACGGTACGGATAATGTCTTCAGTACTGTTAGAAACTTGAATTAACAGTTAGTGCGTCCTCGAGCTTTACACAGAGCAAAACTTTTGTTTCTAGGCTCCAAGCCTATCAGGTAAATCACTGCTCACTATACACTTCCCAGCACATCACCAGATCATTCTCACGTTTGCTTACCGTCTGTTACTTGTGGGGTATTGTACCTTCCTCCCTTTCTGGCTAACTCACAGCAGCATGAGCCTTCGTATACTGTTTGGTAAAGCGTCGTCTGAAATGTGATATAAATGCATCAAGTACAAGAGAATGAGAACGTTTCTTTAGTGCGACCTCGAGCTGAAGATCAGTTTCTTTAAGATGTCGACAAACTCCAGGCATTGGCAGCCAGACGGCCGACTACAAGAAGGGGAATGACACAGCAGCACCGGCGGCGGCAGAAACCCCTTACGAGTGTTGTCCCTGCGGCCCAGCGCTATTAATGGCGCTCGCCTTTGTGCCGCAGGAATATTACGTCCGTCCTTCGCCGCAGCATCCCAGACGCGGCGGGGTCCTTCCGTCACGGCCCGCTCCCCCTGGACTTTCCTTTCCCAGAAAAGCCGCGCCGCTTCCCGGGAAGCCCGGCGCCAGTCCTGGAACCGCAGGGAGCCACAACTTCCCCCCCCCCCCCCCTCCCTCTACCATCGCCCCCGCAACCCCTTTTGTCGCCAGACCCTGGCCGGCCGCAGTTAATCGATGTCTCGCCGTCTTTTGTCGCGTCCCTCACAATTAAGCACGGGCCACGCTCGTGGCGCCCCCGAAATTCCTCTCGTGATGAGCTGTGTGCCAGTGGGTTTTTCTTTATATGCGTCTCCCTCCTCCCGACCGGCGGCACATGACGTATTTCTTCCACACTCAAAGGACAGCCGTTTCTAATGATCTCGGTAAATGCCCCGTCCCGCATTGACTGCTCCATCAAATAAGTGCGACATAGGGCGAAGAATAATATTACTCGCATTTTTTATTCGTGGTCAGTAGCTGACACATTTTCAGCGTGAGTCATGAAAATACCTCGAGAAACACGAATGTACAGAAACGTAGTTCGTATCAAAGACGAACAGTGTATCCGTCTTACTTGAGCAACGAAACAAAATAAAATAAAGAGTCAAGCAAATGTAGTTTAGCTACCTGGGGGGCAGCCTTATTGCCCCTCTTGTAGCAATATGTTTTTCCAAGGTCCATTCAAAATGTAACACATAGTGTGTAAGAAAATGAAACACCTAAAGCTGTCCTTATGATGATATTTATTGTCTGGCTACCAGTTTTGGTGCACAGTGCACCATCGTAGAGCCTCAGCTCAAAAATTGTTTCAAATGGCTCTGAGCACTATGGGACTTAACATCTGAGGTCATCAGTCCCCTAGAACTTAGAACTACTTAAACCTAACTAACCTAAGGACATCACACACATCCATGTCCGAGGCAGGATTCGAACCAGCGACCGTAGCGGTCGCGTGGTTCCAGACTGAAGCGCCTAGAACCGCTCGGCCACACTGGTCGGCCGCCTCAGTTGATGTAGAGGGGTTAACAGCATCCGTATACACAATGCATCAGGTGGCAACTTCCATAACTGGTTTCCGCAGACTACCTATTACGATGATGTTGCCTCTCTAACGATCAACTAGTCAACCATAATGTAAAAAACTACTTTTGCTGGAGAAAAGCCAACGTTTCGGCCACGATTACAGCGGCCATCTTCTGGGTCTAAATGGTCATTAGACCCAGAAGAAGGCCTCTGCAGTCGTGACCGAAACGTTGGTTTTTCTCCAGCAGCAATAGTTTTTTACATTATTACGCGGTACCATACCCAGAAAACTTTTATGTCGACTGACTCTGGCCGCGGAAGCCTACGCAATTATATTAGTCAACCATAGCTGATAGTTGGAGAGACATCTCTGACTGGTTTCGGCAGCCTACCTTATAGCGCGATGTTGTCTCTCAAATAATCAACTAGTAAAACTAGTTGGAGGCAGTCTGCTGGAACGAGTTATAGATGTTGGCCGCTGAAGCATCATGTATACGGATGGTGTTAACCCCCTCTGCATCAGCTGAGTCATGAAGATGGTGTACTGAAGTAGCCATACAATAAATGTCGTCATAATGACGGCTATAGGTGTTCCATTTTGATATATAAGTGGACGGCCGAAGTCCTCCATACCTCCAATCATAAGGATGGCCGTACAAGAACTTAATGTAACACCCTCTCAAGAACGCCACCTGTGCTGTGACTAACGCGTGAGCGGCCGCTCAAGGCCCGAAAACAAGGGATGAGTCGAGATGTATTTAATGAATATAAAATCAGGTGATAGTTTCGGGACCCTTTCTGCCGTATCCATATTTTGCGCACTTCGAATTACAGAAAAATCCAGTAGCGAATTAAAGTATCAAAATAATTCCAGAAAGAAAAGAAACCTTATAACAATGCTTCTCTAGAAACAGATTGAACGAAATATGTAAACATATTTACACTGACGTCACTTTGAGATGAATTAAAAAATTGCTAAGAATGGCGGCGGTCGTTCAAAATATTCCATGTTCAAACGGAGCATCTTCTTGGTCTTGAGGCACGAACGTTTCAGAAAAGCCCACCATTCCAAGGGCGTAGACTGCACCACGTTAGTAAACCTCTGGGGCAATAAGGATGTATTCACTTTGGCACCGACTACGGTCGTCAGATTCCGTCGTCAGAGGTTGCCCTATAACATCGACCAACAACTTGACCACGGTGTGGCTGATCTCCTTTGTGAGTTTGAGGCAGAGTCAAGGAGGTTTGGTTGGGTTACAATCCATATGAAATTCTTTAGATTTTAGCCTCCAGGTGTGGGACGGACACCACCACACCTCTGTGATTACAAATGAGTGCTGCAATGCGGAGTTTGCTATTATAACGACCCCCAATACAAGTAAATAAGCTGTATCCGTCTTGAAAAGAACGTGGTGAGTACTGTACACTCTGTTACTGAAATTACCACAACTGTTTTGCCAATATATGAGATGAAGGTAAAAACGCCATGCCACAAAAGTTAGAAACGCTTTAATTTTGTGACACCACTTTCCTTCTCCGGCCAACGATTAGTATCAGGGACCACTATCTTTGAATTTAACATGCCATTTTGATATTCTTCATATTTACATGTGTATATTATGAAAATATTTGGTTTCAATAATACGCTGCATTCAGGGTCGCTACCAAACATGGTCCGAGTATGGTTTACTATGCTGCAGGGGTAGGCTGTCAACTACACTGTTTTGCCAATGAGATTATGGGCACATAATGGTTAAATTACGTCGTAAAGTAGATGCAGTTTGTATTATATGATGCACCGATAAAAATTTTCTGTGAGTACGCAACTATTATGTAATTAATTAAAGGCAGATTTGTGGTTTCGCAGGAGCTTACTTTATTATAAAAGTAGTGAAAATTAATTAAATACTGGCAGAATATTCAATCGGCCTCTGGTAATGGAACCTTCAATTAACTTTAAACACTTGCTGGGTGGCAGTATTATTTCAGAGTGAGTGTAGCTTTCAATAAAGGAAATCATCCATGTCACAGTGTCCTTTTTGTGCACTCGGACAAAGCATAGCTTCGAAATTCGCTGTGGAATATCGTTTATATTTCGTAGTATTTATGGAGCAAGAGTGAACATGACACTTCCTGGCAGCTTACAACTGTGTGCCGGACCGAGACTCGAAATCGGGACCTTTGCCTCTCGCGGGCAAGTGCTCTATCAACTGAGCTACCCAAGCACGACTCACGCCCCGTCCCGAGAGCTTTACTTCTGCCGGTACCTCGTCTCTCATTCAAGACTGAACATATTTGAGACGCCCTGCTAAACACGCAGGACAGAACAGGTAGTTTAAAGTGTGGAAAGGGGCCAAAATAATTTACACTCGATCATAAAACTTTATTTATTTGACCAAACATTACAAGAGCCAAGAAAATGTTTAAAAAAGCACAGCATTAATTTACTGACTGAATGCGCCATGCAATATCATGCCTTAAGGGAAAGACCACTTTCATCAAAATGAGCTGAAATCCAATAACTTAAGACTCAAACCAAAATCAAAAATTTAAAAGGCAGAAGGCCTTCTCTTAAATAAGTTCTTTCAATCAGGCTGAAAGCCCAAACAATCTGACACCTTAAGAGCAAAACAACTTTAATTTTAAAAAATCGGCTGAAGGCCCATCTCTTAAGACTCAAACCAAAATAAATTTTTAAAAGACCAAGGCCTTACCTTAAAACAGTTCTTTAAATTAGGCTGAAGCCCCAAACAATCTTACGCCTTAAGGGCAAAACAACCTTAATTTAAAAAATTGGCTAAAAGCCATACAAATATAAACAACAAAAACAAATAAGAAAAAACAGTACACCCAACAGCGCTCACAAGTTTCCGGGGGTCGGTCTGGAATTCAAAAACTAACGCACGCTTAGGTGAGACAGGCAGTCTGTTCAACCATTCTCGATCTGACTACAATTCAACCGACAGACAGTCAACGGACCCACCGACAAGATAATTTCTTCTCCACCCGACCAGCACACAACGGGGAGTTCAATGGAACAACGTGTAAGGTATTGGCGCCCGCAATCAATTATACATTGAGCTGTCACACTACACACCATGCTGGATAGAGACAACACGACGAGGAAAATAAAGTGCCTAAATTTGCGTCAACAGTCAGAGCAGGTAACCGAAACGTTGGCGGCCACAAGGCAGAGGATTCCACTGGTGCACTTCAATTCAAAATAACCAACCACAGTTAAACTCCACCGGAGGGTGGCTAAAATTTGCCAACTTGAAAACACACGTTGTTGCTCGCGAGAATGTCCCACCAGCCGTCAACGAAATCCAAAGGACACAATGTGAACAGTCGTGACTTGCCGGTAGATTAAGTCAGAACTCAACTTTCGTGCCCAGGATCGGTGAGCCACGAAACTCGTAGCAATGGGAACACCCCCACACACTCCAACCGCGTGTGGACACCACCAGCGGCCTTGGCCAAACTACACGCCGCGGAGATTTCCTCGCTGCTCCACGCCAACCGACCAACTGCTCACATACAGCCCAGCCGTAAAATATAAGCGCCAGGCCAAAGATAGTACAAGGTGCGAATATCGATACACACTGCTGCTGCCACTCGCAGAGAGAGAGGACAACAGCATAATCGCGATAAACTGGGGAAACTAAACACAGAATAGTAATCAAGGCTTAATCAGACATAACATGAGCCAGCCACGGCTCAATATTAGCTTTTTCATTAGTCCTTAGGGCATCGTATGTAGTATTCAACGTATCACACAAAGTTTCCAGAAGTGATGTATCAGGGTATATACCAGAATATTGGAAAGATGTAATGGCCAGATATTAAATACTGACGTGTCGTGTCTAGTTTTACTTGAGCCAGAACTTCATCTTTATCGTACCCGAAATTGCATTTTTATCGTGATCGAAATTAGCTTTCTTTGTGCGAATCTGTTTCGCGTATGGGTCTTCGTCTTTACATACTCAAGATGATTAGCGGTGATCCCGAAAAGCAAGATTACAATAACTCTGCTTTGCTGAATATATTTCAAGTTGAGCAGACATACAATAATGAACCTTCAATGACTGTCGTTTAGCATACGTATGCAAGATAAACAAAGTTTACAAGCAGATACTTTGAAGGCGTAAAGAACTGAAAAGTGGACAGACTTAACACTACATTTTGAAATCTCTTCATGTAACAGAACCATCGCACTACTAGCGTAAAGGCGCCAGTAAACAGTAATAATAATTTGTGGCCAGCCAATGCCCACCTACCATAGCCCCAAAAAGACCTGCAACAGTAACTTCAAGCATGGTAAGATACGCCATCCTTCTCACTTGAACGAATTAATTTTTTGAGGTAATAACGTATACCTAAAATAACGGGTAAAGATTCTGCCTACTTGTTGTTTCCAACAAACGTGCGATTTCTATCCATAGATTCCAAACTACATCCCGATTATGATTTTTTATCCTCAGAGCACCACAAACTCACCCTTCCTTGGAATAAATTTGTGAGTTTCTCACAGCCCATACGTGAGACCATCGGTTGATTTGACAGAAGAAAACAAACTGATCTGAATTTCACCGATTGTCGTCCGAAGTCTACACGTTCGGGCGATGAGGTCGGCTACAGTGTGACCACGCTCGTACGGGCGTACTGATTTTAAAAGATCGGCCGTCTTCGGTCGATGTCGGTCGTCGGCGGAATCCGCCCATATCGGTGCCACTGTGACTGTAGCCTAAGGAAGCGACCAGTTCCATGGCCGCAGGAGACAGCTATCCGCTTGTCCGCTAGGAAATGTGGCTCCAGAACTATTTTTTCAGCCATAAGCAACGTAGCGTGAGGGGCGTGCCAGCTAACAAAAGCCCTGTCCACGTTTATTAAAATCATCCTGTAAATGGCAATGTTTCCGTCTCTCTCTCTCTCTCTCTCCTTTTTTTGAGAGTATTATTATGAAAAGGAAATCAATTTTATCTTTCTTTGTGCAAGTACAAAATCACACGAAATTATGTGCAGCACTTACGATGTAGTGTTTAAACTTTATTCCCGTCTTAGTTTCCATATTTACCATAGTCTACTTACTTACTTCTCATGATTGAAATGTCTTTGGATGAAACATTTTTGTTGTACTCATTTACGATGGTGAATGGAAGCAACGAATAAAACACTTGTAAAAACATAGGACATCCAGAATGAATTTTTCATTCTGCAGCGGAGTGTACTCCGATATGAAGCTTCACAGCGAATTAAAACTGTGTGCCGGACCGAGACACGAACTCGGGAGCTTTGCCTTTCGCGAGCAGATGTTCTACCGACTGGGCTACCCAAACACGGCTCACGACGCGTTCTTACATCTTTACTTTGGGCACTACCCCATCTCCTACGATCCGAACTACGAAACTTTCAGGACCAGCACCTCTGGAAGAAACGATATTGCGGAGCACGGCTTAGCTACAGCTTGGCGGATGTTCCAAAATGAACACTCCACTCTGTAGGGGAAAAACCAAGGCAACGAGTTCGAGTCTCGGTCCGGCACACAATTTTAATCTGCCAGAAATTTGCATCACAAGAGCTCTTCATCATCGAATGTTCAAAATTCAGAATTAGTGACTGAAGACGCCTCCAATCGACTCCAGCGATAGGAAAACTGCCAGATAAAGTGATTAGACAACATAGAAAGAAAGAAATGATAGTATCCGACCAGCTGGAAAGCCATTCACAGAAGTGAAAAAAAGGGAACGCAGCGTTTCTGTGACGGCAGGAAACGCTTGGGCAAAAACCTCGCAGAAGTGCGCGCACGAGGGCCGATTGCGTTCCGCGACTGTGACCCCCGCGGCCGCTTGGCACGAGATTAAGGTTCCGCGACGGGGTGGCGCGAGCAAAAAGCGGTCCATCGACTCGCATGTCCGCGTGCGGTTTTCGCCGGCCGGGAGCACGCGTGACGCGGAATGATACCGCCAGCTGTCTGGACGTGTGTCCGCGCTGCCGGTGAGCTGCTATTGCGCCAAATTGCACGCCCGCACAGCTCCCGGCGGCGATCGCTGCGGAATGTGGTCCAGGCGGTTACGACAGGCGCGACTCTGGTCATACCTCCCTCTAATGTCGGTCATTAAAGTGGACGCAGAGTCGGGCGAGCGAGACGGCGCAGCGCCACCTGCGTTCCAGGCGGCAGTCGCGAGGGAAGCAACGCCGCGGTCAGTGGGATACAGGGAGCTGGCGATAACATGCTGAGTACAGCCATCAGCTAAGGCCAGAGGGTATTGCAGGACTCATCCTTGGTGAGCTCATGAAGTTGTCTTCCTCCGTTCATGTCAGTTTGTAACCTCCCCCTCACTTATCGACCTTAATGACAGTGAAAAATTAAACTGCGTGTACCTAATGGAAATTTGGGAAAAGCAATCGTCACCGAAGTTAATCTGTCGGTAAAGAGGGAGGAAAGGGTTACATCTAAATGAAAGGAAAAATGCAAATGAAACTGGTGGAAATTAATTTTGAAAAGGGGTAAAGTTAATGAAGAAAGTAAATGTGCGGCCATTACGTTAACAATTAACTAGCGGTAATTAGATATTTGAGATTTGGGGGAAATTACGGTCGCCAGTCCTAAGGACAATTACTATAGTAACTGAAAAAGAAAGGTAATTACACATATACGAGTAATTAGCACTAGAAGCGTGGCAACTGAAGGTTGACACGTGTAGTGTGAAAACTGAAAGTTTGTCAGAAGTACTAAATTTCGCTACACTCTGACTTAATTTAGCAAAAGAATTAATAAAACTGGAAAATCGAAAGTTAATTTAGTGACTGAAGTTAATAGTGAGCTTTCTTTCTGAAGCACATCGACATTCAGTAAAATAAGGTTAGTCTTGGACTACCTCAACAATCATTTCAAAAGCTACTTGAATCTACGCAATTTAGAAATAAGAGAATTAACTTTGAACTTGAATTAAATGATTCTGAACAATTAACAATAGTAAAATTTAGTACGTACCAAGCTGAGCTGCAGTCACAGGTAACTAAAATACGGTAACAAAACTTGCACTCTTAATTTGTGCTTGTGCAATCTAAATATTGTAGCCAGCTGAACTTTGAAATTAAAGCAGTGAAATCGAATGATGCTGGCGTTTGAATTTCAACGACCCTCGGGCTCATTTCGGAAAAGGAAGGGACCCTGCTTGGCAATGCAATTGGGACAATGAGCAACAAAGGTTCATGCTAAGTTGCTGTAATTTTGCGAGGCAAATGGAACAATTTGAAAAGCTGAGGTCTGTCATACAGTTCTGAAACTTTACGTGCTTTTAGTCTTCCTTGTTGGTTGATTGAAGGTTTGAAGCCGTCGATCGAGGAGGTGGCGACAGTCACTCATTGTCGGCCGTCGCTGTTGCAGAAGCTGGATGTTGGCGCGCCTTCTTCTCGACACGGTCACCAGGCGAAACGGGCTCTTGATGTGCGCCAGCTAATGCTTCCCGTCCGCGACACCATGTCAGAAACTATCATCGCGAGTCGAGCGCAATTATATGCTGCCAAACCCCGAAAGCGCGGCAACTCGCGGGAGCGTCACACAACACACCTGCTTCACTCGCTACTCCAGCCAGACTCCCTCTGCCCGCGCTCCACGCGGCAGAGTTAACACTACCAAAGATCCTACACACTTTGATTCTTCACACGACCCATCGATGTAATCGTTCGATAGCAGTTTTCCCTAGGCAAGATCCAGCGTAAAAATACAAATAATATTTACGAAACAAACCAATTATACATCGACATGAGTGCATAAATATATATATACAAACAGTAAAACAATTACAATATATAAAGAGACAGAAATATCATATCTTGAGGTAACAAAACAAGGAAAAAAAATAATAGTACAATAGATGGAAATAGGAGGATATGCATTTCCGTCGTTACAGGTTAATGATTGATATAGCAGAAGTTGATTTTACGGCGTCAACTTTGTCATACTTGGAACATACACACACAAAAAAAGTTTTGCACCACCTCGGTTCCGAGATTTCCGGAACCCTGTAAGGTGCCTCTTACGTGAGGAAGACATTTTTACCAGTTTTAATAAATCATTCTCTCTTATTGATGTATTGACGATAGTTAGGCCGGTATTACACTATCAAATTTCTTTGTCCAATATCTTTGTCAAAGATATTTGATAGTGTAATAGGGACTTTGTCAAATGTCGTCCATATTTGATCAAATCTAGGGTCTCGCTGTGGATTTGATCAAAGAAATCGCTTGTCTTCTGTTCACTGCAATGTGACATGTTACCACATCGAGCGCTAGCATCGCTGCAGCGTTCTGTCGTCTGTAGTCTTTTTATAAACATTGCCGGTAAATACAATTGGTGTGTGTCGACAACTACAAAATTAATAGAGATGTATGAAGCTGATGAGGCGCTTTACAACGTGAGGCACCCTGAATACAAAAATATATTAAGAAGATTGGAGACCTGACCTGACCTAACCTAACCTAACATAGCCCTCTCTTGTAGCAAGGAATCGGAGTGTTACAGTGAGCCTGTTTTCTGAAGATGTAGCAGTTCTTAAGTGAATATTGTGCTTTGTGATATGAGGATACACTTCACTGAGCACATACAGAAGTGTATGCTCATCCATTCTTAAGTAATTAATGTATGACTTGACGTCTTCCACTGTAAGCTCACGTAGCAAGTTTTGTTGAATGCTTTTATCGTGTCGTCGTAAAACCCACGGCTTCACCCAGGTATGTTTCCTTTTTTTCCCCCGGTTCTCTTCCGCATATGCACTCAGTGCAATTCTGGTACATGCGACTGCTGCGGTTAATAACCAGTTGTTGTTGTCAGCCATCTTGAACTTTGACGAAAAATATGATGACAGTGTAATACCCCTTCTAGCGCTACGTCAAAGATCTTTGTCAAACATATTTGACGGAATATTTGATCATATCTTTGATCAAATCTTTGACAAAGAAATTTGATAGTGTAATACCGGCCTTAGAAAGTGCTGTAGTCCGTAGCCGGCCATGAGTCGGAGAGCATTTCCCACGCTGGCTGGCTAGGTGACGAAGCGACCGTATGTCGCGCGTAGTGGGGTGGAGCTCGACGCTGGACCGTAGCAACAAGCGTCAGCCTGGGAAATATACATGATGGGAAGTACCACCATCTTGGCGCCAAAGTCACCGATTTTGTTTATTTATATTTAATAATTAAAGTCATTTAAGGCAACATGAATACTACGAGGAGCCTCTGGATGTTTAAAACTATTTATGATAATTTTGCCTCGTTAAAATTCACACCCGTTCATTAACAAATGCATACCTTAGTAAGTACGAACTTGATCGGAAATCCACGAACTGTGACGAAACTAATAAGAGATACGGACTGCGCGGCAAAGTCGGCAGTCGGCGTTAAGAGCTCTTCCTGTCTTGTTTGATGGTAGCCATGCTCTCGGTTTCGAGTAGTTCATGATATAAGTGTTTCATTATTGATCTAATAGGAATAAAAGTGATTCTGAATGTTAATTTCGAGTAAATAGATGCCCCATAGTTGATCGCCAGCAATTTCAGATAATTAGCTTCCACCGACAGAGACATCCAATGCGCCAATGAAGAATCTGCACGGGACGACATTTACGAGAGCTGCACCGCGCACAGGTAGGAGGAAATCCGACGACACGACCCGTCAGGGCGGATCAAGGAAGGTCCAACTTACACTCGCAAATTCCGGGTGGAAATGCTGACCAGTTATACTGTACGTCACATATACCACCCTCTACGACTCGCGGCTAAGTTGAGTAATAACAGTATCAGCTTAGGAGCGAGGGGATCTTGCAACCTGTACAGGAAATTGGAATAGAGATCAACATAAACATCATTTCCGCCCTTTTTATTGCTCATGAAAATCACACATTGCATGTTGTACCACCATACAGCGAGACCTTCAGAGGTGGTTGGTCCAGATTGCTGTACACACCGGTACCTCTAATACTCAATAGCACATCCTTTTGGTCTGATGCATGCCTGTATTCTTTGTGGCATACTCTCCACAAGTACATCAAGGCACTATTGATCCAGATTGTCCCACTCCTCAACGACGATTCGGCATAGATCCCTCAGATTGGTTGGTGCGTCACATCATCCATAAACATCCTTTTCAAACTATTCCAGTCATGTTCGTAGGGTTCATGTCTGGAGAACATGCTGGTCACTATGTAAGATGGCAAGAACTGGGCCCCTTACATGAAGTCATTAAAGATCACCTAACTCACGTTGAGCGAACAATGGGGCTGAGCAAAATGACTGACAAGGCACAATGCATCTTGTAGATGGTATAGTATTGACATATTAGAATAATCATTGTCGGGTGATGGTTTTAAAGTAATTCACACGACATGAAAACGCATCGATTTACTGGAGGCTAGTTTATCCCAGGGAAGTACCCAGAAATGACCACGGTGCGCGGCTGGGGAGCAGTGAAGGGAAGTAACAATAGGCAACTTAGGGTGGCTCAAGCTCTGAGAAAGCAGTAACGGGGCTCGACCTCCAGCTGCCTTAAGATGAGTGACAGCGAGTGGGTGGTTGACCCCATGCTGGTGTACCGGGAACTTGTACACATGTTGATAAATGTCCGTCACCCCGTTTTCAGTGAAACATGCGAGAAAGCCGTGCAAAGCTGCAGTGGAGCGGTCAACAGAGGTCAAAATATGCGTGTTCGTCACTACAGCAACTTCACACTGAATTCACAGTCCGCAGAGTCTGAAGTAAATCAGGTGAAGAGCGACAGAATGAAATACGCTGGCCTCCGATGGGAACATAGGACCAAGGAATATGAAGTACTCTCCTGGGAGTCAGAATTCCGGAAAAATTGGTGTTTGTGCAGACGCTAACCTTGATGGGTGTCCTGGGAGGAATTAAATAGCAGAAGTTGAGAGGAAGGGAAATTTTGTGGGAATTTGTTCACTTCCCAGAGCAGGCATTGGTCGGCGCTGGGAAGCAATGTGTAATTAACGCGACTTGCGCTGCAATTGGCGTTAGTGATTTTGCTGGAGGGGAAACCAAGACGAAGAGCGGACTGGGAGAAGTCCCCATAGAAGTCTTCCATTCCCAGCTTGCCTAGAGTGTGGACGTGGTGTTCTTTACTCAGCTTGCCTGAGAAAGAGTGAGCATCTCTGCAGTTTAGGAATTAGCAAATGGAACGATTGAGCTTGGAGATAGGAAGTTTTGGTTCAGCTATGTACTGAGCAAGATAGCTACAAGTGAATAGACGAGCGCAGCCTTGCAGCACCACGAGGTCGGCCGACGTCCGCACAATGACAGTGCTCCACCATGCTGAATTCGGTGATATTGCGCCCGTTCCGGCCACTGATTAATTTGTTGGATCACATTGGCAAAGTTTCCACGAGGGTTCCATGGGCCGTGTATTGCAGAATTCTTCTCGCACTTTGCATTACGCCTGGGTCAGTCGATAAGAATTACTTTTGATTTATTGCGCTTTACCCCACGCAAACGCAATTTATTACCACTGCCTGTTAGGAGAGTCATGAAATGTGATGATTGAAGGTCGTGAGTTAAAAAAAAACCTGTTCTAATCGACTGCATCTGTTTTCAATCAAGTAGTTGAAATCCCAAGTCACTTTCTTAATTAATTTTATGTTCAACATTTGCATCTGGTGTTCGATAGCTGAATATAACATCAATGTGCACCCCTTTTTGACTAAAAGGGATCAATTCTGAACCAATTAATGTCAACACTGCCACCGCAGTTCAATCAGGAGTCACAGAGCCTCATTACTTTCTTTGCGTTATCTGACATTGCGCAGTTTTGCACTCTCTGTTGATCTGTTAGTCAATTACCTGGGGTGAACACACACCAAAACCAGGTAAGTGACGTGTGGGGTGTTACAACTATAGTTGAGCAATGTCGTTATCCTGAAGGAACTCATTCACAAGACGTGCACGAGAGGGTGCGAATTGTCGTCCATGAAGACGAATGCCTTGCCAATATGCTTCCGATATGGTTGCACTATTGGTCGGAGGATGGCATTCACGTATCGTACAGCCGTTACGGCGCCTTCCGTCACCACCAGCGGCTTACGTCGGACCCACATAATGCCAACCCAAAACAGCAGGGAACCTCCTCCTTGCTGCACTCGCTGGACGGTGTGTCTAAAGTGTTCAGCCTGACTGGGTTGCCTCCAAACACGTCTGCGTCGATTGTCTGGGTAAAGCCATATGCGACACCTATCGTTGAAGAGAACGTGATGCTAATCCTGAGCGGTCCATTCGGCATGTTGTTGGACCCATATGTACTGCGCCGTATGGTGTCGTGATTGCAAAGATGGACTTCGCCATGGACGTCTGGGGTGAAGGTGCGCTTCATGCAGCCTATTGCACACAGTTTGAGTCCTAACACGACGTACTGTGGCTGCACGAAAGGCATCATTCAACATTCTGACGTTGCTGTCAGGGTTCCTCCGAGCCATAATCCGTAGGTAGGTGCACAATGGGCGGCCCGAGCGAGGCAGGTCATCGACAGTTCGTGTCTCTCTGTATCTCCTCCATGTCCGAACAACATAGCTTTGGTTCACTCCGAGACGCCTGGACACCTCCATTGTTGAGAACCCTTCCTGACCCAAGGTAACAATGCGGACGCGATCGAACCACGGTATTGACCGTCTAGCCATGGTTAAACTACAGACAACGCGAGCTGTGTACCTCCTTCCTGATGGAGTGACTGGAGCTGATCAGCTATCGGACCCTCTCCAGTTAATAGGTACTGCTCATGCATGGTTGTTTACATTTTTGGGCGGGTTTAGTGACCTCTCTGAACAGTCAAAGGGGCAGCGTCTGTGATGCAATATCCACAGTCAACGTCTATCCTCGGGAGTTCTGGGAACCGGGGTGAGGCAAAACTTCTTTTGATGTGTGTGTATCACGCATTCCAACAACATATTTGATAACTCCACGACCAGAGGGCAAATGTCCTGCTACGGTCACCAGTTAAACTCTGCTGGAGAGATAAATTAACAATGAACTGGAAATAAATATTATATTTTTCGGAAGAACTGACTGGCTTGGCTTCGCATTTACGCGACTGTGAAATCATGAAACATTTCAAGTGCTGTAATGCAATTGACACTGGACAATCCGACTTTTTAATTAAGTGAAGAGAACATTCTAAACAGTTACTACAATCTCGGTGAGACTGCCGCAGTGGAGGCGTGCAAACGTCGACCAAACCTGCCATTGTGGTTTGTAGACCGACACGCACCCGCTTTTCCACTTGGTATTTGTTAATAGCATAACAGAGAGATTAATGTTAAGAAATAATAAAACGAAAGTCATTACTGGTATGATATAAATAATTATTCACACTAATGCGTATACATTGATAAATTCATCTTGTCACCCCAATACCAGGAGGCAGAAGGGTGAGGAGGGAAGTGACAGACGAAGGGTTTCAGACAAAAGACGATAATTTACTTTACAGAGATGCACGTGTCACTCTCTCTATTCCTCCCGAGTTTAACTGTTACCATTTTTACGATATTACATTGTGAAGCCGTAAGTTCTTTTCTTATTATACTAGATAACATGCACTACTGGCCATTAAAATTGCTACACCACGAAGATGACGTGCTACAGACGCGAAATTTAACCGACAGGAAGAAGATGCTATGATATGCAAATGATAAGCTTTTCAGAGCATTCACGCAAGGTTGGCGACGGTGGAGACATGAGGAAAGTTTCCAACTGATTTCTCATACACAAACAGCAGTTGACTGGCATTGCCTGGTGAAACGTTATTGTGATGCCTCGTGTAAGGAGGAGAAATGCGTACCATCAAGTTTCCGACTTTGATAAAGGTCGGATTTTCGCCTATCGCGATTGAGGTTTATCGTATCGCGACATTGCTGCTCGCGTTGGACGAGATCCAATGACTGTTTGCAGAATATGGAATTGGTGGATTCAGGAGGGTAATACGGAACGCCGTGCTGGATCCCAACGGCCTCGTATCACTAGCAGTCGAGATGACAGGTATCTTATCTGCATGGCTGTAACGGATCGTACAGATTCGTTTCGATCCCTGAGGTAACAGATGGGGACGTTTGCAAGACAACAACCATCTGCATGAACAGTTCGACGACGTTTGCAGCAGCATGGACTATCAGCTCGGCTACCCTTGACGCTGCATCACAGACAGGAGCGCCTGCGATGGTGTACTCAACAACGAACCTGGGTGCACGAATGGCAAAACGTCATTTTTTTCGGATGAATCCAAGTTCTGTTTGCAACATCATGATGGTCGCATCCGTGTTTGGCGACATCGCGGTGAACGCACATTGGAAGCGTGTACTCGTCATCGGCATACTGGCGTATCACCTGGCATGATGATATGGGCTGCCATTGGTTACACGTCTCGGTCACCTCTTGTTCGCATTGACGGCACTTTGAACAGTGGACGTTACATTTCAGATGTATTACGACCCGTGGCTCTACCCTTCATTCGATCCCTGCGAAATCCTACATTTCAGTAGGATAATGCACGACCGCATGTTGCAGGTCCTGTACGGGCCTTTCTGGATACAGAAAATGTTCGACTGCTGCCCTGGCCAGCACATTCTCCAGATCTCTCACCAATTGAAAACGTCTGGTCAATGGTGGCCGAGCAACGGCTCGTCACAATACGCCAGTCACTACTCTTGATGAACTGTGATATCGTGTTGAGGCTACATGGGCAGCTGTACCTGTACACGCCATCCAAGCTCTGTTTGACTCAATGCCTAGGCGTATCAAGGCCGTTATTACTGCCAGAGGTGGTTGTTCTGGGTACTGATTTCTCAGGATCTATGCACCCAAATTCCGTGAAATTGTAATCACATGTCAGTTCTAGTATAATATATTTGTCCAATGAATACCCGTTTATCATCTGCATTTCTTCTTGGTGTCGCAATTTTAATGGCCAGTAGTGTATTCTAGAGCCAGACTATTACATCTGTTGCGAAAAGGAATACATTTCATTTAAACAAGAAAATAGAGAAAAAATGGTTTGTGTTTCTATAGGATTTTGTCGATCCGATTTTGGTACGACGCCCCTCGGGAGGGTGTCCAACAACACAGTTAATGTCAAGAAGTATAACAGATTGCGTAAGGGCCAGCTATAGAAGAGCGAGCTATTGAATTGCTCGATTTGTAAAGCTCTTTCTCTTGAATAAATCATCCAATTTTTCTGATATTGTAATTATTTGTTTCTCAGCATATGTTCATTACATTCACCTATTTTCGGCCTATTAGGATGATTCCTGCATGGTGTGTCGTTTTTATTTATTTATTATCTTCGAGTGGATTTCATGCACCGTAAAGAGGCAACCTAATTTACATGATCCACATTCGGGTTGCCTATCCTGAGGAGGATGAAATATTTTCCAGACCAGTTTTATTTTGACTACCCCGTATAACACTCGATTACTTATAAGTGTTTCGCTACTCAAGAGACGGGTATTAAAAGAAGGGTAGGTGTGTTCATTGCAACGGAATCATGTTAGCGAGACAACCTAATGAAATCGTGGAGTAGTATTGATGGTGACTGTTGGACATGCTGCCGTAGCTGTTACTTCCTTCCACTACCTCCGGATAATTGTTTGCATAAAAGATCTGTCTCCATGACCGTGGCGGCATTGGAGAATGGAACCGGCAGCCGGTGTTTCCGTCAGAAAGTGTTTGCGGAATTAGTGACCAAGGGAAAGCCACAGACAAGTAACTTGGAGACGGGAAGTGAATACATTTTTGTGTATATTCAGTCATAAACAAAAAACAAACACGAGGCAATCTCTAAAGACTGGATGACACCAATCCACAATCTCAGACTGTCCGTAGTCTGTCATCCATGGGATTATGAATATATAAAAGAAGAATGCAGAAGATGAATAAAACTTCGTCCTGTCCAGAGGGAGTTCTGTATGGTAAAAAGTGTGTGAAACTGTTTTGAGTGAGAGAGGGAGACGTTAGTTGAGCGAATGACGTTCAGATGATATGTGCGGCAACTCTTACCGGAGTAGCATCGGCGTGTGTTGTGCAGTCGACTCACGCAACAAACCGTGTGCGTGCACAATTTCGACGACCGCTGTAGCCGTGTGCATTCTCTCACGACGCGTCCGGATTTGCACCGTAATTACTGAATGCACATCTGATTCAAGAGCGTTGGAGGGCAGAAGAAGGTGGTAGTTGGATGGCACCAACCTTCACGAATGATCCAAAACGAAATGGACGCTACGAAAGGCACGTAATAGCGAGGCTGGAGAAAGTGTCTACAGTAGTTCTTCTGTGTGGATGGTGTGCCTCCACAAGTAAAATTTACTCCGCTCAGACAAACTTGCGGGGGATACGACACTGATCCCTGCTGCTACATATTTTGTGGTGGGATCAGAGTGACTTCCAGATTTTTAGGTTAGCTAATCTAAAATGACACCATCCGAGAACGCTTGGAAAAAACGTCTCTTCCCCACCAGCGTGGCTACGAACCATATTTGATTCAAAACGGTTCTTTCTTCTTTAATGCGACACGCCATGTCGTGACTTTTTTAATAATAGGTCCTTATCATCCAATGGTCTGATATTTCAGTAACTGATCTTTGGGTGTAGAATCCCGAGAAAATGTGATTTTAAAGGATAAATTGCATGTTACGTTTTCCAGCTTACTTAATACGTACACAACCGACCAGTAATTGCGACCTTTGGACTGACGTTTCCCCTTCTGTCGGATTTTGTGACTGGATTTTATATCGACTGAATAATTCGGTACTCCTTTGTTTGTAAGAGTTGGACGGTGCGGTTACTAGGACAATTGCACGTGTGTAGAAAAGATCTACGTAAAGGACGAGATTTTCATAAGCCATCGGCCTTAACAAATCCGAAATATAGCCTAACATACAGCTCAGAGGAAGCGGTCTGAGTGATGTGTCGCATATGGAACAGCACTTGTGCCAGAGAAGAAGTGTTACCAAAAACCTCATTGGATCTTCTGTGTCTTTTGCGTTAACCGAACCTGATAAGGGTTCCAAACTGATGAGGAATATTCTTGAATCCATCTCACCGACATTTTTGAGCCACTTCTTTCGTGGATCCTCCTAAAATTGTTTCACTGAATCTCAGCTTCGTATCTGCTTTTCCTACTACTGTTCCACTTAAGGTCGCTCCAGACGGTTACTCCTAGATATTTTATGGTTGTTTCTCTTTAGAATGATCTATCACAAATTGTGTGGTTGGACAGTAATGGATCTATTCATGTGCTATACGCCACATTCCTTAAAGTTCACAATCTACCACCATTCCTCGCATTAAGCATCGACCCCTTGCAGCTCTTCATGCACTTCGCTACAGACTTCTAGCCTTGCTGCCTGCCTACAGGCAACTGCGTCGTTTGCAGACTGCCTCATGAAGCTTCTCAGGTTAACAACTACATTATCTATTTTTATTTACTCGTTCGGCATTTACAAAGGCATTCATGACGTAATATATTAACCAAAATATTATGAAAGTGCTATACTGAGTTACGACAAATTCCACGTACGTTCTTACAGCCCTATACAATATTAAGAATGTCCCTGTGCCACTCTATGGAAGAGTCGGAAAGTCTGAGTATGTCCTTCAGATCACTCTCACAGCCATGCACTGCACACACAAGTAAACGGTCCATTTATTGGATATCCCTGCACCCACACTGAGGACTGTCCAATTGGCCCCATCTGTTCACCAATTATTTACACGTAACACACACTCGTCCCAAGATTCCCCGTCCTTCCCTAATCCGACGAGACCGATGACCTCGCTGTCGGGTGCAAATGGTTCAAATGGCTCTGAGCACTATGGGACTTAACATCTGTGGTCATCAGTCCCCTAGACTTAGAACTACTTAAACCTAAGGACATCACACACATCCATGCCCGAGGCAGGATTCGAACCTGCGACCGTAGCGGTCGCGCGGTTCCGGACTGAAGCGCCTAGAACCGCTCGGCCACCACGGCCGGCCCGCTGTCTGGTCTCCTTCCCCAAAACGACCAACCCACCAACCAACGAGAGGGTTCAAAGTTGTCCGCAGTTTGCTTCGGAGGTTGAGTCCATCGATCTTCTTCTTGGGGTCGTCCACCAAGTTTCGGTTCTTATGTCGACTTACAGCTCTTAGTTCTTTCTAAGCTGTCTCCCAGCTGGAGCGTTGCAGTTCTTCCCCAATTTTCCGTAAAGTTGACCTGGATTCACGTATGTTTAGAGGTGTTAGATCACGCTGCATAGGAAGTTGTGGGTTGTCTAGCATTTTTCTGTATGGTCTTGTGGCTAAGTGTGATCACCTAATCTGAGGGGGCTCTGCGTTTGCTAGGACGGTGACCCAGGCACTTAGAGTGGCCAGAAGTGTTTCAGAGATTATCCGCATCGCCTCCTTCAGTTGGACGTCCACTTTAGATGCGTGTGCACTTCTCATGCGGACTGCCGAACAGTACTCAGCTGTGCTGTAGACAAGCGCTAGTGCTGAATTCCTCAGTGTGCTCGCTCCGCAACCTCAGGTCGTTCAAGACAATTTCGACAGGACAGCATTACGTGACTTTAGTTTCTGTTTTGTATCTTACAGATGTGAGCCGTACGTTAGGGTGCGATCTAATATCACTCAGAAGTATTTAGATATAACCTCGTCCCTGATTCTTGGTCATTCATTGGGAGTTGTACTTTTCTATTTGAGTCTCTAGTGTTAAACGCATTATGGTGTTGGTCGTTTTGCTACGGTTTGGATGAAGTTACCACCGGGATCAGTAGGTACTTCCAGGTTTGCATTCAATATTTCGTCAAGGTCGTTAAAATGTTTACTTTTGTATGCTATTGCAAGGTCATCCGCTTACGCACATCTACGTGATTTTGTGTCTGGCATGTCGGTAATACATAGATTGAATTGGCTGGGTGCTCTTTCCGAACACTGTGGAAGGCCATTATTCAGAATCATGCTCTTGCCGTTCATTAGACGATGTGAAACCTTGATTATCCTGCCTGTTAGCACGATTTTAGCAAGGCGTAAGTCTATTTGCATTTAATGACTCCAGTTAATTTAAACTGTAGCGTCACAATCCCTATTGTATCGTAGGTTTAAGTAAGATCTATACAGTACAATGAAGTACCAAAGAAACTGGTACACCTGAACGTGTAGGGTCCCGGCGAGAACGCAGAAGTGCCGCAGCACGACGTGGCATGGACTCGACTAATGTCTGAAGTAGTCCTGGATGGAACACTATGAATCCTGCAGGGCTGTCCATAAATCCGTAAGTGTGCGGGGGTGTGGAGATTTCTTTTGAACAGCAAGTTGCACGGCATTCTGGATGTACTCAATTATGTTCATGTATGGGGGAGTTTGGCAGCCAGCGGAAGTTTTTAAACTCATAAGAGTGCTCCTGGAGGCACTCTACAGCAATTCTGGACGTATAGGGTGCCGCGTTGTCCTGTTGAAATTTCCCAAGTTCCTCAGAGTGCACAATGGACATGAATGGATGCACTTGATCAGACGGGATGCGTACGTAGTGTCAACTGTCAGAGTCGTACCTGGACGTATCACGGGTCCTATATCAGTCCAACTGCACACGCCCTACACCATTACAGAGCCTCCACCAGCTTGAACCGTCATGCAGGGTCCATGGATTCATGAGGTTTTTCTCATATCCGTACACTTCCAACCGCTCTCTACAATTTGAAACGAGACTCGTCCGACCAGGCAACATGTTTTCAGTCATAAACAGCCCATTGTCGGTTTTGACGGCCCCAGGCGAGGCGTAAGGTGTTGTTACTTCGGCTCCGAAAGCCCATATCGATGATGTTTCGTTGAATGGTTCGCACGCTGAAGCTTATTGATGGCCCAGCATTGAAATCAGAGCAGTTTTATGGAGGGTTGCACTTCCGTCACGTTGAACGATTCTCTTAAGTCGTCGTTGGTCCCGTTCTTGTAGGATCCCTTTCCGCCCGCAGCGATGTCGGAGATTTGATGTTTTACAGGAGTCCTGTCATTCACGGTGCACTCGTGAAATGGTCGTACGAGAAAATCCCCACTTCATCGTTACCTCGGAGATGCTGTGTCCCACGGCTCGTACACCGTGTATTGCACCACGTCCAGACTCACTTAAATCTTCATAACTTACCATTGCAGCAGCAGTAATCGATCTAAGAATTACGCCAGACATTTATTGTCATACAATAGTCGTTGCCGACCGCAGCGCCGTGTTCTGCCTTTTTATACAGGGTGATTCAAAAAGAATGCCATAACTTTAAAAATGTGTATTTAATGAAAGAAACATAATATAACCTTCTGTTATACATCATTACAAAGAGTATTTAAAAAGGTTTTTTTTTTTCACTCAAAAACAAGTTCAGAGATGTTCAATATGGCCCCCTCCAGACACTCGAGCAATATCAACCCGATACTCCAACTCGTTCCACACTCTCTGTAGCATATCAGGCGTAACAGTTTGGATAGCTGCAGTTATTTCTCCTTTCAAATCATCAGTGGTGGCTGGGAGAGGTGGCCGAAACACCATATCCTTAATATACCCCCATAAGAAAAAATCGCAGGGGGTAAGATCAGGGCTTCTTGGAGGCCAGTGATGAAGTGCTCTGTCACGGGCTGCCTGGCGGCCGATCCATCGCCTCGGGTAGTTGACGTTCAGGTTTCATAACTAACCTTTTTCGTAGGACTCTCCATACAGTTGATTGTGGAATTTGCAGCTCTCTGGTAGCTCTGCGAGTCGATTTTCCTGGGCTGCGAACAAATGCTTGCTGGATGCGTGCTACATTTTCAACACTCGTTCTCGGGCGTCCAGAACTTTTCCCTTTGCACAAACACCCATTCTCTGTAAACTGTTTATACCAACGTTTAATACACCACCTATCAGGAGGTTTAACACCATACTTCGTTCGAAATGCACGCTGAACAACTGTCGTCGACTCACTTCTGCCGTACTCAATAACACAAAAAGCTTTCTGTTGAGCGGTCGCCATCTTAGCATCAACTGACGCTGACGCCTAGTCAACAGCGCCTCAAGCGAACAAATGTACAACTAAATGAAACTTTATAGCTCCCTTAATTCGCCGACAGATAGTGCTTAGCTCTGCCTAATGTCGTTGCAGAGTTTTAAATTCCTAAAATTGTGGTATTCTTTTTGAATCACCCTGTATATCTCTGTATTTGAATACGCATGCCTATACCAGTTTCTTTGGCGCTTCAATCTGTAAACGGTAACAGCGCTATAACGCTCCTTTGCGGTACCCCCGAAATTACCTTAATATCTATCGATTTCATCCCGTTAAGAACGACGTGTTGAGTTTTGTCTGTAAGGAAGTCTTGAATCTAGTCAGAAATCTATTCCAGTACGTCGTATGCTAGTATTTTGTTGACTGAATAACAGAGCTTAACTCCAATAAATGCCTTCCTCAAGTTAAGGAACATACCATCAAGCTGGGTGGTTTTGTCTACAGTGTTCTGACTCTGACGGGCGAAATGACAGAGCTGCGTTTCACAGTATATTTCTTTATTACAGTACTGTTCTTTTGTGTACTGGTGATTGTCGTTTTAGAAAACACAGTAATGAGTGAGCATATATTATCTCCCATAATTCCGTGACATTTCGACGTCAGCGGTCCGACGACACACTGAAAACGGGAACTATTTGCACATTATTTTCAAATGTCCTTCGTTGCTCTAGACCTGAGGAAGTCATAAGTGCTTCACGAAAATCAGCAACATCACGTTTTTTGACGTTCTGAAGACACTAATTGTTTTCCAGATTTTATCATGATTATCTGGGTTATTAATTATGATGTAATATTGAAGTAACCGCTAAATTAAACAATTTTTTCTATTTTTTTAATTATTAAGCTTCAAAACAAAATGAAGTGTTACATCAAAGTATCAGGATTCTAAAAATGTTCCGTCAGAGGGAAAGTTTACAATCACCTTGTCTAGACCCACGGTAAAGTACTGCAATAGTTGTGTGCAGGCAAAAGGGAGCACGATCTACATCTACATCCACATGACCGCTCTGCAATTCACACTTAAGTGTGACTGCTTCCCGACCGATCCACTCTCGAATAGTCACATGATAAATATAAACGTCTAAATCTTTCCGTCCGATCTCCGGTTTCTCTCATTTTATCATGGGGCTCATCTCTGACTATGTAGATGAGAATCAACAAAATATTTTCGCGTTCGGAGGAGAAAGATTTTGAATGAAATTTTGGGAAAATGATCTTTTAAATTTGTATGATTTGTAGTGTAACCGAAATTTAAAATTATTCTTTTAGTGCTCACGTGAAGAATCTCACATGTTTTATTTTACACAGTCAGTTGCTACTTTTCACACTAAGCACATACCTTGTGTAAACCATTTCGTAATTCGAAATGATCTTAAGCAATGTAGAGGGTCTGCTCGATAGTTTCCTAAATTGTCCATGTTCATTAAGAAAAGGAAAAGGCCTAGAACACTTCCATCTGGAAGCTCTGATATCACTCCTGTTTCAGTCTGTCTCCCTGTCAATTGCTACCAACTTTGACCTTTGTGACAGCAAATCACGAATCCAGTCGCACAACTGAAACAATGCTCTGCACGCGCGCGATCTCATTAGAAGTTTCTTGTGAGGAACGGTATCAAACGCGTTCAGGAAATCTAGATGTATGAAATCAACTTGGGATCCCCTGCCGACAGCAGTCATTACTTCTTGTGAATAAAGAGCTATTCCTGTCTTACAAGAACTACAAGAACGATATTTCCGGGAATCGAGAATCGGATGAGGCGATGCGCGGCATCAAGGGTCAGCGTATCACGTGACGAAACAGCCAGTGGAGTCATTCGGTAGCTTTTGTGTGTAGTGTGCGGTAGTGTGCGCATAGAGCATTTAGCTTTGATTTTCATGTTAGTTTAAAGTACGGTGATGGTACATAGTGGGTGTATTGTTCATCATGGGCGACAAAAAGCAGTCGCGGGAAGTATTACGTTAGCAAACAAACAAAAGAAAAAAAGGACAGTGATATTTTTTCGAGCATTCATATTTTTCTAGTAAGACTAAGAAGCAGAAGCTGTGCCCCAGTGTAACGCTTGCCCCAGCTTTACCAATTAGCGGGGTAGGAAAAGAGTGGAGAGTTAGGCGTCGGACGTGAGACAGAGGTCACACTAGTGTTGCCGCAAAGTATTATCTGTCTCTCTTTTCGCATTACGCAGCCACAGTCTGCCTTGCACACCATTATAGAAGAGGAGCAATTCCTCGTGTAATCTCTACAGAATCTCACACGCTATCACATCCGGTCCAGATCTCCTTCCACTACAGAGTAATGTGAACGACAGTCAATGGCTGTCCATTAGAGGTCGCGGAAGAAGAAGGGACCATGGTGAAGTTGGCGATGAGTCACGCAGCTTAGATGCGGAGGTACTGTAGATCCTTCCCTTCTGCCATCAAGCAATTTACAGCGTAGCCAGCCGACATATGAGAAAAAAGGCGGACGGCTAAAGACGCGTCATCATGTGAGGCGCAGCGCTTATCTCGCTGGTATAGCCAGCTCCGAGAAGCAGTCGGGTCCAGGGTTCGCGACCCGGCGCTGTCATCGGCGCGGCTCCCTGGCAACTCTGACCCCGCACGCCGCAGTCCGTGTTTGCCAGGCCTGCCAACCCTGCAGCCGCCACAAATTAGCCTCGGGTTCCTCCACCGCCACCGAGCGTCAATAACTTCATTAGCACAATCAAAGAAGACGACAGCAGTCGTTAGCAGAGGTGCCAGCCCTCGACGTTGATTAGTGAAATTGATTACAATACTAGTGTCGGTGTTCCGCGAAGAGGAACCTGTTATCTCGAGAGGTATTCACGTGTCAGCAGCAAACGACTCTGAATGACGAATGGTGTATAAACTGAGTTATTTCACTTGTCATACTGCCAGGTACATCCCTCTCCTACTCATTTCCTTTTTTTCACTTTTTTTTAGAAGTTTTTTATTACGACAACTCACCTGCGTCTTCCTTTTACTGCCTACGATTATGGCGGAACGTTTACTTTAGCCAATCTGTTTTCTTAGATATACATGAACTCATCCAAAAATTTCTCAAGTTTTCATCTTCAGACGTACTCCAGAAGCCACCGTGCCGTGCATGGCGGAGAGTACTTTGTACCACTCCCAGCCACTGCCTCATCTGTTCCACTTGCAAATGTACCGAGAGAAAAAATAATTACTTGTATGTTTCTAAACAAGCCTTAATTTTTCTTATTTTTCCCTTTCTCGCGATGAAAGTTTGAGGTAATTGAATCATGCTGCAATCTGTCGCAAATGCTGATTCACCAGAATTTCTAAATGACGTTTCACGAAGAGTTAGTTTTGTCCTCACTCTCGCAGCACCTGAAAGTTTCTTTGGTTGTTGATGTGATCGACATTACATGGTTTCTACAAGAGAAACGTAAGTGTTTTTAAAATAGAGAGAACCGGATTGAAAACTGAAGCACATGTCACTAGTAATTTATGTTGCACCTGACTATAATGGAATATAGCGCCCATATAAAATTATTATTCCAGTGTAACGAAAAACAATTGTATCCAACACAAACTTAATCAGTAAGGCCCACTAATAATGCACGAAAGATAAAATCAGTATCGTAAATACATCGTATTAATAATTAGTGGTTCGACGGCAGATATCTGTTAGTAGCAGTTCGTTTTATTTGACTAGCTTCGGTTGTTGTCTATCATCAGCTGTATCTGTATTACAAAAGACTCATTTTTCTCATAATATGCTACTTATAGTATATACAGATATATACAGTAGATATAGCAGTTTTTTACGCGTATGTGATTTTTCAGGTCATTATAATTGACTTACCTTATACGTAACTCTTTCTAACGAATGCCTATAAATATATTTAATTATAATCATGTAGTAATACTGTTATATCATCAGCTTTATCTGTATTACGAAAGATTCATTTTTCTCATAATATGCTACTTATAGTACATACAGATATATACAGTAGATATTGCAGTTTTTTACGCGTATGTGATTTTTCAGGTCAGTATAATTGACTTACCTTATACGTAACTCTTTCTAGCGAATGCCAATAACTATATCTAATTATAATCATGTAGTAATACTATTATATGGTTTCTATAGGTACATAGTGTATGTGCAATCATGTCAGGTATTTTTTACGAATGTTAAAGTAGCTGTCACAGGCAACTGCTGTACTTGCAAAGATTATTTTCTTTTTTGTTATATATCACAGTATATGTTTAACGGTACTACTGCTTTGCATTATCTTTGTTAGCAAAACAAATAAATGTGTTATCATTAAAAAACACTAGTGAAACTTTAGACGATTTTTTTCTTTTCAAATCGATCTGTTCAGTTAAAACAAGGTCAGGATGATTCCCCATATGTATGGAAAATTTCTGTTTCTCCCAAAATGTTTAGTAAGAGCTGCCTCTACGACTGTAGGACTGCAAAACTGATAGGCATAGTGTCACGTTACTCGCCGTGTGGTTTTGTTCTACCAAATGTGTGCTAAATGAGCAAAGACAACTCGTACTATCAGTGCTAGTAGTCTGTACCAAAACTCATCTGAAATAACCTAGCGGATCCGTGGAGTTAGAAGACAATCTTCCACTTCCCTGTAACCTTGTTCGTAGTCTACTTCACGACGGAAAAAAAATTGAAAGAAGAGTGATGCAGTGCGGGGTCTTGTAACAATGACGCGAAGGACTATCTTTGTCCTCAGCACGTGCTTTCTAAGATTTTGCATCTCTTAAAGTGATTATTCTCTTCTTGATTCCCCCGCCAAAATAACGTCTCGATTTTGAGACAGAATGTCCGTTTTAACAAATACAATCTAAACTGTGGACATCGATGGCATGTGACGAACAAGTGGAAGTTACGGGTTAACTGATCACGGAACGAGAAAATACGGGAGCATTATTCCCACGCTCCTGACTTGGACGCGAGCCAAGTTAAGCTGAATGTACGAAAATGTGCACCACACTTCACTTACAGTATGCTTCAGGACAAAACCTTTTGGGTCAAATTCAGTGGTTGAAATAAACACGTCTACTTTCATTTACACATTTAGAAATGCCATCATAACTGTCAAAATTATATAAATATATCGTACAGATAATTCTATAAAAAGAAGCCACTTAATGCCACATCGTATTCTGCACACATGCCTGACAAATAGGTTTTCTCCTATCCACAGCATATCGAGATTCACTCAAACAACTACAAATTCCTACACAATACGAGAAAGCATCGGTCTTTCGTAAAAACTCCACAAATCCAGGCCTCATGATCCACACAACAGTAAGACAATTGCCCTAGTCGTCATTACACCGGAAGCTGTACTGCTCTCATCATCATTTCATCATCAGTAACACGAAAGTCTGCCAATGTGGCGCCAACTGAAAAGATTGGCAACTTGGCGGCCGAATTTCCAAAGGTGGGGACTCCCGATCATCTGTGCCATATGATCTTTTAATTTTTTCTTAAATAAATCATCCAATTTTCCTGAAATTGTGATCATTTGTTTCTGTGCACACGAACATCACATAATCCGATTTTCGTCGCATTCAGAAAATTCCTTTGTGGTGCGTTATTTTTTTGTCTTAAGTGTGTGTACCCCATTTGAAGTTGATCGTCTCTGTAATACATATGATGATAAATTAATATCACAGCAGCTGATCGATGCGAGTCGCGCACCTCGGTGTGTTGTCAGTACTGGAAAACAAGAAGTAAAACGTTCTCCTCACATCATCTTGTCCCTACTTGCCGCGCTACTTACCTCTCTGCCCCCGGAGGTATGCGGCCCTCTATTACTAAAGTTAGGGTAGTTACTTAGCTCACGGCAGAACGTGCCAACGTCAATTAAAAAAAAAGAACATTTCAAAATATTACTGTTTCTGTATTTCTGTTTGTTGCCCAGCATGAAAACGACACGCTTAAGAAGCTCTTAACGTAGTTTATATTTTTGGATTCGGTTGTTACTTGGTAGGTGCGTCAATATACGAGGTGCGGCTAGAAAAAAACCGGACTGATGCTGGAAAAAACATTTATTTACAATTATTTACAATTTCATGTTAACTCCTTCAATGTACTCTCCTCCTCGGTCTCTACACCGCTCCATACGAATTTTCCACTGTTCATAGCAATGCTGCAGATCATTTTCGGTAAGTCCATACATTACTTCCGTCGCTTTTTCTTTTACTGCTTCAACAGTCTCAAATCTAGTTCCTTTCAAAGCTGACTTGACTTTAGGGAAAAGAAAAAAGTCACAGGGGGCCAAATCAGGTGAGTAGGGTGGATGATCTAAGATGGGAATGTTGTGTTTTGCCAAAAACGTCTTCACTGACAACGCACTGTGAGCTGGGGCAGTGTCTTGTTGAAGGATCCATGACTTTTTTCTCCACAAATCGTCCGTTTTCTCCGTACTCGCTCACGTAGGGTAGCCAGGACGCTAATGCAGTAATGCTGATTCACTGTTTGTCCCTCTGGTACCCAATCAATGTGCACAATCCCTTTGATGTCAAAAAAACAATCATCATTGCCTTGAATTTCGATTTTGACATTCGTGCTTTTTTGTCGTGGAGAACCAGGAGTTTTCCAATGCATCGATTGGCGTTTAGTTTCGGGATCGTAAGTAAAAAACCACGATTCATCGCAAGTAATAACATTTTGTAAGAAGGTGGGATCACTTTCAGTGTTTTCCAGGATGTCAGAACAAATCATTCTTCGGCGTTCCTTCTGTTCAATTGTGACACACTTTGGAACCATTTTTGAACACACTTTGTTCATGTTGAAACTTTCATGAAGAATCTGCCTAACACTTTCCTTGTCAACTCCTGTTAACTCAGACACTGCTCTGATTGTTAAACGGCGATCTTGTCGAACAAGTTTACCGACTTTTTCAATGTTTGCATCAGTTTTTGCTGACAATGGTCTGCCAGTGCGAGTGTCATCACTGGTGTCTTCGCGGCCATCTTTAAATCGTTTAAACCACTCAAACACTTGTGTTCGCGATAAACAATCATCGCCGTACACTTGTTGTAACATTACAAACGTTTCACTTGCAGATTTTCCTAGTTTGAAACAAAATTTGATGTTAACACGCTGTTCTTTCTGTACACTCAACATTTCCGACGCACAGACAAAACGTCAACTACTTAAAACAGACGCGACGGGCAGACTGAGTGCAGGAGGCAGATGAAACTCGAGCAGTAGGCGGAGCGAGAGTCACGTGACAGGCCACGCGACTTTCAGCCTTATTGCATTCGTTTTATTGTTTCACCAGTACTAGTCCGGTTTTTTTCTAGCCACACCTCGTATGTTATGAAAATTGATGTAGGGGAAGGCGGGGCAAGACGGGGAGTTGGGGTAAAACGGGGAAGGGCTATAAGCTGCAGTTAGAGTGCTGCCATTTGTGGATAGCTACGTCAACATCATCAATACACAGGTCTCAGTGTGTTGACATTGCTGAACCTTAGTTTCGCGGCGGTTTCTGTGAGCTTTGCAAGGTACGTACAATTGTTATACTGATTTGCAATGTTTTACACCTTTCGAGGTCCTAAAACATTTGTCTCGTGAACATTTGTTCAGACTGTATATATAGCACTGAATAGTACGTCTTATTAACAGTAAACTGCTGTGTCAGTAGTCAATGTTCACTAAATAGTGTTCATGTAGGCGTAACATAACCTGACAGCATGATAGGGGGCAAGACGGGGTGGGGTAAGATGGGGAGCTTCCCCGTCTTGCCCCTACTATTTGTCCAAACATTACGTTCTTATCGTCTCATGTGTTTACCTCGCTGCGGGTTTTGAACACGTAAATTATACGTTGAAGTTTATTCGGCAAAGCCTTCATTCACTCAGCTACAATGTCCACAGCAGTGAACGGGTTTCGGAAAACAGACATTTGGCCTGTAAACAGAAATGTGTTTCAGGAAAGTGATTACCTTCCCTGTTCAACTACAGACATTCATCAAGCTCACACATCTGAAGTTACAGAAACGGAAGACCAAATACCAGAGATGTTGTCAAGACGTAAAACACCTGAACAATTAACAACTGACGATCAAGCCTCTGTTTCGTCTAACTTTCAGGTTACCAGCCCCGAAATGGTGTTAGCTATTCAAAGGTGGATAAATAAACCAAAAGGAAACCATGTAATAGGCGTGGAAAACCCATTGTTTTAACCGAATCTCCTTGTAGGAGTAAACTATCTGAAGAAACTGAACGAAAAGGAGTCCCCAAACGTGATGCATGTAAACGAAAACTCTTCTCAAAGACGTTTAATAAACCTGGGATACCACCAAAAGGACATAATGACAACGAAAAAGTGACGAACGTTACTGACGTCTTAACCACCCCTTCATGCTCAAGGGATAATAAACTGGGGTCGAATGATAAGGAGGAAGAGAGTGAAGAATGTTTATACTGCTATGACTTCACTGAAGGATGCTGGATACGGCGTATTAACTGCGGACACGGGGCCTACGACACTTGTGCAGGGATAGAAAGTGATGACGACAAGGCTGTCCACACTTGTGTACTATGTGAAAGTAAGAGGCCTAAATAAAACGTAATACCTGATTCTACAATTCACAGAACCATGTTTCGAAAACTTATCGCCACATGATATCGTTATTCCAGTCCTTATTTAAGCTCTAGAAATGAATTCATGCTAGTTCCCCATCTTACACCGCATGTGGGGCAAGACGGGGAATTGGTAGTTTATGTTTCAAATCGAGATATTTGTAACTAAATGCAACAAGTCTGCAGGTTTCTTTGCATGCTATTGTAATACAATGGTTAAGTAAACAAGTGATAATCAAACGTACTTGAATTTGTTTATTTTTGACCATTTTGTAAGGGTCTAAAGTTATCTTCCCCATCTTGCCCCGCCTTCCCCTAAGTGTGAATGTATTTATATGTGGGTATGATCCACATCTCCTTCTAAACCAATGGACGGATTTCTACTAATCGTGGTGCACATATCTCTTAGTGTTACGTAAAATTCGCTGTGGGGGTAAGAAGGACCTACTTACGATAATTCAGGAGATATGGCGTCATGAACAATGAGATGTGTGAAAACCACGGCATCATGCATGACGTTTAAATTTATTACTTCTTTGCTATCAATTCCATTCCCAACGTATTTCGCGGACAACATCCACATATGCCGCTGAATGCACCTACACTAATATATCATTGTACGACTCATAGTTAAAGGAATATGGTGTCATAAACACTGAGATGCGTGAAAAAAATACCGCATCAAGAAATTTCAATACGTTAGTTTTCTCTACAAAGATAACTTAAGGAAATCCCGGACACCTGGGAGCGCTTTTGACATCTTTTAACTATGAGTTTTAGGCGAGAACAATAGCCTTCTGAAGAGGAATGAATGGGCGTTGCCATAGAGACGTTTACAAAGTCGTGTTATGGACAAGCGAAGCAGCTCCGCCTAGCGTACAGAAACTGTGAACTACAAAAACAGTTCACCTTTTGTTTTCGTTTCCAAAAGAAAATTTGCAAAACGAATATACGGGCAATGCACGCAGGCCACTGTATGACGATCCGTGATCTAAAGAATTTAGCGTCGCTACGCCAGCTTTCTTCCATCACAGATTGAAGTTCCATGACTTCGTGACGTCTGCATGGCGTACTTCAGCTTACAGATAACTCCTGATGATGACGACGGAGAAACTAATCGAGACCTTGAGAGTGAGTACAAAACTTATCCGAAAATGTCGCCCCGGAAAACTTCCTTCGCGGGTCTGATTACGCTCTGAAATTTTATTGGTTCAGTAATGATTCGTCCCTTAAAAAACTACGACTTGCACTAAAGGGTGTTTCAAAAATAGAGGGCGTAATTCCAGATGTGTACACGGTGTATCCCAATACCGCTGCCAGCTTCAATTTGGGGAACAACCAGAAGTCAGCCGGGGCCAAATCCGGCGAATACGGTGGGTGGTCCAGGACTGTGATCTATTTGCCGGTCGAGAACTGGTGTACAGTTTTCGCTTTGGAGGAGCAACCAGAAACTGGTCTCTCGGTAATCGGGCCGAATTCGCCGAATTCTCGCCCACAAACACTGGAGGATTCAAAAAACTTGATGTTGCCCCCTGCTCCACTGCCGTTTCCCGACGACTGACACACGCGAACACGATACTTGCTTCAGCAATGCTGGCGCTCTGACGTTCTATACAGCTGTTTTTGAAACTTCCAAGTTCGTAACCCCGGAACTCGCCAGGAGATATAGCGTTGCATTATTGAATTTGACACATTTAATCCTATCGGAACTGGAACACACTGTGTATTCCTCACACATAGACACTAAAAAATTTAATTCAACATGCTTATGGGTACGCTTGTTTTCTGAGTTACGGCCTTCAGAACAGTGACATTCACTGCAACAACTTTCTTTCTTTTAGGGAAGCTGTTCGAATTGTCCACGTTCTGCTTGGATAAAAGCCCCTCATACGTGTCTCACGACGCAAACTCGGACATGTAGCACACTGCTGCAAGAACCACTGGTAGAACATAACTCGTCAGGGTAAACTGCTGGCGACGGGGCTGTACACGTTGCAGATTGTCAGGATACAACTGTTGCTCTCTCCACAGACTCCAGACGGTCGCCTGGGGGACATTCACATGGAACACCATCCTTCGTGTGTTGATAGAAGGACTGACACATGTACGTTTGAAATATGATACAAATTACGTTACTGACAACAGTCTGAAAGACAACTATTAGAATGGGAATGGCATGCGAACGTGTATTTTATCTCGTCACTTACGCGCTTTGCCTTGTACTGAACTTTGCAAATGTAAATTAGATTTAGTTGCAAGAACATAAACTGTCAATAACCTTAAACCAAACCAAAATTGCATGCATTTACGTAACACAAAACTGAATCTGATGCAACACTATGGATATGAAACTGGCCCTGGTAAAAAACAAAATTTGAGCAATTTAAAAATAATGGTCCCAGGGCTGCAATCCCTGCTATTATGCTATCGCTGAAATAATAAAATTTCTTGCCTTTACCTACGCAATGGTAATGGTGTCTGTAAACAACTTAAATCGTGTAGTTTCCAAACAGCTATTGTGCAAAGCGGTTGCTTAACATAAATTTTAATTAAATCGAATATGATTGAGAGAATAACTTCTTCAGAAAAAAAGTTAATCAAAAATGACATGGATCTGGGAACTAGTATTGACTTGGCGTAAGTAACAATATGGCACTAATTTTAAAACTTGTATTTTGGCTGTTTGAAAATTAATAACGCCCACAATTAACATACTCAATTAACTGATTATACACTAACAATCAGCTTTAAAAGTAATTGGATGTGAGTGATATTCATTGTCTCAGTCACCACTTATGAATAAGAGCATTACATTAGTAGCAAACCAACTTTCTTTACCTTAATTATTTCCAGCTTCTACTCAGATTCCTTTTACAGTTGGCAAACATAATAGTATCTTACAAATAAAACAATCATTACTGCCCGTAGCTAATAAGTATGTATCCAGCACACATCAGGTACAACACGTCTTTACACTTGACAGTCCTCCATATATCTCTCGATCCAAAGTTACCTCTAACACGTTACCCATAACACCTTGTGGCCGCGATCGCTGTTGAGCAGCGACACTACTACACAATCGATACTGCATTTGACCTTCTCTGGTTCAATATAATATTTGAATTAATTGACCCTGTGCATATACCTTTCAGGACTCGTATGCGTCCGTACGTCTGTACATCTGTACTTGTAGTTCTTAGGCCGTCCCTCTCCAAACAAGGTGATGCAAACTTCCTGAAAGCGCACAGACGGCGCTGGAGACATGCAAATGTCTTCCTATCTAGACGTCTTCAGTGTGGGTAGCTCTCCTGATGCAGACAATAAGCTGATACTACATTTTCGTACATAAAGTGCCTCTGACTTGCGTACGTGTCGAAAGCCAAACACATCACTCAGTATTCCTTTCACCTCGCAATCATTATACTATTGATATCTTGTCAGGGCAACTACCTGCAAGAAGAAAATTGTTCCGGTGAATATCACTGTTTTGAAGTCCTTAACTGGAAAACCAAACACTTTTGGACACGTGGTGTTATGAACTTTTTATTTTATGCGTTTGAGGGATACGTACTTAAAATTATGCTCCCTATTTTTGAATAAAGTTTGTCAAAATCGGCCTTACAACTTTGAAAATTCGTACAAACTTGTTCATTAGACTTATCGTTCTAGTATTGATGTCATCTTGATGGCATATAGATCATGTTTTGAAATACGTGGTACGCTAGAACAGGATCGCGCCAACACAAGCGCTAACGACAATTGTAGCAAAGATTGCTGTCTTTACAGGTCCCGAGGGTGCCCGCTGTGTCTTTTGGCTTGAAGAGTCGAAGTTTGCTACAAGAGCGGGACGCACCTTTCGTACAGAATACAGCAAATATTCTCCCAGCAGTCCCGCTATTTATGAGTGGCACAAGTGTTCTATTGCCATTGGATGTTCGATAACACGTAACATATCCTCAGATCGTCCACGTGCGTCTGATGACGTCTTTGAGCAAGTGAGACAAAGCTTAGTGAACACCCTGACAGAATCGACAGGGCGTGCTTCTCGAGAGCCAGGCTTCCCATATGTTTTTGTGTTAAGGAAACGGTTGCATCTCGAACTATGTAAGATTACAGTGGTGTAAGAACTGAATGACGGTGCTAGGTCTGCTCGTAAAGACTTTTGGGTGGAAGTGACACATCAGATGGATGAAAGTGTACATTTTAATTGAAAGGTTATCTTTTGGGATGAGTCGACTTTCCACAAACGTGTAAACTTGGGGCAGTGGAAACCACTCAAAACCCCTGGAATATGAGTGTGATAGGCTAAAACTGAATATATCTTGTGCATGCAGCGAGAGCAAAGTTTATGGAGCTTTCTATTTCCAAGAGAAAACTGTCAACGGAATAGTGTACTTAGATACGCTGAAAAACTTTTTAATCCTCCAGAAGCAGTGATGACCAAGAACGCAGCGTAAAAATTACACAAGACTGCGCATCGCCTCACTGTCCATCCGATGGCCGAAATTTCCTAAATGTCCGCATTCCGAAGTGCGTTAATAGCATGGCCTCCACGTTTGCTTAACCTGACACCTCTTCACCTTTTCTTTTCAGGATTCATCTAGGTACCGAGTTTGTTCCACTCTCACTGGGTTCTCTACGAGAGCTAATAAGGAACCCATTGAGAGAGAGGTCGCGAGTTCAGTCTTTAATGAGGCTCATTTGAAAGTGGTTGTGTTAACAATAATGACAGGGAAAATATTAGCTGCTAATGAAGCGCCATGTGCATCAGGAGGGCGACAGAAAAATGAATGTCTGGGAGGTGCAGAAATCAACCCTCTACGGAATGTGGCTATTATACTCCACAAAATAAACATTGTCGACATTCATGAAATGTTCGAAACGAACTATAAACTTGTACCATGAACACCGAATAAAAATGGCGCTCCATAGTGATCACAAAGGTTCGCACCATCAAGATCGAAGGAGAGCTTCTTGGGAGCTAGAAACCGTTCAGGACTTTTAATTAGGTATCCACTCTTAAAGAATGCATACAGAATTAGTGTAGCGTGGTGTTGGGAATGATGGAATGTGATGGCATTGCAGCCTAATGCGAAACAGTCTGTCGTGGAACTTATCATGAAGTTGGCTATTCTTTAAGGCGTAGATGAAGGTAGTGCGATGATTGTTTTTGTAGGCAAGGAAAAAAACAAGCATCCAGAAGCTGAATTTGTCCGGTGGTTCCTAGTGGTATGAATTGCAAACACGAGAAAAACCTCCAGCTTCTCACCGCACAACAAATAACTTTCCAGCCAGTTTACCATCCAGACTAACAGCCGGAAGAATTGTATCCGAACGCGTTAAGGCATTGATATTAGTTGATCTAGATACAATTCGCTTGTTTTTTATAACTTTCAGCGTGCCTTTCATATGCATTTCCTTTTCAAATCCCGACGGGACGGAGTTGAAAGCAAATTCCTTATTGAAGGATCGAGTAACTTTAGTTACCTCATCTACAAATTTTCGGGCCTATTTCGTAGTTTTCAGTGCATCGTCAAGTTGACGGTAATTTTGTTATCTTACGTCATCAAATTCTGTAGCACTTTTTGAGGTTATGCAACTATTGACTGCTTCCCTTGATGTCACTGTAGTCTATGTCACTCGCGGTTTGATGTGAATGACGTAGTAGGTCACTATCATGCACATCCTCTAAATTTCACAGTGCACCCTAGAAATGTGCAAACACCAGCTTTTGTAAAAAGTGCACCTTGTCCTCCCTTGAATATCCGTCGTTTTTCTTATACATTACACGGTCATTTTTCGGCCTTATTCAAAATCTCTTTTTTTTACGGTGATTTTTCGATGACATTTAGTACCTGCTCCTTGGATAACGATTGTTCTTTACTACGTTTCTCGAGAAAGGATTTGTGGCTCCATGTTCGACACGGATGATGAACTACATGGCTCGAAACCTATTTCAGTATCTCTTTCCCTTTGTTAAGCATGTATCGTCATTATTGTACTCCTCACATACATTGTCCGCACAGTCGAGCGTATATGACACCACACGTTCAACTGACTCATGTGGCAGAAACGCTGATATTCCATCTGCCAGTTCAGTCTCGCTCTGTGAAACTCGTTGCGTTCCTTTCTGACGAACGGCAACTGTTATTGCGGATATAATGCAACGATTTCTTCGTTTATCGTTGCCATTGATCTGCTTTGTACCAACACCACTCGCACTGCAGCACTGTTGTGAATTATTAGTCGACTAAGCATTAGCCTCATGCTGTGCTCTCCATTGGATACTCCCAGTCACGGCCCCTGTTGCCGTTACCAGCTAATAATGTCGTAGCAAAAAAAAAAAAAATGGTTCAAATGGCTCTGAGCACTATGGGACTCAACTGCTGTGGTCATCAGTCCCCTAGAACTTACAACTACTTAAACCTAACTAACCTAAGGACATCACACACATCCATGCCCGAGGCAGGATTCGAACCTGCGACCGTAGCAGTCGCACGGTTCCGGACTGCGCGCCTAGAACCGCCAGACCACCGCGGCCGGCTATGTCGTTGCATAGTAGACAATACGTGGGACGTCGAATGCCGTAAACACCATTATTTGCTTATAGCGACCTCGCACTCGAGGGGTTTGTTGTCAGAGCTAAAATCAATCTCGCAAATGAACACGTCGCATCTCCATGCTGCAGCGAGTCTATCAAGAAACTGACTTCGGATAGGAGTGCCGCATATTTTGCAACAAAAAATATTAAAATCACGTATGTAAGTGAAATGAGTAAAACAACATTAGTTTCCAAAGTAGTAGCGTCCTTTTTGATACACTATTAATGTAATATTAACTCGAACGCTAAAGCCATTTATTGAAATATATTGTCCAACTCATGTTTTTGAGGTAATGTAGAGAGATACAGAACGAAACATATACATTCATAATCTGCTATAGCTGAAGAACTTATTGTGCCTGATGATGATTGGTAAATATCGAAACTGATGCAACATAACTTTCGACAAATGTCTGCATACTGTGGACTCCCAACTGGTTAAAAATAAGAGTAAACGATTGTGCGTTGCGTAATGCGGAGTTTTCGTGCGTGTTCGCAGCGAGAGGTGGCGACCGTGGGAGGAGGTACGCGCAGCTACCGCCCGCCACTGCGTGTTTCCACGTGAGTAAACAGCGGCGGAGGCGCGCTATTTCGGAAGCAAACTCATAACAGAGCGCGCGCCGTGTCCATGTTGACATCTACAAGAGAGCTTATTAAAAAAGAGCTGACGCACGCGCCTTGCCCGCGGTCTCCCCGGCGCGGCCGGCCGGCAGGATATTGAGTGACGGCAATTATGAAGCGTGTCAGGTTCATCAAACAGCGCCGGGGCCCATATCTGCTGTCGCTCAGCCATCGGGCCACAGCGCGGCTCTCTGTCGGTAGATTGTGGACTCTGCCTTATCGGCGCCGTCGACTCATATCCCGATGGGTGCGGCTCGCGTGTAATCCCACTGTGGCCTATATTAACGCGCCTCTCGTGACACGCACGTATCCGCTGACAACAGTGAACGACACGTAACTAGACGGCGGCAACACTACGTTCGTTTCGAGATACCAGTCGGATGGCTCGCTGCCACGTGCGTGAGGGTCTATTCCAACGGGGTAAAATTCTTCTGCTCTTCACCTGCATCGACATAACACACAAAAAAGGAAGCACCACGAAGTAATTACCCGAATGAGACGGAAATCGATAGATGTGATCTACATGTACAGACAAACAAATGATTACAAAAAAATGGTTCAAATGGCTCTGAGCACTATGGGACTTAACATCTGTGGTCATCAGTCCCATAGGACATAGAACAGCCAACACCTTGTTACTAGAGGAGGCCGAAATGCACGCGTTTTAGCTCACGCAGGCTGGCGTGAGGAGGGAAGAACTATACTGACTTGAGGTCTGAAACATGACAAGGAATTAGAATTCAGAAAGCGGGCGTAATTAGTTTCATACTTTACTTTAATCCATCAATGACGAACGTCGCTCTTGACGGTACATGATTCACAATATTCTCTGTTCAGAATTCATTCTAATTACTGTACATGGCGCCTTGCTAGGTCGTAGCAAATGACGTAGCTGAAGGCTATGCTAAACTGTCGTCTCTGCAAATGAAAGCGTATGTAGTCAGTGAACCTTCGCTAGCAAAGCCGGCTGTACAACTGGGGCGAGTGCTAGGGAGTCTCTCTAGACTAGACCTGCCGTGTGGCGGCGCTTGGTCTTTTATCACTGATAGTGGAGACACTAGGCTATCACCTAGCAAATGTGGTGTCTGGAGGTGACGCCACAAGAACTACTTGAACCTAACTAACCTAAGGACATCACACACATCCATGCCCAAGGCAGGATTCGAACCTGCGACCGTAGCGGTCACGCGGTTCCAGATTGAAGCGCCTAGAACCGCACGGCCACACCGGCCAGCAAATGATTACAGTTTCAGAAAAACTGAATGAATTATTCAAGACAAGGAGCTTCACAAGTTGAGCAAGCCACCTCAGGCCCGAATGCAAGCATTTATTCGGTTTGGCAGTGATTGATAAAGTTTTTGTACGTCCTCCTGAGAGATATCGTGTCACATTCTGTCCATTTGGCGCGTTAGATGAACAAAATCCCCAGTTGGCTTTAGGGAATTGCCCACAATCCTCCATAAGTTTTCAATTGCGGAGGGATCTTGCGACCTTGCTGGTGAAGGTGGGGTCTGGCAAGCACGAAGAAATGCAGTATAAATTCTTGCCGTGTGTGGGCGGGCATTAACTTGCTGAAATGCAAGCCGAGGATGGCTTGACGTGAAGGGCAACAAAACGGGGCGTAGAGTATCATGAACGAACGACTGTGCTGTGAGAGGGCCGCGGATGACAACAAAAGAGATCCTGCTACGAAGTAAAACAGCATCCCAGACCATCACTTCTGGTTGGCGGGCTATATGGCGGGTGACCCTCAGGTTGTTACCACGTCGCTGCCTGAGGAATCTCCAGACACGTCATTGAGAGGAGTGGAACTGTCTTCAGTGATAAGTCCCTCTTCGAACTGAGCGCCGATGTCCAGCTAATACGTGTGTGTGGAGACGCCCCAGACTGCGATCGGATATCAGCTTCACTGTCGTCCGCCAGAAGGCCCGACAATTGAGAATGTTGGCTGTGGTTCCATTTGGTTTCAAAGTAGAACCCCTTTGGTTGTCGCCCGCAGTGCACGACACAGCGGTACGTCGACTATATCCAGCGCCACGTTTAGTTGCCCTTCATGGCAAACCATCCTGGGCTTACATTTCAGCGAGATAATGCCCGTCCGCAGACGGCGAGAGTTTTAACTGTTAATCTTCGTGTTTTCCAAGCCCTACCTTTGCCAACAACTCGTCGTATCCCTCCTCAATTGAAAATGTTTGACCATTATGGGCAGGACCCTCCAACAGGCTCGGTATTCTAGTGATCTAGCTCGCCAATGGACAGAATTTTGGTACGATATATCCCAGCTGGACATCCAACTCTGACAGTCAATGCCAAGCCGAATAACTGCTTGCATAAGAGCCAGAGATGGATCAACGCGTTACTGCCTTGTTCAATTCGTGAAGCTCTTTGTCTTGAGTAAAATATCCAGTTTTTCTGAAATTGTAATTATTTATTTGCCTGTACATGTGCACCACATGCACCAATTTCTGTCCCATTTGGATAAATTCTTTTTATTTTGGTGTGACTTCTATTTTTTTTTAATTCTAATACTAACGTATGGCATAATGTGGTGGAGGCTACAGCATGTGAAACGAGTATAGGAACATCATCGTCCTCACATATTCCACCCCTCAAACACACACACACACACACGCACACACACACACACACACACACACACACACACACACACACACACACACACCGTGAATCTATAACAGGAACAGTTGACATATATACAATAGACCACAATATTCTCCATTATTAACGTCGCAAGAAATACAGTAACTAAAATGGCTCTGAGCACTATGGGACTGAACTGCTGTGGTCATCAGTCCCCTAGAACTTAGAACTACTTAAACATAACTACCCTAAGGACATCACACACATCCACGCCCGACGCAGAATTCGAACCTGCGACCGTAGCGGTCACGCGCTTCCAGACTGAAACGCAGGATTCGAACCTGCGACCGTAGCAGTCGCGCGGCTCCAGACTGTAGCGCCTAGAACCGCTAGGCCACTCCGGCCGGCTACAATAACTAATTGACAGGTAAATACAACAGTAACTACGTAATCGCTACTACAATACCATGGAGCCTACACATTATTACTATTATTATTATTATTAGTATCAGCGGTCAGACACAACGAACTCATACAAGCATACGATTTCAACTGTTCACAAACAGTTTTATTAACCTCAATGTCAGATGTTTGATCCAACTTAAAAACCATATGGTGTAGTGCTCACCAACCTTGGCAAACTTGAAAAGATATAGACATATACAGTAACAATCAGTCATGTGTATCTATGTACTGACACACATTTTTAGTTTTCACGGTATGCCTAGTTATTGTTCGTGCAGCGATACTTTCAGTGATGCAAAGAACAGAAATCTGATGAGCTTGAACACAAATTAAGAGTTTGAAATCGCCACTGATGTTGTTACTAATATTATTATTTGTTGCAGCGGTAAAACACAAATCATTACCCGCCTAAAGTCTTCTAATGCAGTTCAGAAGTAAATATAGTGCACACATTTTAACTTGGTTGACTTAAAATTTACGACCAGTAGATGATAATTCGGTAACAAGCGTGAGGATAGCTGGAGCTGTTCAGTGTATAAACCACGATATGCTAGGTGAGTTTTGCACGAGAAGCCGTTTTATCCATATTTCTCTAAGGCTGCAAGACCACAATTTAAGATTACATTTCTGCCATCGAATTCTAAAACGGACAGTTGAAAATCTGCACTTAACAGCTTGCATTTTATTTGCGGATAAAGTGAAATTCACACAGAGCGGAATCATCAGCTACTACAATGGCAGCAGCGTGGGTAGCTACGACTCCTCAAGCGACCATGAAAGCAAGGCACCAGTAGCGGATTCGCACGAGTTGCGCTAAGTATCTACAGGCGGACAGCTTGTCTGGCGTTGCGATAATAAATTATACACACAGACCTGACTCGCAAATCAGTCTGTCAATTAGTGAAAAGTGCATCAAAATCCCTGTACTAGTTCTTGAGATTAGCGTTCACATACGGACATAAAAACGCGGCGAGAGACTTTATAATGCGTACAGACGAGCGGGTAGGAATTGTGCGTGACAGGCCATACATTTTACTGGACAAATCAACGGGTGCTGTTGATCACCAATTTCTAAGCGATATATTTACGTTGTCTTTGAAGATAGACAGTAAATGTGTTTTATGCACGACTGGCCATCATATCAACTTTTATGCCACGTACGACAGTATTTCAAACAGATGTTTGCTAAACGATGCATTTATCGAGGAAGTCCGATAGCGTGGCTTCCTCACTCATCTGACGGTAATCCAATAAATTTCTAACTCTATGGACAATTGAAGGCATTGGTGTGTCCAACCCATCCAACCTACGACAACATGCACTCATCACAGGAGGGTGTGTCTCATGTCTGTTTGCAAATACGAGGTCAGCCGAGTGTTGTCGCACTAGTTCTTGATTCTCTGAGAAAGAGGGCTGACTATGTTTAAGGAGGAGTAGCACGACATTGTTCATCTCTTGTAGTGCGAACATACAGACGGCAACAGGAGATGATATCGGCTACAGATTCCTCGACTTGCGCCTTAGGGTGGTGGGGTTTCGGGTTCCGCTAAATAGGTCAGCTGTCCTCTACACACAGGAGGCGCCTAACGGGTAGCAGGGGCTGTGCGGCGTGGACTGGGCGGTTTTTTGGGTTAGACAGTCTCGGGAAAGATCAAAAAGGGCTCCAGTCTCAAAGGGTACAGGACAAAGAAACGACGAGAATCGGCTAAGCAACAGTCGATATTGTAGTTGTAAACGGTCGTAGCTCTGTTGGAAAAGTACTAGAGCTTCAAGCGCTGATAGAAATCATTGAAGCTGAAATCGTTATAGGAAAAGAAAACTGGCTAAAGCCGCAGATAAATTCTGCCGAAATTTGTACAGAGGGGCAAATGGTTCAAATGGCTCTGAGCACTGTGGGACTTAACTTCTGAGGTCATTAGTCCCCTAGAACTTAGAACTACTTAAACCTAACTAACCTAAGGACATCACGAACATCCATGCAGGATTCGAACCTGCGACCGTAGCGATCTTGCGGTTCCAGATTGTAGCGCCTTTAATCGCACGGCCACTTCGGCCGGCTACAGAGGGGCAAACCGTGTTCAGAAAGGATAGATTAAATAAAGTAGGTGGTGGTTTGTTTGTGTCTATTGGTAGTAGTTTATCTTGTAGTGAAGTTGAAATAGATAGTTCCTGCGAATTACTATGGGTAGAGGTTATACTCAACAGCCGTACCAAAATAATAACTGGCTCCTTCTACCCATGCCCCGACTTAGATGATATAATAGCTGAACGCTTCAAACAAAACTTGAATCTCATTACAAATAAGTACCCCACTCATACAGTTATAATTGGTGGAGACTTCAATCTACCCTCGATTTGTTGTCAAAAATACATGTTCAAAGACGGTGGAAGACAGAAAACATCTTCCGAAATCGTGCTAAATCTTTCTCTGAGAATTACTTTGAACAATTAGTTCATGAGCCCACACAAATTGTAAATGGTTGCGAAAACACACTTGACCTCTTAGCCACAAATAATCCTGAACTAATAGAGAGCATCATGACGGATACAGGGATAAGTGAGCACAAGTTCATTGTAGCGAAGCTCAAAACCATATCAACCAAAACCACTGAAAATAAACGCAAAATATATCTGTTTTAAACAGCAGATAAAAATTCGCTTGATGCCTTCCTAAGAGAGAGTCCCCATTCCTTCCAAGCTAATTATGTAAGTGTGGACCAGATATGGTACAAATTCAAAGATACAGTATCGACAGCAATAGATAGATGCATACCGCATAAGTTAATAAGAGACGGGACTGATCGACCGTGGTACACAAAACATGTCAGAACACTGTTGCAGAAGCAACGAAAAAAGCATGCCAAATTCAAAAGAACGCAAAATCCCCAAGACTGGCTAAGTTTCATGTAAGCTCAGAATTTAGTGCGGACGTTAATGCGAGATGCTTTTAATAGTTACCACAATGAAAAACTGTCTCAAAATATGGTAGAAAACCGAAAGAAATTCTGGTCGTATGTAAAGTACACCAGTGGCAAAAGACAGTCAATACCGTCACTGCGCGATAGCGATGGAAATGTTACCGATGATGGTGCCACTAAACAGGAGTTACTAAATACAGTTTTCCGTAATTCCTTCACGAAAGAAGACGAAGTAAATATTCCAGAATTTGAAACCAGGACAGCTGTTAGCATGAGTGACATAAAAGCAGATATCTTAGGCGTTGCGAAACAACTCAAATCACTTACGAAAGGCAAGTCTTTCGGTCCAGATGGTATACCAATAAGGTTCCTTTCAGAATATGCAGACACAATAGCGCCTTTTGTTAGCAATCATATACAACCGCTCACATTGAATTACAGACCCATATCACTGACCTCAACATGCACTGGGATTTTGGAGCATATACTGTACTCGGACATTATGAATCACCTTGAAGAAAATGACTTATTGATACATAACCAACACAGATTCAGAAAATATCGTTCTTGTGCTCTTTATTCTCACAAAGTAATGAGTGCTGTCGACAAGGGATCTCACATCGATTCCATATTCCTAGATTTCCAGAATGCTTTTGATACCGTTATTCACAAGCGATTATTAATCAAATTGCTTTCATATGGAGTATCGTCTCAGTTCTGAGACTGGATTCGTGATTTCCTCCGAGAGAGGTGATACGCCATTTTTTTCGTAGTGGTCGCGCTAAATCATCGAGTAGAACAGAAGTGATATCTGGCGTTCCGCAAGGTAGTGTCAGAGACCCTCTGCTGTTCCTGATTTACATAAATGATCTAGGTGATAATCTGAGCAGCCCTCTAGACAGAATTTCTGTATGGTGCGAAAAGTGGCAATTGGCACTAAACAAAGAAACGTGCGAGGTCATCCATATGGGTACTAAAAGAAATCCGATAAATTTTGGGTATACGATGAATCGCACAAATCTAAGGGCTGTCAATTCGACTAAATACCTAGAGATTACAATTACGACCAACTTATATTGGAAAGACCACATAGATAATATTGTGGGGAAGGCGATACAAAGACTGCGCTTTGTTGGCAGAACACTTAGAAGATGCGACAAACCCACTAAAGAGACAGCTTACATTACACTTGTCCGTCCTCTGCTGGAATATTGCTACGCGGTATAGTATCCTTACCAGGTAGGATTGACGGAGGACATCGAAAAAGTGCAAAGAAGGGCAGCTCGTTTCGTGTTATCGCGCAATAAGGGCGAGAGTGTCACCGATGTGATACGCGAGTTTGGGTAACAGTCACTGAAACAAAGGCGGTTTTCTTAGCGACGAGATCTATTTACGAAATTTCAATCACTAACTTTCTCTTCTGAATGCGAAAATATTTTTTGACACCTACCTACGTAGGGAGAAATGATCATCATAATAAAATAAGAGAAATCAGAGCTCGAACGCAAAGATTTAGATGTTCCTTTTTCCCACGCACCATTCGAGAGTGGAATGGTAGAGAAGTAGTACGAAAATGATTCGATGAACCCTCTGCCAGGCACTTAAGTGTGAATTGCAGTGTAGCCATGTAGATATAGATGTAGATGTAGGTGTAGATGTGGAACAACTATCTGTATCTGGATATTTGTTTGTAGGAATGTTTCTAGCTCTAACGAGCACTATCAGCTGGAACAACGAAACACTGTCGTACACAATCTAGAGATTTAAAGATGCTGGATGGACGTAGACAGTATTAGAACAACAGATCGTTAAAGAATTAAACTGTTTAACAACCAATTCTGTTAAAATTCTAGGCCCACGTAGGGGTCAAAACACGTAATATCCATGTTACACGCTTCTGTGTAGCCAACAGTTTAATCCTCAACGAAGGGTTACGCGAGAAGAGTGTGTGAGTGAGCCGCCGAAGTGGCCAGCGGTTCTAGGCGCTACCGTCTGGAACCACGTGGCCGCTACGGTCACAGATTCGAATTCTGCCTCGGGCATGGATGTGTGTGGTGTCCTTAGGTTAGTTAGGTTTAAGTAGTCCTAAGTTCTAGGGGACTGATGACCTCAGCTGTTAAGTCCCATAGTGCTCAAAGCCATTTGAACCATTTTTTTGTGAGTGAAAAGTACAAAAAATAAGTTACCTTATCAGTATAAACACATAACAGGTTATAACCTTCTCACTATATTCGTTTCTGTCTGAAATTTAGCCCAAATTTATCTCCCACTCTATAAAAGTCGACATATTACCAAAATTATGTCCCTACAAAAGTTATACGACTTAAACTCGTATGCTAACCTTTGGCTAAACAGAACCTAATTTTAACTGAACTGTAACTGATCTGAATCCAACTCTTCTTTATATTAAATGCGCTACTGAAGTAAAACAATTACCTGGCCCTAATCAGTTTTCACTTACCTCGCGTCTTGACAACATCGCTCCAGATGTCTCGAAATCAGAACAGCTCACAACGAGTAGACAGCAGCTTAGCTAAGTTTCTATTTCTAAATAAAATTTTCAACTGTTGAATACCACCTGTGCTAATGCATGATGATAAACAAAGGGGTAGGGAGAGTAACTATTAGTATGAAATGATATTTCAAGACAAGGATTTTAGAATGCAGTATGTATTCGAAAACACAGAGTAAAACTTGCGTAATCTTCATACAAAACATTGGTGTTAACAATACTATTTCTGAAAAAATTAAAGAGCTTACTGAGTTAATATGTTAATGGATGACTGAGGAACGTTTGGCTGTCTTTTTCTCAAGTCTGAACAAGTCAACAATGTTAACAAGGATGCGAACATTTTAGGTTAGGCTTTACCATCACTGTTATTGACATTAATGGCTCAAATGGTTCAAATGGCTCTGAGCACTATGCGACTTAACTTCTGAGGTCATCAGTCGCCTAGAACTTAGAACTAATTAAACCTAACTAACCTAAGGACATCACACACACCCATGCCCGAGGCAGGATTCGAACCTGCGACCGTAGCGATCGCTCGGTTCCAGACTGTAGCGCCTAGAACCGCACGGCCACTACGACCGGCTATTGACATTAAATGAAACAAAAAATTTACTATTACCAGTCACAGTTTATTTATCTCCACGACGCCTTTTCAAGGTTGAAACTTCCATCATAAGGTGGATTTACATTTGCTAGTATCACATTTGTGTGTGTCTTGTGTTACAATTTTTTGGAGGAACTTGTGGCACTGTCTAATGGAGAAACAAAAACACTATTTCAGAACCTGATTTTGGCTTCCTTTTGACAATAAATTTATCGTATATCTAACGTTAAACACAAAATAAGTAAAATAGAGTACCTCTAGTGGTCACAGGTTCCTTTCACTGTCAGAACACATCACATGTGTTCTGACACATTTTGTAAACAAATATGGCGTCTGGAAACCATTGAATGCAAGGAACGTATAGCAGAAGAGAAAACATTATCAGAAAGTACAAGGAATATACATCGTAACATCATTACAGAATTAATTTTGAAGGATTTGGGGATGTTTATTTTGAGGTGTCGAATACATGCATTGCAATAAAAACTTGAGGTGGTATATAAATCAGATTTTGACGAGTTAAAATACTTTAAACTTCATACTCGTTTACATAAACACGTGAAATGTTACAAATTGTAAGAACAATAATCATTATTGGCTACAGTGGTAAAATTATGCACAAATAACAATTTTGGTTGGATTCGTAGATAGATATGAAAGGCTGGAGGCATAGGGAGAGGAAGAGAAAACAAGAGGGAGAGAGAGAGTGGAAAGAGTGATTGTATGAGAGCAAACTTTACAAAGCAAGGGGCCTTAAGATTACATCTGTAACACGTAATAACGGCCTAAAGGTTGGAATAATACATTGGTTAATGCTTTAAAATATGCAGATGGATGTACAATTTGTGCCAGTAGTTGGTGTACATATTGTTTCAAGCTGACAAGCGGTACAAGCTGTTGGCGCGATGGTATAGCTGCTGTAAATGAGGTCAATCTCTTGTGCACTTGGCGGCTGTCATGGTAACGTAACTAAATATACGGTAAATATTAAGGTGTGTGTGTGTGTGTGTGTGTGCATTGCAATTCAAATTACGTAGGTTGTTGCTGAAATCAGAGATGCCACAAGTTCCTCCAAAATATCGTAACGCAATACACACACTAATGTCACACTAACAAATGTATATCCCCCTGACGAACGAGGTTTAAACCTTTGAAACGCGTCGGGTAGATAAATAAACAGTGACTGGTAACAGTAAACTTTTTGTTTCATTTAATGTCAATAACAGTCACGGTAAAGCCTAACCTAAAATGTTCGCATTTCAAGTTAATCTGCCGAGTCAGACAATGAAAGCTGTTTTCGAGTACAAAAACAGTGCATAAAAGCTCGCAATGACGATACAGCATATTCATTTCAATAGAAATTGTCTCAGAAATAATGTATTTCCAAATTATGTCAATATTGGCGTCAAAAGGAACTTGTCCAAATCCGATTTATGTACCACCTGAAGTATTAATTCCAGCGCATGTATTCGACACCTCAAAACAAACATTTCCAAATCCTTTAAAATTTATTCTGTGATAATGTTTTTACGATGTATCTTCCTTGTACTTCGTGATAATGTTTTCTCTTCTGCTATTCGTTTCTTGCATCCAATAGTTTCTAGACGCCATATTTGTTTATTACAAAATAAGACAGAACACATGTGATGTATTACGACAGTGAAAGGAGCCTGCGACAACAGGAGGTACTCTATTTTATTTATTTTATGTTTACCGTTATATATACACTCCTGGAAATGGAAAAAAGAACACATTGACACCGGTGTGTCAGACCCACCATACTTGCTCCGGACACTGCGAGAGGGCTGTACAAGCAATGATCACACGCACGGCACAGCGGACACACCAGGAACCGCGGTGTTGGCCGTCGAATGGCGCTAGCTGCGCAGCATTTGTGCACCGCCGCCGTCAGTGTCAGCCAGTTTGCCGTGGCATACGGAGCTCCATCGCAGTCTTTAACACTGGTAGCATGCCGCGACAGCGTGGACGTGAACCGTATGTGCAGTTGACGGACTTTGAGCGAGGGCGTATAGTGGGCATGCGGGAGGCCGGGTGGACGTACCGCCGAATTGCTCAACACGTGGGGCGTGAGGTCTCCACAGTACATCGATGTTGTCGCCAGTGGTCGGCGGAAGGTGCACGTGCCCGTCGACCTGGGACCGGACCGCAGCGACGCACGCCAAGACCGTAGGATCCTACGCAGTGCCGTAGGGGACCGCACCGCCACTTCCCAGCAAATTAGGGACACTGTTGCTCCTGGGGTATCGGCGAGGACCATTCGCAACCGTCTCCATGAAGCTGGGCTACGGTCCCGCACACCGTTAGGCCGTCTTCGCTCACGCCCCAACATCGTGCAGCCCGCCTCCAGTGGTGTCGCGACAGGCGTGAATGGAGGGACGAATGGAGACGTGTCGCCTTCAGCGATGAGAGTCGCTTCTGCCTTGGTGCCAATGATGGTCGTATGCGTGTTTGGCGCCGTGCAGGTGAGCGCCACAATCAGGACTGCATACGACCGAGGCACACAGGGCCAACACCCGGCATCATGGTGTGGGGAGCGATCTCCTACACTGGCCGTACACCACTGGTGATCGTCGAGGGGACACTGAATAGTGCACGGTACATCCAAACCGTCATCGAACCCATCGTTCTACCATTCCTAGACCGGCAAGGGAACTTGCTGTTCCAACAGGACAATGCACGTCCGCATGTATCCCGTGCCACCCAACGTGCTCTAGAAGGTGTAAGTCAACTACCCTGGCCAGCAAGATCTCCGGATCGATCCCCCATTGAGCATGTTTGGGACTGGATGAAGCGTCGTCTCACGCGGTCTGCACGTCCAGCACGAACGCTGGTCCAACTGAGGCGCCAGGTGGAAATGGCATGGCAAGCCGTTCCACAGGACTACATCCAGCATCTCTACGATCGTCTCCATGGGAGAATAGCAGCCTGCATTGCTGCGAAAGGTGGATATACACTGTACTAGTGCCGACATTGTGCATGCTCTGTTGCCTGTGTCTGTGTGCCTGTGGTTCTGTCAGTGTGATCATGTGATGTGTCTGACCCCAGGAATGTGTCAATAAAGTTTCCCCTTCCTGGGACAATGAATTCATGGTGTTCTTATTTCAATTTCCAGGAGTGTACGTTAAATTTTTCTGTCAAAAGAAACCCAAATCACTTTCTTAAATAGTGTTTTTGTTTCTCCACTAGACAGTGCCGCAAGTTTCCCCAAAAAATCGTAACGCAACACACACACAAATGTCATACTAACAAATGTAAATCCACCTGATGATGGAAGTTGAAACTTTTGAAACGCGTCGTGTAGATAAATAATAACTGACTGGTAACAGTGTACGTTTTGTTTCATTTAAAATTAAGTAGTTCCCAATAATCGTTCCTACAAATTAAAATAGCAGTTCTTCATTGTCATCTCAAACTCCTGCTCTTCTAAAACTGATAACGTTATTCAGAATCTATATTCTCTTTGCTTTCTAATACATACATCTTATTTGTCCTTGCTGTCCTTCACAATCAGGCTTTCTTTATGTAACAGATAAAATCACAAGTCAACACAGCACTACTAAATACGTCCACACTTCAACTACGAATGTATCGGAGTGCGCAGAGGGAAAGATTGTGCCACGACAAGACCAAAGATTGTTTAAAAATAGCTTAACTTGCTCTCTCTCTGACGCGCACATCGATAACATACAAAAATCAAAATGACATGACTACCTTACTTATCCTCCACCTTCCGCCCTGTAGAATTTTGTACGAGGTTCATTTCAGATAGAAATGGGGCGAAGACCAAATTAATAAAAAGGATAGGAACATATAAAACATGTTACAAATATGGAAAGCAAAATAACTTTAAAAGAATACGCGTTAGAGAATTCTAAACAAAAAAATATATACAAAGTTCAAGAATATATAAATGAAGTAATCAATAGAACTCAACACAGTTAGATTGTCATATTTAACGATGCCTGTAAGAAAGTCCTGCATAGGGCTATTTTGAAAGTCTATATGTCGCATTTTGCACTGAAGTTGTATTAGTGAACTACACTGTTCTTGCAGCACAACGGAAGTGGATTAGAGTGTCTATATCACTGAAGGCCTACATTTCTGAAGCACGGTCACGCACGGCAGAAGTAATTTGTACGATGAAACTAGGTAGAAGAGTGTCTTTGTCACAAACGACTAAACTTGCTTAAGCTCGTTGCAGTAATGTCACTGGTGTGGGAAGTTATGTGGAAGCAGACTCAGTGAGGCTAAGCAGAGTTCTCAGCTGACAGCCCCACACACGCACAAACAGTTAAATGTATTAGTATTTGAAGCAGACAGTAGATCCATCCTGTAGTGTCGAAGAGTCCATTATATAAGTCTGTTGAAGCTTGTATTGGTGAAGTACGCCATCATTTTCAGTATATAATCAGTATAAATATTACTTCTGTTCTGTCATGTCTCAGTCAATTGTGGTGAATAGTCAATCAGTTACAATTTTTAAAATTTCCTGTATACAATCACCTATATTGGTTGGTTTGTTGGTTGGTTTGGGGAAGGAGACCAGACAGCGTGGTCATCGGTCTCATCGGATTAGGGAAGGATGGGGAAGGAAGTCGGCTGCGCCCTTTCAGAGGAACCATCCCGGCATTTGCCTGGAGTGATTTAGGGAAATCACGGAAAACCTAAATCAGGATGGCCGGACGCGGGATTGAACCGTCGTCCTCCCGAATGCGATCGCTTATATTAAGAAAAATTAACAAGACCTTATCTCTATGTCTAAAAACATTTAAGAAAAAATACTATCATGGTTTTACAATAATGAATTACAGAAACACCAGACAAGTAAATCATGTGAAACAGTATACAGTAATAGGCATGATGAAAAGCAATTATTTTATGTGCATAATGACCTACAGAAAATTCTGACTCTGTTCAGATGAATATGTATGCATGGATATCAGTGAAATACACAAAAGTATAGAGAGTAAGGAAGAAAGAGACACATAAAGATAGTGATCACACACAAGAAATATACACATGAGGACAGTGGCCATACACACAGACAAGGAGAAGAAAATATTTAATTAGGAAAACGTAGATTGGGGAGTAACCAAGGTTCACATGAAAGAATACTTTATGCAGTCAGTCAAACGTCAGTCTATTATTTTCCTAATATGGTCAGTAATTAGAATGCTATCGAGTTATATTTCGTCCTTTAGTTTGTGCACATTTTATTAATTTTTTTCATGATTTCGTCAGACGTAACAAATAACACTGTTTACTTTGTCTCTTCGCTTCTTTCTGTCACGTGTTTCAAACGTTCTCATAAGTAACTAATATTAACTTCATTACCCCACCTCACCATCTGTTATCTTTGCCCTACCTAATGTCATCTCAAATTCGTCGTTGTAATAATTTCTTTGCATTTAGTAAGGATACGTTATTAACAGAGAATTTCTATACAAATCAAACAGATCAATCAGTTAATATGTTACTGCATGACTCAGGAAATTAGGTGGTCTTTCTCTGAGCTGAAAGCCAGTGAACCAAGTTAACTAGCTGACAATAATCGTTCTGACAAAGTAGCTGCCCATTGCTACAGTCTAACATAAAGCTTCCTCTCTTCAAATAATAACATCATTGAAAATTTATATTCTCTTCGTTTTCTAATATATACACTTATTCATCGGTGCTGTCTTTTACAATCAATCTTTCTTAATCTAACAGGTACAATCACAAGTCAACAAGGCATCACAAAATACGTCCATAACCTACAACAATTCAACAAAGAACGTAACAGACAGCACAGAGGCAAAGACTGTGCCACGACAAGACCAAAGATTGGGCAACAGTAACGTACTTTGCTCTGTCTCTGACGTCCACATCGATAACATACAAAAATTTAGAATATTATGCTTAACCCATTAATTTTCTCTTATGGACTATTTGAGTCGTCAGGTCTACTGCAAAGCAAAATTTCATGTGCTACGTTTTAAAGTAGTAAAGCGAGAGTCGATTTGTACAGAACGAGCAAATGTATTTAATTTTATTTAAATATCAGTCGTTAATGTTTTCCCATTAGGCTTGATTATAACACCTGCATCAGAGGAGAAATTAATAATTGTTTCAGGTTCTTAGACGCACGATATCAGATCACTGTCACATAACAAGAACATCGCAATATCTGTCCCCGTGGTACATCTTTAATACGGAGGATAGGATATACTCAATTCGGGAGGTAAGCCAAGCACGTGAAACACAGCTACGTTTCCTCGTAAATGATATATGTGAACAGCCAAATTCTGTCATTATAGAGTTCGGAAAGTAGTACAGCACCGAAACACATTATTAGTGGGACGTAATTGTAAAGGTAAATGCAGTAACAAACTGAAAAAATGAAACTAAATAAAAACAGTAATGTTAGGTTTTTTCTCAAACGACAGTTTCCGAAGTACCTGCAGCTATTTTCTCTGATTACATGTGACTGCTTAGCTGAGTAGTACAGTGTTTGCCTCCCATGCAGCGCGCCCGGGTTCGATTACCGGCTGGCTCGCTGTATTGTGCTCATTATCATTTCATCTTTCATCGACACGCAGTTCGCCCGATGTTGCGTCACCTGAAGTAAGACTTGCAACCCGGCTGCTGAACGCCCCCGGATGGGACCTCTCGGCCATCAATGCGACACGATCGTTTCATTTCTCTGATTATGTACTTACGTGGGAACTCTAGTGAGTAATCACTTTTTTCATTGCTGCTCACACTTTGACTCCTGTCTGCAGCTTTGTTGTTCCAGGGAGATAAATTTTTAGTTTTCTTAAATTCAGAGTTTATTTCATTTCTGAATGATTTCGAACTGCACTGTTACGACTACTGTCGAAATGATTAAAATTTTACAGTTTATATATTTCCGGAATATTTTCCTGGCCATTATGACACCCCTATGTAATGCGCAGTTGACCATTAGAAGTCACGAGAGACGGTTTCGTCAATATAAGACGAGGCGAGGAGTAACGTGTTGCCAGTAAAGTAGCAGTAAAAGCCGATGGATTGGTCAGGAGCGCGCAGTAACATCGAATGTTGATATCTCAGTAACAAATCCATCAAAGGACATATCAATCCCTCTAAGGCTGCCAATGTCGGCTGCTGCTGATATTATTGTTAAGTGGAAACGCGAAGCAACAACCGCAGATAAACCAATACTAAGTCAACCTTATGTACTGGCGGACTGGCACCATCCAAGATTGCAGAACGTGATTGTAAAAAGACAAAAAAGAAATCATTCTTGAGTTCCAAATGTGCCACCAACAGCCCAGCTTGCACAACGATTGTTGGGTGGTTTATTTGGGGGAGGTGACCAAACAGCGAGGTCATCGGTCCCATCGGATTAAGGAAGGATGGGGAAAGAAGTCGGCCGTGCCCTTTCAAACGAACCATCCCGGCATTTGCCTCAGGTAATTTTGGGAAAATCACGGAAAAATAAATCAGGATTGCTGGACGGGGGTTTGAACCGTCGTCCTCCCGAATGCGAGTCCAGTGGGCTGACAATTATGCCACCTCGCTCCGTCAGGACGACTGTGCGTAGGGAACTGGAAGGAGTGGGTGCTATGTTAGAGCACCTCGTCACAGGCCAAAAATTTCTGTAGTCTTCACTAAGCGACGCTTCAGGTGATGTAAAGCTGGACGCCACTGGACACTGGATGACTGGAAGCAAGTGATTTGAAGTGACGACTAGTGCTGCAATCTGTGCCAGTGGGATGGAACGGTTTCGATTTGGTGAATAGACGGATGATGTTACCTATCAACACGTGTAGTTCCAACAGTGAAGTACATAAGAGGCGGTGTTACGGAATGGGGGTGTTTCTCGTTGCCGGCCGCGGTGGCCGAGCGGTTCTAGGCGCTTCAGTCCGGAACCGCGCGACCGCTACGGTCGCAGGTTCGAATCCTGCCTCGGGCATGCATGTGTGTGATGTCCTTAGGTTAGTTAGGTTTAAGTAGTTCCAAGTTCTAGGGGACTGATGACCTCAGATGTTAAGTCCCATAGTGCTCAGAGCCACTTTTTTTTTCTCTCGTCGTTAGAATCTGGTCCCCTTATAGCCGTTCACAAAAGCGGTAGGATACGACACATTTTGCAGCATTGTGTACCGCTTACGGTAGAAGAACAGTTGAGAAACGCTGATGATAGGTATCAGCGTGACAACAAGACGTTTAACAACGCAGCATCAGTCAGTTAGCGGTTAGTCGGCAGTATCATTCCAGTAACGGGCTCATCTGCACATAATCCCAATCTTAACCCAATGTAACACATTTGGGATGTGTTAGAACGTCGACATTGCTCCAAATCGCAGTGTCCAAAATCGCTACCTTATCTCACTTAAGGCTCTTTGGAAGAATAGGCTGCCATTCGTCTATACACATCCACACGACGACTGGAAGTGTTCGTAGCAGAGTACAAACCGTCTTAAAGGCGAACAGTGGACGAACCGCATATAAATGTCAGGTAATACATGTCCGGATGGTATGGGTCAGACAGCGTTTACACAGGACCCACAGTGGCCAGGAGCAGGTCGACAGAACCGAAAGGCGGCCTCACGAGGTCCGGTTTACGGTTTGCCCAGGGGACAGCGGAGGCGCTGCGTAACATAAGGTGGCGCGGAACCCGGCGGTAACTGGCCGATGCTGGCGCTGCCTTACGCAGAGTCGGGGGCGGCGGGGGCGGCGGGGGCGGCGCCAAGTCAAGTTCAGCGTCGCGACGCCAGGAATAGCGGCGCCAGCTGAGGACGCCGCGGCTGTAAACGCCCGGGAATAGCTCGCACCAGCCGCTCTGGGCAGGGCGCAACACGCACCGGCTCCACGGCGCGGCTCGTCCCTCACTCCGAGCCGTCTCCTCTTACGCGGGTGGAAGGGCTGACCGTAAGGAAGGACAATATCTGACACGTGAGCACTGACAGTTCATACTGACTAATCACGTCCTTAACTACATCTACATCTATATCTACATCTACATGACTACTCTGCAATTCACATTTAAGTGCTTGGCAGAGAGTTCATCGAACCACAATCATACTATCTACCATTCCACTCCCGAACAGCGTGCGGGAAAAACGAACACCTAAACCTTTCTGTTCGAGCTCTGATTTCTCTTATTTTATTTTGATGATCATTCCTACCTACGTAGGTTGGGCTCAACAAAATATTTTCACATTCGGAAGAGAAAGTTGGTGACTGAAATTTCGTAAATATATCTCGCCTTGACGAAAAACGTCTTTGCTTTAATGACCTCATCCCAATTCGCGTATCATATCTGCCACACTCTCTCCCCTATTACGTGATAATACAAAACGAGCTGCCCTTTTTTGCACCCTTTGGATGTCCTCCGTCAATCCCACCTGGTAAGGATCCCACACCGCGCAGCAATATTCTAACAGAGGACGAACGAGTGTAGTGTAAGCTGTCTCTTTAGTGGACTTGTTGCATCTTCTAAGTGTCCTGCCAATGAAACGCAACCTTTGGCTCGCCTTCCCCACAATATTATCTATGTGGTCTTTCCAACTGAAGTTGTTCGTAATTTTAACACCCAGGTACTTAGTGGAATTGGCAGCCTTGAGAATTGTACTATTTATCGAGTAATCGAATTCCAACGGATTTCTTTTGGAACTCATGTGGACCACCTCACACTTTTCGTTATTTAGCGTCAACTGCCACTTGCCACACCATACAGCGTAAGACTACCCCACGAAGAACAGTAGACAATGCAATTTTGTTACTCAGTGAAACATACACCAAAGTGACAAAAGTGTAAGCTTATCAGTCCGTCGCTGACATAGAAGACTGCAAACCTTCTTTCCTTCCCGTCTGGGCAAGCTGTGCAGTGACTAGAGTACATGTAAAGCTTACTGAGACACGGTAAATACTAGCTACAATGAAGTCGATAATTCGATCGTAATATTGGCATTTTAATTTGATATTCCCCGCAACTGACAAAATTTACAAAAGAAAAGTGAATCTCTTTGTCCACCACACACTCCTGAGAATGGCACATGAACAATTTGCAATTACGCGCCCCTATTACCGGCAGCTGCGTTGATAAATACTCGGCACCTCGCAAGAATAACTCCTAGATCGAGGATATTAGGTAATTGTAATGGCTCTGAGCACTATGGGACTTAACATCTATGGTCATCAGTCCCCTAGAACTTAGAACTACTTAAACCTAACTAACCTAAGGACAGCACACAACACCCAGCCATCACGAGGCAGAGAAAATTCCTGACCCCGCCGGGAATCGAACCCGGGAACCCGGGCGTGGGAAGCGAGAACGCTACCGCACGACCACGAGATGCGGGCTATTAGGTAATTGTTGGAAGTGGTTAGGCGTTGGTGAAAATCTCCCTTCTGAGCACACAAAGAGCTCTAACCGCAGAACTCTGCACGGAACACGCGATGGTGCAATGCTGCGATACAGACCGTATATCTCCCTTCGAAGACGATGGCCAAGACGCCGTCTCCAAGTCCGTACCACTCAATGGCTGAAGGCGAAGTCCTTCCACAATTCTCTCGTCTCCCACGCGTACGAAAACGCGGCGGAAGAATACTCAGCTTCGGCCAATGTCGAACGCTCTATCATCAAATGGCTCTGAGCACTATGCGACTTAACTTCTGAGGTCGTCAGTCACCTAGAACTTAGAACTAATTAAACCTAACTGACCTAAGGAAGTCACACATATCCATGCCCGAGGCAGGATTCGAACCTGCGACCGTAGCGGTCGGTCGGTTCCAGACTGTAGCGCCCAGAACCGCACGGCCACTCCGGCCGGCGCTCTTTCATCGCCGAAATGCCTCCACTGAGATCCTCCCAATGATCGAGTAGGTCATAACGCCCCTAGGCAAACGAAATTCCCGTCTTCGCCACGTGTTGCCCAGCACAGGTGGCGACGGATGCCGGGTTACCCCCAAAAGCGCCGTATTGTCCCACGTTTCCGGTGACCGCTACCTGCCGCCCACGGCGGCCCGCCGAGCTACGGCCATCTGCAGACTTTATATTCCACAATTCTCAACTTCCGACATTTTTCACCCACGCTTTAAGTTAGTGATTTACATGCAGGGAATACTGCTCGAGAGTGCCTCATATTTATCACAATTCAATAGAGTCATGATCTGATGCCCTTGCGAGTCCCTTTATTATTAATACTAGTGTTGGTAAGCTAACGTGTAAGTGCCCATGTCCTGGCACCTTACAAAAGTTATGGTGTAACGTTGTTGCTTTAATTTGCTATGAAAGCGGTGGTGATAGACAATAAAAGCGGGTTAAAAGCTGTGAGCTGTCTGGGGAAGTTAACCTCGAATTACTGAGCAACTGTTTCACCAGGTATCCAGTTTAGCTTAACAAATTGCCAACCAGACTAACATGAATTATAATCTTTTAATAGGCATACGATAACCGGTGATATATATATATATATATATATATATATATATATATATATATATATATATATTTGTAAATATATATATATATATATATATATATATATATATATTTTACAAAATTTACAAAAGAAAAACCTCGAACTGGTTACTAACGTCTTACTATTAACCTGATGGGTCAAACAATTATATAAGCACGTGGTAGTGGTCTCACAAAGTACACCCCACGTGGGTTGAACATAAAGAAAAGTTGCTATATTGAAAATTATTGTCAAGACGAGACGTTATAATCTCACGTACATTCGCATTTAAGATTTATAAACTTAGTTAGAGTTATTGAACAACACGTGGTTCCACTTTACTCGCAAAGTAGTGACAAAGCAACTACCGGAATATATTCTGAACTTCACACGAGAATTACACTGCGCTGCAATTTAAGATAACATTAGATATTTTGGAGCTAAACCTGAAATAAAGGTGATTAAATTTTCAGTTAGGCTGAACTTAAGAAATCCATTGTCCTACGGACTTAGCAATCACGCGCTTAGCCGGAGATCTTACCACTTCAGACGCTCGCCACGGACAGACTGCCCTGGTCCCTTCCTGAGGGGTGGCTCACCAATACAAACGGAAGTGGCCAGAGGGGCAGCTTCCTATACCAACATGACAAAGGACAGACAGGACCATACTAAGGATAAAAACCTCTCTGCTTTTAGAAGGCGTAGCTACCTGTTCCGACGTTGGTCCTACTGTTCTCTATCAGACAGGCTTGTCTGCTACCCTCAAGCATGCAACTAGAAATACATTTGCTCATTCATCCTCTCACACAGAAGGGAAGGGGGATGACAGTATCTTATCATATACAGTATATAAAATAAAGCTGATGTAGGTTCCGTATGAGATTGTGTGACATGAATTACATATAAACTGTGTTTTAAAGTGTAGTAGTGTGACAGATCGTTCTCGTTTATGTGTAAAAGAAACACGTTCCACTACTCAGTCTCCTCCCAGATAGTCAGAAACGCCACAGTAAATTTAGAAGAGGAATTTATGCCGTAAATGACAACAGATTTAAGAAATTAAAAATGAAAGGAATCCAACAGAGACCTTTCAATAGGATACCTCTTAACAACGTGTCGGACTTCCTCTGCCAGGCGTGCAGCAGCAGCTGGAAGTGGCGTGGCCTAAGCAAGTAGTAGGCAGTCCCCTACAGAAATACTGAGACACGCTGACTCTATAGCCGTCTATAATTGCGTAAGTGTTGTCGATGCACGATTTGGTGCACTATCGGACCTCTAGATTGCTTCTCATAAACGTTCGTTGGGATTCATGTCGGGCGATCTGGCTGGCCAACTCATTCGCTTGAATTGTCCAGAACGATCTGGAAACCAGTTGCGAACAATTATGGCCCGGTGGCATGCTGCAATGGCGTCCATAAAAAAATCCATCTTTGTTTGGGAACTTGGCGGCCATGAATGGCTCCAAATGGTTTCATTCCATGCAAACACAGCCTGCATCGTTATGGAGCCAACACCAGCTTGCACACTGCCTTGTTGGCGGACTGGATGCATGTTTTCGCGGTGTCTGCGTGTCTGCGCCACACTCGAACCCTACGACTAGCGCTTACCAACTAAAATCGAGACTCATCTGACCAGCCACCATTTTCCAGTCGTGTAGGGTCACGAGCCCAGGAGACGCGCTGCAGGCTTTGTCGTGCTGTTGGCAAAAGCATTCGCGTCGGTCGTCTGCTGCCATAGCCCAGCAACGCCACGTTTCGCCGGACTGTCCTAACAGATACGTTTGTTGCACGTCCCACACTGATTTATGCCGTTATTTCACGCAGTGTTGCTTGTCTTTTAGTACTGACAACTCTACGCAAACGGCGCTGCTCTCGGTTGTTTAGTGAAAGCCATCGGGCAATGCGTTGTCCGTGGCGAGAGGTAACGCCTGAAGTGTGGTATGCTCGGCACACTCTTCACTCTGCTGATCTCGTAATAATGTATTCCCTAAGGATTTGCGAAATGGAATGTCTCACGCGTCTACCTCCACCTATCATTCCGCGTTCAGAGCCTGCTAATTCCCGTCGTGCGGACGCAATCACATCGCAGACGTACTCTCCCATGAGTCGCCTCAGTACAAATGACAGCTGCACCAATGCACTGCCCTTTTATATGTTATGTACGCAATACCACCGCCATCTATATATGTGCATATCGCTCTTCCATTAGTTTTGTCCTCTCAGTCTTCTTAAGCCCGCATCTCGTGGTCGTGCGGTAGCATTCTCGCTTCCCACGCCCGGGTTCCCGGGTTCGATTCCCGGCGGGGTCAGGGATTTTCTCTGCCTCGTGATGGCTGGGTGTTGTGTGCTGTCCTTAGGTTAGTTAGGTTTAAGTAGTTCTAAGTTCTAGGGGACTGATGACCATAGATGTTAAGTCCCATAGTGCTCAGAGCCATTTGAATCAGTCTTCTTAAGCGGACCTGGACGTCGTGGCCTGTACTTCTTACTAGTATTTTGAAATTTAATAACTCAAAAACTTTAGCAAATATTGGAATGGAACTTCAGTCAAATAATTAGTATGTTGTATCCTCTAAGTGACAAAAATTTAAAACTGTGGAATACATCATAGAGTGAATGTTGATTCTTAACGTACGCACTGAATTATGTGTAATTTTTACTGTAGACGCACTGTACTTCAACAATATTCAAAATAAAATGTCAAAAAAAAATTATTCTTTTAACTGCTAACTTGTTGAAATATTAAACCGGAAATATTGACGAATTTGATCTTTTGTGTATTTAAAAACGCATTTTTCAGAAATAATTTTTTCCCTACAATTTAAGAACATATTATATACTCCAGCTTAAAATTTTTAACACATTGTTCAACAAAGTGGTTCACTGCGTAGGAAAGCACTCTCTTATTAACCATCCAAAATTTTGTTTCTCTAGCTTCAATATTGGATGAGTATCAAAAAACGTTGGTTACGAGATATTGAAACTGAAGATTTGCGTCTCATTTTCTTCTCGGTGATAATATCTGAAAACATTCCAGCTTCATAATCTTTTCGATTCTGAGTATGCTTTTCATCTTGTTTAGTTTTCTTTCTTTTGTTTGTTATTCTGGTCTCCTTCGTCTTGCTTCGGCGGTTTCTTCAGCTTCAGCGACACGTTGCCTGTCCACTCGTTCCAGCCAACTTTTCACGCTGTCCCCAGTTTAGATGCCTAGTCTGCTGACGGTTTTTAATCTGTTTGTAATTCCATCATTAAAACTGAAACATCCCCTTAGAAAAAATTTATAAACGACAGTACTGGTAAACCTCTTACGTTATTTGCTTTTCAAACAGCTGAGCAAAACTGAACGTACTCAGACATTTCCCTCTTTACTTATTCTGATCATCACTAAACTGACACACAATATTTTTAGCGCAACGCAGTCTGACTTTCAATAATCCCCACAAAAGAATGGGCCCGACCAACAGTAACCTATACCTTTCATGAATCACTTACCTCACAAAAATCTTCGTTACTCGAACTACTGCAATACAGCGTGCGCCAATACTGCCTGCTAAATAAAAGACTAACTGCTGAAGACACTAACTACATAGTTAGCAGATGAAAGATTTTGATGGAGAACAAACAATGTGTTTACCTTAATACTGTTCAAAAGTCATAATATATATGTAACATTTGTGACATCCAGTTCGGCAAATTTCCTTTTTCTGACGGACACACGTCCAGCTCGTCCGCTCATATTAACATCTCAAAACTCTGGCTTCTCTCTCCCCACATCCACCACTGCTGGCGGCTTACCTCCAAATGCGCAATGCTACGCGCTGTTCACATCCAACTGCCCAACTCTACAATATCGAATATTGCAACAATGCCAACCAGCCACAGACTGCAAACAGCATAGTCAGTGATTTTCATACAGAGCGCTACGTGGCGTTACCAAAATAAAAACCTAACCAGCCTACTTACAAAATATGTTTTGGCGTCCATCACACTAATCTGTAAAGCTTGCATACGAACAAAACCACGACCGCACGCGTGTAACACAAGTAAACTCAAGTTATCCACTTGTCTCGATAGAAAAACCAACTGTTAATAAATCCCTGCTGATAGTACAGTCGATATCTTCTTCAAGGATACTACCCAAACGAGTTGCTATGGATTATGCGCAGCCAAAATTAAACAACGAGACATTGTATGCAATGTTTTGCGTTCGACAGTAGTGTGACAGCTAGGCATCTACCCGTTACATCTGCTTTAGACAGGCATTTAAACACAAACGTGATGAGTTACTATAGATCAAGCGTATACGTTTCGAATCCGGAGGAATCGCAGGATTTTATTAAATAAAGTAAATTTCGATTTTTCGTGCCCTCATGATGTCCAGGTCCCCTTAATGTTCTATGCCCGTCCGGATAGCCGTGCACGTTAAAAGTCCGGCTTCCAGAACTGGGTTGGCGCCTGTTTCGATTCGAATCTGCTCGGCGGATTAATGACGAAGGCTGGAGCGCCAGTCAGCCTGGATGTGATTTGTAGGCGGTGTCCCCCTGAATACAGGGCTGGTACTGACATCCTGCTTCAGATACACGTTGAACGAACATTTAGAAAAACATACGTACTTGCACACATAATTATTCTAGAAGTAGGTAAACAGGGAGCACTGTTTCGTCCCGGGGGGGGGGGGGGGGAGGGGGGGATGAAGACGAGACTGATGACCTCAGATATCGCAAATACAGCAGAAAAGTGAACACCTCTATAGAAATCATTAGAAACCTAGCTGGGTCAGACATTCTTCGTACTGCTTCATTGGCGCTGGTACAGCCTACGGCAGAGTACTGTGCTCCAGAACGAAAAGACAGTGCACATGAATACGAAGTTGTTGTCAAACTAAATCAAGCAATGGCAACAATTAGTGGTGCTACTTAAAAAGCACTACTTCCATGACTGCATGTATTGTATGATATTGCACCATCGTCATATTAGACAAGAAGAGTAACTGTCAGAGAGAGTTCCAAAAGTGTGCTACTCAGCAAGAACCAGCAATAGAATATACCTGCCAGCAGACTTGAATCGAGAAAACCACCCCGGCCAACGCAAAAGACGACTCTCATGTACAATATGTGTCAACGGTGGAGATAAGGTTCGAAGAAGTTTCATCCAGTGAATCCTCGCCTTATTAATGATCCTACATAACGTGTAAAAGAATCAGGTCTTCTCAGAGAACTATGAACAGTTCTGAACAGATTCCACACAAGGTAAAGGGTGTGGTGCCTTTATGTATGACTCGGAGATCTACGAGGACACGACGTGCGACTGTAGGGTTGATGTGCAAAGTACACAGCACCTATTGACGAGGATTTACGGGTGGAGTCAATAAAAAGCATATGCTGACTCCAAGATCTGTGGACTGGTTAAGAGGCCTAGATATTTAGTTACAAAATTTTCTTCATATTTATTTGTTACACTACGTTTATTCTTATACTATCTACTTCTATGTATAACTAGCAATTTATATAATAATATAAATTACCATGTAAACGATACGAACAAAACACTGAAGCGCCAAAGCAATGGTATAGACATGCATATTCAAATACAGAAATACATAAACAGGCAGAATACGGTGCAGCGGTCGACAGCGCATATATAAGACAACAAGTGCCTGTTGTTGATCGTTTACTGCTGTTACAATGGCAGGTTATCAAGATTAACGTGAATTTGAACGTGGTGTTATAGTCGGCGCACGGGCGATAGGACACAGCATCTCCGAGGTAGCGATGAAGTTGGAATCTTCCCGTACGATCATTTCACGAGCGCACCGTGAATATCAAGAATCCGGTAAAACATCAAATCTCCTACTTCGTTGAGAATAAATGCAACCCTTCCGCACATTGCTGCAGATTTCAGTGCTGGGCCATCAACATGTGTCAGCGTGCTAACCGTTCAACGAAACATCATCGATATGGGCTTTCGGAATCGAAGTCCCACTCGTGTACCCTTAATGACTTTACGACGCAAACCTTTACGAATTGCCTGGCCCCATCAACAGCGACATTGGTCTGTTGACGACTGGAAACATGTTGCCTGGTCGGACGAGTCTCGTTTCAAATTGTATCGAATTGATGGACGTGTACGGGTATGTAGACAACCTCATGAATCCATGAACTCTGCATGTCTGCAGAGGACTGTTCAATATGGCGGAGGCTCTGTAAAGTGTGGGGCGAGTGCATTTGGAGTGATGTGGGACCCCCGATATGTCTAGATACGACTCTTACAGGTGACAGGTACGTAAACATCCTGTCTGATCACCTGCATTCGTTCATGTCCATTGTGCATTCCGACGGACTTGAACAATTACAGCAGGCCAATGCGACACCCCACACGTCAAGAATTGCTACAGGGTGGTTCCAACAACGCTCTTCTGAGTTTAAATACATAGGCTGGGCACCAAACTCCCCAGATATGTACATTATTGAACATTTCTAGGATGCCTTGCAACGTGCTGTTCAGAAGAGATCTGAACTCCCTCGTCCCTTTATGGATTTATGGACAGCCCTGCAGAACTCACGGTGTCAATTCCCTCGAGTCTATGCCACGTCGTGTCGCGAGACATCTGCGTGCTTGTGGAGGCCCTGCACGATATTAGGTAGCTGTACCAGTTTCTTTGGCAGTTCAGTGTAATAACACTAATATGGACCTTAGATGTTTAATCTCCTTAAACCCGTTATCATGAGCAGCATAATGTTCTATGAAAACTATTAAATTTGTCAGGAACTGGTTTTAGACTGCTTAGGGCATCACCAAGTGACGTTCGACTGTCGCAAACAAAGGTAACATAATTAGTCACTTAGACAGATATCGCTTACACAGAAGAAACGAAGAAAAATAAGAAATGAGCATACAGAGTGCCTGAAAAGGGGAGAATTACATGTTTACTTTCGCAGATGTAATCAGATTTAACTAAGAATGGAAGACAAAGTATATGACGTAGACAATTTTGCTTTTACGTACTTTGTACGGTTGCGACTAAATGCTAATTCTCTGCTTATCTAAGTATGTTGTAAGCATCATGCCAATTTGACACTTATTTCGTGCCGCCTCCACTGTGCTGCAATTTTAGTGGCCGACACTGTAGATCATTTTGTTTTGACGACGAGCAAATACAGGAAGAATGGAAGACAAAGTTTATGACGTAGACAATTTTGCTTTTACGTACTTTGTACGGTTGCGACTAAATGCTAATTCTCGGCATATCTAAGTATGTTGTAAGCATCATGCTAATTTGACACTTATTTCGTGACGCCTCCACTGTGCTGCAATTTTAGTGGCCGACACTGTAGATCATTTTGTTTTGACGACGAGCAAATACAGGAAGCCTATCTGCGCTGCTGCTTCTGCGATGAAAAGGAAAGTAAGAAAGAAGTGGAAGTACAGTGGCCTAACGTGCCGGCCGGCCGTTGTGGCGGAACAGTTCTAGGCGCTACAGTCTGGAACAAGACCGCTACGGTCGCAGGTCCGAATCCTGCCTCGGGCATGGATGTGTGTGATGTCCTTAGGTTAGTTAGGTTTAAGGAGTTCTAAGTTAGGGGACTAATGACGTCAGAAGTTACGTCCCATAGTGCTCATAGCCATTTGAACCATTTTTTTCTAACGTGCAGTCGACGACGCCGACGTCAGAGACGAACGTCGTCTTCAAATCAGGACAGTCACAGGTACCAGTCAGTCATTTGCCTCGCATTCAAAATTGTCTGGATAAGTTGCTGGTTCATTTAATATTTTTGTTGACTGTCAGTTTCTATGACATTGACTGACATCAGATCCAAAAGACAACAAAGCTTTCTGTTGCTTACACGTTTGAATCACATATTGAAAGTTGTTCAAGATGTATGACACAGGCAAAATAACGTCAGACTTGAAGAAGAATTTAATAATTCCAATTCCAGAGAAATCGGGTGGTGACAGGTGTCATTATTAGCGAACTGTCAGTTTAATAAGTTGTGGTTGCAAAATAATAACAAGAATTATTTACAAATGAATGGGTAAACTGGTAGAAACCGACTTCGGCGAAGATTGGAGTCAGGACGAATATGAGAACAAGCGAGGCTCTGCTCACCCTACGATTTATCTTAGGAGGAGACAGGCTACGGAAAGGCAGACCTACGTTTATAGATTTTGTAGGTTTGGAGAAAGCTGCTGACAATGACGACTGGAATACACTCTACGAAATACTGAGGATAGTAGGAATAAATGCAGGGAGCGAAAGGTTATTTAAAACTTGAAAAGAAACCAGGCGGCAGTTACAAGAACCAAGTGACATGAAAAGGAAGCAGTGTTGTGAGAAGGGAGTATGGTAGGGTTCTAGCCTACTCCCCGCCCCCCATTTTCCTCGCCCCCCCCCCCCCCCGACTGTTATACTATCTCTACATTGATCACGCAGATTCCCAAAGACCAAATAGGTTTGCCGATGACACTGTAATTCTGTCAGATACAGTATGGCAGAGTAGGTGAACGGAATAGACAGTATCTTGAAAGGAGAATACAAGATGAACAGTAACAAAATCAAAACATGATTAATGGGATGTAGTCGAATTAAATTAGGTGATGTTGAGGGTATTAGATTAGGAAACGAGACACTTAAAATAGTAGATGAGTTTTGCTATTAGGGCAGCAAAATAACTGATGACGCCTGAAGCAGGGATGATATAAAATATAGACCTTCAATGGCAAGAAAAACGCCTTGTATGGAAGTGATACGTGGTTGACAAAAAGTTCTGACAAGAAAAGAACAAAAACTTTTGAAACGTGGTACTACCGAATAATGCTGAAGATCAGAAGGGTGGATCGTGTAACCAACGAGAAAGTAGTCAGTCGAGTAAGTGAGAAAAGAAATGTGTTTCAAATCGTGACTAACAGAAGGGATCGATTGATAGTAGACGTTCTGAGACAGCAAGGGATACGAATTTTGTACAGGAGGGAAATGTCGGGGTTACGGATTTTAGAGGTTGACCAAGAGGTGAATATAACAGGCAGGTACAAAAGGATGTTCACTGCAGCAGTTATTCGGAGGAGGCTTGCACAGGATAGAGCAGCGTGGAGAGCTGCATCAAACCAGTCTTGGGATTGAATACCGCAGCGACAAAGCCAACAACAACAACAACAACATTGAAACTTGACTGTTAAATAGCCGCTTTCAGAATTCAATTACATTTACACTTTACTTCGCGATGTAGTGTTTGCAGAAGGTTTCCAAAGATGGTACTATCACGATATCGACAAGCGACAGTCGTATCTTTATAGTGCGTAACAGCCGTTAGGGAGTGGAGGAAAAAAATGGAACTTTGCGGGTTGAGTCGAAAAGTGATGATATTTTAATGTTTACAAAATCGAGTCAAATTTATGAGTGTAATAGCAGTACGGGCCCACTTATCAGTATGACGTTGCATCCCCTCTGACCCGGATGCAAGCACTGATTCGGTTGAGAAAGGGTTCGTGAAGCGGCTGGGATCCGCTCCTGAGGCAAGGTAGCCGTCAGCTGTTGTAACTGGTCCTTCATTTCTTGGCCACTTCTTTTTACTTTCTTACTTATTGATTAATTTAACCTGGCAAGACTAGAGCCGCCAACACCTAATCAGGCGTTACGCGTATTTTACATTGCATGTATTACAGTAAGCATGTTATAAAAAGTTTTGGAAAATGAAAATTACGATAGAACGCTTAAGAAAAACATATACGGTGTGTACATTCGTACATGGGAAATACGACTGTAACTACAGGTTACAATAAGGTAGGTTTTTAAAAATGGGTACTAACACAAATGGTAATCAAGAGAAGGGTGGATGAGGTAGCTAAAGATGAGTATAACACACAGTTTAAGAACGTAAGGGGGGAGAAAGTGGCGTGATTCATAGAAAAAGGAAGAGAAAAGGAAGCATAGCTAGGTCAGGGGGGGGAAGTTGGCCACACTCGTTAATTTTGAAGAAGCACTATGAGGATGATAGGACGAATTTCTTTAACTTTTTCTTAAAAGTAGCAGGAATTGGAAAAGTGCGAAGAGCACAGGGCAGTTTGTTACAGAGGCGGGCAATAGCGACAGCAAAGGAATTTGCAGTGTTTTTGTTTTATGAATCGGCACAGCTAGAATAATGGATAGTTGAATCTTGTGTTTGTATTATGATACTAGCACTGACAAGGAGTTGATGTCCGACCTGGTCCCACAGATGTTCACTCGGGGCAGAGCGGGGATCTTGGCCGCGCGGGGTAGCGGTGCGGTCTTGGGAGCCTTGCCACGTTTCGCGCCGCTCTCCCCGTCGGAGATTCGAGTCCTCCCTCGGGCATGTGTGTGTGTGTGTGTGTGTCGTCCTTAGCGTAAGTTAGTTTAAGTTAGATTAAGTAGTGTGTAAGCTTAGGGATCGATGACCTCAGTAGTTTAGTCCCATAGAACTTAACACAAATTTCCAAATTTTAATTTCGGGAATCTTGCACGTGACAGAGTTACCTCAACGTCACGCAGACAGTTCTTAGAGATACGTCCATGTGTGGACCAGGATTATCCTGTTGATAGTGCCACACTAAAGTGCACGAGGATGAGGGATGTGCGTGACGTGCCGCTATGCTGTCAGCCTTGACTTGGAGTCATACCCTATGCCTCCCCATACCATAGCGCCAAGAGTAACATCCCTGTGCCTACCCATAACATTAGAAGAATGGGACTTCTATCCACGTCGCCGCCCTATTCGGCGACGATGGTCATACGGAGTAGCTCCGGACCGCGATTCATCGCTGAACAAAATTAGACGCCATTAAATTAGCAATCCGTGCTTACCGGTAAGGGCTCCACTCCAAACGCAACCGTTTGTACTGTTGCGTTAACGTATGATGTGTGTCATGCGATGAAGAATTTCAACTCCTCCTGCTGCCAGTCTCCTACCAATGTTGTGGAATGACACAGAATGTTGCTGGGAGTCCATTGGTAGTTCTCCGATGGTAGTCGCCGATGTGAAGTGGTTACGCGGTACTCGGTGGACAGTGCAGCTATACTCACTTGTTGTGGTGTGTGTGGTGTGACGTGCTCGACCGAAACAGTGATGACGAGTACGGCTGTACTTACGCTCCTACGAAGCCTAACATCGGGCCGCCATCACATCTGAATGCCCTACAGATCCGGATACTGCTCGATTTCTAAATACACTCCCACTACGAGGAGCCTTTCGGACAAGCTGTGTCACGCGAGTACCCGACATTTCGGTGTCCTTCACAGGGATCACTCAACATCTGACTGTGATGTCCGTTGCACCTGTCGCAGAGAACAGCAGGTCTAATCATTTACACATCCGCCAAAGATATGTATGTGTTCTAAGATGAACTTACATACGACCATGTCTTTCTGATTCTTTCCTTTTTTGTCATATAGTGTACTGTCTTACGTTTGTGGGGTTCTACTTGCTATCCAGTAGTCAAGCAGGACCGTACTAAAGTGGCTTTGTGTTTTGTCAGTGAATTGGACGTTGTTCGTACTCGCGAGGTGATTGGTTTTGCGGCAGCATGCGTGCATATTTTGTTTTTCCCTGAAGATGATTGATATGTTCTTCTTGGGAATCGAGAAACTCAACAATTTTTGCCTTTTATCGATAAAGATACCAGCAAGCTATTGGTCCCAGTAATTAAAAGACCGTACCAAAATCTACATCTACATTGTACTGCGCACGCCACCTAATGGTGTGTGGCGGATGGTACTTTCGATACCACTATCTGATCCCTGCATCCCCGTTCCACACGCGATCAGGGCACGGGAAGAATGATTGTCAGTAAGCCTCTGTATTAGCTCTAAATTTTCGAATTTTCTCAATTGTCTGGTGGTCGTTCTGCAAGTTCTCACTGTCTTCTGGCGTTGTTACTTCGGTATAGACAACTGCATCATTTGTGGATAGCCTTAAAGAGCATCCGAAACTTTCTACTAGATTATTTATATATATTGCGAACAGCAACATTCATATCACACTTCCCTCTGGTTCTCCGGATATTACCTTTACATCTGTCGATTTAGTTCCGTTAAGAGCGACGTGTTGAGTTTTATCTGCAAGAAACTCTTGAATCCAATCGCAAGTCTGCTCCGATACTCCATAAGCTTTTATTTCTTTCATTAAACGGCAATGCGGGACCGTGTCAAACGGCTTACTGAAATCGAGGAACACGGCATCAACCTGGGCGCCGTTGTCCTCGGCGCTGTAGATCTCATGGAGGGACAGAACGAGCTGAGTTTCGCTGGATCTCTGTTTGTGAAATCCATGTTAATTTTTATAGAGGAGATGTTCATTTTCCAAAAACGCCATAATTCTTGAGCATTTGGTTACATAAAAGCGCGGAAGTTAAGCGATCACACACACAAGCACTCACACACACACACACACACACACACACACACACACACACACACACACAAATGAGAAACTTGATTATGAATAATGGAAACATGTTTTATGTAATTACTGAAGCGATGTTTGACAAATTTTTGTTTTGGTTTTGTGTATTTTACCTTTCTGTTGAAGAAATTGTTTTTTGTAGCGCTACGTAAGAAATCTTTATTGTTTTTCTTATTTTTACTGCAATATCCCTCTGTTTCACGTTACAAATCAACAGTTTTCGAATAAGACATTAATTAAAGATCGACAGTTTCAGTTTTGCTACAAATGCTGTTTATTCTTAAGAAACAGACAGGGCAATAACTTGTAGAACGAAAATGTTCTGTAGGTTACCCATTCCTGTATATATTTTCAGTCAGTTTCTTGACAGTTCACGAATTCCGGATTTTATAGTAAGACACTGATTGCATACATGAAGAAATCGGTGATTATAAGGTAGTACCCGATAGGTAGTCAACACAGTCTACGTACTGGTAACACAGGTACCTTAACTGACCTCATCTACTAGGAAGGCTATCTTACTGTGCTTACTTCTTCTAATCCATAGCAGCCTACAGTAGTTTCATAGCTCGGGTAGTTTTGCAACTCTGATTCCTGAACGTCGTTTGTACTGCTCGCACACCGTGGCCGCGTGTTCCGTCCTTGATGGCGTGGAGCCACAATGCTGGAAGCCTACTGTCATCCTCTATATTCAAGTTATAGGTGTTCTTAGAAGTTTCAGTCACTTCTCGGACTTTCCTTCTATAAGTGTTGGTTTCCATAACCAGCACATGTACGTTATTGAAATCAATGTCAAGGTCACCGTTCCTGTGATTTCATGCTACTGCAGATTTCACACTTTGTTTTAGCCACGCTTGGCGTTCGTGTTTCTTTATACGTTCTTTAACAGCAGTTCCCGTTTCGCCTATATGCACTTTGCTGTAAAGAAACATCATTTAATAGACTCCCACAATTCAGAGGTATTCCCCCTTTATAAGACAACGTGACATTGGAGTCTGACAGCATTTCTACCGTCGATGTCACAGGATCCTGAAGAAGATCCCAGCAGAGGGTTGGTAACGTCGATCTTATGGAAGAAATATCACTCTATCTAACAAAGCAGCAGATTTTAACATCAGTGAGAACGGCGACGAAAGTCTGCAGTCTTACGTACAAGACACCCTCAGCCGTTAACTGTATCATGACTTGCGGAGTATGTATGTCGATGAAGATATTTCTTTCCCCTACAAATATCTCACAGCCAGACCATGAAGGACAGCGAGAAATTTGAACTGACGCCAAGAAATACACTGAGGTGACAGAAACCTGGGATACCTCCTAATACCGTATCCGACGTCCTTCTGCCTGGCGTAGTACAGCAACCTGATGTGGTGTGGAGTCAGCAAATTGTTGGAAGTCTGCTGCAGAGATATTCAACCATGCAACCTCTATAGCCGTCCATAATTCCGAAAGATTTGCCGGCACAGGAAGTTGTGCCTAAACTGGTCCCTAGATTATGTCCCATAAATGTCGATGGGATTCATATCTGCCGATATGGTTGGCCAAATAATTGTCTTTAACTGTCCAGAATGTTCTTCAAACAAATCACGAAAAATTTTAGGGCCGTGACAGGGCGCATTGTCACGCACGAAAAAATCCATCGTTGTTTGGGAACATGAAATCCATGAATGCCTGCAAATGAAATCCACGTTCCGAACGCAAATATTTCTAGTCAATGATAGGTTCCATTCCTTGTAAACACAGCCCACACAATTATGGAGCCACCGCCAGGCTGCACAGTACCTTGTTGACTATCTGGGTCCATGGTGTCGTGGGGTCTGTGCCGCATTCGAACCCTCCCACTAGCTCTTACGAGGGCAGTTCAATAAGTAATGCAACACATTTTTTTTCTCGGCCAATTTTGGTTGAAAAAACCGGAAATTTCTAGTGGAATATTTTCAAACATTCCCGCTTCGTCTCGTATAGTTTCATTGACTTCCGACAGGTGGCAGCGCTGTACGGAGCTGTTAAAATGGCGTCTGTAACGGATGTGCGTTGCAAACAACGGGCAGTGAACGAGTTTCTTTTGGCGGAAAACCAGGGCATCTCAGATATTCATAGGCGCTTGCAGAATGTCTACGGTGATCTGGTAGTGGACAAAAGCACGGTGAGTCGTTGGGCAAAGCGTGTGTCATCATCGCCGCAAGGTCAAGCAAGACTGTCTGATCTCCCGCGTGCGGGCCGGCCGTGCACAGCTGTGACTCCTGCAATGGCGGAGCGTGCGAACACATTCGTTCGAGATGATCGACGGATCACCACCAAACAACTCAGTGCTCAACTTGACATCTCTGTTGGTAGTGCTATCACAATTGTTCACCAGTTGGGATATTCAAAGGTATGTTCCCGCTGGGTCCCTCGTTAACTAACCGAACACCATAAAGAGCAAAGGAGAACCATCTGTGCGGAATTGCTTGCTCGTCATGTGGCTGAGGGTGACAATTTCTTGTCAAAGATTGTTACAGGTGATGAAACATGGGTTCATCACTTCGAACCTGAAACAAAACGGCAATCAATGGAGTGGCGCCACACCCACTCCCCTACCAAGGAAAAGTTTAAAGCCATACCCTCAGCCGGTAAAGTCATGGTTACAGTCTTCTGGGACGCTGAAGGGGTTATTCTGTTCGATGTCCTTCCCCATGGTCAAACGATCAACTCTGAAGTGTATTGTGCTACTCTTCAGAAATTGAAGAAACGACTTCAGCGTGTTCGTAGGCACAAAAATCTGAACGAACTTCTCCTTCTTCATGACAACGCAAGACCTCACACAAGTCTTCGCACCCGAGAGGAGCTCACAAAACTTCAGTGGACTGTTCTTCCTCATGCACCCTACAGCCCCGATCTCGCACCGTCGGATTTCCATATGTTTGGCCCAATGAAGGACGCAATCTGTGGGAGGCACTACGCGGATGATGAAGAAGTTATTGATGCAGTACGACGTTGGCTCCGACATCGACCAGTGGAATGGTACCGTGCAGGCATACAGGCCCTCAACTCAAGGTGACGTAAGGCCGTAGCATTGAATGGAGATTACGTTGAAAAATAGTGTTGTGTAGCTAAAAGATTGGGGAATAACCTGGTGTATTTCAATGCTGAATAAAATAACCCCTGTTTCAGAAAAAAAAATGTGTTGCATTACTTATTGAACTGCCCTCGTGCTTACTGAAATCGGGACTCATATGACCAGGTCACGTTTTGCAGTAGTCTAGGGTCCAACCGGTACTGTTACGAGCCCGGGAGATGAGCTGCAGACGATGTCGTGCTGTTAGCAAAGAACCCGCGTCGGTCATCTGGTGCCATAGCCCACTAAAACCACAGTTCGCCACTCTGTCCAAATCGGATAAGTGCATCATACGTCCTACATTGAGTTCTGCAGTTTATTTCAAGCAGTGTTGCTTGTCTGTTAGCACTGATAACTGTACGTAGGCGCTGCGGCTCTCGGTCGTTAAGTGAAGGCTTTCGACCACTGCGCTGTCGTATCCTCGGCACACTCTTGACACTGTGGATCTCGGAATATTCAGTTACGGCATACATACCACTTCTAAATTTACTGTGGTGTTTCTATCTGGAAGGAGACTGAGCAGTGGAACGTGATACTTTTACACATAATCAAGAACTATCTGTCACACTACTACACTTTAAAACACAGTTTATATGTAATTCATGTCACAGTCTCATACGGAACTTACATCATCTTCCTTTATATACTGTATATGATAAGATACTGTCATCCCCCTTCCCTTCTGTGTGAAAGAATGAATGAGCAAATGTATTTCTAGTTGCATGCTTGATGGTAGCAGACAAGCCTGCCTGTTAGAGAACAGTAGGACCAACGTTGGAACAGATAGCTACGCTTTCTAAAAGCAAAGAGGTTTCCATTCTTAGTATGGTCCTGTCCGTCCCTTGTCATGTTGGTATAGGAAGCTGCCTCTCTGGTCACTTCCGTTTGTATCTGTGAAGCACCCTCAGTAGGGGCCCAGGCCAGTTGGTCAGCGGCGAGCGTCTGAAGTGGTAAGATCTCCGGCTAAGCGCGTGTCTGCTAAGTCCCTAGGACAATGGATTTCTTAATCACCTTTATTTCAGGTTTAGATCTAAAATATCGTATGTTATCCTAAATTGCAACGCAGTGTAATTCGAGTGAGAAGTTCAGAATATTTTCCAGTAGTTGCTTTGTCACTACTTTGTGAGTAAAGTGGAACCATGTGTTGATGATCCATAACGCTAACTAAGATCATCAATATTAAATGCGAATGTGCGTGAGATTATAACGTCTCGTCTTGACAATATTTTTCAATATAGCAACTTTTCTTTATATTCAACCCACGTGGAGTTACTTTGTGAGACCAGTACCACATGCTTATACAATTGTTTGACCCATCAGGTTAATAGTAAGACGATGGTAACCAGTTTGAGGTTTTTCTTTTGTAAATTGCATTTCGATGTAATTTATTTTAATTATCAAAAGTATAGTGGAGTTACACTCTTTGTGTTAACCAAGTTGACCATGTGAAACATGTGGTGTAATCATCAAAGTAGCCCGCAGCTATTCTTTTTAGTATACCAGTGTGTGGTAATTTCATGACGGACAGGATTGCGCTACGAATGTAACTTCTTTGGGTGCAACTTGAACCGGTTGGTTGTGGTTAATTTCCTCTTGCATATGTTTCAACGTTCTTCGTGTGTTATTTTATGAATGCAGTGTTGCATGCAGTCTCCCAATCTTGGCTCCATATTTGATGTGTTCTGTAAGATTACAAACATTTTCAAAATCCTAAATAAGGCACCAGTTTGGTTATGAATCAAGTTTAATATGCTGAAATTTTAACGGAACAATGATCAATGTTAAAATAAATGTCCAAATATAAACTGGTTTATTTCTTTTTATTTAAAGTCTCTTTTTATATATATATATCACCGGTTATCGTAAGATGACTATTAAAAGATTGTAATTAATGTTAGTCTGGTTGAGAATTTGGTAAGCTAGAGAGGATACCTGGTGAAACAGTTGCTCAGCAATGCATGGTTAACTTCCCCAGATAGCTCACAGCTTTTAACCCGCTTTTATTTTTTTGAATATCAGCACCGCTTTCAGAACAACTTAATGCATCAACATTACATTAGACATGAGGTTGGCACGAGTACTGCGTGAGAAAAGATCCTTTCCCGTAGTTGCAGTGCTGTTAATGGTCTTTATTCCAGAATATACGTAATAGCCAGTCGTTTTGTTTCTCCCGCAACCTAACAAATCTTGGCGCGCCGCTGGTGAAACAGAGTACCCATCACACAACGGTGTCCAAAGGCGGGGGAGAGGGGTTGGGGAGGCGACGCTATGAATAGCAGAGAACACGGAGAGGCGGGGTCCGCAGCCGTGTGTTTATCGGCAAGTGTTTAGCCGGCTGGCGGTTTACAGAGGCGACCGGGAAACAAAGGACCTGGGCCAGAAAAATGGACAGCAATTACCGAGTGCCGCGGGACTGCCCGATAAACACGGGCCGCCTTTGTCAGGCGAAGCGGGGGCGGCTGCAGGCTCCAGTCCCGTGCTGCGTGACTCTTTGTGACGCAGCCGCGAGTCCGGGGTGACTAACGCCCCTGCCCGCCACTGCCCGGCGAACACTAGCGCGATAATTAGGCAAGGATACCGGCGACGCTGTCAGGTGGCGGTTCGGCGATAAGAAACGCAAAGTTACCAAGGAGACTGTTAACCGTAGTCGTTTCCACTTCCTGCTGTCAAATTTATTTCATTTTTAGGGTTGCGCGCCTCAGTGTGTAAAACCGGCCTCCTTACATAATCCTTGCATATAAGATAACATCAGCCAGACACTTTTTATAATGCTATCTTTTTACAGAACTAGCTCCGTTACCGGTTTCGAACCGATGCGTTCATCATCAGACTGCTTGCTTACATAAAGATACATTTTTATTTTAATTGAATCAAGTGTAAGTTCTTGGTGAAACATTGTAAATTAACTAAATAAACACTGTCTTTGCCTTGTTCTCAATTTTATTATTAATGTTACTGCACAACCTGGATTTCGGGTTGTAAGACCATTTTCAAGTACATTCACAGATAAACATGATGACAAGGCAAAGATATTCAGCCGGCCGCGGTGGACGTGCGGTTCTAGGCACTTCAGTCCGGAACCGCGTGACTGCTATGGTCGCAGGTTCGAATCCTGCCTCAGGCATGGATGTGTGTGATGTCAAAAAAAAAAAGTTCAAATGTGTGTGAAAACTTATGGGACCTAACTGCTAAGGTCATCAGTCCCTAAGCTTACACACTACTTAACCTAAATTATCCTAAGGACAAACACACACACCCATGCCCGAGAGACGACTCGAACCTCCGCCGGGACCAGCCGTGTGTGATGTCCTTAGGTTTGTTAGGTGTAAGTAGTTCTAAGTTCTAGGGGAAAGATGACCTCAGATGTTGAGTCCCATAGCGCTCACAGCCATTTGAACCATTTGAAACATATTCATCTCAACTTCTTAAGGTATTATTACTACACGAGCAAATTCTATTCAGTTATTCACCTCTTTTAGATGAGATCACAACCGTAAGACAGACAGAAGCAGAACTTTGGTTCCTGGTCCATCGTAGTTAAAAAGTTTTTGCCTGATGCATAACTTTAGTCCTGTCATCTTAGTGTTATTGCTGAATTGTGTAATATAGTATGTAATTTGTTAAAAATGGTCATTGTCGTAATTTTGCATTAAGCTATGGATCTATATCTTAAGACGTTGAGGTGATTATCTCTGCCTCGTCATCATGTTTATCTTTGAGCGTATTTTAAAATGGATTTATAAGCCGAAATCTAAGTTGTGTAATAACGTTAGTAATAGATAAGGCAAAAATAGTGTTTGTTTAGTTCATTTTTTTAGTTTACATAAGTTTTCACTTTTTATTCCCTCATATAGTGAAAATTTCTTGGGCTTGTACTGCCGAACAACGAAATCATGATGTGAGGAACGGTCTGTTTAACTGTAATTGTGCCTCATAACGATTTCAAATCATGTGAACAAATTAATAAAGTGAAAACGTTTGGGTTACTTATGTTAAAAATTCCGCGAAAATACGTTGGATCACTTTGTTCTCCGTCTGTCGGTCTGTATCCCTGTCCGACTGTTAAGAGCCATTTTTCTCAGGAACAAGTAGACGTAACAAGTTCAGATTTATGTCGCACATTAAGCTCTATGGTTACTGCCGGCGTAAGAATTTTAAGGTTATTACTCACTTCAGCAAAACGATACAGCCACGCCGTATTTTGATACTCGAAAACTCACTGATCAAAACCTACAGGCTGCTTCCCGTTGATTTAGAATCATGATATCTGGCAAGCAGCAAATTTTCTCTGTACAAGTAAACGAAAAAGTCTGAAAACTATAAGTTTATAATCATGTAGCACGAAATAACTTTTTTGTAATTTTTTATCTCTCTGTCTGTTAAGATGCTTCTTCTCTGAAATAGTTTTCGTACCAATTCAAATTAACGTGACATAGTAACGTCTAAGGTCACTTGGCAGAGATCAGCTAATTTGTATTTCTTGTGGAACGCAATGTATGTTCTCGAAGAATATAAAATGCACAGTTGGCTAACACTAATGATGTGCGGTTCTAATTTTGTGCAAAAAATAAATAAAGAGAATTCGTCGCCACCCATTATTTCTCTTAAAATTTCATTTGTGTTTCCTTCGGTGCCAATGCTATCAGTTCTACCGGTAATCTCACCATTTGCTACGTCATTCATATTGTGTACCAAAACTCCGAACTGTAGTTTTGGTAGAGTGGAACTCTACGAAGGCTCCACCTCGGCCGGCCGCGCTGGTCTAGCGGTTCTGGGCGCGCAGTCCAGAACCGCGCGACTGCTACGGTCGCAGGTTCGAATCCTGCCTCGGGCATGGATGTGTGTGATGTCCTTAGGTTAGTTAGGTTTAAGTAGTTCTAAGTTCTAGGGGACTGATGACCGCAGTAGTTAAGTCCCATAGTACTCAGAGCCAGCCAGCTCCACCTCGGTGGACAGTGCTTTTGATAAACATTGCACCTCTCTTGCTCCGCCCGTTTCACTTCTACCCAACTACGGCGCCACCAAATGCAGCAAGAAGAATTTTAAATCTTAACTCTCTTAGAGCATCAAAAAATCCCTTACATGCAATGGCGATGGCCCGCCAGTGGTAGCCATAAGAATTTTAGCCGATAACCCCATTTCTTCACCACTGACGCGGGAATACTTCATTTCCTATCCAGTGACGATGGTGCACCAATATTAGCCACAGTATTTTTACTCATTAATCCCACTTCAAAAACTCCCTCTTTGTAAGAGAATTGGCTCTGGTCTCTTGACAGTGTTAAATCAGTCATGGATACCACAAGACCCTGTGCTCGAAACGTCGATCATACAGAAGACATATGACACAGCCTAGAAACCCAACAGATTTTAGCCTCGGTTTCTTGTACCACTGTCAGTCATTCCCTCTCCTGTTCCAACCGCAAATGGAGCGATTGTCCTTATGGTTACGTAAGAGCCCTGATTTCTTTATTTTGTCTTCGAGGTACATTCCAGGACATGTGTTCCTTAAAAAGAACTATCAAGCCCCTCTATAACCCATAGAAGCCTCGTATAGGTTGTTTTACATGTTGGTCTTCCACTTGCTAAGGGTTCCTTTTTGATTGCCATATTTTATTTGTAGTTAAATGTTGCTATTTCAGTTTACATACGGTACTCTAAATTTGTCATTTGGACATGGAGGAGCTGTGGACGCTAGAAAATGGAGTGACAAGTGGAGAAATCTGAACATTTCCGACATGTTGTTCTGTCTGCGATCAGCAGAGTGGTTACAGTAGCGGAGACAGCCACAAACAATTTCGCCTCGTACCACGGTGCACAGCATGGCAAGAAAACGGTTTTGTCATTTTAAGGGGGGATTGTTTTGACATTACTGACGTTCCATGTTCAGGAAGACCTTCGTGGTTAGATGAAGATTGTTTGAACGCATTAACCCACAACGATCCACGTCACCAGCAAATGTGATGAACTGCGATCACTCCACCATCGTGCAACGTTTGCGTGCAATGGGAAAGATTCAAAAATCGTGTACGAGGACCGCATGCTCTAAGCCAAAATCACAAAAACCATCGGGTGGCCACATTTGCATCGATGCTATCATATGTCGTTAATGGTGATGGGAAATGGTGACTTTATGCCACAGTAAGGAAAAGGAATGAATGGTTGACACCAAACAAAGCAGTGAGACATTTGCGCATCCACAAAAGATAATGTTACAGTTATTACGGTTATAATATTTCCCCGAGGTGAAGCTATCACTGAGGCGCCGTAAACGGTACTCTTTGAACAAACGATCTGAAAGTAAATTTGTGGCTGGTTGCTGTCCCAACACTCCCAACATTTGTCTTCAAACAACAGCCACGGTCTCCATCATGTCATCATATGACAAAATTGGATGAAGCTATCACTGTTGACATTTGTTGTCAACAATTGAGTGGTTTTGCAGACACAGTCCAAGAACAACAACCGAGAATACTGCATGCTACACCGCTATAACGCCCGCTCTGATGCTACTAGACTGACAAAAAGCAGTATACAGGAGTTGGATTGGAAAGTCAATTCGCACCCACCTCATTCACCCCATCTTACGCCTTCAGATGATCATCTTTTCCGTTCTCTATGGTACAAGAGTCAAGGAATTTCCTTTCCGGATGAAAATGAGCTCCGAACACGGCCCGACGAGTTCTTCGTCTCAAAACCTGAAAAAACTTGTAAAGTCACCCCAGCGTTGACAAACCGTTGTAAACAGTAAGGGAAAATATATATTGTTGACTGCTCATGTCTCTGTTACCTGTATCTGTTGTTTTATTAAACTTATGAGATAACGCTACCAACTGATGCACCAATCTAATAATAATTCTTAACTGTTGTGATTCAACTGATTCAATTTAGACTTTCTTATTAAAAAAATTAGGGAATGAAGATTAAGACCTGTCATTAAAGATACAGGGATGGGAAGAAAATCACCCGTATCCTTTCAAAGAACGTTCCCAGCAATTTAGGGAATATCACGGAAAGCCTAAACCTTGACGGTCGAATGAGTCCTGGAGCTACCGTCCCCCGCAGTAAGGCTGCGTTCACACTGCCGGCTGGGCCGAGCCGGGCTGACGCGTACTGGCTCGGCTCGTGCCTAGCCAGCTTACGCCGACGAGTAGTGCATTCACATTGCGCGCCGCGCCGAGCCGGGACGGCGAAATGGGGGAAAATCCACTTCTCCGATTTTCATGTTTTAAAATTCTTAGCGGTATATAAGACTTCGCCACATCGTTTTATGAACTTATTTTTTCCTTATAAGCGTTACTTACGTCGTGAAAAAAGAAAAAGTCTACTTCTCGTTTCGCGTGATTTCTTAGTTTCGTAACGCTTCCCAACCGATTTTGAAGAAAGTATGCGGCTAAAAAATCTGATTTTTGTACACGTGGTAGTGCAACATCTTAGCTTCGTATTGAATCATTTATCTTTCCATATTTCTTAACAGTCATTGTGAAATGATGCTATTTGTCAACGTTGTGCACTTGATTTACAAATCTTTTAGTGAAAAAGTTATGTAGCGGTTAGCTTACTGTTAGATCCTTTTTAGACCATACATTGTTGGGAATGAAATGTAGCTAAAAGTACCAAAAAGTTTTTGAAATGATAATGATACTGATATCTGCCTCTGGTCTCAAGTAATGCGAGCTATTCAGTGGCGTCAGTGCCGCGTCCGCAAGCCACGGAGTTCGCGCGGTTACAGCTTGGTTTAGTGTAGTCATATAATGCAGGACAGAAAAAAACTAATTACTAGTGATCAGCGCAGACCTAGTGCCGGTCCCTCTTATTATTTTAATGGTCTCATTCTCTAGATAAATCCAAATGTATAAGAATTTTTTCCTCGGCTACTGGACAATTCATCTGCTATGCTTTTATAATTGGCCACACGTTGCATCACAAAAGACAAACAATTATTTGTCATCAACATCCTACAATTAGTATGATGTACATTTCGTATTTCGAACTAAAAGATAACTGAAGCGCAATTCTGTAGTCTCGTTGTCTACTTTGACAGAAAAAATAATGGAGAGTTAATGAAACTACTGTAGATCGGCACAGATGTGCGTTTCATTGTTCTTCATTGTTTTTTTTTTTCTTCCTTGGCGGGCTGCGCTGCACTGTCAAGGTAATCCCCACTCTTTGGCTAAATGGCTGGCGGGAGGCCAAATAAATAAATTTAAAAAGATCTCCACCCTTCGACAGCTGACAACAAGTCAGTAGAAAACGCAGCTGCAGTCAACAGTTGCTCGCCTTTAGCTAGTCTGTGCTGTCGTGTAGAACAATGTCTTCACTCTTTTATTGGTATTGTTTTGACTCTGTAGTAACTCGTCGAGTTTTGAAGTACAGAAGAACTAGGAGGTTATGGATTCATCCTATGAATAGCGACAGACATTTAGGAGAGTTTTTTTCTTTATATGAAGAACTTAAAAACTATCCTGAAAAATTTTATTCAAATTACAGAATGAATCATAATACATTTCAGTATGTGCTGCAGAACATTCAAGACAAAATTTCTAAACAGAACACAAATTTTCACAGAAGTATAACAGCAGAAGAAAAATTGTGTACAACGATAAGGTAAGATTCGTTAGAACAAAAAAATGGTTCAAATGGCTCTGAGCACTATGGGACTCAACTGCTGAGGTCATTAGTCCCCTAGAACTTAGAACTAGTTAAACCTAACTAACCTAAGGACATCACAAACATCCATGCCCGAGGCAGGATTCGAACCTGCGACCGTAGTGGTCTTGCGGTTCCAGACTGCAGCGCCTTTAACCGCACGGCCACTTCGGCCGGCGTTAGTACACACTTTTTGGTTTGCAGTAGAACTTTGTACAGCATTCGTTACCTCCAGTTAATTGTAGTCATGCTTTCGTATTTTAAATTTCACGAACGCTAACCTCTGAGGGGAAGAGAGTTTATGGGACTCCTGAGAATCATTAGGAAGTAATTAGCTTCGTCATTTTGGGTAATGTCTTGCTGTGTCTTCAACGAAGAATCGCAGAAATACTCCTTCAGAATTTTCCAACTTTTTTCTTCATGATGCAGCGCTTGGCAGTGGTGATGGTTCATCATGTGGAGCCACTGATGACCTCACAGAATTCTTTTCATTACCTTGTAAGATAGACAGATTGATAGGCGAAGAGTTTTGAGATAATGCCCTTTGACTCAGTGGTTCTATGTCCACTGATAAGGAACTGCCACAGCATGACTTTACAATGCATTATCGTCTGGTAGGGACACATTTCCGTCCCTCAGTGACACTCATATCTGTCTCCGTTTACAAGTAAATGCGAACTATTCAGTGGCGGCAATGCCGCGATTGCTGGCAAGCTATTGTTGTAAATGCATGTAAATACGGTAGATTAAATAAATGAAATAAAAGTAGTTTCGCATGTATCATCATAATAAACGTAATTTTTCCTCACTGATTGTGAAATGTGAGGTAACATCTTAAAATAAAAGACGTGTGCAGTCACACTTGTGAAGAAAACAGAAGGGAGACGTGTGATGCGTGTACTGCAGAAGCTGTAGTGCTGCTCCACAGGCTCGCGCCTGCGGTCGGCTCGCGCCGGCAATATTAAACACTCGGAATGTCGTCGGCTCGGCTCCGGGAGGCTCACGCCGTGTCGGCGCGGCCCGGCCGCCAGTGTGAACACCGCAATTCAAAACCATGTGTTTGATATCGAAGCGGGCGGCGGCCCGGCTAGGCTCGGCTCGGCCCGGCCGGCAGTGTGAACGCAGCCTTAGAGTACATTGCCTTATCAACAGGCCACTTCGACTGGTATGTTCTGGTTTAAGAGTACATTGCCTTATCAACAGGCCACTTCGACTGGTATGTTCTGGTTTAAAGTTAACCCACAGACTCGACACAACGCACTTACTCCCATACGGATGTATTTCTACGCCTTGTGAGTAGACCTTCTGCTGCACTTTCAAAGTCCTCTTTTATTCGATCTACGGCACTGAGCACATCGAAGATTTACCCATATCTAACGTATTCCAGTACAGTGCAGTAAAGGGGAAAAGAATGATAACTTAAAAGGTAAGTAGAAACAGGCGAGCATTGACAAATACCACCTGCCAGTAAATTTGGGGTTTATTCAATCTGCTATGCAAAGAGATACGTAGTGGATCGAGCACATGAATGCAGGCGTTATTGATTCATTACAAAACTTTGCCAATTTTTCAACTATGCAATCGCTTATTCGTGTATTCTGACAGAAGAGAAACTTCTTCCGTAATACGATTATGTAGCAAAATGATGATATGATTTTGAATAAATTGGTAAGAGCGTTTGTGCATCACATAGTGGTAGTGGTATAAAGTCTCTGATCATCAGTCCTTGGGCCGATGCACTGGATTAAGTTCCAAACTACTCTGCAGTGTCTCGTGACATGAGAGGGTGTGACATTGTTAATGGTGACTCGTCCATTGGACGTTAACGTTAGCGACCCATCCCCCCCCCCCCCCTCATGCCCCCACGGTGCTGGATAAGAGGTCTTCAGTATTCGCCCCACTCAGCCGCAACATTTCCGCTGTTAGTTTCAGGGAATACCTCGTCATTAAAATCATGTAAAGTTTAACGTTAAGCCGGCCGAAGTGGCCGAGCGGTTAAAAGCGCTGCAGTCTGGAATCGCAAGACCGCTACGGTCGCAGGTTCGAATCCTGCCGCGGGCATGGATGTTTGTGATGTCCTTAGGTTTAACTAGTTCTAGGTTCTAGGGGACTAATGACCTCAGCAGTTGAGTCCCATAGTGCTCAGAGCCATTTGAACCTTTCTTTAACGTTAAATCTTTTCAAAGATTAAGACCAGTACATTCAGATACAATTAGTTTAAGCCAGATAAGCGTATAAATTACATGCATTTAAATCATTTTCCTGTAAGAGTCAGATCAGTTTCAGTATATAATTGGGCGTGCGAGAACTATGGCGATTATAGTTTTCTGTACACATATCGTGGTATCGTAAACAGGTGAGTCTAGCCGCGCTCTGTGGTCATGTATCGCGCGATCGTGCACTTTAACGACCGTTTTTTGTACAACTGTGCATGGCTCGCGATTTCTGTTTTGCTAGGGTGATGTGTCCTCATTTGTTGCAGATGCACTTCTGAATGACTGAAGAACATTTAACGTCACCGTCTTTATTTGAGTGAACTGAAGTTACGTAAAATTACTGAGAAATGAAGCTATTAAGTTTCTGCAAATTCTGACTTGAAACATTTAGCAATGACGACATCGTTAAAGAAAACTGGGTCCTCTTTTCACTAAATATAGTGTATTTGATTTTCTTGATAATGCTTTTACGTAAATTATTAAACAATTTCTGTAGGAACTTTAAAATAGCTATGGCCCACTGTTAGCTTTGAAGGCACTTCTTGCGGTAACCTATAAATTCATCGTGAAATTTATCGCTGTTTCCCTTCGGAAAAGAATATGCAATTTGTAACGAACTTCGTAATGTAACAATGTTTCCAGTTTCTATCGGAATTTAAAGACAAAAGATAGTTGCGGATTAAATGCCTCTTGAAAATAATTCAGACAGATAGAAAACATTCCCTGTATGAGTATTCCACGGTTACTAATCTTGTAAGAAAAGGAATGATATTTTAGATGAAATAAAAAACTAATTTAACAATATGTTTTCAAAATAACTGACAAATGCAACTCACATTTGGTCACCACAGCGAATGATCTATTGCTATGACGGAAAAACAAAGAAATAATGTTGTCTCTGAACGTAATACGAATGGTTCAAATGGCTCTGAGCACTATGGGACTTAACTTCTGAGGTCATCAGTCCCCTATAACTTACAAATACTTAAACCTAACTAACCTAAGGACCTCACACATATCCGTGCCCGAGGCAGGATTCGAACCTGCGACCGTAGCAGCAGCGCGGTTCCGGACTGAAGCCCCTAGAACCTCTCGGCCACAACGGCCGGCGAACGTAATACGTTTATATGATTCTATACATTTAATTATTCCAGGAATATGATTAAACATCCGTTTTTCACGTAAAAATTCAAACTGAATACACAGCTAAATTAAAATCAGTTGAAAGCTACTACAATTCAGAATCGAGCGAACTGATAAAGCGAACGTGAAAAATAAACGACTTACGTCGATGATCTTTGTCCATTTAGAGGTTACATTTATGGTTGCAGCTCTGATATATCCAACAAAGTTCATATATCGTTAAAGTCTTATTCTTCTTGTTTAGAGTGTCTGGTTCCGCACATTTGCATTAATGAAATTCATGGGAAAAACTTGTAAAGTTCGGCTGTGACATCACAGACAGTCGTAAAGTACAGCCTAGTGGATCGATGTGTTTCTTCAGATTTATCGAGTCGGTTGTCCTTGGAATGTCCGTCACATTATAACGAAGTCGATTTGAAATGTTGTCAGTCCCTTGCTAAGACTGGAGAGTCAGCAACTGTGGGCAACGCTATCGAGGACGGAAGCGTGAGCCTTAGGGTCCAGCTGGATGTGACGTCGCTCAGCAGATCGGCGTCTATTCTAGTCGAGAGCGTCAGGCGACGGCGGCAGATAGGGGCCACCTCTTTAGCCCTGCTCGACCCCGACAAGTGCCCGCCTGGAATAGACGGCGACCACGAGCTGTGTCGGCCTCCACCTCAGAATACTCGGGTACTTCACAAGCCCGTCTACAAACGGACGTCGTCATCAAAGTCATCTGCGTCATCGGCGAACACACTGTCGATTCACTTACTCAGAGTTTTATTCATGTACCATTTTCCTTTCCTAAATAAATTAATTTTTATTAGGATCCACTTAATCACTCTCTTCAGAGGAAACACAGTTCCTTCATCAGGTTGACACATGTATGTATATGTTAAACAGTTCCTACATTGCCAAATACACTACATCTTGAACTCAGTTTCTGTTCTTATGGTTTTCACTCCGGAGACTGGTTTGATACACCTTTAAAAGATACTATATACTACACTACTGGCCATTAAAACTGCTACACTAAGAAGAAATGCAGATGATAAACAGGTATTTATTAGACAAATATATTATACTAGAACTGACATGTGATTACATTTTCACGCAATTTGGGGGCACAGATCCTGAGAAATCAGTACCCAGAACAACCACATCTGACCGTAAAAACGGCCTTGATACGCCTGGGCATTGAGTCAAACAGAGCTTGGATGGCGTGTACAGGTACAGCTGCCCATGCTTCAGCAAACGTCGTCGAACTGATCGTTCAGATGGTTGTTGTCTTGCAAACGTCCCAATCTGTTGACTCATTGATCGAGACGTGGCTGCACGATCCGTTACAGCCATGCGGGTAGGATGCCTGACATCTCGACTGCTAGTGATACGAGGCCGTTGGGATCCAGCACGGCGTTCCGTATTACCATCCTGAACCCACCGGTTCCATATTCTGCTAACAGTCATTGGATCTCAACCAACGCGAGCAGCAATGTCGCGATACGATAAACCGCAATCGCGGTAGACTACAATCCGACGTTTATCAAAGTCGGAAACGTGTTGGTACGCATTTCTCCTCCTTACACGAGGCATCACAACTACGTTTCTCCAGGCAACGCCGGTCAACTGCTGTTTGTGTATGAGAAATCGGTTGGAAACTTTCGTCATGTCAGCACGTTGTAGGTGTCGCCACCGGCCCCAACCTCGTGTGAATGTTCTGAAAAGCTAATCATTTGCATATCATAGTATCTTCTTCCTGTCGGTTAAATTTCGCGTCTGTAGCACGTCATCTTTGTGGTGCAGCAATTTTAATGGCCAGTAGTGTATATCCTGTGCAAGACTCTTCACTCCCGTATAACTGCTGTAATCTACATCCACTTGAAATGGCTTACTACATTCATCCCCCGCCTCACTCTACAATTTTTATCCCCCGCAATTCTCTCCAGAACGAAACAGAATTCCTTCCAGCCTCACGATTTATCCAGTCGACCAATTCCTTCTTGTAATCAAACTGTGCCACGAATTTCTTTTTTCTCTATTCCATTCAGTACCTTCACATTAATTACTCGATCTTCCACCCTAATCTTCTGAATGCTCCTTTAGCACCAGATTTCAATACCTTCTATTAACTTTTTGTATGAACTGTTGATTTTCTATTTTCTACTTCGGTATACGGTTAATCTGCTAAGGCACTGCCGCAGTGATAACATCTTATCCAGTCATATAGCTGAAGTTAAGCATTATCAGGCTTAACCAGCACTTGGAGGAGTGACCGTCCGGTCTGCCGACCGTTACAGACAAGCGGGATGCGCTCAGCCATTGTGACGCCAATTTATGGGTTACCTGATTGAGAAGTAGCGGCTCCGGTCACGAAAACTGACAACGGCCGGAATAGCGGTGTGCTGACCACACGCCCCTCCTTATCCACGTCCGGTAACGCCTATAGGCTGAGGATGACAAGGTGCTGGTCGGTACCGTTGGGTCTTCCCAAACGGACGGAGAGAGAGAGAGATATTCTCCACACAAATACCTTCAGAAAAAACTTCCCAACATTTAAATTTTATAGTAGATGTTCAAAGCTTACTACTTTCAGAATAGCTGTTGGTGCTTCAGGCAGTCTACGTTTAATGTGCGTAGTGCATGTACAGGATATAATTATGATGAGAGATACGGTACCGGTGATGAATGTGCGTAATATATGGTAAGTATTATTAACATAATGTTAAGCAATATCCTCATTACATTGTAGTCGCTTTTGAGGAAGGCCACCTAACGTAAATATGTCGGTGCAGTTCAGATTAAATAAAATATGGATAGGAACTTCACTGGTCGTAGGAAGAGTGAGAAATAATTGGATATGCTTGACAGATTGAAAAAGAAGGAAGAAAGCAGAATTACGGGTGTGAGAAGCATTTAGAGTGTTGACACTGCGCCACAGATACTAGTGCCACTTTGAATAGAACGACAATAGCAAGGATATAAAGAGAAGGAAGCTACAAAGATGTTAGATTATAACCTCCTTGAATGTAGAACGCTTTTGGTTAATACACAGGCAATAGTGTAGTTTATTCTCGAGTCGAATGGCTTAAGCAGAGGAGATGACAAAGTAATTATGTTATACATATGTGCAACCAAGGTACTGGTGTGTTTGCGGTGTGGTACAGCAGTTACGGAATTAGAGCAGGCATTTGATATGCAAAAGATGAACGCTACCTATCGGAGAATTCCAGAAACCTCTGGAAAAAAGAGAAGCAGCTTTATGAATATCTAGATATCCGTTTACAACCATCTCTAAGCAGAGAAGGGACGGATGGAATGTGGGATGCATATTCACACCGTCCGCTGGCATTAATGTGTGTTAAAAAACTGAATAACTACCTTTTGCAGTGCAGACTGCTGCGAGATGAGCAGGAAAAGAGTCAGTGAGGTTCTGGAAGGTGCCGACAGAGACGTGGAGCCACGCCGGCTCCAGTGCCGTGAGCAGCTGCGCAATATTTCTCGGTTGAGGATCCATGGCGCAAACCGCCCCATCGATAAGGTTCCACAGATTCTCGATTGGGCCTAAGTCCGGGTATCATGGTAGTGCTCTTCGAATCACACACGTACGTTGCGAGCTGTGTGACATGTTGCACTGTCTTGCTGGTAGATGCCATGGTGCCGAGGAAAAACGAACTGCATGTAGGTGTGGACATGGGCCGCTTGATCCACTGTGCCTTCCAGAATGACGAGATGAACCAGGGAATGCCACGAAAACATTCCCCAGATCATAACACTCCGATTATTGTGGCATGGTGTTTGCTGAGAGGCACCCACATGCCTTGCCCATACTGTGGCATAAAGCAGTCAGGCCTGCAAGATGAGTGGTCTGCCAAGCGAGTGGATTTATTCTTATTTCTCGAGTAACATCAATGACTGATTATGAGCTCTAGTACCCACAATTAAGCTACAAATTATTCTCCTGTTTGAATATTACGCACCGGAAACGGATAACGCACATCTGACTGTTAGGAATTTACACAACTCTGAATGTTGACTACGCTCTGGCAATACCACTTTTTCTTTCTTACCCAACAGCTTTGATCAACACGTGGCCATCGCACTGAATATGAATGGCGCACATATTATAAATTCTGGATATCATGACTACACACTATTCGAAGAACATGGCCACCAATCTTTTTTCTTTTCACTATCTTTTTTATTCCGATAAATTCTATTATGATTCAAAGATAACCTAAACACACCATTACATTTTATACAACAATTACACATGAGAAACTCCGCCCAGTGGGCATGGCTTTATATTGGTGATTCTCTGTCTTATGGTCTCGTAATTATCTAACGCTACAGTGCACTTTCTGGATAGGATGGTGGATCTTTTGCTGTATCTCACACTTCGACTCTCGCACCCATCATCACGAAAATTTACTCCAGACCAAGCGGTACAAAAAGGAACATGCCTCTGAACCTATCTTGCTACTCCCCCACGCAAACCACACTTACTTAAATTACATGAAATACATCACACTGGCAACATAGAATACATCACAAATAATAGTCACAACGTTAGAATCACTTCACTTTCAGCTTTCCCACTTCAATTAGAATTCAGCCCAGTTTCACACGACACTGCCCCACTTCGTAACTTTTCAATCCTACTACGAACTCTGGAGGATATATGGACGTCTTCCTGTGCAGTGTCCGGCCGAAGTAGCCGTGCGGTTAAAGGCGCTGCAGTCTGGAACCGCAAGACCGCTACGGTCGCAGGTTCGAATCCTGCCTCGGGGGTGGATGTTTGTGATGTCCTTAGGTTAGTTAGGTTTAACTAGTTCTACGTTCTAGGGGACTAATGACCTCAGTAGTTGAGTCCCATAGTGCTCAGAGCCATTCCTGTGCAGTGCAAGCCAAGTGGCGTTGCTGGATAGACGGCTTACTCATTTTGCTTCTCTCTCAGAGTATTAGAGTTTGAATCTAGCGTGACACGGAAACATAACACGCAAAGTAATATTAAGATCATGTTCGTCACACTCGCGAGAGCTCAACTGATACCTTGGACGAGTACTTCTCTTTATGCTTTGTCTCACACAGAGATTGAGACTCACACAGTACTCACCACGTGGAAGTGCTCGTTTCTAATTTCAAGTCCTGCACACGCCATTTCTTAAATAATTCCAACTTATAGTACACACGCCAGTAATTCAGCTTAACCTTAGCACTCGGAAGTATTTCAACTGAGTACTAGCACTCGCAAGTATTTCAACTTATTGATGCACGTGGTTTCATTGTGACCGTTGGTCACTTCCGAAGATTACTACGATCCCCTTAATATTACCTGCCTGACATTTAATTCTCCCCCCAAAAGTTCCTGAAATAGAGAAATTATTATTCCAAACCACCCTTAAGTATTTCACATGGATACCGTTCTCTCCACTCTTTTGTCTTTACGGAGCACACCTAAGACAGGTCTAACCAACACGAGATCCAGCGCGAGAGTGCTGAAAACATGGCCGTTCTTCAGGTCATCTCGCACCTCCGCCGAGGTGGGGGAGCACCATACTACCGTATAGGTCAGCCACATTTCAGGTGCTCAAAGCTCAGGTAAATTTCATCTCTTTGGTTCCACCAAAGGTGACAAAAGGACCGTCTCAAAGATGATCATATATTGCACATTCACTATCTGCGGTTAGCAGACGACAATACATTCATTCATTTCACAGATCTCACCAAACTGGATGTAGGGATTTATTTTTGTGGGAGTGCACATGTGATCAATTAAATAAATAAATTGTCCTTCTTTCCTACACTGGTATCCGGCTTCAGTGTATTAAGTAAAATTGAGTTATTATTACAAAAAATATGTTGTTCTGACAAGAATAACGAAGAATGTTGTACCTCTTTTCAATGTCGGTCGGTATACGAAGAATGTTGCATGGCTCTGAGCACTATGGGACTCAACTGATGAGGTCATTAGTCCCCTAGAACTTAGAACTAGTTAAACCTAACTAACCTAAGGACATCACAAACATCCATGCCCGAGGCAGGATTCGAACCTGCGACCGTAGCGGCCTTGCGGTTCCAGACTGCAGCGCCTTTAACCGCACGGCCGAAGAATGTTGTACCTATTTTCAATGTCGGGCGGTACTGTACCCCTTCATTGCTTTTAGATGTTTCGCACTGCACGCGCCAAAAGCCATCAGCCCGATGGAGCCTAAAACGCGATCCGTCTGAAAAGACCAACTTCCGCCACTCAGTGGATGTCCAGTTGCGGCAACGGAGTACAAATTCCGGCCTTCGTCGGCGATGAACAGCATGGGTGAATGAACCAGGCGCCTGCTGGGGAGGCCCGTACACAGGAACATTCGCTGTAGGGTCGTTTAGGAGACGCTGTTGGCAGCCGATCGGTTCATGTGGGCGGTCAGTTGTTCGACAGTTGCACGTCTGTGCAACGTACGGGGCTTTGTTGTAAAATTACCGATATATTGAAAAATATCTATTGGTAGTCTTAGTCGACCATCAGTTGCTATCAGACTTAAGTTGGCTCTGTATAAACGCGCGGTTATGCCCCCAGTATCATTTGCATCGAAATTACCATTACACTCTAATTATTAAACAAAAATATGGTGATTGCAATCTACGAAATCAATAATGCGGTGATTAGCACATGGTACCAAATTAAGACTTATTCAGAAAATAGGATGAGCAATATTTCTAGCCTAACATGACAATACAATACACTCGCTAACCTAACTACCCTATCATTGGCACAATGCATTCTCTTTTCCTAACTACTTAAGTCAACACAGAACCCGCAAGTGACTCTATTGCAGTTCTGCCTGAACGGACATAGACTCAGAGAGCGCCAGTTAAATATGAACGCATTTAGAGTTACAGTGCCCTACTGTGGCTGGTGATTGACGATATCACCGTAGTTCTCCGTGATGATTACGACGGTCGGCCCAGCCAACGTCGTGATGCCGTCTTTCCCGTGAGCGAGCTTGGCTTTAATCTCCAACGTGGACGTGGTTTGCGCCTGTAAACTCCTGTACGTAAGTGTTCAATTGCAGAGTCCGTCATTAGTCAATACTCAAGCTACTTGCACATATGCCAAGACTAGTTGGTCGACTTAAGTGCGCGGCAGCAAAGGTACACTTCAGATTGCATATGAACACCACAAGTTACTACAAATCTGTTTCTCTCCTCAGAGGAACAGATAATGCCACGTGTGTGGAGTCGTATGTTCTAAACTATTCAGACTTGGAGAGTAACCACTGGACTCAATGCCGGTAACTTCTCCAACCTACTTCTGTCCACGCCCTCCAAGCAGGGCAGCCAGACACTGCGACTGCTCTCTTCCACCGCCGACCCCATAGTCCTCCTTCAGAGTTTTGCAAACCTGGCCGTTCTTCGCCGCATGGATCCGTGCGCGTTGGTAGCCAGTCACGACACAGACTTCCATATATCCGTGCGCGTTTGTACCCAACCACGACACAGAATTCTCCCGCGGTTACTGCTGCCGCCAAACTTTTAACACGTATCTCTACGCGCTCTGCGTCAATCCCGTCAGTCTTCCGCAAATTTTCCACTGTGGTGCAAAATCGTCTTTCTCTCTTTCGCATATAGCTCCTTCTCGCTTCTTGTTGTGAAGGCCCAGCCTCTCCCAACGTCTTTGGTGGTCTGAAGTGCCAGCCGACAAAGTGGTCCGGACTCGGCCATCCCGTTAGTTTGACATGACATAAACACCTTACTTAGGGGTTCCGGCCGTGTTCCAGCCCCTGCGCCCATCTCGTTAGTCTGACATGACACACACAACTTCCTTTTCTGTGTCCATTCTCTCCTACCGGTGGGCCAATTATCAATTATTATTCGGTGTATTAGTACTGATTTGGTGCAAAATCTGCTACCTTACATCTGTTCGCCTGTACAGGTTTGCGCAGTCATCGTTCACTCTTGTCACGTGTGGCCTGTGATGCATTACATTGGTCTCGGAGCCATTTTGCAAAACAGGGTATATTTAACCACGACGCCACGCCAACTGTTTACAAACTTAGCCGTTTCGGAAATGCTTTCCCCCTTGGCTTGAAAGCCAATGATTACTCCCTTTTGGATGTCACATAAATTGGTCCGTTTCCGCATTACGACAACAGCTGTAATGCTTTCCGAGTCCCCTCGATACGGTTTATACAGGGTGTTACAAAAAGGTACGGCCAGACTTTCAGGAAACATTCCTCACACACAAATAAAGAAACGATGTTATGTGGACATGTGTCCGGAAACGCTTAATTTCCATGTTAGTGCACGTTTTAGTTTCGTCAGTATGTACTGTACTTCCTCGATTCACCGCCATGATTTCACACGGGATACTCTGCCTGTGCTGCTAGAACATGTGCCTTTACAAGTACGACACAACATGTGGTTCATGCACGATGGAGCTCCTGCACATTTCAGTCGAAGTGTTCGTACGCGTCTCATCAACAGATTCGGTGACCGATGGATTGGTAGAGGCGGACTAATTCCATGGCCTCCACGCTCTCATGACCGCAACCCTTTCATTTATGGAGGCATTTGAAAGCTCTTGTCTACGCAACTACGGTACCAAATGTAGAGACTCTTCGTGCTCGTATTGTGGACGGCTGTGATACAATACGCCATTCTCCAGGGCTGCATCAGCGCATCAGGGATTCCATGCGACGGAGGGCGGATGCATGTATCCTCGCTAATGGAGGACATTTTGAACATTTGCTGTAACAAAGTGTTTGAAGCCAAGCTGGTACGTTCTGTTGCTGTGTGTTTCCATTCCATGATTAATGTGATTTGAAGAGAAGTAATAAAATGAGCTCTAACATGGAAAGTAAGCGTTTCCGGACACATGTCCACATAACATATTTTCTTTCTTTGTGTTTGAGGAATGTTTCCTGAAAGTTTGGCCGTACCTTTTTGTAACACCCTGTATACCCTCCACCACTAGTGTTACCACCTGCCGTCTGTGAGGGGTTATTGACTGTTGACGTGGAGAGACCGCAGGTCTCTAGAGGAACGGAAGGTTCCAAATGATTGGAAAAGAGCACAGGTAGTCCCAGTCTTCAAGAAGGGTCGTCGAGCAGATGCGCAAAACTATAGGTCTGTATCTCTGACATCGATCTGTTGTAGAATTTTAGATGTTTTTTGCTCGCGTATCATGTCATTTCTGGAAACCCAGAATTTACTCTATAGGAATCAACATGGATTCCGGAAACAGCGATCGTGTGAGACCCACCTCGCTTTATTTGCTCATGAGACCCAGAAAATATTAGATACAGTCTCCCACGTAGATGCCATTTTCCTTGACTTCCGGAAGGCGTTCGATACAGTTCCGCACTGTCGCCTGATAAACAAAGTAAGAGCCTACGGAATATCAGACCAGCTGTGTGGCTGGATTGAAGAGTTTTAGCAAACAGAACACAGCATGTTGCTATCAATGGAGAGACGTCTACAGACGTTAAAGTAACCTCTGGCGTGCCACAGGGGAGTGTTATGGGACCATTGCTTTTCACAATATATATAAATGGCCTAGTAGATAGTGTCGGAAGTTCCATGCTGCTTTTCGCGGATGATGCTCTAGCATACAGAGAAGTTGCAGCATTAGAAAATTGCAGCGAAATGCAGGAAGATCTGCAGCGGACAGGCACTTGGTGCAGAGAGTGGCAACTGACCCTTAACATAGACAAATGTAATGTATTGCGAATACATAGAAAGAAGGATCCTTTATTGTATGATTATATGATAGCGGAACAAACACTGGTAGCAGTTACTTCTGTAAAATATCTGCGAGTATGCCTACGGAACGATTTGAAGTGGAATGATCATAAGAAATTAGTTGTTCGTAAGGCGGGTACCAGGTTGAGATTTCTTGGGAGAGTCCTTAGAAAATGTAGTCCATCGACAAAGGAGGTAGCTTCACAAAACACTCGTTCGACCTATACTTGAGTATTGCTCATCTGTATGGGATCCGTACCAGGTCGGGTTGACAAAGGAGATAGAGAAGATCCAAAGAAGAGCGGGGCGTTTCGTCACAGGGTTATTTGGTAAGCGTGATAGCGTTACGGAGATGTTTAGCAAAGTGGCAGACTCTGCAAGAGAGGCGCTCTGCATCGCGGTGTAGCTTGCTGTCCAGGTTTCGAGAGGGTACGTTTCTGGATGAGGTATCGAATATATTGCTTCCCCTACTTATAACTCCCGAGGAGATCACGAATATAAAATTAGAGAGATTCGAGTGCGCACGGAGGCTTTCCGGCAGTCGTTCTTTCCGCGAACCATACGCTACTGGAACAGGAAAGAGAGGTAATGACAGTGGCACGTAAAGTGCCCTTTGCCACACACCATTGGGTGTCTTGCGGAGTATAAATGTAGATGTAGATGTAGATGTAGAACATAGGCGATGGTGACATTGATGTGACTGGACCCTGTATAACAGCTATTGAAGGAAACAAACGTGAAACAGAAATTTTGGAAATTTGTCGTAAGGTGATGCTCCAAAAACGAACAATAATACTGTGCATTGACGTTTTGCCCTGGAGGATCGTAATGCGTTAGGATAACACCATAACAGTCGTACACGAGAGTCAACATAACATTCACCATACTGGGGCTCTGGGGCATCACCTGCGACCAACTTTGCGAAAGAAGCGGCGATACTTTCTGAGCAACCCACCCATCATTTTGCACGACAATGCACGGGCGCATACAGCGCAAGCCGTGGCTGCTCTGTTCGGTCGATGCGACTGTGACGTACTGTACCATCCACCATACTATCCGGACTTAAGTCCTTGTGACTTTGATTTGATTCCGAAGATGAAGGAACCACTTCGTGGCGTTCGCTTCAGAACAGTTCCAGAGATTCGATAGGCAGTAGACCGCTCCATTCGCACCATCAACAGAACGGGCTCTGATAACGGTATACTACACCTTCCACATCGCTGGCAACGTGTTCTACACAACGCTGGTCACTACTGTGAAGCCCAGTAACAGATTCAAACATGTAACTCTTTCGTATCGGTTGTGAATAAATAATTGCCACTATTTAAGTTCCAGCCCCCGTATATGTGATAGGTGAAATAACCTCAGACTTCAAGAAGAACGTAATAGTTTCATTTGCAATAAAGGCAGATGTGCGTAATATCATTATAATCTTACTGCTTCTATAATTATGATCTGTCCAGAAGTCAGCTTCTTCCCGTCTTTCCAGTAATTAATAAGTCATTTTGTAAAATACTGACCGGAACTATTTGCAGAATATTGCAAAAGTGATGGAAGCCGATCTAGGGGAAGATCAGTTTGTGTTCCGGAGAAATGTAGAAACGCGCTAGGCAATACTGACCCCACGACCCATCTTACAAAACGCACTGAAGAAAGATAGAGTTACGTTTATTACATCTGTAGGTTCAGAGAACGTTTTTGACTGTTGAATGGACTACAATCTTTGATATACTGAAGGTGGCAGGTGTGAAATATATGGAGCAAACTGTAAATACAAGATTTATCGAAACCAGACTGTAATTACCAGAGCCGCAGTACACGAAATGGACGCAGTAGTTGTGGGCCATAGCCTATCCCACATACTGTTCAACCCGCACAGTCAGCGAGCAGTGAAAGAAATCAAAGAGAAAGAAAAAGGTCAGGAAGAGGACAGAAAATATTTACGATCTGTCTATGACTTTGTAATTCTGTAAGAGACGACAAAGCACTCAGAGAAACAGTTGAACGGAGTAAGTAGTGTATTGAAAGCAGATTACACTGAGAATCCAAAACACTATGACCACTGCCCACCGCGATCTGTTCAAACAGTATAGTCCAATGATATAATTCTAAGGCCGAGTACTTCTTTTTATTCGAGGACGAAGACTAATACGACCATACGGTTGGTTGATCGCTTTGCATATTAAGTAGTTGTTGGTGAGGAGGTCGGGGGTAATGACCATTTGGCTTTTCGACAGTTTATGTCTACGGTTTACTGGTCCTGCTTGTAACAACCACAATTTCGAGAAATTTGCCAGCATGAAGCCTCGAAACTTTCGAAGACGGGGAATTGGATAATTCCGGCTGCGGTTGCTGTCATCACTGGGCTTTTGTTTTCTTGTCACTGTTTTTGTTCTATATTCCTTCCTTTGGTGCTGTTGGAATTGTAATTGAAAAAAAAAGGCATATGACGGTGCAGGTCGGTGACAGATGGGAGGCGGCATCGAGAGAAGGCGTCGGGATTCGAGCCTGCCCACCCCGTCAGCACCATCCTGAAGCTGTTTATGACTGTTATTGACAGCCTTTAGTTCAAATGACTCTGACCACTATGGGACTTAACATCTGTGGTCATCAGTCCCCTAGAACTTAGAAGTACTTAAACCTAACTAACCTAAGGACACCACACACATCCATGCCCGAGACAGGATTCGAACTTGCGACCGCAGCAGTCGCGCGGTTCCGGACTGAGCGCCTAGAACCGCGAGACCACCGCGGCCGGCACAGCCTTTAGTAAAATGCATTACCTGTCCTGCACGAGTATTCAGGTACTCCTGTTTAGCTTCTTCTAATTAATTCTGTTTCCACATTTGCAAAATATTGCATGTTCTTGTTTATTTTCTTTATTTCAATCTAATTTAACTTACATGTAAAATTATCAATAAATTATTGTTAAGACTTTTTAAAGAAAAAGTAGTAAACGTCGCTCAATGTAGATATAATGTAGCTAGTTCCAGACTCGCAGATGCCTTATTTCAAAAATTGTATTTCACTAAAGAAAAAGAGGGGAGAAGGGGAAATAGCGTCGCCAGAAACAATAAATAGTTCGTTTTTCCTTTTAAACTGTAGACTGTTGTCCTCTTCCTCCGGTTGGAGAACTGGGGTAAGTCAATGACATGGAGGTCCCCGAAGTGGCGTCTGATGGAAAGATTTACTCCAGGCCAGTGAACCACACGAAATTATAATTGTTACTATTATTTACATACACTGATCAGCTACAACACTACTACATACACTGATCAGCTAAAACACTACTACTGCCCCACGCGACGTTTGATGCAAGTCGGTGGCGTTGCGGGCACGTCATGCAATAACAAAAGTATATAAGCGAAACAGTCTAGGACGCAGGATCACGCTACCGAAGATATGGCCTGCAAATGGGGAAATCCCTTGAGATAATAATGGTTCAAATAGCTCTAAGCTTTATGGGGTTCAACATCTGCGGTCATCAGTCCCCTACAACTTAGAACTACTTAAACATAACTAACCTAAGGACATCACACACATCCATACCCGAGGGAGGATTCGAACATGCGACCGTAGCAGCAGCGCGGTTCCGGAATGAAGCGCCTAGAACCGCTCGGTCTACATCTACATCTACATCTGCATTTATACTCCGCAAGCCACCCAACGGTGTGTGGCGTAGGGCACTTTACGTGCCACTGTCATTACCTCCCTTTCCTGTGCCAGTCGCGTATGGTTCGCGGGAAGAACGACTGTCTGAACGGCTCCGTGCGCGCTCTAATCTCTCTAATTTTACATTCGTGATCTCCTCGGGAGGTATAAGTAGGGGGAAGCAATATATTCGATACCTCATCCAGAAACGCACCCTCTTGAAACCTGGCGAGCAAGCTACACCGCGATGCAGAGCGCCCCTCTTGGAGAGTCTGCCACTTGAGTTTGTTAAATATCTCCGTAACACTATCACGGTTACCAAATAACCCTGTGACGAAACGCGCCGCTCTTCTTTGGATCTTCTCTATCTCCTCTATCAATCCGATCTGGAACGGGTTCCACACTGATGAGCAATACACAAGTATAAGTCGAACGAGTGTTTTGTAAGCCACCTCCTTTGTTGATGGACTACATTTTCTAAGGACTCTCCCAATGAATCTCAACCTGGTATCCGCCTTACCAACAGTTAATTTTATATGATGATTCCACTTCAAATCGTTCCGCACGCATACTCCCAGATATTTTACAGAAGTAACTGCTACCAGTGTTTGTTCCGCTATCATATAATCATACGATAAAGGATCCTTCTTTCTATGTATTCGCAATACATTACATTTGTCTATGTTAAGGGTCAGTTGCCACTCCCTGCACCAAGTGCCTATCCGCTGCAGATCTTCCTGCATTTCGCTACAATTTTCTAATGCTGCAACTTCTCTGTATACTACAGCATCATCCGCGAAACTACTTAAAGCGACTTTGACAAAGGGCAGATTATTATTACGCAGAGCCTATGAACGACCTTGAAAACGGCGAATCTGGTCGAATGTTTGACAAAGGGCAGATTATCATTACGCAGAGCCTATGAACGACCTTGAAAACGGCGAATCTGGTCGAATGTTTGACAAAGGGCAGATTATTTTAACGCAGAGCCTATGAATGTCCTCGAAAACGGTGAAGCTGGTCGAATGTTTGACAAAGGGCAGATTATTTTAACGCAGAGCCTATGAATGTCCTCGAAAACGGTGAAGCTGGTTGAATGTTTACGGGCTACTGTCGTGAGCATCTACGGAAATAGGTAGAAGGACAGTGAAACTACCACTATGTGCTTAATGATTTGACTTTCAGGTCTCTTCACAGAGCTTGATGTTAGGAAGCCTGTCTGCTCTGTAAAGTAGGATAGGTGGTGATCTGTGGCATCTCTGCAGAAAGAGCACAATATGGCTGCAGGCACAAGTGCGTCACAGCACACCGTTCATAGTATGTGTTCGGTGTTGACCCAATGACATCGTCAGTTATGATTGCGGTGTGCACGGAACCATTAGGTTTCGACCGTTGATCGAGGGCAACGCGTCGGCTCTTTGGTGAGTCACATTTTTGCTACTCTAAGTCGATGACCGTCTCCACCAACCCCGTCATCGAGGTGAACAGCGGCTCGAAAGGTGCAGTGTGCCACGGATGCAGTGTGGTGGGAGCAGCATTACGCTATGGAAAACATTCTCTCGCTCTTGAATGGGACCTGTGGTAGTAATTGAAGACACGCTGACGGTTGCGAACCACCTGCTCCCCTTCGTGCTTGATTTCTTTCCTCACGGTGATGTCATCTTTCAGCAGTATGATTTCTCGTGTCTCGGAGCCAAAACCGTGCTACAGTGGATAGAGGAACAATATAGTGAACTCACGCTGATGTCTCGGCGACCAAATTCGCCTATGCAACCCATCTGGGTCACCATCGGGCTCCATCACCACTTACGCATGGGAGCAGCCAGTTATTTACGCGAATTACGTCGCCCGTGCGTAGACGTCTAAAGCCACATAGCTACCAACAAACAGTTCGATCCGTGATACGCAGTGTCAGTGATTCATTTCATTCCAAAGACTGACAAACAGGCTATCAAGCAGGTGGTCGTAATGTTTTGGCTTTTCAGTGTACGTAATTACACTACTGGCCATTAAAATTGCTACACTACGAAGATGACGTTCTACAGACGAGAAATCTAACCGACAGGAAGAAGATGCGGTGATATGCAAATGATTAGCTTTTCAGAGCATTCACACAAGATTGGCGCCGGTGGTGACACATACAACATGCTGACACGAGGAAATTTTCCAACCGATTTCTCATACACAAACAGCACTTGACCGGCGTTGTCTGGTGAAAAGTTGTTGCGATGCCTCGTGTAAGGAGGGGAAATGCGTACCATCACGTTTCCGACTTTGATAAATGTCGGTTTGTAGCCTACCGCGATTGCGGCTTATCGTATCGCGACATTGCTGCTCGAGTTAGTCGAAATCCAATGACTGTTAGCACAGTATGAAATCGGTGGGTTCAGGAGGGTAATACTGAACGTCGTGCTGGATCCCAACGACCTCGTATCACTAGCAGTCGAGATAACAGGCATCTTATCCGCATGGCTGTAACGGATCGTGCAGCCACGTCTCGATCCCTGAGTCGACAGATGGGGACGTTTGCAAGACAACAACCACTTGCACGAACAGTTCGACAACGTTTGCAGCAGCGTGGACTATCAGCTGGGAGACCATGGCTGCGGTTACCCTTGACGCTGCGTCACAGACAGGATCGCCTGCGATGGTGTACTCAACGACGAACCGTGATGCACGACTGGCAAAACGTCATTTTTTTCCTATGATTCCAGGTTCTGTTTACAGGATCATGATGGTCGCATCCGTGTTTGGCGACATCGCGGTGAATGCACATTGGAAGCGTGTATTCGTCATCGCCATACTGGCGTATCACCTGGGGTGAAGGTGTGGGGTGCCATTGGTTACACGTCTCGGTCACCTCTTGTTCGCATTGACGGCACTTTGAACAGTGGACGTTACATTTCAGGTGTGTTACGATCCGTGGCTCTACCCTTCATTCCATCCCTACGAAACCCTACATTTCAGCAAGATAATGCACGACCGCATGTTGCAGGCCCTGTACGGGCCTTTCTGGATACAGAAAATGGTCGACTGCTGCCCTGGCCAGCACATTTTCGAGATCGCTCACCAATTGAAAACTGGCTCGTCACAATACGGCAGTGACTACTCTTGATGAACTGTGGTATCGTGTTGAAGCTGCATGGGCAGCTGTACCTGTACACGTCATCCACGCTCTGTTTGACTCAATATCCAGGCGTATCAAGGCGTTTATTACGGCCAGAGGTGATTGTTTTGGGTAGTGATTTCTCAGGATCTATGCACCCAAATTGCGTGAAAATGTAATCACATGTCAGTTCTAATATATTTGTCCAATGAGTACCCGTTTATCATCTGCATTTCTTCTTGGTGTAGCAGTTTTAATGGCCAGTAGTCTAAGTTTGTACAGAACCCTCAGAACTCACCTCCTACCGTCACTTGTCCGTTTTCCTTTTTCAGAAACGCTGTAGTATTATAAACCACTCCTTACGTTAAGGGAGGGCCCTGTCTGGTAGAAGGTCAGCTGCTTTGAGCAGTAGCTCCCGTCCAGAAGCAAAGGCGAAGCTTCCGTCACCCACGCGGTGTTAAATGTCACAGCGCCGCGTCCCGGCCGCGCAGCAGCGGCAGGCGGGCCCAGAGGAAGGCTCCTGGTGCGGGAAGAGGAGCCGGCCGAGCCGAGCGCCGCGCCGCGATGCCATCAGCGGAGGATCGTCGGTAGCCTTTGCATCTCGGCAGCTCGCAACGTAATTTTAACGAGCCGGCGTGCGCAGCTGTCCCTGAGCCGCCTCCGCGCTACACCATATTAATGTCCCGTCTCGCAGGCGGAAACGGTAACCTTAGACACTTGTCGGCGTTTCGTCTCACGTGGCATCGTCCTCTTCAGGAGTCCGGCGGGCAGACGCGCCCGAATCGCGGCTGCGCGGAGAGCGGGGCGTCTCTCGGTACAAAGCGCGGACGCAACGAACGCGGGATATTTATTATATCGGTTTAAGTGACTAATAAACGCACGCGGATTATAAGTCCGGCTGCGTGAACCGCGACCCGCGAGCGGCTCGTAAATCTGCGCCGGCCGAGACGCCGTCGCCGGCTCTGAAAGGTCATCTCTCGCAGCCCCGCCGTAATCGGCGGCATCGCCGCGCTGGCTGGATATTTATGGCCGCTGTTTAGTTTCGCCAAAGTAGAACGAAATGCTGATGTATGGCTTCGCATCTACCGGTGCGCACTCGCCGCGGTTTTTCTCTTCCTTGCGGGGGCGTACTGTGGGAAAACGGCGCCGAGGAGAGCGGTCGCGTCTAGTACTGCGCTGCGGACAGTCGGTTGAATGTGCGTTCGTGGGTGGGGAAAGGAGGTACGTCCAATGAAGACACCGTGCACCTCTCACCTATCATTTTCACTTGTATGTCGTTTGTGAAAGGTGAGTACTGGGTGTTTTAGCTAAGGCGTTTTTCTCTGTACCTTACTAAACAATAAATAAAAGTATAGGGCACAGACTTCTCCCCGACGAACAACAGGGAGCGCAGAAGCAAGGACTGCAGCCCTGTGTAGGCTCCTAACAAAAAAGAGAGTAGTTCAATAAAATTTAGTTTTCATTTCCGATCACGGATTCCCATTCCTCTTAAAATTACGTCACGGGTTAGACTGATCGTAAAAAATTGAGTCATGAAAACAAAACTCGCTGTTTCTGGAAGATATTTCGTCCCTGACTCCAGACTTCGAACTTCTTTTGTAAGTAGGGTGTTTAGGTTTTTATGTTGGTAACGCCACGTAGCGCTCTATATGAAAATCACTGACAGTGCTGTGTGAAGTCTGTGGCTGGTTTGCATTGTTGGAATATTTGCTATTGTAGTGATGGGCAGTTAGAGGTGAACAGCGCGTAGCGTTTCGCAGTTGGAGGTGAGCCGCCAGCAGTGATGGACGTGGGGAGAGAGATGGCAGAATTTTGAGAGCAGACGATCTGGACGTGTGTCCATCAGAAAGAGTACATTTGTAAATTTGGATATCATGAACTGATATATATATGATGACTTTTGAACACTATTAAGGTAAATACATCGTTTGTTCTCTATCATAATCTTTCATTTGCTAACTATGTCTATCAGTAGTTACTGCCTTCAGTAGTTAGAATCTTTTATTTTTGCTGGCAGTATTGGCGCTCGTTGTATTCCAGTAGTTCTACATCTACATCTACATGGTTACTCTGCAATTCACACTTAAGTGCCTGGCAGAGGGTTAATCGAACCATTTTCATACTGCTTCTCTACCATTCCACTCTCGAATGGCGCGTGGGAAGAAGGAACACCTAAATCTTTCCGTTCGAGCTCTGATTTCTCTTATTTTATAATGATGCTCATTTCTTCCTACGTAGGTGGGTGTCAACAAAATATTTTCGCATTCGGAAGAGAAAGTTGGTGATTGAAATTTCGTAAATAGATCTCGCCGCACTGAAAACAGCCTTTGTTTCATTGACTGCCACCCCAAGTCGCGTATCATATCAGTGACACTCTCAACCCTATTGCGCGATAACACGAAACGAGCTGAACTTCTTTGCACTTTTTCGATGTCCTCTGTCAATCCCACCTGGTAAGGATCCCACACCGCGCAGCAGTATTCCAACAAAGGACAGACAAGTGTAATGTGAGCTGTTTCTTTAGTGGGTTAGTCGCATCTTCTAAGTGTTCTGCAAACAAAGCGCAGTCTTCATTTCGCTTTCTCCACAATATTATGTATGTGGTCTTTCCAATTCAAGTTGCTCGTAATTGTAATTCCTAGTTATTAAGTCGAATTGACAGCAATTAGATTTGTGCGATGTATCGTATACCCTAAATTTATCGTATTTCTTTTAGTATTCATGTGTATGACCTCGCACTTTTCTTTGTTTGCCGGCCGAAGTGGCCGTGCGGTTAAAGGCGCTGCAGTCTGGAACCGCAAGACCGCTACGGTCGCAGGTTCGAATCCTGCCTCGGGCATGGATGTTTGTGATGTCCTTAGGTTAGTTAGGTTTAACTAGTTCTAAGTTCTAGGGGACTAATGACCTCGGCAGTTGAGTCCCATAGTGCTCAGAGCCATTTGAACCATTTTCTTTGTTTATTGCCAATTGCCACTTTTCGCACGATACAGAAATTCTCTCTAGATCATTTTGTAATTGGAATTGATCGTCTGATGATTTTACAAGATACACTATTGGCCATTGAAATTGCTTCAACACGAAAATGACGTGCTACAGACGCGAAATTTAACCAAAAGGAAGAAGATGCTGTAATATGCAAGTGATTAGCTTTTCAGAGCATTCACACAAGGAAGGCGCGGGTGGCGACACCTACTACGTACTGACATGAGGAAAGTTTCCAACCGATTACTCATACACAAACAGCAGTTGACCGACGTTGACTGGCGAAACGTTGTTGTGATGCTTCGTGTAAGGAGGAAAAATGCGTACCATCACGTTTCCGACTTTGATAAAGGTCGGATTGTAGCCTATCGCGATTGCGGTTTACCGTATCGCGACATTGCTGCTCGCGTTGATCGAAATCCAATGACTCTTAGCACAATATGGAATCGGTGGGTTCAGGAGGGTAATACGGAACGCCGTGCTGCATCCCAACGCCCTCGTATCACTAGCAGTCGAGATGACAGGCATCTTATCCGCATGGCTGTAACGGATCGTGCAGCCACGTCTCGATCCCTGAGTCAACAGATGGGGCCTTTTCAAGACAACAACCATCTGCACGAACAGTTCGATGACTTTTTCAGCGGCATGGACTATCAGCTCGGAGGCCATGGCCTTGGTTACCCTAGACGCTGCATCACAGACAGGAGCGCCTGAGATGGTGTACTCAACGACAAACCAGCGTGCACGAATGGCAAACCGTCATTTTTTCGGATGTTTCCAAGTTCTGTTTACAGCATCATGATGGTGGAATCAGTGTTTAGCGACATTGCGGTGAACGCGCATTGGAAGCGTGTATTTTTCATCGCCATACTGGCGTATCACCCGGCGTGATGGTATGGGGTGTCATTGGTTACACGTTTCAGTCACCTCTTGTTCGCATTGACGGCACTTTGAACAGTGAACGTTACATTTCAGATGTGTTATGACCCGTGGCACCACCGTTCATTTGATCCCTGCGATACTCTACATTTCAGCAGGATAATGCACGACCGCATGTTGCAGGTCGTTTACGGACCTTTCTGGATACAGAAAATGTTTGACTGCTGCACTGGCCAGCACGTTCTCCAGATCTCTCACCAATTGAAAACGTCTGGTCAATGGTGGCCGAGCAACTGGCTCGTCACAATACGCCAGTCACTACTCTTGATGAACTGTGGTATCGTGTTGAAGCTGTCTGGGCACATGTACCTGTTCATGCCATCCAAGCTCTTTTTGACTGGATGGCCAGGCTTATCGAGGCCGTTATTACGGCCAGAGGTGGTTGTTCTGGGTTCTGATTTCTCAGGATCTATGCACCCAAATTGCGTGAAAATGTAATCACATGTCAGTTCAAGTATAATATATTTGTCCAATGAATACCCGTTAATCATCTGCATTTCTTCTTGGTGTAGCAATTGTAATGGCCAGTAGTGTAGTAAATTACAGTGTCATCTGCTCAAATTATTACCTAGATCATTTATGTAAATCAGGAACAGCAGAGGGCCTATGACACTAACTTGCGGTACGCCAGATATCACTTCTGTTCTGTTCGATGATTTACCGTCTATCACTACGAACTGTGACCTCTCTGAGAGGAAATCACGAATCCAGCCACACAACTGAGACGATACTCCATAAGCACGCAATTTGATTAATAGTCGCTGGTGAGGAACGGTATCAAAAGCCTTCTGCGAAGCTAGGAATAAGTGCGGCTATCTGCACAAGCTGGTAACACTGCAGGATGCGGCAGTTCCTGGAGGAAGTCTTGTACTCTGCTCGAGCTGTTGCGCAACGCCTGGGCCTGTGATCTATCGGCAACCTGCATGTCGTAGTAGTGCAACGTCATATGGTCAAAACCGCCCGTTGCTAAAATTCTTTACCGCGTTTCGACTGAATGCTGAAGTCCTGAGTGTAATGGTAGCACAGTTGCAATGGATTTCACTATGTGACCCACCAATACAATAACATTTATTGGCAGAATGTCTGCCTTTGAATGCCGCATGTGCCAGGACTCTCCAGGACCCGTTTACTGGTACCCGACAGCGACTGTCGCTGCGGCGTTGCGATCTTTGTCCTGTGTCGGAAACTTCAGCTTCTAGTCATCGCTTTGAAGGGGGTAAAACGCTTTACTTTTGTCAGAGCCACGCTCCACAAAAAGTGTCTATGATTTGCATTTCACGCTCGAAGGCAGCTAAGGTAGACGATCTGTTTTAATATGATAAGTATTGTAGTGTACTAAGATGCAAAAAATTAATTTTATAGTTTTTCATCCAATGAGAATACCCCACTACGCTGTTTAATACTTTATATCTCGCTTCTTTTCCTTTTAGAAGCGATTCTTCATGCGATTTGTTCATCGGGAATTCGTATGTACCGTTGTCTGATTTCTTACGGTAAATGTATGCGACAAACTGTGTGAATACATTGCAATACATGCTTATAGAAACGCAGGCACACTACACATTTTCAGGTCCATTCCAGAACTTAACATTGACCTAACGTGATATTTAAGGTTGTTGTTGTTGTGGTCTTCAGTCCTGAGACTGGTTTGATGCAGCTCTCCATGCAACTCTATCCTGTGCAAGCTTCTTCATCTCCCAGTACCTACTGCAGCCTACATCCTTTTGAATCTGCTTAGTGTATTCATCTCTTGGTTTCCCTCTACGATTTTTACCCTCCACGCTGCCCTCCAGTACTAAATTGGTGATCCCTTGATGCCTCAGAACATGTCCTACCAACCGATCCCTTCTTCTAGTCTTGTTGTACCACAAACTCCTCTTCTCCCCAATTCTATTCAGTACCTCCTCATTAGTTATATGATCTACCCATCTAATCTTCAGCATTCTTCTGTAGCACCACATTTCGAAAGATTCTATTCTCTTCTTGTCTAAACTATTTATCGTCCACGTTTCGCTTCCATACATGGGTACACTCCATACAAATACTTTCAGGAACGCCTTCCTGACACTTAAATCAATACTCGATGTTAACAAATTTCTCATCTTCAGAAACGCTTTCCTTGCCATTGCCAGTCTACATTTTATATCCTCTCTACTTCGACAATCATCAGTTATTTTGCTCCCCAATAGCAAAACTCCTCTACTACTTTAAGTGTCTCATTTCCTAATCTAATTCCCTCAGCATTACCCGACTTAATTCGACTACATTCCATTATCCTCGTTTTGCTTTTGTTGGTGTTCATCTTATACCCTCCTTTCAAGACAGTGTCCATTCCGTTCAACTGCTCTTCCAAGTCCTTTGCTGTCTCTGACAGAATTACAATGTCATCGGAGAACCTCAAAGTTTTTATTTCTTGTCCATGGATTTTAATATCTACTCCGAACTTTTCTTTTTGTTTCCTTTACTGCTTGCTCAATATAGAGATTGAATAGCATTGGGGAGAGACTACAACCCTGTATATATAGTTCGAGTAGCAAAGATTTTTGTGAGGTAAGTTATTCATGGAAGTTATACGTTATTGTTAATCAGGGCCATTCTTTTGTAGGGATTGTTTAAAGTCAGATTGCGTTGCGCTAAAAATATTGTGTGTCAGTTTAGTGTTGATCTGAATAAGTAAAGAGAGAAACGCCTGAGTACGTTCAGTTCTGCTAAGCTGTTTGAAAATCAAATAACCTAAAAGGTTTATCAGCACAGTAATTCATTATATTTCTAAAGGGACGTTTCACTGTATCGGCATCAGTTTCCGTATTTCGTAATAATTGACGGAAAATTATGGAGTGAAACAGAAATTATTTCTGGCAATTCCTGAGGTAATGCTCTAGGCCTTCTACTGTTCCTTATCTGTGTAAACGATTTAGGAGACAATCTGGGCAGCCGTCTTGTGTTGTTTACTGATGATGCTGTCGTTTATCGTCTAGTAAAATCGTCAGAAGATAAAAAGATTGCAAAATCAATTAGAAAATATATCTTTATGGTACTAAAATTTGCAGTTGAACCTAAATAATGAAAAGTGTCAGGTCATCCACATGGTCGCTAAAGGGAATCACCTAAAACTTCGGTTACACCATAAATTACTCAAGTCTGCTACTCAACTAAATGCCTAGAAATTCCAATTACGAACAACTTAAATTGAAAGAATGCTTAGAACACGTTTTTAGGATGGCGAACCAAAAATTGTGATTTATTTTCTGAACACTTAGGAAATGCAACAGATGTACTAAACAGACTGCTTACACTGTGCTTCTCCGTCCTCTTTTGCAGTGCTGCTGCGTGGTGTCGAATCCTTGCCAGATAGGATTAACGGTGTACATCGATAAAGTTCAAAGAAGAACATTACGTTTTGTGTTGTCGCTAAGTAGGGGGAGAGTGTCACAGACATGATATGGGGTGTATTGTGTATTGCGTATTAGACTGGGGACCTAGAAACGATGGAGAGGCTTCGTTCCACTGTAGCCCTCAGTGGTTCACAGAAGTCCACCCACCCCACCACCGCCCCACTTCGAACCCAGGGTTATTCCCCTTTGGGAACGTCTCATACCAGACGAGTGTAACGCCAAATGTTTGAGTGGAAGAGTAATTATGAGACCAGCACGCCTTTCCGTTCGGGAAGCAGCGCGTTAGACTGTGTAGCTAACTGGGTGGGCTGATGTGGGGTCTGCTGTGGACAACTTACAAACAAGACATTTCTCATTGCGGTGGGATCTGCTCACAAAATTTCAATCACCAACTTTCTCCTCAGGATGAGAAAATATTTGTATGATTTGCGGAGTATCCATGTAGATGCAGATGTATATTATAAAATTATATGTGTCTGGCAAAATGGGAGAAAAAAACATGTGTATCAGTACAGAAATTAATCAGAGAAATGAGCAACATGACAATAAATAAACGTGAATAAACATACCTAATAATACGAGGGCTATTCGGAAAGCAGGGTCCGATGGGACACAAAATGGAACCCAATGAAACTCCGCTGAAGCTTTGGGCAGATATGTTGGGCACTGCCTCCAATTTGTCCGTCGATCGCGTAACGTCGCTCTTTTAGCTTCTCAGAGCACAGTGAGCACGTAGAGAAGCCGAGAACAATAGTCTCTGGCGCGAGTATGAGGACCTGGTGAGAGGTTTCGCCTGATGTCACGCAACCCACGTAACTGTCACGCGTTTCCCCCTTCATGGCACTTCTCAGTCGCACTCTGCAGGGGCAATGAGGATGCTCCTGCAGCGTTATCAATGGGAAGCATTTCGTCAACCACAATATGGGCCGTAATTGGCTCCCACTCAGTTTCATCTCTGTTCACATGAACCGCTTGCTATGAAGACAACATTTTGGCACATACACCGAGCTGTAGACCAGCATACAGAATTGGCGGAAAGCACACGAAGCTATCTTCTATGACGAGGGTATTGGACAGCTGGTACAGCGCTATGACATACATCAAAGCCGGACCGGAGACTATGTTCAGAAGTAGCTGTTGTTGTTGTTGTCTTCAGTCTTGAGACTGGTCTGATGCAGCTCTCCATGCTACTCTATCCTGTGCAAGCTTCTTCATCTCCCAGAACTTACTGCAACCTACATCCTTCTGCATCTGCTTACGGTATTCATCTCCTGGTCTCCCTCTACGATTTTTACCCTCCACGCTGCCCTACAATGTTAAATTTGTGATCCCTTGATGCCTCAGAACATGTCCCTTCCTCTAGTCTAGTTGTGCCACAAACTCCTCTTCTCCCCAATTCTATTCAATACCTCCTCATTAGTTATGTGGTCTACTCATCTAATCTTCAGCATTCTTCTGTAGCACCACATTCCGAAAGCTTCTATTCTCTTCTTGTCCAAACTATTTATAGTCCATGTTTCACTTCCATACATGGATACACTCCATACAAATACTTTCAGAAACGACTTCCTGACACTTAAATCTATACTCGATGTTAACAAATTTCTCTTCTTCAGAAACGATTTCCTTGCCATTGCCAGTCTACATTTTATATCCTCTCTACTTCGACCATCATCTGTTATTTTGCTCCCCAAATAGCAAAACTCCTTTACTACTTTAAGTGTCTCATTTCCTAATCTAATTCCCTCAGCATCACCCGACTTAATTCGAATACATTCCATTATCCTCGTTTTGCTTTTGTTGATGTTCATCTTATATCCTCCTTTCAATACACTGTCCATTTCGTTCAACTGCTCTTCCAAGTCCTTTGCTGTCTCTGACAGAATTACAATGTCATCGGCGAACCCCAACGTTTTTATTTCTTCTCCATGGGCTTTAATACCTACTCCGAATTTTTCTTTTGTTTCCTTTACTACTTGCTCAATATACAGACAGAATAACATCGGGGAGAGGCTACAACCCTGTCTCACTCCCTTCCCAACCGCTGCTTCCCTTTCATGCCCCTCGACTCTTATAATTGTCATCTGGTTTCTGTACAAATTGTAAATAGCCTTTCGCTCCCTGTATTTTACCCCTACCATCTTCATAATTTGAAAGAGAGTATTCCAGTCAACATTGTCAAAAGCTTTCTCTAAGTCTACAAATGCTAGAAATGTAGGTTTGCCTTTCCCTAATCTATTTTCTAAGATAACTCGTAGGGTCAGTATTGCCTCACGTGTTCCAGCATTTCTGCGGAATCCAAACTGATCTTCGCCGAAGTTGGCTTCTACCAGTTTTTCCATTCGTCTGTAAGGAATTCGCGTTAGTATTTTGCAGCCGTGACTTAATAAACTGATAGTTCGGTAATTTTCACATCTGTCAACACCTGCTTTCTTTGGGATTGGAATTATTATATTCTTCTTGAAGTCTGTGGGTATTTGGCCTGTCTCATACATCTTGCTCACCAGATGGTAGAGTTTTGTCAGGACTGGCTCTCCCAAGGCCGTCAGTAGTTCCAATGGAATGTTGTCTACTCCCGGAGCCTTGTTTCGACTCAGAAATAGCTAACTGTTGCAAACAGAACATTTATTGTTTTCATAGCGTTTCACGACCGATAGTACCTTACTTTCCGAATAGCCCTCGTACATTCTTCCTGATATCGTGTGATACTTTGGCTCAGGAACGTCTGTTAGTAAGGTCCAGAAATAGTCAGACAGCTGTGACGTACAGGTCTTAGCCTTACAGCGGACGGTAAGTTAGGATACTGACAGCTTTCGTTCTTTTAGGGGTGACTCCAGCTATTTCTGCCACACAGAAATTTGCGTGATCCGTTGGTCCCCTCCAAATCACGAGGACAACAATGGACTTTTGACTTAACGCTTTGAACCATCTTGTCAAGAGTGTAACACCTGTCAAACAGCATATTTGCGGGGCCTATTATTTGTCTTGGTCGCCACCTTGCACACAGAATAAAGCTGACAACGTCTTTTTCGATAGCGTTTAGGTTTCATTTTTACCATATCAGAGTTAACTTACCACAGAAGTAACAAAAAGTATTTAGGTTATTTAAAGGACATTTCTTCTTCTCATTTTCTTCAAAACACAAACCTTTACGAACCTACAGCAACTCACTTCACAAGGTCAGAGGTCGCTCGCTTCTCAACAAACACAACGCAATGCGATGCAACGTGAGCGTGACACATCAGCCTCCTTCGCATTCTGAACTAAGGATCATGTGTGGAATTCCTTGAACATATTTCTATTGCTTACCAACTACATTCGCAAAAAGTAAGAAAAAGCAAATTAAGTTAGCAATTCCAAAGTAACCAACATGCAGGATTTGCAAGTTATTTTATAGAATCTGGGTACCGTGTCACGAATACTTAGCTAAGAACACCATTCACATTCGTTGAGACAAGAATGCTGTTGACCAGAGATATTAATTCAAATATCGATGAAATTAATTGATGAATAAATGAGAATAAACCACTTTTCTCTGCAATAAGGAGCACCACGGACTTTCCTAAACAGAGAAGTATCGTCTCGTGAACGCGGTGTAATTTTCTGAAGCACATATTAATTTCAAATACGGTGACATTCTGCAGAAGCTTCCGAGGCTTCACTTTGAATTTCAGGCCACGGCTACATCGAGGCACAAGGGTACCACACCGCACCACCTTCCAAGAATTGAGCCATTTCAATCCCCCCCAACTTCTGAGCTGAGAGGCCAGCGTTAGCCCCACCCTTGTTAGGTTGGCCACGGGGTCTTCTTTCTGCCGGTGGACACCTACTGTGGTGCGGCTTCTGAACTGACAAAACTGACGAGAGATGCTCTCGCCACACTAATAGATCGCAGTTCCTGGTCGGACCCACTTGGTGATAGCACTAGCGCCGGTGTCGCCGCCATTTTCGTGCCTGTGTGGATGCTTCCATTAACTGGTAACAGCCATGGACAGAGCAGCTCGTATTACTACTACCTTTTCTCAGTACTACGTTCGCAGTTATTTCGGTCGCGGTTTCTTAGTAATGTTTCTCCTGGCATATCGGTCGATAGCCATGACGAATCTATCCGTGGTTTCTCAATAAACAGTTTTTGCTGCCCGTGTTTGTGCATCAGTCAACGGCGGATCTCTTGCCTATTAATACTCCCAAAGTAACTGTCAGCACTCTCTCTCTAAAATGAAGATGGACGAATTATTCGTACTTTATTTCGTGTATTCAGCTATTTCAGTCTTTGTGCTTTGACCTTCAGCAAGACGTTTTTGTATCGGGTTGTTGATTAAATTATGTGTGGATTAATCAGAAATAGAATGTAACATTTATGTGATGTACGGCAAATATAATCAACACATCTGATTTTTCTTTCCAGATCTGTCTGTGCCCTAGTCTGTAGCATTCTCCTGTTGTCTCTTATCAGAAAGTTTTATATAGCTACCAGAAACCCCTGGTAGACGAGACTGGGGCCTGTGCCACAACTGTCGAGTAAACAGAACACTGACCGAGGTAGACTAATTATTCCATCAATAGGGAATAATGGACAGACATATTAATCCCATTTCCATCCTTATATCATATTATCATCCATCAGTATTGGCTACGAAAGGAATATTCCTTTAGGTAGATAAACATAAAAAATTTTAGTCCTTCTAAGGAGTTATGAGCAAAGATTATTTCTGTATTTTCCAGATGATAACAGCATAGAGTTATAATGCTTTTTTTATATAGAATGTTACTTTACAGCAACGAGGTATAACGTTTTTTAAAAAAAACACGGTACTTTTTATCATGCACCTTTTGTGCAGCCTCTCACTTTATTGAGATTTCTATCAACTTCGATTATGGAGAATTTGTAAGTTTGCCGAGTGACATTATCCGCGACCTCCAAAAGTAGATGTTCTAATTAAATCACTCGCAAGCAGCTTTTGTATTACTGACAGTTCGTGTTGTTGAAACTTGAGACCTTATATTGTTTGCTATACATATGTAAGGTTGATACCGGTGAGTGCAGCAACTTCCCGCAAGTTAATACCAGGTTCGTGGAGTATTGCAGCTAAAAAGATGCTTCCTTATGGTCAATTCTAGCTGGTTTTTGTCTATTACCGCCACGCCTTTTCAAATTGCAGTTCCTGGCAAAAAACTGAAGCACCCAAAAGGCACGGTGGGATGCCAGTGTAACTTCGTACGTGAACACGTCACTGGCGCGTGCTGAATTTTCTGTGACAGTTATGACTGGCACCAGATTGCGCCAGTGTTGATCGTGTTTAGTTTCGCTACCAGACCTAGTGGGATACGTAGGGGGTGCGAACAGCGTGAGATGCGGATGCCACATACTCGTGTGAGAAGGGTTATCAGGCGTTGAAAGCGATCTCATTGTTCGTCTCCATTTGGCTGGCTGGTTGAATCGTCCAGTACGTCATTTGTGTGGAATTCGGTTGTGACATTTATTTATTTACCGCAATCCACTTTATTGATGAGAACGTGTACCATCATACAGAGAAGTATATGTACGTGAATTTTCATAATGTTGTTGTTTGTTGCGGTCTTCAGTCCTCCGAAGACTCGTTTGATGCAGCTCTCCACGGTACTCTATCCCGTCTACTTAAACTTAACACCCTTCCGAATCTGCTTACTGAATTCATCTCTTGATTCCTCTCAGCGGTTCTTACCCTTGACACTTTCCCTAGGCACTAAACTGAAAATCCCATGACGTCTCAGAATGAGTTCTATCAGCCAGTCACTTTTTCCAGTCAGGTTGTGCCACAAATTTCTATTCTCCTCACTTCTATTCAGTACGTCCTCATTAATTACGTCATCTACGCACTTGAAGATGATCTATTTTAATTTCTTTCACTTAAATATTTTTCTACTCTGAACATTGAATAAAGTTTGGAATGTCTATAACACTGCCTTTTCTTACTGATCTTTATTTCTGTCTACAAATATTCCTCTAAGCTTCAGATGGTTATCAATGTGCTGCTTTGCATATAGGAGGATTGGAACTTAAATAGTGGCAACTGTTTATTCACAACCGATACAAAAGAGTTACATGTTTGCAGCTGCTACTGTCCTTCAAAGAAGTCACCAGCTGGTCGCAGGCTAGGCTCCAAAAACGACCAGCTTTGGGAAAGAAGCGGCGACACTTTCTGCGCAACCCACCCATCATTCTGCACGACAATGCGCGGGCGCATACAGCGCAAGCTGTGGCTGCTCTGTTCGGTCGATGGAACTGTGAAGTACTGTACCGTCCACCATACTCCCCGGACTTAAGTTCTTGTGACTCTGATTTGATTCCGAAGATGAAGGAACCACTTTGTGGCATTCGCTTCAGAACTGTTCCAGAGGTTCGACAGGGCGTAGACCGCTCCATTCGCACCATCAACAGAACAGGCTCTGCTAACGGTGTACTACGCCTTCCACAAGTAGTGTTACATCGCTGGAAACGGGTTATACACAACGCTGGTAACTTCTTTGAAGGACAGTAACAGGTGCAAACTTGTAACTCTATTCCATCGGTTGCGAATAAATAGTTGCCTGTATTTAAGTTCCAACCTACGTAGTTTATCTACTGCATCTCGTTCCAACCTCAGGAGGGTCTTCTTTAGTATGACTGAAAAAGCGCCATAGGTTTTCTTTTTTCGTATTACTTCGGCTAATTTCACTTACTGCTATTAGTACTGTAACCAACAGCATACGAGTATACTGCTACTACAGTAACGAACAACTATTACGATATAAACAGTCGCTATTGCTACTACTATTACCTGTATATTTCTTCAACAAATACTTCTAATACGGTAAACTGAGTTACTAATATTAACGCTAACATTAAAACATATGATAATGTTAAGGTCACTGATCCTCGGAGAGCAGTTAACTAGCATATTGGCCTGTGTAGTCTGAGATGGACACTTTCAAACGTGACAGTGGCCCTTTATTAGATTGCATGAGACTGGAAGGCTGGCATACGAGAACAAGTAGAAGACTCCCTGCAGAAGTCTGTGTCATTCCACACCGTTGGTCAGAGACCAGCTGCAGCCGGGCTAGGGAACTGCAGTCCCATGTATTGGCTGTCGTCAACACCTCAGCACCAACGCCTCGGTCTGTTCAATAGCATCGCGTTGAGTACAACGATGAATCGCCTTTCTGCAATACCCCGAGTGACCATCGGCAGAAAGTAAGGAGGTGACCTTGTGAAACGTTCAGCTCTCTCAGTGTTTTGGAGTGATGTCACTTCTGCGATCATGATGCGTGGAGTCATCGTTTACAATATAAGACAGTATCACGTGCCATTTTTGAAACAACTCAGTGCTTCTTCTGTGCATGGGAGATGTAGAGGCACTCCCGTGATCAGAAAGGCGTTGCGGGTTTTTTTTAATGAGATCAAAAAGGCTCGGGGCATTGTAACTTTCCGACTATATACTGTGACGATTGATATCTACAATACGCCATCTGGTTATTTTCTTCCTATATCTGCACGTCGTGTACAAACAGACACGAGTGCAGAGTATTGTGGGAGGGCCCCACAGCGCGGCAGCCAGCCAGGAGACCTGAATACAATGTTAGTGAGGTGGCAACAGTATTGACTACCTGATTGCGTTATGACGTTAGGAAGAATTCACCTACCAGCTGGTAAAATTGTTGTTTATTAAAATACAACCGGTTTGGCGGCTTAAAGCCCCATCATCAGTTGCAATATTACTAAAGGAATGTTCGAAATACACTCACAACGTTATATGATCACAGGCATACCAATCGCTCCTAGTGAAAATTTACTATTTGGTGAATACCGTCGATACCATGGCGAAAGAAGGGTAACGAAGACGTGTTCCATTCATCTGGACAAACAGCTACTAGGTGAAACCTACGGTTACAGAGCCATTTTTTTAAAAAAAATTTGCGTGCATCTAAAAAAAAGTGGAAAAATTGAATGGTGAGCGGACGCAAAAGGTTTTTAAAGGGGCCGGATTGGCAATAAAAATTGATTAGTCGCGGCACTATGTAAATCACTATGTGGAGTGTCTTACCGGTGTGACGTCAGGACAACCCAGTGTCGGGCAAAGTAAAAGCGCACCACACGAACGGCAGTGGGAGACTAGCTGGCTGACGGAGCGGAAGCTATTCCTGGGGATAGTGTAGCGTCATATACTCATGACCTTTACAAGCGATAATAACACAGAATTTTATTACGTACTAGTTCCTAATCGTATAAACAATCAAAACTAGCTAGAATTCTATGGCGCTTTAATTCTAATTGGTTACTGAACGTGAACTGTGCATCTTCGTTCTTTTATTTAAAAATTTCTACTTCTTGTAATCTATTCAAAATATGGCGCTATTCTTTTTTATGAAGTATTTTTAAATTTTCTGGAGGACTTATGATGCTGTGCCCGTCTTCGCGTAGGTATTAGAAAGTAATAATATTCTGTAGCTGTAGCTGTTGGCAGTGCCAATTTTTTATTGAGCTTTCTCATTTTCAGAGAACTGAAGGGCGAACTGCTTAATTGTTAAAAACCATTCAGCAGCCAAGATCTAGGATGTTGAATGGTTTTAACAATTTTTACAGTCAACCCGCCCCCTGTTACAAAGTTTTAACGTCCGGTCGTTGTAAAATATTTTTCTTTTTTCTATTTAGAATTTTAAAATATGCCTCTGCAGGTTACATCAAATAGTAATTTGTACTAAATGAATGAAGCATGCCATCGTTACGTTTCGCTCGCCATTCTATCGACAATATACACTGAATAGTAAATTTTGTCCTGCAGATGTGGGTATGCCTATGTCTTTTTAACGTTGTGAGTGTATTTTAGACGTTCCTTTATTAATATTAATTTTAATATCCATAAAATGAGGTGTCATTATAGTCTGCTTTTTACCATTTAGGCTGCACTTTATGACGCGGCTTGAGGCAATGAAACTAGCTGTTAGCGGAATTCTTCCTAAAATCATGCCTTTGAACAGCTGCGGATGCCCGGAACTTAATCTGTTAGTTGACTGAACTGTGTGAGAGTGGGAGAGTAGTAGATATGTGGAAAACACTACTGGAAGCATCCTGGAAATTAAGTAGACTAAAAAAATTTATATCAGCTCTCTGTGGAATCGCCCAGGAAGCACCATTAACCGGAAGATATGGTGGTATAACTGCCATGGCATTAGAAGGAGCCATAGTAGAGAGAAAAACTTGTGACGGGCATGGGAAGGTACACGGCGTATAATTGAGTACGTTGGATGCTAGTGCTATTCTGAGTTTGAGATATTGGCACACGTGGCGGGCCCCATCACACCAGTCAGGATACTGAAGAAACGCCATCTCGTACACATCTACTCTGCTAAAAACATCTCTCCCCTCCCTCAGTCTGCGAGCGGAAATAATGGAAATCGTAATGTATTACACAGGGTTCAGTCGCATTAATGTGACCACCGACTATGTTCGACGCCAACGTGCTGTACAGGCAGCAGGTGACGGTGCGAGCAGAGGAGAGTCTATAAAGCGTGTTGGGGGCATGCGGAAAACGGTGTGGTATCGTGAAAACGGAGCGAATTATGTGACGTTCAAAGGGTTATGATCATTGGCTTTCGGGTCAAGAGTGGACGCACTTCCCAAACGGCTGAGTTTGTAAACTGTTCGCGTTGTTAAAGGAAACCGTGCATGACAAAACAGCGGTATCCAAAACTGGCGCCGAGGCGACTGTGATGCACCACGGGCCATAGATGACAAGGGTGACCTACGGCTGTGGAGGTGTGAACGGGCGAACAGACGTGCAGCTGTTGAGCAGCTGAGTGCCCAGAGGAACCAAAGGGCTACCGACAGTGCCTCCTAGACGAACTTTTAGCGAATGTGGCTGCGTATGGCCTCCGCAGCAGGCACCTATTTCGTGCACCCATGCCAACTACTAATCATCGGCAACGAAGGCTGGAATTTTCACGCCAGTACAGCAACTGGACAGCCTTTTCAGATGAATCGTGTTTTATGGTACTGTGCACAGATGGCAGTTAGCTTTTACGGCCCGGCAGCCCTCTTCGGCTCTGTTCAGGCCGGAGGTAGGAGCATTATGTTTTGGAGATTGGTTTCGTGGCATTCCCTGTACAATCTCATCATTCTAAAAGGCACAATGGATCAAAACAAGTACCTATCCTTGGAGCCATGTCCACACCTACATGTAGCTTGTTATCTTCCGCGACACGATGCATCTACCAGTAGGACAATGCAGTGTGCAACAGAGCTCTCAGTGTACGTGCGTGGTTTCGAAGAGCACGAGGACGTGTTTAACGTACTCCATTGGCCACCAAACTCCCCGGATTAAAACCAATCGAGAATCTGTGAGGCGATCTTGATCGTCGTGTTCGCGCCACGAATCTTCAGCCGATAAACCTAGTGCAGCTGGCCACAGAACTGGATTCACCATGGCTCCACATCTCTGTCCATACTTTCCAGACTCTCATTGACACTCTTGTTGTCCACTCCGAAAAAGGTGGTAATTCAGCTTTTTGACAGGTCCTCAAGAATGTGAATGGACTATGTACAATGAAAAGCAGTCTTTTTGTTCCCCTTCATACACACATCAAAAAAAGTTTTGCATCAGCCCCATTTGGAGAGTCCCAGAACCTGTACAGAAAACTGGAATAAAGATGAACATAAACATCATTTCCGCCCTTTTTATTGCTCATGAAAACCAAAAATTACATGTTGTACCACCATACAGTGAGACCTTCAGAGGTCGTGGTCCCTATTGCCGTACCAAACCAGTACCTCTAATACCCAGTAGCACGATGCATGCCTGTATTCGTCGTGGCATACTATCCACAAGTTCATCAAGGCACTGTTGGTCCAGATTGTCACACTCCTCAACGGTGATTTGGCGTAGATCCCTCACAGTGGTTGGTGGGTCACGTCGTACATAAACAGCCCTTTTCATTCTATCTCAGGCATGTTCGATAGGGTTCTTGACTGGCGAACATGCTGGCCACTCTAGTCGGGCGATGTCGTTATCCTGAAGGAAGATGTGAACGATGGGGGAGCGAATTGTCGTCCACGAAGACTAATGCCTCGCCAGTATGCTGCCAATATGGTTGCACTATCGGTCGGAGGATGGCATACGCGTATTGTACAGCCGTTACAGCACCTTACATGACCACCAGCGGCGTACGTCGGCCACACATAATGCCACCCCAATACATTAGGGAACCTCCACCTTGCTACAACCGCTGAACGGTGTGTCTAAGGCGTTCAGCCTGACCGGGTCGCCTCCAAACACGTCTCCGACGATTGTCTGGTTGAAGGTATATGCGGCACTCATCGGTGAAGAAAACGTGATTCCAATCTTGAGAGGTCCATTGGGCATGTTTCTGGGCCCATCTGTACGACGCTGCATGGTGTCGTGGTTGCAAAGATGGACCTCGCCATTGCCGTCGGGAGTGAAGTTGCGCATCATGCAGCGTATTGCGCACAGTTTGAGTCGTAACACGACTTCCTGTGGCTGCACGAGAAGCATTATTCAACGTGGCTGCGTTGTTATCAGGGTTCATCCGACCCATAATGCGTAGAGAGCGGTCATTCACTAAAGCAGTAGCCCTTGGACGGCCTGAGCGAGGTATGTCATCGACAGTTCCTGTCTCTCTGTGCCTCGTCCATGTCCGAAGAACATCGTTTTGTTTCACTTCCCTGCACACTTCCCTTGTTGAGAGCCCTTGGTCGAACTACAGACAACAAGACCCGTGTTGCTCCTCCGTGGTGGAATGACTGGAACTGATCGACTGTCGGACCGCCTCCGTCTAATAGGCGCTACTCAAGCGTGGTTGTTTCCTTCTTCGGGCGGGTTTAGTGACATCTCTGAACAGTCAAAGGGACTGTGTTTGTGATACAATATCTACAGTCAATGTCTATCTTCAGGAGTTCTGGGAACCGGGCTGATGGAAAAATTTTTTTGACATGTGTGATATCTGTGGAGTATAGATGTGCATATTGGACACACAAGTCTTCATGGCGGCCTTCATACGAAATCAAAAGACGTATTATTGATATTTAGCAGAACACAGAGGTCACACTGACGCGAAGCGAACCCACTGGCTGAGTCCTGTGACGTAGGTAGTGCTTTTTGTATTATAATTTGAGTGTTGTAGAAATATGCCTTTTCAAAGACTTAACAGTTACCTGTAGAGTAATGTATAGTGGACAGATGTGCGGATTCTGGATTTAAGCGTTGTTGGTCACATCATACTTTCAATGCTTTTTTAAATCACTTTCATTCTTCTAAACGTTTCTGTGTCTTCCTTAAATATGTGTTGGAATATACTGGGTGAGTCAGGAGGAAAGGCGATAGCATTAGTTATTCTGTACAAAAAAACTTGATGTGAATTTATGCCCTGTTCCGAATGGTTTCTGAGATAGAACACTTTTAATTTAGATTTATATTTATTTTCTGTATTATTCATTGTCATTGTTTACAACGTCCCACAGTAATATAGAGGAAGTTGAGACGAACATTTTCATACAGGACGTTTGTGGTCTATCAAATAGGAAAATTACCTCAAACTGGTCTCCAAAAAGCACCTAAGCTATAGCGCATGCGCGTCGGGAGAGATTTTCAATATTTTCACGATCCCTGCGCGCAAACTGTTAGTTCTAGACAAACAATAAATAGGACATTTTCTGTAACAAATTTAATTTAGCTTAATTGTGTACTGAGACATGTTTTCGTTGGAGTATGCGATTTTCGAGTTATTAACGAAATACATACAAAAGTGATATTAAACGTGTTCTGTCTCAGAAACCATTCGCAATAGGGCATATGTCGGCACGAAATTGTTTGTTCAGGATCAGTAACACTACCGCATCTCAAAGCATGTACCTCTCCTCCTGACTCACCCTGTATGAGAGTATTCTCCATTCGGGAATGAGTTTGTCCGATTTTGTGAAGGTGTAAGCGAACATCAGCCAACACATTCCAAGATTTCTGTTTACGGCACTGTCTGATTCTTCGCAGTTCAATATTGCGTGTACCACAACCAGAACACTTTGGGTAACTTGTGCAGAAGGGTGCGCTTTAATAGAGGCAATGACTGCGGAGCTGTGTTTGTTCTATTTTCAGCAATTAGCACTACGAACATGTCCTAGTCGAAGCGATTTACTGCGTTTTTGAAGAGAGAGAATGCCCGCAGTTAATGACTCCAAAGCAATTCCAGAGCTAACTTTTAAATAGCATAATAATGCACTGTTCATTCGACCTACTTTTCCATAAGTTTTCAGCGATCTCGTTCTCTTATGTTCGAAAATCGCTAAGAGAGTTTATGTGGCTGGTTCTCGTGCGTCTGTTTTCGTAAATACACTCCTGGAAATGGAAAAAAGAACACATTGACACCGGTGTGTCAGACCCACCATACTTGCTCCGGACACTGCGAGAGGGCTGTACAAGCAATGATCACACGCACGGCACAGCGGACACACCAGGAACCGCGGTGTTGGCCGTCGAATGGCGCTAGCTGCGCAGCATTTGTGCACCGCCGCCGTCAGTGTCAGCCAGTTTGCCGTGGCATACGGAGCTCCATCGCAGTCTTTAACACTGGTAGCATGCCGCGACAGCGTGGACGTGAACCGTATGTGCAGTTGACGGACTTTGAGCGAGGGCGTATAGTGGGCATGCGGGAGGCCGGGTGGACGTACCGCCGAATTGCTCAACACGTGGGGCGTGAGGTCAACACAGTACATCGATGTTGTCGCCAGTGGTCGGCGGAAGGTGCACGTGTCCGTCGACCTGGGACCAGACCGCAGCGACGCACGGATGCACGCCAAGACCGTAGGATCCTACGCAGTGCCGTAGGGGACCGCACCGCCACTTCCCAGCAAATTAGGGACACTGTTGCTCCTGGGGTATCGGCGAGGACCATTCGCAACCGTCTCCATGAAGCTGGGCTACGGTCCCGCACACCGTTAGGCCGTCTTCCGCTCACGCCCCAACATCGTGCAGCCCGCCTCCAGTGGTGTCGCGACAGGCGTGAATGGAGGGACGAATGGAGACGTGTCGTCTTCAGCGATGAGAGTCGCTTCTGCCTTGGTGCCAATGATGGTCGTATGCGTGTTTGACGCCGTGCAGGTGAGCGCCACAATCAGGACTGCATACGACCGAGGCACACAGGGCCAACACCCGGCATCATGGTGTGGGGAGCGATCTCCTACACTGGCCGTACACCACTGGTGATCGTCGAGGGGACACTGAATAGTGCACGGTACATCCAAACCGTCATCGAACCCATCGTTCTACCATTCCTAGACCGGCAAGGGAACTTGCTGTTCCAACAGGACAATGCACGTCCGCATGTATCCCGTGCCACCCAACGTGCTCTAGAAGGTGTAAGTCAACTACCGTGGCCAGCAAGATCTCCGGATCTGTCCCCCATTGAGCATGTTTGGGACTGGATGAAGCGTCGTCTCACGCGGTCTGCACGTCCAGCACGAACGCTGGTCCAACTGAGGCGCCAGGTGGAAATGGCATGGCAAGCCGTTCCACAGGACTACATCCAGCATCTCTACGATCGTCTCCATGGGAGAATAGCAGCCTGCATTGCTGCGAAAGGTGGATATACACTGTACTAGTGCCGACATTGTGCATGCTCTGTTGCCTGTGTCTGTGTGCCTGTGGTTCTGTCAGTGTGATCATGTGATGTATCTGACCCCAGGAATGTGTCAATAAAGTTTCCCCCTCCTGGGACAATGAATTCACGGTGTTCTTATTTCAATTTCCAGGAGTGTATATTGTGTTTCTTGTGAGCCAGGTACAGTAAGCCCCCACTGGAGACAGCCGCGGTCGCAAATGATATTTGGGAGTGCGTTCCGCGTGACGTAACAGCTGGTTTACGAGAATAATCAACCACGCTGAGAATCGTTGTATAATAACGCCATCTCACAACTCTGTGGGTAGCCGTGCGTTCTAGGGCGCCTTGTCACGGTCAGCGTCGCTTCCCCCGTCGGAGGTTCGAGTTCTCTCTCGGGCATGGGTGTGTGCGTTGTCCTTAGCGTAAGTTAGTTTATGTTAGATTAAGTAGTGCGTAAGCTTAGGAACCGATGACGTCAGCAGTTTGGTCCCATAAGGCCTTACCACAACTTTCCAACTTTCAAATTCTATTTCATTATTGGGCAATAGATCTCTTGAAATTTTCCTGGCTTTACTCAGTCGAAACATTGCTTTTCAGGCAATTAAGATTCTCTGATAGTCTTCGTTACAATAACTTTGGAAGCTTTTCCATTACGGTACTGACACTAAGGTACATTTTAGGACTCGTGGGAAGGTCCTATTCAGGTTATATGACTTATTGTTAGATCAACAACAGTCAACACAGACGTAAACTTGTTTGGCTCTATAGTCACAAAAGAGGTCATAATAAATACTGGGCCATACGTTTTCACAATGTTGAAGAACACAGTTCTTTGGTTGGAGGCGACGATGCGAAATAGACTCCTGGAAATGGAAAAAAGAACACATTGACACCGGTGTGTCAGACCCACCATACTTGCTCCGGACACTGCGAGAGGGCTGTACAAGCAATGATCACACGCACACACCAGGAACCGCGGTGTTGGCCGTCGAATGGCGCTAGCTGCGCAGCATTTGTGCACCGCCGCCGTCAGTGTCAGCCAGTTTGCCGTGGCATACGGAGCTCCATCGCAGTCTTTAACACTGGTAGCATGCCGCGACAGCGTGGACGTGAACCGTATGTGCAGTTGACGGACTTTGAGCGAGGGCGTATAGTGGGCATGCGGGAGGCCGGGTGGACGTACCGCCGAATTGCTCAACACGTGGGGCGTGAGGTCTCCACAGTACATCGATGTTGTCGCCAGTGGTCGGCGGAAGGTGCACGTGCCCGTCGACCTGGGACCGGACCGCAGCGACGCACGGATGCACGCCAAGACCGTAGGATCCTACGCAGTGCCGTAGGGGACCGCACCGCTACTTCCCAGCAAATTAGGGACACTGTTGCTCCTGGGGTATCGGCGAGGACCATTCGCAACCGTCTCCATGAAGCTGGGCTACGGTCCCGCACACCGTTAGGCCGTCTTCCGCTCACGCCCCAACATCGTGCAACCCGCCTCCAGTGGTGTCGCGACAGGCGTGAATGGAGGGACGAATGGAGACGTGTCGTCTTCAGCGATGAGAGTCGCTTCTGCCTTGGTGCCAATGATGGTCGTATGCGTGTTTGACGCCGTGCAGGTGAGCGCCACAATCAGGACTGCATACGACCGAGGCACACAGGGCCAACACCCGGCATCATGGTGTGGGGAGCGATCTCCTACACTGGCCGTACACCACTGGTGATCGTCGAGGGGACACTGAATAGTGCACGGTACATCCAAACCGTCATCGAACCCATCGTTCTACCATTCCTAGACCGGCAAGGGAACTTGCTGTTCCAACAGGACAATGCACGTCCGCATGTATCCCGTGCCACCCAACGTGCTCTAGAAGGTGTAAGTCAACTACCGTGGCCAGCAAGATCTCCGGATCTGTCCCCCATTGAGCATGTTTGGGACTGGATGAAGCGTCGTCTCACGCGGTCTGCACGTCCAGCACGAACGCTGGTCCAACTGAGGCGCCAGGTGGAAATGGCATGGCAAGCCGTTCCACAGGACTACATCCAGCATCTCTACGATCGTCTCCATGGGAGAATAGCAGCCTGCATTGCTGCGAAAGGTGGATATACACTGTACTAGTGCCGACATTGTGCATGCTCTGTTGCCTGTGTCTGTGTGCCTGTGGTTCTGTCAGTGTGATCATGTGATGTATCTGACCCCAGGAATGTGTCAATAAAGTTTCCCCTTCCTGGGACAATGAATTCACGGTGTTCTTATTTCAATTTCCAGGAGTGTAGTTTACCGACATCGGCGATTATTACGTAGATATAGCCGCAGCGTTTACATGGCACACATAGCTCTTCTTCTAATTATCAATTGGCAGGTATAATTTAAATCTAAATCTATATCGTACTCCGCAGGCCACCTACTGGTGTGTGGTGGAGGGTACTTTTGTACCACTAACTGAGCCCTCCAATCCTGTTCCACCCACGAATAGCGCATGGGAAAAATAGTTGTCGGGAAGCCTCTGTATTGGCTCTAATTTCTCGAATTTTCTTCTCATGTTCTTTTAGTGAGACGTATGTGGGGGAAGTAATATGCTGCCCGACTCGTCCCGGAAAGTGCTCCCTCGAAATTTCATTAGTAAATCCCTCCGCGATACACAACGCCTTTCTTGTAACATCTGCCAGCGGAGTTTGTCTGGTATCTCCGTAATGCTCTCTCAACAGCTAAACGATCCCGTGACGAAACGCGCCGCTCTTCGTTGGACCTTCTCTATCTCTTCTATCAGTCCTACCTGGCAGGGATTCCTGAAACATGAGCAACACTCAAGAACCGGTAGAACAAGAGAATTATCAGCATTCGTGGATGCGTCTGGCATCTGCTTTTCTCACTATTTGTTTTATGTGGTCAGTCCAGTTAAGGTCGCTCTGGATACTTACCCCTACATGTTTTACGGTAGATACTGTTTCCAGCGGTTTGTCATCAATAGTGTAGCAGTACAGTAGTGGATTTCTTTTCCTATGTATGAGCAATACGCTATATTTATTTTCGGCCAGCGTCTACTGCCAGAGTTTGCACCATTCATCAATTCTCTGGAGGTCGTTATGCAAATTGTTACTATCTTCTACCGTTGGTACTTTGTTATAGACAGCCGTATCATCTGCGAACAGCTTTAAATAGCATCCAACGCTTTCTTAATACATCATTTATACATACTGTTAACAGTAACGGTCCTATCACACTTCCTTGTGGTACTGCGGAAATTACCTTTACATCTGTCGATTTTATTCTTTTAAGGGCGAGGTGCTGATTCTGTCTGCAGTGAAGTCTTGAAACCAGTCGCAAATCTGCTCCGATACTCGATATGCTCGTATTTTTTTCAGTGCGGGACGTTTTCAAATGCCTTCCTGAAATCAGGGAACACGGTATCAATCTGAGCGCCGTTGTCTATGGCGCTGTCGACCTCACTGAGGAACAGAGCGAGCTGAGTTACGTAGGATGTTTGCGGAACTGATTGTTATAGAGAAGATTTTTATCTCTCCAAAAACGTTATAATTCTTGAGCATAAAACGTATAACACAGTTCCATAACAGGCTGACGTTCGCGTAATCTTTGTAAAATCTTTTAGGTATCTCATCTGGTCCTAACGCTTTTCCACTACTAAGCCATTGTAGTTGTTTTTAAATTCCGCGATCGGTTATCTCAATATCTGCCGATTTGATGATTGAAAGGACGGATGTGTTACGATCTTGCGCAGTGAAACGATTTCGGAAGACAGAATTCCGTACTTCAGCCTTATCTATGTTATCTTTTGTTTCAGTGCCAGTACGGTCACTGAGTGAATGAATAGACGATTTTGACCCACCTACTGATTTTACATAAGGCCAAAACCGCTTAGAGTTTTTACTCAGATCTGTTGACACAATATAACATAATATCCGTAGTGCAATATCGTAGCTCTACATCTTCACAGTTGAAGTAATATCCATAAAACTTCCCAATTCCTTGGAACCGTAGATACATTAGTCCCGAATCCACACCGGGAAGTGCACAAACCGATGGGGCTAACTACTGACAGCTACTTTCCTCTCAGCTGACGCGCTCTCTTTACACCCGGCGAGGTGGAGCAGTGGTTAGCACGCTAGACTGACATTCGGGAAGACGTCGGTTTCAAATTCGCGTCTGGTCCTTGAGATTACGGTTTTATTCGATATGCCTAAATTGGTCCGGCAAATTCCGGGATGCTTCCTTTTTAAGGGTTCTGCTGATTTCATTCCGCTTTATGAACCAGTCAGAACTTGCGCTCAGTCTCTATGCCGACGGGACGTTAAATCTTAATCTTCCTTCCTTCTTCCTCTCTTCGAGCCTCCACTTTTCCCACTGACACGCTTTTGCCTCTCTCACACAGTGGAACATCAATCCAGCGTTTGCTGTCCTTTCATTACAATGCCGTCGACCCCGTACAGAAACAAGTAAAGGGCGAGGGCTGTTCGAAAAGTAAGTTCCGCTCGTTTAAGAATACGCCAGTGTATCTAGATGTTTCTTTGTCAATGTCCTCGTTGTAACATTTTGCCGCCTGTGAGTTAAGACATGCTTTGACAGTCTCCTTTAACTCATCGTCATCTTAAAACGACTACGATCCCAGCCCCTTTATCATCTTCAGAAACAGGTGGAAATCACTTGGTGACAAATCGGAGGACGATCAAACAATTCGCAATTTGTTAAGAAATGTTTGTGTGTATGACGGCATGCAATGTCTGACCCAGAGTTAACGTGTGCAGAAACGATGTCAGACATCAGCCTTTTGTCCTGGATGGCTCTGCTCAGCTTCCCTAGATTATCACAGTGAATTTCAGATTTTGTTGTGGAGCCTCTTTCCATGAAATCAACAAGGAGTACTGGCATCGTTTCTGTGCGCGATTACGCTAAGCCACATACTGTCGCACGCACACAAATGTTAGTTTCAGCCGGGAATTATTCGGACATTGTCCGTACAGCACTGAGTTGTCACCCAGTGATTTTCACGTATTGATGCTAGGGTCAAGGCCGTTTGAAGATGAAGACGAGTAAAGAAGAGTATCAAAGTATCACTTAACTCACAGACTGCAAAATTCAACGACGAGGGCATTGAAATATTGCCCTCGTTATGCCAACTACCTTAATGTAGAAGGCAGTTAGGTACCAAAATAGCTGATAGCTGTAGCCTTATTTATGACGAAAGGCTTCTTAATATGCCCCGACACACTTGCAGAAAATTTCCATATTCACTATGTAACAGAGCTGTGAGAGACCGCCCTACTTGTTTTTATGCCACTCCCGATGTTAATACAATTTTCCCCTATAGCTGATCTTGTTCTGTTGATAGTACATAAAATATCTAATTTCTTATTCATAGCGTACTTAACTACAAGTTATTATTCGACAGATAGTTTTCAAGTTCCTATTGACAATAATAGATTTCATTTTAAGGATGCATTTCATTAAAGGAGTAGTCATGACTTACATGATTTACGATAAATGTAAACTAGGTGAAGGCTAAATTGTACATAAGTAGCTGTTTGTTTCTAAACTAACGGAGCTTATGCCCTCTGTTGTGGACTGGCAAGACAGCCAATCCACAGTGACGGGTAACCGAAAGGCACGCGCTTAAACTCACGCAGGCTGGCGTGAGGTCTGAAACAGGATACGTAATGAATGCTATAAAGAAAAGTACGTAGCTGCTGGAATACTTAACTTTAATCCACAATTGGTGAACATTGGTCTTGTTACTGTACATGCTTCATTAGATACATAGCAAAGGATAATTGGCGCCTTGCTAGGTCGTAGCAATTGACTTGGCTGAAGGCTATGCTAACTATCGTCTCGGCAAATGAGAGCGTAATTGTCAGTGAACCATGGCTAGCAACGTCGGCTGTACAACTGGGGCGAGTGCCAGGACGTCTCTCTAGACCTGCCGGGTGGTGGCGCTCGGTCTGTTATCACTGACAGTGGCGACACGCGGGTCCGACGTATACTAGCGGACCGTGGCCGATTTAAAGGCTACCACCTAGCAAGTGTGGTGTCTGGCGGTGACACCACACCCTCATTCTCCTCTTTTCTACAAACGTTTTATTTTTCCAGAAACTAAGTGGTTCAAAAGTTATTGCTATTCAAATATTCACGTTCTGGAAAGTTTCAGTCTTACATTGTGATTACTTCCTAATTTTAGCACCATATTTTTGTAGCCCTCATTTTTCTGATTCAGAATAAGTCTGTTTTAATTAAAATAATTTGTTAGTTGGTCAATTACTCAGATCAGAACGTTTCATTTTCTTAAAACTTTTAGTCAGGCTATGGGAACCGCTGCATTACTTAAAATAAGTTTCATCAAGTAGTACCTATTATATTTATATCATTCCCAGTAAAACAAACCTAGTACCACTCATTGTCTCTGTGGCTCTTTTATTTTCCCGAGTTTAATATTACTGCCTGGTATATAACAATGTTCTGTTTCAAGAAAATGTAATTTGTGATATTACGCACGTCTGTAAATAGGCGGGTCATACAAAGACTTAGTCACTCTGTAACTATCTACCGAAATGTTGCTATCTATGGAAAATTACGCCGTCAGTTAGTCGCTGGAAAGCATTCAGTACGTCAATAACGTATGGTCACTACGTGATCAGTTATTTCGTGTTCAGCAGTCATGACGTTAATATCATGTAAGCAGTCTGTATGCGGCTATGAAAATGTGCAGCACGTGTCCGAATCGTGCAAATTAATATGTTAGTCTGTCCCCAGAGAACTTCATAATGTGGTACGAATGGTTGCAGCTTACTAATGTCGTTCGAATATTAATACAAAGCTGCTCGTAAGAGCAAATATTGTGTGTAAATAAAAAACCAGGAGATCGAAAATCGGTTGCTGCAGTTTGATGTAGTTTATTTAACATATGTTCATCAAATCCTAGAGTAGCCGGAGGACAATAAACAATTAAAGATCAAGAGACGTCCGACGCTTAGTACAAGATTATTGAAGTTACAAATGCAAAATCAAAAAGTAACACAAATAGTGACAAAATATACAAAAAACAAAGATATAAACGAAATTTGGAAAAGAAATACGTCAAAGGTTAGTGAAATGACTTGTCTGAAAGTAAGAAATAAATTAGCGTAATATTTGATGCACCTCATTTGCTGTATGTGATATCGAGCATAATGCAAAGGCTAGTCAAATGTATCACTAATCTGCTTTATTTCGTAATTTTAGACAGATAATTTCACTATGATTTGACTGATTGTTGTTTTTTTTATTTTCAAGTTTTTTTCAAAGAGCATGATATCATTGACACTCCACTTGCTTTCGGGGTATATTCTCATCTCGAAATATCCTGAATTTAGTTCTTGATCCGAAGGAAACCATTTTGGGAGTTAAGTGTAAATCAATGTAACTTTCAATGTGGAAAATAGATAGAGCTTGAAAAAACAAACTTCCTGTATTTGTCTTCCCAGCGTCTTCTGTTCTCGAAGACGAAGCCTTCTTCACAGCTAAATATCACATCAATGTTACACTTTTTGCGAAAATAGCATTGCCTTGAAAAGGTGAACTTTTCGACGTAAAATATATGTTTTCCCTGAGATCACTAATTGTGCTTTCATAATTACCCTGTTTGCTTTCAAGCAAGTGATTTATGTATTTATTCGTTTTTTTCAAAACTACATTTTACGTTGGTAAGTTTGATAGATCATTTGTCCATTTCCCTCTCTTCGTTTGGCTATTAAAAGTTGAACAAAATTCTTCTTAATTACCTTGAGAACTTTCATCCAAACAGACTTTGCAAACGTAGACCTCACGGTGGTCAATGTGACACCCTACTTGTTCATTTTCCGCCCTTTGTGTGCCTACCAAAATTCGAACAGTAACCCATTGTGTAATTTAGTGTCGTTCCGATGAAAATACACTGCTCAGTACAATAATAGCATTCTTTACTTTGCTCCGGGTGGAGACTGAGTGGATACTATAACACCTAAGATATGTACTAGTTGACTTTGTTACAACATAGATAAGAAGAATTAGTTAATTTGTTGTACATCCATTTCTACAGGAATGTCATGCGTATTTACAACTGTCTCTGTAATATTGAAGTTTCTCACACTGAGTACATTAACAATAACTTCCACGTACAGTTCAACCTATCAGCTTGATTTTACAGCGGACCTACTAGAAGACGATACCGTCATCTTACTTGATGGTCGCATTTCATGACTTTCGCTAGGCGTTTGATACAGATCCCCATAGTAGTTTAATGTAAGAGCATATGGATTATCAGACCAATTGTGTGACTGGATTGAAGAGATCCTAGATAACAGAACGCAGCATGTCATTCTCAATGGAGAGAAGTTTTCGGAAGTAAGAGTGATTCCAGGTATGTCGCAGGGGAATGTCGTAGGACCGTTGCTATTCACAATATATATAAATGACCTTGTGGATGACACCGGAAGTTCACTGTGACTTTTTGCGGATGATGCTGTAGTACATCGAGAGGTTGTAACAATGGAAAATTGTACAGAAATGCAGGAGGATCTGCAACGAATTGACACATAGTGCAGGGTATGGCAATTGAATCTCAATGTAGACAAGTGTAATGTGCTGCGAATATATAGAAAGAAAGGTCCTTTGTCATTTAGCTACAATATAGCAGGTCAGCAATTGGATGCAGCTAATTCCATAAATTATCTGGGAGTACACATTAAGAGTGATTTAAAATGGAATGACCATACAAAATTAATCGTCGGTAAAGCAGATGTCAAACTGAGATTCATTGGAAGAATCCTAAGGAAATGCAGTCCGATATCAAAGGAAGTAGGTTACATTACACTTGTTCGCCCACTGCTTGAATACTGCTCACCGCTGTGGGATCCGTATCAGACAGGGTTGATAGAAGAGATAGAGAAGATCCAACGGAGAGCAGCGCGCTTTGTTACCGGATCATTTAGTAATCGCGAAAGCGTTACGGAGATGATAGACAAACTCCAGAGGAAGACTCTACAAGAGAGACTCTCAGCTCGGTGCGGGCTTTTGTTGAAGTTTCGAGAATGTAGCTTCACCGAGGAGTCAAGCAGTATATTGCTCCCTCCTACGTATATCTCGCGAAGAGACCATGAGGATACAATCAGAGAGATTAGGCCCCACACAGAGGCATACCGACAATCTTTCTTTCCACGAACAATACGAGACTGGAATGGAAGGGAGAACCGATAGAGGTACTCAAGGTACCACACATACCGTCCGGTGGCTTGCGTAGTATGGATGTAGATGTAGATGTAGACTGGGACGTGCCGTCCAGTGCTCTGCCGTAAGGAGAAGAGCAGTTTCGGCGGCGTAGTGAAACATTTTTGGGTGTGGAATTGCCGGCATTGCTCATTCGTCGATGCCGCTTGCAGCGACTGTCTTGTCTTATGGTAGCTTTGCGAGCTATCAGCCTTTCTTCGGCACCTCACTCTTTCGCACCGATGAAACATTTAACCAAAAACATTACTTGTAAATAATTAAAAATTGCTAATGACATAAAGTTTCGGCGTTACAGTGACCTATGCAATGACAGCGTTAATAAGTGTGTGACGCTGTGCCCTGTGGCCGCATACTGAGCAGCAGATGACGGTCGCTGAGGGCAGCCGCCAGCCGCTCGCTACTCCAGCGCACAGTGACTTCGGGGCGGGCTGGTCTGTGTCCCGATCGGCCATGACGCGGGGCCCCGACAGTCACGAAGTGTCGCGCAACCGCTGACACCGCCACCAGCGCCGGTATAGGCCGAGGTCGCCTCAAATTGCAGACGTCCTCCGGCGGCGGTCCGCTTTCTCGGCACGCTAATGGCCCGCGCGGTGACACGCGCATCTGTCGCTGCCACCACAAGGTCTCACCGTACCATTCACAGGCACCGTTTCTCCACCTCTCGCTCAACCACTCTCCGGTGACGCATTCCCCTCACGAGGCAGTCGCAGGATCAAGCCTTGTGCGTCCGGGTGCTTCTCTCTGATATAAACGGTGCTTGCGTAAGCTTGTTGCCAGATAGAGGATAGAATATCAACAACGTTCACCGTTTCGTATAACGTACTCGGACACTTGTTAGTAGACATTAACACAGGATGTGTTTTCCCTTCGCCTTTACGACGGCCTGAAGTCTGTGGCGGCACTTTCAGTGACATGTCTGACTGTTATGGAGGATCGGAAGCCCACTTCCACAAAGAGCCGTAATCAGAGTAGGTAGTGATGTTGAACTGTAGGGTCTGAAGGAAGTTGTTGTGTACATGGTTCCGCGTAGTCAGCGCGTACACAACTTTCCCACTAGAGCGCGCCCCGCTAAGCACAACAGCGCAGGCGCAGCGCTCGTCCGTCTCCGCACTACGAGATGACGCTGCCCTAGAAACGGACCAAATTCTGCTTCCGCCGATCCGCGTATTAATATGTAACACAGCCAATGAGATTGCTGCTAACGTAGAACCTTTTCTCCTCGCGGATCACACTCGCACAGTGATACATGAACGCGCGAGGTGTTATAACAAGTGTACAGACCTCCGATTAGTCAGTCTGCATTTGTTTGCACCCGTCTGTACCCAGTCTGTATTAGTCTGTACGAGTTCTACGTTTGACTGTACCAGTCTATAGTCAGGTTTCAGTCTGCGCCTAATAAGATTACCATATTCCTGTACATAGCAATGAAGATTAATGTGGCTCTGAGCACTATGGGACCTAACGTCTATGGTCATCAGTCCCCTAGAACTTAGAACTACTTAAACCTAACTAACCTAAGGACAGCACACAACACCCAGTCATCACGAGGCAGAGAAAATCCCTGACCCCGCCGGGAATCGAACCCGGGAACCCGGGCGTGGGAAGCGAGAACGCTACCGCACGACCACGAGATGCGGACAAAGAAGATTAATGTATAGACACTTTTGTCAAGTATCAGAGATATACGTGAGAATAAGATTAACGTACCAATACCAAAGGAACTTCAGATTGTCAATTGTAAATAGCATCCAGAACCAAGTTAAGTTATTTTTATGATTGTTATTCTTTTAATAAATGTGCGTGAAAATTAATCAAGTTCTGTTTAAAGTTGGTCACCGTCAATCTGCTACTCTAAGCGTGCAAGTGGCATTTCTATCGACTGACCTAACGGCAGAAGATAAACAAGCCACGATAAGACCACGAGACATATTGCCGACACTCGCCTACTTCGTTAGAGCAACAAGTCAAATAATTTGATGGTGTGTGTACCGAAGGTCTTACAGTACGCACACCACAGAAGCTCGACGGTATAAGTCATCACAAAAGTGTTCCAGTCCATTGGAGAAATGTTCTTGTCCACAAACATTTGCCTCACACTAGTTGCTATATGACAAGGTGCACTGTCTTGCTGATGTAAATCGTCGTCACCGAACTATTCCTCTACTGCAATTGTTCCGAGCCCTTCTGAGACCATTACCCCTGAGTGCAATCTGATACTGGCTACCACCCAACCCCCGTCCCCCACCATCAACAACATTAACGTCTAAGTAACCTTCAGAATAAAAAAAAAATTCTTTAAAGGCTTTAATTTTTCAAATAATGGAAGATAAATGATATTTAGTTTTAGCATGTGTGTTATTAAACACTGAGATAATGAGTCAGTGAGACAATTCGTACCGCTTAATTCTAACAACATTTTATTTACACTTGTAGATGGATGAAGCAATTCTCAGTGCATCGCAGGTGGTGCCTGCAACTCCTCTTCAAAAAAGCGAGCTTACTGTCCACATTGATGGTGTATACACTCGCTACAAAACGTGCTTCCTCTGCCCATATCCTCTCCCTAGCGACACTTGCTCCGCTCACACCCTGCAACCTCAAAAAAATGGTTCAAATGGCTCTGAGCACTATGGGACTTAACTTCTGAGATCATCAGCCCTTTAGAACTTAGAACTACTTAAACCTAACTAACCTAAGGACATCACACACATCCATGCCCGAAGCAGGATTCGAACCTGCGACCGTAGCAGCGCGCGGTTCCGGACTACTGCGTCTAGAACCGCATGGCCACCGCGGCCGGCCCTGCAACCTCATTTTAAAATCAACTAATTCAAAGGGTGTACACTATACCTACTGCTTGCGTACCTGGACTCATTACTCCTGGAATGGTAGAAATTGGAAGACTTCAAAATGGCAATGCTTTGGGTCTGGCAGCTGCCACATGGCGATGTAGCAGCCATTATACGGCTACTGCTGTGTTGTGATTTCAATTAGCTCGCTTATGGTGGTGAAGTGAATAACGACGCAGATTTTGGTCCATTGTGGGAAGTACATAAAACTCGGAGAATACATTTTCATGAGTTATTGAAGCATGCATGTGTCTGTTTTACTGTCCCAGATTGATGATAAAAAGAATATGTGGAGTAGGTGGACTATGTGAGGAACAAGGAATATGTTGTTCATGCATTCGTTTCACAAGCTGTAACCTCCACCACATTGTCTCACTTGTTAATACTAGTATTTGAAATAAGAAATGTAATTATTGATAAATTATGTAATCAGTATTACAGTTTTAGGAAACAGTGATGATAGTAACAATGATATTTTCAACATAGTTCAGTTTCGAGACCCAAACACTACGGAACCCTTTTTTTATTTTTTGTCTCTTAGAAAATTTCATTTTACCAGTCACAGGGGAATTTCCCCCAGGATGAGTACCCCTGCTCTACTACGCATAATACACTGTGCTGTAATATGCGTCCATATCTTTCGTCATTTAGTGTTTTCTTAGTCGCAGTAAGGGAACCACATCTGTACCTCTCCTCCGCACTTCATTTGTAGCACTACACATTCTAACGATTTTCAGGCATTCGACAAAGCCAGACTCTCCCATGGCATTCAGACAGCGTACACGTAATTCACCACTCCAGAAACCTCGTTTCCATTCATCCACCGCCCGAAGGCGTCGCCTGCTACACCACCTCAACCGTCTGTTAGCAGTGACTACAGATATGTGTGACTTATGAACTGTTCGACTACAGTAAACCGTTGTTCTTGCTCCCTACGCTCTACCATAGTGCTAGCTAGGCTACTGCGGAATCTTTGAAACGCATGAGTGATTTCATCAGGTAATTACGTGCGCTGTTTCACAACCACGGGTCGCAATGTTCGCAGGTTCCTGTTCGTCAGTACAAAAGGTCTGCTCCGTCATGCTTTAAATGTTACTTCACGTGTATACACCCTTATAATGTGATGGCGGCGAGTGATCCCTTTAGTTCAGTTGCACACCAAATTCTAACTCTTAAGGGAATCGGCGAGATGCCGCTAGTACCGAGACTAACGAGCAGGGGCCCTACGTCAGTAGTGTGTTGTACAACTTGAGACTTTCAGGCTGACGGGAGGCGTGCTAGGGTAGTTTGTGCGGATGTGGTGACCACTGTATCCGGATGGCGTAGTTGTCAAGCACCCGCCTAGTAAGCAGCAAGCCTAGGTTCGAATCTCGTTCCTGATCAAATTTTCAACCTGCCTCATTTATGTAAATCAATAGCCATCAACACCCACTGGTAGCTAATGTTCGTAATTCCTCGTCCTGTTACTTGATGGTTCCATTTCACAGTCAAAATACCAGCAACCAGCTTGGCTGGATTTAGAAGGTCTCAGATGTTCCTGATGGATTAGTTACTCACGTTACATCCATCGACTCATTCACTTTCAATGTTACTGAGCTCTCCTAACCCAACAATTCTGCAGCTGTTGCTTCTCCACTGTAAACATAACGTTCCTCACCTCCTTTCTGTCTCTCGTGGCTAATTCTGCATTACATATAGGTGTCAGTGCACTTTTAAAGACGTAATGTATCTATAAAATGATGAGAAATACGTATAGGGCAATTTGGCCTGACACAAAAAAAGCAATTTCTAAATTCACGTGACGAGTATTGTCACCCAGTTCCATCTCTGACCACAGGTCGATGTTGTCCAAATAGATAACTAACTGGGAACATTCAAGAGAAATATTTAAAACCTTAAACAAAGCTTCGAATCAGCAACTGTATAAATCTGAAGAGGTTGAAAAAATCAGCCAGCCGGTTGCAAAAGAAAGGTTTACTAGCCCTTGACCTAGGTTTCGATATTTCTAAAAATATCTTTTTCAGAAGGAGACATAGGCCTCTGTCTGTGGCACGATGTACCCTTAACTTATGCAAATATTTTATTCTGTGACACATGTTATAGTTTTATGTTATCAAGAGCCTCCACCAGAGAGCATTTACCAGTGGGCATTCATTCTGAAGTACGCTCCACGTAATCTGGCTGCCATGTAAAGCCTTGGCTTGTTTTGTAATTTTATGCATCACAAGAGCCGTTCGGCTTCTGCTAATCTAACGTACCACCGTGTGATGTAAACAGGCCTACTCTTTGTGAAAAAGATATTTTTAGAAATATCGAAACCTCGGTCAAGGGCTAGTAAACCTTCGTTTTGCAGCCGGTTACCTGATTTTTTCAACCTCTTCAGTTATATTAGTAACAACAAATAGAAAACATTGTGCGGGACGCGAACCAAACACCACATTTTATTGGGAGAGCACCCAACAGATACGAGATACATCTAGAGACTGGTTGCACTACGCTTATCCGTCTTCTGCAGTATTGCTGCACGTATGCCATGTTTATTCGTGGAGGATCGAAAAAGTTCAGAGGGAAGGCAGAACGTTTCTTATTTTCACGAAACAGTCGGAAAGTGTCATAGATATGATTCGCAAATTGGAGTGCAGTCACTATAACAATGGCATTTTTCGTTGTAGCGAGATCCTTACGCGGAATTTTAAAGACCAACATTTGTCTTACGAATGCAAAAATATTTTGTTTGTCCTACCTACATAGGCACAAATTATCATCGTAGCAATTTATGAGAAATCAGAGCTCCTACGAAAAGATTAAAGTTTTCATCTTTCCCATGTCTTGTTCGAGAGTGGAAGGGTCGAGAAATAGTCTAAAATTGGGTCTGCCAAGCACTTAAGTGTGAATTGCAGAGTACTCATGTATATATTAGAAATGTTTATGATAATCATTTAAATGATTAAGTTTGTAAGGAATACAAAAAAAATGGCACACACACTCAAGTACAAAAATAAAGCAACTCATACGACTGGCAACATATTTTTAAAAAACGCTACCGAAGATGGCCTACAGAATGGACTAGCTGGGGTAGTACATTTGCAATTGCAGCCCCGTCACGCGAACAGGGGACACCATAATCTCTCACAATTCAGTCAAGTAAAGAAGTGATGAATCAAAATGTCAACGTACAGGGAATGGAAAAGGAAATCGAAACTGAGTAAGAGACCCACTTCATATAGTAACATGAAGCATGAGAGGTTTACTAGTATTTCAGGAGACAGAACTTATGCCCCTGCTGTTAAAGAAACAGGCCACTACAGTGTCATACCAGATACGAAAAACATACTGCGCAGTTGAAAAAGAAAAACGAGTATCTGCAGAGCTAGCTTCAATAATTGATCAGAAATGGATGAGTAAAATAGACTCTTACTCGTATATTAATGACAGGATAATGCTAGGTTCTTTATTAAACTAATAGGATACATCTATTTCTGATAGGCTTTGATGCTCCAGAAAAAGATGGAGATGAAGAAAATAACATCTTCTGTGAATAATAAAAGGAGCTCGTCGATCAGCACAATAAACGACACCATCTTTGTATATTCGGAGACGTGAATACTAGAGTTGCCGAAACACCAATCCAACAGGTAGTAGGAATATACGGACAAGCATGCATCAACAAATATAGCCAAATATGGCCAAAAGCCACTTCTTTTAACTTCTTGGAGATAAACAAAACCTTCTTTCGAAAGAAATTACTTAATATACATGGAGCGCAAGAGGAAGTAGATTTCTTATTGATTATGTAATTGCTAACCCCAGAGTAGCACTACAACTAATTCACACACATGTTTTAGAGGATATGATATCGGCTCAGATAACTGTATGGTACGCACTAAAATTCAAATTTGATCCAGATAGAGAAAAGGAGACAGAAAAATTGTAGAAATATATATTTGTCAGTTTCATTTTCCTGCTGTAATTTATACAAACCTGCAGTTTTCTTCCGATTTCTATGAAATTTTGCACACTTTACCTACAAGACAAGAGGAAGCTTTTGTAATCTGACTTGAAACGTATGTGTATGTAATGAAATGAAATGAGCGTATGCCATCGTTTGCCGGGAGGCCCCATCCGGGGAAGTTCGGCCGCCAAGTGCAAGTCTTATTTCAGTCGACGCCACATTGGCGACGGTGATGAGGATGAAATGATGATGAGGATAACACAACACCTAGTCCACTAGCGGAGAAAATCTCCAACATGGCCGGGAATCGAACCCGGGCCCGCTGCATGGGAGGAAAGCATGTTACCACTCGACTAAGCAGGCGGACATGTATGTAATATGTAAAAGGGAAAGGTTATTTCCAAAAATTTCTAAAAGTTCATGGAAAATTTACTTCAGATTTCCACAGGATCCTCTAATGAACATTTAGGTAAGGCTTTATACTTTTTAATATACACAGTAAATAAATACACTCCTGGAAATTGAAATAAGAACACCGTGAATTCATTGTCCCAGGAAGGGGAAACTTTACTGACACATTCCTGGGGTCAGATACATCACATGATCACACTGACAGAACCACAGGCACATAGACACAGGCAACAGAGCATGCACAATGTCGGCACTAGTACAGTGTATATCCACCTTTCGCAGCAATGCAGGCTGCTATTCTCCCATGGAGACGATCGTAGAGATGCTGGATGTAGTCCTGTGGAACGGCTTGCCATGCCATTTCCACCTGGCCCCTCAGTTGGACCAGCGTTCGTGCTGGACGTGCAGACCGCGTGAGACGACGCTTCATCCAGTCCCAAACATGCTCAATGGGGGACAGATCCGGAGATCTTGCTGGCCAGGGTAGTTGACTTACACCTTCTAGAGCACGTTGGGTGGCACGGGATACATGCGGACGTGCGTTGTCCTGTTGGAACAGCAAGTTCCCTTGCCGGTGTAGGAATGGTAGAACGATGGGTTCGATGACGGTTTGGATGTACCGTGCACTATTCAGTGTCCCCTCGACGATCACCAGTGGTGTACGGCCAGTGTAGGAGATCGCTCCCCACACCATGATGCCGGGTGTTGGCCCTGTGTGCCTCGGTCGTATGCAGTCCTGATTGTGGCGCTCACCTGCACGGCGCCAAACACGCATACGACCATCATTGGCACCAAGGCAGAAGCGACTCTCATCGCTGAAGACGACACGTCTCCATTCGTCCCTCCATTCACGCCTGTCGCGACACCACTGGAGGCGGGCTGCACGATGTTGGGGCGTGAGCGGAAGGCGGCCTAACGGTGTGCGGGACCGTAGCCCAGCTTCATGGAGACGGTTGCGAATGGTCCTCGCCGATACCCCAGGAGCAACAGTGTCCCTAATTTGCTGGGAAGTGGCGGTGCGGTCCCCTACGGCACTGCGTAGGATCCTACGGTCTTGGCGTGCATCCGTGCGTCGCTGCGGTCCGGTCCCAGGTCGACGGGCACGTGCACCTTCCGCCGACCACTGGCGACAACATCGATGTACTGTGGAGACCTCACGCCCCACGTGTTGAGCAATTCGGCGGTACGTCCACCCGGCCTCCCGCATGCCCACTATACGCCCTCGCTCAAAGTCCGTCAACTGCACATACGGTTCACGTCCACGCTGTCGCGGCATGCTACCAGTGTTAAAGACTGCGATGGAGCTCCGTATGCCACGGCAAACTGGCTGACACTGACGGCGGCGGTGCACAAATGCTGCGCAGCTAGCGCCATTCGACGGCCAACACCGCGGTTCCTGGTGTGTCCGCTGTGCCGTGCGTGTGATCATTGCTTGTACAGCCCTCTCGCAGTGTCCGGAGGAAGTATGGTGGGTCTGACACACCGGTGTCAATGTGTTCTTTCTTCCATTTCCAGGAGTGTATATACGTAAAATATATAAAGGAGAATCGTTGTTACCAAACATCTCGAAAAATAATTGACCGATTTTATTTAAATTTCTCGATCGATTTTCTTTATATTTCTACATTCAGATGAAACAGTGAGGTAAATTAATGATAAATTAAATGTCTCTCAAAAGAAACGTATCGTGGTAAACTGACTATAATTCCTACCACGAGAATAAATTTCAGCGGTAGTACCCCCCTTGGATATAGTACCGTCAGACGTCACTAGATCGTGAGCGAGCGAAAGCTCGTGAATTTGTCAGACCGATGACTGTAGATTCTTATTTATTAATTAGTTGCCGTTGCTGCATATGCATCAGAATAAGGCTTGCAGTGAAGAACCCAGTGCCGAGCGTAATAAGAGTCCACCATCATCACGATGTTTGCCGCAGGTGACGTATTCATTCCTTGCAGTCCTTTGATATCCAATAATTTAAATACGCCGTCCCATCGAAAGCGATCGCAATTTCCCATGCTGCTAACATTTTATATGAGTATCAACAACGCACAGGGTCAATCACTTTCTGTGGCAGATATTAAACATCACGGCCAACTCCCGGCACTGCAGCTAGTGAAGATACAACTCTTGCAAACGGAGAGTATTAACCGTCTCTATCAGACGAGACTAGCTGATAAATTAACTCTGCTGAAAATGAAGTGTACTAGATGTGTCTATCAGACGACACTAGCTGTTAAATTAATCACTATCAATGCAATGGATTAGTCGGAAGAAGAATAGCAAACCACTGAAAATGCCTTTTTGAAAATAGCTCACGCTTTCTTAGCAAAGAATAATATTCAGAAGAACAAAGACTTAAAAATTCGAAACGAAGAGATAGAGCAAACCTGAAAGAAAAACGACAAGCATATAATATTTACCTTCAATTATACTCTGAAGCACGTCGAATAATGTATTATAGGAAAAGAAATATAGCTAAAAATATGATTAGGAAAAAAGCAACGGGAATCATGGGAACGTTTCATTAATGCAATTGAAAATAACATTCATGGAGGACGACAATAGCATACAAATTAATGAGAGATACGAAACAGGAAAGAGAAAAGTACAGTCAAAATAAATATAATAAATTTAGAACAATGGGAACAGCACTATAAAAGTCTATGGGTTCACGATTCAGCCACACAGGAATACAGTGAGAATTTTCCAAACAACAGATACATAGACCTTATAGAACTGAATGAATTAGATGTAGCAATGCAAAAACCGAAGAACAGGAAAGCAACAGGGATAAATGGAATAAATGGTGAATTGTTTAGATATGTAGGTCTTCCAGAGCAGGAGCGTATGATTGGCCTCATTACACTATGTTCGACTGCCGATAAAGTACCTGAAGAGTGGAATCTGCCTGCTCGTAAAATTCTCTCCATATTCAAGAAAGGCAACAGAAGAGACTCAAGCAAATACAGAGGAATTAGCTCGTTAACAAAGGCTATAAAAGCTGTAGCACTATTTCAAATAATAGGCTGCGTCCTACATCTGATTCAACTTGGTTAGAAGAACAAATACGTTACAGAAAAGGATGATCTAGTTCGGTATTTTTTGTAGAATGCAATTGGTGGGGAAAAGGAAAGAATTTAACTTAGAGACGCATGTAGCGTTTGTAGAGTATGAGGAAGCTTCTGACAAAATCAAAAAACACATAATGTGACAGATTACGGAAGAAAGAGGCTTCTCAACACATCTAATTAACTCTCTTAAAGCTCTTTACAAGAGACAAAAATTATAGTAGAAGTTGGGGATAACCTAAGCACTTAACAACAACACGGAGAGTTATACAAGTATTCAGCGTGTCTCCAACTCTTTCTAACGTTTAGATAGAAGATCTAATCAGGGCTTGGAAACAGAACATCGCCTACAGCATTAAGATCGACTGAGAGAAATGTTTTTAATATTCTGTTGTATGCATATGGTCAAATATTAATTCAAAAAACTGAAGATAATCTTCGAACAGCTACTTATCATCTCAGTTTGTTGGCTTTGAAATATAACGTAAACATTTCCAATGATAAAATAAAGGCTTTGGCATTCCAAGGAAGATAGCCTGTAAGGTCTAAAATAATAATAAATAATGCAATACTGCAACAAGCAACCTATATTCAGTATCACGGCTGTGACACAGGACGAAATTTCGACAGTGAAATTGACAACAAGCTCATACAATTTAACGAAATCTGTTGAATAATGAGAAATACGCTACAAACGTAATCTACGAAAGAGAGAGGCAGATAAAGTTTTACGAACTCATAGCAGTACATACTATCCTCTATAGGTCTGCAATCTGAGTTCCCACGCAAAGGGATATGAACAGCATCCAAACTGCAGAAATGCGAGCTCTCGGTAGTGGTAAAGAAATGAAGACATGAGGCATAAATTTTACTTTGATTAAGTACACAAGAAAAGAGACCTATACCGGAAAAGATGATGGGAACATGCATGTAGAATACATGAACTTAGACTTTCAAAACAAATTCTTGATTACAAACCTATAGAGACAAGATGTTGAACAGAACAGGTGAAATCGCCAGATTCATGAGAGAGAAGAAGAAGAACGACAACAATTAACAACTCTACACAAAATAATCTGAGAAGGATCAAAACTGACGCAGACAAACACACTTCGTCTGGAATTTAACAATACACATGTAAAGATTGTATCTCAGCTTATATCGGAGAGACATGCAGATTTTCAGCATCAGATACACTGAAGACAGAATGGCACATAAGAGTAAATACGAACCATGAACTACAGGCGAACAGAGATAAACACCAACCTAAGAATTATTAATTGCCGCATTGCTGCGACAGTCTGCCAAAGAATCTCGTAACAGAAGAAAATTACGACTTTGCGGTTCGAACTCTGTTCTCTACTCTATGAAAACTGTCAGATGATTCAGACCGTATAAAACAAAATAACAGAACGAATGGATATCTGATAAACAGCGACGCTTTTCATGTTAAAACGCACTGTTAGCATAAAATCACAAGAAACCGAAGTCAACAAAATATAAACAATAAAAATCATATACAACTTCCCCTGCCCGCCCGCCCTCCTTACACAAAGACCATTCACAAATAAGAATGTCTTGCCACATTTTCTGAAACTCTTACTTATTTATAACAGAAGATAGTTAAAAACAGAGAACCATATGATAGTGACAGTACTATAATCCGACAATAGCAAAGGAGAGAAGTAAAAAAGAAATAATCAACCATTAGTATGTTACATTAAGGTATATATTTTATGTTAATAATGTATGAATGTAAATATCATAATTTCACAAGAGTATGAATTATCAGGTAAAATTTCTGTAAATGTCATCTAACAGAACATAAATGGACCCACTAACGACGTTGTAACTTCATCAAAAAATATTTTTGTGTTAATCAAGAGTAATTTGAATTGCTTAAGGTTGAAACATATTTATGCTATTATATATTTGTAAGCGAACAAGAAAAAAGCAAGTTTCAAGAAAAGTAGGAAGCTAAGCTTATAGCTATTATTGCTTTACTTTCATCCGTATATGTTATTACAATCTGTCAGTCATTGTAACATAGCATTACATTAACATATAGCAGAAGACTGGCGTAATGGTGCGCCCAAAGAAAGCACATGCGCATCCCTGTCAAAAGAAGCTGCTGGAAGGTGAAATAATCAAGAAATTAAGAAATGAAAAGAAATGATAAATTTGGCTGAAGTATAAGACCGGGAAAGCTGTACCTGGGCATTTTACTGAGCAGTCAATAAAGAAGATAAAGAAAACCTTAAATAAGGAGGGAACAGAGTGGTCATCGGAGGTATAAGATGTTTCCAGGATTTGTGATGATGATTGTGACGATGATTACAATAATCAGGTGACTTGCACATTGAAATCAGTGCCTACGTTTGGTAAAGAACCTAACGAGTTATGTTGCGTCTGTAGAAATAGGTAAAGACAAAGAATTGTGGTACTGTTATGTTGGGCACTCTGCTTGGAATCGTGGTGTGTGTGCTGGAGAAGACGCCCAAGACGTGTTCGAGATGACGACTCGCCCAAGAAATGTATATTCTGAAAATTTGAAACTGAAAGTGATTCCACATGTTACTATTTAAATACCTTTAAATATCTTACGAGACGTAGCTGCTACACATCGCGCAATGTCATCATCTTCGTAAGTTATCTTAGTTAATTTTGTATTAATGATTTTTGTGTTAACAATCCTTTATTTGCGACTGAATAAAGGCGACACTTGTTTGCTAGCCGCTTCAGTTTATTAGGGCATCATCAATGGCCTGAAACAGAAGTACATTTGCATTTGTATGCAGCACTTTATTCTATTGTACATTTAAATTACCAACAGTCTGGATATAGACAACTTTTGCCAGAACTGTTTGTAACTTCTGTGTACGATAGCGGAATACGTAAGTTGAAAGTACTGCATACAAACGAAAATGAATTCAGGCCACTAACGACGTCATAATAAACTGGGGCGAAATGAGTCTGGCAAAACAAATATCACCTTTATTAAGTCGTAGATAAAGTGTTCTATTGTACATGTAAATTACAAACAGTCTGGACATAGACAACCTTTGTCAGAACTGTTTGTAACTTCTAAGCACAATAGCGGAATACGTAAGTTGAAAGTACTGTATACAAACGAAAATGTATTCAGGTCACTAATGACGTCCTAATAAACAGGGGCGAAATGAGTCTGGCAAAACAAATATCGCCTTTATTCTGTCGTAATAGTCATTAACCTAAAAATCATTAATAGAATGTTAATAGCAACTGAGGATCGACAGCATTAAAGAAGACTCTAAGTTAAGTACCGGCAGATAGTATACAGTAGGCACCTATTACAAAACCGTAGCATTAGTATGTCTGGTGACTCATAAATACAGTTCTTCAATAATTCTGAGTTTTTTCCAGAACTAATCATTCGTTCTGAAGCGTAAAAACGCTGCTTTGAAACTTCCTGACCGTTTAGAATAGTGCATCGGACTGTGGCCCAAACCGAGAACCTCGCTTTCAGCTGTAAATACTCATACCGTCTGAGCTGTTCACGAGGATTTCAAGTTTCATCTTGTAGAAAATTGAGCTTAGTTTCCTCTACCTCCCGGAGCTTCCATAAAACTAATGTGACTTGACCAGTACCTCCGTAATAGTTACTTATTGCACCTTGTCGTTTAATAATAGTGGTTTCCTTGAGGACGCAAACACGAATGCGAATAACGACGATGTGGTCATTTAAAATTAACGATCACAATGTTTATTGTAACCCTTTTCATAAGAAATCGCTGAGGAACAAAATGTTACAATGTTGCGTAGCAGCAAAATACACTGACCACGCTGAAGCAAAAGTTAATTCTATTGTAATACGTAGTTAACGAGATACCTGAGAATGTCAGGCAGCAAGTACGTGGAGCAGAGCACGATCGGATTAAAATAAAACAGAAAAACTTTCAAATGACAGTTTTAATGAGTTAGGTGTTTGAAATAGCCTTCCTCAATTGAATGCAACGCACAGAACGTACATACAACCATGTGAATATGTAAGGAAAACCGTTCTGCTGTATGCTGTTGAATTGGCGCACCGCACTGACTTGAATGTTGGTTGTGTCGACAATTTGTTGACTCTTCGCATGAACATATGCACTTTGTAGATTCGTGTTGATCAAACTAAGTCTCGTCACCTGAGATTATTTTTCCCAGATAAGAATTTACGCGTTTTGTATTTCAGTCAAGTGGCTTTTTTTTATTTACAGATCTTATTTTTTCCTTTATTGTAATTTCATTCCCCTGTCCCACATGGCCACATTCCACTGCTCTTCAGCCAAAAGAGTTTACAAAATACACGAAAAGGGAACTCTTTAGTTGTTCGCTTTACTGGAGTCAGACACAAGGTATAAGTCGGCCACAGTGTAAAAAATACACGTAGCAAGACAATAAAAAAAAAGGCAGGAAACGACGGAACAAGCACAAAGAATAAAAATTGCTGGGAGGGGCCTGCCGAGGGTCTGGAGGATGGGGACGAGGGAAAAAGAGGGGAGGAAGATGTGGTTGGGGACTGGGGGCGGCAGGAAGAGGAAAAAGGGGCAGCAGGCACACGAAGAGGAAGAAGTTGGGTGGGGTGGGAGACGAAGAGGGAAGACAAGGCAGGAGGGACTGCAGAGACACAGAATGGAGGGTGCAGGAGAGGGAAGGTGTGTAGGAGGGGGAAACTGCTCAGGGGAAGGGAAAGGGAGGGAAGAGGGAGCCCTGAGGAGTAGGGGGAGAGGAAGGTGGGGCTAGAGTTGGGTAGATGTCAGGGTGAAGCTCATCATCCAGGAGGGGTAGTGCTGGAAGTTGCATCAGGAAAGGAGGTTGAAAGTGGAGAGAGGGTGGAACACAACGGTAAAGGCATGGCAACAGGCTGGCGTGGAGAGGAATCGGACACCACGAGGGAATCTAGGCGGTGGACGATATACAGGTTGCGGATTTGTTCAAAGAAAAGTAGAATGTGGGGGGGGGGGGGGGGGGGAAGGGATGAGGTCATAGAGGATGCATGTGGGGGAGGGAAGGCAGATACAGAAGGTGAGGTGGATTGCATGACATTTGAGGATTTGGAGGCCTTTGTAGAATCTGGGAGGGGCAGAAATCCAAGTGACACTGGCATAACGAAGGATGGGGCAGATCAAGGATTTGTAGGTGTGAAGGATGGTGGAAGGATGCAATCCCCATGTCTGGCCAGACATTACGTCAGGAGGCAGAGTCTGTTGTGGGCTTTGTGTTGGATCATAATGAGATGGGAAGTCCAGGTAAGGTGGCGGTCAAGGGCGAGTCCAATGTGTTTGAGAGTAGGAGTGAGGTGGATTGGACAATCATAAATAGTTAGATAGAAATCATGGAGATGGAAGGAGCATGTGGTGCAGCCTATGACGACTGTCTGGGTTTGGAGAGGTTGATATGAAGCAACCACTGGTTCCACCAAGTGGTGAACTGGTCTAGGTGGATTTGGTGGGTACACTTGGACCGTTGAAGGGTAGGATAAAGGGCCAGGAAGTTGGTGTCATCAGGAAACTTGAGGAGATGAAGAGTGGATACAGGAGAGGGCACACCAGCAGAGAGATAGAAGGTATGGGGATTGGAACTGTGGATAGTGACATATGAGGGACGATGGGACAGGAGGGAAGCAACGAGATGGACAAAATTGATAGGGAGAGCATAGGTCTGGAGTTTGAAGAGGAGCCTGGGATGCCAGACACTGCCATAGGCGTTCTGGAGATCGAGGGAAACAAAGATAGTGGAGTGATGGGAGTTAAGTTGGAGGGAAAGAAGATTGTTAAGGTTAAGGAGGTGGTCGTCGGATGAGAAGGAGGGCTGGAAGCCATACTGGATAAGGGGAAGAAGGTGGTGGTGGTTAAGATGGCGATGAATACAGTGGGAGAGGATGGACTCAAATACCTTACTGATCACAGAGGTGAGGCAGATGGGGTGATAGGAAGAGGTGTCAGAGTGGGGGTTTGTTGGGTTTAGGGAACAGCATGACATGGTAGATCTTCTGCAGGTCAGGGTAAAAGCCAGCAGAGACGAGGACATTGTACAGGGCAGCAAGGGCAGACAGGAAAGAGGGGGGGATTTCTTGAGGTGGCGGTAGGTGGCACCATTGTGACCAAGGGTGGTGTTGCGTTTGGAGCAGAAGATAAGTGTGATGTTGCATGCAGTGGTAGTAGTCAGAGTGAGGTGACTGATCCAGGTACTGGAAACTAGGGGTGGGAGAGAGGTATCAGTGCAGTCAGTGATGGTGGGGAAGAGGGAGTAATCAAAATGAGGATCGTCAGGAATGGAGAAGCCCTTTGATAGGTGGGATGCAAAATGGTTAGCCTCACTGAGGATGTCAGGGAAGGGGTGATTGTCATGGAGAAAAGGGTAATACGGGGTGGGAAGGCTACCACTAAGGCTGTGGAAGGTGACCAGTAGTTGGAGGAGTGGGGTTGAGGCAAGTCCATGTCTGGTGCCAGTCCCTCTGTTTCTTTGCTGTAAGGAGGTTCTGGATTTGTCACTGTAATTGCTGGTTGTGGATGAGTGTATCCCAGTCATGGGTGCAGAGGAAGGAGGGGTAGAGCCTGTGGGATTCATGAAGAAGAAAGACAGCCTGTGGAGGAAGTGTAGGACAGTGAGGGTGGATGAGTTTGGTAGGAATGTGTGCCTCCATAGCGTTAGTGATGGTCTTCTGAAGGAAGGAAGAAGCATTGGTGACGTCAACAGGATTGTGAAAAGCAAGGCGGTGGCTGTCGACCAATGAGGCAATGGATTCCTGGTAGGCATACCAGGCGGTGGTAATCGTGGATGGACTTTTGGGTGGTAGCTGGGTAGTGCTCTGTGGGGTGCGCCATGGGCAGAGAAGACAGTGAGAAGGATGGGGAGGTGGTCACCACCAATGGGATCGAGGATGTCTGCGGCAATATGACCAAGTAGGTTGGGGGAAGCGTGTATAACATCCGGGGTAGACTGGCTTTCAGGGTGGGTGTGATGTGGGAGAGGAACAAGGTCAAAATGGAGGATTGCAAGGAACTGAGTCACCGCAAAAGGGTGGCAGGGTCACGGCTATAGATGTTGAGGTCAGCGGCAATTACATATGTGGAGAAGGTACGATCAACGTCCGAAATGTAGGGGAGAGGAGATGCGGGATAGATGTAGATGGTGGGCTTTAGATATCTTGCTCCATTTCTATTTGTGGTACAACAAGTTTAACACACTTGGGCACACGTCCATTACTTAACACTGTTTGCTGACAAGTGACTGGCCGAATGTACATCTGTTGTTTCCAGTTGTTAGACCCAGCTGCCATGGTAGCTGCTGCGCTGACATCGCGTAGTTACTATGTTGCCATTGCTTATACACCAGTAATAAAATCAGTGTCGTTACTTTTTATAGGGATGGTGTAGCTTCCTCAATAGTCAAGAGATGGCGCAGTCAGAAACACCAAACACTGTTCAAGTTTGATTCAGTCTTCTCAGCGAAGCATTAACTTACTAAACTAACCTGCAAACAATGTATAACAACTCACATATCTGCGGAATATTTATACACTCTTTACACTTGAAGTAACTAGGCACGGTAAATAAACATGAGCTAACAGTAATAGCAACAATTATTATTACATATATTAAAGATATATGTGCATATAGCATGCTCACACTTTTTTTACGGTCATCATCCAAATAATTATTCATCTTTCTTCTGCATTAGTGTTCCTGCAATTTTAACCATGTGTTATCACTTACTGACCCTTTCCTTCGTTTTATACGTCGAATGGTACGATGTTCAGATACAGAGCTTTCATCACGCTGCTTGTATCCATCAGGTGTGTACCAAGCTCCTGGCGAGAAGGGGGGGGGGGGGAGGGGGGTGGACTCATAATAGTTTCGTGGTTAATGGTCAACAGTGAAATAATTTTTTTTACAAACAGCTGTGGATACACTTGCTACTAGTCGTTACATGTTCTAGCTTTCTTGAAACTAATGTTGTGCTGATACATTTGGCAGGGCAGAATGCGGATTTGGCATGTTAACACTTTTTTAGGGGTTCCTCACTTGATATGCCCTAATTATCCATACATTCAGTCTACATTACCGGAGAAAACACCCTAAAGGTAAGGCCACCTTGTTGACAAGTTCATCGTTGTGTGAGTATATGATATCAAATTCAGACAAATGAAACACGCGTATCATAGTAAAGGTTGCCCAAAAAATTGCATTAATAGACGGTGTACCCTTCGCTGGTGCAACGCAGGCGTGTATTCTCACGTACAAGCGATCATGATTGTGTCGAATATCATCCTGTGATAGACCGTCCCAAGCATTTTGCACCTTTTGCTGGAATTTTGCAATTGTTGTTGCGGGCTCTGGAGAACAAGCAAATTCCGTCTTCACCATTCCCCAAAAGTGTTCAATTTTAGAGATCTGGTGGTCTTGCTGGTGAGGGCAGTTGGTGTACACCATGAGGGGCACGTTGCGTCGAAGCAGCTGCATGTGGAAATGGTTTGCCTGCTAAAAAGAAGCACATCACCTTCTTATCGAAAAAATAAACTGTGCAAGTAGCGTTTACAGGTTGCTTTATCCTGTGGAAACACCAAATTTGACAGGGAGTTATAGCTGGTTCAAATGGTTCAAATGGCTCTGAGCACTATGGGACTTAACTGCTGAGGTCATCAGTCCCCTAGAACTTAGAACTACGTAAACCTAACTAACCTAAGGACATCACACACATCCATGCCCGAGGCAGGATTCGAATCTGCGACCGTAGCGGTCGCTCGGCTCCAGACTGTAGCGCCCAGAACCTCACGGTCACTTCGGCCAGCAGTTATAGCTGGTGGCCCTCCACACCATGAAGCCTTGGGTGGGACCTGAGCGTCGATGGTGAATGCACTCTGAAACAGGCCACTCACTGGATAACACACATACAGGCAGAATTTACTCCAACACTAAAGACAGCAGTGTGCCATCCCATTCTCTAGTCGACTCTTTTACGACGTGAGAGTAGCCATGCTTGGTGCTGTCGTGGTACCTGTGGTAGCCCGGCCAGAGGCCACTGGTGCTCTCACAATGTATCAATCTCCATGTGTGTATGTACTGCTTGAACGTCCGGAACCTGATCTACAGGCGTGGGAATGTCCGACAGACCACTGCTGAAAGCCGGGACACATGACCGATACTTTATTCCCAGCATGAGCAGCAGCCCGTCAGTACATCCATACAGCATCCCACACGCCATAATACGACCCTGTTCAAATGGCTGAAATTGGTCAACAGGAGTACGTACGCGTCGGTGGAGGGAACACACAGACCTCCAGAGTCGTGGATGAACATGACAAAAGAATCACTGACAGTACAGCCTGAGCCAGATCGCTGGTCGATCATCAGCGATCGGCTTGTTATCTTTGGCGCGTCCCCCGGCATGAGCATCTTTGCGTTTTCGGCTGGGGCGCGCAGTCGGTTTGGGGCGGCCAGTGAGACTGGCAGTTGTGGCTCGGGCGTAAGCACATGTATGATGTCTGTTACGCTGGGGCTCTTAGCTAATCGTGAAACTTCTATGGCGGTTACTGGTTGCCTGGAAAGCATTTCATATAAACTGTGCCAAGCCTCGCAGTGAGAGGGGAGTCAGGAGTTGGTGTTTGCCTTGATGTTTATACAAATTGAGGTGCCTGTATGAGAAGCACGGCGTGGGCCTGTTGGTTGTTTCGTCCTTTTGGCAGCCACCGCAAGCGGATGTTCGGCCGGAATGTCTACAGTTTGTGGTGAGCATAGTGTGAACAAGTTCCCCTAGGATGTACTCCCAGCCTGACTCTTAGCCTGTGTTATTTGTGGGTGCCGACCCCTTCTCTGTTACTGCTTCCGGGTGTCCTGTAAGGTTTCACAGCAAACTGTGTTTTTATGGCATTCTGTATTTCTGGCTCAGCCTCCACCTAGAAAGGGGAAAGATTTTTGCAAATCCTTAATGCTGTAATTTAAACATATAATAAAAATTGTTCTCTTAGAATAAGCGCCTCTTTTCTGGGACACTGCAGCTCAAACAGAAGTGGCGTAATGTTGAGTTTTTGTGATTCGTCAACTGAAGTTTATTTAATGTCTTTCAGTTTTCTGGAGCACGCAGCTGTGTTATTGAACTCATTTTGAAGTGTTCTGTCGGGTGAATGACTGCTCCCCACTTCGGTGTATTCTTTTGAGTAGTATTGTAAGGTTTTCTGGATATTTGTCAGTGGGGTGTGTTGATTCAATTTTGTTTTTCTCTTTCTTTTGAATTACGGTGAATTGTTTAGTTTATCTGGTTATTGGCTTAACTCGCGCTTCACGCCCTAAATCAGCTGATACTGAAATTGTTTTTTTTATCCCTGTTTAATGTCAGACAGATTCAAATGTAACTTCATTTATGTTATTTTAAATAAATGTGTTGGATTGACCTTAATAAATTATACAGACACGGGTTCACAGGTAGATGCCGCGTTTCTTGACTTCCGCAAGGCGTTCGATACAGTTCCCCACAGTCGTTTAATGAACAAAGTAAGAGCATATTGACTATCAGGCCAATTGTGTGATTGGATTGAAGAGTTCCTAGATAACAGACGCAGCATGTCATTTTCAATGGAGAGAAGTCTTCCGAAGTAAGAGTGTTTTCAGGTGTACCACAAGGGAGTGTCATAGGACCGTTGCTATTCACAATATACATAAATGACCCTGTGGATGACATCGGAAGTTCACTGAGGCTTTTTGCAGATGATGCTGTGGTGTATCGAGAGGTTGTAACAATGGGAAATTTTACCGAAATGCAGGAGGATCTGCAGCGAATTGACGCATGGTGCAGGGGATGGCAATTGAATCTCAATGTAGACAAGTGTAATGTGCTGCGAATACATAGAAAGCTAGGTCCCTTATCATTTAGCTACAAAATAGCATGTCAGCAACTGGATGCAGTTAATTCCATAAATTATCTGTGAATACGCATTGGGAGTGATTTAAAATGGAATGATCATATAAAGTTGATCGTCGGTAAAGCAGATGCCAGAATGAGATTCATTGGAAGAATCCTAAGGAAATGCAATCCGAAAACAAAGGAAGTAGGTTACAGTACGTCTGTTCGCCCACTGCTCGAATACTGCTCAGCAGTGTGGGATTCGTACCAGATAGGGTTGATAGAAGAGATAGAGAAGATCCAACGGAGAGCAGCGCGCTTAGTTACAGGATCATTTAGTAATCGCGAAAGCGTTACGGAGAAGATAGATAAACTCCAGTGGAAGACTCTGCACGAGAGACGCTCAGTAGCTCGGTACGGGCTTTTGTTAAAGTTTCGAGAACATACCTTCACCGAAGAGTCAAGCAATATATTGCTTCCTTCTACGTACATCTCGCGAAGAGACCATGAGGATAAAATCAGAGAGATTAGAGCCCACACAGAAGCATACCGACAATCCTTCTTTCCACTAACAATACGAGACTGGAATAGAAGGGAGAACCGATAGAGGTACTCAGGGTACCCTCCGCCACACACCGTCAGGTGGTTTGTGGAGTATGGATGTAGATGTAGATGTAGATGTGTAATTGAAGTAAGGGACCCAGTCCTTCATTAGTGCTTAACAGTGGCGTGTGGTTCGGGTTGTGAGCCCCCTGATTGGACTACAGCCCTCAGTATACACAGATTATTCACTGGTGTAACTGAACACAGCCCTTGAAGGTGCTGCAATTTTTTTCGGGAGTGTATCTGTGCTGTGCGTTGCTGTTGTGACAAACGTCAGTGTGTTGTAGGCTTTACGCAGAGAGGATCTGTGCTAAACGTCCGCGCAGGTGTTCTCGCAGATAGCAGTAATCTTCAGGGGCCTTCTCAGTGCCAGTTGCAAATTCCACAGTGAGACGCCGAGTCACGGCGTTTTAGCAAGACATGGGAACCCGTGGAAGAGGACTTGGTTAGGCGCATCGCGGGCCGTGAAATCTGTCATTAGAGCTCACGACCGGCTCGAAATGATGGCCGGTGCCGGTGGGAGTTGCGGTCACGCGCGGGCGGGGGGTGGCGCAAATGACGCGGGGGCTGTGGAGCGAAGACTCGATAACCGGCGCGACAAGGCGGGCCGGTAATGGCCCGGGGCGCGCCGCGACCCAGCACGCAGTCCCCGGCTGCGTCGCCTCACGTGCAGGTGGCGGCGTGACGCCGCGGCCGCGGCCGCGCTGCCGGTAATCACGACCCGGGCTCTGCAAACACGGCGCCCGCCGGAAGGTGTCACTTTGCCGGGCCGTGTACACAGCGGCGGCTCGCCGACCTCCCGCCCTCTCGAGACCAGCCCCTGGCAAGATTATGAACCTCCGACCCGAGCACGTAAAATGATGACGAGAGACAAAAAATTTGGCCGCTCGGAGACATAAAGCTAACTCTGACCAGTACCGCTTATATCGCTGTTTTCTTTTTCAGTCATCAGTCTTCTGACTGGTTTTATGCGGGTTCCCGTGAATTCCTCTCCTGCGCTAACCTCTTCACCTCAGAGTTGCACTTGCACCCAACAACTTCAATTGTTTGTTGGATGTATTCCAATGTCTAACTCCGCAATTGTTGCCCTCTACAGCTCCCTCTAGTACCATGAACGTTATCCCCAGATGTCTTAACAAATGTCATAGCATCCCAGCCATTCTACCTGTAAGGGTTTTCCATATGTTCCTTCCTTCGCCAATTCTGTGGAGAACCTCCTCATTCCTTACCGCACCTGACAATCTAAAATTCGTTACAAAGTTTGAAATTTTCCCGGCGAATCAACTGTTCAAAAAGATTTCGGGCTTGCAGCCGGTCGTCGTAAACTTTATTGCACGATATTTCGGCTGTACAACTGCCAGCCATCTTCAGGTGAGCCGAACGAGGACTGACGAAGAAGTTCTCCGCTCCAGCTTATATTGTAACGTCCCCTTAGAAAAATTAATGAATTACTGTGCTTATAAACCTCTTACATTATTTGATTTTCAAACAGCTGAGCAGAACTGAACGTACTCAGACATTTCGCTCTTCACCTATTCTGATCAACACTAAACACACAATATTTTTAGCGCAACGTAATCTGACTTTCAAAAATCCCTACAAAAGAATGGCCCTGACTAACATTAACCTATACCTTTCACAAATCACTTACCTCACAAAAATCTTCGTCACTCGTACCACTGCAATACAGCGAGCGCCAATACTGCCAGCTAAATAAGAGATTTTAACTACTGAAGGCACTAACTACTGATAGGCGCAGTTAGCAAATGAAAGATTTTGATAGAGAACAAACAATGTATTTACCTTAATAGTGCTAAAAAGTCATTATATATATATATATATATATATATATATATATATATATATATATATATATATCCGTTCTACGGATCGGAGCGTGGAATGCCAGATCCCTTAATCGGGCAGGTAGGTTAGAAAATTTAAAAAGGGAAATGGATAGGTTGAAGTTAGATATAGTGGGAATTAGTGAAGTTCGGTGGCAGGAGGAACAAGACTTCTGGTCAGGTGACTACAGGGTTATAAACACAAAATCAAATAGGGGTAATGCAGGAGTAGGTTTAATAATGAATAGGAAAATAGGAATGCGGGTAAGCTACTACAAACAGCATAGTGAACGCATTATTGTGGCCAAGATAGATACGAAGCCCACACCTACTACAGTAGTACAAGTTTATATGCCAACTAGCTCTGCAGATGACGAAGAAATTGAAGAAATGTATGATGAAATAAAAGAAATTATTCAGATTGTGAAGGGAGACGAAAATTTGATAGTCATGGGTGACTGGAATTCGAGTGTAGGAAGAGGGAGAGAAGGAAACATAGTAGGTGAATATGGATTGGGGGACAGAAATGAAAGAGGAAGCCGCCTGGTAGAATTTTGCACAGAGCACAACATAATCATAACTAACACTTGGTTTAAGAATCATGAAAGAAGGTTGTATACATGGAAGAACCCTGGAGATACTAAAAGGTATCAGATAGATTATATAATGGTAAGACAGAGATTTAGGAACCAGGTTTTAAATTGTAAGACATTTCCAGGGGCAGATGTGGACTCTGACCACAATCTATTGGTTATGACCTGTAGATTAAAACTGAAGAAACTGCAAAAAGGTGGGAATTTAAGGAGATGGGACCTGGATAAACTAAAAAAACCAGAGGTTGTACAGAGATTCAGGGAGAGCATAAGGAAGCAATTGACAGGAATGGGGGAAATAAATACAGTAGAAGAAGAATGGGTAGCTTTGAGGGATGAAGTAGTGAAGGCAGCAGAGGATCCAGTAGGTAAAAAGACGAGGGCTAGTAGAAATCCTTGGGTAACAGAAGAAATATTGAATTTAATTGATGAAAGGAGAAAATATAAAAATGCAGTAAGTGAAACAGGCAAAAAGGAATACAAACGTCTCAAAAATGAGATCGACAGGAAGTGCAAAATGGCTAAGCAGGGATGGCTAGAGGACAAATGTAAGGATGTAGAGGCCTGTCTCACTAGGGGTAAGATAGATACCGCCTACAGGAAAATTAAAGAGACCTTTGGAGATAAGAGAACGACTTGTATGAATATCAAGAGCTTAGATGGAAACCCAGTTCTAAGCAAAGAAGGGAAAGCAGAAAGGTGGAAGGAGTATATAGAGGGTCTATACAAGGGCAATGTACTTGAGGACAATATTATGGAAATGGAAGAGGATGTAGATGAAGATGAAATGGGAGATTTGATACTGCGTGAAGAGTTTGACAGAGCACTGAAAGACCTGAGTCGAAACAAGGCCCCCGGAGTAGACAATATTCCATTGGAACTACTGACGGCCGTGGGAGAGCCAGTCCTGACAAAACTCTACCATCTGGTGAGCAAGATGTATGAAACAGGCGAAATACCCTCAGACTTCAAGAAGAATATAATAATTCCAATCCCAAAGAAAGCAGGTGTTGACAGATGTGAAAATTACCGAACTATCAGCTTAATAAGTCACAGCTGCAAAATACTAACGCGAATTCTTTACAGACGAATGGAAAAACTAGTAGAAGCCAACCTCGGGGAAGATCAGTTTGGATTCCGTAGAAACACTGGAACACGTGAGGCAATACTGACCTTACGACTTATCTTAGAAGAAAGATTAAGGAAAGGCAAACCTACGTTTCTAGCATTTGTAGACTTAGAGAAAGCTTTTGACAATGTTGACTGGAATACTCTCTTTCAAATTCTAAAGGTGGCAGGGGTAAAATACAGGGAGCGAAAGGCTATTTACAATTTGTACAGAAACCAGATGGCAGTTATAAGAATCGAGGGACATGAAAGGGAAGCAGTGGTTGGGAAGGGAGTAAGACAGGGTTGTAGCCTCTCCCCGATGTTGTTCAATCTGTATATTGAGCAAGCAGTAAAGGAAGCAAAAGAAAAATTCGGAATAGGTATTAAAATCCATGGAGAAGAAATAAAAACTTTGAGGTTCGCCGATGACATTGTAATTCTGTCAGAGACAGCAGAGGACTTGGAAGAGCAGTTGAATGGAATGGACAGTGTCTTGAAAGGAGGATATAAGATGAACATCAACAAAAGCAAAACAAGGATAATGGAATGTAGTCTCATTAAGTCCGGTGATGCTGAGGGAATTAGATTAGGAAATGAAACACTTAAAGTAGTAAAGGAGTTTTGCTATTTGGGGAGCAAAATAACTGATGATGGTCGAAGTAGAGAGGATATAAAATGTAGGCTGGCAATGGCAAGGAAAGCGTTTCTGAAGAAGAGAAATTTGTTAACATCCAGTATTGATTTAAGTGTCAGGAAGTCATTTCTGAAAGTATTCGTATGGAGTGTAGCCATGCATGGAAGTGAAACATGGACGATAAATAGTTTGGACAAGAAGAGAATAGAAGCTTTCGAAATGTGGTGCTACAGCAGAATGCTGAAGATTAGATGGGTAGATCACATAACTAATGAGGAAGTATTGAATAGGATTGGGGAGAAGAGAAGTTTGTGGCACAACTTGACCAGAAGAAGGGATCGGTTGGTAGGACATGTTCTGAGGCACAAAGGGATCACAAATTTAGCATTGGAGGGCAGCGTGGAGGGTAAAAATCGTAGAGGGAGACCAAGAGATGAATACACTAGCCAGATTCAGAAGGATGTAGGCTGCAGTAGGGACTGGGAGATGAAAAAGCTTGCACAGGATAGAGTAGCATGGAGAGCTGCATCAAACCAGTCTCAGGACTGAAGACCACAACAACAACATATATATATATATATATATATATATATATATATATATATATATATATATATATCAGTCATGACATCCAGTCTTACAAATTTACTCTCTCTGATGGACACACGTCCAGATCATCCGCTCTTAAAACTCCGCCATCTCTCTCCCCACATCCACCACTGCTGGTGGCTCACCTCCAACTGCGCAACGCTACGCGCTGTTCACATCCAACTGCCCCACACTACAATAGCAAATTCCAACAATGCAAACCAACCACAGCCTTCGCAAAGCACAGTCAGTGATTTCATATAGAGCGCTACGTGTCGTTACCAACATAAAGACCTAAACAGCCTACTTACACATTTATATCGCTGTTTTCTTTTTCAGTCATCAGTCTTCTGACTTGTTTTATGCGGATTACCAGGAATACCTTTCCTGCGCGAACCTCTTCATCTTACAGTTGCACTTGCACCCTGCAGCCTCAATTCTTTGTTGGATGTATTCCATTGTCTTACTCTGCAACTGTTATCCTCTACAGCTGCCTCTAGTACCATGATAGTTATCCCGATGCCTTAACACATGTCATAGCGTCCTCTACCTCCTACCTGTAAGTGTTTTCCGTATGTTCCTTCCTTCGCCAATTCTGTGGAGAACCTCCTCATTCCTTACCGCATCAGACAGTCTAATTTTCATCATTCACCTGTAGCACCACATCTCAAACGATTCGATTCTTGAATGAGATTTTCACTCTGCAGCGGAGTGTGCGCTGATATGGAACTTCCTGCCACATTAAAACTGTGTGCCGGACTGAGACTCGAACTCGGAACCTTTGCAGGAGAGCTTCAGTTAAGTTTGGAAGGTAGGAGACGAGGTACTGGCAGAAGTAAAGCTGGGTGGACGGGGCGTGAGTCGTGCTTGGGTAGCTCAGTTGGTAGAGCACTTGCCCGCGAGAGGCAAAGGTCCCGAGTTCGAGTCTCGCTCCGGCACACAGTTTTATTCTGCCAGGAAGTTTCGATTCGATTCTTTTCGGTTTCAGTTTTCCCTGTACCCGTGATTCATCCACGTACAGTGCTGTCGGAGCTCCTTCTACGCAGTGCAGTGCAGCAGTTCGATGTGGCATGGACTCAACAAATCGTTTGAAGTCCCCTGCAGAAATATTGAGCCTTGCTGCCTCTATAACTGCCAAGCTGCTGTCGGTGCTGGATTTTGTGCACAAGCTGACCTCCAGATTATGTCCCATAAATGTTGGATGCGATTCATGTCGGTATATCTGGGTGGCCAAATAATTTAACCGAACTGTCCGGAACGTTCTTCAAGCAAATTGCGAACAGTTGGGGCTGACGTGACATCGTTGTCTGGGAACATGATATCCATGAATAGCGGCAAGTGGTCTCTAAGCAGCCGAACATATCATTTCTGATTAATGATTCTTCATTTGGGCTAGAGGACCAAATCAGTTCCATGTAAACGTAGCCCACACCATTATGGATCCACCACCAGCTTGCACAGTGCCTTGTTGACAAAATGTATACATGGCTTCGTGGGGTCTCTGCTGCACCTGAACCCTACTATCAGCTCTTGCCACTCATGTGACTAGGCAACGCTTTTGCAGTAGTCTAGGGTCCCTGCCGCCGTTGGATAAGCAGCTGCACCAGCAAGTCGTATACTCCTAGCTCACTCATTTGTTACATAGTTTAATTCTTAATTTCTTTGCGTGTTTTTGGTACTTGCATTGTTTAATTCATAAATTTCGGGCGTATTATAGTATTTGAGAGTTGTAGCATCGCGTTTTAGTACCTGAATAGTGTAAATTCACGTAGTCGTTTGTCTTATGTTTTTGTTTTGAACGGCCAGTGTCGGTTGGTCACAGTCAGCGTGCTCCCTGCCGCCGTTGGATAAGCAGCTGCAGCAGCAAGTCGTATACTCCTAGCTCACTCATTTGTTATATAGTTTAATTCTTAATTTCTTTGCGTGTTTTTGGTACTTGCATTGTTTAATTCATAAATTTCGGGCGTATTATAGTATTTGAGAGTTGTAGCATTGCGTTTTAGTACCTGAATAGTGTAAATTCGCGTAGTCGTTTGTCTTCTGTTTTTGTTTGAACGGCCAGTGTCGGTTGGTCACAGTCAGTGTGCTCCCTGCCGCCGTTGGATAAGCAGCTGCAGCAGCAAGTTGTATACTCCTAGCTCACTCATTTTTTATATAGTTTAATTCTTAATTTCTTTGCGTGTTTTTGGTATTTGCATTGTTTAATTCATAAATTTCGGGCGTATTATAGTATTTGAGAGTTGTAGCATCGCGTTTTAGTACCTGAATAGTGTAAATTCGCGTACTCTCCTTCCGCCGCCGAGCAGTGTCAGCAGTGTGCAAGTAGCAGCATTACTGCATTTACTAGGCAATCTTGTATTTTAATAACCGTTTAAATTTTGTCGATTTGTTTGCGCTCTCTATAGATTAGTTCAGACGTTGTTTGCACAACAGTTTTTAGCATGGATAGGGACTGCAACTGCTGTGTTCGGATGCAGGCTGAGTTGGCATCCCTTCGCTCCCAGCTTCAGGCAGTGTTGGCTTCGGTCACACAGCTTGAGGCTGTTGCCAATGGGCATCACTGTGGGGGTCCGGATGGGGGTTTGTCGGGGACGGCCAGCTCGTCCCACGCATCCCCCGATCGGACTACGACTGTGGTTGCCCGGGATACTGCCCGCATTGAGGCTGATCCCTCACCTGTAGTAGAGTGGGAGGTCGTCTCAAGGTGTGGCAGGGGGCGAAAGACATTCCGGAGGGCTGAACGGAAGGCCTCTCCAGTTTGTCTGACGAACCGGTTTCAGGCTCTGTCTCAGGCTGACACTGATCTTCGGCCTGACATTGCTGCTTGTCCTGTTACAGAGGTTGCCCCTCAGTCTGCAAGATCCGGGCGGTCGCTGAGGGTGGGCTTACTGGTAGTTGGGAGCTCCAACGTCAGGCGCGTAATGGGGCTCCTTAGGGAAATGGCAGCAAGAGAGGGGAAGAAAACCAATGTGCACTCCGTGTGCATACCGGGGGGAGTCATTCCAGACGTGGAAAGGGTCCTTCCGGATGCCATGAAGGGTACAGGATGCACCCATCTGCAGGTGGTCGCTCATGTCGGCACCAATGATGTGTGTCGCTATGGATCGGAGGAAATCCTCTCTGGCTTCCGGCGGTTATCTGATTTGGTGAAGACTGCCAGTCTCGCTAGTGGGATGAAAGCAGAGCTCACCATCTGCAGCATCGTCGACAGGACTGACTGCGGGCCTTTGGTACAGAGCCGAGTGGAGGGTCTGAATCAGAGGCTGAGACGGTTCTGCGACCGTGTGGGCTGCAGATTCCTCGACTTGCGCCATAGGGTGGTGGGGTTTCGGGTTCCGCTGGATAGGTCAGGAGTCCACTACACGCAACAAGCGGCTACACGGGTAGCAGGGGATGTGTGGCGTGGGCTGGGCGGTTTTTTAGGTTAGATGGCCTTGGGCAAGTACAGAAAGGGCAACAGCCTCAACGGGTGCGGGGCAAAGTCAGGACATGCGGGGACCAAGCAGCAATCGGTATTGTAATTGTCAACTGTCGAAGCTGCGTTGGTAAAGTACCTGAACTTCAAGCGCTGATAGAAAGCACCAAAGCTGAAATCGTTATAGGTACAGAAAGCTGGCTTAAGCCAGAGATAAATTCTGCCGAAATTTTTACAAAGGTACAGACGGTGTTTAGAAAGGATAGATTGCATGCAACCGGTGGTGGAGTGTTCGTCGCTGTTAGTAGTAGTTTATCCTATAGTGAAGTAGAAGTGGATAGTTCCTGTGAATTATTATGGGTGGAGGTTACACTCAACAACCGAGCTAGGTTAATAACTGGCTCCTTTTACCGACCTCCCGACTCAGCAGCATTAGTGGCAGAACAACTGAGAGAAAATTTGGAATACATTTCACATAAATTTTCTGAGCATGTTATAGTCTTAGGTGGAGATTTCAATTTACCAGATATAGTTGGGATACTCAGATGTGTAGGACGGGTGGTAGGGACAGAGCATCGAGTGACATTATACTGAGTGCACTATCCGAAAATTAACTCGAGCAATTAAACGGAGAACCGACTCGTGGAGATAACATCTTGGACCTACTGACAACAAACAGACCCGAACTTTTCGACTCTTTAAGTGCAGAACAGGGAATCAGTGATCATAAGGCCGTTGCAGCATCCCTGAATATGGAAGTTAATAGGAATATAAAAAAAGGGAGGAAGGTTTATCTGTTTAGCAAGAGTAATAGAAGTCAGATTTCAGACTATCTAACAGATCAAAACGAAAATTTCTGTTCCGACACTGACAATGTTGAGTGTTTATGGAAAAAGTTCAAGGCAATCGTAAAATGCGTTTTAGACAGGTACGTGCCGAGTAAAACTGTGAGGGACGGGAAAAACCCACCGTGATACAACAACAAAGTTAGGAAACTACTGCGAAAGCAAAGAGAGCTCAACTCCAAGTTTAAACGCAGCCAATACCTCTCAGACAAACAGAAGCTAAACGATGTCAAAGTTAGCGTAAGAAGGGCTATGCGTGAAGCGTTCAGTGAATTCGAAAGTAAAATTCTATGTACCGACTTGACAGAAAATCCTAGGAAGTTCTGGTCTTACGTTAAATCAGTAAGCGGCTCGAAACAGCATATCCAGACACTCCGGGGTGATGATGGCATTGAAACAGAGGATGACACGCGTAAAGCTGAAATACTAAACACCTTTTTCCAAAGCTGTTTCACAGAGGAAGACCGCACTGCAGTTCCTTCTCTAAATCCTCGCACAAACGAAAAAATGGCTGACATCGAAATAAGTGTCCAAGGAATAGAAAAGCAACTGGAATCACTCAATAGAGGAAGGTCCACTGGACCTGACGGGATACCAATTCGATTCTACACAGAGTACGCGAAAGAACTTGCCCCCCTTCTAACAGCCGTGTACCGCAAGTCTCTAGAGGAACGGAGGGTTCCAAATGATTGGAAAAGAGCACAGGTAGTCCCTGTCTTCAAGAAGGGTCGTCGAGCAGATGCGCAAAACTATAGACCTATATCTCTGACATCGATCTGTTGTAGAATTTTAGAACATGTTTTTTGCTCGAGTATCATGTCGTTTTTGGAAACCCAGAATCTACTATGTAGGAATCAACATAGATTCCGGAAACAGCGATCGTGTGAGACCCAACTCGCTTTATTTGTTCATGAGACCCAGAAAATATTAGATACAGGCTCCCAGGTAGATGCTATTTTTCTTGACTTCCGGAAGGCGTTCGATACAGTTCCGCACTGTCGCCTGATAAACAAAGTAAGAGCCTACGGAATATCAGACCAGCTGTGTGGCTGGATTGAAGAGTTTTTAGCAAACAGAACACAGCATGTTGTTATCAATGGAGAGACGTCTACAGACGTTAAAGTAACCTCTGGCATGCCACAGGGAAGTGTTATGGGACCATTGCTTTTCACAATATATATAAATGACCTAGTAGATAGTGTCGGAAGTTCCATGCGGCTTTTCGCGGATGATGCTGTAGTATATAGAGAAGTTGCAGCATTAGAAAATTGTAGCGCAATGCAGGAAGATCTGCAGCGGATAGGCACTTGGCGCAGGGAGTGGCAACTGTCCCTTAACATAGACAAATGTAATGTATTGCGAATACATAGAAAGAAGGATCCTTTATTGTATGATTATATGATAGCGGAACAAACACTGGTAGCAGTTACTTCTGTAAAATATCTGGTAGTATGCGTGCGGAACGATTTGAAGTGGAATGATCATATAAAATTAATTGTTGGTAAGGCGGGTACCAGGTTGAGATTCATTGGGAGAGTGCTTAGAAAATGTAGTCCATCAACAAAGGAGGTGGCTTACAAAACACTCGTTCGACCTATACTTGAGTATTGCTCATCAGTGTGGGATCCGTACCAGATCGGTTTGACGGAGGAGATAGAGAAGATCCAAAGAAGAGCGGCGCGTTTCGTCACAGGGTTATTTGGTAACCGTGATAGCGTTACGGAGATGTTTAATAAACTCAAGTGGCAGACTCTGCAAGAGAGGCGCTCTGCATCGCGGTGTAGATTGCTCGCCAGGTTTCGAGAGGGTGCGTTTCTGGATGAGGTATCGAATATATTGCTTCCCCCTATTTATACCTCCCGAGGAGATCACGAATGTAAAATTAGAGAGATTAGAGCGCGCACGGAGGCTTTCAGACAGTCGTTCTTCCCGCGAACCATACGCGACTGGAACAGAAAAAGGGAGGTAATGACAGTGGCACGTAAAGTGCCCTCCGCCACACACCTTTGGGTGGTTTGCGGAGTATAAATGTAGATGTAGATGTAAAACTGACATGATCACGAGCTCAAGAGAGTCGTGCTGTTGACAAAGGCACCCCCGTCAGTCGTCTACTGGCATAACCCATTAACGCTAAATTTTGCCGCTCTGGTCTGTCGGATGCGTCCTTCGTACGTCCCACATTACTTCTGCTGTTATGTTACGCAGTGCTGCTTGTCTGTTAGCACTGACAACTCTACGCAAAAGCCAGTGCTCTCGGTCGTTAAGGCCATCGGCCACTGTGTTGGTGGGAAGCAATTCTTAGAATTTGGCATTCTCGGCACACTCTTGACACTATGGATCTCAGAATATTAAATTCCCTAACGACTTCCGAAATGGAATGTCCCAAGCCTCTAGCTCCAACTACCATTCTGCATTCAAAGTTTGCTAACTCCCGTCGTGAGGCAATAACGACGTCAGAAAGCTTTTCGCATGAATCATTTAATTACAAATGACAGCCTCGCCAATTCACTGCCCTTTTATAGCCTGTGTATGTGATACTATCGCCATCACTGTACGTGTTTGTAGCTATCCCTTAATTTGTGTCACCACAGTGTAAACGCTCCCTGCTTCGTCCTCATGCGTTATTCTAAGTTAGCAGCTTCGTCACCATCAGTTTTGACGCTAGGGTCATCGCTATTCTCATTTCTGAGAGTTCTCATTACTTCCGTATTTTTTCGGTTTACCCTCAGTCCATATTCTGTTCTAATTCACTGTTAAAACCATTGAACAGATCATGCAGCTCTTCTTCACCTTCACTGAGGATAGCAATGTCATAAGAAAATCTTATCATTGATATACTTTGACTCTGAATTTTGATTGCATTCGTGAAACTTTCTTTTACTTTCGACCTTGCTTCTTCATTGTACAAACTGAACATTAGGGGCGAAAGACTGCATCCCTGTCTTACACCATTTTTAATTCCAGCATTACGTTCTTGGTCTTCCAGGCTCATTGTTGCCTCTTGGTTCTTGTGCGTATGGTATTCCCTGCAGCTTACTTTTATCTTTTTTTTAGAATTTCTGATGTGCTGCTGCAATCTGTGATGTCGAACGCTTTTTCTAGGTTGACTAATCCTATGAGAGTGTTTTGATTTTTTTCCTCGGCCTTTCTTTCATTATCAAGTGCAACGTCAGAACTGCCTCTCTGGCGCCTTTCTTTCTCTTTCTTAAAGCCAAACTAATGATCCTTCATTCTATTTTCAATTCTTCTCTATATTATTCTTGTCAGCAACTTGGGAGCATGAGCTATTAGGCTGATTGCGCGTTAGCCCTTACATTTAACTGCTTTCTCATGCAAAGCCAAGGTTGTTTAAATTTATCAATGAAATAGTATGTGCAACGGTTTCAGTATTAATTTATATGGCGGAGTTCCGTGCAGCATCAATGAATTTAAAAATGCAGTAAGACAATGCACTGCTTTCACTCTACGACCTTGTCAACAAAGTAATGAAGTTTTGATGGGGCCTCAAACTTGGACAGAATGAATTCATTCATTTTACTGAGTTATTTGTCTGAAGATGACGATGTAGCCCTTTCCTGAAACCAATCAACTGTCTTAACCAACATGTTATGAATATACAAACATACATTCTCAGTTAATTCAGAGACGTTTGGTGTCGAAGCACGGATATTATTAATACTTATTTTATTGGAACTTCCTGGCAGATTAAAACTGTGTGCCCGACCGAGACTCGAACTCGGGACCTTTGCCTTTCGTGGGCAAGGGCTCTACCATCTGAGCTACCGAAGCACGACTCACGCCCGGTACTCACAGCTGTACTTCTGCCAGTACCTCGTCTCCTACCTTCCAAACTTTACAGAAGCTCTCCTGCGAACCTTGCAGAACTAGCACTCCTGAAAGAAAGGATACTGCGGAGACATGGCTTAGCCACAGGGGAGCTTCTGTAAAGTTTGGAAGGTAGGAGACGAGGTACTGGCAGAAGTAAAGCTGTGAGTACCGGGCGTGAGTCGTGCTTCGGTAGCTCAGATGGAAGAGCACTTGCCCGCGAAAGGCAAAGGTCCCGAGTTCGAGTCTCGGTCGAGCACACAGTTTTAATCTGCCAGGAAGTTTCATATCAGCGCACACTCCGCTGCAGAGTGAAAATTTCATTCTGGATTTATTTTATTGTTTGTGCCTTGAAATTCGCCAATTCATATTCTGAGCAATTTGTTAGGAAAATGTGTATTATCTTGTACGGAAGATAGAACTTTCATATTAGTTTTAAGCTCCAGTTTTATTGTACGCAACCATAGGTATGATCTTTTAAAACATGTCATGACTGTTTCTACTGTCGTCCTTCTTGAGATTACTGGTAAGATTTGACGAAAGTCCCTAGAGACGAAAACGGTGCAGCCGCCTCTAGGGCTATTGTTGTTACGGAAATCTTGTACTATTCTGTCTAATGCTTGGAAGTATATCTTATGGGACATGGTACCCTGATCCTAAAGAAAATGCTGTCGTGCATCAATTTACCAGTATTGCTTTGCTTGGAATCACTACGAACGCTGTAGGTGTCATCACTGCATAGTGTCAGGGGAAGTTTGAAAATAGAATGAGCAGATCGGCTGTCTTCTAAAAGTGTGGCAGCAATGTCATAAGAAGCCACAGCGAGTGCTATTTTACCACCAGACGTGACTTTTGCGAGTGTTGGATTAATTAGAAATCTCTTGTCTCCAAGAGAATCAAAAAAATTTCCCTTCATTGTTATTGCTTGACGACATTGTGAAGTCACAAACACCTTCGGCGACTCTCTTCTCTCTAGCGCATTATCCAAATCGGAGAAAGCAACATACATTTCAACGTGAAATCAGAAACACATTTCGTTTCTGACGAATCTCCATAGCATTGAGAGGTACTTACTAGGTGAAAAAACACATATAAATCCGTGGACCGACCAGGATTTATGCCGCAATCTCCCGACTACCAGGCGCTTTGCCATTAGACTATCACGCCCGAATTTTATCTGGCTCCCAGTAAAGGAGACCTACAGTTCAACATGGAATCCGAACCACAATTCGCTTGTGACGAATGTCCACATGGTTGAGGGAAGACGGAAAGCAATTTTTATCTCTATTCTGCAAATAATCATTCACCCTTTGAATAGGTACATTTTTCAAAAGAACTGTAAGTGTTAAAACAGTGAATGTATGAAACAGGTATGCCTGCACTTACAAGTAAAATAAACAAAATATCTCTTACGGATTCGAAGAACTTTTTTTTTAATTTTACTAATAAGATTCTCTTTTTGTAATACATTAATTATTACAAAACACATTCTATTGGGCAGATGGTTCTCAATTTATTTGTAATCACTTATTACCATCCTGCGTAGAAATTGGCTAAAGTTCATATTTTTAACCCAATTACTTTAAAAAATAATCGGACCTGAAAGTCAAAAAATGCTGTTTTGAGAACAATCAATTTTAAGTTTACTATCGCAATTTTAGTATAGTTATTGATGGGAATTACTTTTTACTAATATTTTCCTGCACCATACTGACCATCATCTGAATCATACTGATCTTCTTTTCTTGTCATGGTCGCTCTTCTTTTCCGTCTCTCTTCTTTACTGCATTTTATATTAGCAACTTCTACCTTGCATATTCCCTCTTTATCTATTTGTACCGGGGTTTTTGCAGTATTTCCACTAGATTTTATGCCCAATACTTCCAAAATAGCCAATTTTCTTGTTACACTCTCACTAGAGATAGAATAGCATCATAAACACCAAATTGACGGCTGTAATTTGGACAAATACAGTTTTCGGTAATCGAGTCCAAATGACAGAGCTAAAACATTCATTTAAATTTTGTGTATTCCCGTGAAGACATTTCTTCAACATAGTATCTACACAAAGATCTCTAAATGTAGCTTTTACTTAACTCATTACTGCTACAGGTAAAGAATGTTTGTGGTCATATGTTGCTCTTCTCCTGTACTTGCACCAAGCGTCGTGATCATTCGGGCAAATACAGTGCTCATGATTTTCTTCTGCGGAAAGCTTGTCGTAAACATAAGCTGTACAGCTTTTTTGTGTTTTTCAAATCCCCAACATTTTTTCATTATGGCCAAGCCACAATAATTCTGCAATGTATCTATTTCAACGTTTGTCAGGCGATCTTTACCACCTATCGTCTTACCATCTTACATTACTATTTTTGGATTTCCTTTTAATAATCTTCTCAACCAGGATCTCCTTCTGTTCTGGAAGTTCCCAATGCATTCTAGTTTAGAAACAGAAGCGGGGAATAACGTACCAGGAATAAAAGTAACGTGTGTATTATCTTTGCATGATGCATTATCTTTGCATGAGCGTTGTAAGGTGTCAGGCAAATCCCACACCTTCCTTGAAAACCCTGACATGATAAGAAAATCCAGCAGTATGTCACATAGCTGCGAATAAATCGTGACATTAAAATAACCAAAGTAATACGATCAACGAGTGAGCAAATGGAATACCACAGACTAACACAAGAATGCCTAAATGCATGTCATACCTTCCCACCATCAAACAGACGCAGTTCCGAGGGAAGAAACGAGAACAGAAGCCGAGAGCAGAACCGTGTTAAGCTAGAAGGCCCTACGATGAGGGACGGACACCCACATCGCCAGCCAACCGCCAGGACCACGCCCCAGCCCATGTTAAAAGATAGAACCCTCCAGAAGAACGGTATAGATCTTACAATAACACTAAAAGAGCCACACCAGCTGCAAGTTTTAGCGTGAGACTTTTTCGCGTCTCTGTTACGTTGCAAACGTTAAAAACATTTCCCCACCACGAAAAGTATAACGTTTCTCATTGGATAGACAAAATTTTTGTAGGCAGAGCTTAAGGTTAACATTGAGACCCTGATTGGTCAGATGAAAACACAGCCAGATAGTTTTTTTTTTTTTAAACCAACTTCGGTAAATTGTAGTAAGGAGAAGTTAGGAGAGAGTTTCTTCCGAGATGGCGAGCTGTATGGAGCTGTGCCCCCCGTCACCCCCTGACACTGCCTAACCAACGACAAGGCGATGCCGCATAACAGCGCATAAAGCTTCACTCAGAACTGCGGAAGTCTCATCTGTTACACCCCCTTTTTACGTAATACTAGTGTCGATCGTCAATTAAATCTCATTGTGTTCACATTTGCTACTTGAAGCAAAAATCTGAAATGCGATGATTTTTCTGTTGTATAATTACAGAAGCCACATCAGCCACTGTAATTTATGACAAGTTAGATAAGTAATTAAAGATAATTGAGGGTCACTGTAGACCATTTTGATAGTTTTCTCTTTTGTGAAACTTAATTTAAACCTAGATTATAGGTGTGATATGGCATAGATCATCCTTCAATCCATTGTAGAACGTGAAAACCCATTCAGGGAATATTCGTTCACATTTTTGTTGAACGCAGTTGGTTTTTATCATCCTGTATTAAAATATTTCCTTTTATCAACAGTGCAATTTAAAAACAATGTTTTGTGAGTGGAATAAAATTTCTAATGGTAAACTTAGCTGCTTTTCCGACGTTATTTTACCAGCTAACTAAACATAGGAAAGCCTTGAACCCCTTCCACTAAATTTAGTTAGTATTAAGATTCTTTTGCAGGGAGTGCAGTGGAGCTGACGCTGAAATCATTAAGTATTTGATTATATCATCGCTAGTCTCACTGAACTCTTCTGAACTCTACATGTCATGTGTGGTCTGGCGTCTCCTTACCAGCAACAGGTCCCGGGTTCAACCTAGTCAATTCCCTAAAAAAACACGCTGAGAGGGTAGTTGCGCGAAAGTGGTAGGGAGACACGACTTAAAACAGACAGACACCACGCAGAATGTTAGAGCGTCAGAAAAAACATCATAGACCGAGAAAAAATTGTCATATTTATATGAAACAAAAACTGTTTTACGTAGGAAATAACAGGCATTTCAAATGCGCAAAAATCTAAAAATCGATTTTTGGAGCTCGTTTGCCTCTCTTTGAGTGGGTCATACAGAGTGAAAAATTAGTATTCCGACCTGCATTCGGTTCCACCACCTTTCGGTTTTCAGGCACGCCCTTTGCCGCTACAATCAGGCCTCACTCATATTCCACTCAAGCTTCGCTGCTCACTAGTGTAGTGGCGGCTGTAACGCTTGACGGCAATGCTATCGTTTTCACACGGGCGGCAGACTTTAATTTATCATAGTTCAGCAAATTCTCAGGAAATATTTATACATTAATATACACGACCTTCCTCGTGAATCAGTCTATCTTTTAGTCAAAACCGGATCAAAATCCGTGCAGTAGTTGTTGAGATTATCCCGAACACACAGACAGAAGAAGAGATAATGACAGCAATACGATCATTCTCCCTTAGCACTAACTGACTAGATCGGCTAAGTACTAGTTCGCTTGGTCATCTCCTTGTTTCACACACTGGTAGGTGTACTCCCTTATGTTTTGCGTCCGTACCTTGTTGGTCTGTGTAATTCGCTTGGGAAGTTGAGACTTTCTTCTCTGTGTTATTTGTGCCATCGAAACTTCTGCTGAGTATGTGCGTCTGTGTTCATCGTCACCTTGTTTCGTGGGTCATCGACACGGCTAGCGTCTCCATCTCACCGCCTCTACTTGCACATGTTTATCGTCACCGCTGTTTCACAACAAAGAAAGAAAGAAGATAATGACAGTGAGCCTGGAACATTTGTTAAAAGGCAACAAACAAAATAGAAAGGTGAACCAAACTATTACAGTTACTCTCCTTTTTCAAGAGACCGTTCGGCATGTGTTTCTAGGACTGCTGGTGTCCATGGCCGAAAATTAAATCTCTTCCGCCATGTTGCTACGGTGACTAAAGGGTAGAACGCATTCTATGGCAGTTGCTTCCAAACCTGTTTTAATAGCCACCTTATGGATAACATGAATTTTTTTGATAACAACAGCCGGCCGGGTGGCCGAGCGATTCTAGGCGCTACAGTCTGCAACCGCAAGAACGCTACGGTCGCAGGTTCGAATCCTGCCTCGGGCATGGATGTGTGTGAGGTTCTTAGGTTAGTTAGGTTTAAGTAGTTCTAAGTTCTAGGGGACTGATGACCTCAGAAGTTAAGTCCCATAGCGCTCAGAGCCATTTGAACCATTTTGATAACTACAGAAACAAACTGGGTTCAGTTGTGTGTGTTTGGTCATAAAAAAAAATATATTTTTGGAAGACCATTTCTATTATCACTATTTGACCAGATTGTATTACATGTGTTACACACCGGCCGGCGGGGGTGAGTGGTTCACTAGCTAATTTCTGATTGCACTCTGGAGTAATTGTCTGAGAAAGCTTGGGAATGACTGTTCTATGACCAATGTTATTGTTACTAGAACCACGGATCGTTCGGATGATAAACTAACATTAAAACATATTGGGTAAATACTGACAGCGCGTTAGAAAGTGGTGGACCGTCTTTATTTCGTCACGGTGAGAGAAAAGTGGTGTGACGTCGCAGCCTAACAGGTGACGATAGCTGAAAAGACAGTGCCCGACGCATAATCTATTTAAAGTTTCTCCTGGAGAAGGTATGGACGAGAGGAAGGCCCCAACCCCTAGGGAACGGAACGCACTCATCTCCATGAGCTTGTTCCCACGGTGAGACGACGACCGTTAATGCCCAAGTGACAGAATGTTCCTACGTATGTATAGCAACACTGAGGTCGTCCAAGGGGAAATAATAGCTAAAAGGCCTGGGAAGTAGATTTGCAGCCCAGGCAGCAGTTCCAGCAGCCTGACCACCAGTGGTCAGTTCGTCTCATGGACTGGCTATTTTGCAGTTAGTCTTGTGGCGCCCTAATAGACTTGACGTGTTATTTTATGAGAACAACGTTTTGAATAACTATAATGTACGTAGTAATTTTAAGTTTGACGTATCAAGGCATAGCTAATTTTATGTTTTGTGCACTTGGAAATTCAATGGACTGAGTGTGAGTAGCTGGTGTGGAATGTTTGTAATAGGGCCCGGATTTTAATGACAAGTCATATTTTTTCTGAACTATAGGGTGAATTTTAGAACAATTTATACACAAATCTAGGCATTTTAGTGTCGAAAAATGTATTTTGATTGTGCATATAAAGTCATATTTCAACAAATTTTAGTAATAGGTCATCCTGTGGCTAACTTTTACTATAATAGGTCATATTTCCGTCAACTTTTGCCAAAAATGCATGTATCGTTTTTTTCGTATCTTACTGTCACACGAATAAGAAAATGAATATGTTGCTCACGAGACAATATATAACGTGCTATTGCGAAAGATAAACAAATTAGTACACAGCTTTATTTCTCAGGACTATAGAAGAAAATCGGTGTACCACAACAGTAGTTTCGCGAACATAAAACATTGTTGCGCAGAGTCGACAATACGCTCTCAGAGCCAAGAAAGGCGGCTTCTGCCGTAATAATCATCGTAGTCGCACAGGTGGTCCAGTAACCAGTTTGAGTACAGCCTTTGCCTTGTTCAACATGCCTAAAGCATAGTGTTCCGACAGCTTTAAGTTGCGAGGATATGTTCGAGAATTCGGAGAGAAGTTCTTTAGTACTGATGGGAAAATATTATTTTGTAAACTGTGTGAAGTTAAAGTTAGTGCATAAAAGAGCTTTAATGTGCAACAACACTGTAATACCGCTAAACACAGCAGCTATGTCAAACGAAGTGCTGAAAATAACAGCAGGTAAACGCTGTTATTTGAACAGACAGGTCAGTCATCAACCGTGCAACCATTCTGTTAGCATTTGTGTGAGATGGTGGTGTCGTGCAACATCCCATTGGAAAAGCTCAAGAATCCACGCTTCAGACGGTTCTAGGAGAAGTACACAACACATCCAGTTCCAGATGAATCCACACTGAGAAAGAACTATTTATGCGAATGCTACAATGATGTGCTCAACAAAATACGTATTACTATCGCTGAGCAAAAGATCTGGCTGTCGACAGATGAAACTACGGATATCAGTGGGCGATATATTGCAATTGTTGTTGGTGGAGTTCTAAAAGTTGATGGCCCTGGAGATACGTTCCTACTAACGTGTGAAGCTCTCGATAGAGTAAACAATTCGACGATTGCTATTTTGTTTGACAACTCTCTGAAGCTTCTGTGGCCGGATGGTCTGAAAAGAGACGTTTTGCCGCTTGTAACAAATGGTGCTTCATATATGGATAAAGCAGCCAAAGGGCTTTAGATTCTCTACCCCAATATGGTGTACGCCACTTGCCTTGCACATGCGTTGCACAGAGTTGCCGAAGAGGTGATATCAAATTACCCTGGCGTGGACAAATTAATTTCCTTTGGCAATAAAATCTATGTGAAAGCTCCGCTACGGGTGCAGAAATTCAAGGAACAAGCACCTTCAACGCCCCTCCCACATAAACCTATTCTTACACGACGTGGTTCTTGTCTTAATGCTGCTGAGTATTACTGCACCAACTACACCCAAATGAAGACAAGCTTCTGTGAGCTTGCTAGCGATGAATCAATCGCTATCAAAAGTGTGAAAGACGTTTCTACACATACATTGTCTCTAAACTTGGCATACATCAATGCCAATTTGTCAGTGATATCAAAAGCCATCAAACGACTGGAAGCTGGTGGCACTCAGCTATGGTGAGGCCCTGAGTATCGTGCAACATGTGCAGAGTGAGATGGATCGAGCTCATAGTCATGTGGCTGACAAAGTGAAAACCAAATTTCGAAGTACACTCCTGGAAATTGAAATAAGAACACCGTGAATTCATTGTCCCAGGAAGGGGAAACTTTATTGACACATTCCTGGGGTCAGATACATCACATGATCACACTGACAGAACCACAGGCACATAGACACAGGCAACAGAGCATGCACAATGTCGGCACTAGTACAGTGTATATCCACCTTTCGCAGCAATGCAGGCTGCTATTCTCCCATGGAGACGATCGTAGAGATGCTGGATGTAGTCCTGTGGAACGGCTTGCCATGCCATTTCCATCTGGCGCCTCAGTTGGACCAGCGTTCGTGCTGGACGTGCAGACCGCGTGAGACGACGCTTCATCCAGTCCCAAACATGCTCAATGGGGGACAGATCCGGAGATCTTGCTGGCCAGGGTAGTTGACTTACACCTTCTAGAGCACGTTGGGTGGCACGGGATACATGCGGACGTGCATTGTCCTGTTGGAACAGCAAGTTCCCTTGCCGGTCTAGGAATGGTAGAACGATGGGTTCGATGACGGTTTTGAAGTACCGTGCACTATTCAGTGTTCCCTCGACGATCACCAGTGGTGTACGGCCAGTGTAGGAGATCGTTCCCCACACCATGATGCCGGGTGTTGGCCCTGCGTGCATCAGTCGTATGCAGTCCTGATTGTGGCGCTCACCTGCACGGCGCCAAACACGCATACGACCATCATTGGCACCAAGGCAGAAGCGACTCTCATCGCTGAAGACGACACGTCTCCATTTGTCCCTCCATTCACGCCTGTCGCGACACCACTGGAGGCGGGCTGCACGATGTTGGGGCGTGAGCGGAAGACGGCTAAACGGTGTGCGGGACCGTAGCCCAGCTTCATGGAGAGTTGCGAATGGTCCTCGCCGATACCCCAGGAGCAACAGTGTCCTTAATTTGCTGGGAAGTGGCGGTGCGGTCCCCTACGGCACTGCGTAGGATCCTACGGTCTTGGCGTGCATCCGTGCGTCGCTGCGGTCCGGTCCCAGGTCGACGAGCACGTGCACCTTCCGCCGACCACTGGCGACAACATCGATGTACTGTGGAGACCTCACGCCCCACGTGTTGAGCAATTCGGCGGTACGTCCACCCAGCCTCCCGCATGCCCACTATACGCCCTCGCTCAAAGTCCGTCAACTGCACGTACGGTTCACGTCCACGCTGTCGCGGCATGCTACCAGTGTTAAAGACTGCGATGGAGCTCCGTATGCCACGGCAAACTGGCTGACACTGACGGCGGCGGTGCACAAATGCTGCGCAGCTAGCGCCATTCGACGGCCAACACCGCGGTTCCTGGTGTGTCCGCTGTGCCGTGCGTGTGATCATTGCTTGTACAGCCCTCTCGCAGTGTCCGGAGCAAGTATGGTGGGTCTGACACACCGGTGTCAATGTGTTCTTTTTTCCATTTCCAGGAGTGTATTATCCAACGGAATCCTGGATATTGTACATTGTGCAAAAATAGTGACAGTCTTTCAGGGAATGCCGCAACATTTGAAGATAATGAAACAAAGCTAAACTCCAGTGACCTGGGAGCCGTCAAATACGCTCCAGTGACGTCTTGTGAAGTGGAGAGCAGCTTTTCCAGATACAAAGCTATTCTCAGCGACAACTGTAGATCTTTGGCAGTGGAGAGAAAACCTGAAAATGCATCTTGTGATCCAGTGCAACTTTGCAGGTACTGAAGATCGACATAAGGTATTAAATAATGTGAAACGCTTTAAATACTATGTAGAAATAGAAACATTGTTTTACTGTTTAGATAGATGATCTTTTCACTGCACTTTGTGCTTATATGATAAAACATTCAGACATTAAAAAGCAGTTGCAAATTTGCCACAAACCCTACAGAAAGAAAGAAATATACTTACAATATTTTGAGAAGTGATTTTTGTATTACTTTATGGTGAATAAAAAATTAAATAAACAAACAAGAATGCTTTAAATAAACTTCTATTAAGTCATGTTTTATTTTTAAGGTCATATTTATGTAAGTTTTGGGTCATAAATTTTTGCATATTTCACTGTTTTTTAGGTAATTAAAATCTGGGACCCTAGTAATAAGCTTTACGCAGATCTCAGTATGGTAACTTAGTTTCACCGAAACCGGTTACCTACAATACAATTTTTTATAGCGATTTCGGCTAGTAAGTTCTTCTTCTCTTCAGCGGTCACTACAGTCGAACTTCGAGCTCAACGTGAGTAAAATAGCTTCCCTTCTTCTCCAGACCCATCTCTCAAAAGCCTCAGAGTATTTGTTTTCACTCCACTAAATGGCTCTGAGTTCTATGGGACTCAACTGCTGAGGTCATTAGTCCCCCAGAACTTAGAACTAGTTAAACCTAACTAACCTAAGGACATCACAAACATCCATGCCCGAGGCAGGATTCGAACCTGCGACCGTAGCGGTCTTGCGGTTCCAGGCTGCAGTGCCTTTAACCGCACGGCAACTTCGGCCGGCTCACTCCACTAGAGGCCAAAATTCCATACAAACATTTCGCTTGCCTTTTCCTTAAGTAACTATGTAATGGACAAGAAAAACTATCCCTCTTCCTGTAAACAATAGTTTTTTAATAGCTATCCCTGTTATTATTACCTAATTACATTTCAAGTTGCTGATTATTTTGCTTCCCAGGTATCTGAAGTTCTCAGCTTATTCTACCGCTGTTATTATTGTTTTTGGGTGGTCTCCAGTCCAGAAACTGTGTTGATACAGCTATCCTCGCTAGTCAACCCTGTGGGAACGTCTTCATCTTTCAACATTCCCCTTGCGTTAGCAAAACCGGTCGCCGAGTCATCTGAGCTTGGAGAGGTTGCTGGTGGAGATTCGTACATCCGTCGTACCTCGCTGTAGGTACCTGAAATACACTGAAGCTCTCCTCGTGGATTCGCCAAGCTAGCGATCTGGTTGAACGGCTGTTAAGGTGTAGAATGACATGAAGTCCGAAAATAGTTAGCGGTCGAATAACAGCGCACATTTTTTAAAAGGGATGCCATTGTTAACTTTAGGAATTTCCTTTGTGGTGGTTTCACAAAACACATTTACATAATCACTTACGATCCATCTACGCAGTAGGCAGATTACAACGGTCGCACCGAAACAATGACAATTATATTTAACAAGTCCTAAACTTAACTGATAAGACATATTCTTAGAATGATCAGCGGGATCTACGCCGTTGCTTCTTGATTGCCGCGTTGTCACCTTGACACGGGATAGGAAAGTGTTTCCTTGTATTTTGGGCCAATCAGAGCCCTCCGTTTCGTTGCCTTCTGTGGTCGACCAATGGTCGTCTTTCTACGTGACTGATGTAATGCCACGTCACCAGGGATGCTATGCAGTACACTATCTGTCCCTCAGTTTATTTATCCTCTCTCTCACAAGTCCCGTGTCAACATATCGTCCAACATTGGGCAATCTTAGTATCACTAACTGAGTGCCTCATGTTATCATAATTATTATACTGTCTGTGGTTCACTCCTGTATAATGTTGCACTTCAGACATAACAGTTATCAAATGTCACTGAGTGCCCTCATTATCATAATCATAATATTCTCCCCATAGCTACTGCAAGTTGCATCCATTTGAACCTACTTTCTGCACTGAAGCCTTGACCTCCCTCTACGGTTTTTACCCCCATACTTCCCTCCCTTACAAAAATGTTGATCAGGGGCCTCGTATTCACTGATCACTTATTCAGTCAAGTTGTGCCACAAGCCACTTTTTCCCCCAATTCAATTCGATTCAATTACTCGCTCTACTCACCTGAACTGACCACAATTATTCAATTTCATTTTTCTTCATTGCCTTACTCTTCTTCGTCTTTACCTTCATTTCATGTTTCTCACAGCTAGTGTTGTTCTTTTACGGTGCTGTTGATTTCCTTTTAATTTTCACGTAGTAATACCAGACCAACGGCAGAAGTTAAACATCTGATTACTCTTCCTTCTACTGTCACATCACCGTTTTGTTGGAAGTAGTTTTTAACTAAATTACCTAAATAGCTAGTAAGTAGAGGTGATGACATACAAAAGCCTTGTCCAAATCCTCTTGTAACACCGAAAATGCAGATAAAATACCTTGTGCACCATCCAAAATTTTCCCCGTTTAATATCCTATGATAACTTGTACTGTACTTATGAGTCTGAATCTGTAACCTTTATTACAGAAACTACACTCCTGGAAATGGAAAAAAGAACACATTGACACCGGTGTGTCAGACCCACCATACTTGCTCCGGACACTGCGAGAGGGCTGTACAAGCAATGATCACACGCACGGCACAGCGGACACACCAGGAACCGCGGTGTTGGCCGTCGAATGGCGCTAGCTGCGCAGCATTTGTGCACCGCCGCCGTCAGTGTCAGCCAGTTTGCCGTGGCATACGGAGCTCCATCGCAGTCTTTAACACTGGTAGCATGCCGCGACAGCGTGGACGTGAACCGTATGTGCAGTTGACGGACTTTGAGCGAGGGCGTATAGTGGGCATGCGGGAGGCTGGGTGGACGTACCGCCGAATTGCTCAACACGTGGGGCGTGAGGTCTCCACAGTACATCGATGTTGTCGCCAGTGGTCGGCGGAGGGCGCACGTGTCCGTCGACCTGGGACCGGACCGCAGCGACGCACGGATGCACGCCAAGACCGTAGGGGACCGCACCGCCACTTCCCAGCAAATTAGGGACACTGTTGCGCCTGGGGTATCGGCGAGGACCATTCGCAACCGTCTCCATGAAGCTGGGCTACGGTCCCGCACACCGTTAGGCCGTCTTCCGCTCACGCCCCAACATCGTGCAGCCCGCCTCCAGTGGTGTCGCGACAGGCGTGAATGGAGGGACGAATGGAGACGTGTCGTCTTCAGCGATGAGAGTCGCTTCTGCCTTAGTGCCAATGATGGTCGTATGCGTGTTTGGCGCCGTGCAGGTGAGCGCCACAATCAGGACTGCATACGACCGAGGCACACAGGGCCAACACCCGGCATCATGGTGTGGGGAGCGATCTCCTACACTGGCCGTACACCACTGGTGATCGTCGAGGGGACACTGAATAGTGCACGGTACATCCAAACCGTCATCGAACCCATCGCTCTACCATTCCTAGACCGGCAAGGGAACTTGCTGTTCCAACAGGACAATGCACGTCCGCATGTATCCCGTGCCACCCAACGTGCTCTAGAAGGTGTAAGTCAACTACCCTGGCCAGCAAGATCTCCGGATCTGTCCCCCATTGAACATGTTTGGGACTGGATGAAGCGTCATCTCACGCGGTCTGCACGTCCAGCACGAACGCTGGTCCAACTGAGGCGCCAGGTGGAAATGGCATGGCAAGCCGTTCCACAGGACTACATCCAGCATCTCTACGATCGTCTCCATCGGAGAATAGCAGCCTGCATTGCTGCGAAAGGTGGATATACACTGTACTAGTGCCGACATTGTGCATGCTCTGTTGCCTGTGTCTATGTGCCTGTGGTTCTGTCAGTGTGATCATGTGATGTATCTGACCCCAGGAATGTGTCAATATAGTTTCCCCTTCCTGGGACAATGAATTCACGGTGTTCTTATTTCAATTTCCAGGAGTGTATATTTAGTATGTAATCGATGTAATAGTGTATTTATTTCTGATCGCATATAATTTGTTGTAGTTATAATGAAAATATTTGTAAATTGCTGGGCAATATTCAAGGGAATTTTATTTAGATGTCTCGATAGCAACGTCGAAATGGCAATAGCTGTACCGTTCCTTATCTTTGCGAATGGAGAGTATCTGTCGCGTTGCGAGCAGAGAGGAAGCGTAGCAGCTTGAGTCATGAAACGGTGCGGAAGCGTTTGTTGGTCGCTCCCGCAGCCGCGGTGTACACCTATGATCGCGCCAGTGTAGGCGCGCCTAATTCGTTAACCCGCGAATAGTGAGGGCGCGGTGGGAGTGGACAGGCCGAGGAAGCTGCAATTCTAAGCATTGCCTGTTCCATTATTGTCCGCGGCTATGGAAACGACTCGTGGTCCTCCTCCAGTAGCAGCAGAACCAGCGACAATTCAGCATTAAAGTTGGCTACATTCTTCGCCGTCCAGACATCTACAACAGTGTAGGACTGTTAACTGACAGATATAGTACTGTAGAAGCTTTACCCAGCTACATTTGCTTCAAGAAGTATGACTTATTTGAATAATAAACTGCAATAGTTAAAACTCGTAGGGCACCTTAGTTGTCACGTTCTCAAACGTTATTACGAGGCAGGTTCCCTTTCCTTTCCATGCAATCACCGAGTGACGTAAGAATATGAAAATTGATTAAATATTTACTGTCAGTTTTGTGTGTTCGCTAATGACCAGTTTCAGTCTAGACTTTCTGCCTCAGTAGCTGTTCACTCTTGTAATGCGTAACATAGGTTCAAATTATTTGCAGTTTTTCGTATTAACTCCATTTACTTAAAGTCGCATAAAATTTCACTGGCAAAACTAATAACTAAAGATACAGCACAAATTAATGGTGCGCAATTTCATTTAGATTGTATTGAGCTTAGCTAGTAACTTATGTTGGCTTGGTATGTATTTGATTGTTGTGGTTTTGAAAGTAAAATCAGTTGCTCATTTGCTTAAAGTAAATTCAGTTCACTCTTTCAATAATCAAAAGTTAATTTATTGCCTTTTTCTAAATTTTGCGTTACGTTTCGCTGAAGTTACTGAAGGTCTTTTTTTTTACGTAACAAAGTTTAAGATAAGCCAATCATTTATTTAGCCAGTAACTCCATTTAACTTTACTTTCAAAATTTATTGTTTCTGAATAAGCACCTGCAGACTTGCATTCTGATTAATTTACTTTCTCGTGAACTGTTGTGATGTGGAAAAGTGTGAGAATCTTCCGTTGCCATGCCAGTGATTATTTCCTTAACTTTCTTTCCTAAGATTCCGGAGATTAATGAGGGCTGTCGATCGTTTAATTATCCCTTTTTTGGCTAATCAGTGTTTTCCTTGTATTATCAGTAATTTTTGTAGTGAAAATTACGTAGTACCCTTTTCCCCCTGCGTGTTTCGTGAGCGACTGCACTATACTCCACCGATTTCAAAATTATCATCAGTATTTAGCTTAAGTTTAGAGTAGATTCTTTCTTCAGAAGAGTCTGTTCACTTTCCTCCGACTAACTGGTGTTATTTTCCTTTGGTAACGCTAACCTTGCTCACTGTAAAATTTCATCAGACATGTGCGATCACGGTCAGTTATATCGCCATCCCGCAGTCCAGTGGGCCGGTTAGGAAGAGTGAGGTTACAGTCTTCCAATTTTTAATGTCTTCTGGGATCCTGTCTCTTATTGGATCCCGTCCCCTATTATTAATCTTACTTTGAGACTGCGTGAAGAGTGTGACGGAGCACTGAAAGACCTGTCAAATCAAGGCCCCGGGAGTAGACAACATTCCATTAGACCTATTGATAGCCTTGGGAGAGCCAGCCCTGATAAAACTCTACCCTTCCCGCGCCCGGGTTCCCGGGTTCGATTCCCGGCGGGGTTAGGGATTTTCTCTGCCTCGTGATGACTGGGTGTTGTGTGATGTCCTTAGGTTAGTTAGGTTTAAGTAGTTCTAAGTTCTAGGGACTGATGACCATAGATGTTAAGTCCCATAGTGCTCAGAGGCATTTGAACCATTTTTTTAACCAAAACTCTACCATCTGGTGAGAAAGATGTATGAGACAGGTGAAATACCCTCAGACTTCAAGAAGAGTGTAATAATTCCCATTCCAAAGAAAGCAGGTGTTGACAGATGTGAAAATTACCGAGCTATCAGTTTAATAAGCCACGGCTGCAAAATACTGACACGAATCCTTTACAGACGAATGGAAAAACTGCTGGAAGCCTACCTCGGGGAAGATCAGTTTGGATTCCGTAGAAATATTGGAACACGTGAGGCAATACTGACCCTACGACGTACCTTAGAAAATAGATTAAGGAAAGGCAAACATACGTTTCTACCACTTGTAGACTTAGAGAAAGCTTTTGACAATGTTGACTGGAATACTCTCTTTCAAATTCTGAAGGTAACAGGGGTAAAATGCAGGGAGCGAAAGGCTGTTTACAATCTGTACAGAAACGAGATGACAGTTTTAAGAGTCGAGGGGCATGAAAGGGAAGCAGTGGTTGGGAAGGGAGTTAGACAGGGTTGTAGCCTATCCCAGATTCAATCTGTATATTGGGCAAGCAGTAATGGAAACAAAAGAAAAATTCGGTGTAGGAATTAAAATCCATGGAGAAGAAATAAATACTTTGAGGTTCGCCGATGACATTGTAATTCTGTCAGACACAGCTAAGGACCTGGAAGAGCAGTTGAACGGAATGGACAGTGTCTTGAAAGGAGGATATAAGATGAACATCAACAAAAGCAAAACGAGGATGATGGAATGCAGTCGAATTAAATCGGGTGATGCTGCGGGAATTAGATTAGGAAATGAGAGGCTTGAAGTAGTAAATGAGCTTTGCTATTTGAGGAGCAAAATAACTGATGATGGTCGAAGTAGAGAGGATGTAAAATGTAGACTGGCAATGACAAGTAAAGCGTTTCTGAAGAAGAGAAATTTGTTAACATCGAGTATAGATTTAAGTGTCAGGAAGTTGTTTCTGAAAGCATTTATATAGAGTGTAGCTGTGTATGGAAGTGAAACGTGGACGATAAATAGTTTAGACAAGAAGAGAATAGAAGCTTTCGAAATGTGATGCTACAGAAGAATACTGAAGATTAGATGGATAGATCACATTAAGTAATGAGGAGGTATTGAATAGGATTGGAGAGAAGAGAATTTTGTGGCACAACTTGACTAGAGGAAGGGATCGGTTGGTAGGGCGTATTCTGAGGCATCGAGGGATCACCAATTTAGTATTGGAGGGCAGCGTGGAGAGTAAAAATCTTAGAGGGAGACCAAGAGATCAATACACTAAACAGATTCAGAAGGATGTAGGTTTCAGTAGGTACTGGGAGCTGAAGAAGCTTGCACAGGATAGAGTAGCATGGAGAGCTGCATCAAACCAGTCTCTGGACGGAAGGCCACAACAACAAGAATTACTTTTCATCTTCTTCATTCGTGTATGAGTGTAATCCACTGAACTCTCTCTGAATATCGTTTCCAAGTCATCAAAAACTGGACAAACTTGCTAAGTTTTCTCTAGGTATCTTTGCCAAAATATTTGTAACAATCTGACTGCGCTTGTTGAAGGACGGTTTCTTCAACACCCAATGTAAGAAGAGGAGTTCACCTGCTGTTCAAATGGCTCCGAGCAGTATGGGACTTAACTTCTGAGGTCATCAGTCCCCTAGAACTTAGAACTGCTTAAACCTAACTAACCTAAGGACATCACACACATCCATGCCCGAGGCGGGATTCGAACCTGCGACCTGAGAGGTCGCACGGTTCCAGACTGTAGCGCCTAGAACCACTCGGCCACTCCGGCCGGCTCACCTGCTGTTTTCAACACCCGCACCACTGAAGTGCCTTAGAGAAAGCCTCAGAGCGTCACGGTTCAGGTCGAACTTCCGACAGCAGGGATCTAGAGCGCCGACGTGCGGGCACGTATTGGGCGCACGACGCTGCAGGACGGCACGAACTTTGACACGTGGGCGTCGCGCCGTGACAGCCGTCCCGATAGCGGACAGCACGTGAGGACGAGCCCGCCCGGCGCCCGGCCGGGGCGATCTCTCCCCACCGTGCGGGCAGCGACGGGCGGTAATGAGAGCCCGTCGTCACGAAGTGGACGGCCGCCATCGCCCGCGGCTCTCCCGTGTGGGCCAGAGGGCACACCTGCTGGGGACGGCGCACAGTATCCGGGTCACACGTCACACTGCCGCAGCGCGTGCGTCGCGGGATAGCCTATCTGATGCAACGAGTTCAAAGCGTGCTTCACTCTCGCTCATTGAAATTTCAAAACCAAGAAGGTTACCTAATAACGAAATTTTAACTATTGTAGAGATACAAAGAGGGTAACGTATTGGCCGCAAAACATTTTGAACACGACAGCTACCACCTACACTACTGGCCATTAAAATTGCTACTCCAAGAAGAAATGCAGATGATAAACGGGTATTCATTGGACAAATATATTACACTGACGTGTCATAACATTTTCAAGCAATTTGGGTGCGTAGATCCTGAGAAATCAGTACCCAGAACAACCACCCCTGGCCTTGGTACGCTTGGGCATTGAGTAGTGACTGCCATATTGTGACGAGCCAGTTGCTCGGCCACCATTGACCAGACGTTTTCAATTGGTGAGAGATCTGGAGAATGTGCTGGCCAGGGCAGCAGTTGAACATTTTCTGTATCCAGAATGGCCCGTACAGGACCTGCAACATGCGGTCGTGCATTATCCTGCTGAAATGTAGGGTTTCGCAGGGATCGAATGAAGGATAGAGCCACAGGTCGCAACACATATGAAATGCAACGTCCAAAGTGCCGTCAATGCGAACAAGAGGTGACCGAGACGTGTAACCAATGCGCCCCATACCATCACGCCGGGTGACACGCCAGTATGGCGATGACGAATACACGCTTCCAATGTGCGTTCTCCGCGATGTCGTCAAACACGGATGCGACCATCATGATGCTGTAAGCAGAACCTGGATTCATCCGAAAAAATGACGTTTTGCCATTCGTGCACCCAGGTTCGTTGTTGAGTACACTATCGCAGGCGTTCCTGTCTGTGATGCAGCGTCAAGGGTAACCGCAGCCATGGTCTCCGAGCTGATAGTCCATGCTGCTGCGAACGTCATCGAACTGTTCGTGCAGATGGTTGTTGTCTTGCAAACGTCCCCATCTGTTGACTCAGGGATCGATCGAGACGTGGCTGCACGATCCGTTACAGCCATGTAGATAAGATGCCTGTCATCTCGACTGCTAGTGATACGAGGCCGTTGGGATCCAGCACGGCGTTCTGTATTACCCTCTTGAACCCACCGATTTCATATTGTGCTAACAGTCATTGGATTTCGACCAACGCGAGCAGCAATGTCGCGATTAGGTAAACCGCAATCGCGATAGGTTACAATCCGAGCTCTATCAAAGTCGGAAACGTGATGGTACGCATTTCTCCTCCTTACACGGGCCATCACAACAACGCTTCACGAGGCAACGCCAGTCGACTGCTATTTGTGTATGAGAAATCAGTTGGAAACTTCCCTCATGTCAGTTTGTTGTAGGTGTCCTTGTGTGAATGCTCTGAAAAGCTAATCATTTGCATATCGCAGCATCTTCTTCCTGTCGGTTATATTCCGTGTCTGTAGCATGTCATCTTCGTGGTGTAGCAATTTTAATGGCCAGTAGTGCATAATAGAAACTGAAGCCATGCCATTTTATCACGCAGCAGTGTCAACATCTAGTGATATTTTATTGGCTTTAGCATTGGGTAAGTCTACCAATACTTACGAAGTAGCAGTACGACTCAGTGTCCTTTGGGACGTGCATGCGAGTTTAGTTTATGACATATGAACGACGACATACGGAGCTATGTGTCTGGCTGCGAATCGTGCACGGATAGGCGTTGCGGTTATGGCGACCACTTGTTCAAAGCGGAAAATGTGGATTCTAGTACCGGTCCCGTACAAATTTGCATGGTCTTCATTCCAATAGGCAGCCAATGATGATTCACATTCACAATTCTGAAAACATTTCCTGCATTTCTTGACGAATAAAGTAACTGAATCACCTGTTCCTTCGGAGAGGCATGCATTTCCGAAGAACCATTGGATCGTACTTCGTAACAACGCAGGTACTGCTTTCTCGCATTTCTTCGCCAATATCTGGTCATCGACTCTCAGTAAATATGTCTTTCCTTGACGGAAATATACGTAACGTACGAGTGCAGGTTGCAGCTCCTGGACCACGACATGTGGAGGTTTCGTTCTGGACGTGATTCGTGTACTGACAGCCAGAGCGGTGTAGGCGACTGCGGGAAATTCACGATCGACTCCTAGCCTGTCACAAATTTTTACTGTCGTCATTCCAGTATGCAGCCGATGGTTATCCGTATTCGCTATTGCGAACACATTTTCTCTACCAGTATTGTACCGTTAGCTTGTAATTCATTTTCTGGTACGGAAGTTTGATTTATGGTGATGTGAAGGATCATTTAGAACGAAAAAAATCATCAAGCCAAGAAATTCGGCGCAGTTACAACGCAAGTTTCAAACTTACAGTTGTGCATTTCGCCAAAACGACAGTCAACAGAGAGGATGGAAGAGAGCAAGGAATGAACGAATCTAATTTGCGCCTTTGGGCTCATTCAGATGAAAAATGGAACAAGATAGTTTGAATGAATCGTTCAGGGAGCCGAATGTAGAAAATCACTGTATCTGCACCTACATACACTCTTCTCAAGCCACCGTACTATGCGTGGAAAAGAGTACCCTGTGCCACTATTAGCCATTTTCTTTCCTGTTCCTCCCGCAAATAGAGCAAGAGAAAAACGACTCTCCATTTCCTCAGTATGAGCCCTAATTTCTCGTATCCTATCTTCGTGGTTTATACGCAAAATGGACGTTGGCGGCAGCAGAATTATTTTGCGTTCAGCTTCAAATGCCGTTTCTCCAAATTTTCGCAGTAGCCATCCTCGAAAAGAACGCTTTCCCTCCAGGGTTCCCATTTGGGCCCCCGAAGCACCTCAGAAACACTTCCGTGTCGATCGAACCTACATTATAAAATCCAGCTGCACCCCTTTGAATTTCTCGGATGTGTACCTATGATACGACCTAGTACGAATCCCAAACACTAGAGCAGTGTTCAAGAACAGGTCTCACTAACGTTCTATATGTGGTCTCCTTTACAAATGAAGCATACTTTCCCAAAATTCTTCCAGTTAACCCAAGTCAGCCACTCGCCTTTGCTACCGCAATCCTCACATGCTCACTTCATTTCTTATCGCTCTGTGACGTTAGGCCTACATATTTAATCGAAGTGACTGTGTCAAGAAGGACACTACTAATGCTGTATCAGGACAGTACAGCTTTGCTTCTCCTGCTCTTCTGCATTAACTTACATTTTTTCTACGTTTAGAGCTAGCTGCTATTCATCACACGAACCAAAAATTTTGTCTAACTTATCTTGTATCCTCCTACAGTCATGCAACTTCGACACCTACCGTGTACCACAGCATCATCAGCAAACAACCGCAGATTGCTGCAACCCTGTCGGGTTGCTCATTTATCTATATAGAAAATAATAGGGGTCCTATTATTCTTCTCGGCGGCACTCCTGAGGATTCCCTTTTCTCTGATGAACACTTATCACCGAGGGCAACATACTGGGTTCTATTACTTAAGAAGTCTTCGAGCCGATCACATATATGAAAGTACTCCTTATGTTTGCACCTTCGTTAACAGTCTGTAGTGGGGTACTGTATCAAGTTCTTTCCGGAAACCTAAAAATATGCAACGTGCCTGTTGCCCTTCATCCATAGTTCGCATCTCGCACATCTCCAACTGGAACGTGAAGCTAAGGTTCTTCCTGCGTGCAAGATAAGAGGAAAAATGGGATTCCTGTCTCATGAAAAATAATCCAGCTGAATGCCTTGGCAATCGCAAGAGACTTAATGGTGCCGCAAGGAGCATTCTGTTCAAGCACTAGATGGTGTGCACGAGTTACGTTTAAATATGACCTTGCCCTCCGACGAAGTATTACTCTAGAAAAGAGGCTGCCAGCAGATTTCGAGGAGAAACCGGCTAACTCCCGGCGGTACGTCTTCAAATTGCGAAAGTGTCACTCATATCCTTTCCACACCAGATTTTCGATGCTGACGAAACGACTCTATTTTTTCACATGCCAAGCAGTACGACAGTAGAGATGGAAGTAATATAAAGTATCCCTTAAGAGAAGCCCGAAATGGAAAAAAAATGGAAATCTTTAATTTTAGCTGTTACAGCTGATGGAGGAGAGTTCGCCCCTTGTCTCATTCTGAATAGAAAATTAGCCCGAAGTCAATTTCCATAAGGGTTTAATGATTCGGTGAAAAGGAAAGTGTTGATCGTTCATTGGCTGTCTACTGCTTGGAATCGTAGACCTGGGGTGTTGCTTGCTAAGAGAGCTGTGCTTGTTTTGGATGCTGTTAAGGTACATCTAAGCGCAGCACAAAAGAGAGGCCTTGTTGTAATATCCGAATGAGCGACCTCGAAACTAAAGTTGCTAGAAGTGGCCATAAATAAACCTTTCGAGGACAAACTCTGAAAAATATAGTCATATTGGCATTGGAAGAAGATTATGTTCTACCGCCGCTGATAAGATTAAGAAACAGTCACTCCCTTTTACGAGTGGATTCTGGCTTCATGGTACTCCACATCATCGCAGTTCATCATCAAGGGGTTCAAGAATTGGTACATATGGAATGCGCTGGATGACAGCGAGGAGGACGTACTGTGGGAAGAGAATGAAGAAAATGATAGGAGTGAGAGTGACAGTGGTGGAATGGATACAAGTACTGTTAGTGATGATAGTGGACAGGACAAAACATGGTACAGGTTCATTAGGTGCCAGTGTGTGGAATCATGTGTTAGAACAAATGTTTACGTTACAGACCTACGTCTTATGCGTAAATACATTTCTGGTAATTTCCCCCGTGCGGCTTCTTTTCGCACAAAACTTTTTTTTATTACGTCTTCAAAATTTAGGGATGCAACTTATATGCGATGGCTGCTTGTTATCGGCCAGTACGCTACATGATTAAATCAGCGGCTAAATTTGGAGTGCACAGGGTAGGGACGGCGGTTATTCTTGAAACAACCGGTTTTCGGTTGTATCGTTGGTTTCAACGCCAGTTTAACCTGCCTGTTAAAACCGCTGAAAATAACTGTTTTCTGAAATATCCGCTTTTCGGTTCTTTCTTCCCATTATTTCCTATTACAAATGTAGAAATCAAAGAAAAAATTTAAAAAATTTTGACTTCCTCTGTTTCAAGATACATAGATTGAAAATATTCAGTTATATATGTAAATGAAAGAAAAATTAACTCGTCCACCGTTCGTTGCTTTTCTCTAAAAGTGATAAGTGGTTGATTACTACAAAAAAGTCACCAGTATTCTCCTACTTATTCTACATTTTGAAACACTACTCAAAAATTATGTTGTAATCGAGAATCATACAACTATTTCGGCATTACGAATAGTCAGTGCTAAAGGGTGAAAACTGACGTTGAAGGACTCAATTTTTCGTGTTACAAGGGCTACGAACACATAAAGGCATATTATGTAAGCACTGGCAGTAGATCAAATACATTCTATTTTTATTGTAAAATATGAATGAATTGTTAAGTTTTAAGTGTTCTCCCTATATGATGTCGCAAGTTCGTTGTGGCTCCTCCCGTTTGTAACATTTCAAAGTGAGTGGAGCACTGACTTCATTGCTACCGCACTCCTTAAAATGCTTCCAGTCTGGGGATGGTGCCTTTCCGTAATGCGGCGGCAACAAGGAGAAACTACCCTATAGACCAGATGGGACAAGTCTTTCACAATGCATGTACACATGTACCATATAACAGGCCACGCCACATGGGAACAGGTACATCATTGTCTCAGCAATAATGTACCAATTCTGACGCCAGGCATTAGTTGTTCGTTTCTGTCGGCATTGTTATTAAAACAGCACTGATCTCTCTTTCCACTTTCTATAATAATTCAAAGCATTGGAAATTTTATGAATAAAAATGGTCTTTTTTTAACTGTTTATTTAATAACAAAAATTTTTAGCGCTGTTGCTGTGGCTAAATCATATTTGGATTTATTTTGCCCAGTTATTAGTGAAAAATACATATATAAGCCACCTTTAATCACCCAGACCAAACAAATACCGTAAGACATCGGTTACTCGTAATTGAAATACTGGTATCGGTTTTAAGAGATCAGTTTATCCCATCCCTAACACAGGCTCGACAGTGGCGTCTCTGGCAGCAGTAACGGCCCTGAGCCGCCTTGACATCTAGTACTGTACTTGGATGACACTTAAGGGCACGCCAAAGCACGATGCAACAACCCCCTGCTACATTTCTGTCTACTGCACTAGCTGGTGAATGCTGGATTGCAGGTTTCTCGGCAACCCATAAGTGGTTGATATCAGCTGGTGAACACGTAGCAAGTGCCGCCCAAGGCAACAGCCGAACTCCATTGTGTCGATGAGGGTAATATTGCGTTATCTAACTGAAAGCGAACGTCAAAGAAACTTCGAAGACAGAGCATAGCCCTCGGATTGTTATTTTATTTTATTGGAGTCCTCAGTCTTTTGACTGGTCTATGTGAGATATCACGAAATCCCTCTTGTGCCAACCTTCAAAGGAGTTAACTGGGATACACTTACATGTGGCTCCCGAATATTGTAATGATACTAATGTAAAATAAAATGAAACTATTATATTATAAACGATGTATGTCTCTGAGGGGCTCTATAAAGCAGATCGCTGACTGTGCACGACTGCAGAACCAAAGATACTGCTTCTGGTCTAAGATTTTAGTGTTGGAGTAAGAGAGCTTTTTGGCGCACTGCTGTGGGTAGATGTCTGTGAGCGAAAGAGGATGGAGTAGGCAGTTCCTGTGGTGTGCTCTGGGAAGCTACCAAGTGTTAGATTACAATGTATGAGTAACGAGTACATGTATTATTGGAAATATAAATATGGAAGCAGAAGTCTTCGTCAAAGCAAGGTAAAGATGTTAAGTATTTATGACTTCCGTTTTGCCAGCGCGTTAGTGTAGATGAGTTGGCTGATAATTATCAACTGTTGAGTAACACAGAATGTACGTAAACAGATCTGATGTAAAGGCTAGTTTCTAAGATTTGTTAACAGAGGTACACGTAATTTGAAGATTTGTCTTAACGCTTTTCTAGTGAGCTTAGATAATGCTTGCTGTATAAATCTCATTGTATGTGACTCAATTAGTAAAAAGGATGTAATTTTTCTGAGTAATATAATTTCAGTTGCCGGCCGGTGTGGCCGTGCGGTTAAAGGCGCTTCAGTCTGGAACCGCGTGACCGCTACGGTCGCAGGTTCGAATCCTGCCTCGGGCAAGGATGTGTGTGATGTCCTTAGGTTAGTTAGGTTTAATTAGTCCTAAGTTTTAGGGGACTGATGACCTCAGCAGTTAAGTCCCATAGTCCTCAGACCCATTTGAACCATTTTTTTGTCAGATGTTTTGAAAAGCGAAACTCAACTTCGAAAAAATGTCTTTATTGAAAAAGTCAGTGTTAGTAACTAACCCAAATCAGTACCGCTTCCCAGTCCAGATCATATGTTTTTGAAAGATATTGAATTTTTCTTAAATATTTTCATTTATCAGTCAAAGAAATTTCGTGTATATTTCAAAGTATTACGGCCAGTATTGGACACTGCTGAGCCTGTAGCTATGATATTTTGTTCCCAGAATGAGATTTTCACTCTGCAGCGGAGTGTGCGCTGATATGAAACTTTCTGGCAGATTAAAACTGTGTACCGGGCCGAGACTCGAACTTGGCGCCTTTGCCTTTCGCGGGCAAGTGCTCTAGCAACTTTTTTTGTTCTTTATTTTATTATTTTTATTATGTTCTTTTCACCAGGAACAGGGTAAATGAACAAAAGATCTTTATTGGTACAAACTTAACTACAACAGAAATGCCATCCTTCTGGCGAAAATAACACAAGACATTATACTCGTACAAGGCGAGCAATTATTTTTTTATGAGTAAGGTGTAGGAAAAAAAAGAATAATAATACTGATGTAAGCTAAGAGGTGTGAAGCAATATACAGTGGAGTGAGGGAAAAACTAGTGTTTTCTGGTATAGTGCATAAAAGAAAGGAGGCGCGTGTCCATACGCCTACTCCACTGTGGGTTACAATGTAGAAAGTACCGTGGGGGGTCTCAGATGTCAGCAGGGGGGGCGGGAGTGTTGTCGGCGTGTGGCACCATCCAACTGAGAGGGGTTGACGTAAAGCTCGCATGTAGGTAATTGGCGAAGAAGGCGCGGTAGCGCGGTCGGTGTTCGACTTCGCTGTGGGCGGTCTGTAAGTACTGCCAGAAATCAAGGCGTGATTTGTCGCCATCATTATACATGTAGGTGATCGTCCATCCCTTGACCCACACAATCGTATGATTTTTGGTGGCGGGAAAATAAGTATTCTCAGGATGGATAAAAGTCCATGGGTCAATCGAGTCCGGCGGAACGCGGAGGTAACAGGCAACGAACTGTCGGGCAAGTTTCCAGACGTCACTGGTGGCAGCACAAGTCAGTTGATGGACATCGTCATCCACGAGGTGGCAAATGGAACAAAGTGGAGAGTCCTTTAGTCCGATGGCATGAAGACGATGATTTGTGGCGAATTTTTCATTTGCGACTTGGTACCATGTGGCCCGGACGTTGGAGGGAAGAAAAGGCTGGTGGATGTGACGCCAAACCGTGGGCCACCGCGTGGACGGATGTCTCAGTTCGATATTGTTGCTGGATATGGAACGAAGGAGTGGGGTGTAAAAATCTTTAGGTCGAGGAGAACGCGTGGTCGGCGAGTGTGTGTGAGCATAACTGAAGTCGACGATGAAATCAGAAATGTGCGTCAGATGGTGCTTGATGTGTCCGACTGCTACTGGTGGTGTTATGGTCGCGGGCACAAGAATTTACAGCAAGCTGCGCGTAAGGGAGGTGCCCCCGTGCCTCTGCTTGTGCATGGTGGACATGTACAAAGACGCCGCGCGGAGTCGCACATTGACAAGGCCGAGGCCCCCCGCTCGCGGGGGAAGGGTGAGCGTGTCGTAGCGGACCTTAAAGAGCGTACCGGCCGTAAGGAAGTATCCGAAGGCAGCCTGGAGGCTGCGTCCAATAGTTGATGGCAGCGGGAGAAACTGTGCGATGTGGACCATTCTGGACGCCACATGTTGATTCAGGTATTGGACACGTTGTAAAGAATCGAGTCGTCGGAGAAGATTTTGTCGCACCGTCGTGCGGATAGTTTGGAGTGCACGCCGAAAATTGATGGCAGCGGAGCGGCGCACGGTGGAGGTGAAAATGATACCAAGGTATCGTTGTTTTTGTACACACGGGAGAGGTGCTAAGTCGTCGTGTGAGAGGCCGCGTCCAGTGGGCATCGCCGCGGATTTAGCCACATTCATGTTACTGCCCGCTGCAGTGCCGTACGTTGATATCAAATCAAGTACCGTGTGTGTTTCACTCCGTGAGCGGATCAAGAGGAGGAGGTCGTCCGCATCCTCACGACATCGAGAACTGTGCTGTCGCAGAGTGAGACCAGAAAGGTGGCTCGTCAGACTCCCGATGAGTGGCTCCAGGCTCATGGCATAGAGTAGGGTCGGAAGTGGGCAGCCTTGCCGTACGGAACGCCGGATCGCCACTGGTCCCGCCACACGGCCATTAACCTGAATCAGCGATTCGGCGGTGCCGTACAGGCGCCGGAGCACGTCGATAAAGGCTGGTGGAAAACCCATGCGGTTCATCACTGAGAACAGAAAAAGATGCCGCACTTTGTCGAATGCGCTGTCAAAATCAATGGCAACCACTGCGGCGCAGAGTCTGCACGCCCCTGCCAGTGCAATTAAATCGCAACATTCTCCTGTGGCCGTTTGTGTATTAATTGAGCCGCCCGGAGTTGTCTGTTCCGGGGATAGAATTCTGGGCAGGACCTTGCGGCATCACGTTGCCAGTAGGCGTGTAAAAATTTTACAGTCTGCGTTAAGCAGAGTCAGGGGACAGTAATGTGCAGTCGTCACACCTGGTGTCGGTTTGTGGATGGGTATAATAATTCCCGTGACGAAGGACGGCGGTACGGCGTTCCCCATCGTTAGCAGTTCATGAAACATCGTTGTCCACCGTGACGCCATTAGTGTGAAGAAAGCGCGATAAAATTCTATCGGCAATCCGTCGACACCAGGTGACTTATTCAGAGCACCTTTTTTGATTGCATCGTGGATTTCGTCACGCGTAATGGGCTCCATCAGCTCGTCCGCTTCGTCGCTGGTGAGGGTGCGAGTTACGTGTGGTAACACAGACTCCTCTGCGTGGTCGTCGGTAGTCTCCTCCTGGTACATTGTGCGGTAGTGGTCGACAAAGGCACTGACGATTTCAGCCTGGCAAGTGACGTGCTGGCCGCGACAGGTGGTGATCTCGGTGATGAGTTGTTGTCGTCGATGTTTCCTATCGGAGGCGATATGATGCATGGTCGGATGTTCTTGTTCCGCCGAATCTTGACATCGGGTTCGCACCATAGCCCCCTGCAGTCTGCAGCGTGTCAACGTTACAATTTGCGCCTTAATCCTGCTGCGTTCCGTCTGGGTGTCGGGGGTGGGCGGTTGGGCGTCCAGGTCGCGGAGAACGGCGTAGAAATAGTCGGTAGTGTGCCGGCGCCACATAGCAACTTCCTTTCCATACTGAATCAAAGTACGTCGAATGGCAGGTTTGGCACATTCCAGCCACCAGGTCAAGGTCGTGCAGTATTTAGGTAAGCGACGTTCACAGGTGGCCCATGTCTCGGTAACACGTTGAAGACATTCGGGATCATGAAGATGGGAGGTGTTTAGCTTCCACGGTGCACGACTACGCCAGACCACTTGCTTGGGGAAGAGAACGTTGCAGATGTAGGCACAGTGGTCCGAAAAGGCCAGGGGCCAAAGTTCTGCACCTTGGACTGCAGGTGTGAGTTCCCGAGAGACGCAAATTCTATCAAGGCGGCTCTCGGAGTGACTCGTCTGGTAAGGATGTCCAGGCGCGTCGCCGTGCTGAACTTCCCAAGTGTCGCGGAGCAACTGATCTCGGACGACAAGACGCAGTTCTTGACAGGTGTTGTAGTGGAGCACTTGATCTTTAGGGTGCAATACACATTTAAAATCACCCCCAAGCAAGTAATGGTCGCAGCGTCCAAGAAACAAAGGAGCGATTTCTTCTGAATAGAAGAGTGCCCTGTCGCGTCTGCGGGTGGAGCCTGACGGAGCGTAAACGGTATGTGATATCGGCCACTGGAATGCCTTCTCTGGCGTAGATGGCAACGCCGCGTCCCAGGTGGTCACCAGGAGAAGGATAAGTGTTATATTCCGCGACGTCTGGAAGTGTGGCCAAGTGTACTTCCTGTAGTAGTGCGATATCGACGTCCGACGCCCATATCATCTCTCGTAGCAGTTGAAGTTTCACTGGTGAGCTAATGGTGTTAGTTTGATCGTCGCTATTCGGTATGTTTGGAGCCGTACCACGCCATGGAGGGGAACTCCAGCGGCGGAGGATGAAGAGGGGCGAGGCAACGGCGAGTCGTGCCGTACGCCACCTGACGGCGTTATCAGCGGCGTAACTATGCTTCCGCCTGGGGTAACTCTGTCCCCAGCGTGTGGTCCGGGTCCTCATCGACGTCCTCACTCCACACCATTGAAGGCGCTGTCGTTGTGATGGTCGTACGTTCCACTTCGGTCGTAGGGGCGGAGGACGTCTCGGCGGCAGTCGCACCGGTGGAGTCCATTGGTTCAGGAGCACCTGGGCGAGCCAGTAGAGTAGGCATCGACACGGCCACAGTCGGCGTCATGTTGTCCTCATTCGTATCGTCGTGTAGGTTCTCCGAGGCCTCGTCGAGTCGCACGGCCTCTGGAGCATCAGGGGGAGGTGATCCGTCTCGTTCCGAGACCGTACGGCGCCTCCTCTTGCGCCTCTTAGGTGAACGTTTTTTGCGGTTTCGTCCCTCCGTGTCGGAAGACGGAAGGGAGTCACGTCGCTCTGAGAGGAAGGCCGTCGCGGGAACGTCAAATGAAGGGGCGTCCATATAGTCAGGCGGGTGGGTGTCGGAAGTCGTCGCTGTTGGTAGTAGCGTCAGGCTTTGAGCGCGACGTGTCGGCTCCGGCGGTATCCGTAGCAGCTGGAAGGGTCACCGGTACGTGGTCCGACGGGCGGCGGCTTGTGGGAGGAGAAGAGAGCGCCGATGCGTAGGTGATCGGTAAAACCGTCGTCGGAGCCGGAGGTGCCACGGTAGCGGCTGGAAATTGGGTGATTCGTCGCTGAAGACACTCAGATCTGCGGTGGCCTTCATTGCCGCACCCGGAACAGGTCTTGGGTTGGCCATCGTATATGACAACAGCGCGGCACCCGCTAATTTGCAGTTAAGATGGCACGTGGCGATGGAGGTCGATGGTGATCTGCCGTACACCGTTAAGAACGGGGTACGTTTGGAATTGCGCCCAGCGTTCGGCAGTGTGGCCGTGTACAGTGCCATAGGGGCGGAAAGCCGCGATAACGTCTTCCGCCGGAAGCTCGAACGGGAGTTCGAAAACTCGTATGGTGCGCATTCCTAAGCCGGCATGGTCGACAGTGACTGCTCCGACATTGCCGCCGGCGTGGCAAAAGCGTAATCCATGGTTGGTGTCACGAAGTATTCTTTCACATACTGCGTCATTGACGACTTTGACGTACACAGTACTGCTTAATATGGACAAATGGATGCCCAAGATGTCGGAAGCTGGGATCTTATCAACGTCGCGTAGGAAGCGTTCTACTTCCAAGGCCTTTGGTCGTGCGTATTCGTTGCAAAAGTTGAATCGTAATGTTGATTTTCGAAAACGGTTGGCCATGTTTCTAGTGCACGTAAGTGACGGCCGCTGAAATGTAAACAACAGCGAGCGCGCGCGCTCCGCAGGCGGAAACAACAACACGTCCGCACTGCACGGCGGCGAAAGCCGGACTGCCAACTGAGCTACCCAAGCACGACTCACGCCCCTTCCTCACAGCTTTACTTCTGCCAGTACCTTTTCTCCTGCCTTCCAAACTTAAAAGAAGCTCATTCTGGAAACATCCCCCAGGCTGTGGCTAAGCCATGTCTCCGCAATATCCTTTCTATCAGGAGTGCTAGTTCTGCAAGGTTCGCAGGGGAGCTTCTGTTAAGTTTGGAAGGTAGGAAACGAGGTACTGGCAGAAGTAAAGATGTGAGGACGGGGCGTGAGTCGTGCTTGGACAGCTCAGTTGGTAGAGCACTTGCCTGCGAAAGGCAAAGGTCCCGAGTTCGAGTCTCGCTCCGGTACACAGTTTTAATCTGCCAGGAAGTTTCATGATATTTTGTTCTTCTTCATGAGAGACCAGAACAGATCGCGGTCCACCGTTACTGCTTTAGAGGTAAGAGAATTTTATTTATTTTTTAGATGCACAGGAACCAAAGTTACCAGTTTTTAACAGGGCCAGAGGATTCAGTGTCTAACGAGCTGAATGTATTTTGCACTGACTGTACTTCTTTATTGGCACTGGGAGTTGCACTGCCCAATCAGTTTGTATAAAGTTTTTACTAACAATATCACTGAATAAGTACAGCAATTGCAGTTACAACATGCTACACTATGTTGCAGTTCTGTACGCATTCGCAGTTGAGGCATTCATTCTATGTATTCCAAAAACAAATTTTTAAACAACGTCACACTTGGCGACCCGACCAGGACGCAAACCTGGAATCTTCTCGTATTAAAACCGTCATATATATTCTGTTCTCTCAACCACTCGGTAGTGATAAAAGTAGTTAGATTTTGTGACAGAACGCAATTTACTAGCTTGTACAAAATTTTTCCCCAGTTCGTCAGCATTCTTATGCTCTGCCTTGTTTTTCATTGATTTGGTTGTTGAATATTTATTGTCTTTGGCTTGTAATCTATATGTGATTTACGATGCCGTGCAAAAGCATCAAGGTTCGGACGCGTAACCTGCCAATTAAAGATACCGAAATGGACAACAATGTTGAGAATGATAGTAACTACTCTGCTATGCAACAGTTGCAAAGCAGCACAGAAAACGTGAGTTCCGTTTCCCAAAATAATGTACAGTTTCCTGACATGATTTGACCTAGTTTACCATCTGCTCAGACTGTCGATTCCGACATAGTGGGCGATACTGAGGTAGATATTGCTAACATGCAGGTGTCAGAACAGGATTTTGTACCGAATCAGGTCAATTAACTTCCCAATTCTTGTACAGTCAATCAGAAAACCAATAGAGCGTCATAGGACACAGTTTCTTTCTAAAAATCCGTCAAATTCCATAATAATGTAACAAACGAAATGTCCATAGTTGAACATGATGTCTCCACACCATGAAATCCGTCAAATTCCATAATAATGTAACAAACGAAATGTCCATAGTTGAAGATGATGTCTCCACACCATGAAGTACAAGACGGGTGAAACCCGACGCACGAAGTATATGGAAGCGGTGCTTCAAATGCAGATGATGGTTAAACAGAAAATCAGTCCAATGAACGATTTAATAAAAGTGAACAATTTTCCAGCATACAAAAAGAAAAAAAATGACACCACTACTTAGTTCAATGAACAATTTTTCCAGCATACGTGACGAGCGTACACTGAAACGACTGATAACCATTTCAGAAAGGTACATACAGATATTAAGGCCAGCGAATAAGGTGTTTATGATAAAACAGAAGACATAACCAGGCAATACGCGGTCAGCAGCAAATCTTTCAGAGATGGCATCAGTACTGTCAGGTATCAATGTAGTGAAACGTATGAAATGCAGTAAATTAATGAAAGAATAGATCACCAAAACAGTCGGTCAGACGCTCGTCATAAATTTAATACTGAGATCTTAGAAAAGCGACACGAAGGCTTTGTCCGTAAACACACAGATACCGATATACCGACTCCGCCCAGTCATCCTATACAAGTTGAAAACGGTTCTTATTACTCTGAGATCCCTCAAATGTTATAAATTACGCAAAGTACTCATACAGGCCAAACGGAACAATACTTCTATATAATACCGGGTGATCAAAAAGACAGTATAAATTTGAAAACTGAATAAATCACAGAACAACGTAGACGGAGAGGTACAAATTGACACACATGCTTGGAATGACATGGGGTTTTATTAGAACCAAAAAAAATATAAAAGTTCAAAAAATGTCCGACAGGTGGCGCTTCATCTGATCAGAATAGCAATAATTAGCATAACAAAGTAAGACAACGCAAAGATGATGTTCTTTACAGAAAATGCTCAATATGTCCACCATCATTCCTCAACAATAGCTGTAGTCGAGGAATAATGTTGTGAACAGCACTGTAAAGCATGTCCGGAGTAATGGTGAGGCATTGGCGTCGGATGTTGTCTTTCAGCATCCCTAGAGATGTCGGTCGATCACGAAACACTTGCGACTTCAGGTAACCCCAAAGCCAATAATCGCACGGACTGAGGTCTGGGGACCTGGGAGGCCAAGCATGACGAAATTGGCGGCTGAGCACACGATCGTCACCAAATGAGGCGCGCAAGAGATCTTTCACGCGTCTAGCAATATGGGGTGGAGCGCCATCCTGCATAAACATCGTACGTTCCAGCAGGTGTTTATCAGCCAGGCTGGGGATGATGCGATTCTGTAACATATCGGCGTACCTCTCACCCGTCACGGTAGCAGTTACTGACGTTTTGCTGTCCAGCGCCATCTGTCGGCCATTTTGTGAACTTTTTTTTTTTTTGTTCTAATAAAACCCCATGTCATTCCAAGCACGTGTGTCAATTTTTACCTCTCTATATACATTATTCCGTGGTTTATAAAGTTTTCAAATTTATACTGACTTTTTGATCACCCGGTACTACTGTTTAAACACTTTGTTCTTGTGAAAGCCATATCGAGTTACATATTCTCATTACGAATTATGCGTAGGACTCTGAGTGCCATACAAAGTTACAGGTAAATGATATTTTACTCCGCTTTATAAACTTTGATGTTTATGCTATGTAAAACTAGGCGACTTTGAGCCACAAAGATGATTTGTGTCACATTTTTAACTACTAAGGTCACCATTTATTTCATGTACTAGGCCACTTTGAGGCACGAAGATGGTTTCTGTAACATTCTTAGCTATTAAGGTCAGTATTTATTTCATGTGCTAGGCTACTTGGAGCCTCATTCGTTTTATAACTATTAAGATCAGCATTTATGTATGTAGGAAGGCCACTTTGCGCCTTTGATTGATATTTTCTATTTCTTTTAGATACTAACATTTGCATGTTACAACCTCTTCATATCAGAGTAGCCCCTGCAACCTATATCCTCAGTTATTTGCTGGATATACTACAGCCTCTGTCTTCCTGTAGAGTTGTTGCCCTCTACAGCTCCCTCTGGTACCAGGATGTCTCAACACACATTCTATCAGCCTGTCCCTCCTTCTTTCCAGTGTTTTCCATGTATTCCTTTCGTCGCCAACTGTGTGGAGAACCTCCTCATTCTTCACCTTAAAAGTCCATGTAATTTTCAACACTCTTCGCTAGCAGTCCACAAGTCAAATGCTTCAACTCTCTTCTTTTCTGGCTTTTTCACAATCCATCTTTTATTAACATACAGTGCTGTGCTCTAAACGGACATTCATAAGAATTTCCTTCTCATATTAAGCTATGTTTAATACTAGCAGCCTTATCTTGGTCAGGAAAGCCCTTTTTACCAGTTGCATTGAGCTTCTGATGTCCTCCTTGCTCCGTCCGTCATGAGTTGCTTTGCTGCCTAAGCAGCAGAATTCCTGAACTTTGTCTACTTCCTGATCCCCAGTTCTGATAGTTTCTCGCTGTTTGCATTTTTCCTACTTCTCATTACTTTCGTCTTTCTTCGATTTATTCTAAATCCAAATCCTGTACTCATTAGACTGTTCATTCCATTAAGCAGATCCTGCAATTCTTCTTCACTTTAACTGAGAATGGCAATGTCATCAGCAAATCTTATCAATGATATCGTTTCGCCCTGAATTATAGTCCCCCTCATGGTTATGTCTTTTATTCCCGTCATCGCTTCTTCGGTGTGTAGACTGCACAGCAGGGGCAAAATACTACATCCCTTTCGTACACACTTTTTACTACGATCTTTTCGTTCTAGATCTTCCAGTCCTATTGTTCTATAGTTCCCTCTTGGTACTTGTACATATTGTGTATTTCCTTACCCTATAGGGGGACCCCCATTTTCCTCAGCCATTTTACAAAGTCGAACGCTTGTTCCAGATCGACAAACCATATGACCATGTCTTGATTTTTCATCAGTCTTGCTTCCATTATCAACCACAACGTCAGAGCTGCCTCTAGTGGCTTTACCTTTCCTACAGCCAAACTGACTGTCATCTAACAGACCCTAAATTTTCTTTTCCGTTTCTCTGTACATTATTCCTGTCAGCAACTTGGATGTATGAACTGTTCAGCTGATAGTGCGACAATTTCCCGCACTTGTCGGCACCTATGGTCACACGAGGCAATTTGGACCATGTTCCAGACCTCCCTAACCCAAAAAGAAAAAAAAAAGAAAAGAAACGAGGTGATATTGGGAATCGGTCCCGGGTCCTTCCAAGTACAGTAACGCTAACCATTCGACTGCAGACGCATCTTTCTCTTTTTTTTTTCCTTCTGGTAACAATTTTTTTCTCCGTAGAATCTTAGCAACAATAGTACATTGATTCCAGTGCTCATTCCTGCAACACAGATGCAGCAGTTTCACTAGGAGACAACCTATCTTTAGGGATAGTCCAAATTTCCGCATTCAGTTACAGAAGCATCGCAGATGATGAACTGTCCGGCTCTGCCGAAGTACGCCAAGGCGTTCCCGAGACTGCCGTCCCCGGCTCAACGCAGAACCTAACTCTCCGATAGTTTACCGCAGATAAATACACTCCGCGACTCCCGCTGTGACAGGCCTCTTGTCGGGGAGCGGACGGTGTTACGACTGTACATTACACCAGCCCCCCACGGCTAAAGACTGTCACCGAAGTTTTACTGTAGTCTCGCCGTCAGCTTTACGGTGCCGTAAATCTGCCTCCCGCTGAGCGTGCTAGTCATTTGTCCCTGCGAAGTGTGTTTCCCACTACATGATTTCTGATTTCGAACGATTGTCGATAGAGGTAAATTCACAGGAATGAAACTAAAATGCTATCCACAAATAAGGAAAATATCACAAAAAGCATCATTAACTCGAGATAATATAAAGAAATTTACATGAGTATTAACTGAATTCTTCATCGGTGCCTCATGAAACATGGAAGTAGTCTCAAACAGGAAAGAATTCAGTAAAGTTCGGCAACTATTATTTCTTACAGGATGAACCACTGAGTTTCAAAATTAAATACTTCATCTGGTACAGCATGTTCTACAAAAGACAAGAACTTAAATTACATGAAAACAAGTATCGATAGAAGAATGCAACAAAGAGTACATTTATTGCGATAGGAGGAACAATTTTTGTACAGAAGTTTCGAAATAGTAGTTATTAAAACTGATAACAGACGGCGTTGTACGCCGCACAGTTCGTATTAGTGTCCACAAATGAACTCACTTTCTTTTTTTTTATGCAGTCACATTACAATCTTTTCAAAACGATCTCACCTCGTGGTAAGAAGATGGCCCAGACGAATAGCGAACAGTGAAATTTGCAATCACATCTTGTAGATTCTGAATGCAATGGATGCAGTTGTCGTACAGATCGCCGATTCGGTATCGTCCAGCGTGGTGACAGTTACGGTAGCCATTTTCTTTCTTTGTTACCCACAAAAAGTAATCACTTAGAGTGATACCGAGCCAATATGAAGACCGATCCGTGTGTATGCCACTAAATTTGGGGTAATCTAACGTAATAAGCCTGCCGCCGAAATATTTATAGCCGGCCGAAGTGGCCGTGCGGTTAAAGGCGCTGCAGTCTGGAACCGGAAGACCGCTACGGTCGCAGGTTCGAAACCTGCCTCGGGCATGAATGTTTGTGATGTCCTTAGGTTAGTTAGGTTTAACTAGTTCTAAGTTCTAGGGGACTAATGACCTCAGCAGTTGAGTCCCATAGTGCTCAGAGCCATTTTTGAAATATTTATCAAAAAGGGGAAAACTCTGTTCAGTGCTGTGTGTTAGAGTTTCATCTTGCATGAGTCACTCGACCTCTGGTGCATCATTAAACGCTTGCTGTGTGGCAGCAAACTGTTCCAAAATTTAAGTGTAACGTTAGCTAGTTATTAATTCTCACTTGTAAACACAGCAGATAATGCAAGTGTCAAACGTCGCTTTTTTTTTTTTGTCTTTTTTTTTTCTTTTTTTTTAGTCGAAGGATTTCAGTCTCTTTTGAAGTATCCCGCCACGAATTCCTCTCCTATCTTCATCTCAGAGTATCACTTGCAACCTAAATCCTCAGTTATTTGTTTGATGTTTTACTGGTGGCTTGTCCTATTTCCTATCTCCATGTCCCTCGTTCTTGCCAGTGTTTTTCATATGTTGCTTTCTTTGCCGACTCTGCGGAGGACCTAATTTTCAGCATTCTTATGCAGTACCACATTTCGGATGCTTCGATTCTCTCCTGTCTGACATTCCACTCGTTTTCACATTCGTCAGACATCAGCAAAAACATCGTGTTAGTGCGTTAGCGTCACTATAATAAATTACTGGGGTTAGGAGTGCACCCTTACTCTATGACAGAGCACATCGGTGTTTAGCGGTACAAAAGTTGTTTAATTTCTGTATTTCTGTCAAAGAAGCTCACTGGTTTACATAGATTGTGACAGTTGTCAAGATAACATATTACGCCCAGATTAGCAGAAATAACACTGAACACAACAATATCAAATTTAAATAGGTTCTCTACAAGATATTTCTTACATGTTGACAGTGAAGCACTGTCTGAGTTGGCCAGTATTACGTCAAATCATCCGATTCCAGTTTTAAGTTCGGTACTATTTAGGATGACAATCAATTTTATGGAGGATGGTTAGTTTTTGTGACAAGATGAGCAAAAGATTACTAAAGGTTGCTTATGATCACCGTGGACGCAAGCCGGTGATCCAACAATTTTACGCCCCTGCTCGTGGCATATACCTTTACCTGCGAAGTGCTGTAGGCTGCATGGCTGCTCTCGCCCTCTGAAAGTCCTACAAAAAGCTAATCTGAATATTTACTGAAACTCTCCGATGTTTCTTGTTAGGTGAGAAAACATGCAATCATCCCTAGCCTGGAAAATATGGCGATATACACGTGCATAGATGGAGCAGCGTCTATACTTCAACGCCCTCTCACTTCTCGCAAGAAATATTAACAATGTGACTGTTTCGTTTCTCTGCTATCAGAACTCAACGACTCTTCACCTAATTTCTAGCTGAATGTCAGCCAAAGTGAACGCAGTGTTCCCACAAGATTTCTCTTTATGCACCGTACAGAGCGTGATGCGACCTGTTCTACACTTGACGCTGGTTCAGAGGAGAGCCCCTGAAGTTGTTGGTATTCTGTCTTTCGTAACAAACTGTCCCTCACCTGTGTCCTTTCGTGCTTCACGTCGCGGCATTTTCAGACCAGTAGGAGCGTTTCTTTCATCTCGTGGAAACGACCCCTGCAAATCACAAAGGGCCTACCTTTAAACTGCGTCGGAATATCACCATTTCTACACCTTCTGAGTTTATTTCAGCCAATCGGACATTTTGTACCCGCTCCTGATGCCTAAAAGTTACACGCGTACTTCATGAGAGCACCGCAGACCTTTCACGTGATCAGTAACTGCGTTTCTGGCCTGTTTGTAGCCGTCTGGAAATTCCCCATCGCAGTTTTCTAAAAAAATTCTCCATCGCAGGCAGCTCTGGGCCGCTACCTGCTCCCCTCGATGTTTCACCCAGCGCATTAATTGTCCCTCCCGCCAAGGGTCATCGATTCTTGTTGAAAGCGTTTTGTTGATTGCAGGCTGTGACAGCGCAACTCGCATTTGTCCCCAAACTAAAGTGTCCCTTCCAGCAGCTTTTTTCACCTTTTCCTCATTGACATGCAGGATTTGAGTTGGGTGTGTTAATACCTTCCAATCGAGTGTCAACCCTTTTGGCACTACCTATTGTACATTTTGATGGGGCCAGCCGCGGTGGTCTCGCGGTTCTAGGCGCGCAGTCCGGAACCGTGCGACTGCTACGGTCGCAGGTTCGAATCCTGCCTCGGGCATGGATGTGTGTGATGTGCTTAGGTTTGTTAGGTTTACGTAGTTCTAAGTTCTAGGGGACTGATGACCACAGCAGTTGAGTCCCATAGTGCTCAGAGCCCTTTGAACCATTTTGAATCATTTTGATGGGCAAATTTACTCACTATCGCCGAAGTGACCTACTGGCCATTAAAGTTGCTACACCAAGAAGAAATGCAGATAATAAACGGGTATTCATTGGACAAATATGTTGTACTAGAACTAACATGTGATTACATTTTCACGCAATTTGGGTGCATACATTCTGAGAAAACAGTACCCGGAATAACCACCTCTGGCCGTAATAACGGGCTTGATACGCCTAGGCATTGAGTCAAACAGAGCTTGGATGGCGTGTACAGACACAGCTGCCCATGCAGCATTATCACGATACCATAGTTCATCAAGAGTAGTGACTGGCGTATTGTGACGAGCCAGTTGCTCGGCCACCATTGACCAGACGTTTTCAATTGGTGAGAGATCTGGAGAAAGTGCTGGCCAGGGCAGCAGTCGAACATTTTCTGTATCCAGAAAGGCCCGTACAGGACTGCAACATGCGGTCGTGCATTATCATGCCGAAACGTAGGGTTTCCCAGGGATCGAATGATGGATAGAGCCACGGGTCATAACTAATCTGAAATGTAACGTCCGCTGTTCAAAGTACCCGTCAAGGCGAACAAGAGGTGACTGAGACGTGTGACCAATGGCACTCTATACCATCACGCCGGGTGATACGCCAGTATGGCGATGACCAATAGACACTTCCAATCTGCGTTCACCGCGATGTCGCCAAACACGGACGCGACCGTCATGGTGCTGTAAACAGAACCTGGATTCATCCGAAAAAATGACGTATTGCCATTCGTGCACCCAGGTTCGTCGTTGAGTATACCATCGCAGGCGCTCCTCTCTGTGATGCAGCGTCAAGGGTAAACGCAGCCATGGTCTCCGAACTGATAGTCCATGCTGCTGCAAACGTCGTCGAACTGTTCGTGCAGATGGTTGTTGTCTTGCAAACGTCCCCATCTGTTGACTGAGGATAGAGACGTGGCTGCACGATCCGTTACAGCCATGCGGATAAATTGCCTGTCATCTCGACTGCTTGTGATACGAGACCGTTGGGATCCAGCACGGCGTTCCGTATTACCCTCCTGAACCCACCGATTCCATATTCTGCTAACAGTCAATCGCTCTCGACCAACGCGAGCAGGAATGTCGCGATACGATAAACCACAATCGCGATAGGCTACAATCCGACCTTTATCAAAGTCTGAAACGTGATGGTACGCATTTCTTCTCCTTACACGAGGCATCACAACAACGTGTTACCAGGCAACGCCGGTCGACTGCTGGTTGTGTATGAGAAATCGGTTGGAAACGTTCCTCATGTCAGCACGTTGTAGGTGTCGCCAGCGGCGCCAACCTTGTGTGAATGCTCTGAAAAGCTTATCATTTGCATATCACAGCATCTTCTTTTGTCGGTTAAATTTCGCGTCGGTAGCACGTCATTTTCATGGTGTAGTAATTTCAATGGCCAATAGTGTATGTCAGGTGACATATCCATCTACTTGTTATGACGTATAAAATCTCATGTAAGGTGCGAAATTAACATTCATTCCAGCTGCCATCTTACACCTATTCCGATTTTTCGACAGTCCATGATTCACCACCGTACAATTCTGTGCTCCAGAGGTACATTCTCAAAAGTTACTTCCTCAAAAAACGTCTATTTTTGATACTAGTGAATTTCTCTTGCCCAGGAGTGCCACTTTTGCCTGTCTGAGCCTGCTTTTTATGTCCCCCTTGCTTCGTCAGCCATTTGTTACTTTGCTTCCACAATAGTGGAATTCCTTAACTTTGTTGGTTTCACAATCACCAATTCTGATGTTAAGTTTCTCGCTGTTCTAATTTCTGCTACTTCTCGTTACTTTCGCCTTTCTCTGGTTTATTCTCGGTCCATATTCTGTACTCATCAGATTGTTCATTCCATTCAGCTGTCTTCTTCGCCTTCAGCGAGGATAACAATACCATCAGCGAATCCTATCATTGGTATGCTTCCACTCTCCATTTTAATCCCACTCTTGAACCTTTTATTTCCATCATTCCTTCTTCAATGCATAGAACGAACAGTAGGAGCCAAAGGCGGCAACCCCGTTTTATATTTTTTTCTAATCAGAGAACATCGTTCTTGGTCCTTTAGTTTTACTTTAACTATTGGTGGTGCTATATTTCTCGCTCACTTCTGCTATTTCTGTCTTCGGGCATTTGTGGAAGATATTTTTTCGAAGGTCTGATGGTATGTCCCCAGTCTCATAGGTTCCATATACCAGCCTGAACAGTAGTTTGGTTGCCACTTCCCACACTAACTCTAGAAACTTCGATGTAAAGCTACCTGCCCCTTCTGCTTTATTTGATCTTAAGTCTCCCAAAGCTCCTTTAAATTCTGATTCTAATGATGGATCTCCCTATTAATTCCATATCCACTCCAGTTTTTTTTTTTTCTGCCTTGTTATCGGAACATTCCTCCCCCTCACAGAGGCCTTCACTGTATTCTTACCATCTATCCATCCTCATTGAATTACATTTAGTGTTAGTGCTTCAACTCTTGCCTTAAATTTCACTGAAGCCTGTTTTGATCTTTCTGTATCCTAAATCAGTCCTTCCCAGAATCATTCTTTTTCGATTTCTTAACATTTTTCCTGTATCCATTTCTTCTTCGCTTCCCTATATTTCCCATATATTATATTAGTAAGTGATTTATACAGATGTACTCTTGACTTCCTCTGACCTTTTTTGAAATTCCATCTTCTTTCGATCATTCAAGCATTTCTTCTGCAACCCAAGATTTCTTTTCTGTTACGTCGCTGGTACCTATATTTGCCTTTCCAACACCTGTGATTGTCCTTTTTAGAGATATACATTACTCTTCAAGTGAAGTGCCTGCTGGGATATTCCTTATCGCAGTATCCACATCTTTAGCTAATTTCAAATGTGTCTTATCCTCAGTACTTCAGTGTCCCTCTTTTCTCCACACTAATTCTGACATACCGTGGTCTTGAACTTCCGTCTACTCTTCATCAACACTAAATTGTGATCTGAGTCTTTATCTGACTCGGGTAAGCCTTAGACAATCCAATAACTCATTTCGGGATGATGCAGTCCAGCAGCAATCTTCCGCTGTCTCCATATACCTTCTACTCTTGTGAATCTTGAACAAAGTATTCGCTATTACTAGCTGAAATTTATCGCAGAACACAGTTAGTCTTGTTCCTCTCTCACTTTTACCACCAAGCCCATGTTCTACCGTAACTCCTTTCCCTACAACTGCATAACAATACTCCATGATTATTAGATTTTCATCTTCCTTTACGTACATAATTATCCGTTCGATATCCTCCTATACTTTCTCTGTCTCTTCATCTTCTGCTTGCGACATTGGGTTCTATACCTAACTGTTTTCGTGGACATTGGTTTGCTGTCGCGTCTGATGAGAACAACGCTATCGCTCAACTTGCCTACTGTAGTTTATACACTCCTGGAAATTGAAATAAGAACACCGTGAATTCATTGTCCCAGGAAGGGGAAACTTTATTGACACATTCCTGGGGTCAGATACATCACATGATCACACTGACAGAACCACAGGCACATAGACACAGGCAACAGAGCATGCACAATGTCGGCACTAGTACAGTGTATATCCACCTTTCGCAGCAATGCAGGCTGCTATTCTCCCATGGAGACGATCGTAGAGATGCTGGATGTAGTCCTGTGGAACGGCTTGCCATGCCATTTCCACCTAGCGCCACAGTTGGACCAGCGTTCGTGCTGGACGTGCAGACCGCGTGAGACGACGCTTCATCCAGTTCCAAACATGCTCAATGGGGGACAGATCCGGAGATCTTGCTGGCCAGGGTAGTTGACTTACACCTTCTAGAGCACGTTGGGTGGCACGGGATACATGCGGATGTGCATTGTCCTGTTGGAACAGCAAGTTCCCTTGCCGGTCTAGGAATGGTAGAACGATGGGTTCGATGACGGTTTGGATGTACCGTGCACTATTCAGTGTCCCCTCGACGATCATCAGTGGTGTACGGCCAGTGTAGGAGATCGCTCCCCACACCATGATGCCGGGTGTTGGCCCTGTGTGCCTCGGTCGTATGCAGTCCTGATTGTGGCGCTCACCTGCACGGCGCCAAACACGCATACGACCATCATTGGCACCAAGGCAGAAGCGACTCTCATCGCTGAAGACGACACGTCTCCATTCGTCCCTCCATTCACGCCTGTCGCGACACCACTGGAGGCGGACTGCACGATGTTGGGGCGTGAGCGGAAGACGGCCTAACGGTGTGCGAGACCGTAGCCCAGCTTCATGGAGACGGTTGCGAATGGTCCTCGCCGATACCCCAGGAGCAACAGTGTCCCTAATTTGCTGGGAAGTGGCGGTGCGGTCCCCTACGGCACTGCGTAGGATCCTACGGTCTTGGCGTGCATCCGTGCGTCGCTGCGGTCCGGTCCCAGGTCGACGGGCACGTGCACCTTCCGCCGACCACTGGCGACATCATCGATGTACTGTGGAGACATCACGCCTCACGTGTTGAGCAATTCGGCGGTACGTCCACCCGGCCTCCCGCATGCCCACTATACGCCCTCGCTCAAAGTCCGTCAACTGCACATACGGTTCACGTCCACGCTGTCGCGGCATGCTACCAGTGTTAAAGACTGCGATGGAGCTCCGTATGCCACGGCAAACTGGCTGACACTGACGGCGGCGGTGCACAAATGCTGCGCAGCTAGCGCCATTCGACGGCCAACACCGCGGTTCCTGGTGTGTCCGCTGTGCCGTGCGTGTGATCATTGCTTGTACAGCCCTCTCGCAGTGTCCGGAGCAAGTATGGTGGGTCTGACACACCGGTGTCAATGTGTTCTTTTTTCCATTTCCAGGAGTGTAATTGTAACGAAACCTACTCCCCTTATACCAATTTCTGCTGTTGATGATATTACCCTATGTGCAGCCGGCCGAAGTGGCCGTGCGGTTAAAGGCACTGCAGTCTGGAACCGCAAGACCGCTACGGTCGCAGGTTCGAATCCTGCCTCGGGCATGGCTGTGTGTGATGTCCTTAGGTTAGTTAGGTTTAACTAGTTCTAAGTTCTAGGGGACTAATGACCTCAGCAGTTGAGTCCCATAGTGCTCAGAGCCATTTGAACCCTATGTGCATCTGACCAGAAATCCTTATCTTCTTTCCTTTTCTCTTCACTGAATCCCACTTTATGTTGACTGAACATTTGCATTTTTCTTTTTCAGTTATCTAGCTCTCTCACTACGTTCAAACTTTTTTTACATTTCATGATTTGATTAGCAGAAAATTATCCCGTTGTTTGTTATTCCATCTTTTTTCTCACGGTCATCTTCCCCTTGTCACTCCCCTCCCGGAAATCCGAATGGGGGACTAATCCGCAATCTTTTGCCAATGGAGAGATCATCATGACACTGTTTCACGTATGTGCCACATGCCATGTACACATACCTTATGAGTCATTAATGCTATGGTGTCCATTTCTTTCTACGTCCTCGCGCTGTTGATCATCGTTGATTCATCCGCCTTTTAGAAGCATTTTCCCGCCCCAAGGGCAAGAGATTGCCCTGAACCTCTGTCCGGTGCTCCGTTCTCTTTGATAAGGCCGTTGGCAGAACTAGGATGACTTTTTCTGCCAGAAGTCATCGGTCGCCATAGCTGATGATTTTTATTCAGAATTTAAGCAGTGCTTGGATTCGAAAGCATGACACAGAAAGTACTGATTATTAGCCTAAGGTGCTACCCTTAGACCAAACAGTAACTTTCAGAGAACGCAATGGTTTCACTTCACACAAATTGGGATTTGTGGAACCCCAAAATTGCTCCTTTTGTTTGCTCACGAATTTGCTCAGATGGAGCGTTCTTCATCCGTGAAGTAGCTGTTGCGAACACTGAACCTTTCGTAGTTAATCATTATGAGACCCTGGTTCTCAAAGTCTGTCCTTATCATAGCGTTCACTGGTATAACCTGCTGACTTTGGATTTTGCATGTAAACATTTGAAGATTGCTTCACAGGGCTGTATACGTGCTGCGCAGCTTCGAACCTGCCTCGGCTGCAATTATTCGAACAGATTTTCTCGAAAGTAGCTGAATGAGCATAATTGTGGCGACACTTTCAGAAGTGACGACAGTTCGTCTGACGCCTATACAGGGTGATTCATAAAGAATACCACAACTTTAAAAATGTGTATTTAATGAAAGAAACATAATATAACCTTCTGTTATACATCATTACAAAGAGTATTTAAAAAGGTTTTTTTTCACTCAAAAACAAGTTCAGAGATGTTCAATATCGCCCCCTCCAGACACACGAGCAATATCAACCCGATACTCCAACTCGTTCCACACTCTCTGTAGCATATCAGGCGTAACAGTTTGGATAGCTGCTGTTATTTCTCGTTTCAAATCATCAATGGTGGCTGGGAGAGGTGACCGAAACACCATATCCTTAAAATACCCCCATAAGAAAAAATCGCAGGGGGTAAGATCAGGGCGTCTTGGAGGCCAGTGATGAAGTGTTCTGTCACGGGCTGCCTGGCGGCCGATCCATCGCCTCGGGTAGTTGACGTTCAGGTAGTTACGGACAGATAAGTGCCAATGTGGTGGCGCTCCATCCTGCTGAAATATGAATTGTTGTGCTTCTTGTTCGAGCTGAGGGAACAGCCAATTCTCTAACATCTCCAGATACTGTAGTCCAGTTACAGTAGCACCTTCGAAGAAAAAGGGACCAAAAACTTTATTGGCTGAAATGGCACAGAAAACGTTCACCTTAGGCGAGTCACGTTCATACTGAGTTGTTTCCCGCGGATTCTCAGTGCCCCATATACAGACATTGTGACGGTTGACATTCCCGTTAGTGTGGAAAGTTGCTTCATCACTAAACACAATCTTTGAAACGAAAGATTCATCTGTTTCCATTTGAGCAAGGATAAAATCACATAAATCGATTCTTTTAATCTTATCAGCTGCAGACAGTGCTTGAACCAATTTCAGACGATAAGGTTTCATAACTAACCTTTTTCGTAGGACTCTCCATGCAGTTGATTGTGGAATTTGCAGCTCTCTGCTAGCTCTGCGAGTCGATTTTCCTGGGCTGCGAACAAATGCTTGCTGGATGCGTGCTACATTTTCATCACTCGTTCTCGGCCGTCCAGAACGTTTCCCTTTGCACAAACACCCATTCTCTGTAAACTGTTTATGCCAACGTTTAATACACCACCTATCAGGAGGTTTAACACCATACTTCGTTCGAAATGCACGCTGAACAACTGTCGTCGATTCACTTCTGCCGTACTCAATAACACGAAAAGCTCTCTGTTGAGCGGTCGCCATCTTAGCATCAACTGACGCTGACGCCTAGTCAACAGCGCCTCAAGCGAACAAATGTACAACTAAATGAAACTTTATAGCTCCCTTAATTCGCCGACAGATAGTGCTTAGCTCTGCCTTTTGTCGTTGCAGAGTTTTAAATTCCTAAAGTTGTGGTATTCTTTTTGAATCACCCTGTATAATAACTCACGCAGGCTATTTGTTCCAATCTGGAGAATATCTTGCTATTGGCTTATGAATCAAGTACTTTTGGAATATTAATGCGTGTGCCTTGATCCCATACTACTGTGATATTCCATTACCCCTGAAACACGCGTCGTTGAATGGAATACACAATTTCAGTATTTTCTTCTCTACGCTGGCCCCCTTCACGTTTCAAAGATGGAACTGATCGCTCAGTACTTCGTAGTACTATTTATAGAAACTACGTGTTGCCATTAGACCACCATCTGTTAGCAGCTTTTGTAACTACAATTCTGAAACTTCCGTACAGAATTCTTACAGTTTTCACAGCGAACATACCATTTAGTGCGCTCTTCTATGGACCTTTATTTTCATATTTTCTAATTTTACAATCAGGGAGTCCTTTGTTGGATACCCTGCATGTGGATGATACGCTGTAGTTACGGGCTGATACCACTAGTCAATGAAATACTTAGCTAACCAAATAAAACTTCCATCGTAACAGAATCCAGTTCACCGTGGAGATGGGTAGTAATTCTATAAAATCCTTAACATTTACGTTAGCACGGAGAAACACTCTCTTAGAATTCACAGTAAAACAATACCTTACCAGTCTGTTACCCTGAAAAGCCCCAGCATCAAGAACTTCACAAATATGTACCTTTCCACTGCATGGTGTAGCGCCTCGTATCACTTCTACTGTCTGAGCCCTGCCTTTTAAATCAAAGTGAAGCTATAAAACTTACCTCTGTAAGTAATGTCAATAGCTCTGACGTAATTGGTAACATTCTACGAAAAATGAAAATGCATACAGTTATACCACTTCTGTACGCTGGACCAACAGACAGTCACTTGTAAACAAAAGCAGTACTCTGTGTGCTGGTGAAGTTTCAGATAGCCTTTCAAAGACCTCAAAGTCTGGAAAGTGGAGACCTACTTTTTACAGCAGTAAAAACATCGTGAAAGCTCTGGTACAGTATGGTGCTTTTAAAAACACTCGCAAGCACTAAGGAAAAGCATATATCGGTGAGTCAGGAAGAGATGCCGCGGGGAACGTGAGAGAAGTGGAGACTAGGAAAAACAGATTCCGTATTTTTAATACACCATCTAACGGAAATAACCCACATAATAAACATTGTGATGTTTTACATACTGCTGAGAAAAGTAGAAATATGACAGAGTGGCAACTTATAAATCAATAAACAAATGACGCAGAATGCAAGTTTACTTTTGAATGAACAAATGCGACTTACTTTTGTTAAAGTAAATTCTGATTATATAAATTTTGTGTTATAATAGTAACACCTACTGTATTATTCAACGTTGAATGTCATATTTTCCTTTATTATATAAAAATTATTATCATTCTTTTCAAACAGTCAGTATCTGTTGTCGGCTAAAACACAAACAAATCGAATCGCTCACAAGAGCCCACCCCTTAGTTTAGAGAATATCTTCCACCCTTGATCAGAAATAGCCTTTTTTTGTTCTCGAAAGAACCTGGGGATAATTCTTGACCATCAATTAGACTAGACACAAAATACAACTGCAGTCTGTAAGATGGTTGAAATGGTTCTGAGCACTATGGGACTTAACATCTGTGGTCATCAGTCCCTAGAACTTAGAACTACTTAAACCTAACTAACCTAAGGACATCACACACATCCATGCCCGAGGCAGGATTCGAACCTGCGACCGTAGCAGTCGGGCGGTTTCGGACTGCTCGCCTAGAACCGCTAGACCACCGCGGCCGGCTGTAAGATGGTGTCAGCGTCACTTCATTCACTACAGAAATATAAAAAAGTATTCCCTGTCGAGCTTAAAAAGAAACTCGTAGTCACTAATACCCCCATACCTGATTACGGTGTTCCCCTGCTCCAACGACTCTCGTACGAAACCCCACACAGCATGGAACTGCCGATGATTACTTGTTTACGATACATTAATGACGTACGCTATTCTGATCGTATCACTCCTGCCTACGAATACTTGTCACGGCTACGTGCCGATAAGCGTAGAGACTGCAATACCCTGCGACTGCTGTATCGTCTTTACAAAAATTGCGTTCCGTCTTACTTATCTTTAACTCTTACACTATTATATGCATAGCGTAGCAGGAATACTTGTTTTCAACGAAGTAAAGTCATCTCTGTACCATTATCAGGAACACGCTTTGAAACAATCTTGCACGAAGTATCACACAGGCTAAACTCCTTTCAAACTTCAAAAAACATCTAGTGGTCCACTTTCTATCGCAATAGCCTTCTCTCCCTTATATCTGTCTGCAGCTCACTCTCGTCACTCTCTCGTATCCCATACCTTTTCGCTCACCCTTGTCTACAGAGTCCTCTGTTCTTTCCTACTAACCACTGTCACTGTAATTTTTAGCTTATCGTCTTTCTTTACTCCTTCCGCTTCTGACAGTATTAAATACGTTTTAAAACGTAGTAAGCTAAACTGATCCATCTTAATGCCCTTTATTATTATTATTATTATTATTACTATTATTGTTAGTATTTTGTGATATACACTCCTGGAAATGGAAAAAAGAAAACATTGACACCGGTGTGTCAGACCCACCATACTTGCTCCGGACACTGCGAGAGGGCTGTACAAGCAATGATCACACGCACGGCACAGGGGACACACCAGGAACCGCGGTGTTGGCCGTCGAATGGCGCTAGCTGCGCAGCATTTGTGCACCGCCGCCGTCAGTGTCAGCCAGTTTGCCGTGGCATACGGAGCTCCATCGCAGTCTTTAACACTGGTAGCATGCCGCGACAGCGTGGACGTGAACCGTATGTGCAGTTGACGGACTTTGAGCGAGGGCGTATAGTGGGCATGCGGGAGGCCGGGTGGACATACCGCCGAATTGCTCAACACGTGGGGCGTGATGTCTCCACAGTACATCGATGATGTCGCCAGTGGTCGGCGGAAGGTGCACGTGCCCGTCGACCTGGGACGGGACCGCAGCGACTCACGGATGCACTCCAAGACCGTAGGATCCTACGCAGTGCCGTAGGGGACCGCACCGCCACTTCCCAGCAAATTAGGGACACTGTTGCTCCTGGGGTATCGGCGAGGACCATTCGCAACCGTCTCCATGAAGCTGGGCTACGGTCCCGCACACCGTTAGGCCGTCTTCCGCTCACGCCCCAACATCGTGCAGCCCGCCTCCAGTGGTGTCGCGACAGGCGTGAATGGAGGGACGAATGGAGACGTGTCGTCTTCAGCGATGAGAGTCGCTTCTGCCTTGGTGCCAATGATGGTCGTATGCGTGTTTGGCGCCGTGCAGGTGAGCGCCACAATCAGGACTGCATACGACCGAGGCACACAGGGCCAACACCCGGCATCATGGTGTGGGGAGCGATCTCTTACACTGGCCGTACACTACTGGTGATCGTCGAGGGGACACTGAATAGTGCACGGTACATCCAAACCGTCATCGAACCCATCGTTCTACCATTCCTAGACCGGCAAGGGAACTTGCTGTTCCAACAGGACAATGCACGTCCGCATGTATCCCGTGCCACCCAACGTGCTCTAGAAGGTGTAAGTCAACTACCCTGGCCAGCAAGATCTCCGGATCTGTCCCCCATTGAGCATGTTTGGGACTGGATGAAGCGTCGTCTCACGCGGTCTGCACGTCCAGCACGAACGCTGGTCCAACTGAGGCGCCAGGTGGAAATGGCATGGCAAGCCGTTCCACAGGACTACATCCAGCATCTCTACGATCGTCTCCATGGGAGAATAGCAGCCTGCATTGCTGCGAAAGGTGGATCTACACTGTACTAGTGCCGACATTGTGCATGCTCTGTTGCCTGTGTCTATGTGCCTGTGTTTCTGTCAGTGTGATCATGTGATGTATCTGACCCCAGGAATGTGTCAATAAAGTTTCCCCTTCCTGGGACAATGAATTCACGGTGTGCTTATTTCAATTTCCAGGAGTGTATACGGTACTTGGTGTTTCTGGACAGATGGGAGACCTTTGGGCCTTAGTCTGCTCAGTTTAAACAGGCATTAAAGAAATAAATAATATCTCTGTAAGTCGCACATCATTTTATTTGTGGTTCCGACATTCAGATGTCATCTGAAGATGGCCTAAGAAGTCGAAAATCATTTTATAATTAAAGTTGTAGAGCATGAGAAAAATGTTTCCTTGTTGATATGAATTTGTATGAATGTTGAGTATAACTGCCAATATAATACAAAAAGCCATCACACCCAGCGAGGTAGGAACATTACTGCAGTTCTTACATGTCTCGTGAGTAAATGCAATTTATTTAAGGGGAGTAGGACGTCAAACGGGGCCGACTTGGAGCAGGAGAGGCACCACAGGACATTTTAATTTCTACTGTCTATACTTTTACAAATAAATTCATAAAACTTTGTCACCATGACCAGGAAGGATTGAGGACTCATACTCATCGCAGTGGAAGTTCAGAAATGTAGCAAAATACCTTTTTTTTTACATGTTAAATTTAGTCATTTTTTCTCTTATTGCTGGCTGCATTTGTTGCTATAGGTACACTTTTCTTCCCAAGTAAGAGAAATTCTTCAATGAATTTTTCATAGCATACAAACAGTAGTCACAGGTGCATGAAACTCTAGAATTTACCAAATCTATTAAAAAACTGTGGAAAAATTGAGATAGTTAACCATCAAACTTGAATTTTTTCTTAACATGAAGTTTAAAGTGTAACAGTTCATTCATTTTTTCATAAATTAAATAACATCTAGTGTTTCAAACTATGGTTTGTACGCTGTGCAAAAGTCATCAAAGAATCTCTCTTACTTAGGAAGAAAAGTGTACCTATAGCACCAAATGCCGGCAGTAGTAAGTGAAAAATGATGAAATTTCACATGTAAAAAAATGTATTTTGTCACGTTTTTGAGCTTGCACTGCTATGAGTATGAATCCTGAATCCTTCCTGGTCATGCTGTTAAAGTTTTATGAATTTATTTGCAAAAGTATAGACAGTGGAAATTAAAATGTCCTGAGGTGCCTCTCCTGCCCCAAGTCGGCCCGTCTGATGTCCTATCCCCCCCTTAAGCACGAAGTACGCTTGTCAGCCAGAACATTATGACCACCGTCCTACTACGGATATTAACCCGTCCAGGCGATATCAGCGTCACCTGGCGAGGAATGAGTCCAAGTCAGACACACGCACGGTGCTTGTGGTATCAGTGAGCGTGCTGTCCGCACGTAGAATGGGGAAGGCGCGCAGTCTATCTGAATTTGATCGTGGGCATATTCTGATGGCCCAGAGGCTCGGCATGAGCATTTCGAATGCTGCACGACTTGTCGGGTGTTCGAGGAGTGCCGTGAGTGTCTTCGACAGGTGGCGGAAAAACTAAGGTTAATGACGTCCAGACATCGTGGGATTTGGCGGCAACTCCTCGATACAGATGTCGAACGTCGTAAGATGGGCAGACTGGTAAAACTGGACAGGCAGTGAACTGTGGCAGAACTGACATCAGAATTTAATGCTCGGCAGAGTGCAAGTGTGTCTGAACACAAACTGCATGGAACTCTCCTAATAATGGGCCTCCACAGACGAAGACTAATGCTTGTGCCAATGTTATCACTACGACATCGCAAACTACGACTAAAATGGGCGCTAGATCATCGGCACTGGCCGTTGGCACAGTGGCAGGGCGTTGCATGATCTGATGAATCCCCATACCTTCACCTCCATGCCAATGGGAGAGGGCTAATCTGTCGTCTTCAAGGGGAACAACTTCTTGACACCTGTACTGAAGGATGGAGACAAACTGGCGGCGGCTTCATTATGCTCTGGGGAACATTCAAGTGGGCAACCATGGGTCCAGTGGAGCTCATAGATGGTATCATGGTGGCAGAGGAGTATCTCACACTGGTTGGAGACAACGTACAACGCTTCATGTCGATCATGCTTCCCAACAGGCGTGGCGACTTTTCAACAAGACAGTGGGTCATGTCACAAAGCCAAGAGTCTGATTAAGTGGTTCGAGGAACACAGTGGCGAGTTATAACTGATGTGCAGTCCCCCTTTCCCAACTCGCCAGATCTGAACCCGCTGCAACACATCTGGGATGTTACTGAACGTGGCGTCAGACTCATCGTCCTCTACCCTGAATTTACGGGAATTAGGTGACTTGTGTGTGCAGGTGTCCAGTGACGTATCAAGGCCTCATAGCTTCCTTGCCATGACATTTCGCCACTGTTAACAGTGACCAATGTGGACATACCAGCTATTAGGCAGGTGGCCATAACGTTCTGGCTGATCAGTGTATAAGAGTTAATAACGACGAGTAATCGTAATCGTAAACATCCTGAATGCGTCTGTATCAACACTTTGTCTTTATCTCAGGCAGCGCGGAGAGTAGAAGAGTTATACATAAAATATGTGGCAGGCGATTCACTGTTGACATCGCTGCCCCCAGTGTCGACGATAGTTGGGGTCAAGTATGCGCGGCGTCCAAAACGAGTTGTGACTTGGCGACTTGGAAACACGATCGGTGGCGGTGGAAGAGTGCAGCGACTCCGTGGAATCACGTGTGAGCGGTGTCTCGATGTTAACTGGGGACAAGGCAGGCTCGAGTGTGTAGATGGATACTGCGAAGGAAGCGCCATTTGTGATTTTTTTAGTTTCTCCCGGCGTATTTGATAATCAAAACATCCACGGGTGTGCTGTCGGTCTATAGTGTCCAACGGGCACAATATTTCGGCGATCATACATGTCGCCATCATCAGGTGAACTGACGGACTGAGCTCCTGTGAACGTGCCGGCACGGAGATCCGTACGCTATGGCTGCTCAGAGGGAACTGGGTTTGGTCGCACTCTCGGGGAAAATCGCCCGCATTCTGAAGAAACACCGGGTCGGAACTGTGTTTTGTCCTCCAAATAAATCTCGTGCACTGGTGGGGAGCGCCAAAGATGACCTCGGTTTGAGGAAGGCCGGCGTGTACCAGATTCCGTGTCAATGTGGCAAGTCGTATATTGGTCAGACGATGCGTACCGTCGAGGATCGATGCCGTGAACACCAGAGGCACACTCGACTGATGTATCCGAGCAAGTCGGCGGTCGCTGAACATTGTTTGTCTGAAAATCACGCCATGGAGTATGACCGCACGAGGATTCTGGTACAGACGTCGAGATACTGGGACAGCGTTGTTAGAGAGGCCATCGAAATTCACACCAATGACGACCTCATAAACCGTGACTGTGGCTATAATCTTAGCAAGGCTTGGGAACCAGCGATTGGGTTAATCAAGAGTAAATCGAGCGAACGTATGGTTGTGACGACCACGGCGGACAGAGCCATCACACCGACGTCATCTCAGACGCCGTCGCAATCTGTTCCACCGCGCGACCGTGGCGCGGGGCGCGGACGGCGGAGGGAGCGCGCCGCGGGCGGAGGGTATTTAAATCGGCCGCCGCCGCGACCGAACCCAGTTCCCTCTGAGCAGCCATAGCGTACGGATCTCCGTGCCGGCACGTTCACAGGAGCTCAGTCCGTCAGTTCACCTGATGATGGCGACATGTATGATCGCCGAAATATTGTGCCCGTTGGACACTATAGACCGGCAGCACACCCGTGGATGTTTCGAAGCGCCATTTGTTTGTTAAGTGCAGCCGCCACGTAACTGTATTTAAACTGTGAAAAAACTCTTGGGATACCTCCTAATATCGTGTCAGACCTCCTATGGCCGGCGTAGTGCAGAATCCCTACGCGGCATGGATTCAACAAGCCGCTGGAAGTCCTCTGCATAAATATTGAGTCACGCTGCCTCTATAGCAGTAAAAAGTGTTGCCGGTGCAGGATTTTGTGCACGAACTGACCGCTAAATTATGCCCCATAAATGTTCGATGGGATTCGTGTCAGACGTTCCGGATGGCAGAATCATTCGATCCAATTGTAAAAAACTGTAATCCAAACAATTTGCGAACAGTTGTGATCCAGTGACATAGCGCACTGACATCTATAAATATCCCATCGTTGTTTGGGAACATGAAGTCCATGAATGGCAGAAAATGGCCTTCAAGTAAACGAACACAACCATTTCCAGTCAATGTTCGGTTCAGTTGGACAAGAGGACCCAGTCCATTTCATATCCACAGACCCCACACCATTATGGAACCACCACCAGCTAGCACAGTGTCTTGTTGACAACTTGGATCCATGGCTTCGTGTGGTTTCCACCACACTCGCACCCTACCATCACCTCCTACCAACTGAAATCCGGACACCTCGTACCAGGCCACTGATTCCAGTGGTTTAATGCCCAACCGATACACTCACGAGGACAGCGACGTCGTGCTGTTAGCAAAGGCAGTCGCGTCGGACGTCTGCTGTCAGAGGCCATTACCACCAGCACTGTAATAAAGGATACGTTCGTCGTACATCCCACACGCGTTTCTGATGTTATTTCACAAAGTGTTGCTAGTCTGTTAGCACTGACAACTCTACGCAAACGCCGTTGCTTTTCGTCGTTAGGTGAAAGCCGTCGGTCACTGCGTTGTCCGTGGTGAGAGGTATTGCCTGAAATTTGCTAGCCTCAGCGGACTCTTTACAATAAATCTCGGAATACTGAATTCTCTAACGATTTCCGAAATAGAATGAGCCAAAGCGTCTAGCACCAACTACCATTCCGCCTTCACAGTCTGCTAACTCCCGTGGTGGGGCCCTAAAAACGTTGGTATTTTTTCACATTAATCACCGGAGTACAAATGACAGCTCAGACAATGTAGTGCCCTTTTATACCTCGTGTAAGCGATACTATCGCCATTTTTGTATGTGGGTATCGCTATCCCATGACTTTTATCACCTGGGTGTATAAGGGACAGTTAAATGAAAACGAGGACGACGGGAAAGAAGTAAGTAAACTGTTTATTATTTCAAGAGTACCCTCCAAAAGGTCTCCCACAGTGACATAAGACAGTCAGTACCTCCATGGAGAAATGTTTGCAGTAGCCTACAGAATCATGATTGATCCCAGGCGTGTACCTCTTCGTCAGAAGCAAATCGACTGCCACGAATGTCTTTATTCACGCCTTCATAAATATGGAAAGGCCATGGGGAGCGATCGGGAGTGAAAGGAGAACGTGTAAGGGCTTTCCAGAGAAACTTCTGCAGCAAGGTCCTTCGCAATATGTGGGCGGACCTACGCTTTACTCTGCGTTTTTTGTTGCACTTTTTGGTGATTGCCTATCATAGAGCTTTTCCCTGATGTGAAAGTATTATTACAGAATCGAAGGTAGCTGCGGTAACAATCGCATAAATCATAATTATATTACATGTAACGAGGCACCAGAAATCATGGTTTCCGAAAGTTAAAATTCTCTGGAAATATTCCTGAACAAGATCTGAAATTTTGTCAGCCGATATTAGTTTTCACCTTGCATGTTCTATATTGAACTAACTTAAACTGAATCAGTGCCTTGTTTCTCAAGGGCTGTCGATTTCGTTGAAACTGAGTCAAAAACTGTCTCAGAATCGTTGGTACCCGTTTAGAATATAACTATTGACGAGTGAGTGGTATTAACTCATCCATTACGAAGCCGTCTACAAAGCTGTATTTTCTCATCTAGAGGACGGACACTTCTATTTCCGCTTTCTCTGCTTTTCCACAAGCAACGAGAAACTTACAGATCTCAATTTTACCGTTGAGTCTTTAGTGAATATGAAACGACAGTAGATAATATCGAAAAGTGAGCTCGGTACCACGGTGAAGTTGTCGTTTGTCGCCGGTCTACGTCTCAACTGGAATCGTTACAGGACGCTGAGGCTCGGAGGTGCACTTTGCTTGGGATTCAAAACGCCTTGTGGATACCATCCCGCAACGCACCTGGTTCAAGGAGCGGTGTCGAGGAAATGGAGTCCACATTCAACTTTGCTCTCTGAGTCCGTTATATGCTAAAAAGTAAGACAACAGTTGACGGTATACGAGTAATCAGTCTCTTTCAGATGAGGTGTTCTTGTCTGAATCGTACTACGTAGAAAGTGGAAAATTATTTATTTAGATACGTAAAAGTGAGAAACTTTACATTCCGCAAAGTTATTAGCATGTACCTCATGTATTTAACTCAACTAAGCGCGAATCAGTTTAAACCAGATTTCTTTAAATCTTAGTTAGGGAGCTAGCATTAATTGAATTTTTAGGGGTGGATGCAGCAAGCTGTACATAGAAACTCCCTGGCAGATTAAAACTGTGTGCCCGACCGAGACTCGAACTCGGGACCTTTGCCTTTCGCGGCCAAGTGCTCTACCATCTGAGCTACCGAAGCACGACTCCCCCCCGGTACTCACAGCTTTACTTCTGCCAGTATTTCGTCTCCTACCTTCCAAACTTTACAGAAGCTCTCCTGCGAACCTTGCAGAACTAGCAATCATGAAAGAAAGGATACTGCGGAGACATGGCTTAGCCACAGCTTGGGGGATGTTTCCAGAATAAGATTTTCACTCTGCAGCGGAGTGTGTGCTGATATGAAACTTCCTGGCAGATTAAAACTGTGTGCCCGACCGAGACTCGAACTCGGGACCTTTGCCTTTCGCGGGCAAGTGCTCTACCATCTGAGCTACCGAAGCACGACTCCCGCCCGGTTCTCACAGCTTTACTTCTGCCAGTATTTCGTCTCCTACAGAAGCTCTCCTGCGAAACTTGCAGAACTGGCACTCCTGAAAGAAAGGATACTGCGGATTCATGGCTTAGCCACAGCCTGGGGGATGTTTCCAGAATGAGATTTTCACTCTGCAGCGGAGTGTGCGTTGATATGAAACTTCCTGGCAGATTAAAACTGTGCACCCGATCGAGACTCGAACTCGGGAACTTTGCCTTTCGCGGGCAAGTGCTCTACCATCTGAGCTACCGAAGCACTACTCCCGTCCGGTACTCACAGCTTTTCTTCTGCCAGTATCTCGTCTCCTACCTTCCAAACTTTACAGAAGCTCTCCTGCGAACCTGCGAACCTCCAAGCTGTACATAGCTGCGTTTAGATGGTGTATTGGTGCCGGAACGTTCATTTAAGTGAAGTGCTGGAACAAGTGCCCATCTTCTTGAATGCAGAACTCAGTCTGCATTCTAAACAACCTGCTAACGAAATGTAATGTCTCTGGTTTCACAGAACGACAAGTTTCGTCGATCCGCTGTTTGAAGTCAACTGTGGTCCTCAGAAATGACCCGTACTGTCTCACGATTTAACACCAACATATTTATTTTTATGGTTGTGTCTAAATGGTGGTAGCTAAAGAATCGTGTTTTTCACCGAATCCAGAACCTTAGATAAGTTACTCAATGTCTCTATCTGTTTCCCTGTCTCATAAATAAGAGAGAGGGTTGCGTAGGAGATACACGGAGAGAGACGGGTGGAGGAAGTGGACAGAGTGAGGGCAAGGAAGCGATGTGGTTTCGAGTAGAAGTTAAGAAGGCGGTGACGAGAGAATATTAGATAGGGACAAAATGAGACGACAAAGGAGGAAGGACTGCACATTCCTGCTGGAACAGCACAGAAATCACCATATGTTTGAATATGCAAGTCTTAAGAATTCTTGATACGCTGTTTTTATCATGAATTTGTGGAAATGATCAGACAGAGTCAGAGTGATGTCCCACAAATGGCTATGCTGGCGGCTGTGTTAGCAGCCCAATGATAAAGACGAGATGGTCTACGTCATTTCCCTTGACTAACTCTAAGGATATGTTTCGGTATTGTGGCGCAGGGATTTCGAAGTGTACCGGGCTTATAGACATGCACCTAGAAAGAAACAAAAAAATTGTTACTTAACCTTATTTTTTCGGAGGATAATGAAAACTTTACCTCGTACCAGCACTCGTGTTCCATCGATACACCACACCACTATCGCCTCTCACATTTCGTCCCCCTAACTATCCCCTGCCTTGGCAGGTCGTCCTGTTTTACAGCACATACTACATCAGCATTTATTTTAACTGGTTGCAAATATGAAAATTAAATTTAAAATACGTTATTTATATATTTATGCAGTTACTTCAGCTGCCAAGACTAGGGCCCTGAGACGCTCTTTTACGTCTATCCAGACATCCATATTGAGTCAGCATTACAATTTGTGTTGTACGTGAGCTACATATATGACGATAATCTCAATCATAATAATCTATACTATTAGATAAAGGCAAGTCTTTGTTTAACATTATTAAAGACAATCTCGAAAAATACTTGACCGATTTACTTAAAATTTTTACATGATACCCTAAAGAACATCCAGACAGATATAGACTTCATATATTTTTAAATACATATAATGTACATAAATATGTATGTTATATACAAATGTGTAGCTACCTCAAATTAGTTAGTTCAGGTTTTTACACCATTCTTTAAGTAACATTCTGACGAACATAGGCTATACATTTCTAACGCATATAATACATAAAGATAAAATGTTCTTATAAAAAATCTCTGACGATTCTTCATAGTTTTACTTCAGATTTTTGGACAATACTCTAACAAACACTTGGACAGGCGTAAGTATTATGTAAATATATACACTGAAGAGCCAAACAAACTGGTAATTTCGTTTCATCTTTTCTGGGAAACTTGTTATTTTTCAAAACATTCATAATTTCCTTTAGGTCGTCGAGAGATAGTGATTTTGAATCAGAATTGGACAGATGTTTTTCAGAATCTACTTTTTCTATCCGGTGCTGACAGTTGAGATGTGAATTAAAATACTTGGCTAAAATTTGCGTCTTATTTTTCAGGTTGGGTTCCAGTGGTCCACTGGGAAGGCGGAAGTACAGACTAGATGGCTAACAATCTCTTAAATTTTCTCTAAATATCTTGGAAAAGTGTCTGTTGTTGCTCTTGAAAATTCATTTTCAATTTCTTTATGCCAGTTTGTGTCATACCTTCGTTTTTTCTTCCTATTGATTTCCTGTATCTTTAAAAATTGTGGTCGTTTTCTGGGGTTTTGTTGCTACTGAAAGTTTTCCGCGCCTGTGTTTTTCCTTATAATGCCTGAACACTTGCAATGTTACACCACCTGTGCTTCCTCGTTTTTGGAGATTGACCTAATGTCTCAGTGTTTTTCAATGTGTAAGTAGGCTTTTAGGTTTTCTTATTGGTAACGCCACGTAGCGCTCTGTATGAAAAATCACTGGCTGTGCTGTGCGCAGTCTGTGGGTCGTTTGCATAGTTGTCTGCCATTGTAGTGTTGGGCAGCTGGATGTGAACAGCGCGTAGCGTTGCGCAGTTGGAGGTGAGCTGCCAGCAGTGGTGGATGTGGGGAGAGAGATGGCGGAGTTTTGAAATTTGTAAGACTGGATGTCTTGAACTGCTATATACATTATGACTTTTGAACACTATTGAGGTAAACACATTGTTTGTTCTCTATCAAAATCTTTCATTTGCTAACTATGCCTATCAGTAGTTAGTGCCTTCAGTAGTTTGAATCTTTTATTTAGCTGGCAGTAGTGGCGCTCGCTGTATTGCAGTAGTTCGAGTAACGAAGATTTTTGTCAGGTAAGTAATTTGTTAAAGGTATAGGTTAATGTTAGTCAGGGCCATTCTTTTGTAGGGATTATTGAAAGTCAGATTGCGCTGCGCTAAAAAAATATTGTGTGTCAGTTTAAGCACAGTCTTGTATAATTGTTCAAAGGGGATGTTTCATATGTCGACCCTTAGCCGAGGACAACTCACTGGAAACTTCTGATTTTTTTCTTGTAGTTTGTGTAATTAGTGTAGATTTTGTTTATTGCTAGCGCGTAATTGTAGAGAGAATCTCCTTTGTAGTTGCAGTCTTTCATTGTTGTACAGTAAAAAAAAACAGGTTTGGCATGCATGTAAATTTGCACCAAGTATTTCGCAACTGCGCTTGCAATTAACTAGATAGTATTTTCAGTGGTATGTTAATGTGTTCTCTTATTTTTTCTCTTCAAATTGTGCTTTTCTGTGTTATCGTGTGAAATATTGTGACAATAATGGCGTGTGAAAAACGTAATACTAGGCTCCAAAGTAAACTGAGAAATGACAGTGAAGACGAAAGCAGTGTGTTAGCGCTACCGTGTAATGAATTAACTAATGTTCAAACTAGTGATTTGGTAATTGTGCATAGGGAAATGGAGCGGGAGGCAAATAATGGTGTAGACAGTGAAACAAGTAGTGAACAGGGAAGCATTATCGATCGATCGGTCGGCAACAGCTCGCCTCAGGAATCCGAAATGACAGAACACAATATTGCAAATACTGTAGATTCAGGTTTTGGGTCCTCACGGTTTTCTCAAATGAGTCAAGACACATTTTCTGCTTGTCAGAATGTGAATGTTGCCGGTGAAAATGCACTGCCAAAAAGCATAGAGAAACAGATTCCAGGCACTAACACACTATTATTGCAATTAATGCAACAAATGGAACAAAATCAGAGACAAACACAGCAAAATCCTCAAAAGTTAGATACAATGGAACAAAATCAGAGACAAACACAGCAACAGTTAGACTCAATGGAACAAAATCAGAGGCAAACACAGCAAAAGCTTCAAAAGTTAGACACCTCACTTGAACAAACACGTGAAGATTTAACTACTGAGTTACATAACATTGAATCGAAATGTCAAAAAGTCTGTAATGACGTAAAAACACAGATTTGCGAGCATTTTCAACCTATTTTCTCGCGGCATGAAAATGTATTACAGAATCACGAAGCAGTCACAAAAGAACTGCAAACTATTGTTCATGAAAATCATGAGACCTTGGAAGCTAAAATTGACTCAGTTGCATCTACCGGTTCGGTTACGCAACTTGCAAAAACTCAAGAAAACTTAAAGGACACAGTAGATACTCTGAAAATTGGTTCAGAAAGACACATGGAGGAAATTAGTTCATTATCAGAGAAAGTAGTTGAACTTTCGGATCAGCTAAATAATTTATCTACGAAGGTAGATGACAATCTGAATGACACAAAACTGGTAGTCTTTAATGGCACAGAAGAGTACGAACAAATTAGGAAATTCAAACAAAATCAGAATCAAACTAATACGCAACACCAAAGAGAAATCCGGGAAGTACAAGATCAGCTGACACAGGTAATACAAGAATTACGTATTTCAGGGGACACTTGCGCTCCAATACGGGAAGAGGGATATAGAAATACGGAAGAGCCACAAAACAGTAACACAGGGCACTTCAGAAATTATGAAAGAAATTGGCAAGGTACACCGAATTTTGAGATGGAACCGCCGAAACGACGTAACAATGACCGACATGCGTCTCGCCGACGTGATGATTTTGACTGTAAGCTGTTCACGTAAATTCAAAACATTTAAGAATTCTGGCAACGACATCCATCCACAAGCGTGGCTTCATCAATTCTCTCATTGTTTTCCTCCCAACTGGTCATTAGAACACAGATTAGAACTTATGTGTGGCTATTTAGAGAATGAACCAGCTGTAAATCTGCGATCGGTCATTCACGATTGCCACAGTGAAGGAGAATTTTATCATGCCTTCCTCTCAGCGTACTGGTCTCAAGCCACACAAGACCGAGTAAAACATGGCATCATAATGATGAAACATTTCGAACAATCTGAATTTTCCAGTCTTGTGAAATATTTTGAAGAAATGTTGCACAAGAATGAGTACCTGTCAAACCCATACAGCCCGTCAGAACTCATCCGCATTTGCTTAATGAAATTACCTGAACATTTACAGCATATTATTTTGGCAGGACGTTGCAAAGACGACATTGAAGCTTTTCAGGGACTCTTACAAGAATTAGAAATTGACACTGACAGTCGCGAAACGCGAAAACAGGAACACAAAAATTACAGGTCACATCCGTTGCAATTCCGCGATGAAAGAAATAATAACTGGACACGACAAGGCTATTCTCACAACGCAAATCGTGACCAAAACAGTCACCACCCATATGACAACCACTAGCAGAGTAACAATAGTTACAGAGAAAGATCGCATTTCCGTAGTAATGAATATGACAGAGATTACCATAGAAACAGACAATATAGGAACAGAAACAATTATTATCAAGGGAGACAGAATAACTTCACACGCAACAGTTCAGCGCGCAGTTACGATTCCGGGAGAAATTCTCCACCACATGACCGACAAACAAGAAACTATGTAAACTACCCACAAAACGACAGGCCTGAATTCCATCAGAACTGGCGGGATTCAAACAGAGCAGGGCACTCTCGACAAGGTGAATTTGTAGAAGTTAGGTCTCCTAATCCCAATAATGACGCGCGCCAACAAAGGAACAGACAATGACTCGCACCGCAGGCAGCCGCATGCGCCGGCTGGCTCAGAGAAAAATAACATAGACGCTAACCTTGAGAAAAATTTTAGCATTCCTCACCGACGTATACCGCATGATAATTCCGTTCAAGTTGAACCTCTGCATACTAGGAAGAGTAAAGGTTTACACCACATTTCACATGTAAAACCGTTTATTGAGAGATAATCTGCTTTTTAACTTTGTCTTTGCCATAAAACTTTTCACTTCACGTTTCTAGTATCCCCTTAGAGCAATGAATTACTGTGCTGATAAACCTCTTACATTATTTGATTTTCAAACAGCTGAGCAGAACTGAACGTACTCAGACATTTCGCTCTTTACCTATTCTGATCAACACTAAACTGACAGCCAATATTTTTAGCGCAACGCAATCTGACTTTCAATAATCCCTACAAGAGAACGGCCCTGACTAACGTTAACCTACACGTTTCACAAATCACTTACCTCACAAAAATCTTCGTTACTCGAACTACTGCAATACAGCGAGCGCCACTACTGCCAGCTAAATAAAAGATTCTAACTACTGAAGCACTAACTACTGATAGGCATAGTTAGCAAATGAAAGATTTTGATAGAGAACAAGCAATTTATTTACCTTAATAGTGTTCAAATGGTTCAAATGGCTCTGAGCACTATGGGACTCAACTGCTGAGGTCATTAGTCCCCTAGAACTTAGAACTAGTTAAACCTAACTAACCTAAGGACATCACAAACATCCATGCTCGAGGCAGGATTCGAACCTGCGACCGTAGCGGTCTTGCGGTTCCAGACTGCAGCGCCTTTAACCGCACGGCCACTTCGGCCGGCTTTAATAGTGTTGAAAAGTCATTATGTATATATATCAGTCCATGATATCCAATATTACAAATTTACTCATTCTGATGGACACACGTCCAGATCGCCCGCTCTCAAAATTCCGCCATCTCTCTTCCCAAATCCACCACTGCTGGCGGCTCACCTCCAACTGCGCAACGCTACGCGCTGTTTATAGCCAACTGCCCAACAATACAATAGCATTTACCCGAACAATGCAAACCAACCACAGCCTTCACACAGCCCAGTCAGTGATTTTCATATAGAGCGCTACGTGGCGTTACCAACATAAAAACCTAAACAGCCTACTTACACTATTAGATCAATAATGAAACACTCATGTCACAAAGTACTGGTAACCGAGAGCATGGCTAACATCGAACAAGACAGGAAGAGCTCTTAATGCCGACTTTGGCGCGCAGTCCGTATCTCTTACTAGTTTCGTCACAGTTCGTGGATTTCCGATCAAGTTCGTACTTACTAATATATGCGTTTGTTAATGAACGGGTGTGAATTTTAACGAGGCAAAATTATGATAAATAGCTTTAAACATCCAGAGGCTCCTCCTAGTATTCATGTTGTCATAAATGACTTTAATTATTAAGCTACAGACTACAGCACTTCCTAACTATCTTGGATACATCAATAAGAGACAATAATTTATTAAAACTGGTAAAAATGTCTTCCTCGCGTAAGAGGCACCTTACAACGGTTACTTGTTCCACAGTCGTTTGGCTGAATGGAGAAGGAGATGGGGAAAGAAACAGAGTACAGATGCTTGACACGTCCCATCTGCTACTGTAGTAATGGAATAATGAAAGGTATCTGGTTTGTGAGTAGAGGACACCACAAAGACAGCGACGAAGTAACGAGAGTGTGTGATATTTACATCTACTGTCCCGCCACATCCAGCGTAAACGAGCATAAGAAGGACTGTTTCATGCTTTTAAGTATTTTTAAAACTGTTGATATGCATTTCACAGCTTCCAGACCGCCCTCGCAAATGTAGAGGGAATGAAAAACAATTCGGGAAAAAGAAGAAAAACCGAGGTAATTTACCGCTACAGAGCGCGACTAACGCGAGAAGCTGCAGTATTCATTGCGACATACAGTGCAGCGGCAGACCGCAGGAAGTACCAAAACTGCGGCGTAAATTTGCCGTCGCCCGGGCCGTTCCGCCTTTGCCACGGCAGACACTTGTCGCCGGGCCGCGTCCGGTGTGTGGACAGGTCAGGATTCCGCTGACAGCAGAGCAGCCTCTCCAACACGTGTGCCGGCAGCTGCCGCTCCACAGGCAGCTGGGGCGGCCACAGAGCACAGAGCGAATGCTTTCCTCGGCGCGCACAAGGATTTGTCTGTGTGAAGCGCGGCCGCTTGCTGCGCACGTGTCGCCGTGACGGCCTCGCTGACGCGCGCCTGCCTCGTAAACAGCCATACAGACACGGACGTAGACGAGAAGCCGCACGCCGCCCCTGCAGGGTCGCGGGGGAAGATCGTAAAGAGCGCGCCGGTCGCGACCCGGCCGGATTCCGCGGCGCCGGGACGGAAATACCGCGCGGGCCGCGAAAATACACAGCGAGGGGGCGTGGCCGCCGAGCAGAGCCGGGTCGTGACACGGTGGCTGTGGCCGGGCGTTCGAGGCTCTGTTTACGATCTGAGGAGTTACTGCCGGCCGTAAGCTGCCCCTCCGGCAGATCTTTAATACAGTGTCAGCGACAGTATAAAACGAGCACTTTACATCGTGGCACCATTATACATACACATGCAGCATGTGAGGCCCACTTACAAGGGGAGGCCGCCAATTGTGAAATTCAGATTCGATTCATACTGCACATAATAAAAGCTCATGGCCAAAGGTGTAATGTGGCAAAGCACCAAGATGCACTTCTCAGCCGTTGTCGAGAAAATCGACAGTTAAAAGAAACCGTTGCGGTGAAATACTCTCTACGATTAATAACTTTCTACAGCGTCGTGGCGCAGCGGTACGCGCTCGGGTTCGTACTCCGAAGGTCGCCGGATCGAATCTCGCGCCATGCAACCTTTTTTTTTATTATTAGTTTTTTGTAATATATATATATATATATATATATATATACTATTAATGAATTGCTTATGCATGTTGGTGAAGGCGGATCGCTCTCCAATTGTACCGCCTCCATTTTTCCCTTTTTTTTAACAGGGTGTACCAAAGCTCTCCCGTACACACTGATTTTATATATATATAATTCCCGGCAATCAATTGCAACAATTATGCATATAATAAGTTGTTGAAAGTCGTTTGTCGTGGAAAAACTGGCGACTTCGAACATCATTATGTTTTCCGCAAACAAAGTTGTATTTCAAAAATGTTATTAATTATCTTCATAATGTTATCCACGTATAGTTAACGGAAGACGTAGAAACGATATTCCGAAACGAATACGTACAGCGTAAGTCAAACGTTCGAATTAGAATAGAGACACCACGAACACAAATTTGCTGTGACAGGTATGAAATATAAACTCCGTTACTCGCTCGTTACACTTGAAGCACAGATGTCCAACGGGCCGAAAGGAGCCGCCGCATAACAGCGTAGTTGCGTGCTAACTTCGACAGAAGGTAGATGCGGTCCCTAGCGCAACTTATAACATCGTCGAAAATCAGTGTTGACGGGAGAGCTTTGGTACACCCTGTTAAAAAAAAAGGGAAAAATGAAGGCGGTACAATTGGAGAGCGATCCGCCTTCACCAACATCCATAAGCAATTCATTAATAGTTTATATATATATATATATATATGAATTACAAAAAACTAATAATAAAAAAAAGTTGCATGGCGCGACATTCGATGCGGCGACCTTCGGATTACGAACCCGAGCGCTTACCGCTGCGCCACGACGCTGTAAAAAACTATTAATCGTAGAGAGTATGTCACCGCAACGGTTTCTTTTAACTGTCGATTTTCTCGACAACGGCTGAGATGTGCATCTTGGTGCTTTGCCAAATTACACCTTTGGCCATGAGCTTTTATTATGCGCAGTATGAATGGAATCTGAATTTCACAATTGGCGGCCTCCCCTTGTTAGTCATACTCGTATTTTGTGAACTGCCAGTATCTGTACTGACTAACCAGGAAAGTACTTGGGCTCGAACAAACAGATCTGTATGAACGTTTGGTTACAGGACCATTATGCATCTCTGAATATGCTGGTGGGTGTCGTTTTTCTGCAAAACTTTGCAGTCGCAGTCATGCTCTAGACATCACTGGAGATGTAATTGTAGACGCCATACGCAATGTAGCAATCTTAACTATAAATGTAAACCTCTTGCGTAATAATCATCGTACATGTTCTCCAGTGTGCTGTCATCAAACGCCGTGATGATACTTCCAATTTTAACCTTCTTCATGGGATACGGTTGGTATTCACTGTCACTGCTTCCGTCGCCTCTTCCAGCACTTGCCGTAGCACTACCGTTTGCAATGAGTTGTTCGTCATTATAATCCCTATCATCATCATTATGTGTTAGTGTTACAACAGTATCTGTTTCTAACTTATGCTCATATTTCTGCACTATAATAGATACCAGAAAACATGCGAATGATTCGTCTTCTACACCAATACCATCTTCACGAAGAAGGGTTCTTTGTAACTTCATCTCAATTAATCGCAATACATTAGCAGGATTGATTACCAGTCGCCGTGCCATCGGACGCTTCAATACACAAATAATGTTACAAAATGCAACTTCAGAGGCACACTGCACCGTCCCTACTGGTGCCGACTGGCGTACCGGCAGGTCAGTGTGCAATGCGGCATGGCGTAAGCAGGGACCTCTAACGGACAACTGCAGAGTTTTGTTGATGCGGGAGTATCACTAGTGCAATAAGAGACCTTCACATTATTTCTCACACGATTTTGGTGTATTTGTGTTTGTTCGAGCGCAAGTACTTTCCTGGTAAGATTCGATACCCAAGACATTTTCTACATTTTTTGTTACATACTTTCCAATTTGATTCTAAGAAGCTGATAAGACGCAAAAGATGTTAATGGAACTCCTTTATTTTCATAACGTGTTTTGGGTGCAGCCCGTCATTGAATGACCTACTTAATTAATAACGCTTTTTTGTATTACAAATGTCAGTGCATACAGAAACATAGTAATAGGGGAATTACAAATATATAGCAAAGAAGTCCCTGAATTTTAAGACCGTAAAGTTACTACGCTCACGTAAGGAAAGAAATACTGACATGGCATACAGGCAGTAGATGACAAATGTATACAGGGTGGTCCATTGATTGGGACTGGGTCAAATATCTCACGAAATAAGAGTCAAACGAAAACACTACAAAGAACGAAACTTGTCTAGCTTGAAGGAATACACCAGATAGCGCTATTGTTGGCCCGCTAGATGGCGCTGCCACAGGTCAAACGAATATCAACTACGTTTTTTAAAAATAGGAACCTCCATTTTTTATTACATGTTCGTGTAGTACGTAAAGAAATATGAATGTTTTAGTTGGACCACTTTTTTCGCTTTGTGATAGATGGCGCTGTAGTAGTCACAAACATGTGGCTCACAATTTTAGTCAAACGGTTCAAATGGCTCTGAGCACTATGGGACTTAACTTCTGTGGTCATCAGTCCCCTAGAACTTAGAACTACTTAAACCTGACGAACCTAAGGACATCACACACACCCATGCCAGAGGCAGGATTCGAACCTGCGACCGGAGCGGTCGCGCCGTTCCAGACTGTAGCGCCCAGAACCACTCGGCCACCCCGGCCGGCCTACATTAATGCAATAAATGCTCAAAATGATGTCCGTCAACCTCAATGCATTTGGCAATGCGTGTAACGACATTCCTCTGAACAGCGAGCAGTTCGCCTTCCGTAATGTTCGCACATGCATTGACAATGCGCTGACAAAAAAAAAAAAAAAAAAAAAAAAAAATGTTGCCAGGCGTTGTCGGTGGATCATGATAGCAAATATCCTTCAACTTTCCCCACAGAAAGAAATCCGGGCACGTCAGATCCGGTGAACGTGCGGGTCATGGTATGGTGCTTCGATGACCAATCAACCTGTTCTGAAATATGCTAGTCAATACCGCTTCAACCGCACGCGAGCTATGTGCCGGACATCCATCATGTTGGAAGTACATCGCCATTCTGTCATGCAGTGAAACATCTTGTAGTAACATCGGTAGAACATTACGTAGGAATTCAGCATACATTGCATCATTTACATTTCCATCGATAAAATGGGGGCCAATTATCCTTCCTCCCATAATGCCGCACCATACATTAACCAGCCAAGGTCGCTGATGTTCCACCTGTCGCAGCCATCGTCGATTTTCCGTTGCCCAGTAGTGCATATTATGCCGGTTTACGTTACCGCTGTTGGTGAGTGATGCTTCGTCGCTAAATAGAACGAGTGCAAAGAATCTGTCATCGTCCCGTAATTTCTCTTGTGCCCAGTGATTGAACTGTACACAACGTTCAAAGTCGTCGGCAAGCAATTCCTGGTGTGTAGAAGTATGGTACGTGTGCAATCGATGTTGATGTAGAATTCTCAACACCGACGTTTCTGAGATTCCCGATTCTTGCGCAATTTGTATGCTACTGATGTGCGGATTAGCCGCGACAGCAGCTAAAACACCTGCTTGGGCATCATCATTTGTTGCAGATCGTGGTTGACGTTTCACTCGTGGCTGAACACTTCCTGTTTCCTTAAATAACGTAACTATCCGGCGAACGGTCCGGACACTTGGGTGATGTCGTCCAGGATACCGAGCAACGTACATAGCACACGCCCGTTGGGCATTTTGATAACAATAGCCAAACACGATATCAACCTTTTCCGCAATTGGTAAACGGTCCATTTTAACATGGATAATGTATCACGAAGCAAATACCGTCCGCACTAGCCGAATGTTGCGTGATACCGCGTACTTATACGTTTGCGACTGTTACAGCGCCATCTATCACAAAGCGAAAAAAGTGGTCCAACTAAAACATTCACATTTCTTTACGTACTACACGAATATGTATTAAAAATGGAGGTTCCTATTTAAAAAAACGCAGTTGATATCAGTTTGACGTACGGTAGCGCCATTTAGCGGGCCAACCATTGCGCCATCTGGTTTCCCCCTTCAACCTAGACGAGTTTCGTTCTTTGTTGTTTTTTCGTTTGATGCTTATTTCGTAAGATATTTGGCCCGGTCACTATCAATGGACCACCCTGTATAGCGGTTCTCAACGTCGAATAGGTAACCTCCCTTAAGCTAGGTGGTGTGTGAGTGGTAGCAGTGCAGCCCGCCAATGCAGGAACTAAACTATTACTTAAAAAAGTAAGCTTTGTTTTACAATATGAACAGAAATTTATACACTGAAGAGACAAAGAAAGTGGTAACCTGCATAATATCCTGTAGTCCCCCCCCCCCCCCCCCCACCGAGCACGCAGCAGTGCCGCAACATGACATAGCCTGGACTCGACTAATGTTTAAAGTACTGCTGGAGGGAATTACCACCGTGAATTCTACAGGGAGGTCCATAAATCCGTAAGAGTACGAGAGGTGGAGATCTCTCCTGAATACCACGTTGCAAGGCGACCCAGATATGCTCAATAATGTTCACATCTGGGAATTTGGGTGGCCAGCGGAAGTGTTTAAACTCAGAAGAATGTTCCTGGAGTCACCCTGTAGCTTTTCTGGACGTGTAGTGTATCGTATTGTCCTCCTGGAATTGCCGGAGTTCGTATGAATGTATAATGGACACGAATAGCTGCAGGTGACCAGACTGGATGCTTACGTACGTGTCACCTGTCAGAGTCGTATATAGACGGATCAAGGGTCCCATATCACTCCAACTGCACACACCCCATACCGTTACAGAGCCTCCATCAGCTCGAACAGTACCCTCCTGACATGCAAGTTCCATGGGTTCATAAGGTTGCATCCATACCCGCACACGTCTATCTGCGCGATACAATTTGAAACGAGACTCGTTCGACCAGGCAACATATTTCCAGTCATGAACAGTCCAATGCCGGTGTTGACGGGCCCAGGGCAGGCGTAAAGCTTTGTGTCGTGCAGTCAACAAGGGTACTCGAGTGGGTCTTCGTCTTTGAAGACCCACATCGATGTTGTTTCATTGCATTGTTCACACGCTGACACACATTGAGGGCCCAGCCTTGAAATCTGCAGCAGTTTGCGGAAGTGTTGCACTTCTGTCAGGCTGAATGATTCTCTTCAGTCGTCGTTGGTCCCACTCTTGCAGGATCTTTTTCCGGCCGCAGCGATGTAAGAGAGCTGATGTTTTACCAGATCCCTGATATTCATGTTGCACTCGTGAAATTGTCGTATGGGAAATCCCCACTTCATCGCTACCTCAGGGATGGTGAGTCCCATCGCTCGTGCGCCGACTATAACACCACGTTCAGACTCATATAAATCTTGATAACCTGCCACTGTAGCTGGAGTACCTGATCTAACAACTGCACCAGACACTTATTGTCTTATATAGGCATTGCTGATCGCCGTACAGTGTTCTGGCTGTTTACATATCTTCATATTTGAATATGCATGCCTATACCCGTTTCTTCGGCGCTTCAGTGTAAAACTTTAGCATATAACCTTATTGAAACATAATTAAGACAAGCGTGAAAGATAAAAAAGTAAAATAAAAAATGAAACCTGAGTATAAAATCGAACTTACAAAAGTAGTTCTTTTTACTTGACTTCGCATGCACATCGCAAATAAAGCGAGAGATGATTAATTTTTGTTGTTTACAGCATCATACACAATGGTAAGGAGAGGTGGACTACAGATTGGTTCGGGCACCAACAGTCGTTGTAGGAAAGCTGTGTCGTACGTCCGACCTTTGTGTCTGCACAGTGAGTGTACTAATGTGTGCAAATTTAGCTTACCACTTAGCGCGCAAATGGACAAAACCTCTGAACTATCTTCTCAAGTCCAGGTTGTCAAACAGACCTTCTAAATAAATACGACCCTGGCCCCCTGTAAGGCAGCTAATATCAGGTGTGGATCGTCCCAAACATCAATAGAACTGCTGCTGTCAAGTACCTAGAATCATTCATTAATAAAAGTGAATGTTTGGGGTCTATTCTAGAAAGACAAAACAGCTATTCCATGTTTTATTCGACACATAATTTATCAACGGTTCCTTTCAGGTGTCAAATGATAAACAACAATCATGTTCCATTACTTTTGATAATAATAATAAAATATTTAATTCTGGGACATACTGAAATGACGATTATTAAAATCGTTATCTCTACACATGAAAATTTTTTATCGCAGCAAAGAACGAATATTAAAATTCCTCATCAGCTCATTTAAATCAACGTTGTCATAGCTGGTCAATGCACCGAGTTGGGGGATAAATTTACTTTTTGAACCAATGAAAAAACTCTCATGTACTCAATGTGAGGATAGGTTAGTATCCTAGCTTTTGATATTTAATGGTCAAAGCATACGCAAGCTGGAGTGAGCAAAATCTAGACTCAACATTTACTGTGACCTAATGCACGATGGTTATGGCGTCACCTCCAGACAGCACACTTGCTAGGTGGTAGCCTTTAAATCGGCCGCGGTCCGTTAGTATACGTCGGACCCGCGTGTCGCCACTATCAGTGATTGCAGACCGAGCGCCGCCACACGGCAGGTCTAGTCTAGAGAGACTCCCTAGCACTCGCCCCAGTTGTACAGCCGACTTTGCTAGCGATGCTTCACTTTCTACATACGCTCTCATTTGCAGAGACGACAGTTTAGCATAGCCTTCAACTACGTCATTTGCTACGTCCTAGCAAGGCACCATATTCAGTAATTAGAATGAAATCTGAACAGACAATATTGTGAATCATGTACCGTCAAGAGCGACGTTCATTATTAATGGATTAAAGTTAAGTATCAAACTAGCTACGTCCGCTTTCTGAATTCTAATTCCTTGTCATGTTCCAGACCTCACGTCAGTATAGTCCTTCCCTCCTCACGCCAGCCTGCGTGAGCTAAATCGCGTGCATTTTGTCCTGCTCTAGTAACACGGTGCTGGCTCTTCTGCCAACACAGCAATGGTACTTTACCATGCGGCATCTGAAACGGCTTTGTCTCCAAGCTGGATCTGAAATGCCAATTCCCTAGTCTGGCCTTGACTGAATTTAGTCAATTGCAACTTTTCTGCGTTTCGTAGAACGTTATCTTTCCCTAGTCGAAATAATGGCTATTGCACACTCGCTGTGGGTGGGAGCGATGTTCACAATTTCTTTTCCCGCAAAAATAACAGCAGGAATATTTAACTAACGCTTTGCTGTCTGTCGCCACGATACGTGAAGCGTATCGTCCACACTTCGCAGACAGCAAACTCAACGCCTTCACTTATTTCCATACACTTGTGCGGTCTGCCGCAAGATGAGAGAGAGAGAGAGAGAGAACCTTAATTTTAGGTTTCAAAATGCTCCCCACCGTGTCGCGTCTGCGTCGCCTGGTATGGCTTCAGCCTATCACCTTCTCACTGCAGATGTATAAACGTTATTTTTCTTTCTGGCCTTATTTATGCTAAAACGACTAATGTATTGTTCTGGCCTTACCCCTTTCTGCACTGAAGCTCGCCGTTCTCTTTTTTTTTACGAGTTTTACGATATCATTAGCCACCTGCTCGATTCGTCTCCAAAACGTGTTTCACTTTAACCTGTTGGTTTCATGCCACCGTCCACATATTGGTAGAGCTGCAATTGCCTTTTGTTGATATAATGTCATTATTATTTTCAGAGGATCTCATATTGGATAGCTTCAAATGGTTCAAATGGCTCTAAGCACTATGGGACTTAACATCTTAGGTCATCAGTCCCCTAGAACTTAGAACTACTTAAACCTAACTAACCTAATGACATCACACAACACCCAGCCATCACGAGACAGAGAAAATCCCTGACCCCGCCGGGAATCGAACCCGGGAACCCGGGCGTGGGAAGCGAGAACGCTACCGCACGACTACGAGATGCGGGCTATTGGACAGGAAGAGAAAACATTAATGAACAACTCAACAGAGCAAAAAGAAGATTTAGGTGACTTGTAATTCTCCCAACAAACGAAGTTTCATCGTAAGTGGTGGAACAAGAAACAAGAGTCCAGCTATCGCAACAGTGACAATGGTGAAGTCAGAGTAGTGGTTAGCCGGCTTTTGCATGGTGTCACAAAATGAAGTTGTAAGTGAAAGTGGGTTGAGAGGCTGCCACCGGCCGTCCTATACTGTGGCGGCCGAGAGCGCTCCAAGTACAGAGCTGCCGGGAGCGTGCCTCAAGGGGTGCGCCACTGGGGCTGTCAGATCCCGCACGACCGCCATCTGCATCGGACCGAAACTTGCAGTTCCGTTGCCAACTGTTGTATGCCACTAGTGTGGTGTTGACACATGATACCACAACATGTACTAATGAGAACTGCAAATTAGAAATTAAATTAGCAGCCCATCAGAAATTCTGAAGAACTATGGTGTATTGCTTGTTACTTGTTTGTTGATTGCAATATGAGGTTTAGTACGATGACCAGCACACATTCCAAATACTTCTAAGACATCCAGATCCCTGTCTTTCAGTTTGAAGTGTAGAATATTTAAACTACTCTCAATAGGTCGCAACTGGTGGCCATTGACTCTTAAATCACAGCCTACGGCATTGATATTTCTTGCGAAGCTCAGCTCCCTCAAATTTCTTTTAAAATCACTTCCCATTTCACCTGTGTAAATATTGGCGTGTGTCCTACAGGCGCCTGCTGACTGGATTTACCTGAGTTTTTATCCCTCCGACTGAAAGTTGTAATATTGACAGTTTTGGCTGGTTTCATTGCCTAGGGGCTGGGGTACGTAGCTGCCACATTACAAGCCAAATACTGCTCAGTCTACAGTATACAATACGAATATGCACGTGAATCGAATGGTCGAAGGTTCCTATCACTCGGCAATTGCGAATTTTGAACGTGACATATACATTTATAAACGAAAGATTACAATTTAAAAAAATCGGTAGGTACTATTTTAACGACTTTAAATGATGAGTAAGATAGCAGAAGCACTTATGAGAATGCCGTATATTTCTGCAAAACACTTATTGGTGTCGATGGTCCAGTAATTAAGTAAAATATAAATTGAGTAACAGGGAGACGATAGATTCCTAGCCGGCCGTGGTGGCCGAGCGGTTCTAGGCGCTTCGGTCCGGAACTGCGCTGCTACTACGGTCGCAGGTTCGAATCCTGCCTCGGGCATGGATGTGTGTGATGTCCTTAGGTTAGTTAGGTTTAAGTAGTTCTAAGTTCTAGGGGACTGATGACCTCAGCAGTTAAGTCCCATAGTGCTCAGAGCCATTTGGACCATTTTTTCCTAATGTCGCCTCTCGATAGAACATTGAAGGAAGATACATAAGCTTATTTGCAGCTTGTGGCTGCATTAATACGTTTCTGTAGACATTTACATTTCTAATATAAAAATGCGTTATTTATTTAACGGGTTATCTGATGGTGAGCTACACCCAGAATGCGTTATGAAAATGAAAGAGTTCCATTAACACCTAGTGACTACGTTTTGCAACATATCAGATTTTTTAGAGACATATTAAAAACTTCCCTAAAAATTGTCACACGCCTCTCTCATGATTTTTCAGTCGTACTTATAATTTTTTGTAACATACTCACGACCTACTGTCAGTTGTAACTACGACGAAGACAACCAGCAAAAACCATTTCTTTTAGTCAACAGTCACACTTTTTTTGTCCAATGACTACCGACTTTGGTACCATGTACCATCGTCTGGCCATCCTACTGAAATGTGTATACTGGGGTACACTTGTATGTCGCACCAGAAAAGATAAGAACATTAATAAATTTAAATGGAACTAATATACTATAAACAATGAATGTCTGTGATAGGCTTGATAATGCGAATCGTTAAAAAAAATTGAGTGCTAGTAATTTACCAAAATCAGCACCGCCTCCCAGTCCAGGTCACATATTTTTTTAAAGAAGTTGGTTTTTCTTAAATGTTCTTGTTTATCAGCCAAAAGAATTTCATGTGCATTTTAAGTATTATGGCCAGAGTTGCACACTGCTGAGCCCGTATCTAACATTCATATTTTTTGTGAGTGACGAGATCACATCGTGTTACTCCGTTCCTGCTTTACAGGTAAGACACTTTAATTTATTTGTTATGTGAACAGGGCCTTAGGACTCAGTGCTTAAGGGGCTGAATGTGTTTTGCTCTGACTCTGTTTCTTTATTGGCATTGGGAGTTGCATTCCCCAATCAATTCGTGTAAACTTTTATTAACAAAAACTGATTAAGCACACCACTTGATCAACAACAGATCACACAGTGAATTTGGATAACGCAAATGTATATTATTAAAAGAACGTAACATTACATAGGGTGCATTCTTATCACTTCTGGCGGCAAATTGCATCCGTTTGTAGCATACCACTGACCTTTAATTTTAGTACATGGCACATGTACTTAGGTAAGTGATGGACGAGGAATTTAGTGTTTAATGTCCAGTCGACAAAGAGGCCATTAGAGACGGAGCACAAGGATGGGGAAGGAAACCGGCCGTGCCCTTTGTCAAAGGGCGATGTAGGGATATCAAACAAAACCTTAAGCACGATGATCGTACCTGGGATTGAACCGTCGTCATCCCGAGTATGAGACAAGTGAGCTATTCACTGAGCCAACGCCCCCGGCTCAGGTAAACGAGTCTGATAAATGTTGCGCGCCAGGGTAAGGTGCTGTCCATATTTTGACGACTTATTTACCGTTAGTTAGCTATAGTTGAGAAAAGTATTTTCTGAATTTGTTTTAAAGAATATTTTGACTGTGTACTGTGACTGACTGCAAGACGGTCTGATTATGGTACTTGGTACCAAAACTGGTAGTCATTGGACCAAATAAAAGTAAGACTGTAGACCAAAGCAAATAGCTTTATTTATTTTCATAATTTTTTGTTATTGAAGAACATTGAAAATGGCTAGAACTGACATAACATAAAAACTCAGTTAAATTAAGCTAACAGAATAAGCACAGCATTGTGAGTAGTATATAGCAGGGTGGTTCAGCTAAGGTATAGCCGTTGTTACAAGGGACGATGCAGCTATCGTTGATGTGCTTCCTTGAAAAATCGCGAGACAAAGCGCTGTTAGCACACGGAATGAGCTGGTTGACATGATTTTGCGGTCTCTGCGCTCTCCGGGGTCGTCGTCGCCTTAGTTGGCTCTCAAACCATACAGTTCGATCACTAAAACTGACGCATCAAATTCTTACGTTTGCTCTAGTTGTAAGTATGCTGTTTATGTTTTCTTATTGGTAACGCCACGTAGCTCTCTGTATGAAAATCACTGGCTGTGCTGTGTGCAGTCTGTGGCTAGTTTGCATTGTTGTCTGCAATTGTAGTGTTGGGCAGCTGGATGTTGACAGCGCGTAGCGTTGCGCAGTTGGAGGTGAGCCGCCAGCAGTGGTGGATGTGGGGAGAGAAATGGCGGAGTTTTGAAATTTGTAAGACTGGATGTCATGAACTGCTATGTATATTATCATTTTTCAACACTATTAAGGTAAATGCATTGTTTGCTCTCTATTAAAATCTTTCATTTGCCAACTATGGCTGTCAGTAGTTAGTGCCTTCCGTAGTTTGAATCTTTTATTTACCTGGTAGTAGTGGCGCTCGCTGTATTGCAGTAGTTCGAGTAACGAAGATTTTTGTGAGCTAAATGATTTGTGAAAGGTATAGGTTAATGTTAGTCGGGGCCATTCATTTGTAGGGATTATTGAAAGTCAGATTGCGTTGCGCTAAAAATATTGTGTGTCAGTTTAAGGACAGTCATGTATAATTTTTCTAAGGGGACGTTTCATATGTCGACCCTTACCCGAGGATACCTCACTGAGATCTGATTTTTTTCTTGTAGTTTGTGTAATTAGTGTAGATTTTGTTTATTGTTAGCGCATAATTGTCGAGAGAATCTCCTTTGTAGTTGCAGTCTTTCATTGTTGTGGCGTGCATGTAGATTCGCAAGAAGTATTTCGCAGCTGCGCTTGCAATTAACTAGATATTATTTTCAGTGCCATGTTAATGTGTTTTCTTATTTTGCTCTTCAAATTGTGCTTTTCTGTGTTGTCGTGTGAAATATTGTGACAATAATGGCGTGTGAGAAACGTAATACTAGGCTCCAAAGTAAACTGAGAAATGACAGTGAAGACGAAATCAGTGTGTTAGCGCTACCGTGTAATGAATTAACTAATGTTCAAACTAGTGATTTGGTAATTGTGCATAGGGAAATGGAGCGGGCGGCAAATAATGGCGTAGACGGTGAAACAATTAGTGAACAGGGATGCATTATCAATCGATCGGTCGGCAAAAACTCGCCTCAGGAATCCGAAATGACAGGACACAATCTCGCAAATACTGTAGATTCAGGTTTTGGGTCCTCACCGTTTTCTCAAATAAGTCAAGACACATTTTCTGCTTGTCAAAATGTGAATGTTGCCGGTGCAAATTCACTGCCGAAAAGCACTGACGAACATGTTTCAGACACCAGTGCATTGTTATTACAATTAATACAACAAATGGGACAAACACGGCAAAAGCTTCAAACGTTAGACACAATGGAACAATATCTTCGAATGTTAGACACCACACTTGAACGAACACGTGAAGATTTAACTACTGAGTTACATAACATTGAATCGAAATGTCAAAAAGTCTGTAATGACGTAAAAACACAGATTTGTGAGCATTTTCAACCTTCTTTTTCGCGGCATGAAAATGCATTACAGAATCACGAAGCAGCCATAAAAGAACTGCAAACTTTTGTTCATGAAAATCATGAGACCTTTCAAGCTAAAATTGACTCAGTTGCATCTACCGATTCGGTTATGCAACTTGCAAAAACTCAAGAAAACTTAAAGGACACAGTAGATACTCTGAAAATTGGTTCAGAAAGACACATGGAGGAAATTAGTTCATTATCAGAGAAAGTAGTTGAACTTTCGGATCAGCTAAATAATTTATCTTCGAAGGTAGATAATAATCTGAATGACACAAAACCGGTAGTCTTTAATGACACAGAAGAGTGCGAACAAATTAGGAAATTCAAACAAAATCAGAATCAAATTAATACGCAACACCAAAGAGAAATTCGGGAAGTACAAGATCAGCAGCAACAGGTATTACAAGAATTACGTATTTCAGAGGCCACTCGCGCCCCAATACGGGAAGAGGGACATAGAAATATGGAACAGCCACAAAATAATAACACAGCGCATTTTGGAAATTATGAAATAAATTGGCAAGGTGCACCGAATTTTGAGACGGAACCGCCAATACGACGTAACGATGACCGATATGCGACTCGCCGACATGATGACTTTGACTATTAGCTGTTGATTACTACACATAAATTTAAAACATTTAAGAATTCTGGCAACGACATTCATCCACAAGCGTGGCTCCATCAATTCTCTCATTGTTTTCCTCCCAACTGGTCATTAGTTTGCATTGTTGTCTGCAATTGTAGTGTTGGACAGCTGGATGTGAACAGCGTGTAGCGTTGCGCAGTTGGAGGTGAGCCGCCAGCAGTGGTGGATGTGGGGAGAGAAATGGTGGAATTTTGAAATATGTAAGACTGGATGTCGTGAACTGCTATGTATATTATCATTTTTCAACACTATTAAGGTAAATACATTGTTCGTTCTCTATTAAAATCTTTCATTTGCTAACTATGCCTATCAGCAGTTAGTGCCTTCCGTAGTTTGAATCTTTTATTTAGCTGGCAGTAGTGGCGCTCACTGTATGGCAGTAGTTCGAGTAACGAAGATTTTTGTGAGGTAAGTGATTTGTGAAATGTATAGGTTAATGTTAGTCAGGGCCATTCTTTTGTAGGGATTATTGAAAGTCAGATTGCGTTGCGCTAAAAATATTGTGTGTCAGTTTAAGGACAGTCATGTATAATTGTTCAAAGGGGACGTTTCATATAGTAACTGCTCATATCTTTCATTTTCCATATGCTACTCATGTTGTTCTGCTTGTGATGTGCAAAGTGTTTCTGATTAAAGTTAAACTTTCAAAACACTGTACAAATAACACCACTGGTCAGAATGAAGTGAAATATCAACGGAATATCGTCGGAAAAGGGGGAAACGTACGGCAGAAGAAAAAAAGAATAATGTGAAAATTGATCAATAGATGGTGCTGTATGTGTCAGAATACGTAAATGAAAGCACCTGTCATGCGCACGACCCATTGGAGGTGGTATAAACACGCCGGGTACACGGCTTTTCCCCCTTTCGCGTCTGCGACGTTCGCCATGACTGTCTCAGTGCAGGATAGCGCTCTGCTTGTAAAGCTGTATTAAAAGAATGTTGACTGTGCATACGTCGCTCTGCAGAAGTACGGGACACTGAAGGGTTTGAAGAAAGGCGTTCGTCCGATGACTGCCGTGGGTCTGGAGAGCATGATTCGGAAAATCAAAAAGACGGGTTCTTTTGATGTGCAACCCGGTAGAGCAACGACACCTAGGAACAAGGCCACACAGCGCGACTCGTGACGTCACGACTAGGGGTCTGAAATACCGAGCGGCTTGTTAGGCTCTGCGCCACGTATAGGAAAACATTAAATAGTTTCCTGGTAGACTACTCATAGTATTTTATACATAAATCTGTAATCCTTCTCAATGGAGAGTAAAATTGTTCACATTTCGTGAACTATAGCTCCAAAGGTGAAAATACTTTTTCGTAACTTCCGTCACTCGCGTTTTGAAAATGCGAATTTCTAATTCTATAACTCTAACAGCACTATTTTCACCGTGTAAGTTACCTTGCATAATTTAATTGAAAATGAGGTACCGTAATTGGAAAGACTGACAATGAATCGAAGCATGTACTCTGAGACTTGTATCTATGTCAAATTCTAGTTTCGAATGACAGATACCTCATTTTGCAGTCATCTACAGTTTTATACTTAAGAAAACATTACCGTACAGACTTCACTGAACCTTCTACATACTACTTAGTTTAAGAGATTTGCCAGTAGAAGACTAGGTAGTGTTAAGTTATTAGGTATTAGAAATTGACATGGGAACCACACATTAGAATTATTACAAACTCTGACAAACTTGCGCACTGTAAGCCATTGTTTATCAGCTTGAAAATATTAACTGTTATAAACTTTCACATTTACACTGTTCTGCTGTATACAAAGACTAACTTAACAGAATACCAGCTTAGGCAGGATTTACACTCTCATGGAACTGGGGTTTAACTGAAGAATGGAACACCACCCATCAGCTTCATGTAATGACATATCTTAAGAACCTGTTATTACTTTTTGCTGTACAAACTGATCCATTTATATTCACCCACCCACATACTGATCCCCATCTTTTAATTAAAATACTTGTCATTTGATACACTGATCATTGGCAATGGGTATTACAGCGTTGTAAAAATTTAAAATGTCATCTATAGGGCCATTTGTGAAAGCAGATGAGTGGTATCCCAATCTTCAGTAATGCCAGAACTAGAAATAGTAGGCATCTTCACATACCTAACTGCAGATTATCTAAATCATAGAACAGCAATGTAGTGAGTATGAAGCTGTTTAACAAATCGCCTCTAGAATGGGTAGAAGCTTTAATTGATTTATTCAAGCACAAGTAGTACAGTTGGTTATCGGTAAATCCTCCCTACTCACTTGAATGTATGAGTGTAAATATCACAGTGATAACTGCTCGGTGAGTGTACTATAATTTCCTTAATGATTTCAATTTAAGATGTACTACACAAATCGTTTTAGCTTGAATATTTAACTTTACGGAAAATCTGTTGCAAGATTGTTTTTTAATTTGTGTAAAGTAATTTTTGTATACATGCTATATACTTTTTAAACATTTGTAAATTGACTGTGTATTGCTGCAATAGCTAAATGACAATAAAATTCTTTTATTATTCACTATTTAATGTTGTCCCAGAGGAAACAAAGCACTGCTATTCCAAACTCCAAAAACATTATCAAATAAAATTGCGTATAATTTCTCTCAAATGAAGAATGGCTAAAGTTATGTATTGTCCTCCCCCCCCCCCCCTCCCCGAAATATTGGTTGTATTGACAGACTGGACCTGTTCTGCAGATTAATTTTTACTTATGATGATGGCAGACTAACATGCTAATACTAGCAATGAATTGTTCTCCTTGTGAAAATAATTAATTTACTGACTGGACAAAAATATACACAAAAACTTGTCAACTACAGAGCAGGAGCAGCATTAATTATATATTTACTGATGAACAGAAAAGACTATTCCCTTAATTCTATGAGATTGGTGTTTCACAGAGAATTTGTGGTAACAAATTAATCCGTAGCAAAGACTCATGTTTACAGCTGCACCATATCGGAGAGAGCAGAAGGGGTCCAATAAATAACATTTACCAACAAGATGTATGGGATACTGTGCATGAAATAAAAACAGAAAATAGAAACAAACATTTATTTCACATCATCTTGCCAAGCCTCAAACAGTGAAAATATACAACCACAGTATAATTTAACATTTTTTCAATCTTTCGTACACAGTTACTTTTTTAACAGTAGTTTCATCATTTCTCCTCTTGGTGTAATTGTTTAGCAAAATATTTGCACAGCAAAACAGTATGCAATTCATGACTGAATCAATTGAGTGTGTATTTTTACAGTGAAACCCATAAAAAAGATTGCTGGGAATTTTGTGGGATGCTACCTTCACAAGTACATTTCCTCTGATTTGCCTGTTCTAAAAATAAAGTTTCCTGGTCTTTCAGAATTTTCTGTAGAGTTAAATAGACATATGTCACACACACTACTACATCATCTGCAGGACATGTCAACCCTCCTCTGTCTTTTACCATAATCAAATCACCACCACCCTGCTTCATTTCATCTGTAGTAACGAATACCATACAATATTCACAATGATTTTTTTAATAGCTTGGTGTGAGCAGTAACCTACTATGTAATGCAACAGTGGCCAAGTATTCTCATCTATTCCATCAACATCATTTTCATCTACTGCTACATTTAAAAATTGTGGTATTGATGTGTCTTTTAATCCCTGAATTTCAGTATGAGTAGAAAAAATATCAGTGGTTTTAATAACAACATCCCCAACTACTTTCGGCCGAAGCACAAGGGAAAACATAGAGTGTGCCCTTAGTTCTTGTTTAGTTTCAAAAACTTGTCTTAGAGAAACATGATAATTTCCCCCACATAACTGGCGATATTTGCTGAACCTGTCTTCTAAACTGTCTGTCCGTACTTTTCCTAACAGCAAATATGATCAGTTTTTCTCAGAAAGCCAGTAGTCACTGAAGTCGATCAAAGTAGCAGTTGTGTATTTCAAAGCGCTATGTGTCTCTCGAGTAAGTTGTCTTTCATCACTACACTCTTCCCAAGAACATAGCCATGAGATGAAGCACTGTAAGAATTCTTGTATGTGATGGGATTTACTAGTCACAGTTTCTTGGAAAATATTTCTTAACCTCTGTCCCTTGAGTAATGCTTTTACGTTTACAATAGCCCACCAACGATTCATTATTTTTATGAATGTTGCAGTACTTTACAAGTTGCTAATTGCTTTCTTTGAACCAAATGTGTCCAAAGCAACAATTGTCGTATCACTGAAAATACGCAACACTAACTTGACATTTTGGCGCTCAATTGAGTTAGGAAACAGAGACTTCAAAGTTAAGGAACTGCCATATTGCAGTAGTTCATCTTTTTCTATCAGGTGCAATTCTTTCAGTGCTCCAACAGAACACAAACCTCCCTTCAAACTGTCACTGAAGTCAGGAAAACACAAGATCTGCTCCTTTTGGTTAAACCAGTTATTGCGGATACACTTCAAAATATGGACAGTGTCCACAAAATAATACAATGGGCGCTTTGGAGAAGACTGTACAGAGTGATCATACTTTATTTCCACATCTGGAGGAGTAGAAAACTTAGACACTGCTTTCTTATTAATTGCATTATTGTCTGCTACTATACCAACCACCTCAAATCCAACTGCTTCTAATTTAAGAATGACTGCTTTAATGTAAGAGAACAGAACATCAACCTGAATAGTATGAACTGGCAGAATAGATACCACATCCTTGTAAGGTAATTCCATGCTCTGAACCATAAAAACATACGCACTGGTTGCACACAAAAATTTTTCAGTGTTAAAGGCACATCCTACAACATTTCCAGCTTTGTAATCAAGCTGAGACTTCAGATGAATTTCATGCATCAACAGGAGCACAGTTTTATCATCTGAGGATAAAGTACCTACTTTATTTGTGATGTAGCTCATAAACTGATGACCCTGTTGCTCAATGACAGGATTTGTTGAGAGTTTACTACAAAGACTTGAAAGGGTGTTAGGACTAGGCATAGAAAAACTGTCAGTGTTCCTCAAAAATTTGTAAGCATGTGGGCTTATAGAATGTACTAATGACCACGTTATCATAGAGTTAGTATCATACCTAAATTGAGTTGAACTTCTGCACTTCAAAAATGAAATCTGTTCCTTCAAAAATGTAATTTTAGTTTCGTTTCCTAGCAACTTTTCTAATAAATTTTGCAATAACTGGTCAATTAAAGACAAAATGTTATCTGCAGGAGCCTCAGAACTATTATACAGAAGATAAATGTTCTTAAGAACATCACTTACCACCTGTATGTTGTTTACTTTCATGGGAAATTTCATGTTTCCAATACATTTCACTTCAGTATCATTATTGAAGACACTGAGTAATAAACCACTGCTTGTAACTACGTGGCAAAAAATTCTTGGGTAAGGATTATGCTTTAGTAACACTAGGCTCACACTGTCAGATTTGTTTATCACTACCCAGTCACTGTGCTTTCCACATTCACTCAACTTTGTTTTCATTTGTTCTAAACTATCGAACGATATCGCATCAATCGTTTTCGCATGTGTGTCCACACTTTCTTGGATAGCAATTTGAAGAGCACGATTTTCTAAACGCCCCCTACGAATTTCTGGGTCCTCTCGAACTGTAGTTTGATGACTCGACAAGTAAGATAGGCATCCGGACAACTTCGATGGAATAGCATCTGAAAAATTAATAACGAAGTATGAAACCGATCTCACAGCATATAAGTGAAATAAAGATAGTTCTTATGCCACTGTACTTTACTAAGAGCGTGTTTCGTAACTCACCTTTTCTCAAGCGTCGACGATCCAACGGTGCTGTCAAGAGTATACCAGTTTTCGGGTCATATATGCTGGTACTGCTTAAAATATCGTCCTTGTTAAAATGCAGTTCACATATCTAAAAACAAGCATACAGTTCTCTTTAAAACATATAACGAAAATTAATGAGGTATGAGATTATAAATACATTCTTCTGTTTCCTGTATTTTGTTCAGCTGGACTACATTTCCAGTAACTACGACACACCAACCAAACAAATACACTGATACTTACAACAGAGTGCTTACTCGGTGTCCAGTCTTGTCTGTGAACAGCCGATAACCATTTTCGTCTTAAATTCTCGTCAGATGGAAAATAAAATACACTCACTTTAGGTCCATTATCGTAATTGCCCCTGTAATTCGGCATACAACACCTTCGGGGCATCGTAACTGAGTATAGATCAAATAACCACTCACGAACAGCACAAAGTACAATATGGAAACGCTACGAATCACGTGTGTCGGTACCTAGCTTCTCAGACTTCTACCCGTGACGTCACAGGCTCCTTAGACTCACGATGTGAGGCCTTGTTCCTAGGTGGCATTGGGTAGAGGGAGGCCACACCAATGCATGAGAAGACGTGTGGTGGTTGCAAACGTGTAGTTCACGGAGAATTGTCCGAACATTGGACATACCGGTGAACACGGTGCGTAAAATCCTACGAAACATACTCCTTTGCTATCTATTCAAAATTACCCATGTACACTAGTTGCTTCCTGTTGACCTGTCTGCAAGAGAGACCTTTCCTTTAGAATTTCTTGCTCGCATGGAAGTGGACAATGATTGGCCGTGGAAGATTTTGTCGACAGACGAAGCCTACTTCCATCTGATAGGGTATGTTAATACACAGAATTGTCGAATATGGGCAACGGAAAATTCACAAGCAGATCAACCAGTACTACTTTACCCTGAAAAGATCACTGTGTGGTGCGGGTTTACGGCATCGTTTATCATAGGGCCATATTTTTTCGAAGAGACAGGTGCTTCCGGTCCTGTTACCTGTACCGTCACTGGTAAGCGATATTAGTGTCATTCCAATTCTTTAACAGCGTCGATGTGTGGATGGGATCATTTTTATGCAAGATGGCCCACCTCCGCGCATTGCAAATCCAGTTAAGCAGCTGCTGAAGCGCCATTTCGGAAATGCAAGGATTATCAGCCGCCATTTCCCTACAGCCTGGCCATCCCTAACACCTGATCTTAATCCGTGTGGCTTCTGGCTCTGGGCTGTCTGAAAATTGTTGCGTTCAGTGTTCCGATTGCAAACTTAGCTGCATTGAAGGTATACATTGCGCAACACATTCTGAACGTGACCCCGGAAATATTTGGATCAGTTGTGGAACACGGTGTTTCCCGATTTCAGCTTGTTGCAGAAAACAGAGGACAGCATATTGAGTACGAACGGAAATTAATAATCCGATTTGATTTTGATTGATACTTTTTATGCGGTTTTGGCCTCAGGACTACTAAAACCGATGTGAGTGATGCTTTTTGTGCTGTTTTTGGCCTCAGGACAATTAAAATCCGATTTTTTCCATCCGACGTGATATGACCTTGCCGTGGTGGATGGGCTTACATAACTAACAATACAACACCTATACACCCACGCACACTGAGTAGTACGGTTTGTTTAACGTCAAACGAATACCTTAGGCGTTGTTGTATGAGTCATTTGTCATTTGTAGTCGGCCACTGTTAAATTATGATGCCTACAGCGGCATCTGTTGGTACATTTTGTAATTTTTCCTTTCTTCTGCCATACGTTTCCCCCTTCTCCGATAACATTCCATTGCAATTGGACGTCATTCTGAGCAGTGGTAGTTTTTTTTTCTTTAAATTTGTGGTAAGGTCTTACGGGACCAAACTGCTGAGGTCATCAGTCTCTAAGCTTACGAACTACTTAATCTAACTTAAACTAACTTACGCTAAGGACAACACACACACCCATGTCCGAGGGAGGACTCGAACCTCTGACGGAGCGAGCAAATTCTGACCAGTGGTGTTATTTCTACAGCTGTTGGAAAGTTTAACTTTAATTGTAATCACCCTGTACATAAATAAAAACTTCAGTATTCGTTAAAATGTATAAGAGAAAAAGGAAAGATACATGTCCAGAAAGCAAGGACATCAGATTATAAAAGTTCACAAAATCGAACATACTCACTGCTAATATTAAGCGCAATTGTATTTGCGTAAGAAAAAATATTACAGAAGTCATTTGTATTAATTTCATAGGAGTCCTACAATCTTCTAGAAAACGTGAAGGTGGAGAAAAAGAAAACTATACTACTCTTACAGATTCGAACTTCACTATCCCGCAACGCTATGCCCATACCAACCACGCTACATTGAGGTTGTGTATGTAGGTAGCACCCTTGTATTTTATGTTATGGTCGTTTACCGGCTTTTAATAACCTTTATGTTATTAACTTATATTTAACTAAAACAGTTCGCAAGAAGACTACACTTCTTTCATGAATCTTCAATGTGCCTTTTCCTTAACGCTTAATTTCAACGGCGTACTTTCATAACATATAAGACGAAAATAACTAAACAATAAATTCTTCAAGCTACACTATGACCTTTCCCTCATTTTACTACAGAAAATCGTACCAATAAAGACTAGTTCGCGATACAATAAGTCAATAAGTATGCTGCTCCTTAGAAACAACATATACTCATGGGTTGTAAGGTATAAGGTAACATAAAATAGGCCGAATATGGGGCTTCAACGGAACACGCCATGGCGTCTCGCATTCTGTGTGTGGGACGTAAGTAGCATTCTTGCTTCTTACTGTTTCTTCTTCATTTGGCACGATTCCGAAATACGGCGTATTTTGTTTTGTGTTTCACGGGACGAAATGACTCCTCAACGTGAAATAGCAGGAACTGACGTCACGAAACTCGTAGACGTCCACACTAAATTCAGATAATTCGTCCTGTGTAACGACGGCTGCACCAAGTATTTCCGGAACCATTTAAGAGATCATAAATCTGTTTGTACACTGAAATGAGCTGTGGAAAATTACGACTAAACTACGTATAGTCTCCTCCCATAGCTATGTTACTTACGGAGATATTGTTATCACCACCGTTTTTTAAAAGGTGTTTATCTCTATGAAAACACATAACATGAATTAGAAGGTATAATAATGGTAAAAACGAGGAAGATAACCAAAAGGACAAGGTAACAAATACATACAAAACTAATATAATATTGGTCCGTTAAAATACACCGCCTCCTAACGTTCGGATGGTGTTCGAATTTCTAGAACCACCTAAATTGGATGGTTACAAACTGAACGTCAAAAATTGCAATAGGTATCAGGTGCAGGTTGTGTAAATGAGAACTGTTAGCCGCGGGTAAGAACCTAAAAAGTGAGTTGAAGTACGGCCCCGGCGCAGAACTATACGTAATATGGGTCAACAGAAGCGTCCGATCCCACGCGTCGGCTTTGACCCGTGACGTAAGGGTGTTGTCGTGTGTGACGTCATGACGGCGCGGAGTTTGGTTTGAGTGTGGCTGTCTCCAGTTCTGTTTTATCTTATTTTATTTACTTTTCTGATCTGTTCGTTCTATCTCGTGAGATTTTTTTTTTTAATTTAAAAACACTTATTACTTATTTTAATTATCTGATCCTCCAATTTCTGTTTTAGTTTATTATATTTATCTTTCTGATCTGTTCGTTCTATCCAGTGAGATTTTTTTTTTTTAAAGACAAAAAACACTAATCAGCTACTGAAGCATCTTTATCTTCCATGGGTTGCAGGGGTTACGACCCCTGGGGAGGTGGGTGGGTATTCATGCATGGCTGTCTTCACTTACACGTTGTAGCTACGCAAGGCGTCTAAATTTGTTTATATTTAGTTTGCCCCCACCCAAAACACCCCATTTCCCGCGCTTGTCCCGTTAGTGTCATTAGGCTTATTGTGGAAAGTGTGTGTGTTTGTTTTTGTTTCCGCCATATTTGTGACGTCATGGGTCAAAGCAGACGGGCGGGATCGGACGCTTCCGTATTTCCCGTAATGTAGATAGAAAAATATGAAGACTTACCAGTGATGAAATATCAAGAGACGTCTGCAAAAGTCACGTGGTGGTGACGCGACCGTGCCAGGCCCCCTGACAGCCCAGTCGACTTAATGTTACTGCACCTGTCAGCCTGCAGTGTGTCCGAGAGAAGCGGCCAACAAGAAGTATCGAAATATTCCGCTAGAGGGTGCAAGCACGGAAGAAACAAGATACGTACCGACCGAAGGTAGGGAGCCGTTACAAAATGAATTAAGGAGAAAAAAGAGAGTCAGTGAAAATAGCAATACGGAGAGGCCAATTACAGGGCGCGTGGCAAGCGCCGCTAAGATAAAGCCAAAAATAGAAGTACCATAGAAAGTTCCTGTGATAAAAAATTAGTAATCTAAAGATTATAGAGTCAGCTACAACAATGGTTACAATTGTAACAAAACCCAAAGAGGAACATACTGAACAGAGACAAGCAAGTCTCCCACAGCCATAAAATAATAGTAGACCAAGATAGTACAAATACCGGGTGATCAAAAAGTCACTATAAATTTGAAAACTTAATAAACCACGCAATAATGTAGATAGAGGGGTAAAAATTGACACACATGCTTGGAATGACATGGGGTTTTATTGGAACAAAGAGAAAACCTAGTATTGCTAGACGCGTGAAAGATCTCTTGCGTGCCTCGTTTGGTGATGATCGTGTGCTCAGCCGCCACTTTCGTCATGCTTGGCCTCCCAGGTCCCCAGACCTCTGTCCGTGCGATTATTGGCTTTGGGGTTACCTGAAGTCACAAGTGTATCGTGATCGACAGACATCTCTAGGGATGCTGAAAGATAGCATCCGACGCCAATGCCTCACATTAACCCCGGACATACTTTACAGTGCTGTTCACAATATTAGTCATCGACTACAGCTGTTGTTGAGGAATGATGGACATATTGAGCATTTCCTGTAAAGAACATCATCTTTGCTTTGTCTTACTTTGTTATGCTAATCATTGCTATTCTGATCATAAGAAGCGCTATCTGTTGGACATTTTTTGAACTTTTGTATTTTTTTGGTTCTAATAAAACCCCATGTCATTCCAAGCTTGTGTGTCAATTTGTACCTCTCTATCTACATTATTCCGTGATTTATTCAGTTTTCAAATTTATACTGACTTTTTGATAACCCGGTATATACGTTGGTAGGCTGTGGAAGGGAATTGAAACTTCCTGTAGTAAAACGTGAGTAATATGAAATTTCAGAATGATTTGTAAAATGGTTAAAATTGCAACAAACCCATCACGGAAGCGGTTAAATGGAGACATATAATTGTCCCATAGTCATAAATTGATGCTAGGCGTAAGTTTTTAAAAGAAACGTAAAGTTCTTGTAGCGTGACACGAGTAAGTTAAATTCGGAGTGTTTTACATAAATGGTGTAGTTGTAACATGCTCTATTAGGGGAACAATTAAATGGAAGAAGTAATCGCTCCATAATACCCGACATACGTAGTGCAACACATACAGATGTGGGTTGCAAAGGGACCACAAACTGAAATTACCAGCCGCCCGGGATTAGCCGAGCGGTCTAGGACGCTGCAGTCATGGACTGTGCGGCTGATCCCAGCGGAGGTTCTAGTCCTCCCTCGGGCATGGGTGTGGGTGTTCGTCCTTATGATAATTTAGGTTAAGTAGTGTGTAAGCTTAGAGACTGATGATCTTAGCAGTTAAGTCCCATAAGATTTCACACACACATGAACATTTTGAAAGGACCAGTATGCAACGAGAAGAAGAGAAACAGTACCTGATGGAGGAACTTATGGTGAGAAATTGGGGGAGAGGGGAAGGCAGAGACCATCAGAATTTGAGAGGATGACACTATGTCAGTGTTCTAACTGTCCATTCAGTGTGTGGTTGCTATACTTTTCTATAGAGAGCAATATGTGGATCTCCTCCAGTACGTTGAAGATATCGACTTTGTTACCGTTACACAGACTACTTAGATTAATGGCCGAGTTAGAAATGGTATGCCCAGGTTCACGCAGGTGAGAGCTAAACGTAGATTTGGAGCACTTAGGCATGTTCCTTAAACAGAATTACGAAATTACCCATGTAGCGGGCCAGACACTCATTGCAAAAAACGGAGTAGATACCTGTAGAATCAAATTTATTGAGATGGGTTTTGTTGCATTGTAACCATTTTTATACATCACGGTGTAATATTTAGGCTACTATCTCTTTTCTCCTTCATTTATTTTGTAATGGTTACCAACCTTCCGTTGGTTCATAATCCTGTTTCCTCCGCCTCCAAACTTGCACCCTCTAGCGTCATATTTCCATTCTTCTTGTTGTCAGCTTATAACGCAATGGCTGCAAGTTTGCGCCAAGTGTAACACTCGCCTGCAGACTAGCTTTACCCTCTGGTAGGAATTTTGAAATGTTTGACAGTGTGTTTGCCTAATGGACAGAGGATATCGAAACATTAACTTCGTATGTATGGCAGTTAATTAAAATGTAAACAAGTTTTGCATTATCTAATGAAAGTAGTAAATGCATAGAAAAAAATAACAAACGGGTGCCAGCCTAATTAGGCATCATAATTTGAAACTTTGTGTATTAAGAAAAATGAATGTGTGTTACTAAATTGACTTTCATTAATACTCATTTTGTATAGTGCAATGAATACACACGACTACCGGACGAACTGAGTAGTGGGTAGCAATAGTTACTATTTACGCGAATCAGCAACCATAGGAAATTTAAAAATTAGTTCACTCATAGTAATATTAGTTACTGTTGCAATCAATAGCTAACTCAGCACTAAGATATTCCTAAGAACATCAGAAGACTAAAATTGGGCATGACAAGAGTCCTGGTTTAACTTGCGTACAGACACCACAAATGAGTTTAAATAACATTACATAGACACTTTTTATACTCACACTTTTATGGAAATGCTTTAGATTTCTTTAGCGGAAGCATAATTTAATTTATCTTCCTTATAACAGAAAAGAATATAGATGGGGACCAATAAACTGAAACTGTCTTTACGGGCAAATTCTGTGACTATTTCAGGTTCGCCTGGGGGTTGGCAGAAGAGCTTCGGTAAAATTTGGAAGGTAGGAGGCGAGGTACTGGCAGAAGTAAAGCTGTGAGGACGGGGCGTGAGTTGTGCTTGGGTAGCTCAGTTAGTAGAGCACTTGCCCGCGAAAGGCAAAGTTCCCGAGTTCGAGTCTCGGCCTGGCACACAGTTTTAATCTGCCGGGAAGTTTCATATCAGCGCACTCTCCGCTGCAGAGTGAAAATCTCATTCTGGAAACATTCCCCAGGCTGTAGCTAAGCCATGTCTCCGCAATATCCTTTCTTTCAGAAGTGCTAGTTCTGCAAGGTTCGCAGAAGAGCTTCTGTAAAGTTTGGAAGGTAGGAGGCGAGGTACTGGCAAAAGTAAAGGTGTGAGGACGTGGCGTGAGTCGTACTTGGGTAGCTCAGTTGGTAGAGCACTTGCCCGCGAAATGCAGAGGTCTCGAGTTCGAGTCTCGGTCCGGCACACAGATTCAATCTGCCAGGAAGTTTCGTTTGTATTCCTTTTGCCTGCTTCATTTGCTGCATTTTTTTATATTTTATCCTTTTACCAATTAAATTCAATATTTCTTCTGTTACCCAAGGATTTCAACTAGCCCTCGTCTTTTAATCTTCTTGATCCTTTGCTGCCGCCACTACTTCATCCCTCAAAGCTACCCATTCTTCTTCTACTGTATTTCTTTCCCCCATTCCTGTCAATTGTTCCCTTATGCTCTCCCTGAAACTCTGAACAACCTCTGGTTTAGTCAGTTTATCCAGGTCCCATCTTCATAAATTCTCACCTTTTTGCAGTTTCTTCAGTTTTAATCTACAGTTTGTAATCAATAGACTGTGGTCAGAGTCCACATCTGCCCCTGGAAATGTCTTACAGTTTAAAACCTGGTTCCTAAATCTGTGTCTTACCATTATATAATCTATCTGAAACCTGTCAGTATCTCCAGGCTTCTTCTACGTATACAAACTTCTTTTATGACTCTTGAACCATGTGTTAGCTACGATTAAGTTATGCTCTATGCAAAATTCTACCAGGCGACTTCCTCTTTCATTTCTTACGCCCAATCCATATTCACCTACTATGTTTCCTCCTCTTCCTTTTCCTACTATCGAATTCCAATCACCCATAACTATTAAATTTTCGTCTCCCTTCACTATCTGAATAATTTCTTTTATCTCATTATATATTTCTTCAATTTCTTCGCCATCTGCAGAGCTAGTTGGCATTTAAATTTGTACTACTGTAGTAGGCGTGGGTTTCGTGTCTATCTTGGCCACAGTAAGGCGTTCACTATTCTGTTTGTAGTAGCTTATCCGCACTTCTATTTTTTTATTCATTATTAAACATACTCCTGCAATACCCCTATTTGATTTTGTATTTATAGCCCTGTGTTCACCTGACCAAAAGTCTTGTTCCTCATGCCACCGAACTTCGCTAATTCCCACTATATCTAACTTTAACCTGTCCATTTCCCTTTTTAAATTTTCTAACCTACCTGCACATTAAGGGATCTGACATTCCACGCTCCGATCCGTAGAACGCCAGTTTTCTTTCTCCTGATAACGACGTCCTCTTGAGTAGTCCCCGCCCGGATATCCGAATGGCAGACTATTTTACCTCCGGAATATTTTATCCAAGAGGACGCCATCATCATTTAACCATACAGTAAAGCTGCATGCCCTTGGGAAAAATTACGGCTGCAGTTTCCCCTAGCTTTCAGCCGTTTGCAGTACCAGCACAACAAGGCCGTTTTGGTTAGTGTTACAAGACCAGATCAGCCAATCATCCAGACTGTTGCGCCTGCAACTACTGAAAGGGCTGTTGCCTCTCTTCAAAAAATGGCTCTGAGCACTATGGGACTTAACATCTATGGTCATCAGTCCCCTAGAACTTAGAACTACTTAAACCTAACTAACCTAAGGACATCACACAACACCCAGCCATCACGAGGCAGAGAAAATCCCTGACCCCGCCGGGAATGTTGCCTCTCTTCAGGAACCACACGTTTATCTGGCCTCGCAACAGATACCCCTCCGTTGTGGTTGCACCTACGGTACGGCTATCTGTATCGCTGAGGCACCCATGCCTCCCCACCAACGGCAAGGTCTATGGTTCATGGGGGGTTACAGGATAAATGAAAATACATTTACTATATTTTTGTCATTCCTAATTAAATACGGCTACGATGAGTAGTCGACATGTAGTTACAGACGCTTCTTTTCATTTACGACTTCCTGACTCATGTTTCGAATATTTACGTACATACTGAAACGTAGTTTGCAGTCCGACGATTCGTATTCGTTTATTGGAAGGTGCCACTAGCGATTACACATGACAAAGTTTGCAATTTATTTCAGTTGTCAGAAAGTTTCTTCTATTTATAACAACACATAGCCCATTCTTCTGCATAATAATTTCAACTGTGGAGATAGATCTTGACGGCGGTCGCCGAGAAATGGGGCTGATGCTATGAAGTGTATTTGTTAATGTTCCCCAAACTGAATTACAGAGCGTATATCGCTGAAGTGGCTGGATAAATTTGATAAATCATACATAGTGAAATCTTTCTACACGTACATCATTGAGATAACCCTGAGATGTATTATCAGCAGTATTCGTTTGTTTTCATATATTTGTCTATTGCAACTACAGAAAGGGATCTATACTCCCACTGGCCGTGGGTGGACTGTTGCACTATTACACTTCAGTAACATCGACAGCATTCTATGAGTGATTTTCATATTCATTGATGTTCGTACTATGCCTGCCACTCATTAAGTTACACGATTTATGTACACATTAGCTGCTCATTTGATTCTCGTTTCGTTACTGAAGTCAGATAGCGTTACTAAATTCACTATTTTGGTCATGAATTTCTTTACAACAAGACAGTTCCATAAAATTAAATTGTAATGATTCTGGTTACACTAGCAGTTCATTTACTAAAGGCTCACCCCATTTATAAACATAAATAAAGCTATTAACCAGATCGAGTTGAACTTTGTAACTCACCCACATTCTGCAGTGGCTATATTACTGACACACGTAACAAAAAGTTCTACGTTTCAAACCAAAGGCATCAATTCTGAAGAATAATCTTTAACCAATAGCATGCCAGCCAGATTATCATTGATATTCATGAAACATTTAAGTAATTTAAGTATACTGTACAGTAACGATCAGGAACAAATTTTGTACTCAAGTTAATTAATCTAGTACATTTCGCTAAATTTGTTATTAAGTATGTAATTGCAATTGATTGAAATACTAACTAGTAAATGATTCTTTATGGTCACCAACTCATACAACAGATACAAATTTTTATCTGTTTGGTTAAAAATAATGTTATGTAACAATTAGTGACATGTGTTTGACAGCATAAAATGTATAAGTGGAAGTTCAAATGAAAATGACACATTTAGCTTATGCCGATCCTTTCAAAATGGATACCTTGTCACGCTAAAGGGATGTATAATAACATAAATGAAAGTTAATAATCTCTCCAATAAACACTTTAGAACTGGTGGAAACATTACTGATAAGCTACTAGCAACAAATAATGCAGTATGGATTGAGCAACATAGATCACAATAATTTTAGCTGTCGCCGGGTTTTGTGAAACAATACTTCCGATTATTCACTATTTTATACAAGGTTTTTTGGCAGTAACACTCAGCATTATTTTACAACGATATAAACAATATGGGAATTACGAAAGCCAATTACGTAATAGACATACGAAACAGATAAATGTAACGACTTGTACATTGTTAGTAATGTCAAGTTAATCTTAATAAACAATAAATTTCTTTCTCAAATCATTTTATAATGCTGTTAATACGAAACCTGAATTTCAGTTGTCACTGCTTCTGTTGTTTTGAATCAGTTAAACTGAAGTTCCAACGGCAAGTGCATTCATGTTTTTCAAGTGAAATATTATCTTCCAAACAGCTTTGTCTCGAAAATAATGGTGATAGGAATGCGTCATATGGATGGTTCATGAGTTGGGTAAATCTTTAAGGACTAATGCTAATTACAGCTCACCAGAAGGTATTATAAAGTTCCAAATCAATGAATCTACGACACTGGCAAGGCTTTCAGCAAATAAACTACTAAATGGCACAGTCTTACGTTGTGATCATCTGCATTTAGTGCGGTGTAATTCATTCCATGGCAACAACAACTGGTAACAGACTCTCCATTCAGAAACAAGCACTTTGTATTAATTTTTGTCACACTATACTCTTCTTCCATTATTCCGTTGGCGAACTCTTCTTGATTAAATTGTGTACTGTGACCCAGAAAGATGTTCGCTCGTTAAACATTCACAGTGCCCTGCTTCGCTTTGGATACCACACTGACAATGCAGTTCATTACGCACGCTAGCACAGTCACTTTGCCTCTGTACTCGACCGTTATTCATTTGCCCGTCAGCGCTCGCCCGCAACGATGTTAGTGCCATACTCCTAACAATATCTTTGGATTCCACATAATGCAGGTAGCTGACTTTACCAAAGTTTCTACGAAAGTATTTTACAACGTTATTTTTGAATAGTTGGTCACAAGTGTGCCTTACGGTTCTTCGATTAAAGATCTTAGTAGAGAAAATAATAAAATACATGCATTTGTATTCTGAAAATAGCATACAAATTGCAAAATAAATAAGGCTATAATTGGGAAGTACTCTGTTGTAACTTCACTTACACCACTGTGCGACAAATACGATCACACCAAAAAAGTAAATTTTAGTTACAGAAACGCTCTTACTCAGAGAAACTGAGAACTGTCGTGTTGCAGTGAAAGTTTTCGTGTCGCCTTGGTGACCCCCCCACCCCAGTTGTCGTCTGACCTCCTACTGCGTCATCTACAGCATGCTATCAGCTGAATGGGAAGCGATGCTATATCTCGGCACATTTGATCGCCGCCGGATCGTCGGGGTCGAGAGAAAGGTGCGCTGCATTATGAAGTCGTGCAGTCAGCGCGCCCTCCACAGGTCACTGTGTCAGAGGTCCGCCGTGAGTGGCTCGTCACAGATGGTACGTGGAGGGCTGTGGCGGACCTCGTGAACGAAGAAGTGTACGTGTGTGTGTGTGTGTGTGTGTGTGTGTGTGTGAGTGAGTGTGTGTGTGTGTGGTCGACAGGCAATGTGGAGGGCGATATCTCTATAAATCAGGCACCAGTTCAGACCTGGACCACAGCAAAAGTGTGAGCCGTCTCATCGCTGACAACCATCTTCATAGCGTGGGGCCAGAAGTCACCATTTCAGACAAGTATATCTGAACGTGTGTACCACGGAGCACGGAGATTGGCATGGGTGCACGAACTCCGCGACTGGACTTTCAAAGCGCGGAAAAATGTCACCTTGGCCGATGAGTCAGCGCAAAAGATTGTACTAGCTGATTACAGGACACGACAGCGTCGAAACGCACCATCTAGTCAAAACTATCCAGACGCCATTATGTAATGAGAGCTTGACTGCTAGGTGTCACGGGGGTAGTCCAGACCTCATAAAGAGAGGTGGGGAATTTTGTGTGTGGCCGATCGGTTCTAGGCGCTACAGCCTGGACACGCGCGACCGCTACGGTCGCAGGTTAGAATCCTGCCTCGGGCATGGATGTGTGTGATGTCCTTAGGTTAGTTAGGTTTAAGTAGTTCTAAGTTCTAGGGGACTGGTGACCTCAGCAGTTAAGTCCCATAGTACTCAGAGCCATATGAACCATTTTTTGGGGAATTTTGTGTTTCCAATAGAGAAGAAGATACAGCAGAATGGTTCGGTCAGGACAGCTCAGTGACGTCGAATGTAGACCAGTCACTGGATGTCGCATGGGCAATAAATCCGCTAATGACAATTTCAACCTTTCTAAAGCTGCCTCAGTCGACTCTGTTACGGCGTGAAGTCAAGCGCCGGCACTTCAGTCGGGAAAGATAGAGAAGAGGTGGCTGTCAGTAGACATCAGCCAATCACACGCTGACCGATCCCTCTCCAGCACGACAACGCGACAGGAGCGGCCCCTGTGTGAGGAGGACGTAAGCACCGCGCCCGACTGGTCGCCGCCCACATGAAGAGCAGCTTCTAGCAACTTGGATAAAAGCATCAACTCTGATCACTTGCTTGTACTGTCTGTGTAACACGGACTTGGGAATTATTGTACTGAGAACATTTCTTATTTTATCTGTCGGCCTTTCCTTGCGAAACGTCTGTGTACACAAAGTTAAGTATTGTACTTTTTCACTTGGTAATAAAACTCATTAATACGATTTGTCAGAATGTCACACTACTGGCCATTAAAATTGCTACACCACGATGATGACGTGCAACAGACGCGAAACTTAACCCACAGGAAGAAGATGCTGTGATACGCAAATGATTAGCTTTACAGAGCATTCACACAACGTTGGCGCCGGTGGCGATACCTACAACGTTCTGACATGAGGAAAGTTTCCAACCGATTTCTCATACACAAACAGCAGATCACCGGCGTTGACTGGTGAAACGTTGTCGTCATGCCTCGTGCAAGGAGGAGAAATGCGTACCATCACGTTTCCGATTTTGATAAAGGTCGGATTGTAGCCTATCGCGATTGCGGTTTATCGTATCGCGACATTGCTGATCGCGTTGGTCGAGATCCTTTGACTGTTAGCAGAATATGGAATCGGTGGGTTCAGGAGGGTAATACAGAACACCGTGCTGGATCCCAACGGCCTCGTATCACTAGCAGTCGAGATGACAGGCATCTTATCCGCATGGCTGTAACGGATCGTGCAGCCACTTCTCGATCCCTGAGTCAACAGATGGGGACGTTTGCAAGGCAACAACCATCTGCACGAACAGTTCGACGGCGTTTGCAGCAGCATGGACTATCTGCTCGGAGACCATGGCTGCTGTTACCCTTGACGCTGCATCATAGACAGGAGCGCCTGCGATGGTGTACTCAACGACGAACCTTGGTGCACGAATGGCAAAACGTCATTTTTTGGGATGAATCCAGATTCTGTTTACAGCATCATGATGGTCGCATCCGTGTTTGGCGACATCGCGGTGAACGCACATTGGAAGCGTGTATTCGTCATCGCCATAATGGCACATCACCCGGCGTGATGATATGGGGTGCCACTGATTTCTCAGGATCTATGCACCCAAATTGCGTGAAAATGTAATCACATGTCAGTTCTAGTATAATATATTTGTCCAATGAATACCCGTTTATCATTAGCATTTCTTCTTCGTGTAGCAGTTTTAATGGTCAGTAGTGTACCCAGCGATCCGAGGAAGCAGGTTTCCTAGACACCCTATATTTGACGACAACGCTGCATTTAACAGACTGCTGGTGATGTGACTGTGCAGTGGAAACGCGAAGGAACAACAGCAGCTAAGACAATATCGGGCAGAATTAATGCACCGACTGACAGTGGCCTACGAGCATTGTGGTGGAGGAGGGGGGTGGGGGGTGTGGGAGGAAGAGTTGTAGAAATTTGCAAGAAATCGGCGAAAGAAATGAGTCGTAAGCTCAAAAATGCTACCATCAGTACAGTAACATAATGACTGCGCCTACAGAGTGAAGTAGAATGTGGTACAATTTTCGAGTAGCTCCTCATTAAGCACATATTTCTCTAAACAATGCTGAGTGACGCTTGAGGTGATGTAAAGTGCGACTCTACTCAACAGTGGATAACTGGATACGCGCGATTTGAAGTGATGAATCACGACGTACCCTCCGAAGGCTTTGGGTTCGTTGAACGCCTGGTAACGATGCCTGTCACCATGTGTAATACCAGTAACATTCAAGTACGGAGAACGTTGTTTCGGTATATACGGGTGGTTTTCGTGCTTAGGGTGGGTCACCTTATTTTTCTTAAGAAAACGTTAATTGCAGAAGAGCAAAAAAATTGTGTGTTGCGTACAGCAGAGGAACAGTTTGAAGACCATGATTGTATCAACATGACAATGAACCCTGTCAGAAAACAGCATCTGTGAGGCAATGGTTTGTGGGAAGTGACATTCATGAACTGAATTGACCTTCCCAGAGTACCGAATCCAATGCAACATCTTTGGGGTGAGCTACAACGTGGAATTCGTTACAGATCACAGTCTCCAACATCACGTCCTTCACTGGTTTTGGCTTTTGAATAAGATTTGGTTGCCATCCCTCAACAGACATTGAGGCATCTCATTGAAAGCGTCCCCAAGAGAGTTCAAGCCGTTATAAAGCCGAAGGACGCACACAACCCATGTTAAAGTTCACTAACAAGCATCCATATACTTGTGATCAGACAATTATGTCTGTGTCCTCGGAGTCTTTCGCGACGGCAGGCACGAAGAAAATGAATCTCGGTTTTCCAGCCGCGTCAGTTCGAATAAAAGCCTCGAGCTTTCGATGGCCATCTCGGCCATCGTCGTCAGGAGTTCACTGACTGCCGGGGCTGCTACGGTTTCTCGCTTGTATAGGCATGATGACATCAACAGCAGCCAGTCAGATCGATCCAACGTGGGGCTCGCGCCTAAGTCGACCCGGGCAGCTAGCGGAGCTATAGCCCGTGGCAACACCGATGACGTCAGGTGGCGCCAGGGGCAGGCGCCACGTTTGAAACTGCCGCTCCCGCGTCGCGCATCTGTCTCTGCTTTCTTTCGATGTCCAACGCCCGTCCCCATGCCCTGCTGAGTGTGTATCCCTGGTCTCTGTTGAAATTGTTGTTGTTTAAAAGAATCTCAGCCGCTTCCTTTATAAAGGAGTCCCAAATGTAGACGCATGAGCCAACACTTTTGTATTTGCGAACTGTATTTTATATCCGTTTTCTAGGGAATGCTCCGCTATGGCCGACTTGTCAAGCTCCCTTTGTTTTATTTTGCACTTGTGCTCACTACAACGCTCAGCAACTGTGCGAATTGTTTGTCCAATATACATGCTGCCACATTCACAGGGTAAACCACACACGCCGGACACTCGAAGAGCAATGTCGTCTTTAACAGGGCGCAACGTATCCCGGATCATGGGGGGCGGGCCGGAACACTGGTCTTAGCCAATGTTTCTGCAGCAGACTCCTAACTTACTGCTAGTTGCTCCACAGTATGGCAGGAATACAGTCCGTTTGGCCTCTTCTCCTGATTCAGCAGGTGTCTTTCGTCGGCGGCACTTGAAGCGTTTGCGATTTCTCCTTTGCTGTATCCATTTTCCCTGAAAACACATTTTAAGTTCTGCAATTCAGACTGTAGGTGGTCGTCGTCAGAGATAATCTTGGATCTATGAACCAACATGTTCACGAGAGCTTTCTTGTGTACAGGGTGGTGGCAAGTATTGACATTCAAGTACCGATTAGTGTGTGTTGGTTTCCGGTACATCGAATGACCAAACTGGCCTCCTGCCTTCTGCGAAACCAAAACATCCAAGAATGGTTGCGTGCCGTGCTTCTCCATCATGTCGTCAAAGGCACACACCCCAGGCAAGTGGCCGCAGAATTTTCGTGTGGTGAACGTTTACATGCGATGGTGTGAGCTCCGTTGTTTATCTGTATACATATTCAGGCAGCCATCTTGTAGTGTGAGAAGGTATTTTGTGCACCACTACCACTTACCTTCGTTTGTGTACCAGTCGAGAATCGTGCACGGGCAAAGCAACTGCTGATAAGAACTGCGTTGAGTTCGAACCTCAGCAAGTTTATTTTCATTTTCTTTCTGCGAGATATATTTAGGATGAAGCAATGTACACTGATAATCCAAAACATTACGACCACTGACCGCCACGACGTTGGATGCCGCCTGGTAGCCCTGTCGGCATATGTATGTAAACGGAGCAGATAAGTACGGGGATCACATCAAAGAAGATATAGGCTGCAAATGGCGATGTCCATTTAGATAAGCGACTTTGACAAAGAACAGGTTACTATTACTCTCAGCCTGTGAACGAATATGTGGAAAACGGCGAATCTGGTGGAATGTTCACGTTTTACTTTCGTATCTACGGAAAGATGTAGAAGGACAGTGAAACTACCATTAGCTGCCAAATGGTTGGACGTTCACGACTCTTCACAGAACGTGGTGTTAGGAGGTTTGTCTGTTCCGTAAACTAGGTTGGATGGTGATCTGTTCTATCTCTGCTGAAACAGAACAATACTGGTGCACAAACAATTGTTTCAGAGCATCCCGTCATCGTACATTGTTGAGCATGGAGCTTCGCAGCAGACCATCCGTACGTGTTCACGTGTTGACCCAATGACATCGTTAGTTACGATAGCAATGGGCACTGGAACACCGGGATTCGACCGTCGATCAATGGAAACGTGTCGGCCCTTCGCTTGAACCACATTTTTGCCACACTAGTTCGATGGTCGTCTCCATAAAAGCCGTCATTGAAGTGGACGGCAGCTCAAAACGTGCAGCGCGCCACGGACGCAGGCTGGTGGCAGGTGTATTATGCTATGGAAGACATTCTCCTGCGCTTGCATGGGACCTGTTACAGTAGCCGTAGAAGGTTGACACCTGCGACCCACCTGCATCCCTTCATGCGCGATATCTTGCAAGACGGCGACATCATCTTTCAGCAGTATAACTCTTCATGTCTCGGAGACACAACCGTGCTACAGTGGTTTGAGGAGCATTATAGTGAACTCACGTTGATGTCTCGGCGACAAAATTCGCCTCATGTAAATCCTGTATCTGGATCGCTATCGTATGCCATCACCGCGTCGCGGGATCGTTTAGCCGGCGAGAGAGCGTTACAGAGATGCTAAACGAAGTCCACTGGTAGACGTTACAAGAGAGACGTTGTGCATCACGGAGATATTTACTATTGAAATGTCGGGACAGCACTTTTCAGGAGGAGTCAGACAACATGTTGAAACGCCCCCTCAGAAAAATTTTTGAATTACTGTGCTGGTAAACCCCTTACGTTATTTGCTTTTCAAACAGCTGAGCAAAACTGAACGTACTCAGACATTACTCCCTTTACTTATTCTGATCATTATTAAACTGACACACAATACTTTAAGCGCAACGCAGTCTGACTTTTAATAATTCCTACAAAAGAATGGCCCTGACTGACAATAACCTATACCTTTCATGAATCACTTACCTCACAAAAATCTTCGTTACCGAACTACTGCAATACAGCGAGCGCCACTACTGCCAGCTAAATAAAAGATTCTAACTACTGAAGGCACTAACTACTAATAGGCATAGTTAGCAAATGAAAGATTTTGATAAAGAACAAACAATGTATTTATCTTATTAGTGTTCAAAAGTCATTATATATATATATATATATATATATATATATATCAGTTCATGACATCCAGTCTTACAAATTTACTGTCTCTGATGGACACACGACCAGATCATCCGCTCTCAAAACTCCGCCATCTCTCTCCCTACATCCACCACTGCTGGCGGCTCACCTCCAACTGCGCAACGCTACGCGCTGTTCACATCCAACTGCCCAACACTACAATAGCAAATTCCAATGCAAACCAGCCACAGACTGCACACAGCACAGTCAGTGGTTTTCATTCCGCTGGATAGGTCAGGAGTCCACTACATGCAACAAGCGGCTACACGGGTAGCAGGGGCTGTGTGGCGTGGGCTGGGCGGTTTTTTAGGTTAGATGGCCTTGGGCAAGTACAGAAAGGGCAACAGCCTCAACGGGTGCGGGGCAAAGTCAGGACATGCGGGGACCAAGCAGCAATCGGTATTGTAATAGTCAACTGTCGAAGCTGCGTTGGTAAAGTACCAGAACTTCAAGCGCTGATACAAAGCACCGAAGTTGAAATCGTTATAGGTACAGAAAGCTGGCTTAAGCCAGAGATAAATTCTGCCGAAATTTTTACAAAGGTACAGACGGTGTTTAGAAAGGATAGATTGCATGCAACCGGTGGTGGAGTGTTCGTCGCTGTTAGTAGTAGTTTATCCTGTAGTAAAGTAGAAGTGGATAGTTCCTGTGAATTATTATGGGTGGAGGTTACACTCAACAACCGAGCTAGGTTAATAATTGGCTCCTTTTACCGACCTCCCGACTCAGCAGCATTAGTGGCAGAACAACTGAGAGAAAATTTGGAATACATTTCACATAAATTTTCTCAGCATGTTATAGTCTTAGGTGGAGATTTCAATTTACCAGATATAGACTGGGACACTCAGATGTTTAGGACGGCTGGTAGGGACAGAGCATCGAGTGACATTATACTGAGTGCACATCCGAAAATTACCTCGAGCAATTAAACAGAGAACCGACTCGTGGAGATAACATCTTGGACCTACTGATAACAAACAGACCCGAACTTTTCGACTCTTTAAGTGCAGAACAGGGAATCAGTGATCATAAGGCCGTTGCAGCATCCCTGAATATGGAAGTTAATAGGAATATAAAAAAAGGGAGGAAGGTTTATCTGTTTAGAAAGAGTAATAGAAGGCAGATTTCAGACTACCTAACAGATCAAAACGAAAATTTCTGTTCCGACACTGACAATGTTGAGTGTTTATGGAAAAAGTTCAGGGCAATCGTAAAATGCGTTTTAGACGGGTACGTGCCGAGTAAAACTGTGAGGGACGGGAAAAACCCACCGTGGTACAACAACAAAGTTAGGAAACTACTGCGAAAGCAAAGAGAGCTTCACTCCAAGTTTAAACGCAGCCAAAACCTCTCGGACAAACAGAAGCTAAACGATGTCAAAGTTAGCGTAAGGAGGGCTATGCGTGAAGCGTTCAGTGAATTCGAAAGTAAAATTCTATTTACCGACTTGACAGAAAATCCTAGGAAGTTCTGGTCTTACGTTAAATCAGTAAGTGGCTCGAAACAGCATATCCAGACACTCCGGGATGATGATGGCATTGAAACAGAGGATGACACGCGTAAAGCTGAAATACTAAACACCTTTTTCCAAAGCTGTTTCACAGAGGAAGACCGCACTGCAGTTCCTTCTCTAAATCCTCGCACAAACGAAAAAATGGCTGACATCGAAATAAGTGTCCAAAGAATAGAAAAGCAACTGGAATCACTCAATAGAGGAAAGTCCACTGGACCTGACGGGATACCAATTCGATTCTACACAGAGCATGCGAAAGAGCTTGCCCCCCTTCTAACAGCCGTGTACTGCAAGTCTCTAGAGGAACGGAGGGTTCCAAATGATTGGAAAAGAGCACAGGTAGTCCCAGTCTTCAAGAAGGGTCCTCGAGCAGATGCGCAAAACTATAGACCTATATCTCTGACGTCGATCTGTTGTAGAATTTTAGAACATGTTTTTTGCTCGAGTATCATGTCGTTTTTGGAAACCCAGAATCTACTATGTAGGAATCAACATGGATTCCGGAAACAGCGATCGCGTGAGACCCAACTCGCTTTATTTGTTCATGAGACCCAGAAAATATTAGATACAGGCTCCCAGGTAGATGCTATTTTTCTTGACTTCCGGAAGGCGTTCGATACAGTTCCGCACTGTCGCCTAATAAACAAAGTAAGAGCCTACGGAATATCAGACCAGCTGTGTGGCTGGATTGAAGAGTTTTTAGCAAACAGAACACAGCATGTTGTTATCAATGGAGAGACGTCTACAGACGTTAAAGTAACCTCTGGCGTGCCACAGGGTAGTGTTATGGGACCATTGCTTTTCATAATATATATAAATGACCTAGTAGATAGTGTCGGAAGTTCCATGCGGCTTTTCGCGGATGATGCTGTAGTATACAGAGAAGTTGCAGCATTAGAAAATTGTAGCGAAATGCAGGAAGATCTGCAGCGGATAGGCACTTGGTGCAGGGAGTGGCAACTGTTCCTTAACATAGACAAATGTAATGTATTGCGAATACATAGAAAGAAGGATCCTTTATTGTATGATTATATGATAGCGGAACAAACACTGGTAGCAGTTACTTCTGTAAAATATCTGGGAGTATGCGTGCGGAACGGTTTGAAGTGGAATGATCATATAAAATTAATTGTTGGTAAGACGGGTACCAGGTTGAGATTCATTGGGAGAGTGCTTAGAAAATGTAGTCCATCAACAAAGGAGGTGGCTTACAAAACACTCGTTCGACCTATACTTGAGTATTGCTCATCAGTGTGGGATCCGTACCAGATCGGTTTGACGGAGGAGATAGAGAAGATCCAAAGAAGAGCGGCGCGTTTCGTCACAGGGTTATTTGGTAAGCGTGACAGCGTTACGGAGATGTTTAATAAACTCAAGTGGCAGACTCTGCAAGAGAGGCGCTCTGCATCGCGGTGTAGATTGCTCGCCAGGTTTCGAGAGGGTGCGTTTCTGGATGAGGTATCGAATATATTGCTTCCCCCTACTTATACCTCCCGAGGAGATCACGAATGTAAAATTAGAGAGATTAGAGCGCGCACGGAGGCTTTCAGACAGTCTTTCTTCTCGCGAACCATACGCGACTGGAACAGGAAAGGGAGGTAATGACAGTGGCACGTAAAGTGCCCTCCGCCACACACCGTTGGGTGGCTTGCGAAGTATAAATGTAGAATGTAGATGTAGATGTACATGGCGTTACCAACGTAAAAACCTAAACAACCTACTTACAATATTACTTCCCCCCACATACATCTCGCGTATTCACCACGAGGAGAGAACTCGAGAAATTAAAGCCGATACAGAGGCTTACCGACAATCATTCTTCCTTGCACTATTCGCGAGTGGAACAGAGTTGGAGGGATCAGATGGTAGTAGCGAAAGTACCCTCCGCCACACACCATTAAGTGGCTTGCGGGGTATGATGCAGATGTGGATGTAGAAGTTCCCAAATCAGCAGCCCGTTAGTGGCTTCAATTACATGACATCAGCGACCTATTTCCGTCCGAAAACGGACAAACAAACGATTAAGCAGGTGTTTTTGCTCATCAGTTTATTGTTTCACTTTTCTAGCGACGTACGCTTTCGGAATTTTGGTAGCAAAATACACCGTGATGGACAAGGCCTGTCCTGTAGCTTCTGCCACTGGAGCAAACAAAGTCTCTGCGACGCTTTCCCGCTTCGCTTTATGAACAAGACCAGAACGAAACACTGTGCTCATCTCCTGATCTTCTCTTTCTCCTGTGTCCGTGGTATCTGGTAAGCCTCCCAAACAAAGGAGCACTATTCAACTACGATTCGATCGAGAGTTTTGTAAGCTAGCTCATTCCCGGGTGGACAACACTTCCCGAGAATTCGCCCAATGAATCAGAGTCTCACTTCTCCCTTTCCAACGATTAGTTTTATGTGGTCGTCCCACATTAAATCGTCACGTACACATTCTCACGGATATTTATTGGATGTGATTGCTTCCAGTGATTTTTCGGCAATCGTTTAGTCATACAATAATGGATCTGTCCGCCTATTTATAAGAAATCCGCTACATTTGTCTACGTGACCGTCAACTGCCAATCTCTTCAATCTGATTTCTCGACAAGTTGCAGATATAGCTCAGTTTTATTTATTGATCCAATAAATTATGGTTCTTTACATAAGAAACAAGTGACAAAGGGGTAGAAAATCAAATGATATCGCTCAACAGAAGGCAGACCAGACCTGACGGGATACCAGTTCGTTTTTACACAGAGTACGCGAAAGAACTAGCCCGTCTTCTAGCAGTAGTGCGACGTAGGTCAGTAGAGAAGCGAAGCGTTCCCAATTGTTAGTACGAAGCGCAGGTCATTCCCGTTTCAGGAAGGGTGTTCGAGCAGACGCAAAAAACTGCACGCCTATATTTCACACGTCGGTCTATTGCAGAATTTGGAACATGTTTGACGACATTTCGGGAGACGGATAATCACCTCTGTAGGAACCAACATGCCTATCGGAAAGAACGATCGTGTGAAACTCAGCTCGCCCTGTTCGTCAACGAGACCCAGAAAGTAGTAGGTACAGGCGCCCAGGTAGATGCCGCGGGCTTTGACTTTCAGAAGGCATTCGATACAGTACCGCTCTGCCCCGTGATGAACAAAATACGAGAACATGGAATATCAGACCAAATGTGTGACTGCACTGAGGAGTTTCTACCAAACAGGACACATCATGTCACTGTGAAAAAAGAGAAGTCTTCAGAAGTAAAAGTAACTGCAGGCTTGCCCCAGGGGAGTGTTATAAGACCATTAATTTTCCTACGAATGACCTAGTAGACAACGTCGTATGTGCCACGAGTCTTTTCGCGGATGGTGCTGTCGTACATAGGGGGACTGCGACGCTAGAAAATAGTGGCGAAATGCAGCAAGACCTGCATAGTTTCGACGCTCGGTGGTGGAAGTGGCAATGGATCCTCAACATAACGAAGTGTCGCGTATTGCGAATACATATACACCCATTACTGTATAACCACAAAATTGAAGAACAATCGCTGGAAACAGTTACTTCCATAGTATATCTAGAAGCACTAGGTTTAGAAGCATAAAACCGGAATGTCCCTACAGATGGTACTAGCCGTTAGTGTAGGGCCGGTGAGACCGCATCCGCGGCGCCATCTGCTTCCTGTAACAGTTGACAACGAGTGTCAACACACAGTAACCCAAGTTCCATACATCGGTATCTCTTTCAAACACGTAAACATGTCGAGTTTTGTGCCTACGAACTACGATTTGCGGACAGCATTGGTTTTCTGTTATCATTTGAAGAAAACTGCTGCAGAATCGCAGCGAATGCTTGTCGAAGTGGCGATTATGACGTGAGAAACGACGAGCGCGGGAAAACACACCGAAATATATTCGGTGACAACGAATTGTAGGCCTTATTGGATGAAGATGATACTCATACTCGACAGGAACAACTGAATGTGAGCAGAAAACCGTTTCTCTTCGGTTGAAAGTTATGGAAACGGTGCGGAAAGTGGGAAAATGGGTTCCGCCTGAATGTAATGAACAACAGAAAACAAATCGAAAGACCACTTGTGGAATGCTGCTTGCCAGGTACAAAAGAAAGTTGTTTCTCCATCGTGTAGTGACAGGTGATAAAAATGGATATATTTTGAGAGTCCTAAGCGTCGTAAGTCATGGGTGAATCCAGGCAAACCATCGACATCCACTGCAAGACCAAATTGCTTTGGAAAAAAAGAGAATGCTCTGTGTTTGGTAGGATCAGAAGGGTGTTATCTATTATGAGCTGCCGAAACGTGGTGAAACCGTTAACACTGATCGCCATCAACAGCAAACGATTTAAATCGAGCATTACGTGAAAAATGACCGGAATGTGGAGGAAGGTAACACGAAGTCATACTGCTCCGTGACAACGTCCCATCACACACAGCAAAACGTGTCAGAGAAACGACCGAGGCGTTCAGTTGAGAAATACTAGGGCATGCGGCTTATTCTCCAGACTTGGCTCCGTCCGATTGTCGTCTGTTTGCATCATTGCGACACGCTGTCGCTGAACAACACTTCAGTTCGCATGAAAACGTACGAAAATAGCTCGCTGATTGGTGTGCTTCAAAAGAAGAACTGGCTTTTTTGGCGTGGCACTCATAGTTTGCTGAAGTAGTGGCAGAAATGATAAATAGCAATTTCGATTATTTTGAATAAAATATTGTTTATCAGTTTCAAACAACAGACGTGTAATTACTGCAACCAAATTCCAGTTTCATACTTCTACACCAGGTAAGCATGCGGAGCGATTTGAAGTGCAATGACCAAACGAAATTAATGGCGAATAAGGCAGATGCCAGACTGAGATTCACTGGAATAATCCTCAGGAAATGTAGTTCACCCGCCACGGTAGCAGAGAGCGCTAACGCGCTGCTTTCTGAACTTGGGTAGGCGCGCCGGCCCCAGATCGAAACCGCCCGGCGGATTAACGACGAAGGCCGATGTGCCAGCCAGCCTGGATGTAGTTTTTAGGCGGTTTTCCACATCCCGCTAGGTGAATACCGCGCTGGTCCCCATGTTTCGCCTCAGTTACACGGCTCGCAGACATCTGAACACATTCGCACACTCAACGCAGACAGTTAGGGTACACAAAATCCGTCCCGGGGGGGTACGGGGTCGCGGCAGGAAGGGCATCCGGCCACCCCTTAACCATTAACATGCCAAATACGATTAACGATGGCTGACCCTGCGTAACTGCGGCACATGGCTCAAGCGATAGATAGAATCCTCAGGAAATGTAGTCCATCAACAAGGGACGTATACGTAGCTTACAAAACTCTTGTCCGACCAATACTTGAATATTGCACGTCAGTAAGGGACGCTTATCATATAGGACTGATAGAGGAAATAGATACAGAGAAGAGATGCACGTCTCGTAAAAAGTTCATCTACCAGGCGCGAAAGAGTTGCAGAGACGTTCAGCCAACCTCGGTCGCAGACACTGTAAGAGACGCGTTCTGCATCACGATGTGGTCTATTGTTAATTGCTTCCTCCTAAGCGTATATCGCTAAAAGGCAATGAAGATAAAATAAGAGAGATTCGAGCCCACAAGGAGACTTACTACCATCAATAATTCTTCCCGCGAGACATACGCGACTGGAACAGGAAAAGGGGGTAGTGAAAATTGCCCGATCATTCCAGTGACGAAGAATTGACTGGCCACCAACCTCTGTTTATTCGAGGGGTGCCACCGTCAGTATACATCGCTGTGTGACGAAGAGAAAGAGAAAGGAAACAAAATGTCGATATTAAATAGGTACACCTGAACAGAGAACGTTCTGTTCCGTTCGAAGCGAGTGTGATAGGTATTATAACGTATTCTAGGTCACAGAATTGATGTGGATTGATGTACACTACTGGCCATTAAAACTGCTACACCAAGAAAAATACACCAGATGATAAACGGGTATTCATTGGACAAATATATTATACTAGAACTGACATTTGATTACATTTTTACGCAATTTGGGTGCATAGATCCTGAGAAATCAGTGCCCAGAACAACCACCTCTGGCCGTAATAAAGGGCTTGACACGCCTGGGCATTGAGTTAAACGGAGTTTGGATGACGTGTACAGGTATAGCTGTCCATGCAGCTTCAACACGATACCACAGTTCCTAACGAGTAGTCAATGGCGTATTGTGACGAACCAGTTGCTAGGCCATCATTGGCCAGACGTTTTCAGTTGGTGAGAGATTTGGAGACTGTGCGGGCCAGGGCAGCAGTCGAACATTTTCTGTATCCAGAAAGGCCCGTACAGGACCTGCAACATGTGGTCGTGCATTATCCTGCTGAAATGTAGGGTTTCGCAGGGATCGAATGAAGGCTAGAGCCACGGGTCGTAACACATCTGGAATGTAACGTACAGTGTTCAAAGTGCCGTCAATGCGAACAAGGGGTGAGAAATCGGTTGGAAACTTTCCTCATGTCAGCACGTTGTAGGTGTCGCCACCGGCGCCAACCTTGCGTGAATGCTCTGAAGAACTAATCATTTGCATATCACAGCAGCTTCTTCCTGTCGGTTAAATTTCGCGTCTGTAGGACATCATCTTCGTGGTGTAGCAATTTTAATGTCCAGTAGTGTACAATATTTCTAAATTTCATCTGAGCAGCTTTCGCAAGTTTAGAATGCACTAAGATAATTAAAGGTCATGCGACACATCTACACTTGAAAAAAGTGAATTTCGCAGCGTTCCAGGATGCCCTTTTCGCTTCAATTGAAAGAAAATAATCTGTTCTGTAAATTGAAAAGCTGTGCTTTGAGTACTGTTGTTGAGCTATTTGGGGGAACATGTGGTACACGAACGAGGTATAACCGCAAAAGTTTCTCTGGTCTTCACAAACATCGTTTCAATGCGTTAACACCGACGAATGCGAGACATCGTTGACACTCGGCACGCGTCGTTTATGTTGCAAAGTAGAGCGTCAGGCTAGCTCTAGCCAGCCACAGCATCTTTCGCTACGCGAGGTACACGCACTGAAGCGTGGGAAACGTGGAACCAATTCTTTCGCAGAGGACGCGCTGCGTTTGTGCTGGCGCAGGCTGCGACCCTAATAGAGACGTATGCCTACTCTGGTGGAAAGTGCGCGGCCGACAGCCAAGGCTAAGCTGCGGATTGAATGCAAATACAGCGAAAGGCTTGCTGCTCTACATGTCGTGCACACCCTTCCTCGAGTAACATGCGGCAACTGTAAATAACTAATACGTTTTATATAAAGCCAGCATTACAAGACAGACGAATCGTATGCAGGTCTGCACCAGCGCGCCAAGCGTACAGGTGTGGAACTGCCAATTTTTTTTCGTTATCTCTGTTACACAGTACGCCTAACGCATAAGTCTGCGGCAGCATCTCAAAGGTACATATTAGGAAGCACAGGCTTGTTTACGTCGGTGTGAAAGTCGATACTTTTGTTAAGCTGCTAGTTACTCACAACGAAACTTCTGTGAGATCTGGCTTCGCATTTATTAAGCAGTTATGGCTATCTTGTGCAGCTATTATCAAATTACGTTATGCTTATACATAATTAAGGACTCAAGTGTTTTATGCCAAGCTGGTACAAGCTAATGATTATCTATGTTTACGTTTCACAGCATTTTACAGGTGGAAGACGCAATTATCGATGAAGCTTTTGCCGTCGCGGTGTCCGCCTTAGTCTTAAAATAAGGGCAGGACGACGACGTAATGTCAGGATTAGGAATTGGGTTCGACCCTGGCTCGAAGAAGGAATGAAGGCAGGGGCACATACTGCCGGCCAGAGTGGCCGTGCGGTTCTAGGCGCTATAGTCTGGAGCCGAGCGACCACTACGGTCGCAGGTTCGAATCCTGCCTCGGGCATGGATGTGTGTGATGTCCTTAGGTTAGTTAGGTTTAATTTGATCTAAGTTCTAGGCGACTGATAACCTCAGAAGTTAAGTCGCATAGTGCTCAGAGCCATTTGAGCCATCTGATCATCTGATGACTTTTTTTTTTTTTTGTCATCGGTCTACTGACTGGTTTGATGCGGCCCGCCACTAATTCCTTTCCTGTGCTAACCTCTTCATCTCAGAGTCTCAGAGTAGCGCTTGCAACCTACGTCCTCAATTATTTGCTTGACGTATTCCAATCTCTGTCTTCCTCTACAGTTCTTGCCCTCTACAGCTCCCTCTAGTACCATGGAAGTCATTCCCTCATGTCTTAGCAGATGTCCTATCATCCTGTCCCTTCTCCTTATCAGTGTTTTCCACATATTCCTTTCCTCTCCGATTCTGCGTAGAACCTCACCATTCCTTACCTTATCAGTCCACCTAATTTTCAACGTTCGTCTATAGCACCACATCTCAAATGCTTCGATTCTCTACTGTTCCGGCTTTCCACAGTCCATGTTTCACTACCATGCAATGCTGTACTCGAGACGTACATCCTCAGAAATTTCTTCCTCAAATTAAGGCCGGTATTTGATATTAGTAGACTTCTCTTGACCAGAAATGCCTTTTTTGGGATAGCGAGTCTGCTTTTGATGTCCTCCTTGCTCCGTCCGTCATTGGTTATTTTACTGCCTAGGTAGCAGAATTCCTTAACTTCATTGACTTCGTGACCATCAATCCTGATGTTAAGTTTCTCGCTGTTCTCATTTCTACTACTTCTCATTACCTTCGTCTTTCTCCGATTTACTCTCAAACCATACTGTGTACTCATTAGACTGTTCATTCCGTTCAGAAGATCATTTAATTCTTCTTCACTTTCACTCAGGATAGCAATGTCATCAGTGAATCGTATCATTGATATCCTTTCACCTTGTATTTTAATTCCACTCCTGAACCTTTCTTTTATTTCCATCATTGCTTCCTCGATGTACAAATTGAAGAGTAGGGGCGAAAGGCTACAGCCTTGTCTTACACCCTTCTTAATATGAGCACTTCGTTCTTGATCGTCCGCTCTTATTATTCCCTCTTGGTTGTTGTACATATTGTATATGACCCGTCTCTCCCTATAGCTTACCCCTACTTTTTTCAGAATCTCGAACAGCTTGCACCATTTTATATTGTCGAACGCTTTTTCTAGGTCGACAGATCCTATGAAAGTGTCTTGATTTTTCTTTAGCCTTGCTTCCATTATTAGCCGTAACGTCAGAATTGCCTCTCTCGTCCCTTTACTTTTCCTAAAGCCAAACTGATCGTCACCTAGCACATTCTCAATTTTCTTTTCCATTCTTCTGTACATTATTCTTGTAAGCAGCTTCGATGCATGAGCTGTTAAGCTGATTGTGCGATAATTATCGCACTTGTCAGATCTTCCCATCTTCGGAATTGTGTGGATGATGCTTTTCCGAAAGTCAGATCGTATATCGCCAGACTCATATATTCTACACACCAACGTGAATAGTCGTTTCGTTGCCACTTCCCCCAATGATTTTAGAAATTCTGATGGAATGTTATCTATCCCTTCTGCCTTATTTGACCGTAAGTCCTCCAAAGCTCTTTTAAATTCCGATTCTATTACTGGATCCCCTATCTCTTCTAAATCGACTCCTGTTTCTTCTTGTATCACATCAGACAAATCTTCACCCTCATAGAGGCTTTCAATGTATTCTTTCAACCTATCTGCTGTCTCCTTTGCATTTAACAGTGGAATTCCCGTTGCACTCTTAATGTTACCACCGTTGCTTATAATGTCACCAAAGGTTGTTTTGACTTTCCTGTATGCTGAGTCTGTCCTTCCGACAATCATATCTTTTTCGATGTCTTCACATTTTTCCTGCAGCCATTTCGTCTTAGCTTCCCTGCACTTCCTATTTATTTCATTCCTCAGAGACTTGTATTTCTGTATTCCTGATTTTCCCGGAACATGTTTGTACTTCCTCCTTTCATCAATCAACTGAAGTATTTCTTCTGTTACCCATGGTTTCTTCGGAGCTACCTTCTTTGTACCTATGTTTTCCTTCCCAACTTCTGTGATGGCCCTTTTTAGAGATGTCCATTCCTCTTCAACTGTACTGCCTACTGCGCTATTCCTTATTGCTGTATCTATAGCGTTAGAGAACTTCAAACGTATCTCGTCATTCCTTAGTACTTCCGTATCCCACTTCTTTGCGTATTGATTCTTCCTGACTAATGTCTTGAATTTCAGCGTACTCTTCATCACTACCATATTGTGATCTGACCCCTACTATATCTAGATTGAGCCTTTGCATTTCCCTTTTCAGATTTTCTAGTTTCCCTACCACGTTCAAGCTCCTGACATTCCACGCCCCGACTCGTAGAACGTTATCCTTTCGTTGATTATTCAATCTTTTTCTCATGGTAACCTCCCCCTTGGCAGTCCCCTGCCGGAGATCCGAATGGGGGACTATTCCGGAATCTTTTGCCAATGGAGAGATCATCATGACACTTCTTCAAATACAGGCCACATGTCCTGTGGATACACGTTACGTGTATTTAATGCAGTGGTTTCCATTGCCTTCTGCATCCTCATGTCGTTGATCATTGCTGATTCTTCCGCCTTTAGGGACAATTTCCTACCCCTAGGACAAGAGAGTGCCCTGAACCTCTATCCGCTCCTCCGCCCTGTTTGATAAGGCCGTTGGCAGAATGAGGCTGACTTCTTATGCCGGAAATCTTCGGCCGCCAATGCTGATTATTTATCAAAATTTAGGCAGTGGCAGGGATCGAACCCGGAACCGAAGACGTTTTGATTATGAATCAAAGACGCTACCCCTAGACCACGGGTGCTACCAGTGAGGGTCACATGCTCCTTGTTAGCGAATGAGACGAACTCCGAAGATGCGCCCTGTTGATTGTACATGGCGGGATTCACGCAAGTAACACAGTAATGAGGGAAGCGAGTTCACGTTAATGCAACCGCAAAGATGCAGAACTGCTTTTACAGTCTCCACAGGTCACGGCCGCACAACTGCTTGGCCTTCTATGGTTATTCTCTCAGCACTATCCTCCCTTGCGTATTGAAATATACAAAAGACGCACTCAAATCAACCACATGTGGTACTTTCACCAATTAAGATGACACGAAAGTAAAATTATATATAAATTTACCTAGAACATTTCAACTCAAAATGAAACATCTCTTGTGGTTCCTTATCGTGGTATAACGTGTCTAGAGGATGATACAGACACCTTTCCATCCTGTGTGCCTCAATTCATGGTTATACTTTCTTAGTTTCTTTCCATTTCTATAATAAAAAGCTATCTTTAGATATACAGCTTTCCCCAACGAGAAAACTGAAAAGAGAATTTCTATTTGCTTTAATATTGTATTTATAAAAAATAACTCACTGAAAAATGTGTAGAATGTCTCGTGCAACATCCAAAATAGTTCTCAAGAGCTCATGTATTTCTCTTCTGCTGACCACAAATGAAAACAATGTCAAGCAGAGGGCCCACTCGAAACGCTGCGTCCTGCGCATGCGCATATAAACCTCTTCTGTGCAAGCGCGGATCCACGGCAGAATAGAACGGTTCGTATATCTCTGTAACAGACAAATCGTCTGTGAAGCTGCAGCTTCACCCGTTCTACCGCCAGAAGGCAGGTCGTCTACGCCTGACTTATTACACGTAAGATGTGAGGTGTAGTGCCCGTTTAACTTCTTTAGTTCTGTAGTCACTAACTACACGATTAACATTGTCTCAATTATAAGAGTCGAAGGACACGAACGGGAAACAGTGGTTGAGAAGGGAGTGAGACATGGCTCTAGCCTATTTCCGATATTTTTCGATCTGTACATTGTGCAATGAGTGAGAGAAGCCGAACAGAAATTGGGAAAGAGAGTTAAAGTCAAGGGAGTAGAAGTAAAAACTCTGGTATCTTAAACTTTTGCAATCCTGTTGTCCTCAGTTGCGTATAACATTATGGCATGTTGATAATTTGCTTACAACTGAATGAAATACAGCTTCTGTGCCGTACGTGTTTCACCTTTATTCACTGCAAGCGATTTTCAATGGCCTGGAATAAGTACATATTTTTGCTTATGCTATTCAGTTTATATTTTGGACAGTGTGTATAGCGGGTGGCGCAAAAGTCACTGGACACTCTTTTAAACAAATGATTGAATTTATGTTTCGTTACAAATACAAGCCACACTTACAATTATTTTTCATCTTTAAACTGTTTTCTGTCTTCATTAATACATCTTTGAGGTCATTTTGGAACACTGTTAGATACTCTATGACGTAGTGTGGTATCACTGTTCAAATCGTGACATGCGTCGTGTATGTAGTCTTCTAGTTCAGCGATGGTCAGAGGCTTTTGAGAATAAACAGAATCCTTGATGTCACCCCATAGAAAACAAAGCATGGGCGTGGTGTCTGGTGAACGTGGAGGCATGTCAATATCTACCCTTCGACCAATCACTGTTCTTTGGAAAGTTTCGTGTAAATAATAACGATCGGCAGTGACATAATGTGGTGGCGCACCATAGTGTTGAAAGTAAATTTCTTGAAACTTTTCAGCAGACGTCATGGTTCCTGGCACCAGGTAATATTAAAGGATATCCAAACAGTTATCTCCTATCATTGTCCCTTCAAAAAAATATGGTCCACGTACGCCAAATGATGATATCCCCCTTCCCCCAAACACTCACACCAAACTGATTTAGTGATAGTTCTGACAAGAGATTTTTGCTTGTCAGTATTCTGCTAACTTGCCCTTTTAACTTAAAATTGGCCTCGAAAGACAACACAGTTTTATTGGGAAGGCTAGAATCATATTTCTGTCCATGAAAAATCAATTCACAAAACTGAAGACGTCGATCTGAATCATCTTCAAGTAACCGACGTCGCAATTTTCAAAACTGAAGACGTCAATCTGGATCATCCCCCCCCCCCCCCCCTTGTCTCTCTCTCTTAACTGTACCCTGTAACAACGCTGCATAATATGCACTCTATTATTTTCTTTATAGCTTAGTAATGTCTCTGGATGAGCATTCAAATCCACGAAATTGATTTTCTGTTTCAGCATACATTCCCAACGTGGTCACGTGATCTCGGGACGACGTACATTTGCCCGTAATGCATCCTATATACACTGAGATGACGAAAGTCATGGGGTAGCAACAAGCACATACACAGATAGCGGTAGTATAGTGTGCACAAGGCATAAAAGGGCACTTCTTGTCAGAGCAATGTATAGGCGAAACTGTCACTCGAGTGATTAATGTAAAAAGTTTTCCAACGTGATTATGATCTCATGTCGGCGGGAATTAACAGACTTTGAACGCGCAATGGTAGTTGGAGATAGACACATGGGACATTCCATTTCGGAAATCGTTAGGGAATTCAGTACTCTGTGATCCACTGTGTCAAGAGTGTGCCGAGAATACCATGTTGCAAACATTATCTCTTACCACGGACAGAGGAGTGACCGATGGCCTTCACTTACCATTCGGGAGTAGCGGCCTTTGCGTAGAGTTGTCAGTGCTGATCGACAAGGAGCCCTGCCTAAGTAACCACAGGAATCAATGTGGAACGTACGACTTACATATCCGTTAGGGACTTACACAAAAATTTGTCGTTAATGGGCTACGGCAGCACATAAGCGACCCGAATGTCTTTGCTAACAGCACGATACCGCCTGCAGTGACTCTCCTGCGCTCGTGACCATAGCGGTTGGACCCCAGACGACTGGAAAACTGTGGCCTGGTCAGATGATCCCGGTCTAAGTTGTCGAGTGACGGTTGTAGGGTAGAGTGTGGCGCAGACACTCACAAGACAATGGACCAAGGTTATCAATAGGGCACTAAGCAAACTGTTAGTGGCTACATAATGGTGTGAACTGTGTTTACATAGATTGAAGTGTGTCCTCTGGCCCAACTGAGCCGATCCTTGACTGAAAATGTTTATGTTTAGCAGCCATTCATGGACTTCATTTTTATGGATCACAGTGCACTATGCCACTGGGCTACAACCGTTCGCTGTCGGTTTGGATAAGATTCTGGACAACTTGAGTGAATGATTGCCCACCCATCGAACATTTCCGGGATATAATCGAGAGGTCAGTTCGTGCACAAAAACCTGCACCGGCAGCAGTGTCGCAATTACGGACGGGCACAGAGGCAGCGTGGCTAAATATTTTTGCAGGGGACTTCCAACAGCTTGTTCAGTACATGCTACGAGTTCGTGCACCACGCCGATCGAAAGGAGGTCCGACCCGATAGCTGCATGTGTTCCTTGACTTTTACCACTTCAGTGCGCTTTGAATATCGTCATATAGCTATTACATACCCTTCGTGGGTGTTGTGGGCTTGCCGGCCGGAGTGGCCGAGCGGTTCTAGGCGCTACAGTCTGGAACCGCGCCACCGCTACGGTCGTGTGTTCGAATCCTGCCTCGAGCATGGATGTGTGTGATGTCCTTAGGTTAGGTAGGTTTAAGTAGTTCTAAGTTCTAGGGGAGTGATGACCTCAAAAGTTAAGTCGCATAGCGCTCAGAGCCATTTGAACCATTTGCTGTGGGCTTGGAACTGGCGTTTTGTAGACACTATAGCAATTTGTATTTACTACCTCGAATAAACTGGTGTCTTAGCACTGATGAGCAAAATGAACGGCCATCATGTCAAGGCGTCGTCGCGTCAGCGTTTGTTCATGTCGTCCGTCACGTCATGCCGCGTCTGTTCGCTTAGCCCATGTCAGAGAATAATATCAGGATTGAGAAACCAGCAATGACAAAAGTTATTAATGGCCAAAGCAAACTTCATAACGTATGCTCTTGATAAATTTTATTAAGTAAAGTGCTCGGAAGTGAAACAACGTTTCAAAACATCGACATTTGTTTGACAGGGGGAAATATGTACATATAATCTGTCAAACAATAGGTACAATGGAATAAATGGAGTTTGCTTACCTTATCCTTTATTTTTTCCCTACGTATCTAATAATATCATAACAAGTGTATTTTTCTCCTTCATTAAAGCTGATCTTTCCACCTAAACATTATGTAATGGAAATGACGCTGCCTCCATATGTTCGTATTTATATATATTGAGGGCATTGTCACACCTCAATAATTTTTCGTTTTCAGACATCTTACCTCGCTTATGTAAGAACACTGAAAGGAAAAAACATTCGATTCGCCATGGTAAATTTGCAGTTTGCCACGAAAACAAAGCATAATAACAAAATGAAAATTTTGAAGATACAAAAGCACAAAGTCCACTACTATAACGCGAGTGAGCGCAGCGATGTTAAATGACGAGGATACCGTCAAAACTTTCTTCTCGAGAAACCTTGACTTGACGTGACGGTCCATTGACAACATGAGCGAATGCCGCTATTTGAAATTCATTGTGTAATGTTTTGATGTGACGACGTGATGGCCAATGTGAACCGGCGTTAAACAAATAGCGTCGTCCCGAGATCACGTGGTAATTCTGGCTTCATATTGACAACATGCACAGAACACAATGCTCAGTTCAGAGATATTTTTACTCTAATGTTGTCATGCAAAATCTTTGACCAATCGTGAACAGATTTGTGGTAAGAGCGTCTCTGGTTTTCCAACAAAGACAGGAGCTAGCGAAGTCTCCGGTGATCTGATGCAGAGATATGTTGCAGTTAATTAGATTAGTAAGTATGCTACTGAACACTCTTTTAATGTGGTCAGTCGGTAGTGACTAATTTTCCTCTTTCTGCTAATTTAGTCAGACTCATGATAGTGCATTTACGTGGCCCAGTTGATGGAAAGTTTATTCATGGTTCAACGTGGTAATCCGTTTAAGACGTCTTGGGGTACCAATCCGGTGTGCTTTCGGATATTTCACATTAAAACTAAACACAAGTTGCTAACATTTTCTTATAAATATGTAGATGACTTACTTGTAATGTTACTGTCACACGTCTTGGTTCGTTTCTTTTTTTTTTTTTTTTAAATTTGTGGGACTTTTCATCGATAAAAGCCTTGAACATATATTTTGTTAATTACATGAAAGAATTAAATTACTGCCTGTAATGGGCATTCAAATGAAATCGAGACAGATGGGAAAATTGTGAATAAACAATATTAATTCTAAAGTAATAGCGGTAAGTGTTAATACATTTATCTCACTGTGAGACAAGCGGTCAATGCCTTCATGAAAAAATCTTTACTGTTGCCTACGGAACCATGTTTGTGTCCAGGCGTGCGCCTCTACATCCGAAGATAATCAAGGCCACGAATCTCTTTTCTCAGAGCTTCAAAAATCTGAAAATAGGATTGGGAGAGATTGGGAAGGTCTAGGGGATGTGTAAGGGGTTCCCAGCGAAATTTCTGCAGCTTAGTCGAAACAGCCTTGCCAACATACGGGTGTGTATTACCTTGCAACTGAATGATGCTGTCCGTCGGCATTCCTGGGCATCTGGACAATGCTGCGGGAGAAGCTCTCTTGCAACCTACACAGAGTCCTGATCTCTCGCCATTAGATTTAGGTATTTTTGATGTCAGAAAAAAAGGAAAGTTCGTCGCTGCCGATTTCCTCGGACGATGAGGCGCACGCTTGAGTAGAATTATAGTTTCATAGCCAACCACAAATATTTAACTACGAAGGCACTGACTGTATCCTCTAAGAGTTGGATAAATATACGTATTAAGAATTACGGCTATTGCTTTTTAGATAATAAACACTTCTGTTTTTCCCCATCCATCCCGTTTTCATTTGACTGCCCATTATCGCGGTTGTTCCTCCTAAGAATCACCAGGCGCATTTTCTGTAGTGTTTCGGCAACTATTTGGAATTTCTTTTCTGCAATGTGCAGCTGGAGTCAGCCCAAACAAATGTAGTTCATCGTGTTTTTCATGTGACTCCCACTGATGGCGGAAAGCCGGTTTATTTCCTGTTACGAACGAAGTTATTCCTAAAAGCGGAATTTTAGATAATACTCTTCTTGAGTGTGCAGCCGGAACATAACGTCATCTTGACACAATATTTCCGCGGTCCAGCTGGCCGCCATCTTCAGATGAGTGTGCTGGTACACGATCTCGCCGGAACTAACTTCTCAGCTCAAGAGGCAGTCCATATACAGGGTGAGTCACCTAACGTTACCGCTGGATATTTTTCGTAAACCACATCAAATACTGACGAACCGATTCCACAGTCGAACGTGAGGAGAGGGGCTAGTGTAATTGTTTAATACAAACCATACAGAAATGCACGGAAGTATGTTTTTTTACACAAACCTACATTTTTTTAAATGGAACCACGTTTGTTTTGTTAGCACATCTGAACATGTAAACCAATATGTAATCAGTGCCGTTTGTTGCATTGTAAAATGTTAATTACATCCGGAGATATTGTAACCTAAAGTTGACGCTTGAAACCTCCGACGTTCAGTTGCATGTTGTAACAAACAGCTGCAACATACATCACGTTTCTACAGAATGGTCTGCCAACGTTGCTCGAAAATGTCCCACTGGAAACGCGTCGACGTATGTGGTGTCAGCATGAAGGTGCACTTGCACATTCCGCAATTAACTCTAGGCTGACACTTGACAGCATGTTCGACGGGCGTTTCATAGGACGTGGAGGACGCATAAATTGGCCAGCCCGTTCTCCTGATCTTACACCTCTGGAATTCTATCTGTGGGGTACGTTAAAGGAGAATGTGTACCGTGATGTGCCTACAACCCCAAAGGATATGAAACAACGTATTGTGGCAGCCTGCGGCGACATTACACCAGATGTACTGCGGCGTGTACGACATTCATTACGCCAGAGATTGCAATTGTGTGCAGCAAATGATGGCCACCACATTGAACATCTATTGGCCTGACATGTCGGGACACACTCTATTCCACTCCGTCATTGAAAACGGAAACCACGTGTGTACGTGTACATCACCCCTCATGGTAATGTACATGTGCGTCAGTGAAAAAGACCAATAAAAAGGTGTTAGCATGTGGACGTAATGTGCTGTTCCAGTCTCTTCTGTACCTAAGGTCCATCACCGTTCCCTTTGGATCTCTACGTAATTCGGTGCTCTCCGATACACACGATCGAAGAGCGGAGGAGTGGTACTCAAGCGTCAAATTTAAGTTACAATATCTCCGGATGTAATTAACATTTTACAATGCAACAAACAGCACTGATTACGTATTTGTTTATATGTTCAGATGTGCTAACAAAACTAACGGGGTTCCATTTAAAAAACGTAGGTTTGTATTAAAAGACGTACTTCCGTGCATTTTTTTATGCTTTGTATTAACCAATTACACTAGCCCCTCTCCTCACGTTCGGTCTGTGGAATCGATTCGTCAGTATTTGATGTAGTTTACGAAACATATCCAGCGGTAATGTTAGGTGACTCACCCTGTATAGGTCGCAGAAGGCCCGCAACGCGTGCGCGAGAAGGTGCTGTAACTGCCCTCTAGCGCAAGTAAACATACCGCGCCGCCAGTGGTGGAAACAGGCAAAATCGAGATATCGCTATCAAAAATTAAAAATTAAAAATTATTCCGACGATCGAAACACAGACCGTTGTTTTTTAATGTCTGATAACATCGGCTTCCAAGTCTTACTTAAAAGGTAACCTTTGTCTCTATTAATAAGATTATCAGATAAACGAATCTCTATGGATTCTTTTAAAACACAGTCCCAATAGTGAGATGCAGGGGCAACCATTTGTGTCTCATCATACAGCATTCTATGTCCCTCAGTGAGACAGTGCTGGCCACAGCAGATTTCTCAGGTTGAAGCAACCGTGTGTGCCGCTGGTGCTCAACACATCGGTCCTGAATGGTCCGGATTATCTGACCAATATAAGCCTTCCCACAGTGGCAAGGGATCTTGTACACACCGGCTTCCTCAAACACAAGTCATCCTTAACAGAGCCAAGAAGCGCCCTAATCTTGGCTGGCGGACGAAAAATACTTTTGATATGATATCTTTTCAGAATTCTTCCTATCTTCGAGGAAATGCTCCCAGCAAAAGGTAGAAAACCACCGAGCTTATGCTATTTCAGATGGAGAAAGATTGAGACAAGAATTGGACCATCTTAAGGTTGTGTTGAAGCAGAATGGCTATACAGATAAACAGCTCCGTCGCGCTTTCCAGTTTGGACCTTCGCCTGAACCACCAGAAGATACCTGCAAATTGGTCATTAGAAAGCATGTTAATGACGCCTTTGATGCTATTCGGAGACAGGCCGGAACGTGTAAAAAACCGCGACAATCCATGATGCAACGTGTGAATATGTGCACTGTATCGCATGGAGGCCACTTTGAACATCTGTTGTTACGTGGATGCTATGCAGCTCTGTACTGTGTTCCGGCACGATTTCAAAAAAAATGGTTCAAATGGCTCTGAGCACTATGGGACTCAACTGCTGAGGTCATTAGTCCCCTAGAACTTAGAACTAGTTAAACCTAACTAACCTAAGGACATCACAAACATCCATGCCCAAGGCAGGATTCGAACCTGCGACCGTAGCGGTCTTGCGGTTCCAGACTGCAGCGCCTTTAACCGCACGGCCACTTCGGCCGGCTCCGGCACGATTTGTTGTCGTTGAACGCTCACCGTCCAGTTCTGAACACATGTTCATTGGACCCTTCTTCCTCCATTTTATAACTGATATTTTACGTTGGGATAAATTTATTTTATTTTTTGTTAGATGTTTTCGTTAAATAGCTGAATAAATTGTAATTAGGAATAATTTAATTAAGCAGAGTAGAGAAGATAAAGTCAAAGAGATGTTCATTGGGCGGACATTGTCGTAATGTAACGTCATTGCGTTGTTCGGTTGTTAAAACAAGTCGTTTGTGTCCCGTTCTGCTGTTCGGTCGTGCGCGTATCTGAAAGGAATTAATTCGGGGACTATAATAAACTTTCACATAATAGTTACGATTCGATGTTCCGACAAAAGGGTTAACGTCAGTGTTAATTTGAATTGTGGGCGACAGGATTAGTTTTGACAGATACGTGAAAACGGACGTAACGAAAGTTGTTCGCATATCATCCTTGAACGTGACTTTTTATTTAATTAACGATTGCGGGCTCATTAAAAGCTATTATCTCATGATTAGGATCAATCCCTCTTTCCTCCTAGATAGTGATCATTCATTAACACTTATGTCATAAGAAAAAGGATTATTAATAAAAGTGACGTTAAATGACAATTACGTGTTATTCCGTTAGTATGGAACCGACGTAATATCTCTGAAATGACATTGATATATAATTTGTGTTAAATACTGAACTGAGATAGCAAGTAGATTGAAATTAGTGAACATTCGATACTGAGACTATAGAAGCAGAAGCGCTTAAGGTTTCTCTTCTCTAAAATGGCAAAATAGGTACGAACTTTAACTCAATAGTCGACATTATGTATTCCAAAGACATTAGCATTTCATACTTATTTTGACGACGCGCTGTTAAACAAAGGAACGTTGAGTCTCTGTACGAGTAATATAATTACATCTAAAAACATAATTAATAACGGTGAACTCCGCTTTAACAAACTGTATTGCGTGTCGACATCGGGCAATAACTGCTCAATCCTGGGGACTTGTGTGGTGAAATTATAAGTCGGGCATATACAACAAACTTAAAAATCCGTTCACGTTACAGTGAAGTCGGCACAACACGACGTGGGCAGTTATAATTGCCAGTCCGGAATTTGCTCCTGCAGTTTGTCAGGTTTATTATTGCACAAGCTGTATAGTATGTACAGTATTTTTTCGTGGTAGTGACCACTGTACAGGTTTAAGGGCAGGCTTTAGAAAACTTATTGTTCCTGAGGGGCTATGGAACAAGTACAGTCAGAAGCAAGAACCATGAATCTAATACTTCTTGCAAATATCGTCTTATGTATAAATCCAACGTCAGCGATATTTGCAGGGTGTTTCAAAAATGACCGGTATATTTGAAACGGCAATAAAAACTAAGCGAGCAGCTATGGAAATACACCGTTTGTTGCAATATGCTTGGGTCAACAGCACATTTTCAGGCAGACAAACTTTCGAAATTACAGTAGTTACAATTTTCAACAACAGATGGCGCTGCGGTCTGGCAAACTCTATAGTACGATATTTTCCACATATCCACCATGCGTAGCAATAATATGGCGTGGTCTCTGAATGAAATTACCCGAAACCTTTGACAACGTGTCTGGCGGAATGGCTTCACATGCAGATGAGATGTTCAATTGTTTCTGGATTCTGGCGGTACACCTGGTCTTTCAAGTGTCCCCACAGAAAGAAGTCACAGGGGTTCATGTCTGGCGAATAGGGAGGCCAATCCACGCCGCCTCCTGTATGTTTCGGATAGCCCAAAGCAATCACACGATCATCGAAATATTCATTCAGGAAATTAAAGACGTCGGCCGTGCGATGTGGCAGGGCACCATCTTGCATAAACCACGAGGTGATCGCAGTGTCGTCTAAGGCAGTTTGTACCGCCACAAATTCACGAAGAATGTCCAGATAGCGTGATGCAGTAATCGTTTCGGATCTGAAAAATGGGCCAATGATTCCTTTGGAAGAAATGGCGGCCCAGACCAGTACTTTTTGAGGATGCAGGGACGATGGGACTGCAACATGGGGCTTTTCGGTTCCCCATATGCACCAGTTCTGTTTATTGACGAAGCCGTCCAGGTAAAAATAAGCTTCGTCAGTAAACCAAATGCTGCCCACATGCATATCGCCGTCATCAATCCTGTGCACTATATCGTTAGCGAATGTCTCTCGTGCAGTAATGGTAGCGGCGCTGAGGGGTTGCCGCGTTTGAATTTTGTATGGATAGAGGTGTAAACTGTGGCGCATGAGACGATACGTGGACGTTGGCGTCATTTGGACCGCAGCTGCAACACGGCGAACGGAAACCTGAGGCTGCTGTTGGATCACCTGCTGCACTAGCTGCGCGTTGCCCTCTGTGGTTGCCGTACGCGGTCGCCCTACCTTTCCAGCACGTTCATCCGTCACATTCCCAGTCCGTTGAAATTTTTCAAACAGATCCTTTATTGTATCGCTTTTCGGTCCTTTGGTTACATTAAACCTCCGTTGAAAACTTCGTCTTGTTGCAACAACACTGTGTTCTAGGCGGTGGAATTCCAACACCAGAAAAATCCTCTGTTCTAAGGAATAAACCATGTTGTCTACAGCACACTTGCACGTTGTGAACAGCACACGCTTACAGCAGAAAGACGACGTACAGAATGGCGCACCCACAGACTGCGTTGTCTTCTATATCTTTCACATCACTTGCAGCGCCATCTGTTGTTGAAAATTGTAACTACTGTAATTTCGAAAGTTTGTCCGCCTGAAAATGTACTGTTGTCCCAAGCATATTGCAACAAACGGTGTATTCCTATCGCTGCTCGTTTAGTTTTTATTGCCGTTTCAAATATACCGATCATTTTTGAAACACCCTGTATATAGTCCATATTGGGCTTTCCATTTTCCAGTGATGCCAAACAAACGATTCTTATTTGATCAAAATCTTATTCCATTCATAATCCAATGTGTGAATCCTTATAACCGATTAAGATGTGTGAGGCCTCACAGGCTGAATGGATATGCACCCACTAACTCACATTGGAGTAGATGAAGGAAGGTTTATATATAATAGATCAGGCAAACGTTACTGATGTAGTTCAGTTCGATGATATCAATTAATAATGAGTACTACTTAGTCTTGTACCCATTGTCAGTTATAGAGGTAAAGGGGACTAAATTCTAACATAGGCAAACTGACAGGGTGAAATGGAAATGCTTGACTAAAACAATGAGACACCCAGAAGACATGGTGCTGAGTCATTGCAGTTTTGTACATGGATCATTTCTGAACGCTTTAAAAACGTACCTGTACAGAGAAAGCCAGTCAGTTATTACCAGTGCTAGTGCGACAGGCGACAATTTCGAATCTCCCCTGAGTTGAGCCGCAATACTGTATGTCGATGAACAAAGGCCTGCTGGTCGCATGCGATATCTAAGGAATGTCGAAAGGGATGCCTATCTCGTTGGGGCCTAGTAATCAGTGACTGGCTGTCTCTGCACAGGCACATTTCTGTAGTTCTCAACAAAGGTTCACAAAAGACACCGTGGGTCTGAGAGGGATCCTGTATCATTTTATTCACACAGGTATCAACGTCGCATCCCGACATTACATGCCATAGGAGGTCACGAAAGAGAAGGGCTGACGAAGTATGAGAAACGTTTGCTGCATCGGATCACGTTCAAATTCCTTTGAATACACTTTGCTGCATCCGATCACTTTCAAATTTCTTTGAACGGTTTCAAACTATCCTTTGTGCCTAGTGCTATACTGTGTACCAAGCAAAATTTGCTGTTGCGCTTCACTCCGAAGGGGTGCGATCACACTCTTTGGGAATGCAGGACCACAACGTCCGTAGGGAAAAGTTGAATCGTCTGGGGGATATCAGCAGAGTCAAAAGTTATCGAGAAAGTCGACCTCTTAGTTATAGCACAGCGAACTGTCGTGGGAATCAACGCCCAAAGGAAAGGGTCGTTTTCATTGACACACTATATGAAACCCCCTGAGGACTTGCTGATTAGGGCGCTGGTGCGCCTGCAATTTTTTTTCTCTGCGACTCATAAGGCTGGTCACCACGGCTTTAACATCCATCGCAGAGGCGTCAAAAGAAGGAGTGAGATGTGGGTAAGAGGGGGTGTTACGGCCTTCACCTAGTGTGCCACGTCCACTGTTGCGGTGGGCAGAACTGAGGCAAAATTTGGTGCCCATCTGACGTCGTCAATTCACCTTACATCTCGCGTGAGCTTCAGAGCTCTGGCCTTTTTTCGAAAGTGTAAGACACTTTGCTGTTTCAAGCGTCATCGAACCCAAGTGAGACGTCTCAGAACGCCACGCTTTTGCATTAGTGCAAAGGAAGAGTGTAAGCACCTAGGAGCCAAATTTCAAACTTACTCGTTACGGGGTTTTGAAAAAGTGACCCTTTACTTTTGTTGCACAGTGGGACCGTCCGTCAGAAGTCTTTACAGAGCTCTGCCCCAGATGGAGAAGAGTGAAAGTCGACAGCTGTTTCGTTTGAGGAATTCGTAAGAAAATAACCAGGAAACGAACTTATCTAGGGTGCTGGAGATCTACATCTAGATCTACATCTACAAATATACTCCGCAAGCCATCGTACGACGCTTGGCGGAGGGTACCCTGTACCACTATTTGTAATTTCCCCTACTGTTCCACTCCCACATAGAGGCAGGAAAAACAACTGCGCACTTCCTTACGAACCCTAACTTCTCGAATCTTGCCTTCGTGGTCTTTACGCGCAATATATTTTGGCTGCAGCAGAATCGTTCGGCAGTAACTTTCGAATGTCGGTTGTCTAAATTTTCTGAATAATGTTTTTCGAATAGAACTCTAGCTCTTATTACAAACTTACCGAAATTTCGTTCGATGATATTTCACGCACTCGACACAAAGTTAGTTGACGAGGGTCACCAGTCCAAGAACGCTCGCCTACTAGTTCATTGTGGCTGTAGCTGCAACGAATTTTGAATTGTCACATGACTTAATGACTCGGGAAACGGTATTTTCTCTGAATTCTCTACACGTACAGTAGACTACTTTAGAAACTTAACGCGTTTCAAACAAGTAAATGTTGTTAATGCGACTCAGAGTTTGCTGATCTGAGATCCCAACCAAGATCCCTTGATTATTTGTTAATTATGCTAGCAGTTCCAATCAGCTTTGCAACTTCATGCGAACACCTCTTGTAGTTAAGCTCCGTTAGCGCACAATTATTAAACCATATATGACACTATTTGATTTTTCTACTTCTTCAGTTAGCATTCCCAAGAGGAATCAGGACTGACTGATCGTAATGTTGATACAGAAAACTGCTTAAGCATCTCAGAGAGGACAGTAACATGCCGTTACAGCAGAACGGGGCCACTTATGTTAAGGCTGTAATGGCTGGAAAGGGGGCAGACGAGCGTGCGGGCAGCAATCAGACAGGTCGTACGTGAAGAATCTGCAAGTAGTAAAGCGTCTTTAACTTCAGAGTTTCAGACCTCTGCAGCCTCGTCCAATGTTTGCAGGACCACTGCGTAAGTGTCTATTTATAATAAGCCATCCAAAAGTTACAGTACTGGCAATTAAAATTGCTACACCACGAAGATGATGTGCTACAGACGTGAAATATAACGGACAGAAAGACGATGCTGTGATATGCAAATGATTAGCTTTTCAGGGCATTCACACAACGTTGGCGCCGGTGGCGACACCTACACGTGCTGACATGAGGAAAGTTTCCAGCCGATTTCTCATACACAAACAACAGTTGACCGGCGTTGCCTGGTGAAACGTTGTTGTGATGCGTCGTGTAAGGAGGAGAAATGCGTACCATCACGTTTCCGACTTTGATAAAGGTCGGATTGTAGCCTATCGCGATTGCGGTTAATCGTATCGAAACATTGCTGCTCGCGTTGGTCGAGATCTAATGACTGTTAGCGGAATATGGAATCGGTGGGTTCAGGAGGGCAATACCGAACGCCGTGCTGGATCTCAACGGCCTCGTATCACTAGCAGTCGATATGACAGGCATCTTATCCGCATGGTTGTCACGGATCGTGCAACCACGTCTCGATCCCTGAGTCAACAGATGGGGACGTTTGCAAGACAACAACGATCTGCACGAACACTTTGACGACGTTTGCAGCAGCCTAGTCTGTCAGTTCGGAGACCATGGCTGCGCTTACCCTTGACGCTGCATCACAGACAGGAACTCCTGGGATGGTGTACTCAACGACGAACCTGGGTGCACGAATGGCAAACCGTCATTTTTTCGGATGAATCCAGGTTCTGTTTACAGCATCATGATGGTCGCATCCGTGTTTGGCGACATCGCGGTGAACGCACATTAAAAGAGTTTATTCGTCATCGCCATTCTGGCGTATCACCCAATGGGGTGCCATTGGTTACACGTCTCGGTCACCTCATGTTCGCTTTGACGGCATTTTGAACAGTGGACGTTTCATTTCAAATGTGTTACGACCCGTGGCTCTACCCTTCATTAGATCCCTGCGAAACCTTACATTTCAGCAGGATAATGCACGGCCGCATTTGCAGGTCCTGTACGGGCCTTTCTGGATGCAGAAAATGTTCGACAGCTGCCCTGGCCAGCACATTCTCCAGATCTCTCACCAACTGAAATTGTCTGGTCAATGGTGGCTCGTCACAATACGCCGGTCACTACTCTTGATGAACTGTGGTATCGTGTTGAAGCTGCATGGGCAGCTGTATCTGTACACGCCATCCAAGCTCTATTTGACTCAATGCCCAAGCTTATCAAGGCGGTTATTACGGCCAGAGGTGGTTGCTCTGGGTACTGATTTCTCAGGATCTATGCACCCAAAGTGCGTGAAAATGTAATCACATGTCAGTTCTAGTATAATATATCTGTCCAATGAATACTCGTTTATCATCTGCATTTCTGCTTGGTGTAGCAATTTTAATAGCCAGTAGTGTAGCATGTTTTCATTTGTTGTGAAGAGTGGAAAGCGAAGTTGACTTACTAGAGATATTAAAGTGTTGGAACACGTCAGGTGGTCCAATGCCGTAAAATCACATTCCCAGACCATGAGCATATGTCGAGGATTTAATCTGTCCAGATCATACACAGACTCAGTGGAAAACTCGGCTGAATCCCGTACCCTCCGAGAGTGCCACCATGGTCTCACGGATGCTCCTTTTAGTTTTGGAGCGGCCAATACAGTAATGCAATTACAGGGAACATCCACTATTGTGAAAGTCGTAGCGTTCAACTCCACTGACACTAAAGACAGCCACAGTTCGTGGCATGGATAGCGAAAAACAGAGCATTCTTACCTTTATTTCTTATACGGAATTCATTCATGGGGAGGTTAATGACTGTAATCTGACTTTATCTTTAATTCAGGTACAGAGAGAGGCGGAAGGGCGGCTTAGATAATTGATGCGTAGACTGGAGAATCAACATTCATATCTCCGTTGTGGTGGGCAGGCTTTATTTGTCTTCGAAACTGAGAACTTCTGTGAGTGCAAAAGGCTGCAGTTGATAAAACCAGCGCAAGATCGTGTCCACAGCTAGATGTACATTCAAAGACTCATCTACATCTATATCGACATATGTACTCTGTAAACCACTGTAACGTGCTTGGCAGACGTTTTCTTCGTATGTGTACAATGCGTTTGTTTCTGATCATCTGATGACTTTACAAGATGGTAAATAACAGCGTCATCTGCAAACAATCTCAGAGGGCTGCTCAGATTGTCTCCTAAATCGGATATGTATATCAGGAACACCGGAGGGCCTATAACAACTCCTTGGGAATCCCATCCATTATTTTTGTTTTACTTGATGACTTTCCGTCATGTGGATACGGTCGCACTACTGACAATAAACTTTGTAGGCACGCAGTTTGATTAAAAGTCGCTTGCGAGGAACAGTAACAAAAGCCGTCTGGAGGTCTGAAAATATGGAATCAATTTGACGTCTGCTGCCGATAGCACTCTTTATTTCGTGAGAATAAAGAGCTAGTTGTATTACACAAATGCAATAGTTTTTAATCCGTGCTGGCTATCTGTCAATAAATCGTTTTCTTCGAGCTAATTTTTAATGTTCGAACACAGTACGTGTTCCAAAATCCTACTGCCCAATTGACGTTACTGGTATGTGCTTTTAAGTACTGATGTTTTCTTTTTGGATATTGGCGTGGCCTGTGCAACTTTCTAGTCTTCAGGAATCGATCTTTCTACTAGCGAGCGATTGTATACAGTTGATAAGTATAGCTATCGTATCAGCAAATTCGCGAAGGAAGGTAACTGGTATACAATCTGAACTGGAGGTCCTGCCTTTATTAAGTAATTTAAGCTACTTCGCTACACTGAGGGTATCTGCTTCCTTACTCATGTTGGCAGATGCTCTTGATTCGAATTCTGGAATATTTTCTTTTCTTCTTTGTTGAAGGAATTTCAGAAAACCGTGCTTAGTAACCCTGCTGTAGTGGCACTTTCGTTAGTAACATTATCATTACTATCGCTGAATGAAGTTATTGATTACGTCTTGCAGCTGATGTACTTTACATACGACCAGATTCTCATTTATTTTTCTCCCAGATTTAGAGACCGGGTTTCGTTTGGGAAACAACTGAAAGTATCTCACACTGACGATGGTACGGAGTTTCGAGCTTCTGTAAAACTTCTCCAGTTTTGGGAATTTTGAGTTCCTTTAAATTTAGCGTGCTTCTTGGTTGCTTCTGAAATAGTGTTCTAACCCGTTTTGTGTACCATGGGGGATCAGTACCTTACCTTATTAATTTATTTAGTATATATCTCTCAGTTGACGTCCCTACTATTTCTCTGACTTCAAACCACGTCTGATCTACCGTTATATTATCAGGTTGAAAGAAGTTGAGACTGTCCCTCAGGAAGGCGTCAAGCGAAACATATGATGAAAATTGCGGTCTAGGCATTCAAATCTTTTTAATTAATTTTTTTGTCACTAAGGAACATGGTCACTCGGAGAAGGCGTAAAGCGTAAGAATCCCCCTTTTTGTGATGCTTGTGGCGTGCATATCTACGTACGCCATATTTTAACAGAGTGCAAATATTGGTGGGGATCTGCCCTCTATTTTAGCAGATGCTGAGACGAGTGTGACTAAGGTTTTAAAGTTTTTTGACGTATCTGGACTCAGAGGTAAACTTTTAGATTGGAGGTTTAAGTGTGTTGCAGAATGGCTGGGTCCTCCACTTTTATTCTTGTGGTCAACGAGTCACATCCATCTACTATATTGTTTTAGCTCCTGATAGCACTTTCTTCCTGTGTAGTTAGTGTTTTAATATTGACACGATACCACGTTCTGTGCTTCTGTGTTGGTACAGACATAGTTTCCCAACTTCCGTTAGGTTTATTTTCCGTGCTGTTTTATACTCCTGTTTAGGGTATTATACCAACACTCGTTTCCAATTGTTTTCACGCTGACGCTAAAGACCTTGCTGTCGTGTGCCCACACCATCATATCCATCCATCCATCCACCCACCCATCCAACATTCTATTAAACACAGAAAGGACACATGGATCGGCCGTCTACTGAGACACGATGGTAGCTTTCATTTAAAGAAAAAAATCATTGAAGGAATGGAAAGGAGAAGAACATAGGAGGCATACAGAGACTAGAATGCGTCAACCATATAATCGAGTAAATAAAATGTTTCTGGGTTTGAGACCGCATTATCAACATGTTTCGGTCACTGTTGCAAATGACCTTTTGAGGGTGTTTACTGCTGAATGAGAAAATTTTGTTTCTTATATACCTGCAGACGTGGCTGTTATCTAGTTATGGTAGGCTATTAACGATGAAGGGAAAGGATGTTAGTAGTTGAAACGTCCCCTTAGTAAAATTATGAATGACAGTGCTGGAAAAACTCTTACGTTATTTGATACAGAAACAGCTGAGTAATACACAACGTACTCAGACAGTTCTATCTTTACTTATTCTGATCATCACTAAACTGACATACAATATTTTTAGCGCAACGGAGTCTGGCTTTCAATAATCCCTATAAAAGAATGGCCCTGACTAACAATAACCTATACCTTTCACGAATCACTTACCTCACAAAAATCTTCATTACTCGAACTACTGCAATACAGCGAGCGCCAATACTGCCAGCAAAATGAAAGGTTCTAACTACTGAAGGCACTAACTACTGATAAGCATAGTTAGCAAATGAAAGATTTTGATAGAGAACAAACTATGTATTTACCTTAATAGTGTTCAATATATATATATATATATATATATATATATATATATATATATATATATATATATATATATATATATGAAGACCGGATGGAACCCTAGAAACCAATACCAAAAACAATTGTGACATTCTGACAAAGTACTTTGAAAAACTGCTCAACACGGACCCCCCATGGAAGAAATGATGACAGAAACGAGCACATACAATCCAGATAGTGAACCTCCAACTCTAGAAGAAGTTAAAGAAATAACAAAGTCACTCAAGAATCGTAGAGCACCAGGAGAAGATGGCATCATCGCGGAAATCTGGAAGTTGCAAGACCCAGAACTCACCAAAGACATCCACAGGATCTTGGAAGACATCTGGAAGACCATGAAAATTCCTGGCGACTGGAAAACTGCCCTTATACACCCACTACACAAAAAAGGTGACAAGACTGACCCGAGCAACTACAGAGGAATATCCCTACTACCGGTCACATACAAGATCCTCTCTAAAGCTTTACTGAACAGACTAGAATGCCAAACCGACCACTTGATTGGGGAATACCAAGCAGGCTTCCGTAAAGGGCGGTCTTGTCCGGAACAAATTTGGAACCTGAAAATTATTTTACAACACAAACAGAACCTGATCATTACCTTTGTTGACTTCAAAAAGGCGTACGACTCTATCGACCGGAAAACTCTCTTCAAAATTCTAGCAGAATACAAAGTAGACAACAAAACACGGGCTATCATAGAGCAAACTTTAACCAACACGACCTCCAAAGTAAAGTTCTGTGGGGAACTATCAGAGCCCTTTGAAATTCGCACAGGTGTCCGACAAGGCGATGGCCTCTCACCTCTCCTTTTCAATCTGGTGTTAGATAAGGTCATAAAAGAATGGGAAACATCACAACAGGGGATAACCTTAGGAAACCTACAGATTAAATGCCTGGCTTTTGCAGACGATTTGGCGATTGTCACGAAAGGTATAAAGGAAACAAAAGACGCTATTGAAAAACTGCACGAAATCGCTTCAAAAACTGGACTACAGATCTCTTACGAAAAGACACAGTTTATGAGCACAAAGAAACTCTCATCCCTGAACACAAAGTATGGCACGATTTACAAAATGGCAAACTTCAAATACCTCGGTGAAACACTACAAATGAGTGGACATAACAGAGACTCAAACGAAGAAAGAAAGACTAAACTGGACATGGCATACAAAGTAGTGTGGAATCATTGCAACAAGAAGTCTATCTCACAAAAAGCCAAATTACGCCATTACGACACGGTGGTGCTCCCCGAGGCACTATATGCAGCAGAGACCACACTAATCCTAGGGCATACACGTATCAGACAATTAGAAAAAGTAGAACGGAAAATACTTAGGAAAATATTTGGCGCAACTAACAACAATGGAATATGGATCAAGAAACCTACAGAGGAACTGTACAAACATACGGAGACAATCACAGAAAATATTAGAAAACGCAGACTACAATTATATGGACACCTATACAGAATGCCATCACACAGGCTGACCAAACAGATCTTTGACTGGGTAACCACTAGAAACAACAAATGGGTGGCAGAGGTAGAAAACGACCTGAACCAGCTCAACGTAACAGCAGACACAATAAACGACAGAATAAAGTTCAGAAACATCATTAAGAAAAGTAAACTACATGAGATACAATGCGACAAACGAACAGGCATAAAATGGACCGAAGAACGCAAGCAAGATCACAGCCAGAAGATGAAAGAAATATGGGCAACCAAAAAGGCAATCAAGATGAAGCCGAAGACACAAAGCCGACAAGAAGCATGGACAGAGGACCGGAAACAGAAACACAGCGAGCGAATGAGGGAAGTTTGGGCAGCAAGGAAGGCAGCAAAAGGAACTGGCCATGTAGTTTAGTCCAAATGCGCTCTTTAAGGGCAAAACACCAATAATTATATATATATATATATATATATATATATATATATATATATATATATATATATATGTGTGTGTGTGTGTGTGTGTGTGTTTGTGTGTGACATCCAATTAAACAAATTTCCTTTTTCTGACGGACACACGTCCAGGTCGTCCGTTCAAAACTCTGGCATCTCTCTCCCCACATCCACCACTGCTGGCGGCTCACCTCCAACAGCCCAACGCTACGCGCTGTTCACATCCAACAGCCCAACACTACACAAGAGAATATTCCAACAATGAGTCCAACCAGCCACAGACTGCAGACAGTGCAGTCAGCGATTTTCGTACAGAGCAGTACGTGGCGTTACCAACATAAAACCCTAAACAGTCTACCTACAAAGTTCTTTATTGGTGTTTTTATTATTCCGTTTTATTGATGGAAACCCAACGTTTTGATTAGTGTTTTCATTACGGCTTGTGATTGGTGGAAAGCGGCGAATGGAAAATCAGGCGGCAGTTGTGAGGTGGCGTTGTTTTCCTGCTTTCTAACGCCGGCTGAGACGCGGCAGTACTCTGTGAACCTGCGGCAGCTGCGGTCTCCCGCGCGCCTGTTTGTATTGCTCCAAGTAAGTCCCGTAACGCTGTTATTGCTGGCCGCCAAGACAGTAGTCAGTACCCCTCTTCATACTGGCTAATCGCTTGGCTATTTCTATTGCCTCTCTAATCTTCCTCCTGAAAGTAAGAGGCTGTTTCGTCAGTATGCGAGCTCCACCAAAATCAAACTGTTTGCCGCACTCATCCTGATGTTCTGCCACTGCTGACTTGGTCTGCTGTCTTAGTCGGATATATCTTTCGTGTTCAGATATCGTTGTGCTGATGGGTCGCCCCGTCTCGCCTACATACACTAATCCACACTCGCATCCGATTTCGTAAACTCCAGCAGCATGTAGTTTGGCAAATTTTATTGACTGTGACAATGACCGGGGGAGCCTACGCTTATAAGAGGGTCATTCAATGAGTAATGCCCCACTTTTTTTTAAAAAAAAAAAAAAAGCCATTAATATACATAGACAAACGTTGGTGCTTCACATTTTGATGCTTGTTCTGTGAGCCAGTGAAGTTTAGAAGCGTTCAGGCAGATGGCAGAAAAAAATGTTCAAATGTGTGTGAAATCTTATGGGACTTAACTGCTAAGGTCATCAGTCCCTAAGCTTACACACGACTTAACCTAAATTATCCGAAGGACAAACACACACACCCATGCCCGAGGGAGGACCAGCTGCACAGTCCATGACTGCAGCGCCTTAGACCGCACGTCTAATCCCGCGCGGCCAGATGGCAGAGCCGTAGTACAGAACCAAATTGGGTCTACGTACGACAGACGTTACAAGCAGCGTGCTGTTACTGGATGCTTTTGTGCAGAAAAAGAAACCGTGGAGAACATCCATAAGCGTTTGTGTGCAATATATGACGATGCTGCAGTTGATAGTACAGTTGTGCGATGGGTAAAGAAAGTTACAGGCGCAGGAAATGTAGAAACAGAACTCCGTGGTCAGCCACGCTCGGGACGTTCTGTCACAGCCACTGCTCCAGACATGCTGAATCGTGCGGATGTCTTTATTCGTGCCGACCGGCGCATCAAAACTACACAATTGGCTCTACAGGTGTCGATCGGCAGTGGAAGTGCGTCTGCAATGATCGAGACTCTCGGATATTCAAAGAGGTGCTCACGATGGATTCCACGCACTCTCACAGCAGACCACAAGATTTAAAAAAAGGCCATTTCATCTGAATTTTTGGAGCGTTTTGAGACCGACGGAGAGGCCTTTCTGTCACGGATCGTTACGGCGAACGATAGCTGGGTGCATCACTTTGCACCAGAAACGAAAAGGCATTCCATGGAGTGGCACCGTCCTCACTCACCACAAAAGAAGAAATTTAAGACAACCCCCTCTGCCGGAAAAGTCGAGGTGACAGTCTTCTGGGATTGTAATGGCGTCATTCTCGTGGATGTGATGCGAAGAGGGTCAACCATGAATTCAGAGTCATACGTGAAGACTCTGAGTAAACTCAAGAACCGTTTCCGCCGTGTTCGATCGGACACGAATCCAGCGGAAATCTTGCTCCAACACGATAATGCACGGCCACACCCAAATCTAAGAACCCGGAAACAGATCGCGAAATTGGGTTGTACATCATTGCCTCATCCACCCTACAGTCCAAACCTGTCATCTGCGGACTACCATCTCTTTGGGCCGTTTAAAGATTCTCTACGGGGCACACACTTTGAAGACGACGAGAGAGTCAGTCATGGAGTGAAAACATAGCTACGCCTACAGGACAAGAGCTTTTTACCAGCAGGGAATACATGCTCTTCCACAATGTTGTATGGCCATAGAATGTGATGGAGACTACGGAGAAAAATATGACTTGAACAAGACTTGTTGATGTATATTGTCACCAAATTCTCACTCTTGACAGTAAATATTTTCTAACAAAAAAAAATAAATGTGGGCGTTACTTACTGAACAAGCCTCGTACATACTCTACTGGCCATTAAAATTGCTACTCCACCAAGATGACGTGCTACAGACATGAAATTTAGCCGACAGGAAGAAGAGGCTGTGATATGCAAATGATTAGCTTTTCAGAGCATTCACACAAGGTTGGCGCCGGTGGCGACAACTTCAACGTGCTGACATGAGGAAAGTTTCCAACCGATTTCTCATACACAAACAGCAGCTGACCGACGTTGCCTGGTGAAATGTTGGTGTATTGCCTCGTGTAAGGAGGAGAAATGCGTGCCATCATGTTTCCGTCTTTGATAAAGGTCGGATTGTAGCCTTTCGCGATTGCGGTTTATCGTATCGCGACATTGCTGTTGGCGTTGGTCGAGATCAAAGGACTGTTAGCAGAGTATTGAATCGGTGGGTTCGGGAGGGTAATACGGAACGCCGTGCTGGATCCCGAGGACCTCGTATCACTAGCAGTCGAGATGACAGACATCTTATCCGCATGGCTGTAACGGATCGTGCAGCCACGTCTCGGTCCCTGAGTCAACAGATGGGGACGTTTGCAAGACAACAACCATCTACACCAACAGTTCGAGGACGCTTGCAGCAGCATGTACTATCAGCTCGGAGACCATGGCTGTGGTTACCCTTGACGCTGCATCACCGACAGGAGCGCCTGTGATGATGTACTCAACGACGAACCTGGGTGCACGAATGGCAAAACGTCATTTTTTCGGATGAATCCAAGTTCTGTTTACAGCATCATGATGGTCGCATCCGTGTTTTACGACATCGTGGTGAACGCACATTGGAAGCGTGTATTCGTCATCGCCATACTGGCGTATCATCCGGGTATGGGATGCCATTGGTTACACGTCTCGGTCACCTCCTGTTCGCATTGACGGCACTTTGGACAGTGGACGTTACATTTCAGATGTGTCACGACCCGTGGCTCTACCCTTCATTCGATCCCTGCGAAACCCTACATTTGAGCACGATAATGCACGACCGCATGTTGCAGTTCCTGTACGGGTCTTTGTGGATGCAGAAAATGTTCGACTGCTGCCCTGGCCAGCACATTCTGTCACCAATTGAAAACGTCTGGTCAATGGTGACCGAGCAACTGGGTCGTCACTACTCTTCATGAACTGTGGTATCGTGTTGAAGCTGCATGGGCAGCTGTACGTGTACACGCCATCCAAGCTCTGTTTCACTCAATGCCTAGGCGTATCAAGGCCGTTATTACGGCCAGAGGTGGTTGTTCTGAGTACTGATTTCTCAGGATCTATGCACCCAAATTACGTGAAAATGTAATAACCATTCAGTTCTAGTATAATATATTTGTCCAATGAATACCCGTTTATCATCTGCATTTCTTCTTGGTGTAGGAATTTTAATAGCCAGTAGTGTATAATGGAGGATATCGACTGTGCCAACTATACCGCTCTCAAGAGGAAGGCCAAAGACAGAAATGAATGGAGAGGCGCCGCTAAGCATCCTGGCGGTTGAAGAGCTAAGAAAAAGATCACTGCAGCTGTTACCGAAATCCAGCTTGGTGAGCGTAAGATTTACACGCTGGCATATCACGCGCAGCTACCAGAATAGCCGATGTAGGCGAGAAAGCGTGTAGTGCGAAACGGGTTCGGCGCTGCCTTCCATCGCCGTCTGATCCTCGGAGTGAGATCTGCGACCGGAGTCGCGTGCGTCACCCGCGGCAGGGCTCGGCGACTACAAGGCAGCGCGGGCAGGTAGCGGCGGCCGCAGCGCGCGCGGTGACCCGTGTTCTGCTCTGCTCCTCTGCGGGCCGCCGCTGCAGCCGGCGGAGCCGCATAAATCAGCGGCGGTCGTGCGGGGTGGCGCGTCGTGCGATCGTGACCCTCGGCAACCGGAGGCGCAGGCGGCGGAGGCATCCGCGGGCAGCCGCCGGACGCCCCCGCACTAAATCAGCTCGCGGCCTCCCTGCCGACACCCCGTCCTCCGGACGAGTCCTCGCCAGGAGAACCGACCGACGCCGCCTCCTGCATTCGTCTCCGCCGTCACGTCCGAAGTGTACATCAGAGCACGAAAGCGAGTGCCTGTACTCGGATAGTGAAGACGTCAGTCAACACTGGAGAGGGAAACGTATGGACGAAAGTAACTTTTTCAATATGTCTCACTGCCAAGAACCATACAGGGTAACAAAAAAGTTAAAATGTATGCATGTGGTGTTATAACACTACTGTCCGCTACTGCTACACCATAACCTTAAAGTTGGAGGCAGTTCGTACTATGAAATTATTTTTGTTTATACTAAGATGGTATCTGTCCGAGAGAAGCGATACCATCGGTGACCATGCAGCTCGTTAGAATGAAATGAACACCCTTAGCTGCTTACAGGCGTTGACAATACTAAAACACCTTTCTGCTTGGAATGAAAATTAAATGGAGTTCACTAACAGATTACTTCTCACTGAATTTTGAATAAAAAAATTACTGTTTTTATAGATAGTGTTCTATTAATTGTTGTTTATCCTGAGCATAAAGGATAAACTGTGGATCCTATTACGCTATTAATATGCACTTTCAATACTCAAGAGGAACCCAATATTGTACAGAATTAGACTTGAATAGCAAGAGTAATTAAAAATTTCTATAATTAAGTAACTTGGTGCATTTGAACTACTTTCAGTGGAGGGAGGCCCTTAATTTTGGCCACTGTAGCAGAGCAAACTAAAGACACTTTCAAAACACTAAAGAAACAAGTACTTAACAAGCATGAACATATAACTCTCAACTGTTGCAGTTCTGAACTTTTACTTCAGTGAAACACAGATCTGAGATATTTGTGAGATCCTTTCAACAAACAATATTAAATTTAGCACACTCATTGCCATATTAATTTTAATATGCTTTCAATAAAGGACACTCGGCAATCACTTTAGTTCAAACGGAGAGGCACCTGAGAGGTGTTATGATAAGGAAAAAATCAAGGTAGGTACATAAATTCATTTATAAATTACCTTATATTTGAGTACACTAAAACATCCTATGAGCTGATCCTTCACTGTACATTACTGTAGTGTTCCATTACAGTGACTGCGTGGACGAGCGGTTCTAGGCGCTACAGTCTGGAACCGCGCGACCGCAACGGTCACAGGTTCGAATCCTGCCTCGGGCATTGATGTGTGTGATCTCCTTAGGTTAGTTAGGTTTAAGTAGCTCTAAGTCTAGGGGACTCATGACCTTAGAAGTTAAGTCCCATAGTGCTCAGAGCCATTTGAACCATTTTTGAACAGTGACTGCGCAATGTGGTGCTGATTGCATGTTGGTAGGTGGATTTGCAGGTAGAATTGCTGGACTCTGTCATTTCTTGGTGGCGATGATAGTTACCAATTTCAGAATAGTTCCAGCTCTTTATTCATCCATCCGAGGCATTGGAAAGAGTCAGGAAAAGCCTCTCTCGGTTACCAGCACAATACACAACTTTTACATGAGTAGTTGATAGTTTGGTAGCTCATCCCCGACCGACTCTTGGTTCCACCTTTTCTTCCTATGCCAACCACAATTTGTGTGCGCTACTCAGTTCCGTTCCCGAGGGGAACCACAACACCTTTTACATATGAAATAACTAAGAACCCTAAGTGAAGGTCAGCAGTTTACATAATAGCAACCAAACATATTAAATAAAACAGAACATTTGCATATATTGACATTTGTACAAAAAGTTATTTAAACAAAATTACAATTATATGCATTAAGTTTTGTTCCTTCCAAATGAGGTAAGGAATTCAAATGATAGATACACTACATTGCATAAAATCAAACCATGACATCAAAGTTTTTACACAGTAAAGAATAAACACTCATGGTATCGATTCAACCCAACAACATTCACAGAAGCTCAACGATATAAAACTAAACAAAACAAAAGGCAAAATTAATCGTACAGCATTAGAGCTATGGTGTTACAGTGTCTGTTGTTCCGGACACCATGCATACATAAAATTAAGGCGAGGACAACCTATGATTTCTTCAGTGCGGATGCACACAGCGCTCGAAACACTAAGGAAATCGGCGTAATGCTGAAAATAATGAGGAGAATGGGCAAAGGAGGCGTGGTATCGAAGTTCTTGTGGCTTTGATGACCACTGTGTCGGGATGGCTTCGTGGTCGCACCATCTGCCTAATAAGAGGAAGGAAACGCGGATCGAAACCCGGTCCTGCACAATTTTTTACCTTTCCCTAGTGATCTTAATTAGCGTCCACTCGCAGCTAGTGTTTGTAATATCTTTGTGTCTTGATTCGTAGTGGCTGCTGGATCAAAATGATGTCTGTTCTTTCGGACATCTCCGAAATAATAGACACCACGTATATAAAAATGTTTGTGAGTTTCCCCGTCAATCAGAAAATCACACATATATCGTTGCCATTACTTGCTGGACAACGACTCTAGTCTTCTAATCCGTAAGCGTACCGAAAAACTCTTTCCCTAGATCCGGAGGACACCAGCGAACTTTTTCCTTCACTCCGCGAAAATCAACACTCACTTATCACTCCAGATAAAATCGCTTTCGTAATTTTCTAAATATCTGGACCTAGGAGTCAAAATGGTTCAAATAGCTCTGAGCACTATGGGACTTAACTTCTGAGGTCATCAGTCCCCTAGAACTTAGAACTACTTAAACCTAACTAACCTAAGGACATCACACACATTCATGCCCGAGGCATGATTCGAACCTGCGACCGTAGCGGTCGCGCGGTTCCAGACTGTAGCGCCTAGAACCGCTCGGCCACTTCGGCCGGCACCTAGGAGTCAGTCAGTGATGTTGTTTCTGAATGAATCACTGTTATTTTAATATGAAACATCCCCTTAGAAAAATTCATGAATTACTGTGCTGGTAAACCGCTTACGTTATTTGATTTTCAAACAGCTAAGCAGAGCTGAACGTACTCAGACATTTCTTCTTTACTTATTCTGATCAACACTAAACTGACACAATATTTTTAGCGCAACGCAGCCTGACTTTCAATAATCCCTACAAAAGAATGGCCCTGACTAGCAATAACCTATACCTTTCATGAATCACTTACCTCACAAAAATCTTCGTTATTCGAACTACTGCAATACAGCGAGCGGCAATACTGCCAGCTAAATAAAAGGTTCTAACTACTGAAGGCACTAACTGCTGATAGACATAGTAAGAAATAGAAAGATTTTGATAGAGATGTATTTACTTTAATAATGTTCAAAAGTCATTATATATATACATCAGTTCATGATATCCAATATTACAAATTTACTCTTTCTGATGTACACACGTCCAGATCGTCCGCTCTCAAAATTCTGCCATCTCTCTCCCCACATCTACCACTGCTGGCGGCTCACCTCCAACTGCGCAACGCTACGCGCTGTTCACATCCAACTGCCCAACACTACAATAGCAAATATTCCAACAATGCAAACCATCCGCAGACTGCACACAGCGCAGTCAGTGATTTTCATACAGAGCGCTACATGGCGTTACCAACATAAAAACCTAAAGAGCCTACTTACAAATATTGTGTGCTCTCCTTGGTTGTGCCCCCACTTTCACTAATTGCAGCCTTGCGGATTGCCAGTATTACATACAGCAGTAAATGAACCACTGGATGAAAACTGCGCCAGGGACACATGCTCCCACGCTTTTGACTGTGGGGTCTGGTATTGTAGCCAACTTTTGACGATGACATTGTTACATGTATTCCTCCGACGGCCTCTTTTAATTTTCCTGTAGATTGCATCGCTCTTACCGGCATTTGAAGCTGACTGCCGAACGCTTCTACTGCCGCCAGCTTACATTGCGTCTGATGACCACGAAGATAAGATACAAGAAATTAGGGTTCACACAGAAGCGCACAGACAGTCTTTTCCCCTCGATCTATTTGTAAGTGGAACAGGAGCGGAAGCGACTCGTAGTGGTACATGGTACCCTCCAACACGCACCGTACGGTAACTTGCGGGGAAGACGTAACGGTCGGCAGGTGATGGTTGAAGTGATCGCTATAGCAAAAATCTACTAATACCAGTATTGTTGGCCCCTGTTTTAATCACTACCGAGATAGAATCTTCTACACGATGGTCAGGAGCCCGAAGATAGCGTAATAAACCGCTGAAATTGGTTGCCAAATAAAATAAGGTTTGAAACTAAACGGGTAAAAGTGCTTGAATGATAATATTTTGCCACACTGTTGGATTCTAGTCCAAATATGACCATTCTGATACGCTGTACTCCTGAATAGATACTAAAATGCCTCCATAGGCAGAATTAAATATTAATGAGAACAAAAGATCGCCAGTGTGGCAAAATATTATCATTCAAGCACTTTTAGCCGTTTAGTTTCAAACCTTATTTTATTTGGCAACCAATTTCAGCGGTTTATTACGCTATCTTCGGGCTCCTGACCATCGTGTAGAAGATTCTATCTCGGTAGCGGTTTATTACGCTATCTTCGGGCTCCTGACCATCGTGTAGAAGATTCTATCTCGGTAGTGATTAAAACAGGGACCAACAATACTGGTATTAGTAGATTTTTGCTATAGCGATCACTTCAACCATCACCTGCCGACTGTTACATCTTCCCCGCAAGTTACCGTACGCTGCGTGTTGGAGGGTACCATGTACCACTACGAGTCGCTTCCGCTCCTGTTCCACTTACAAATAGATCGAGGGGGAAAAGACTGTCTGTGCGCCTCTGTGTGAACCCTAATTTCTTGTATCTTATCTTCGTGGTCATCAGACGCAATGTAAGCTGGCGGCAGTAGAAGCGTTCGGCAGTCAGCTTCAAATGCCGGTAAGATCGATGCCATATACAGGAAAATTAAAGAGGCCATCGGAGGAAAGAGAACCACCTGTATGAATATCAAGAGCTCAGATAGAATGCCAGTCCTAAGCAAAGAAGGGAAATCAGACAAATCAAAGGTGTTTATAGATGGTCTATACAACAAAGATGTACTTGAGATCAATATCATCGAATTGGAGAAGGACGTAGATGAGGATGAGATCAGAGATATGATACTGTGTGAAGAATATGAAAGAGCACTGAAAGGCTTAAGTTGGAACCAGGGTTCGGGAAGAGACAACATTCCGATAGAACTACTGATAGCCTTGGGAGAGACAACCATGACAGAACTATTCTGTCTGGCGATCAAGATGTATGAAACAGATGAAATACCCTCAGACTTCAAGAAGAATATAAAAATATCAATTCCAAAGAAAGAAGTTGCCGACAAGTGTCAAAATTACCGAACTATCATTTTAATAAGTCACGGTTGCAAAATACTAGCGCGAAATCTTTACACACGAATGGAAAAACTGATAGAAGCTGACATCGGTTAAGATCAGTTTGGATTCCGGAGTAATGAAGGAACATGCTAGTCAATACTAAACTTACGACTCCTCGCAAAGACAGGTTAAGGAAATTAAGGCTACGTTTATAGCATTTGTGGACTTAGAGAAAGCTTTTTACGATGTTAACTGGAACACACTCGTTCAAATTCTGAAGGTGGCAGGTGTAAAACACAAAGAGAGAAAGGCTGTTTACAATTTTTACAGAGACCAGAAGGTTATAAGAGTTGAGGGGCAGGAAAGTGAAGCAAATGTTGACAAGGGAGTGAGACAGTGTTTTACCGTACCCCGGTGTTATTCAATCTATATACTGAGCAAGCAGTGAAGGTAACAAAAGAAAAATTTGGAGTAGAAATTTAAGACCAGGGAGAAGAAATAAAAACGTTAAGGTTTGACGATGACATTGCAATTCTGTCAGAGACAGCAAAGTACCTGGAAGAGCAGTTGAACGGAAGGCCATTGTCTTGAAAGAAGGATAGAAGGCGAACATCAACAAAAGTGAATCGAGGATAGTAAAATTAAGTGGAATTAAATCAGCTGATGCTGAAGGAATCGCCGGCCGCGGTGGCCGAGCGGTTCTAGGCGCCTCAGTCCGGAACCGCGCGACTGCTACGGTCGCAGGTTCGAATCCTCCTTCGGGCATGGATATGTGTGATGTCCTTAGGATGGTTAGGTTTAAGTAGTTCTATGTTCTAGGGGACTGATGACCTCAGATGTTAAGTCCCATAGTGCTCAGAGCCATTTGAACCTTTTTTGTTGTTGTTGTTGAAGGTATCAGATTAGAAAATGTGGCACTCAAAATAGTAGATGTGATTTGCTATTTAGGAAACAAAATAACTGATGATGATCGAAATAGAGGGGATATAAAATATAGACTGGCGATGGCAAGAAAAGCGTTTTTGAAAAAAAAATTGTTAACATAGAGTATAGATTTTATTATCAGGAAGCATTTTCTGAAAGTATTTGTATGGCGTGTATATACGTATGGAAGTGAAACATGGACGATAAACAGTTTAGACTAAAAGAGAATAAAACCTTTTGAAATTGGTGCTACAGAAGAACGCTGAAGATTAGACGGGTAGATTATGTAACTAACGGGAATTGAGGAGAAGTGGAATTTGTGGCACAACTTGACTAGAAGAAGGGATCAGTTGGTAGGACACATTCTGAGGCATCAAGGGATCATCAATATAGTACTAGAAGGAAGCGCGGAGGGTAAAAATCGTAGAGGGAGACGAAGAGATGAATACAGTAAGCAGATTCAGAAGGATATAGGTTGCAGTAGTTACTCGGAGATGAAAAAGACTGCACAGGATAAAGTGGCATGGAGAGCTGCATCAAACCAGTCTTTGGTTCAAATGGTTCAAATGGCTCTGAGCACTATGGGACTTAACATCTTAGGTCATCAGTCCCCTAGAACTTAGAACTACTTAACCCTAACTAACCTAAGGACATAACACACATCCATGCCCGAGGCGGGATTCGAACCTGCGACCATAGCAGTCCTGCGGTGCTGGACTGCAGCGCCTAGAACCACTCGACCACCGCGGCCGGCCCAGTCTTTGGACTGAAGACCACAACAATAGTTGCTATAATGACATCAAGATTGCTAATCCCCCTTTCCATACTGACACTGTCGATAAGGGCCTGACTATTTGTAGCTACAAGGTCTAAGGTATTTCCATTGCATATGGCACGCCGAGCTAGCTGCTCAAGACAGTTCTGAGAAAACGCGCTCTAAAGTATTTTGCATGACTGTCTGCCTATACCCTTCATACTACGGGTAGACCGAGTCGCTTCTGTGTGAGATGTTGCGAATTTCAAGTCAATTTATACACTCCTGGAAATTGAAATAAGAACATCGTGAATTCATTGTCCCAGGAAGGGGAAACTTTATTGACACATTCCTGGGGTCAGATACATCACATGATCACACTGACAGAACCACAGGCACATAGACACAGGCAACAGAGCATGCACAATGTCGGCACTAGTACAGTGTATATCCACCTTTCGCAGCAATGCAGGCTGCTATTCTCCCATGGAGACGATCGTAGAGATGCTGGATGTAGTCCTGTGGAACGGCTTGCCATGCCATTTCCACCTGGCGCCTCAGTTGGACCAGCGTTCGTGCTGGACGTGCAGACCGCGTGAGACGACGCTTCATCCAGTCCCAAACATGCTCAATGGGGGACAGATCCGGAGATCTTGCTGGCCAAGGTAGTTGACTTACACCTTCTAGAGCACGTTGGGTGGCACGGGATACATGCGGACGTGCATTGTCCTGTTGGAACAGCAAGTTCCCTTGCCGGTCTAGGAATGGTAGAACGATGGGTTCGATGACGGTTTGGATGTACCGTGCACTATTCAGTGTCCCCTCGACGATCACCAGTGGTGTACGGCCAGTGTAGGAGATCGCTCCCCACACCATGATGCCGGGTGTTGGCCCTGTGTGCCTCGGTCGTTTGCAGTCCTGATTGTGGCGCTCACCTGCACGGCGCCAAACACGCATACGACCATCATTGGCACCAAGGCAGAAGCGACTCTCATCACTGAAGACGACACGTCTCCATTCGTCCCTCCATTCACGCCTGTCGCGACACCACTGGAGGCGGGCTGCACGATGTTGGGGCGTTGGGGCGTGAGCGGAAGACGGCCTAACGGTGTGCGGGACCGTAGCCCAGCTTCATGGAGACGGTTGCGAATGGTCCTCGCCGATACCCCAGGAGCAACAATGTCCCTAATTTGCTGGGAAGTGGCGGTGCGGTCCCCTACGGCACTGCGTAGGATCCTACGGTCTTGGCGTGCATCCGTGCGTCGCTGCGGTCCGGTCCCAGGTCGACGGGCACGTGCACCTTCCGCCGACCACTGGCGACAACATCGATGTACTGTGGAGACCTCACGCCCCACGTGTTGAGCAATTCGGCGGTACGTCCACCCGGCCTCCCGCATGCCCACTATACGCCCTCGCTCAAAGTCCGTCAACTGCACATACGGTTCACGTCCACGCTGTCGCGGCATGCTACCAGTGTTAAAGACTGCGATGGAGCTCCGTATGCCACGGCAAACTGGCTGACACTGACGGCGGCGGTGCACAAATGCTGCGCAGCTAGCGCCATTCGACGGCCAACACCGCGGTTCCTGGTGTGTCCGCTGTGCCGTGCGTGTGATCATTGCTTGTACAGCCCTCTCGCAGTGTCCGGAGCAAGTATGGTGGGTCTGACACACCAGTGTCAATGTGTTCTTTTTTCCATTTCCAGGAGTGTATTTTAACAATCTCAGAGCGTCACTTCGAAAATTAGCCTTGTAAAGTCATGAACAGTTTACTTCCAACACCCGCAACAGGTGTGACATATTACCTTCAATAATTCTACGTATTACCTTCAATAGTTCTACGTATTACCTTCAGTAGATCTATTCTGTGCTAATCAATTTATGGCAATCACTCAGTACCTGCGTGATTTATTCTCAATTTTCCCTCGACTCTCTTGTTAGAGTCATCATATTTGCGTGTCACAGCTGTGTTACAGAGGCAGGGGGAAATTGTCGTAGCGGTGTACTGCACCAGAAGCCGTTTCACGAACTCACAAACTCCGCCTATCGTAACAACAGTGGCTTTCGCCCTCCACAGCAGTGGTGACGGAGCCTTTACAAAACTGGAGACGAGGAGACACAAAAACTTAAGAGCTCTTGCAGCGTTTTCGGTGGGAAGTGTACGACCACCCAAAATGCAGCTCTGCTCACATGAACCGCTGGCTACATTTTGGCACAGACAACGAGCTGTAGACCAGCCTAGAGAATTGGCGGAAAGCACATACGGCTACCCTCTACCACGAGGGTATCGGATAGTTGGTACAATGCTACGACAAATGTCCACGTCGGAATGGCGGTTATTAAGAAAAGTAGCTGGAAGGTCTAGCTAACAGTTGCAAATAAAACATTTTTTGATTTTCATAGTGGTTTCCATTTCGCGACCAATCGGACCATACATTCCGAATAGTGCTCGTATATTATTGAAAGATATATACTAGTTCACCCTTTTAGATGGCCTCAGGGCCTCTAGGTACGAGCTGAGCTCTGAAAGAGAGGCTAAATACGCGACTCAGAGGAGAACCCTGTTCATGTGAAGCCGCATCTTTCACAGAATGACCAGTTGAAACAGCAGCACCAATGAAACGACAAACGGAGATGTCTTAAGAAGGTATCCGAGATGGAAAGGAGCTAGGTCGCCATGCAAACAAACATGGAGCCACTCGTAAGGAACTACAGAATCATAATGTGTAAAACAACTAAGACTTATGCCTTTGAAGCATTCTAAGGGATATTTCATGACTAACGTTCCGTCTCCTAATAGCTTGAATGTCTTCATTGTATGAACGAAGACTCCCAACAAAAGCTTCCCATATTTATTATTATTGCAAATTCAGATTCTATAGTGGTATTCTGATCATAAACCAATAATCCATAAATACAACTTTTCTAATAACCTTTCACTGAGATTTTTGATTAGAGTCTTTTCCCTTTGTTTATTGCATGTATGTATTTATATATATGTATTAAAAGTATATATAAGCTATTGGCCATTAAAATTCCTGCACCACGAAGATGACGTGCGACAGACGTGAAATTTAACCTACAGGAAGAAGATGCTGTGATATGCAAATTAGCTCTTCAGAGCATTCACACAAGGTTGGCGCCGATGGCGACACCTACAACGTGCTGACATGAGGAAAGTTTCCAAACGATTTCTCATACACAAACAGCAGTTGACCGGCGTTGCCTGGTGAAACGTTGTTGTGATGCCTCGTGTAAGGAGGAGAAATGCGTACCATCATGTTTCCGACTTTGATAAAGGTCGGATTGTAGCCTATCGCGATTGCGGTTTATCGTATCGCGACATTGCCGCACGCTTTGGTCGAGATCCAATGACTGTTAGCAGAATATGGATCCGGTGGGTTCAGGAGGGTAATACGGAACGCCGTGCTGGATCCCAACGGCCTCGTATCACTAGCAGTCGAGATGACAGGCATCATATCCGCATGGCTGTAACGGATCCTGCAGCCACGTCTCGATCCCTGAGTCAACAGATGGGGACGTTTGCAAGACAACAACTATCTGCACGAACAGTTCGACGACGTTTGCAGCAGGATAGACTATCAGCTGCGGTTACCCTTGACGCTGCGTCACAGACAGGACCGCCTGGGATGGTGTACTCAAAGACGAACCTGGGTGCACGAATGGGAAAACGTCAATTTTTCGTATGAATCCAGGTTCTGTTTACAGCGTCATGATGGTCGCATCCGACATCACGGTGAACACACATTGGAAGCGTGTATTCGTCATTGCCATACTGGCGTATCACCCGGCGTGATGGTATGGGGTGACATTGGTTACACATCTCGGTCACCTTGTAACCTCCCCCCTCACTTATCGACCTTAATGACAGTGAGAAATTAAACCGCGTGTACCTAATGGAAATTTGGGAAAAGCAATCGTCACCGAAGTTAATCTATCGGTAAAGAGGGAGGAAAGGGTTACATCTAAATGAAAGGAAAAATGCAAATGAAACTGGTGGAAATCAATTTTGAAAAGGGGTAAAGTTAATAAAGAAAGTAAATGTGCGGCCGTTACGTTAACAATTAACTAGCGGTAATTAGATATTTGAGATTTGGGGGAAATCACGGTCGCCAGTCCTAAGGACAATTACTATAGTAACTGAAAAAGAAAGGTTATTACACATATAATTAGCACTAGAAGCGTGGCAACTGAAGGTTGACACGTGTAGTGTGAAAACTGAAAGTTTGTCAGAAGTAATAAATTTCGCTACACTCTGACTTAATTTAGCAAAAGAATTACTAAAACCGGAAAATCGAAAGTTAATTTAGTGACTGAAGTTAATAGTGAGCTTTCTTTCTGAAGCACATCGAAATTCAGTAAAATACGGTTAGTCTTGGACTACCTCAACAATCATTTCAAAAGCTACTTGAATCTACGCAATTTAGAAAGAAGAGATTTAACTTTGAACTTGAATTAAATGATTCTGAACAATTAACAATAGTAAAATTTAGTACATACCAAGCTGAGCTGCAGTCACAGGTAAGCTAAAATACGGTAACAAAGCTCGCACTCTTAATTCGTGCTTGTGTAATCTGAATATTGTAGCCAGCTATTAATGCCATAATTGAACTTTGAAATTAAAGCAGTGAAAACGAGTTAGCTATATTACTTTAATGCTGGCGTTTGAATTTCAACGACACTCGGGTTCATTTCGGAAAAGGAAGGGACCCTGCTTGGCAATGCAATTGGGACAATGAGCAACAAAGGTTCATGCTAAGTTGGTGTAATTTTGCGAGGCAAATGGAACAATTCGAAAAGCTGAGGTCTGCCATACAGTTCTGAAACTTTACGTGCTTTTAGTCTTCCTTGTTGGTTGATTGAAGGTTTGAAGCCGTCGATCGAGGAGGTGGCGACAGTCACTCATTGTCGGCCGTCGCTGTTGCAGAAGCTGGATGTTGGCGCGCCTTCTTCTCGACACGGTCACCAGGCGAAACGGGCTCTTGATGTGCGCCAGCTAATGCTTCCCGTCCGCGACACCATGTCAGAAACTATCATCGCGAGTCGAGCGCAATTACATGCTGCCAAATCCCGAAAGCGCGGCAACTCGCGGGAGCGTCACACAACACCTGCTCCACTCGCTACTCCCGCCAGACTCTCACTGCCCGCGCCCCACGCGGCAGAGTTAACACTCCCAAAGATCCTACACACTTTGATTCTTCACACGACCCATCGATGTAATCGTTCGATAGCAGTTTTCCCTAGGCAAGACCCAGCGTAAAAATACAAATAATATTTACGAAACAAACCAATTATACATCGACATAAGCGCATAAATATATATATACAAACAGTAAAACAATTACAATATATAAAGAGACAGAAATGTCATATCTTGAGGTAACAAAACAAGGAAAAAAAATAATAGTACAATAGATGAAAATAGGAGGATATGCATTTCCGGCGTTACACGTGCCCCACATTGTCTGAGGATGTTCGTGTAACGTAAACAGACTCAGAAAATGTCCCAAAAAAGAAACAGCGGAAATGCATATGCTCAAAACATCAACAACATTTAGCATTCGTCTAATTAACCATAAATCAATTTTTTAGACCATAATAATTGAGTGGAGACACTCCTAATCTTATTCCACTCTGTCATCTTGATCAAAATAAAACAGGTTGACAACATATTAAAATTCATAGAAAACATAGAAAATGGTTTAGCTATTCTAAAATTGTCAAAATTCCCAACAGTATAAGAAATGGAATACTATTTACAAAATTAATCAGAGTACATGGTCATAAAAACAGGTTGATCAAAATACGCAAATTAATAATTAATTACATAGAATACACATTTTTACATAACCCTTTCATAATTAATATTCTCGTCATGGGAGTCCATTAAACGCTAAACAAGAAAATAACACACATCAGATCGAAAAAAACATAAATATTGACAGTAGAATTCTTTCAGCTGTCCAGGAAGAAAAACAATTCCGCCTTCCGTACTCGCAAGTACAAAGAATGCTGACAGCGGCACAAGAGCCGACAGCGGCACAAGAGCCGACAGCGGCTTCGCCTCGCAAGTATTGTTGCGCCCGCCTGTGCGGCACGCTTGATCTCACTCGCCTGTGTAACGGCATTTCCAGAACGTCCGTTTCACTGAATTCTTTAGGAAAAACTCACTCCCGAGTAATCTCAATGAGTCCCTTAATACTATCACAGTGGATAACTCAACACTGTCCATCATCACACGCATGTACTAGCCTGAAACTTAAAACAGCGTCTAAGTACATCGGCAGTGACTAATAAAACCCACATTCATTAAATCTTACAGCAAGTTACAAAATCATATTTACATTCCTTAATCTACTGTGACTAAGCTGAAAACTTAAACCAGCAGCTTGGTTTTTTCAGTTGATGAGATCATGATTAAATTGATTAAAATTAAATTGATTAATCAAAATTAATTACTTATTAATTACAACTTCTTTAATGACCTTGGTCAGTCAAAAGCATGGCAATCTAGCAAATCGTTAAATCTTACACTCTATTTTACATACTGTATAAATTACCCATTGTGTGGTATTAATCGATCCTAGGTCGGTACAATTTCAAGTCTACAATGTTCCGTATACCTAATAGTTTTCCAGAGCTTGGATACTCTAAGCAATAAGCATTTGTGTGAGGTATACCAATGACTTTATATGGTCCATTATAAACAAACTTAAATTTAGAGATTTCATTGTCTATCTCGCTCGATTTCTCATGAGCTTTTACAAGTACTAAGTCTCCGATCGCAAACTTAGCAAAACGCGCTTTAGCGTCATGACGACGTATGCGAGCATCAGCTTTTAGCTTCATTACTTCTCGCAAACGATCTTTTTTCACACCAATACTAATGTCAATCCGTGGAGGGAATTTGATTACCTCTTCCACTAAACTTTTACTTCTGTCATCCAACAGGATTTCCTCTGGAGAAAATCCCGTAGATTCATGTCTCAAGGTGTTCATAATTCTCTCAAATACTGCTTCATATTTGCCCCATGCCCTATGGTTGAGATGGCAATAGGTACGGGAAAGTCGGCCTCGTCTTTGTTCGTGTGTTACGTTTGACACACCGTCTACAATACTTTCCAATTCACTTTCTACATTATTGTCAATGCCGAGATTCTTCACATTACAGTAGTTCAGATTCATACCTACGTCAATAGCATCCGGCCAGTTAACAATGTGTATAGGCTGGTATTGCCTATGCACATCGTCTCCTGCCTCGTCAAAACTAACTACTATTGTTTTATCTTGGGACGTACATGTCAAAGTTTTGCTTTCGCAGTTAATCACTGCACGGTACTTTAATAGCCAATCTAACCCGATAATTACTTCCGTAGTTAAGTCTGGCACGACGACAAACTCTTGTTCAAATCGTGCCCCATATATCTCGAAGTTGACAAAAATCTGTTTTGTGACCGGTTTACTGGCCTTCCCAGTAGCACCGATAATTTTCACTCCTGTTACTGGCATAACTACGATGCCAGGCCTGTCTTTCAGTAACTCAAATATTTTCCCAGATACAGCACTCAATTCTGCACCGGTGTCAATCAACACGTTTAGTTGTAGGTCGTGCGTATTAACAGACACTACTACCCGTCTACACTTGTCCTCGACTGTTTCTTTATTTTCCCACAGTAAATCCTCGTCTATATCCAGGTCATTCCAGAAAAAACCATCCGGCTTTGATCCTAAATTCGGCTTATCTGGAGGCTTTTTCAGCCTCTGTTCACATACAGTTTTAATTTCAACACGTTTGTCCTGAGGCTTAGTCTGTAGCTTCGCCTCCAATACCGAAACCTTTTCCTGTAACTCGTCAACTAGTGAGTGTTGCTTTGCTATCGATTCACTAATTGTCACCTTCGTTGATTCCTCTTTGGTCAGATTGATCTCATCTGCCAATCTACCTGGAGGAATGTGCCCAGTAGCATCTGAAATTACTTCCTCTGGATCTGCGCAACCCACACTGCTATCGTCTGACTGTATAATGTCAGCTCTAACCTCATACACGCTGTAATCTATGTGCTTTTCTACCAATCGTGTCCGGCTATCACTAAAATTTTCGTAATCTTTCTCCTTAATACTTTCGCAATGTTTAAACTGGAGGTTTGCGTCGGATGGGTCGGCTACTTCTACCACTATAACTTTCGGTAAAGTCTGCCGGTTAGGGCCAGAACTTTCCGTTACTCCTTCAACATCTAACTCCTGCGGGACGAAACACGACGAATCTTGCTCGTGCTCCCCATTAACATCAACTATTTCTGGTAATGTCTGCCGGTTAGGGCCAGAACTTTCAATCACTTCACAAATACTATCTTCCTGTGGGACGAGACGCGGCAAATACTGCACGCGCTCCCCATAAACACTTCTCCCATACAGACCCCTATAATCTCTTAGTTCGTCGTATAAGCGACCGAACTGCCTTAACCAGACCTCATCCCTCTCTGCATCCCCTCGCTCGATGACGGACGTTTTATCCGACATCTGATCTTCTCTCAACAATTGCGAATCATTCTTAAACTCAATCTCCAGTTCCGCTGTGGGTATTACAGCTGGCACCTTATAATCGATTTCCGGAACACTACTTAAATTGTTCTCACTGACAGTGAAAGTACCTTCTACTGCCGTGTATACAGCTGATCTACTACTTGTGGGCGCACTCCTTTCTCTTAACACTGGCACACTCTCCCGCCGTTGATTATTCCACACGGAATTTTCATACCGACGACACCTGGGTTTTCTCCTGCTATTGGGCCGCCAAAATTTCTCCACGCCCGGTCGGCCCCTCACCGGCGCGGCTAATGGTTTCCCTGTCTCGTCCCAGCAGATACGCTCCCCGGATGCTGCTGAGGCGGCTGATCACACCCTCTGGCGTTATTACTATTCTGTGAAGCCCGTATCACGTTAGTATGATACTGGTTTCCGTCATTCCTGTTATTATTTGCATTGTACCGATTGTTATTACGGTCCGAACCATTATTGTTATTGCTGCCATGGTTGCGGTATGCATTATTCCCGTGGTTATCGTTGTTGTGGTTGCTGTGGTACCCGTTGTTGTTACCACGGCCTCTGCCACTGTCGCGATTATTGCGCCAATTGTCCTCGTCCTCCACTCTTTCCAGGAAATCATTGATTGTCCTGTAATTGCTTCCTACGTATCGTTTTGTATCATCTGGAAGCTTCTTGTAGAGTTCCCAGACTATTTCGGATTCCGAGCGGCGGTCACGCAAATATTCCAACTTGCGGATCCAGCCCTCACAAAACTCCTTCATCGAGCCGCGCGAATTCGCATCGAAAGGCCTCGATACGACAAATTCGCGCCAGACACTTTGCTGTTTTTGCTCTGACGAGTATTCAGCCAGAAACAAATTTTTAAACTCGTCAAAAGTCAGGTTCGTAATGTTGAGGTTTAGGCCCCAACGCTTGGCATCACCAGCCAACACATCAATAACCGCATTATTTTTTCTCTCATCAGTCCATGATCTGGGTAAAACTCTTTCACAATTTTTAATGAAATCCGTCGGGTGTATACCGCCTTTTTTCAAGGGGTCGAACCGCTCCTCTTTCGTCAACAACTCCGAACTATGTGCACAGATTGGCACATAGCTCTGTTTTTCGTCAAGTTTCCTTTCTAATTCCGACACCCTCGTAATCACTTGGCAAGTGGTTGTCGCAAGCGTTTCCACTTCCCTCTTTTTCTCCTCGCAGGTATTAGCCTGCTTCGTCACTTTGGTATCTACTTCGGATACTAAAGCCTTTAAAGTTTCCACCTTCTGTTGATCCTCTTTTCTCACTAATTGAATTTGTTCCGTCACCTTATTCTCGATGATCGGAGCAACTGCGTCTCCTACACTTTTCTCGATTCTGCTAATTTCGGAATCAAAACGAGTATTTATGCTCGCAATTTCCGCCTGAACGCCTATCATTTCCTGTTTAAGGTTACCGATTTCGGTATTAATCACGACAATATCGTCTTTGATTTTATCAACTTTTGTGTTAACAACTTCAACATTGTTGTTAACAACATCAATAGCTTTGTTCTGATTGTCTAGCATTCGTTGAATTTTTTCAGACTGAGCTACTTGCTTGGCAGCCTGAGCTGCTTGCTCGGCAGCCTGAGCTTCTTGCTTGGCAGCCCGATCTTTAATTTCTGCCCATTGACTCTTGATTTCGTTAATCAAAACATTCAATAAATCAGTTAAATTCCCGGAGACTACCGGTTTTACTTCCGTAGCTGGTTCCTCTATACATGTTCCCCCGTATTCATCATCAAGGGGTACAGATTTGATTTTCGCTTCCGATTCCGAAACATTTTCTAAAGTTTGGAATTCCATTTCTGCCCTTTGTTGCGTTTCGGCGGTCGCGTCTTTCATGCTAGCCGCCTGCCCCTGAACAATGGGAACCGCCGTGCGCGTTTCCCACTGTTCAACCGATTGTTCCGTATCTAAGTCTACCAAATTTTGGTAATTGTTGCCTTCACTCATTTTAATAATTTTCAATATAAATGCAAAATCTCAACTCTAATTAGGATTCCTCACACGAATATTCTCGCTGACGTATCGACCATTTCGTAACCAGTACTTTGTTACGAGATTTGCACAATGCAAAATTCGTGTCCAGAACAACCTCAAATTTGAAGATTGTCCTGTCACCAGGTCGCCACGTGTAACCTCCCCCCTCACTTATTGACCTTAATGACAGTGAGAAATTAAACCGCGTGTACCTAATGGAAATTTGGGAAAAGCAATCGTCACCGAAGTTAATCTATCGGTAAAGAGGGAGGAAAGGGTTACATCTAAATGAAAGGAAAAATGCAAATGAAACTGGTGGAAATCAATTTTGAAAAGGGGTAAAGTTAATAAAGAAAGTAAATGTGCGGCCGTTACGTTAACAATTAACTAGCGGTAATTAGATATTTGAGATTTGGGGGAAATCACGGTCGCCAGTCCTAAGGACAATTACTATAGTAACTGAAAAAGAAAGGTTATTACACATATAATTAGCACTAGAAGCGTGGCAACTGAAGGTTGACACGTGTAGTGTGAAAACTGAAAGTTTGTCAGAAGTAATAAATTTCGCTACACTCTGACTTAATTTAGCAAAAGAATTACTAAAACCGGAAAATCGAAAGTTAATTTAGTGACTGAAGTTAATAGTGAGCTTTCTTTCTGAAGCACATCGAAATTCAGTAAAATACGGTTAGTCTTGGACTACCTCAACAATCATTTCAAAAGCTACTTGAATCTACGCAATTTAGAAAGAAGAGATTTAACTTTGAACTTGAATTAAATGATTCTGAACAATTAACAATAGTAAAATTTAGTACATACCAAGCTGAGCTGCAGTCACAGGTAAGCTAAAATACGGTAACAAAGCTCGCACTCTTAATTCGTGCTTGTGTAATCTGAATATTGTAGCCAGCTATTAATGCCATAATTGAACTTTGAAATTAAAGCAGTGAAAACGAGTTAGCTATATTACTTTAATGCTGGCGTTTGAATTTCAACGACACTCGGGTTCATTTCGGAAAAGGAAGGGACCCTGCTTGGCAATGCAATTGGGACAATGAGCAACAAAGGTTCATGCTAAGTTGGTGTAATTTTGCGAGGCAAATGGAACAATTCGAAAAGCTGAGGTCTGCCATACAGTTCTGAAACTTTACGTGCTTTTAGTCTTCCTTGTTGGTTGATTGAAGGTTTGAAGCCGTCGATCGAGGAGGTGGCGACAGTCACTCATTGTCGGCCGTCGCTGTTGCAGAAGCTGGATGTTGGCGCGCCTTCTTCTCGACACGGTCACCAGGCGAAACGGGCTCTTGATGTGCGCCAGCTAATGCTTCCCGTCCGCGACACCACGTCAGAAACTATCATCGCGAGTCGAGCGCAATTACATGCTGCCAAATCCCGAAAGCGCGGCAACTCGCGGGAGCGTCACACAACACCTGCTCCACTCGCTACTCCCGCCAGACTCTCACTGCCCGCGCCCCACGCGGCAGAGTTAACACTCCCAAAGATCCTACACACTTTGATTCTTCACACGACCCATCGATGTAATCGTTCGATAGCAGTTTTCCCTAGGCAAGACCCAGCGTAAAAATACAAATAATATTTACGAAACAAACCAATTATACATCGACATAAGCGCATAAATATATATATACAAACAGTAAAACAATTACAATATATAAAGAGACAGAAATGTCATATCTTGAGGTAACAAAACAAGGAAAAAAAATAATAGTACAATAGATGAAAATAGGAGGATATGCATTTCCGGCGTTACAACCTCTTGTTCCCATTGACGGCACTTTGAACAGTGGACGTTACATTTCAGATGTGTTACGACCCGTGGCTCTAGCATTCATTCTATCCCTGCGAAACCCTACATTTCAGCAGGATAATGCACGACCTCATGTTGCGGGTCCTGTACTGGCCTCTCTGGATACAGAAAATGTTCGACTGCTGCCCTGGCCAGTACATTCTCCAGATCACTCACCAATTGAAAACGTCTGGTCAATGGTGGGCGAGCAACTGGCTCGTCACAATACGCGCCACGCTTGATGAACTGTGATATCGTGCGGAAGCTGCATGGGCAGCTGTACCTGTACACGCCATCCAAGCTCTGGTGGACTCAATGCCGAGGCGTATCAAGGCCGTTATTACGGCCAGAGTGGTTGTTCTGGGTACTGGTTTCTCTGGATCTATGGACCCAAATTGCGTGAAAATGTAATCACATTCAAGTTCTAGCATTAGATTCAGTGTTGCGTCAAAATTTCTAAGCAGTCGGTCAAGAACTTTCGGAGATTAATGAAACAAACCACAATTTACATAACTTTGTCTTGAAACTGTTCCATTGGTCTGTATTTGTAAAAATAAAGAAAATAAAAGGGTTGTGAGTCGACCTTGATGCAAAACACTTTTGTATTTATTTCTTTACTCCCAGACTGGTTTCAGCGACAAATATCACCATCATCAGCGGTTTCTTTGATTGTAAAACATGCAGCAATAGCGTACTTGTAAACATTGTAAAATATTATTTCATATGCACTGTTTGGTTCCAAATATTGTTTTCTGTGAATAACTTCATAAGTCACAGTTTGGGCTTCATGATTATTGTTGCTGTTTCCGACGTATTTTCTGTGCCTTCTTGTCGCCGTTTTCCCCGCCATACATCATATCATCTGCAACAGTGTGAGTGGCTGTTGGTAAACAAATACAAAATAGTAAACTTGTGTATGTCAGCGTTATACAGTTGGGACTGCGGTGGTGTTGTGGATGCAGTTTTGATGTGTAATAAGTTGTTACGTAGTTTATCATGTACTCACGTTCGTTGGAGGACTTGCAGCTACTTTTAGACACAGAAATCGTAACTTTCGCGCCTTGTTCATAATCCAAAATGTTACACCATCTTGCTGTTCGCGTGTGTCGCTAGAAATGTATCGCATATTGCGAGAAGGCTATGAAAATTGTTGTGGGAGTTCTGACGATTCCTGTATCTGTTGCGACAGGGGAGTGTCCTCTTTTTGGTGCGTGTTATTCTGTTCTGTGTCCTGTGTCAGTTCTCTTAGAGCGGTAAAGAATATGTTGTTGCAATGTGTTTTGTTTTCGTTTATTACGTATTTCCTTCCACTTAGTCTTTTGTTTGTAATAACTTTCTTCTGTTATTAGTTTTTCAGGATGTGTAGATCACTTCCAATATAAGTGGCGTTGTGGTTTTTGTTCACTTGGTGTTCTGCGAAAGTGGAATGTGTGCTGTCATTCTTTAAAGCTATCATGAGCTCTGTGCAACTCGTTCGGAAATTTCTGCTTGTTTGTCCTACGTGTTCGACCTGACAGGACTACATGTGATTCTATATATTCCTTGTAGCTGACGTTATTTATGGTGTCTGTCTCTTAATCGTTTTCAACAGCAATTTGTTTGATTACATTTAATTCGTGTGTGCAGTTTCCTGGTTGAAGAGGTGTTCTGTTTATTCTGTGGAGCAAGCATATGTGGCTGGCATACTTATGCACTGTTGGATGGTTGGATGAGCTATGGAGAACAGTGCTTGTGGTCGTGAGTTTTCTGTAGATGCAAAATTAATGTTGATCGTTGTTTCAAGTAAATATAAGATCCAGAAAATCTAGTTCCTTGTTTTATTCTGTTTCTGTTTGTTTCTATTATGAATATGTTACTGTGTAGCTCTTGTATCCTATTGTTTGTTTCATCTGTGAGACAGATTATGTCATCTACGTACCAGTACCAGGAAATTATTCGGTACCCTACTTGTTTTACAGTGTTGTTGAGTATTATTTTCTCTGTATGACCCAAGAATATGTTGGCTAAAGTTCCACTGATGGGGGACTCCATAAGGAACGCCTGTTGCTGCAAGTAAAAGTTGTTTTTGGAAGTGAAGTAATTTTGTTCTGTAATTCGCCTAAGAATGGATGGGATTTCATTTATTTGTATGTCTGAGAATTTCTTGCTTTTTAGCTGTAGTTCTAAAATTTTTATAGTTTCTTCTGTGGGTACGTGTGCATACAGAGATGTAATGTCAAAAGTTATCAGTTTTGATGTTGGACGGATTTTGATGTTCTTAATTTTCTCTGTAATATCTCCTGTGTTTTTGACGCTTCTTTTGTTTGTGTATGTATATGTTTTCTGTTGGAATGTGTGCATGTGTCTTCCTAGTAAGTAAGATGGAACTTTACTGAAGTCCAGTACTGGCCTAACCAGGATAAGTGGTCGGTCAATCTTTGGAAGGCATGTTAAGTGTGGAGCTTTGCGATTCTTTTGCGTCGTTCTTTTTGTCTGGTTCTCTGAAAGTGTGCATGATGCTTGAGGCTTCTTTGGTATCTTTGAGCTGGGTCACTGATTATCTTGGGTATTTAATTCTTTTCCAGTAATTTTTCTATTTTCTCAATGTATTCCGTCTCTGTTATGAAGCCCAGAGAGTCCCCATTGTCTGCCTTGGTGATGAATGCAATGTGCTGTTTAATTTTGTCTGTATATTGTTTATGGTTTTCTCATCATATGTTTTTGTATTTGTATTTATGGACGGTTTTTCTTTTTGATCATTTGTTTCATTTACTCTGTCTTTAGTTCTTTTGTTTGGCCTGGGTTGAAGTCTGATGTGTTAGTTTTTCATGTTGGCGTCTGATGTAGTCATTTTCAGCAATATGTGTCATATGGGTGTTCACCAAATCACCAGCTCCTCAGTACTGTGTGACATAATGGAAAGAATAGATCACCACACATAGTCGGTAATGCGAAAGAAATGGCAGAAACAGAAACTAAATAAAATCGTGGACAAAACAGCTGTCCAAGAAAGACACACACACACAAATACACACACACATTCATACAACGCACATTCCATAAACCCCTGATTAAATTTACTGGTATAACACACACAAAACAAGAACAGCAGCTACTTGAGGAGGACCGAAGTACAACTTGAACACTCAAGTGGCACATAAGAGCACAAAAAATCTTATCACTACCTTTGTACTTATACAGAAAATATAGATGATCCTAATATCAAACCTCCCAAAGTTTTTGACCTATTGCTTTGAATCTTTGGCGTGACGTTCCACTGGTATAAGCGCGCGTTTTTATTTAGCTGTTTCTTAAATATATGTAATACGTAATACGTATATGTAATACGTAATAACAGAGAAAAGTAGTTAAAATATCTCAAAAATTTACGTATATACTTAAGATATCACACATTAAATAAATATTTACCTAAAAGCACTTCTGGATTAAAATGCAACGCCGTGTCAAAATTTCAAAGCAGTCGCTTAAGATTTTTGGAGACACACGACTTTGAACAAAAAGACACCTACATTTTTATTTATATAGATAATGTAGAGTTTTCGGAACTTGCTAAGACTGTATTCTACAAATGATCTGATAAACTGTTGTTGTATTACAACAAGAAGCCCCAATGTTTTGATGCATGCTGCAACTAGCGGGCTGTAGCCTAGCTTAACGTAGTCCCTGGAGGTACTCTTCAATATCAGTTTCCGTTCTGACATACATCGACGTCCACGTGCCGGCGCAACATTGTATACTGCCACGCTGGCATGTTTTGTATCCTGTGATGCACATCTGGTTGTAGTGCAAGACATATGTACGTGGTCTGTTACCTACCTTCGGAAAGTATTGTTGTTATGACTTCATTACTATTTATTGTAACATCTACTTTATTTTGTTTCGAGGACGATCTGATAATGGTCGAGTCGTCCAAAACTAGTCTTCGGTGAATAAATAAAACTTCCTACACATCTTATGTCGGTTCCCTTGAAAGGGCCCTGTAGCCACATTTCATTAGTCCGGTAGCCCATTTTCATTAGTATTTCTCTTTCCTTCCCTTGTTTGTCTTTTCTCATAACTCTCATAGTGATTGAATGAATGTGGTTGTGTGTCACGTTGCTAGACGGTGGCGTAGTCTGCTGCAGAAAGTCTTCGATAGTCGTACAGATTCAGCAGCAGTTGTACAGAATAGCCAACTCTCGTAGTTGTCAAGTAGGCAAAGAGGTTTGCGCTACTTGTCAGAAATCCACCTGCATTAGATTGGTGGCGTAAATGGCGTCTTTGGGTTTTCCGGGTCACGCGGAGCGTGGAAGAGGCTGGAGAAGAAAAAGGGAGGCAGTCTGCAGCCGGGACGGGAAGCGTCGACAGCTGTGCTCCAGTCGAAGAAGGGTGAGTTAGATTGACCGTGTGCCGCGTTGTTACTTGGCGAGAGGAGAGCTGTTAGCTTTCCGTCTCGCTTTTCAACTCTGAAAGATTGCTTTGCCTTGTCGCAGCAAGGAATGCAAAACTTTGGCAGATTTTTCTTTTAGTAAATTTCTATAGTAGACTTAGATCCGCCGGAAGAGCGCCACACAAAGGTGTCGATAAGAAGTGAGCACTCGCTTCTGTATGAATGTCTGTTTGCCTTCAGCTGTGCCTGTATAAGCTTTTATTTTTCTAAATATTAATAGCTTTGCCTTCTCGTAAATTTTCCTTGCTTTATGTATCTTTCGTCCGTGGAGTGCCAACGACGTGGTTGAACATTAGAGTTTGTTGGGCTACCGTCGTCACTAACTGTCCGATCTCATGTTTGTTTTAAAGAATGTTAACGGTTCATGATTGCGTGATGTGGTGTACTGCGAAACGTGTACCGTTTCACGAGTTATTGCGATTAGTTATCAGACAACAGCAGTTGTATGAATGATTCACACCAGTGCCTTTAGGTGTAGATTATGACGGTGAATGTATCGATGCTTTACTTTAATGTCTTAGGAATGAATGTTATCAGGAATTGTGTACATGCCTCACATCCAAATCTTACGAATATATGATTTTATCCACAATTTTCTTTTGTTCTCCGAGGTTACGTTTTTGCACCTAAACCACTCACCTCATAGCTTTCCCGTTAGCACATCCAACGCGTTTCCTTACCCACAGCTCCAGTGATTAGTTTCCCCTTTTATTTTAAAACAAATGCTTTAGATCAAGTCTTATTTTGAGGTGTGTTGCTGGGAGCTGAGCTTAAGCAGAGTGTTCATGCATTTTCTATTTTATTTTAAATGTTTGATTCTCCTGAACAGTGCACGGGCAATAATATTAATTACATCGTATTCCCTATGAGCTATATCACGACGTATGCATTTTTATGAGTTTTGGTCTGTGATCAAATTAATTTATTTTCCGACTCGGCCAAACCTTTGATTATTTGTATGGTTATAGTCGGTGACGACCCGAATCTTAACGTAATAACCCGTAGAAACAGGTTAGTTACACACTTATCAAATATTGTAATCGCACCTATTGTCAGTTGGGGTATTAGTAAGGTAGTTGGAGGTAGTGAGAAGAGTCGGCGTCGAGAACCTCTGGACGTTATCTTTTACCCACGAGTGACTGTATAGGAGGGCTGTGGTGCGAGTGGAAGAAGATTCCTGTGTGACAGATTCCCCTTGACGTCGACCCCTGAGGAGAGGTTTCGACGATCGCAGGGGAGTGGCGGACCGCTGGCTATCGGCGGTCACCAGTGACGGCTCCCCCAAGAGTTCACATCTCGCGGAGGAACGCCGGGGGGAGCGGAGCGGTTCGAGAGTCACAGAGTGTTGTCTCGCGCCAGGAGCGCTGCCCGAACTGGGGATTCTTGGCACTGTCGAGGAAACAATATATCAGAGCAAGGAAAGACGCAGTCTGCGGAATAGAGTGCGACTAGTCACACTGCCGTGATTCTCTGCGAGGTCTGCAGGTGTGACGTTTCCTGTTTCACAGGAAAATTATCACGCCGGTACATAAGTTCGCACGAACTAAAAAATGGCTGACATCGAAATAAGTGTCCAAGGAATAGAAAAGCAACTGAAATCACTCAACAGAGGAAACTCCACTGGACCAGACGGGATACCAATTCGATTCTGCACAGAGTACGCGAAAGAACTTGCCCCCCTTCTAACAGCTGTGTACCGCAAGTCTCTTGAGGAACGGAAGGTTCTAAATGATTGGAAAAGAGCACAGGTAGTCCCAGTTTTCAAGAAGGGTCGTCGAGCAGATGCGCAAAACTTTAGGACTACATCTCTGACATCGATCTATTGTAGAATTTTAGAACATGTTTTCTGCTCGCGTATCATGTCATTTCTGGAAACCCAGAATCTACTCTGTAGGAACCAACATGGATTCCGGAAACAGCGATCGTGTGAGACCCAACTCGCTTTATTTGTTCATGAGACCCAGAAAATATTAGATACAGGCTCCCAGGTAGATGCCATTTTCCTTGACTTCCGGAAGGCGTTCGATACAGTTCCGCGCTGTCGCCTGATAAACAAAGTAAGAGCCTACGAAACATCAGACCAGCTGTGTGGCTGGATTGAAGAGCTTTTATCACAGAACACAGCATGTTGTTCTCAATGGAGAGACGTCTACAGACGTTAAAGTAACCTCTGGCGTGCCATAGGGGAGTGTTATGGGGCCATTGCTTTTCACAATATATATAAATGACCTAGTAGATAGTGTCGGAAGTTCCGTGCGGCTTTTCGCGGGTGATGCTGTAGTATACAGAGGAGTTGCAGCATTAGAAAATTGCAGCGAAATGCAGGAAGATCTGCAGCGGATAGGCACTTGGTTATTGCTCATCATTGTGGGATCCGTACCGGGTCGGGTTGACAGAGGAGATAGAGAAGATCCAAAGAAGAGCGGCGCTTTTCGTCACAGGGTTATTTGGTAAGCGTGATAGCGTTACGGAGATGTTTAGCAAACTCAAGTGGCAGACTCTGCAAGAGGGGCGCTCTGCATCGCGGTGTAGCTTGCTGTCCAGGTTTCGAGAGGGTGCGTTTCTGGATGAGGTATCGAATATATTGCTTCCCCCTACTTATACCTCCCGAGCAGATCACGAATGTAAAATTAGAGAGATTCGAGCGTGCAGGGAGGCTTTGCGGCAGTCGTTCTTCCCGCGAACCATACGTGACTGGAACATGAAAGGGACGTAATGACAGTAGCACGTAAAGTGCCCTTCGCCACACACCGATAGTTGGCTTGCGGAGTATAAATGTAGATGTAGATGTAGAAGTTCGTAGCAGCTTTCCGTAAGTATAGTAAACACAACATGTGCACATATCTCAGACTTTAGTGCTCAACAATATAGTCTCCTTCACCATTTACAGCAGGTGCCAATGGTTTGGTAGGTTTTCGATTCCACGACTGTAGAAATCACATGGTTCTTAGGCGAATAAATTGTTGAACTACGTTCGGAACTTGTTTTCGTCCGGAAAGGAAGTTCCTTGAAGGTATTCGATAGAGAGCGGAAAAGGTGAAAATTTGAGGGCGCAAGATCTGGTGAATGAAGCTGGTGCGGAATCGCCTCCAGACTCATTTCCTGTATAGTGTTTACTGTCAGTCTGGCAGAATGAGGGCGGGCGTTACCGTGGAGTAACACAATTTCACTCTGTCTTCCTGGTCGTTGTTCTTGCACTGCGTCTGTAAGATGTATCATTTGTTGACAATAAATGTCAGCAGTGATAGCTACATCTCGGGGAACCAATTTGTAGTGCATCAAACCGTCACTGTTCCACCAGGTGCATAACATTATCTTTTGTGGATGCGCGCAGGTCTTTGTACGGTGAGTAATTGCTTCGTTTGGCCTCAAATAATTCCTTCATTTTCTTTATGTTAGAGGATAGGAATGGTCGGTATTGTTCACGAGCCAATTGATGACGAGCAAGCAGAGAGCATTTATGGCCACACGCTGATTTTCGTGATTTTGGTTTATAGCGGGTTGCACCCACGCATTCGATTTTTCAACCTTCCCCACTGCATGAAAATGTCTCAAGATGGCGGTATGCTCACAGCTCAGCACTTTTGCTAGTTCTCGGTACAATAAATACGACTATCTTCATCAGACCCCGAAGGTTTTGCTGAACGTGGATAGTCACTGATGTAAGAACAGTCCTGCTTAGAATGAGGAAACCGTTTTCCTGCCGTTTCTGTCCAGTAGGACAGAAACCATACACGGCGCAAATATTTCTGGCTGCCTCCGCTACTGTCACCCTTCTACTGAACTCAAACAGAAGAATATGTCGGAAATTATCCAATTTCTCGACTTGGCACTCCATTTTCTGGCACCCACAGCTCCACTCACTATATTAAAAAGACAAAATGACTACATGTAAACCCAGATAGCATCACTGAATTACAAATATAAAATGACAATCGATAAATAAACCCAAAGGAACAGGAAGATCAACGTGAAAAGAAAAAGGAAAAGAAAAAGCTGTGAACTTATGCACCAGGCTAAAAGCCGCGGTTGAGCTTTTGGGAAAGGACAATTAGGACTATTCCTAAGTTAAACTGCGAGTCGTTCTTAAAAAAAAAGTAGATAATTTTTTGTATGCTGTGTGTACTTACATATTGACATTACTTTTCATGTAGTCGCCACCTAAACTCAAACACTTGTCGTACCGTGTTACCGGCTTCTTTATCCCTTCATCGCCTTCGTCGGAGACTGATGCTGCTGCCTGGTGCTTCAGCCAGTTGTTGACTGCATCACTGGGCACCTCCTCGGGTGTCACATGCTGAGTAGCCAACCAGGCCTTCATCTTTGTGAAGAGATTAAAACCGTTTCCCACCAAGTCCAGACTATCGCGTGGATGCTTAAAAAATCTCTCGGCTTAATAGTCTCAGTTTTTCCTTCGTCTAACTCGCAGTAGGATGTCGCACAAAAGGATAATTCATTTGGTAACTATGCCGCGCTGTCGGTTATGGACTGACCTTATGATTTTCGCAAGCATCTGTCAAAAGAACCTGTTACATTTTAATGTTTACACGCGTATTTCTCGTTAAGTCTGTTGCTAAAATTTCTTACCGATCGCAAAAAAAGAACTCTGAGCACCATTTTACTGATTGACAGCGGCCGGCCGCTGGTGGCCGAGCGGTTCTGGCGCTGCAGTCTGGAACCGCGCGACCGCTACGGTCGCAGTCACTTAATGGATTATTTCGTATATGTCTTCTTTATGCATTTATTCTGGAATTTTTGTACTACAGCCAGTCATTAGTTGTATTTTATATCATGTAGTATCCCGCTATTGTAATTACTTCATGTACACCGTTCAGGCGTTTGTTTATTTCCCTCTCTGCAGTTACGAGAAATGTTTACAAAATAGCTTATTTTACCAATTATCCACCAGATGGCGGTATTGTCTTGAAGTTGCCGTGGCTCACAAGTCACATGATGTTTCAGTTTTGTGTTGACTGTAGCAGAGCACACATGGCAGCCCCTAGTGGCTTGCACCTCTGTTGCATTTTACTTTAATTCCGACTATCTAACGCTGTCAGGTATGACCGCAGCTTTCGTATTTTTTTTGGTACGTTATGCTACGACATTTAGTTTTAATTTTGTCCGAGGGAAGTGTCCCTTGTGACACCGAAACCTAAGTCACAAATTAATTGTGTTCGCCACTGAGAGCTGTGTTTTTCAAAATTTTGAAAGCCGAACTTATTTTTCTGTTTTGTGAACATCGGTTAGACATTTTGAAACGCACCTCGCTCAAAATTAACAGTCACCAACTTCACTGTGACGATGTTAAAGAGAATTGTCCTTAACACCTGAGGTACATATTAAGAAAGTTCAGAAATTGTGAACCGACGTTTTACACGTCTTTCGTCAGCAACTCGCCCAAGTGCATCAGTTACATCTGGATGTCTTCCTCGACCACTTTTATCACGCACATCTGTGCTACCAGCCTTGTATTTTCTGCACCGTTAACCATTTTTCTGAATGCCGCCACGCTGTCGCTCAAGATTAATCCCCTTATTTTTCCCAGAAAGTTTTGAGGCACGATTCCATAAAGTATCAAAGATACTGCACGGTGAATGGCAGTAAATAGTTCACTGCATGATCGTGCCGCATCTTAGCGTTCCCATAGCGTTTGTTTTGCTGTTTTGTTCCTTTGAGTTAAATCATTTATCAAATGTAGAGTCTAGTCGTCTTGCTTAGATTAATGAGGATCTCGGACGACACTTGCACACGCAGTGAACGATTTGTCTGCCCATGAGGCGAGACATGGTAGCGTACTAATTTAAAATAGAACTCCCCCTTTTTTTCTCGGTAGCGCTTCTGTTCAGGTTTGTAAATGAAGATAACGAATGGAACTGGATACCGAAGTAATATAAACACCCTTTCAACGTCACCTTGAATGCCCACGCTACCGCAGTGTGGTTACAAGCATCTGTTTACTTTTATGGTCAGTCGGAGGTTACTTTATGAATATCCGTCGTATTCACTAGCTATGTGACGAATATATGTATTGTTTCACTGAAGTACGAGAGAATCATTTATGAACCTAATTTCTTCTTCGTGGGGAACAACTGTCATGTAGAAGTTTCCGATGTAAATTTTCGCTATTTGGCAATAGATTTGTAATCATTTGTTTCAAACAATTATGTTTTCAGCTTCATGGCCATTCTCAGGTGCAATTTGACATCTCAAAGAAATTTCTAGACTACCTGTTTTCGTCGAACTAACACTTCTCTGGTCTTATATTTGTAATACGACCACTGGTGTGTAAGTCCAGAGAAATGTTATTCCAACGAAGACATTTCGAAATTCTTTTGATATTTCAAACTGAGATTCAGAATGTCTATAAAGCCTAAATTATAATTATAACTGTGTGAAATAAATTAATACAGATCTACAGTAAAATGCAGGAAATTTCTTTAAAAAAATTCATGACTTTGCTCTTAGGACAATAATATAAACAAAAGATTGAACACTTTACAAGCATTTTTGCACGTGGAGAAAGCCTCCCATCATGAAAAGCTGAGAGAGAATTTCGGAAGTCTGATACGAACAAAGAAAAATTAAGTGATGTACACACAGTCTCCCTTTTGTTTTCCTAGTGCCCCTGTGCAGCATCGGCATGGTTATGAACGGATTTGGCACGTTTTGTTTGAGGGGTGACCGGATACCTTCCTGTCGCCACCCCATTAATCCCCAGGAGGTTTTATATGTACGCCAACTGTCTACGTGTAGAGTTATTTGCGTGGAAGTGAACTAAAGAAGTCAAAATGTTTGAGAGTGGTGCTAACTGTGGCGTCGCTTGAACGCCAGCCCAGAATTCAACTAACGAGATGCGAAAAACGGCCTGAAAACCACATCCAGGCTGTCCGCCTGAAAACCACATCCAGGCTGTCCGCCACACACTTTTTTCCACTAACCAGTCTTTTTCCATACTAAGTTCCTCACATTCCTGAATATATCTAAGCGTAGAAAATAATGGAGAAGCTAGAGCTATCGCTACTTTTACCCTAAACGTAAGAAGCAGCTCCCAACCCCAGCTGCCGGCCGAAGTGGCCGTGCGGTTAAAGGCGCTGCAGTCTGGAACCGCAAGACCGCTATGGTCGCAGGTTCGAATCCTGCCTCGGGCATGGATGTTTGTGATGTCCGTAGGTTAGTTAGGTTTAACTAGTTCTAAGTTCTAGGGGACTGATGACCTCAGCAGTTGAGTCCCATAGTGCTCAGAGCCATTTGAACCATTTGAACCCAACCCCAGCTAAAAAAAAAAAAAAAAAAAGAAAAAAGAAAAAAGAAAAAAAAACTCCAACGCGTCACGCGTTGGCCCCTGTCAATAAGGACCCCAAGAACGTCTAGGATACAAGGAATTTCATTTTTTTGTATTCTTTGTGGAAAGCAGTCCGGAGAAAGTTCGAGAAATATTGCTGGTACTTAGCGTTCGTGATAACTGCACAAGGTCGGTCGTAAAGATACTGCCAGAAATTGAGGGCTCATTTGTCACTGCCACCAAACAGGTAGTGGCCCGCTAATCCATGTCACTGAGTGGGTCTTCGGCCGCAGGAAATAATCAGAGTCCGGGAAGGGAAATATTTGTCCCGTGATGCTGTCAGGAGTCTTGCAAGTGGCTGGGGGACCAATGCGGGAGGGTAGTCAATTGAGGCCCCGTACAACACCCACAATAATCCAGTGGAAGCAAAAGCAGAGCTTACAGACCAAGAAAGACAAGTACGTGTTAAGTGATAAGCCTTTAGTATGGTGACAGCTCGGATATCAGATTTTTCGCAAGAAGTCGCACCAAGCAGTGAAGTGTTTTTTTTAATATTTGGAGTAGCCGGTTTGACAGAATTTGTGGTTGGTCACTGTATTATTTCTTTCTCGTTATTGCACTTTGAAAGTATGGCTTGTGGAATATTAGATTCCTGGACGTTCTTCGGCGGTGACAGTTTCAGTTCTATTTTTTGTGCTACTTTTGATTTTTTAGAAAAGTACTAAAATTCCAACAGTATACTTCACCTTACGGTTGTCCTCTGTGTCTTGTAATATGATTGGTGGTACTAAAAATCTGTAACAGTCTGTAGGTCTCGTTATGCCAGTCGTTTGTAGACTGCCACAGTGTCACAGAATGGATCGATTTTCTGGTGCGGCCTGTGAGCTACCCCTCCGGTTATGGTTTTCAGCAGTGATATGTGTATTTCTTCGTGCAGTGTCTCAGTCGTAGTTAATGAAGTTGTATGTAAACTCCAGATTCAAACTCTATTTTGTACTCATTTCAGAACACGGTAGAGAGCCCCTATATACATATCCCCTAGGCTTTCTATAATTATGGCCAAAGCAGCGCCACCGAGGAGAAGAACGACGGCATGCGTATCACCGGCGGCGGAGACGGAGGGCAGTTACCGAGTACCGTGCCTCCCGTGGCAGTGAGCTGAGAGAGGGTCTTCAAGTTTAAAATTACGAAGGGTGTTAAGTACGTAATGCAACACACTTTTTATGAAGGCAGTTTGGTTTTATTTAGGATTCCAATAACCATATTACTCCCCACACTTTCACTACAAAACCCTAATTTTCAAACATAATCTCCATTGAATGCGACCGCCTTACGCCGTCTTATTGGGTGGGCCTGTATGCCCACGTCACACCATTCTGCTGGTGGACATCGGAGCCGACGTCTTGCTGCATCAGTAGCCTCACCATCATACACGTACTGCTTCCTGTGATGTACATCCTTCATTGACCCAAAAAGACGGAAGGCGGAAGATACAACATTTAGGATACAGAGTGGATGAGGAAGTACAGTCCAATGAAGTTTCTGAGCTTCTCTCTGTTGCAGAGACTTGTGTGGGGGCTGCCTTTGTCACGGAGAGGGAGAAGTTTGTTTACATTTTTGTGACCAACTCGAATGAGAGTGTCCGCACGTTCCAACAGTTTAGGAGTGACGGCAGTGTGCGGTAGGCCGGCACGTGGGTGATCGGACATGCGTGCGCAGCCTTTGTTACGATGATGCAGCCTCCTCGCCAAGGAAACGCCTTGCTTTTGTTCACGCCAGGTCACCTTAAACATTCCGCAAGTGTCTATGAATGTGTGTGATGCTCGCCAAAAGAAACTCAGTGTCAGCTCTCTGTTTGCGGTGCGCTTCCGCTGCAGACACAATTTGCAAGGCTACGTATAGATCCGTCGCCACCTATCGGAACTTCATGAAACCATAGAGACTGATGCGGGAGTATTCCACGATGTCCAAAACCAAATTTTCCTTTTTATCAACCGAAACTAGCCGAGAAAAAACATTGTTGCATTACTTGTTGAACGTCCCTCGTACAAACAAGACTGTGTCTCTTACCCTGTGGCTGGAATATCATGGTCGATATTTCTGCTTGTGGACTACGACTGCAAGAAGAACGGATATAAGATGAATTCTGTTATCCGCAGTAGATAGCATTTTTCTTCAAGGTGATATCTAGTACGTTGGTTTGATGAAAGCAGTTACCGTTTTATTTAATTTGTAATGGTTGTTCTTGAAGGGAATCACTCGGTCCCGTAGGCTCTGTTGGCAATGAGAGCTCTGTTACTCACAACTGATTTCCTCGTAACTGCTAATTGCTAAGGTGCGTTATATTACTGTATAGGTGAACGCTGAATTAAGATTTCTTTAATATGTTTTAAGGTCTGTCTTATTATAAGTGGTGTTTTTGAGGAGTCAGTACTTCTCTAGGACTTACTTAATCCTGTGATTTCTTAATAGGAATGCTTTCAGAGAGTTTAAAAAACTTTCCTGGGTCTGTTTTACGTGTGTGATGAATGCAACTTCTGTTTATTTAAAACTTCTCAAAGAATAGCAAACTCTGAGATTATATATATATATATATATATATATATATATATATATATATATATACTGATTTACCTGACTGACTCTGCTGTATGGAAGAAAATTCCAATAGTATCACATGGTTTTCTATCATTGTTTTTATCTTGTTAATTGTTTTGTTATTCATTGTGAAATTAAAAAACGAGGTTCTCGCCCCTCCACTCCAAAGTTATTCAGCTGTCCCGCAGTCCAAGGAACGTTGTTGTTTGTTAACATTGTCTGCTTAAATGTAGAAAAAACAAAGAAGAAAATAAAAAATGTTTGGCTGGCCGGTGTGGCCGAGCGGTTCTAGGCGCTTCAGTCTGGAACCGCGCGACCGCTACGGCCGCAGGTTCGAATCCTGCCTCGGCCATGGATGTGTGTGATGTTCTTAGGTTAGTTAGGTTTTAGTAGTTCTTAGTTCTAGGGGACTGATGACCTCAGATGTTAAGTTCCATAGTGCTCAGAGCCATTTGAACCATTTAAAAAATGTTTCAAAACAGACTTCAACTTCCAGAATGAGATTTTCACTCTGCAGCGGAGTGTGCGCTGATATGAAACTTGAAGGGGCTACAGTTACTAGGTAGTAACGACAAACTAATAATCATACAGGCTTTAAACCTTCTGTCTTAAGGTAAAAGCTCAAATTACCTATTGGAAGTAACAGACAAAAGACAAAGCATAGAATTTAAATTAAGAATAAACAGAAGACGAAAGTGCTGAAGATAAGTGGAAGAAAAACGGTAACATGAAACAGATAACGGCATGCTAGTAACGGAGGTATATTATTTGTCATAATTACAAAGAACAATTACCAAATGTAATATCAAGGAAAACACGCGAATTAGATTGACGCAGTCAAATAAAGCTTCCCACGACCAAAAGATCTGTCATCGGTTTCAAATGTTGCAATGGAATTGGTGAAGAAGATGCTGAAACTATAAGTCTGCTGCATAGCATAATCTGGAAGTTTAGGTTGGAAAGTTGGTAACCGAAAAGAAGACACTATAAGTTCTGGAAATGCGGAGACATGGAAGACTATAAGACATCTAAATGAGAAAGGGTTTCACTAACACCACAGCATAGAAGATATTTCATTTAAGAAATATGGATGTTATTAAATGTAATCGCTTGTATAGGCGACTGTTAAACGCGCAAGGCGGATACAGTATTAGAAGCGGTGTAGTTGACGGACAGAGAGAGACAGAGAAGCGGCCGAAGGTGGAAAGCGTGAGGAGATATCGTGAATTTCGGTAGCAGCATGTGGAATGCGACAGCTCGCTACCTGCGGCCAGCCTGCAGACCTTTTGCGATTTGCTGTCACACACGTAGTGTCAGACATCTGTCACATTATAACAGACGCTTGCAAGGAAACATGACCTTCTTAAACAGAAGTAAAATGTGTGCGCTGTAACTGGATAACTTGTGACTACAAAAGTATAAGCAGCTAAGGAAGCTAGTACAGGAACGGTGGGAGGTTACGGCGGTATATGGACCAAATGCAAAGTCGCGTGCAGCCGTCGAGAAATGGTTCCGACGTGTTGACCGAAGCCGCAGAAACGGGGATGATGCTGATCGTGAAGAAAGGCCAGCGACGACAACATCGAAGCAACTGCTGAATTGATTCGCACCAACAGTAGATTTTCCGAGGGAGAGGATGTTTACACTGCGGTTCTCGAATGACTTCGTGACATAGATGCGGATTTCTGTCATCGATAATTTGAATGATTGGTAGAACGTTCTGACCATTGTTTACAGAGTATTGGGGACTACTTTCAAAAACAATATTGTCATATATCTGTTTATAAAGTGTAGTGCAGCATTCAATCGCACTTAAAAAACGAGATGTGAACTGGTTTATAATCTACAAATAACACATATCGAAACAAAAATGTATCATTCGAGTTCTTACTGTTGGTGCCTTAAAGTGAAAAAGAGAAACGCTTCAGGGAGAAATAAAATACAATGTATCAGGAAAAGGCGGTATTTATTTACAAGTATGAGTTGGAACTCCTCAAATCATGTAAGACGTACTTTGAAAGTATTTCATATGAGTCAGTAGTTTCAACCACGCTCTTTCTTCTCTAAGGGTTAGGTTGTGCGTAAACACAAGTAGGGGATGGTTCCTATAAACAGGTAGTAACAGGCTGCACTGTTTCGGGTACCCCAAATTTGGCGTCAGTTAAAACAAAAGACGTTCTTAGCTTTGTTGCATATGCCTGCTTCCCCGTGTTTGAGAGACAAGCCGTGGAGCCACTGATGGGTTAGGCATACAGCAGAGCCTCAAGAACGGAAGTGGCTGAAAACTGTTTAAAAAAACGTGGGTTCTATCCTTGTGACCCCCTGATTTCTTCTTCTATTGATTGTACCCATCAGCAGTCTGTAGCAAATGCGTATAAAGGCTCAGAAAGCACAGTACAGCCACTGTCCATTGCATTTAATGGAATGCAAGAAACAGCGGTTTTCTAATTTTGATATCAGCCCGCGCCCTGTAGTTACATCATCACAGTAACATCCAGAGGAAATAAAGCAGCAGTCTTGACGTCAGTTCCTTTTAAAAAGGCTTTGGAGCAGTCCGTGATTCAACGGAAAGGAAAGCCGGTACCAAGACTACAGGGAAGATACCACTTTGAACAAAACCTACTCCAGGAGATTCATGTGATGTATCCGATAGACCTTCAAGATCTGGAGCTACCGAAAGGAAGCTCTTGGTCAGAAAGAATCATAGGGAGTAGAATATCATGGAAGGAAGACTGATTCAAGCATTGATGAAAGCATGATGGAAGACCCACCATCTGAATATGAACAGGACGAAGAGTGCATTTACTGCGACCATCTCTGGTAAACTTATGTCTCTAAAGAGACCCTGATTAAGAGCATCGCTTGCTTTCACTGGCCTGGTGAACTTGGTGCAGGTGTTGAGCATGATACCTGGGAAGTTGTTAAATCAAAAAGTGCAAAGACTGAGCATTTTCATGCTTATGGCTGAAACATGTGCAAGTTAACCGACATTTATGCACCACTCTTTACTTTTAAAAAATGGTGGGGATAAATCCTATATTACTAATTCTTTAAATTTTATTACTTGTTTGGTTCAAAATGGTTCAAATGGCTGTGAGCACTATGGGACTTAACATCTGAGGTCATCAGTCCCCTAGACTTAGAATTACTTAAACCTAATTAACCTAAGGACATCACAGACATCCATGCCCGAGGCAGGATTCGAACCTGCGACCGTAGCGATCGCTCGGTTCCAGACTGAAGCACCTAGAACCGCTCAGCCACAACGGCCGGCAGTTTTTGTTTACAACCCGTAATTAGGTAAAGGGAAAACGAAAAAATAGGAACCATATTTTCCGGAGGAAATAATTATGTGTTTTAATCCTCTACTCTGCTGTTACAGAATGAGAAAATATTAGGAATATTTTTTGCAAGCGTAATATTTAAAAGTTCCCTACAAATAGTACAGTAAGGCGATCCCCGACCTAACTAATTGTGCGAACTTCCTATTTTGTAAACAAAGCTTAGAGGCATAGTAATTAAATACAGAAGTAAAAATGACAAACACACACACACACACACACACATATACATATATATATATATGTTCAGAATCCTAATTAGTGAAATATACTGCACGAGAAGGCTTCAAAAATATTCGCACTTCATAAAACGAAAGATTTTTTGTAGTTACTTAACTGTCACAACTAGATGACAAAGTAAAATCGAGGGGTCGATGTTAAAAAGAACTTAAAGGGATTTTTGACTTGTCACCCACGAGAGAATCAGTATTAATTTGAGCCTCAGATCATGATATACACCTGCCTCGGGCATGGATGTGTGTGACGTCCTTAGGTTAGTTAGGTTTAAGTAGTTCTAAGTTCTAGGGGACTGATGACCTCAGATGTTAACTCCCATAGTGCTCAGAGCCATTTGAACCATGATATACATTTGATCTGTTCTTGCACTTATTTTTCAAATAAATTACAGTTGAAAAAGCTGGCCCACATAGTTAGTTTCTCGGAAAGATCAAGTATAACAGTGAACAGTAATTTGGTAATATCTCCATGTGGATTGTGCGAAGTGCTGTAATGGCTAACGCCCTCAGTCGCATTCAAGAGACCCGGGTTCAGTTTTCGAGTCGGCCATCCACCCACGACACTCCGTGCAAGTGACGGGATGGTTGCTTCCCTCCCCTCAAGCAGTAAGCGATCCAGGCAAAGTTCCGTCTCTCAAAAACTTCTTACCCGCAGAAGGGACGTAAAACACCAGACATCCTTCCTTCTTCTTCCTTCAGGATATTAAATGGGCAAACTGCAAGCGAGTATTTCTTGTGAACACCTGTGCCCGAGAAACAACCAACTAGACAAATTACGATGGGATTGCGGCATGTTACATGTTCACACGATGAACAGCGAGCCGAGACCCGCTCCAGCACTGTAGTGCAGTCTGTAGGGGTGTAAATTACCAGCCACCTGATTGCTCAGGACTTTTCAATATGTGACGAGTATGTTTTCGTTATATGTATACAGGGTGTTACAAAAAGGTACAGCCAAATTTTCAGGAAACATTCCTCACAAAAAAATAAAGAAAAGATGTTATGTGGACATGAGTCCGGAAACGCTTAATTTCCATGTTAGAGCTCATTTTAGTTTCGTCAGTATGTACTGTACTTCCTCGATTCACCGCCAGTTGGCCCAATTGAAGGAAGGTAATGTTGACTTCGGTGCTTGTGTTGACATGCGACTCATTGCTCTACAGTACTAGCATCAAGCACATCAGTACGTAGCATCAACAGGTTAGTGTTCATCACGAACGTGGTTTTGCAGTCAGTGCAATGTTTACAAATGCGGAGTTGGCAGATGTCCATTTGATGTATGGATTAGCACGGGGCAATAGCGGTGGCGCGGTACGTTTGTATCGAGACAGATTTCCAGAACGAAGGCGTCCCGACAGGAAGACGTTCGAAGCAATTGATCGGCGTCTTAGGGAGCTCGGAACATTCCAGCCTATGACTCGCGACTGGGGAAGACCTAGAACGACGAGGACACCTGCAATTGACGAGGCAATTCTTCTTGCTGTTGATGATAACACTAATTGCAGCGTCAGAGAAGTTGCTGCTGTACAAGGTAACGTAGACCACGTCACTGTATGGAGAGCGCTACGGGAGAACCAGTTGTTTCCGTACCATGTACAGCGTGGGCAGGCACTATCAGCAGCTGATTGGCCTCCACGGGTACACTTGTGCGAATGGTTCATCCAACAATGTGTCAATCCTCATGTCAGTGCAACTTTTCTCTTTAAGGATGAGGCTTCATTCCAACGTGATCAAATTGTAAATTTTCACAATCAACATGTGTGGGCTGACGAGAATCCGCACGCAATTATGCAATCATGTCATCAACACAGATTTTCTGTGAACGTTTGGGCAGGCATTGTTGGTGATGTCTTTATTTTGCCCCATGTTCTTCCACCTAAGCTCAATGGAGCACGTTATCATGATTTCATACGGGATACCCTAGCTGTGCTGCTAGAACATGTGCCTTTACAAGTACGACACAACATGTGGTTCATGCACGATGGAGCTCCTGCACATTTCAGTCGAAGTGTTCATACGCTTCTCAACAACAGATTCGGTGACCGATGGATTGGCAGAGGCGGACCAATTCCATGGCGTCCACGCTCTCCTGACCTCAACACTCTTGACTTTCATTTATGGGGGCAATTGAAAGCTCTTGTCTACGCATCCCAGTACCAAATTATTACTGAGAAAGCCTTTAAAAATAAAAGATAACCTTATCAATGTGTTTCTTCAACAGGACCTCCTGGCCCCTATTTCCACGATAACGTTTTTGGAATAACATGTGTACTTAAGCTGTCGTTTGTGAATCGGCCTAATTGACGGTTCAACTGGTATAGCACGATTACCGTAATTTAAGTACGGCTGATTTGCTGGAAATTTTAAGTTTAAAAACGGTTCCCAATAGTGGGCACTTTCCGCTACCCCTGAGTGGGATGCGTGTCCAGCAGCCGGTGAGAGGAAGAACAACGCGGTGACACAGCACCCCCGCTGTCCTACAAGTGTGGACGGTAGGAGCTGGCCGTGACCAGCGCCTCTCGCCCTCAGGGCTGGCGATGCCCTGGAGACGCGGCTGGTCGCTTTCCCTGCTCTTTTCTTTTCTTTTTTTTTGCGGCCTCTCGCACCCCCGTGCCATTCCGGCGCGACGTGGACCCGCCCCCCTTTTAACTCCGCCGCCGCTGCCGCTTCGCTCCCCTGGCGGCTGCGCGACCTCGGCGAAGCCAATTTTTACTGCGGCCTGCCTCAGCCGCAGGGGAGGGTCCGCCTGCCGGGAAATATCGCGTGTAATCTGCCCCAAAATGATTCTGGGAGGAGGAGGCCGCGAGCGTAGCGTCGTTTTACATTCCGCCCTCGTGTCGCTCACCGCGGGGGCGGAGACGGCGCCTCCAGAGGACGGGGGGCCTCGGGCAGGGAGGCGCTCTTCCGATCCTCCGATACTCTTCAGACACCTGCAGGGCGTTGCCGGCGGCCTTCTCTGACATCCACAAGTCAGGCGCTTTGGAACGCGACACAGTGTCTAATAAACATCCCGCGTGATTAATTCTATAACCATAATGTAACTGCGACGTAATTTCTCGTGTATGTACCTTTTCTTGTTATATTAACGTTTTCATATAAAAAAATGTCGTAAATTTAATTTCCATGAAATAATTAAAAATGGCATTATGCTTATCATTTAGTAAAAACGATCGCCTACTCAGGGAAGTTTGCTATTGTATAGAGCAGTGGTTCCCAATCTTCCTTACACGTTACTCCTGAGTGTAATTAGATATTAGCCGCTCCCGCACATTATCACCAACCTTAGCACCTAAGTAAACTGTAGAATTTTGGAACACGTATTATGTTCGAGTATAATGACTTTTCTGGAGACTAGAAATCTACTCTGTAGGGATCAGCATGGGTTTCGAGAAAGACGATCTTGTGAAACCCAACTCGCGCTATTCGTCCACGAGACTCAGAGGGCCATAGACACGGGTTCCCAGGAGATGTCGTGTTTCTAAACTTCCGCATGCGTTCGATACAGTTCCCCACAGTCGTTTAATGAACAAAGTAACAGCATAAGGACTATCAGACTAATTGTGTGATTGGATTGAAGAGTTCCTAGATAACAGAACGCAGCATGTCATTCTCAATGGAGAGAAGTCTTTGAAAGTAAGAGTGATTTCAGGTGTGCCGCAGGGGAGTGACGTAGGACCGTTGCTATTCACAATATACACTCCTGGAAATTGAAATAAGAACACCGTGAATTCATTGTCCCACGAAGGGGAAACTTTATTGACACATTCCTGGGGTCAGATACATCACATGATCACACTGACAGAACCACAGGCACATAGACACAGGCAACAGAGCATGCACAATGTCGGCACTAGTACAGTGTATATCCACCTTTCGCAGCAATGCAGGCTGCTATTCTCCCATGGAGACGATCGTAGAGATGCTGGATGTAGTCCTGTGGAACGGCTTGCCATGCCATTTCCACCTGGCGCCTCAATTGGACCAGCGTTCGTGCTGGACGTGCAGACCGCGTGAGACGACGCTTCATCCAGTCCCAAACATGCTCAATGGGGGACAGATCCGGAGATCTTGCTGGCCAGGGTAGTTGACTTACACCTTCTAGAGCACGTTGGGTGGCACGGGATACATGCGGACGTGCATTGTCCTGTTGGAACAGCAAGTTCCCTTGCCGGTCTAGGAATGGTAGAACGATGGGTTCGATGACGGTTTCGATGTACCGTGCACTATTCAGTGTCCCCTCGACGATCACCAGTGGTGTACGGCCAGTGTAGGAGGTCGCTCCCCACACCATGATGCCGGGTGTTGGCCCTGTGTGCCTCGGTCGTATGCAGTCCTGATTGTGGCGCTCACCTGCACGGCGCCAAACACGCATACGACCATCATTGGCACCAAGGCAGAAGCGACTCTCATCGCTGAAGACGACACGTCTCCATTCGTCCCTCCATTCACGCCTGTCGCGACACCACTGGAGGCGGGCTGCACGATGTTGGGGCGTGAGCGGAAGACGGCCTGACGGTGTGCGGGACCGTAGCCCAGCTTCATGGAGACGGTTACGAATGGTCCTCACCGATACCCCAGGAGCAACAGTGTCCCTAATTTGCTGGGAAGTGGCGGTGCGGTCCCCTACGGCACTGCGTAGGATCCTACGGTCTTGGCGTGCATCCGTGCGTCGCTGCGGTCCGGTCCCAGGTCGACGGGCACGTGCACCTTCCGCCGACCACTGGCGACAACATCGATGTACTGTGGAGACCTCACGCCCCACGTGTTGAGCAATTCGGCGGTACGTCCACCCGGCCTCCCGCATGCCCACTATACGCCCTCGCTCAAAGTCCGTCAACTGCACATACGGTTCACGTCCACGCTGTCGCGGCATGCTACCAGTGTTAAAGACTGCGATGGAGCTCCGTATGCCACGGCAAACTGGCTGACACTGACGGCGGCGGTGCACAAATGCTGCGCAGCTAGCGCCATTCGACGGCCAACACCGCGGTTCCTGGTGTGTCCGCTGTGCCGTGCGTGTGATCATTGCTTGTACAGCCCTCTCGCAGTGTCCGGAGCAAGTATGGTGGGTCTGACACACCGGTGTCAATGTGTTCTTTTTTCCATTTCCAGGAGTGTACATAAATGACCTTGTGGATGACGTCGGAAGTTCACTGAGGCTTTTTGCGGATGATGCTGTGGTATATCGAGAGGTTGTAACAATGGAAAATTGTAGTGAAATGCAGTAGGATCTGCAACGAATTGACGTATGGTGCAGAGAATGGCAATTGAATCTCAATGTGGACAACTGTAATTTGCTGCGAATACATAGAAAGAAAGATCCCCTATCATTTAGCTACAATATACCAGGTCAGCAATTGGAAGCAGTTAATTCCATAAATTATTTGGGAGTACGCATTAGGAGTGATTTAAAATGCAATGATCATGTAAAGTTGATCGTCGGTAAAGCAGATGCCAGACTGAGATTCATTGGAAGAATCCTAAGGAAATGCAATCCGCGAACAAAGGAAGTAGGTTACAGTACACTTGTTCGCCCACTGCTTGAATATTGCTCAGCAGTGTGGGATCCGTATCAGATAGGGTTGATAGAAGAGATAGAGAAGAGCCAACGGAGAGCAGCGCGCTTCGTTACAGGATCATTTAGTAATCGCAAAAGTGTTACGGAGATGATAGATAAACTCCAGTGGAAGAGTCTGCACGAGAGACGCTCAGTAGCTCGGTACGGGCTTTTGTTGAACCTTCAAGAACACACCTTCACCGAGGAGTCAAGCAGTATATTGCTACCTCCTACGTATATCTCGCGAAGATACCATGAGGATAAAATCAGAGAAATTAGAGGCCACACGGAGGCATACCGACAATCCTTTTTTCCACGAACAATACGAGACTAGAATAGAAGGGGGAACCGGTAGAGGTTCTCAAGGTACCCTCCGCAACACACCGTCAGGTGGCTTGCGGAGTATGGATGTAGATTTAGATGTAGAATGAAAGACATTTCTAGGCACACTATTTTTTTTTAATATCATGAAAGATGTGAAACATGAGTGACATTCCGTGTGTGTGTGTGTGTGTGTGTGTGTGTGTGTGTGTGCGTGCGTGTGTGTGGGTGTTGAAATGAATGATGAAGTAATCTGCAATGCATCGCAAGTGCTACGCACAACTCCTTCTCTGATAACAAAACTAGCTGTCCACAGTGAGTGTAGACACTTGTTACAGAACATGCTTCCACTGCATTTACTCCTCTCCATTGCGGCGCTTGCTTGACGTACACACTGTTACTACGTTTGAAATAAGATTAAGATGTGCGCACTGTATTTACTGTTGGTAAATCACTTGATTGTTGCACTTCTTACTTCCGAACTGGCAGAAGTTGCAGGATTTCAGGCTGTTAATGCATTGCGTATAACCACTGCCGGCCGGTGTGGCCGAGTGGTTCTAGGCGCTTCACTACGGTCGTATGTTCGAATCCTGCCTCGGACATGGATGTGTGTGATGTCCCTAGGTTAGTTACGTTTAAGTAGTTCAAAGTTAGAGGGGACTGATGCCCTCAGATGTCAAGTCCCATAGTGCTCAGAGACATTTGAACCATTTTTTCGTATAACCGCTCTAGTAATAACACTAATAAAAATAATCATCATAGTAATTCTGTAGTAGCCCTTACGTAGTTACTGCTGTCTCATGCTGTCATTTAATTCATTTATGTGACTAGAAGGGAGTAATGAAACAATTTCTGCACTACTGCAGTTACCATCTACAACTTGGAGAAGACATTTTCTTGAGACGTTTAGTGTTTGTTACTTGTATCATTAGCGATCAGCGGGACAAAGCACAAAATATGTGTGTAGTGGGTGGACTATGTGAGTAACTTTTAATCTCCACCAGATTGATGATACTAATTGAGAAAAAGTAGTTATTAATTACTTATATCATCAATATTTCAGTCTTATAAAATTGTGATAACATTAATGATCTTTTGAAAATAATTTAGTTTCGTGACCGAAACAGAATCGAACCGTTTAGTTTTTACTCCTCAGAAAATTTCATTTTACCCTTTAGGAGGTAGTTACCCCGGTTGGGAACCACAGGTGTAGAGCCAAAGAGCACGATTGAAGTGAGGGGTATTGAGGCTGGGCGTATAAGCGCAGGGTCCAGCAGGAACAGTTGGCGGAGAGTTTCTAGGAGCAAGTGATCAAGTGCAGGCGCGGTGAGCGGGAATGTAAGGAATAAACTGCAAGATGTATGGCCAGCCATATTATGTGGTTGTCAATGGGAACAGTACAGCGTCATCAAGAGGAATTAATATTCAAGAACAGCACTGTGGGCCCAAAACTTGTTGTGTGGAGCGACGATAAAGAAGGACCTGTTGCCGGCCGGTTAAAGGCGCTACAGTCTGGAACCGCACGACCGTTACGGTCGCAGGTTCGAATCCTGCCTCGGGCATGCATATGTGTGATGTCCTTAGGTTAGTTAGGTTTAAGCAGTTCTAAGTTCTAGGGGACTTATGACCACAGCAGTTGAGTCCCATAGTGCTCAGAGCCATTTGAACCATTTGAAGGACCTGTTGCGACACCTTGTCGACGAATAATGCCTTAGATCGCACCAGCAGCAATTCATCAGAGTAAGATCCGCCCTGTTTCAGCTTCACGTTGTACAAGGCTAGGCAGCGTGGTAGTTTCTCTTAAGTGAATAACACAGTGTTTGCTTCAGCAACTGTTACTGTGTAAATGAACTATAGCTCAGTCATTTACCTAATAGGATCCTATCCCATGACCATTATTCATTCCGACAGTACCACCAGTGAAAGAATAATACAATTCTGCCGGCCGGAGTGGCCGTGCGGTTCTAGGCGCTACAGTCTGGAGCCGATCGACCGCTACGGTCGCAGGTTCGAACCCTGCCTCGGGCATGGATATGTGTGACGTACTTAGGTTAGGTAGGTTTAATTAGTTCTACGTTCTAGCCGACTGATGATCTCAGAAGTTAAGTCGCATAGTGCTCAGAGCCATTTGAGCCAAGTACAATTCTGAAAGTGATGAGCTTATTTTCAGTAACTCAGAAAAAGAAGTGCAATATACAAAATTGAGTACTGAACCATCCAAAACTGTTGCAGTGGACTTTTCTGCTTGGAAGAACCACTAGTTAAAGACTAACGCCGAACTGTAAAAGAGTAAAAGCGTAATTCAAATGAATATTGACAAAATATTTCTTCAGAATAATACATTTCGCGATTTTTGTGTGTATTGCAGAACTCTGCTCACATTTGCAAATTAGTAATAGCGTGGTTTAAAATTACTTTCTCTTCTGTGAATGAAACATTGTGGACTTTCCAGAAATAACTTACTCCAATAGAAAACTTTTTTATAAACATTTGCATTTATAAAATCAATAACAGTTAGCATTACAGCTAGTAACACAAAGCTATTCATTAACCGAATTGTTGCTCAAATAACCTCCTCACTTTCAGTATTGTACTATTCTGTCACTGGTGCAAATTATTCTGCTGGTTTTCTAATTAACTTTAATTCATGGTATCACCTGTGTTTCCACATCTGAGGTCGAGTCAATGATTTTGGTTCTATTCTCGCCTGATTACTATTAAGTGATTGATTTGTAATTGCTGTCTACAAACAATTTATAACATTACAGTAAGTTTTGCTCATACAAGTAATTTACAGTCTTAAGTTACAAATATTCCGTTTATTTACTCCACATTTGACTGTTTCTTATTTGAATCTTTTGTGTTAAAATTCCTTCTTGTCGTTATCGTGCAAAAGTAGAAGCGCGATAAAGATTCGATTATAACTGTCTCTGCACTTATCCGGATTTTCTTTGCCTCTCCCAAACAACAGAGAATATTAGGTGCAAGTGTCATTTAAAAATCCTAATTAATGGGAAGTGTATAGCCCGTGTACACCAGAAGAGATCACTTATCAGACGCTGTTAAACTCTACGGAGGTAAGTCGATTTCACCACCTCGAAAAATGAATTACGTAATTGTTGTAGTCTTAATCAGAGGGCTATGGAAACGGCATTCCTATGTCTCACTAAGAAAGATCGGAAAAAAATTAAAGCGTAAGATCTAAGGATGTTGTGGAGAGGGTAAAGGCTCTAAAATAGAAAGGGGAGGACACCTCGCACGAAGAAGTAATGGAAGAGCGACAGTGGTAGTACTAGAATGGAGTCCCAGGAAATGACGAAGACCACAGGCCAGACTGCACGGCTGCTGGGATAAAGAACTGAAGAAAGTCGCAGGCTTCAGCTGACAGAATACAACAGGAGACAGACAGGCAAGGAAACAGCGACTGAAACTGTATTTGTTAGCTTAAGTTAAAGAGGTAAAGGTTGAATTAGCTGAACAACAGGTACAAATAACAAGTTTGCATTCGTGCCATACAGAAACCGCCACAAGAGCATATCAAGCCACTAGAAGAGCCCCGAAACAAAACGCAGCAGTTCTTTGATTAAGTGTGTAAGGGTACAGGTATCGAAACTATGTACTTGAAGTATCGACTCTGCCCTTACTCTTCTTTTGCTACAGAACAGCGGCATCGTTGACGGGGATGCCCCCTAGTTCCGGAAGAGACAGACTGGCGACTGGAGATCGTTTGGCGTGAGGGAATGAGTGTAGCTGGAGAAAGCCCGTAGGGCAGTCCCGGGTGCCGGCGGTTCGCGTGATCACGTGTAAAAGTGAAGTATTTTTGTGGAAGGATTGAACAGAGCCGCGCCATATCTATTACGCGAGCACGGCGCATGTGTGTAAGCAGGAAAATCGTGGTTGAAAATAATAATTTTGAAACTCAGGATTAATTTCATTAGGGGGGAGTTGTTGTGTAATTAAATGGCTATCGTCCAGTAAAGAATCAGCATAGGAAATCTTAAAGAAGCTCGTGATAGATGAGTGACTGCGATTGTAGTATGAGTGCGTTCAGAACAAGTAGAGACGTGATACTTGGATTTAAAGTGAAGTACAAATTAACTGCGCCGTACAAAAGCGCTCACTTATCACAAAAAAAAAAAAAAAAAAAAAATGGCTCAAATGGCTCTGAGCACTATGGGACTTAACATCTTAGGTCATCAGTCCCCTATAACTTAGAACTACTTAGACCTAACTAACCTAAGGACAGCACACAACACCCAGTCATCACGAGGCAGAGAAAATCCCTGACCCCGCCGGGAATCGAACCCGGGAACACGGACGTGGGAAGCGAGAACGCTACCGTACGACCACGAGCTGCGGACTCACTTATCACAGTCTCTTCACTATTGTTCTAATATTTTCTAAGGGAATGAATTATAGGACAGTGTGGGGGAATAGATAGGTGAAACGTAGGCTCGCGGTCAGAACTTCAGTAATCGGCGCACGTACTTTAGGAGTAAGTTCGCCCTCCGACGCTGGCCACTTATGACAGTCCCATGCTTATCTTTCCAACCAGCCAGATTGTAGTAAGTAATAATTAACTATAAATAATACGGGGGGAGGCTTACAGTGGACTACCGTGGGTAAATTGTTTTTGCATTTGCAGGAGAACAACAGACCATGCTGAGCTGTTGGAGGAATACAACAACAATACACGACAGTATGAGGGTTCCAGTGTGGTCAAACAAATCTGCGGAACAAACAACGAATTGGAGCAACATATCTCTCTGAAGAACCGGGAACCGCGAGACAATTGGACGTCCTGCTGATCGAAGACCGGCGCATAGCAGAGGGAAAAGTGAAAATCGGTCATGTAACACTTTTCAGTAGGCTGCACTACACTTTGAACAAGGCACTCTGCTCGCCGAATTCAGTAACTGCTCCCACCAACAAAAAATGTCGCCAAACCAAAGAGAGAGCGGAGAAGTTTCAACTTTGGCAAGTCATTCCTTTTTGTTAAGCCTCGAATTCACCGTGGACAAGTGCTAGGTATATTACTAATAACGTCAGGACATAGAAAAAAAGCAGGCAGTGCATACATGTGCATGGACCATCGCCGGAAAAGCTGAAGATCCAACCGTCATCAGGCAAAGTGACAGTGACTGCCATGGTCTGGTGTTAAGATGAAACTTCTTTTGTTTACTTATTTCTATCATTTCAAACACTGACCTACAGAATTTTCCCTGACAAAGACAACTCAACCTTAAAATATTCATTTGATGATGATGAAGTCCCACGCTTCTTGGCAGAGCGTAGGGGAACGATGCAGAAAACCCACACCGCCGTATGAGGCAGGGTCCTAATTGCTGTGGTTTGCCATTACCTTCCGCCGACCGTAATGGGGATGAATGATGATGATGATGATGACACAACACGCCCAGTCATCTCGAGGCATTTGAAAATCCCTGACCCCACAGGCAATCGAACCCGGGACCCCATGTTCGGGAAGCGAGTACGCCACCGCAAGACCACAAGTTGGGGACAACCTATTCACTATTCATTTATTGTGCGCACTACCTATTCACTATTCATTTACTCCCACAACGAACAAGCCCGACGCAATCTGACTGCTATACAATGACAACATGGCTTCAAATAATTAACACAAGAGGATAGCTTGAAACGTCCCCTTTGAGCAATTATACACGACTGTGCTTAAACTGACACACAATATTTTGTTAGCGCAACGCAATCTGACTTTCAAAATTCCCTACACAAGAATGGCCCTGACTAACATTAAACTATACCTTTCACAAATCACTAAATCACTTACCTCACAATAATCTTCGTTTCTCCCGCTACTGCAATACAGCAAGCGCCACTACTGCCAGCTAAATAAAAGATTCAAACTACTAAAGGCACTAACTACTGATAGGGATAGTTAGCAAATGAAAGATATTAATAGAGAACAAACAATGTATTTACCTTGATATCATCATATATAAATATAGCAGTTCATGACAAATTACAAATCTCCGCCATCTCTCTCCCCACATCCACCACTGCTGGCGGCTCACCTCCAACTGCGCAACGCTACGCGCTGTTCACATCCAGCTGCCTAACACTACAATGGCGAGAATTACAACAATGCAAAGCAGCCACAGACTGCACACAGCACAGCCAGTGATTTTCATATTGAGCGCTACGTAACGTTGCCAATAAGAAAACATAAACAGCCTACTTACATAGAGAAAACATAAACAGCCTACTTACATAGCCCCCATGCTCCCCACAAAAAATTTTACAAAATTTTTTTGGGCAGTGGCCAATAATGATTTGATAAAATTTTTCATAATTACAATAACAAAGAAATCAAATGCACACACTTATTGATACAATGTTGGTCAAAAGCTAAAATTTTCTCACAGTCCATAAAGACAGTTCTGATCATTCATTACGGTAATCACAGGTTTTTTTTTTCACAAAGTCTCATTAGTAAAAGAAATTGCACACAGAAGTAGTGGATTTCCATGCAGTCTTGAAGAAGTAGTGTTGTCCTTCCAACGGAAAGACAGTGCTGACTCTTGACATGCTGACAGGTAATGGGCCACAATGGAGCAAACCCACAGCAGTCATTCGAAGTTTTGAAGAGTATTGGTAGGTAGGTCATCACAGAGCAGACCCACTGTAGTCCTGGTAGAGATTACGGTATTGGTGGACCACCAGAGGCGCAGACCCACTGCAGTCCTTGTAGAAATAATGATATTGATGGATCATCAAAGATGTAGACCCACTGTAGTCCTTGTAGAGATAACCAGCAGCCATCTGTTGTGACTGTGCAGGTGCACAATCACCATTGAAGAGTCTTGCGGATAATATAGCAAGTCCATAACCACCACTTGTGCACTCACAAAGTTTTTGGAATTGTCCTTAGAACCAGCAATGCTGTTATCCAGTCCCTTGCTGAATTAGTAACACACGTGCAAACACTAACAGTCCCAACTTCTCACATATTGTCCATATACTATGACCAACAGAAACGTGTGCAGTGAAATGTAACTTACAAGTTAATAATATGATGAACTGGTGTCAATTACAATTTTATAAATTTACAACATGAAAATACAATTACAAAGGTACAAAATACATCATTAAAAACATAATAATACAGATAACATTTGTAGTAATATGGGCTTTACAAAAGAATCGAAATAACATATACATCAGTGTTACAGGAATTATGTCATAAATACATACATAAAAGATCAGAATAATTATTGAAACATCGACTTCACACATGAACATTAAACAGAACAGAATTAATAATATCTAACATCTTTACAAAGTAAATAACATATTATTAACGCAAATTATATTCGAGGATAACAGTATTCCTCATCATAGTGGATGTAGCTTAATATTAAAAGAAGAAAAAATTCTATGAAACTACACAGAGACAGGAAGAAAACAAATACTCAAGGGTACACAAACACATAGTGGGATAACACCAATAGGAAAGGACAGGGTTCGTTTTCAGTGTAACATTTGGTACTGCAGTCCAACCCAAAACTTCATATATCTTTCCTCTTATTTCATCCTTTGTTTCCACCAAAAAAATTCTATCTAAGCATGCTTTCTGTATTTATATGTCCACACATTTCTTACCTCAACATTTATTTCCAAGAAAATCCTACCTAAACCTGTTTTCTGTACTTTTTTTTTGTATAACTTCCCTATGCATTTCTTCCAATTCATCGAAACTCAATCTCTTCTATAGACTACCCCCTCTTAAGCAAACTTAAATCTACTGAGCTCAGATGCTAAACTAAGGGATGAGGCAATGCAGCAGCACAAAACAATTAATACAAACAGCAATGAAAAGAATGCAAAATGGCAAAGCCAGCAGCAGTAAATGTAATAACTTATATCTAAACATGACAAACGCACAAGCAGAAAAAATAGTACACTAAAGACAACAACACAGATAAGGGAAATGTATATTCACATCTTAATATCTATGTAATTAAAGTGGTGCACCACAACAACTGATTGTAAAAAGAAATATTACCATGTACTTGAAAAGAAAATTATGTGTTACTGTTACTAGTTCCTTCTTATTGTTCTTTCCTTTCCAAGTGCTCCTTTTTTAAAGAATGTGGATCATAAAATAATTATTTAATAGATCTGTTGACAGAAAGTGTTCACATTAGCAAATGCATTTCATTTTATAAAAGCAATGCTGCAACACAGCTGAAAACCAGATATCAAATGAAATAAGCAATTACGCAAACCAAAGCATAAAAATATCATTCAATAGTCATGTGACATTTCATAAGTTAGTAGAAATTCTCTCAACTCTCGTAGAAAGACGCTTGTCATAATCAGGTGTGCAGATGTAAAAATATTTCCGAGGATAATGGCCTCCCCTTTTTTTCGTTCTACCTGTGCCGCTGAAAAGGGCTTGCAATAATGGCTTTTTCTCCAGGCGTCTGACACAGCTGGGTGCCCGCGACGCATTACGTGCAGGTGGTCACTTACCTTTCGTACGGAAATATTTACGACAGCAGTTTCTGCTACCGTGGCAGTCTCATATAAAAATATTTCACAGGTCAAGAATTAGCGTTGCAAATCTGTAGAAACAAAATCCTATAAATATAAGTGTCCAAAAAAAATATTGGTCAGCATTGTGATACAGTCACACATTTCATAACTCTTAAAGTACGTTTCTTGGTTTCCAACATCCTTTTCATAAATCAGAGTCCCTAAACACTACTCATTATTCCTTACCTCATTATACATATACATATTCGTCGACACTTCTTCAATATTTCATCGTGAGAAATACGTAGCATAATAAACATTCCTCAACAACATAATACACATCGTCGTCGTAATAATAACATCATAACACCTCAGTCAAATCTCAAAAACGTCGTAGCTTTCTGCAATAATTTCAAAACCTAAAAAAATTCTCTGCTCGTTTCAATAGTGTCATCTACCTCAAACGTACTTTAAAATCATGCTCCCTTACCAAATATATCATTCAAAGCTCTCATAGTATCACAATGGTTCCGAAAAAGTATGAACATTTCACAAAGTACAGACAAAATACAATTTCATAAGTGTGAAGTTATCCAACTGTGTAATTGCGTAAACATCTGTCACTGATGTAATAAAAAAAGTTTAGATAGCTGTGTAATTTGTGTGTTAGAGAAATATGGTACCGATGTGTAAAGTTGTATAAGCAAATACCATATTAGCTAGGGTTCCTTGTGGTTGCCACACACATGGTACACAAAGTAAGTGTGTACCCCCCTGAGGATTAATGTAATTATACCCTCAGGTGTTACAGATTACAGCAATGGAATGAAATGTATCACGGAAAACTTTCTTTGTAATTCAAAAATCTTTAAAAATAAATGTTTTAAGTATAAAATTGATCACTCAAATACGTGTACTGTAGCGCTAAACTGTGCGTCTTGTTGTAAGATAATCTCTGTGGAAGTGTCGTAGTTATTTTCCTCCGAAAGCTAAGTTCTGCAGAAGTCAATGTACTTACCTCATGATAAACAAAAGTGAAATGCTTTGCGTATAGATATCATAGTTATTATGCTTATTGGCGTGATGAAGAAAGTACTGTACAGTAACGTATTGTTGTGCCACAAAAAAGGCTGTCTCATTGTTGCTATACCACAAAAGTTACTACTAAAACCTGTTTTACTTTCCAGAAGAATTCAGAAAAACTGTGCAGATATAAAACAGATACACCGCAAAAGCAACATTGTAAATTGTCACTCATTAGTAGCGTCGTGATAAAATCGTGTAGCTGTCACATAAACTAACCACTGTGCCATCTGGTATCTCACTGAAAGTACTTTAAATCCAGAATATATTTTCAAGTAAACCAAAATGTTGCATTAAAATCTCATTAGCAGTACTGGTAAATGTTCTAAGTATGTAAGCCTTATAGTCGTTCCATAATCGTGCAACAAACAAGCAAGAATGTACACACACAATAACACTGTGACGTCTGTTCACTATAACAATGCATTCGTCATTTCTGTTTAAATAAGTTATCTTGGTTCTTGACTGGATATTTAACTTCAAACATTGTTGTATGTTAACAGATTCTAAGTCTGACAATGCATATTAGAAATGTGAAGTGAAAAATTTTATGGCAAAGACTAAGTTAAAAAGCAGATTATCTTTCAATAAACGGTTATACATGTGAAATGTGGTGTAAACCTTTACTCTTCCTAGTACGCAGAGTTTCAACTTCAACGCAATTATCATGTGGTATACGTCGGATTCTGTAAGGTCCATTGTAAACTAGAAAGAATTTGTGACTCAAGTGTTTCTTCTTATGTGACAATGAATGAGCTTTAATGAGAACTTTCTGACCAATATACAATTTCTTTGCATTTGCTTTACCGTGTAGTTTTCTCCTTTTGTCTGCTGCAGATTTTATATTTTTAAGAGCCAAATCAATTATGTCTTTGTGTCGAAGTTTACGTGTATTTGGGAAAGGTACAAGCTCTCTGATTCTGTTCGGTGGTTCTTCATTCTTTAGTACAAGAGTAGGTGGTAAAGCAGTGGAATCATGAGGCATTTCATTCAGCACATTTTGAAGTAAGTGTAAATATCTGTCCCAATGCTGATGCTTTCTGTGACAATAAAGTCTGCAAAGCTTATTGATTTCTTTCATAATCCGTTCAGACGGGTTACAATGTGGTGAGTACAATGAAATAAAAACAGGTTTGATTTTATGGTTGCGAAGCATGCGTGACCAAACAGCAGATCTGAATTGCGGTCCGTTATCTGAAATGACTTTACTAACGTGTCCAACTTCACGTAAGAAATTTTTAACAAAGGCATTGGATACAGACCGTCCAGTGGCTTTACGTAACGGTGTGAAAGAAACAAATTTTGAAGTAAGTTCAACAGCGACTAGAACGTACGAAAATCCATTAGATGTTCTGACAAGCGGTCCCAAGAGATCAACAGCAGCAAATTCTTTTAATTTAGAAGGAATGATAGGAAACAACGGAGCACGATGTGAGACAGTAGATGGTTTCGCCTTTTGACAAAGTTTACAAATAGACAAGACTCTTCGAATTCGCTTTTCCATATTGTTAAAATAACAAGTCGTTCGAAGAATATGATAACATTTTCGTGGACCAAAATGTGCGTAGCTGAAATGAATGTACCAAATGAGCTTATTAACAAAATCGTCAGGAATGCAAAGTACCCATAGCTTGTCATCAACAGTGCAGCGTTTGAACAGTATGTTGTTTCTAACCAGATAATAATGCCGAATCTGTGTGTGTGTCCTTTCATGCCATTTGCTCTTGATGTCTTTCCAAATCGGATCTTTATCTTGTTCATGAGCAATGTCCTTTAAAGATGTGGTGATGAAGTTTTCAAAGGCGACTTTCTGAATGTAAAGAATACTGAAATTTTTCTCGAGGTTGCCTTCTGTGGTACTTTTCTCAAGCCCAGCCGGTGCGCGTGACAGTGCGTCCGCAACAATGTTCTCCTTGCCGGGAATGTAGACTATTGTGAAGCGGAATTCTTGCAGAAACAATGCCCAACGTTTTAACCTGTCATGATTTAATTTTGAAGACATAAGAAATTGTAATGCACGATGATCACTGTATACTTTTACGTGCTTACCAGAAAGAAAGAAACGGAATTTGTTAAATGCCCAAACGATAGCTAAAGCTTCTAATTCAGTAACGGAATAATTTTTTTCAGATTTGGTTAGCACTCGGCTAGCAAAAGCAATGGTTTTCTGAATGGTAGTGTCATTTTCTATGGCTTCTTGAAATAAATGGGCACCAAGACCGACTTTAGAAGAATCCGTGCTAAGGCAGAAATCTTGTGACAGATCTGGATGAGCTAAGATTGGCGCGTGAAGTAACGCTTCTTTCAAAGAATTGAATTCCAATTGTGCTTGTTCGTCCCAGTTCCAAATAGTATTTTTTCCAGTGAGAGAACAAAGTTTTGGTGTAACAAGAATTTGCATATTCAGAAAACGACGGTAAAAATTTACAAGACCTAGAAAACTGCGGACTTGTCTTTTTGTGGATGGAACTGGAATGGCTCTGATTGCTTCTAACTTTTCAGGATCCGGCTGAATGCCTTCAGAAGAAATAATATGTCCCAAAAACTTCACCTTTGTCCTACCGAATTCAGACTTTTCCAAGTTAACTGTAATTCCAGATTCTGCAAAAATACGTAACAAACTGTTGAGGATGCGATTATGTAGTTCCCATGAAGCTTCTGCTATTAGAATATCGTCCACATATAAGGTGATGTGACGTTTTAAGAACTCAGGTAATATGGAATTTAGCCCGCGAATGAATGCTGCTGAAGAAATGTTCAAACCAAAGGGAAGTTTCCGAAACTGATAACAAACGCCGAAACAAAGGAAAGCTGTGTATTTTCTACATTCTGGATGAAGGTCGATCTGATAAAAGCTGGATCTGAGATCAATGGAAGACAACACTTTTACACCATTAAAATTTTGAAGAAGTTCTTCCAACGTTTGCGGCCTGTCTGTTTCAGGAATAATGATAGTATTGATTTGTCTCGAATCTAAGACAAGCCTGATCGATCCATTTTTCTTCTCAACAACATGTAACGGATTGTTGTATGAGCTTACTGCAGGCTCAATAACGCCCTCGTCAAGCATAGATTGTATTTCTGTTCTAACACGGTCCCTATAATGCGCCGGAATTACGTATGGTCTAACACAAAATTTAGTATGCTCACGAACACGAAATTGGTATTGAAATCCCTTGATTGTTCCTGTTTTGTGAGTAAAAACTGTGGAATGTGCTTGTAAAATCTCAAAAAGGTCCTGCCTATCAGTGTCATTACAATTCTCAATTGTTTGAATTTTATTCTGAATTAACTCATTAATTTCAAATATGCCGTCGATGTCATCCCTGTCAGTACTTGCAGAGTGATTGTTAGTGTCTAGTTCCGTAGAAAATTCCGAACTGTTGTCTAACAGAACGTACAGCCGATTAATTTCCTCATCATGGTTTGAGAGCCAATCTTCAAATTTCAAAGCTATTGACTTACCTTCTTTTTCTAAAGTTATTTCAGCATCGTGAAAGTTTAAGATTGCTTTGTATTCATTCAAAAAGTCTACTCCCAGTATAATTTCCGTCGACAATAATGGAACAATAAGGAAGTTCGTAGAGAAGCTGTGGCTTTGACAAAAGAATTCTAAGTTGGTTTGTTGGCGTACATCTACACTTTTTCCAAAGATTGCACCTTGTAATTTAATCTTACGTAACGGAAGTGTGGGGCAATCGTTCGATTTGTTGCATTTACTAAAGGCTGTTTCACTGATTACTGAAATGGGACTGCCAGAGTCAAGTACTGCCGTAAATTTTATGTCATTTACTGTAATGTGAATCACAGGATATGCAATGTTGTTATATTTTATGTCGTGTTCCTGGAGTAAGATGTCCCTAATGTCTTCCATTTTTACGTAATTACTAGCTACGGCAGCTGCGTCGTCAGTTTCATAAGTATGTTTTGTGGCTGCCAGCGGTGTGAGTCATTGCCTATTGTCTCTTTGTTGGCGCGCGTCGTTATTGGGGTTGGGAGACTTCTACAAATTCACCGTGACGAGAGGGCCCAGCTCTGTTAGAATCCCGCCAGTTCTGATGAAATTCACGTCTGTCGTTTTGTCGGTAGTTTACATAGTTTCTTGTTTGTCGGTCATGTGGTGGAGAATTTCTCCCTGAATCGTAACTCTGCGCCGAACTGTTGCGTCTGAAGTTATTCTGCCTCCCTTGATAATACTTGTTTTGGTTCCCATATTGTCTGTTTCTCTGATTGTCTCTGTGATAGTCATTACTACGGAAATGCGATCTTTCTCTGTAACTATTATTACTCTGCCAACGGTTGTCGTACGGGTGGTGTCTATTTTGGTCACGATTTGCGTTGTAAGAATAGACCAGTCGTGTCCGGTTATTGTTTCTGTCGTCACGGAATTGTGACGGATGTGACCTGTAATTGTTGTGTCCTTGTTTTCGCGTTCCGCGATTATCAGTGTCAATTTCTAGTTCTTGTAACAGTGCCTGAAATGCTTCAATGTCGTCTTTGCAACGTCCTGCCAAAATAATATGTCGTAAATGTTCAGGCAGTTTGATTAAGCAAATGCGGATGAGTTCTGAGGGGCTGTATGGGTTTGTCAGGTACTGATTCTTGTGCAACATGTCTTCAAAATATTTCACAAGACTGGAAAATTCAGACTGTTCAAAGTGTTTCATCATCATGATGCTATGTTTTACACGGTCTTGTGTGGCTTGAGACCAATATGCTGAGAGGAAGGCATGGTAAAACTCTCCTTCACTGTGGCAATCGTGAATGAGCGATCGCATTCTTACAGCTGGTTCATTCTCTAAGTAGCCACACATAAATTCTAATCTGTGTTCTAACGACCAGTTGGGAGGAAAACAATGAGAGAATTGATGGAGCCATGCTTGTGGATGAATGTCGTTGCCATAATTCTTAAATGTTTTGAATTTACGTGTAGTAATGAACAGCTTATAGTCAAAATCGTCATGTCGGCGAGTCGCATATCGGTCATTGTTAGGTCGTGTCGGCCGTTCCATCTCACAATTCGGTGCACATTGCCAATTTCTTTCATAACTTCCGAAATGCCCTGTGTTATTATTTCGCGGCTTTTCCGTATTTCTAAGTCCCTCTTCCCGTGTTGGAGCGCGAGTGTCCTCTGAAATTTGTAATTTTTGTATTACTTGTGCCAACTGATCTTGTACTTCCCGGATTTCTCTTTTGTACTGTATATTGATTTGATTTTGATTGAATTTCCTAATTTGTTCGCACTCTTCTATGTCATTAAAGGCTACCAGTTTTGTGTCTTTCAGATTATCATCTACCTTCGTAGATAAATTAGTGAATTGATCCGAAAGTTCGGATACTTTCTCCGATAGTGTACTTATTTCCTCCATGTGTCTTTCTGAACCAATTTTCAGGGTATCTACTGTGTCCTTTAAGTTTTCCTGAGTTCTTGCAAGTTGCGTAACCGAATCGGTAGATGCAACTGAGTCAATTTTAGCTTGCAAGGTCTCATCATTTTCATGAACAATAGTTTGCAGTTCTTTTATGGCTGCTTCGTGATTCTGTAATACATTTTCATGACGCGAAAAAATAGGTTGGAAATGCTCACAAATTTGTGTTTTTACGTCATTACAGACCTTTTGACATTTCGATTCGATGTTATGTAACTCAGTGGTTAAATCTTCACGTGTTTGTTCACGTGTAGTGTCTAACTTTTTGAGATTTTGTTCCACTGTGTCTAACTGTTGCTGTGTTTGTCTCTGGTGTTGTTCCACTGTGTCTAACTTTTCAAGCTTTTGTCCCATTTGTTGCATTTATTGTAATAACAATGCACTGGTGTCTGAAACATGTTCCTCAGTGCTTTTCGGCAGTGAAGTTGCACCGGCAACATTCACATTTTGACAAGCAGAAAATGTGTCTTGACTCATTTGAGAAAACGGTGGGAACCCAAAACCTGAGTCTACAGTATTTGCAAAATTGTGTCCTGTCATTCCCGATTCCTGAGGCAAGCTGTTGCCGACCGATCGATCGATAATGCGTCCCTCTTCACTAATTGTTTCACTGTCCACGCCATTGTTTGCCGCCCGCTCCATTTCCCTATGCACAGTTACCAAATTACTTCTTTGAATGTCTGTTAATTCATTACTCTGCGGCGCTATCACACTGCTTTCGTCTTCACTGTCATTTCTCAGTTTACTTTGGAGCCTAGTATTACGTTTTTCACACGCCATTATTGTCACAATATTTCACACGACAACGCAGAAAAGCACAATTTGAAGAGCAAAAATAAGAGAACACATTAACATAGCACTGAAAATAATATTTAGTTAATTGCAAGCGCAGCTGCGAAAAACTTGCTGCAAATCTACATGCATGTCACAACTGTTTTACTGTACAACAATGAAAGACTGCAACTACAAAGGCTCTATAATTACGCGCTAGCAATAAACAAAATCTACACTAATTACACAAACTACAAGAAAAATCAGAAGATTCCAGTGAGGTATCCTCGGCTAAGGGTCGACATATGAAACGTCCCCTTTGAACAATTATACGTGACTGTGCTTAAACTGACACACAATATTTTGTTAGCGCAACGCAATCTGACTTTCAAAACTCCCTACACAAGAATGGCCCTGACTAACATTAAACTATACCTTTCACAAATCACTAAATCACTTACCTCACAATAATCTTCGTTTCTCCCACTACTGCAATACAGCAAGCGCCACTACTGCCAGCTAAATAAAAGATTCAAACTACTAAAGGCACTAACTACTGATAGGGATAGTTAGCAAATGAAAGATATTAATAGAGAACAAACAATGTATTTACCTTGATATCATCATATATAAATATAGCAGTTCATGACAAATTACAAATCTCCGCCATCTCTCTCCCCACATCCACCACTGCTGGCGGCTCACCTCCAACTGCGCAACGCTACGCGCTGTTCACATCCAGCTGCCTAACACTACAATGGCGAGAATTACAACAATGCAAAGCAGCCACAGACTGCACACAGCACAGCCAGTGATTTTCATATTGAGCGCTACGTAACGTTGCCAATAAGAAAACATAAACAGCCTACTTACATAGAGAAAACATAAACAGCCTACTTACAAGCTCTTAATTGCAAGAATTCCTAACAATAACCCATACTTTTCATAAGTCACTTACCTGACAGAAAATCTTCATAACACGAACTGCAGCAAGCAGCAGCTACAGCCAGCTAAATAAAAGGATTCTAAGTACCATAGCCTCTAACTACTAGGAGGTATATAGATAGCAAAAGAAAGATTTTGTTGAAGAACAAACAATGCATTTAGCAGAAATTACCTTATTCATGTGACATCGAGTTCCAAAAATTATATACACACACCAAAAAAGTTTTCCATCAGCCCGGTTCAAAAATGGCTCTCAGTACTATGCGACTTAACTTCTGAGGTCATCAGTCCCCTAGATTTTCAAACTACTTAAACCTAACTAACCTAAGGACATCACACACATCCATGCCCGAGGCAGGATTCGAACCTGCGACTGTAGCGGTCGCTCGGCTCCAGACTGTAGCGCCTAGAACCGCTCGGCCACACAGGTCGGAAGCCCGGTTCCCAGAACTCCTGAAGATAAGACATTGACTATGGCTATTGTATCACAGACACAGTCCCTTTGACTGTTCAGAGATGTGAAGAACCTAGGAAATTTAGACCTCTCCTTGTAGTTTACAGAGTAGGAACATCCCTTACAGATGAAGATTTCCTGTATGAAATAAATCTCAGTGAGCATATAAACGAGGAGTAGTTCCAAAATGAGGTTAAAATTAAATTTAAAAAGGGTATAAGGGGAAGACGGTCAATAATATTCTTGAAGTAACACCAAGGGTTAGACTTCTTCTTTTACAAAAAGAAAGGGACTACATACAGTTTGAGTCACTTCACATTGAAGATTTCGTGGCTGTTCGAAGATGCTCTAAATGCTGGGGTCTTGGGCATTCATCGAAGTACTGTGAAACACCTACTGGATGTCCTAAATGTGCCAAAACAGGCCATAAACAACTGGAATGCCAAGAGGAAACTACAGTAGGATGTATACCATGTATGTATAGAAACAGGGTATGTAATAAAGCGGGGGGCCTGAGAGTCCGACATATAGACAGCTATATGAATGGCAGATAGAGCGCACAGAATATGAAACCGTCAACAACGTACAATAACCCAGAAAGAAACTATAGTAGCCACACCAAAACAACTCCCCTAAAAACTCATGTAAGAATTTATTAACTTCTTGATGCAGAGTCGTACAATATAAGTAGGCTCAAACATAAAACAGTAAGTAACGGGTTAGGGTTTCTGCAGCGAACAACTAGTGTTAGGCAAGCTCAGTCTCAGTGTTGAGCATCGTATTAAATAACAAATTTCACGCTAGCAGAGCTGTATGTGTCCACAGAGGAATTTCCCACTACCTGGATATAATCTTTATGGATCTGGCTAGAATATATGGACGATTCTCCTTCGACCCTAAACAGTCTGTGACAGAGAGTTTTCCTTTTCTGGAAAATCCGCCTTGAAGGTAATCCAACTGAACTGTATGAGGAGTTCCATAGTTAGTATGGAACTGGGCAGGTTCTTGGGCGAAGTGGAAGCGGACCTCCTCTGTGTTCAGGAACCTCTTTTGCGTAGCGGCAGGATACCAGAGCTACCCTCTAATTATATAACAGTTGCTGGCACATCTGGCGCGAAGTCGGCCATAATAGTATTAAATAAAAATATTGCAATTACAAAGATTGCTCAACTATGTTCTGAGCATGTGGCCACCGCCGAAATAGCCGTAAGCCAAGAAATATGGATAATATCGTCAATATATGCTCAATTTTCCTACGATTTCCAACCTTTTGTTGATAAAATAAGGGACATAGCTCAATTTTCGGAAGACAAAAAACTTTTAACTGTGACAGATATAAATGCGAAGTCGACGTTATGGCATTCGAGTAGAACGGACGAGAGGGGTCAAGCAGTGATAGATGTGATTAATGAGTGCAGCTTATTCATATTAAATAAAGCAGGACAACCACCAACTTTTCGTGGACATGCAGGAGGCGAAACCAACATTGACATTTCACTAGCGAACACCAAGTCCATACCATTCAACAATACCTGGGAGGTTATGGGCCGAGCCACATGTAGTGACCATAGTCCCATTGTCATTGGGATAAACCGTTCTAGGTCCATACAAAATAGGGTCACTCGACATCAGCGTTTATTGATGAGTGAGGCAAATTGGCCAAAACTCAGGGATATGGTCACGGCAGCATCATTGTCAACAATCAATGGTAGCGTAGACTACAGGACACACGCTATAACAAGTGTCCTACAGAAGGCGCAGCATGCAACTATCCCTACGGTGACAAGGGTGGAAAGCAGCTGCCATGGTCAGGGGAACTGACCAGATTGCGTAGGGAATCTAGGGTCAAAAGGAAGCCCTACCAGACCGCGAAAACGGCGCCGGAGAGACAAATTAGGCTTCAACTCTACAGAAATGCAAGACAGAAATATAAAGAGGAATTGCACAAAACCAGGAAAAATCACTGGACCAACTTTGTTAAAACGAAATTACAAAAAGACATAAGGGGGCAGCCGTATAAACTTCAGTCAGAACGCCTAAGGGCACCGACTGTACTCTCAACATTAATTAAAACAATCTGATGGTACCATGACAGAGGGGTGACGGAGTTCGGCTGAGCATCTTTTAAGCAGACTGCTGCCAGACGTCGATCATACACAGGATGAACAGTGTCACTTAGATCTAAGACGGAAAATGAGGGAAAATTATGTAAGTGACAGAATTACTTTGCCGTTCTCACAAGAAGAAGTTGCAATAGCAATCAACAAACTTAAGAGCGGCAAAGCACCTGGCCCGGATAAAATCTTTCCAGAAACAATAAAACAAACAGTCACCCAAATTACACCATTTCTCACAAAATTGTTTAATGATGCACTAAGCCTAGGTAGAATCCCATATTTGTGGAAAACAGCTGAGGCGGTCATTATAAGAAAGTCTGAGGATAAGGACCCGACTGATCCTAAAACATACCGTCCTATATGCTTATTAAACACACTGGCTAAGGTGCAGGAAAGGTTTTTGTGTGATAGGCTACAGTCACAAAGACGTCTTACCGACCTTACACCCTTCCAGTATGGCTTCAGAGAGGAGAAGTGCCTGGACGATGCTATTAATCAAGCACTACAAATTACGAATAGCACTTGTGACAAGTACGTGGTAGCTATACTTATTGATGTGGCTGGAGCTTTTAACAATCTATGGTCGCCGTCACTCTTTCCTCGCCTCAGAGAGATCCAGCTACCTACATCTCTTTATAACAGTCTACTAGACTATTGCCGAAATAGAGTAGTGGAGTGGAGAGGAGGCACGAGAAAGGTAGTTAAACGTATTAGCAAAGGCTGCCCACAAGGCTCGATATGCGGCCCGATTTTTTGGGACATCGTCTTTGAGCCCCTCTTGGATATTATGGCCCAAGATCACCGTGTAAGAGGTGTGGTTGCTTATGCTGACGACCTCCTGCTTCTGAGGTCGGCGAACTCACGAGCTGCACTCGAACAAAACGGCACGCAACTCCTTATGAAAATCGACGATTGGTGTAGGAAAAATAAACTTCATATCGCTGCAAACAAAACGGTTTACATACTACTCAAAGGATTACTGCAGAGAAATCCTATTCTGAAGCTAAACGATGTAAACATACAGAGAACAGGTTACGCGTTACCTTGGCCTACACTTAGATGAAAAACAAAATTTCAGTGAACACATGAAACTCGCAATAGATAAAGCCAGTAAAATCATGCATAAGTTGGCCAGGTTGAATTCGACGCAGTACATATTGCCTCTAAAGATACTACGGACATATCACATAGCAATCTTCTAAGCCATAGCATGCTTTGCAACAAGTACCTGGGCACACCGATTAGTGTTGAAAACCAATAAAACTCTTGTTAGAAGAGGACAGAGAAGTACGCTATTGAGAATGACTGGCGCTTTCAGCACGACATCTGTGGAAGCTCTGTGTGTGGTCATGGAAATCTACCACATTGCCATCACAATAAAACATAGGGCTGCCTCCTATTGGCTTCAAAAAGGTAGAGGAGATAAGGTGCGGGAGATTACTGGGGAAGAGATCACGGACAGACTGGGACTTAAAAAATTGCGTAATTTAACGTGGCAAAGGGAATGGGACTCCTCGGACAAGGGTCGTCGCGTCTATTCCTTCTTTCCGGATATTGAGGAGAGGCTGAGGTTGACATGTAGATCCAAGCCGTGGGATGGTCCACTTTTTAACGGGCCATGGGCCATACCCAGTACATCTAACATGTGTTGGATTAGTCGATAGTGACATGTGTGTCTGTGGGGACTTGGGGACCCCCGAACACGTTACACTTAAGTGTAACACCCTTACGAATGTACGGCAAGTACTAGATGACACAGACATAAAACAAAAAATACGTAACCAAGACACATGGAACATACTCAATGACACACCAGACAAGGTCTCTACAGAAATGTATGACCTTTTTAGTAGGTGGCAGGGACATCATGTTACACAAGGCCTAAATTACACTAAAGAAACAAGTACTGACACTAGCTCTGAAAGTGACAGACAAAGTGAAGTGGATCTAGAATGAGACTGAATTGAAGTATCTAGCCTGGTAGTAATTATGAAGGTTGTTCAGTTATATGAAAACTCCACACTAGCAACGACTGGAATTAGACACAAAACAGAGATCTGGAAATGTCTGTAGTCGTTAGTACCTTTTACACCCTTGGCAATTATACTATACTAGTAGCTGATGGCTGACGCCCCAATACAGGAAGGGAGTGCAAATACTTTAGACAATGTGTGCAATAACTACAATCCCAAAATAGCTACGTTTGAAGGGCCTGTGCCTGCTGTTATTGGTGGTATATATAATTGTACTGCTTAGAGCCTTTTATATCTTTTTCATGCAGTTTTAACTAGATGGGGTCAGGACACTATAGAAGACTAATTGTATAACTATCAGTAAATTTGTGTAAATTTGTGACGCCCCAATACAGGAAGGGAGTGCAAATACTTTAGACAATGTGTGCAATAACTAAAATCCCAAAGTAGCTACATTTGAAGGGCCTGTGCCCGCTGTTATAGGTGTTATATATAATTGTACTGCTTACAGCCTTTTATGTTTTATATTTTTTTAATGCAGTTTTAACTAGATGGGGTCAGGACCCCATAGAAGACTAATTGTATAACTATCAGTAAATTTGTGTAAATATTAGTAATTGCTTGTAACTAGTTCAAAAATGGTTCAAATGGCTCTGAGCACTATGGGACTTAACATCTGTGGTCATCAGTCCCCTAGAACTTTGAACTACTTAAACCTAACTAACCTAAGAACATCACACACATCCATGCCCGAGGCAGGATTCGAACCTGCGACCGTAGCAGTCGCGCTGTTCCGGACTGAGCGCCTATAACCGCTAGACCACCGCGGCCGGCTGTAACTAGTTACAATAACCAATTTCAAAATTTATATATCGTTATGTTCACATGTTTTAGTTTATCAGTCGGGAGTGAATGTGACAGGCTTTTGTTAATGCCAGTACGAGTACATTATTAAATATTATTTTAAATGTTTAAAACAGTATTATGTAAGACAAGGGTGTATGTAGACCAATGTAGATCAGTCATAATACTGTAGTGCTTGTGCCCCTTATTGGAGTAGACGAAGCTGTCTGTCTGTGTTATAAATGTTTACTTGTTCTTAATTAAGCTTCTAAGCTACAAGGGCAAGCAACTATAAGCAACTGTCACCAAATGCATATTTTTTATTCGTGTAAAGTAATATCGTTTTTCTTTTTAGATCACCATGTTCTTATTTCTCTCTTTTTTCGTGTAAAATTATATCGTTTCATTCTAACTCACTATGTTCTTATTTTCTTTATATTTTATTTATTTTTATACTTATACTAAATTTTATTATCATGGTAACACTTTGTAAATGTAACACTAAACCACGCATGCAGCATGTGATAGCACAGATCTGGTCCGCCTCCTCGTGGCTAGGGACGGAAACGGTGCAGTTACTCGCAAACAAACCATTTGCAAGTGGCCGCAACGGCTAAGAGACCATGACTTGCTGCATATATACTGAAATCAGTAAGCTAACAACCCACCTTAGTTTTCAAGGCGGTGGGTTTCACATGTGGTTAAATGTAAAAAAAAAAATATTCAGAGATGTCACTAAACCCCCACAAAGGATATACTAGCCCAACGTAATCTGACTACTATTCAGTGACGACATGGCTTCAAATAATTAACACAAAAGAATGGCCCTGAATTGGAAGAAATCCTAACAATAAGCCATACTTTTCGTAAGTCACTTACCTCAAAGAACTACCCGTACTACATCAATTACAGCAAGTATCAACTACAGCCAGCTAAATAAAAGGATTCTAATTACTGTAGGCTCTAACTACTGGGAGGCATATGATTATGAAGAGAATGATTTTATTGAAGAGCAAAGTATTCAGCAGATTTTACCTCATTCATGTGACATCCAGTTTCAAAAATTATGCAGTTGTCAATGATTCCACTATCCCAACATTACATTATCTGGCCCTGTGACGCGGATAATTACCCTGCTTGTAGATGCCATCGGCGTAGGGAAAGGCATCAAACATGGTGGGATACAGTTCGTCCGTAATAATACCCACACAGCCCACAGTCATCACGTTGTCTTCCATTACAACCACAGGTCCCATGGAAGCCCAAATGAGTGTCCCCCATAGCGTAACACTGTCCCCACCGACTTGCGTCTTCGGTGCAGTGCATCTATCTAGCATCCGTTCTCCTGGATGACGTCGTTTCCTGACACGACCATCGACACTGAGTACCAAGAAACGTGATCACTCCGATCATGTGACCTGTTTCTGTTGATCGACAGTACTATCTCGATGATCTGTGTACATTTCAGTCGCAATCGGGAAACGCGATTCATGTGAGTAGGCGAGAAGTTTCTATTGATCCACGGTCCTATCTCGATGATTTCTGCCGACTGTAACCGCAATTGATGATGCCACTGACTCAATACAGGGACACGTTGGGGTCATCTGCTGTGAAGCCCCCATACCCAGCAATGTCCTCTTATACGTACATTGCGAAAGAAACACTTGCTTCTACATCGGCGTTGTACTCTGTAGTAAGATCCACCACAGATTGCTGCCTATCTTGCTTTACTTCTTTGAAGGGCAGGCAAAACTGTAACTAACCACATACGTAGACGGTTTCAATGGGAGTTGGTCACTGTGGCTATCCACATAATATTTTCTCCCTTTATAGCTCAGGGGCCAGTGGTCTCTCTGCCAACTACCTAATTGTTGCCTTAAAAGCCGCTAGATGGCAGTGCAGGTCTTCTGCGCGAATTTTTGCAGCGTTTTCAGAACAATAGTTGATACTTCTTCATTGTTAGCACTGTTCTTGGAAGCCGCGTGCAGTATTCTCTGTAGCTCTTCTTTATACGACTATTTATGGTAAGTAATTGCTTATATTTATGCGTTGAACACATAAGTCTACGTGTAATGTAACTTTAAATTGAAACATAATTTTCCATGTTTCACAGACAAATTTCTGTGTGGTTAGTGCTGCTAACCACCGCCCTTCTGCTCCACCCAGACCAAACCACAAGGAGGAAAAGGAACTGGAAAGAGGGGAATTCGATTACAGAATAAGCAATGATGGCATAGTAATCTATAGATGGAAAGATAACAGGGCAGTCAACTTGATTTCAACGTGTCATTCACTATCAGATATGTCCACAGTAACTCGAAAAATGAAAGATGGAACAATAACCAATATCACTTGTCCAATTGTATTGAAAGACTACAATTCCAGTATGAAATATGTGGATAATTTTGATCGACTAAAGCGATACTATGCTACTGACAGTAAAAGCAAGAAATGGTGGATGAGATTGTTTCTTCACTTTTTAGACTGCAGTGTGCCAAACGCGTTCATTATGCACAAATAAATCGAAATGGAGCAGTTCTCCAATAAAGACTTCTGTCGAGAAGTGTATAAAATCTTGTTGACTCCAAAAATAGTTTCAGTGCCGGCTAATTTTGCTTCTGTATCCCAAAGTAGTATAGCAACGCAGATCAAATCACACAAACCATACGTAGACGAAAGTATTCGCCACGAAAGCAGTAAACAACAACCAATTCACTCATCATCTAGAAGATGCGCAGTTTGCAGTTCAAAGAAAACTCCAGTGCGGACAGTGTGGATGTGTTCAGTGTGCAAAGTACCTTTGTGTCTGAGAGCAGGCAAGAACTGTTTCAAGAGATACCAAGAAAATTAAAAAACTAGTTATTTCAAAGTTCAACCACCAAATATCGAATGTGTATACTGTAATGGGGTGGTGGTTACCTGTAGTGACCATATTTAATATTAATATTTTGTTGCTGTTTAAGTGAATTTTTAGAAACTTAATGTATAAAACATGTCAAGACAATAAAACAAATGTGTTACAAGTAAAAAAAAAATTGAAGTTTGCAAATAATTTTTCTTGCCCCACTAGGGTAAATTTTAGTGGTGTTTATCTGCCCCTCAAAGAGCTACAGAGCGGGTAAGTAGTGCTTCACATTCTGCAATCAGGCGTTGACGTTTTGCACCATTTCACCTACTCGTGGTTTCCCCACCCTTGAAGCGCTTTCTGTAGATGCTGACGACAATACCACGCGAGCAGCTGAACAGTCTCGTCATTTCCGAAGTGCTCGCTTCCAGTCGCTGGGCCCTTTGTCAAGGTCGCTCAGGTTATGTCAGTTGATTTGCCCAATTTCGGTCCGTGTCGTCGCTGGAATGGTACCTCATTCATATCTAGTCCTCTAATTTCAGTAAGCAGTATCAAATGGATGAAGGTTGCAGTACTTGCTCGAAGATGATGAGGCTCGAGCAAGATAGGGTAGTATGGATAGCTGTATCACACCTGACTTCATACTGAATACCACAACAGCAAGACGTGTTGTAGGGCTTGAGGGGTTAAGACGTTACGAAGATTCTTTTATGTGTTCTGGTATGAAATTTCACTGCATTTTGTAGTAATTTTTGAAATAAACGTACAAGACATATAATAAACATGTATAAATCCACTACTTAAAGAGAATACAGAATGGTTGTTAACGATTATGGAGCAAATTCCCTTCTTTCTGTCCGATACAAAATTCTATCTCAATATCTACAGCACCGGGCACAAGAACAACGTGAATGCAAAATTGATGAATATCAAGCACGTTTGAGGCCAGATACATCTAGCCCAGAACAAATTTTAATTCTGTAATTACCTCTCAGGCTTGAAATAATTTGTAAGAAATCAGTTTGTATCATCATAAATTTTAAAAACATTTATGAGTCAGTGGTCAAAAGTTTCCCCTCCAAATTCTGAAAGAACAATGTCTGGACCCCAAACCACTCCAGCTATCAGTGAAACACTAGATGGTACAAAATCTAAAGTCAAATTGAGAGGAGAGATTTCGTAACATTTTCAAGTTACGAGACAAGATAATAGACTCTTTTCATTACTTTCCAACTGTGTCATAGAAAAAATAATCCAAGAGTATCGAAAAGTCAAAAGGCTAAAATCGACGAAGCAATCAAATTAGGAACAAACAACACTAGGACAGACCGTTCAGAGGTTGCAAACGACCTGACGATTCTGTGTCAGGACACTGAAACAGCGCAAGCACAAACATAAATTCTTAAAAAAAAAAAAAATAGCAGAAAGAGTAGAGATTCAAATATCTTTTATAGAAAGAAAGCAGCTGTCTAGCGACTACTTGGAAACTAACATTTTAAAAACAATTTAAACATTTAGGAGACTCCATTGAGGAAACTGCCCTGGAAAAGACTGATTACGGAATTCGTTGTCTCAAAATGGAAACAGCCTTCATGTTTACAAAAAATATCTATACTAAGTAGAAGTCTCAAAATACTGGGACACCAAAACACAGTGATCAAACCAGAGTGCCTCTGAGAGGCTGAGACACTCGTCACTCGTTTTAAACAGAAAGAACGACATCGAACATGTTTTGTGTGTGCAATTCACGACTGGACAGTTTGCCCGCAGAGACTGGCAGCTTGGTCGCAAAATCGAAAAAAGAGTCCAATCTCAGAGAATGAAAGTAGCATGGGCACAAAATACAGTTAAACATGATCCTCAAAAAGCCCCTTCTTGTAACTTGCAAACATGAATTATAAAAATAGTAATAAATACGTATGGGCGCTCCAGTTCATGTACCTACACATAGCTACTTCCAAATATTTGTACACCATCACCGACTCATTATTGTTTTAAGTATTTTGCTTCACATCGAAAATTGTAATTTTTATAATTTTTTGGATGTCACGCGTAAAAGTAAAGGTTTACTAGCGTCTGAGTAATAGCGGCAACATCTGTGCCAAAGAGGTAGCCCTGCGAGAGACTGTTAGTGGAACCTTTCGTAATTAGGCTGTTTAGGTTTTTATGTTGGTAACGCCACGTAGCGCTCTGTACAAAAATCGCTGACTGTGCTGTGTGCAGTCTGTGGCTGATCTGCATTGTTGGAATATTCGCTATTGTAGTGTTGGGCAGTTGGATGTGAACAGGGCGTAGCGTTGTGCAGTTGGAGGTGAGCTGCGAGCAGTGGTGGATGTGAGGAGAGAGATGACAGAATTTTGAGAGCAGACGATCTGGGCGTGTGTCCACCAGAAAAAGGAAATTTGTAAGACTGGATGTCATCAACTGATAGATATATATCATGAATTTTGAACATTATTAAGGTAAATGCATTGTTTGTTCTTTATCAAAATCTTTCATTTGCTGACTATGCCTATCAGTAGTTAGTGCCTTCAGTAATTAGAATCTTTTATTTAGCTGTAAGTATTGGCGCTCGCTGTATTGCAATAGATATTTGTGAGGTAAGTGATTCATGAAAGGTATAGGTTATTGTTAGTCAGGGCCATTCCTTTGTAGGGATTATTGAAAGTCAGATTGCGTTGCGATAAAAAAAAAATGTGTGTCAGTTTAGTGATGATCAGAATAAGTAAAGAGAAAACTGTCTGTGTAGGTTGAGTTTCACTCAGCTGTTTGAAAATCAAATAATGTAGAGGTTTACCAGGACAGTAATTTATAATTTTCAAAACGGGATGTTTCACTTTCTTTGGGTGGAGTGCCGTCTTGGAGAGAGAGGAGTCGAGTTGTGTCTTGTGGTGGAGTATGATGTGTTTAGGCCGTTCAGTGTGCCGGCAATAATTTTCTTATTTTACATTTATGGAAACATATTTTGTAAATTCATTCAGAAAACTTCCAAATAGCGCATTCGGCGAGACATCCAAGCATAGTAATTAGCTTAGCCGCGGATTTAGAATTGGAGATTTTTATGATAGTATAACAGTTTGTGATTTATTGACCTTTATTCAAAGATGGATATCATATGTGTTTGTTAGAAAGTGAAGAGAATTTGTTCAGGTTTTTCCACAATTAGTGTAAAGTGGATTTATTATGTTTCAAGTGTTAAGATATAGTCTCTTAGTGATGTAAAGTTTTGTCAGTACAGTTTCTTTATTGTTTTTCCATCAATCAGCATTATTATGTTTCAAGTGTTAAGATATATTGTCTTAGTGATGTAAAGTTTTGTCAGTACAGTTTCTTTATTTTGCTTTCCCGAGTTTCTCAGAACTGTAACTGACAATGATCACTGCAGTAATGAGACGTATTAGCACACAAGTTTTGTGGATGTATCTAAGATTTAAAGGACGCAATCCACACCGTGTTGCTAATAGTTTGAATTTTTATTTTTTAACTAGCATAGCAGCATCCACAGTAGTTTGAAGACAGCAACAGCATATATTCAGTGCGCAAACAGGTATGCCATTTATAATTTGCGTGTGATACAATTAACGTCCGCCCCCGGTAGCTAAGTCGTCAGCGCGACAGAACGTCAATCCTAAGGACCGGGGTTCGATTCCCGGCTGGGTCGGAGATTTTCTCCGCTCACGGTCTGGGTGTTGTGTTGTCGTAATCATCAAGGGGCCGATAGCCGTAGTAGTCTGGTTACCTTCAATCCCACAAAACAACCAACAATTAACGTTTCAACAGCGACAAACTTTCCAGACTGGTCATTTTTGATAGTTATTTATAAATCCATGGAGAAGAAATAAAAACTTTGAGCTTCGCCGATGAGATTGAAATTCTGTCAGAGACAGCAAAGGACTTGAAAGAGCCGTTGAAAGGAATGGACAGTGTCTTGAAAGGATGATACAAGATGAACATCAACAAAAGCAAAACTGGGGTAATGGAATGAAGTCAAATTAAGTCGGGTGATGTTGAGGGAATTAGATTAGGAAATGAGACACTTAAAGTAGTAAAGGAGTTTTGCTATTTGGGGGAGCAACATAACTGATGATGGCCGAAGTAGAGAGGATATAAAATGTAGACTGGAAATGGCAAGGAAAGCGTTTCTGAAGATGAGAAATTTGTTAACATTGAGTATAGATTTAAGTGTTAGGAAGTCGTTTCTGATAGTATTTGTATGGAGCGTAGCCATGTATGGAAGTGAAACGTGGACGATTAATAGTTTGGACAAGAAGAGGATAGAAGCTTTCGAAATGTGGTGCTGCAAAAGAATGCTGAAGGTTAGATGGGTAGATCACATAACTAACGAGGAGGTATTGAATAGAATTGGGGAGAAGAGGAGTTTGTGGCACAACGTGACAAGAAGAAGGGACCGGTTGGTAGGACATGTTCTGAGGCATCAAGGGATCATCAATTTAGTATTGACAGGCAGCGTGTAGGGTAAAAATCGTAGGGGGGAGACCAAGAGATGAACACACTAAGCAGATTCGGAAGGATGTAGGTTGCCATAGGTTCTGGGAGATAAAGAAGCTTCCACGGGATAGAGTAGATTGGAGAGCTGCATCAAACCAGTCTCAGGACTGAAGACCACAACAACAACAACATTTATAAATCATATTTTCCTCTCAGTCAAATTGCTTGTATTATTGATAACGGAGCAGTTTTCTTAAATTTAAAAGAACAGACTGTACTCTTACCACGAGCGATGCAGCACGTTGATTAATGTTGCATTTCTGATTAACTTTTGCATTGTTGATCACTTACGAACTTAAATATGAGCTTAACTGTTTTCTAACCACGAGTGTACCTTCACATTACCACGCAGACGTAATAGCAGTAAATACACTACTGGCCATTAAAATTGCTACACCAAGAAGAAATGCAGATGATAAACGGGTATTCATTGGATAAATATATTATACTAGAACTGACATGTAATTACATTTTCAGGCCATTTGGGTGCATAGATCCTGAGAAATTAGTACCCAGAACAACCACCTCTGGCCGTAATAACGGCCTTGAAACGCCTGGACATTGAGTCAAACAGAGCTTGGATGGCGTGTACAAGTACAGCTGCCCATGCAGCTTCAACACGATACCAATGTTCATCAAGGGTAGTGACTGGCGTATTGTGACGAGCCAGTTGCTCGGCTTCCATTGACCAAACGTTCTCAGATGGTGAGAGATCTGGAGAATGTGTTGGCCAAGGCAGCAGTCGAACATTTTCTGTATCCAGAAAGGACCGTAAAGGACCTGCAACTTGCGGTCGTGCATTATCCCGCTGAAATGTAGGGTTTCGCAGGGATCCAATGAAGGGTAGAGCTACGGGTCGTAACACATCTGAAATGTAACGTCCACTGTTCAAAGTGCCATCAATGCGAACAAGAGGTGACCGAGACGTGTAAGCAATGGCACCCCATACCATCACGCCTGGTGGTACGTCAGTATGGCGATGACGAATACAGGCTTCCAATGTGCGTTCACCGTGATGTCGCCAAACATGGATGCGACCATCATGATGCTGTAAACAGAACCTGGATTCATCCGAAAAAGTGACGTTTTGCCATTCGTGCACCCAGGTTCGTCGTTGAGTACACCATCGCAGGCGCTCCTCTGTGTGATGGAGCGTCAAGGGTAACCGCAGACGTGGTCGCCGAGCTGATAATCCATGCTGCTGCATACGTCGTCGAACTGTCCGTGCAGATGGTTGTTGTCTTGCAAACGTCCCCATCTGTTGGATCAGGGATCCAGACGTGGCTGCACCATCCGTTACAGCCATGCGGATAAGATGCCTGTCATCTCGACTGCTAGTGATACGAGGCCGTTGGGATCCAGCACGGCGTTCCGTATTACCCTCCTGACCCACCGATTCCATATTCTGCTAACAGTCATTGGATCTCGACCAACGCGAGCAGCAGTGTCGCGATACAATAAACCGCAATCGCGATAGGCTGAAATCCGACCTTTATCGAAGTCGGAAACGTGATGGTACATATTTCTCCTCCTTACACGAGGCATCACAACAACGTTTCACCAGGCAATGTCCGTCAAATTGGTTCAAATGGCTCTGAGCACTATGGGACTCAACTTCTGAAGTCATTAGTCCCCTAGAACTTAGAACTAGTTAAACCTAACTAACCTAAGGACATCACAAACATCCATGCCCGAGGCAGGATTCGAACCTGCGACCGTAGCGGTCTTGCGGTTCCAGACTGCAGCGCCTTTAACCACTTCGGCCGGCGCAACGTCGGTCAACTGCTGTTTGTGTATGAGAAATCGGTTGGAAACTTTCCTCATGTCAGCACGTTGTAGGTGTCGCCACCAGTGCCAACCTTGTGTGAATGCTCTGAAAAGCTAAATATTTGCATATCACAGCATGTTCTTCCTGTCCGTTAAATTTCGCGTTTGTAGCAGTTCATCTACGTGGTTAGCAATTTTAATGGCCAGTAGTGTATAACTATACATTACCATGCAACAACAACAAATTAGCCACTTTTATCGTGTTACGTTTTGCCTATGTGTGTTTGTGCGCGCTTGCTCGCGTACTCGTCCGTGTTCGCGCGTGGTTTAGTGTGCGTTCTGGAGCTCACGCGATCCTTCCGGAGCGTGCGACCGCTTTTACAGCTGCACTGGGCTGTCCGGCTGTCCGCGTTTTACTGCCTCGCGCCCTCTCCCTGTCCCCTGTGTTCTGCGCCGCCGGGGGCGGCAGTGCGGTCCGTCGTAAAGCAGGTAGAGTGGACCAGCCGGAGAGCCCTGCCCAGCCCCTCACCAGCCGCTGGAGATCGCGCAGGTGGAACCGCTCTGGGAGGGGCAACCCAGCCACGTCCCTGACCAGAAGCCGACCGCCGCGGTGCAGCCGATCCGGAGAGACAATCTGGCGACAAACCGTGGCTCTGTGCCGGTACACACGACTCGTAGAAGAAGGGAAGCGGCGCAGACAGGTCGCTAACGTTGTGCTATCTGCAGAAATGTATGATCATTGATTCAAATAGGGACAAATAACAAGCATTTCAGTCATATCCTTTCACGACCTAGCGGATATTTTAGAAAAGAAAACTGCGATGTATTTACTAAAAATCTGTACAAATCCAAAACACTGTGAGACTCTTGTTGGAGCTATGATGAGTGCAGCGAAGAACGTAATCCCTAATGGCTTTCGGAAGCAATACATTCCAGGTTGGGCTGATTACATTAGATTAGATTTACTTTCATTCCAATTGATCCGTAGTGAGGTGGTCCTCCAGGATGTAGAACATGTCAGGAAAACAACAATACATGACAGATATTTACAACTCAAACAAATAAGCTAATGTACCATTTAAAAAGGGAAATTGATACTTTACAGTTAGATATAGTGGAAATTAGTGAAGTTCGGTGGCAGGAGGAACAAGACTTTTGGTCAGTTGAATACAGGGTTATAAATACAAAATCAAATAGGGGTAATGCAGGAGTAGGTTTAATAATGAATAAAAAAAATAGGAGTGCGGGTAAGCTACTACAAACAGCATAGTGAACGCATTATTGTGGCCAAGACAGACACTAAGCACACGCCTACTACAGTAGTACAAGTTTATACGCCAACTAGCTCTGCAGATGATGAAGAAATTGATGAAATGCATGATGAGATAAAAGAAATAATTGAGGTAGTGAAGGGAGACGAAAATTTAATAGTCATGGGTGACTGGAATTCGATAATAGGAAAAGGAAGAGAAGGAAACGTAGTAGGTGAATATGGATTGGGGCTAAGAAATGAAAGAGGAAGCCGCCTGGTAGAATTTTGCACAGAGCATAAATTAATCATAGCTAACACTTGGTTCAAGAATCATGAAAGAAGGTTGTTTACATGGAAGAACCCTGGAGATACTAGAAGGTTTCAGATAGATTATATAATGGTAAGACAGAGATTTAGGAAACAGATTTTAAATTGTAAGACATTTCCAGGGGCAGATGTGCACTCTGACCACAAGCTATTGGTCATGAACTGTAAATTAAAACTGAAGAAACTGCAAAAAGGTGGGAATTTAAGGAGATGGGACCTGGATAAACTGAAAGAACCAGAGATTGTACAGAGTTTCGGGGAGAGCATAAGGGAACAATTGATAGGAATGGAGGAAAGAAATATAGTAGAAAAAGAATGGGTAGCTTTGAGGAATGAAATAGTGAAGGCAGCAGAGGATCAAGTAGGTAAAAAGACGAGGGCTAGTAGAAATCCTTGGGTAACAGAAGAGATACTGAATTTAATTGATGAAAGAAGAAAATACAAAATTTCAGTAAATGAAGCCGGCAAAAAGGAATACAAACGTCTCAAAAATGAGATCTACAGGAAGTGCAAAATGGCTAAGCAGGGATGGCTAGAGGACAAATGTAAGGATGTAGAGGCTTACCTTACGAGGAGTAAGATAGATGCTGCCTACAGGAAAATTATAGAGACCTTTGGAGAAAAGAGAACCACTTGCATGAATATCAACAGCTCAGACGGAGTTCGAAGCAAAGAAGAGAAAGCAGAAAGGTGGAAGGAGTATATGGAGGGTCTATACAGGGACGATGTTTTTGAGGACAATATTATGGAAATGGAAGAGGAGGTAGATGAAGATGAAATGGGAGATACGATACTGCGTGAAGAGTTTGACAGAGCACTGAAAGACCTGAGTCGAAACAAGGCCCCCCGAGTAGACAACACTCCATTAGGCTACTAACGGCCTGACAGTCCTGACAAAACTCTACCATCTGGTGAGCAAGATGTATGAGACAGGCGAAATACGCTCAGACTTCAAGAAGAATATAATAAAACCAGTTCCAAAGATAGCAGGTGTTGACAGATATGAAAATTACCGAACTATCAGTTTAATAGGTCACGGATGCAAAATACTAACGCGTATTCTCTACAGACGAATGGAAAAACGTGTAGAAGCTGACCTCGGGGAAGATCAGTTTGGATTCCGTAGAAATATTGGAACACGTCAGGTAATACAACCCTTAGAAGCTAGATTAAGGAAAGGCAAACCTACGTTTCTAGCATTTGTAGACTTAGAGAAAGCTTTTGACAATGTTGACGGGAATACTCTCTTTCAAATTCTGAAGGTGGCAGGGATAAAATACAGGGAGCGAAAGGCTATTTACAATTTGTACAGAAAGCAGATGGCAGTTATAAGAGTCGAGGGATATGAAAGAGAAGCAGTGGTTGGGAAGGGAGTGACACAGGGTTGTAGCCTATCCCCGATGTTATTCAATCTGTATATTGAGCAAGCAGTAAAGGGAACAAAAGAAAAATTCGGAGTAGGTATTAAAATCCATTGAGAAGAAATAAAAACTTTGAGGTTCGCCGATGACATTGTAATTCTGTCAGAGACAGCAAAGGACTTGGAAGAGCAGTTGAATGGAATGGACAGTGTCTTGAAAGGAGGGTATAAGATGAACATCAACAAAAGCAAAACGAGGATAATTGAATGTAGTCGAATTAAGTCGGGTGATGCTGAGGGAATTAGATTAGGAAATGAGACACTTAAAGTAGTAAAAGAGTTTTGCTGTTTGGGGAGCAAAATAACTGATGATGGTCGAAGTAGAGAGGATATAAAATGTAGACTGGAAATGGCAAGGAAAGCGTTTCTGAAGATGAGAAATTTGTTAACATTGAGTATAGATTTAAGTGTTAGGAAGTCGTTTCTGATAGTATTTGTATGGAGCGTAGCCATGTATGGAAGTGAAACATGGATGATAACTAGTTTGGACAAGAAGAGAATAGAAGCTTTCGAAATGTGGTGCTACAGAAGAATGCTGAAGATTAGATGGGTAGATCATATAAGTAATGAGGAGGTACTGAATAGGATTGGGGAGAAGAGGAGTTTGTGGCACAACTTGACTAGAAGAAGGGATCGGTTGGTAGAACACGTTCTGAGGCATCAAGGGATCACCAATATAGTATTGGAGGGCAGCGTGGAGGGTAAAAATCGTAGAGGGAGACCAAGAGATAAATACACTAAACAGATTCAGAAGGATGTAGGTTGCAGTAGATACTGGGAGATGAAGAAGCTTGCACAGGATAGAGTAGCATGGAGAGCTGCATCAAACCAGTCTCAGGACTGAAGACCACAACAACAACAACAACAATCCTCCTACATATGGACCTGACCTCCTGCACTTTCGGCCTCACAATACCAATTTCACTGCAGATTAAATAGTGATCAGTGTCATCAAAGAATCCCCTGAATACACGTGTCCCCTTCACAGCCTCCCTGAATTCATGATCTGTTATTACATAGTCAATGACAGATCTGGTTCCCCTGCCTTCCCAGGTATACCGGTGAATGTTCTTATGATTAAAAAAGGAGTTTGTGATTACTAAGCCCATATTGGCACAGAAATCCAAGAGTTGTTTCCCATTCCTGTTGGCCTCCATATCCTCTCCAAATTTACCGATAACCTTTTCATACCCTTCTGTTCGATTTCCAATCCTGGCATCAAAATCACCCATGAGCAGAACACTGTCTTTGTCCTTTACTTTCACACTACATCACTGAATGCGTCAAAATAGGTATCCATCTTATCTTGATCTGTCCCTTCACAATTCGAATATACTGACACAATCCTAATTTTCTTGCTAGACACTGTCGCCTTCCCCACAATATTATCTATATGGTCTTACCAAATCAAGTTGCTCATAATTGTAATTACTAGGTATTTAGTCGAATTGACAGACGTTAGATTTGTGCGATTTATCGTAAATCCAAAATTTATCGGATTTCTTTTAGTACCCATGTGGATGACCTCACACCTTTCTTTGTCTAGTGCCAATTGCCACTTTTCCCACCATACAGAAATTCTCTCTAGATCATCTTCTAATTGGAATTGATCGTCTGATGTTTAACAACATTTATTGAAGCAGGTTACCAAATGAAGCAGTAAACATCAGTTACTTTCTTTGATCTAAGTGCACCATATGACAAGATTTGGAGGCATGGACTACTTTATAAATTATTATAACTTGTAACCCAATAAAACCAATTGACATCACGGTAGCTGGAAGGACATTTACAGTAACCACGGGAAAAGACACTAGCTGTCCAAAGGTACTGAATAATGGCTTATCACGATGGGGCCATAGTTACCCAGCAAAAGCTTTTGAAACAACTGAAAAAATTCTATCTTCTGATCTAGAAATTTTAAGCCAATATTTCTGAAAGTAGAGGCTACAGCCAAACCCAAACAAAACAGAAGTTTCGTTTTTTCACCTATACAATATACTGGCACACAGAGCTCCCGGTATCTGTTTTGATGGAGATAAACTTCATCAGAATATGCATTCAAAATAAGTTTTGATTACGTTAGATTGGACACTTTCTTTGAACAAGCACTTGATAAGAAGAAATGGTAAGCTCAAAAGCAGAAACAACATTCTCCACAAACTCTGCGGCACTCATGGGGGATCGTTAGCTGGTACTCTTCGTGTATGAGCACTCGAACTGGTGCAATCATCAGCCTGTCTCGCTTATTAGTCGTCATGTAAAAAAAAATATATAGATGTACAACTTAACGCTGCCAGGCACATTGTTAGTGGATCAATACAACGTACACTCACATACTGGTTACCTATGTTCAGCCACATTCCACTTCATGGTATCACATGGAGGAGCGCGCTACATCATGAATACCAGAAGTTTGCTGATAACACCGACCTCCAGCATTGAACGATGGATTCCCTACGGAGCGAAAAAGAGTAATATCAAGACACCCCACCCTCGTCATACCGAGACTCTCACGGAAACTGAATTCAATACTGTCGATGAAAGGAAAAGCTACTGGCAACGCAGCTGTCCTCCATAATGCCTGAAACTGCCCTGTATCCTCAAGAAACCCCCTGGATTTGAGCAGCATCGGACAGTTTGGATTCTCCTGAAGTACATCTCAACGTGCCGTGGCAGATTTGCAGACACTCTACAAGTGGGGCAAAACGCCATCACCACCATGTGTCTGTGGTGCAGAACGAAACAGAGTCGCGTGAGTTGTATCAACATGTCTCGGACATGCCTATAAGAGTCCTTCCGAGGATTTCCTGACAGCAACGAGTGATGTGATAAAGTACGCAGGAGACCTTGATATTTATATATAGCTGTCCCCGTTTGTTTATGCTTAAGAGCTGTGTTAAATGTAGACTTATTGCAGTTTCGTATTGCTGTACTATAAATAAATAAATAAATAAAATATCATCGGACGAAACTAGAGGCGTCCCCACACATGGTTCACATTGTGGTCGGTGCATGCTTAGAAACGAACCAGTGCATCACACGGAACGTGCTCCCCATCGTGACCTGAAATCGCACCTGTCTCTAGCGACAGATATCGGCTGTATCTGGCTCGAAAATCACACAGTGCTTTTTTTCGAAAATTTCTGCTCTATTAAAACGCTCATTTCCTCCCTTGTTCACATGTTATGTTGTTCTCTCTGCAGTACACACAAATAAAAACTTCAGTGTGCATAACCATGGTAGACGGCAAACGGAAAAGCTTCCTATCGAGTTAGTAAGGACAGCAGCTTTTAAAACTTCCATTACAAATAATGCGATACAAATTTACAGAGTCTATAACACTATTTGTTTATGGTTCATCTAAATTTTATAATTTTTTACTATAAAATTTTCGCATGTTGGTACTATATTTTCTGTACATGTAAAGTGTTGTAAAGTGTGCTATACTGGAGGTTGAAGTTCTTTGCATTGTATGTATGTAAAATACTATGTAAATTGTTTATTATGTTAAATAATTTTCTGATGACATTTTGTATTTAAAAATATTTGTGTGTATAAACTGTTCATGTTGATGTAAATTTGACAATTGTAAGGAGTGGTCACGCTTAGGAACAGGAAATAGGTGTTACGTAACCAGTGTGCTTTTGTCTGAAACGAATGTGGCTCTGCGGAGTGCAAAAGGTGGTAAGGGTGAACTGGCGCGCTAGCTAGTGCAAGAGCGGGAAGTAAGTCACGCAGTCTGTAGGCAGCAAGTCGTTGAGGCCACACCCTTGTGGAGCAGGAGAAGCTTTGTCTGTAAATATGCACAAAAATGCCTCGCATGAAGACTGCAAACGGGTTATGGCATAGCTATGAGTTGTTGGGCTACTGTAGGTAAAACTGAACGACACCAAGAAGAAAATTGAGCCCTTACAGCAAGACACTTGCAGGCCGTACTGCGGCTAGGGTAGCCGCCATAATTGTTCGCCACACTCAAGCGTACAGCCACCAGATAACATATTTTTTCGTATTTTACTATTGTACAGCGCGAACCATCAATTTAAACTGCATTTTATTAGTGAAAAATCATTCATTAACTCTGGTTCACCCTGTTATTTCATCCTAATCGTACACCTACATGGGGTTCCATTCTGGTGTTTCATTAATCCGAGTATCCTGTTTTACAGACTTACGAAGTCTCAAGTTAACACAATGAGGCAACATTTTAATTGTTTTTGTGTAAATAATGAGATATATGTATGAGGGACTAAATTCTGTAATAATGAAACTGCGTCTCAGTATTGGAAGAGTGTAAATTGAATACAGCGAATTTAAATGTAATTTTGCACCACAAAGTTAAAGAGTTCATAACTATTTTCAGCTTGAGCAATAGGTAAAGAAAAGTTGTCTTTGTTATTTCACTGCAAGGCGTAATGAAACTTTTAGTTAGACTAATAACACGTCCATGCTTTCGTACATTACAGAGAAATAAAGTGAGACTATCCTTCTTTTAAAATTTTTCTTAAATATTGCGAAGTGTTATATTAAAAGTTCGCCGACGTAAAATTCAGTCAGGGTGAAGGATAGTTACTACAATCTGTCAAATGACTATATAGAGTTAGTTCAAAGAGTAATAGCTTTTGAAAGTTAAGTCCAGCAAGAAAGAGGTTTTCTTGTTGTGAAATGTTCAATATAAAAAGTGTGTGCTTTAGTATCTAAGTATAATAGTATTAAAGTTTGTTGATTACAGAAAGTGCTTTTCTAAAGTTCCATCCGGGCCACAATTTTTTAGATTTCTTGAAGTTATTTTCTAGGCTTTTGCTCTTTTAAAATCGTAATGTATAAGGGCGTAGTAGTCAAATAATACCAGTGTCTGCACCATAATTGTTTACGTGGAGTAATACTTATTTGAAGGAGCAACGTAGGCAACTTAGGCAAAATTCATACTTCTGCTTTACCAATACTTTAGCGTTTCATTGTCTGCATAGACTGGCGACCGTTAACACATATTTTAAACAACTAAATGAACTTGAAACTGAGTTGTCCCAGCTTCAATATAACACTATTAATGCTGCATTTCTTTCTAACCGCTGAACAGGAACTTAGGAAAAGAGTGGAATAGTGTGAGTTACTTATCCGTTAGACACAACACACAGTCAAATCCTGTAAAAAGGGCAAGTCTGTCGATTAGCTTTTCCTATTAACAGGACAGTCTTCCCATAGTGTACTTTACTTGGAATCTGAACTAAATTTAGTAAGAGTGTTATACGTGTCAACATACAGACAGTGTTTTCTGTTATTTAGGTAAAAGCATACTAAATTACAATAACCCACCACATAAGATAAAAATTATCTCATCAGTCTTACTTTTAATGAAACCTTAAGGTCGTTCTTATTCAGTAGTATAATTTTTGAAGTCAAATAAAATACTTTAAATAAAAGTTTCTGTACCACATACAAGTGTTTGTGTGTGTGTGTGTGTGTGTGTGTGAACACACTCAACCACAGTATTTATAAAGGAATTATGTATCACACAATCCGGAAACATTTTCTGGGTTAATAAATGAATACTAAACTATGATTGAGTCAGGCAGTAACAAAGAAAGCAATCTTGTAAGTCATTCGTAAGTGCTACCTGCTCACAAAGTCGATCAACCTCAATTGTGATAGAGAGCACAGTTACGTGTATACAACATCAAATATTATAAATTATATGTATTAAGTCAATAAAGTTGCAAAATCTTTTAGAAACAGTACAGTTCAATAAAAAATATTTGCAAGTAGCAGTGTGGCAACCAGCTATACCTCTATTCACAGCTTTGCATCCCTGTACACTACACTACATCTGGATCAGAGTAACAAAGCAATTGACTGCTATTTGTTTAAAGGTCAATCTGAGAGTATTCTCGACTATGTCTTCCATTCTGTTCACCGTTGTCATATCGGTTTGAAACTTCAGCTTCGAATCACGAAATTCAATTGCAAGTGCCATTGCGGCCACTAACGTAACAAACGCAATTTGTTTCCACTGTTTCCATCGTTTCTGTGTCACTGTGATTATTTTACACAAAAGAATGGCCTAAACTATTTGGGAAGTGCACAGAAAAGTGATAAGACTGTTACTACCCTGTTAAGCAAGCCAAATACTGCAGGTTAACGACGGGTTGTGTGTGAATGTACCGAAACTAGAAACGCCCAGCTGTTGCTGCTGCAGCCATATAATGTGCGCGGACAAACGTGAACCTAATACATCGGCACCTTGTAGCCACCGATATGCCGTAAGCTGACATTTAATTTACAACGCATGATACCAAGAACAATGCGTTTTTCTTCAAATGCTTTCAAACGACATTCCTCCGTAAACGTAAGTTGTAATACGAAAACGATCACATACGAAAATGGCTTCATCACCAATTTCGATAAATCCTGTTATTTTATTACAAGAAATCACACGAATAACAACACACTTTTAAGAGTTCCTCAGTGTGCCAGTGCTTCGAAACAGCACATACTGAAAAGAGCTCGCCTCCGTAGCTGAGTGGTCAGTCGCTCTAAAAACGGAATGGTGCGGACGCGCGCTGGGTTTCTGCTTGCGGCGTGCTCAGCCTGACTTATTTACTTTGCCGTCTTAAACTCTGCTTGACTGTGCACAGGAATATGGACAACCGCTTCAGGAAATCAACACTTCGATTCGCCTTTAATAATAAATACGCGAGACCAAAAGCGCTGGAGGTAGAATGTTCCTCCATGATGAGGCAAAGATACCGCCATCGGACATACCGGGAATACACCTTTCCATTCTCACCAGCGTCGTATAAGTTACGTCAAGGGAGTTGACAATGCAGCTTGTGACAGGACACTGAAAAATTGGGACAGTAATTCTATTCCTAGTTATAGCAACTGCATTTATAGGGTATGTTTTACCTTGAGGTCAAATATCTGCTCATATGGTCTCCGGTTTTGTCACTCTGACGGCAACGTCGGCGTGGTCACGGTGGCCAATGCAGGTTTGGGGATTCATATCACACGTCTACTTTAACTGCATTTTGATGCCAGCGGAAGACGCCATTGCAGCCTTCCGGTCCTACGGAGTGGTTCACGGTCACGCCGCAGAACGCTGGCTGCAGCTCAGTACCTACTCTATTTTAAATGGCGTGAGTCAGATCACAATTGATCTTTGTTGTCACTTGCCATCCTATTTACCTATCATTAGGTGTTGCGCTGTCGTTATATATGGCAGTCAATCCAGAACATGCTCTGGGTGTGACGGAGAGGACCATCCCCAACGGCGCATCAATCAGCTGCCGCCTGAAGAGGTGCAGCGAGAGTCTCCACCAATGGTATTGCCTATCACCTACACGACGCCGTCACTTCGCCGCCCACTGGTCGGAGACCAATGGAGCAGTTGTCACAAGCGACATGCAATGTGAAAATCCCGTGCTGATCGCCCTGGTGACACCTTGGTAATTTCTCAAGATGAAGTGGACAACGATGTTGTTTTGACCGACGGACCATCACTGACAAGTGTGCTGTCTGTGCAACCCGGCGACACAGAACAACTCTGCCAGTAGGGTGGAGTTGTTCTATGCTGCTCTGCCGACACCATCAGCGTTGTTGCGGGTGGATCATGTGGACATACCCGAGGCGCCGACGACGTCTGCATAGAACGACGACGTCGAGGACGCGCCGGGCCCCTACGTGGTGAGCCGCAGCTTCAAATTTAACGCGTGCCTAAGATTAACATCAACAACACCTGGGTGAAATTCCTACTTTTGCAGGCAGTGGTTTGGGCCTCCAACACTAACATTGTGCATCTTCAGGAGGAGCACTTGGCCGCCCTGCTGGATGTGTTGGGTATATTCGTCAGGGTATATCACTTGAGGACATGTACCTGCCATCTGTGAGAGGTACAGTACTTACCACGATGGGCATCCAATTGAAGCTGTATATGCCCCATGTACCTCTGAAGGGACAGATCTCAATTTTACTCTGAGCAGATCACTCCCCTCTTTCCCGGCCACTACTAACAGTGTCTCCTTGATTGTGATTTCGATTGTGTTTTACGTCAGAAAGATCAACAAGAATACTTTCACCCCAACCAGGAACTGTGCTTAGTTGTCTGTGATCTTTCTCCCTGTGAAAGTTGAGAGATTCGACGTGGCAATGCGCTGAGCTGTATGTACCAGTCGAGGCACTCTCTGAGTCGCCTGGATAGGATTTATGTCTCCCAGGAGCCCGTCAGTGCTATCCAAGATACAGAACGCTGGAACCCATCAGCGCTATCCAAGATACAGAACGCTGGCCCTTGGTGATCTCAGACCACTGTTCTTACGTCAGCACCGTCCTCCTCTCACAGCAGGTGATGTGGTGCAGTCGAGCACCGTGGAAACTGAACACCACACACCTTACCAATCCTGTCTGCCAATGGTGTGTAGCAGAGGTTTGGGCAGCGTGTGAATGCCAGTGTACAGGGTACCTGATGACATTAGATTGGTGGCTGGAGTACGCCAAGCCTGCGATACAGCGAGTCCTGAGGCAGTTTGGCAGAGAGGCGTCTGCATGGAACCTCCTTACAGCAGACTTTGATATGCAGCCACCATCTCTGGTAGTTCAGATGGACTGCAACAGGATCAGGGTTAACATAGCGGTGCTGACCCATTGCACATTGCAGGAGTGGTTGTAAGGACCCACCATCAAGCTATGCTGTGGCAGGAAGAACCCTCAATGTACCACATCATGATTAACAGGGAGCACCACCAGTAGCAATTGGTCATGAAGCTCATCACGATATTTGCATGCATTTTAGCAATTTGTTGCCATCAGATCATTCCAAGTATAATATCTACTGAACAGACTAAGCTGGGTGGACCCACAAACACCCAGATGACCACTAGTGAATGCCGAGATGTGATCGCCCTAGCAGTTATGTCCAATCTCCATGTGGCCCTGGTGGCCATCGACTTCGACACCAATTTTGATTGGGTGTGACATGGTTACCTCTTCAACATCATGGAGCAAACGGGCTTTGTGGCCCCCTTTGCTAGTACCCTGCCCCACCTCTAAGTTAGAGCCCACTCTCAAGTCCATTTTAATGGTCATATCACCAGAACAGTAACGATCGGCTGTCCTTTACTTCACTGATGGCCACTCTCACAATGCGATTGTCACGATTCGCCCTACAACAGTACACATTCTGTTGTTGTGCCTATGCAGATAACCTTCCGTTGCTGGTATGGTCGCAGTAAGAAACCATGTGCATCCTCTACCTGACCTCCATGTACACGGATGTGGCAAGCAGTGCTTTCACTATGGCCATATCCACAGTGACGCCAACTGGCCACGGATATATGAAGAATTGGCACCACTGCCTTGTGTCCAAAGCTTCTGATACCTTGGTATTACCTTCACGTCCAAAGCCTGCTACAATGCAGCAGTCAACTTCAGCGTGCCCTGCAAGTTACCTACGCAACTATTTGGGAACGTCGCTTCTATTTCGTTGATGCACTGCAGCATGTGGAATATCTGAACAATCAAGTAGTTCCTAGGTTGGTGCAGGTAGCACACGTCTTTCCGATGTTGCTAGTGATTGGTCACAGCCTACCGGCGGCGATGGGATAGTTCTTGATGGCTGGTAATATTTTAAGATCAGATATGATACTCTCACCCTCCCGTAGAAGGCTGGGGGGTTGGACTCGACAACATCAGGTGTTGTGTTGTAGACCATGTATCTGAACACCATGAACAAACAGTGTTCACGCAAGGGAACTCACTCCCGTGACTACTCTTTGAGTTTTACACGCCAGCTCCTGTCTCCCTAAGAATGTCTGCAGGATACATTACGCCTATATTCGTGCATCTGTCTTTTACGTGGACGTTAGCTATTAGCTATGTATGCTCTGGTCTCCCATGCATATGCCCACCACACCCAATGGATTTATGTGTACAATTACTGTGCAGCGTATCTTGCAGCAACTTTGATATCAAGTATCCATTAATGATTTTGACTACAGTGTGGTGCAACCTTTATCAGCTGTACTTCCTGACAACGCTGGACTCGCATTCGGGAGGACGACGGTTCAATCCCGCGTCCGGCCACCCTGATTTAGGTTTTCCGTGATTTCCCTAAATCGCTCCAGGCAAATGCCGGGATGGTTCCTTTCAAAGGGCACGGCCGACTTCCTTCCCTGTCCTTCCCTAATCCGATGAGACCGATGACCTCGCTGTCTGGTCTCCTTTCCCAAAACAGCCAGCCAGTCAACTTCCTGACATCAGTCCAAGAGACATGTTATCATGTTTCCCGTGGAAAATTCACCACTAACAAGTGTTTATAAGTGATTAGTCTAACGGATAATCTTTTATGCTACAACTGTCTCTTGATGGACGATAACGGCCATCGCCTGACCTATGCCTGTGTTCATGAAATCTTAGATTCTGGAGCGGCAAATAGTCACCTGTTCCCTCCACGTACCTTCAACCATTGGCGACCTGCATTCATCAACCTGAAGGGCGTGCATTTTGCTACAGCCAACACTCATGTGATAGTGTGGGTCAACCTATGGGTAGCTGCTTACCTTTACGGAGATGGGACCAAATCACGGCTTGATCTTTGGGTCATTGAAGAGAATTTACCCGTGGTCTAACGATAGCGTCTTTGATTCATAATCAAAACACCTTCGGTAAGGGTTCGAATCCTGCTGCTGCTTAAATTTGGCTAATAATTAGCATTGGCGGCCGAAGACGTAAGACGTCACCCTCATTCTGCCAACGGCCTTGTCAAAGAGGGCGGAGGAGCGGACAGAGGTTCAGGGCACTCTCTTGTCCTAGGGGTGGGAAACTGCCTCTAAAGGCAGAAGAATCAGCATTGATCAACGGCATGAGGATGCAGAAGGCAATGGAAACCACTGCATTAAACACACATAACGTGTATCCACAAGACATGTGGCCTGTAACTGAAGAAGTGTCATGATGATCTCTCCATTGGCAAAAGATCCCGGAATAGTCCCCCATTCGGACCTCCGGGAAGGGACTGCCAAGGGGGAGGTGGCCATGAGAAAAAGATTGAATAATCAATGAAAGGATATCGTTCTACGAGTCGGGGCGTAGAATGTCAGAAACTTAAACGTGGTAGGGAAACTACAAAATCTGAAAAGGGAAATGCAAAGGCTCAATCTAGATATAGTAGGGGTAGTGAAGTGGAAAAGAAGACAAGGATTTCAGGTCAGATGAGTACATGGTAATATCAGCATCAGCAGAAAATGGTATAACGGGAGTAGGATTCTTTATGAATAGGAAGGTAGGACAGAGAGTGTGTTACTGTGAACAGTTCAGTGACAGGGTTGTTATTAGCAGAATCGACAGCAACCCAACGCCGACAACTATAATTCAGGTATACATGCCAATGTCGCTAGCTGATGATGAAAAGATAGAGAAAGTATATGAGGATATTGAAAAGGTGATACAGTACATTAAGGGCGATGAAAATCTAATAGTCATGGGGGACTGGAATGCATTTGCAGGGGAAGAAGTAGAAGAAAAGGTTACAGGAGAATGTGGTTTTGGGACAAGGAATGTGAGAGAAAAAGACTAATTGGGTTATGTAACAAGTTTCACCTAGTAATAGCGATTGTTCAAGAATCACAAGAGGAGGAGGTATACTTGGAGAAGGCCGGGAGATACGAGAAGATTTCAATTAGATTACATCATGGTCAGACAGAGATTACGAAATCAGATACTGGATTGTAAGGTGTGTCCAGGACTCAGTTCACAATATAGTAGTGGTGAAAAATAGGCTGAAATTTAAGAGATTAGTCAGGAAGAATCAATATGCAAAGAAGTGGGATATGGAAGTGTTAACGAATGACGAGATACGATTGAAGTTGTCTAAGGCTATAGATACAGCAATAAGGAATAGCTCAGTACGCAGTGCAGTTGAAGAGAAATGGACATCTCTAAAAAGGTCCATCACCGAAGTTTGGAAAGAAAACATAGGTACAAAGAAGGTAATTGCGAATAAACCATGGGTAACAGAAGGAACGACCTGGAAAAGCGGTCGACAATTGATCGATGAAAGTAAGAAGTACAAAACTGTTCCTAGAAACAGAGGCATACAGAAATACAAGTCGCTGAGGAATGAAATAAATAGGAAGTGCAGGGAAGCTAAGACGAAATGGCTGTAGAAAAAATGTGTAGACATTAGAAAAGAAATGATTGTCGGAAGGACAGACTCAGCATACAGGAAAGTCAAAACAACTTTCGGTGACATTAAAAGCAAGCGTGATAACATTATGAGTGCAACGGAAATTCCACTGTTAGATGCAGAGGAGAGAGTGGATAGGTGGAAGGAATACATTGAAAGCATTTCGGGGGGGGGGGGGGGGGGGAACATTTGTCTCATGTGATAGAAGAAGAAACAGAAGTCGATTTAGAAGAGACAGAGGATCCAATATTAGAATCAGAACTGAAAAGAACTTTGGAGCACTTACGATCAAATAAGGCGGAAAGGACAGATAACATTCCATCAGAATTTCTAAAATCATTGTGGAAGTGGCAACAAAACGACTATTCACGTTGATGTGTAGAATTATGAGTCTGGCGACATACCATCTGACTTTTGGAAAAGCATCATCCACACAATTCCGAAGACGGCAAGAGCTGACAAGTGCGAGAATTACCTCACAATCAGCATAACAGCTCATGCACCCAAGTTGCTTGCAAGAATAAGAAAATTGAGGATGCTCTAGGTGACGATCAGTTTGGCTTTAGGAAATGTAAAGACACGAGAGAGGCAATTCTGAGGTTTCGGTTGATAATGGAAGCAAGATTAAAGAAGAATCAAGGTACGTTCATAGGATTTCTCGACCTGGAGAAAACATTCGACAATGTAAAATGGTGCAAGATGTTCGAAATTCTGAAAAAGGCAGGGGTGAGTATAGGGAGAGTCGGGTCATACACAATATGTAGAACACCCAAGAGCGAATACTAAGAGTGGACAACCAAGAACGAAGTGCTCGTATTAAAAAGGGTGCAAGACAAGGATGTCACCCTTCGCCCCTACTGTTCAATCTGAACATCGAGAAAGCAATGATGGAAATAAAAAAAATGTTCAGGAATGGAATTAAAATTCAAGGTGAAAGAATGATACGATTTTTAATATCTCTTTATATTCGATGAATTATTCTGATACAATTCTACCCTTGAATGACGTTTACTAATTTTCTATCTTCATACTCGCAGAATCCATGCGCAAAGTAGTTTCATACAATAGCTATGCCGTGAGCGTACTCTCTCTGGGGTTGTTAGAAAAAAGCTTCCGAGATTGTCTTCGTGCCTATTAGCCTGAGCATTGTTTGAGGAATTGTAATCTGAATATTGAGATTTGTGACAAAAGATAACGGATACGAAATTGTACGATTAAAATTTAAATATATATATATTGCTCCTTCATACGAAAGATGTGTAACAATTTACATTATTTGACATTTGAGAATTAATGATATTCATCGATATATTGCGTAGTTGTTAATCAGAAGGGAACTTCCGAAAGATTGGATACGAACCTGCATTTAATTATCCAAGAGCTCCATTACTTCTTCGGAAGGTTAAACTTCATCAAGGCCAAATATCCGCTTGATATGAGGTTTCCCGACTGATTATGCAACGCTCCCAAAAATACGAGGCATTTTATTTGTACAGATTAGCAGACTGCCGCAAAGCACGAGCCTGCAGAGAAGAAGAATCATCGCCTGATTTCATTCCAACAAGTAAAATTTCTGAATCATTTTGAGTGACTAAGTTATGACTGTGTTTCCTATTATGAATGATTGATTGCTCGAACGAATTGAGAACTACATAACTACATAATTACATAGATTGGAGGCAAAATTACAGATTCACTGCTGACATTGCTATCTTGAGTGAAAGTGAAGAAGAATTACATGATCTGCTGAACGGAATGAACAGTCTAATAAGTACAGAGTATGGATTGAGAGTAAACCGAAGAAAGACGGAGGTCATGAGAAGTAGTAGAAATGAGAACAGCGAGAAACTTAACATCAGTATTGATGGTCACCATGTAGATGAAGTTAAGGAATTCTGCTACCTAGGCAGTAAAATAACCAATGACAGACGGAGCAAGGAGGACATCAAAAGCAGACTAGCAGTGGCAAAACGGTCATTCCTGGCCAAGAGGAGTCTACTAATATCAAATATCGGCCTTAATTTGAGGAAGAAATTTCTGAGAATGTATGTCTGGAGTACAGCATTGTATGGTAGTGAAACATGGACGGTGGGAAAACCGGAACAGAAGAGAATCGCAGCATTCGAGATGTGGTGCTACAGACGAATGTTGAAAATTAGGTGGACTGGTAAGGTACGGAATGAGGAGGTTCTGCGCAGAATCGGAAGGGAAATGAACACGTGGAAAACACTGGTAAGGAGAAGGGACAGGCTGATAGGACATCTGTTAAGACATGAGGGAATGACTTCCATGGTACTAGAGGGAGCTGTAAAGGGCAAAAACTGTAGAGGAAGACAGAGATTGGAATACATCCAGCAACTAATTGAGGACGTAGGTTGTAAGTGCTACTCTGAAATGAAGAGGTTGGCACAGGAGAGGAATTCGTGGTGGGCCGCATCAAACCAGTCAGAACACCGATGACAAAAAGAGAGAGAGAGAGAAAAGAAACAGAGAACCAGAATGAACATATGTTGTTGGAACGACATACACGCTACTGAGCACGCCATCTACCACCGAGGGTTCTTGTGGGATCCCCCACTCAGCTGGAATGTGCCTGGCGTGGCTGCTGTTGAGGGGCACGACTAACACCCCTCCCACCTTAAAGCCCCAGCTGGTGCAGTGCCTGATACTACACTGCCCTTGTTTTCTGTTTCTCCTCTCCCCTACCTACCACTGCTGTGTCATGATGCAATTTCGTGACTACAACAGGGTATCTCCTTCCTCGACTGTCCCTTCTTGTCGGCATCTGGTTGCTTGGTGGTGGTAGGCACGTTGTGGCCAAAACCCATGTGGTCAACTCCCGCCCACTCCTCCCCACGCACTGTGTCACTGAGTCGGAGGTGCCACATACGTGCTCATCTCCCATTATCGCGCCCTCCTGTGTGGTTTTCTCTATTTGCATTTTGTAGTTATCTGCTGATTTGCTGTATTTTTTAATAAAGTTTATTTGCCTCAGAATTTCCCTTAAAGAAAAGGAAAAAAAGAAATAGGAAATTTGCTCAGCCTGTATAAATGAGACGACTCAAATTACACGTAGCTTAACTGTTGTAACCAGGGCGGAGTAATATGTAATTGAAGAGCTACTTGACTTGCTAATAGCGTTTCCATTTTCTAGGAAGGCTGGAAAACGGCTGTGAGAGCGTTGTACTGAACTCGTGACACTCCATATCGATTCCGGATAACGCTGCAACTCAGTTGATGACACAGCGGCCGGCAGACATCCCTTGGGCCTTCACGGCCTGGCGAGTAGACGTAAGTTATAACGTAAAACACATCAAATATGAGCTTCGGTTTCCAATGACTAAATCCATTAAGGCATTTCTTCTTTTCTACTCATGACATAGAAATCGATCTTACACGTCATTGGACCCATTCACCTCCACAAAGCAAAAATCTGATTTGTCTTTTAGTCACACCTTGAAATGCTCTCTAACTTCAAATTCGAAGTTGTGACATCACAGAATTTTACCAGCTCCACGTCTACGAATGGCTTCGACATTCCGCGAGAGGAGACCTTACAGGAACGCAGATGACTTGGACCAAATATCTCCTTGGTGTTAATGACCTTCCCTTCGTGGGGACCGCAGTTATATAGAAATTTCTGGAATAAATTCCTCCCATTTGACAGTTAATTGTTATTTTACTATACACAGTCAAGATTTCGGCTTTTTGGTCATTCTCAGGTGCGTGTTGAAACGTTAAAATATGTCTGACATGTCTGTGATATGTCATCGTCGAAAATACATATTTATGGTCTTATATGAACATAAGGAATATAACACTTTCCTGTGACCTGCATTCATCACTTCTGTTCATCATCTTCCTCAATTGGTGATCACCAATGATGATACCTACTTCCTCAACTTACTCTACGTCGTGATCATCAATGTTGATGAACAGAATTGATGAATGCACGTCACAGGAATATACTAGCTCTTAAGTGTGCCACACTGTACATTAGTGATATCGCTAGGTGCACAGAGTCAAACATATTAAGTATCTTGGATACGTACTCGTATCATGTAATACGACAATGGTCTATAAGGCCAGCAATATGTATTTCCACCGATAATATGTCAGAGTCATATCAGATATATTTTAAAGTTTCAACATATATTTGAAAATCGTTACAGAGCCGAAATCGTGATTGTGTACTGTAAATGAATAATTAGCAGTCAAACTGCTGAAATTTCTTTTAAAAATTTCAGTAGGTGATGGGGAGGTTATTCCGTGATGTCTTAACACATATCTTATCATCCGGCCCTTTATCCTTACCAGAGTCAACCATATGTCTCCTTTTCGCCGTTTCTACAGAGAACCTCTCCATTTCTTACCTATCAGTCCGCCTAATTTAGATTCTTCTGTAGCACCACATTTCAAAGGCCTCGATTCTCTTCTGTTCCGGTTTTCCCACTGTCAATGATTCACTACTCAGTGATTCACTACCGTACGATACTGTTCTGCAAACGTACATTCTCAGAAATTTGTTCCTCGTATTGAGTTATATGTTTGATACCAACATAGTTCTCTTTGCCTGTGCTAGTCTGCTTTTTATGTCCTCGTTGATCCGTCCATCATCGGTATTTTGCTTCCAAGGTAGCAGAATTCCTTAACTTGGTCTACGTCATGATCACCAATATTGACATTAGCTTCTTTCTTTCCTCATTTTTGCTATTTCTCATTACCTTCGTATGTGTTCGATTTACTCTTAGTGCACATTCTGTACTCATTAGAGCGCTCATTTCATTCATTACGTCTTGTAACTCTTATTCGCCTACATTGAGGATAGCAATGTCAGCAGCGAATCTTGATATCCTTTCTCCCCGCATTTTAATCCCTCTCTCGGAATTCCATTTATTTCCATCATTGCTTCACCTACGTGTAGATCGAACAGTAGGGACAGAATACAGCATCCTTGCGTTACAACGTTTTTAATCCGATCTCTTCGTTGTTGGTTTTCCAGTCTTATTGTCTTCTCTTGGTTCTTGTTCATATTGTATAGTACACGTCGTCCCCAGTGGCTTATTCTAATTTTCTCAGAATTTAAAAAAATCTGTTGAACGCTTTTTCCATGTCGACATATCGTATGAAAGTGTCTTGATTTTTCTTCAGTCCTGCTTCCATTATCAGCCACAACATCAAAACTGCCTCTCTCATGTCTTTACCTTTCCAAAAGCCAATCTGACCGTCATCTAACAGATCCTAAAATTTCGTTTCCATTCTCCCGTATATTATTATTTTTAGCAACTTGGATGCAGGAGTTGTTAAGTTGGTTGTAGGATAGTTCTCGCAGTTATCTGGCAGGTATGTCTTCGAAATTGCGTGGACGACATTTTTCCGAAAGTTTGATGGTACGTCACCTTTGTACAGATTCTACACACTAACTTCAATAGTCGCCTGTTTGCCACTTCACCAGTTATTTTAGAAATACCGATGGAATGTTTACTATCCCTTCTACCGGATTTGAGCTCATGCCTTCCATACCTCTTTCAATTCTAGTACTGTATCCTCTATCTCTTTCATATCAACTCCGTCTTCCTTCGCGTCTTCAGACAATTTCCTCCCCATCGTACAGGTCTTCAAACTACTCTTTCCACGTATCCTTCCTACGATTATTCCTTTCTCGATTCCTTCCTACTATTCTTGCAACCATTTAGCTTTCACTTCCCTGATCTTCCTTTTTATTTCACTCGTAACTGTTTTAGATTTCTGTCTTCCTATCTTACCCTGGACGGTTTTGAACTTCCATCTTTCGTCGATCAGTTGAATTATTTCTTTTTTTACCCAAGGTTTCTCCGCAGTTACTTTCATTGCTCCCTTGTCTCCCCTTCCAATATCTTTCATTGCTCACTTTAGAACTATTCAAACCTCCCAAACTGAACTGCCTACTCTGGTATTCCATACCGTAGTATCCACAACTTTAGCTAACTTCAAACGGGTCGTCTCATCCTTCCTCAGTAGTACAGTATCCCACTTCCGTCGAGACTCGTTCTTCTAGACGATTCTTTTAGAGTTCAGTTTACACTTCGTCATCTCCTGGATACGCCTTAGAATTCAGTATCTGATTTCAAAATCTCTATCTGACCTTGATGTAATCCAGATGGAATCTTCCAGTGTGTCCGGGCTTTATTCAAGTATTGTAATTATCGAACAGAGTATTATTACTTCTCCCCTCTCATCCATACTACAAAGCCCATATCCACCAGTACACCTTTCTTATACTCGCTCCCCTAAAACTGCATTCCAGTCCCTCACGGTTTTTTCATCTCCCTTTGCGTGCTGAATTACTGTTCATTATTCTCATATACTTTATCTCTCCGTCTCCTGCTTGAAAAGTCGGTATGTGTACCTCAACTGTTGTTACCGACGTAGGTTTTACTCCCTCATCTAATGAGAACACCCCTATCGCTAAACTGTTAACAGTAACTCACTCTCTGCACTACCTTCTTAGCCGGCCGCGGTGGTCTCGCGGTTCTAGGCGCGCAGTCCGGAACCGTGCGACTGCTACGGTCGCAGGTTCGAATCCTGCCTCGGGCATGGATGTGTGTGATGTCCTTAGGTTAGTTAGGTTTAAGTAGTTCTAAGTTCTAGGGGACTGATGACCACAGCTGTTACGTCCCATAGTGCTCAGAGCCATTTTTGAACTACCTTCTTATTCATAATGAATCTCACTCTCGTTATAGCATTTTCTGCTGCTGTTGCTATTACCTCACGTTCTTGTGACCAGGAATTGTTAACTTATTTCCATTTCACTTCACTCACCATCCACTACATCTAAACTAAGCCTTTGTGTTTCGCTTTTCAGTTTTTCTAGCTTCGCTACCACTTTCAAACTTCCGACATTGAACTCAGCGACTCGTAGAGTGTTACCCTTTCATTCGTTATTCTTCTTCCTTGTTGCAGTGGTGCTACAGCTGTCGCCACATCCCACATCTCTGTCGCCAAATGCCTCGACCTCACTGTTCTTCCTCATTCCCTTCCATTCCTTTTCTCTCCATCGCTTCTTGGATACAGCTTAGCCACACTTCCCGTGGTCTTTTCTTCTCCTTCCAGGAGATTGCCATGAAGATACTGTCTCGGGCTATCTTTCTTCGTCCATTCTTTTCACATAACACCAATCATCCGGGCTGTCTTTCTTCTGTTTTATACGTAATACTACAACGAGTATGTGTCCTGTCTCTAATTTCCTCATTTCTTACGTGGCCAAGAATTTCCTCATTTCTTACATGGTCAGGCCGGAAAATTATAGAGGATCTTCTCAAGTAATCAATTCCTGAAGCTGTAAGTCTCTTTTTATTTCTTTCTGTGAGATTCCAGCACTCACAGCTTGTCATCGGGTCAATGATGGATTTGTATAAATGAATCTGAACCTTTAAACTCATTTTTGAGGACCAAAGTACGTTGTTTACTCGGACGTTCTTTTCTCACGGTCACCTCCCCATTGGCGGTCCCATCCCGGAGATCCGAGCGGGGCACTAATCTGGACTCTTTTGCCAATGGAGGGATCATCGTGACACTTTTCAGTTACAGGCCACATGTCTTGTGGATACATATTACGTGTCTTTAATGCAGTGGTATCCACTGCGTTCTGGATCCTCATGCCATTCAAAATTTTCGTATAAGTGAAGGTAACGGGAATGACAAATAAATAAATCATAATTACATCATTACTCTGTAAAGAGACTTCCGGAGGCCGCAGTTGCCTTATACCACAGTGCTCAGAAAATATCCCTGAACAATGCCTGAAATTTTGTAAGTGGAGTTCTGGTTCACCCCGTGTACCAAAATGGTGATAAGAATGCATAAAAAGTTCTCGGTTTACTTGCCGCGTCAAATTTGACGCGGCAAGTAAACCGAGAACTTTTTATTCATGGACTCCGTCGCGAAAGACTTCGTGGAGATAAGCATGTTGCTATGGAGACCACTGATGTCGCCGCAGTGTAACGAATAGTCCGATGTGTCATTCGAATGCCATATTTCATCTTGTACGGTCGTCAGGCGCAGGTTGGGGAAACACGTGATTTCACCGCAGTTCATTGTTGGCGATTGTGGGTACACTCATATTCCGAGGTCGTACAGGTCCCGGGTTTTTCACACGTCAGTGTGTCAGGAGGTTAGAGTGAGTAGCTCATTTCGGGGGAAAACCACAGCCGACAGAATTAAGTGACGTGAATAACAACGTTTTGATTATACCTGTCGGTATACATAATCGATGACAGTAACAGCTGATACAAGGGCAACTCACGCGTTAAATGCCGGGAAGCAGTGTTGACTGAGCAGCCGTAATAGAAGTTAAGACTTCATTTCCTCAGTGGTTGTACCAGTAGCTCATTAGTCTCCAACAATTAGTCTCTTCCTCTTCAACGCGTTGGTTATCTTACATCTTCGGATCCATTCTTCTGCATGGGAAAGTCCTCCTAGACTTCTGCACTTCATTCAAAAATTTCCACGTGATGCAACACCCATTTATCTTTGCTTTTACACTTACATGTTTTAGTACTTCAAGCTTTTTTTATTACACCTCGCATAAAGTTATTTGTACTGGTAGAGACATATATAGCAAACTTTATAATGATTCAAGTTATTATTGTTGCTATCTTTTACTTTGCCTTTCCTTTACACTTGCTCTATAGGGTTATTATTTTCACTATACGCGTTGTAGCTAATACACATCCATGCCAATGTTTTTATTTCGTCACAAAATCTGAAAAGTTCTGCAATCAGTTCCCATACTCTTGTAGCAATATCCAAAGTATAATAGCCTTGCTCTTCAAGTATCCCTTTCCTTTCCGTCATCCGGGTAATTTACTTATACGCAGACATTCTTCTTTTAATACTGTATTACTGTGTCTCGTTATAACTGGTCGTGATATGTATTTGCTTTGGTAACGTCTCTCTGCTACAAAAATTAGCAGTGAAGTCAATTCTCTTTCACAAGTTCAGTGCTGTACTCTGGTTGAGATGTTTAAATCTTTCACCTCTCAATGCTACCATATTCTCTCCCCTCCCCCACCTCAACCCCCCCCCCCCCCCCTGTCCTCGCCCCCTGAATCACGTACCTTATCGTTGGTGGGGAGACTTGCGTGCATTACCGCAGGTGCAACCACAACGGAGGGGTATCTGTTGAGAGGCCAGACAAACGTGTGGTCCCTTAAGAGGAGCAGCAGCCTTTTCAGTAGTTTTAGGGGCAACAGTCTGGACGATTGACTGATCTGGCCTTCTTCAACCAAAAGGGCCATGCTGTGCTTATACTGCGAACGGCTGAAAGCAAGAGGAAACTAAGCCGTAATTTTTTCCCGAGGGCATGCAGCTTTACTGTGTGGTTAAAAGATGGTAGCATCCTCTTGGGTAAAATTTTCCGGAGGTGAAATAGTCCCCCATCCGGATCTCCGCGCGGGGACTACTCAGGAGGACGTAGTTATCAGGAGAAACAAAACTGGCGTCATACGGATCGGAGCGAGGACTGTCAGATCCCCTAATCGGGTAACTAGGTAGAAAATTAGAAAAGAGAAATGGATAGATTAAAGTTAGATATAGTGGAAATAAATGAAGTTCGGTGTCAGGAGGGACAAGAATTCTGGTCAGGTGAATATGGAGTTATAAATACAAAATAAAATATGGGTAATGTGGGAGTAGGTTTAATAATGAATAAAAAATGGGAATGCGAATAAGCTACTATAAACAGCATAGTGAACGCATTATTGTAGCCAAGATAAACACGAAGCCCACGCCTACCACGGTAGTACAAGTTTATATGCCGACTAGCTCCGCAGATGACGAAGAGATTGATGAAATGTATGATGGGTTAAAAGAAATTATTCAGATAGTTAAGGGAGATGAAAATTTAATAGTCATGGGGGACTGGCATTCGACAGTAGAAAAACGAAGAGAAGGAAAAATAGCTGTTGAATATGGTTTCGGGGAAAGGAAGGAAAGAGGAAGCCACCTGCTGGACTTTTGCACAAAGCAAAATTTAATCATCCCTAACAATTTGTTGATGAATTATTAAGGGCTGTTGTATATCTCTAAGAGACCTGGAGACATCGCAAGGTTACAGATTAATTATATAGTGATAAGAAACAGAATTAAGGAACAGATTTTAAATTGCAAGACATTTCCAGGGTCAGATGTGGACTCTGACCACAATTTATTGGTTATGAAGTGTAGCTTAGACCTGAAGAAACTGCAAAAGGGTAGGAATTGAAGAAGTTGGGATCTGACAAACCGAAGAACCAGAGAGAGCATTAGGGAACGATTCACAAGAAATGAGAAAGAAACACAGCAGAAGGAGAATGGGTAGTCTTGAGGGATGACATAGTGAAGGCAGCAGAGGATCAAGTGGGTAAAAAGATGAGTGCTAGTAGAAAACTTTGGGTAACAGAAGCGATACTGAATTTAACTGATGAAAGTAGAAAATGGAAAATGCAGTAAACGACGCAGGCGAAGAAGATTAAAAACGTCTCAAAAATGAGATCAATAGGAAGTGCAAAAGGGCTAAGTAGGGATCGAATGTAAAGGTGTAGATGCACATATCACTAGGGATAAGATAGAAGTCGCCTACAGGAAAATTAAAGAGACATTTTGTGAAAAGAAGCCCACGTGTATGAATGTCAGCAGTTCAGGTGGGAAAGCAGTCCTGAGCATAGAAGGGAAAGCTGAAAGGTGGAAGGATTATATAGAGAGTCTATACAAAGGCAATGTACTTGAGGTCATTATTATGGAAATGGAAGGAGGCATAGATGAAAATGAAATGGGAGATATGATACTGCGTGAAGAGTTTGACAGAGCACTGAAAGACCTTAGTCGAAAGAAGGCCCTGTGACTAGACACCTTTCTGTTGGAACTACTGATAGTCCTGAGAGAGCCAGCAATGACAAAACTCTCCCAGGTGGTGAGCAAGACGTGTAAGGCAGGCGAAATACCTTCAGACTTCAAGAAGAATGTAATAATTACAATTCCAAAGAAAGCAGGAGTTGACATGCGTGAAAATTATCCAACTATCAGTTTAGTAAGTCACGGCTGCAAATTACCAACACGAATAATATACAGTCGAAGGGAGGAACTGATAGAAGCCGACCACGGAGTAGATCAATTTGGATTCCGTAGAAATGTATTAACACGTGAGGCAATATTGACCCTTCGACTTATCTTAGAAGATAGGTTAAGGAAAGGAAAACCTACACTTATAGCATTTGTACACGTAGAGAAAGATTTTGACAATGTTGACTGGGGTACTGTCAAGTTCTGAAGGTGGCAGAGTAAATAAATTGAGCGAAAGGCTATTACAATCTCTACAAAAACCAGATGACAATTTTAAGAGTCGAGGGATACGAAAGGGAGACAGTGGCTGAGAAGCATGTAACCTCCCCCTAACTTATCGACCTTAACGACAGTAAAAATTAAACTGCGTGTACCTAATGGAAATATGGGAAAAGCAATCGTCACCGAAGTTAATTTGTCGGTAAAGAGGTAGGAAAGGGCTACATCTAAATGAAAGGAAAAATGCAAATGAAACTGGTGGAAATTAATTTTGAATAGTGGTTAAGTTAATAAAGAAAGTATATGTGCGGTCGTTACGTTAACAATTAACTGATGTTAATTAGATATTTGAGATTTGGGGAAAATTACGGTCGCCAGTCCTATGGACAACTACTATAATAACTGAAAATGAAAGGTTATTGCACATATAAGTAGCACTAAAAGTGTGGCAACTGAAGGTTGACACGTGCTGTGTCAAAACTGAATGTTTGTCAGAACTAATCAATTTCGCTACACTCTGACTTAATTTAGCAAAAGATGAAAGTTAATTTAGTGACTTAAATTAATAGTGAACTTTGTTTCTGAAGCACTACGAAATTCAATAAAATAAGGTTAGTCTTGGGCTACCTCAACAATCAATTCAAAAGCTACTTGAATCTATGCAGTTTAGAAATAAGAGATTTAACTCTGAACTTGAATTAAATGACTCTGAACAATTAAAAATAGTAAAATTTAGTGCGTACCAAGCTGAGCTGCAGTCACAGGTAAGCTAAAATATGGTAACAAAACTCGCACTCTTAATTTCTGTTTGTGTAATCTAAATATTGTAGCCAGCTATGAATACTTTAACTGAACTTTGAAATTAAAGCAGTGAAATGGAATGATATTACTTTAATGCTGGGGTATGAATTTCAACGACACTCGGTTTCATTCCAGAAAAGGAAGGGACCCTGCTTGGTAATGCAATTGGGACAATGAGCAACAAAGGTTCATGCTAAGTTGCTGTATTTCAGTGATGCTAATGGAACAGTTTCAAAAGCTAAGGTCTGCCGTACAGTTCTAAAACTTTACGTGCTTTCAGTCTTCCTTGTTGGTTGATTGAAGGTTTGAAGTCGTTGATCGAGGAGGTGGCGACAATCACTCATTGTCAGCCGTAGCTGTTGCAGAAGCTGGATGTTGGCGCGCCTTCTTCTCGACACGGTCACCAGGCGAAATGGGCTCTTGATGTGCGCCTGCTAATGTTTCCCGTCCGCGACACCGTGCCAGAAACTATCATAGCAAATCGAGCGCAATTACATGCTGCCAAACCCCGGAAGGGCGGCAACTCGCGGGAGCGTCACACAACACACCTGCTCCACCACCCTACTCCACCCAGACTCTGCTCTGCCCGCGCTTCACGCGGCAGAGCCAACACTAACAAAGATCCTAAACACTTTGGTTCTCCACACGACCTATCGATGTAATCGTTCGATAGCATAGTTTTTCCTATCAAGACCCAGCGTAAAAATACAAATAGTATTTACAAAACAAACCAATAAACCAATTATACATCGACATAAATGCATATATATATATATATATATATATATATATATATATATATATATATATATATATATATATATGTGTGTGTGTGTGTGTGTGTGTGTGTGTGTGTGTGTGTGTGTGTATGTATCAATTACAATATATAAAGACACAAAAATGACATATCTTGAGGTAAGAAAATAGGGAAAAGTATTTATAGTACAATAGATGGAAATAGGAGGATATGCATTTCCGTCGTTGCAAGGGACTGAGACAGGACTGTAGTCTATGCCCAATGTTATTCAGTGTACACTGGAGTAGGAATTAAAATCCATGGAGAAGAAATAAAAACCTTGAGGTTTGCCAATGACATTGTAATTCTGTCAGAGACAGCAAAGGATTTGGAAGAATTGTTGAACGGAATGAACATTTTCTTGAAAGGAGAATATAAGATGAACATCATCAAAAGCATAACGAGAATAATTGAATGCATTCGAATTAAATCAGGTGATGCTGAGGGAATTAGATTACGATATGAGACTGTTTAAGTAGCAAATGAGTTCTGATATTTGGGCAGCAAAGTAGCTGATGATGATCGAAGTAGAGAGGATAAAAAATGTTGACTGGCGATGGCAGGGAAAGCGTTTCTGAAGAAGAGAAATTTCTTAACATCGAGTATTCCTGACTGGCGTCGTGTACAAGCCGCCAAAAATAAACTCAATGAGTTCCTTCCAGTCGGAATTATATTCACTCCAGTGTCAATACGAACATGTGACTTGAACGTAGACCTGCTAAGAGACACTCCCTCCGCAATAAACCTAAGAAGATTGTTTAGTTGCAATAGCATGAACATTCTTCCATTACAACCTACACACCATACGGCGCACAGTCATACTCTTATAGACGTAATCGCAACGAAACAGACTGTCAAAGTAAGAGATGTTGGTGAAACATCGGCCCGTGGCCTCTCAGCACATGATGTAATATTCCTGGCCTACTCTGTGCAGCCCCCAAGGATCAAATCGCGTTACATAACTTGTAGGAACATGAAATGTATTGACCTTGACGCTCTAACAGCCGATTGCTCAGAAATCTCATGGCATCAAATAATCAGAGAACCTACAATCGACGGCAAAATTAATGAACTTGGTGATAAACTCACTGCCCTCTATGACAAACATGCACCTGTGCGCACAATCCGTGTAAGAAAATCTCCTGCTCCATGGCTGACAGCTGAATTACGTCAAATGATGACTAATAGGGATGCTGCCCACAGGCGTTTCAAGGCAGATCCGAAACCCGAGCGTTTCGAAGAATACAGAAAGCTACGGAAAGAGTGAAACAATGCATTCGCAATGCTAAAATCAGGCACTCTCGCTCCCTTGTATGCAGCGATCTGACGCCCACGACTCTTGGAAGAATCTCCGTAGCATGGGGGTCGGAAAGGCAAAATCGGAAACTACTTTTCATGTGTCAGCTAACGAATTAAATGAATTCTTCTCTGCACCTCTGAATACCAGCACGGCTGATAATTACCGTCCACAAGAATCCCCAAACAGGATAACTAACAACGATAGCTTCCATCTAAAACATGTAACAACAAATACGACAAGAAAAGCAATAATGAGAATCTCTTCTGATGCAATAGGCAACGACAGTATCGGTATAACCATGATTAAGAATGTTGCCGATATCTTAGTACCTGTCTTAACTGACATATTTAATTTTTCCCTCGTGAACGGAATATACCCCACTGCATGGAAAAGAAGCATAATTCGACCCATCCCTAAGATCGAAAACCCGCAACTGCCTAGTGATTATCGACCAATTAGCATACTGCCTGCTGTTTCCAAAGCACTCGAATATATTGTTCATGACCAAATCACTGAACACTTGCATGAATTCAGCCTATATGACAAATTTCAATCCGGTTTCCGTAAACATCACAGCACAAACACTGATCTAATTAAAGTAACAGATGACCTGAAATGTGCCATCGACATACGAAAGGCAACAATATTGACGCTACTGGACTTCAGCAAAGCTTTTGACACTGTTAACTTTGACATATTGCTCAGAAAAATGCAACAGCTTAATTTCTCTGATAGTGCAATGAGATGGTTTGAAAGCTACTTAAAAGACAGACAGCAGTGTGTTGTCTGCGTAAATGAAAAATCTTCCTGGAAACATGTTTCCTCGGGAGTGCCACAAGGATCAGTCGTAGGACCACTTTTGTTTTCTTTATATGTCAACGATATTTCGTCTGTTCTGTCCTCCTGTAAATATCATTCCTATGCCGACGACCTCCAGCTCTACCTAAGCGTCAGACCTGAAGACGTAGACACTGCAATCGGTCAGATGAATGATGATCTGTCTTCGGTAGTGACATGGGCGAAAAGCCTGGGGCTTAAACTAAATGCAAAAAAGACGCAAGTAATCTTAATAGCCCATCAGAAATTAATAAGTTCAGATTTCCGCGAACGGCTACCTCCTATTCTGTTCGACGGTACTCCAATACCACATCAGAAAACAGTGAAGAACTTGGGTGTAACTTTGGATGAGCATCTCAACTGGGCGGAGAATACAGTCGCAGTGTGCCGAAAGACGTCTCCTTGTCTCTATGCTCTCAAAAAGTTTCGGAACATATTTCCACAGGACTTGAAACGCCAGCTCGTGCAGGCACTCGTTCTACCGAGCCTCCACTATTGTGATGTGATTCAACAAGGCACGAGTAGTGAAAATAAAAGACGACTAGAGCTAACCGTGAATGCCTGTGTGCGTTACACCTGCAACATTCGCCGATATGATCATGTTAGTGCTTCATACTCCGAGCTAAAGTGGCTGCGGCCGGACAAATTGCGTGACTACCACACTCTATGTCTACTCCAACGACTCCTCATCGCGCAAGCACCCCAGTACCTTGCTTCAGAGATTAAAAACCTGTCATGCCATCATAATCGAAACACGAGGTCACTCTTATTTGGTATCCTAACTGTGCCCACTCACAAAACAAAAACTTTTGCAAACTCCTTCTCAGTTGCCGCTGTCCGCCTCTGGAACAAACTGCCCCTTACCTTGCGCAAAATTCAATCTCCTGCTGCTTTTAAGAAGAAGTTGAAGCATTTCCTACTATCATCCTCATAAAGTTCTCCACAAAATTAATGTACCAGGTCAATCCTCTCATCTGTCAAATAGCAAAGCTAGCGTCTCCTATCTTGCTCCTGAGATGTCTTCCCCTTCATATATCTCTATTAGCCAGGCAATCTTCTTTTCCTTTATATTTCCTTAATTATGTTTCATCATGTCTATTCTTCTCCTCCCTTCACCATGAGTCTCCCTCATACTCCCTGCTGCCAGCACTCCTATCTAAAATTTGTCTCTTCAATAATGTTTAATTATAACAGTACTTATGATCTACGAATATAAACTCTATATGTATGTATTTTTCCAGGTGTACATTTCTAATTGTTTATTTCACTTTTTGTACTAGATGTAGTTTAACATGCCTACTAAAACGTATGAATGTAAAATAAGAAGAATGCCTGATTAGATGTAAGAGAGGGCCTGATGGCCCTAATCTTGCCAGGTTAAATAAATCAATAAATAAATAAAATATAGAATTAAGTGTGATGAACTCTTTTCTGAAAGTATTTGTATACAGTCTTGCCGTGTATGGATGTGAAACGTGGACGATAAACAGTGTGGACAAGAAAGGAATAGAAGCTCTCGAAATGTAGTGCTACAGAGGAATGCTGAAGATTAAAATGGTAGATCACGTAACTAATGAGGAGGTACTGAATAGAATTGGGGAGAAGAGGAAATTTTGGCACAACTTGACTAGAAGAAGTTATCACTTGGTAGGACACATTCTGAGGCATCAAGGTATCACCAATTTAGTATTAGAGGGAAGGGTTGAGGGTAAAAATATTAGAGGGAGACCAAGATTCAGAAGGACGTAGGTTCAGTAGTTACTCGGAGATTAAGATTACACAGCATGGAGTAGCATGGAGAGCTGGATGAAGCCAGTCTTTGGACTGAAGACCACAACAACAACAATTCTCCCTATTTATGTTTTGATTTCATGTTCGTCTTTAATATTAATCAGATTTGAAATTAGGTCTTACTAACTGTTCATGTAGCAGCTTCATATATTCTACAGCTGTTTTTGCATGTATAGATACGTGGGGATTCAGAATACGTAATCCAATATATTTTTTTCTGTAAGAAGATTGTTTTATTCAGGACTCCAATACACCATATTACTCTTCCCTCTTTTTGTACAAAACTCGATTTTCAGCAGAGCCGGCCTGTGTGGCCGAGCGGTTCTAGGTGCTTCAGTACGGAACGCGCTGCTGCTACGGTCGCAGGTTCGAATCCTTCCTCGGGCATGGATGTGTGTGATGCCCTTAGGTTAGTTAGGTTTAAGTAGTTCTGAGTCTAGGGGACTAACGACCTCAGATGTTAAGTCCCATAGTGCTTAGAGCCATTTGAACCATTTTTTTCAGCAAAATTTTCGTTCAGTGAGACAGACTTATGCCACAGCACTGGGAGAGCGTCTATTCTCGCATGGTACCACCCTACTGGTCGAGATCGGAGCCAACGTCTTGCTACATCAATAACCTCCCTATCGTCCACATACTGCTTCCCGAGGAGTGCATACTTCATTGGGTCAAGCTCCTTACTCTCTGTGGTCCTTTGATAGACGTTGCGGAACAACAGAGGGCACACATCTTTGATTACTCCAACTGGTGGACGAGTATGTCAGCACTACGAACAGAGACATCCAATTGAGCAGCGAGGTGTTTGATTGTTATCCGCCTCACCCCACGACTCACCGTGCTTTAATTCACTGCCAAGTCTCCGTAGACATTCTACAATCGCCTATGAATATCTGGTATGTTCTGGTTTTCCGCCAAAATATACTCAGCGTCAGCTCTCCGCTTGAAACACATCTTCGTTACAGACGCCATTTGATGGCTACGGACAGCGCTGCCACCCATCGGAACTTCATGAAACTGTTTGGCCTGAAGTGTGAATATTCCAAGATTTCACACAACAAATTTCGCATTTCTATAACGAAAAAACATTTTTTCAACAGAAAATGCCCGACAAATAGGTGTTGCATTACTTACTGATCGCTCCTCGTAGAATACCAGGTCACCAGTAGATGCAACACACTTGACCTTGACGCAGTTCTTAACTTCTCCGGTTATGGCTCCATTGAATAATCTTTCTTGAGAAGTTCTTTGTACACCCTCCTTTCCTCTGTCCTTTTCCCTGGTTCTCTCCCCCCCCCCCTTCCATCCTTTTTTTTTTCCCACATACCCTCTCTCTGCCCCCCCTTCTCTCCCCCGAGTCCTTTTGCATTTCCCTCCTTTGCCTTTTCCCATTCCCTCTCGCGTCTGCCCTGCCCCTCTCCCCCCTTATGAGTCCTCTCCCTCCTTTGGTTCCCCCCCCCTTTTCGTTTTTTCCTCTCCTCCCTCCTTGTTTTCCACCTCATCTCTCTAGGTCCCCCCCCCCCCCCCATCTGCCCATGGCTAGGGAGTGTCATCTTTGTGCCGACATTTTCGTGCAAGTGTTTTCCAGTCAGTGTTCAGTGTTGTGTATCTTCTGGGAAGTGTTGCGAACGGACATCACACTGTCGCTGGGTGTGATTTTTTTTATCTCTTGCGAACAGAATCCTGACTGTCGCCATGTTTTTTTAATTGTGTGTCTACTATGTTACTTGTCTGATTCCTGTGTATTTTACTAGCCTTGCCAACCCCTTTGCTTTATGTTTTAACTTTCCACAATTTTCCGCTGGTTTACAATTTAAGTCACCGTTTTATCGCCTGCTTTTATCGTTTCTTTTCTTCTTACGTTTTTAAAAAGTCTGTAGGCTGTAGAGCAGCGTGCTAAGCTGCTGCCAGCCCACCCCCTTTGGGGGGGGGGGGGGGGAATCGAAATTCAGTAAAGGAAAAAAAACAAGAAAATTTTTTTGTACAGTTCCCAGTTCTTAAAGACATGTTGTTGTTTTGGTCTTCAATCAGGAGACAGTTTTGACGCAACTCTCCGTGGTAGTCTATCCTGTGCAAGCCTCTTCATCTCTGCAGAACTATCGAGCGAGGTGGCGCAGTGGTTAGCACACTGGACTCGCATACGGGTTAGCGAGGGTTAAAACCCGTGTCCCGCAATCCTAATTTCGATCTTCCTTGAGATCTCTACATCGATCCAGGCAAATGCTTTGCTGGTTCCTTTGAAAGGGCACAGCCGACTTCTTCCCCATCCTTCCCTAATCCGATGGGACTGATGACCTCGCTATTTACTCCCTTCCCCCAAATCAACCAGTAAACCCATCTGCAAAACTGCTGCAACCTCCATTCAATGGGACGCATTGGGTGCAGTCAGACTTCGCTCTCACTCTACAATTTTTACCACCCACACTTCTATTCATTATCAGATTTACCGTTCTTGGTGCCTTAGAATGTGTGCTGCCGATGTACTGCTTCTGCTGATCGAGTTGTACCATAAAAAATTTTCCAAACTACTTTGATTCATAACCTTTGCATTGGTTTCTAGACCTAGGCACATGATATTCGGCATTCTTTTGTAACACCAGACTTCAAAATCTTCTGGTTTCTGATTGTCTCAACTGCTTATGGTCCACGTGTCAATAGCATTTATTGATACAACAGACATAATTACTTTTAGAAAAACTCACTAACAATTAAATTTGCATTAGCTGTTAACATAATTCTCTTTTTCAGAATAGCCTTTCTTTCTTTTCCCAATCTGCATTTAATGTCTTCTTCACTCCTGCCATCCTCAGTAATTTTGCTGGCCTCAAAGCAAAACTCGTCTGCTGTTGTTTGTGTCTCGTTTGCTAATGTAATTCCGTCGGTATCGTATTAGGTTGGTGCATACGTTCGTAGGGGTTTTGTTTTGCTTGTTGGTATTCCCGTTGCTCTGGGTTTATTTATCGACTGTCAATTTTTTTATTTGTAGTTAGCTGTTGCTGTTTAAGTTTACATGTTGGCATTTTGTCAGTCGGAGATAGTGAGTGGGGTTGTGGACCCTAGAAAATTAAGTACGATGTGGAGTAATCTGAACATTTCTGACATATCCTTCAGTTTGAGTTCAACGGAGGAGTGACAGTAGCGGAGGCTGCCAGAAACATTTGCGCCGTGTTTGGCAATGATGCCACTGGACAGAGCACGGCAAGAAAATGGTTTTCTCGTTTTAAGGAGGATCATTTTGACGTTGATGACTTCGCATTCATGAAGACGTTCGATGTTTCATGAAGGTCGTTTAAACATATTGATCCACATCTCATTCCCTTCTCAGTTAATGCCTCGCTTTCCTGTCGTTCGACTCTTATAATTGCATTCTGGATTCTGTGCAAATTGTATTTAGTCTTTCCGGTCTTTGTATTTATACCCGATAGCTTCAGAATTTCAGATTGTGTATTCTAGTTGACATCGAGGAAACTTTTTCTAAATCTGCCAATACTATGTATGTTTTTTGTCTTTCTTCAATTCGTCTTCTAAGATAAGCCATATAGGGTCATTGTTCCTGTATTTCTCGCGAAGCCAAAAGAATTTTATATAAAATCATAAAAATAAATTGGGTTAGATAGAGCAGCAATCAGTCATAGAATTAAGTTGCTTTAATATGACATTTATAGTCACAAGGCAGATCAGATTTCGACCTGTGTCAGGTCATTATCAATGCAGTGCGGAATTGTAGCAGTTGTTCGTGCTTAAGTGAATGCTTACATTCACTTGATTGTAGCAGTTGTTCGTGCTTAAGTGAATGCTTACATTCACTTGAGCACGAACAACTGCTACAATTCCGCACTGCATTGATAATGACCTGACACAGGTCGAAATCTGATCTGCGTTGTGACTATAAATGTCGTATTAAAGCAACTTAATTCTACGACTGATTGCTGCTCTATCTAACCCAATATAACCACAGTCGTTGAGTCCACCCATCCCATGGAGGACAGCCTGATAAAAATAAATATAATTTCAACGACCAAAATTTAACATTCAAGCAATTAAAATTTAAGTTGGATCATCAGTCATTCCACGCTTCAGCTAATCTTTACTTCAGAACAGAATAGAACTGGGACAGCCTTCCGCCTTAATTCTCATTCTGCACAATGTTCTCCAATTAATTTCAAGCCCTTTTACTTATTTTATGTTTCTGTTTGTAATTGTGGCTCCAGTAAGTAATTTGTCACTGGAAAGGGGGCATAACCAATTACATGAAGATACAGCATGTGACAGTTTATAATGCAACTGTCTGCCGTGACGAGACACGAATCTGGAATCAGCAGTGGCTTACAAACTGAGTCTTTCGAGCTTAACCCTACGAAGGCTTCTCCGCATTTTAAGTTTTCTGCGGAGACTGTATGAAGGAAGAAAGATTAGGGTTTGAGGCACTGTCGACGATGAGGTCATTAGAGACTCAGCAGAAGCTCACAATGAGGGATGATGGGGATCTATTTTTGTATGTCTTATGGGATTTTCGAGAATCACGGACGGGGTGATTCCGTGATGGTGTTAAAAATTTTCAGGGATGATGGAGATGAGTAAATCTATCAATTTCAGGTAAGGCAGCATGGTCCGGAAAAGAACGGGTGGAAAATTATAAGTGAAGCGCGTTCCGATGCGTTTTACAGTATAATACTTGTACCGATACTGTTCTTGCTAAGACTGTAACGTAGACAACTTTCAGAGGTGGTAGTATGGACCGAAACAGGGAAACAGTGCCTAGTGAACAAGAGTTCCAAAATGCACACCTTAAGAGCGATGAGCATTTGTTCAGTACTGTGAAACACATCTCTTCTACTTCAAGGTATTTGCTTTCCATGTTTTTGGAGCAAAATAATAAAAGAAGTCCAGGAAGTATGGCCTCTAAAGCCATGGCTTAGGAGCTATGGGCAGTAGAAGGTGAGCAAGCGCACATAGCTCTTAAGGTATCAATTGTAGAGCCCATGTTTACTAGAAAACTTCGTCTTATTTTGGTCCATACTACCACCTCTGAAAATTGCCAACTCTGCAGTTTTAGCTGCAGTTGTATCGGTACACGTATTCCACTGTCAGAGCTAGCAGAATTATTTTCGCTTATAACTTTCGACTCCCTCGTATCAGGACCAGAGTTCCGCACCTCAATGTGATACATTTACCCTTCTCCATCATCCCTCACAGTTTCTAACATCATCACGTAATCGCCATGCATACTTTGCAAACCACCACGTAGTGCACTAGTACAAGTCACTCCACTTCATGTTCTATTCGCAAATGGAACGAGGGAGGAGAGACTGTCTATATGCTTCCGTAAGAAGCCTAGTTTTTCTTATCTTCGTGGTCTTCCCATGAAATGTACTGCATTGACAGCAACTGAGTCGTTCTGGAGTCGCGGTTAAAGGCAGATTCTCTCTAAATTTTCTCAATAGTATATTTTAACTTAAGTTCAGTCTTGATCACAACACATATGTCTCAATAACATAGGTGACCGGTTTCGGTTATATTTATATAACCATCTTCAGACCTGTGAATTAATTTTAGAAAATACTAGAGACCAATCTTAAAATAAAATGAAAAGTGTCTAATGACGACAAAATTTTAACAAGATAAAATAAAACTTATTATACCCATGGCTTCCTTGGAGGATGGTAGGGAGAGCTCTCCTCAGCTGCTACGAAGTCAACTGATGGTTATGAGTGCTGAGCATGAGCTTAAATATAAGATTAGTTATACCCATGGCAAAAGCTATGTATGAAAAATATGCTATACAACATATAAAACTTTTATTAAATTGAGAATGATTATTATAAAAACTATTAGATCGATGATTTTAAATATTTAATCAGTGGTCTCATCAGTTATTTAAGCTCATGCTCAGCACTCATAACCATCAGTTGACGTCGTAGCAGCTGAGGAGAGCTCCGCCTACCATCCTCCAAGGAAGCCATGGGTATAATAAGTTTTATTTTATCTTGTTAAAATTTTGTCGTCATTAGACACTTTTCATTTTATTTTAAGATTGGTCTCTAGTATTTTCTAAAATTAATTCACAGGTCTGAAGATGGTTATATAAATATAACCGAAACCGGTCACCTATGTTATTGAGACACATGTGTTGTGATCAAGACTGAACTTAATATAATTTCTCAATAGTGTTTTCGAAAAAACGTCGTCCTCTGTCCATTAATACCCAATTGAGTTTACGGAGAATTTACGTGGTACTCCCGTGTTGATCGAACCTGTCGATAAGAAATCAAGCAGTATGCCTCTGAAATGCTTGGAAATCTTCCTGTGTTTGGATCTGGTGGGGGTCCCTAGCAGTAATCAAGAGTGGGTGACACAAGCGAATCCATTACCTTACCGCTGCGCCACCTCGCTCGATGACTGTATGGAGACTTACCAGAGGATGAAACAAGGTACGTTTCTGATCATAATGTCAACGGAGCGTGTACATCTACAACAGAAAAACAAGAGAAATGATGAAAGTAATAGAGATCTCGACACGATACTTACAAGGACGTCGATTTCACGTAACGGGGAGAGCGATGACTGGCCGTTTGTATGACAAACTTTTGTAACACACGTGCAGTATAAATGGACGCAAATGGTATTTTCCAGCCGAATGCAGTTGGTGTTTCCGTGCTCTTGACGCCGGCGTTCTTATCGGGATAACTCCACTCACAGAAGGGCGGACGCGTGCTGAGGTTATTAATCCTGGTCCCGGCGCTGTATCGACGCGAGACGACTGAATGATATATAGCAGCTGTTCCGGGAGACCTCTGCTGAAGACAGTTTGATAACAGTTGCGTTCTCCCTTTTGTTTCAGTCTCACGAGATACTTCTCTTCGTTGCAGGCCCACAATAATTGGAAGTCCGCCCCCTCCCACCCCTCTTCTACGCCAGGAAGACGAGAGTGTCGGCGAGGGGGTTGGGGGCGTGATACGGGATACCACCAGCCCTGGCTGCAGATGTCGGGACCGGCGGAATTAAGAGCGAACGGACGGGTTGATCCCGCGGTCGCGCTCAATATCTGTCAGCGAGCTGTGTGTGTGTGTGTGTGTGTGTGTGTGGAGAGAGGGTGCTCTGGAATCCGAGACAGCCGCGCCCTGTGTTTCTCTGAGAAGGGTCTGGGCTGGATGGACCACTGTGCGCAGTGTCTTGGGCGCTGTTGATTACTCGCCTCTGGTAAACAGCTTTGCCCTTCGTGGAAAAACAGTCTTCTTGTTCTTTAGGCACACCAAGTGTGGAGAGTCTCCCGAGGTTCAAGCACTCTGAAAGGCAGTGTTTGCGGGAGTTTCAAAGGGACAGGCTTAGTTTCTTCATCGATGGTAGCAACCACTCGAACCGCACACATTCGAGATTCTATGCGTTAAGGGGGATAGGACTTCAAACGGGCCGACTTGGGGCAGGAGAGGCATCACACGACATTTTAATTTCCAGTGTCTATACTTTTACAAATAAGTTCGTAAAACTTTGTCAGACTCACCAGGAAGGATTCAGGATTCACACTCATTGCAGTGGAAGTTCGAAAACATAACAAAATAATTTTCTTTTTTACGTGCGAAATTTCATTATTTTTTCACTTACTAATGGCTGCATTTGTTGCTGTAGGTACACTTTTCTTCATAAGTTAGAGAGATACTTCGATGGATTTTGCACATTTTATTCGGTTTCAGGTGCCATCAAAGCCTCTACAAAATTTTAATACATATTTTCACTTATTTACAGGGTGTTTCAAAAATGACCGGTATATTTGAAACGGAAATAAAAACTAAACGAGCAGCGATAGAAATACACCGTTTGTTGCAATATGCTTGGGACAACAGTACATTTTCAGGCGGACAAACTTTCGAAATTACAGTAGTTACAATTTTCGACGACAGATGGCGCTGCAAGTGATGTGAAAGATATAGAAGACAACGCAGTCTGTGGGTGCGCCATTCTGTACGTCGTCTTTCTGCTGTAAGCGTGTGCTGTTCACAACGTGCAAGTGTGCTGTAGACAACATGGTTTATTCCTTAGAACAGAGGATTTTTCTGGTGTTGGAATTCCACCGCCTAGAACACAGTGTTGTTGCAACAAGACGAAGTTTTCAACGGAGGTTTAATGTAACCAAAGGACCGAAAAGTTCTACAATAAAGGATCTGTTTGAAAAATTTCAACGGACTGGGAACGTGACGGATGAACGTGCTGGGAAGGTAGGGCGACCGCGTACGGCAACCACAGAGGGCAACGCGCAGCTAGTGCAGCAGGTGATCCAACAGCGGCCTCGGGTTTCCGTTCGCCGTGTTGCAGCTGCGGTCCAAATGACGCCAACGTCCACGTATCGTCTCATGCGCCACAGTTTACACCTCTATCCATACAAAATTCAAACGCGGCAACCCCTCAGCGCCGCTACCATTGCTGCACGAGAGACATTCGCTAACGATATAGTGCACAGGATTGATGACGGCGATATGCATGTGGGCAGCATTTGGTTTACTGACGAAGCTTATTTTTACCTGGACGGCTTCGTCAATAAACAGAACTGGCGCATATGGGAACCGAAAAGCCCCATGTTGCAGTCTCATCGTCCCTGCATCCTCAAAAAGTACTGGTCTGGGCCGCCATTTCTTCCGAAGGAATCAAAGGCCCATTTTTCAGATCCGAAACGATTACTGCATCACGCTATCTGGACATTCTTCGTGAATTTGTGGCGGTACAAACTGCCTTAGACGACACTGCGAACACCTCGTGGTTTATGCAAGATGGTGCCCGGCCACATCGCACGGCCGACGTCTTTAATTTCCTGAATGAATATTTCGATGATCGTGTGATTGCTTTGGGCTATCCGAAACATACAGGAGGCGGCGTGGATTGGCCTCCCTATTCGCCAGACATGAACCCCTGTGACTTCTTTCTGTGGGGACACTTGAAAGACCAGGTGTACCGCCAGAATCCAGAAACAACTGAACAGCTGAAGCAGTACATCTCATCTGCATGTGAAGCCATTCCGCCAGACACGTTGTCAAAGGTTTCGGGTAATTTCATTCAGAGACTACGCCATATTATTGCTACGCATGGTGGATATGTGGAAAATATCGTACTATAGAGTTTCCCAGACCGCAGCGCCATCTGTTGTTGAAAATTGTAACTACTGTAATTTCGAAAGTTTGTCTGCCTGAAAATGTACTGTTGTCCCAAGCATATTGCAACAAACGGTGTATTTCTATCGCTGCTCGTTTAGTTTTTATTGCCGTTTCAAATATACCGGTCATTTTTGAAACACCCTGTAGATGTGTGTAGTACTTCCAAACAGCTATTGCACTATAACCTATTCACGGAAACAGCCTGACTCGTTGAAGGAAACCATTGCTTTCCATTAGGCTAACGAGACATGTTTTTATTTTTCAAATATTTCAATAATAATGAATATTTATGACTTCTGTGTACAGTATACTGAAATGCAAAGGATTATGTTCAAGTTGACAGAAAATAAAAAAATTTTAAAATATCCAAGGATTTCATTACACATTTTTTTAGGTGGTCCATCAACAGCAACCTTCCCATAAGAGGATGGCTAAAGGGTGAGTGGCTTTCCGAAAATTGAAGGTGTTTCCCAGCGTCTATTGGAAATAAACATCGGAATGTCCTGGAAGGACACACCGCCCTCTACAAAAATTCCGGTAGCAGGAACAGGAAGTGGTCAGTGGAAATGCCTATATTCTGCTCCTGATTCTCGTTGGCTGACAGGGCGAAATGTTAAATTAATTCCTCAAAGCAGCTTAGAGTCGGTAAAATCGTGGAGTCAGGTGACAGCCCTCGCCCTTGCAGGAGAGAAGTCTTCTGTGCCCTCAGGAGCGGAAACTGTGTCTTCATAGTGTATTCTGGAGTCGGCCAGCAAAACTCATGGAGTCGATGGAGAATGTCATGAGCCCTCTGGGTCAGAGATTGTGTTTTAAAGTGGGCACCGTTTTGCAGATCAGGAGACAGTGCTCATTCCTGGTTAACGAAGTGTCAGCGCTCTCGCCGAGATTGATGCTATGGTTCCCATCAGATCACCGAAGTTAAGCACCGACCAGCGCGGCCTTCTGACTACGCCATGTGCTGTGACAACTTGAGCGGTTCTATGCCTTCTTTTGCATGTCGCCTCACATTTTCGTCAACTTTATTAATGTGTTGTATGATTTCACAGTGGGAACGGTCCGAACAAAGTTATTCTGATGAGAGAATGTGTACTGAGAGCTCAGATTACCTTCCAGCTGCTGCTGCGCATGCTGGGAACTGTATATGGTCTTGCTTTTTGTTTTCTCTGTTACTTCCCTAGGTGGCTTGTTGCGAGGCGAGCACTGGAGGACGCGACACACTATGTTTTCGCGGGGGTCTGCACTTCCCCTAATACGGAGAGCGTCGTATATCAGTGGGCTTGAGCGAGTGGCGAGCGACTGACCTCTGTCGAGTTTCACCAAATGTATGGAGGCCAAACCGACCTGCGAGCCCTCTCAGTGTCGCCACAGCTTATGTGTTTACTGTTCCGGTGCGTCTGGAACGAAGACTGCTGGTGCTGACTGACTATTGTCTTAATGATTCTCAGAATACTTGTGGACCGTGCCCTGCTGGGTCAAATGTCTGGCGCCGGATGGCCGGTGGTGTTGGCATGCTGTTTTCGTAGCCGGTCAAATGGCAAGTTCAGTGCCCTCCAGCTGAATATCAGACGCATGATTGGTCAACTTAAACTGAAGCCAGTTGAAGTCATAAAGCCCTGCACGAAACTGGAGGGAACGGTCGCTATTGGCGCAAATTGGTGTTCTGAGATAGTGAGGAATGCTGTTTCGCGGTTTTTCGAGGGCAGTGAGGAGTTGAGTAACGTAGGCTTAACTCTTGCGTTGCACAGGCGCAAGGCATTCAGGATCTGATCTTTGTCGGAATCGGATCGTCTTGCGACTTAGTCGCACTTTTTCGGAATCTTTGTGGAACATGACTTTGGTCTGTATCATTCTGCGACTTCAGACCCAGATTCTTACACTGCGTGTTCGCACCTCTGCCGACAGGGCGAGTTCAGGCGGTTTTGACTCTTCTCTTCCTGGAGACACATCCTCATACATCCAGGAGTTCCTCTGCTTCGGCCATGCGAGCACAACTTAGGATTCTCTGACAGCATTTGAAGCCACACGTTGAAACAGATTTGCTGCTCAGCAGGAGTTGGTGCCTACATCATAAGAAAGCTGCCTACCGACGACGTGCTGCAGGTTACAGTATTGGGAAAGTATTTTGCGTTTCAGGCATTGTAGGACCTATCATTTTTATACTGAAGTCCTTAGTAGCATGCACTTGCTTTGCTACAAGTCCTCCTTGTTTGTTTCTGCATGTGTACCCATTTGAGCTCTCACTACTAATCGCGATACTGCATTATAGTCGGTGAAGTAATATCTACATCTACATCTACATCTACATCTATACTCCGCAAGCCACCTGACGGTGTGTGACGGAGGGTACCCTGAGTACCTCTATCGGTTCTCCCTCGGTGACTCATTAGGACCTCCTGTCACTATCGTCAGTCTATTGCATTACAGAGACTAGGAGCCCCTTGTTCTTGAGCCAACTCTTATTCTCATAATATTTCAGTACACCCTATCCTTTAGCCTACTGTTTGTGCCAACAATGAAGTACCTTCGTGTTATGATTTATAATAAATCCCATTGTAATACTTCATCCGTATATCATTTCGTAGAAGGATGCAGAATCCCATTTCCTATAGTTTATTATGATAAAATTCCCTTTTTTATTGAGTAGAGTACGATTTTTATTACATTATTGTGAGTGTGCTCTCCTTATTTTACCAACCAGCAGCGTCCACCATCAATTCCTTACGTTACCGTTGTGCACATAATTAATTAGGCGGTAGGTAAGGTGGGGGTTGTGTGCATGTCTAGATCTCATGCAAAATTCGCCAGAATTGAAGAGGTACAAGCTCTCTTCCACCCCAGCACCTCGCAAACTTTCCACATGCCTTTTCGGCAGAGGGGACAGGAGGGTTAGTAGCATAAAGTCCCTGATCACCAGTCATTGTGCCAATATCCTGGGTTAAAATCCACACTTCTCTGCTGTGTCTCGTGATGGGAGGGCATTCAACACTGTTGATGGCAATCCACCCGTCGGACGGGGGCATTAAGCTTAGCGACTCCCTTGATGTTCTTCAAGAAGAGTAGGCTATGTGCTGTGGCATCGGATATCACCCTCTTCCTTCTCTCACCACAATGCAAACCAAAAGTGGCAACATGCTGTACAAGCCCTTAACATAGACCATCAACACGACACAAACACAGCTCTCACGCTTCACGAAGGAAAAGTGCCTGCAGGTGTGATGGATGGGAAAAACCTTTCCACGTAGGCGGATGAACCTACTTTTTGGTGTCTCCCAGCCATTCATGTCACTTTTTTTCATGTTACTTTTTTACTAACGAGGTTACCTTTCCACTGCGGAAAGCCTACAGATCATTCGAAAGTGTGTACTTGTGCGCGGGTATCGAATTCTGCTTACAGATTTTCCTCTTTTTGGCGGCTTCTGTTGCTCTTTTAGTGAGTGTATAATATTCCTTAGGAAGGTGTCTGATAGCAGAGAGCGAATAAATTAGTTAGCAGCAAGAAGTTTGGATAAAGATGGACTTAAGTCCAACAGTAGCCACCACATTCCTTTGGTTTCAATGGAAATCTGAGTGTGCCTTTTTTTTCCCTATTCGCTTTGAACTGTATTCCTGTTATTTTCCTGTGGATAGTGTTTGCGAAAGTTGCTAGTAGCCAGTTGGTGTCAGCGGTGTACACATATCTACATCCATACTACGCAAGGCACCTGACTGTGTGTGGTGGAAGGTGTCTGGAGTATTTCTATCGGTTCTCCCTTCTATTCCAGTCTCGTGTTGTTCGTGGAAAGAAAGATTGTCGGTATGCCTCTGTGTGGGCTCTAATCTCTCTGATTTTATCCTCATGGTCTCTTCGCGAGATATACTCGGAGGGAGCAGTTTACTGCTTGACTCCTCGGTGAACAAAATCCCGTACCGAGCTACTGAGCGTCTCTCTTGCAGAGTCTTCCACTGGAGTTTATCTATCATCTCCGTAACGCTTTCGTGATTATTAAATGATATTGTAACGAAGCGCGCTGCTCTCCGTTGGACCTTCTCTATCTGTTCTATCAACCCTATCTGGTAGGATCCCACACCGCTGAGCAGTATTCAAGCAGTGGGCAAACAAGTGTACCGTAACCTACTTCCATTGTTTTCGGACTGCATTTCCTCGGGATTCTTAGAATGAATCTCAGTCTGGCATCTGCTTTACCGACGATTAATTTTTGCGCTACTGAAGTGGTCTGGTCTCGCTTTATTCCTGGGAGTAATCAGGAAACTACGAGACTTTTTTACTGATTTTGAAGTAGTGAGAAGTGCTAGCCTTGTCTCGTGGGTCGAAGTGAAGCTTATGACCTTTATTTGGACATTTCATAGGAGTGGTAGTGTGACGACTCATTGGTAGGACTATGGCAATGGCAAAAAGGGCATTCCTGGCCAAGAGAAGTCTACTAGTATCAAACATAGGCCTTAATTTGACGAAGAAATTTTGAGAATGTACATATGGAGTACAGTATTGTATGGCAGTAAAACAGTGAATGTGGGAAAACCGGAATAGAAGAGAATCGAAGCATTTGAGAAAGTTAGGTGGACTGATTAGGTAAGGAACGAGGAGCTTGGTCTGATTAGGTAAGGAACGAGGAGGTCTGCGCAGAATAGGAGAGGAAAGGAATATGTAGAAAACACTGACAAGGAGAAGGAACAGGATGATAGGACATCCGTTAAGACATGAGGGAATGATCTCCTTGGTACTAAAGGCAGTAGTTGAAGGCAAAGGCTATAGAGGTAGACATAGATTGGAATACATCCAGCCAATAACTGAGGACGTAGAGTACAAGTGCTACTGTGAGATGAAGAGCTCAGCACAGGAGAAAATTCGTAGCGGGCCGCATCAAACCAGTCGGAAGACTGATGGCCCCAAAAAAGAAAAAAAAGTCTGGAGATAAGGCTAAGCGCGACACTGGTCATACTTTAATCAAAGGGGGCTGGTTGGAAACCTGCTGCTTCGACTGCGAGGAGAGTGGCTGGTGTCGTGACCGTCCCGCACGTCTAATATAGGGTGCCTAGGAATCTCTTTTCTCGGATAGCTATCAAGCAAATCTTATTAATCGAGTTTATTACACTAAATTAAATTGACAATACTCAACATTGCCTTTTTACAAAGAGGTGTCGCAAGCAATTGGTGACATGCAAATAATCAATGTCCTTCGGTATACACTACTGGCCATTAAAATTTCTACACCACGAAGATGACGTGCTACAGACGAGAAATTTAACCGACAAGAAGTAGATGCTGTGATACGCAAATCATTAGCTTTTCAGAGCATTCACGCAAGGTTCGCGCCGGTGGCGACACCTACAACGTGCTCACATAAGGAAAGTTTCCAACCGATTTCTCATATACATACAGCAGTTGACCGGCGTTGCCTGGTGAAACGTTGTTGTGATGCCTCGCGTAGGGAGGAGAAATGCGTACCATCACGTTTCCGACTTCGATAAAGGTCGGATTGTAACCTATCGCGATTGCCGTTTATCGTACCGCGACATTGCTGCTCGCGTTGGTCGAGATCCAATGACTGTTAGCAGAATATGGAATCGGTGGGTTCAGGAGGGTAATATGAAACGCCGTGTTGGATCCCAACGGCCTAGTATCACTAGCTGTCCAGATGACAGGCATCTTATCCGCATGGCTGTAACGGATCGTGCAGCCACGTCTCGATTCCTGAGTCAACAGATAGGGACGTTTACAAGACAACAACCATCTGCACGAACAGTTCGACGACGACTGCAGCAACATGGACTATCATCTCGGAGACCATGGCTGCGGTTACCATTGACGCTGCATCACAGATAGGAGCTCCTGCGACGGTGTACTCAACGACGGACGAACCTGGGTGCACGAATGGCAGAACGTAATACTTTCGGATGAATCCAGGTTCTGTTTACAGCATCATGATGGTCGCATCCGTGTTTGGCGACATCACGGTGAACGCACGTTGGAAGCGTGTATTCGTCATCACCATACTGGCGTACCACCCGGCGTGATGGTATGGGGTGCCATTGGTTACAGGTCTCGGTCACCTCTTGTTCGCATTGACGGCACTTTGAACGGTGGACGTTACATTTCTCTCTACCCTTTATTTGACCCCGCGTGAAACCCTACATTTCAGCAAGATAATGCACAACTGCATGTTGCAGGTCCTGTACGGGCCTTTCTGGATACAGAAAATGTTCGAGTGAAGCCCTGGCCAGCACATTCTCCAGATCTCTCACCAATCGAAAACGTCTGGTCAATGGACGTTTGCAAGACAACAACCATCTGCACGAACAGTTCGACGACGTTTGCAGCAGCTCCGAGACCATGGCTGCGGTTACCCTTGACGCTGCATCACTGACGGCAGCGCCTGCGATGGTGTACTCAACGACGAACCTGGGTACATGAATGGGAAAACGTCATTTTTTGGAATGAATCCAGGTTCTGTTTACAGCATCATGATAGTCGCATCCGTGTTTGGCGACATGGCGCTGAACACACTTTGGAAGCGTGTATTCGTCATCGCCATACTGGCGTATCACTCGGCGTTATGGTATGGCGTGCCATTGGTTACACGTCTCGGTCACCTCTTGTTCGCAGTGACGGCACTTTGAACAGTGGACGTTACATTTCAGATGTGTTACAACCCTTGGCTCTACCCCCCCCATTCGATCCCTGCGAAACCCTACATTTCAGCAGGATAATGCACGACCGCATGTTGCAGGTCCTGTACGGGCCTTTCTGCATACAGAAAATGTTCGACTGCTGCCCCGGCCAGCACATTCTCCAGATCTCTCACCAACTGAAAACGTCTGGTCAATGGTGGCTCAGCAACTGGCTCGTCCCAATACGCCAGTCACTACTCTCGATGAACTGTGGTATCGTGTTGAAGCTGCATGGGCAGCTGTACCTGTACATGCCATCCAAGCTCTGTTTGACTCAATGCCCAGGCGTATCAAGGCCGTTATTACGGCCAGAAGTGGTTGTTCTGGGTACTGATTTCTCAGCATCTATGTACCCAAATTCCGAGAAAATGTAATCACATGTCAGTTCTAGTATAATATATTTGTCCAGTGAATACCCGTTTATCATTTGCATTTCTTCTTGGTGTAGCAATTTTAATGGCCAGTAGTGTGTATAATTTCCATGCAAGCAATTAACATAGATCACAAGGCTAAATCTTCTGGATCACGGCTCGTCTTCTAGTACGGCACTTCTAGTGCAGAGCGGCGCTTATACTTTCTTTCTATAGGGACCGCTCCTGTCGTGGTGCGGTCCTAGTCAGCGTACTACTGGCTGACGTAACGCCGGAACAGCTGGCTGGATGGCGATTTCTGGCGATGGTGAGGGTGGCTGGTCGTTCGCTCTTTGACGAGATCCCTGGGAACGCTGGACACACAGAATATGTCGCATTCTCGTAAATGTTTGTCAAGATGCCTTGCGACCTATTGGAGTCACTGTGGAGTCATTATGGTTCTGGGAACTCCTAGGCTGTTTTGCCAAAATGGAACGGAAGTCTCTAGGAAGCTGCCAAGCGCCAAACACGGCCAGGATGGGTCGTTCCTGAAAGCGTTTGTCACGACGTCTTGCGTCCTCGGTAGTCGCTGCGGAACCATGGTGGCTTTGGAGCTCCGAACCTGTTTTGCAGACGTAGAACGGAGGTCGCTCAGGAGCTGTCAGACACGGCTGGGTTGGGCCGTTCCTGGAAGTGTTTTTGGCTTTTAAGCCCTGGAGTCGTTTGGAGCTATGGAGCCTCTGGGAACTCCGAGGTCGTTTTCGAAACCCGGAATGGAGGTGTGTCGGCGGCTGCCAAGTGTTGCTTTCCGATGGACAGAAATAGCTGTGGTTTCTGGATGTGTAGTTCATGAACAGTCTAGCTTAAATGAACTATAGTGGGAAAGGAATCGCTCAGATCGGTTTTTCTTTCAGTAACCATCGTTCTTTAACTCCTCGCTTCCCATAATAATTGAAAATTAGAAAACACATGCACGAACCTCCGCTCACTTGGTACCGAGTACACCCCACTCCTAGAACCTACGCATCTGCCATTCGTAACTCCTGTCGGTGAATTGTGCGAACTACATCTGATCGTAAGACCGAAATCGTTCCATTAGTTGAGTTCGGGTTCCAATTATGAACTGTGCGATCTGTGTCAAAAGATCAAAATGTTTCCGTTAGTTCACAAAGTTCATTTCAATCTCTGGATCCAGTCCTCCCCTCCAGTGACCCTGAGTGCCTCCCACTTCTTGTAACACAATTGCTGTCATGCTGAAAAAGTTTTATTGGTTTTTTACATCTTATTTACCCTGTACCTAAATATTACTATCGCATATTTAAAATTAGTTCCTGTGAACTACTGATTTTTTTTTTCATTTTCCAAACACTAATCTATAAGAAAAAGAGCCAGGGCAGATGAATGCCCTGGTGACAATGAGAAGAATGTATTATTGGTGGTTCCCGTTACCCCCATTTCCAAGTAAAAGCCTTAGTTAAAACTGAAAGCGCCCAGCCCATCCTTGCTGAAAGATTGCATGCAGAGAAAAAAAAGCAGAGTCTTAGAGGAAAAAGATTGCATTTAGGAGCAAAAACGCAACTTCTTAGGAACAAGCGCTCTGGGTTTGTTATTAAAGGTCATTCAATTTTTGTAGGCAATACGCAATAAGTTGTAACTTTCCGATTTATTATTTTAAGGGTTTTCCTATGAGTCTTTATTTATTGGTACTTTTAGCATTAAAAATGAACCACACTGAGGTGGCAAAAACCATGGGATTACGATACGTACATACACAGACGGCGGTTTTATCTTATACATGAGGCACAAAAGAGAAGTTCATTGGCAGAGTTATCGTTTGTACTCAGGTGATTCATGTTAAACGGTTTCCGACGGTATTATGGCCCCATGACGGAGATTAGCGGACTGTGAAAGCAGAATAATATTTGTAGCTAGACGCATTAAACGTTCCACTTCGGAAATCGTTAGGGAATTCAATGTTCAGAGATCCATAGTGTCTAGGGCGTACCGAGAATAGCAGGCGTTACCTGTTATCACGAACAATGCAGTGGCTGATGGTTCAAATGGCTTTGAGCACTATGGGACTCAACATCTGAGGTCATCAGTCCACTAGAACTTAGAACTACTGAAACCTAACTAACCTAAGGACATCACACACATCCATGCCCGAGGCAGGATTCAAACCAGCGACCGTAGCGGTCGCGCGCATTGGTTGACGGTGCTTACTTAACTACGGAGTACAGCCAACTTTTCGTAGATGATGATGAAGGACATCACACACATCCATGCCCGAGGCAGGATTCAAACCTGCGACCATAGCGGTCGCGCGCAGTGGTTGACGGTGCTTACTTAACTATGAGTACAGCCAACTTTTCGTAGATGATGATGATGATGATGATGATGATGATGATTTTGGTCTGTGGGGCGCTCTACTGCGCGGTTATCAGCGCCCGTACAAATTCCCAACCTTTGCTCAGTCCTGTCTCGCCACTTCAATGAATGATGATGAAATGATGAGGACAACACAAACACCCAGTCATCTCGAAGCAGGTTATAATCCCTGACCCCGCCGGGGAATCGAACCCGGGATCCTGTGGTCGGGAATCGAGAACGCGACCGCGAGACCACGAGCTGCGCACAGTTTTCGTAGAGTTGTCAGTACTAACAGACCAGCAACACTGCATCGAAATAACAGCAGAAATCAATATGGGACCTACGGGAACGTATCCATTCGGACAATGCGCAGAAATTGGAAATTTATGGGCAGCAGACGACTGACACGAGTGGCTTTGCTAGCAGCACGACAGCGCTTGCATTGCCCCATCAGGGCTCTTGGCCGTATCGATTGGACACTAGACGGCTAGAAAACCGTAGGCTGGTCAGATGAGTACAGATTTCAGTTGGTAAGAGCTGATGGTAGAGTTCGGTGTGAGCTGTATCTACATGGGACAGGCAGGGTCCTCTGGTCCAACGGAACCGATCATTGACCGTAAATGGTTATGTTCTGCTGTTTGGAGACCATCTGCAGCCATTCATTGACTTTATGATCCCAAACAACTACAGAATTTTTATGTCTGACAATGCGCCATGTGACCTGGATAGATTTTTTCACGAGTGGTTTGAAGAACATTCTGGACAATTCGAACGAATGATATGGCCAATCGGATCGCCCGACATGGATCCCATCGAACATTTGTGGGACGTAACCGAGAGGTTAGTTCTTTACAAATTCTGCACGGGCAACACTTTCGCATTTGTGGACGGCTGTAGTCGCAGCATGGCTCAATATTTCTGCAGGGAACTTCAAACGACTTGTGGAGTCCACGTCACGTCGATTTTCTGCACAGCGTCGGGATAATGGAAGTCTGACGCGATATTAAAGGTATCTCATGATTTTTGTCACTGTGTGTGTATTTGAAGTAGTTCATTGAACTAGATCAATAAGAAGAACTAATTCAAAACGAAAGTTTCCGTCAGAAGAACGATTTGATCCATCTCTACAATGGTTGTCATGTCACCATTATACCGGGATGTTCATCTGGAAGGAACAACAGAGGCAAGGGGGTAGCAGGGAACAAAGTGATCAACGATTTCTCGTCGCTGAGGTTTATGAGACAGCCAATCATAACAGAGTTCGGCAGGGACCGGCGGAGAATGTAGAGGCGCCGTGCTCACTGCCAAAGTAAAGCGCCGTATTATGCTTTCTATAGTTTCATTTATTGCCAACGGCCTTTCCGCAGTGGTAACACAGGTTCCCGTAAGATCACCGAAGTTATGCGCTATCGGGCTGGGCTAGCACGGATGGGTGACCATCCGGGCTGCCGAGTGCTGTTGGCAGACGGGGTGCACTCAGCACTTGTGAGGCAAAACTGAGGAGCTACTTGATTCAAAAGTAGCGGCTCCGGTCTCGGAAACTGACATATGGCCGGGAGAGCGGTGTGCTGACCACATGCCCTTCCATATCCGCATAGAGTGACGCCTGTTGGCTGAGGATGACGCGGCGGCTGATCAGTACCGATGGGCCTTCCAATGCCTGTTCGGACGGAGTTTAGTTTTTAGTTCACAGTTTCATTTATCGATGGGTGTAAAAAATTCTGGTTGGTTGAAGACTGGAGGACTGGTAGTTTGTGTGTTTTACTATCACGAAAGACCGGAAAAGTATAAGAGTATAACAGAGGCTATTTTAAACTTTATTTGTCGTAGCGTAAAGAAGGAGCGTTTATTAGACCATGTCAACCAGACTAAGAAGACCTTACTTGTCAAAGTGTATAACGATGGAAATGGATATTAAAACATGTGAATAAAAATCCTTTTCACTTTTAATTTATATTACCTTATCTCTATAACAGTCAGTCTCTCCACCTTTAAGTGTTAAATGTTCTATATGCCGTCATTCCTTTTATAGTGTCTACCTTTATCTTTGTGTGATGATAGGCTATCCTTGTATGCAGCGTCTGTACTTTTGCATCTGTTACCTACGGTTCGATGATCCTTATGAACGGACAAATGGTCTTAGCTACTGTCAGATGGGCCAATGATTTCTGTTTATAATAACTCTCCTTCTCTTGCGGTTTGCCGGCCGTTGTGGCCTTGCGGTTCTAGGCGCTACAGTCTGGAACCGCGTGACCGCCACGGTCGCAGTTTCGAATCCTGCCTCGGGCATGGATGTGTGTGATGTCCTTAGGCTAGTTAGGTTTAAGTAGTTCTAAGTTCTAGGGGACTGATGACCACAGCAGTTAAGTCCCATAGTGCTCAGAGCCATTTGAACCACCTTGCGGTTTGAACCTTTTATAGTGAGACAGGCGATCAAAAATAATTGAGTTTTCGATGTCAGAAAGTTGGTATTAATAAAATGAGCGTGGTAGACCAGAAACGGCAGCATATCAACAACCAGAATTAGGAAAACAAATAACAAGGTAATTATCATATGAAGCTAGACGAGGTGAGACATCGACAAAATTGGCAGAATGATGAGTCTTAGATAAAACATAAAATACTTAAGAAAGTGGTTGAGATGAGGTGGGTCAAGCTCAATGGTTTAATGCTATGTCGTACTAAAAAGTTTGAAACATGTACTTCACTGAACAGTCTTTCTAGCAGAAGCTCTACTGTAATGTGTTGTGAATATATATTTCCAAATAAAATTAATTGCAGCAAATGTTCAAAATAAATTATTTTCTCTGCAACAGATATTTCTAGCAACTGTAGAAGAATTTGCAATTCTAGGAGCTCTACGCAGGCTAGGTTCAGACTCGGAAAATTGTACGCTAGTCCCATTCGGCCCGTTAAAGAACAAATAGAGGAAGATCTTGAAAACAATAAACAGGAGTAGCTCAGACTGATTTAAAGATTTAGGAATAACTTCCCGGCAAAGTATTGAAATCTATGCTTCTAACGTCGACACCCAACATGAATGAATGGAAGAAGAGTCCATGGGAAAAGAAAAGCTCGCTACTGAGAAAGAAAGATTTGCCGAATAAAGAACAGGGCGTGATACAGAAACAAAACGACGTAAGCCGCATATCATTACATAAATGCCAAAACAAGAAAGAAAGAAATAAGGTAAAACAGATACTTGATTATTTTTCCGAGTCAGATTCAGACTTCGTACGTCATGAAAGTAGCTCAGATACAGATATGAACTTCCGTTTTGTCGAAGAAGTATCCGAATAATAAGAAGAAAAAGAAGAAGAAGAATTTGCGAATTCAAGGAAAAATCGGAAAACCTACTGAAGTACGCTCGTTACTAGATAGCTTAGCCACAGTAATTGAATGCTTTCAGGTTACCCTATTAATCCTCCATTCGTGGAGAAGAAAGTATTGTTTTTGTATAAAGATTTTTAAGCACTGATTTTTGATTTACGAGACATTTCAGTTGAATATTGTGTTGGTTAACTTTGGATACCATACAGCAATGTTACAACAGGTTATCTCAGGTATTTTTATTACGCAGTCTGCGAGGTGCCGGGGCAAGCAGTGTATTTAACACTAAATTCTTCTAGAATCTAAATATGTAAATGATGCTCTAAGCCCCCCCTACTCTAACTCCGACTTTTGCTGTGGATTAAAAAATATACGCGAACTGACTGTAATCAACCCTGCAAGTGGAGTAGAAAAGAGTTTGGCACCTGCAATAATTTAATTTGATAAATAAGTTAAATAAAGGAAGGTTTCATTACCGTAGTGAGAAATGATGGGTTGCTCTACCGATTAACAGAATGAAAGTTCTGTCCAAAATAACAATATGATTTATTAAGACTAAACACAAAATAATAAACAAAAACACATGAAACATTTATAATACATCAAATTGGCTCAAATTGGATACTCAAACAAACGCTGTGAAGGTGAAGTTGTCCCTAAACTAGATTGTGAGGTTTATGACGAAGTGGTATGTGGAGCCAATTCCTACTCAAATCTTAAGAGAGACACACAGCTAACCCAACATTAATTGCTGCTACTCAAGACAGAACAAAGTTAGAAAAAGACGAACAGGCGCGCTCTGCTGAGCTCTGATTATCACCTAGGAAAATCCCTATCTGCCGGTGCTGCGGACAAACATTACCAAACTGTCTTCTTAACTGCCAGAACACGATCTGGCGTACCGGAGGCGATGGCTGGTTGCTTCGACGTCCTCGACCGAAAAGCGAGAGCCAACTACCGAGAGCACCCGTACAGGCCGAACACACAACATTCCCGTCCCCACGACAGTGGCCGTGGTTAAACGTTCCAATCAGCCACTCGAAAACCGGCGGAAAATTCCACTCCATTGCTGGAGCACTACCATTCCACCAATGGAGATTCTTGGCGCCAATTTCTGCGCTGATTTTGCTACGTCACGGAGCTATGCCGTGAGCAAGCCAATCACAGTTACTATTTTGCAGAAAGCGCGGGAATTTTCCCGCCACAACTGCCTGGGTACACAAGTCATTCCCACGCCTCGCTGGTAGCCCGCCAGAAAGTGTTTTCGCTAAGTTTCTGCGAAGTAACGGAACCTCTAGCCCAGCCGCTACTTCAGACCCCTCCGGGCGTGTGTTTTGACAATGTCGGCGTCTGCAAAGCATTCACTCGACTTCCTCACACCTGTCGGCTTAACCCTTTCCAGATCAGCGGTTCCCGCCTGTCACCGGACCACCCGGGTGACGAGAGACGCTGCGTGCAAAGTCCGCGTGTGAAGGAATAGCGACTTTTCTCTGCATGCATTTAGAGAGGAAAATCGTAAGATAGAAATATGAGAGAGGGCTCATGCCACCTCTCAAGTCTTCCATTTTTATCCACGTTTAGCTCAAATTGGACAGAGACCTGCAATTTTTGTTTTAGCTAAATTGTAAATTACCTGTAATTAATAATCAGACAGAGCTGGCATTTGGATGAGTTATGGTAACAACCCAACCAATGACTTCAGTTTGAAATCGCGGGGAAAATTTAGCCTCATTGACATCAGTATAGAAAAAGTGAAATTTGGGAGGCTCTACCTCATATACCATATGTTCCAGATCCGCATATGCCGAAAACGTCAACACAGCCCTAAATGACACATGCAGACTAACAGGTGAATGGAAAATATATCACTTGATAAAGTGGCTGAATTCTCAGGTCATGGATCCCGAAGACTTGCACATGTGCATGCAGGACAGTTTAACCGCACGCCTATACAGCTGGCTCACAGCCAGTCGCAGTTTTCAAGTCCGTTATTACACTGTCGACTGTGAGCTTCTTCTCAGTGTTCCTTCTTCTCTGTTAATAGATAACATGACTGTTATATACCATTGGCAAACTGAGAAACCGATATATTTAGTGGTGTATGACACACTCGATTTCTTTCGATATTTTGCGAGTTATAAGCACTCGTTTCCAGGTTTTGTTAGGTTCCTCCCACTACAATATCTCCCCCTCCCCCCCCCCCCCCGAACATCAAGAAAACACCCTCCAGAAAGTGTGTAGTGTGCCAAGCTAAGAAGAAGAAAAATGCTACAACTTAAGAGTGTGAGAAACGTTTAGTGGATTTGCACGTGCCTGTATTTTTTTGGGTGTATAACACCAACAAAAACTTCTAAAACAGTATTAATCTCATTCCTCATCACTTCAGTAGATAGAGAGAACAGATTTATAAAGAATTCATATCAAAAAGTTATGTAAGTTTGAAAAAAGTATGTAAGACAAGATATTCTGATGTTCGTAAATTCAATAGTGTTAGTAAGTCAATTTGATCAACAGACTTTCTACGAGGACCATCCGCTACACGGTGCTGCATGCGGACCTGTCAGACTTAAATCCTGCAAGAGATTGCTTAGGACCGAGGTAAATCATACCCAAGAGGACTACCCTACCAAATAAGAGATGCCCACCAGCAATAAATCAAGGCCGATGATTTGAAGAACATTGAACCGCATCAGAACCTGTGTAGCGCCATTCAAAACAAATGGAACTTAGCGAAATGCAGGACACGGGACATTTACAATGTTCCCTATCTGGCGTAACACGACCGCCTCGAGTATTAGTCTAACTAAAAATGACCGTGCTGGTGGAGAAACCCCGATACGTCTCAACAGGTATCCGACGTATGTAAGTTTGTAAGTAACTGAAACCAAGAATCTTTAATTTTTCCCAGAATTAACCGAATAGTACGTCCACACACGCAAGAAAGGTTTATAAGACTATAACATAATGAGTATTCACACATCTGCCAAAATCAAAAGTTTACCGCTACCAAAGTGCTTAAGTAAACAGACCGGACAAACCGTGATTGGCTGCTCTCTGCCAAGGTAATAGCGGAAATACAAGTATTTGAACAACAGACGACAGTAATCCACATGAGAATCGGCATAACAACTAGTTAATACGTAAATACAGAAAGTAACACTAGCAAACAAAGTGAATGTGTGTATATGTGTGTTAAAAAGTAAACGAATAATAAAAAATGAAGACTTTAGTATCTGTAGTACCGTATTTCCGCCTTAATTCGACAGTTCAGATATGCACTATACTGTTCGTGGTTTCTACAGACAAAATCGCACATCTCTAGCAGTCAGACATCTCGCCGATTTGCATATCCTAGTTTTAAGATTAATGAGCCGAGTACTAATTCCGAACGGGAAGCAACGCGACACGTTTGGTTACTAGTTCCTCATCCGCAGCACACAATGAACCCACCAAAGCGTATCATCGATCAAACAGTTATTTTACATCGGCCACTGACAAAGCACAGTTGTACTCGCGTGCCACTGTACTCACCTTCTGCGATCGCTGCAGATTCTTTGATGGTGTTTTTCTCTGTAAACCTATCGATGTGTTTCTACAGCTACACACATCTCGCTTAGCATTACACTTTCAGCCATCCCGTGCACATCGATGTATAATTTCATACAACGCTACAGCTTCACATAGTCACCCTCATGCAAGCACACAACATCTAAAGATAAAATTATTATTCCATTAACCCGCTGGTACTCTTATGGTAATTCCTGACACGGTCACTCGCGCGAATGGCAGATGTCATTCACAACATGAACGTTGCATTTGGACACTTTTAATGATCTTATAAGTTTTTTATGTAAATCTAAGTATAATATACTTAATGAAAAAATGCAGTAAGATATAGGATAGGTGATAAATAGTTTTGACAATTGTTCATAAAGATTTACAGTACTTCTCTGAGAGCACCCAGCGTGTCGTTTTCTCTGTGGAAACCTCCATCAAGGATACTATCAAACCTCAGAAATCACAAGTCCAGCCTGAATGAGTTTTCATTCAAGCATAAGTATCATGACTCAAGACCGTTGCTCTTTCATTTATGCCACAACTTTGTAAACTCTTTCTAGAACGTCTCACAGACCTACACATATATTACAACCCAATGAAAGCTCTTACCTCTATAACATCTGTATTTTTAGCATCTCATTCCCTAGAAAAGTTACCGCGACCTCCATTAATGTAAATATTAGTACATGCTGCAATAATGGGTATTACATTTTTATGCCAGAATAACTTCGTAATATCTGTTTATGTCTTCGGTATACGAGCCTCATTTTTGGGCCCAGATAAATACGTAATAATATTACAAGGACTTGTTCTAAATTATTAGGATACATACTTTTCCTCCATTTAACTACTCCATCTTTTCCTAAAAGAAAAACTTAAAAAAAGCTCCTCTTGAATTACTTCTTCTTGTGAGTGAAATTCATCATTTTCTGTCACTTCTTGTTCTAGTCCTGAATCAAGACAGCTTTCACGTACACAGTCCTTTCGTAATTAAGTATTTGGGTAAAAACCAAATTAACTGTAATTAGTTTAGATTAAATTTGTATCGAATACGGGAAAGCAATAAAGTAACATACGCTGACTTTGTTTCAGACTGTAGGAGGAATTGTTCACGCAGATGGCCAGTGTCCTCCTGCTTATAATACTGTTTCCTAAACAATGCAGCATGCGTAATAGAAAGCCAATGATGGCTGAATCTAACGGATGAAGATGTAACAGAGACGTAGTGAAAATGGCGCGAGTTCAATGCAGCCCCGTCAAACGAAAGAGAGTAAGAAAGTCATGTGGATGACGGGTGTCATCTCGCGAGCAACGAAGGGTTTACAGTAACGCCATGAAATGAAGTTGCACTAAGTTACAAAACTCGTCCTAAAATAAATCTGCGGAAGTATCAAGAAAAAGAAACACGAAAAGAGAAAGCACAGAAAAAATATAAAAAATCTATATCGTACTGTAGTGTCATCTCCACACCAGCTGCTCCACGAGCTGTACCCTGGACGACATGTGGCTCGGCAAGAATGAACCTCTAGACATCGCCCGATATTAGTCTGAAAAAACAGAAATTTTCCTGACACGAGAAAGTAAGTTTGCACATTTGTAAAGCCAAAGCTACAAGCTGTGGTCTGGACTTCATGTCAAATACAAGAAGCATCTTTCTTCTGAAAGCACTACCTTCGCTGTACTTGCTCTGTTTCCACTACAGTGCACTATTCAGAATCACGAGTAGGATGACTGTCCTCCATATTTTAAGGGTGAACCTGTCGCTAAAGTGGCTGTCAGACTCCACACCTGCGGCCCCACCAGCTGTGACGCAGTACCGTTATAGGGCTGTTTGCTTCACTGCTGTCCACTAAACACCATTCATCTTCTTCCTCTCTGTCGCTCTTATTTACGCCTCGGACGTCACGTCTGCCGGCAACTTCTGTCGCAGCTCCCCCTCCGGCGTCCTTCCTTTTTACGGCCTGAATTTATTAGTGTGCCAAGTGCCGCCAGACGCAGGTAAAGAAGGAAGGATGAAATGGCGGGAATACTTTGCCGGGTTTATGGCAGCGCGCACGGAAGGTCACGAGTTCCTGGAAGGTAGCCTTCCGTCCCCCACTCACCTCCCCTCTCCCACCCCACCACCACCCCACCCCCCCACCCAACCAACAGGTCAGAGCCTCGCTGCTCAGACATTCAGCAGATCAAAAGCTTGAAGGCACACACAACCCAGTGGTTCCATGCAGAACTGCTTTGTTGGTCCTAGGATAAAAGGAAAAAAATGCTAGAGCTCTATAAACAAGAATACTCTTCTCACAGGTTTCTGCTAAACTGTGAAAACCCACTAGCATAAACTAACTTCTCAAAAAAAGTTACTCCAACCTATTCCGACTTGGGCATACTCTTGTATTGTATTGTACTGTACTTTATGGAACTGGGGACCTAGAAACAACAGAGAGGCTTTGTCTCCGCCGTAGCCCTCACTGGTACACAACCCCACAACAGGCTACAGCAGTCCACTCAACCCACCGCCTCTCCACACCGAACCCAGGGTTACCGTGCGGTTCGTCCTAGTAGCCCCCCCCCCCCCCCTCCCCCCTCCGGGAACGTCACACACCAGACGAGTGTAATCCCAATGTTTGCGTTGTAGACTAATTATGGTGTACACGTACGTGGAGACAGTGTTTGCGCACCAATCGCCGACATAGTGTAACTGAGGCGGAATAAGGGGAACCAGCCCGCATTCGCCGAGGCAGATGGAAAACCGGCTTAAAAACCATCCACAGACTGGCCGGCACTCCGGACCTCGACGCTAATCCGCCGGGCGGATTGTTGCCGGGGACCGGCACGCCTTCCTGCTCGGGAAGCAGCGCGTTAGACCGCACGGCTAGCCGGGCGGACATACACTTACTAAAGCCGCTCTGGACGAATGATTGAATCGGTAAGGCGATTATAGCTGAAACAACCTCTCTTCGGTTATACCGGTTGTTTTCGTCTCCAGTTTAACCAGACCGTCAAAACTGCCCAAAATAGACGGTTCCTGAAATATGGGTTTTCGGTTTTTTGTTGCAGAATTCGACATAGGCTTTGAAGAAAGACTAAAATGTCCGGATGAAGGTAGGAAATCTACAACGATAAGAGGTTGAGGCTGTGGCAGAAATAGGTCTCAATGTTTCCAATAAAGATGGAGAAAATAAAGAAGATGGGCTCAGTAATGGTTCAAATGGCTCTGAGCACTATGGGACTTAACTTCTGAAGTCATCAGTTCCCTAGAACTTAGAACTACATAAACCTAACTAACCTAAGGACGTCACACACATCCATGCCCGAGGCAGGATTCGAATCTGCGACCGTAGCGGTCGCGCGGTTCCAGACTGAAGCGCCTAGAACCGCTCGGCCACTGCTCATTAATGGCGAGGGAGGGAGAGAACTGATGTGTTTTCATCCATTATAAATGGTTCTGAAAGAATGAGACTGTAAAATCAGTAGGTTTGTTTATAAATACTTCTTCTACAGTCACGATTACTCTTTATTTACTTCTCACACGACGCTTTTCGGTAAACGATTCACAAGTGCGTTTTTTGTTTGTATTATGTCATTTCTATGTGATGTTGTCGATGTGTGATAGTCTGCTTCATTTACTTGACTTTACTGCAATATATAAGAAACACGCAATTTTTAGTTGGTTATCAAGTTTTTGTGAGTAAATAATAAACTACAACAAAAACTAATGCATAATATAAAGTGTAATCATGATCCATATTCAGACTCTGGAATATACAAAGTAAGATGCCAGGAATGCTCCATGTTCTACCTAGGACAAAGAGGCTGAAACTTCAACACCAGGTACACAGAGCACATAAAAGCCTACACGCATAGCAGACACACTTCATCAGCCATAGCAACACACGTCCATAATATCCATTAGGAAAAATGGAGCAAAATGTCAAAGTAGTCCACTGGCTAAATAAAGCACATAAAATTGATTTGCCAGAAGAAGTGGAGATATACTCGTTGTTGTTGTGGTCCTCAGTCCTGAGACTGGTTTGAGATATATTCATGTTACACAAAATATGAAGATAAAATATTATACGAAAAACCTGAAACTGAATCGTTGAATTTCTTCAGAAGTTTCGAAACTATACTCGAATAAAAATAGTAAAACATAGAAATAAGTACAATTGTAAAATCGATGTTAGTAAATTATTATACAAATTTTTAAGCTAAATAACCTCTGTAGAAACGCATATCATGCTCTTTGGAAGACTTATAATGATATCTCTGTTGACTACTTGCAGGAACATCTTTGTAACCCTTTTGTTCATGTGAGATATTTTCGATGTTTAAAATGTACAGGAAGTGTGTGAGATGTTTAGTGTGCGAGAGAGATTCTGCACAAATGGGTCATAAGGAAACTGTAAGTTAAAATCCTTCTAAATTTCGCCACTAACTTCACAAATCGATAACCAACTACAAATCGTGCGTTTCTTATATATTGCAGTAAAGTCAACGAAATGAAGCAGACGCACATATCGACAACACAACGTAGCTATGGCTTAATACACATAAGAAACGCACTTAAAATGGGAATCATTTCCCGAAACGTGTCGTGTAAAAATTAAATAAAGAAAAATCTTGACTGGTAGCAGAAGAATTATTTATAAACAAGCCTAGAAAACTGATAACTTTCCTGCACCGTCACTTTCGAATGTTATCCACTTTTCACCCTAAAGCAACTATGAAATTAAGCGTTGAGCAGTTATGCCAAGCTTATAGACATCAGTAGAATTATAAAGAGCTACATCAATCAAATTTACCTTCCCATCCAAAGGACACTATGGCTTTTCTCTCTTTATGTGAAATTTGTTGTGCCTCCTCCCGTTTTTAAACCATTAAAGCAAATGGTGCAATCTACTTCATTGCTACCGCTCTTCGTTATATACTTTCAAATGACGAACGGTGCCATTCTGCAGTACATCCCATGCCCGGGGATGACAGCGAAAAACTACGTTATAGACTAGATGGGGCAAATCCTGCCCACTCCACGTACAAGCCTCACCGCCTAAAAAGCCACGCCACACGACGACAAGCAGGTAATTGTTAAATCAGTGCTGGACACATTCTCAGGTCACGTGTTTGCCGCTACTTTCGAAATGTGGGCGTTGTCATTAAAAGAGCACTGATCGCTTACCTATTTTTTTATAATAACTCATATTTCAAAGCAATGAAATTTTAGGAACAGACATTACTAGTTAGTAAAAAAAAAAAAAAAGCGACGAAATCCGCTCCCTGCCCTCTAAACTCGGCGGCAGCAACAGCTAGCGCTGCAGGAATTCGGGTCCCCGTAGTCCAAGGGCCATCGGTTCCAGGCCGCTGCAATCGCCAGGCACACGCTTCCAACTCCGCGTCCCACACAATACTCACCACTGCCCAGCCCCAGGGGGAGCCAAAGATGATACGACGAGGGCCAGAATCGATGGAACGCGCGTACAGATGGCGCCAGTGGGATCGTGTGGGCGGCTTCACAGGAGCAGCCACTGCTTAATCGGAACAATCGAAAAATGACTTAGATACGATGTCTGTATGGTGCGAAAAGTGGCAATTGTCTCTGAATAACGAAATGTGTGAGATCGTCCAAATCAGTACGAAAAGAAATTCGTTAAATTTCGGTTACACAGTTGTTGTTGTTGTTGTTGGGGTCTTCAGTCCAGAGACTGGTTTGATGCAGCTCTCCATGCTACTCTATTCTGTGCAAGCTTCTTCATCTCCCAGTACCTACTACAGCCTACATCCTTCTGAATCTGTTTAGTGTATTCATCTCTTGGTCTCCCTCTACTATTTTTACCCTCCACGCTGCCCCCCAATACTAAATTGGTGATCCCTCGATGTCTCAGAACATGTCCCACCAACCGATCCCTTCTTCTAGTCAAATTGTGCCACAAGCTCCTCTTCTCCCCAATTCTATTCAGTACCTCCTCATTAGTTATGTGATCTACCCATCTAATCTTCAGCATTCTTCTGTAGCACCACATTTCGAAAGCTTCTATTCTCTTTTTGTCTAAACTAATTATCGTCCACGTTTCACTTCCATACATGGCTACACTCCATACAAATACTTTCAGAAACGACTTCCTGACACTTAAATCTATACTCGATGTTAACAAATTTCTCTTCCTTAGATACGCTTTCCTTGCCATTGTCAGTCTACATTTTATATCCTCTCTACTTCGACGATTGTCAGTTATTTTACTTCCCAAATAGCAAAACTCTTTTACTACTTTAAGTGCCTCATTTCCTAATCTAATTCCTTCAGCATCACCCGACTTAATTCGAATACATTGCATTATCCTCGTTTTTCTTTTGTTGATGTTCATCTTATACCCTCCTTTCAAGACACTGACCATTCCGTTCAACTGCTCTTCCAAGTCCTTTGCTGTCTCTGACAGAATTCCAATGTCATCGGCGAACCTCAAAGTTTTTATTTCTTCTCCATGGATATTAATACCTATACCGAATTTTTCTTTTGTTTCCTTTACTGCTTGCTCAATGTACAGATTGAACAACATCGGGGAGAAGTTACAACCCTGTCTCACTCCCTTCCCAACCACTGCTTCCCTTTCACGCCCCTCGACTCTTATAGCTGCCATCTGGTTTCTGTACAAATTGTAAATAGCCTTTCGCTCCATGTATTTTACCTCTGCCACCTTCAGAATTTGAAAGAGAGTATTCCAGTTAACATTGTCAAAAGCTTTCTCTAAGTCTACAAATGCTAGAAACGTAGGTTTGCATTTCCTTAATCTTTCTTCTAAGATAGGTCGTAGGGTCAGTATTGCCTCACGTGTTCCAATACTTCTACGGAATCCAAATTGATCTTCCCCGAGGTCAGCTTCTACCAGTTTTTCCATTCGTCTGTAAAGAATTCGTGTTAGTATTTTGCAGCTGTGACTTATTAAACTGATAGTTCGGTGATCTTCACATCTGTCAACACCTGCTTTCTTTGGGATTGGAATTTCTATATTCTTCTTGAAGTCTGAGGGAATTTCGGCTGTCTCATACATCTTGCTTACCAGATGGTAGAGTTTTGTCAGGACTGGCTCTCCCAAAGCAGTCAGTAGTTCTAATGGAATGTTGTCTACTCCCGGGGTCTTGTTTCGACTGTAACACGGTGTTACACAGTAAACCACCCAAAGTTGGACACTATCAGTTCAACTTAATACCTAGGAATTACAATGACGAATAACTTAAACTGAAACGAGCACAAAGATAGTGTTATGGGGAAGGTAAATCAAAGACTGTGTTCTATTGGTAGAACACTTAGAAAATGCAACAGGTCTACGAAAGAGACAGCATACTGCGCTTGTTCGTACATGTTAGAATATCACTGTACGATACGGGATCCTTACCAGAGAGGATAGCGCAGGACATCGATATGTCCACTGAGGCAGCTCTTTTCGTAGCGGAGAAATTGACTCGGATACTATAGGCAGGTTTGGGTGGCAGTCGTTAAATAAAAGGCGTTTTGCTTTGCGGCGTGATCCTTTCACGAAATCTCTATCAATGAGATAATATTTTGTTGTTGCCGAACTTCATAGGTAGTAATGATCACCGTAATAAAATAAGGTTCAAATGGTTCAAATGGCACTGAGCACTATGGGATTTAACTTCTGAGGTCATCAGTTCCCTCGAACATAGAACTACTTAAACCTAACCAACCAAAGGAAACCATACACACCCATGCCCGAGGCAGGATTCGAACCTGCGACCGTAGCGGTCGCGTGGTTCCAGACTGTGGCGCCTAGAACCGCTCGGCCGCCCCGGCCGGCATAAAATAAGGCAAATCAGTATTGGACGAGGAATTCCGCCATATGCAAGAAAACTTTTTTCTGTTCTGTTTCACCTAGAAATGTTTCAGCACTTTTTGTGCTATCTTCAGTGGTTTATTTTTTATTTTCAAACTGTAAAATTGTTGTTACATACTAACATTTAGCGAAACTATTGGTACATAATATTTACAGTTGCGAATGAATAATTGTTGTAACATGTTATACAGCGTTCGTCCATAGTTCACAGTTGAGATATGTATTAACGACTTGATGCACTGTTTAATGTTTATAACATTATGTCAAAGTTCTATTTATAGCTTAATTGGCAGAAAAGTGGATGCATGCCTTAGTTTACGTACCTTACATGATGCTATTGGACATTTATTTTCGTAGCTATTCTGCTACACAATCTACAACTTCTCATCCGCAAAACAGCAAAACGTAATTTTTATTTTGCTGTTTATTATGCATTTACAAACGGAAATGAGTATATATCACGTTTTTGTGTGCAACTTACGGTTTTGATATTGTGGTGCTTTCTCATATGTTATTGGCGAAGTGAATGGGCTGATTTCGTGACCTATGGTCGTTTGACGCTACACTTTCTCCGATTTTTCAAAAATAGACAGAGTTTTCGCCGCCATTACGTGTCGTTGTGGCTCTGTAGTATTCATTTGTTTCGTAGCGTGTTTGGCTGGGTGAGGCACGCTAGTTTGAAGTGTATTTGGCGTCTGTGGTGTTCGGTTTGTATGAGTATGTGATGCGTGTGTGTGTATGCGTGTGTGTGTGTGTGTGTGTGTGTGTGTGTGTGTGTGCTTTCAGGACTGGGGCAGGGAGAGAGAGAGAGAGAGAGAGAGAGAGAGCGATAGAGAGAGAGGGCGGGAGGGAGAGAGACGAAGGAAGGGAGAAAGATTTCTTTTTCCAATAAGTAGTTTTGGTGTGAGTGTATAGTTCTATTGTGGCGAAGAGGGTTTTATTGCACAGCGATGTGTGTTCATTGATACTTTCCTTCCTCGGTCTATTGATTTTTGGATGTGATAGTTTTCTTCTATAGTTAATTTTTGGTATAAGCTGCTACTAGTTTTAACGAGGTTTCAGTCAGTTTCAATGTTTGTTGGGTTGTGTTTGTGTGCTATCAGGTGTTGTGCAAATGTTGAGAGTGAGCTATTGCTTTTCAGTGCTCTGAGGTGTTCTGCATACCTGGTTCTGAAATTCCTGCAAGTTTGGCCCACATATACAGATTGACAGCAGTCGAAAGTAATTTGGTATTCACTGGACTAGCTGTATTTGTCAGTATTGGTGGTATTTCTTCCAAGTTTGCTTTGTATTGTGTTGTTGGTTCTGTATGCTATGTTGAGCCCTAGTTTCTTTGGTATATTACCCACCCTGCGTGTGACTTCGTTTTTCGAAGTTAATATGTGCATTTGTTGCTTACAGTCTGCTGATTTGTTGTGCGTCGTGTTGTGTTTGTCTGTGTACTTCATGGTTATGTGTTGTTTGTTTTTTGATTTTGTGGTTTATTTCGTCTACTCTCCTTGTATCATATCTATTCTCCTGTGCAATTTGTTTTATTGTGTTCAGTTTTTGCGTGTATTCATGTTTGTTCATGGGTATTTTGTTCAGGTGCGTAATAAATATCTGAAGCTGGCTTCTTTGTGAGTTACGGGGTAATTGGATTGGTTATGAATAATGGTGCTAGTGGTTGTCGTTTTTTTGTAGATTGTGGATTCGTGTTTGTTGTTTCTCTTGTAGATGGTGAGATCGAAGAAATTAAGTTTTTCATTTGTTTGTGTTTCAATGGTGAACTGTATTTGTGGGTGGAAAGAGTTTACGATGTCATGAAGGTCTTTTATGCGAGGCTTTGGTTCATCTGTTCAGCAAATTATGACATCTATAAATCTGCACCAATATATTATTTAGTACCGTTTTGGTATTACTATGTTGTCAAAAGATTTGTTTTTCTACGTGACTGAGGAAAATGTCAGCTAGGAGGCCACTGATGGGCGATCGCATCAGTAGGCCATCTTGTAGAGAGTAAAATCTGTTGTTGAATGTGAAGTAGTTTTGTTCTGTGATGAGCCTGAGTATGGCTGATATTTCTTGTAACTCCATCCGAACAGGCCTCGAAGATCCTTTCATGACTTGTGATAATATTTCTAAAACGCCTTTAGAACCAACACAAATTCAAGAGCAACTAGTAGGAGCTGTTAGTTTAGTAACGAATGGAGATCCATCTGGATACAACAGTTTAATAGAGAAGGCTGACATTGCTTCTGCAGGCTACAATATTAGACGTCATGACACCAATGTTCAACCAAGTCTTCATGTTGGAATAGATCCTACGGATGCTTTAAGTACAAGTAGTTCAAATTCTGATGTTACAAAATATACAGATACACAAATACTATTTGAAGTTATTGCTGAATGTTCTGTATATTCAGCTGGTTTAGAAACACATTATCCTCGTACAAATGCACCAAATGTTCAAACTTCTGATATGATTTATATGTCTAATGTTAAAAGGAATGAGGAATCGTCAGTATATAAGGGACAATATGAAATAAAACAAATGTAATATTTTTGTTATGTGTATTGTAAACAAATTTGTGTTGTACAATGTTACATTCATTTTGTAGCAATTGATTTGTAATAAACAACATTGATTACAAATATGTATGAGATTCATTTAACAATTGATAACGGTACCAACGGACCGCTGTGTCATTCTCGGCCGATAGGCGTCAATGAATGCGGATATGGAGGGGTATGTGGTCGCCGGAACCGCTTCTTTCCCATCCGGTAGCTCCTCAATTGGCCTTACAAGGGCTGAGCGCACTCTCGCTTGCCAACAGCACTCGGAAGACCGCACGGTCACCCATCCAGATGATAGGCAATCCCGAAAGCAATTAACTTGGGTGATCTGAGTGGAACCGGTGTTATTTCGGCAACGCCACTGTACGCGCTGTTTGAAGGAAGTGACTAATATTTTATTTGGTGAGCTTAGAACTGTTATCCGGGTTGAGATACAGTGTGCAAGCTTAAAATGTATAGGGCAAAGAAGAATCACTCATAAGCATTCCCATCATATTAAAAGCTGTCGAAGTGACCTTAGACAAAAGTCTGCTACAGGGCTGATCACAGTAGGTGTACCGGGCAGAGTGGCCGAGCTGTTAGAGACGCCATGTCACGGACTACGTGGCATCTCCCGCCGGACGTTCGAGTCCTCCCTCGGGCATGGGTGTGTATGTTGTTCTTAGCATAAGTCACTAAGATAGTTTAAACAGTGTGTAAGGCCAGGGACCAATGACCACAGCAGTTTGGTCCCTTAGGAATTCACACACATTTCAACATTTTTACAGTAGATGTGAAAATGCGCATGTCTCATTCATAAAAAGATTTAGTATTGCCATCTCAATTCCACAAACTTACTCCATTACTAGTTTCGTTCCTAGGCAATGACCATTTGAAGGACCTAAAAATAAAATGATAAGACACATTAGTTATTTAACCAGAAAGAAAATATTTAAAATTAAAGAGGTTAAAATTGCACCTGAATACTGAAATTTCGTGTACTGGCATTGCTTAAAATATATATATAAAATAGTAGCTGCAGTGCCCATCTTTGCCCGGGATGTTTAATATCTGCCACTCAAAGTGATTGGCGCTATGCCTTCTTGATACTCGTAGAGAATGCAAGCCGCATTGGAAACTGCAAATGGTTTAAATAGAAGGGCATTTTTGTATCGCTGGGTGTCAGCCGAACGTGACTAATGAACACATCTTCACCTGTATGGAAAGATGATTTGTCGCGCCGTCTGTTGTCACATTTTGCAATAAGTATCTCATTACGTTTTTGGAGAATTCGTATTCTATTGTTCCAGCTCAGTTTTCACTGCTTCAACTTGGGTTGCGTTTGCCTACGACTCAAAGTGCTCGAGCAGTTTGCGTCATAGTGCGGCAAATCTCGGATTCTGTACGATCTTTCGATCAGATCGCGATCAAGTGACTCTTGCTGGTACATTCCGTCCCACGGCCTGCCTTAACGTTTGTACGGCACTGTGGATTTTAATAATAAAAATAACTGTGAAACACGGACTAAAATATCTTCTAGAGTATTTCTTATATATAACAAAGGTATCTAATCAATAAATAGGAGCATGCAATCATCTTTCTGAGATATTCTGAAACTTTCAGTCGTCCCGCAATCTAGTGGCGTCTGTTGGTACACTATCCAACAGGAGTGTTGCAGCTGCAATTTATTCTCGCTATAAGAATTACCGTCAGATTAACCACTACATATCTCGTTTCTCAGGAATTTGAGTTTTCATTAATTTTCTTCATTGTTTCCTGTGAAAGTAGGAATGTGACGTAAATCGGCCAAGAATTTTGAAGTAAATCGGCCAAGAACATTTGGAAATTTTTGGTAACAGTCATGTCCCCTTGTAACATTACGAGTCAAGACAGCTGTAACGGAACTTGAATAGCGTAAAGTTATCGTTAAAAACGCACGCCGCGCGATTTGTTATGATTTGGTCGGTCATAATAGTAGTAACATGCTTTTGAATACAATTAAAATATAACGGCGATACCTGTTTAGCGTTATTGGAAATAATATGTAATAAATTAATGATTAAGGTAGCCGATCTTATAAGAAGAGGTAAAATTGGGCATATTAAGGTGTTTTGCTTTATATCGACTAAGCCGATGATACGGCGTCTTTTTTTTCCGTTTACTCTTAGAAGAAAAAAAAGAAAACCAGTAACGAAGTGCTAATTGTGCGTTGTGAAAAATATAGGGGCGAATTTTAAATAGCTACAGTGTATAATCAGACTAACAAATGGACATTCAGTTACGCGAAATAGCGGTCAGTGAAGTGTGGTCATTAAATTGAGTACACCTACAGGGCGGTCAATTCCAGGATAAGTCTATTCGCGTCTCACGAGGCACGCGGTATTGAGACCGGTTTTTTTTATTATATCACGGAGAGCGGGCTTCAATTTACAAAAAGGAGAAAAGCTGTATCATTATCATTGACTGTTGGTGTTATGCAACCAAAACTGTTCATCAAAGGGTTTCGGTGAATGAGTGGTGAATGCGAAATGAAACTGTGAACGAAGTTATGTTAAATAAAGCAGAAGAGACAAGACAGTTTGGTCGTATCTGTTATTATTCCATAAACCGTAACATTTATTCTCGTTGTACGAAGCCTTTATAGACGATCGTTATGACAATTTGCTTTGAAGGGATCTCGTTACGAGTTAAGTTTTGGGGACCTGGTCAACAGGGGATAGTTCTTAACTACTGCAGCTATTCTGGAATCAGGTGCTACCGTGACCGTTGTGTGTTGTCTATGGCTTAAGGTCATCATATCTCATGCTCTAAGATCGACGCGCCTTTCCTCTTGGTATAACGGTGTCTCACGGTAACCACGACAACGCAGACGGCGAAGGAAGATCCGGTAGAAGTGGCGCCACAACGTGCGGCTCGATCGAGGAGGATTGCTGCATCGAGTCGAGTGTCATCCGCATTCACGAACCCTAGAGTTGGAACATATTGTAGCAGCCAGTGAGTCTGTCCAATGAAAGAGGTATTCTTCAATAATCGCTAAAAGTGAGCGATACTACCAGGTATGATTAAAATAACTGTATAATTATAAAAAAAGGGAAGTTGAGACTTGTGATTTCGGTAGATAAATATATATAAATACATAGTGAAAATAAGTGTATGTCTTGGTAGTGAATAATCATGTCAAAACGAACGAAAAGAATACATGATAATGTGCAGTTGAGTAGAGTAATGAGTAGAGAGAGAGAGGAAAGTGAAGAGGAAAGGGATGATGTATCCCATGAGCTCAATGTGGAACAGGAGACATGTACAGATAATAATACAGTTATTGATTTAGAGCCGTTAGGAGATTCAAATACAATGATAAGTAAGGTAAGCAGCGTGGGAGAACATAAAGATCTTGAGGTTTCGGATGTAGATCAGCAAGTTGATCCTCAAAATGGAAATATTAATCAAAAAATGTTTGATATGCTGGTATCAATAAATACTCAAATGGGTGTAATGAATGGAAGACTTGGTTCACTAGAAAAAGATAATAAGCAATTAAAAGAGGACAATCAAAAGTTAAATGAAAAATTTGAGGCCAAATTTGGTTCATTAGAAGTTAAAATGGATTCTTTGGAAAGCAAACTGAACACCTTTGATTATAAACTGGAAAATACTAAGAAAGAATTAAAGGCGGACTGGGAGACTCAATTAAATGCGAAATTTGGAGAACTAGATGTAGAGTTTTCTAACACCTTAGAAAAGCAATATAATAATTTAATGGGAAAACTTCATGACGTAGAAAAGAAATATGAGGTAGTTTCGAAGAGTTATGATGGCCTGTCCAACAGGATGGTTAAGTGTGAAAGCAGCTGTTTCAATGCTAGCGCACAGATAGAAGAGCTTTCGAAACAAATAGTCGAGTTTGAGTCTGATGCTCGTAAGGGGATTGACAAGTATTTAGTAGATCAAACTAAAAGACTTGACGAAGATCTATCTGAATGGATAGAAATAAAAGGAAATGAAATTGTAGACAAGGTTAAGACTACTATTGGATCCCAGCCAAATGAAAATATCAATGAGCACCTAAGTAGAAATGATGAATTAATTAAGCTCTTCACTAGCGAATTTCAGAAAATAAAAAAGAAAATAGTTGATGAGCTACCTAAATGGCAAAAGGAAACCAATCATAAATTGGCGGAGTTAGAACGAAAGTCATCACAAAATTTGTTGACAGAGGACGAACGTTCGGAGAATAGGTCGAAGAACAACCGAACATGTGATAATAAGAAGTACAATTGTGGTGAAAAATTGCATTGGGAAATTGATGATTCGGTTGGTAAAGATGATGATTCTTTTGGTCAGCGAGGATATTTGTCTTCTTTAAAGGTGGAGAACAGCATTTTTAAAAGTAGACAATTCCCAACATTCTCCACTGAAAAGAACAACCTGCATCCGAAAATCTTTATCAATAATTTCAAAAGAATATTTCCGCGTAGCTGGTCAGAACACGACCGACTTCAATTTATAGTATCCAAAATTACCGGAGAAGCCGCATTATGGGCCGCCGAAGTAAGTGAAAGTTGCCATACTTGCGCTGAGTTTGAACAACTTTTTTTGGCTAAATACTGGTCGTCGAGTAAACAAGAGAAATTAAGAAAAGAGGTTTACCAACCTGAGTATTTTAACAGTAAAAGGAGTACTTTAAGGCAGTATTTTGAAAAGTACATAAATAAGACACGTTATTGGAGTGATCCAATTTCTCACAAGGAAGTGATCAGAATTTTGAAGGGAAGGTTGCCCATAAATATACGTGAAAAGTTAATAAATGTTCCTGACCACGATGTAGAACAATTCTTGTCGGTGATTGACTCAATAGATATGATTATGGAAGACGCAAGACAAATGAGTAGTAATCAAATGTCGACTCACCCTCATAGTAATACGAATAATTATAATAATAATTTAACGTATGATAATAATAATACCGAAAACCAGGTCAAAGCCGCATCACAGGAGCGTGGACAATCTTCATCCTATGGTTGCAATAAAAACAATGATTATAATAAATATAGAAGAGATACTTACTGTGCTAGAGGTAAACCTCGATATGGTGACGCGAATGTGCATAGTAGTGATATTAATAAGGGTAACAGGTACCCAAGTGATGGACCCAATTGCATTCGACCTTGGGAAGATAATTCGAAGCATAATGTTCATCGGCAGGGTGGAACAAATGCCTCGAGTCCTCATCCAGCACAAGGAGTTATACCAATGGGCGAAGGAGCCTCCAATGTGCGACGGGGTGAATACCATAACTCAGATCATACTGTACGGATTGTGGAAGTTCATGAACCCCCACCGATGACTCAGCGAGATAGATTAAACTAATAACAGTCACCAAATCCCTTCCTAGGATGACTGGAAAGGAGAAGGAAGGCAGGCATCAATTTGAACTGAGAGTATTAAGGTATAATAATGATCAGGATATAAGGAATGAATTAATTGAAGAAAAACCTGAAGTTTCTAATAAATGTGGACAAATTTTACAGGCAATAATTCCAACAAGTATAAATAATGTTGATGTTGAAATATTAATTGATACTGGAGCAACTATTAGTGTCATGACGTTGGACTGTTTAAAACAGATAAGCCGAGGGGTAAAAATGCCCACTTTTCCTATTACAGGATGTACCGTGTCTGGCGCGTTCAGCGCAAAAATGCAAAAAGTTGTGAAACAAGTACGTGTTGACGTTACAATACAGGGGGCTCAAATAGAAAGTACATTCCTGGTTGTTCCTAAAATGACAGTACCATGTATCTGGGGTTTGGATTTTTTATGTGAGACAGGTGCAATCATTAATTTAGAGAAAGGTGAATGTATATTTAATTCAAATGGTAATGTTTTGACAACTACCCTGAAAAAGGGGCGAGTAATTCCAAATCAATTGTGTATGAATCTAATGGCAAAATATGTCAGTATTGATGATGAAAATGTGTATGATATATGCCTTATTGAATGTTCTGAAGAAATGATGGATAAAATGTCATTGCAGGAAAAGGTGTTAGAATCAGAATATTTATCTGTTATCCAAAGGGATGAACTGTACTACTTGTTGGAAGCATATCAGTCAATTTTTAGTAAACGTCCGGGTATAATAAAAGACTTTGAATACCATATAAAGACGTATGCACATTAAACCCTTTTGTCGTACTTCCTATTCTATCCCATGGACAAAGAAAGAAGTAGTCAGAAAGGAAATCAACAAAATGTTAGAATGGGGTATTATTGAGCCCTCAGATTCTGAATATTGTAACCCTATTGTGGCGGTAATTAAACCCAATGGTGACATCAGATTGGTGTTGGATGCCAGAGAGATCAATAAGATCATTATACCTGTACAAACGCGACCGGAGAACCTAGAAGAGTTAGTACAAAAGTTTTATGGTGCCCGCTTCTTAACTTCTTTGGATATGCGTAGTTCATATTGGCAAACTAGAATATCGAAAGAATCTAGAAAGTATACTGCATTCGTTTTTCTGGGCCGAAGTTACCAGTTTACTGTCATGCCATTTGGGTTGAAAATAAGCGGTGGTGTTTTCATATCGGCATTAGATACTGTACTGGGCAGAGACCTTTTGAATGAAGTTACTTTATATGTGGATGATTTGCTAATTGCTTCTGAAGCTTGGGAGGAACATTTGGACTTATTAAGAAGAGTTTTTGCGAAATTTTTGGAATACGGAGTTACTGTAAATTTGAGCAAATCCAAGTTTGCTCATAACCAATTGAAATTTCTTGGACATATAATCACTCCTGAAGGGATAAAACCAAATCCTAAAAAGATGGATGCGATTAACAGATGTGCTTATCCAAAAAATAGAACGGAATTAAAGTCATTTATCGGCTTAGTTTCATTTTTCCGACGATTTTTACCCAATCAGTTAGGAAGCCAAGACTGTTTGTTACGGCTGTTAAGAAAAAATGTCATGTGGGAGTGGAATTCCGAATGCACGCAAGCTTTTGATAACATTCGCAATGCTTTGACTAATGCTCCACTGTTACATCGTCCGAGACTTGATCAAGATTTTTACATTGCTGCGGATGCTTCTGAAACAGGATTGGGTGCCACTCTTTTCCAGATGGACAATCCAGAAGATATCAGTACCATCAAGATAATTGGGTTTGCCAGCAGAACACTCTCTAGCTGTGAACGTGCATATTGTACTACTGAATTGGAAGTACTGGCCGTGGTCTGGTCACTTAGAAAGTTTCGCTATTTTGTATATGGAAAGAAGATCATTGTATTCTGCGACCACAAAGCTTTATCTTTTATTTTAACAGGAAGGATGTTCCATTCACGTTTAACCCGGTGGGCCTTGCTACTGCAAGAATATGATATTATGCTCAAATACATCAGAGGGAAAGACAACATCATAGCCGATGCTCTTTCAAGATTACCGAAAAGAAAGAATGCTGACGAGTGTGAAGAACGGACTATTGACTTTAAAGTCATGAATTTATCAAGGCAATATTGTGAGAGGCAGATTTCACAGCTATCTCGAAGTCTTCCACAACTGCAAGAAGATGATAAGTTGTGGAAAGCCATTAGGCAGGCTGTTGAAAGCAAAACGCTAAGTCACTCTCAAGAACAGTATCAATTAAAATCCGGAATATTGTATCGGAGGAAGGATGAAGAAGATGTTTGGAAAGTTTGTGTTCCAAATAAATATTTAGAATCACTAGTATGGTACACTCACTTGAATTGGGGTCATTTTGGTCCCGCTAAATGTACAGCCAAAATAGCACAATACTGCTATCATCCAAATTTGGGACGTATAGCTACAAATATTATTAAGAAGTGCAAAATATGTCAGAAGGCGAAACCCATAAACTATTGTCGGAAGATAGAATTACATCCTATCATCCCACAACAACCTTTAATGTTGGTGTCATGTGACGTCTGTGGGCCATGTCCCATGACACGTGGACGGTTCAAATATGTATTGGCTTTCTATGATCTCTTTTCAAAATATGTGAAATTATATCCTTTGAAAAATCTCCACGTTCGACCCATGTTACGCAAATTTATCAACAACTATATAACTGAGCTTGGCAAACCTATAATGATCTTGACAGACAACGCTGCTTATTATACAAGCAAAGTATGGAGAGACACTATGAAAGAACAAGGAATCCAGCACATTTACATCTCAAGATTTTACCCTTGTGGAAATCCGGTTGAAAGAATCTTCCGAGAGTTGAACCGATTTTTACGGACGTACATACCCAAACAACATTATAAATGGATCGATTGGATTTATGAATTTGAGAAAGTGTATAATGACTTACCACACTTATCGACAGGTTATTCACCTAACCAAATAGTATTTGGTGAAAGTATTGTGCCAGAATGGATGAAGAAATTACCTGCAATAGAACAAAAGATTACCAAGAAAGAAGATATGGTGAAGAAGGTCTACGAAAACCTGAAGCATCAAGCACAATTGAGAAAAACCCGTTTTGATAAAAATGTGAAGAAAGTAGTCACATATGATGTAGGGGAAGAAATTTTATTGAGAAATCACCCAAAAGCATCAACCAGGAAAAGACTGAATAAGAAATGGCAATATTTATATACAGGTCCATATAAAATAATGAAAATACCTCATGAAGGGAGCTACCTCCTGGCAGATTGTGATACTGATGTAATTAAAGGCTTGTTCCCTCACATAGACCTGAAGAAGTATTATCAATAATGAGCAAAATATAGATTCAAGAAACACTGAATGATACCAAGACTACACTCAGTGGACTAAATAAAAGCACCAATGGATAAATACGTACTTATACTAACTTACAAAGAAAATTAAAGAATGTACCGATGATTTCCATGAGATACCTTCTTGGTATCAGCAACAATGACGACGCTGAAATACGATTTATCCTCTCACTGAACGACGGGGATGGATGATTTGAAAGTGGAATTAAGAGGAAAAGAAAAGGACCAAATCCTCTCTGGTTAAACAAGTGGCCTAATAAGGGTTTTGGCCTAGGATGCCAATCGTCGAACCCGGCTGTGATCCCTGCCTTGCACAGTCGGTTGAAGAACTGAGGGCTTCATCAAGAAAAAAAATGTGGTGTGAATATGAAGTGATTAGTGCAAAGTGCTTCTAAGACAACCTATAAACAAATGTGGAATTTAGTTAAGGGCATTTTGTCTAGGCCCATTAACTCAACTTAAATATTGTAGAATGTATGTACTGACTTGTTGAGTGAATCTGAGAGTGAGTGTATCCGCCGAAACAAATACCCTCTCCCGTCACAGTACACAAAAAAAAATAAGCCTGTTCTGTCTGGAACCCTCTTCAAGACATCACAGTCTTGGGGGGCCGTGTAACATTACGAGTCAAGACAGCTGTAACGGAACTTGAATAGCGTAAAGTTATCGTTAAAAACGCACGCCGCGCGATTTGTTATGATTTGGTCGGTCATAATAGTAGTAACATGCTTTTGAATACAATTAAAATATAACGGCGATACCTGTTTAGCGTTATTGGAAATAATATGTAATAAATTAATGATTAAGGTAGCCGATCTTATAAGAAGAGGTAAAATTGGGCATATTAAGGTGTTTTGCTTTATATCGACTAAGCCGATGATACGGCGTCTTTTTTTTCCGTTTACTCTTAGAAGAAAAAAAAGAAAACCAGTAACGAAGTGCTAATTGTGCGTTGTGAAAAATATAGGGGCGAATTTTAAATAGCTACAGTGTATAATCAGACTAACAAATGGACATTCAGTTACGCGAAATAGCGGTCAGTGAAGTGTGGTCATTAAATTGAGTACACCTACAGGGCGGTCAATTCCAGGATAAGTCTATTCGCGTCTCACGAGGCACGCGGTATTGAGACCGGTTTTTTTTATTATATCACGGAGAGCGGGCTTCAATTTACAAAAAGGAGAAAAGCTGTATCATTATCATTGACTGTTGGTGTTATGCAACCAAAACTGTTCATCAAAGGGTTTCGGTGAATGAGTGGTGAATGCGAAATGAAACTGTGAACGAAGTTATGTTAAATAAAGCAGAAGAGACAAGACAGTTTGGTCGTATCTGTTATTATTCCATAAACCGTAACATTTATTCTCGTTGTACGAAGCCTTTATAGACGATCGTTATGACAATTTGCTTTGAAGGGATCTCGTTACGAGTTAAGTTTTGGGGACCTGGTCAACAGGGGATAGTTCTTAACTACTGCAGCTATTCTGGAATCAGGTGCTACCGTGACCGTTGTGTGTTGTCTATGGCTTAAGGTCATCATATCTCATGCTCTAAGATCGACGCGCCTTTCCTCTTGGTATAACGGTGTCTCACGGTAACCACGACAACGCAGACGGCGAAGGAAGATCCGGTAGACCCTTTATATATTACATACATATATGTGTCAAGTTAGATTAGTAAATCTTATGATCTTCCTCTCGACTTGAAGATAACTAAACTCATCCAAGTACTGGTCAGCCTTCCATCACCTTACTGGTTCCCACTGTACTGGTAACCACCGTCATGGAATGCGCTGATGCCTCGGTCGCTCCACTTGCTCCCAGTCTCCAGTACTTCGGGCAGTTGCTCCCCTCCGACGTAAATTCTCCAGTCACAGCACCAGACATTAAATTTATACTCTGGTCAAAACGCAACACGGCCCCTGGTCATGACTCTCTCACCTACCACCACATAAGAGAAAACCCTTCTCCTTCCCGACTGGGCTTGCCAATTTATGCAACGTCATCCTCTCTACTGGCTTCTACCTTGACCTGTGGAAGACTTCCCACATCCCCTTATTCCTCAAATCCAACAAACCCCCTTCCGTCATCTCCTCCTATCGTCCCACCTGCCTCACCTCGGTCTTCAGTAAGGTCTTCAAATCCATCCTCTACCATCGTATCTCAGTCTTCAGTAAGGTCTTCAAATCCATCCTCTCCCATCGTATCCATCACCACATCAATCAACACCATCTCCTCCCCCTTACCCATTGTGACTTCCAACCCACCTTCTCCGCCGAAGACCAACTCCTTAACCTCATCCACCTTCTCTCCCTCCAAATTAACTCCCGTCACTCCACCATTTTTGTTTCCCTCGATCTCCAAAATGCCTACGTCTGCATATGCAACCAGGTCTCCTCTTTAAATTCCAAACCTACACTCTGTCTATCAATTTTGACTGTCTGGTCACTTTCTTCCTCTCATGCCGTCCTTCCTATGTCACCCTCCACGACACCAACTCCTGTATCTTTTATCCCACTGCTGGTGTCCACCAAGGGCTCTGTCCACTCCCCTCCCCTCTATTTCCTGTAGATTGCAGGTATGCCCAAGCCAATCCCAACTGTACACCTCCTCCAATATGCTGATAACACTATCTTCTGGGCTTTCTATCCTACCCTTCATCAGTCCCAATGCCCCATCCAATCCCACCTTCACCGGCTCACCACTTGGTGTAACCCCTCCAAAACCCATGCAATCATTATAGGGCACACTACCTGCTCCTTCCATCTCCATGATTTCTACCTAACCATTTATGGTCATCCCATCCAGCTCATCCCCATCCTGAGACTCCTTGGCCTCAACCCCAACTAACATCTCACCTGGACCCCTCATCTCCTGAGAATCCAGCAGAGAGCCCACTCCCGCCTCTGCCTCCTGTCTGATCAGACATGGTGATTGAATCCTTCCACCATCCTCCACACCTACAGATCCCTCATCCATCCTATGATCTGTTATGCCAGCGTTGCCTGGTTATTTGCCTCCCACTTTTATAAGGCCCTCCAAATACTAGAACGCCACACACTCTCCCTTCATTTCCCCACACAACTCCTGTATGACCCACACCCTTCTCCCACCTCCTCCATTTCTTCCAACATCTCCACATCCTTTACACTGTCCACAGGCTTGATCTCCCCCACCCCCTGGTTTCCTCACTCCTCTCTACCACCCACCTGCTGCCCCATTCCTGTGTAAAACTAAGGAAAGGAACAAACTGACACAAGTAGGTCATAATCAAAGTCATACAAGAAAAGTAATACCCATAAAGGTACACTTGTGAGCAGATCTCACGGCATCAAAAGCATTTCCTGAACCTACTATTCAGGACGCAAATCCATCATCATGAGTAGGAGATAGAGCACGGTGGGTGGAGAGAGAAATTACTGACATGTGCGTCATTAAAATATAACAAAGACCTGTTTAAAAGGGGTATTACAATAATTTGACGTTAAGAAGCAACATAGATAGCGCAATGACCGTTAATATATTACTCATCTTCTTGAAATCTATATAAGTCTATATATAAAATTCTTGTATATGTACTGTACGTACTGACAAGCTTTTCTCCACGACCATCCTCTGCCACTCATGGTTCCCTTGTTCTTCTTTTGCACAATTACCACGTCCTAACATTACTAAACTAGCACTGACCTTGTGGTGTTACCCACAGTTAAACATGCCTACCTAACCCAACGTTCTTGCCAGTATGGATGGAACAGGGTGACGATTGTATAAGCGACCGTATTCACTTATACGGTAGAGTTCAAAAGTCATAGAGAATACAGTTTCTTCTAAGAGAACTAAGTGTCCCACATCGCCCGTTATATTGAAATATCTGGTAACAACCATCACCCACTTTCACCTACCACATTGTGGATGAAACACGTTGAGGACTCTATCACCATCATACTGCATCGTGAATGAAACAATAAAAATATTTTCATATAGATGGTAAAGTTCTTAAGTCATATTTTACTTAGCTTTATCTAAGAGTCTTTATTTTTAAATATTTCGCGTATTTTTGTCAACAGGACTCGCCCACTGCCAAGCACCGCAACCAAACTACTTTACTAACAGGATAACTGCATTCATAATATCGTTAATGAGATCTACGTCGGTATGCATCTCATTTCTAAACCGGTACTCATGCCTTCTCGCATGACATAAATTCAGACTCGGGGAGCATCGGGTTTCTCAGCCAGTTTGCAGATAAAATAAAACATTGAACTGAAACATAGAGTACCATAAACCTTGTATACTTTGACTGCCGTGGTTTCTTTGACCGCTCATACACTAAAACTTTTACAGCTCTCTGCTGGCACTCAGTTGGGTTTTTAGTGTACTCTGTTCGATGGTAAAGTTCCAGCAGTATACGATAAATGACACTATGTAGCACAGATTTTCTTGCGCAACAGTTGGCGAACATGTGACTTATAACTGCATAGCAAAAATTGTTTGAAAATCTGTTTGTGCAAAATCCTCCGATATAACGTACGTTACTCGATTAATTCTCAAACAGACTACTGATTAGTTTTTGTTTACGTCTACTGTTTCTGAGATCAAAGTATAATCCGTCGTAGGTCCCTCGAACAAAAAACGGTGCCCAGAACTTGGAAGAAAGCACAGGTAACGCCTGTCTATTAGAAGAGTAGTAGAATTGATCCACAAAACTACCGTCCAATATCTTTGACATCAATCTGTTGTAGAAACTTAGAATGTATCTTAAGCTCAAGCATAATGAGGTGTTTTACTGTTGTCCTCTTCAGGGCGGTTGTACTTTATTATCAACCCCTTACAATATCTTTTCTTCCGTTCGTGTCATTAGATGGCCACTGGATGCAATCATATTGATAACCAAATAAATTCTTGTACGTTTTTCATTGGGAATCGAATCAAGACAACTTTATTACTTATGCTTTAATCACGGTTGTACTGCTTAGGGCTTTTTCCCAGCATCCTCACCATCTGGACCACCACGTCTTTCAACTGCCCCTCCCTTTGTATAAACGTTACTCTGTGACCTTCAAATCTCAGTACATTTGTCCTTTCTCTTTGGACATTCTCTGTTCCTTCCTCGAAGCAGTCTCTAATTTTTCAGCGCTTTTTGGATGCAAACATTGAATAATGCCGATCGTAATTAGCAACTTAGTTTTACGTCTCACATTATTCACGCTTATTGCTCATGTTGACCAAAACTTATTGCCACCACTACATCTTCATTCAAATACTACATAACCCTCCTGCACTATTTCACCTAATGTTGCTCCAGTATGTTGAACAATAGTTGCCATGACATACTGCTGAATGCCTTTTTGCCAGGTCGATGGCAGCTATAAGTGCAAATTTATTCTTGTGAGCTCTGTTTTCATGCACTGCATCTCTTTTCAGAAAAAGAATTAGTTTACGCTCAGGATAGCTCCTACTTTATTTCCACCCCTTGGCAGTATCTTTCTTATGTAGACAGTAAGATTCTGGCACGGTACTGACTCAATATGTTAACAGAAGACTACTATTAATGCTAAAATTCTAACATATTCCTCGAAGTCTCTAAGGAACCTGCTTGTCATTTAATTCTCACGTTTTATTCTGTAATGTTAACTGTCTGCTTCAAATCCAGTTGCATGCAGGAGCTCTGGAAGTATTTTATCAGTCCCCAGTGGTTTATTGTTTTCTCAACGCCTGATCGAATTCTTCGCACATGATCCCACCACCTTCTTCCCTAGGATCCTCGTTCACCGCATTCTGTAGTACTTTATCTAAGTTGAGATTATCATTTTCATCATACAGCTTTCCATCCCTTTATCACCTCCTCATGTTCCATTCTGTTTCTCAATTCCATTATACCAAAGTTAACATCTTCGAAAACGTTACAGCTTACTTTGTAGTCTGTGTCCATTTTATTAACTTTCAGACGTTGCCCGACTTCAATGTGTCTGCCTTTCAAAAACTTTGCCTTTTCTTTCGTTACTTTCCTATTTATTAGATTTGTTACGTGTTGTTTTTCTACAGTTTGAATTTTTTAAAATTATTCTTGTGTTCCATTTAAACAGTCAAGTAGAAGAAAATATATAATCTCCTCTCTATCTACTTACTTTTCCCAGTCATTTCTTCTATGATTTCATCCCGCTACGCTTCATCATTTCATTATTCTCCTGTTTCGTATATATATATATATATATATATATATATATATATATATATATATATATGTGTGTGTGTGTGTGTGTGTGTGTGTGTGTGTGTGTGTGTGTTCTTTATCTAAATTCTTGTAACTATAGGTTTTATTTAAAAGGTTTTTAATTTTAAGTTGATCCTTGTTAATACCAAGCAGTAGTTGCAATCAATGTAAAATGCGACATAGTTCCTATCCTTAACTGGGTTCCTGAATCTAAATTTCAGTGGAGTATTATTTGGAATATCCTTCGTATATACAGTGCTTTTATGTGAACCTAGTGTGGGATTTGTATTCAGGCAGTATGTTGCTTATTGCTGGTGACTCTTCCTTTCAAAATTCTGCCTTATGTCGCCTCTCATATTCCCCTTACCGAGAACAAATCAACCCGAAGTCCTTAATATTAAACTTCTCATCATCATTACCAGGACCCAGCCATTTGACAAACTGTGTTGGACACTACTTCCTCCCCTTAAGCCTCTCCAGCTATGTGCACCGTATTTCTCCTGTATGATTTCTAATTTCATCTACTCCCCTTCCATTAGCCTGTCATCTCTTTTTTTTCATGTCTCTAAGAATTCAAAGAAAAACTTCGTCTGTTAATCTAGCATCCATTCACCCGAGTATACCTCCTCTCCCTTTTCATCCTCCCTCTTTATTTTCATTAAAATCATAACTGTGTCATCCATCTTCCACTCCAGTTTGTGCTCCATTCACTTGTTTGTAATACTAAATATGTTGTAGGATTATGAAACTATGAAACCTATCTCTGTTCTCACCCATTATGACGTTTCCAGAAGACAAAAATGTCATGTATGAAAGCCAAGATGGATTCCGTAAACAGAGAGCTTGCGAAACACAGCTTGCTCTTTCGTTCAGACTGTTGTCGTATTCCGTAACTCCCGAAAACCATTCGGTACAGTTCCGCACTTCCATTTAGTAAACGAAACACGAGCTTGTCGAGTATCAAAACAGATTTGTGACTGCTTTCAGGAGATAAAATTAAAAAATTTATTCCTAACGGGATGACTTTTATACGTGTAAAGTTTATTTACGGTGTGCTCCAGAAAAACGTTATACAGTCATTACTGATTAAAACATGTATTTAATCCAGTGGGTAACGTCAGAAGCTCTTTGAGGCTCTTTACGCTGAGGTGACAAAAGTCATGGGATACCTCCTAACATCGTGTTGGACCTCCTTTTGCATGGCGTAGTTCAGCAGTTCAGCGAGGCAGGGAGTCAACAATTCGTTTGAAGTCCTCTGCAGAAATAACGAGCAGCGCTGCCTGTATAGCGGTCCATAATTGGGAAAGTGTTGCCAGTGCAGGATTTTGTGAGCGAACTGACCTCTCGATTGTGCCTCATAAATCTTTGTGGAATTCACGTCTGGCTGTCTGTGTGGCCAAACCATTCAGTCAAATTGTTCAGAATATTCTCCAAACCAGTTGCGAACCATCGTGGCCCTATGACATGGACCATTTCCATCCATAAAAATTGCATCGTTGTTTGGTGACATGAAATACATAAATCGTTGCAAATGGTCTCCAGGTAGCCTAATATAATCACATCCAGCCAATGATCGCTTCAGTTGGACCAGAGGACCCAGTCCATCCTATGATAACACAGAAAACACCATTATGGGACCACCATCAGCTTGCACAATGCCTTCTTGACAACTTGGGTCTATGACATCATGGGGTCTGCGCTAAGCTGTGCGAAGTGGCATGAGCCCCCTCTCATATTTCTATCTTTGAGTAATTCGAATTTCCTCTCTAATTGCATGCGGTGAAAAGATGCTATTCCTTCACAAGCAGACTTCCTACGCAGCGTCTCTCGTCACCCAGGTGGTCCGGTGACAGGCGGGTTCTGCTGGTCTTGAAAGGGTTAAGTCGACGGGTGTGAGGGGGTCGAGCGGATGCTTTCCAGACGCCGACATTGTCATAAGAGCGGCGGCGTCACGCCCACAGGGGCCTGACGGAGTGGCTGGGCTAGAGATTCCGTTACTTCGCAGAAACGTAGTGAAAATAGTTTCTGCCGTGCTACCAGCGAGGCGTGGGAATGACTTGTGTTCCCAGGCAGTCTTGGCGGGCAAATTCCCGCGTTTTCTGCAAAATCATAGCTGTGATTGGCTTTCTCAGGGAATAGCTCCGTGACGTAGCAAAATCGGCGCAGAAATTGGCGCCAAATATCACCATTGGTGGAATAGTAACGAATTGGCAATAGCAATTCTCCGCCGAGTTTCGAGTTGCTGATTGGAACGTTTAACCACGACCACTGTCGTGGGGGCGGGAATGTCCTGTGTTCGGCTTGTACGGGTGCTCTTGAGAGAGTCGGCTCTCGCCTTTTGGTCAGAGTAGGTTACAAGACTGAGCTCTCGCTACTCTGGACATCCTGCCTTCTGTTGGCTGTCTAATATACTTTCATTTAATTGTAACTGCTTGACGAAGTTGCTGAAGTTTCGACATCAATGTAGCTTTCCGAGTGCACTTGGCAATTGAGCGTTCTGTGTACAAGCGGCCTATGTTGTCTGTCTTGAGCAGTTTTGGCTAAAGTCGACTGTATCAGAGTTATTGTGTGACTTCGCTTGTTGAAATCAATCACTGTACCATCAGTGATTGTGTGGCGAGCCTTCTACGTCTCCCTCAGAGGCGCATTTGTACTGCTAGGAAGACTTTAGTCTGGAACAACCAGACCAGGATAATTTGTTTTGGGCTATACTCGCGACATTGTCATCACCACGAAGGGACGTAGAAGCAACCAGCCATCGCCTCCAGTATACCAGATCGTCTCCTTGCAGTTAAGAAGGCAGCTTGGAAATGTACGTCCGCAGCACAGACAAATAAGGGAATTTTGATAGGTGATAATCAGAGCTCAGCAGAGCGCGCCGTTCGTCTTTTCTAACTTTGTTCTGTCTTGGGTGTTCATTGTCTGAGTTATCACTACTGTAGCAGCAATTAATGGTGGGTTGGCTGGGTGTTTCTTTTAAGATTTGAGTTGCAAGGAATTGGCTCCACATACCACTTCATCAAAAATATCACAATCTAGTTTATGGACAACTTCACCTTCACATCATTTATTTGAGTATCCAATTTGATGTATTGTAAATGTTTCATGTGTTTTGTTTATTATTTTGAGTTTAGTCATAATAAATCAAATTGTTATTTTGGACAGAACTTTCATTCTGTTAATTGGTAGAGCAACCCTTTCATTTCTCACTACGTTAATAAAACTTACCTTTATCTAGTTAATTTCTATATAATTAAATTATTGCAGGTGCCAAATTCTCTTCTACTCTACTTGCAGCGTCGATTACAGTCAGTTCGCGTTTCTTCTTAATCCTTGTGCAACAACAAAAGTCGGAGTTAAAAAAGAGGGGGCTTAGAGCATCATTTCCATATGAAGACTCTAAAAGAATTTAGTGTTAAATACACTGCTAGCCCCGGCACCTCGCAGCTGTACCCCTATCATCAGCTCCTACCAACTGATATCTGGATTCATCTTCCCAGGCCACGATTTTGCAGTCGTCTAGGATCCAACCGATACGTTCACGAGACCAGGGCGGCGCTACAGGTGATATCTTGCTCTTAGCAAATGATATTGGCAGTAGATCATCTGCTGCCGTAGCCCATTAACAGCTGATTTCGCTGCACTGTCCTAACGGATACGTTCATCATACATCCCTCACTGATTTCTGCGGTTATTTCACGTTGTGTTGCTTGTCTGTTAGCACCGACGACTCTACGAAAGAGCCGCTGCTCTCGGTTTTTAAGAGAAAAGTATCGGCCACTGCGTTGTCCGTGGTGTGAGGTAATGCCTGATATTTTGTATTTTCGGCACGATCTTGACATTATGGATCTCCAAACATTGAATTGCCAGACGATTTCCGAAATGGAATGACCACTGCGTCCATCTCCAACTACCCCTCCGCGTTCAAACACTGTTAATTCCCGTAGTGCCGCTATAATCACGTCGGAAACCTTGTCACTTCAATCACCTAAAAAAATGGTTCAAATGGCTCTGAGCACTATGCGACTTAACTTCTAAGGCCATCAGTCGCCTAGAACTTAGAACTACTTAAACCTAACTAACCTAAAGACAGCACACACATCCATGCCCGAGGCAGGATTCGAACCTGCGACTGGAGCGGTCGCTCGGCTCCAGACTGTAGCGCCTAGAACCGCACGGCCACTTCGGCCGGCTCAATCACTCAAGAACAAACGACAGCTCCACCAGTGCATTGCCCGTTTATACCTTCTGTATGTCATATTACTGCCATCTGTATACGTGTGTATCGATATCCCACGATTTTGCTACCTCAATGTATAGTTGACTCTAGGAATGTTGCAACATCGAAAAAGTGTAGCGTAGAAAGATACGCAAGAGATGGATTATTTCCGAAGGAACTGGCAGATAACCATGGTCGTAAATAAATGTTGGGAGGTTCCACGCCCTCTTTTGCATGTCTCCTCTCATTTTATCAATTTTACTGATGTTCTATGTCATTGCACGGTAGTAACAGGTTATTGTAATGAGAGTATTTGTACTGAGAGCTCAAAAAATACTTTTCACTTGATTACTAAACATGTTGTTTTACTTCCCTGGGTGACCTGTGCGAGGAGTGCATCGGAGGATGCGGCACACTGCATTTCTGATTGGGGGCTGCAATTCGCTGAATTCTGAGGGGTTCGTACAATAGGCTAAAGCGCCTAGCGGAACGACTGACATCGGTCGAGTTTCGCCTATTGTATGCGGGGGGAAACAACCTGCGAGACGTCTGAGGGTCGCCGCAGTTCATGTGTTTACCATTCAGGCGCGTCCGGAACGAAGGTTCCTGGCACCGACTGACTACATTGTCCTCTTGATTCTGAGAATACTTGTGGACTGTACCCTGCTGGGTGTGACTGTCTGGCACCGGATGGCCGGTTGTCTAGGCAGGTTGTTTTTGTAGCCGGTCAAACGGCAAGTTCAGTGCCTTCAGCTGAATAGTAGAGGCATGATTGGTCAACTTAAACTGAGGCTAGTTGACGTCATAAAACCCTGCTCGAAATTGGAGGGAATGGTCGCTATTGACGCGAATGATGTTCCAAGAGAGTGTGGAGGAATTTTGGAATCAGCACTGAATGCTGATTGTCGGTTTTCGAGTAGAGTAGGGAGTTGAGCAATGCTGGCTTCACTGCTTGCATCGCATCACAGAGGATTTGGGATCTGATCTTCCTCAGAGTCGGACGGTCTTGCGACTTGGTCGCTCGTTTTCGGAAGAACTTAGAATTCTCGGACAGCCTTCGCGGCCAGGGGTTGACACACAGATGCTGCACGGCAGAAGTCGGCGCCTGCATCATCAGGACGCTGCCTACCGACGACGTGCTGCAGATTTCAGTACTGGTACAGTATTTTGCGGCTCCAGCATTGTAGGACCTTACCAATTTTATACTGAATCCCTCAGCAGCACGCCCGTTCACTTTGCTACAAGTACACCTTGCTTGTTTCTCCACGTGATCCCATTTGAGCTCTCACTACCAATTGCGATACTGCTATATAGTCGGGAGATTAATATTTGATTCATTAGGACGTCCAGTCATTATCGACAGTCGTTTGAATCACAGAGAGTAGGAGCCCCTTGTTCTCGAGCCAACTCTTACTCTCATAATATTTCAGTATACCCTATCCTTTAACCTACTGTGTGTGTCGACAATCATGTGCACTTATGTTCTGATGTATAAAAAATCTCGTTGTAATATTTAATCCGCATATCATTTCGTAGATATAGGCAGAATCCCATTTCCTGTTGTTTATTATGATAAAGTTCTTTTTTTCTGAGTATATTACGATTTTTATTAAATTATTGTGAGTGTGCCCTCTTTATTTTACCAACTAGCAGGGTCCACCATCATTTTCTTTCATTACCGTTGCTCACATAATCAATTATGTGGTATGTCACGAGGGGGTCGAGTGCATGTCCAGTTCTCATGCAAAATTCTTCTGAATTAAAGAGGTACAAACTCTTCTTCACCCCGGCACCTCGCAATGTAACAAACTGCGCATAATTAGACGAAGAGATCCATTACTATTCGATTACGCTATTTTGAAAAAAAAAACAATGGAATCAGTAGCTCTCTTGTTTCAGTTTATTGTCTTTCGGGACGTGCCCTTTCAGCCATCTCAATAGTCAACTTTGACGATTCGAACTTAGGAACAAAGCAACCCCCAGTCCTCCAGTGTAGAAAATCTCCGACCCGGCCAGTGATCCTGGCAATAACTCTCTCAAAACACCTAGGAGTAACTGTCCGGAGTGTCCTAACGTGGAATGAGTTTTTTTCACGGCTATAACCGGTTCGTCACCTGCTACACTGTCCGAGAAAGGTGCACAGACGTCGTGCGGTGACCTGGGACTGGAAACAGGAGCACTGCTTGTGGTGCTCCGCCGCACACAGCTCGTATTTGGTCAAGTGAAGCATCCCGCAGACAAGTATTCAGACCATTGTGAGACAGTCGAGATTGATACTCGTGTTACGGTATGTGCATGGGAAACGTTTTGCATCGCGTAGATTTATACTGTTAAAATTCCAAGAGGCTACATTCGAAATACACTCCTGGAAATTGAAATAAGAACACCGTGAATTCATTGTCCCAGGAAGGGGAAACTTTATTGACACATTCCTGGGGTCAGATACATCACATGATCACACTGACAGAACCACAGGCACATAGACACAGGCAACAGAGCATGCACAATGTCGGCACTAGTACAGTGTATATCCACCTTTCGCAGCAATGCAGGCTGCTATTCTCCCATGGAGACGATCGTAGAGATGCTGGATGTAGTCCTGTGGAACGGCTTGCCATGCCATTTCCACCTGGCGCCTCAGTTGGACCAGCGTTCGTGCTGGACGTGCAGACCGCGTGAGACGACGCTTCATCCAGTCCCAAACATGCTCAATGGGGGACAGATCCGGAGATCTTGCTGGTCAGGGTAGTTGACTTACGCCTTCTAGAGCACGTTGGGTGGCACGGGATACATGCGGACGTGCATTGTCCTGTTGGAACAGCAAGTTCCCTTGCCGGTCTAGGAATGGTAGAACGATGGGTTCGATGACGGTTTGGATGTACCGTGCACTATTCAGTGTCCCCTCGACGATCACCAGTGGTGTACGGCCAGTGTAGGAGATCGCTCCCCACACCATGATGCCGGGTGTTGGCCCTGTGTGCCTCGGTCGTATGCAGTCCTGATTGTGGCGCTCACCTGCACGGCGCCAAACACGCACACGACCATCATTGGCACCAAGGCAGAAGCGACTCTCATCGCTGAAGACGACACGTCTCCATTCGTCCCTCCATTCACGCCTGCCGCGACACCACTGGAGGCGGGCTGCACGATGTTGGGGCGTGAGCGGAAGACGGCCTAACGGTGTGCGGGATCGTAGCCCAGCTTCATGGAGACGGTTGCGAATGGTCCTCGCCGATACCCCAGGAGCAACAGTGTCCCTAATTTGCTGGGAAGTGGCGGTGCGGTCCCCTACGGCACTGCGTAGGATCCTACGGTCTTGGCGTGCATCCGTGCGTCGCTGCGGTCCGGTCCCAGGTCGACGGGCACGTGCACCTTCCGCCGACCACTGGCGACAACATCGATGTACTGTGGAGACCTCACGCCCCACGTGTTGAGCAATTCGGCGGTACGTCCACCCGACCTCCCGCATGCCCACTATACGCCCTCGCTCAAAGTCCGTGAACTGCACATACGGTTCACGTCCACGCTGTCGCGGCATGCTACCAGTGTTAAAGACTGCGATGGAGCTCCGAATGCCACGGCAAACTGGCTGACACTGACGGCGGCGGTGCACAAATGCTGCGCAGCTAGCGCCATTCGACGGCCAACACCGCGGTTCCTGGTGTGTCCGCTGTGTCGTGCGTGTGATCATTGCTTGTACAGCCCTCTCGCAGTGTCCGGAGCAAGTATGGTGGGTCTGACACACCGGTGTCAATGTGTTCTTTTTTCCATTTCCAGGAGTGTAAGTATGGAGCGGCGTCTTACTTCGTCCCGTACAAACAATCCGATTAAAAGTATCCGTATACCCCTTTGAAGCACCGAATTAAGCGCTAGCTGTGACGACAGGCGGATCCGCCAGTGTAAAAGGAGGTGCGGAGTTTTGTGTTGTCAGTAGAGAAGCAGTAACCGCAGCATGGGTCTCTCAGAGACCCCAGGGCCTTCTAACGTGGGCTGGTCACTGGATGTCACCTGAGTAACAGATCCATCAGGTACGTGTCAACCCTTGTAAATGCGCCCGTGTCAGCTGTCGGTGATGTGACTGTGACGTGGGAAAACGAAGCAATAACCACAGCTAAAAACCAAGAACAGGCAGACCTCATCCACTGACTGCCATGGACCGTCCAGCATTGCGGAAGACGGCTACAGAAGATCGCATGCAATAAATGGAAGGAATCGCTCATGAGTTCTAAAGTGCTATGCCAGTAAATATTTCAATATCAAAGTGAACTGCTCTTATTACTTTCACATTTCTATAGAAATCGCTGGTGTGAATTTTGACATTTTTTTCGTAAATAAGAGAGGCACAATTCACCTCCTACCGTTTGCTACCACTTTTTCTCCATTACCCGTCTCTCTTGTAGCGGCTTACAGTGTATGCATCAATGTAATTAGATTTAAGTAGTGTAAGCTGGAAGCATGAATGGTCAACAAAAACATTGGGAACAAGAGCCCATCACCCACAAACAAGCCAGAAGGTTTTGACCTACCGAGGAAACTTTGGTGCCGCCTCAACAGGTTAAGGACTGGACATGGTTGTTGTAGCTACTTCAGGTACAAATGGGGCTGGACCAGTTCACCAATGTGTGAATGTAATCAAGTAGAGCAGACAATTGAACATTTAGTCCAACGCTGTCCACTTCATTCATACCCTGGAATTCCCGATGACTTGTTGACTCTCACACCCAGCTTAATTAACTGGTTGAAAAACACGGACTTTAAGGTTTAATCTTGTCTTATATCATATGTATATTGTATAAAATCGTTTGCCTTATATCAACTGCATAACGTATAAAATCATCACACGATTTAAAAAAAAGTAGTGTAATTAGATTAAATAGTGTAATAACTATAATCTCTACTTTCGTCTATGTTCCATGAAAACAGCGCTGTACCGAAACTTTGTCGCTAATGATAAAAAGATTTTTTTTTTTCGGTGTAATCAGAGTTGGAGGGAGATCATTTTGGTGATGTGTCGATTTGCGCGCCAGCCATGTGCTACTAAGTGGAGATTTGAACATCTCAGAAAAATCGAATCTTTTCAATCTAAATTTTCTACACGAAGTCCGACCTATGCTACTGCACGTAAAGCAAAATTATTTGCAGCATCACTCTTAATACAGACACGGTCCACTGTCACCAAACGTAACTGCTCACCAGCCGGCCGCGGTGGCCGAGCGGTTTTAGGCGCTTCAGTCTGGAACCGCGCGACTGCTACGGTCGCAGATTCGAATCCTGCCTCGGGCATTGATGTGTGTGATGTCCTTAGGTTAGTTAGGTTTAAGTAGTTCTAAGTTCTAGGGGACTGATGACCTCAGATGTTAAGTCCCATAGTGCTCAGAACCATTTGAACCATTTTAACTGCTCACCAACAAAGTTTCGGCATCTGATTATTAACAGACCAGGTAACAAAATTGATCGTAGCAGACCATTCACAGTAGAAATTGTAATGCATCGTCATTAGTTGGCTCATTTCTGATTTTGATACTAGATTCCTCCGGTGGTCATAGCTCGCAACGACTTCAGAATAAGTAACATCTGGAAGAATGCTGCATCAGCAATTTATCTCGAATTTAAGTCTTATTTTTAGGGGATGAGCTACAGCTACTATCAGTCCTGCTGCCACAGTGGTTGTGCGTAGGTGGTTAAAACGAATGGTTTACAGTGGTGGAGCAACTTCACGTTTCTGAAGTCAATGCTGAGCAGCGCAAGAGGCTGTGTGAAGAGCGGCACCACTGGATGACTGCTAGCGAGTGATTAATCGCGATATACGCCATGGAAATCCCATGTAAGGGTTAGGTATGGCAACTGCCTGAAAAAAGTTACCTGCAATCCTGTTTAGTGGCAACAGCGACGCACCGAACAGATGGCTTTATTGGATTGGGGGGGGGGGGGAGTTAGTGGTTAGGGTGTGGTCTCTTTATAGTGCTTAATAAAATGCTAAATGCTGAAGGTTGTGAACATTTTATAACATACGGGAGACGAACAGTTCAGAAGCGATTACTGTTTGCTTAAGCATGAGAAATCACTCTGTTGCAGAATAATTTAGACAAGATATCTGTATGATGCACAACGTGGCAAATGAGTCTAAATCATGAAAAGTGTGAAGTCACGCCTATGAGCACTAAAAAGAATCAGCTGCATTTTTGTTACACGATAAATCACAAAAATCTAACGGCTGTGAACGCAATTAAATACTTAGGGATTACAGTTACGGGTAACTTAAATTGGAACGATCACATAAATAATGCTGTAGGGAAAGCGAACCATACACTGCGATTTATTGGCAGAATACATAGTACATGTAATAGGTTTACTAAAGAGACTGCTTACATACGCTTCCTCGCCATCTTGTGGAGTATTGCTCCGAGGTGCCGGATCCGTATCAGACAGAATTGACGGCGGACATCGAAAAAGTTCAAAGAAAGGCTGCTCGTTTCGTATTATTGTGAAACACGGTTGGGCGGGCCATGGAGTTGATACACAAATTGGGTTGGCAGCCACTAAAATAAAGGCTTTTTTCGCTGCGGTGAGACCTTCTCATCAAATTTCGGTCATCAACTTTCTCCTCAGAGCACCGAGCGAGATGGCGCGAGATTGCACCAGACAAATGCCTGGATGGTTCCTTTGAAATGGCACGGGTGATTTCCTTTCCCAACCTTGACATAATCCGAGCTTATGTTCCGTCTCAACTGACCTCGATATCGGCGGGAAGTTAAACCCAATCTTCTTTCCTTCCTTCCTTCCTCAGAGTGTGAAAATATTTTGTTAGAACTTGTACGAGAGTGGAACCGTAGAGAAGTAGATTGAAGGTGGTTCTGAAACCTCTGGTAGGCAGTTGTAACACCTCCGTTTTTATCCCGACCTGATCTGATCGAATAGCAGCCCAATATTTATTGTTAACATGACCATGAACCTAATGGGGCTGGTAATCGGAATTGACTGCTACGAAAGTTGTTACTTTCCAGTTCGTCCTGTTCAATACTATAATACTGAATGTATGGTAATAAGGGACACCAACACAGTTTTACTAATTACGAACTATATTCTTCTCAAAACACAAAAAGGAGACAGTCGCTGCCTTCGTCATACATATCTAATTACGGCTAATCTCAGCACACGCTTTCTTCATCTGCCATTATCGTCACACGCTAATCCATCACTGCATCCAACACTGCAATCCAAGGTTAGGCCGGCGCGGTGGACGCGAAACCAAATATCGGCACTAGTACCGTCACTGATCACTCTTATACAGATACGTCATCACTTTCCCGGTACTTATTTGTTATTTAGGGGTCTAACCACGGCGATGGTGACACCCTTCTCGGTTAAAAACCCTGTATTCCCATAATGGCCTCCACACACACACACCATTCCCGCCAACCACTCTGGCTCATCTCGACACTCGCAGCACGTCACAATCGATTGTTCGCCCTATCGACCTGTGCCGAGCGCAGAGTTATAGTAACGGCCTACGGACCCCTTACACAGTTAATTGTGCATTGCAGAGTAATCATGTAGATACAGACGTAGATATTGTAAAGCAGCATCTGTGAGACAACGATTTGTGATTGTAACGTTCTGAAATTGATTGGCCTCCTCAAAGTGCTGAAATAAACCCATTGGAACATAGCTGGGGTAGATTAGAACGTCGACTTCGCTCCAGACCGCAGTGTGCGTATGTGTGTCTGATTTCGGCTCTTTTGTGGAGAACGGGTTGCCATCCTTCACAGGCATCCATGTCCCAGGAGATTTCAAACCATCATAATGGGGAGGGGTGAACATACCGCATACTAATGTCTACTAACAGGCTGCCACACAGCACTGATCATATAGTGTACACATCACGAAATAACCGCGAAGAGAGAATCAGAGAAATTAGATCTCATACGGAAGCTTGTTGTTGTTGTTGTTGTTCTGGTCTTCAGTCCTGAGACTGGTTTGATGCAGCTCTCCATGCTACCCTATCCTGTGCAAGCTTCTTCACCTCCCAGAACTTACTGCAACCTACATCCTTCTGAATCTGCTTAGTGTATTCACCTCTTGGTCCCCCACTACGATTTTTACCCTCCACGCTGCCCTCCAATGCTAAATTTGTGATCCCTTGATGCCTTGATGCCTCAGAACATGTCCTACTAACCGGTCCCTTCTTTTTGTCAAGTTGTGCCACAAACTCCTCTTCTCCCCAATTCTATTCAATACTTCATCAGTAGTTATGTGATCTACTCATCTAATCTTCAGCATTCTTCTGTAACACGACATTTCGAAAGCTTCTATTCGCTTCTTGTCCAAACTATTTATCGTCCATGTTTCACTTCCATACATGGCTACACTCCATACAAATACTTTCAGAAACGACTTCCTGACACTTAAATCTATACTCGATCTTAAAAAACTTCTCTTCTTCAGAAACGCTTTCCTTACCATTGCCCGACAACATCTTATATCCTCTCTACTTCGACCATCATCAGTTATTTTGCTCCCCAAATAGCAAAACTCTTTTACTACTTTAAGTGTCTCATTTACTAATCTGATTCCCTCAGCATCACCCGACTTAATTCAACTACATTCCATTATCCTCGTTTTGCTTTTGTTGATGTTCATCTTATATCCTCCTTTCAAGACACTGTCCATTCCGTTCAACTGCCCTTTCAAGTCCTTTGCTGTCTCTGATATAATTACAATGTCATTGGCCAACCTCAAAGTTTTTATTTCTTCTCCATGGATTTCAATACCTACTCCGAATTTTTCTTTTGTTTCCTTTACTGCTTGCTCAATTTACAGATTGAATAACGTCAGGGAGAGGCTACAACCCTGTCTCACTCCCTTCCCAACCACTGCTTCCCTTTCATGCCCCTCGACTCTTATAATTGCCATCTGGTTTCTGTACAAATTCTAAATAGCCTTTCGCTCCCTGTATTTTACCACCGCCACCTTCAGAATTTGAAAGAAAGTATTCCAGTAAACATTGTCATAAGTTTTCTCTAAATCTACAAATGCTACAAACGTATGTTTGCCTTTCCTTAATCTTTCTTCTCGAAAGGTCAGTATTGCCGCACGTGTTCCAATATTTCTACGGAATCCAAACTGATCTTCCCCGAAATCGGCTTCTACCAGTTTTTCCATTCGTCTGTAAGGAATTCGTGTTAGTATTTTGCAGCTCTGACTTATTAAATGGTTCAAATGGCTCTGAGCACTATGGGACTCAACTGCTGAGGTCATTAGTCCCCTAGAACTTAGAACTAGTTAAACCGAACTAACCTAAGGACATTACAAACATCCATGCCCGAGGCAGGATTCGAACCTGCGACCGTAGCGGTCTTGCGGTTCCAAACTGCAGCGCCTTTAACCGCACGGCCACTTCGGCCGGCTCTGACTTATTAAACTGATAGTTGTAATTTTCACATCTGTCAACACTTGCTTTCTTTGGGATTGGAATGATTATCCAGAATGAGATTTTCACTCTGCAGCGGAGTGTGCGCTGATATGAAACTTCCTGGCAGATTAAAACTGTGTGCCCGACCGAGACTCGAACTCGGGACCTTTGCCTTTCGCGGGCAAGTGCTCTACCAACTGAGCTACCGAAGCATGACTCACGTCCGGTACTCACAGCTTTACTTCTGCCAGTACCTCGTCTCCTACCTTCCAAACTTTACAGAAGCTCTATTGCGAAACATGCAGTGCTAATTCTGCATGTTTCGCAGGAGAGCTTCTGTAAAGTTTGGAAGGTAGGAGACGAGGTACTGGCAGAAGTAAAGCTGTGAGTACCGGACGTGAGTCGTGCTTCGGTAGCTCAGTTGGTAGAGCACTTGCCCGCGAAAGGCAAAGGTCCCGAGTTCGAGTGTCGGTCGGGCACACAGTTTTAATCTGCCAGGAAGTTTCATATCAGCGCACACTCCGCTGCAGAGTGAAAATCTCATTCTGGAAACATCCCCCAGGCTGTGGCTAAGCCATGTCTCCGCAATATCCTTTCTTTCAGGAGTGCTAATTCTGCATGTTTCGCAGGAGAGCTTCTGTAAAGTTTGGAAGGTAGGAGACGAGGTACTGGCAGAAGTAAAGCTGTGAGTACCGGACGTGAGTCGTGCTTCGGTAGCTCAGTTGGTAGAGCACTTGCCCGCGAAAGGCAAAGGTCCCGAGTTCGAGTCTCGGTCGGGCGCACAGTTTTAATCTGCCTGGAATTATTATATTCTTCTTGAAGTCTGAGGGTATTTCGCCTGTCTCATACATCTTGCTCGCCAGATGGTAGAGTTTTGTCAGGACTGGCTCTGCCAAGGCCGTCAGTAGTTCTAATGGAATGTCGTCTACTCCCGGGGCCTTGTTTCGACTCAGGCCTTTCAGTGTTCTGTCAAACTCTTCACGCAGTATATCTCCCATTTCATCTTCATCTACATCCTCTTACATTTCAATAATATTGCCCTCAAATACATCGCCCTTGTATAGACCCTCTATATACTCCTTCCACCTTTCTGCTTTCCCTTCTTTGCTTAGAACTGGGTTCCCATCTGAGCTCTTGATATTCATACAAGTGGTTCGCTTTTCTCCAAGGGTCTCTTTAATTTTCCTGTATGCAGTATCTATCTTACCCCTAGTGAGATAAGCCTCTACATCCTTACATTTGTCCTCTAGCCATCCCTGCTTAGCCACTTTGCACTTCCTGTCGATCTCATTTTTGAGACGTTTGTATTCCTTTTTGCCTGCTTCATTTACTGCATTTCTATATTTTCTCCTTTCGTCAATTAAACTCAATATTTCTTCTGTTACCCAAGGACTTCTACTAGCCCTCGTCTTTTTACCTACTTGATCCTCTGCTGCCTTCACTACTTCATCCCTCAAAGCTACCCATTCTTCTTGTACTGTATTTCCTTCCCCCATTTCCTGTCAATTGTTCCCTTATGCTCTCCCAAAAACTCTGTATAACCTCTGGTTTAGTCAGTTTATTCAGGTCCCATCTCCTTAAATTTCCACCTTTTAGCAGTTTCTTCAGTTTTAATCTACAGTTCATAACCAATAGATTGTGGTCAGAGTTCACATCTGCCCCTGGAAATCTTACAATTTAAAATCTGGTTCCTAAATCTCTGTCTTACCATTATATAATCTATCTGAAACCTGTCAGTATCTCCAGGCTTCTTCCATGTATACAACCTTCTTTTATGATTCTTGAACCAAGTGTTAGCTATGATTAAGCTGTGCTCTGTGCAAAATTCTACCAGGCGGCTTCCTCTTTCATTTCTTACCCTCAATCCGTATTCACCTACTACGTTCCCTTCTCTCCCTTGTCTTACTATCGAATTCCAGTCACCCATGACTATTAAATTTTCGTCTTCCTTCACTGAGTAATTTCTTTTATTTCATCATACATTTCTTCAATTTCTTCGTCATCTGCAGAGCTAGTTGGCATATAAACTTGTACTACTGTAGTAGGCGTGGGCTTCGTGTCTATTTTGGCGACAATAATGCGTTCACTGTGCTGTTTGTAGTAGCTTACCGGCATTCCTATTTTTTTATTCATTATTAAACCTACTCCTGCATTACCCCTATTTGACTTTGTATTTATAAACCTGTATTCGCCTGACCAAAAGTCTTGTTCCTCCTGCCACCGAACTTCACTAATTCCCACTATATCTAACTTTAACCTATCCATTTCCCTTTTTAAATTTTATAACCTACCTGCCCGATTAAGGGATCTGACATTCCACGCTCCGATCCGTAGAACCCCAGTTTTCTTTCTCCTGATAACGACGTCCTCTTGAGTGAACATACCGAATACTAATGTCTAGTAACAGGTTGCCACACAGTAATGATCAGAAATTGTACACATCACGGAATAATCGCGAATAGAGAATCAGAGAAATTAGATCTCATTCGGAAGCTTAGCGACTGTCAAATCCACGCAGTGTTCGTGACTGGAACTGTGATGAGGGAAGCGATATATTTTTAGGTACTGCTATCGATACCAAACATCTTGTCGATTCTGGTGCTGGAACGTCCCGTCCTCATATGGGATGCTTGCAGCAGGCGGAAGTAAAAGCAGCCATCTATCCGAAGGAAGACGTCGGGTATAACCGGCATCTCCATTTATTTGCAGGAATGCGGTTACGTAGTGGATCAAGCTTGACAAGTAGCGAGAGTCCGCGACAACGGCTGGGAAGAGCGGCAGCGTACCGTGTCTCGCAGAACGGCCCGGACCTAATTACGACACGCCGTTCAATTAACCGCTAATAACGCCGGACCAGTTGTGCCATTAATTAGGGGAGGCGTCCAGGCGTCCACGGCAGGCTGTTTGCGGGGGCGGCGCCGGCGGGAGAGCGGCGCGCGGAACTGGTCTGGCGCAGACGCTGCGTGCCCGCTCGCTTTCACTGGGTCGCGTCTTCGCGGCCAGGCCACTTACGTGACCGCCATAAACTCGCAGCTCCAGACGCCGCCGCCGGCGGTAACGCGCCGCGATCCGGTTTCCTGGCAACCGCCAGCTGAGGGTCGCTCATTTGTCTCCCGGCGTGCGCAGTCGCTCTCACCTGCAACCAGATCAATTTATATAAACTTGTACACCGGCTCCGCACTCTGTAAATACTACGGCAGAGGTAATCGCCATACTGGTTCTCCCTCGTCTAATATTTCACAAGTGTTGTTGGAGTCGTATCGTGGGAACCTCTACATCTACATCTACATCCCCCACAATTCACTTACGGAATGTGGCGGAGGGTACTTAGTTAGCACTATTATTCTTTCTCTCCCTCCTTCCCCTATCCACACGCTGCCAAAATATTTGTTATATTCTCCAATGTTGCTTAGGATTAACATCCGCTTAAGGAGGGTAGGACGTCAAACGGGCCGACTTGGAGCAGGAGAGACATCACAGGACATTTTAACTTCCAGTGTCTATACTTTTACAAATAAATTCATAAAACTTTGTCAGCATAACCAGGAAGGATTCAGGATTCACACTCATTACAGTGGAAGTTCGAGAACATAACAAAATAATTTTTTTTTACCTGCGAAATTTCATTATTTTTTCACTTACTAATGGCTGCATTTGTTGCTATAGGTACACTGTTCTTCATAAGTTAGGGAGATTCTTCGATGAACTTTGCACAGCATACATACCTTACTCACAGGTGTATGAAACTCAAGAATTTATTTAATTTATGAAAAAACGATTGAACTGTTATATTTTAAACTTCATGTTTAGAAAAAACACAAATTTTATAGTTAACTACCTCAATTTTTACCACAGTTTTTAATAGATTTGGAAAATTCTAGAGTTTCATACACCTTGAAGTATATTTTGTATGCTGTGTAAAATTCATCGAAGAATTTCTCTTTCTTATGAAGAAAAGTGTACCTATAGCAACAAATACTGCCAATAGTAAGTGAAAAAAATGATGAAATTTCACATGTAAAAAAATCATTTCGTTATGTTTTCGAACTTCCACTACTGTGAGTGTGAATTCTGAATCCTTCCTGGTCATGCTGACAAAGTTTTATGAATTTATATGTAAAAGTATAGACAGTGGAAATTAAAATGCCCTGTGGTGCCTCTCCTGCTCCAAGTCGGCCCGTTTGACGTCCTACCCTCCCCCCCCCCCCCCCCCCCCCCGCCCTTAAGCTCTGATTTCTCCATTTTTCTCATCGTAGTCGGTTCGCGATTTCATCTACATATACAGGATGAACCAGATCTCCACTGCCAAACTTTCAGGGGATACCTTCTGCGCGTTGTGGTATAACCCTAGCAATATCGAAGCATTTTCAGTAAGGACTATTAGCAAGGGGAGGGTACTTTATAAGTACATATCGGCAATCACTGACCCTGTTCATGCGTCGTGTTCTTCCATAGACGGCGATCTTGTGAATCCTTCCACAGAAGGCGATGTTGTGCACTTCCATCGCTTCCGTGGTCTTCCAATTGGACCAGCTCCGTCAGGTTTTCCCATTAGCACAGGTTTAGCCCGACCCGATTCTGACACTCTGGCAACACACCCTCCACACTTTCATTGTCGGCACGATGTTCGGATCTTTCATTAGGTCGTAGAGTTCCTGGTTCTTTCTACGACACCATGCGTTGTATTCGGGGATGATCCAAAGGTCTTCCTCATGACTTTCCGTTCAAAGATCACAGGTTCTCTTCATCTTTTTTGTCAAGCTTAACGTTTCTGCCTGATATAACAACACAGGTACTCTCACTGCATTAAAGACTTTTAAGTTTGGTCGTATAAAACAGTTAAAATAAAAACAAAATTCGTTACCGGTTGTTGACTTATAGCATTATAAAGAGTAACTGACGCATAAGTGGAGGCAAGAAACGAAAAATTACTTTTAGCACACTCTTAGCAATAGGAACGCACTTTCAATAACGTGCACAATCAAGAGGGGAGGGGGTGGGGGGAGCGATTATCTTATGATCGCTACAAAAAAAAATTAAAAATATAAATTTTGGTCTCTGTTATTGACTTTTACTCGCAACATACTTTGTAAAGAAGATACTGATGTGTAAGTATGGCCATGAACTTGAAAGCGTTGAATTTGGCATTCGTTGTGGAAACTCATCAATACTAAGACTTAAAAATTTTCAGTTAAGTTTAACAGAAAAATCTAAAGCATTATGGAATCTTGTAGAAAACTTCATTAAAAACAATAAACCTTTTTTTTAAATTTTAGAGTATAAAGTACCTGATTAGATTACAATATTTTCCCCTGTTAATGCGAGGGCAAGGGACCCCAAGTCTCTGGCGGTTTGCTGCAGACTGATAAATTAATCATAATTTACTAGTTTAGTTACAGCGATAACCATTGTGTCTATGAAAATACCTTTACAGCAGTGAAGGTAACAAATCGAACTACACGAAACACAAAGTAACGGGTAACAACATCCAGATGAGAAAGTGCTTCGATGTTGTTATCGTCACTGCGGTAACAGCATTCAGTGAACCCACACACGAGTTTCATATCGGGCAACTCTTCCTCAACAAACCTATACGTAGTAATACTGTTATCACTATTAGCGAACATCTAACGCTGTGCAAAAACAAACGTGTGACGAACCGAATAGTACATTATTTTAAAATTTCAATTTAGTAGCTTTCGCTATGGGCCCCTTGAGTCATCTCAGTGATGGAAACACGATACTACATACTACGTATTGGACGCAATTTTCTTTGTTGGTTACGACGATACGAACATAAGGGCAACACATCACCGAGTACCGAAGTGCAGAAAACCTCCGACTGGACGGGAATCGAACCCGTGTCCCTTTCGGTTAGCAGTCTGCAGCGCTGACCCTGAGGCGGGTTAACCGAACAGCAATGCATGCAGTCTTGAAAGGAAAGAGTAGAGTGGGCATTCGTGTCGTCGAGAAAGATAACGTGTATGTATGGAACAATACGTTTCTCAGCAAGACACACAGCGCATACTGTCGACACGTTTACTGTTTTCAGTGACGGTGACCGTGGGTCCCTTATACCAGAATATTCAGAGGATATCTCTGAAGTCCGCTAGCTACCTTACAATGTATGGTGGAGAGTATCTTGATACCACTTTCTCCATTTCCAGGTTACATTAGCGAATGGTGCGTTGGAAAAGCAGCTGTAGGTAAAACTCCGTATGACCTCAAATTTCTCTCACCTTCTCTCGAGTTCATTTTAGAGTAGAAATGAGCGAGGGAATTTGATGTTCCTTAACTCCTCTGGAACTTAAGCCCGCGGAATTTCATGAGGAAACTACTTCTTGACGCATAATGACTCTCCTGATGCATCTGCCGTCACACACAATACTCTACGGCATTGGCCCTTTACATAGGTTGCATTTTTCACGAATCTCTCGGTGGGCGTAAAGTACCAACAACCGTAAAAAGGTGCAGGTTACTCCTGTGTGTACACTACTAGCCATTAAAGTTGCTACACCAAGAAGAAATGCAGATGATAAACGGGTATTCATTGCACAAATATATTATACTAGAACTGACATGTGATTACATTTACACGCAGTTTGGGTGCATAGATCCCGAGAAATCAGTACCCAGAACAACTACCTTTGACCGTAATAACGGCCTTGATACGCCTGGGCATTGAGTCAAACAGAGCTTGGATGGCGTGTACAGGTACAGCTGCCCATGCAGCTTCAACACCATACCACAGTTCATCAAGAGTAGTGACTGGCGTATTGTGACGAGCTTAGTTGCTCGACCACCATTGAGCAGACGTTTTCAATTGGTGAGAGATCTGGAGAATATGCTGGCCAGGGCAGCAGTCGAACATTTGTTTATAAATAAATAAATCTTCTGCTACCAGTCACGATTTTTCTTTATTTTACTATTCGCACGACGCGTTTCGAGAAATAATTCCCACTTTCAAGTGCGTTTTTTTGGTGTGTATTAAGCCATTTCTTTTGATGTTGTCACTGTGTGTGATTCTGCTTCATTTTGTTGACTTTTACTGTAATACATAAGAAACGCCATTTTTAGTTGGGTATCAATTCTTTCTGTGAGGTTAGTGGCTAAAATTTAGAACGATTTGTACTTACAGTTTTCTAATGGTCCATTTGTGTAGAGTCTCACACACACTTAACATCACACACAACTTGTTGTACACTTTACACATCGAAAATATCTTACGTAAACAAAACAGTTACAAAGATCTTCTTACAGGTAGTTCACAGAGATAACGTTATAGATCTTCCACAGATGGCTTAATAAACACCATAAAAAACGCACTTGAAAATGGGAATTATTTCTCGAATTGCGTCGTGCGAATAGTAATATAAAGAAAAATCATGACTGGTAGCATAAGATTTATTTATTTACACTCCTGGAAATTGAAATAAGAACACCGTGAATTCATTGTCCCAGGAAGGGGAAACTTTATTGACACATTCCTGGGGTCAGATACATCACATGATCACACTGACAGAACCACAGGCACATAGACACAGGCAATAGAGCATGCACAATGTCGGCACTAGTACAGTGTATATCCACCTTTCGCAGCAATGCAGGCTGCTATTCTCCCATGGAGACGATCGTAGAGATGCTGGATGTAGTCCTGTGGAACGGCTTGCCATGCCATTTCCACCTGGCGCCTCAGTTGGACCAGCGTTCATGCTGGACGTGCAGACCGCGTGAGACGACGCTTCATCCAGTCCCAAACATACTCAATGGGGGACAGATCCGGAGATCTCGCTGGCCAGGGTAGTTGACTTACACCTTCTAGAGCACGTTGGGTGGCACGGGATACATGCGGACGTGCATTGTCCTGTTGGAACAGCAAGTTCCCTTGCCGGTCTAGGAATGGTAGAACGATGGGTTCGATGACGGTTTGGATGTACCGTGCACTATTCAGTGTCCCCTCGACGATCACCAGTGGTGTACGGCCAGTGTAGGAGATCGCTCCCCACACCATGATGCCGGGTGTTGGCCCTGTGTGCCTCGGTCGTATGCAGTCCTGATTGTGGCGCTCACCTGCACGGCGCCAAACACGCATACGACCATCATTGGCACCAAGGCAGAAGCGACTCTCATCGCTGAAGACGACACGTCTCCATTCGTCCCTCCATTCACGCCTGTCGCGACACCACTGGAGGCGGGCTGCACGATGTTGGGGCGTGAGCGGAAGACGGCCTAACGGTGTGCGGGACCGTAGCCCAGCTTCATGGAGACGGTTGCGAATGGTCCTCGCCGATACCCCAGGAGCAACAGTGTCCCTAATTTGCTGGGAAGTGGCGGCGCGGTCCCCTACGGCACTGCGTAGGATCCTACGGTCTTGGCGTGCATCCGTGCGTCGCTGCGGTCCGGTCCCAGGTCGACGGGCACGTGCACCTTCCGCCGACCACTGGCGACAACATCGATGTACTGTGGAGACCTCACGCCCCACGTGTTGAGCAATTCGGCGGTACGTCCACCCGGCCTCCCGCATGCCCACTATACGCCCTCGCTCAAAGTCCGTCAACTGCACATACGGTTCACGTCCACGCTGTCGCGGCATGCTACCAGTGTTAAAGACTGCGATGGAGCTCCGTATGCCACGGCAAACTGGCTGACACTGACGGCGGCGGTGCACAAATGCTGCGCAGCTAGCGCCATTCGACGGCCAACACCGCGGTTCCTGGTGTGTCCGCTGTGCCGTGCGTGTGATCATTGCTTGTACAGCCCTCTCGCAGTGTCCGGAGCAAGTATGGTGGGTCTGACACACCGGTGTCAATGTGTTCTTTTTTTCCATTTCCAGGAGTGTATAAACAAACCTATTGTATCTACAGTCGCAGGCTTTCAAAAACCATTTATAATGGATCAAATAAGTTGAACATTTTCTGTATCCAGAAAGACCCGTACAGGACCTGCAACATGCGGTCGTGCATTATCCTGCTGAAATGTAGGGTTTCGCAGGGATCGAATGAAGGATAGAGCCACGGGTCGTAACACATCTGAAATGTAATGTCCACTGTTTAAAGTGCCGTCAGTGCGAACAAGAGGTGACCGAGACGTGTAACCAATGGCATCCCATACCGTCACGCCGGGTGATACGCCAGTAAGGCCATGACCAATACACGCTTCCAATGCGCGTTCACTGCGATGTCGCCAAACACGGATGCGACAATCATGATGCTGTGAACAGAACCTGCATTCATCCCAAAAAATGACCTTTTGTCATTCGTGTACCCAGGTTCGTCGTTGAGTACACAAGCGTAGGCGCTGCTGTCTGTGATGCAGCGTCAATGGTAACCGCAGCCATGGTCTCCGAGCTGATAGTTCAAGCTCCTGCAAACCTCGTCGAAATGTTCGTGCAGATGGTTGTTGTCTTGCAAACCTCCCCATCTGTTGACTCAGGGATCGAGACGTGGCTGCACGATCCGTTACAGCCATGCAGATAGGATACCTGTCATCTCGACTGCTAGTGATACGACTCCGTTGAGATCCAGCACGGCGTTCCGTATTACCCTCCTGAACCCACCGATTCCATGTTCTGCTAACAGTCATTGGATCTCTACCAACTCGAGCAGCAATGTCGCGATACGGTAAAAGGCAATCGCGATAGGCTGTAATCCTACCTTTATCAAAGTCGGAAACGTGATGGTACGCATTTCTCCTCCTTACACGAGGCATCTCAACGTTTCACCAGACAACGCTGGTCAACTGCTGTTTGTGTATGAGAAATCGGTTGGAAACTTTCCTCATGTCAGCACGTTGTAGGTGTCGCCACCGGCGCCAGCCTTGTGTGAATGCTCTGAAAAGCTAATCATTTGCATATCACAGCATCATCTTCCTGTAGGTTAAATTTCGTGTCTGTAGCACGTCATCTTCGTGGTGTAGCAATTTTAATGGCCAGTAGTATAAAAAGGGTAAAAGAACGGATCCGCAAAATTTCAGACCAATATCCTTAACATCGGTTTGCTGCATAATTCTAGAACACATTGTGAGTTCGAATATAATAAATTTCCTAAAAACAGAAATACTGATGTCCACGAGTCAGCACGCTTTTAGAAACCATCGCTCATGGATTAAGAGGAACAGGAAAGTTCCACATTTCTAGATTTCCGTGAAGCATTTGAGACGGTACACCACTGAAGACTGTCAACGAAAGTACGAGCATTCGGAATAGCTTCCCAAATACGTGACTGACTCGAAGACTTCTTAAGTAATAGAGCAAAGTGTGTTCTTCTCGACGGCGAGTGTTCACCATAAACAAGAGCACCGTCAAGAGTGCCCCAGAGAAGTGTAACAGGACCGATATTATTTTCTGTGTACGTAAATGATCTGACAGGCGTGCTGGGCAGTTGTTTGCTAATGACGCTGTGGTGAACTGAAAGGTGTCGAAGACGAGTTACTGTAGGAGGATACAAGATGACTTGGACAAAATTTCTAATTGGTGTTACGAATGGCATCTGTCTCTAAATTTACAACAATGTAAGTTAATGCGGGTGAGTAGTAAAATCAAACCTGTAATTTTCGGATATAACATTAGCAGTGTCATGATTGAGGCAACCATATCGTTTAAATACAGCGTTACAAACTGATATGAAATGGAACGAGCATGTGAGGATTGTGGTAGGGAAGGCGAATGGTCGACATCGGTTTATTGGGAAAATTTTAGGAAAAAATGTTTCATCTGGAAAGGAGACCGCATATATGACCCTAGTGAGACCTATTCTTGAGTACTGATCGAGTGTTTGGGATCTATATAAGATCGGATTAAAGGAAGACATCGAAGCAATTCAGAGGTGGGCTGCTAGATTTGTTATTGAAAGGTTCGGACAACATGTAAGTGTTAATGGAGAGGCTTCAGGATCTCTAATGGGAATACTTGGGGGAAGCTGAAGTTCTTTTCTAGGAACACTATTGAGAAATTTTAGAGAACAGGCTTTTCAAGCTGACTGCAGAACGATCCTACTCCCGCCAACAGACATTGCGCGTAACTACTACGAAGATATGATTAGAGAGATTAGGGCTCAGTGAAGGCATACAGACAGTTGTTTTCCCTCTCTGTATCGGCGAGTGGAGCAGGAAAGAAAGCGACTAGCAGTGGTACAGAGTACCCTCTGCCACGTACCGTACAGTATCTTGCGGAGCGTGTATGTAAAATGGAAATGAGTGTTTGATATCGTAGGCCGGAAAGATCTGATCCGGGAAAGTTCGGCCGCCAATTGCAAGTGTTATTTCAGTCGACGCCACATTGGGCGACTTGTGCACCGGTGATGAGGACAACACAACACGCAGTCCACGAGCGGAGAAAATCTCCAACCCGGCAGGGAATAGAACTCGGGCCTGCTTGTGTGGGAGGCGAGCACGTTGCCACCCAGCTAAGCCAGCGGAGAGCATGTATATGGATTTAGATGTAGACAGTTCGTTGAGAATCTCCGTAACGCTCTCGCGCATACTAAACGATAACATGACAAAAGGTGCCACACTCCATCGGACCTACTCTGTCTCCTCCATTAACTTAACCTGGTAAAGATTCCATACTGATGAGCAATACTCTAGACTCGGTCGAACCTGCTGTTTGTGAGACACTTCTTTTTAAAATAAATATTTCTTTCTTTTGGATTTCTCCAATAAATCTCAGCGCAGCAGTTTTCTCCTTGAATCTGAGTGCGCGTTAAATCGTAGATCCTCCTGGTACGTACAGGATAAGTCAGATCAATGGTCGGAGGAAGGCAGAGATGAGTTCTTTTTTTTCATTAATAATCTGAGTGGTTGATGTAATTCGACGCGACTTCCACTCTTGTCCCAACCTCTTCATATCAGAGTAGCCCTTACACACAATGTTCTCAGTTGTTTGTAGGATGTATCCTAATCTCGATCTTCCCCTATAGTTTTTACCGCCTACAGCTTGCTTTACTATCATGGAAATGGTCCCTGATGACTTAGCATATGCACTATCGTCCTGTCCCATTTTCTTGTCAATATTTTCCACGTATATCAATCCTTGCCGAATTTTCGGAGAACCTCCACACTTTTTATCTTATCAGTATCCTTCTATAGCACCATGTCTCGACTGCTTCCGTACTCTACCTCTCAGATTCTCATACACTCCATGATTTGCTTGCGTCCATTGCTGTGCTCCAAACGTACAGTCTCTGAAATTTCTTCCTCACGTTAGAACCAAAGTATGATTGATAATGCTTCTTTTGAGCATGAATTCCGTATTTGCCTGTGATTTTCTGCTTTTTATGTAGCCTTTGCATCATCCATCATTCTTTATTTTGCTTTCAATGTAGCAGAATTTGTTTATCTTCTCTACTCTACGTTCCCCATTCTTATGTTAGTTTTATCACTGATCTCATTTCTGCTTCTCCTCATATCTTTCGTCTTCGTTCTGTTTATTCCGAATCCATATTCTATGCTGAGTATATTTTTCGTCCAGAATTTCCTATTATCTTTTCTCTTTCCCACTGAGTATAGCTATGTAATCAACGAACCTTATCGTTGATAACGTTTCACCATGAATTTTAATCCCACCCCTCAAAATATTATTTCTGTCTCTGCCTTTTCAATGTACAGGCTGAACACTCTGGGAGAAAGCCTGGATCGTTCTCTGACACCATTGTTAACCCAAGCTCTTTGTTCTTGGTCTTCCATTCTTACTGTTCCTTCTGGTTTTTATACAGGGGTAATCCCAAAAGTAACGTCTCCTATTTTTTTATAAGTACATAGACCTGTTTATTTCTACAATGATTTACATCAGTTTACAGCTTGAACATTTAGCTATTTTTTCGACATAATTACCATTTCTGTCGATGCATTTTTGTAGACGCTGTGGCAGTTTTTGTATGCCAATGTCATACCAGCTCGCCGCCATGCTGTTCAGAAAGTTATGAACCTCTTCTTTCACCTCGTCGTCGGAGCTGAATCGCATTCCGGCCAAATGTTCTTTTAACCTAGGGAACAGGTGATAGTCACTGGGCGCCAAGTCAGGACTATAGGATGGGCGGGTGATTATGTTCCACTGAGACTGTTGCAGGAGAGCAACGGTTTGCCGAGCGATGTGTGGGCGAGCGTTGTCATGGAGAATGTGTGCGTCCTAGCTCAACATTCCTCTTCTCCAGTCCTTAATTGCCCGTTTGAGTTTTTTCAGAGTCTCACAGTAGCTGTCAGCGTTAATTGTGGTCCCAGCGATTCAGCTCCGGCGACGAGGTGAAAGAAGAGGTTTATAACTTTCTGAACAGCATGGCGGCGAGCGGGTAGGACATGGGCATACAAAAACAGCCACAGCGTCTACAAAAATGCATCGACAGAAATGGTGATTATGTCGAAAAGTAGCTAAATGTTCAAGCTGTAAACTGATGTAAGCCACTGTAGAAATAAACAGGTCTACGTACTTACAAAAAAATAGGAAACCTTACTTTTGGGATTACCCTCGTACCCTCGTACTACTTGTCTTTCCCTATAACTTATACCTGTTTTTCTGAGAAGTTCAAACATCTTGCACCTTTTTACGTATTCGAATACTTTTTCTAGAATGAGGCAAGGGCATACGGCCTCCAATAGAACGATGGCTAGCCGGCCGGAGTGGCCGAGCGGTTCTAGGCGCTTCAGTCTGGAACCGCGAATCCTGCCTCGGGCATGGATGTGTGTGATGTCCTTAGTTCAGTTAGATTTAAGTAGTTCTAAGTTCTAGGGGACTAATGACCTCAGAAGTTAAGTCCCATAGTGTTCAGAGCCATTTGAACCATTTTGAAGAACGATGGCTAATAATGCAATTTGGTGTTCATTCAACCTTCTACATGATGACAGTTTTACGTTTTCAGCGCAATGCAACGGCAATGGACTTCTTTGCCTAATTATATGCAATATCCTGCATTTATTTACATTCGCATCAGTTCCTGATCTTTGTACCTCCAAAGATATTCCTTTATTTCGCTACAATCTTCTGGCATTGGAAGCTTCCTGTATACCAATAACTTTGCCCGTGACCATCTTCAAGATGCAGTCGATGTTACATGCTGTGTAAACATCAACGGCGCTGTAACGTTCCTTTCAAGTACTCTTGAAATAACCTGTGCACCTGTCAATCTTGTTCCATTGGTGTTCGAACCTTCTTGTTTGCTACAAGTTTGTCCGTGAATAGTTTCATGGATGGATGTTACATGATATAGAAACATTATCAGCGCTATAACGCTCCTTTGGAGTGCTCCCCGCCGTCACGGATTGCGCCGCCCGTCTCGCCAGAGGTTCGAGTCCTCCCTCGGGCATGGGCGTGTGTGTTGTTCTTAGTATAAGTTAGTTTAAGTAGTTTGTAAGTCTAGGGACCGATGACGTCAGCAGTTTGGTCCCTTATAAATTCAAACACATTTGAACAGTTTTGAGTACTCTCGAAATAACCTGTCAATTTTGTCCTGTGAGAGCAGTGTTTGAGTTGCGTCTGCAAGAAAATACTGAATTCAGTCTCAAATCTGGTCCTTCACTTGGTACACTCATATTTTTTCACTACATGACGCATCGGAACTGTACTGAATGCCTTGCTCAAATCAAATAAGGCAGCATCAACCTGGGACCTGTTGTCCACATCTGCTTACATACTCTGCAGTCCACTGTACATTGCATGACCGAAGGTACATTTTACCACTGCTAGTCACTCCAATACCTGTTCCACTGGTAAATGGAACGGGAGAAAAATTATGGTCTGTGATATTTTTTTAGAGACCTAAAGTTCACTAATTTCTCCTTACGAAACTTACGCGAGATCAAACAATCATATAGAAGAATCTTTCTGCGGTCAAAGGCAAATCTTATTTTTCTAAACTTCCTAAATAACATTAATTAAAACTTCCAGGCTGAATTGCCGTGTTCCATATATAAATCTTCTTCTCTTTCCTGACGTTTCGTTGCCTACTGCGGGCAACATCTTCCGAGGTGAGTCGGCGACTGGCTGCTAGGCGTCGATCTATCTCGTTGTCAGTGCACCCATTTCTCTTGAAAGCCTTTCGCAAATGGCTTAATTCATCTTGCAAATAAATTCGCTCACAGATGTTGTTAGCCCTATCCACTAAAGTTTTTATGACTCCTCTCTTTTGCCTAGGATGATGATTCGAATCCTTACGTAGGTAACGATCGGTGTGAGTGTCTTTCCTATATACCTTGTGCCCTAAAGTCCCATCTGCCCGTTTAATAAACAAAACACTCAAAAAATTTAGTTGTCCATTACGCTCTTTCTCCATGGTGAATTGCATCTTTGGATTCAAACTGTTTATGTGCACCAAAAAGTCACTCAGTTCCTCTTCAGCATGATTCCATATCACAAAGGTGTCATCCACGTATCAATACCATTTCAAAGGGCTTTTATTGGACGACTGCAGCACTAGTTGTTAGAAAAAATCCATAAATAGATTAGCAATAGCTGGGCTCAAAGAGTTACCCATGGCCACCCCATCAATTTGTTCGTAAAACTCGTTGTTTTTATATATGGACCACGGCAATTCAGCTCAAAACTTTTAATTAATGAAGACGCCGGCCGTGAAAGCTTACAAGTTATGATACCTAAATAACAGTTCGTGAAAAGACGATCTCATTCCCTCACATCTACATTCATGGATCATTTCCACAAAACTCCCTTACTGTTGGAATCTACCGATAGCAAGCATACAGCCACATCTCTTAATTAAATCGATGTATGACTTACATCTGAAGGCGACAGGGGTAAAATAAGGGCGCGAAAGGCTATTTGCAATTTTTACAGAAACCAGAAGGCAGTTATAAGAGTCGAGGGACATGAAAGGGAAGCAGTGGTTGGGAAGGAAGTGAGACAGGGTGTAACACACCCGGGGGTACAATGGGTGGGGGAGGGACCCTTGTACTGGTTGTCGTTTCTTCTTTTCTTGACCGTGCGCCCTGTCCACACCACGTACCTGATAATCCCGCGGCGGTCGTACTGTTCTGCGCCATACTGCTCCGGGCTTGTCTGAAATTATTTATCGAAATATGCAAGCGGGGAGCCACTCAACGTTAAAACCACCACTGTCCTATGTCTGGTATGAACATCTATATTCTGAGACGATATCGAAACCACAGGTTACACTGTTTACACTCTAAATCGTAAATGTTTATCCCAATTAACAATCTTGATGATTAACAGTAAAAAATATCATTCGGACAAGCGTACGCGTAACTGACACCACGCGGGTGATTGTTGATGATGCGGAAGCCGAATGATCGAACGAAAGTTCTTACGCTCGTCACACATACAGATACCTGGTAATAGTCCTTCTTGTCACTAGTAATGATATAACACTGTTCGTAAAGTTAATTTTTCAGTTCTCAGTTCTCACTTGTACGAGCGTGCGCTGATTGTTGATAATGCGGAAACGCGATGATCGAACGCACGTCCTCACGCTCGCTACAAGACACTGGCACTTGACTCCACTCTTTTATGGTAACTTACATTTTACTGATTCACGTTAGTTCATTCTGGGAGACCGAACACGGCGCGGATGATCGATGCTGTGCGACACGCAACGAGAGGATACATAAATACGTTATTGACGCCACTGCTCATTTTTAATTACTTCTTGACGCACTTTCCTCTGAATCACTTCCATATTTCATCATTTTACTGTAACATCACTTGTAGCGGCACTTCAGCCTGAATACTAACAAGCCCCTCACATGCAGAGCTACACACTACACAACATAACAGTTCCGTGTCCCGCGCTCGACTCTGCAGACGCGGCTGTCCGCAGAGATACTCCACTACTAAGTGAGCGATATGACAGTACGCTTTCAAGGGTTGTAGCCTATCCCCGATGTTAATCAATCTGTACATTGAGCCGTCAGTAAAGGAAACAAAATAAAATTCGCAGTAGGTATTAAAATCAATGGCGAAGAAATAAAAACTTTGAGGTTCGCCGATGACAATGTAATTCTGTCAGAGACAGCAAAGGACCTGGAAGAGCAGCTGAACGGAATGGACAGTGTCTTGAAAGGAGGATATAAGATGAACATCAACAAAAGCAAAACGAGGATAATGGAATGTAGTCGAATTAAGTCGGCTGATGCTGAGGGAATTAGATTAGGAAGTGAGACGCTTAAAGTAGTAAAGGAGTTTTGCTATTTGGGGAGCAAAATAACTGATGATGGTCGAAGAAGAGAGGATACAAAATGTGGACTGGCAATGGCAAGGAAAGTGTTTCTGAAGAAGAGAAATTTGTTAACATCGAGTATAGATGTAAGTGTCAGGAAGTCGTTTCTGAAAGTATTTGTATGGTGCGTAGCCATGTAAGGAAATGAAACGTGGACGATAAATAGTTTAGACAAGAAGAGAATAGGAGATTTCGAAACATTTGTGGCGAAAGAATAAAATTTGTCAGAGCCGGTAAGATGGTTCAGCTCGACATTAGGATAGTCTTCCACCAGAGAGTCTTCCTTTCACCTAAAATAATTAATTTTGTGATATTATTGATCTTTCATATTTTATGTTGTTTGAGAAATTTAGTACCAGGATCCCCTTGTATGAACAGGCATTGTAATAACCAAACATGTCTCAAAGCGATTCCAATAAATACAATTACAGGGAACAGTTGTTGTCTATTCTAAGATAGTGATCCCCTTCCTACATCACTGAAATATCTTAGGAACACTGACGGCAGCTATTCTTCTGACGTCTAAAACCTTTGGGAGTAACAGAGCGTTTCCTTACAGGTCGGGTTCAAACTGCATTATACGCGCTAAGTGGAATTGCGCACACAATGCCAAAATATCATTCACTTATTACCAACCAGTGGCGTGTGTAGAAAGCCATGGAAACTCTCGTCATGTGTGGGTTGCTGAAATGTAAACCCAGGATGTCTTGGTTTTGAGAGAAACAAAACGGGTCGTAGAAAATCGTTGACGTAGTACTATGGCTGTAGCGGATGACAAGTAAAGAGGTGTTGCTATGAAAATAAATGGCACCCCAGATTGCAAGTCCTGTATGTCAGGCCATATGGAGAGCAATAGGCAGGCTGGTGTCCCTCCGTTGCCTGGGGCGTCCTAGACATATTGTCGCTGACCATCGAGGATCAGTTCCGAGCGGGACTCATCACTGAAGACATTTCTACCTCATCCTATCAGATTAAGGGCCTAATACGTTCCTGGAGATGCTTCAGGCATCGATGGGTTTATCGACTGGTCAGATGTAAGGCATGTTGTTGTTGTTGTGGTCTTCAGTCCAGAGACTGGTTTGTTGCGGCTCTCCATGCTACTCTATCCTGTGCAAACTTCTTCATCTCCCAGTACCTACTACAACCTACATCCTTCTGAATCTGTTTTGTGTATTCATCTCTTGGTCTACCTCTACGATTTTTACCATCCACACTGCCCTCTAATACTAAACTGGCGATCCCTTGATGCCTCAGAATATGCCCCACCAACCGATCCCTTCTCCTAGTCAAGTTGTGCCACAAATTTCTCTTCTCTCCAATTGTGTTCAATACCTCTTCATTATTTGTGTGATCTACTCATCTAATCTTCAGCATTCTTCTGTAGCACCACATTTCGAAAGCTTCTATTCTCTTCTTGTCCAGACTAGTTATCGTCCATGTTTCACTTCCATACATGGCTACACTCACAAATAGTTTCAGAAACGACTTCCTGACACTTAAATCTATACTCGATGTTAACAAATTCCTCTTCTTCAGAAACGCTTTCCTTGCCATTGCCAGTCTACATTGTATATCCTCTCTATTTCGACCATTATCAATTATTTTGCTCCCCAAATAGCAAAACTCCCTTACTACTTGAAGTGTCTGACTTCCTAATCTAATTCCCTCAGCATCACCCGACTTAATTCGACTACATTCCATTATCCTCGTTTTGCTTTTGTTGATGTTTCTCTCATATACACCTTTCAAGACACTGTCCATTCCGTTCAATTGCTCTCCCAGGTCCTTTGCTGTCTTTGACAGAATTACAATGTCATCGGGAACCTCAAAGTTTTTATTTCTTCTCCGTGGATTTTGATACCTACTCCGAATTTTTCTTTTGTTTCCTTTACTGCTTGCTCAATATACAGATTGAATAACATCGGGGAGCGGCTACAACCCTGTCTTACTCCCTTCCCAACCACTGCTTCTCTTTCATGCCCCTCGACTCTTATAACTGCCATCTGTTTTCTGTACAAGATCACACAATATATCACCTGCTATATAATAACAGGCATCAGGTCTTTACTTGAGAAATAAATAAATGAAAGTGTAGCCTTAGGGGCAGGGCCCTCAACGAGCTCGACATTTTCACGATATAATGCGCCAACTGAACAGTTGTGGCACGATACTGGACATCCAACAACATTATCAATCAGTGCGAAACCGTCAGTCCCGATATCTGAATGCTCAGCGTGACGGACTGCCGTCCGAAGGGGTCTGGGTTCTATTCCCGGCTGGGTAGGGAATTTCCTCCGCTCAGGGGCTAGGTGTCTTTATCATCATTTCATCCCCATCCGGCGCGCAGGTCGCCCAAAGTGGCGTCGAATGTAATAAGACGTGCACCAAGGCCGCCGGAACTGCCCCGAAAGGGGCCTCCCGGCCAATGACGCCAAACGCTCATTTCATTTCAATACCAAACCGAATAACTGATTGCGTAAGGACAGAGGTGGACCAACGTGTTATTGACTTGCTCACTTTCTGAATCCTATTGTCTTGAAGAAATTATCATGTTTTTTTCTGAAATTGTAACCATTTCACCGTCTGTACATATACATGACATCTATAGATTTCCGTCCTGTTCGCACGATGCCATTGTGGTACGTGTATTTTTAATATGCGTATATCTAAGAGTGAATGTTGTCAAATGCCGGGCATAAAAAAGTGATTATTCCGGGATTCAAACTACTGGTACTATTGGCGACAGAAAGATAATGTGAGGGGTTTTGGTTAGCCCTTGGGCTAGTGGGTCATCTGTATTTCCAACAGAAGGATCGTCTTAGTATCACTATCTTACGGTATAGGAACAGGGTATGGATATTTAATATATCCTCCCGCTTCGGGAAATTGAGCTAATTTTTGTACAGTCTACAACGGCCCTTAAGGGGCTTATGGAGGCATCATTAGTTCATGGGTAGCTCCTTATAAAACCCCTAAAAAGGTTTTTTTTACACATTTCGAAGAAAGCTATGCATATCAAATGGCTCAAATATTTACGATATATTCCTAAGATCCCGATCTCGAACAACTTTGAAAATTTCTTGATATCTTTATCCATTTTCGAGATACAGAGGTTCGAAGTTACCCTGCTTTCAAATGTAAAATACCGATGTAAAATCCCGTATGAATCCGAAATGCTGTTTCTAAAGTGACGCATCACGGAAAATATGCTGTAATGTGTCTCCGTTACCATCAGAAGGGACCTAAAAACCCCATGTTGTAGAAATAAAGCACTTGAGCTCTTGGACTGAAGCGTAAAATTAGTTTCTCGTTATTTAAATTTCACATAAGTAAACGGCCAAAAATTTTCTGACCCATAAAAGTCTTTTCTTATGATGACATGCCCTGTTGTGGTGGGGAAAAGAAAGACACCACTGGAAAAATTCTCTTGTCGGAGCACAAGAAGGGTGAGTGTGTTCCTGTTTGATCGACTGCGACTGAAAAGTGGGATACCAGCTGCCTCGTCCTACCTTTTTCATAACTACTAAAAACTTTTCCTTAACTTATGGCATGTGAACATATTCGTACTTTATAATGCTAAGAAAGAAGCTGCTGGTGCCAACAGGAAAGAGATAGAAAAGTAATAAATACTTGAAGATGTTAGACAGAGGTACTGGTATAGAAAGAGCGAAGGACACAATGGCAGTGTGAGAGGGACAGTGGTAGTGGGACATAGATAACAGCGACAGAACAGTGCAAGAAAAAGAGTGACGGAGTCTGTGCTAGTGGGAGAGGAATAAGACAAGGAGAAAGTGAAAGTGGATGAGAGTCAGTTGTAATGAGAGCCAGAGTCTATGACAGTTACAACGAGGAAGTGAGACATATTAACAGCGAGAAGTGACAGCAGCAGTATGAAGGAACGGAAGATGTAGTAGCAATAGGAGAGAGCAGGAGGTTGACAGCGACAGTGAAGGGAAACAGTGGTAGTAGGACAGAACGGAGTGAGAGGTGAGCAGCACGTTGAACAGAGCGCAACTATATTCGCATAACAAAATAATGGGAAAAATTTTGAAAGATGCCCCACTGATTTTATACACTACTAGTCATTAAAATTGCTACACCACGAAGATGACGTGCTACAGACGAGAAATTTAACCGACAGGAAGATGATGCTGTGATATGCAAATGATTAGCTTTACACAGCATTCACACAAGGTTGGCGCCAGTTGCGACACCTACAACGTGCTTACATGAGGAAAGTTTCCAGCCGATTTTTCATACACAAACAGCAGTTGACCGGCGTTGCATGGGGAAAAGTTATTGTGATGCCTCGCGTAAGGAGGAGTTATGCGTACCATCACGTTTCCGACTTTGTTAAAGGTCGGATTGTAGCCTATCGCGATTGCGGTTTATCATACCGCGACATTGCTGCTCGTTTTTGTCGAGATCCAATGACTGTTGGCAGAATATGGAATCGGTGGGTTCAGGAGAGTAATGCGGAACGCCGTGCTGGATCCCAACGGCCTCGTATCACTAGCAGTCGAGATGACAGGCATCTTATCCGTATGGCTGTAACGGATCGTGCAGCCACGTCTCGATCCCTGAGTCAATAGATGGGGAAGTTTACAAGACAACAACCATCTGCACGAACAGTTCGATGACGTTTGCAGCAGCATGGGACCAACAGCTCTGCGACCGTGGGTGCGGTTACCCTTGACGCTGCATCACAGACAGGAGCGCCTGCGATGGTGTACTCAACGACGAACCTGGGTGCACGAATGGCAAAACGTCATTTTTTCGGATTAATCCAGGTTCTGTTTACAGTATCACGATGGTCACATCCGTGTTTGACGACATCGCTGTGAACGCACATTGGAAGCGTGTATTCGTCATCGCCATACTGGCGTATCACCCGGCGTGATGGTATGGGGTGTCATTGGCTACACGTTTCGGTCACCTCTTGTTCGCAATGACGGTACTTTGAACAGTGGACGTTACATTTCAGATGTGTTACGACCCGTGGCTCTACCCTTCATTCGATCCCGGCGAAACCCTACATTTCAGCAGGATAATGCACGACCGCATGTTGCAGGTCCTGTACGGGCCTTTCTGGATACAGAAAATGTTCGACTGCTGCCCTGGCCAGCACGTGCTCCAGATCTCACACCAATTGAAAACGTCTGGTCAATGGTGGCCGAGCAACTGGCTCGTCACAATACGCCAGTCACTACTCTTGATGAACTGTGGTATCGCGTTGAAGCTGCATGGGCAGCTGTACCTGTACACGCCATCCAGGCTCTGTTTGACTCAATGCCCAGGCGTATCAAGGCCATTATTAGGGCCAGAGGTGGTTGTTCTGGGTACTGATTTCTCAGAATCTATGCACCCAAATTGCGTGAAAAAGTTATCACATGTCAGTTCTTGTATAATATATTTGTCCAATGAATACCCGTTTATCATCTGCATTTCTTCTTAGTGTAGTAATTTTAATGGCCAGTAGTGTATATGGCCAGACTCTCTTTGCGTTCTCTGCTAGATGTAAACATAAAGTTTGGTTGCGAAAGCTATTAAAAGCACGTCACATTGAAGTCCGATCTGTTTCGAACTTGGGTTAAACACCGCCAGTCTTCTAAATTTTGCTTTCTTTTGAATTTGGCAATCGTTCTAGATGTTTCTGCAGTACTGACCTCCTTTGTATACCAAGGGGTATCAATAATATCTTTTATTAGTTCATTATGTTTGGCATAAATGCTTCTGTTGTTTTTTACACTAATTGTTGGCTTTTTCTACAATGTGAACAAAACAAATGTAATATAAAACTCTAAATAAAGACGTCAACAACACGACGATTTTGTTTTGACGCCATATTAATTTCGTAGTCAAGGTCCTGTTGAAGGTGGTATGCCAGTCGCCTTGTTTCTTTATAATACGAGGTTCTACGGTTAACATAGATTTTGCATCTCAACAAACTCTGCCTGAGGCAAAAGAAGTGATAAGTGACAGCCACTGAGCCACCATTTTTCCTGTAATTTACCACGGATCGAATCCGACATTGGCACCTTAACAACGAGGTACTACTTTTTTACCTATAATTTACCAGGAATCGAATCCGAGATTTATGGATCTGTCGTCCGTCACTTTACCACTGAGCCACCGAGCCACATGAAGCACCGTTTGAAAATGGAACTGTTGGTTCGAAACAAGAACCGCCGCCATTTTTGTACATAAATACCCTTATTAACTATTGATGACTGTTGCTTTCTTCTCTGAAAAAATTAGCTTGTTTTTTGTACGCAGCCACGGTCTCATTAATGTCAGTTTTCGACAAAATAGCAGGAAGAAAGTTTTTGTTCCAAGTGCCATTAATACGGAGACACTGCGTTTTATTGTGATAATACAATTAAGGAAATACGGCATTCGCTGTTTAACTAGTTGAATAAACATAGGCAAGCACACATTGGCACAAAGGCCATATACCAACGCATTCTGAAAGGCGTTCTCCATGGTAGAGCGTAGAGACATGCAACAGAGTACCAAGAAAACTACAGCACTGCAAGAATGGTATTTAAAACGTATCCTCGTCGAGTTATTCGTTGTTTTGTTGGTCGATTCCACCATCATGATCCCCACAGTCAGTGAGAACGTTATCCATCCCCATAGAAACATACATGTTGAAACAACTCACCTGATTCACAGTAAATAGAAAGGAAGCCTTAGTACCACAAAGCTGATAATTAATCAAACGGACACCCTAGCTGCAACCAGGCGTTGATATACTTCATTGGGGACATGTTGAAAATATGTACCCCGACTGGGACTAGGACCCGGGATCTCCAGCTTACATGGGAGACGCTCTATCCATCTGAGCCACCGAGGGCACAGAGGATAGGGCGCCTGCAGGGACTTACCCCTTGCACGCTCCCCGTGAGACCCACATTCCCGACATGTCCACACCACTACATTCGTAGTTCGCCTAATAGATGTTGCACCTCAGACTCATTAGTCGTGGCAGATTAATCTACCAAGTCCCGTACGAGTTCGGGCATAGCGTGTGCGTTCGCACAAGAAGGTCAATGGCCGGGAAGCCATATTTTAACTATATATGACGGTAGTATCTGTTCCCGAGGGAACAGTTACCGTTGATGACCATGCAGCTTTGTTAGAATGAAATGATAATTAATTGAACACCCCAGCTGCAACCAGGCGTTGATATACTGCCTCGAATAATGAGTCTGATGAGCAAACATATATTAGGCGAACTACGAATGTAGTGGTGTGGACATGTCGGGAATGTGCGTCTGACGGGGAGCGTGTAAGGGATAAGTCCCTGCAGACGCACTATTCTCTGTGTCCTCGGTGGCTCAGATGGACAGCCGGCACGGTAGCTCAGCGTGTTCGTACGGAGGGCTAGCTGTCCTCTGTAATAAAAAAAAACTGAGTTAATGGATCAACATCGAACTGAAACGGGTGTCTTTCGACGACCGCCCAGAGCAGATACAACGAACGAAAACGAACAAAATGAGATATAAAAAAAATGGATAGAGCGTCTGTCATTTAAGCAGGAGATCCCGGGGTCGAGTTCCGGTCGGGGCACACATTTTCAATATGTCCCCAATGAAGTATACCAACGCCTGGTTGCAGCTAGCGTGTCCATTTAATTAGCATTTCATTCTAACAAAGCTGCATGATCATCAACGGTAACTGTTCTCTCGTGAACAGATACTAACGTCACATATACTGATACATTGATATCGTCGAGAGTGGCAGCTTCTGTTTCTATTTTTCCCAACGAAGTCACGATTCGCATCGGCGAAAATAGTCTGCAAAACAAAACCATTTATCATACGCTGCCTCGTTCAAATTCTTATTCACATGGTCGTTGGTTTTCACTTTCTGCAAGCTTTCTTATTTTTTGTACACATTTATATCCACCACCAAGTCCTTTGTCCAATAACAAGAACCCGCCACGATCACATAACGTCTTGGAGGCAACTGACAAGGGGACCAAGTGACAATCCGACTTTTTTTTTTTTTTTACGCGAAGTTCAGAAACTCAAATATCAATCAGCGAAAACAGTTACTTCTCGTTCTCAAATATGCTTGAAAAATTGACTCTGAATTGTACCGACCGTCTGTAATATGTTGAAGGAAGGTCAATTTTTCTCGACAGTTGGTGTGGTTGCCTGCTAGGATGCTCGCCTACTTTCTGTGGGTGACAGTTTCCTCTCTCACCTCTGTCAAACTTTTAAACGAAGATGTAAGTCCCATGAACATTTCCGTGTAGCGTTAAATAGGTAAGGATGAAAATGAATTTAATTTGTAATGTTTTTTAATTCAAACAGACCGTCTTAAAATATCAGTAATTATGAATGTACATTTGCAAATAAAACTAGAATTTTGACTGCAGTATGTAATTAGAAATAAGAAGACGTGCATTTTTCATAAAATTAATAATTATAAATCTGTTAGTTAGCATATGTTTGAAGAATTTTATGTTTAAATGACGCAGGTATTCTGACTGAACTGAAAAAAGAAAAATAATGACCGAATTGAGACTCGAACCAGCGATTACTAGTCTCGAACACTACTGTTTTTTTTTCATCTTTATGCGCGAGGGCACGCTGAAAGGTAATGCCTCAGAATTCTTTTATGTGAAAACTCTTTAAGCTTTTTAAATAAAAAAAGGTTTATTGACATCTATATCTTTATTCTGCATGTCTGCACATTATTTTCCAACATAGACACCATGGCGACGAACACATTCCTTCCAACGAGAGACCAGTTTGTTGATACCGTCCCTGTAAAATGTTTAACTTTGTTGACAGAGCCTCTGCTTGCACTGCTTCATCGCTACCGAAGTGAAATTCTGAAAGGTATTCTTTAAGTTTTCGAAACAGATTAAAATCGCTACAGCCGCCTGAGGGACAAATCATGACAGTGCTGGAAAAAACTGAGATTTTTAAACACCGTCTGCAAGAAACTGCAACACATTGAGGCAGCTTAACGCTTTTATTAACAGCGCATTTTTTAGAAAATTTGAAAGACTCTTCCAATCGTTCACCTCACCGCAGCGCACGTACAAGAATGATCAACAGCACCACTCACCGGGAAGAGACTGGCTTCAAAACTACGAGCCGGACAACGCCACAAAGAACCAAATGCAGTTAAAGATACAGAGTGCTTTTCCTGCTCAATATTATGTAAAAATCAACACCAGTTTCTTTCAGGCCCTTTTTGTAATGTATATGTTTTACAAATTTTTTTGTTGGCATCAGGTAATGCAGCACACTTTCCAAATAAATTAGAAGAATTTTGACTATATTTGTGCGTGCTTACAGTTATTAAAAAATTACAATGAAACTGATGCAATTTGCTTTCTGAAATGTTTCCTCAAATTGAGGTACCACTTAATCCAATTTCATTCATTTGAAGGAGACCAAATTTTTACCAGATATGCATGACATAATAGCTGAGGCACTAGACCTATTTAATTCCACCTATTATGCATATTACAAGGATAAAAAATATCGCATCTTACATTTTAATTTTTATAATTTTTTTCCTAACAACAATGTTATTTTTGTATAATTTAGTTGATTCTGCAATAAAGCTTAGGTCTACTACATACGTATGGACTGTTTCAAGTTACAGGACAAAAAAATAGAGCAATCCTTTTTAAACTTTTGGAAATGTTTGTACCTGAATTCTGAAAAATACAACTTGCGGGGAACTGTGAATGAATATATGAGTCCAATTAAACTGTGGCTCAGAACATTCTTCAAGCATAGTCTTCATCCTGCAGCATTTCTTCATCTTCAAGCTTCCTCTTTGTATTCCTGTTAGCACTTCCTGCTCCTTTGGTATCTTGAATAGTGAATCTTTCAGCTTCATGCACACGTTGTCTGTCACACACAAGCTATTGATCTTCCATATTAGAGCCACATATTATGCCTAAATTTCTCAGGACTTCCAACCTTCTTATCACTCCATCAATGAAACGTATCACTGCATCTAGTACACCAACTTAAATGTACACTCCTGGAAATTGAAATAAGAACACCGTGAATTCATTGTCCCAGGAAGGGGAAACTTTATTGACACATTCCTGGGGTCAGATACATCACATGATCACACTGACAGAACCACAGGCACATAGACACAGGCAACAGAGCATGCACAATGTCGGCACTAGTACAGTGTATATCCACCTTTCGCAGCAATGCAGGCTGCTATTCTCCCATGGAGACGATCGTAGAGATGCTGGATGTAGTCCTGTGGAACGGCTTGCCATGCCATTTCCACCTGGCGCCTCAGTTGGACCAGCGTTCGTGCTGGACGTGCAGACCGCGTGAGACGACGCTTCATCCAGTCCCAAACATGCTCAATGGGGGACAGATCCGGAGATCTTGCTGGCCAGGGTAGTTGACTTACACCTTCTAGAGCACGTTGGGTGGCACGGGATACATGCGGACGTGCATTGTCCTGTTGGAACAGCAAGTTCCCTTGCCGGTCTAGGAATGGTAGAACGATGGGTTCGATGACGGTTTGGATGTACCATGCACTATTCAGTGTCCCCTCGACGATCACCAGTGGTGTACGGCCAGTGTAGGAGATCGCTCCCCACACCATGATGCCGGGTGTTGGCCCTGTGTGCCTCGGTCGTATGCAGTCCTGATTGTGGCGCTCACCTGCACGGCGCCAAACACACGCATACGACCATCATTGGCACCAAGGCAGAAGCGACTCTCATCGCTGAAGACGACACGTCTCCATTCGTCCCTCCATTCACGCCTGTCGCGACACCACTGGAGGCGGGCTGCACGATGTTGGGGCGTGAGCGGAAGACGGCCTAACGGTGTGCGGGACCGTAGCCCAGCTTCATGGAGACGGTTGCGAATGGTCCTCGCCGATACCCCAGGAGCAACAGTGTCCCTAATTTGCTGGGAAGTGGCGGTGCGGTCCCCTACGGCACTGCGTAGGATCCTACGGTCTTGGCGTGCATCTGTGCGTCGCTGCGGTCCGGTCCCAGGTCTACGGGCACGTGCACCTTCCGCCGACCACTGGCGACAACATCGATGTACTGTGGAGACCTCACGCCCCACGTGTTGAGCAATTCGGCGGTACGTCCACCCGGCCTCCCGCATGCCCACTATACGCCCTCGCTCAAAGTCCGTCAACTGCACATACGGTTCACGTCCACGCTGTCGCGGCATGCTACCAGTGTTAAAGACTGCGATGGAGCTCCGTATGCCACGGCAAACTGGCTGACACTGACGGCGGCGGTGCACAAATGCTGCGCAGCTAGCGCCATTCGACGGCCAACACCGCGGTTCCTGGTGTGTCCGCTGTGCCGTGCGTGTGATCATTGCTTGTACAGCCCTCTCGCAGTGTCCGGAGCAAGTATGGTGGGTCTGACACACCGGTGTCAATGTGTTCTTTTTTCCATTTCCAGGAGTGTATTTAGTCCTACAAAAATATTCTTGGGTAATCTTTCCCATATGCAATGGCTGAAATTTTCGCTTGTATTCTGTGTCCCCATGAAGACCTTTACTAAGCAAAGCAGAGTCACTCAGGTCTATAAAAATTAGTTTGATTTCATTCAAAATAGGCTCAGGAAGAGAATGCTTATGATGGTATACTTGACCACTTTCTTTTGCTTTTTGGTAACCACACCAAGAATCTGCTCCTTTAGGGCAAAGTCCGTGAACAAGGTGGTCATCTGTGGACGACTTATGAAAGTAGGTGGCCCATACAGCTTTTCTCATTGCAATTTTGTCATACGATGACATGATGGAGACCGTGGCTGTTGTCTGAAGACAAATGTTGATGGTGTTAGGAGAGCAATCAGCCACAAATTTACTTTCAGTTCCTTTATTCAAAGGGTACCGTTACCGGTTTCGAATCGTTGTGGTTCATCCTCAGATGGTTTACACGCTTTCTTTATGACATGTGGTGTGTTTTTTACAGATTAATTGTTCTAAAATATAAATAATACATAATTATAAACACGCCACACACAGATAGTTGCGTTACAGATTTTCGTTGCATGTGACTTACGTGAAACGTCGGTTTCGAGTGTTTGTTTTCATAACATTCGACCAATAGATGCTCATAGCTGTAACATCATTCAGAGGTGCAGTTCGTCTGATGGCCAGTCCATAATAACTCTGAAGAAGGTCTCTTTCAGTATCTGTCAATCTGCCTCGGACAGACAGAGATTTCCTATCAGATAGCAAATTTCCTTTCATTTCTTGGTTTCATCTAGCACCCAACCTCTTTTGCACATGTCTATTACACTCTAGTTATGTTACCAAGGTTTCACCATAAACATTGAACTCACTAATGTTATTGAAAACTTTAGAGTCCCCATCGCCTAGGTATTTCGTATATCTAACGTTATAAACGGGCACCCACCTCTGAAATATTTTTAGAGCTCCATCACAGTCCATACCTCCACAGTAACCATCATAGTTCTTAGAACACTGATGTTCAATATGCTCTTCACTGTTACCATGGCAGTACTTAAATATGCACTCATCATCAACAACTTTTCCATTCTCCAGAGAAGTAGCGCTTACAACACCATTCAAGGAACGATGTCCTCGACGTTGCCACGTCCCATCAAGTGCAACAGCAATGTCCCTGGTTCCACTAATATTTACAGTTTCTTCTACTGCACGTTTCATGGATACTTTAGACACAACCGTCAAGTCACATAAAATTATTTTTAAGTACTTGCTGAACCTACTGGGAGGAGGAGGAAGGTCCACCAAACCACAAAACGATTGAGCAGCTTTTTTTTCCTTTTGCTATTGCACGCATTGCATACACTAACGTCAAATTCACATCATATGAATTATGCACAATGTTCGAAGTCATTTTCGAGGTAGATCTATTGCAGGATCTACACAGAACAGCTAATTTTGACGCTAAACCCATCCTGCTACTTTGTTGTTCAGTTATTTCCAGACAGCCTACACCATCACATTGCTTACATTTCACCACTTCCCTTATCAACGAAGATAAGATGCCCACATCAACAACAACAAATCCTCTACAAACAGCGTCATTGTTAACACAAAAATATGAATCACCAGGAGGTGTGCCATGTGAGAGTTTCTTCCCTGAAGAACTGATACATAGGCTACTTTCAACAGTGTGGCTTCATTTGTTTCTGAATTTCCTTTTGTTGAATATCTTGATGCGTAGCATAGTTCGTATTTATTGCAGACTAAAAGATATGTAGTTCCACAAATATATGTAGCAGTTGGGCAACAAACATTCAGTAACACGTGAACAAGCTGCTTCGGCTAAGAAAAAGTAAATACTAGCAAAGATAACCATTTGCAGACACTAGAAACATGCACTGTTACCAACATATACAATGTATCATGGTTTTTGTAACAGAAATAAAGGTGGCGTGGCAGCATACGTGACTGTGACTTTAAAATTTGGTGTACATAGGTCATTTTTCATTTGAAACCCTATAATGAATATATCAATGTAATCAGGAAAGATTATAGAATTTAATAAAGTCATACAAAAATTTTCGATTATTCCACCATGTATAAGTACTCTGTACCCTTAATCGTAATTGTCACACCCTGTTCCCTGCAACCTTAGTTGCTGCACATAGTTGTGCTTTTACAATTTGTTGTTTTATACTTTTTACTGTTTCATGCTTTAAATGTTCTTAAAATTCATTATATTTAATGACACTTCATGCAGTTCCAGGTCCTCTGCATAAACCCACTTCTGAAATTTTAAGATTTTTTATTTTAAACTATTTATGCAGCCATTGTTCTAGGCCCATACTTCTTATATTTTTAAGAAAAAGTTTTTTTTCAATTTTTGTTTTTATGCTTTCAGAGTAACACCTTATGACTTTATACTTCCAAAGTTTCGCACTTTGAATATCGTAAGATAACACTTTAGTTCCATTTATATAATCTACTATTTTATCCCTTTTTTACAGTTTTACACATCCATTCTGGTATTTTAACAGAAGATTTTTTTTGCATAATTGACTTTTTGCAATTTTAGTATATGTTCTCTCTTGTTAAACCAGTGGCATCCCTGCCATTGCGTAAGATTGATTTTTGCTATTAGGCTTTTGACGTCTATTGCTGCAAACACATTATGTTCTTTCAAATTAGATACATTAAAAAAAACTTTCACAAACTTATATGTAGGAGTCAAATTACAGTATCATTTAGCGTTACGAAAGTGTAACAGTTACTAGACACTAAAATGATTGTATCTTAATGAACAGTTCAAATATTCCACAAAGTCTTTATAACAAGAATTACATTACCTTCTCGTTGTTTTCAGGGATGTGAAATTGATTACAATAAGCACTAACCAATCTACTTTCTGACCAACATGTAACAGCATACATGTCACTTCTATCTCCTTAAGAACTGGTAGCACCAAGAACTGATGCTATTTCATTACAACATTTCATTATGTATGATTGATATGAAGCTCATGAAGTATTTTATTATGTTATTCCTTTGATGCTTCTGCACTTAGATTTATTATACGGGGTTTGGTTCTGTGAATACATTCCATACCATCAAGATGTCCATCCTCTGCATTAACGTGCAGTGTAACAGGTGAATACTAATGACAAAATTGTTCTTGCGCATGGAAAGTGAACAAAATAAAATGTATAAGTACATTCTTAAAAAGTTACACAACTCAGAATATCCAATCTACTTCTTCAAAACCGACACAACTGAGAACGTTAAAGAATAGTTGTTCTCAAGTGATACAACTCAAAATAGCAACAATACACCATCTAAAATGATAGAATTCATACTATAGCTAAAAGTATTGTTTTCATTGAGAGGCAACAACGGTTAAATTAGAAAATTATAAACTTTTTATGGCCAAAGTACAGAATTTGACCTCTTCTGTATATTCATTAAAACTGACGTAACTTGAAATTCACTTAAGTGATTCTTCAGAATGGGCACAATCCACATTGTTCACAGTTCCAAGCTTACAACGATCGACTAAAGGGACACAAATAAAGGTATCACGCTGCTTTTTTGTGATTTCAATCGAAAAGAACGGCACAATTCAAAATAAGACTGTTCTCGATTTCTTAACAATGACCCATTCACTATGGAATCCACTACTCAACTAACAATGCAACACTCTTGCTGTTATGAGAACGTCACCACTCCAAACAGTTAAAGTGACACAACTGTCCTCTAACCGTCAAATTCTGAAACTGTAGAAACACACTTCTGATGACTGGTCAGGTATCGTTTATTCACCTCCGTCACTCTAAAAAGTGGTGTCACTTTTGTCGCAATGGTATGAGAAACACTGAGGTGGCAAAAATCATGGAATACCTCCTAATACCGCATCGGACCTCTTTTAGGCCAGTGTAGTGCAGGAACTCGACGTTGCAGGGAAGTCCGCTGCAGAAATACTGAGCCATGCAGCCTCTATAGCTGCTCAAAACTGTGAAAGTGTCGCCGACGTAGGACTGAGTACACGGGCTCATCTCCTGATTATCTTCCATACATATTTGGTGGGATTCACGTCGGGCGATCCGGATGGACAAATCATTTACTCGAACTGTACAGAATGTTCTTCAAACCAACAGCGGAAAACTGTGGCCTAATGACGTGGCGCATTGTCATCCATAAATATTCCATCGCTGAATGACTGCAGATTGTCTGCAACCATATAGTAATGGATCTTTCTGTCTGTTCAAATGGTTCAAATGGCTCTGAGCACTATGAGAGTTAACATCTGAGGTCATCAGTCCCCTAGAACTTAGAACTACTTAAACCTAACTAACCTAAGGACATCACACACATCCATGCCCGAGGCAGGATTCGAACCTGCGACCGTAGTGGTCACGCGGTTCCAGACGGAAGCGCCTAGAACTGCACGGCCGCACCGGCCGGCTTTCTGTCTATGTATTCGTAATACGCTATATTTTTTTATCTTCAGGTTCACTTGCTGGCTTTTATGTTATGTAAAATTCCAAGATGTCTTTTCATCCATAGCAAGAGGACACCTGTTTCACTTTTCCTTGATTCTGTTATGGTCTCTAATACAGCCAATATATATCATTTAGTCTGCTTGTCGAACTCTGGGGTTAGCAATTTCTGCAAAAGGCTTAGGGGGTCCGCTAGTCACAGTATGAGCTAAAGACATCCCTACACTTCACAGAGCACAGCATTTCCAGTCAATGAAATGTTCGGTTGGACAAGAGGACCCAGTCCATTCCATGAAACCACAGCCAACACCATTATTTGGCCACCACCAGCTTGCACATTGCCTTGTTGACAACCTCAGTCCATGCCTTTGTGGAGTCTGCGCCACTCACGAATCCTACCATCAGCTCTTACCAACTGAAATCGGGACACATCCAACCAGGCCACGGTTTTCCAGTTGTCTAGGCTTCTACCGATATAGTAATGGGCCCAGGAGAGGTGCTGCAGGCGATTTCGTGCTGTTAGCAAAATAGCTAGCGTCGTTCGTCTGCTGCCGTATCCCACTGACGTCGCATTTCGTCGCACTATCCTAATGGATACGTTCTCGTGGGTCCCACATTGATTTTGCGGTTACTTCAATGCAGCGTTGCTTGTCTGTTACCGCTGACAACCGTACGCAGATGGCGCTGATCTCTGTTGTTCAGTGAAGGCCGTCGGCCACTGCGTTGTACGTAATGAGAGATAATACCTGAAATCTGGTATTCTCGGCTCACTCTTGTCACTGCAGATCTCAGAATATTGAATTCCTCAACGAGTTTCCAAATGAAATGTGCCATGTGTCTAGCTCCAACTGCGGTGGCGCGGTTCTTTCCGTCCCTTTTTACGACGAATCTGCACCTACCTGTGAACATTGTCTTAGCAGATCATCAGTAGGGAAGCCGCGCGAAACCTACTGTACTTCGACGTGAACCAGGGTGCAATTAAAATCAGTAATCTATGTTTCGGGAGAAAGTTTTCACACGAAATGAAAGGTTGGAAATTTTGTCCTTAAATAATATGTTTTGAAATTTAGGTGAACAAGTATCACTGCCTAGCCCGTGCTAGTCTTAACACAGTAACTCACAATCCCTTTCACTCACATTAGCAAGTTTATGGTGTTGCATTTCCAGAAAACGTAATAGCTACAAAAATACTGATTGTTTTTTTTGGTTGAGAATGCTCGCCAAATATTAAGTCTGTCGGTACCTAATGCAGTCACAGTTTTTAGCCACCGACCTGCTCAATACGCCACGCGGAATATATGTCTTTTCTCGGCACAAAATTCACTTAAAAATTCCGAAATTTTTACACACCCATCGGAATAATTATGCCATCACATTACCACATGGGACCGATGACCTCTGCAGTTTGGTCCCTTTCATCCTTAAACCCACCACCACCACCACCACCATTACCACACTTTTGATGTACGAAACACGCTAGATCCGGCAATTTATCATTTCCATTGGAACTACTACTACACACGTCCGAACTGTTTCATGGCTAGGCTCCGACTCTTTTCTAGAATACTCCAAGTCTTCTTTACTAGCAGAGAAAGGCGCGCGAAGAATACTGCTTTACCATTGGTCAGTTTACTCAACAGCCAATAGCAAAACAACATTCTCCCGCGTCAGTCCGCGCTTTTCATCATTAACCAATCGAAAAATAGTAAACCTAACGACTGCACTTTCTACCGACGTAATTATCTAATATGCTCAAGTTTTGTTTACGCATAAAGTTATTTACTATTGTTATTTATAATTGAATTAACTTCCCCTCTACCATAAACTTACTTTACAAATCTATGCTACAACAATCCCCTTTGTCCACATCCATACTTCTTCGAAATGTTCCCACACTAAATCCCACTACATAACTCGTTAAACAATTATCTTCATATTAACCTTAAACCACACTCACGCATCATTCATACTGCTAAAACACATTTATGACATTTTACCTACACAAAAACACATAATAACACTTTATGAAAATACTAGAACAGTTTATGAAATACATTCTATTACTTTAGTGCACTCTAGTGGGCACAATCGAAACTAAATCAGTCCCCAATCCAAGACTGTCCTCTATCGGCTGATACATAAACTACGTGCGCGTCCAGTGTAGCGTCACCATCTGTCACTATCCAGTTCTGATACACATCTCCCACTTAACCACCTCCAAGGCAGGATCGGTATACGGCGCTACGCCTCACAACTACCATTCTGCGTTCAAAGTCCGTCAGTCTCCGAGTGCACACGTAATCACGTCAGAAACCTTATCACATGAATCACCTGAGAACAATTGACAGCTGCGCCAGCGCATTACCCTGTTTTACCTTGCGTGTCCGATACTGCCGCCATCTGCAAATTTGCATGTCACATCAGTGTATATACATACACTTACAACGCACTCCTCTAATCAGGCTGTTTCCATACCAGTACTTGTGAATAATGGAGTTTAATTTTGTTTAACCGCTTAAGTATTCCGTCATCAAGCTTTGTAAGTGTTTCGAATCGGTAGAGTAAGGTGCTAGTACTTACATTTAGAGAAACCTTCTGCAAACCAATTTCCTGTACAGTGCCTCTTGTGCTTTCTTTTACTTACTGCAGACCGCTATGACATGACTCACATCTGACAATGTCCTGAAACTAGAATTTTTACCCGCTCTAAATGTGCGTGGTAACATCCGTGTCCCTGCCTCATACGAATGATGGACACGACATGACGTTTATTTAGATTGACGTCGAACCACGCTCGAGGACAGACGTACTACTGTATAGCCGCGGGGTGTCTGCAGTTATGTTGGCGGGATCCATTCATGGTAAGCAGCCATCTTGGTCGAAGGTTTGAAATGAGAACTATCCTTCAGTAATGCTCCTCTTTCCTAGGTGGTTGACTCCACCTACTTCTACATCTTCGCAAGCCACCTTGCGGTTTGTGGTGAAGGGTATCCTGTTCCAGTCGCGGATGGTTCACGGGGAGAATGATTACTGTCAATACTCTGTGTGGGCTCGCATCTCGTCAATCTTATCTTCATTGTCTTATCGCGAGGTATACATAGGAGAAAGTAATACACTCCTGGAAATTGAAATAAGAACACCGTGAATTCATTGTCCCAGGAAGGGGAAACTTTATTGACACATTCCTGGGGTCAGATACATCACATGATCACACTGACAGAACCACAGGCACATAGACACAGGCAACAGAGCATGCACAATGTCGACATTAGTACAGTGTATATCCACCTTTCGCAGCAATGCAGGCTGCTATTCTCCCATGGAGACGATCGTAGAGATGCTGGATGTAGTCCTGTGGAACGGCTTGCCATGCCATTTCCCCCTGACGCCTCAGTTGGACCAGCGTTCGTGCTGGACGTGCAGACCGCGCGAGACGACGCTTCATCCAGTCCCAAACATGCTCAATGGGGGACAGATCCGGAGATCTTGCTGGCCAGGGTAGTTGACTTACACCTTCTAGAGCACGTTGGGTGGCACGGGATACATGCGGACGTGCATTGTCCTATTGGAACAGCAAGTTCCCTTGCCGGTCTAGGAATGGTAGAACGATGGGTTCGATGACGGTTTGGATGTACCGTGCACTATTCAGTGTCCCCTCGACGATCACCAGTGGTGTACGGCCAGTGTAGGAGATCGCTCCGCACACCATGATGCCGTGTGTTGGCCCTGTGTGCCTCGGTCGTATGCAGTCCTGATTGTGGCGCTCACCTGCACGGCGCCAAACACGCATACGACCATCATTGGCACCAAGGCAGAAGCAACTCTCATCGCTGAAGACGACACGTCTCCATTCGTCCCTCCATTCACGCCTGTCGCGACACCACTGGAGGCGGGCTGCACGATGTTGGGGCGTGAGCGGAAGACGGCCTAACGGTGTGCGGGACCGTAGCCCAGCTTCATGGAGACGGTTGCGAATGGTCCTCGCCGATACCCCAGGAGCAACAGTGTCCCTAATTTGCTGGGAAGTGGCGGCGCGGTCCCCTACGGCACTGCGTAGGATCCTACGGTCTTGGCGTGCATCCGTGCGTCGCTGCGGTCCGTTCCCAGGTCGACGGGCACGTGCACCTTCCGCCGACCACTGGCGACAACATCGGTGTACTGTGGAGACCTCACGCCCCACGTGTTGAGCAATTCGGCGGTACGTCCACCCGGCCTCCCGCATGCCCACTATACGCCCTCGCTCAAAGTCCGTCAACTGCACATACGGTTCACGTCCACGCTGTCGCGGCATGCTACCAGTGTTAAAGACTGCGATGGAGCTCCGTATGCCACGGCAAACTGGCTGACACTGACGGCGGCGGTGCACAAATGCTGCGCAGCTAGCGCCATTCGATGGCCAACACCGCGGTTCCTGGTGTGTCCGCTGTGCCGTGCGTGTGATCATTGCTTGTACAGCCCTCTCGCAGTTTCCGGAGCAAGTATGGTGGGTCTGACACACCGGTGTCAATGTGTTCTTTTTTCCATTTCCAGGAGTGTATATTGCCCAACTATTGCAGGAATTTCCGCTCTCCGAAGTTGAACAATACACAATAACGCGATGCAGAATACCTCTCTTGCAATATCTGCAACAGAAGTTGACTAAATATCTCCGTGACGCTTTCGTGCTTACGAAACGAACCTCTAACGAAACGTGCTGCTCTTCTTTGCATCCTCTCTAATTCCGCTATCAATCCTGTACGGTACAGGCACTATACTGACGAGCAATATTCAAGTATTGGTCGAACGAGTTTTTCCATGCTTCTTCTTTTGTTAACTGACTACATTTCTCGAGGATTCTTCCGAAGAATCTCAATCTCCTATCCGCCTCACCTGCGATTTATTTTATCTGGTCGTTCCACTTCAAATGGCTTCGTACTCTTTAACTGCTTCCAGTGACTGTTCCGCAACCATATAGTAGTGGATCTTTCTGTCTGTGTATTCGCAATACGTTACATTTATTTACGTTGAGGTTCACTTGCCACTCCGCACACGAAGCGCCAATCCTTGGCATAAGTAACTGCATTTCGCTACAATTTTCTTGTGTTGCGACGTTTCTGTGTGCGACAGAATCATACGCGAGAAGCCTCATGGAAGTTCCTGCTTTTTCGTTATGTAAAATTCCAAGATGTACTTTTATCCATAGCAAGAGGACACCTGCCTCACTTTTCCTTGTGTCTGTGATGATTCCTAATACAGCCAATATATATATTTAAGTCTGCTTGTCGAACTCTGGGGTTAGTAACTTCTGCAAAAGGGTTTGGGAGTCCGCTAGTCTCAATATGAGCTAAAGGCCCTCCACACTGCACACAGCAGAAGCATGGTAGAGCATTAGTGCCTCTGCAGTTTAGCATTCCGAATATGAAAGGAACTGACAGTTTTGCAGCTGTCTTGGAGCTGTTGACGGGAAATGTGTTCTAGTGAGAGTATCTCTGTTATCTGTTTCCCCTTATTTCTGTTATAAACAGCATTGCTCTGTAGTCTCTATGGCTGCATTATACTTTTACTTCCAGAGACGTGGGTTCAAATGGGAGGATTTAGTGACGTGAACATATTTTCAAGTTGAGTATTAGGAAAAAAGCTGACTGATGGGACTCTATAAATCCCGCAAGGTAAACCACTTCCTGGAGAACAGAATGGAATTCCTTATGTTTTCTACATCTACATTAATAATCCGCAAGCCTCCTCACGGAGTGTGGCGGAGGGTATTTCTGGTATCACTAACTAATCTCCTCTTCCATGTTCCATTCGCGAATGGCGAGTGGGAAGCCGTCGTGGTCATTTCGTGAGACGTATGTGGGAGTAAGCAATACGTTGTGCAACTCTTTCCGGAAAGTACTCTCTCGCAATTTTAACAGTGAATTTCAGAGGGACATAACGCCTCCCTTGTACCGTATATGCCACCACATCTCAACAGGGTGTTACAAAAAGGTACGCCGGCCGGGGTGGTCAAGCGGTTAAAGGCGCTACAGTCTGGAACCGCGCGGCCGCTACGGTCGCAGGTTCGAATCCTGCCTCGGGCATGGATGTGTGTGATGTCCTTAGGTTAGTTAGGTTTAAGTAGTTCTAAGTTCTAGGGGACTGATGACCTTAGAAGTTAAGTCCCATAGTGCTCAGAGCCATTTGAACCATTTGAACAAAAAGGTACGGCCAAACTTTCAGGAAACATTCCTCACACACAAAGAAAGAAAATATGTTATGTGTACATGTGTCCGGAAACGCTTACTTTCCATGTTAGAGCTCATTTTATTACTTCTCTTCAAATCACGTTAATCATGGAATGGAAACACACAGCAACAGAACGTACCAGCGTGACTTCAAACACTTTGTTACAGGAAATGTTCAAAATGTCCTCCGTTAGCGAGGGCATGCATCCACCCTTCGTCGCATGGAATCCCTGATGCGCTGATGCAGCCCTGGAGAATGGCGTATTGTATCACAGCCGTCCACAATACGAGCACGAAGAGTCTCTACATTTGGTACCGGGGTTGCGTAGACAAGAGCTTTCAAATGCCCACATAAATGAAAGTCAAGAGGGTTGCGGTCAGGAGAGCGTGGAGGCCATGGAATTGGTCCGCCTCTACCAATCCATCGGTCACCGAATCTGTTGTTGAGAAGCGTACAAACACTTCGACTGAAATGTGCAGGAGCTCCATCGTGCATGAACCACATGTTGTGTCGTACTTGTAAAGGCACATGTTCTAACAGCACAGGTAGAGTATCCCGTATGAAATCATGATAACGTGCTCCATTGAGCGTAGGTGGAAGAACATGGGGCCCAATCAAGACATCACCAACAATGCCTGCCCAAACCTTCACAGAAAATCTGTGTTGATGACGTGATTGCACAATTGTGTGCGGAATCTCGTCAGCCCACACATGTTGATTGTGAAAATTTTCAATTTGATCACGTTGGAATGAAGCCTCATCCGTAAAGAGAACATTTGCACTGAAATGAGGATTGACACATTGTTGGATGTACCCGTGGAGGCCAATCAGCTGCTGATAATGCCTGCACGCGCTGTACATGGTAAGGAAACAACTGGTTTTCCCGTAGCACTCTCCATACAGTGACGTGGTCAACGTTACCTTGTACAGCAGCGATGCTCTGACGCTGACATTAGGGTTATCTTCAACTGCACGAAGAATTGCCTAGTCTATTGCAGGTGTCCTCGTCGTTCTAGGTATTCCCCAGTCGCGAGTCATAGGCTGGAATGTTCCGTGCTCCCTAAGACGCCGATCAATTGCTTCGAACGTCTTCCTGTCGGGATACCTTCGTTCTGGAAATTTGTCTCGATACAAACGTACCGCGCCACGGCTATTTCCCCGCGCTAATCCATACATAAACGGGCATCTGCCAACTCCGCATTTGTAAACACTTCGACTGAAATGTGCAGGAGCTCCATCGTGCATGAACCACATGTTGTGTCGTACTTGTAAAGGCACATGTTCTAAACGGGCATCTGCCAACTCCGCATTTGTAAACATTGCACTGACTGCAAAACCACGTTCGTGATGAACACTAACCTGTTGATGCGACGTAGTGATGTGCTTGATGCCAGTACTGTAGAGCAATGAGTCGCATGTCAACACAGGCACCGAAGTCAACATTACCTTCCTTCAATTGGGCCAACTGGCGTTGAATCGAGGAAGTACAGTACATACTGACGAAACTAAAATGAGCTCTAACATGGAAATTAAGCGTTTCCGGACACATGTCCACATAACATCTTTTCTTTATTTGTGTGTGAGGAATGTTTCCTGAAAGTTTGGCCGTACCTTTTTGTAACACCCTGTATAACGCTCTCGCGCCGACGATACGATCCCGTGACGAAATGCGGGATCGTTTCGTCGGCGCGTGAGCGTTATTCAGGGTGTTACAAAAAGGTATATATATATATATATATATATATATATATATATATATATATATATATATACATATATATATATATATACAGGGTGTTTCAAAAATGACCGGTATATTTGAAACGGCAATAAAAACTAAACGAGCAGCGATAGAAATACACCGTTTGTTGCAATATGCTTGGGACAACAGTTCATTTTCAGGCAGACAAACTTTCGAAATTACAGTAGTTACAATTTTCAACAACAGATGGCGCTGCAAGTGATGTGAAAGATATAGAAGACAACGCAGTCTGTGGGTGCGACATTCTGTACGTCGTCTTTCTGCTGTAAGCGTGTGCTGTTCACAACGTGCAAGTGTGCTGTAGACAACATGGTTTATTCCTTAGAACAGAGGATTTTTCTGGTGTTGGAATTCCACCGCCTAGAACACAGTGTTGCTGCAACAAGACGAAGTTTTCAACGGAGTTTTAATGTAACCAAAGGACCGAAAAGCGATACAATAAACGATCTGTTTGAAAAATTTCAACGGACTGGGAACGTGACAGATGAACGTGCTGGAAAGGTAGGGCGACCGCGTACGGCAACCACAGAGGGCAACGCGCAGCTAGTGCAGCAGGTGATCCAACAGCGGCCTCGGGTTTCCGTTCGCCGTGTTGCAGCTGCGGTCCAAATGACGCCAACGTCCACGTATCGTCTCATGCGCCAGAGTTTACACCTCTATCCATACAAAATTCAAACGCGGCAACCCCTCAGCGCCGCTACCATTGCTGCACGAGAGACATTCGCTAACGATATAGTGCACAGGATTGATGACGGCGATATGCATGTGGGCACCATTTGGTTTACTGAAGAAGCTTATTTTTACCTGAGAGGCTTCGTCAATAAACAGAACTGGCGCATATGGGGAACCGAAAAGCCCCATGTTGCAGTCCCATCGTCCCTGCATCATCAAAAAGTACTGGTCTGGGCCGCCATTTCTTCCAAAGGAATCATTGGCCCATTTTTCAGATCCGAAACGATTACTGCATCACGCTATCTGGACATTCTTCGTGAATTTGTGGCGGTACAAACTGCCGTAGACGACACTGCGAACACCTCGTGGTTTATGCAAGATGGTGCCCGGCCACATCGCACGGCCGACGTCTTTAATTTCCTGAATGAATATTTCGATGATCGTGTGATTGCTTTGGGCTATCCGAAACATACAGGAGGCGGCGTGGATTGGCCTCCCTGTTCGCCAGACATGAACCCCTGTGACTTCTTTCTGTGGGGACACTTGAAAGACCAGGTGTACCGCCAGAATCTACATCTACATCTACATTGATACTCCGCAAGCCACCCAACGGTGTGTGGCGGAGGGCACTTTACGTGCCACTGTCATTACCTCCCTTTCCTGTTCCAGTCGCGTATGGTTCGCGGGAAGAACGACTGTCTGAAAGCCTCCGTGCGCGCTCTAATCTCTCTAATTTTACATTCGTGATCTCCTCGGGAAGTATAAGTAGGGGGAAGCAATATATTCGATACCTCATCCAGAAACGCACCCTCTCGAAACCTGGCGAGCAAGCTACACCGCGATGCAGAGCGCCTCTCTTGCAGAGTCTGCCACTTGAGTTTATTAAACATCTCCGTAACGCTATCACGGTTACCAAATAACCCAGTGACGAAACGCGCCGCTCTTCTTTGGATCTTCTCTATCTCCTCCGTCAACCCGACCTGGTACGGATCCCACACTGATGAGCAATACTCAAGTATAGGTCGAATGAGTGTTTTGTAGGCCACCTCCTTTGTTGATGGACTACATTTTCTAAGCACTCTCCCAATGAATCTCAACCTGGTACCCGCCTTACCAACAATTTTAGTTTTATATGATCATTCCACTTCAAATCGTTCCGTACGCATACTCCCAGATATTTTACAGAAGTAACTGCTACCAGTGTTTGTTCCGCTATCATATAATCATACAATAAAGGATCCTTCTTTCTATGTATTCGCAATACATTACATTTGTCTATGTTAAGGGTCAGTTGCCACTCCCTGCACCAAGTGCCTATCCGCTGCAGATCTTCCTGTATTTCGCTACAATCTTCTAATGCAGCAACTTCTCTGTATACTACAGCATCATCCGCGAAAAGCCGCATGGAACTTCCGACACTATCTACTAAGTCATTTATATATATTGTGAAAAGCAATGGTCCCATAACACTCCCCTGTGGCACGCCAGAGGTTACTTTAACGTCTGTAGACGTCTCTCCATTGATAACAACATGCTGTGTTCTGTTTGCTAAAAACTCTTCAATCCAGCCACACAGCTGGTCTGATATTCCGTAGGCTCTTACTTTGTTTATCAGGCGACAGTGCGGAACTGTATCGAACGCCTTCCGGAAGTCAAGAAAAATAGCATCTACCTGGGAGCCTGTATCTAATATTTTCTGGGTCTCATGAACAAATAAGGCGAGTTGGGTCTCACACGATCGCTGTTTCCGGAATCCATGTTGATTCCTACATAGTAGATTCTGGGTTTCCAGAAATGACATGATACGCGAGCAAAAAACATGTTCTAAAATTCTACAAGAGATCGACGTAAGAGATATAGGTCTATAGTTTTGCGCATCTGCTCGACGACCCTTCTTGAAGACTGGGACTATCTGTGCTCTTTTCCAATCATTTGGAACCCTCCGTTCCTCTAGAGACTTGCGGTACACGGCTGTTAGAAGGGGGGCAAGTTCTTTCGCGTACTCTGTGTAGAATCGAATTGGTATCCCGTCAGGTCCAGTGGACTTTCCTCTATTGAGTGATTCCAGTTGCTTTTCTATTCCTTGGACACTTATTTCGATGTCAGCCATTTTTTCGTTCGTGCGAGGATTTAGAGAAGGAACTGCAGTGCGGTCTTCCTCTGTGAAACAGCTTTGGAAAAAGGTGTTTAGTATTTCAGCTTTACGCGAGTCATCCTCTGTTTCAATGCCATCATCATCCCGTAGTGTCTGGATATGCTGTTTCGAGCCACTTACTGATTTAACGTAAGACCAGAACTTCCTAGGATTTTCTGTCAAGTCGGTACATAGAATTTTACTTTCGAATTCAATGAACGCTTCACGCATAGCCCTCCTTACGCTAACTTTGACATCGTTTAGCTTCTGTTTGTCTGAGAGGTTTTGGCTGCGTTTAAACTTGGAGTGGAGCTCTCTTTGCTTTCGCAGTAGTTTCCTAACTTTGTTGTTGTACCACGGTGGGTTTTTCCCGTCCCTCACAGTTTTACTCGGCACGTACCTGTCTAAAACGCATTTTACGATTGCCTTGAACTTTTTCCATAAACACTCAACATTGTCAGTGTCGGAACAGAAATTTTCGTTTTGATCTGTTAGGTAGTCTGAAATCTGCCTTCTATTACTCTTGCTAAACAGATAAACCTTCCTCCCTTTTTTTATATTCCTATTAACTTCCATATTCAGGGATGCTGCAACGGCCTTATGATCACTGATTCCCTGCTCTGTACATACAGATTCGAAAAGTTCGGGTCTGTTTGTTATCAGTAGGTCCAATATGTTATCTCCACGAGTCGGTTCTCTGTTTAATTGCTCGAGGTAATTTTCGGATAGTGCACTCAGTATAATGTCACTCGATGCTCTGTCCCTACCACCCGTCCTAAACATCTGAGTGTCCCAGTCTATATCTGGTAAATTGAAATCTCCACCTAAGACTATAACATGCTGAGAAAATTTATGTGAAATGTATTCCAAATTTTCTCTCAGTTGTTCTGCCACTAATGCTGCTGAGTCGGGAGGTCGGTAAAAGGAGCCAATTATTAACCTAGTTCGGTTGTTTAGTGTAACCTCCACCCATAATAATTCACAGGAACTATCCACTTCTACTTCACTACAGGATAAACTACTACTAACAGCGATGAACACTCCACCACCGGTTGCATGCAATCTATCCTTTCTAAACACCGTCTGTACCTTTGTAAAAATTTCGGCAGAATTTATCTCTGGCTTAAGCCAGCTTTCTGTACCTATAACGATTTCAGCTTCGGTGCTTTCTATCAGCGCTTGAAGTTCCGGTACTTTACCAACGCAGCTTCGACAGTTGACAATTAGAATACCGATTGCTGCTTGTTCCCCACATGTCCTGACTTTGCCCCGCACCCGTTGAGGCTGTTGCCCTTTCTGTACTTGCCCAAGGCCATCTAACCTAAGAAACCGCCCAGCCCACGCCACACAACCCCTGCTACCCGTGTAGCCGCTTGTTGCGTGTAGTGGACTCCTGACCTATCCAGCGGAACCCGAAACCCCACCACCCTATGGCGCAAGTCGAGGAATCTGCAGCCCACACGGTCGCAGAACCGTCTCAGCCTCTGATTCAGACCCTCCACTCGGCTCTGTACCAAAGGTCCGCAGTCAGTCCTGTCGACGATGCTGCAGATGGTGAGCTCTGCTTTCATCCCGCTAGCGAGACTGGCAGTCTTCACCAAATCAGATAGCCGCCGGAAGCCAGAGAGGATTTCCTCCGATCCATAGCGACACACATCATTGGTGCCGACATGAGCGACCACCTGCAGATGGGTGCACCCTGTACCCTTCATGGCATCCGGAAGGACCCTTTCCACATCTGGAATGACTCCCCCCGGTATGCACACGGAGTGCACATTGGTTTTCTTCCCCTCTCTTGCTGCCATTTCCCTAAGGGGCCCCATTACGCGCCTGACGTTGGAGCTCCCAACTACCAGTAAGCCCACCCTCTGCGACTGCCCGGATCTTGCAGACTGAGGGGCAACCTCTGGAACAGGACAAGCAGCCATGTCAGGCCGAAGATCAGTATCAGCCTGAGACAGAGCCTGAAACCGGTTCGTCAGACAAACTGGAGAGGCTTTCCGTTCAGCCCTCCGGAATGTCTTTCGCCCCCTGCCACACCTTGAAACGACCTCCCACTCTACCACAGGTGAGGGATCAGCCTCAATGCGGGCAGTATCCCGGGCAACCACAGTCGTAGTCCGATCAGGGGATGCGTGGGACGAGCTGGCCGTCCCCGACAAACCCCCATCCCGACCCCCACAGTGATGCCCATTGGCAACAGCCTCAAGCTGTGTGACCGAAGCCAACACTGCCTGAAGCTGGGAGCGAAGGGATGCCAACTCAGCCTGCATCCGAACACAGCAGTTGCAGTCCCTATCCATGCTAAAAACTGTTTTGCTAAGAATGTCTGAACTATCTACAGAGAGCGCAAACAAATCGACAAAATTTAAACGGTTATTAAAATACAAGATTGCCTAGTAAATGCAGTAATGCTGCTACTTGCGCACTGCTGACACTGCTCGGCGGCGGAAGGAGACTAAGCGAAATTACACTATTCAGGTACTAAAACACGATGCTACACTCTCAAATACTATAATACGCCCGAAATTTATGAATTAAACAATGCAAGTACCAAAAACACGCAAAGAAATTAAGAATTAAACTATGTAACAAATGAGTGAGCTAGGAGTATACGACTTGCTGCTCAGCTGCTTATCCAACGGCGGCAGGGAGCACACTGACTGCGACCAACCGACACTGGCCGTTCAAAACAAAACAGTAGACAAACGACTACGCGAATTTACACTATTCAGGTACTAAAACGCGATGCTACAACTCTCAAATACTATAATACGCTCGAAATTTATGAATTAATGCAAGTACCAAAAACACGCAAAGAAATTAAGAATTAAACTATGTAACAAATGAGTGAGCTAGGAGTATACGACTTGCTGCTGCAGCTGCTTATCCAACGGCGGCAGGGAGCACACTGACTGCGACCAACCGACACTGGCCGTTCAAAACAAAACAGTAGACAAACGACTACGCGAATTTACACTATTCAGGTACTAAAACGCGATGCTACAACTCTCAAATACTATAATACGCCCGAAATTTATGAATTAAACAATGCAAGTACCAAAAACACGCAAAGAAATTAAGAATTAAACTATGTAACAAATGAGTGAGCTAGGAGTATACGACTTGCTGCTGCAGCTGCTTATCCAACGGCGGCAGGGAGCACAATCCAGAAACAATTGAAAAGCTGAAGCAGTACATCTCATCTGCATGTGAAGCCATTCCGCCAGACACGTTGTCAAAGGTTTCGGGTAATTTCATTGAGAGACTACGCCATATTATTGCTACGCATGGTGGATATGTGGAAAATATCGTACTATAGAGTTTCCCAGACCGCAGCGCCATCTGTTGTTGAAAATTGTAACTACTGTAATTTCGAAAGTTTGTCTGCCTGAAAATGTACTGTTGTCCCAAGCATATTGCAACAAACGGTGTATTTCTATCGCTGCTCGTTTAGTTTTTATTGCCGTTTCAAATATACCGGTCATTTTTGAAACATATGTATATATACTCCTGGAAATTGAAATAAGAACACCGTGAATTCATTGTCCCAGGAAGGGGAAACTTTATTGACACATTCCTGGGGTCAGATACATCACATGATCACACTGACAGAACCACAGGCACATAGACACAGGCAACAGAGCATGCACAATGTCGGCACTAGTACAGTGTATATCCACCTTTCGCAGCAATGCAGGCTGCTATTCTCCCATGGAGACGATCGTAGAGATGCTGGATGTAGTCCTGTGGAACGGCTTGCCATGCCATTTCCACCTGGCGCCTCAGTTGGACCAGCGTTCGTGCTGGACGTGCAGACCGCGTGAGACGACGCTTCATCCAGTCCCAAACATGCTCAATGGGGGACAGATCCGGAGATCTTGCTGGCCAGGGTAGTTGACTTACACCTTCTAGAGCACGTTGGGTGGCACGGGATACATGCGGACGTGCATTGTCCTGTTGGAACAGCAAGTTCCCTTGCCGGTCTAGGAATGGTAGAACGATGGGTTTGATGATGGTTTGGATGTACCGTGCACTATTCAGTGTCCCCTCGACGATCACCAGTATGTGTACGGCCAGTGTAGGAGATCGCTCCCCACACCATGATGCCGTGTGTTGGCCCTGTGTGCCTCGGTCGTATGCAGTCCTGATTGTGGCGCTCACCTGCACGGCGCCAAACACGCATACGACCATCATTGGCACCAAGGCAGAAGCGACTCTCATCGCTGAAGACGACACGTCTCCATTCGCCCCTCCATTCACGCCTGTCGCGACACCACTGGAGGCGGGCTGCACGATATTGGGGCGTGAGCGGAAGACGGCCTAACGGTGTGCGGGACCGTAGCCCAGCTTCATGGAGACGGTTGCGAATGGTCCTCGCCGATACCCCAGGAGCAACAGTGTCCCTAATTTGCTGGGAAGTGGCGGTGCGGTCCCCTACGGCACTGCGTAGGATCCTACGGTCTTGGCGTGCATCCGTGCGTCGCTGCGGTCCGGTCCCAGGTCGACGGGCACGTGCACCTTCCGCCGACCACTGGCGACAACATCGATGTACTGTGGAGACCTCACGCCCCACGTGTTGAGCAATTCGGCGGTACGTCCACCCGGCCTCCCGCATGCCCACTATACGCCCTCGCTCAAAGTCCGTCAACTGCACATACGGTTCACGTCCACGCTGTCGCGGCATGCTACCAGTGTTAAAGACTGCGATGGAGCTCCGTATGCCACGGCAAACTGGCTGACACTGACGGCGGCGGTGCTCAAATGCTGCGCAGCTAGCGCCATTCGACGGCCAACACCGCGGTTCCTGGTGTGTCCGCTGTGCCGTGCGTGTGATCATTGCTTGTACAGCCCTCTCGCAGTGTCCGGAGCAAGTATGGTGGGTCTGACACACCGGCGTCAATGTGTTCTTTTTTCCATTTCCAGGAGTGTATATGTGTGTGTGTGTGTGTGTGTGTGTGTGTGTGTGTGTGTGTGTTTTAACTATATGCCTTATCGGCTCGACAAACAGTCGACAGTGCGTTCGGTATATTTAGTTCAGGGTTTCGTGTGCTCAAAACACCCTACGAGTACTGAAGATAGAAAAGTCACGGCAGCATGAGTAGTGCATAGCTATTTGAGGACACAAAACATTACGTGAAGTTACCTCGCTGAGGAAACATGAGATATTGAGCACTAACCAGCTTCGCTCGTCTGCCCCATGTAAGATGAACAACGACGAGTAAAGCTTTCGCCCGCATCTCGTGGTCGTGCGGTAGCGTTCTCGCTTCCCACGCCCGGGTTCCCGGGTTCGATTCCCGGCGGGGTCAGGGATTTTCTCTGCCTCGTGATGGCTGGGTGTTGTGTGATGTCCTTAGGTTAGTTAGGTTTAAGTAGTTCTAAGTTCTAGGGGACTTATGACCACAGCAGTTGAGTCCCATAGTGCTCAGAGCCATTTGAACCATTTTTGAAGTAAAGCTTTCGTTACGAAATAAAAATTCAAGGAATGTTAATGCTCTGTTCAGTGGCAGATAGCAGTTTTAAAAAACAGACAATACTAAATTGATGAATAGGCTGTGTCGTTTAGGTTCAAAGTTTATTGCGTAGATCCATATGAAATAAATAAATAAAATAATAATAAACACAATTTTTGTAAATTGCAGTTGTTTCAAAGAAATGCCTTTTTGCATGCTGCACATCGAAAATATTATTTTTATTTATGTACCCAGACGCGTTTCGCCTTTTTTACAAGGAATCTTCAGTGGATGTCCTGAAATATAACATGGTATGTCTATTTTTATACATAGGTTATGGTTTCACATCTAGGTTATAGATTTAAAACAGTTCCTTAACGTTTTTTTTATGAAATGGAAGGGTACTTACAGGTAACTTCTAATTCATTGCATCTAAGCAAACTGCTTCTTCCCATCTGGCAATCAGGTGGACATCTTACAGTTCACTTTCAGTTCACTGTTCATGTTACACATCACTGTAACTGCCATCTTTTTAATGCAGATTTTCGTTTGTTTTTCTAAGTGTTACCAACATTCTCAGTTTTCTGGATTTAACTGTTTTGTGAATGTGTGTGCGTGTGTGTGTGTGTGTGTGTGTGTGTGTGTGTGTATTAGAGAGAGATATTTTTCAATAAAAAAAAACAATTACTTATTTTACTTTTATTACTATTTTTTTCATTTATTTATGCTTAAAAATAATAACAATATTATTTTTATTATTATCTCCTGTATATACCTATTAGAGGAATCAGATGTGTAATACCAGAATGAGATTTTCACTCTGCAGCGGAGAGTGCGCTGATATGAAACTTCCTGGCAGATTAAAACTGCGTGCCGGACCGATACTCGAACTCGGGACATTTGCCTTTCGCGGGCAAGTGCTCTACCGCCTGAGCTACCCAAGCACGACTAACGCCCCGTCCTCACATCTTTACTTCCGCCAGTATCTCGTCTCCTACCTACCAAACTTTACAGATGCTCTCCTGCGAAGCTGTGAGGACGTGGCGTGAGTCGTGCTTGGGTAGCTCAGATGGTAGAGCAATTGCCCGCGAAAGGCAAAGGTCCCGAGTTCGAGTCTCGGTCCGGCACACAGTTTTAATCTGCCAGGAAGTTTCAGATGTGTAATATTTTGTTGGGATTTCTCTCTATTATATGACCAATGAGTGTAAACAGTGTTTTGTTAGTCATATTCACTTGGTCATTTAGTAGTTGTTTCTCTTCAGCCTTTGTTTTGTATATATGACAATTTTCCTGTAATGTTAGGAGATGTCTTTCATTATTTATTCCAATTATTTTCATTTCATTTTCTCTTGTGGTGGGTTTGTGGTTATTTTCTCTCAAATGTTCTGCAAAAGTTGAGTGACTCGTTCCATATTTCCATGCTCTGATATGTTCTTTGTACCGGGTGTCAAATGTTCTGCTGGTTTGTCCTGTATACCTTCCATCACATGTGTTGCACTGTAGTTGGTATATTCCTGCTTTTTGGTAGATATCTGTGCTTTTTGTTATTTTTGGAATGTGCCTTTGGATTGAATTGTCTGTTTCGAGTGCTATGTTTATCCCTTGTCTTTCGAAAATGTTTGTTATTTTATGTGTGAGTTTGTGCATGTACGTCATTGTGTACCATCTTGAAACTTCTTTCTTGTTTTCCTCTATTCTTTGTGTGGTTATTATTCTGTCACTGTTTGTGCCTGTTTTGTAGTGTTTTGTTCTAATGTTTTTTTTGTGGGTGTTTCTGTACTGTGTTCACTGACTGTATTTGTTTTTTAATTTTTTGTTTAATTTTTGTGATGCTATTCCTCTGTTATATACTTTAACTTTTGAGTATGTAATCCAGATGACTGGTATGATGAAGAACTGGGTTATCTCGAACAGAGTTTATCAGGTATTCCATCATTAAAAGCTTTTTGTTTCATTTATTCATTTTTTTAGTCATCAGTCTTCTGACTGGTTTCATGCGGTCCGCCACGGATTTCTCTCATGTGCCAACCTTCCCAGTACAGGGTAGGAACCTACATTCTCGATTTTTTACTGGATGTGCTTCAGTCTCTGTCTTCCGCTACAGTTTTTACTCTCTACAGCTCCGTCAAGTACCACGGAGGTTATTCCTTGTCATCTTAATAGATGTCCTATCCTTCTATTCTTTCTTCTTGTCAGTGTTTTCCATGCATTCCATTCCTCGCTGATTCTGTGGAGAGCCTCGTCATTCCTTACCTTATCAGTCCACCTCATTTTTAACATTCTTCTGTGACACCACATCTCAAATGCTTCTATTGTCTTCTGTCCTGGTTTACCGACAGTCTATGCTTCACTACCGTACAGTGCTGTTCTCCATACGTACATGCTCAGAAGTTTGTTCCTCGAATGTAGGGATGTTTGATACTGGACCACTCCTTGTTCCGTCATTCATGGGCCGTTTTGCTGCTTACCGACACGTAGCAGAATTCGGCTGTCTTGTGAACCGCAGTTCTTATCCTAAGCTTCTCTCTGTTCTCATTTCTGTTACTTCGCTTAACTTTTGTCTTCCTTCAATTTACTCTCACCCAATTTTCTGTACTCATTAGGCTGTTCATTCCATTCAACACAACCTGTAATTGTTCTTTACTACCACTGAGGAATGCAGTGTCATCAGTTAATCTTATCATTGACATCCTTTCAGTTGAATTATAATCCCACTCTTGAACCTTTCTTTTATATTCGTCACTGCTTCTTCGATGTATAGGCTGAACAGTAGGGGCGAAAGATTACATCCGTCTTGCACCCTTTTTAATCGGAGCACTTTGTTCCTGGTCTCCCACTCTTATTGCTCCCTGTGGGTTCTTGTACATATCTTGTATTACCCGTCATTCCTTATAGCTTATCCTTATTTTTCTCAGAATTTCTAATATCTTACTCCATTTGACCTTGTCGAATGCTTTCTCCATGTCGACAGATTCTATGAAGGCGTTTTGATTTTTCAGCCGCATCGCTAGAACTGGCTCTCTTGTGTATTTATCTCCCCTAAATCCAAACAGGTCGTCATCTGCCAGATCCTCGATTTTCATCTCACTTCTTCTGTATAGCATTATTGTCAGCAACTTCGTTACATGAGCTGTTAAGCTAACTGTGCCATAATTCTCGCAGTAACATTCTTCAGGACTGTGTGGGTGAGATTTTTCCGAAAGTCTGATGGTATATCACCAGTCTCCTACACTCTATACATTCTACACAGCAGCCTGAACAACCGTTTTGTTGCCACTTCCCCCAATGATTTTAGGAATTTCGATGGAATGCTATCTATCTCTTCTACCTTAATCGATCTTAAATCTTCTGTTTACAATACTGGAGCGCCTATCTCTTCCCTGTCGACTCCTGTTTCTTCTTTTGTCACCTCATAGACAAGTCCTCCTCTTCATAGACGTCTTCAGCGTAATCTCCCCTGCATTTAATAGTGCAACTCACACTGCACTCTCAATGTTACCGCCCTTGTTTTTAATTTCATCAAAAATTGTTTTGAGTTTTTCTTATGCCTAGTAGCGATTCCGACAATCATTTCTTTTCAGACTTCTTCACATGCAGCCATATCGCTTTAGCTTCCCTGCAATTCCTACTTATTTAATTACCGAGTGACTAGCTTTTCGTTTTCCTTAATTCCCCCGCACGTTTCTTTACTTTCTTTGTTCGTCGACCAACTAGAGTACTTCTTCTATTACCCACTACCTTCCTAGTAAGCATGTTTTTCTTTCCAACTTCTCTAATAGCTCTATTTAGAGGTGTCAATTCCTCTCCAACTGAAATGCCTACTGAGCTCTTGAATATCTCAATATCTATGGCCTCAGTGAACTTCAAGCGTATCTCTTCATTCCTTATTACTTCCGTATCACACTTCTTGGCGCATGTATTCTTCAGCCTATTCTTCATCATCACTGAATTGTGATGTGAGTCTCTGTCTGCTCCTGGGTACGCCTTACAATCCAATATCTTATTACAGAATCTCTGCCTGACCAGGATGTATTCTAACTGGAATCTTCCCGTAGCTCCGGGCCTTTTCCATTTATACCTCCTCCTCTTGTGATTACTAGACAGAGTATTTGCTACTGATAGCTGAAATTTACTGCAGAACTCAGTGAGTTTTGATCCCCTCTCATTCCTGCTACCAAGCCCATGTTCTCCCGTAACCTTTTCTTCTACTCGCTCCCCTGCAACCGCATTTTAGTGTCCCATGACTATTACATTTTGATCTTCCTTTACGTACTGAATTATCCTTTTAGAATCCTCGTATGCTTCCCGTATCTCTTCATATTCTACTTTCGACGTTGGCATACATACCTGAACTGTTGCTGTCGCTGTTGGTTCGCTGTCGATACTGATGACAGCAACACTGTCACTGATTGCTCATAGTAACTCAGTCTCTGCTATACCGTGCCATTCACAACAAATTCTACTCCCGTTCTACCATTTTCTGCTCTTGTTGATGTTACCCTTTACTCGTCTGACCAGAACTCCTTGTCTTCGTTCCATTTCACTTCCCTGACGCTATTATATCTAGATTGAGCGTTAGCATTTACCTTTACAGATTTTATCGCTTCACTAACACGTTGAAACTTTCAACATTCCACATCCCACTTCGTTGTTTATTCAATATTTTTCTAACGCCGGCAGCGGTTATAAAAAGGCCTCTGATTGTGTCATGTGAAACTAGTTGTGGCATGTGCTCAACGAGTCTGGGGTTCGAAAACACCCGGTATCCTTACTAAAAGGTCTTTATAATAGCCATACCGCAACCATAAAAGTAGATGGTGAAAACTCGGAATTTTTCGATGTAACAGATGGCGTCAGACAGGCCGGCCGGGTTGGCCGAGCGGTTCTAGGCGCTACAGTCCGGAACCGCGGGACTGCTATGGCCGCAGGTTCGAGTCCTGCCTCGGGCATGGATGTGTGTGATGTCCTTAGGTTAGTTAGGTTTAAGTAGTTCTAAGTTCTAGGGGACTGATGACCTAAGATGTTAAGTCCCATAGTGCTCAGAGCCATTTGAACCATTTTTCTCACTGTCACCTCCGCATTGGCGGTTCGCTCCCGGAGATCGGAATGGGGAACTAGTCAAGAATCTTTTGCCAGTGGAGAGATCATCATGACACTTTTAAATTAAAGGCCTCATGACCTGTAGATACACATGATGTGCCTTTAATGCAGTGCTTTCCGCTATCTTCTGCATCCTCATGACGTTGATCATTGCTGATTCTTCCACCTTTTAAAGGCGATTTCTCACCGGAAGGGCAAGAGAGTGCCCTGAACATCTGTCCGCTCCTCAGCCCTCTTTGACAAGGCCGCTGACAGAGCGAATACGACTTCTTATCCCAGAAGCCATTGCTGATGATTTTTATTGAAAGCTTTAGCAGAATCAAGGTTCGAACCGGAGCCCAAGGACGTTTTGATTACTAGTCAAAGACGCTACCCATAGAATCTAGGGCCTACCTAGACCACATGCACAACGAAAGGGAAGTGTGGCCTCAGACGCGAACACTGCTGCTGAAAGCTCAGGACTGGCAGAGCACGGAATGACGGAACAGCTGACACACGTCGGGAATGCAGACAGCAGGTGCGCTAGAGGAAGTCCTCTGGTGCTCCGACAGAAGTGGCAGAGAGTTGCTTCGCTTGGCGCCCACCCCATACTGCACGCAGCACCAGTAGAGCAGCTGAGACCCAGCCGTGACACAACACAGCTAGTTCCTTGCCTGCATGTCAGTTGCGAACACATCGGCACAGTTACATTTAGATTCCGATACTCTGATTCAGTGACTCCTAAGAAGATGATTGCATCCGCACGTAAAGTGTCTCTTTTCTTAACTGCAGCTGTTTATAGTTTCGAACATCATATTATTGGTGTCTTCATTTTTCCTTGAAACTTCCTGGCAGATTAAAACTGTGCGCCGGACCGAGACTCGAACTCTGGAGCTTTGGCTTAGGCGGGCAAGTGCTCTATCGACTGAGACACCCAAGAACGACACAAGACTCGTCCCCACAGCTTTACCTCCGCCAGTATTTCCTACCTTCCAAACATCACAAAAGCTCTCCTGCGAACCTTGAAAGACTAGCACTCCTGAAAGAAAGGATATTGCGGAGACTTGGCTTTACCACAGCCTGGGTGGTATTTCCATAATGAAATATTTACTCTGCAGCCGAGTATGTGCCAATATGAAACTGAATTACGCTTGAAACTTCCTGGCAGATTAAAAGTGTGCGCCGGACGGAGACTGGAACTTGGGACCTTTGCAAAGGTAAAAGGAAAGGTCCCGAGTGCGATTCTCGGTCTGGCACACGGTTTTAACCTGCCAGGAACTTTCATATCAGCGCGCACAACGCTGCAGAGTGAAAGTTTCAAAATTGCTGACGTCAGAGGCAAAGGTCCCAAGTTAGAGTCTCGGTCCAAACGTTCAAATGTGTGTGAAATTTTATGGGACTTAACTGCTAAGGTCATCAGTCCCTAAGCTTACACACTACTTAACCTAAATTATCCTAAGGACAAACACACACACCCATGCCCGAGGGAGGACTCGAACCTCCGCCGGGACCAGCCAAGTCTCGGCCCGGCACACGGTTCTAATGTACCAGTAAGTTTCATGTAAGCGTATACTCCGCTGGAGAGTGAAAATTTCATTCTGCTTTATTCTTGTTCTATGGCAACGGCTGTTCTGTGTCGTCCTGGATTTAACTACATTTGTGTTCCTGTGGTGTCATTGCTTTTGTCATAATTTGTAATGTCCATTGTGTTGACATCAGCATGTTCCAGAATGAAATTTTCGCTCTGCAGCGGAGTGAGCGCTGATATGAAACTTCCTAGCAGATTAAAACTGTGTGCAGGACCGAGACTCGAACTCTGCCTTTCGCGGGCAAGTGCTCTACCATCTGAGCTACCAAAGCACGACACACGACCCGTGCTCATAGCTGTACTCCCGCCAGTACCTTGTCCTCTGCAGCATCGCAGGAGAGCTTCTGTGAAGTTTGGAAGGTAGGAGAGCGAGGTACTGGCGGAAGTAAATCTGTGATGACAGCGCGTGAGTCGTACTTGGGTAGCTCAGATGGTAGAGCACTTGCCCGCGACAGGCAAGTCTCGGTCCGACACACAGTTTTAATCTACCAGGAAGTTTCATCATCATATTCGTTGCTGCTTTTCTGTTTGCAAAAGGGGAGAGTCGTGCTGTATTGGCCGGCTTACAGCATCGACCTGTACCTTAATTTCCCTAACCACCTCCATATGGGAAAAGTGTACAGTAAACAGAAGCGAGCCTGTGTATACGTGTGCACCGGAGTCGGATATCTTCTTTCTCTCTCTAGTGCTTTGTCTGCTCTGAGTGCTTGATTGATTGTTTTGCTGTAGCTCCCAGTGCACGGATGATGTGTTGAGGGGTGTGGAACCCTATTTTAAGGTTAATGATTAATTTTGTTGCTCTATTTCGGTTATGTCTGCTATATTAAGAACGATGCCTAACAAACGTTTCATTATAATGCCTGAAAATGAATGTACAATTTCACTAGATGCTGCTACGAGTTTGTTGTGGAGTACCGCACGCCCGATTGTCTTTCAGTACAGGTCAGAGGTAAATACAATTATTAAATTATATTTCCTTATTCTTACTTCTTCTTTGCTTGAAATGACGATACACGAGACAAAAGTAAGACGAAAATAGAATGAAGAGTGCATGAAAATGAGTGTGAGCAAGGTTATGAGTCACCAAATAACTACGAAGGAGGTAGCTGAAGCGTTTTCAACAATTAGAAAAGCATCGCCACCGAAGAAAGTAAACTCAGGCAAAATTAACTCTGAAAGGGAGTCAAAGATCGTTGAACTCACGTCGAGTTTTTTCAGAATAACGTAAACATGCAGTGGGTGGGCATGGAAAGCCACTTAACAAAGAGGTGAAGAAAAGTGAAATAGGGGTCAACAGAAGAGACAGAAAAGTGTATTATGTGTTTGAAGTCATTCGAAGAAGCCTGGGTGCTGTGTACCAGGTGTAGAGTCTGGAAACAAGTTGGAGGGGCCGGCCGAAGTGGCCGTGCGGTTAAAGGCGCTGCAGTCTGGAACCGCAAGACCGCTACGGTCGCAGGTTCGAATCCTGCCTCGGGCATGGATGTTTGTGATGTCCTTAGGTTAGTTAGGTTTAACTAGTTCTTAGTTCTAGGGGACTAATGACCTCAGCAGTTGAGTCCCACAGTGCTCAGAGCCATTTGAACAAGTTGGAGGTGCGGTTCAGAAGAATATTTTGTATTTATTTGCGATCTACGTTTAACGTAGATGAACTGATCTGAAATAGTGACAATAAATTCACGTGCTTATGTGTTCTACTATTATTCATTAAGAATTAGCGTAGTGTATCCTTAATAACCAATATTATCCTAGAAGCCGTCCGGAGTGGCCGAGCGGTTCTAGGCGCTACAGTCTGAAGCCGCGCGACTGCTACGGTCGCAGGTTCGAATCCAGCCTCGGGCATGGATGTGTGTGATGTCCTTAGGTTAGTTAGGTTTAAGTAGTTCTAAGTTCTAGGGGACTAATGACCTCAGAAGTTAAGTCCCATAGCGCTCAGAGCCATTTGAACCATTATCTTAGAAAAGAAAATGGCCGGTACCACAAGACACTTGCTAGAAGCCTTGTAATTGTATACGTTTTACTTACGATTTAATCAAGTAGTGTAAGTAACAAATAAAAGTCGTTACATTTTGCTATTAGTAGAACATGTCTTGTAAGAGAATACTGTATTGATATTCAGGCTAAGCACCACAGTTACACAGCTAAGTCAGAAAATCTAACCGGCTGGTACTTCAAGACTATCATTTATCTGGACCTAGAAGAGCCATCTAATTTTGCTACGTCCATGGGCAAATGTGCTAACAGAATTTTGAATTTCAGTTCCTCTACTATCTTTCTTCATCATTCTTCCTTCATCTTTTCCTCGTGAAGTTCCGATGACTGGTATCACCAAGCACTGACTAAATGAGGAACTAAATGAATCATGCATTCCACGATTAAATGGTTTTTATATGAACAAGGGAAGTGAACTGTGGCCGCAGGCGCGTATACTGTAGCCGGGAGCTCAGCACTGGCAGAGTGCAGGCAGGCGAAACAGCTGACGAACACGGACAACAGGTGCGGCAGAGGCGGACGAGAACTCTGCCGTTCAGACAGAGCGACAGAGGCGAGCGTCGGCAGACGGCATGCGCTGCGCATCTGCTGGGTCCTCAGGCCCGCCGCACAGTCCATGCACCAGCGACAGAGCATGGGCGTGGCAGAGCAACGGGGTTCCTGCAGGTCAGCGCACACTGCCTGCGGCACTGCCACAGCTGAGCTTAGTCGTTGGATGGCCGACTGGACAGCCTGTCAAGAACTGAACACATATCAAGAGCCGGCCTGAGTGGCCGAGCGGTTCTAGGCGCTACAGTCTGGAGCCGCGCAGCCGCTGCGTCGCAGGTTCGAATCCTGCCTCGGGCATGGATGTGTGTGCTGTCCTTAGCTTAGTTAGGTTTAAGTAGTTCTGAGTTCTAGGGGACTGATGACCTCAGAAGTTAAGTGCCATAGTGCTCAGAGCCACATATCAAGCGTGAAAACAGGAAGGTGTACTGGACTGTGTGAAAATAAAGAGCCAAAGAAACTGGTACACCTGGATAATATCGTGTAGGGCCCCCACGACCACGCAGAAGTGCCGCAGTACGAAGTGGCATGGGCTCGACTAACGTCTGAAGTAGTGCTGGAGGGAACTGACACCTTGACCGCGGATATAACAACCAATATCTCAAGAATGAAAAGAGATATCACACCGGTCTCAACTTTAAATACAATTTAGATATGTTGGTTACATTTCATACGCAGTAATGTATGGCCTTAAATGAACTATACGGAAAGTCTACGCAATGTGATTTTACCTCGGCGTATTCTTAAAAAATTGTGCAGCCATGTACTCAATTTCGTGCAGCACAGTAACTATGACGAATAACAAAAAAAAATCCTGACCTTTGTCATTTAAGGGTATCAAGCTGTAGGTTGCGGAAGAATCAAATTTTTTCACCGAATAGTTTTCTTAAAATCGGATGTTAAGTAATTCATAGCTGCCGTCGCGTCCGCTCCACTGCTTTGCCAAGAAGACAAATGGCTGTCGCTCTGTGTCGAGCGTGTTGCAGTGACAAGATTCAAACACGTTTGAATTCAAACGTCGGCAGTTGCAGCGGGAGACAGGCAGCGACACAGGTGTCGCTCACGTAGGATACTTCCGTAACTATACATACAGTTGTGTTCTGTCGCTCACGTAGGACACGGCCTTAGATTCCGGCTCTGATGCCGAACTCATGGGTTCTTTACGTTTTCGTAGCAGAAGGCATTTCAACTATTAAATAACTCAATGCGACGCTTTCCTAATTGCAGAGTTATTAGTAATGGCAAAAAGAAAGTTTTTGACGACATATTTTCTGTAGATTGTGTATTTCGTATACTGAGTTCCAGATTTAGTGAGTTTAAATCGTCTTTTGAGTGTAAACTGGAGACTGTAGATAGAATTGTGAGGCTACATCTGTACTGGGTGATTATTCGAGGACTGAAAAGAATTACATCAAATGATCTAATGGGATCACTGTGTACCGAATAGTTTCTGTTCCCTGTTCCAAGTAGGTGTAGACACAGGAGTTTCAACAGAAAGTTCATCAGAAAGTTCTTTTCAGTAGCAGAGTGCGGCAATAAAATAAGGCCAACGCTAAAATGAAAAATTTAATGTCATTATTGAGAGTATATACACTGAAGCACCAAAGTGGTATAGGTATGCGTATACAAATACAGAGATAAGTAAACAGGCAGAGTACGGCGCTGCGGTCGGCAAGGTCTATACCAGACTAGTGTCTGGCGCAGTCTTTAGATCGGTTACTTCTGCTACAACGGCAGTGAGTTTGAACGTGGTGTTATACTCGGCGCACGAGCAATGGGACAAAGCATCTCCGAAGCAATAATGAAGTGGGGATTTTCCCGTACGACCATTTCACGAGCGTACCGAGAATATCAGGAATCCTGTAAACGTGCGGTAGCGTTCTCGCTTCCCACGCCCGGGTTCCCGGGTTCGATTCCCGGCGGGGTCAGGGATTTTCTCTGCCTCGTGATGACTGGGTGTTGTGTGCTGTCCTTAGGTTAGTTAGGTTTAACTAGATCTAAGTTCTAGGGGACTAATGACCATAGATGTTAAGTCCCATAGTGCTCAGAGCCATTTGAACCATTTTTGAATTCTGTAAAACATCAAATTTCCGACATCGCTGCGGCCGGAAAAAGATACTGAAAGAACGGGACCAACCACGAGTGAAGACAATCCTTCAGCATTACACAAGTGCAACCCTTCCGCAAATTACTACAGATTTCAATGCTGGGCCATCAATAATTGTCAGCGTGCTAACCATTCAACGAAACATTATCGATATGGGATTTCGGAACCGAAGGACCACTCGTGTACCCTCGATGAGTGCACGACACAAAGCTTTACGCCTCGCCTTGGCTCGTCAATACCGACCTTGGGTTGTTGAGGACTGGAAACTTGTTTCCCGATCGGACGAGTCTCGTTTCAAATTCTATTGAGAGGACAGAAGTCCACGGGTATCGAAACAACCTCATGAATCCATGGACTCTGCATGTCAGCAGGGGACTGTTCAAGCTGGTGGAGGCTCTGTACTGGTATGGGGCGTATGCAGTTGGAGTGATATGGGGTCCGTCTGACAGGTGACACGTACTTAACCATCCTGTCTGATCACCTGCATCTATTCGTGTCCACTGTACATTCCGACGGTCTTATGCAGTTCCAGAAATTTCACGTCAACAATTGCTAGAGAACGGCTCCAAAATCACTCTTCTCAGTTTAAACGCTTCCTTTGCAAAAACAGACATAATGCCTGATAGGAAAGCAGCAATCAGTGATTTTACAATGTTACTTATAATGCGTCTTGATTGCAAAATTTTTATTCATGTGACCGGTTTCGCTTCATCTAGAACCATCTTCAGATCTGATATTTCGGTTACAGGAGTAACCCGTCCAAATCCAGCAACTTTCACGCAGCTCTGAGGTCATCAGTCCCCTAGAACTTAGAACTACTTAAACGTTACTAAACTAAGGGCATCACACACATCCATGCCCGATGCAGGATTCGAACTAGCGACTGTGGCGGTCGCGCCGTTCCAGACTGAAGCGCCTAGAACCGCTCGGCCACAACGTTCGGCTTAATAAATAAAACTTATAAATTATGTAATGTGAGCTCTGTGTAATCTTCTTCCAATATCATCCTTTATTGTTACAGTGAAAAAATCAGTACTTGCCTGAATATAACTACAGATATTCAGGTTTCGCATATATGTCGTATGGCGAAATATTCTCCTCTGTTGTTCGCCAAAATCTTATTTCGATATCTGAAACCGTTTATGAGACACAAGCTGGTTTTCCACTGGTGTGCGCGTTCGGGACGGAGACACTTTCAATGAATAATTCAATATGTTAGCTACATTTCACATGCATGACCTGACATGGTCCAAAAGCAAATTCATAGCAACCCCTGTTCTTCAATGCAAACTTCAAGAATTTCGTCTACTTATTTACCTGAACTCGAAAAACCACAATAACTATGACCTTTGACGAAATGATAGGCAGTTCGTCATGGAGCAAGAGAATCAATCTATGGGATCCAGAATGAGATTTTCACTCTGCAGCGGAATGTGCGCTGATATGAAACTTCGTGACAGATTAAAACTGTGTGCCCGACCGAGACTCGAACTCGGGACCTTTGCCTTTCGCGGGCAAGTGCTCTACCAACTGAGCTACCCAAGCACGACTCACGGCCGGTACTCACAGCTTTACTTCTGCGAGTATCTCGTCTCCTACCTTCCAAACTTTACATGGCTTAGCCATGTCTCCGCTGTATCCTTTCTTTCAGGAGTGCTAGTTCTGCAAGGTTCGCAGGAGAGCTTCTGACAAAGAAATTTGATAGTGTAATACCGGCCTAAGCGACGCGAGCAGCGGCTCCGTGGTATGGGGCGTTAACTGCTCGTCGCGAAAGGAATCTTCCTGAGCGTGGGTCCGCAAGAGGCCTAATCTGCAGTTCGGCCGTACGCTGTCGACCGGTTAGAAATTTCAGAAAATCGGCGCGCCTTCCTGCGTCCGTTGAAACGGCTGGCAGCGGGCGGCTCGGCAGAGAATTTGGAGGTGCTGCGTTGAGGTTCAGTCCTGGGAGTCGTAAAGTACCAGAAGTTGAGTATTGATTTTTAACATATTTTATGAAGTTTAATTTAATTCAATTTACTTGTTAATTATACCAGCCGTATTTTTTGGGGGGGGTGGGGGGTCTTTCCCGGCCTTCATTCTCGACTGCCCACCCGTGGGAAGGTGGTAATATTAGAAAGGGTGGTACGTTTGTCCCCTTTTGAGGACGAAAATGGGGGAAGTCAGAGTAAATCTGTGGTTCGGATTGCTTCTTTCCCCTCCCAGCTTACCTATGGGTTTATTCGACTGTCAGCCTCTGCCATGTCTGTGAAAGTCTAAGGCACCAATGACTGTACTGTTTAAAATGCAAGGCACTAAGACCTGATCCACTCTCTCGCCTGCCATAACTAGCATTACTAGACTGACGTGTAAAAGAAAGAAGAAAAATTCCTTTTGCCTCGTGGTGAGAACTAGTCAACTGCATAACGAATTCCTGCTCATCTGGAAGCTGCAACATACGTGAATTTGTGTTTATGTATATTTTGCTATAATCAAGCAAGGTTGTTATTGTACGCCGTAGTGGATTTTTTGTATTGTTTCTAGTCAGCAAAAACTGTTGTGTGTTTTTTAAATTTCATACCTTTTAAGGCTTTTATTCAACGTGCTTATGTGTTTTATACAGGTAGTTGGTTATTAGTGTGTTTTCTTGCCATGCAAAAGTTTGCCATTTCACTATTGGTAGAAATTGTTGCCTTGAAAGGAGAACGTTGTAAAAGTTAGCAAGTCCTATCTGGTGAGCGTGTGTGTTTGGCGTAAGTTACTGGCAGAAATTTGTAAAATTTGTTCTTCTATATACCGGGTGATCAGAAAGTCAGTATAAATTTGAAAACTGAATAAATCACGGAATAATGTAGATAGAGATGTACAAATTGACACACATGCTTGGAATGACATGGGGTACTATTAGAATAAAAAATTACAAAAGTTCAAAAAATGTCCGACAGATGGCGCTTCATCTGATCAGAACAGCAATAGTTAGCATAACAAAGTAAGACAAAGCAAAGATGATGTTCTTTACAGGAAATGCTCAATATGTCCACTATCATTCCTCAACAATAGCTGTTGTCGAGGAATGATGTGAACAGCACTGTAAAGCATTTCCGCATTGGCGTCGGATGTCGTCTATCAGCATCCCTAGAGATGTCGGTCGATCACGATACACTTTCGACTTCAGGTAACCCCAAAGCCAATAATCGCACGGACTGAGTTCTGGGGACCTGGGAGGCCAAGCATAACGAAAGTGGCGGCTGAGCACACGATCATCACCAAACGAGGCGCGCAAGAGATCTTTCACGCGTCTAGCAATACTTTTTTTGTTGTTCTAATAAAACCCCATGTCATTCCAAGCATGTGTGTCAATTTTTACCTCTCTACCTACATTATTCCGTGGATTATTAAGTTTTCAAATTTATACTAACTTGTTGATCACCCGGTATTTTGGAGATGTTAATGATATTAACTGTGAATGTCCCCCTGTGTGCATGACTCATGCGTTTTGGTTTTTCTGTTTTGGGAACTTTCGTAAACAGGATTGTCTTTATATGTGGCAGACAAGTTAGATTCTACGCCATTTAATGAATGGAGTGAAAATCATATGTAATTTAGCTGAGCTTGAAATATTATACAGCGTCGCGTTGTATACGTTAAATTTCTTGCCTGTACTTGCCTTTTACTGGCGTGAAATTTTTTTATAATAATTTAATAGTCCTTTCCTATCGTAAATTGTGACTTATTTCTAAAATGATTGTTTTTTTTAATATCGTAAAGTCTTGCACCAAACTTAAATACAGAGTAGAATGAGATTTTCACCCTGCAGCGGTGTGTGCGCTGATATGAAACTTCCTGGCAGCTTAAAACTGTGTGCCGGACCGTGACTCGAACTCGGGATCTCTGCCTTTCGTGGACAAGTGCTTTACCAACTGAGCTACCCAAGCACGACTCACGCCCCGTCCCCACAGCTTCACTTCTGCCAGTACCTCGTCTTCTACCTTCCAAACTTCACAGAAGCTCTCCTGCGAACTAGCACTCCTGAAAGAAAGGATACTGCGGAGACATGGCTTAGCCAAAGCCTTGGGATGTTTCCAGAATGAGATTTTCACTCTGCAGCGGAGTGTGCGCTGATACGAAACTTCCTGGCAGATTAAAATTGTGTGCAGGACCGAGACTCGAACTCGGGACCTCTGCCTTTCGCGGGCAAGTGCTCTACCACTTTTTTTTTTTTTTTTATCTCATTTTGTTCGCTTTTGTTCGTTGCATCTCCTCGGGGCGGACGTCGTAAGACAGCCTTTTAGGTTCGTTGTTGATCGATTAACTCAGTTTTTTTTATTACAGAGGGCAGCTAACCCTCTGACCGAACACGCTGAGCTACCGTGCCGGCAACCACTGAGCTACCCAAGCACGACTCACGCCCCGTCCCCACAGCTTCACTTCTGCCAGTACCTCGTCTCCTACCTTCCCGAGTTCGAGTCTCGGTCCGGCACACAGTTTTAATCTGCCAGGAGGTTTTGAATAAAGAGTGTTACTCAAAGTTGTGTGTAATTTCACCAGTTATTCCTTGGCACCTACTTCCACTTTACATTTTGTGTACTGATTGAGATTAATAACCTTTGGTGAACCAGTATTAATTTTACGGTTCACTGCGGACCTAACAGACTCTCCCCCTGGACTGCGTGCTTTGTGAATGAAGTGACACCTTTGCTCTGCCTGTGCCGTAATAATTGCACCGCCGGAATCGGCCGTCCCCGCTGTCGACTTGCCCTCGAGAGACGCCGACTGTGAAGGGTCAAGGCGCGCGAGCTGGGCGCGGTCCCGGGCGCAGCTGCCGGGTGGCACCTGCGTGCGACAGCCGGGGCGGACCGGCGGAGGCGCGCCTGTCTCTGGTTCGCTGTCACTGCCCGGCCGGCCGGTGGTGGGGGCAGGTCGGCTTCTCGTCCGCGGGGGGAGGGGAGGCGACCGGGGGCGACGCGGCGACATGTCGCCCCACGGCAGTGGCCGACCGCGGGCCGAGCAGACCGCACCGCTCGTGCTGTGTACACGCCGCACCACCGTGCGACGCAGCTTCCGCCGGCGCGGGACCAGCATGAAAGTGCGCTGACCGATGCGGGACTCCCAGCACTACGTCATCATGGGAACAGGTGGGTGATCGCTTCAGTGTCTGTGTGCCCGCGCGCGCCTGTGTGTGTGTGTGTGTGCTGCGTAGGGCGGACAGTGTCGAGTCACGTGCGGATTCTGCTGAACTACAAGAGATCGAACGCCTACAGCGAAAGACAGCCCGATCAGAGTACCTCTCTTTCTCATGGTTGCCAAATATGGTCTGCTGTTAAACTCTCGCGATGTTAGCTCTAACCGTGACACCTGTCAAAGCATTACTAATACACAAATAACGGCCGGTTTACAATTGAACGAAGCGACTCACACTTCCACAAAGACGTATCCACCGGATGACGCTGGTGTAATTCTTCGAAACGCTGGTGCGTGCAGTTGATTTCTTACCGTAAATGAGGATAACAGCCAGCTACTCTTCTGCACTCTAGTAAGAATAGACCCGTTGTGGATAGACATGTCGACAGCCGAAGCTGTAATCGACATATCTCTGAGAGACAGTGTCATTGATGTCTTCTCTCGTAACGGCTGATGGCAAAATGCACTTTTTACCCTGAAGAAGTATTTCCATTCGTTACACACGTCTGAGTACCTCGACCAACGCTTATCAGTGCTTCGACCAACGCTGATATTTTCAGTTCCACATTACCTGTATTTACTCAGACGCAAGTTCGTTATGCCACTTTTAGACTGGACAGCATCGTGGATTGTGACAAGTACGTGAGTATTACAGTTGAAAAAGGAAGTAATTCGACTTGGCATGTGATGGTACACGTAGGTCTCAAGATGCTAAGAATATTTAAATGGCGGTTAACGTGTTCGTGTAAAATAAGGACTGACAACTTTAGTGGAGCTAAAGTTTTGTGTGGATGTGAGTAAATCGAGTGTACCTCTTTTCTGAGTAGTTTTCAGCCAGTGATTACCATCTGTTAACCTTTTTCCCATACTGGCAGTAAATAATGGCAAACTGGTCATTACTGCATCCACTCTGCTGATAATCACCAATGGGGACGTCCAAGGAAGCCATGGAAAGCTCGAGTTTTAACAATCTCCAAATTAGTCAAGCCGACTGAGGTGGAAGATGAAGCTAGACGCAGTACTGATCCCCTCTGCTGCGACTGACTTGAATTTCCTTTTTTATTGTGCTTTTGCAATGTGTTTCATTTTTTTTAATAATGTGCTGAATGGTTCTATAATTTTAGTGCTGTCGTTTCTTTTGTATCCTGCGCCGTACGTCTTAAAGTTCCATTAATGAAATAGTCAGAAATGAGGTATCACTAATGACAATGAAACGCCTGTATCTGAAATTAAATGTTGATACTGTCAAAGCAAGAACACTTAGTGGTCAGTCATAAATCCTTAGAGTTGCTAATCACGATGCATTACCGAGAGATACCTGATGAGTTAGACACAGGACTGTCGCCCGAAGATAGCAATAATCCTTCGAGACACGGCGAGACTATCTAATACGAAGTTAATGACTTGGGGAATGTCATTGTTACTTCGACATTAATGCTTGGTATTTCGAAAGATGCCTTCCAAAAGGCACGCACTGAGATGGTCCACGTAGTATAGTTGTGTGAGCGACGACCTTCGGTGCCTGCGGACTCCAGACAAACAACCACAACTACAAAAATCTGGGTTATTTTTCGAACATTATTGCATCTTGCTTTGTCAAACTGGTTACCTTATGCTTTGGTGCGTAAAAGACGTTGTTACAGCAATTTCTTTTGTTCTTGTCAGTGCCGTCGTCTGCAACAGACGTCTGTTCAATATGTCATTTTATTGTGTGTCGTAGCGTGCAAGGCGTACTGCTCGCCTTCCAGGACTCTATTGTTATGAAATATGACTGGCTTTCGGACGTTAAGCAGGTAGTTGCTACGAAAACCAACAGGTGATCCCCATAGCTCCACCAAAGAATGTGGGATCGCATTACAGTCGGATGAAAGTTTTATTTTGTTGTCAGTATTTCAGTACGTGCTGTGTAAGTGTTTGTACTCGGATTTCTGTGCGATGAATGAAAGCATCGCTGAGAGCTGGTAAAAGTTGGTTTTATGCGTAAGTGACCGCACTACCGTTTTTCACAGCTTACAGCCGTATCTTCGAGTGCAGCAAAAATTACTACATTAATCCAGCATAGGTGAACTCAATGTTCTTTATTCAGGCAATACTGTTGGTTTCACCTACGCTGGATTTATGTAATAATTTTTGTCGCACCCGAACATGCGGCTGTAAGCCGTGAAACACAGGTAGTGTCGTCAATTAAAACCCAGTTTTACCAGCTGTCTGTGTCGTTTTCATTCACCATGACCTTCAGCCGCTGCGGATGCCATGCAAGTATAATTTCTTGCGAATTTTTGTAGTTGTGCTTATAATTCCCTGTCAACGTGCAATCTATTAACCACGGAGCTTGTGTAGCTCATGGCGACTGCTTATTACGTTATCCTACGCTTACATTTGGGTTCTCCCAGTCTGAGACTTAATTCATTTCGTTACGCGTTTTTGAATTACAAGGTTGTGGGATAACACGTCCACCACTTCACAATAAACAAATAATTGGTCATTTTTCTAAATGTATTCTTTGTTAAGAAGTGAGTAGTGACACATGTCTGTAGTTAGAGTTCTGTTGTCTCTCACATTGAATTTTTGTAGGAAAGTTGTTGACGATAATTTTCTGTGCATACGAGATTTTCAGTTACTCTTTCGCTTCGTAATAAAACTGCTAAATTTCCGTTCTAGCTGGCGTTTAATAACACCGCGAAGATCGTATCTGGCTTTGAGTTCATACTCTAAATTTTTGTGAGAAACTCTTTTCCAATGTCCTTTTCTCTTCATGCCTTAAAAAGACCATAAAATTTATGCGTGTACGATATTTTCTTTCCAAACAATATGCGTATAAAAAGGCTCTACTCTGACACTCTGCGGCGCTTGGTTAGGGAATGCATCAGTTCTCTAGTGTCATTTAATGTTGTTGGTTTAAAAACGTCTGTACGTTGGGAGGACACACTGTCATCTTGGATTCCCTGTTCAAAATATTTTTCAATGTATTAATCTGTCTTACTGTGTCAGTTGCTTACATATTTTCGAAAATATTTCTCCCGGTAAGAGACACCCGCACGTAACTCTTGTGTCCGTCTGTACGCGCTACAGTGGAACTTAACTTCTTGTACATTCATTCTCTAACACTTAACACGAGAAATGATAGCTAATAATTTTCGACGTTCTGTGCAAATAACGGATGGAAAGAGATACCTAGGTGACTCATGTCATGTACATCATTGTCCCACGTGCAGTGACGTCTGATCGCGGGAACCAAGTTCTCTCGCCCCATCACGCCGCACGCAGCCTCTCCAAGTCGGGCGAGACGCGAAGGCAGATGAGCGTAGCGGAGCGGAGCTGGGGAGGACATCTAGCGGCAGGCTCGCGAACTCGCCGCCCGTTCGCGTTTTAACGCCTATAACCCGATTATGTGGCGTGCGCATTGTTCCCCAATATCAACACGGGCATCACCATCAGTTGTTTCTCAGGGGGTACAGATTAGATTACAGGGCACACCTTCGAATTATAGACACAAAAATATTGTTTATTTTATCTACGACAGCATTCTGGCAACAAACGCAGTTGTCATGCCATTTACATGAAAATCCTACAGTAGTACCTGTTGGTTGCCACCTAGCAAAACTGTCTCATTTTGCGTAAATCACCAACCGCAACGCAGGATTGTAATGCACCCCTTCTGGTAAAAAAGTTTCGACACTGGACTAATAAAAAAATAGAGAAAAGTTAAAGTGGTGTTAAAAATGCTGCACGTGTTCTGTATAGTCTTCCCTCGCTTGAGTACAACGTACAAAAGTTTATAAACCCATGAAAAACTGTCACTAAAGGTCTTTCAACTCCGGCGTATTATTGGCTTGAATTTCGGTGATGTCGTCTGAGCGATGAACCTTCATGCGAATTTCGGCTCTTCGGTATTTTGTGGTGGGCTCGTATTTGTAACACCAAATCTCGTCACCCGTGATGATTCATTCCAAAAGTGAACTGTCCGCGTTTTGTATTTCAATCGAGTCACTGCAGGCGTCCACACGTTGTTGTTTTTGTTCTGGAGTCAAGTTGCATGGACTCCGAACCACGGCATTTGTGTAGATAGACGATTCTCTCTCTCCTCAGACGCTGCTCCGTACGTGCAATGACAACAGTAACATTGGAGAAACCACGGTATATTTATGCTCATCGATTATATTTTGTCACAGTTTCTTGATCATGATGTTTATGTCTAGGAACACGTGACTCGTATAAAGTTCAAAAGTTCAAACAAGGTGCCAAGAAACTGGACGGTTTCAATGAAAGTCATTTTAATCAGTTTACAATAAGCCTTGTCGGATGTGAAAGGAGTGATGAATTACAGATGAAAAAGCTAAGTCTGATCATGAATCGAATCCGAGACCTTTGTATATTATATGAATATTTGTAACCATATCTGTTGGTTTTTTCAACCAAGGCTGCTCGCTAAAATTGGTTAAAATGACTTTTACTGATGCCGTCCAATTTCTGGACACCTTGTTTAAACTTTGTACGAGTCACGTGTTTCTAGACATAAACCACATCATCAAGAAATCGTGGGATAATAGTATCGTTGAATATAAACATACAGTGGTTTTTTCAGTGGTACTGTTGTCGTAGCACTTACGGAAGACAGACAGTATCATACGAAGCATGGGAGCTAATTCTTCTTTGATATTAACTAGGGTAGGGTGAGTTCTGAAAGTAATTAATTCTCTACACCAAATGGTTGACTTTACGCAACGCTTGTCCGTTTTTGTACGCGGTCTCTTAGAATGTTTCTATACGTTTTCATCCATCTAACCAGTTGTGCAGTAATATGAACGAACAGAGTTTGCGTTTTCACTGATAGATATGGTTTTCTTTTCTGCCAGATAGCGGTGGTGCTATTATTAGGAAATAATCTGTGTTCCGCTCTTTGTTCGTTACTCATTTGGAGACTTGATCAAAACGACTGTGATCCATCGGCAAACGAAGTGTGGCCCGCAAAATGTTTTCTCAAGGCAAAGTCTGGATTTAAGCAAAATGTGACAAAAACTGGACTCACTGGCAACTCGTTTCTCATTTACTGTAATTTTAGACAAGGAAGTAATGTGTTTGGAGCTGCCCGAAGACATTGTGCAGGAAGACTGGCATCTGCCGTTCTCTGAGTGTCAGCCGATAAGTGGGATCATGAGACTGCCAACCTGCTGCGAGAAGAAGGAAATATGGATACTTCAAGTACTCCCTACAAATTTCTTGTTTCTCGAGAATCTTTGTGAGGGGGATAGTACATTTGTTAAGACAGAAGGCTTGTTTTCGGGTAGCTAGACGAAGCCCATATCGCCGCCCAACTATCGTTGTTTACTGTTTCTGTGGATTAGAGAAATTTAGCCAGCCGAATGCTAGAAAAGTTCTGTTGGCGCCTTTCTTCTTCCTTCCATGTCCCAAAAATTTGGCGGTGCTACGGAGACGCCAGTGTCATACTCTGACCATTAGTCCATCTTTTTTCAGTGGCCTTCCCCCGACTTCTATCAGATAGTATTCTAATGTATGTGATCATAATGATTGATTCACTTGCTTTGTGTTATAATCTCTTGTGTATGTAGTAACTGAAAGCTACCATTAATTCAGCCCAAACATCACGCCAGCAATAAACTACCTCTTACCGTTCCTTAACGGTGGCTGATTTGCACGCTTCTAAATAAACACTTATTTGATAATGCCGCAGAATAACAAATATGCGGCAACACAATAAGAAATAGCAAATTTCATTTATTAAAAGTATTATACTAAATGATATTTTGGTACAGTTTGCCCGCATCTCGTGGTCGTGCGGTAGCGTTCTCGCTTCCCACGCCCGGGTTCCCGGGTTCGATTCCCGGCGGGGTCAGGGATTTTCTCTGCCTCGTGATGGCTGGGTGTTGTGTGATGTCCTTAGGTTAGTTAGGTTTACGTAGTTCTAAGTTCTAGGGGACTGATGACCATAGATGTTAAGTCCCATAGTGCTCAGAGCCATTTGAACCATTTTTTGGTACAGTTTGATGCGTGATACTTGGTATACTAAACATAATGCAATGATGTATCAGCAACTTTGCTGTCTCGTGACAGTCAATGTATTGTCACTACAAGTCATAACTGCGCTGACATTACTCCATAAATAGCGACTGCTAAGTTGCATCGTAGTCTTAGATACTGTACCGAGCTAAACTGCAGGCACTGAAGTGCGCTGTCTAACTGATGGCTCCTAATTGTGTGACTGCTGGTGCAGAACTGTCAGAATATCTGTGGCACATCGTGTTTTGATGCCTATCGTTGGAAGCATTTCCGTGTCCATCAGTAGGTCTATTAGGTGGAATCAAAGTAGTCCACGGTTGATAGGGTTACCTGTTGGCTGCTGTTCACACCATCTGCAGATGTACACTACGCACTGGAGGATGTGACACGGAAGCAGGGGGAGGTCCGTGTTTGTAAGGGTCATCTGGTGTGGCTTGTTTGGTATACAACATAAATATAACGGGTCGATTCGTGCTTGGATACAGACCGAGGTGGCGCAGTGGTTAGCACACTGGACTCGTATTCGGGAGGACGACGCCTCAAACTCGCGTCTGGCTATCCTGATTTAGGTTTCCCGTGACTTCCATAAATCGCTTCAGGCAAATTCTGGGGTGGTTTCTTTGAAGGGGCACGTACGACTTCCTTCCCCATCCTTCCCTAATCCGAGGGGACCGATGTCTTCGCTGTTTGGTTACCTCCCTCAAATCAACCAACCAACCAACTGTGCCACAACTTCTGCATCACAAACTGGCACACATTGACCAGTCCTGCGCTTTACTCATCAAGTCAATGGAAGTAGAAACCAGTGAGAGAGGCTTCAAGTGACAGGCACACATCCATGCTGTCACTCCCACCAAACCGATCTTTTATCGTTGGAGCTCTCTGACATTATCCTGCGGCTACCTCTGTATCTACCTTGTTGCATAAATATCCGTTCTTTTTAGAGCACTAATGCTGCCGATGTCCCATATCGTCTGAACACTGTCGAAACGCACGTGTGCAGGTGAAGTTCTGCTCTGAAGAAGGTCAAATATGCGCCGCTGGGTTGCAGATGGTAGCCACCCCACGACCACATAATTGTCCACTGCAATCTCATTTGGATGTTCTTCATAGAATGAGAATTCCAGAAAGATGTGTTATAGATGGAACTTCCTGGCAGATTAAAACTGTGTGCCGGACCGAGACTCGAACTCGGGACCTTTGCCTTTCGCGGGCAATATCCGCAATATCCTTTCTTTCTGGAGTGCTAGTTCTGCAAGTTTCGCACGAGAGCTTCTGTAAAGTTTGGAAGGTACGAGACGAGACGAGGTACTGGAAGAAGTAAAGCTGTGAGGACGGGGAGTGAGTCGTACTTGGGTAGCCCATTTGGTAGAGCACTTTCCCGGGAAAGGCAAAGGTCTCGTGTTCGTGTCTCGGTTCGGCACACGGTTTTAATGTGCCAGGAAGTTTCGTATCGGCGCACACTCCGCTGTAGAGTGAAAATTTAATTCTATGTGTTATAGATGCTGTAAAAGTTGTTAAAAGGCTCCTACTCTCATACATGCTGTAAAAGGTCTACACAATTTTGTCTACGAAATCTACATTTTTTAATGTTTCTGGCCCGTATCGTTGCGTATGTTACCATTAGCTATTCGGCAAGCTTGCCGCATGTGTATTCAAGCCCGGAACGCTTGACGTACGTGACATTAAAGTCGCTACGCCCTAGCCGTTGCAGTCAAATTTGGTTTCGCTATGTGGTCGACAAGCACATCAAATCTTCAAATGTATGTGAATTCCTAAGGGACCAAACTACATAAGTCATCGGTCCTAGACTTACACACTACTCAAACTAACTTATAATAAAAACAACACACATATCCATGCCCGAGGGAGGACTCGAAACTCTGCCGGGAGGGGCCGCGCAGTCCGTGACATGTCGAGTAGTTGGAACGTACAAATGGTTCAAATGGCTCTGAGCACTACGGGACTTAACATCCATGGTCATCAGTCCCCTAGAACTTGGAACTACTTAAACCTAACTAACCTAAGGACAGCGCACAACACCCAGTCATCACGAGGCAGAGAAAATCCCTGAGCCCGCCGGGAATCGAACCCGGGAACCCGGGCGTGGTGGAACGTATAGCTTTGAGAGCTGTAAACAATCGCTAACCGTCGCAGCTGCGTGCCGCATGTTTGGTGAGAGTGTGACGGCGCTTTCGCTCGCTTGTTACAGATGAAGGCTGCGGTGACGTCATGACGGCGGAGGAAAAGGCGGCGGAAATGAGGGAAGAGCTGGGAGACTGCACGCTGCCCCAGTCGACCGTCAAGTCGGAGAAAACCTCCACCACGGTAAGCGTCCAGTCTGCGTCTGTTAAGGCACTCCGTGTCGGTGTCGCGGTCCTCACTCCGAAGACTGGTTTGGTGCAGCTGTCGACGCTACTACTTGGTCAAGGCTCTCCGTCGCTGGATAACTAGTGCACCCTACATCCATTTGATCGTGCTTCTGTATGTAAGGCCGTTATTACACTATCAAATTTCTTTGTCAAATATGTTTGTCCAATATCTTTGTCAAAGATATTTGATGGTGTAATAGGGAACTTTGTCAAATGTCGTCCAATATTTGATCCAAAATAGGGCCTCGCTGTAGATTTGATCAAAGAAGTCGCTTGTCTTCTGTTCACTGCAATGTGACAGGTTACCGCATGGAGCGCTATCATCGCTGCAGCATTCTGTCGTCTGCAGTTTTTTTATAAAAATTGCCGGTAAATACAATTGGTGTGTGCCGACAACTACAAAATTAATAGAGATGTATGAAGCTGATGTGGCGCTTTACAACATGAGGCGCCCTGAATACCAAAATAGATTAAGAAGATTGGAGACCTGACCTAACCTAACCTAACCTAACATAACCCTCTGCTGTACCAAGGAATCGGAGTGTTCCAGTGAGCCTGTCTTCTGCAGATGTATGAATACATACAATCCAACACTTGTTTCTATTAAAAATCTCGTCAATGGGGTAGAAGGAGTTGGCCACTAGTATGTCTTTCAGGTTCCTTTTAAACATCTTTATGTGTAACTAAATTTTTTTATGTTTGCTGGCACACTATTGAAGATGAGTGTTCCTGAGTAGTGGACCCCTTTTCGAACTAAAGTAAGTGCTTTTAAGTCCTTGTGCAGGTCATTTTTGTACCTGGTATTGTATGTATGAACTATTTGTTGGAAAAAGAGATACATTATTTAGAACAAATTTCATTAAGGAGTAAATATACTGAGCGGCAGTAGTTAGTACACCCAGTTCGTTCAAGAGGTTTCTACAGGACGTCCGTGAATTTACTCCACAAATAATACGTATTACACGCTTTTGGACTCTGAAAACTTTTGTTTGACTTGAAGACTTACCCCAAAATATTATACCATATGACATTATGGAAAGAAAGTAGGCAAAGTATGCAAGATTTTTTTAATTTTTATGTCGCCTATGTCTACTAACACTCGAATTGCAAATACAGATTTGTTAAGGCGTTTCTGCAGTTCTGTGGTGTGCTCCTCCCAACTGAGTTTATTATCAAGTTTTAATCCCAGAAATTTAAGACTGTCAACCTCGTATGTATGTTTCCTTTTTTCCCCCACTTATCTTCCGCATGTGCACACAATGCAATTGCTGCGGTTAATAACAAGTTGTTGTTGTCAGCCATCTTGAACTTTGACGAAAAATGTGATGACACTAGCGCTACGCCAAAGATTTTTTTCAAATATATTTGACGGAATATTTGATCACATCTTTGATCAAATCTTTGACAAAGAAATTTGAAAGTGTAATACCGGCGTAAGGTTTGGTTGTGCCTATGCAATTCCCTCCCACACACACACACACACACACACAGCCCACAGCCCACACTTCACTATTAAACACGATTCCTTAACGCCCCAGGACGTGCCCTAACACCAGATCTTTCTTTTAGTCAAGTTCTGCCATAGTTTTTTTCCCTAATGCTATTCGGTAGGTTCTCTTTAGTTACTCGATCTACCCATCTAATATTCAACATTTTTCTGGTGGCACCACATTTTAGAAGCTTCTGTTCTCTTCTTGTCGAAACTGTTTCTCGTCCACGTTCCACTTTCGTACACGCCCACACTCCAGACAAATCTACTTTCAAAAGAGACTTCCTAACGCTGAAATTTTTATTAGATTTTAACAAATTATCGTTTTTTAAAAACGCCATTCTTGCCAAGATTTTCTTGCTATTTCCTCTCAGCTCGGACCATCATCAGTTACTCTGCTACCCAACGGCTACTTTTAGAGTTTCATTTTCTAATTTAATTCCCTCGGTATTACCTCGTTTAAGTAGAGTACATTCCATTAACTTTGCTTTTCTTTTCCTGCGTTCATTTTTTCAAGACGCTATCTATTCCATTCAGTTGGTCTTCTAAGTTCTTTCCCGTCTCTGACAGAATTTCAATGTCAGCGACAAAGCTCTAAGCTTTTACTTCTTCTCCGTGAACTGCAGTTGTCATAGTTTTTATTTTTTTTCCTTCCACTAAACACTTGTATCGCTACAACAAATCGTGTTTCTTCGAAAAGCAACTACAGTGATCATAATCTTATTGTTACGTTCAAGGAAAGCAATCGTGCTGAACTGGTCATGTATTTATCAGTTCACACACACACGTGTATCGCAGTGAAGTCGTGACACACCGCACCTGCTTCGAATAACGCACATTTTTGTAGGGTCAGTAGAAAACAGCTGTTTCCCCTGTTCGTGGAAAGGGCCGATGTTGCCTGCTTTCCTACCCGCTGTGCTGCAGATCCCTTCGTTTCGATTCCAGAAAAGGTATTAGCTCTTCACATTGCCGTTCATTACGCTTGTTATTGCTATATACAGCAAAGACAAGCTTACCGTTTTTGAAACAGAACTGCTACCAGATGCTTGAACGGCGACCCATAAATCATCAGACGTGTTTATCGTGGAAGGAAAAACAAATAACGAGACTCATTACCGAGCTGCCTAGGGGACCCTTAGTCGCTCGCGGTAACGCCCTTATCGCATGGTATTCAGCTTGGTCTACTCGGAAAACTTTGAACCTCGGTTTATGCAAAATGCTTGACAAGAACATCTTACCATGTAGGATTAGGAGAAGTCTTACGATCCATCGAAGAGCGGCGAATTTTGTCACGGGATCGTTTAGTCAGCGTGAAAGCTTAAGGGCAGACTCTTGTGGCAGACACAACAAACGAGGCGTGGCGGAGAGGTCTACTATTGAAATTCAGAGAGAGAACGTTCCGGCAAGAACAGGGGAACACATTACTCCTTCCTACACGTACTACACGTCAAACTGATTTTACTCGTAGCGTGTAAGTCACTTCAGCGCAGTTAGCCCCAGTAGCAGCTTCACCTACCAACTGTAGACAACAGATTTGCGTTCGACCAGTTAATTATGGGCGGACAGTGCTAAATAGTGGACGTGCGGCCCTAGTGTGTCAACTTTATTGCCACAAATCGCAGTGCAGTAAACGGCAGAGATTCAGTTTCATGTTTTATTCGGTAAAACGACTACGATGGCATCTAAGACCATGAAAAAGGGTTACGAAGATAATCGTTTAAGCCACGCACGAGTGCTTCAATAGTTTAAACGTTTAAAAGAAGGACGCGCGTCACCAGAAGACGACGAGAGATGAAGTTCGTCCGCAGGGAACACAGAAAAAGCGTCAACTTTTGAAATCCAACCGTCGTCTCTTGCAGAACTATCGCTGAAGGACTCAACAGCTCTAGATGTAGCGTTCAGTACATGCTCCAGAATGTTCTGAAGAAGAGAAAAGTTTGTGCAAGTTTTGTCCGTTATACTTTGATTCCCGAACATCAACGATCTGTGGACGCTTGCCGCGACTTGGTTGAAGTAAAAAACGCCGACAGTTCGTTTCGGGAAAAAAATCATCGCGGCTGATGCGAATTTGTGTTATCAATGCGGACCTACCGAATGGGGCTCTGATTGTTCGTCACGATCAAAGAAGGTGTCGATGAGAGAATCGAAAGTAAAGACAATGCTGATCACCTCTTTTTGATTCTCACGGCCTTACCGACGGGGAATTTCTTCCCGTCGCCAGTACTGTAAATTCCCAATTTCACTTGCTTGTCACGGACCGGTTGTGCAAGAGGATTCAGAGGGTTCGTTCGCGAAAATAGAAGGGGAGGAATTTCTTCTTGCTGCATGACAGTCTGGTCCATCACATAGCTGCAGTAATAGTGCACTTTCTAGGGGGGGAGGGGGGGGGGGAGGAGAAGAAATGCCACTTTTCAACCGCACTCCATATTCACGCGATTTGGAGCTGAATGACTTTTTTATTCCCCAAAATAAAAACTACAGTATAGGGCAATGTTTAAACGACATAACTGGCTATGAGGCCAAAATGACGCGAGGCATGAACAACTACCCAAAAAAGGACATTTTTGATAGTTTCATATAATGGTATGAGCTTGCTGAGCGTTGTACTTGGGTGGAGGGTGACAATGTAGAACACCCTGAAGCAAACGAGCCTGAGCGTTGTACTTAGGTGGAGGGAGACAATTTAGAACACCTGAAGCAAACGAACAATCTTAACTTATCTCTATTTTGTTCTAATCCTGTTTCGAGACGTTTTGAACTGACGTCTCTCTAAATCATCATAGTGACGATATTCGAGAAATTAAAGCTAATACAAAGGTACCACTTGTTATGCCTCTTGTAATCCGTTTCGGAAGTTTTGACTCTTGAATTCTTTCTTTGTAACATAGTTCGTACCCATTTATTTGTTGTTTTCATTTCTGTGGCATGCACCCTTTGTGAATGGAATAGGGAATGGCTGAACAGTACCTCACGCTACACTTCGTGAGGTAGTTTGGTGACATGGGAAATTCCTCATCGCATCCCCTTCAGCTTCAATGGAAGCTAGGCTTGTTGGATAGCCCATGAAAAACTGAACACAGATCAAGCATTAAAACGGGGAGAAGGTACACTGAACTGTTGAAACAAGAAGCAGAACACAAACAATGAACTGTCCAAATTTAATGCGTGCAATATCGAGCTACATTAACGAGCGTCGTGTCGTGGGTGTGTGGTCACGGTTTTAGACTGCGAAAGTGGAGATCTGCGTTCAAGTCGCCCTCATTCACTTGCCTTTTTCCACAAAATTACGAACTGTCCGTCCGGTCATTGACACGTCTGTTCGCTGTATGCAGATTTGTGTATATGTCTTGGTGTAATGTCCGTTCGCAACAGCGACGTGTAACGAATGGACCTCCAGACGTACGTACATCTACATCTACATGGATACTCTGCAAATCACATTTAAGAGCCCGGCAGAGGGTTAATCGAACCACCTTCACAATTCTCTATTATTCCAATCTCGCATAGCGCGTGGAAAGAATGAACACCTGTATCTTTCCGTACGAGCTGTGATTTCCCTTATTTTATCTAGGTGATCGTTCCTCCCTATGTAGGTCGGTATCAATAAAATATTTTCGCATTCGGAGGAGAAAGTTAGTGATTGGAATTTGGTGAGAAGATTTCGTCGCAACGAAAAGCGCCTTTCTTTTAATGATGTCCATCCCAAATCCTACCCCTTATTCGTCCTACACAGGTACCTCATGTTATGCCTCTGGCGTTCCGTTTTGCAAGTTTTGAATTTCTTCATTGTAATGGAGTTCAGACCTGTTTATTTGTTGTTTTCATTTCTGTGAGAGGTCTATGCGGCATATCGCCTGCTCGTACTATTCATCACATTTACTTGCGACGGTAGTATATTCTTATAACATGACTGACATTCTGCGGTGAATAGTGAGAGCAGGGGAGGTGCCGCACAGACCTCTTACACAAATGGAAGCAACAAATAAATGGGTGTGAACTGATGTTACAAAGAAAGAAATGAAGAGTCAAAACTTCAGAAACGGAATGTAAGAGGAGTAACAAGTGGTACCTTTGTGTAACAGATAGGAGGTCGGTACATCTGGAGGTCTCTACGTTAAAAGTCGCTGTTTCAGACTGACATTACGAGACGTACTCAAATTTGAAAACAACGTAGAGTCACGTTCAAATGGTTCAAATGGCTCTGAGCACTATGGGACTTAACTTCTGAGGTCATCAGTGCCCTAGAACTTAGAACTACTTAAACCTAACTAACCTAAGGACATCACACACATCCATGCCCGAGGCAGGATTCGAAACCTGCGACCGTAGCGGCCGCACGGTTCCAGACTGTAGCGCCTAGAACCGCTCGACCACCCCGGCCGGCTAGAGTCACGTCAGTGACCGGACGGACAGTTTGCAATATTGTGAGAGACAAAAAAAAAGAAAAGAAAAAAGGGAGACGCGAGGGGGATTTGAACTCGGATCTCTGTCCCTCCGCAGTCTAACACCGTCACCACACAACCGCGACACGACCGTGGTTAACGTTACTAGATATTGCGCACATTAGATTTGGTCCGTTCATTGTTCCTGGTTTGCTTCTCTTTTCCACGATTGAGTACACCTTCTTGCTGTTTTCATGCTTGATCTGTACCCTGTTTTTGACGGGCTATACGATGGGCCAACTTCCCATCAAATCTGAGCGGGTGCGTTAAGGAGTTTCCCTTCTGAGTATACAGGGTGAAAAGTATTTAAACCGACAAACTCTCGGAGGTTGTAAGGGACATGTAAACAAATATTTTTCCGTAATGGCATTTTTTCCTATGAGGATTATTTAAACTGGTGGAGGCCGTATTACGCTCTTCAGTTGTTGGCAACTGCTGTCCACCAGTGTAGTAGTGCATTGTCTCTGTTTACTAATGGAGAGATACACCTGGAGTGAGTACATTGATATGGTTGGTGCGTACTACGTAGCTGCAGAGCGGATTTATCAACTACCCGCTCCCTACAAGACAACGCATGTGGATCCAACATGACAGGGCGCCGGCACTTTTCAGTTGTCGTGGGCGTCGATTCCTGGACCGATGGTTCTCAGAAACGTGGATTGGCAGAGGTGGTCCTGTACCATGGCCTGCTCGATCGCCAGATATGTCCCCTATGGACTTTTTTGTGTGGGGTGAGATGCGCAACCTTGTTTACGCGACTCCTGTTGCATCAGAAGAGGATCTGGTTGCCCGGATAGTAGCAGCAGCAGGAACAATTCAGGATGTTCCTGGGTTTTTTATCCGACAGTATAACCTTTGTTTACGTGTCAATGGAGGCATATTTGAAAATCTACTGTAATTGAAATTGGGTTGTGTTAATGTGTTGTCTCTTGGTCATAAAAAAATGGAAAGGTATTTTTGGTGGTTTAATTAATTTGCCGCCAGAGAAATCTTCCTCTACCGGTTTAACTACTACTCATACGAAAAAATGACATGAAGGAAAAATATTTGTTTTGATGTCCCCTACAACCGCCCAGATTTTGTCGGTTTAAATACTTTTCACCCTGTAGATGCAGATGGTGAGCAAGATGTATGAGAAAGGCGAAATACCCTCAGACTTCAAGAAGAATATAATAATTCCAATCCCAAAGAAAGCAGGTGTTGAGAGATGTGAAAATTACCGAAATATCAGTTTAATAAGTCACAGCTGCAAAATACTAACGCGAATTCTTTACAGACGAATGGAAAAACTGGTAGAAGCCGACCTCGGGGAAGATCAGTTTTGATTCCGTAGAAATGTTGGAACACGTGAGGCAATACTGACCTTACGACTTATCTTAGAAGAAAGATTAAGGAAAGGCAAACCTATGTTTCTAGCATTTGTAGACTTAGAGAATGCTTTTGACAATGTTGACTGGAATACTCTCTTTCAAATTCTGAAGGTGGCAGGGGTAAACTACAGGGTCCGAAAGGCTATTTCCAATTTGTACAGAAACCAGATGGCAGTTATAAGAGTCGAGGGGCATGAAAGGGAGGCAGAGGTTGGGAAGGGAGTGAGACAGGGTTGTAGCCTCTCCCCGATGTTATTCAATCTGTATATTGAGCAAGCAGTGAAGGAAACAAAAGAAAAATTCGGAGTAGGTATTAAAATCCATGGAGAAGAAATAAAAACTTTGAGGTTCGCCGATGACATTGTAATTCTATCAGAGACAGCAAAGGACTTGGAAGAGCAGTTGAACGGAATAGACAGTGTCTTGAAAGGAGGATATAAGATGAACATCAACAAAAGCGAAACGAGGATAATGGAATGTAGTCGAATTAAGTTGGGTGATGCTGAGGGAATTGGATTAGGAAATGAGACACTTAAAGTAGTAAAGGAGTTTTGCTATTTGGGGAGCAAAATAACTGATGATGGTCGAAGTAGAGAGGATATAAAATGTAGACTGGCAATGGCAAGGAAAGCGTTTCTGAAGAAGAGAAATTTGTTAACATCGAGTATAGATTTAAGTGTCAGGAAGTAGTTTCTGAAAGTGTTTGTATGGAGTATAGTCATGTATAGAAGTGATACGTGGACGATAAATAGTTTAGACAAGAAGAGAATAGAAGCTTTCGAAATGTGGTGCTACAGAAGAATGTTGAAGATTAGATGGGTAGATCACATGACTAATGATTAAGTATTGAATAGAATTGGGGAGAAGAGGAGTATGTGGCACAATTTGAGAAAGAAACGTGCACTGGATAGAGTAGCATGGAGAGCTGCTTCAAACCAGTCTCAGGACTGAAGACCACAACATCATCATCAACAACAACAACAGATGCAGATGTACTAGAGCAGCATTCGTCCCATGCCGAATATGAGCAAACCGCGTGACTCGTCGGATGTGAGTCGCTGTCGGCCACAGCCTTGGAGAAGTCTCCGCGATCACAGGACGAGAGCGTGATTCCGCGCAGCGATAACGCTGGAGCGCTTCCCACCTGCCAGAATCGCCCTTAATGAAGTCCGGCACCGCCCCCGCGGTTGCATAAAAGCTGCTGATGAGCCGGAGCGGGACGGGGAGAGAAGTGAAAATCAAGAAGAGGAGCAGTGGGTGTCGGGCAGGCCGGGCGGCTCGCGGCTCTGTGTGTGTCGCGGGCGCGCAGGCGGCGGCGGCGGCCGGTGCGACAAAAGCGGCCAGAGTGACAGCGAGAGGGCGCGCGCTCGCCCGCACACACCCACTGTGTAACAAGGCGACAGCCGACAATGGGATCGGTCGAGTCAGCGCGCTGATTGCCGCCGGCGGCGTTAATGATGCGACCACAAAGCGGCCGGCCCATTTGACTGTCGGCCCATTTGACTGCCGCCAGCTGCCCCCAGGTATTCGTGGCCACTCGACGTGGGACACCGCGGCGGCGGGCATCCGGCGTGGGATGTCGTTGATTGCGTGTAATAAACGCCCGGTCGACCGCCGCGTCCGCCAACAAGACTTTAATGGGCTGCCCTTATCTACTCCAGCTTCGCAGGTACGATGGAGGCGTGGGGTGGGGGGAGAGGGTGGAAGGCGGGGGAGGACGGTTGTTTTCTCTGTTGCGAGGCTCCGGCGCACGACTGCTGCGGTGCGTCTGAAAGCGTGTCGCGTAGTGGTACCGGGAGATGGGAATGGAGAGGTGGGGGTGGGACTGCAGGAAGGAGCGCTGCAACCGGCCCTCACACCGCCGGCGCGGCGACCTCAAGAGCCCCCCAGCCCGCTTCTCTTATTTAGGGTCCCGCGCCGGTCGTGACGACCTGTCGACAAAAGCGATGAGGCGGCACGAACGGAAACAATAGCCCGCATTCTGCCTCGGCCGGCGTCATTATCGCAGTAAACACGAGCGGCGCTGCCGCTCGCGGTGGCGACGGCTTCCCAGGTTCCTCTCCGTCTCTGCAGGTGCCCGGGACACACAGGTCCAAACAGCGCAGCGCTGCACTCTTCCACTGTACGTGCAACAAAGGCTCGAAGCGTGATCCGATTGGTTGCACTGTGCGAGTCACTGCAAACTGCTTCACCGGGCCGGGGTCAAAGGCAGCATTACCGCGGAACCGCAGACCGCCGCGAAAGCCGGCACACAACAACTGGACTGTTGTTCTCTGTACCGCCTGAAAAGCGAGCAAAGTCTCACAGCGGCTGTGGCGTGGGAAACGTCGTCACCTGCACCCATCCAAAGGTAGATTCAAGCGAACTGTCCAGGAATGAAGCTACGGTGTTGCTCGAACAAATACAGCAATCAGCCCGTTGTCATAGAGGGTACTTCTAAAACAGGGCCTAATTTCGTGTCTGTATGACTCATGTGCAGGTAGTAGAAGAATATCGTCTTCCCTCCAAAGATTCACATTTCAGTTCAAGGAGCATCTCCGTAATACTTGTGTTTTGATCGAACCTACAGCTGAACGCCTTTTAATTGCGGCCGGCCAGAGTGGCCGAGCGCTTCTAGGCGCTCCAGTCTGGAACCGCGCGACCGCTACGTCGCAGGTTCGAATCCTGCCTCGGGCATGGTTGTGTGTAATGTTCTTAGGTCAGTTAGGTTTAAGTAGTTCTAAGTTCTAGGGGACTCATGACCTCAGAAATTAAGTCCCATATGCTGAGAGCCATTTGAACGATTTTAATTGCGTACGTCTCCTTCTGCAATTCGATCTGGTAGGGGTCCCAAACACTCAGCAGTACCGTGCTGAAGAATGGTTCGCATTAGTATTGTATACGCTTTCCCCTTTGCAGATGAGCTACACTTTCCCACAGCTCTCCCAATAACCCAAAGTGGACCTTCCGGCTTGCGTAATACCGACCTCACGGCCTCGTTTAATTTCATATCGCTTTTCAACTTAACGAGGATATTCCATCGATGTGTCAAGTGCCACACTAGGCATACTGTATTCGAACATAGCAGGATAGTTCCCACGTGGTATTCACATGTCTGGAAATACGTGGTTTCCGACTTGCGACCATAAAACCACAGCAAAGTTCCCCCCGTCCCCCTCAGATAGTTGATTTTGAAACAACTGTGCTTGTAAGAGCGGCAGGAGAGTGCCAGAAACAACCAAACAACACACAGAAATCATGACAGGTTAGCAATGAGTGAGGGGGTATGTTTTACTTGAATAATTCGAAAACCGTGTGCTCCATTGAAAACGTATCCGATTACAAAATTTAACTACAGTAAATTTCCTACAAAAAAAAAGGCTCAAATGGCTCTGAGCACTTTGAGACTTCTGAGGTCTTCAGTCCCCTAGAACTTAGAACTACTAAAACGTAACTAACCTACGGACCGTAGCGGTCGCGCGGTTCCTACAAAAAGGTTCTGATCAATTTTCTGTGTAGGACTAATAGTTTGCGCGTAGTGAGCGAAAGAATAGGAAAATCTTGCGCACGGTTTATGAAGGCGAGCTGTAACACTATGGATTGCTTCAAACGACAGCTGAACAGCTAGCTGAATCGCCCGTTATAATACCTCTGGTCATATACGCACGTACGTCTCAGTTGTATACCATAAGTAAGCTAATGTAAAATATTTGATGACCAATAATCGCTCCTTCTGAAATGTAAATACTTTTGAGCCAAAAATACACAATAATTTTTCCGAAAGGAAATAAAAAAAATACAATTAAAAATAACACATAAAGTGCTGAAACGTGTTTGGGCACTAACAAAGCTATGAAATGATGTCTTGTATAAAGTGGAATATCTCTCGAGTAACTGGTTACTTTCGTAACACTTGTCCGCGGTGAGTTTTGTATGTACGTGCATTACGAAGTGCATTCAAGTTCTAAGGCCTCCGATTTTTTTTCTCCAGACTGGAAAGAGATAGAAACATGCGCATTGATTTAAAATGAGGCCGCTTCATTGTCAATACGTCCCAGAGATGGCAGCACCATACGGCAGATGGAATTTTACCGCCAGCGGCGAGAATGAGAACTGTTTTAAATACTTAAAATGGCGACGTTTTCCTTACTTGAACAGCGTGCAATCATTCGTTTTCTGAATTTGCGTGGTGTGAAACCAATTGAAATTCATCGACAGTTAAAGGAGACATGTGGTGATGGAGTTATGGATGTGTTGAAAGTGCGTTTGTGGGTGCGACAGTTTAATCAAGGCAGAACATCGTGTGACAACAAACTGAAACAACCTCGGGCTCGCACAAGCCGGTCTGACGACACGATCAAGAAAGTGGAGAGAATTGTTTTGGGGGATCGCAGAATTACTGTTGAACAGATCGCCTCCAGAGTTGGCATTTCTGTGGGTTCTGTGCACACAATCCTGCATGACGACCTGAAAATGCGAAAAGTGTCATCCAGGTGGGTGCCACGAATGCTGACGGACGACCACATGGCTGCCCGTGTGGCATGTTGCCAAGCAATGTTGACGCGCAACGACAGCACGAATGGGACTTTCTTTTCGTCGGTTGTGACAATGGATGAGACGTGAATGCCATTTTTCAATCCAGAAACAAAGCGCCAGTCAGCTCAATGGAAGCGCACAGATTCACCGCCACCAAAAAAATTTCGGGTAACTGCCAGTGCTGAAAAAATGATGGTGTCCATGTTCTGGGACAGCGAGGGTGAAATCCTTACCCATTGCGTTCCAAAGGGCACTACGGTAACGGGTGCATCCTACGAAAATGTTTTGAAGAACAAATTCCTTCCTGCACTGCAACAAAAACGTCCGGGAAGGGCTGCGCGTGTGCTGTTTCACCAAGACAACGCACCCGCACATCGAGCTAACGTTACGCAACAGTTTCTTCGTGGTAACAACTTTGAAGTGATTCCTCATGCTCCCTACTCACCTGACCTGGCTCCTAGTGACTTTTGGCTTTTTCCAACAATGAAAGACACTCTCCGTGGCCGCACATTCACCAGTCGTGCTGCTATTGCCTCAGCGATTTTCCAGTGGTCAAAACAGACTCCTAAAGAAGCCATCGCCGCTGCCACGGAATCATGGCGTCAGCGTTGTGAAAAATGTGTACGTCTGCAGGGCGATTACGTCGAGAAGTAACGCAGTTTCATCGATTTCGGGTGAGTAGTTAATTAGAAAAAAAAATCGGAGGCCTTAGAACTTGAATGCACCTCGTAGTACAACTTTCTTTCTCCCAGCGTCTCGTGGCGTCCGTTACAGAGTGTTTTTTGAAAAGGAGCCACGCCTGTAGACACAGACAACGTTGCACCAGGAAGCGCGCGGTCGGTGCAGCACACCGGCTCCATGACTCTGCGCGGGACCGCCGCAGCTTCCTCGGCTGCGAACAGACGAAGCCGCCGCGACAATGGTGTGAAAGCCTTTATGAGCGGTGCCTTCTGCTCGAGCCCTCATTCCTTATGCAGGCGTCTTTCCCTCCGACTTGAGACACCCTGGCGCACACTCGCGCCCTTTCTCTCTCCCTGCGAGTGCCCTGTCCGCGCAACCTGTCCTGCAACTCCGACCTTGCCTTGCAGACCAGCCCACAACTTGACCGAGGTTGTAGCTAGCAACGAATTGAGTAGAATTTCATCTTGCGTAACTGCCTCGCCGTAGGCCATCACAACAGAGTAGCTGCTTTCAGACGTCAAACGGATACAAAAATGGCGGATATGGAAACGAGTAATCGAAGAACTGAAAAGTGACACCCTGCACCAGATCGGCCGTTGGATTCGATCGTGTACCTGTTGGCTTCCATATGAGGAATAACTGGCCGCTCTTCTAAGAACACGACTCTCATCTACATCTCTACTGGGAAAGCCACCTCAGGGTGTGTGCTCGAGGATGTTTCTGGTACTTGTTCTCTCCATCCCTGGTGTCTGAGGAATGACTAGTGAGGTTCACTTATTGAGGATCTAATAATTATACCATAAAGGCCTATAACGACCTTGTCTAAAATCGTAATATCTATGTGCACATCTTATTCCATTAGGCATAAAAACAAATTCTCTGTATGCGTCCCTAAATTGACGTATTAAATCATCCACATTTGGCTTATAATACCAAAGCTCTTGTAGTACAATAACAGCTGCAGAATAATTTATTTTGTTTCCATAAAATGTAATAGCGTGTTCATCAATACTTTCTTGGTTGTTAGGAACAAGGAAGGCGAGGCATTGCATTGCATTGTTATGTAAAGTTGAAGGAAAAAATGCTGTTGAAAGATGTTAGCTCTGGTATAGAGTTTATGTTCGGTAGTATTAATGGTGTGTTCGATATTCAGAACTGTAGGAGCCGAAAATCTGCATTAATTTATATTACTAAATATGACACTCTTCCAATTTCCAATTGTAATTACTCCTGTTTGTCATTCAATGTTCGGTTGCGTAGAATGGCTGATCGAACGAATGCCATTGATTATACCGATCCATTTTAGTCAATAATTGGTCTTCTTCCATACACGAATGAAACGTGCAGTGAACGTCTGCTGGAAAGCCTCTGAATTGGCTCTGATACCTCTGATTTACTCGTTGTGGTTATTTCGCGAAATGAAGGTTGGGAGGAAGTAGTATATAGCCCGACTTTCATTAGTATATAAGTTCTTCGAATTTCAACACCAAACCTCTCCGTCAAACACACCATCTCTAATTGCATTACGCTTTTGAACTCATTAAATTATCCCCATACAAAGCACACAGCTCCTTGTCAAATCTTCTCTGCCTGTTCTAATGATTCAACCTGGTGAGATTAACATACTGATCTGCAACACTCAGGGATCGGAATTCTGTAAGCCACTGCTTTGGTCGATAAAATACGGTTTCTTAAGAGTATTTCATCGGACCTCAACGTTTCATCTGCAGATTCTACAGTTACCTTTATATGTTTACTAGCTAAGTAATCTGCGGTGCCCGGGTATGTATTTATTCCAGTCTTTTATTAGTCCATCTCCTCCTCTCCCCCCCCCCCCCCTTCCGGTTCATCTCTACCACTTTCTTTTCTCTGTTCATCTACTCCTCCCTATTCTCCCTCCACGTTATCACGCTTAACCCCGCAGCACATCTTTCCAGATTGTAACTAATACGTGTACCAAATTTGGTTGAAATCATATGAATGCGTGGTGTTTAGTGAACATGGAGGAAATGGGCAGAGAATGTTGTTGATAATTCTTCCGGATTATATGGCCGTGGTCCGTGGAATTCTTCTATTCCTAACGTTTCGTCCAATACTACGTTGGACATCTTCAGAGGTACGGCTGGTCCTGCTGAGTCCTCCCGACTGACGAGTCGGGCGTCGGAGAGCGGCCTAAATACCGAGGAAAGTGGGCGTGGTCTAGCTTGCACATAGCAGCAAAGAGAAAACTAGTCAAAGATAAAATGTAACTATCGATAGTAGTCCGTCATAGATAAAAATCACTTATCGATTCTGTAACGCCACTGTCCGTATCTCGCTTAATTTCAAGGCCTCTTCTTTTCTATTAAAATTATCTTCATGTTTATAAATTTCAATAGCCTCCCTATACAGTCGTGGATAATAGTTCGTGGTAGCACTTAAAACTGTAGTTTCAGAAAACTTAACTACACGGTCACGTGACTGAAGTGCATGTTCCACAACGGCCGATTTATCTCCGACGCCCGACTCGTCAGTTGGCAGGACTCAGCAGTGGCAATGTTGGTTAGAAGGAAGCCAGTTGAGAACCTGCAACCAACCTGTCTGCGTGCAGGACACACTGGAGCTACACCTGGATCTGTGGTCTGGCGGGCGTCTGACAGCAGTAGTGCTCTCGTGTTTATCCGCCGCACCCTGGCCGCAAATTCGTATGTGAGTCTGGTGACTCCACTTGTTGTGCTGCTATTCATGATCAGCGCTGCAGTGTTGTTATCCAACAGAAGGACTCTGGCCCACATATCGCTGTTATAACCCGATTGTAAGGCGTACCCAGGAGCAGATATAGACTCAGATCACAATATAGTAGTGATGAAGAGTAGGCTGAAGTTCAAGACATTAGTCAGGAAGAATCAATACGCAAAGAAGTGGGATACGGAAGTACTAAGGAATGATGAGATACGTTTGAAGTTCTCTTACGCTATAGATACAGCAATAAGGAATAGCGCAGTAGGCAGTACAGTTGAAGAGGAATGGACATCTCTGAAAAGGGCCATCACAGAAGTTGGGAAGGAAAACATAGATACAAAGAAGGTAGCTGCGAAGAAACCATGGGTAACAGAAGAAATACTTCAGTTGATTGGTGAAAGGAGGAAGTACAAACATGTTCCGGGAAAATCAGGAATACAGAAATACAAGTCGCTGAGGAATGAAATAAATAGGAAGTGCAGGGAAGCTAAGACGAAATGGCTGCAGGAAAAATGTGAAGACATCGAAAAAGATATGATTGTCGGAAGGACAGACTCAGCATACAGGAAAGTCAAAACAACCTTTGGTGACATTAAAAGCAACGGTGGTAACATTAAGAGTGCAACGGGAATTCCACTGTTAAATGCAGAGGAGAGAGCAGATAGGTGGAAAGAATACATTGAAAGCCTCTATGAGGGTGAAGATTTGTCTGATGTGATAGAACAAGAAACAGGAGTCGATTTAGAAGAGATAGGGGATCCAGTAATAGAATCGGAATTTAAAAGAGCTTTGGAGGACTTACGGTCAAATAAGGCAGAAGGGATAGATAACATTCCATCAGAATTTCTAAAATCATTGGGGGAAGTGGCAACAAAGCGACTATTCACGTTGGTGTGTAGAATATATGAGTCTGGCGATATACCATCTGACTTTCGGAAAAGCATCATCCACACAATTCCGAAGACGGCAAGAGCTGACAAGTGCGAGAATTATCGCACAATCAGCTTAACAGCTCTTGCATCGAAGCTGCTTACAAGAATAATATACAGAAGAATGGAAAAGAAAATTGGGAATGCGCTAGGTGACGATCAGTTTGGCTTTAGGAAAAGTAAAGGGACGAGAGAGGCAATTCTGACGTTACGGCTAATAATGGAAGCAAGGCTAAAGAAAAATCAAGACACTTTCATAGGATTTGTCGACCTGGAAAAAGCGTTCGACAATATAAAATGGTGCAAGCTGTTCGAGATTCTGAAAAATGTGGGGCTAAGCTATAGGGAGAGATGGGTCATATACAATATGTACAACAACCAAGAGGGAATAATAAGAGTGGACGATCAAGAACGAAGTGCTCGTATTAAGAAGGGTGTAAGACAAGGCTGTAGCCTTTCGCCCCTACTCTTCAATCTGTACATCGGGGAAGCAATGATGGAAATAAAAGTAAGGTTCAGGAGTGGAATTAAAATACAAGGTGAAAGGATATCAATGATACGGTTCGCTGATGACATTGCTATCCTGAGTGAAAGTGAAGAAGAATTAAATGATCTGCTGAACGGAATGAACAGTCTAATGAGTTCACAGTATGGTTTGAGAGTAAATCGGAGAAAGACAAAGGTAATGAGAAGTAGTAGAAATGAGAACAGCGAGAAACTTAACATCAGGATTGATGGTCACGAAGTCAATGAAGTTAAAGAAGTCTGCTACCTAGGCAGTAAAATAACCAATGACGGACGGAGCAAGGAGGACATCAAAAGCAGATTCGCTATGGAAAAAAAGGCATTTCTGGCCAAGAGAAGTCTACTAATATCAAATACCGGCCTTAATTTGAGGAAGAAATTTCTGAGGATGTACGTCTGGAGTATAGCATTGTATGGTAGTGAAACATGGACTGTGGGAAAACCGGAACAGAAGAGAATCGAAGCATTTGAGATGTGGTGCTATAGACGAATGTTGAAAATTAGGTGGACTGATAAGGTAAGGAATGAGGAGGTTCTACGCAGAATCGGAGAGGAAAGGAATATGTGGAAAACACTGATAAGGAGAAGGGACAGGATGATAGGACATCTGCTAAGACATGAGGGAATGACTTCCATGGTACTAGAGGGAGCTGTAGACAAAAAAAAGACGACGTGCTGTATAGAGTGTCGACATATTGCCTTGACATGGTCGGTCACCAGATTTGTCTCCAATCCAGAACAGGTGGGGCATCATCCGACGATAACTCCATCGTCATTCCAAACAGCACTAACCGTCCCCGTAATTGACCAAGTGAAACAGGCGTGGAAGTACACCCCACAAGCTGACATGTAGCACCTGTACAACACAATGCATGCACGTTTGCATGCTTGCATTCAACATTCTGGTAGCTACAACGGTTATTAATGTACCAGCATTCCATATTTGCAATCGATTTCAAGCGATTGCATTAACCTGTGATCTAGCAGTATTAATCACTTAAAATATTACCTAGACAAATGTGTTCTCGAAATTGCATTATTCTGTATTAATTATTTTTTGATGCTGCGACTTTTTTCCGTCAGTGTGTATAGCATTATAAACAGTAACGCACTATGACACTCTGGTGAAGTATCCACGAATTTACCTTAGCTTCTGTCGATTCGTTCCCTTATGAACGACAAAGACACATGCTTTTCATCGCCATCCTATGTCAGAACTATATCGTCCCTTTACTTTTCCTAAAGCCAAACTGATCGTCACCTAGCGCATTCTCAATTTTCTTTTCCATTCTTCTGTGTATTATTCTTGTAAGCAGCTTCGATGCATGAGCTGTTAAGCTGATTGTGCGATAATTCTCGCACTTGTCAGCTCTTGCCGTCTTCGGAATTGTATGGATGATGCTTTCCAGAACAATATAACTCATTCATTCGCGTTCCCATGTACTGATACTACTTACATACTCGCCCCGTTTCATACCTCTTCAACCTCAAAACACGGAGAAGATTTTTATTTCTCAGTAAGTCCACATTTATCTTCTTTTCCCAGACTCAACTTTTGTCAGTCTCCAATTTCTTGCTTATTTACACTAATTTCTTCTAGATCTATGTTCACATCCCTAACCAGTTGGGTTTGCCTTTTAATTTTTCAAAATGCTCCAGTTTTCTCGTCATCCTGCTAGAAGTGTTTCTTTTCTTGGGCCCGCAGAACATTAATCTTCTTTTCCTAATTTGTTCAGTAATTTACATCGTTTTCTTAACCAGTTCTTGCAAGAGAGAGTATTGCCGAACTGACAGTTTCATAAGTCATGTTTGCAATGTACTAAGTTGAATTACTTCCACAAGAATGTAAAAACTGGTAGAAGACGACCTCGGGGAAGATGAGTTTGGATTACGGAGAGGTGTATAAACACGCGAGGAAGTATTGATACTACTACTTCTCTTAGAGGAGAAGTTCAGGAAAGGTAAACCAACTCATGTAGTTTTGTGCGTTTGGAGAAAGTTTGTGACTATGTCGACTGGAATATACTGTTTGAATTTCTGAAGGTAGCTGGGGTCAAATAACGGAGCGCAGTGTTACATACAACATACAAGTTACACAGGAACCAGACGGAAGTTGTAAGAGTTGGGGAGTATGAAAGGGGAGCGGCCATCTCGAAGGGAGTGAAACAGGGTTGTAGCCCATCCCCGACGTTATTCAGTCTGTACATTGAGCAAGGAGTAAAGCAAACCAAAGAAAAAACTGGAGAAGGAATTAAAGTTCAGGAAGAAGAGATAAAAACTATGCACTTTGCCGATGACATTGTAATTCTGTCGGAGCCAGCAAACGACCTGGAAAAGCAGATGAACGGCATGAACAGTTTCTTGAAAAGGTGATACAAGATGAATGTTAACGAAAGCAAAACAAGAGTAATGGAATGCATTCGAATTAAATCAGGCTGTGCTAAAGGAATTAGACGAGGAAACGAGACACTAAAAGTAGTTTTTGCTATTTGAGCACCAAGTAACTTTTGATGGCCGAAGTAGAGAGAATATAAAATGTACACTGGCAAAGGCAGAAAAAATTGTTTCTGAAGAATTAGATTTTGTTAACATCGAATGTAGATTTAAGTACTTGGAAGTCTTTTCTGAAGGTATTTCTACAGAGTGTAATGTAGACGGCAAACAGTTTAGACAATAATAGAATCTTCTGAAATGTGGTGCCACAGAAGATTAGGTGAGTAGATCATGTAGCAGATGAGAAGGTAATGAACTGGGAGAGAAAAGAAATTTGTGGCATAACTTGAGCAAAAGAAGGGATTGGTTCATAGGACACAGTCTAAGACATCTAGGGATCACTAATTTAGTATTGGAGGGAAGCGTGGGGAGTAAAAAAATTGTACAGGGAGACCAAGAGATGAATACAGTAAGCAGGTTCAAAATGATGTGATTGCAGCGCTTATTCTGAGATGAAGAGGCTTGCACAGAATACAGTAGCGCGGAGAGCTGTATCAAGCCAGTCTTCGGACGAAAAAAGAACGACGAGAACAACATATGTAAGATATTTTCTCGTTATTCTTTGATCCTTGCATTTCTTACGTATTCGTTAGTGCACACCAGGAGAAGTATTAGCAGCTTATGCGCATTCGAAATGGCGTCGACGCTATTGCCTAAATTACTAACATTTCCCACTTACGTGGAGCTATTCACGGGGCCAGTGTGGGCTGTAATTACAGCACTGCAGCGAAACTTGGTAGATATGCTAATGCGTTAATGCGGAACAAACTTCCACTGGACGTAGTAGTTCCTGTTTTGGCCACCAAGTGCAAATATGGCGTTGTACACTGTTTGTATGACGGTATGGCCACACAGTCATTTGACAGGCCATAATGCGAGTGAAAGTATCGCTGTCGAGAAGAGAATCCATATGTTGCTAGCCGAACTATCAGTTTAATAAGTCACAGCTGCAAAATACTAACGCGAATTCTTTACAGACGAATGGAAGAACTGGTAGAAGCGGACCTCGGGGAAGATCAGTTTGGATTCCGTAGAAATGTTGGAACACGTGAGGCAATACTAACCTTACGACTTATCTTAGAAGAAAGATTAAGAAAAGGCAAACCTACGTTTCTAGCATTTGTAGACTTAGAGAAAGCTTTTGACAACGTTAACTGGAATACTCTCTTTCAAATTCTGAAGGTGTCAGGGGTAAAATACAGGGAGCGAAAGGCTATTTACAATTTGTACAGAAACCAGATGGCAGTTATAAGAGTCGAGGGGCATGAAAGGGAAGCAGTGGTTGGAAAAGGAGTGAGACAGGGTTGTAGCCTCTCCCCGATGTTATTCAATCTGTATATTGAGCAAGCAGTAAAGGAAACAAAAGAAAAATTCGGAGTAGGTATTAAAATTCATGGAGAAGAAGTAAAAACTTTGAGGTTCGCCGATGACATTGTAATTCTGTCAGAGACAGCAAAGGACTTGGAAGAGCAGTGGAACGGAATGAACAGTGTCTTGAAAGGAGGATATAAGATGAACATCAACAAAAGCAAAACGAGGATAATGGAATGTAGTCAAATTAAATCGGGTGATGCTGAGGGGATTAGATTAGGAAATGAGACACTTAAAGTAGTAAAGGAGTTTTGCTATTTAGGGAGTAAAATAACTGATGATGGTCGAAGTAGAGAGGATATAAAATGTAGACTGGCAATGGCAAGGAAATCGTTTCTGAAGAAGAGAAATTTGTTAACAGCGAGTATAGATTTAAGTGTCAGGAAGTCGATTCTGAAAGTATTTGTATGGAGTGTAGCCATATATGGAATGAAACATGGACGATAACCAGTTTGGACAAGAAGAGAATAGATGCTTTCGAAATGTAGTGCTACAGAAGAATGCTGAAGATAAGGTGGGTAGATCACGTAACTAATGAGGAGGTATTGAATAGGATTAGGGAGAAGAGAAGTTTGTGGCACAACTTGACTAGAAGAAGGGATCGGTTGGTAGGACATGTTTTGAGGCATCAAGGGATCACAAATTTAGCATTGGAGGGCAGCGTGGAGGGTAAAAATCGTAGAGGGAGACCAAGAGATCAATACACTAAGCAGATTCTGAAGGATGTAGGTTGCAGTAGGTACTGGGAGATGAAGAAGCTTGCACAGGATAGAGTAGCATGGAGAGCTGCATCAAACCAGTCTCAGGACTGAAGACCACAACAACAACAACATGTTGTTAGCGAAACTGTTTTGTGTAAACGGCATCAATTGCAGTGCTGCACTGAGAGGTTTGAGCAGAAACCCGCTGTCATTAAATGTTCTTAAGAAGATGACATGAAATTCGAAAGCACAGGTGAGCTGGCTGTGGGGCCTGGAAGAGGAACACGTCCTGCCCCGGAGGACGTCATTGACGAGGTTCCTCTTGCTGTAACTGACCATGCAGCACGTGCCCCGGGTAGTGCTAGCGCTTCTCCAGCGTCACCGGAATTTCCCATCCCATGGTCAACAGTACGAAAAATTTTGCGGTCTGCTTTACCGCACAGGATCGTGACTGCACCAACCGAAACCTCATGAAGCGCAGCAGCGTTCAGAATTTGGTCCTCGGTTTCTGGCACGTACGGAAGTCGATGACTCGTGGGCGGGAAATCTTCTGCGGAATGACAAGGCACATTTTACACTACAGAGTGCACTGGATTCGCAGAAATGCCAAATTTGGGGTACTGTTAAACCGAGTGTTGTGCACGAAGAACCATTGCACTCGCCGTTTATGACTGTGCGGTGTGGATTCACCTGCACCTTTACTCTCGGTCCTTTCTTCCTTGAAGAGAATACACCCAGAGGGTCTATCAGGTGTGACGTGACGTCTGCACATTATCGAGACCTCCTTGTACAGCATGTGAGTCCTGCTTTGGAAGAGCGCAGCTGTGTGAAAACCACTGTTTTCATGCAAGAGGGGCAACGTTTCACGTCGCTCGCACATTGAAAGATGTGCTCAACGCAACTTTCTACGAACTTGTTATCTGCATGGATTTTCCAGGTATACGTCCCCCAGGATGCGGCTTTTGACTTTGGGGTTATGTAAAAGACAGCGTTTACCAGGGACACGTTTGGTCTCTACCTGATCTGAAGGCCAGCGTACATTAACACGTGTAAGTAGGCTGTTTAGGTTTTTATATTGGTAACGCCACGTAGCGCTCTGTATGAAAATCACTGGCTGTGCTGTGTGCAGTCTGTGGCTGGGTGGCATTGTTGGAATAGTCGCTATTGTAGTGTTGGGCAGTTGACTGTTAACAGCACGTAGCGTTGCGCAGTTGGAGGTGAGCCGCCAGCAGTGATGGATGTGGGGAGAGAGATGGCAGAATTTTAAGAGCGGACGATCTGGACGTGTGTGCGCCAAAAAGAGTAAATTTGCAATACTGGATATCATGAACTGATATATATATATATATATATATAATGACTTTTGAACACTATTAAGAAAAATACATTGTTTGTTCTTTATCAACATCTTTCATTTGCTAACTGTGCCTATCAGTAGTTAGAATCTTTTATTCAGCTGGCAGTACTGGCGCACGCTGTATTGCAGTAGATTGAGTAACGAAGATTTTTGTGAGAAATGTATAGGTTATTGTTAGTCAGGGCCATTCTTTTGTAGGGATTTTTGAAAGTCAGATTGCGTTGCGCTAAAAATATTGTGTGTCAGTTTATGCACAGTCATTTATAATTTTTCTAAGGGGACGTTTCACACGTTGCTCGGATTCCACCACAACTGCTGCGAGCAACTGTTGATCGCGTCGTTTTACGGATGCAGCAACTGTTTTACATAGGCAGCACACCGCGCATGGTACACGCGGTGCTCGGGGACCACAGCACAGCTACGACACCTGAGGATGGGTTTATAACAGTCCGAAACCGGCCGTGAGAAAATAAAATAATTTACAACTGAAGCGATATTTTCAACGTCCTCTATAATGCTCAGTTGCGGATGTTCTGCCAACGGGATTGTTTGTTTTCATACTAGTGAAGATGAAGAAGTGGTCATTGCTCTTATGATATGTACTTTAGCGCCCATGTTTACTCGGCGTTTCTTTCTTGTTTTGGTCCATACTGCCATCTATCAAAATAAGGAACGTGAAGAGTACGTAACAGATTTACTTCACAGTGTCGAAGACGAAGAAGCACTCATAGCTCTTCTCCTAATCCTCATATTATTCCTTGACGAGTGAAACTGGTTTATTCAAACTCATTTTATGGAAGCACTAGTTTCAGGTTATTGATCGTTCATTCAACGAAATTTGGTCGCATTTTTTGGATGAAAAGCTTTGTCGTGTTATATAAAGTGTGTACATGTGGGTGGTGGGGGGGGGGGGGGGACGCGTGGGCGAGTGTGTATCCAGTCACTCGTTCAAAAATGGTTCAAATGGCTCTGAGCACTATGGGACTTAACATCTGAGGTCATCAGTCCCCTAGAACTTAGAACTACTTAAACCTAACTAACCTAAGGACATCACACACATCCATGCCCGAAGCAGGATTCGAACCTGCGACCGTAGCGGTCGCGCGGTTCCAGACTGAAGCGCCTTTAACCGCGTGGCCACACTGGCCGGCAGTCACTCGTTGTTTGCCTTCAGAGTTGAATAATAAAGTATCCGTATCGATATAATGCAGCTCTATTCTAGATCCTATAAGCTAGGCAAGTGACAAGAAGCTATGTGAGAGGACACTCTTCGATACGAGGAAATAGGAACGAAACTAAATGCGTCCATAACTGCTCAGTTGGTGAAAGACAATGTAACGGACGGCAACGGCTAGAAAATTTCAAATACTTACTGGCAGAGAAATATTAGGAAAGGAAACCAACTCGATCTAAGGAATATACAACAACCATTGTACAGACGTGAAAGCACTCTCAACTACCCTCGTGAAATTATAATATTTGAAAACGAAACATCTAAACCTAAGAAGTAGTACAATTCTCGCGGCCATGAACGTATTGCAAGACGATACAAACAACTTTTTTTCATGGTTTACTATAGCATTTCGTCCACTTAAAGGAAGCTGCACTTTGTAACACTGGTGTCTTCACTGAACATGATGTCTACCAAAATAACAATTACAACAGTGTTTTAGAAGATAGTACCTTGCAACATTCCAGCGCATCTCTCAGATGTGGGAATTTACGTCGTGTAGTTTGTAGTGGTGAGCACAACAAACTAGGTAAGGAACGGTAACAGGTCCCAAAATTCTGTTAAGTTGTTAGATAAACCGACCGACTTTTATTACTAAAAATTTGTCGATACGCTGATCATTGGTTTTCTTCATCTCAAATGCGCATTTCAGTTCTCATCTGTGCGATTATTTGCTGTTACCTACACCTAGACACTGGTTGTTTACATCACTTCTATTCGACAGAAATGTGTTTTACTTACCTTCATGTTCGGAAACGAAGCACTATCGATTGTTACTGGCGCTAATAGTACTTCTGTGATACAGTGCCTACTTTCTCTGCGCCAGTAACTGCTCCAGTTGGTAACACAGTTTTGCCAGATTTTTCAAGAAGACGTGTCTTGTACGATAGTTACTTGTAGTGGAATCGAGTGGGCAGAGAGTTCGTTCTCCGTTAATAGATGAGACTGGCGCTGTCTCCTCATTACTGGGCGGAAGTGACGTAGATTTCTCCATAATTTTTAACGATGGCCATCTGGTCATCGGCCGTGGAAAATTGGTTGCCTCAGTCGCTGGTGGTCGCACAGACGATAACAATCTGCCTCGCTAAGTAAGATTTTGCATGATAGGTACTGCAAAACACTCTCATAGTAAACTGCTTCACAACGTAATTTAACCTTTTTGTGGCTGTGCAAAAAAATTCTTAATAGACGCATTGTCGCGATAAGAAGGTAGGTGTCGCAGCATTGCGGAACCTTAATCTGTTGTTTAAAACTTTTTCCTCAGGTTGTGCGGTATCTTCTGACAAAGTTATGCGACAGTTTATTAACAGAAATAAAACATCATAAAGAAAGGTCAAAGTTGTGTATTCTTATGCCGAATTAAAGGAACTTAGGACATCATTTAAATTCGATTCGAATGATAGGAGTTTTAAAAGTTTTCAGTTCAGTTCTGCAAAAGTTCAGTTGGGAATGGAACATGGAGTATAACGTACACAATGGATGTAGTTCAATAATTATTATTGAACTATATGAAAAAGAAACGTAAACCAGCAACAAACTACGTCTTGCACACACTTTATTCAACATGTGAACGTCAGTACAGATATTCGGATTGAGGTTATGACACGTTCGATGTGCCTGCCATCATTGGCGATGCTGCGGCACAGACGAATAACGAAATTCTGCATGACCCGTTGAGGTTTCGGAACATAGATGCTATGGATGACCTCCTGAATGGCTGTTTTCAGCTCAGCAATGGTTTTGGGGTTATTGGGTTATTGCTGTACACCTTGTCTTTTATGAAGCCCCACATGTGTTCAGATCCAGAGAGTATGGCGGTCAATCGACGCCCGCGCCAGTGACCTCTCGGAACCCCAGTACTAGAATGCGGTCCCCAAAGTGCTCCTGCTTCGATGGGGTCGAGCTCTGTGTTGCATGAGCGACTTATTGTCGAGATTAGGGTCGCTTTGGATAATGGGGATGAAATCATTTTCCAAAACGTTCACGTCATACCAACAAAAATCGCACCGATTATTCCGTGACTGGACGCTGCACACAACGCAGTCACCGGTTGAAGGCGAAGAGATTTCTCGCTCGCGAAATGCGGATTCTCAGTCCCCCAAATGCACCAGTTCTGCTTATTGGTGGACCCACCCAAATGAAAGTGGGCTTCGTCGCACGAACGCGAATACCAATTTCCATCATGCCTAGCGGCCAACCGTACCAAACCGTTCACATGTTACGCCGATTTCATGTCATGTAGTTGACAAACAATCCTGTTGGACGAATATCCACAACTGAGCGTTATACTAGATGTTGAAAATACCACTTCAGTTGTAAATTTCTTTTATTATCACGACCGGTTTCGGGCTCTCAAAGCCCATCCTCAAGTGTGGCAAAGGTGCTGCCATCTATTGACGTAGAGAAGAAGGCGGGGCCACTAGCCCGGCCGTTCAAAATTTTACTTAAGTAGTTTACATTTAAAATTAATAAAAAACACAAAAAATACATAAAAAGTACACGAAATAAGTGCGTTATGTGTAGTAAAGGAGCGTATTGAACAGGTCGGTACAGAACTGTGGTAAAAGTGAGTGGAAGTTGCGATATAAGATTATTACATAAACCGTAAAGCGCAATGAAACTCTTCTTTTACATGAGTGGCAAACAAGTTTTAAATTTAGTGGGGATATATAAGTAGCAACGTGGAAAACCGCGCTACAGTCCTCAGGTAAAAGAAAAAAAAAAAAAAAACACGCATGTGCCACTCCTATTTACAAGCTCCCGTTACTGATCAACAGGGAAAGCAGCAAAACCTTACAGTCTGTGCTCTCAGAAAGTAATATGCCAATTAATAGCTAGCAGCAATAGCACTAAAAGGACACATTAAAAGTGGGCTCAGTTTAAAACCTGCTAACCAACAGTCGACAACTAATCGAGGCTTTCATGTGATAAGACCTGAGACGCATTTTACATCATGAAATACAGGTAAATTTTTTTAGATTAATGAGGGCACAAACGTATTGGTAATAACCCCTCCCTCTCCCCGTACATGCACACAGTCCTCTTCGCGTATCATTCTTTAAATTCTGAAGCAAATGAAGTGTAATACTGACTGTCCGAAATGACATTTCATTTAATTGTTGTTGGATTAGAGACAAGTCAAACTGAACTTTTATTCGGCTACCAAATTTGCAATGGTTGTACCCACAAATATTACACCGTAGGAATGATTTCAGAGATCAGACGCCATCTTTAGGTGAAAGATACGTTATTACTTTTTTTGTCCGCCAAGTTAGTCCAGTATAAAATGCGAAGTAAAACTTTAATTCAGCTTTCTCAGAAAGTAGTCTTCATTTGATTGTGTAACAGCTAAGCTGTGCATAATAGCGTGCGTGCGACAGTACGTCAGCAAAGTTAAGTCGACCGGGCGTATCGTCGACTGAGAAGGTAATAAGGATCTGGTAATTTGTTCGCAGAATGTAACAGTAGCCAGCAACGTGTTTCGCTCTTTACGACCGCCGCTGGGAAGAGAAAATTATGCCCGCTTATTCCACATGGACAAAACTTTATGAGCGGCATAAAATCAGCACCTGATGTGGCTCTAAAGTTAACGGACCGGGTCGGTCTGTAGTACAAGGTCTCAGGGGTATGCCGGGCCCGCTTCGAGCGAGAATCTTCTGTACCGGGAATGTCGCTCGATGGGTGATCGTTCTGTGTGGGTGACTCACGGCTTTCCAGTGTGTAACCACCATAAATCACCAGTGTTGGCAGTGACGAGACCAGTACCCGTAACGCAAGGCTTTCTGGGGAATTCGAGTGGTTGGCATGCAGGGCTAGGACAAAATTTGGAAACACCGAGAACACAGCACTTTACCATGCCTAATAGGCTGTAGGAAACCCTTCTGGATTCAAAACAGCTTCCAGTCATCTCGAAATGGACATACAGGCCCTATATGGTTTTCAAGATAATCTTGTACCACTCTTCCTGAAAATGGTGGCAAGTTGGAGTAGCGAACGTGTAGGTGGTTATCGGTCAAGCACCCTTCTCGCCAAAAGTAGACCACAAAGCTCACTAATATTAACCTCTGCTATGGTTGCCTGGGAGATGTATAAATTCGTCCTCGCGCTCACAAAACCAGTCCTGATTTATGCGAGCTGTATGATCGGGAATGCTGTCGTGTTGGAACCCAGCACCACCACTGAGAAACAAACTCTCTGTCTGGGGTGAAGCTGATCAGTCAAAATGGTTAAATAAACCTCGGCAGTAATGCGACCTTGTAAAGTAACCATTGGCCCCATGCAGTGCCACGATAGAGCTGCACAGACCACCACGAAACTCCCGCCGTACTTCAGTCTTGGGATGTAAACTCGGCCAGAAGCTTGTACACAGTGTGAAAAAAGACGCGTTTTATCAAATTCTTCCATTGGTCTGTAGTCTAGGTTTTATAGCTTCGGCATCACGTTTTCCTGTTAGGGGCACTTGCATCACTGATAAGTGGTTTCGGAATCCTCGCACTGACTTCCGTGCTTATGATGCACCTTCTACATCTACATCTACATCCATACTCAGCAAGCCACCTGACTGTGTGTGGCGGAAGGTACTTTGAGTATCTCTATCGGTTGTCCGTTCTATTCCAGTCTCGTATTGTTCGTGGAAAGAAAGATTGTCGGTATGCCGCTGTAGGGACTCTCTGATTTTATCCTCATGGTCTCTTCGCGAGATATACGTACGAGGGAGCAATATACTGCTTGACTCTTCGGTGACGGTATGTTCTCGAACCTTCAACAAAAGCCCGTACCGAGCTACTGAGCGTCTCTCCTGCAGAGTCTTCCTCTGGAGTTGATATATCACCTCCGTAACGCTTTCGCGATTACTAAATGATCCTGTAACGAAGCACGCTGCTTTCCGTTGTATCTTCTCTATCTCTTCTATCAACCGTATCTGGTACGGATCCCACACTGGTGAGCAATATTCATCCAGTGAGCGAACAAGTGTACTGTAACCTACTTCCTTTGTTTGCAGATTGCATTTCCTTAGGACTCTTCCAATGAATCTCATTCTGGTAGCTGCTTTACCGACAATCAACTTTATATGATCATTCCATTTTAAATCACTCCTAATGCCTACTCCCAGATAATTTATTGAATTAACTGCTTCCCATTGCTGACCTGCTATATTGTAGCTAAATGATAAAGGATCTTTCTTTCTATGTATTCGTAGCACATTTGTGTACATTGAGATTCAATTTCCATTCCCTTCACCATGCGTCAGTTCGTTGCAGATCCTCCTGCATTTCAGTACTATTTTCTATCGTTTCAAACTCTGGATATACTACAGCATCGTCTGCAAAAAGCCTCAGTGAACTTCCGATGTTATCCACAAGGTCATGTATGTATATTGTGAATAGCAACGGTCCTACGACTCCCCCGCGGCACACCTGAAATCACTCTTGCTTCGGAAGACTTCTCTCCATTGAGAATAAAATGCTGCGTTTTGCTATCTAGGAACACTTCAATCCAATCACACAGTTGATCAGATAGTCCATAAGCTCTTACTTTGTTCATTAAACGACTGTGGGGAACTGGATCGAACGCCTTGCGGAAGTCAAGAAGCACGGCATCTACCTGAGAACTCGTGTCTATGGCCCTCTGAGTCTCGTGGACGAATAGCCCGAGCTGGGTTTCACCAGATCATCTTTTTCGAAACCCATGCTGATTCCTACAGAGTAGATTTGTAGTCTCCAGAAAAGTCATTATGCTCGAACATAATACGTGTTCCGAAATTGTACAACTGATCGTCGTTAGAGATATAGGTCTATAGTTCTGCACATCTGTTCGACGTCCCTTCTCGAAAAAGGGGATGACCTATGCCCTTTTCCAATCCTTTGGATCCCTACGGTCTTCTAGAGACCTACGTGTCGTTTTGGTGCTTACAGTGTTCGCGAGTGCGACATTCAATTCTGTCTCTTTCTTAAGTCTTCAATAACCGTCTGTCATTATAATCACTAAACACACACATTCGTCCACCTAGTGATTTACTGGTTGATGTTTCTCCGTTTTTCCTGTATGCAGTATAAATATTCGATACGATGCCCCTTGGAAGATCAAGCAGTTTTGCGTCCCTTGGTTACGGAGGCACCTCCCGTCGGAACACCAATCATTTGCACGCATTAGAATTCCCTCAGCTCCGACATAATGTACGCAGAACACTCTTCCCACCACGACAGGTAGTTACAATGTATTAAGAACATTGGACAGGTGCCAAAAAATGGTTCAAATGGCTCTAAGCACTATGGGACTTAACATCTGAGGTCTTCAGTCGCCTAGACCTTACAACTACTTAAACCTAGCTAACCTAAGGACACCACACATAACGATGCCCGGGGCAGGATTCGAACCTGCGACCGTATCGGTCTCGCGGTTCCGGACTGAAGCGCCTAGAACCGCTCGGCCACCGCGGCCGGCACACTGGTCCGTTCGTGGTCAAATACAACAGTGCAAACCTGCAGCCTTGGCTACCATCAGCGTTTATGTTCAAGCTTGCATTCGCTGCGACGTTTCCACATTTTTGTTAACACCTGCAAATTTGTAGGCTCCGTCCGACTCCGCATCAGGTGGCATTGTGGACAAGTACTAGGTCGGACTGATCCAAGTATCGTGCCTGCCAGTCATTGATGACTCGTTTCAACTGGCTACCCTCTCGTATGGGTCGTCACGCGCATTTTCTATCGTGTTTCGGCAGACATTTGCAGTCTGGTTTTTGAAACATTCATCACGTCTGTCGTGCAACGCATAGCGTCTATGGAAAGCGTCCATTACAAACAAAGTGATTTTTAAATCTGAATTTCATGTGCCCATTCGACAGAGCGGTCCCAAATTACTCTAGTGAAATATTCCAGTTACCTGTGTGTCTTAATAGGTACCGTAAAACACAGGGAATAACCTGGACTCTAGCAGCCACATAACTGCACTGGCACATGCTGGCTGCTACCGCCATGTATAAGCCCTGCTCAGCTGCTGTAGGAGTACCTGATTATCCTTCTTGTTTAACTGTCCCCATTTATACACATCGAAAAAACCAATAACGCACTAAACTGATTTTGGAGCCCATTATCAAATGGGTACGTAAAATTCCGACTTCAAAATCACTTTGCCTGTAATGGGAGACGGACGGACGCTTTCCATACACGCTAGGCGTCGTATGAAAGGTGTGATGCGTAGGATTTGTTTAGGCTTACTTCACCTACACATTGCAAGAACAAAATTGCAAATACCTGCAGAAACAGTACAGAAAATGCGCCTGACGACCCATAGCAGAGACACTCGGTAAAATACAGAAATTTGAAACAAAAAGCTTTTCGAATCTTGTACATCTGAAACGCTGTGCGACACACAAATTTTGAAAGATCCATTGCGAAATAGTAGTCTTAGAAATGAAGATGGAAAAAAGAATGTTTCATTGAGGTCAAAAGATTTCGAGATTTGGTGTGATAAGCTTGAAGCTGTTTCCCAGACGGATGGTTCTGAGCACTATAGGACTTAACATCTATGGTCATCAGTCCCCTAGAACTTAGAACTACTTAAACCTAACTAACCTAAGGACATTACACAACACCCAGTCATCACGAGGCAGAGAAAATCCCTGACCCCGCCGGCAATCGAACCCGGGAACCCGGGCGCGGGAAGCGAGAACGCTACCGCACGACCACGAGCTGCGGACTTCCCAGACGGAAAAATTACATATCCTCTTACTCTCCTCAAGACTTGTTCAAAACCGTATCATTGTGTAACATTCACGCATAGTTGACGTTATTAAAAGCATGGGAATTCGGCGACCATTGCGTTGCATTGAGCTGAAAATTCCGGTTTCCTGAAGCGTCACAACGAGACACGAAAGCATACGTCCTGAAGATAGCTTCTTGTCAACGTGTCACTCTGTATGGAGTTCCTCTGGTTGAGTAGCATTACGTCTACCTGCAACTACAATAAAGGAAAAGTAAAGATAACGCAGTTTTTAGTGAAGGATTGATTGTACTACACACAACATATCGTTTGAAAGTATGCTGCAGTACTGCACTACGTGTAGCCGTTTTGTAAATAGAAAACATAACGGCAGTTACTGTTTTGCTAGTCAGCAGCTCATTGTTCAAATGGCTCTGAGCACTATGGGACTTAACTACTGAGGTCATCAGTCCCCTACAACTTAGAACTACTTAAACCTAACTAACCTAAGGACATCACAAACATCCATGCCCGAGGCAGGATTCGAAACTGCGACCGTAGCCGTCGCGCGGTTCCAGACTGTAGCGCCTAGAACCGCTCGGCCACCTCTGCCGGCCGAGCTCATTGTGCTCTTTTGGTTAGAGTTGCTGACTCTCGATCACTGCGCCCTGGGTTCAATTCCCGGCCGGACTGGGGTTTTCTCCGCTATGGACGCGGTATTTCGTTATCAACAACGGGCATTTCGCAGGATTGGCGTCGAATAAAAAGTCTTGCGTCAGGCGGCCGAACTCTCCACAACGGATTTCCGCCCACTGTGCCATACGCACATTCCACTACTCTGCTTGCGTTCTCCATTGACGAGCACCATTTCTACTTTCCCTTCGTTGTGTACGTTGCACGCACGCAAATATTCAGCTAAAGACGACTGTACTGGGTGGTTGTAATTAAACACTGTTCCGGGTGCTGTAGTGCGGGCTGTATACATAGCAGGACGCTGAAACGTCATAGTTACGTTCATTAACTGGCGCACTCGTGGAGTATGCTGGAAAGAAAAATAGTAGTTCGACTTTGTGCCTGCAGGCGAAAATGTGTCGCTGTAAACAGTGAGGTGTGGATGCAGTAAAAGGATAGGAACGATCAAACGGATGATAACGCTGCTTCTGGCACGTTTATTAGGATATGGTCACAAGTTATAACATGGGTTCAGTATGGCCTCCTGACTCTGCAGCATTCTATATCCATTACACGTAATGTTTGAAAGTTGCTCGCAGCACATTTAGTGTAATCAGAGCGATGTGGCGTCGTATGCTATCCTCCAGAACACGGTCTGGATACATCCGAGATAGACACTATTTTTCAGGTATCTCCGCAGTAAGAAGTCATGTTTGTTCAGGTAGGGGGATCAGGAAGGTCATACAGCGTGATATTGTCTACAGATGATGCGGGCATTGCCCAAGGTTCTTGAAGCAAATGTTGCACCCGGTAAGTGAGATGTGGTATCGCCTCATTTTGCAGTAAAATGATGAAGCGGACACGGTAGCGTTCTTGCGGAGCTGGAATCACGTGTTGCGCTAGGTGGTCCTTATTACTTGCAGACGTCACTGTACACTTAGCGGGGCCACAGAGCGTCATCTCCTCGTAGCAAAACGGACCGAGAATGAAGGAGCTTGTGAAAACACACCAACAGTCACATTTGCGAAGTGCACTGGACGTTCCTGGACAAAATATGACGGAGTGGGACCCCATATGCTGCAGTTCGGTGCATTGACGGCACCGTAAAGAGTAAAATGTGCCTCCTCTGTCCAAAGAATATTCCCCAGCCACATTTGATCCATTTCCATGAGTGCCAAAGAATGAAGGGCAAAGTCATTGCGTTGTAACCAATCTTGGGACTTAATCTGGTGCTCATTCTTAATCTTCTACGAGATTCCAGTGTAAAATGCGTCGCAAAATGTTTTAACTGTTGACCAGGGGAGAGACAATTTCCGTATCGGAGCCTGACCAATGGCTGCAGAATTTGAAGCGTGTGCTGCACGGTCGGTTGTATCTACAGAAACTTTGAAAAATTTATGAATGACTGTGCTGATAAACCTCTACGTTATTTGATTTTCAAACAGCTGAGCACAACTGAACGTACTCAGACATTACTCTCTTTACTTATTCTGATCAACACTAAACAGACACACAATATTTTTAGCGCAACGCAATCTGACTTTCAACAATCTCTACAAAAGAATGGCCCTGACTAACAATAACCTATACTTTCATGAATCACTTACCTCACAAAAATCTCGTTACTCGAACTACTGCAGTACAGAGAGCGCCAATACTGCCAGCTAAATAAAAGCTTCTAACTACTGAAGGCACTAACTACTGATACGCATAGTCAGCAAATGAAAGATTTTGATAGAGAACAAACAATGTATTTTCCTTAATAATGTTCAAAAGTCATCATATATACCAGTTCATGACATCCGGTCTTACAAATTTACACTTTCTGGCGGACACACGTCCAGATCGTCCGCTCTCAAAACTCCGCCATCTCTTTCCCCACATCCACCACTGCTGGCGGCTCACCTCCAATTGCGCAACGCTACGCGCTGTTCACATCCAACTGCCCAACACTACAATAGTGAATATTCCAACAATGCTAACCAGCCACAGACTGCACGCAGCACAGTCAGTGATTTTCGTACAGAGCGTTACGTGGCGTTACCAACATAAAAACCTAAACAGCCTACTTACAACTTCATCAACAGCTGCCATGGGAGTGGGACACCGACCTGACCCTGCTGCACCACCCAATTCACCTAATTCATCAGATTCCCTAATCATATTCTTTGGCTTATTTATTGACATGGGGCCTCTTTGCAGTTGCTTCTGTCGGCGATATTCCCACAGTGCAGCGCTACTATTGCCGTCGTTTGACGAAACAACTTTACCAGCAGTGCACGGTTTTCTTCTCAACAGGCACTGCATTTCGTACGGAAACCCTTTACACCAACAGTCACTTCACAAAAGAACACGTGCAGCCAAGCAATAAACAGCATGCCGGTGTCAATACAGGAAACGTTTCACATTCTTACTGCTTACAGCGACATATTTTCACCTGGTGGCAGAAAGTGGAACTGTAATTTTTGTAAGCATACTCCGCGTGCCAACCGATTACCGAACGTACCTACGATTTTTCAGTGTCCTGTGATGTTAACAACCTGCTTTGCAGCACTCAGAAATAGTTCAAATGGCTATGAGCACTAGAAGTACTAACCTATGGACATCAGGTCTTCACGAGAGGAGAAGGACTGGAAAATAAAATCGTGATGTGCTGTTTGAAAGGGAAAGGTAGGCATAATGCTGCTGATGTCTTCGCAACGAACGAAGTTACGAGAAAGTCAGGCACGCTGGTTAATGACCCCCTAGTAGCTACATAACATTTTCTTTTGCTTCTGGTCAAAACATTATTATGCCAAGGTAAATGGGACACCGCGGTTTAAAAACATAAACGAGTTTAAATCAGGCTGTGGTTACTCGGAACTCGTGTGGCGAAATCAGCGCCTGCTCTGTGCGGCGTGCGTGTCGCTCGCCTGCCCGTAGTAATTATGCGGCTGTGTCAGGCCGGCCGGGGTTTGCGTAGCGTGGCGTGACGTAGCGCTGGCACCACACTGGCCGCATAAATTACCGGCGCCGCGGAGGTGGGAAGGCGGCGGTTCCCACGGCGCTGCCGGCAGCATCACGCGTGCCGCCTGCGTGACTCGGCTCGCGGCGGCAGCAGCAGCGCGGCCTACGCACGTCAAGGGCCTGCCGAGCCCCAGGTTCTTCCTTTTGCCGGCGCCGAGGGGCCCCGCTGCCTCTAGTGCCCGTCACTGCCGCCGCTCTAGCAGTGGCGCGCGCGTCGGCCGCCGGCTACGGCGGGCTACTGCTTCGCGACGCCTTCTTTCTCTGGCCTGCAGATGTATGACAGTCTGCCACTGTAAACAGATGTGCACATACAATGCAGGCCTTCATGTTCGGTATTTACTGATTTTATTTATATACCGTTGGTGTGTAGAATATATGAGTCTGGCGATATACCATCTGACTTTCGGAAAAGCATCATCCACACAATTCCCAAGACGGCAAGAGCTGACAAGTGCGAGAATTATCGCACAATCAGCTTAACAGCTCATGCATCGAAGCTGCTTACAAGAATAATATACAGAAGAATGGAAAAGAAAATTGAGAATGCGCTAGGTGACGATCAGTTTGGCTTTAGGAAAAGTAAAGGGACGAGAGAGGCAATTCTGACGTTACGGCTAATAATGGAAGCAAGGCTAAAGAAAAATCAAGACACTTTCATAGGATTTGTCGATCTGGAAAAAGCGTTCGACAATATAAAATGGTGCAAGCTGTTCAAGATTCTGAAAAAAGTAGGGGTAAGCTATAGGGAGAGACGGGTCATATACAATATGTACAACAACCAAGAGGGAATAATACGAGTGGACGATCAAGAACGAAGTGCTCGTATTAAGAAGGGTGTAAGACAAGGCTGTAGCCTTTCGCCCCTACTTTTCAATCTGTACATCGGGGAAGCAATGATGGAAATGAAACAAAGGTTCAGGAGTGGAATTAAAATACAAGGTGAAAGGATATCAATGATACGATTCGCTGATGACATTCCTATCCTGAGTGAAAGCGAAGAAGAATTAAATGATCTGCTGAACGGAATGAACAGTCTAATGAGTACACAGTATGGTTTGAGAGTAAATCGGAGAAAGACGAAGTTAATGAGAAGTAGTAGAAATGAGAACAGCGAGAAACTTAACACCAGGATTGATGGTCACGAAGTCAATGAAGTTAAGGAATTCTGCTACCTAGGCAGTAAAATAACCAATGACGGACGGAGCAAGGAGGACATCAAAAGCAGACTCACTATGGCAAAAAAGGCATTTCTGGCCAAGAGAAGTCTACCAATATCAAATACCAGCCTTAATTTGAGGAAGAAATTTCTGAGGATGTACGTATGGAGTACAGCATTGTATGGTAGTGAACCATGGACTGTGGCAAAACCGGAACAGAAGGGAATCGAAGCATTTGAGATGTGGTGCTATAGACGAGTGTTGAAAATTGGGTGGAGTGATAAGGTAAGGAATGAGGAGGTTCTACGCAGAATCGGAGAGGAAAGGAATATGTGGATAACACTGATAAGGAGAAGGGACAGGATGATAGGACATCTGCTAAGACATGAGGAAATGACTTCCATGGTTCTAGAGGGAGCTGTAGAGGGCAAAAACTGTAGAGGAAGACAGAGATTGGAATACGTCAAGCAAATAATTGAGGACGTTGGTTGCTAGTGCTACTCTGAGATGAAGAGGTTAGCACAGGAATGGAATTCGTGGCGGGCCGCGTCAAACCAGTGAGTAAACTGATGACAAAAAACGTAGTCTGAGCATGTTAATTGAACAGGATATTGCGATACTATCCGAAGCTCGTGGTCTTGCGGCAGCGTTCTCGAACCCTCCCTCCCTCCCCCCCCCCCTCCCGCGCACGGGGTTCCGGGTTCGATTCCCGGCGGGGTCAGGGATTTTTCCTGCCTGGAGATGAGTGGGTGTTGTTGTTTTTGTCATCTTCATCATCATCATTCATCCCCATTACGGTCGGAGGGAGGCAACGGCAAACCACCTCCACTAGGACCCTGCCTAGTACAGCGATGCGGGTCTCCCGCATCGTCCCCTGCGCTCCTCGGAGTATGAGACATCATCATCATCATCATCATCAGAAGTGCTCAGAGCCATTTGAACAGGAGAAAGAGATGATGTCAATAAGTCGGACAGAATGAGTGAGTAAGAATTGGCAAGTGAGAGTGAATGTGTATGAGCGACATACAGCGATGGACAACTTGGTGGGGGTGGGCGAGTTAGAGTTAGGGCAGCTTTCGGCAGTGAGAGGCGAGTTGGACTTTTCTGCTGGTGGACGTAGTACCGTAGAAGAGTCGGCGCCCTTTGCTTTATTAAGCATCGAGACACGCGACTTGTGTAATCTGTTGCGATTGTTTTTATATTTTTAATTTCTGTAGCCTCTCTGTACATCTTGGGTTAGTAATGAGTGAAGTTTGATAAATACAAGGTACTGTAGAATCGAATTTCTTGTTTCCCTGATTCCAGTACCGCAGTGGTACTGCAGATTATTATTATTGATATTTTTTTAACTGTCGTGAAATGAGTGTAATGTGAGTAATAAAGATTCTGGGCGTATGTACAGGGTGGTCCTTTGATCGTGACCGGGCCAAATATCGCACGAAATAAGCGTCAAACGAAAAAACTACAAAGAATGAAACTTGTCTAGCTTCAAGGAGGAAACCAGATGGCGCTATGGTTGGCCCGCTAGATGGCGCTGCCATAGGTCAAACGGATATCAACTGCGTTTTTTTAAATAGGAACCCCCATTTTTTATTACTTATTCGTGTAGTAAGTAAAGAAATATGAATGTTTTAGTTGGACCACTTTTTTCGCTTTGTGATAGATGGCGCTGTAATAGTCACAAACATATGGCTCACAATTTTAGACGAACAGTTGGTAACAGGTAGGTTTTTTAAATTAAAATACAGAACGTACGTACGTTTGAACATTTTATTTCGGTTGTTCCAATGTGATAGATGTACCTTTGTGAACTTATAATTTCTGAGAACACATGCTGTTACAGCGTGATTACCTGTAAATACAACATTAATGCAATAAATGCTCAAAACGATGTCCGTCAACCTCAATGCATTTGGCAATACGTGTAACGACATTCCTCTCAACAGCGAATAGTTCGCCTTCCGCAATGTTCGCACATGCATTGACAATGCGCTGACGCATGTTCTCAGGCGTTGTCGGTGCATCACGAGAGCAAATATCCTTCAACTGTCCCTACAGAAAGAAATCCGGGGACGTCACATCCGGTGAACGTGCGGGGCAAGGTCTGGTGCTTCGACGACCAATCCACCTGCCATGAAATATGCTATTCAATACTGCTTCAATCGCACTTGACCTATGTGCCGGACATCCATGTTTGAAGTACATCACCATTCTGTCATGCAATGAAACATCGGTAGAACATTATGTAGGAAATCAGCATACATTGCACCATTTAGATTGCCATCAGTAAAATGAGGGCCAGTTATCCTTCCTCTCATAATGCCGCACCATACATTAACCCGCAAGTGTCGCTGATGTTCCACTTGTCGCAGCCATCGTGGATTTTCCGTTGCCCAATAGTGCATATTATGCTGGTTTACGTTACCGCTGTTGGTGAATGAAGCTTCGTCGCTAAATAGAACGAGTGCAAAAAATCTGTCATCGTCCGGTAATTTCACTTGCGGCCAGTGGCAGAACTGTACACGACGCTCAAAGTCGTCGCCATGCAATTCCTGGTGCAGAGAAATATGGTACTAGTGCAATCGATGTTAATGTAGCATTCTCAACACCGACGTTTTTGAGATTCCCGATTCTCACGAAATTTGTGTGCTACTGATGTGCGGATTAGCCCCGACAGCAGCTAAAACACCCACTTGGGCATGATTTGTTGCAGGTCGTGGTTGACGTTTCACGTGTGGCTGAACTTCTCCTGTTTCCTTAAATAACGTAACTACCCGGTGAACGGTCGGGACACTTGGATGATGTCGTCCAGGATACCGGGCAGCATACATAGCACACGCCCGTTGGGCATTTTGATCACAATAGCCATACATCAACACAATATCGACCTTTTCCGCAATTGATAAACGGTCCATTTTAACACGAAGCAAATTCCGTCCGCACTGGCGATACTACGTACATAAACGTTTGTGACTATTACAGCACCATCACAAAGCGAAATAAAGTGGTCCAACTAAAACATTCATATTTCTTTATGTACTACACGAATATGTAATAAAAAATGTGCGTTCCTATTTAAAAAACCCAGGTGATATCCGTTTGATCTATGGCAGCGCCATCTAGCGCGCCAACCATAGCGCCATCTGGTTTCCCCCTTCAAGCTAGACGAGTTTCGTTCTTTGTAGTTTTTTCGTTTGATGCTTACTTCGTGAGATATTTGGCCAGGTCAATATCAATGGACCACCTTGTATGTGCTGTTGTGGTTCGCTGCATTGTACAAGTTAGGGAGAGTAATCCACTCCGATCGTATGACTAGACTGCCATGTGAGGACGCTGAACGAGGTATGTTCTTGTTGCAGGGCTTGCGGTGCGCGGCGCCCGCCTGCTTCTGCCCTTCCTTCTGCCCCGGCCAGGAGGTGATGCGGTCCTGCGACTCCTGCGGGCACGGCTGGCTGTCCCACGGTAAGTGCGCTGCACGCTCTGTTCGTCCGTAAGTTCCTGCCCATCATTCTGCCTGCTGCCAAACTGGAGTTGCCCGCCGCAGCTGCCTATACTCGCAGCGGACTAGATGCAGCGCTATTCGGCACTTGTTAACAACTGCTACGGAACAGCGAGAATTCCACAGCTAAACAACCTCTTCCAAGCTAATTCTACAATAAAAAATGGCCAGTCTTAGTGGTACACGTAAAGGTGCTGTCAGGAAATCGTATACGATATTCGTGAGCGCCTCTAACGACTCTTTAGTTGAACTTTGACGAGTTACGTCTTGTTGTACGTTAGTAAGTAACGTTTTCAAATCATAAAAATTCTGAGTAGGAATTAAAATCCATGGAGAAGAAATAAAAACTTTCAGGTTGGCCGATGACATTGTAATTCTGTCAGAGACAGCAAAGGACTTGGAAGAGCAGTTGGACGGAATGGACAGTGTCTTGAAGGGAGGATATAAGATGAACATCAACAAAAGCAAAACGAGGATAATGGAATGTAGTCGAATTAAGTCGGCTGATGCTGCGGGAATTACATTAGGAAATGAGACACTTAAAGTAGTAAATGAGTTTTGCTATTTGGGGAGCAAAATAACTGATGAAGTAGAGAGGATATAAAATGTAGCCTGGCAATGGCAAGGGAAGCGTTTCTGGAGAAGAGAAATTTGTTAACATCGAGTATAGATTTAAGTGTCAGGAAGTCATTTCTGAAAGTATTTGTATTGAATGTAGCCATGTATGGAAGTGAAACATGGACGATAAATAGTTTGGACAGGAAGAGAATAGAAGCTTTCGAAATGTGGTGCTACAGGATAGTGCTGTAGATTAGATGGGTAGATCACTTAACTAATGAGGAGGTATTGAATAGAATTGGAGAGAAGAGAAATTTGTGGCGCATCTTGACTAGAAGAAGGGATTGGTTGGTAAGGCATATTCTGAGGCATCAAGGGATCACCAATTCAGTATTGGAGGGCAGCGTCGAGGATAAAAATTGTGGAGGGAGACCAAGAGATGACTACACTAAACAGATTCAGAAGGATGTTGGCTGCAGTAAGTATTGGAAGATGAAGAAGCTTGCACAGGATAGAGTAGCATGGAGAGCAGCATCAAACCAGCCTCTGGACCTAAGACCACAACAACAACAAACCATGACGACTTTTTAAGACAATGTATATTGGATAAATGATAGCATCTGTCGTAAATACTGAAGTTCTTTATTTTACAGATAGATTTCGTCACTATGTGGCCATCTCAAGTGCAAATTATTCGAACCTTGTATGGCCACATCATAATAGCACAGCATTTTCTGTGAGGTATAATGTGTACTGTGATGATTACTTCCAACATATATCTTCACTTTTACTGAATATCATTAGTCGTTTTACTCACTGATGAGTGTCGCGACCTCATTTTCTCATTCATTCTTACGTAGTTAAAACTTCAGACAGACGTGTCTATCCACAGCGATCTACGGTCTTTCTTAATATGGTGTGAAGAGGCTTCTTCGCTTGATCCAACCATCTGTTTGCTGCTCTCCCACGTGGTCTTCTACCCGCAGTTTTTCCCTGGTCTTCTCTCAGTTATCCCCTTTCCTTCTCAAGATGTGCCCAAGGAATTGAAGATATCTTTGGCTGACACGAGAAGATAACCTTCTCGTGATTTTAAGTTCTTCTATTATTGGAGCATTTTTTCTTTTTTGTGTCCACGGTACACGTTGCATCCTCCGCCAACACCACATCTCGAAGACATCAATACGGCTCTTATCACTACATTTCACGGTCCAGGTCTCCCATACGTGTAAGAATACAGGAAACACCAATGCTTTTACCAGGCACATCTTGGTTGTCTCGGATATTGCCCGATTCTGCCATATCTTAGTGAGTTTGATCACTGCGGCTCGGCCAAGAATGATTTATTCTCCTATCTCTGCAATTGATCAGAGTGCCTACATATACATAACACACACTATCTCCAGATTTTTTAGGAATCCTGTAAGTTGGTTTCGATCGCTGACTTGACGATTTATAACCATTAGTTTGGTTATTTTCATGTTTATCTCTAGGCCAAGTTTTATACTAATATCTTTCTTTACTGCTGAGAACAGATTACCAAGTTCTTCCTCACTTCCTGCTATTAGTATAGTATCATCTGCGAAGCGTAAATTGTTGATTTTCCTGCCGCGAATTGAAATCCCACCGTCCCAGCCATCCAGCGCTTTCCTGGTTAAACACTCTGCATAGATATTCTAGAGCTGAGTTGACAGTATACAACCTTGTCTGACGGCATAAAAAAAATGGTTCAAATCGCTCTGAGCACTATGGGACTTAACTTCTGAGGTCATCAGTCCCCTAGAACTTAGAACTACTTAAATCTAACTAACCTAAAGACATCACACACATCCATGCCCGAGGCAGGATTCGAACCTGCGACCGTAACGGTCGCGCGGTTTTAGACTGTAGTGCCTAGAACCACTCGGCCACCCCGGCCGGCCTGTCTGACGCCATCTGTCACATCGAAAAATTCCGAGTTTTCACCATCTACTTTTATGGTTGCGGTATGGCCTATTATAAAGACCTTTTAGTAAGGATACCATGTATTTTCGAATCCCAGACTCGTTGAGCACTTGCCCAATTTCTCCCACATGACACGGCCAAAGGCCTTTTTATAATCTAGGAAGCAGATGTAGGCAGGGACACAAAACTCATAAGAATTCAAGACTGCCTCTCGAGTATCTTTACCCGCTTGTTCTGCAGATATCTGAGACTGCAGAAAATTTTTTAGAAGTTGATTTATTGTATGCAGGAGGACTTCACTAGCATATCATATTAATGCTACGGTGCTATAGTTGGAGGAGTCCCTATCAGATCCTTTTTTGTGCAGAGGAATTAGGACAGAGGTAGTCCAGTCTTTAGTTCATTCACCCTTTTTCCACACATTACATGTTAAATGTAGGGCATGCATGCTTTCCTCTCCCATCGCAGTCAGCATTTCTGAATACATTAGTTTTTAAATTTACAGAGGAGCCTATCTTGTAACCTTAGCAGTTGCCGATCCGATGCACGGTGAGCTTTTTAGGAGGTCGGATGCGGTAATGGTACGATTTGTGTGACCTGGCGCTGAAATATGTAACTAAAAAAATTCGCTGTCACAAATTGATGTCGAAAAGAACGATGTTTCTGTATTGCTGGAACCGTCAGCGGTTATTCAAGTACTTCTTAAAAATCGTTTACTGTCCAGTACAGTCAAACATGATTTCTTGTCAGAAAGGACACAGTACGAAATAATTAAAGGGAAACCACCGAGTGAAACAGATGTGATATCTGGCGTTATCCAAGCAACTGTTGCAGGCCCTCTGCTGTTTCATACAAGGGGATTCAGCAGCCTCTACTTCCCAGGTTTTATACCGCCCGCAACATATCCTCATCGAGTGACAAGTATCAACTGAGGATGACACGGCGTTCGGTCGGTACCGTTGCGCCTTCAGGCACCCGATCGGACGGAGTTTAGTTTTCGTTTAGTGCTTACGTATCTCCGCTGTTGTTTCATATTTAACGCCTCGCTGTATACTACGTCGTGTTGATTTTGCTGCCCCCGTATTAATCTTAAGGAATTTGGCAGTAATCCGTAGAGATGCATTAGCTAGAAAGACTTTGCAAGAATTACGACTGTGGCCGTGAGGACAGAAATTCGCGATCCCGTTCCTCGTAATGCAACCTGCTGCTGTTGAAAATAGGGTGTGCTGCGACACAGACCCTGGACGGTCTGATTTGTGTTCGCGCATTCTCCCTCGCGGAGTCCACGGCTGCCCCGAGGGCAGATGGCGAGTATCCCGGGTCTTACGGGGCGTACTTCCGAGAAGGAGGCGCCGGCCGCCGGCCGTTAAGTAAGTCCGACTTTAAAATTAGCCGGCGGCCGAGTCGCTGTATATTGATACACTGGTCCCCGGCTCGGGCGTTTAATATAGACGCGCGCGCGCGGCGTTTCCGCGACGGCGCACTTCATCAGCGTGTAAACACGGCCCGGGCGGGCGCCACTCTATTTTACGACGCCGACGCCGCTGTCAGCCTCGCTTATAGTGGCGGCGCCGTCTCGTCACGACGCCGGGCCAACTCAAACAGCGCGCGCGACGCGCAGAAACAATTAAATGCGGTGAAAACAGCGGAATTCCCTAGCGGCCCATCGTAAACACCGACCCGTCCGCTAGTTCTGTATTTGTGTTCCTAGGCCAGTATTTCGCTGCTTCCGCGAACGAAATGGACTGAGGTGTCAGACTTCTCGTACCGCTGCCTGCGATTAGGGTACAATTATTTTTGCTCGTACTCAGGGAGTTCTTTTGTGCTCAGAATGTAAACAGAACTGAAGAAAAAGTGAGTAAGCCCCACGGCACGTCCCACTAATACCGTGTAAAGGCGGGTTCCCTCCGGGCGTGAATGCGGATGTGTTCTATGCTTTCGCACTTGCTGTCATGCCAAGACAGAAGTGACCGCATGAGTCGTGGGTTGTGGCGATTTCACACGGATTGAAGCGCCGACGAAAGCGTGATTCAGCCGGCTATGAACGAGCTCCCTATCGAGGCTTTCGGTCCTATTTTAGCACAGAGAAAGAATTGGTTGGAAAAACGGAAGAGAAGACGATGGTGCGTTAGGAACTGGGTGCTTCAATGAAAATCGGGGTAAAGTAATTTGGTTGACATGGAATTAAGAAATCATTGTCCTGAAGATTTCGAAAACGTATTACGACTGTCTCAAACTCAGTTTGACTTCTTTTGGAACGCATTCACCAATGACTTCAAAATCTGATACGATCACGTGACAAGTAACTTTACGCTATTTGGCCGCAGGAGAGACTATGAAAACTTTGAAAATTTATTCCGTGTTCCAAAAATATAAAAAAGAACTCACCCAGCGCAGTAAAGTTCCAGAAACAGTTAACTTTCACTAACTTGATAATAGGCCTTTTAATGTCACTAACTTCTGAAGACTTAAATTTATATTCCATGTTAGCAAATTTTTCTCTTTCCGTTATGCTTTTCTTGTCACTGCCAGTCTGCATTTTATATCAGTTCTTTTTTGGCCACAATCATTGATTTTCCTCCCCATATACCAAAATTAACTAACAACTTTTAGTGCCTCATTTTGTAATACAATCGCGTGATTCAATTCGATTGCGTCCCATTATCCTTCTTTTACTTTAATTAATATTCATCCTATAATTTCCTTTCGAGGCGATATCTATTCTGTTCATCTTGTAGCCTAATTTCGTTCCGTTCATCTCATCTTCCAAGTCCTTTGGTGTCTCTGACAGAATTACCAACTACATAACCCAATCTAGATATCTAACATTTGCACGCTCACATAGATGTTGTTGCTGAAACTCTTTTACGAGTCTCATGACCTCTATATTGTGGCGTCCCGCCGATATCCCGTTACGCCACATTTCACTGCCGATGCGGTCAGCCCTGTAGTGCTCGAAGTTACTGCTCCTGTCCTGTCACGCTATAAAGGCTGCAATTACTTTCACCTGTATAATATAACGGTCGTCCCCACTCAGTTGCTATAATGTCACAGATAATGACAGCCTTACTTGGAATAACACTCACCATTTAAACAGCCCACGTAACCGGATCTCTTGATTTTTGAATAATGAGAGGCTTTAAGCGTAAAGGTCACATTTAAAGCAGTTTAAACGTAGTCGTATATGGATAATGTTTTTAAACGCCTGGGTCAGTTATTAACACGAAAGTACGAATAGTACGTTGCATCCCGACTGAAATCTTATTGATTACTTCACGCCGACCTCTTGTTAAATATTCATTGTTTATTGATTTTTACTTTTTAGTATTGTACATCGCCAAGTTTGATCGTGACGTGAAAAATCGCGAGTTAATGATACGAGTAAGTGGGAATATCGTCTAACAAGTCGTAATGCATGCATCAGACACTTCTTCGCTGGCACTGTCTTTTTTTTCCAATATTGGAGAAAAGACTGGGTGGTTCTGACTTGTCTGCGTAGGGTACGTTCTTCGTTAACTGATCCTGAATTCGGAATTTTTATTGTGGTCGCAAATGATAATTCACATATCGATTTCGGTTACTGTACATTATACATTCATCTTCAGATCCGGAAAGGACGGAATACGACTATTCGCGATCTGTCTTACATATGCCAGATATACGGAATATAAAAGAATTAAAAATGAGTAAGCCGGCAGCTGTGACCCAGCGGTTCTAGGCGCTTCAGTCAGGTACCGCGCTGCTGCTATGATCGCTAGTTCGAACATTGCCTCGGGCATGGATGTGTGTGATATCCTTAGGTCAGTTAGGTTTAAGTAGTTCTAAGTCTAGGGTACTGGTGACCTCAGATGTTAAGTCCCATAGCGGTTAGAGCCATTTAAAACATTTAAAAATTAGTAAACCATAACAAGCTTTCTTACGATAAGAAACGCTTACAGAAGGTGATGAAAAGTATCTGGACACCCTATGTAATGTAGAGTTGATTACTAGACGTCACAAGGGCAGTACCTGGCAGTAGAACAGTAGTCGGGGGGGGGGGGGGGTTATTGTGTTTTCTGTATAGCAATAACAGCAGAACGGGTCGGTCGGGAGTGTGCAGTGAGTTCAAGCGTGGACTACTCATGGAATGCAGCTTAACAGATCCATCAGGAACATTTCAAACTTCCTAAGTTGCCCATTTCGATTGCTGATGATCTGATTGTGAAGTGAAAACGCGAAGGAACAACCGTGCACTGTCGGAGAGCAACCGTCGAGTATTGTCGAGAATCAGCGAGAGAAATCATTCGTGAGTTCCAGTGTGGTAACACAGCTAGGTCAGTGAATGCGCGTAGAGAGTTGAGATGACAGGGTTACAATGGTCGAACAGCTTCTCATGACGCACACGTTTTTATGTTCAGTGAAATGGTGTAATGAGCGACGCCACTGGGCAGTCCACGAGTCTACATCTACATGGATACTTGCAAATCACATTTAAGTGCCTGGCAGAGGGTTCATCGAACCACATTAACAATTCTCTATTATGCCAGTCTCGTGTAGCGCGCGGAAAGAACGAACTCCTATATCTTTCCGCACGAGTTCTGATTTCTCTTAATTTACGTGGTGGTCGTTTCTTCTTATGTACGTCGGCGTCAACAAAATATTTTCGCATTCGGAGGAGAAAGTTGGTAATCGGAATTTCGTGAGAAGATTCCTCCGCAGCGAAAAATCCCTTTGTTTTAATGATATACATCCCACATCCTGTATCGTTTCAGTGACACCCTCTCCCCTATTTCGCCATAGTACAAAACGTGCTGCCCTTCTTTGAACTTTTTCGATGTACTCCATCAATCCTACCTGGTAAGGAGCCCACACCGCGCAGCAGTATTCCAAAACAGCACGGACAAGCATAGTGTAGGCAGTCTCCTTAGTAGATGTGTTACATTTTCTAAGTGTCCTGCCAATAAAACGCGGTCTCAGGTTCGTCTTCCCTTAAGTTTTTCATAGTTTTAATTTCTAGGTATTTAGTTGAATTTACGGCCTTCAGATTTGACTGAGTTATCGTGTAACCGAAGTTCCTTTTAGCACTGAGGTGGATGACCTCACACTTGCCGTTATTTAGAGTCAATTGCCAATTTTCGCACCATACAGATATCTTTTCTAAATCGTTTTGCAATTTGTTTTGGTCTTCTGATGATGGTGGTGGTTAGTGTTTAACATCCCGTCGACAACGAGGTCATTAGAGACGGAGCGCAAGCTCGGGTTAGGGAAGGATTGGGAAGGAAATCGGCCGTGCCCTTTCAAAGGAACCATCCCGGCATTTGCCTGAAACGATTTAGGGAAATCACGGCAAACCTAAATCAGGATGGCCGGAGACGGGATTGAACCGTCGTCCTCCCGAATGCGAGTCCAGTGTGGGTCTCCTGATGACTTTATTAGTCGATAAACGACAGCGTCATCTCCAGACAACCTAAGACGGCTGCTCAGATTTTCTCCCAAATCGTTTATATAGATAACGAACAGCAAATGGCTTATAACACTATCTTGGGGAACGCCAGAAGTCACTTCTGTTTCACTCCATGATTTTCCGTCAGTTACTCCGAACTGTGACCTGTCTGACAGGAAAACACGAATCCTGTCACATAAGTGAGACGGTATTCCATTGGCATACAATTTCACCACAAGCAGCTTGTGTGGTACAGTGTCAAAAGCCGTCCGGAAATCCACAAATGGCATGATGGGAATTAGTATTCGCGTTCGCGCGACGAAGCCCACTTTCATTTGGATAGGCTCGTCAATAATCAAAATTGGGGTATTTGGGGGACAGAATCCGCATTTCGCGACCGAGAAGTCTCTTCGCCCCCAACGGGTGACTGCGTTGTGTGCAGCGTCCAGTCACGGAATAATCGGTGCGATTTTTGTTGGTATAACGTGAACGTTTTGGAAAATGATTTCATTCCCATTATCCGAAGCGACCCTGATCTCGACAAGAATCGGTTCATGCAAGACAGAGGTCGACCCCATCGAAGAAGCAGAGTGATTTCCTGGAGGAGCAGTTTCGGAACGACTGGGGTATCCAGAGGCCACTGGTATGGGCCTCGATTGGCCGCCATACTCTCCGGCCTTGAACACATGCGACTCCTTTTTGTGGGGCTGTATTAAAGACAGGTGTACAGCAATAATCCCGACACCATTGCTAGGGAGGTCATCGACAGCATCGATGTTCCGACATTTCAGCGGATCATGCAGAATTTCGCTATTCGTCTGCGCCACATCATCGTCAATGATGGCAAGCATATCGAACATATCATAACCTAAATCCGAATATCTGTAGTGACGTTTCATGTTGAATAATAGTTATGCACACCGTAGTTAGTAAGTAATTTACGATCTTTTTCGTAATTCAATAATTGTCATCCGGAAAGTGTACACTACTGGCCATTAAAACCGCTGCACCAAAAAGAAATGCAGATGATAAACGGGTATTCATTGGGCAAATATACAGGGTGAGTCACCTAACGTTACCGCTGGATATATTTCGTAAACCACATCAAATACTGACGAACCGATTCCACAGACCGAAAGTGAGGAGAGGGGCTAGTGTAACTGTTAATACAAACCATACAAAAATGCACGGAAGTATGTTTTTTAACAAAAACCTACGTTTTTTTAAATGGAACCACGTTAGTTTTGTTAGCACATCTGAACATACAAACAAATACGTAATCAGTGCCGTTTGTTGCACTGTAAAATGTTAATTACATCCGGAGATATTGTAACCTAAAGTTGACGCTTGAGTACCACACCTCCGCTGTTCGAACGTGTGTATCAGAGAGCACTGCAACATACATCGCGTTTCTACAGAATGATCTGCCAACGTTGCTCGAAAATGTCCCACTGGAAACGCGTCGACGTATGTGGTATCAGCATGATGGTGCACCTGCACATTCCGCAATTAACACTAGGCTGACCCTTGACAGGATGTTCGACGGGCGTTTCATAGGACGTGGAGGACGCATAAATTGGCCAGCTCGGTCTCCTGATCTTACACCTCTGGACTTCTTTATGTGGGGTACGTTAAAGGAGAATGTGTACCCTGATGTGCCTACAGCCCGAGAGGATTTGAAACAACGTATTGTGGCAGCCTGCGGTGACATTACACCAGATGTACTGCGGCGTGTACGACATTCATTACGCCAGAGATTGCAATTGTGTGCAGCAAATGATGGCCACCATATTGAACAACTATTAGCCTGACATGTCGGGACACACTATTCCACTCCGTAATTGAAAACGGAAACCACGTGTGTACGTGTACCTCACCCCTCATGGTAATGTACATGTGCGTCAGGGAAAAAGACCAATAAAAAGGTGTTAGCATGTGGACGTAATGTGCTGTTCCAGTCTCTTCTGTACCTAAGGTCCATCACCGTTCCCTTTGGATCCCTACGCAATTCGGTGCTCTCCGATACACACGATTGAACAGCGGAGGAGTGGTACTCAAGCGTCAACTTTAGGTTACAATATCTCCGGATGTAATTAACATTTTGCAATGCAACAAACGGCACCGATTACGTATCTGTTTATATGTTCAGATGTGCTAACAAAACTAACGGGGTTCCATTTAAAAAAACGTAGGTTTGTGTCAAAAAACATACTTCCGTGCATTTTTTTTATGGTTTGTATTAACCAATTACACTAGCCCCTCTACTCACGTTCGGTCTGTGGAATCGGTTCGTCAGTATTTGATGTGGTTTACGAAATATATCCAGCGGTAACGTTAGGTGACTCACCCTGTATTATACTAGAACTGACATGTGATTACATTTTCACGCAATTTGGGTGCATAGATCCTGAGAAATCAGTACCCAGAACAACCATATCTGGCCGTAATAACGGCCTTCATACGCCTGGGCATTGAGTCAAACAGAGCGTGGATGGCGTGTACAGGTACAGCTGCCTATGCAGCTTCAACATGATACCAGAATTCATGCGAGTAGTGACTAGCGTATTGTGACGAGCCAGTTGCTCGGCCCCCATTGACCAGACGTTTTCAGTTGGTGAGATATCTGGAGAATGTACCGGTCAGGGCAGCAGTCGAACATTTCTGTATCCAGAAAGGCTTGTACAGGACTTGCAACATGCGGTCGTACATTATCCTGGTGAAATGTAGGGTTTCGCAGGGATCGAATGTAGGGTAGAGCCACGGATCATAACACATCTGAAATGTAACGTCCACTGTTCAAAGTGCCGTCAATGCGAACAAGAGGTGACCGAGGCGTGTAACCAATGGCACCCCATACTTTCACGCCGGGTGATAAGCCAGTATGGTGATGACGAATAGACGCTTCCAATGGGCGTTCACCGCGATGTCGCCAAACACGGATGCGACCATCGTGATGCTGTAAACATAACCTAGACTCATCCGTGCAGCCAGGTTCGTCGTTGAGTACACCATCGCAGGCGCTCCTGTCTGTGATGCAGCGTCAAGGGTAACCGCGGCTATGGTCTCCGAGCTGATACTCCATGCTGCTGCAGACGTCGTCGAAGTGTGCAGATAGTTGTTGTCTTGCTAACGTCCCCATCTGTTGACTCAGGGATCGAGACGTGGCTGCACGATCCGTTACAGCAATGTGGATAAGGTGCCTGTAATCTGGACTGCTAATGATCCGAGGCCGTTGGGATCCAGCACGGCGTTCCGTATTACCCTCCTGAACCCACCGATTCCATATTCTGTTAACAGTCATTGGATCTCGACCATCGTGAGCAGCAACGTCGCGATACGATAAACCGCAATCGCGATACGCTACAATCCGACCTGTATCAAAGTCGGAAACGTGATGGTACGCATTTCCCCTCCTTACACGAGGCATCACAACAACGATTAAGCAGGCAACGTCAGTCAACTGTTGTTTGTGTATGAGAAATCGGTTGGAAACGATCCTCATGACAGCACGTTGTAGGTGTCGCCACCGACGCCAACCATGTCTGAATGCTCTGAAAAGCTAATCATTTGCATATCACAGCATCTTCTTCCTGTCGGTTAAATTTCGCGTGTGTAGCACGTCATCTTCGTGGTGTAGCAATTTTAATGGCCAGTAGTGTAAGTGTTCCAGTGTCCGTGAAGAGGCGTATCCAAGATGGTGGGTTATCGACTTTGCACAATACCTTCATGGCACCCTTGTGTAGAGTAAACACGGATGTTTCACCGTAGCCGCAGTACAGTCATCTCCCCGCGCATAGCACCGGGCAGCCCTCCCAGCTCATCGTCAGCATGCGACGCACGTACCTCCATCAGCAGTGTCATATTTGGGAGGTATGCCAGAGCGCGCGAGAAAGCAGCTAGACACGCGTCACCAGCGTATCAGATCCGCCGGCCCCCGAACAAGGCCAACCCGGCGGCCGCGAGCGTGGGATTGCAGCCGCTGCGCCCCTCACGTGGACCTGCGACGCGGACGAGCTGCCGCTACAGTTATGGCCGCGTAATTACGAGGCGCCGGCATAGCTGGATTTATGCAGAGCCCGCGGCCGTCTGTTCCGTGAGAGCGAGCTGGTGGGCGTTCCCAAGGCCGCCGCGGGGAGGCGCTGCTGTCTGCACCGCTGGCGCGTCCGACATTTGAAACCTCCCCGACTCTACCACCAGAATCCGCCTCGCGCTGACATTTCCGACCGCAGAGTCACTAAAATCAAATACAGGGAGTTTCAAAAATGACCGGTATATTTGAAACGGCAATAAAAACTAAACGAGCAGCGATAGAAATACACCGTTTGTTGCAATATGCTTGGGACAACAGTACATTTTCAGGCGGACAAACTTTCGAAATTACAGTAGTTACAAGTTTCAACAACAGATGGCGCTGCAAGTGATGTGAAAGATATAGAAGACAACGCAGTCTGTGGGTGCCCCATTCTGTACGTCGTCTTTCTGCTGTAAGCGTGTGCTGTTCACAACGTGCAAGTGTGCTGTAGACAACATGGTTTATTCCTTAGAACAGAGGATTTTTCTGGTGTTGGAATTCCACCGCCTAGAACACAGTGTTGTTGCAACAAGACGAAGTTTTCAACGGAGGTTTAATGTAACCAAAGGACCGAAAAGCGATACAATAAAGGATCTGTTTGAAAAATTTCAACCGACTGGGAACGTGGCGGATGAACGTGCTGGAAAGGTAGGGCGACCGCGTACGGCAACAACAGAGGGCAACGTGCAGCTAGTGCAGCAGGTGATCCAACAGCGGCCTCGGGTTTCCGTTCGCCGTGTTGCAGCTGCGGTCCAAATGACGCCAACGTCCACGTATCGTCTCATGCGCCAGAGTTTACACCTCTATCCATACAAAATTCAAACGCAGCAACCCCTCAGCGCCGCTACCATTGCTGCACGAGAGACATTCGCTAACGATATAGTGCACAGGATTGATGACGGCGATATGCATGTGGGCAGCATTTGGTTTACTGACGAAACTTATTTTTACCTGGACGGCTTCGTCAATAAACAGAACTGGCGCATATGGGGAACCGAAAAGCCCCATGTTGCAGTCCCATCGTCCCTGCATCCTCAAAAAGTACTGGTCTGGGCCGCCATTTCTTCCAAAGGAATCATTGGCCCATTTTTCAGATCCGAAACGATTACTGCATCACGCTATCTGGACATTCTTCGTGAATTTGTGGCGGTACAAACTGCCTTAGACGACACTGCGATCACCTCGTGGTTTATGCAGGATGGTGCTCGGCCACATCGCACGGCCGACGTCTTTAATTTCCTGAATGAATATTTCGATGATCGTGTGATTGCTTTGGGCTATCCGAAACATACAGGAGGCGGCGTGGATTGGCCTCCCTATTCGCCAGACATGAACCCCTGTGACTTCTTTCTGTGGGGACACTTGAAAGACCAGGTGTACCGCCAGAATCCAGAAACAATTGAACAGCTGAAGCAGTACATCTCATCTGCATGTGAAGCCATTCCGCCAGATACGTTGTCAAAGGTTTCTGGTAATTTCATTCAGAGACTACGCCATATTATTGCTACGCATGGTGGATATGTGGAAAATATCGTACTGTAGAGGTTCCCAGACCGCAGCGCCATCTGTTGTTGACAATTGTAACTACTGTAATTTCGAAAGTTTGTCTGCCTGAAAATGTACTGTTGTCCCAAGCATATTGCAACAAACGGTGTATTTCTATCGCTGCTCGTTTGGTTTTTATTGCCGTTTCAAATATACCGGTCATTTTTGAAACACCCTGTAGCTCCAGTAATCGTACACGTACAGCAATGCTGGGTGTTTCACGCTGTGCTATTATGGATCTTTGCACTTTACAGCCCTGGTCTTTGAACAGGACCGGCATAAGGCCCCAAACGACACAAGCAGATGCTCGGTGCTTGTAAGGTGCGTCTTACGCGAGGAAGACATTTTTACCAGTTTTAATAAATTATTGTCTCGTATTGATGTATTCACGATAGTTAGGAAGTGCTGTAGTCCGTAGCCGGCCATGAGTCGGAGAGCATTTCCCACGTTGGCTGGCTAGGTGACGCAGCGACCACATGTCGCGCGTAGTGGGGTGGGGCTCGGCGCTGGACCGTAGCAACAAGCGTCAGCCTCGGAAATATACATGACGGGAAGTACCGCCATCTTGGCGCCAAAGTCACCGATTTTATTTACTTATATTTAATAATTAAAGTCATTTATGACAACATGAATACTAGGAGGAGCCTCTGGATGTTTAAAGCTATTTATCATAATTTTGCCTCGTTAAAATTCACACCCGTTCATTAACAAATGCATATCTTGGTAAGTACGAACTTGATCGGAAATCCACGAACTGTGATGAAACTAGTAAGAGGTACGGACTACGCGCCAAAGTCGGCAATCGCTGTTACGAGCTCTTCCTGTCTTGTTCGATGGTCGCCATGCTCTCGTTTACGAGTAGTTTGTGACATGAGTGTTTCATTATTGATCTAATATGAATAAAAGTGATATTACGGCATTCTGAATGTTAATTTCGAGTAAATAGATACCGCAAAGTTGATCGACAGCAGTTTCAGATAATTAGCTTCCACCGACAGAGACATCCAATGCGCTATTGAAGAATTTGCACGAGACGACATTTACGAGAGCTGCAATGCGCACAGGTAGGAGGAAATCCGACGACACTACCCACCAAGGCGGATCAAGGAAGGTCCGACTTACACTCGCAAAATTCCGGGCGGAAATGCTGACCAGTTATACTGTACGCCACATACACCACCCTCTACGGACTCGCGGCTAAGCTGAGTAATAACAGTATTGTTTAGAAGCGAGGGGATCTTGCATGCTCCAAGATGGGCGGGGCTCCGGAGGCGCCCTAGTGCAGAGTTCGAAAGCGGAGTGTGCTAGAATTAATAGCGAAAACTGACACAGGTTGAAATATACGATCCACACAATGTAAGACCGTAAAAGAGCCGTGAGAAAGATATTTCATAATATACGTTAACATGGAGGCTGTCATGAATTTCGGATCGAAAAACTGATTTCTCAAAAATATTTCTTTCTTCTGTAGAGTATTATCTAAGTTGTGTATAAATTTTATCTTCATGGTAACCTTAAAAATGCCTGTGAAATATTAAAATAATGCTCTGCCCTCGTAGCCACGCCCACCTTTCCAGACGTCTGGGATACTGCTTGCTTCAGATGACTTTTTGTGAATGTATTTGGCTGACAATTACTTTTAGGGTGAAATCTGTCTCTGTGGCTGACAACTTCGGCGCATGTGGTTTGTTTACGTTTCGATGATAGGAACGCGTACTAATATGTGGTGACTGAAACACCGAAACCTTTACGTGGAACTGAAGAGCATAACGGAATGTGAGAAAACTGTGTTTAAGCAACGTAGGTTTCACAGAAACAGTTTAGATGCAACGAGGTGTGCTATGTGTGTATACTATTTTCACAAACTATCCGTTGTCGAAACGCCGACGCATAATATGTGCGCGAAAGACGAATGGTGTAAGCATAACATTAGAAATGAAACCTATTCACATAACCATTCACTAACAGAATCTTTTATGAATAGAATTAAGCTCACATGCAGGTGTCTTAGAAACTCCGACTAACTGAGAAAGTGTCTTCATGGGAAAAGACACAAAACAAATGAAAGCGTAAGCAAATTAATTTGGATTAGATGCTCAAAGAGAGCTTAATTTACCACAAACAGGTGTCTACAATGTTGCTTTATAAGTCAATGAGGGGAATAACGACAAATTTGATATGCTTTGTAGAGTGTACATCCAGGTGTGTTTACTGCATCTATCAGAGCATGATTAATAAGCCGGATAGGACACTGTCTGACCTATAAATAGTATCCAGACAGATTGGAAGGCAAGGGACGAAAAACCTTTAGGATGATAAAGAGTTTAAAATACGGTCATGTTATTATATGTTATAAATCCTAAAACGCATTTTCTCAGTTTTACATTTTTTTGCGTTGTTAAAAGCCTTTTCTCAAAAAGTGTATGAATTAATGCCATGAAATTTTCAGGCGACGTTCGAAACATGTCGCTGTGTCATTGGAACTAAAGAATTACCTTCAATTAAATTGCGGTTTATAACTTGGATGACCGGAAAAAAATACGTAATTTTGATTGTGAAAAAATTTAATGTTTCGTAAATATCAAAATTTTAAACATAAACTAATAATTGTAGATCAGCGATCTTATGATCCTCTTAACACCCTACGATTATGATTTCAAACCTATTGCGTGATGATAAAATCAGCTAAGGCTTTTTATAAAAGGGGAATGAAAAAATTAAAATATTTGTGTTTGTGGCAATGTACTGAACCATGGTTTTTTACTATATTTTGACATTAAAACGCAGGTATTTTTCTCCGTACATCCGAAAGTTCAGAATTCTGACTTACTCATTCTGGGTGCAAAGATTTCTAAAGGAATGTTTACATTTTCGGTAACATCCCCCTTTCTTGTTAAGCCCCCCCACTCCACCACCCCCCTTCACCTCCATCATCACAGACTTCAGTATCGAATATTGTCGTGATTAGTATAAATGCACTTGAAATCTAAATTTCTTACTTACGACCGTGTCTAATTGAGCTAAAACTTCATGCAAGGCCTACCTTAATAAGAAACACTACTTCACCTGTCAAAGGAGCTGTTCCACGTGTCGTCCTCACATTTGGAATCATTACTGTACTTGTCTCTGCTGTTAGTTGCAAACTCTGTCAAACACCCCTGATCACGCGTGCTCCCATTCTTTAACCGCATTAGTGGAAGTGCTGTACAGTTAACCTTTGAGATGCTCAAATATGGAAACGTCTTCCTGCCACTTCTGAGTTGTTAAACGGTTACTAAAAGGTTATTTCCGATCTTACCATCGTCTGTCCAAATCACTGTAGACCAGAATATTGTTTGGGACACTTGTCGACAGAACGCATCGACGTAACTAGGAAATGCGCTGCTAGGATCGTAACAGACCGATATAGGTTCCATGAAAATTTAACTGAGGTGATTTACATAGTAAACAACTGCACCAATTACGTTTTTTTATGTGCATCACGACTCTTTTCCATAGCGCCATGGGAGATTACCTTAGTACAGTATGTAGTATATGAAGAGAACGTAGAAATGCTACTACAGTTTTCTACGGCATGTATTGTATATAAGAAAACATTGCCGTTACTGGTTCATATGGCTCTGAGCACTATCGGACTTAACATCTGAGTCATCAGACCCCTAGAACTTAGAACTACTTAAACCTAACTAACCTAAGGACTTCACACACATCCATGCCCGAGGCAGGATTCGAACCTGCGACCGTAGCAGTCACTCGGTTCCGGACTGAAGCGCCGGCCGCGGTGGTCTAGCGGTTCTGGCGCTGCAGTCCGGAACCGCGGGACTGCTACGGTCGCAGGTTCGAATCCTGCCTCGGGCATGGATGTGTGTGATGTCCTTAGGTTAGTTAGGTTTAAGTAGTTCTAAGTTCTAGGGGACTGATGACCTCAGCTGTTGAGTCCCATAGTGCTCAGAGCCATTTGAACCATTTTGAACCGGACTGAAGCGCCTAGAACCGCTCGGTCACTCCGGCCGGCTGCCGTTACAGTTTTGCTTACATTCCCCATAGGTGAGTAGCATCTACATTCTTTTCATTTATGTACATTGTACTCACATAAAACCTCGAACTAAAGATGGATGAATGTGTTATGTTGGCTGTGCGGCTGGTCCCGTCGGAGGTTCGAGTCCTCCCTCGGGCATGGGCGTGTGTTTGTTCTTAGGATAATTTAGGTTAAGTAGTGTGTACGCTTAGGGACTGATGACCTTAGCAGTTCAGTCCCATAAGATTTCACACAAATTTGAACATTTTTTTTGTTATGTTGGACTTCGTACACAAGGGTAAGGAGAGGTGGGCTGCAGAGTGACGCGGTAGCTGTCGTCATAGGAAAGCTGAACAGGAGCAGACATAATCAGCGAACAGGTCAACATAGAAAACAGAAGATTTGTTTAACCTGTCCAAGCGTACGAAGACTCTTTACAAATAATGAAGCAAGAAACGAAGCGCAGGTCTGAGTGTCAACAACGAAGGGGATCCCTGTACAAGAGCAGTAACGATGGAGTTGAAGCCACGACTAGGTGGCGTCTGTGTAGCGTGTCGTAGCGACGAGGCTCCAATCATGAACAGGTTGAGCAGCTGCCACCAGCCATCCTATTATCGTGGCGGCAGAGGGCGTTCCCTGTACAGACCCACTGGAGGCGTGGGTCAGCAGGCGCGCGCCATTGGGTCTGTCAGATCCCGCGCGACCGATATCACCGTCTAACGGAAACTTGCAATACAGTTGCCAACTTCACGACGCCTGTGGGGTGATACTGATACGTCATACCACAGACAAAATGACCAGTGTCCATTTTCAGACTAATTACGGTATCCTGGCTATCTCCACCATATGATAGTACATGAGAATCAAAGTCAAGTTCGTGGTCATGTTTTTAATGACGTCATATTTACGTGAATGGTACACTGTCATACGTTTGTCAACAGGTCTTGAAATAAGGAAATAGCCTATAGAATAAAAAAGTGTAGGGTGCTATTTAAGACATACTGCTGTTCACAATGAACGAATACAGGAAAAGCAATCATTCTGGTAGTTAAACAACATTTACTTGATACTTTTTTTTATTTCGCTTCTGGACAAACAGTTACGTTGTGTGGTCAACACAAGTGGGAGAAGTAGGCCTGTATGCATCACTTATCACGGTTTACCCTTTCTCCATACTGATGACAGTAACAAGACCCTTTCTGTTGACTCACCAGCTTCCTTCTGACGTAGCTGTCCCGTAATCCGTCCAAAAGGAACTTGTCTGCAGCACACTTATAAACTTGTTGTACCGTTCAGCCCACTCAGCTCGCTGTTGATGCGGCTCCGATATTCACCTGCGGCTTCAAGTCTCAGCTGTCGCAACTACAGGTGTGCCCTGACAGAAAAAAAAAGCAGCAGGCTGTGCGAGGAGCGTGGAGGCTCATGAATATGGAGAGCTTCCAGAGGCGATGAACTTGCCGCTGGCGAACCTGGTCGGCCCCTGGAGCGACCCCAGAGGTCACGGGGGAAGGGGTGAACTGTAAGGTGACCACTTGTCACCAACTGGCTCTATGATTCACCAGCAGGTGCAACGGAGGACGCTTTCCCGTCTAAACCGGAGGGCTGCCCGGCGGTGCCGGCAGTGACGAAACATTTTGAGGCCTGCGTCGGGGGTAGGAATGTAACGGAGATGGATTTACCAACGTCGGAAAAAGGAAGGTAACTGTTTAGCACCTCATCGACAACGAAGTCATTAGAGACGGAGCACAAATTCGGATCTGGGAAGGATGGACAAGGAAATCTCCCGTAGCCTTTCTAAGGAACCATCCCGGCATTTGCTTTGGGCGATTTAGGGAAAGCACAGTAAATTTAAATCTGGGTTACCGGACGGGGATTCCAACAGTCATCCTCCCTAGTAAGAGTCCAGTGTGCTAACCGCTGCTCCGTCTCGCTAGTTCCAAAGTCCAAGTCGGTTGCACAATTATTCTGACGGACTGAGGAGGCAAATACGATGACAGTATGTATGTAGTTACCATTTTATAATAACAACAGCGTAACGCACATCGCTGTCTAGCGGTTAGCGTCTCTCTTTCTAGATCGCGGGGTTCTGGATTAGCTTCACGGCCGAGTCGATTTCTTTGCTCAGGAACTCAGTTGTGTGGGGTCCTCATATTTCATCTCATTATCATAATATACGCTAGTCGCTGAAGTATTTTTTTTTTTTTTTTGGCTGAATATACTAGAATCGTTTTTATGAGAATGTTGTTGGCTTTAATTTTTTCAGGTGGTGATTTTTATTCTTTTGTATTTTTTATTAAGGCGTAAATATTTCCTTGCACTAAGCCGGCAACAACCGCAGAAGGAGTCTTGCGGCCATTCCATTAACGAAAGTCCTTTGCAAAACTGCGCTTATGTATGTACTGCTCTTGGGAGAAGAATTATCTATAACAAGACACAATGTAAAAGATTTGAATCAAACTAACTTCAAATCTGTAATTTACAACTAAGACACAATAACTTTGCTGCATTGCTTTCCTTTAAACTTATCCTTAAGGCGTCACATATTAATCCTGCCCCACTTAAAATTTTCTCATTTGCTACTGGATCTGCTGGCAGTGAAAGCGCTGTCGTCTCGTATGTAACAGAATCTTTGGAGCTTTGCTTGTACTTCCCACAAAGCAAACAATAATCAAACATTGCAATACGTTTATAATTACTCTTTGACTATTGTTTTACTTAATATGAATTTCTGTTCCTTAGCAGTTGAGCTGTCACTATTACCGTTAAAATATCCGATGATTGCAATATTTATTAGCAAAGATTGGATATTACTTTTACCTGCCCCTTTTTCGCAGTTTCAGATCTAGTGTTAGTTTCAGTAGCTTCTGATGTATTGGCTGGCATCAGTTCTACCCTTGCTGGTCTGTGCACATGAAACTCAGAATCTCCTGTGTGACAAAGAGACCTACAGCAAATAAAAGATATTATCTCGTAATCAACGTTTTATTTGTTTCACTGACAGCCTCATATTGCATCGTGGCTCCAACAATTTGCCAGCCGGTGTGGCCGTGCGGTTCTAGGCGCTTCAGTCTGGAACCGCGTGACCGCTGCGGTCGCAGGTTCGAGTCCTGCCTCGGGCATGGATGTGTGTGTTGTCCTTAGGTTAGTTAGGTTTAAGTAGTTCTAAGTTCTAAGGGACTGATGACCACAGATGTTAAGTCCCATAGTGCCCAGAGCCAATTCAGCAATTTGAAATTCAACTAACCCTCCCCACAGCGAACACACGAGGCTATTTTTGCGGTGTCAAACTAGTGTCGATAGTATGTAAATAACGACAACACCTATGGTGTGTAATACTCCTTTAATGTACAGTCAAGCGCGACCTGTTTTGGGACGTCTCGCCATTTGTCAAGTACATTTTCCGATATAGAAAGACGTATGTAAATCGGTAGTCACAACAGACCCAAACTAACTTAGTTTATCCAAAGGTATTTGCCGAATTTCATGCACCAAAGTGGGGACGGCCGGTTTGCTACAAGAACAGCTGTAGCGTTGCTGACGAAAAGTTACGATTTTATAGGCACGTGACGGAATAGTAAAGCAACATTAAACAGCCTGGATGAATCCATTATTTCATATAAAACTAGGGAGATTCTGGCTCTTACAGCCCTTCTGCCCATGAGACACTGTTGTGAAGCTCTAAAGGCCCTTTGATTTACCAGCTTTAGTAGAAGCGCTGAGATACGAAGGACTAAACTTCGTGCCTCGAGGGAAAACATTCAACAGTGATTAAAAGCTCTCGAGTTTTTAACCGGGGTGGCTGTTTTTAAAAAACCGCGACGTTTCTACGATGTCATGCTGTCGTCTTCTGGCAGTGTGACGATGTGTAGCATTATGTCCCACATTTTATACATCACTGACGAGTTCCAACTCTGCCACCAGATTCGAAAACTAGCGGCTTTTCAGTATACGCCTGGCATGTCTAATTTGACTTAAATATTTGAAATATTTTCCATTGTTACGGTGAAGCTGACCTGTCAAATCGCATCATTCCTCATAGTAGTTAGTTCTGTATTTGCAAAAAATAAAAAGAAAGCGTCACTAATCGTTGGGATGTCTGGGCCGTCTCTTTCTCCTACCTGTTATGATTCCCAGCAAGGTATCTGTCTCGTCTTGTAGACAGTGATGGGTGGTTCTGTAGTTCGTACTGTATTTGTGTTACTTTGCTTGGCTAGGGACTGCAAGAAAAGAGAAGTGGCGTAATTTCAATGTACAGCTGGTTTTCCTGTGATAGTACCAAGCAGACCACATCTTCGACTACGAACGGGTCACCACTAACAGTCTTACATGCCCCAGTCTCACATGTCCCCTATGTTTGGGATTTAAGCTGCTGCAATGCACACCATCTGGCGGCCGGGATCTTCCCAACTCAAGCTACTAGTCTGTTAGTGATTATGAAAATTTCTTTCCCTTTATATAACTATTTGATGACATGTTCGGCGGTCAGTGGAAAAGTAAAATGTTTATTTCAGTATCAGAATGACACACTTCCAAATCAGTTTCTGCGCAGTTAGTTTCATTTGTGGCGACTAACCAAACTGTAATAAACTCAGGTCTTTACCAATAACAGTGGGCGAACGCAGTAGCCATTACACAAGTAGAAGAGATGTGTTTCACAGTAGCAAACATGAACAAGCGATCGCAGGTCTTGAGGATGCACTTCAGAGCCCATATTGTTCAAATGTGTGTGAAATCTCATGGGACTTAACTGCTAAGGTCATCAGTCCCTAAGCTTACACACTATTTAACCTAAATAATCCTAAGGGCAAACACACACACCCATGCCCGAGGGAGGACTCGAACCTCCGCCGGGACCAGCCGCACTGTCCATGATTGCAGCGCCTGAGACCGCTCGGCTAATCCCGCGCGGCGGGAGAGCCCATATTTACTGAACTGTTTTTCTTTTCTGTTTCGGTCCACACTACCTCCCCCCAAAATATTGAAAGCAAAGAACTTGCAGTAGGGACTGTCCACTACCAAGGGTATCAGAACGATTTCCGTTTATACGTTTCGATTCGGTCGCTTCTGGACCAGGATTCCATGCCTCATATTGATTCACTTACATTTGTCCGTCATCCCTAGGGTTGTAAAACTGCCGTAAGCTATCATAAGTAAGCGCAGACTACCGTAGGTATCCTAGTAACTTTGGTCAGCTGAGGTCGTACCTGCAATACATGTACGACAGATGTGTTGCAGAGCTATCGGGCGTTACCTCATAACAATCGCTTCCTTTACATATCTGATCTGTCTCTTGCTAGATCCCCTTAGAAACCGGATGCGGAGAACTACCTAGAAATCGAAAGACGATATGTAAAGGGCCTCATAACCTACGGAAGTTTTTGTACTACATAGTTAGCCTCCTGTCTTTTACGTATAAAGAAACAGTGTATGCAGCAAAATTAAAATTGTTAATGTTTAATTCAGGTTTTATTCGAAAACTGTTGGTTTGCAACGTGAAAGAGCGGGACGTTGTAGTAAAAAATAAAGAAGTACGGATTTATCACATAGCGCCAGAAAACGCTATTTCCTCAAAAAAAGGTAAAATATAAAATACTGCAAAGCAAAATTATATCAAAAATCGCTTTAATACTTCGCCAAATTTATATAAAAAATGTTTCTGAAATTCATAAACAATTTTCGCGTTTAATACTGATAACAAGAAACTCTTGTCTTCGATCATGATGAGGAACATTCTGTTGAGTACAAATTAATAACGGAAATTATTGATTATATATGTTTTATGTTTGTGCACGTAAACTGTACTTGCATTAAAAACAATTCATTTGGTCACATAAAAGCTCTGAAAGTATGTGATCAACTTATTCTTATTACTGATTGTTGTGTGGTTCTAATTAAAGAAATAGAGAGAGAGAGAGAGAGAGAGAGAGAGAGAGAGAGAAGTCGTCGTATCCCAGTGTCTCTCTAACACCTTCATTTCTGTTTCTTTTCCTACCAATGCTATTGGGAATCCTACTATTTACTGCGCCGTGTGTGTATTTTATTGAAAATCCCGAACCGTAGCTTTGGCAGAGAGCAGTTTTAATCATCTCTTAAAGTATTAACATAGTCACGGTATCACCCTGTATAATTTATATAAAGATAGTGGAATGTTGACGAGTAGGTACACAGCAATTGCGCATAATCAGGGTCAGTAATGAGTCTCACAGGGCACACACGTGGCTCGTGAACACAGCAAGACTGTTGGACATCTCGTGAGGCGTGCGTCAGCGGCGAACGAATGCACAACGGACGCTCACATAGCCCAGCAGATATAGGCTGTCTCGTTGCGTAACAGGAGCAAGGCGCGCGCAGTGCGTAGGTGCTGACGATCCGAATGTGCGTAACTAGCACGTCACGCTAGCGTCTGAACTCAATGAAGCGCTGCGCAAATGGAGGAAGATACACGCTACAGAGTTGAGAGATGCCGTATTGCCGGCCGGTGTGGCCGAGCGGTTCTAGGCGCCTCAGTCCGGAACCGCGCGACTGCAACGGTCGCAGGTTCGAATCCTGCCTCGGGAATGGATGTGTATGATGTCCTTAGGTTAGTTACGTTTAAGTCGTTCTAAGTTCTAGGAGACTGATGACCTCAGCTGTTAAGCCCCATAGTGCTCAGAGCCATTTTTTGAAGAGGTCAGTTCGTGCACAAAATCCTGAACTGGCAACTGTTTCGCAATAAAGAAACTGCGTGGCTCAGTTTTTCTCCAGCTGACTTCCAACGTATTGTTGAGTCCATCCCACGTCGCATTGCTGCACCATGCCGGGCAAAAGTAGGTCGAACACGATATTGGGATGTATCCAGTGACTTTTTTCGGCTCAGTGTATGTACAATAATTATCTGTACACTGTTTTATGTGTCATTATTAATTGTTTTTGAGCATACTATTCTGTATTCTAACCAATAATTCACAAAGGTATCTCCCATCTTGGTCCCTCGTAATACGCAGCGTGGTGCATCCACACTCACAAAGATGTTACTGTTCATCAAGAGTCCTGAGATACTGCAGATCAGTACTTAGCGCGTTGGGCTGAACACGGACTGTAACATCGCCGCAGACGTTCTCCCTGTATCGGTTCCTTCACGCTCGCTGCTCCAGAATCAGAACAATTCTTTAGAGACATTAACGAGATTCTCACTCCTTCGTGGACAATTAACCGCTCCGTCCCGAAGCGACGTCAGATCTTCGTCGCATTACGTTGCGGCTCGCTGCTCGCGAGAAAGCCGCGCTTGGAGGAAAATGCGTGCGTGGCGGCCGCATCTCGCGACGGCGAGTGCGCAACAAAAGCGGCCGCAATTAATATGCACTTACCCGCGGTGTAATGTGCCGTGCTGCAGTCGCCGAGACCACGTGACAAATGACGGCCGGCAGCGTAATGACCACGTGACTCGGCACACCGGCGCAGTCTGCGGCATCAAAGGAAGCCGCCGCCGTCTGTCGCGGTAGCTCCTGCGGGATGTGTGTTTTCTCCGGACGAGCAATCATAAGGCTCCTCCTTTTTTAGCAGTGAGAAATATTTTCAGAAGACGACAGCGATACAGACAAATGGTTACCATTGCCCGTGAAGTCTTCGTGTTGCGTGACCTTATCGTAAGCTGCTTAGTTCTTTTCTTTAAGTTATCATATTGGCTTGCAGGTGCCACAATTCAGCCGCCCGTATGCGTCACAGACCTGTACAAAATGTACTTCGATGGCAACAGAGAGCTACGTACGGTTTTGTACGTGTATAGAGGGTGTCTCAAATTTTTTGGGTCAAACTGAAACAGTTGATAGTGGGTCCACAGTCGGTTAGATAGACAACCAATGATCGGAAGCGCATATTTATAGTGTTACGGACAAGCAAAACGTAGCTCATAGTAATTATTCGAAGCGACAACCGCCACTCTCAGTGCACATATTGGAACAGCACATGCAATTCTGCCACATTCTTTCAAAAATCCCGGGTATCTGTTGTACACTTGTAAGCTTATTTGTCCGTCGCTGACATAGAAGACTGCAAACCGTCTTTCCTTCCCGTCTGGGCAAGCTGTGCAGTGACTAGAGTACACGTAAAGCTTACTGGGACAGGGTAAATGCTAGCTACAATGAAGTCGATAATTCGATTGTGATATTGGCATTGCACCATTTTAGGCAGGTGGGCCAGTTTCTTTGTCTCTTTAGTGTAAATGATTTACCCGACTCCATAGCCTAAGTCGAAAGCGCACACCGTTGTACTGATGCTCAAGCTGGTGGTCGATGAACTTTTCACTGCCAGTTTTCAGCTGGCAGGGGGAGGAGAAGTGGTGCATAAAATTCATTGTTACAAGTCACTGCTCCAGTGTTCCAAACGTCTTCCCAGTGTCTCGTGAAGTGAAGGTGTTCGTCATTGTTGATGGTAGTTCATTCGTCGGATGAGGACATAGGAGCTCGGCGTCCCCCTTGGTCTATTCGTGAGGAGAAGACTGCGTACCAGCACCAGACTTCAACCTGTACCTTCCCTTTATCCATAACAACACAAAAACGAATACTACACTGTGCAAGTAGTGTGATATTTACTCTCCACAGATGCCACATGATACTCCGTAGCAGATCGGAGGAAGGCAAACCACCTCCATTAAAAACTTCCTTACAGTGACTATGTACGATTCCTGTATCTGCTTCCGTGCGCTCATTCCGTGAGTATGGCACTGCTTTGACATGGAAGATTCGATTCCGAACTGGAGACAGGAAGTAAATCAGGATATACAGGATAGCAGAAATAAACATGTTAAAAGTACTATGTATGTAGATCATGTGATAGCTCGGGATGAAACTGAAGACGAGCTATAGAAAAGCATTGTATGAACTACATGAATTAGGGAGAAGAGTAGATAACCGTCGTTTATCATTGAAGAATACTAAGACGTTGACTCGTCACTCGAAATACAACACCCACTCAAAACTGATAATGGCACCCCACCAGAGCAATTCTCCAGCTAAAGTTTTTTCGACGCGATATGAGCTCGGATGTGATCAAAGATGTGGAAAGTAAGATTAACAAATATCAATCAATGTATACCGTGATAAAAACTCGCCAGGTTAGCCAAGGGCGCTAATGCGCTGCTTCTTGGACCCGGTTAGGCGCGCCGGCTCCGGATCGAATCCGCCCGGCGGATTACCGACGAGCGAGGACCGATCTGCTGGCCAGTCTGGATGTGACTTTTGGGCGGTTTTCCATACCACACTAGGTGAATACCGGGCTGGTCCCCACATCCGGCCTCAGTTGAACGACTCGTAGACATTTGAAGACGTTCGCACTATTTCGTGGCTTCCACAAGACGCAGACAGCTGGGCCACACTAATTACGTTCTAGGGGGTACGGGGTGGCGACAGGCCACCCTCAGACACTAACATCGCCAGATCCATAGTAACAACGCCGACCCCGAGTTGAAGTGGGACAAAGGCCGAAAGAAAATGATGATGACGACAAAGAGGAAAATACGAAAGGTAACAAAATTTTATGAAACTATGGTTACACTTGCACTGGTATGCAGAAGTGAATCACGCGTGATGAAAGTAAACTACAAGCAGCAGAATCCAGATTTTTCCGGAAAGTGATAGGTGCTACCAGCGAAAATGAAATAGTAAATCAAGATATTAGGAATCGTATAGATACTTGTAATATTAACGCACAGATTAAAGAAAATAAAAAGTTACTGGATCATCACCCAAAAAGAATGAGTGTAGTGAGAATTGCACCTTAGGTTATGCTTTACTAGCGAAGAGGAAGAAGGGACCTAGGAAGACCCAGGACTATGTAGCAGTGAAAAGTGAAGACGGAAAAGGCATCAGTGCCTAAACTCAGAACCTGTAGAAGAAGAATAAGAAGAAGAAGAAGAAAAAGATGATGAAAAGAGGAGAAGCAAGATACTGTTCTGTTGCGACATTGCCGGCCGAAGTGGCCGTGCGGTTAAAGGCGCTGCAGTCTGGAACCGCAAGACCGCTACGGTCGCAGGTTCGAATCCTGCCTCGGGCATGGATGTTTCTGATGTCCTTAGGTTAGTTAGATTTAACTAGTTCTAAGTTCTAGGGGACTAATGACCTCAGCAGTTGAGTCCCATAGTGCTCAGAGCCATTTTCGTTGCGACATTCAGTCCCAAGATTGGTCCGATGCCCGAACAGAAATCCTGTACTCCCTTACGTCAGACTAGTATCCTACTATATCTGTCTTCAAGCCATCCTTTTTTTTTTTTTTTTTTTTCAAATTTTCTGACTTACCGACCCTACGACTCCGCCCTCGTAGCTGAGTAGTTAGGGCGGCTAACTACTATGTGGAGGATCCGCTTTGGATTCCCAATACTGCTGGGAAGACTGGAACGAGGGGTACTGTGCCTCGTGATGTCAACTGAGGAACCACTTGATCTAATAGTAGAGAGAACAGGTCAGAAAACTGACAAAGGGCGGGACATCGGTGTACTGAACTCACGCCCCTCCAGTCCGCGTCCTGTGAAGTAATTGGGAGAGGATGACACGGCGGACGGTCGGTACCAGGGTACCTCCAGGTTCTGTGGACGGAGTTGAGTTCTTTTTTTATACTTTTTAAATGACGACATTGGCGTGTAACATTCCTTTGTCTGATAGTGTCAGTCCCTCCTATACTCGGTCAGATCATTACTCGAATATGCTGCACTGAACTGCCGAACGACAATTTAAGCCCGCTCCAGGTAGGCAGTGATGAGAATCGCCGTCTCTGGTTCCGGCGGGACACCGTCCCCCACCCCCGCCCACCGCTGCGTGGGCCAACGGAGGCGACGGTGGCGCCATTGTCTCTGCGGCCGCGGTGGCTGGCTCCACCTCCTCATCAATATGGAACACCGCGCCGCGTAAAAAACCCGCCACAGGCTTTGATTGGTTCCCACCGGGACCCGGTCGGCCGAGCCGTCGCCCGGGCCACCGCAGCGTGCGTGATCTGTTCCGTCCGCCGCGTTCCGCACACGCTGTTCATTTTTCGCTCGTCGAGTTAACTTCTGCCGTTTTGATTCTAACGCAAGTAAACTAATATCGCTATACTTTCCGTGCTAATAACGACGGAATTTCGTGGCAGCCGTTGCTTCTCCGTATTTCGATGTAATTGCAGTGCAGTGGAAAGTACCAGATTTTTTTCTTCACAGCTCTGGGCGTAGTGAGACACTCGAAACGGCTTTGCGCTGGTAAGTGTATTCGGAGTGTCCCCCGACGTCAGGTGTTTTTTCCCATCATTAGCTCACCAAATACTGTCAGGAGTATTGTAGGGGTTGACACGTGATCCTGAACGTACAAGTAAATGACGATAATGTATTGTGTACTTTGTCTGATCAAAAGTATCCATGCAGTCCTGTGTAATACGGATCTGACCACCACGTACAACGAGAGGCCGACCCGCCACTATAAAATGAAGCGTAGACTGTTGAATTATCAGTACCAAGGGAGGCCTGACGATAGTTTTTAGGAGAAGGGAGGGGGATTAGACCTGAGGGATATGGAGAATATTTAATATTTTGGAAGACGAATGGCGACTCCTAAGTACCCATAAAGAAGTTCCAGTCCCGACCCTGAAAAAACCTGCGTAACGCTGCATTTTAAATCATTTTCTTGAAAGAAAAACACCTGACTGCAGTAAATTTTTTTCCTCTACCTTAGATCTAGCGGACTAAAGTACGGCTCTCCCCCCCCCCCCCCCCCCCCACGGCTCCCTGTTCACGGGTATCGGTGCCCTCGGTCAGTACAGAACCAGTAACACCAGAATGGATTGCTCAGGACAGCTCAGTGGCTGCTAACTCGAGGTAATCATTGGATGTCGCCTGAGTAACAGACCCATCAGAGATATTCTATTCCATCTATAGCAGCCCAAGTCGACTGTTCACGATGTGACTGGCAAGTGGAAACACGAAGGAACGACGGCAGCTAAACCAAAACAAGGCAGAGCTCACGCTGCCTTCTGATGGACAAGGATCGTTCAGCATTGCGAAGAATTGTTGTAGAAAATAGCGTGAAATCAGCCGAGGAGTCACTCGTGAGTTCCAAAGTGCTATCAGCAGTCCAGCTAGTACAGTTTGACGCTGCATAGGGATTTTGCAAAAACAGACATCATGTCTGATGGAATAGCAGCAATCAGTGATTATACAATGTTACTTATAATCCGTCTTTGATTGCAAAATTTTTATTCATATGACCGGTTTCGGTTCATCCAGAACCATCTTCAGATCTGATATTTGGGTTGCAGGAGTAACCCGTCCATATCCAGCAACTTTCAGGTGATGTGACGCAGCACTCAGGTGAAGAGAAATTGAAATATACGTGAAATGTACCACATGTTTCTGTTGTAATCCCGACTGTTCGAAATGTACTGAAAAATTTGACTCTCATGACTGAAAAGCGGAATATAAAAACTTAAATGAAAATCAATTCTAATGCTCCAAACCTTGAAACCGGTCTAAAAAGTATAAAATAATTCCTGATATCCCCACACAGGTTCCTAAGGCCATAAAGCCAGTCCTGAAAATTTGTGATCGTGAAGTTTTAATAGCTATGAAAATAATTGAGGGACGTTAAACGGAAAACATTCGTAGCTTTCGGTACATATTTGATGCATGGATGGTTCACTTCTTTACTATTAGGCTATACAACGTGGTGAGAATCAGTTTTTCTCTTTAAGTCTTACATGTGTTTTGATAGCTCCTACAAACTGTCAGACAAATTTTCCGTACTATCTGTATGTGCTTAGGAATTTGTGTGGAACTAGGGGAAATTATTTTATATTCCTTAGCCAGATTTAAAAACTTGGTGTATTTAAAATTGAAATTTATGTGAATAATTATTTCTCAACTTTTTCCCAGTGAAATACCGAAGATAACAACGTAAGTTCTTTTGGCTTTCTGACTTCTAAACTTTCTTCCTTTTTTTATCTTTGGTCTAAAGGAAAACAGTCGTGTGTCTGACAAGCGAGCCCCGCCCCCACATCCCACCCCACTTACATTTAGTGGTAAGTTGGCACATTGGACAGCCCGTGAAAAACTTAACACAGATGAAATATAAAGGCAGGAGGAAGGTGTACTAAGTTGTGGAAAGAAGTGAACGGTCCAAATTTAATATGTGGAATATCGAGTAATATTACTGACAGTAGCGTCGTGGTTGTGCGGCCACGGTGTTGACCTGCGAAGTGGGAGGCACGGATTCAAGTCTCCCTCGGGTCTTATATTTTTTTCGACAAAATTACGAGCTGTCCGTCCGGTCATTGACGTGTCTGTTCGTGTGTATGTGTCGTGGCGTGATGTCCGTTTGCAACAGCGACGTATAACGAAGGGACCTCCAGACATACGTAACTCTATTTGTTGTACACAGGTACCACCTCATCGGTTACGTTTCGGAAGTTTTGACTCGTGATTTCCTTCGTCGCAACGTAATTCACGCCCGTTTATTTGTTGTGAGAGCTCTATGCGGCATCTCGCCTGCTCTCACTGTTCATCACATTTAGTTGCGACGGTGATATATTCTTGATGATGATGACGATGTTTCGGTCTGTGGGGCGCGCAACTGCGCGGTTTTCAGCCCCCGTACAAATTCCCAAGCTTTACTTAGTCCAATCTCACCACGTACATGAATGATGATGAAACGATGAGGCCAACACAAACACCCAGTCATCTCGAGGCATTTGAAAATCCATGACCCTACCGGGAATTGAACCCGGGACTCCGTGGTCGGGAAGCGACAACACGACCGCGAGACCACGAGCTACGGACAATATATTGTTATCACATGACTCATATTCTATAAGCTACGTATAGTATGACAATTGCCAAGAAGGAGAACAGACACGTCAATGACAGGACGGACAGTTCGTATTTTTGTGGAAAACAATAAAGGGCCCGAGGGAGACTTGAATTATCTCCCCCTTCCACGCCGTGACTTTACGGTTGGTAACGTTGCTCGATATTCCACATATTAAATTTGCACCGTTCACTGTTTCTATTTTAATTCTTTTTTCCACAGTTCAGTACACCTACTCCCTGTTTGATCTATACTCAGTTTTAGACGGGCTGCCCAATGGGCCAACTTAACACTAAATGTGAAGGCGGAGGGAGGGGGGGGGGCAGGTTCGACGGGGAGTTTCCGTCGTGAGTAGAAGGCTGGTAAGGGGAACCAGCCGCTGCTGGCAAAGTGCAGGAGCGGAGATGGTGGCTAATAAGCAGAGGCCGAGGCGCGCCGCATGCAGGCCGCTCGCCGGCGGCGCCGTCTCAAGCTCAGCGGGCGGCTGGTTACGGCCGGCAATTAGGGAGCCGCAATTTGCACCTCTCTGTGGCCGGCGGCCGGGTCTCGCTGTCACGCGAGGCGAGCCGGCGTGCCCGGACAGGGGCGTGGTCCTCCAGGGGCGGCCGCCCGCCACGCGACGCTGGAGGAAGCTGGAGGCACTGCTGGTCAGCGCCAGCACCTCCAGTCTGCCGCTAAGGACTAGCGAGATAACGGAAGCGGCGTCGTCGGAACTTGAGGTTGCAGCCGGATACTACACGATTTGCTTGTAGGAGTTGGATACGGACTGGTAATTGGGTTGCACACTGATGTCCAAAATTAAAGCCGGCCGAAGTGGCCGCGCGGTTCTGGCGCTGCAGTCTGGAACCGCGAGACCGCTACGGTCGCAGGTTCGAATCCTGCCTCGGGCATGGATGTGTGTGATGTCCTTAGGTTTGTTAGGTTTAACTAGTTCTAAGTTCTAGCGGACTAATGACCTCAGCAGTTGAGTCCCAAAGTGCTCAGAGCCATTCCAAACTTAAAGAAGCAACCGGTAATTTTGGAAGGTTGGGTTTGTTTTGCCACAAAAATGGTTCAAATGGCTCTGAGCACTATGCGACTTAACTTCTGAGGTCATCCGTCGCGTAGAACTTAGAACTAATTAAACCTAACTAACCAAAGGACATCGCACACATCCATGGCCGAGGCAGGATTCGAACCTGCGACCGTACCTGTCGCCCGGTTCCAGACTGTAGCGCCTAGAACCGCACGGCCTTACAGGCCGGAGTTTTGCCACAAAATAATATAAACAGCTGATAGCAATGTAGAAAAGTCATTAAAATTGCTACACCAAGAAGAAATGCAGATGATAAACGGGTATTCATTGGACAAATATATTATACTAGAACTGGCATGTGATAACATTTTCACGCAATTTGGGTGCGTAGATCTCGAGAAATCAGTACCTAGAACAACCACCTCCTGCAGTAATAACGGCCTTGATGCGCCTGGGCATTGAGTCAAACAGAACTTGGATGGTGTGTACAGGTACAGCTGCCCATGCAGCTTTAATACGATACCACAGTTCATCAAGAGTAGCGACTGGCATGTTGTGACGGGCCAGTTGCTCGGCCAACGTTGACCAGACTTTTTCAATTGGTGAGAGATCTGGAGAATTTTCTGGCCAGGGCAGCAGTCGAACATTTTCTGTATCCGGAAAGGCCCGTACAGGACCTGCAAATGCGACCGTGCATTATCCTGCTGAAATTTAGGGTTTCGCAGGGATCGAGTGAAGGGTAGAGCCACGAATCGTAGCACTTCTGAATTGTAACGTACACTGATCAAAGTGCCGTCAGTGCGAACAAGAGGTGACGGAGGCGTGTAACCAATGGCACCCTATACCATACGCCAGTATGGCGATGACGAATACACGCTTAAAATGTGCGTTCACCGCGATGTCGCTAAACACGGATGCGACCACCATGATACTGTAAACAGAACCTGGATTCACACGAAAAATGACGTTTAGCCATGCGTGCACCCAGGATCGTCGTTGAGTACACCATCGCAGGCTCTCCTGTCTGTGATGCAGCGCCAAGGGCAGCCCCAGCCATGGTCTCCGAGCTGGGTAGTCGATGTTGCTGCAAACGTCGTCGAACTGTTCGTGCAGATGGTTGTTGTCTTGCAAACGTCCCCATCTGTTGACTCAGGGATCGAGACGTGACTGCACGATCCGTTACAGCCATACGGATAAGATGCCTGTCATCTCGACTGCTAGTGATACGAGGCCGTTGGGATCCAACACGGCGTTCCGTATTACCCTCCTGAACCCACCGATTCCATATTCTGCTAACAGTAAATGGATCTCGACCAACGCGAGCAGCAATGTCGCGATACGATAAACGGCGTTCGCAATAGGCTACAATCCGACCTTTATCAAAGTCGGAAACGTGATGGTACGCATTTCTCCTCCTTAGACGAGGCATCACAACAACGTTTCAACAGGCAACGCCGATCAACTGCTGTTTGTGTATGAGAAATCGGTTGGAAACTTTCCTCACGTCAGCACGTTGTAGGTGTCGCCACCGGCGCTAACCTTGTGTGAATGGTCTGAAAAGGTAATCATTTGCATATCACAGCATCTTCTTCATGTCAGTTAAATTTCGCGTGTGTAGCACGTCATGTTCGTGGAGTAGCAATTTTAATGGCCAGTAGTGTAATACAGAACATAAACAGTTTGAACATACATAACGGTAGACAAAATTGTTCTCCATTTTTTTCCAACGTAACGGATTTGCACACAGATTCTGACAACAGATTAATGTCCTCAGTATAGGGTGTGAGTACATCTCGCACCAATGCAGGCCTGACAACGAGGGGACGTGCTCTGAATTCAGTCATCATCCTCACGTTGAGGCAGTAACTCCCATTCTTCCTGCAGAGGTGCTCGCAAGTCTCACAGTTTGGTTGGTGGATGCTGACGTTGCGCAAGCCGCCTCTCTAACACTTCCCCTGACTTGCACTGTGGGATTCAAATCGGGAGGGCGGCAGGCCATGCAACCAGCCCTGCTGTATGAGGTCGAGCATTATCGTCCATCAATACGAAGTCTGGGCCCACAGCACCTTTCAACAACCACGCGTGCGATTCCAAGATCTCCTTACGGCACCTGGAAGCAGTTAAAAATCTTGTCGATTGGATCCTCCTCAATATCGGTCCCTTTCCACCATTTTTGGGTCGCGAAATCGTGTTCCACCTGCCCTCCGGGTACGAATCCGTCGAGAATCACCCTCCAGACCAAATCGGAACTCGTCTGTGAAAAGAACAGCAGCCCACCTTTCGACCGTCCAGGTGCCATGTTGACTGGTCCACTCCAGACGTTCCCTTCTGTGAAGACGCGCCAGAGGTAGACAGACAGCAGGTCTCCGAGAATAAAGGCCACTCTGCTGAAGCCTTTTGTACAGCGTTTGCCTCGATACAAAACGTCCAGGGGACGCTGCAAGGTCAGATGTCATTTGCGTGCAAGGCAGTACAAAAAAAATGGCTCTGAGCACTATGGGACTTAACATCTGTGGTCATCAGTCCCCTAGAACTTAGAACTACTTAAACCTAACTAACCTAAGGACATCACACACATCCATGCCCGAGGCAGGATTCGAACCTGCGACCGTAGCAGTCCCGCGGTTCCGGACTGAGCGCCTAGAACCGCTAGACCACCGCGGCCGGCCAAGGCAGTACAGTCGTGCCCTTACAGCCAAATAATGGTCCTCTCTTCCTGACGTCACACGTGGTCAGCCGCGTCCTGATATCCGCGATACAGTTTCGGTCTCTATAAACTGTCGCCTCTTCCGAGAAAGAACAGAGCGATTCGCATTAAGCCATCGTCCTACACCAGTTTGGGACTCTCCTGCTTCCATTCTTCCTGTCCCCCTCCACAGCAGAGAGTCTGCAAGGGGTCTTCTCTGTGCCATACTGCACCGGCTGCGACTGTGTACACAGCGATTGTGTGTGTGGAACTACCCTGCAAACACTACTCCGCTTGATAGATGCACTGACGCCATCGCTAGCGCTGTTGTCCGTTGATCGGAATGCCATCAACTATGCAGAACTCGATCGTGATGACATCTGTTGACGGTTTGTACGATAATATCGTGAATTAGACACAGGCCGGGGAAAAAGCAGTTTGTTGCTTTAAGCGGTTCTAGGTGCTACAGTCGGATCCGCGCGACCACTACGGTCGCAGGTTCAAATCCTGCCCCGGGCATGGATGTGTGTGATGTCCTTAGGATAGTTAGGTTTAATTAGTTCTAAGTTCTAGGGGACTGATGACCTCCGAAGTTAAGTCCCATACTGCTCGAGCCATTTCAACCATTTGTTGCTTTAATTTTGGACACCAGTGCAGTTCAAAATGGTTTTAATGGCTCTGAGCGCTATGGGGCTTAACTGCTGAGGTCATCAGCCCCCTAGAACTTAGAACTACTTAAACCTAACTAACCTAAGGACATCACACACATCTATGCCAGAGGCAGGATTCGAACCTGCGACCGTAGCGGTCGCGCGGTTCCAGACTGTAGCGGCTAGAACCGCTCACCAGTGCAGTTAATTATCATTTACGAGTACTAGAAATAACCGCTATATTTCCTGCAGACATTGTCTCGCGACTCGTCAGTTACGGGGTTCCATGTTCCGGAGATCATTCGGACGAGTGGTGTGCAACGAATTATTTTAACATTAAGGAGCGTATTACGAGGATCACTCCAAAAGAAATGCACACTATTTTTTTTTAAATCCATCTTTTATTCTACATGTTTGAAAGTTTTACAGTGTGTAGATACATCCTTTAGGAACAATATTTTCATTTATCCACATAATTTCCATCCCTCTCAACTGACTTACGCCATCTTGGAACCAGCGCCTGTGTACCCGCACTGGAAAATTCTGGACCAACCTGTTCGAGCCACTGTTTGGCAGCGTGCACAAGGGAGTCATCATCTTCAAACCTTATTCCACGAAGAGAGTCTTTCAGATTCCCAAAGAGATTATAGTCACATGGAGCCAGGTCAGGATAGTAAGGCGGGTGTTTCAGTGTTGTCCATTCGAGTTTTGTGATCGCTTCCATGGTTTTCTGACTGGCATGTGGCTGTGCGTTGTCGTGCAACAGCAGAACATCCTGCTTTTGCCGGACACGACTCAAAAAAATGGTTCAAATGGCTCTGAGCACTATGGGACTTAACATCTATGGTCATCAGTCCCCTAGAACTTAGAACTACTTAAACCTAACTAACCTAAGGACAGCACACAACACCCAGCCATCACGAGGCAGAGAAAATCCCTGACCCCGCCGGGAATCGAACCCGGGAACCCGGGGACACGACTCAGTCGACCTTGAAGTTTCTTCAGTGTCATCACATACGCATCAGAATTTATGGTGGTTCCACTTGGCATGATGTCCACAAGCAAGAGTCCTTCGGAATCGAAAAACACCGTAGCCATAACTTTTCCAGCAGAAGGTATGGTTTTGAATTTTTTTTCTTGGGTGAATTTGCATGATGTCACTCCATTGATTGCCTCTTCGTCTCTGGTGACAAATGATGGAGCCATGTTTCATCATCTGTCACAATTCTTCCAAGAAATTCATCTCCACCATTCTCGTACTGTTCCAAAAGTTCGCTGCATACCGTTTTTCTTGTTTCTTTGTGAGCCACTATCAACATCCTGGGAACCCACCTGGCACAAACCTTTTTTAACACCAACACTTTCAGTATTCTGCCAACACTTCCTTCTCCTATTCCAATATAGCGTGACAATTCGTTCACTGTGATGCGTCTGTCAGCAGTCATCAATTCGTTAACTCTCTGCACATTGTCTGGAGTGTGTGCAGTACGAGGCCTGCCGCTGCGAGGACAATCCTCAATATTGCCGTGCCCGCTTTCATCACGTAACCTGCTTGCCGACCGACTAACTGTACTCCGATCGACAGCAACATCTCCATACACCTTTTTAAACCTCTTGTAGATGTTTCCCACTGTCTCGTTTTCACAGCACAGGAATTTTATGACAGCACGTTTCTTCTGACGAAGCAGCCATCTTGAAGACATGCTGTGACGGCGCCAGCCACGGGAACAGTTTGAACTAAGTTTGAAAACAAACGGGAAGGATGTACCTACACACTGCAAAACTTTCACACGTGCAGAATGAAAACTGCATTTTCACAAAAATAGTGTGCATTTCGTTTGGAGTGACCCTCGTATTTTTCAACTACACCTAAGACTAGTCTTTCGTTATTTTATAATTTTTTACAGGCTGCCAGTTTTTAGATAAAACACTTTCTACATAATATAAGTTGTCAGGAAGAAATGATTTTATTGTGGGTTTAAAACTACTTTACCTACTTTCTTATTGCGTTCTAGACATCGTCATCACTATTCCTTCAACAATGAAGGATTATTTACAACGAATTGTTAGTAAATACTGTTTAACACAAAGGGAGAGAGAGAGAGAGAGAGAGAGAGAGAGAGAGAGAGAGAGAGAGAGAGACACGACGCATCGCGAAGGATTTATGCAAATTAGTCACAGACTGACATTCATACAGGTATTGACGGCAAATGCCAAATTGTAAATTGTGACGGCCTCTCGATGAAAATGTGGCGCTGAAACGCTGTTCGACCGTGCAGCTGGCAAGCATAGTAAACTGAGCACATGACGATATCAGGGCATAAAATCTTTGCTAGTTTCATTTCGTGTCGTCAACTAGACATTATAACCATGTCACGCAATCAGGCGCGTGAACAAAGTACGCAGATGGCAGCATTTGACAGAGGATGCATAGTTGGGCTCAAAGAAGCCGGTTGGAGTAATCGGTGAATCGGTCGACATTTTAATAGGAGCGATGCCATATAGTTGGGCTGGAGAAATCGACAAGTCGCTCGCCGTTTGAAAAGGAGCGATGCCGCTACTCGAGGATGCTGGCAGGAATGGGTGAACCGTAGCCGAACACAGCGTCGGGGATGGAGTATTCGACCTAGATTCTAGAGAGACGACACAACGAGAGGACCGAGCAACTGTCAAGAGGCACACACAGCCCCGGATTCATCGTCCGGACGTGTCGACGATGTGGCCTATTTTTCACCATATTTTAGTTTTACGTGACGATGCTATGCTGAGTGTATTTATGTTCTGACGACGATGCTATTACTGGTTTATCACATTACGACATTACCGACTTAAACCGGTCATGGTCGAAGGACTTTATATTGCGATCAAAGACTGGAATGAAAAAACAGTTAATAAATCATTCACTTCTTCCGAAATTGTAATTATTTTCTTGTCTGTACATCGCATCTCCCGATTTCTGTCGTCTCTTCGGATATTTCCTTCGTGGCGCACCGTTTTTTTATTTATTTCGTTTCTCAAATTGTGTGAAGAACAAAATGACACATTGTACGTAGAACGCACGAATCTAGAAACAGATCTAACTCTACCAAAGCAGAGACGCAGCCGATGGTCCTCGCACAAACTCAGTGAAAGTTGTGGAGGCTGTTCAAATACGCCTCGGTCTGTCCGTTATCGTATTCGGGAAGTCGTAAGGGCTACCCGCAAGTTGTCGCGCTTATATCTCACAGGCTACGTGCCCGGATTTTGAATGCAGAGTTCTGGAGGAGCGCGGCGAGCGAGGTACCTAGCTCATTAAGATGGCGGCCGGAAACAAAGGACTGAAGCGCAGCGAGCGCTCCCCGCGGAGAGGCGGCCAAACAGCGGGGGTGAAAAATACGGCCGCGGCGGCCGCCCGCCGGGATAAATCTCTGACAGACAAGTGGCCCGGCTGCGTAGAGCCTCACCTTGCGGGTGACCTTGGCCGTCCTTGGCGGCCCTTCTCAGCGGGCGATCGGGCCGCGCTGTCGGCGGCTGCTGCGGCCCAGGAGGCGGTGCGGCACGCGAGCCGTCCTCTGGGATACCTACTGCCCGCCACGCACCACCGAGCACGTGTTCGGGGAGCACCCCAGCCGCCCGCAGTGGAGGTGGCTCCAAGCTCCTTCACACCGGAGCGACCACAAGCGAATGTGCAAGAGTGAGAACACTTCTCTCTGGTGTAAACACCGGGGGTGAGACTCGTAAAGGGACTTCTGGTAACACACCCGCGGTTCATTGCCATGCCACCTGGAGGGCTGCAGTTTTATCAATCTATCACACTCCTTTGTTACTGGCTGATTTTTTAGTCTTCTATGTTTACTTTAAATGCGAACATTTTTAGGTTAGGCTTTACCGTGACTGTTACTGACGTTAAATGAAACAACAAGTTTACTGTTACCAGTCACCGTTTTATTTTTTCCACGACGCGTTTCGAAGGTTTAAACCTCCATCATCGGGTGGATTTACATTAGTTAGTATTACATATGTGTGTATGTTGTGTTACGACATTTGGAGGAACTTGTGGCACTGCCTAGTGGAGAAACAAGACACTATTTCAGAATATGGTTTTGGACAACTTTTGACAAAAAATTAAACTGATATTTAATGGTAAACTTTAATAAGTGAACTAGAGTACCTCCAGTGGTCACAGGTTCCTTTTTCTGTCGTAACACAGTATACATGTGAACTAGAGTACCTCCAGTGGTCACAGGTTCCTTTTTCTGTCGTAACACAGTATACATGTGAAGTGTTACGACAGAAAAAGGAACCTGTGACCACTGGAGGTACTCTAGTTCACTTATTAAAGTTTACCATTAAATATCAGTTTAATTTTTTGTCAAAAGTTGTCCAAAACCATATTCTGAAATAGTGTCTTGTTTCTCCACTAGGCAGTGCCACAAGTTCCTCCAAATGTCGTAACACAACATACACACATATGTAATACTAACTAATGTAAATCCACCCGATGATGGAGGTTTAAACCTTCGAAACGCGTCGTGGAAAAAATAAAACGGTGACTGGTAACAGTAATCTTGTTGTTTCTTCTGTGTTTGCTTTCATTTCGTATTTAAGAGAAGTTGGTTTCATCACAGTGTGCTTCTCATTTGACTTCTCGTGGGTATTGCACCCGTTATAAATATATTTCTCATATTCTGATTGCGTTCTTCTCGCATCCGTAATGGTTGAAAATTTGTTTTAAACATCTACATCTACATATACACTCCGCTAGCTACCAAGCGGTGTGTGGCGGAGGGTACAATTCACGTCAAAGTCATGTTTCCCCCCCTCTGTTCCACTCGCGGATCGTGTGAGGGGAAAAATGACTGTCTGAACGCCTCAGTACTAGCTCTAATTACCCTTGTCTTTGAATGGTGGTCATTACGCGATTTGAAAGTTGGTGGTAATAATATATCCTCTACATCCTCGGTGAAGGTCGGACTTCGGAATTTAGTGAGCAGCGCCTTCCGTTTATGTGTGTCAGTCACTATCATTTTCTCGCACTACGTATTTTCACGGCTTACACACTCAGGCTCAGGTGGATCAGTGGATTGCATTACACTTATGTTTGGTAGATGTAGCCAGTTTTCTGTTTTGAACATCATTTCGTTGCAAATAGGTGTAGTTCATTTTTGAGATCGTAATATGACACTGGAATTACCCATTTTAAGCAATAACAAAGTAACTTACAAGAAGAAAAACCTGTGGGCCTTTATAAATAATTTTTATCATCTTAGCACACAAACACGATACCGCAACACAAGCAGTTCAGAGACTGGGATCTGTTGACGATATGTTGGGGCGTATCTGTTATCTTCATAAATTTGTATTGTGTGTGGTTGTCTTTTGAACATATGTTATTCTACATCCTTAAGGATCTCCTCAGTATGGCTGTCTTCAGAAGTCGTTGTGCTCATAGCTGAGCGTCGTGACACCATGAGCGAACTTGGTGCCACTGTGGTGAGCACACTGAACCCGCATTCGGAAGAACAAAGATTCAAACCCGCGTCCGGCCATCCTGATTTAGATTTTCCGTTATTTCCCTGAACCGCTTCAGGCAAATTCAAGAATGGTTCCTTTGAAAGGACACGGCCGCCTTCCTTCCCAATCCTTCCCTAATCCGATTGGACGGAAGGCCTCGCTGATTAGTCCGCTACTCCCCCCCCCCCCGCCCCCCCCCGCCCCCCCCCAAAAAATTCAACCAACCAACAAGCTAACGTGACACCCTGAACAAAGCGTCCCCATATCGGATGATTACCAGCTTTTCTCAGAGACTGCTGAAGAAGTAGACTGGAGATCTCCTTTACTTGACCTGTCCAAATGCTAGCTGCTCTCCCCTGCGTCTCGTGCCCTAGATCTTTCCTTCCATGACTATTTTCCCGTTTTCTCCACCTCTTCTCACAATATGGAAAAAGAACTGGAGTATTTTTTTAAGGCGATGTGAGAAGAAAGGTGTATATAGATACTGAGTTGCGCGGTAATAGACAAATTAATTTTTCTTCCAGTCCATTTTATGCGCAGCATCCTGCGTCAGTACCAAAGCTCAAATGCATCAATACTCCGCTGGTATCTTGTTACGCAACTTTAAAAGGAGACGGAAAATACGAGTGTTTGGTTCAAATGGCTCTAAGCACTTAACATGTGAGGTCATCAATCCCCTACACTTGGAACTACTTAAATCTAACTAACCTAAGGACATCACACACATCCATGCCCGAGGCAGGATTCGAACCTGCGACCGTAGCGCGGTTCTGGACTGAAGCGCCTAGAACCGCTCGGCCACTGCGGCCGGCTGACGAGTGTTTCAGTAAGCCGAATCTTTGTCGTGCTCGTTATCGCTCTGTTCTGCCAGATCTGGGAGAGCTTCTGAAAGTATGGGCAAAAGAAGTACATGTAATCTACGCTTGATCCTCCTGTAACTTTCCTCCTATCTATGTAATTATGTCGTTATGTAGTTCTCAATTCGTTCGAGCAATCAATCATTCATAATAAGAAACACAGTCATAACTTAGTCACTCAAAATGATTCAGAAATTTTACTTGTTAGAATGAAATCAGGCGACGATTCTTCTTCTCTGCAGGCTCGTGCTTTGCGGCAGTCTGCTAATCTGTACAAATAAAATGCCTCGTATTTTTGGGAGCGTTGTATAATCAGTCGGGAAACCTCAGATCAAGCGGATATTTGGCTTTGATGAAGTTTAACCTTCCGAAGAAGTAATGGAGCTCTTGGATTATTAAATGCAGGTTCGTATCCAGTGTTTCGGAAGTTCCCTTCTGATTAACAACTACGCAATATATCGATGAATATCATTAATTCTCAAATGTCAAATACACACCTTTTGTATGAAGGAGCAATATACGAGGGTTATTCCAAAAGTAAGGTCCGGTTATAAAAAAAAAATCAAAACAAAAATGTTTTTTCAAAACAATTGTTTTATTTACATTCCTTACATCTTTATCTATTTTTCTACATAACTTCCATACTTATTTAAACATTTGTCACATCGTTCAACAAGCTTTTGAATGCCCATGTTATAGAAATCGGCCGCCTGTGACGATAACCAGTCCTTAACTGCTTCTTTCACTTCATCATCTGTGTCGAAGCGCTTGCCGCCGAGAAACTCCTTTAAGTAACGGAACAGGTGGAAATCACTTGGCGCCAGGTCCGGACTGTAAGGAGGATGGTCCATCTGTTCCCATCCAAATTTCTTGATCAGAGCTTGCGTTTCATTTGCAGTGTGGGGTCTGGCATTGTCATGCAACAACAAGATTCCAGACGACAAAAGACCACGTCGCTTATTTTGGATTGCACGTCGAAGTTTAGTCAGGGTAGCGCAGTAGGCGGCTTTATTAATCGTTGTTCCTCTCTCCATAAAGTCGACTAACAATACTCCACGTCTATCCCAGAACACAGTCGCCATAACCTTACGTGTTGAGATTGTCTGCTTTGCCTTGACCTTGACTGGCGATGACGTGTGACGCCATTGCATTGACTGACGTTTAGACTCTGGAGTGATGTGAGAAACCCATGTCTCATCCCCTGTGACAACATTGTCTAAAAACTGTCACCTTCCTTATGATATCGCTCCAAAAAATCAAGAGCAAAAGCCATTCTTTTCATTCGTTGGGGCTCAGTAAGCAGCCTGGGAACCCAACGGGCACACAATTTGTGAAACTTCAAATGTTCAGACACAATTCTGTACAAAGTTGTTCTACTCACATTCGGAAAATGCATGTCTACGTCTGTAATAGTGAATCGGCGATCTTCACGAATTTTTTTGTCAACCGCATTGACCAAATCGTCTGAAATCACTGATGGTCGGCCACACCGTGGTTCATCGTGCACATTATCCCGTCCTTCATTAAAAGCTCGCACCCACTTGCGCACTTTACTGTCGCTCATTATGTTAGGACCGTACACTTCAGTAATCTGCCGATGGATTTCCGCCGCTGAATTGTTTCTTGCAGACAAAAACCGTTATCACTGCCCTTACTTCACAATCGGCGGGCTGATCAATTGTCTTAAACATTGTAAAGTGACACTGTGAACTACACTCAGCAACAGTAACAAAGCGAATGGCGGCGTTTGACGCGCAAGGCTTGCCGGGAGTCGGCGCGCATGCGTGTTTTGTCATTGGCGCCAAATTTCAATAGTTACGGCGAATCGGACCTTACTTTTGGAATAACCCTCGTATATATATTTCCCTTTTAATCGTACAATTTCGTATCAGTTATCTTTTGTCATAAATCTCAATATTCAGATTACAATTCTTCAAACAATGCTCAGGCTAATCCGCACGAAGACGATCTCGAAAGCTTTTTCTTTTTTTTTTTTTTTTCTTCTTCTTTTAACAACCACCAGAGAGGGTACTACAAAGAATAATTATGCGCTCATGGCAAAGCTATTGTATGAAACTACTTTGCGCATGAATTCTGCGACTATGAAGATAGAAAATTAGTAAACGTCATTCAAGGTAGTGTTGTATCAGAATAATTCATCGAATATAAAGAGATATTACACTCCGCAAGTTGAGTCGCGTGAAAACCGTATACACCAGTGGATGAAAACTTTTTCGGGCTTTCCCCCCCACGATGGAAGGTGGGAGAGAGGGGGGATGGCGTTGAGTCGAATAAGGTAAAACACCAATGGCTCCAAAATGGGATCGGTGAACGCGCCGAAGGCGCCCGCTGCGCCCGGTGGTGTTTGGGAGTGTGGCGGACAAAAGACTGGCGACCAGTGCCGCGGCAGCCGGCAGGCCGTGAGGCGGTGGGCGGAGCAGATAAATCAGCGCTAGCAGGGCCGGCCCGCACCAGCTGGAGGAGGGGGGGAGGCGCGGGATGCCGGCACATCACCGGCGGCCAGCACCCAGCTGAGGCAGACGAGGCGGACTGCCGTCTCGAGGGACCACAGTCACTGTACAGGACGGAAGCACGACTTGTCAAACTGGTTGTTGTGAGGTCACAACCTGCCTTCTTCTTGAAATCCATACATATAAAAGTATGAGTATGAATGATGCAAATCTCCTCCTAAGTGACTGGGTCGATTTGAACAAACTTGGTACACATGTTACTTATACTCTGGAAAGAAGTGCTTTGGGTGTAAGAACCACCTGCGTCTCCAACGGGTGCGGGTTAGAAAGAAGTGTAGACTATCGCGCGCAAATATCCACATTATGTTCACCAAGTATTTGAGAAGGAGAGCCCTTAGCCACTTTAAACATACACTACTGGCCATTAAAATTGCTACACTAAGAAGAAATGCAGATGATAAACGGGTATTCATTGGACAAATGTGTTATGCTAGAACCGACATGTCATTCCATTTTCACGCAATTTGGGTGCATAGATCCTGAGAAATCAGTACCCAGAACAACCACCTCTGGCCGTTATAACGGCCTTCATACGCCTGGGCATTCAGACAAACAGAGCTTGGATGGCGTGAACAGATACAGCTGCCCATGCAGCTTCAACATGATACCACATTTCATCAAGAGTAGTGAATGGCGTATTGTCACGAGCCAGTCGGTCGGCCACCATTGACCAGACGTTTTGAATTGGTGAGAGATCTGGAGAATGTGCTGGCCAGAGCAGCACTCGAAAATATTCTGTATCCAGAAAGGCGCGTCCAGGACCTGCGAGATGCGGTCGTGCATTATCTGGATGAAATGTAGGGTTTCGCAGGGATCGAATGAAGGGTAGAGCCACGGGTCGTAACACATTTGAAATGTAACGTCCACTATTCAAAGTGTCGTCAATGCGAACAAGAGGTGACAGAGACGTGTAACCGATGGCACCCCATACCATCACGCCGGGTGACGAATACACGCTTCCAATGTCCGTTCACCGCGATGTCGCCAAACACGGATGCGACTATCACGATGCTATGAACAGAACCTGGATTCATCCGAAAAAGTGACGTTTTGCCATTCGTGCACCCAGGTTCGTCGTTGAGTACACCATCGCAGGCGCTCCTGTCTGTGATGGAGCGTCAAGAGTAACCGCAGCCATGGTCTCCGAGCTGATACTCCATGCTGCTGCAGACGTCGTCGAAGTGTGCAGATAGTTGTTGTCTTGCAAACGCCCGCATCTGTTGACTCAGGGATCGAGACGTGGCTGCACGATCCGTTACAGCCATGCGGATAAGACGCCTGTCACCTCGACTGCTAGTGATCCGAGGCCGTTGGGATCCAGCACGGCGTTCCGTATTACCCTCCTGAACCCACCGATTCCATATTCTGCTAACAGTCATTGGATCTCGACCAACGCGAGCAGCAATGTCGCGATACGATAAACCGCAATCGCGATAGGCTACAATTCGACCTGAATCAAAGTCGGAAACGTGATGGTACGCATTCTCCTCCTTACACGAGGCATCACAACATCGTTTCACCAGGCAACGCCGGTCAACTGCTGTTTGTGTATGAGAAATCGGTTGGAAACTTTCCTCATGTCAGCACATTGTAAGTTTTGCCACCGGCTCCAACCTTGTGTGAATGCTCTGAAAAGCTAATCATTTGCATATCACAGCATCGTCTTCCTGTCGGTTAAATTTCGCTTCCGTAGGACGTCATCTTCGTGGTGTAGCAATTTCAGTGGCCAGTAGTGTAATTCTCCCCACTTGCAGGCCAACACCGTTACCACATAAAGTCGGCTTAGTGGCTATTCATTTCTATTTTGCTTCTTTTTTCCACAGTTCAGTGCACCTTCTACCTGTTTTCATTCTTGATCTGTGTTCAGTTTTTGACGGAGTATGCACTGGGCCATCTTATTACGAAATCTGAGAGGGGTACGACGGGGTGTTTCCGTTGTTAGCATCGGGCAGTTGCAAGCTTGAAATTTATGTGAAATAAGTGCGTAGTAAAGAGTAAGAAGGTAGTTGAGTGTAAATGTTTTGGGGTTATACAGTAGATGCATCGTACACGAGAGGGCAGGTGAGGGAAACCTCACTGTCCGACGCAGGTTCGTGCAAACGCCGAGACCGCTACTCGCGGAAGCTAGCAGCTGCCACTTGCGGCTGTGACAAACGCACAGTGGCGGAGGGGAGCGCCTGCAGTGCCCCAGTTGTGTGCGGGGACCGGTTCTCGTAGCGCTGGCAGCTCCATACATAGGTAGATAGTTAGTGGGCCCCTTCCGCGGAGTCAGGTCAGACGCCAGACCCCAAAGCCCGGCCGGATCCCTGCGGGCCAAGCGTTAAATATTAACGAGCGGGGGTCAGCTGGCAGCGGAGGCAACCGATATGAGATTCCAGGGGACTCTGGATGGCCTGGCACGAGGAACGAGGCCCTGAAACGAAGTAGTTCTACACTGAAGCGTCAAAGAAACTGGTATAGGTATGCGTATTCGAATAGTTTGTAAACAGTCAGAATACGGCGCTGCGGTCGGCAACGCCTGTGTAAGACAAGTGTCTGGCGCAGTTGTTAGAACGGTTACTGCTGCTACAGCAAATTATCAAGGTTTAAGTGAGTTTGAAAGTGGTGTTACAGTCTGCGCACGAGCGATGGGACACAGCATCTCCGAGGTAGCGATGAACTGGGGATTTTCCCGTACGACCTTTTCACGAGTATATCGCGAATATCAGGAATTCGGTTAAAACATCAAATCTCCGACATCGCTGTTGCCGGAAAAAGATCCTGCAAGAATGGGACCAACGACGACTGAACAGAATCGTTCAGCGTGACAGAAGTGCAATCCTTCCGCAAATTGCTGCAGATTTCAATGCTGGGCCATCAGCAAGTGTCAGCGTGAGAACTATTCAACGAAACATCATCGATATGGGATTTTGGAGCCGAAGGACCACTCGTGTACCGTTAATGACTACACGACACGAAGCGTTACGGTCGCAGGTTCGAATCCTGCCTCGGGCATGGATGTGTGTGCTGTCCTTAGGTTAGTTAGGTTTAAGTCGTTCTAAGTTCTACGGGACTGATGACGTCAGATGTTAAGTCCCATAGTGCTCAGAGCCAAGCGTTACGTTTCGCCTGGGCCCATCAACACCGATAGTGGACTATTTACGACTGGAAATATTTAGCCTGGTCGGACGAGTCTCTTTTCAAGAGCTGATGGACGTGTTCGGTTATGGTGACAACCTCATGAATCCATGGACTCTGCCTTTCAGGAGGGGACTGTTCAAGATGGTGGAAGCTCTGTATTGGTGTGGGGCATGCGCATTTGGAGTGATATGGGACCCCTGGAACCTCTAGATACGATTCTGTCAGGTGAATCGTACGTAAACATCCTGCCTGATCACCTGCATTCTTTCATGTCCATTGGGCATTCCGACGGACTTGTCCAATTCCAGCAAGACAATGCGATACCCCACACGTCCACAATGGCTCCAGGAACGCTCTTCTGAATTTAAACACTTCCGCTGGCCAGACACGAACATCATTGAGCATAGGCCTATATGGCAGAACTGATGGTGTCAGTTCCCTCTAGCACTGCTTCAGACATTAGCAGGGAGCCCTACACTATATTAGCACGTGTACAACTTTCTTTCTCTCTTCATTGTATATCTACGCTCCATAAGCCACATTATCGCGTGCGTTCCCTACCCTGATCCAGTTGTTCTGGAGCGTGGAAACAGCGCCCATCTATTTCTGCCGCGATACTATTTTCGCGAGTTGTCCGTTATTTTCCGAGTGAGCGTCAGGGACACGTGGCTGGGACGTGCTAGGCGGGCTTCACGGCTTGTGATTTCACTTGGAGGCAGGTTTTCCCGGTTCCTGTTGCGACTAATTTGCGACACTTGCTGGCAGGAAACGACTCATAGCAGAGGAGTGCTGTTAATTCCAAAAGGAAATGGCTGGCTAGAGTGCTTGATTCTCTTCCAGTCTGAGTCTGACACCTGCATTTTGTATAATTACTTTTAAGAGGCCGCTGCTCTGAAAGTGGTTGTGAGTGCTTCCACTGGTTGTTCAAGAGTTGTGAAATCACACAACAGTGTGTACTTCCACCTACTTGTGCACAGTAGGCTGTACTTTTTATTTTATTTCATTTTATCGAGGTTCAACCGCCTGTCCCTGAACCGAGTGTTGATCTTCTGCAGGTTGTTTTCCTTTTCGCTGCGCATTTCTAGCGTTGCGACTTCCGTAATTGCAACAGCATCATACGCAAACAGCCTCGTAGAGATTCCAATCTTCTGTACTACGCCGTTCCCATGCACTAACTGGTCTATACAACCCGCATGCCTGTTAAATTACATTAATATGGATGTATCCACACCACCCCTTCAAGAAAGTTTAAACTCTGCCGGGACGCATTCAGTGAGATATTTGAATGTCTGTAGGGTAAATGGAAAGCCATTCTTCCTCGAGGGCCGAATCCAGAGAAAGCAGTAATTTATTTATTTCGTTAACAGTACAGAGTAACCCACCGCCTTGAAATGTAAGGTGGGTCGGATGCCTCTAAACCCAACAGCAAACACTTCTCATTCTTACAGTCCTATTGGTATACAGTTGTTAATGCTGTTTTAAATAATATGAAGAACACAATATATAAAAATTTCTCTAAGGTTACAGCGAACTCAGTGCTTAACGGTAGTTAAAATGGTTCTATATAATTTGTTTCTGCCTAGTTGATGAAAATATAATTTATATAACGCAAATGTAAAGAAAAATAAAAATATATAAGTAATACAGTGAGTGTGGTGAAAACAATTTGCAATATGTATAGGGAAGTGATACACTGTATCCGGACGTGTAATATAACTTACGTAGCATGTTGGTTAGTAATAGCCTATTTCTACATATTTCAGGTGAGAAGGTCTCGGTAGAGCCTCATATGAAATGGTTCGTGCTTACGTATGTTCACGGTGTTTGCGTGTACTGGTATATTGCTGGGTGTGTTGCAAGTCAGGAAACTACATGAAACTCAGTAGCTGTCTGCTTGTCCTATTATTGGTAGTTGCGGTATGTTCTATGTGATACCCAAGATATATGCACCTGGTGTTATACAGATTAAATACTGATTGAGCATTTCATACATGGAATACATCAATTTTAGTTTTACATGAGAAATGCACTTATGTTTGTAGAAGTAGATTGTAGTTCATTGCTACTTGAATGCAAAAGTCCTTTGATAACTTAATACATTACATTTTTAGTTTTATACAAAGCTAATTCATTGCAGCTTTAAATAGAGAAGAGAATACACTTCTATCTACACATAATAAAACAAACAAAACATTACTGCTGTGCAGTATACTTTGAACACTATGCAATATGTCGTTGGGGAGTAGGAGCCTCGGAATAAAAGTTCTTCGAGCCTTCCCCTCCCAAGCGAAGTTACGTTATTACTAGAGTCTTAGTATGTGGTGCCGATGTTTATTGTTTTATGATTGTTGTGTTGTTCGTGACTGTCTTGTGGCATGTAGTGTCATGAGTTGCTTGTTCCGGTCCCTTACGTGTTGATCCCTTCTGAGTCATGCTCACTTAGTGTGTTGGATCCTTCCTTGGTTTCGGAATCTGCGGTCGTGCTTGTGTCCTCCCAGGTGGTTTGCTGTGTTGTTTGTGCTTGTCTACGCCTTCTTCCATAAGGGCTTTGGCGCTTGTATTCTTGATTCAGTGTGTTCGATAGAGTATCGGCTACACTATGGTTCAAATGGCTCTGAGCACTATGGGACTTAACGTCTGAGGTCATCAGTCCCCTAGACTTAGAAATACTTAAACCTAACTAACCTAAGGACATCACACACGTCCATGCCCGAGGCGGGATTCGAACCTGCGACCGTAGCTGTCGCGTGGTTCCAGACTGTAGCGCCTAGAACCGCTCGGCCACGTTATGTATTGTGTTCCAATCAGCGGCATTACGTATTATTCTGACGATGTGACTGTCGTTCTGTATAGGTCTCACTTGTGCCAGGGTGTTGCATATCAGTGTGACATGTCCTGGTGTCCCAGTTTCTCCGCAAATGCGTATTTCATCGTTAGTTAGTCCCATGCGGTTTAAATGTACCGGATACGGCCCGTGGCCTGTCAGGAAATGAACCATCCCCCCTCTTGGGTCGACATGTTTCAGATGTAATCTTTCGTTTGCGTCAGGAAAGAAAGAGTGTACTCGGCGACCCTTGTCGGATGCGTCCCGTTCTCTCTGCCATGTTTGAATCCGCCATTGTTTCATTTGTGTTTTGTTCATAATATTGGATTCTGTAATTTCGGTGACTTTATCGAGACTGTCCCTCTTAAACCAGTAAAGTGCAACTCTATAACGTATTGTTATGTCTAAAGAATAGGTCCTCAACACAACGCAAAGTGCCTCTAGTGTTGTGGTGTTGAAGCCTCCTCTCATTCTCAGGAGTACACTACGTTAACCTCGTCTTGCAATTGTCTTGTTAGTGTGTGTGTTCAGTAGGTGAGCCCACGTACTTGCGGCGAAGCATGCGATGGATTCAAATATCGCAATGTGTTAGCCCCTTATCGTCGTAATAGGTAATTTTTACTGAGTTGTGTTGAGTCTTTCTAGTTTGTGCATAATTTTGGAGGCTTTGTCAATTGTCAGTTTGATATGATAGTTAAAAGACTGTTTTGCGTCAAGATGCAGTCCTAGATAAGGTGTGGCTTGCTTCCTCTGTAAGCTTGTATTGCCTACTTTTAGAATTGGATTCCTCTGTAGTGTCCCTCTGAGCAGTAAATGTAAAGTTTTGTTGGGAGCGGTTTTTAATTTATTTTCTTTGCTCCAGTTGTTAATTTTCTGAAGCAGTTGCGTGTCTTTTGTCTCTATTACTGCTCTCGAGTTGGTTGACAGCACTACGAGCAGGTCGTGTGCGTAAGCCACCACACCTCTTACCCTGTCGTCACTGTCCAGGGTGTTCAGCAAGGGCTCGATTGCGATATCCCAGAATATTGGTCCGCAGATCGAGCCGTGTGGACATCCCTTCGTTATTCTCTTGACAGCCTTGCGTATACCAGCCCCCCACTCCGCCACTCAGCCGGTGCAGTAGTCGAGGAGGCTAATGTAGAGGGAAGCTGACAGTCTTATTTCCCTTAACCTGGCGAAGAGGGACGGCCACCACAGGTTGTCAAAGCAGTAATGTTTTACGCACGGTCTGCAGTCAAGTCGACGTTCTAACTCCTCCCAACGGTGTTCCATCGAGTTGAGATTGGGACTCTGGACGCGCCAGTTCTTTGCAGCGACATTATGGTCCAGAAGCAGACGCTGCTTTATGACGGAATGCATTGTCAAGCAGATACAGACCATCACCGCCTGCAAACTATTTTACTACTCTATCCTGAACACAGTGCAGTAAAACGTACTCGATATCTTTCCGCAGGCAACACTTTCTTAAGCGCAGTATAGCAACCACGTAATATATGTAGTGTTGGCAGAAGAGCCAACACTGTTTTTCTAGAGGACTCCAATATGCACGCGTTTAATTACACGCTGACTGGCGTGAGGTCTGGAACAGGACAATATCTTAAGAATTGCAAATAAAGTAAGTAGTTGATATAATACTTAACTTTAATCCACAATTGTAGAACATCGCTCTTGATGATACATGCTTCACATAATAAATATCAATTGAATACGGCGCCTTGCTATGTCGTAGCAAATGGCTATGCTAACTATCGTCTCGGCAAATGAGAGCGTATCGGTCAGTGTAGCTTCGCTAGCGAAGTCGACTGTACAACTGGAGCGAGTGCCAGGGCGTCTCTCTAGACCTGCCGTGTGGTGGCGCTCGGTCTGCTATCACTGACAGCGGCGACACGCGGGTCCGACGTATACTAACGGACCGCGGCCGATTTAAAGGCTACCACCTAGCAAGTGTGGTGTCTGGCGGTGACACCACAATAAACACGGTAAACACCCACGTAGTGTGATAACGTCTCCCGTGCTTAACTGTTAGCCCTACAAATGAGAACAGGATACAATCTTGAGGCATTTGCTAAACCCCAATTCTTCCGTCGGATATGCTGCAGGATATAGCGTGGGCCATCACTCCAGATCACTCACGTCAAGTCGTCCAGTGTTTAATAGCGTCGCTCTATACTCAACGTCAAGTGTCGCTTAGGGTTGACAACAGAAAAGTGTGTGTTATGAGGATCTGCTCGACCACTGTACCCTGTTCACCTTAACTCCCTGTGCAAATCATTATGCTAACTGGACGACTGATAACACTTTGAAACTCACGAGTGACTCCTTTCGCTGATTTCAAGCGATTGTTTACGACCACCTTCCACAATGCAGGACAGTCCCTGTCCGTCAGTACGTGAAGCCTGCCCGTTCTCGGTAACGTTAATAAGGTGACATCCAATAATTAGTCTACGGTCGAGGTCACTGTTAATCCTGACCCACCCATTCTGCTGTTAGCCGTTCTCTGCCCACAACGCAATACTTCCCTCAACCTGTCGTAAGGGGCGAGGCTCCCCTCTCGGGATATCTGGTAGGAGGGTCCGGATAACCTTGATCAGATAGGGTGTAAGGTCCGATAACAGTACCATAGGTACTCCGGAATTTACTTTCTGGTCAGTTCTCAGTTAAGAGTTCAAGCTGTGTCGTGTTTGCGAGGAACTTTGTAGTGCTGCGTGAGAATGAGTCAGTCAGCCTCCCGAGGAATCGCGCGGCATTCTCTGGTGACTCGACTTCCGCACGGAGGAAGACAGGAGGGGACTCCGGACTTCCCAGGCTCGGTTGGCTGCGTTCCGTCCCCTTCCGGCAACTGCGTCGCCTCTGATTACTCAGGCGCCTTCTGCGTATCCTGGTGAGCTCCTCTGCAGGACGCCGGCGGAGGAACAAGGCGTCTCAGGTGCCGCCATCCGCCGTCCTTGTCTTCTTTCCCAGTGCGCCGCCCGTCACCCCTGTGACGCATAGCGCCTACGTGACGTCACCCATCGTGTTCTTGTCTGTGACGCAGCAGTAGTCGAAACGGTGCTAGCTCCACGTATTCGACCAACATACGCTGATTAGCTAAAACATTACAATCATCCGCGAGATAGTGTGTTGGAACGAAATACATACACTGTGTGATCAAAAGTATCCGGACACCCCCAAAAACATACGTTTATCATATTAGGTGCATTGTGCTGCCACCTACTGCCATGCACTCCATATCAGCGACCTCAGTAGTCATTTGACATCGCGAGAGAGCAGAATAGGGCGCGTCGCGGAACTCAAGGACTTCGAACGTGGTCAGGTGACTGGGTGTCACTTGTGTCATACGTCTATACGCGAGATTTCCACACTCCTAAACACCCCTAGGGCCACTGTTTCCAAGGTGATAGTGAAGTGGAAACGTGAAGGGACACGTACAGCACAAAAATGTACAGGCAGACTTTGTCTGTTGACTGACAGAGGCCTCCGACAGATGAAGAGGGTCGTAATGTGTAATAGGGAGACATCCATCCAGTCCATCAGACAGGAATTCCAAAATGTGTCCGGATACTCTGCAGGTACTATGACAGTTAGGCGGGAAATGAGAAAACTTGAATTTCGTGGTCGAGCGGCTGTTTATGAGCAACAAATCACGCCGGTGAATGCCAAACGACGCCTAGCTTGGTGTAAGGAGCGTAAACATTGGACGATTGAACAGTGGAAAAACTGAAGTAACGAATCATGGTACACAATGTGGCGATCCGATGGCAGGGTGTGGATGTGGCGAATATCCAGTGAACGTGATCTGCCAACATGTGTAGTGGCAACAGTAAAATTCGGAGGCGGTGGTGTTTTGGTGTGATCATGTTTTTCATGGAGGGCCTTGCACCCCTTGTTTTGCGTGGCACTATCACAGCACAGGCCTACATTGATGTTTTAAGCGCCTTCTTCTTTCCCACTGTTAAAGAGCGATTCGGGGATGACGTTTGAATCTTTCAACACGATCAAGCACCTGTTGATAATGCACAGCCTGTGGCGGAGTGGTTACACGACAATAACATCGCTGTAATGGACTGGCCTGCTCTGAGTCCTGATCTGAATTTTCTAGAACACCTTTAAGATGATGCCATCGGATTAGGGAAGGTTGGGAAGGAAGCCGACCGTGTCCTTTCAAAGGAACCATCCCGAGATATGCCTGGAGCGATATAGGGAAATTACGGAACATCTAAATCAGGGTGGCCGGACGCGGGATTGAACCGTCGTCCTCCCGATTTCGGGTGCAATGTGCTAAGCATAGCGCCACCTCGTTCGGTAGATATTTTTGTTTTGAATGTTTGTTCCTGTAATATCCCTGCATATTGACCTCTCCTCCTGGAACACGCTGTATGAGCATTATAAAATCGTATGTTAAGCAAGACACAATTTAAAAGAACAGAGTATGCTTCATAAAAGAACTTACGTTTCCAATGAAATTATCTTGAGGTGGCAGTAAATAACGATTTTTCGTATTGGGATAGGGTATGCATCATAAAATAAGGAATAGCAAGGTGTAACGGTTAACAACTTTGAACTAGTGCAATAAGCCTATGAGAGTACACCTTAGAAAGTTATGTCGATCATAGGTGAAGCTGCTGGACATTTGCGTGGCAGATCATGGTTGAAGTGACCGCTATAGCGAAAACCTACCAATACCAGTACTGCTGGCCCAATTTTGATCACGAACGAAATAGAATCTTCCGACACGTCGGTCAGGGGCCTGAAAATGACATAGTGAAACGCTGAAACTGGTTACAAATAAAATAGGGTTGGAAACTAGATGGCTGAAAGGTGTTTAACTTGACGTCCTGTATCGCACAGCCGAGTTCCGCAATCATCTGTGAAAAGATGGACATACAGAGATTTGCACTGGGGTTCAGAGACTCGCGCAGGACAGCACAGCGCCTCACAGCGGGCATACGGTGGTTTCCGGTAGGCTGTGTCCATCAGGGTGCAGGTGGGATGGGACGTAGTGGGCAGGTAGTTTCGAGGAATACTGAGCGAAGTTTGCATGTGTCCCGCCAAGTCTACTGTAGTCTAAAGTGTCCTAAGACGGAGGAATATGCACTCTGCGATCGACTGCTACCTTTACCCTTTGCTAATCCCTTTTCGTTGCTCAGATCACCGCTACGGTACGTGGGAGATTAGCGATCGGCGCGCCGTGATGTGTGGACTCGGCGGCCGGCGTTTTACGAGCCGGGCAGCAGCAGGTGAGCACCGCCGGCGGCGTCGACACACACACACATACACAGGTAGGCCGGAGCGGCGGCCTTGCGGCTCGCGGGCAATTTGTTTTGGGCCCGGGCCGCGCGCCGTGACACGTCCCGTAATGAGGCACCGGCCTAATGACGCGGGCTCCAGGCCGGCACGCATTCCTGCGGGAATTGGCTGGAGCCGGTGCTGGACCCCGTGTCCCCCCCAGGCGGCCCAGGTAGCGAAGACAGCCGCGGCCGGCCGCCCATGCCCTATTGTGTGTGCCGCGCCGCCGGGCCTGTTCCTCCAGAGCGCGAAAGCGCGCGAGAAGGTAGGGGGTCAGGCAGTCTCGTGCACCAGCGGTGTCGTTTAAAGTCGTGGTCACACGGATCTTGCATTCGAAAGTCAGCGTTGAGGGTACTGGGTTTCTGGAAAAAGCAAACGGCGGAGTCTTTCTCTAGCATGTCAGGTATTCTGAACACGCCTTTGAATGTAGACCAACGAACTGAAGAACGCCACCTGCGTCACATGCTGGCCATCTGCCCTTTCAGTACACGCTACAGAGTTGAGAGATGCCGTATTGCCGGCCGGTGTGGCCGTGCGGTTCTAGGCGCTTCAGTCTAGAACCGCGTGACCGCTACGGTCGCAGGTCCGAATCCTGCCTCGGGCATGGATGTGTGTGATGTCCTTAGGTTAGTTATGTTTAAGTAGTTCTAAGTTCTAGGCGACTGATGACCTCAGAAGTTAAGTCGCATAGCACTCAGAGCCATTTGAACCATTGATACCGTATTGTACCTCAGCTGAAGCCCATGTTTGGTGGGTTTATGCTGGGTGTTTCCCTAAGAGCGTGCAAAAATTTAACACGACGAGCAGAATGCTGCACTGAACAATCTGAGTTAGGAGCCTGCTCAAGGAGATATGCAAGCAAACTTCTCTGAAAATGGTCCAAATCGTTCTGAGCACTATGGGACTTAACATCTGATGTCATCAGTCCCCTAGAGCTTAGAACTACTTAAACCTAGCTAACCTAAGGACATCACACACATACATGTTTGAGACAGGATTCGAACCTGCGACCGTAGCGGTCGCTCGGTTCCAGACTGAAGCGCCTAGAACCGCTCGGCCTCCCCGGCCGGCTGTTACAATTACACTATAGTTATTTAGACTAATTGGAGGTTTAACGTAGGGCCTTGTTCAGTAACTGGCGACCTACTCCATCGACAGGTTTCTATTCTTTGCTAAGGAACAAGTGACAACTGCTAAGTAACACCCGACCACTGACAGTAGAAGGATATGGAGAGGCAGGAACGTGTTAGCTACAGCGAAGCCTTCGCACGAACGCTCTGTATGCATTCTAAAGTTAATGAAGTACGATATTTCTTGAAAGTTGTTGTGGAAACGATTAGTACTATATGCCTGCAAGACATTATTTGAGTGCTTACGGTCAAGGGCGAGCAGTGGGAGAGCTCGAAGGCGGCCAGAGTGTCCCAGCTACTGTGGCCACAGTAATGGCTGCGTCCACAAGGGTCTTCTCGCGATTAAGAAAGGTCCCCGCAGCCGGAAACGCTGTTCGAAAGCATGCCGGCAGTCGTACACAGTCCTCTTCCTGCATAGCCCTAATGGCGAAAAGGAACATGCATGTCACGCCTAGGCAAATCGTTGAAGACTTCTCAACTGCTATCGGTACACGTGTCTCTGATAGAACCATTTCTTGGCGATTAAATCAAGCTGGTTTGCAGACTCGGAAGCCTGTTAAATACATCCCAGTTCCACCACGCCTTCGTCGAGAAAGAGTTTGTTGGTGAAGGGATCATGTTGGTTGGAGTCAGCAACAGTGGTCCCGGGTAACGAATCCCGCTGCATAGTGGTGATTCTGACCGCCAGTTAGTTTGTAGAGAGAAAGAGGAACGCGTTAAAAACCACAGAATGTTCATGGACGTCATCAGTACCGCCTAGGCGTTACGATGCGGGTAGGCATTATGCTGAATGGCCGAACACCGCTGCCTATCTTTCATTGAGGTGCCGTTAAAGCACAACGGCATTGCAAGCAGATTATTCTGAATCATGTCCCTCTGTCTAAGGGTTCGGTAGGTCCCTACTTCCTGTTAGTGGACGACAATGTCCACCCATAAAGGCCGCTGAGGTGTCGGACATACTGGAAAGTGAAGATATTCAACGTAAGGAACGGCCTGCATACTCGCCGAACTTAAACTCTATACAGCATTCCTGGGATGCCCTTAGCAGACGTGTTTCTCAACGAACACCCTCTCCCCGAACCGTGCAAGCACTGAAAACCGCCTTGAGAGAGTTGCGGAACAATATAACGCAAAGACTCCACAACCGTTTAGTGGCCAACATAGACAGCAAGTGCAAGATGTGGATTAGTGCTTGAGGAGCGCACATTCCTTAGCGAGAGTCCGATATCGACCGTTATGTGGGGAGTATGATCTGTGCCAAACGTGAACATTAATAATGTCTGTTATCCTACTTTCCCACGTGGTGAAATCTCTAACATTTTTCGTTGTGAGTATACCAATCCACCTCTGTTACGTATATACCGCGTTGATGTGATTATTCCCGAAACTTCCTGGCAGATTAAAATTGTGTGCAGGACCGAGACTCGAACTCAGGACCTTTGCCTTTCGCGGGCAAGTGCTCTACCATCTGAGCTACCCAAGCACGACTCACGCCCCGTCCTCACAGCTTCACTTCTGGCAGTACCTCGTCTCCTACCTTGCAAACTTTGCAGAAGCTCTCCTGCGAACCCTGCAGAACTAGCACTCCTGAAAGAAAGGATATTGTGGAGACAAGGCTGTTGTGAGTCCTGCTTGGGTAGTTCAGATGGTAGAGCACTTGCCCGCGAAAGGCAAAGGTCCCGAGTTCGAGTCTCGGTCCGGCACACAGGTTTAATCTGCCAGGAAGTTTCATATCAGCGCGCACTCCGCTGCAGAATGAAAATCTCATTCTGTGATTATTCCTGCCCAAAGATGCGTCTGTTCCTTAGCAATTGTCAAGCAGAATCACTGAATCTAGCTGCAAAAAAATTTTTACATCTTTACATCTAATGAATACATTTCGAATTAGTTTGAGGTCGGATTCATTTCTTAGCTCGTGACTTGCTGCTACACCACGTTACAATTCTTTCCTCAGCAGTAATCAACGCAAGCCGTTTGTCAGTCATTTCAACGGATGTCTTTTGCTAAAAGTTTGAGCGTGTGAGGAAAACACAATACATCTCTTCCAAATGCTATTTCTACTGCTTTAACCATTACACTGATATTGTTGCATGAAACATTCATAAAAAGATTCGTTGAAATAACTAAAAAAAATTTTGGCTCTGGTAACAAGTAATCTGGTATTTTTTCCGACATCGGAGGTCTACATTTTGTCTACAACATCGATGTTACGATTATTCAAAGGCTTCAGTGCCGATGTTTAAAAACTTAACATCGATACTTTGCAAATGATGACTATCACCGAACATCCCTAGTACCAGCGCGCGTGCATCAGTGACACTGGAAGCCCTGTTTGCTGCATTTCGCGTCGAGAAACACGTCCCGTATGAGGACGGTACAAGAAACGGATGCATTGCGTCTGCAAACACCGCCGTGAACTAGACAGTCTCGTCTGGTGATGAGTCAGTTAAAATTGTTGGGGCGCAGGAATACCTTTGGATGTGCGCTGTAAGGCTGTACTTTGTACGTGCGGGCAGTCGGACGGGTCGGGCTCCGTAGAGCTGCCACGACGCCGCCTGGCTCGCCATTGTTCCCGCGTGATAACCGGGAAAGGCGCGCGTCTGATGCAGTGTGCGCATGCGCTGTGTGTGCCTTGATTTGTCCGCACTTGCATCACTGCGGCCACTTAAAATGTCGTCGCTTGCCTCGCCACGGCTCGCTCGCTCATTGCCGAGTTGTCAGAAGTAATACCTGCTGTGTCGGATCCCACCCGCGGGCTGTGTTATTACGCGAGACACTCGCGCTTGCGTCATCCAGCTATTTCGGACACTGTGTCACATTTCGGTGTGATGTATATAATCTGTGATCCGCGCCACTCTATTAATTCATAAGACATGGAGTGCCGCAATCTTTATCCCGCGTTTCTCTAGAGCCCACAGTTTTTTGTCTCTGGCATTAAAAGTTGGAAGAGCACTGTAAGGCTATCCCTGCGTTCATTATTGTGTTGCGCAATACCTTACATTCTGTAATTTCGCGACCTTATCGTACGGCTGAGACAGGTGTGCTTACTATTTCCACTTCGCTGAACTACTTAATTCCAGATGAACTACGTTTCAGTTCGCCCTCCCAGATAGCCGCGCCGTCTAACACGCTGCTTCCCGAGCGGCAAGTAGTGCCGGTCCCCGGCACTAATCCGCCCGGCGGATTAGTGTCGAGGTCCGGTGTGCTGGCCAGCCTGTGAATGGTTTTTAAGTCGGTTTTCCATCTGCCTCGGCGAATGCGGGCTGGTTCCCCTTATTCCGCCTCAGGTACTCTGTGCCGGCGATTGCTGCGCGCCAGCCGAAGTGGCCGTGCGGTTAAAGGCGCTGCAGTCTGGAACCGCAAGACCGCTACGGTCGCAGGTTCGAATCCTGCCTCGGGCATGGATGTTTGTGATGTCTTTAGGTTAGTTAGGTTTAACTAGTTCTAAGTTCTAGGGGACTAATGACCTCAGCAGTTGAGTCCCATACTGCTCAGAGCCATTTGAACCATTTTTTTGATTGCTGCGCAAACACTGTCTCCACATACGCGTACACCATAATTACTCTACCACACAAACATTTGGAGTTACAGTGTGGTATCAGACGTTTCTGGGAGGGTCCGCTGGGGACCGAACCACACAGTAATCTTGAGTTCGGTGTGGGGCGGATTGACAGCTGTGGCCCGCTGTGGAGTTGTGAGCCACTGAGGGCTACGACGGGCAGAAGCCTCTCCGTCGTTTCTAGATCCCCGGTTCAGCACCCAGTACACACACACATTTAAACTCGCGTCTAGTGCGTGGGACCCACGCGGGGTAGCCGCGTTGTCTGAGGCGCCTTGCCACGCTTCGTGCGGCTCCCCTCCCCACCCTCCACCACCCCCCCGTCCCCCGTCGGAGGTTCGAGTCCTGCCTCGGGCATGTGGGTGTGTGTTACCCTTAACGTAAGTTAAAGTAGTGTGTAAGCCTAGGGACCGATGACCTCTGCAGTTTGTCCCATAGGAACATACCACAAAATTCCAATATTTGCTAGTGTATAGAAGGAAGATGAAACACTTTTTTTTCTAAATATCTGGAAGAAATATGAAAAAAGCCTGATCTAGGGGATAGGGGATGCTTCTGGTAGCATAATTAAAAGATAGAGAGAACACGCTGTTAAATGCACGACACGCATCTTCTATAAATTCCTTAAGGTGGGTATTTGGCTGCAACAAGGATCAGAAACGATCAAGAAATTATGAGTAAGTAATCTGAAACTGAGGTTTAACAGGAAGCAAAGCTTTCAGAGAGGCTAGTGAAATTTTCAGTAGTAATACGAAACAGGAATTAAAGTCCAAACCTTAACTATAGCCACTTGCTCGAACTGATTTTCTCTCTCTCTCTCTCTCTCTCTCTCGCTCCGTTCCTTCCTAGAGTGAACCACGTCGTGACGAGATCGTTGCGACAGTCCGTTACTCACCAGAGTGATGCACAAGACGGAAAATCGCTTCACTAATGAGTTACGGAATCATCTTTAGGGGAAACTCCTCTCACAAAGAGAACGTTTTCAAAATTCAGAAACGAGTCAAATGGTTCAAATGGCTCTGAGCACTATGGGACTCAACTGCTGAGGTCATTAGTCCCCTAGAACTTAGAACTAGTTAAACCTAACTAACCTAAGGACATCACAAACATCCATGCCCGAGGCAGGATTCGAACCTGCGACCGTAGCGGTCTTGCGGTTCCAGACTGCAGCGCCTTTAACCGCACGGCCACTTCGGCCGGCCAGAAACGAGTCATTAGAATTATATCTGGTGTTAGTCCTAGATCATCATGCAGAGACCTCTTTAAGAAACTTGGTATTCTAACTACTACTTCTCATACATGTACTCAATGATGTCCATTGTTATTTCCAACAAGACTCATTTTACACAAAATAGTTCAAAACATGAATACAATACCAGAGCGAAAAACAATCTGTATAAGGATATAAAAGCTTAACATTAGTACAAAAAGGAGTCAAACACATGGGTACTCATATATTCAGTAACTTACCAGAGCATATCAAAGGTCTTGTAAGTGATGAAGATCGGTGTCAGAGTGAATTAAAGAACTTCCTGTCGGCCAACTCCTTCTACTCCATCGATCAATATCTTCACAAGGATTGTAGCTCATAAGTCTGCATTTGAATTGTACGATATCCATGTATCTGAGTAAAGAAGTATCTAAGAAAAAACTTTGACTCTTTCCACATCCCAGAGACTCCCCTCCAAGGGATCCATGGAAAACGATAAATGTAATGTAATGTAATTGAACTAAGATAAGTGTGTTGGCTTCGTTCTTCGTGGTTCTTCAGCATCTATAAACTTTGTTAATGACGCCATGGTTCGACAACTGGCTGACTTGTATCCTTCCTTTTTATTACTGTAGTTTGAGCTGTTAGACCACTTTCAAACACCTGGAATTCCATATAAGAATGATACTGCTGTGTTAGTGTTACAGGCCAATAGTAGAAAGTAGAGCAACACAGATAGATGTTACAGAGTCAGTCAGTACTCGACATATGTATTTATTTATTAAAAAAAGTAGCAAAACGTCTATTTTTTATAAAATTAGTACCTTGAATCGGTGTCTATTAGAATACATATAACTTTTGTCTGTTCCGGACTACCAGTTTTCTGCAAAAAGTGCCTCCTAATCGATTTTTGTGATCCGTGATGCCGGCCGGTGTGGCCGTGCGGTTCTAGGCGCTTCAGTCTGGAACCGCGTGACCGCTATGGTCGCAGGTTCGAATCCTGCCTCGGGCATGGATGTGTGTGATGTTCTTAGGTTAGTTAGGTTTCAGTAGTTCTAAGTTCTAGGGGACTGATGACCACAGATGTTAAGTCCCATAGTGCTCAGAGCTATTTGAACCATTTGATCCGTGACGATATTAAATGCGCACTGTTCATTTAAATAAACAATGTCTTCCATACACTGGGATGTTCGAGCACACGATTAATGATAGTCCGTGAAATAATAATAAGTAAAATTTCAAAAAGATAAATGACGAATGACTTTACCTTGACGTCTTGTTGACATAACTATCACCTTGGAACATTATAAAACAGATTGTTTAAAACTGAGTATAGTTCACATCTGCAGCAAGGCTTGTCATTCGTCGTTGAAGACACCCAACTTTTCCTTGTACGTTTGTTTTAGCAATACTCATTTTTCGTTTAAAAGTATGTCGTACCGAGGAAAAACTGTTGCCTGTGAAGAAATACGTACCTGATTTATAGCATCGAAATTAAATATGAAGCTGTTCTGTGATCCGTAACGCGTGCTGTTAGGAGCAGTTTGCACACAGGAAATTGTAGGCCGAAGAGAAGTCGTATATTGAATTAGGGAACCATTTTGTTCCGAAGGAAATTTTTCGAAAGCGCCAGCTCCATTTGCTGTTGATTGGAGAATAAGTCAGCAGTCTCGTAACTACCTGTGATGGAAACTAGATCAGAAAAGCGTTCAACGTGGACGTCTTAAATCTTCAGCCGAGTTCGCTAACCAGGCATCCACTGGAAGTCGTAGAGACCTAAAGCGGCGCTTTACTACACGCCAGACGTTCGGTTTACGAGCCAGTCACTTCATTACATGACACGACAGCCAAGATACAGACGTACTTTCGTTCCTTTTTTTCGCGTCTGTTTGTTTTTATTCACAATATGTCTGAATGCTTGTCCACCTCCCTCGCCACTTGTCACGACTGGTTCCTTTCCTGCTTTTCTTCTTGTCGAGAACGCACGATGTAGTATCTCTTGTAATCTTGTCGGACTGCCTTTTATTATTTAATTTCATTTCTCGAACGCTCGTTTATGGCGGGAGCAGCACGACTGCCTTCGATTCCTGTAGGGAAATGTGCGTAACCATTCAGGTGTTGTGTTTATACCGACAGCCCACCTCGATCCTCGGTGTTGCTATTGTTATTCGCTTGCACCGTAAATATTTTAGTCTGTTTCATAAATTACGTTTAGCACTGGGGAGTAGTATTACACGATGCGCTGTGGAGTGGTGTGTCGGCGTATTAAATATAATTTGAAGTGAAGGCCGTTGCGACATACGGTGTCGCCGTGTAGCTGCAGCAGTCGTTCATCATCTTTACGCCACGACGTAGTCTTGTGGAAGATTCTAGCTGGATATCCGGCCTCTTAGAGTATCACCTGACGTGAAAGCGTTCGTGGATGTTGCGAGGTAGAGTTTTGTGACGCTACAGCCTGGAATTTCGCGTGTTGCTAAGTTGCAAGGCGTGAGGGAATAATATGCCAAGACAGATTTCTGCCTCGTGCTAAGGAATGTGGCCAATGAGATGGATAATCGGTTTTACGTCATGTGCAGAACTTAGAAGACGCCATATTGGATTTAGTCTTTTGGACTTTGTATTTGGCGGTTTTCACACACGTCAACAAAGGTTTTGCATGACTCCTTCATTCCGTAATTCATTGGACAGGAATCAAAAGTCGACCCTCAGACAAGCATTTATACTTATTTGTTACACTCATTTGGCATTCCATTAATGAGGTCATCAACCTAGTCCAAATTGTCCCACTCTTTGGCGGCGATTTTGTGTACGTTGCGCACAGCTCGTTTAAGTTGATCCCACACATTTTCAGTCTGGTTCATGTCCGCGAAACAGCCAGCTTACTCCATTCTGGGGATCCTGGCATGATGAATGAACGTGTTCCCGAGACCAGCACAATGAGCACGCGAGCAACAATCCATCAACATGAAATTTTCATCAAAATATTGGCGATACGGTCCCACTATTGGTTGATGAATCTCGTCCGTATACCTTAGAGCAGTGAGATAGCATCAACAACGAAGAGAGGCGCACGGTATCCCCATGTAATTCCACCGTAGAACACCGCTCCACCACCAGCTTGTTGCACAAGTGGGACACAATGTCAGAGTCTTTCGATATCACCGGATTGTCTCCAACCATATTCTGTTCGATTATCAGGGTACAAACGAGTCCGAGTTTCAAACGTAAACAACATTGGACGTCAACCCTGGGGTGTCCATTCTCTTGATTTCTTGCCCATATGTAACGGAGTCCCCGGTGTTGTGGTGTACGACTTGGTGCTCGCCATGACGGTCGAAAATGGGAATCGCATCATGCAATAGTCTCTTATCTGTTAGGTGCAATATATGACATCCTGTAGCCTCTTCGAAAGCCGCATTCAGTCCTGGAGCAGTCAGCCCAAAAGTTATAGATATGTGTAATCCTGCGCACTTGTCGAACGTGAACGGCTTTTGAAGTGCTAAGTCCTGAACACTACCTGTCAGTCCATGACCGCACCATCTTACTTTGACTCCGATGGACATGTTCGCAACTTCCCTGATTGAGAAGTCTTCTGCGTGTAACGTTATAATGCGAACCAGATTATTGGTCGCGACTGACCTTTGCGCCGTGTTGAATGTACACTCTAGTGTTCCACAGACGTCTCTAATCCGTCCCTACTGATGCTTTACCTGCATCCCATCCGTAGGTAGCGCTCAGGTAACTGTGGGTATCTTTAAAAACAATGTCAGGAAGCACGTTACTACAGACAAAGGAACAATCACAATAGCAACACACCTGCATAACATATAAAGGTTGTAATGTTGTTGCTTTAATTTGAGGTGTAATTGGTGCTGATGTTCACGACCATAAAAGTGGGTTAAAAGCTGTGAGCTGTCTGGGGAAGTTAACCTTGCATTACTGCGCAACTGTTTCACCAGGTATCCAGTCTAGCTTACCAAATTCCCAACCAGACTAACATTAATTATAATCTTTTAATAGTCATACGACAACCGGTGATATATATATATATATATATATATATATATATATATATATATATATAAGAGAATTTAAAAACAAATAAATCAGTTTATATTTGGACATTTATTTTAACATTGACCATTGAAATTTAAGCATATTAAACTTCATTCATACCCCCTAAACTGGTGCCTTATTTAGCATTGTGTGAAAATGTGAGTTTGTAATCTTACGGAACACATCAAATTTGGATCCAAGATTGGGAGACTGCATACAACACTGCATTCATAAAATAACACACGAAGAACGTTATAACATATGCAAGAGGAAATTAACCACAACCAACCGATTCAATTTTCTCCCAAAGAAGTTACGTTCGTAGCGCAATCTTGTCCGTCACGAAATTGCCACACACTGGTATACTAAATTCATACTAACTCTCTGTGAAATCTTCCCGAAAAGAATAGCTGATGGCTACTTTGATGATCACAGCACATGCTTCACATGGTCAACTTGGTTTACACAAAGAGTGTAACTCCACAATAATTTTGATAATTAAATTAGATCGAAAAGCAATTTACAAAAGAAAAACCTCGAATTGGTTACTAACGTCTTACTATTAACCTGATGGGGCAAACAATTGTATAAGCACGTGGTACTGGTCTCACAAAGTACACCCCACGTGGGTTGAACATAAAGAAAAGTTGCTATATTGAAAAATATTGTCAAGACGAGACGTTATAATCTCACGCACATTCGCATTTAAGATTGATGATTTTAGAGTACTGATCAACACGTGGTTCCACTTTACTCACAAAGTAGTGACATAGCAACTACCAGAAGATATTCTGAACTTCACACTCGAATTACACTGCGTTGCAATTTAAGATAACATTAGATATTTTAGAGCTAAACCTGAAATAAAGGTGATTACATTTTCAGTTAGGCTGAACTTAAGAAATCCATTGTCCTACGGACTTAGCAGACACATACTTAGCCGGAGATCTTACCACTTCAGACGCTCGCCGCAGACAGACAGACCTGGGCCCCTACCGAGCGTGCTTAACAGATACAAACGGAAGTGACCAGAGAGGCAGCTTCCTATACCAACATGACAAGGGACGGGCAGGGCCATACTAAGAATAGAAACCTCTCTGCTTTTAGAAAGCGTTGCTACCTGTTCCGACGTTGGTCCTACTGTTCTCTAGCAGACAGGCTTGTCTGCTACCATCAAGCATGCAACCAGAAATAGATTTGCTCATTCATCCTCTCACACAGAAGGGAAGGGGGATGACAGTATCTTATCATATACAGCATACAAAAGAAAGTGGATGTAGGTTCCGTATGAGACTGTGTGACATGAATTACATATAAACTGTGTTTTAAAGTGTAGTAGTGTGACAGATCGTTCTTGTTTATGTGTAAAAGTAACACGTTCCACTACTCAGTCTCCTCCCAGATAGTCAGAAACGCCACAGTAAATTTAGAAGAGGAATTTATGCCATAAATGACAACAGATTTAAGAAATTAACATGAAAGGAATCCAACAGAGACCTTCAAGGTGATGCAACACTTTTGTTGATGAACGTACTTACTATGAATATATGCTGCTGACACGCTAAACATCTCTCGAAACGCGTTGTATTTGGTACGAATTGTTACAATAAAAGGTCCTGAAACCACAAATCGTTAGTTAAACGCTTCCTGTTTTTTTTTGCCGGCCGTTGTAGCCGAGCGTTTCTAGGCGCTTCAGTCTGGAACCGCGCGACCGCTACGGTCGCAGGTTCGAATCCTGCCTCGGGCATGGATGTGTGTGATGTCCTTAGGTTAGATAGGTTTAAGTAGTTCTAAGTTATAGGGGACTGATGACCTCAGATGTTAAGTCCTATAGTGCTCAGAGCCATTTGAACCTGTATTTTGATGACATCTGTTACTACAATAGATATTTGTACAAATTGTGTAACACATAATCTAGAATCTACGTCGTCTCGAAACCGTAGTGTAATCGATAGTCATGAGCTGTAGTGGGTGGGACAGTAGGTTCACACGTGGCTAATATGATCATATTTGTTTACCTAAGGTTTTCTGAATATTATGGGACTTTGTTCTGCAATAGCCGATGTTATTTATTGTAAACAAGAGCGCTGTCCGTTCAGGAGAGTGTTGTTCCATTTTGTAAATGTTCGAGGGAACGTGGACCGTGAATTGCAAGGCTGCAGTCTACGTCACTGGCTCATTCCCACGCAGATGAATACGTTTCATGCTGCAGAGTCAGCAAAACGGCTACTTAATGTGCCCGTATTCTGACAGTAACGTGTTTTATAATTTCTTTCAAAATATTGTTATGTTAATAAACTATTGGTGTCATTATTCCAGTGAAATTGTTTATAACTGGCGTAATATTGCTGCAATTTATGAAACAGTAGAAGAAACAATGTACAACGCTGTGCAAATAATAAACACGATCGATATCTTATGAACACATTAAAACACAACGAAATGCACCGTGATAATTATTCCTGAAAATAAAGTATGTTTTTAGCTGTCAATTTACTTTTCAGCGTGATAATATAATCTTCAATCATTGTAATGAAACTCGTCCTCGTTTAGAAGTAGTACAGGCCAGGTGCTGATTCCACATAATGCCTTAAATTAATTGCCAACTTCGTCATCAAACTGCCTGTTATGGGTGCTCAGCTTTGATAGAGGAAAACGGTTCAAATGTCTCTGAGCACTATGGGACTTAACATCTGAGGTCACCAGTCCCCTAGAACTTAGAACTAATTAACCTAACTAACCTAAGGATGTCACACACATCCATGCCCGAGGCAGGATTCGAACCTGCGACCGTAGCGGTCGCGCGTTCCAGACTGAAGCGCCTAGAACCGCTCGGCCACACAGGCCGGCCGATATAGGAAAAAATATTAAATAGTCTTCGCTGGCAGAAACTCGACTGTGAAACAATAATGTAAATTTTAAGTGTGCCGCATAATGGCGGTGGATTGCAGCATTCCAGCGATGCTTTTTTTCACTCCGATGCAGACAATGCTATAATTGTGAAAGCTGGGACTATTTTACATAGGTTTAACATTTCTATAAATAAAATTCGACACGCATTTGACTCAGTACCTATCTGACATCAGCCCTGTAAATTACAGTACATTACATTGTGCGCCTGGATAAGCCGGCCGGAGTGGCCGAGCGGCTCTAGGCGCTACAGTCTGGAACCGCGCGACCGCTACTGTCGCAGGTTCGAATCCTGCCTCGGGGATGGATGTATGTGACGTCCTTAGGTTAGTTAGGTTTAAGTTGTTCTAAGTTCTAGGGGACTGATGACCTGAGAAGTTAAGTCCCATAGTGCTCAGAGCCAAATGAATCATTTGCGCCTGGATAAGCAGTTTACGTAATAACGCATCGGAAGACAACCATACAAACACAAAGGGCCACACTTACTCACAGAGAGAGAGAGAGAGAGAGAGAGAGAGAGAGAGAGAGAGCGCGAAGCTTTAAATGTATAAATCGGTTGAAGAACACAAATGAATACTTGTCAGTACAATGACATCGTTTTTTTTTTTCAAATACATCATTATTTTCTTTGTTTTTAAAACTGCTAATTTTCATAGTTGTTTACATAAAACACTGTCTTTACGCATTTGATAGTCGCACGACTCTTTTTATAGTTTTTGTACGTCTCACTTCACTTGCAAAATATATTATTATTACATAACGCTGTAGCTAGTATGTCGTCACTGGAAAACATTTGTGTGTCAATAGAGTCAATGAGGGAAGAGCAGAGTTTATATAACGTTAAAAGTAAGAATTATCATAACGTTAGCGAACTGAGTCGCAATACTGTATATTTGACCAAGTGAAATGCACAGGCCGAACCTGTCGACTTCAGAGGAATGTCTCTCTCTCTCTCTCTCTCTCTGACACACACACACACACACACACACACACACACACACATAATGGCTGATCAGATGACTTGAAATTACGCTCCCCGGTATCGTGCGATACAGCTGCATGAAGTACCAACCACTCCATATTGCGCCAGGTGATACGACAGAGCGACAGGCAGGGATGAGAATCTCAATAAACTCAGAAGTACGACCTCATTTGCATCTTGAATTTGCTGCTCCACTCCATTAATACACAAACGTATGGCAGTGTGTCTGTTCGTGCCTTCCGCTTGGCGGCACTTTAGTAGCAAGTTGCAGAATGCTGTGGGAGTTTCGTGGCTCATTACCTTCGACTCTAACATACCTTTGCCTCCACTGGATTCACTGAATCTCTGGTTCGTGCGTTAGCACTCAAATACGAAGTCAAACATTTTCTACAGTAACGTACTTCGCGATTATTCTCAGTCAATTGGAGCTAAACAGCTTCCATTCACGTTCATTTAATAGCTCAACTGTTTTTTAATGAAACATGAAATACTTTACCAGTTTTAAAACCAGGGATATTATTTCTTATAACTTTACTGCTCAAAGTATAAATATTTCTTTGAGGACATGTGGTCAGTTGATCGTAACTTCCTCAGTTAAGAAGTAGGGGAAAAGAATGGCACATTGTCAGAAAAGTAGATAGTAGATAGTGTCTGAAGTTCCATGCGGCTTTTCGCGGATGATGCTGTAGTATACAGAGAAGTTGCAGCATTAGAAAACTGCAGCGAAATGCAGGAAGATCTGCAGCGGATAGGCACTTGGTACAGGGAGTGGCAACTGACCCTTAACATAGACAAATGTAATGTATTGCGAATACATAGAAAGAAGGACCCTTTATTGTATGATTATATGATAACGGAACAAACACTGGTAGCAGTTACTTCTGTAAAATATCTCGGAGTATGCGTGCGGAACGATTTGAAGTGGAACGATCATATAAAATTAATTGTTGGTAAGGCAGATGCCAGGTTGAAATTCATTGAGAGAGTCCTTAGAAAATGTAGTGCATCAACAAAGGAGGTGGCTTACAAAATACTCGTTCGACCTATACTTGAGTATTGCTCATCAGTGTGGGATCCGTACCAGGTCGGGTTGACAGAGGAGATAGAGAAGATCCAAAGAAGAGCGGCGCGTTTCGTCAGAGTGTTATTTGGTAAGCGTGATAGCTTTACGGAGATGTTTAGCAAACTCAAGTGGCAGACTCGGTAAGAGAGGCGCTCTGCATCGCGGTGTAGCTTTCTGTCCAGGCTTCGAGAGGGTGCGTTTCTGGATGAGGTATCGAATATAATGCTTCCCCCTACTTATACCTCCCGAGGAGAACACGAATGTAAAATTAGAGAGATTTGAGCGCGCACGGAGGCTTTCCAGCAGTCGTTCTTCCCGCGAACCATACGCGACCAGAACAGGAAAGGGAGGTAATGACAGTGGCACGTGAAGTGCCCTCCGCCACACACCGCTGGGTAGCTTGCGGAGTATAAATGTAGATGTAGATGTAAAAGAGTACACGTTCCGCGTGTGCTGGAGACGCAGCTCTGCTGTGGTATGGATAAGAGGTGGAGATTACGGCGTGGGAGTGAAACAACGTGACAACTGGAAACGTACTCCAAAGTTGAAACACGACGGTCAGTACGATTATCCTGGGCAAACCGCCTTAATTTGCACTTCTTTCTCCATGTATTTGTAACAGTGGTACTTTGTAAGTAGAACTGTAGATTCTGCACGTGGAATTTACATACAGTATTACCCTGTGAGCAAATATATTAGAGACTTTATACATAATGAGTACCTGAAAGTTTATTGCATTATTAGTGGACTTGTAGAAGAAAAGTTCATTCTTACTTAAATTTAAAATGCTGTTACTTAACACAAGCGAGGCGCACATGTATTTAGCGGCCTCTCCATCCCAATTTTTACTTATTGCTTGAGCCTGTACCTTCGAACAGTTGGCCTTTGTCTCTGGCATGGTGAATACTTACGTTATGCAAATATTTTGTTCTTTGGACAGCTGATATAGTTTTATGCAGACAAGAGACTTTACCAGTGGGCGTTGTGAGGTAATGGGGTATCGTCTCAGTTGTGCGACTGGATTCGTGATTTCCTCTCAGGAAGGTCGCAGTTCGTAGTAATAGACGTCAAATCATCGAGTAAAACTGAAGTGATATAAGGTGTTCCCCAGGGAAGCGTCCTGGGACCTCTGCTGTTCCTAATCTATATAAATGACCTGGGTGACAATCTGAGCAGTTCTCTTAGGTTGTTCGCAGAGGATGCTGTAATTTACCGTCTAGTAAGGTCATCCGAAGACCAGTATCAGTTGCAAAGCGATTTAGAAAAGATTGCTGTATTGTGTCGCAGGTGGCAGTTGGCGCTAAATAACGAAAAGTGTGAAGTGATCCACATGAGTTCCAAAAGAAATCCTTTGGCATTCGATTACTCGATAAATAGTACAATTCTCAAGGCTGTCAATTCAACTAAGTACCTGGGTGTTAAAATTAGGAACAACTTCAGTTGGAAAGACCACATAGATAATATTGTGGGGAAGGCGAGCCAAAGGTTGTGTTTCATTGGCAGGACACTTAGAAGATGCAACAAGTCCACAAAGAGACAGCTTACACTACACTCGTTCGTCTTCTGTTAGAATATTGCTGCGCGGTGTGGGATCCTTACCAGGTGGGATTGACGGAGTACATGGAAAGGGTGCAAAAAAGGGCAGCTCGTGTTGTATTATCACGTAATATGGGAGAGAGTCTGGCAGATATGATACGCGAGTTGCGATGGAAGTCATTAAAGCAAAGACATTTTTCGTTGCGGCGAGATCTATTTACGAAATTTCATTCACCAACATTCTCTTCGGAATGCGTAAATATTTTGTTGAGCCCAACCTACATAGGTAGGAATGATCATCAAAATAAAATAAGAGAAATCAGAGCTCGAACAGAAAGATTTAGGTGTTCGTTTTTCAAAATTCAAAATGGCTCTGCGCACTATGGGACTTAACATCTTAGGTCATCAGTCCCCTAGAACTTAGAACTGCTTAAACCTAACTAACCTAAGGACATCACACACATCCATGCCTGAGGCAGGATTCGAACTTGCGACCGTAGCAGTCCCGCGGTTCCGGACTGCAGCGCCTAGAACCACACGGCCGCCGCGGCCGGCTGTTCGTTCTTCCCGCGCGCTGTTCGGGAGTGGAATGGTAGGGAGATAGTATGATTGTGGTTCGATGAACCCTCTGCCAAGCACTTAAATGTGAATTGCAGAGTAGTCATGTAGATGTAGATGTAGAGGGAGCTGTGGCCGCGCGGGCCGCTCGGCTGGGTGACCACGTGGTGCTAAACGTTACCCGGACGGGATGGGTGGTCGGAGCAGGAGGTCCATCGGCCGCGTGGCTGGGAATTCCATGTTGACACCGAGACGAGGACGGCGCTTTGTGTCGAAGGAGACGTCTGTGCCGGGAGTGCCAAAGATGGCGGACTTTGTGAACCGTATTAGCGGACATTTCACAGTTCGTATAGAAACTAATAGTAGCCAGATGAATCATGATACCTCAAAAAGAAACATGAACATTACTATAATTGGAAGGAGAAACAGCATTTCTCATATTTGTTTGTTTTATTATCCGCAAAATCGATTTTCGGTCACTTAGTGACCATCCTCAGTGCTGTAATATACAATTAAAATTGGTAGGCACCGGTATCAACAAGCTTAGAGCCTATCAGTGCCTACCAATTTTAATTGTATATTATGGCACTGAGGGTGGTCACTAAGTGACCGAAAATCGATTTTGAAGATAATAAAGGAAACAAATACGACCAATGCTGTTTCTCCTTCCATTTATATCCATTATCTGGTCGTGGTGCACAGAACACTCCATGGAGTCGCCAGTCAATGAGCATTACTATTTCCAGAATGAGATTTTCACTCTGCAGCGGAGTGTGCGCTGACATGAAACTTCCTGGCAGATTAAAACTGTGTGCCGGACCGAGACTCGAACTCGGGACCTTTGCCTTTCGCGGGCAAGTGCTCTACCATCTGAGCTACCCAAGCACGACTCACGCCCCGTCCTCACAGCTGTACTTTACAGAAGCTCTCCTGGTAGAGCACTTGCCCGCGAAAGGCAAAGATCCCGAGTTCGAGACTCGATCCGGCACACAGTTTTGATCTGCCAGGAAGTTTCAACATTGCTATTATTTGCACGACGATTCTGATGGTGTAATCAGATTGTCAATAACTTTAGTAGTTTAAAGATTAGTATCTGACGGTAAATTATACAAGTAACACCCAGCGACGAATTTCCAAAATTTAAACTCTTAATCCGATTTTGTCGATCGCCGTGTCTGTAGAAAGCTCTTAGTGTAAGCCGAAATTGGTATGAATTACAGACATGTAACTTAAATAGTACATGAGCTACTGGAGGTCAAAGTGGCCGATTACTATCGATCGCGTCAGGCCATAAGTACTCCACAGTTAAACGAAGAAAACGGTAGCAGCATACTTATAAATACAGGGGGTTACAGAAAGGTACGGCCAAACTTCCAGGAAACATTCCTCACACACAAATAGAGAAAAAATGTTATGTGGACATGTGTCCGGAAACGCTTAATTTCCATGTTAGAGCTCATTTTAGTTTCTTCCACTTACGCTCAATGGAGCACGTTATCATGTGCTGCTAGAACATGTGCCTTTACAAGTACGACACAACATGTGGTTCATGCACGATGGAGCTCCTGCACATTTCAGTCGAAGTGGTCCTACGCATCTCAACAACAGATTCAGTGACCATTGGATTGGTAGAGGCGGACCAATTTCATGGCCTCCACGCTCTCCTGACCTCAATCCTCTTGACTTTCATTTATGGGAGCATTTGAAAGCTCTTGTCTACGCTACCCCGGTACCAAATATAGAGACTCTTCGGGCTCGTATTGTGGACGGCTGTGATACAATACGCCATTCTCCAGGGCTGCATCAGCGCATCAGGGATTCCATGCGATGGAGGGTGGATGCATTTATCCTCACTAACGGAGGTCATTTTGAACATTTCCTGTAACAAAGTGTTTGAAGTCACGCTGGTACGTTCTGTTGCTGTGTGTTTCCATTGCATGATTAATGTGATTTGAAGAGAAGTAATAAAATGAGCTCTAACATGGAAAGTAAGCGTTTCCGGACACACGTACACATAACATATTTTCTCTCTTTGTATGTGAGGAATGTTTTCTGAAAGTTTGGCCGTACTTTTTTGTAACACCCTGTATATTGATTTATCTATGTCTTTGTTAATATCCGATATATGCTATTCATGAAGAAGCTGGTCAATTATTTTCTGTGTTTTAGAAAGCACAGAGACATTAGGCTCCTGGCCTACCTTTTGGTTCTTTTCTTTTGGTTCTTTTCTTTTGGTATATGTTTATTTCATTGTTTACGTATTTAATAAGCGTGTTTATGGTCCAGCCGTAGGAATATTTATTTAATTTCAGTTATTTAATTGTAACTCCAGTATTTCGTATGTGCTTAAATATGTGTGTGGGTGCGTTGGCGCGGGCGCTCTAGCCAGTCACAGCGCTCGTGAATGGGGGGACTGGATGGGAGCAACGCCCAGTCGGCGGAAAGACTTGGACAGTGGAGCAGTTTGCACCTGGTCGCGAGAGATAGAAATATTTAGGAGTGCCGTCCTATGTTCTTGTGTGATTTCCGTGGCTTCTGCAGTGAAGTCGTAGTAATCGTACAGAAGTGAATACCTCGCGAGCTGTGTTGTTGTTCATAATTAATTATGTCCTGGAGGAATTTATTGTTTCCTTGTAATTCGACTTATATTTTATTTGACTGCTGGACCATCCACACCAATAAGTGTTTTGCAGAAATACACCGCAAGCTCAAAAGTACTTCTGCTATCGTACTCATAATTTTAAGTCCTTAAGATAGTACCAAATGGCAGATACGAACCTGTGTGAAGAGTTTGACAGAGCACTGAAAGACCTGAGTCGAAACTAGTCCCCGGGAGTAGACAACATTCCATTAGAACTACTGACGGCCTTGGGAGAGCCAGTCCTGACAAAACTCTACCATTTGGTGAGCAAAATGTACGAGACAGGCGAAATACCCTCAGACTTCAAGAAGAATATAATAATTCCAATCCCAAAGAAAGCAGGTGTTGACAGATGTAAAAATTGTCGAACTATCAGTTTAATAAGTCACAGCTGCAAAATTCTAACGCGAATTCTTTACAGACGAATGGAAAAACTGGTAGAAGTCGACCTCGGCGAAGGTCAGATTGGATTCCGCAAAAATGTTGGAACACGTGAGGCAATACTGACCTTACGACTTATCTTAGAAGAACGATTAAGGAAAGGCAAACCTACATTTCAAGCATTTGTAGACTTGGAGAATGCTTTTGACAATGTTGACTGGAATACTCTTTCAAATTCTAAAGGTGGTAGGGGTAAAATACAGGGAGCGAAAGGCAATTCACAATTTGTACAGAAACCAGATGGCAGTTATAAGAATCGAGGGACATGAAAGGGAAGCAGTGGTTGGGAAGGGAGTGAGACAGGGTTGTAGCCTCTCCCAGATGTTATTCTATCTGTATATTCAGCAAGCAGTAAAGGAAACGAAAGAAAAATTTAAAGTAGGTATTAAAATCCAGGGAGAAGAAATAAAAACTTTGAGGTTCGCCGATAAAATTGTAATTCTGTCAAAGACAGCAAAGGACTTGGAAGAGCAGTTGAACGGAATGGACAGTGTCTTGAAAGGAGGATATAAGGTGAACATCAACAAAACAAAACGAGGATAATGGAATGTAGTCGAATTAAGTCGGGTGATGGTGAGGGAATTAGATTATGAAGTGAGACACTTAAAGTAGTAAAGGAGTTTTGCTATTTGGGGAGCAAAATAACTGATGATGGTCGCAGTAGAGAGGATATAAAATGTAGACTGGCAATGGCAAGGAAAGCGTTTCTGAAGAAGGGAAATTTGTTAACATCGAGTATAGATTTAAGTGTCAGGAAGTCATTTCTGAAAGTATTTGTATGGAGTTTAGTAATGTATGGAAGTGAAACATGGACGATAAATAGTTTGGACAAGAAGAGAATAGAAGCTTTCGAAATGTGGTGCTACAGAATAATGTTGAAGATTAGATGGGTAGATCACGTAACTAATGAGGAGGTATTGAATAGGATTGGGGAGAAGTTTGTGGCACAACTTGACTGGAAGAAGGGATCGGTTGGTAGGACATGTTCTCAGGCATCAAGGGATCACAAATTTAGCAGTGGAGGGTAAAAATCGTAGAGGGAGACCAAGAGATGAATACACTAAGCAGATTGAGAAGGATGTAGGTTGCAGTAGGTACTGGTAGATGAAGAAGCTTGCACAGGATAGAGTAGCATGGAGAGCTGCATCAAACCAGTCTCAGGAATGAAGACCACAACAACAACAACAAGATAGTACCTGCAGATTTTATTTAATTGCAAACTTTCATTTATAAATTTATATGTTGCATTCATAATGCGCAGTTCCCGAGTGATGGAAACCTGCGACCATTCGATTCATGTGTGTATTCATATTGTGCACTGTAGACGTAGCAGTATTTGACTTGTAATGCGGCAACCACGTATTTCAGCCCGTAGACAACGAAACCAGCGAAAACTTTTAATTGTCCAATGTCGAATCGGAGGGTACGTAGTAGTTATTTTGAAAGCCCGCAGCGTATACAAGTGAGCATTTATTATGACGTGCGCTGAGTGTAATCTGGGTGCTGTCTCAAGCCATGATATGTGATATTTGTGGTTTTCATATGAATTTTATGTATGACAGGAGCCGCTCGGGTACAGGTAATGTACTTTATCACCCTTTGGTGTAGCAGGTGAATACAGTTACATAACAAATATTGGTCTCTTTTAATATATTGTCATGTATGTAAAAATATAAGGGGCATTCAAATGAAACCCGGTCACTAGTATAAAGTAACAGTAACGATTTTATTAACTAAAATATGTTGTTATACACAGTACACTCACTCAAAAATAATCGACAAAACTGTTGGCATATTTGTCCCATTACGACAAATGTTTCAAATGCCTCGAAGCACTATGGGACGTAACATCTGAGGTCATCAGTCTCCTAGACTTAGAACTACTTAAACCTAACTAACGTAAGGACATCACACACATCCATGCCCGAGGCAAGATTCGAACCTGCGACCGTAACAGCAGCGCGGTTCCAGACTGAAGCACCTAGAGGCGCCCGGCCACAGCGGCCGACCCCATTACGACACTAGCCGGTCGATTCCATCCTTGAAGAAGCTAGTAGACTGCTGTCGCATCCCTGGCCTGGAACCAGTTCGTCCGTTGCTAACAGCTAGTAACCGATGGTTCTCGTCCGCGGTGATTCTGTGGTTGCCCAAGACTAAAGCATTCACTTCCGCAACCGTTTCCGGTGTGACGACACGATGAACCTGTCCAGGACGAGCATCGTCTTCCAGTGACTCGAGCCATTCCACAACACCTTAACGACTCAGACTGTACTTACCGTGCGCAGTCTTCATCTGTCGATACATTTTACGGTCTCCAACTACCTTCGCTGCCAAAAATCGAATCACTCCTCGTTGTTACTAGTTACTCGCCAGCATATTAGGTAATGGACGCAAACTTCTGTGACCACCTTTTCTTCGCCGTGAAACCACACTGGCTCTATGTAATCAAACGTTGCGCACGCGTCAGTCTCTCTGCCAATAGATGGCGCCAGCATACCCTCAGTTACTTGGTGCCACATTACGTGTAAGGCGAAGGTAGACGCACTGACCAGGTTTCATTTGAATGAACCTCATGGTTTCTAATCCTTTATGAACATTTTAAGGGCCCACTCATTGTGAAGAAGATATTTGTATAAATTTCGAAACCTAGGTCAGGGGCTCAATAAACCTCTGGTTTGCAACTGCCTGGCTGATTATTTCAGCCCCTTCAGATTTATTGAGTTGCCGAATAGCAGCCATATATAAGATTTTGTAATTTAATACAGGCCCAAAGTAATTTTCTGGCGAAATATGGACTAAAGCCACACAGATGTGAGTGATACTGACAGGAAAATACAGATCCTTCTCCATTACATTTTCTTCTTTCCGGCTGACTGAAAGAACATAGCCGGCCGGGATGGACGAGTGGTTCTAGGCGCTACAGTCTACAACCACGCGACCGCTACGGTTGCAGGTTCGAATCCTGCCACGGACATGGATGTGTGTGATGTCCGTAGGTTAGTTAGGTTTAAGTAGCTCTAAGTTCTAGGGGACTGATGACGTCAGAAGTTAAGTCCCATATTGCTCAGAGCCATTTGAACCATTTTTTGAAAGAACATAATGAGGGCAATGGGGGGGGGGGGGGGGGGGAGATTTTCCAACGACGAGGACGGTCACTCAGCGGGTCTCGTATGGCTCCGTGATCAAAGGAGTGGGTTTCTATCATCGAGGAATTGAACGATCGACAAACGTTCCGACCTATGTTTACAGAAAATTGGTGGCAGAAGTTTCATTATAGGAAATATTGATAACTCTGGTTATTTTTTATCTTCATAACAGCTTTAAGTTGGTTTACTGGGCGCCAAAGAGTACAATACGATGTGACGTACTAGGAAACCTCAGGTGGTGTAACAACGTAGTAGCTGACTTCATGGTGACGGGAACAAGAACTGATTACAGCATCGGAATTTAATCATTACTTTTACAATTTTCATTTTTCGTATTGTATAAATAATCGCCGCAGAGGTTTTGTGCATTTTCAGGCTCTTTCTTGCGATGGACGACCCTCGACCTCGTGTAAGTTGACTCCAGCAGGAGAGATTTTTCCGTTTTGCGTAAAAAATAGCTGTCAGCGCTCGTTAGATCACTGCGACGTTCATGCAACAAATAAAATAACATGAAAACACTCCGTAGTGTTACTTTAAACAATAATGACCATGAAAACTGATCAACATACACAGTAGATCATAAGAGGCACTTGACCATACATAGTGGAGGCGAACTATTCCCTGTTTTATTATATTTTATTTATATTTTTAACTGCGATTTTAAAAACAATATAGTTCCTTTTCGTATCCTAGCTTCCAGAGTGTCGTATATTTCCAATGTGCCTCCTGCAGATTCCGCTCTCATATACACTATGTGATGAAAAGTATCCAGACACCGCCAAAAACATACGTTTTTCATATTACGTGCATTGTGCTGCCACCTGCTGCCAGGTACTCCATATCAGCGACCTCAGTAGTCATTAGATATCGTGAAAGAGCAGAATGGGGCGCTCCGCAGAACTCAAGGACTCCGAACGTGGTCAGGTTGTAGGGTGTCGCTTGTGTCATACGTCTGTGCGGGATATTTCCACACTCCTAAACATCCCTAGTTCCACAGTTTCCGGTGTGATAGTGAAGTGGAAACGTGAAGGGACCTGTACAGCACAAAAATGTACGAGTGGACATCGTCTGTTGACTGACAGAGACCGCCGAAACCTGAAGAGGGTCCAAATGTGTAATAAGCAGACATCTATCCAGACCATCACACAGGAATTCCAAACTGCATCAGGAGCCACTGCAAGTACTATGACACTTAGGCAGGCGATGAGAAAATTTTGATTTCATGGTCGCGCGGGTGCTCATAAGCCACACATCACGCCGGCAAATGCCAAACGACACCTCACTTGGTGTAAGGAGCGAAAATATTGCACTACTGAACAGTGGAAAAACGTTTCGTGGAGTGACGAATCACAGTATACAATGTGGCGATCCGAAGGCAGAGTGCGGGTATGGCGAATGCCCTGAGAACGTCATCTGCTAGCGTGTGTAGTGCCGACAGTAAAATTCGGAGGCTGTGGTGTTATGTTGTGGTCGTGTGTTTCATGGAGGGGGCTTGAGCCCCTTGTTGTTTTGCGTGGCACTATCGCAGCACAGGCCTAAGTTGATGTTTTGAGCACCTTCTTGCTTCCCACTGTTGAAGAGCAATTAGGGTATGGCGACTGCTTCTTTCAACACGATCGAACACCTGCTCATAATGCACAGCCTGTCGCGGAATGGTTACACGACAATAACATTCCTGTAATGGACTCACCTGCACAGAGTCGTGACCTGAATTTTATAGAACGCCTTAGGGATGATTTGGAACGCGGACTTCATGCCAGGCTTCACGGACCGACTTCGATACCTCTCCTCAGTGCAGCACTCTGTGAAGAATGGGCTGGCATTCCCCAAGAAACCTTCCAGCACCTGATTGAACGTGTGCCTGCGAGAGTGCAAGCTGTCAGCAAGGCTAAGGGTGGGCCAACACCTTAATGAATTCGAGCATTACCGTTGGAGGACGCCAAGAACATGTAAGTCATGTTCAGCCAGGTGTGCGGATACTTCTGATCATATAGTGTAGCTCTTCTGTCTCCCTTTGCGCGTAATGGTTTCGATCATCCTCTTCTTCTTCTTCTTCTGTAATTTGAAATGTGTACATCATCTTGCTATGTCACCTGGCCTCACTCACACAGGACACATGCCCATGGCATCTCATTAATTTTCCTCCGACTGTATTCATTACAGTTGTGCCCTGTCCGCATTCATTTTTAATTTTGTCACGTAGTGTCAACCTGCAGCACCATCCCCCTGTTTCCATCTCCTTTACCAAGAAGTCACACTTAGAACTGTGAGTTATTTCCGATGTTTCTGAGCCATACATTCCAATATTTGCTACAACGATTGTAAATATACTTATCTTCCTTTTTCATTTAAAACTGCGATTTAATTGTCGGTTTGCTCGTCTACCTTGTCCAATGCAGTTCTTAATTTCACTTTTACTAGATCCATCTTTGTCAGAAATTACTATAATTTTTAAGAGTCCACAGACGTTACTAGCCCAGTGTTTCTGTTCCTGACTCAGTCCTCCGGTAAACGAGTACTTCTTCCTCTCTAAGTGCTTAACCCCATTTATGATATGCGTTGTGCACCTTTCTAGCCTAGTAGATTACGTCATTCTCATTTTCTGGAAAAACGATTTGGTCATCAGCAAAATGCTACGGAAACACCTTGCCAGCATTTGAAGACCCTAGGGCAAAATTCAACTATATTGTAAATAATGTAGAAGCTATGGCTAATCCTCGTGGTAGAGCACCTCCATTACTTGTACGCCGGCACAGTAGCCGCTGAGCATAGCGCCACCTTGTTGTGTGCCCACAGCGCTGCCGCAGCTGCCGCACCAGAGCGACGTGGAACACGCGGCCTCCCTGGTGCTCTACGGCTGCCAGGCGCTGCCCATCCGGCTCAAGATCCTGCTGGACAGGCTCTTCTCCAGCGTCGGCCGTCGACAGCTGGCCCAGCTGCTGCTCCAGTTCGGCTGGACGCTCGACGACTACGCTCGCGGCTACATCGTCCGGGTAAGTACAGCGACCCGGCTCTCAGCCAGTCCCACTCCACCATTAGAGTCCTCTCAGATTCTTCCTCTTTGGAAAGCACTCACCCTGTCTCGGTCTGAGCATCTGGGTACCTTAGCTACAGTAATTTCATAAGAACATGCGGAAACTAAACAGGAATATCGGAATTCTCCACAGGACATTTACTGCAGAGGTCGTCGTGGCCCGACTGTAGATGGAGGGCTGGGCAGGAGTTCCTGTGGTTGTCAGGTTCAAAATGGTTCAAATGGCTCTGAGCACTATGGGACTTAACCTCTGAGGTCAGCAGTCCCTTATAACAACTTAAACCTAACTAACCTAAGGACATCACACACTTCCATGCCCGAGGCAGGATTCGAACCTGCGACCATAGCGGTCACACGGTTCCAGACTGTAGCGCCTAGAACCGCTCGGCCACTCCGGCCGAATTTCAAGAAAGGTCGTGGGACAGATGCACATAATTATAGGCCTATATTGTTGACGTCAAAATGTTGTAGAATTAGGGTACATGTTTTCTGCTCACTTATTATGACGCTTTTGGAGAACGATAATCTCCGGAATATAAGACAACATGGGTTCCGCAAACAGAGATACTGCGAAACGCAGCTTCCTCTGTTCCTTCATGAGATCCATACCGCAGTAGACAACGCATTCGGAATAATGCCGTGTTACTTGACCTCAGAAATGCCTTTGACATCTTCCCGCCTTGCCATTTAGTAAAAAAAAAAAAAATACGAACCTGCCGAGTATGTGACCAGATTAGCCAATGGATACGAGACTTCCTGACGTAAAGACCGGAACACGTCGCTCTTAATGGAACAAAATCGACACATGTAATGATAATTTCCGGTGAATCCCAAGGAAGTGTGATACGGCTGATAATGTTTACAATGTACATAAATGATGTGCTAGAAAGTGTCGGAAGCTCTGTAAGACTGTTCGCAGATGATACAGATGTCTATAAGAATATAGCAATACCATAAGACATTATTAGTTTGCAAAATTACCTACTGAGGATTGATTATGAGTGATGCAGGCTTTCGCAGTTGACCACACAGTAAATAAACGTAATTATTGCACATACATAGGAAAAGAAATCCACTACTGTACAACTGCACAAGTGATGAAAAATTGCTGCAAACGTATCTGTCACAAAGGCAGTAACTATCTAGAGCGACCTTAAGTGGAATGACAACATTAAACAAAGAGTAGGAAAACGAATGCCGAACTGAGATTGATAGGAAGAATGTTAAGTAAATACAGCTCATCCACGAACGAAGTGAGGTCCAAGGCTCTTGCTCAACCGATTCTTGAGTACTATTCATCCGTCTGGGATCTTTATCCGGTAGGACTGACAGGGAAGATCCAACGAAGATCCTCACACGATCGTTTAGTCCGCGCAAGAGCGTTACAGAGACGTTCAACAAACTCCATTGGGAGACATTACAAGAGAGGCGTTGTGCATCACGCAGAGGTTTACTACGGAAACTTCGTGAGAGTAGTTTCAGCAAGAGTCGAACAAGATATTACTTCTCTGTATGCCCATCTTTTATAGCGATGGTTGCGGGAATCGGCTGTTCGTTAGAGGATGCCAAATTAAACACCTTTCAGCCGTCAATTTTCAAGCTTATTTTATTTGGAAACCAGTTTTAGCGTTTTACTAAGCCATTTTCAGGTCCCTGACCGACGTATAGGAATCGTCTACCTCGGCAGGTGATCGTTGAAGTGGTCACTGTAGCAATTATGTACTAATACCGGTATCGCTGGGCCCTGTTTTGATAAAAAAAAACCTCGACAATTTAAATCACAGTTGCAGTTCGTCATTCATAATGGATAATGGATATTCTGAAAAAAGTATGTACAACTTGCTTCGACAGAGCAAGATACGATGACAGAATTCGAAAATTGTTCTACGAGTACTTTCAAACTAATGCTAAAGCATTACACCTAACATGTTGACATGCGCTGTACGACGTCATCTATGCACTTACAGCAAACATTCGACGGAGTTCTTACGACTTTCATAAACATTATTCTTACCTGTAGGAAACGTGATGAATGAGGTGAAGGAAGAAGTTGTAAAAAGACACAAGAGTTTTTTTTACCCTTTCAGAGTAAGAAATATGATGAACTTAAAAGAAAACTAAATCCTAAAACTTTATTACTCTTTTAGTAATTCAGTGGAAAGTATTAGAAAAAAAGCAGTAGGCTATGAAAGGGTCATACTAAATGCAATAAGCTATGAAAGGGTCGTACTATCTGAAAGTAAGGTCGTTGCAGATGCATATGACTTCTTAGGAACAGCACTGTTAAAAGTAGCATCAAAGGATCTTTTGAGAAACTGCTAACTTACGACGGGTGTTCGTGAAGTAGCGCAACACATTTTTTTTTCTCTGCCAATTTCGTTTGACGAAATGCAGAATTTGTTGTGGGAGATCGTGGAATACTCCCATTTCAACCCGTATAGTTTCACGAAGTTCCGACAGGTGGCGGTGCTACGCGAAGCCATCAAAATGGCGTCTGTAACGGAGGTCCGTTACCAGTAGAGAGCCGTCATTGAGTTTGTTCTGGTGGTAAACCAGAGCATCACAGATATTCATAGGTCTTCGGAAACCGGTCAGTGAACAAAAGCACGGCGAGTCGCTAGGTGATGTGCCTGTCATCATCGCTACAAGGTTGTGCAAACCTGCCCCATCTGCCGCGTGCCGGCAGGCCGTATACAGGGTGTTACAAAAAGGTACGGCCAAACTTTCAGGAAACATTCCTCACACACAAATAAATAAAAGATGTTATGTGGACATGTGTCCGGAAACGCTTAATTTCCATGTTAGAGCTCATTTTAGTTTCGTCAGTATGTACTGTACTTCCTCGATTCACCGCCAGTTGGCCCAATTGAAGGAAGGTAATGTTGACTTCGGTGCTTGTGTTGACATGCGACTCATTGCTCTACAGTACTAGCATCAAGCACATCAGTACGTACCATCAACAGGTTAGTGTTCATCACGAACGTGGTTTTGCAGTCAGTGCAGTGTTTAGAAATGCGGAGTTGGCAGATGCCCATTTGATGTATGGATTAGCACGGGGCAATAGCCGTGGCGCGGTACGTTTGTATCGCGACAGATTTCCAGAACGAAGGTGTCCCGACAGGAAGGCGTTCGAAGCAATTGGTCGGCGTCTTACAGAGCACGGAACATTCCAGCCTATGACTCACGACTGGGGAAGACCTAGAACGACGAGGACACCTGCAATGGACGAGGCAATTCTTCGTGCAGTTGACGATAACCCTAATGTCAGCGTCAGAAAAGTTGCTGCTGTACAAGGTAACGTTGACCACGTCACTGTATGGAGAGTGCTACGGGAGAACCAGTTGTTTCCGTACCATGTACAGCGTGTGCAGGCACTATCAGCAGCTGATTGGCCTCCACGGGTACACTTCTGCGAATGGCTCATCCAACAATGTGTCAATCTTCATTTCAGTGCAAATGTTCTCTTTACGGATGAGGCTTCATTCCAACGTGATCAAATTGTAAATTTTCACAATCAACATGTGTGGGCTGACGAGAATCCGCACGCAATTGTGCAATCACGTCATCAACCCAGATTTTCTGTGAACGTTTGTGCAGGCATTGTTGGTGATGTCTTGATTGCGCCCCACGTTCTTCCGCCTACGCTCAGTGGAGGACGTTATCATGATTTCATACGGGATACTCTACCTGTGCTGCTAGAACATGTGCCTTTACAAGTACGACACAACATGTGGTTCATGCACGATGGAGCTCCTGCACGTTTCAGTCGAAGTGTTCGTACGCTTCTCAACAACAGATTCGGTGACCGGTGGATTGGTAGAGGCGGACCAATTCCATGGCCTCCACGCTCTCCTGACCTTAACCCTCTTGACTTTCATTTATGGGAGCATTTGAAAGCTCTTATCTACGCAACCCCGGTACCAAATGTAGAGACTCTTCGTGCTCGTATTGCGGACGGCTGTGATACAATACGCCATTCTCCAGGGCTGCATCAGCGCATCAGGGATTCCATGCGACGGAGGGTGGATGCATGTATCCTCGCTAACGGAGGACATTTTGAACATTTCCTGTAACAAAGTGTTTGAAGTCACGCTGGTACGTTCTGTTGCTGTGTGTTTCCATTCCATGATTAATGTGATTTGAAGTTATAATTACATGGAAAGTAAGTGTTTCCGGACACATGTCCACATAACATGTTTTCTTTCTTAGTGTGTGAGGAATGTTTCCTGAAAGTTTGGCCGTACCTTTTTGTAACACCCTGTATAGCTGTTACTCCTGCAATGTTAGAACGTACGGGCCGGCCGAAGTGGCCGTGCGGTTAAAGGCGCTGCAGTCTGGAACCGAAAGACCACTACGGTCGCAGGTTCGAATCCTGCCTCGGGCATGGATGTTTGTGATGTCCTTAGGTTAGTTAGGTTTAAGTAGTTCTAAGTTCTAGGGGACTATGACCTCAGATGTTGAGTCCCATGGAGCTCAGAGCCATTTGAACCATGGAGAGGTTATTGATGCAGCAAGACGTTGCCTCCGACGTCCATCGATAGCTTGGGGGCATACAAGCCCTGCCCGTAAGTTGGCGTAAGGCCGTCACATCGGAGATTATGCTAAAAAATAGGGTCTTGCAGCCAGTAATACGGTGTGTCGGCATCCTGAACAAAACAAACCTGCTTTCAAAAAGAAAGTGTCGTATTTCTTCTTGAACGCCTCACATCTGTGAAGTATAGGGCAACGAGTGTATTTTCCCCAACAAATCAATAAAAACTTTAAAAGAGGGAAAGATGTGGGCGGTGGGGCTGGTTGTGAGATGTGAGGTGTGGGTGACATTTTGGTGAATTGAGAATGAGGTAACTGACTGCCACGGAGGGGCAGGTGTAAGGCCCCCAAGGCCCCAGTGCATGTAGTTACGTCAGTGCTCGACCGTCTGAACACCTGCAGCTTCTGGAAGAAACCGCAGTCGCCGTTCGGAACTGTATGTAGTCTGGTCGCCAGCGCTGACTCGGAGCCCGCGCCCTCTCCCTGTGGCGAAAGCCGCCCCCGGCGCCGCCCCCGCACCTACCTGCCGCCCCCATTAGCGCCGGAGAACAAAGTAGCCCGCTAATGGCAGGGGTCGCCTTTCGGCCCATTACCGCCGCAGTCGGCGCTCGGTCCGCCCCCACTTGTCCTCAGCCCCCGACATGTGTAACTCTGCGGACACCACTCAACGCCACCGCGGCACGTTTCTCACCATTTACTTTTCCGTTCCAGCAGCGCAAGGGCATTGCTAGTCATTAAATCTGTATGGCGTTTAATCGTGGGCCACTGAAACAAATTGCAATCACATCAACAATGTACCATCTCTCTCTTCGACTGTGCTAAAGTGGACGACCTAAATCACATTTTCTTTGGCTGCAAATATCGGACGGATGTCAATAACACAAGCCCTCTGGTACATGAATTACCAGCTTTAGCCCCTGTATTGTTATCGTAAAAGAAATGTTCAAATGTGTGTGAAATCTTACGGGGCTTAACTGCTAAGGTTATCAGTCCCTAAGCTTACACACTGTTGTTGTTGTTGTAGTCTTCAGTCCTGAGACTGGTTTGATACTACTCTATCCTGTGCAAGCTTCTTCATCTCCCAGTACCTACTGCAGCCTACATCCTTCTGAATCTGCTTAGTGTATTCATCTCTTGGTCTCCTCTGCAATTTTTACCCTCCACGCTACCCTACAATACTAAATAGGTGATCCCTTGATGCCTCAGAACATGTCCTACCAACCGATCCCTTCTTCTAGTCAAGTTGTGCCACAAACTCCTCTTCTCCCCAATTCTGTTCAATACCTCCTCATTAGTTATGTGATCTACCCATCTAATCTTCAGCATTCTTCTGTAGCACCACATTTCGAAAGCTTCTATTCTCTTCTTGTCCAAACCATTTATCGTCCGCGTTTCACTTCCATACATGGCTACACTCCATACAAATACTTTCAGAAACTACTTCCTAATACTTAAATCAATACTCGATGTTAACAAATTTCTCTTCTTCAGAAACGCTTTCCTTCCCATTGCCAGTCAACATTTTATATCCTCTCTACTTCGACCTTCATCAGTTATTTTGCTCCCCAAATAACAAAACTCCTTTACTACTTTAAGGGTCTCATTTCCTAATCTAATACCCTCAGCGTCACCCAACTTAATTCGACTACATTCCATTATCCTCGTTTTGCTTTTGTTGATGTTCATCTTATATCCTCCCTTCAAGATACTATCCATTCCGTTCAACTGCTCTTCCAAGTCCTTTGCTGTCTCTGACAGAATTACAATTTCATCGGCGAACCTCAAAGTTTTTATTTCTTCTCCCTGGATTTTAATACCTACTTTAAATTTTTCTTTCGTTTCCTTTACTGCTTGCTCAATATACAGATTGAATAACATCGGGGAGAGGCTACAACCCTGTCTCACTCCCTTCCCAACCACTGCTTCCCTTTCATACCCCTCGACTCTTATTACTGCCATCTGCTTTCTGTACAAATTGTAAATAGCCTTTCGCTCCCTGTATTTTACCCCTGCCACCTTCAGAATTTGAAAGAGAGTATTCCAATCAACATTGTCAAAAGCTTTCTCTAAGTCTACAAATGCTAGAAACGTAGGTTTGCCTTTCCTTAATCTAGCTTCTAAGATAAGTCGTAGGGTCAGTATTGCCTCACGTGTTCCAGTATTTCTACAGAATCCAAACTGATCATCCCCAAGATCGGCTTCTACCAGTTTTTCCATTCGTCTGTAAAGAATTCGCGTTAGTATTGACTTATTAAACTGATAGCTCGTAGTTCGGTAATTTTCGCATCTGTCAACACCTGCTTTCTTTGGGATTGGAATTATTATATTCTTCTTGAAGTTTGAGGGTATTTCGCCTGTCTCATACATCTTGCTCACCAGATGGTAGAGTTTTGTCCGGACTGGCTCTCTCAAGTCTGTCAGTAGTTCTAATGGAATGCTGTCTGTAGATGAAGATGAAATGGGAGATGTGAAGAGTTTGACAAAGCTTACACACTACTTAACTTAAATTATCCTAAGGACAAACACACACACACACCCATGCCGGAGGGAGGACTCGTACCTCCGCCGGGACCAGACGCACAGTCCATGACTGCAGCGCCAAGACCGCTCGGCTAATCCCGCGCGGCATATTGTTATCATCAAAAGACATTTTTTGCAGATGAAATGTGTTCGCAGTTACGAATACGAACAACCGTCTGTTCTATAAGGGAATGACGACAATGAAAATTTGTGTCGGACGGAGAGTTGAACTTGGCTATCTGTGCATGACTCACGACCATACCCAGACGTCCATAAATCTTCGTTCCTGCGTCACAACCTGTTCTCGGACAGACGTTATGTATTTCCCTCATGCATCTTTCATCCAAACATCATAGTCACTGCAATGTTGGATTTATTAGTCAATACCAGGCAGCGACTTTCACTTAAAATGTCCTCCTGGGCACAGGAATTATATTACGTGTGTGCGAGTACAGTTTTTGACGCTGGAACGACAACATATGGGAGTTTGGCCCTGATCGTGATTCGTGTACAAGTAGCCAAAGCGGTCAGGGCGACGCTCATGTAAAGTGAGATACCCATGTACGAGCTCCAGTCCGGCACACATTTGAACTATGGTCGTTGCCGTACACTGCTGATGTCTGTTCGTTTTCGCAGTTGCGAATACAATTCGTGTGTTTCAAAACGGCTGCATTCGCCACAGTGTCCGTCTTCTAAACAACATGGGCATTGCAGCTTCGTATTTTCACACAGTAAGGTTAGCCGGCCGGTGTGGCCGAGCGGTTCTAGGCGCTTCAGTCTGGAACCGCGCGACCGCTATGGTCGCAGGTTCGAATCCTGCCTCGGGCATGGATGTGTGTGCTGTCCTTAGGGTAGTTAGGTTTAAGTAGTTCTAAGTTCTAGGGGACTGATGACCTCAGATGTTAAGTCCGATAGTGCTCAGAGCCATTTGAACAGTAAGGTTAAAAGAAAGTGTCGCGTTATTCTTCAGGAGGTGGTATTGGTCAAAACTGGAACATATGTTCCTGTAATTGTATGTCGTGGAACTAATACCTGTTGAGGTATGGGCCATTGATTGTGACAGGTAATGTGTAGTATTTACAGGTAAGTCAGGATTCATAAGAGATGGCATGGTAAATTACCACAGTACATGCGTGTCGGTAGATGCAAATCCTCCAGCAGTCATGAAGGTGAGACGACATAATCGCTTCCCTAAATGTATTTTCGCTGAAAGATTCATAACGGGTGTTGTGTATCGCCGATTTGTGCGAGATGAATTACCAGCGCAAGTGGTAAAGAAAATGGACTTTGATTTGTATTCAACCGTGCACCACGCCATTTCTTATGGATTAAGCGACAGTAGCTCACCACCACGACCCGTGAGCAATCTATTGGACAAAAGCATGCCCTCCCTTTCACCAGACGTGAACCCGTTCGATTTCTGGTTAAGGCGACATTTACAGACTTTTTTGTATGCCCGACCCATCGACAATGTGCAGATGTCACACGAGAGTGCGACCAACGCGTATGACGCAAATCGAATCGCTGCCTTTAATTTAACTTGTACGTATCAGAGTGTGTACTTTGTATACGTGCACCTACTTCGAAAGAAAAAGAGACACTACAGCTAGTGAGGTATAGCGGCGCAAGATCAACTACAGTTGATTTCCAGGCTGGAGTCCTGGCGGAGAGGACATACAATGCAGTGCAGGAAAACAAAAAGTTGTTCACATGTAAAAACGACATCGATTTTGATCCGATGACGGCATGTGCCACCTGGGGCATAGCAGATGTACTGATAATGGTTTCCACGTCGCTCGCCAATAGATAGTGTAGTCCATCAGAGCAGCATCTGTGCCTTCCCTTCAATAGGGAGCGCCCACACGCAGAAGGCTCAGTGTGAAGCGAGCAGGCAGTCATGCCACGGAGACTCACTCTTGCTTCCTACAGCCAACTGAGCGATTCTGAAAGGGCTCAGATTGTGGCCTTCCTAGTGGGCTTTTCAGAGAACTAACGTGATGCGTCAGCTGTGCAACGACGCTGCTATCAGTCATCACGTGAACATTCTCACGCCCGTAGGCGAGGTTCTTCAAGCCCACGCAGCACAGACGTCCGCGAGAATAGTCCTATTATAAGGGCACCGGTGGCAGATAATACAGCACAGATAAGAGGGCTTGTGAACCCAGATATGTCAACACCGCCTGTTGCGAACCGGTTGCTAGCAGTTGGACTACGGGCACGTACACCTCTATCAAGTCTTCCACTCACGCCACATCATCGACTAGCACGGCTCGACTGGTTCCTTCGCTTTGGGGGTGGAATCGATCGCCGCGGTCTTCAGCGCTGAAAGCAGATCCTGCCTGCACGTGATGGTCGTTTACGTGTACGACGTAGAACGCGTGAACACGGTCGTCCAACACACACTAGGGCAGCCTCAGGGCTTATGGTATGGGGTACGATAAGCTACAACTCTCGTTCACCTTTGGCACGCTAACCAGCGACCCAGCGCTCGGTACGTCAAGAATGTTGTTAGACTCGTTCTTACGCCGTTCTTGCAATAGGAAGGTCATGTGATGTTCCAACAGGCTAATGCTAGCCCACACACTGCCCGTGCAACTCAGCGTGCTCTGAAAGACGTGTAGCAATTTCCCTGGCCAGCAAAATGTCTCTAGTTGAGCACTTGCGGAATATGACGGGACGAGAGGTGACTCGTGCGACACGTCAGCCAACAACTTTTTCAGAATTACTTGAACTCGTCGAGAAGAACTGTATTGCAGGACAGTATTCGTCATTTACACGATCGACTAGTCAGCCCCCGCATTACCGCCCGCGCAGTCTATACCACGTACTGATGTGGGTGTTTCGGCATGGGTCGACACCTGGTACGTCAGAGCCGCTTGTGCTACAGATCTGTAAATGCAATCATTTCATGTACTCTGTATGCACTGTTGCATGTGAACAGAGTGAAATGGAAACCTCAGTATTTTACCGGCAGTGTGGAATAACTAGGAAAGCCTGGACATGACTGGGTCGGTCGTCGAAATATTTGTGCAAAATCTGAAATTCAAACTCGGCCGGCCACCCGGAAGAACACCATTAATGTGTGTAGTATGGTTCAAAATGGTTCAAATGGCTCTGAGCACTATGGGACTTAACTTCTGAGATCATAAGCCCCCTAGAACTTAGAACTACTTAAACCTAACTAACCTAAGGACATCACACACATCCATGCCCGAGGCAGCATTCGAACCTGCGACCGTAGCGGTCGCGCGATTCCAGACTGTAGCGCCTAGAACCGCTCGGCCACTCCGGCTGGCGTGTATAGTATGATCACTGTTAATTTTGATACTGTATTACAAAAATATTTTTTCAAGCAAATGTTTAGTTGCAGAATGAGATTTTCACTTTGCAGCGGAGTGTGCGCTGATGTGAAACTGCCTGGCAGATGAAAGCTGTGCGCCGGACCAAGACTCGAAGTTGGGAACTTTGCCTTTCGCGGGCAAGTGCTCTACCAGCTGAGCTACCCAAGCATGACTCGCGACCCGTCCTCACTGCTACAAATCCGCCAGTACCTCGCCTCCTACTTTCCAAACTTCACAGAAGCTCTCCTGCGAACCTTGCAGAGCTAGCACTCCTGAATGAAAGGATATCGCGGAGACATGGCTTAACCGAGTTCGAGTCTCGGTCCGACACACAGTTTTAATCTGCCAGGAAGTTTCAAATGTTTAGTGTTTTGCCAAGTAAGACCCCATTTATGAGTTTTATGAATCTGTTCGTGTTGTCTGTCTGTTAGTCGGTATTGTTTCTTCAATGAGACGTGTTTCTGTGTAGTGTTCAGATTCGTTAACTGTCAAAGATGGATTACATACAAATCCAGAGTTTTACATATAAAAAATTTTACTTGATAATTACTTTGATTCACCGAAATTCTGACGTACGATTTGTCGGACGCCATGGGAATTACGTCACTAGCCATTAGAATGAAAGACGAAGGTTTAGCTCTGAAAGGGTGTGGTGAGTGCGGAGGAAACGACAGTTAGGTAGTTGTGGCGACAGGCGGCAGGTTATAAAGCGGCGCGTATGTTTTCGGGATCAAGAATTGAAGTTGTGAACCTGTAAGGCTGAACAACAAATGGAAGGGTATCCACGGGAGTAGCTGATGTGGGAATTTATTATTAGTGAGCACTTGAGTTAAAGGCAATGAATGTAACAAATAAGTAGGTGCAGAAAAAAATTATTCTAGGCTCAAATTGGTGTTATTTTTCTGCCAATATCTGTGTTGTTTTTTGGTAACATTGCTGTTATTTTTTGGCAGTAACGATTTATTTTTGAAAAAATCCAGAATTATTTTTGGCCAAACCAGGTGACTTTTTTGGCCAGCTTCGATGTTGTCTTTACTAGATTCGGTGACACTGTTTTTCCCAGACTCGCTGTTTTTGCCAGATTCGTTATTTTTTGGCATATTCGGTGCTAATTTTTTGCTAAATTCATTCTTATTTTTTACTAAATTTAGTCTAATTTTTTGCCAAATTCGGTCTCTTTTTTGGCAAATTCGGTGGTTTTTTTTTTCTAATTTCGGTGTTATTTCTTCTAATTTCGGTGTAATTATTTCCAGTTTCTGTGTTATAGTTCTGTTCAATTTCGGTGTTATTCTCTTTCCAATTTCGGTGTTTCAAATTTCGGTAGTATTTTTAATGGTACACGAACATCAGATTTGAGGAAGTACGAACTCAAAATTCAATTTCACTATCCAATAACTATGAGTTACGAATATTGGTATACTGCTGTCCCTTAGATTTACAACATATTTTGTACGGGGAAAGGACAAATTTCGCGACATTTCGGAAAAATCGCCGATTTCGAGATATTTCGTAAAAGTTCTTGAATCCCTGTTAGTTTGCTAAACACCTTGAAATTCGCGTTATCATTCTTGGTTTCGTTTTCGTGAAATTTTCGTGTCCCTAGATGAAAGTAGATCTCATCAGTCACAAATTTTAATGGACGTTAAATATGATAGGCAATTAAAAAGGACCGGTAAACTCAAATGACGTATAGCACGTTAGTTGCGGCCGCATTAGTCCTGGAACAAGGATGTTGGCTGCACGTAACTGGCGTGGCGCCTCCTTTCAAGAGCAACACCGACTCAAAGGAAGGCCTCGGCGCTTGTTGGTGACGTCACGTCAGCTAGGCACGGCGAACGCCAGGTCTGTTGCAGGCATACTCATAATGGCGGTGTCTCCCTCTCCGACACAGGAAAATGTGAAACTATTGGCGGTAGTTGACCAACACACATTGTTCTGAGAGATTTCTGCAATCAATTAATTGTGCAATTCATTAAAATTCTTGACAAATAGTGTACTCCTGAACTTAAATTTCCACCTGTTTTAAGGATTGACATACAAAAACAACTTCATGGTCCAGGAGCAACAGAATTCGTGCTTCTTTACCTTATTTGTAAATCTGAGGAAGTTACGTTTGTACTGGGTTGCTTTTACAAGAAACTGTGAACATATTGGTGCTCTTCTTTAGGTATCTTGGTTAACTATGGGGTGAGGAGCACTGAATGTTAATGAAATATCTTGCGATTGTACACGTTTGGGGAAGGGTTGGGGGGACAGAAGAAGAGGCAAAAGAGAGATACTTGTTTTATCAAATAAAATTTTTCTATCTTATAAAGTTTCTCCTTTCAGTGGCAAGAGGGGAATATTTATCTTTTCTAATGTGCATGTTTAAAAAGTTTTAAGCTCAGCAGTATTTTCGATGTATGAAGCTATTTTGTTTCCTGTTTACAATTTCTTTCGTTTTGAAAACGACTGTAATCTAATGACTGGCAACAGTTGGACATTTACACATGTAAATTAGGTCACATTTCCAGTGACGATGTCAAACGAAAATAAATAAATAAATAAATAAAAGAAACGAGTTCATTGTAAGGGGGTTGGGGAAAGTTTCGATAACAAAATGGATCAAGTAAATATAGTTACTTGAATGTAAAATTTCCGAAGCTTGCAGTGGGGCAAAGCATCCTCTCATATTGATCTACGTTTGTTTCGACAGGGTTCAGTAATACAGAACTATGATTTTCATTTGTAGCTTTACGATTGTAAGAAAATCTTTCATCTAAATAAAACTGCAGAATCCAAAACAGTACCAAACATTTTGTCCAAAAATAAGAGATTTATAGTGAGAAGCACGCCCAGGCGTTTCTGCGTGCAACAGACCTGGCGTCCGCCGTGCCTAGCTGACGTGACGTCACCAACAAGCGCCGAGGCCTTCCTTTGAGTCGCTGTTGGCCTCGCACGCAGCGCTGGCCGTGTTGGCTGCCCCGGGCTCCGTGCCTCTCTCACACTGGCTACTCGCCCCCCCGGCGGCTGGGATGCGCCGCTCGCCGCTCGCCTTGTCTTTAGCTAATCTCTTCCTGTGCGCTGCTCGCGTTCATATTTAAAACCCCAGCCCTTAATGTCGCTGCAGCTAGCTACCGTAGTTGGCCGCCCTTCCTCCCCACGCCTTCCCCGTGCCGAAAACCGCAGCATCCTCCCGCAGTTCTTTCCGGGATCAGGCCGCAGCGTTGCCGGGATAAGAAGGAAAGGATTTCCCTCTCGTTAGCGAGCAGGCCCGCTGCCGCCGATGAATAATGAAGCAGCGTGGATGCCGGCAGGAGAAGTGCAGCCAAGAGCGCGCGCTGCCTTTTAACTCACCGCTAAACTCCCACACCGCGGCGCTCCTTCCCAGCATTAATTAATAACCGGCTCTAGAATGATAAAGTCTTGTCCGTATCATCAGACACCGTAAAATAATTAAAACCGCCGAGCATCCCCCCGCATCCGCACTCCCTCCGTGAGCCTTCGCCACTTTCATAAAGAGAGGAAGATTACTGAAATAATTTCACAACACTGTTGTCGCCACATAAGCTGCTCATTTATATTTCACATACAGCGCTATCATTGTCTTTGTCATTATAGTCACTCCCGTAGTGTACGTAGTACGATCTGATTTGTTCCGAGCAATTATCTACGGAGGCACAAAATTTTCTCGATTTACTGTTTCACTCAAATCCACAACCTTCAGACGGTAATTCCCAGTTCTATTATGGCCAGCAGTCAACTTCATTACGAAGTCATGCAGGTAACAAGGCATCTCTGATACGACGTGTCACCGTGAATGCGGCTAAGGAGGGTAAAAATCTGAATGTGGTCAGTACAGGTCCGCAACATTGATCCAGAAGGAATAGTACAACGTTATTCTTGTTGTAGGCGTATGTGTGTGCTGGTATGAATTATTAACTGATGGTGACTTTGACGCACGGGTAAAACACAAACATTCATCAGGGACACGCTTGGCCTGCGTGTTGCTCCCATTATTTGTTTGACTTTATAACGTGAATGACAGCTGACCCGAAAGTGATAACATACGGAATGAGAGGAAACAAAACGCCTTAGAGGCATAGTTTCGGGCGCAACATAAAGTACGCTTTGAGCTCTCTCAATTTCTCTTCAGTAAGAGATACTGCAAAACTAGTAACATCGTCAAACCAAACAGCAATTTGTCATTGTGTTGACATTCACCAGAAATTTATAGATCTACGCCCTGCAAACTACTATGTTATATTTGCATGACAGGGGGCACTTCCCATGTAACACTTACCAGGGCTCTTCCTGTTACATGTAAGTCGCGCGGGAAGAATAATGGGTAGGGGCCTCGGTGCGCGTTGTACTCGTAATTAATCTAATCCTGTCTTCGTGATCGCTACGAAATCTATGCATAGACGGTTGTAGTATATTCCTAGACCATTCACTTAAAGCAGATTCTCGAAATTGTATAAGTAGTCTTTCGCGGGATGTTTGATGCTTCTCTTAAAACAAACACCAGATCAAGTTTTTCAGCATCTCTGTGACCTGTGATTTTCGGCCCTGCTCTTCTGTGTATACGTCCAGTATGCCCCGTTAGTGGTGTCGAAGTTGAGTGACTGTAGGAAGATACAAGACAGGCAAAATTTCCAGTTGGTGTGATGAATGGCAGCTGGCACTAAACACGAAAAATGTTAAGTTAATGCGGATGAGTAGGAAGATTAAACCTGTAATGTTCGGGTACAGTATTACTAGACGCAGTCAAGTCGTTTAAATATCTGAGCGTAACGCTGCAAACCGACATGATACGGAACGTGCGTGTGAGGGGTAGGGAAGGCGAATACTCGACTTCGGTTTATTGCGAAAATTTTAGAAGGAACTGGTTCACCAGTAAAGAAGACCGCATGTAGGACGCTGGTGCGACCTATTCTTGAATACTGCTCGAATGTTTGGGATCTGAACCAGGTCGGATTGAAGGAAGACATCAAAGCAATTCAGAGGCGGGCTGCTAGATTTGTTACCGATAGGTTTGAACAATACGTGAGTGTTACGGAGATGTTTCAGAATCTCAAATGGGAATCCCTGGAGGGAAGGTGACGTTCTTTTCGAGAGACACTCTTGAGAAAATGTAGAGAACCGGCATTTAAAGCTGACTGCCGAACGATTCTACTACCGCCAATATACGAGGGATATCCGGAAAGTAAATTCCGATTGATCGCGAAATGGAAACCACTTTTTAAAATCAGAAATATTTTGTGTGTAACAGTTAGCTACAGCTTCCAGCCACTGCTCTACATAGTCACCACTCCGACTTGGACATTTGTCATAGCGTTCTACCAACATTCCAATACCCTCTTCATAGAAGGCAGCCACCTGTGCTTCCCGCCAATTCTCTACGCTCATCTATAGCTCCTTGTCTGTGCGAAAATGTTTTCTTCATAGCCAGTAGTTAATGTGAGCAGAGATGAAACACAGAGGGAGTCAATTACGGGCTGTAGTGCGGGTGATCAAACACTTCCCATCGAAAACGCTGCAGGAGCATTTCCATTGCCCCTGCAGATTGCGACCGAGAATTGTCACAAAGTGGGAACCGTATGAGAGTTCTGTAATGTGGGCTGCATAACATCGGGCGAAACCTCTCACCAGGACCTCATACTTGGCGGGAGACACTATTTTCTACGCATCTTTATGTGCTCACCACGCACTCAGAACTGGAAAGAGTGAAGTGATGTAACCGACACTCATACTACAGACACTGTCGAACACATATGTGCAAAGCTTTATTAGATTTTCACAGTGGTTTCCATTACTTGACCGATCGGAACTTACTTTTCGGATATCCCTCATACATTGCGCGTAACGACTACGGTGATAAGATAGGAGAAATTAGGGCGCATACGAAGGGATACAGTCGTTTTTCCCGCTCTCTGTTTGCGAGTGGAACAGTAAAGCAAATGACAAGTAGTGGTACAGGGCACCCTCCGCCACGTACCGTTCTGTAGCTTGCAGAGAATGTATGTAGATGAGGATGTACACACTACAGCAATATTCTAGGGTGAGTGCTACGTAAGTAATCTGTTTTGTAGTGTGACTGCATTTTCTTAGTAACCTATAAATTAATCGATGTCAGTCATCTACGACTGAACCCATGTGATCGTTCCATTTGTTGTTATTCCAAAGCTTACCTCCACATTCTTCTATGAGCTGACTGATTAGATTTGCGCCATTGACATTGCTTTAATACGATATTACAAATTTTCTTTTCTGAAGCAAACTATTTTAAATTTGTGAACTTTTAAAGCAAGTTTCCATCTTTTGTACCATATTGAAATCTTATCAAATGTGAGTAAATATTTTTATCTTTAAATAACATTTTAGATTAGGCGTTATCGTCACTGTTATTGAGATGAAATGAAACAATATGTTTACTGTTACCAGTAACTGTTTATTTATCTCCGCGACGCGTTTCAAAGGTTTCAACTTCCATCATTAGGTGGATTTACATTTGTTAGTATGACGTTTGTGTGTTTTGTGTTATGATTATTTGGAGGAACTTGTGGCACTGTCTTTAGTGCACGTTTGTTTACAAAATATGACAGTATACGTATAATGTGTTACGACAGTAAAAGGAACCTATGACCACTGGAGACAGTGGCACAAGTTCCTCCAAATGATCGTAACACAACACAGACACAAATGTCATACTGACAACTGTAAATCCACCTGATGGTGGAGGCTGAAATCTTTGAAACGCGTCGTGGAGATAAATAAGCAGCGACTGGTAACAGTAAACTTGTTGTTTAATTTAATATGAGTAAATAGTTGTGCGAGGAAGTGGAAGTAACACATTCTTTCATGTATCGTGAGTCAACCGACTGCGACAGGGGAAGTTTTTGGAAGGTGGGATAAGGAGCGTAACACGGTAGACCGAGTGGCTATGAAGAAGCTCGCCAATATTTGGCGGAACTGAGCGATAGGAAACGAAAAGTACAGAGATCCAGCTTATTGAAACACTCGTGGACCCTCGAGACCAGCGTTTTGACGTACTTGAGTTTTGTCCTGGAGCAGAATGCTGTACATTAAATGTATTGAAAAAAGAACTAATGAGCCCATTATCAAGAAATTTAATATCTCCTGGCGTCTTTCTCTCGTGCCAAGCAAAAAATTCTCCAGTTGTTTTGTTGTATTGTGGAAAGAAATGGACAAAATCTTCATGGATAGAAAGATCGAGAGTACAAGACCACGGGTGAGAACAGCGATCAGGTGGATAGAGCACATCAAGAAGATATCAAGTCTTACTCTTCTGCACTCCATGAGAGAAGCTGCTAAGAGTCCAGTAAGGCGACGCTTGGTTCATGGGGTCACGGCAATCAGCAATAAGTACGACGACCTGTAATGATGATGATGATGTCATTCCCGAGAGCTACATCATCTTCGAAAAGTCTACTATTAATACTGACTGTCAGATCATTAATGTACAACATGAATAGCAAAAGCCTCAAAACTACTCCCTGGAGCAGACCTGAAATTCACTTAATCCATCGATGAATCTCCATCCCAAGATAACACGCGGTGTCGTCGTCCCTACCAAGCAATCAATAAAGTCACAAATTCTGCTTGATACCCCATAAAATCTTATTTCCGTTAATAAACGTCGGTTTTGTGTCGAGTCAAACGTTTTTCGGGATACGTACAAATGATGCAGGAGGCGGAGACTGAAAACGGGGGAAGGACAGGGTACGGGGAAATGTCTCTGAATTTCTGAACAGAAGGAAATGAGATGCGTGACGATTACGACGAGGCTGGGTTTCTTTCCCACGCGAAATGTTCTCACACTCGGTCTCGATGTAAATTGCCGTCTCTGCTGCGTCGCAGCGCCTGTTTTACATTCTGGCCTCACCGCATGGGCGGCACGGAAAGGGCGGACTCCGTACCGCACAGAAAGTCCGCCGTCAGAGGGAATTCCACACGCAGGTTCCGGCATCGCTCTTAGGAAAAATCTCCTCCTATCTTACAATCGTGTTAAAGAGGACGAACGAATTGGAGAAGAGTTTGCACCATACTTATCAGATTAAAAAAATTGCGCATCGATAACAGGTTTAGATAAAGTCACAAAGGTTATTAATCGTATTTGGAAGACACGGAAACTGCTCGAAGAATGGAAATGTGTTGTCATAGTACAGTGATTTATCGAGGGCTAAACCATTACGGGGAAACATACGTCATACATATTGGCTACAAGTTGCTGCCTGCATTTCTTATTAGCATAGTAGATCTGAAAGTGCAGTAGGAGCCTAGCAAAGGAGGCGGTAGAAGAGCGCAGGAAGGCATGGAGAACTTGACGCTGATACCACTGATAGGACACAGGCCCTTGAAGGACAATAAAACAGCTGCAACGTTTCGGTATTTCAAGAAAGTGAAGATCATGAAGAACAGTAGACAGGATGAGAAGACGCTACAGGAGAACTGAATTATTAAGAGATGTTAAGGCAAGGATGATATTGGGAAGCATTTCTTTTCATACTATGGTGTACGTCAAACAGGGAGACTGGCTTTTTCCCATGCTGTCCTGTCTGGTACACGATGAAGCGATCACAGCGGAAAGCAACAACCTCGGAAAGCAAGACAAAAAGGACTGCAGGACATACGAGGATATCTTCCATTTGCGGATGACATTGTGATACTAAGTGGGACGGAATACTGATAAAGTTATACTATAACAAGAGTAGGACTAAATACTGCCCACAACAAGATGATATTGCCTGCCACTTAGATTTGAAACATCAGGAGGCACCGTACAGTACAATGACGCATTAATCTAAGAGAATAAGTAACAGGAAATGTAGCAGTAATGAAGAAGTGAAAGGGGGGACGAAGAAGATCACAACTACTTCTCTATGTCCAGGAAATTTTGTTGTTAAGAGAGGATAACAACGGACGTTAAAACTAGTGATTTCAAGACACCATCGACGAACGCAGTGTTATCTAAGCTTGAGATGGTAGAGTTGTAAACACGATATACAGAAAACAAACGAAGAATAGAATATCTTTAGGAAGATACTGGACCTAAAAAGAGAAGATAAAAGTTACGAATCAAGGGAATAAATGTGCCGCATCTCGAGGGCCATGGAAAAAAGTACACACCAACTAACATTTCACGACGAAAAAAAAGAGAGATGAAGAAGAGTTGCGCCAGCGGAAGAGATAACCTTAATAGGGCACTAAGATATCATAAGAAAACCAGGACAGAAGACGGAAATCGAAAGAACTATCACGGCGTCTTAAGAATTTAGGTAAGTCATGGACAGCTATATCTGGATAGCGGCACGGGGTTTTGAACCAATATCCCCCAGAATGCGAGTGTACTTGTCTTACCATTGCGTTACCCAGCTCGATGCCCTTGAGGTAGACGCCTCAAATTAAAAAAAAAAAAACGGCTTTGAGCACTATGGGACTTAACTTCTGAGGTCATCAGTCCCATAGAACTTAGTACTACTTAAACCTAACTAACCTAAGGACATCACACATCCATCCCCGAGGCAGGATTAGAACCTGCGACCGTAGCGGTCGTACGGTTCCAGACTGAAGCGCCTAGAACCGCTCGGCCACCCCCGCCGGTCTCAAATTTCACCGTAGTGATAGTTGCTGCTGGGACTTTTTCACAATTCGAAATATTTGGTGCGGCGTACTATCATTTCAGATGTCAGTGCAACGCAAGGCTTAGAAACGCTTTCTTATAAGGTAATAAACCATCGACAGCTGAATTAACACAGAGGAATAACATAGGTAATGCGGCGAGCCGCATTGTTAATTCACGACTGTAGTCACAAACTGCTCAAGTGATTGCTCGGTGTTTTTTACCTTCTCAAAAATCATGCAGGACGGTCAGTGTGCAAGGCATCGACCAAAATATGTTACTACGTCATACGTTGGGTCACTCTTATTAACGCTTCCATTACATGAGCTAAAATGGCATTTCACTTCTTTCAGTCAGTCATGTACCAGTGACAGAAATAAAGTTGTCGAGTAAGTTACGTCGTCTGCAACGTATTCTTTAGAAAGGCGACAGATCTTACGAGGAATTATGTAGTTCACACAAGGCAACTATTACCCGCAACATTTTTTTTTATCCTGTTATGAACTGCGGTTCTGCACTATCCTGTATAACCATCGCCGGCTACTATGATGGTAACAGGGAGAAAGGTCCCATTGTTCCAAAGTTACTCTTGGTGCCATGGTCGCTTAGCGGCGTTACTCTTGTTGCCATGGTGGGTTGATCCAACGGGTATGACTTCGTCTCACGGAAGACAGTGATTAGTATGACAGCACGACGGTACCTCACAGACATCTTGCGTCTTCATGTATTACCTTAAACGCGACAGCACCGTAGTGCAATTTTTCAACACGATAATGCTCTCCCATTCATGGCACGTTTGTCTATGAACTATCTGCACGATGCTGAGATTCTCCCGTGGCCACCAAGTTCCCCATATGTGTCCGATAAAACACGTGAGGGAGCAGCGCGAAGGTCGACTCCATGCTGTGCCATTATCTAGGATTTCAAGGACCAGTTAGCCTGCAGCGTTTGTGGGCCAACTTGCCTCAGATGCAGCGCCAGCCAGCATGATACCCTTCTCAACAGAATAAGTGGATGCATCGAGGCCAGGAGAGGTGTGATGTCATACTGCTAAGTGGGATCATACTGCCCATTTCTTTGTATAAGTGACTCGATTATGTAATCAATGGAATAACGTGATATACTCTGTCAACCCGTTTAGTTTCATTTCCTCTCCTTCTCCACTTCTAAGTGACTTACTTTGTTTTTCAGGCAGCGTAATTAGTTGTGATATAAGCGTATCGCCCTTGGTAATCAACCTATCAACTAGTGAAAGTCGCATTCAAATGGTTCCCGAGATTAGCAGACAATAAAACGTGGCACTGAACTTTGATTCATAAAGGTCGATTGAGCTGCCCCAACCGAAATCTTTTTAGGCAACCCTCAATGCTATTTCTGGCCTTCAAAAATCATGCCCGAGATTTTCATATTTTCTCGTTCGCAACGCACGAACTGTTAGTCCTACAAAAACAATGAATACGACCTTTTTATAGGAAATTTAAAGTAGTTAAACTTCGTAATGGGATGCGCCTTCGTTGGAGGACACTGTATTCCAGTTATTTAAGAAAAACGTTCAAAAATAACCTCCAAACGCACCTGCACTCCAAAACTCATCCCTCACCAGTCACGATTCCTAGTATGTTGTTTGTGGTACTCCTTCCTACCACTATACAAAAATTTAAGACTAAACAAAATAGTCACAATATTCGAAAATTTTTGGTCTCTATTCATTGGGGTATTACGCCACCAGCATAATCGACTGATTCGTTAACGTTATTAATTCAAACGTGACCTTGAGGATATGAACCAGAAACGTCTTCTGTAAACGTAACGCTAAAGCTAATTACGTTGACAATTCGAGCCACACTAAAACCTTACAATCATGGTAGTTTTGCAGTCGGAAGATCTGACGAATAACTGCTGCAACTGTTTCTTTTATGCTGTTAAAATGCATAAAATTTACACATGGGTCAGCTTTATAATTTCTGTTTGCTCGACTAAGCCGATGGTGTAATAAGGCCAGCCAATGAAGAAGAAAAAAGTCTAATTTGAGAAATAATTAGCGCAGTCACAAATTTTTGTACGGTGGTAGGAGGGAGTGCCATAAACAATACACTAGAAATCCTGAACGGTGGGGGCTGAGTATGCGCGTGGAGCAGCGTTTGGAGGTCACTTTCGTACATTTTCCTTTACTGACTCGAAAATTATGACTTGTAAGCGAAAACGCTTCAGTTATGTTAATAGCGCATTTGATTGTGTATGGGAACGTGTATCTCATTAAACATATTACAACTGTTGAGCACCACCTTGCAAAAATACTGAAGCGTGATTTTCAGTGGGATCATGTATATACTGGAAACTGGTGAACTGTACATATCAGGAAACAGCGTGAGCCGGCGTGCGCGGCCGGTAGTAGAGTTATTTACTGGGCCGAATCGTCCGCCATGTTTTCGCCAACTCTTAAGATTCGGCATTATTTACCTTGTGGGTGTTAAACCTAATCCGCATTCTCGCATGTTCGTGCAGAAAGGGAGTAGGATCACGAAGTTGTAATATTAATATCCCTCAACATTGGCATTATTTAAAAGGCCCTAGAATTATGACATACATGAAGTCAACCTTAGAAGTATATCCATACAGGCGTATTTCCCAAAAGTAAGATTTTATGTTATTTTTTGCTCATTAGGTTAAATTAGATGCTGCCCTGCAGGGAGGTCTGAGTAACCACCCCACCCCCTCTTTCCCCTGCCCACACTCCCAAACACGAAGTATGAATATCTGGAGCTCACGCTGCTGTTAAAAGTCTTTGTGATTAACACAAAAATAAAACAGATCATTTCTAGTTTGCTGAGTTGTGGTCAAAACTTTATTCTTTGAAGTTATGTCACTTACACAGGTTCCCTCACAATGACCAGTCCGCTATAAAAATATCTTGATTATGACTCATCCTATTGTACATAAATAGAACAGCGGTTACATATTATTCAGTTTATGTATTTATGGTCACGATAAAGACTTACAAATAAATCCCAGTGAATAAACCACTGAACTTTCCGAATTCCGAAAATACGTCAGGAGCCGAAAAATTTTGAGACGAACTGATTCAGTATAGTTTTCGACTGGGGAAGAAAACGCAGTTGTAAACATCTGGTTTCATGTTTAGAACTACTTTTCTTAACATACAGTTACAACACACGGTTGAGCGCCAGACACTGGTTCCCAGTTGTGAGATCGTGACCCCTTTTTTTCTTCGTTTGCGATCGCTTGGAATTGTAAAGACGTGAAAAACCATTTTTGCAATGTTTAGTGCAATTCACAGCTGAGCAGTCACCAAGTATTCATGACGAATTCTTCTTTCCATTTAATTGAAAATCGCCATTTACGTCGGGACTCACATGAAAAGAAGTATGAATATCCTATACGTTGTGGAAACATTGGGTATTGGGGACACGTTTTTTTAATTATTATTTTTAGTCATCAGTCTTCTGACTGGTTTGGTGCGGCATGCGGGCCCGCCAAGAATTCCTCTCCTGTGCCAACCTCTTCATGTCAGAGGACCACTTGCGGCCTAAGTCCTCAATTATTTTCTGGAGGTATTCCAATCTGTATCTTCCTCTACATTCTTTGCCTTCTGCTGCTCCCTCTAGTACCACGGATATCATTCGCTGATGTCTTAACAGATGTCCTATCATCCTGTACCTACTCCTTGTCATTGTTTCCCACATATTCCTTTCATCTCCGATTCTGCGCAAAACATCCTCATCACTGTCCACCTAATTTTCAACATTCGTCTGTAGCACCACATCTCAAATGCCTCGATTCTCTTCTGTTCCGCTTTTCCCACAGTCCAATTTCCACTACCGTACAGTGCTGTGGTCCAAACGTACACGATCAGAAATTTGTGCCTCAAATTAAGGACTATGTTCGAAGCTAGTAGGCATCTCTTGTAGAGGAATGCCCTTTTTGCCAGTGCTAGTCTGCTTTTGATGTCCTCCTCGCTCCATCCATCATTGGTCACTGGCTCGGCACACAAGTGAGTGGTTTGTATCTGGCTTCAGGACGCGTGCGGCGAGCGGCTGGACTCGTGGCAGATGTGCTCGGCGGAGGAGGAGTCGGCGCTGGTGCGCGCGTGCGTGCGCTTCGCGGACACGCACTCGCTGGCGCTGCAGCTGCTGGCGGCGTGCGACGGGCCGCCGCCCCACGCGGGGGTGGGCGCCGCCGCCCACCACACGGCGCACGCGCTGCCGCCCTCGCCCGCCAGGACGTCGCCGCCCGCCTCCCCGCCCCATGCCGCCCCCGGTAAGTACAGCAGCCGCCCCACACCTGCAGTTGCCGGCCGGTGTGGCCGTGCGGTTAAAGGCGCTTCAGTCTGGAACCGCGTGGCCGCTACGGTCGCAGGTTCGAATCCTGCTTCGGGCATGGATGTGTGTGACGTCCTTAGGTTAGTTAGGTTTAAGTAGTTCTAAGTTCTAGGGGACTGATGACCACAGAAGTTAAGTCCCATAGTGCTCAGAGCCATTTTTGAACCACACCTGCAGTTCACTGGGCGCGACAACAAACGGCTACGGAGAAACCAAGTTATCGGTTGCCTGAGTACACTGACGAAAAGCGTCTGGGCACCCCTGTATAATGCGGAATGTCACCAGAGATGGACCCGCCAGTTCAGAAGAAGGCCGGGAGTATTGTGTTGTCAGTGAAGAAAAAGTAACAGCACAATGGGTCAGCAAGCAGAGATCAGTGGCGTCGAACGAGACTAGACACTGTACGTCATGCGAATTACAAACCCATCAGGCATATTAGGACCGCCGGCCGGGATGGCCGAGCGGTTCTGGGCGCTACAGTCTGGAACCGCGCGACCGCTACAGTCGCAGGTTCGAATCCTGCCTCGGGCATGGATGTGTGTGATGTCCTTAGGTTAGTTAGGTTTAAGTAGATCTAAGTTCTAGGGGACTGATGACATAGAAGTTAAGTCCCATAGTGCTCAGAGCCATTTGAACCATATTTCGACCCTTCTGAAGCTCCCCAATTCGATCGTTGCTGAGTGTGATTCTCAAGGGGAGACACAGCTAAACCGAGATCAGACAGACAGGGATCGTCAAGCATTGACGAAGGTGGTTGTAAAGAAATCGTTTGAAATCAGCAGAAGGAATCACTCCCAGATGCTACCAGCAGTCAAACTAGCACGATGACTGTGCGTAGAGAGTTATATAGAATGTCCTATGATGATCGAGCGTCTTTTCATAACCCACACATTTCTGTCTTACACAGAATAGCAGCTTCAGCACAGGCCCTTTCCTTCTAACGGACTCCACTCTAGAGCAAGTCATATCTGTTTATTGTTATGGAACCTCTTGATTTCTTTTTGGTTTCCGTTCTAATGGCCATGTCAGTATTTTATGAACTCTAAGTAGCCAATTTGAGGACACTGTCTATTCCAAGTCGTTTGTTCCCGTTGTACATCAGTGTTGCCTTCGGTTTATCGGTTCATGCTGGAGATTCTGAGGAACATTATAATTCTCCTGTTCCAAAATACCGGCCTGTAGTGGCGTAGTTAGATGGCGGGGCTGCCCTCTTTATGTGCCCCAACACACCTGTTTTTCTTTTCAAGTTGGCTCCCTTAAAAGGTTGCTACAGCCATCGGTCCATCTCTTGAGGTTTCCTACGGTATCTTTCCCTGTTTCTCATCGTGGCTGTTGATGAGAATTGGCTTAAAAAAATGGCTCTGAGCACTATGCGACTTAACTTCTGAGGTCATCAGTCGCCTACAACTTAGAACTAAATAAACCTAACTAACCTAAGGACAACACACACATCCATGCTCGAGGCAGGATTCGAACCTGCGACCGTAGCGGTCGCTCGGTTCCAGACTGTAGCGCCTAGAACCGCACGGCCACTCCGGCCTGCAGAATTGGCTTCCCTACGCCTAGAAGAGTCCACTTGCCACTCCCCCAACCCCTACGTTGTGGACTGACTAGCACTACCAAGAGCTTCACCTCCCACCAGCTTGACTCTATGGGTCATTACAGAGTGCACAATCCTCCTCGTCAACAGTAAGGTGGCAATCTCTGATGACCAAGATCTGAGACAGATAACAAAACAAACTCAGCCTTAGTCAAAAGAAAAGTCACGCAAGTTAAAAGCCCTAGTTGGAATAAAATATATTACCGATATCGAACATGATACATCATGCGTCCAGAGATATTTCACTACATTTTTTCTACGGTCTGAAAGCAGTCGAGTCTGTTTAACATGTGGTTTAGCAATGCAAGTAAAACCCAAAATGCGCAATTTTAAGTAAATTGTGCGCTTTCGTAGATAAATTCATGATTCATGCACGCAGTTAATGAAAACAATCTGACTGTAACATTATCATCGCAACAGAATACACTTACATTAAAAACGTAACTGGAATACAATAGACTTAGCGCCTGTAAGTTCTATACTTAAGTGACCATGAACAACCATCTCTACTATTCCACAAATAATGAATACATTGAGCAGCCAAAACATTATTACGCAGAGACTGTGAACGAGTAACTCGAAAACGGCGAAGCTGGTCGAATTTTCACGTGCTAACGTCCTGAGATTCTACGGAAAGAGGTAGAAGGGCAATGAAACTATCACTAGGCGCTAAATAATTGGAAGTCCACGACTCTTCACAGAACGTCGGGTTCGAAGCCTTGTCTGCACTGTAAGATAGGGTAGATAGTGATCTGTGACATCTCAATCGAAAGAGCACAATGCTGGTGCACGCACAAGTGTTTCGCAGCACACTGGTGATCGTATCACTCCTAGGTGTTCACATGTTGATCCAGCGACATCGTCACTTACGACTGCAGTGGACACGGGACAATCGAAATTCGATAGTATGGCATAAATTATACCTAGTGTTCCGAATGATTCATTTTCCCTCTTTCTTGGCATACAATGTGAGATATAATACCAAATCATCGATCAGTGGAAGTGTGTCGGATGAATTACATTTTGGGTACACTAGGTCGATGATCGTTTTCACAAACGCCGTCAGCGAGATGTACGGCGGCTCGAAACGCACAGCGGGCCACGGACGAAGGCTCGTGGGAGCAGTATTACGGTATGGGAGACATTCTCCTGCGCTTGCACGGGACCTGTGGTAGCAATCGAAAACACGCTGACAGCTGCCAACCACTTACATCCGTTCGTGCTTGATGCCTTCCCCGACGCCGACATCAACTTTCAGCAGCAAATGTCTCGGAGCCAGAACCGTGTACAGTGGTTTGAGGAGCATTATAGTGACCTCACCCTGATCTCTCGGCGATCAAATTCGCCTTATGTAAATCCTGTGGAACCCATCTGGGTCGCTATCTGGCGCCATTATTTACGAGAATTACATGACCTGTGCCTAGACTTGTAATGCATCATACCTCCGCAAACCTACCAACAAACTATCGGATCCCTGATACGCAGTATTAGTGATGTGTTTCGTTCCAAAGATGGGCAAACACTCTATGAAGCAGGTGGTTATAATGTTTTGACTCATCAGTGTATGTGTTAACAATCCGAATTGTAATCAGTTGCTGTGCGGAGGGGATATTAAATCCGTTTCTGTGGTTATTACAGTCAAACATGAAACACACTTCTGCAGATTCATGTATAGCACCTCCCCCAGCTGCAGGGGCTTCGTGACTCACCATATTACCTGTAAAATGTATGTAGCGGAAGGAGAGTGAGTAGAGCCTCGCTGAAGCGGCAGTTCCCACGGTGTTGCGCAGGCAAGGTGCGGCTGCCGCCGCTGGAAGTCCTGCAGGACGCCGCCCCTTCGCCGCTGCTGGCCGCTTCCCCCTCGCCGTCGACGTCCGCGTCGCTGTGGCCGGGCACGCGCGGCAGCTCCACCCCCGCCGTCCTGGCGTCGCCCGGCGCCAGCATTTCCGACGGTGGATCCTCGGAAGAGTGTAACGGTACGTGTCCTGTCCTCGCTGCCAGCAACCGGTTCCACGGCGAGTCCTTAATGCACCGGAAATCGGATAGTTACTGTCTGCACCTCTGTAATTAAACAAGGTCTCACATGTTACAATAAAAGTCTAAGCACTGGTGACAGATTTTCTGCCAAATTTTAACAGCACTATATTGCTTTCCTCTTCTTCAGCTGAGACATCCTGGAGATGGGTTCGCCAAATGACGGCCAAGTTGCGAAACCCCTTTTCGCTGTAACAAGTTTCCTGTACCGTTTTAATCATCATCGTTATAGACATGCGCAGTTTGTTCTCTGATATCGATATCTGATGTTTTATGCCCTCGATTTCATTTGATAGTTGCACAATTCCTAACCTCCTTTAACCTAAATTTACTTCGTAATATCTTCAACTTTTTTAGTCCTGTCTTCCTCAGTAGCGTGTAATATTACGGTATATTGATAATTTTTGCTTATGGACCGTCTGACAGCAACTGAATAAAACACAATTTTAGTGCCATACGCGTTTCGCCTTTATTTTCTGCAAGGCATCATCAGTGGCCTGGAATATGTGCATATGTTAGCCATTTAATTTACATTTTTGCCACTGGGAAGAAAAACCGCAAATTGGCATTCATAAGAAGAAGAACAACACCAAAAATGCAACAGGAGCGTAATATGTAAGAAATTGTCCACCCAATCTGTAAGTACAGTTCGACACATTACTACCTAATAGGAAATACCAACCACCAGAACTGTTTATAACCTATAGGGACAGTGACAAAAATGTAAATTACATAGCTAACATATGTACATACTCCAGGCCACTGATGATGCCTTGCAGAAAATAAAGACGAAACGCGTATGGCACTAAAACTATGTTTTATTCAGTTGCTGTCAGACGGTCCATAAGTAAAAATTATCAGTATACCGTAATATTACTTAGTAACAGTTCGCGGTCCTTCAGTCGTTGAAGATTCTGAGAAGTGTCGTAAATTTCGACCTTGATAATTCTCTCCATTAAAATGGGATCCTTTAACAAACATAATGCAGAAACCTAAAAAGTATTTTGATCTTGAACCTCGGTATCATCTTCACACATTCTTTATAACAGGCCGTAGATGAAGATGAGATGGGAGATATGATAATGCGAGAAGAACTTGATAGAGTAGTGAAAGTCCAGACAAGGCCCTGGGAATTGACGGAATTCCGTTAAGAGCCAATGACAGCCTTGGGATAGCCACCAATGACAAAACTCTTCCATCTGATGTGCAAGATGAATGAGAGAGGTGGAATAACCTGACTTCGAGAACAATATAATAATTCCAATTACAAAGAAAACAGGTGCTGACAGATGTTCATATTACCGGCTTATCAGTTTGGTAAGTCACGGCTGCAAAATGTTACATGAAATTCTTACAGATGAATGGAAAAGATGGTAGAAGCCAACCGCGGAGAAGTATAGTTTGGATTCAGCTGAAATATACGAACACGCGAGGCAGTAATGACTGATTTATCTTTATGAAGAAATGTTAAGCAAAAGAAAACCTACGTTTACAGCATTTGTTTCACTTGAAGAAAGCTTTTGACAATGTTTACTGGAATACTGTCTTTGAAATTCTGAAGGTACCAGGGGTAATAAAACAGGGAGCGAAAGGCTATTTACAACTTGTACAAACCCAAACGACTGCTCTAAGAGTCGATGGTCACTAAAGGAAATCAGTATTTGAGAAAGTATCGCTGTAGTGTGGACCCTTCGTAAAATAACGGAATGTGGCTACTTTTTTTTGTAACTGAGAAAGATCTGAAAATGACATGAAATGCAGATGTTACAAAAGTGCTTGACAATGACGCTTAGTCGAACTTAGCTAATCGCACGACTAAATAAACATCGCATTACATCATACTAAGAACCATGTTTACATTTATTAGAGGCTTTGGATCCCCACAAGTACAAAATTTTACTGAGAAAGGGTTATAGACTACACCCGCCGATATTATTCAATCTGTACACTGAGCAAGCAGTAAAGGGAACCAAAGAAAAATTTGAAATGCGAATTAAAGTTTAGTAGGAAGGTTTGCCGATGACACTGTAATTCTGTCAGAGACAGCACAGGTCTTAGAAGAGCATGTAACGGAATGGAGTGCCTCTTGAAAGGAAGATACAGGATGAACACTAACAAAATCAAAACAAGGATAATTTTAGTCAAATTAAATCAGATGATGCTGAGGGAATCGGATTAGGAAACCAGAGAATTGCAGTAGTAGATGAGTTTTGCTATTTAGGCAGCAAAATAACTGATGATGGCCGAAATAGAGAAGATATAAAATGTAGACTGACAATGACAAGAAAAGGATTTCTAAAGAATCGGGATTTGTTAATATCGAATATAGATTGAAGTGACAGCTGTAATGTAGCCATGTATGGAAGTGTAAAATGGACGATAAAAGACTTAGGCAAGATGAGAATAGAAACTTTTGAAGCGTGGTGCTACAGAAGAATGCTGAACATCAGATGGGTAGATCGCGTAACTAATGAAGAGGTACTGAACAGAACTGCAGAGAAGAACAATTTCTGGCATAACCTGACCAGGGGAAGGGATCGGTTGGTAGGGCTTAACAAAGGATCACCAATTTAGTGCTGGAGGGAAGGGTTGGGGGTAAAAATTGTAGAGGGAAACCAGGAGATGAATACAATCAGCAGGTTCAGAACGCTGTAGGTAGCAGTAGTTATTTGGAGGTGAAGATGTTTGCACATGATAGAGTAGCATGGAGCTTTATTTAACCAGTCTTTCGACAGAAGACCACAACAACAACAACAACAACAACAACATCCATTATGGTTTTTGGACAGCTCAAAACTGGAGCTGTTGTTGTCTTCAGTTTAAAATAAATGGCTCTGAGCACTATGGGACTTAACTTCTGAGGTCATCAGTCCCCTAGAACTTAGAACTACTTAAACCTAACCAACCTAAGGACATCACACACATTCATGCCCGACGCAGGATTCGAACCTGCCACCGTAGCGATCGCGAAGTTCCTGACTGAAGCGCCTAGAACCGCTCGGCCACCCCGGCCGGCTGTCTTCAGTTATAGGCCTGGTCTAGCTTGCTCAGTCTGCTTCATTTCTGCATAGCTGTTGTAACCTACAGCCATTTGAAATACTGAACCTGTTTACTGAAGTCAAACATAGTTCTCGATCTTCAGCTTTTACCCACCGCACTTATCTTGCACTTATAAACAGACAATTTCATGATGCCTCAGTGCGTCCTATTAAATGATCCCTTCTTATAGTCAAGCTGCGCCATAAATTCCTTTTCTCCCCATTTCAATTCAATACTTCATTACATATCTTACCAATTTTCGCCATTATTTTGTAGCACCATATTTCAAAAGCTTCTGTTCTCTTATATAGTATCTGAAATGTTCCTCGTCCTCGTTTTGATTTCCATGTAAGGCAACACTCCAGACAAATACCTTCAGAAAAGACGTCTTAACACTCAAAGTTACATTTCATGTTAATGAATTTCACTTTTTCAGAAACGCTTTTCTTGCCGTTAACGGTCTGAGTTTTAGATACTATTTCGGCTATCGTCCGTTATTCTCCTGCTCAAATGCCTAAAGTCATTTCTTACTTCTACTGTATCATTTCCTTTGTTGGTGTCCTTGTTACAACATCTTTTCGACATCCAACCCGTTCAAGTAATCTTCCAAGTCCTTTGCCATTCCCAACGGAATTACAGAGTGATTTTCAAACCGCAAAGATATCATTTCTTCTACCTCAACTTTAATTCTCTTTCTGAACTTCACCTTGTCTTTCTTTAGTTGTTGGAAAATGTATAGAATGAATAACACGGAAATATTCCAGTTTCTTAACTCAGGAAATACTTAGTTGATAGCGAATAAATTACATGGCGAATCTTACTTAACAAAAATTTACCCAAGCAAAATAATTCAGATGTAGTAGAACTCGTCTGCGAAATATCTGAAGGTGTTGGGTGTTACAAATCTAAAGGATGAAAATAATTGGAAGGTCTTAGCTGTTCAAAATCTGAATGACGAAAATAACTGGTTTTGTGAGACTGTAATACTTGGAGTGCTACTATAGGTCAGTGACGGTTTGAGTTACCGATCATGCTTTGCTTCTCTTCAAAATATAATGTAGTGATAAATTTGTGCTGAGTTACCTTAGCCGTTTGGAAACAGAAAGCGAGACGAGTTTGACAACAGCTCCGAAATGTATGACTGAATGACCGTGCGTGTTTGTGAGCTCAGAAGACTTTGATGGCGTAATGAGCGCGCCGCTGTGCCGAACGACGAGTATAAAAAAGATTCTGATGAGTCACTCGCTAATGTGCCGATGAGTGTGCTTGTTCGGCATCAGTCTTACGAAATTATACAGTTAGGCTATACAGTAGACCCATTGAGCGGGGTGATCTCAGCACCGGTCATTAACGGTGTAGGCCATATCTACACGTAATGCTCTGGACTTCCGATATCCAAGCAGGGACGCACGATTTGTTTCGGTTCTCCTTGCAGTCTGGTTGTATTCGGTTGCTTTGGAATATATTACCAGATGTTGACGCTAATTCACGAGACGTCGAAGTAATTAGTATCCGACCGTGTCACCTCCAATAATCATTCGAAGAGCACAGCGCAGACGTCAGTAATACTGAGTGGCTTTCAAACCCGACTGGTGTTACTCAATGCGTTCCTCATATACGGGTGGATGCCACTTCTTCCACTTAAACGGTACCTCAGCTGGTTATTGCTGTGGTCTTCACCCTAAAAACTAGTTTAATGCAAACTATTTTATCCAAATGTTTTTTATTCCAGTCTCTGATCACAATATCAATTCTTTAGACGATGATCGGTTTCAGTCCGTAATGACCATCCTCAGATCTTTTTTACACCATGTCCTAAAGTGATAAGGCCATAATGGCATCGAAGTCCGGGAACACTTTCAATTATTTATTGCACAAAAACTAAACATTGTACAGATGTCATTCATATTGCATTTTGAAGAGAAACTCTTTCTTTCTTTCTTTTTTTTTTTTTTTTTTTTTTTTTTTTTTTTTTTTTTTTTTACAAAAATTCGAGCCGTGAGTGACCCGGGAGACGTCAATACGTCAATCGAATTCTTGCCATACCCGTTACAGCATGGCATTGTCGGCTGTGGCAGTCGCTTCCCGTATTCTCTCCCTGGGCTCTAACACATAACGTGGTAGAGGCGATACAGCCATGTACAGAAAAAAGTCATACGGAGTGAGATCTGCTGATCCGGGAGGCCATTTCACGAAACAGCTGTCCCCTTCTGTAGCACGGCCGATCCATCGGTGCGGCAGCTCCGTGTTCAAGTACCGACGAACTTCACGATGAAAATGGGGGTGGAGCCCCATCCTGCTGGAAGATGAACGGAGAGTCCGATTGCATTTGAGGCATCAGCCATTGGTGCAACATGTCCAAGTAGGAGTATCCAGTGATTAGTGCTCTCGGCGAAGAAGAATGGCCCGTACAATTTTTGACATGACAAGGCACAAAAACATTTACCGTTGGGGAAACACGCTCAAACTCACTGAATTGGTGTGGATGCTTTGTGCCCCAGATTCGACAATAATGCCTGTTCACTTTCCCATTAATGTGAAAAGTGGCTTCGTTGCTAAAAATTAAGCGCTCAAAAAATGGTTCAAATGGCTCTGAGCACTATTGGACTTAACATCTGTGGTCATCAGTCCCCTAGAACTTAGAACTACTTAAACCTAACTAACCTAAGGACATCACACACATCCATGCCCGAGGCAGGATTCGAACCTGCGACCGTAGTAGTCGCGCGGTCCCGGACTGAGCGCCTGAACCGCTAGACCACCGCGGCCGGCATTAAGCGCTCAACAATACCATCCCCATCCTCATTCAATTGTTACAACTGCGAGCAAAACTCAAAACGCTTGTATTTGTCGTCGTCATTGAGCTTCTGCACTAGCTCCAATTTGAATGGCTTCACAGACAGCTTCTGTCGCAGGACTTTCCACACTGTCACTGGAGCCATTTCGAGTTCACGAGATGCACGACGCACCGATTTCTTTGGACTCCTTATGAATGTCTCTCGTACGCGCTCCACATTCACTTCGCTCACACTGGGACGTCCGCTTCTCTTCGCCGGGCGCAAGCAATCCGTCGTAACGAATTTGTTATGCCAGTGGTAAATGGCCTTCCTTGTTGGTGGCTTCTTACCGTATTTGGTTCTGAACATCCGCTGAACAGCTGTAGCACACTTGTTTTTGTCGAACTCCAACACACAGAAACCTCGCTCCGCACGTAAACTCGCCTTGTTTGCGAATAGCGCTGACTATCGACAAATTACCAAACTGCACTGTGGCGGTATATATGAAAAAAAACTTTGAAAGTTTCTCTTCAAAATGACGCGTGTTTGATATCTTTACAATGTTTGGTTCTTGTGGAATAGATAATTGAAAGTGTTCCCGAACTTTATGTACACCCTTTATACTAACAATATTAAAACTCATGGGCATACCCATCGCTCCTAGTCAAAACTTACTATTCAGAGAAGATTGGCAATACCAAAAGTCAGCGACCCAGCGCTCCTAGTCATAAGTATATGACGTCGCACTACCCACATGGATAACTTCTGTTCCGCCAGCCAGACGGTCTCTCCTTCTCATGTAAGACACTACCGCCTGATACTTTCCGCTTTGTAATTTGCGTGTGCCAAGACTAATCGTATTAGTAGTGACAATTCTATATCGTCAACCCGGCGTTTTTTTTAAAAAAAAGTATCGTCTCCTCACTAAAAAAAATATTTTCTTTTTTTTCTTTTTACATGAAGCCAAGTTTTAAAGAAAGTTTTCTTTACCTTTCGGTCACCATAGTACTGACGATATTTTATGAGTAGTAAATTCTCACTATGTATGTCTATGATTTTTTAACGTTGTGAGTGTATTTTAGACATTCCTTTACTGATTTTAATATCCGCAAAAAATGGTGACACTATACTTTGCTTCTTATGATGTAGGTTCACCTGATGATGATGCTTGAAGCAGCGAAACCGGTCGTGTTTTAATAAACAATAATTTTAACAGCTGTGAGCTGAGTTCTTCCTGACATCACAGTTCAGTGCAATTATCCATACTAGTATAGCCTGCGAAATTGATATCGATGTTAGGATATCTATCTTTTATACGTCGTAGAAAGCCTACATAAAAGCTCTAAGCTTTTAGTTCTGGAGCAGAAGGAGTATATGTTACGACATATGATGAACATTAGATCAGTTTTCGGAAAACACTTTAATACAGGATAGCCTGGAAGAAATCCATATCCATATGAGGGACGATATACAGGGCCCGTCGCGTAAATGTCAGCACAACCTATGTTCGATGTCAACGGCAATAACCACTCACAGACGACAGGTGGCAGCGCTAGCAGAGGAGGGTACGTATGGCGTGAAGTGTGTCAGGCGGTGGGTGGAGGTGGGGGGGGGAGGGGGGCGAAACATGCAAAAAATACTGCAGTCCTCGTAATGCGAAAACGGAGAATATTACACTACTGGCCATTGCTACACCAACAAGAAATGCAGATGGTAAACGGGTATTCATTGGACAAATATACTAGAAGTGACATGTGATTAGATTTTCTCGCAATTTGGGTGAATAGATCCTGAGAAATCAGTACCCAAAACAACCACCTCTGACCGTAATAACGGCTTTGATACGCCTAGGCATTGAGAGTAGTGACTGGCGTATTGTAACGAGCCAGTTGCTCGGCCACCATTGACCAGACGTTTTCAATTGGTGAGAGATCTGGAGAATGTGCTGGCCAGGGCAGCAGTCGAACATTTTCTGTATCCAGAAAGGCCCGTACAGGACCTGCAACATGCGGTAGTGCATTATCCTGCTGAAATGTAGGGTTTCGCAGGGATCGAATGAAGGGGAGAGCCACGGGTCGTAACACATCTGAAATGTAACGTCCACTGTTCAAAGTGCCGTCAATGCGAACAAGAGGTGATCGAGAAGTGTAACCAATGGCACCCCATACCATCACGCCGAGTGATACGCCAGTATGGCGATGACGAATACACGCTTCCAATGTGCGTTCACCGCGATGTCGCCAAACACGGATGCGACCATAATGATGATGTAAACAGAACCTGGGTTCATGCGAAAAAATGACGTTTAGCCATTCGTGCACCCAGGTTCGTCGTTGAGTACACCATCTCAGGCGCTCCTGTCTGTGATGCAGCGTCAATGGTAACCGCAGCCATGGTCTCCAAGCTGATAGTCCATGGTGCTGCAAACGTCGTCGAACTGTTCGTGCAGATGGTTGTTGACTTGCAAACGTCCCCATCTGTTGGCTCAGGGATCGAGACGTGGCTGCACGATCCGTTACATCCATGCGGATAATATGCCTGTCACCTCGACTGCTAGTGATACGTGGCCATTGGGATCCAGCACGGCGTCCCGTATTACCCTCCTGAACCCACTGACTCCATATTCTGCTAACAGTCATTGGATCTCGACCAACGCGAGCAGCAATGTCGCGATACGATAAACCGCAATCGCGATAGGCTACAATCCGACCTTTATCAAAGTCGGAAACGTGATGGCACGCATTTCTCCTCCTTACACGAGGCATCACAACAACGTCTCACCAGGCAACGCCGGTCAACTGCTGTTTGTGTTTGAGAAATCCGTTGGAAAGTTTGCTCATGTCAGCACGTTGTAGGTGTCGGTACCCACGCCAACCTTGTGTGAATGCTCTGAAAAGCTAATAATTTGCATATCACAGCATCTTCTTCCTGTCGGTTAAATATCGCGTCGCTAGTACGTCATCCTCGTGGTGTAGCAATTTCAATGGCCAGAAGTGCATATGACGTCCGAAAGGGCATCTTGATTGATTTTCGGGCTAAGGATGAAATAATTTCCGAAACAGCTAAATTTGTAAGCTGTTCGTGTGCCGCCGTTGTTAAAGTATACTGTACACTGCAAAATGGCGCTACCCATAACACGCGGCTAGGCCACTGTGGTGCACCGCAGGCCACAAGATGATACGGATAAACGACGGCTGTGTGTGCAGGTGAGTATACTACAGCTGCTGACCAAATGACAGCACAGATGGACCAATGGACTACCAACAGCGCCTCTTCAGTTCCGTTCAGGGAAAGGTGCTGTGTACGGGCCGCCGCAGTAGACGCGCCGCGCCGTTAGCGCTCCCGTGCTAAATGCTGTTCATCTGGGACGACGGCTGGTGTTTGCACGCCAGTACCGCAACCGGTTGACGACAGGCGTTCTTTCCAGATGAATCACGTTTTATGCTCCTGTGGACAGGTGGCCGTCGGCGTGTGAGGCGTGAAAAGTCTGAAAGTAAACACCTAGCAACAATCGCGGGGATGATACCGTCGCTCTGGAAAACATCATGATCTAACAGAAGTATGCATTTATCCTCGAAGACCACGCCCACTCGTACATGTTTTTCCTCGTCAAGATAGCATTTATCAGCAAGACAATGCAACGCGGCACACACCTCGCAGCGTATGTGCGCGGTTCGACGAGCACCAGGAAGAATTCACCGTACTCCCCTGGCCATAAGACTCCCCGGGGATTTACACTCAGTCGAGAATCTGTCGGACCGTCTCGCTCGGCTGTTGGCGGCATAGTCCTCAACCGAGTAATCTAGCTCAGCTGGCCGTGGCGCTGGAGTCGTGTGGCTGCACGTCTCTGTCGGTACCTCCCGGGACCGCACTGATTGTCTTTCTGCATGTCTTAAAGTGGTACGCGCTGTAAAAGCTGCTTTTGACAGATGGTGACGTTAATTTGCCTGGACAGTGCACATTTGATACAAACCATAGAACGCTGTCATATCAGTTCAGTACTTGTACTGGTAACAGTGGATTATTACTTTATAATTGAAAAAGGAACAGCCCTCGGTCACTATATTTTAACAAATTAACCTGGTTTCAACACTGCTAGGAGTGTCTTCTTCAGAATTTAAAACAAAGAATGATCTATATTCTGTAACATGGTCACAGAATAATGAGTAAAAACGTATGATAGGGTATAAGTACGGAATCATCGTAAAAGATTGACAGTACTTATATGTCATTTATAAAATAATAAATATGCCAAAAGGGCATTAGTCACAAAGCTATTTAAGATAAAGAAAACTGTGATGGCGAGCCACTAAGGGCTGCTCGTTACTTGCGTGGTCGTTACTTGCATGGTGCAGGTTGCAACCTGTAACGAGCAGCCCTTGGTGGCTCGCCATCACAGTTTTCTTTATCTTAAATAGCTTTGTGACTAATGCCCTTTTGGCATATTTATTATTTTATAAATGACATATAAGTACTGTCAATCTTTTACGATGATTCCGTACTTATACCCTATCATACGTTTTTACTCATTATTCTGTGACCATGTTACAGAATATAGATCATTCTTTGTTTTAAATTCTGAAGAAGACACTCCTAGCAGTGTTGAAACCAGGTTAATTTGTTAAAAATATAGTGACCGAGGGCTGTTTCTTTTTCAATTGTAACTATTTACGGTCTCTGAACGTGCAGCCATGTACAAAATTTTGTTATTACTTTACATTTAGCTTTAGTACACTGTTCTAATGGCACTAGTTCGCTCTTGATCTGAACTTCGAAGAGGCTGTTATCAGCGTGGCTGTTAGAGAGTAGGGTGCGCCGCACTACACTCTAACATATGTAGACCCGGCAGTGCCGCCGTAGGGAACCTCTTGATGGCGTGTCTTCGTCGACATCTGTCATTCGTGGCTGAGTCTGGCAGCGACTTTCTATAGCTTTTGGTCCCGTCGTGAGGTACCGACTTTAACATGAGACCTCACTCTTTGGACGACAGCACATTCTCCTTTTCAGAAATCCTTTTCTTACTATCACCAGTCCGCATATTCTATACTCCTTACTTCCACCAAAAGTAGTTACTTTGCTGCCCAAGTTTCAGGTTCACCTAGATATTTTAAACTAAAGTCATTATAGTTTACATTTAGTTGAACATACCACAGAATTACTTCTAATATCTTTTTCAGTTCTAACAGAACAAATTACTGTTGTAAGTAATGTGAAATGACGACTGCTGTGGTAATGAGCCAGTGTTCGTAACTGAATGGATAGTAACAGAGGTAATGTTGCTGAGGTTTAAATTAAATGCGTAAAATTTGTAATTGCTTTCATTATGATTGGATATAAACTTTCAGCCGGCCGGAGTGGTCGTGCGGTTATAGGCGCTACAGTCTGGAACCGCGTGACCGCTACGGTCGCAGGTTCGAATCCTGCCTCGGGCATGGATGTGTGTGATGTCCTTAGGTTAGCTAGGTTTAAGTAGTTCTAAGTTCTAGGGGACTGATGACCACAGTAGTTAAGTCCCATAGTGCTCAGAGCCATTGGATGTAAACTTTCTGCTGCTTCTGCTCTCAAAACTCTTAGTTCCTCATTTCTTTGGTCTCAAACCATCCATTTTTCCATGTTTTAGATTGTTGTTAACTGCGTTTTAACCATTCTGGTTCCTTCTGTTATTATGACGTATCCCTGAAAATTGTTCTTATACTTTGCATTTCCACCCTGGATAAATAACTTTTATTCTTGACTTGAATTTGTTCTGGCCAGTAATGTTTATCCAGTCAGTTTTCTAAGGAATCTCATTCATGAGCTCCCTATTTCTTTCTCCTGATGCTATGTAATGTTCAACATTGTCATCTCTTATCTTTTGTGACCTCCAGTCAAATTCCCCTTCATTGTGGCACACGAAATAAAGAAATGTTTTGACCTTTCTGCTAAAGTCATAATTGAATGCTTATGTTGAATTGCAGCCTAAATATGAGAAACTCTTGAAGCGATCTATTGTTTGGTACTTAGTTACAATAATCTGTATTCTAGGCCTGCCTTTTTTTTTTAAAAAAAAAAGAAAAAGATTCATCCGAAATTTTTGGGTAAAATGCCTAATGGTCAGATGTTGAAGCAAAAATTGAGTGGTGAACCTTATTTAATATGCAATTTCACATAGAAAATATTTGGTTTTAAGAGATTAATTCAATGATATTAATAATATTTGACATTGGAAAGTTTCTTCTACGCGCCAGGCAATGTGCATATCACGTCATTTCGCCCATGAAAAACTGCAACGCGCATCTCACCTGGAAACTTTAGGACTCTCCATTTTCGAAATACTGGACCGATACGGAACGTCAAGGACATCCTAGGTTAATCTAATCAGGTTCACTCTTTCACCTGTGATAATTTCGATTCATCAAAGAATAGTACATCTGGAAGCAAAGGGAAGTGTGGGGCGTTAAAAACGTTTATATGGAAAGTTTTGACTACAGCAAGAACGTTCAAGTGGATGTTAGTAGCAGTAATTACGTTAAAATGAAGAGATCTGCTAAGGCTAGAGTAGCGTGAAGAGTTGTATTAAACAAGTCTTCGCGCTAGAGACCATCACTTACGAACCTTGTTGTAGATGTTTCTTAATTTCTGCACCTATAAATGCAACATGTCTAGTATAACTATGTTTTTGGAACGAAGGAAGGACGCAGGAGCTGTGATTAGCGAAGATTGGAGAAGAAACCAGCCTTGTACATTTCGAAGGCATCATTCTGGTATTGGCCTTATGCGATTTGAGAGAATCATGGAAAACCGAAATTTGGATGACTGGATGAATATTATGACCCCGTCTCTTTCCGCTGCCCCGCCTTGTTCGGTGATCATGTTTCTGCACAGGATTATTAGGGAAAGCAACAAGAAATTTGCACCATAGCGAATTGGTTGTTCTTGATTCATAGCACCAAATGCTGGGTGGGAAAAATAAAACTAGCCCGAAAAATATTACATTCATTTTAAGACATGCAAACCAACTTAGCATCTAACTTCCTGGCACATTAATACTGTGTGCCGGACCGAGACTCGAATTCAGGACCTTTGCCTTTCGCGGGCAAGTGGTCTACCATCTGAGCCATCCAAGCACGACTCACGCCCCGTCCTCACAGCTTTACTTCTGCCAGTACCTCGTCTCGAGTTCGAGTCTCAGTCCGGCACACAGTTTTAATATGCCAGGAAGTTTCATATCAACGCACACTCCGCTGCAGAGTGAAAATCTCATTCTTGAAACATCCCGCAGGCTGTGGCTAAGCCATGTCTCCGAAATATCCTTTCTTTCTGGAGTGCTAGTTCTGCAAGGTTCGCAGGAGACCTTCTGTAAAGCTTGGAAGGTAGGAGACGAGGTACTGGCAGAAGTAAAGCTGTGAGGACGTGGCGGGAGTCGTGCTTGGGTAGCTCAGATGGCCAGCCAGCACGGTAGCTCAGCGTGTTCGGTATGAGAGCCGTTTGCCCTCTGTAATAAAAACTGAGAGGAAGGATAAGCAAACGAACTTGAACGGATGTCATGTGACGTCCGCAACGACCTAACACAACGATCAACAACGGAAAAAAAGCATGGTAGAGCACTTGCCCGCGAAAGCAAAAGTCCCGAGTTCGAGTCTCGGTCCGGCACACAGTTTTAATCAGCCAGGAAGTTTCATATAAGCGCACACTCCGCTACAGATTGAAAATCTCATTCTGGCAACTTAACATCAACTGCACCAGTTGTAGATGATGTAAGTGGGTTGCCAACTTCAGGAAGCATGTACTATTTTCTGAGCCAGTTTTATTATGCCTACCCAGTATGTTTTAGTTTCTTATCGCTGTGCTACTTTGTACAGCTCCAAGTGAAGTTACAAGTTCAAGAATGTGGTGTACCAGATTGACACGGAGCACAGTGCAGACGTGAATGCTCGAAACAAAGTTTACCATTCTAAGTCTGTTGGTGATTTCTTCACTGCACCGCCGCCGGATGAGCCAGACTCTTCATGTGGTACCTCACTCGTTTGTTGCAGGCGCTTACGAGACTGCGCTCGACCTGAGCCGGGATGGCTGCTCCCCGAGGCCAAAATCGGGCTCCGGGAAAATGGGCAAGGCGTCCGGCTGGAACTCCAGGAGCGGAGGCGTGAGTGCGACGGAGATGCAGTCTGGCGGTTCCCAGGGGAAGCCTGCGCTGGGCAAGAAGCGAGTCCAGTGCAACGTCTGCCTCAAGACCTTCTGCGACAAGGGCGCGCTCAAGATACACTTCTCGGCTGTCCACCTCCGTGAGATGCACAAGTGCACGGTACGTATCTCACTTGTACCTAAGTGCACTTTTCACTGAAATGTAGCTTAGTTAGAAACCCAGAAAGAAAAACTCGTCTACTTTATACGAGCATCAGCCAACATATTTTCGCTAACAAAACTTGTTCCCCATGACCTAAACTGTTGTTGTTGTTGTTGTTGTTGTTGTGGTCTTCAGTCCTGAGACTGGTTTGATGCAGCTCTCCATGTTGCCCTATCCTGTGCAAGCTTCTTCATCTCCCAGTACTTACTGCAACCTACATCCTTCTCAACCTGCTTAGTGTATTCATCTCTTGGTCTTCCTCTACGATTTTTAATCTCCACGCTGCCCTCCAATGCTAAATTAGTGATCCCTTGATGCCTCAGAACATGTCCTACTAACCGGTCCCTTCTTTTTGTCAAGTTGTGCCACAAACTCCTCCCCAATTCTGTTCGGTACTTCATCATTAGTTATGTGATCTACCCAAATAATCTTCAGCATTCTTCTGTAGCACCACATTTCGAAAGCTTCTATTCTCTTCTTGTCCAAACTATTTATTGTCCATGTTTCACTTCCATACACGGCTACACTCCATACAAATACTTTCAGAAACGACTTCCTGACACTTAAATCTATAGTCGATGTTAACAAATTCCCCTTCTTCAGAAACGCTTTCCTTGCCATTGCCAGTCTACGTTTTATATCTTCTCTACTTCGACCATCATCAGTTATTTTGCTCCCCAAATAGCAAAACCCATTTACTACATTAAGCGTCTCATTTCCGAACATAATTCCCTGAGCATCACCCAACTTAATTCGACTACATTCCATTATCCTCGTTTTGCTTTTGTTGATGTTCATCTTATATCCTCCTTTGAAGACACTGTCCATTCCGTTCAACTGCTCTTCCAAGCCCTTTGCTGTCTCTGATAGAATTACAATGTCATCGGCGAGCCTCAAAGTTTTTATTTCTTCTCCATGGATTTTAATACCTAATTAGAATTTTTCTTTTGTTTCCTTTACTGCTTGCTCAATATACAGATTGAATAACATCGGGGAGAGACTACAACCCTGTCTCACTCCCTTCCCAACCACTGCTTCGCTCTCGTGCCGCTCGACTCTTATAACTGCCATCTAGTTTCTGTACAAATTGTAAATAGCCTTTCGCTCCCTGTATTTTACCCCTACCACCTTTAGAATTTGAAAGAGAGTGTTCCAGTCAACATTGTCAAAAGCTTTCTCTAAGTCTACAAATGCTGAAAACGTAGGTTTGCCTTTCCTTAATCTTTCTTCTAAGGTAAGTCGTAAGGTCAGTATTGCCTGACGTGTTCCAATATTTCTACGGAATCCTAACTGATCCTCCCCGAGGTCGGCTTCTACCAGTTTTTCCATTCGTCTGTAAAGAATTCGCATTAGTATTTTGCATCTGTGACTTATTAAACTGGTAGTTCGGTAATTTTCACATCTGTCAACACCTACTTTCTTTGGGATTGGAATTATTATATTCTTCTTGAAGTCTGAGGATATTTCGCCTGTCTCATACTTCTTGCTCACCAGATGAAAGAGTTTTGTCAGGACTGGTTCCCCCAAGGCCGTCAGTAGTTCTAATGGAATGTTGTCTGGTCCCGCGGCCTAAACTATCACTCTATATATATATCCAAGGCTATTACTGTGTTACTCCTGCTTAGCCTCTTGCGCCCTGATGGCACATAAAGGGTGACATTTATTGAACTATACGAAAAAACGTAGGTGAGTTACAAACTACGGGGTGCACACACTTTGTTCGATATGTACCCGTCACTACAGGTATTCGGATTGAGGTTACGACATGTTAGATATTTCTGCCATTATTAGCGATGATGTGTCGCACAGATATAGCGAAATTCTGCATGACCCGCTGAAGTGTCGGAACACCGATGCTGTCGATTACCTCCTGATAGGCTTTTGTCAGCTCATCAGTGATTTTGGGGCTATTGCTGTACATATTGTCTTAAATGTAGCTTCACAAAAAGGAGTCGCATGTGTTCAGATCCAGAAAATACGGTGGCCAATAGAGGCCCATACCAGTGACCTCTGAGAACCTAGAGCCAGAATATGGTCACCGAAGTGCTCCTCCAGGACATCAAACAATCTTCTGCTTCGATGGTGTGGAGCTCCATCCAGCACATGTACCACATCTTGTCGAAAACAGGGTCACCTTGGCTAATGGGGATGAAATCATCTTCCAAAACCTGCACGTACCGTTCGTTAGTCACCGTTCCATCAAGGAATGTCGCACGGATTATTCCGTGACTGGACAGTGCACACTAGACAGTCACCCGTTGAGTGTGAAGAGATTTATCGATCACGAAATTCGGATTCTCAGTCGCCCAAATGCGCCAGTTTTCCTTATTGACGAACCCATCCAAATGAAAGTCGGCTTCGTCGCACAAATGCGCATAGTAATTCCCATCATCCCTTCGCAGCCAACCGTGCAGTTTGAACTCCCAATGCAAACCGTTCAGATGTTATGACGATTTTATTTGATATAGTTCAATAATTGTCACCCTTTATTATTCTCCTTTTTTAGTGTAGTGTGTTTGTGGGTTACCGAGTCAGGTGGCGCAGTGGTTAGGACACTCGATATGCATTTGGGAGGACGACAGTTCAAACCCGAGTCCGGCCAACCAGATTTAGGTTTTCCGCGATTTCCCCAAATTCGCTTAAGACAAATTCTTTCCTTCTCCATCCTTCCCTAATGCGAGCTTGTGCTCCGTCTCTAATGACCTCGACGTCGACGGGACGTTAAATCCTAATCTCCTCCTCCTGTATAACCTTCGCTGTTGGGTTAAAAACATGTTTTGGAACCCACAAATTAATCTTCCAGTATTTATTGTACAAGAGTTTTGAAGATGAAATACAGTTACCAAGAATATTAACGTCTAAGAAAATACATGGTAGCTATAAAGCCCACGAATCATTTTAAAAAAATCGGTATAGGTAAACGGCTAAACGTAGCATAATAAATAATAAAGTGGTTGAAAGACAAACTTTCAATTTTTTTCCTCTTTATCTCTTTCTTTACACGTGGTGCCGCCAGGTTAGTATGGAAAACCGCCAACAGTAGTTGCTGAATATGGAGGTGAACTAAGCAGAGAAAGTATTTTGCGTCCTAGAATTTGCCAGTTGCCAGTCGGTAGTGAGCATGCAAAAAGTTTTCATGTTAAGTTCCACAAGACACCATCAGTTTGTAACTGAAGAGTGAAGTGGTACAGGAAATTGGAGGAGGGTTGTGGGATGCAAAACGTTTGGGCTGATTGGACGTGTGAGAACAGAGAGTAGATCATATGAGGTGCGTGATGTTATGAAGTCCCACAAAGTGTGCATATCTAGATAGTGCAGAATTCAACATACGTCAGCCAACATTGTGGAAAATCCTTCGTAATAGGTTAAGAATGAAACAGCACATATGGCAGCTCCTGCAAGCCATAACGGAGGTTTTCATCTCTCCTCAGAAAACTGCATTCCTATTAGCTAATGCTGGGGACAAAGGGAGATCTGACACAATTTCGATATCAAAAATAGAGGGAAATAGTCCATTCGCATTACCATACCAAATTAATTGTTTAACGATTTACAGAAGTCAAATAGATGTACAGAGCCACCCGTTAAAGTGCCGACTTGCGAAGCAAATTAATCTTCACTGGCGATGCCACTTCTCATCTTTCGGTGAAGTTCAGCCAACATGAGTCACGCCAGTGGGGGAGAGAGAATGTACATGCAACGGTGGAGCACTTGCGGGATTCCGATAAACTTAAAATTTTTTGCGCCATATCCAGTACAGGTTTACCGCTGAGAGGTCAATGTTGCCACCTGTATTGACATTCTGTACTTGCGGCTCTTTCCACAACTTGAAACTGATAGCAGGGATTTCGTCTTTCAAGAAGCTGGCGGACTTCTACATTTCCACATCTGCGTTCGAGATTACCTGAATGATTACTTTTATGGTCATACTCATGTGCTTCTGTCGATGACAATGGAGGAAGTCGTAGCAAGGTCGACTTATATCTCAAATTTGATCCGACAAGGAGACGGAGAAAATTATACGAGGGTTGTTTCTTAAGTAACGGCCGTTCGCGCGTATAGTCCTGTAGTTCGTCCGGACGCCGCAACAAACCACCGCGCCACTTGCCGGCATCCTTCCCGTTCACACTGATGCAAGTTGCAGCTCTATAGCTGACGTGTACGCATCGCTGTGCTACCTTATAATGTTTACGATTATTGAATCGCCCGCCGCGTGTGAGACACGGTCAGTGATACGTTTTTTGACCGCGAGAAGCCTATCAGCTGCAGAAATTCATCGTCAGTTAACAGAAGTCTATGGCTTGAATGCAATGAGTGAACGTAAAGTGTGTCAATGGGTTAGACAGTTTAAAAATGGCCGTGAAAACGTCCATGACGAAGAACGCTCAGGCCGGCCCTCTGTGATCATTGATGATTTGGTGGCTGCAGTCGAAACAAAGATTCGTGAGGACAGAAGATTCACAATTTCCACTCTTTCTTTGGAATTTCCACAAGTTTCAAGCTCGGTTTTGTACAAAATTGTGTCTGAAAACCTAAACTTTAAGAAACTGTGTTCTCGGTGGGTACCCAGATTCCTCACAGAGGACCACAAAGGGAAGAGATTTGCCACTTCATTGAACTTTTTGATTCGTTACGAGGAAGAAGGGGATGACATGTTGAGTCAAATTGTCACTGGAGATGAAACATGAGTATCCTATTGTAACCTCCCCACCGCAATTTTTTTAAAAGAATATAGCAATACTTAATAGAAATGGGGGCCAAGTGTAACCTCCCCACAAAAATTTTAAAAGAAAATAACGATACTAATTAGAAATGCTGATGGACATGGCTCTATGCGTAACCTGCCCACAATCAAATGTACTGACAATGGCAACAAATGTGAAATTCGCAATCTGACTCAATTATAAATCCTTCAAAAAATTAAAGTCCATTCAGTGACAAGAAAATTCAATTAAACCGAAATATCGGTTTTTTGGCCCTGTGTAAAAACAATCAGAATTAAAGCCTTACCTCAGAATAAATGGATGTCACATATCTGCTCTTGTTGTTGCGCACCACTTGAAGGAACTACATTGCAAATAATAATATTCTCCTTTTTTTTTGTAATTCTAGTGAAATTTTTCTTCAAAAAGAAGTGGAATGAAATGGGAAGTGCAACGAGATCTTTAGTTAAAAAAAAATTAAACTTTTGAGAAAATGCTTTTGAAATAAAAAATTATTATTGGGAGACTTGTTGGAGAATAATTACAATAAATAAAATTTTTCATTATCTAATGATTATATTAATTAACAGTATACCTTATTCCTCATCTTGACCATTGTTGCCGACCGCCTACATCACACAACCGCACTGGGCTGCTACTACTGACCGACCGCTCTGCATGACGACTACAGACTGAGTACTGCTCTCAACTAGACAGAGCTACAGACTCGCAACGACTGACTGACTGCTACTCTGCATAGCGACAACTAACTCGCAAAGACTACTACTGACTGAGAACCGCTCGCAACACTCGCGCGGTCAAGCGCATACTCTCTGGTCACAGATGCTACAATGCCTCGCCATCGCTGCTGCGTTACATACGTGTTTCATAACCCTCCACTCGGGGGGCAAAAATTTGGCAGCGATGGTGAGTCATTTGGACTTGCCAAGCGCGGCAAAATTTTTCTTTAATTAACAAAATCCTACAACTTACAGAATATTTAAATGTTGTGCACACGCACTAAGTACAAAATATATCAGACAAGGACAAAATGTGAATACTAAACATAGTAGCAAATCAGAAAAAAGTATATACAAACTTTTTGACAGATAAAGTGCACAGGCACTGAAAAAATTCTTTAGCATATGCAGAACAAATAAACAGACTGGCAAGAATAATTAGATGTAGTACATAAAGTAAATGTTGTGCACACGCACTAAGTACAAAATATATCAGACAAAGACAAAATGTGAGTACAAAACATAGTAGCAAATCAGAAAAGTATATACAAACTTTTTGACAGATAAAGTGCACAGGCACTGAAAAAATTCTTTAGCATATGCAGAACAAATAAACAGACTGGCAAGAATAATTAGATGTAGTACATAAAGTAAATGTTGTGCACACGCACTAAGTACAAAATATATCAGACAAGGACAAAATGTGAATACTAAACATAGTAGCAAATCAGAAAAAAGTATATACAAACTTTTTGACAGATAAAGTGCACAGGCACTGAAAAAATTCTTTAGCATATGCAGAACAAATAAACAGACTGGCAAGAATAATTAGATGTAGTACATAAAGTAAATGTTGTGCACACGCACTAAGTACAAAATATATCAGACAAAGACAAAAATGTGAGTACAAAACATAGTAGCAAATCAGAAAAGTATATACAAATTATTTGACAGATAACAAAGTGCACAGGCACTGAAAAAATTCTTTAGCATATGCAGAACAAATAAACAGACTGGCAAAATATTATGTTGACAAGTGTACATGCACTGAAAAATGTCTTTAGCATTTTCACAACAAATAAACATAATGGCAAAAAAAAAAATTCATGTCCAAAGTGCACATGCACTGAAAAATGTCTTTAGTATTTTCACAACAAATAAACATAATGGCAAACATCATGTCGACCAGTGACATAAGTGTACTCACACTGGAGTTTAGCGAATCGAAAAATGTATAACCTATGAACATAAATGATGTTACCAAAAAAAATTTTTTCTTTATGTGACAAGAATCAGGATAGGAAAGGGAAGGATTGCATCATGGTTGTAGCACTTTAGATTGCACACAGCTGCTCTGAAAGTCCATATCTTTCCACAGTAGTACAACACCAAGTGACACAACTTGAAGTTCTTTTCCCATCAGAATTTATCAGTGTAGCCAAGACACTGAACTGTCGTAGTAATGTTCCATGTTTTCATTTTGGCAGTACATTAGGTACACCAAACAGTGGGACCATAATAATGTCTTCATCGCTCATGGTGGTGGACAGCATGTCGTGTCAACACCACACTCTTACAAGGCACACCAACGTAGAATTAGTGCAAAACCAAATATAGTGCTCCATGATCACTGGGATAAACAGGACAAATGGACATTGCAATAATTCAGGGTAGTCAGCTTATGAGGTGAAGGACATCAAGTCACATAATATTGACAATTACAGTCTTCATGAGTAGTTTGTGGCATTCACAGCCTAGTTATTGAACATTTCTGTACCAAGTATGTAGTATTACAGAAAAATGTTCATTAATTGTTTTACACAGAATCAGTAGCCTTCTTTTCCTGGTTACAAAGCATTATGAAATAATCGCATTCTTTTCAGTTACAGAGTATAATCAAGAATCATTAACCTTCTCCTAATTACAGTTAATTAATCATTTGTCATTAATTAATCATTTGTCTAATTACAGTTAATTAATCATTTGTATAATTACAGTTAATTAATCATTTGTCGTTAATTAATCATTTGTCTAATTACAGTTAATTAATTAATCATTTGTAGCCTTAATTAATTACAAAGCATTATTAAACAGTACCATAGTTAATTAATTATGTGTCATTCCAATCTATTAAGAATCATTAGTCTTTTCCTAATTACAAAGCATTATTAAACAATCATATTTATTTCCAATTACAAAGTATGAACATTGAAAACAAGAGTTAATTAATGGCATAATTAATAACAATTCGTGGAGTGACATTAATTATTGGCACTCAGTGGCCAGCAAGTATTGAATAAAATCATCATTCAGTATTATTCAGATTATTACGAAGTCATTATTAAAAATCAGTTAATTACAGTCAAATCATTAGTAATCACAGGCATTACAATAAACAGTGGCAGTTATTAGCTAGTGACAAAGCATTATTTTGAATATAGTCTCATTAAGAGGTCATTACTCGAGTGACATGCTATTCAGAGTTGATCAGTATTATTCAGAATTATCATAAACTAGTGACATTATGTGGGACTGGTAATACATTTTTTTTGTAGCAATGCATTGCGTTGGGATCGATAATTAATTGCTGAGGCATAATACTTTTTGCTTTTGACCTATTGCTGCAAATGAGGATAGGTAACGTCATTCGTCATGAGTCAGCTGTAGCAAGATTATGTAACAAGGCAGTACATGTGATCACATTTATAAATGATAAACACAAATGGGTAAAAAATATAAAAATGCAAGTACTAGAACAGGTATAATAAGTAACAGGTTTAGTAAGTGTCATGAAAAACTTCTCCTGGAAAAAATACAAAAACGGATTATTGACCTGAAAGAAGAAACGCATACTATGCTGAAAAGTAGTGAACTTCGAATTAACAAGTAGTGAAATGTGTATAAAATGTATTCCATAGCTGTCCTTTCCAAAACTTTCCGTCATCCTACTATGCAATGTAACACCTGCTGTCAAAGCAAACCGCAACAAATACTTAAATAACTACGTGGCATAAAGAAAAAAAAAAAAAAAACTTCATTATCCATATCATCATAACTTCACCATTATCATCACCTGTAAAGAAAAACTTCATTATTCATAATACCATTTCCTTCATCATTATTCATCAGTATTCACTATCATCTGCAAAAAATCACTTCATTACTCATTACCTAACTATTCCTTATCTCTAGCATATTTCATCACTAAAAGAAGATGTGTAGTTCTCTCTGACAGCCTGCATCAATCACCTTGTATTCTGAAAGAAAAAATTAGTTAAGACTGCTATTCTGTGATGAGTATAGTATAGTCTTGTTAATGCTTGTTAATCCTGATCCATTTACTCTTCCTCATAAAGTTATTGCATCTCCTTTCGTTTATTCCGTAGGTGAAATTCCCATTTATGTTAAATTTATTTCTTAGAATCATCATTCCTTTCTGAAATTGATGAACAAAGATTAATGTCTTGCATTTAAATCCTATACCCACTAAATAATGACTGGTTTATGGTGACACAATTAACCATACAGCATAACATGACAGAAAACGTAATATGTCCAAGACATTGACAGTGTTCGGATGCAAAAAAATGTACACAGAATAATACAATGCAGTAGCAAAAAAAATGTGAAACAGTCACGATGTTGAGATGTCATAAGGCAAAAAAAAAAATGTCAAAGTCGACTGGTGTGTGTTATATCTTAACTATTTCATAGTGCATACAAACAAAACTGGAGTACAGTCATATACACAAAAAAATGGAAAATGTGCACGGTCTGATGTGTAACGACAAGAAAAGCGACCTGCTAACCTTACCTTGCCGGGCACTTGCCAAGAAAAAAAAATACGATAATCATCAATAAGTAGTCACATAAATATAATTGCAGAAATAGTCGTAAATGTGTAAATTCATCTGGAAAAATATGCACGGTCTGATGTGTAACGACAAGAAGAGCGACCTGCTAACCTTACCTTGCCGGGCACTTGCCAAGAAAAAAAATACGATAATCATCAATAAGTAGTCAGGTGAATTAATTGCATTAGTAAATGGCATCATAGTGTGTTGAATCATACAGTGGTTTCACTCAATAAACGGTTTAATGTTTGAGATATGGTGATTGCCTTTCGATTTTCTGGTTCTCAAAGTTTCGACGTGTACAACATTGGGGTGAGGGATACTGCGAATCCGATACGGACCTGCGTATAGAAGTTCAAATTTACTGCACTTACCTTTTAATTTGCTGGATAAATAGTGTGTACGTACTAGTATCTTCTGTCCAACGTGAAAGACGCGGCGTGTACAAACCTGTTTTTGCTGTCTTCTCCGGCGCTCTGCGGCACGTTTGATGTTGTTCAGCGCAATGTCAATTATTTCGTGGTGTCGTAGGCGACGATTTTTGGGGAATTCTATTAATTCTTTAATTTTGTTCGGTGGTTCAACGTTTTTCAGTATAACAGTCGGAGATAGCATAGTGGATTCATTTGGAATGGAATTAATTACATCTTGGAATGAGAGTATGTGTGTATCCCAATCAATATGTCTTTTGTGGCAGTATATTCTGCACAGCTTACCAATTTCCTTCATTAATCTTTCACAAGGGTTCGAAGAAGCGTGGTACTTGGATATATAGATCGGAGAAATGTTTCTAGCTCGTAACATGCGTGTCCATACATTACTACGAAATTGAGATCCATTATCAGAAATTACTTTCATTACATGCCCTACATGAAATAGAAAATGTTTTACAAATGCTTTCGAAACAGTTTTAGCAGTAGCTTTGCGTAACGGAGTGAAAGTAACAAATTTTGAAGTGAGCTCAACAGCGACAAAGATGTAGCAAAAACATGGTAGTGAGGTCGGACATGTTCTTTTGTGTTCCGATTCTACTTTGTTACTATCCGTAATAGTTTGCACGTGTCAAAATTAATCATTTGCTGAAAAACATTTGTTTGTGTTTTGTGAGTGTCGTAAATTGGTAGTGACAGCAGAAGACAACACAGCTGACGGACAGAAGCATTAGCTCGCGCAGCTGACCAAAGCATGTGAAAGAAAAAAAAGAATACTATGTCTCGTAATGACGACGAAATGAAATTTTCAAATGCAACTTGTTGAATGTACATGACGCTGAAATTTGCTTTGCAGAAGTTGGTTGCGATGTCTTGCTGATTGTTGCCGAGAGAACGCGATAGTGCGTCTGCTATAACATTTTGCGTGCCGGGAATGTGAACTATTGTAAAATTAAATTCCTGTAAATACAGTTTCCATCTACTTAACCTGTCGTGAGTGAATTTAGCTGAAAGTAAAAATTGTATCGCTCTATGGTCTGTGTAGACGGTGGTATGTCTGCCGTAAAGAAAGTGCCTAAATCTCGTGAAAGCCCATACAACACATAATGTTTCAAGTTCTGTGACGGAATAATTTCGTTCAGCAGGTGACAAAATGCGACTTGCAAATGCGATGTTTTTAATTACTATAGAACCATCTTCTTCTATTTCCTGGAAAATGTGTACGCCTAAGGCGGTGTTGGAACTGTCGGTGGCAATGGAAAAATTTCTAGTAAGATCTGGGTGCGATAAAAGTGGTGCATTCAACAAAGCATGCTTCAAATAACATTCTCGTGAGCAAAATTCTGCGTGTCAAAAGTAATGTTTGCGTTACTGTAATATAAAACCTGTACTGTGTCTGGTGAAATTCTGTCGTACGTACTATTATTTACGGGAGGATGCTGTGGCATTTCGACTATTTGAACTGCTCTGTTATTTCTTACTGACGTATTACGCTATCGATGACACCTATTGTCTGTTTTATTCGTGATAATATGTTGTTGCTAATGTTCTTGCTGCTCATAATATCGACTGTTATTAAATGTACGCTGAAAATTGTGCTCATCATTTTTTTACGTCTGTCATGATAGTAATTTCTATACGGCGCATTGCGATACTAGTTGAAATAGTGTGTTATCTGTACGTAGTTATTTCTTTGCTGCCATGCGTTACTATTTGTTGGAGCTAGGACTATACGTGCACGCGGCGAAACATTAAAGTTTGGTTGACCTTGTAGACTGCATTGTTGGTTAGGTATGCTAAGCGGTTGACTTTCATGCTGTTGCGGTGAAAAAACGTCTATTGTTACAAAAAAAAATGCGTTTGCTGTTAATTTTACACATACTGATGATTACGATTTTTATCTGTTATTTAAGTTCTCGTGATTCTGGAGTGCCTAATGAAAATTGTCACATTCGGTAAAAATTTGTCTTATCGGGTTTTCATTACATATTCTTAATACTAGGTAGAGCAATAGTTAAAGAGCAGTTTTGATAGATATAAAGGATAGTAGAAGAGAAGGCAGCAGTGCAGAAAACTAAAGATGAAACAGCACTACTACAGCTCGGGGCCCTATGCTCGCTACGGCACATATTCATTAAAGCGTAATGAATCCCCTGAGGTCATTTACGCACTGCTAATAAATTTTAGCTTTTGTGTTACAGGCAATAGCGGTAAAATTTCAAAGGCAAATTGTTGTATTCGTGCTAATTCAAATTTCTTCATTACAGGCAATGCTGTTGTAAATACAAAAATAAATTGTCGCATCTGGTTCAAAGCTAGTTTCTGCCTTACACGCAATAGCGGTGAATGTACAAAGATAAATTGTCGTATACAGTGCAAAGCGTGTGCCTGTACGCTGTCATTATTAAATTCCTTAGATTTTCTTACAAATGCAAATTGCTCGAAATCTACGTTCTCGTCACTTAGTTTGATACTACGTTCAGGTTTGTGTGAAAGTCTGTTTGTCTGTGTGATTTCGGATTTCAAGTTGCGTAGCTTTTCAGATTTTAAGTCGCGTGGCTTTTCGGATTTTAAGTCGCGTAGTTGCTGTAAATTGCTCACATTATACACGCTGCGTGAGTCTGATAAATGTTCATAAAGTGGCGTCTGTTGTGGTATGTTATTAACTGAAATGTTTTTCATCTCTGTTACTTCTTGTTGTAAATTTGATAACTTCCGACGTAACGTGTTGTTAGATGAATCGATTTCATTAATTGTCAGCTGTAAATTTTGAAATTCAGGTGTTTGGATAAAAGAAACCGGTGCAGTATCGTCTGATTTATTGTCATTAGTATTTTCGATAACATCAATACGACTGGCCAATTCATCACATTTTTCAGTCAGTATTTTAACCTGATCATCGGTTTTAGAATCAGACGCGTTAATCTGTTTTTGCAACTTGCGCGTAGTTTCGCTCAGTTTTTTAACATCAGCTTTGATGACATCGCAATCCTGTGTTAGATCTAGTTGTTCGAATCTATCTGTCACTGTTTGAATATTTACTGTGTGTGTATCTGTTTTTGCTTTAAGATCAGAAATTTCATCCTGTAATTCCGCGTTCAATTGTTCTATGGTATTAATTTTGTCGGACACTGTAGTAATATTATTGTCTACATACGTCTTCGCTTTCGCGAATATTTTACGTTTGTCCTCTTGTCTCTGTGCACTGATTGTTTCCATGACTTGTCGTTTTACTTTGTTTTGATCTTGAATAAATCTGCGGAAACGCGTATCACTGTTCTGTATGTGCTGATTAAAGCGCTCGTTAATCTGAGTGTTCTGCTGTTCGAATTTCGCGTCTATCTTTGCGTCCATAGTGCGCGAAAGTTCTACCGTCATTGCTCTAAACTCGTTCCGTAATTGTGTAGCTTTTTCAGAGCACTGTTTGGCGACTCCGCTAATTTCGTCTCTGAGTGTATTTGTTGCGGCTGTTTGCATTTCCCTTAATTCTTGCGCAATCGACTTTATTTCTTCGCTATTTTTTTGTGAACAAGCCTCAATTTCCACGCGCAACTGTTCCTTAGTGTCATGGCACTGCGCGGCAACGTCTCTAATTTGTTCACTAAGCTGTCTGTTATCTTCCCTAAGTTGTTTGAAATTTTCACTCTGTTGTTTGATATCTTTACTACTGTTGTCTTGGTTTTCCATTATTTGGTTAATTCGTTGTAGCAATAGTGTCATAATTTGATCCGAACCAAAATTAGCATTTCTATTCTCAGTACTGTTTAATGATGTACCTGCAGTTGTCGCACTTTGTGTGACCATTTGGTCATTTTGCAACTTACAAAAAGGATTATCAGTCCGATGTACACTGTCACTCACTATTTCGGAATTAAATAAATCCGTCCTACTTTGTGTGATCTGTTCATATTCATTAGACAAATTTGTCTGTTCGTTACTTGGGTTTTCCAAATCGGGTGTGTTAAGCTCTGCAGCGCTCATTACAATAGAGCATTCTGCGTCATCAATTGTCGTCAAGTTAACAGACGAGGCAATTGAGTTCGTTTGTTCATCATTAAGGTGAAAGTCATCATTAGTGGTTGGAATGCACTGATTGTTAGTGAACGCAGGATTGTCATCATTACGTTGCGTATCACAATTACTATCGGTCACGTTGTTTAAGTCGGTAATTTCATTCACAATACTTCGCGATACACTATTCACAGTCTTTCGCGGCATTTTTACAATAGTCAAAATTTTTCACAAAACAAATAAGCACAATGCAAAAGCAACACACAAATACAACAAAGCAGCAAATTGCCGTTGACCTGTAGAAAGAAAGTCACAATATTATTAAAAGCGTTGCGCCAAATCCTAATTATCTAAGCAAATAAGAGCAGATATCTGACTGTCGCTCAAAAGACTCTCAACGAAATACGATCCTGGCAGGGTCGCCAAGTGTAACCTCCCCCACCGCAATTTTTTTAAAAGAATATAGCAATACTTAATAGAAATGGGGGCCAAGTGTAACCTCCCCACAAAAATTTTAAAAGAAAATAACGATACTAATTAGAAATGCTGATGGACATGGCTCTATGCGTAACCTGCCCACAATCAAATGTACTGACAATGGCAACAAATGTGAAATTCGCAATCTGACTCAATTATAAATCCTTCAAAAAATTAAAGTCCATTCAGTGACAAGAAAATTCAATTAAACCGAAATATCGGTTTTTTGGCCCTGTGTAAAAACAATCAGAATTAAAGTCTTACCTCAGAATAAATGGATGTCACATATCTGCTCTTGTTGTTGCGCACCACTTGAAGGAACTACATTGCAAATAATAATATTCTCCTTTTTTTTTGTAATTCTAGTGAAATTTTTCTTCAAAAAGAAGTGGAATGAAATGGGAAGTGCAACGAGATCTTTAGTTCAAAAAAAATTAAACTTTTGAGAAAATGCTTTTGAAATAAAAAATTATTATTGGGAGACTTGTTGGAGAATAATTACAATAAATAAAATTTTTCATTATCTAATGATTATATTAATTAACAGTATACCTTATTCCTCATCTTGACCATTGTTGCCGACCGCCTACATCACACAACCGCACTGGGCTGCTACTACTGACCGACCGCTCTGCATGACGACTACAGACTGAGTACTGCTCTCAACTAGACAGAGCTACAGACTCGCAACGACTGACTGACTGCTACTCTGCATAGCGACAACTAACTCGCAAAGACTACTACTGACTGAGAACCGCTCGCAACACTCGCGCGGTCAAGCGCATACTCTCTGGTCACAGATGCTACAATGCCTCGCCATCGCTGCTGCGTTACATACGTGTTTCACTATATCACTCCTGAAAGGAAGCGACAGTCGATGGAATGGCGACACACAACCTCACCCGTCAAGGACAAAGCCAAACAGACGCTGTCAAAGCGCAAGATTATGGCAACTGTGTTCTGGGACCGGCGCGGTGTTTTGCTAGTGGACTTTATGCCACGAGGAACGACAATCAGCACAGATGCTTACTGTGCAACTCTAAAGAAGCTCCGCAGAGTAATTCAAAACAAAAGACGAGGCATGCTGACAAAAGGAGTTTTGCTCCTGCACGATAACGCTGGGCCTCACACCTCTCAAAAGACGCGGGATTTGATTAATTCTTTTGGCTGGGTAGTTTTGGGCCATGCACCATACAGCCTCGACCTTGCTCCTAGCGATTTTCACCTTTTCCGGTACCTGAAACACCATCTTGGCGGGCAGCGCTTCAATGACGACGATGAAGTGAAAGCGGCCGTGAACTCTTGGCTGTCGGAGCAGGCGGCCGAATTCTTTGAAGAGGGAATTAAAAACTTAGTTGTACGGTATGACAAGTGCTTAAATAAACAAAGCAACTATGAAGAAAAATAAGTAAAAGTGTGTAGAATCAGAAAATAAAAGTTTTTTTTACAAAAGTATTTGTATCTTTTTAAAAAAATAAAAACGGCCCTTACTTAAAAAACAACTCTCGTATATGAAAGCTGCAGGATATTAAAGTCTAATAAAGTTGACGGGAATTGTTGTGCCAGGCTGGACTCTTGTGGTGATCGTACTGGACATCCTTGCCATTTTCGACGGAGGACACTACATCGTAGTAGAGGAAACATCTGGGAACTATATTACAAGTCCTTTCCACGAAACATGGAAAACAGTGCTTCCTTTAGTTACATCCAGAATTACATGCTCTGGTTACTATTGCTCGACCATAAAATGGTGCTTCCAGCCTGTAAATAAATCCACACTGCAGTCATAAACAGGCCTGATGTGATGTCCCACGTAAGCGTTTCCCAAGCGAACAGCAATAAAATCCGACAAGTTTGCTTTGCGAAACAGCCAACGTCGGGACTCTACGTATCACAGTCACTTAATAAAGCACTAAATTTCTATACCGTGACATCTGGCAGACAATATTGCGGCCTTGCCTCATGTTCATGGAACTGTGAAGATGTGGGACGTAAGATTGCGTTATTTATTGGTCTATAATACGAAAGCACTGAAGAATCAAGACAGTTCCTGTTACATTACGCTGGGGCGTAAAGTACGTTAGGGAGACCGTATCGGATACAGTATCAGAAAATCGAGCTCTTTCAACTAGCTCAGCACGCCGTCCCGGTACCAGCGAAGGAAAATCGCCCCACTGGAGGCGAGCACCTTCAGCCAACGGCCAGCGGTAGCGAAACCACCCATCAGTCCCCGCGCGGATGTGGAGGCGGTGCTGTCATAGCATCCATACGGAGTATGCGGACCCAGGCTTTTCTAGTTGGCTAGAACTACCGTCTGTTGAAGCCAGATTCTCAGTGAGTCTCCATGGAACCCGGGGGGTTCGCATTAGTGAGATGTATTTCCCCACCTGTGACCAGTCATCACCGCGGAAACTCGTGCTTTACCTCTGCAGCAAATTTATACTGCCAGTACACAAATGTCGCCTCCATATAAAGGCAAAGGGTAGTCCACAGACAGACATTAGTGCGTCCACTTCGGCGCGGCCGTAAACATTGTTTGAAGTATCCCACAAGGAGCTGACTATCTAGTGAAGGACGTGTAGCAGACTGCTCTCGTCAGTAATGCAACATGCAGATGAGATTGTACACTTAGGGGGAGTCTGTGAAGCACACGGATACTCTCTACAGCGGATACCCAAGGCATTGCGAATGCAACCCAAGGAGCACAGAATGGAGAAGGAGGAGGAGATTAGTGTTTAACGTCCCATTGACAACGAGGTCATTAGAGACGGAGCACAAGCTCGGGTTAGGGAAGGATGGGGAAGGAAATCGGCCGTGCCCTTTCAAAGGAACCATCCCGGCATTTGCCTGAAGTGATATAGGGAAATCACGGAAAACCTAAATCAGGATGGCCGGACGCGGGATTGAACCGTCGTCCTTCCGAATGCGAGTCCAGTGTGCTAACCACTGCGTCACCTCGCTCGGTGAGCACAGAATGACTGAGGATGAAGACACAGGGACATTTCAATCGATGGCGTTCGTGCAGTATGTGGGAAGTTTTCGCATCCATACCTAGCACGAAGTTAATGTGATTTTTCGCCCTCCACTGAAAACACTAGCACTCCAAGGTTTTGCCGCAGATGATTCGATGCTCCACAAGGCTGGGGACGCCATGCTTCATCCCCTGTAAGGGTGGCTTGTCGTACGTCTAGCAGACGAGTCGTACAGTTCGTGAAAGATGTACGCAAGTTAGTTCATTAGTTAGTTACATGTTCCACAGAGCGTTTGAAACGATTCTTTTATCTAAATGTGGACCGCCGCGGGTACACGGAGCTGCTACAGTCCAATAGATCGTCTGTGACAGAGGACTGTATGGACACCAATCACTCTGTTCGGTATGAAAACGTCGCAACTCCAATGTCGACATTATCTTTTTAGCACTCGCTGGTGAAAGAAGCAGTTGAAATCCGTTTGGGGAAGAATTTGATTCATGGACATAGCGTTTTCAGCTTGCACAAATCGCGAAAGCCGGCACTTGCTGTAATAAAGTTGCTACAGTGCAGTCACACATCGATATCCCAGCGTGAATCGACTGCGTAGCCTCAGATTCAATTTAAACACACTTATTTGCCACCGAATGACACATGTGACACCTTTGCGTCTGCGGCCACACGCGCAGTGGCTCATTCCACCCGTGTAAAAGGAAGGAGCGAATGTCGTAGCTTCATTCTGTCGGCACCTGAAGATGTCCGTAAGGTATACGGCCGAAATATTAAGAGAAGCAATTTTGTTGAAGGCTTTGCTCACCCGAAATTTAGTGAATCTATCGGTGCGCCGCAAGTACACGAAGATGCTCAGAGAAAAGTTATACTGCTGTGCAAAACTTACGGATGAAAGTAGCTTTCGCATGATGAGTCACTGCCAGGTAACACAGCCCGGGGGGGGGGGGGGGGGGGAGAGGTATAGAGAGAACTGCTACAGTCTAGTACAGAAGGTAACTGAAAGAAGTACGCAATGTGAAGAATATGCATGACACTTTTATTCCAAGACAGTAATGAAACTTAAGTTGCCGCGATTTATGATGAACCCCTGGACATTAAAAACCCCAGGACTGGTTGTGCTCACCATGGGCGGGAGAACATGCTGTGCAACGCGCTCCCATGCTGGCCGAAAGGTTAGCTAGGATTTCTTATGGTATGGCGTTCCATTCGTGCACTAGCGCGGCTGGTGACTGCATAATGTCGTTGGTACATATGAACGTCTTGCAATGCGACACCTCAACGCATCCAACACGCGGTCACGTAGTCAGTGGGATTTTGTTGGGGGGGGGGGGGGGCAGACCACTCCATTCACCGATTATCTTATCGTTCCAGGAGCTCCGTCACCTGCGCTGTTCCACGTCGCCGCTCATTGTCATACCAAAATCTGAACTCAGGGCCGAATGAACCCTCAACGAGACGCACGTGCGGGAAGGAGTACAGTGTGAAAATAAAGTTGATCGGTGACAGGACCGTGTATGGAAGTTTGGAGTTCAGTACGCCCATGCAACATTATGCCTCTCCACACCATAATACGTAGGCGGCAATACACGTGTGACAACGCTAAAGGGCGAGGGGGAGAACATTTAATGAAACCAGGATAGAGTAGAACCGTAATACTTTTGAGAGTCCAGTTGTTATGACGTGAGGAGGCGTAATGTTGCCTGGACGTATTTTCAGGGCTGCATTCGTTCCTTATTTCATTATTATGCGGGATAATGAGCGACAGCATCGAAAGCGCTGGTGGAGGAACCCTTGGAATGAGAGAATATTCGGTGAATTGACTGCCGTAGCCGTTACTCCCAACTTAAATCCCATGGAGGACGTAGGGGATGCGTTTTGGAGACGTTTTGCAAGATGTCCACATGCTCCGAGGACCACCCAGCAGTTTCGTCGAAGAATGGAACTCCCTACAGAAGAACTACTTACCAAACTTGCAGGAAGTGTAGGAGCACATTGCATAGCCTGCAGCGAAGCCAGTTATGACTGCACGCCCTATTAAGAACCATGTGCTGCCTTTTGTAATGTCCAGGGGACTATCATGAATCGCGGTGGCCTGAACGTAATTATTATGTTTAAATATAAAACGCCATTTCTGGGTTCGTCTCGGTTTGTATTCTTTCACTTACCTTCTGTACTGTACAGTGGCAGTTTTTTCTATGTACGGTCCAAGCTTGATAGAGCTATGTTACTTGGCAGTGACACATGCGAAAACTACTTTCGTCGTTAAGGTTTTCACAAGGGAGGAATGAAAGAAGATGAGGTTTTAACGTTTCGTCGAGAACGAGGTCATCAAATACGGATGTTATGTACATCAGTGTACTTGTGCACCCAGTAGTTTTGCTCTCTTGAATGCCTCCGATGCACTTCCTTAAAACGGCAGCAAGTGTTTCGAGTAACCGCAGTGGATGCGTCTGAACGCGCCGTGTGCCCGCAGGTGGAGGGCTGCAACATGATGTTCAGCTCGCGGCGGTCGCGCAACCGCCACAGCGCCAACCCCAACCCCAAGCTGCACCAGCTGCAGTTCCGGCGCGCCGACCTCGCCGTGCGCTACCCCAGCCGCTTGCCCGCCGACGCCGCGCCGGCCGGGCTCGGCGCTGCCGGCGCCGTCGACGTCGGCGTGGGTGGCGTCAGCGCGGAAGACACGCTGACCCGCGTGCTCAGCCTCAGGCTCCTGCAGGGCGCGCGGCCAGAGCTCAGGTGAGTCCCCCTTTTTTTATTTACCTATTTATTCCTTTTACTGCTTCTTGTAGACCTACTTTCTCCGTTTACTCGAGGGACGTTCAACAATTGATGTAACAATTGAAAGAAAATTCAGCCCTCGGTCACTATTTTTAACAAATTAACCTGGATTCGACACTGCTAGGAGTGTCTTCCTCAGAATTTAAACCAAAGAATGGTCTATATTCTATAACATGGTCACAGAATTATGACTAAAAACGTATGATAGAGTATACGTTTTTAGTCATAATTCTGTGACCATGTCATTGAATATAGACCATTCTTTGATTTAAATTCTGAGGAAGACACTCCTAGCAGTGTCGAAACCAGGTTAATTTGTTAAAAATAGTGACCGAGGGCTGATTTTCTTTCAATTGTAACTATTCACGGTCTCTGAACTTGGAGCCATGTACAAGATTTAGTGATGCAACTTTTTTTTCTGTAAACAGTTTGGTTTTATTCAGGTTTCCAATACCCCATATTATCGCTCGCTATTTTGGCTACAAAACCAGTTGTTCTACACAGTCTCCGTGTAATGCGACGGCCTTACGCCACCTTACTGGGAGGACCTGTATGCGCGCGTGTTACCATTCCACTGGTCGATTTCTGAGGCAACGTTCTGATGCATTAATAACTTCCTCATCATCCACGCACTGCTTCCCGTGGAGTGATATCCTTCATTGGGTCAGACAGGTGGTGGTCGGAATTTGCGAGATCCGGGCTGTAAGGCGACGAGCATGAGCAGTCCAATGAAGTTCTATGAGGTCCCCTCGAGTGCACAAACTACTGTTTATCGGGAGGACGACAGTTCAATCCCACGTCCGGCCATCCTGATTTAGGTTTTCCGTCATTTCCCAAAATCGCTCCAGGCAAACGCCGGGATGATTCCTTTGAAAGGGCACGGCCGACGTCCTATCCCATCCTTCCCTAATGCGATGAGACCGATGGCTCAAATGGCTCTGAGCACTATGGGACTCAACTGCTGAGGTCATTAGTCCCCTAGAACTTAGAACTAGTTAAACCTAACTAACCTAAGGACATCACAAACATCCATGCCCGAAGCAGGATTCGAACCTGCGACCGTAGCGGTCTTGCGGTTCCAGACTGCAGCGCCCTTAACCACACGGCCATTTCGGCCGGCTGTATGAGACCGATGACCCCCAAACAACCCAACCCGTGTTTAAGACCTTGCGTTGTCACGGAGAATAATAACCATTTGTGTGTGTGTGTGTGTGTGTGTGTGTGTGTGTGTGTGTGTGTGTGTTTGTGTGTGACTGGCGGTCAACGGCTCGAAGAAACCATTCCGAGGTATTCACAGTCAGTCAGATTCGGTGATGATACTAACAAATCTCTCCTCTATCCTATCTTCTTTTTATATTCTTCTTAAAAAACAACAAAATTTTATATATATTTCAACCATAAATTATTGTTAGATTGAAAAGTATCATTCTTTGTAAATGTTGTAGATAAAACAAAAGAAAAGAAAATTGTAAAAAGATAAAAAACGAAAATTGTAAGACTTACGACCTGTTTCAAACATCAGGTAACAGGTCTATAATTTGGCAATAAATAAATAAATAAAATGTCACGGACAATAAGAAGTTCGTTTGTATTTTTGTGGCAACGAACATGCTGAAGTCGTTTCTTCAGTACCCTGAGTAAGCACAGTACTCTTCACAGTTGATCGTTGCACCAAAAGGGAGACATCAAACAGAATAGCCATTCCACAGTTCCAGAAGACCGTCGCTATGAGTTTGTCGGCTAAGCGTGCGACTTCAAACTTTGTCTTCGGAGGAGAGCAGGTGCGGCGTCCACTCCAAGGATTAATGTTTTGTTTCCGGTTCGAAGTGATGACCCATGTTTCATCGCCAGTTCGACAAAAAAATTGTTACGAGCAGCGTGGTCCTTCGTTGCTCTTTATGAGCTTCTGTGAGGCAGCGACGAACCCAGGCCGGCCGATGTGGCCGAGCGGTTATAGGCGCTTCAGTCTGGAACCGCGCGACCGCTACGGCCGCAGGTTCGAATCCTGCCTCGGGCACGGATGTGTGTGATGTCCTTAGGTTAGTTAGGTTTAAGTAGTTCTAAGTTCTAGGGGACTGATGACCTCAGATGTTAAGTCCCATAGTGCTCAGAGCCATTTGAACCATTTTTTCGAGGAACCCAGCGGGCACACATCTTCCAGTATTTCAAGTGTCTGTCAATGTTACCAACAGAGGCGTCCAGTTGAGCAGCGAGGTGTTTGATCGTGATCTGTGGATCACCTCGATTCAGAGTGTTCGCACGTTCCCACTCTGCTGGAGTCACAACGGTGTGCAGGAGATAGGAAACGTTTGCGCGACCTTGTTGCGATGGTTACAGTCACCTCTCCCAATGACTCACCGTGCTTTTGTTCACTGCCTCACCTCTGTAGGCATTCTGAAAGCACCGGTGAATGGCTGAAATGGTCTGGTTTTCAGCCAAAGCGTTTCAGTGACAGCCCTCCGCTTGAAACGCTCCTCCGTAACAGACGCCACCAGTCGCAACGTCATGAAATCACAGGGGCTGAAGCGGGAATATTCCACGATATCCATAACAAACTCCGCATTTTGTCAACCGAAATCAGCAGAGAAAAAAAAAAAAAGAATACGCACTGAAAGCCCCTTGTATTTACATAATGGTTAAAAAAGAAATGTATATATCCTGGTAAATGCACTATGCCTCAGTCTCATTATTTCAGTGCTATCATTCATATTTTCTAAAATTCATGTGACCCTCGAGCCTATGACAGAGATAGGTGACAGACTTTTTAATCCACCTGTAATCGAGAATAATGGGGCTTTGGGGCTTTAATCGCCATCCACATATCAGGATTTACGTTTCTCTTGATTTCCTTAACGGCGAATTCAGAATAGTTCCTTTGAGAGGGACTGAGTTCAGTCAAATTTCCATCCTTCTCGCGACACTGAGATTATGATTACATGAATCGTGTATTGGATCAGTTAGGCGTGCACGTATCATTTTGACCGGAAAAACACTATCTTCCAGAGACAGGTATTCGGTTTTCTATTGGGTGCGCCGTCTTAACCTGCCGCGAATGATCAACGTTGCAAAACAGCGAAAAACGTTGCATCACAGTAACAAAACTAACAGTATGATCAATAGAATTACTTCACTGCATTCTTTCTGATAGTGGAGGTAGTTTGACATTTTGAGGACCCTCTACAAAATATCGATGGTATTCACAATAACTAGACACAATTTGCAGCCACCGGTACGTTTTAGAGTTGTCCAACAACGGCTCAGTTAGAAGAGTAATGCAGTTTTCTACTACTAACAACTAAAAATATTGTATTCTGAACGAAACCCACGCCGAGTGGCCCCCATCGGCAGCGAACAAGAGCTGTTTCCTTCTAGTCTCCAAGACACCCTGCTAGGTTAGGTCATTCCCAGCTAAGTCGACCAACGCACTCTTTTGGCAAGAGAACGAATTTTTTTTGTGGCATTCCGTAACAGCTACAGATAATTCTCTTATTTTGTAACATATGATGAGCAAGTTGTATTTGTATACTAATTTATACGTCCAACGTCTCAGTGCTCCTCCATGGTTAATACTGCGAAAGATCCACTTCATTACTCTTCTTTTAAAGGTTTCACGTTTCTTTATGTCACTGTTCCTATCTGCTCACATTTCAGAGCTGCAAAGCACAACTGCTTGTGGAACGTTGTTGATCAGCGCTCTCTACGACAAGTCTGTCTAAATCTGTGAATTTTTCAATCTCAAAATATCTCACCGATTTTCAGACTACCTGCAGACAGGTCCAGTTTCGCTCCAATCGTGATATTGCTACTTATTCTGTCCACCGTTGTCGTTGACGCAGCCGGTTGTCAGATGAACAAGATTTGGCGTGTAGGACACCCCCAACTCAGAGGCATGGTTTGAATAAATCATTAGTACAACTCAAGCCAATCCCTTTAAATTAATTTAACTTGTCAAACGACTTCCGCTAAGCTTACCGCCATCTAATTTACATGCACACACTCGATGCTTGTTCGTTTTTATCCCACCCTACTGACTTTTATCTATTGAGAATCAGAATGAATAAGAAAGGAGGCACCACATCGATACGCCTCAGGTCGCATTTCACCCAATACTTCATAGGTACCGCTTCAGCATACACTCAGTGGCCAAATTCCTGGGAAGTCAGTGGCAGACGAATTGTTCGTCGGCCGCTGAAGCCCGTGTTATGCATTTACATCGGTAGAATCGCTGTACAAACGAGTTCCTGACGCCCCACATTCAGTTCGGCGGCTGTGTTACTCACAGTAGACCACCGATCACCACGTATGAAATTGCGCAGGCTAAGTGACATGTGTTCCTTCGTCACACTTGTGCTCTTTCTGTGTGGCGGTTTAAGAGTGTGGAAACATCGTCAGTGAGATACTGAATCCATTGATGACAGTGACGATCTCTGAAACGCTAACCCTTTTGTAAACTCCGATATGCTGTGATCCAAGCGTCTTACGCCGATAACCATTTCACTTTCAACTAACTCACGACCTCCTGCCATGTTCAGTGCACATCTGTCTGTAACAGACACCTCGGATCACGTGTCTACACTCGCGACATTTTCCACATTTAGCTGCAACGTTCCGGCGTCATGCATTACGCTTTTTCAAACGTCATAATCCTATCGGTGACTCTTGGCCAGTGAGAAGGGGAGATGGTCAGGGTGGGATCGACTGTTTGGAATCATCTATACCGTGATGTAGGTTATTATGCAAACTTTTATTGGCTGGCCGGCCGGTGTGGCCGTGCGGTTAAAGGCGCTTCAGTCTGGAACCGCGTGACCGCTACGGTCGCAGGTTCGAATCCTGCCTCGGGCATGGATGTGTGTGATGTCCTTAGGTTAGTTAGGTTTAATTAGTTCTAAGTTCTAGGCGACTGATGACCTCAGAAGTTGAGTCGCATAGTGCTCAGAGCCATTTGAACCATTTTTATTGGCTCTTTATTTGATTTTATTCTTGTTCCATTTGGAAACCTTGCCCATGTGATTTGAATTATTTTTCTGTATTACTTCGATTTAATTTGTTCCATTTTCGTCCAAGGTAATGCAATCGGTATTTCTATTACTCATTTTGCTTGACTTTCGCTTTATTTATAAAACTTTCTTTCCTCTAAATCTTCACCTAAGTTATTTTGTCCATGGAATGAGAAGAATTTTTGCTTTAAATGCATTTATTACTGTAATCATCCAGAACAAAGTACATCTTTCACGCCACTGCAAAGCCAATATAAACAGTTTATTTTCTCTTATACGTCTTAACTGGGAGAGTGGTAATTTTAAATGTTTGTATGTTATGACAGATAAGCAAAACCAATTAACACCAGGCGGGCAAAGATTGCAGTTGACAGAACAATAAAGGTTAAAAAAGATAGCAGGAAACGTCAGTACGTTGGTAAAATGATACACCAAAGGATCATAAATTAAAAAAGCTATATTTAGACTGATTCATGTAGAAACATAATGATAAATCACTCTGAGAAACACGTCATAGCAAAAATGTCGCACGAAACGGGACTCCAACCAAGAATCTTGAGCATTCCAGCCAAATAACATAGCTGCTTTTTATTATTTGCTAATTTATGTTGTTTATTTTTTATTTTTTTAAGATCAACTTTCTTAGGTGCTTTTGCAGCCAAAACTAATTCTTGAGTCTGGCGTGGCGCCTTGGACAGCCTTTTTTAATTGTTTTCTTACTTTTTTATCGTAGCCGCCACACTGTTTTCTATTTGCCCTCTAACCACTCTCAAAATCCCTCCTTCGCTCACCAAATTTTGCCTTCTTTGGTCTACTTTTGTTGTCTTATTAAGGTCTGGTTGTGTGCAGTTCTTCCTTCTTTTTAACTGGAATAAGAATATTATCAGGGTCTGATCACGTGATTCACTAGGCTGCGGAGCAGTTGGCGAAAAATGCCGCTATCTTAAGCGCTCTGGTAGATCATAAGAAATTTTTCCCTCAATTACTCGCAAATGGTGGCCCACCAGTGTTAACTGCTGCTGAGTGTGCTACCTTGGCTACCTTTATGTACGCCGTCATATACAAGGTGTTTTCACGATTCGTGTAACACACTTCCGAAAGTTGCAGAAGGTATTGCACGGTTAGAAATATCAAAACGGTTTTTCCTTATAACTTTCGAAGCGCTCTTTTTCAGGTTCAGGACCCAAACTTCAAATTGATGTTTTTATCCTTCTCCAGCATCCTAGGAACACTGTTGCAGAAACAACGAAACAAACATGCCAAATTTAAAAAGATGCAAAATTCCCAAAATTGGCGATCCTTTACAGAAGCTCGAAACAGCGCGGTGTTCAATACGAGACGCCTGTAACAGTTTCCACAACGAAACTTTGTCTCGAAACCTGGCAGAAAATCCAAAGAGATTCTGGCCATATGTGGAGTATTTTAGCGGCTAGAAACAATCAGTGCCTTCTCTGCGCGATAACAATGGAAATACTATCGAAGATAGTGCTGCCAAAGCAGATTTACTTAACACAGCATTCAAATGCCTTCACAAAAGAAGACGAAGTAAATATTCCAGAATTCGAATTGAGAACAGCTGCCAACATGAGTAACGTAGAAGTAAATATCCTCGGAGTAGTGAAGCAACTCAGATCACTTAATTGAAGCAAGTCTTCTGGTCCAGATTGTATACCAGTGAGGTTCCTTTCGGATTATGGTGATGCATTAGCTCCATACTTAACAATCATATACAACCGGTCGCTGGACGAAAGATCCGTACCCAAATACTGGAAAGTTGCACAGCTCACACCAATATTCAAGAAAGGTAGTAGGAGTAATCCACTAAATTACAGGCCCATATCGTTAACTTCGATATGCAGCAGGATTTTAGGCACATATTGTGTTCGAAAATTATGAATTATCTCGAAGGAAACGGTCTTACTGACACACAGTCAACATCGCTTTAGAAAACATCGTTCCTGTGAAATACAACTTGCTCTTTATTCACATGAAGTGCTGAGTGCTATTGACAAGGGATTTCAGATCGATTCCGTATTCCTGGATTTCCGGAAGGCTTTTGACACTGTACCACACAAGCGGCTCGTACTAAAATTGCGTGCGTATGGAATGTCGTCTCAGTTATGTGACTGGATTTATGATTTCCTGTCAGAGATGTCACAGTTCGTAGTAATTGATGGAAAGTCATCGTGTAAAACAGAAGTGATTTCTGGCGTTCCCCGAGGTCGTGTTATAGGTCCTTTGCTGTTCCTCATCGATATAAACGATTTGGGAGACAATGTGAGCAGCCATCTTCGGTTGTCTGCAGATGACGCTGTCGTTTATCGACTAATAAAGTCATCAGAAGATCAAAACAAACTGCAAAACGATTTAGAAAAAAATATCTGAATGGTACGAAAAGTGGCAAGTGACCCTAAATAACGAAAAGTGTGAGGTCATCCAAATGAGTGCTAAAAGGAACTCGTTAAACTTCGGTTACACGATAAATCAGTCTAATCTGAAAGCCGTAAATTCAACTAAATACCTAGGTATTACAATTACGAACAGCTTAAATTGGAAAGAACACAGGTAGGACACTTAGAAAATGTAACAGACCTACTAAGGAGACTGCCTACACTACGCTTTTCCGTCCTCTTTTAGAATACTGCTGCGCTGTGTGGGATCCTTACCAGGTAGGACTGACGGAGTACATCGAAAAAGTTCAAAGGAAGGAAGCACGTTTTGTACTATCGCGAAATATGGGAGAGAGTGTCACAGAAATGACACAGGATTTTGGCTGGAAATCATTAAAAGGAAGGCGTTTTTCGTTGCGACGGAATCTTCTCACGAAATTCCAATCACCAACTTTCTCCCGCGAATGCGAAAATATTTTGTTGACACCGACCTACATAAGGCGGAACGATCAGCACGATAAAATAAGGGAAATCAGAGCTTGTACGGAAAGATATAGGTGTTCAGTCTTTCCGCGCGCTATACGAGATAGGAATAATAGAACCCTCTGTCAGGCACTTAAATGTGATTTGCAGAGTATCCATGTAGATGTAGATGTAGAAAGTATGTAATACCATCAGGGGGATCACCCTGTGTATACATACATTTATAGACGTCTGAACCTGTAATTTCCACGCTCTCAGCGTCGTTAGTTTCTGTTTCCGGGCATGGGTTCCTATGTAAAACTTGATCTACCAGCCCCCTCTACAGCCTCTAGAACTGTGTAACATGGATTGCAAACCACCTTGGAGATGGCATCAAAAAGTCGATCCCAACCTTGAAACCTCTCCCTGTCATTTTACAAGCATTGCAGCTGCCAACCGTTTAGGTCTAAAAGACCTTGAGTTTTCAGTTATGTACTTCACCTGGCCCCTTACTATTTCTCACCACTTCTCACGCCGGTTACAGGTTCGAGGACTCGACGCAGACTGGGCAGGCGCACACGTCCTCCGAGGACTCGTCCATGTCGCCCAAGAACAACGGCGCGGCCTACGAGGGCGAGTCCGACGCCGACACGAAGGCTGGGGGCGGGGACGGCGAAGCGGACGAGAAGCCGGAGCCCAGCTGGCTGAAGCGCCTGCAGAGGCGGTGGCAGCAGGAGAGCGGCGAGGAGTCGCCCAAGCTGACCGCTCCCGAAGACGCGTCTGCGGCCGAAACGCCTGCCGCCGCGCCCGAGCCGCCGCAGAGGGGGACGCGCAAGCGGAAGAGCCAGCACCCCACGCGCTGCGCCGCCGTCGCCGGCGAGAGGCCGGCCAAACTCTTCGCCTCGGACTCGCTCTCCTCGGAGGACGACTGCCGCCTGTAGTGAAACTCTGCTACTCTGTTCAGAATAACTTCAGGGCTGACACTTCCGCAGGAGCACGAATAGGCGCGGAACAGAGATACCGCATCGCGCACGAAGCACGTTGCAGTCTCATGTTTGATATAGACTGGTCGAACTCGCGAGCTGGCACCAATGTGTCGTCATCGAGCGAGGTGGCGCAGTGGTTAGCACACTGGACTGGTATTCGGGAGGACGACAGTTCAAACACGCGTCTGGCCATCCTGATTTATGTTTTCCGTGATTTCCCTAAATTGCTTCAGGCAACTTCTGGGATGGTACCTTTGAAAGGGCACATCCAACTTCCTTTCAATCCCTCCCTAATCCGATGGGACTGATGACCTCGCTGTTTGGTCCTCTCCCAGAAATCAACCAACCAACCATCAATGTGTCCTGCAGTGTTGTCATCTCAATTTTACTTGCTACAGCGAATTTTTAAAATTCTATGCAGTCAATTTTACTGAGACGTACTGACTCTTACGTTTATCACATGCCTGCGGTACAGGCAGGATGAACCCCATTTGTCCCGCTGCTGAGCTGCTGTTCCAATATCGGAGAGTCTCGGCAATACTGGGTTTAGAAGGAGAACAACAATGGGTTGAGGAGTGAACTGGAATTTGTACCAGGGAAGGAGACGCATAGGGTAGTTCATGCACGTGTGGTAGTTGGAGTGCCAGTGATTGATAGCGCATCTGCCTATAAAGCGGAAGACCTGGGTTCAAATCCCAGTCCAGGTACAAATTTCAACTCGTCGCTACTGCCTACATCATTAATGTAAACTTTTAAAACGATGTTGGGAAGTTCACGAAAACGTATTTCCTCACCATGTAACCGAATTTTCGACAAGCGAAAAATTTTGTTGTTGTTGAAGTTAGGTGGACACACCATTTGTTGACACGGCTGTCCACTTTAGTCTATCTCGTGCACGCCTCTTCATCTCTTCTACATAACCACTGCATCTACATCCATTTAAACCTTCTTAGTGCAGTAAACGCTTGCTTTGCCTCATCAATTTTTACCTCTGACATTCCCTCCATTACCGACATGATGACTCACTGATGCCTCAGTACATGTCCTATCAGATGACCCTTCTTTTAGTGAAGCTACATATATTTTCTCCCGATTGTACTCATGCGTCGCCATTCGTTATTCACTGTATCAGTATACAGCATTCTTCAGTGACGCCACATTAAAAAACCCATTCTCTTCTTGTCTCAAGTGCTAATAGTGTACATTTCACCTTCGTTCCTTGCTACACTCCAACAAACACCCAGAGAAAACACTTTCCTCTTTTTTTTCAAAAATTCTTTTCTTACTGTAGCCAATCTGTATTTGATGTTCTCTCTGTTTCAACCATTATCACTAATTTTGCTGACAAGATAGCACAACTTGTATAGCCTCATTTCATAATTTAATTCTGATAGTTCCACCTTATTTCGTTCGTCTATATTCTGTTACCTTTGTTTCAGTATTTTATATCCATTTTATAATACCTTTTGAAGACACATTCCATTCCGTTCAATTGATCTTCGAAGACCTTAGCGTCTCTGCCAAAATTACAATGTCACTGTCAAGCATCAAAGTATTAATTTATTCTCCAAGGCTCAAATTGCCTTTACACATTTGTCCTCGCTTTTCCTCACAGCTCTGATGATGTACAGATGGAATAACATCGGAAATAGCTAACAATCTTCTCCAACTCCCTTCTCAAGTATTACTTCCTTCTCATGTTCTTTGAATCACATCTATAGTCCAATTTCTGTACATGTTGTAGTTAACCTTTCCCTCTCTGTGTTTTACGTGTGATAAGGGTACCAAATTTTCGACGAGCAAGACACTTTTTTTGTTACTGAAGATAAGTGAACAAATTACACTAACGAAATCCTAAGGATAGATCGTATTTCATGTGCTCCAAATCCAGCAGCTTCAATGATTGCCAACAAGAAGTAATTTGAATTAAATGTTAAGCATGACGCTCCACTCGCTCATCAAGTGCTATCTGATCACTTGTTTTGGTTTCATTATGGGATATTGATCAATACTTGTGTAAGTAACATGTTATTATCATGCAAAAAACAACAGTAATAACTCCTCCAACAGTAAGAATTCCATAGAAGAACAAACTGCCTGAACATTCGCATAGTGCAAATGGGAATTACTTTATTTGAGGGGGAGTGAGGTTGTGGATGAACGTTTTGCAACCAGGATTTGTTGCGGCGGCTACAGGACTCGTGGTTTTGGCCTTGTCTCCTGTATGGGCCTCAACCCACTATTTCCTTCGTAGGTGTCACTCCTAAAGGAATTCTGAACAGAGTATTGACTCCCGCGGAGCTCTAGAGCCGTGTACCACACAAACTGCTGCCACCGAGTGGCAGTACAAACCAAGAACAACTGTCGGGTCTTGGCCTGCACATAATTCTCATCGTATGTGTAATGTGCCGCATCTCTTGCCTACTGCTCTGTCGAGCACACTTAGTATTAACGTAAAGTTCCTGTATTGCAATCTCGCTCAGCAGATAAAACCATATTTTTCTATTTGGCAGTCTTCTAAAATTGCATTTCAGCGTATGAATTTGTACAAATGTAACTGTAAATTTTGTGGTTCTTTATAGCATGATGTATCCTAATCTCATGAATTAAACTGGTTGCGAAAATTTATATGCAACGTCATATTTTAGCGATTGTGCAGTGGCTGTAGCCATTTGTAGAAATATTTCTCTTTTTACTATATTAGACCACGACGAGACTGACGTTTAGAGGATGATGTACAAATACCTGCCTACATTAATGTCAAATTAAAATGGCCTCAAGTAGGACTATAAGGAACCAATTGTTCAGTCCAGTAGTATGTCCATGGTGTGATGACCGTGATTTGTATATGTGTACCACAAATATAAAATTGTAATTTTTGTATCAATATTAAAACTTAGAATGGACAAGTAATTGATACATCCTGAGTCACTATCTAAAATGACCAAACCTTCCGATATATCCTTACCTTCTATTTTCAGCGACCATAAATTTCAAATGACAGTGCATAATCAACTTCCAATTGTCTGATGATAACATAATTATTTTGAGGGTTGTGAGCTTATAAAATAGGCATAATGTGATTCAAGGCTCAGATGTGAGAACAATGTTGTTCATCGACTTCCATAAGAATGCTGATGCAGTTCTCACAGCGAAGGGTCTCAAGACTAATAGAAATTCGTCAGTTTTAATTACTCAGAGTCCCAAGACTGATCTTATTTCTGGCATACGAGGGACCTCAGCGCACTAACTACAATAGGAGTTTGAAGTGAACAACTGTAATGAACAGATTTGAATTCGACCATTAAGTTATGAACAGGCAATGATAATCAGTGACTGTGCTGCTGTAGCGTGTCAATGTTTTTGTGCCACAAGTTGTAAGAGAGTGCAAATCCAGTGTTCAAGACATCCTCCTGAATGTTTTGGAGAAATTGTGTGGAAAGGCACGTCGACTCCGAAACAAAAACAACGACGCTGGACGCCTGGCGTGACTTGATTGAAATGCAAAATGCGGACAGTACTTTTCCAGTAAAAATCGTTAAGGATAACGAGACTTGGTGTTGTCAATATGAAACTACCACAAAACGACATTCACATAAAGAGTCGAGACGTTGATGAGATAACTGAGATGGAAGGCACTGTGATGTTCGAGCTGAAAACATCCCGAAGAACAACTTTTCTGTCAATCTCATATGACTGTACGAATGTTTTGTGCGTTACGCTCAAGTGGGGTGAGACTATATAAGAACACTGAAGCATTTAAATCAACATCGCTTTTTTCTTAATCACCTCTCGAAACTTTTCCGACTGATCGGGTAAATACCTGTCTAGCTGTTACATAGGGTCTTGATTGTTACATAAGCTTAAAAGAAAGCCTGATACATTTTCAGATAATTTCAGTGTTCCTATCGGAACATAGTGCAGTTTTTTTCAGAATAAATAAGGAGGGGGAACAAAGAATGCAATCAGTTTCAAACTGCATGAAAGCTAAGTTCATTAATGATAAAGACTACTTAGAGTAGTTTATTGTTACCAGTAATACACAATAGTTACTTATATACATCGCTATAATTTCCATTGTTAATTTCTGTTTACGTCAGGACAATGCATTTGTTCACATCGCTGGACAAGTACAATGAAAGTAAGAGACTGCTTGCGAGCAGGACACTTTGTGATAGCATACTACAGAAAGTGTTAGTACGATTTTGTTTTGTCTATCAGCAGGATAATGCGCCAAGATGCACCTAGATTATGACACAATAGAATTCTCTGAACACACAGAGTAACTTTAAATCTGATTTGTCCATTTGTGGATCCCGTGAAGAAAAGATGTCGTTGCTCTAGCACATGCAAACGGATAGCATGAATAACTGCATTCATGTTTCGAAAATACCTATTTAATTAGAAACACGGGTGACACAGAGTCATACCGAAAAAGACCTCAAGCCCTTAACCGCAATGTGTAATTTTACTTTGCTGCCAGCTTGTTTTCAGAATAACATCATTTGTTGTAGTAACAACGGAAAAATGTGCGACAGAAAACGTGCTCTCCTTCATATAGAATAAGGAGCTGAGACAGCACTGACCAACGGCGTTTTATTTGCGGCAGTGGAGACTTCATCTCATCAGTCGAGTACTGACCCGTGTATACAAGATTTCTGTGCAAGACTGTGTTACTCTGAATGAATGATAGTAAATCGCAGATTCTATGTTGGACTGAGCCTTTGTTGTGTCACGCCTGCATTTTGTGAAGTAGTCTCTTATAACTACTGCTGCATGTTAGAAACTGACCTGATACACTGGTCTGACTACATAGTATTCTGGACACTATGTTATGAATTTCAGAATGCTTCCAGGTAGTATCCAACACGAAGCGAAGAAGTAACTTATGACACGTAGCCGAAAATATGACGCGCTTCAGAGAAATTACGATATTTGGCATAGGAATTATGTGTTTTGAAACTGAAACTTATTGCTATATTCTGCCAAAGTTGAAAGAAATACGTAACACCGCATGAAGAGGAAATAAAGTGTTGCACCGCCGCGATACCGGTGTAACTGGCATAGACAAAATACAGCCTTCACACAACAGAAAAAGGCAAGAAATGCAGAGCACAGATTAAGCTTAGCACGACAAGCCAAATTTAGAATGCAAGATGCTGTCCCGCCAGTCCACTTTCAAAATACAAAATATTCATTCGCCCTATACATAAATATGGAAACCAAGAACCTATAATGTCACCCAGTCAAACTAAGATCCTGTCTACCGACAGGAGGATGCTAAGAATAAATGGAAAACTAGGATACGACTTCCTTAACTGTCCCTGTACATGAAGCTCCCAACACAAAGAAAACCGAGACAATCTCAAAGAGCAATGCTCTGGATGTGGTCTCTGTGGGTCATATAGCACGCTCGTCCATGAAATCATCTCCTTCAGTAGGAACGTAGGACCCCCAACTATCCTCACTTTAGGTATATACAGTGTGAGTCACCTAACATTACCGCTGGATATATTTCGTAAACCACATCAAATACTGACGAATCGATTCCACAGACCGAACGTGAGGAGAGGGGCTAGTGTAATTGGTTAATACAAACCATAAAAAAATGCACGGAAGTATGTTTTTTAACACAAACCAACGTTTTTTTAACTGGAACCCCGTTAGTTTTGTTAGCACATCTAAACATATAAACAAATACGTAATCAGTGCCGTTTGTTGCGTTGTTAAATGTTAATTACATCCGGAGATATAGTAACCTAAAGTTGACGCTTGAGTACCACTCCTCCGCTGTTCGATCATGTGTATCGGAGAACACCGAATTATGTAGGGATCCAAAGGGAACGGTGATGGGCCTTAGGTACAGAAGAGACTGGAACAGCACATTACGTCCACATACTAACACCTTTTTATTGGTCTTTTTCACTGACGCACATGTACATTACCATAGGACGTGGAGGACACATAAATTGGCCAGCCCGTTCTCCTGATCTTGCACCTCTGGACTCCTTTCTGTGGGGTACGTTAAAGGAGAATGTGTACCGTGATGTGCCTACAACCCCAGAGGATATGAAATAACGTATTGTGGCAGTCTGCGGCGACATTACACCAGATGTACTGCAGCGTGTACGACATTCATTACGCCAGAGATTGCAATTGTGTGCAGCAAATGATGGCCACCACATTGAATATTTATTGGCCTGACATGACGGGACACACTCTATTCCACTCCGTAATTGAAAACGGAAACCACGTGTGTACGTGTACCTCACCTCTCATGGTAATGTACATGTGGGTCAGTGAAAAAGACCAATAAAAAGGTGTTAGCATGTGGACGTAATGTGCTGTTCCAGTCTCCTCTGTACCTAAGGTCCATCACCGTTCCCTTTGGATCCCTACGTAATTCGGTGCTCTCCGATACACACGATCGAACAGCGGACGAGTGGTACTCAAGCGTCAACTTTAGGTTACAATATCTCCGGATGTAATTAACATTTTACAATGCAACAAACGGCACTGATTACGTATTTGTTTATATGTTCAAATGTGCTAACAAAAATAACGGGTTTTCATTTAAAAAAACGTTGGTTTGTGTTAAAAAACATACTTCCGTGCATTTTTTTATGGTTTGTATTAACCAGTTACACTAGCCCCTCTCCTCACGTTCGGTCTGTGGAATCGATTCGTCAGTATTTGATGTGGTTTACAAAATATATCCAGCGGTAATGTTAGGTGACTCACCCTGATATCCATGACATGAAGTTACTAGGGGCTTTCAATACGTCATGCAACACATTTTTTTTCGTGAAAGAAGGTTAGTTTTATTCAGGATTCCAATACAAAATATTATTCCCTACTCTTTTGGCTACAAAACCCCGTTTTTCAACATAGTTTTCTTTCAATGCTACGTCCTCACGACGGCTCACTGTGGGGTCCTCTTTGCCCTCGTGGTACTACTCTACTGGTCGACGTCGGAGTCTATCAGTTGCTGCTTCAGTAACCTCCCAACAATCCACGTATTGCTTCCCGCAGAATGCGTGCTTCATTGGGCCAAACAAATGAGGTTCGGGCTCTAGGGTGGATGAGGAAGAATAGTCCAAGAAAGTTCAGTGACCTCCTCTCGGGTGCGTGGACTTGTGTGAGTCCTTGCTTTTCATGGAGAAGGAGAAGTTCGTTTGCATTTTTGTGCCTATGACACTCTGAAGTCGTTCCTCCAATCTCCTGAGGGCCGCACCATAATCTTTCGTGATTTCCTTTATGTTGCTGTTTCTGCTGTACACTGCCGGGAAAAATTGTGCTCACCCTTTCAAAGGTTTTCAATTCACTCAAGATTCATAGTGAAACCTTTCCGTCTCCTCTATATCTTCTTTGTTACGCAACCTTCCCTTTTACAATAAACTATGAAATCTTCCCTTAGGATTTCTACCTCTTGCTTAATAACAACAAATGAAATATTCCCTTTTAAATTAATTCTCTTTCTCAATCTACGCACACAAATTTAAATGCTACTTATTAAAAGTGATTTGTTGATTATTTCGACGAAACATAGAATGTGTCGTCGTCCTGGTCCTCAGTCGTTACCTGCAATAACCCAAAACTGTTCTGTACCTTTTTTACTGTTACTGGGTCGCCATCTGACTGCTACATCGAACTGCGACATGAATATACTTACTCTAGTTTACTATACTCTATTAGCTGCTGCTGGGCTGTCATAATAAGTGGCTGTATTTATTACCAAAGCTGACGTTATTCTTTAATAGCAAAGCTGACGTTATTCTTTAATTAATTTGACTGAAGTTACGTAATTCACAGTTAAACTTTTTCTTGACAACAATAAAATTTTGCGAATTTTACGTTGATGGTTTTTGAGATGGATTATAATCAGTAATGCAATACTGCTGGCAAAAATTAATTATATCCTGAATGAGATGATTTTACAAACGTTCAAATGGGACTTGCTTTTTACAATAACCTTACAACTAGCAATGCGTAAACATACCTTCAGTAGTCTCGAGTTTCTCAAAAAATTAATTCAATAACATTAGTTCCTCTTATGATAATAGTTAGCTGATGTCTCTGTACATCCGTTTATAATCTCTTGTAAATCACAGCTAGTGGCTGGCAGGCACACTGCTCCTCTCAACCTCTCGCTTCAGACCTGCTACCGACTCACTTCACATCTCGCTTACTACTGACTTCCTACGAACGCTAAAGTGCGGTCTCTCCTGCCAACAATGCTTTCTGGTGCAGACAATCTCTGCTACCATTACAAAATGTATCAATGCGCGGTCCTTACCGCTCTTTTCTCATAATGTATCCATACGCTGTCTCTCCCGCCCTTTTTAAAATTATATCAATGTGCGGTCTCTCTTTCCAACAATACTTTGGTGCAGACATTCCCTGCTACCATAATTATTTCCAACATGAGAAATATTAATTATTTCTACTTACTCCTATTAATAAAATATAAACATCTTTCATAAATTGTGGTTTGACAATAGACAATAGAAATATACACGTCTTACAACTGTTACAACATTGCTTATGGAGTACATGAAATAGCGCAACCGGATCTGAGGTGCCAGTTACCGACCCACACTGAAACTCCCATATTAGCACATGGTGTGGCCTCCACGGGCGACAATGCAGACACTGACTCTGTTGTCCAGTTCATAATACAGATGGCGAATTTAGTCGATACTGTACGGCTGCTGGAGTTGTTCCCGCACTTTTGTAAGCATTGTTGGGTGAGGACTTCCACGAGTCACTGCTCGTTCCATTTCATCCCACACGTGCTCGGTTGGAGAGTAGTCCAGAGATCGTACTGGCCAGGTGAGTTGCCTCACGTCTTGCAGAGCACGTCGAGTTCCACTGGCAGTGCGTGGGCGAGCATTATCATGTTGGAACAACACACTAACTTCCTGTTGCAAGAACGGCGAAAGAATGTGTCTAAAAACATTCTGCGTGTACCGAGCACTGGTTAGCTGGTTAGAGTGCCCAAAGGCGGACTACAGTTATAGCTCATCGCACCCAACACCATAAAGCCCGGGATGGGGCCAGTGTGTCTACATCTAGATCTACATCCATACTCCGCAAGCCACCTGACGGTGTGTGGCGGAGCGTACCTTGAGTACCTTTATCGGTTCTCCCTTCTATTCCAGTCTCGTATTGTTCGTGGAAAGAAGGATTGTCGGTATGCCTTTGTGTGGGCTCTAATCTCTCTGATTTTATCCTCATGTTTTCTTCGCGAGACATACGTAGGAGGGAGCAATATACTGCTTGACTCCTCGGTGAAAGTATGTTCTCGAAACTTCAACAAAAGCCCGTACCGAGCTACTGAGCGTCTCTCCTGCAGAGTCTTCCACTGGAGTTTATCTATCATCTGCGTAACGCTTTCGCGATTACTAAATGATCCTGTAACGAAGCGCGCTGCTCTCCGTTGGATCTTCTCTATCTCTTCTATCAACCCTATCTGGTACGAATCCCACACTGCTGAGCAGTATTAAAGCAGTGGGCGAAAAACCTACTTCCTTTGTTTTCGGATTGCATTTCCTTAGGATTCTTCCAATGAATCTCAGTCTGGCATCTGCTTTACCGACGATCAACTTGATATGATCATTCCATTTAATTCACTCCTAATGCGTACTCCCAGATAATTTATGAAATTAACTGCTTCCAGTTGCTGACCTGCTATATTGTAGCTAAATGATAAGGGATCTTTCTTTCTATGTATTCGCAGCACATTACACTTGTCTACATTGAGATTCAATTGCCATTGCTTGCACCATGCGTCAATTCGCTGCAGATCCTCCTGCATTTCAGTACAATTTTCCATTGTTACAACCTCTCGACATACCACAGCATCATCCACAAAAAGCCCCCGTGAACTTCCGATGTCGTCCACAAGGTCATTTATCTATATTGTGAATAGCAACTGTCCTACGACAGTCCCCTGAAATCACTCTTACTTCGGAAGACTTCTCTCCATTGCGAAATGACATGCTGCGTTTTGTTATCTAGTATCTCTTCAATCCAATCACACAATTGGTCTGATAGTCCATATGCTGTTACTTTGTTCATTAAACGAGTGTGGGGAACTGTGTCGTACGCATTGCGGAAGTGAAGAAACACAGCATCTACCTCGGAACCCGTGTCTATGGCCCTCTGAGTCTCGTGGACGAATAGCACGATTGTCTTTTTTGAAACCCATGTTGATTCCTGCAGTGTAGATTTCTAGTCTCCAGGAAAGTCATTATACTCGAACATAATATATGTTCCAAAATTCTACAACTGATCGACGTTAGAGATATAGGTCTATAGTTCTACACATCTGTTCGACGTCCCTTCTTGAAATCGGAGATGACCTGTGCCCTTTTCCAATCCTTTGGAACGCTACGCTCTTCTAGAGACCTACGGTAGACCGCTGCAAGAAGGGGGGTAAGTTCCTTCGCGTACTCTGTGTAAAATCGAACTGGTATCCCATCAGGTCCAGCGGCCTTTCCTCTTTTGAGCGATTTTAATTGTTTGTCTATCCCTCTGTCGTCTATTTCGATATCTACCATTTTATCATCTGTGCGACAATCTCCAAGAGATCATCCCGTTACTCGGAAGGCCCCAACCTGGACCATTTCAAACAAGCTGAGTTGGCTGTAGGAGGCACGAGTGGGTGCCCTTGGCATCGTTGCCGGCGTACTTCAGACTTCTGTACCACACTGAACCTTCTGGGCATGGCTATTCTTTATTAAAGCGTAGACAAAGATGGCACTGTTGTGGCAGTGCCACTCGCTATCTTCCAGTTGCCACAATCCGTCATCGGGCCAAAATCGACGTCGTCTTTCCAGAAGTACTATTTTTCTCTTCCAGCAGTGTAGTTTTGCACTGTCAGTGTGTGGCTTGGCATTAAGTCCGTAACGCAAAGGTATAATTTAAAAGTCTTTCTCCCACAATCCTCTGCTTCACAAATTAATTTCAGTTTTTGACGTACACCTATCCATCAGTGCTCTGGGAGAAATGAGAGCAGAACTGTTATCGTGTTTTACTGGGGAACCATCCTTGAATCCCTCGTCCTTTCCCCTCCAGTTGGGGTGTCAATCCAACCACACGGAGCCACGTGTGATTAGGATCACTTTAAAGTTAATCCTTTTTCCAGTATTCTGCTTTTGTAAGTAGCCTCTTACGTGCATCAGGCTAGAACGCGCTTGAGCCAACAATTTGGTACAACAACACGATCTTCCACATACTACAGGAACCTGTTTCATGTTTAGTATAGATAAATATCATCTAAATATTGTAGCTTCTCCAGAACTACTAACTGGATTTTTAAGAGTGAAACTCTGTGGGATTGGTCGCTTTTAGAACTGAGATAGTAGCAGCAGGAATTAGTATAGCTCCACGTGAAAAGTGAAGTTGATTCCGATATCTCTATAGTTAATATAGCTGCGAGAAGAGACTATGCGTCGTATACCAGAAGTAAGCAGACACGTAACACAGGCATGGTTCTTGTGCTAACCTGTGCGTTTGAAGCCCATCAGCCTGTGTTCTACTGTTGTAGCAGTCAGATAACTTGCTCGTGAATCTGTCGAGACGTTCACAGCATATACGATAGTCCAAAAAGAGAATATCGTTAATGGCGAATGTCGTCAAACTATTAGAGCTGCAATATGGTTGTATGCTGAATAGTATCAGGATCGTGTGAAACATTCGTGATATATCTTTGTAAACGTTATGAAAAAGTTCTAGACCCTGGAAGTGTGGAAAGTAAAATACGTGAAGGAAAAAGACGAGTAACATACGGTACATATGTCACTAAGAGGCTTCTCAGAAGTACAAGAGGGACCAACAAAGCGAGTGTTCTGCAGACACTACATTCCATCGCATTTCATCCTGTACACATTTCGCTAATTCTACTCCTTCATGGCAGTGGGTTCCAAAACTGTCTACAGTTCTCCGAATTTTATCTACGAAAAGTGTAATGTGTTGCGGCATATCTATGCAAAATTATGTGTAAGAAATACGCGTAGTTTACATACCATGGGCAAATCAATCTTGGTCAGATTCATTAATCATCAGTTGAAAATCCGCTCTGACTCAAAGAAGTGGATAAAAACAACGCTATTGGTCTATCAATGTTTGTTGGGTATTTTCCAAGACCCGTGTCATTGGTCCCTGTTTTATCGATGGGAATCTAAATACGCTCAAGTATCTCGAGTTCCTAAGATACGCTGCTGCCGCAGTTTTTAGAAAACATTTCACTGGAGGAAAGGCTATCAGTGTGGTACCAAGATGACGGATGTCCCTCCCATTCTGCTCGTGTAGCGAACAGACTGTGAAGAGAACATTTGGAGAGCACTCGAGCGCACGGCGTCGTGGGCCGGGAAGTTCGGCTGCCGAAGGCAAGTTCCTATTGCATTCGACGCCACATTGGGCAACTTGCGGTCGGAGATGGGGATCAAATGATGATGAGGACGACACGACACCCAGTCCCTGAGAGGAGAAAAGATCTTGCCCCAGTCGGGAATCGAACCCGGGACCCTTGGCGTCGCATTCCGCCACGCTGACCACTCAGCTAAGGGAGAGGGGGGGGGGGGCAGCAAACGCAAATTAGACTGCTCACTGACGAAACAAGACTTCCATATTTTTATCTGTGGCGAAAATTAAAACAATCAATCTATTAGGAAACACCGACGACTACGGAAGGCATGCGATGATTTATAACACGTACATGTGTGGCCATAAACTCCAGATGAAATTCAAGGTGCAACATTGTTTCTCCAGAATCACTTTACAGCATGTAGAACTTAGAATGACAGCTGAGATGATAATTTTTGCACTGTAGCTCTGGGGAAAGCTCTTAAGCTGCCGTCTGGGGTGGCCGCTGACAACGAGAGGATGTCACAATGAGCAGTTCAGAATACGCACTGAACGTTTTGTGTTCATCAGCTTGTTCGAGCACAAGTGATCACAATGGAATAGAGACAATAAACGGCCAAAGCTACGAAGAATCGCTCTCTGTGCAGAAAGCATCTCGTACCCACCCCATTAATTGCTCACAACTCTAGTGACATTAAACGTACTCTACATTTTGCAGAAATCATTAAATGAATAGGTAAATGTGTGGTGTAACATGTTAGTAATCAAAACTAACGTTGGCGCAGCCAAGCACTGTGAAGAAATAGTGTTACTTTTTAACCACGCTGGAAATACCTGTAGATGGATTCCAACGACCGAAACCAGTAACCATGTGCATTATATCACAACTGCAACTGTAATGAAGTATCTGTTGTAAATATCTGGTGCTTGCTGTATCTCTCGTTAGTCTTAACATCTGCCTTACGCATCTGAGTTTAGAGTGTTTTACTGTTTGTATGATTACTTCCGTTTTGGCAACTACAAGGATAATGTGTGTTTTGTCACGAAACGCGCTTTGTTTTATTGAAATAAAACATCGTCGGCGGTGGCATGTTATGGCTGGTTTTTGGGCACGTCGGGAAGCACTATCTGATAACGCGTTTCTGAGTTATTCCTTCGTCTGGCACTGTTGATTCTGTCCCACTCCCATTTGGTTTAGTAGATATTTGCATTTGTTGATAAACACACCACCATATATTGCCACTACAGTTTGTTTATAACTTTAAAAACATTCAAGCGAACGGCGTTTGCTGATGTGTGTGAAAACCAGGCATCGAATACCACCACTGATGTTTTATTTTAATAAAACGAAACTTGTTTGGGGATGAAACACACATTTCCATCGATCTGTATACGCAGATTTGAAAAACTTTCAATAAGTAACTACCAACAATACGGCAGCGCAAATGAAGGGCTTATGTGTATAACTTTTACTGTAAAGGACTGCGAGACCCAGAGTAGTGGTAAGTACCGGGTGATCAAAAAGTCAGTATAAATTTGAAAACCTAATAAACCACGGAATAATGTAGGTAGAGAGGTAAAAATTGGCACACATGCTTAGAATGACATGGGGTTTTATTAGAACCAAAATAAAACAAAGTTCACAAAATGTCCGAAAGATGGCGCTGGACAGCAAAACGTCAGTCACTGCACCTGACAATCGTGTATAAAAGGAGCTGCAGTGAGAGAGAGTAGCATATTGTCCGCCGCCTTGATCCCCCTCACCCCCTGGTGTCTCCCATCCTCTCCACTCCCAACCAGTTGCCGCGCCTTTACCGTTGTGTCCCTCCCTCTCTGCATCTCCACACCCTCCATCTCCTTTCCCAACACAACTTCCACCATCTACCCCTCCCGGATGATGAGCTTCGCCCTGACATCTACCCTTTCTACCAACTTTAACCCCCTCTTCCTGCCTCCTCCTCGGGGCTCCCTCTCCTCCCCCTCCCTCCTTCTGAGCGGCTTTCCCCTCCATCTCTTGTGCCTCCTTTCAGTGTCTCTGCGCTCCCTCCTACCCTGTCTTCCCTTTTCCTCTCCCGTCCCATGTGTCTCCTGCCTCTTCGTGAACCCACAGTTGCCCCTCCTCTCTTCATCCCGCCGCTTCCTCAGCTGCCCCATGCTCTCCCCTCCTTTTGCATCCTCTCTGACCTTTCCCTCGGCAGGTCCCACCTGGTACTCTTCGTCGTGTGTGCTCCAAGTGGGTTTTAAGTGTGTTGTTTCGGAGTGTTTTTAATACTGTGGCCAACTTTTAACCTGTGCATGCGCATTCAATGTCTTCTCTGTGTTTCAAGAATCGCCAACTGTGTTTTTTAACTTTCCGGTGACTTTTTTAACTGTCCCCCATGAACGTCTACATGTCCATGTCTTTTTACTTCCATTTTCTCCCATTACTTTGTTTTATGTTCCCCTTTTTTATCTCCTTATTATGTATCATTTTATTCTTGTTTTAGTTGTCGTGTCTCTCGGCTGAACAGCGGCGGATTGTGCCGCTGACAGCCCTCCCCTGCCCATATGGGGCGGGGGAATTAAATCACAATAAAGAAAAAAAAAAAGAGAGAGAGATGCAGATGTGCCAGCAGTCGCAACATGTTGATGTTACCTGAAAAGGCGCTTTTAGTGAAGCTGTATTATCAGAATGGGGAATGTACTAGTTCAGCATTACGATCGTATCGCCATTGGAAGGGGATTTGAACGGGTAAAGGTCCGTTGATAAATGTAGCTGTGGCGAGAATGATTTCGAAGTTCGAAGCCACGGGTTGTTTAGACGATAGACCCCGTAGTGGCCGACCGAGCACAAGGCGTAATGCTGCTGAGACAGTTCAGGAAGAAATGGAGACTGTAGCGGGTTCGTCTATGCACGGGGAAGTCGGCGCTCGTGCAGTCGCACGTTGCACCGGCATTCCATACACTTCTGTTCGGTTGGCACTTAGGCGTACCCTCCGATGCTATCCGTAAAAAATCCATCGGCATCATGAACTGTTATCTGGCGACTTAGTGATGCGGATGGCATTTGCGGTGTGGGCGTTTCAAAAGATGGCGGGAGACGACGATTGGTTGAGTAACGTGTTGTGGACCGACAAAGCTCATTTTACGCTCTGAGGGTCTGTCAACGCCCACAACTGCAGAATTTGGGCTACCGAAAATCCTACAACTGTCGTGTAAAATCAATTGCACGACGAGAAAGTCACGGTATGGGTTGGATTTACCACATCTACCATTATCGGGCCTTTTTTCTTCGAGGAAATGCGTGATTCTGGTTTTGTAACTGCTACCGTGATGGGTAAGAGGTACGCCGATATGTTACAGAATCGCATCATCCCCAGCCTGGCTGATAAACACCTGCTGGAACGTACGATGCATACGCAGGATGGCGCTCCACCCCATATTGCTAGACGCGTGAAAGATCTCTTGCGCGTCGTTTGGTGATGATCGTGTGCTCAGCCACCACTTTCGTCATGCTTGGCCTCCCAGGTCCCCACTCCTCAGTCCGTGCGATTATTGGCTTCCGGGTTACCTGAAGTCACAAGTGTATCGTGATCGACCGACATCTCTAGGGATGCTGAAAGACAACATCCGACGCCAATGCCTCACCATAACTCCGGACATGCTTTACAGTGCTGTTCACAACATTATTCCTCAACTACAGCTATTGTTGAGGAATGATGGTGGACATATTGAGCATTTCCTGTAAAGAACATCATGTTTGCTTTGTCTTACTTTGTTGCGCTAGTTATTGCTATTCTGATCAGATGAAGCGCCATCTGTCGGACATTTTTTGAACTTTTGTATTTTTTTTTTTATTCTAATAAAACCCCATGTCATTCCAAGCATGTGTGTCAATTTGTACCTCCCTATCTACATTATTCCGTGATTTATTCAGTTTTCAAATTTACACTGACTTTTTGATCACCCGGTATATGACTAAGGCAGTCCACTTTTTCTAAAAGAAACATTTCATCCATCATCTAAGTAGTAATGTTGATAGCGCATTCTCATGATTAATTGCCCTCCACAGCCGAGCTCTGAAGTGTGTTAGAGCAGTGTTTTCAATCCAGAGGTAGAATCGTAGTGGCCAGAGAAATTTTCATCGGTAAAACCTAACTGAGCAACTATCTGGCACACAGTTGTAATCTGCCACAAGGGTTTAAAACAACAGAAGCCTGAGAGATTACGGTACGAACTCCTGAGTATGAGTTGGTGGACCTGAACACTTTCAAACCTAATTTCAGTATGAAGAACGATGTTCTGACAAGGGAAACCCCCAGCGCCCCTCCCCCCACACCACCCCCTCAGTTTCAGTGGTAAAATGGTCCAGTGGACAGCCTGTTAAAATCTGAACACAGATCAAGCATGAAAACAGGAAGAAGTCGTATTGAATTGTGAAAAAGGAAGCAAAATAGAAACAGTGAACAATCGAAGCTGAAGACGTGCAACATCGAGTGAATTAGAACATCGGCATCGTGCAGGTGTGATCACGGTGTTGGATTGCAAAGGGAGAGACGGGTGTTCAAATCTTCTCCGTAACCGACCCTTTTTTTTAATTTACTTATATACTGTCCGTCCGTTCATTGACGTGTCTGTTCTCCTTCTGTAGCTTTGGCAGTTCTACTACACACTGGTTAAGAATAGTCATGTGGTAAAATATATTATCGTCGCAAGTACGTGCGATGAATAGTGAGACCAGGCGAGATGCCGCATAGACAGAAATGAAAATAACAAATAAACGGGTGTGAAGTACGTTAAAACAAAAGAATTCAAAAGCCAAAACTTCCAAAACTGAACCAAGATTTCGTAACATGCGGTACTCACGTAATAAACTTCGCTGTTGGAAATTAACTGTAAACCACGACACAGACAAAAATTTGAATACACGAACAGACACGTCAATAACCGAACGGAAAGTTCGTCTTTTTGTGGAAAAAAAATGAGCGCGAGGAAGATTTGAACACGGATCTCACCGTTCGTAGTACTTCACCGTGACTTCATAACGACGAGGACGTGACATCTCAAATGCGCTCAATGTTTCTGATGTTGAGTTTGGACTGCTCACTGTTTCTTTTGTACAGTTCAGTAGGCCTTCTTCCTGTTTTCATGCTCGATCTGTGTTCAGTTTTTGATGGGCTATCCGGTGTCCCATCTTACCACTAAATCTGAGGGGGTTGCGATGGGGAGTTTCCCTTGTGAGTAGCTTTCTCACAAGTTCCAGGCCGTGTAAATGGGCATTCTGAATGTGGGTTTCAATAGTTTAAAGATTCCAGCTTGGAAGGCTGACTAGAGAAGACGTGAGAGAAAAGGTTTAAGCCGAGGAAATATAGCCCCGTATAGAAAACATTTTTGGTGGTTTCCTTTGGAAATACTGCTGGTCAGGACAGATACGTGTATAAATGGCACCAAAGTGTGTCGAGTACGAAAAATGCAGAGGAGTGCTGTCACATCAGACACACTCTGACATGCACGGAAAAGGATTAGAAGTCACTTAGCGAGAAGCGCAGGTAACGCTGCCCCGAGAGTAGCTGGCCGTGCCGATGTGGAGACCAGCATCTGCTGTCTCCTTGGAGTAGATTAGCGTCCATCATAACTAGAGACTGGGGTAAAGTTTCCTCGACAGCAAACTTGCAAATATTTAATGTACACGCCTCAACAAGCAAAACTAGTTTACCTTATTTGTAAATACTCACATGTTCACATCCTCACTTAATATCGAAAATATGCACACTACTAACATCCTGGGTTAGCAACAGAGTGTTTATGTTAACGTAATGCTTCATGGAAAGCGACTGATTAAGGTATGTAGTGTTTTAAACTTTTTTTTTTGAAACTCTTATCATTAATGTTAGCTGGTTCATTCAAAACCTGTATTACAAAACTGGAATGTAATGGACGTCACCACGACTAAACAGCACAGGTGGAAAGAGACGACAGGGGCAGCGAATGGGAAGCAAGCCAACAGACGTTGTGGGGGAAAGCATTGTAAGAGGGAAAATAATAAGGGGATTGGGCGTTTGGACTCGAAAGAATGAGAAGTTCTAGCTTCAGAGTTTAAACTGATTTCTGGACGGTAAGTGGACTCGCAGTAAAAGTCTTGCCACTTCTTTTGCGAGTCCAGTTCAAATCGTGAGTTACAATTATTCCGGTGTGTGAGATAGCAGAGGAAGTATCTAATGGTAAGTGTGTTGATACACATTACATATTTAACAGTTTGAATATTTATTCGCGAACTGCGAGAAGCACTTTGAGTCGGCTCTTGTGGCAGCTGAAATAACTAGTACTACTGCCACAGAGATTTGTTACAGCGCATACACCATGGGAGATAATAGTGATTCCTTGTGTCGCCTAGCTCATTTCGCAAAATCCTCTCCAGCTGTCTTCACTTACTTACATTTCAGTTGCCAAGTCTCCAAAGAATTTTAAAAATTCTTAATTTCTAAAAAAAGGTGGTTGTTTTGCAGTGCAGCGCGATCGGTCTCTAGACAACAACTGACTTAGTTTCTAGGATGGCTACACAAACCGTAGTCGGTCTTGGCTTCAACAATCAGCCATATATTTCAGTTCAGCCAGTCCCATCGTACTCATATTCCCTCTGATAACATCAGGCCCTCTCAGCTGTGGTCTTCGTCTGTTACCTCAGATATCTTCTTCCATCAGCTGCCTGGTGATCTGACTTTCTCGGCTCATTCCGTGGCGACACCAATTCACTCTCCTCTCTTTAATTACTGCCATAATGGCCAGAAATTTTTACATCTCTTACAGTTCGTGGTTTCTCCTTCTTTCTCCAGTCATCTCTGTCTTTCATTGGTCGCAACGTCTGTCTTAGAACTGCGCTCTCAAATGTCAGGAGTCATTCTGTAAGGGTGGGGGTATTGTTTTTGCTTATTCTTGAATTGAAAACAGCCATGGGAGGTGAAATGACAAGTTTAATGTCGCAATATTTCTCACCAAATTACAGATTTTCACATAGTTTTCAACTCACTAGCGTAAAAACAGCGCAATTGATAACGCATCCTGCCAACATCAAAAAGTGAAATAAGTTCATACACAAAAATGTTAAATATTAACTCCCTGAAAGAACATTAATCTTAAGCACAATATTAGTTTAATTGGAAGTTTCTTTACATTAACCCTAAGCACAATAATATGAAAGTTTAATTGGACATTTCTTTACAAAATTTCTCCTACACATACGTTATGATGTTGGTCAGTACTACGAAAATCGTCCGATTCCGGTTCAAAGTTCGGTACTATTTAGGATGACAATCAAGTCTACAGTGGGTAGTTATTCAAGTGACAAATTTGAGCACAAGATTACCCAAGCCCGCTCGAGTTTAAAGTGAATACAAGCTGGTGAACCAACAAAGTTTACGCCTCTGCACGCGGTATTTACCTTAAGCTGCGACGTGCTGCTGTCTGCAAGGCCGCTCTCTCCCACTGAAATTCCTACAAAACTAATCTGGCCTTTGCTGAACTTTCCAGCAGAAACTTTCCCTATGATTCTCGTTATGTGAGAAAACATGCACTCAGCCCTAGTCTTATCATGTGGCGATATACACGTGCGTGGTTGGAGCAGCGTGCATATTATAGTGCCCTCTCAGTTCTCGCAAGAACAAATTAACTAATTTGCTGGTTAGTTTCTCCACAGTTGGAGCTAAACGTTGCTACAGCTAATTCTTTAGCTGGAGTGCAGCCGCCGTGAACGCAGTGTCCGCACAAATTTCTTCTCTGCGTCGTACGGAGCGTTAAGCACTCCATTCCGCACTTGATGCCAGTTCAGAGAAGAGTCTCCTACAAAATTTCTCTCTTGTCCTACTCATGGCAGAACTGCCTCCCTCCACTTGGGTTCCTTTTTTACGTCACTGCTTTTTTCGACCAATAGGAGCATTCCTCTCATTTTGTAGAAACACCCTCTACCAATCCTAACGTCCCTTCTATGAAACTGTGTTGAAACTTCAGTAGTTTTTTCCTTCCTAGTGAGTTTCCGCCAATCGGGCGTTTTGTGCCCGTTCTAGACGCCTAAGGTACATTGACCTTTCCGTGTGTCACACTCGCTGGGTGAAAATGCGTCGCTTACTTTTGTTCGTATCCCATTGTAATTTCGAAACGTAGTTTTCTAAAGCTTCTTCTCTGCTCTTGTACCGATTCCCACGTTACAGGTGCCCCTCCAGTGTGAATCACCTGGCCCGGGGTCGCTGTCCTCTTTCCTGCCATCCCTTTAAGTGGTTGCCAGCGTAACTCCTGCAGCACAGTTTCGCTACTCTGTTGTGCAGCTGGCTTTCAAAACTAAAAGCGACTCAACTCGTGTTCCCTGTGCCACCTTCCACTCAAAGACATCCATTGTATAGGAATGGTGTGTCAATTACCATCGATTGACTGCCATCCCTTTTTGCATTACATATTGATAGGAAAATGTTGTCATCATTGTCGATTTATGTTAGGTGTCATTTTCACCTTCTCATTGCGATTTGTAAAGGTCTCATGTAAGGTGCAAATCTGACCATTTATTCTGCCACCTCACAATTATTTTTTTTTTTTGGGGGGGGGGGGGGGGGGGTTCAGAATCTAGGTCTCTGCTCTGCGTAGGATGATGTGGCATATTGCAGTCCCATCTATCCTAATCCTTGTGGAATTCGATAGACGCCAGGATTTGATCAGCTCCCTGACTGCATGTGTTGACCTGTTTCCTACTTTAATTCTTGCCATTATTTTCTGGTCCATCTCATCCCTTTCACTGGGTACTGCCCCAAGACATTTGAAATATTTAATATTTTTCCCTTTGGTAAATATGACTATTCACTTCAAAAGGCTCGTCATAATCCTTTCTGCTCACTTCGAGCTATCATCTTATCCACATTCTTCTTCATGTCTGCTCCCATTGCCTCTTCCATTAACACTCTCGCCATCAGAACCAAATCTTTGCTCATTCTGTGGTATTAAAACTACATCATCTGCTTAGGTCAGGGTGTTGGGGCTTCAACCAGGCTGAATTCGTCTCTCTAAGCTTGTTATTTTTTATACTAGCGTATTAAACAGCAGGATAGAGGTAGTCTCCCTGACGCACTCCATTTCTTACCTTGAACTTCTCCAACATCTTTCCATTCATTTTCACCGTGTATGGTGTCTCTTGGGTACATTCCTGTCTTACTTTTATCAGTTTTTTGATAACTTCTGCCCATTCCAGTTCTTACCGTACTGTTCGCCTGTTCACACTATCATGCTTTCTGGAAGTGCACAAAAAGGCAGTGAACATCACTGCGAAATTCCCAGCTCTTTGACAATAGTTGCCGTATTATGTGCAGTTGGTCTAATGAGTATTTTCACCTTCTAAATCCTGCTTCCTGGAATCCAAGTGTCTCCTCCATGTATGGTGTTATCCGCTTCAGCAGCGTCGTGCTCAAGTTGTACTTAGCAAGGTGTTTGCTGTGTAGTCGCTGCAGCTCATTCTGGTCTCCTGTCTTAAGCATCGGGCAATTGACGAGCAGTTTCTATTTTTTCTGATAAACGTAACCACCATTTGACTGTACAACAGGTTTTATTTCAGGATGTAGATTTCGGCTTTAGGCGATTATCAAGCGTTACAACTGCAACAGATTAAAGCACAATGAAAGATCAAGTATCAAACAAAGTATCATAAAAGAGCAGAGCGCACAATTAAATCAATGTATAGGCCGCATTATTTCATTATTTCTCTCTTACTTACGTGTTATAAATCATCGGACTTGAGTATAACACAAGTCATCGTCAAAACATGTATCTTTTTTGTCAAAAGTAAATGGGAGAACATTTGTGTAATGTGGTAATTTACTGGCAATTAGAATGGTTCGTTTGATCACAGGTTTTAAACTTCGCTACACTGTGTCCATGCAGCCACTGACAAAAGTGAAACGATTGTCAAAGATCATCATAAAGACATCCCAGTCTGCACCGTGCGATCTGTGGTACGTCTTAGGAACAGGTAATGGGACTGTTTATTGTACAAGCTGTGTTTAGATATTATGGCATGAAGAACTAACTTCCCAGTGTGCATATAAAAAGGCGACTTACAACATCGTAATAAAAGATACATAATTACACAATTACATACAAGATGTAATTAAAGACACATCTTGGAAGAGTGGAATATTTGACACATGGTGAATCATAAAATAAGCAGTTATACATTGTTATGAATTACATCCATATTTAAACAATTGGTCAGTTATATATACAATTTCTGACAATGAGGTTCGGTGAACAGTCATGTAACACTAACGTGGATGAACTATGAACTACAATTACCTCACTGTCGTTCTAAACAGTCACTTCCAACAACTAAGCACCGCTGAGCTTTGCGATACAAGTCCTGGAAACTTTGGACGAAGTGTTCCTTTGGGATGGTGTTCAAAAGCCGCGCTACGTTTCGTTGGATGACAGGAATCTCGACAAATCTCTTTCCTTCCAAAGCGAGTTTGAGTCGACGAAATAAGAAGTCTGGACATTGGGATACGCAAGTATGGTAGGTGTTTAAAAAGCACCATCCCCTTTTTGACAGGAAGTGTTTGAAGATAATGGGTGTGTGCGGGCGAGCGTTATCGTGAAACGTTACATGAAACGGGTCAAAATTTTAACGTATCGTGCAGCGTTCAACGTCTTTCCCTCAGGAGGAAATTTGTTGTGTATAATGCCTCGGCTATCGGAAAAGGTGATGAGCATCGTTTTGATGCGTGATTTTTCGGCTTTGACCCTTTTCCGACGAGGTCATGTCGGAGAACGATGTTCCCTGCCTTGCCGTTTCGTTTCAGGGTCGTACCGGAAACACCATGTTTCATCCTCAGTGACAATACGGTTGTCGCATCCACCATTTCGACAAAATCCTGTGAAGCCCCTAAACGTGCCTGTTTCTGATCGTCAGTCAGTTGATGTGGCATAAGACGACAACACGTTTTCCTCTGCCCTAAATCGTGGGGAAGGATTTTTCGCAATGATTCACGGTTGATCTGCAGTTCATCCGCTATCAAGCGCATAGTCTATCGACAGTCGTTTGTCATTGATGTCTTCACTTTCTCAATGTTTTCTCAATGTCGCCGGTTGTCCGCTACGGGGATCGTCAGAAACACTTTCCCGCCTCGTCGAAAACGGGTGAAACACTCGTGCATACACTTCATGGGCAGTGCTTGATCCCCATAAACACGTACAAGCATTGTATGCGTTTCTTTCGATGTCTTGCCAAGCTTATAACAAAACTTTAAATTGATCCTTTGCTCGTTCATTGTCCTGTTCTCAGTTCAGAACCAACGAACTAAACAAGCAATTCGTCCATCAGGTCTAACGCAGAACACACACGATGTTCATCTGAAGTACGGTGGCGGCAGGCTGTCAACACGGGGCGCTACGCAGGTGCGGCGTCGTGAGTCGACAGTGTTGACCGAACGACCGTCTGACTTCATTCACCGAACTTTCTTGTCAGAGGGTGTAAAATAAATGGTCACAAACGACGATGGAACTGAAAACTGTTTAATTAAAGGGATCAATGATTGTTATGAAAGACCAAGTGTACAATCGTGCGTGGTGAGAGGTGCCAGTCCATAGTGAATCAGGAAATGGTGCACATTAGGATTAAAAGGAGTAGATCAGAGGTATTAAATAGATAGGTGATGGCGATTTATTGATGTGGGAGTTGAGGAAAAAGGTAGTCACATTAAGTAGATGAAGTGAAGAGGGTGGATAGCCAATGTTCTCAATGTTACAGCGTTGCCTATATATACACACCTATACTCCAATTTTATTTGCACAGGTGTTTAAAAGGAACGGTAAGCCTCTTATTGTATGAAGGTAAACAGCTGTAGTAAGAGTACTAAATATTAAAAGCTTAAAATTTACAGGGAAGTTATTCATTAGAAACATAGAAAGTGGAGTACATAACACCAGTCCTTCCATTATTTTAAATTAGATTAAAGTGTAAAGTTTCATGGTTAGGCAACGTTCTGTTATTAAAGGAACTGTGAACAAAAGACCAGATTTGGTTATTATGGAAGGGGAACAACATCCGAAAGTAACTTGTTGGCTCGAGTGGGAGTGGTAGTCTGAATAAGTAGGTGAAGATTAAGAAAGGGGGGAGGGGAAGGAGAAGAACTAATGCTTACAATGTACACAGTGTTCACAATTAGAAATTTCCCCATTCTGCCGGGAACATTTCTCTCTGCCAAATCAAACAGACCAGGTGATAAACTCAGCCGTGGCACATCATAGTCCTCTTTCAGCATCCCTGCAAGAATTCCATCTATTCCTGGTGTCGGACAACCAAGTAAAGTAAAGTTACAAACTGGGCCACAGACTACAACTGATGCGTAAAAATCTAGTAAATTCGATGGCATATTTGTGTTCCCCCACCTAGATACGTAACTTAGAAAAGGTTGTTGTTGTTGTGGTCTTCAGCCTTGAGACTGCTTTGATGCAGCTCTCCATGCTACTCTATCCTGTGCAAGCCTCTTCTTCTCCCAGTACGTACTGCAGCCTACATCCTTCTGAATCTGCTTAGTGTATTCATCTCTTGGTCTCCCTCTACGATTTTTACCCTCCATGCTGCCCTCCAGTACTAAACTGGTGATCCCTTGATGCCTCAGAACATGTCCTACCAACCGACCCCTTCTTCTAGTCAAGTTGTGCCACAAAATCCTATTCTCCCCAATTCTATTCAATACCTCCTCATTAGTTATGTGATCTACCCATCTAATCTTCAACATTTTTCTGTGGCACCACATTTCGAAAGCTTCTATTCTCTTCTTGTCTCGACTATTTATCGTCAACGTTTCACTTCCATACATGGCTACACCCCATACAAATACTTTCAGAAACGACTTCCTGACACTTAAATCAATACTCGATGTTAACAAATTTCTCTTCTTCAGAAACGCTTTCCTTGCCATTGCCAGTCTACATTTTATATCCTCTCTACTTCGACCATCATCAGTTATTTTGCTCCCCAAATAGCAAAACTCCTTTACTACTTTAAGTGTCTCATTTGCTAATCTAATTCCCGCAGCATCACCCGACTTAATTCGACTACATTTCATTTTCCTCGTTTTGCTTTTGTTGATGTTCATCTTATATCCTCCCTTCAAGACACTATCCATTCCGTTCAACTACTCTTCCAAGTCCTTTGCTGTCTCTGACAGAATTACAATGTCATCGGCGAACCTCAAAGTTTTTATTTCTTCTCCATGGATTTTAATACCTACTCCGAACTTTTCTTTCGTTTCCTTTACTGCTCGCTCAATATACAGATTGAATAACATCGGGGAGAGGCCACTGCTTCCCTTTCATGTCCCTCGACCCTTATAACTGCCATCTGCTTTCTGTACTATTGTAAATAGCCTTTCGCTCCCTGTGTTTTACCCCTGCCGCCTTCAGAATTTGAAAGAGAGTATTCCAGTCAACATTGTCAAAAGCTTTCTCTAAGTCTACAAATGCTAGAAACGTAGGTTTGCCTTTCCTTAATCTTTCTTCTAAGATAAGTCGTAGGGTCAGTATTGCCTCACGTGTTCCAACATTTCTACGGAATCCAAACTGCTTCTGCCAGTTTTTCCATTCGTCTGCAAAGAAAAGGACTGCCGCTATAAATCTCCGCTGTATTTCAGACTACAGCAGAGATTTTGTTCATTTGCGAGAGATTTGTTGGTCTCCCGCTGTAGGTTATCCCAGTTTGTGTACAAATCTATTCTCGGATGTGGTGTAGACACGTTTTATCATTCATATGTGTAACGAGAGCAAGAGAGAAATGTGTTCAGCTTCGGAGAGAGGGTAATGGTGGCCGACGGCCGTCCGTCTCTGCCCGGAAGCTGAAGCAACAGCTGGCGACGGCCGGCGTACGAGGTGGGAGGTGTGCGCTGTCCCAGCGAGGACACTGAGTAATTGGGGGCCCGTTATGATGACTTGACGTTTCGCTGACGACGGCCGCTGTCCGGCAGGCCCGCCTATACGGCTCAGCTGGCTCGTCGGTCACCCGAGCCTGTCAGCTGGCAACGCGAAGCACCTGTCCTCAGTCAGCGGTCAGTTAAACTGCGCTACTTGACCAAAAGTGTCCGGACACCTATTAGTGGACATTTGCAGTGCATTTCAGAAGTGATGGTCAATAATTCACACGCGGGAAGTACGGCCAAAAGGGGTTAAAAAGCTCCAATATACATGGGTCTCCAAATCAAAATGGTTCAAATGGCTCTGAGCACTATGCGACTTAGCTTCTGAGGTCATCAGTCGCCTAGGACTTAGAACTAATTCAACCTAACTAACCTAAGGACATCACACACATCCATACCCGAGACAGGATTCGAACCTGCGACCGTAGCAGTCGCTCGGTTCCAGACTGCAGCACCTAGAACCGCACGGCCACTCCGGCCGGCGGTCTCCAAATCAACCGTTGCTGGGATAGAACATTAGTTCGAGTTGGAAACCAACTGTAAACAGACCTGGATACCGCAGTATTTACGTCGGTATCTCAAGGTTTGGGATCGACTACATGTTTGTTTAGACATGCACAACTATTTCCCTTTCCCCCTCCGTGCACTGTGCCACACCGGCCTCACAATCAGTTACGAACCTGAAGGCACCATGGACAGACGTTACGTCAATGACGAGTACACTGACATGCAATTCATGTATGGTAAAGCGAATGGCAGTGCCGCTGAGGCTGCACGATTGCATGAAGAAGCTTTTCCTCTCCGCAGCAGCCCGACAGGCGTACGTTTAGCCGGTTACATCAACGGTTTAGAGAAACAGGGAGTTTCGCTCGCCATGTACGAGAAGGTCGACCGAGAGCCATAACACCCGATGTGAGGAAAGCGTGTTACGCATTGAACACTAACGTCCGAGCACTTCAACGAGGAGGATTGCTGCCCAAGAGCGTATCCTGAGCCACTGTGAGGTGGATTTTAGATCGCCAGTACTCTATCCGTATCATCTCCAGCGAGTAGAAACCCTCAAAAATGCAACTTACCTCCTAGAGAGAATTTCTGCCAATGGCTGTAACATCAGTGTACCCTGAATCCCCTGTTTGTAGTCAGTATTCTGTGCACTGATGAGGCTGCATCTACACGTGACGGTATTTTTAACTACCATAATTTGGGCTGATGTCAGTTCTAATGCAACACAGGTATCACGACACTAGCAGCGTTACGTGCTGAACGTCTGGGCAGGACTGCTTGGAGACCGCATGAAAGGACCACATTTCCTACCCACAGACTAACCGGACTGCAGTATACGCAGTTTCTGCACACTGCACTTCCAGATGTGCATGATGACATCCAACTGAACGGCCGCGTTAACATGTGGTTCATGCACGACGGTACTCCAGCACATTCTCAGTTAGGAGAGCGCAGGCTTCTAACTCGGACATGTGGTAAAGGTTGGGTAGTAGAGGAGCCATAGGCTTCAAGGTGCCCGGATTTAAATCCCATGGATTTCTGTCTCTGGGGTCACGTCAAAAGACTGGTCTACGCTACCAAGGTGAACTCTCTTGAGGAATTACGCTGGCGGATTGAAGCAGCCTTCCAGCATTTACGGAATTCCCCAGGACTGCCTGAGAGGATTCGCAACTCATTTCAGAGACGAGTTCAGTGTTGCATGCAGGCGCATGGACAACATTTCGAACACTTGCTTCAGTGTTTAGAGATGCCATGTGTTCCTAGACACTGATAAATCGCAACCGAAAGTGTGTAGTTTCTCGATAGCTGTTGATTTGTTTCTTGAAGCTTTTTAGCTACTTTTGGCCATGTCTCAGTTATTGACCATCACTTCTGAAATACCCTGTATATGGTCGGTGTCCGCCCTTCGCCTTCATTACGACTTGAACTCTGTTGAGGACATATTAAATGAGGTGCGTGAATGTCTGTGGCGGAATAGCAGTTCATTGTCCCTCAAGAGTTAGAGCTAGAGAAGGTAGTAATATTGAACGCTGCGATCTGGAGCGAGGTCGACGTTTTAATCCATCCCGAAAATGTTCCATTGGGTTGAGGTCCGGACTCTGGGCAAGCCCACCCAGTTCAGGAATGTTACTGATTACAAATCATTGCCTCACGGATTTTTATTTATGACAGGGTGTATTGTCTTTATAATGAAAACAGTCATTGATTCCGATCTGTTCCTCTATTGTGCGTAGTACACAAAGGTGCAACGTTGTCCAGCATTCAGCGTTTTCTAAAATGCAGTAATACTCTCCGCGAAACACATCCCCATACCGTTGGCAGCGCACATGATGGCGGATGAAGTTTTCCACGTATTCGCCAAATCAGAGCTTGCGCATCGGAATGTCACACGGCTTACCGTTGTAAGTGGGCTGTTTATGTTTTTATGTTGGTAACGCCACGTAGCGCTCTGTATGAAAATCACTGACAGTGCTGTGTGCAGTCTGTGGCTAGTTGGCATTGCTGGAATATTCACCAGTGTAGTGTTGGGCAGCTGGATGTTAACAGCGCGTAGCGTTGCGCAGTTGGAGGTGAGCCGCCAGCAGTGATGGATGTGGGGAGAGAGATGTAGGAGTTTTCACGGCGGACGATCTGGACGAGTGTCCGTCAGAAAAAGGAAATTTGTTTAATTCGATGTCACAAAATTATATATATTATGACTTTTGAACGCCATTAAGGTAAATACATTGTTCGTTGGTTATCAAAATCTTTCATTTGCTAACTATGCCTATCAGCAGTTAGTGCCTTCAGTAGTTGGAATCTTTTATTTAGCTGGCAGTATTGGCGCTCTCTATATTGCAGTAGTTAGAGTAACGAAGATTTTTGTGAGGTAAGTGATTCATGAAAGGTATAGGTTATTGTTAGTCAGGGCCATTCTTTTGTGGGGATTATTGAAAATCAGATTGCGTAACGCTAAAAATATTGTATGTTAGTTTAGTGATGATCAGAATAAGTAAAGAGAGAACTGTCTGAGAACCTTCAGTTTTACTCAGCTGTCTTCGTATCAAATAACACAGAAGTTTACTAGCACAGTCATTCATAATTTTTTCTAAAGGGACGTTTCAGCGTGATTCATCACTCTGAATTACTCGTTTCCAGTCATGCGTCTTCCAGTGAACGTTCGTCTTTGCAGTGTCTCAGTCATCGCTTAGTACTGACTACAGAAAAGTGTGGCTCATGAAGAGCTCGAAAACTGTACCCCATTCGTTTTAGAACCACACGCATAGTTACTGTAATGGCCGGACTGCTGGTAACACTTTGAACTTCACGAGCAATCCCTTCTGCTGATTAGATGCGATTTTCTACAGCCACTCCCCGTTGTGCTCGGCCGGTACACGTGGTCCGTCTGGTCATTGTTTGGCTGTGATTCTTTCCACGAGATTCCATTTCTCAGTCACATCACCAACAGCAGACTGAACATCTCTCGTCGGATCCACACGTCCCTGATGGATTTGTAACTCAGTTGACGCCGAATGACTAGTCCACGTCAGAAGTCACTGATCTCTGCTGCCCGGCCCCATCTGCCATTACTGTTTCTCTACTGACAGCACAAGACTCCCAGCCGCCTCTTATAATGGGATGTCCGGCTCTAGTGCTACCTAGTGGTCAATTACCCATTACACATCGAGAAAGGTGGTGCAGTGGTTTGCACGCTGGGCTCGCATTCGGTACGACGACGGTTCAAACCTGCATCCAGCCATTCTGATATAGGTTTTCCGTGATTACCCTAAATCACTTAAGGCAAATGCTGGGATGGTTCCTTTGAAAGGACACTGCAGACTTCCTTCCCCATCCTTCCCTAACTCAATGGGACCGATGACCTCGCTGTTTCGTCCCCTCCCACCAACCAACCACCCCATTACACAGAGGTGCACGGATACTCTTGATCAGATAGTGTGTATTTTCCAGCTGCGGACTTCACTCAAGTCCGTGACCAGCAACAGAGGACGAGCCTGAAATCGTGAAACAGTCTTCGGCCGAAGATCCCGATGCAGAAGTAAACAGTGGCCACGGAACGTTCAACCAGACACAGCTAAGACTGCTTAGCAACTGACAAGATATTATAAAAAAAATAGTTATAGAGCGATGAAAGGCCGGCCGGTGTGACCGAGCGGTTCTAGGTGCTTCAGTCCGGAACCGCGTGACCGCTACGGTCGCAAGTTCGAATCCTGCCTCGGGCGTGCATGTGTGGTTTGTTCGGTTTAAGTAGTTCTTAGTTCTAGGGGACTGATGACCTCAGATGTTAAGTCCCATAGTGCTCAGAGCCATTTGAACCATTCTATGAACTGAAATTCGAGCAACAAAGTGTATTTTCACCAATAGTACGAATAGAGCTCCATCACCATGACACTGTCGCAGCTGAGCAAGGCCTCTGCCTCCGTAGCACATTGGCGGCGACGGACCACATTTAGAAGCGTCGTCCCTTAGACCGCGATAACGCCGCCTTCCAGATTTGTGCATCCCTGCCGCAGGAATTACCGGAGTGCCACCGCAGGTAGCAGAGCCGCCGGCTAATTGTCTCATGGAATATGCATCAGGCGCGACGTCGCGGAAGACGGCGGTCCACGTTTCGCTCCGGGGACCACCGGAGTCATCGGGCCTGGGAAGTGGCGGCGCGCCGTGCTTCCTGCCCACTACCCTGCGAAACCCGGCAACCCTCCTGTGTTCCTCACCACGTGGAACTTTGTCAGTGCTGAGCGCCACGACTGCATTCTCGCAGCTCCCATTGATAGCGTTTTGTGGCGTCTTGCTTGGAGACTGAGATATACAGAAGCAAACTAAAACGCTACCGCTCTGGCCACAGAGGGTGTGAGGTCAGCGTATCGCTCTCTCGGCCGTTGTCGATTTTGCAGCCCACTTATCATCCAAGTAGACCTTCTGTTGGTGTTACGAGGCTGAATGTATCCCGTACCACTCCTTCCAACAAGGAAAAATCCCTGGTAGCACCGGGAAGCTAACTTGGGTTCTCCGCACGGCACACATCTACACCGACCACTCAGCTACGGAGGTTGTCCCGAGGTATGGAGGGCGTCCATAAATTATAATTTTAGACTTCAGTAACCTTAAAATTCTAGAGGTAAAAAAAGAACAACGACTTTTAAGACGTAGCAAGATACCTCAAAATGAATATTTTTTTATTTTTTATTTATTACCCATGTGCCTGAGCGGTGTGGTAAGGTTCGTAGAAACTAAGTCCAATACTCAAGTGCAATGAAATATTTGGACGGAGAGTATAGGGCAACCATCCTCCCGACCAAATTGTCGTTAATAGCATACGTTATTCACAGGAAATTTTGGACAAAAGGTACTTGTTTCTTCAGTCAGTCAACTTTTCATGTATCCGACAAACTGAACCGCCATAATGTTCGCATGTAAGATCAAAGTATCCTCCGCAGACACACTCCCCTTTTCTGTCTCTCACTTTCTCTCTTTCATATTATACAGGTTGGTCCATTGAACCTGACCGGGCCAAATATCTCACGAAATAAGCGTCAAACGAAAAAACTACAAATAACGAAACTTGATTGAAGGGGGAAACCAGATGGCGCTATGGTTGCCCCGCTAGATGGCGCTGCCATAGATCAAACGGATATCAACTGCGTTTTTTTAAATAGGAACCCCCATTTTCATTACATATTCGTGTAGTACGTAAAAAAATATGAATGTTTTAGTTCGGCCAGCGAATTAAATATATCACATGTCAGCAACACTTTGAAATCGCACACCACTCTTCAAACATGAAACTAAACAAATGAACGTCACATAGCTGTAACACTACTTGACACGGGCGGCAGAATCTTTGTCTTTTGCTGATGAAATGCTTCAAAAGTGTATGTAACAGCAAAAGGATTACGCGTTTTTAACACATATTGAACAAGGGAAGTAAGACAAAAAAGCAGAAAACTCTAAGTAGCACGTTAGATAACGCTGTATAATATAGATATTTTCAGCCTAAAATGGACGCAAATCGAGTAATAGAAGAACGTTTCTTAGCTTGCGCAGGACAAGTTGCAGGATGCATGGCAGATGTAAAGCTACTAACATATTTGGATGTCAACAAATTTCTAGGTTACTACCCTTGACCTAAATTTTTCACCATAGCATGATCATAAAGCATACGATATTTCAACTCTGTGACAAGTATATTTAACTATGTAAGGAAACTAACGTAAACTTGTCTAGTTATCGCTCCTGTTTACCTGTAGGTAGCTTTAATGGAGTTGCAGTAGTTGCCCATACGTCCAGCCCATATGAAGAGAGAGTAGGGCTACATATTTAATCAATTAATTTAACATTCAATCGCAGATTTAGACAGAAGAGGAATTTACGAGTCCAATTACGGCCATCACTGATCGACTGCATATTAAGTGAGCTAAAAGACTTAATAAACATATTTACACTGTTAAACCAAATTTGTTAAGGATTCTAGCTCTGTCGATATGTTGCAAAGGCATAGGACCTTAGGTTTATAAGGTCAGAACAAATTTGTTATACCTGAAAAGTACGTTGTTAAAGAAGTCGCAACTTTGCATGGACCTTTAAAAAAATAGAAAAGACATTTGGTTAAAATTGGTTTAGGTGTCAAGCTGTCGTGGGGGAACACCGTTTTTTCCTCGGTGTCCTCGAGTTAGCGCCACAGTGGAATAGCCAACTTAAGAACTTGGAAGACACCCTTGTCCAACATAACCGCAGCAGCCTTAAGGATCGGTTAGAGGAGAGGGGCTATTTTTAAAGGATGGAGGCAGTCAACGTAGATAATAAAACTGGCAGAGGCACTGTCCCCAGCCCACTCTTAAGCAGTTTCTCGCCTAGTCCACTTGATGTTGATCTGTTCTGAAGAGTGGCTTAGACGTCTGTCGCCATGTTAGTACGGTGTCATCTGAGGCGCCCTGGAATCGCAAGCGATTTATCACGGTAGCAGTTCGGCCGCGTCGGGAGAAGCGACCAGTTTCGCACACTGTCTGCACTGCGAGCCGCCTGCGAACCTACCTCTGAGGCAGTTTTGGAAACCTTGCCGTACATACCGCCTTTGCATCAAGTCTCCATTACTCTCATGGCTAATTAGTGTTTCCACTCATTTCCTCCAACTAGTTTCACGCTCCTTGACGCCAATTAGAACTAGAACGAACTATCATTAGCATTCATAATTATATATAATTTTTTTTTCTGTTGCAAACAGGTTTTCACGACTGACAATCCGGCATTGATACTGTAAAATCTACGTGGCATTTCTTTTGTTTTATGGAGTAAGAAGACCGAAATTACTGAATTCCTGCCGATCATTGAGGGGCATTCAGTAAGTAAGGCAACGAGCTTTCTTTTCTGAAAGTAGGCTGGTTTTATTCAGGATTCCAATACACCATAATACTCCCCACTCTTTTCGCTACAAAACATGTAAAGTCCTGTAAAGTTGATGCATTAAGTTGTTCTGAAAGCGGTGCTGATATTCAAGATAATAACAGCGGGTTAAAAGCTGTGCGCTATCTGGGGAAGTTATCCTTGCATTACTGAGCAACTGTTTCTCCAGGTATCCAGCCAAGTTTACCAAATTACCAGATTGCCAACCAGATTAACATTAATTATAATCTTTTAATAGTCATCTTACGAAAACCGGCGAGTATATATATATATATATATATATATATATATATATATATATATATATATAAAGAGAATTTAAATAAAAAGAAATAAATCGGTTTATATTTGGACATTTATTTAACATTAATCATTGTTCCGTTAAAATTTCAGCATATTAAATTTGTTCATAACAAAACTGGTTCCTTATTTAGGATTGTGAAAATATGAGTTTGTAATCTAACAGAACACATCAAATATGGAGGCAAGAATGGGAGACTGCATACAACACTGCATTCATAAAATAACACACGAAGAACGTTGAAACATATGCAAGAGGAAATTAACCACAACCAACCGATTCAATTTTCACCCAAAGAAGTTGCGGCCGTAGCGCAATCCTGTCCATCATGAAATTACCACACACTGGTATACTAAATTCATACTAACTCTCTGTGAAATCTTCCAGAAAAGAATAGCTGAGGGCTACTTTGATGCTTACACCACATGCTTCACGTGGTCAACTTGGTTTACACAAACAGTGTAACTCCACAATAATTTTGATAATTAAAATAAATTACATCGAAACTCAATTTACAAAAGAAGAACCTCCAACTGGTTACTATCGTCATACTATTAACCTGATGGGTCAAACAATTATATAAGCATGTGGTACTGGTCTCACAAAGTACACCCCATGTGGGTTGAACATAAAGAAAAGTTGCTATATTGAAAAATATTGTCAAGACGAGACGTTATAATCTCACGCACATTCGCATTTAAGATTGATGATCGTAGTTAGAGTTACAGATCATCAACACGTGGTTCCACTTTGCTCACAAAGTAGTGACAAAGCAACTACTGGAAGATATTCTGAACTTCACATTCGAATTACACTGCGTTGCAGTTTAAGATAACATAAGATATTTTAGATCTAAACCTGAAACAAAAGTGATTAAATTTTCAGGTAGGATGAACTTAAGAAATCCATTGTCCTATGGACAGCAGAGATGCGCTTAGCTGGAGATCTTACCACTTCAGACGCTCGCCGTGGACAGACGGGCGTTGGCCCCTACCGAGGGTGCCTCACAGATACAATCGGAAGTGCCCAGAGAGGCAGCTTCCTATACCAACATGACAAGAGACGGACAGGACCATACCAAGAATAGAAACCACTTTGCTTTCAGAAAGCGTAGCTACCTGTTCCAACGTTGGTCCTACTGTTCTCTAGTAGACAGGCTTGTATGTTACCATCAAGCATGCAACTAGAAATACATTTGCTCATTCATCCTTTCACACAGAAGGGAAAGGGGGTGACAGTATCTTATCATATACACTATATAAAAGAAAGCGCATGTAGGTTCCATGTGAGATTGTGTGACATGAATTACATATAAACTGTGTTTTGAAGTGTAGTAGTGTGACAGATCGTTCTTGTTTATGTGTAAAAGTAACACGTTCCACAGCTCAGTCTCCTCCCAGATAGCCAGAAACACCACAGTAAATTTAGAAGTGGAATGTATGCCGTAAATGACAACAGTTTTAAGAAATTAACATGAAAGGAATCCAACAGAGACCTTTCAAACCATATTTTATAATGCGACCGTTTAACCCACTGAGAGGGCCTGTATTCCCGCATGATACCACGCTACTTGGCGACGTCGGAGCCAACGTCTTACTGCATCAATAACTTCCCTATCATCCACACACTATTCACCACGGAAAGCCTTCTTCATCGTGTAAAACAGCTGGAAGTCGGAAGGTACAAGATCGGGGCTGTAGAATGGATACTGAAGAACAGCCCATGGAAGTTCTATGAGCTCCCCTCAGGTGTGCAAACTTCTGTCAGGCCTTGTGTTGTCGTGGAGAAGAAGAAGTTCGTTTAGATTTTTGTGAATATGAAGACACGTTTCTTCAGTTTCCTGAGGGTAGCACAGTACACTTCCGAACTGATCGTTGTACCATGAGGGAGAAACTCAAATACCCCCTTCAGAGTCCCAGAAGACCGCCGCGACGACTCTATAGGCTGAGGGGCGGCTTTGAACTTTCTCTTCACATGACAGGTGGTGTGGCCCAACTCCACGGATTGCTGGTTTGTTTCCTTCGAAATTTGTCACGATCGGAACCGTAACGAGCAAGCAGTTGCTCTTTATAGTCTTCTATTAGGCACGGAGGAACGCAGCGCGCACACACCATCGAGTACGCCAACTCGTGGACGAGGGTGCCAGCGTAAGCAATAGAGACGTCCAACTGAGCAGCGAAGTGTTTGATTGTGATACGTCGACCACCTCGAATCACAGTTGTAAGTAGGCTGTTTAGGTTTTTATGTTGGTAACGCCACGTAGAGCTCTGTGTGAAAATCACTGACTGTGCTGTGTGCAGTCTGTGGCTGTTTGGACTCATTGTTGGAATGTTCGCTACAGTAGTGTTGGGCAGTTGGATGTGAACAGTGCGTAGCGTTGGGCAGTTGGAGGTGAGCGGCTAGCAGTGGTGGATGTAGAGAGCGAGATGCAGGAGTTTTGAGAGGTTGCTATAAGCGGACGATCTGGACGTGTGTCCGCCAGAAAAAGGAAGTTTGTAAAGATGGATGTCATGAATTGATATATATGATGACTTTTGAACACTATCAAGGTAAATTCATTGTTTCTTCTCTATCAAAATTTTTCATTTGCTAACTATGCCTATCAGTAATTAGTGCCTTCAGTAGTCATAATCTTTTATTTAGCTGGCAGTATTGGCGATCGCTGTATTGCAGCAGTTCGAGTAACTCGGTGACTTTCCCTCAATTACTACGAACTGTGACGTCTCTGACAGGAAATCACGAATCTAGTCACATAACTGAGACGATATTCCATAAGCACGCAATTTCACTACAATTCGCTTGTGTGGTACAGTGTCAGAAGCCTTCCGGAAATCTAGAGATACGAAATCAATCTGAAGTTCACTGTCAGTAACACTCAACACTTCGTGTGTGTAAAGGGCTAGTTGTGTTTCACAAGAAAGATTTTTTTTTTTTTTTAATCCACGTCGAGTGTGTGCCGATAGACCGATCTCTTCTAGGTAATTCATAGTGTTCGAACGCGATACACGTTCCAAAATCATGCTGCGTATCGACGCTAATGATACGGGCCTGTAATTTAGTGGATTACTCCTACTACATTTCTTGAATATCGGTGTGACCTGTGCAATTTCCACTGTTTGGATACGGATCCTTCGTATATCGACCACGATTCGGCGACCTCTTTCGTTGCGGTGCCTTCGGCCTGGGCGTGCCTGGGTTATGCGTAAATCCAACTCATATTAAGTATGGAACTATTGCGTCAGCATACTCTGAAAAGAACGTAATTGGTACGAAGTCTGCACCAGAAGACTTGCTTTCATTGAGTGATTTAAGTTGCTTCACTGCTCCGAGGATATCTACTTCTAAGTCACTCATGTTGGCAGCTGTTCTTCATTGGACCGAGCGAGGTGGCGCAGTGGTTAGACACTGGACTCGCATTCGGAAGGACGACGGTTCAATCCCGCGTCCGGCCATCCTGATTTAGGTTTTCCGTGATTTCCCTAAATCACTCCAGGCAAATGCTGGGATGGTTCCTCTGAAAGGGCACGGCCGACTCCCTTCCCCATCCTTCCCTAATCCGATGAGACCGATGACCACGCTGTCTGGTCTCCTTCCCCAAATCAACCAACCACCTGTTCTTCATTGGAATTATGGAATATTTGTTTCGTCTACTTTGGTGAAGGAATTTCGAAAGGCTGTGTTTAGTTAACCTGCTTTCAAACAATGGTTCAAATGTCTCTAAGCACTGTGGATCTGAGGTCATCAGTTCCCTACACTTAGAACTACTTAAACCTAACTAACCTAAGGACATGACACACTTTCATGCCCGAGGCAGAATTCGAACCTGCGACCATAGCAGCAGCGCGGTTCCGGACTGAAGCGCCTAGAACCGCTCTGTCACAGCGGTCGGCAAAACTGCTTTCGCAGCACTGTCGTCAATAGTATTTACATTTCTGTCGCGCAGAGAAGGCATTGCCTGTGTCTTGCCGCTGCCATTCTTTACATACGACCACAATCTTTTTGGATTTTCTGCCACGTTTCGTGACAAAATTTCGTTGTGGAAACTATAATAAGCATTTGGCATTGATGTCCCCACTAAATTTCGAGCTTCTGTAAAAGATAGCCAGTCTTGGAGATTTTGCATTGGTTTAAATTTGGAATGCGTTTTTCGTTATTTTTGCAGCAGTGTTCTGACCCATTTTGTGCACCAGTTGGGATCAGCTTTGTCGTTTGCTGATTTTATTTGGTATAAATTTCTCAAGTGCTACCGATACTATTTCTTACATTGTTAATTTAAGCAGTGGAGCTTGTCTCTCATGGAGGCGTCAAGTGAATTACCTGCTTTTCGGAATAGGTACGTTTTTCGTTTATTTTTGGAGGATTTGGGAACTACGATATTCAGTCTCGCTACGATAAACCTTGTGTTCACTAAATCCTACTTCCGTTTTGATGCTCATTATTAGCTCAGGTTTACTTGGCGTTAAGATGTCAAGTGTGTTTTCTCAGCCGTTTTTCATGCAATTCTGTACAACCACCCACTGCAGTATCCGACCGCCCCTCTTCGCCAGTTCTTGGGACCTGCCTGGGATTGCTGTGTTCTTCCTTAGTGTTTGCACTTCACAACAGTCGACTTCGGCAGCTGCAACAAAGTTGAAATGTGCGCGACGGTTTTGTTGCACAAGGGATACAACGACTAGTCCACGTTAGAAGTCTACTGAGCTCTCCTCAGCGATCCGTACTGCTATCACTGTTCCTTTACTGACGAAACAATACTCGCTGTCTGCTTGTATACTGGTGTGACATCTAGCAGTCAACTCCGCACTACGTAGCGGTGTCTGGAAACTTCTGATCAGACATTCATTGTATCATATGAAAATATTTCTCTCTCTTTCTCTCCCTCACTCTGTGCTGCAACTCTGACAGCCTTATCTACATCTACATCTACATCTACATCTACATCCATACCCCGCAAGCCACCTGACGGTATGTGGCGGAGGGTACCTTGAGTACGTCTATCGGGTCTCCCTTCTATTCCAGTCTCGTATTGTTCGTGGAAAGAAAGATTGTCGGTATGCCTCTGTGTTGGCTCTGATCTCTCTGTTTTTATCCTCATGGTCTCTTCGCGTGATATACTGCTTGACTCCTCGGTGAAGGTATGTTCTCGAAACTTCAACAAAAGCTCGTACCGAGCTACTGAGCGTCTCTCCTGCAGAATCTTCCACTGGATTTTATCTATCATCTCCGTAACGCTCTCGCGATTAGTAAATGATCCTGTAACTAAGCGCGCTGCTCTCCGTTGGATCTTCTCTGTCTCTTCTATCAACCCTATCTGGTGAGCAATATTCAAGTAGTGGGCGAACAAATGTACTGTAACCTGCTTACTTTGTTTTCGGATTGCATTTCCTTAGGATTCTTCCAATGAATCTCAGTCTGGCATCTGCTTTACCGACGATAAACTTTATATGATCATTTCATTTTAAATCACTCCTAATGCCTACTCCCAGATAATTTTTGGAATTAACTGCTTCCAGTTGCTGATCTGCTATATTGTAGCTAAATGATAAAGGATCTTTCTTTCTATTTATTCGCAGGACATTACACTTGTCTAAATTGAGATTCAATTGCCATTCCCTGCACCATGCGTCAATTCGTTGCAGATCCTCCTGCATTTCAGTACAATTTTCCATTGTTACAACCTCTCGATATGATACTTATAATACTGAATTTCGTGAACAACCTGTTCCTAAATCCCAGTTTGGTGGGAAGTGGGTCTGATAATACGACTCGGTGACCTCCGTCCTTGCAGTGACCCAGTCACCGGCCTCCCTGGATTATGGGTAAATCCGACCCTGGAGGCACTAGTTGCGGAATGGCTCGCCTTCTCAGCAAAGAGGAATCGTGTTGACCGGAAGCGGCGCCGCCAGCTGAGACCCCCTCGCAGGCTGCGGCGCTAATTGGCGCAGGACGGCGGGCGCGCATGCGCACTGGCGCACGGCGACACGCGGCTCTCGGCTCTCGTTAGCCACCTGACTGCTGACTCGCGCTCCGGCCGGTCACTCGCTTCCGCTGACGTCACGGGACAGCCGGAAGCGCACGCGCCGCCGGCACAAAAAGAAGTCGGCGCAAAGTAAACGGACTGCGCCGATCATCGCCCGCGTGTCAACGGCCTGCGGGCGGCGCTCTGATCTGCTGGCACGGGCCGCACGAGGCGCCGCGCAGCTGACGACGCCGTGTTTACAATGGCGGCGCCAGCGGTCGTCAATGGAGCTGGCAGCCGAGGTCGCCGACACAGGCGGAGTGACACGTTCTAATTATAGGCCCACTGTGCACAGATGGACATCCTGGTAGCGGGCGGCAGTCATCAAATTTTAATGATCGTCCCGGGATAAAGCTTGGTGAAAGCGTCAGTCCTTGTCTGTATACTCTGATGCAATCGAGACTAATGCGATGATACAAGTATAGCTATCACATCCAACAGACAAGAATTAACTGGTGAAATTGTAAACGATGGTTTTCAGAAAATCATTAAGTGGTTCTCTGTACATGGGCTCTCATTAAACTTTGACAAAACATAGAATATACAGTTCCACACAGTAAATGGAATGACACCGTTAATACATATAGACTTCGATCAGAAATCGGTAGCTAATGTAGAATATTCAAAATTTCTAGGTGCATGCATTGATGAGGGGTTGAACTGAAAAAAAGACACTGAGGATCTGCTGAGACGTTTGAGTTTAGCTACTTATGCTATTAGGGTCATTGCAAATTTTGGCGATATACTTCTGAGTAAATTAGCTTACTACGCCTATTTTCATTCTCTGCTTTCGTATGGCATCATATTATGGGGTAATTCATCATTGAGTAAAAGTTTGTTCATTGCACAAAAGCGTGTAATCAGAATAATTGCTGGAGTTCATCCAAGGTCATACTGCAGCCACTTATTTAAAGAGCTAGAGATCTTCACTGTAGCCTCACAATACATATACATTCACTTATGAAATTTGTTATTAACAATCCGTAGGAATTCAAAAGTAATAGCAGTGTACGTGGCTACAACACTAGGAGAAAGGATGATCTTCACTACTCAAGGTTAAATCTAACTTTGGCTCAGAAGGGGGTAAATTATGCTGCCACAAAAGTCTTTGGTGACTTACCTAACAGCATCAAAAGTCTGACAGACAGCCATATAGCATTTAAAAGGAAATTAAAAGAATTTCTGAATGGCAACTGCTTCTACTCATTAGATGAATTTTTGGTTATAGTAAGTGGGTAAATTCCTCAACCTCCACCAAAAAAAAATATTAAGTGCTATGTAATATTTTGTGTGTTGTAATATCTTGTACAGACACCTTTTATTAACCTGACACGTTCCACATCATTACAAAGTGTAGTATTCATGATCTATGGAACAAGTACTGCCGGCCAGGGTGGTCGAGCGGTTCTAGGCGCTGCATTCTGGAACCGCGCGACCGCTACGGTCGCAGGTTCGAAGCCTGCCTCGGGCATGGATGCGTGTGATGTCCCTAGGTTAGTTAAGTTTAAGTAGTTCTAAGTTCTAGGGGACTGATGAGCTCAGGTGTTAAGTCCCATAGTGCTCAGAGCCATTTGAACCATTTTTTTTTTGAACAAGTACTAATCTAATCTATTATCAACTGTCAGAGTGCAACTGATGTGTATCGATAATTGCATTTGCAACACAGTACCTTAATACAAAACTATTTGTCCATAAATCTCATATTTTGCGCTTTCCTGCTGACACTGAGCTGTCATAAGTCATGGGATATCGAACCGACGTTTACTGGTGGCGGTGGTACAGCCTACTCAAGGTACAAAAGGGCGGTAAGATGGTGGTGCTGTCATTTGCGCTTAGGTGAATCACGTGGCAGGGTTTCCTACGTCATTATTGAAATCTGGTTTCGCAGGACAGAGCGGATCAGGTTATAGTTGTGGAAAGGGGCCAAAATCAGTTACGGTCAGTTGCATAAAACATACAAACTTTATTCTGCTAATACACTTAATCAAACATGCCCTTAAAAGCTGAAGGCCCGAACAACTGTTATTAAAATTGCTTTAATAACAGGTGTTCAAATGGTTCAAATGGCTCTGAGCACTATGGGACTTAACATCTGAGGTCATCAGTCTCCTAGAACTTAGAACTACTTAAACCTAACTAACCTAAGAACATCACGCACATCCGTGCCCGAGGCAGGATTCGAACCTGCGACCGTAGTGGTCCTACGGTTCAGGGTTGAAGCGCTTAGAACCGCTCGGCCACCGCGGCCGGCACTGCTGAAGGCCTTAGTTACAAAATTTTATATAAAATCTCGGTTGAAGGCCACACACTGGAGATAGAAGAACTGAGGGCTTAAGGCCTGAATAACAAAGAATTGAAATAGAGTTTGTGTGAGACAGGCAGCCAAAAGTAAGATTAAATAATCGGATGGCAACCCGACCCCGGGACGGCTGAAGGACCGACTAACAACCCAAACAATCCTCTTTTGCCCGACCAACGGCACGACAACATCAGCGAGGACGAAGATACTAGCAGCACCACGTCTTCAAAACTGCCGTTTAAACACAGCCAAGGGACAATAACCACTCATAAATATAAACTAACACCAAGGCTGTCGGCCTACACGCCATGCCGGACAGTATCAACACGGCGAGGAAACACAGACTGACTGCTCTATCCCAACGACCGACTGCCTACTCCAGTACGCAGACAGCATTCGTAACTGCTCAGTGGAAATTACAGAAGCTACGCACAGTTCCACGTAAACACTTGCACCAAGAAACTCCGACAATCCTAAAACCAATGACTGTGGAAAAAAAGGACGAATCACAAGTCGACACACACAGAGTTTCCATAACCGGTCGTCGACCGATGAGAAGAGCGACCGTACGACCAACCAAGGTCGTCCCAACTCATGTTATGTGTGTCGGGAACGGTCGGGCGAGTCATGGCTGTCCGGAGCTCACTGCTGCTCCGTCCCGACTGTCTTCGGACGGACGACGGACGACGTCCCCAGCCATGCAGAGGGAACACCGGCCCACTGGCAACCCGACATCTCTGCACAAGGAAGGAACCGACCCACGTTCGGCAAGATGACCCACCGACGAGGCCTAGAAACGGTCAAAAGACCAAATACACGTCGCCCGATGACACAACCGACCGAACGACCAACCGACGGTCGTCCCTGCTCAAGTTTCCTTCCACCTGACAGTGCATGTGGGTCGCCAGCGGTCGGGCGAATATTGGCAGTGCAGATCTCACTGGCGCTCGATGACGACTGAACTCCGACTGAGGAGTGAAGGGACACGAAAATTTAATACTCGTGGGGGATTGGAATTCGATACTAGGAAAAAGAAGACAAATAAAAGTAGTGGGTGAATATGGAATGAAAGGGGAAGCCGAGTGATACAATTTTGCACAGAGCGTAACTTTGTAAAGTGTCAGGCAAATCCAACACCTTCCATGAAAACCCTGACATGATAAGCAAATCCAGTAGTATGTCACATAGCTCCGAATAAATCGTGACATTAAATTAACCAAAGTCATACGAGTAACGAGTGAGCAAATGGAATACCACAGACTGACACAAGAATTCCTAAATGCATGTCATACCTTTCCACCGTGAGACAGACGCAGTTCCGAGGGGAGAAACGAGAACAGAAGCCGAGAACAGAACCGTGTTAAGCTGGAAGGCCCTACGATAAGGGACGGACACCCACGTTCCCAGCTAACCGCTAGGACCACACCACCTGCAAGTTTTAGCGTGAGACGTTTTCGCGTCTCTGTTGCGTCAGGACCACCCCCCAGCCAATGTTAAAAGCTAGAGCCCTCCAGAAGAACAGTATAGATCTTACGATAACACAAAAAGGGCTACACCACCCGCAAGTTTTACCGTGAGACTTTTTCGCGTCTCTGTTACGTCAGGACCACCCCCCAGCCCATGTTAAAAGATAGAGCCCTCCAGAAGAACAGTATAGATCTTACGATAACGCTAAAAGGACCACACCAGCTGCAAGTTTTAGTGTGAGACTTTTCGCGTCTCTGTTACGTTGCAAACTTTAAAAAACATTGCCCCACCACGAAAAGTATAACGTTTCTCATTGGATACACAGAATTTTTGCAGGTGGAGCTTAAGCTTAACACTGTGACCCTGATTGGTCACATGAAAACACAGCTAGATAGTTTTTTTTAAACCATCTTTGGTAAATTGTAGTAAGGAGAAGTTAGGAGAGAGTTGCTTCCGAGACGGCGAGGTGAGCGGAGCTGTGCTGCCCGCCGCCCCCAGACGAACACCGACAAGGTAATGAACGCACGCGATGCCGCATAACAGCGCATAAAGCTTCGCTCAGAACTGCAGAAGTCTCATCTGTTACACCCTCTTTTTGCGTAATACTAGAGTCGATCGTCAATTAAAGCTCATGGTGTTCACATTTGCCACTTGAAGTAAAAATCTGAAACGCGACGATTTTTCTGTTATATAGTTATTGAGAAGCCACATCAGCCACTGTAATTTACGACAAGTTAGATAAGTAATTAAAGATAATTGAGGGTCACTGTAGACCATTTTGATAGTTTTCTCTCTTGTGAAACTTAATTTAAACCTAGATTATATATGTGATATGGCATAGGTCATCCTTCGATCCATTGTAGAACTTGGAAACCCACTCAGGGAACATTCGTTCACATTTTTGTTGAACGCAGTTCGTTTTTACCATCCTGTATTAAAACATTTCCTTTTATCAATAGTGCAATTTATAAACAATGTTTTGTGAGTAGAATCAAATGTCCAATGGTAAACTTAACTGCTTTTTCGACGTTATTTTACCAGCTAACTAAAAATAGGAAAGCCTTGAACCCCTTTCACTAAGTTTAGTTAGTATTAAGATTCTTTTACAGGGAGTGCAGTGGAGCTGACGCTGAAATCATTAAGTATTAGGTTATATCATCGCTAGTCTCACTGAACTCTTCTGAATTCTACATGTCATGTGTGGTCTGACGTCTCCTTACCAGCAACAGGTCCCAGGTTCAAACTAGTCAATTCCCTAAAAAACGCGCTCAGAGCGTCGATGCGCGAAAGTGGTAGGGAGACACGATGTAGATCAAACAGACACCACGCAGAATGTTAGAACTTAACCATAGCTAACACTTGGTTTAAGAATCATGAAAGAAGGTTGTATACGCGGAAGATGCCTGGAGACACTGGAAGGTTTCAGATAGGTTACATAATGGTAGGCAGAGATTTAGGACAGAGGTTTTAAAATGTAAGACATTTTCAGGGGCAGATGTGGACTCTGACCACAATCTATTGGTTATGAGCTATAGATTAAAACTGAAGAAACTGCAAAAAGGTGCAAATTTAAGGAGATGAGACCTGGAGAAAGTGAAAGAACCAGAAGTTGTAGATAGTTTCAGAGAGGGCATTAGAGAACGATTACCAAGAACGGGGGAAAGAAAAGGAGTTGAAGAAATTTGATTAGCTTTAAGGGATGAAATAATAAAAGCAGCAAAGAATCTAGTAGGTAAAAAGACGAGAGCTAGCAGGAATCCTTGGATAACAGAAGAGATATTGAATTTAACTGATGAAAGGAGAAAATATAAAAACGGAGTAAATTAAACAGCAAAAAGGAATATAAACGTCTCAAAAATGAGATCGACAGGAAGTGCAAAATGGATAAGCAGGGATGACTAGAGGAGAAATGTAAGGACGTAGAGGCATATATCACTAAGGGTAAGACACCTACAGGAAAATTAAAGAGACATTTGGAGAAAGGAGTGTGAGTACCAAGTGCTCATATGGAAAACCAGTTCTAACAAAAGAAGGAGAAGCAGGAAGGAGGAAGGAGTATATAGAGGTTCTGTATAAGGGCAATCAAATTGAGGGCTGTATTATGGAAATTGAAGAGGACATAGATGAAGATGAAATGGGAGATATGTTATTGTGTGGAGAATTTGACATAGCACTCAAAGCCCTAACTCGAAACAAGTCCCCGGGAGTAGACAACATTACTTTAGAATTACCAATAGCCGTGGGAGAGCCACCGATGACAAAACTCTACCATCTGGTGAACAAGATGTATGGGACAGGAGAAATACACTCAGACTTCAAGAACAATATAATAATTCCAATCCCAAAGAGCAGGTGTTGACAGGTGTGAAAATAACCAAACACTCCGTTTAATAAGTAACGGCTGTAAACTGCTAACATGGATTCTTTGCAGACGAATGGAAAAACTGGTGGAAGCTGGCCTCGGGGAAGATCAGGTTGGACTCCACAGAAATGTTGGAACACGGCTGGCTACACTGACCCTACGACTTATTTTAGAAGATAGATTAAGGAATGGCAAACCTACGGTTCTAGCATTTGTAGACTTATAGAAATGTCGACTGGAATACCTCTTTCAAATTCTGGAGCTGGCAGGGGTCAAATACAAGGAGCGAAAGGCTCTTTACAATTTGTACAGAAAGCTATAAAAGTCCAAGGGCGTGAAGGGAAGCAGCGGTTGGGAAGGGAGTAAGACAGGTTTGTAGCCTATCCCCAATGTTGTTCAATCTGTATATTGAGCAAGCAGAAAGGAAACAAAAGAAAAATTTGGATTAGGAATTAAAATCCATGGTGAAGAAATAAAAACTTTGAGGTTTGCCGACGACATTGTAATTGTGTCAGAGACAGCAAAGGACCTGGAAGAGCAGTTGAACGGAATGTATAGTATCTTGAGGATGTAAGGAGACAAACAAAAGCAAAACAAGCATAATTGAGTGTAGTCGAATTAAATCAGGTGATGCTGAGGGAATTAGATTAGGAAAGGAGTTTTGCTATTTGGGGAGCAAAATAACTGATGATGGTCGAAGTAGAGTGGATATAAAATGTGGACTGGCAATGGCAAGGAAAGCTTTTCTGAAGATTAGAAATTTGTTAGTATTGAGTAAAGATTTAGGTGACAGGAAGTCTTTTCTGATAGTATTTGTATGGAGTGTAGTCTTGTTTGGAAGTGAAACATGGACGATAAATAGTTGAGACAAGAAGAGAATAGAAGCTTTCGAAATGTAGTGCTACAGAAGAATACTGAAGATTAGACAGGTAGATCACGTAACTAATGAGGAGGTGTCCAACAGAATTGGGGAGAAGATGCATTTGGGGCACAACTTCGACTAGAAGAAGGGATCAGTTGGTAGGACACGTTCTGAGGCACCAAGGGATTACAAATTTAGTATTGGATGGAAGCGTGGAGAGTAAAACTGGTAGAGGGAGACCAAGAGATGAATACGCTAAGCAGATTCAGTAGGATGTAGTTTTCAGTAGTTACTCGGAGATGAAGAAGCTTGCACACGATAGAGTAGCATGGAGAGCTACATCAAACCAATCTCTCGACTGAGGAACACAAGAACAACATTAAATTTGTTGGATTAACTTCAAAATTCAATGTAGAACATTAATGCGGAGAATGTATATGAGGCAAATATGATGAGAAATGCCATTTTTTTTTACTAATTCTTATTCGTTGATGAAGTCTCATTTTTATGCCCTGAAAATTTACGGCAACCCTCGGATAAGAACTGAGGCACACACTCGTTCTGTATGTGTGGGTCTGTGTGTGGGTGTTTGTGGTTGTGTGTGTGGGTGTTTGTGGTTGTGTGTGTGGGTGTGTTTTTATTGCAGTCGTCTTCGAGTTAGACGCATCTTTCTGCCGTATCATTTACAACTTCCATTTTATTGACTGGGTGTATGGCGTTGATGAAATCTTCATTTGTCTGCCACTGCGAAGTATCTGTCTGAAGGAACTCGCCACTCAGTTCAATATGGTAAAAATGGTCTTGTTTCGTTATAAGCGAACTGTTTGATTGCATTATTGATGATTTTGGTGATCTGATAGATTCATACCTGAAATCTTTTAATAACTTTTTCTCATGGTTCCTCCTCATGATTCAATGCCTTGACATTTTTCATTTTTGTACCAGAAGACAAATTGAAATCAAAGAATACACAGACGATAGAGCTAGGAGACATATGGTATTAATTCTGGACCATCACATAGATTGGTCTGCAAGCACAACTGCAGTTTATAAGTAGATGTCAGTGTCCCTACACTCTCCTCTTCCTTTATCCTCTCCGCTTCTACAATACTAAACATGTATTCAAATGCCCTATACTAACGTATATCGTTCTCATTCTTAATGCCCCTTACTATTATTGCCACTATTATTCTTAGTATCAACTATTATTTTCATCATTATTGTTAACATCTTTAGTATGTGTTGTTCCTGATCAGATGTAAGAGAGGGCTTAAGGCCATAATCTTATCAGACTAAATAAGCAGTGAATAAATAAACAGTATTTCAATTTTTGTAAAGTCCACAAGGGATTTCATAGTCGGCAACCTGATATTTACAAAGGTTTGAAAGAATACTCAATTCCCTGTGCTGTGGTTTGTCTGCACACTTCTCTCTCAGTTTCTCTAGCGTTTACACCGTCTAGCACGAGATCTGCTTGTTCACGATTTGGGAAATTTCATTTTATTTATTTATCTCTGTGACCGGACGCTCTTCCTGGCGGTGCCGTCGTCAGAGTAACTCAAGGAAGGTGAGTTTGTGTGCCATCTGTCTGGGGATCGTGGCAGCTGTGTTCTGTGCTTTATCCTATTTTTCACTGTTTGTGTATCGTTACTCTAAGGCGGTATTTGGGTACCGGTCCAGCATTTGTCTAAGCGAACGTGGCAACTCACAGTGCAACAGCACTGAACCTCTTGCCGTTCGTATTCGATTCTATTTCGGCTCACCTCCCTACCTCGGAGACCACTAGGCAGCCCCTTACGCTACACAAGCATATCACACTTACACATGCAAACTGACAACGTAAATACGTACCGGGTGATCAAAAAGTCATTATAAATTTGAAAACTTAATAAGCCACGGAATAATGTAGATAGAGAGGTAAAAATTGACACAAATGCTTGGAATGACATGGGGTTTTATTAGAACAAAAAAAAATATCACCCCATATTGCTACACGCGTAAAAGATCTCTTGCGCGCGTCGTTTGGCGATGATCGTGTGCTCAATCGCCACTTTCGTCATGCTTGGCCTCCTAGGTCCCCAGACCTCAGTCCGTGCGATTATTGGCTTTGGGGTTACCTGAAGTCGCAAGTGTATCGTTATCGACCTACATCTCTAGGGAGGTTGAAAGACAACATCCGACGCCAATGCCTCACCATAACTCCGAACATGCTTTACAATGCTATTCACAACATTGTTCCTCGACTACAGCTATTGTTGAGGAATGATGGTGGACATATTATTTCCTGAAAAGAACATCATCTTTGCTTTGTCTTACTTTGTTATGCTAATTATTGCTATTCTCATCAGATGAAGCGCCATCTGTCGGACATTTTTTGAACGTTTGTATTTTTTTGGTTCTAATAAAACCCCATGTTATTCCAAGCATGTGTGTCAATTTGTACCTCTCTATCTACATTATTCCGTGATTTATTCAGTTTTCAAATTTATACTGACTTTTTGATCATCCGGTATATTAAAAACTGCTTTCTTTCCTTATGAAGATAATTGAAATTCATAACGAAACACAGACGTTAAATTCTCTGTAGGCTAATTGTCTCTAGGATGCCCACCTCTCAGACTGTTACGAACAAAATCAAGTATTCCAGAAACATCGACATCATCAAAGTATTCACTGACTTCTCCGTAATTAATTTACGAACATCGGTTCCAGACCATTCGTTTTGAAATTTATTCAAGACTGGTGTAACCGTACATGAGCTTCTATTACCCAATTTCTCGTCGAAAACCTTTTTCTGAATGACTTTTCACTCGGTGTTTCAAAAACAGTTTTACAAAGTTTGGCGTCAGATTTGTTACATCAAAACAAGAAAAAAATATATAGTAAACATGAACTCTGAAGCGTACACCTGAAGACCTGTGAGCACTTGCTCGTATTCACTACTGTCAGACACGCCTCTTCTACTGAACAAGTGCTCTTAGCTCTTAAAGTATGCATTCTAGTGTCCATATTTTTCCTAGTTTTATTGTAAGGAAGCTGCCCCCGAAGAACATAAAAGTATGTTTGAAACACACTATATATGTCTCATACCTGCAAGGTGTACGCAAGAGGCTTTTTTTCTAAGAATCAAAGTACTCGCACTTCAGAAAGTTTCTGTTATTGCAATTAAAACGCTATCTTTCACACTATACGCATTCACACTGGTGCGCAACATCAGGAATATAACCTAAGGAACAAATAAAATGAACATTTCCGTTTCAGAGCCTCCGGATGCTGCGGGTTCTTTACACCAAAACACTCCGCAAACAGTCCTGACTTACCTATAAATTTACTGAGTTTTAGCATGCTAAATGGCTATAGACAGCAACTTACTACGGCTCACTAAAGTTACAAAACTGCCAAACTTGCAAAGTAGTTTCTTTTTATTTATATATTCACCAGTTTTCGATCTTGATAATGGACTAAAAAGTTCTGAAACTGGTCACATTTCAAATACACAAGAAATTTCCGTGCAGCTTTACCGGTTTTGTAATTTATTGCCTCTAAATGTTTCCCGGGAGAGTTTAGATTACCTTTGTGGACTGTTGAACCATTGTCTAGCTTCCGCGTCAATTTTGCTTGAGCGAACGCATCGAAAGAATTTAAAGACGCCCTGATTTGATGGTAACCCAATGTAGCTGATGCGATATGTCACACAGGTGCTCGGAAGACTTAAATGACTCTCTGTCTGGAAGAAAAGTGACGTTTGCCTTGAGAATATGTGTTGGGTAATAACAATATTAACGAGAAACACGACAGCTGTATAGATTCACATTTATTGTGTCACGACCGGCTTCGTTCTTTCGAACATTATCAGATTGGCGAGTTATGCCAGTATCATGATTTAAGAGGTCTCGTTGCCTTAAATCATGGTACTGGCATTACAAGGTAACCTAATAATATTCTAACAAACGGAACCGCTCGTGAGACAATAAATACGTATCAATACAGCTGTGGTGGTTCCTATTAGTATTAATCACATGTGGAGCTCAAGATGATCAAGATTATATTTGTTGGGTATACTTAGAAAAGTGATACGTAGAAGTATACAGTCAACTCGCTGCCACGGAAAGACCGTTGTAACAGTAATTAACATGCGGTCTTCTTACAAAGCTTCCTCATGATTTTTCTGACAGTATTTAACTTTGAATGTAGCTTTCGACATCCAGAGTACCAGTGAATGTAAAGCAGTTCATGAATATTTGTCGAAAACGTTGTTGCACACCGTTAGCTGTTACGTCAGTCTTTATTATTTCTGCCACTGTCGATTTTTACTAATCAGTACTAGGCACCCACTTACAAACATGAAAATAGTTCGTAAAAGAAAGTAGAACAAAGTTGTACAGTCTTACAAAATCAAGCAAAGAAGTTACAACACGTTTTTAAACTACGTATACATGTGGATATTCACATGACGTTCCATTACTCTCTAGTAACATGAATACTTGAACATTAATAGTCACGACTGGCAACAAATCATACCAAACAAGCGTCGTACAGTTTCTGATGGTCATTACCTAATTCTTAAATTGTGTGGGCTGTCGTCTCTCATTGTAATCATGAATCAAATGCTGAAGCTTCTGCTGAATCCCGCCTCTATTTGCCTGTCAGTTTCCTGCAAGTCACCCTGCTTGATGATATTAGCCACTCCCTGCTTACTTCGATTGCATATCGTCTTGGCTGAAATGACAACCTGTATGACTCCGTAATCATTAAACTCTATTGTTTCGTGAACGCTCCGCGTTGTATGCAGTGCACTCATTAGGATGATGGAACGCTTTCTCCTATAGCATTTCTTTTTTAATCTCCTGATTACTTTTCTCAAAACAGTGTCCGCTGATCTATGTAATTTTGACCATAAAGATGTAGGATACCGTGCATCAGGTGGTTTACTTTACCCACTTTTCGGGATAACACAGTGCTTTTGTAGGAATGTATGTTGTGATAGTAAATCAACAAATGAAAGCATACAAAGTAAGAAAAAGTAAATGTAATTAGCTCAGACTATAAAGGGTGAATCACTAACTATTGCCACCAAGAATAGCTCCGAAAGTATGACAGGAGCTGAAAAGTTTGTGGGACAAATGTTGCATGGGACAACGGGGGCCATAATATGACGCTGGTTTTTTTGTTGCTGGGTGGGGTCGCGTCAGAGATATGAAGGTCAACTTCGTTTTTTTTAAATGGGATGCTATACTTTGGGACTTATTTTCTGATAGTGACTATCGAAACGAATTCCATAATGTGTAGCAGTAAGGTCTTTCAAGGTCAACGAAAGGCACAAAGGTGGCATGAACGTCCATTTACAGAAGATGTTCGAAGTGATGACCATTGGTATCAATGCAGTGCTGCAGTATTCTTATCATGGGTTGAGTGGTATTCCCTATCACTTCGGCACTTATCGAAGCACATGCTCTGACAATTGTAAATATTTGCACAGTAAATATTTGTCATCTAACGTGCCACTGACATGTGAGTACCATTCGACGGTTTAGCAATACAACACTAATAGGAACGGTAACACTAGTATCGTCGAATCAAACGAATGTGAATGATGTACTCCTTCGTAAAAAATGTCGGTATGCTTCTCATTTACGGAGAATATCAACGAAATTTAGTGAGAGCTAGAGACTTATACGCTGAAAGATATCCTCAACGTACTCACCCTATACGTCGTACATTTAAATATGTGAATGATAACCAACAGCCTTTGGTAAAACGCCTTACCAAGTATCCTATCATCTAGTCCCGTGTTCTAGTCAATATTTTCGATGTAATTCATTCCTCGCCGATTCCTCGGAGAACCTGCTCATTTCATATCAACCCACTCAATTTCCAGTATTCTTCAGTAACACCACAACTCAAAACTTCCCTTTGCCTTCTTTTCCAGTTTTCCTTCAATCCACGATTCACTCTCATACAATACTGTGCTAAAAAATGCAGGTAATTAGTAGCCGAAAGTAATGTATAAGCACCTAACCGTGAGGAAACATGGTAGTGATGGACCACAAAATGATTATAAATCAATACTGTAGTCTTCTTGTGAAAACCAATATTTTTGCTAAAATCGCTGTGTTAACGCAACACTGGAGCACTAATTTCGGTAATATGTACTGCCATCTTCGGCTCTATAAAAGGAAAATGTGCCAAATTTAAAAGCTGACAGTGATGTAAGATATTTAGTGGAGCGTACACAGCGGATCAGTGATCAATGACCGCCATCTGGTGGTACTTCTCAGCACTTATTTCCGATATACTCGAAATCCAGTTGTCAGTTACTCTGTCGCAGCTAACATTGCTTTACACCACGAGACGGAAAGATGTGGGGTGTACCCGTCTTCTTCGTGTTATTTGTACTCTGAGTTTCACACAGAATAAATTTTTCTTATGAAGGTATTCATTATTATACTTTTACTTTGGATTGTATCCGTGCCGGCCGAAGTGGCCGAGCGGTTCTAGGCGCTACAGTATAGAACCGCGCGACCGCTGCGGTCGCAGGTTTGAATCCTGCCTGGGCATGGATGTGTGTGATGTCCTTAGGTTAGTTAGGTTTAAGTAGTTCCCAGTTCTAGGGGACTGATGACCTAAGAAGTTAAGTCCCATAGTGCTCAGAGCCACTTGAACCATTTGATTGTATCCGTCCATATGAACATATTTATTACTTATTTTTTTACAGTGTGTTGTATAGTCCTAACGTGAGAGGTTGCTTTAAGCTTGACTACCACTGCCAGATTCTATGGGTATGTACTTCTCGTATTTGGTATGCTGTGCCTGCCCTACTACATTTTTTCTATGACCGTTAGTCTGTAATCTCGGCATATTTTGTTTTTATTGGTATGAAGACGGCAGTGCATAATGCGGAAACTAGTAATCAAGTAATTTTGTTAACATATTAACACACAAGGGAATTGCAGATCGTGGCTGCGAGTGGGCACAGACTGACACCAACGGGGACAGTTGAAAGTTTGTGCCGGGTCGAGAGTCGATCCCGGATCTTCCACTTACTAGGCAGATGCTCTGACCTCTCAGCTATCTGGACACAGAGGTAATTGCGGCTGCACGGACTACCCTAGCACGCCTCCCGTCAGATCCAAATTCTCATCCTATCCACATACTACAAATGTAGTGCTCCGTGCTCTATCCTCATTATTGGAGGCATTTCGCCGATTCCCATAACAGTTCGAACCTGGTATGCATCTGCACTGAAGAGATCATTGGCTGCCTGGCCTTAATTATACACATACTTGGTGTGTCTGTTCTTTGCAATGACCACTGTGTCCGAAGGGACTAGTCGTCGCCGGCACGGTAGCTCAGCGTGTTCGGTCAGACGGTTACTTGCCCAAATTTTCAGCTTTCCCCAATGATTTCAATCAATATCCACTCACACCCACGGTCTGTAATTCCATTGTGTCTTAATTCACAATGGCTGTTGGATCAAAAACGCTGTCTCTTCTTTCGGACATGTCCGAAAGAAAAGACAGTACGTAAGTATTTGTTATCATAGCAATCTTGGCGAATTAATTTGTTTTCGCGAGAAGACTGCGGTGTAAGTTCAGAGATCGAGTCCTGCACTGAATGATCACGCGAGGTAAGCATCTTACAAATAAAGCTATACATTCAGTCAGTAATGACAGTCTTCAGGCACGAGTAGAATCAGAATATTAGTAACATGGCGTTGCTGCGTTTATTCAGGTCTGAAGATGGACATTAGCGACTGAAATTAATGATTTGGTTTATAGACATTTTGCCCTCCGTTCCTGGATTATAACACAAATACACTACTGGCCATTAAAATTGAAACACCAAGAAGAAATGCAGATGATAAACGCGTATTCATTGAACAAATATATTATACTAGAACTGACATGTGATTACATTTTCGCGTAATTTGGGTGCATAGATCCTGAGAAATCAGTACCCAGAACAACCACCGCTGGCCGTAATAACAGCCCTGATACGCCTGGGCATTGAGTCAAACAGAGCTTGGATGTCGTGTACAGGTACAGCTGCCCATGCAGCTTCAACACGATACCACAATTCATCAAGAGTAGTGACTGGCGTGTCGTGAAGAGACAGTTGCTCAGCCACCATTGCAGTCGAACATTTTCTGTATCCAGAAAGGCCCGTACAAGACCTCCAAGAAGCGGTCGTCCATTATCCTGCTGAAATGTAGGGTTTCGCACGGATCGAATGAAGGGTAGAGCCACGGGTCGTTATACATCTGAAATGTAACGTCCACTGTTCAAAGTGCCGTCAATGCGAACAAGAGGTGACCGAGACGTGTAACCAATGGCACCACATACCATCACGCCGGGTGATACGATACGCCAGTATGGCGGTGACGAATACACTCTTCCAATGTGTGTTCACCGCGATGTCGCCAAACACGGATGCGACCATCACGATGCTGTAAACAGAACCTGGATTTATCCGAGAAAATGACGTTTTGCCTTTCCTGCACCCAGTGTCGTCGTTGAGTACACCATCGCAAGCGCAGCGTCAAGAGTAACCGCAGCCATGGTCTCCGAGCTGATAGTGAATGCTGCTGCTAACGTCGTCGAACTGTTCGTGCAGATGGTTGTTGTCTTGCAAACGTCCCCATCTGTTGACTCAGGGATCGAGACGTGGCTGCACGATCCGTTACAGCCATGCGGATAAGATGCCTGTCATCTCGACTGCTAGTGATACGAGGCCGTTGGAATCCAGCACGGCGTTCCGTATTACCCTCCTGAACCCACCGATTCCATATTCTGCAAACAGTCATTGGATCTCGACCAACGCGAGCAGGAATGTCGTGATACGAAAAACCGCAATCGCGATGGGCTACAATGCGACCTTTATTAAAGTCGGAAACGTGATGGTACGCATTACTCCTCCTTACACGAGGCATCACAAGAACGTTTCGCCAGGCAACGCCGGTCAACTGCTCTTTGTGTATGAGAAATCGGTTGGGAACTCTCCTCATGTCAGCACGTTACGCCGGCCGAAGTGGCGGAGCGGTTCTAGGGGCTACAGTCTGGAACCGCGCGACCGCTATGGTCGCAGGTTCGAATCCTGCCTCTGGTATGGATGTGGGTGATGTCCTTAGGTTAGTTAGGTTTAAGTAGTTCTAAGCTCTACGGGACTGATGACCTCAGAAGTTAAGGCCCATAGTGCTCAGAGCCATTCGAACTATTCTTTTTCAGCACGTTGTAGGTGTCGCCACTGGCGCCAACCTTGTGTGAATGCTCTGAAAAGCTAATCATTTGCATATCACAACATCTTCTTCCTGTCGGTTAAATTTCGCGTCTGTAGCACGACATCTTCGTGGTGTAGTAATTTTAATGGCCAGTAGTGTAGAATAAATACCTTCGTGGGTCTCTGAAAATCATTACTATGTTTATGTCGCAACTCGTGAAAATTTGTCTCCATTTGAAAATTTTCACGGCTCACACATCAACTTGCGTGACTGACGGCCTGTAAAACGGTGGTCGTAGTCTGAATCGAGTAAACGGACAGTGACAAGATCAATGACCGTCTCGTGAAGCCGTCTGGCCCATCCGCGGGCAGAACGCAAACAAACCTCCCCTTCCGGCCGGCGCCGGGCACATGTCAGCGCTGGCGAAATCGGCTCCCCCACTTCATAAAGACTAGCCGCTCGCTGGGTTCGCCCGGGCGATTAAGTGGAGCGAAGACGACACGTGCTAAATATTCGCCGGCGGCGCCTTCTTAGGCGCGGCCCGCCCGCCCGAGTTGTTTACAGGGGGTGCCGAAATACGCGGCTGCTTACGCGGGGTCGATCCGATCGCACGCGTGTCGTTTAAGCCCGCCGTCAACAGCCGGCGCCGCCGAGGCGTGCGGCTGCCTGCGTCGCAGGCAATGGGCGCTTGCGTCACGAGCCATCTGTTTAGGCCTCTCGCCACCGACAGCGCTCGGCATGCCCGTAATTCTGTGCACCGGCCGAGAGGGGCGTGACTGATGCGCCACGAACAGATTCCGCATCGATCTCATATTTTAAGGATAAAAAGGCACGCTTGTAAGATATCAACGCCAGCAATCGATCCGGTGCAAAAATTTCGGCTACAAGGCCTGGATACTGGGACGTGTTATGCAATTACCTATAAAGCACGCTGCCACAGCACTCTTCCTGCACTGTCCAAGACCGTAGGATATACTGCCCACGACCAGCCATCAAATGCCTAACGCTACTAAACATTAAAATTGCTACACTACGAAAATGACGTGCTATAGACGCGAAATTTAACCGACAGGGAGAAGATGCTGTGATATGCAAATGATTAGCTTTTCAGAGCATTCACACAAGGTTGGCGCCGGTGGCGACACCTACAACGTGCTGACATGAGGAAAGTTCCCAACCGATATCTCATACACAAACAGTTGACCGGCGTTGCCTGGTGAAACGTTGTTGTGATGCCTCGTGTAAGGAGGAGAAATGCGTACCATCACGATTCCGACTTTGATAAAGGTCCCATTGTACCCCATCGCGATTGCGGTTTATCGTATCGCGTTGGTCGAGATCCAATGACTGTTGGCAGAATATGGAATCGGTGGGTTCAGGAGGGTAATTCGGAACGCCGTGCTGGATCCCAATAGCCTCGTATCACTAGCAGTCGAGATGACAGGCATCTTATCCTCGTGGCTGTAACGGATCGTGCAGCCACGTCTCGATCCCTGGGTCAACAGATGGGGAGGTTTGCAAGACAACAACCATCTGGACGAACAGTTCGACGACGTTGGCAGCAGCATGGACTATCAGCTCGGAGACCATGGCTGCGGTTACCCTTGACGCTGCATCACACACAGGAGCGCCAGCGATGGTGCACTCAACGACGAACCTGGGTGCACGAACAGCAAAACGTCATTTTTTCGGATGAATCCAGGTTCTGTTTACAGCATGATGATGGTCGCATCCGTGTTTGGCGACATCGCGGTGAACGCAAACTGGAGGGGTGTATTCGTCATCGCCATACTGTCGTATCACCCGGCGTGATGGTATGGGGTGCCATTGGTTACACGTCCCGGTCACCTCTTGTTCGCATTGATGGAACTTTGAACAGTGGACGTTACAATTCAGATGTGTTATGATCCGTGGTTCTAACCTTCATTCGATCCCTGCGAAACCCTACATTTCAGCAGGATAATGCACGACCGCATGTTGCAGGTCCTATACGGGCCTTTCTGGATACAGAAAATGTTCGACTGCTGCCCTGGCCAGCACATTCTCCAGATCTCTCACCAATTGAAAACGTCTGGTCAATGGTGGCCGAGCAACTGGCTGGTCACAATACGCCAGTTACTACTCTTGATGAACTGTGGTATCGTGTTGAAGCTGCATGTGCAGGTGTACCTGTACACGCCATCCAAGCTCTGTTTGACTCAATGACCAGGCGTATGAAGGCCGTTATTACGGCCAGAGGTGGTTGTTCTGCGTACTGATTTCTCAGGATCTATGCACCCAAATTGCGTGAAAATGTTATCACATGTCGGTTCTAGTATAATATTCCAATGAATACCAGTTTATCATCTGCATTTCTTCTTGATGTAGCAATTGTAATGGCCAGTAGCGTACAAGCAACCTACTTTACGAATACCAGTCATGCTTCCGTGAATATCGCAACACAGCATCTACCTCAATTATGTTAAACAGGTGACCTGAACCTTGCCATGGATGCGCAAGAGACAATTTTCGTGTACTTCTTATATTTCAGCAAAGCCTTTGACAACGTGGAGTATTGTATTTTACTTGCCAAACTAAGCATCCAAAATTTCCCCTCAAGTGCAGTGCAATGGTTTCACTCATACTTGACGTCTCGCCACCAATTCATCATCTCCAGCACCATAAAACCCAAAGGAGGCAGGGAGTATCAGGCGCCCCCCAGGATTCGCAATTGCGTCCTATAGTCTTTTCATTCTCTGTTAATGATGTGTCATCAGTATTGTACGACTGAAAATACCACATGTACGCTGATGACCTGCAGCCCGACCTCAGTGCAAAATCTAAAAACCATAAGGTAGCTATCGAGAATCTAAATACCGACTTCTGTGCTCCACCAAACTGGACGCAGTTGGAGCTCAACCCGTCTGAAACCCAGTTGGTCATTCTAGGCTCATAGTCCGAAATATTGGGAATCACTACCAGGTTTAAAAGGCAACGGCCTTGCCGCAGTGGATACACCGGTTCCCGACGAAACACCAAAGTTAAGCGCTGTCGTGCCTGGTCGGCACTTGGGTGGGTGACCATCTGGGCCGCCATGCGCTGTTACCATTTCTCGGGTTGCACTCAGCCTCGTGATGCCAGTTGAGGAGCTATTCGACCGAATAGTAGCGGCTCCGGTCACAGAAAACTATCATAACGATCGGGAGAGCAGTGTGCTGACCACACGCCCCTTCTATCCGCATCGGATGGTCCCGATGGGTCACTTGAGGCCTGAAGGCGGAATGCTGCCGTGTTTAACCCTAATGGAGATAAATATCAACTCCTCTGCTTCAGCAAAGAGTCTAGGAACAATAATAGCTGAAAATCTAACCTGGACTAATCACGTAACTGTAATGTGCACCAAGCTTCCAGTATCTCTCTGTGCTATACAAAAGTATACACTGAAGAGCCAAAGAAACCTGTACACCATCCTAATATCTTGTAGGGCTCTCACGAGCACGCAGAAGTGCCGCAACACGACGTGGCATGGACTCGACTAATGTGTGAAGTAGTGCCGGAGGGCACTCACACCATGAATCCTTTAGCGCTGTCCAAAAATCCGTAATAGTACGAGGGGGTGGAGATCTTTTCTGAACAGCGCGTTGCGAGGCTTCCCAGATATTCTCAATAATGTTCATGTCTGGGGATAAAATGGCTCTGAGCACTATGGAACTTAACTTTTGAGTTCATCAGTCCCCTAGAACTTAGAACTACTTAAACATAACTAAGGACATCACACACATCCATACCCGAGGCAGGATTCGAACCTGCGACCGTAGCGGTCGCGCGGATCCAGACAGGTCTGGGGAGTTTGGTGGCCAGCAGAAGTGGTCCTGGAGCCACTCTGTAGCAATTCTGCTCGCGTAGTGTTCCGCTTTTTCGTGCTGGAATTTCCCAAGTCCATCGGAATGCCCAATGGACATGAATGGAAAATGGCTCTGAGCACTATGGGACTTAATTTCTGAGATCATCAGTCCCCTAGAACTTAGAACTACTTAAACCTAGCTAACCTAAGGACAACACACACAGCCATGCCCGAGGCATGATTCGAACCTGCGACTGTAGCGGTCGCGCGGTTCTAGACTGTAGCACCCATACTTGTATCGTCAGCAGTTAGAACTAGGTTTGCATCTACATGAATATAGAGTGGCAAGTCGTTAATATATCCTAAGGGTCCATAAACTGAACCCTGTGGCACACCATTCTTGATGCTAACCCAGTTAGAGGACTCTGATGGTTTTTGCAGACTGCCTGTACTGTTAATTTCAACCTTCTGCATATTTCCAGTTAAGTATGAATTAAACCATTTGTGCACTGTCCCACTCATACCACAATACATAAGCTTATCTAGAAGAATGGAAGGAGTGAACTGAATCATGACAAGCACTAAGTAAACAACTTTCTGTTTATAGGCTCAGGTGAAGTACTAAACTGTTTGTTTATAGTCTTGCGTCCGCAGCAGTGGGGTAACGTCAATTGATGGGAATCTAGCTACTCACGTGACAAGAGATCAGACACCTATTACTAATTTCAAAACTTTATCTCACACTTCTGGTTGTTGGTTCCTTATTCCAAAGCATTCCGAATTGCACCATCTTAATCACCGCCTTAAGACTTCATTCGTTAACACCCTCTAAATACAATTGACATTGTTTTTTGTTGTCCAGCAGTTTTGTTCCTTTACAATGTTTACCCGCACCTACCCCTCCCCCCACCCCCCACCCACCCCTCTTCCCCCAGACACTTCTCTCCATTACCAAACTGACTATTTCTTGATGGCTCAGAATGTATCTTTTTTAACTGAACCCTTATTTTAGTCAAGGTATGACACAAATTTCTTTCCTACGCAAATCGACTAAGGACCTTTTTCTCAGTTGTCCCATCCACCCATCTAATTTTCAGCATTCTTTTGTGACACCGTACTTAAAAATCTTCTTCTCTTCTTGTCTGAACTGTTTATCGCCCACGTTTCGTTTCCATATAACGCTTCACTTCCGATAAATAGCTTTCGAATAGACTTCAAATGGTTCAAATGGCTCTGAGCACTATGGGACGTAACATCTATGGTCATCAGTCCCCTAGAATTTAGAACTGCTTAAACCTAACTAACCTAAGGACATCACACAACACCCAGTCATCACGAGGCAGAGAAAATCCCTGACCCCGCCGGGAATCGAACCCGGGACCCCGTGCTCGGGAAGGAATAGACTTCCTAACACTTCAATTTGTATTCGACGTTAACGAATCTCACTTTTACAGGAACACTTTTCCTGCTATTGCCACTCTGTATTTTACATTCTTTTTGCTTCAGACATCGTCAATTAGTTTGCTGCCCAAATGTCAAAACTCATTTCCTATCATTTCCTGACCTAATTCCAGCAGCATCGACTGATTTCATTCTACTGCATTCCATCACCCATGTATTACTTTTGTGGATATTCATTATCTTTCTTTCAAGACACTGTCCATTCCGTTCAGCTGCTGTCTGGGCTCTTTTACGTCTCTGACATAATTACTCTGTCGTTGACAAACGTCAAAAAAATGGTTCGAATGCCTCTGAGCTCTATGGGACTTGACTTCTCAGGTCATCAGTCCCCTTGAACGTAGAACTACTTAAACCTAATTAACCTAAGGACATCACACACAACCATGCCATAGGCAGGATTCGAACCTGCGACCGTACCGGTTGCGCGGTTCCAGACTGTAGCGCCTAGAACCGCTCGGCCACCCCGGCCGGAACGCGTTTGTGACATCTCTGAAAATTCAGAGGAACTGTGTCTGTGATACAATATCCATAGTCAGCGTCTATCTTCGGGACTTACTGGGAACCGCGGTGAAGCAAAACTTTTTTTTTTTTTTTTGGATGTGTGTTTTATGAACGAGTAAGCATTTGAATTAGATAAAGGATAGGAGGAGATGCGTGTCCAAAAGCGTAATGATGCATTCTTACGCGATGTGGCCACTTTTACCACAAGTTAGATTCTAGAAAAGAGGACTGAGAACGCTACCTTCCAATATCAACAAGAAGAAATTTGTCCTCCAGTACCAAAAGATGTAACAAGAGTGCTGTGAAGTATTTCGTGCCTTCATGGCTCTATGCAGGGCTACTACTTTCCTTGAACTATACATGAATGATTTGCCACCAATCGTGAAAGCAACAACAAATAAAGACATAAAACAGAAGTTCTTAGCATTTGAGCTACCCAAGCATGACTCACGACCCGTTTTGCTAGCTTCAGTTCCATCATTAGCTGTCTCCGAGTTTCTGAATTTACAAAAGCTTTTAGCACACCTTATCGGGCAAGTGCAGTAGCTTCTCTGAGATGAAGAGGTTGGCACAGGACAGTATGTCATGGCGAGCATCGTCAAAACAGTCTGATGACTGATGACTCCCCCCTACCCGATTCTCACCCATACCATCGCCCGCCCCCCCCCCCCCCCAAAAAAAAAAAACAGGACACAGTTTTCCGAAAAAAAAAAATGTGTAGCTACCTTAGCTGCAGCCTAGAGGATGTTTACCACAGTTAATCTTTCACACCGTAATGTTCCTTCCCCCGCAATGTTAAGTCTTCTGAAGCTTGTCCTCTTGGTTTCCCTAAGGGGAGACGGAAGGCCATTTTTATCCCTATTCTGCCTATGCTACTTCACTCTTTGAAGAACTGTGAGTGTTAAAACAGTGAAATTTTTGCTGAATGTATATAACATACATGCCTGCAATTGCAAGAAAAACGAACCAAATACCTGTAATGGATCTGAAGAAAAAATTTTTATTGCTTTCACTAATATAATTTCACTTTTTAATGCGTTAATTACTATAACACGGTTTCTGTTGCGGTGGTGGTTCTCAGTTTCCTTGTAAAACTTATTACCATCCTGAATAAAAACTGACCAAATTCCGTATTTCTAACCCAATTACTATAGAAAATAATAGTACCTGTAAGTCAAAAATTGTAGTTTTGAGGACAGTCAATTAAAGTTTAGTATTGCAATTTTAGTATAGTTATTGATGAGGAAAACTTACCGCTAATATTTTCCAGCACCATACCGGGCACCATTTGAATCACACCGTTCTTTTTTTCTTCTCTTGGTCCCTCTCATTTTCTGTCTAGCTTCTTTTGTGCATTTTTAATTAGCAATTACTGCTTTGCAGATTCTCTCTTTATGTATTTGCACTAAAGATTTCGCAGTTTATCCAATATTTTCAAAATATCCAGTTTTCTTATTAAACCATCACTGAACCGTAAAATAGCATCATAAACTCCAAATTTCAGGGTTTTAATCTGAATAAATACAGTTTTCGGTAACAGGATCTAAATGACAGAAGTCACACATTCATTAAAATTTTACGTTTTCCCATGAAGGCATTTCTTCAGCAAAGTACGTTTGCTAATATCTCTAAATATAGGTATCATTTCATTTATTATTGCTGCAGGTAAAGAATGTTTGTGGCCATACGTTGCCCTTCTGTACTTGCACGAAACGGCACGATCATTCGGGCAAAGACAGTGCTATCGGAGAAAGAGAGTCCAATAGCTTTTTTCAGGTTTTCTTGATTCCCAACATTGCTTCTTATGGCCAAGCCATAAAATACTGTAATCTATTTCAACATTTGTCAGGAGACCTGTGCCACGCTCGAAAACAATAACAAACACGATCGGAACGTTGAGTATAGCAACAGAAGTAGGAAATAACATAGAAGGAATAAGAGGAACCTGTGCATTATTTCCGCACGGTGCAGAAAAGAAAGCGTGGCATTTACATACCAGATCGTACAGAGCGTCAGGGAAACCATAAAACCCACGATAAAATTGTCCTAGTTCCATAAAACAAAAACTGTTTTCCTAGAAATAGCGGGCATTTCAAATACGCAAAAATGTAAAAATCGATTTCTTGAGCTCGTTTGCCTTCCGTTGCCCATAAAACTACCCACGTGTTTGAAAATCGACAAAAGCTGCTCAAAAGGTAGTTTGTTCACGAATAAGCCGCTCACAAAAGTGTAAATTTGACTTAAAATATGGGTCTAGATCACGTAAAGCACTGTAATTTTTTTTTTTTTAAGTTTGTAGTAAGATCCTATGGGACCAAACTGCTGAGGTCATCGGTCCTTAAGCGTACACACTACTTAATCCAACGTAAACTAACATACGCTAAGGACAACACACACATAGGTCCGAGGGACGACTCGAACCTCCGACGTGGGAGCCATGCGAACCGTGACAACGCGACCGAGACCACGCGGCTAACCCGCGCGGCCAACGCACTGCACTTTGTACGTACTACAAAATGTAAAAAATTCTCAAAATATTACTTTTTTCCGTCGAAGATTATCGCCTGGTCTGAGATCAGTTCGGCTTTTGTGAAGCTTTCCTCGATTTATTAATCACAGTAACTTTCTTAAAATTTATCCAAGCTGCAGAGCACTAGATCCACAAAACCTATAATTTCTGTTCACATGAATTGACGCACTTAAGTTTCTACAATTGCATTTCCTCGTCTCTCATCTTCTCTATTCTTCTTTTATTTTCTCTCCTTTCCTTTCCTTTTCTTTCCTCTATATTCTCATCTTCTCATTTGAAGTCTTGGTCACATTATCAATCACGACTACGCTCAAATTAATGTAATTCGTATTCTTAGCGTTCTTCATGTTTGGAAAGCCTGGAACTTTCTGCAGATACTTAACGTGATGTTTGCGGCATTCACTTGCGAACTGCACTTTGGCCAGCATTCTTTTGCGACATCATTATGAGATCCGTGGCAGTAATCGTCGGCACAGCTATAGCAGTTCCCTTCGTACGTAAGAACAAGAGAACAACTTATCACGTCGAGATGCACTTGTGAGCACGATGTGAAAGCTGCAGAACAAGTGGACTATCTATTACGAGCTGTTATTTCGACGCGGACCAGATTGTGTCTTTCGATTTCTGCTTATTAATTAGACACGCAGCTCTGCAATACCGCCTAGCAGCCATTAAATCAACACTCTATCTCCGCCTCAGATCGCAACCTTGCACGAACTAGGCTAGTAATTTACATAGAGCAGGAGATATGCCCGTGGGAGACGGCTGCGGCTGTGTGAGAACGAAGGAAGTACAATAAGGCGTTCTTTTAAGGACTGGTTCGCGTCAGCCAATGTAAAGCACTAATTTATCAACGTTTTATTTTCCAGTCGGTATAAGACATTGCAAATTTCACTTTGTTGCTCTTAAGGTTTTTTTAAATTCATTTTTAATCATTTTTCGCATGAATTTATGTCTTCCGCTTCTTACATCTCGTATTCTACGTTATTCTTATAGTCATCAAACCGGCAACGTATCAAACAAGTCAGTTTACTAATTACAAAAAATATTGTGATTACATTTACAGAACTGTGCGTTTCGTCATCCTCTAGGCTGTATAACAGATTTACGAATGTCTTGATACTATCGCGCGGTATCAGGATCGTTTCTACTTCTATTATGACAATTTTTGTTGCCATCACAAACTCTTTCACTGCGTCTTGCTACTTATTAGACAGGTATAGTGTCTTACAGTTAACTAGAAAGTATGCTGATCGGTAGCTAACAAAGTTATTCGAGAGTAAATCGTATGTCTATGTAGTGTTCAATGAAGGAATGACAAATTTCCTTCTGAATGAACTCGTATTATTAGCGACAAATTCCATTAACGCATTCGTGTATGGGAATTATAGGGCAAGAGTTCTAAGACCTTGAACAACAACCTGCGTGCCGGCCGGAGGGGCCGAGCGGATAAAGGCGCTACAGTCTGGAACCGCACGACCGCTACGGTCGCAGGTTCGAATCCTGCCTCGGGCATGGATGTGTGTGATGTCCTTAGGTTAGTTAGGTTTAAGTAGTTCTAAGTGCTAGGGGACTTATGACCACAGCAGTTGAGTCCCATAGAGCTCAGAGCCATTTGAACCATTTGAACAACCTGCGTGAAGTTCGTCAACTAAGACACTGAGCTAAGAAAATCCTATGTAATTGCACAGAGACGCTCAAATTCTGGCCACATGTGACATAACACAGTGAAAGTAAATGGAACACCAAATATCCTCGATCCAGGGTGTATGACCTAAAAGAATTATCCTCCTAGCGAGGACAGCACGCTTCTCTTTCTTTCTTTCTTTCTTTTTTAAAGGAATGTAAGACAGTATGTTTTTCCTTTGTATTCATTTCTGAGAACATAAAATATTTGAGTTCACACATTATTTAATCGTCTTGTGATGAAATCTCACTTTTACGAAAATTCTATGACAAAAAATCTTCCAGGGAGTTCCAAACTGAAGACAGTTCTGAAAGAAGGCTTCTATAAGACTACGGAGTGCTCGTGTTCAGCTATTTATGCCGTATATTGACTTCATATACTACTATGCTACTATGAACATCATAGTGAATGTATTATAGCCACGATAGACACCAATCCCACGTCTACGAGAGTAGTATAAGTTTATATGTCAACTAGCTCCGCAGATGACGAAAAGATTGAAGAAATGTGTCACGTGATAAACGAAATTATTCAGATACTTAAGGGAGACGAAAATTTAATACTCATGGGGGACTGGAATTGGATAGTAGGGAAAGGAAGAGAAGGAAAAGAAATAGGTGAATATGAACTAGGGGTAAGGAATGAAAGAGGAAGCTGCCTGGTAGAATTTCCCACAGAGCATAACCTAGTTATAGCCAACACTTGGTTTAAGAATCATGAAAGAAGGTTGTATAAGTGGAAGCGGCCTGGAGACACTGCAATGTTTCAGATAGATTATATAATGGTAGAACAGAGATATAGGAAACAGGTTTTAAATCGTAACACATTTCCAGGGGCAGATGTGAACTCTAACCACAATCTATTGGTTATGAGCTATAGATTAGAACTGAAGAAACTACAAAAAGGCGGTAATTTAAGAAGAAGAGACCTGGATAAGCTGAAAGAACCAGGAGTCGTAGAAAGAGCATTAGGGACGATTGACAAATACGGGGGAAAGAAATACACTAGAAGAAGAATGGGTAGCTTTGAGAGATGAAATAGTGAAGGCAGCAGAGGATGAAGTAGGTAGAAAGACGAAGACTAGTAAGAGAGGAGATATTGAATTTAACTGATGAAAGGAGAAAATATAAAAATGCAGTAAATGAAGCAGGCGAAAAGGAATACAAACGTCTCAAAAATGACATCGACAAGAAGTGCAAAATGTCTCAGCAGCCATGGCCAGAGGACAAATGCAAGAATGTAGAGGCATACATCACTAGGAGTAAGGTAGATACTGCCTACAGGAAAATTAAAGATATCTTTGGAGGAAAGAGAACCACCTGTATGAATATCAAGAGCTCAGATGGAAAACCAGTCCCAAGCAAAGAAGGGGAAGCAGAAACTTGGAAGGAGTAAGGTCAATACAAGCGCGATGTACTTGAGGGCAATTTGATGGAAATTGAAGAGGACGTAGATGAAGGTGAAATGGGAGATATGGGACTGCGTGAAGAATTTGACAGAGCACTGAAAGACCTATGTCGAAACAAGGCGCCGACAGTAGACAACATTCCATTGGAACTACTGATAGCCTCGGTAGAGACAGCCATGACCAAATTCTACTCTCTAGTGAGCAAAATGTATGTGACAGGCTAAATACCCTCAGACTTCAAGAAGGATATAATAATTCCAATCTCAAAGGAAGCAGGTGTTGACAGGTGTGAAAATTACCGAACTTTCAGATTAATAAGCTACGGTTGCAAAACACTAACACGAATTCCTTAGAGACGAATGGAAAAACTGGTGGAGCCGACCTCGGGGATGATCAGTTTGGATTCCGTAGAAATGTTGGAACACGTGAGACAATACTGACCTTACGACTTATCTTAGAAGAAAGATTAAGGAAAGGCAAACCTACATTTCTAGTATTTGTAGACTAAGATAAAGTTTTTGACAATGTTGACTGAAATACTCTCTTTCAAATTCTAAAGGTTGTTGTTGTTGTGGTCTTCAGTCCTGAGACTGGTTTGATGCAGCTCTCCATGCTACTCTATCCTGTGCAAGCTTCTTCATCTCCAATTCTGAAGGTGGCAGGGGTAAAATACAGGGAGCGAAAGGCTATTTACAATTTGTACAGAAACCAGATGGCAGTTATAAGAGTCGAGGGGCATGAAAGGGAAGCAGTAGTTGGGATGGGAGTGAGACAGGTTTCTAGCCTATCCCCGACGTTATTCAGTCTGTATATTGAACAAGCAGTAAAGGAAACAAAAGAAAAATTTGGAGTAGGAATTAAAATCAAGGGCGAAGAAATAAAAATTTGAGGTTTGCAGACGAAATTTTAATTCTGTCAGAGACAGCAAAGGACTTGGAAGAGCAGTTGAACGGAATGGACAGTGTCTTGAAAAGAGGATATAAGATGAACATCAACGAGAGTAAAACTAGGATAATGGAATGTAATCAAATTAAATCAGGTGATGCTGAGGGAATTAGATTAGGAAATGAGACACATAAAGTACTAAATAAGTTTTGCTATTTGGGGAGGAAAATAATTGATGCTGGTCGAAATCTAGAGGATATAGAATGTGGTGTGACTATTGCAAGGAAAGCGTTTCTGAGGGAGAGAAATTTGTTGACATCGAGTATAGATTTAAGTGCCAGGAAGTCATTTCTGAAAGTACTTATATGGAGTGTAGACGTGTATGGAAGTGAAACGCGTACGATAAACATTGTAGACCGGAAACTGAAGTTTTCGAAATGTGGTGCTACAGAAGAATGCTGAAGATTAGATGGGTAGATCACACAACTAATGAGGAGGTACTGAATAGAATTGGGGAGGAGTTTGTGGCACAACTTGACTAGAAGAAGGCATCGTCTGGTAGACACGTTCTGAGGCATCAAGGGATCACCAATTTAGTACTGGAGTGAAGCATGGAGGGTAAAAGTCGTAGAGGGACACCAAGAGATGAATACACTAAGCAGAATCAGAATGATGTAGGTTGCAGTAGTTACTCGGAGGTGAAGAAGCTTGCACATGCATGGAGAGCTGCATCGAACCTGTCTCTGGACTGAAGACCACAACAATAACAACATGCACACCATTGCAGTAAATAAACTATAGAAACTCATAAGACTTTGATTCCCAATTTGTTATTGCCTTCGATCAGCAAGTTTTGGACGTCATCATGTTCTTCTTGATGTATGTATATTTATAAAGTTGTACGCTCCATAAATGGCAGTCTTTAATCGCGAGGTTAAGCAGAGACATGATGCAAATTGATGAGGGTAACAATACACGGGGACATGTTAAAAAATGACACATAGGGTCACTCGTGCATAAAGTATGTCAAAGGCTTGTGTTAATTATCAGAGTGGGGAATTTTAGTCTATCTACGGAAGGGACTGCGTGCAAAATATTTACACCATCTATACTCAAACAGTGGTTACATTTTCTATATTTGTGTTATTTCGGATTCAAATAAGACTGCACAGCACGAGTAGCTACAGGTATGTTTTACTTTAGAGAGGCACTCAAAGAAGTTTCTAAAAATACGAAACGCCAGGTACTCATCTTTCCGTTTCTTAACTGAAAGTACTCGGTTTAGGATCCTACACCAACTACAAATTTTGTGACCTTGTAAGTTTGGGGAAATTTGCATAGGACAAACAAATTAATTAAATGAGACTGAAATTTAGAGAGAGTAATGGTCTTCTCGGTCTGTTCTACACAATATTGGCAAAAGTAATTTATCTTGCGTAGACTGCATTTATCTAAAACCTCTCGCCCAGCGCAAATCCGAATCGATTGGGAAAAAATGGATGCAATTCCAAAATGTAGTAACGGTAAAAGCACGGCCCCACATGATTATAGAACGTGATCACTAACATCGTTTTGCTACAGAATTCTTGAACATATCCTAAGTGTCAACATAATATCCACAAATCAGCATGGATTTGGAAAGCATCGTTCGCCCGAAACTCAGCTTGGCCTTATCTCAGATGATATCGGCCGAACAATGGATGAAGAGGACCGGGCAGTTATCCATTTTCCTTGATTTCCGAAAGCGTTTGACGCGTTGCCCCTTGGAGGCTGTTACCGAAGATCCGAGGATTTGGAATGGAGACATGCGAGTGCCTAGAGGACGTGTTAACTGATGGAACCCAGTACGATGCCCTCGATGGCAAATGTTTATCAGACGCAAGGGTATCGTCCGGAGGGTCCCAGGGAACTGTGATAGGACCGCCCATGTACTTAGTACACATATGTACGAGGTGCACTCAAGTTCTAAGGCCTCCGATTTTTCTTCTAGTTAACTACTCACCCGAAATCGATGAAACTGGCGTTACTTCTCGACGTAATCACCCTGCAGACGTACACATTTTTCACAACGCTGACACCATGATTCCATGGCAGCGGCGAAGGCTTCTTTAGGAGTCTGTTTTGACCACTGGAAAAGCGATGAGGCAATAGCAGCACGGCTGGTGAATGTGCGGCCACGGAGAGTGTCTTTCATTGTTGGAAAAAGCCAAAAGTCACTAGGAGCCAGGTCAGGTGAGTAGGGAGCACGAGGAATCACATCAAAGTTGTTATCACGAAGAAAGTGTTGCGTAGCGTTAGCTCGATGTGCGGGTGCATTGTCTTGGTGAAACAGCACACGCGCAGCCCTTCCCAGACGTTGTTGTTGCAGTGCAGGAAGGAATTTGTTCTTCAAACCATTTTCGTAGGATGCACCTGTTACCGTAGTGCCCTTTGGAACGCAATGGGTAAGGATTACGCCCTCGCTGTCCCAGAACATGATCATTTTTTCAGCAATGGCGGCTACCCGAAATTTTTTTGGAGGCGGTGAATCTGTGTGCTTCCATTGAGCTGACTGGCGCTTTGTTTCTAGATTGAAAAATGGCAGCCACGTCTCATCCATTGTCACAACCGACGAAAAGAAAGTCCCATTCGTGCTGTCGTTGCGCATCAACATTGCTTGGCAACATGCCACACGGGCAACCGTGTGGTCGTCCGTCAGCATTCGTAGCACCCACCTGGATGACACTTTTCGCATTTTCAGGTCGTCATGCAGGATTGTGTGCACAGAACGCACAGAAATGCCAACTCTGGAGGCGATCTGTTCAACAGTCATTCTGCGATCCCCCAAAACAATTCTCTCCACTTTCTCGATCGTGTCGTCAGACCGGCTTGTGCGAGCCTGAGGTTGTTTCGGTTTGTTGTCACACGATGTTCTGCCTTCATTAAACTGTCGCACCCACGAACGCACTTTCGACACATCCATAACTCCATCACCACATGTCTCCTTCAACTGTCGATGAATTTCAATTGGTTTCACACCACGCAAATTCAGAAAACGAGTGATTGCACGCTGTTCAAGTAAGGAAAATGTCGCCATTTTAAGTATTGAAAACAGTTCTCATTTTCGCCGCTGGCGGTAAAATTCCATCTGCCGTACGGTGCTGCCATCTCTGGGACGTATTGACAATGAACGCGGCCTCATTTTAAAACAATGCGCATGTTTCTATCTCTTTCCAGCCCGGAGAAAAAGAATCGGAGGCCTTAGAACTTGAATGCACCTCGTAAATGATCATTGAGCAGAGGATGAGCATCAATCTGCGACTGTTTGCTGATGACGTCGTAGTATATGGGAAGTACTGTAGTTGGGTGACTGTCTGATAATAAAAGGTGACTTAGATAGACTTGGTATTTGGTGTGATGAGTAGCAGCAGGTACTAAATATAGGAAAATGTTTATTAATGCAGATGAATGGGAAACAGTTCTGTAATGTTCTATTACCGTATTAGTGCTGTGCTTCTTGACGCAGACACGGAGATTAAATATCCAGGCGTAGCGTCGCAAAGCGATATGAAGTGGAAAGACCACATAAGGCCCATAGTAGGCGAGGCGAGTGGTCGGCTTCCGTTTCGTGAGAGAATTTCAGGGAAGCGAAGCTATCTATAAAGAAGAACGAGTATAGAATACTAGTGTGACCAATTCTGGAGTACTGCTCAAGTGTGATGCCCACCAGGTCGGATCAAAGGAAGGCATGGAAACCCCCTAGATCCGCGCTGGTAGATTTCTTCCCGGAAGGTTCGGCCAAACAAGAGTATTACGAGGATCTCCGTGGAGTCAAATGAGAATCGCTGAAGGGAAGATGGGGTTGAGTTCATCAAACACGACTGAGAAAATTTATGAACCGGCATTTTCGCCTTGCTACACCGAAGACAAGATAAGAGAAATTGGGTATTTGCGAGTGGAACAGGAAGAGAATGACTAGTGGTGGCTGAGGTACTCTCCGCCACGTGTGGTTTTTATGTGGTTCTTCTCGGCAGCTTAAATCAGGGCCGGCCAGAAATTCTGCACGCGTGCGGTGCTCCTGCACATGTGCAACTTCCGGGTCACAGTGTGCACGCCGCAGCCGTCAGCGTTCATGTAGTGCATGTTTCTACGCACAGATGTCGCTTTATCCACTTGCTGGGATACTCTGTACCGGCGCATTCTAGTGCTCTTTCCACAGCATGCAAGCCAACCATGGGAAGGTATTTCGCGTATTAAACATTTAAAATACTGTCACAGTCTACTCATTGAGACGTCTGCTTTTATGTTAACAGTTTAACCCAGTAATATAAGTAAAACAGTTAACAACCGTGGGTTTTTATTAAGGCAGCCCGACTGACGGCACGTAAATACACGTAATGTTTTTGATCTAGTATTTAAGAAAGAGAGCACTTAGCGACTTCCAACGAACCTTATTCATGATTTCAAATAACATTAAACCAATGCAAGGTTTCCTATAACTAATTCTCTGTGCCCTCAGTTATACCCACATAATTTCTGCCTCACTGACCTCTGAACAGAATGATAACCGCAGACCTCTCGATGATCACCATTATTGCTATATCTTTCATCAGTTCCGTCTGAAATCTGCATAATAACCGACAATTAGATGAATGTTATGTTTTATCGACTTCAGCTAAGCGTAGCCCTTCACACATTAAAAAAAACTCTAAATGTAAATATACATTGGAACAATCGGTTTAATGACAAACTTTCCTGATAATAATGTAACGTGGAGCAGAATAAGGCAATAATACACAGTTAGTAAATAATAATTTTTAATTATGAAAGGAATAAATCCAAACACGTTCATCACTGGTCGTGAGAAATGATAATCGAGTTGATGTGTCTCATCCATTTTCTTAAGGACATTTAATTTTGCTGGCCGTTCTTCACTGTTGAGTACACTACAATCGACTTTGTGATATGTATTGTAGGGTCTTTCAATTGAAAACTTACGCTGGCCGCCTATTATTCGGCGGCACAGCAAACACTGAGTTTTCGCCAACGGCTACAAAAAGGAATTGCAATTCCCAGTCATTTTTAAACGACTGAGAACATAGATATCCCGTGCTTTGCTTTTTCACAGTACCTGCCATTTCTCAGTACTTCTCTGTTAAGGTTACGGTTGCCAGGGGTAAACGAGACTGGGTATGTTGCGCTCTTGCTTGTACCACATAAACAGGGCAGTGGAGCCGCCGCCGTTCATTTAGGACACATGACTAATAACAGATGTCGCTGTCGCTCGCTGTCGCACACGTGCGCACATATGCAGCACTTTCGCACGTCTGCACACTGTGCAGTATTTGGCCGGCCCTGGCTTAAATAACTGATATATCCACCAAGGGTTTGAAGAAATAACGATTGTAGCATGTTAACGAATACTATACAACTCTCGCTGTAACTAAACAATGGCGTCGTACATGTAAACCATAGGGCGACATACTGTGATGAAGCACAACCCATAAGGGAGAAGGATGATGATAGAGAATCCATAAGAAAACAGCAAGACAATCGAAATGAGAAAAGGAAGATTTTGGAGCAAGCACAAAAAAATCACAATACTGAGACTGCCTTGCACTTGTAGTTGGAAGTAAAATTTCTCACTCGAGTAAAGGTAAAATGTGGAAGAAGGAGAGAGGACACAGCGGTGTCGTCTGCTAACATAGGAAGTTGTCTCGGCTAGATTACTCACGTGGCGTTTGTGCTTTTGGGTGTTCTGAATAGCTGGTTTTGTTTTTGTGATGCACTGCGAAGACTGCATGAGGGATAGAGTACTTTTCGTGTGAATGTGCTTATGCAAAAATAAGCAAATATTTGAAAGTGAAGACTATTTTACTTTTTAAAATACTCGCACTAAACTATGCGTAGAAAAGATCATACATAAATGAAACAACATTTATTAAAAAAAATTACAATGAAGGAGAAAATGCAGTTCTTTCGCGTCGTTCGACAAAACCCGATGGGTAATATGAGAAGGTGCTTTATGTTACCTGATATACATTGTCTGATGTATTTGCAGCGTGTCCAATTTAACATGACCATCCAAAATAACTTTTTGTCCAGATGCGAAACAAACAATGTATCGAGTAAAACGTTGTTTACCTACCAGGGATGCGGCGTTTCTCCTATCCTACGGGCTTTTACGTTCTTCGTGTGCATGTATTCGATCAAACGACTGTCCTGTTGAAACTTGAGTCTTTCAAGATGTTGTCACCGACCCAGGGAGAAGCCACACAAAGCGAGACTTCAATACAAATCCCCATACTTAGTAGGATTCTACTAGTCGTTATTGAGCCCTGACTTTTCTCAATGAAATCTGACTTATCAGAAGAAGTTGGGGGGGAAAATTCGAAACTGTGGCAGTATGCGAACAATTGACCCAAGTCAAACAATAATCTCACTGCTACCGTGTAAATAAACTGTCACTCACTTAAACTGCTCTCAGTCTGATTTCTTGAATGTTTCAAATTAAGCTCAAGTATAAATCACCACAACATAGTTCGAAATCATTAAATCGAAGCTGTTCTTCACGTCCAAGCTACTAAACGCTTCCATCAAAATTCAACATCATTATATATTTGTTTGGAACGAATACATTAATGTTCCACTTAAAGTCCCTAACTTGTTCCCAGTTCAAGAATGAATCCAGAATCCTAGCTTTGCACTGTATAGATTAGCATAAAACCCATTCCGATATACCACAGCGCATGTGCTTTTTATATTATTTTACATTTTATGTAAGTTTAATCTTCGGTAGTCGCGATTATGTGCTCTTTGATGCCCGTTACATTCTCGCCCGGCCGCCGGCTATCCGCTATACGTAACCAGTTGCCAGTTGCAGGCCTGACAACGGCGTACGCTGATACATATCGTGGTTTCTGGAACATATTTTCCACATGATTAAACACAGTTTTCCGCCATTTTGGATGGTTGTTACATCCTCACTTGCCTCTTTTTCAAACATCATCTCCAAGCGAGTAGGTCGTTGGTTGGCATACAAAATAAATTACCGCCGCCCCAATAATCTATCCCATACAGCGGGACATCAATCAGTATGAATGTCTTTTTGTAACGTGATTCGTTATGAAGATATGAACAACAGTACGTTTTCTTTAAATAGCATCCTACATTCTACATTTAAGTACTGAGGGCGTCCGAGGACAGGGGCAATGTAGATAGACCATCCGCATCATAAGCTAAGGAAACTGTACCGCAGAGACAACAATACAGTCTTCTTACAGGTACGAAACGAGTGCTGCCTTGCTTTTCACTACCTGTTTTCAACTACTGTTAAAGGTCATACGATTACCCACTTCCCCCATCCAAAAGACAAATATGTAAACCATCGTAAGTAGGAGACGTTTTACGATGTTTGGCAGTTTACTTATTAACAAAATAAGTACTCTTGTGCAAGAACTTTCAGTAAGTTTTGCAGATACATTTAAACACAGAAAACAACTCTTTCCTTATTTTCATTAGGTGTGGTTTTGACAGCATAAAGCCTACTAAACTTGTAATAAATACTGTTGGTTGTCCCTGCAATACAGCTGCCTTAGCGTATGGTGCAGGTTGTCAATTTATGTTTCCCCTGTCTTAGAACGCATTCAGCATATCTACTCACGTAAACGTGACATTATTAGAACTGTAAAACGAAATGGACTTTTACGCTCCTGTACTTGCAAACAGTGCAGGTATCCAAGATAACGGAATTCTACCACTTCCTGGAGTTGACAGTAAACAAATGAAAACATAAAGTAAATGCACACCCGTTATTACTGTTCTATTAACTTACGTTCTCCATAGATGAGTAGCTTTTCTACCTTCTCTTCGGTGGAGCACATAGAGCTCACAGAAACCACTGAAGGTGGACCGAATCACTGGTGTGCATTTTCCTTGTATTCCATTTGTTTACAGTCAGCTCCAGCGAGTGGACGACTTACGTAACCCTGGGTACTTGCTCTGTGTGCCAGTAGGTGGGAGCAAAGTTAGTTTTGTGTTGCGTTTTAATAACGTCGTGTTTATGTGAATGGTACGTTGTGCTATACTTTTAAACAACTCTTTAGGAGAGGAAGTGAATTGACAAATAAAGATATTGGATTTTGTTTAAAAGAGAGCAACGCTGTTCATACCTCTACAACGAAGAGAATTGCAATAAAGCTAACTATATTGTTTAACGTGTCCGTGGTAGCTAAACAACGTTTGTCTGATACATTTTTTTAAAATTTTGGTTTGGAGAAGAAAGTTATTTGGGATGGACAAGATAAATGGGACTGCCTTTATTTCTGTAAGACTTGACATCACGTACGTGAAGTAGGAAACCCACACCTTAGAGTCCACATTTAAGGAATTACCTCCAGTACCTGGGTTATTATCAATTCGAAAACAGAATTATTTTAAATTTGCATTTGTTAACACAAAATCTACATGTTCAGGTAACTACAGCAACAGATAGGTAATATTTTTACTGAACTTTTCAAAAATATAAAAGGGTCAGGGATTTTCTCTGCCTCGCGATGACTGGGTGTTGTGTGATGTCCTTAGGTTAATTAGGTTTAAGTTGTTCTAAGTTCTAGGGGACTGATGACCATAGATGTTAAGTCCCATAAGCCGGTCGAAGTGGCCGTGCGGTTCTAGGCGCTGCAGTCCGGAACCGCGAGACCGCAACGGTCGCAGGTTCGAATCCTGCCTCGGGCATGGATGTGTGTGATGGTCCTTAGGTTAGTTAGGTTTAACTAGTTCTAAGTTCTAGGGGACTAATGACCTCAGAAGTTGAGTCCCATAGTGCTCAGAGCCATTTTTTTTGTTAAGTCCCATAGCGCTCAGAGCCAAAAATACAAAAACAGGGAAATGCGCGCTCTTTCCTTCACCGGCGCTTAAGAGTACGCAAAACACTTACAAAGAGTCCGCATTTAGCAAATGTCACAAATGTACGCAATATCACCCTCCAATGAAGAGCACTGTTGGTGCACTGGATCCAGTCCTCTGGAAACGCCAAAACGTGTGTTCGCTACTCACAGCTCTGAGTCTTTTCCTTAAAGCAGACTCCTTCATACCAAGAACAGCGGCAACCGTTGGTTGAGGGCAGCTCTTATGTTTGGATGAGCTTCCTGGCCGATTTTCGTACTTTATGTACAGATTTGCAGTTGTGCCCTAAAGAGAACGAACGCACTCTTTGGGGACTTCATATGCTCGCTCATCCGTACAGAAACAATGATTCGAAGCGAAGTCAACAGACGGCAGCACGCATCAGATTTGCAAAATATGTGGATGCAGTATGGTAGACTGCAAGCCAGCCTATCAAAATGCAATTAAGAATTAAGGCTATCGCTCGTGAATTCTGTATATAACTTATGCAACAAAGTTCCAGAACTACACCAAGTAAGCTTAAAAGTGATTCTTATCTATTACACTTCGGAAACAAAGGATTCGTTAACACAGCTTATACGAGGTGTTTCTAATACTTTACAACTCTGAACACAACTCCTTCAGTGGCGAGCTGATCAGTTCACCCAATCGCCAGGATCACAAGCTGCGCTCTATTTGGAACTGCGTACTCTTTCGTACATTTACCCTACTTGGTCTTAATTTTCAATATAAAATTTATTTGTCTTGAGCGCACATTTATGAAATGGTGGCCGGCCTCGATTGCTCAAGCAATCATCTTAAGAAAATTAAATTATCGTTGCAGTCAGTAACTTGCCATATGTGATACAAACACGTACTGCAAGTGCTACATGCGACGAGTTACTGATCATAGCATATTTTAACGGTCTGAAGATGATGCTTGGGCAATCGAAATTGGTCATCACTTTAAATATGTCCGACTTTTTATTTTATCGAGCAAGTAAATGTTTATGTTTTGAAATATATGGCAACTTTTTTGTGTGATAACCTATCTCCGGAATATTGATTATGAATAAAGCAGCGGCCATAAATTAACTCTGCTATCTAGCTAATGTCTGTAGTAACGTCCGTGATAATCACTTACCCCATCATCTGTATAGTCCCTCTTTTTGTAAGGTGGACGGTTAATCAAAACCAGACTTTCATCGTTCAGTGTTGAGTTATACGGTCTGATGTTATGTCCCCATTCCGTCTACTGTGAACGCACCGCCTTCTGACGTTAACGATCCCTTTTGTTCCGTCTCTGTCACTGGGGACTCAAGTGCTTCGAGGTGGTAAACAATTATATGCGGTCGATCAGAAGCTCCGCGCAGGTGTGGCGAACACCGCCTATGGAAGGAAGTAAAAACAGATTACAAAAAGGGCTCTGTCCACTGACACACACCGTTTCCACCTCCGGCGGTATGTTGCTACAATATGTGAAGCGTGTGGAATGTCACTTTCGGTAAAATATATTTTAAGTTGTAAGAGGTCCGAGCAGATGTAATTTCGATGTATTGCTAATGCGCTGCCTGTGATATGCAAGGTATAAGAGAATCGCTGACCAGAGAGCAGTGTTGAATGAGTAGGTACTGTGTAGCTGTAGCAGTAAGTTGTGGCTAGTCTGTAGTCTGGTCTGGTCTGGTCTGGTGAATCGTGTTGGCTGGGCCGGTCGCGGTGCAGCGATGCCGGAGCCTGAGTATTACTGTATAAGGTAAAAAGCAGCCTCGCGCATATCTAGTTATGTTATCTGAACTCCCATGTAAAGTTTTTAAAAAATGTCCTAATAATAATCTTTGTCATATAAAGTAATTTTTTTACAAGCATTCATTTCAATTTAAAGAATTTACTAATTTCTCCAATCCATGATCATTCCGATTGTTGCAAAAGAAAAATCAGTTGCTTCTTTTCATAAATGACAAATCTATCGGCCAGCATTGCACAGAGCTGTGCCGGAAAAATTTATTGTAAGAGCATATATTTGGTGACTTTATTGAGGTAATAATTTTTGCTTTTTTATTCAGAATGATCTTACAGGGCCATGACGCAACACTGCTGTCGTCCAAAATTTACCAGGTTACTGAATTTATTTTTTATTACGAGGTTTAGGAATTTTTCTGTTTCGAGTTTACATAAAATGAGAAAAGAATTTTGTGGGTACATTAAATGGGAAACAAATTTTGTGTGGAGGTTAAATGTGAATGAATTTCTGTAGGGAGGTTATAAATGGGAACCAATTTTGTTCTGAGGTTACACTAAAATTAAAATCATTAACCAAATAATATTTATTTTATTTTGTGGGGAGGTTACAAAGTGTCTTCACTCATATAAGAATGATCTCCACTGTCTCTTACACTGAGACAAAAATACTTGCTTGCTTTGCTTACTTTCACTCTGTTATCTAGTATGGTGTTATCTAGTATGGTGTAATAGTTTCGGGCAAATTTCTCCAATCACCAAGAATATTCCTTGGCCGGAAAAAGAAACGGTCAGATTACTATTTAGTGTCAATTCCCGAACTTCGTGTAGGTTTTCTCGGAACTCTCAGCCTTCCGTGGCTGTACTCTCCACCACGGGATTTGTTGTCTACAACACTGACTCGTTCAGAATAAAATGAAATGTTAATTCAGTGAAAACAAAACGAAAAAGCGATATATACTTACAGGGAGGGGGGCAGGGGGGAGAGGGGGGACAGAAATATGGAGACACCAAAAACATAACACATTACTATCACTAATACGAGACAGGAAAACCGTTGGAATTCAAAACAGGCTTCCAGTCGTGTCAGAATGGATAAATACAAGTTCTATATGATTTTCAAGGGCATCTTATACCATTCTTCCAGGAAAATTGTACCAAGTTCAGGAAACGACAACGATGGAAGTGAATAGCGATCGGTCTCCCCGAAGTAAGCTAGAAAGGCCCAATAATGTCGCTCTCTGGTGACTGTGGTCCCAGAGGAGATGCAACAATTGATCCACGTGCTCAGAAAACCAGCCCTGGACGATGCGAGCTGAGTCGTCTTTGAACATAGCATCATCCCTGCCGGCCGCTGTGACCGAGTGGTTCTAGGCGTTTCAGTCCGGAACCGCGATACTGCTGCGGCCGCAGGTTCGAATCATGCCTCGGGCATGGATGTGTATTATGTCCTTAGGTTAGTTAAATTTACTTAGTTCTAAGTCTAGGGAACTGATGACCTTATATGTTAAGTCCCATAGTGCTTAGAGCCATTTGAATCTGCATCATCGCTTGGGGAACATGCATTGTACCGTGGGATGTATCTGATCTCCAAAAATGGTCACATATTGTTGGCAGTAATGAGACCTTGCAGAGTAGCCATGGTACCCGTGGAATACCACGATGTGGCTGCCCAAACTAGCACCGAACTCCCACCCACTTTTCACTCTTCGGACGTAAACTCGGCCAAAACTTGGAAACAATTTGCAATAAGGCTCGTCCGACCAAATGACTTTCTTCCATTGCTCCACAGTCCAGGTTTTATGGCTTCAGCACCAGGTTCTCTTGTTAAGAATTTTTGCGTAGCTGACATGTGGTTTTGGAATTGCAGTTCGCTCTGCAATTCCTTGCTTCAAGAGATTCCTTCATGTTGTTTTGGTGCTGGTAGGGTTCGCGAGTACGGTATTCAGTTCTGCAGTGACTTTCTCTGCTGTCGTTCTCCTTCTCTAGTGACAACCCTCTTCAATGACCTTCCGTCACGTTCACTCAACACCCGGCTTTATCCCCGTTGTGTCTTGCCGGATGATGTTTTTTCCACTTACCGCGTGTGTGTGATATAAATCTTCGATATGGTGAATCTAGAAGCACCAAATACTTGAGCAATAATGATTACGCATGCACACACAATTAGAGCACCGATCCTTTACCGACGATCGCATTCACTTAGCTCCTACATAACGCACTCACAACTACCCAGAACACCTTTGTGACCACGACTGGCACTTAAGGACATCGTAAGTTGCCGTTCGTGTTCAAATACAACAGCGCAACCAGCAGCTTAGTCTAGTACACTACTGGCCATTAAAATTGCTACACCAAGAAGAAATGCAGATGATAAACGGGTATTCATTGGACAAATATATTATACTAGTACTGACATGTGATTACATTTTCACGCAATTTGGGTGCATAGAGTAGTGACTGGCGTATTGTGACGAGCCAGCTGCTCGGCCACCATTGACCAGACCTTTCCAAGTGGTGAGAGATCTGGATAATTTGCTGGTCAGGGCAGCAGTCAAACATTTTCTGTATCTAGAAAGGCCCGTACAGGACCTCCAACATGCGGTTGCGCATTATCCTACTGAAATGCAGGGTTTCGCAGGGATCGAATGATGGTTAGAGCCACGGGTCGTAACACATCAGAAATGTAACGCCCACCGTTCAAAGTGCCGTCAGTGCGAACAAGAGGTGACCGAAACGTGTAACCAATGGCGCCCCATGCCATCACGCTGGGTGATATGCCATTATGGCAATCACGAATACAAGCTTCCAATGTGCTTCACCACGATGTCACCAAACACGGATGATAACCATCATGATGCTGTAAACAGAACCTGGATTCATCCGAAAAAATGACGTTTTGCCATTCGTGCACCCAGGTTCGTCGTTGAGTACACCATCGCAGGCGCTCCTGTCTGTGATGCATCGTCAAGGGTAACCGCAGCCATGGTCTCCGAGCTGATACTCCATGTGGCTGCAAACGTCGTCGAACTGTTCGTGCAGATGGTTGTTGTCTTGCAAACGTCCCCATCTGTTGATTCAGAGATCGAGACGTGGCTGCACGATCCGTTACAGCCGTGCGGATAAGATGCCTGTCATCTCGACTGCTAGTGATACGAGGCCGTTGGGATCCCACCGATTCCATATTCTGCTAACAGTCATTGGATCTCGACCAACGCGAGCAGCAATGTCGCGATACGATAAACTGCAATCGCGATAGGATACAATCCGACCTTTATCAAAGTCGGAAACGTGATGGTACGCGTTTCTCCTCCTTACACAAGGCATCATAACAACGTTTCACCAGGCAACGCCGGTCAACTGCTGTTTGTGTATGAGGAATCGGTTGGAAGCTTGCCTCGTGTCAGCACGTTGTAGGTGTCACCACCGGCGCCAACCTTGTGTGAATGCTCTGAAAAGCTAATCATGTGCATATCACCGCATCTTCTTCCTGTCGGCTAAATTCCGCGTCTGTAGCACGTCATCTTCGTGGTGCAGCAATTTTAATGGCCAGTAGTGTATTTGTCTTTGTCTTCGACAATGCATTTCACGCTGAGTTACCAAATTTTTGTCCAACACCTGTATCTAACACTTTATTAAGTGCTTCCTCTAAACTGCCATAAGAGCAAGTGCATCTCTGATGGTGACTAGTCATACATCCTATCTAAAGAGTCAAGAGTAAGGCATCAATGAGCTCTGAGTAGATGGTAAACCTTTTATCCAAGTAGTCAGCCTTCCGTATAACACGCAGGACGTCATAAAGATGTGTTTCCAGACGAATGGTGCATTTTAATACACAAAGAATCTCGTATTTGTATCAGTATAGTCAGATATTCTGGATAAATCCGTTTAAATGTGTTCCTGTGGAATGGTGGCAGCTATTTCATTTGTCAGAACAGATATCTTTCAAACCACGAGATTTGTATGTTAATATCCAGTAAGGCGATTGATGACCATGCTGCTGAGTGACCTAAATCAAACCTTATAATCATCTCAAAGGCAGTGACGTACTAGAACTCGTCTCAGCTGGAGTTCACAGTTTCTCGGCCGGGCTTTGAACTGGAGGACGAAGGTCGCTTTTGTGGAGTACGGGACTGGGCTGTAGGGCGTTTTCGGCGTCATCTTGGCCCCTCTCAGGGGGCGAGCTAAATTGGAGTTGGCTGCGGAAACGGGTCAGCTGGGACCTGCTAGCCCCTGTCGCTGCGGAGCGGCAGTAAAAATTAATAGCGAACGTGCTCTGGGTCGACATATGTTTCCGCATTCCACGCTCCGCCGCCGGTTGGCACAACGCATCCGACGATGCGTATCTTTCGCGTCCGGTATGAAGTCGTGGCCAGGCCTCGAAAGCTTGGAGGATTGGTTCTTTCCCATATCAAAGCGAAGACATCCATCTTATTTGCCCGCCACAATGTTTTAACCTGTACGCGCGCACCGCATTCAGTTACCTCTCGTTCACTTTCCCGCCTCCGGCCGGTCTGTCTGACCCCTCCTGTTGATGTTGGACGGATTAATCCTAAATTGCGGCACATTCGTCAATGCTTTCTAATTATCGGTATCCTAGGTTCTAATATGAGTTTGTGGCACAACTTGACTAGAAGAAGGGATCGGTTGGTAGGGCATGTTCTGAGGCATCAAGGGATCACCAATTTAGTACTGGAGGGCATCGTGGAGGGTAAAAATAGTAGTGGGAGACCAAGAGATGAATACACTAAGCAGATTCAGAAGGATGTAGGCTGCAGTAGGTACTGGGAGATGAAGAAGCTAGCACAGGATAGAGTAGCATGGAGAGCTGCATCAAACCAGTCTCAAGACTGACGAACACAACAACAACAACAGGTGCTGATATACTTTCTATGACGCATATTACTACCAACATGCTATCACCCCGTTAGGGGTGCACCATGTCCCCTCTCTTCTGTTGAACTTGCTTCCCAGTCAACGGGATCATTAGCTTTGAGTCCGCTGTCAATTAGCTTTCCTTACTCGAGGGCCTGAAAAGCTTTCGCAGGCGACATTTCCCTACATCCGGACATATCCTTTTTTCCTCAGAAGAAAACGAACACGATTGCCTGGCTCTTGGGTTACTATGTTCACTATGTCGTTGAAGGCGGCAATGACCCAGACCTCTGCATTTTTTTCACCATTATCTGACAAATGCGAATTGGAAATGGCAGCGGCAGCCACGATACCTAACGCTTTTTGCGAATGTGCTTTTTCTTGTGTTTAACCGTCAGGGTGTTGGTTAAGTTCCCCTGTGATCCCTGTTTCTTCCCTATAATGGGTTAGTCTTCCGGTTCAGAATTTAATAATTTTTTTGCTTGAACTAATTTGTTGATTTTATTTTTGCAGCTGATATTAAATGATTACTTGACTGTGGTTGTCTGATTTTCATGAAAATACCAAGTCACTCTGATAATAAAAAAAATGGCTGTTGTGCTGCAAAAGCGATGCTGAGTCCAGCAAAAGACATTTTACGAGTCGAGCTTATGAGCAACCACGCAAAACTTCAGACAGAAGGACGTAGTCGCAAAGCGATGGATGTCAAATGAATTCTACGTAGGTACCAACTTGGTATGCACTTCCTTTTTTATTCTTGTTTCGTTGACTAATTACCTTCCTTTCAATCTGCTACGAGTTACAGGAGATTTCTTTTTTATACACACTATTTGCTAAGTCATCATTATATTAATTCGTGAACACGACAGCTGTAGTACCGATTTTTAATATTAATCGCACAGAGAAGCCAATGATATTTATATAGTTCGAAAGGTACTTTGCCATGGATGTGCACAAAGAAAAAATAATGTGTGAATGTAGCCGTTAAGAGTGGTAAAAGAAATTAGAAACTTTCACATTCATAACAAGAAACTTTCACATTCATAACACTAATGTACATTTTGTAACACCGAAATTTGAAGAGCTACCAACCTCTGCTCTGTGCACCGATCAGATACTTTGGTAGAAATGACACATGGATGTAACGACATTTCGTGAAATCACATTCTAGGGGCATTCATGTTTACATTGTTTTTTTTTTTTTTACAGCAAAAATAAAGCATACCAGGTAGCTACAGTGCTACAACTGCTACGTCGATGACGTCAGCAGTGAAAATCAACATATCGTAGTGACAAAGTCTGTGAATAACTTTGTATATTGGCGTCGCTGTTTCGCTTACTTTTCTGTAAGAGTAACTGTGTGGTCATTTGCTGCCATTACCAAAACATTTGAAGTAAGTTCCTAATGTTTAATTTCTTCATTTTGGGTAACTACGACTTCTGACTTTCCTTATTTTGCGGAAACTATACTTTTTTACCGTACGCCAAGAAATATAATGGCGACGGGTCTGAGGCGCCTTGCCACGGTTCGCGCGTCTCTCCCAGACCGGACCGACAGCCTCAGCAGTTTGGTCCGAAAGGAAGTTACCACTACCGCCAACGGGTCAGAGTGAAGACGCAAAGCTAGACAGACACAATTTTTGCGTCGAAAAAGCAGTAGCAACGTGGACAGTCATAATGATAACGCACCAATTTTATTTAACGATCATAATATTAATATATGAACTCAGAGAATTGAAGTACCGATTTTTAAAAATAAAAAAGGAGGCCAATAAAACTTATATAACCCGAGAGGAGCTTTGCCGTAGATGTGTACAAAAGGAAAAACCCATATGTATAGATAACCATTAGAAGAGGAAGTAGACACACGCGTATGAGACAAGTTTTCCTTTGTCTGTGACATTGCTACCAACTTCTACCATGCTCACAATCAGATGCGATGGTAGAAACGACACGCGAAATTAACAACGTTCTGTGAAGTTGCATTCTCGGGACATTCGTGTCTAAACGTTGCAGATAGTTCCTTTGCAGTAACACACGTATACAAGACAGTTACAATGCCGCAACTGCTACGTCGTTATTTTGCCACAGTGGAAAATAGAACGTAGTAACGAAGCCGCCGGGGAGAACAAACGTTGTACAGTAGTGTCGCTTACTTTGGTTTGAGAGTAAGTGAAACTGTGGGCGTTTGCGGCCGTCACTACAGAATTTAAAGTGTTCCTAATTTTCAGCATCTTCGTTGTGAGTAGCCACAACTACAAGAAAACTGCATCTGTTTTAGGTTCTGCCTCGAAGGAGAATATTAACGGGTCGGAATGATAGACGAAGAGCTAGAGGGAGACAGTATTTGCGCAGAGAAAGTAATAGGATTAATGGAGATGTGATAACGATAATTCTACTGTAGTTCAGAAAGATATATTTAAATGTGCACTGGACTTAATTTCAAATAATTTTGAGAACTGTAATTGCTGTTTGATGAATTTACAATTCAGATTTCGTAATGCAAATCAGTGAACAGACGCGATACAACGGCATTCACATTGTTTTGTCATAAGGGAGAAGTTGCTTTACCGCCATTAACACAAAATTTATTTTTCAACGCAGTGTGTCAAAGGCTTCCTTCAAATGATTGAACCATTAAAGAGAAATCAAAGAATTATTTCTAGAATACACGTAGTTACAATGTAGCATTTGCCACGGATCAGTTCTGCGGCTAAAATTTCGGACACTTTAAGATACATGATATTTTCTATCACACATGAGGTCCACGAATTAGTATTGCATAAATCGCTGTCTTTAGCAACAGGTAAAGTAGAAGAAAAGTACCTTTATGAAGAGGATTTTTGGAGTACTGAATGTATTTTGTGAGCTGTTTCAGACACAAAAGAGGACAGTTTTGAGAAAACAATAAATAAATAATCACGTACAGCTCTGTGAGCTTAATGAATCCTGCGTTGTCACCTACCTGAACATTGGTACAAAGCTCATTTCAGTCATGTGCCTTCTCGATGCTGCAGGTTTCTAATACGTCGGCATATTCACAGCAATTCGGGGCCTGTCTCAGTACTTCATAGCGGTGCTCCGCACCCGCTAATGTTTTGCCTCCAGTAATCAGGCGGTAATCGGTCGGTATTAGATCGTAATAAGCTACGGCTGACGTCGCATAGTGAAAGCGACGTACGCTTTCTCTGTCAGCCTCTGGGTGAATCGCAGACCCTAGTTACGTGTCCATATGGAGACAAACTCAATAGGCAGCACGCATTATCCTCCTTAGATAAAGCAGTGAACAAGCGCACGAGCGAACACTTCGCTCCCATATATGTACGTAGCAATTACGGGCAAGCTCGCTACGCAACAGGGCAATAATTACTTGTGATCCAAGTATGGAAAGTAGTCGTGGAAGCAGATGGCGAACCACCCCTTGTATGTGTGAAGGCAGCTCGCGTAACATACCCCATCTACTGAATCCACTACAGTGCCTTCGCGAAGGACAATGCAGGAGCTGACATCGCAAGTGCGTCTTAATATTACGTAGTCTTTTCATAAGATGTTAGTCCTCTGAAAATGTTGCAGTATACTGCCCACACAGCTGTCAGAAACTGTGTTTTGGCGGAAAAGTTGGGTCCTGTAATTGGTGAAGTACTAACTACAGATGACATACCTTTTCTTACATAATTCAAATGCCTTTTCCTGTATTTTGATTTGAAGTTCACACCAGACATGTGATTTTAGGTTACAAGTGATATAGCTCCTGCTATACTTCGTAGAACGGATCGGAACTTACATCGTCACGTAAAAACTGGCCATTATGTACGAGGGGATAAAAAAACGAAAAAAGGGGAATAATACAGCCGTGGGCGGAGCTTGTGTAGTACGCATTTCTCCCGCTAGGTGTGTATAGACTCATTACTAAAGCTTTGTGCAGGGAAAGTACGGCCAACTTGTCAGTGGCCGCCGTTTTGGGCCCATTGCGCAGCTGGCGGTACATTGACTTCTGCAGCACATTTAGCTGTTGGGGTGGGGTTGATTTGAGGGGGGAGACCTGACTGCGTCATCGGTCTCATCGGATTCGGGTAGGATGGGGAAAGAAGTCGGCCGTGCCCTTTCAAAGGACCATCCCGGAAATTGTCTGAGGCGATTTAGGGAAATCACAGAAAACCTAAATCAGGATGGGCAGACGCGTGATTGAACCCTCGTCCTCCCGAATGCGAGTCCAGTGTGCTAACCACTCCACCACCTCACTCGGTGGGACAAGAGCGTACAAATATCAGTTCGCAAGTGTAAGGAAAAATCCATCGCTAATTTAAAGTTCCACATCAATTTACTTCTTGTTCCTGCTACTCGGTACTACGAAAATTCGCCCAACGTTTCTTTTGTTATACGAAATAAAGCGTTGGATTCAAATATTTATGAGCGGTAGCTTAGTAAATAGAATTGATGAACGTGGTGCTAAAATGGTTACGCGTGATTTATATTTTTGTCACATCTCTCCCATAAAATTTTGTCTGCAAATTGTTCTATGACATTACGATTTTTAAAATGTGTTCGAATGAAACAAGGCCTACGATCAAAAGTACGCTGTAGGAAACAGTAACAACTGTATTTCTCTTAATATAATGTATATTAGCGACGAAGTTGCATTAGTAAAAATAGTCTCCTTGTAACGTTAATGATCACTGAGTGAAAGGTAGTAGATTCGGTACTTGCGTAGTGCAATTTTTTTTTTTTTTTTTTTTTTTTTTTTTACATTACATTGTGTGGAACAAAGGGCAATTTAGTATTGTGAGCATCGTAAATATAAGCTTAAACCATACTGTACAGTCAATCAGATCAAATTTTTTACCAGTCATGATAACTTTGTATGGTACCACTCACTATTTTTCGTTTTATGTGCTAACAGTGGCAGTTCCATCTTTAAGACCTATATTTTGTAATTAAATTGCCATTAAACCATCCTATTAGCTCTTCAGACTTCTTTTGTTCGAGTGGTTTGGAAACTAAGTAACAGAAATGTAAAAAGGAGACAAAGATAGAAGGCTAGAAATGAATAAAATTAACTGAATGGTCAAGTCGAGTTCCTGCAACCTTTCCCACTGCGGCCAATATTCTCCTTCTTGTTGCATCTCTCCCTTCGGAATGAATTCTGTGCATGTTCGTCCCTTTCTGTCTCGAAACAAACAGTCAAAAGCACAGCATTATTCTACTTAAAACTTCGAAGATACACAACACTTCCTATACTTCACACGTAACGCTTCGGCCCACAATGGCTTCTAGCGTCACGTGACGCGGTTTCAGCCAATCCTGAACTGCGGACGGCGGGGGGAAAAACTCAAGTATACGAGTGGTTTGCTCGATTTAAAAATGGCTTCTTGTCGATTGATTAGAAACCTCGTTTTGGACAAAAATATTGAAAAACTCGAGAGCTTGCGCTCACAGACCGTCGACAGACAACTGATCAACTGTCAGAGCTTAGTGGGTTATGTTGGAGCTCGGTTCAGCAAATTTTAACAGAAGATTTGGACTGACGGGAGACTGGTTCTTCGACCATGACAACACACCTGCACATACAGCCACCTCTGTTACACAGCGTTTGGCTAAAAATAGCATGGTTCCGCTGCTCCACGCACCTTACTCACCTCACTTGGCTCCATGCGACTTTTTCTTATTTCCACGCATGAACAGAGGCATTAAAGGACACCAGTTTGATAACATTGAAGAGGTCAAGGGAAAAAAGAGGTAGGAGGTGTCTGACATTTCTAAAGATGAATACAAAAAGTGTTTCGAACAGTGGAAATACCGGTGGGACGAAAATGCAGTTGTAATGGGAAGTGTATCGAAGAGGATAAGGTTGTTTTGTAAACAGTTTGAAAAAATACAGCTTTAAAAATAATTCAGGTGCTTTTGGGCACCCACTCGTACTACAAATCTAGAAGACGTCCTATAACATAATCCTCTGTGAAAATAGGGGAAGCAAAAGGTTTTACCCAGCATGTAGAGACACCAGACTCCAGTTATGAGTTAAGGGTAGGAATGTGAAGCAGTGATTGAGAAGGGAGTGAGACAGCGTTGTATTTTATCCCCGATGTTTTTCAATCTGCATGTTGGATAAGCTATGAAGGAAAGCTAGCAGAAATTTTCAGAGACTTAAATTTTGAGAAGAAGACATAAACATTTTGTGGATTTCCAATGAAACTGTAACTCTCTCAGAGGCGGCTAAGGAGCCGAAAGATTAGTTGAGGGAGTGAAAAGCGTTTCGAAAAGAGGTTAAAAGATGAAAATCAATAAGAGTAAAGCGAATGTGATGAAACATAGTCAAATTGTATGAAGGGGATTGGATTAGGAGTTGAGACGCTAAATGTAGTAGATAAGTTTTGGTATTTGGGCAGAAAAATAACTGATAATGGACGAAGCAGACAGGATATAAGATACAGACTGGGTAGAGCAAGGAAAGCATTTCTCAGAAAGAGAAATCTGTTAACATCCAACATAAATTTAAGTGTTAGGAAGTATTTCCTGAAGCTATTGAATTGTGGAGCTGATACTGTAGAGAAATGTGTGTGTGTGTGTGTGTGTGTGTGTGTGTGTGTGTGTTTAGTAGTGGCGGGGGGGGGGGGGGGGGAGGGGGGGGGAGGGGGGAATAGTAGAAGGACAATAATGCATGAACAGAGTAAACAGGTTCAAACTCATAGAGGCAGCAGTAGTTAGAGGAAGCTTGCACAGAATAGAATAGTGTGGAGAGCTGTATCAGATCAGTCTTCGGGCTGAAGACTATATTTAATCACATCGACTGTTTTTAATTCACATTTTTTTCGCAACAAGACAAGTTAATTTTCTGTACAGTTTCAACTTGTAACGAGGTTAGATGAAATTATTATTTTTTCCCGTAGCATATTTAAGTAAGATTTGCTTCAAGATTGTTCAAAAATGGTTCAACTGGCTCTGAGCACTATGGGACTTAACATCTGAGGTCATCAGTCCCCTAGAACTTAGAACTATATAACCTAACTGACCTAAGGACATCACACACATCCATGCCCGAGGCAGGATTCGAACCTGCAACCGTAGCAGTCGCGCGGTTCCGGACTGAAGCGCCTAGAACCGCTCGGCCACAGCGGCACGCCTTCAAGATTGTGTTATCGTTGTCTAATTTATAGCTTGTTTATCATTTTCAAACAGCTGTCATATTCAGTCAATACGCGATGTTCTTTAAAACTTGTAGTGCAGTCACTGGAAACACTGTATGACCAAATACGGTTGTAAATCAGTTGCCATTTTATAGACAACATAAAGTAATAAAATTTGCAGGGGCATCATATGTTTTCAACAAAATCTACACAATTTTACAGTATTTTCTACATATTCTACCACAATTTAGAGAATTACAGTTACTCCTAACGAATTCCCATAGATACGGATTTCTCCCTTGTTGACGTAACGATGAAAGACCCTCGACAAACAGTTACAGCCGTGCAGGTGAAGGTATGCTTCGAACTGAAGACTCGCAAACAAAAAACGCTAGTGCAAAGATAGAAGACGAACTTTCTGTACTGTTATGTTTTTTGCTGAATGTCATGAAACCCTGATGAATAGGTTTCAAAAACTTATATCGGGGAACACTGTACTGCAGTCACTGTGCTGCCACCACTGTATCTCTTACGTAGGGATCACGAGGCAAAAGAGAGACTGCGACACGTTACCGTAGATGTGGTCGCATTAGCCTCACTCAACACGTGAATGGAGTGGCACAGAAAATCTATGGCACTAGCACAATGTACCCTCTGTTGCACGCGGTATATTGGCTTGGAGAGTATACAGGCAGTACCCGATCTCCACCAATAATATTTCCGAAACTGTTCAGTGATATTTTCCGAGCGATTTGGGACTACGCACCCGTTGTCTCCGGTGGCCCGAAACAGAGTGACTGCATTTAGTTTGATTTCTTACCCCGTTTCTCTTTATGTCTGTTATGCGCCGAAAGTATCACCACAACAGTGTAAATGTCGGCGGTATGTGCTCTGTGACTTTCTTGCAAACGTCTTGTTCCATTCAGGCACGGTACGGCACACTTATCTCTTCGACTTCAAGTTTACATTCAGTGTTGCTCGGTTCCATCTCGGGTTTGTTTGTCCGGCGGTGTTAGCTTTACACTGACAGCGATACACAGCGCGATACACAGCAGTGTCGACTGGTTTGCTGGTGAAGACTTGTCCGATATATACCTTATGTTCTACATCTGCATCTACATTGATACTCCGCAAGCCACCCAACGGTGTGTGGCGGAGGGCACTTTACGTGCCACTGTCATTACCTCCCTTTCCTGTTCCAGTCGCGTTTGGTTAGCGGAAGAACGACTGCCGGAAAGCCTCCGTGCGCCCTCGAATCTCTCTAATGTTACATTCGTGATCTCCTCGGGAGGTATAAGTAGGAGGAACCAATATATTCGATACCTCCTCCAGAAACGCAGCCTCTCGAAACCTGGACAGCAAGCTACACCGCGATGGAGAGCGCCCCTCTTGCAGAGTCTGCCACTTGAGTTTGCTGAACATCTCCGTAACGCTGTCACGCTTACCAAATAACCCTGCGTATCGTACCAACACTAGATTTACTTCAGGAAGTCGAGCGGTTACTATGTCTACAGCTGGATGGATACTCCGCAAATCACACTCGAGTGCCTGGCAGAGGGCTGATCGAACCACGTTCACAATAATTCTCTATTTTTCCAATCTCCAACAGTGCGCGGGAAAAACGAACACCTGCAGCTTTCTGTGCGAGCTCTAAATTCTCATATTTTATTATGAAGATCGTTTCTCCCAACGTAGGTCTTCGTCAACAAAATATTTCGCATTCAGAGGAGAAAGTTGCTGATTGAAATTTCGTGAGAAGACTCTGCCGCAACGAAAAGACCTTTGTTTTAATGATGTCCACCCCAAATCCGGTATCATGTCGATGACACTCTCTCCCCTATTTCGCGATAATACAACATGTGCTGCCCTTCTTTGAACTTTCTCGATGTACTCCGTTATCTGTTAAGGATCCCCCACCGCGCAGCAGTTTTCTAAAAGAGGACGGACAAGCGTAGTGTACGCAGTCTCTTTAGTAGATCTTTCGCATCTTCTAAGTGTTCTACCAATAAAACACCGCCTTTGGTTTGCCTTCCCATTAAAATTTTCTGCGTTCTTTCCAATTTAAGTGATTCGTAATTGTAATTCCTAGGTACTTAGTTCCATTTACGGCCTTTAGTTTTGACTGATTTATGTGTAACCGAAGTTTGACGGATTCCTCACTCGTTTCAGCACTGTAGTGGATGACTTCACACTTTTAATTATTTAGTGTCAATTGCCCATTTTCGCGCCATACAGATTTCTTTTCTAAATCATTTTGCAGTTTATTTTGATCTTCTAATGACTTTACGAGACGATAAGAGACTGCATCATCTGTAGAAACCTAAGACGGCTTCTCAGATTGTCTCCTAAATCGTCTATATATATGAGGAACATCAGAGGGCCAATAACACTACCTTGGGGGACGTCAAATCAATTCTGTTTTACTCGATGACTTTCCGTCAATTACTACGAACTGTGACCTCTCTGACAGGAAATCACGAATCGAATCACATAACTGAGACGGTATTCCATAAGCACGCAATGTCACTATAAGCCGCATGTATAGTTCAGTGTCAAAAGTCTTCTGGAAATCTAAAAGAACCGAATCAGTTTGAAATCCTTTGTCAATAGCACTCAACACTTCGTGCGTGTAAAGCGCTAATTGTGTTTCACAACTACGGCAACTATAACACACATAAAATGTTAGTAAACTTTAGCAAAATTCTTTAGTGTCCAATACTTAGATGCTCTCCGCATCCACTTGGATAACAATGTACACTCCTGGAAATGGAAAAAAGAACACATTGACACCGGTGTGTCAGACCCACCATACTTGCTCCGGACACTGCGAGAGGGCTGTACAAGCAATGATCACACGCACGGCACAGCGGACACACCAGGAACCGCGGTGTTGGCCGTCGAATGGCGCTAGCTGCGCAGCATTTGTGCACCGCCGCCGTCAGTGTCAGCCAGTTTGCCGTGGCATACGGAGCTCCATCGCAGTCTTTAACACTGGTAGCATGCCGCGACAGCGTGGACGTGAACCGTATGTGCAGTTGACGGACTTTGAGCGAGGGCGTATAGTGGGCATGCGGGAGGCCGGGTGGACGTACCGCCGAATTGCTCAACACGTGGGGCGTGAGGTCCCCACAGTACATCGATGTTGTCGCCAGTGGTCGGCGGAAGGTGCACGTGCCCGTCGACCTGGGACCGGACCGCAGCGACGCACGGATGCACGCCAAGACCGTAGGATCCTACGCAGTGCCGTAGGGGACCGCACCGCCACTTCCCAGCAAATTAGGGACACTGTTGCTCCTGGGGTATTGGCGAGGACCATTCGCAACCGTCTCCATGAAGCTGGGCTACGGTTCCGCACACCGATAGGCCGTCTTCCGCTCACGCCCCAACATCGTGCAGCCCGCCTCCAGTGGTGTCGCGACAGGCGTGAATGGAGGGACGAATGGAGACGTGTCGTCTTCAGCGATGAGAGTCGCTTCTGCCTTGGTGCCAATGATGGTCGTATGCGTGTTTGGCGCCGTGCAGGTGAGCGCCACAATCAGGACTGCATACGACCGAGGCACACAGGGCCAACACCCGGCATCATGGTGTGGGGAGCGATCTCCTACACTGGCCGTACACCACTGGTGATCGTCGAGGGGACACTGAATAGTGCACGGTACATCCAAACCGTCATCGAACCCATCGTTCTACCATTCCTAGACCGGCAAGGGAACTTGCTGTTCCAACAGGACAATGCACGTCCGCATGTATCCCGTGCCACCCAACGTGCTCTAGAAGGTGTAAGTCAACTACCCTGGCCAGCAAGATCTCCGGATCTGTCCCCCATTGAGCATGTTTGGGACTGGATGAAGCGTCGTCTCACGCGGTCTGCACGTCCAGCACGAACGCTGGTCCAACTGAGGCGCCAGGTGGAAATGGCATGGCAAGCCGTTCCGCAGGACTACATCCAGCATCTCTACGATCGTCTCCATGGGAGAATAGCAGCCTGCATTGCTGCGAAAGGTGGATATACACTGTACTAGTGCCGACATTGTGCATGCTCTGTTGCCTGTGTCTATGTGCCTGTGGTTCTGTCAGTGTGGTCATGTGATGTATCTGACCCCAGGAATGTGTCAATAAAGTTTCCCCTTCCTGGGACAATGAATTCACGGTGTTCTTATTTCAATTTCCAGGAGTGTATATTTAGCTGTTTTTTGCTTGTGGTGCAGTCGTGACCTACCAACTGTAACCTGACACGTCACTCTTCAGACGATGTAATATAAGTGTGCCACAACGACGCTATGCCCAAATGTTCCGGCAGCGACTGCAACCACGACACCGTATTCAGCATCTAACTATTGTAGTATTAGTCTATGTTTGTTGTCACAAGTTTTGTTTACAACATATTACAAGCTTCTTCACTGCTGCGAAAGAATTTCCACAGGTACAAAGGTAGTTTGGGTGACACCCCGAATAAATCATACGCTGGGTTGGCTAAGTCACTAGGTAGCGATAAATACATATTCAGATGGCGGTAGTATTGCGTACACAACGTATGAAAGGGCAGTGCATTGGCGGAGCAGTCATTTCCTCTCAGATGATTCATGTTAAAAGGTTTCTGATGTGATTATGGCTGCACGATGGGTATTAACAGACATAGAGCGCTGAATGATAGTTGGAGCTAGACGCATTTCCTTTCTCAAATCGTTAGTCAGTTCAACATTCCGAGATCCACAGTGCCAAGGGTGTGCCGATAATACCACATTTCAGACATTACCTCCCACAACGGACAATGCAGTGGCCGACGGCCTTCACTTAACGACCGAAAGCAGCGGCGTTTGCGTAGAGTTGTCAGTGCCAAAGATAAGCAACTCTGCATGAAATAACCACAGAAATCAAGTGGGACGTACGACGAACGTATCCGTTAGGATAGTACGGTGAAATTTGGTGTTAATGGACTATGGAAGCAGACGACCGTCACGAGTGCCTTTGCTAACAGCATGAAATAACCTGAAGAGCCTGTCCTGAACTCGGTTGGACCCTAGGCGACTGGAAAACCGTGGCCTGGTCAGATGAGTCCAGATTTCAGTTGGTAAGAGAAGATGGTGGGGCTCCAGTGTGGAACAAACCTCTCGTAGTCACAGACCCAAGTGTTCAACAAGGCACTGTGCAGCTGGTGCTGACTCTATAATGGTGTGGGCTGTGTTTACATGGATTGGATTGGATCCTCTGATTCAACTGAATCGATCACTGACTGGGAATAGTTCTGTTAGGCTAATTCGAGACCATTCCCAGCCATTCGTGGACTTCATGGTCCTTACAACGTTAGAATTTTTATCACCGACTGTGAGCAATGTCACTGGGCCACAATAGTTCGTGACTGGTATGAAGAACGTTCTTGACAATTCGAGCGAATGATTTGGCCACCCAGATCTCCCGACATAGGACATAACCGAAAGATCAGTGTGCCGTGCGCTCCAGCGATTTCATTGTTCCGGTGTAGTGTGTTCGATCTCTTTCGATTCGCTTTACGGTGCGCGGGTTGGTGCGCCCTCTGGAATTCCGTGCGGGAAGCCGAAAGGGAGTCTCGGGCAAAAAAAGGCGAGCAGGCCAGGGAGGAGCGGCGCGGGAAGATTGCGGAAGTCGCGTCGGCAAGTGGTGTGAGTGTGGCAGTTGCATTGGGGCCGGCCGAGCAGCGAAACTGGAGGTGCTGCAGTGACTCGCTGTCGTTGGCTCTGTTTACAAGTTCAACCTTCCTCACGCTGTGGCTACGGGCTGATGTTACTCTGGCCATTACTTTATTAGCGGCATTTGGTTAATATTGTTAAAGGTAAGCTGTTAGTTTGGTGCAGCTTCATCTAATGGAGTTAGAGCGAGATTTCTTTCTGTCGTATTGTGGCTTACGCTGCTGAGCAGTGAGTGTTCCCACGTCGCATGTCGAAACACTGACTTGTGCCCTGGTTGATTTACGTATGAACTGGAGTGCCTATGTGGGCGTGTTTGTTTAAATTGTTAATGAAGTGTTTCACAGTACCCTTGCTTGAGTGTCTTTAAATTGCATTTCAGTTTGTTAATGAACTTATGTCAATTAAGGGACGCCCAAATTGTCACGCTGGTCACGTAAAGTTTAAGTCTACTGTGACACCACTGTTTACCTGTTGGATTAAAATTAACTCAATGTTAGCCACAGCTAGGAATAATTGAAGGCTAATTGTAAGTGCCATGTGTGTTTGTTTTTTTGTCCTTTTCTCTTACTCACTACTGTTGAGTGGTAAACTGTTTTGGAAACCCCTTTGACGTCATTTCACGGTGTGGTTTTAGAAAGAGTTCTGTGGGTACTGTTGTTAACGGCTCCTGTTGCAACGCGGTTTCTGGCCCACACATCTATCGCACGCCAGGGGTTTAGTGCCAACCGCCAACAGTGCGGTAACTTTTCTAATCACCGTCTGGCCTACGACTATTGATGGATTTCTGTGGTAAAATTCAAATGGAGGCACCGTCTTGTTGACGTGTCTGAACTGAATGTGTTTGCCTTGTAAAACAGTTCATTACTGATTCTGAGTAGTTTAAGCAGTGGTAGGACACTCGTTATTCTGGACCAGACTGTACTTGGCATTAATTGCATTGTCTTGGTAAATCGGTGTGCTACGTAAGATTATAACGCAAGCACCATTGTGGGTAATATTTACCATTTAACTACATGAGCTGGTTCTGTGAATCACTGTGGCACACAAGGTCACGTAAGACAGTGCTGTTAGTGGGCAGATATTGCTATACATCTGTGATATTATTTCCTGTAAGCCATTGTGCCCATTAGGTTATGTAAGGCTTAAACACAGTGACCGGTTTGGTAATTTTCTGTGTTTCGTAATAACATTTTACAAGCATTAAAATTTTGGGAAAGGTTTAAATCTCATATTTGCAGACTGTTTGATGTTAGATAACTTGTTGATGATTCATGTTAAATCAGCTGGTGTACATTTAAACTGAAAAAGTTATATGACAATATGTTGTTACCAGTACGTTGCATGAATTTTCTTGCCTAATAAATTAAATTTTATATTCTATCCTCAGTTTGTTGCTCAGCCTTCCACTCCAGCAGTCCCTGTATCCTGCTCCCAACCATAGCAATCAGTTCGTACACAAAATCCTGCGCCGGCAACGGTTTCAAAATTCCGGACGGCTATAGAGGCATCATGCCTCAATATTTCTGCAGAGAACTTCCAACGACTTTTTGAGTCCATAGCACGTCAATTTCCTGCACTACGGCGGCAAAAGAAGGTCTGAAACTCTTTTAGGACTCTCCCTTGACATTTGTCATCAAAATATAATTACATTAGTACTACGAAACTAGCCATCGAAGCTACGGATGCGTGATGTGTATTGCACTGCGTTGGTCAAAAGTAGTCACTGCGCCTACCATGAGATAAAATGAATTGTTTGCAGAACGTATGACGCTTGTGTTATCTAGGGGAAACACGTACGTCGAACCCTGTGTGCCACACGTTAGCGTTGGCTTCGAGAGTTCTTCCTTGAGTATGCAGAGGAAAAATAACATTCCAAATGGTGTAGTCTTCCTGCAGAAGTCTAAATCCGGTCACCCTGCTGCTACACCAGGGTTATCGGTGCTTGCTTTCATTCCAGTTTATGGCGTATGTGGAGTGCTTGTACACTTCAACGCAGAAAATTAACAAACATGACAGCTAACAGTCTTCTAGTAGACTTTAAATCGCCTCATGATTTTCGTGTCCTATCGGTCGCCAAGAGATTAGGTGTTTCCATCAGATGTATGTGTTCAGGGCTTGCGCTGCGTTATTTTCCATTTCACATTTGAAACGGCCGAATGATGAGACACAGCGTTCGGTGTTCATCTGGCAGGCACGAAAACACAACACAAACGCCGCCCAACGACCACCAGGGCTACGGTGTTTCAATTCCGGATAGACGCGTGCGCACTTTTGTGTACAGCAAGTTTTTTTTTTCTTCTTTTTTTTTTTTTTTTTTTTTTTTTTTTTTTTTTTTTTTTTTTAATGGGTCATCAGTCTTCTGACTGATTTGATGCGGCCCGCCAAAAATTCCTCTCTTGTGCCAACCTCTTCATCTCAGAGTAGCACTTGCAACCTACGTCCTCAGTAATTTGCTGGATGTATTCCAGCCTCTTGTAACACCAATATCGATAATAAGTAGATTATGCTATCCAACTGTGTATATGTAACTATGAAGTAGTTGTTCTTTACTAATGAAGGTCATTGACTTGTCAGAGAGAAATTTTATGTTAGTAATATTGTAACAACTAAAGGATATTTAAAAATAATGGAATTTTATAATATATGTCCGCTCACAAAAGAGAAATTGTACTTTGAATGCTGGTTCATGCATAGGGAATTTGTATTGTATAGTGTAGGAAGTGTAGGGAACCCTGATCCCGGCGGAGGTTCGAGTCCTGTGTGTGTGTGTTTGAGGTTTACGGGCGCTAAACAGCGTGGTCATCAGCGCCCAGGTTCGAGTCCTCCCTCGGGCATGGGTGTGTGTGTTTGTCCTTAGAATAATTTAGGTTACGTAGTGTGTAAGCTTAGCAGTTAAGTCTCATAAGATTTCACATACATTTTAACATTTTTGTAGGGAAATCCCTCCGCTACGGATGTGGCCTTGCGCGCTCTAAAAGGTGGTTTTCGCGGTCGATCTTGGCGGCTACAGCGTGAGCCCGCTGCGCAGTCAGTCGCTAGCCGTTGTACGGTTAACATCGAGGGTGCCGAGTGCGGCATTTGAAAGCCAATTTGTATTGAAATTGCCTCAGATGTGGTTTCGGCTGTCGTATGATGCTCTGGTTATTATGGATGGCTCTCAAACGAGGATAATACGTCGCCAAGAAGAATTTATAAAGAACGTTCAACATCAAGTGTATCCTGTTTCTAATTAATTAATGGTTTGCTTCTGTACTAAATGTACTAAAGTTCAGTGCCAAAACGTGTAGTGTTACCGTAAAAGTATCTGCTTCACAGGTAATGGATAAGGCACACAAACTGAACATATATGAAAAGTAATTTTGCTTTGATTATTACCATGATCTAATTTCTGAAGTTAATTGAACTTAATATTTGAATTACTTGCTTTAAAGTATGAACATCTAAATTATTTTAAGTGGGGTTGAAAATCAATATTAGCAAATTGCAATTGGTTTCTGAAATAGTCACAGAATTTGCCTGTAAAAACATTTTCAGCTTATTAGTCCCTCCTATATTCTTTTCTATTATAAGAAAGATAAACTACATACTGCTTTCGCTAAAGAAATCTGAAGCATTTCCATAAAAGTGTGAGTATAAAGAAGTGTCTGTCTAATGTTATTTAATATCATTTGTGGTATCTGTATGCTAGTTAAACTAGGACTCTTGTCATGCCCAATGTTAGTCTTGAGAGGTCTTCAGTAACATCTTAGTGCGGAGCTAGCTATTCATTGCAACAATAACTATTATTACTATGAGTGGAATAACTTTTAAATTTCCTGTGATTGCCGATTTCTGTAAATAGTAACTATTGCTACCCACTACTCTGTTCGTCCGGTACTCGTGTGTATTCATTGCACTATTTAAAAGGAGTATTAATGAAAGTCCATTTAGTAACTTATGTTCATGTTTATTGAAACATAATGTTTCAAATTATGATGCCTAATTAGGCTGGTGACCGTTTGTTATTTCATTTGTATGGATTTACTACTTTCATTATCCCCAAAATAAAGCCTTTCAGTTTTCTGTTACTTGCCGTAGATACGAAATTAATGATCGATACTCTCTATTCATTAGGCAAGCACACGTTCAAACATTTCAAAAATTCCTCCCAGAGGATAACGCTAGCTTGCAGGCGAGTGTCATACTTGGCACTAACTTGCAGCTTTCGTGTTATACTCTGTCTTCCTCTACAGTTTTTCCCCTTTACAGCTATCTCTAGTACCACGGAAGTTGTTCCCTGCTGTCTAAACAGATGTCCTATCGTCCTTCCCTTCCCATTGTCAGTGTTTTCCACACATTCCTTTCCTCCCCGATTCTGTGCAGAACCTCCTCATTCTCTACGTTATCAGTCCACCCAATTTTCAACATTCGTCTGTAGCACCACATCTCAAATGCTTCGAATCCCTTCTTTTCAGGGTTCCCACAGTCCGTGTTTCACCACCAAACAATGCTGTGATCCAAACGAACATTCTCAGAAATTTCTTCCTCAAATTAACGTCTATGTTTGATACAAGTAGACGTCTCTTGGCCGGGAATACCGTTTCTGCTAGTGCTACGCTGCATTTGAAGTCCTCTTTGCCCCATCCGTCAATGGTTATTTTGCTACCTAGGTCTTCACCTTAACTTCCTCTACTTAGTCACCAACAAATCAAACTGATGTCGACGGATGCATTTGTTCGGGGCTCCAAAAATAAGGAAACCATATAGGGAGAGATCGGGGCTGCATGACGGATGGTAAGGGATTCTCAGCGAAACTTTTGCAGAGTAGTCGAAACATCCTCGGCAACATGTGAGATTTCTGGTCCCATCAAAACGATCATGTTCGCCCTTGCTGCGTAAGAAGGCTGTTTAGGTTTTTATATTGGTAACGCCACGTAGCGCTCTGTATGAAAATCACTGGCTGTGCTGTATGCAGTCTGTGGCTGGTTTGCATTGTTGTCGGCTATTGTAGTGTTGGGCTGTTGGCTGTTAACAGCGCGTAGCGTTGCGCAGGTGGGGTGAGCTGCCAGCAGTGGTGGATGTGGGGAAGTGAGATGGCGGATTTTTGAGAGCGGATGATCTGGACGTGTGTCCATCAGAAACAGTACATTTGTAAGAATGGATGTCATGAATTGCTATATATATATATTATGACTTTTGAACACTATTAAGGTAAATACATTGTTTGTTCTCTAACAAAATCTTTCATTTGCTAGCTATGCCTATCAGTAGTTAGTGCCATCAGTAATTTGAATCTTTTATTTAGCTTGCAGCAGTGGCGCTCGCTGTATTGCAGTAGTTCGAGTAACGAAGATTTTTGTGAAGTAAGTGATTCATGAAAGGTATAGGTTATTGTTAGTCAGGGCCATTCTTTTGTAGGGATTATTGAAAGTCAGATTGCGTTGCGCTAAAAAATATTGTGTGTCAGTTTAAGCACAGTCATGTATGATTTTTCTAAGGGGATGTTTCATATTTCCACCCTGCCAGGATACCTCACTGGAATCTTCTGATTTTTTTCTTGTAGTTTGTGTAATTAGTGCAGCCTTTGTTTATTGCTAGCGCATAATTGTAGAGAGAGAGTTTCCTTTGTAGTTGTAGTTTTTCATTCTTGTACAGTAAAACAGTTGTGGCATGCATGTAGATCTGCACCAAGTATTTCGCAGCTGCCCTTGCAATTAACGAGATATTATTTTCAATGCTATGTTAATGTGTTTTCTTATTTTCCTCTTCAAATTGTGGTTTTCTGTGTTGTCGTGTGAAATATTGTGACAATAATGGCGTGTGAAAACGTAATACTAGGCTCCAAAGTAAACCGAGAAATGACAGTGAAGACGAAAGCAGTGTGTTAGCGCCGCCGAGTAATGAATTAACTAATGTTCAAAGTAGTAATTTGGTAATTGTGCGTAGGTAAATGGATCGGGCTGCAAATAATAGTGTAGGCAGTGAAACAATTAGTGAACAGGGAAGTATTATCGATCGATCGGTCGGCAACAGCTCGACACAGGATTCCGAAATGACAGGACACAATCTTGCAAATACTGTAGATTCAGGTTTTGCGTCTTCACCGTTTTCTCAAATAAGTCAAGACACATTTTATGCTTGTCAAAACATGAATGTTGCCGGTGCAAATGCACTGCCGAAAAGCATAGAGGAACAGATTCCAAACACTAATACATTATTATTGCAATTAATGCAACAAATGAAACAAAATCAGAGACAAACACAGCAACAGTTAGACAAAGCTTCAAAAGTTAGACCCAATGGAACAAAGTTAGACACCACACTTGAACAAACACGTGAAGATTTAACTACTGAGTTACATAACATTAAATTGAAATGTCAAAAAGTCTGTAATTACGTAAAAACACAAATTTGTAAGCATTTTCAACCTATTTTTTCGCGGCATGATAATTGATTACAGAATCACGTAGCAGCCATAAAAGAACTGCAAACCATTGTTCATGAAAATCATGAGACCTTGGGAGCTAAAATTGACTCAGCTGCATCTACCGATTCAGTTACGCTATTTGCAAAACTCAGGAAAACTTAAAGGACACAGTAGATACTCTGAAAATTGGTTCAGAAAGACACATGGAGGAAATTAGTTCATTATCAGAGAAAGTAGTCGAACTTTCGGATCAGCTAAATAATTTATCTACGAAGGTAGATGATAATCTGAATGACACAAGACCGGTATTCTTTAATGATACAGAAGAGCAGAAGAGTACGAACAAATTAGGAAATTCAAACAAAATCAGAATCAAATTAATGCGCAACACCAAAGAGAAATCCGGGAAGTACAAGGTCAGTTGGCGCAGGTAATACTAGAATTACATATGTCAGAGGAGACTCGCGCTCCAACATGGGAAGAGGGACTTAGAAATACGGAAAAGCCACAAAATAATAACACAGGGCATTTCGGAAATTATGAAAGAAATTGGCAGGGTACACCGAATTTTGAGATGGAACCGCCAAAACGACGTAACAATGACCGACATGCGACTCGCCGACATAATGATTTTGACTATAAGCTGTTCATTACTACACGTAAATTCAAAACATTTAAGAATTCTGGCAACGACATTCATCCACAAGCGTGGCTTCATCAATCCTCTCATTGTTTTCCTCCCAACTGGTCATTAGAGCATAGATTAGAATTTATGTGTGGCTACTTAGAGAATGAACCAGCTGTGAGAATGCGTTCAGTCATTCACGATTGCACAGTGAAGGAGAATTTTATCATGCCGTCCTCTCAACATATTTGTCTCAAGCCACACAAGACCGAGTAAAACATAGCATCATAATGATGAAACATTTCGAACAATCTGAATTTTCCAGTCTTGTGAAATATTTTGAAGACATGTTGCACAAGAGTCAGTACCTATCAAACCCTTACAGCCCCTCGGAACTCATCCGCATTTGCTTAATTGCCTAAACATTTACGACACATTATTTTGGCAGGACGTTGCAAAGACGACATTGAAGCTTTTCAGGGACTCTTACAAGAATTGGAAATCGACACTGACACTCGCGAAAACAGGAACACAACAATTACAGGTCACATCCGTCACAATTCCGCGATGAAAGAAATAATAACTGGACACTTCAAGGCTATTCTTACAACGTAAATCGTGACCAAAACATACACCACTCGTATGACAACCGTTGGCAGAGTAGTAATAATTACAGGGAAAGATCACCTCTCCGTGGTGATGACTATCACAGAGACAATCAGAGAAACAGGCAATATGGGAACCAAAATAATTATTATCAAGGGAGACAGAATGACTTCGGAGGCAACGGTCCAGCGTGCAGTTACGATTCGGGGAGTAATTCTCCACCACGTGACCAACAAAAAAGAAACTATGTTAACTACCGACAAAACGATAGACCTGAATTTCGTCGGAACTGGCGGGATTCAAACAGGGCAGGGCCCTCTCGACAAGGTGAATTTCTAGAAGTTAGATCTCCAAATCCCAATAACGACGCGCGCCAACAAAGAGACAGAAAATGACTCGCACCGCAGGCAGCCACGTGCGCTGGCTGGCTCAGCGAAAAATAACATAGACGCTAACCTTGAGAAAAATTTTAGCATTTCTTGTCGACGTATACAACATGATAATTACTTTGAAGTTGAAACTCTGCGTACTAGAAAGGGCAAATGTTTACACCACATTTCACATGTAAAACCGTTTATTGAAAGATAATCTGCTTTTTAACTTAGCCTTTGCTATAAAATTTTTCACTTCACGTTACTGGTACTCTTTGTCACACTTAGAAACTGTTAACATGTAACTATGATTTAAAGTTAACTATCCAGTCAAGAACCTGGGCAACATATTTAGATAGTAATTACGAATGCATTGTTATAGTGAACAGACGACACAGTGTTATTGTATGTGTACATTCTTGCTTGTTAGTTATACGATTACGTAAAGACTATAAGGTTCACATACTTAGAACATATACCAGAAGTGCTAAAGAGATTTTAATGCAACATTTTGTTTTAGTTGAAAAGACGTTCTTTATTTGAAGTACTTTCTGTGAGATGAAAGATGACTTAGTATTTGGTTTCTTTGACAGCTACACGATTATATCACGACGTTACTAATGTGTGACACAATCTACATTGTTGCTTTTGCGGTGTATATGTTTTATATGTGCACAGTTTTTATGTACTATTCTGGAAAGTAAACGATGTAATAGCAGTAACTTTTGTGGTATAGTTACAATGAGACAGCCTTTCCAGTAGCACAACAATACGTTACAGTACAGTACTTTCTTCATCACGGCAATAAGCATAATAACTACGATATCTATACGCAAAGCATTTCACTTTTGTTTATGATGAGGTGAGTACATTCAGCAGATCTCTGCTTACAGAGGACGATAACTACGACACTTCCACAGAATTATCTTACAGCAAGACGCACATTTAGCGCTACAGGACACGCATTTGAGTGATTAATTTTGTACTTAAAACATTTATTTTTAAAGATTTTTGAATTACAAAGAAAGTTTTCCGTGATACGTTTCATTCCATTGCTGTAATCTGTAATACCTGAGGGTATAATTACATTAATTCTCAGGGGGTACACGCTTACTTTGTGTACCATGTGTTTGGCAAGCACAAGGAGCCCTAGCTAATATGGTATTTGCTTGTACAACTTTACACATCGCTACCATATTTCTCTAACACAGAATTACACAGCTATTTGATTATTTAACTGAGAGAGACAAACATTTTTTTACTATGTCAGTGACACATGTTTGTGCAATTACACAGTTGGATAACTTCATACTTATGAAATTGTATTTTGTCTGTACTTAGTGAACTGTTCATATTTTTTCGGAACCATTGTGATACTATGAGAGCTTTGAATGATGTATTTGGTATGGGATCATGATTTTTAAAGTACGTTTGAGGGAGATGACACTACTGAAATGAGCAGAGAATTTTTTTTAGGTTTTGAAATTATTGCAGAAAGCTACGACGTTTTTGAGATTTGACTGAGGTGTTATGATGTTATTTTTACGACGACGATGTGTATTATACTGTTGAGGAATGTTTATTATGATATGTATTTATTATGATGAAATACTGAAGATGTGTCGACGAATATGTATGTGTGTAATAAGGTAAGGAATAATGAGTAGTGGTTAGCGACTCTGGTTTGTGAAAAAGGATGTTGGAAACCAAGAATCATACTTTAAGAGTTATGAAATGTGTGTATATGTGTAATGTATCACAATGCCGACGAAAATTTTTTGGACAGTGTTATATTTATGGGATTTTGTTTCTACACATTTGTAACGCAAATTCTCAACCTGTGAAATTTTTTTATATGAGACTGCCACTGTAGCAGAAACTGCTGTCATAAATATTTCGGTAAGTGGCCTTGACGTAATGCGTTTTGGGCGCCCAGCTGAGAAATAGTCGTCTGACAAAAGAAAGCCATTAGGTGGAGAAAAAAAGAGGTCTTATCCTCGCTATTGACATTCCTTTGTAGAAAGCATCGCAAATACGACACGCTCATTACTTGGAAAGATACTTACATCTGCACACCTGATTATGACAAGCGCCTTTCTACGAGAGTTGAGAGAATTTCTACTAACTTATGAAATGTCACATGACTACTGAATGATATTTTTATGCTTTGCTTTTCATAGTTGCTTATTTCATTTGATATCTGGTTTCCATCTGTGTTACAGCATTGGTTTTATGAAATAAAATTAAATGCATTTGCTAATGTGAAAACTTTCTGTCAACAAATCTATTAAATAATAATTTTATGATCCACATTTTTCGAAAAAGGAGCACTTGGAAAGGAAAGAAGAATAAGAAGGGACTAATAACAGTAACTGCATACACAATTTTCTTTTCAAGTACTTGATAATTTTTATGGTAGAATAAGTTGTGGTGCATCACTTTAGTTACATAGACATTAAGATGTGAATAGACATTTCCCTTATATGCATTGTTGTCTTGAGTGTACTATTTTTTCTGCTTCAGCTTTGTCATATTTAGGTATAAGTTATTGCATTTGCTGCTGCTGTTTGCCAGGCATAGTGCTACTGAATTTCACTTTGTATTACTCTGTTAAGCCAGTTTTACTACTGATTTATTTTTCTTGTTGCTGCACATTGGCTCATATTCGTTGTAATGTTGCATTTGCTCTGCTAATTTAGATTTACTGCTGCTAGCTTTGCCAATTTGCATTTTTTGTCATTGCTGTTTGTGTTAATTGTTTTGTGCTGCTGCATTGCCTCGTCCCTTACTTTAGCATCTGAACTCAGTAGATTTAAGATAGCTTAAGAGGGGGTAGGCTATATAAGAGAATGAGTTGCGATGAATTGGAAGAAATGCATTGAGAAGTTATACGAAAAAAGTACAGAAAGCAGGTATAGATAGGACTTTTTGGGAATAATGAAGAACGAAGGAGATCTCCAAGAAGTAAAGAAAGTTTTGTTTGCAAAATACTGCAGTAAACCGAACCCTGTCCTTTCCTTCTGTTATCCCACTACATGTTTGTGTATGCTTGTGTATTTGTGTTTTTCCTGTCTTTATGTGTTTATCTAATAAGAGTTATGTTGTAGAATTTTTCTGATAATATGTTATTTACTTTGTAAAGATGTTTAGACATTATTTATTCTGTTTTGTTTTAATGCTCATGTGTGAAGTTTATGTTTCGAAAGTTATTCTGATCTTTTATGTGTGTACTTATGTCATAATTCTTGTAACACTGATGTACATGTTTATTTCTATTCTTTTGTAAAGCCTGTTTTACTACAAATGTTATCTGTATTGTTACATTCTTTAATGATGTATTTTGTACCTTTGTTGTTGTATTCTTATGTTATAAAATTGTTATGGACACAGTTCAGCAAATTAAGTAACTTGTAAGCATTCATTTCACTGCACACGTTTCTGTTGGTTCAAATGGTTCAAATGGCTCTGAGCACTATGGGACTCAACTGCTGTGGTCATAAGTCCCCTAGAACTTAGAACTACTTAAACCTAACTAACCTAAGGACAGCACACAACACCCAGCCATCACGAGGCAGAGAAAATCCCTGACCCCGCCGGGAATCGAACCCGGGAACCCGGGCGTGGGAATTCTGTTGGTCATAGTATGTGCACAATATGTGAGAAGTTTGGACCGTTAGTGTTTGCACGTGTGTTGCTAATTCAGTAAGGGACTGGTTAACAGCATTGCTGGTTCTAAGGACAATTCCAAAAACTTCGTGAGTGCACAAGTGGTGGTTTATGGACTTGCTATATTGTCCGCAAGACTCTTCAATGGTGATTGTGCACCTGCACAGTAGCAACAGATGGCTGCTGGCCGTCTCTACAAGGACTGCAGTGGGTCTGCATCTTTGATGGCCCACCAATACCATTATCTCTACAAGGACTACAGTGGCTCTGCGTCTTTGATGGCCCACCAGTACCATCATTTCTACAAGGACTGCAGTGGGTCTGCACCTCTGGTGGCTCACCAATAGCATACTCTCTACCAAGACTATAGTGGGATCTGCTCTGTGATGACCGATCTACCAATATTCTGCAAAACTTCGAATGACTCTGCTGTGGGTTTGCTCTGTTGTGGCCCATTACCCGTCTGCATGTCAAGAGTCAGCACTGTCTTTCTGTTGGAAGGACAACACTACCTCTTCAAGACTGCATGGAAATCCACTACTTCTGTGCACATTTTCTTTTACTGCTCAGACTTTTAGAAAAACACTGCAATTTTACTGTGATAAACGACCAGGACTGTCTTTATGGACTGTGAGAAAACTTTCGCTTTTGACCAACATTGTATCAAAAAGTGTGTGCATTTGATTTCTTTGTTATTGTAAATGTGAAAAAATTTTAACAAATATGTAAAATTTTTTGTGGGGAGCATGGGGGCTATGTAAGTAGGCTGTTTAGGTTTTTATATTGGTAACGCCACGTAGCGGTCTGTACGAAAATCACTGGCTGTGCTGTGTGCAGTCTATGGCTGGTTTGCATTGTTGTTGGCTATTGTAGTGTTGGGCTGTTGGCTGTTAAGAGCGCGTAGCGTTGCGCAGTTGGAAGTGAGCCGCCAGCAGTGGTGGATGTGGGGAAGTGAGATGGCGGATTTTTGAGAGCGGATGATCTGGACGTGTGTCCGTCAGAAACAGTACATTTGTAAGAATGGATGTCACGAACTGCTATATATATTATAACTTTTGAACACTATTAAGGTAAATACATTGTCTGTTCTCTACCAAAGTCTTTCATTTGCTAACTATGCCTATCAGTAGTTAGTGCCTTCAGTAGCTTGAATCTTTTATTTAGCTGGCAGTAGTGGCGCTCGCTGTATTGCAGTAGTTCGAGTAACGAAGATTTTTGTGAGGTAAGTGATTCATGAAAGGTATAGGTTATTGTTAGTCAGGGCCATTCTTTTGTAGGGATTACTGAAAGTCAGATTGCGTTGCGCTAAAAAATATTGTGTGTCAGTTTAAGCACAGTCATGTATAATTTTTTTAAGGGGACGTTTCAGCTGGACATACCTATATATGGCGAAGACCTCAGCAGTACTTCGGCCCTCTTGTCCTCAGTGTGATCCTATATCTATTTTAGGTTACTCTGCACGACAGTGAGCACTATCCTCTATTTCTACATTTTTCGTACTATCTGAGGTTACTGTCTAATGAACGCTTGTTTTCGTGACACCCCAGTGACTAAACATTTAATCCATATTCTGTATTTGTCCACCTTCATCTGTGCCGCTGTCGTCTGGTCTGTTACCACTGTTACTGTCCTCTGTCTCGCTAGTATTATCTGCGGAGTCATTTGTCGCCTAAGCTAGTTGCCACCTGTACTCTTACAACTGCATGCACTCTTTACGCAGCGCTCTAGAAATTCTATCTGCATAGTCACTTAGATCAGTCCACAAGGTCTGGTATCTAAGTTACTGTCTTTTGACGGCGTGTGAATGTGTTTGTCGTCTTTCCTGCGAGCGATAGTGACGATATAGAAGTACGTCTTCTGCGTCCCCTTTCTCTCCACCGGCACAACAGTCTTCTGACCGAGGTTTGCACACAATAAATGCCTGGGGTATGGCCCATTGCCAGTTAAGAAATAAACTATGCTATAGCTGGAACTGACATGTTTCTTCCTCAATAGCTCCCCGATGCCGGGGAGAAAGCATGTACCATTCTGGGCTTTTTACAGTTATGTTTTTCCTTTTGCCACAAATCCACTCTCCACGTTTTGAGCTCTCTCTATGTCTGTACTTCTTCCTCTAAGAAGTCTTCTCTTTTCAACCAACATTTTAATGCGTGATACTCAATAGTTATGGCTGTCGAGTATATCTCGTGCACCATGCTTAGTGCCTGTACTAAGGTGGCACTGCAGGGCACTCTGTCCGCCTTGAAAACGCTGCGATGCATAGTGCCGACACGCTGAAAGCAAAACGTATTGTTGACCCGAAGAGAGTTTAGCGGTATGTTCTTACTGTAGTCTTGGGTAATCTGTAGTTCGCTTTGTTGATCCTGACAATTTTATGCAGGAACTCGCTTGTCATTTCTGTAACTGTACTGATATGCTGGTGAAAGGGTCATTTCAGGTCCAGCTACACGGCCAAGTACATTTTAATCATGTTCCCGTCTATGCTGGTCCCATCTAGTTTAAGTGTAGGATTCCCCTGTATGTTCCCTTTTAATATGATATAGAGTGTTTTAGTTTTCGCAATGGTGAGTCTATTTCTAGTGCACCAGGTTTGCAGTACTGCTGATGTATCCGTTCAAGCAGGTCTCTCGAGTTGGTCGCTACCGTAAGAAGTGGGTCGTCAGCGTACAAGATTACCCTTTCTGCACGATCATCCCCTCTCATTAGTCAGAATGGTAACTTTCCAGAAAACAAGACTGAAACGCGACCTCTGTAGGCATCTGCTAGTGATCATTTTGATTCCCCGCTCGCCGTTCCCCACCTCTACTCCTGCAACAGATCACGAGACTTCATCTATCGCTTTCGCGGGTGTAAACCCGAACTGATATGGGCTAAGGCCCCTAACGGCCCTCTGCACCTGGCAGATGGAAGGAAGATTACAATTTAAGTCCTATCGAGAGTGCGGTCATGAGTCACGGAGCAGAAGCTCGGATTAGGAAAGGATAGGGAACGATATCGGTCGTGCTCTATTCAGAGGAACCACCTTGGTATTTGCCTGGAACGATTTAGGGAAACCACTGAAAACCTAAATCTGGATGGTCGGCGTCCTCCCAAACTGCGGGACTTCGCTCGGCCTGGAAGAACTGGTCGCTAAGTTTTTATTTTATCCACGGATTTTTTTGTAACAACTGTACCAGCGGAAAAGTGCGAATATGCTCCCGTTTATTTTAAAAGACTGTCTGTAAAGTGGGGTACCAGCTGCCTTCCTCAGCGCCTTCACAAATTTTCTCAAAAATTCTGGCATGCAAACATATTCGCGCTTTCTTTTAACATGCAGCTCAGCTCAAATTCCCACAAGCTCCCTTAACTGTGTAACTCTCTCACTCCAACTACACCACTTCTGTAAGTCGCACGCAGCCATCCATTCCACCTTGCCCATTCTCACACATTCATTCAGCCTAACTCATTGTCATTATCTCTTTATGTCTCTCTGTGAGTCCAGTCTGCCCCCCCCCCCCCCCCCCCCCCACGGAGTGACCCCGCGGTTAGAGGCGCCATGTCACGGACTGCGCGGCCCCTCCCGTCCGAGGTTCGAGTCCCCCCTCGGGCATGGGTGTGCGTGTTGTTCTTAGCATAAGTTAGTTCAAGTAGTGTGTAAGTCTACGGACCAATGACCTAAGCAGTTTGGTCCCTTAGAAATTCACACACATTATTATCACTGTCTCCCTCTTACTCTTTCTTATTGTTAATATTTCATTCCTTCCTTGCTACTGCTGCTGTCTCTTCTTAATGTCACTATCTGCCTCTTACTGGTCATTATCATACACACTGTCTCTCATTATCACTATCTTTCAGCCACTTCCACTTTCTCTTTCTCTCTGTTCCTTCCCCCCACCCTGGTACTGTCTACTTCACCCTTCTGTCGCTTTGAATTACATTCCACTGCTACTTTCTTCTCTTTCTCTCACTGTGCTGGTGTCTCCTTCACTCTTTCTGTAACACAACCACTGTTTACTATCTTACAGTATTTATTACTTTTCCGTCTCTTTGGTACTGTTACTGTCTTCTTTAAACCATAAAAAGCGCGAATATGTTCGAGTGACAAAAAATTTGGGAACATTTTTAAAGGTGCTGACGAAGGTAGAATGAGAAAGCTGGTACCCCACTTTTCAGTCAGAGTCTTTTAACAGGAACATATTCGCATCTTTTGTCTTTCGACTGGAGCATTTTTCCGCTGGTTCCCTCCTTTTCCCTACTGAAGCAAGGCATGTAACTCATAGAATGTTCTGCAGTCAGCTTCAAATGCCGGTTTTCTAAATTTTCTATGTGTAGCCGTGTATGGATCCGGCTGGGTTTTGGTTCAAAAATGATTCAAATGGCTCTGAGCACTATCGGACTTAACATCTGAGGTCATGAGTCCCTTAGAACTTAGAACTACTTAAACCTAACTAACCTAAGGACATCACACACAAGCCGGCCGAAGTGGCCGTGCGGTTAAAGGCGCTGCAGCCTGGAACCGCAAGACCGCTACGGTCGCAGGTTCGAATCCTGCCTCGGGCATGGATGTTTGTGATGTCCTTAGGTTAGTTAGGTTTAACTAGTTCTAAGTTCTAGGGGACTAATGACCTCAGCAGTTGAGTCCCATAGTGCTCAGAGCCATTTGAACCATCACACACATCCATGCCCGAGGCAGGATTCGAACCTGCGACCGTAGCAGTCACGCGGTCCCGGACTGAAGCGCCTAGAACCGCTCGGCCACCGCGACCGGCTGGGTTTTGGTACCCATAAAACAAGTTTTGGGGTTGTTTCTCGATAACGGATAAAGAGTTTTGAAAACGGGGAGGTAACTCTTGTAGTTGAATGGCTAGAGAATACACCTTTAAAATTTCAGCAATTGCTCTGGTTATTTGTTATTTAAATTTCACCTCGTACAGGATTTTATGCGTAGAAGTAGGGCAGCTTTGAACCTCTACATCTTGGAAACAAATAAAGATATCAAGAAAATTTGTATGTTGTTCGATATCAGGATATTAGTAATATATTGTAAAAAATTCACCTGTTTGCTGTGTCTAGCCGTCTTGGAATCCTCGGCAGTGTTTTCCTCCGCTGGGGACGGCGAAAGTACCGGGTGATGAAAAAGTCCGTATAAATTTGAAAACTTAATAAACCACGGAATAATGTAGGTAGAGAGGTAAAAATTGACACACATGCTTGGAATGACATGGGGTTTCATTAGAACAAAAAAAAAAAACACCCCATATTGCTACACGCGTGAAAGATCTCTTGCGCGCGTCGTTTGGTGATGATCGTGTGCTCAGCCGCCACTTTCGTCATGCTTGGCCTCCCAGGTCCCCAGACCTCAGTCCGTGCGATTATTGGCTTTGGGGTTACCTGAAGTCGCAATTGTATCGGTATCGACTGACATCTCTAGGGATGCTGAAAGACAACATCCGACGCCAGCGTCTCACCATAACTCCGAACATGCTTTACAGTGCTGTTCACAACATTATTCCTCGACTACAGCTATTGTTGATGAATGATGGTGGACATATTGAGCATTTCCTGTAAAGAACATCATCTTTGCTTTGTCTTACTTTGTTACGCTAATTATTGATAATCTGATCAGATGAAGCGCAATCTGTCGGACATTTTTTGAATTTTTGTATTTTTTGGGTTCTAATAAAACCCCATGCCATTCCAAACATGTGTGTCAATTTGTACCTCTCTATCTGCATTATTCCGTGATTTATTCAGTTTTCAAATTTATACTGACCTTTTGATCACCCGGTGTAGTAAAAAACGCGTTTCGTGGACTTTTTCGAGGAATCGCCCATGTGCTAATGGTGCCTTTGTAAGTGTTATGAAGCCCCCCACGGACGAAATCAAATACAAAAACAACCAACCGATTTGCTCCATTTGTCTAATGAGAAGGAAGTGTGTAATATCCATACATTGACCCTGTACTGGAGGACAGTGCGCCTAAGACGATACTTGTGTTGGGTATACAAATGGTCCCCAATGCGAGGGCTTTCCGAAACGCTTGATCCTACCGTTCTAGAGGTATGAGCACCGGAAAATGCCGGTTTTATGCACGGCGTTTTGGAACGTATTAGGTACCCATGCTGCCACATGCATACCGAGTCGCGCCACCTTGGAGGTTGTAGGCACTTGCTCTAGCTGGAAGGCGTCGATAAGAAGTTTCCCTGCTACGGGGAACCGGCCGGTGTGGCCGTGCGATTCTAGGCGCTTCAGTCTGGAACCGCATGACCGCTACGGTCGCAGGTTCGAATCTTGCCTCGGGCATGGATGTGTGTGATGTCCTTAGGTTAGTTAGGTTTAAGTATTTCCAAGTTCTAGGGGACTGATGAACACAGATGTGAAGTCCCATAGTGCTCACAAGGGAACCTCCCCATCGCACCCCCATAAGATTTAGTTATAAGTTGCACAGTGGATAGGCCTTGAAAAACTGAACACAGATCAATAAAGAAAACTGGAAGAAGTTGTGTGGAACTATGAAAAAATAAGCAAAATATGCAAACTGAGTAGTCCATGTGCAAGATAGGCAACATCAAGGAGGGTGTGGACTCAGGAGAGCAGTGGCCCCGTGGTTAGCGTGAGCAGCTGTGGAACCAGAGCTCCTTGGTTGAAGTCTGCCCTCTAGTGAAGAATTTTAATTTTTTATTTTCAGACAATTATTATCTGTCCGTCCATTATGTTTTCATCACTTATTTGGGAGTGATTATCACATCCACAAGGAAACCTAAATCGGGCAAGGTAGAAGAATCTTTTTACCCATTCGCCATTCGACAACATATTCCTGTCATGTGACGCACATGCCGTCACCAGTGTCGTATAGAATATATCAGACGTGTTTTCCTGTGGAGGAATCGGTTGACCTGCGACCTTGCGATCAAATGTCTTCGGTTCCCATTGGAGAGGCACGTTCGGAAAACACAGACACTAAACTTATTACAGTGAACAGAGACGTCAATGAACGAACGGACAGATCATAACTTTGCGAAAATAAATAAAGTATAGTTGTCACTCGAGAGAAGACTTGAACCACGGACCTCTTTTTTTTTTTTTGTACGTATATAGATTTTTATTTACAAAATAACAATTTTCGTTTTACAAATACAGTTTGCATTTTGCTTGTAAAGTCGAGAAAATCCATTCTTTGCTTTTATTTTTCTGTTACAGTACTGTCCAGGTAAATATTTGATTTGGTGCTTTTTTTTTAAATATTTTTCGAGAGTCTGTCAGTCAGAGTTCGTTAGTTGTTTCTTGCACTGTTTATTGTTGTAGTTTAGCTTTTCTGAATCTTTGTACACCACATTTGTCCGTGTGGCAGAATGAATTTGGAATAAGCATTGATTGTACGATCTAGTTATTTACAGAGAATAATTAGTAATAAAAGTTATTTTATGGAAATTTTACTTATTACTAGTTATGGTATTGTTATTATTGTTATTATTTTTGTAGATATTTTGAGTTGTGGATGTGCTCTATTCATTTTAAAATAATGTTGAGTTATTACTATCTTCTTATTAAGTCTTGTGTTAGAAAACAAGGGGAGGCATTTTACGTTGGGTCTTGAAAACGAGATCTTAGTGGGACATGCACTAGGCTCTGAGCACTATGGGACTCAACATCTCAGGTCATAAGTCCCCTAGAACTTAGAACTACTTAAACCTAACTAACCTAAGGACATCACACACACCCATGCCCGAGGCAGGATTCGAACCTGCGACCGTAGCAGTCCCGCGGTTCCGGACTGCAGCGCCAGAACCGCTTGACCACGGCGACATGCACTAGGCATGAAATCAGTTTCACAGAAATATTAACGAGTGTATCAATTGTCAGCTGTTGTTTGATGAGTAAAGTGGTTTCCAAAGGGGAAACACTCATGAAAAACTATCTTAGCATATTAAACAATCCATGACAAAAGAAAAGGACATTACTATTTTAGCAAATCCTTAAACCTATTTTTGTTTTCGATTGAGCAAAGAGCAATACACTAGGAAGCATTATATAGTGCAATTGTAGAGCTAGTTAATATAGGTGGTGCGTGAGAGTAAGGAAGTCTGAAAGGAGGAAACTATTCGTGGTGGAAAGAAAGACATATATAAACATGTGAATCACTGGTTTGTTGTTGTTCCGCAGCTGCTCACGCTAACCACGGGACCACGGCGCTCCTGGGCTCAGGTTAGTCTTAATGTTGCTGATATTGCTCATCGACTACTCAGTTTGTATATTTTGCTTATTTTTTTCATAGTTCCCCACAACTTCTTCCTGTTTTCTCGATTGATCTGTGTTCCGTTTTTCACGGCCTATCCACTGTGCCAACTTATAACTAAATCTGAGGGGGGTGCGATGGGGAGGTTCCCTTGTCATAGCCATTTGAAACCTGCTATGGGGTGATCTGCTGTCCAAATTTGCTGTAGCACTTCCGAATTACTTCCTTCGCGACAGTGGGCCCGTTAAAGGCTAAAGAGACTTCGCGCTAGAGCAGAGTGCGGTGGCGGCCGACTTTTGCCGGGACGCTACACCCCCCCCCCCCCCACCCCCCACCACTCCACGGCAGCGGCCAGCCGTGGGCCCGCGGCCCGTTCGGCGCGGCTGCATATTGACATTCCCGGTGCGCCATGCGGAACGGAATGCGGCCGCATACCGGCGGCGCGGCTCTGCCATTGTGCGGACCAGACCACATCACACGGCGAGCGCCGTCCGCGCAAACTATTCGCCGCGCCGCGCCGGCCAGTGGCAAAGCGGCGCAGCGACCAGAAACGCAAACACACGGGTGCAACTCGACGGGCCGCAACTCCGGCCGCGTGTGATCCGCGTCCGCTAGCGGCCCTCCGTCGTCGATGGCAGTGGCTGCACTGTTGTTATCGCAGGTGGCTGACTCCGCTCAGGAGTTGGAGAACGCAGCCGTCGCCGGCCGTTTCTCACAGGAATAACTCGCAAGCAGTCACTGGCACTTCACTTTCCCTCGGGCGATGATGTTTGTAGATAGAGCAGATGGCCGGATTGGATACGGATAGGCAAGCAAAGCGTTCTTGTCCCGTTCTTCTTAAAACCTGGCGATTTAAGAATGTCCACACCAACATCTACAAATACATGGTGGTTCAGTTGCCTTGCCGATGTTGTTTTATGCTACCCACAATGTTTCATCTGAACATTACCACACATGAAATTTTCATATTATCTCACACCATATGTAGGAACTTTAACGCAGTTACATTTTGTACTGGGAAACGTTTTCGCTGGAGGACATGGTTTGCGAGTTAGTAAAAAAAAGCATAAAAGTGACCTTTGAAAGCACCTCCGCCCACACACTCATCTCTCACCAGTCAGTAAAATATCTGCAACTACATCTACACTACTCGCCATTAAAATTGCTACACCACGAAGATGACGTGCTACAGACGCGAAATTTAAACCACAGGAAGAAGATGCTGTGATATGCAAATGATTAGCTTTTCAGAGCATTCACAAAAGGTTGGCGCCGGCGGCGACACCTACAACATGCTGACATGAGAAAAGTTGAAACTTCCTGGCAGAATAAAACTGTGTGTCGGACCGAGACTCGAACTCGGGACCTCGCCTTTCGCGGGCAAGTGCTCTACCAACTGAGCTACACAAGCACAAAACGTTGGCGCCGGTGGCGACACATACTGCTTGGATAGCTCAGTTGGTAGAGCACTTGCCCGCGAAAGGCAAGGTCCCGAGTTCGAGTCTCGGTCCAGCACACAGTTTTAATCTGCCAGGAAGATTCATATCAGCGCACACTCCGCTGCAGAGTGGCAATCTCATTTGGGATGAGGAAAGTTGCCAACCGAATTCTCATACACAAACTGCAGTTAACTGGCGTTGCCTGGTGAAACGTAATGCCTCGTGTAAGGAGGAGAAATGCGTACCATCACGTTTCCGACTTTGATAAAGGTCGGATTGTAGCCCATCGCGATTGTTAGCAGAATATGGAATCGGTGGGTTCAGGAGGGTAATACGGAACCCCGTGCTGGATCCCAACGGGCCGGCCGGAGTGGCCAAGCTGTTCTAGGCGCTTCAGTCTGGAACCGCGCGACTGCTACGGTCGCAGGTTCGAATCCTGCCTCGGGCATGGATGTTTGTAATGTCCTTAGGTTAGTTAGGTTTAAGTAGTTCTAAGTTCTAGGGGACTGATGTCCTCAGATGTTAAGTCGCATAGTGCTCGGAGCCATTTGAACCATTTTTCCATTTTTGATCCCAACGGCCTCGTATCACTTGCAGTCGAGATGACACGCATCTTATCCGCATTGCTGTAACGGATCGTGCAGCCACGTCTCGATCCCTGACTTAACAGATGGGGACGTTTGCAAGGCAACAACCATATGCACGAATAGGTCGACGACGTTTGCAGCAGCATGGACTATCAGCTCGGAGACCGTGGCTGCGGTTACCCTTGACGCTGCATCACAGACAGGAGCGCCTGCGATGATGTACTCAACGACGAACCTGGGTGCACGAATGGCAAACCGTCATTTTTTCGGATGAATCCAGGTTCTGTTTACAGCATCATGATGTTCGCATCCGTGTTTGTCGACATCGCGGTGTTAGCACATTGGAAGCGTGTATTCGTCATCGTCATGCCATGGGTTACACGTCTCGGTCACCTCTTATTCGCATTGAAGGCACTTTGAACAGTGGATGTAGCATTTCAAATGTGTTAAGACTTGTGGCTCTACCCTTCATTCGATCCCTGCGAAACCCTACATTTCAACAGGATAATGCACGACCGTATGTTGCAGGTCCTGTACGGGCCTTTCTGGATACAGAAAATGTTCGACTGGTACCCTGGCCAGCACATTCTCCAGATCTCTCACCAACTGAAAACGTCTGGTCAATGGTGGCCGAGCAACTGGCTCGTCACAATACGCCAGTCACTACTCTTGATGAACTGTGGTATCGTGTTGAGGCTGCATGGGCAGCTGTACCTGTACACGTCATCCAAGCTCTGTTTGACTCAATGCCCAGGCGTATCAAGGCCGTTATTACGGCCAGAGGTGGTTGTTCTGGGTACTGATTTCTCAGGATCTATGCACCCAAATTGCGTGAAAATGTAATCACATGTCAGTTCTAGTATAATATATTTGTCCAATGAATACTCATTTATCATCTGCATTCCTTCTTGGTGTAGCAATTTTAATGGCCAGTAGTGTAAATGATTAGTCTGCAGTTCACAATTAAGAGCCTGGCAGAGGCTTCATCGAGCCACTTTCTATTTCTCTACCGTTCCACTCTCAAAAAGCACGTGGGAAAATTCAACACATAAATTTTTGTGTAAAATATCTGATTTATCTTGTTTTATGATGTAGATCATTTCTCCGCATGAAGACTCGCGACAGTAAAATATTATCACATTCAGAGGAGAGCCTAGGTGATAGTAATTTCGTGAAAAGTTCTCTCTGCCACGCAAAGCGCTTTTGTTTTAACGATTGCCACCCCAACGCACTTAACGTATCCGTGCCACTTTCTCCTCTATTTTGCGATAATATATAAAGATCTGCCGCTCATTGGACATTTTGACTTACTCCGTAGATCCTATATGGTAAAGGATTCCATATCACACAGCGATACTCTCGCATGGACGAACAAGCGTTGTGTACGTATTCTCTTTAGTAGACTTGTTGCATCTTCTAAGTGTTCTTCAGAAGAACGCAGTCTTTATTTTGCGTTCCCTCAACGTTATCGATGTTATTCGTGCCTCTAATTACTAGGTATTTAGTTCAATTTTAAATTTGTGTCATTTATCTTGTAACCGAAATATAACGAATAGCTTTTCCTACTCATTTGGATGACCTCACACTTTTCCTCGTTCAGAGACAGTTTCCACTTTTTGCAAGATACAGACATCATGTCTAAATCATTTTGCAATTCGTTTTGATCATCTTATGACCTTACAAGAAGGTAAATGACAGCAGCATCTACAAAGAACACAAAAGCGCGCATAACACTTCCTTGGCTATCGCCAGATATTATTTCTGTTTCACTCGATGACTTTTCGTTAATTATTACGGACTGTTACCTTTCCGACAGCAATACATGTGTCCCGTCACACAACCACTTTGATTACAAGTCGCTTGTGACGAAAGGAGTCACAAGCTTTCTAGAAATCTAAAAATACTGGAAAAATTTGATGTCCCCTGTAGATAGCACTCATTACTTCGTGAGAATAAAGAGCTAGTTGTGTTTCACAAGAATGATAATTTCTGAATCCGTGTGGTCTGTTTGTCAATAAATCGTTTTCTTCGAGCTACCTAATAATGTTCGAACACAGTATATGTTCCAATATCCTACAGAAAACTCACAGGATTTGTTTTTTCTTCTTCAACAGTCTTCTGACTGGTTTGATGCGGCCCGCCCCACATTCCCGGTGTAGCCGCGAGGTCTTGGGCGCCTTGTCACGGTTCGCGCGGCTCTACCCGTCGGAGATTCCAGTCGTCCCTCGGGCACGGTCATGTGTATTGTCCTTAGGGTAAGTTAGTTTAAGTTACATTAATCAGCGTGTAAGTCTAGGGACCGATGATCTCAGCAGTTTGTTCTCATAAATCCTTACCACAAATTTCCAAATTTTTACAACGTACGTCCTCAGATATTTGCTGGATGCTTTCCAATCCCTGTCTTCCTCTATGGTTTTTACCTTCTACAATCCGTTCAGTACCACGCAGGGTATTCTCTGATGTCTTAAAAAAAAACAGATGTTCTACCATCCTGCCCTTCTTTTTGTCAGTGTTTTTCCTCATATTCCTTTCATCAACGATTTTCCGGAAACCTCTTAATTTCTTACTTTATCAGTCCACCTAATTTTCAATACTTTTTGTAGCACCACATCTCAGATGTTTCGAACCCTTCTATTTCGATTTTCCCACTGTCCATGTTTCACTACCATACAATGCTGTGCTCCAAACATACATTTGTAAGTAGGCTGTTTATGTTTTCTTATTGGCAACGTTACGTAGCGCTCTGTATGAAAATCACTGGCTGTGCCGTGTGCAGTCTGTGGCTAGTTTGCATTGTTGTCTGCCATTGTAGTGTTGGGCAGCTGGATGTGAACAGCACGTAGCGTTGCGCAGTTGGAGGTGAGCCGCCAGCAGTGGTGGATGTGGGGAGAGAGATGGCGGAGTTTTGAAATTTGTAACACTGGATATCATGAACTGCTATATATATTATGATTTATCAACACTATTAAGGTAAATACATTGTTTGTTCTCCATCAAAATCTTTCATTTGCTAACTATGCCTATCAGTAGTTAGTGCCTTCCGTAGTTTGAATCTTTTATTTAGCTGGCTGTAGTGGCGCTCGCTGTATTGCAGTAGTTCGAGTAACCAAGATATTTGTGAGGTAATTGATTTGTGAAAGGTATAGGTTAATGTTAGTCAGGGCCATTCTTTTGTAGGGATTTTTGAAAGTCAGAATGCGTTGCGCTAAAAATATTGTGTGTCAGTTTAAGCCCAGTCAAGTTTATAATTTTTCAAAGGGGGACATTTCATATGTCGACCCTTAGCCGAGAATACCTCACTGGAATCTTCTGATTTTTTCTTGTAGTTTGTGTCTTTAGTGTAGCTTTTAGCCGGGCGAAGTGGCCGTGCGGTTAAAGGCGCTGCAGTCTGGAACCGCAAGACCGCTACGGTCGCAGGTTCGAATCCTGCCTCGGGCATGGATGTTTGTGATGTCCTTAGGTTAGTTAGGTTTAACTAGTTCTAAGTTCTAGGGGACTAATGACCGCAGCAGTTGAGTCCCATAGTGCTCAGAGCCATTTGAACCATTTTTGTAGCTTTTATTTATTGCTAGCGCGTAATTATAGAGAGAATTTCCTTTGTAGTTGTAGTTTTTCATTGTTGTACAGTAAAACAGTTGTGGCATGCATGTAGATTTGCAGCAAGTATTGCGCAGCTGCGCTTGTAATTAACTAGATATTATTTACAGTGCTATGTTAATGTGTTCTCTTATTTTTGCTCTTCAAATTGTGTTTTTCTGTGTTGTCGTGTGAAATATTGTGACAATAATGGCGTGTGGAAAACGTAATACTAGGCTCCAAAGTAAACTGAGAAATGACAGTGAAGACGAAAGCAGTGTGTTAGCGCCACCGTGTAATGAATTAACTAATGTTCACCATAGTTGGCTCTGAGCACTATGGGACTCAACTGCTGAGGTCATTAGTCTTCACCATAGTAATTTGGTAATTGCGCATAGGGAAATGGAGCGGGCGGCAAACAATGGCGTAGGCAGTGACTCAATTAGTGAACAGGGAAGCATTATCGATCGATCGGTCGGCAACAGCTCGCCTCAGGAATCCGAAATGACAGGACACAATTTTGCAAATACTGTAGATTCAGATTTTGCGTCCTCACCGTTTTCTCAAATAAGTCAAGACACATTTTCTGCTTGTCAAAATGTGAATGTTACCGGTGCAAATGCACTGCCGAAAAGCGTAGAGGAACAAATTCCAGACACTAATGCATTGTTATTACAGCTAATGCAACAAATGGAACAAAGTCAGAAACAAACACAGCAAAAGCTTCAAAAGTTAGACACAATGGAACAACACCAGAGACAAACACAGCAAAAGCTTCAAAAGTTAGACACAATGGAACAAAATCTTCAAAAGTTAGACACAATGGAACAACACCAGAGACAAACACAGCAACAGTTAGACGCAATGGAACAAAATCTTCACACCACGCTTGAACAAACACGTGAAGATTTAACTACTGAGTTACATAAAATCGAATCGAAACGTCTAAAAGTCTGTAACAACGTAAAAACACAAATTTATGAGCATTTTCAACCTATTTTTTCGCGTCATGAAAATGCATTACAGAATCACGAAGCAACCATAAAAGAACTGCAAACAATTGTTCATGAAAATCATGAAACCTTGCAAGCTAAAATTGACTCAGTTGCATCTACCGATTCGGTTACGCAACTTGCAAAAACTCAGGAAAACTTAAAGGACACAGTAGATAAACACATGGAGGAAATTAGTTCATTATCAGAGAAAGTAGTAGAACTTTCGGATCAGCTAAATAATTTATCTACAAAGGTAGATGATAATCTGAATGACACAAACCGGTAGTCTTTAATGACACAGAAGAGAGCGAACAAATTAGGAAATTCAAACAAAATCACAATCAAATTAATACGCAATACCAAAGAGAAATCCGGGAAGTGCCGGCCGAAGTGGCCGTGCGGTTAAAGGCGCTGCAGTCTGGAACTGCAAGACCGCTACGGTCGAGGTTTCGAATCCTGCCTCGGGAATGGATGTTTCTGATGTCCTTAGGTTAGTTGGGTTTAACTAGTTTTAAGTTCTAGGGGACTAATGACCTCAGCAGTTGAGTCCCATAGTGCTCAGAGCCATTTGAACCATTTGAAATCCGGGAAGTACAAGATCAGCTGACACAGGTAATACAAGAATTACGTATTTCAGAGGACACTCGCGCTCCAATACGGGAAGAGGGACATAGAAATACGGAACAGCCACAAAATAATAACTCAGGGCACTTCGGAAATTATGAAAGAAATTGGCAATGTGCACCGAATTTTGAGATTGAACAGCTGACACGACGTAACAATGACCAATATGCGACTCGCCGACATGATGATTTTGACTATAAGCTGTTCATTACTACACGTAAATTCAAAACATTTAAGAATTCTGGCAACGACATTCATCCACAAGCATGGCTCCATCAACTCTCTCATTGTTCTCCTCCCAACTGGTCGTTAGAGCACAGATTAGAATTTATGTGTGGCTACTTAGAGAATGAACCAGCTGAAAGATTGTGATCGCTCATTCACGATTGTCACAGTGAAGGAGAATTTTACCATGCGTTCCTCTCACCATATTGGTCTCAAGCTACACAAGACCGAGTAAAACATAGCATCATGATCATGAAACACTTTTAACAATCTGAATTTTCCAGTCTTGTGAAATATTTTGAAGACATGTTGCACGAGAACCAGTACCTGTCAAACCCATACAGCCCCTCAGAACTCATCCGCATTTGCTTAATCAAATTACCTGAACATTTTCGACATATTATTTTGGCAGGACGTTGCAAAGACGACATTGAATCTTTTCAGGGACTTTTACAAGAATTAGAAATTGACACTGACAATCGCGGAACGCGAAAACAGGAACACAACAATTACAGGTCACATCCGTCGCAATTCCGTGATGAAAGAAATAATAACTGGACACGACAAGGCTATTCTTACAATGTAAATCGTGACCAAAACAGACACCACCCGTATGCCAACCGTTCGCAGAATAGTAGTTGCAGAGAAAGATCGCATTTCCGTAGTAACAAATATGACAGAGATAAACATAGAAACAGACAATATGGGAACCAAAACAATTATTATCAAGGGAGACAGAATAACTTCAGATGCAACAGTTCATCATGCAGTTACGATTCAGGGAGATATTCTCCACCATGTGACCGACAAGAAAGAAATTATGGAATCTACCTACATGCCGACAGACGATATAATCGTAACGACAGACCTGAATTGCATCAAAACTGGCGGGATTCAAACAGAGCAGGGCACTCTCGACAAGGTGAATTTGTAGAAGTTAGGTCTCCTAATCCTAACGATGCGCGCCAACAAAGAGACAGACAATGACCCGCACCGCAAGCAGCCACGTGTGCCAGCTGGCTCGGTGAAAAATAACATAGACACTGACCTTGAGAAAAATTTTAGTATTCCTTACCGACATATATCGCATGATAATTGCGTTCAAGTTGAAAATCTGCGTACTAGGAAGGGTAAAGGATTGCACCACTTTTCACATGTAAAACTGTTTATTGAGAGATAATCTGTTTTTTTAACTTAATTTTTGCTACAAAATTTTCACTTTACATTACTAGTATGCTTTGTCAGACTTAGAATCTGTTAACATGCAACAATGTTTGAAGTTAAATATCCAGTCAAGAACCAAGAGAACTTATTTAAACAGAAATTACGAATGCATTGTTATTGTGAACAGACGACACAGTGTTATTGTGTGTGTGCATTCTTGCTTGTTAGTTGCACGATTACGTAACGACTATAAGGCTCACATACTTAGAACATATACCGGCACTGCTAATGAGATTTTCATGCAACATTTTGGTTTACTTGAAAAGACATTCTTTATTTGAAGTACTTTCTGTGGGATTAAAGATGACTTAGCACTTGGTTTCTTTGACAGCTACACAATTATATCACGACGCTACTAATGTGTGACACAATTTACAATGTTGCTTTTGTGCTGTATCTGCTTTATATCTGCACAGTTTTTCTGAATTCTTCTGGAAAGTAAGACATGTTTAACAGTACCTTTGTGGTATAGCTACAATAAGACAGCCTTTTTTTTGTTTTGTAGCACAACAATACGTTACAGTGTAGTACTTTCTTGATCATGGTAAGGTATGTAATAACTACGATATATATACGCAAAGCATTTTACTTTCGTTTATGATGAGGTAAGTACATTGACTTCAGCAGAACTTTGCTTACAGAGGACGATAACTACAGCACTTCCACAGAATTAACTTACAGCAAGACGCACATTTAGCGCTACAGGACACTCATTTGAGTGATTAATTTTGTACTTAAAACATTTATTTTTAAAGATTTTTGAATTACAAAGAAAGTTTTCTGTGATAAATTTCATTCCATTGCTGTAATCTTTAACACCTGAGGGTGTAATTACATTAATCCTCAGGGGGGTACACGCTTACTTTGTGTACCAAGTGTTTGGCAAGCACAAGGAACCCTAGCTAATACGGTATTTGCTTATACAACTTTACACATCGGTACCATATTTCTCTAACACATAAATTACACAGCTATCTGATTATTTAAACAGAGAAACAAACAATTTTTACTACATCAGTGACAGATGTTTAGCAATTACACAGTTGGATAACTGCACACTTATGAACTTGTATTTCGTCTCTATTTTGTGAACTGTTCATATTTTTTCAGAACCATTGTGATACTATGAGAGCTTTGAATGATGTATTTGGTAAGGGAGCATGATTTTAAAGTACGTTTGATGTAGATGACACTACTGAAATGAGCAGAGAATTTTTTTTTAGGTTTTGACATTATTGCAGAAAGCTACGACGTTTTTGAGATTTGACTGAGGTGTTATGATGTTATTTTTACGACGATGATGTGTATTATGCTGTTAAGGTATGTTTATGATCAATAAGCTGATGCTATATGAGGAATTTGATTATGCTACGTATTTATTATGATGAAATATTGAAGAAGTGTTGACGAAAATGTATATGTGTAATAAGGTAAGGAATAATGAGCAGCGGTTAGGGACTCTGACTTGTGAAAAAGTATGTTGGAAACCAAGAATCATACTTTAAGAGTTATGAAATGTGTCTAAATGCATGAAAGTATCACAATGCCGACGAATATTTTTTGGACACTGTTATATTTATAGGATTTTATTTCTACAGATTTGCAACGCAAATCCTCAAAACTGGTGTCGTAAATATTTCGGTAAGAAAGCCAAGTGACCTTGACGTAATGTGTCTTGAGTGGCCAGCTGTGTCAGACGCCTGGAGAAAAAGCCATTAGTATGTGCCTTTTCAGAGGCACAGGTAAAAAAAAAAGAGGGAGGCCATATCCTCGCTATTGACATTCCTTTGTAGAAAGCATCGTAAATACGACACCCTCAAACTTGAAAACATGATTACACTGTAGAGTTCTTAATTTATGATATTTACTGAAATGAAATGATGAGAAACATTTCATGTCTATTATCTTGCTAGTAGAAACATTGTTTACTGCATTATGAAATGCCATATGGCTAGTGAATGTCGTTTCACGCCTTGCCTTGCCTATTTTGTTTAATGTCTAGTTCCTAGCTGGACTGCAGCATTGGTTAAAATTAAATTTTATAGATGTACTAATATAAATATTTTATGCCTACAGATCCAGTAAAAATTAACTTTATGATGGATGTACTCCAAAAAAATCAGGGAGCACAAAAAGACATTTCCACTTCACAATAATTGCATACATAATTTTTGTCAGTGACTTGGTAACTTGTCTGCTAGAGCAAGTTACAGTGATGCATCACTGTAGTGTTAAGATATGACATAGGTATTAGACATGGCCATCTTTACTGTAATATTTTTTTCTGCTTGAGCTTTTTCAGATTAGATATAAGTTATTGCATTTGCTGCTGCTGTTTGCCAGGCATAGTGTTATTAAATTTCACTTTGTATTACTCTGTTAATCTAGTTTTACTACTGATTTATTTTTCTTGTTTGCTGTGCATTGCCTTATATTAGTTGTAATATTGCATTTGCTTTGCTAATTTATGCTGCTTGCTTTGCCATTTGTATTTTTTATCATTGCTGTTTGTGTTAATTGTTTTGTGCTGCTGCTTTGCCTCATTCCTTAGTTTAGTATCTGAGCTCAGTAGATTTAAGTTAGCTTAAGATGGGGTAGGCTATATGAGCGAACGAGTTGTGATGAATTGGAAGAAATGCATTGAGAAGCTATAAGAAAATGGTTTGGCCAAAAAAGTATTTTGAAAGAGGATATGAGCAAAAAAGTAGGGTTTAGGGACAACAGATTTACGTAGGATTTTCTTGGAAATAAATGATGAGGTAAGATAATGGAAAATAAATAATGAGGTAAGAAATATATGAACATATAAATACAGAAAGCATGCTTGGATAGGATTTTTTTGGTGGAAACAAATGTTGAAATAAGACGAAAGATCTATGGAATGACGTTTTAGGTTGGACTGCAGTACCAAATGTTACACTGAAAACAAACCCTGCCCTTTCCTCTTGTGTTATTCTGCTATGTGTTTGTGTACTCTTGTATATTTGTGTTTTTCCTGTCTTTATGTGTTTAGCTGATATGAGTTACGTTGTAGAATTTTTCTAATACTATGTTATTTACTTTGTAAAGATGTTTAGACATTATTTATCTGTTCTGTTTTGTTGCTCATATGTGAAGTTGATGTTTCAAAAGTTATTCTGATCTTTATGTATGTACTTATGTCATAATTCTTGCAACTCTGATGTGCATGTTTATTTCTATTCTTTTGTAAAGCCTGTTCTACTACAAATGTTATCTGTACTATTATGTTCTTTAATGATGTATTTTGTACCTTTGTAATTGTATTCTTATGTTATAAAATTGTAATTGACACCAGTTCATCAAATTAAGTAACTTGTAAGTTCCATTTCACTGCACACATTTCTGTTGGTCATAGTATATGGACAGTATGTGAGAAGTAGGGACTGTTAGTGTTTACACGTGTGTTAACAATTCAGCAAGGGACTGGATAACAGCATTGCTGGTTCTAAGGACATTTCAAAAAAAATTTTGTGAGTGCACAAGTGGTGGTTTATGGACTTGCTATATTCTCCGCAAGACTCTTCGATGGTGATTGTGCACCTGCACAGTCGCAACAGATGGCTGCTGGCCGTCTCTACAAGGACTACAGTGGGTCTGCATCTTTGATGGCCCACCAATACCATTATTTCTACAAGGACTTCAGTGGGTCTGCACCTCTGGTGGCCCACCTATACCATACTCTCTACCAAGACTATAGTGGGTCTGCTCTGTGATGACCTACCTACCAATATTCTTCAAAACGTCAAATGACTCTGCTGTGGGTTTGCTCTGTTGTGACCCATTACCTGTCTGCATGTCAAGAGTCAGCATTGTCATTGTCTTTGTGTTGGAAGGACAACACTACTTCTTCAAGACTGCATGGAAATCCACTACTTCCGTGTGCATTGTCTTTTACTGCTCAGATTTTGAGAAAAGAAACGGCAGTTTTACTGTGATGAATGATCAGGACTGTCTTTATGGACTGTGAGAAAATTTTAGCTTTTGACCAACATTGTATCAATAAGTGTGTGCATTTGATTATTGTAATTATGAAAAATTTTATCAAATCATTATTGGCCACTGCCCAAAACAATTTGTAAAATTTTTTGTGGGGAGCATGGGGGCTATGTAAGTAGGCTGTTTATGTTTTCTTATTGGCAACGTTACGTAGCGCTCTGTATGAAAATCACTGGCTGTGCTGTGTGCAGTCTGTGGCTAGTTTGCATCGTTGTCTGCCATTGTAGTGTTGGGCAGCTGGATGTGAACAGCACGTAGCGTTGCGCAGTTGGATGTGAGCCGCCAGCAGTGGTGGATGTGGGGAGAGAGATGGCGGAGTTTTGAAATTTGTAACACTGGATATCATGAACTGCTATATATATTATGATTTTTCAACACTATTAAGGTAAATACATTGTTTGTTCTCTATCAAAATCTTTCATTTGCTAACTATGCCTATCAGTAGTTAGTGCCTTCCGTAGTTTGAATCTTTTATTTAGCTGGCAGTAGTGGCGCTCGCTGTATTGCAGTAGTTCGAGTAACCAAGATTTTTGTAAGGTAATTGATTTGTGAAAGGTATAGGTTAATGTTAGTCAGGGCCATTCTTTTATAGGGATTTTTGAAAGTCAGATTGCTTTGCGCTAAAAATATTGTGTGTCAGTTTAAGTCCAGTCTTGTATAATTTTTCAAAGGGGACGTTTCACATTCTCAGAAATTTCTTCCCCAAATTAAGGGTTATGTTTAATATTAGTAGGCATCTCTTGGCCAGGAACGCCCTTTTTGCCAGTGCTAGACTGCTTTCTATGTCCTACTTGTTCCACCCGTCATGGGTTATATTGTGGCCTAGGTATAGCAGAAGTCCTTGACTGCATCGCTTCGTGATCATCAATCCTGATGTTAAATTTCTCGTTGTTCTCATTTCTGTTACTTCTCATTACTTTCGTTTTTGTTCGATTTATTTTCAGTCTATATTCTGTACCAATCAGACCATTCCGTTCATTAGATCTTGTACCTTTTCTTCACTTCCACTGAGGACAGCAACGTCATCAGCGAAACTTATTATTGATACCCTTCCGACATGAATTTTAATTCCAGTCTTGAACCTTTCTTTTATTTCCATCATTGCTTCTTCGATGTATAGATTGAACAGTAGGGACGAAAGGCTACATCCCTGTCTTACACCTTTTCCAGTTCGAACAGTTTGCTCTTGGTCTTTGTGACTTAACGAGCATTTCGCGCTCATTTACATATATGGACGAAAGAGTCAGCCTTCAGGAATTGTGAAACGAAATCTGTCGTCCAGGACCGTGTGCCACAAAGAGTGCAGATTCGCCACGAGATGGGGAAATTCACAGGCGTCTGTTGTGCTGAATGAGGCCTAGGCGCTGTGGTGTGCGAGTTAGACAGATGTGAACCTACGCCATAGGGAAAGCCTGTAGAAGCCGTTTGTGGCCAGGGAGAAGTAGCAGTGTTAAATATAGTGGACCTATGATCGAGTAATTACTATGACAGACATACGGGAAGTTATCAACGGAACGCAAACAACAGTTGTGATAAGGGAAACGGTAACAGGAACAGATCCAATGATAAATTTCCAAGGGGTAATGGGGAAGGATACTTTCATGACAGGGACCGAACGTAGATTTGAAGGACCGGCGCCTGGCGAAATTATCCAGCGTAATGGGAGATCGGGAAACTCAGTTTCCCCGCATCTCAGGTCCGGAGATGGCAAAATAAACCGGCGATGAATAGGACGCGAGTAAACGGAAATGTGATAGGTGTCACAAATCGGCATAAAGAAGACAGAATATTGAAATGAAATTAGTAAGAGATGAGAATGAAATAGGTAAATTTTCAAATCAGATCGTACGTACAAAGCGTAATCCTAAGATAATGAAAGATAACGATAAAGGCGATGACGACGATTTAGGGAGAAATGATTTGTTTTATGAATGTGAGACGAAAGAGTGTGTGACTGTTAATACAATGAAAGATTCTATGTGCCAAAAGGAGGCTGAGGTGGATCTGAATTTGGTGGAGTTAGACGGTATAGAAAGTTCTAAAGAGGTACTAACCAGCGCTAACGATTATAGTGAAGAAGGTGATGATGTTCCAGGTGATATTGCAACGACGAAAGTTGTTAAAGAGGTTAATAAGGGCAGCGTACTATTAGTCTAGTCAGCTGTTGATGAATCTGTGTGTGTACCGGCGGATATTGCTGAATTAATTTTGAAGGAAGGTAGTAATGATGTTTTATGTGCTGAAGTTATGAAAGTTGAAGCTGCTGGTATTGATACTTCAGAAGAAGATATCTGTGTATATCTACTAATGCAGGTGAAACCGAAATTCTGGATGGATCTGTGGATGTTGAATGTTTGTTTGAGAATGAATGTGGATCTGAATTTGATGAGCAACCTGCAATTAATGTGACCCAGGAGCGTGTAGGAGAGGAAAAGGTATTATGTCCAGGTTTAAATCAAAACGCAGCGAAATTTAATGGCACTGTTGATTCTGAAACTGACCGATGCTCCAGCTACAATTTATATGATGTAACGGCAGAGAATGGTGAACCTATGAACGGTTCTTATATTGGTGATTTGTCAATGGAGGTAAACGAGGTTTTATGTAGCGAGCTGTACGATGTAACAGCGGCTGTTGAAAGTGCTGTTTGTGAAGGTGTTTGTAATGACGTGGAAGTAAAAAGTAATGCTTTATTTCGTGACAATGATGTTGTAGCTACTAACGTCTATAATTTTTAGGGGGAATACAGTGAGTTTGATTCTAATATAGAAAGTGATATTTGGACAGAATGCTATCTTAAAGAGGAAGGTGATTTTACTGTAACTGATTGTCGATGGTATGGTAGAACATTACGATTGTTATTGCGTCAATTGTGGACTCGAGAGAAGTTTAACACAGCAAGAGGTCTAGAAGGAAGAAAAAAATTAAACTAGGGCGAAAGACACATTTAATGAATTATTTTGGGACGAGTACGAAATTGAGGGGTGGATTGAACAGGATATGTATACTCTAGAGATGGAAGAGAATGGGAAAGTAGGTTAAGAAATAAGTATATCTGGGCTTGGATTATAAGATTATTTGAAAGGGTAATTTGCAATGTTCTATTTCAGGAATTATTGTAACTTGTTTGTTCTTTTGTCGCATAAGGGTGTTTTTGGCACAAGGTCTGTGCAATTCTGAAGAGATAGTTTAGACGCACATTTGGGTGCGAGGAGGTCGGAGAATTCAATTATTTGGTGAATGGTATCAAGTCGAAAACCAATGCATGGTATGCAGATAAATTAGGTTTTGGGGGTATATAAGGGATTTATTTATTTGTATGTATGCGTTAGGCTTAACTTTTGGATGGTTTTATGTTTGTTGTAATTTCCAAATTATAAGTTATGGTCACGCCAATTTGGGTGCATGAACGTTGGAGAAATTTGTAAAATGAAAATTAATAATGATTACCTATGTTTATCTGCTTATCTAAGAGTATTTGGGGGGAATAATTTATTGTTATATGGAGTATCGATTTGTGTACGCAGCTTCACTGAACGGAATTAGACGAGGGGTTTGATTTTTTCGTATTTGTTGTTAATTTTGAGTCTAAGGGAGTTATTTAAATTAAATGACAATATTAATTTTCCGTTGAAGTCTATTGGGAATCTGTCACGAGATGCATGTCTCTAGTGGGATTTTACGAGCACCTTCCAAACACTGTCAATCAATTGTTTACGGTGTAGTGTAGATGTGTTTGTATCGATTCCACCGGGGGGGAAGCGTTCAGTGTAGATCCTGGGTGGTTTCGGAAAGTGTTTGTTATCCAGTATCTTCTCAATTCGAATTTCAACAGATTTGTTCCCGGAAAATTTCGGAGGGGTACTCGGCTACGAATCTGTGGAGCGCTGATGGAGACTTCATTCTGACGAGAAGGTTCTGTGGAAGTGAGCGAAGTGGCGCTGATATTTCTGCGGCATTTCGATAAATGCATAGATTTGTCATTTAATTAATATGCCGCAATTTATAATTTATGTTAAACGTAAGTTTCTTTAAATTTAAAGCATGCTACCTCAACACCACTACAAATAATTACACTATTGATTTGGTGCTACGGATATTTATGTTACTGTATTATGAATTTGTGTCTTGTAAATTTGGGTGCTACTTCATAACATACATGGCACGCCAATGTGTTATCAAGTGGAGGTGTGTGAATTAATGAGAATTTCGCCCTAATTTAAATATATGGCCGAAAGAGTCAGCCTTCAGGAATCGTGAAACGAACCCTGTCGTCCAGGACCCTATGCTACAAAGAGTGCACATTCGCCACGAGATTGGGAAGTTACAGGCGTCTATTGTGAATGAGGCCTAGGTGCTGTAGTGTGTGAGTGAGACAGATGAGAGAACCTACATCATAGGGAAACCCCGTAGAAGCCGTTTGTGGCCAGGGAGAAGTAGCAGTATTAAATATGACGGACCTAAGATCGACCGCCGGCCGCTGTGGCCGAGCGGTTCTAGGCGCTTCAGTCCGGAACCAGTCGCAGGTTCGAATCCTTCCTCGGGCATGGATGTGTGTGATGTCCTTAGGTTAGTTCTAAGTCTAGGGACTCATGACCTCAGATATTAAGTCCCATAGTGCTCAGAGCCATTAAGATCGACCATAAAGATAAACATTTATGAAAACTAGTTAATTCTGTAGTAATTGGGGGAATGAAGTCACAGTAATTTTAATCTACTATCCTTCATAAACTTTTATAGTGATCCCAATAAAACTAGAATATTGGTCGTATCTATGATAGTTTAGGATTTACTGTTAAAGTGAAATTCATAAGTTTTGTATCAAATACCTGAATGCTAAAATCTGTGCTGTTGTCGATCTTAATGATCGACATTTCGTATGCAAGTCCATCATTAAAATGATAACTGTTGTAAATATCAAATATGTAACTTTATTTGTTTAAAAGATAAAATGAGCTTAAATTATCAGTATTTTCAGTTAAGCATCAGATCATCATTTCCTCCACACAAAACACATTGGACGATGACAGCAAGACACCTTATTGAATCATTAGGAAATAGAATATTTGTAGAAACTTCCTGGCAGATTAAAACTGTGTGCTGCACCGAGACTCGAACTCGGGACCTTTGCCAACTGAGCTACCCAAGCACGACTCACACCTTGTCCTCACAGATTTACTTCTGCCAGTACCTCGTCTCCTACCTTCCAGACTTCAGAGAAGCTCTCCTGCGAACCTTGCAGAACTAGCACTTCTGAAAGAAAGGATATTGCGAAGACATGGCTTAGCCATAGTCTGGGGGATGTTACCAGAATGAGATTTTCACTCTGCAGCGGAGTTTAGAAGGTAGGAGACGAGGTACTGGCAGAAGTAAAACTGTGAGGACGGGGCGTGAGTCGTTCTTGGGTAGCTCAGTTGGTCGCCGGCACGGTACCTCAGCGTGTTCGGTCAGAGGGTTTAGCTACCCTTTGTAATAAAAAAAAAACTGAGTGAACAGATCAACGAACAACCTGAACGAATGTCATCGGACGTCCGCCATGAACAAATTCAACGAGAAATATAGAGCAAAAAGAAAAAAAAGAAAAAAAGTTGGTGGAGCACTTTCCCGCGAAAGGTAAAGGTCCTAAGTTCGAGTCTCGGTCCGGCACACAGTTGTAATCTACCAGGAAGTTTCATATCAGCGCACACTCCGCTGCAGAGTGAAAATCTCGTTCTGGAGAATATTTGTTGTAAAATTGAGTGCATGGTAGTTGCTTTTATTCTTAATTTTTTTATCAGAAAGTACATTGCTGCAAGGCTACTGGCCCTGACATTCAAACTTAAGAAGGAAATAGTATTGGTTTTATGTAAAAGAATTTAACGTTTATTATGTAACTGATGTTACTTCATTTAGAACGTGAAAGTGGTCAAGCTTTGATTATTTAAATATGTTAAAATGTAAAATAATGTAGAATAAGCTGTAGCCAATCAGATGGACGGCTTCAAGAAACGGAACTGCACGAGTCAGTTGAGCGAGGATATTCGGCGCGCGCGAAACACGGCCGGGGACTGTCAGAGGGAGACAGTTCGGATTGAGACGCGAAAGCGGACGGTCGGTCTTTAGGCAGCTAGAAAGTGAAACGACTTAGAAAATTTCGCGTTGTGTGCTATCGCGGGACTTAGTCTCTGAGCGGTCAGCAGCCGGGCGCCTCGTGTGAACTCTAGCTTTTCACGTAGTGGTGGAGTATTGGACTTGGAATTCTCGATGAAATTGTGATTGATTGAACTGTGTCAAATGGATATGCGCTCGAGTGTAACAGTAACTCCAAATACGACCACTTTCGCTATTAGTTTGCTTTCTGATTAAGCATTTTCTAACCAAATCGCAACTGTGTGGCCTACATCATTAATGGGTCGTTAATTTAGTTCCCGATATTATTATTACTGTTATTGTATGTTATATTAACTTTGTATTTCGCAAACTTGCCATCAGCCAGACAATTTAACCAAAAGGTCGCAAGTGTCTAATTTAAGACGTGTAATGCGACACATGCGGTTCAGCCCCTACATGAGTTTGAGCCAAGACATTTCGACGAAGAGGAACCGCATGTGAGCCCGAACATCTATGGGATGTTACCTCCCATCTTCCACTGTTACTCGTATTTTCCCCTTTTGGCTCTTGTACATATTGTATATTGCTCGCTTTTCCCTATAGCTTACCCCTATCTTCCTCAGAATTTCGATATCTTGCACTATTTGACATTGTGGAACGCTTTTTCCGTATGGACGAATCCTAAGAACGTCTCTTCCTTTTTCTTGCTTCCATTATCAACTTAACGTCAGAATCGCCTCTCTGGTGTCTTTACCTTCCCTAACAGATCCTCAGTTTTCTCTTCCATTCTTTTATATACTATTCTTGTCAGAAACTTGGATGCGTGAGCATTAAACTGACTTTGCGATAATTCTCGCACTTGTCGGCTCTTGCAACCTTCGGAATTGTTTGGATGATGATTTTTCGAATAGCTATATGTGTCTGTAATTCAGCGGATTGCTGCTATTTGCTTTCTTGCGAATTGGTGTGTAGGTATTTATCTTTCGACGAGCGAGCGGTTGTATATGATTATTAAGTGCGAGGCTGCTGTATCAGCATATTCTGAAAGGAACCTGTCTGGTATACAGTCTGAACCTGAGGCCTTCTCTTCCTTGTTTCAGGTCGCTTCGCTGTACCAAGAACATCTACTTCGAAGTTACTTATGTTTGCAGTTGTTCTTGTTTCGAATTACGGAATACTTATTTCGTCTTCTTTTGTGAAGGAATTTCGGAAAAGTGTGTTTAGTAACCCTGCTATCAGTAGCACCACCATTGCTATCGCGCAATGAAGGTATTTTTTGATTGCGACTTGCCACTGGTGCACTGTACTTGCGATCAGAATCTGCCTTGGTTTCCTGCCGGATTTCGGAACAGATTTCGTTGTGCAAACTATTAAACGCTTGTTCCGGCTAGATTTGGAACTTCAGTAAAACTTCATCAATCTTGAGACATTTGCAATCTTTTAAACCTGACATTGCTTTTTCTGTTGCCCCTGCAATAGTGTTCTGACGTGTTTTGTGTACCTTGTGGGACGAGTACCATCTCTTATTAATTTATTTGGTATATGCCTCTCAGTTGCTATCGATAATATTTGTCTGAATTTAAATCTCATCTGGTCTACGTTTACATAGACTCAAAGGAAGAGAATTGTATCTTAGGAAAGTATCATGCGAATTTTTATCATCTTACTTTAATAAATGTATTTTGCGTTAATTTCTGGTGGGCTTGGACTTTACGGTATTCAGTATAGCTAAATCAACCTTGTGCCACCTTTCCCCTTGTCTGTCATACGCTCCGTAATTGGTCAGGACTGTTTGCTGCTAAGAGGTCCAGTAGTCTTCCCGTACACTTCGAGTGGAATCCTGAACTAATTATACAAAATAATTTTCTGAGAAAGCATTCTGTACGATCTCGAACGACGTGCTTTTTTTAAAAAACACGTATTTTCGTCAGAATATCGAGGGTATACTGATGTCAACACCAACCTTAATTGTATGAGTGGGGAAGCTATTTGAAATGAGACTCAAGTTTTTCTTACAATGCTCAGCAACTGTACCATCTGAGTCGGGGTGTCGCTGATAGGAACCAATCATTAATTTTTTCCGGCAATTCAGATGCCGCTACGGATGTCTTTTTGTGCAACCCGCAATATTATAGCTGATCTTAACCATGTCCGACACTATCATATTCTCTCGCTCGCTACGCGCTAACTATTACTCCTACAGAAAAAGTGTACGGGACTTTTTGTAGGAAGTGTAATGGGACACTGGGATATGTTTACGCTGGAGGCTACGTTTTCTGAGTTGTTACAAAAACGTGCGAAACTGAGCCTCAAACGCATTTCCACCCCACCCTTATCCCTGAACAGTCAGGGTTTCTAGTGTGTTATTTGTGACACTCCCTCTTATCACAGTACAAAAATTTCTGAGTAATCGAACTATTCTTGATATTCCACGTTTTTTGGATTCTATTGACCGGTATATTTCGCCACCAGCATAGTCGGCTCTTTTGTTTAACATTATTGATTTAGATGTGCCCGAGAGGGTAATGAAACAAAAACAACTTTTGTAAACGTCGCGCTTTAACTAATGACGGTGAAAACTCGATCCAAACTTAAGCTTTCAAGCACAGTATTTGCATAGTGAGAAGTCCTGATAAGTGCAACGATATTGGTAGGGTTCCTGCACTTAACTTAGGATCCACTTAGCAACTAATAAATACACGAACCCCTCCGTTGCCAAATTTACTTTTATTGTAATTTTAATTAACGTGGAAGCCATAAAAACACCAAACGTGGAGGCAAAATGTACGCATCTAAAAGCTACTTAAAAAAGAATAAAATCACTTAAATTTGCTTCCACAAGAGGAGAATACAACGTCTCAGTTCGGACCTCGCTAACACTTACATTTTACTGACATTAAATATAACAAGATAAATAATCATACATATGATGAGAACAAATGAATAACACCATCAATCTTTACAGATGAGAATACGACTATATCCACGAAGGTTCGCGCCCTGGCAAGGGAGATACTTAACTTCAACATATAAGGAGATTACAGCAAGCTCTAATTCCACTCGACTAACGTAGTAACGATATAAGCGAGACAAATGTACTGAAGGAGTATAGCCGGATGTGCCGTAGTAAAAAGGGCGACTATCAACCCCGTCAGGACGCGACCCCCGTGAACACGTCAGTTTCAGCAACCTGCAACATACACAGAGTCATTTGTAGCTTCTTAAAAACAGTTAACATGAAAAGGCACAACGCGTAACACACTAATAAAATATAAACGACTACTTGACAGAACTAGCCCCTCTTTAGACAAAGCAAACAGTAGAATATTACTAACACGTAAAATACTTCTAACCTATAACAAACTAAGGTACCACGTAATAGAATGTCGTCTTGAGCTCATAGAATACTCAGTTTGACTTGCCTGTTTATAGGTCTTACAACTCAGCAGTGTCAGCTTAAGCAAACCCGCGAATACAAAACTCGGAATATGACAGGAATAATGATTGAAGCCACTGACAATGCTAGGCTGCCACACAGAGGAGACCATAGTAATTTACAGCGGCACACAACCGACCTTACATCTCCGATTTAGTATAACCAAAATAAACAATTTTGTGTATAATAATTACTCATAGTACCATGACAACCTCCGAATAACACTTATTACCCAAGGTAGGTGCTGGTATGGAAAGGCACCTTTAGTAATACAGAGTTCGAGTGTATTCACTTATTGGAAGGGTTTCAGCTTTACATCCCTTTCCACATAGCTCTCTGTTTACACACTTCTATAACTTCTGCAACTAAAGAAGGGCATACAAGTGCACATATAACTGACACAGATTTAAGCAGAATAAAACAGTACCTTAGCATGGCGCAAATGGCTTCATTTGCTTTACACGTGGGATATATTCACCATTCAGTAATTCCGAAATATATTCAAAAACGCGTGAGAGCAAGACGTCGCCGTGGTATCAGCTATTTACTTCGCATAACTTCCTGCACAGACACAAGGCAGACGAAGCGTTTTCACATGCAACAGTGGCGAGCATCACACATTTCCTCCTTCACGCCATAGACACATCTCAACTTCAATGGCCAGTAACAAGAACCTATACATGTCCTCGCAGCAGGGAAGCCCCAAAACACAACAGTGCACCAACGCGATACCAAACCCGAGGTCCCATCAAGTCACTGCCGGGATCTCTCGCTGATCCTGCCATAGCGTACAGGCGTCGTACCACAGGCCTCGCGGTAAACGTCAACAAACCACCTCCGACCCTGCAAATATCCACTCCCCTGTCTCTTTTCTCTCCCCGTTAACCACCCGACCACCGGCCTCAATCGCGGAAGGCAAAAATGGTGACCCTATAATCGATGGCAGCGATGCCATTCTAAGTGCGAGAACACTGGCGCGAGCCGCGCCACGGCTCAGATATAATTATTTACTTTACGCTGTTAGAATTCACAAGACTGTCTGGCAAGATTTATAGAAACACCAATTTTAAAATTTGTAACAGCTAGAACAATCCTGTGGCATAATAAGGCCAGTCAATGATCAATAAAAGAGGTCGAATGTGGGAAATAATTCGTGCAGTCACAGACTTTTGTACAGTGGTAGGAGGGAGTGCCTTGAACAACGTACTACAAATCATAACCGGTGGGGACTGAGTGTGGGCACGGAAGTGCGTTTGGAGGTCAGTTTTGTTTTTCTTGAATAACTCGAAAAGTACAGCCTCTAGTGTAAACGTATACCAGTACAAAATTTAGCTACATTAAAGTTTCTACAAAAAAGGTCCTGTTTGTTTTTCTGTAGGACTAATTGTCCGCACGCAGAGAGCGAGAGAATAGTAAAAACTCGCACATGGCTTTCGAAGGCCAGATACAACATTGTGGGTTGCATAAAACGACATGTCAGAATATCATTAATTCTTCGGCAGTCGGACTGTCCACATAGCATCGGAGCGGAGATTAGTTGATCACATTTGTTGCTAGTAATGACCGAATGACCTTAACCAATACGAAAGGTGATTAAAGTCAATATTACGAGTGTGTACTACTGACGTCTGGGAAACTCCTAAATGGTAATGGTTCAAGTTCCACGACACTTTTGGAAGTTATTACCGTATATCAGTCACTACGACCCCTTACCCTTACATGCATAATGTTGAAATCACAGTTTAACCTTACGTACACGTAGGTCCGTTACCAGTGGAGATTCTTCTAGTTACATGACACTATCAGCCCATGCTATCTTCGCACAGGTAGGCCTATCTATGGTCAGACGACTCGACTGGAGTAGCGGTTGTAAGTTTTACTCAGAGTATCCCAGAAGGAATGCCCAATATTCGCGGTTTTGTCACCGGAAAGATCATTCGGAGACAAAAATGTCTGCTAAAGGACTCTACAATGCATACTTTAAGATCTAACAGCGTCTCTTCAATCTCTCTACGACGATCTCTTTGCTTTCCATATTCTGAGAGGTTATAGTATCGACAAAAACGAGAAAAAATTGTCTCGTATGAGTTCTAAAATATGCTAACAGTTTTAACAGTCAGTGAGTTCTAAAAATATACTATCTTAACAGCTATGAGCATTTTTTCATCTTTGCTACTGTGGAACGCATCTCTTCTGGCGAACAAGTACCCGTGGCTCTTAAGGTATGCTTTTTAGAGCCCAAGTTTACCAGACTTCTTGCTTCGAATTTTCGTTCCTGTCATATCGCTGAGTATCACCTTGAATACAAACCATATTTGTCAATCAGTCTATTAGTGAAAACCGCATCAAAATCTACATGGTAATTCCTAAGATTAGTTTTCTCATGGAGACAGAAAAATGCAGCTGGCGACTCCAAATACCTCCAAGGAGAACCATATATTGAGGCTAAAGAATCCCTGTATCCTTATAAGCGGTTCAGAGGCGACCGAATGTGCCGGGGTTTAGCCAGTTCACTATTACCAATGCCACGTCGTCATAACGCACCAGTGCTAAACATACAAAGGATTAAATAAAAACATGGCATTTCAGTCTCTCTTGTCAGTACAGAACTGCGATCAAAGACTGAAATGCCATATTTTTATTTGAAGAACGATCGCGGAAATCCCATTAAGACAATAATGTCTAGTTTTGATACAAAGGATTGCACCATAATCTAACAACGAAATTGAAAATTGACATAACTTTTCCATACTTCAACAGTCTTTGCTCCAGTACATTAATGTAAACATTGTGTGGCCTCAGAATCATCAAATGAATATGGTAGGCAAAATAAACGAACTTAAGAAAAAATAAGTGGCACTGAACAGTAAGACTACAAATCTAAAAACTGTTCAGAACATGCAGATTCGTGTCACAAAAAAGTTTCAAGTTTCAACTTGATCAGAGCAATAATTTGGACAAAATCGGCGTTTTTTCGAAAAATTGAAAGTGCTAAATATTAGACTCAGGAAGATGAAAACTCGTCTGTAGCCTCACCATTATGTAAAAATACTTAATATATGACACCAATAAGCAGCTTTTATTAGCTTTTAGGTTATTTTTTAAAAGCCAAATTTGAAACGAAAACATCGTTCTTCATGATAAATTAAGCTGGGGAGAACGGGGCTAGTTGGCATATGTGGTAAGCTGGCACACTGCTTCTCTTCCCTACAGTTGTGGGGGCTGAACGCCAGGAAGCCAACAGTCAAACTTTAAAACGACGTTGTACATTCCATTGTAGTTTCAGCCTGATGGGAACTCCCAGAGAGGAAGGACTTCATGCTTCTTGTTTTTCAGAAGGGTGAGTATTTTTTTCTTTTCTCTCTCCAAGTTTTGTTATTCCCGGAAGCTCTAGAATATGTCTGGGAATTTTAATCAGCTGGTGATGGGCAGAGGAGATAATACAATTGTATTCAAGTACTAAACTGATTCGTAAGACGTTCTGTGTAGCAGTGAGGCATCCATCTCGTCTAAAATGTGGTGTTGGAGCAACTTGGCATCTTGGCTCAAGGGCATGTTGGCATAGACCACGTGGTATATGCCAGCTTACCCCTCACACAAATTTTTTTCATATATGTGTTTGCTGATGTTTTTTAACTATTTTCTGATACATTTTGCTGAAAGTTTGTCGTGAGGAAATACGAGAGAAAGACGGAACGAGCAAAGCATACTGCTCAAAACCTAAAGAATGCCACACGTGCTCACATTATTGACAAAAGAAACCTAGCCTCCACAGAAGAAGGATTCAACTTCACTGTACGGAGCTTAGCTTGATATTGCCAAAAAGCGAGAGAATGTGATGCTTCCACTGATAAAGTCCCTGATGTTCTAAGTGGATATAAAACTGCTAGGAAGGTATGTATTAGCCAAGTGACATAACTTTAAAGGAAATGTTTATGTAAGCTTTTCCCTGTGGGGTTATTGAACTCCAGGGCCATATATCTAGCTGCTACACATGCTTGTCATAATATCAGGTCCGGCAACTGATGATATACTTCGTATTTTGTGTTACAGCTTTTCCCTCTTGGACAGGAGTATCTGTTAAGTGAATAACTTAGGAAAGCCTCAGACATTTATTTCGGCTTAGGCCCGAAGAAGGTTAGAAAATTTGCTTTTCAATACGGCACCAAAAATGAAGTCAACGTACCACTTTCTTGGGAGGAAAAGAAAATGGCGGGACCTGACTGGTACGTGTATTTTGTGGAGAGGCATCAGAGTTTATCCATCTGAATACCTAAAGCCACAAGCCTAGCCAGGACACCAATTTTAATGAAGTAAATGTGAACAGTTTGTTCAGTTTGCCCAAAAAGATTTGGGATCGACTGAAGTTGCAAGCTCAAGATATGTGGAATATGGATGAAACTGGGATCATAACTGTACAGAAACCAGACAGAGCAGCAGCACTGAATGGTTAGAAACAGCTAGGCGTATCAGTTATGTCAATGTGTGGTGTCTGCTCTTCTGCAGTTGCCCGAAAGCACAGACGCCAAGCATTCATACAAACGTAGCTTTCGCTCACCTAGATCAAGTTTATCACTTCAGAGAAGCTGTCATTTTAACTGGTAATGAGCATCTGAACAAGTCATAACTCACATATCCACAAATGTCTATTTTAGTGCGTGCAAGTGCTCGAATGTATGCACAACGGCATTATTGCCTAACTTCAATGCTAAATAACTCGAAAACGGCAAAACGTATCAGATTCTTTTCTTAACAATTATTTCTCAGCACAATCTCCCTGCAACACCCTTTGAAACTGTGCAGGCTGTTTGTGACCACCCTGTCGAGTCTTTACGTTCTTTTATGGCAACATAAGGCCGAATTAATATGTCACCCGTTTTCTCTCAAATTCCATTCGCGAGTTGACGGAAAGAAAAATCTCTGTCTAGTTGCCTCTGTACGAGCCCTAATCTCTCTTCTCTTATTCTCACGATTCTTATGCGAGATACATGATGCTGCCAGCAAAATGGTCGGGACTGATTTTTTCGAATACTGTTTTATTAAATTTACCCAATATGGTTTCGTTAGAATTGCTTCGTCTTTACTTCAGTGACTGCCATTTAAGTTCCCCAAGCGTTCCTGTTACGCTTTACGATGCACTGCAGTCGTCCGTTATTTTCCTAGCTGCGCGTCTCTAATCTTATTCGTTGGATATTGTCATGGCTGCTTGCTAAAGACTCAGCACAACGAATCAGTACTCCAGAATTGACTGTACTAACATCCTGTATTCGATTTCCTATAATGTGCACTGGACTTTTTCAGAATGCTTCCCCGAGAACCAGATCTTAAATTTGCCTTGCGTATTTTTATTTTATATGATCGATCCTTTTTATATGTATACCTGCACACCATGCGGTCTTCTTTTTGGCTTTTCGAGACATGTTACGGCCCAGAGATGATGGGCTGGTCTTTCCCTGATCTGTCCTCAGGTTTTGGTGGTCAGAGCCACCTACACTCCTGGAAATGGAAAAAAGAACACATTGACACCGGTGTGTCAGACCCACCATACTTGCTCCGGACAATGCGAGAGGGCTGTACAAGCAATGATCACACACACGGCACAGCGGACACACCAGGAACCGCGGTGTTGGCCGTCAAATGGCACTAGCTGCGCAGCATTTGTGCACCGCCGCCGTCAGTGTCAGCCAGTTTGCCGTGGCATACGGAGCTCCATCGCAGTCTTTAACACTGGTAGCATGCCGCGACAGCGTGGACGTGAACCGTATGTGCAGTTGACGGACTTTGAGCGAGGGCGTATAGTGGGCATGCGGGAGGCCGGGTGGACGTGCCGCCGAATTGCTCAACACGTGGGGCGTGAGGTCTCCAAAGTACATCGATGTTGTCGCCAGTGGTCGGCGGAAGGTGCACGTGCCCGTCGACCTGGGACCGGACCGCAGCGACTCACGGATGCACGCCAAGACCGTAGGATCCTACGCAGTGCCGTAGGGGACCACACCGCCACTTCCCAGCAAATTAGGGACACTGTTGCTCCTGGGGTATCGGCGAGGACCATTCACAACCGTGTCCATGAAGCTGGGCTACAGTCCCGCACACCGTTAGGCCGTCTTCCGCTCACGCCCCAACATCGTGCAGCCCGCCTCCAGTGGTGTCGCGACAGGCGTGAATGGAGGGACGAATGGAGACGTGTCGTCTTCAGCGATGAGAGTCGCTTCTGCTTTGGTGCCAATGATGGTCGTATGCGTGTTTGGCGCCGTGCAGGTGAGCGCCACAATCAGGACTGCATACGACCGAGGCGCACAGGGCCAACACCCGGCGATCTCCTACACTGGCCGTACAGCACTGGTGATCGTCGAGGGGACACTGAATAGTGCACGGTACATCCAAACCGTCATCGAACCCATCGTTCTACCATTCCTAGACCGGCAAGGGAACTTGCTGTTCCAACAGGACAATGCACGTCCGCATGTATCCCGTGCCACCCAACGTGCTCTAGAAGGTGTAAGTCAACTACCCTGGCCAGCAAGATCTCCGGATCTGTCCCCCATTGAGCATGTTTGGGACTGGATGAAGCGTCGTCTCACGCGGTCTGCACGTCCAGCAGAACGCTGGTCCAACTGAGGCGCCAGGTGGAAATGGCAAGGCAAGCCGTTCCACAGGACTACATCCAGCATCTCTACGATCGTCTCCATGGGAGAATAGCAGCCTGCATTGCTGTGAAAGGTGGATATACACTGTACTAGTGCCGACATTGTGCATGCTCTGTTGCCTGTGTCTATGTGCCTGTGGTTCTGTCAATGTGATCATGTGATGTATCTGACCCCAGGAATGTGTCAATAAAGTTTCCCCTTCCTGGGACAATGAATTCACGGTGTTCTTATTTCAATTTCCAGGAGTGTAGTTTGGATTTAGTGCTTCTGATTTTCCCACGAAAACAGGTGTCTTTTGTCACCTGTTGAAAATAAGGTACATTGTAAAGATGTGCCATTAGTAGGACAAGAAAATGACTTTGATCAATGAGAATTCATTGGTTGAGGTTCAGTTGACAATCCTGCGCCAAATGACGATCCTATGCAGGTCTCCATATATTTCGCTCCAATTTTCTAGGTAGGCTACTTCTGTGTATGCAATAGTATCGTCCACGAACAGCAATATGCAACTTCGGACGCCATACACTAAGTCATTTACACATATTGCGAAAAGCACTAGAGGCATGTAAGAACGCAGTCTCACGGCGGTAACAATGAATAAAATTTCTACTGTTTCCAGCCGCGTCAAGTGATTGAAAGAACACGGTGCGGACTATAAGTTTTCATAATGCACTGTCGGCGAGAGATATAGATACGGAAGCAATGCCGGCATTTCAGCAAGGAGATAATTACGCCCCTTAACCGCGGGACATTCCAGTCTGTGAAATAATAAGTGGCGTCGACCAATAAGTCCGCAAACTCCCAAATGACACAGCGGATGAAATACGCCATGAAACGAGCCCTATTCCCACGAAAGCGAAGTTACCAGTACCCACCACGACCAGAGCTAAGTGCAATGGCCTCCGAGCGCTACGCAATGTTGAAAGCATTGTGGTCCGTCCTGCTGACAAGGGCAATGCAGCCGTAATTATGGGATACGCGGACTACGATAAGTAGATCTGCGATCTACAGGAGGGAGATAATTACCGGAAACTCCCACGCGACCCAACATCGAGAATAATCAGGAAGACATCTGAAGTCCTCAAGCGCTTTTGGTTTAACACACTGTGGTCAAGAATCTTCTTCCAGAGGCACCTACTGCTTATGCTTTACCGAACATCTGGAAGGAGAGGGTGCCATTCCTACTCACCGTATCCCCCAATGGCCCTCCAACATACAAGTTGGCGAAGTACTTGGCCAACCGCTCGCTCCACTTGTGGGGCACTGCGAACATCACATTAAAATCCCAGCAGATTTTATCAGTCAAATTAACCGTCTTCGACTTACTGACGCTGACATTACGGTCAGTTTTGATGTGACGGCGCTGTTTACGAAAGTGCCTATCAAACATTCTTTGGACCCAGTATGCCAGTTTTTTATAAGTGACGTGGTCGAGCTATTTAGGCACACTCTTACGTCTTTTTACTTTCTGTACACGGACGGGGATACAATGGATGGCTAGTTAGCTCCAGCTGTTGTAAACCTTTTCGTAGAGAATTTTGAGGATATTGCATTATGCACGGCGCCATTAAAGCCTAGTTGTTTCTTTCGATACGTTGACGACACGTTCGTAATTGGCTACATGGACCTGCAAAACTTGACTTCACCCCAACAGCAATAACAGTAGTTAATCATGGAAGTAGAAAAAGACAGTGCCTTGCTCTTCCTCGACGTCTTTGTCCACCACAAATGAAATAAATCCTTCGGTATAGCGTCTATACAAAACCCACCCACACCGGTCTGTACTTGCAGGCCATCAGCTATTGTCAGGTGGCACAGAAGCGCACAGTTCTACACACATTGGTGCATCGTGCAAGAACGATATCAGACGCTGATAACCTGCCCCTTGAGCTGAGCAGCCTACGCGGGGTCTTCAGGAACAACGGTTATAGTGTTCATCTAATAAATGAAGTGGTTTTAAAAAAAGAATCACCATAGACAAGCAATGACAAGCAGGGAGAGAAATCTTATTTCTTTGCGATTTGTGGCTTCGTTTTGGGCAAGGTAAGCCACCTGTTGAAAAGACACAAGATCAAATCGATCTTCAGGCTTCCGACAAAAATTCATCAATTGCTGAGATGCAGCAGGTCCCAAACACCTCGTCTCTTCAAGATCCCTTATGTGTGTGGCCATTCTTACGTCGGACAGACAATACGCTCTGTAGAACAACACGGGACGAAGTATGACGGCTTTTATCGCCTGCGCCACCAAGAGATATCTGCTTTAGCTGAGAATGATTTAGAAAACAGACACCTGATAAAAGCTGAGGAAACATCCGTCATGGCTCGCACTAACGTCTTCTGTACTTCTGTAATTAAAGAAGCCGCTGAAATACAAATCGCCAACAACACACTAAATACAGACGCCGGCCTGCAGCTCAGCGTGGCATCAGATCCAGCGATGGCGCAACTGAAGCGGGCGCTTCGAACTTCGAGTCAACGTGTGTCCATACATAGCGACACCACAAGCACCTGTGACGTCACAGCCGGAATCTAGTGTATATAAGGGGCTTACCAGTGACCCACTGGCAGTCATATCACTTGACGATGACCAAGGAGGGTTTAGCCGAAAGCTCGTGTAATTCTAATCACTTGACGCGACTGGTAACCCGAGAACTTTTTATGCAATCGAGAGATGTACGCGTCTGAAGGTATCTCTCTGTTAAAAATGACTTTCTGTATATTATGTACTTCGAACTCTTTACTGCAATCAAATTTCCTTATGGTATATTTTGTTCGTCAGGAGACAGTGAGGAATAATGTGGAACGACTTCTGGAAGTCAAGAAACACGTTATCTACCTGGGCGCTGGTATCTACTGCCTTCTGGGTGTCGTCGTCCGGATTCCGAACGGACATTCCGGGCAGCCAAATCGCGCGCAGCTTTGGTGTCTCTGCTGCTGCTCGATTACAGACGAGCCGTTGGATATACTGCTTTGAACTACATTAAAGCAGTGCCATAGTACAGACGCGTGGACTCTTCCGCACGGCCAGCGTCAGCACAGCCGCCGCATGGGAATCTGACCTTTACGATCTTAGCAGTCCGTCTCTGAATTCGATTCTTTTATGTTCTCGTACCTTCATTATAAAGACTCCAAACACTGGAATAGTGCTCTACAAATGGTTGCACTAGCGTCTAGTATGCAGTGTCCTATTCAAAAGTACTGCACTTTCTCTGGGCCCTTCCTACGAATCTACGTATTCTGCTTCCCTTTCCTAATACTGATTCGACGCGTTCATAAATATATTCTCTACATATTCGTCACAAATCTTGTAATGGCTTACTATCGAATTTTTCTCTTTGTTATAATCACTGAGCACATTTAGCGAGAGAGATGTCACTCATTACAACAAGTCCATACGCATTTCCCTGTGATCGTCCCACGATGTACGGTATCGGCTGTTTTCGTGACTCAATAAACGTATTTTATTTTAAGTTTGTGACTGGATGCCCTTCCTCTGGTCACAGTCCTCAGTTAACTCTAAACGAGGGAAGTTGTGTACAGTACCTATTTGTGTGAATCTACTGTGCTTTTTGTGTATTATCGTCTTTTAACAGTTTGTGTATCGTATATTCTGATGCAGAGACCCAGAAAAGTCCTCCTTTTTCCTAAACGAGCGTGGAAAACCTCCCAAAAACTATAGCCTTCTTTGTGTGCCAGACTATCGATCGCGAATCGCCACGGATTCTATCTCATTGTTGCTTCCTTCCGTCCCTCAAGCCAGTACAATGCATGTTACACCATACGAGTAGATCACTTACATGGTTTATTTGTATTGCTCCTAAATATACAACAAGATTTGACGTGGTCAAGATGTCAAAAGTAGTTTCGTAATCGAACTAGGTCATGTACGTTTCCTTTATTGCAGGCGTTAGCTCATATTTACCCGCAGATGAATGGAAATTTTGTTCAAAGCTTCTGCAGTCCCTTGGGACAAGGATAAACAATAGCTTGCAAGGTGGCTATTGTTTTAGAATATAGTAAGTACTATTTGTAGACCCAGACTTAGTGAAGTTACGCTTTATAATCGTGATCCAAGAATCAACTTTGTAATGCAATCTGATTTTGAGAACAGAAAAATGAATAATTAGCGCGCACTATAAATGGCACAACTAGTAATTGAGATATATAGCTTGTATAAGTGAACATCAGATACTGTGAAAGTCACTCGTAAAATCCGACTAAAACTGTAGAATGTGCAAGTGATTTACTTATAGCTGACATACTGTGCAAGGGGATCAACCTTTATTATAATCACCATGCTTTGATGTGAAAGTGACTGACTGTTGATAAAACGTCTGTATGTTATTTAGATAATTATGTAACTCGAAGACTGAATTTGTACGAAGTATTTCGAAATGCATAGGAGGTCAATACCACGCACTGAGCAAGTTATTTCGTGGAGGCATAAATCCAAATACACTACAGAAAAATTAGTTACTGCAAATCCGGATTCAGGAACGAGCCTCAGAACCTACCTTTACACCTGAAATTCATACACGCAGACAACGTGATATTTGTCACTATTAATTTGGGAAAACTACAGAACTGAGTTATTGCATTATCTGGATTGTTTGTAACCACCGAATAAGCTACAGATGTGCACAAGAGGGCGTCGGACAAGGAATGCTCCTTAAATATATTTAAACATTCAGTAAATGATGCAAAAAGCAGAAATGCCTATAACAAAGTCAAATAGATTATCCGTTTTGCCTTCAAATAAAAACAACAGTGGAACAATGACACGTTCGATCGGTAATACACGTGACGCAAAGTCGAAATCCTAGCAGTGACAATTATTCAAGTTTTGTGTACACTATTTCCACCAAAGCACATATATAACAGTCTACACTGCAGCAGAGAATGACGAAATTAAATGGATAATACTTCGGATTGAATGACTGAAATAATGTTCTGTAACTATCTTCCAACTCAGGCAAAGCACAAAGGCATTGGCCCATGTAATGCTTCACGCCTAAGTAGCAGTTTACCTTCCTAATTCACGACAAGTTCAGCCCGCGAAATGATTCAAACTAAACCATTTGATGAGAGTATCACATCAACGAAATGACTCGAGACCTCGTATATTAGTAACGACTGCAAATAACTGAAAAGATCTCACTAAATCTTCGAACAGCTGCCGCCGTCTCTGAACAGCTACAGCTCAGCGCTCGACGGTTCAGAACAGTTACTCGAAAGCGTGATACAAGCTAACCCTCCAGCTCTCCTACTTACCGGAAACATGAGGAACTCACCAAAGGTAAGCATGCTACGTCAGTCACTCTGAGAGACAACGCTCTTAGAGTCTACACTGCATGTCGATACTAGATTGGTGTACAAGCTCTCAGCGTTTCTGAGGAGGAGGAGATTAGTGTTTAACGTCCCGTCGACGACGAGGTCATTAGAGACGGAGCACAAGTTCGAATTAGGTAAGGACAGGGTAGGAAATCAGCGGTGCCCTTTCGAAGGAACCATCCCGGCATTTGCCTGAAGCGCTTTAGGGAAATCACGCAAAACCTAAATCAGGATGGCCGGACGCGGGTTTGAACCGAAAGCGAGTCGAGTGTGCTAAGCAAAGCGCCACCTCGCTCGGTCTCAGCGGTTTTGTTTGTAGGTTAGTATTCCGGTTACTATTGGTTTCTTTATGGATTGTCATTTTTATTTGTCGTTCACTGTTTCTGTTTGAGATTGTACACTACTGGCCATTAAAATTGCTACACCAAGAAGATGACGTACTACAGACGCGAAATTTAACCGACAGGAAGAGGATGTTGTGATACGCAAATGATTACTTTTTCAGAGCATTCGCACAAGGTTGGCGCCGGTGGCGACACCTACAACGTGCGGACATGTGGAAAGTTTCCAACCGATATCTCATACACAAACAGCAGTTGACCGGCGTTGCCTGGTGAAACGTTCTTGTGAAGCCGCGTGTGAGAAGGAGAAATGCGTGCCATCACGCCTATCGCGATTGCGCTTTATCGTATCGCGAAATTGCTGCTCGCGTTGGTAGAGATCCAATGACCGTTGGCAGAATATGGAATCGGTGAGTTCAGGAGGGTAATTCGGAACGCCGTGCTGGATCCCAATAGCCTCCTATCACTAGCAGTCGAGATGACAGGCATCTTATCCTCGTGGCTGTAACGGATAGTGCAGCCACGTCTAGATCCCTGAGTTAACAGATGGGGAGGTTTGCAAGACAACAACCATCTGCACGAACAGTTCGACAACGTTTGCAGCAGCATGGACTATCAGCTCGGAGACCATGGCTGCGGGTTACCCTTGACGCTGCATCACAGACAGAACCGCCTGTGATGGTGTACTCAACGACGAACCTGGGTGCACGAATGGCAGAACGTCATTTTTTCGGATGAATCCAGGTTCTGTTTCCAGCATCATTATGGTCACACCCGCGTTTGGCAACATCGCGTTGACCCCACATTGGAAGGGTGTATTCGTATCACCCGGCGCGATTGTATGGGGTGCTATTGGTTACGCGCCTCGGTCACGTCTCGTTCACATTGACGACACTTTGAACATTGGACGTTACATTTCAGATGTGTTACGACCCGTGGCTCTACCCTTCATTCGATCCCTGCGGAACCCTACATTTCAGCAGGATAATGCATGACAGCATGTTGCAGGTAGTGTACGGGTCTTTTTGGATACAGAAAATGTTCGACTGCTGCCCAAGCCAGCACATTCTTCAGATCTCTCACCAACTGAAAACGTCTGGTCAATGGTGGCAGAGCAATCGGCCTCTTCACAATACGCCAGTCACTACTCTTTATGAACTGTGGTATCGTGTTGAAGCTTCATGAACAGCTGTACCTGTACACGCCATCCAAGCTCTGTTTGACTCAATACCGAGGCGTATCAAGGCCGATATTACGGCCAGAGGTGGTTGTTCTGGGTACTGATTTCTCAGGATCTATTCACCGAAATTGGGTGAAAATGTAATCACATTTCAGTTCTAGTATAATATATTTGTCCAATGAATACCCGTTTATCAACTGCATTTCTTCTTGGTGTAGCAATTTTAATGGCCAATAGTGTATATTGTCATTCTGTTATTTGGAGATGGTGAGTGGAGTTGTGGACGCTGGAAACTGTGGTGCTATGTATAGAAAACGGAACGTTTCCGATATATTCGGTCGGCTGGAGTGGCCGAGCGGCTCTAGGCGCTTCAGTCTGGAACCGCGAGACCGCTACGGTCGCAGGTTCAAATCCTGCCTCGGGTATGGATGTGTGTTATGTGCTTAGGTTAGTTAGGTTTAAGTAGTTCTTAGTTCTAGGGGAGTGATGACCTCAGATGGTAAGTCCCATAGTGCTCAGAGCCATTTGAACCATTTGAACCGACATATTCCTCTGTCTTTCAGCAGAGTTGTGGTAGCAGCTGAGATAGCGAGAAACGTTTGCGCCGTGTATGGGGATAATGCCACAGGAAAGATCACTTCAAGAGAATGGTTTTCTCGTTTTACGAAGAATCATTTTGACATTCTTGACTCTCCGCGTTCAGGAGGACCTTCGGACTCTTATGATGATCTTTTAAAAGCATTTACCCACAATGATCCAGTACTGGAGTACTGGCAGACGAGATGAACTGCGATCGTTCCAGTATTGTGCGACATTTTCATGCAATAGGAATATTTGGGTACTGCGTGCTATAAGTAATAGCGGGTGACCACGCGTGCATCCCTCTGCTTGCTCGTCATCAACTGGCTCGTGAACAACAGCGACCATTCCTTTGCTGTGTCGTTACTGTGACGAGCAATGGTGTCTCTGTGTTCACATAAGGGAAAGAAAGGAATGGTTCAGCCCAAAGCAGCAACTCCCCATACAAAGACCTGTGCCAATCCACAGATGATAATGTCATACATCTGGTGGAACAGCTACGGTGTGGTGCTAAGGCGCTGCAGTCATGGACTATGCGGCTGGTCCCGGCGGAGGTTCGAGTCCTCCCTCGGGCATGGGTGTGTGTATTTGTCCTTATGATAATTTAGGTTACGTAGTGTTTAAGCTTAGTGACTGATGACCTTAGCAGTTAAGTCCCATAAGATTTCACACACATTGGAACATTGGACAGTGTGGTGCACTACGAATTCATTCCTCGATGTGCAACTATTGTAAGTGTACTGTCATATCGCTGGTTTAGTTGTGGAGTATCTTTGCGGGCAGCAGCGTCTGTAGAGAGTCGAGCACGGGACACGGAACTGTTACGTCGTGTAGAGTGTAGCTCTGCATGTGAGAGGCATTGTTAGTACGGAAGTTGAAGTGTTGTTACAAGTGCTACTACAGTAAAATGATGAAATATGGAAGAGATTCAGAGGAAGGTGCGTAATGATGTAATTAAAAACGAGCAGTGCCGTCGATAACGTATTTGTGTATCCTCTCGTTGCGTGTCGCACAGCATCAATCATCCGCGCCGTGTTCAGTCTCCCAGAGTGAAGTGATGTGAATCAGAAGGATTTAGTTACCATAAAAGAGTGCAGTCAAGCGCCAGTGTCTTGTAGCGAGCGTGAGAACGTGCATTCGGTCATCGCGTCCCGCATCATCAACAATCAGCCGCGCCGCGACGGTTACGCGCACGCTCGTACAAGTGAGACGTGAAAAATTAACTTTACGAAGAGTGTTATATCATTACTAGTGACAAGGAGAACTGTTACCAGATATCTGTATGTGTGACGAGCGTAAGAACTTTCTTTCGATCATTCGGCTTCCGCATCATCAACTATCACCCACGTCGTGTCGGTTACGCGAACGCTCGTCCGAATGATATTTTGGACTGTTAATCGCCGAGATTGTTAATTGGGATAAACATTTACGATTTAGAGTGTAAACAGTGTAACCTGTGGTTTCCATATCGTCTCAAAATATAGATGTTCATATCAGATACAGGTCGTGTTTTAACGTTGAGTGGCTCCCCTAAACCCCCTTGCATATTTTGATAGATAATTTCAGGCAAGCCAGCAGCAGTGTGAAGCAGAACAGTACGACCGCCGCGGGATTATCAGGTACGTGGTGTGGACAGGGCGTACGGTCAAGAAACGGCCACGAAACGAGAAGTCAGTTTAAAGTACCCCACCCATTCGTACTCCCGGGCGTGTTACACTATCACTGCTGACATTAACTCTTAACAGTTGAGACGTCTTGCAGACGCAATCCGAGAACAACGACCGGGAAGATTGCATGAAGTAATGCTATTCTACAATAACGCCCGCCCGCATTCTGCTAGACTGACAAAAAACACTACACTTGAGTTGGGTTGGGAAGTTATTCCGCACCCACCTTTTTCATCTGATCTTACGCCTTCAGTTTTTCACTTTTTCGTCCTCTATCGTACAATCTTCGAGGAACTTCCTTGCCGAATGAAAATGCACTCCTAGCACGGCTCGACGTAAGAAAATAATCCTTCATATGTGGCGTATCACCCCATTCAGTTTTAGGTTGTGTTCTTATGCTACAAAACGCAAAGCTGAACGATGTAAGCTACCGCTTCTGTTTTGCTCTTTTCTGCTGATGGTTAAGCCTTAGAGCCGAACGTATAAGTGAAAAATTTTGCACAACGGATTTTATAACTCTAATTTGTCGCCCTGACACTTATACACTCTCCAGAAGGGTCAGCTTATCCTTTGCTCTATATGTGACGTTAACTAGTCGTATGCAAATCTGATTAGTTTCTAAACATATCCTCAGTATACGCTAGAATGTTCAGATGTGCTGACCTACAAACACTGCCTCCACCAGGTGGTTGCAAACATGAAATACACAAAAAAGGACATAATAAAAATGACAAAGGAAAGTACTAGCTATGAAATGATACACTCAGCAGTGTTAAATTCTTTACTCTTCTGCAATTCACTCTATTCAAGATTACACAGTACGAGCAACATTATAGTTCTACCTATTCACATTTGGTAATCGCTCTGTTTGGCACTGTCCTGTGATGTATATTCGCGGTCGTTAATACAAGCGCGGTATACTGACATCAGCTATGGCAATTGCAATTATATTTAGAACTACACTCGCGACTAGCAACGTGAAGCCTCACCATAGAACGAAAAAGACATGTGATCAGCAATTTACTTTACTTCCCTCGCACGACCACTACAGTGATCTGACGCTTATCGCCCAAAGGTTCTCGGCTCAGCGAGATAACATAAATTCTACTTCACCATAAGCTTCCGTGGGCACCTCCACGGCTGCCGTGGAACACCAGACGATCCTCAGGCTCTCGCTACAAGTACTCTGTCCCAGTAACGAGGTCGCACACCTCGCCAGGACCAACCTCTTTCCTCGACGCTCCAGGAACACGTGTTTCTCAGTCGCTACGCTTTTTCGTAGCTCCTGTTCTTTTTTCTTCCCCCTTTTAATGTGTGTGGCCAATCATGTTGCTGGAAGGCGTTCGTTTCCGAGCGCCAACCAATCTCACTTTTGCAACCGACCGAAGCTTCTAGAAGCTTCCAGACTGTTCCAGAAGCTTCCGCTCCGGCCGTTGGGAAAACCACCTACACGCCGCCACGCGTTTTGTGAGCGAGCCCTTGTGTCTTCTTGTCCTCGGCCACGTGGTTCCCGCTAAGCCGCGGTCCACCCGCCCGGGGTTTCCAGAGTAGCTTACGGGCGCTGTGTCTTCAGCTCTCAGGTCTGACTGCCACGCTTGTGTCTTTCCCGTTCTCCCGCCAGCCTCCCGTCTCCGTCCACTTCACTATCGCCCAACGTGCAGATATTATGCTACAAATTAAGATCCCTGGCCGATGTCAGCATGGTTAATGGTTTTCTGTCTCGGTGTTTATACTTCCGGAGTGGTAGTTGTAATGTCACTCAAAATGATGCCACCTTACAACGAAAAACACACAGAGACACGTACAGCACACACACACACACACACACACACACACACACACATGCACACGCACAAACACACGAGCACATGTTACGACACGAGGACAAATGGAACCCCGTCTCTGGCGCACCGGGGAGTGGCCACATCTGCCCGAGGGCAGGGAGAAAGCTGTGTGCGAGGTACTCGTTTGTCGGATTGCAGCCTCGAGATATCCGCGGCCCGACCCAGCCCGCGCACGCACTCCCAGCTCCACACAATGCACGGTCGCCCACCTGTCCTGCCCGGGGCGGCCCTTCCGTCTCCGTGGCAACCAGGCTGCGCCACGGGTCACCGAACGGCCGCTGCCGACCGGTCACGCTTTCCTCTTCGCGACTCGGAGCACCAGAACATGCGAGGGTGAAAGTCTAGTGCCGAGAGATGACCGATGTGTCACGTACCTAGTGACATTCGTAGAGGTCTGGTTGTGGCGAAAACAGCTAATCCCCATCAAACTGATGAAGTTAGCACGCCGGATAGAAAATTCGTTACCCGCAGCAGAAATCTATCTTTCACCGTGCAACATCAGCTCAGCAAGGAAGAGAGTCAACAAGGTCTACAGGTATGCAAAGCTGTAAAACTACCGTAGGCTATTGTAAGTAAGAGTAGATTACGGCAGTTTTCCTAGTATCTTCGATCAGTTAAGATCATAAACACGTGACCTGTTCCCGCGATGTGTGACATACCTATCGATCGCTTTATTTGCATATGCAACAATGTGGATGTGGTGTGCGTACTGTAAGACCTTCGGTGCACACACCATCAGATTATTTGACTTGTCGCTCTAACGAAGTACGCGAGTGTCAGCAATATGTCTCGTGGTCTCATCGTGGTGTGTTTATCTTCTGCCGTTAGGTCAGACGATAGAAATGCCACTTGCACGCTTAGAGTAGCAGATTGACGGTGACCAACTTTAAACAGAACTTGATTAATTATCACACACATTTATTAAAATAATAAAAATCATAGACATTACGTAACTTGATTCTGGATGCTGTTTGCAATTGACAATCTGAAGTGCCTTTGGTCTTGGTACGTTAATCTTTTTCTCACATATCTCTGATACTTGACAAAGTGCCTATACATTTCTCTTCATGGCTATGTACAGGAATACGGTAATATTATTAGGCGCAGACTGAAACTTGACTACAGACTAATGCAGATTAATGCAGACTGACCAATCTGAGGTCTGTACACTCGTTATAATACCTCGAGCGTTCAGGTATCACTGCGCGAGTGTGATCCGCGAAGAGAAAAGGTTCTACGTTAGCAGCAATCTCATTGGCTGCGTTACATATTAATGCGCGGATCGGCAGAAGCAGAATTTGGTCCGTCTCTAAAACAGCGCCATCTCGTAGTGCGGAGACGGACGAGCGCTGCGCCTGCGCTGTTGTGCTTAGCGGGGCGCGCTCTAGTGGGAAAGTTGTGTACGCACTGACTACGCGGAACTATGTACACAACAGTGGATAAAATACTTTTTATATTATTGATTTGTATTATTTGATTACTATTTTGACAGGTTATTGTGTTGAATTTAGAATTCGTATATGTAGATTTTTTCTACAAATATTATCAATATTTTATGATTTATTCATATTTATTTTAAATTTTCTTCTTTTAGATACTGACCTCACCTAGAAACCAGAAGCGGCGACCAGGCTAGAAGGTGACTGAGGATATATATAAAGGGCCACGTAACCTACTGAACATTGTTGTTCTACATAGTTATCCCCTGTCTGTCGCTTAAAAATAAACAGTATTTATAGTAAAATATGAAATCGTTTATGTTTAATCAGGCTTTATTCGAAAACTGTTGATTTGTGACGTGAAACAGGGAGATGTTGTAAGAGGTCCGAGCAGATGTAATACAGATGTAATTTTATGTAAGAGGTCCGAGCAGATGTAATTTCGATGTATTGCTCATGCGCTGCCTGCGATATGCAAGGTATAAGAGAATCGCTGACCAGAGAGCAGTGTTGACTGTACGAACTGTGTAGCAGTAGCAGTAAGTTGTTGCCAGTGTGTGTGTCTGCTCTGGTCTGGTCTGGTGTATCATGTTGACTGGGCCGGTCGCGGTGCAGCGATGCCGGAGCCTGAGTATTATTGTATAAGGTAAAAAAAGCAGCCTCGCGCATATCTAGTAATATTATGTAAACTTCCATGTATATCTTTTAAAAATGTCCTAATAATAACAAACATTCATTTCAATTTAAAGATTTAATATTTTTTTCAATGCATGATCATTCCGATTGTTGCAAAAGAAAAATCATTTGCTTCCTTTCATAAATAACAAATGTATAGGCCAGCATTGCATAGAACTGTGCCGGAAAAGAGCTATTGTAAGAGCAGATAGTTGCCGAATTTATCGAGGTGAGAATTTTGCTTTTTGTTCAGAATGATCTTACAGGGCCATGACGCAGCACTGCTGTCGTCCAAATTTTACCATGTTACTGAATTTATTTTTTATTACGAGGTTTAGGAATTTTTCTGTTTCGAGCTTATATTAAATGAAAAAAGAATTTTGTGGGTACATTAAATGGGAACCAGTTTTGTTCTGAGGTTACACTAAAATTAGAATCATTAACCAAATAATATTTAAAATATATTTTTTGTGGGGAGGTTACACTTGGCGACATCCGGCCAGGATCGTATTTCTTTGTGAATCTCTGAGAAGTAGTCATGTATCTGCTCTTATTTACTTAAATGTAGTTTGCATCTGGCGCAACACATTTACTAATTTGTCACTCTTTCTTTCACAGATCATCGGCAATTTATTGTTCTTTGTTGTAATTGTGTTTGTCCCATTTTTGCTTCGTCTTTGTTTCATTTTTATGCTTAATTTCGGTTTGTGAAAAATGCCGCGAAAAACTGTTAACAGTACATCGCGATGTGCAATGAGTAAAACAGCCGACTCGAATAGCTTGACCGATAATATTTGCGACACTCAGTGCAATAATGATAATCCTCCATTTACAGACAATCAGTGCGTACCGACCACTAATATTGATTTTGATCCTAATGATGAGCAAACAAATCCAATTATGTCCAGAGTAAATGTAACAATTGATGACGCGGCACGTTCCGTTACAATGAACGCTGCTCAGTTTGTCACACCCGGTTTGCAAAATTTGAATTGTGAGCAAATAATTGTTTCTAACGAAGGTGGACAATGTACTCAAAGTACGTCAGATTTGTGTGATTCCGATGTAGTGGCCAACAGTGCACATCCAATTGGCAAACCTTTTTGTGAATCAGAGAATGACCAAATGGTTACACAAAAAGCGACAAAAGCAGATACACCATCACACAGCACAGAGAATACAGTAGCTAGTTTTGGCATGGATCGAGTTATAGCATTAATGCTACAACTTAATGAAAATCTCAAACAACAAATTAATGAAAATAATGAAATGTCAAACAACTAAATGAAAAACAAGATAACAATTCCAAACAGTTGAATGAAAATTTCAAACGGTTGAATGAAAAACACGACAACTTAAATGAACAGAACAAACAACTTCGTGAACAGATTACAGCCGTTGCCGTGCAATGTCACAATACTAAAGAACAATTACGTGAGGAAATTAAGGCTTGTGCTAGGAACAATAGTGAAGAAATTAGATCTGTGGCTCAAGAATTAAGTAATACCCATGCAGCCACAACTAAAGTACTTAGAGACGAAATTAGTGCAGTCGCTAAACAATGCTCTGAAAACGCAACACAGTTACGCGACGAGTTTAAATTAATGTCAGCAGAACTTTCACGCACGCTGGATGCGAAAGTAGAAGCGAAATTTGACCAACAGAACAGCCAAATTGACGAACGTTTTAATCAACACCTACAATACAGTGAAACGCGTTACCGTAAATTTATACAGGAACAGAATAAAGTAAAGCGACAAGTCATGGAAACAATTACTGCACAGAGACAGGAAGATAAGCGTAAATTGTTTACGATTGCAAAAACATACGTAGACAACAATATTGCTACAGTATCAGACGAAATTAATGCTATCAAACAGTTGAACACCGAATTACATGATGAAATCTCTGACCTTAAAACAAAAACAGACTCACACACAGGATCCCGATGCCATCAAAGCAGACGTTAAGAAATTAAACAAAACCACACGTAAAATACAAGAACAAATTAATGCTTGCAATACTAAAAACGACGATCAGGTAAAAATACTGACTGAAAAATATGATGAATTGGCCAGTCGTATTGATGTTATCGAAAGTAATAATGACATCAAATCAGACGATACGTCACCAGTTTCGTTTAATCAAACACCCGAATTCCAAAATTTACAGCAGACGATCAGTGAGATAGGTTCGTCCAATAATACATTACGTAGAAAATTGTCATCTTTACAGCACGAAGTGACGGAGATGAAAAATATTTCACCCTTTAACACATCACAGCATACGCCACTTTGCAAACATTTGTCAGACTTACACAGCCAGTATAATTTAGGTAATTTACAAAGAGTACGTGAGTTGGATTCCGAACAGTCACAGACAAATAGATTCTCATACAATCCTGAACCTGTTCAGACATACAGAGACGATAATTTTGATTACAAGCACTTTCTATCAGTGAGAAAATTTAAAGTATTTAAAAATGACAGAACACAGATTCACCCATTGGATTGGATACAACAATTTAGCTTTGCTTTTCCACCGACTTGGCCTGTAACACACAAACTTGAATTAATTTGCAGTTCTTTGGAAGGCGAACCGGCAACTCGTATGAGACCGATCGCGAGACAATGTTACTCGGTAGAAGAATTTCAGAATGCTTATCTGTCAGCGTATTGGTCAAAGACGACACAACGTGGAATCAATGATCAATTAATTAGTTTACCGAATTATGAGAACTCAAGTTTCTCCACTGTCACGCAATTTTTTGAATACATGGTCCAACAAAACCAGTACTTAAGTGAACCATACAGCGAATCTGCACTTATTCAATTATGTATTTCTCAATTACCACGATCATTAAGAGTATCAGTTTTAACAGGTCAGCAAAAAGAAAATATTTCGGCATTCAGAGATGTGTTACAGCTTTTGGAAGTTCAGCAGTCAGATTACTCCTTTATAAACAAACATTTTTCACATAATAACCAAGGTCAACAAGGATACAGCAATTACGATCAGCCACACTATTTCAATAGCAAAGCTAATAGACGCTTCAGGAACGACAACCACCAGAATTTTAATAACAGACAAAATTTTAATTATCAGTATCGTCAAAATTTTCAGCAACAGGAACCGCATTTTGGTAACAATAGGGGTTTTCTCAACAACAGCATCAAAACCAGCCGGTTAGCATACCTAACCAACAATGCAGTCTGCAAGGTCAACCAAGCTTTAATGTTTCGCCGCCTGCACGTATAGCATCAGCTCCACCAAATAGTAATGCACCGCAACAAGGAAACCAGTACGTACAGAAAACACATCATTTCAATTCCTATCGCAATGCGCCATATAGCAATGACTATCATGACAGACGTAAAAATAATGGTCACAATTTTCAGCGTACGTTTAATAACAGTCGGTCTTATCAGCAGCAAAATCATCCGCAACAACATATTATCATGAATGAACCAGACAGTAGATATCATCCCGAACGTAATACGTCAGGAAGGAAGAACAGTACAAATAGTGGAAATGCCTCAGCATCCTCCCGCAAATGATAGCACGTCAGATAGAATTTGACTAGATACAGTACAGGTTGCATCTTCCAGCAACGCAAGCAATACTTTTGACACGCAGAATCTTGTTCACGAAAATGTTATTACTTTTGACGACATCCGAGACACTCTTTTGCGGGAAAGACCAGTTATTCAAAAAACCATTTCACATGTTGTCATTGAAGTAAAGATTGGATCATCCAAATTTTCAGCAGTAATCGATTCTGGATCACCTATGTCAGTTATAAATGAGGAAACTTTCAACGAATGTAACAAAGAGAATACCTATCCTATATTACCATTAGGCAAAACTAATGTAAAAGGAGCAGTATCTGGTAAAGGAGTAGGTGTAAAATTACAGACACATTTATCATTTTGTATTGCAGGTCATACATTTCACTCAAATTTTTGGATTGTTCCGTTATTGACAATAGACGTTATTTTAGGTACGAATTTTCTGGTACAACACGACGCAATTATTGACTTTCAAAATTCCTATTTAATGTTAAAGGATGAAAATGTACAACTGGCATTAGAATTTCAGCACTCTTTATCTGCAGAAGAACAAACAATTAATCGTACAGAGGTCATTTCCGCATCACATAACATACACTGTCATTCCACATTGTTCACAGATACGTACGTACACAACGATAATACTCCAGACGAAGCCGACTATGACGTTATGCAAATGATTTCTGATAAAGTTAAACAGAGCCGTGCAAATACAGACGACGAACGCACGCAACTGCGCAAAATTCTTTTACAGCAAGCTCCAGTTTTTGACAACGTCCCTGGTACTATGTCCGGTTTTATGTATGAATTTCAAATTAAACAGCACGACACATTTAAAGCCAAACATTATCCCATTCCTTATATTCACAGAGAACAAGTTAAGAAAGAATTGCAAGTTATGCTTGACCAAGGAATTATTGAACCGGCAGTTAGTCCGTACATAAACCCACTCCATATTGTTAAGAAAAAGCATGGTTCACTTCGTCTCGTACTTGATTCGCGTCACATCAAGGACATTATTATTAATGAAACAGATCGCCCACAGACACTAGAAGAACTTCTACAGAAATTTCATGGTACTGCTATTTATTCCACATTAGATTTGAAATCGGGATTTTGGCAAATTCAGCTCCATCCGAACTGCAGAAAGTACACGGCTTTTCTCTGTTTTGGTGACTGTTATCAATTTTGTAAATTACCGTTCGGTTTAACTATTTCTTCAGCAGCATTTATTCGCGGTTTGAATAGTATACTTCCGACAGAACTTAAAGGCAGAATCACAACGTATGTAGACGACATTCTTATTGCAGAAGCTAACTGGTCTGAACACAATCTGATTCTTGAACAAATGTTACGAACTTAACGTGCACAAGGACTCACAGTTAATCTCAGCAAATCGCACTTTGGCAAAACTTCTATAAAATTTCTTGGACATGTAATTTCAGCAGAAGGCATTGCGCCTGACCCGGAAAAACTTCGTCTTACGTGACATTACTGTTCCTACGACGAAGAAACAACTACGCAGCTTTTTGGGTTTAATTAACTTTTTCATAAATTTATTCATTACTCTCCTTTAGACACCCCTAGATTATGTCAATTGACGGGTAAAAACACTATTTGGTCCTGGGATAGCCAAGCACATTCTGAATTTGTGAACCTGAAAGAAGCTATGTTGAACGCACCACTTTTATCACATCCAGATCTTACTAGAAATTTTTCCATTGCTACCGACAGTTCTAACACCGCTTTAGGCGTACATATTTTTCAGGAAATTGAAGATGGTACTACAGTAATTAAAAACATCGCCTTTGCGAGTCGCATTCTGTCACCTGCTGAACGCAATTATTCTGTTACAGAACTTGAAACATTATGTGTTGTATGGGCATTTACGAGATTTAGGAATTTTCTTTATGGAAGACACACTACCGTTTACACAGATCATAGAGCTATACAGTTTTTACTTTTCGCTAAATTTACACACGACAGATTAAGCAGATGGAAACTTTATTTACAAGAATTTAATTTTACAATTGTTCACATTCCCGGTACACAAAATATTGTGGCAGACGCACTATCCCGTTCTCTCAGCAAAAATCAGCAAGACATCGCAACCAACTTCTGCCAAGCAAATTTCAGCGTCATGTATATTCAACAAGTTGCATTTGAAAATTTCATTTCGTCGTCATTACGAGACATAGCACAAGAGCAGAGTAAAGACAACGTATGGAAGGAAATTAAACACCTTTGGCAAGATAGGAATAATGTTACCATTAGAAACCATTACACTGTACGCAATAATATTCTGTTTCGCCGCTCTCACCCTGACAGCAACAACTGGTTACTATGCATTCCTGACGAGCTTGTTAACAAATTAATTTGGTATACTCATTTAAGTTACGCACATTATGGAGCCAGAAAATGTTTTCTAATACTGAGACAGAACTGTTATTTTACCAACATGGAGAAACGTATTCGACGAGTTTCAGCGTCGTGTAAAATCTGCCAGAAAGCTAAGTCAGACATGACTTCACATATTCCTCCGTTACATCCCATTGTAGCTGTTAAATTGAGACACATGGCCGCTGTAGACATTTCTGGTCCGATTCCCGGAACTAATAGAGGTTTTTGCTACATCTTTGTCGCTGTTGAACTCACTTCAAAATTTGTTACCTTCACTCCGTTATGCAAAGCTACTGCTAAATCTGTTTCGAAAGCATTTGTAAAACATTTTTTATTTCATGTAGGGCATGTATTGAAAGTAATTTCCGACAATGGACCACAATTTCGATCTGCTATATGGACACGTATGTTACGAACAAGAAACATTTCTCCGATCTATATATCCAAGCATCATGCTTCTTCGAACCCTTGTGAACGAGTAATGAAAGAAATTGGTAAACTGTGTAGAATATATTGCCATAAAAGACACATTGATTGGGACACACAAATACTCTCATTCCAGGATGTAATTAATTCCATACCAAATGAATCTACTATGCTGTCTCCGACTGTTACACTGAAAAATGTTGAACCACCTAACAAAATTAAAGAATTAGTATCCTTTCCTACATCTCGTCAACTACGACACTATGAAATAATTGATATTGCGCTGAACAACATCAAACGTGCCGCAGAGCGCCGGAGAAGAAAGCAAAAACAGGTTTGTACACGCCGTGACTTTCACATTGGACAGAAGACATTAGTAGGTACACACTATTTATCTAACAGAGGAAAGAATAGATGTAGTAAATTTGAGCTTCTATATGCAGGTCCATACAGAATTCGCAGCATTCGTCACTCCAATGTAGTACACGTCGAAACTCTGAGAACCAGAAAAAGTAAAGGCAATCACCATGTCTCCAATATTAAACCCTTTATTGAATGAACATACTTTATGATTTATCACACTGTAATGCCTTTACCTAATTTTTATATGACCAATGATGCAATTATTTATATGAACACTTACTGATGATGATTTTTTTTTTTTTTTTTTTTTTTTTTGGCAAGTGCCCGGCAAGGTAAGGTTAGCAGGTCGCTTTTCTTGTTGTTACACATCAGACCGTGCACATGTTTCCAGATAAACTTACACATTTTATGACCTCTTATGCAATTATATCTATATGATTACTTACTGATGATTATTATATTTTTTCTTGGCAAGTGCCCGGCAAGGTAAGGTTAGCAGGTCGCTTTTCTTGTCGTTAAACATCAGATCGTGCACATTTTTGCAGATAAACTTACACATTTTATGACCACTTATGCAATTATATCTATGTGATTACTTACTGATGATTATTATATTTTTTCTTGGCAAGTGCCCGGCAAGGTAAGGTTAGCAGGTCGCTTTTCTTGTCGTTACACATAAGGCCATGCACATTTTCCAGATACACTTACATATTTTATGAACAATTATGCAATTCTATCGAGTGACATATTAATTTTATCAAATTCTTTCTCCATTAAAGTCTTCAACTCTCGCCTCTATCAACTACACAACGTACAAGCTGAACAGAAAGAAAGACATTTCTTGTCGTTATGTATCAGACCGTGCACGTTTTCCACTTTTTATCTATGTATGATTGTTTTCCTGTTTGTTTGTATGCACTATGAAATCTTTAAGATATAACAAACACCAGTTGACTTTGACATTTTTGCCTTAAGATATCTCAACATCGTGACTATTTTACATTTTTTTTTGCTACTACATTATGATACTCTGTGTACATTTTTGTACCTGCACACTGTCTATGTTTTTGACATATTACGTTTTCCGTCATGCTATGCTGTATGCTTAATTATAGCACTAGAAACCAGTTTTTATTTAATTGGTATATGATTTAAATGCACGACATTAATCATTGTTCATCATTTTCAGAAAGCAATAACGTGTAAATGAAATAAATGAAACAAACCACAGTGGATTACTATGAAATGGGAATTTCACCTTCGGAATGAACGAAAGAAGATGCAATACCTCCTCATGAAAAGTAAATGGATCAGAATTAACACACATTAACATGAATATACTATACACATCGTATGATAGCAGTCTTAACTAATTATTTTTCTTTCAGAATATGAGGCAATTGATGCAGGCTGTCAGGCAGAACTACACATCTTAGTTTTAGTGATGAAATACGCTAGAAATAAGGAACTCTATACTATGAATAGTTGTATGAAGTAAATGGTAATATGAATAATGAATAATGAAGTGTCTTTTTGTAGATGATAATGAATGATGATGAATAGTGATGAAGAATATGGTAATATGAATAATGAAGTTTTTCTTTGCAGGTGATGATAATAATAAAGTTATGGTGATATGAATAATGAAGTTTATGTTTACAGGTGATGATAGTGATAAATTTTATATGGCCACTAAACGCACCACTTTTAAGTTTTTCTTTGCAGATGAGGATAATGATGAAGTTTATATATTTACTGTTAGTTAAGAAATGCTATGTAGTTATTTAAGTATTTGTTGCAGTTCGTTTTGACAGTATGTCTTATGTCGCATGGTATAATGACTGAAGGTTTTGAAAAGGACAGCTAGAGTACATATATATTGAGTACACATTTCATTACATGTTAATTCGAAGTTCACTACCTTTCAGCATAATATGCGTTTCTTCTTTCAGCTTAATAATCCATTTTGTATTTTTTCTAGGAGAAGCTATTAATGAAATTAATGTGCTATAAGCAGTTAGTCATTAAACCTGGTCTAGTACTTGCATTTTTTTACCCATTTGTGTGTGTCATTCAAGAATGTGATCACATATACTCTACTTGTTTCATAACCTTGCTACAGCTGACTCATGACGAATGACGTTACCTATCCTCATTTGCAGCAATAACTCAAAAGCAAATATTTTCATGCGCCAGCAATTAATTATCGATCCCAACGCAATGCATTGCTAGCACAAAAAAAATAGACCTTGAGTAATAGTTACAGTGTGTTACATTTTAAATATGTCTTATGTCATTGGAATGATTAGTTCTGAGTAATACTGAATGCAAAGGGAGCGAAAGGCTATTTACAATTTGTACAGAAACCAGATGGCAGTTATAAGAGTCGAGGAGCATGAAAGGGAAGCAGTGGTTGGGAAAGGAGTGAGACAGGGTTGTAGCCTGTCCCCAATGTTATTCAATCTGTATATTGAGCAAGCAGTAAAGGAAACAAAACAAAAATTCGGAGTAGGTATTAAAATTCATGGATAAGAAGTAAAAACTTTGAGGTTCGCCGATGACATGGTAATTCTGTCAGAGACAGCAAAGGACTTGGAAGAGCAGTTGAACGGAATGGACAGTGTCTTGAAAGGAGGATATAAGATGAATATCAACAAATGCAAAACGAGGATAATGGAATGTAGTCAAATTAAATCGGGTGATCCTGAGGGAATTAGATTAGGAAATGAGACACTTAAAGTAGTAAAGGAGTTTTGCTGTTTAGGGAGTAAAATAACTGATGATGGTCGAAGTAGAGAGAAAATAAAATGTAGACTGGCAATGGCAAGGAAAGCGTTTCTGAAGAAGAGAAATTTGTTAACATCGAGTATAGATTTAAGTGTCAGGAAGTCGTTTCTGAAAGTATTTGTATGGAGTGTAGCCATGTATGGAAGTGAAACATGGACGATAACTAGTTTGGACAAGAAGAGAATAGAAGCTTTCGAAATGTGGTGCTACAGAAGAATGCTGAAGATAAGGTGGGTAGATCACGTAACTAATGAGGAGGTATTGAATAGGAATGGGGAGAAGAGAAGTTTGTGGCACAACTTGACTAGAAGAAGGGATTGGTTGGTAGGACATGTTTTGAGGCATCAAGGGATCACAAATTTAGCATTGGAGGGCAGCGTGGAGGGTAAAAATCGTAGAGGGAGACCAAGAGATGAATACACTAAGCAGATTCAGAAGGATGTTGGTTGCAGTAAGTACTGGGAGATGAAGAAGCTTGCACAGGATAGAGTAGCATGGAGAGCTGCATCAAACCAGTCTCAGGACTGAAGACCACAACAACAACAATACTGCATGATGTTTTCTAATCACAGACCTTGAGTAATAGTTACAGTGTGTTACATTTTCAATATTTCCTATGTCACTTGAATGATGAAAAATTTTTTGTACTATTCATTACTGGCTATATGTTTAGTAACTGGCCAATGAATGCCACTGTTTCTTATTTTAATTTTGTATTATGTCACCTACATGCTATTATATATGAATACCAGTAGCTTGATGCTACACTCCTTAGCTCCTGTTTTGAAGGATGACTTCTGATGGTTTGTAACTGGCCAAAGAGTGCCAATGATTACTATAACGATATGAATTATGTAAATGGTATGCCATTAATTAACTCTTGCTTTGAATGATCACTTTTAAATAATGAATAAAAATGGTTTGTAACTGGCCAATGAGTGCCAATATTTACTGTCATCAGATGACTTATGAATAATATTCTGTAATACTCCATACATAGTACAGAAATATTTAGTAACTAGGCAATGAGTGCCACCAATTAATCAAATCGATTGACAGACTAGTGTAATTCTTAATGATGACTAGCATAAGACTTAATGTCCTTCATCTTATGACCTAATTACCAGAAATTACTGCAATATACGTTTGTCCTGTCTATCCTTATGATCATGGAGCACTATATTTGGTTTCTGCACTAATTCTACGTTGGTGAAAGAGTGTGGTGTTGACACATCATGGTGTCCACTACCTTGAACAATGGAGATGTTATTATGGTTCCACTGTTTGGTGTACCTAATGTACCACCAAAATGATAACATTGAATATTCATACAACATTTCAGTGTCTTGGCTACACTGATTAATACTTCAGGGAAGAGAACTTCAGATTGTCTCACTTGGTGTTGTGCTTCTGTAGAAAGATACGGACTTGCAGCTACGTGCAACCTACTGTGCTACAACCATGATGCAATCCTTCCCTTTTCTATCCTAGTTCTCGTAAAATGGTAAAAAAATATTACAGAGAGTATGCACTTTATGTCATTTGTTAATATGTTTAGTACTCATTGCGTATACATTTTGTCATTGCTAGGTATGTTCTGTACTACAGTGGGTATGCACTTTATGTCATTTGTTAGTATGATTTGTACTCATTGCGTATACATTTTATGATTTCTTGATATGTTCTGCACTCAGTGCATGTGCACTCTATTTCATTTCATATTCTGCACTTATATATATATATATATATATATATATATATATATATATACATATATATATATATATATATATACTCTGTGACTGTAAACTTAGTTAATTAAGAAAAATTTGTTGCTCATGGCAAGTCTAATTGACTCACCATCGCTGCCAAATTTTTGCCTCCCCCCCCCCCCCCCCCCCCAGTGGAGGGTTATGTAAGTGGTCCGAGCAGATGTAATTTCGATGTATTGCTCATGCGCTGCCTGCCATATGCAAGGTATAAGAGAATCGCTGACCAGAGAGCAGTGTTGACTGTATGAACTGTGTAGCAGTAGCAGTAAGTTGTTGCCAGTGTGTGTCTCTGCTCTGGTCTAGTCTGGTGTATCATGTTGGCTGGGCCGGTCGCGGTGCAGCGATGCCGGAGCCTGAGTATTATTGTATGAGGTAAAAAAAATGCAGCCTCGCGCATATCTAGTAATATTATGTAAACTCCCATGTATATCTTTCAAAAATGTCCTAATAATAACAAGCATTCATTTCAATTTAAAGAATTAAATATTTTTTTCAATGCATGATCATTCCGATTGTTACAAAAGAAAAACCATTTGCTTCCTTTCATAAATAACAAATGTATAGGCCAGCATTGCATAGAGCTGTGCCGGAAAAGAGCTATTGTAAGAGCAGATAGTTGCCGAATTTATCGAGGTGAGAATTTTGCTTTTTATTCAGAATGATCTTACAGGACCATGACGCAGCACTGCTGTCGTCCAAATTTTACCATGTTACTGAATTTATTTTTTATTACGAGGTTTAGGAATTTTTCTGTTTCCAGCTTATATTAAATGAGAAAAGAATTTTGTGGGTACATTAAATGGGAATCAGTTTTGTTCTGCGGTTACACTAAAATGAGAATCATTAACCAAAAAATATTAAATTATATTTTTTTGTGGGGAAGTTACAATGTAGCTAAAATAAAAATTACAGATTTGTCATGTTGTTGTTGTTGTGGTCTTCAGTCCAGAGACTGGTTTGATGCAGCTCTCCATGCTACTCTATCCTGTGGAAGCTTCTTCATCTCCCACTACCTATTGCAGCCTACATCCTTCTGATTCTGCTAAGTGTATTCATCTCTTGGTCTCCCTCCACGCTGCCCTCCAATACTAAATTGGTGATCCCTTGAAGCCTCAGAATATGCCCTACCAAATTTCTCTTCTCCCCAATTCTATTCAATGCCCATCTAATCTTCAGCATTCTTCTGTAGCACCACATTTCGAAAGTTTCTATTCTCTTCTTGTCTAAACTATTTATCGTCCACGTTTCACTTCCATACATGGCTACACTCCACACAAATACTTTCAGAAACCACTTCCTGACACTTAAATCTATTTTCGATATTAACAAATTTCGCTTCTTCAGAAACGCTTTCTTTGCCATACCCAGTTTACATTTGATGTCCTCTCTACTTCGACCATCATCAGTTATTTTGCTCCCCAAATAGCAAAACTCATTTACTACTTTAAGCGCCTCATTTCCTAATCTAATTCCCGCAGCATCGCCCGATTTAATTCGACTACATTCAATTATCCTCGTTTAGCTTTTGTTGATGTTCATCCTATATCCTCCTTTCAAGACACTGTCCATTCCGTTCAGCTGCTCTTCCAGGTCCTTTGCCGTCTCTGACAGAATTACAATGTCAACTGCGAACCTCAAATTTTTAATTTCTTCTCCATGGATTTTAATTCCTACTCCGAATTTTTCTTTTGTTTCCTTTACTGCTTGCTCAATATACATATTGTTATATAGTGCCGGAAAAAGCAATTTCGTCAAAAATGAGGTAAAACTAAAAAATACCATTAACAAGAATATATCAAACTGTTACGGCGCAAAATCAGCGCCGGCACGCCAGTCGGGAACGACAGAGAAGAGAAGGCTGAGAGAAGAGGTTGCTAATCGCATGCTGACCGACCTCCTTCCAGGACGACAACGCGACAGCACCGGGCGCTAAGTAAAGACGACATAAGCGCGGCGCCCGACTGGTGGCAGTTCGCTTCGGTAGCAGCTTCTACGCCAGCCACTTCGTTACCCGACGCATCGTAGCCTCTATGATTAGCGATCTCTACATAGTACAGTTAGAGATCAGCAGTCACGGCAGTTCAGTTGACAGACTTTTTTTAGTGGCGGTCGCTAGGTCCAGAAGTGTTGTTTGCGTTTTTCTATTTAGAAAAGGCTGATTGTTTTGTTTGTCGCCTTTGCTTGCGACGCATCTGTGTAATTGCACTTGTGGATGATCATGTATAAACGACTACAAGAATTCTCAGGTCAAATTTAAGTATCTGTACTTGTTGTAATAAAACTCATTAATTAATACGAGTTGTTTGGTTGTTTGTCTAGCGAGAGAACTTTATCAGTCAACATCCTTGTAATGTGGCGGCTCTCTTCGTCAATCAGTGACTTCAGCTGGATATCACATACCAGTAGAGAATGTCTAGCGAGTATGCAGGTTTGCTAGACACATTAAAATGGCTCTGAGCGCTATGGGACTTAACATCTATGGTCATCAGTCCCCTAGGACTTAGAACTACTTAAACCTAACTAACCTAAGGACATCACACAGCACCCAGTCATCACGAGGCAGAGAAAATCCCTGACCCCGCCGGGAATCGAACCCGGGAACTTAGACACAACACAAACAATGCTTCAATACTTCGTCTAGCTTATATTAAACATGTTTCTCTTATTCATAAACGACTTTCGCAGTTATCAATAATAACAGGAAACTCTTGCCTTTGATCTTGATGAGGAACTTGTACTGAGTACAAATAATATCAATAATGACATAAAATTTTTGTGTTTGTGCATGTAAATTGGACCTACACCCAAAGTAATTGCTTTGGTTTCATAAATCGGCAGAAGTTACGAGAGCGCCAACTTTTGTTAGTAATTTGTTAAGGTATACAGTACACGGTGTACTAAGACAGAATGATTTGTGGTTCTAATTATGTGCAAAACAGACATATAAACGAAAAGAGAAGTCGTCGGTTGCCAGTTCCTATCACACATTCATTTAGGTTTCTTTCCCTACCAGTGCTACCACTACTACCGCTAATCGCACCAGTAACTACGTCATTTATGTACTGTACCAAACCTACCGGACCGTAGTTTCGATAGAGTGCAACTCTACGGGTCTATGATTTATTTATTTCATTAACAGTACAGAGTAACCTACCGCCTTCAATGTAAGGTGGGTCGGATGCTTCTGAATCTAATAGCAAAGGCCGCGCGTGGTAGCCGCGCGGTCTCGGGAGTTTTGTCACGGTCCGTGCGGCTCGCCCCCGTCGGAGGTTCGAGTCCTCCCTCGGACATGGGTGTGTGTGTCGTCCATAGTGTTAGCTAGTTTAAGTTAGATGAAGCAGTGTATAGGTTTCGCGACTGATGACCTCTGCAGTTTGGTCCCATAAGACCTTACCACAAATCTGCAAATTTTCTAATAGCAAAGACTTCTCATTGTTATAATCTTATTCGTATACAGTTGTTAATGCTTTCTTTTAATAGTATCAAGAACATAATATATAAAGATTTCTCTGAAGTTACAGCGAATTGAGTGCTTAACAACTGTTAAAATGGATCCATGTAATTTGTTACTACCTAGTTGATGAGAATTAATTTATATAATGCAAATGTCAAAGAAAAATTTAAAAAAAAGCAAATGTAACACAGTGAGCGTGGTGAAAATAGTTTGTAGTATGTAGAGGGAAGTGATATGCTGTATTTGGATGTGTAATACAGTCTAAGTAGCATGTTGGTTAATAATGGCCTATTTCTACCTATTTTAGATGAGAAGGTCTCGAGGTATTCTCATCTGAAATGGTTTGTGCTAATGTATGTTCACACAGATTATACAGATTAAATGCTGATTGAGCGCTTCATACATGGAATACATGAAATTTAGCTTTACATGAAAGATATACTTAAATTTGTAACTTGTTAGTAGAAATATAGTTCATTGCTACCTAAATGCATTATTCCTTGAATAACTTAATACATCTCTGATATATAAAATTCACTGATTTTAGCTTTGAATAGAGAAGAGAATATACTTCTGTCTGCACACAATAAGACGAGTAATACATTACTGCTTGTCTGCAGTATACTTTAAACACTATGCAGAATGCCATTGTGGAGGAGGAGCCTCGGAATAAAAGTTCTTCGAGTCTTCTCCTACCAAGCGACATTACCTTATTACTACAGTCTTAGTATGTGGTGCCGGTGTATTTTGTTTGATGACTGTTGTGTTGTTTGTTACTGTGTTGTGGCATGCAGTGTCATGCATTGTTGGTTTTGGTCCCTTACATGTTGAACCCTTCTGAGTCATGTTCACTTAGTGTTCCTTGCTCGGTTTCGGAATCTGTGGTCGTGTTTGTGTCTTCCCATGTGGTTTGTTGTGTTGTTTGTGCTTGTGTACGCCGCCTTCCATATGGATTTTGGCGCTTGTATTCTTCGTGCAGTGTTCGATACAATATCGGGATTACGTATTATTCTGGCGATGTCATTGTCGTTCTGTATAGGTCTCACTTGTGCTAGCGTGTTGCACAGCAGTGTGAAATGTTTTGGTGTCCCAGTTTCTCCGCATACGTGTACTTCATCGTTAGTTAGTCCCACACGGATTAAATGTACCGGATACGGTCCGTGACCTGTCAGGAAATGGACCATCCCCCGGTTTGGGTCGACATGTTTCAGTTGTAGTCTTTCGTGTACATCAGGAAAGAAAGAGCGTACTCGGCGACCCTTATCGGATGCATCCCACTCTCTTTGACATGTTTGAATCCGCCATTGTTTCATTTGTGTTTTGTTCATAATGTTGGTTCCCGTAATTGCGGTGACATTATCGAGCCTGTCCCTCTTAAGCCAGTGAAGTACAGCTCTATAACGCATTGTTATGTCTATAGGACAGGTCCCCATCACAACGCAAAGTGCCTCTAGTGATGTGGTGTTGAAGGCTCCGCTCATTCTCAGGAGTACACTACGTTGACCTCGTCTTGCAGTTATCTTGTTAGTCTGTATGTTCAATTTGTGAGCCCAAGTACTTGCGGCGAAGCATTCGATGGATTCAAATATCGCAATGTGGTAGGTCCTTATCGTCTTAATAGGTAATTTGTATTGAGTTGTGTTTAGTCTTCCTAGTTTGTGCATAATTTTGGAGGTTTTGTCAATTGTCAATTTTATATTATGGTTGAAAGTCTGTTTTTGGTCTAGATGGAGTCCTAGATAAAGTGTGGCTTGCTTCCTCTGTATGCTTGTATTGTCTAATTTTAGAACTGGATACCTCTGTAGAGTCCTTCTGAGCGGTAAATATACAGTTTTGTTGGGAGCGATTTTTAATTTATTTTCTTCGCACAAATTGTTAATTTTCTGAAGCAGTTGGGTGCCTTTTCTCTCTAGTGCTGCTCTCGAGTTGGCTGACACCATTACGAGCAGGTCGTGTGCGTAAGCCACCACTCCTCTTACCCTTTACCCTGTCGTCACTGTCCAGCGTGTTCAGCAAAGGGCTCGATTGCGATATCCCAGAATATTGGTCCGCAGGTCGGGTATGTGAAATCCAGCTGAAATCACTGATTGCTGAAGAGATCTCTTTGAGCTGCCACATGTTGATTGCCATGGTCCACCCATTATGCTAAACAGTACCAGACATTTTCTATGGTATTAAAATCACGTTATTTAGTTTGCCAGCCGAGGTGCGGTAGACTGCCTGAGTGTTCATCAAACCAGGAATACATGTCTGCAGTTGTGTGAAGACGGCTGTTGTCATCTTAGTAGATATTCCCCTGTCCACAGAACATTCATCATGAACATATGCAGAGTCAGCAACAACTGGCCTCTGGAAATGTTGAATTAAGCATCCAGGTTCATGTTCACGGCAACCTGAATGAACAATCCCAAGTCACCAAACAATAAACACGACCAAAACATGAAATTACTACACTCCCCTAAATAACCATTTCAATGCTTCGCTATGACATCAGTGCACTAGTCGCCTTTCATTAGTTGTGAAAGAGGCCGAAAAGCGACTCGCCAGACTACAGTACAGGCGGTCCATAAATTATATAAGATTATTTAAGACTTTAATATCTTTAAAACTGTGCCAGATATTAACAAATGGTTTCCAACGTGTCATAAAATAAGTTACTGTATAAAGTTTTCTTTCTTCATTCACACATATCAATGTGTGTGCACCCTTAGTGACACGGATAATGACTTCTCGGAATTCCATTTCTCTTCACATACAATTCAAAATCTGCACGGTGACATATTCAAATACTTTGAGAATGCATGCCTTCATATCCTGTAGGTCTCTAACGTTGGTTCGGTACACCAGGTCCTTTACAAAATCCCATAGGAAGGAGTCTGTCGAGGAGACCGTGGCGGCCATAAAATTGGGTCATCTCGTGCAGTACACCTACCCGGAAACTTTGCATCTAGAAATCGACGGGCATTTAGGGACCAATGGGGTGCTGTCGCATCCTGCTAGAATATGATATCAGGTTGCAGCTGTGCCAATTGTTGCAGAGCAAATCTTGCAACATGTCCACGTAAAGACCACTGTTAACGGCACACTCGATGAAAAGGAGAGGACGAATGGTGCAACTGTGCACCAGTTCGCACCAAACGTTGACTTTGGGTCTGTGTGATTCCATTTCACTTGTAACATGAGGATGCTGTGAACTGCATACACGATCGTTAGGACAACTCAGTTTGCCGGATGCACGAAACGTTGTCTCATCAGAGAAACAAATGTTTTCCAAGAAACCATTGTTTGCGTCTGCCATGCCTCTGCAGACTGTTCCCGCAGAGGTTTGTCTCTAGGCTTCAGAGCCTTAAGCAGCTGCACCTTGTAGGGATGTATCCGTAACCTGTTATGCAAGACATTTTGTACTGTTGATCGTCTCATTTCCGTCGTACGCACCGATCTTGTGCAACTCCCTGCAAACGCCTACCGTACGTTGTCCGCGCTGGCCTCTGAAGTACTAGTAGATGGGCGACCCGCTCCCTTTTTATGGAGAACACTACCTGTTTCTATAAATGACGTATGCCAAGCCCGAATAGTTGCTCGGGACTGTGGTTGCCGAAAGTTTCGTTGCACTTGGGTGTCGGACGTCTTCTGTATGAACCAGTCCACCCACTGAGCTTTCTCGTGTGGCGTCCACGTTTTGTTAGGTTTTCAAGCTAAATTCTGCGTCCAAACTGCGTCACCTGGAAGGTAAAACAAAATTTATTAGTTATCTTATCAGATGTTATTAAAATCTTAAGTTGCACCGAGCGACGTCGCACAGTGGTTAGCATATTCGACTCACATTCGGGAGGACGACGGTTCAAACCCGCGTCCGGCCATCCGGATTTAGGTTTTCCGTGATTTTTCTAAATCACTTCAGGCAAATACCGGGATGGTTCATTCCAAATGGCACGGTCGATCTCCTTCCCCATCCCTCCCCAAGTCGAGCTTGTACTCCGACCCTAATGATCTCGTCGTTCTCCTCTCAAGCTGTAAAGATAATATATGGACAACCTGGACATCGCTCACAATTTTCTCTCAGAGACTGGCTGACACGGATGTGCATTCACTGACAGCAGCAGTTCCTATCGAGTTGGAAACAGATTGTCATCTGACAAGGCGTCAAATTTGTGACTGATCCGTGTCGGTTAGGATTTTCTTACGGCCACTGCCCTCAGGCCGTGTTACATGATTGAGAGTGCTACACTTCTATTTGTAGACATGCTGGACAGCCTGCGTTGATACGCCAACAAATCAGACAACTTCGTTTACAGTGGCCACACGATAACTCCTTTCTGACACTCCGTCACTTATCCACACGTACCCACCTTACTGCGTTGATACCACAAAACCAACGGACACACATACACTACTTCATCAGCATGTTTTACGTCAGGGTTGGAGAGTTACATCAGTTACTGCAGTCGGGTCTACACTATCGACAGCGCTCCAAAGCGGCCAGAGAGCTCTTTGAAGGTATGGTTAACATTTGTTCTGGTTAGACTATCGCTGTCAGTTTGTTGCGCTACTCAAATAGTTTAATGGGCGGCTCGATAGCTCCCAAGACTCGACAGTGAGCCAGACCTGGATCGAATCCGCTCCGTGGATGGACATCATTTGGTCTGGGGTGGTTGTTAAATGGTTTCCCACACCTGTTTAGACAAATGCTGGTCTGGTCCCCAATCTCCAGTTATTTATTTAGCGTATGGCATTTAGACACAATTGTTATTACAATCAATATGCAAAATTGTAATAATTTGGCATTAGATATTCTTACAGTTATTACAATAGTTATACAGAATTATACAAAATTATACAAAATTACACATAATACACATGTTACAGTAGTTATACAAAGTTATAGTAGTTTGGAAGTAATTACAAACAAACATCTAATGAGTTAATATATGCAATTGATTCTGGAGTCGCCATCAGGAAATCTTCTGGAGTCCCATCATAGGCTGTCCTGGGGCAGTCTTCTATTATGTGCTGGATAGTTTGATTTTCTCCACATTGACATAGCGGCGATTCTGTCATGCCCCACTGGTAGAGGGAATAGGCGCATCTGCCATGTTTAGTTCTAATTCTGTTTAAAGTTGCCCAGGTTTTGCGTGATAAGTCAAAACCTGGAGGCTTCTGGGAGATACATGGAAGTTTGCTGATGTTCTTTAAGGACCATTCTTGGTGCCAGGCGCTGGTTATGTTGAATTCTTCCTCTGTTGCAGATGTGGCTATTGCGGCTCAGTAAACATAAGACAGTTAAAGTAACACACCTTCTCTCCCTTAGGTTATCTGACTATTGTGGAGTGTGCAGTAACCAAATGAAAACCAAAACAGTATGAAATTATGGTATGCACTAGGAAAGCGATAGAGAGAGATTTACACTAGTTTGTTTTCAGTTGCCGTTTCGAACAGTGACCATCTTAACACAATTACAGTAATCTACTGCGTGTGCCTAAAAACCGAAAACTCTTTGCATTCATAGTGCGCCGTGCATCTGTTCTTTCGGTCTTGCATTCTCTCTAGAAACAACATTCGTCTAAGACATAATTCATAGGTATCGGTAAATATGCAAGCAATCTGAGTCGAGGTGCCGATCCAGAGCTTAGTTCTCGGTGCGTCACGGTTTCTTACTGTCTCCCTTCGACGATTCCATCCCCTCACCATCTTCCAATCGCAAATATTATTTGCAGTCGTACACACATTAATGTGCCAAACCTGCGATTTTAATAAAAATACTAACAATAAAATATTTTAATATGACCACAATAATTTGTATACATCACTAGGCTCCCGTACTTAATACGTCGAGGTGACAAAAGTCATTGGATAGACACATTTACATATGCAGATGCCAGTAGTACCGCGTACAAAGGGTGTAAGAGGACAATTCATTGGTGGAGTTACCACTCCTACTCAGGTGATTCATGTGAAAAGGTTCCCGACCTGATTATGACCGGACGATGGGAATCAACAGACTTTGTCCGCCCCGGTAGCTGAGTGGTCAGCGTGACAGACTGTCAATCCTAAGGGCCCGGGTTCGATTCCCGGCTGGGTCGGAAATTTTCTCCGCTCAGGGACTGGGTGTTCTGTTGTCCTAATCATCATCATCATTTCATCCCCATCGACGCGCAGGTCGCCGAAGTGGCGTCAAATCGAAAGACCTGCACCAGGCGAACGGTCTACCCGACGGGAGGCCCTAGCCACACGACATTTCCATTACCGACAGACTTTCAACGTGGAGTGGTAACAGGAGCTAGAAGCATAGGACACTCCATTACCGCAATCGTTAAGGAATTCATTATTCCGAGATCCAGTGTCAAGAGTGTGCCGAGAGAACCAAATTTCAGGCATTACCTCTCACCACAGGCAACACAGTGGCCGACAACCTTCTCTTAACGGCGCAGACCGTACGAAGACATGGACCAAAGTTGTCAACAAGACACTGTGCAAGCTGGTGGTGGCTCCATAACGGTTTGGGCTGTTTTTACATGGACACCACTGGATTCTCTGGTCTAACTGAACAGATCATTGACTACAAATTGTTCATTTCGGCTACTTGGAGACCGTTTGCAGCCATTCATGGGCATCATGTGCCCAAACACGTCAGCGAGCCACATTTTCTTCGCGATTGGTTTGAAGAACATTCTGGACTGTTCGAGTGAATGATTTGGCCATCCAGGTCGTCCGACGTGAATCTCATGGGACATTTACACGCACCGGCAGCTCTTTCGTAATTATGGACGGCTACAAAGGCAGCGTGGATCGATATTTCTGCAGGCAGCTTCCAACGACTTGTTGAGACACTGCCACGTCGAGTTGCTTCACTAGGCCGGGAAAAAGGAGGTCCGACTCGATGTTAAGATGGGTCTCACGGCTTCTGTCACCTCACTGCATACATCTTTAGTATAACATATAAGAAACTGCAATCGCCCAAAACTCTCAGAACAACGTGTGTCATGCATTGCATTTAAGAGCTATAATAGTAACAAACTGTCACACTTTAGACAACTTTACAATTTACACAATATAAACTCAAACTGTGCCTTCACCATTATCTATATTTCACAAAGTGCTACCACTTTGACCAAAATCGCCGGGAGCATTGAGGCATTCATCCCAGTGACCCATCTGCTTGGATATACCCGTTTGGTGAAACATCGTCTGCTGCTGTGTGAGTAAGTCCAATACGCCTGCTGGACATCCTCGTTCGACGGGAACCGTTGGCCGTTCAAGGCGTTTTTTAAGGGACCGAAGGCTCGATAATCGCATAGGAAGAGATCAGGACTATAGGGCCGGTGCTCGACTCTCTTCCACTTGTGTTTGCGTCACTTCTGCGTTACAACACCTGCGATATGAGGATGGGCGTTATCATAAATTAGCAGCATCCCTTGTTTCAGTTTTTTCCAACGTTTCGGCGTAATTACCCCATACACATTGTCCGATTGAAGTTTATCGGTGTTTGTTCTTTGGCAGCCAAGAAAAGAATAACAGCACGTTGATCCTGTATGGCCGCATTTGGCAATCACGTCCCCATAGTTCAAGTTTCCCCATTTACCGCACCAAAGAGACGAATGCCACAGTAATCTCTTGTTGAAATGTCGGTGCTTGTGTACCCGCAACCTAGTCACGTTATGTTGAATTTACGCAACGGCAACGCCCTAAAACGGAAACTTTTCGATCGCTCCTTATATTTCCCCAGTCCTACTGAAATGCGTGTGGGAGGAGTTGGTTGTCGTGACCCTATTGAGCTCTCTTCTCCCCTTGGACTCAGTCCTGTATTTGAGTGATGTCTGGCTCTCTCCACTGCATTGCAGAAATGGCTTTGAGCACTATGGGACTTAACATCTGAGGTCATCAGTCCCCTAGAACTTAGAACTACTTAAGCCTAACTAAGAACATCACACACATCTATGCCCGAGGCAGGATTCGAACCAGCGACCGTGGCAGCAGCGCGGTTCCGGACTGAAGCGCCTATAACCGCTCGGTCACAGCAGCCGGCACACTGCATTGCAGACCACAAATGGGAGTTGTCCGCCTATTAGCAATAAATTGATTAAAGCATGATTAAATAAAAACAGAGGACTACCTGTCCTGGGGAGACGCTCAAAATGTCGATCGCCATTACCATGATAGATAGTACAGCGACGAACTAGAGACTTACAAGCTCAAGAGAAATATAATGTTAGAGTTTGCGAAGATCCTAGAACAGTAGTCAAGAACAGTACTCAACGTGAATCATATAACACCAAAAGAAGAGAAAGCTGCCCTCCGAAAACGTCGACCACCACCAATCCATTATTTCTCAAACATTACCTCAATGTGAATCTAGCATCGAGTGCGAAGTTTTCGGGCGCCTTGTCTTGTGGAACCATGCAATCCGGCTTATTCTAATTGTAAATCTTCAGTACATATGAGAGTACATGTTAAACAACAGTTTTGGGGGTTACTCTATCCAGTCTCTGACGAAACACGCATGACTGAATTTAAAAAATTGTTGACAGTACATTCACCGCGATCTTTTATTGATAGAGGCGACTGTCCAACGAGCTGGTTTTTGCCTTCCACACTTGGTTACCTCACTGGTGAACGTGTAAATATAGTCTCGTGTATGTGATGTACTTAAACAGATAACTGGTAGTTCTCTGCATGTTGCTGAAGGAGCTACTCGACGTGGAAATCTCGCTGGCTGGAATAAAGCACTTTCTGTGGATGCTACAAGTGTCATTGTTGTTCATGCAAGATATTCAGAACAGTTGCCTTTTGTCCAAGAGCTCACGCAACACTCCGATTATTGGGAGCTGCATTGTCAGCAGTCAGGTTCAAAGCGTCCCCTTCAGGATCAGGTGCTGTGACAATTCTTGCACGACCATTAGGCTGCATGTTAACACAAAAGGATCCGGTTTTCCATAGGCATCTACTGTATATACAGATGCAAATGCACTACGGTGAGGTTATCGTGGTTGTAGTAACAACTCTTCATGCCGTCGTATTACGTGTCTTCCACTGCATCCCTCGACCTCGAACACTAGTTCGTTGCAAGTCGGTTAACTCTGCTCAAGCGAACTCATCCACACTCTGTCACCAAAATTAACACATCCGGTAATAAAACCTGAGGCAGGAATGACGAATGGGCAGTGTGGCATTTCATTGTCTTGCAGTCATAGATTATCATGAATAAATAGAAATGTTTCCCTTTGAAACACGCCTCACACTCCGTTTCAGACGAATTTTGCACTGGTGTTCGCAGTACAAGGTAGCTGCAAGGGGAATCAGAGTAACGAACGAAACATATTACCCTGCAGGGAGCTTCTGATTATAGTGGATTCCTTCTGTTAAGGCTCTTAGCAAATAGGCCCGATCAGTTTCTGAATGTTTATGAGTTTACGCTCATTCTGTATGCCGGAAAACGATACTGTAATATGAGTTTGAATTCGTCGTACATGTTTCATGGTGGCGGTGAAAAAGTGGTGAAAAGATTATCATTTTTTATATAGACATCCTGAAAATTGGAACTAGGCCTTTCCAGTGGAAAACAGTCATCATCGACTAAAATGTTCGTGTGAACGAATGAATCGCACAAAGAAGCTGTTGTAGTCAGTGATCCGAAGACTGCATACTACATCTATTTTATATTCTCACTGTATTCATCATACGGCTCCCTCCATTATGAGCGTGCGGGTGCTATTCTGTCATTCTGCGTAACGGATTAATCTGAGACGTACCCTTTACCCTGTGGCTCCTGCAAGATGCAATTTCCACCCCCACACCACTACAGAAGTCAGACAGACGATCCTTACGTTCTAAAGAGAAATGCCTCAAAAACTTTCAGCAATAAATATTTTCTGGAGTCGTCTGCTGTAAGGAAATGACACAAAAATTCACAAAATTTCTTACCTAACTAGTGAGATACTTGGGTACTGGAGTAGTGCTAGTTAGCGTGAGTAAAACATGAAACTAACGAAAATTATTTATTTTGCAAAAATTCTGAGAAATCACAATGGCACTTTTAGTTATGAACTGAAAAAGTTATTTCCGGGTTCTTTACGGAATGTGAAGTTACCTCTTAAGGATAGGATTCGATAATGAAATTTCTATACAAAGTTTAAGATTGTTATTGTCTTGGCAGAATGGCTGAGAGCCGCACTTACTCAACTTGAATAATTATCCGTTAGAATGTTGCTAGGTAAGGTCGAGGCTGTCACGTGTGAAATGCAGTGAAGTGTACTGTTGTGGAGGAAATACAGGGCTCGCAAGAGCTGTTGCACACAATACCGTAAGCTGCGATGACTGCTGTCTGCGCCGCTCGCTGCTGACAAATAAGATAACTCTCGTTCTATCTGGATTGACCTTCGTCAATCAAACTCTCCCTATGCCTTGATGAAGTCAAGGACTCCTATTCGCCCCTTGTCTAATTATTGGTGTGGTGCAGCGGTCAGATAACCAGTCCACCGTGATGCCACTCAAAAATTTGCTTGCAGGCGTTTAACTATAACTCTGTCCGTTCACGCCACACAATAAGTGTGGTGGCCAACATAGTGACCAACGCTTAATCGTAAGGACTCAGTATAGAGTCACATACCGATTCGCTCTCAACAGAGGTGCTCTCCTAGTGAAGTACTGAGGAGAGACTTGTTCCTTGCTCTTTGAGTACACGTACGAGCACACACGCTCTTGTTACGTGTTCTCGCTCCAAGAGCGACAACAGAAAGGCCCCTCTCTACACCAGATGTGAAGGGGTATATCTTTCGGTCTCTTCCATTACTACTTCAGCTCAAGGTGTCAGGAATATCGTCTGCCAATCAGCATTGCTCTTCTAAAACGGGAGAAAGACGTTTCCTTTAAGGCGACCAATCCGGAAGTCTCTAGCATCAGCATTTGGCATTTGCTGTCTCCCTGTGAAAACCTCTAAAACTGGGTGCTATGTTTGTAAAGAATGCATAGGCTGGATGCTCCCACACAATGTAGCGGAATTTGCTTTTAAGCCGAAAATGGGGACATTCTCCCTTTCACTTGGGCAAACGCTGTCTGCTCTACGGGCGGTCGCTGGCCGACGTAGATAGGTTGACTCGTCCTCTGAAGGGACCAGCCTCCTGGCATGCGGTTTGCCTCACCCGAACTAAAGGCTTTTGACTGTCCTGTTTTGAATGTGTGTGTGTACGCTAGCCTCGAGTATTTCAATTTCGGTGGGCATTTGCGATTTACTTGTTATTTACATATCGTATACATGAATTCATACAACGTTGACTTTATCTTATCGAGTTTGGGTTCGAATGAAGCGTCTTGATGTGCAGAATGTGATTGTGAGGGCGGAATATGTAAGCAATGAAGGTCAGGAGACCACGACGTCTTACACTATTATAAAACTGACAGTTCCCAAATACCTCTGGATGTTTCTTGTGAGTTTATCGCTCTTTTTAGGTAGGTTCCACCATAAAGATCTTCTTTTGCAGAGTCGACTGAGCCTCTTTATTAGTCACAGAATCCAACCACCTAATCTTCAGCATTCTTATATAGCGCCACGTTTCCAAAGCTTTGCTACCTTCCTGTCTGCAGTGTAACATATATGTTTAATTTCCGCGGAAGGCTACACTTCACACGAATACTTTCGAAAAACTATCCCCAACTCTTAAATTTGTGTTAGATGTTCCACTACCTGTGTTTGTCGACATTCATCACAGAACCACTTTTCAAAACACTAATCATTCCGCTGAACTGATCATCCACGTCCTTTGTCATCTCGGACAGAATTAGAATGTTATTAGCGAACCTGAACTTTTTATTTCTCCTCCTTGAATTTTAGTTGTCTTTCCTAATTGCTTCTTGATCACCCTTTCTGCTTCCTTACTGTACGAACTGAACAACATTGGGGTTAATATAAAGCCTTGTCTCTCTCCCTTCCCGACTAGTGTTTTATTTTCATTTATTTCGACTCTTACATCTTCAGCATGGTTTCCGTACAAGTTACATGTATATTTTTATTCCCTGTATGTTTTGCTCCTTGGTTAAGCGCCGGTCTTCCGATTCAAAGGTACCGGGTTCCATCCCCTGTTAGTCTTACAATTTTCGTCTATTGCTTCGCGCTTCTTTCCCCTGTGGCACTGTTTGTAATTTAAAATAAGATTCAGAGAGCTCGTTAACTGTAGGTCCTTCTGCAATTTGCTGGGAAAGACACTTTAGGGACATAAGAACATGTCCCGTAAACCACAGTGGTGTTTAAAACATCCTTCGTGTAGATGGCAGTAAAAGGTTCTCGGTTTTCTTGCGGCGAGAGTTTTCAGAGTATCATCCACGTTTTTGAAGGTTCGGAAGGCATGTTGTCTCCTTCTATCTTCTGGCTGACTTTGCCAGAAGATGGGCTGACAGAACATGTCTTCCGAAACATCGAGGACATCGTATAGATTGGCGCAAAGACACCCGAGAAGATTTTATTGCACTGAAACGCTGCGATTATCCTTATTTGCATTTGAGATTTACCTTTATTTTAACTTCATAACTGCATAGAAAAGATATAGAACATCATTTCCTGATAGCCCGTATGTAGTAGCCCTTTTCGCTATTGTAGTCACCTTGGCCAGTTTCCTGCTGAAGGTAGAAGGATGAGGTACTTATTTGGCCTGAAAATGATGGGCGTGTTTTTCCCTGATCTTTCTAAGTAGAGGGCGGTCTTAACCAGCTAGACTGATTTTAAGAGTGAGTAGTTTCTCCTCTACGGCCGATTTTTTTCCAACACTCGGAGGAAATCTTCTGAAAGTTCGTGACAGGAAAAACAGCACCTTACAGAAGCTCTGTCAGTGGGAGCAGGGAATGTCCAACGGAAGGTCCATTGTGGTACTGATACTAATTGGATGAAAGAGCTGAATGTTAAAGTTCGGGATCTGGCGAAATCGGGAGTCGAGCGGTGAAACTGCTGGGCGATGGAGTCGCGGGTTTTGGAGAGTGGAGTTGATTAGCTGGTTGAACTGGAAAGGTAGCTGGTGTGTGTGCTTAACGTTTCTACCGTTTGGTAGAAAAGTATTAGATTGTAGCGAGGATGTACACAATCAGTGTCAGAGTTATCAGACCAAGTTGAGATGCCATATAGCTATCTGGACGTTGGCGTTTTACTGAACGAGACGTGTTGCCGAGATTTTTACTGAAGCCAATAGATTATATTTGTTTCTGCATAAATCTGAATGTGATGTTCCTCGTCTACCCCTTGACTTTGAACTGTGTTCTTGATTTCTTGTTCTGGAGATAATTAGGAGAAGTGTGTATGGAGGGTGTGTATGAACTATTAGCAGTGTACATATTCCATTCCAGTGTTCTAATGCTAGCACTTCCTGAAAGTGTTGGATTGCAGCAGGTCATTTTAATTACTGATTTTGGTTGGGTGAGAAGTTCACCCTGTCAGCATCTCGCCGATCCAAGTTTGGCTGGCGACCCATATTTGGACGGAGTTGATGGTGTAACGGGTATAGAATTAGTCTGGGTCCTCCAACAAATCAGTTATCGGTTAAATCAGCGCAATAGTAGATCATGTAGTTAGCTGCTAAGGGTGCGGTCACAGTGGCTCCGACATCGAGGCATTCCGTCGAGAATAGACACCGGCCGAAAACGGCCGATCTTTTCAAGTAAGTACGCCCGATCTCAACGCCCGAACATACAGACTTCGGACGACAATCGCTGAGTTGATTACCTCAGTATTCACTGCGATTTTGCTTTATTGGCCAACAAATACCGATTCTGTACAGTACGGCCCTCGAACGGAAACTTTTGGAGATACGTCTCCGAATCTATGGTCTGAAATCGCCGTCAAGGTTGGAACAACTTAAAAATTCAATAGTAATTAATTTAACGTTTCATTGTATTACATTATACATATTCTGTGGCCGTCTAGCCATTCAAGTCACAAGTCTCTACCTAATAAGGACTGTCATTTACAACACAGTTACGATCAGTATCGGAAATTTTAGGCCTAGATTATAGCCTCTAAAAATAGTGTGTTCAAGTGAGAAAGGTGGCGTACGTCAGTTTCCATGCTTAAAGTTATTGTACTGGATATTTTCTCGGTTGTTAGCTGTCTACAAATTATTTATGCTGTCGGCTGGTGTTTTTATGACAATAGGGTGCTGAATAGGCTACATGAGGCGGTACGCTAACACAGTGTATGTGTTCTCACTTTTCAGTGCTTTACGTGTTCAAAGGATGTTATTCGAAAATTTTTATCTTCCGGACATATACAGAACGACAGTCGTTGGAGGTTAAGTCAATTATACCTGTTATGCTGAATTCATTTGAAGCAGTGAAGAGTGTTTGTAAACTTGCGTTGCAGTTTCACTGTAACAAACCGTCTCGATTATGTAATAGAACGTTTCTAGCTTCATCTCATGAATTCGTAAAATTTCTCTGGTTACTTCATTAACTGAAGAAAGAGTGTGCAGAAGGTGTTCTTTTCGGTATCGTTTTAATAGCAAAATCCGCAATGAAGCTCTTAAAAGCAAATATACAGGCATCCGTTCTGCTCAAGGGTGTTAGGATAGATTCTTCATCCACACCTACATCTACACTCCGCAATACAACTTACGGCGTGTGGCGGAGGGTACTTTGCGTGCGGATCTCATTTTCCTGTCATCCTGTTCCAGTCGCGTATGGTTCGCTGGATGGACGACTGCTAGCAAGACTCCACTCGAATCTCTCTAATACGAAGGAGGGGGCAATATGTTGGTTGACTCTTTTAGGAATGTACGGTCACGGAACTTTAATGGTTGCTTGCTGATTGAACCTGTTACGAAATGTGCTGCTCTTCTTTCGATCTTCTCTATTTCCTCTATCAGTCCTATCTGATATAGATCTGATACTGACGAGCAGTATTCAAGTACTGGTCGAACGAGTGTTTATAGGCCACTCCCTTGGTTGATGTACTACATTTAGTGAGCGTTCTTCCAATGAATCTTATTGTGAGTCTGGCATCTGTCTTATCCGCGATTAGGTTCATGTAATCGTCCCACTTCAAACTACTCTGTGCGCATACTGTTAGATATTTTATGGAAGTAACTGCTTGCAATGATTGTTCTGCGATCGCGTAACAATACAAAGGGTCTTTCTGTCTATGTATTCTCAATATAATAAATGAAAAGCAGTAGTCTGCTTTTGTTGTGTTAACCGCTTTTCAGCTTACAAAGCCAGCTTCAGAAATTTACTGACTATTGTCGCCAAAGAAGTTACAACATTTTTAAACGACATTGGAAGAGAAGTTACACATCTAGACTAAGGCAGAAATGTACAGTAAATAACATCTTAGACAATGTGGTGGTAATGAACTGCAAACAGTGAAAACTTGTACAGTATATAAATATAACTGTAGTAAAGAGGAAAAACAGAAAACAGAAACAGGAGGCCTACATGACAGTTTATATTAATAAAGAAAACCAATAAAACAACATAAAATTAGTGACCGACAAGGATGCTTCAGGAAGTATCAAACATAAAGAGTGATACACAAACCAATTAAAAGAAAGAATTATCAATGTAACTACAGAATATATGAGGAACTTAAGAAACATCAGTAAAATAAACAGAAACGAGTAAATGAAAGAAGATGTAGGAGTGTGAGGGAACATACAGTAAATGCCATCTTTGAGAGTGTGGTTGTACTGCATTTTAAAAAGTAAGAAGTCGAAGAATATACAAACATAAATGGAGCAAACAGGATAAACATTAACAGTATACTCAAAATTGTGCCTATGTAATACTTTGCATTAAATACATCAGCCAAGTAAAATAAAAACTGTACTTGATGAGACAACTTCAAAAAGTATTAAACATAGGAAGTAACACGAGTACAGTACTAGTTAAACGAAGACTTATCAGTTGTAACGGCAATCTATATGGACTACATAGCCAATTTCAACAAAATATGTTACATTTTTTTATGCTGAGGGTCAATTGCCACTCCTCGCACATTGCCCCCTCTACAGGTCATTCTGCATTTCGTTACAGTCTTTTAGCGTTGCGACTTCTCTGTATGCAACAGAATCATCTGCGAAATGCCTCATGAAACTTATGACATTATCTGCTAGGTCGTTTATACGTGTTGTGGAAAGCATTAGTCCCATAACATTCGCTTCAGGCACACCCGAAGTTACTTTTACGTCTGAAGACTTCCTTCCGTTCACAGTAACATGCAGTGTTCTGTTTGCTAGAAACTACACTACTGACCATTAAAATTGCTACACCAACAAGAAATGCAGATGATCAACGGGTATTCATTGGACAAACATATTATACTAGAACTGACATGTGACTACATTTTCACGTAATTTGGGTGCATAGAGCCTGAGAAATCAGTACCCAGAACAACCACCTCTGGCCGTAATAACGGCATTGATACGCCTGGGCATTGAGTCTAACAGAGCTTGGATGGCGTGTACAGGTACAGCTGCCCATGCAGCTTCAACACGATACCACAGTTCATCAGGAGTAGTGACTGGTGTATTGTGACGAGCCAGTTGCTCGGCCGCCATTGACCAGACGTTTTCAGTTGGTGAGAGGTCTGGAGAATGTGCTGGCCAGGGTAGCAGTCGAACATTTTCTGTATCCAGAAAGGCCTGTACAGGACCTGCAACATGCCGTCGTGCATTATCCTGCTGAAATGTAGGGTTTCGCAGGTATCGAATGAAGGGTAGAGCCACAGGTCGTAACACATCTGATATGTAACGTACACTGTTCAAAGTGCCGTAAATGAGAACAAGAGGTGACCGAGACGTGTAACCAATGGCACCCCATGAAACGTCCCCTTAGAAAAATTATACATGACTGTGCTTAAACTGACACACAATATTTTTAGCGCAACGCAATCTGACTTTCAAAAATCCCTACAAAAGAATGGCCCTGACTAACATTAACCTATACGTTTCACAAATCACTTACCTCACAAAAATCTTCGTTACTCCAACTACTGCAATACTGCGAGCGCCACTACTGCCAGCTAAATAAGATTCAAACTACTGAAGGCACTAACTACTGATAGGCATAGTTAGCAAATGAAAGATTTTGATATAGAACAAACAATGTATTTACCTTAAAAGTGTTCAAAAATGATAATATATATATCAGTTCATGACATCAATTTTTACAAATGTACTGTTTCTAATGGACACACGCCCAGATCATCCGCTCTCAAAACACTGCCATTTCTCCCTGCACATCCACTACTGCTGGCGGCTCACCTCCAACTGCGCAACGCTACGCGCTGTTCACATCCAACTGCCCAGCACTACAATGGCAGACAACAATGCAAACCAGCCTCAGACTGTGCACAGCACAGCCAGTGATTTTCATACAGAGCGCTACGTGGCGTTACCAATAAGAAAACCTAAACAGCCTACTTACATAGCCCCCATGCTCCCCACAAAAAATGTTACAAATTGTTTTGGGCACTGGCCAATACATATTTGTTCAAATTTTTTCACAATTACAGTAACAAAGATATCAAATGCACACAATTATTGATACAATGTTGGTCAAAAGATAAAATTTTCTCACAGTCCTTAAAGACAGTCCTGAACATTCATCACAGTAAAATTGCTGTGTTTTTCTCAAAGTCTGAGCAGTAAACGAAAATGCACACGGAAGTAGTGGATTTCTATGCAGTCTTGAAGAAGTGGTGTTGTCCTTCCAACGGAAAGACAGTGCTGACTCTTGACATGCAGATAGGTAATGGCCACAACAGAGCAAACCCACAGCAGAGTCAGTCGAAGTTGAAGAATACTGGTAGGTAGGTCATCACAGAGCAGACCCACTGTAGTCCTAGTAGAGATTACGATATTGGTGGGCCAACAGAGGTGCAGACCCACTGCAATCCTTGTAGAGATAATGGTATTGGTGGGCCATCAAATGTACAGACCCACTGCAGTCCTTGTAAGATAATGGTATTGGTGGGCCATCAAAGATGCAGACCCACTGTAGTCCTTGTAGAGACGGCCAGCAGCCATCTGTTGCAACTGTGCAGGTGCACAATCACCATCAAAGAGTCTTGTGGACAATATAGCAAGACCATAAACCACCACTTGTGCATTCACAAAGTTTTTGGAATTGTCCTTAGAACGAGCAATGTTGTTATCCAGTCCCTTGCTGAATTATTAACACACGTGCGAGCACTAACAGTCCTCTTTTGTTTCACATATTGTGCATTTACTATGACCAACAGAAACGTGCGCACTGAAATGAAACTTAATTTGATGGACTGGTGTCAATTACAATTTTATAACATAAGAATACAATAACAAAGGTACAAAATACATCATTAAAGAACATAACAATACAGATAACATTTGTAGTAAAACAGGCTTCACAAAGGAATAGAAATAAACATGTACAGCAGTATTACAGGAATTATGACGTAAGTAAATACATAAAATAATGAGAATAGTTTTCAAAACATTAATTTCGCACATGAGCATTGAAACAGAACAGAATTAATAATGTCTATAAACATCTTTACCAAGAAAATAACATAGTATTAGAAAAATTCTACAACATAACTCTCATCAGATAAACACATAAAGACAGGAAGACCACAAATACACAAGGGTATACAAACACATAGCGGAATAATACAAAAGGAAAGACAGGGTTCGTTTTCAGTGTAACATTTGGTACTGCAGTCCAACCCAAAACTTGATTCCATAGATCTTTCCTCTTATTTCAACATTTGTTTCCACTGAAAAAAATCCTATCCCAGCCTGCATTTTGTATTTGTATGTTCACATATTTCTTACCTCATTATTTATTTTCCATTATCTTACCTCATCATTTATTTCCAAGAAAATCCTACCTAAACCTGTTGTCCCTAAACCCCACTTTTTTGTTCATATCCTCTTTCAAAATCATTTTTTGGCCAAACCATTTTCTTATAGCTTCTCAATGCATTTTTTCCAATTCATCACAACTCGTTCTCTTATATAGCCTACTCCTTCTTAAGCTAACTTAAATCTACTGAGCTCAGATATATATACTAAGAACTAAGGGATGAGGCAATGCAGCAGCACACAAAAAATTAACACAAACAGCAATGACAAAAACTACAAATTGGCAAAGCTAGCAGCAATATATCTAAATTAACAGAGCAAATGCAACATTATCACTAATATGAGCCAATGTGCAGCAAAAAGAAAAATAAATCAGTAGTAAAACGGGCTTAACAGAGTAATACAAAGGGAAATTTAATAGCACTATGCCTGGCAAGCAGCAGCAGCAAATGCAATAACTTATACCTAAGCATGACAAAGCTCAAGCAGAAAAAACCAGAGTAATGCATCACGAGAACTTACTCTAACAGACAAGTTACCAAATAGTAAAAAAATTATTTATGCAAGTCCTGTGTAGGGAAATTATGTTCCCTCGTTTTCTTGGAAGTAGATCATAAAATTATTGTTTACTGGATCTGTAGGCATAAAATAACTAAATTAGTACATCTATTAAATTTTATTTTAACCAATGCTGCAGTGCAGCTAGAAACTAGATATTAAACAAAATGAGCAATCTCTCAACTAGAAAGAGAATAGATGTAAAATGTTTCTCATCATTTCATTAGGCATTTTAGTAAATATCATAAATTAAGAGCTCCACATTGTAATCATAAGTTTCCAAGTTTGAGCGTGTCGTATTTGCGAAGCCTTCTACAAAGAAATGTCAATAGCGAGGATAATGGCCTCTTTTTTTCTCCACCTGTGCCTCTGAAAGGCACACACTAATGGTTTTTTTCCAGGTGACTGTCGCTCAGATGGGTCGCCACAGCACATTACGTCAAGGTCATCTACCTTCTTTACTGAAATGTTTACGGCAGCCGTTTCCACTACAGTGACAGTCTCACATAAAATAAAAAAATTCAAAGGTTAGAAATTTATATTAGAAGTGAGTAGAAACAAAATCTCATATACAACAGTGTCCAAAAAATTTTGTCAGCATTGTGGTCACTAACATTCACGTGTGTACACACATTTCATAACTCTTAAAGTACAATTCTTGGTTTCCAATATCCTTTTCATAAATCAGAGTCCCTAACCACTGCTCCTTACTCCTTACCTTACTACACATATTCATATTCATCAACACATCTTCAATATTTCTTCATAATAAATACATAGCATAATCATATGCCTCATATAGGATCATCTCATTGATCATAAACACACCTCAACAGCAAAATACACACCGTCGTCGTAATAATATCATAACACCTCAAAAACGTTGTAGCTTTCTGCAATAATTTCAAAACCTAAAAAAAGTTCTCTGCACACTTCAATAGTGTCATCTACCTCAAACGTACTTTAAAAATCTTGATCCCTTACCAAATACGACATTCAAAGATCTCATAGTATCACAATGGTTCCAAAAAAATAAGAACAGTTCACAAAGTACAGACAAAATACAATTTCATAAGTGTGAAATTATCCAATTGTGTAATTGCGTAAACATGTGTCACTGATGTAGTAAAAAAAATATTTGTTTCTCTGTTAAATAATCAGATAGCTGTGTAATTCTGTGTTAGACAAATATGGTACCGATGTGTAAAGTTGTATAAGCAAATACCATATTAGCTATGACTCCTTGTGCTTGCCAAACACATGGTACCCCCCTGAGGATTAATGTAATTATACCCTCAGGTGTTACAGATCACAGCAATGGAATGAAATGTATCACAGAAAACCTTTGAATCATTGTAATTAAAAAATCTTTAAAAATAAATGTTTTAAGTGCAAAATCAATCACTCAAATGCGTGTCCTGCAGCGCTAAATGTGCGTCTTGCTGTAAGATAATTCTGTGAAACTGTCGTAGTTATCGTCCTCTGTAAGCAAAGTTCTGCTGAAGTCAATGTACTCACCTCCTCATAAACAAAAGTGAAATGCTTTGCGTATAGATATCTTAGTTATTACGCTTATTTCCGTGATGAAGAAAGTACTGTGCTGTAACATATTGTTGTGCTACGCAAAATGCTGTCTCATTGTAGCTATACCACAAAAGTTACTACTAAAACATCTTTTACTTTCCAGAATAATACAGAAAAAGTGTGCAGATATAAAACAGATACACCACAAAAGCAACAATTTAAATTGCGTCACACATTAGTAGCGTCGTGATATAGTTGTGTAGCTGTCAAATAAACTAACCACTGTGTCATCTGGTATCTCTCAGAAAGCACTTTAAATCCATAATGTATTTTCAAGTAAACCAAAATGTTGCAGTAAAATCTCAAGAAAATGGCTCTGAGCACTATGGGACTTAACATCTATGGTCATCAGTCCCCTAGAACTTAGAACTACTTAAACCTAACTAACCTAAGGATAGTACACAACACCCAGTCATCATGAGGCAGAGAAAATCCCTGACCCCGCCGGGAATGGAACCCGGGAACCCAGGCATGGGAAGCGAGAACGCTACCGCACGACCACGAGCTGCGGACAGTAAAATCTCATTAGCAGTATATGTTCTAAGTATGTAAGCCTTATAGTCGTTACGTAATCGTGCAACTGACAAGCAAGAATGTACACACGCAATAACACTGTGTCGTCTGTTCACTATAACAATGCACTCATAAATACTGTCTGAACATGTTCCCTAGGTTCTAGACTGGATAGTTAACTTCAAAACATTGTTGGAAGTTAAGAGTTTCTCAGTGTGACAAATTGTACTAGAAGCATGAAGTGAAAAATTTTATGGCAGAGACTAAGTTAAAAAGCAGATTATCTTTCAATAAACGGTTTCACATGTGAAATGTGGTGCAATCCTTTACTCTTCCTAGTACGCAGAGTTTCAACTTCCAAGTAATTATCATGTTGTAAACGTCAGTTAGGAATACTGGAATTTTTCTCAAGGTTAGCGTCTATGTTATTTTTCTCTGCGCCAGCCGGCGCACGTGGCTGCCTACGGTGTGAGTCATTGTCTGTCTCTTTGTTGGCGCGCGTCGTTATTGGGATTTGGAGGTCTAACTTCTACAAATTCACCTTGTCGAGAGGGCCCTGCCCTGTTTGAATCCTGCCCATTCTGATGAAATTCAGGTCTGTCTTTATGATTATACCGTCTGTCGTCATGTCGGTAATTCCTGTAGTTTCTTTCTTGTCGGTTATGTGGTGGAGAATTTCTCCCTGAATTGTAACTGCGCACTGGACCGTTGTGACTGAAGTTATTCTGTCTCTCTTGATAATATTTATTTTGATTCCCATATTGTCTGTTTCTCTGATTGTCTCTGTGATAGTCATTACTGCAGAGAGGTGATCTTTCCCTTTAATTATTACTACTCTGCCAACGGTTGTCATATGGGTGAAGTCTGTTTTGGTCACGATTTACGTTGAAAGAATAGCCTTGTCATGTCCATTTATTATTTCTGTCATCGTGGAATAGTGACGGATGTGACCTGTAATTGTTGTGCTCCTGTTTCCGCATTCCGCGATTGTCAGTGTCAATTTACAATTCTTGTAACAGTCCCTGAGAAGCTTCAATGTCGTCTTTGCAACGTCCTACCAAAATAATATGTCCTAAATGTTCAGGCAATTTCATTAAGCAAATGCGGATGAGTTCTGAGGGGCTGTATGGGTTTGACAGGTACTGATTCTTGTGCAACATGTCTTCAAAATATTTCACAAGACTGGAAAATTCAGATTGTTCGAAATGTTTCATCATTATGATGATTTTACTCGGTCTTGTGTGGCTTGAGACCAATATGCTGAGAGGAAGGCATGGTAAAATTCTCCTTCACTGTGGCAATCGCATTCTTACAGCTGGTTCATTCTCTAAGTAGCCACACATAAATTCTAATCTGTGCTCCAGTGACCAGTTGGGAGGAAAACAATGAGATGAATGTCGTTGCCAGAATTCTTAAATGTTTTGAATTTACGTGTAGTAATGAACAGCTTATAGTCAAAATCATCGTGTCGGCGAGTCGCATGTCGGTCATTGTTACGTCGTTTCGGCGGTTCCATTTCAAAATTCGGTGCACCTTGCCAATGTATTTCATAATTTACGAAATGCGCTGTGTTATTATTTTGTGGCTGTTCCGTATTTCTATGTCCCTCTTCCCGTATTGTAGCGCAAGTGTCCTCTGAAATATGCAATTCTTGTATTACTTGTGCCAACTGATCTTGTACTTCCCGGATTTCTCTTTTGTGTTGCATATTAATCTGATTCTGATTTTGTTTGAATTTCTTAATTTGTTTGCACCCTTCTGTGTCAGTGAAGGCTGGTCTTGTGTCACTCAGATCATCATCCACCTTTGTAGATAAGCTAGTGAACTGATCTGAAAGTTTGGCTACATTCTCCGATAGTGAACTTTTTTCCTCAATGTGTTTTTCTGAATCAAGTTTCAGAGTGTCAATTTGTGTTGAAATCGTATCTACTGTGTCCTTTAAGTTTTCCGGAGTTTTTGCAAGTTGCGTAACCGAATCGGTAGATGCAACTGAGTCAATTGTAGCTTGCAAGGTGTCGTGATTTTCATGAACAATAGTTTGCAGTTCCTTTATGGCTGCTTCGTGATTCTGTAATGTATTTGCATGACGCGAAAAAATAGGTTGGAAATGCTCACAAATTTCTGTTTTTACGTCATTACAGACTTTTTGACATTTCGATTCGATTTTATGTAACTCAGTAGTTAAATCTTCACGTGTTTGTTCAAGTGTGGTGTCTAACGTTTGAAGATTTTGTTCCATTGCGACTAACTGTTGCTGTGTTTGTCTCTGGTGTTGTTCCATTGTGTCTAACTTTTGAAGATTTTGTTCCATTGTGTCTAACTGTTGCTGTGTTTGTCTCTGATTTTGTTTCATTTGTTACATTAATTGCAATAATAATGTATTAGTGTCTGAATCTGTTCCTCTATGCTTTTCGGCAGTGCATTTTGACGAGCGGAAAATGTGTCTTGACTTATTTGAGAAAACGGTGAGGACGCAAAACCTGAATCTACAGTATTTGAAAGATTGTGTCCTGTCCTTTCGAATTCCTGAGGCGAGCTATTGCCGACCGATCGATCGATAATGCTTCCCTGTTCACTAATTGTTTCACTGCCTACACCATTATTTGCAGCCCGCTCCATTTCCCTATGCACAATTACCAAATTGCTACTTTGAACATTTGTTAATTCATTACTCGGCGCCGCTAACACACTGCATTCGTCTTCACTGTCATTTCTCTGTTTACTTTGGGGCCTAGTATCACGTTTTTCACACGCCATAATCGTCACAATGTTTCACACGATAGCACAAAAGAGCACAACTGGAAGAGTAAAATAAGAAAACACATTACCGTAGCACTGAAAATCATGTCTAGTTAGTTGCAAGCGCAGCTGCAAAATACTTGGTGCAAATCTGCGTGCATGCCACAACTGTTTTACTGTACAACAATGAAAAACTACAACTACAAAGGAAATTCTGTCTATAATTACGTGCTAGAAATAAACAATAGCTACACTAATTACACAAACTACAAGAAAAAGAAATCAGAAGATTCCAGTGAGATATCCCCAGCTAAGGGTCGACATATGAGACGCCCCCTTAGAAAAATTATACATGACTGTGCTTAAACTGACACACAATATTTTTAGCGCAACGCAATCTGACTTTCAAAAATCCCTACAAAAGAATGGCCCTGACTAACATTAACCTATACGTTTCACAAATCACTTACCTCACAAAAATCTTCGTTACTGCAACTACTGCAATACAGCGAGCGCCACTACTGCCAGCTAAATAAAAGATTCAAACTACTGAAGGCACTAACTACTGATAGGCATAGTTAGCAAATGAAAGATTTTGATATAGAACAAACAATGTATTTACCTTAATAGTGTTCAAAAGTGATAATATATATATCAGTTCATGACATCCATTGTTACAAATGTACTGTTTCTGATGGACACACGTCCAGATTATCCGCTCTCAAAACACTGCCATTTCTCTCTCCACATGCACCACTGCTGGCGGCTCACCTCCAACTGCGCAACGCTACGCGCTGTTCACATCCAGCTGCCCTACACTACAATGGCAGACAACAATGCAAACCATCCTCAGACTGTGCACAGCACAGCCAGTGATTTTCATACAGAGCGCTACATGGCGTTACCAATATAAAAAACCTAAACAGCATACACCCATACCATCACGCCGGTTGATACGATACGCCAGTATGGCGATGACGAATACCCGCTTCCAATGTGCGTTCACCGCTATGTCGCCAAACACGGATGCGACCATCATGATGGTGCAAACAGAACCTGGATTTATCCGAAAAAAATGAAGTTTTGCCTTTCCTGCACCCAGTGTCGTCGTTGAGTACACCATCGCAGGCGCTGCTGTCTGTGATGCAGCGTCAAGGGTAACCGCAGCCATGGTCTCCGAGCTGAATAGTCCATGCTGCTGCAAACGTCGTTGAACTGTTCGTGCAGATGGTTGTTGTCTTGCAAACGTCGCCATCTGTTGACTCAGGGATCGAGACGTGGCTGCGCGATCCGTTACAGCCATATAGATAAGATGCCTGTCATCTCGACTGCTAGTGATACGAGGCCGTTGGGATCCAGCACGGCGTTCCGTATTATCCTCCTGTACCCACCGATTCCATATTCTGCTAACAGTCATTGGATCTCGACCAACGCGAGCAGCAATGTCGCGATACGATAAACCGCAATCGCGATAGGCTACAATCCTTTAACAAAGTCGGAAACGTGATGGTAGGCGTTTCTCCTCCTTACACGAGGCATCACAACAACGTTTCACCAGGCAACGCCGGTGAACTGCTGTTTGTGTATGAGAAATCGGTTGGAAACTTTCCTAATGTCAGCACGTTGTAGGTGTCGCCACCGGCGCCAAACTTGTGTGAATGGTCTGAAAAGCTAATCATTTGCATATCACAGCATCTTCTTCCTGTCGGCTAAATTTTGCGTCTATAACACGTCATCTACGTGGTGTAGCAATTCCGCCAATAACTGACGAAGGAGATGGCGCGCACTGCGGCCAAGCTGTCGGCCGAAATTATCGGGAGACCTCTGGGGACGGTTTCCGGCGACCAGTGTCGGTTACACCCGTCGCCAAATACCTCATCTTGTTTTGAAACTAAAATTTATTCGAACTGGCCATAAAAAATTCTCGTATTTCACACAAAATCACGAATTCTCGGTTGCAACGAGAAAAGTTAAATAAAAGAATAATAATAGCTAATGGAATATAGAATTGGGAAGTATCAAGGGGCTTTATTCAAAGAGTTTTTAACGAACGTCCCTTTTGTTTCATAACGATTATATTAACCGAAAGCACGCATTGTTAAAGTCTTTGGCTTCTGTCAGTCTCTAGCGTTTACGAGTCATTAGCGTCTTTGTGTTCGACATTTTAGTGTCCGTGCTTTTAGCGTTGTAGCTCTGAATATTCGCGACAGTTCATGACTTTCGATTGGCCGGCCGTTGTGGCCGAGCGGTTCTAGGCGCTTCAGTCTGGAACCGTGCGACCGCTACGGTCGCGGGTTCGAATCCTGCCTCGGGTATGGATGTATGTGATGTCCTTAGGTTAGTTAGGTTTAAGTAGTTCTAAGATCTAGGGGACTGATGACCTCAGATGTTAAGTCCCGTAGTGCTCAGAGCCATTTGACTTTCGATTACAGACATCTATTGTGGCTGAAGTATGACTCTCCTTCATAGTAAATCATATCAAATAAACTGTGTTAAATGAACCCTGTGTCTTTTGAAGGAATTAATTCGGTGTACATGTGGTATGCAATATCAAAGACATCAATTCATTTTGAAACACTAAGCGGCCCTCTAGTAACTGTTAATGAGTATCTTTGGCGGCAACCGCTAGAAAACGCAGCTAGCTGATGGTAATCGTTCGAATTTAAACTTATTGATCAACATTTATTGACTACGGTGAGAGTGTTGTGTCGCCTCGCTTTCACATATCTCGGTGAGGTGAAGAATGCTGGCTGGGCACAGAAAAAAGACACTGTACCTTCGTTGATAGTGGAAGTGTCAGCAGGCAGCAGTAGGAGGCGGAACTCGGTGCCACTGTGACCGGGGCGTCGAAGGAAACTCGGAGAGGTACGTTTCAAGTAATCCGCTCAACGTGATTCTAAGGAAACATCGGGTTAAAGTAATCTCCCGGCCACCGGCTGCCGGCCGTTGTGGCCGAGCGGTTCTAGGTGTTTCAGTCCGGAACAGCGCTGCTGCTACGGTCGCAGGTTCGAATCCTGCCTCGGGCATGGATGTGTGTGATGTCCTTAGGTTAGTTAGGTTTAAGTAGTTCTAAGTCTAGGGGACTGATGACCTCAGATGTTAAGTCCCATAGTGCTCAGAGCCATTTGAACCATTTGAAGCCACCGGCGAAGATTAGTGCCCTTCTCGGTTCAGTAAAGGACGATCTGGGTCTGCGGAAGGCCGGGATCTATAAAATTCCTTGCCAGTGTGGCAAAGCTTACATCGGTCAGACGACACGCACAGTACATGAAAGGTGCGTTGAACACGACCGCCACACTCGCCTTTCGCAGCCCAGTAAGTCGGCCGTAGCTGAGCACTGTATTACCACAGGACACGCTATGGATTTTTCTGCCACGAAAATCTTGGCCCCAACGAAAACTTTCTTGGATTCAGTAATTAAAGAATGTGTGGAGATATGCCTAGCGCAAAATCTTAAAAATCGTGATGGCGGTTTTCAACTTGACAAGGCTTGGGACCCGGTGATCTCTCTAATTTCCTGTGAGAGAAGACATTTTATTCACAATGTCACGTCTGGCGACATCTGACGTCTGTTTATAGCGACGCGGGCGCGCATTCCGACAGAGGGCGGACATGTAGTTTTCCCCTTTACGCATGCGCCAGCGCGCAACAGATCGAACAGTAGCTTCAGAGGGCGCGGATTTCGATAGAGGACGCTCCTGTGACGGAAGCCAATGCGCATGCCTTTTCGTGCCAATTTTTTGCTATAAAGTTGACTCCGGGAACTATCAGTCTCCAGTGACGGACACTCACCTGAAGATGGGTGGACGATTGCCAGCCGAAATATCGTGGCAAGAAGTCAACTTGATCCGGCTGCAATCCCGATATCTCATCGAACAATCCGCTCAGTATTATAATTGCGTAGGCTTCCGCGGCCAGAGTCAGTCGGCATAAAAGTTTTCTGGGTTTGGTACCACGTCATAATGTGAAAACTACTGCTGCTATAGAAAAACCAACGTTTCGGCCACGATTGCAGCGGCCTTCTTCTGGGTCTAATGGTGCGTTGTAGCTGTGCAGCGGTACTTTATTTAACAGGTTATTGCGGTGGGGGGAGAACGTGACCTCTGTTGTCCATTGGCTCTTGTGTTATGTGCCATGATTGGTGGCCACCGTCGAATGAGAAGTTGGCTGCTGTTTACCAACTGCTGGACGTCGACCGCAGTTACTCGCCGGTAGTGCTCGTGCCTCGTGTTGACAGTGCGGTCTGTTGGGCTCTAAGAGGTGGCGGCCAAGATGGGGCAAGCCTGAGTCCATCCTCCCTGTTCATGTTGTTAGGGTGTTTAAGTATTTCGATGGCCTCTCTGATTTTGCGTTTCGTTACAATTGGCTGCTTGGCCAACACACAGGCTTCACTGAATTTTTCTTCTTTTCCGCAGTCATGGTGATGTTTCTGCCACTGCGGATTTGTTGTGTTGCGCTAGACGAATATAACGCTCGTGCTCCCGAATGCGTGTTGCTATTGGCCTACGAGTCTCGCCGATGTATGCCTCTCCACATTCGCATTCCACCTTGTAAACGCCTGCAGTGTGTAATGCATCCACCTTGTCCTTGGTGGAGCCTAGCACGTCCTGGATCCTACGACCACTATACAAGACAGGCTGGACCTCAAGTTCCCTCTCCTTCTTCCTTAAGTGACCAATGAAACCATCTACCTTTTAAATTACGACGTAATGGCATGCGAAGTGAACATTAACAACAAAATGTAAAGGACACTGCATAGCTAGAACGCACCATTAGACCCAGAAGAAGGCCGCTGCAATCGTGGCCGAAACGTTGGTTTCTCTATAGCAGCAGTAGTTTTCACATTATGACGCGGTACCAAACCCAGAAAACTTTTATGTCGACCGTTCAGCATTGTCAAAAGCTTACGACAGAGGTAGAGGAGAACGTACTCGTAAATCTGTGCCCCGGACTCGCTTCGAGGAGACCGCTCCGGGCGCACGGTAGTGCTCTCCCTCGTTCGCTGCAAAAGACAGAGCAGCCTGCCTCGCTGACCTTTCACTGCGACGGCACGGCACGTTAATGGCTTCGGCGGCGCAGACCCGGGGGCCGGACAAAAAGTAAAAGAGGAAACAATCGGCTCGGCTCGCGACAGTCGTGCCGCGGGCAGCGAGTAGTTTGGGCCGCGGCATAACAGATAGGCCGCTGCAGTGACAGGGGAAAGCAGCGTAATTGCAGCTGCCGGGCCGGCCGCGAATACCGTCACGGGTCGGAGGTCCCCCTGGGTGCCGCCCAGCCGGCGATACCATCTGCGGGCACCGGCCGGCAGCGCCGCACCAGGCCGCACCGGACCGCCAATTAGCGCCGGGTCAGTGGGCGCTGCCCGCGCGGTCGTCTGCTCCGCTGGACACTGTCGAAGGCCGCTCCACCGTCTCCCGACTTTCGCGTACCTCGCACTACCCAGCACTGTGGCAGAAATGGAAGGCGTCCCACCAATGCGACACACCTTACCGATGACCCCTTCAGTGACAGGTCTGTGTGCTATGGGGAAGCTGAGAATTACACGATAATATCCAGTTCTGACGACTGTGAAAGCCACTAACGGTATCGAAAATCTCGCGAAGATGGTAAAATTTATGTAGATCAAGGGACACGCTAAGGTTACATACAAGATGTTTCCGCACGAGTGTGTAAACATTTAACAGGACATACAGGATGCTCCATTGAACAATTTGAGATAGGGAGCCTGGCGTCGGAGAAGCCAGCTTAAGGAGGTATTCACAACAAAACGTATTTGATGGTGTGACTTTACCACGGCGTGAGGTCTTCCTCATCACATATCACTTCTTCCCGCGCTCGTAAAAAGCATTTAGCCGGTGAGCTCTGCGAGAATGATCGTGAATCCAAAATGGTCGTTAAAAAGTGGGTGGCAAATCTAGCGGAACATCTTTATCAGAATGATAATCGTAACCTTGCTGTACGTCACGTAGTATTGGTGGAAATTCCATTGAAAAGTAGTTTAAGATGTTGTTGTGGTCTTCAGTTCAAATGGTTCCAATGGCCCTGAGCACTATGGGACTTAATATCTGTGGTCATCAGTCCCCTAGAACTTAGAACTACTTACACCTAACTAACCTAAGGACATCACACACATTCATGCCCGAGGCAGGATTCGAACCTGCGACCGTAGCAGTCTCGCAGTTCCGGACTACGCGCCTAGAACCGCTAGACCACCGCGGCCGGCTGTGGTCTTCAGTCCGCGGAATGCTTTGATGCAGCTCTCCGAGCTACTATATTCTGTGCGAGCTTCTTTATCTCCGAATAACGACTGCAACCTACATCCATGAATCTGTTTACTTTTTCATCTTGTAATTAGGCTGTTAAGGTTTTATGTTGGTAACGCCACGTAGCGCTTTGAATGAAAATCACTGACTGTGCTGTGTGCAGTCTGTGGCTGATTTGCATTGTTGGAATATTTGCTATTGTAGTGTTTGGCAGTTGGATGTGAACAGCGCGTAGCGTTGCGCAGTTGGAGGTGAGCCGCCAGCAGTGGTGGATGTGGGAAGAGACGTGGCAGAGTTTTGAGAGCGGACGAACTGGACGTGTGTCCGTCAGAAAAACGAAATGTGTAAGACTGGATGTTATGAACTATTAAGGTAAATACGTTGTTTGTTAATCAAAATAGGCGGCCGCGGTGGTCTCGCGGTTCTAGGCGCTCAGTCCAGAACCGCGTGACTGCTACGGTCGCAGGTTCGAATCCTGCCTCGGGCATGGACGTGTGTGATGTCCTTAGGCTAGTCAGGTTTAAGTAGTTCTAAGTTCTAGGGGACTGATGAACACAGATGTTAAGTCCCATAGTGCTCAGAGCCATTTGAACCATTTTGTTCATCAAAATATCCACGGGTGTACTGCCGGTCTACGAGGTGCATTCAAGTTCTAAGACCTCCGATTTTTTTTCTCCGGACTGGAAAGATATAGAAACATGCGCATTGTTTTAAAATGAGGCTGCATTCATTGTCAATACGTCCCAGAGATGGCAGCACCGTACGGCAGATGGAATTTTACCGCCAGCGGCGAGAATGAGAACTGTTGTAAATACTTAAAATGGCGACGTTTTCCTTACTTGAACAGCGTGCAATCATTCGTTTTCTGAATTTGCATGGTGTGAAACCAATTGAAATTCATTGACAGTTGAAGGAGACATGTGGTGATGGAGTTATGGATGTGACGAAAGTGCGTTCGTGGGTGCGACAGTTTAATGAAGGCAGAACATCGTGTGACCACAAACCGAAACAACCTCGGGCTCGCACAAGCCGGTCTGACGACATGATCGAGAAAGTGGAGAGAATTGTTTTGGGGGATCGCCGAATGACTGTTGAACAGATCGCCTCCAGAGTTGGCATTTCTGTGGGTTCTGTGCACACAATCCTGCATGACGACCTGAAAATGCGAAAAGTGTCATCCATGTGGGTCCCACGAATGCTGACGGACGACCACATGGCTGCTCGTGTGGCATGTTGCTAAGCAATGTTGACGCGCAACATGCATGAATGGGACTTTCTTTTCGTCGGTTGTGACAATGGATGAGACGTGGATGCCATTTTTCGATCCAGAAACAAAGCGCCAGTCAGCTCAATGGAAGCACACAGATTCACCGCCACCAAAACAATTTCGGGTAACCGCCAGTGCTGAAAAAATGATGGTGTCCATGATCTGGGACAGAGAGGGCGTAATCCTTACCCATTGCGTTCGAAAGGGCACTACGGTAACAGGTGCATCCTACGAAAATGTTTTGAAGAACAAATTCCTTCCTGCACTGCAACAAAAACGTCCGGGAAGGGCTGCGCGTGTGCTGTTTCACCAAGACAACGCACCCGCACATCGAGCTAACGTTACGCAACAGTTTCTTCGTGATAACAATTTTGAAGTGATTCCTCATGCTCCCTACTCACCTGACCTGGCTCCTAGTGACTTTTGGCTTTTTCCAACAATCAAAGACACTCTCCGTGGCCGTACATTCACCAGCCGTGCTGCTATTGCCTCAGCGATTTTCCAGTGGTCAAAACAAACTCCTAAAGAAGCCTTCGCCGTTGCCATGGAGTCATGGCGTCAGCGTTGTGAAAAATGTGTATGTCTGCAGGGCGATTACGTCGAGAAGCAACGCCAGTTTCATCGATTTCGGGTGAGTAGTTAATTAGAAAAGAAATCAGAGGCCTTAGAACTTGAATGCACCTCGTACAGTGTCCAACGGGCACAATATTTCGGCGATCATACATGTCGCTCGCCATCATCAGGTGAACTGACGGACTGAGCTCCTTTGAATGTGCCGCCACGGAGATCCGTACGCTACGGCTGCTCAGAGGAAACTGGGTTCGGTAGTGGTGGCGGCCGATTTAAATACCCTCCGTCCGCGACGCGCTCCGTCCCCTGTCCGCGCCCCGCGCCACGGTCGCGCGGCGGAACAAATTGCGACGGCGTCTGAGATGACGTCGGAGTGATGGCTCTGTCCGCCGTGGTCGTCACAACTATACGTTTGCTCGATTTACTCTTGATTAACCCAATCGCTGGTTCCCAAGGCTTGCTAAGATTATAGGTTTATGGAGGTTTATGAGGTCGTCATTGGTGCGAATTTCGATGGCCTCTCTAACAACACTGTCCCAGTATCTCGACGTCTGTACCAGAATCCTCGTGCGTTCATACTCCATAGCGTGATTTTCCGACAAACAATGTTCAGCGACCGCCGACTTGCTCAGATACATCAGTCGAGTGTGTCTCTGGTGTTCACGGCATCGATCCTCGACGGTCCGCATCGTCTGACGAATATACGACTTACCACCTTGACACGGAATCTGGTACACGCCGGCCTTCCTTCAAATCGAGGTCATCTTTGGCGCTCCCAACCAGTGCACGAGTTTTATTCGGAGGACAAAACACAATTCCGACCCGGTGTTTCTTAAAAATGCGGGCGATTTTCCCCGAGAGTGCGCCTGTATATGGAATAAACGCAATGCCTACCTCCTCCCTCGTGATTTCATCCATCTCCACAGGTTGTGCTGTAGTGGTTGGGCGGAGAGCACATTGAATCTGCCACTCTGAGTACCCATTTTTTCGAAATACAGTTCTCAGATGTTCCAATTCCTGGGGTAGACTCTCTGCGTCAGAGATAGTGCGCGTCCTGCGTACTAGAGTTTTAAGTACTCCATTCCTCTGTGAAGGGTGGTGGCAGCTTTCTGCGTGCAAATACAGATCAGTGTGCGTTGCCTTCCGATACACCCCATGACATAGGGTGCCGTCAGCCCTTCTCTTTACCAAGACGTCAAGGAAAGGTAGTTTACCCTCCGTTTCAGTCTCCATAGTGAATTTGATGTTGGGGTGTGTGGAGTTTAGATGTGTAAGGAAGTCAAGGAGTTTATCCATACCATGTGGCCAGATGACGAACGTGTCGTCCACGTAACGGAAAAAGTAAGTAGGTTTCCATCCGGATGACGACAGGGCTTCCTCCTCGAAGTTCTCCATGTACAAATTTGCTACCACCGGTGAGAGTGGGCTACCCATGGCGACTCCCTCCGTTTGTTCGTAGTATTCTCCATTAAAAAGAAAATACATGGAAGTCAAGACATGCCTAAAAAGTTCAGTGGTCTTCTCGTCAAACTTCTGACTAATCAATTCTAGTGACTCTCGCAGTGACTTTCATTTGCTAACTATGTCTATCAGCAGTTAGTGCCTCCAGTAGTTAGAATCTTTCATTTAGCTGGCAGTATTGGCGCTCGCTGTATTGCAGTAGTTCGGGTAACGAAGATTTTTGTGAGATAAGTAATTCATGAAAGGTACAGGTTATTGTTAGTCACGGCCATTCTTTTATAGGGATTATTGAAAGTATGATTGCGTTGCGCTAAAAACATTGTGTGTCAGTTTAGTGATGATCAGAATAAGTAAAGAGAGAAATATCTGAGTACGTTCAGTTTTGTTCATCTGTTTGAAAAAGAAATAATGTAAGAGTTTTACCAGCACAGTAATCCATAAATTTTTCTAAGGGGATGTTTCAAACTCTTGTTCTCCCTCTACGATTTTTACACCTCACACTTCCTTGCACTACTAAACTGCTGATCCCTTGATGTCTTAGAATGTGTCCTATCAACTGATCCCCCCTTTGGTCAAATTGTGCCACAAATTTCTTGCCTCCACAATTCTGTTCAGTACCTCCTAATTATTTACGCGATCGACCCATCTAATCTTCAACATTCTTGTCTAGCACCATATTTTGAAAGCTCCAATCTCTTTTTGTCTAAACTGTTTATCATCCATGTTTCATTCCCGAACATGGTTACACTCCAGACAGATACCTTCAGAAAAAACTTCCTAATACTTATATCGATATCCGATGCTAACGAATTTCTATTCTTCAGAAACGCTTTTCTTGCCATCGCTAGTCTATATTTTATATCTTCTTTACTTCGTCTATCATCAGTTATTTTGCTGCCCAAATAGCAGGGACCGATGGCCGTAGCAGTCTGGAACCAACCACTAGCCCAAATAGCAAAATTGAAATGGCCCTGAGCACTATGGGACTTAACACCTGACGTCATCAGTCCCCAAGAACTTAGAACTAAACTTAGAACTACTTAAACCAAACTAACCTAAGGACATCACACACATCCATACCCGAGGCAGGATTCGAACCTGCAGCCGTAGCGGTCACGCGGTTCCAGACTGAAGCGCCTAGAACCACTCGGCCACACCGGCCGGCAGCAAAACTCATCAACTACTTGAAGTGACTCGTTTCCTCATCAAATTCCCTTAGCATTACCTGATATAATTGGGCTACATTCTGTGGTGACGGTGCTCACGACTCGAGGTACTACCGCACCACAGTCGATAAGCCGCACTCGAAACATTCCCAGCGCAGCAACTGTACGGGTTGGCAGTTCCAATTATACCGAGTTCCGCCAGGGGCCGAAGTTGCCAGCCCTTGATAATCACGAGCCTGGCTAGCGATTGGTCGACGCACCGTTAATAAAGGGGCACCGAACTACAGTTCTCTTCAATGCAACGAGTCATGTACAGTCTACAGTTGCTACCGAGTCTATAAGCTGCAGTGTGTGCCCGTCGTCTCCGAAACTGAACCTCCACAGGCATCGTAGACGGTCTCTAGACTCTACGTAAACATCACTCAGAGGCACAGTGACAGAACTTTAATAGTTTAGTGGTCTTTTAATCTACTACTGGCCATTAAAATTGCTACACCACGAAGATGACGTGCTGCAGACGCGAAATTTAACCGACAGGAAGAAGATGCTGTGACATGCAAATGATTAGCGTTTCAGAGCATTCACACAAGGTTGGCGCCGGTGGCGACACCTACAACGTGTTGACATGAGGAAAGTTCCAAACCGATTTCTCTTACACAAACAGCAGTTGACCGGCGTTGCCTGGTGAAACGTTGTTGTGATGCCTCGTGTAAGGAGGAGAAATGCGTACCGTCACGCTTCCGACTTTGATAAAGGTCGGATTGTAGCCTATCGTGATTGCGGTTTATCGTATTGCGACATTTGCTGCTCGCGTTGGTCAAGACCCAATGACTTAGCAGAATATGGAATCAGTGAGTTCAGGAGGGTAATACGGAACGCCGTGCTGGATCCCAACGGCCTCGCATCACTAGCAGTAGAGATGACAGGCATCTTATCCGCATGGCTGTAACGGATCGTGCAGTCACGTCTCGATCCCTGAGCCAACAGATGGGGACGTTTGCAAGACAACAACCATCTGCACGAACAGTTCAACGACGTTTGCAGCAGCATGGACTATCAGCTCGGAGACCATGGCTGCGGTTACCCTTGACGTTGCATCACAGACAGGAGCGCCTACGATCTTGTACTCAACGACGAACCTAGGTGCACGAATGGCAAAACGTCATTTTTTCGGATGAACCCAGGTTCTGTTTAAAGCATCATGATGGTCGCATCCGTGTTTGGCGACATATCGGTGAACGCACATTGGAAGAGTGTATTCGTCATCGCTATACTGGCGTAACACTTGGCGTGATGGTATGGAGTGCCATTGGTTACACGTCTCGGTCACCTCTTGTTCGCATTGACGGCACTTTGAACAGTGGACGTTACATTTCAGATGTGTTACGACCCGTGGCTCTACCCTTCATTCGATCTCTGCGAAACCCTACATTTCAGCAGGATAATGCACGACCGCATGTTGTAAGTCCTGTACGGGCCTTTCTGGTTACAGAAAATGTTCGACTGCTGCCCTGGCCAGCACATTCTCCAGATCTCTCACCAACTGAAAACGTCTGGTCAATGGTGGCCGAGCAACTGCCTCGTCACAATACGCCAGTCACTACTGTTGATGAACTGTGGTATCGTGTTGAAGCTGCATGGGCAGCTGTACCTGTACACGCCATCCAAGCTCTGTTTGACTCAATGCCCGGGCCTATCAAGGCCGTTATTACGGCCAGAGGTTCTGGGTACTGATTTACCAGGCTCTATGCACCCAAATTACGTGAAAATGTAATCACATATCAGTTCTAGCATAATATATTTGTCCAATGAATACCCGTTTATCATTTGCATTTCTTCTTGGTGTAGCAATTTTAATGGGCAGTAGTGTAATTTCAAGAGTCTATTGTGCTGGAATTTTGCAGTAAGAAGAATCCCTTATGTTGAGTATCCCTTCCTATTTAATAAATATCATTTTATTACTGACTGTTGGGAATCTTTCTGGTTGATGATAACTTACACTGTCCTCCTTGATACCAACACATTCAGTTATCCTCGTTTTGCTTTTGTTGATGTTCATCTTATATCCTCGATTCAAGACACTTAAATTCTGTTCAACTGGTTTTCCAAGCGTTTTGCTGTCTCAGACATTATTACTATATCTGCGGCAAACCTCAATTTTTTCATTTTCATGAACTTTTTTCGTAGTCGAAATTTTTCTTTGGTTTCCTTCACTGCTTGTTCTCAACCACGGCTTCCCTTTCACGCCTCTCGACTCTTATAACTTACGTCTGGTTTCTGTGCAAGTTGTAAACACTCTTTCGCTCCCAGTATTTCACCCTGCTACCTTCAGAATTTCAAAGAGGGTATTCCAGTCAGCACTGCCAGAAACTTACTCTACAAATGCTATAAAAATAGGTTTATCTTTCCTTAACCTGCCTCCTGAGATAAGTCTTAGGGTCGGTATTGCCTCGCGTGTTCCTGCAGTTCCACGGAATCCGAACTGATCGTCTCCGAGGCCAGCTTCTACCAGTTTTTCCATTCTTCTGTAAGAAATTCGTGTTCTTGTTTTGTAACAATGAGTTACTAAACGGATAGTTCGGTAATTTTCACTAGTGTCAGCAACTGTTTTCTTTGTAATTGGAATCACTACATTCTTGTTGAAGTCTGAGGGTATTTCACCTGTCTCATATATCTTGCACGCCAGGTGGAAGAGTTCGGACTCGGCTGGCTCTCCTGAGACTGTCAGCAGATCTGGAGGAATGCTGTCTATCCCTGGGCCTTGTTTCGACTTAGATCTTTCAGAGCTCTTCCAGATTGCTCTCGCAGTATCATCTGATCTTTCCCATCTCATCTTTATCTACGTTCACTGGCCTTTGTATAATATTGCCTTCAAGTTCGTCTCCGTTGTATAAACCATCTGTATACTCCTTCCACCTTTCAGCTTTCCCTTCTTTGCTTAGGCCTTAGCTTTTTATATTCACACCGCTTCTTTCCTTTCCCCCAAAGGCCTTTTCAATTTTCCTGTATGCGTTTTCTATCCTTCCCCTAGTTAAATATGCTTCTAAAACCTTACTTTTGTCCTCTAGCCATTCCTGCTTCATTTTTTAAACGTTTCTATTTCCTTTCAACTGCTTCATTTGCAAATTTTTAAATTTTCTCCTTTCATTAGTTAAATTCCATATCTCTTGCGTTACAAGTGTTTCTACTAGGTCTTGTCGTTTTATCTATTTGATTCTCTGCTGCCTTCACTATTTCGTCTCTTAAAGCTACCCATTCTCTTGTACTGTATTCCTTTCTCCTGCTCTAGTCAGCTGTTGCCTAATGCTCCCTCTGAAACTTCTGGTTCTTCAAATTATCAAAGGCCCATCTTTTAAATTTCCTACCTTTTTTCCAATTTCTTCACTTTTAATCTACAGTTCGCAACCAATAAACTGCGGCAGAGTCCACATCTGACCTTGGAATTGTCTTACAGTTTAACATTTGGTTCCTTAATCTCTGTCTAACCTTAATACACTAACAAGCCAAAACATTATGATCCCCCCTCCCCTCGGCGATGTCGTATGCCGCCTGGTGTCATGTAAGTGGAGCAGACACAGACGAGGGATCACCCTAACCAAGATATGGGCTACAAATGGGGAAATCCATTGAGATAAGCACACTTTGACAAAGGGCAGATTATTATTACGTAGTGTCTGTGAACGAGCACTCCGAAAACGACGAATCTGGTCGAATGTTCATTTACTACTGACGAGAACATCTACGGAAATATGTAGAAACTACCACTAGGTGCTAAATGGTTGGACGTCCACGACTCTTCAAAGAACTTTGGGTTCGGAGGCTCGTCTGCACCGTAAAGTGGGATAGATGGTGATCTGTGGCATCTCTGTCGAAAGAGCACAATACTGGTGCACACACAAGTGTTTCGGAGCACACCGTTCGTGGTATATTGTTGAACATGCAGCTCCACAGCGGACCACCCCAATGTATTCACATGTTGACCCAACGACATCATCAGTTATGATTGCAGTGGGAACGGGACCATCGGGATTCGACCGTCGATCAATGGGAACATGTTGGCACTTCCGGCGAATCACATTTTTACTACACTAGGTCGCTGGTAGTCTCCACAAATGACGCCATCGAGGTAAACGACGGCTCGAAACGTGCAGTCCGCCACGGACGCCGGCTCATGAGAGCAGTATTATGCTGTGGGAGACATTCTCCTGCGCTTGCGTGTGATCTGTTTTAGTAATCGAAGACACACTGACGGCTGCGGACCACATGCATCCATTCACGCTTGATGTCTTCCCAGATCGCGATGTCATCTTCCAGCTATATAACAGTCCGTGTCTCGGAGCCAGCACCGTGCTACATTGGTTTGAGGACCTTCGAATTGGTTTTCCGTCTGAACTCTTGATATTCATAAGCTGCTTTTTTTTCCCCCAAAGACCTCTTTAATTTTCCTGTAGACGGTATCTATCCTTCATCTAGCGAAATACGCTTCTAAATCCTTACATATCTCCTGTACCCATTCCTTCATGCTTAATGTCTTCCCCAACAGCCATGTCATCTTTCAGCAGTATAACTGTCCGTGCCTCAGAGCCAGAAACGCGCTACAATGGTTTGAAGAGCATTATAGTGGATCCACATATTCGTCTGCCGTAAATCTTATGAAATCCGTCAGGGTTGCTATCGGGCGCCATCACCGCGTACGTGAATCATCGGCCCGTTGTTTAAGCGAATTACATGACCTGTGTGTAGACATCTAACGCCACATACCTCTACATACCTACTGTCGGCTCCCTGGTACGCAGAATCAGTGATGTATATCATTCTAAGGACGGACAAACAAGCTATTAAGCAGTGCTCATCACTGTATAATCAACCTGAAATCTTCGGATGTCTCTAGGTTTCTTCCACGTATATACCCCTACTTTACGATTCTTAAAGCAAGTTTTTGAGGTGATTAAATTATGCTCTGTGCAAAATTCTATCAGGCTGCCTTCTCTTTCAATTCTTACACCGAGTTCCTATTCACCTTTTTTCTTCCCCCATCACAATTATATTTTGATCTCCTTTAACTATCTCTATAATTTATTTTATCTCATCATATATTTCTTGAATCTCTTCCTGATATGCGGAGCTGGTTAGACTATAAACTTGTATTGCTATATTTGGCATGTAGTAGTGTCTGTCTTGGCTGCTATAATGCGTTCACTACGCTGTTCATAGTAGCTTACCCGCATTCCTATTTTCTTATTTTTTTATTTATCCCGCTGCTACCCTTTATCTGACTTCGTATTTATAGCCCTGTATTCACCTGAGCGGAAGTCCTTTCCTCTGACCACCGAAATTCACTAATTACCACTATATCTAACCTCATCCAGTCCATTTCCCTTTTTAAATTTTCTAACCCACCAGTCCAATTAATGGAACTAATATTCCACGCTCCGATCCGTAGAACGCCAGATTTTTTCCCCCCTGATGACGACATCCTCCTGAGTATTCTCCGCTCGGATATCCGAATGGGGGACTATTTTATCTCTGGAATATTTTACGCAAGAGGAAGTCATCATCATTTAACCATACAGTAGAGCTGCATGCCCTCGGCAAAAATTACAATTTCAGTTTCTCCTTGCTTTCAGCTGTTGGCAGTATCAGCACAGCAAGGCCGTTTTGGTTTATGTCACAAGGCCAGATCAGTCAATCATCGAGACTGTTGGCCCTGTAACTACTGAAAAGGCTGCTGCCCTTCTTCATGAACCACACGTTTGTCTGGCCTCTCAACAGGTAGCCCTCCGTTCTGATTGCAACTACGGTAAGGCTTATCTCTATCGCTGAGGCACACAACCCACCCCACTGACGGTAAGTTCCATGGTACATGGAGGGGATTTAAGATACATCAGTTGAAGATACGATCTTTAAAGTAATTAAAAGAATCTGATTTTGCTGAACTCTGCCTTGATACGGAATACTGCACGAACCAGGGAGAGATCAAGATTCTCTCGAACGCCTCCACATAATGGGACTTGGCTATTAAGGAAGGAGTCGAAAGATGTTTGGCTAACAACTTAACAGAGACACAGGATTTCAGCTGATCAAAGCATGGGAGCCAGCACTGGTGGTACAAAACAAGCGTCAGGCGCAGGTGAACAAATACAGTGAGATAATTTAAAAATGGATTAAAACACCGTTGACCGCAATAAGTATTTATTTGCAATGGTTACCGATTTCGATCAGAATGTGGCTGTCCTCAGATCATTTGTACTATAATGGTAGGCTCATGCTGAACAATTGACGATCGTGGAGCCACAACACCTGCTCCGTTCGCTGCTACCGCCTGTCATCATGGTATACATGGTGTGAAGATGGTCACATTCTGACCGATAGTTATTAAAAAAAGAACCGGCAAGTGCAAACAGGACTGGTGCTCTAAGGGTTCCATTACAATCTTTTTCCTTTACTTGCACTGTGAAACCTTGCTCGTTGCCAAATCTCACAATTGTTAGTCAGCGGGAAGTACCCTGTGGGTTTTGATGAGCGAGTTTGCGAGTATCAGAGTATGTGACACACATGGCGGTATCTTTTGACTGCACTGACAAAGATTTCAACTTTATACTTCTAACCCTTGCTGAGAAAAAGGTGCCTCAGCGGACGGACAGACAGATGGACAACGAAGTCAACTTATAATGGTTCTGTTTTCACTGATTGAAGAACTGAACCCTAAAAAACAGTTACTGGTCGTACCAGGGTAAAGGGAAATATTTAAGTTTTGCCTTAATGGTTATGATGCACAATACACTTCACCGAAAATGTTTCTGCACACCGTACTGTATATCCTTTTACCCGGCTGATTTATCACAATTTCATAAGTGAAGCTGATTGTTTCCGCGAGCAATGGTGACCTAAGCTATATGTTGAACATAAACTCATTGTAACGATGGAAGCCTGTCACTACATCAAATTAAGCCTGTGACTTTGTAAGATGCTATGACTCCGATTTTAGTGCCCTGAAATATAACGTACTTAATGTAGACTAAACCAAAATAGCTCGGAATCTTAACTTTACAACAAGTCTCATGTAGCTACTCCGTATCTTTGTTAATGTTTTGCTCCTCGAAGGAGTAATACATGCAATGCAAATGTACTTACACACGGTATCGTACAGCACCTAATGTGTAGAAATGAGCTCGTGTTGTAGCTAGGAACAGACCTCTTTGTCACAGCAAACACATGAAGTTCAACTGCGACGGGCTTTTACCTTCTTAACTGAAAACTTCACTTAAAAATAATCTTCTGTTTGAGACAGATGATTCTCTTTCATTTTGGAAGTATAATGAAATGAATGTAATTCTCTTCTACATCTACATCTACATCCATACTCCGCAAGCCACCTGACGGTGTGTGGCGGAGGGTACCCTGAGTACCTCTATCGGCTCTCCCTTCTATTCCAGTCTCGTATTGTTCGTGGAAAGAAGGATTGTCTGTATGCTTCTGTGTGGGCTCTAATCTCTCTGATTTTATCCTCATGGTCTCTTCGCGAGATATGCGTAGGAGGGAGCAATATACTGTTGGACTCTTCGGTGAAGGTACGTTCTCGAAACTTCAACAAAAGCCCGTACCGAGCTACTGAGCGTCTCTCCTGCAGAGTCTTCCACTGGAGTTTATCTATCATCTCCGTAACGCTTTCGCGATTACTAAATGATCCTGTAACGAAGCGCGCTGCTCTCCGTTGGATCTTCTCTATCTCTTCTATCAACCCTATCTGGTACGGATCCCACACCGCTGAACAGTATTCAAGCAGTGAGCGAATAAGCGTACTGTAACCTACTTCCTTTGTTTTCGGATTGCATTTCCTTAGGATTCTTCCAATGAATCTCAGTCTGGCATCTGCTTTACCGACGATCAACTTTATATGATCATTCCATTTTAAATCACTCCTAATGCGTACTCCCAGATAATTTATGGAATTACCTGCTTCCAGTTGCTGACCTGCTATTTTGTAGCTAAATGATAAGGGATCTATCTTTCTATGTATTCGCAGCACATTACACTTGTCTACATTGAGATTCAATTGCCATTCCCTGCACCATGCGTCAATTCGCTGCAGATCCTCCTGCATTTCAGTACAATTTTCCATTGTTACAACCTCTCGATACACCACAGCATCATCTGCAAAAAGCCTCAGTGAACTTCCAATGTCATCCACCAGGTCATTTATGTATATTGTGAACAGCAACGGTCCTATGACACTCCCCTGTGGAACACCTGAAATCACTCTTGCTTCGGAAGACTTCTCTCCATTGAGAATGACATGCTGCGTTCTGTTATCTAGGAACCCCTCAATCCAATCACACAATTGGTCTAATAGTCCATACGCTCTTACTTTGTTCATTAAACGACTGTGGGGAACTGTATCGAACGCCTTGCGGAAGTCAAGAAACACGGCATCTACCTGTGAACCCGTATCTATGGCCCTCTTGAGTCTCGTGGACGAATAGCGCGAGCTGGGTTTCACACGGGATTCTTTTTCGAAACCCATGCTGATTCCTACAGAGTAGATTTCTAGTCTCCAGGAAAGTCATAATACTCGAACATAATACGTGTTCCAAATTTCTACAACTGATCGGCGTTAGAGATATAGGTCTATAGTTCTGCACATCTGTTCGACGTCCCTTCTTGAAAACGGGGAGGACCTGTGCCCATTTCCAATCCTTAAATGAGAACATGTGAGGGCTAAAACGAAGATCAGAGGAGTGGAAAATGACTTCGTCAGAGTCGTAGATTATATGAATCCTGAACAAGCATATGTACATTGTGCATAAAATGAATACAAAACCTCGTGTCTTATATACAAGTGCCTTCAACGGACCAGGTGACTTTATATGACCAAACATTTACAAGAGGGAGAAAAATAACCATAAATTGATATTAACGCCCGTTATATTATTTAATGTGGAAGACCAATGTGATAGACAACTTGCAGACCCAAATTACTGAATATAAAATGAGCGTTGATTCTCAAGTGTTCCAAGGAAGTTGTAATGCTGAACAAAGAAACTGACATTGCTCACATGACACACAAAATCACATAACCTAAAATTACACAAAGGTCATGCAAGTAAGGTACCATTTCATCATAACCCCGGACGATATCGCTTAAATCTACCCACTTCAATACCAAAAGAGTGCGTCTACAGCGTGTAAACGATAACTGTTTGCCACGCACCACAGTGGTGTGGGTGAAGTCCAGACAAAGTGATGTAGGATCTACACGAAGTGAGCTTACTATCGACAAGGGATTTCAAATTGAATCCACATTTCTAGATTACCAGAAGGCTTTTGACAGCGTACCTCAGTAGCTACTTGTAAATAAATTGCGTGCTTATGTAATACCGTCTCAGTTATGCGACTGGATTCGTGGTTTCCTATCAGAGGCACATTTCGTAGTAATTGCCGGAAAGTCATCCAGTAAAACAGAAGTGATACCTGGCGTTCCCCAAGGTAGTGTTATAGGCCCTCTACTGTTCCTAATCTACATAGACGATTTAGGAGCCAATCTGAGCAGCCGTCTTAGATTGTTTGCAAATGATGCTGTCGTTTATCGACTAGTAAAGTCAAGAGAAGGCCAAAACGAATTGCAAAACGAGTTAGAGAAGACATCCGTATGGTGCAAAAATTGACAATTGACCCTAAGCAATGAAAAATGAAACCAACCACGTGAGTTCTAAAAGGAATCCGTTACACTTCGGTTGCACGACATATCAATCAAATATAGAGGCCGTAAATTCAAGTAAACACCTAGGAATCACAATTACGAACATCTTAAATTGGAAAGAACGTATAGAAAATGCAGTGGGGAAGGCGAACCAAAGACTGCGTTTTATTGGCAGAACACTTAGAAGATGCTAAAGGTCTACTTAAGAGACTCCACTACGCTCGTCCGACGTCGTTTGGAGTGCTGCTGTGCGCTGTGATTTCCTTACCAGGTAGGATGGACAGAGTACATCGAGAAAGGTCAGTGAAGAGAGTTTTGTATCATCGAGAAATAGGGGAGAAAGTGCCACTGACATGAAACAGCGTTTGGGGTGGACATAATTAAAACAAGGACATTTTTCGTTGCGGCGGAATCTCCACACGAAATCTCAATCACCAACTTTCTCCCCCGAATGCGAAAATATTTTGTTGACGCCGACATAAATAAGGAGAAACGATCATCATAATAAAAGAAGGTAAATTAGAGCTGGTACGGAAAAATATGGGAGTTCATTTTCTCTGGGCGCTGCTCGAAAGTAGAATAATAGAGAAATATTATGATTTGCAGAGTGTCCAGGCAGATGTAAATGTAGAAAAAAATGGTTCAAATGGCTCTGAGCACTATGGGACTCAACTGCTGAGGTCATTAGTCCCCTAGAACTTAGAACTAGTTAAACCTAACTAACCTAAGGACATCACAAACATCCATGCCCGAGGCAGGATTCGAACCTGCGACCGTAGCGGTCTTGCGGTTCCAGACTGCAGCGCCTTTAACCGCACGGCCACTTCGGCCGGCCTGTAAATGTAGATACAGACAGTTGTGTTCCATTGGATATAGCCGACCTTGAATATAAAAAATCCACTAGTTCTTGCACTTACAAAATGTAAAACTGAGGTTTCAGTAAATTTTGCCCCAAAATACTGCGAGTTTTAACAGCATTAAAGTAACGATTAAATCGTTCTGTTTGTCGGGCCGTTTTGTTACGAAACTACTGTGCTTTTCAGGGTTAGATTTAGATTGAATTGTTTTTTATTCCAGTCTTTGATCACAATATCAATTCTTTTGACGATGACCGGTTTCAGTCCGTACAGACCATCCTCAGATCCGAGGACATCGTCTAAAGAATTGATATTGTGATCAAAGACTGGAATAAAAAACATTTGACAGTATTGGATCACTGTTTGTATACGCGACTATGTCGCAGTTGGTGAAATTAGATCCAATTGTTACGGTAATTAGTTTTTAATTACGTTTGTGTTTTCTTTCATTGCTCTCGGTGGAAAGTTTAAATTAATGATCTTAAGGAAACAGCCGACTAAGCCGATGGTGCAAGAGAAAGAGAAGATACTTAAAATCTCATGCGGCGCGCATAAGCCGTAGCTTAGGTGGCTTTGTGGACTAGTTTTGGGTTACAAAAATGGTTCAAATGGCTCTGAGCACTACTCAACTGCTGAGGTCATTAGTCCCCTAGAACTTAGAACTAGTTAAACCTAACTAACCTAAGGACATCACACACATCCATGCCCCAGGCAGGATTCGAACCTGCGACCGTAGCGGTCTCGCGGCTCCAGATTGCAGCGCCAGAACCGCGCGGCCACTTTTTTGGGTTACAGACCACAAGTGCCCAGTACCAAACTGCTCTTATGGATTTCCCTCACTCCACCGAGGTACGTTGTAAATAGCCCGTATACTTAATACACTAGTATTCGAAATGCTGGACGTACCGTCATATGGCGAGAGATGGAAACACTTAATGCTCCCAGGCACACTGTATAATACACTCCTGGAAATGGAAAAAAGAACACATTGACACCGGTGTGTCAGACCCACCATACTTGCTCCGGACACTGCGAGAGGGCTGTACAAGCAATGATCACACGCACGGCACAGCGGACACACCAGGAACCGCGGTGTTGACCGTCGAATGGCGCTAGCTGCGCAGCATTTGTGCACCGCCGCCGTCAGTGTCAGCCAGTTTGCCGTGGCATACGGAGCTCCATCGCAGTCTTTAACACTGGTAGCATGCCGCGACAGCGTGGACGTGAACCGTATGTGCAGTTGACGGACTTTGAGCGAGGGCGTATAGTGGGCATGCGGGAGGCCGGGTGGACGTACCGCCGAATTGCTCAACACGTGGGGCGTGAGGTCTCCACAGTACATCGATGTTGTCGCCAGTGGTCGGCGGAAGGTGCCCGTGCCCGTCGACCTGGGACCGGACCGCAGCGACGCACGGATGCACGCCAAGACCGTAGGATCCTACGCAGTGCCGTAGGGGACCGCACCGCCACTTCCCAGCAAATTAGGGACACTGTTGCTCCTGGGGTATCGGCGAGGACCATTCGCAACCGTCTCCATGAAGCTGGGCTACGGTCCCGCACACCGTTAGGCCGTCTTCCGCTCACGCCCCAACATCGTGCAGCCCGCCTCCAGTGGTGTCGCGACAGGCGTGAATGGAGGGACGAATGGAGACGTGTCGTCTTCAGCGATGAGAGTCGCTTCTGCCTTGGTGCCAATGATGGTCGTATGCGTGTTTGGCGCCGTGCAGGTGAGCGCCACAATCAGGACTGCATACGACCGAGGCACACAGGGCCAACACCCGGCATCATGGTGTGGGGAGCGATCTCCTACACTGGCCGTACACCACTGGTGATCGTCGAGGGGACACTGAATAGTGCACGGTACATCCAAACCGTCATCGAACCCATCGTTCTACCATTCCTAGACCGGCAAGGGATCTTGCTGTTCCAACAGGACAATGCACGTCCGCATGTATCCCGTGCCACCCAACGTGCTCTAGAAGGTGTAAGTCAACTACCCTGGCCAGCAAGATCTCCGGATCTGTCCCCCATTGAGCATGTTTGGGACTGGATGAAGCGTCGTCTCACGCGGTCTGCACGTCCAGCACGAACGCTGGTCCAACTGAGGCGCCAGGTGGAAATGGCATGGCAAGCCGTTCCACAGGACTACATCCAGCATCTCTACGATCGTCTCCATGGGAGAATAGCAGCCTGCATTGCTGCGAAAGGTGGATATACACTGTACTAGTGCCGACATTGTGCATGCTCTGTTGCCTGTGTCTATGTGCCTGTGGTTCTGTCAGTGTGATCATGTGATGTATCTGACCCCAGGAATGTGTCAATAAAGTTTCCCCTTCCTGGGACAATGAATTCACGGAGTTCTTATTTCAATTTCTAGGAGTGTATTATCGTTTTGGTGGTGCATGTGTTATGACGTGGTGAGGCATAATGTTGGGGGTGTACTGACGTCCAAGTCTTTGAACACGGTATACTCACCGAGCAACGTTATTCTGACACTGTGCTCTTTTCCCACGTTCTTATTTTTAGGCCTGCATTTGCCTCTGACTTCTTTTTTAAGGACGAGGATCCTTGACAGCATCACACAGCGCAGATAAAGAAGCTGTTGGAACGATAGACTATTCGGCGAATAGGCTTGCCCGCCCGTTGCCCCGACTTAAATCGCATCGAGCGCGTGTGGGAATCGTTGGGATGACGTACAGCAGCTCGTTCGCATGCACCAACGACGGCCCAGCAGGTGACAACCGCGGTGCCGGAGGAATGGAGAGTCCTGCCACAAGAACTCCTTTGCAGCCTTGTGGCACGCTGCAGAGCACCCTTTGCCGCTCGTGGTGATCACACGTCTTATTAATAACAAAGGCTGCCTTCTGTAATGTGTAAGGAATCACCATCAGTGCCGATGGCTGCAGTGTAACTGGTGTCTTTAAATAAAAGTGTCAGCCTTGTTCGCTCGCTGCGTATTTCTTTCAGTCACCTTCTGTATTAAACTATGACAGTTCTTTATATGTACGGTCCAAGTTTCATAGACCTATGTTACTTGACACTGACACGTCATGTGAAAGTGACTGTAATCCTTAGGCTTTGCATACCAGTGTGCTTGTCCACGGCAACAGGTGGAAGCGAAATGTATCCTCATTGTCCACCAGCCACGCGGGACCTCGATAACAGGCTGTACGCGCCAAGCAATGTAGGATACTTATAACTGAAGTTTCGCTACGTGTGAGGGTCCCAATGAAAATCGAGTGATTCTGGAACAATAAAACTTTGTGGAAACGGCGTTGTAAGGACATGGGGAAGAGAAGCAGGGAATAAACCGTTGAAAGGAAAACACTTTACTTTAGACATGAGGTGATATTTGTTAATTGCGTACCGTATCCAGGTTCCAGGTTACGAATGTTGCTGAATGTCGCGACTACCTGCACCCACGACAGTCTGGAACTGCACCAGAGACACCATTTCACAGTTGTCCGCAGCACTTTTGGAACAACTGCCGTGACACAGTTCGTGTACTGCTTAAAGATCGCACATTGCGTCCAGCATTCTCATCCATGGCGACAGTAACGTCTCGAATAATTTGTGGCGCAACTGCCCGTCTGCGTCTCCCAGGAGCAATACCCAAATCGTAATTTAATTCGAATTTCCAAATCATGTTCTTCAGTCCTAGTGGGAAAGTAGGATCTCTTCATATTCCTTCAACGCGCTGACCTTCGCGGAGAGCAGCAGTGCTATTCCTGTCGTTTTGGTACAACAAAAAACGGTTCAAATGGCTCTGAGCACTATGGGACTTAACTTCTGAGGTCATCAGTCCCCTAGAACTTAGAACTACTTAAACCTAACTAACCTAAGGACATCACACATATTGAAAGGTGGCTACACTGAGCCACAGCGCCAGAGATTGCGCCAAAGAGTATTATTCAGCCGCCTCCACTGGCAGTGCTTATTGAGAAGTAGCAGTAGGCAGTTCTTATCGAGAAGTCGTGGTGGAGAGTGCTTATTGAGATGTAGCAGTGGCGAGTCGAAGTTGAGAAGTTGCGGTAGTGAGTGCTTGTTCAGAACTTGTAGTATTGTTTTGATGGGCTAGACACCAGATGTTGTTGGATTGGGGATGCTGTAATGACCAGAGTGTGCTTTTCGTCAATATATATGAAGGTAAAAAAAATTCCCTTTTTTTCATTATTTCAATGTCTTAAACAATAATGCCTCTTGGTCACAGGTTCAGTCAACAAAGCATCTGGCTCGTGTTCTTGTATTAGACTGTATTTCTGGTTTCTATGTGCAATTATAGTATTTCTGTTTTTTTTAATTACTTCAGTATAAATGGTGTTTAAAATATCAGGTCTTATTGAGGAAGAACCGTGCCAGATGTGCACGTTGAATTACACTTCCACACACAGAACATCTACACTTGTGTTTTGTTGTTTCCTAGGTTTTATAGTTGCTGGGGGTTTAATTAATTAATTGTGTTAACGGAAATTTTCTGTCATTCTTCGTTGTTATTCCATGCAGTCAGATTGCGGAGTAATACTAGTCAGGGCCAACCGGTTACGAGACTGCGTAACCGGACAGACAGCTACTAAATCAGAAAATTAAAAATATTTGCATTCTAAAATAATTAAGCCCCCATGCAACATCCATGGCCGAGGCAGGATTCGAACCTGCGACCTTAGCGGCCGCGCGGATCCAGACTGTAGCGCCTAGAACCGCTCGGCCACACCGGCCGGCTTGGTACAACAGCTTATCTTATCCACATTCATATTGACAGTCTGCAACTCTTGGTTCCAATGGCTCTGAGCACTATGGGACTTAACATCTGTGGTCATCAGTCCCCTAGCACTAGAACTACTTAAACCTAACTAACCTAAGGACATCACACACATCCATGTCCGAGGCAGGATTCGAACCTGCGACCATAGCGGTCACGTGGTTCCAGACTAAAGCGCCTAGAACCGCATGGCCACACCGGCCGGCCAGTTTGCAACTCTAATCCACACTGATGCTTACGTTTCAGCCATACGCTACCGTACCAGTTACCTGCATCTGAACGCAAGTCATGACACTAATGCTACTAACAGGGCACATCATGCAGCGCGCAGTATGAACATATTTCCTATAACGGTAAATAGTTTCCCTCCTGCTCTGGCACAAGTAGCGAAATTTCAATTATAACCACCATGTTCTACCTGCTGGCTAATTTTGGGGTTTAAATAACTCACTTAAGACATGACTTTGCGTTTCTCACAGAAGGAAGAGTGAGTAAATGCTCTTTGAGACATGCAACTGCTTACCTATTCCATTATGGTTAGATGCGGGATGACAATTATTGAACTCTCTGAAAAAAAGTAAATTATTTACAGACTACGACGTGCACACACTTTATTCAACATGTAAACGAGACTACAGACATTCGGATTTAGATTATGACATGTTCGATATGCCTGCCAGAATTGGCAATGATGTGGCGCAGACGACCAGTGAAATTCTGCATGATCCGTTGAAGTGTCGGAACATCGATGCTTTCGATGACCTACTGAATGGCTGTTTACAGCTCAGCAATGGTTTTGAGGTTGTTGCTGTACACCTTGTCTTTAATGTAGCCCCACAAAAAGCAGCCGCATGTGTTTAGATCCGGAGAATACAGCGACCAATCGAGGCCCTTGCCAGTGGCTTCTGGGTACCCCACAGCCAGTATGCGGTTCCCAGAGTGCTGCTGCAGGACATCAAGCACTATCCTGCTTCGACGGGGTCGAGCTCCATCTTGCACGAACCAGATCTTGTCGAAATCAGAGTCACTTTGGATAATGGGGACGAAATCATCTCCCAAAGCCTTCACTTACTGTTCGGTAGCCGCCGTGGCTTCAAGGAATATCGCACTCATTATTCTGTCACTGGACTTTGCACACCACGCGGTCACCAGTTGAGGGTGATGATTTCTCGATCGCTAAATACGATTATCTGGGAGTAGGCATTAGGAGTGATTTAAAATGGAATGACCATATAAAACTAATCGTCGGTGAAGCAGATTCCAGACAGAGATTCATTGGAAGAATCCTAAGGAAATGCAGTCCGAAAACAAAGGAAGTAGGTTACAGTACACTTGCTCGCCCACTGCTTGAATATTGTTCACTGGTGTGAGATCCGTACCAGATAAGGTTGATAGAAGAGATAGAGAAGATCGAACGGACAGCAGCGCGCTTCGTTACAGGATCATTTAGTAATCGTGAAAACGTTACGGAGATGATAGATAAACTCCAGTGGAAGACTCTGCAAGACAGACGCTCGGTAGCTCGGTACGGGCTTTTGTTGAAGTTTTGAGAACATACCTTCATCGAGGTGTCAAGCAGTTCATTGCTCCCTCCTACTTATACCTCGCGAAGAGACCATGAGAATAAAATCGGAGAGATTAGAGCCCACACAGAGGCATACCGACAATCTTTCTTTCCACGAACAATACGAGACTGGAATAGAGGGGGAGAACCGATAGAGGCTCTCAAGGTACCCTCCGCCACACACCGCCAGGTGGCTTGCGGAGTATGGATGTAGATGTAGATGTTCTTAGTGCCCCAAAGGCGCCGATGTTGCCTATTGACGAAGCCATCCAAACGAAAGTGGGCTTCGTCGCTAAACCAAACCACACATACTGTAACGACAATTATACGTATAATAATTTTTTTTCTTTATGAATTTAGATAAATTAATAATAGCAATGTGTTGAATTTCTTTTTCGATTCTTTTCGTGTCATGTTAAAGAAACTGTGAGTAACTTTTGAAACGAATATTATTTATGTTAGATTTCAAATAATGTGGTAATCAAAGGAAAGTGTATTTAATGTTAAAACTATTGTAAGATGTGAAAATTGTAATTTATACACTTGGTCCATACGTAGGTAATGCATTAGGATATGTGTAGTAGAAAACCTGTGGTGAATACCCTACCTGTAGGGGAGCGGGAAAAGGTGGAGGCAGGCGAGGCGGGAAAACGCACACTGGGCGCGGTTCGGCACAACGGGCTCAGTAAAACAGTCGGAGGCGAGCAACAGTCGGAAGTACACGTACTGTACCGAGGAGGCTACCCAGGAAAAGTGGATTCCATTGAGCCTCGGATGAACCGATTCCGACGACTACTTGGCATGGCTATATTCTGAGGCACAAAATTGCAAAAATTACGACGCTAAGAAGATGGAAAGTGCCGATGTTGTGTGAGCCTTAGCCGTGCTTGCATGTGTGCCGTGCTACCCGCTATCTCGCTGCCCGCCAACCGCCGCACCGACTTGCACAGGTCAAACATTTATTTCATCTTTAGAAGTGTATCTGTGTGGACCAGTGTCGAAACTGTTTCTAATGGTTCAATAATAACGTGACTTTTACCAGAATTGCTTTAGCCATGACTTATCCTGATCACGGACCTAGACAGGATCCTTACCTCGTATTGTGCAATCCGAGTATCCTAAACTGAAAGTTTAATGTTTGTGTTAATGAAAATTATCAGCAGATTAATCTATGCCATAAAGGAATCTATGGTTCTGTGTGCTGTTGCAAATATTGGTAAAGAACAAAAGAGTTTTTGTTGGATTGAGTTAGCGATGTTATTTAATTAATTTGAGACAGAAATAATGACAGTTAAATTATTCAGAAGTAAGACAAAAGAGTAATTATCCAGAGATTGATAATTTTGTGTGTTAATTTGCCTTCAGTACTAGATAGTTTCAGTATAACGACTATAACAGTTTCAGGGCCCCCCCCCTTTGCTCTTGTCCATTCGTTCAAACCTTGATGTGTACTGATCAGATTTGACCAGTAAAGCTAAATTCTATATTAATCCTAAATGTATTAGTGTTTTTCCATTATTCATAGTGATATTGTGTGTGTACTTTTAAGATTGTCGACGCTAGGGCAATCTATGCCCGATTTCAGTCTGCTCAACATACAAAATGCAGTTCGTAGTAATCATTACTGTGTGGTGTTGTGTAAATGTAGCTCGTCCAAATTAGTACCAAAAAGAGAAAACTTTAGTTCAGTGGATTTTTCGGGTTCCAAACTTTGCCATATAACGCATCATTACTACGTGTTACTATGCTTGTACATGCACCCACTTGTACACGGAAAAACTCACTCATTGCCTAAGTAGGCTGGCGACCGAATTGTTAATTACAGGTAGCATCTACTGCGTGTACTTCTTGTCCATGCGAAAGAGTAATTATACTTTACATTTGCTTGACGCATCACTGTAGTTATTGACTGAATATAAGTCCGATCTTGCTTCTATTAGGTACACGCGGTCAACTTTTATACTAAAATCCTTGTTTATAAGATGAAGCCCGTGAACTTATTACAGTACAGGCTTTATAGAGCTAACCTACGTCCGAGCAGGGCGGTAGTGTTACAATACGCGTACTAATTCCTATCATGCCCCTCAGCCAACCGTGCAACTTGAACGTCCTACGTAAACCGTTCAGAAGTTATGACGATTTTATTTCATACTGCTCGATGATTGTCAGCCTGTAGGTGGCTACAGCGGACGACTTTCAGCGGGGACCGCTGGCTTATAACAAGCGTCACCAGGAAGAAGCTGAGAGAGATGTGGAGCGGGGTGAAGAGACTACGTTTGCCGGGGACCAAGTGGACACGCGGCGCGGGCTGCGGCTGCTCAGCCCTCCTTAGCCCACGAGCTGTCTAGCTGCCCATCTGTCAGGCAGCGGAGGGCCACCTCGCCGCGGAATGCCGGCTAATAGCCGGCTGCCCGCTGGTCGCTAGAAAAAGAACGACTCGTCGGCTGACAAAAAGCCGGCGGCCGTGGAGCGTGTCAACTGTCGCTGTGCGGACGCTGCCGTAATGGATGGCGCGGCCCGGATAACTGTGCGGCCCACATACGTCAGCGCCGGGTTCCGCAGTCGCTGCCGGCCTTGTCAGGTGTAACGGTGTGGGCGGCGCTGCGTCCGAAACCCGCTGCCGGGTCACGCCACGATGGCTCCTGATGTCGGCAAGTTTGAGGTGGTCGGAGGAATTTTCACACACAGCTCTGTAACCTCCCCCTCACTTATCGACCTCAATGACAGTGAAAAATTAAACCGCGAGTACCTAATGGAAATTTGGGAAAAGCAATCGTCACCGAAGTTAACCTGTCGGAAAAGAGGGAGGAAAGGGTTACATCTAAATGAGAGGAAAAATGCAAATGAAACTGGTGGAAATTAATTTTTAAAAGGGGTAAAGTTAATAAAGAAAGTAAATGTGCGGCCGTTACGTCAACAATTAACTAGCGGTAATTAGATATTTGAGATTTGGGGGAAATTACGGTCGCCAGTCTTAAGGACAATTACTATAGTAACTGAAAAAGAAAGGTTATTACACATATAATTAGCACTAGAAGCGTGGCAACTGAAGGTTGACACGTGTAGTGTGAAAACTGAAAGTTTGTCAGAAGTAATAAATTTCGCTACACTCTGACTTAATTTGGCAAAAGAATTAATAAAACCGGAAAATTAAAAGTTAATTTAGTGACTGAAACTAATAGTGAACTTTGTTTCTGAAGCATATCGAAATTCAGTAAAATACAGTTCGTCTTGGTCTACCTCAACAATCATTTCAAAAGCTACATGAATCTACTCAATTTAGAAATAAGAGATTTAACTTTGAACTTGAATTAAATGATTCTGAACAATTAACAATAGTAAAATTTAGTACATACCAAGCTGAGCTACAGTCACAGGTAAGCTAAAATATGCTAACAAAACTAGCACTCTTAATTTGTGATCGTGTAATCTAAATATTGTAGCCAGCTACGAATACTTTCACTGAACTTTGAAATTAAAGGAGTGAAATGGAATTATATTATTGTAATGCTGGCGTTTGAATTTCAACGACACTCGGGCTCATTTCGGAAAAGGAAGGGACCCTGCTTGGCAATGAAATTGGGACAATGAGCAACAAAGGTTCATGCTAAGTTGCTGTAATTTTGTGATGCAACAATTTTAAAAGCTGAGGTCTGCCATACAGTTCTGAAACTTTACGTGCTTTTAGTCTTCCTTGTTGGTTGATTGAAGGTTTGAAGTCGTCGATCGAGGAGGTGGCGACAGTCACTCATTGTCGGCCGTCGCTGTTGCAGAAGCTGGATGTTGGCGCGCCTTCTTCTCGACACGGTCACCAGGCGAAACGGGCTCTTGATGTGCGCCAGCTAATGCTTCCCGTCCGCGACACCATGCTAGAAACTATTATAGCCAATCGAGCGCAATTACATGCTGTCCAACCCCGAACGCGCGGCAACTCGCGGGAGCTTCACACAACACACCTGCTCCACTGCACTACTCCAGCCAGACTCCCTGCTCAGCCCGCGCTCCACGCGGCAGAGTTAACACTCCCAAAGATCCTAAACACCTTTCGTTCTCCACACGACCTATCGATGTATTCGTTCGATAGTATAGTTTTCCCTAGGCCAGACCCAGCGTATAAATACATATAATATTCACAAAACAAACCAATTATACATCGACATAAATGCATATATATACAAATAGCAAAACCATTACAATATACAAAGACACAGAATGTTATATCTTCAGGTAACAAAATAAGGAAAAAAATTTGTAGTGCAATAAATGGAAATAGGAGGATATGCATTTCCGGCGTTACAGCTCAAAAGCTTTAGGTGAGCATGACTTTGGGCGCCTGCCATGTAAGCCTACCACCGAACCGTAATTGAGGAGTGGCTATGTTAGCAAATTGTACATTTATCTTTCACTAGTATCCAACCAAACAGCTATTAAAATCTAGTTCACTTACACAGGATGTTCCCGGAACTATTCGTTCTAATTGAAACGTCCCGTTAGAAAAAGTAATGAATTACTGTGCTGGTAAACTCCTTACGTTATTTGATTTTCAAACAGCTGAGCAGAACTGAACGTACTCAGACATTTCTCTCTTTACTTATTCTGATCAACACTAAACCGACACAAAATATTTTTAGCGCAACTCATTCTGACTTTGAATAATCCCTACAAAAGAATGGCCCTGACTAACAATAACCTATACCTTTCATGAATCACTTACCTCACAAAAATCTTCGTTACTCGAACTACTGCAATACAGCGAGCGCCAATACTGCCAGCTAAATAAAAGATTGTAACTACTGAAGGCACTAACTACTGATAGGCATGAAAGATTTTGATACAGAACAAACAATGTATTTACCTTAATAATGTTCAAAAGTCATTATATATATATATATATATATATATATATATATATATATATATATATATATATATATATATATCAGTTCATGATATACAGTATTACAAATTTACTCTATCCGCCAGAACGACCGCTCTCAAAATTCTGCCGTCTCTCTCCCTACATCCACCACTGGTGGCGGCCCACCTCCAACTGCGCAACGCTACGTGCTGTTCACATCCAACTGCCCAACACTATAATAGCAAATATTCCAACAATGCAAACCAGCCACAGACTACACACAGCACAGTCAGTGATTTTCATATAGAGCGCTACGTGGCGTTACCAACATAAAAACCTAAACAGACTACTTATATAATAAATACAGGAGAAGGAGAACAGAGACTGCCCGCTGAAGTCCCACAAGAATACGGAAAATAAGTACTGCGAAAAGCCATCATTCCGATAGTTCTGCTACTCATCAGCTGCAATAAAATGTTGGTTTAAATGTGAACATTTTAGGTTGGGCTTAACCGTGATTGCTATTGACATTATACTGGTAACAGTAAACATGTTGTTTCATTTAAAATGTTTGTTAATTTAAAAGTTCTACGGTAAATGTAAGATCCCGTAAATGCCTCGAGATCGAAAACACTGCCTCTTCGGTCACGCTAATACGCTCGATTTCTATGTACCCCTTTCGTTCACCTCACAGCAAAATTCTCTTTCTGTCTTGGGAATTCCTTTTTTATACTGTACTATAGCAAGCAATATATACAAAAAGCCATCACAAAATACAAGAAATGAAATGATCGTGTTGCAATGTTGGCTGCGAGATCCCTGCCGGGGAAGTTCGACCACCGGGTGCAAGTCTTGTTTCAGATTACGTCACATAGGGCGGCTTGCACGCCGGTGATGACATGATGATGAGGACAACATAGCACCCAGTGTGTGTATTGAACTGGGGATCTAGAAACGAGGGAGAGACTTCGTCCCGCCGTAGCCCTCAGTGGTTCACAGGCCCACAGCAGGTTAGAGCAGTCCACCCACCCCACCACCGTCCCACATAGAACCCAGGGTTATTGTGCGTTTCGGCCCCCATTGGACCCTCTCACCGGGAAGGTCTCATACCAGACGAGTATAGCCCCCAGTGCTTGGATAGTTGAGTAATTATGGTGACGCGTACGTGGAGACAGTGTTTGCACAGCAATCGCCGACATAGTGTAACTGAGGTGCAATAAAAGGAACCATCCCGCATTCGCAGGGGAAGATGGAAAACCACTGTAAAAACCACCCACAGGCTGGCCGGCACACCGGACCTCGACACTAATCCGCCGGGCGGATTCGTGCCTGGGACCGGCACGCTTCCCTTCTCGGGAAGCAGCGTGTTAGAACGCGCGGCTAGCTGGGAGGGCTTTAACACCCACTACGTAGCCGAAGAATATCTTCAACCCTGTGGGGAATCGAACCCGCGCTCGCTGCATGGTGGGTAACCACATTACCACTTAGCTAAACAAACCAACCACAGAATGAAATTTTCACTCTGCAGCGGAGTGTGCGCTGATATGAAACTCCTGGCAGATTAAAACTGTGTGCCGGACAAAGACTCGAACTCGGGACCTTTGACTTTCGTGGGCAAGTGCTCTACCATCTGAGCTATCGAAGTACGACTCACGCCCCGTCCTCACAGCTCTACATCTGCCAGTATGTCGTCTCCTACCTTCCAAACTTTTCAGAAGCTCTCCTGCGAACCTTGCAGAACTAGCACTCCTGAAAGAAAGGATATCGCGGAGACATGGCTTAGCCACAGCCTGGGGGATGTTTCCAGAATGAGATTTTCACTCTGCAGCGGAGTGGGCGCTGATATGAAACTTCCTGGCGGATTAAAACAGATTAGAGCATCTGCCTCCGAAAAATAAATGTTGTGAGTTCGAGTCTCGGGCCGGCACACAGTTTTAACCTGCCAGGAATTTTCAAACCAACCACAGTTTCATTTCGACACTTATCTGAAATGCACCATACGAAATTTTGGAGTGGAATGAAAAAGTGTTAAACATCTATTTGTGTCAATAATTTGTATGAACACCAAAAAATGTAATTTCTTCAGAACCACACGTCACTGAAAATAACAGATTATTTTGAGTTGTAGGTTGACAAGCGTCATAAAGAGATACTTTTTGGCAGAAAGATAAACATATGGTCAAAGCTATTTGTGTTAAAATATACGTGATAGAAGTTGCTTTGTTTAGATTTTGGCAAATAATAACTCTTTAATTACTCTTACGTCCCTGAAGATCGTACACACATTTCGTAGTATCCAAAAATGAAATATTCAGTAGATAGTTTCCGAAACTAGTGCTAATTACATTTCTAGAGGCAGGACTGTGATTTTACAAAACAGTGAATGTTCAATGGATTCTCCAATTTCGGTAGGGGATCTGAATATATACGTGTGAAAAAGTCGCGACGAGCGTGCCTTTTCGTTCTGAGAGCCAGCCGGTATTTCGTCTCTGTTTCGCAAGAACTAGGTGAGTGTGTAACATCCTTAAGGTGAAATTACGATAAGGAACTTGGGGTCTCTGAAGCCAGCTTGTAATGTCAGGGAACATTTCCTTAGTGGTGGTGACGTACACTGCTGTGTCAGCGTCGCTGAACTGGAATGTGTACTGACACTAGGAGCTGCTCTGAGGTCTGCCTCGGAACACGCCGCTTCACTCACAAGCGCCACCGCCTTCTCACAAAAACGGCGACTTCGTTCTAAACAACCGAGCGAGGTAACGTTGTGGGTAGCACTGGACTCGCATTAGGGAGGACGACGGACCAAACCTGGGTCCGGCCATCCTGATTTAGGTTTTCCGTTATTACCCTAAATCGCTTCAGGCAAAATCCCTTAGAAAGAACACGCCCGACTTCCTTCCCTTCCTTTCCTAATCCGATGGGATTGGTGACTGAAATGTGCATTCTTATAGGACAACTATCCAAGGAGTTCCACCCAATAATATCCAAACAGCAGACTCTGTACAAAATTTATTAAATTACCAATACTAAACTCCTTTAAATAACAACAAATTCATATAACTTACAAAACTTAACAAACGGTTAAAGAGTGAGCTTTAAAAAACAATAACGGTAGCTTGCCACCATAAAATCAGGAACCTTTTACAATAGTGCTTTTAGAGTTTATCCAAAAGACAAAATCCAATAATAAATTAACTTGGCATTACAATTTAAAATGATTTACGTGAAAAAAAACTTTAAGATAATGGCGCTTGGCACCATAAAATGAAAGAAACGTAACACACAACCAATAAATATAATAACAAAATAGTTTGATACAAGCAAAGGGCGCGGGCAACTCCCAACGCAATCAGAAAAGAGCGAGCTCTCAACACTTCGGAGCCTTCCCACTAGAGACGGTCCCCGAAATAAACCGCTGAGAGCTCCCCGACAGGCCTTCCACAACTGCCCATCACTTACGCACCTTGGTTATGTTCTGTAACACACCACAGATAATATCAACACAGGATAAAATTCAAAATACAGTATAACATCCCGGCAGCACATGATAACCTCAGCGCCATTAACTCGGGCGCTCTTAAGTACCGGAAGCCAACGCACAAATCTCAAACAATTCTCGCTTCCTAAAACGAAACAATAAAAGCCAAGCGCACATGAATAGTCAAACCACTGTCTTATAAGTGCCTTAACGACACCAAACGCGACTATTCCACCAAGTCAATAATAAAACAATAAAAAAATACAGAACATACCACTAAATGCTTTTACACAACCAAAGTGACTAGATCGCGTTGTTCAGGTCCCAGAAGACCACATATACCAAGCCTAATTCACTATGTATATAGTGTACAAAACTGCCCTTCTTAGGCAGCCTTTACCTAACACATCGACAGCCAAATGTACCATACATGAACGCAACTCCAGGCAGGACTCCAGTTGAGCAAATAAATTAGTACCAACAAATATCGTAACGAGCCATGCACACAGCAAAAAGTTCCAACAACATCGTCCCACATCAGAAAAGTTCAGAAACCGCTGCTGGAGCTTCCATGGAAAAATCTGAAGAGCCAACCGAGCCCACACCCTAACCTGGAAGACGACTCCAAAATTCAGCAACTAGTTGTCTCCGGGCCCGAGTATCACGGGACCCCACCGGACCTCCACATCAGACAGACAGGAAGAACAAGTACGCCGACTCCAATTAATCACCACCGCATGGCCAGCACAGCGGCGCGTCGCCTCCGCCCCAGACCACTCTGCTCATACCGCGAGGCACAACAACCTTAGCGCTAGTCACTAGCAGGTCAGGCAGAGCGAACTTCCCGTTCCGTCCAGTCCCCGGAAAACCATCTACCCTCTCGCTTTCCGCCGGCCACCGCAAACACACGCCAGCGACGTCATAGCAAATCGCCACTGGAGCGCCACCCGCACCGGGACAGCGAACTATAATCGATTACAGTGCGCGCTCTGAACAAGATCACAGGTTAGGGGCGCGCGCCATATCAGTGACCTAGCTGTTTGGTCCCCTCCCCCAAATCAACAAAACAAACCTCGTAAACACACCGATCCAGTCGCAATCATTACCACCTTGTGACAACAACAGTCAACATGGAGCGGGTCAAGTACGCTGAAATGGCTGACAGGCATCTGTTTACGGGCCTGTGTATGGAAATGGACGAGCTGCCGTGAGAGAGTATCGACAACGCTTTCCCTACCGACGGCTTCTACAACACAAGGTATTTGGAAGTCTGTATCGCCTGCTACGTAAAATAGGCACTTCTCGTACAAATATACGTGCCACAGGTCCGAATCCAACAGCGCGAACTACCGAAATGGACATAACCTTGTGTGAAATGTGTTACATGAACAGGAGCTTCGTTTCTTCTATCTCCAACAAGTGGCAGCTGTGGCAACTGAAGATTTTCCTCAACGAGGCAGTTTGCACAATGGGTTTTACAACAAACTTATTTCCGACCGGTTTCCTGTTTTGGTTACTCGTGAAGGCAGTTTCAATAGCCACAATTCCCATGTTTGGGCATATGTGAATCCACGACGTACGCGGCTTCGCGTTCATCAAAATCTACTGCGTGTTAATGAGAGGTCGGGAATTCTCCGTGATATGTTGACTGAATAACATACTCTTCCAGTACTCATCAACGGACGTAGATCTTGCATCTTCGGACAACATGTGTTGCCAGAGCTGCTGCACGATGTTCGTCTGTTACCCGAAGGATGTAATTCCAGAACGATCGGACGACAGCCAATTTCAGCATTGCTGTGAGGAATCATCTGAGAGGAATCCTTGGTAATCGATGTATCGGCTAAGGTGGCCTTGTGCCCTGGACAACCAGGTCACCTGACCTCTCGCGTACGGATTTATTCCTTTGCGGGCATATAAAGCGGCTGTCGGCTGGTGTATGAAACAATCGTGGAAACGGAAGAAGACATCGTTACTACAATTGCCGTCAATACAGGTACCATGGCGGACATGCCATGAATCTCGGAACGGACACGGCAATCAATGGTCCGGCAATGTACTACGCACGTACAGGGCAGTGGTCGCGCATTAGAGCAGTTCTTGTGAATTTCACTGGAGTAATTGCTAAAGTACCTTTTGTGCTTCACAAATGGTTCAAATGGCTGTGAGCACTATGGGACTTAACATCCGAGGTCATCAGTCCCCTAGGACTTAGAACTACTTAAACCTAACTAACCTAACGACATCACACACATCCATGCCCGAGGCAGAATTTGAACCTGCGACCGTAGCGGTCGCGCGGTTCCAGACTGAAGCGCCTAGAACCGCTCGGTCACACCGGCCGGCTACCTTTTGTGTAAATCGTCCCTAGCATCAGAAACTGCAGTCACGAACCGTATGTACCAAAACCAAACATATTTGCTTTGATATTCTCTACCGTCTGCATTAATCTGAATGAATGGTTTCGGACATCTTCTATAAGAAGAACTGTAATGTCCTACAGGTGTCGAAAACAAAGTGGAAACAATCATTCATCCCGTCATTCTCGCTGCTTTTCCTTTTACTTTGTTGGTTCCAGTGACGTGTATGCCTTCCGTCAGTGTTTATCACCACCTGACACCCACGTGGCACGCTCCGTATAAGCTTACGCAGGTACCTCTATGGTATCCGTTTCCATTCTTCAGCGAGTGCCCTTAAGAGTACTTGTAGAGTGGAACAGGACGACCACGAAAACGTCTGTCAAGCATATCCCACACATGCTTTATGGTGTTTATGTCGGGACTCACCGCTCACATTCCATTATTTCAATGTCCAGACTTCGCAAGACATCACTGGTGACGCCCACCATTTGATTTCTGGCATTATCGCACATGAAATACACTTCAATGCCCTCACCATATGCAGTAGTCACCTCGATCTGTTCCATGAACTGCTTGGCAGTAAGGTGACCATGAAAAAGGGCTGTGCCTCACAATACTATCACAAAGTCTTCGCCAATTCTTTCGAGTTTCTCGGCAGGTACCTATGGTGTCTCGACACACCTCCATCTTGCGTCAAAGGAAATCTGGACTCGTCTGTGAACAACACGTTTCCCCAGTGACGAAGTTGGCAGTTGACATGGGAACAACGCAAGTGAAGGCGAGCCGCAGGATGCTGTGTCAAGCGGGGTACTGGACAAGGACGTCTGTGTCGTAAGGTCCTCTCCCTTTATCTGTTCCTAGCCGTCTCACCGGCCGCAGTGCCTAACGAGGTCCTTCTCAGACCATCTTGCACTTCTTTGCAGACACCGATACTGTGACACAATACTGAGACGACCTTATACCGATCGTCACATAGGACTGTAATGCGTCGGCAGCCTTGTCTAACAGTCTTGTGTACTGACCTGTCTTCCTGTAACGTGTCCACAACCCTTGGATGACAGACGAATAGATTTACTATATGCAGCAACAAGACGGAAAGTCCGTCTTCCTTGAATCAAATTCACTACCATAGCGACTTGCACTAGATTAAGATGTCCCATTGCGCGTGCTTGGTGGAATACTAAGTCCGCAAGTGAGGCCTACCGTTTGCATGTCTCACTTCCTTCTGAGGAATCATCTCATGCTGTAGTGCATAATGTAGCAGATACATGGTGAATGACTTTAGTTGTTGCAGAAATTAAAAGGGAAGATTACAAGCTGTGCAATGAGACCACAGGAACGATGGGTATCAAAATATACTTAATATAGCGGACGTGGCAGCGAAATGCAGGAAGATCTGCAGCGGATAGGGACTTGGTGCAGGGAGTGGCAACTGACCCTTAACATAGACAAATGTAATGTATTGCGTATACATAGAAAGAAGGATCCTTTATTGTATGATTATACGATAGCAGAACAAACACTGGTGCAGTTACTTCTGTAAAATATCTGGGAGTATGCGTACGGAACGATCTGAAGTGGAACGATCATATAAAATTAATTGTTGGTAAGGCGGGTGCCAGGTTGAGATTCATTGGGAGAGTCCTTAGGAAATGTAGCCCATCAACAAAGGAGGTGGCTTACAAAACACTCATCAGTGTGGGATCCGCATCAGGTCTGGTTGACAGAGGAGATAGAGAAGATCCAAAGAAGATGGGATCCGCATCAGGTCTGGTTGACAGAGGAGATAGAGAAGATCCAAAGAAGAGCGGCGCGTTTTGCCACAGGGTTATTTGGTAAGCGTGATAGCGTCACGGAGATGTTTAGCAAACTCAAGTGGCAGACTCTGCAAGAGAGGCACTCTGCATCGCGGTGTAGCTTGCTGTCCAGGTTTCGAGAGGGTGCGTTTCTGGATGAGGTATCGAATATATTGCTACCCCCTACTTATACCTCCCGAGGAGATCACGAATGTAAAATTAGAGAGATTCGAGCGCGCACGGACGCTTTCCGGAAGTCGCTCTTCCCGCGAACCATATGCGACTGGAACAGGAAAGGGAGGTAATGACAGTGGCACGTTAAGTGCCCTCCGCCACACACCGTTGGGTGACATGCGGAGTATAAATGTAGATGTAGATGATACACGAGTTCCCAAATTCTTTTGAGCAGTTTATTCTCTTCTTCCATGTATACTATGCCAATCACTGCGAAGTGTTTGGTATTTACCATAACGTCTTCATTTATACTATGCGAATCACTGTGAAGTGTGTGGTAAATTACTGTACAGAAGAATCTCATTTATTTTTACTATCCCAAACAATTTATATTACAGAAACAAAGTAGTAATGCACCGGGCAAAGACAGTGACAGAAAAAAAATCGCAACACCTACGAGGAGCCGCACGACATAAACGAAAGCTGGCAGGCGTTTTTCTACATTTGAAAGATGACGTCTGTTCAGATTTCGCGCCAGTTGCGCTAGTGGCGCCACTATGAGGATGCAGATTAAGTTTGCTTTAAATACACGCTGTAACGATCGTGCGCGTACGTTATCTTCGAGACTGAAGGAGGTGAGCTGATAAGTGTCAAGAATGCTTTTACGGCGACCAACACGCCATTGTCAACAGTTCAGTGAGTCTGAACGATGGCGTGTAACGGGGCTACCAGGAGCTGGGCGTTCCTTTTCCGATGTTGCAGAAAGACTTGGCAGGAATGTAGCCACAGTACCTGAGTGCTGGCAGCGGTTGCCAAGAGAATGTACGGTCGCAAGAAGACCGGTCGCAAGAAGACCGGGCTCCGGACGGCCACGTGGCACTACCAAGAGTGATGATAATCGTGTTTGTTGTGTGGCTCTGGAGCATCGTACTGCAGCACCTGCAGCAGCGATCTGAGCAACAGCTGGCGTCACAGTGACACAGCGAGCTGCTACAAATTGGTTACTTCAAGGACAGCTCCCAGCTAGACACCACGCAGCGTGCATTCCACCGACCACAGATCACCGCCATTTGCCATTTCAGTGGTGTTAAGCGAGAACTCATTGCAAGGCAGGGTGGAGGTCCGTTGAGTTCCCCGATGAAAGTTGGTTCTGCCTCGATACCAGTGACGGCCTTACGTTGGTTAGAAGAAGGCCAGTTTAGGGTTTGCAAGCAACTAGAGATGGGTAGTTCGCGAACGAACGGGTGTAAAGGAACGGTTCACCAAGATGAACGAAAGGATCGAGGAACGAATTCCAAGGAACGATCGGTTCATAGTTGACTTCGGTCGCGGCGGTCTACTTATAGTTCTCGGGAACGAGGAACGATCGGTTCATAGTTCACTAGGTCACTTCGGTCGCGGCGGTCACTTCGGCAGCTCTCGTTGCAGCCTCGGTCGCGTGCTCGTCTCAGTCTCGGTCCCCCTCGGCCGCACTCGTCGTTCTTCTCAGTTCCACTGCTGACTGCTCCTAGTTAGTTCAGTATCCAGTTTTTCGTTTCGTTCACTGCGCTCGCCTATTTTGCATGCGTTGCAAACTGTTCTTGCACTTGGTTCTGGCTATCCAGAGTCCACGGCCGGCAATCAAAAAGTATTTTATAGTTACCTAAATGACATAAAAACTACGTTGTATGTAATAGATACGTCTTTGCAGGTAACAAAAGGCCATATCAGCTCACTTCATTGTATCGATGAACAGCACAAGACATATAACAAGGCAAGTTTTTTGTTATTCATATAATTTTTTTGGTTTCATCGACTTGATTTAGCAGCTAACTTTCAATAATTTGCTTAATTTTTAGTGTAAGAAAATTCATATAAAACGATTTTCGTGTATCTTTCATATACAAACCATCACGCTTAGGAAGGCTCTAATTATTTTTAAGTTTGGTTGTTTCCAATTTGCATTACCTGCTAGTTCGGTTTCTTTGAAAACAAAAAGAAAAAAGTGGGTTGTGGGCCATTTAGGCTCAGTAGGAAAAGCGGTGCCTCTCCATTTGAAAAGACATCGATTGCCATAAAATCATATTTACTTATTTTCTCAAAAACATTTGTTCAGATGGAGCTTTCAAACCAAAAACTTTATTACTGTGAACTTAATTATTATTATTATTGCTGCATTAACTTTAATAATGCAACATATACTAAGCATGTGACGCAAGTATGAGAAAACCACATTTTATTTTATGCTTCCATAAAGTCTCTACTTCGCCTACGAACTCACAGACAACGCGAAGTATATATAGGGTGTAAACGATTATTGTTTACAACGTAGTATAGCTATGTAGTGGAAGTCGAAACGAAGAATTTTATACAAGACACTTGTGGTCTATTAATTTGGGAATCAGCTACCAACAGGTTTACAAGACTACATGAGCTATAGCCCATGCGCGTCGCGTGAGTTTTCATGCTCTCTTCTTCAGGCCTCTACACATCGTCATCGATTGTTTCGCAATTGTTGCTTGCATTAGCTTATTATTTTTCACCATCATCATCATCATCATCATCATTTAAGACTGATTATGCCTTTCAGCGTTCAGTCTGGAGCATAGCCCCCTTTATAAAATTTCTCCATGATCCCCTATTCCGTGCTAACATTGGTGCCTCTTCTGGTGTTAAGCCTATTACTTCAAAATCATTTATAACCTAATCCAGGTACCTTCTCCTTGGTCTGCCCCGACTCCTCCTACCCTCTACTGCTGAACCCACGAGTCTCTTTGGTAACCTTGCTTCTCCCATGCGTGTAACATGACTCCACCATCTAAGCCTGTTCGCCCTGACTGCTACATCTATAGAGTTCACTCCCAGTTTTTCTTCGATTTCCTCATTGTGGACACCCTCCTGCCATTGCTCCCATCTACTAGTACTTGCAATCATCCTAGCTACTTTCATACCCGTAACCTCAACCTTGTTGATAAGGTAACCTGAATCCACCCAGCTTTCGCTCCCATACAACAAAGTTGGTCGAAAGATTAAACGGTGCACAGATAACTTAGTCCTGGTACTGACTTCCTTCTTGCAGAAGAGAGTAGATCGTAGCTGAGCACTCACTGCATTAGCTTTGCTACACCTAGCTTCCAGTTCTTTCACTATGTTGCCATCCTGTGAGAATATGCATCCCAAGTACTTGAAACTGTCCACCTGTTCTAACTTTGTTTCTCCTATTTGGCACTCAATCCGTTTATATCTCTTTCCCACTCACATTACTTTCGTTTTAGAGATGCTAATCTTCATACCAAAGTCCTTACATTTCTGATCTAGCTCTGAAATATTACTTTGCAAACTTTCAATCGAATCTGCCATCACAACTAGCTTGTTATTTCTTCACTGCCTAATTATTACATGTTGGTCTGTTTGTTGTATATGCTCGTAGCGGACAACTCATCGCCCGTAATTGGCGAGCAGTCTGTACTCGAGACCGGTTTACATGCGCCACCCCATATTATTTCCATGCGATCAGCCACACAAGGCTACGGTTGGCTAAACAAGAGGTTCTGCAGAATCACGAAAATTACTTCTACAAGTGTGTGAGAATTCTGTAATGAATAAAAATTCTGTACTCCAGGGGGGAGGCAAGTGCCCCTTCTTGGTGCCCTCCATCCTTCAGTCACCTACACTACTAGTTTTCAGTTTTTAATAAGAATCATATACCAAACACAAATGAACGGTGAACGAATAAGAATGAACGGTTCCCAAAAAAGAACGATCACCAGTGAACTAGTTCCCAAGGATGAACGAATTTGCCCATCTCTACAAGCAACCTGTCTCCGAGCTGGACACACTGGAACTACACCTGGATTTATGATATGGGGTGCGATTTCGTATGACAGCAGGAGCGCTCTTGTTATCCCACGCACCCTCGCTGCAAAACTGTACGTCAACCTGGTGATTCGACCTGTTGTGCTGCCATTCATAAATAGCATTCCAGGGGGTGTTTCCCACCACGATAATGCTCGCCCACTAGTGCAGTTGTAACCCAACATGCTCTGTAGAGTGTCGAGATGTTGCCTGTGCCTGCTCGATCACCAGATCTGTGTCCAATTGAGATAGGACGTCATCGAACGACAAGTCCAGCGTCATCCACACCAAATGCAACAGGCTCGGAACGTCATCCCACAAATTGATGTCCGGCACCAGTACAGCACAGTGCATTCACGTCTGCATGCTTGCTTTCAACATTTTGATGGTTACACCGGTTATTAATGTATTGGCGTTCCGCATTTTCAATAGCTTACCTCGCGCTTACATTAACTTGTGACCTTCCATAGTCAATCATTTACGTACGCTACCTAGACAAGTGTGTTTCCACAATTTAGTTATTATACATTCATTATTGCACAGCTGCAAAATACTAACACGAATTCTTTACAGACGAATGGAAAAACTAGTAGAAGCCGACCTCGGGGAAGATCAGTTTGGATTCCGTAGAAATACTAGAACACGTGAGACAATACTGACCTTACGATTTATCTTAGAAGAAAGATTAAGGAAAGGCAAACCTACGTTTCTAGCATTTGCAGACTTAGAGAAAGCTTTTGACAATGTTGATTGGAATACTCTCTTTCAAATTCTAAAGGTGGCAGGGGTAAAATACAGGGGGCGAAAGGCTATTTACAATTTGTACAGAAAGCAGATGGCAGTTATAAGAGTCGAGGGGCATGGAAGGGAAGCAGTGGTTGGGAAGGGAGTGAGACAGGCCTGTAGCCTATCCCGACCTTATTCAATCTGTATATTGAAGAAGCAGTAAAGGAAACAAAAGAAAAATTTGGAGTAGGAATTAAAATCCAGGGAGAAGAGATAAAAACTTTGAGGTTCGCCGGCAACATTTTAATTCTGTCAGAGGCAGCGTAGGACTTGGAAGAGCAGTTGAACGGAATGGACAGTGTCTTGAAGGGAGGATATAAGATGAACATCAACAAGAGTAAAACGAGGATAATGGAATGTAGTCGAATTAAGTCGGGTGATGCTGAGGGAATTAGATTAGGAAATGAGACACTTAAAGTAGTAAATAAGTTTTTCTATTTGGGTAGGAAAATAACAGATGATGGGCGAAATCTAGAGGATATAAAATGTGGATTGGCGTTGGCAAGGAAATCGTTTCTGAGGGAGAGAAATTTGTTAATCGAGTATAGATTTAAGTACCAGGAAGTCTTTTCTGAAAGTCCTTATATGGAGTGTAGCCATGTATGGAAGTGAATCATGGACGGTAAATAGTTTGGACGAGAAGAGAATAGAAGCTTTCGAAATGTGGTGCTACAGAAGAATGCTGAAAATTAGATGGGTAGATCACATAACTAATGAGGAAGTATTGAATAGGATTGGGGAGAAGAGAAGCTTGTGGCACAACTTGACCAGTAGAAGGGATCGGTTGGTAGGACATGTTCTGAGACATCAAGGGATCACCAATTTAGTATTGGAGGGCAGTGTGGAGGGTAAAAATCGTAGGGGGAGACCAAGAGATGAATACACTAAGCAGATTCAGAAGGATGTAGGTTGCAGTAGGTACTGGGAGATGAAGAAGCTTGCACAGGATAGAGTAGTATGGAGAGCTGCATCAAACCAGTCTCAGGACTGAAGACCACAACAACAACAACATTCATTATTTCTTGGTGTTGAAATTGTTTCTAGCAGTGTAATTTTTAACTATCAAGGGGACATCTACCAGCATGATAACATCATCCGTTAGGAAGATATGAACAGCCGTATCTCTTTTCTGAATAGCAGCCTATAACCTTGATTTGGTAATCAATTTCCATTTTTCGAGACCTGATCAGGAATGTGTCACAGGTACCATTCAAGTAAACATTACGATATTAAACACGTATCGCAAAACTCACATTGACTCTCACACACAGTGGAGATACACGGGATAACGCTAATCGTCCACTTGCTGGGAACACGAGGAAATATACACTTGTCATTCCGTCAACCGTCTTAAATTGGAGAGAACGGAAGTTAGAACGCTCAGTCCGGAACCGCGCGACTGCTACGGTCGCAGGTTAGAATCCTGCCTCGGGCATGGATGTGTGTGATGTCCTTAGGTTAGTTACGTTTAAGTAGTTCTAAGTTCTAGGGGACTGATGACCACAGATGTTAAGTCCCATAGTGCTCAGAGCCATTTGAACCATTTTGAAGTTAGATATGCTACTCAGACCCTAAACTGAATTTCCGGCTGAGTTAACCTCTCCATTAACTACCTGTATTGTCTATCGTAGATCCCTGGAATAGAAAACAGTGTCCATAGTTGCAAGAAAGCACAGGTCACATCTGTTTAGTAGAAGGTTACTAGAAGTGATCCACAAGACTAGCGTTCTATATACGTACTTTGAAATCAGTTTCTTGCAGAAACTTAGAACATATTCTGAGCTCAAACATAATAAAATATCTCGAACAGAATGATCTCTTCCATGCCAGTGAGCATAGACTCAGAAAACAACTCGCACTTTTCTCAAAAGACATACTGGAAGCTTTCGATCAAGGAATTCAGATATGTACACTATTCCTTGATTCTCGAAAAGCATTTGATTCAGTACCACATCTACGCTTATTATTAAAGATAGGTCGTACGTGGTATCAAGAGAAATGTATGACTTGATTGTGGATTTTTTGATAAGGAGGACACAATAAATTATCTTGGATGGAGAGTCAGCTATAGATGTAGAAATATCGTCAACTGCGCACCAGGACTCTTGCTGTCCATGTTGTACATTAATGACCCTGCGGGATATATTAATAGTAACGTCGAACTTTTTGCAGATCATGCAGCTAACTGTAATGATGCAATGTTCGAAAGAAGCTGCATAAATATTTAATCAGGTCTTGATAAGATTTCAAAGAGCTCCAGAGACTGGCAACATGATTTAAATTTTCAGAAATGTAGAATAGTGCACTTTATGAAACGAAAAATGCAATATCCTATGACTACAATATCAATGAGTCATAAATGGAATCTGTTAACTCATACAGGTACCTGGATATAATACTCTCTAGGGATATAAAATGGAATGAGCACATATGCTCAGTCGTAGGCAAAGCAGCTGGCAGGCTTCGGCTTATTGGTAGGATATTAGGGAGGACATTATATATATATATATATATATATATATATATATATATATATAAAATTCGTGCAGCGATAACGTATCACAGTGACGTTGAAAGAACTGAACTGTCAGGCTCCTGAAGACAGATGTAAACTATCCGGAGGAAGCCTACTCACAAAGTTAAAAGAACCGGATTTAAGTGACGACTCTGGGAATATACTAAAAGTCCCTACATGTCGTTGCTGCAAGTATCGTGGGGACAAGGTTAGATTAATTACAACAGGCACTGAGGCATTTAAACAATCATTCTTCCCGGGCTCTGTACGTCAACGGAACGGGGAAAATCCGTAAGAGTGAGCGTACTCTCTGCTATACACTTCAAAGTGGTTTGCAGAGTATAGATGTAGATCTAGAATGTAAGTTAGCAGAACGGTAACTGCAATAAGGAATTCCTCATTTTTCCTACCCAGTGACGTGTAGCCACATTTACATCGTCCACGAGAAAACAAGGTAAGGAAGCATCATCGTTTTATTGTGTAGGGAGTGGATCAGAGTAAATTACCGTAGTTTTGTAGACACGATTTAGCTTTACGTCAGTTTCAAATCTTGAATAATTTTGACAAAGTGTTATTTATGTGATAATTGTCACGTGACAACTATGAACCTAACATTACAATAACTGAGAACAGCAGGACAACAAAAATTTAAAAAATAATAATTTCATGTATATTGGTATCTACATCTACATCTACATGGATACTCTGCAAATCAAAGTGCCTGGCAGGGGATTTATCAAACCTCCTTCACAATTCTCTATTATTCCAATCTCATATTGCGCGCGGAAAAAACGAACATCTATATTTTTACGTGAGAGCTCAGATTTCCCTTATTTTATTATGGTGATCCTTTCTCCCTATGTAGGTCAGAATCAACAAAATATTTTCGCATTCGGAGGAGAAAGTAGGTGATTGAAATTTCGTGAGAAGATTCCGCCTCAATGAAAAACGCCTTTGTTTTAATTATGTCCACCCCATATTCTGTATTATTTCAGTGACATTCTCTCCCATATTTCGCGATAATACAGAACGTGTTGCCCTTCTTTGAAATTTTTCTATGTACTGCGTCAGTGCTATCTGGTAAGGTTCCCACTCCGCGAAGCAGTACTACAAGCAGTCTCTTTAGTAGATCTGTTACATTCTTTAAGTGTCCTGCGAATAAAACACTGTCTGTGGTTAGTCTTCCCCACAACGTTTTCTCTGTGTTATTTCCAATTTAAGTTTTTGTAATTGCAATTCCTAGGTAGCTACTTGAATTTACGGCCATCAGACTTCACTGTTCATCGTGTAACCGAAGTTTAACGGATTTCTCTTAGCACTCATGTGGATGACCTCTCATTTTTCATTATTCAGTGTCAATTGTCAATTTTGGCACCATACAGATATCTTTTCTAAATCGTTTTGCAATTTGTTTTGATCTTCTGATAACTTTACTAGTCGGTAAACGAAAGCATCATCTGCAAAGAAACTAAGACGGCTGCTCAGATTGTCTCACAAATCGTTCATATAGGTAAGGAACAGCAAATGTCCTATAATTTGTTTTGATCTTCTGGTGACTTTACTAGTCACAAAACGACAGCATCATCTGCAAAGAACCTAAAACGGCTGTTCTTATTCTCTCCCAAATCGTTTATATAAATAAAGAACAGCAAAGGGCCTATAACACTACCTTGGGGAACGCCAGAAATTACTTATGTTTTAGTCGATGACTTTCCGTCAGTTATTACGAACTGTGCCCTCTCTGAAAGGAAATCCAGTCATATAACTGAGACGATATTTCATTAGCACACAATTTCACTACAGTTCGATTGTGTGGCACAGTGTCAAAATCCTTCTGGAAATCTAGAAATACGGTATCAATTTGAAATCCCTTGTCAATAGCACTCAACACTTCATGTGAATAAAGAGCTAGTTGTGTTTAACAAGAACAATGTTTTCTAAATCCATGTTGACTGTGCGTCAATAGACCGTTTTCTTCGAGGTAATTCGTAAAGTTCGAACACAATTTATGTTCGAAAATCCTGCTGGGTATCGACGTTAATGATATGGGCCTGTAATTTGTTGGATTACTCCTACCACATTTCTTGAATAGTTGTGAGACCTGCGCAACCTTCCAGTCTTTGGGTACGGATCTTTCATCGAGCGAACGATTTGTTTATGATTGTTAAGTATGGAGTTACTGTATCAGCATACTCTGAAAGGAACCTAACTGGTATACAATCTGGACCGAAAGGCTTGCTTTTCTTAAGTGATTTAATTTGCTTCACTACTCCGAGGTTATCTACTTCTGTGTTACTCATGTTGGCAGCTGTTCTTGATTAGAATTCTGGAATGCTTACTTCGTCTTCTTCGGTGAAGAAATTTCGGAAGGTTGTGTATAGTAACTCTGTTTTGACAGCACTGTCTTCGATAGTATTCATTGCTATGGCGCAGAGAAGACATTGACTGTGTCTTGTTGCTAGCATACTTCACATACTACCCGAAACTCTTTGGATTTTCTGCAGTGATTCTTAATATGCTTGCAATTATTACACAGTGCTGTAATTTACAGAAAAACATGTTTATAACTTTTGTGCTGTTTCATGACGGGTGATCAAAAAGTTTCCGTTCGAAAGCCGTACAGTCGAGAATGGGTGTGTGAAGCAGGCAAAATCGCCGTGAGCACTGAGGCATTCTTCCCACCGATGCACCACGTTGAAGGTACGCATTTCGTAAAACATCGTGTCCTGCATGAAGAAGATCGTAACTGCCAATTGCACATCCTCATACGACGGAATCGTCGATCTTTCAAGGCCTTTATTTAAGGGATCGAAGGCGTGACAACCGCTTGGGTAGAGCTCAGGACTTTAGGGCGGATGCTCGAGTATCCCCAACTTCATTTGGGGTAACTTCTTGCTTACGGCATTAGCAAGATGGGGCGTGCGTAATCATGAAGCAGGAGCACCCCTTGGCGCACCATTCAACAACTGTGGTTTTCGACAGACATGCTGCCTGCCCCATACACATTCTTCATACTCCGATGAATGTCTATCGATGTTTGTCCTTCAGCAGCCAAGAAAAGAACGTTAGCACGTTGGTCTTGTTTCGTCGCTTTTGGTAATAACGTCGTCATAATATTTATAGCACGTTTCCGTGTTTACCGCACGCGCGTCGGAAACACATGAATGCCACACTAACCCTTGCCTACATGTCGATGGTTATACACCCGCATCGGAGTCGCGCTACTTATTATAGGTCTAAACACTGCAGTAACAGCCTCAAACGGTAGCTTTTGATTGCCCCCTACGTATTAATGTACTTGGCTGTATTGTTCGTTCATGGCGCAGAGACTAGGCTAATAGTAGTATAGTCATTCTTTAACGTATGATAACCTAAACAGTAACTTCGACTGGTAGCTTAATTGCTGACGATAATCATCAGCATATATTAGAAGCAGGTGTACCACGAACCGGTCCCAAGTGGGAAGGGTTTGTCACCCCTTCGAATTTATGTATTTCGATAAAACACAGTGGAGAACTGGTGGTAGGAAACGCACAGGGTCGGCATCCTCATTCTAATCCGTAGGATAGTGTTGAATAATCCCTGCTGCCGTGCTGTGGATAACATACTGACGGCTTGACTGTTTACAGACGCTTACCCTTCCCGCAATTAGAATTCCAGTCGGGCAACTAACAGATAATATAACTAACTGATAAAAATGTAGTTGCATGTAACAAGTAAATCGGTGTTTAAATGTCTGATGTTCTAATTGTTCTGGTAGTAGCATTAATACGAGGGCAAGCTGAAAGCTTTTTAAATAAAACAAACTTTATTATCATTCTACACCTTCAATCTTCACGTCAACGTAATTACAGCCGTCTGCCGCTAGAGGGCTTCGAATTGTACCGCGTAACATGGCGGCGTGTAACGTGAATTCGTCAGTGGGTGGGAAACAGCGTGCTGTAATCGAGCTTAGAATTCGAAGAGTTCGTCCACACATGGAACACCCTCATCTTCAGCATGACAACACCACACACGAGCGCTGCGACATCTGCAACAATCCGACGCATTGGGTTCACTGTCATCGATCATCCTCCATACAGTCCCGACTTGGCACCATCTGATACTCATCTGTTTTCAGAACTTAAACAACACCTTCGAGGACTTCACTTCGACAGTAATGAAGCGGTGCAAGCAGAGGTGAGGTTGTGGCTCCGTCAATAAAGCCAAACGTTCCACAGTGACAACTATCAACAAACTGGTCTCTCGTTGGGAAAAACGCGTTCGTTGAGAGGGTGACTATGTTGGGAAATAAGCCTGTACACATGAAGAATAAAAATGTAGAATGTTAATGAAGTTTGCTTTATTTAAAGAGCTTTGAGAGTTTTCGCATAAAATATTCGGAGACTTCACCTTTAGCACGACCTCGTAATAGTGGCATGATAGGTACACAAATGTCACGTTCACAAACGGGAAATTTTAAACTAAAGGTGTCTTAATGGTGAAGTGTACTGAAAAGTACTGCCCGTCCCGTGTTCACAGCGATTTGTAAATATTCCTTACACAAGTAGTGGGCGTAAGGGATCGTTCTTCTCCGATAGAACTCTGCATTTCTAAATTTTAAGAATTAAAATGAATTCCATCGATTCCCTCTTTGTGATGTCTAATTTCTTGCGTCTTTCAAAAATTGGTTGAAATGGCTCTGAGCACTATGGGACTTAACATCTGAGGTCATCAGTCCCCTAGAACTTAGAACTACTTAAACCCAACTAAGCTAAGGACTTCGCACACATCCATGCCCGAGGCAGGATTCGAACCTGCGACCGTAGCGGTCGCGCGGTTCCAGACTGATGCGCCGAGAACCACTCGGCCACATCGGCCGGCGTCTTTCAAACAACTCTCACAGTGGTTTTAGTTCTTCAGAATTGACGGACGAGCCCCGCCTACAACATCGTTCGACGGACAAGTAGCCTTCTCGCAGATGCCATTGTGTTGGAATCCAATGCCTCTGTGTTCTTAAGCGCGCCGCCGTAAGACAAATGGTACGCAGCGGTTGCTTTCGCATAGTCATACGAACCTTCCGAACGGCCACCGGTCGCACTAACGACCTAGCAGCTCTTGGCTGCCGGGCTGCTGGAACTTCACGACTCATTCCTTGGATGCCTGCGGTGTGTCGGCGGCATACCATCGCCTCATCCATTCGGAAAATAAAACTTAAAAGTCCCCATCGCAGTTTCCGACCATTCTCGAGGGCACATGACTCATGCTATGAAACAATATTCTACACCTATACTGACATCTATACCTTTCAGATCACTGTGAAGTGTGCGGCAGAGTGTACTATTAATATCAGGGACGATCAGGGCGGTTCCTTCGGAGATCGTGGCTGCAGCGCATGTGGAACGTAGAGTGACTGCGATACGGGTTTAGAAGCACCGACGTGTAGGCTAGGGATTAGTGGAGCTTTCGTGGCTTTCCGATGTGCGTGCACTAAATGTGGAAACGTGAACTTTGGCGACATAATTACCAAATGCATCCAGACAGGACCAGTGCGCTGTTATTCTGTCTTGGCTCCCGAGGTACGGGCACTAGTAGTCATCCATCGGAAAATGAATAACATGTTTGGGGCAGCATGTCTTTAGAACACCATTATTACGCAGTAATGCGCCAAGTTCCGACTGGATGCTACCGCTTCATGGTAATGCACTTCCTTACATCGCAAATCTCGTAGCGCGTATGTTACGCCAGTTCATGTGGGAGAACCCGTTCTATAGTCCCGATCGTTCCTCAGGCGACTATTGCGCCTTCGGTGTTCTAAAAATGGCCTTGAAGGGCTGATGATTCTTGTCACACGACGAAGTGTAGAAAGCAGTTACGGACTTCTTCACGCAGCGGGACACGCTGTTTTACCAAGCGAGTATCTTCAGCCTGGTACGTAGGTGGGGTGATTGCCTCAGTATTCATGGCAAATTTGCCTGTCTGGCACACCGATTCTGGACTGTACGGCCTTCGAAATGAAACTTTTTGATCACCTCTTATATAAAGATTCATACACATTCCATTCACAGACAGAGTGAGTATGCGAAGAATGACTGCTTACACACACTCGTGTGGAGGCCGCAATCTGCGGATTTTATAACGACAGAATCATTGTTGTGAATGAGTGGAAGGATTTGATGACTACTTGCATGTTTACGGACTTCATGGATTACGAGACTGAGGTTTAGAAAATACGGATCCTGTTGGGAGGTTGTCACGTCTGTTGAATGAGATTAGCTGGAGGGAGCTGGGTAGGCTTACTGTTTGATGAGAATCTGGTCAGTGGGATTTCTTTTGTCAGAACTGCGCCTTGCGTTTTCAGGAGCGTGAGATGACGGCTGTTGTGTCTGGAGCTCATGAAACTGGTTTTGTTGCCAGAAGTGACGGTGGTACCCATGATGAAGCTGCTGGTGGAGTTGGTAATCCTCCTGGTAAAGGAGCTGGTGACGGAAGTGGAGGTGACGTTGTTGATGACACTGGCGACGCTGGTCTGATGGATGAAAATGCGGTGCTGATGTAGGAGACAGTGCTGCTGTTGTTATTAGTGCTAGTGGAATATCATGGTACAGGTGACGATGATAGAGGTAAAACTGAATATTGGGCTGGTATGATTGGTGCCACTGCGGCGGTTGTACTGTGGTTCATGCTGCAGCTGCAGATATTTTGAACCAAAAATGGCTATGTTTGATGATTATGGGCATGTTATTGAGAAGAGTGAGCAGTGAGGTGGGAAGGGAAGATGGGAACAACAACGGTGGAAACGAATAGGGACGAGGGATTTGGGAGTACAAGAACGGTGTACAGGTTAACACTATTATAGCGGTGCTGGTGCGAATAATGTCAGCTGCCGACTGCAGAAGAAAGTTCCGAGTATACACCGCACTAGATGGTCAGGGTCCCCGTCAACAGACTCGCCTTCAACGCGACCTGTGGAAACGACACAGCTGATGAGTCAGTTAATTTTACGGAGTGGGCCGCACTTCTTACATCCGGCCCGGGCCCGGCGCTAACAGTTCGGACCGGACAGCTCCAGGAAATGAAATGCGGTGTCGGGGACCGGACGAGACTTTCACGGCATGTGGGAGTCGTGCGTCGGCGGCGCGTGCTACTGGAGGTGACGACGCCATAATAGCAGGCCCGTGGTGGCGGCGTGGCAGCCGCCTGCCGCCGTAATGAGCCGCAGTCCGGGTTTCCGGGAGTCCGGCGCGTGCTGTGCAGGCGGAGCAGCCGACAGCTGGTGCGGCCGTCCCGAGTCCAGCCACGCTCCAGCCACTCCACGGGGCGTGCGACGCGCTCGCTCTGCGGAGAGACGGCAGGCGCACTGGAGTGGCGTGGCACGGACGTCGTTGTTGCTGTCGTGGTTGTTGTGACCCTCAGTCCAGACACAGGTCTGGTGCAGCCCTTCCCGCTAGTCTATCCCACGCAGTCCTCTTCATCTCTACTAACTACTGCAACCTACATTCATTTCAACCCGTTTAGTGTAATTCAAGTGCTCGCCCTCTACAGCTGTTGTTACCAATTTCGCATTGCCATGTTGACGATTCCTTAATGCCACAAGCTGTACCCTACAACTGATTCCTTCTTTTAGTCCAGTTGTGCCATACACTTGTCAGATATAAACATATGAAATACAGGGTGATCAAAAAGTCAGTATAAATTTGAAAACTTAACAAACCACGGAATAATGTAGATACTGAGGTATCTACATGCTTGACACACATGCTTGGAATGACATGGGGTTTTATTAGAACCGAAAAAAAGAACAAAGTTCACAAAATGTCCGACAGATGGCGCTGGACAGCAAAACGTCAGTGACTGCGCACGACAATCGTGTATAAAAGGAGTTGCAATGAGAGAGAGAATCAGATGCGCCAGCAGTCACAGCATGTTGACGTTACCTGAAAAGGCGCTTTTAGTGCAGCTGTATTATCAGAATGGGGAATGTGCTAGTCCAGCGTTACGATCCTATCGCCGTAGGAAGGGGATTCGAACGGGTAAAGGTCCTTTGACAAATGCAGCTGAGACGAGAATGATTTCGAAGATCGAAGGCACGGGTTGTTTAGACGATAGACCTCGTAGTGGCCGACCGAGCACAAGGCGTAATGCTGCTGAGACAGTTCAGGAAGAAATGGAGACTGTAGCGGGTTCGTCTATGCACGGGGAAGTCAGCGCTCGTGCAGTCGCACGTCGCACCGGCATTCCATACACTACTGTTTGGTTGGCACTGAGGCGTACCCTCCGATGCTATCCGTACAAAATCCATCGGCATCACGAACTGCTACCTGGCGATTTAGTGAAGCGGAGGGCATTTGCGGTGTGGGCGTTACAAAAGATGGCGGAAGATGACAATTGGTCGAGTAACGTGTTGTGCACCGACGAAGCTCATTTCACGCTCCGAGGTCTGTCATCGCCCACAACTGCAGAATTTAGGCTACCGAAAATCCTAAAACTGACGTGGAAACTCCACTGCACTACAAGAAAGTCACGGTATGGGTTGGATTTACCTTATCTAGCGTTATCGGGCCTTTTTTCTTAGAGGAAATGCGTGATTCTGGTTTTGTAACTCCTACCGTGACGGGTGAGAGATACGCCAATATGTTACGGAATCGCATCACCCCCAGCCTGGCTGATAAACACCTGCTGGAACGTACGATGTTTATGTAGGATGGCGCTCCACCCCATGTTGCTAGACGCGTGAAAGATCTCTTCCGCGCGTCGCTTGGTGATGATCGTGTGCTCAGCCGCCACTTTCGTCATGCTTGGCCTCCCAGGTCCCCAGACCTCAGTCCGTGCGATTATTGGCTTTGGGGTTACCTGAAGTCGCAAGTGTATCGTAATCGACCGACATCTCTTGGGATGCTGAAAGACAACATCCGACGCCAGTGCCTCACCATAACTCCGGACATGCTTTACAGTGCTGTTCACAACATTGATCCTCGACTACAGCTACTGTTGAGGAATGATGGTGGACATATCGAGCATTTCCTGTAAAGAACATCATCTTTGCTTTGTCTTACTTTGTTATGCTAATTATTGCTATTCTGATCAGATGAAGCGCCATATGTCGGACATTTTTTGAACGTTTGTATTTTTTGGTTTTTATAAAACCCCATGTCTTTCCAAGCATGTGTGTCAGTTTGTACCTCTCTATCTACATTATTCCGTGATTTATTCAGTTTTCAAATTTGTACTGACTTTTTGATCACCCAGTACATTGAAGCGCCAAAGAAACTGGTATAGGTGTGCGTATTCAGATACAATGTAAACTTGCAGAATACGATCCTGCGGTCGGCGAGACCTATATAAAACAAGGAGAGTGCGGCACAGTTGTTAGATCGGTTACTGCTGCTAGAATGACTGGTTATGAAGACTTACGTGAGTTTGAACATGCTGCTACAGTCGGCGCACGAGCGATGGGACACAGCATCTCCGAGGTAGCGATGAAGTGGGGATTTTCCCGTCCAACCATTTCACGAGTGTACCGTGAAAATGAAGAATCCGGCAAAACATCAAATCTCCGACATCGCTGTGGCCGGATAAAGATACTGCAAGAACGGGACCGAGGACAACTGAAGACAATCATTCAGCGTGACAGAAGTGCAACCCTTCCGCAAATTGCTGTAGATTTCAATGGTGGGGCATCAACAAGTGTCTGCGATCGAAGCATTAACGAAACATCATCGATATGGGTTTTCGAAGCCGAAGGCCCACACGTGTACCCTTGCTGATAGCACGATACAAAGCCTTACGTCTCGCCTGAGCCCGTCAACATCGACATTGGCTGGAAACATGTAGCCTTGTCGGACGATCCTCGTCTCAAATTGTATCCAGCGGATGGACGTCTATGGGTATGGAGACAACCTCATGAATTCTTGGACTCTGCATGTCAGCAGGGGACTGCGGAAACCGGTACAGGCTCTGTAATGGTGTCGGGCGTGTGAATTTGGAGTGATATGGGACTCCTGATACGCCTAGATACGACTCTTACAGGTGACACTTACGTAAGCATCCTGTCTGATCACCTGCATTCGTTCACGTCCACTGTGCAACGACGGACTTGAGCAACGACAGCAGGACAGTGCGACATCCCAGACGTCCAGAATTGCTACAAAGTGGCTCCAGGAACACTCTCCTGAGTTTAAACACTTCCGCTGGCCACCAAACTCCCCAGACATGAACATTATTGAGCATATCTGGTATGCATTGCAACATGCTGTTCAGAAGAGACCTCCACCGCCGCGCACTCTTACGAATTTATGGACAACCCTGCTGGATTAATGGTGTCACTTCCAGCACTACTTCAGACAGTAGTCGAGTCCGTGCCACGTCGTGTTTCGGCACTCTGCATGCTCGCTGGGGCCCTACACGATATTAGGTAGGTGTAGCAGTTTCCTTCGTTCTTCAGTGAATATACGAAGGCACTTTGCATAATAAAACTGAAAGCGCACAGTGGTTTTTTAAAATGATTCAGTAATTTAGTGAATGGGTGCATTTGAAACATCGTCCTACGGAATAATTTTGAAAATTAAATAGGTAGATATATTTGCGGTGAGACGGTACCGAACGAAATTGGGGGAAAAAGAAGTTTGTGGCACGACCTAACTAAAGGAAGGGATGCATCGTGTACGTAATTCACATTTGAAACATGACTCTCTCCACTGAGAAAAATATCAGCAGGAGTGGCTTTTCAGAGCGCAGGTAGAAATGACTGAAAGAAACAGCATTATATCCATACTCACTTTCGCACAGTCCTAGTGTGCAAACGAGTGTTTAGAGTAGCAGTGCTAACAAGAGCACCGTGCCAACTTCCCCTCACCGATCTGATTCGTATTGACAGGTGCGTAATGCACGACTAAGATATCAACGTGTGTAAACAGAAAGAAGCAACTGTCCACCGTTTTCGAGAAAACTGAGTTCGAACACTTTATGCTTGCTATCATGCTTTCATTTAGGGAAACCGCAGCTGAACGAGTATGCGGTAGATTTCGTAAGTGCGAGATCCGTGAGTCGATTTTTTTTTCTAATTACCACGTTATTCTGCTAACGTGCAGTACTAAATTTATCCCTCCCAAGTGTACTTAAGTGGTACACCCTTGTGACGTTTATTTGTACATGCAGCCGTAGAATCTCATAAAACGACTAAAATATTGCGTTTACATCATCGACGACAGTAGATACACTGTTTCTAGAGAAGATTCCATAATAACTTAATGAATCGTACCTAACAGTCGTCTGTACCAATATTCCGTTATGTCGTTCGATATGCGTGATACGTCACTAAACTGTGTTGTGACCGAGAACCGTTTATGAATGTAAAGAAAGTCTGTTTTACAATATACACGATCCAAACTCATGCACATGCGAAGATTCGGCGTTCACCGCGCGATAACATTTATTGTTTTGCATGTTTCTACGATCAGTATCACCCCGATTCGTGCAGTACGCCACAGGTTACATATTACACTTGTCACAAATGCGGATACAATAATGAAAGGACTACGCTGATGTGATTAAAGGTTCTCGTACATGGTTTTTTTATTTCTCATCCCCTTTCGGAAAAAGATTTTTCTCCTTTTTCTCGGGATAAATATTTGGTTCAAAATGGTTCAAATGGCTCTGAGCACTATGGGACTTAACATCTGTGGTCATCAGTCCCCTAGGACGTAGAACTACTTAAACCTAACTAACCTAAGGACATCACACACATCCATTCCCGAGGCAGAATTCGAACCTGCGACCGTAGCGGTCACGCGGTTCCAGACTGAAGCGCCTAGAACCACACTAAATATTTGGCAAATAATAGATGAATCAATAAATATTGATAATTTCCATAGCGTTAGAATTACGTGGGAATGAAAAAAGGACCAGCAGCAAGATTCGGTCCAGAGAACTCACGCTTATGAAACTACGCGCTCGCTCCCTGGGCTGCGGATTATTTGAACATCTGCGTTGTAAATAAGTGAGCCAAAAATTTTCAAAATAGATCTTTTCGATAACAATTGAGAATCTGGTCTTCCTGTTTACAGATTTTGAAGTCCTAAAATGGTTCAAACGACTCTAAGCACTTTAGGACTTAACATCTGAGGTCATCAGTCCCCTAGACTTAGAATTACGTAAACCTGACTAACCTAAGGACATGACACACATCCATGCCTGACGCAGGATTCGAACCTGCGACCGTACCAGCTGCGTGGTTCGAGACTGAAGCGCCTAGAACCGCTCGGCCACAGAGCCCGGATTTGAAGTCCTAGTTGTGCCCAGACACCCTTTCAAAATGAATCATATCAGTGAGGGGAAGATTGTGCAGTGTCCTTGTACGGTGATGCTGACGGTGGTGGGAGCACGATTCGATTCTTTATCGTGTAAATTATGACACACTCAAATTTGAAAGAGTGGTTGCATGACACATGTTATTCTGAAATTTTAGGACGAATGCCTTACAGACCACGCAATCAACTTCAACGTCTTTGATATGGAATTATTAAAGAGTGAAAGAATTAAAGGTCTTCCATGGAAATAAATATTTACACTGGCTCAAAATTCAGTTCCTTTAAACGAACTTTCGATATAACATACTCACCAGTCCAGATGGACAACTTTACTGCAAAATCAAAAAAAAAAAAAAAAAAAAAAAAAAAAAAGTTCACATGGCTCTGAGCACTATGGGACTCAACTGCTGAGGTCATTAGTCCCCTAGAACTTAGAACTAGTTAAACCTAACTAACCTAAGGACATCGCACACATCCATGCCCGAGGCAGGATTCGAACCTGCGACCGTAGCGGTCTTGCGGTTCCAGACTGCAGCGCCTTTAAGCGCACGGCCACATCGTCCGGCCTGCAAAATCAGCTGATTACTGCAGATGCATAGGTAATCTACGATGCAACGCGATTACGTAATTTTTTATGATGACAGCTGAAGCAAATATTCCCTGGGCTAACTGAATATAGTATGTTTGAAGCACTCTGCTCAATGATTTGGGTAGAACATTCTTAATACGATAAAAGGTACCGTGATACTGTAACTTTGAAAGGAGATTGGATACGACAATGCATAGAAGTAGCAGCACACTAGCACTTACCTTGAGAAAGTTATTTTTAGAAGAATTATGCAGAACAGAAAAATAAAAGGTTCAAACCAATGAAAACCCCTATGAAAAATCAGCTGTTGTAACGACTCTGAAATTCTGCATACCAAGAATTCATACACAACAATACAGAAGCAAAAACAAATTTCTTTCAATATTTAAGTTGTTCACTGGGAACATTCACACTAATAAAACTAATTACTTTCAAGTAAAAGACTTCGTACTTTGCAGACTGGATGTTAGTTAAATGAGATTTACTCCTGAACTCTTCAAAGAAACAAAATTCGATACAATTCTAATAAATTCTGCTACATGTTTATGATATTCAGTCATAATAAAAGGAGTCTTGGAATCAGGAACCTACCGCAGGTAGCAGCGACGTATGCCAGTATGCCAGTAGACGGAATCTACATACTCACAAACCACTATGTTTTCAGAAGAGTCGTTGGGATTTACAATTTAAACTACTGATCACTGTAAGAGTCACGTGTTGTTGGCATCGCCGAACATCGTCATAATAAATTCTGCTACATGTTTATGATATTCAGTCATAATAAAAGGAGTCTTGGAATCAGGAACCTACCGCAGGTAGCAGCGACGTATGCCAGTATGCCAGTAGACGGAATCTACATACTCACAAACCACTATGTTTTCAGAAGAGTCGTTGGGATTTACAATTTAAACTACTGATCACTGTAAGAGTCACGTGTTGTTGGCATCGCCGAACATCGTCGTCTTGTGGAGAGGTTGGCCGGTGGCAGTAAGCGTCCAAAAATGCTCTATTTACGCGCGAACTCGTGAAGTCGTCGTTAGGAAGGCGTAGCAGCCCTAACCTTTACAATTATCGTTGCTCTATCGTATCCCAGTGACTACAATAGTTACATATAAATATTATAAGGCTAGGAAATGATAAATCTGAGTATATTACCTTGTAAGCATTGATATTATACGGTTATATTTTTATTTTTCTTGCTTTTAAAATTGTAGGCATCTGTTACACGTTAAAAATAACGTGGTGGTAATGAGAAGTCATATATGGACTGGAGTCGGGGCGTGGGAATGGAGATAGCAGTGAGAAACTGACTTCCACTTCCCACTCCCTGAACCAAACTCTGGGTGCGGACCTGCACCAGCTTTCTGCGTTTAAGTGGGGCGCTGGGTTTTGCTGTTCAGAGTCGCTTTTAGAACGATGCACCGCACTGTGCTACAGATAATGAAACTGAACCTAACTATAGCTACAGTTCGAGTGAGATCTGAAGTTTCAGACCTAGCGACTTACGGAAAACGATGTGATGACATCCATCCTTACCAAAAATCTGTTATATTTGTAAGTCATCCTTCGTTTTTTTTTCTATTTTCCTTTTATAGTATAGGCGCATACGGGAATTTTCCTTCTCACTTCTGGACAAAGGTGTGTAATACGTAAGTAGGCTGAATTATAACATCGACTTTGAAAACGTTATAACACGACGGCGTATGTGTAGTTCTAAATATTGATATTATCATACCAAATGTGTATTCCATAGATTTTTGTCCGCTTGACAACCTGCAGTTGAATGTTCTTAGTCATTTATAGCCTGATTTTCTGAGAGCGCATTCTTTACAAATGTGCGAAGGGTGAATGGCCTCATCTGGAAGTGAACGAGCATTCTCGTGACGCTTTAAAGCTTGCTAAACAAACTTACCAAACAAACGGAGAACGGAGAGCACGAAGTAGGCGGAGTGTAAGAGAGGGACGCAGTATTTCGCCTCTACTATTCAATCTACACGTTCAAGAAACAATCATAGATATAAAGGAAAGATTCACGAGTGGAGAGAATATCAACGATAAGAGTCGCTGGTGACGTTGCTATCGTCAGTGAAAGTGAAGAAGAATAATTACAGGACTTGTTAAATGGAATGAACAGTCTAATGAGCCAGAATCAAAAAATTGTTCAAATGGCTCTGAGCACTATGGGACTTAACTTCTGAGGTCATCAGTCCCCTAGAACTACATAAACCTAACTAACCTAAGGACATCACACACATCCATGCCCGAGACTGGATTCGAACCTGCGACCGTAGCGGTCGCGCGGTTCCAGACTGTAGCGCCTAGAACCGCTCGGCCACTACGGCCGGCCACACAGAATCGATTGAGAATAAATCGAAGAAAGGCGGAAGTAATGAGGACTAGAAGAAATGAGATTAGTGATAAACTTTAAATTGCTAAATTGGTGACCACGAAGTGGAAAACTGCAGAAATTTTGTTGCCTTCGAAGCAAAATAACACATGACGGAAGCAGCAGAGTCGATATAAAAACCAGATAAGCTCCTGGCGAAGAGAAGGCCATAATTTTAGGAAGAAATTTCTCCGAACATATGAGTAAATGTGGTGCACAGCATTATATGATAGAGAATCATGGACTGTGGGAATACCGGAAAAGAAGAGAACAGAACCGCTTTAGATATAGTGTTATAGGAGGCTGTTGAAAATTAAGTGGACAGATAATGTAAGAAATGGGGAGTTTCTTTGCATAATCAGCCGGCTGGAGTGGCCGAACGGTTGTAGGCGCTACAGTCTGGAACCGCGCGACCACTACGGTCGCAGATTCGAATCCTGCCTCTGGCATGGATGTGCGTGATGTCCTTAGATTAGTTAGGTTAAGTAGTTCTAAGTTCTAGGGGACTGATGACCTCAGAAGCTCTATGCAAAAGTTGGCTAAACTGCCACTACCATTCAAAGAACTGGTGCCCGGGAACCAAAGCTTTTGAGGGCATCACACACAGACATTGACGCACTCTCTCTAGAAGCCAAGGTTAGGAGTAGGAAAGGGAACACAGAGCCATTTGAACCATTTTTGCATAATCGGTGAGGAGAGGAACACATGAAAACACTGAGAAGAAGTAGCAGGATAACAGGCGAGGGAAGAAGAGCATATGGGAGACATCGGCAAGAAGGGGACGTATGTTACAACTCAAGAAACGACATCCATGGTAGTTGGGGGAGCTGTGGAGGGTTAAAGCCGCAGAGGAAGCAAGAAACTGGAATATATCCAACAAATAATTGACGACGCTAGGTCAGGTGCTATTCTGAGATGTAGAGGTTGCCACAAGAGATGAATTCTTGAAGAGCCGCATCAAACCATTCTTGCGACGATACGCGCTGCTCTTCTAAGGTCGAGCAACACTTACACATTGGTAGAACGAGGCACCTGTAAGCTAGCTGTCTTCCCACTTGGTGTATTATGCTTCCTGAGGATTCTTCCATTAAGTCTCGTCACGATTTGTTTTATGTGGTCGCTCCACTCGATATCGCACCTTACATATAATGGGTGTCAATGTTTTCAGTGACTGTTCAGTGATCGGGTAATCACACAGTGAACGGTCTTTCCGCCTGCATATACACAATACATTACGTATATTACGTTAAGGGTCACTTTATAATCCCTCCATCAGTCTGATTTGCAAATTAAGGTGAAACGTATCCATGTGTGCCGTTCCATTAGTTCCGATGAGCGGACTTCAGCTTTCGGGAATACTGATTGGCACCTCTAATTGTCGATGTCTCAGTGCTTTAGCTGGAGAGAAAAAAAGAGCAAAATTCTCCATTAGACAGCCACAGTGGAAGTTTAACATTCGGATCTTCTGATTCTTGAGCCCATTTTACCATTCACACACCTACGAGCGTATTTTGCGTACAGGTTCTGCTATAATGGTGTTTATTATGTATCCATGCTATATTTCCTGTCCCGTGCTAAATTCCTGTGTTCCCTTTCCTACTCCTAACCTTGGCTTCTAGAGAGAGTGCGTCAATGTCTGTGTGTGATGCCCCCAAAAGCTTTGGTTCCCGGGCACCAGTTCTTTGAATGGTAGTGGCAGTTTAGCCAACTTTTGCATAGAGTTTAAACGTAGTTATGCTGGGTCAAAGGGACACTAGTGGACACTGGGCAGCAGCTATTGTACAGCTTGGTACAGGTAGCTGGGGCATATTTTCTGTGGTGTCACCGCCAGACACCACACTTGCTAGGTGGTAGCCTTTAAATCGGCCGCGGTCCATTAGTATACGCCGGACCCGCGTGTCACCACTGTCAGTGATAGCAGACCGAGCGCCACCACACGACAGGTCTAGAGAGACTTACTAGCACTCGCCCCAGTTGTACAGCCGACTTTGCTAGCGAAGCTACACTGACCGATACGCTCTCATTTGCCGAGACGATAGTTAGCATAGCCTTCAGCTACGTCATTTGCTACGACCTATCAACGCGCCATAGCAGTTGATAATTAATATTATGAAGCATGTACCGTAACGAGAGATGTTCTACAATTGTGGACTAAAGTTAAGTATTACATCATCTACGTACTTTATTTGCAATTCTCAAGATATTGTCCTGTTCACGCCAGTCAGTGTGTAATTAAACGCGTGCGTTTCGGCCTCCTCTAGAAACACAGTGTTGGCTCTTCTGCCAACACTACAAATTGGCGGCGAAGATTTACCGGTTGTATTGCTCTAATTTACTTGTCATGGCTTCGCCACAATCTCCAGATGTACTGTCCGAATTTTATCGCTTGCAGAATCAGCAGACGCAGGCCTTATTGGATGCCCTTGGACAGCTCGTCCAGGGTCAACGTGCAATGCAAACCGATGCGGCGGCCACCGCTCCACAACATGCAGTTGCACCACCTTTTCGTCCGTTTGATGCGGCACTGGAAAGCTGGACGGAGTGGTCACGCCAATTTGGATTCCATCTCGCCGCCTACAGAATTCAAGGTAACGAGCGGCACCCTCACTTATTGGCGTGTGTAGGGGTGCAGACGTACCGTGTGATAGTGAAATTATTTCCCCGCTGCGACGTAGCAACTCTGTCCTACGAATAGATTTTGTCTGTATTAGATGCATATTTCAAGGAATCAGTCAATGTAGTTGCAAAACGGTATACGTTCTTTCGTACAAAATGTACGGCCGGTCAAACTAATAGGGAGTGGGTTGCAACTTTGCAAGGCCTTACTAGGGATTGTGCTTTTGAGTGTGAATGTGGACTCCCTTATTCAGAAACTATGGTGCGTGATGCAATTGCACAGAACGTTTCTGATGTTCGTATACGGGAGCAAATTTTGAAACTAGTCAGTCTCTCCCTTCAACAAGTGATAGACATATTGGATAGGCAAGACACACTTGACTTGGTTCAGGAATCATTTGAAACTTCGCCAGCCGTGTGTCACGTTAACCGGCCCGCCGTGCGAGCTGCACGGAACAGTAAACAGCCCTCGCGCTCGTCCGCGCAGCCACGTGAGCCGCATAAGCAGGCAAATGCAATGCTAAAATCATGCCCGCAGTGTGCTACTAGACATTCGCGTGAGAATTGCCCGTCACGCCAAGCTATTTGCTTTTTCTGTAATAAACAAGGACATGTTTAGAGAGTTTGCCAAAAAAAGCTCAGATCGGACACTCATAACCATTCCAGGCCCTTTGCTTCGCGCCGGAATCGGAATCGAACCAAGAATACTCAGGCTCGTGAACCTTCGCCCATGGACATTCATGTTATTCATTCCACTCCGCCCAGTGCCACTCTCTCTAACAGTGACTTTGTTCGTCCCACAAATAGTGTGTGTCGACGTCGCAGGAAATCACGTCAAGTAGCAAGTGCTTCTGTACCAGTGCCTGTTCACGTTGCACGAAACAGTCGCTCTTGTTGTCAGCAGGACAATAAGCTTTTTGTAGACTTGGACATTCATGGCAAGGTCATCCCATTCCAGCTAGATACCGGAGCTGCAGTTTCATTGATCAATAAAGACACGTACAAACAACTGGTCACACCTCCGTTGCGTGCCACAAATGTTACGTTAAATAGTTATTCAGGTCAGAATATCCCTGTGTTAGGACAGTGTAGCCTTCTTGCAACATACAAGGGACAAACAAAACTTGTGTCATTTTACGTTCTTCGTTCTTCTTCTGCTGTGAACTTGTTTAATTTAGATTTATTTAAATTGTTTAACTTGTCTATAGTCAATCAGGTCCTATCAGTGAACCAGACTGTGCCTTCAGCCAGTGTTTGTCGTCTATGTGAAGAGTTTGCAGATATTTTTGCACCAGGCCTTGGTTGCGCTAAGAACTATGAAGCACATTGGGAACTGAAAGAAAACGCGCAACCGACATTTTTCAGAGCGCACAATGTTCCCCACGCATTACGTGATGAGGTCGCGAGAACATTACACGATTTGGAATCGCAAGGTGTGATTGAACGTGTGCAGGCTTCTCTCTGGGCATCGCCCTTAGTAATTTTGCCAAAGCCTTCCGGAAAACTGCGACTTTGTGTGGACTTCAAGGCTACGGTGAACCCACAACTAGTGACTGCAACTTTTCCTTTACCCCGCCCGGAAGATCTTTTTGACAAACTGTGCCCGGGTAAATATTTTTCGAAGTTGGGCCTAGCAGATGCGTACTTGCAAATACCAGTGGACGAAGAATCCCAGCGCGTATTGGTGGTTAACACGCATCTTGGTTTGTATCGATTCAAAAGACTGCCATTCGGGTGTGCATCCGCCCCTGCATTGTTTCAGCAATATCTGAAAACTGTTTGTGCGTCAACCCTACTGCAGCAAACTATCTGGACGATATTGTGATTTCCGGAAAGACGGAAGAAGAACATTTAGCCAATCTCAGAACATTATTTCATGTCTTGCGACAAAATGGTCTTCGCTTGCGGAAGGACAAATGTGTGTTTTTTGCTCGGGGCTTACCACATCTGGGCCACGTACTCAATGCCCAAGGCATACATCCCAGTCCCGAGCACCTCCGTGCCATACAAGACTTGCCTTGGCCGCAGAATTTGAAGCAGCTACAGAGTGTGCTGGGTAAAATTAATTATTACAACCGATATATTCCCCATGCCTCTTCCACTTCAGCTCCGCTTCATCGATTACGCCGTAAAGGTGTTCCGTTCGTCTGGACGACGGAATGTGAACGCGCCTGTCGCCAGTTGAAATCGGCGTTGCTTTCAAATACTTGCCTTACGCCATTCGATCCCCAGAAACCCCTTTAGTTGATGGTAGATGCATCGGATTTCGGGATCGGTGCTGTGCTTGCGCACAAAGATGGCTCGCATGATCGCCCTATTGCCTTTGCGTCCAAATTGTTCTCGTCTGCGCAAAGAAATTATTCACAAATATAGAAAGAAGCCTTGGCTCTCGTATTTGGTGTTACTAAGTTTCACGATTTCTTCTATGGTCGTCACTTTACCATCATCACAGACCACAAACCTTTGACATCGCTTTTTCATCCGAACAAGCCTGTACCTCCAGGTACAGCGCAGAAATTCATTCGCTGGTCTATTTTCTTCTCGCAGTACCGCTACGATATCTTGTATCGGTCCACTGCTAAGCACGGAAACGCCGATGCGTTGTCCCGTTTGCCTGTTGCTGAGGATAGAGCATTCGATTCTTCCGAACTTGCTTGCATGTTCATTGATGTGGAACCCGATGACGTGGTCGAATCGTTTCCGATTGATTTTCGTCGTGTAGCTACAGCCACAGCTGCTGACCCTGTCCTTGCTACCGTTTTGCGTTTTGTTGCTACGCAATGGCCCTTGTCAAAGTCACGGATCGAGGATCCGTTGGTTCGCCGATTTTTTGCTCACAGGGAGAGACTTTTTGTACAACGTGGTGTTTTGCTGTTGCGTTCTGATAATGATCAGGCCAGGGTCGTGGTCCCACGTTCGTTACAGTCTATCTGTCTTACGACGTCATCTGCCACCATCCAAGCGTTATCGGCTATCTTTTGCATTGAAGGCCTTCCACAGACTATTGTTTCCGACAATGGCCCACAATTCATGTCTGCAGAATATCAGTCATTCTGCAAGGCCAATGGTATTCAACATCTGACATCCGCGCCGTTTTCGCTTTAGTCAAACGGTGCCGTTGAACGATTGGTCCGGACTTTCAAGTCACAGATTTTGAAGTTGAAAGAGTCGCATTCTCGGGAGGACGCGTTGTTGCTCTTCTTGTCTTCGTATCGCTCTCAGCCCCGAGATGGTCGCTCGCCGGCTGAGTTGCTCCACGGTCGTCCTCATCGAACCTTGATGTCTTTGCTGCATCCGCCGCATCAGGTTCCTGTGCAGCGGCAGACACCTGCTTTTGTTCCAGGCGACGTTGTATACTATCGCAACTATCGAGGTTCACGGCGTTGGCTCGCAGGGCGCATTCTTCGCTGCCTCGGCCGCGCTATGTATCTGGTTTTGGGGGCCTCTGGTGAGGTGCGTCGGCATCTCAATCAGCTGCGCCTCTGTCGTCGCCTGGGTTCTGCCGCTCCCCGTCTGCTTTCAACGACGGTGCCGTCCGGTCAGCGCCCTGGGGACCCATCTACTGGCTCGCCTCATCCCCAGGTGTTACCGACGCTGCTTTCCATTTTTCCTCATGGCGACGCGCCGCCGCCGCCGCCGCCTCCGCCGCCTGTTCTCCTGCCGGCGCCGCCCGCAGTGGACGCTTCGCTGCAGCCGCCGGGCGCCTTCCTGGGTCACGCGCCGCCGATCGCTTCCCGTGACCAGCTGTCCTCCGACATGGAACTCTTGCCCGCTCCGGACCAGATGTCGTCTTCGCCCGTCGGGTGCCCCGTTCTGATGGAGGTCGACCCTCCGGCCCCTCCTGTCTCTTTACGGGCGCATACACCGCATGTTGGCGTGCACCCTGGAGTAGGTTTTCAGGCGTTTCCTAGCTCCCCTCGGACCGAATGGCCTGGTGCGGGTGGCACAGCCTCGCCTGTTGTTAGGCTTTCCACCTCGTCGCATACGTCAACATGGGGTCCTCCCCACGGCGGGCGGAAGCCTTATAACACCACCGTTCGCCGATTTGCGGGGGAGGAATGTGGTGTCACCGCCAGACACCACACTTGCTAGGTGGTAGCCTTTAAATCGGCCGCGGTCCATTAGTATACGCCGGACCCGCGTGTCGCCACTGTCAGTGATAGCAGACCGAGCGCCACCACACGGCAGGTCTAGAGAGACTTACTAGCACTCGCCCCAGTTGTACAGCCGACTTTGCTAGCGAAGCTACACTGACCGATACGCTCTCATTTGCCGAGACGATAGTTAGCATAGCCTTCAGCTACGTCATTTGCTACGACCTAGCAAGGCGCCATAGCAGTTGATAATTAATATTATGAAGCATGTACCGTAACGAGAGATGTTCTACAATTGTGGATTAAAGTTAAGTATTACATCATCTACGTACTTTATTTGCAATTCTCAAGATATTGTCCTGTTCCAGACCTCACGCCAGTCAGCCGACACTACATTTTCTCTGACTGTTTCGGCTGCTATCTCTGGAATTCGGTGCAGCGGCGTGGAGCAGTTATGTGCGCTGGGGCTTCGGTAAGTGGAGTATCCGTTCCGGTCATCTTTAGCAATCTAAGTCAGAAAGAGTTGAAAAGTGTAAGACTTTGTTTAGTTTGACGTCATAACGCGTTTCACTCAGGTGTAACCATCGCAAAGCGAACGTGTAATTATTTCCGTTAGGGAGTTGTATCAAGTTTATCAGTATTTAGTTTCTGTATCTTTGATCCTTTTTCGTATCGATGCTTGGCAATGAGAGAACGTTTCAGCCAACCCAGGTCCAAATTCAGTCGGTTTGTATCTCTTATGTGCGAATGCATCGTGTATTTTATGTAAACTCTTGTTAGTAACCTTTTCTGTTCTTCGCTTTTATGTCATTTCGTGAGTTTCGTGTTCTTATAGCGTGCGAGATGGTGACAGCAACCAAGTGTTTCTCGTACTCTATACTGAACCTTCATCTCTGCTAATTCATCTTCTCTTACTAAAACTGTTTTACTAATCTACTGCGCGAGTGAGATTTTATTTAATACGAGTACCTTTCGCGAGTTCTACGGTTTACATTGTGTTTCTTATTTGAGTCAGAGCGAGAGTGTTCTCCCCAGGTGGTGAGACCTCGACCAAACTTAATCATTTATTCAAGTTCGTTGTTCAGTTCAAATTCCATACCGTGTACCAGTTTACATTTGGCAGAGGTTGAAAATGCCACTTCAGCTGTAAATTACGTTATTTTCACATCATCGGTTTCGGAATATTGCAAACCACAGGAAATGGAATGACACCATTAATAAATATAGACTTCGATCAGAAATCGGTAGCTAAGATAGAATATTTAAAATTCCTAGGTGTATACATTGATGAGGGGTTGAAGTGGAAAAAACACACTGAGGATCTGCTGAAACGTCTGAGTTCAGCTACTTATGCTATTAGGGTCATTGCAAATTTTGTCGATATACATCTGAGTAAATCAGCTTACCACGACTATTTTCATTCTCTGCTTTCATATGGCATCATATTCTGAGGTAACTCATCCTTGAGTAAAAGAGTGTTCATTGCACAAAAGCGTGTAATCAGAATAATTGCTGGAGTTCATCCAACACCATCCTGCAGACACTTATTTAAAGAGCTAGAGGTCTTCACTGTAGCCTCACAATATATATATTCACTTATGAAATATGTTATTAACAATCCGAACGAATTCAAAAGTAATAGCAGTGCACATGGCTACAACACTAGGAGGAAGGATGATCTTCACTACACAAGGTTAAATCTAACTTTGGCTCAGAAGGGGGTAAATTATGCTGCCACAAAAGTCTTCGGTCAGTTACCTAATAGCATCAAAAGTATGGCAGCCATATAGCATTTAAAAGGAAATTAAAAGAATTTCTTAATTGCAACTCCTTCTACTAATTAGATGAATTTTTGGATATAGTAAGTGGGTAATTTCCCCAACCCCACAAAAAAAGTGTCATGTAATATTTTGTGTAATGTAATATCTTATGTAGACACCTTTTATCAACCTTACACCGTTCCACATCGTTACGAAGTATCGTATTCATGATCTATGGAACAAGTACTAATCTAATCTAACCATCCTCAGGTGCCGTAGCTGTGCTGTGGTCCCAGAGCGCCGTGTGCACGAGGCGCGGTGTGCTGCCTATGAGCGCAGTCCGAAACCGGTCGCGTGAAAATAAAGCAATTTACAACTGAAGTGGTATTTTCAACCTCTGCTATAATGCTCAGTTGCGGATGTTCTGCCAACAGGATTGTTTGTAGTTTACATTTAGTCGAAATGTTTATGTATTTTTAGTACTTCCGAAACTGGGGATTCCTATGCAAGTTTATGGTCGTGATAGTTACTCTCTGGCCCAATGGGTGTAAGTTTAGTGCACGGAATTATCCTTTTGAATTCTGTTCTTCTTTCTGTGTGGACGTTTAGTACGAATGTGCGTCTGGGTGTGTTTTGACGAATCCTTCCTTGCACTTTTGCTATAGCCGGCCGGTGTGGCCGAGGGGTTCTAGGCGCTTCAGTCTGGAACCGCGCGACCTCTACGGTCGCAGGTTCGAATCCTGCCTCGGGCATAGGTGTGTGTGATGTCCTTAGGTTAGTTAGGTTTAAGTAGTTCTAAGTTCTAGGGGACTGATGACCTCAGAAGTTAAATCCCATACTGCTCAGAGCCGCTTGTGCTATATTTTCCCCACGTGTTGAGGTACGATTTATGAAGTGCGTACTGTATTGGGTAACGAGTATCAAGCACCAGCATTTCCTTGAGATTATGATGGTCATTTGATATTGTTTGTATAAGTTAATCGATAAATAAATGCTCCATGGTTTCTTATCCTAATGTTAGTTCATCGAGTTCACCCAACTTTCCAGTCTGGCTTCTTGAAAGCTAGCAGATTATCAGCCCCTCAATAACTGATTGATTTTTTAACATTTTATTCTGTGTGTTAAGACTAGAATCTTTAATCTAAATTTGAGAAAATGTCAATCAAAGAGATAGCTTTCCAACATTTTAGTTTAATTTTAAATGACTTAATGATTCATCAACTTGTAGAGTAACTTGATTGAGACTTACTCAGAGTAAACGAGCACCAAGAACTTTCCCATCTTGACCACTGAGTAGGATGTGGTAAATGAAATCCGAGTAGGAATGATTCAATGGATATGGCTTTAATTCCTGTTAATTACATTCAAAAGTCCCGGGATGGTGGCACGTGTAGAAACTGACACTCGACAGATTAGACAGTACTGCAATATCCAGATCTACATGACTACCCTTATTTAACACGTAAGCGTTTCACATAGGGCTCATAGACCACTTTCAGAGTCTCTAATAGCACGTGAGAAATGAAAACCTAAATATTTCCGTGCGAGCTCTGACGTTTCTTAATTAATTACGGTGATCGTTCCTCCCTACGTAAGTGAGTGTTAACAAAATATTTTCGTATTGGGGGAGAAGGTAACTGAAATTCCGCAATAAGATCTCTCTGCTACGTAAAAAGATTGCCAGCCCAACTCACTTATCGTATCCACGATACTCTCTCCTCTTCTTCACGATAATAAAGAACGAGCTGCCTATCTGAACTTTTTCCATGTCCTCCGTCCGTCCTATCCGCTAAGGATCCCAAATTACGTAGCAGAAGTCCGGAAGAGGATGGACAAGGATAGAGTAGGCAGTCGCTATTTACCTGATTTATGGCATTTTCTGAGTGTTCTGCCAATAATGCGCAGGCTACGGTTCGCCTTCTGAACATCTTCTCTGCGTGGTTCCAATTTAAGTTGCTCGTAATTGTAATCTGTAGGTATTTAACAAGTTTGTTTACGTGGCTACCATCCGCAGCAAGCACGGAAATATTCGTTTTGCTAATTATAACAGCCTTTTCTTGCTGCAATGTATTTTATTTCTCCCAGACCCGTTCCGTCTTTTACTTTAAGGCATCTTCAGCGCACTCTAGAATGATACAGTTTTGTTTCGATATGCGAGATTTATAGATTATAAAACAGTTTAGGTGTTGCCAGCTAGAAGCGCGAATATTGTAAATAATCACTTATTTACGTGAAAAACATGATGTAAACTGTTTAACAATCTATAAATCCCTCATATCAAAACAAAACTGTATCCTTCTAGATTCTACTGAAGATGCCTTAAAGTAAAAGATTAAACGCCCCTGAATAAAATAAAATACGTCATAGCTGTTACTTACGAATCGAATATTTTCTAGGTATATAGTTGAATCGACAACCTTTAAATTTGTGTGACTGATGTAAGGAAATTGAGTTTCTTTTTAGTAGCCATGTGGAGGACCTCATACGTTTTATTGTTTAGAATTAATTGTCGCTTTATGAATTACGCAGATGCAGTGGTGGAGAAAAATATGGAAACCACAAAAACATAATACATTTCAATACCTAATGCATTAAAACAACTTCCATTTGTATAGGAACAGACGAATACAGGTCTTGTGTGGTTTTGAAGGGATTTCATTCCACTCTCCCTACAAAACAGTGACAAGTGCAGGTAACGATGATGCAGATGTATCGTGATCAAGAAACCTTCTTTCCATAGAAGACCACAAAGGCTTAATAACAATAAGATCTGGTGACAGGGTAGGGCGACAATTCTTTCTCGTGCTCAGAGACTCAGTCCTGGACAACGACAGCTGTGTGACTAGGGACCCTGTGGTCTTGTAACACAACATCACCATCGGGGAACAAATATTGTACCATGGGACGCAAGTGAAAAGCCAGAATGTAGTCCTTGGCAGTAATGGGACCTTGCAGAGTATCCACGGAGCCCATGGAATACCACGATGCAGCTGTGCAGACCGTCATCAAACACAGCCGTGTTTCACTCTTTGGACGTAGACTCGGCCAGAAGTTGGAAGCAGTGTGCAACAGGACTCATCCGCCCAGATGACTTTCTTCCATTCTTCCACTTCGGCAGATCACTGGTGTACCGATTGAGACAACACGCCAACTCAGAGCATGGCGTGTGGATACCTGGCAGAGCGAGTGGGCCAACAGCGGTAAGGGCCGCCGTGTATACAACTTCTTCCCCGACATCCGGGAAAGACTAAAACTAAAACATACTGATCCCAGCCGCGGTATGGTACATTTCATCACAGGACATGGCCCTTATCCCACGCACCTGTACCGCGTGAGTCTTCAGCAGACTAATAGATGCACATGCGGGGAAGAAGGTTCCCCTGAACATACTGTCTTCTTCTGCGGACAACGCACGAACATAAGACACACAGTACACATAAATCGCCTGAACACACAGAACGAACTACATGCCATAATACGCGACCCGGAAAGGTGGACTGAACTCAACAAACTAACGGACGAAATCTCGAAGATCCAACAAATAGAATACTTGCGCAACAGACCCTACCGAAGGCAAGTCGGTCCAAACAGACGTCACGATGCCTAGGGGGACGCAGATATGATTAGCACCACGAGTGATGAAGAAGAAACAGACACATACCAGGGCACCAACACAGATATTGAAGCGTCCAACGCGGATGATGCATAGTGTCAACCAAGTCAAATTCAAAGAACAGAGCGGAACAACCGACAAGAGGTGCACAAGTCACACACAATCCTAAAAACAGATTGCACCTTATATGTAATTAGTTAACAGCATCTCCATGTCTAATACGAGCTTAAAGAAACCTCTTCAAGGGACCTACGCCTTCCGTTAAGAGGCAGCGCACAGTCTGGATGGAAGGATCTTAATTGTGGTCCCTCTCTTTTGAGCCCAACCCGACGGATACCTATGGTAGATCGGGGAAAACCACCGTTCAGGTCGTGTTGCCGGCGGGGCCGGGAGGTGCTTGCTCCTGATGTACTCTACTAGGAGCCTTGTAGGCTCAACACAAACCGTTAGCATCATTACCTTATTACTTTTACCACAAGTACCCTTTCATTAGCAACTTTGAGCCAAGCACAAAATCAGTTACCTCTCTATTGTGTATCGTAAATAGTTTAGCAGGCTGGACATGGAGGTCTTAGTCTTAGTTTCTAGCTTTAACGTACCCTAATCTCTTCTAGTTAAGGTAGTTTTTAGGATGGTAGATGTTAAAGGCATGGTGAGCGATGGCCAGCGTCTTGAGGGTCATTCCAAGACTCGGGCCGCCGCCCACAACCAGGTGACGGGCAATATTATACCTATCCCTTCTCTATTCAGTTTTCTTCCTTCCTTCCTTCTTTCTAAATATTTAATTTCGTTTTGTTTATTAATATCTTACTTGATTTTGTATTAGTTATAGGTTTTTCTAATGCTGCACAAAAAAAAGATATCAAATGGATCTAAACAGGGCCCGCCTCCACGTGGCGGGACACGGGCAACGGTGTGAATGGGGACGGGAGCCGGTGTGGTGTTACTTTCAGTCACTCCGGACCCCGGACCCAGTCACAGCGGCTAAGTGGCAACGTACGACCCACCATAAGAAATTAGACGGTGGGTCATAAAATATAAGCAGCTAGTGAAAAAAAAATCTTCCACAGTCCATTTTTATGGCTTCGGCACCACGTGTTCCTGATACGGGCATTTTCATCACTGACGAGTGGTTTTGGAATTGCAGTTCGCCCTGGAATTCGTACCTAATGGAGATCCCTACATATTGTTTTGGTGCTGACTGAATTCTCGAGTAGGACATTAGTTGTGTAAGGACTTCTACAACTACTGTCCTCTAATTTTTCGTCACAGTCCTCTTCAATGATGGTCCCTCACGTTCACCCAACAAACACTTTGTGGTCTCTGTATGCGATGTAAATCTTCCATGTGTTGTCTCTTGAAACACATTTGGCTACATTGATTATGCGAGCACCAACTACACTCCTGGAAATGGAAAAAAGAACACATTGACACCGGTGTGTCAGACCCACCATACTTGCTCCGGACACTGCGAGAGGGCTGTACAAGCAATGATCACACGCACGGCACAGCGGACACACCAGGAACCGCAGTGTTGGCCGTCGAATGGCGCTAGCTGCGCAGCATTTGTGCACCGCCGCCGTCAGTGTCAGCCAGTTTGCCGTGGCATACGGAGCTCCATCGCAGTCTTTAACACTGGTAGCATGCCGCGACAGCGTGCACGTGAACCGTATGTGCAGTTGACGGACTTTGAGCGAGGGCGTATAGTGGGCATGCGGGAGGCCGGGTGGACGTACCGCCGAATTGCTCAACACGTGGGGCGTGAGGTCTCCACAGTACATCGATGTTGTCGCCAGTGGTCGGCGGAAGGTGCACGTGCCCGTCGACCTGGGACCGGACCGCAGCGACGCACGGATGCACGCCAAGACCGTAGGATCCTACGCAGTGCCGTAGGGGACCGCACCGCCACTTCCCAGCAAATTAGGGACACTGTTGCTCCTGGGGTATCGGCGAGGACCATTCGCAACCGTCTCCATGAAGCTGGGCTACGGTCCCGCACACCGTTAGGCCGTCTTCCGCTCACGCCCCAACATCGTGCAGCCCGCCTCCAGTGGTGTCGCGACAGGCGTGAATGGAGGGACGAATGGAGACGTGTCGTCTTCAGCGATGAGAGTCGCTTCTGCCTTGGTGCCAATGATGGTCGTATGCGTGTTTGGCGCCGTGCAGGTGAGCGCCACAATCAGGACTGCATACGACCGAGGCACACAGGGCCAACACCCGGCATCATGGTGTGGGGAGCGATCTCCTACACTGGCCGTACACCACTGGTGATCGTCGAGGGGACACTGAATAGTGCACGGTACATCCAAACCGTCATCGAACCCATCGTTCTACCATTCCTAGACTGGCAAGGGAACTTGCTGTTCCAACAGGACAATGCACGTCCGCATCTATCCCGTGCCACCCAACGTGCTCTAGAAGGTGTAAGTCAACTACCCTGGCCAGCAAGATCTCCGGATCTGTCCCCCATTGAGCATGTTTGGGACTGGATGAAGCGTCGTCTCACGCGGTCTGCACGTCCAGCACGAACGCTGGTCCAACTGAGGCGCCAGGTGGAAATGGCATGGCAAGCCGTTCCACAGGACTACATCCAGCATCTCAACGATCGTCTCCATGGGAGAATAGCAGCCTGCATTGCTGCGAAAGGTGGATATACACTGTACTAGTGCCGACATTGTGCATGCTCTGTTGCCTGTGTCTATGTGCCTGTGGTTCTGTCAGTGTGATCATGTGATGTATCTGACCCCAGAAATGTGTCAATAAAGTTTCCCCTTCCTGGGACAATGAATTCACGGTGTTCTTATTTCAATTTCCAGGAGTGTATTTCCTCACGTTCGACTTCACTTAGCTCCAAAGTAGGACACTCACAACTACAAAGAATACTGTTCTGAGCACGGCTGATGCTTGCAACGTACATTACTGGCCATTAAAATTGCTACACCACGAAGCTGACGTGCTACAGACGCGAAATTTAACCGACAGGAAGAAGATACTGTGATATGCAAATGATTAGCTTTTCAGAGCATTCACACAAGGGTGGCGCCGGTGCTGACTTGAGGAAAGTTTCCAATCGATTTCTCATACACAAACAGCAGCTGACGGCCTTGCCTGGTGAAACGTTGTTGTGATGCCTCGTGTAAGGAGGAGAAATGCGTACCATCACGTTTCCGACTTTGATAAAGGTCGGATTGTAGCCTATCGCGGTTACGGTTTATTGTATCGAGACATTGCTGCTCGCGTTGGTCGAGATCCAATGGCTGTTAGCAGAATATGGAATCGGCGGGTTCAGGAGGGTAATACGGAACGCCGTGCTGGATCCCAACGGTGTTGTATCACTATCAGTCGAGATGACAGGCATCTTATTCGCATGGCTGTATCGTGCAGCCACGTCTCGATCCCTGAGTCAACAGATGAGGACGTTTGCAAAACAACAACCATCTGCACGAACAGTTCGACGACGTTTGCAGCAGCATGGAGTATCAGCTCGGAGGGCATGGCTGCGGTTACCCTTGACGCTGCATCACAGACAGGATCGCCTGTGATGTTGTACTCAACGACGAACCTGGGTGCTCGAATGGCAAAACGTCATTTTTCCGGATGAATCCAGGTTCTGTTTACAGCATCATGATGGTGGCATACGTGTTTGGCGACATCGGACATTGGAAGCGTGTATTCGTCATTGTCATACTAGCGTTCACCCGGCGTGATAGTATGGGGTGCCACTGGTTACACGTCTCGGTCACCTCTTGTTCGCATTGACGGCACTTTGAACAGTGGACGTTACATTTCCGATGTGCTACGACCCGTGGCTTTACCCTTCTTTCGATCCCTGCGAAACCCTACATTTCAGCAGGAGTAGGCACGACCGTATGTTGCAGGTCCTGTACGGGCCTTTCTGGATACAGAAAACGTTCGACTGCTGCCCTGGCCAGCACATTCTCCAGATCTCTCACCAATTGGAAACGTCTGGTCAATGGTGGCCGAGCAACTGGCGCGTCACAATATGCCAGTGACTACTCTTGATGAACTGTGGTATCGTGTTGAAGCTACATGGGCAGCTGTACCTGTACACGCCATCCAAGCTCTGTTTGACTCAAAGCCCAGGCGTATCAAGGCCGTTATTACGACCAGAGGTGGTTGTTCTGGGTACTGATTTCTCAGGATCTATGCACCCAATCTGCGTGAAAATGTAATCACATTCTTCTGGCCGAGTCTACGTCCAAAGAGTCAAACACCGTTGTTGCAACCCTTGTCCACAGTACGAGCAGCCCTTAGCGGCTCGCCATCTGACAAGTGTTCATGACGTCGCCTTTCCGGCTGAGATCTTTTTTAATATGTGACTTGTAAGTACTGCATCTTTTCGAGTCAATACAAATTTTAATTTTATTAATGTTTTATATACGTAAAGTTTTAGTACAGTTAGTCTAATTCTGAATACGACGCTCATAATAGCGTCGAAACAAAGTCAGTTTTGACTTAATATTTGTGACTGAGGGCTTATATGTTACAATATAAATCACATATCAGTTCTAGTATAATATATTTGTCCAATGAATACCCGTTTATCATCTGCATTTCTTCTTGTTGTAGCAATTTTAATGGCCAGTAGAGCGTTAAAGACATTTATTAGGTGCAGTTCGTGATCAAATACAACTGCTCAAACCTCAGGACTGCCTAGCATCTGCATTTATTTTCAAGCACGAATTTCTCGCTGTGTTTTCATATTTTTATCCAATCCCTGAATGTTAATTGTTTCGCGGTTCGTTCTGATATTCTGATGGCTTCGCTTGACGCTAAACATAGCATCATCTGAATTCGAAGAAGCTATATCAGAGAGTCTCCTAAATCATTAACACAATTTAAAAACAGCAGAGAGCTTTTAACAAGATTTCGGGATTGCAGCCGGATCTCATCGACTTCTTCCCACGATATTTCGGCTGACAACCTTACAGCCATCTTCAGGCGAGTGTTTGACACTGGAGATTGCTAGTGCAAGTCGCTCTATTTATACGTAAAAGTGCCGCAGGCGCGCAAGCGCAAGTTACCGTACCATGCCCACCACCTGTCGATTCCAAGGCCCTCTACAATATTACTGCATCTATGGAGCGCAATCGAATGCGTGAAAAAGTAAAACATGCACGCAGACGTGTCCAAAACAATAAAATGTAAAATTTCAATATTAAAATTACTTGTCGCTCGAGGTGTCAGAAGCCATAAAAAGTGAAGAAGAGCTTTCACGGTTTTTACAATATCTGAATTCCATCCACACAAACATTCAGTTTACGATGGAAGTTGAAAAAGATGGTTGCCTACCATTTCTGGACGTCATGGTTAAACGCAGGGTGGATGGGTCATTGGGGCATTCGGTCTATCGAAAACGCACGCATACGGATCTGTACCTGCAGGCGTCAAGCTGTCATCACCCGTCACAAACTATGGGCGTCCTTCGAACGTTGGTGCATAGGGCATATGTCGTGTCTGATAAAGACAGCCTTGCAGACGAATTAGAGCACTTGAAATCGGTATTTCAACATAATGGATATTCTGCACATCAGGTCAGTACTGCTTTAAGGAGGAAAAAACGTGACCACCAACAAGATCAAGAGGATAAGGATGTGTTTAAGTCCAGAGCGTTTCTCCCGTATGTCGGGAACATTTCATCGAAAGTAGGCAGAATTTTTAAGAAACATCGTGTGAAAGCAATCTTCCGGCCACCTACAAAGACTCGTGCTCTTCTGGGCTCAGCCAAGGATGATCTGGGATTACGGAAGGCTGGAATTTATAAAATACCTTGCGAGTGTGGGAAAGCCTACATTGGTCAAACCACACGCACAGTACACGACCGCTGCGTTGAACATGAGCGCCACACTCGCCTCTTACAGCCAAGTAAGTCGGCCATACCCGAACATTGTATTTCCACAGGACATACTATGGATTATTCGGCCACGAAAATCTTGGCCCCATCGAGATCCTTCTGGGATTCAGTTGTGAAGGAATCCGTGGAAATACGTTTAGCGGATAATCTCATTAATCGTGATGGCGGCTTTTTATTGAATAAGGCCTGGGACCCGTTGATTTCTTTAATTTCAACCAAAAGAACACTTTTTATGGCTTCTGACACGTCGAGCGACAAGTAATTTTAATATTGAAATTTTGCATTTTATTGTTTTGGACACGTCTGCGTGCATGTTTTACTTTTTCACGCATTCGATTGCGCTCCATAGATGCAGTAATATTGTAGAGGGCCTTGGAATCGACAGGTGGTGCGCATGCTACGGTAACTTGCGCTTGCGCGCCTGCGGCACTTTTACGTATAAATAGAGCGACTTGCACTAGCAATCTCCAGTGTCAAACACTCGCCTGAAGATGGCTGTAAGGTTGTCAGCCGAAATATCGTGGAAAGAAGTCGATGAGATCCGGCTGCAATCCCGAAATCTTGTGGAATATTCGATACGCCGGGAAAACTTCAAGAGTCACAGAGAGCTTTTAACTTTTGGCTGCAGATAAAGTTCTGTGGTGCAGTAACAGAATGTACGTTGCCAGCTATTGTTCGGCTCAGCGGGACGTTCCTGCTGCAGGGAGGCGAGGGAAGGTGTTCCTCGCGGCAGCATTTCGGCGCGAGTTGCGGACGGTTGGCCCGTTTCCAGGATCTGCGCTGCTCCGCGACTCGGGCATTGTGCTGCGCGCGTCTCCCCAACGGTCGCTCGCGGTCCACGTCTTTGTCGCACCCCCCGCTCTGCCTGCTCCCCAGGAGGGGACACCCAAAGACGCCGGCAGCAGCGGCAGCGGCGGCGGCCAGCACCCTGCGCGGACATCTGTCACCGCGTGCATAATGCCCGCAGCCGCGTCTCCGCCGCTGTGGGAACTCGCCAGCCGCGCGTCTCGGGCGGGATGCGCTGCTGCGGAACCCGAACTGGTTCCGCCGAAACTCTGTGGCAGAGTGCAGCGGAGGTGACGGGAGCAGAACCTTCTCCCACAACGGTCACGACACGGCGACCCCGCGCCACTCGGCGACCGGTTGCAGGTGGCCGGGCACACCTCTGGGCAGCTGACTGTCTGCACTCTGCTCCGCAGCGGCTCGCTCCTTTTGTGTACACAGAGCACTTGCTCTGCGCGTGGTCTCTATCCAGTCCTCGACGAGCAAGGTTCGGCTGCATCTCTGAGCTCTATTTTACTTTAACAACACCCGCATAATGTATCTTCCACATTACGTTTCGCAGAGACTCCATCGTCATTCCAGTTCCAGTTCCTGCACTACTACGGTATTTTATGCCTTTAGAAGCGATTGCAATTGAAGGCAATAAGTACCGGGTGATCAAAAAGTCAGTATAAATTTGAAAACTGTATAAATCGCGGAAACTAAATACTGCTTTATTTAGCATTAGAACAGTATCTGAAATAAGTGACAGTTCAACACGGAAAGTAGTCTACTTCGCATATTTTCATATGCTTATGTCGTATGGTATTATTTTTTGGCGTAATTCTTCTGATTCAAAAAGGGTATTTTTGGCTCAAAAACGGGCTGTTCGAGCTATATGTGGTGTAAGTTCGAGAACCTCTTTTCCACCCCTATTCAGTAGTCTGGGAATTCTGACATTTCCCTCACAGTATATATTTTTTTTTAATGTCGTTTGTTGTTAGCAATATTAGCCTATTCCCAACAGTTAGCAGCTTTCACTCAGTTAATATTAGGCATAAATCAAATCTGCATGTGGACTGCACTTCCTTGACTCTTGTGCAGAAAGGAGTGCAGTATTCTGCAGCATCCATTTTCAATAGGCTACCACAAGAACTCAAATATCTTAGCAGTAGCCCAAACACTTTTAAGTCTAAACTGAAGAGTTTCCTCATGGCTCACTCCTTCTATTCTGTCGAGGAGCTCCTGGAAGAGCTAAAAAATTAAGCAAATTCCAACGGTGATTTTATTTATTTAAACTTACGACTTGTCGTCTGAATATGTTTTTATATTTCATTTTATCTGTTTCTACTATCGTGTTATAATTTCATGTATTGAATCGTTCCATGACCATGGAGATTTCTCCTTGATTTGGTCCCACGCAACAATAAATAAATAAATAAATAAATTGACGCACATGCTTGGAATGACACAGGGTTTTATTAGAACCAAAAATATACAAAACTGCTGGCGCATCTGATTCTCTCTCTCATTGCAGCTCCTTTTATACACGATTGTCATGCGCAGTCACTGACGTTTTACTATCCAGCGCCATCTGTCGGACATTTGGTGAATTTTTTTTTGGTTCGAATAAAACCCCATGTCATTCCAAGCATGTGTGTCAATTTTTACCACTCTATCTACATTATTCCGTGGTTTATTAAGTTTTCAAATTTATACTGACCTTCTGATCACCCGGTACATGCACTGAAGCAGAAAAGAAACTGGTACAGGTATGCGTATTTAAATACAGAGATATGTAGACAGGCAGAATACGGTGCTGCGGTCGGCGAGGCCTGTGTAAGACAACAAGTGTCTGGCGGAGTTTGTTAGAACGGTTATTCCTGCTACACTGGCAGGCTATCAAGATTTAAGTGAGTTTGAACGTGGCGTTATAGTCGCCGCACGAGCGATGGGACACAGCACCTCCGAAGTAGCGATGAACTTGGAATTTTCCTGTACGACCATTCACGAGTATACCGTGAATATCAGGAATCCGGTAAAACATCAAACCTCCGACATCGTTGAGGCCGGAAAAAGATCCTGCAAGAACAGGACCAACAACGACTGAACAGAATCTTTCAACGTAACAGAAGTGCAAGCCCTCCGCAAATCGCTGCACATTTGAATGCTGGGTCATCAACAAGTATCAGCGTGCAAACCACTCAACGAAACATCGTCGATATGGGCTCTCGAGGCCGAAGGTCCACTCTTGTACCCTTGATGACTGCACGACACAACGCTTTACGCCTCGCCTGTGCCCGTCAACACCGACGTTGGTCTGTTGACGACTGGAAACATCTTGCCTGGTCGGACGAGTCTCGTTTCAAATTGTATCCAGCGGATGGACGTGTACGGGTATGGAGACAAACTCATGAATCCATGGGCACTGTATGTTAGGAGGGGACTGTTGAAGTTGGTGGAGGCTCTGTAACGGTCTGGGGCAATTGGAGTTGGAGTGATATGGGACCTCTGATACGTCTAAATACGACTCTGACGGGTGACACGTACATAACCATCCTTTCTGAACACCTGCCTTCATTCATGTTCATTGTTCATTCCGACTGACTTGGACAATTCCAGCAGGGCAATGTGACACCCCGCATGTTCAGAATTGCTACAGAGTGGCTCCAGGAACAATCTTCTGAGTTTAAAACTTCCACTGGCCACTACACTACCCAGACATGAGTATTATTGAGCATATCCGGGATGCCTTGTTACGTGTTTTTCAGAAGAGGTCTCTAGCCCGTCGTACTCTTACGGATTTATGGAAACTCCTGCAGGATTCATGGTGTCAGTTGCCTCCAGCACTACTTCAAACATTAGTTGAGTCCATGCCACGTCGTGTTTCGGCACTTCTGCGTGCTCGCCGGGACACTAAACGATATTAGGCAGGTGTACAGGTGTACCAGTTTCTATGGCTCTTCAGTTTATGTTTGGCTGTAGAAATAAATAGGTAATAAGTAATATTTATTATTCTCCGCTACACTACACGGTAAGTGGGGGTAAAGCCTCGCAGTTCTCAGTTTTTGTAATACTGTGGTCAGTGAGGAGTAGATTTTCTCGCGATTTCATACTGAAGTCATAGCCTGGGTTGTTACCCTATAACAAATCCACGGGCCATCACTGTCTGTTAATCTAAGAGTAATCTGAAATTTAGCTAAGACAAAACTTGCGGGATTTTACCCCACAAGATGAGGCAAACGACCCGCAGTTCGTGTCTTTGCCGCATTTGAGAAAACAAGCATAAAAATCTGCATGATAAAATCTGTTGAAATAACCCTTTGTAATGTTTTTGTGCTGCACCCAAATGTCTCGTAAATTTTTACAAGAATAATACTTTCTTCTCCACGAAAGGAAAATTAGTATGCTAACCTCAAAGAGTTCATTTACTGAGGCTAAGGTGTCTAGGTATGCAATATAATATAGAGTACTTCGTTAGGTCCTCTGATTCTTGAAGTCCTAGGCTCCTGTTCTTCTCCTTCTTCACAAATTTCTTTGGAAAATAGTAAGTCCATATCTATATATGTCATGGTGTGAGAAGGCAGAATGTGACTCTGAAGACTAATCAACCGCGTGTCTGACGCGTTTTGCTCTTTTGGCTCTGAAATCTGACTTACGTCGTTTTGTTTCTATAACACATTCTTTTCTTTTTCTTTGACATGTCTTTCCTTCTCAATAGAAAGCTTTTCTTTTCCAGGGCATTCTTCTTCCATTCGTCCTTTATTGGGTGGTGACGTCAGAAGCACAGATTTCAATGCCTTGCCAGAAAGTTTCCCTTAAATCATATTTTTAGACAGAGGAATTGTATCTTCAGGTGAGATAATCTCGGACAGTGTGTGTTGAATGCTATCTTTTGCGGCGGTTATCATTGAAGAATTGTCGTCATATTGTTGCAGCTGCCGCAATTTATCCCAGAACACCTGTGATGATTTGCCCCGTTTTGCCATTCTCTGACAAATGCGCCATTGTTGATTTTGGTGACCATATGGAACAATTATTTCCACGTGAAAGTGAAGCATAAAAGCAGTACTGCGAAAGAGTAGTTCGTTGATTCTTTTTCCAAATGCTACATTATACAATGTTCATGTGAAACATCAGATAAGTTACACATAAGTAGTAAAAAATATACTTCCCTCATTTTCTCACCTCTGGAACGACTTGCCAGGACGAACTTTCATTGAACAGTAAGTTACGATAAGATAAACCTGCCACCTGGTAGTCAAATCTCGAATCGATTGCAGTCAGTTCACAAATTCGGTGCGAGCGGTTTTACACCACGCGGGGCTATACCACCACCCACCCTATTTATATTGACTCAATGAACGACCGAAAAGTCTCAGTTATAGCTAAAGCAAATAACAAGCCACGAGATCGTTGGTAACATACGGGTTATGCGATTTACCGAGACTACTCCAAATAACTTCTTTTCCATAAATAAAATAAAAAAATGTATGAAGCAAATGATGTTCAGATTTCAGCATTAACCCGCATGGTTGCCCTTCTTGTAGCTTTATTATTCATGAAGACGACTACGTCTGTTTTAAGTACACCCTATGTTTTTCAGTTGGCATACATTTCTTCTCCTCATTACGTATTCAAAACTTGTGACATTGTACCATTGGCGTCTGCGGTGGCCGAGCGGTTCTAGGCTCTTCAGTCCGGAACCACGCGGCTGCTACGGTCGCTGGTTCGAATCCTGCCCCGGGCACGGATGTTTGTGATGCCGTTAGGTTAGTTAGGTTTAAGTAGTTCTAAGTTCTAGGGGACTGATGACCTCAGATGTTTATTCCCATAGTGTTTAGAGCCACTTGAACAATTTTTTTGTACCATTAACGTAAACATGACATTATCAGAAACGCAACACAAATTTTACTTTAACTCTTCTCGTCCACTGTGCACCAGCGAAGAGAGAGAAGAAATATTACTCAGCTATAGAGAATGTAGCAGAATAGTATTTACAATATTCTTACAAGGAGGCGGTCAGAATAGTATTAACAACATTCTTACATGGAGACCGTCAGGTCTCTTAATCAAGGAATTTGATGAGTCTCCGAGACCTGTCCTGAGTGTATGGCTAGCGACACTTCATTAGGAGGCCCCTAGTTGATGTTGAGGTTCCACAGGTACCTACTGTACCCGTAACATTGGTTGTGTTGAGAGGAAGCGAGGGTTCACGGCTGCCACACAGGCGGTACGGATTATCCCAGCGCATAGTGCTGTCTTTTACAGGCAGGCTAAAATTTTCGCGAAAAAAAAAAAATACAAAGTTCTACCGACGTGCTAAAGACTAACAGAGAAATCACTTCGAGGGAAAAGTCCGCATAAATAAATTATTTACTTCTGCATCAATTTAAAAGTCCGCATAAATAAATTATTTACTTCTGCATCAATTTAGTTTACCTGCTTTTACAGGATGACCAAATACGCCTGCTTCGCATCGAAGTTGATTAAAGAAAATTGAATTTAAACTAACTTTGTTTTCTGGTGTCTCTTCTGAAAAATCAATGCACCTGCAACGTAGAAACTTTCATTAAACGTATGTGGTGCTCCACGAATTTGTGTTTCTGTTGTTACTACAACAAATACCATGCAGAATTCTCTTCGAACACAGAAGCTGTGCAAGCGAGAGAGTACGACGACGCTGTCATCTATTTTGTAACAAACGGAATACACATTTCAACAAATTTTGCTAAATTGACCGTCTTGTTAACGAAAATAGTACGTCGAAAATGGTTACGTTTGAATAGTTTTGCGTCGCATGTACTACTTGATGATATTCTTTACAATGAAATTGAAAGAAAAAAAGCACATGCAAGGTTTGAACCAATAGCACATGCGTCGTAGCCACGAACCTGAACCACTGAACTAACTGCGGTGGAGCGAAATTTGACGAGGATTGCTGGTATAGTAGATACCCATAAAATTTCAAGAACGGTTTTCTCGGAAACGAGGGGTCGTCACACGGAAAGCTGCTAGCTATGTTTTCAGTACAGCTCCCTTTATAAATACCTAACATTCATCGAAATCCTTATTAACAGATTGTTAGTTACAACACGGATACATTTAGTTTAGAACTGTAGCAATTTTAAACGACAGGGTAGAATTCCTACATTCACTTGGTTGGTATACGTTACACTCAGATAAAACTTTAACTGAAAACTGTGGCGGAATGGTACAAATGGCTCTGAGCACTATGAGACTTAACTTCTGAGGTCATCAGTCGCCTAGAACTTAGAACTACTTAAACCTAACTAACCTAAGCACATCACACACATCCATGCCCGAGGCAGGATTCGAATCTGCCACCGTAGCGGTCGCGTGGTTCCAGACTGAAGCGCCTAGAACCGCTCGGTCACTGCGGCCGACGGTGGCTGAATGACTAGTGTACGTTTTCTTATGCTGCCAATAGTTTACTGTTAACTCTAGTAAAAAGACGAGCTACGTAACCTCGAATATCTGCACAGTTCGCTAACACGGGAGAATCAAAGTCAGTTTTTGCTTTGTGTGTTACACAACGTCATTTTTACGTGAATAGTGCGCTCTGGTATGTTTCTGAACAGGACTTCAGGGGAGGAAGTGGATTACCGAATAAAAAATACGGGGTGCCATTAAAAAAGGTGTACTGTCATCCATTTCTTCGGGTCGAACTCATGTGGCCACAATGGCGTCCAAACAGATGATGACAGAGAAAAGGCCAAAATATTAGACACCGTTTTTCAAAACTATTTCGCTGAGGACTATCGCATTATGGTTTCTCCTTTAAATCGTCACACCTACGTCAAAATGAGAGATATCGAAACAAGTGAATATCAGGTGGAAAAGCAACTAAGGTCGCCAAACACACGAAGGTCACTGGACTTGATGGAATAACAATACAATGCCGCGAGGGGGTCTTCAAAAAGGAAGTTACACATATCGTGCCATTGCATAAAAAGTTTGGCGCATTCTCAGAACAGAGTAGTTGGTCTGGGTTTTCTGCAGACACAGTTCTGCTACGGTACGGTGCATCACGGTGTGCGAGTGGAATTACGAGTTAACTGGAAACGCACTCCACAGTTCAAGTACATTGGACAGTAAGATTCTTGGGACTTCAAGGATTTCTAGGAAAAACAGGACACAGCATGTCATTCTCAACGGAGAGAAATCTTCAGAGGTAGAAGTAACTTCGAGCGAACCCCAAGGTAGTGCTGCAGTTTATATAATATATATAATGGCCTAGTGTATAACGTCGGAAGTTCTAAGTGGCTTTTTACGATTGATAATGATGTATCCAGAGAAGTAGCAATGCTATAAAACTGTACCGAAATGCATGAAACATCTAGAGGAGCGAAGCTTCGTGCAGGGATTGACAGTTTACCCTCAACACAAACAAAATATAACTGTAATGCGGATAAATAAGCAGAAAGACCAATGTTGGTACGATTGAGCTATTGCAGAACACACCTTTGAGGCAGCCACATACACAAAATATCTAGATGTGGATACGAAATGATTTCCACTGGAATGATCACGTACAACTAATCGCACAAAAGGCAACGATCAGACTGAGATTGATTGGAAGAATTCTCAGTAATGGCAGTCCACCTGGATTCGTGATAGCTTACAAAACACTCTTTCGACCAACAGTTGAATACTGCTCGTCTGTCTGGAATCTGTACAATACAGGTTGATACAGGAAACAGAGGAGATCCAAAGAAGAGAAGTATGTTTCGTTACAGGTTCATTTAGTAACAATCGTTCTTCACAAGAATCATCCGCGACTGGAATAGGAAAGGGAAAAGTGACAGTGGTAAACGAAGTACCCTCCGCCCCACACCCGAAGATCTCTTGCGGGGTATAGATGTATATGCAGAGATTATTTTGCTTTTGGAAGAAAGTTATTTCGGTTGCGTAATATATTTGGGATAACGTGTGTTGGTAAACAACCGTTTCCTTACAAAAGAGATGGCCAAATAACTTTCCATGACTCTCACTTGACCACTGATGAAGTATATGGACACAAATTAGGTCAGACTAACAAGATATGTGGATTTTATACAAGGAAGTACTGTACGAATGGTCACAGGCTCTTCTGGCAGATGAGAACCTGCAGCAGAAATGTTGAAATCTGTAAATTGGCAGGTGGACGAAGACGTCATACAAAACCAGAGAACCTGCTGAAACAACCTACAGAACGATCTATTATGGCAGAAACTGTGAATAACTTCAGTTCTCAACGTATCCATCTCGCTTAGATTAAGCAGGTGAAATTAGGTTGGTTCAAATGGTTCAAATGGCTCTGAGCACTATGGGACTTAACATCTGAGGTCATCAGTCCCCTAGAACTTAGAATTATTTAAACGTAACTAACCTAAGGACATCACACACATCCATGCCAGAGACAGAATTCGAACCTGCGACCGTAGTGGATTGAAGTGCCTAGAACCGTTCGGCCACACCGGCCGGCTGTGAAATTAGGCAACTGAGATATTGCATCGAGAGGTACAGGGAGTCATCCTTCCGAGTCTCCATCCACGAAACAGTAATACACGGAGCAATAAAAAAGCACCTTCCCCCAAGCACTCAACTGTGATTAGCAGATTATGGCTGTAGATGTGTGTGACTACTTGCTAAAACTTTAGAAATTGGATTTCATCCTCAGTCATAGGGTTTTTATCTGTCACTTTATACCTCTGGCAGCGTATATTAATGTGAAAAAAGCTAAGTTGCACTGTAGCTCGGTATTTTCGTTTCACTGTAGGCCCCGCTGTAGCTGACTGGGTAAGTCAAGACAAAGGTCTTCATTACTGCCTGGGTGTGTATGATACCCACCATGTCGGATTAAATGAAGACATCAAAGCAACTGAGAGGAGTGCTGAAAAACTTTGTGACCGATACGTTCCAGCAGCGTGCAAGTATGAGAGAGATGTTTCGTGGACTCAAATGGGAGTCCCTGAAGGGAAAAACCGGTATTTGAGGTTGAAACGTCCCCTTTGAAAAATTATAAATGACTGCGCTGGTAAACTTCTACGTTATTTGATTTTCAAACAGCTGAGCAAAACTGAACTGAACGTACTCAGACATTTCTCTCTTTACTTATTCCGACCATCACTAAACTGACACAATATTTTTAGCGCAACGCAATCTGACTTTCAATAATCCCCATAATCACTTACCTCACAAAAATCTTCGTTACTCGACCTACTGCAATACAGCGAGTGCCAATACTGCCAGCTAAATGAAAGATTCTAACTACTGAAGGCACTAACTACTGATATGTCTCTGAGCACTATGGGACTTAACATCTGTGGTCATCAGTCCCCTAGAACTTAAAACTACTTAAACCTAACTAACCTAAGGACATCACACACATCCATGCCCGAGGCAGGATTCGAACCTGCGACCGTAGCGGTCACGAGGTTCCAGACTGAAGCGCCTATAACCGCACGGCCACACCGGCCGGCAACTACTGGTAGGTATCTCTCTCCACATCCACCACTGCTGGCGGACCACCTCCAACTGCCCAACGCTACGTGCTGTTCACATCCAACTGCCCAACACTACACAAGCAAATATTCCAACAATGAGTCCAACCAGCCACAGACTGCACGCAGCACTGTCAGTGATTTTCATACAGAGCGCTACGTAGCGTTACCAACCTTAAACCCTAAACAACCTAGCTACAAGGTTGACTTCAGAACGATTCTACCACTACCGACGTCCGTTTCGCGTAAGGGCTATGAAAAAAAGAAATTGGGGTTCATACGGGGGCAGACAGACAGTCGTTCATCCCTCGCACCATTTCCTAGTGGGACAGGAAACTAAACTATGGTATCAGGTATCGATACCACCCTACCAGCTTATCGTACTTTGTAACGGAATTGCAGTTTTCCATCTGACACCAATAGCGATCATGCGAGATACGACGGACCCAATGGAGCATATCTACTGAGCCATGCCTCCGGCGACTCTGGACTACGAGCGCCAACTTCTGCCATCTTACAGGATGGCCAGCAGCAGCTACTGACCCAACTTCGAGCCGCGACGTTACGACACCTTCGTTTGTACTTCTTCGTTGTGACATCGACAGCTAGACTCTGTTTCTAATTGTGTCATTTGTAATGAGTTTTCATATGTATGGAGAAACACAAGTTAAGCAAATCTTCTGTTTGTTGTGTGAACTTGTTTGTTTATCATTTTTGCTCCTGTCCAGTTCTCTTACAATTACAGTTCCCACAGCCACTCTGTAGCCCAGCTGTCCTTAGTGTATGAAGTCGTACATGATAAAAATGAGTGGTAGTGGTAGAAGGTACCCACAGTAGTTGTAACGGGACATCCTCCTCTAGCATTACTTTTCCTCAACAGTAGTTGTCGATACCAGTATTATTTTTCGAATTTTGGACAGGTCAGTATTATCTCAGTTGCTTTTCTGAAAACTTCCATACAATTTTACGCACAGTATGTTATATTTAAACCTAAAAATTATGGAAATTAATTTCCTTATAAAATGTTATATTCTCAATGCTATAATCGATAATAAATAGTTCTGAATGTACAATTAAAATTATTTTTACAGAAACATTTGAAATTACGAACTGTTGGCACACTTCAAATTTGTATTATTAATTACGCAGTACTGAACGGGTTACTGTGCTTATTTCTGGATTCATTTATGAAATAATAATCGAAAGGAATAACGTAACAAAATCTAGTAGAACTTCATTTGTTAAGAAAAATTGTAAACCCTTTGGAATATTGTTATTTTCGCAGTGTGTGGCACTCGTAAACATGCCTATGTGTGATCAGAAGTAGTTTTGTATTTTGTGCGAACAATGTTTGCTAATGTGAGAAAATGTATTAACGTAAAAACGAAAGTTCTGCAACAATCTTCAACTTTATTTAGATCAATCCAGCCAACCCTGAGGACCTAAAATGTGACATTTTCGGCTTCAAGAATCAGAGCCGGCCGCGGTGGCCGTGCGGTTCTGGCGCTGCAGTCCGGAAACGCGGGACCGCTACAGTCGCAGGTTTGAATCCTGCCTCGGGCATGGGTGTGTGTGATGTCCTTAGGTTAGGTAGGTTTAAGTAGTTCTAAGTTCTAGGGGACTTATGACCTAAGATGTTGAGTCCCATAGTGCTCAGAGCCATTTGCACCATTTGAACCAAGAATCAGACCCCTAGACAAGAAGAACTGGAGCCATCTCTTTATGGAAAGCTAAGTAAACTAGAAAGTTTATTGTAATCTTCGCTCCTCTCAAATCTTCATAAAATAATGAGGAATATAGATGGAATTAGGAAATAGGGGGGAGATTACATAGTGCACTCACTGTGTGGTGGCTTGCGCAGTATGTATACACAAGGTAACAGGCAAAATAATGTAAATACCTGTACTTGGGAATAGTTTGTTAATAATAGGTTGGACAACCATTTACTCTTAATACAGCTGCGATTCTTCTTGGAATACTGGCATATAATGATTGAATAGTCTCCAGTGGAATGTTATGCCACTCTTCGATTGGAGCCCGTAGTGACAAGGGGGCGGAAATCTACTCCGGAGTCTGCGCTCCAATATCACCCACAACGGTTCGATAATGTTGAAGTCCGGGGACTGTGCTGGCCAGGGAGGACGCTGCAGTTCAGTTCGACGCACCTCATATCACGATTGTACTGTCCTGGCTGTGTGGATGGGTGCATTATCGTCCCGAAATATGGAATCATTGTTGGGGAACAACATTTGAATCGTTGGGTGCACCTGATAACATGGCTGTAAAACGCCCTTTGAGAATAGTGATGGGACCAGCAGAATACCAGGATATGACTGCCCACACCATCACACATCCACCTCCATGCTTAACCGTTGGAATCAAGCGATCAGGATTCTAGCTTCTTTTGGCGTTCTCCAAACGTATGCCCGGCCCGACGTTGGAAATAAAGATCGGCGGACCATATGACGTGTTTCCACTGATCAGCCGTCCAGAATTCATGCTCCTCGCACCATGTTTTACGCTTCTTTGCGTTGGTTGTCGTCACTAATGGTGTCGTTACAGCAACCCGTCCATGAATATTCGCTTTATGGTGTTGTCGGCGGACAGAATCGATAGATACAGGGTTTTGAAGGTCACTATTGAGATCTTCGGTCACTTCAGCCACAGTAGTTCTGTGTTGTTATGACACAACTCGTGTTATCATATCTGTCATTTAGTTTTGATTTGCGCCCACTATTACGTTTACACGATGATGTCTCTCCATATTTTGTGTAGGCTGTCATGACTGTTGAAACAGTTGCTCTTGAAACATTCAATGAGTTGGTTGTCTTGGTTACTGATGTTCCAGCTAAGCGGGCCCCCACAATCTGCCCTCTATGGAATTCCGTTAGGTCTTTCATTGCACGTCGACCTCGGCCTCTGAATGCAAATACGAAGTGTGCACTCCTCGTAAAGAACCTGCAGTGATACCTAGTCCGTTCTGAAAACGCACAGTCCAGCGCTTACCTGCGATGCTGACCGTCAAACACAACCATTTCTTTACTACCACTGTTCACATTGTTTTGCCTATCCGCTTTAGATGTTAATGTAAAGATCAGTGGAAGGCTCTGGCATATCACCAGTGCAACAAATAGTGTTCAAATCAACCTTCACATTGATGACTGGTTTACCTTATGAGTTGTAGATATACAACGCCAGATAAAATAGGGGAAGCATCCAAAAGCGAGGAAGAAACGAAATGACAGTGCATGGCTTGAGAGGATGAGTGATGAGAGAACCAAGCCAAATTTACAAAGAGCTTGGCAGTATGAGACCATTACGATGTTGTATCCCCTCTGCCCTGGATGCATGCACTGATTCTGCGGGAAAGGAGTTATGAAACAGTGAATGCTCTTTGCTGGCCCACAGCTGTTGATAAGTGGCACTTGATGTCCTGGATACTGGACTTCGATGCAGACGTCTGGGCTGGTCCTACATATGTTCCATCAGGTACAGATCTGGAGATCTTGCTGCCCATAGGTGTATCTCAACAGCACTCAGACAACTCACGGCATCACGTGCCACAAGAAAACGAGCATTGTCCTACTGAGAAATGGTACCACGATGCTGTTGCATGATAGGTAGCATATGAGGATGCATGATGTCTGCGACGTACGGTTGTACCATCAGAGTTCCGGTGTGACTCTACAACGCAGTCCTTACTACGAACTTTTTCGCTTACTTAACACATGAAACTGTTTGTATACGATGTATTGTCTAGTGTAAATAGGTATTGTAAATACTATGTTTGAATTATGTAATATTTAACACTGGCAAGTCAGGGCATATTTAGTTAACGTTGAAGTCAGAGAGATTGTTTTGTCGTGGCGCCGGGCGCGGGAGCGCGCCAGCGGGTAGTAGTAGCAGTGACGCCGTGCTCGGAGTAAGACGTACAGTCGAGTGCAGCTAGTCCTAGCTGTGTTACATCTAACAGCTAGTGTGTGGATCTAAGTACGACGGGAAAGTAATGGTCGGCATGTCTGGAAGCATGTCCGGGCGAGTTATTATGGATTAATGGGCATAGTGCTGAAGAAACGAGGGCTTAAATGTGAAGCGCACTGTGGGCCCAAGTCGCAACAGTAAAAGCCCGCTGCCACATTGTGTCGCCGCCGTGGACTTCCGTCGATCCACCGACAACGAGGAAAGTAAGATCTACGTAATTTTCGCAGGATAAAATTGTAGAAGGCTTGCCAGTGACTGTGCTTTTCTCTGAAATTGAACAATTAATAACAAGCAGTTTATAATCGAAGTGTTGCAGTTCCATTTCACCCGACAATAACACCAAGTTGGTTCCTTTCGATCCTTACCTTACTGAACCGAGTGTGTCACGCCATTATCAAGACAAAAAATGTTAATTATCAAATTATTTGCGTAGACGGTGAAGAGTAAATTTCAGACTCTTTTGAACGATTGGTTATAGTAGTTAATTGTTGTACTTAATAAGCTTACGCCAACCGTAGTAAGTTAATAATAGACTGAAGTAATAAATTTGATTAAGATTTATTTCAATCCATATTCAATTGAAGTTACTTCAAGGATATTTCATGAAACTATAAAGCTTATTCCACCTGACAATCGCCAAATTAATGAATTATTATCATTCAAAACATAGTTAATCAATTATTAGCAATATATTTTATTATCAGTAGACTAAACTGTGCAAAGTACGTAATTTCAAAGACAGAATGACAGTCCATTATGCCGGCCGAAGTGGCCGTGCGGTTAAAGGCGCTGCAGTCTGGAACCGCAGGACCGCTACGGTCGCAGGTTCGAATCCTGCCTCGGGCATGGATGTTTGTGATGTCCTTAGGTTAGTTAGGTTTAACTAGTTCTAAGTTCTAGGGGACTAATGACCTCAGCAGTTGAGTCCCATAGTGCTCAGAGCCATTTTGAACAGTCCATTATTCAAAATCTCGATAGATAATTATCTGTGTTGTCAGCATTGCACTTAGCTGACAAATTATGAACAAAATAATTATCAAAATACTTATTGAAAGTTAACCATTAATGTTTAAGTGTAGTTCGATTGTTATGACATCGTTTTATATGACTACTGAGCCTGACACAGCACTTACGTAAAAGTTCCCGTTCCACCTGCTGCGCTACAAACAGGTAAACTTTATTTTTGACACAATTATTCACGTACTTAACAGTAGTGTCGCTCATCAGTTGAGCTGGCGACCGATTTTTTAATTGTTTTTACAACTTAATCATTTCGTTCGGCAAAATTTCCACTGGCAAAATTTATTTACAAATTATTTCCATTATTTCATTTACCGATCGTTATGGGATGAAATTATTCTTTCAATAACGATCAAGTTATAACGTCTCCTGTTTCCCGCGGAATAATCATTATTTACTTCGGATTCGGCTGCCTTATCCCGACACGGGTCAAAATTCGTAATTCACGGTCATTGTTAACTTGTAATTTCGCGAATCCCGGGAAGCAGGGGGCTGTTATACCGTCAATCATTACCCTCCGTGACGTGAAGTCATACTGAATAGCTCCCCAACAACATGACGCCATGATTAACCCTGCTGTGGCTATTCCACTTCGGAAGAATGTGACCTTGCCACCAGACTCGTGACGACGGTCATCCGAACCGTGGATCATCACTGATGCCACTTATCGGCACTCTATGCTTCCTGCTCACAGCACACAGCAGCACTCTAGACGCAGCTGTCTTTGTTGTTGTGTTAGTGGCAGCTTACACATGGGACGGTAATTCCCTAGTCTTGCTACTGCTTGTCAACAACCAGTGATGCGATGTGACACAAAATGTTGCAGGAAGTCCATTACTTATTCTCAGATGGTAGGTGCAAATGTGATGGGATTACAGTGTGTTTGGTGCACAATATGGCGATTTTCTCTTATGGTGATCAGACGCTGTCGACCGGGACTTTGACGTGTATCCCTGCCCTCATGTTCCCATTCAGTCCAACAATGGGCCACTGTCATATGCAAATGCCCTACAACGCGGGACGTTGCACGATTCGACCAGCAAGTGAAATGGAGACACAAAATGGTATCCCTTTCACACTCTGTCAGGTGCTAATAACACTGTCTCATACGAGCACGCAGAACCTCCGCGCCCTTCACAGAGCTCTCATCATATAGTGGATACTGGGATAAAGTCGGTTAATATATCTTACTGCCGTAACTTGTACAGTATTCACTGATTTTATTCACATGCAGGCACATTTAGCGATAAAATACATGGTCCTTGGCCTCATTTATAGCTCTGCTAGTGAACCGCAACGAAAACATATTTTTCTTTGGAAATAATAGCAACAAAAATATTGATAATCATACTGGTACAGGTATGTAGATGATATCATATTCCTCTTAGACAAACCATGAGAACACTTAAACAGTTCACACAAGCAGGTAAATAACATAACATTCAGTTCACTATGGAAACAGAAACATAACTGACAATATGCTACCTCGACCTCAAAATCACAGAATCAGGTGAGAGATAAGGGTTCAACATTTATAGAAAGGAAACAGCTACAGATGTAATAATACACTGGAAATCAAACCACCAACGTTCTCAAAAAATAGCAATAGCTACAGATATGGTACACAGACTGCACAGAACACCTCTAAGGGAAAAGGACTATCATGGAGAATTAAACATAATAATCAGCATAACTCAATAAAATGGGTACAACAGCAAGACAGTACACAAACTACACAACACCATTAAAAGGAAAATGAAAACAGGAGATAGCAAAATTTAAAAAACTATTCCGAAATACTTACACATAACAGTAACATACAACACATAACCACACTAGAAAAGAAATCCCTCAAGACAAAGGCAAAATGGCACATAATGTCATACCACAACCAGTTCACACACAAGAGTAGCAACATCTTCTGAAAAACAGTGAAATTAATGTAACTTTCAACACAAGCAGCTCAGTACAAAGTAAACTGAAAACTGTGACAGAAGAGAAAAATAAATACGACATTTTAGCTGTATATAAACTAAGATGTAATGGCTGTAGCTCTAACTATATTGGGATGCCTGCAAGAAATTTTGATATGAGGTGCAAAGAGTATGTAAGCGCATTGAAGAGTGACTATGTGCCCATTCCATGTATGCAGAACATCTAAAAAAGAAAATTACTGTCGCAAAAAATACAGTGGATGGCCACTCTACAGGAAGAATATTTTATACAGATGGACACAAACAAAAATAGAAATACGGTCAATGGCCAAACGAACAATAACTGAAGAACACTGTTGAAACTAACTCACAGTAAAGAAAAGAGATATGTACATGCAGACACACATGCACATGAACATGCACAAACACACACACACACACACACACGCACACACACACACACAGACACACACACAGTCACACACACACACACACACACACACACACACACACACACACACACGAGATGCGGCTCAAATTCAAAGATATAGTAGGAACAGCAATTGAGAGATTCATACCTCATAAATTGGTAAGAGATGGAACTGATCCCCCATGGTAGACAAAACAGGTCCGAACGCTGTTTCAGAGGTAACAGAAAAAGCATGCGAAGTTCAGAAGAACGCGAAATCCCGAAGATTGGCTAAAATTTACAGACGCGCGAAATTTGGCACGGACTTCAATGCGAGATGCCTTTAATAGGTTCCACAACGAAACATTGTCTCGAAATTTGGTAGAAAATCCGAAGAAATTCTGGTCGTATGTAAAGTACACAAGCGGCAAGACGCAGTCAATACCTTCGCTGCGCAGTGCCGATAGTACTGTTACCGACGACTGTGCCGCTAAAACGGAGTTATTGAACGCAATTTTCCGAAATTCCTTCACCAGGGAAGACGAAGGGAATATTCCAGAATTTGAAACACGAACAGCTGCTAGCATGAGTTTCTTTGAAGTAGATACCTTAGGGGTTGCGAAGCAACTCAAATCGCTTGATACGGGCAAGTCTTCAGGTCCAGATTGTATACCGATTAGGTTCCTTTCAGATTACGCTGATACAATAGCTCCCTACTTAGCAATAATATATAACACCCCGCTCACCGATAGATCTGTACCTACAGTGTTTAAGACGATTTTCCGTTAATTACTACGAACTGTGATCTCTCTGACAGAAAATCGCGAATCCAGTCAAAATTGTCATTTATTGTGTAGTGCTATTTCCATGTCGGTACGTAATTTCGTTGTAATTTTAGGAGCTTTAGCACATTACGAAAATCCATTTCTTTTTGTGTTGCAACCATGTTGCACTAGGACAATCTCCTGGAAACCAACATGAGCTAAAGGAGATGGACAGAAAGCCCTATCAATAGGTTCAAAAATGGCTCTGATCACTACGCGACTTAACTTCTGAGGTCATCAGTCGCCTAGAACTTAGAACTAATTAAACCTAACTGCCCGAGGCAGGATTCAAACCTGCGACCGTAGCTGTCGCTCGGTTCCAGACTGTAGCGCCTAGAACCGCACGGCCACTCCGGCCGGTTTATCAATAGGTAGTCGGCAGCTAAATATTTGGAGCAACTGGCTCGTGGCCAGACATTATGTTCGCTGTGAGGTTTTTACATAATCCAGGTCTTGAACAAACTGCAAAACGATTTAGAAAAGATATCTGTACGGTGCAAAAATTGGCAAATGACGCCAATTAATGAAAAGTGTGAGGTCATCCACAGGAGAGCTAAAAGGAATCCGTCAAACTTCGGTTACGCGATCAAACAGTCAAAGCTGAAGGCCGTGAATTCAACTAAGTACTTACGAATTAGAATTACGAACAACTTAAACTGGAAAGAACGCATAGAAAATGTTTTGGGGAAGGTGCACCAAAGACTGTGTTTTATTAGCAGAACACTGAAAAGATGCAACAGAACTACTAAAACGACTGTCTACACTGCGCTTGTGCGTGCTTTTACGGAGTACTGCTGCGTGGTGTGGGATCCTTACCAGATAAGATTAAAGCAGTAAATTGACCAAGTTCAAAGAAGAACACCACGAGAAACAGGGGAGAGAGTGTCACTGATATGATACTGGATTTGGGTTGGACAACGTTAGGACAAAGGCGTTTTTCGTTGCGGTGGAGTCTTCTCACGAAATTTCAGTCACAAACTTTCTCCACCCATGCGAAAATATTTTGTTGACACTAATCTACATAGCGAGAAACTATCATCATAATAAAACAAGGGAAATCAGGGCCAGCACGGAAAGATATAGGTGTTCGTCTTTTTCCGCGTGGCCTTCGAGATTGGAACAGCATAGAATTATGGTGAAGGTGGTTCGATGAACCCTCCGCCAGGCACTTTCGTCTGATTTGCGGAGTATCGCTGTAGATGTTGACGTAGACATAATAGATTACATTACATACGTACACACAAAGTCATGTAATCCAAGATAAGCAACGTTAACAGGGAAAATAAAATACATAAAAAAAGAATACATACATAGTTCACTAATTTAATACAGAAATCTAAACAACTTGTAGTAGCAGTTGCACAATACAATATGTCAAGTAAGCCCGTTACAATACGGGGAATCGACGGAGAAAAGATTAGGGTCTCTGTTTCAGGAATGTTCTGCAAATGTTCATATCTGCTATGAGATCAGGTCAGCGCAAAAATGCAGCTGCACCGAAGGAAACGACGTAACTTCACGTGAACGGCGTAGCAACCAAACAAACATAAGTTATACAACAGTTGGTAAAGCCATTGTATTTCTCACAGTGGTCGTCCACATTAAGCCAGACCTACCTAAACCTGCTGTTTAGAGCAATCATGTACTCCAGTTTCAACAAGTGTATGCTGATTCAGTAACGAATTACAGGCTGCAGGCTGCTAGACCAGATTCTATTCGGGAACGATTTGAGCAGCATCGCTGTCCTCGTTGGGAGACGCCCATAGGAGGACAATTACACACGTGCAGTAGTCCATCAACCCTCTCTAATAATTGGTACAACCTGAGTGTTTTTGTAATCATACTCTATCGTCACAAAAGACTGTATTTTAACTCAGCTCGATAAGAACAGAATCGGTAAGTCCTGAACGAAGTAACCAAACCGCGACTCGTGTCGATTTAGGAAGCCCACGAAAAACACAAATTAGGATACCTGGACGAGCATCAGAAACGTGCTCTGGATCTACTGTATTGATCAATATGCTACCTTTCGTGAATGGAAGAAAGAAAATTAACGTACAGTTTATGGTTCCGACGATGTACGGATCAAGAAAGTGGGTCTTAACTCAGTGAGACAAGAATGAAGAAAGAAATCGACGGAGAGTGTGCCGAAACAGGTGCCTCCTGAATATTACGTCTATCAGAAATGGTGGTTTTCGTATAAAAAGTCTGATGTCAAAACTATCTTTGAAACTGAAACAGAATTTGACAAAAACTATTCAAAGTGAAGAAAAATTGATACATTTCTAGCGATATGAGCGTATGATCTGTAGTACGTAATACTGGAATGATCAGAAACGTAAAATTTTGATTGTTCCCGGAATTCACTGAATATTACACTCACTCCGATTGAAACAGTTACCCACATTCGCCGAAATTGATAGACTAGGCTCGACAATGACTCTGCAGCACTTGGTATGAGTAGCACTGAGATGTAAACAAACTCTAGCCAACAACAGCCGTCAGATGTAAACTTTTCACGCAGTCTAAATGCCTCACCAACTCTTTCCTCACTTCTCATAGTCAGCTGCGTTAATTTCGGACACTGTACGACGCATGAATTTTACTAGCACATTGCATAAAACAACACAAAATTAGAAATGTAACATCACAATCGCTGCAAATACACATTTAGATGTACTCAGTGACTTCGGACAGTAAGTTACACATGTCGTCCCAAACTTGGACCATTTCGCAACATGAGCGGCGCATTGTCTGAAGAAAGTACTTGTTTTGGGTTTCCTGCAGAGCCAACTCTGGTGCGGTTTGGACGATGAGTGCATCATAACGTGAGACTGAAGTGAGACGTCAACTGCAAACGCACTCCAACCGCATTCTGAAGGACGACAGTTCAACTCCGCCTCCATCCATCTTGATTTAGGTTTTCCGTGATTTCCCTAAATTACTCCGCCCAATGCCGGGATGATGGTTCCGTTTTCAGGGCGCTGTATATTTCCTTCCTCATGCTTACTTGAATCCGAGCTTGTGCTCCATCCCTAATGACATCAATGTCGGTGGACCTTAAACACATACCTTCTTTCTTTTTTCGCACACCAAAGTTGAAGTACTGGGGACTGTACAATTCTTGTGGACGAAACGTCTATATTGAGCACACATTCACCGTGACATTCTACCTGGTGTATGGAGCAAATGCAGTGTCGTGTCTATCCGTAGCCAGACGGTGACAACACTTTGACCGAGACTGGTCAGCCCTGGGCGGGAAGGGTAGATTTTTCGCAGTGCGATTTCCATCTTTACGGCAAGGCGAAGGAACACCTGGTGGGAAAGAGATTTTCCAACGATGAGGACGTTCTCACAGCTGTTCTCGGATGTCTCCTTCACTAAGGAGACGATTTCTATCGTCGAGCAATTGAACGATACGAAGACAGTTCTGTGACTGTTGCAGATGTTGAAAAATTAGTGTCATTTGTGTGTGTGTGTATGTGTGCGTGTGTGTGAGTTTGTGTGTGTAACTTTGAAGTTTAGTGCAGAATACAACAAAAATTACTTGACCAGCCATGACAATGAGTAGCCTACTTTCTGTATTACAGAGGGTATTTTCGTGCGTGTTTTTTCTCCAGATGTGTTTCGCTTCATTGAAGTAAAGCATCATCAATGGTCTGTAATTAAAGATATTTATAATTTGATTTGTTTTTAAGATCGAAAACCTGTTCGTTAACAGTATGTTGCTTCTTACGTACGGTGATTTTCACTTGGTTTCTCACCTACATAGGGAAATGCCGTCTGCTAGCACAACGAGAAAAAGACAAAAGATCTGCTAGCAGACGGCATTTCTGATGTAGGCAAGAAACAAACTGAAAATCACGGTAAGTACAAAGGAACATCTTCTTAACGAACTGTTTTTCTATCTTAAAAACAAATCAAATCATAAATATTTTTAATTACAGACCACTGTTAATGCTTTACCTCAATAAAGCGAGAAGTGTCTGGTGAAAAAAAAAACACGCATTTTGTTGTGGTTGCAACGACGGAAAGAAAATACCCTCAGAAATTGTAAAGCAGCTACGGACAATATGGCTACACAAATGAAGAATTTACTTTCTGAATTCCACTCGTACCTAATTCTTTACTGCCTAGAAGCTACCAGAGTGTCCTAGAGGTTGCCATACTCTCTGCATTACCTGACAAACAACGCCTGTCTTGGGTCTTCACTATCTTAAGTAGGCTGCAACGCCTGCTTATGTTTGTACAGTATGGATACGATCCTGAAGTCTCTACGAGACCTTAGAATACAGAAGTGTTTAACTAGATCCGTAGGCATTTTGATCGCTTCTGAAGCACTATTTGAATAAGAAACCAACGGTTCGATTTCTTATATGCCGACACCAATAGCTTATCGGCATTCACCCCTGACCCGAAATGTCGGGCCATTTGAAGTGGAAAGGACCTGCCCTGACTCACGTTTAGGCAGGGTGTCGGAGCAGATTCCGTGGTCCTAATCAATGGAGCCGTCGACCAAGCGATCCTTATTGTCCATGGGTCTGTCGCGGAGTCGTTCTCAGGTGTTCGGAAAGGAGATTGCATCCTGGCTCACGGGATCGCTTTACTCGAACTGATCGGTAAGTAATTTATTCCGGCGACGTGATTCACTGTTACACAACGATGAAAAGCCCTTTCCAACTCACAGGGTCATGCGGTTTTCACTAACGCTCTACCTGACAGATCACCTTAATTTTGCATAAGAAGCATAGCCATTGGTATTCCGATGGAAGGTAATGCATCCTGCCTATTTACATGTGAAGCCACTGAATGGAAAGGGGTAGAACGTCAGGTGTGAACTCTCTATCGGACGAGGGGCGCTCAATAAGTAATGCAACACATTTTTTCTTGTCCAGTTTCGGTTGAAAAACTGCGAAATTTGTCGTGGGACATTGTGAAATTTTTCCGTTTCAGCGCCTATAATTGCGTGAAGTTCCGATGGCGGAGGTGCTATACGTAGCCTACAAAATTTTGTCTGTAACGGTAGTGCGTTCCAAGTGGAGAGCTGTCACTGTGTTTCTTTTGCCGGAAAAACCGAGCATCGCAAATATTCGAAGGTGCTTGCGGAATGTCTACGGAGACCTGAAAGGGAACAAAAGCACGATGAGTCGTTGGGCGAGAAATCTGTCAGGGCCGCAACAAGGTTACGCAAACCTGTCCTATCTCCCGCGTGACGGCCGTCGCACACAGTTTTCGCTCCTGCAGTGTTGGAAAGTATCCACAAAAAAGCAAAGTGGGACGAATGATATGTACATTATCACGTCGTTAAATATGATAACAAAATTGTTAGTCTACACCCTCAAACCTTTTTTGTTGTTGTAGTGAATATTGTGTAATGGCATTTGAATTGTTACTTAGTGGCATTTTCGTACTATTACTATTTTTATATATTTGACTTCTCAGTTTTAACGTAATATTTACGTAAATCAAGAACGATATACTTCTAACTTCCCACACCAAATGATGGGTGCTACGTTTTACAGTAAGCAACCGTGTATATTTGATGACATGTATGACCCAGTGCTTATGCGGAAGCGTATAACCACTGTTATAATAATGCTAGCTTGTCCAAAGGGACAAATGAGATGTACATCATCATGGCGGTTAAATATGATAACAAAATTGTTTATCCACACCTACAAACTTTTTTGTAATGAACATGGTGGTTCACGGGATTTTAATTATTACGTAATGGCAGTTTCGTACTATTACTATTATTTATATATTTGACTTCTTAGTCTTAACGTAACATTTTACGTAAATCACGAACGTTGAACTTCTAACTTCCCACGCCAGATGGTGGGTATTATGTTTTTTAAAAACCTGTGTTATACCTCATTTCATATATTATTCTTTTTCATTGTCTTTTCTCTTTTACCTGTCCTGCACTCTGACAACTTATTATCGATCTGTTTTATGTTTTGTAAGTTTTTTTAAAACAAAAACAATACGCCACTGTATTTAAGATGTTTCCTTCCCCCTTCGTCTGCTATGTGTTTTACGTTCATTTTAAATTTGAATTACTTGATGATTCACAAATGCACAAGAGTTATTTTGTGTTAATATCTTGCAAAACCAGTAATATTAAGTCTTCACGTGACACATGTCACATAGAGGGCGTTCCAAGCCCTGTCACACGGAGGTCTGCTGAACAGGTGCATGTAAACAGCGGCCTCAGTTTATGTGATCACTCTAAGCTTGTTGATACCAGTGCCTACCAATTTTAATTATATATTGCAGGTATGATCCTATCAATTGTTATGTTCATACGCAGGTGTAGTTGTGATTTTCTGTTTTATACTCTCTGAACGTTATGAAAAATTTTCAACTTCTAGCACTGAGGATGGTCACTAAGTGACCGAAAATTGATTTTGCGGATAATAAAACAAAAAAATACGACCAACGCTGTTTCTCCCTCCAATTATATCCATTATCTGGTCGTGGTGCACAGAACACGCCATGGAGTTGCCAATCAACTTCTCTTCCATTACAACGCAAGGCCTTACACACGTCTGTGCACCTGAGAGGAGCACACAAATCTTATTTGGTTTGTTTCTCCTCATCAAACCTACAGCCCGTATCTCGCACCTTCCGACTTCCATCTCTTTGGCCCGATGACGGATTCACTCCGCGGAAAGCAGTACGTGGATCAGGGGGAAGTCATTGATGCTGCGAGACGTTGACTCCGATGTCGACTAGTAGATTGGTACCATGTGGCCATACAGGCCATCCCTGAAAGCGGCGCGAAGACATTGCATTGAAAGGAGATAATGCTGAAACAAGTATTTGTAGCCAGAAGAACGGGGAATAACATGGTGTATTGAAACCTGAATAAAACCCATGTGCTTTCAGGAAAAAATAGTGTGCTGAATTGCCATTTTAATGCTCCTCGTACCTTGATAAAACAGCGTGAGTTCTGTTGGAGACCTGGTGATGGGCATAGTGGTACGGACACTGATATTAACCGAATTATTATTCGGGTTAGATAACCTTCGTATTTAGGAAGACATCCGCTTTTCTTAACAATGTACTTCTGGTCTTGTGGCTTGGAAACCATGCCGAACACTTATTATGGGACTGAAGTTTGTGACGGATGAAGACTGCACCCTTGCACACTAACATTATAAAAGTCACCTGTATTTGCAGATAAGGGATCACTTTGTCGTTTTCTAACTTATCAGTCGAAACTTTAACAGGTCGTCCCACGTGATGTATATCGTCGACACTTGTTCTGCCCGACTTAAGCTGTTCGATTCTCCTACGGACATTTAAGTCGCATAAACGCTTGCCGCTATAGTGTTTCAACATTCTCGAGTAAATTTCCGCCGGTTTTACAGTTGTTGTTGTTGTTGTGGTCTTCAGTCCTGAGACTGGTTTGATGCAGCTCTCCATGCTACTCTATCCTGTGCGAGCTTCTTCATCTCCCAGTACCTAGCCGGCCGCGGTGGTCTAACGGTTCTAGGCGCGCAGTCCGGAACCGCACGACTGCTATGACCGCAGGTTCGAATCCTGTCTCGGGCATGGATGTGTGTGTTGTCCTTAGGTAAGTTAGGTTTCAGTAGTTCTAAGTTCTAGGGGACTGATGACCACAGGTGTTAAGTCCCATAGTGCCAGAACCATTTGAACCATTCTCCCAGTACCTACTGCAGCCTACATACTTCTGAATCTGCTTACTGTATTCACCTCTCAGTCTCCCTCTACGATTTTTACCCTCCACGCTGCCCTCCAGTACTAAATTGGTGATCCCTCGATGTCTCAGAACATGTCATACCAACCGATCCCTTCTTCTAGTCAAGTTGTGCCACAAGCTCCTCTTCTCCCCAATTCTATTCAATACCTCCTCATTAGTTATGTGATCTACCAATCTAATCTTCAGCATTCTTCTGTAGCACCACATTTCGAAAGCTTCTATTCTCTTCTTGTCCAAACTATTTATCGTCCATATTTCACTTCCATACATGGCTACACTCCATACAAATACTTTCAAAAACGACTTCCTGACATTTAAATCTATACTCGATGTTAACAAATTTCGCTTCTTCAGAAACGCTTTCCTTGCCATTGCCATTCAACATTTTGTATCCTCTCTACTTCGACCTTCATCAGTTATTTTGCTCCCCAAATAGCAAAACTCCTTTGCTACTTTGTCTCATTTCCCAATCTAGTCCCCGCAGCACCACCCCATTTAATTCCACTACATTCCATTATCCTCGTTTTGATTTTGTTGATGTTCTTCTCTTATATCCGCCTTTCAAGACACTGTCCATTCCGTTCAGCTGCTCTTCCATGTCCTTTGCTGTCTCGGACAGAGTTACAATGTCATCGGCGAACCTCAAAGTTTTTATTTCTTCTCCATGGATTTTAATACCTACTCCGAACTTTTCTTTTGTTTCCTTTACTGCTTGCGCAATATACAGCTTGAATAACATCGGGGACTGGCTACAACCCTGTCTCACTCCCTTCCCAACCACTGCTTCCCTTTCATACCCCTCGACTCTTATAACTGACTCTGGTTTCTGTACAAATTGTAAATAGCCTTTCGCTCCCTGTATTTTACCCCTGCCACCTTCAGAGTTTTGCAGTAGACTAAACAAAATCACGTCAGTAGATGTTGCCCTACTAGCGTGTGCGTTTAGAAAGCAGAAGACGAATAAAACACATTTCCAAGTGTCGTAGGTTTGTAGTCGAAATTATGTTATGAATTTTTCCTTCCACGACTGTAGGTAAATCTGATAATGTTTATCATTGTCGGAGACGAACTTCTCAAACCGAAAGTTCTGACTTAAGTAAACACCGGCCGTGACAGCCTACATTTACAGGGTTGTTCAGAATGATCTTGACACTTTCAACTGACTGTAGAAAATATTCAAAGTACCGACCGAGGTGGCGCAGTGGTTAGCACACTGGACCCGCATTCGGGAGGACGACGGTTAAAACACGGGTCCGACTATTCAGATTTAGGTTTTACCCAATTTTCCTAAATCGCTCCAGTCAAAAGCCGGGATGGTTATTTTGAAAGGGGACGGCAGATCTCCGTCCCCATCTTTTACAAAAACAGAGATTGTGCTCCGTCTGTAATGACCTTGATGTCGACGGGACGTTAAACCCAATCATCCTTCCTTCTTTCCTGTATTAAGGTGAAGTGTAATATTATTAGTAGCGAACCCCGAATGCTTCGCAATTGTTGAATATGTATGGGAATTGTATAAGTGTACTAATCTCCTCTTCCCCCCCCCCCCCCTCTCTCTCTCTCTGTCCATCTCCTCCTGCCCCGCTCTTTACCTATATCCTGCTCTTCCCCCTTATCTTTGTATCTCTCCTTTCCACTCTCTGACCATCACACCTTCATCCCGTTCTGTGTCCATCTCCACCTTCCCCACATGTCGGTCCATTTTCTACCCGTCACCTTCCATTCTATGTCTGACCTTGAGCCTTGTTTATCGTTACAGTAAAGGTACAGGAGTAACTTCTCCAGGTGCTGGCTCTGTGAGAATAGCACAGTATTTCTCATAGTTTTAACCTGTGAACGGTAGGATTGCAAAATTTCGGATAATTCAGATTCCACAGCAGTGTTTTAATCGTAAGTCGATAAGCAATAAATACAACATTCATCTTTCCTCTTGAAACAGAATATGACGAAGAAAACAAAACAGCACACTGCTGTGTGTAAAATTTGTCTTTAAAATTATGTATTGTGGGAAAGAATAAATGTGGAAGAAACAATGTGTCTAATGGTTTAAAAGCCCTATTATTTAAGAGGAAAGTAACTTCAAGAACGAAAATGAGGGTTGGGTTGTTTTGGGGGAATAGACCAACCAGCGAGGTCATCGGTCTCATCGGATTAGGTAAGGATGGGGAAGGAAGTCGGCCGTGCCCTTTCAAAGGAACCATCCCGGCATTTGCCTGAAGAGATTTAGGGAAATCACGGAAAACCTAAATCTGGATGGCCGGACGCGGGATTGAACCGTCGTCCTCCCGAACGCGAGTCCAGTTTGCTAACCACTGCGCCACCTCGCTCGGTAACGAAAATGAAATTTAACGTTTTCACAGTCATTTTCTTTCTCGCAGTCGGTTCTAAAGGAAAATCTTTACATTGTTGCTTAAAAAAGTATACAACGTGTGTCGTTATGAATGTAGTAGAGTATCGTGTACCAATTAGAAGTAAAACGATCAAGAACTTTTCGAGATTTTTGCTAACAAATACTATCTGGAAGTTTCTTACAAGGGAACCTCCCCATCGCACCCCCCGAAGATTTAGTTATAAGTTGGCACAGTGGATAGGCCTCGAACAACTGAACGCAGATCAATCGAGAAAACAGGAAGAAGTTGTGTGGAACTATGAAAAAAAAAAGCAAAATAAACAAACTGAGTAGTCCATGCGCAAGATAGGCAACATCAAGGATAGTGTGAGCTGAGGAGCGCCGTGGTCCCGTGGTTAGCGTGAGCGAGTGCGTAACGAGAGGTGCTTGGTTGAAGTCTTCCTTCGACTGAAAAGTTTAATTTTTTATTTTCAGACAATTATTATCTGTCCGTCCGTCCGTCCGATGCGAGGTAACTGCGCCGTAGTATGGGGACGCTACACCTAAACAAACATCGAAACACACGACGTCAGTCTACTACAGCGCACGGAAGAGAGAGTATTTCTGCTAACGAGGCTCCCTGGCTGGCAGTTTTTGGGAGTGATTATCATATCCACAAGAAAACCTAAATCGGGCAAGGTAGAAGAATCTTTTTACCCATTCGCCAAGTGTACAAGTTAGGTGGGTCGACAACATGTTCCTGTCATGTGACGCACATGCCGTCACCAGTATCGTATAGAATATATCAGACATGTTTTCCTGTGGAGGAATCGGTTGACATATGACCTTGCGATCAAATGTTTTCGGTTCCCATTCGAGAGGCACGTCCTTTCGTCTACTAATCGCACGGTTTTGCGGTGCGGCCGCAAAACACACACACTAAACTTATTACTGTGAACAGAGACGTCAATGAACGAACGGACAGATCATAACTTTGCGAAAATAAAGAAAGTAAACTTTCGAGGGAATACCTGAATCAAGGACCTCTCGTTCCGCAGCTGCTCACGCTAACCACGGGATCACGCCGCTCCTCGGCTCACATTGTCCTTGATGTTGCATATCTTGCGCATGGACTACTCAGTTTGTATATTTTGCTTATTTTTTTCATAGTTCCACACAACTTCTTCCTGTTTTCTCGATTGATCTGTGTTCAGTTTTTCAAGGCCTATCCACTGTGCCAACTTATAACTAAATCTGAGGGAGGTGCGATGGGGAGGTTCCCTTGTTAGAATATCGTGAAAAAGTCTGAAGTCAATCGGTCTAGAAATTTGGAGGATTTTGTTACTATGTATTTTTAAATTTATATGGTACATAAATATATATTTAATGTATAAATAGGAAACTTTGTTATCAAAAAATCTCGAAAAGTTCTTGATTGTTTTACTTCAAGTTGTTACATCTACACATTTATTATTGTTGGGAAATCGTCGAAGGATTTGACGCAACTCGATCACCAGCTTCTCGAGATATTTGGTAACAACCGTAAACTATGATTTGTCTTCATACAGAACTATACATTTAAAAAAAATGTTCTCTGCGTACGAGCGAATGTTTATTAGAGTATCGTGTATAAATTTGAAGTAAATGGGTCGAGAACTCTTCGAAAATTTTGTTAACAACGTTAGACTACATCTTGCCTTTGTATGGTAGTATATACAATGTATGCGAACAGCAAGTCGGGAAGGTTTTTCTGTGATGTTCACTAATGTTCAATGTGTGAACCGTTAGTCTCACAGCATACGTCAATTCGACAGTCCAATTCGGATCACACTCGCAAAAAGTGTTCTCGCCGATATGAGTTACAGGTAACTTGATGATTCTTCGTGAATCAGCGGGATTGTTGGGAAGTGAAGATGTGAAACACAGCGTCCTCGATGTAGCCCGACAAATAAGAACCGCACGTTGTCAGATGTGGTGAACATGGGGGCATGCCAGCAACTGCATGACCGATACATCATCGTGGTAACTCACTATCCTAGAACTCCCGAGTATCGTTGTAGAACAGCGATAACACAAGCGTGTTGAAAATCGAAATTGTCATTGTCCCCTTCCAGTTGCGAAGTGAGCCACAGCTGAAGCATGTCCATGTAATTTGTCCTTTGATCGACGTCTCTACAAAGAAGAAGAATCCATACACTTATTCCCTTGACAAATCGCAACTCACATTAATCTTTCGGGATTCACACTTGTTCTTCGGCAGTGTGGCGGTTTCTGCTCACCGTATTCGTACTCTGTGTCTGTTTACTGCGCCGTCCAGGTGAAAGGTAGCCTCATAGCTGAAAATGAACCTGCGCTTCAAATCGTCCTATCATATCAATGCAAAACTGTTCCATCAAAGGTTTCTCGCCATGTGTAACAGCCTGGAGTCTCTGATTCCCGTATACTTTCTCTTTTAGCCGTTTTCTCAACACTCTCCAAACAGTTAGCTGTGGAATTTCTAATTCGCGATTAGCAAAAGACGTTGACATTTGTCGACTTTTGTACAATGTTTCACTGAACTGTTCGACATGATCCTCAGACATTGATGGTAGCCTACTGCCTTTATTTCCTTAACTACTGTATCCACGCGTCAATTGATTGTTTGGTACGTGGCGCCCCATTAAATGTGGTACTGAATTTCCGACGCAAAAAAATGGCTCTGAGCACTATGGGACTTAACTGCTGAGGTCATCAGTCCCCTAGAACTTAGAACTACTTAAACCTAACTAGCCTAAGGACATCACACACATCCATGCCCGAGGCAGGATTCGAACCTGCGACCATAGCGGTCGCGCGGCTCCAGACTGTAGCGCCTAGAACCGCTCGGCCACTCCGGCCGGCCTTTCCGACGCACTGTGGTACCACAATAGCTCATGTAGAGCTCCATCACGCAAAATGCCTTCTCCGTATGTCTGGTAGCATTGTTGCTGGAGACGACAGAAAAAAAGAAAAGAAAACCCTGTGTAAGGATTCGTTCTTCAGAATCCGTAAAGTGAATTTAAAAAAATTGTTCAAATGGCTCTAAGTGCGGCGGCGCGGTTCTTTCCGTCCCTTTACGACGTACCTGCACCTACCTGTGAACATTGTCTCAGCATATCATCAGTAGGGAAGCCGAGTGAAACCTACTGTACTTCGACGTGAACCAGGCTGCGATTAAAGTCACTAATCTACGTTTCGGGAGAAACACGAAATGAAAGGTTGGAAATTTTGTCCTCAATTAATATATTCTGAAACTTAGGTGAACAAGTATCACTGCTAAGCCCGTGCTAGTCTTAACACAGTCACTCACAATCCCTTTCACTCACAATCCCTTTCACTCACGTTAGCAAGTTTATGGTGTTGTATTTCCCGAACACGTAATAGCTACAAAATTACTGATTGTTTCTCATTGATAATGCTCGCCAAATATTAAGTCTGTCGGTACCAAATGCAGTCACAGTTTTTAGCCACCTACCTGCTCAATACGCCACGCGGAGTATATGTCTTTTCTAATCACAAAATTCACTTAAAATTCCTAAATTTCTACACACACATCGGAATAATTCTGCCATCATTTTCCAACACTTTTTATGTATGAAACACTGCTAGATCCGGCAACTTATCGTTTCCATCGGAACTACTACAAACGTCCGAAATGTTTCATGCCTAGGCTCCCACTCTTCTCTAGAATAAAGTCTTTTCTATCAGCAGAGAAAGGCGCGCGACGAATATTGCTTTACCATTGGTCAGTTTACTCAACAGCAAATAGCAAACCAACATTCTCCCGCGTCAGGCCGCACTTTTCGTCAGTAACCAATCGCAAAATAGTAAACCTAACGACTGCACCTTTTACCAAAAAAATGGTTCAAATGGCTCTGAGCACTATGGGACTTAACTTCTGAGGTCATCAGTCCTCTAGAACTTAGAACTACTTATACCTAACTAACCTAAGGACATCACACACATCCACGCCCGAGGCAGGATTCGAACCTGCGACAGTAGCGGTCGCGCGGTTCCAGACTGTAGCGCCTAGAGCCGATCGGCGAGAACCTTTTACCGACGTAATTATCTAATATGCTGAAGTTTTGTTTATGCATAAAGTCATTTACTATTGTTATTTACAGCTGAATTTAATTTCATACTTTACAAATCTATTCTACAAAAATCTTCGTCCACATCCATACTTCTTCGAAATGTTCCCACACTAAATCCTACTACATAACTCGTTAAACAATTATCTTCATATTAACCTTAAACCATACTGCTAAAACACATTTATAACATTTTACATACACAAAAAGACATAATAACACTTTATGAAAATACTAGAACAGTTTATGAAAAACATTCTATTACTTTAGTGCGCTCTAGTGGGCACAATCGAAACTAAAATCACAGTCCCCCTATCCAATATTGTCCTCTATCGGCTGATACATAAACTACGTGCGCGTCCAGTCTCGCGTCACCATCCGTCACTATCCAGCTCTGAGACACATCTCCCACTTAACCGCCTCCAAGGGAGGATCGTTATACGGCGCTAGCCTCATAAGCACTGTCGGACTCAACATTTGAGGTAATCAGTCCCCTAGACTTAGAAATACTTAAACCTAACTAACCTAAGGACATCACACACATCCATGCCCGAGGCAGGACTCGAACCTACGACCGTAGCAGCAGCGCGGTTCCGGACTGAAGCGCCCAGAACCACTCGGCCACAGCTGCCGGCAATGAAATTTAGTTACTCCCTGTAGAATGTAGATACATTTGCTGCTACAGAACCGAAAGCTGGCAGGCGTGCTTCCACATCCGAAAGATGGTGTCTATTCAGATTTCAAGCCAGTCGCATAGGAGTGGCGCTAGTAACGCCACTACGATATTGCAAATGAGGTTTGCTTTAAATACACGCTGCAACGGTCGTGAGCGTTAGTTACCTGTGAGATTGAACGTGATGAGTTGATATCAGTCAAGGCGCCATCATCAACACCTTGAAAAGTCCCCTTACAAAAATTAGTGAATTACTGTGCTGGTAAACCCCTTACGTTATTTGCTTTTCAAACAGCTGAGCAAAACTGAACGTACTCAGACATTTCTCTCTTTACTTAGTCTGATGAACACTAAACTGACACACAATATTTTTTAGCGCAACTCAGTGTGACTTTCAATAATCCCTAGAAAAGAATGTCTCTGACTAACAATAACCTATACCTTTTATGAATCACTTACCTCACAAAGATCATCGTTACTCGAACTACTGCAATACAGCGAGCGCCAATTCTGCCAGCTAAATAAAAGATTCAAACTACTGAAGGCACTAACTACTCATAGGCATAGTTAGCAAATGAAAGATTTTGATAGAGAACAAGCAATGTATTTACCTTAAAAGTGTTCAAAAGTCGTAATATATATACCAGTTCATGGCATCCAGTCTTACAAATTTACTGTCTCTGATGGACACACGTCCAGATCATTCATTCGCTCTCAAAACTCCGCCATTTCTCTCCCCACATCCACCACTGCTGGCGGCTCACCTCCAACTGCGCAACGCTTTTTTTTTTTTTTTTTTTTTTTGGTCATCAGTCTACTGACTGGTTTGACGCGGCCCGCCACAAATTCCTTTCCTGTGCTAACCTCTTCATCTCAGAGTAGCACTTGCAACCTACGTCCTCAATTATTTGCTTGACGTATTCTAATCACTGTCTTCCTCTACAGTTTTTGCCCTCTACAGCTCTCTCTAGTACCATGGAAGTCATTCCCTCACGTCTTAGCAGATGTCCTATCATCCTGTCCCTTCTCCTTATCATTGTTTTCCACATATTCCTTTCCTCTCCGATTCTGCGTAGAACCTCCTCATTCCTTACCTTATCAGTCCACCTAATTATCAACATTCGTCTATAGCACCACACCTCAAATGCTTCGATTCTCTTCTGTTCCGGTTTTCCCACAGTCCATGTTTCACTGCCATACAATGCTGTACTCCAGACGTACATCCTCAGAAATTTCTTCCTCAAATTAAGGCCGGTATTTGATATCAGTAGACTTCTCTTGGCCAGAAATGCTTTTTTTGCCATAGCGAGTCTGCTTTTGATGTCCTCCTTGCTCCGTCAGTCATTCGTTATTTTACTGCCTGGATAGCAGAATTCCTTAACTTCATTGACTTCGTGACCATCAATCATGAAGTTAAGTTTCTCGCTGTTCTCATTTCTACTACTTCTCATTACCTTCGTCTTTCTCCGATTTACTCTCAAACCATACTGTGTACTCAATAGACTGTTCATTCCGTTCAGCAGATCATTTAATTCTTCTTCACTTTCGCTCAGGATAGCAATGTCATCAGCGAATCGTATCATTGATATCCTTTCACCTTGTATTTTAATTCCACTCCTGAACCTTTCTTTTATTTCCATCATTGATTCCTCGATGTACAGATTGAAGAGTAGGGGCGAAAGGCTACAGCCTTGTCTTACACCCTTCTTAATACGAGCACTTCGTTCTTCATCGTCCACTCTTATTATTCCCTCTTGGTTGTTGTACATATTGTATATGACCCGTCTCTCCCTACAGCGTACCCCTACTTTTTTCAGAATCTCGATCAGCTTGCACCATTTTATGTTGCCGAACGCTTTTTCCAGGTCGACAAATCCTATGAAAGAGTCTTGATTTTTCTTTAGCCTTGCTTCCATTATTAGCCGTAACGTCAGAATTGCCTCTCTCGTCCCTTTACCTTTCCTAAAGCCAAACTGATCGTCCCCTAGCGCATTCTCAATTTTCTTTTCCATTCTTCTGTATATTATTCTTGTAAGCAGCTTCGATGCATGAGCTGTTAAGCTGATTGTGCGATAATTCTCGCACTTGTCAGCTCTTGCCGTCTTCGGAATTGTGTGGATGATGCTTTTCCGAAAGTCAGATGGTATGTCGCCAGACTCATATATTCTACACACCAACGTGAATAGTCGTTTTGTTGCCAGGCTACGCGCTGTTAACAGCCAACTGCCCAACGCTACAGTGGTTAGTATTACAACAATGACAACCAGCCACAGACTGCACGCAGCACAGTCAGTGATTTTCATGCAGAGCGCTACGTGGCGTTACCAACATAACTACCTAAACAGCCTACTTACAACCTCACCGAGTTTACATGAGGTCGTGTAAAAGGGCTACGTGATACTGGTTGTTCCTTCTGCTATATGGCAGAAAGAGTTGGCAGGAATGCAGCCAGTGTGCATGATTGCTCGCATCGGTGGTCACGAGAATGTACAGTCGCAAGGAAACCGGGTCCCGAACAGCCACTTGGCATTACCGAGAGGGAAGACCATCGTGTTCGCTGTGTGGATCTGGCCCATCGTATTGCATCTGCCGCAGCAATTTGAGCGGCAGTTGGCACCATAGCGATACAACGAACTGTTACAAACAGGTTACTTCAAGGAGAGCTCCGAGCCGCCAGACGCCCTGTACCGTGCATTCCACTGACCCCAAACCACCTCCACTTGCAACTTTAATGGCGCGATTCTGTTGCGTTTTCCGATGAAGTATGGTTCAGCCTCGGAGCCATTGATGGCCGTGTCATGGTTGTAGGGATGTCTGTTGAGGCCCTCAACCAACTTTCCAGCGTGCTAGACGCACTGGACCTGCACAAGGAGTTAAGGTCTGGGGTTCGATTTCGTGTGACACCAGAAGCACTCCCGTGCTTATTCCACGCACCCTGACTGCAAAATAATACGTCAGTCCGATGATTCGACCTGCTGTGCTGCTATTCATGAATAGCATTCCAGGAGTGTTTTCCCACAGGATAACGCTCGCCCTCGTACCGCTGTTGTAACCTGACGAACTATACAGAGTGTCGACATGTTGCTTGGGCTGCTCGATCATCAGATCTGTCTCCAATTGACCACGTATGAGACGTCACTGGACGACAACGCCAGCGTCATGCACAAACAGTATTAACCGTCCTTGTAATGACCGACAAAATGGAACAGGCGTGGACGTCCATCCCACAAAATGATACCCGGTACCTGCACAACAGAGCACATGCACGCTTGCGTGCTTGTATTCAACGATCTGGTGGCTACTCCGGTTATTAATGTACCAGCAGTTCACATTTACAATGGTTTATCTCCGCATACATTAACTTGTCTTGTTGCAATGTTAATGACTTAAATATGTAAGCTGGAACACGTGAGTCAATACTGACCCTACGACTTATCGTAGAGAATAGATTAAGGAAAGGCAAACCTACGTTTCTATCATTGGTAGACTTAGAGAAAGCTTTTGACAATGTTGACTGGAGTACTCTCTTTCAAATTCTAAAGGTGGCAGGGGTAAAATACAGCGAGCGAAAGGCTATTTACAATTTGTACAGAAACCAGATGGCAGTTATAAGAGTCGGGGGCATGAAAGGGAAGCAGTGGTTGCGAAGGGAGTGAGACAGGGTTGTAGCGTATCCCCGATGTTATTCAATCCGTATATTGAGCAAGCAGTAAAGGGAACAAAAGAAAAATTCAGAATAGGAATTAAAATCCATGGGGAAGAAATAAAAACTTTGAGGTTCGCCGATGACATTGTAATTCTGTCAGAGACAGCAAAGGACTTGGAAGAGCAGCTGAACGGAATGGACAGTGTCTTGAAAGGAGGATATAAGAGGTGAACATCAACGAAAGGAAGACGAGGATAATGGAATGTAGTCGAATTAAGTCGGGTGATGCTGAGGGACTTACATTAGGAAATGAGACACTTAAAGTAGTAAAGGAGTTTTGCTGTTTGGGGAGCAAAATAACTGACGACGGTCGAAGTGGAGAGGACATAAAATGTAGACTGGCAATGGCAAGGATAACGTTTCTGAAGAAGAGAATTTTGTTATCATCGAGTATAGATCAAAGTGTCAGGAAGTAGTTTCTGAAAGTATTTGTATGGAGTGTAGCCATGTATGGAAGTGAAACATGGACGATAAATAGTTTGGACAAGAAGAGAATAGAAGCTTTCGAAATGTGGTGCTACAGAAGAATGCTGAAGATTAGTTGGGTAGATCATATAACTAATGAGGAGGTATTGAATAGAATTAGGGAGAAGAGGAGTTTGTGGCACAACTTGACTAGAAGAAGGGACCGGTTGGTAGGACATATTCTGAGGCATCAAGGGATCATCAGTTTAGTACTGTAGGGCAGTGTGGAGGGTAAAAATCGTAGAGGGAGACCAAGAGGTAGGATGTAGGTTGGAGTAGGTACTGGGAGATGAAGAAGCTTGCACAGGGTAGAGTAGCATGGAGAGCTGCATTAAAGCAGTCTCAGGACAACAACAACAACAACAACAACAACAGACAAATGTATTCTTGAGATTTTATTATTCTACATTAATTGTTTCTTGGTGCTGGGATTTTTTCCCGTCAGTGCACAATACAACTATTTCCAGTTTACGCTTCCATTATACTTTATTCCGTGGAAGCTATGTGAAAACCCTGGAAGGTGGTGCATGTAAAAATATAAACGGTTTAAGTAAAAAGATAAAGTAGGTGGCGTGTGTCATGAACCGCACGAGCTTCTCTCTCCCTCCTTTCCTCCCAGTCTTGGAACCGCTTTTGTGTATACCTGAGGAAGCAAAGAGCATAGTGCATCCGAAAAGTATTGTATGACGGAGGTGGATCGTCTTGAATAGTGATGATCCCCGGCTAAAAAGCAAAGGATGTGCAGGATGGCTGAGACGGCCCGGGTCACCGGTGTCACACGGGGCCCCTGCGCGGAGGGCGCCCTCGGGGTGACCCTTACAAAGGGCCCGGGAGGCGGCGCGCCCTTTGAAAGTGGTGCAGGGCCGGCGGCCGGACGTGTGCAGGGCAATGCAGGGGCAGTGTGGAAGCGGTGCGCCGCCGTTAGAACACAGGCGGGCACAATGAGGCGGCGAGGTGCGTCTGCCCGGGTACGGGGAGCGTGCAGAGCCCAGCAGCCAGCCAGCAGTGGGCTAGAACTGAGCTCTGAGCTCTGAGCTGCAGCCGTGGCCCGCGTGCGGACGCTCGTGGGACCCGCCGTCTGCGACAGTCGCGGCGGGCGCTGTCCTGCAGAGTGATCTCATTATCTGGCTGCTGGCGGTTAAGCTCCAAAGTTGAGACGATGTCTGCAGGCAACCGCCACACAGCCCCGCAGTGACAGAAAAACGCTTCAAAGTCCCTGACTACAACTGCATGCTTACTCCCCAACCACTATACGGTCAATTATTTGAATGCACGGGCCTGCTCTTTCGGACGTGTTAACCTCACAAGGGGAAGGCCTCAGACACGGCCAACCGATTCGGCTCAGATTTGGCAGGTCGCTTGTATACAACCTAAAACAAAGTTATTTTGTGTCAACACCCCCGAAATTGTGAGAAAATCGCCCCTAAAGGCTATGACGAGCAATCGACTGAAAATTGGCGGGATCGATAGATAATTGTAAATAGAGCATTTTTCATCATCAGGTATAGGGTCCGAAACTGCATACTTTTCCAGAAGTCGAGGTAAGAAACTTTTACAACTGCCGCTTCTGTACCCACATGGTAAACGCTTTTCGCCGACAGCACTGATAGCGCTACGGCGAAGGTAACTGGCTAGGACTGTGAGAACCCGGGTTCGAATCTCGAAGAAACCTAGCGGATGTTGTTCTTTTCGTTTGTATTTTTCCATATCCCAATTAATAGGGATAGGAGGGTTAATAAGGTAAGTATTATTATCAATCCTTATTGATTTACTTACCTTATTAACCCTACTATGCCTATCAACTGGCATATGGAAAAATACAAATGAAAAGAACAACATCCGCTACGTTTCTTCGAGATTCGAACCCGGGTTTTCCGATTCTCAGCCAATTACCTAGGCTATTGCACTAAATGGTTCAAATGGCTCTGAGCACTATGGGACTTAACATCTGTGGTCATCAGTCCCCTAGAACTTAGAACTACTTAAACCTAACTAACCTAAGGACATCACACACATCCATGCCCGAGGCAGGATTCGAACCTGCGACCGTAGCAGTCGCGCGGTTCCTGACTGAGCGCCTAGAACCGCTAGACCACCGCGGCCGGCTGCTATTGCACTATCGGCGCTGTCGGCGAAAGGCGTTTACCGTCTGGGTACAGAAGCGGCAGTTATAAACGTTTCTTTCCTCGATTTCTGGAAAATTTTGCGTTTGTGGACCCCATATATGATGATGAAAAATGCTCTATTTACAATTATCCGTCGATACCACCAATTTTGAGTCGATTGCTCGTCATAACCTTTAGGTCAAAATTTCCGGGGTGTTGACACAAAATAACTTAGAGTCCTTCGTTTTAGGTTGTACACAAGCAACCTACCAAACCTCAGCCGAATCGGTTGGCAGTGTCTGAGGCCTTCCCCTTGTCAGAATAGCCAAAAAAATGGTTCAAATGGCTCTGAGCACTATGGGACTTAACATCTATGGTCATCAGTCCCCTAGAACTTAGAACTACTTAAGCCTAACTAACCTAAGGACATCACACAACACCCAGCCATCACGAGGCAGAGAAAATCACTGACCCCGCCGGGAATCGAACCAGAGTAGCCAACGTGAAGGAAATGGACAGGGACTGGAGGCGGATAGCTGGCGCTCGGTGGGAGTGTGGCTCGGCCGTGAGGCGTGCCGGGATAATTCGCGCCCGGATGGCGCAGTGGTTAAAGCACCTGCCTAAACACCAGGAGATCCCGAGTTCGAATCCAGGCCCGCCACACATTTTCACTCCTTGCCTCTGATTCCACATAGTGTCCCGATGCAGTTGACAACAGTGACTCCCTTTCCTTCCCCTTCTCCCTCCAATTTACACGTACTCTACGGTGCATAGGGGAGGGTACTTTCTACAACTAACAGTCGTTTCGTTTCGTATTCCACTCGCAAATATAGCGATGCAAAGGTGACTATCTATACTCTTCCGCACGAGTCCTAATTTCTATTGTATTCGTGGTCCTAAAGCCGTCGGCACACGGACCGTGCAACCGAACGTTGAGCGTTGAACGTGGCGAGTTTCTGACGTCATGGCGTGGAATAGCACGTTCGGGAGTCTTTCCGAACGTGCACAGCAATATCTGACATGTCAGATATTCTGAGCGTGCGTCTGAGCGTTGACCAATGAGAAGGCGCAACGCCACCTACGTCACACGCACGCCGTCTCCCTTCAGTACTGAGTTGTGAGGCGCCTTATTGGCATTCATTTCAAGCCTGTATGTATACATACCGTTCCGAGCACCAGAAAATTGAGAATCACTGCAAAACTCGTTGTTAACTGTGTGATTCGTTCCAATAAAATAATGAGAAACATTATATTCGTGCGTATAATGAGAGTAGGCTATTTGAAGGCAGTAACACACCGAAGATCCACCCAAAACGCATTGTTCTTGGTACAATTTGTTATAATTAAATGTCGGTTAGTAACATATGTACGATTAAGGTTTTTAGCTAGTGGTAAGACACTAAGATTTGCAACGAAAGGTGTGATGTTCGTTTCAGTCAGCCTTCGGCGGCGCAGCGGTTCGGACGGTATTTACGTTCCTGCCGCACGTCTGCGCGAGAGGTGTTTACGTTAAGTGTGTAGCGGTGTGTCGCGGTATACATAGAACGAATCATGGCCTTGTCGTTCCGCAAATCGACACTGAAATTTAGTTTTGTTAACGAATATGCTCGACCGAAGGCTTACGAGATCGAACATTATTTACGGGACGAGGTGAAAATCGAACCTGACGTTCTAGTTGGAATACACTTATCTATAGTCAGCAGCGTGGTCTATGTCAAGCTCATAAATGAAGCGGCATGTGACGAACTACTACTTCGACACCGACAAGGACTTCGTTTCTGTCATTCGAACGGGAATGTTGGAGCGGTAACAGTTGAACACGCCGGCATGGGCCTCCGAACGATCCGCGTCTTTGAGCTTCCATTCGAAGTACCAGAAGAATTGGTGACAGACGCCCTGCGTCCTTACGCAACGGTCCTATCCCACGTGGCTGAAAAATGGGCGAGTTTCAAGACGTATCCTGTCCTCAATGGCGTAAGACAAATACGGATCCAACTCCGAAAACACGTCCCGTCATACTTGTACATCGCCGGTTGTAGGGCGATTGTCATTTACGACGGACAACCAAGGGCGTGCTCTGGATGTGGGAAGGAGGGACACATAGGTTCTGAGTGTGCTCAGCGAAGGTTATTACAGCTGCCACGGGATGATCCACCCCTCACGCCGCATCCGACTGTGCTCCCCATGACTTACGTCGCCGCATTACGCGATGACGTGGGCCGCGAGACAGACGCGTACCAGAACACACAGACAGCGGCGGATCGTGGCGAGCCACAGAAAGACGACGTTGCGCTGGACCGCCTGCAGCAGTCACAGGACGCCCTCTCTTCGGTTCCGCTTGCGCCCCCTTCAGATAACGCACTTGGAGACGTCAATAGTGCGACGGCGCACGATTCCGACGCCGCCCACGAACAACTGGAGACCATGCTGACCTCTGATTCCGAGGCCCGGCAACGTAAACAGCGATCACCAAAACGCCGGAAGAAGCGCCGCCTCACGGTGGAGGACGACCACTCTGATCTAGCAGACAATTCTGAGATGTTTACGGGTACAGAACAGACGACCATGGATACAGAAGAACTGCCTATCGTGGATGCAACGGTGGCCAGCGGAACGGCGGCACGACCTACCGCTGACGATGCTCCAGACACAGCGAAGGAGCTCGATAGACGGCAACAGGCTACTGAGGAGGCTACGGCGCCTGCACCGCACGACAACGATGGGACACTAGGGGACTGGTCAGAAGAGCCACCCCCGTGGGGAACAGATGATGCCGGAGGAACTGCTCCCACGCACTCTCCCGGTGTAAGACCGGCAGAGTGCACGGAATAATGGCAGACCACATGAGGGGACGGCGGGGGACGTTAGTCCGACAGCAGCCTATGTACGGCAAAATTAGGGACCATACGGTACCTTATCTACGTTGACCGCTATGCAACAAGCTTATCGGATAGGGTCTGTTAACATCAATAGCATTGGGACGCCGGTAAAAATCAAGATGCTCAGTGACATGGTAAGGGCTGCGGATTTAGACATAGCACTATTACAAGAATTTTGGGTACTTCCCCCCTCGGACTTTTACGGTTACGACATTTACTGTTCCCCGTGTGACGAGAGAGGCGTTGGCACAGCTATACTATTAAAGGAAGGGACACGTGCAGACGAAGTAGAGTATTTGCCTTCTGCCCGTGGTACGGCCGTGACCATAGGTGGAATACGTTTGATCAACGTATACGCACCGTCAGGCTCGGATAAGAGAAGGGACAGAGCAGATTTTTACGCCCATGAGGTTACACCGTTGTTCCAGGGACGATACGATGGTTGAATACTCGGCGGAGATTTTAATTGTGTGCTCGACAGAAAGGACCAACAACCTAACTATACTTCTAGCCAAGAACTTAGGGAGGTGGTCAACGGGATGGAATTAGTCGATACATGGGACCTGAAGTATCGCAACCAACCAGGATATACATTTTTTACTAGCCACTCCGCTGGCTGTTTGGACCGGATCTACGTTTCAAGGGCGTTAGCAATGTCGACGGTGGACGCAGAAATATGGCCGACAGCGTTTACACACCAAGAGGCATATATTTGTACGGTTAACCTTGATAGACAGCAGGTATGGAGACGGAGGGGTAATTGGAAGATGAACGTGTCCCACCTGCCAGATGCAGAATGCCGACGCATGGTGGAGGACGCGTGGCATGGCTGCCTCCGTCGACGAAATTCTTTCGGTTCTGTCCTGCAGTGGTGGATCGAGTGCGCGAAGCCAGCTTTACGGAGGACGTTAATAGGTTACGGGAAGGAGGTTTCTCAATGGCAGCGCACGACCACTGAGTTTTACTTTACGGCTCTCCGGGAACTGTTAGCTCAACCACCTACACCAGAACGCCAGACGGCCGTCCACCGAGTTAAGGCGAAGCTGGTACAACTTGCGACGCAGAGGATGGCAGGTACGATGATACGCGCGAGGTCGCAGGATTTCCTGCACAACGAGGTTCCCTCGATGCATTATGTGATAAAGGAAAGACGATGAAGACGCAGGAATTTAATACATGAGATCGATCTCGGCGATGGCCGTCGTTTTACAACACAAAGGGGCATAGCACAGGCGTTCACGGATCATTTTAGCAGATTCTATGCGAGCAACGGGGAGGGTCAGAGGGAGCTGGGGAACGTCCTGGAAGAGATCCCAGACGCGACGAGTGTGAACGGGGAAGCAAGAAGTACCGGTTCACATTCAATTCACGGAAGGGCTCATGATACCGATACCGAAGCCCCGTGGTGGCAAACGGCCTTGTGATTATCGCCCCTTGACCCTCCTTAATAGTGACTACAAGATCTTCATGCGCATCCTGGGAAGTCGTATCAAAAAGTCGCTGGAGAATAGAATACATTCCGATCAGACTTGTCTTGGCGGCATCAGTAATATCCACACAGCCTTGGGAGACTATCGTGACGTCGTCGCCCTCGCGGCTGCATGCCGCCTCCGGGGGGCGATGGTTGCTGTAGATTTCGATCATGCTTTTGATCGCGTGGATCATGTGTACCTCGCGGCGGTGATGAACAGGATGGGTGTCTCGCCATTATTGACCAATGCTGTGATGAGGCTGTTGCACGGCGCCAGATCAGCGATGGTGGTAAACGGAGGGAGAACTGAGTATTTTAAGATCTTAAGATCAGTGAGACAGGGTTGCCCATCGTCGATCCTCCTTTATGCGATCGCCTTAGAACCGTGCCTCGCAGGCCTTCGCCGCCGTCTTACCGGGATCTCCCTACGGCATTTATCATTCAAATGCAGAGCATTCACGGATGATATTGTGTTCCTCGTACGGAATGAGAGGGAGACTCAAACAGCACTGGATTGGCTACAGACGTATGGGATGGCAGCTGGAAGTGTGGTCAACTACCGAAAATCACAATTCATGCATGTGAGGCGTGGACTAGAACCAGGAACGGAAGGACCCTTACCTGCGGTGCAAACCCTCCGCTGTTTGGGTATCACCTTTCATAAGGAGACAGCGAGAACGGCTGCGGACAACTACCGAAGACTGTTACTCAGAGTCCGCACGGCAGTACGACTAAACGCCCTACGGTCGATGGATATGCTCCAGCGGGTGTTACTCGTCAACCTTTATCTCGCGCCCATGATGTGCCACCTGACACACCTTCTCCCCTTGACGCGCACGTTGGCTATGAGGATTCAGGCGGCTTTTGGGTACTATGTGTGCCTGGGACAACTCTTTAAGATACAGTACAACACGCTTACCCTCCCAGCGCGAGAGGGGGGCGTTGGTTTAGTGAACGTGCACGAGAAGGTGCGTGCCATGTACATTAATACTATGGCTCAAATGGCTCTGAGCACTATGGGACTCAACTGCTGAGGTCATTAGTCCCCTAGAACTTAGAACTAGTTAAACCTAACTAACCTAAGGACATCACAAACATCCATGCCCGAGGCAGGATTCGAACCTGCGACCGTAGCGGTCTTGCGGTTCCAGACTGCAGCGCCTTTAACCGCACGGCCACTTCGGCCGGCCATTAATACTATGCTCAAACGGCGGCGCAACAGGAATCACTCGCTTACGGGGACGATCATCGAAGAAATCGTACCAACATCGCATCTACCTCCAGTCAGTGTCGGCCATATATCGCCACCTTTAAGGTATGTGCGCACGTTCATCGTGGAACACAGTTACGTTCGAGAGCGTTTACCGACGACCCGACAGTCGACATCGAAGGACGTGTACCATCTGCTTCTTCGACAGATCTCCCGGAATAGGGTGGAACACAAACATCCAGCTGTTAATTGGCACGTGGTGTGGCGCACGGTCCATCACCCCCACCTACCTACATCAGTCAGATCAACATGGTACATTGTCGTCACCCGAAAATACCCTACAAATGATAAAAAGTACGCAATACATTTGGCGGATTCGCCCTTGTGCCAGCAATGTGGCGAGCTGGATACGGACGACCATCGGCTGGTCTGCGGCGAGGCATTGGCTGTCTGGACCCTCGCAAGAAAGATAATAGCGTTCATGCGGCGCACTATCTATACAGCAGTCTGTTCTGATATAGTATTTTTTCCAGAGGAAACGTATTTTCCGCGTCGTAAGACAAACGCAGTGGCGTGGATCACAGGTATGACGGTCCATTACATCTATAGAGACACACGTACGAACTTACTGAACGTCCTGGATTACTGGCAATACTTGCAAGATGGACACACAAAACTATTACGGCTACAAAAATACAAGGATTGGTATGCCAATTTCCCAGTAACGGTTTTTGCGGACCCGCCATATACTTGGGGTGTGCCGGGTGCGCAACGATGAGCGGCGGTGCTCTCGTTGTGAAACCGACCAAGTAATGTGATCGACAAAGAACACTATGCGAGTATGCGACCTACGAAAAACACAGGCTTCAACAATTAGCAAATGGATGTACTTCAAATTTTGTTTTCATAGCCATAAATACTTTTCTTTAGGGTGCCGGAGGTGGCCCCACTTTGATTTTGTTATTATTTCATGCTGCATGGTAGGACGGCAGCGAGGTTCCTTCCAGGACAGTTATCATGTGTCAGGACGTACTATGTTTATTTTTTGAATAATGAAGGTTTCTGTTTCTCCTACCTTCCTTCATATAAAACAAATAAATAAAAACCCCTCACTCCCAAAAAAAAAAAAAAAAAAATGTTGGTAGAGCACTTGCCCACAAAAAAAAAGCGTAATGAATAGCGTCACTGTCCTGTATAGAGTTTTTTTGTTGGGCGGTGGTTCGCGTCCTGACACAATCAATTTTTTTCATAACATTCGCGTTTTTATTAGGTTCTGATACTTTATTATTAGTTTAATATAAGTATAGACTATAATATTTGATGTTATGTAAATACAAGTTCACCTTTTTTTGAGGGGTGACTTTGTTCGATTGGCTTGATCTACAGGACACCTTGCGCTACTTGCGTAAAGCTATTTTGCTCCTTTTTCAGTTACGCTTCGTAATTCACGCATTGGCCGGCCGTTGTAGCCGAGCGGTTCTAGGCGCTTGAGTCTGGAACTGCGCGACCGCTACGGTCGCAGGTTCGAATCCTGCCTCGGGCATGGATGTGTGTGATGTCCTTAGATTAGTTAGGTTTAAGTAGTTCTAAGTTCTAGGGGACGGATGACCTCAGATGTTAAGTCCCATAGTGCTCAGAGCCATTTAACCATTTAATTCACGCGTTGCAGAGATTCTGCTACTGGGTAGGAACAGTGATCGAGTAAGACTGACCTTGGGGTTTTACTAAAAGGTGGGAATGATGAAATAATGTTTGTATTATGCGGAGAACTATTCCAAATTTGTACCGCACTGTTTGTAATGGAACTATTATATGTCTCTGTCCTTATTGAATGGACGTGGTACTTTCCTTTTCGTGGACGATGGAGGAAATGTGCGTTTTAACAGAGCTAACGTGGGAATTTTACGCGCGCCCGTTGAGTAAACAGTGTGGTTTACGAACCAGAAACATCCCTCAACTGCCGCTGGAGTGCGTTGCGATCGCGTATACCACGTCGGGGCCCACGTACCGTATGCACAAGTCGCATCATTCCTGAGCGTTCAGCAGCACGTTGAACTTGGCACGCTCAACGTTAACGTTCGACAGCACGGTCCGTGTGCCGACGGCTTAAGGCTCGATGCACGTAAGCGATTTGCTGTCGTGAGCTCGCAGCGTCACTTTCCCGCAAGTTTCAGGAGTGCATGTGAAACAATGGAGCCCCTCACACTACGCCGGTGATGCTGTACGAGGTCACAGCGAGAGAATCGTGTGCGCGTGGGCTAGTGGCGCTGCCACGGTAGCTCAGCGTGTTCGATCAGAGAACAAAAAAAAAAAAAAAAAAAAAAAAAAATTAAATGCCCAGGGGCTGGGTGTTTGTGTTCTCCTCATCATTTCGTTCTCATCATCATCATTCGTGACAGCGGCAAGATCGGACTGTGTAAAGAAAATTGGACTGTGTGTAAACTGGGACTTTGTACGGGCGCTTATGACCGCGCAGTTGAGCGCCCCACAGACCAAACATCATCACGACAGCGAGAGAATCGAGATCACCAACCAACTACATCACAATGACGTCGCCGATCGCCGCGAAGCAGCAGTCGCAGGTGAAAGGGGCAGTGCAGGTTCGAGCATTCACAGCGCCAGTAAGAGCTGCTGCCGGCCTACCATTCATGCAGCCTATTTAAAAGTGAAATTTTTCGCTGAAGGCGTGAAGAAATACCGTGAAATATGCGATACCTCTCGCAAGGACTATCATGATAAGATGAAGAAGAAAGCCGAACGGTTTCAACTGTGTGTAAGATTTTGTGACTGTTTTACTGCGAAACCGACCAAGCAGAGAAATGTTTCATTGTTACAATGTAACTTCTAATATTCCAAATTTTATTCAAAGGAAGTCAAAATTTACAGTTTATGCGCTACTTAATAACAGTTATAACGTTTCCAGTCATCAGACCTATTATGGTTCAAATGGCTCTGCGCACTATGGGACTTCTGAAGTTCAAATGGTTCAAATGGCTCTGAGCACTATGGGACTCAACTGTTGTGGTCATAAGTCCCCTAGAACTTAGAACTACTTAAACCTAACTAACCTAAGGACATCACACACATCCATGCCCGAGGCAGGATTCGTACCTGCGACCGTAGCGGTCGTGCGGTTCCAGACTGTAGTGCCTTTAACCGCTCGGCCACTCCGGCCGGCAGACCTATTATGTACAGTACATAAATAACGAGAGTGGTCCTCTATTTCCTACAAACACCACCTAAAACTGAAACGTCCCCTTTGAACAATTATACAGGATTGTGCTTAAAGTGACACACAATATTTTGTTAGCGCAACGCAATCTGACTTTCAAAATTCCCTACAAAAGAATGGCCCTGACTAACATTAAACTATACCTTTCACAAATCACTTACCTCACAAAAATCTTCGCTGCTCAAGCTATTGCAATACAGCGAGCGCCACTACTGCCAGCTAAATAAAAGATTCAAACTATGGAAGGCACTAACTACTGATAGGGATAGTTAGCAAATGAAAGATATTAATAGAGAACAAACAATGTATTTACCTTGATATCATCATATATAAATATAGCAGTTCATGACAAATTTCAAAACTCCGCCATCTCTCTCTCCACATCCACTACTGCTGGCGGCTCACCTCCAACTGCGCAACGCTACGCGCTGTTCACAGCCAGCTGTCTAACACTACAATGGCGAGTATTACAACAATGCAAAGCAGCCACAGACTGCACACAGCACAGCCAGAGATTTTCATACAGAGGTGGCGTTACCAATAAAAAAACCTAAACAGCCTTGACAAATTACAAATCTCCGCCATCTCTCTCCCCACATCCACCACTGCTGGCGGCTCACCTCCAACTGCGCAACGCTACGCGCTGTTCACAGCCAGCTGCCTAACACTACAATGGCGAGTATTACAACAATGCAAAGCAGCCACAGACTGCACACAGCACAGCCAGTGATTTTCATACAGAGGTGGCGTTACCAATAAAAAAACCTAAACAGCCTACTTACATAGCACCCATGCTCCCCACAAAAAATTTTACAAATTGGATTGGGCAGTGGCCAATACAGATTTGAAAATTTTTTTTCGTAATTACAATAACAAAGAAATCAAATGCACACACTTATTGATACAATGTTGGTCAAAAGCTAAAATTGTCTCACAGTCCATAAAGACAGTCCTAATCGTACATAACAGGAGAATAGCAGTGTTTTTCTCAAAGTCTGAGCAGTAAAAGAAAATGCACACGGAAGTAGTGGATTTCCATGCAGTCTTGAAGAAGTAGTGTTGTCCTTCCAATGGAAAGACAGTGCTGACTCTCGACATGCAGACAGGTAATGGGCCACAACAGAGCAAACCCACAGCAGAGTCAGTCGAAATTTTGAAGAGTATTGGTAGGTAGGTCATCACAGAGCAGACCCACTGTAGTCCTGGTAGAGATTACGGTATTGGTGGGCCACCAGAGGTGCAGACCCACTGCAGTCCTTGTAGAAATAATGGCATGGTGGGTCATCATAGATGCAGACCCACTGTAGTCCTTGTAGAGATAATGGTACTGGTGGGTCATCAAAGATGCAGACCCACTGATGTCCTTGGAGAGATAGCCAGCAGCCATCTGTTGAGACTGTGCAGGTGCACAATCACCGTTGAAGAGTCTTGCAGATAATATAGCAAGTCCATAAACCACCACTTGTGCACTCACAAAGTTTTTGAAATTGTCCCTAGAACCAGCAATGCTGTTATCCAGTCCCTTGCTGAATCATTAACACACGTGCAAACACTATCAGTCCCTACTTCTCACATATTGTCCATATACTATGACCAACAGAAACGTGTGCAGTGAAATGTAACTAACAAGTTAATAATATCATGAACTGGTGACAATTACAATTTTATAACATAAGAATACAATAACAAAGGTACAAAACACATCATTAAAAACATAATAATACAGATAACGTTTGTAGTAATAGGGGCTTTACTAAAGAATAGAAATAAACATATACATCAGTGTTACAGGAATTATGACATAAGTAAATACATAGAAGATCAGAATAACTTTTGAAACATCAACTTTACACATGAGCATTAAAACAAAACAGAATTAATAATGTCTAACATCTTTACAAAGTAAATAACATATTATTAACGCAAATTATATTTGAGGATAACAGTATTCCTCATCATAGTTCATGTAGCTGAGTATGAGAAAAATTCTATAACAAAAGTCTGATGAGGTAAACATATAAAGACAGGAAGAACATATATACACAAGGGTACCCAAACACATAGTGGGATAACACAAAAGGAAAGGACAGGGTTTGTTTCATTGCAGTATTTTGCAAACAAAACTTTCTTTGCTTCTTGGAGATCTCCCTTCGTTCATCATTATTCCCAAAAGTCCTATCTAAGCCTGCCTTCTGTATTTCGTTCACATCCTCTGTCAAAAATAGTTTTTCTCTCTGCTTTCTGTATTCTGTTCACATCCTCTGTCAATAATAGTTTTTCTCCACTGTACAGTATCCTTTTTATTTTGCCAGACCATTTTCTGATAGCTTCTCAATGCATTTCTTATAAATTTATAATAGTCAGTTTCTTATATAGTCTCCTCTTAAGCTAACTTAAATCTACTGAGCTCAGATACTAAACTAAGGAACGAGGCAATGCAGCAGCACAAAATAAGTAACACAAATAACAATGACCAAAAAAATGGAAAATTGCAAAGCAAGCTACAGTAAATCTAAATTGCCAAGCAATGCAACATTACAACTAATATGAGCCAATGTGCAGCAACAAGAAAAATAAGTCAGTAGTAAAACTGGCTTAACAGAGTAACACAATTTAAAGTTCAGTAGCACTATGCCTGGCAAACAGCAGCTTATATCTAAACATGACATAGCTCAAGCAGAAAAAATATTACAGTAAAGACAAAAATGCAGATAAGGGAAATGTATATTCACATCTTAATGTCTATGTAATTAAAGTGGTGCACCACAACAACTTATTGTAAAAAAAATATTACCATGTACTTGAAGAGAATATTATGTATGCAATTACTGTTACTAGTCCCTTCTTATTGTTCTTTCCTTTCCAAGTGCTCCTTTTTTGAAGAATGTGGATCAGAAAATTATTATTTAATAGATCTGTTGACAGAAAGTGTTCACATTAGCAAATGCATTTAATTTTATTTTATGAAACCTAATGCTGTAACACAGCTGGAAAACAGGTATCAAATGAAATAAGCAATTACGCAAACCAAAGCATAAAAATATCATTCAATAGTCATGTGACATTTCATAAGTTAGTAGAAATTCTCTCAACTCTCATAGAAAGACGCTTGTCATAATCAGGTGTGCAGATGTAAAAATATTTCTCGTCATTTCATTAGGCATTTCAGTAAATATCATAAATTAAGAGCACAGTGTAATCGTATGTTTTCAAGTTCGACCGTGTCGTTTTTGCGATGCTTTCTACAAAGGGATGTCAGAACCGAGGTTAATGGCCTCCCTTTTTTTTTTCTACCTGTGCCGCTGAAAGGCTAATGGCTTTTTTTTTTTTTTTTCGGGCGGCTGTCGCCCAGGTGGGTGCCCGCGACGCATTACGTGCGGGTGGTCACTTAACTTTCTTACGGAAATATTTACGACACCAGTTTCCGCTACAGTGACAGTCTCACATAAAAATATTTCACAGGTCAAGAATTAGCATTGCAAATCTGTAGAAAGAAAATCCTATGAATATAACGTTGTCCAAAAAATTTTCGCCGGCATTGTGACACATTCACGCATTTACACACATTTCATAACTCTTAAAGTACGATTCTTGGTTTCCAACATCCTTTTTCACAAGTCAAGAGTCCCTACCCACTATTCATTACTCCTTACCTTATTACACATATACGTATCCATCGACACTCGTCAATATTTCGTCATTATAAATATGAAGCATAATCAAATAACTCATATAGCCTCAGCCTATTAATCGTAAACATACCTCAGCAGCATAATACACATCGTCATCGTAAAAATAACATCATAACACCTCAATCACATCTCAAAATCGTCGTAGCTTCCTCCAATAATTAAAAAAATTCTCTGCTCATGTCAAAAGTGTCATCTGCCTCAAACGTACTTTAAAAATCATGAATCCATACCAAATACATCATTCAAAGCTCTCATAATATCACAATGGTTCCGAAAAAATATGAGCATTTCACAAAGTACAGACAAAATACAATTTCATAAGTGTCAAGTTATCCAACTGTGTAATTGCGTAAACATCCGTCACTGATGTAATAAAAAAAGTTTATCTCTCAGTTACATGATCAGATAGCTGTGTAATTTGTGTGTTAGAGAAATATGGTACCGATTTGTAAAGTTGTATAAGCAAATACCATATTAGCTAGGGTTCCTTGTGGTTGCCAAACACATGGTACACAAAGTAGGCGTATACCCCCCTGAGGATTAATGTAATTATACCCTCAGGTGTTACAGATTACAGCAATAGAATGAAATATATCACGGAAAAAAAATCTTGAAAAATAAATGGCTTAAGTACAAAATCTCCCAAATGCGTGTCCTGTAGCGCTAAATGTGCGTCTTGCTGTAAGATAATTCTGTGGAAGTGTCGTACTTATCGTCCTCCGAAAGCCAAGTTCTGCAGAAGTCAATGTACTTACCTCATGATAAACAAAAGTGAAATGCTTTATGTATAGATATCTTAGTTATTACGCTTATTGCCGTGATGAAGAAAGTACTGTGCTGTAACGTATTTTTGGAGACCTAACTTCTACAAATTCACCGTGACGAGAGGGCCCTGCTCCGTTAGAATCCCGCCAGTTCTGATGCAATTCAGGTCTGTCATTACGATCATATCGTCTGTCGTCATGTCGGTAGATTCCATAGTTTCTTTCTTGTCGGTCACATGGTGGAGAATTTCTCCCTGAATCGTAACTGTGCGCTGGTCTGTTGCGTCTAAAGTTATTCTGTCTCCCTTGATAGTATTTATTTTGGTTCCCATATTGTCTGTTTCTCTTATTGTCTCTGTGATAGTCATTACCACGGAGAGGTGATCTTTCCCTGTAGTTATTACTACTCTGCCAACGGTTGCCATATGGGTGGTGTCTGTTTTGGTCACGATTTGTGTTGTGAGAATAGCCTTGTCGTGTCAAGTTATTACTTCTTTCATCGCGGAATTGCGACGGATGTGACCTGTAATTGTTGTGTTCTTGGTTTCGCGTTCCGCGATTGTCAGTGTCAATTTCTAATTCTTGTAAGAGTCCCTGAAATGCTTCAATGTCGTCTTTGCAACGTCCTGCCAAAATAATATGTCGTAAATGTTCAGGCAGTTTGATTAAGCAAATGCGGATGAGTTCTGAGGGGCTGTATGGGTTTGAAAGATACTGATTCTTATGCAACATGTCTTCAAAATATTTCATAAGACTGGAAAATTCAGATTGTTCGAAACGTTTCATCATTATGATGCTATGTTTTACTCGGTCTTGTGTGGCTTGAGACCAATATGCTGAGAGGAAGGCATGGTAAAACTCTCCTTCACTGTGGCAATCGTGAATGACCAATCGCATTCTTACAGCTGGTTCATTCTCTAAGTAGCCACACATAAATTCTAATCTGTGCTCTAATGACCAGTTGGGAGGAAAACAATGAGAGAATTGATGGAGCCACGCTTGTGGATGAATGTCGTTGCCAGAATTCTTAAATGTTTTGAATTTACGTGTATTAATGAACAGCTTATAGTCAAAATCATCGTGTCGGCGAGTAGCATATCGGTCATTGTTACGTCGTGTCGGCGGTTCCATTTCAAAATTCGGTGCACCTTGCCAATTTCTTTCATAACTTCCGAAATGCGCTGTGTTATTATTTTGTGGCTGTTCCGTATTTCTAAGTCCCTCTTCCCGTATTGGAGCGCGAGTGTCCTTTGAAATACGTAATTCTTGTATTACCTGTGTCAGCTGATCTTGTACTTCCCGGATTTCTCTTTGGTGTTGCGTATTAATTTGATTCAGATTTTGTTTCAGTTTCCTAATTTGTTTGCACTCTTCTGTGTCATTAAAGACTACCGGTTTTGTGTCATACAGATTATCATCTACCTTCGTAGATAAATTAGTGAACTGATCCGAAAGTTCGGCTACTTTCTCCGATAGTGTACTTATTTCCTCAGTGTGTTTTTCTGAACCAAGTTTCAGAGTATCTACTGTGTCCTTTAAGTTTTCCTGAGTTTTTGCAAGTTGTGTAACCAAATCGGTAGATGCAACTGAGTCAAATTTAGCTTGCAAGGTCTCATGATTTTCATGAACAATAATTTGCAGTTCTTTTATGGCTGCTTCGTGATTCTGTAATGCATTTTCATGCCGCGAAAAAATAGGTTGAAAATGCTCACAAATTTGTGTTTTTACGTCATTACAGACTTTTTGACATTTCGATTCAATGTTATGTAACTCAGTAGTTAAATCTTCACGTGTTTGTTCAGGCGTATGTTCCACTGAGTCTAACTTTTGAAGCTTTTCTTCCATTGCGTCTAAGTTTTGAAGATTTTGTTCCAATGTGTCTAACTGTTGCTGTGTTTGTCTCTGGTGTTGTTCCATTGTGTCTAACTTTTGAAGCTTTTGTCCCATTTGTCTCTGATTTTGTTCCATTTGTTGCATTAATTGTAATAACAATGCACTGGTGTCTGAAACATGTTCCTCAGTGCTTTTCGGCAGTGAAGTTGCACCGGCAACATTCACATTTTGACAAGCGGAAAATGTGTCTTGACTCCTTTGAGAAAACGGTGAGAACCCAAAACCTGAGTCTGCAGTATTTGCAATATTGTGTTCTGTCATTCCCGATTCCTGAGGCGAGCTGTTGCCGACCAATCGATCGATAACGCTTCCCTGTTCACTACCTGTTTCACTGTCTACACCATTCTTTGCCGCCCGCTCCATATCCCTATGCGCAATTACCAAATTACTACTTTGAACATTAGTTAATTCATTACTCTGCGGCGCTAACACACTGCTTTCGTCTTCACTGTCATTTCTCAGTTTACTTTGGAGCCTAGTATTACGTTTTTCACACGCCATAATTGTCACAATATTTCACACGATAACACAGAAAAGTACAATTTGAAGAGCAAAATAAAATAACATAGCAATGGAAATAATGTCTACTTAATTGCCAGCGCAGCTGCGAAATACTTGGTGCAAATCTACATGCATGCCAGAACTGTTTTACTGTACAACAATGAAAAACTGCAACTACAAAGGAGATTCTCTCTACAATTACGCGCTAGCAATAAACAAAGGCTACACTAATTACACAAACTACAAGAAAAAAAATCAGAAGACTCCAGTGAGGTATCCTAGGCCAAGGGTCGACATATGAAACGTCCCCATTGAACAATTATACAGGATTGTGCTTAAACTGACACACAATATTTTGTTAGCGCAACGCAATCTGACTTTCAAAATTCCCTACAAAAGAATGGCCCTGACTAACATTAAACTATACCTTTCACAAATCACTTACCTCACAAAAATCTTCGCTGCTCAAGGTACTGCAATACAGCGAGCGCCACTACTGCCAGCTAAATAAAAGAATCAAACTATGGAAGGCACTAACTACTGATAGGGATAGTTAGCAAATGAAAGATATTAATAGAGAACAAACAATGTATTTACCTTGATATCATCATATATAAATATAGCAGTTCATGACAAATTTCAAAACTCCGCCATCTCTCTCTCCACATCCACCACTGCTGGCGGCTCACCTCCAACTGCGCAACGCTACGCGCTGTTCACAGCCAGCTGCCTAACACTACAATGGCGAGTATTACAACAATGCAAAGCAGCCACAGACTGCACACAGCACAGCCAGTGATTTTCATACAGAGGTGGCGTTACCAATAAAAAAACCTAAACAGCCTTGACAAATTACAAATCTCCGCCATCTCTCTCCCCACATCCACCAATGCTGGCGGCTCACCTCCAACTGCGCAACGCTACGCGCTGTTCACAGCCAGCTGCCTAACACTACAATGGCGAGTATTACAACAATGCAAAGCAGCCACAGACTGCACACAGCACAGCCAGTGATTTTCATACAGAGGTGGCGTTACCAATAAAAAAACCTAAACAGCCTACTTACAAAACGATCAAATTCACGTATGTTGCACACCGCTGCTATTTCTTTAGGCAGTCTAACAATCTTATTTTTGGATGTTGATGCTCTTCTTTCTTTCTGTGCTCGCTGTAAAAAAGGTATCGGATTTTATGACTGCTGCAAGATACTGTTTGTTTCTTTTACTTTTCCCTAACGTGTTACAGCAATGTTCGTGCTATCATCACCGAGATATATTTATTTTATTGTACTGTATGACGTTAATGAGTTGCACTTATGTTGGTAGATTTGTAATTACCGCGTCTTCTCTTAGCCTGTCATGAATTTTGGTTCTTATAGCATTTGCTCCTGTTATTTACGATGTGTTAACGCACAGATTATGCAGTAGTTATTTACAGTTATAACATTTCCACTGGTATATCACATACAACGTAAGTACAAAATGCCCTCTTTTTCATCGTATACTGACAACAATAAGTTGATGGGAACCGCGAAGTGACACCAACTGCAATCGAAAATTTTACGAGAGTTTAGGACTCTAGGTCTAAAACTTCAATAGCGCTAAACAGGAAATGCTTTGCACCCTGGCGTGAGCCCTTTCATGTGAATGAACAAGTCTTCCTTTAACAATATTTAAATACTGTGACTTCAGCCGATTCAGTGTAATCAATGCTTTATTGTATTTCAGATACTAAATACATAATTGCACACATTTCAGTTATAGTATAAGCTGAGCAGTCTTCCACTTTCTGAAATAAATTGATTCAGTGTTCACTACAATTGCTGCCAACCACAGTTTCATGCATTTGTCTTGCCACGGCACTTTCCCAGACTTGTCAATGAAGTTCAAAATGGTTCTGAGCACTATGGGACCTAACTTCTGCCCGGCCGTGGTGGCCGAGCGGTTCTAGGCGCTCAGTCTGGAACCGCGCGACTGCTACAGTCACAGGTTCGAATCCTGCCTCGGGCATGGATGTCTGTGATGTCCTTAGGTTAGTTAGGTTTAAGTAGTTCTAAGTTCTAACTTAGACCTAACTAACCTAAGGACATCACACACATCCATGCCCGATGCAGGATTCGAACCTGCGACCGTAGCGCTCGCGCAGTTCCAGATTGTAGCGCCTAGAACCGCTCGGCCACTCCGGGCGGCTGTCAATGAAGTAATCAGCGAAAATATTTCTTCCACTGTTCGGTAAATTTCCTCCTGCGGTTGGTGGGGTTTCATCGTCCAGATTACGTAGCATATTCTCCAGATCGCCTGACATTTTTTCAGGCGCCTTTTTTCTTTGAATTTCCGTATGCACTCTTTGTGGAGGCTTTCCACGCAGATTTAAGAACAGTAGATTATAGTTTGACGTCCCGCTGACAGTGAAGTCATTAGAGACTACGATGGTACTGGACACTACGCACTGAAGATTGAATAGTTTGGCTCGAGCCCCCACGTACTATGGCACGAATATATATATATATATATATATATATATATATATATATATATATATATATATTGTTACACTCAACACTCAGTTTAATTGAGCGGCTCAGAGATCTGGCTGGTCTCAATGTTTGGCTACTTTTTCGTCATAGGGTACCAGCCCAAACTTGTCGTAAACTTACTTTTCAAGCTGAAATAATATATATATATATATATATATATATATATATATATATATATATAACAATGCAGGCAGGTGCTGCAATGAAATTTAAAAATATTGAGTCACTGACGTTGTTTTATAATTTGAACAAGAAGTTTATTTCTATTTTCCCATGAATAGTCTTCAATATATTGGCTTTTACGTAAGGGCGGCTGTTAATGACTCATGCTACAACATTGCATTATAAAATTCAAATATTCAAATGTCGCGATCACGGCACTCGACAGTCTGTTCACAGTTCACAAAATACGCTGGTGTCTGCTGCCCTAAACCACTATATTGCGCTCAACTAGATCGTTTTCGAACGCCGCTACATACATACTTATCCCCGATCATGGCTACCAACCCAATATTACCCCCAAATGGGCGGCACGTTCGGCTCTTAGCGTCGCTCAAACTCAACTGTCCTCAAAGATGGCCGCCCTATGCACCCTCGAAAGAACTGCCTAATTTAAAACAACGTTTGACAAAAAAAATTACGAATATTCTAAAACTATATATATGATACATTGAAACACATGGAAATTTTCCGGCAATAACAATCTAAAGTCCAATTTTTTTATATCTGCCACCGTTCTTTCACAAATAATGTTCTTGTGGCGTGATTTTGCTTTCCCCGAATTTTTTTTATAATAAACATAAATAAACAAATAAAAATACACTCCTGGAAATGGAAAAAAGAACACATTGACACCGGTGTGTCAGACCCACCATACTTGCTCCGGACACTGCGAGAGGGCTGTACAAGCAATGATCACACGCACGGCACAGCGGACACACCAGCAACCGCGGTGTTGGCCGTCGAATGGCGCTAGCTGCGCAGCATTTGTGCACCGCCGCCGTCAGTGTCAGCCAGTTTGCCGTGGCATACGGAGCTCCATCGCAGTCTTTAACACTGGTAGCATGCCGCGACAGCGTGGACGTGAACCGTATGTGCAGTTGACGGACTTTGAGCGAGGGCGTATAGTGAGCATGCGGGAGGCCGGGTGGACGTACCGCCGAATTGCTCAACACGTGGGGCGTGAGGTCTCCACAGTACATCGATGTTGTCGCCAGTGGTCGGCGGAAGGTGCACGTGCCCGTCGACCTGGGACCGGACCGCAGCGACGCACGGATGCACGCCAAGACCGTAGGATCCTACGCAGTGCCGTAGGGGACCGCACCGCCACTTCCCAGCAAATTAGGGACACTGTTGCTCCTGGGGTGTCGGCAAGGACCATTCGCAACCGTCTCCATGAAGCTGGGCTACGGTCCCGCACACCGTTAGGCTGTCTTCCGCTTACGCCCCAACATCGTGCAGCCCGCCTCCAGTGGTGTCGCGACAGGCGTGAATGGAGGGACGAATGGAGACGTGTCGTCTTCAGCGATGAGAGTCGCTTCTGCCTTGGTGCCAATGATGGTCGTATGCGTGTTTGGCGCCGTGCAGGTGAGCGCCACAATCAGGACTGCATACGACCGAGGCACACAGGGCCAACACCCGGCATCATGGTGTGGGGAGCGATCTCCTACACTGGCCGTACACCACTGGTGATCGTCGAGGGGACACTGAATAGTGCACGGTACATCCAAACCGTCATCGAACCCATCGTTCTACCATTCCTAGACCGGCAAGGGAACTTGCTGTTCCAACAGGACAATGCACGTCCACATGTATCCCGTGCCACCCAACGTGCTCTAGAAGGTGTAAGTCAACTACCCTGGCCAGCAAGATCTCCGGATCTGTCCCCCATTGAGCATGTTTGGGACTGGATGAAGCGTCGTCTCACGCGGTCTGCACGTCCAGCACGAACGCTGGTCCAACTGAGGCGCCAGGTGGAAATGGCATGGCAAGCCGTTCCACAGGACTACATCCAGCATCTCTACGATCGTCTCCATGGGAGAATAGCAGCCTGCATTGCTGCGAAAGGTGGATATACACTGTACTAGTGCCGACATTGTGCATACTCTGTTGCCTGTGTCTATGTGCCTGTGGTTCTGTCAGTGTGATCATGTGATGTATCTGACCCCAGGAATGTGTCAATAAAGTTTCCCCTTCCTGGGACAATGAATTCACGGTGTTCTTATTTCAATTTCCAGGAGTGTACCTGTTTAAACTTTAGAATTCTGCCACTAGTTTCGTGTATTTAAATTTATTTATTTCAAATGGTTCAGATGTCTCTGAGCACTATGGGACTTAACATCTGAGATCATCATTGCCCTAGAACTTCACACTGTTTTGAGAGGTCGATTCTGTACGTACAATGCAGATCGGTTGCAGTGCAGCCACTATCCAGGAACCTGGAAAAGATTAACAGGTGGCGTTGCAGCTGTCTTACTGTTAACTCATCAAGCGACGGTATATTCATTCGAAAAGAAAAAGAATTTACTTTTATCTTCTCTTAAATCTGGAAGTCTCCCTTCAGCAGCCGTGAACCAATCGTTGGGTGCGTCCGAAACTTCGTCCTGCGCTCCGTAATGTACCCATGCGCTGTCTACGTGCTTACTGGTTGGCTTACATGTACTACTGCGTCGTTATCGCTGCGATGCCACCGAGTGTGCACTGAAACGATTTCCGACGCCGCGCTCTCCCCAGCAAGCACGCACGGCTGTTAACTCGCTCGTGGGCATCGAGCCCTAAGCCGCTTTTACGCGATCGACTTCCTTGTCTCAGTCGACTGCTCGAGACAAGTGAGTCTACAGCAGCACCTCTGCACTTTTATTTCTGAAATGAGTCTCGTATGTCTTTGGCGGTCATTTTCGTTTACACTTCAGCGTCAAACATGTGTGTGTGTTGTGAGAGCTGTCTGCTGCGCGGTTTGGGATATGAACGGTGAAAGGGAAGTTATCAGGAACTACCCTTGTTACGAAAAATGAAAATATAGTTACAAAATGTAGCAACAAACAATGATAGTGTTGCTTATAAATCCTAGATTGCTAAACTGTTGTAAAATTTACGATTACCGTTGGTTCTAATTGGTGGTTCCCGCCAGTCTGGTACTGTCAGTATGGGGTGTAAAACAGGACGTATTGCACTTATTTTGTATGCCACATAGCATTGGCGACCTTGTAATTGTTATTAACCAGTGCATAATGTATAAATTATGACTTCCTTGAATAAAATATGGAGTAGTAAAATTTACGACGGACCCGCCAGGTTAGCCGAGCGCTGCTCCCTGGACTCTAGTAGGCACGCCGGCTCCGAATCGAATCCGCCCGGAGGATTGACGACGAGGGCCGGTGTGCCGGCCCGCCTGGATGTCGTTTTTAGGTGGTTTTTCGCATCCCCCTAGGTGAATACCGGGCTGGTCCCCACGTCCTGCCTCAGTTCCACGGCTCGCATACATCTGAACACTTTCGCACTATTCAATGGATTACACAAGTCACAGACAGTTGGGGTACACTAATTCCTTCCGTGTTCTGGTGTTAATGACCAAAGCAAAATTCATAGTGGAAATTACTGCAAATGTTTCATTGCACATTCCTTAAACTCCAGAGAACTGAAACAATTTTAAACGTGTCATCCAAACATTTCATAATATAAACATTCATTTGATCGAGAACATATGTACTTGCAAACACAAAAAACGATATGCAGAATATAGTAAATAACGCCGTTTTGCTTTATTCTTTGTACGTTGTTTCCTTCATAAGTGCCAAAGAACATAGAAAATTATTTTCTTGTAAAATATTTCTGACATTCTCGCTGTTCATACAATTTTCATTAAAACATATTTAGTTACTTACGTTCTTATTTACGCTTAGCGTAGGCTTTCTCAATGCAAAAACGTAATTCCATTTTTGCTTTCAGATATTTCGTCTTACTTTTAGCGGCCGGAGTGACCGAGCCGTTCTAGGCGCTACAGTCTGGAGCCGCGCGACCGCCACGGTCGTAGGTTCGAATCCTGCCTCGGGCATGGATGTGTGTGATGTCCTTAGGTTAGTTAGTCTTAAGTAGTTCTAAGTTCTAGGGGACTGATGACCTCAGAAGTTAAGACCCATAGTGCTCAGAGCCATTTGAACCATCTTACTTTTAGGGGAACACTGGCAGAAAAAAGTACCCGGACCTTCTGTAAATTTTCATTGTGCCACCAGAACAAAGCAAACAACACATTCAAATTTAAGAAGACAGGAAAGCACTGTATCCATTTCTATAACAGAAGTGAGCTCGGCCGGAATAGGTTAAGTTTCGATGCTGGCTGATACCGCGATAGTTCCGTGTTCCTGCACATGCGCAGTTTGTAGCATACTCGGAAATTTAGAACTCGCTCGGCACAATCTACAGATCATTGATACCATAGATACACTCACGTCGTGGTTAGCTGCTGAGTTACACGCAGGCGGGCGCACTACCAGTAAGTAGTCGCTAGAGCTAAATTGGCTTTACGCGAAATATACTGTATGTTGGCGGCAGTACAATTGTTCTGCAGTCAGCCACAAATGCGGGTCCCGTAAATTTTCTTAACAGTGTTTCGCGAAATACACGTCGTCTTTGCTCCAGGGATTCCCGACTGAGCTCACGAAGCGTCTCTGTTATACTCGCGTGTTGATGAAAGGCACCGGAAATTAAACTAGCAGCACGCCTCTGAACTGATTCGACGTCCTTTAATTCAATTTGCCAGATCCCATACATTCGAGCAGTGCTCAAGATTCTGGGTACCAGTGCTATATACGCAGTCTCTTTGTAGATGAGCCTCATTTTCCCGCAGTTTTGACAGTAAGCTACAGTCCATCATTTGACATCTCTTCTACAAACGCCACATATTCGTTCCATTTCTTATCGCTTGCAACGTTACGTCTAGGTATTTAATCGACCTGGCTGACAGGCGCCACACCACTAATACTGCATTCTAACATTACACGATTGTCTTTTCTACCCATTCGCATGAACTTACATTTTTCTACATTTAGAGCTACCTACCACTCATTACACCAAGTAGATATCCCGTCTGCCATTCTGCATCCTCATACAATCACTCAATGACAAGTCTTTCCCGTCTCCAATAACCGCGACGTCGACTCGACGTTAAACCGTTCAAATGGTTCAAATGGCTCTCAGCACCATGGGACTTAACTGCTGAGGTCATCAGTCCCCTAGATCTTAGAACTACTTAAACCTAACTAACCTAAGGACATCACACACAGCCATTCCCGAGACAGGATTCAAACGCGCGACCGTAGCGGACGCGCGGTTCCAGACTGTAGCGCCTAGAACCGCTCGGGCACCAAGACCGGCGTTAAACCGTAATCCTCCTAATTTTTTACAGCACTTTCCCCGTATTCCAGAGTGTGATCAGCAAACAGTCGCTGGTTGCTCCTCATTCTATCCGTCGGACATTTTATGTGTGTGGTGTGGTGAACGAGAGCGGCCCTCTATTATCTACAAAAATCACCTGAGATGATCAAATTGGCGTATGTTACACACCCCTGTAGTTTCGCTACGCGCTCGAAAATCTTATTTTTGGATGTTGACGGTCTTCTTTCGTTGCGTGCTTGCTGTGAAAAATTTGCGTGATTTTATATCTAATGCAAGACGCTGTTTGTTTGCTTTACTTCTCCCTAATATGTTACAGCACCGTCTGTGCTGTCATCAGTAAGATTTATTCATTTTATAGTCTTGCTTGATGCTAATACGTTGCACTTATGTTGGTAGATTTGTAATTACCACACCTTCTCTTAGCCTATCACGAATTTTGCTTCTAATAGCATTTACCCCTATTATTTACGATGTGTTAAGGCATTTGTTTTCCTTATAATGCAGGTTATGACAGTTTTAGACACACTATTATTCATTTCATCACATCACCTAAGGTTTCAGTTGTCATCTAGAGTGTTATTGCAGTATGCGCTCTAAGACAAAAGAAAAAACGACGCACCATGGAGGAATTATCCGAATGCGACGGAAATAGATATATGAGGTGTACATGTACAGCGAAACAAATGATAACGATTACAGAAAAATTGGATGATTTATCCAAGAGAAAGAGTTTCATAAACTGAGCAAGTCAATAATGCGCAGGTCCACCTGTGGCTCTTATGCAAGCAGTTACACTACTGGCCATTAAAATTGCTACACCAAAAAATGCAGATGATAAACGGGTATTCATTGGACAAATATATTATACTAGAACTGACATGAGTTTACATTTTCACGCAGTTTGGGTGCATAGATCCTGAGAAATCAGTACCCAGAACAACCACCTCTGGCCGTAATAACATCCTTGATACGCCTGGGCATTGAGTCAAACAGAGCTTGGATGACGTGTACAGGTACAGCTGCCCATGCAGCTTCAACACGATACCACAGTTCATCAAGAGTAGTGACTGGCGTGTTGCGACGAGCCAGTTGCTCGGCCACCATTGACCAGACGTTTTCAATTGGTGAGAGATCTGGAGAATGTGCTGGCCAGGGCAGCAGTCGAACATTTTCTGTATCCAGAAAGGCCTGTACAGGACGTGCAACATGCGGTCGTGCATTACCCTGCTGAAATGTAGGGTTTCGCAGGGATCGAATGAAGGGTAGAGCCATGGTCGTAACACACCTGAAATGCAACGTCCGCTGTTCAAAGTGCCGTCAATGCGAACAAGTGGTGACCGAGACGTGTAACCAATGGCACCCCATACCATCACGCCGGGTGATACGTCAGTATGGCGAAGACGAATGCATGCTCCCAATGTGCGTTCACCGCGATGTCGCCAAACACGGATGCGACTATCATGATGCTGTAAACAGAACCTGGATTCATCCGAAAAAATGACGTTTTGCCATTCGTGCACCCAGTTTCGTCGTTGAGTACACCATTGCAGGCGCTCCTGTCTGTGATGCAGCGTCAAGGGTAACCGCAGGCATGGTCTCCGAGCTGGTAGTCCATGCTGGTGCAAACGTCGTCGAACTGTTCGTGCAGATAGTTGTTGTCTTGCAAACTTCCCCATCTGTTGACTCAGGGATCGAGACGTGGCTGCACGATCCGTTACAGCCATGGGGATAAGATGGCTGTCATCTCGACTGCTAGTGATACGAGGCCGTTGGGATCCAGCACGCCTTTCCGTATTACCCTCATGGACCCACCGATTCCATATTCTGCTAACAGTCATTGAATTTCGACCAACGCGAGCAGAAATGTCGCGATACGATAAACCTCAATCGCGATAGGCTACAATCCGACCTTTATCAAAGTTGCAAACGTGATGGTACGCATTTCTCTTCCTTAAACGAGGCATGACAACAAAGTTTCACCAGGCAACGCCGGTCAACTGCTGTTTGTGTATGAGAAATCGGTTGGAATCTTTCCTCATGTCAGCAAGTTGCAGGTTTCGCCACCGGCGCCAACTTTGTGTGAATGCTCTGAAAAGCTAATCATTTGCATATCACAGCATCTTCTTCCTGTCGGTTAAATTTCACGTCTGTAGCACGTCAACTTCGTGGTGTAGTATGTTTAATGGCCAGTAGTGTATTCGGCTTGGCACCGACTGATAGAGTTGCTGGATGTCCTCCTGAGGGATTTCGTGCCAAATTCTGTCCAGTTGGCGCGTCAGATGGTCGGAGTTGGAGAGCTCTCCTTATGATGCTCCAGACGTTGTCAACTGGGGAGAGATCTGGCGATCTGGGCGGCCACGGGAGGGTTTCGTAAGCACGAGGACAAGCGGTAGAAACTCTCACCATGTGCGGGCGGGCATTACCTTGCTGAAATGTACGCCCAGGGTTACTTGTCATAAAGGGCTACTGAAAGGGTGCGAAACGGGCGTAGGGGCCGTAAAGCACCTTAATACGCTGTTGAGCGGTAGGGCTGGGCTAGGAGGCAAGAAATCAGCGTTCACAGTTGAAAATATGGTCTTTTATTTGAATAGAGTTGTCTCTGTGAAGTCGTTTCATAAGACGCTTGTCGAATTCGGTACTTTACTACCTGATTTTAGTTCAATTCATGAACTCTTCCAAAAAAAGACTGAGCACTCAAATAAGGTCTATTGAATCTTATACGTGTGTGTTAATGTGGGATTTCGGTTTTGTTTTGTGGGAAACACTAAGTTGGTCATCGTCTTCCGGGAACAGACGGTGTTGCTTCTCGTTGGAAGGAGAGCACAGGATGACCAACGTAGGTTACCAATACCTGAACAGAGAGGTTTACCCATCTTAGTCGAACGCTGTGTCGAAGGCCGTTTTTGTGTGTGAGGTTGGTGACGGAGGGCTACCCCTCTGGTAGCTTCCGCTGCACGGGGAGCTAGGTAATCTCGAAAGAGAAAGCGACACTCTTCGGTGAACGCCTGGTGAGTACGGATCGTAGCTCTTAATGGGGGTTTCAGGTGATAGGAAGCAGGTTGAGTTAGAACTTCGTTATGTTTAACTATTTAAATACTTCAGACCTTCAGCTTAACTGAAGCGTGTGAAGCGAGTTATTTATCCGCATGTGCCATAATTAAATTGCTTTAAATAGGCGATTTTTGGGTCTTTGAGTTAAAAGTATGGAACTTACTTTGTTCATTTTGAACAACGATGAAGTAGAATTTCAAACCGTAAATCTGATTGGAAAAAGTTGGTTAGTATCACTTGAACCGTACGTGAGTGAAATACTGTGTCGAAGAGAGTATGATTTTTAATCTTATATTTTGTGGATACCTTATATTTTGTGTGTCGATTTTGTGTCACGTGTTTGGTAATCAATGACCTTTCTGGTTCACCACGGCACCGCAATAGGCTCTATTTTAACAGTTTGCTTGTTTAATGAGCTATAATTTCTACAAGATTATGTGTTCTTTCATGCGCTTTCCACAAAGCAGCGCAACAGTTTGGTTCCGAGTGCACCACGTGCTCTAGTTCGGCCGTTTGCAAGCAGCAGACGCAGTTAGTATGTTGAATAATTGTCGCACAACCTCGTGTATCGGTTAAACCTCTGTCCAGAATAGTGGATGAGTAGAATCGTAATGCGAATCTCACTGAGATATTTTTATGGTATGAATGCAAAGGAGATGATACTATCATTGTCTCCCACCCCCGTTTTCTGTGTTTCTTCTTGCTGTAGTTAAACTGTGCTCTGTTACATTCTCACGTAATTCTTACTTAAATATTTCTAGTCGGTCACCAGTTACGTGTAGTTAGGATGTGCAACAAAATACTTAGATACAATAAATAATCTACGTGAAAGATAAATTCTTCTGTGGTGTTGATCTTACCCACTTACTCCGATTTCCAATCCTGAATTAATCAAGTTGCTTCGTGCACGACATGTAGTGCTATTTATCTTGCTACTTAAAGAAATTTGCATACTTGTAATCAAACGTCGTAAAGATAGTAACACGTTACAAAGTCCACAGCTCATGACGTCAGTAAAATAGCTATTAAAAACAAATAAGAAATTAAACAACTTGTCAAATTCTGGCGAAGGAATTAGATCAGCAATTGACTTCAACAAAAGAGCTCTTAAACAATTAAGAAACTAAGCGTTCTGTCAAACATTAACATGTATGTGAAGTCAGCCAAGCTGCATATTAATAATCGAAACCTTAACATTTACAAAATTTTTCAACTGACTTTTAAATCTTACATGACTGGAGCATATTTTTTGACAACAGTAGTAACACAAACAATGCGCCACGTCCGTTGGCGACATAATTTCAGAACCTGGAGCTATACAGACGCAACTGTGCCCCGCGACAGGCGGGATAACCCGACGGACAGGCTGGCTGGCTTTGACTCGCCACCCACGCGATGGGGCAGGTCCCATACGAGGTCAACTACAACAGACTAAAAACTAACCTTGGGAAACTAGTAATAGTGCACTGTTTCACAAAAGGGAGGCACATAGTTCATTATACTACCATTTAAGAGCCAAACACAAGTAAATAAACAAACATCTACATAAGCAGCGAATACGCTGATAACCAACAAATCACTTAAGAACTGGGTAGCACTCCGATGACATGGATGAGAAAACCAATTAGGTTTACGTGCCCTCAAAATTAATTCATAAACAGTTATTTGTACTAACTTTGCAGCAGGTCAGTTATTACACACTATTTTGAAATGGAAGAAAATTCAAACTCGCTGACTTCTAACATGTTTTGCAGAAGACACTAGCTGTAAGTAACGAATCGGGCAGCTCTTACTAACATGGACTCCACTGTTTCAAACAGCTAAGTAACCGAATCTCAGATGTCGAACTTTGTTTACCAGTCTGCCCGTAACAACTACAGTGGAACGATACATTCTTATTTTAGCAGAATTTAATATAGAATATCTCAGAGGAGGTCAACCAACAATCCCAACAAAATGTTTTACAAATATTTAGGTAAAATGATTACAGAGAAAAAGTAATATGACTAAATTAGACTCACCTCACTAACAGGTCTTATAAATGCTCAACAGAAATGATTACAATTGTAACGTCCCCTTAGAAAAATTAGTGAATTACTGTGCTGGTAAACCCCTTACGTTATTTGATTTTCAAACAGCTGAGCAAAACTGAACGTACTCAGACATTTCTCTCTTTACTTATTCTGATCATCACTAAACAGACACACCATATTTTTGGCGCAACGCAATCTGACTTTTAATAATCCCTATAAAAGAATGGCCATGACTAACAATAACCTATACCTTTCATGAATCTCTTACCTCACAAAAATCTTCATTGCTCGAACTACTGCAATACAGCGAGCTCCAATACTGCCAGCTAAATAAAAGATTCTAACTACTGAAGTCACTAACTACTGATAGGCATACTTAGCAAATTAAAGATTTTGATAAAGAACAAACATTGCATTTACCTTAATAGTATTCAGAAGTCACAATATATATGTTCATGACATCCAGTCTTACAAATTTACTGTCTCTGATGGACACACGTCCAGATCATCCGCTCTCAAGACTCCGCCATTTCTCTCCCCACATCCACCACTGCTGGCGGCTCACCTCCAACTCCGCAACGCTACGCGCTGTTAACAGCCAACTGCCCAACACTACAATAGCATACACTCCAACAATGCAAACCAACCACAGCCTTCACACAGCACAGTCAGTGATTTTCATATAGAGCGCTACATGGCGTTACCAACATAAAAACCTAAACACCCTACTTACACTACGAAAAGGCATTGATTAAATTAGACTAACCCCACTAAAATGTCTTGCAAAAGCTTAACCAAAATAATTACAGTGACAGGCATTCTGATTAATTTAGACTTCACTGTATTTCAAAGGAAGAACAAAACATAGTTAAGCCCTCAACATGGTCCAAGGTAAGCCACTATAAATATGACCAATTTAAACAGGCAGTTCTGATTAATTTACCTTCACTGCTACCTCTGTAACATAGACCACGCAACTTCCACACATTTCACAAGCAGTGGCGACTAACGTCTATAATGAAACAGAGTTGGTTCCATCAAGGTAGACTTCAGTTCTTTCGGTGCGAACAGTCATAAACAGCAAACACAGCAGACTTTCCAGGACGGAGAAACTGGTCGCAGCAATACTACTTTAACAAAACAAGGAGCAGAAGCCACAGAAAGAATCTCAACAAAACATTTGATGGATTGGTAGCGAAATGGCACTCCAAATCTGCACACGCTCGGCACGGGCAAATTTCCAGAGTCCCATCGCCACCACAGCCAACCACAGACACTTTCTTCGCGGTCTGAGGTCTAGGCCCTGCAAAAGCCGTTTACTACCAGCTCCAGACAATGGAGGTAAGCCGGCCTCACATCGTGCAAGTGCTCCTTTAAATTCGGCCCTCCAGTTCCGACTGTCATCCTTTGTGCTGACCAAAGAAGCTCCTCGCGTGGAGAACCGGCAAAGGTCGTGCCCCGCTGCCGCGGTATTGCTATAGGTTGATCGATGCAAGCCGGCACCACTTAGGGAGAAAAGGGGTAGAATATCATCGACGTACCTCTGAGCTGTAAGAACGCAGCGGATCAAAACCAAAGAAGTCCTGCTATGAAATGAAACGATAACTCCTTGATTTCGGGCGACACGTCAGGCATGTATCACACCCCAGCTGGGGCGCCTCCACATGCATCTCCGCCGGTCATCGAGGCGCAGTTCGCATCATTAAAGACAATTCTACTCCAATGAATGAGATTCTCAGTCGAAGACGAGTCTGGAAACACCTCGGACAGTGATGGGATATGGTTCAAATGGCTCTGAGCACTATGGGACTCAACTGCTGAGGTCATTAGTCCCCTAGAACTTAGAACTAGTTAAACCTAACCTAAGGACGTCACAAACATCCATGCCCGAGGCAGGATTCGAACCTGCGACCGTAGCGGTCTTGCGGTTCCAGACTGCAGCGCCTTTAACCGCACGGCCACTTCGGCCGGCAGTGATGGGATACCAATAACACCGTCACCCGCCATACGAGCTGACAACCAGGACCGATGCCCTGTGGTGGAATTTCAGTTGACAGCAGAACCCGTTTCGTTGTCACCACAACACCTTTACGGCACAGTGGTATGTCGACGACAATTTACGCACCGTTTCGTTGCCCTTCATGGCAAGGCATACTGGTATTACATTTTGGCAACATAATGTCCATCCGCACACGGCTAGAGTTCCTACTACTTACCTTCGTGCTTGCCATACCCTATTTTGTTCAGAAAAGTTGCCGGATCTCGCCACAAATGAGAAAATTAGGAGCGTCACAGCTTGGGATTCTGACGATCTAACACACTAGTTGAGGACATCCGACAACACTATTAATCTGTCCCAAGCCGAATAACTGCTTGCGTAATGTCCAAAGATGGATCAACACATTACTGCCTTGCTCAATCTGTGAATCTCTTACTCTTCAATGAATCATCCAAATTTGCTGAAACTGAAATCATTTGTGTGTCTGTATACGTACATCAGATTTACTGATTACCGTCCCTTCCAGATATTTCGTAATGCTGCCTTTTTTTGTACTTAGAGCGCATTTTCTCTGTCTTTTCAGCTCGTGCTTGCGACGTCGGCATTCGTTTGCTGCCGAATCTCCGGACAGTTCACGGTAGATCACTCTCTGCCCTACTTTCTGCTGCTGTTGACATTACCCTGTATTCACCTGACCAGAAAAGCTTATCTTCTCTCCATTTCTCTTCACTGATCCCCATTACATGTAGACTGAGTGTTATCATTTCCTTTTTCAGATTTTCTAGCTTAACTCTTGTTTTGAACATCAGACTTCTAACTGGTTTTATGCGGCCCGCCACGAATTCCTCTCCTGCGCCAACCTCTTCATCTCAGAGTAGCACTTGCAACCTACGTCCTCATCTACATCTACATCTACGTGATTACTCTGCTATTTACAATGAAGTGCCTGGCAGAGGGTTCAATGAACCACCTTCAAGCTGTCTCTCTACCGTTACACTCTCGAACGGCACGCGGGAAAAACGAGCACTTAAATTTTCTGTGCGAGCCCTGATATCTCTTACTTTATCGTGATGATCATTTCTCCCTATGTAGGTGGGTGCCAACTTAATGTTTTCGCAATCGGAGGAGAAGACTGGTGATTGAAATTTCACGAGAATATCCTGTCGCATCGAAAAACGCGTTTGTTTTAATGATTGCCACTCCAATTCGCGTATCATGTCTGTGACACTATCTCCCCTATTTCGCGATAATATAAAACGAGCTGCCCTTCTTTGTACTTTTTCGATGTTATCCGTCAGTCCCACCTGATGCGGATCCCACACCGCACAGCAGTACTCCAGAATAGGGCGGTCAAGCGTGGTGTAAGCAGTCTCTTTAGTAGACCTGTTGCACCTTCTAAGTGTTCTGCCAATGAATCGCAGTCTTTGGTTTGCTCTACCCACAATATTATCTATGTGTCAGAGCTCGAACCTAGGACGTTCAGATCACTCGTCAAAGGTTGATACCCCTAGGCCACGGTCATCTACAATCTATTATGATTGTGGCTATGAGGAGTGTAAGTCATCAATTATGTCCACAAAACCACAGAATTTATTCAAAATAGTCCTCCCATGAATTAATAGGCAGCTGAAACTGTTTTGAAAGTGTTTTGAAACAGTAACTGTAATCCTACTTCGGAATTGCATTTAGCACTGCAGTACAGTTTTCTCGGATTTTCTTCGTTGGGTCGTATCGGCGTCCTTTCGGCAGCTCAAATTTCGGGGCACAGGCAGGGGTCATTTGATCCTGAAAGTCAGCGAATAAGGTGTATGATCGAGGACTGTGATTCGTTTTCTGGCCGAAAACTCGCGCACGATCTTCACTCTGTGGCTACGATGTTGTGGAGGGCGATTAGGAACCAGCCTCTCGGTAATAGGGTTAAATTCGACGAATTCTCGCCCAAATACACAAAACTGGATGTTGCCCCTCTGCTCCACTGCCATTTTCCAATGAGTATCAGACACGCAACGTTACATTCACTGCCAGGACGGCTGCTGCAGCGGTACCAGCGCTTTGACCTTCTACAGAGCTGTTGTTGGAACTTGGAGGGTCGTAACGCAACAACTTTCCACGAGATAACATCGCAGTTTGGAATTTCACCTCAAGCAGTCCTAACGGAACTGGCATAGGGAAGCGGTGAAGTATGCTGAAACGACGAATATGGTTCAAATGGCTCTGAGCACTATGGGACTTAACTTCTGAGGTCATCAGTCCCCTAGAACTTAGAACTGCTTAAACCTAACTAACCTAAGGACATCACACACATCCATGCCCGAGGCAGGATTCGAACCTGCGACCGTAGCGGTCACGTGGTTCCAAACTGTAGCGCCTAGAACCGCTTGGCCACCCGGCCGGCGCGACGAATATGGCACAAAGTGTTGGGCCTCCGCAGCCCATCACAGAGCGTGGAGGGTGAAGGCTTCCACTCCCCGTAAAGCAGGATAGACGGTGACCTGTGCCAGAGCTGGTGCAGGTAGTAGCCTTTCGGAGAACTCTGTGCAGTGCGAATTGTTGGAAACGGAGCTCCGTTGAGCGAACGACATCGTCTATTACGATTGCAATGGGCACGGAATGATCGAGCTTGTACCGCCGTTGTTGAAACGTGTCGGCTGAGCACATAGATTTCTTTTCTCGTTACACCCAGATGATGGTCTCCGGATAGGCCGTCGTCCGGCGAACAAGCGCTCGAATCATCCACCGCGCCGTGGATAAAAGCCTGTGGTGTCACCGCCAGACACCACACTTGCTAGGTGGTAGCTTTAAATCGGCCGCGGTCCATTAGTACATGTCGGACCCGCGTGTCGCCACTGTCAGTGATAGCAGACCGAGCACCACCACACGGCAGGTCTAGAGAGACGTACTGGCACTCGCCCCAGTTGTACGGACGACTTAGCTAGCGATGCAACACTGACGAAGCCTCGCTTATTTGCAGAGAAGATAGTTAGAATAGCCTTCAGCTAAGTTAATGGCTACGACCTAGCAAGGCGCCATTACAGTTTATATTCTTTATACCATACCGTCAAGAACGATGTATACAAATGATGGATTAAAGTTAAGTATTCCAGCAGCTACGTACTTTTCTTTATAGCATTCATTACGTATCCTGTTTCAGACCTCACGCCAGCCTGCGTGAGTTTAACGCGTGCATTTCGGCCTTCTCTAGCAACATATCAAGTGGATCCCATTCTCGTCGCCACTTGATATGTTGCTAGAGAAGGCCGAAATGCACGCGTTAAACTCACGCAGGCTGGCGTGAGGTCTGAAACAGGATACGTAATGAATGCTATAAAGAAAAGTACGTAGCTGCTGGAATACTTAACTTTAATCCATCATTTGTATACATCGTTCTTGACGGTATGGTATAAAGAATATAAACTGTAATGGCGCCTTGCTAGGTCGCAGCCATTAACTTAGCTGAAGGCTATTCTAACTATCTTCTCTGCAAATAAGCGAGGCTTCGTCAGTGTTGCATCGCTAGCTAAGTCGTCCGTACAACTGGGGCGAGTGCCAGTACGTCTCTCTAGACCTGCCGTGTGGTGGCGCTCGGTCTGCTATCACTGACAGTGGCGACACGGGGGTCCGACATGTACTAATGGACCGCGGCCGATTTAAAGCTACCACCTAGCAAGTGTGGTGTCTGGCGGTGACACCACAAAAGCCAGTGTGGCCAATATTACACTACTGGCCATTAAAATTGCTACACCAACAAGAAATGAAGATGATAAACGGGTATTCATTGGACAAATATATTATACTAGAACTGACATGTGATTACATTTTGACGCAGTTTGGGTGCATAGATCCTGAGATATGAACAACCACATCTGGCCGTAATGACGGCCTTGTACGCCTGGGCATTGAGTCAAACAGAGCTTGGATGGCGTCGACATACCACTGTGCCGTGAGGGTGTTGTGGTGACAACGAAACGGGTTCTGCTATGAATTCAAATTCCACCACAGGGCATCACTCTTGGTTGTCAGTTCGTATGGCGGGCGACAGTGCTATTGGTATCCCACCTTTGTCCAAGGCGTTCCCAGACACGTCTTTGACTGAGAATCCCATTGATGGAGTAGAATTGTCTTCAGTGATGCAAACTGAGCCCCGATGACTAGGGAAGATGCATGTGGAGGCGCCCCGGACAGCCGTGGGGTACCTCCCGAAATCCAGGAGTTACCGTTTCATTTCATAGCAGGACTTCTTTGGTTGTGATCCGCTGCGTTCTTACAGCGCAGAGGTACGTCGATGATATTCTACCCCTTTTCTCCCTAACTGGTGCCGGCTCGCATCGATCAACCGATCGATATATCGCGGTAGCGGGGGGCGACCTTTGGTGGTTCTGCACGCGGGGAGCTTTGGTCAGCATAAAGGATGACAGTTGGAATTGGCGGACCGAATTTAAAGGAGCACTTGCACGATGTGAGGCCGGCTTACCTCCGCTGTCTGGAGCTGGTGGTAAACGGCTTTTGCAGAGCCCAGACCTCAGACCGCGAAGAAGGTGTCTGTGGTTAGCTGTGGTGGCGATGGGACTCTGGAAATTCGCCCGTGCCGAGCATGTGCAGATTTTGAGTGCCATTTCGCTGCCAATTCATCAAATACACTCCTGGAAATGGAAAAAAAGAACACATTGACACCGGTGTGTCAGACCCACCATACTTGCTCCGGACACTGCGAGAGGGTTGTACAAGCAATGATCACACGCACGGCACAGCGGACACACCAGGAACCGCGGTGTTGGCCGTCGAATGGCGCTAGCTGCGCAGCATTTGTGCACCGCCGCCGTCAGTGTCAGCCAGTTTGCCGTGGCATACGGAGCTCCATCGCAGTCTTTAACACTGGTAGCATGCCGCGACAGCGTGGACGTGAACCGTATGTGCAGTTGACTGACTTTGAGCGAGGGCGTATAGTGGGCATGCGGGAGGCCGGGTGGACGTACCGCCGAATTGCTCAACACGTGGGGCGTGAGGTCTCCACAGTACATCGATGTTGTCGCCAGTGGTCGGCGGAAGGTGCACGTGCCCGTCGACCTGGGACCGGACCGCAGCGTCGCACGGATGCACGCCAAGACCGTAGGATCCTACGCAGTGCCGTAGGGACACTGTTGCTCCTGGGGTATCGGCGAGGACCATTCGCAACCGTCTCCATGAAGCTGGGCTACGGTCCCGCACACCGTTAGGCCGTCTTCCGCTCACGTCCCAACATCGTGCAGCCCGCCTCCAGTGGTGTCGCGACAGGCGTGAATGGAGGGACGAATGGAGACGTGCCGTCTTCAGCGATGATAGTCGCTTCTGCCTTGGTGCCAATGATGGTCGTATGCGTGTTTGGCGCCGTGCAGGTGAGCGCCACAATCAGGACTGTATACGACCGAGGCACACAGGGCCAACACCCGGCATCATGGTGTGGGGAGCGATCTCCTACACTGGCCGTACACCACTGGTGATCGTCGAGGGGACACTGAATAGTGCACGGTACATCCAAACCGTCATCGAACCCATCGTTCTACCATTCCTAGACCGGCAAGGGAACTTGCTGTTCCAACAGGACAATGCACGTCCGCATGTATCCCGTGCCACCCAACGTGCTGTAGAAGGTGTAAGTCAACTACCCTGGCCAGCAAGATCTCCGGATCTGTCCCCCATTGAGCATGTTTGGGACTGGATGAAGCGTCGTCTCACGCGGTCTGCACGTCCAGCACGAACGCTGGTCCAACTGAGGCGCCAGGTGGAAATGGCATGGCAAGCCGTTCCACAGGACTACATCCAGCATCTCTACGATCGTCTCCATGGGAAAATAGCAGCCTGCATTGCTGCGAAAGGTGGATATACACTGTACTAGTGCCGACATTGTGCATGCTCTGTTGCCTGTGTCTATGTGCCTGTGGTTCTGTCAGTGTGATCATGTGATGTATCTGACCCCAGGAATGTGTCAATAAAGTTTCCCCTTCCTGGGACAATGAATTCACGGTGTTCTTATTTCAATTTCAAGGAGTGTATTTTGTTGAGATTCTTTCTGTGGCTCTGCGCCTTGTTTTGTTAAAGTCGTAGTGCCGTGACCAGTTTCTCCGTCCTGGAAAGTCTGCTGTGTTTGCTGTTTATGGCTGTTCGCTCCGAAAGAACTGAAGTCTTATCTTGATGGAACCAACTCTGTTTCATTATAGATGTTAGTCGCCACTGTTTGTCAAATGTGTGGAAGTTGCATGGTCTACGTTACAGAGGTAACGGTGGAGGTACATTGATCACAACTGCATGCTTGAATTGGTCATATTTCGAGTGGCTTACCTTGGACCATGTTGAGGGCTCAACTGTGTTTCGTTCTTCCTTTGAAATACAGTATAATCTAAATTAATCAGAATGTCTTTCACTATAATCATTTTAGTTGAGTATTTGCAAGACATTTTAGTGGGGTTAGTCCAATTTAATCAATGCCTTTTCATCGTAATAATTTCTGTTGAGCATTTGTGAAACCTTTTAGTGGCGTGAGTCAATTTAGTCATAGTACTTTATCTCTGTAATCATTTTACCTAAATATTTGTAAAACATTTTGTTGGGGTTGTTGGTCGACCTCCTCTGAGATATTCTATATTAAATTCTGCTAAAATAAGAATGTACCGTTCGACTGTAGTTGTTACGGGCAGCCTGATAAACAAAGTTCGACATCTGAGATTCGGTTACTTAGCTATTTGAAACAGTGGAGCCCACGTCAGTAAGAGCTGCCCGATTCGTTACTTACGACTAGTGTCATCTGCAAAACATGTTGGAAGTCAGTGAGTTTGAATTCTCTTCCATTTAAAAATAGTGTGTAATGACTGTCCTGCTGCAAAATTAGTTCAAGTAACTGTTTATCAATTAATTTTGAGGGAACGTAAGCCTAATTGGTTTTCTCGTCCCCATCATCAGAGTGCTACCCAGTTCTTAAGTGATTTGTTGCTTATCAGCGTATTCGCTGCTTATGTAGATGTTTCTTTATTTACTTATGTTCGGCTCTTAAATGGTAATATAATGAAATATGTGCCTCCCTTTGTGAAGCAGTGCACTATTACTAGTTCTCCAACGTTCTACATCTACATTTATACTCCGCAAGCCACCCAACGGTGTGTGGCGGATGGCACTTTACGTGCCACTATCATTACCTCCCTTTCCTGTTCCAGTCGAGTATGGTTCACGGGAAGAACGACTGCCGGAAAGCCTCCGTGAGCGCTCGAATCTCTCTAATTTTATATTCGTGATCTCCTCGGTAGGTATAAGTAGGGGGAAGCAATATATTCGATACCTCATCCAAAAACGCACCCTCTCCAAACCTGGACACCAAGCTACGCCGTCATGCAGAGCGCCTCTCTTGCAGAGTCTGCCACTTGAGTTTGCTAAACATCTCCGTAACGCTATCACGCTTACCAAATAACCCTGTGACGAAACGTGCAACTCTTCTTTGGATCTTCTCTGTCTCCTCTGACAACCCGACCTGGTACAGATCCCACACTGATGAACAATACTCTAGTATAGGTCGAACGAGTGTTTTGTAAGCCACCTCCTTTGTTGATGGACTACACTTTCTAAGGACTCTCCCAATGAATCTGAACCTGCCACCAGCCTTACCAACAAATAATTTTATACGATCATTCCACTTCAAACCGATCCGTACGCATACTCCCAGATATTTTACAGAAGTAACTGGTACCAGTGTTTGTTCTGCTATCATATAATCATACAATAAAGGATCCTTCTTTCTATGTATTCGCAATACATTACATTTGTCTATGTTAAGGGTCAGTTTCCACTCCCTGCACCAAGTGTCTATCCGCTACAGATCTTCCTGCATTTCGCTGCAATTTTCTAATGCTGTAACTTCTCAGTATACTACAGCATCATCCGCAGAAAGCCGCATGGAACTTCCGACACTATCTGCTAGGTCATTTATATGTATTGTGAAAAGCAATGGTCCCATAACACTCCCCTGTGGCACGCCAGAGATTACTTTAACGTCTGTAGACGTCTCTCCATTGAGAACAACATGCTGTGTTCTGTTTGCTGAAAAAATATTAAATCCAGCCACACAGCTGGTCTGCTATTCCGTAGGCTCTTACTTTGTTTATCCGACGACAGTGCGGAACTGTATCGAACGCCTTCCGGAAGTCAAGGAAAATAGCATCTACCTGGGAGCCTGTATCTAACATTTTCTGGGTCTCATGAACAAATAGAGCGAGTTGGGTCTCACACGATCTCTGTTTCCGGAATCCATGTTGATTCCTACAGAGTTGATTCTGGGTTTGCAGACATGATACTCGACCAAAAAACATGTTCTAAAATTCTACAACAGATCGATGTCAGAGATATAGGCCTATAGTTTTTCGCATCTGCTCGACGACCCTTCTTGAAATCTGGAACTACCTGTGCTCTTTTCCAATCATTTGGAACCTTCCGTTCCTCTAGAGACTTGCGGTACACGGCTGTTAGAAGGGGGGCAAGTTTTTTCTCGTATTCTGTGTAGAATCGAATTGGTATCCCGTCAGGTCCAGTGGACTTTCCTCTGTTGAGTGATTTCAGTTGCTTCAGTTTTTAGTCTGTTGTAGTTGACGTTGTACCGCACCTGCCCCATCCCGTGGGTGGCGAGTCAAAGCCAGCCAGCCTGTCCGTCGGGTTAAAAATGGTTCAAATGGCTCTGAGCACTATGGGACTCAACTGCTGAGGTCATTAGTCCCCTAGAACTTAGAACTACTTAAACCTAATTAACCTAAGGACATCACACACATCAATGCCCAAGGCAGGATTCGAACCTGCGACCGTAGCAGTCGCGCGGTTCCAGACTGAAGCGCCTAGAACCACTCGGCCACGACGGCCGGCTCCGTCGGGTTATCCCGCCTGTCGCGGGGCTCAGTTGCGTCTGTATAGCTCCAGGTTCTGAAATTATGTCGCCAACGGACGTGGCGCATTGTTTGTGTTGCTACTGTTGTCAACAAATATGGTCCAGTCATGTAAGATTTAAAAGTCAATTGAAAAATTTTGTAAATGTTAAGGTTTCGATTATTAATATGCAGCTTGGCTGACTTCACATACATGTTAATGTTTGACAGAACGCTTAGTTTCTTAATTGTTTAAGAGCTCTTTTGTTGACGTCAATTGCTGATCTAATTCCTTCGCCATAATTTGACAAGCTGTTTAATTTCTTACTTGTTTTTAATAGCTATTTTACTGACGTCATGAGCTGTGGACTCTGTAACGCATTACTATCTTTACGACGTTACTCGTCGAGCCATATACGTTATCTCACATTTCTAGCTGCTCCTCTCACATAAATAAAGATAAAAATTGAGAAATTCAGAGTCGCCACCAGCCTAAGCACTTGCTAACCATTTAGAAAAAAACGGAGCTGGAAAATTATTAATTTAATTACTTTAATAATTTAATTACAAGTACGCAAATTTCTTTAATCAGCCAGATAAATAGCACTCCATGTCGTGCATGAAGCAACTTCATTAATTCAGGAATGGGAATCAGAGTAAGGGGGCAAGATCGACACCAAAGAATTTATCTTTCACGTAAATTATTTATTGTAACTAAATAGTTGGTTGCAGATCCTAACTACACGTAACTGGTGCCTGACTCGAAATATTTAAGTAAGAATTCCCTGAGAACGTAACAGAGCACAACTTAACTACAGCAAGAAGAAACAGAAAACGGGGGTGGGAGACAATGATTCTATCATCTCCTTTGCATTCATACCATAAAAATATCTCAATGAGATTCGCATTACGATTGTACGCATGCACTATTCTGGACAGAGGTTTAACGAATGGACGAGGTTGTGCGATAATTATTCAACATACCAACTGCGTCTGCTGCTTGCAAATGGCCGAACTAGAGCGCGTGGTGCACTCCGAACCAAACTGTTACGCTGCTTTGTAGAAAGCGCACGAAAGAACAGGCCGTGATAAACTGCAGTTTCCAACCGAGGCAAGACGCAACCGTACGGCGCACTCCACACTCTGCTGGCGCTGTACGTGCTGCCTCTAAGATCACTCTTCACCGACTGACTTTGCTCGCGCCCGCCAAAGCGCGCCAAACGTTTCCGCTCGCACCTTTTCCTACGCTTACACAGCTTTCCGTTCCTGACAGAACTAATCCATCTTTTATACTACGCATATCTCATACAGCCCTTAGTGAGTGCCAGTAACTATTACATACATAATTACATTATAACACATTTTTACATTTAATAATTATAACAAATAGATATCTTTACAATATTTACAAGTAAATATTACACCCTTTTTCTTAATATGTGCATTCATTTTGACAAATAACATACTATGTATTTACCTTAATACTGTTCAAAAGTTACCATATATATATATATATATATATATATATATATATATATATATATATATATATATATCAGTTCATGACATCCATCTTTACAACTTTCCTTTTTCTGGCGGACACACGTCCAGATTGTCCGTTCTCAAAATTCTGGCATCTCTCTCTCTCCACATCCACCACTGCTTGCCGCTCACCTCCAACTGCACAACGCTACGCGCTGTTCACATCCAACTGCCCAACACTACAATAGCGAATATTCCAACAATGCCAACCAGCCACAGTCAGTGATTTTCATACAGAGTTCTACGTGGCGTTACCAACATAAAAACCTAAACAGCCTACTTACAACACTTCCTAACATTTAAATTTAGTTTCGATGCTAGCAAATATGTCTCAGGACTATGTTTGTTGCTGTTGCCAGTCTACGTTTTATATTTTCTGTTTTTCGTCTACCGTAAATTATTTTACTGCTCAAATAACAAAAGTCGTCTATTTCTTTCTAACCTAATTCTCTCAGTATCATCTGACGGAATGAGGGCAAAAATTGTTGAGCGAGCAAAGGCCTGATTACGAGTACAATAAGCTGGTTCGAATTGACGATAGATGCTGTAGTTAAGCTGAGATAAAGATGCTTGCACAGGACGGTTTAGCGTGGAAAGGTGCAGCTAACCAGTCGTTGGCCTAAATACCACAACAACAACACATACAGGACGATTCAACAGGAATGTCACGTAACTAGCGAGGTGATTCTACAGGTGAAGTCCTATGAACATGGCTGCGATTTTCGATCGTTACGGAACTGGGGAAAATTGAAGACTAGACACATCGATGAATAAATATGCAGGCAAGTGCGAATATTATTTGCCGAAATTTGTAGGCGCTGTGATAGACAGAATAATGGTGGGACAGATGATTGATCCATGTGCGTGTTGTGCTTCTTAATTGAGCAATTCCATTGTGTCTGTGAATACCAACGGGAGGAGGAGGAGGAAGAGGTTAATGTTTAACGTTCCGTCGACAACGAGGTCATTAGAGACGGAGCACAAGCTCGGGTGAGGGAAGGATGGGGAAGGAAATCGGCCGTGCCCTTTCAAAGGATCCATCCCGGCATTTGCCTGAAGCGAATTAGGGAAATCACGGAAAACCTAAATCAGGATGGCCGGAGACGGGATTGAACCGTCGTCCTCCCGAATGCGATTCCAGTGTGCTAACCACTGCGCCTCCTCGCTCGGTGAATACCAATGGGTCATGAAGAATACGCAGACATGTTGTTTGTGTATGGGTAATGTAATGACAGTGCCTGTGTGACTGCGATAGAATGCCATAGATGTTTCGCTGATCGACGAACTCGTGTGAATCCGGAACACTGCCCAGTGTACACGTAACATCAAGACGTGAGGCCGCCCAGTCATCTGAGGAAAGGGAGGACATTATTGCAATGCTACAAAGGAATCCCGTCACGAGTACACGGTGCATTAGTAGTCAGGTCCATACTCCAGAAGCGTCGGTGTGGAGTATGTTACGTTCTGGGGGACTTGTACCCATTCCATGTTTAGCCTGTGCAACACCTGCATCCAGGTGCCTCAGTAAGCAGACAACAATTCCTTGATTGGTTGGCTGTACACAAAGACGTCGTGCAGTACACTCTATTTACACAAGGGCTACATTTACACACAATGCTATCATGAACATCCGAAATTCTCCTACATTGGTGATGGAGGACCCATGTGACACTAGAGAAACAAAATTCCAAGTTAGTTTGTCAGTGAATGGCTGGTGTGGTACGACTGATGACCTGGTGATAGGGCCCGCGTTCCTGTCAAATAGCATGACAGCCGCAGCATACGCACATTTCCTGATAGAGGACCTACTTGCACTTTTAGGAGATGTGACATTAGAAATGGCGAATGTACCTGCAAGATGATGGATCACCGCTGCACTGTACCAGACAAGTATCGCAGACTCTGAATAACACATTTCCTTGACGTTGACTGGCCGTGGCGGAACCATTAACTGACCTGACGGGTCACCGGACCTAACCCCGTTAGACTCATGTTTATGGGGCTTGTTAAATGGTGCCGGGGGCGGGGGGGGGGGGGGGGATACACGTGAACAATTTGTCGTTCGCATCAGCACATCAGTGACGCTGTAGCCCGTATTAAGGCGATATGACGTTCGATGTGCAGTACAAGACACCCTCCAACGCAATGACAAGTGCCTGGGATTGGTGGGATATTTTTTGAATATGTCTTGTAAGGTGGATCAATCATTTGTCCCACCACTATTCTGTCCACCACAGCGCCTACACAGCATTTCGGTAAGTAGTATTCCCACTTGTCTTCATAATCGTTAATGGATATGTGTACTCTTCGACTTGCTTCAGTTCCGTGACGATCGGAAGTCGGACACATATTCATAGGACTTTTTCGATTTATTTTCACTTAACAGAATCACCTCACAAATTATGTGACGTTCGTTCTGAATCACTCTGTATATCAGACTTGAATGGCTCTGAGCATTATGGGACTTAACATCTATGGTCATCAGTCCCCTAGAACTTAGAGCTACTTAAACCTAACTAACCTAAGGACATCACACAACACCCAGTCATCACGAGGCAGAGAAAATCCCTGACCCCGCGGGGAATCGAACCCGGGAACCCGGGCGTGGGAAGCGAGAACGCTACCGCACGACCACGCGCTGCGGACATATACCAGACTTAAAAAATATATATACTACGAAATAAAAAGCTGTGAAACGTTGGCGAAAACTTCTTATTTCTTATGTAAAATGAACATTTTCATTATGTAATGTTCTTACCAAGCTTTGGTAGTCCGCAGCGCGTGGTCTTGCGGTAGCCTTCTCGCTTCCCGCGCACGGGGTCCCGGGTTCGATTCCCGGCGGGGTCAGGGATTTTTTCTCTGCCTCGTGATGACTGGGTGTTGTGTGTTCATCATCATTTCGTCATCATTGACTCGCACTACAAAGGACTTGCAATACTGCGGCCGAACTGCCCCGCATGGGGCCTCCCGGCCAACAATGCCATACGATCATTTCATTTCATTTCGTGTCCGGCGCCGGTAGCTGAGTGGTCAGCGTGACAGAATGTCAATCCTAAGGGCCCGGGTTCGATTCCCGGCTGGGTCGGAGATTTTCTCCGCTCATGGACTGGGTGTTGTGTTGTCCTACTCATCATCATTTCATCCCCATCGACGCGCCGGTCGCCGAAGTGGCGTCAACTCGAAAGACGTGCACCAGGCAAACGGTCTACCCGACGGGAGGCCCTAGCCACACGACATTTCATTTTCATTTCATTTCATACCAAGCTTTGGTAAGCTAACACGGAGCCATGATAGTGACACCGAAAGAAATAAATCTGCAAGAAAAATCTGCAAGTGATTGATCAGAGGTACACGGAGAAATAATAGGGTATAGTTAGCAGGAGAGAGGCAAAATGAAATAAATAAATAAAAAATAAAAGAAACGCTGGAAGTTAGGAAGGCGACGGTAACGTGACAGTCTGCAGGCTCTCTTAGCCGTTTCCACTGGTGCTAAAATGTTCCGAATCGTTAGGTCGCGTCATGATCCTCTTCAAAATTCTTCACTACTCAACGTTTCCATCTGTCTGCTGCGATGTTCATCGGGATTCCCACGTGGTCCCTGAGTGCCTGAAAATTTATGAATGCAACGGCGGTTTCCGAAATCCGGTCGTTCGGCCATCAGCTTGCCTTCCTGCACTGTGATAGGGGCCGATCGTACATCAGTGCTGTGAAAGTCATACATACATTTACTGAAGTACAAATCCTTAGACCATTATAACTTAGTAGGTAAGTTAGTGAAATTATTTTTAAATCATTAACCACACGCATAAATCTGATGGAATTAATAACGTTGATGAAATTTGATAATTATTGTATAAATTCAATTAAAGTTTACTTCAAATAAATCACACACTTGCGAATGGTAGCTTTACACAGCCTCGGATTCAGACAAAAAAAAAGATATATAATAATTAACGTATTGTAACAGAGCAAAGCAAATGGAATACGTGCGTGCAGAGTCCATTTTGCAGCCCATTAATTACAAAATTTGATAGAAAACACTCATACTTCGAAAGCACAGTGTCTCCACTAATAGTAACGTAAATCTAATAATAATAGAAAAGAAAAAACAGCAGTGCAAAAAGTCCATTACACACGAGTCTCACTATTAACTACATTAAAATAGACAAAGTTCAGCTGCTACAAGTCCCCCAAATAATGTACGTATCGACGCTCAGAATCAATCACCAAACCAGTGAAGAATGAAATGCCTGTGCTCATCAGAATTATTCTAAGTCCAAGGATCACCACCCGAACAAAGTGTTTTAGTACCGTGACTACTTCGCCATCCAGACTATATCGACCACGGCTATGCACAACCATCCATACGTTACCTCTCGTAAAAGTCGAAAGTATCTCCAGATGAAGGACTGAACACCAAAGACGGAAGACTAAGGGACCACATGCACGCTGGTGTTCGCCCTTAAATACTTTCAATTACGTCGCACGCTACTGAATCGATGTTAAATATTGAAAGAATGATGGTCATTCAGAAATAAATCCGTCTGTCTGTAAATCCGAGTACTGGAATATTCTCACAATTGTTACGGTCATTTTAAGACCTCTCCTTACAAAAATAATACACTATCACTTGAGTTAAGACCTAAATTCCTAAACACATTTACATCCGGTTTCACAAAATTAAAACAATTTCGCTAAACTGACTTGCGGCTAACTTGAAGAAAGTCTGTTCTTGTGTCCTCTACATACTGATATTTAATGCAGATGTTCTACACTACTGGCCACTAAAATTCCTACACCACGAAGATGACGTACTACAAACGCGAAATTTAACTGACAGGAAGAAGATGCTGTGATATGCAAATGATTAGCTTTTCAGAGCATTCATACAAGGTTGGCGCCTGTGGCGACACCTACAACGTGCTAACGTGAGAAAAGTTTCCAACCAATTTCTCATACACAAACAGCAATGACCGGCGTTGCCTGGTGAAACGTTATTGTGATGCCTCGTACAAGGAGGAGAAATGCGTACCATCACGCTTCCGATTTTGATAAAGGTCGGATTGTAGCCTATCGCGATTGCAGTTTATAGTATCGCGACATTGCTGCTCGCGTTGGTCGAGATCCAATGACTTTTAGCAGAATGTGGAATCGGTGGGTTCAGGAGGGTAATCGGAACGCCATGCTGGATCCCAACGGCCTCGTATCACTAGCAGTCGAGATGACAGGCATCTTATTCGCATGGCTGTAACGGATCGTGCAGCCACATCTCGATCCCTGAGTAAACAGATGGGGACGTTTGCAAGACAACAACCATCTGCACGAACAGTTCGACGACGAGTGAAGCAGCATGGACTAACAGCTCGGAGATCATGGCTGCGGTTACCCTTAACGCTGCATCACAGACAGGAGCGCCTGCGATGGTGTACTCAACGACGAACCTGGGTGTACGAATGGCAAAACGTCATTTTTTCGGATGAATCCATGCTCTGTTTACAGCATCGTGATGGTCGCATCCATGTTTGGCGACATCGCGGTGGACGCACATTGGAAGCGTGTATTCGTCATCGCCATACTGGCGTAGCACCCGGCGTGATGGTATAGGGTTCTATTGGTTACACGTCTCGGTCACCTCTTGTTCGCATTGACGGCACTTAGAACAGTGGACGTTACATTTCAGATTTGTTACGACCCATGGGTCTACCCTTCATTCGATCCCTGCAAAACCCTACATTTCAGCAGGATAATGCACGACTGCATGTTGCAGGTCCTGTACAGGCCTTTCTGGATACAGAAAATGTTCAGCTGCTGCCCTGGCCAGCACATTCTCCAGATCTCTCACCAACTGCAAACGTCTGGTCAATGGTGGCCGAGCAACTGGCTCGTCACAATACGCCAGTCACTACTCTTGATGAACTGTGGTATCGTGTTGAAGCCGCATGGGCAGCTGTACCTGTGCATGCCATCCAACCTCTGTTTGACTCAGTGCCCAGTCGTATCAAGGCCGTTATTACGGCCAGAGGTTGTTGTTCTGGGTACCGATTTCTCAGGATATATGCAACCAAGTTGCGTGAAAATGTAATCACGTGTTATTTGTAGAATAATATATTTTTCCAATGAATACCAGTCTATCATCTGCATTTCTTCTTGGTGTAGCAATTTTAATGGCCAGAGTTGTACTTTCTGTTATTCACACGTCCGTAGCCATTTAATGTATCTTTTATTAATAGATTTTTACATAAATAATCATTTAAAGTACACTGCGCAAACAATTGCAGTATAACTTTTTTCCAAACTCCGTAGTTGCCCCCTATTGCGACAGATACGTGTAAAGTGCTGCCTATATCCTTCCTCTGTAATGGTACCAAAGTGAGCCGTCCTGTGACGTCACCGTCGGGCTCGGTGACGCTTCCAACAGTAAGGTTTCAAAAACACGCTAACGAAAAGGCCAGAGGTCAGAATTTCATGTAACGGAAATGAGCGTTTGGCGTCATTGGCCGGGAGGCCCCTTGCGGGCCAAGTCCGGCCGCTTTGGTGCAGGTCTTACTGCATTCGACACCACATTGGGCGACCAGTGAGCCGGATGAGGATGAAATGATGATGAAGACAACGCAACACCCAGTGCCTGAGCGGAGGAAATCTCTGACCCAGCCGGGAATCGAACCCGGGCCCGTAGGACGGCAATCCGTCATTCTGACCACTCAGCTATCGGGGCGGACAGAATTTCATGTAAGATGCAAGCTGCATTAATGAAGTCATATTGGCGTAAAATTTCACCACAGTTGTGCGCGCGACTGTGTCACACGATGGAAAAGTCATCCCGTCTCTTCTTACATTTCAACCCCTTCTTTGTACGCCTTTTCGCTCTGCTCAAAGACCAGCGTTGAATCACACTGTTGCGTTATGGTTTCCCAAGGAAAATATTTCAGACATACAATCGCTCACCATCGACACGAATACGTCTCAGGGGGTAGCACGAAGAGCGTAAAGAAACCACGACTTCACTTGGGGAGTTGTTTCCCACACATTTCGCGAGCGAAAACGACGGTACACAATGCAGTAATGAACAGGACGACGTTCTTGTCAACGTTTGACATTGCTGCCGCCGCCTGCACGACTCAGTGATGTTCTAAGAACACCGTGGGGCTACAAATCCAATGAAAACGATCGCACCTCTTTGTAAGGTAGTGCGACCACAGTTCTTGCTCTGGTGCATACCGTCGAATGTACACGGTCGAATCATTTGGGAATGTTCAAAACCACCCGATGAAATTTGACCGCGATCGGAAGCAGCAAACGTTCGTGCTTCTTTAGCTCTCCTGCTTCGCACCCTCAAGTGGCGTGATTGCGGGGTGGTGCGCTAGAATGACACTAGCGTGAATATAAAGGCAAAGGGTCCATCTAAGGACCTCCCTGTTCGGCAACATCCTCGGTGCCATCCGGGGATCTTTCTCAGGCATTTTAATAATCCTCCTGCAAGCAGGTGGCTTAACAGCCGTCAAGAAACGTATAATATGCATGATTGACCACCACATCCTTATTTATTTAAAATCCAGGTATCGACCGACTTCAGCCACAGACCATTTTCACGGATTAGGGTTAAAACAGTACAGGCCATAACAGCGCATCTGTCGTTACTTAGATAATGACGACGTCTCATACGTACAGCATACTATGAATTCCAGGATAACACATAGGACTTTGAAAGGCAAACACACTAATCATTGCTTCCTAGGCGCCGGCCTGACAGGCGTCCCTTTCGGCACCTCTTAGATTTAGCACGCGGCCTCCAGGCATTACACAGTAGTTCAGCGACTTGGCGTCACTCAGTTCACTGCTGTCAAAATGGCTGCCTGTGACACCAGCGTCGTCTATTTAGGTGCTCACACCAGGTGTCAGTGCAACAAATTTGACTGCCCTCATTTAGTTTTTGCTTATTTAGAACTTTGATTGTATTTATATTTTTTAACAACAGTCCAGTCAAATAGTAGATATACCTTGCAAAAGGTGGGGTAGAAGAGTTTATTTTTTCAACTCTTTCATATGGTTGGAAAGATTAGATAACCGAGTTTTTCCAACAAACTTTCGCTTGGGAAAACTTTCTGCAGTCAAAAAACTTCGAAAATTTCGGACTTTTTCAGTTTTTTGAAATATCTCAGTTTTTTTGCTCCTATCGCTTTAAGGTCTAATTTCTTTTTTAAAGAGCACAAAATTCTCTACAAATTTGATTCTTGCCATTTTTTTCTACTCCCAATATCTAAGGCGCTACAGCGTCTCAAAAAATACTAATTTTTCAAATTTTGAGCATAGTGGCAAGATTCCTTATTTTTGAACAATATTTTTTCAGTTTCTGTTTGCGTAGTATAAATACATTATACATCATGTTATATGTTGGAATTTACCACCTCACTTTCAGGTATTCAATTTCTCTGTATGCAACATGAGGATTGCTGGGCACCCAACTATTGTGATTCTCACATCACTACCTGAAGTTCACTATGGGCCAGCTCAGCCCTGATATTTGTAAAACTATAAATATAAAAATACATCATTAAGAGACGTAGACACACACACACACACACACACACACACACACACACACACACACACACACACACACACACAAATAAATTGTCTCAGGAAACTGGACTATTATTAGCTGCAATAGGCAACCTAATTAGGTAGGTAATTATTCTTGTGTATAAAAGCCACACAGTTGACATTAAAAATAAGTAGCTTTATTACAATTAAAATGCATTGTCAGTTACTAAAAAATGTTGACAGTTCTGGGTGTGTAATACATGTAATACCGCACTTTAGCGCACTTGAGACAGATATGAGTATCACTTCCAATGTTTTGATGGGCTAGGTTCCTCAGTGTCACCAGAAATACCTTGAGTTACGGATTTAGGGTCTGTACATAGAGTTGATCCCTGATTGACCTCTTCTTTAAACAGCGAGTCAGCCTCAGCAAGCTCGTTGATTTCGTCAGCGGTTTCCTCAACATCCTCGATAACATATTCTTCACTGTCTTCATATAAAAATTTTGGCACGTTTTCACAGTTAACCCCAATACATTTCTTGCAAATTGAAGAACATTTCAAACCCGATTTTCTGCAGGAGCACGCTCCGCCACAGTTCAGCTTGCATGAGCATGAAACAATGTGAAGAATTGCTTCAGGTGCTGGATCTTGGCTCATTATAACGGGTATTGGATCGTGGTCACTGTGATTCCAGCCCCATTTTTCAGGAGGTTTCCAGTTTCCCATCCAACTTTGGACTTGTTGGTAAGTCCGCAACGAATGATGTTGTGCAGCATCTTGTGTAGGTGGCAACCGTGCAAGATTCAGTTTGCTTTTTGTGGCAGACTTGGCGAATAGCTGGTACCGTAAATGGTCTAGTGTGTGAGAACTGCTGCCACCTCCACTATACAATGCGATAGTAACCTGTTCTCCTGCTGTTATTATTTCTTCAAGGGTAGCATGTGGTTTATTGAACGTGCAAAGCGCTGAGGTTAGGTGTTCATTTTTCGCAACAATATTGCAGCACTTAATTTTTCCTTGACCAAAAAAAGCGGATGTTGTATCACATCCGCTAAAGGCGTGAGTGAACAGAATATATTCACTGTCAAACTTGTAAGATGCAGTGGAAAACCACTTGTCTTCTGCATTTCCTCTTCCTGGCTTTAAGAAAAATAAGTTTTCAATGCCTTGCCCCAAACCGGTCATGAGTACATGCAGGTCAACATCTTCTCCTACAATGACAACACTTCCAAAATCTTTGGTTCTTGAAATGGCAGATGTTACAATCATAACGTCAGCATCTTCTTGTGCCTGGTGCACTTCAATGCTACACTCCAGAAATTCCTTTTTAAGAATCGTGATCAAACGCATCTAGTTTCGTTCGTTGTACAAGAACTTGTCCTGAGGGACTTGGTTCACCATCTCTGGTTGAACCACAACGTCAACCGAAGAATGTTGTTTGGACCTACGAATCCTCTCAGCACTCTTTGTGCTCTATTTGTCTCCCTCACATGGATACCCATCAAATACAATAGCAAATTGAGATCCAAAATGACGTTGCAGGTAAGAAACATAGCTTTGGGCTATTGACTTGAAGCAAACATTTCGAGTCCAAGTCACTTTGTGGATAAGGTACCCTCCATCAATGGCAAAAAATTTACTCGGTCCACCTGACTTCACATCTTCCACTGGAACGAAGGCATTGTAGAATGAAGATTTTGTTCCTTTTCGCATGCCTTTTTCTGAGAATAGGGACATTGGGTAAGAAAATGTACGGCACCTGCATGCAATCGTATTACATATTGTAACACAAATAAACTTCTCGCAATCCGACGTGAATGTGTTCGTAGTTACTGAATATGACGCTGTTTGTCCTGGCCCTGCAGCAGAGTGAGATGGTAAATTCCAATGAATAACATGATGAGTAATATGTTTATACTACACAAATAGAAACTGAAATAACAGTGTTCAAAAATTAGGTGATTTGCCACTTTGCTCGAAATTTGAAAAATTGGTATTTTTTGACGCCCTGTAGCGCCTTAGATACTGGGAGTAGAAAAAAATGGTAAGAATCAAATTTGTAGAGAATTTTGTGCTCTTTAAAAAAGAAAATAGACGTCAAAGGGATGGGAGAAAATGAAACTGAGATATTTTGAAAAAAGTCCGAAATTTTCGAAGTTTTTTGACTGCAGAAAGTTTTACCAAGAGAAATTCTGTTGGCAAAACTTGGTTTTCTAACCTGTCCAACATTATGAACGAGTGAAAAAAATAAAATCTTCTACCCCATCTTTTGCAAGGTACAGGCTTTTTTTCTGACAGTTTCACTGGACTATTAAGGCTCCTCGTGGTTTTAGGGACAACCCTATTCAGAAAACGAAAGGAAATGACGGATCTGAAACGCTTGCTGATGACGACAATTACTGAGATGTTCTTACTGACCGAGCGAGGTGTCGGAGTTGTTAGCACACTGGACTCGCATTCGAGAGGACGACGGTTCAATCCCGCGTCCGGCCATCCTGATTTAAGTTTTCCGTGATTTCCCTAAATCGCTTCAGGAAAATGCTGGGATGGTTCCTTTGAAAGGGCACGGCTGACTTCCTTCCCCATCCTTCCCTAATTCGATGAGACCGATGACCTCGCAGTTTGGTCTCCTCCCCCCAAATCAACCAATCAACCAACGTTCCTACTGAGAATTAAGATCCAGATGTCAATGAATACTTGTGTGGTTCTGAGCACGATTCTATTGACAGTGATACCATCAGACCAGTAAAGAAGCGTAAGGTGGTAGTGTTTTCAAATGATTCTAATAACGGCGATGAAGTTGATTCTGTTCTTGTGATTTATTCCCATTTTCTTAATGTTAACGTTTTCGAGACGGCGAGCGAGTCTCACTCGAGGCACTACCGAACTGGGACTCGGAGGCCATCCCCGACGTGTTAATGTCTGTTGTCCAGTGAAATACGCATAATTAAAAATAGCTGTATCTTTCTTAATACTTACGTAGTATTTTGTTTAAAGTTGAAATAAGTTCGTGCCATCGCCACTACTTTTATGGAGTATTTGGTTTCATTGTGACATGTTTGTAAGATCTGTTACTTAGTTGCGATGAAAATACCGTCTTTTACCCTGTTCACTGTCTTCTCCAGCCACCTCTCCCATGTCAGCGTGGACCTCGCGGGGGAGATCTCGCGCTCACTGGCCACTTTGCTTACCCGAGACCGCCGCAATGACAATTAAAGCCGTGCTCGTAATGTCACACACTCTGCGTGCAGCCATCCAGGAATACCTGTAGAATACTGAACAAGATTTGAGCAGAGGGATCGAAACGTTGAGCACTGAAGTGATGTGAGAGGTATATGATGTAGCCTTAAGACTCGCGAGATTTTATTATCAGTGATGGTTCGTAGCTGGAAGGGAGGAAGGGAGATAGAATATGCCGAGAGCGGAGCTGTATTGTTGATAGCAGGAAGAGACTTAAGCTTCTCCCGAATGCGTAGTCGTGACACGCAATTTGCTCCACGTACGTAAAACTGTATTCGAGAAATAGATCGATTAAGATTACTATATGACCTTTTTTTAATAAAATAACAGCTTGTTTTTTAATATTTCTCCTTATGTTGTGTGTGTTATTTACTGTCCTGATATGTAGAACCAGATGTAATACCTGCGTGTATTTTTTATTCGCTGAATTGGTTTACAAAACATACTGTCTTCCCCGGTGGCGATTCATCGCCCGTGTCTCAAGGACAGAATCGTCCTACAATGATATGAAAAACATGATGCATGGGGGCTTAATTAAATAATGAAAATAATTTTTAAATTTTTAGTCGCTGTATGTCCGATTACGAGGTCTCGTAAACGGTTGGCCCTGACTAGTATTTGTACGCAATCTGACTGCATAGAATAACAACAAAGAATGAAAGAAAATTTTCGTTAACACAATTAATTAATTAAGTCCCCAGAAACTATAAAACCTACGAAACCAAAACACAAGTGTAATTGTTCTGTGTGTGGGAGTGTGATTCAACGTACACATCTGGCACGGTTCTTCTTCAACAAGACAAGAAATTTTAAATACCATTTATACTGAAGTAATTAAAAAAAATTGAAATACTATAATTGCGCAAGAAAACCAGAACTACACTCTAATACAAGAACACAAGCCAGATGCTTTGTTGACTGAACCTGTAATGACGCATTATTTAAGATATTGAAATAATAAAAAGAAAAGGAATTTTTTTTACCTTCATATATATTGACGAAAAGCACTCTGATCATTACAATATCTCCATTAGAACAACATCTGCTGTCTATCCCATCAAACAACTGCATAAAACATGGAACAAGCATTCCCTACTACAACATCTCAACACCGACTCGCTACCACCTCTCAACAAGCGCTCTCCACTACGACTTCTCGACAAGCACCCTTCACTACGACATCTCAGCAAGCACTCACTACTGCCACATTTCGACAAGCACTCCCCACCACGACTTCTCGAAAAGAACTTTTCACTACGACATCTCAGCAAGCACTGACTACTACGAGTTCTCGACAAGCACTGCCAGTGGAGGCGACGGAATAAAACTCTTTTGCGCAATCTCTGGCGCTGTGGCTCAGTGTAGCCACCTTTCATTGATAGTGACCTCACTTTGATATCTTATATGTGATGGAACACATATGGGACACCGCCCCACCAACAAATCACCGATTGGTAACACTCTCGAATTCTGTGACATTTGCATACACACTTCGAGCCATATACCTCCGGAAACAGTCAGTGGACTTGTGGAATCGATGCCACCCTGAATCCCTGCTGCATATCGTTAGAAAACTGGACCAGAACGTCCTCAACCAGACGATCATAATGTTTTGGACGGTGTGGAAGGTGCGGCGGCGCAGCTCGTGACGACTGCATCTGTGCCGTGAGCGCTGGAGAGCCGGCCAGGTGGGCACTGGACACGCTCCGACTGCGCCGGCCAGCTGGAGATGACGCACTGGAAAGGCGGCCGGAGGGACAGGCTGCGCTCGCGTCCACTCTAAGTGCACTCGGTGACACACGGCTAGTCACACTGCCTGCACGCCTTTTACTGCACATCCGCTGGTTCTTCTTTTGCACAAGTAAGTCACTGAGCCGGCGGCAGATTGCATGCCGTACGTAGTGTGCCAAGAGGAAAGATTGATATGATCGAAGGTGAAACTGGGACATTATCGTTCATATTTTTAAAAAATTTTGTAAATATTTTATTGAAACTGTTAAATCAGAAGTAGAGACATCTTGTTTGATGCGAAATCGATACTGAAACATCAAAGAGTTTTTTTGCTAACTATGCCTATCAGTAGTTAGTGCCTTCAGTAGTTAGAATCTTTCATTTAGCTGGCATTATTGGCGCTCGCTGTATTGCAGTAGTTCGAGTAACGAAGATTTTTGTGACGTAAGTGATTCATGAAAGGCATACATTATTGTTAGACAGGGCCATTCTTTGTGGGGATTACTGAAAGTCAGATTGCGTTGCGCTAAAAATATTGTGTGTCATTTTAGTGATGATCAGAATAAGTAGAGAGAGAAATGTCTGAGTACGTTCAGTTTTGCTGAGCTGTTTGAAAATCAAGTGACGTAAGAGGTTTATCAGCACAGTCATTTATATTTTTCCAAAGGGGACGTTACAGTCTTCCCTGCAGGAAATTTATGGAGGTATAATTCTCGCCATAAATTTCATTTCCACTCAGTTTGATTCTGCGTCCCTTCCCTAGTTATTCGATCTACCTGTCTCTTCTTCAACATGCTCCTGAGCAATATGTTTCAGAACCTCCTCTTCTTGTTTGAATTACAATGACGGAAAAAAGTCGCAACACAAGGAAGGAGTTATGTGACGTGAGCGAAAGTTAATAAGAGTGTTTCTACATCTGAAAGATGATGTCTGTTAAAATTTCAAGTCAGTCGTATAACCGTTTCCAGCCGAGCCCACGCGATCGTGCGGGTTCGGTTTTTATTTTTTTACGACAAACTGAATCTCTTGCCTTGCTTCCAACCGACCTGCAACGATCGTGCAGGTTGTGCGCTACGCGTTTCTCATGTTTATGTTGCCATTCGGCGCCAACAGATTGCAGCACATGTTGTTTAAGTTGATCGAGAAGTGAGCATTACGCCTGCGCTTTGTTAGTTGCTCATAATTAAATTAAATTGATTTGTTTCGGCGATTTGCTGGATCTGGTTATTTGTAATAGTGTGTACAACGTTGTGATATTGATAATTATTAGTAACTTCATACTTTGTACAGTAATTGCGCGTTAAATTTGTACTAGCACGATTGTGCGGGTTAGGCGTTGACTGTGTAACTTCATCCTCGAGTGGGTGTTGTTGATTGTGTCATTGGCCTCCCTATGTTACTGCTTTTCATACAGTTTTGAATGGGAAAGATTTTATGCACATTCCCGTTATTGTATGCAGGTTTATCAGACAGTCAAATCCGTTATGTATTAGAGGATTTCGTCAGATGAAGACGACGAGTTTGATTCTTCTCCTTCAAATATTCAGCTGGCAGACGACTCGTCTGATGATGATTTGAGTGCTGAAGAAGTTCCTGAAGAGCACAGGAGTTCACACAGTGTCCCAGAAGGTGTCAGACCACTGCTTTTTCGGAGATCAAATTTTGTTCAGAAGTTTCCTCCACCAAACACTAATTACAGTGCTGTTGATGTCAGTGACAAAGAGGTGCAATCTGAGTTACCTATTTCGTGTATAATTCCCATTTTCTTACTAAAATATGTATGAGCGCTGCACTTCCAGAACAAAGACAAAGTGCATAAAATGCAATCAGTACTTATGCTTGCAAAAGGAAAGGATTGTTTCAAATTATTTCACGAAAAGTGAAGCAGTCTGAACCATGCCTTTGTTTTACAAAATAAATAAAAAAAATTTATTATTAATTTTTTTCCGCAGAATATGATTTACAATCTATGTAACATTTTTATAATAACTAATAAATAAAAGAATAATTTTTATTCATAACTGTTCCTCAGGTAATTTATAATATCAAACAAATAGCAGGAAGTCAGAGAATAATTTTGGTGAAATAAAACCTGACCCTCACGATTGTGCTAATTGTTTTCCCGCTACATTTTTTATGGAAGAGTTTTTGTACTATTTTTCCCAGTGTCTACTATGCCCAAGTAAACAGGGAATTCAACTTTATTCACCATTTTCAAAAAAAAAGGTGTTCAGGGTTGTTGTTGTTGTTGTGGTCTTCAGTCCTGAGATTGGTTTGATGCAGCTCTCCATGCTACTCTATCCTGTGCAAGCTTCTTCATCTCCCAGTACCTACTGCAACCTACATCCTTCTGAATCTGCTTAGAGTATTGATCTCTTGGTCTCCCTCTACGATTTTTACCCTCCACGCTGCCCTCCAATGCTAAATTTGTGATCCCTTGATGCCTCAAAACATGTCCTACCAACCGATCCCTTCTTCTGGTCAAGTTGTGCCACAAACTTCTCTTCTCCCCAATCCTATTCAATACCTCCTCATTAGTTACATGATCTATCCACCTTATCTTCAGCATTCTTCTGTAGCACCACATTTCGAAAGCTTCTATTCTCTTCTTGTCCAAACTGGTTATCGTCCATGTTTCACTTCCATACATGGCTACACTCCATACAGATACTTTCAGAAACGACTTCCTGACACTTAAATCTATACTCGATGTTAACAAATTTCTCTTCTTCAGAAACGATTTCCTTGCCATTGCCAGTCTACATTTTATATCCTCTCTACTTCGACCATCATCAGTTATTTTACTCCCTAAATAGCAAAACTCCTTTACTACTTTAAGTGTCCCATTTCCTAATCTAATCCCCTCAGCATAACCCGATTTAATTTGACTACATTCCATTATCCTCGTTTTGCTTTTCTTGATGTTCATCTTATATCCTCCTTTCAAGACACTGTTCATTCCGTTCAACTGCTCTTCCAAGTCCTTTGCTGTCTCTGACAGAATTACAATGTCATCGGCGAACCTCAAAGTTTTTATTTCTTCTCCATGGATTTTAATACCTACTCCAAATTTTTCTTTTGTTTCCTTTACTGCTTGCTCAATATACAGATTGAATAACATCGGGGAGAGGCTACAACCCTGTCTCACTCCTTTCCCAACCACTGCTTCCCTTTCATGCCCCTCGACTCTTATAACTGCCATCTGGTTTCTGTACAAATTGTAAATAGCCTTTCGCTCCCTGTATTTTACTCCTTCTACCTTCAGAATTTGAAAGAGAGTATTCCAGTTAACGTTGTCAAAAGCTTTCTCTAAGTCTACAAATGCTAGAAACGTAGGTTTGCCTTTCCTTAATCTTTCTTCTAAGATAAGTCGTAAGGTTAGTATTGCCTCATTTGTTCCAACATTTCTACGGAATCCAAACTGATCTTCCCCGAGGTCCGCTTCTACCAGTTTTTCCATTCGTCTGTAAAGAATTCGCGTTAGTATTTTGCAGCTGTGACTTATTAAACTGATAGTTCGGTAATTTTCACATCTGTCAACACCTGCTTTCTTTGGGATTGGAATTATTATATTCTTCTTGAAGTCTGTAGGTATTTTGCCTGTCTCATACATCTTGTTCACCAGATGGTAGAGTTTTGTCAGGACTGGCTCTCCCAAGGCCATCAGTAGTTCTAATGGAATGTTGTCTACTCCCGGGGCCTTGTTTCGACTCAGGTCTTTCAGTGCTCTGTCAAACTCTTCACGCAGGGTGGAGACGGTTAAATGTGATGCTAGTAGCACCACTATGAAAAAGCGAATCAGATTTGCTTTAAATACACACTGTAACGGTTGTGAGCGTTAGTTATCTGTGACATTGTATGTGGTATGTTGATGTCAGTCAAGAATGGCTTTAAGGCGTCAAAGACACCACTATCAGCACCTCACCGAGTTTGAAAGAGGTTGTGTAATAGGGTTACGAGAAGCTGGATGTCCCTTCTGAGATTTTGCAGACAGAGTTGTCTGGAACGTAGCCACTGTACATGACTGCTTGCAGCAGTGGGCACGAGAATGCATGGTCGTAAGAAGGCCGTATCCGGACAGCCACGTGGCACTACCGAGAGGGAAGACCACCGTGTTCGACGTTTGGCTCTGGCACCTCGTACTGCATCTGCAGCAACAATTTGAACGGCAGTTGGCGCCACCACAGAACACCAATATAGTAGAAGTGCAAAGACCACGTTATTATACGGAAACACAGAACGACACCAGCGCTACTTGTGGCCTGGCTGTGAACTTCAATACGAAAAAATATGGCGTGGAAATCTCTTATATTTATTTCTAAATACGCGAATTAGATGACAATATATTTCATTTAATCTTTGAATGTGGGCCGCATAGTCCAGTAATAAAGGGTTTTTGAGATCTTGCAAAGTAATATATATAAGAAATTCAATAAAAAACAAACATTAACTACTCGTAGCTGCAGTTTACATTGTGAAAATTTTCGGAAATTACGACGTCACCTTTTGACTATGAAATTTTTTTGTAAATCTCAATATTGCGATTTTGGCCGTGTGGCCATTATCACGTGGAAATAAACGAGCTTTAGCACATGTCAGACTAAAAAATCATCTGACATTGCATGCATATATAAATGATTTTTACGTTTCCACATATCCTAAAGCACATTATATCCACTCGCATGATCGAAAGTGGAATAGTATGCTACACAAATAAATAACTACACAGCTAAAGGATAACCAAGAGGTCATTTACAAATAAATCTGTGCTACAAACCAAGGATGTACTATAAAGTTTACAAAATCCGATTTATTATTTTTTCTGTTGATTGTTATTTATGGATATTCAGTCATCTGAAATTGACCTTCTGCACAGTTCAAATAAATTTATGAAACACACAAAATACTGCTTTACATCAACTGAAAAACAAATTGGGAGCAGAGCACGTAGACACCCCATGAAAGTAGCCAAAATGTTTTTGCGAATGAGACATACAAAGAAAATGAACTGCAACACACAACTTTTTTTTTCTTTTTTCCCCAACTTGGCTGTTATTTTGGCAACACCCATCATGTTTAAATAGTGAAAGAAGATCCTGGTACAACATTTATTTTTAACATTTTTATTTATTTACTTCCTCTTTGAAAACTTTGTTTGGTACACTACTGAAAATTAACACAAATTCCCCTTGACAGCACTTTATTCATTACACTTTTAGAGTCCAATCATCACATCTAGAAAGTGTTAAGTTATGTTCCTGCTGAATTACCAGATTTTGTCATAACAAATCAAAGGCATGATTTTGATACAAGAACATGTAATTCTCTGCTTTTAACACAACATTTGTCTATGTATAGGGAGCTTACTCTCATTGTACACATAATAAACACTGAAATACAAAGTCTTTTAACATGATTTGAACTTCTTTTTAAGTTGCTGCATACACAATTTCCTCTTGTTTGTAAATTTCTTTTCTTTCACATACTTGTATATTATAAATGGAATACTTGTCTTCAGAAGTCTCTCTTCAATGCCATGTTTATTACAATTTGTTGTATGAGACAGAACAATTGTTTTTTTTTAAATTATCATGTAGTCTTGTTGTGTGACCATGACTATTTAGATACTCATACAGCTGATCAAGGAGTGCCCTTAGGAAAATCATGACTCTTTCACTTGCATATTTCAAATGAGAATGCCCCTCGCTATTCTCTTTAAATGAGGTAAACAAATGATTTTCACTCACAACAGAGGAGTAGAGACTGGTATTACATGTTTCACAATCATCTGGTACATCTAAGGCTTTTAGTACATAGCCTGCTACATAGGCTAAAGATTGTTGATCTTCTACAGTCTCAATGATACCATCTGAGTAAGAATAAATATGCTCAGGTGTATCAGTGTCATTCATCTCACATTCACTTAAATGTTCACTCCTACCACTAGCTGCCAAAAAGTGACACAAACTGCTCAAGGGAGTGTAATCATCATTTTCACAGTTACTTACACTCATGGCTTTGAAAGGCAAAGTCGTGTGATTGACAACACAAGTCTTCAGAGCTTGTACAAACTGAAAACAAGTTGGGTTTGTATTAGCAATACCATGTTGTCTTATAAAACAAAAGAAATTTTCTAAAGCATCTTGATTGAACGCCTTTAAATTTAAGTACTTAAAGTCAACCACTTTCAAGGTCTTCCACAAGAAAATAATAGACTGTAATGTAATCTGCCAACCTTTTATGAAGCTAAACATATTAGTCGTGTTTCTTCCCATTTTTAAATCTATTATTTGCCAGATGCCTATTTCCCTCAATATGCTATACCACATTTCTAAATGTGGCGAATTTTCTGATAATGCACACCTAAATTGTTTTTCATCCCTGGGGTATTGCTCATTACTGTTGAGTGAATCAAAGAGATTATCTACCTTTTCCACAAACCCAGCTGTGTGTATAGCTTAAGATGGTAATGTGTGAGTAGTAACATATGTTTCAATTGGCTCATTTGTGAGTAGAAACATATGTTTCAATTGGCTCATTTGTGCAGCAGCAACTTTTACCTTCATTTTGACATGGGAATCAGAAAAGTTAAAGTGTTGTGCTTTTAATTTGGATAGAGTTTTGAACCGTTTTTTTAATCCAAAAAGAACACTGTACTGATGTACTCAAACTTTGCTGCTTTGTGAGGTTCAAATTGAATTTTATTATCTATCAAAGCATTTCTAGTGTTTTTGAGCAGATGTGGTACATCATAAATGGTAACAATTGGTTGATTATTGACGACAAAATGAAATATACTGGGCTTCAACAAATTTACTTCACACAGTTGCTTAAGGGCCTTTTGGTTTGTTGCATTCTGGTCACATACAGTACAAACCACTTTGAACCCAATATTCTGTAGTTCACTTATGATGTGAACAATGAGTGATTTCAAATGGGTGTAGTGGAAAGTGGTTGCGGTAAAGTAATATGCTAGAACTTGTTTCCAAGTTCTGTGAATGCCTTTCAGCATAAAAACCAATGCTTGACTAGCAGCTACAGGTGATATCCATAGATTAGCTGTTTGTGTGCATCGTAGTACATACCATCATCCAGAGACATTTCATCACAAAGTAGAGCACAATACTTGTCATTTTCATGCATATTACTTACTTCCCTTGCTAAAAAGTTTAATAAAGCTGGATTAAGTCCTGTATCAAATGGTATGTGGGAAAGCACTCCCTTGAGCAGCCTGATAGATGGAAGGGAGAAGTATGTGGCCAAATATCTGTACAACCGGGGACTATGCTTATAAATAGATAAAGCAAATGCCTTATCTTGTATAGACCACCGTACTGCTGTGGGCTGCATATTGGCATTTCTTAACTGACTATTAATAAAAGTTTTAGTCACATCATTCAACTCTTCTTCATTTAACTGAAATTTCCTGTCATCATACAACTCTTTTAGAATTTTCAATTTATTCCTCTCATTCTGTAGCTGTTTTTTTTTTCAATCAACACACTCTGGAAACTGTAATTCTATGCAGTTTATACATTTTGTGTTTTCTTGGAGTTAAATCACGTTTAGAAACGCCAGATCCCATTACACCTGGACTACTTTCAATGTCATAAACAGGTGAGGATAAAAAGCTGTACTCACCATCATCTGTGCTCTGTAAAGGGGGACTGCTTCGTTGTATTACTGTAGATTTTGCGTTGTGACCTGTCTCGTGCACACTTATATTTGCACCCGATGTGGTGAAACCGCCACCACCACCACCACCACCACCACCACCAGTGTAACAGAGGTGGGTGGGGGGAGGGTGATGCAACACCAATTCCATGTGCTTTGGCGTAACACCAGGATTTAGCCTGTGTCTAGTAAAGTTCACAAAATCTGCTTCATAAAAATGATCCTCACACACATAATAATAACTACAGTTGACACCTTCATCTATATTACAGATCAATTTCCACTTCTTTAAAGTCTCACTTTTTGATGCAGCTGGAAATTTATAGAAATGTTTGTTCTTGTGTGTGGAATTTGTTTTTACATAATAACTACTCCTGCATCCGGGAAACTTGCACGAGTATTTCAATTTCAATCTCAAACTGGATTCTTCTCTTCCTGTATGATCCATCCTCATGTGTCTGAAATGTTATTCAAACCAAAAATTAGGAACGAGAAAAAAGATCAGGTATGGTTTACATTGATTAATGTTAAAGAAAACTCAATGTGAAATTAATTTCACTATCAAAAATCATATTAGCTTATGTCTAAATGCAGCTATCCTGTACCGAAGTATTGATAACTGTTATCATGGCTTGTAATCTGATGTGGTATTACTACAAAATAGTGAAAAAACGAAACAGATTCTCATTTCTACTACAGATATGCACATCACTCTCTATATAACTGCGTCAGCGTAGTTGCACTATATTCTACATTCAACACTACTTCGTTAAACAGTGCTATCAGGCAGTAGAAACACTGCTTATTGTACCATTTCAGTATATTTCAGCATCTAAATACCGTGGTAGATACCAAATTCAACTGTACATTATCAGTAGCAGTTACAGCTGTAAATCTGTATTACATTGTGCTGAGCATTAAAGTGCGAGAAGATTTCTACTGCATTGGATATTGCCACAATAATACGTGTAAATGTCCAACTGCTTGAAGGACCTGCTTTGTTGTGACTTCCAAACAAATGTCTTATTATGTGAGAACACAACCTTTGTCGATACAACAGCAACAAACACTTTTTACCTGGATAGAGTGTTATGTACTGTACAGAATATTTACTGTCGAAAACGGAAAATAGAACACACTAGAGGCATTACGAATCAATTGTAAGACGTCTAATATTTGATATGTAGTAAACGGCACAATAAATGGTACTTATTATATTACTAAGAGTACTTCGTGGCAAAAAGGAAGATGAATCAAAGCCAGAATTATATTCCATTACAGGATTCGGAAAGTTGAATACCAACTATGTCAAAAGCTGCTAGTATGGGATTCTATATGAAATACAAGGAAATATGAACAGAAATAAGAAATATACTTACCCTTTAAGTAAACTGAGCAACGGAAATTGTATTTCTTTGCAGGAACAAATATACAAGAGTCCACAGAACGTAATGTGATTATACAACCTCGTGCTCTATATGAAACAAAAGTAAAAAAGTAAATACTGAATCATCACACCATCAACTATTACGAATGCATCCAAAAATTAAGCAGAATAATAGCAACATACTTACACTGCAATTTAAACGAAAAATCACGATCACGTTGCTACGATACCAAAACAATTATGGAAGACTACGTCATCTAATAGGAACACGAGACTAGAAATTGCTACTGTTACTGGAAATTCCTATATGATTTTCACCCCCCTGGGCACCGCAGTGACCCAGCGAACTGTTACAAGTCGGTTAGACCGGTATTACACTATCAAATTTCTTTGTCAAATATCTTTGTCCAATGTCTTTGTCAAAGATATTTGATGGTGTAATAGGGAACTTTGTCAAATGTCGTCCAATATTTGATCAAATCTAGGGCCTCACTGTAAATTGGATCAAAGAAGTCGCTTGTCTTCTGTTCACTGCAATGTGACATGTTACCAAATGGAGCGCTAGCATCGCTGCATTGTGTCGTCTGTAGTGTTTTTATAAACATTGCGGGTAAATGCAATTGGTGTGTGCCGACAATTACAAAATTAATAGAGATGTATGAAGCTGATGAGGCGCTTTACATCGTGAGGCACGTTGAATACAAAAATAGATTACGAAGGTTGGAGACCTGACCTAACCTAACCTAACCTAACCCTCTCCTGTAGCAAGGAATCGGAGTGTTACAGTGAGCCTGTCTTCCGCAGATATAGCAGTTCTTAAGTGAATATTGTGCTTTGTGATATGAGGATACACTTCATTGAGCACACACAGAAACGTATGCTCATCCATTCTTAAGTAATTGATGTACAGCTTGACGTCCTCCACTATAAGCTCACGTAACAAGTTTTGTTGAATGCATTTATCGTGTTGTCGTAAAACCCACGGTTTCACCCGGGTTTATTTCCTTTCTTTCCCCCGCTTCTCTTCCGCATATGCACTCAATGCAATTCTGGTACATGGAACTGCTGCGGTTAATAACAAGTTGTTGTTGTCAGCCATCTTGAACTTTGAGGAAAAATATGATGACAGTGTAATACCCCTTCTAGCGCTACGTCAAAGATCTTTGTCAAATATATTTGACGGAATATTTGATCACATCTTTGATCAAATCTTTGACAAAGAAATTTGATAGTGTAATACCGGCCTTACTTCAAGGACAGCTCCGAGCTAGACACCCTGTGGCGTGCATTCCACTGACCCCAAACAACCGCCATTTGCGACTTCGGTGGTGTCAAGCGAGAGCTCATTGGAAGGTAGGATGGAGATCAGTCGTGTTTTCTTATGAAAGGTGCTTCCGCCTCGGCGCCAGTGGTGGCCGTGTGTTGGTTAGAAGGAGGTCGATTAACGCCCTCCAAGCAATCTGTTTTCGTGCTAGACACACTGGACCTAAACCTGGAGTGCGAATTCGTATGACAGCCAAAGCACTCTCGTGGTTATCCTATGCACCGTGACTGCAAAATTGTACTGTTGTGCTGCCATTCTGGGAGGTGTTTTCCAACAGTATAACGCTCTCCCACATATCGCGGTTGTAGCCTCACATGCTCTGTAGAGTGTCGACACGTTGGCGTACTCGACCACCAGAACTATCTCCAATCGAGCAAACACGAGACATCATAGGACGACAACTCCAGCCTCATCCACAAACAGCACTAACCGTCCCTGCATTGATCGAGTCCAACAGGCACGGAACTCGATCCTACCAACGGACGTCCAGCACCTGTACAACACAACGTGTGCACGTCTGCATGCCTGCACTCAACATTCTGGCGGCTACACCGGTTATTAATGTACCAGCACTCTTTATTTGCAATGGCCTGTCTTGTACTTACATGAACCTAGGATCTCGCTGTGTTAATCACTTAAATGTGTTACCTGGACAAATGTATTCCCTAAATTTCTTTACCTTACATTAATTAGTTTTTGCTGTTGCGGTTTATCCTTTCCGTTAGTGTATTTATCATCCCCGGTTCACTTCCATACAAAGCTACATCTCACACAACTATCTTTAGAAAATAACTCAAAATACTTAAATTTAGATACGATGTTTGTAAATTTACTTGTTTCACAACTACATTAAATACTCGTATATTCTCTTTTTCTCTTATAGTACAACAAAAATTTGTTTCTTTTGTGCCTCAGTTCCTAATCTAAATCCCAATCATCTACTTTATTCCAATGTGTTCCAATGCTCTCGTTTTATTTTGATTGGTATTCATCCTACATCCTCTTTTCAAGACTATCAATTCTATTCAACTGCCCTTCCAAATCGTTTGACGCTTCTGACTACTTTAATTACCTTTGAGGTCATAACTTACTCAGTATGCAGACTGAATAACAACGGGTATATGTTAAAACCCTACCCTCTCCCGTCAGACACTACCTCTTTTTCATGTCCTTTGACTCTCGTAGCTGGCCGCTGTGGCCGAGCGGTTCTAGGAGCTTCAGTCCGGAACCGCGCTGCTGCTACGGTCGCAGGCTCGAATACTGCCTCGGTCATGGATGTGTGTGATGTCCCTAGGTTAGCTAGGTTTAAGTAGTTCTAACAAGGGGAGGCCACGACGTTTGGAACGCGGATTTCCTGCAAACATCGTACACTCATATTACCCCATGAGGAGAACAAAATGTGTAAACAGTAGCGCGTACTTCTCAAGCGTTATTGAGAAAATCGCAAGAAAATTTCGGTCGTCAAATACATATCCAAGCGTGGCCGCTTTTACCATGAAGCTGCGGCAGCCGATTGGTTGGTGTTCAAGCACCGAAATTGCTGTATAGCTGGATCGAGTCCCGATCGTCAGTTTTTTTTTTTAATTTCAACACAGTAATTTTCTTTACTATTTATATTACAATTGATATAATGGGAAAAATACGTGTAATCGGATGAACTTTTATTAAATTTAAAATGTTATTTGGCAGTCTACAAATTTTTATTATCACAAATAATCTAATATTCATAACTTTATGTTTTCCATATTTTGACGAAAAATACCATCCTACAACTTGTACTCGTAATGTCGAAAGCGACGGTTAATTGTACATCTTTCGAAAGCCGTGTGTGCTGATCAAAACTTGCAGGTAACAGGTAGTTTCGGGCTCCTTCCAGGTATAAGGGACTTCTCAAATCTCGGACAAGCATACATTTTCAGTATCACTTTATGCGTATGGTCGTTTAGTAGTCGTTTAGTAGTCGTTTAGTAGTCGATAGTTATGAATATTACATTATTTGTAGAGAGCCAAATAACATTAATAAAAGTTCATCCGATTAGACGTATTTTTCCCATTATATTAATTGTAAGATAAATAGTAAGGAAAATCACTGTGTTGAAAGTAAAATAAAAAAAAAAACTGACGAACGGAACTCGATCCATCGACCCAGCGATTACGGAGCTTGAACGCTAACCACGCAGCTGCCGCCGCTTCATGGTAAAAATGGCCACGCGCAGATATACAGGGTGTTACAAAAAGGTACGGCCAAACTTTCAGGAAACATTCCTCACACACAAAGAAAAGATGTTATGTGGACATATGTCCGGAGACGCTTAATTTCCATGTTAGAGCTCATTTTAGTTTCGTCAGTATGTACTGTACTTCCTCGATTCACCGACAGTTGGCCCAATTGAAGGAAGGTAATGTTGACTTCCGTGCTTGTGTTGACATGCGACTCATTGCTCTACAGTACTAGCATCAAGCATATCAGTACGTAGCACCAACAGGTTAGTGTTCATCACGAACGTGGTTTTGCAGTCAGTGCAATGTTTACAAATGCGGAGTTGGCAGATGCCCATTTGATGTATGGATTAGCACGGGGCAATAGCCGTGGCGCGGTACGTTTGTATCGAGACAGATATCCAGAACGAAGGTGTCCCGACAGGAAGCAATTGACCGGCGTCTTTGGGAGCACGGAACATTTCAGCCTATGACTCGCGACTGGGGAAGACCTAGAACAACGAGGACACCTGCAATGGACGAGGCAATTCTTTGTGCAGTTGACGACAACCCTAATGTCAGCGTCAGAGAAGTTGCTGCTGTACAAGGTGACGTTGACCACGTCGCTGTATGGAGAGTGCTACGGGAGAACCGGTTGTTTCCGTACCATGTACAGCGTGTGCAGGCACTATCAGCAGCTGATTGGCCTCCACGGGTACACTTCTGCGAATGGTTCATCCAACAATGTGTCAATCCTCATTTCAGTGCAAATGTTCTCTTTACGGATGAGGCTTCATCCCAACGTGATCAAATTGAAAATTTTCACAATCACCATGTGTGGGCTAACGAGAATCCGCACGCAGTTGTGCAATCACGTCATCAACACAGATTTTCTGTGAACGTTTGGGCAGGCATTGTTGGTGGTGTCTTGATTGGGCCCCATATTCTTCCACCTATGCTCAATGGAGCACGTTATCATGATGTCGTACGGGATACTCTACCTGAGCTGCTAGAACATGTGCCTTTACAAGTACGACACAACATGTGGTTCATGCACGACGGAGCTCCTGCACATTTCAGTCGAAGTGTTCGTACGCTTCTCAACAACAGATTCGGTGACCGATGGATTGGTAGAGGCGGACCAATTCCATGGCCTCCACGCTCTCCTGACCTCAACCCCCTTGACTTTAATTTCCTGTAACAAAGTGTTTGAAGCCAAGTTGGTACGTTCTGTTGCTGTGTGTTTCCATTCCATGATGAATGTGATTTGACGAAAAGTAATAAAATGAGCTCTAACATGGAAAGTAAGCGTTTCCGGACACATGTCCACATAACATATTTTCTTTCTTTGTGTGTGAGGAATGTTTCCTGAAAGTTTAGCCGTGCCTTTATGTAACACCCTGTATATTTGACGACCGAAATTATCTTGCGATTTTCTCAATAACGCTTGAGAAGTACGCACTACTGCTCATACTTTTTGTTGTCCTCATGGAGTACTACGAGTGTACGAAGTTTGCAGTAAATCCGCGTTCCAAACGTCGTGTCCTCCCCTTGTAAGTCTAGGGGACTGATGACCTCAGATGTTAAGTCCCATAGTGCTTGGTACCATTTTTTGACTCTCATAACTACAGTTTGTTTTACATTCAAACTAGCTGACAAACCCGGCATAGCCTGGATATTAATTTCGACACTGTCATATTGGAAACGAAAACGAAAGGTGAACTGTGTGTGTGTATGTGTGTGTGTGTGTGTGTGTGTGTGTGTGTGTGTGTATGTGTGCGTGTGTGTGTTTTTTCTCTAATGACCTCGATGCCGACGGGATATTCAACCCAATGAACTGTGTTTTGTAGCGTAATATAAAAAAAATTCCTTTTCGTGTATTCTCAAAACCTTTTGGAAATTATTCAGTGTACTCGGTGTGAAGTAATCTCGGACAATTTCTGTACGCTGGGCACTGCTGCTTCGAGTGTGTACAATGCGATTTTTTGAAGGACTCTACAGAAGCGCCTTTTCGTAGCTCTATAGCCGGCTATTGTTTTCGCCTACAGTCGTTTCCACTTTGCAGTTGAAAGCTGTTAAAAGCAATGTCGATTTCAAAGATTCCCTTAAGTTGTCTCGACTGTAGTAAAGAACAAATTTTTTCAAAACTTGATGCATGTTGCAACAGTTTTTCATGCATCTCAGTCTCGGACGACCTATCTCTGATCTATGTGTCATCCAGTGATATAATTTTGTAGGTTCAAACAGCGGCATATGTGGGCACTGTCTGCCTAATGTACTGCGAACAGAGTTAGTAGCAAAGAAGTAATACATTTAAACGTCATGCACAATACGGCAGGTTATCATGTCTGCCAATGTTTGTGTTGTTATATAACTTGAACTATGTGCAGTTGTAACCTCCCCACAAAATTTTTATCTATTATTATTTGGTTGACGATTCTAATTTTTGTGTGAACTCAGAACAAAATTGGTTCCCATTTATAATCTCCGTGCACAAATGCATTCACATTTAATGTATCCACAAAATTCTTTTCTCATTTAATGTAAGCTCGAAACAGAAAAATTCCTAAACCTCATAATAATAAAAAAAAATTCAGTAACCTGGTAAAATTTGGACGACAGCAGTGCTGCGTCATGGCCCTGTAAGATCATTCTGAATAAAAAAACAAAAAAATTCTTACCTCAATAAAAACGGCGAATATATCTGCTCTTACTTAACATTTTTCCGGCACAGCTCCGTGCAATGCTGGGCTATACATTTGTGATTTGTGAAAGGAAGCAACTGATTTTTTTGAGATGAATGCTTTTTTTAAAAAAATTACTTTATATTGCCAAAATTATTATTAGGACATTTTTTTAAAACATTTGGATGACAGTTCAGATACATTACTAGATATGCGCGACGCTGCTTCTTTACCTTATACAATAATACTCCATCTCCAGATTCCACACGAGAGCAGATTGCAGACAAGCGCAGACAACCTCAGACAAGCGACTAGCAACAACTAACTGCTACAGTTACACAGTTCGTACTGCAGTCAACACTGCTCTCTGGTCAGCGATTCTATATCGCAGGCAGCGCATACCTCTTACATAACCCTCCACTGGGGGAAGGGGGGGCCAAAAAGTGGCAGCGATTGTGAGTCAATTGGACTTGCCATGAGCAACAAATTTTTCCTAATTAACTAAGTTTACAGTCACAGAATATATATATATATATATATATATATATATATATATATATATATATATATATAAGTGCAGAACATGAAGTAGAATATAGTGCACATGCACTGAGTACAGAACATATCATGCAATGACAAAATGTATACTCAATGAGTACAAAACATATTAACAAATGACATAAAGTGCACATGCAATGAGTACAAATCATATTAACAAATGACATAAAGTGCACATGCACTGTAGTGCAGAATATATCAGGTAATGACAAAATGTATACGCAATGAGTACAAACCATATTAGCAAATGACATAAAGTGCACACGCACTGTAGTATTTTTTTTTTTACCATTTTACAAGAACTAGGATAGGAAAGGGAAGGATTGCATCAAGGTTGTAGCACAGTAGGTTGCACGTAGCTGCACTGAAAGTCCATATCTTTCTACAGAAGCACAACACCAAGTGAGACAATCTGAAGTTTTCTTCCCTGAAGTATTAATCAGTGTAGCCAAGACTAACGTAGAATTAGTGCAAAAACCAAATATAGTGCTCCATGATCAGGAGGATAGACAGGACAAACGGATATTGCAGTAATTCCTGGTAATTAGGTCAGAAGGTGAAGGACAGTAAGTCTTACACCAGTCATCATTGAGGATTACACTAGTCTATCAACTGATTTGAGTAATTGGTGGCACTCATCGCCTAGTTACTGAACATTTCTGTACTATGTATGAAGTATTACAGAATAATGTTCATAAGTTATCTGATTATAGTGAACATTGGCACTCATTGCCCAGTTACAAACCATTTTATTCATTATTCAAAAGTGATCATTCAACAAGAGTTAATTAATGGCATACTATTTACATAATTCAGCTAGTTATAGTAATCATTGGCACTAATTAGTCAGTTACAAACCATTTTATGCATTATTCAGATGTGATCATTCAACAAGAGTTAATTAATGGCATACTATTTACATAATTCAGCTAGTTATAGTAATCATTGGCACTCATTGGCAGGTTACAAACCATCAGAAGTCATCCTTCAAAACAGGAGCTAAAGAGTGTAGCATCAAGCTACTGGTATTCATATATAATAGCATGTAGGTGACATAATACAAATGTGAGAAACAGTGGCATTCATTGGCCAGTCACTAAACATATAGCAAGTATTAAATATTACAAAACATTTTTCATCATTCAAGTGACATACAACATATTTAAAATAATTATTGGCACTCATTGGCCAGTTAAAAAACATCAGAAGTCATCATTCAAACGGGAGCTAATGAGTGTAGAGCATGTATGCATTATTACAAAATATCATTCACTATTACTCAGAACTCATCATTCAAGTGACATATGACATATTTAAAATGTAACACACTGTAACTATTACTCAAGGTCTGTGATTAGAAAAACATCATTCAGTATTACTCAGAACTCTCTTCAACTGGTAGCATTATTTGGGACTATTAATACATTTTTTTTATACTAGCAATGCATTGCGTTGGGATCGATAATTAATTGCTGGGGCATAACAATATTTACTCTTGACTTATTGCTGCAAATGAGGATAGGTAACGTCATTCGTCATGAGTCAGCTGTAGCAAGGTTATGAAACAAATAGAGTATATGTTATCACATTCATGAATAACACACACAAATGGGTAAAAAAATGCAAGTACTAGAACAGGTTTAATGACCAACTGCTTATAGCACATTAATTTCATAGATAGCTTCTCCTGGAAAAAAATACAAAATGGACTATTAAGCTGAAAGAAGAAAGACATATTATGCTGAAAAGTAGTGAACTTTGAATTAACAGTTAATGAAATGTGTATTAAATACATATGTTCTCTAGATGTCCTTTCCAAAACCTTCAGTCATCATACCATGTGACATAAGACGTACTGTCAAAACTAACTGCAACAAATACTTAAATAACTACATAGCATTTCTTAACTAAATATATAAACTTCATCATTATCCTCATCTGCAAAGAAAAACTTCAAAGTGGTGCGTTTAGTGGCCATATAAAGTTTATCACTGTCAACACCTGTAAACAAAAACTTCATTATTCATATCACCATAACTTCATTATTATAATCACCTGTAAAGAAAAACTTCATTATTCATATTATCATATTCTTCATCACTATCCATCTCCATTCATTATCATCTGCAAAAGGACACTTCATTATTCATGATTCATATTACCATTTACTTCATACAACTATTCATAGTGTAGAGTTCCTTATTTCTAGCATATCTCATCACTAAAACTAAGATGTGTAGTTCTGCCTGACAGCCTGCATCAATCGCCTCGTATTCTGAAAGGAAAAATTAGGTAAGACCACTATCATACGATGTGTATAGTATATCTTGTTAATGCTTGTTAATTCTGATCCATTTACGCTTCGTGACGAGGTATTGCATCTTCTTTCGTTCATTCCGAAGGTGAAATTCCTATTTCATAGTAATCCACTGTGGTTTGTTTAATTTATTTCTTTTACACGTTATTGCTTTCTGAAAAGGATGAATAATGATTAACGTCTTGCATTTAAATCATATACCCATTATATAAAAACTGGTTTCTAGTGATATAATTGAGCATACAGCATAGCATGACAGAAAACATATTATGTCGAAAACATAGACAGTGTGCAGGTGCAAAAATGTACACAGAGTATCATAATGTAGCAGCAAAAAATGTAAAATAGTCACGATGTTGAGATATCATAAGGCAAAATGTCAAAGTCAACTGGTGTTTGTTACATCTTAAACATTTCATAGTGCATACAAGCAAAACAGGAAAACAATCATACACACATGAAGAATGGAAAATGTGCACGGTCTGATGTGTAACGACAAGAGAAGCGACCTACTAACCTTACCTTGCCGGGCACTTGCAAAGAAAAAATATGATAATCATCAGTAAGTGTTCATATAAATATAATTGCACAAGTGGTCATAAAAATGTAAGTTTATCTGGAAAAATGTGCACGGTCTGATGTGTAACGACAAGAAAAACGACCTGCTAACCTTACCTTGCCGGGCACTTGCCAAGAAAAATACGATAATCATCAGTAAGTAGTCACATAAATGTAATTGCGTCATTGGTCATATAAAAATCAGGAAATGGCATTACAGCGTGATAAATCATAAAGTATATTCATTTAATAAAGGGTTTAATATTGGAGACATGGTGATTGCCTTTACTTTTTCTCGTTCTCAAAGTTTCGACGTGTACTACATTGGGGTGAGGAATGCTGCGAATTGGATATGGACCTGCGTATAGAAGCTCAAATTTACTACACCTATTTTTTCCTCTGTTGGATAAATAGTGTGTACGTACTAATATCTTCTGTCCAATGTGAAAGTCACGGCGTGTACAAACCTGTTTTTGCTGTCTTCTCCGCCGCTCTGCGGCACGTTTGATGTCGTTCAGCGCAATGTCAATTATTTCATGGTGTCGTAGTCGACAAGATGTAGGAAAGATTACTAATTCTTTAATTTTGTTAGGTGGTTCAACATTTTTCAGTATAACAGACGGAGATAGCATAGTAGATTCATTTGGTATGGAATTAATTACATCCTGGAATGAGAGTATGTGTGTGTCCCAATCAATATGTTTTTATGGCAGTATATTCTACACAGTTTACCAATTTCTTTCATTAGTCGTTCACAAGGGTTCGAAGAAGCATGGTACCTGGATATATAGATCGGAGAAATGTTTCTAGCTCGTAACATACGTGTCCATACAGCAGATAGAAACTGTGATCCATTATCGGAAATTACTTTCAATACATGCCCTACATGGAATAGAAAATGTTTTACAAATGCTTTCGAAACAGTTTTATCAGTAGCTTTGCGTAATGGAGTGAAGGTAACAAATTTTGAAATGAGTTCGAAAGCGACAAAGATGCAGCAAAAACCTCTATTAGTTCTGGGAATCGCACCAAAAATATCTACAGCAGCCATGTGTTTCAATTTAACAGGTACAATGGGATGTAACGGAGGAATATATGAAGTCGTATCTGACTTAGCTTTCTGGCAGATTTTACATGACGCTAAAACTCGTCGAAAACGTTTCTCCATGTTGGTAAAATAGCAGTTCTGTCTCAGTATAAGAAAACATTTTCTGGCTCCGTAATGTGCGTAACTTAAATGAGTATACCAAATTAATTTGTTAACAAGCTCGTCAGGAATATATAATAACCAATTGTTGCTGTCAGGGTGGGAGCGGCGAAACAGAATATTATTCCGTACAATGTAATGGTTTCTAATGGTAACATTATTCATATCTTGCCAAAGGTGTTTAATTTCTTTCCATACGTTGTCTTTAATCTGCTCTTTTGCTATGTCTTGTAATGACGACGAAATGAAATTTTCAAATGCAACTTGTTGAATGTACATGACGCTGAAATTTGCTTTGCAGAAGTTGGTTGCGATGTCTTGCTGATTGTTGCTGAGAGAAAGGGATAGTGCGTCTGCTACAATATTTTGTGTGCCGGGAATGTGAACAACTGTAAAATTAAATTCCTGTAAATAAAGTTTCCATCTGCTTAATCTGTCGTGTGTAAATTTAGCGGAAAGTAAAAACTGTATAGCTCTGTGATCTGTGTAAACGGTAGTGTGTCTTCCATAAAGAAAATGCCGAAATCTCGTAAATGCCCAAACAACACATAATGTTTCAAGTTCTGTAACAGAATAATTGCGTTCAGCAGGTGACAGAATGCGACTTGCAAAGGCGATGTTTTTAATTACTGTAGTGCCATCTTCTTCAATTTCCCGAAAAATGTGTACGCCTAAAGCGGTGTTAGAACTGTCGGTGGCAATGGAAAAATTTCTAGTAAGATCTGGATGTGATAAAAGTGGTGCATTCAACAAAGCTTGTTTCAGGTTCATAAATTCAGAATGTGGTTGCCTATCCCAGGACCAAATAGTGTTTTTACCCGTCAATTGACATAATCTAGGGGTGTCTAAAGCAGAGTAATGAGTAAATTTACGAAAAAAGTTAATTAAACCCAAAAAGCTGCGTAGTTGTTTCTTCGTCGTAGGAACAGAAATGTCACGTAAACCTTGAAGTTTTTTCGGGTCAGGCGAAATGCCTTCTGCTGAAATTACATGTCGAAGAAATTTTATAGAAGTTTTGCCGAAGTGCGAATTACTGAGATTAACTGTGAGTCCTTGTGCACGAAAAGTTTGCAACAGTCGTTCAAGAATCGGATTGTGTTCAGACCAGTTAGCTTCTGCAATAAGAATGTCGTCTACATACGTTGTAATTCTGTCTTTAAGTTTTGTCGGAAGTATAGTATTCAAACCGCGAATAAATGCTGCTGAAGAAATAGTTAAACCGAACGGTAATTTACAAAATTGATAACAGTCACCAAAACAGAGAAAAGCCGTGTACTTTCTGCAGTTCGGATGGAGTTGAATTTGCCAAAATCCCGATTCCAAATCTAATGTGGAATAAATAGCAGTACCATGAAATTTCTGTAGAAGGTCTTCTAATGTCTGTGGGCGATCTGTTTCATTAATAACAATGTCGTTGATGTGACGCGAATCAAGTACGAGGCGAAGTGAACCATCCTTTTTCTTAACAATATGGAGTGGATTCATGTACGGACTATCTGCCGGTTCAATAATTCCTTGGTCAAGCATAGCTTGCAATTCTTTCTTAACTTGTTCTCTGTGAATATACGGAATGGGATAATGTTTGGCTTTAAATGTGTCGTGGTGTTTAACTTGAAATTCATACATAAAAACGGACATAGTACCAGGAACGTTGTGAAAAACTGGAGCTTGCTGTAAAAGAATTTTGTGTAGTTGCGTGCGTTCGTCGTCTGTATTTGCACTGCTCTGTTTAACTTTATCAGAAATCATTTGCATAACGTCATAGTCAGCTTCGTCTGGAGTATTATAGTTGTGTACGTACGTATCTGTGAAGAATATGGAATGACAGTCTATGTCACGTGATCCAGAAATGACCTCTGTACGATTAATTGTTTGTTCTTCTGCAGATAAAGAGCGCTGAAATTCTAAAGCCAGTTGTAAATTTTCATCCTTTAGCATTAAACAGGAGTTTTGAAAGTCAATAATTGCGTCGTGTTGTACCAGAAAATTCGTACCTAAAATAACGTCTGTTGTCAATAAGGGAACAATCCAAAAATTTGAGTGAATTGTATGACCTGCAATACAAAATGATAAATGTGTCTGTAATTTTACAGCTACTCCTTTACCAGATACTGCTCCTTTTACTTTAGTTTTGCCTAATGGTAACGTAGGATAGGTATTCTCTTTATTACATTCGTTGAAAGTTTCCTCATTTATAACTGACTTAGGTGATCCAGAATCGATTACTGCTGAAAATTTGGATGATCCAATCTTTACTTCAATGACAGGGTGTGAAATGGTTTTTTGAATAACCGGTCTTTCCTGCAAAAGAGTGGCTCGGATGTCGTCAAAAGTAATAACATTTTCGTGAACAAGATTCTGCGTGTCAAAAGCATTGCTTGCGTTGCTGGAAGATGCAACCTGTACTGTATCTAGTCAAGTTCTATCTGATGTGCTATTATTTTCGGGAGGTTGCTGTGGCATTTCAACTATTTGTACTGTTCTGTTATTTCTTCCTGACGTATTACGTACGGGATGATATCTATTGTCTGGTTCATTCATGATAATTTGTTGTTGCGGATGACTTTGCTGCTGGTAAGACCGACTGTTATTAAATGTACGCTGAAAATTGTGCTCATTACTTTTACGTCATTCATGATAGTCATTGCTATACGGTGCATTGCGATAGGAATTGTAATGGTGTTTTCTGTACGTACTGATTCCCTTGTTGCTGTGCGTTACTACTTGTTGGAGCTGACGCTATACGTGTAGGCGGCGAAACATTAAAGCTTGGTTGACCTTGCAGGCTGCATTGTTGGTTAGGTATGCTAACCGGCTGGCTTTGATGCTGTTGCGGAGAAAAATCTGTATTGTTACCAAAATGTGGTTGCGGTAGCTGAAAATTTTGTACATACTGATGATTAAAATTTTGTTTGTTATTAAAAATTACGCTGGTAGTTGTCATTTCGCGAGCGTATAATGATAAATGTCACTTTCAGATAAATCTTGTCGTATCAGGTTTTCTTTACTCATCCTTAATCCTAGATGGATCGATAGTTGAAGAGCTGTTTTGATAGATATGAAGGATAGTAGAAGAGAAGGCAGCAGTGCAGAAAACTAAAGATGAAATAGCAATACTACGGCTCAGGGCCCTGTGCACGCTACAGCACATATTCATCGAAGCGTAATGAATCCCCTGAGGTCAATTACGCGCTGCAAATAAATTTTAGTTTCTGCGTTACAGGCAATGCCGGTAAAAATTCAAAAACAAATTGTCGTATCCTGTCCAATTCTAGTTTCTGCATTATAGGCCAAGCTGATGAAAATACAAAAACAAATTATCGTATCCAGTCCAAACGATGTATTTGTGTTCTGTCATTTATAAATACCTTAGATTTTTTCACAGATAAAAATTGCTTATAATCAACGTTATCGTCTCTGAATGTGTGAACAGGTTCAGGTTTGTGCAACAATCTGTTTGTCTGTGACTGTTCGGAGTCTAAGTCACGTACTCTCTGTAAATTACTTAAGTTATACTGGCTGTGTGAGTGTAACAAATGTTCGGAATGTGGCGTATGCTGTGACGTGTTAGTGACTGAAACATTTTTTATTTCTGTCACTTTAATACGTTCGTCAATTTGGCTGATCTGTTGTTCAAGTTTCATATCGACTTCCGTATCCAGAGTGCGTGAAACTTCGGCTGACATTAATTTAAACTCGTCGCGTAACTGTGTTGCTTTTTCAGAACATTGTTCAATGACTGCACTACTTTCATCTCTAAGTAATTCTGTTATGGCTGCATGTGTATTACTTAATTCTTGTGCAACAGATCTAATTTCTTCACTACTGTTACTAGCACAAGCCTTAATTTCCTCATAATTGTTCTTTAGTATCATGGCGTTGCACGGTAACGGCTGTAATCTGTTCACTAAGTTGTTTGTACTGTTCATTAAGGTTGTCGTGTTTTTCATTTGACTGTTTGAAACTTTCATTCAACTGTTTGGAATTGTTGTCTAGTTTTTCAATCCACTGTTCGAGATTTTTATTACGTTGTTTGTACGATTCATTAATTTGTACCAATAATGCCATAGCTTGATCCCAGCCAAAATTAGCGGTTCTATTCTCTGTACTGTGTGATGGTGTATCTGCATGTGTCACGTTTTGTGTAACCATTTGGACATTCTGTGATTCTTGAAAAGGTTTGCCAATCGGACGTGCATTGTTGGTCACTACACCGGAATCAAATACACTCCTGGAAATTGAAATAAGAACACCGTGAATTCATTGTCCCAGGAAGGGGAAACTTTATTGACACATTCCTGGGGTCAGATACATCACATGATCACACTGACAGAACCACAGGCACATAGACACAGGCAAGAGAGCATGCACAATGTCGGCACTAGTACAGTGTATATCCACCTTTCGCAGCAATGCAGGCTGCTATTCTCCCATGGAGACGATCGTAGAGATGCTGGATGTAGTCCTGCGGAACGGCTTGCCATGCCATTTCCACCTGGTGCCTCAGTTGGACCAGCGTTCGTGCTGGACGTGCAGACCGCGTGAGACGACGCTTCATCCAGTCCCAAACATGCTCAATGGGGGACAGATCCGGAGATCTTGCTGGCCAGGGTAGTTGACTTACACCTTCTAGAGCACGTTGGGTGGCACGGGATACATGCGGACGTGCATTGTCCTGTTGGAAAGCAAGTTCTCTTGCCGGTCTGGGAATGGTAGAACGATGGGTTCGATGACGGTTTGGATGTACCGTGCACTATTCAGTGTCCCCTCGACGATCACCAGTGGTGTACGGCCAGTGTAGGAGATCGCTCCCCACACCATGATGCCGGGTGTTGGCCCTGTGTGCCTCGGTCGTATGCAGTCCTGATTGTGGCGCTCACCTGCACGGCGTCAAACACGCATACGCCCATCATTGGCACCAAGGCAGAAGCGACTCTCATCGCTGAAGACGACACGTCTCCATTCGTCCCTCCATTCACGCCTGTCGCGACACCACTGGAGGCGGGCTGCACGATGTTGGGGCGTGAGCGGAAGACGGCCTAACGGTGTGCGGGACCGTAGCCCAGCTTCATGGAGACGGTTGCGAATGGTCCTCGCCGATACCCCAGGAGCAACAGTGTCCCTAATTTGCTGGGAAGTGGCGGTGCGGTCCCCTACGGCACTGCGTAGGATCCTACGGTCTTGGCGTGCATCCGATCGTCGCTGCGGTCCGGTCCCAGGTCGACGGGCACGTGCACCTTCCGCCGACCACTGGCGACAACATCGATGTACTGTGGAGACCTCACGCCCCACGTGTTGAGCAATTCGGCGGTACGTCCACCCGGCCTCCCGCATGCCCACTATACGCCCTCGCTCAAAGTCCGTCAACTGCACATACGGTTCACGTCCACGCTGTCGCGGCATGCTACCAGTGTTAAAGACTGCGATGGAGCTCCGTATGCCACGGAAAACTGGCTGACATTGACGGCGGCGGTGCACAAATGCTGCGCAGCTAGCGCCATTCGACGGCCAACACCGCGGTTCCTGGTGTGTCCGCTGTGCCGTGCGTGTGATCATTGCTTGTACAGCCCTCTCACAGTGTCCTTAGCAAGTATGGTGGATCTGACACACCGGTGTCAATGTGTTCTTTTTTCCATTTCCAGGAGTGTAAATCTGGCGTATTCTGACTACACTGTTCATTTTCGTTAGAAACATTTATCTGTTCGATACGTAAATTTTGCAAACCGGGTGTGTCAAACTGCGCAACGTTCATTGTATCGGAACGTGCCGCGTCATCAATTGTTACATTTACTGTGGACCTAATTGCATTTGTTTGCTCATCATTAGAATTAAAATCATTACTAGTGATCGGCAGGCACTGTTTATCCGTAATTAGAGGATGATCACTATTACACTGAGTGTCGCAAGAATTATTGGTCAAATTATTAGAGTCGGCTATTTCACTCATTGCACATCGCGATGTACTGTTAACAGTTTTCCGCGGCATTTTCACTAATCAAAATTAAGCACAAAATGAAACAAAGTCAATACTAAAAAATGGAATAAATACAATTACAACAAAGAGCAATAAATTGCCGATGATCTGTGAAAGAAAGAGTGACAAATTGGTAAATGCGTTACGCCAGATGCAAACTACATTTAAGTAAATAAGAGCAGATATATGACTACTTCTCAGAAATTCACAAAGAAATACGATCCTGGCCGGATGTCGCCAAGTGTAATCTCCCCACAAAATTTTTATCTATTATTATTTGGTTGATGATTCTAATTTTTTTGTGACCTCAGAACAAAATTGGTTCCCATTTATAATCTCCGTGCACAAATGCATTCACATTTAATGTACCCATAAAATTCTTTTCTCATTTAATGTAAGCTCGAAACAGAAAAATTCCTAAACCTCATAATAAAAAAAAAAAAAATTCAGTAACCTGGTAAAATTTGGACGACAGCAGTGCTGCGTCATGGCCCTGTAAGATCATTCTGAATAAAAAAAACAAAAAAATTCTTACCTCAATAAAAACGGCGAATATATCTGCTCTTACTTAACATTTTTCCTGCACAGTTCCGTGCAATGCTGGCCTATACATTTGTGATTTGTGAAAGGAAGCAACTGATTTTTTTGAGATGAATGCTTTTTTTAAAAAATTACTTTATATTGCAAAATTTATTATTAGGACATTTTTTTAAAAACATTTGGATGACAATTCAGATACATTACTAGATACGCGCGACGCTGCTTCTTTACCTTATACAATAATACTCCATCTCCAGATTCCACACGAGAGCAGACTGCAGACAAGCGCAGACAACCTCAGACAAGCGACTAGCAACAACTAACTGCTACAGTTACACAGTTCGTACTGTAGTCAACACTGCTCTCTGGTCAGCGATTCTATATCGCAGGCAGCGCATACCTCTTACACAGTTACCAAGTATAAGTTTTTCGGTGCATTTAGCGGTATATTCGCAGACTGTCTGCGAAATTTATTGGGAACAGCGCAAGTAACAACATAAGTAATGCATGATGCGGCAGCCTTTCACGCAACCCATTGCTTATGACGTCATATCATATAAACTGTGACAGGTATGTGGTTCTTACCCTTACCGCGATTTTTGCCTGACAGTAAGGGATGGGTATACCAAGTTTGGTTGAAATAGGTGTAATGACTTAGGTGGAGATATGGGACATACAGATCTCATGTAGGTATTCCATTTTTATAATATGTAATGATTGAAGGTAACATTCCTCTCCCTTCTTTTTATCCCTGCTACTTTCAGGATTTCAAAATATGTATTACAGTCAGTATCGTCAAAAGCCTTCTCCATATCTACAGATGTCTTAAAAGTAGGTTTTCCTTTCTGCAATCTATCTTTTATGTAAGTCATGGGGTGCCTTTTTTGTTAATAGCATCGTCCTAGGCAGTTCTCTCCTGGATATCGGAATGCAATACTATTTTATCTCCGGAATATTTTACCGAAGAGGATGACATCATAATTAACCCATACGTGTCCTTGAGAAACATTATGGCTGTAGTTTCAGTTGACTTCCAGGTGTTCACAGTACCAACATAGAAAGTCTGTGTCGGTCAGATCAGTCAGGCACCGCCCCTCTTCAGGAACCATTTGTTAGTCTGAAGACTCTACAGATAGCCCTCTGACGTGTTTACACCTATGGTACAGCTTTCAGCAACATTGCAGCACTGACGTCACCCCACTGCAAGAAGGTCCATGGTTCGCGAGGGGCCTTGACAAACAGGTTGTGTGGAATAATAAGTTGTGAGACACAGACAGGAAAATTAGGGGCTAAGGATCCCTCAGTATCAGCATCAGATGCAGAGTACAGGAATTGAACAGGCGAGAACTGAGAAGGAAATGAGCCGTTGTATTACCACAGCAATCAACAATGCATTCACCTCTGTGGAAATCCAGAATTCAACTAGCCGGACAGGGATTTGAACGACACTTTTCACAAACGCTGTCCGAGAACCTCAACCACTCACTTCAGTTGAGTCTAGGATACTTTTATTATTGAAAACGTCCTGGAATTACGTAACAAATACAGAGGTAAGGAGTGCGCTGATTAAGGAATTAGCTTAGGTGTCGAGAGTACTGGGTTTTAAACAAGTGCTTGACCACATAAATTTAAACGTTCTCTAAATCAGTCCTACATCTACATCTACATATGTACTCCGAAAGCCAACATACAGTGCGTGACTGAGCATATCCTTTACCACAACTATAGTGGCCTGCACGAAAGTACAGTCCTCAAGGTCACGGCCGCTGCCTGCCGCCAGCAGGGGCTGCGGGCTGTGATTTGTCCTCCTCCCAGCTTTGTTGCCACGTAGGTACCGTTAGTTGTGCAGTAGGTCAGAGCAGCTGAAAGCTCAGTGTTACCATGCCGTATCGAATGTTCACGTCTGATCTCAGTGTTTTACTGTCTTTGGGAAGGTGCTTTGACGTGTGTTCGGTGGTGAAGAACAATGCAGGAGCAACGGCTTACTTGTAGTTCCCCTCCCGCCGGTGTGCGTAAAGGGCGGAAAGACATTCGTAAACAACAGAAAATTATCATATCGAATGTACTCCTTTACTGATCTGGCCGACAATGAAGAAGCTAGGAATAACTTAAATTTTGCGCAAATTCATAAACTTACTGCAAAAGCGTGTGGTGTTTCCAAGTCAAATGTAGGCCGTATTAGCAAATCTACGTCATTAGCAGAATCTCCAGACATAATTGAGTGTTTCGATTCTCCAAGAAAGGGATACGAACGTGAATGGAATTCAACCGACTTGGAAGATATTAACTGTACTTGGATATTACGACAGAGGAGACTATCCAATGGCTAAAAAAATACAGGCTGACCTCCATGAAAAAATTAACTACTCGGACTCAGAGACCTCCGTTCTTCTTCTTCTCCGTTCCCTTGGATTCCGATTCAAGAAGTATAATGACGGACGGAAATTCTTAGTGGAACACGGATATACTGCAGCAGCAAGAGCTAATTTTTTGCATGCAATGCACTTGTTGCGTGCTGAAGACACTTTTTTTTCACTTGCCGCCCTGATTTTACGACCCACCACCTAATTGCTTAATGTGGGTCTTTATTGACCACTTAGCCGCTGCGATCGGTATATGAGCGCTGATATGGCTGAACCTTCACACCAGTTCCCGCATCCGATCGCACCTTTGCCCGTGTCCCGCCACGTGGAGGCGGGTCATAGTTGATCGTGTTTTGTTTTTGTCTCTTTTATTTTGTTTTCTTTTACTTGGTTATCTTTGTTTGCTGTTTATCTTTCTTTTCTTTTCTTTATGGCAGCTTTCCCAAACTGTTTAACAAAAATTTACATGAAGTTTAAATTTTGAAAAAGAAATACAAAAATATAGTTTAGAATGGAGAAGAAGGAAGAAGGTGGGAAAGGAAGAAGTTTATAGTCCCTCCACCCTGGGGAACTGAGGGTGAAAGCCTTGGAATTAGTCGTCAAGCTACTGATCCTCAGTCTCCAATCCTTTGCTTACGCCAAGCATATAGTGTACTTGCATGAAACTTAGGTTTCACAGAACCACACCAACAAGTACATAGGGCACGACTCGAAAGGAAACGGCGGTTTGGAAGTGCCTACTGGTAGAGGTGGCCAATTAATCATCGCTCACACTGGTTCATTAACCACAGGCTTCATACCAGAGGCCAGACTTGTTGTTCGTGGTGGGAAAAGTTCTTGCCAATCCGATTACCATTCAGAAATGAATGGAGAAGTTTTTAAGAATTGGTTTATTCGACTGTTGCCTGCGCTGGAAGAAAGGTCAATTATCGTGATGGATAACGCCAGCTTCCACTCCATTCAGATAAAAAAGCTGGCACGTTCAAATTGGCGCAAGGTAGATATTATGGAGTGCTTAAAGAGAAAGAATGTTTTATTTTCATTCGATGAAACGAAGGCAGAACTCCTGTCTGAGGAAGAAATCGTAGGTGCCGAAAAGACTTATGAATTAGATCAACTAGCAAACGAAATGGGACATCAAGTGGTACCTCTAACACCGTATCACTGCCAGTGTGCCAGTATAATCCCATTGAATTGATATGGGCCCAAGTAGAGCGAGAAGTAGCGAAAGGAAATACTACTTTCAAACTTGCTGATGTCGAGAAGCTAACACACGAAGCTGTTGACAATGTTGCAACACGCAGAAGTATTGCAAGAAACTGATTCCTTGAACCAGGGTTTAAGAGGCACCATAGTGGAATCTGTGATAATACACCTGGTTGAAACAAGCGACAGTGAATCTGAAGACACGGAGCCAGAAGATCCTTCAGTTTAGGTAAGTGCCGTCTATGTAAATATCTGACTTCATTTAAATGTTTGTTTATTCATCTCAGTTATAGAGGACATACTGCGAATGTTTTTCTCTTACAGTAGACGTCTTATAAATTTATCACAAGTGATGGCGACTAGTTTACTCGACAGTATCTGTCAATTAAACTAAGATTGTCAATGCTGCATTAATTAACAATAGCTTTTCCTAAAAACCTGTATCGAATGTCTTTACATTCGGATATAATCTTACTGCATTCGGTTTACTTGTACATACGAAATTTAAGTCCTTTTTTTCATAGAAGGTTTTACTGGCTGTTTCGTAGTAATGGTAATGCAGTTCATAAAATGACAAAACGTTGTGGTGCCTCTGTATCGACTGCATATATAAACAGTGCAGAACAGTTCCAACACCTATTCTGATTCTCCGAGAAGAGCATAGAAATCTATGATATTTGACGACTTTTACAAAAAGCTAGAACGTAAATTGTATTAATTTAGTGTGACAGAGGATAGTATCCGATGACTAGAGAAATACAGCGTAATGTCCGTGATAAAACTTATTATTCTGGCCAGTCACTTCAATGCACTGTCTTCTCCGCCCACTTGGTTTTTAATTCAGAAACTGTAATGATGGACGAAAATCGCAACACAAGACAGGGACATTGCAGTAGTAAGAAAGAGGCTCTTGTGTACCAAGCACGCATTGTGTGCTGTGAATAATAGAAAGTTTTAGATAAAACTTTCTAACAAATATTTTACTCGACTTCAGTGAAAATATTGACTTCAAAATAACTACAATTACTTTTGCGTAGCTTATACTGGCGTTTTGAGTGATGGATGCAATGACGAAGGATATGTTATTAGCAGCCAGTAAAATATTTTCGGGATATAGGGAATATTCTCGGTCATATTAAAGTGAACCATCCGAACAAAACTCTTGGCGACGGCCTACAACGACTCGCGCGCTGCAGCGCACGGAATATCGCGGAAGTAATTTGCCTCTGTACGTGATAAGATACAGTAATGATGTCTGAAATGTTACCAAAAATAATTTTGAAGTTTTCTAAACAAGTTTGTAGCGGGAAGTTTCTTCGCCGTCCTACAGAACGAAAAGTCATCAGCAAATACATTTTTCGCTACACAGTTGGCACAGTTTCACACCTCATACTATTTTATTTTTTATCTCAGAATACTTTTATCTTTCCAAAATAAAAGACGCAGCGTATGCATCTGTAAATATGGAGGATGTTCATGTATTTTTTTCAGTCCAATTACATTAGTGATTATGTTAGTACCACAGGTTGAAGTAAAAAATTATGTTCCTCAAAATTTTTATGAACGTTTAAAATTATTACTATAAAAAAACTGGCAATGCTGTAAGATGGCGAGATGACCTTGAAGCCCTATTTTCGTGCCGGCCACTATAGTCATTTCCTTTCCTGTTCCACTCGCCGATAGAGTGAGGAAAATCTAATGTCTATATGCCTCCGTATGAGCCCTAATTTCTCGTATCTTAGGTGGTGTGTGGTCCCTACCCAAAATGTATGTTGGCTGCAGTAACACAGGTCTTCAGTCAGCCTCAAATGACGGTTCTCTAACCTTTCTCAGTAGTGTTCTTCGAAATGAATGTCTTCTTCCCTCCAGATATTCCCACTCCACTTGGGCAACCGAGGCATATCCGTAACATCTGCAGGCTGATGGAACCTATCAGTAACAAAACTAGCAGCCCACATCCATGCTTTGATGTCTTCTTTCAGTTCGACTTGTGTGGATCCCAAATATTCGAACAGTACTCTTGAATAGGTTGCCCTAGCCTCTTTATGCGGTCTCATTTATGAAAAATAACTCTTTCCTAAAATTATTCCAATAAATCGAAGTCGACCGTTCGCCTCCTCTACCACAATCCTTACAAGCTCGTTCCATTTCATACCGCGTCGAAAATGTTACCACCAGACTTTTAAACGACGTGACTGTGTCAAGCAGGACACTACTAACGCTGTATCCGAACATTATCGGTTTGTTTTTCCTACGAATCCGCATTAATTTACATTTTTATGCTACATTGCTACACCAAAAAGAAATGCAGATGATGGTCGGGTATTTATTGCACAAATATATTATACTAGAACTGACATGTGATTACATTTTCACCAAATTTGGGTGCATAGATCCTGAGAAATCAGTACCCAGAACAACCACCTCTGGCCGTAATAAAGACCTTGATACGCCTGGGTATTGAGCCAAACAGAGCTTGGACGGCGTGTATAGGTACAGCTGCCCATGCAGCTTCAACACGATACCACAGTTCATCAAGAGTAGTGACTGGCATATTGTGACAAGCCAGTTGCTCGGCCACCATTGACCAGACGTTTTCAATTGGTGAGAGATCTGGAGAATGTGCTGGCCAGGGCAGCAGTCGAACATTTTCTGTATCCAGAAAGGCCCGTACGGAACCTGCAACATGCGGTCGTGCATTATCCTGCTGAAATATAGGGTTTCGCAGGGATCGAATAGAGGGTAGAGCCGCGGGTTGTAACGCATCTGAAGTGTAACGTCCACTGTTCAGAGCGCCGTCAATGCGAGCAAGAGGTGACCGAGTTGTGTAACCAATGACATCCCGTACCATCGCGCCGGGTGATGACGAATACACGCTTCCAATGTGCGTTCACCGCGATGTCGACAAACACGGATGCGACCATCATGATGCTGTAAACAGAACCTGGATTCATCCGAAAAAATGATGTTTTGCCATTCGTGCACCCAGGTTCGTATTTGAGTACACCATCGCAGGCTCTCCTGTCTGTGATGCAGCGTCAAGTAACCGCAGCCATGGTCTCCGAGCTGATAGTCGATGCTGCTTGCTGCAAACGTCGTCGAACTGTTCTTGCAGATGGTTGTTGTCTTGCATACGTCCCCATCTGTTGACTCAGGGATCGAGACGTGGCTGCAAGATCCGTTACAGACATGCGAATAAGATGCCTATCATCTCGACTGCTAGTGATACGAGGCCGTTGGGATCCAGCACGGCGTTCCGTATTACCCTCCTGAACCCACCGATTCCATATTCTGCTAACAGTCATTGGATCTCGACCAACGCGAGCAGCAATGTCGCGATAGGATAAACCGCAATCGCGAAAGGCTACAGTCCGACCTTTATCAAAGTCGGAAACGTGATGGTACGCATTTCTCCTCCTTACACGAGGCATCACAACAACGTTTCACCAGGCAACGCCGGTAAACTGCTGTTTGTGTATGAGAAATCGGTTAGAAACTTTCCTCATGTCAGCACGTTGTAGGTATCGCCACCGGCGCCAACCTCGTGTGAATACTCTGAAAAGCTAATCATTTCCATATCACAGCATCTTCTTCCCGTCGGTTATATTTGCCGTCCGTAGCACATCATCTTCGTGGTGTAGCAATTTTAATGGCCAGTAGTGTATATTAAGAGCCAGCTGCCATTCATAACACCAACTAGAAATTTTGTCTAGGTCATCTTGTATCCTCCTACAGTCACTCAACATCGACTCCTTACCGTACACCACAGCATCATCAGCGAACAACCCCAGATTACTGCCCCTATCTGCCAAATAATTTATGTATATAAAAAATAACAGCTGTCGTATCACACTTCCATGGGGGCACTCCTGATGTTACCCCTGTCTCCGACAAACACTGGACGTCAAGTCAACATACTGGGTTGTATTGTTTAAGAAGTTTTCGAGCCAGTCACATATCTGGGAGCCTGTTCCATATGCGGCTGAGGTGAGGGGCAGAATTGTTCCACTGAAGAGAACATGGGTCGACGCCAGGTCTACGGCTCATTTCTGATTGCGCTCCATCTCTAACGGTCGCTCGTCGAAGGGGAAATAAAATCCGAATGCCCCTTCCTCGTTCGTTTGGGTTCGAAGCTCTACCAACGTCTGTATTTGCAGAACAAATCATGGGAATTCGGGTCCGCCTATTACGCAAACAACACGTTTGTCTTATGTGTCTAGACATGTTTCAGCACATCTGTGTCTTAATTGTTGGAGACTTTCTATCAGTTCTGTAAAGTCGAAACACGTTTCAAGTACAAATTATTCCGACGAATTTAGGCATAAAAGTATTTTTTTCTATATTGTTTTATCCTGTAGGACCCGCGCGGCTGTAGACTCTCTTTACGTTATTGTATACTGACAGCTTGTTACCTGCCACTAAGTGATGTTAGTAAGAGTTTGGTTGGCGAGTCAACAGATCATTTCATCGATAAACGTTGTTTTGTTGTGCGAAAATATTCCGCGACTACATTTTTCTATTATTTAAAATTATTCTCAGCGTATCCCACCTCATTTGCATGTCCCTCTGTTGTGGAAATGCTCACAATGGCACGATACATGTTACTGAGGAGTTCCACTCACAGTTATTCTTACTTGCTTCGCAAGACACACAGTAGAGGCATAGTATTTTGTGGAGAGAGTGAATGTTAACTGCGGGAGGAGTGGAAAAATGCAACTTGCGAGTGGACAACGTTTCGCTCCGCTGATTGCGGAAAAAGTAATGGTGCTTGGCAATGATGCCTGAGAACAGTTTGAAAGGTAAATTAGTTCAGGTTCTGTAAGAAAATATTATATTGAACCAGACACGGTCTCCCGAATGCTAATCGAAACCCCTAGACACTATTATTCATACTGGGGTTCGAAATGTGGTTAACCAAAGTATCAAGAAATTAATAAGACAGGAGGTGGAGGAGGAAGGTGATTGGCATGAATCACAACAAACTGCTACATGCCATTGATGGTCTTTGTGTTATGGACATGAACGTGGTCCATGGCATAATCCTCTGTCTAACGTTTCGTCTTGCAGTGGTGGAGATATCATCAGAGGCTGTAACGACTCAGAAAGCAGTTACAGTCTCAAATAAGCTCAGCAAGCCGAACTGTTGGTACGTATACACGCAATGGTCATCGCATTGCTGCCTACGATCACGGAATAGTCCCGTCGTGTGCTACGGAGTTTGTGATGGAGAAGAGTTGGCGTTGTTTGTATCACTAAGGCACACAACTTAAGAAATTTCAGTTTCTTCTTTCCAGTTAAAGTTGTTTTTGTGATTTTGAATTTCTCTGGCCTCTCTGTACAACCTATCCTAATAATCATTAGACCTTCGTAAAACCATGCTATCAGAGAAAATAATTCGATGGTTCCCGGATCTCGGTGCACGATACGCTGCCACTGATGTATTCGTTGCCCTGCCGTCTGTTGCTCTTGTGTTCCTTAAGACGGGTGTTAATACGTCTTTTTGTATTCCTGAATACACTCATCAGCAGGAACAAGGCATTTCACATACACCTGCCGTGGCAAGCGGAGGCCGTGGCTCTACAGCAAATACCTACATCGATACTCCGCAAACAACCTGATGGCGCGTGGCGGAGGGTACCATGTACCACTACTAGTAATTTCCTTTCCTGCTCTACTCACAAATACAGCCAGGGTAAAACGACTATCTATGCGCATCCATCTGAACCCTAGTTTCTAGTATCTTATTATCGTGGTTATTGTTGTTGTTGTGGTCTTCAGTCCTGAGACTTGTTTGATGCAGCTCTCCATGCTACTCTATCCTGTGCAAGCTTCTTCATCTCCCAGTACCTACTGCAGCCTACTTCCTTCTGAATCTGCTTAGTGTATTCATCTCTTGGTCTCCCTCTACGATTTTTACCCTCCACGCTGCCCTCCAGTACTAAATTGGTGATCCCTCGATGTCTCAGAACATGTCCTACCAACCGATCCCTTCTTCTAGTCAAGTTGTGCCACAAGCTCCTCTTCTCTCCAATTCTATTCAATACCTCCTCATTAGTTATGTGATCTACCCATCTAATCTTCAGCATTCTCCTGTAGCACCACATTTCGAAAGCTTCTATTCTCTTCTTGTCTAAGCTATTTATCGTCCACGATTCATACTTACATGGCTACACTCCATACAAATACTTTCAGAAACGACTTCCTGACACTTAAATCTATACTCGATGTTAACAAATTTCTCTTCTTCAGAAACGCTTTCTTTGCCATTGCCAGTCTACATTTTATATCCTCTCTGCTTCGACCATCATCAGTTATTTTGCTCCCCAAATAGCAAAACTCCTTTACTACTTTAAGTGTCTCATTTCCTAATCTACACTCCTGGAAATGGAAAAAAGAACACATTGACACCGGTGTGTCAGACCCACCATACTTGCTCCGGACACTGCGAGAGGGCTGTACAAGCAATGATCACACGCACGGCACAGCGGACACACCAGGAACCGCGGTGTTGGCCGTCGAATTGCGCTAGCTGCGCAGCATTTGTGCACCGCCGCCGTCAGTGTCAGCCAGTTTGCCGTGGCATACGGAGCTCCATCGCAGTCTTTAACACTGGTAGCATGCCGCGACAGCGTGGACGTGAACCGTATGTGCAGTTGACGGACTTTGAGCGAGGGCGTATAGTGGGCATGCGGGAGGCCGGGTGGACGTACCGCCGAATTGCTCAACACGTGGGGCGTGAGGTCTCCACAGTACATCGATGTTGTCGCCAGTGGTCGGCGGAAGGTGCACGTGCCCGTCGACCTGGGACTGGACCGCAGCGACGCACGGATGCACGCCAAGACCGTAGGATCCTACGCAGTGCCGTAGGGGACCGCACCGCCACTTCCCAGCAAATTAGGGACACTGTTGCTCCTGGGGTATCGGCGAGGACCATTCGCAACCGTCTCCATGAAGCTGGGCTACGGTCCCGCACACCGTTAGGCCGTCTTCCGCTCACGCCCCAACATCGTGCAGCCCGCCTCCAGTGGTGTCGCGACAGGCGTGAATGGAGGGACGAATGGAGACGTGTCGTCTTCAGCGATGAGAGTCGCTTCTGCCTTGGTGCCAATGATGGTCGTATGCGTGTTTGGCGCCGTGCAGGTGAGTGCTACAATCAGGACTGCATACGACCGAGGCACACAGGGCCAACACCCGGCATCATGGTGTGGGGAGCGATCTCCTACACTGGCCATACACCACTGGTGATCGTCGAGGGGACACTGAATAGTGCACGGTACATCCAAACCGTCATCGAACCCATCGTTCTACCATTCCTAGACAAGCAAGGGAACTTGCTGTTCCAACAGGACAATGCACGTCCGCATTATCCCGTGCCACCCAACGTGCTCTAGAAGGTGTAAGTCAACTACCCTGGCCAGCAAGATCTCCGGATCTGTCCCCCATTGAGCATGTTTGGGACTGGATGAAGCGTCGTCTCACGCGGTCTGCACGTCCAGCACGAACGCTGGTCCAACTAAGGCGCCAGGTGGAAATGGCATGGCAAGCCGTTCCACAGGACTACATCCAGCATCTCTACGATCGTCTCCATGGGAAAATAGCAGCCTGCATTGCTGCGAAAGGTGGATATACACTGTATGAAACGTCCCCTTTGAACAATTATACATGACTGTGCTTAACCTGACACACAATACTTTGTTAGCGCAACGCAATCTGACTTTCAAAATTCCCTACAAAAGAATGGCCCTGACTAACATTAAACTATACCTTTCACAAATCACTTACCTCACAAAAATCTTCGCTGCTCAAGCTACTGCAATACAGCAAGCGCCACTACTGCCAGCTAAATAAAAGATTCAAACTACTAAAGGCACTAACTACTGATAGGGATAGTTAGCAAATGAAAGATATTAATAGAGAACAAACAATGTATTTACCTTAATATCATCACAAGTGATAATATATATATCAGTTCATGACAAATTGCAAACCTCCGCCATCTCTCTCCCCACATCCACCACTGCTGGCGGCTCACCTCCAACTGCGCAACGCTACGCGCTGTTCACAGCCAGCTGCCTAACACTACAATGGCGAGTATTACAACAATGCAAAGCAGCCACAGACTGCACACAGCACAGCCAGTGATTGTCATACAGAGGTGGCGTTACCAATAAAAAACCTAAACAGCCTACTTACATAGAGAAAACATAAACAGCCTACTTACATAGCCCCCATGCTCCCCACAAAAATTTTTACAAATGGTGTTGGGCACTGGCCAATACAGATTTGACAAAAATTTTTCACAATTACAGTAACAAAGATATAAAATGCACACACTTATTAATATTATGTTGGTCAAAAGCTCAAATTTTTTCACAGTCCATAAAGACAGTCCTAATCGTACATAACAGGAGAATAGCAGTGTTTTTCTCAAAGTCTGAGCAGTAAAAGAAAATGCACACAGAAGTAGTGGATTTCCATGCAGTCTTGAAGAAGTAGTGTTGTCCTTCCAACGGAAAGACAGTGCTGACTCTCGACATGCAGACAAGTATTGGTCCACAACAGAGCAAACCCACAGCAGAGTCAGTCGAAGTTTTGATGAATATTGGTAGGTAGGTCATCACAGAGCAGACCCACTGTAGTCCTGGTAGAGATTACGGTATTGGTGGGCCACCAGAGGTGCAGACCCACTGCAGTCCTTGTAGAAATAATGGCGTTGGTGGGTCATCATAGATGCAGACCCACTGTAGTCCTTGCAGAGATAATGGTATTGGTGGGCCACCAGAGGTGCAGACCCACTGTAGTCCTTGTAGAGGTAATGGTATTGGTGGGCCACCAGAGGTGCAGACCCACTGTAGTCCTGGTAGAGACGGCCAGCAGCCATCCGTTGCGACTGTGCAGGTGCACAATCACCATCGAAGATTCTTGCAGAGAATATAGCAAGTCCATAAACCACCACTTGTGCACTCAGAAAGTTTTTCTTTTAATTGTCCTTAGAACCAGCAATGCTGTTATCCAGTCCCTTGCTGAATTACCAACACACGTGCAAACACTATCAGTCCCTACTTCTCACATATTGTCCATATACTATGACCAACAGAAACGTGTGCAGTGAAATGGAACTTACAAGTTAATAATATCATGAACTGGTGACAATTACAATTTTATAACAGAAGAATACAATAACAAAGGTACAAAATACATCATTAAAGAACATAACAATACAGATAACATTTGTAGTAAAACAGGCGTTACAAAAGAATAGAAATAGACATATACGTCAGTGTTACAGGAATTATGACATGAGTACATACATAAAAGATCACAATAACTTTTGAAACATCAACTTCACACATTAGCATTAACACAAAACAGAGTAAATAATGTCTAAACATCTTTACAAAGTAAATAACATATTATTAATGCCAATTATATTCGAGGATAACAGTATTCCTCATCATAGTGAATGTAGCTTAATATTAAAAGAAGAAAAAATTCTATGAAACTACACAGAGACAGGAAGAAAACAAATACACAAGGGTACACACACACACATAGTGGGATAACACCAATAGGAAAGGACAGGGTTCGTTTTCAGTGTAACATTTGGTACTGCAGTCCAACCCAAAACTTCATACATCTTTCCTCTTATTTCATCCTTTGTTTCCACCAAAAAAAATTCTAACTAAGCATGCTTTCTGTGTTTATATGTCCACACATTTCTTACCTCATTTTTATTTTCCATTATCTTACCTCATCATTTATTTCCAAGAAAATCCTACCTAAACCTGTTTTCTCAATGCATTTCTTCCAATTCATCGCAACTCATTCTCTTAGAGGCTACCCCCTCTTAAGCTAACTTAAATCTACTGAGCTCAGATGCTAAACTAAGGGACGAGGCAATGCAGCAGCACGTAAAACAATTATTACAAACAGCAATGAAAAAAATGGAAAATTGCAAAGCAAGCTACAGTATAAATTAGCAAAAGTCAAATTCAATAACACTATGCCTGGCAAACAGCAGCAACTTATACCTAAACATGACATAGCGCAAGCAGAAAAAATAGTACACTAGAGATAACAATGCAGATAAGGGAAATGTATAATCACATCTTAATGTCTATGTAATTAAAGTGGTGCACCACAAGAAGTTATTCTACCAAAAAGTTACCAATTACTTGAAAAGAAAATTATGAATGCAGTTACTAGTTCCTTCTTATTGTTATTTCCTTTCCAAGTGCTCCTTTTTTAAAGAATGTGGATCATAAAATAATTATTTAATAGATCTGTTGACAGAAAGTGTTCGCATTAGCAAATGCATTTTATTTTATAAAAGCAATGCTGCAACACAGCTGGAAACCAGATGTCAAATGAAATAAGCAACTACGAAAAGCAAAGTATAAAAATATCATTCAGTAGTCATGTGACATTTCATAAGTTAGTAGAAATTCTCTCAACTCTCATAGAAAGACGCTTGTCATAATCAGGTGTGCAGATGTAAAAATATTTCTTGTCATTTTATTAGGCATTTCAGTAAATATCGTAAATTAAGAGCTAGTGTAATCATATGTTTTCAAGTTCGACCGTGTCGTTTTTGCGATGCTTTCTCTAAAGGAATGACAATGGCCAGGATAATGGCCTTCCCTTTCTTTTTTTTTTTCTTCCTGTGCTCTGAAAGGCACGCGCTAATGACTTTTTCTCCAGGCGTCTGACACAGCTGGGTGCCCGCGACGCATTACGTGCAGGTGGTCACTTAACTTTCGTACGGAAATATTTACGACAGCAATTTTCGCTAAAGTGACAGTCTCACATAAAAATACTTCACAGGTCAAGAATTAGCGTTGCAAATCTGTAGAAACAAAATCCTATAAATATAACAGTGTCCAAAAAATGTTCAGTGGCATTGTGATACATTCACACATGATTCACACATGTCATAACTCTTAAAGTACGATTCTTGGTTTCCAACATCCTTTTTCACAAGACAAGAGTCCCTACCCACTATTCATTACTCCTTACCTCATTATACATATACATGTTCGTCGACACTTCTTCAATATTTCATCGTGAGAAATACGTAGCATAATAAACATTCCTCAACAACATAATACACATCGTCGTCGTAATAATAACATCATAACACTTCAGTCAAATCTCAAAATCGTCGTAACTTCCTCCAATAATTTCTAAGCCCAAAATAATTCTCTGCTCATGTCAAAAGTGTCAGCTGCCTCAAACATACTTTAAAAATCATGATCTCATACCAAATACATCATTCAAAGCTCTCATAGTATCACAATGATTCCGAAAAAATATGAACAGTTTACAAAGTACAGACAAAATACAGTTTCATAAGTGTGAAGTTATCCAACGGTGTAATTGCGTAAACATCTGTCACTGATGTAGTAAAAAACATGTTTATCTCTCAGTTAAATGATCAGATAGCTGTGTAATTTGTGTGTTAGAGAAATATGGTACCGATGTGTAAAGTTGTATAAGCAAATACCATATTAGCTAGGGCTCCTTGTGCTTGCCAAACACATGGTACACAAAGTAAGCGTGTACCCCCCTGAGGATAAATGTAATTATGCCCTCAGGTGTTACAAATTACAGCAATGGAATGAAATGTATCACGGAAAACTTTCTTTGTAATTAAAAAATCTTTAAAAATAAATGTTTCAAGTACAAAATTAATCACTCAAATACGTGTACTGTAGCGCTAAATGTGCGTCTTGTTGCAACATAATCTGTGTGGAAGTGTCGTAGTTATCGTCCTCCGAAAGCTAAGTTCTGCAGAAGCCAATGTACTTACCTCATGATAAAGAAAAGTGAAATGCTTTGCGTATAGATATCATACTTATTACGCTTATTGCCGTGATGAAGAAAGTACTGTGCTGTAACGTATTGTTGTGCTACAGAAAAGGCTGTCTCCTTGTAGCTATACCATAAAAGTTACTACTAAAACATGTTTTACTTTCCAGAATAATACAGAAAAACTGTGCAGATATAAAACAGAAACACCGCAAAAGCAACATTGTAAATTGTCACGCATTAGCAGCGTCGTGATAAAATCGTGCAGCTGTCACATAAACTAACCACTGTGTCATCTGGCATTTCACAGAAAGCACCTCAAATCCTGAATCCACTCTCAAGCAAACCAAAATGTTGCATGAAAATTTCATTAGCAGTGCTGGTATATGTTCTAAGTATGTAAGCCGTATATTCATTACGTAATCGTGCAACTAACAAGGAGGAATGTATAAATAACAACACTGTGTCGTCTGTTCGCAATAACAATGCATTAGCAATTACTTGTCTAAGTTACCTATGTTCTTGACTGGATGGTTAGTTAGCTTTTAAACATAGTTGCATGTTAACAGTTTCTCAGTGTGACAAATTGTACAAGTAGCGTGAAGTGAAAATTGCAAAGACTAAGTTAAAAAGCAGATTATCTCTCAGTAAGCGGTTTTACATGTGAAGTGTGGTGCAATCCTTTACTCTTCCTAGTACGCAGACTTTCAACTTCAAACCAATTATCATGTTGTTTACATCGCTAAAGAATGCTAAATCTTTTCTCAAGGCTAGCGTCTTTGTTATTTTTCCCTGAGCCAGCGGGCGCACGCGGCTGCCTGCTGTGCGAGTCATTGTCTGTTCCTTTGTTGGCGCGCGTCGTTATTGGGATTTGGAGACCTAACTTCTACAAATTCGCCGTGACGAGAGGGCCCTGCTCTGTTTGAATCCCGCCAGTTCTGATGCAATTCAGGTCTGTCATTACGATCATATCGTCTGTTGTCATGTCGGTAGATTCGATAGTTTCTTTCTTGTCGGTTAAGTGGTGGAGAATTTCTCCCTGAATCGTAACTGCGCGCTGGACCGTTGCGTCTAAAGTTATTCTGTCTCCCTTGATAATAATTGTTTTGGTTCCCATATTGTCTGTTTCTCTGATGGTCTCTGTGATAGTCATTACCACGGAGAGGTGATCTTTCCCTGTAATTATTACTACTCTGCCAACGGTTGTCATACGGGTGGTGTCTGTTTTGGTCACGATATGTGTTGTGAGAATAGCCTTGTCGTGTCCAGTTATTACTTCTTTCATCGCGGAATTGCGACGGATGTGACCTGTAATTGTTGTGTTCCTCTTTCCGCATTCCGCGATTGTCAGTGTCAATTTCCAATTCTTGTAACAGTCCCTGAAAAGCTTCAATGTCGTCTTTGCAACGTCCTGCCAAAATAATATGTCGTAAATGTTCAGGTAATTTGATTAAGCAAATGCGGATGAGTTCTGAGGGGCTGTATGGGTTTGACAGGTACTGATTCTTGTGCAACATGTCTTCAAAATATTTCACAAGACTGGAGAATTCAGATTGTTCGAAACGTTTCATCATTATGATGCTATGTTTTACACGATCTTGTGTGGCTTGAGACCAATATGCTGAGAGGAAGGCATGGTAAAACTCTCCTTCACTGTGGCAATCGTGAATTACCGATCGCATTCTTACAGCTGGTTCATTCTCCAAGTAGCCACACATAAATTCTAATCTGTGCTCTAATGACCAGTTGGGAGGAAAACAATGAGAGAATTGATGGAGCCATGCTTGTGGATGAATGTCGTTCCCAGAATTCTTAAATGTTTTGAATTTACGTGTAGTAATGAACAGCTTATAGTCAAAGTCATCATGTCGGCGAGTCGCATATCGGTCATTGTTACGTCGTTTCGGCGGTTCCATCTCAAAATTCGGTGTCCCTTGCCAATTTCTTTCATAATTTCCGAAGTGCCCTGTGTTATTAATTTGTGGCTGTTCCGTATTTCTGTGTCCCTCTTCCTGTATTGGAGCGCGAGTGTCCTCTGAAATACGTAATTCTTGTATTACCTGTGTCAGCTGGTCTTGTACTTCCCGGATTTCTCTTTGGTGTTGCGTATTAATTTGATTCAGATTTTGTTTCAGTTTCCTAATTTGTTCGCTCTGTTCTGTGTCATTAAAGACTACCGGTTTTGCGTCATTCAGATTATCATCTACCTTCGTAGATAAATTATTTAGCTGATCCGAAAGTTCAACTACTTTCTCTGATAATGAACACATTTCCTCAGTGTATTTTTCTGAACCAAGTTTCAGAGTGTCCATTTGTGTTGAAATCGAATCTACTGTGTCCTTTAAATTTTCTTGACTTTTTGCAAGTTGCGTAACCGAATCGGTAGATGCAACTGCGTCAATTTTAGCTTGCAAGGTGTTGTGATTTTCATGAACAATAGTTTGCAGTTCTTTTATGGCTGCTTCGTGATTCTGTAATGCATTTTCATGACGCGAAAAAATAGGTTGAAAATGCTCACAAATTTGAGTTTTTACGTCATTACAGACTTTTTGACATTTCGATTCAATGTTATGTAACTCAGCAGTTAAATCCTCACGTGTTTGTTCGAGAGTTTGTTCCAATGAGTCTAACTTTTTGAGATTTTGTTCCACTGTGTCTAACTGTTGCTGTGTTTGTCTCTGGTGTTGTTCCATTGTGTCTAACTTTTGAAGCTTTTGCTGTGTCTGTCCCATTTGTTGTATTAATTGTAATAACAATGCATTGGTGTCTGAAACATGTTCCTCAGTGCTTTTCGGCAGTGAATTTACACCGGAAACATTCACATTTTGACAAGCAGAAAATGTGTCTTGACTTATTCGAGAAAACGGTGAGGATCCAAAACCTGAATCTACAGTATTTGCGAGATCGTGTCGTGTCATTTCGGCTTCCTGAGGCGAGCTATTGCCGACCGGTCGATCGATAATGCTTCCCTCTTCACTAATTGTTTCACTGTCCACGCCATTGTTTGACGCCCGCTCCATTTCCCTGTGCACAGTTACCAAATTACTACTTTGAACATTAGTAAATTCATTACTCGGCGGCGCTGATAAGCTACGCTCGTCATCACTATTATTTCTCAGTTTAGTTTGGAGCCTAGTGTTACGTTTTTCACACGCCATTATTGTCACAGTATTTCACACGACAACACAGAAAAACACAATTTGAAGATCAAAAATAAGAGAACACATTAACATAGCACTGAAAATAATATCTAGTTAATTGCAAGCGCAGCTGCGAAATACTTGGTGCAAATCTACATGCATGCCACAACTGTTTTACTATACAACAATGAAAGACTGCAACTACAAAGGAAATTCTCTCTACAATTACGCGCTAGCAATAAACAAAAGCTACACTAAATACACAAACTACAAGAAAAAATCAGAAGATTCCAGTGAGGTATCCTAGGCTAAGGGTCGACATATGAAACGTCCCCTTTGAACAATTATACATGACTGTGCTTAACCTGACACACAATACTTTGTTAGCGCAACGCAATCTGACTTTCAAAATTCCCTACAAAAGAATGGCCCTGACTAACATTAAACTATACCTTTCACAAATCACTTACCTCACAAAAATCTTCGCTGCTCAAGCTACTGCAATACAGCAAGCGCCACTACTGCCAGCTAAATAAAAGATTCAAACTACTAAAGGCACTAACTACTGATAGGGATAGTTAGCAAATGAAAGATATTAATAGAGAACAAACAATGTATTTACCTTAATATCATCACAAGTGATAATATATATATCAGTTCATGACAAATTGCAAACCTCCGCCATCTCTCTCCCCACATCCACCACTGCTGGCGGCTCACCTCCAACTGCGCAACGCTACGCGCTGTTCACAGCCAGCTGCCTAACACTACAATGGCGAGTATTACAACAATGCAAAGCAGCCACAGACTGCACACAGCACAGCCAGTGATTGTCATACAGAGGTGGCGTTACCAATAAAAAACCTAAACAGCCTACTTACATAGAGAAAACATAAACAGCCTATTTACAACTGTACTAGTGCCGACATTGTGCATGCTCTGTTGCCTGTGTCTATGTGCCTGTGGTTCTGTCAGTGTGATCATGTGATGTATCTGACCCCAGGAATGTGTCAATAAAGTTTCCCCTTCCTGGTACAATGAATTCACGGTGTTCTTATTTCAATTTCCAGGAGTGTAGTTCCCTCAGTATCACCCAACTTCATTCGACTACATTCCATTATCCTCATTTTGCTTTTGTTGATGTTCATCTTATACCCTCCTTTCAAGGCACTGTCCATTCCGTTCAACTGCTCTTCCAAGTCCTTTGCTGTCTCTGACAGAATTACAATGTAATCGACGAACCTCGAAGTTTTTATTTCTTCTCCATGGGTTTTAATACCTACTCCGAATTTTTCTTTTCTTTCCTTTATTGCTTGCTCAATATACAGATTGAATAACATCGGGGATAGGCTACAACCCTGTCTCACTCCCTTCCCAACCACTGCTCCCCTTTCATGACCCTCGAATTTTATAACTGCCATCTGGTTTCTGTACAAATTGTAAATAGCCTCTCACTCCCTGTATTTTACCCCTGCCACCTTCAGAAATTGCACTATGTGTAGGAGGTAGTAAAATCCTTCTGCAGCCAGCTTCAAATGTCGGTTCTCTAAATTTTCTCGGTAGTGTTCCTCCGGGGAGTCCCATCTGAGTTCCCGAAGCGCTTGTATATTGTTCGAACCTACCGGCAACAAATCTAGCGGCCTGCCTCTGAATTGCATCAACGTCTTTCTTTAACCCGACCTGTTATGGATACCAAATAATCGAATAGTATTCAACAACAGGTCGCACTGACGTCCAATATGCTTTCTTCTTTACAAATGATTTCCAAAAATTGTCTCCGTAAACCGAAGCTGACCATTCGCCTTCCCTACCACAGTCCTCACATTCTCGTACCATCTCATATCTTTTTGCAACATTACAGCCCGATATATAAACCACATGACTGTGTCAAGCTGCACACTACTAACGCTGTATCCCAACATTACTGCTTTTTTCCCCTACTCATCCTCATTAATTTACATTTTTCCACGTTTAGAGCTAGCTGCCATTCATCACACCAACTAGAAATTTTGTCTGTCATCTTGTATCCTCCTACAACCATTCAACATCGGCACCTTACCGTACACCACAGCAGTTTCAGCAACAGCAGACTGCTACCAATCCTGTCCACCAAATCGTTTATGTATATAGAAAATAATAACGGTCCTGTCACACTTTCCTGGGGCACACCTGACGATACCCTTGCTTCTGATGGGCACTCACCGACGAGGACAACGTAATGGGCTCTATAATTTAAAAAGTCTTCGACCCACTCACATGTCTGTGAACCTAGTCCCCATGTTCGTACTCTCGTTAACAGTCTGCAACAGGGCACCGTATCAAATATTTTCCGGAAATCTAGAGATTTGGAGTCTGCCTGTTTCCCTTCATCCATAGTTCGCAGTATATCATTTGACGAAAGTGTAAGCTGAGTTTCTCATGAACGATGCTTTCTAAAACCACACTGATTCGTGGACATAAGACTCTCGGTCTCAAGAAAATTTATTATATTCTAACTGAGAATGTGTTCAAGGATTCTGCAGTAAATCGATGTAAGGGATATTGTTTTTTTTATTTTTTTTATTTTGCGGGTCCGTCCTTTTGCCCTTCTTGTATTCCGAGTCGCCTGCGCTTTTTTCCAATTGCTTGGGACTTCGCGCACGGCGAGAGATTTGCGGTAAATGCAAGCTACGTAAGTGGCCAATGCTGTAGAACACTCTTTGAAAATCCGAAGTGGGATTCCATTCGGGGGTTATTACTATGTCGTCAATACGGAGGTCTGTTCTGTGGTCAAACGATGGTACGTTTGTACTATTCTCCTGCGAGTGCTATTTCTTGAATGCGAAATTTAAAACTTCGGCTTTCCTTTTGCTGCCTTCAAGTTCCACATCAGTTGGGTCAACAAGTGACTGAATGAAACCTTAGACCCGTTTGGTGAATTTACATTGGACGAGAATTTTCTCGGGTTCTCTGCGAGATCTTTTGCTAAAAAATGAAGGTGGTAGTTGTTGAATGCTTCGCGCATAGACCTTGTCACAGTTTCACGAATATCTGCTAACCTCTGCTTGTCGTCATTAGCCCGTTCTCTTTTGAAGCGAGAGTGCAACAGCCTCTGCTTCCTCAACATTCTCCAAATTCTGCAGTGTTCAAATATTCCCGCACCTTCGTTTTTTGTTTAAACCGTGCATCAATGCCGTGTTTACTAAGAGCTCTGCTTATGCAATCTTTCACAGTTTTTACAAATGGACGGGAAACGTTACCTTGAGTTGGTTCTTTTACATTAGAAACTTTTCATCTTTTAGAGCGTATTACTTCATTTAACTCGTTGTCAGAGTAGAAGTTTCGTCTGAAGGCACTTCGTAAACGATCGAGCTCGTTCTGCAACTACTGAAGTTCGCAGATTCTTTAAGCTCGGCCCAACAATGTTCTGATCATTCCTTTTTTATGCTTAGGATGATGACTGGAATTTATGTGAAGGTTGAAAGGTGGCTACACTGTGCCACTGCGCCAGAGAGTGCGCCAAAGAGTACTATTAAGCCGCCTCCACAGTGCTTGTTATGAGATTGTAGAAGTCAGTGGTTGTTGAGAGTTCGTGGCAGTCAGTGCTAGTAGAGAGCACAGTGTGTGTTAAGAGCTCGTGATTGTCGTGAAGTCGGAGTGAGATGTGGTAGTAAAGAGTGTAGCTCCTTGTTTCATGCAGTTATTTGATGGGAGAGATAGCAGATGTTATTGTAATGAGTGCATTTCGTCAATATATATGAAGGTAAAATTTATAATGTTTTTTTTTATTATTTGTGTATCTGAAATAATGTGTCACTACAGGTTCAGTCAACAAAGCATCTGGCTTGTGTTCTTATATTAGAGTGAATTCTGGTTTTCTTGCGTAATTATAGTTTTCTAATTTTCTTTTGTCACGTCAGTATAGTTGGTATTTGAAAATTCTTGCCTTGTTGGAAAAGAACCGTGCCAGATGTGGACGTTGAGTCACACTCCCACATACAGAACAGTTACTCTTGTGCTCATTGGTTTCGTAGATTTTTATAGTTGCTGGGGTCTTAATTAATTAACTGTGTTTACGAAAATTTTCTTACATTGTTCTTTGCAGTCAGATTGCGTAATAATACTAGTCAGGGCCAGCCGATTACGAGACTTACGTAATCGGACAGACAGCTACTAAAATCATTTTCAATCACATATATTTAATTAAGCCCCCATGCACGTGGCGACCGCTGCTTCGGATCGTCCCTTGGAATTGTTCTGATTGTGAAATTGTAGACTGTAGTATTGTTGTAGCAATTTGTAGTTTAGTAATTGTAGGTTATATTGAGTGTGTAGATTTGGTAATTGGCATTCTTCTAATGGTATTTTTCAAAATTTAATTTTTATTGCCTTGCATACGCATTTGACAATTTTGTGCAATTATTTCAATTGTTCGATTGATCGTGTTTGAGGGAGTCATTGCATTTGAATGGTATTGTTGAGATAAAGAGTCACCGTGTGTAATTTTCGTACAGTGACGGATTCTTTGTATGTTTTGCAAATGATTACGCGATCTATGAAAAAGGCAAAAATGATGGATAGTGAGAATGACGAAATTGTTGACATGGCGAACTCGCCAACAGAGGAAAATAGCATGATGGATAATGAAGTGGAAAACAATTTAATAAGTCGGGAAGACAGTCTGGAACCAGTTCAAGGTTTTTCTCAATCAGAAAATTTACAGAATCCGAGATTAACGATAGAAGATTCTGAAACTGTATCGAACACAGATAGCTTTACAGCTATGACGGAGGAAACTGGTTTTGCGGGAAATGTTAGGCGCGAAAAGAATTGCGAACCGGCTACCTTGGAGCAGTTGATGGGTGCAATATTAAATCTGGGATCACAAATGGGAACAATGGTAACACAGATGGGAACAATGAAGACAGAGATAGGAACAATTAAAACAGAGATGGGAACTTTACGATCTGAATTAAAAACTGATATGGGAACAATGGAAACACGGTTAGGATCTGAATTTAAAACAGAGATGGGAACTTTGGAAACACGGATAGATTCACGAATAGGGACATGTTTCAAAAATATGAAAGATGAATTAAAGAAAGAAATCAGGGAAGAAGTACAACCGATTCTGAATTCTCACAATAATAGATTAATTGCAGTAGAAATCAGACAAAGGGAACAGGATAGAGAACAGGAAGAAAGAGATCGCGTGATAGTACAAAAATTTTCAGAGTTAAATTTACAACGTGCAAACGATAAGAAAGAAATATTTGAGAAAATCGAGGAATCCGTACCAAATGACAGATTAAATAACCTAACACAACAATATGAACAGTTAACTACCAAATGTGTCAATACTGAAACCCGAGTCGCGACACTTACGGAAGATGTAAACAAACAGAAAGAAAAAATAGGTGACTTATCGGAAAGAGTTGAGGAAATTTCAGATAAATTGACAAATCTTAGTTTACATGGGGACAGAGATTCAGATGATACAGCCCCATTGCCATTTGCAGAAACCGAAGAATACCAGAACATAAATAAGCATGTTGAAAATCAGGGAAAATTTAATGAACGCGTGAAAAAGGAATTTGAGGCATTACGGAAGCAAGTCAAGCAGATCGAAGGCGAAATTGTAGGAAAAGACAGCAGAAGAAATTTCGAATCACAGACAGCAGAGGGGTTTGAAGAAAATAATTTGTTTCATTTACGGGATGCAACAAGAGAGCGCCAGGCGCGCGAACTTTACAATAATCGACATTCGGACCGGGACAGACGCGGTAGGTCTTTGTCGCCACGAGGCGAAAACTTTGATTATAAACACTTTTTGACTGTCCGGAAATTTAAGATCTTCCGCAATTCTAAGAATGACATACATCCATGTGCATGGCTAGATCAATTTATGTACGCACTTCCACCAAATTGGCCACTAAGTCACAAACTAGAATTCATGTGTGGATATTTAGAAAACGAACCGGCGACGCGGATGCGCGCACTCATTAGAGATTGCAATAATTTAAATGATTTTTATCATGCATTTCTATCGGCATATTGGTCCGAAAACACGCAAGACAGAGTCAAACACAGTCTTATTATGCAGCGTAATTTCAAACAGTCTGAGTTCCGCACGCCGGCAGAGTACTTTGAAGACATGATTCGAAAGAATCAGTTCCTGTCCAACCCTTATAGCCCGACTGAATTAATTCGCATTTGCTTAACTAAGTTGCCGCAATCCATAAGACAAATTGCTTTAGCTGGAAGATGTAAAGACGACATTGAGACTTTTAAGACTTTGTTGCAAGAACTTGAGTATGACAACGATGACGGGACCTCTTGTAACTTTTTCAGTAACAGTAATTACAATAGATTTTCAGAGAAAAGTGATAGTGGTCGGAACGGACGTTATAGCGGTAATTTTGAGAATGACAGACGTAACAGACACGACAATAGATACCAGCCCTATGACAATAACAGACGTTCTAACAGAAATTACACAGACAACTATAACAACGGTAATTCGTATCGGAATGATCAATCATACGGAAACAGTAATCGGTATTATCAAGACAGAAATTATTCAAACAGTAATAGAAATTCTTACTACAGAAACAATCAGGGTAGTAGATACAACAATAATTTCAGAAGTGACAGTCGAAATTACACAAGGAGTAGTTATGCAGACAGACAGGAAAACAGAAATTTTAATAACAGACACAGCCAAGAATTTGCATCTGACAGACAGGAGGGACCTAATTGGCATCCTCCACGTGACAGAACTTCTGAGAGACAAGTGCAAATCGTTGAAATTGATCCGCGAAATGACGCGAATAATCAAAGACGTGACGCAAACAATCGACAATGACTTGTAGCTTCGGCTTCTGGCAGCAATATAGACGGTTCAGAAAGTAATGACACTACGACTTTACACTACGTACGCCTGGAAGACATGAGAGACATTTTGTTAGACGAAAAGGAAAATAATGTAGACGCATTTTTACATCCTGTTATTGAAGTATGTATGGGTAAGAATACGTTCACTGCAGTATTAGATTCTGGGAGCCCATTGAATGTCATTAGTGAATCAGTTTTTCGTATATGTGTAAGAACTATTGCTTGTCCTGTGTTACCTATTTCTAAAACTACAATTCGAGGTGCGATTTCTGGAAAAAGTGTGGAAGTCAAACAACAGACCAACTTAAATTTCATTTGTCAAGGATACGAATTTTCTGCTAATTTTATTATTGTTCCATTACTCAGTACACAAATTATATTAGGTATGGAGTTTCTTAACGCACATAAGGCAATTTTGAACTTTAAAGAAGGAAGTGTAAATTTGACTGTTGCTGGAATGCCGAAATGTTTAAAATTTTTCGAGTGTTTAACAAGATCTGAACCAGATGCAAAATGTTTAAGGTTTCTTACTTCTGATGTTTTCGTTGAGCATTATGACGACAATGTGTTTATTCATGATAATGACAATAGATACAGAGACGCGATGGATGATATAATTAATAGCGAAGAATTAATTAATGAAAAGGTTAAGAAAGCTGAAGTGCCAGATGACGTTGCAAGAGAAGAGCTGCACCACATTTTGACTTCACATGCTACAGTGTTTAGTCATCACACAGGAACTATAAAAGGCTTACAATATTCATTTAAAGTAAAAGAACACACACCATTTCGCGGGAAAACGTACGCTATTCCTTTGGCTTACAGAGACAAGGTTAAGAATGAACTTCAGTACATGTTAGATCAGGGCATTATTGAGCCTGCAGTCAGTCCTTATACTAGCCCATTACACGTTGTTCTTAAAAAGGATGGATCAATTCGTCTGGTTCTGGATTCCAGACAGATAAATAACATCATCATTCCTGAAACTGACCGCCCACAAAATTTAGATGAACTTCTTCAACATTTCCATGGAATTAAAGTTTTATCCACGATTGATATGCGCGCAAGTTTTTGGCAAATAGAACTCCACCCTGATTGTAGAAAATACACTGCTTTTTTAGCCTTTGGTAACTGTTACCAATTTCGGAAATTACCGTTTGGACTTACTATATTTTCTGCAGCATTCATCATAGTTTAAATGAAATTTTACCTGTTTATCTTCGTGACAACATTACTTCTTATGTTGACGACATTCTTATTGCTAAACGTTCTTGGAGTGAGCACAGCAAAATTTTGGATTCATTGTTACGTATCTTTGCAAAAGTTGGCATGACAGTGAACTTGGAAAAATCTGAATTTGGTCGTTCTCAGGTGAAATTTCTCGGTCACATTATTGCTACAGAAGATATTCTTCCTGATCCAGAGAAACTAGATGCTATTCAGTTCGCAATGACATTCTTTTTAAACGAAAATCGGTCGACAACTCCGTTTGGTTAGTTTGTATTCCTGATGAGTGGGTCAATAAATTGATTTGGTATACGCATCTCAGTTATGCACACTTTGGTCCCCGAAAATGCTTTCATAAATTACGAGAAAATAGTTACTTCAGTAATATGGAAAAACGTATTCGATCTGTTCTTGCCAAATGCAAATTATGTCAAATGGCTAAGCCTCCAACGATTTCTCACAGAGCACCGTTGTTTCCCATCATTCCAGCGAAATTAAAGGAGATGGCTGCAGTCGATTTGTTCGGTCCAGTGGTTCGTTCTACTAATGGTTTTGCGTACATTTTCGTAGCAGTGGAACTGACGTCAAAATATGTGTGTTTTACACCGTTACGCAAAGCAACAGCTCGCTCAGTATCCAACGCTTTTATCAAACATTTTCTTAAAGAAGTTGGTCATGTTGATAAGGTTATATCAGGTAATGGATCACAGTTTCGTTCTAAAATTTGGCTTCGTACTCTACAGCGTCGTAAAATTAAACCAATCTTCATTTCACTTTTTCACCCTCAATCTAACGCTTCAGAGAGATGGATGAAGGAAATCAATAAATTGTGTCGTCTTTGTTGTCATCAGAATCACAGAACTTGGGATCAGTATCTTCATATTTTTCAAAACATTCTGAATGAACTTCCTAATGACTCAACTTCTTTACCGCCTCTATTGATATTAAAAAATAAAGTACCAACAAATCGCATTTCTGAAATCGTTCCTTTTCCGCCTTCACGGAAACTGCGGCATTCTGAAGTTGTTAACCTGGCTCTACAAAATATTGCATCTGCGGCTGCTAGAAGAAAGAAATCGGCGAAGCGTCCTGGTCGTTTAAAAAATTTGTCGGTTGGTCAAAAGGTATTAATTAAATCCCACCGTTTGTCTCACAAAGGAAAAGGCTTGTGTCGCAAATTTTTTCTGCTTTATAACGGTCCATACAGAATTCGCAAAATTATTCATGATAACACTGTTGAAGTAGAAACTCTTAAATCACGACGCTCCAAGGGAATACATCATATATCAAACGTTAAAATTTTTGTGGAATGACATACTTGTGAGAAACCAACAGTTTACGTAAACACGGAGAATGCAAGAGTACCGCGCTGTGTTTTGGCGGCGGCACATACTCAAAGCAACAGTGAAGTCTGCGCGCCGCACGAGGCAGTCGTTGACCGCAAACAATAGCTTCCTACGTCACGCGCCTACAGCTGATCGAGCGCTCAGTGCGAATGCACTGACAGCCGTAAACAAACACACAGTCTAATTTCTCCGATTAAATTCAGTGTAAAGCTATAGTGACTTGATGAATTCTGTTATTAACATTCAGTATTTTTCAGGATACGGTTGTATAAAGCATTTAAGAACTACAGGTAAATTGTGTGCGTGTCCGACGTTAAGACGACCTGCTATCGAGAAAATTTCAGGAAGAATGTAATTTCGAAGAAGAAAGTAATAAACTAAAAAAGGGTAATTATTAATTGAGTTCATTTTACAGGTAACATATTTCCACTTAGGTACGTACTTTAGACGTAATTTGCTGCTCGCGATTACGTGATTCATACTTTGTACTAATTTCATGTTCTATGGATTTACTTGTGAAGCGACGTGCTTGTGTACATTTACTGATTTTGACAATTATTGATTAATGAACTGGGTTGTAACTTGTGTATATTATGCATCGCTTGGCTGCACTGCTATTTCACTGATGTCATATTTTTTTAATTATGTGCCTGCTGTGCTTATTTATCTAAATAGTAATGGTAACCTGATTTATTGTGCTGATGAGTTTAGTTATGTAAGTTATACTTTGTGATTTATCTGCTTGTGCCTTCATGTTTACTTATTAAGATGACATATGAACATTTATTTGCTTATGCTGATATGTTGCTAATAACCTGTTTATTACGTAAGATATATGTTTGCTGCTTTTTGCATGGATTACATATTTACACATTTCTGTTTTGTTGCCATAACTGCTCTTTAATTTGGTGTATAGAAATGCTGATATACTGTCACACTATTGAATTAATTATAGATTGTTCGCTTGGCAGAGCCTCGTTGTAGGAATTGTGCTGCATACACTTGTGGACATTCTGTTCACTACTGGTATATTTAATCGCTATTACTTGTTTTGCTTACGCTCAGTGCCTTATATTTTTAAGATAAGAAAATTAACTGCTATAATTCGACGAACGACATTAGTACAAGAGAGTCATGGAAGTCACATGTGCTGAGGTTTTATGAAAGCTGTATAAATTTATGCTAATAGGAAGGAAGCTAACGACATGACATACCAATACTAGGTTTAGACCATTAACAGTTATTACACTGCATTTTTCGTGAGCAATTGAAATAGGAAGTGACACTTGACACAAAAAATACTCCACATGTTTGCTTCTGCTATGATTCTTGAAGTGGTGTACACACTGTGAAATATTATGATCATTCACACTCCGTAATCGTACTTAATTACTGAGAGTTATTCAAACTAAGTCTGTTAGAGGTCAGGTATGCATTTCTTTTATCTAATAATGGACAAGGAACCAAAATGTATCTTATAATTTATAATGAGTAGAAAATTTGGGTCAGATGATTACACAGAGGTTGTGTGTGGACACTGTGTCTTCGGATTGTATGGGATGCTGAATTGAAGTTGCATTAGGATTTTATCTGTTCTTGTTCGAGGAGACTGACTAGAGGAAAGAGTTGTGTTGGAAGTGAAATGATATTGGTGCTGAGGTTTATATTTATCGACGTATTATTGAGGTATAGAGATTATATGAAGTTGAGTTGTTATGGAAGTGAAATGATATTGGTGCTGAGGTTTATATTTATCGACGTATTATTATAGGTATTGAGAGTATATGAAGTTGTTTGTGGACAAGAGGTAAGGTGATATTAATGATGAGGTTTATATGTATCGACGTATTGAAGAAGTATTAGTGACGTATTGAGATTATGTGATGCTGTTGATTATTGGAGTTTTGGTGTATAAGAGGTAAAGTAAGTGAGGAGCATATTTTTTTTTTTTGGTCTTATGGAACAAGGAGGATGAAGAGAGCAGACTAGAACACTAAAATAGACGGAAGATAGTCTATACACACACTTTGTTAAATAACTAAGCAGTATATACTTTTTTTTGAAGAGAGGAAGTAATTGCATATCTTGGCTCACTGACAGTTGTTCAACAACAGTACATTTTGATCTGGCTTGGCAAACATTGGTCTTGACATGATGACTATGACGTTGACTAACTATTATTGACTGTTATACATTGCTGCCAGTACTACTTGATACACATGATGAACATCAGATTTTGACAGAATTACATTTACACAATTAACACTATTCAGTTACACAGTAGCACTAATGTGGATGAGAGATGAGTGAGTGTGTTTTGTGTGTTTTCCTTTACTAATCCTACCCACCTATCTCCTAAGTATTATTTTATTTGTTGGTAGTGGCTTGCACTGACACCCATAAATATTATAGGTTATTGGTATTTGTGTATTGCAATAGTTAATAGGACAATTATCTGACATCATTTGTGTGTTTGTTATGATTTGTATGTTACTGTAAAAACATTTGTATGTGCATTCAAACTATTGTTCATGCCTGAACTGTCTGATTAGTGAAGATAAATATTCTGAACTGTTACCTGCACTTTTCAACATGATGTGTGACATTTAGTCGTGTTTAATTTCTGCTGATGAACTGTGTGATCAGAGATTGTAAAAAAAAAAAAAAATCATGGACTGTTACTGGTACCTTTTCTACATGATTGGTGCCGCTAGGACATGTTTAATTTGTGCTCATAAACTCTGATAAACAGTGTGATCAGTGCTAGTGAGTTTTTTTGGAACTGCTTCTGCTGAGAGATGTGACTTTTTGCTGTCTGCACCTGCACTCAACATTGCTGGGTGCCACTGGTGAACTGCTTCTACTGAAATGATGTCACTTGTTGGTGTCTGCACCTGCTCAACATTGCTGGGTGCCTCTGATGGACTGCTTCTACTGAACTAATGTGACTTGTTGCTGTGTGTACCTCTTGAACTTTACTGGGTACCTCTGATGGATTGCTTCTACTGAAATGAAGTCACTTGTTGCTGTGTGTACCTCTTGAACTTTACTGGGTGCCACAGATGGAACTGCTTCTACTGAAATAATGTCACTTGTTGCTGTCTGCACCTGCTCTCAATATTGCTGGGTGCCACTGATGGACTGCTTCTACTGAATGGTGTCACTTGTTGGTGTCTGCACCTACTCAACATTGCTGGGTGCAACTGATGGACTGCTTCTACTGAAATGATGTCACTTGTTGGTGTCTGCACCTGCTCTCAACATTGCTGGGTGCAACTGGTGAACTGCTTCTACTGAAATGATGTCACTTGTTGGTGTCTGCACCAATTCAACATTGCTGGGTGCTACTGATGAACTGTTTTTACTGAAATGATGTCACTTGTTGGTGTCTGCACCTACTCAACATTGCTGGGTGACATTGATGGACTGCTTCTACTGAAATAATGTCACTTGTTGCTGTCTGCACCTGCTCAACATTGCTGGGTGCCACAGATGGACTGTTTTTACTGAAATGGTATCACTTGTTGGTGTCTGCACCTGCTCTCAACATTACTGGGTGCAACTGATGAACTGTTTCTACTGAAATGAAGTCACTTGTTGCTGCCTGCACCTACTCAACATTGCTGGGTACCTCTGATGGATTGCCTCTACTGAACTAATGTGACTTGTGCTGGGTGTACCTGCTAAACCTTACTGAGTGCAACTGATGGACTGCTTCTACTGAAATGATGGTCACTTGTTGGTGTCTGCACCTGCTCAACATTGCTGGGTGCCTCTGATGGACTGCTTCTACTGAAATAATGTCACTTGTTGCTGTCTGCACTTGCTCAACATTACTGAGTGCAACTGATGGACTGTTTCTACTGAAATGATAACACTTGTTGGTGTTTGCACCTGCTCAACATTGCTGGGTGCAACTGATGGACTGTTTCTGCTGAAATGATGTCACTTGCTGCTGTCTGCACCTGCTCTCAACATTGCTGGGTGCAACTGGTGAACTGCTTCTACTGAAATGATGTCACTTGTTGGTGTCTGCACCAATTCAACATTGCTGGGTGCTACTGATGAACTGTTTTTACTGAAATGATGTCACTTGTTGGTGTCTGCACCTACTCAACATTGCTGGGTGACATTGATGGACTGCTTCTACTGAAATAATGTCACTTGTTGCTGTCTGCACCTGCTCAACATTGCTGGGTGCCACAGATGGACTGTTTTTACTGAAATGGTATCACTTGTTGGTGTCTGCACCTGCTCTCAACATTACTGGGTGCAACTGATGAACTGTTTCTACTGAAATGAAGTCACTTGTTGCTGCCTGCACCTACTCAACATTGCTGGGTACCTCTGATGGATTGCCTCTACTGAAATAATGTGACTTGTGCTGGGTGTACCTGCTAAACCTTACTGAGTGCAACTGATGGACTGCTTCTACTGAAATGATGGTCACTTGTTGGTGTCTGCACCTGCTCAACATTGCTGGGTGCCTCTGATGGACTGCTTCTACTGAAATAATGTCACTTGTTGCTGTCTGCACTTGCTCAACATTACTGAGTGCAACTGATGGACTGTTTCTACTGAAATGATATCACTTGTTGGTGTTTGCACCTGCTCAACATTGCTGGGTGCAACTGATGGACTGTTTCTGCTGAAATGATGTCACTTGCTGGTGTCTGCACATGCTCAACATTGCTGGGTGCAACTGATGAACTGTTTCTACTGAAATGAAGTCACTTGTTGCTGTCTGCACCTACTCAACATTGCTGGGTACCTCTGATGGATTGCCTCTACTGAACTAATGTGACTTGTGCTGGGTGTACCTGCTAAACCTTACTGAGTGCAACTGATGGACTGCTTCTACTGAAATGATGGTCACTTGTTGGTGTCTGCACCTGCTTAACATTGCTGGGTGCCACTGATGAACTGTTTCTACTGAATTAATGTGACTTGTTGCTGGGTGTACCTGCTAAACTTTACTGGGTGCAACTGATGGACTGCTTCTACTGAAAAGATGTTACCTGTTGGTGTTCTTTTTTTGTATAAACTAATCATTGAAGGCATTTTATGTGAACATTTGCATAAACTGATTTTTTGTATATTGTAAACTATTATGTAAAGTCACATGTATGAAAAGAAGTTGTATTGCTTACTGTATTTCATACATTAGGTTAGTGAAAGGTCAGTGCAAAGCCAAAATTTTTAACTAATTATGTGATGTTTAGGTATTAATATTATCTTTTATTTTTGTCTGTATTTTTGTGGACGAATTTGGTGGTATTTTCACCACCAATGCTGGCAAAAATACCATCAAATTCTGGCCTGTGGAGGAGGGGCATATGAAAGGTGGCTACACTGTGCCACTGCGCCAGAGAGTGCGCCAAAGAGTACTATTAAGCCGCCTCCACAGTGCTTGTTATGAGATTGTAGAAGTCAGTGGTTGTTGAGAGTTCGTGGCAGTCAGTGCTAGTAGAGAGCACAGTGTGTGTTAAGAGCTCGTGATTGTCGTGAAGTCGGAGTGAGATGTGGTAGTAAAGAGTGTAGCTCCTTGTTTCATGCAGTTATTTGATGGGAGAGATAGCAGATGTTATTGTAATGAGTGCATTTCGTCAATATATATGAAGGTAAAATTTATAATGTTTTTTTTTATTATTTGTGTATCTGAAATAATGTGTCACTACAGGTTCAGTCAACAAAGCATCTGGCTTGTGTTCTTATATTAGAGTGAATTCTGGTTTTCTTGCGTAATTATAGTTTTCTAATTTTCTTTTGTCACGTCAGTATAGTTGGTATTTGAAAATTCTTGCCTTGTTGGAAAAGAACCGTGCCAGATGTGGACGTTGAGTCACACTCCCACATACAGAACAGTTACTCTTGTGCTCATTGGTTTCGTAGATTTTTATAGTTGCTGGGGTCTTAATTAATTAACTGTGTTTACGAAAATTTTCTTACATTGTTCTTTGCAGTCAGATTGCGTAATAATACTAGTCAGGGCCAGCCGATTACGAGACTTACGTAATCGGACAGACAGATACTAAAATCATTTTCAATCACATATATTTAATTAAGCCCCCATGCAAGGTACCTATCCGTGCTAGTGGGTTTTCTGCAGACTTTATGTGCTGAAGTTCTGTCGGTATGTCTAAGTACCTCTACATCCAAATTTGACTATCTTTCTCTTTTGCCTTAGTGAACTTTATATAAGAAATAATATCATTCAGGCAATTTAGAAATTTTTTCTTCTGAATGTAGCTACGTAACGAAAGTATCATCGGCGTGCCTAAACGAGCATGCGGGTTTCTTCTTCGGTGTCTGAAGGGCTGCTTCTTCAGATTTTTACACATGAAAGGTCGCTACAACAGTGCTTACAGGGAGAACGCGTCAAGAGCCACAACCCATTTTCTCAGAAATTTTGCTCACTGGAAGAAAGGTAAAAATAAACGAACACGTGTATCGACTTATCAGTAGATACTCGACCGTTTCTGAAAAAAAGACTGTCAAAGTTTTGAGGTACCTTAAGTGCCTTTTAGCGATTAAGTATTTCAACTGAAACGGCGGCTGGTGTCACGGTCCCACACTTTTGCGGCCCGTGTTCTAAACACTATTATCAATTTTTTTTTTCATTTATCTACCCAAACCCGTAGAAGATTACTACACGAATGTTTTGCAACGTACATTAGAATAACGTTGTCTGCATTCGTCTAGTGATTGTATGCTTGGTAAATGAATAAAAAAACGAGATAGTTATGCAAATTGTTTTCTGTGAAATTCCTTTAGTGTCAATTGCAGTCGACAGTTTTCGGTAAAGCGATCCTTTATGCATGGTTTGCCGCGAAAGTAATGCCAACACATGAAATCTTCAGCAATATTAATGATCTTTCCGCCGGCCAGGGTGGCCGAGCGGTTCTAGGCGCTACAGTGTGGAACTGCGCGACCGCTACGGTCGCAGGTTCGAATCCTGCCTCGGGCATGGATGTGTGTGATGTCCTTAGGTTAGTTAGGTTTAAGTAGTTGTAAGTTCTAGGGGACTGCTGACCTCAGAAGTTTAGTCCCATAGTGCTCAGAGCCATTTGAACCAATGATCTTTCCTTCCCGAGTGAGATTTATACGAAGAAATGTCACTGTGGCAAACCAGCCTTTGTATGACGCTTGTTGAGTTCGAAATGTATATGTATCGAATCTTAATCCAAGAGAACGCACCGAATCTTCCTGTAAAATGATCATAAGAATAAAATATAAGAATTACTATAAGATTTAATATAAGAAAATGTGAGTTTAAAAAGATTGATACCCCTGAAAAAAACGTGCATGACACTGATTGTGAAACTCAGTTGTAATTTTACGATTAATATAACGCCCTTGTATCCTCAAACTTGACAAGAAGCATTCGAGCAGTAACCTCCTACGGACATCGGTAGATAAACGACAAGCAATAAACACAACAATCGGGTTTCGAATACGGGGCCCAAACGTATGAAACCGTGACTCTAGTGACTGTGTCACCATGACGGCTGAGACCATCGCTCTCAAAAAGACATCTAAGGTACGTTGCAAATTTTGACGGTCGTTTCCGCCGAAACGGTCGAGTATCTACGGATAAGCTGAGGAACGTTTTGGCTTATTTTGGCTCCTCTTCTACTGAGATAAGTTTCATGGGAATTGGGCTATAGCAGTTGCCGCATTATAGTCGTGGATGGGTTCCCCGTAGCTATACCACCAGTTGCTCATAAAATTTGTTGTCTCATTGAAAGTAAGTTGATTTGAGACAATGTTTACAGAGCTCTGCCGAATCATTTGTGAAATTAACGTTGCGTGGATACGTGTAAAATTTTCGGCTTGGTTGGTTGGTTGGTTGGTTGGTTGTTTCGGGGAAGGAGACCAGACAGCGAGGTCATCAGTCTCATCGGATTAGGGAAGGACGTGGAAGGAAGTCGGCCGTGCCCTTTGAAAGGAACCATCCCGGCACTTGCCTGGAGCGATTTAGGGAAATCACGGAAAACCTAAATCAGGATGGCCGGACGCGGGATTGAACCGTCGTCCTCCCGAATGCGAGTCCAGTGTCTAACCACTGCGCCACCTCGTTCGGTTTTCGGCTTGCCCAACTTGTTTCATGTTGTGGATTGGCAGGAGAGCCAACCCAAGGAGTTTGGAGGAAGCCGAGGTCTGGAACAGGACAAGGAAATGAGAACTTAGAAAAACGGACGCAGATGGTGGAATACTTAACTTTAATCCATTAATGTTGAACGTAGCTCTTGTCTGTACATTATTTACAATATCAATAGCAACTGATAATGGCGCCTTGCTAGGTCGTAGCAAATGACGTAGCTGAAGGCTATGCTATCGTCTCGGCAAATGAGAACGTATTTTGTCAGTGAACCATCGCTAGCAAAGTCGGTTCTACAACTGGGGCTAGTGCTAGGAAGTCTCTCTAGACCTGCCGTGTGGCGGCGCTCGGTCTGCAATCACTGATAGTGGCGACACGCGGGTCCGACGTATACTAACGGACCGCGGCCGATTTAAAGGCTACCACCTAGCAAGTGTGGTGTCTGGCGGTGACAGATTGATGCTGCTGAGCCGTGGTAAAAATTGCTGTTTTGGAGAGCGCGCCGCAGCGCGTAGTGTGAAGCAGTCGCCCTCCGTTTCTGGCGGTGGCGCCGCTGTGGCAATCGCAGCTTTGGTGTCTCCCTCTGGTGGGGAAAGGGGAAAGGTTGCCTGTTCACGCGCATTTAAGGGGCGCTATGAGCTCGCTAGGGGGCGAGTCTGGTCAGTTGGTGAGCCTGGTCAGTGTGGGGCAGTCAGTGTCTGTCTGTCGTCCGGAGTGCTAGTACGTGTTGGGCCTCCAGTCTGTTCGAGTTTGTACAGGCAACGGTCATTGGCGGTTGCATCGATCGGTTGGTCGGTCTCACACTGAGACACAAGATGACTTGTCCGCCTTGAGCGTCGGCGCATGTGAGGTCGCCACGTGAGTCCAGTGGGCCGCCCCGTATAGCGAGGGATAGTGGCTTCGCGGCCGACACGAGAGCAACAGGAGTCAACCCACGACATCAGTCTGGCCGGGGCGAGCTGCGACCCCCTGAGACGGGAGATCGGCGCGCCTTCCTGCGTCTATTGAAGCGGCTGGCAGCGGACGGTTCGGGAGAGCGTTTTCGGGGGGCTGCGCCAGGTCTTCGCCAGACATCGCAGTTTATTAGAAGTGGTTCAAAATGGGTCTGAGCACTATGGGACTTAACTTCTGAGGTCATCAGTCCCCTAGAACTTAGAACTACTTAAACCTAACTAACCTGAGGACATCACACACATCCATTCCTGAGGCAGGATTCGAACCTGCGACCGTAGCGGTTGCGCGGTTCCAGACGGAAGCGCCTAGAACCGCTCGGCCATCCCGGCCGGCCGAAATTAAGTGATTCCTGATATGTTGTTTCATTTACTTGTTAAATTCTACTTGTTTTCTTGGTCAGTCTGTCGTCCCCCGCTTGCTCGTCTGTCTCTCGTCCGCATTTGTTAGCCAATTAGTGTCTGTCTGTCGGTCTTCCGTACGTTAATACCTGCCTCTGTCATGTTTGCCGGATTCGGTGTTAACGAATTTATTCCTCGAAGTGTATCGGCCGAATTCCTGAAATATGTTTTTATCTTGCCTATCATCTTGAGAAGCGGTATATGTGTAATGTAGAGCATGTTTGTATACCTTATGTAAGACTGCATTTCATGGGTTTTTATTTAAATGGTCATTTTAGTATATAAAGTTGCCACCCTTCCACCGTAAGAGTTCTCTTTTAAAAACAAGTTGCACTTTCGGTGGCAAGTAATTTTTTTTAAAATGTGTTTTGTGCCATTTCCATCTCTCCCACGGGGTGCATAGTTTAAGTGTTTGTGTGAGTTGTTAAAATTTTTAGTTTAAAGTAATCTGGTGTGTTGCAGATTTGCACCAGTGTAGTCTTTTAGAGTTTGTTGTGAGCGGTCGTGACTACGGCCATGTTAAAAGGGAGCGGCAAGCTTCTTACAAAAAAAAAAAAAAAAAAAAAAAAAAAAAAAAAAAAAAAAAAAAAAAAAAAATTACTGCCTCTGAATAAATTGTAACTTGATATTTAGAGGGTGCTTTCTGATTATAATTTTTAAATATGTTCTTTTTTTTCAAAAAAACTTCCATTTGTTGAACGAAATTTGTTTTCATCAGTTACCCACTGGAAACTACTTCCACGCTCACATAGTGTGATTAAATGTGTTAATGTTCTTGACGAACCGCTAGTAAATAAAGTAAATTCTTTAAGAAAAGATTCTGAAAGTAAATTCACGGTTCAGCTACATTCTGAATTATTATAGTCTGTGATGATGTCTCCAGCGTTGCAAGACAGGTCGTTAGGCAGAGAATTATGCCCTGCATCACGGTCTAATGTTCATAAAAGGAAACACAACAGTAACGCAAATACTGGCTGTTGAAAGCTGCATTCTTGATGTTACGAGTCAGCTTGGTTAAGGAAACCGTGCGCTGTCATTCATGAGTGGGGCGTCGGAGGCTGTGACTTGTGTAACCTAATATAAGGGAGTCTTGTCCCCATTGACCGCCCTTGCACAGCCACAATCAGCACGATGGCTCCTCGTGCAGCGCCGGCTGCCGTAGCACGTTCTCATGCACACGCCAGCAGCTACCGTACCGAGTTCAATGAATGCAGCCAGTGAGCGCACTTTTCGCAGCCTGCGGACGCGCACGGCGCACTTACAAATATGGTGTCCATTATGCAGCGCACGTAAGCTGAACGATGCAAGGGTCGGCCATTTCCGTAACACACGAACTGACCCCGGCGTATATTTGTTCCTCCTGGAATGATCATGAATACATGAATAGCTAGGACGCAGTATTTATTGTCAAAGAGGACGCGGAGCACGGCCGCCCTGGCGACGCGAGGGATGTGGCCGCGTTTGTTTCATAATGGATACGCGCGCTCGCCGGGCTCATTGCTTTGAATATCGCAGACCGTGCCGTGCCGGGCGTGTTCTCTGACTCGCAAGTACCCTGACCTGCCTCATAGTTTTTCTGAAGCTTTAAAGTGGTTCTTTAAGAATCGGGACACAGAAAATATGAAACACTTATTAAACATTTTTTTGAATAAACGTAATAGGTAATGCGATATTGAAGGCAATCTGCTCCTAGAAAATATACCGACTGCTATACAGGGTGCTTAACAGTATTATGTTGTCAAAACTGTCGATCGCCGCGCCACGGCTCGGTTATTGGAGGAACGAATAAATTGTCTAGTTTATATTTATTGCCGCCAGATGTCATTTGCGTTCTGACTGCTTGGCTACCGTCACACGTTGCAAAATGGCTACTCCGCAGCAGAAATAATTTTGTGTTCTCGAGTTTACGAAGTACAATTCCCGTGATCACAGTGCAAAGACGTTTCAGGTTGCCGTACGAAACTGGTTCTCCGAATGGATGGAACGTTCGCAGTTGGTATCGACAGTTGGCAGCCATCGTGTTTCCGACGAAAAGTCCGGCCCGGGTAGCTGAGTCATAGTATATCCGCTTAAGAACGTAAACAGAGATCGCAGGTTGGTTCGCACTGTGAAATAATTTAAAAATATAGTTGTATTACAGACAGTTATACTTTGAGCGGTGTCCATTATCGTTCATAGCCTTTTGACAAGCAATTACACAAACGTTTCGTTTATCTGGGACAGAACATCGGCTTTTGCGGCCGTCCTGAGCGGACGCGCTGTGGCGGTTCTGTTTGGATTTTATGACTGCGTAACAGTGTTGTGTAAAATTGTGATTGTGGTGATGCAGCATTTTAGTTTCCTTGTTTTCGCGAGCTGTTAACTGCTGACATGGCAACCATGTTTCCCAGAAAGCTTACCCTAAGATTTGGATTTGACAAAGCAACCCGTAATGTTCAGGCAAGTTCACTAGAAATTCATGACTGGATCGTTGACGTTATTGGCATTACTTCGGATCAGACGCACACTGCTTATTATGACTTGGAGCAATACTGCTTTTTTGTGAAGGTGCTTTCCCCGTTGTTGCTGGAACGGATTTTGCAGAAATTTGAAGGAAAAGCTGAATTCCGCCATCGCGATAATTCGGTGAGTACAGTTACCATTTCAAATGCTGATGTTGATTATAAACAAGTCTGAGTATTTAATTTGCCCCCTGAGATAGAAAACTGCTACTTTTTAGATGCATTATCTAAATACGGTGACATCAGGCAAATTCGTAATGAACGATGGTCAAGCCAGCATAGATTGCAATGCTTTAGTGGTGTTCGTTCTGTCTATATGCATGTCAAACAAAACATTCCACCTCATATTTTGGTTTGTGGCTACAAAGGTTAACACTGGCTGATCTTGTGACTGAAAATCAGATGACGGGTGGTGAAGTTTCCAGCATTACGGGGAATGTAGACGACAGGCCACAAAATACTCTTGAAGCGTTTCCACCTTTACTCAGGAAAAACACTGTAGACAATCCGGCTGGAAAAAGTAGTATAGCCACTAACAAGAGACGTCGAACTTGTGACGGCAGTAGCACAGATGAAGAAGGTATCAACCTGTCGCTGAAAGCTGTAGGTGACATTCAGAAAACAGTACTGGAAACTGTTTCAGACAATATTGTCAGCATAGATTCGAACTCTGAGTCAAGTACATCAGTAGACAAATCGAATACGCCACCATCACCCGAACAGGTCGAAGTGACACCACAGTCCCATTCTGTAGCGCTGTACGCGCCAGTAGATGGCAATGCGCTGCTCTTGGTGACGCCACAACCCCGCGCTGCAGTACCCGTACGTCAATCAATGCAGACAGATTCACTCGTGGATGCAACTGAAAGCAAACATGACGAGGTAGCGAGTGATTGTCAACAACAGGCGATGTCACAGCCCAAATCCCAAGACGAAGAAGCGGAATTTTACAGCAATAACACACAAACAATAAACGAAAGTGTTCGTAGTAGTGATGGGGCATTGGAAGAATGTTTGCAAACTGTTTCCGCGCCGCCTTTGGCAGACGAGATGGTGGCACACGACTGCCCCTCAGATCCACCGACACCGCCCTCGGTGGAAAACTACTCAGGGGGTGGGCGGAGCAGACATTCGGTGAAGGCCAGTGTCAATGCAAACCGGAAGAAAAGTAAAAAGAAAGGTTCTAATGCAAACCGTGACGGTGGTCTCCAGTCAGATTCTCAGGAAGTATCCGGCATGGAGTGGCATGAAATGATAGACTAGCGGGAGAAAGGTCACTCCCCTATGTTACAGTCATATACGATTACCACGTTAAACATTAATAGGATACAGTCGGATGTTAAAATAGCTGCTCTGAAACAGTTTCTGTATGAGTCGGCGACGGATATTGCTCTCCTACAGGAAGTGGTATTCTCACAATTAAATTTTTCCAGTTACGTTGATTTTTACAATATTTCCACTGAAACGAATGTTGGCACGGCCATTTTAGTTAGAGAAGGCATCCCCGTACATGACGTTGATAAATTAGAATCGGGGCGAGGTATTGGAATAAATGTAGCAGGAATTACTATAGTCAATTTATATGCTCCTTCTGGCAGCAGTAATAGAGCTGCAAGAGCCACATTCTTTAATGAAAGCGTAATTTATTTACTGAGGAAAAACCCCCTCCAACTTATAATGGGGGAGATTTTAATTGTGTATTGAGTCGAAAGGATCAAATCCCCAACTTCAATTACTCAACTGACTTGAGACGTCTTGTTGTTGATTTAAAATTAAAAGATGCGTGGGAAATAAAATACCCAACAATGGTGAACTTCACTCATATTGTTGCGAGTTCCTATAGTAGAATTGACAGAATTTACGTATCGGAAAATTTAGCACATAAAGTACTGAAAGCAGAAACTGTTCCCGTTAGTTTTTCCGATCACAGTGAGTTGTTGACCCGCGTAAATTTAACACCACAACCTACCCGAAGAGTAAGAAGCCAGTGGAATCTAAATATATCGTTATTATCAGAAGAAGACTTAGAAGATGCCCTAACCAGAGCTTGGGAAATGTGTCTCCGTTCACTGAACAACTTTCCAAGTGTGATAGAATGGTGGACCCAACGAGCGAAACCGAAGCTAAGGAAAGTTTTAATATCTTTTAGTATAGATATGGCCAGAGAAAGGAAACAGACTGTAGAATTCTACTACAGCGTGCTTAGGGACCTCTACGATCAGACAGATGCAATTCCTACAAGATTAAAAGACATCAAGCAAATAAAAGCAAAGTTAATACGTCTGAAATGTAAGGAACTGGAGGGACTTAAAATAAAATCCAAAGCAAAGTCAGTCACTGAAGATGAGAATGCTGCATTGTACCACCTTGTCAGACACGCCAAGAATAGAATAAGTTTCATAGATGAACTTCAAATAGATGATGGTACCATAATCACCACCCAGAAGGAAATAATGAAAGAGATCTCAGCGTACTATGAACGTATGTATGCGTCAGGGGAAACAAGCGAAGGAGAATACGATGAGCTCTTTGGTACATATCTTCCACGAACATCGCGAGATGATGATGAGAACATTTCTTCGGACATCACCAAGGAAGATGTATTAGAAATCGTGTGCAGCTCCCCTGCTAGAAAATCTCCAGGACCTGACGGACTGCCCATTGAATTCTATAAACGATTTTGGACCCTAATAGGAGAAAAGTTCACCGAAATTATCAGCGAAATCTTACAAGGAAAGCCAGTGCCTGCAGAGTTCAAACAATGCAAAATCGTGTTGATCCCGAAGAACAGAGGCTGCAAAAAAATAAAGAACCTACGGCCGATTTCGCTTTTGAATCCAGATTATAAAATTATGGCTCGAGTAATTAACAAGCGCTTTACACCATGCACTGCTGACATCATAGGCCAACAGCAGACTTGTGCTTTTAGAAGGACGATTTTACAAACTGCGGCTTTGTATCGCGATGTCATTGCGCTAGCGCAGGCAAGTAACATAAAATGTGGACTGCTTTTCATAGACTCCCATAAGGCATTTGATCAAATTAATCACAAATACCTGTTAGAGACAATGCGCCGAATGGACTTCCTGCCAAAAACCATCGACATCATCAAGAACATGGTAATGGGTGTTACTGCACAAATCTCCGTTAACTGTCAACTGACAAAAAAAATTGAAATAAAAAGGGGTGTTACCCAAGGAAGCCCCTTATCCATGCTCCTGTTCGTTATATCGCTGGAACCTTTCTTGAGACAGCTACAGCACAGGCTGACAGGCCTTACCATTCAAGGAACAAAGACCGTGGTAGGTGCTTACGCGGACGATGTAGGCGTAATCATCAGAGACCAAACAGATGTGACACAACTAGAGATGATACTTGCAAAATACTGTTCCGCATCAGGTGCGAGGGTAAATGAAAATAAAAGTAAATTTGTAAATATAAAGCGGCTTGCTAACTTGCGCATTGAGTGGACGAACCATGTTAATGAACACAAAGCTCTTGGAATGGCATTGACAAAGTCCGTTTTAAAAATGATAGCAATAAATTGGCGGGAGGTGGCAAGAAAAATCAAGGGAGCTTTGATTGAATACTGTCAACGTAGCATAGACCAGTTCCAGAGAATACTGTTTATCAACACGTATATTTTATCCAAGGCCTACTACATAGCACAGGTGCTCCCCATTCCATCAATGGTGGCGAAGACGATCATGTCCACCTTAGTAAAGTTCTTGTAAAAAGGGGAATTGTTTCGAGTGCCGGTGAAGACAGCAGTTTTGGATCCAAGCAATGGAGGAATGGGTCTAACCGACATCAAGTCTAAAGCGATGCCATTGTATGTCAAACGAACATGGAGCATAATGTGTAATGATCCAGGGTGCATTACAGCAAAACTATACGATATTGTCAGGCCAGAAAGTGCAGGGCCGCCGATAAATATACAAAAAATAAGTTTTAAGCTGAAACACATTAGGGAGTAATATCTTGAACTAAGTTATCACAGCAAAAAGCTTTTAAACTCCAAAAACGTTACACCAAAGGCGATTTTAGCTGAAAGACGGAAACATGAAAGGAAAAATAACATAGAAACCAAATATGCTGGAATAGCATGGAATGTGGTCTGGAAAAACATCAGTAGTGATGTTCTTTCGCCTGGCGTGAGAACAGCGTGGTACAAGGTAGTCAATAACATCATCAGCTCTAATGAGCGTCTCTTTGCCATCGGTTTAAGTGACACAAACCTCTGCAGCAAATGCAACCTCGTTGATAGTGTGCCTCATCGTTACACTTGTGGAGATCGGATTATCAACTGGAGGTGGACCAGGGAGAAAATTGCTCAAATAACAAGAACTTCAGCAAACAATGTACCGACTAACATTTTCTTCAGACCAGAGGAAAGTTACTACCCTCAGGCAAAAAATAACGCAGTGATTTGGTTAATGGGCAAATATACAAGTTATGTTTTTAACAATATTGGGAGCGATGAACATATTGAATACAAGATGTATATGGAAAATGAATTCGAGAAAATACTTAAATATCAGAATCACAATAAGAAATATGGTAACATGCTCCGAATTGTCTTCAACCGAATGGGTATAGGTTAGGAACTGGATTCCTAGTAGAGAGTGAATGGGTTGGGTCACGTTACCGACCCTAACCTCACCTGTAAGTCACTATTGAAAAATAAATCAGTAGTACAGCAGATACAAGAATATGGCGAGAAACATCTGGTGTCTGATATAAAGGAAGATCTTGAACTCCCTATAGATGCGTCTAGAAGGCTGGAACTGACAAAAATAGCAAGGCAGTGAAATATTTTGCGATGTCGCTGTTCGGGACTGCTCTTCTGTCCATGTAATTTACCCTGGAAGGAACACACATCAAGGATTTACTGAATGATTAATTTGGGTCTGGGAAATGATGATGAGGCACCGGCTGCAGAAGAAGAAAATGTGCATGCTGATCTGCCACCAGATGAAGGTGACAGTGAAGGTGCTAAATTGTGCTACTGCTAAAGACTCATTTTTTGAATGCTGTAATTTATGACTGCAATTATCTGTCACCTTATTTATGTCATTTCATTGTAGCCATTTTTGTTACTGTTTTTGGTGAATTAAAAAAAAACAAAAAACAAAAAAAGTGGTCAGCGTGACAGAATGTCAATTCTAAGGTCCCGGGTTCGATTCCCGGCTGGGTCGGAGATTTTCTCCGCTCGGGGACTGGGTGTTGTGTTGTCCTAATCATCATCATTTCATCCCCATCGACGCGAAGGTCGCCGAAGTGGCGTCATTGGAAAGACCTGCACCAGGCCAACGGTCTACCCGACGGGAGGCCCTAGCCACACGATACTTCATTTCATTTTCCGACGAAAATGTCGCACGAATTAAAAACCACTTTCTAACGCAGTCCTACAAACTCAATTCGTCTTGTCAGTCTGAAATTACAACTGCCTACAACAACAATTTGGCGTGTTTTGAGACGTCGGTTGGTTATCATGCCATACAAGTTAACCGTTAGAGGCTACACATCATGACGACAAACGCAGACGTGTGGCATTTCTCTTATTGACAATGATGGAACTTTGGCTCAACGCATCGTGTTCAATGATGAAGCGACTTCCCAACTTATTGAGAAAGTAGACAAACGCAATATTCGAATTTGGGCCCTACAGAACCCACATGCATACACTGAACGTGTACGAGATTAACCAAAAATCAGTGTGTTTTGTGGGATATCCTACTCATCCGCCGCACGGGATAGCCGCATTGTCTTCGGCGCCTTGCCACGGTTCGGGTGGCTCCCCCCGTCGGGCGTTCGAATTCTCTCTCTTCCCGTAAAAAGAACATCAGAATAAAATATAAGAATTACTACAAGATTTGATACAAGAAAACGTGAGTTTAAACAGATTGTTACCCCTGTGTGTTGTCCTGAGCGTAAGTTAGTTTAAGTTAGATTAAGTAGTGTGTAAGCCTAGGGACCGATGACCTCAGCAGTCTGGTCCCATAGAAACTTACCACAAATTTCCAAAACTTTTCCTACTCATTCATTTACGACCCATTCTCGTTTGATGGAAACATGGTTAACGGTCAGCAGTTTCTTGCTGTGTTACAAAACTGGTTCTTTCCGAGGTTGAAGCAGGCAGCTTCATTTTTCATCAAGACGGCACACTGGAGTCACCAAGTGAGTGAATATCTGAATGAAACTCTACTGTGCTGTGGGATTGGTCGTCAAGCAGATGTCGACTTCGCACTTCTCAGCTGGCCTTCACAGTCACCGTATTTGACGCCTTGTGACTTCTTCCTGTGGGGTTGCATCAAGACCAACGGTTATGAACCAACAGTACCACAGAACCTACAAGATTTGAAGAAGCGTATCCGTAATCCCATTCTTCCTCAACAGCCGAAACAGAGGAGGTAGTAATGCTGGATGCTTTTGCCTCATCCCATGAGTGGAACACCATAGGGCTAGGTCGGAACTCTGGGCAGGCCAGTCCATTTCAGGAATGTTGTTGTTCATAAATCATTTCCACAAAAATGCTGCCTCATGATTTGGTGAATTGTCATGCGAAAACAATCAACTCCGCACTACTACTCTACATTACTCAATACACAAACCTGCAAAACGTGTTTATATTCTTACTCATTTAGCGTTTTCTTAAGCGCAGTACAGTCAGCGCAAGAATTCACTTCATTTCTTAAATTTTTCTTGTCTAATTACGTCGTTCCAAACTTCTCCCAGATAAAATAAATGACTACGTCTCTACACTGAATACACTATCTGATCAAAGACATCCTGACACTTGTGAGAGGAGAGCAATGAGGCATGTGTCCACCCTTCAGTCTTATGGCCGCTTGAACTGTGCTTAGGACGCTTTGAATGAGCACTCTGAATGTCTGTGGAGGAATGGCAGTTCATTCTTCCTCTGTTTATTTATTTATCGTAAGGAAATATATACACAAAGATTACAAAGCTACGACACGTCAACATTTAAGTATAGCTACGCCGCATAAAATAACACAAATGACAAAAGCTGCATATGGATATCAATATCTTTCATGTATTTTATTACAGCACTCGTCGCTGTGAGGAAATCTTCGATACGACCCTAGTAAGCACGTGCGGGACATGTCTATAACATGAGCAACTGCCTGTCGTTCCGCGCTATTGTCACACGAGGTGATGAAGATTTGCCCCACTTGTAGAGAGTGTCTGCACATCGTCCATGGCCCGCTCAGATGCGGTTCAAGGTAGTCCATATTGCCCGAGGCTGGTCGAATCCAGGGGGTTTCTCCTGGATACAAGGCAGCTTCAGGGACTGTGTGGAACAGTTTAGTTGCCAGCAGCGTTTCCATTCATCGATGGTAATAAATTCAGTTTCCATGAGAGTCCTGGCTGTGATAAGAGTGGGATGCCTTGATCTTAGTCTTTTTCGCTCCTCAGGAAATATGTCGTCGACTTTTGGACGGTCCGTGTTATTAGCAGTCCTCTGGTATTTACGCAGTAGGGCACTCTTCCGCCTGATATCAGGAGGTGGAATGTGGCTCAAGATACAATTGCAACGTACGGGGAGTTTATTGTAAAATTATCGATATATTGAAAAATATCTATTGGTAGTCTTAGTCGACCATGAGTTGCTATCTGACTTAAGTTGGCTCTGTTTAAACGCGCGGTTATGCCCCCAGTATCATTTGCATCGAAAGCACCATTACACTCTAATTATTAAACAAAACTATGGTGATTGCTAACTACGAAATCAATAATGCGGTGATTTGCATATGATAACACATTAAGATTTATTCATAAAACAGGATGAGCAATATTTCTAGCCTAACATGGCAATACAGTACACTCGCTAATTTAACTAGCCTATCATTGGCACAATGCATTCTCTTTTCCTAACTACTTAAGTCAACACTGAACCCGCAAGTGACTCTATTGCAGTTCTGCCTGAACGGACACAGACTCAGAGAGCGCCAGTCAAAGAGCTAGCGGATTATGAACTCATTTAGAATTACAGTACCCTACTTTGGCTGATGATTGCTAATACACCGTAATTCTCCGTGATGATTAAGACGGTCGGCCCCAGCCAACGTCGTGATGCCGTCTTTCCCGTGAGCGAGCTTGGCTTTAATCTCCAAAGTGGACGCGGTTTGCGACCGTAAACTCCTGTACGTAAGTGTTCAATTGCGGAGTCCGTCACTGGTCAATACTCAAGCTACTTGCACATATGCCAAGAGTAGTTGGTCGACTCAAGTGCGCAGCAGCAAAGGTACACTTCAGATTGCATATGAACACCACAAGTTAGTACAAATCTGTTTCTCTCCTCAGAGGAACAGATAATGCTACGTGTGTGGAGTCGTATGCTCTAAACTATTCAGACTTGAAGAGTAACCACTGGACTCAATGCCGGTTACTTCTCCAACCTATTTCTCTCCACGCTCTCCAAGCAGGGCAGCCAGACACCGCGACCGCTCTCTTCCACAGCCGACCCCAGAGTCCCCCTTCAGAGTTTTTGCAAACCTGGCCGTTCTTCGCCGCATGGATCCGTGCGCGTTGGTAGCCAATCACGACACAGAATTCCATGTATCCGTGCGCGTTTGTACCCAATTACGACACAGAATTCTCCCGCGGTTACTGTTGCCGCCAAACTTTTAACACGTATCTCTACGCGCTCTGCGCCAATCTCGCCACAGTTTTCCGCAAACTTTTCCACTGTGGTGCGAAATCGTCTTTCTCTCTTTCGCATATAGCTCCTTCAAGCTTCTTGTTGTAATGGCCCAGCCTCTCCCCACGTCTTTGGTGGTCTGAAGTGCCAGCTGACGAATGGGTCCGGCCGCGGCCATCCCGTTAGTTTGACATGACATAAACACCTTCCTTAGGGGTTCCGGCCGTGTTCGAGCCTCTGAGCCCATCTCGTTAGTCTGACATGACACAAGCAACTTCCTTTTCTGTGTCCATTCTCTCCTACCGATGGGCCAATTATCAATTATTATTCGGTGTATTAGTACTGATTTAGCATCATGTAAGGTACAAAATCTGCTATCTTACACAGCATGTGATCAAAAGTATCCGAACACTCCCAAAAACATACGTTTTTCATATTAGGTGCGTGGTGCTGCCACCTACTACCCGACACTTCATATGAGCGACCTCAGAAGTCATTACCGTGAGAGAGCAGAATGGGGCACTCTGCGAACTCACGGACTTCGGTGGTCTGATGATTGGGTGTCGCCGGCCGAAGTGGCCGTGCGGTTAAAGGCGCTGCAGTCTGGAACCGCAAGACCGCTACGGTCGCAGGTTCGAATCCTGCCTCGGGCATGGATGTTTGTGATGTCCTTAGGTTAGTTAGATTTAAGTAGTTCTAAGTTCTAGGGGACTAATGACCTCAGCAGTTGAGTCCCATAGTGCTCAGAGCCATTTGAACCATTTGATTGGGTGTCACTTGTGTCATACATCTGTACGCGAGATTTTCACATTCCCGAACATCCCTAGGTCCTCTGCTTTCGATGTGATAGTGAAGTGGAAACGTGAAGGGACACGTACAGCACAAAAGCGTACAGTCCGACCTTGTCTGTTGACTGACAGAGACCGCCAACAGTTGAAGAGGGTCGTAACGTGTAATAGACAGACATCCATCCAGACCATTACACAGGAATTCCAAATTACATCAGGATCCACTGCAAGTACTATGACGGTTAGATGGGAGGTGAGAAAACTTGGATTTCATGGTCGAGCGGCTGCCGGCCACACATGACGCCGGTAAATGCCAAGCGACACCTCGCTTGGCGTAAGGAGCGTTAACATTGGACGACTGAACAGTGGAAAAACGTTGTGTGGAGTGACGAATCACGGTATACTATGTGCCGATCTGATGGCAGGGTGTGGGTATAGCGGATACTCGGTGAACGTCGTCTGCCAGCGTGTGCAGTGCCGACAGTAAAGTTCAGAGGCGGTGGTGTTATGGTGTGGTCGTGTTTTTCATGGAGGGGGCTTGCATCCCTTGTTGTTTTGCGTGGCACTCTGCCATGACAGATCTGCATTGTGCTTTAAGCACCTTCCTGCTTCCTATTTTTGAAGAGCAATTCGGGGATGGCGACTGCTTCTTTTAACACGATCGAGCGCCTGTTCATAATGCACGGCCTGTGGCGGAGTGGTTACTCGACAATAACATCCCTGTAATGGAATGACATGCACAGAGTCCTGAATCCTATAGAACACTTTGGGATGTTTTGGAACGCCGACTTCGAGCCAGGCCTTACCGACCGATATCGATACCTCTCCTCAGTGCAGCACTCCGTGAAGAATGGGCTGCCATTCCCCAAGAAACCTTCCAGCATCTGATTGAACGTATGTCTGCGAGAGTGGAAGGTGTCATCAAGGTTAAGGGTGGACCAACACCATACTGGGTTCCAGCATTACCAATGGAGGGCGCCACGAACTTTTATGTCATTTTCAGCCAGCTGTCTGGATACTTTTGATCACATAGTGTAGGCAGCCAATATGTGGGAGTAGATAACAATGACATACTGTAAGTCACATGTGTCCCCTGAGTGGTGCTAAAGAGCAGTCACCTCAAGGAAAAGATCTAAATTCAACAAGGAGAAGCAGTCAGATACTCTCGAAGACACCCTGGTTAAACTTAATTTGTCACAAGACATGGTCCTTCTCAGGACCCTCAAGCTATAAGCCTCGGACTTGTCATCAAGGTACGTCAAATCAACATTGAAGGCATAAGTAAATGAAAATGGCAAGTCTTACAGAAGATTTATTCTTCCTCAAGAAGCGAAACCAGAGAAGGTAGTCACGTTTGACACAGGACTTGTAATCTCCCCACAAAAAATATATAATTTTAAATATTATTTGGTTAATGATTCTAATTTTAGTGTAACCTCAGAACAAAACTGATTCCCATTTAATGTACCCACAAAATTCTTTTCTCATTTAATATAAGGTCGAAACAGAAAAATTCCTAAACCTCGTAATAAAAAATAAATTCAGTAAGCTGGTAAAATTTGGACGACAGCAGTGCTGCGTCATGGCCCTGTAAGATAATTCTGAATAGAAGGCAAAAATTCTCAATTTGATAAGGTCGGCAACTATCTGCTCTTACAATAGCTCTTTTCCGGCACAGCTCCATGCAATGCTGGCCTATACATTTGTTATATATGAAAGGAAGCAAATGATTTTTCTTTTGCAACAATCGGAATGATCATGCATTGAAAAAATATTAAATTCTTTAAATTGAAATGAATGCTTGTTATTATTAGGACATTTTTCAAAGATATACATGGGAGTTTACATGATATTACTAGATATACGAGAAGCTGCTTTTTTTTTTTACCTTATACAATAATACTCAGGCTCCAGCATCGTTGCACCGCGGCCGGCCCAGCCAACATGATACACCAGACCAGACCAGAGCAGAGACACACACTGGCAACAACTTACTGCTACTGCTACACAGTTCGTACAGTCAACACTGCTCTCTGGTCAGCGATTCTCTTATACCTTGCATATCGCAGGCAGCGCATGAGCAATACATCGAAATTACATCTGCTCGGACCTCTTACATAAAATTACATCTGTATTACATCTGCTCGGACCTCTTACATAACCCTCCACTGGGGGGGGGGGGGGGCAAAAATTTGGCAGCGATGGTGAGTCAACTGGACTTGCCATGAGCAACAAATTTTTCTTAATTAACTAAGCTTACTGTCACAGATTATATATATATATATATAAGTGCAGAACATGAAATGAAATAGAGTGCACATGCACTGATTACAGAACATATCAAGAAATCACAAAATGTATACGCAATGAGTACAAATCATATTAACAAATGACATAAAGTGCATACGCACTGTAGTACTAGCAATGACAAAATGTATACGCAATGAGTACAAAACATATTAACAAATGACATAAAGTGCATACGCACTGTAGTACTAGCAATGACAAAATGTATACGCAATGAGTACAAAACATATTAACAAATGACATAAAGTGCATACGCACTGTGGTATTTTTTTACCATTTTACGAGAACTAGGATAGGAAAGGGAAGGGTTGCATCATGGTTGTAGCACAGTAGGTTGCACGTAGCTGCACTGAAAGTCCATATCTTTCTACAGAAGCACAACATCAAGTGAGACAATCTGAAGCTCTCTTCCATGAAGTATTAATCAGTGTAGCCAAGACACTGAAATGTCGTATTAATATTCAATGTTATTATTTTGGTAGTACATTAGGTACATCAAACAGTGGAACCATAATAACATCTTCATTGTTCAAGGTGGTGGACACCATGATGTGTCAACACTACACTCTTTCACCAACGTAGAATTAGTGCAGAAACCAAATATAGTGCTCCATGATCATAAGGATAGACAGGACAAACGTATATTGCAGTCATTTCTGGTAATTAGGTCAGAAGATGAAGGACATTAAGTCTTATGCTAGTCATCATTAAGAATTACACTAGTCTATCAACCGATTTGAGTAATTGGTGGCACTCATTGCCTAGTTACTAAATATTTCTGTGCAATGTATGGAGTATTACAGAATATTATTCATAAGGCATCTGATGACAGTAAATATTGGCACTCATTGGCCAGTTACAAACCTTTTTTATACATTATTTAAAAGTGATCATTCAAAGCAAGAGTTAATTAATGGCATACCATTTACATAATTCATCTAGTTACAGTAATCATTGGTACTCTTTGGCCAGTTACAAACCATCAGAAGTCATCCTTCAAAACAGGAGCTAATGAGCGTGGCATCAAGCTACTGGTATTCATATATAATAGTATGTAGGTGACATAATACAAAATTAAAATAAGAAACAGTGCCATTCATTGGCCAGTTACTAAACATATAGCAAGTATTGAATAGCACAAAACATTTTTCATCATTCAAGTGACATACAACATATTTAAAATAATTATTAGCACTCATTGGCCAGTTACAAAGTATTCTTATATTTTTATAAAACCTTATTCAGTGTTATTCAGAAGTTATCATTCAAAATGAGAGTTAATTGTTGTCACAGCATTTATAGAGTATAACAAAAATATTATTTACAGAAATTATTGGCATAGTATTTATGCATTATTACAAAACATCATTCAGTATTACTTAGAACTCATCATTAAAGTGAGATAGGAAATATTGAAAATGTAACACACTGTAACTATTATTCAAGGTCTGTGATTAGAAAACATCATTCAGTAGTACTCAGAACAGATCATTCCAGTGACATAAGACATATTTAAAATGTAACACACTGTAACTATTATTCAAGGTCTATTTTTTTGTATTTTTTGTGCTAGCAATGCATTGCGTTGGGATCGATAATTAATTGCTGGCGCATGAAAATATTTGCTTTTCACTTACTGCTGCAAATGAGGATAGGTAACGTCATTCGTCATGAGTCAGCTGTAGCAAAGTTATGAAACAAGTAGAGTATATGTGATCACATTCATGAATGACACACACAAATGGGTATAAAAAATGCAAGTACTAGAACAGGTTTAATGACTAACTCCTTATAGCACATTAATTTCATGAATAACTTCTCCTAGAAAAAATACAAAATGGATTATTAAGCTGAAAGAAGAAACGCATATTATGCTGAAAAGTAGTGAACTTCGAATTAACAGGTAATGAAATGTGTACTCAATATATATGTACTCTAGCTGTCCTCTCCAAAACCTTCAGTCATTATACCATGCGACATAAGACATACTGTCAAAACTAACTGCAACAAATACTTAAATAACTACATAGCATTTCTTAACTAACAGTAAATATATAAACTTCATCATTATCCTCATCTGCAAAGAAAAACATAAAAGTGGTGCGTTTAGTGGCCATATAAAATTTATCACTATCATCACCTGTAAACAAAAACTTCATTATTCATATCACCATAACTTAATTATTATCATCACCTGCAAAGAAAAACTTCGTTATTCATATTACCATATTCTTCATCACTATTCATCATCATTCATTATCATCTGCAAAAAGACACTTCATTATTCATATTACCATTTACTTCATACAACTATTCATAGTATAGAGTTCCTTATTTCTAGCATATTTCATCACTAAAACTAAGATGTGTAGTTCTACCTGACAGCCTGCATCAATCGCCTCGTATTCTGAAAGAAAAATAATTAGTTAAGACTGCTATCATACGATGTGTATAGTATATTCATGTTAATGTTTGTTAATTCTGATCCATTTACTCTTCGTGACGAGGTATTGCATCTTCTTTCGTTCATTCCGAAGGTGAAATTCCCATTTCATAGTAATCCACTGTGGTTTGTTTCATTTATTTCATTTACGCGTTATTGCTTTCTTATACAATAATACTCAGGCTCCGGCATCGCTGCACCGCGACCGGCCCAGCCAACATGATGCACCAGACCAGACCAGAGCAGAGACACACACTGGCAACAACTTACTGCTACTGCTACACAGTTCGTACAGTCAACACTGCTCTCTGGTCAGCGATTCTCTTATACCTTGCATATCGCAGGCAGCGCATGAGCAATACATCGAGATTACATCTGCTCGGACCTCTTACATAAAATTGCATCTGTATTACGTCTGCTCAGACCTCTTACAGACTCCGCCGGCCGCTCTGGTCGAGCGGTTCTAGGCGCTTCAGTCTGGAACCGCGCGACTGCTACGGTCGCAGGTTCGAATCCTGCCTCGGGCATGGATGTGTGTGCTGTCCTTAGGTTAGTTAGGTTTAAGTAGTTCTAAGTTCTAGGGGACTGATGACCTCAGTTGTTGTCCCATAGTGCTCAGAGGTATTTGACACAGGACCCTGGAGTGATGTCGGCGTTCTAACTCATCCTGTAGGTGTTCCACTGGGGTTCAGGCCAGTCCATTTCAGAAATGTTCTTGTGTGCTAATCATTGCCTTACAAAAGGTGCTTTATGATAGGGTCGTCGCCTGCGAACTGTTTCTCAAGTGGACACAATAAACAACGCTGTAAAATGTGTTCAAATCCTTCCGTATTTACCATTTTCGTAAACGCATTAAGGTGACCACGTCAGAACCACAAAAGCGGTGCCATACCATGAGACTACCTACTACGCTCTTGATGTGCGTATTCAAGATACTATGTACTTCACTGTTGGCACCACACATAGAGGCAGGTAAGGACTCTAGACATTCGCCAGACCCGAACCGTCCATCGAATTTCCATCACCTCAGTCACTCGTTTCCAGTCATCCAGTATCCAGTAGCCTCGCTTTTTACACCCCCTCAAACGTCACTCAACACTGACTGCAGGTATTGTGGCTCATGAGAAACCGCTCGACCGTTGTACCCCATTGTTTTTAACTTCGTACGCACAGTCATTGTGCCAGCTGGACTGATGGCAGCATTTAAAAACTCAGGAATTATTCCTTCCACTGTTTCCATGTGACTTTTTACAACCATCCTCAGCAAAGCTCTACAGTCCCTGTCCGTCATGACGTGGCGTCAGCCCTGTCTTTGTGTATCTGTGGTTACTCCTGCGCGTTTCCAATTCACACACCAACCAATTTGGGCAGCTTCGGAAGGTTTCAGATGTTCCTGATGTATTTGTTACTCAGACGACATCCAATAGCTGGTCCACGTTCGAAGGCACTGACGTCATTTGACGCTTTTCGCGAATTTATGATTACCATCGAGGATATTTAAAAACAGAACACTATTTTCCGACGACCAATAAAATCTGAAGAAAGGCAAGGATTTATACACTGCTTAGAGGCAACCGGAGGCATTGTTTCGCATTTCAATAGCTGCATTATATCAGACAGTTTCTGATGTCTGCAGTGACATAAGTGAATCACTTCAAGGATTTTATTAACGTATGCAAAAGCGAGGCAATGTAAAAAAAGATTATTGAAATATGAAATATACATGCTCTGTCAAAGAGGCTACTTGAAGGAGTGATTGCATGATCCCGGGTAAACAATTGTTATTTACCATATAAAATCAGTAACATAACACTGATATGTAAGCCCTATAGGCACAGATATCATGAGAATAAGCAACGAGAATGATCAGATCTTCCGTATACTTTAACTTTTAATCAGCTTAATACAGCATGATAATTATTCAACTATATGAAATAAAATCGTCATAACTTCTGAACGGTTTGCGTAGGACGTTCAAACTGCAGTGTTGGCCGCGGGGCATGATGGGAATTAGTCTGCGCATGCGTGGTTTGGTTTAGCGAAGAAGCCCACTTTCCTGTGGATGGGTTAGTCAATAAGCAAAATGGGCGCATTTGGGGGACTGAGAAACCGCATTTCGCGATCGAGAAGTCTCTTCACCCTCAAGGAGTGACTGTGTGGGGTGCAATGTCCAGTCACGGAATAATCGGTGCGATATTCCTTGATAGCACGGTGACTAACAAACGGTACGTGATACTTTTGGAAGATGGTTTCATCACCATTATCCAAAGTGACTCTGATTTCGACAAGAAATGGTTCATGCAAGACGGAGCTCGACCCCGTGAAAGAAGGAGCACCTTTGATTTCCTGGAGGAGCACTTTGGGAACCACATTCTGCCTCTGGGGTATTCAGAGACCACTGGCACGGGCCTCGATCGGCCGCCGTATTCTCTGGGTCTGAACACATGCGACTCCTTTTGGTGGGACTATATTAAAGACAAGATGTACAGCAAAACCATTGCTGAGCTGAAAAGAGTCATCCAGAAGGTCACAGACAGCATCGATATTCCGACACTTCAGCGGGTCATACAGAATTTCGCTATTCTGCTGCTCCACATCATTGCCAATGACGGCAGGGATATCAAACATGTCATAACCAAAATCTGAATATCTGTGGTGACGTTAACAGGGTGAATAAGTGTGTGCACGCCGTAGTTTGTAACTAGTTAACGTGTTCTTAATACAGTTAAGTAACTGTCACCCTGTGTATACATACTCGCAGCTGTTTACTTTCCTTTTAAATAAAAAAGAATTACGAAGCTTGTGCTTACTCACACCACCACGGACGCAACATTTGGCGGGACTAGCCCCCATTCTACGTCCAATAAAGTGAATTGCAGCGACGCAGTCACTGCCCTGTGGAAAAATTACCGCCTCAAGTGCTTACTCACTTCGCTCTCCAGAGACGAGGTACTAGCAGAAGCAAAGCTGTGAGGACGGGGCGTGAGTCGTGCTTGGGTAGCTCAGTTGGTAGAGCGCTTGCCCGCGAAAGGCAAAGGTCTCGAGTTCGAGCAAAGCTGTGAGGACGGGGCGTGAGTCGTGCTTGGGTAGCCCAGTTGGTAGAGCGCTTGCCCGCGAAAGGCAAAGGTCTCGAGTTCGAGCCTCGGTCCGGCACACAGCTTAAACCTGCCAGGAAGCCTTACTTCGCTCTCGTCTGATGCAAACATTTATCGTCTTTGTAAAATTGCCAATAGGTTCCTGGAGTCCGCCGCCGATGGGGCAAATAAAAGTGGCCCGGAGATCAGTTTCAGGATACAAAGAAACACACTAGAGTAAAGGAACCTAAACTATGACAGATGTTGAAAAAGATCACCATTCATCTCCAGCACTTTTGGGCCCGGGTCAGCAGGCTTCTGAAGGCGGATCGAAGCTGGACTACTGGAACTGCTGTAGTCCTGTCTGGCGCCATTTTCGGCGAAAGCATTGCATGGCATTCTGTTGCTGTCACTTTGACATAAACTGCTCAGTAACCTACTGACCACACCGTTCTCACGACTTTGTTGTCACGTAACTTTCCACAGCGAACACCCATTGCTCCACCGTGAATAACATCGTCCCCTTTGCACTGCTTCACTCTCGCTGACGCAGCCCGCACTACGCTCTGAACCGGCGTGGATCACGTGGCGGGCGTACATGTGGTGTGCACGTCACAGAGTGTGGTTCCATGCATACATTCACTTCCAATCGTATCCACTCAGCAACATTACATTCTAGCTGGACCATTCTATCATTCACGAAACTCATGCAGCAACAACTGAAGCAGACAACATAGCAAAAAAAAAAGGCTCTAATCACTATGGGACTTAACATATGAGGTCATCAGTCCCCTAGACCTAGAACTACTTAAACCTAACTAACCTAAGGACATCACACACATCCATGCCCGAGGCAGGATTCGAACCTGCGACCGTAGCGGTCACGCGGTTCCAGACTGAAGCGCCTAGAACCGCACGGCCACACCGGCCGGCGACAACATAGCAAACGAAAGTCTTCTGTACTGCTGGCGCCGAGGCGGAGAGGAGGTGAACTTCCTTTGATGGTTCGCTGGAAACCGACAACCAGTGGAACACGAGCGAACAACTGTGAACGCCAGCAACTCATGGAGGACAGCCGTTTGTTCACGCGCGCATATCGAATGCGTTTGAAGGAATAGTTCGCTGTTGCATGTTCGCTTCTGTGTAAAACGCGATTTAAATACAACTGGGGACTGAAATGAACACACGATACAGTGTCCCTTTCTCCGGAGGTGGACAGCAGCAGCAGAGAAGAAAGTAAGGTAAGTACAACTTATATTTAGATTATGGTGAGATGACAGGTACTCAATCTCTCATGCGAAACACTGGAGATGCATGCACACTGAAGAGCCGATAAAGTAGACTTAGCTCGTAGTACTCAGACAACTTGTCTTTTGCTGTCTTCCTCAACAACCGCTTGGCAAACCAGCCGCTAAAAGTCACAGTTAAGATAATACTCACCATAAGTATCTGGGAATCACAGTGGATCGCTAACTGTCAGTGAGAGTTCATGTCACTTGCAGCAAAGTTCAAAACCAGAAATAGCTTTATCCAGAAACTAGCCGGAACTCCTTGGAGGGGCTCAAACTGACCTTCTCCGTACAGCGAGCGACCTTTCTGTTGCTGAATATTGCGCACCAGTGTGACACCAGAGAGTGTATGTCAATAAGGCGGATGTTCATTCGGACTATAGCATGAGGATAACAACGGACATCTTGAGATCAGATCCTCTGCGTTGGCTGTCTACTCTCGGTAACATCGCTCCGCCACATTTGAGACTCTGTCACTGTCACATGAAAAAAGATAAATAACTCGCAGTTTTCCCGGAAAGCTACGCGCAGCCCACCCAGCATGCGCATCAAGTCAAGGAAACCATTCTGGGCAGTGAGATCCAACCACTCAAGACTGTGGATGTGTGGAAGGAGACACAAAAACACATGTCGTCGTGGACTCTCTGACACCTGATTCTTAGACTGTGAAGTTTCAAAAAATGGTTCAAATGGCTCTGAGCACTATGGGACTCAACTGCTGTGGTCATCGGTCCCCTAGAACTTAGAACTACTTAAACCTAACTAACCTAAGGACATCACACACATCCATGCCCGAGGTAGGATTCGAACCTGCGACCGTAGCAGTCGCACGGTTCCGGACTGCGCGCCTAGAACCGCGAGACCACCGCGGCCGGCTGTGAAGTTTCAGAGCAGACTGTGGTGTCTGGCGATGACACCACACACACAATCGGCTATATTGTGGAGAAACGTCCCAAGAAGTGTTTTAAAGTAAACTGGAATGATATCATCAATGCCTCTCCAAAAGCAATGGAATGGATAGACTTAGTCGACATCACTGTGTAAGGTTAACTGAGACCAGAACTCTTGCATATTCCTTTTTTACTTTGCTGTGTAATTATTGCTGTGAATAATGTATTTATATCTATACGACAAATAAGAATAACAATAATAACAACTTCTCTGGCAGCAGCCACCCTAACTGTGCGTATGAATTATAAAAATGATCATATAGACTAATAGGTGGTGTAATGCGCACAGGCATTCAGGTTTCGTTGTAACCCTTAAAATTTTTCACTACTCATACCATGTTGGATTATGCAGCAATAGTGCAGGTTCTGTGCGACGAGCGCGTAAATTTACCTTTCGTACCCTGTAAAAGTATGTTCACAAACTAGTCTAGGGCATACAGCAAAATTTCGCGTAACATGTGTTCAATTTCTGTACAGCTGTACTCTTACACTTTCAAAGAAACATTCCGAGACAAGCGTAAGAAATTACTCGGGAATTGCGTCGGATTCATCTGTACACTAGCACATCTTGCGCCTTTATTGAGTGGAGTTGGTCCACAGTATAGGCGAATATTTTGAACTTCGTAAAGCGGGGAAGTGACTGTTGCGTACATTCGCATTTTTTGTTTGATGTTCAGTTCCTGCGACAGAATCTGAGACAATTTCCTTTAAAAAATTAGTAATTTTTGTCTGTATACGAGTACATAAACATGTACGAAAAAGGTGGGATCTGGAAAGAACAACATGATTAAATCCGAATTCTATTAGTAGGACGTATACTAGAAGCTGAGATAATGGCTGAAGCACGCGGCGGAATTTGCCCCGAGGGTAGCTTTTCCGAATCTCAGTAGAGGGAAAGCAATCACAGATATTTTCAGACGCTGCGAAATGAGCAGGGACGGAAAGTTTCTAGTCACCGGACAATACATTTTTGTCCCGAGTTCGATATCAAGACTTGTACACAGTGTTTCGAGGAGTGTGAGTTTCCGACACTGTTCGTAGTTGTCCGTACGGTACATTTGTCTAGGTGCACCTCACTTACGAAAATCTAGACGTTGAATAGCGTGCTGCTGGTAAACCTCACGAGACCTCACGCAGTGATCACCGATGTTAAATCAGTTACAGTGGAGGAGAAATGGGAATATCCCAGCAGGCGACATCTAATTTTGGTCTATGTAGCGTTCCAGAGCGACTGCCAAGACAATGACTCCACAAAAAAATATTGTACAGTGTGATTCTGTGTTGCTGTGACAAACGTTCAGGGATGATGGAGAAACGCAAATATAGCAATTTGAGGTGATGGACCTTGGTCCGGAGACGACCGACGCGAAAACTATAAGCGACAATCGTTCTGATACCTGTGACAGTGGAACCCATGTACCGGTAAAGCTGTTGCTAAGACTATACGATAGGCAACTTTCAGAGGTATAGACCAAAACAAGAAAAAAAGGCCAGTATGCAAGGGCTATAAAGTGCATATCCTAAAGGCTATGAGCACTTGTTCGCCTTCGCTACCGTGAAACACATCTTACAACACTCTCCCTGCGTTGGCAGTATGTGCCACAGCCTCTAGTTGTAGTAGACTGTGTACGCGAGGTTGTACTTGTAGATATACAAATCAATCCGGTCTCGCTGTTTTTTTCTGATTTTCACTAACCTTGCGTCTCCAGAGACGTCCTTTCGCTGCAGTGGAAGCGCTGGTCATGGGATTGTACAGAAGTGGCGGATGTAGAGCTGTAATACTGATACCTTGAGGGAATCCGTAACTGATTGAAAAGCAGTAAAGACCACACAGTTTCAATATTTAACAGATACCGTTTAATGATGCCTGTGGTTTCTCACATCAGAGATCCTTGTACACTTAATGTGTTGCACAGCGTAGCTATCACTTCATTCTGCAGCTGTAGACAATTTTCTCTTTTAGTGCCTCCGACATTTCAGTTACTTCCGATACACATTACGTGACCGAAGGATGGATCGGCCTACTACTATGCAGTAATAACTAACGTTTTTAACGATGTTTGCCAACATTTTGCGAAAGCCGCCCCGATCCATCCGTCTACGGTGGCCGCCGCTACCGCACTGGCGCTGCCCGGCCCGCACTTTTAGCTCCAAACAAGAGACTTTCTGGGTCACTTGTTTGAGCCACAGAAATTGCACTCAGGCAGGCAATCGCAAGTTTCTGATATGGGTGAAACTGTGACGTCAGGGTGGGACGCCCAGCTGCTCCACGAACCTACATCTCGTTCCAACGCCATTTTCTTGTTCTATACAGACTGTTGGGTTTGTGTAGTATTGCACCACTTTATGCGGTCCCAGATACCTGTTATCTAACATAATGTTACATTCTCTTCTACAGCAATAAAACGGACCGACAGCGAGATTCGATCCTGAGACCTCATGTTTATGAAAATAAACCTATACTCTCTCGTCTGCGGAATCCCTGAATCCTAGCGACCATACGAAATACAGGGACAGGGGTAAATGTCCCGAAAATTGTAAGAGACAGGGTCATGATGGATATGGATAAAAGCGAAAGAGGTGGGGGAGGGAGGGGGGAGGGAACTTTTTGGGTGACCTGCGAGAGCTGTTCGCCATCTTCGTACCCACCATACTGGATTGGACTCACATTCCTTCAACGTACGGGGGGGATTCGGTATGTGATTCACGTTCCAAGTGTAGAATTTCACGAAAACACAACAGTGAATTGCGTTGTGCCATATCTTTGATAGATAAAAAGTTATCCATCACTTGTTGTGTGATTCGTCATCAATGACGACTCGAGTGGCAGGCAACACACTGCAAAACAAAGTGCACTTCGTGAAATAAGTTACACATGCTGTCCCTGTACCTAAAGATCTTTCGGTATCTGGAGAGAGTTGACATGGACATGTCGCAACACAGCGGGTATGACTGTTCTACAGTCCGCGGTAATCTACTGTTCCATCATGAAATTTCAAGGCATACATCACGAACTTCAAATATCCCAAGAGGTGGAAAGCTGTGTGGGGATCAATTCAGGTGAACACGGTGGTCGCTGCACAGCTCCACGACGGCCAATCCAACAAGCGGGCGACTGCGTGTCAAGCCATTCCCGTACACAGGCATCGTAGTGGGGTGGAGCCCCATTGTACTGAAAGAACGAAAGAACTTGCCCGTCTTCGTTGAGAGCCATACACATCACCACCTCATGCAGCGTCTGTAGATAGGTCGCATTGTTGGGGATTCTCATCAGAAACGTAGGGCCAATAACCCGCAGTCGCGAAATGCCACACCTTACCATCAATTTCCCCCTGAGCCCTACTAGGAGACATACACGTCACGTTGACCAATGACCAGTATTGCAGGTTTCCCTTATTGACCCGACCAGTGACGTAAAAATTCCCCTCAACACTATAAGGAGTTTGTTGTAAGCAATAACGTGATCGGTAGAGTGTTCTGCTATCACCCACGCACAAAGTACACTACTGGCCATTAAAATTGCTGCAACAAGAAGAAATGCAGATGATAAACGGGTATTCAATGCACAAACATATTATACCAGAACTGACATGTGATTACATTTTTACTCAATTTGGGTGCATAGCTCCAGAGAAATACGTACCCAGAACAACCACCTCCGGCCGTAATAACGGCCTTGATACGCCTGGGCATTGAGTCAAACAGAGCTTGGATGGCGTGTACAGGTACAGCTGCCCATGCAGCTTCAACACGATACCACAGTTCATCAAGAGTAGTGACTGGCGTATTGTGACGAGCCAGTCGCTCGGCCACCATTGACCAGACGTTTCCAATTGGTGAGAGACCTAGAGAATGTGCTGGCCAGGGCAGCAGTCGAACATTTTCTGTATCCAGAAAGGCCCGTACGGGACCTGCAACATGTTGTCGTGCATTATCCTTCTGAAATAAAGGGTTTCGCAGGGATCGAATGAATGATAGAGCCACGGTCGTAACACACCTGAAATGTAACGTCCACCGTTCAAAGTGCCGTCAATGCGAACAAGAGGTGACCGAGACGTGTAACCAATGGCATCCCATACCATCACGCCGGGTGATACGCCAGTATGGCGATGACGAATACACGCTTCCAGTGGCGTTCACCGCGATGTCGCCAAACACGGATGCGACCATCATGATGCTGTACACAGAACCTGGATTCATCCGAATAAATGACGTTTTGCCATTCGTGCACTCAGGTTCGTCGTTGAGTACACCATCGCAGGCGCTCCTGTCTGTGATGCAGCGTCAAGGGTAACCGCAGCCATGGTCTCCGAGCTGAAAGTCCATGCTGCACGTTGTAGATGTCGCCACCGGCGCCAACCTTGTGTGAATGCTCTGAAAAGCTAATCACAGCATATCACAGCATCTTCTTCCTGTCGGTTAAATTTCGCGCCCGTAGCACGTCATCTTCATGGTGTACCGATTTTAATGGCCAGTAGCAGGCCGGTGTGGCCATGCGGTTCTCGGCGCTTCAGTCTGGAACCGCGTGACCGCTACGGTCGTAGGTTCGAATCCTGCCTCGGGCATGAATGTGTGTGATGTCCTTAGGTTAGTTAGGCTTAAGTAGTTCTAATTTCTAGGGGACTAATGACCACAGATGTTAAGTCCCATAGTGCTCATAGCCAATGGCCAGTAGCGTATATCCTTCTCTCAGCGTTGTCTTCCGCCACATGTTGTCGGAGTTGCCTCTTGAATGGATGCCAGTCCTGTCGCTATAGAATTCGGTGGCTACTGCTCCGAGAAGCGCCATGTCGTTGGGTGAGTCGCCTGACACCTTGGACGGCATTCGTGGCCACTGTTGATAACACTGCCGTGGTCGTAGCCTCATCAGTTGCTGTGCGGCGACGGCTGAAAAGGATAGGTCTGCCACCGATTCCGTTCCCTGAAACTTCTAATCAATTTCCTGACGGCACTGTGCGTGATGGGTTTCCCGCCAGAATGTGACAGCTTGAAGTCCCTTGTAATTGCTGTGGAACTGCGGGCACCAGCTAGCACATTGATTTCGATCCTCTCTTCTTTGGTCATTGGCATGTTGCCCTTCACATTAACGGCACACCTGTAACGACTTATAATCATATCCCTGACATCATTTTCGCGAGATTTAGCCACGTTTAGACTTTTGAAACGCCCAGTTTATAAGCACGCCTAAAATTGCAACTCCATTTGCTCGAAAGTGGTTGAGAGTTTCGTCTTCCTGATTGCGTTTGTTGAAATCCTATTCGTACCGTACACACGCTATCAACACGAATCGAATCGGTCCCCTTACTAGTGACCCATTTGATTCACCGATTTGTAAAAGTGGGCGTAAACATTGTGGCCGAGTCAGTCGTTGGCTGTGTACGGTCCTGGTAGAAATGGGACCTGAGGCACCACACTAAAACCGAAGGTGGTCTAACTCACAGTAGTGCATCGATCGCCCCGTATAACTCTACGAAGGCGACGAGACGTCCGCGTGTCAAGCATTTACTGTCGTCCTACGAGGTTGTTTAAAAAATGGTTCAAAATGGCTCTGAGCACTATGGGACTTAACATCTCTGGTCATCAGTCCCCTAGAACTTAGAACTACTTAAACCTAACTAACCTAAGGACATCACACACATCCATGCCCGAGGCAGGATTCGAACCTGCGACCGTAGCAGTCGCGCGGTTCCGGACTGAGCGCCTGAACCACTAGACCACCGCGGCCGGCGAGGTTGTTTACTCGTCTCAAAACTTGTCTCGACGATATTGAACATTTACCCTCGACACTGTTGTACCTCAGAAACTCAGTTGCGTTTATCTCCGATGTGCTGTAACCCATGTGTCTTTCACCGATGGTCAACTTTTGCCCATCTGGCTGATATACACTGAGATGACAAAGGTCATGGGATAGCGATACGCACAGACACAGATGGGGGTAGTATCTCGTACACGAGGTATAAAGGGGCAATGCATTCGTGGAGCTGTCATTTGTACCGTAGTGATTCATTGAAAAGTTTTCCGATGCGATTATGACCTCACGTCGCGATTAACAGACTGTGTTCGCAGAATGGTAGTTTAACTAGACGCGTGGGACTTTCCATTTCGGAAATGTTAGGGAATTCAGTATTCCGAGATCCAAAGTGTCAAGAGTGCACCGAGATTACCGAACTGCAATCATTACGTCTCACCAAGGACAACGTAGTGGCCGCAGCCTTCACTTAACGACTGAGAACAACGGCGTTTACATATAGTTGTCAGTGCTAAGAGACAAGCAACACTTCGTGAAGTAACGGCAGAAATCAATGTGCGACGTACTACAAACGTGTTCGTAAGGATAAAGCTGCGAAATTTCGCCTTAATGGGCTATGGCAGCAGATGAGTGACGCGAATGACTTTGCCATCACGAAACAGCCTACACCGCTTCTCCTGCGCTCCTGACCGTATGGGTTGAACCGTGGACGGCTGGACAACCGTGACTTGGTCGCATGAGTCACGATTTCAGTTGGTAATAGGGTTCGAGCACGGCGCAGTCCACACGCAACCGTGGGTGCAAGTTGTCAACCAGGCACTGTGCATGCTCGTGGTGGCTCAGCAATGGTGTGGGCTCTATTTACGTGTGGTGGACTGGGTCCTCTGCAACAACTGAACAGATCGTTCACTGGAAATGTAATGTTCGGCTACTTGGAGGCCATTTGCAGTCATTCATGGATCTCATGTTCCATGATGGAACTTTTGTAGAAGGCAATGCGCCTTGTCATCGGGCCACAATCGTAAGCGTTTGGTTTGAAGAACATTCTGGACTGTTCGAAAGAATGATCTAGCCATCTATAGAACATTTATTTGACATAACCTAAAGGTCAGTTCTTGCACAAAATCCTACACCGGCAACACTTTCGCAGTTATGGGCGGCTATAGAGGCAGAATCGCTGCATGTTTCTGCAGGGGACTTCCAACGACTTGTCGAGTCCATATCACATCGCGTTGCTGCACTAAGCCGCTCAAAGGGGTGACCGAGATGATATCAGGAGGTATCGCATGGCTGACAACTGACTCTCATCATTAATAAATGTAATGCAGTCCGCATAAGTAAATGAAAACACCTAGTATGAGTGGCTTCAACCACTCATCGGTCTCAATCGGCCAATAGGCTATCTACATAGCGTGGCTTAAATTTTTTGACATCAGACGTGTAGGGTATGAAGGGGTGACGTTGTTCCAAGTACGTCTGCAGGCGCCCAGCAGAGCGCTTCGCACTACACGATCATAGAAAATCGTTTTAAAGGTCCGGTCCCTTGCAAAAATTACGCACGGAATTCGAAATTCAGTCTCTAAAGTATCCACAAGTATGTCAAAAAGCTGTTCTCAATTTTAATTATGGAAGCATTTATATTAATCTTTTGGCAACGGCCTTGCCGCAGTGGATACCCCGGTTCCCGTGAGAGCACCGAAGTAAAGCGCTGTCGGCTGTGGTCGGCACTTGGATGGGTGACCATTCAGGCCGCCATGCGCTACTGCCATTTTTCTGGATGCACTCAGCCTCGTGATGCCAATTGAGGAGCTTTCAAATAACTTCCGGGAATTCAGCCAGGTAACACTTTCAGCGACCGCCGATATTCCGGCGGGAGAACACCCCGCCATTTTCAAGGCAAACTGCAACGGACAGGCGGCGTACATGCAAATTTAATACCTCGGTTCTCCGACAGAAGCAGGAAAGATAACACACACACACACACTGAACACTAGTGCCACCAAAGATGACCAAAGTCAGAGGTATCGATAGTGAGACTATGAATTCGCAGGTGAGGCAGCATTGTCTCTGTTCCTCTGTTTTTTGACAAGGGAGAGAGCCGGATTCCAAACAGAGTTTAAACAGAAACCTCCATCCCTGTTAACAAGGTTGCTCGCTAATTTAATCTCAACTGCCTCCCGAATCACACTGTCCCAATAGCTGGACGTGCATGCCAATATCTCGGTGTTATTATATAACATGGGGTGACCAGTATCCAAGCAATGTTCGGCAATAGCAGATCTATTTGGCTGCTGTAATCGTGTGTGCCGTTTATGCTCAGTACATCTGTCCTCCACGGTCCTGATAGTTTGACCAATATATGCCATGCCGCAGCTACAAGGAATACGATATACACCCGCCTTACGCAGTCCAAGATCATCCTTAACGGAACTCAAAAGTGCTCTAATTTTAGATGGAGGTCGGAAAACACATTTCACATCGTATTTCCGTAAAATACGACCGATGTTATTGGATGTGTTTCCTACGTAAGGCAAGAAGGCAGCAGACTTAGGTGTTGACTCAGAATTATCATCAATCACCCGATGTACAGTTGGTCGATAGCGCAACGCACGTTCAATCTGTTTATCACTATAACCATTTTGACGAAATGTAGCTTCAAGATGGGACAGCTCAGCTGGCAAAGTCTCAGCGTCAGAAACGACATGTGCCCTGTGTACCAAGGTACGAAGTACCCCTTCACGCTGAGCCGAATGGTGACAACTATTAGCTTGTAAGTACAAGTCGGTGTGAGTACGTTTCCTGTAGACTGCATGTCCCAATGATCCATCATCCTTCCTCCTAACCAATACGTCGAGAAAGGGAAGGCAACCATCCTCTTCCACCTCCATCGTAAAACGAATGTTCGGGTGGATCGAGTTCAGATGTTCTAGAAAGACATTCAAATTCTCCCTACCGTGAGGCCAAACAACGAAGGTATCGTCAACGTATCTAAAGAAACAGGCGGGTTTTAAAGGCGCCGACTCCAATGCACGTTCCTCGAAGTCTTCCATAAATAAATTTGCGATCACAGAGACAACGGACTACCCATCGCAACTCCATCTGTCTGCTCGTAATACTGGTCATTAAATAAAAAGTAAGTGGATGTCAACACATGCCTAAAGAGATTAGTTAAATCAGCACCAAACCTGGCTTCAATTAACCGCAACGAATCAGACAGAGGAACACGAGTGAAGAGAGAGACCACATCGAAACTCACTAACATATCAGAGTCATTCAGCCTCAGTCCCTCCAAACTACGTAAAAAATCAGCTGAGTTCCTGATATGATGTTCACACCGTCCTACTTGTGGACTCAACAGAGAAACAAGATGCTTGGATACACGATATGTCGGAGCGCCGATGTTACTCACTATAGGACGGAAAGGAACCCCTTCCTTATGAACCTTTGGAAGGCCATATAACCTAGGGGGAACGGCACTATAGGTGTTAAGCCTCTTGATTGTGTCCTGCGACAAACCACTTTTCTTCAGGAGGCTGTTGGTCTTTCTCTCAACACTTTTCGTGGGGTTAGCATCGATCCTGCGATACGCTGAATCAGATAGTAAACGTTGCATCTTTTGTACATAATCATGTTTATTTAAAACAACGGTGGCATTGCCCTTGTCAGCATGTAAAATAACAATACTGGGATCAACTTTGAGAGAGCGTAAAGCAGCCCTCTCTGCTGCTGTTACATTACTCTTAGGTGGACGAGCCCTAGTAAAAACACGGCATGCCTCCCTCCTAACTTCCTCTGCAGCGTCAGGAGGTAGTTTGCGAACTGCCTGTTCAATTGAACTAATAAAATCAACTACCGGCAAATTCTTCGGAGTGGGTGCAAAATTTAAACCCTTCCCTAGCACGGATAAGGTTGCGTCGTCAAAAGATTTCTCCGTGAGATTTATCACAGAACGTCGAGATATAACATCCGACTCCGCGCGATGAAAACGTTCAAACTTTGCCAAATGCCGGGCAGTAACGGAGTTGTACTCCCAGCCAGCTTGGGTCCATGAGGAGCTACTCGACAGAACAGTAGCGGCTTCGGTCAAGAATACCACCATAACGACCGGGAGAGCGGTGTGCTGACCCCACGCCCCTCCTATCCGAATCCTCCACCGAGGTTGACACGGCGGTCGGATGGTCCCGGTAGGCCACTCGTGGCCTAAAGACCGAGTGCTTTTTTATATTACTCTTTTGAAGCGGATGTAATTTTCAAATCGAAAATTATTAAACTCATCTGAAAATGATCTTGCCCGCCAACGTATCTTTCCAAAAATTCGTATCTCAATGAATTTGCTGTCAGTCAGCTGCTGAAAAATTCTAAACTCTGACGATTTTTGATGGAAGAGTTCTCATACTATCAATGTAAAGTTACTGCCAGATCACCATTCAAGTATTTCATATCATTTAGTAAGCGAGAAACAATATATCTAAAATAAGAAACAATAAATATTTCGACTTGAGTACGTGGCATGGCGTAGTAAGTGAAATGGAAATGTGTCTCTTAACCTGCTGCGTCACCGCTTTGTGCATGTGGAATCACAAAGGATGTGGGTCACTTGTTCTTTAGATACGGCAATCGAAGGCAACAAACCCAGTACCGATTAGGTGTCTGGTAGCGTTTATTATGTTTTCAATCCGCGCTGGCGTTCCTAGTGACAAAAGACTAAGGGCTGTACAAAGAACTCTTTCTCTTCGTGAGTACAGAAAAATTAAACATATAATGCACATATATGCAGTCAGATCAATCACTGTGAAATGGAGGAGGAAGAAACTTTTAAATTTCAGTTTGCCTTTAATTTATAGGATATAATACAGTTAACTGTCTCTTATAGAACTTACGTGGCAAACATATCGGTAATACATCGACGAATAATGTAAATCTATTACTTCCATAGTTATATAGTGCGTACACTCGATTACGGTTTTATCTCTGATTTACCCTCTATTTTGTTTTAACAGTTCTAACGCAATACTGTGGGCCATAATGTTATATGTGAACATGTGAACCTTCGTTCTAGTTAGTGATAGCTCTTCACGAGTTTAAGCAAAAATGTTGTCTCACTTACCTAAACCAGTTCAAAGCTCGCTAAGAAACTGTCAGACTTAATTACTGGGGGTCAAACATTTTGTGTAGATGGCTATAAGGGTATAAAACTAAAAACCGATAAATAAATAATAAATATGAAACAAAATATATGAACACGCGGTAGGAAACGCAAATTTTAACAGAAAAAGCACAAGTAACTAAAAACAAACCGATATAAAAGGCGAAAAGCGTCTGGCAATTAAATACTGGAACTCCAGCAACAAAAAGTCGTTTCAATTTACCAAAGAAATATTTACACACTAGCCGCGGAAATTGGCCACACCAACAAAAGAGTTACCTTGAATTTATGTATTCAAGTTTTATACGAGTCAAGTCGAGATGACAAGAGTGAGTCTCCATCTGTAAGGCCTTTCTCCTTTCACAACATTCCTTTTTTATTCACGTACTTGCTGGATGGTAATAAATTATTTCCCTTCTCTTGCGTCCTCGCGGTTTAACTGTCATCATTATGTCACGCCATTTAGACTGAAAGTGCCCATTAACACAGGGAACAGGATGCAGACTTAGCTGCAGCCTTTGTAAAGGAAATGAGCGGAGACACCAGGCATCCGGGCCCGACATCCGTTCGAAAGAAGGAGGCGGGACTTAACCTACAGTCGACGAAGCATTATTCACAGTTGTACGAAGACAGGGAAGCCAATCGGTCGAGTTCTGTTTTTAGAATTCACTTCATCATCACCACATGAAGTGATCTGGAGAACCCACAAAAAAAGCTAATTCGTGACTGGCAGGCGTGGTTTTGGAAGCACTGTTTCCCACATGTTGGCCGGGTGTTACAGTGCGGGTATCACCTATCGTGTCGAAACCATCATAAGTGTTGTGAACACTCTCTCGAAATATCTTATTTAATCCGTTAATGTAAGCATTGTTCTGTTTTCATTTTAAAGAGCATAGGTGAAAAATTTGTCTCGTTCCTTTTTTAAATGCGCATCTACACTCATGCTCATAAATTAAGGATATTTGCAGAATGTGGTGCCACACAACGTGGCACTACACGAAACTGGTGCTAATAGCATAGGCACATAGGGAACACACACGACACTGATCTTTAAGTGCACGGTATTGGTGATAAGTTGAGAAAACCGTCCCGAAACACATGTGCTACAAAACGCCACTGTTTCCTGCTCATGTACCCCGACATCACTATGGGATATGATCACCATGCACACGTACACAGGCCGCACAATGGGTTGGCATACTCTGGATTAGGTGGTCGAGCAGCTGCTGAGGTATAGCCTTCCATTCTTGCACCAGTGCTTGTCGGAGCTCCTGAAGTGTCCTAGGGGTATGAAAGAGTGCACCGAGACCGAGAGCTTTCCAGACGTGCTCGATGGGGTTTAGGTCTGGAGAACAGGCGGGCCACTCCATTCGCCTGATATCTTCTGTTTCAAGGTACTCCTCCACGATGGCAGCTCGGTGGGGCCGTGTGTTATCATCCACAAGGAGGAAGGTGGACCCACTGCGCCCATAAAAAGGCGGACATACTGGTGCAAAATGACGCCCCGATACACGTGACCTGTTACAGTTCCTCTGTCAGAGACATGCAGGGGTGCACGTGTACCAATCATAATCCCACCCCACACCATCAAACCACGACCTCCATACAGGTCCCTTTCATGGACATTAAGGGGTTTGTATCTGGTTCCTGGTTCAAGCCAGATGAAAACCCGGCAAGAATCACTGTTCAGACTATCCCTGGACTCGTCCGTGAACATAACCTGGGACCACTGTTCCAATGACCATGTACTGTGTTCTTTACACCAGGCTTTACGGGCTCTCCTGTGACAAGGGGTCAGTGGAATGCACCTTGCAGGTCTCCAGGCGAATAAATCATGTCTTTTCAGTCGTCTGTAGACGGTGTGTCTGGAGACGACTGTTCCAGTGGCTGCGGTAAGGTACCGAGCAAGGCTACCTACAGTACTCCGTGGCCGTCTGCGGGTGGTGTTGTACACTGTGGACGACCCGTACTGTAGCGCCTGGACACGATTCCTGTCTGCTGGAATCGTTGCCATAATCTTGAGATCACACTTTGTGGCATACGAAGGGCCCGTGCTACGACCTGCTGTGTTTGACCAGCCTCGAGTCGCCCTTGTATTCTACCCTCATAACGTCATCAATATGTGTTCTCTGAGTCATTTTCATCACACAGTCACCATTAGCACGTCGGAAAACGTCTGCTCACTTACTCGCTGCACCGTACTCTGACATGCACCAACACATCTCTGCGTATGTAGACCGATACCCCGAGGTGATTTAAACCCGCAAACCGCCCACCAGAGCGTTGTTCCACCATGTATTAGCATTATCCTTAGTTTACGAGCATGCGTGTGTATTAATGAAACAATGAACTCGCTCATCATAGCTGATCGCCCTCAACGGCACCTAATGACGCAATGCCCAGCTCTCTGTTTCCCTCAAATGTCCGTCCACTGGAATGTGTGATGGTTGGCTGATGCGGCAGAGAGGACCAGACAGCAAGGTCATCGGTCCCATCGAATTAGGGAAGGATGGAGAAGGCTGTGCCCTTTCACAGGAACCATCTCGGCGCTTACCTGAAACGATTCAGGGAAATCACGGAAAACCTAAATCAGGATGGCTGAACGCGAGTTTGAACAGTCGTCGTCGCGAATGCGAATGCAGTGTGCTAACCATTGCGTCACCTCGCTCGGTGGAATGTGTGTGTCAGCAATAAGTAACTAATGACGTCCCAAACTATTCCAGATGTATTTTTAATGGGAAAAATCGGTGGACAGAAGCTGGATACGAAACAAGAATCTTATCAGCTGAGTCACGTACGTTCCGTTATGTCGCGTCCCATCCACTGTTACCTATTATGGTGCCTAAAATTCTTCGGGGAATCGTCGAAGAGAGGTACGTGCCGAAGACATTGGCAAGAAGGAGGAATAGGATAACAAGACGTTAGGGAATATATTCCATTATACGAGAGGGAGGAGGGAGCTGTAGAGGGTTAAAACTGTGGGAAGACAGATTGAAATACAGCCTCAGGTAATTGAGGACATTGGATGCAAATTCTACTCTGTGATGAAAAGATTGGAACAAGAGAGGAATTCATAGTGAGCCGTATCGAAACAATCGGATTGTAGACACCCACAACCAACCTTCCAAACAGAACCAAAGGCATTAGGGAACAAATAATAAGGTCAGCACACTCAAAACTGTGTTTAACATACATTGTTTGGTACCGAAGGAACTCATTAGCAATTTGATTACTTTACAAATACGCCGCACGAATGAGAGGGAGATGTAAAATTGAAAAATTTTCTATGAAAAATTTGATATACCGTTAATATCGTTCTCTGTTTATAGGCGGTACTATCAATACTGACTGAAAACCGAAACTTTCCAATACCAAATAAGTTTTAGTGAATTCGTCGTTTTTAGTTCCCATAATGAATGACATGAAGCAGGCCAACGCTCCTGACATACGAGAGTTGTTCGATAAGGAATGCAATTTTTTTTTTCTCTGCCAGTTTAGGTTGAGAAAATGCGGAATTTGCTGTGGGACACGGTGAAATATGGACGCTTCAGCCCATATTGCTTTATGAAGTTCCGACAAGTTTCGGCACTGTATGTAGCATTCAAAATGGCGTCTGTAACGGAGGTGCGGTCCAAGCAGAAAGCTGTCGTTGAGTTTCTTTTGCTGAGAGACTAAAGCATCACAGATATTCATAGGTGCTTGCAGAATGCCTGTGGAGACCTGGCAGTGAACAAAAGCGCTGTGAGTCGTCGGGTGAGGTGTCTGCTACCATCGCAACACTACAGCGCAAACATGTCCAGTCTCCTGGCCGGCCGCACATGGCTGAGACTCCTGCAGTGCTGGAACGTGCGGACACCCTCACTCGACTTGATCAATAGATCACAGTCAGACACCTCGCTGAACAGTTGGACGTCCACCAGTTGGGGTACTCAAAGGGATGCCCGCCTGGTTCCTCGCCTGCTGCCAGAAGACCATGAGGAACAACGAAGGACCATCTGTGCGGAACTGTTGGCGCGCTACAAGTGTGTTAGTGATTTTTTTTATCGAGCATCGTCACAATCGATGAAATGGGGCGATACCACCTCGAACAGGAAGCAAAATTGCAATCCATGAGGTGACGCCAGGCCACCTGTCCCCGAAGAAAATGTTCACAGATGCACCCTCAGACGGTAAAGCCTTGGCGATGGTCTTCTGTGACTCTGAAGCCGCTATTCTGTTTGCTCACGGTGCAGAGATCAACTCTGCCTCTGTTCCAGAGGGATCGTCCGTTGGTTAGAAGGAGATCAGATAAGGGCCTGCAACCAACCTGTGTGTGTGCTAGACACACCTGGAGTTATGGTGTGGGGTGCGGCTTCATATGACACCGGGGGTACTCTCGTGGTAGTCCCACGCATTCTGACTGCAAATTTGTACGTCTACCTGGTGATTCGACCCGTTGTTCTTCCATTCATGAACAGCAATCCAGGAGTTGTTATCCAACAGGATAATGCTCGCCCACATACCGCTGTTGTAACCAGATATGCTCTACAGAGTGTCGACATACTGACTTGGCCTACTCGATCACCAGATCTTTCTCCAATCGAGCACATACCTTACATCATCAGGCGACGAATCCAGTGTCGTCCACAAATAGCATCAACCTTCTCTCTACTGGCCAATGATGTGCAACAAGCATGGAACTCCATCGCACAAACTGACATCAGCCCCTGTACACCACAATGCATGCGACAGTTACATGCTTGCATTCAACATTCTGGCGGTTACGAATGTACCAACATTTCACATTTGCAGCAGCTTATCAAGCGCTTACATTAACCTGTATACGAAAGTACTCCTGAGTTTTCATTACTGTACGTTGGTTATTTTTTGGTGTTGCAATCGTTTCCCCGTCAGTGTACATGCTTTGGAATTGCGGTGCAATAGAAAAATGTTGGAAATTGGACGTGTGAATGGAGCATATAATGAAGAGGCACTGAACTGAATTTTTGGGAAAAGAAATTTATGGCACTATTTGGCAAAGAAAAGAATTGGCTGACAGGAAGCGTCTTCGGGTGTAATAGAAGAGTAAAAAGAGTGAATTTGGAGGGTGGCGTGGAGTGGGGGGCTGGGGGGGGGGGAGGGTGTACAAATTATAGTCCTAGAGAGAAAGACCAACTATTCAGTACAGTGAGAAGATTCCAGTGGATGTAGGTTGGAGGGGTTATGCAGAGAGGAAGAGTCCGGGACAGGACAGACTTGCACGGAGAGCTGACGGAAGACGACAACAACACGATCAAGCGGGAATCTGAATGTAGTTGACAACATTGGATGCGACCCCTCTCTCGGGGACCGTAGGAGATGACAGAGGAAGTGCTGCCTGCGCGTGATTGCAAAACTGTAGTGGCTCGGTTCCCATGCACCTGTTATATTAAATATAAGGTCGTGCGTCTGCATATGGATGCGGCACCTAATGACGACAGATTCCCAGAGTTTAGGGGGGGGAGGGGGAGGCTATGTTAATAGCGGAGACGGGTAGCCGCCGTGTAGCGGCCGCGGCAGCCGCCATTAGCATATAATGCTGGGCCATTTGCATAGGCGATGCGCCGCGCCGCGCCGCGCCGCTCTGCGACGTTACGGCGACGGGGACCGAGCCGTGACTCCGGCCGGATATCGTCAATTAGAAATAATAAGCCTGCCGGGGTTCGCCGCGGAGACCGCGGGCTGGACGCCGGTCCGCGGCACATCCGCCTGTCCACACTCACACCTCAAGGACAGCCGCTTTCGCTCCACTTGTCCTTTGCTGCAGGCAAAGTTAATGCGATGTATGACACAACCTCTCTGGGGAGCAGTATTTTGTGATCGGCTAATAATTTGATATCAGCTGGCAAGGGGATCTTGCCATCTGGCTTTCTTCTCTTTTATTCATAAAGGATTTGAAACTCACGAGGAGAACGTGGCGAGTGCGATAACCCCATTTGCCAGAAACCACTGGACTCGCATTCGGGAACGCGACGGTTCAAACCTGCGTCCGGCCATCTTGATTTATGTTTTCCATGATATGCTCAAATCGCTTTCGGCAAATGCCGGGATGGTTCCTTTGAAAGGGTACGGATGACTTCCTCCCCTTCCTTCCTTAACCCTATGGGACCGATGACCTCGCTGTTTGGTCCATTCCCCCAAAGCAGCCACCCGACCAATCATTATTTTGAGGCACTTTATATGACGTTCAGCACATAAACATACAAGTCGTACCGTTGGCACAGTTTCTAGCATCACAGTTTTACTTTCTTGCTCCCCGTTTTCGAAACCCCATTATTGCTTTCGTTTTATTTATTTCTTTAATTTTCATTGTTTTTCATCTTTCTATCGATGTCTGCAACAGATTAATACAAAAATGTGTAAACAGCAAATGTGTGAAAAAAAATTGGAACTGTTTTCAGGCCGCGTGGGATTAGCCGAGCGGTCTCAGGCGCTGCAGTCATGGACTGTGCGGCTGGTACCGGCGGAGGTTGGAGTCATCCCTCGGGCATGGGTGCGTGTGTTTGTCACACACATTTGAATATTTTTGAACTGTTTTCAGCCGAATTGCTGTTGTACATTTTGTCCATAATATTGGTGGTCTTCTGTACTTGTTCCGGAGAAGAAGGTTTCGGTAGACCAGCAAGTATACCCGTTTATTCTTTCAGCTTGCAAGAAGGCTCTTGTATTCAATCGACTGCGACTTACCCAGTTGGTTTTGACCCCTTGAGCGAATTAGTGGGGAAAACACATCATTCCCGACTTAGTTCTCAAAATGAATAGACAGCAATGGACCATAAACGTATATAATAAATGTGTGACCCTTACTGTGAAAGTCAGTTGTTATTTTACAGCTAAAATAACTCCCTTGTATCCCATAACTTGTGGGCGAGCGGTTATAGGTGCTTCAGTTCCATGGACTGTGCGGCTGGTCCCGGCGGAGGTTCGAGTCCTCCCTCGGGCATGGGTGTGTGTGTTTGTCCTTAGAATAATTTAGGTTAAGTAGTGTGTAAGCTTAGGGACTGATGACCTTAGCAGTTAAGTCCCATAAGATTTCACACACATTTGAACATTTTTTGCTTCAGTCCGGAACCACGCGGCTGCTACGGTCGCAGTGTCAAAAAATGACTCTAAGCACTATGGGACTTAACATCTGACGTCATCAGTCCCCTAGACTTAGAACTACTTAAACCTAACTAACCTAAGGACATGACAGACATCCATGCCCGAGGCAGGATTCGAACCTGCGCCCGTAGCAGCAGCGCAGTTCCGTACTGAAGCGCCTAGAACTGTCCGGCGACAGAGGCCGGCTCTTAGGGTCGAATCCTGCGTCGGGCATGGATGGGTGTGATGTTTTTAGGTTAGTTAGGTTTCAGTAGTTTTAAGTCTAGGGGATTGATGACATCAGATGTTAAGTCCCATAGTGCTTACAGCCATTTTTTGAACCCATAATGTGTTGTAACCTACGGATTTGTGTAGATAAATGAGAAATAAAGAAATAAAATGATCGTAATATCCGGGTTTCGGATACGGCAGCGGTACCATTTCTGCCAGAGCTTCCACTGAGGTAGTTACATGCTCAACGGTACATAAAATACCTCCAAAACTTTGACTGTCGTTTTCTCATGAACTGTCTGGTATCGACAGACAAGCCTAGACTCGTCTTCGCTTATTGTGACCCGTCTTCCACTGAGCGAAGTTTGTGGCTCCTTGTCAGCGTTCATACATCATTTTCTTATAGTTCTGCACACAAAAAGAAGGCAGGTAGTGTGACGATGAATAGTGACGACAAGCTGCGTATCAGGTGATACTCTAGCAAGAGCGTTATTCTGCAGCGTCTGCCAGTGGCAGACCCTTCATGGTGCTCATGGAACATTTAGCGTTCATTTCGCTTCGGTGAGGTTACTTAGCTACTACAGTATTCATTCTTGGTGGCATAAAATAAACACGCTAAGTATTACGTTAAGAAACGACGGCGGTAGTTTTCGGAGCATTTAATTCTACTAGGGAAACTCAGAAACGGGAACAGCGGCTCCCTGTAGCGCTCACCCAGGAGTTGCCAGTTACCAGCGTTGGCCACAGCAGGAGCTCGGCGCCGGGGACGGAGACACGGAGTAACACTGGCGGTGCGGCGCCGCAAGGTGTTCGGGTCGCCTCCTTCTCACGTACGCAACTCCATAAAGCAGAAAGAAGCAACTCTCAAACAATGTCGAAAAAATATCTTTGAAGATTGGATTTCCGACCGCTGTAAAGTATAAAAATTTTCATGCTTTTAAGGTACTAGCTGGTAGCAGAGTGCGTAATGTCAAAGTCTTATAAAAGTAGGACCGCTCGATCAAGCCTCGCTAGTAGTAGGTATCTTCTTAGGTTCATTTGAATTCTGTAGTTATTAACAAAAACTGAAATAATAATAAGATTAAAAACAGCCGACCAGTTGCAAAGGATAAAGTAATCTTTACCTAGGTTTCGATAGATTTAAATCTATCTTCTTCAGAAGGCGGCCTAAGGACAATGAACATCGTAATTTATATTAAAAGGTATGAAACATAAGTCAAGTTTTTTTTTTTTTTTACTTTATTGTTATTTTGACACCTGAACAACCAGGTAGGCTGGCAGCTGCACAATACGCCCCTCTTCAGCCGAAGAGAGTACATGGAGATAAAGAAAGAAGAGACATCACTTAGAAAAACGGTGGGAAAAAACAGGAGACACAAGAACATAAAAGCACAAGAAGCCGTTCACACTTGATGACAATCCACACTACGAACTGGAGACCCGACGCACAAACACTGAAGAAGACGATGGCACTGGTGAACAATGGAGCGTGACGGCGAAACTGAACACTAAACATGACGGCACACACGATACACTGATGCCGGTGATCTCCGGCGCGTGAATGTCCACTGAGCGTGTGCGAGTCCGGGGACCTGCCAAGAGGGGAACAGGTGTGAGGAGGGGGAGAGGGGAGGAAAAGAGGATGCCATGGCTTAGGAGACGGGGACAGGAGGGGAGGGGAGGCCCGGGGGACGAGGGGGGAGAAAAGGAGGAGGGAGGGAAAAGGGAGAGAAGGGAGGGAGGGTGCCCAGAGGAGTAAGTACAGGAGGAGGGTGGGAGGATCAAAGTTGGTAGGAGGGGTAGATGGAGGGGAGGAGGGCATCACCAGGGAGAGGGAGCTGGCGGAAGCCACCTTGGGAGAGGGTAAGGAGGGTGGAGAGATGGAGACCGGGCGGGACGTGGGAATACAGGCGCGGCAGCGGGCGGGGGTGGGAGAGGAGCAGGGAGACGAGCGGGTGAGGAGGATCAAGTTTACGAGAGGTGTACAGGATCTGTATCCTTTCAAGGAAAAGGAGGAGGTGGGGGAAGGGGTTTTGATCATACAGGATCCGTGTGGGGGAGGGGAGACGGATGCGATAGGTGAGGCGGAGAGCATGGCGTTCCAGGATTTGGAGGGATTTATAAAAGGTAGGGGGAGCGGAGATCCATGCTGGATGGGCATAACAAAGGATAGGGCGGATGAGGGATTTATAGGTGTGGAGGATGGTGGAGGGGTCCAGACCCCACGTGCGGCCGGAAAGGAGCTTGAGGAGACGGAGGCGGGAACGTGCCTTGGCTTGGATTGTCTGGAGATGGGGAGTCCAGGAGAGGCGACGGTCGAGGGTGACGCCAAGGTACTTAAGGGTGGGAGTGAGGGCGATGGGACGGCCATAGACAGTGAGATAGAAATAAGTCAAGAATAGAGTTTAACATATATTAGGAGAATCTTGTATTACAAAATATGAGAAGGATTCCTGGTACTTACAGTATTACATTAACATGGAGTGATATGTCATTGTCGTTTTTACAGACATCTGCATAGCTCCATTAGTCCAAATAAAATATAGCCCTGAGAATAGGGTTTGTCAGACGAATAAAAATAAGTACATGGAAGTTGGAGAGCGCATAAGCGACTGAGTAAAATCGGCCAGCGTAGTAGCACTGCAGCCAGGGCAGGTGGCGCTCAGGTCGCTAACTATGTACCGATTGGCGTACTGAATTAACATGTAAAATATCCATATTAATTGCGTCCTTAGATAGAGTGACAATAAATAAATGGAAAGCTTTTAACACTCCCGCTATGACATTGTGGGAGCCTTAGGAACAATAACGTAGATACATACATCAAAAAGGCAAGTGGCGCTTACGCCGTAAGTTACATGCAGTGGCATATGCAGCTAGAATATAAAAGTTATATTACCATATTACTGAAGCACATAGAACGTATATAAATCAAAACTTTAAGAATAATCTGTAATGGCTCTTAAGACATAAATTACGAAACCTGGTCAACAATCCAGTTAATATACATTCTCATGGAGCCAAGGTCTTAGAATAAGAGAAAATTACATGACGGCCGATGTAGTGGCAGCCATACATCGTGAGAAAACCACATTACATAAAAGGTAGTGAGCTTAGAGATTTGAAAGTGCATTATAGCTTCCTGAGGAAATAGACTACTGAGGTTACCAACATTAATGTTATATATTAAACAGTTTATATACGTTCTATGTGCTTCACTAATATGATAATATAACTTTTATATTCTGGCTGCATATGCCACTGCATGTAACTTACGGCGTAAGCGCCACTTGCCTTTTTGATGTATGTATCTACGTTATTGTTCCTAAGGCTCCCACAATGTCATAACGGGAGTGTTAAAAGCTTCCCTTTTATTTATTGTCACTCTATCTAAGGACGCAATTAATATGGATATTTTACATGTTGCTTCAGTACGCCAATCGGCACATTGCTCGCGACCTGAGCGCCACCTGCCCTGGCTGCAGTGCTACTACGCTGGCCGATTTTACCCAGTCGCTTATGTGCTCTCCAACTTCCATGTACTTATTTTTATTTGTCTGACAAACCCTATTCTCAGGGCTATATTTTATTTGGTCTAATGGAGCTATGCAGATGTTTGTAAAAACGACAATGACATATCACTCCATGTTAATGTAATACTGTAAGTACCAGGAATCCTTCTCATATTTTGTAATACAAGATTCTCCTAACATATGTTAAACTCTATTCTTGACTTATGTTTCATACATTTTAATATAAATTACGATGTTCATTGTCCTCAGGCCGCCTTCCGAAGAAGATAGATTTAAATCTATCGAAACCTAGGTAAAGATTACTTTATCCTTTGCAACTGGTCGGCTGTTTTTAATCTTATTACGTGGAACCATTGCTGTTGCGCAGCTATGTTTAAAATACTGAAAAACTGAAATGTTAATTCACTTGTATTGGATCATCTTTTTAATAAAAATTTCATGAACTCTTAATTACTAACTTCATGATAACGAGAGTAGTCGAAATAAATTTAAATTTGGCACAAAAATACGAAACCTTAAATAGAATATAAAATAACTTTTTTTCCAGAGATTGAGTAATGCTGTTTACCAATCCAATTGTTTCTTCAGTTAATAATAAGACATTTCACATGTATCCGTCTAATTATAATTTTTCACACAACCAAAAATTAAAAATTAAAAGATATTATTTTTATTAAAAGAAGATCTATCCGGGTACGTTTTGCTGTGGCTCATTCACGTTAACTGGAAAAGAAAGAAAAGAGAAAGTACACATTACTGATATACCTGGAAACTGGATATACACTCCTGGAAATGGAAAAAAGAACACATTGACACCGGTGTGTCAGACCCACCATACTTGCTCCGGACACTGCGAGAGGGCTGTACAAGCAATGATCACACGCACGGCACAGCGGACACACCAGGAACCGCGGTGTTGGCCGTCGAATGGCGCTAGCTGCGCAGCATTTGTGCACCGCCGCCGTCAGTGTCAGCCAGTTTGCCGTGGCATACGGAGCTCCATCGCAGTCTTTAACACTGGTAGCATGCCGCGACAGCGTGGACGTGAACCGTATGTGCAGTTGACGGACTTTGAGCGAGGGCGTATAGTGGGCATGCGGGAGGCCGGGTGGACGTACCGCCGAATTGCTCAACACGTGGGGCGTGAGGTCTCCACAGTACATCGATGTTGTCGCCAGTGGTCGGAGGAAGGTGCACGTGCCCGTCGACCTGGGACCGGACCGCAGCGACGCACGGATGCACGCCAAGACCGTAGGATCCTACGCAGTGCCGTAGGGGACCGCACCGCCACTTCCCAGCAAATTAGGGACACTGTTGCTCCTGGGGTATCGGCGAGGACCATTCGCAACCGTCTCCATGAAGCTGGGCTACGATCCCGCACACCGTTAGGCCGTCTTCCGCTCACGCCCCAACATCGTGCAGCCCGCCTCCAGTGGTGTCGCGACAGGCGTGAATGGAGGGACGAATGGAGACGTGTCGTCTTCAGCGATGAGAGTCGCTTCTGCCTTGGTGCCAATGATGGTCGTATGCGTGTTTGGCGCCGTGCAGGTGAGCGCCACAATCATGACTGCATACGACCGAGGCACACAGGGCCAACACCCGGCATCATGGTGTGGGGAGCGATCTCCTACACTGGCCGTACACCACTGGTGATCGTCGAGGGGACACTGAATAGTGCACGGTACATCCAAACCGTCATAGAACCCATCGTTCTACCATTCCTAGACCGGCAAGGGAACTTGCTGTTCCAACAGGACAATGCACGTCCGCATGTATCCCGTGCCACCCAACGTGCTCTAGAAGGTGTAAGTCAACTACCCTGGCCAGCAAGATCTCCGGATCTGTCCCCCACTGAGCATGTTTGGGACTGGATGAAGCATCGTCTCACGCGGTCTGCACGTCCAGCACGAACGCTGGTCCAACTGAGGCGCCAGGTGGAAATGGCATGGCAAGGCGTTCCACAGGACTACATCCAGCATCTCTACGATCGTCTCCATGGGAGAATAGCAGCCTGCATTGCTGCGAAAGGTGGATATACACTGTACTAGTGCCGACATTGTGCATGCTCTGTTGCCTGTGTCTATGTGCCTGTGGTTCTGTCAGTGTGATCATGTGATGTATCTGACCCCAGGAATGTGTCAATAAAGTTTCCCCTTCCTGGGACAATGAATTCACGGTGTTCTTATTTCAATTTCCAGGAGTGTACGTCCAAACCTTCCTCTTACCCTGTCGCTGTCCCCCCCTCACCCTTCCCCGCTGTAGCCGGCCGCGGTGGTCTCGCGGTTCTAGGCGCGCAGTCTTGAACCGTGCGACTGCTACGGTCGCAGGTTCGAATCCTGCCTCGGGCATGGATGTGTATGATGTCCTTAGGTTAGTTAGGTTTAAGTAGTTCTAAGTTCTAGGGGACTGATAACCACAGCAGTTGAGTCCCATAGTGCTCAGAGCCATTTGAACCATTTGAACCTTCCCCTCTGTCCTCTCTCTGTCCATCACCTCTTGCCCCTCCGTCTATCCATTTTATCCATTTTCTCCTCTCCCCTCTCTGTTCATATCCTCCTGTCCCCTCTCTCTTCCCATCTCCTCATTTCCGTCCTCTATGACCATTTCTTCCCATTACCCTGTCCATCTCCTCTTCCCTCCCACCCGTTTCTCACCTTGAGTCTTGTTTACCGTTAATGCAAATTCAGATTCTGTAGTAGTACTCTAATCATAAGCCGATAAGGCAGAAATACAACTTTCCTGTTTTCTGTGATAAACCATCTGTGAGAAAGAAAATTAAAAAAGCACATCGTTCCTATTACAATTTATGTATAAAAATATATACGGGGTGAGTAATGTAAGACGTAACACCCTTTTTATTTAGTGAACCGAAATGTGGTTTCTGGCCAATGTTAGAGAGTCGAGGGGCAGGTACTTTTTGTTTGGTTAATGTTTTTAGTGTCGATATCAACGGAGATATTGAAGCAAGTATGTGTCTTTTTTAAATAGATCCGTATACTTCTTATAACTGCATTCGATAGCTCTTTAGAAGACAATTACAGTGATATAGCGTTTGTTAATGTTGACTTCGAAACCGGTCGTAAAAGAATCCAAGGAACGTCCTAGCATGTGAGAGCACGGTAGCCGGAAACGGCATTTGCGGTGCAGGCAGTGCCAAGCAGGTGTCTCGAACAAGGGTGTGTGGTTGTAAGGAAGGCCTGCATCACGTGAATAGAAGTTCACTTCCCCTTGAACCAAATTAGGACCTGGATGCAGGCTTCCCTACTAGTTTTGTACATGGAAGTACGATATAGGCTATAATCTACCGTATCACAAAGGGCTTGTTGTTGTTGTTGTTGTGGTCTTCAGTCCTGAGACTGGTTTGTGGCAGCTCTCCATGCTACTCTATCCTGTGCAAGCTTCTTCATCTCCCACTACTTACTGCAACCCACATCCTTCTTAATCTGCTTAGTGTATTCATCTCTTGGTCTCCCTCTACGATTTTTACCCTCCACGCTGCCCTCCAATGCTAAATTTGTGATCCCTTGATGCCTCAGACAATGCCCTACCAACAGGTCCCTTCTTCTTGTCAAGTTGTGCCATAAACTTCTCTTCTCCCCAATTATATTCAATACCTCCTCATTAGTTATGTGATCCACCCATCTAGACTTCAGCATTCTTCTGCAGCACCACATTTCCAAAGCTTCTATTCTCTTCTTGTCCAAACTATTTATCGTCCATGTTTCACTTCCATACACGGCAACACTCCATACAAATACTTTTTTCACATCCGTCAACACCTGCTTTCTTTGGGATTGGAATTATTATATTCTTCTTGAAGTCTGAGGGTATTTCGCCTGTCTCATACATCTAGCTCACCAGATGGTAGAGTTTTGTCAGGACTGGCTCTCCCAAGGCCGACAGTAGTTCTAATGATATGTTGTCTACTCCCGGGGCCTTGTTTCGTCTCAGGTCTTTCAGTGCTCTGTCAAACTCTTCACGCAGTATTGTGTCTCCCATTTCGTCTTCATCTACATTCTCTTCCATTTCCAGAATATTGTCCTCAAGTACGTCGCCCTTGTATAGACCCTCTATATACTCCTTCCACCTTTCTGCTTTCCCTTCTTTGCTTAGAACTGGGTTTCCATCTGAGCTCTTGATATTCATACAAGTGGCTCTCTTTTCTCCAAAGGTCTCTTTATTTTTCCTGTAGGCAGTATCTATCTTACCCCTAGTGAGATAAGCCTCTACATCCTTACATTTGTCCTCTAGCCATCCGTGCTTAGCCATTTTGCACTTCCTGTCGATCTCGTTTTTGAGACATTTATATTCCTTTTTACCTGCTTCATTTACTGCATTTTTATAGTTTCTTCTTTCATCAATTAAATTCAATATTTCTTCTGTTACCCAAGGATTTCTGCTAGCCCTCGTCTTTGTACCTACTTGATCCTCTGCTGCCTTCAATACTTCATTCCTCAGAGCTATCCATTCTTCTTCTACTGTATTTCTTTCCCCCATTTGTGACAATTGTTCCCTTATGCTCTCCCTGAAACTCTGTACAACCTCTGGTTTAATCAGTTTGTCCAGGTCCCATCTCCTTAAATTCCCACCTTTCTGCAGTTTCTTCAGCTTTAATCTACAGTTCATAACCAATAGATTGTGGTCAGAGTCCACATCTGTCCCTGGAAATGTCTTACAATTTAATACCTAGTTCCTAAATCACTGCCTTACCAATATATAATCTATCTGGTACCTTCTAGTATTTACAGGATTCTTCCATGTGTACAACCTTCTTTTATGATTCTTGAACCAAGTGTTATCTATGATTAAGTTATGCTCTGTGCAAAACTCTACCAGACGGCTTCCTCTTTCATTTCTTTCCCCCAATCCATATTCATCTACTATGTTTCCTTCTCTCCTTTTTGCTACTCTCGAATTCCAGTCACCCATGACTATTAAATTTTCGTCTCCCTTCACTACCTGAATAATTTCTTTTACCTCATCATACATTTCGTCAATGTCTTCATCATCTGCAGAGTTAGTTGGCATATAAACTTGTACTACTGTAGTAGGTGTGGGCTTCGTGTCTATCTTGGCCACAATAATGCGTTCACTATGCTGTTTCTAATAGCTTACCCGCACTCCTATTTTTTATTCATTATTTTATATTTATAACCCTGTATTTACCTGACCAAAAGTGTTGTTCCTCCTGCCACCGAACTTCACTAATCCCGACTATATCCAACTTTAACCTACCTATTTCCCTTTTTAAATTTTCCAACCTACCTGCCCGATTAAGGGATCTGACATTCCACGCTCCGATCCGTAGAATGGCGGTTTTCTTTCTCCTGATAACGACGTCCTCTTGAGTAGTCCCCACCCGGAGATCCGAATGGGGGACCATTTTACCTCCGGAATATTTTACCCAAGAGGACGCCATCATCATTTAACGATACAGTAAAGCTGCATGCCCTCGGGAAAAATTACGGCAGTGGTTTCCCCTTGATTTCAGCCGTTCGCAGTACCAGCACAGCAGGGCCGTTTTGGTTAGTGTTACAAGGCCAGATCAGTCAATCATCCAGACTGTTGCCCCTGAAACTACTGAAAAGGCTGCTGCCCCTCTTGAGGAACCACACTTTTGTCTGACCTCTCAACAGATACCCCTCCGTTGTGGTTGCACCTACGGTACGGCCATCCGTATCGCTGAGGCACGCAAGCCTCCCCACCAACGGCAAGGTCCATGGATCATGGGGGGGGGGGGGGGGGGGGGGAGGGGAGGACAAAGGGCTTAGGAAAACTATTTCACATTTGTGCATCCTCTCAGATTTATCTGAGCTGAAACAGGGAGATCAACTGGTCATTCTTCAGAAATAAGGAGGTCTTATTCGCTTAAAAAAAGCAACTGCTGTATTAAATATTAAAATGTTAGAAGGAAGATTTTACCCTTCTTTTCCCGTATGTCGCTGTAGGTTTCTTAGAGGTAAAATACATGCTGTCGGGCAACTGTCTCTACCTATACTGCTCTAAATTATATCATATGGAATACATACGTTGAACTAAACATTTTATTAAAAATTCTTTGGTGACCATCTGTACACTGCAAAATAAATATTCTTCCTAACGAAACGTTGTTTCATGCTGAACTTAAGCGCGTAAGAGTAGTGTTACCAGTTACGTGCAATAAATGCTGCCGACTTTGCACTGCAATTTCGTACACACGTCAATTAAATAAAAAGTTTATTAACAATGGAGTGATAACCACCCAAAATATGTAACACATACTTTTTCTTCCAAAAAAATAACTTTATACTTTATTTAAGAACTACTCCCAGTCCAGAACAGGCCATGAAGGCCTAACGGTAATGACCGGCCGCCGAGTCATCCTCAGCTTATACATGTCACTGGACGCGAAAATGGAGGGTCATGTGTCAGCACGCCGCTCTTCCGGCCGTATGTCAGTTTCCGAGACCGGAGTCGCTACTTCTCAGTCAAGTAGCTCCTCAGTTTGCCTCACAAGGGCTGAGTGCACCCCGCTTGCCAACAGCGCTCGGTAGACCGATTGGACACCCATCCTAGTGCTAGCCCAGCCCGGCAGCGCGTAATTTCGGTGATCTGACGGAAACCGGTGTTACCACTGCGGCAAGGCCTTTGGCACCGTTTATTTAAGCACGCGTTCAAACTGTTGTCCATGGGACGACTGGTACATTCGCAATCGGCGTTCGAAAGACCGATGAACAGATGTTATTACAGTGGATGATATGGTAGATTATGCACTGGCGATTCGATGACCCATATCGTCTGACGTATTTGGTTCTTCGTCATAGACTGTATCTTTGATTGATGCCCGAGGAAATAAATCAAGAGGAGTAAAATTGGGAGATCTCGTAGGTGTCGACAGGTGTGGCCGAGCGGTTCTAGGCGCTTCAGTCTGGAACAGCGTGACCGCTACTGTCGCAGGTTCGAATCCTGCCTCGGGCATGGATGTGTGAGATGTGCTTAGGTTAGTTAGGTTTAAGTAGTTCTAAGTTCTAGGAGACTGATGACCTCAGATGTTAAGTCCCATAGCACTCGGAGCCATTTGAACCATTTGATCTCGTAGGCCATTTGACAACAGAATTTCGTCCTACCCAACGTCCAGGAAACTTCTCATTCAGGATTTGCGATGCATCACTTGACGAGTGAGCTGGTCAACTATCGTGTTGTAGCCATATACACTGTCGAATATCCAGTGGTACCTCTTCTAGGAGAACCGGCAGGATGTTCGTCATAAAATGTGCTTACGAGTTACCGTTTAAAACGCCTGAGATGAAGTGAGGTCCTACAAAGTAATTTTCTATGATGCCACACCTCACGTTTACGCTTCACGGCCGTTGGTGTTGCACCTGACGAAACCAGAGTGGATTTTCGTCTGCCCAGTAGCGCATGTTATGCAAATTAACATTAGCGTGGTTAGTAAGCGTTGCTTCTTCGGTAACGAGCATATGCTCTCCTCTCAGTTGCTGAAGGGCAAACCGACAAAGTTCTGTACGACATTCTAAACCACGGTCGTCGATACCTGATGTAGGGACAGACGGCAGGGATAGAGATTCTGTCGACGCAGGATGTAAATGATATTCGTGTGGCTGATTCCACGTTCCTTGGCAATATATCTCGTACCAATGCGCGGATTCATTAGCGTCTTAGCCAGAATAGCTTCTTCGTGTTGTCTGTCAGTTACAGTCTTTTTTCTTGTCCTCCTTCTAACTTTCAAGCAGCCTGTCCGCACTAGCGTCTTAATAATTCGTGCAACTTCCTGACGCGTTGCACATTGACGATCCAATTTGTTTTTACGGCATTTCTTTTCCATCCTCATTATAAAAGTAGTATATTCAACTTTTCCCTATTCGTATACGCGTCCATACACAATGAATATTCGACGGCCGTGGTGGCAGAGTGGTTCTAGGCGCTTTAGTCCGGAACCGCGCTGCTGCTACGGTCGCAGGTTTTGTATCTTGCCTCAGGCATGGATGTGTGTGCTATACTTTAGTTAGTTAGGTTAAAGTAGTTCTAAGTCTAGGGGACTGATGATCTCAGATGTTAAGTCCATAGTGCTCAGAGCCATTTGAACAATGAATGGCCAAGCAGAAATGAGCCGCCTACAGTGTAAACAGACAAATGTGTTACATTCTGACACAGCGTAACACGAGAGCTCTGCTTGGCGGTGTTTGCACCGCTGATGCTGATTCCAGCCACCGCACTCTCAAATTCTAGTACGTTTCTAGAATTTCTTACGAGAGGTTTCAACGTCAACATTGAAGAACGCTATATCACTGTTACTGTTTTCTCAAGAGCTATCGAATACAGATATAAAAAGTATACGGTTCCATTTATAAAAAAAGTTGTGTTTTTATATTTCCTTTGATTCCAGGGCTAAAACCGTGAACCAAACAAAGAAATACGTGGCTCAAGGTGCTTTAACGTTTGCCAAAAACCACATTTAGGTATGTGTGACAGTTCATGAAACAAAAGAGAGGTGTTATGTCTTACGTGATTCATCCTGTATGACGAGAAAGAATATATGTGGGAGAAATAATTCGTCTAGTGTTTTAAATACTCCAGTGTCGTAGTTAAAATTAACTGGGACAAAGGAAAAAAAACCGCCCGTTTTTACAGTGAAGCACAGCAGAGCATTTTCTTTCTCGCAGACTGTTTATAACAGAAAACCTGTACACTGTCGTTTAAAAACTATGTAGCCCTTGTCCATTATCATTTAAAACTTGAAGTACATCCGTCAAGAACTTTTCGAGATTCGTGGTAACAACGTGTCCCCTTTATACATAATTACATATTTATTTACGTATTGATTATACTCAAAAATATGCATATAAAAACTCGCATGTACATTTGCAACGTTATGTCAAAATGTCAAAGTGCTCGATCAGCAATTTTCCGAGTTTTGCGAGCACAAACATATGCAGGTCGCACTTTTGTATACGAAGATAATGACTGAATACTTATTAATTAACAATATTTGATAATTATACACAAAGAAGTGAAATACAAGTAAGAAGAAAATATGCCCACAAACGAAAATTGAACCAGAAGCTTCGCTATGAACAATCTCGTACGTAAAGTACACTTCTGTATCGTGGTTTCAGACGCCAGTAAACAACGTTTTCTCTTCTTCAAGAAAATGAATTTTTCACTGATTGATTATAGTAAAGAGAAATTGCAACATATATAAATACTTGCTTCTTGATAAAAAAATAATTTCTCCTTGATAAAATAAATAACTACTACTTCAGTCAATAAATGGCATAGCCAAATTAAATTTTCCACTTAAAATACCTTCATCTTCTTAGAAAGACACTTTTTACTTTCACTAATGTTCTTAAAAAAGAGAATAAAATAAATGTTGGAATATATTTGGTTCTGCATTAAACTGTTTTCTTCTTTGGCGAAAAAGTAAATAAATAGAAATATAAGTAAATAATATTGCTTCTTGTTTTGAAGCCCCTAATAAATACTGATGAAGTGACACGAATTAAAGAAGTGCCAAATTACCTACATAAAGTAGCTGAAATAGATGTAAAATCAAATATAAAATAGCACACAAAGCTAATGAAATTTGATAACATTCTGTACATAGTTTATGTACACTGAAATGAACATGTAAAATTATTTAGTATGTGACTTTCGGCTCTGTTCAGTGTTCCTTGCATCAGAATACATGTCCTGCTTTAATTTCAGCACAGTTTTAACCTATTATTGCTTATGAAATATTTCTTTCCCTTATTGACAAAATCTGTATTATAAACTCTTTTGGTGTCATATTTATTGAATTCAATTTCAGTGTAAGATTTGTATTCCTTATATAAGTATAATCTTCTTTTGTTCATCATATATTTAACAAAATTACCGACAGCAACATTTAGAATGTCTTTAAATCCCGGTATCTGGAGATTTGCGAACATTCGCATCTGTAATGCAGCAATATGGGTGTCAGATTTACACAGGGAATCTTTTAAATCAGATTTTTGTGCTTTATGTCAACTTTGATTTTTTAAATATTTTTCCCTCTTGTGTTATAAATTTTCTGCCTCATTTTAATATAATTACACCAATTCATTACTCCAATATTAGTCACTGAAATTCTTGCATTTCACAAAATACGCTAGCGTAAAACTGATTTTGGTCTTTTTTCCACAATGAGCGAGAACTATTTCCATTTAGGTTATCGCCATCATTTTCAGTATCAGTCAACATTTCAAATGGGTCATTATCTGTTACGCCTGCTCCTCCTCTTCGGTAGAGTGATACATTTACGAATGACGGACGTGTTTCTCTAAAACAATCTTAACTTCAAACTCTACTGAGAACAGGCAAGAGAAACCAGTTATCCAACCATTCTTCATAAAAAGAAATTAGTCACCTGTATTCAGTTAAAACTTGAATTGTACAATCACATAGGGTTTGAAATGGGAGCTCGAATACACTTACGGTGTGCAACACTAACTTGTAAGCCAGCGTATGTTACCAGAACCTCACTCATACCTGAATTAGAATGTGTAAGTTTCTTAACGCCTCCTGTCTCTTCAATTATACGACTGCAAATTAGTAAAGTTTTAAGTTACACATAAGCAACAGTAGCGAATCGCGAAAGGTGTGGACCAATAACATCATCTGACTTTCTCAACAACAAAACTCAAATGCACTTGGCTTCACACTTTGACGATCAAAACTAAACTTCAATGTATTTCTTCTTGGAACTGACAACGTATCCAAATAGTGTATATCAACGAAAACAAAGTGCACATCAAAAATGTCGATCTATAGTCCATAATATTAAGTCAGTAGGTCTGCATGTTTGTTTACATCCTTTCAAGCTTGGGGGAGTTGTTGCGTGTGGCAGGGTTTGTGTAGCGCTGTGGAATCAACATAGATGGGAAACACAAATTTTCTTTTCCTAAGTTATATGTGCTCCAGGATTAAATCCGTATTTGCTAGTAACTATACACTACAAGACCCATAACGCTACAAACAATCATAAAAGTGGGTACCGTCTGATGATCAGTCGCTGCGTCACTTGTGATCAGTCAGATATAATAAAAATTTAACCGTGACCAAAGGCTGTTGGTTGCAGCTATTTCTGAAAAACTTTATGCGTAACAGTAGCAGTGTTCCAAATACATAGTGGATCAAAGTTTAAATATTAAAATGATTTTATATAGAAAAGGATTTGAGATGCCTTTGTGGGTAGGAACTGATAAGTGGAATGTTGGTATTAAGAAATGTGTGCAGTATTTTGTATTAGCTGTGCAGAGACAGGGTGGGATGGACTGGGCTGTATAGAGTAGGCTATGACTGGAAGAAGGGACAGATTACAGGCATGAACTGATGGTCTGTGTGAGAGGGAAGAATGAAATTACGTCGTGCATCAAAAGGTAGGTTAGGGAGGTGTGATTAGTAGTACGCACTACTGGTGTAAACTATCCTCAGGAAAAGTAACTTTGCCAAATAGGTCAATGGGACCTCGACATATTAAGACGAAACCACCCATTTAGATAAAACCATTTATGAAAGTTAGTGATAACCGGTAAAACAATCTCTTCAAAGTCTATTTCCTATGTTCAAAGGATAAACAATTAAGTACAAACCTCAAGAATTCCTCAAATAACAGTGTTTTATAACAAGTATAACATCATGGGAACAGTCTTCAAAACAGGAAGGCGATAAATATCATTAGAATGTGTCTGACTGAAATACAACAAGTAATTCGGGTTTACCTAAAAGAAGTTTATTAACATGAAACAAAAGCAATTAAAGTTGCTTGATTTGAAACCACAACGCATCGGGTAACGTGGTCCGGACGAATGGCCCCGAAATTACTTAGCGCAGGGCCCATACCCTGCTCACCACACTCCTCCTCTTCTAAGCAACCAGGGAGTACCAACATACAATGAGAGCCTGATGAAGAGAGAAGCAACTGTTAAGTAAAAAGAATAAAAACTTAAGTCATCAGATTACACGCCGCTAGTGTAGGCAAGGCAGTTGCGATAAGTCGCTAACAAGTAATAAGGTAGCTGGACGAGGCAACCATCCACAGGTACGCATGATTGTATGAAAGTGCAGCGGCCAAGCGCGATTCAGCTCCAAATCACGCCGCGATAACGGTAAATTCTTAACCGTCGCATGCGACGGAAAACATAGGTGGAAGGAAGACGCGGACGGTTGGTTGGTGAACCTCACCTAGGATAAGCACAAGCTTGGTTTGCAAGTATAACCCAAAAATACATACAACAAGCAATAAGCTTGCCTCCCTAAGAAGCATAAGCTTGCGGGCTCCAGATAATTAAAGAAAGGGACTTGAGATTTGGTGCACAGTGAACCAACAATAAAATTAAATGTCGTGAATAATTACGCACTGAACGTAAAAAAATTACATAACCCCAAGCAGTCCAGAGTCCCTATAATCTAAAACGCATAATTCAATCACAACTCTATGACAGTTACCCATCTGAAGCTATTATGTTTTCATACAAGCGACACGCTCCTCAAATCATCTGGCCATACACGGGAACAGCGAACAATATCAACAGGAGGCTGAACCGAGTCTTCTGAGAAGCAGCAAGACACAAAGAACAGCAGAAAGTGATCCATTCACAATTATCACTCTCACAGCGGGGAACAAGGCCAGTCTTTATGAATCCCTCGCGGTCTTGGCATCGAAGCAACGAACTGAAAGTAGCCCACCGAACCTCCAAAGCAGCTGTGCGGTGACAAGCAGTGCAAAACCTTAGAGCCACCAGGAGATGCGTGGACCACGACGACCCACCGCCCACCTCCAAATCTGGTCGGCCAGTGGTGTAATGTGTCCACACCCGTTTACAGTCCAGGTCACTCTTCTCCGGAAGATGCTCAGCCAGACCAACTTGCAAGTCACGTGGGTGGTAGAACCAACAGCCAGCCCGTTGCCCAGTGACCTGTGCTGCCCGTACTGCTTCACTTCACTGCATCTCCCAGAAAACTGCCTTAACACCATTCGCGGCCCCTTTTATGCCCATGACCGTCTTCCAGGAGACGTTCCGTGAGCTATCGGTCGCGCGACAGTACCGGCTCTCCCCCTCCCCACACCCCCCAAACACGAACCCGAGCTGCTAATTAATACCACCACTCTTAACTCGGCTAATGTGCACCCGTTACTCATTTCCACTTTGTGAGACCAGAGCGGGTACTCTAACACCTCATATTTGCCCACAAAGCAGGGTGAATGTTTTCCGTGCGTCTTACTCGCAGAGTCTCTACCTTCCAAAATTTCTAAAGAAGACTATGGCTCCAACATGAATGCTCGAGGACGTGGGCGCTGGTTGCACCACGCTGCTTCACTTTTAAGGGCACTGTGAATATTTGTCATGGCTATACGCCAACTATGCTTACCTCATGACTAATATCATTAGCTACAAATAAAGTTTTTTGAATCATCAGTCTTCTGATTGGTTTGATGCGGCTAGTCACGAATCCCTCTCCTGTGCCGACATCTTCATCTCAGAGCAGCTCTTGGAACCTACGACCTTTGCTCGATTTATCCCAATCTCTCACTGTCTCTTCAATTTTTGCCCCCTACAGCCCCCTCTAGTACCATCCAAGTCATTCCCTCATGTATAACAGATATCCTATCACACTGTCTGTTCTTCTTGTTTGTCTCTCCACATTTTCCTTTCCTCTTCGATTCTGCACAGAACCTCCTCATACCTTATCTTATCAGTCCACCTAATTTTAAACACTCGTCCGTGGCACCACATCTCAAATGCTTCGATTCTCTTCTGTTTCAATTTTCTCACAGTCCATGTGTCACTATCGTACAATGCTGTGCTCCAAACGTACATTCTCAGAAGTTTCTTCCTCAAATTAAGGCCTATGTTTGATATTAGCAGACTCCTCCTGGCCACTAATGCCTTTTTTGCCAATACTAGTCTGCTTTTGATGTCCTCCATGCTCCGTCTGTCTTTGGTGATTTTGCTGCCCAGGCAGTAGAAGCCCTTAACGTCGTCTACTTCGTTACCATCAATTCTGGTGTTAAATTTCTCACTGTTCCCCTTTCTGCAATTTCTCATTACTCCCGTCTTTCTTCGATTTACTCTGAATCCATATCCAGTAATAATCAGACTGTCCATTCCATTCAGCAGACCATGAAATTTTTCTTCACTTTCATTCAGGTTGGTATTGTCATCAACGAATCGTATCACAGATGTCCTGACACTGAATCCCCAATCTCCTCTAAACCGACTCCGGTTTCTTTTTTTTATCACATCGGAGAAGTATTCGCCCTCATTGAGACCTTCAATGTACCTTTTCCACCTATCCGCTCTCTCCTCTGCATTTAACAGTGCAATTCCCGTTGCACTGTTGGTGTTACCATCCCTGCTTTTAATTTCACCGAAGGTTGTTCTGACTTTCCTGTATGCTGAGTCAGTCCTTCTGACAACCATTTCTTCTCCGGTTTCTTCACTTTTCCATGGAGCAACTTCGTCTTACCTTCCCTGTACTTCCTATTTACTTCACTCCTCAGCGACTTGTATTTCTGTATTCTTGAATCTCCCTTAACACTTTTGTACTTCCTTCGTTCATCGATTTCTTCTGTTACCCATGGTTTCTTCGTAGTTACCTGCTTTGTACCTGTTCTTTTCCTCTAAACTTCTGTGATTGCCCTTTTTATAGATGCCCATCCTTCTTCAACTGTACTGCCCACTGAGCTATTCATTATTGCTGTTTCAGTAGCCTCAGAGAACTTGAAACGTATCTCGTGACTCCTTAGTGCTCCCGTACCCCACTTCTTTATGTACTGATTCTTCCTAACTAATCTCGGTAATTTAGAAACACTGAACTGCGGATTCTCCATATCGCCACTTTTGGGCCCCAGAGTAATAGTTCCGTTTTCGGTAACCACCTGATTTTGCAAATCACTAAGCCCTGATCACTCCCAAACTAAGACACGTAAAGTAACTTGCAAACGTCTCATCTATTATCGAGTTGATCAATCTCTGGTTTGAACTGGAAATCTGTGGCTACCGAAGCCAGGCCCTCAACAATCTGCAATCAAAGCATTTTTTACATCTGCGTAAGGTACAGCTGAGCGCGCGATGGGGCACTGAGCCGAAGAAACTTTAAGGTCTGCTCTATCTCTGACAGAGAAGCAAAGCATGGCTGGGATGGTCACGCCCAGCCGGTCAGTACGCTCCGTCGTCAGCTGCATCGGAACGCCCATAGCTGCCAGGAGACGCGCCGATGCTCTGCGACGTGCCCATCCTCTGCCAATTCTCGCATTTTATTCTCGAATCTCAGCTAGTCCTTGTGAAGGCAGCCCACTCGTACCACGACTTGAGGCTCAAAGCAGATGAATGCACTTTCAACTTCCAGAAACAAACACGCTGTAGCGTGCAGAATGGTAAGCATTTCTGGTATAATGTTACCTGGGAATGGAAGTACCGGGAAAAATAAGGACTGAACATAATTCATATCAAGATTTCTATTAACAGTCATCAGGAAAAGTAACTTTACCAATTAGGTCAACAGGACCTTGACATATTGGGACAAAACCATCCTATTATATACAATCATCTAAGAAAAATTACTGATAATCGATAAAACACTCTCTTCAACGGTTCCTTTTCTTTGTTAATATGATAAACGATTAAGTAGAAAACTCAAGACCGCCGCATATAACAGTGTCTTGATAGCATAATAAAACATCGGGCAACAAGGTCCGGATGAACAGCCCCGGAATTACTTAAGGCAGACCCGATACACTCCTTACCACATGCCTTCTTTTCTAAGCAACCAGTGGGCACACCTTCCAAGCAACAACATACAATGTTATTCTGATGAACAGAGAAGGAGATTTTATGTAAAACGAGCAAACACTTGTCATCAGATTACACATTGGCAGCGTAGACAAGACAGTCGTGATAAGAGACTACAAAATAATAAGGTGACTGGCCGAGGCAACCACCAACTATTACACCTTAGTGCATGGAAGTTCAGCAGCCAAGCGAGATTCAGCGTCAAATCATGCCATGAGGCGGAAATTGTAAATACCGAACCGTCGCGCGGGACGGAAAACATAGGTGGAAGGGAGCTTGTGAACCTCACCTACGTTAAACACAAGCTTGGCTTTGAATTAAAACCCACAAAAAAAAAAAAAAAAAAAAAAAAAAAAAAAAAAAAAAAGCACTCCAGTACCACAATAATTTAAAAGACACAATCAAATCATGTCTCTATGACAAATACGAAATTTTGATAGTATGTTTCCACACGAGTGACGGGCTACTCATATCACCTGTCCAGTCACAGGAACAGGGAGTAACAACAGGAGGCTAAACCAAGTTCAATATACAAGCAGCAACACACAAGCACGTGAAGGAAGCGAACCAGTCATAATTGTCACTCTCACAGCGGGGAGAAAGATCTGTCTCTGTGAATCTCTCGTGGTTTCACGTCAGTAGCAACGAACTGAAAGTTGGTCACGGAGCGTCCAAAGACGGTGCGCTGTGACAAGCACTGCAAAAACTTGGAGCCATCAGAAGATGCGTGGATGGGGACGATCGACCACCCACCTCCAAATCTGGTCGGATAATGGTATAATGTGCCTACACTCGTTTCGAGTGCACGACCGTCTTGTGCAGAAGATGTTCAGCCAGAGAAACATGGAAGTCACACGGGTAGTAAAATAAACAGCCAGCCAATTACTCCGTGATCCATGCTCTCCATGCTGCTTCACTCACTGCCTCTCCCAGAAAACTACCTTAATATTATCCGCGGCATCACGATTAACATAATGTTCCGCGAGACATGCCGTGAGCTATCGATCGGGCAACGGGTCAGTCATGGCTAGAAAGAAGGGGGATTTCAGGAATGAATCAATGACTTGTGAGGGAAGTTAGTCGACATTATACTGGGAAGGGACATGGAATGTTTTGAGATGGAGGGAAGGTAAAGCGTATTGATACAAGCTAGAGCTCTCAAGGATAGGGTGTTAGGACCAAAGTTTGTGGGAGATGTAGGAGAGGCGAAGTTGCTTTAGCTGTTTGAGGAGCTCTGGAAACTTCATGAACTGGTACAGGCTAAGGAGGTAGTTGGATATAAAAGTTCAAATAATACAATTTATTTGTGTCAGTTACTTTTCATTTTCTCCCATGGCGCGTTTCGAGAGTTTATACGCTTATCTTCAGGTGGAAAACAGCTATGTCTTGTTACACGTGTACTACCTTGATGCTGCTAGTTGTTTGTTTTGGTTTCATTTTGGTTCAAAGTGTGACAGGCACTTGATATCGTCATACGGCGCTAAGGTTATACATTTGAAATCGTGACGAAGTTACTTACAATCTGTTCCAGTGTACAAAACCCTGCAGTTCGTCAGGAACGAAAAATTTTGGCTTGATTTTTCACACAGAGACACGAACCTTTAATAAAAACATACAAAAGATCGTGGCGATGTAAAGATATGGTACTCTGCCTCAGAGATCATTCATAGCTAGTTGACATTGTGGATCAGAGATATAAAATTATTTCTTTCCTTACAACACCTTGTTAAAAGTATCACATTGTAAAACATATGGCAGTAAGGTAAAATTATATATATATATATATATATATATATATATATATATATATATATATATGTATATATATATATATATTCTCTGAGACAAGTACTACAGCTTTACATTGCTGTAATCTTTGGTGTGTTTATATTACTGGTTAGTGTTCCTGCGTGAAAAATCAAGCCAAAAGTGTTCATTTCTGAAGAGCTACAGAGATCTGTACACTGGAACAGATGGCAAGCAACTCCATCACCATTTCAGATGTATAATCTTAGTGCAGCATGACGATAAAAAGTGCCTGTTGTATTTTCTGTAGCGAAATGAAACCAAAAAGAACAACTAGCTGCAGTCAGATGGCACACATGTAACAAGATATCACCATTTACCACCTGAAGATAAGTGTATAAACTTTCGATATGGGTCGTGGGAGGAAATAAAAAGCAAATCACATAGCTAAAGTGTTTTATTTTCCTTAAAAACAATCGAATATGGATTAGATTAGATTATATTTACTTTCATTCCAATTGATCCGTAGTGAGGAGGTCCTCCAGGATGTAGAACATGCCAGAAAAACAATAATACATGACAAATATTTACAACTCAAACAAATAAGATAACGTACCATTCCACGGGTCCCAAGTGGAATGATTGTCATTTTTAATGAACACTATATGAAAGAATCATTTGACAAACACTAATGCACTGAATTTAAAATAAAAAAAGTTTTTTATTTATTTATAAGGTAATAAACGTGTAATACAACTACTATAATACTGTTTACAATTAACACATTACTGCACTGAAATTGTGCAGAAGACACACACAAATCAGTTGGTTCTACTGAGAAATTCATCACTGGAACAGAAGGGGTTGGCCACCAAAAAATCCTTTAGGCTTCTCTTAAACTGAATTTCATTGGCTGTTAAGCTGTTTATGGCTGCTGGTGGCAAGTTATTGAAAATGTGTGTTCCTGAATAATGCACACCTTTTTGTACAAGGCTAAGTGACTTTAAATCCTTGTGAGGATTATTCTTATTTCTAGTATAAGGATGACATAAGGAAAGGCAGTTGGTTGTGGAAAGCGAGGCAGCTTGCAAGTCGTTACAGAAGCGGGAGGGTGCGATGATACTTGGGATGCGCGGAAGTACATGCCACATTAACATTGATAACTATGGGGTGTTTGAAGCTATTTTTGTATGGATGCTGGTCGTGAGATTTAATGCCCATGGTTGGGTGGATCTGAAAACCGAGGCATATTACTATCAAATCAATGCGAGTGTCAACCAGAGACAAATTATATCATGATAGTATTAGTCATTTTCAATAGAGAATGCATTTTATTTCGGGAAAATCGTCATGAATTTTCGCGTACATGTGGGGTGGGAATGCAACAGGGGGAATTACGGCGTTTAGATATAAAAGTTCTTCAGCAAGCTGTGATTGACTGTAAGATGAAAATGGTACCAGAACGTGGGTCGATTTGTTGGAGATGCTAAGAAGGCTGTTCGAAAGAGTGTTAAATAGAGATGAACATGTTCCACCGGAATGAAAACATGATCGGTAAGCCCGGTGCATAAGAACCGGTCGCGCAATGACCCAAATAATTACAGAGGATTGGCAGTGATCTCTTTCTTTGGAAGACAGTACTCGAAGGTAATGAAAGATGTGGTAGAGAAAGGAACAAGTCACCAGGAGCAAGAAGAGCAAGCAGAATTCCTAACAGAGAGGTTGGTAATGGGCATCATCACAAGGGAACTAGCACATGAAAAACGCACAATGGTTGGCCAGCAGATGCGTGTTGCATTGATTGATCTAATGCAGCTATGATGATGCAGCTACCAACAGAATATGTGAAAAAGTCGGAAGGGATGGAAATGGATCAGAGGTTGCTGAAGACTGTTATGTAATTATGTGAAAATAACACGGCGGGAGTAAGGAGTGGGAATAAGTGGACAGAAGAATTTGACGTAAATAATGGTCTTCTGCAGGAATGTGAGCTGTCACCAGCCCTCTTTAAACTGTATTTAGGAGAGTTACTGCGGACTTACCATAGAAAATGCCAGGTTGTGTGAGTGACAGGAGAGAACAGCAAGATATTTAGCCTATATTATGCAGATGATCAGGTTGTACTAGTAGAAGATGTTGTAACATTTATCGTGAGGAAGGTTAAACTCGAATTCAGTAAGGCTGGCTTGAAGATGAACATGAATTGGAATGTAACAAGTAAATAGTTTGGAGTTAGATGGAGAAGTAATTGTTGGTGCGGCAAAGGCAACAAATCTTAGGGTATTATCTAATAACCAGGGCACAAGTAATTATGAAATCACTAGTACGATTAATAAAATGCGAGCTGCAACGCAGTCAATGAGCTCTGTTCAGTGGAACAAAAAAATAATAAGGAGCAGGAAGGACAGAATGTATAAGAATATGATCCAGAGTGTACTTCTGTACGGATCAGAAAACTGGAACATCAGTTAAAAACAAATAAGAATAAATTGCTTGACACTGAGCTGAGCTACTTAAGACGAAGCCAAAGTTGTACTTGGATGGACAGGATAAGAAATGACCTAATCCGACAAAGGATGAAAATGGATATGGAAACATGTGACGACGTCCGATAAAAGGAGCTGATGTGGTTTGGTTCTTTGAGTAAGGTAAATTAGGACACAATACAAAATAGGATACTACGATGGATACCATCCCAGCACAAGAAAATGGGTCGCCCACGAGGAAATGGGGCAAAGAATATGAACGTTGGGGGAAGACAAGACAGAAGAAGACAGCGACTGGGGGCGGAAAGCGGCGCCAGTCTTAGGTAATCCACAAGAGGAAGAAGAAGGCTGGGGAGATAGCACATTTACTAGTTCTGACCTATTGTGGTGTTTATTTTGGAAGGTTAGTAGTTGAAGGTCCACCGTTTATTTCTGACCGAGTGTTAATCTAAGATGTTTTAGTGTTCTAGTTAGATGTGTAAGGTTACTGCGAGGTTTTTATCCTGAAGCGCCAAAGAAGCTGATATAGGCATGCGTATTGATATACAGAGATATGTAAACAGGCAGAATACAGCTTTGCGATCGGCAACGCCTATATAAGACAATAAGTGTCTGGCCCAGTTGTTAGATCGGATATTGCTGCTACAATGGCAAGTTATCAAGATTTCAGTGATTTTGAACTTTGTGTTACAGTCAGCGCACGAGCGATGGAGACAGGATCTCCGAGGTAGTGATGAAATGGGGATTTTTCCCGTACGACCATTTCACGAGTGCACCATGAATATCAGGAAGCCGGTAAAATATCGGATCTCCGACATCGCTGCGGCCAGAAAAAGATCCTGCAAGAACGGGACCAACGAGAAATGATGAGAATCGTTGTACGTGGCAGAAGTGGAATTCCTCCACAAATTGTTGCAGATTTCAATTCTGGGCCACCAACAAGAGTCAGCGTGAAAACAGTTCAACGAAACATCATCGATACGGGTTTTCGGAACCGACGGCCCCCACGTGTGCCCTTGATGACTACACGACACAAAGCATTGCGCCTCGTCTGGGCCCCGTAACACATACATTGGACTATTGATGACTGGAAACATGCTGTTTGGTCGGGTGAGTCTCGTTTCAAATTGCACCGAGTAGATGGACGTGTACGGGTATGGAGGCAAACTCACGAATCAGTGGACCCCGCATGTCAGCAGGGGCTGTTCAGGCTGGTGGAGGCTCTGTGATGGTGTGGGGCGTGTGCATTTGGAGTGGTATGGGACGCCTGATACGTCGAGATACAACTCTGACAGGTGACACGTAAGTAAGCATCCTGTCTGATCACCTGCATCCGTTCATGTCAATTGTGTATTCCGAAGGACTTGGGCATTTCCAGGAGGACAATGCGACACCCCACACGTCTAGAGTTGCTACCGAGTGTCCAGAAACACTCTTCTGAGTTTAAACACTCCCCAGACCTGAACATTATTGAGCATCTGGGATGCCTTGCAACGTACTGTTCAGAAGAGATATCAACCTCCTCGTACTGTAACTAATTTGCGGACAGCCCTGCAGGATTCATTGTGTCAGTTCCCTCCAACACATCTCCGACATTAGTCGAGCCCCTGGCACGTCGTGTTGCGGCACTTTTGCGTGCTCGCTGGGGCCCTGCACGATATTAGGCAAGTGTAGCAATTTTTTGGCCCTTCGGTGTCCTTGTCAAAGTAAATCGAAATACGCCTTCATGTACAGAATGTTCATCCCTCAATCAAATTTAAGAACACTATTGATCTACAAAGAACATATGGAAATTTGGCAAAATTGTTAACACTTACTCTGTAAGTACAACAGTTTACAGTCGGTATTGCAAAAAAGTAATTGAATTTAAATAAGAATAAACAATCATGCCAGATACTTCACAAACATAAAAGTGTTTGAACAACGTGACTTGTAGCCATTTCCATTGAAATGGGATTGTGCCCCCGGTCTGTTGCAGTCATACACAAATCATAAGACAACTAAAAATGGTTCAAATGGCTCTGAGCGCTATGGGACTTAACATCTGAGGTCATCAGTCCCCTAGAACTTAGAACTACTTAAACCTAACAAAGCTAAGGACATCACACACATCCATGCCCGAGGCAGGATTCGAACCTGCGACCGTAGCAGCAGCGCGGTTCCGGACTGAAGCGCCTAGAACCGCTCGGCCACCGCGGCTGGCCATAAGACATCTGATAAACATACTTTCTGCAACTCAGCACTGCTGCTTTTCTTCCTGTACTAGATAATCTACCTTGTTTCCTTCAAAGCTCTGCAGAAACAGAAAAAAAAATTATTTGTAGTGATTAAGGCTATTTTTAATATGGATTCTTAAGAGAAAATCATTGAGTTCCACGATGAGAAATAGTCGAGTAAGATGTTTTCAAATCAAACGATAGTGTACTAATGGTTGAATACTAGTCAGTTTAATTTTTTAAAATAGAAAAATGTGTCACAGGGAGAATGATTGTAAAGAATTGTGCGACACTGGTTGGGTGCTCAGCGTATCCCTATGGTGCTAGTGAGACCTGTAACTGGTGATTTAACTAGAAAACAGATTGCCCCATCCAAGGAATCATGTGAAATTAATTGATGAAAAAGTCATACAATGGAAACTACTGCAATCTGGAATGATAATATTGGTGGTACCAACAAACATGGCAACGTGGGTCAATAGATGACATAGATATATTGAAGAAGGGTTTCCTGTAACTACAGAATGAAACTAATGAACACATTCAAGTTAAATTATTTAAAAAATGCAAAGGTTCATTAATAAACATGGACTGAATTTACAGTCAGCTTAGGATGCACAATGACTGAATGGGATTCACAAAAGGACACGTTAAAACCATGGAATGAATGGGTAGAAATAGCATAGCGAGTAAAGTGATTAAAATTGCCGACATAAATGTCAGTGACTGCGAATGCAACTAATCAGTAGAATCTAAGACCAAAAATAACATATCGAGAATGTTATATGGAAGCACCAGTTCCGCCACGTAAGTCAAGTGAGCTGCTTGCGTGAATTCATTTAGGCTAAAACAATTTCAAAATAAGTAAGTTCGCGGCCCCTCGTCATGACACACACAGTTGCTGCATGTTCTCACTACACTCATACAGTTCTTCCAAAGTGGGCGAATGAAGTGGTGGCTGCAGACTCTAAGTCTGCTCAGGAGATCTGCATCCGTTTTGTGACACAGTGCAAGCTCTACAAGATGAAGATGGCTGTGAGGCTTCTGGAGAACAAATGTCCTGCTAGGCTCCAGAAGTCTGAACATTCTAGGTGTCCAGCTATGCTGAAGTCTTTTCTGCTCACTATTGCCAAAACAGGGCTGGCTCTCCCAGTATTGGTGATTCTCTAGTCAATTATGGTAAAGATTGTGAGGGGTGATTAACGAAAAATTCAGAAATATATTACAGGAATGCATTATCTTATGTATTTTGACCTGATTAACCAATGACTTCAATTGTCCCTAAAAGTGGCGGCAGAAGTTGGAAGTTCTCTGCGACTACCAATATTATTTTTATGAGCCAATCAGAGTTCTTTTCACAAGTTTGATTAAGAACACCTGACTGCCTCCTTTTCGCCACGGTGTCATTCTTTGCTTTGATAGTGTGTCTTGCTTCCCACCCCACAGATATGTAATTGTCTAAAAAGCATTGTTAAGGCTCCTGGCAGCCCTGAACGTTTACTGTCTCCTAGTTTCACCAGAATGCCTCCTACGGTTAGGGCCTCTGGACAGGTCTGGGCTATGTTGCGCCCCAGTTGCTGCGACCACCTGTTCACTCAAGGCTTTCAGAGTCACATTTATGACCCTGTAAAGCACTCGTACACGGAAATGTCCCATGGCAGCTCATGTAATTTATTGGCAGAAAGAAACGACTCCAGAGTGGAGAAACGCAGAACAGAAACTAAAGGAATTCGTAATCACTATAATAGCTCCTGTTTGCGTGTAAACTCAAGTGTACTACCCATTTTATGACTTCATGGAGTTTGCTGCTTTAAATAAATGAATGACCATTAGAGTGTGTATCAGGCAGGTAGACGTTGCACGTAACAGAATGTTTCATTGTAAATTCATATAATTTATATCAACAAAGTCAGTAATTCAGAACAATACAGGTATTAATTGTTCCTGGAGAACACGTCGCAAACCATTCACTGAATTGTCATTCGGGTGAATTAACAGCAGAACCTGTACTGAGCATCAAAATGAACTTGCTTCACAAAGACACAAAGAAACAACAACCACATGTGGAATGCAATTCAAGAAAATAGTTAAGCACGAGCCATAAGTTTGTTGCGAATGATTAACAAGATCAGACAGTACGTGTGCATTTTCTACACACAGCCTGGCAATACTTCGGTACTTATTGAGCAGCGTTCAGTAAACACATCCTTTCTCTATCCAGCCGGGCGCAGAGTAGTCTATTCGAAACAGATGCCCTGTGTTTCTACTACGATAGGTCGTCATCTCAATGGTTCGTTCATCTGGATAGTCAAAGCATACTTCCCACAAGCCTCAAGACTACCCTTCAGGTAAGTAACCTATTTGGAATCGAGACTAAGTACAGAACGGAGTCTTTCCAATAAAACTGCGACAACGAGTAATCGAAACAACTCAGATGAGATAAATAACAAATTGAAATATGGAAGTTGTCTGAGCACGAGGAGGGGCCAGAGGGAAAACAGCGAACACCCAACATTTAAATGGCAGTACAGTCGTACTGCATAAGAGTTGGTTGTATATTTCACATTTCTCTGGTACCAACTGTCGGTATACTGATAGACGCAAACAATTTCACAGAGCTTCACACTCAAGTTGCCGGGTAATCGTGACTTACTTAGTTTCATATTCGGGAAAAGACCTTTCACATATATATGTCAACCGAAATATTGTAGCACTTCTGAAATCTCATTACGGAGACCCGGAAAATCCTACCTGAGAAAAGCAATGTAGACGTGCTGGACAGTTTTAGTATTAAAAGCTTTGTAATAAAAGTGGAATTACCTTTCAGGTCAATCAGTTGCAACTACACATGGAGTGGGGCGCATTCAACTAAAACGGCAAACGGTCTGGAAACCAGCTCGGAAACATATGTAAGACTGACAGTGTCCTCAAAACTTTTATAAAACTATAGTTGCAATTCTTGCAAGGCCACAATGATTTCTTCAAACCTCATGCTTTCTTTAACGCCAGTGAGCTTGGGGAACTGAATTGTCTCTGTATGATTTTATTTTTAAACGCATCTTCATCCAATGAGTAGTAGGTGACCTTGCAGTGTGTCACAGTGGGCAGTGTGTGGTGAAGTTCTCTGAAAAGGCGCAGTCTGCAATCCATTCTAGATGTTTTAATTTTCGTTCGTGCACGTCTTTTTCCTTCATAAATTCAACAACAGCTAGATTTAAATCGAAAAATCATTCCAGGCATGACCCTTAACTTAACCAACGTACTTCTCAGTAACATATGGTCTCCATATTTTTCGTTCATTTCAGTTGAAAACTATTGGAGGAGAAACTTAAGAGCGCTCAACGGCGCTGATATGGGCACTGAAAACTGCTGCAACTGAAAATGCAATAATGGGTGCGACTTCGGAAATTTTACTATTCCCTTTGTAATTTTTTGCTCTTTTACTGTCATCGAAAAGTTTAAATTCAGTCCGATGGTACTATAATGTCATTTCATAGCACATCAGCAGTGTACGTCGCTTATGCGAATTCTCATCCTTCTCATCTGCCACTTCCATTCATTTTAAAGTATTATGACGAAAGAGCTTTAGACAGTCTCTTTTTCTGCAAACAGCCACTGGGCCTATGAACGTCCTTCATACAATGAACAAGTAGCGATAGTGGTGTCACCACGACTGCCGAACTCAGAGATATGCGCAGACCTCAAAATGCCGCACTGCAGTGCTAAATGAGGTGTCACGCTCATCCGGGTACTTCCGAGAAGGACCGAGCAAAGCCGAATGACTGACTGCGCCTTGGCCCACCCGCGGATCGCATACGCTGCCATCATTTCGTTTCAACGGTGGACCGAAGTGTTCTGACGATTCGTCTTTTAGTTACACTGCTGGCCATTAAAATTGCTACACCAAGAAGAAGTGCAGATAATAAACGGGTATTCATTGGACAAATATATTATGCTAGAACTGACATGTGATTACATTTTCACGCAATTTGTCAGCATAGATCCTGAGAAATCACTACCCAGAACAACCACCTCTGGCCGTAATAACGGCCTTGAAACGCCTGGGCATTGAGTCAAACAGAGCTTGGATGGCGTGTACAGGTACAGCTGCCTATGCAGCTTCAGCACGATACCATAGTTCATCAAGAGTAGTGACTGGCGTATTGCGACGAGCCAGTTGCTCGGCCACTATTGACCAGACGTTTTCAATTGGTGAGAGATCTGGAGAATGTGCTGGCCAGGGCAGCAGTCGAACATTTTCTGTATCCAGAAAGGACCGTACAGGACCTGCAACATGCGGTCGTGCATTATCCTGCTGAAATGTAGGGTTTCGCAGGGATCGAATGAAGGGTAGAGCCACATCTGAAATGTAACGCCCACTGTTCAAAGTTTCGTCAATGCGAACAAAAGGTGACCGAGACGTGTAACCTATGGCACCCCATACCATCAAGCCGAGAGATACGCCAGTATGGCGATGACGAATGCACGCTTCCAATGTGCGTTCACCGCCATGCCGCCAAACACGTATGCGACCATCATGATGCTGTAAACAGAACCTGGATTCATCCCAAAAAAATGACGTTATACCATGCGTGCACCCAGGTTCGTCGTTGAGTACACCATCGCAGCGTCAAGGGTAACCGCAGCCATGGTCTCCAAGCAGATAGTCCATGCTGCTGCAAACGTCGTCGAACTGCTCGTTTAGATGGTTGTTGTCTTGCAAACGTCCCCATATGTTGACTCAGGGATCGAGAAGTGGCTGCACGATCCGTTACAGCCATGCGGATAAGATGCCTGTCCTCTCGACTGCTAGTGATACGAGGTCGTTGGGATCCAGCACGGCGTTCCGTATTACCCTCCTGAACCCACCGATTCCATATTCTGCTAACAGTCATTAGATCTCGACCAACGATTGCAGCAATGTCTCGATACGATAAACCGCAATCTCGATAGGGTGCAATCAGACCATTATCGAAGTAGGAAATGTGATGGTATGCATTTATCCTCGTTACACGAGGCATCACAAGAACGTTTCACGAGGCAACACCGGTCAACTGCCAGTTGTGTATGAGAAATCGGTTGGAAACTTTCCTCATGTCAGCACGTTGTAGGGGCCGCCACCGGCGCCAACGTTGTGTGAATGCTCTGAAAAGCTAATCATTTCATATCACAGCATCTTCTTCCTGTCGGTTAAATTTCGCGTGTGTAGCACGTCATCTTCGTGGAGTAGCAATTTTAATATGCAGTAGTGTATTACCTTCCCTGTTAGTAGCAGTGGTGCGAATGTGTCACTAATTAAACCAAGACTTGCAATTATCGAGATAAAATAGATGTCATACTAGTTCTCGGTTCTCGGACTGCCGCACCAGAGCTCCGTCGGAGTCGTCCGCAATGGGAGCGACCTTGGCAGCAGCACAGCTCCGTTTAAACGCGACACGTCCAGCGTGACGCGATTTCGAAAGCTTAAAACCCGTCGTCGTCGCGCCGGCCGCGCCTTTTTGCCACAATAATAATGATTACCGCGGCGCCAGCGGGCGAGCGTGCGGTGTGCGCAAGGTATTAATTAGCCGTTTGGCCAGCAGGGGACCTTCCCGGCGGCGGGCCCCGTAATTACACGTCCAGCGTGTCTGCTGTCACCGCGCCATGCCTCTCGGTTCGCTGTATTAATATTAATGGTGTCGCCGGGCGGTGGGCGGGTCGCCTCAAAAGCAGTTCCACACCCTCCTCGCCGATAGTGGGCCCTCCGTGGAAAAGAGCGTGTTACCGCGCTGACAAGTTCCCTGGTTCCAAACACAGGGCGGTTCCGTGATGATGTTGTAAACTTTCAGGCATGATGGAGAAGGGTATGAATATGGGTTAACGCACCCTTGTCCGATAACAACTGAGTCGAAAGTTATAAGCCAAAACCCTTCTAATACCTCCGACTGTGGAATACATTTACCGGAGCTACTGTTGCTAAGATTTCAGGGTAGGTTGTCCCGCCGAGCACTTAGCTGTCGAGATTGGGATGGCAACTCACAAGGGAACCTCCCCATCGCACCCTCCTCAGATTTAGCTATAAGTTGGCACAGTGGATACGCCTCGAAAAACTGAACACAGATCAATCGAGAAAACAGGAAGAAATTGTGTGGAACAACGAAAAAAATAAGCAAAATATACAAACTGAGTAATCCATGCGTAAGATAGGCAACATCAAGGATAATGTGAGCTCAGGAGCCCCGTGGTCAGCGTGAGCAGCTGCGTTACGAGAGGTCGTAGGTTCAAGTCTTCCCTCGAGTGAAAAGTTCACTTTCTTTACTTTCGCAAAGTTATGATCTGTCCGTTCGTTCATTGACGTCTCTGTTCACTGTAATATGTTTAATGTCTGTGTTTTGCGACAGCGCCGCAAAACCGTGCGATTAGTAGACGAAAGGACGTGCCTCTCCAATGGGTACCAAAAGCATTTGATCGCAAGGTCATAGGTCAACCTATTCCTCGACAGGAAAACACGTCTGATATATTCTATACGACACTGGTGACGGCATGTGCGTCACATGACAGGAATATGTTGTCGACCCACCTAACTTGTACACTTGGCGAAGATTCTTCTACCTTGCCCGATTTAGGTTTTCTTGTGGATGTGATAATCACTCCCAAAAAAGTGGTGAAAACATACGAGTTTGTCACATAAACCGAAAATAAAAAATTAAACTCTTCACTCGAGGGAAGATTTGCACCAAGGACCTCTCGTTCCACAGCTGCTCATGCTAACCACGGGACCACAGCGCTCCTGAACTCACATTGCCCTATATGTTGCCTATGTCATGCATGGAGTACTCAGTTTGTATATTTTCCTTATTTTTTTCATAGTTCCACACAAGTTCTTCCTGTTTTCTCGATTGATCTGTGTTCAGTTTTTCAAGGCCTATCCACTGTGCCAACTTACAACCAAATCTGAGGGGGGAGTGTGGGGAGGTTTCCTTGTCAGTTCATCCAATGCAGATGGGGTACTGTGTACTGGCATAAGCAGTGCTGGTGTACTGTGTTTGCGGTGTAGTAGACTGCAGTCTGCGTGTACAAGCCGAAGTACTAGCGTCGATCAGTCCTAACCAAATGGAGTTGTATCCAGCGACGGAATTTGCAGACATGATTTTCGTGTATGGACAAGCAAATGGAAGCAGCACAGAAGCTGAAAAGTTGTGCAAGACGAAATATCCGCGTAGAAGACATTCGGCTCACTTTGCTACCACAGTACAACGACCAAGGAGGAGCCGGCCGTTGTGGCCGAGCGGTTCTAGGCCCTTCAGTCCGGAACCGCGCTGCTGCTACGGTCACAGGTTCGAATCCTGCCTCGGGCATGGATGTGTGTGGTGTCCATAGGTTAGTTAGGTTTAACTAGTTCTAAGTCTAAGGGGACTGTGACCTCAGATGTTAAGTCCCATGGTGCTTAGAGCCATTTGAACCATTTTGAACCGATGAGGACGACGAACTACATGGACACGCGACTTACAAGATGCTGTGCTTGATCAAGCGGGTGAGACGCCTGCAATCAGCGTGCCATCAGTTGCACGTGAAATGAATGTTTCGCAGAGTAATGAGCGGTTAGCCTTACGGGAAATGCAGCTACACCCCTATCATCCACAGAAAGCTCATGCTTCGACTCCTGCTGACTTTGCACTTCGTGCCGTCTTCAGACAATGTTTCTTGCAGCGCCTTGTAGTCGATCCTCATTTTCCTGCGTATGTACTATTGACGGATGTACCCTGTTTCAGCAGAGACGGAATGCTAAATAGGCGCAATAGTCATGTTTGGTCTGATGAGGATCCGCACGATACAGTTGTGAGGCCCCATCAGTACAGATATGTGTCTACGTGTGTGCAGCCGCACTCACTGTATACGTACTACGACAGTTTCCTTCCCGCTGCTCGAACGCACCAGCGTACACAGGACTTATCAGAGGCATACTACCCAGGTTCCTGGAACGTGTCCCACTGGTTATTCATCAACTGATGTGGTTCCATAATGACGGAGCCCCAACTCATGTTGGAGTGAGAATTCGTAAACATATGGGTCAAAAATTTCCTGATAAGTGGATAGGTAGAGGAAGTCCCGTTCCGTGGCCAGCACGTTCACCAGATCTCAGCCTACTCGATTTACTCTTGTGGTGCCATGTGAAATGTCTCGTGTACAAGAGGCCTCTCGAGACTGAAGGGGATATCCTGGAAGGAATTCTCGCTGTCTGCGACGCTTTTCAAACAACAGCGGGGATATTAGGCTACGTCAAAACTTGGTGCTTCGAGAGTTTGGCAGCATTTACACTGGTAGAAGCCGTTTTGAACAACTGTTGCAAATGTATCAGCTTCTGAAACTTGTGCAGGTAAATGGAATTAGTTATTACTTTACAGGAGACTAAATTTTCGGTCTCTCTGATGTCAAGTTACGTGCGCTGTTACTAGCCATCAACAGGGGAAATTATCCGAGGGTATTGGGGAGTATGTCATGTGCAGGGTACGGAAGTACACATGCTGTGGGCGATTATAAGACTGTGAATTCTGAGTGACGGATCGAAATCCATGTCATATGGTGGAAGAGGTAACGCCGTAAAGAATGGCAATCTACGCTGTGAACAAACACAAGCACTCGCTCATCTTAGGGATTCCCTATTTAAATATAACTATCTGAAAGAAGATAGGGTGCACTTTTATTCGCGGATGCCCGGTAATATCAAAGTTCTCAAAACAGCCCGCTACTTTTATTATTTTTATCCCTTCATTCCCTCGATCAGTCTGCCGTATAACGACACGTCGTGTTTCCCGTTATTCCTTCAGTGTAATGTAAGTCTCCATATCCAGGCCAACGTACTAAGTATCCCGAAACAATTATAGGCTCACTTACGTACTGCACGACTGGCATTATTGCAAATGTTTTGGGCTGTAGCTGAGGATGTGCTGGGAGTAAATTAAAAAATAAAAGGAAAGTTAGCGTGCTAATTAGTATGTTCGATAGAGGAAAAATTATAATGTTTTAAGAGTTGGATAAATTCTTATTTCTTACTGACCATCTGACAAAAGTTGTTCATTTTTGTTTTTCCACCTTAGCATTAATGATTTTAAATACAAAGTTTAAAATAAAGACATATCTTAAGATAATTCAATGGAAGAATAAAGAAAACTTCACTCAATGGAGTGCCTCAGAAACTGGATCTAATTGTTTGTCTTTTTTCCTGTACATAAACGTATTTTCATATTAATGTAGAACAGATATTCCGGTAGATCAACCAACAATCCAGTAGATTAAATTCACCTATCGATGCGCGTTACTTCCATCTGTGGCTGTTCGTCCTGCTTGCGTAACAACCAAGTTTGAGACTGCGACAGCCGCGGCTGAGCGATAAGCGACCTAACTAATATTCCGTGCAGAGCTACAGACTTAACCCCATAGCCGCACCCCTGGAGAGTAGTTCTTTCATTATCAGTGCGTTGGTTTGCGCACCCGGTCAAGAGACGGAAGAACAGTTCAACATTTCTAGAGGGGTGTTACAAGTTTCTCGGGAATTTGGCTGTTTCGAATTCTCTCCTTACAGTAGGGTGTTGGCACTTCCATTTAAAGGATTTGCAGGTGGCGGGAAGGGGTTCTGGGTGTTTAAGGAACCGTGGGAAATTTATGAACTGGTACAGGACCCTGGTGGGGGTGGGTAATAGGGTATGGCAATTGGTATGGAAACTGAGGTGGGGTGTTACTTCGGACACTGAGAGCGAGCGTTAAAACTTGGTAGGTGCGGCTAGTCTGTGACACTTTGGGGTAGATAATATAGGTATGATAAAGAGTTTTATATGTGGCCGTGAGGGGAATGAAGTACTCTGACGTCATGTCTAATTACATGCCAGATGTTTTTGATCGGGTACAGATCTTGAGAGTTCGGGGGCCAGCACACCAACTGGAACTTGCTACTGTGTTCCTCGAACCACTCCATCTCACTCAGGCCTTCGGACATGCTGCATTATCTTGCTGAAAAATGCTGCTGCTGTCGGGAAACACGATTCTCTTGAAGGGTATACGTGGTCTGCAAGCAGTGTAAGGTGCACCTTGGCCGTCAGGGTGCCTTACACGAGCTCCACTGGACCCACTGGTGACAACGTGAATGTTCCCCAGAGCATAATGGAGCCGCCGCCAGCTTGTCTCCGCCCCACAGTACAGGTGTCAAGGATCCGTTCCCCTGGAAGACGATGGATTCGTGTCCATCATCACCATGATGAAGACGGTAACGGGTTTCATCAGACCTTGCAACGCTCTGCCGCTGAACCATCGTCCAGTGCCGATCGTCACGTGTCCATTTCAGTCCTACTTGCCGATGTCGTGCAGTTTACGTTGACACATGAATGGGTCGTCGGCTGCGGAGACCCATCTTTAGGAGTGCTCGGTCCAAAAAAATTGGAAACTTGTGGTAGGGTCTTACGGGACCAAACTGCTGAGGTCATCTGTCCCTAAGCTTAAACACTACTTTATGTAACTTAAGCTAAATTACGCTATGGACAACACACACACACACCCATGCCCGAGGGAGGACCCGAACCTCCGACGGGAGGAGCCGCGCGAACCGTGGCCAGGCGACATAGACCGCGCTGCTACCCTGCGTGGCTGCTCGGTGAAACGTGTGTTCAGGCACACATGTAGTCTGCCCAGCATCAAAGTGTGATAGTTCCGCCACAGTCTGCGCCGGTCCTGTTTTAACAGTGTGTCCAGCCTACGACGTCTGACGTCTGTAATGAGGGGTGGCTGCCAGTTTCAACGACGTCTTTACCGGGTTTCACCATGATTTCGCCACGTGTTGAAGACACCGCAGCACTCCTGGAACACCCGACAAAGCGTGTAGTTCCCGAAAAGCTCTTGCCGAGCCTCCGGGCCTTGACAGTCTGCCCTCGGTCAAACAGATAAATCCGCGCCTTCCCCATTCTACACACGGACAGTACGCTCACTGAAGTGCATCGTGCGTGTCTGAGTAGCAGTAATTCCTCGCCAGGTAACGCTACTTTCACCTGGACGAGTTTATATCGATAGTAAGTCAGTCACCAAAATGTTCTGGCTGATCAGCTTACAGCTGAATACTGTGATCACTTTGTAAACAACAATGGGACAAGTTTCTATACTGCTCAATTATAGCTATCAAAAACAAATAAACTCACACTCCCTCATCAGTATGCTGTAATATGACGATCTAAGAGATGTAAACATGGTTCTCGTCAGCCGGCCGGTGTGGCCGAGCGGTTCTAGGCGCTGCAGTCTGGAACCGCGCAACCGCTACGGTCGCAGGTTTTAATCCTGCCTCGGGCATGGATGTGTATGAAGTCCTTAGGTTAGTTAGGTCTAAGTAGTTCTAAGTTCTTGGGGACTGATGACCTCAGATGTGAAGTCCCATAGTGCTCAGAGCCATTTGAACCATAGTTCTCGTCATCGATCGAGAGTCATGTTTCAAGTTCCTGCCGATTTAGCGCCTTCATGAATGTTACGCGAGAAGCCTTTCGTCTATTGGAGTCCGCAGGCTAATGGTAGACGCCGTAGACTATGCTGTTTGCCTCAGAACACAGCGAAATTCGTAAACGTGCCAATAGAAATGCACACGTATATGAGCATACATCCCTCTAACAGGCCTGTAAATACACATGCAGTAACAATGAAAATAAAATAGAAAGAAAGTCAGAGGTGGCAAATAATAATAACCACAGTAGTAATGACCACGACTAATTAACAATGGCCGGCCGGTGTGGCCGTGCGGTTCTAGGCGCTTCAGTCTGGAACCGGGCAACCGCTACGGTCGCAGGTTTTAATCCTGCCTCGGGCATGGATGTTTATGAAGTCCTTAGGTTAGTTACGTTTAAGTAGTTCTAAGTTCTAGGGGACTGATGACTTTAGATGTGAAGTCCCATAGTACTCAGAGCCATTTGAACCAATTAACAATGTCAACAGTAAATTGTGTCTGCTCTCACTCAAAAACTGCATTTATTCATAGAAAAACCAATGATCGCAAAAAGTTTGTCACAAATTAAGAGAATTTGCAACTGAGGCTATCTGAATACTTTCTGAGTCTTTATCTGCAGAGAACTTTGGGATGCAGCTTATCTGCATGTAAACGACAGATCTGTATGGACGGCAGCTGGGCGGTGGTAACGGCGATATAAAAATAGATCCATCGGCGATAAAATGTATCCGTCTTGTTACCTTTTACGTGGTACTCTCAGCTGTAGTACTATCCTTCTGTGATCTCTCTTTTAGTATAGGTTGGTCAGCACCAATTGATTGTACTGTTTTCATTGCAGTTCATTAATGAACGCCCATAACGTCTCTGACACACATGCTACAATTGGTAACAAGTATACAGTTTCGACAGAATATAAAATCCTCATTCCCTTGTTGTTCACTGGTGAAACCTCGCTCGAATTCGTAATCTGGCGAGTCAGTGTCACACACAGAGGGATTTTGCTACGCCTACTACTGGGTTTTAGGCAACCCGCGACGCCTTCAAATTCCACATGCAAGATTTTCATTTTCTCAAACCTTTGGTCCCACAGAAAAAATCAACAGGACCTTCTGTAGAAAATTTTATGCAGCTAAATTTTGTACTGGGATGCGTTCTCGCTAGAGGATGTAGTTTTCAAATTATTCAAGAAAACGTAAAAAAGTGAGCTTCAAATGCGTTTTTCTTTAATAGCTTGAGAACTGTGGCCTCCAGCGAAAACTTATCCAAGTACAAGATTTAACTGCATTAAATTTCCTATAAGAAAGTCCTGCAAATTTTTCTGTAGGCCTAATAGCATGGACATAGAGAGCTAGAGAAAGTGAAAATCTTGGGTGTGGTATTTGAAAGCGTTGCGAACTGCATAAAATTCAGCGGTAGGGGCAGTTGACTCATCCCGTATAATAAATAGCCGAACTGTTTCTGTAGCGAACGTTATCGATTTCACGCATGTGGAAGACAGTTATGTTGCAGATAGAATAAGAATCTTAAAGTACATTAATTTCTGTAACTGTCTGTGTTACAAAACAATCCGTTTCTAATAATCACGACAGCTGTCCACTCTCTTGTGCATTGTGCCTGCTGTTTATAACAGCACAGAAATCTGGCAGTATTCAGACAGTCTAACATCTACTTCATAACGTTCATGTCAATATCTAGTGTCTAAAACGTAAAAACTCAGCAGTAAATTTGCGTACGGTTTCATTCGACATAGCACAAACGCATCGTTCTCGCATCTCGGTTAGAATAACAGTCTTACATGTTACACTTAGTTTCACACGGTGCCATTAAAAAAAGTATCACAAAGAAGATAAGTGATGAAATTTTTGCACCTTAAAAAATGTGAATAAACATACTAATACATACTAATAAGAGATTCGTGTCATAGCACAAATAAAATAACACATAATCACATTAAATAAAGAGAAGAAAGAAATTGCCGGAATCATAGAAGTTATATGCATCGAGTGAATAGGTATGAAAGGAAAAAATATCTCTTCACTCGCAGTTAGTAATGCCTTCAGTCTGTATGTTATATAAGTGGTGAAAAGTTATAATATTTTATAAGGGCCACAACGTAATCGAATCAGATCCTTCGGTGACTGCCAAAGTCAAGGTCGAAATATTCATCTCTCCATTGCATTGCGTACAAATAGGATAAAATTCATGTTGAGATCTCACGATAAGGACCCAGTTTTTACAGACTGGGTTTGTTTTAAATAGGATTTGATACAAAATATGGCTCCCATGTTTGGAAAATAGATTATTTGTTATCGTTTGTCATTACTTTCAGAAATACAGCAACCAGCCACTTTTTTACCTATTTTTATTTACACTAATATGAGTTTCGGATTTTCATTCATCTTCAGTTGGCGTAATACATATTTGAATCTTCAGTTAGTATATCATTACAGACATTAACATTAATCTATAATTTTGTTTACGTACTACACTTGGCGAGTTGTATATTTACAATATGTTAGACGTTACTTACTTTCCAATCTGCTTTTTGGCGCTCCTGTTTCACGCACTTATAAGCGTGGTACATTATCTTTGTGTGATTCACAAGAGCAGCACAGGAACCACCATGTTGCCGACTGACATTTCTGTTTACATCGGAATATCATGCGGAGTCTCTTCAACAAATTTGTTTACTACCAAACTGAGCATTCGGGAAAACACAAAACACGGCCGTTTCTCTCAAATTCTATTTCTAAAAGCACTGTACTGACGTCTTATACGACATGTTCAGCAAAGGATTTGTTTACACGAAAAAATCATATGGTCGTGCTAGTAAGTAGCCTGTTCTCTTTCTCTCTCTCTCTCTCTCTCTCCCTCTCTCTCTCTCTCTCTCTCTCTCTATCTCTCTCTCCCCTTTCTCTTTATTTCGATATTTTGTCTTCAGTTTGTTTATTATGGTGTTCGAAGCACCTGAGTATCGAAATCCCAACATTAATGTCTTGACTGCCAGCATCGATGTTTTGTAAGTACTGATGACCATCGAACATCGCTACAACCAACATTGAGCGTATGTTTTAGATAAAGCTGCCTACAGCCCGTAAATATCTGAAAAGCGTCATTAATTGCCGCCAAGAGGTGCAGATAAAATTTCTTCGTTGTTTCGATCCACGGAACGTCATCAGGTTCAGAAAAGCATTTATATCTTACTACGATATAAAGCTAATGGTGTCAGAAAATAGAAATCATAAATTCGTCACAGTTAATACATGGTAATACACTCCTGGAAATGGAAAAAAGAACACATTGACACCGGTGTGTCAGACCCACCATACTTGCTCCGGACACTGCGAGAGGGCTGTACAAGCAATGATCACACGCACGGCACAGCGGACACACCAGGAACCACGGTGTTGGCCGTCGAATGGCGCTAGCTGCGCAGCATTTGTGCACCGCCGCCGTCAGTGTCAGCCAGTTTGCCGTGGCATACGGAGCTCCATCGCAGTCTTTAACACTGGTAGCATGCCGCGACAGCGTGGACGTGAACCGTATGTGCAGTTGACGGACTTTGAGCGAGGGCGTATAGTGGGCATGCGGGAGGCCGGGTGGACGTACCGCCGAATTGCTCAACACGTGGGGCGTGAGGTCTCCACAGTACATCGATGTTGTCGCCAGTGGTCGGAGGAAGGTGCACGTGCCCGTCGACCTGGGACCGGACCGCAGCGACGCACGGATGCACGCCAAGACCGTAGGATCCTACGCAGTGCCGTAGGGGACCGCACCGCCACTTCCCAGCAAATTAGGGACACTGTTGCTCCTGGGGTATCGGCGAGGACCATTCGCAACCGTCTCCATGAAGCTGGGCTACGGTCCCGCACACCGTTAGGCCGTCTTCCGCTCACGCCCCAACATCGTGCAGCCCGCCTCCAGTGGTGTCGCGACAGGCGTGAATGGAGGGACGAATGGAGACGTGTCGTCTTCAGCGATGAGAGTCGCTTCTGCCTTGGTGCCAATGATGGTCGTATGCGTGTTTGGCGCCGTGCAGGTGAGCGCCACAATCAGGACTGCATACGACCGAGGCACACAGGGCCAACACCCGGCATCATGGTGTGGGGAGCGATCTCCTACACTGGCCGTACACCACTGGTGATCGTCGAGGGGACACTGAATAGTGCACGGTACATCCAAACCGTCATCGAACCCATCGTTCTACCATTCCTAGACCGGCAAGGGAACTTGCTGTTCCAACAGGACAATGCACGTATCCCGTGCCACCCAACATGCTCTAGAAGGTGTAAGTCAACTACCCTGGCCAGCAAGATCTCCGGATCTGTCCCCCATTGAGCATGTTTGGGACTGGATGAAGCGTCGTCTCACGCGGTCTGCACGTCCAGCACGAACGCTGGTCCAACTGAGGCGCCAGGTGGAAATGGCATGGCAAGCCGTTCCACAGGACTACATCCAGCATCTCTACGATCGTCTCCATGGGAGAATAGCAGCCTGCATTGCTGCGAAAGGTGGATATACACTAGACATGGCCTGCACCTCAACAGGTATGGGAAGGGGAGGTTGGCAAAACTTATAGGTGACAGCATAGGTGGGGGTGGTGGGATCACTCATGGGAAAATTCCGGTAGTTGTGGGTGTTAGAGCTGTACCTTTTTTAGATTGAAGTCAGCTGATAGGTATTCCTGCTTAAGGGAAGTCTCTCTAACAAAGAAACCACTTTCTACAAAGCTTGGGTATCCGATTAATGAGGGAATTAGTATATTTCATCAAAATATACAAGGTATTCGAGATAAAGTTAGTGAACTGCTTATAGATGTTGACTCTGAAATTATTGGTATATCTGAACACTTCTTAAATAAGGAGATAATTCAGAGGCTTCCTTTACCAGGATACAGGTTGGCTGGCAGCTTTTCTAGGAGCTCTTTGCGGTGTGGGGGAGTAGCCATGTATGTGAGAAACGGTATCCCATTTGAGTCAATTGATGTTTCAAAGTACTGCACTGAAAAGGTGTTTGAATGTTGTGCAGGTGTGGTTAAATTTAGTGGAGCTAAACTTCTTACTGTTGTTATTTATAGATCCCCAGACTCCGATTTCACAACATTTTTGCTAAAGCTAGAGGAGGTTCTTGGTTCACTTTATAGGAAATACAAAAAGTTAGTTATATGTGGTGACTTCAATATTAATTGTATAAGTGATTGTGCAAGGAAAAGGATGCTGGTAGACCTCCTTAATTCATATAATCTTATGCAAACCGTATTCTTTCCAACGAGAGTGCAAGGGAACAGTAGAACAACCATAGACAATATTTTTGTTCATTCGTCATTATTAGAAGGGCATTCTGTTAGCAAAAAGGTGAATGGCCTTTCAGATCATGATGCACAAATTTTAAGTCTAAAAGATTTTTGTGCTTCAACACATGTTAAATATAGTTACCAACTTTTTAGGAAAGCTGATCCAGTTGCTGTACAGACTTTTGTAAACCTTATCAAGGAACAAGATTGGCAAGATGTTTATAGTGCTGATACAGTAGACGATAAATATAATGCTTTCCTCAAGACTTTTCTCGTGCTCTTTGAAAGTTGCTTTCCGTTAGAACGTTTAAAACAGGGTACTAGCACAAACAGGCAGCCTGGGTGGCTGACTAAAGGGATAAGAATATCTTGTAGAACAAAGTGGCAATTATATCAAAACGTTAGAAACAGTCAAAATCTAAATGCAGCAGCCCATTACAAACAGTATTGTAAGGTGCTTAAAAAAGTTATTAGGAAGGCAAAAAGTATGTGGTATGCAGATAGAATAGCTAAGTCTCAGGATAAAATTAAAACCATATGGTCAGTCGTAAAGGAAGTGGCTGGTCTGCAGAGACAGGTCGAGGATATAGAATCAGTGCGTAGTGGGGATGTCCGTGTTGCTGATAAGTCGCATATATGTACAGTACTTAATAATCACTTTCTGAATATAGCAGGTGAACTAAATAGAAACCTAGTCCCAACAGGGAATCATATAGCGCTCTTAGAAAAAAGTGTTCAGAGACTGTTACCTGAAATGCTCCTCCATGATACTGACAAGAGGGAGATTGAGTTAATAATTAAATCACTAAAGACCAAGAACTCTCATGGATATGACGGGGTATCTAGCAGAATACTGAAGTATTGTTCCACGTATATTAGCTCAGTACTTAGCCATATCTGTAACTTTTCCTTTAGCAGTGGTCGGTTTCCTGACCGATTAAAGTACTCGGTAGTGAAGCCACTTTATAAAAAGGGAGACAGGGATAATGTTGACAATTATAGACCTATTTCTATGCCATCGGTGTTTGCTAAAGTTATCGAGAGGCTTGTATATACAAGGTTACTGCAGCATTTAAATTCACATAATTTGCTGTCAAATGTACAGTTTGGTTTTAGAAATGGCTTAACAACTGAAAATGCTATATTCTCTTTTCTCTGTGAGGTTTTGGACGGATTAAATAAAAGGTTGAGAACGTTAGGTGTTTTCTTTGATTTAACGAAGGCTTTTGACTGTGTTGACCACAAAATCTTACTGCAGAAGTTGGAACATTATGGAGTAAGGGGAGTAGCTTACAATTGGTTCGCCTCCTACTTTAAGAACAGAAAGCAGAAGGTAATCCTCCGCAATATTGAGAGTGGTAATGATGTTCAGTCCCAATGGGGCACTGTTAAATGGGGCGTTCCCCAAGGGTCGGTGCTGGGGCCACTGCTGTTCCTTATTTATGTAAATGATATGCCTTCTAGTATTACAGGTGATTCAAAAATATTTCTGTTTGCTGATGACACCACCTTGGTAGTGAAGGATCTTGTGTGTAATATTGAAACATTATCAAATAATGTAGTTCATGAAGTAAGTTCGTGGCTTGTGGAAAATAATTTGATGCTAAATCACAGTAAGACTCAGTTTTTACAGTTTCTAACCCACAATTCAACAAGAACTGACATTTTAATCAGACAGAATGGGCATGTTATAAGCGAGACGGAACAGTTCAAGTTCCTAGGCGTACGGATAGATAGTAAGCTGTTGTGGAAAGCCCATGTTCAGGATCTTGTTCAGAAACTAAATGCCGCTTTATTTACCATTAGAACAGTATCTGAAATAAGTGACATTTCAACACGAAAAGTAGTATACTTCGCATATTTTCATACGCTTATGTCATATGGTATTATTTTTTGGGGTAATTCTTCTGATTCAAAAAGGGTATTTTTGGCTCAAAAACGGGCTGTTCGAGCTATGTATGGTGTAAGTTCGAAAACCTCTTGTCGACCCCTATTCAATAGTCTGGGAATTTTGACATTGCCCTCACAGTATGTATTTTCTTTAATGTCGTTTGTTGTTAGCAATATTAGCTTATTCCCAAGAGTTAGCAGCTTTCACTCAGTTAATACTAGGCAGAAATCAAATCTGCATGTGGAATGCACTTCCTTGACTCTTGTGCAGAAAGGAGTGCAGTATTCTGCTGCATCCATTTTCAATAAGCTACCACAAGAACTCAAAAATCTTAGCAGTAGCCCAAACACTTTTAAGTCTAAACTGAAGAGTTTCCTCATGGCTCACTCCTTCTATTCTGTCGAGGAGCTCCTGGAAGAGATAAAAAATTAAGCAAATTCCAGTGTTACATTCTTGATTTTCTTTATTTAAACTAACGACTTGTTTCATTTTATGTGTTTCTACAATCGTGTTATAATTTCATGTATTGACTCGTTCCATGACCATGGAGACTTCTCCTAAATGTGGTCCCACGGAACAATAAATAAATAAATAAAATAAAACTAGTGCCGACATTGTGCATGCTCTGTTGCCTGTGTCTATGAGCCTGTGGTTCTGTCAGTGTGATCATGTGATGTATCTGACCCCAGGAATGTGTCAATAAAGTTTCCCCTTCCTGGGACAATGAATTCACGGTGTTCTTATTTCAATTTCCAGGAGTGTATAAATTGTATTAGTGTGATGTTGTAAATGCTTTAATGAACCTGGTGAAGGTCTGTGGACGTAAGCTTGTTCTTCAGTCGAGAAATTTTGTCAGCAGTTATTGGTGGTGAGTTGTGATTGTCCACCCTTAACGGTGGATGACATTTCTAGAAGGTCCGGCAACGGAAACAAATGGCAGTGTCACCTCAGGTAACCGAAGAGTAGGACTAATTTCCGAAAGTGGCCGACTGCGCACCGGCGAACGAGTGCGGTTTTGCGAGGCGGGTCGGGACAGGTCACCTTTGTGCGCGGGCGTAACGAGCGGTGACGGCGACATTTCTCAGAGCCCGGCCGGTCGCGGCCGTGTGACTGGCACGAAACGGCGGCGGCGCGACAAGAACCATCCGTCTCGCGGCCCGGACGATAAGTCACTGCGACCATTCGTTCCGAGATGACGCAGCAATTACAGGCGTCCCGTTGCCGGTGGCTCCCCCGGCTCCTGGCTCTCTGCCTGATCGGCCACCAGGTGGACGCTCCGCTGCGTCCGCCACTGGCCACTGCGTCTTCTTCCCGCGCAAGTAATCGAATTCCCGTCCGCGGGCACCACGCCCGCTGCACAGCCACGCACAAAAACGGGACCCGTGCCGCACAAACAGGGGCGCAGCTACGGTTCCCGGCTAACTCGTTCACAGACACAATCAGTTCAACGTAGATTTTTTTTTACGTTGCATTCCGACACGAGCAACTACGATCTGCTCGGTGCTTAGGACATCGTAATTATTGTACGCCGTATCTCACCCCATTTTGTAAACAACAGAGCAGCTTACGGAGCAGTCAAATAGCACACAGTTTTGCCCTATCAGCGACGTCCTGTGATGCAAAATCCAGCACTCTGTCCATGACGTCCCGCTATCATTTTACAAAACCGTTACTTGGAGACTGCACTGTGCAACAGAATTAAAGTGTAACTTTTCTGTAACCCTATAATTGTCTTCCACTGAGACTGAAAGTTTGAAATTTGGCTCGGAGAGGCCTACAACTTTCCCCTGTAAAGGTGAAAATAGCGTGGCAACCTGTGACTGTATCCTTGGGATCGGCTGCACCTCAAACACTAAGGTGTCAAACACGAGAAAAAAAGCAAGACCTCAAAGGTTTACGTGAGGTGCAAGACGGGTTAATAATGTCACATTCGCAAGTTTCACCACTATTCTGCCCAACGCGACAGTGGATGTCACATAACCATGTTTCACCACTTCGTGTGATACCTCTGCGATTTAGGGTGGGTAAAAAATACACTTCAGACACATGCTGCGTAGAATCGACATAAAGGTCTCATGAGGTGGCAGAAACGGGGTTCGATGAAACCACACCTTCCGCAGAGGGCGTTCATTTTGACACATTTTGTGCTCGGAAAGGACATTTTGCTATGCGATGTACAGCAGGGCGACGTTATTAACAAGGTTTGCCGCTGCAGACCCCTCCTCCTAGACGATTCAACCCTTTTCTAAGGACGTCTTGGTGCGCAACTTCGCTGAAAGAGATCTCCCGCGTTTGCAGCGTAGTGCGGCGACAAATTTTTGTTTAGCGTACAGGGTGGAACAACTACTGACACTTAAAAACTATTCGACGAATTTGAATATGATCCGAAGCAGAAAACGATGTTTACGCTTTTTCCTTTTTCTCTCGCTCCTGTGGCGTTTGTGTGTGGGGGAGGGGAGTGGTGGGGGGGGGGGCACTGCGACATTGACGCACACATAAATAGGACGGCAAAGGGTCCTACTGAGATCCCCATTTCAGCAACACCATTGGTGCCACCAACGTACCTTTGTTGGGCACTTAAAAATGTCTCTATAGAGAGTGCATGGGGGCTTAATTAAATAGAATGCAAATATTTTTAGTGGCTGTCTGTCCGGCTACGAAGTCTCGTAACCGGTTGGCCCTGACTAGTATTACTCCGCAATCTGACTGCACAGAATAACTACAAAGAATGAAAGGAAATTTCCGTTAACACAATTAATTAATTAAGTCCCCAGCAACTATAAAAGCTACGAAACAACGAAGTACAAGTATAACTGTTCTGTGTGTGGAAGTGTGATTCAATGAACACAGCCGGCCGCGGTGGTCTCGCGGTTCTAGGCGCGCAGTCCGGAACCGTGCGACTGCTACGGTCGCAGGTTCGAATCCTGCCTCGGGCATGGATGTGCGTGATGTCCTTAGGTTAGTTAGGTTTAAGTGTTTAAGTAGTTCTAAGTTCTAGGGGACTGATGACCACAGCTGTTAAGTCCCATAGCGCTCAGAGCCATTTGAACCAATGTACACATCTGGCACGGTTCTTCCTTAATACGACAAGATGCTTTAAACGCCATTTACAATGAAGTAATAAAAAAAACCCAGAAACACTATGATTGCACATAGAAATCAGAATTACACTCTAATACATGAACACAAGCCAGATGCTTTGTTGACTGAACCTGTGACCAAGAAGCATTGTTATTTAGGAAATTTGAAATACAAAAATTTTTTTATTACCTCATATATATTAACGAAAAATACACTCTGATTATGACAACATCCCCAATCGAACAGCATCGGCTGTCTAGCCCATCAGAACACCTGCACACGACATGCTCACAACTAGTACTGCTATCAACATCGTCTCAACAGGCACTGCCCACGGCATCTTCTGAACTACCACTACTGCCCACAGCAACTTCTGAACAAGCACTGCCAGTGGAGGCGGCGAAATAAAACTCTTTGGCGCAATCTCTGGCGCTGTGACTCAGTGTAGCCACTTTTCAAGAGACACTCATGTACCTGTATCTACCCGCCAGCCGGATAGGTTACCCTAGCTCCACACCTCTCTTTTCGTACATAGCCATCAGGAGAAAGTGTAGAGTGGGTTGCCCATTTCGCCGGCGGTTGAAGCTCCACGAATAAGCACCTCTGTACATGAGACATTTTTTGGCATTTTATTCACGTGCATGTCAATGTCACAACCCCCTACACAAACCAAAGGAGGGCTGGAAAAATGAGGGATGGAAAAGCATAAACATACATTTCTTCTTCGAATTACATTTAAATTACGTCGAATAGTTTTGAATGGTGTCGAAATGATGGAGCACAGCAATCAGTCATCCCTTTCTTTCAGTCTTTATTACAGAAAATCTAGATTTCGGCTAGTATATAGCCATTATCAATGCAATATTTCATAGTTTTAATTCATGTCCTAGTACGTCAGTCACCTGTTGTCGGGGCTCCTGTCACAGTCATTGAAGAAGGCAAAGGACGACTGAGTGCTGTGTTCCATCATTTGGAAAGTCATATCACGGTCATTGAGAGCATTCAGCATTCATAATGGAAGGTAATTTTACGGAGAGAAAAAATTGTGGTCACTCCACATTCCACAGGGTTCAGATCGCATTGAGTGGGTTTGCAGCCCAAGGATTCTGTAGAGAAAGGGTGAATTATGCAGGGGATGTCAGCAGTGTCACGAATGTCGACCCGTTGTTCATCGTACTGTGAGCTACCGTATTCGAGCGCGAAAGGTGTGGAGATCAACGCAGCAAGGGAAGGGGTAGTTTCTGTGACCCCTTTATACCATTTGCTAGAGTCTTCTCGTGTCGATTCTAAGCGACCGTGTGTTTCACATGTTTTCCTCGGCTATACATAAGAAAACTGCGTGACTTGAACAATGGATGTCACGCTTCTGACTTCCAACTCGGAGGCGTCAAACGGAGGGGTGAAATGTGGATAAGGGTGTGGGGCGTGACGTCCTCCCATAGCGTAACACATCCACTGAAGTTTGGTGGCAATCTGACATCATTAACGAAGCTTACATCTCACATGAACTTCTGAACCCTGACCTCTGTCTAGCATGTGGCGACGTCTCGGTGTCTGAAACGTGGCCGAAGCCGCGGGCGAGGTTGCAGGGCGCCAAGCTTCCGCTGTATTACAGAGGAAGACTGTGGGCACCTCTGAGCCGAATTTTCAAACTCCTGTGTCCCAATGGACGAAAACTACGAAGTTTCGTAAAAGTTGTGCTTTAACTGTGTTGCGCTATGTGTTAGAGCTAATTCCTTCCTCGTTGGAATCAACTTTCAAGGAGTATGTGGAGCCGGCCGCGGTGGTCTAGCGGTTCTAGGCGCTCAGTCCGGAACCGCGGGACTGCTACGGTCGCAGGTTCGAATCCTGCCTCAGGCATGGATGTGTGTGATGTCCTTAGGTTAGTTAGGTTTAAGTAGTTCTAAGTTCTAGGGAACTGATGACCTCAGATGTTAAGTCCCATAGTGCTCAGAGCCATTTTTGAGTATGTGGAAGGAAGTAATGTGTAACCCATCTCTCCCCGGCAAGTACTCTCTCGGATTTTATACAGTTAACCTCTCCGTGATGCAGAGTGTCTTTACCAGTAGGGTTGTTTAGCATCTCAGTAACTTTCTCACACCAACTAAAGGGTCTTCACGTGTATCACTCAAAGGATGTCATGGCAATTTTCAGGTGGTTTTGCTCATAAATGTGAATGCAGTTGCGAATTTGATAAATGTACCCAACACTAACGGTATTGACATAACCATATTCTTTGTAAGTCTGTTCCTGAAACCACTGATCTTGGCCAGAGAGTTACCTCTGTTTTTGAAGACAGTCGCATGCAGTGTGTGTTAGACAGTCTGGCAGTGTACCTGGTCTGAAATGGATGAAAGCTGCCGTGCAGTGGAGGCATCAGTAATTAGAAAGGATTTTGCAATAATACATTTTTGATTAGAAATATTGAGTTAGTGGGATTGTATTAATGGAGGAATTATGTAAGCTAACGTGTAAGGTAATCCACATCTTTTACATCTGTTATTGTGTAGTTTCTTGTTGCTAGAACATTGCGTATGGTAGTAGGCACTACAGTCGGGAACCGCGCGACCGCTACGGTAGCAGGTTCGAATCCTGTCTCGGGCATGGATGTGTGTGATGTCCTTAAGATGGTTAAGTTTAAGTAGTTCTACGTTCTAGGGGACTGATCACGTCAGAAATTAAGTCCCATAGTTCTCAGAGCCATTGCGTATAGTTGCAGTTTGGTGTAGAAATTTTGAAATACAATATATAGTGTGGTGTCACCGCCAGACACCACACTTGCTAGGTGGTAGCTTTAAATCGGCCGCGGTCCATTAGTACATGTCGGACCCGGGTGTCGCCACTGTCAGTGATCGCAGACCGAGCGCCACCACACGGCAGGTCTATAGAGACGTACTAGCACTCGCCCCAGTTGTACGGACGACGTAGCTAGCAATGCACACTGACGAAGCCTCGCTCATTTGCAGAGCAGATAGTTAGAAAAGCCTTCAGCTAAGTCAATGGCTACGACCTAGCAAGGCGCCATTAGTAACATTGCATGTACCTACAGAGTCTCACTTGTATCGTCAAGAGCGATGTACAACAATGATGGATTAAAGTTAAGTATTCCAGCAGCTACGTACTTTTCTTTATAGCATTCTTTACGTATCCTGTTTCAGACCTTTCTCTAGCCTGCGTGGGTTAACGCGTGCATATCGGCTTCCTCACTCAGGTAGTGTTCGTAGTGTTGGCTAACTGCTAACACTACATATAGTTTTGTCTTATAATTGAAAGAAGTGCGAAGAAAAGTAATTGTATACAGGAAATTGATTAAGAAAGACTTTTTTCTAACTTGTCGAGTTGTGAGGTGTTTATGAAAGAATGTATCGTTACGATTTAATGAAGCATAGTATAAGTTGGAGTCTTTGTTCTCATTTATCAGTCGTTAAGTTTAGTTCCTAATTTTTCATTCGTTACCTTTATGAATGTGTTTGTGTACTCGTGTTGCACATAGCGAGTTGTGTGCCGCAGAAGCATTTTTTATGAGAAGTCATAAGACACCTTTTTGCATTGCGCATCGCAAGTACGGTAAATGAAATTTTGTTTTGGACAGTCAGATCAATACTCCTAATGGCAACAGATTGCAGGACAGACGAGCGTGTACCGACCGAGGTGGCGCAGTGGTAAGACACTGGACTCGCATTCGGGAGGACGACGGTTCAATCCCGCGTCCGGCCATCCTGATTTAGGTTTTCCGTGATTTCCCTAAATCACTCCAGGCAAATGCCGGGATGGTTCCTATGAAAGGGCACGGCCGACTTCCTTCCCTAATCCGATGAGACCGATGACCACGCTGTCTGGTCTCCTTCCCCAAAACCAACCAACCAACCAACCAACAGACGAGCGTTCCGTGCACACAAGAAAGCCAACAAATTTTATTAACATTAAAGTTCATGTCGATTGTAATAAACAATGACTGGCGGAATGTATTTGTGCAAGTAAACATCATTTCTGCCCTTTTTATTGCTCATGAAAACCACACAATGCATGTTGTATCATTGTACAGCGAGACTTCCAGAAGTGGTGGTCCAGATTGCTGCCGCGTGGGGTAGCCGTGCCGTCTGAGGCACCTTGTCACGGTTCGCGCGGCTGTTTCAGTCGGAGTTTCGAGTCCTCCCTCGGGCATGGGTGAGTGTGTTGTCCTTAACGTAAGTTAGTTAAAGTTAGATCAAGTAGTTAGTAAGCTTAGGGACCGATAACCTCAGCAGTTTTGTCCCATAGGACTTACCACAAATTTCCGTTTCCAGATTGCTGTACACACCGGTACCTTTAATAACCAGTAGCACGTTCCCTTGCATTGATGCATGCTTGTATTCGTCGTGGCATACTATCCAATAGTTCATCAAGGCACTGTGGGTCCAGATTGTCCGACTCCTCAACGGCATTTCATCGTAGATCAAAGTGTTCAAATGGCTCTGAGCGCTATGAGACTTAACATCTGAGGTCATTAGTCCCCTATTAACTTTGTAATACTTAAATCTAGCTAAGGATATCACACACATCCATGTCCAGGGCGGGTTTGGAACCTGCGACCGTATCAGTCGCACGGTTCCGGACTGAAGCGCCTAGAAGCGCTCAGCCACAGCGGCCGGCTCATCGTAGATCCCTCAGAGTGGTTGGTGGGTCACGTCGTCCATAAACAGCCGTTTTCAATCTAACCCTGGCATGTTCGATAGGGTTCATGTCTGGAGAACATTCTCGCCACTCTAATCGAAGGATGTCGTTATCCTGAAGGAAGTCATTCACAAGATGTGCACGATGGGGGCGTGAATTGTCGTCCTTGAAGACTAATGCCTCGCCAATATTCTGCCGATGCGGTGGCACTATCGGTCGGAGGGTGGCATTCACGTATCGTACAACCGTTACGGCCTCTTGCATGACCACCAGCGGCGTACGTCGGCCCCACATAATGCCACCCCAAAACATTAGGGAACCACCACCTTCCTGCAGCACTCCTCGCTGGACAGTGTGTCTAAAGCGTTCAGCCTGACCGTGTTGCCTCCAAACACTTCTCCGTCGACTGTCTTGTTGAAGGCATACGCGACACTCGTAGATGAAGAGAACGTGATGCCAATCCTGAGCGGTTCGTTCGGCATGTTGTTGGGCTCATCTGCACCGCGCTGCATGCAAAGATGGACCTCGCCACGGACGTCGGGAGTGAAGTTGCGCATCGTGCACCCTGTTGCGCACAGTTTGAGTCGTAACACGACGTCCTTTGGCTGCACGAAAAGCATTATTCAACATGGTGGCGTTGCTGTCAGGTTTCCTCCGAGCCATAGTCCTTAGGTAGCGGTCATCCACTGCAGTAGTAGCCCTAGGGCGGCCTGAACGAGGCATGTCATCGACAATTCCTGTCTCTCTGAATCTCTCCCATGTCCGAACAACATTGCTCTGGTTCACTCCGAGACGCCTGGACACTTCCTTTGATGAGAGCCCTTTCTGGCAAAAAGTAACGATGCGGACACGATTGAACCGCGGTATGGCTGATCTACAGAGAACACGAGCCGTGTACCTCCGATTGGAACTGAGTGGCTGTCGGACCCCCTCCTTGTAATAGGCGCTGCTCATGCATGGTTGTTTACATCTTTGGGCGGGTTTAGTGACAATCTGAACAGTCAAAGTGACTGTGTCTGTCCACAGTCAACGTCGATCTTCAGGAGTTCTGAGAACCGGAGTGATGCCAAACTTTTTTTTGATGTGTGTATCATATCATTTCACAGGTTTCTAATCAGTAAAAGATTTAAGAGAGGTGTTATCTTGTGATCTTTCAAGAACTTTTAACACAAAGTGAGATGCGTAAATTTTAATGTTCATTTGCTCTATAGTTGCAATAACAGTTCTGATACAGTGATTGTCTGCAAGACTAAAGAAAAAGATTGGAAATATTTAAGGCCAACATTTTAATCCGTATCATTTATTATGCAGTCAGACAGCATATGTAAGATTCATGGATAACAGAGTACTTTCTCGTAGGCGAATTGTCTGATGTACATGCTGGTCTGGATTTCACATCGTGTAGCGTGGGCTTCACATATTACCAGTCAAAAATTTAATTTTAACACAGTTCTATTGCCCTGCACTGAGATTTCATCATTTCAATATCAAGATAAGTCTACACATTTATCAGATACCTACTACATGCAAACACGAGTTTAAGTAGAAATGTTACACATTACACTTTCACCACTATCCCCTGGATCTTTCCTACCTCTTCTGCTAAAGTAACATGATAAAGGTCAGAGAGAGACATGCAATACTGAAAAGAAAGTATCGGTCGAACAAGTGTTTTGTAAGTCACTTGTTTCGTGGATGGATTTAATTTTCATAACATTCCTCCAATGAATATAGACCTGGCATCTGCTTTTCCTAGATTCTGTTTTAGTAGTTTTTGAGCTTTAGGTCGCTCAAGATTGTTATTTACTGGTATTTTTCAGATGTTACTATTTCTAGCGATTTCCTGTCAACAGTGTAACTGTACAGTACTCGATTTCTAGGTCTATATATGCTCATTATGCTAAATTTACCTACATCCAGTGTCAAGTCCAAGTCCCTATGTCGATCGATCTTCGGTCCTCTCCAGAACTTTCTGCAGTTACCATCGTAATTACGAAATACTACAAAACTTTTCTTCCCCATACAAGAATCGTTCTCAGACTGGCGAAGTGTCCCTGTTAGGAAACACGTGCTTCTTTGAGTTCTGGGCCACGTTCCCATGTTCTGTACCATGTAGTTTATTTGAAACGCAGTCACAAGAATCGAAAGAGATAATTTCCCATCTCATTGATTAACGTAGCTATTTCGCCCTGACACTGATCCCTTTGCTTATAAAAACAGTAACGCCTCCATATTTAAAGAACGAGGAAGATCCAGACTTATGGAGGAAAAATCTTGTATTTACCATTGCTGTGTAGTTTCCAAGCAACATACAGTGACGCATTCGTAATTTTCAGTGACTGTAGTATTGTACAACATAGCCCCAAAGTTTTTGAACTGAGATTTTAATGCCAGCAGACAAGCCTGCTATAATTCCACTGCAATATATTTATGTATGTAGTTACCTGTGACAATCATGTTTTGTTATCTGTAACTGAATCCCTATCAGGAATAGTATTTGCTACACAATTTGGTTTCCATACAGAATTCATTGGTTTTGCTACAAAGTCTCTTATTTTGAGTCCGATCCGATGAGAAAGGTTTTTTTTAATGCGTAAGTCGACATCTCGATAGTTTGCTGCTATCAAGTTCCATTCAATACTTTTCAGAATGTTGAGGAAATTTTTAGCTTGTATATTTGTCATAGATCTGCTAGTTCATCTCTGTTTTATATTTAGTACTTAATTAAAGCTAACAACTTATCCTGCAATTCCGTTTGCTTACTCTGTATATTGTTTTTTCCCTAAGTGCATCTATAAATCAGTGCAATGTTACTAAAATGTGAACTGTAAAGGATTCTGACATATGGCTGTAGGTAGTGAAATATAATTCTCAGCGGAATTGGATATTTTCCATGCAATATATCCCACTACAGCATTACCAGATTAATGGCTTGTACAAGATGACTCTGGCTTGCTAATCCCACATCATGGTGTACTTGTTAACAGCTGACATGAAATTGCGTAGCGCAGGTGTAAACGCCTTAAGAACAGTACTCTGCAGCGTATAAAATGGCGTTTTTAGCTCTATGTTTAACTATATGGAAGACTGTATACATTGATAAATGCTAATATTGCACAGACTCGTGACTATCAAACTTCCTGGCAGATTAAAACTGTGTGCCCGACCGAGACTCGAACTCGGGACCTTTTCCTTTCGCGGGCAAGTGCTCTACCAACTGAGCTACCGAAGCACGACTCACGCCCGTACTCACAGCTTTACTTCTGCCATATCCTTTCTTTCAAACAGTTTTAATCTTCCAGGAAGTTTCATATCAGCGCACACTCCGCTGCAGAGTGAAAATCTCATTCTGGAAACATCCCCCAGGCTGTGGCTAAGCCATGTCTCCGCAATATCCTTTCTTTCAGGAGTGCTAGTTCTGCAAGGTTCGCAGGAGAGCTTCTGTAAAGTTTGGAAGGTAGGAGACGAGGTACTGGCAGAAGTAAAGCCGTGAGTACCGGGTGTGAGTCGTGTTTCGGTAGCTCATCAGTTGGTAGAGCACTTGCCCGCGAAAGGCAAAGGTCCCGAGCTCGAGTCTCGGTCGGGCACACAGTTTTAATCTACCAGGAAGTTTCATATCAGCGCACACTCCGCTGCAGAGTGAAAATCTCATTCTCGTGACTATCAATTCTACATTTGGACATTAATATCATGATTATTTGATATTGATCAGTTAAGGATTTTTTTTAAGGAACTGTTACCGTTACAGTGTAATCTTATCCAACTGTTTAGGTAGTCCTAGTCTCAATATAGAATTTTCATGTGAGGTGTCTCACTTTAGCAAAGCAAAAAGCAGCTACATCCTCCGGATGTTTATAAAAAATATACTTTTTTAAAACTCTGCTATAGGATCTGTGTATTTGAGATTGTGTATCTCGAATGCAATGTAAGCTATGCAGACTATCTAAAAGTCTACTTGTCTTCTTAGTGTCTCATGTCTAAAGCATAATGGGAATAATGCGTATTAATATGTAGCACAGTAGTACCTTGTTCTGTTACAAGAACTCTTAGAAGACGCAACAAATCAAGTAAAGAGACTGCTTACACTACAGTTCCCGTTGTATGCATAAGATCACCCGCAACCCCAGTAGAGGCAATATGTGAACCATGTGTACTTTTGTACTAGTGTGGAACAAAAAAGTTGCAACAGTAATGTTACAAGCTTTTTTTATACGCAAAATATTGTGTAGTTTGATAAATGATAAAGACTCTTTTTTTTAAGTTCCAGACGTGATTAGAGATCTGTCTCTGTACCTGTGTATTGCCACAAGCAATATAAATGTTGTTGCCTGCGTAGTTTTAATCGACACACCACAACATTTACTTAAGTAACAAATTCAGTGGTGTAGATTTATCGAAGTATCTATCTCGATGTCTTTTTAATGCAAGCTGTAATATCGGTTTTAGATGAACTTAGGCGTTTTCGACAAAACAATACAGACGACTTAGGCTTTGCTACAAGGATGAAATGTTTTGTTTTTTTTTCATTCGTACTCAAGAGATCTGTAATCAAATTTGCGTATCACACTAGTCAACATTTATGGGTTTAAATGTAGAATGTTACCATCTACCGAAAGAAAATATGTACTTGAGTGGAAATTCAGTACTGCATATTTATTAAAGCACACACATGTACTGAGCTTAAAGTATTTTGTAAGCTGTGTTGCACATCAGCAGTGGGACGCTCGTTTTAGAGCAGCAGTTAACAGCCTGCCATCGTGCAACTGTTTTTGTCGAATATGCCATTTTTTTGTATTTTTGACATTGATCTCTTCCCCTACCAGTTTTTCACAATAAGTGAACTTAAAGGAGTAATTTCTTCTATGGGTACTGGTTTGAATCTATTCGATGCGTTGATTCTTTTTCTTAAGGTCTGTGGAATAACATAATTTTGGAAAACAGCAGCAGCTTATGACACTTTTTCGTAAGACCTGTGGAATAAATTTGTTTGTAGGAAACCACAGTAGTAATTTATAGTATTCCTTTGTGGCAACTGATTTCGTTTATTTAACTTCTTCCTATGCCATTTCGAGTTTTCATGCTAACTATACTTACAGATGTAATTTCTTTAATAAGGACTACCTTACGTCTGTTCGATACATTGTTTATTTTCCTTAAAACCTGTGGAATAACATTTTTTCTAGGAAATTACTTTAAGCAAATGAATGGAATACACAGTCCTTTTTTATTTTTAATTTATTATTATTATTATTTTTTGTTTTGCTAATTCTCTAATGCAATGTAAACTAAGTAGAATATCGAAAATGTCTACTTATCTTCTATGTCTCTCATGGCACTACTGATGAAGTTGAAAAAGGATGTCCCCAAGTAAGAGACTGACGACACTTGTGGGAAATATGTGACCAACCTTACTTCAAGGCTTCAAGGTTAGCGTTGTACAAAAAGATAGCAAGTCATTTACCATAAAAAATGAGCTTCCCCAAGGATTTGTCGTAGCACCCTTGGCCTTCAACCTGTATACCACAGATTTGCCAAACACTACTAGCAAAACGTTTTGCTTCGTCAGTGACGTTGCCACGGCTATACAAAACAGCACACTCGAGGAAAGAGAAAATATATTGATACAGGCTTAGAAAATCTCAACACATGTTACAAAGCATGGAGACTCCAACCAAATGCAGCCAAGACAGAAGTTTGCACATTCCACTTAAACAACAGAATCGCAAACCAACAGCTCAATGTGAATTTCTGTCCACAGAGGATTAGACACAAATACCTTGGTATCACACTTGATCGGTCGTTAACATATAAAGAAACACCCGAAAAACACTATCAAAAAGCTAAAGACAAAAAATAACATAATAAAGAAACTGGCTGGCGCAACCTGGGGTGCTGAACCTTCCACTCTGCGGATTGCAGCCCTGACACTAGCATACCCAGTAGCTGACTAGTGTGCCCCAGTATGAGAACACAGTACTCATACAAGGAAACTAGACAAGCATCTGAATGAATCAATGAAAATTATCAGGGGTATACTAAAATCCACAATGATCTCTTGGCTGCACGCCATCAGTAACATTCCACAATCTGAAATGCTACCCCAAGAAGCAACCGATCATGAAGGGAGGAAGCTGTATCAACCCGACCTTCCCATTCATACAGTCTTAAATGACCCTCCTCCAATCCGCCTGTTATCATGCACTCCGTTGTGGCATGGGAAAAAACAAGAAGATGGTTGGTCTTAAAGAAGAGTGGTGCAGGAGATAGAGTGTTGCAACAATAAAAGGTCAATATGTTCAAGATCTGTCTGCCAACCTACCAGGTGATGAGAAGTGAGTGGACACGATAAGATAAGAATTGGTCATGCCAGGTGCAATGCTCGGATGCACAAGTGGGGACTCTGGGAGCATCCAGCCTGTGAGTGTGGAGCAAACCGTTCATCATATTGTCAGACACTGTCCTCTGAGAAAGTACCTCGGATCATTCAGTGATTTTATTAATGCTGCCCCCTTTTCTATCAACTGGCTTCATTCAACATATGTTGAACTCTGACTAAATGTATCTACTTTCGTTAAGAGTTCTAATTTTATAGTCTATACGCCCTTCCCTTAGTATTACTCAATTTTTAACTTTAAGAATTTGAATATATTCGCTTTGTGCCTGAACCCTTAAACTTGTAATTGTAAACTGTATGTTTTTCTCAATATTTGCTGTCGTCGCCATACGATAAATAAATAAAACGGCAGATATATGATCTAAACTAATACGTATTGCTACCTACCACAGTAGTACAGCCACTTAATACAGGAACATGTGGAAGATGTAACAAATCTACTAAACAGAGACTGCGTACACTATGTCCGAGAGGGGATTCAGGGATTTTAATTTTGCTTTTTTATTTATTTCGTTTTTTAGACAGATCCAGATGGAAATAAAGGCTCATAAACATGTTTTCTTTGATATCCTGTAATGTGGTAAACACCCTAGAACCCATTATTTTCAACAAGTACGCCAACATGTGATTATCCTCCATTAATTTTTACATAAAAAGCAAATGCTATGTTTTCCCTATTCGTATCCAGATTTTTTCTGTACCTATGTTTAAAGTAACCTGTAAGAAATACTTGCACGTCGGCAATGGGCTGCTCTTTTCGGACTAGCAGTTTATAGTTTTCCTCCATGACCATTGTTTTTGCCAAACACATTTTTCTTTTTTTATCTTAATCTCTTTCATTTCCAGCTCTCCATATTAGCTGAACTTCAAGGAGCAATTTCTTTCTTAGGTACAGGCTTAAGTCTATTCGTCACATTACTTCTTTTTCGAAAGATCTGAGAAATATTATCATTTGTAGGAGCAGTAACGGTTTATGGTACATTTTTCTTAAGACCCATGAAATTACAAGAAGGACAATGTTCAGTCCACTGCATATTGATGCAAAAGAACCATTCTTTTTTTTAAGCATAACAAAATGGGAATGGAAATGGATAGTTCATCAGGTGTAGACATAGGAGCTGACTCCATGACTCAGATCACAAAATAACTGCTTTTGGTCATTATCTAAATCTGCTCATACTTTCAATCCAATTGCAGTATTCTAACCCAGCCGCATGCATTCTGGTATAGCTTCCAACACCCCCTGTTGCTAATCCGTCATTCTCCTCTGAGATTATACAATTTTATGTCGAAATCAGTCGAATAATCGAAATCAATTAATTTTGTATCGAAATCAGCCAATTTCGTGTCAAAATCCTTCATTATATGTCTAAACCATTCATTTTTGTATCGAAATTAGCAAGCCTTATGCTGAAATCAGTCGACCTTATGTAAAAAGCGGTTAATTTTCCACCACTGGTACTCTTGGAGAAAACAAACAAAAGCATGATTGATATAATTGTAATTGACTTTGTATAGAGTTTAAGTCGAGCTGTTGTATTAGTTGCAAATCCCAGTCATGGAGATGAACGTGGACAAAATTTGTTCGGTCATTACAGCCTAAACAGTTAGAGGACTAGTAACCTATACCTTAATATGATTTCATATTACAGTCAGCTCTGGTGATCTATTCTTTAATATGATTTCATTTCATTCTATTACCATCAGTTTTCGTGTTTTAATGAAGATAACCTAGTCTTTGCTTAAGGCTCAGTTACCTTACTCACCCAGCTGTAGCTCCCACACATCTTTACGATCGTTATGAGCACGCTTTCTTGCCACATGTGGGTTGTGACCGAAGAGGATGGCGACTGCTGTGGGGTTGTTGATGTCAAGTTTCATTATTCGCTCGTCAGCCACATGACGCCACTACTCGCAGCAGTGGAGAGACTACCATGTGTAGCATCCAACCGTAAAACGGATTCACCACACAGCCAGAGTATCTACAAAGTGCTTGCAGGAGCACTTCTTCCTCTTCCTGGAAATGACCACATCGAAAAACTTCCGTCAAAACGCAATGCTAACTGTGAAAGTCAGCTGTAATGTACAATGAAACACATGTGATTGAGGTGAAGTGCGTTACATCGCTAGTTAGTGCAGTGTACTTTTTTTCTGAAAAAAGCATGTCTTGATATTTATAATTACATATTACATACGAAAATTCAGTTTTCATTGAAAATATATGTTCGTAATTACTGACTTTTTTTAAAACGTTATAAATTAAGATTGTTTAAATTAAAAAATATATACATTAATTTTTTCCTACTTTATGTACTTATTGCTTCACGGAAATGCTCGTAGAACGCGCACCCCAGTTAAAAAACTAGAATTTACCAAGAATCTAATCTGGGCTCCCCAGACAGTAAGGCTATACTCTACCACATGGCCACACTGCTTGTCGGAAGAGCAATCTTACCTTAGCTAGATAGTCATGAAACTTCAAAGCTGATTTTCTCGAGAATTTCTTTCAGTTGGGACGAACTGCTTTCGCATTTTGATATTTGTGTTCTGAACTTCAAGTACCTAAAATATAAAAACGTACAAAAATCCAGTTGTCGTGTGGTCTCCATATAAGGGAGTTTTCACGTGCACAGTAGACGAATGTCGGTGGGTTACTGGTGAAGCAGTTCGTGTGCACAGTTTCAGATTTGAACATTTAGGCAGCTCTAATCTGAAATGCATAACCATTGAATTGTGTCGTATCTTTCATTAAAATCAAACTGTTTGATGACAGCCGCTGAGCAAGACACTGTGTAGACAATTGTACCCTATAAACCTGTCTATGCTGTGTACGTCCAGTCGTGCAGGCTGTGGAACTGCGACTGTACACAAGTGTCTTATTATCATCAGGAAACTTATGTATAACGGATATGGAGACATAATTTCCACCACCGAATCGTCAAATAACAGCATCTCGCGCTATCATCGCCACACTACCTCGGAATCCTGCAACGTGATGAGGTCTAACCAAAGCTGAGTTTTTTGAAACAGGCTGCTAAACATGAAAAGGCCTTCAGCTACAAAATACGTGTGCTGCTTTCTCTTTGAAACAAAATATTGTCCCAGTTATTAGATTGTCTAAGGTCTACAGCACTGTCGATAGAGCAGTACCAACATAGTGTTTGCTCCAAATCCCTCCCTATTATTTTTCTATGATGTCTAAAACAGTAGTCGCACTTGCTCCAATTCATTCATTTTATTTGCGGAATTAATCACTCTCAATTAACACACTCAATTTCATTTAGTAAAACATAACGATATTAGGTCACCACTTGATTACACGGTCATTTACACAATTTAAATTTAGGCTGACTATCCTATTGTGTCATTTGTAATCATATTTCCTGTATTTGTTCCCCAGACTAGAATTCCACAGCTGAGAATTGAATGTACTGCATACGAATAGCAAGTAACTAAAAGAGCATTAGACACTAATGATAGGAACTCTAAGGGAGTAACATGCTGATGACAATCTGTTTATAAATGTCTGTGTATCCACGCTACTTCAACTAATAATCAATATTCATTACTGGAAATTTTTTTCGCTCTTACTCAGTCTGTAGAGGTATCGTCAACACTTATTTTGATGGTGTTATTTTCCCTCTTCAAAGTGAAATGACTGAAATCTGTTATCTCTAACGTTAAATGTAAATTTATTGCATATTGACCAATTGCAAACTTCCTTGAGGGTTTCATTAGCTTCCTCTGCAGGAAGTTCGCTTGTTCTCTTGGTGACTATAATATTGCTGCTAGGAATAAAGAGAATTTTGCCCCATGACGAGCACTACTGTGAAAGCCAGTGATGTGTATCAGCTACAGCATTAGCCCTAGTATTCTACCCTGAGGAACGTCTATGTTTATGTGTTTTTGGTAGTGATAAGTGTACCACTAGGGTTTTACCGCTATTTGAGACAGTGTTGTCTCAGATCTACCCACCTCATGTGGTAGGTATGTTCGGGATCAATCATGAGCTCGATCTCATGTTCCTAATGATCCTCTTATCAAAAGCCATAGAAGGATCTAAGATTATGTCTGTCACACACTAATTATTGTCAAGAGCGTCAAGTACCTCTTTAACGAGTTACGCTATGACTGATTCTGTATTTCTACCACTCTGGAACAGAAACTGTGACTCACTTAGAAGGTTGTTAGCAGCTTGTGGTCTTGTGGTTTGTGTTACTGAGTCTCGATCCCGTGGGCACGAGTACGATTTCCAGCAGGGTTAGGGATTTTATCCGCTCTGGACTGGGTGTGTGTCCTCATAAATTCATCATCATCAAATTGCAAGTTACCGAAGTGGCATGAAATAACAGCACTTGCAACAGATAGCCAAACATCGCAGATATGGTCTCCAGGACAATAATGCTGGAAGTATACTTCATTTCACTTGGAAGGTGGTATTTATTCAAATAATTCATTAATGTACCATAATTGATTCTATTATCTTTGAAATGTTGACAGCAGGGAAATGAGTCGATAGTTTTCTATGCCTTCAACATTAATGTTCCTTAAATCAGAGGCAACTATTGCATCTTTTAAATTACTGAAGCGAATGATTCATTTATTATGTTTGTTAAGGGAGCTGTTATACTCTGTCTACATTGTTTCAGCATGTCTATTGCTACCTTATTTAACCTCTTCAGTTTTTAGTTTATGTACAACTTTACTGACAGCAATAACATCATCTTAACCAGTGGATAACACTGGTCAACACTCATTTTCTTGCCAAGGATATTTGAGTGGCTTTAGGATGGGTTAGTGGTGCTGAGGACGAATATAGCAACCATTTATGCAGTTTGGCTCTAGTTTTTGAGATAATGCATGATTTATTCAAAAAATTAGAAAAAATTGCTAATACTGAACTCGAGCGCTACAAACTACAATGAAAAAAGAAAATAAGCTTTATAAATAGCTTCTATGAAAACCTGATAGGCATTTGTCCACGTATAAAACATAATTGAAAAGTTTCTCTATAAGTATATCATTTTCCGTCCATGACGAACCGCTTCCTGCACGCTTTCCTTTTATAGGTCTCTTCAGAACAGTCACGTTGCAGATTCCAGCAATAATCTGCCATCATATGCCTGTCCCATCTTCCTTTATATCTTTCCTCTATTCCTTTCATATCTTGATGGAACCGCTCTCCTTGTTCCTCACTGAAATCACCTAGATTACGAGGAAATCGATCCAAGTGGCTGTGAAGGAAGTGCAATTTTATGCTCATGTTAGCTCCTAAGTTTTGAAAGTTAGTGAGCATGTTTTTGACCAGTTCCTCGTAATTGGGAGCTTTATGATAGCCCAAAAAACATTTTACAACAGCGACAAAACTGTTCCAGGCCGATGCTTCAGTGACAGTCATGACACTTGTAAAATTGGTATCGTTGATGAGCCTGCGAATTTGAGGACCATCAAATATTCCTGCCTCAAGTTTTTCACTACTGAGTCCAGGGAACGTATTGCAGATGTATGTGAAGCAATTACCATTTCTGTCTAAAGCTTTGGTGAATTGCTTCATTAGTCCTAACTTAATATGTAATGGTGGAAGAACAATCTTGTCCCTACTAACCAGAGGTTCATTAATGATGTTTGCTTCACCAACAGCCATATGTTCCCTTGGAGGCCATGTTTTCTGCTTCCAGTGTTCGTGCTTTGCCCTACTATCCCACATGCAGATAAAACATGGGTGCTTTGTGTATCCACTTTGTTGCCCAAGCAAGAAGTTCACCATTTTCAAATCAACACAAATCAACCACTGGTGCTGCATATGCTGAATTTTCTGCAGAACCATCTTGATGTTAGCATATGCTTCACAAAGTTTTGTTGAGTGGGCAATTGGAATAGATGCGTAACGATTGCCATTGTGTAGGAGAACACATTTTAAACTTCTAGTGGAACTGTCTATGAAGAGACGCCAGTCCTCTGGTCTATATTCCGGCAGCTCCAATTCAAGTAAAAGTCCAGGTATATTGCTGCAATACACTATAACCTCTTCTTGGTTGAAGTATGGAAGAAGGTTTTCTTCTCTCGTCCGGTAAGCTGTTATTTTAACACTTGGATGAAGACAGTTCTTTTCCTTAAGCCTGGATGCTAAGAGTTCTGATGCTTGCTTGAGTTCTCGTATCAAGTCACTGAGCTCCTTCTGGTCGAACTGCTGGGGTTGTGTCTCACGTCCTTCGTATTCCGAACCACTACTTGTACATTCCTCGCCGTGCACATCGTCATCTGATGATGTTAGCGTGGGCAATGTTGTGAAGGTTGGTACAGGAACATCGTTGCTGTGCACCACCGGTCTTCTTGCTGACTCCAAATCGGGGTATTCCCACTTTCGTTTTTTGAACCTATTAAAACCTTTCACATTAACAATGCAAAAATAGAAATCATCTGTATGGTTCTTCTGCTCTCGCCATACCATAGGCACTCCGAAGTTTAAGCTTTTCCTTTTTCGTTTTGTCCACTGCTGTAAGCACTCCACACAGCATTTACAAACTTTATGGGGTGCCCACGCCTTGTCTTGATCTCCAAGTTTAATTCCGAAATATGCCAGATACGCTTCCTTCACAAAAGTAGTGATATTCTCCCTGTTCTTTTGAAGGACGTATTCACCACAAATGTAGCAGAACTCATCTGGATGGTTCACGCAAAGACGGCGTGAAGAACTCATGTTTTCCTAAAACAAAATTGCACAAATACTACATATTATGCAGAACTTTCTTGTATTTGCATGTCAGTCACATCCAACAAACATCATTAATTGTTTTGTGTGAAATGAATACTCACCTCTTATTTGCTACGTCACGATGAAAAGGTTCTATCTCCTTGAAGCTGCACTGCACATGTGTGTGACTTTCAACCATCGCCATTTTTCTTGTTTACACTGAACGCTACCTATCGGCTGTTGCGGGGATTACCTCGGCCAACAAATGAATGTCGAGTACCGCCGAATTCAAATCTGCACAACCCTCAATATCTTCAACACACGCACCGCACAACAGGACTGAACACATGCTGACAGTGTGATGTTTGCATGATGTAATCCTCCACCACACAGATGCACTCCCTGAGCACAATTGTTTAATATAGATAGTACAATATCACTAATTAAAAAACAGGTAGCAAATACATTACGCCATATATGGACCCTGCAGTCGATATTATCCACATGAAACTCTCATTTCCACAAATAACCTATATTTCAAAAACCAGAGCCAATTTGGAAAAAGTACAAATATACTCGGAATGAGTATCATAACAATATCCCATTTTCGTTCAAACTTCCCTGGCAACGAAAAAAAAATTTTATTTTGTAGAGCTGTGTAATCATTTACAATTTTTATATTCTTTTTTTTTGGAATTTTTATTGTAATTTATCTGCAATACTTGAAAAATGCTTATTCACATAGTTTCTTACTGGTATGGACTATTTATTACTTTACCCTAACCATAGTTTCTTACAGATGTGGACTATTAATTACTTTACCCTAACCCTTGTCAGCATGTAACTGTGATTTTTGTTTGTCTCTCCCCGTTTGCCTTGCGTTTATTACCTGCATTCTGTATCATGTCGTCATTAAATAACTTGTTTGCCGCAGTCAGCGCCCTCCTGCAAATCATTCTTTACCTACGATAGAAATTTAGGAACTCTTGCTAATTATGACTCTTTTTCATGGAACTGCGGCACTTAAACGTTTTGGAGGACTTCCTTATACGTGCTTTTTTCCATCTGTTTTTGTGAGACGTTTCTGCTCACGTGTACTTTTCGAAATTTTACTTATTAAGAACAATGAACGTTATTACTGAATTCAAGGTTGTTTCTGTACTTCGTTAACTCCAATTACAAATAAGCAGTAGTTTTTCTTTCTTTTTTTGTTGTTGTAGGGGAGCACATCTCACCACAACGAAAAACAGCAAAATTGCATGAGAAACATAGCCAAAATGTAAATATAAGCGTGGACACTTGTCTGATGATTAACCTGTCGGTTCTAAAATGAAAACGGCGATATTTTTTTAGTAAATAACAGTTGTGGAACATAGTTAGCTCTTTATTCACATGAAGTTATGTGTGCTATCGACAGGGGATCTCAGATTGATTCCATATTTCTAGTTTTCCAGAAGGCTTTGGTCACCATTCCTCATGAGAGACTTGTAACTAAATTGTGTGCCTATGAAGTAACGCTCCTGTTGAGCGACTGGAATCGCGTTTTTCTGCCAGAAAGATCACAGCAAGTAGTAATCGACAGAAAATCATTGAGTAAAACAGAAATGATAGCTGGAGTTCCCACAGGGAGTGTTATTCGTGACCTGTATAAAGACTTAGGAGACAATATAACCACCCGTCTTAGATTGTTTCCAGCGAATATTGTCATTTACCATCTAGTAAAGTCATCAGAAGATAAAGGCAATTGCAAAATGATTTGGACACGATACCTGTATGGTGCGGAAAGAGGCAATTGTCTCTGAATAAGGAGAAGTGTGAGGTCGTCCACATGAGTACAAAGAGAAATTCTTTACATGTCGTGTATACGATAAATCACACACGCCTGAAGGCTGTCAATTTGACTAAATGCTTACGGATTACAACTTTCAACAACTTAAGTTGGGAAGGTCACATAGACAATGTTGTGGTGAAAACATACTAAAATCCACGTTTTTATTGACAGGACACGCAAAAGATGCATCAGGTCTACTGAAGAGACTGTGTACTCTACGCTTCTCCGCCATCTTCTACGGTACTGATGTGCAGTGTGGGATCCGCTTCGGATAGGATTGACGCATGACATCGAAAAAGTCCAAAACATCTCATTTTGTACGATTATTGTCGCGAAATTGGGGAGAGAGTGTCAAGGACGTCACCAATCTACATAGAGAGAAATCATCATCGTAATAAAATAGGAGAAATGTGTGTTTGCACGGAAAGATTTAAGGGTTCATTTATTCCCATGCGCTTTTTAAGAGTTGAACAGTAGAGAAATAGTCTGGAGGTGGTTCGAAGAAACCATTGCCAGGCACTTGAGAGGAGACGCTCATGAAACTGACCTAAAATGTTAATTTTAAATTCACTTTTTATTTATTAGCAAAACTCATGGGAAAGTTCTCAAAGATTCAACAATGAAATCATATCCGAAGTGCCTGATAAATAATTAAATGTGTGACGCGATCCTCTTATCATGCCTGTCTTTTCAAGCAACATTTCAATACCTTCAGGGTCAGAGGAGAGGCTTCCAAATTATATCCTCGATGTTGTCATGCCCACTTACAGGTTTCTGGACGATCCTGAACTTTTAAAATGTGTATTCGTGGCAAAACCCTGAATCTAAATACGTCTCTAAATTCACTCATACGGAAACGATGCCCTAGAACCACCCTTTCGTCTCCTACAGTTGTCAGAATTACAACTCAGGATGCAGTTCTTGTATTAAAAGATGAGAACGTACTTAGGGAGGATGAAGTTATTAGAGAGAATGGACTTTGAGATAGGAAATTTCACTTAAGACGCATGGAGAAAAATAGATTTACAGCACCTCTCTGCACTTTATAAGTACGATGAAGAACCTGGTAAATGAAAGAAGATAGATAACAAGAAACCAGAAGAGAAGACTTGAAGGGAAAGAGGTCCCTGAGTACAAACCTGTGGAATTCTGACGAGGTGACATAAGAATAAACGTTAGATTTAACTTTTAATTACATTTCCTGAAAATTATTTTTTAAAAGTTATGTCCTTTTTTCTCAGAACCTATGAAGGCTAGAATTATGGAATTTTGAACAGTTATTTCTGTTAAGGCAATAAATGTTGCTGCAGGAGTAAAATTTGAAATTTTTAGTTTAGACTGAGATATGGGAAAAAGTGCTTGGAATTTTGCATGAATTTTATATTATGCTTACAGAATTATAATTGAAAAATTATTAAAATTTCCACTGCCAGATATAAGTGGAGAAGAGCCTCAGGTAGAAGGAGGAGCAAGAAATGTTCAGCACACTTCAACTGAGGTAAAGAAGTCTAGAAATATACAAAACGTTAGAAAGAAGGAAGTGCTGCTCCTAGGTAGTAGCCGTGGGCTAGTTGTAGGCCCTCAGGTACAGGAAAGTTACTTCCAACCACAGAGAATAAAGTCAATAAAACTGTTTAAAAACAAAAAATAAAATGTCAGTAGGCTTAGATGAAGTACCAATGTGTGTACTAAAACAATGCATAGAGATAATACAAGGCCCCTTAACAAATATAATAAATGACTCCTTCACATCATGGATATTTCCAGAGCAGTTAAAACAGGCAAGAGTTGTACCTTTGCTTAAGAAAGGTAATGCAGAAGACATAGAAAATAACCAGCCCATTTCCCTGCTGTCACCATTCTCAAAAATAATAGAAGCAATTATGAAAGACTGATTAATGAATTACCTGAATAAATACAGTCTCATAAGCGAATCACAGTTTGTTTTCTGAAGTGACAAAAATATGCAGTCGGCAATACTAGAATGTACTTGATGCTCTAGATAAAGATGAGTGTGTCACAGGCATATTTTTGGATCTTTCTATGGCCTTTGATACAGTCGACCACAAGGTTTTATTGAATAAATTAGAAGCATTAGGAATAAGAGGGGTAGCTAATGACTGGTTTCAATCATACCTAACAGATAGGGTACAAAGAGTAGAGATAACACATACTTCAAATAGATCTAAACATTTGGTAAAACACTTATCATGACCAAAATACATTAATACACGGGTTCTGCAAGGTAGCATATTAGGACCAATACTATTCCTGATATACGTCAATGATTTTCTCAATAGTGTTACTCGTGGTGAAAAAATTCTCATTGCTGATGACAACAATATTATAGTCACTGAAAAAGCAAGAGAACTCCTCTCGGAGAAAGCAAATGAAACTCCCAGGGAAGTTTACGATTGGTCAATAAGCAATAAAGTGACATTGAACACACAGAAAATTAATGCCATGAATTTCAGTTTGAAGAGGGAAACTGACAGTGTTAAATTAAATATAGATTGCAGCTGTATAGACTATTTAACAAATGCAAAATTTCTAGGAATGAATATTGATTCTCAGTTGAAGTGGTGTGAACACACAAAGCTACTTACAAATCGAATGTTATCAGCATGCTATGCCCTTAGAATCCTATCATGATTGTGTAACATGCAGCGTCTTTTAGTTACATGCTATTCATATGTACATTCCATTCTTAGCTATGACATTCTGTTTTTGAGGAACAAATGCAAAAAATATGAACACAATTTTCAGACTTCAGAAAAGAGCTATAAGAATAGTAACCAAAAATAGTAGTCGATCTCATTGTAAAGATCGGTTCAAAACACTGGGGATTTTAACTGCACCATGTCAATACATTTACCAGTCAGTGGTACACATAAAAAACGACATTGGTAATTACTGCACAAACAGCTCTGCCCATGACCATGGAACAAGTGTTAGACTCAAATTTACCAAGAAAAAATAAACATAAAACTCAAAACAGCATTTTCTACCAAGGAATAAAACTGTACAATAAATTACCAAAACAGATTAAAGGATTTGCAAAAATACGCTTATTTAAAAAGGCAGCTAAAGAGTACCTGTTATGCAATACATTTTATGGACTGAAGGATTACTTGGATACAACAGAAAAGGGGTTTGGTAAAATAAGTGTTATACAAATAAATAATAATTATTATTATAAGACATCCAACATTCCACATAACACCTTCACGCTACATTTCTTCTTTCTTTTTTCCTTTTCTATAAATACTTAGCCCCAAGCTATGCAAAGCACAACACTAATACCTCTTCCTCTTTCTGAGCTCAACGTCTCACTCATTGTAGAGGGATGTTGACTCAGTTTTTAGGGAAAACAAATGGGACGTTGTGGTACAGAAAATGGCTCATGGACCACCGGTGTCGTGTACGTGTGTGTGTGTGTGTGTGTGTGTGTGTGTGTGTGTGTTACGAAACAATGTGTGTATAGTGTGTGCAATGAGATAGCAGTGAATAGTGTGACATTACATTATTTAATAAGTTATTTGTAAAAAAAAAAAGTACTGTATACCATTAGTAAATCTAATGATTTTCTCTAACTAGAAGTCTGTAAATGTATGTGTATACGAATTAGGTTATTTTAAAATGGTGTAAACTTGTAAATACTTTGACATGCTCTATATCCTTGAAAAAAAGGTCTACGGATGAATAAAGCTACTACTACTACCACTACTCCTCGATACATTCGAAAAACCACATGAAAGAAGCTTACTATATGGACAGAGGCTAAACAGAGAAAATTTTGTACAAATCTCAGGAATAGTTTATGAGAAAAAGGTACATACGAGGGTCGTTCAATAATTAATGCCCCACAGTTTTTTTAAAAAAAGCCATTAATATACATGGACAAACGTCCTCGTTGGTGGTTCACATTTGATGTTTGTTCTGTGCGCCCGTGAAGTTTCGAACCGTTCTGGCAGATGGCAGAGCCGTAGTACAGCGTCAAAATGGTGTCTACATACGTCTCACGTTACAAACAGCGTGCTGTTACTGAAGTCTTGTATGCAGAAAAAGAAACCATGGTGAACATCCATAAACGTTTGTGTGCAGTGTATGGCGATGCTGCAGTTGACAGGAGTACAGTTGGGCGATGGGTACAGAAAGTTACAGCCTCAGGAAATGCTGAAACAGAGCTCCATCATCAGCCACTCTCGGTACGTTCTGTCGCAGCCACCGCTACAGACATACTGAATAGTGCGGATGTCATTATTCGTGCCTATCGGCGCATCACAACTACACAATTGGCTATACAGTTGTCGATCACTGTTGGAAGTGCGTCTGCAATGATCGAGACTGTCGGATATCCAAAGAGGTGCTCACGATGATTCCAAGAACGCTGATAGCGGTCCACAAGATTAAAAAACGGCCATTTGATCTGAATTGTTGGAGCGTTTTGAGACCGACGGAGAGGCCTTTGTGTCACGGATAGTTACGGGGGACGAAAGCTGGGTGCACCACTTTGCACCGGAAACAAAATGGCAGTCCATGGAGTGCCATCGTCCTCATTCACCACAAAAGAAGGAATTCAAGACAACCCCCTCTGCCGGAAAAGTCATGATGACAGTCTTCTGGGATTGTAATGGCGTCATTCTCATGGATGTGATGCGAAGAGGGTCAACCATGAATTCAGAGTCATACATGAAGAGTCTGAGTAAACTCAAGAACCGTTTACGAAGTGTTCGATCGGCCAAAAATCCAGCAGAAACCTTGCTCCAGCACGATAATGCATGCCCTCGCCCAAATGTGAGAACCAGGGAACACATCGCCAAACTGGGTTGGATATCATTTCCTCATCTATCCTACAGTTTAGACTTGGCACCGTCGGACTTCCATCTCTTTGGGCCGCTTATAGATTCTCTACGGGGAGCACACTTTGAAGACGACGAGAGTATCAGTCATACGGTGAAAACATGGCTACGCCTACAGGACAAGAGCTTTTACCAGCAGGGAATACATGCTCTTGCACAACGTTTGTGTACGGCCATACAACGTGATGGAGACCACGTAAAAAAACAATACATGGACAAGACATGTTGATGTATATTGTCACCAAATTTTGACTCTTAATAATAAATATGGTCTGAGAAAAAAATGTGGGGCATTTATTATTAAACGACCCGCCGTATAAAATTTTTAACTCTATTAAAAAAGTTAAATATATATAATCAAAAGAAATTACCAGTAAATGTGTTAATTTCATTTCAAGCATGGTATAAAATTTCAGAATTGTGGATTTGGTACATGAGTGTCTGTCAACGTCGCCCGTTAAGTCTCAATTGCAGAGCAGTCACGCAGGTGTAGATGTACGGTGAGTTTTAGACATAAATTTTACTCCCGATTTCCAGCTGGTTGCTACACTTACGCTGTAATCCACGGTGCGGCAGCGGTGCCCTACTGAAGCACTGCGCTGTGGCTTTGCGTGCCCTGTGGCTGGCCTAGGCAGGGTGGACCGGCAGAAGCCCGGCAGTCGGTTCCTCGCTGGTCGCGTGGCGAGGCGACGGGGCGGTGACAGCGGCGCGCCGACTCGGCGCTAATGGGCGCGTCTGCTCGCCAAACGAGCCGCGAAACAGCCGGGGGCCGCCGGCGCACACACGCCACACACATGCAACGTCACGCGGTCACGCCTCCGGCAATTAGGCCGCCTTCCTGTGGCACTTGGCGACAGCGCGCCGTCACAACACAGGGCCTCCGCTAACTGGTCTGCGCGTAACGCACGTACACGTCGGCTGCCACCGAGGACCAGATGTTAAACATCTACGGACGACCTCGACAAATTTGAAACGTTTACAGTACATTACTGTATCGTAGCGAGAAGCATTTTCTCACAGTTCCCGTCCGTAGTAGATTTGTGACGCTTCAGACTAAAAGCATAGGAAGTTGCACTCCACTGTGAAAATTTCTTCAGCTACTTGAACAGTTGCATCTTTGGAGTACTGTATAACGTGGACTCGCGTATTTGAGCCGTTGATATTTATTGTTACTGAACTTGAAAAACGTAAGTTATCAAATTTAAATAAGTACAATATTACATGGTGCAGGTAATTTTTAGGTATATCTGAATAATTATAGTAATTGACGGAAAGTCATCGAGTAGAACAGAAGTGATTTCAGGCGTTCCCCATGGAGAAGAAATAAAAACTTTGAGGTTCGCCGATGACATTGTAATTCTGTCAGAGACAGCAAGGGACTTGGAACAGTAGTTGAACGGAATGGACAGTGTCTTGAAAGGAGGGTATAAGATGAACATCAACAAAACCAAACGAGGATAATGGAATGTAGTCGAATTAAATCGGGTGATGCTGAGGGAATTAGATTAGGAAATGAGACACTTAAAGTAGTAGAGGAGTCTTGCTATTTGGGGAGCAAAATAACTGATGATGGTCGAAGTAGAGAGGATATAAAATGTAGACTGGCAATGGCAAGGAAAGCGTTTCTGAAGAAGAAAAATTTGTTATCATCGAGTATAGATTTAAATGTCAGGAAGTCATTTGTGAAAGTATTTGTATGGAGTGTAGCCATGTATGGAAGTGAAACGTGGACGATAAATAGTTTAGACAAGAAGGGAATAGAAGCTTTCGAAATGTGGTGCTACAGGAGAACGCTGAAGATTAGATCGGTAGATCACATAACTAATGAGGAGGTATTGAATAGAATTGGGGAGAGGAGGAGCTTGTGGCACAACTTGACTAGAAGAAGGGATCGGTTGGTCGGACATGCTCTGAGACATCGAGGGATCACCAAGTTAGTATTGGAGGGCAGCGTGGAGGGTAAAAATCGTAGAGGGAGACCAAGAGATGAGTACACTAAGCAGATTCAGAAGGATGTAGGCTGCAGTAGGTACTGAGTGCTAAAAGGAACTCGTCAAACTTCGGTTACACGATAAATCAGTCTAACCTAAAAGCTGTAAATTCAACTAAATACCTAGGTATTACAATTACGAACAACTTAAATTGGAAAGAACACATAGAAAATGTTGTGGGGAAGACTAACCAACGGCTGCGTTTTATTGGCAGGACACTCAGAAAATGTAACAGACCTACTGAGGAGACTGCCTACACTACACATTTCCGTCCTCTTTTAGAATACTGCTGCGCGGCGTGGGATCCTTACCAGGTAGGACTGACGGAGTACATCAAAAATGTTCAAAGAAAGGCAGCACGTTTTGTATTATCGCGAAATATGGGAGAGTGTGACACAGAAATGATACAGGATTTGGGCTGGAAATCATTAAAAGAAAGGCGTTTTTCGTTGCGACGGAATCTTCTCACGAAATTCCAATCACCAGCTTTCTCCTCCGAATGCGAAAATACCACACCGACCTACACAGGGCAATAGAATAAGGGAAATCAGAGCTAGTACGGAAAGATATAGGTGTTCATTCTTTCCTCGCGCTACACGACATTAGAATAATAGAGAATTGTGAAGGTGGTTCGATGAACCCTCTGCCAGGCACTTAAATGTGATTTGCAGAGTATCCATGTAGATGTAGATGTAGAATGATTTTTATAGACATTATTCCTAGAATTTCTAAGCTTATTTTTTTAAACGCTACGAATTCGTCATCTTAGGCATTCGAAGGCAAACTAATCTTCTTATACGTAATGAATCCTAGAGTATTTTATGGGAAAAAGAGAATTACTCTATCTCGTGGTACGGGAAGAGAGAGAGAGAGAGAGATGACTGTTTCATCGGTGTCTCCTCTAGTGATACCAGTCAGTAAGGTGAACCAGTGTTATACGAAGGGCAAAGAACGGCTGGAAGCTGAGTGTCCGTCTATTATTCTTCTTTATGTCAAGAGTGGATTTATTAAATTCACTGACTGCATTACGCAGAATCAAATCAGGTCAAAGAAGTACTACCATCGGATACTTTTTCACTTACGTGATATGATGGTAATAAATGCACTGTTACTTCACATTGTCATGTACCCTACTGGAAGCTATATTCGGGGAACGCTAGGCCCAGGACTGTGGAAAGAGAAGATCTCTACGACGTGCATTCAAGTTCTAAGGCCTCCGATTTTTTTCTAATTAACTACTCACCCGAAATCGATGAAACTGGCGTTACTTCTCGACGTAATCGCCCTGCAAACGTACACATTTTTCACAACGCTGACGCCATGATTCCATGGCAGCGGCGAAGGCTTCTTTAGGAGTCTGTTTTGACCATTGGAAAATCGCTGAGGCAATAGCAGCACGGTTGGTGAATGTGCGGCCACAGAGAGTGTCTTTCATTGTTGGAAAAAGCCAAAAGTCACTAGGAGCCAGGTCAGGTGAGTAGGGAGCATGAGGAATCACTTCAAAGTTGTTATCACGAAGAAACTGTTGCGTAACGTTAGCTCGATTTGCGGGTGCGTTGTCTTGGTGAAATAGCACACGCGCAGCCCTTCCCGGACGTTTTTGTTACAATGCAGGAAGGAATTTGTTCTTCAAAACATTTTCGTAGGATGCACCTGTTACCGTAGTGCCCTAGTGCCCTTTGGAACGCAATGGGTAAGGATTACGCCCTCGCTGTCCCAGAACATGGACACCATCATTTTTTCAGCACTGGCGGTTGCCCGAAATTTTTTTGGTGGCGGTGAATCTATGTGCTTCCATTGAGCTGACTGGCGCTTTGTTTCTGGATTGAAAAATGGCATCCACGTCTCATCCATTGTCACAACCAACGAAAAGAAAGTCCCATTCGTGCTGTCGTTGAGCGTCAACATTGCTTGGCAACATGCCACACGGGCAGCCGTGTGGTCGTCCGTCAGCATTCGTGGCACCCACCTGGATGACACTTTTCGCATTTACAGGTCGTCATGCAGGATTGTGTGCACAGAACCCACAGAAATGCCAACTCTGGAGGCGATCTGTTCAACAGTCATTCGGCGATCCCCCAAAACAATTCTCTCCACTTTCTCGATCATGTCGGCAGACCGGCTTGTGCGAGCCCGAGGTAGTTTCGGTTTGTTGTCACACGATGTTCTGCCTTCATTAAACTGTCGCACCCACGAACGCACTTTCGACACATACATAACTCCATCACCACATGTCTCCTTCAACTGTCGATGAATTTCAATTGGTTTCACACCACGCAAATTCAGAAAACGAATGATTACACGCTGTTCAAGTAAGGAAAACGTCGCCATTTTAAGTATTTAAAACAGTTGTCATTCTCGCCGCTGGCGGTAAAATTCCATCTGCCGTACGGCGCTTCCATCTCTGGGACGTATTGACAATGAACGCGGCCTCATTTTAAAACAATGCGCATGTTTCTATCTCTTTCCAGTCCGGAGAAAAAAAATCGGAGGCCTTAGAACTTGAATGCACCTCGTAAACTGAAGTGAGAGAAGATGCCATGCCACTGTTTTATGCTCGATAACACGGCACCCAAGGCCATCAGGGAAGAACTAAGTGAGTTAAGCTGTTGATTCTGACAATAAACAGTGAGAGCAGCTACCATTGGATAGTTTACATAAATTCTGTAACGGGAGAGCAAAACTTGATCGGGTGTACGCGGAGAAGGCCTGATTGACTGAGACTCGAAGTAGGATAAATGGTGAGAGTCAGAAGTCACGTGTTTCTGAGCTTAATTACTAAAAACCTACATAATTAGTTAATTATATTAAAACTGAGTATGGAAGAGAGATATTCGCATTGGTAGAATGAGTGTGACTGGCCAGCTCTTGAAAGAATCAGTGACAGGATCAAAATCGTGCATAAGGTTTACAGTCGAAAAGATATAGCAGAAATTCTGCCTTCTGCTGTGAGGGCTGTGTAGAACGTACTTAGATCCGAAACTCGTCAGGGAACACTTCAATTGAAAGAGGAATCTCGATTTCAGGTTCTTTGGGAGGGAATCCTTTGGTGCAGGTCGGATGACTTAGAATTTTTCGATTTCCACAGCTGCCACTTGCTGGCACCGGTAAGACTAATTATGGCGGGCAACCGCAGGGTTCGCAAACTAATTTATAGGTTGTACGTGAAGATTTCTGATTAACATTAGGGGTTTCAAAGTTTTCATTCAAAAAAGTGTAAGAGGAATCCACTAGCTCAACATGTACTCAGTCAAGGTAGTGGATGCATACATGATTCTTTTTGTAATTCTTTCTTTTCTCTCTGATTAACATTCAGCAGTCACTGTGGGACTTAGCTTTTCCCCAAAACTAGTGATGAATTTAACGTATTCACCTCAGATTCGATACCCAGTCTTTGTCAAGGTGCTGAAATTTTGATGCTACTGTAGACATTTTTAGTATTTAACGATAACAATTTCGTGTTTTTGTAGACCTGCGTTTAACATGAAATCTATAGGAAATTGAAATAATAAGGGTTTTATAGTGACCATTGATTCATTCAGTAGGTTGGTGAACTTCCTATTTTTATCACCTTGTGTGTTACACCAGCCATGTTTCATATTTTCCAAGACCACCCCTATTTAGTAAATTCAGTTCATTGTGGTATCCATTGTTTGACAGCCGTAATTAATTTCACATGGAGCTATAGGGAGCGAACTGATTGGCATTAAGGTCACCCAGTACACATATTTCTGACATACGTAGGGTTATGTCTACGGCTCAGCCATAATATAACAGTGACAAGGTGTAAAACTTTTCTTCGGTTACTGCTGGTTAAGATCCTTTTACGACCAGTATTCAAATGCAGGAACCCTGTTGATGGTGCTCATAGTGATGCAGTCAACAGTATAAATCCATCAGTGAATAAACACACTAATAAACCAAGACAGAACCTCCCGACTGAAGGCTGCCTGGTACGTTCATGTCATGTGATGTGGCCATGAAAATATGTAAGTGGAGCATAGACAAGTGAGGAATCATTCTAGCTACGATACAGGCCACAAATGCGGAAATCCATTGACGTAAGAGATTGTGGCAAGTGGTGGAATGTTATAGTCCAGTGCCTGGGGACAAGCATCTCGTAAAGGGCGATGCTGTCCGCTTGTCTGCGAGCTGCTGAAACCACAAGCAGGTGAAAAGGTGTATGACGTCCATCATAGACCGTGGAGCTCAGAGCTCAGAGCATTGCCCACTCTGTCAAGTACGGCAGATGGCCATCTGTGGCTGAGCTGTAAACAGAATAGTGCTGGTGGAGGCACTGGTGTTTCGGAACACAACATACAGCGTATGGTGTTCAACATTGGGCTCTACATCACGTAACTCCTATGTATCCCCATGTTGACCCACCATCATCGTGAATTACGGTTGCAGTGAGGTTGGAATCATCGACATTCGACTCTGGATCAACGGAAATGTGTCGCCTGGTCAGGTGAATCAGTTTTCGATAAAGCAGGTGGTCGGTCGCGTCCACATGTGTTGTCATCAAGGAGAACTGCTGCTCAAAACAATCACCACACCAAGGACACGGGCTGGTGGAGGTAGTATTATGCTGTGGAGAACATTCATCTGGGTTTGAATGAAAACTGTGATAGCAATCACAGCCACCTCGGCAGCTATAGATGATTTGAACATTATTGCAGACCACATTCAACCACTCACGGCTCATGTCTTCGCTGACATCGCCAGAATACTGAACGGTGGTTTAAGTAGCATGATGATGGACTTGAAGAACGGGCTCTACTTTATTTCACTCTATGTATTCCGTCATTCGGACACATACAATTAGGGCACTTACATAAAGTTATGAACGCACTGTAATGGATAGGATGTTTATTAAAGATGGTTGACAGTGACTGCGTATTGAATTCGTTGGTAGGTAATTGTACGGAGTAATCTGCGGTGACGGGAAGGAGCTTAGGTTTTGCTGGATAGCTGTGGCTGCTGTGATAACGTAGATTTTCCCGGCGTATCAAATACTGATGATTTTCACGGGTTTGCAGCCGGGTTCCATCGTCCTGACGACAACACGATATTTCGGCGGACCATCTGGCCGCCATCTTCAGGTGAGAGTGAGTGCACAATCACGCCGGAACTGAAGAGACCTCATTTCGGCGGCTCCTTTGGAGGAGTCTTCATTGCTAATTGGTCAGCTCTTGGATGACAAAACTAGTGAGCTGTGTCGCCATGTATTGACATCGACGTATTTTTTATTTAATGAAGCAATTTTTGAACAAACTGACGGCGTGGCTATGGGGAATCCTCTATCCCCTATTGTCGCCAATCTCTTTATGGAAGATTTTGAGCATTTGGCACTTAGGACATCTTCTCTTAAACCAACATGTTTTTTGAAATACGTGGATGATATTTTTATCGTTTGGCCACATGGAATGGGATCTCTTCATCGATTTTTAGATCATTTTAACTGCCTTCATCCACGAATGGATGGAAATTGAAAAAGATGGCAAATTACCTTTTTTTGGATATCTTAGTACATAAGAAAGAAAATGGGACTCTGGGACACAGTGTATACCGTAATCCTACGCATATGGACCGCTACCTCCATGCCACAAGTTGTCATCCACAACATTAAGTTTTACGCACACTGGTCAAGAGGGTTTATGCTGTTTCGGATTCCGATAACTTGAAACAGGAGTTGGATCACATTAAGGTTGTTTTTTTAGGAAGAATGGGTATTCTGATCACCATATTACTCGTGCTTTTCAATTTGGACCCCCACGAGAACCAACGGTGGACACTCCCAACTCAGTTGCTTTTTTACCCTTCGTGGGAAGTATTTCTTCGGAAATTTCAAGAATCCTCAGGAAACATGATATTAAAAGTGTCTTTATGCCTTTGGCCAAAACTAGATCCCTTCTTGAACCGGTTAAAGATGATTGGGGCTGAGGAAGCCTGGGGTATACAAGATTCCCTGTCACTGCGGAAAGACCTACAATGGACAGACTGTTCGTACAGTGCAAGATCGATGTGTGCAACATCAACGGCATACACGTCTGCTCCAGTCGGAAAAATCAGCCGTTGCTTAATAAAGGGCACAATATGTCGTATAATGAGACGCAAATTATTGCCTCGGCTTCCCGTTACTGGGACTGCGTATTGAAAGAATCAGTTGAAGTACGTCTGTCTGATGATATTATTAATAGAGATAAAGGTTTTCCTTTAAGTAAGACGTGGAATCCTATTTTAACACAGATAAAACAACAACGGTCTGGTTTCCGACAGGTTGCATTTTAATTTTGCGATTCCTCGCTTTTGACAGTTTTCACAGCTGGCGCTGCTGCAATTCTTCGCCTCACAGAGGGCAGCTCTCCCGTTGCTCGCGCACGCGCAACGGCCAATACCCGCGGTATAAAGGAGCCGCCGAATCTGAGGTCTCTTCAACCCTCACCGCCCCGCCCTGCCTCCACAGGCCGTCCTCCTCCTTCGAGAGTCCCGCCGCCTCTACCACTCCTTTCTCCACACTCGTGACCGGGATACACTTACCCGCCACCGGCAATTACAACGACACATCCGCAACCTGCTTACAGCGAAGCAACGCCATGCCTGGCGCCAGACATGTACACAACTCAACACCACGCTCCCCATAAACTCTTCCAAGTATTGGTCTGCTTTCCACCGCCTTACTGGGACCCGCCCCACCTCCCAGTACCATCTCCTCCTTAATGACCGTCCCTTTCCTGACAACCTCAGTAAGGCCAACCACTTTGCCTCTCACCTCTCCGATGTTTTTTCCATTCCAGATGATTCCCACATTGATTATTCCCTCTTCCCTGACGTCATGGGCCGTACGAATACCTCTGTCCCTCCCCTTGCTCCTAGCTTCCAGTACTTGGGCCACACACCACCATCTGAACTTAACACTCCCATCACTACACAGGACATCAGCCTCACACTCCGCACTAAACGCAACACTGCTCCCAGCCACGACTGCATTACCTACCGCCACCTCAAACACTGCCCTCCCTCCTTCCTTTCAGTCCTTGCCACCCTCTACAATGTCATCCTGGCCACTGGCTTCTACCCCGACCTGTGGAAAACCTCCCATATACTGATGTTCTCCAAACCCAAGAAGCCTCCATCTGATGCCTCTTCCTATCGTCCTATCTGTCTCACATCGGTGTTCAGCAAGCTCTTGGAATCCATCCTTTCCCGGCGCATCCATCACCACCTCCACCAAAACCACCTCCTCCCCAACACCCAATGTGGCTTTCGACCTTCCTTCTCTGCTGATGACCAACTCCTCCACCTCACTCATCTCCTCTCCCTCCAGCTTAACTCCTGTCGCTCCGCCATTTTTCTCTCCCTTGACCTCGAAAAGGCCTACGACCGTGTCTGGCATCCCGGTCTCCTGTTTAAACTCCAAACCTATGCCCTTCCTATCAACTAAATCCGTCTGATGGCCTCCTTCCTTTCCCACCGCTCCTCCTATGTTACCATCCATCATGCCAATTCCCACACCTTCTACCCCTCTGCGGGTGTGCCCCAGGGCTCCGTCCTCTCCCCTCTCCTCTACCTCCTGTACATGGCAGATATGCCCCAACCCCCCCTCCAGTACACCTCTTGCAATATGCTGATGACACTGCATTCCTCGCCCTCGCTCCTACCCTCCAATGGTCCCAACGCCTTCTCCAGAATCACCTTGACCTTTTTGCTGCATGGTGTAACCAGTGGCTCCTGAAAATCAATCCTTCCAAGACCCAGGCAATCATCGTAGGTCGTACCACTCGCTCCTTCCGGCTCCTGGATTTCTCCCTTACTGTCTGCGCCCGTCCTGTCCGTCTCACCCCCACCCTCACCTACCTTGGCCTCACCATTGACCGTCACCTCACCTGGATCCCTCATCTCCGCTCCATCCAATCCAAAGCCTCCGACTCCTCAAACTCCTCTCTGGCCGGACATGGGGGTTGCACCCCTCTACCATCCTCCACACCTACAAATCCTTAACCCGTCGCATCCTCTGTTATGCCTGTCCTGCCTGGATATCTGCCCCCCCCCCCCCCCAAATTCTATAAGTCCCTCCAGATCCTTGAGCGTCATGCACTCCGCCTCGCCTTCCATATATGCCTCCCGTCCCCCACGCGGATCCTCATTCCTTTCCCCCATCTGCTACTCTTCCTTGAACATATCCGCATCCTCTACACCTCCTGCCACCTTGAACCCCCTCACCCCCTGGTTGCTCCTCTCCTCTCCCATCCCCGCCCCCTGCCATGTCTTCACTGTTGTATCCCCCCTACCCTCCATCTCTACACCCTACATCTCCTTTCCCAAGGTGGCTTCCATCAACTCCCCCTCCTGGATGGTGCCCTCTCTCCCTCCATTTATCCCTCCTATCAACTCTGATCCTCACCCCCCTCCTTTCCTCCGTCCTTTCCCTGGGCCCACTCTTCCTCCCCCCTTCCATCATGTGTTTTCTCCCTGCCTACCCACTCCCTATCTCCTTTCTCTCCCCCCCCCCCTGAGTCCTTTTGTACTCCCCTCCTCTGCCTTCCCCACTCCCTGCCACGTCTGCTCAGCAACCCCCACCCCTCTTCTGGATCCTCCTCTTCCATTGGCTCCTTTCCCCCCTCCTGCTTCACTTTCCCTCTCCTTCCCCCACTTTTTTTCCCGTCATCCGACCAGTTTCCCCCACCTGCTCTCGGGTGTGGTATGTCATATTCGTGCCAACTTTTTAGTGCAGTGTTTAAGTGAGTGTTCAGTGTTGTGCGTCTTTCCACGGTGTTGCGAACAGAAATCATGCTGTCGCTGGGTGTGCATTTTATATCTCTTGCGAACAGAACCCAGACTGTCACCGTGTTTTTTAATTGTCTGTCTATTATTTTTCTGCTTCCTGTGTATTTCATTAGCATCATCAACCCTGTGTTTTATGTTTTATGCTCCAGCATTTTCTGCCATTTTACCTGTAAGTCACCGATTTTATCGCCTACTGTTATTATTTTTTCTTATCTTCATCTTTTTAAAACAAATTCTGTAGGCTGAAGAGCGGCGTAATAAGCTGCTGCCAGCCCGCCCCCTTTAGGGGGAATCGAAACTCAATAAAGGAAAAAAAAATGAGGTCTCTTCCGGCGTGATTGTGCACTCAATCTCACCTGAAGATGGCGGCCAGATGGTCCGCCGAAATATCGTGTTGTCGTCAGGACGATGGAACCCGGCTGTGGCTCCTGCTTGGTGAAGAGAAGCTAGCAGGGCGTAGATGGCAAAAAGGCCGCTTTGTTGGTGCCAGTCGGAGAACAAGGAGGGACGCGGAAGAACGCATATCGCCCTGGCCAATGGAGTCTCTGTTCACTGCTTTCGTGCAGAGGACAGCACGGCAGCAGACAGAGCCACAGAGGGTGGCTCAGCCAGCAGCAGAGTGGAGGAGGGCTCGTAGTGGACCGCAGCGCATTGTCCCCCAGTGGCTTGCGGCAGAACTTTTTACCACTTCTTTTCGCGAAGTCGCGAGGGACCGGAGCGCCGATAATTGTTCTTTGTCGAGGAGAGTGCATACCTCTGATTCTGTAGGTCTCTGCCTAATGTTTCCAGTGGACCTTTCTGAGAGATCAGTGTTTGTTAGACCCACGAAAACATTTCGCCTCTGCGTCTGAAACAGGCCTGCGCGGCACGGCGCCAGACACAATGACGCCGGGATAGCCGTTGTGTTTTTTGAATCACGTTGGCACCCAAGCCGAGCAGCACGGAAAAACAGTGACTTGATTGGGACGCCGGCAACGGAGTTGGAAAACACACCAGTGAAGGAGGACAGAGCGGCCAAAAGTGCCCAGGAGTAGCGAATAGTGGAAAAGGACCACAGATTTTGCTTTTGGCCACAAGGCGCGACGGATCATAAATTTGAGCATTGGTCGCGAGGGAAGACTGATCTAATGTTCAGGTTCGTGGAGAGAGGGACGTACATGCCGGATGAGAGAAACGGACAGAGGTCCACTGTTCAAGTCGACGCAGCGACGCACTGCTGCCATCTTTCAGATCAGCAGTGCTCGATTTGTAAAAAACGGTGTTCCGGTACAGTGACCTTCCAGAAGGCGTTTTTGAACTTTAGACTTCTTAAACCGTTATTTCAACGTTTACCTCACCATTTTAAAATTGTGAATTCAGCTAAGTTTTACATCATTATAACTGCAGCAAGAGAGTTACGTCATCTCAAAATCTGCGGTTCTGATTTTTTTTCGTCAGAGGTACCGTTACGGGTAGGGTAAGCTGTAGGGAGAGACGGGTAAAATACAATATGTACAAGGGTCAAGAGGGAATAATAGGAGTGGTCGACCAAGAACGAAGCGCTCGGGTAATAAAGGGTGTGATCTTTCGCCTCTACTGTTCGATCTACACATGGAAGAAGCAGTAAAAGAAAGATTCAGGAGTGGATTAAAATTCAAGGTGAAAGGATATCAGTGATACGATTCGCTGATAACATTGATATCCTGAGTGAAAGTGAAGAAGGATTACATCATCAGCTGAATGGATAAATAGCCTAATGAGTACAGAATACAAATTGAGGGTAAATCGAAGAAACACGAAAGTAATGAGAAGTAGCGGATGTGAGAACAGCGCGAAACTTAACATCAGGATTGATGGTCACGAAGTAGATGAAGTTAAGGAATTCTGCTACCTAGGCAGCAAACTAACCAGAATAACCAGAACTGGCAAAAAGGGCATTCCTGGCCGAAGTAGATGAAGTTAAGGAATTCTGCTACCTAGGCAGCAAACTAACCAGAATAACCAGAACTGGCAAAAAGGGCATTCCTGGCCAAGAGAAGTCTACAAGTATCAAACATAGGCCTTAATTTAAGAAATAAATTTCTGAGAATATACAGGGTGTTACAAAAAGGTACGGCCAAATTTTCAGGAAACATTCCTCACACACAAAGAAAGAAGGTATGTTATGTGGACATATGTCCAAACGCTTACTTTCCATGTTAGAGCTCATTTTATTACTTCTCTTCAAATCACATTAATCATGGAATGGAAACACACAGCAACAGAACGTACCAGCGTGACTTCAAACACTTTGTTACAGGAAATGTTCAAAATGTCCTCCGTTAGCGAGGATACATGCATCCACCCTCCGTCGCATGGAATCCCTGATGCGCTGATGCAGCCATGGAGAACGGCGTATTGTATCACAGCCGTCCACAATACGAGCACGAAGAGTCTCTACATTTGGTGCCGGGGTTGCGTAGACAAGAGCTTTCAAATGCCCCCATAAATGAAAGTCAAGAGGGTTGAGGTCAGGAGAGCGTGGAGGCAATGGAATTGGTCCGCCTCTACCAATCCATCGGTCACCGAATCTGTTGTTGAGAAGCGTACGAACACTTCGACTGAAATGTGCAGGAGCTCCATCGTGCATGAACCACATGTTGCGTCGTACTTGTAAAGGCACATGTTCTAGCAGCACAGGTAGAGTATCCCGTATGAAATCATGATAACGTGCTCCATTGAGCGTAAGTGGAAGAACATGGGGCCCAATCAAGACATCACCAACAATGCCTGCCCAAACGTTCACAGAAAATCTGTGTTGATGACGTGATTGCCCATTTGCGTGCGGATTCTCGTCAGCCCACACATGTTGATTGTGAAAATCTACAATTTGATCACGTTGGAACGAAGCCTCATCCGTAAAGAGAACATTTGCACTGAAATGAGGATTGACACATTGTTGGATGAACCATTCGCAGAAGTGTACCCGTGGAGGCCAATCAGCTGCTGATAGTGCCTGCACAGGCTGTACATGGTACGGAAACATCTGGTTCTCCCGTAGCACTCTCCATACAGTGACGTGGTCAACGTTACCTTGTACAGCAGCAACTTCTCTGGCGCTGACATTAGGGTTATCGTCAACTGCATGAAGAATTGCCTCGTCCATTGCAGGTGTCCTCGTCGTTCTAGGTCTTCCCCAGTCGCGAGTCATAGGCTGGAATGTTCCGTGCTCCCTAAGACGCCGATCAATTGCTTCGAACGTCTTCCTGTCGGGACACCTTCGTTCTGGAAATGTGTCACGATACAAACGTACCGCGCCACGGCTATTGTCCCGTGCTAATCCATACATCAAATGGGAATCTGCCAACTCCGCATTTGTAAACATTGCACTGACTGCAAAACCACGTTCGTGATGAACACTAACCTGTTGACGCTACGTACTGATGTGCTTGATGCTAGTACTGTAGAGCAATGAGTCGCATGTCAACACAGGCACCGAAGTCAACATTACCTTCCTTCAAATGGGCCAACTGGCGGTGAATCGAGGAAGTACGGTACATACTGACGAAACTAAAATGAGCTCTAACATGGAAATTAAGCGTTTCCGGACACATGACCACATAACATCTTTTCTTTATTTGTTTGTGAGGAATCTTTCCTGAAAGTTTGGCCGCACCTTTCTGTAAGACCCTGTATATTTGGAGTACATTATCGTATGGTAGTGAAACATGGACTGTGGAAAAACCGGAACAGAAGGGAATCGAAGCATTTAAGATGTGGCGTTACAGACGAATTTGAAAACTAGGTAGGCTGATAAGGTAAGGAATGAGGAGGTTCTGAGCAGAATCGGAGAGGAAAGGTATACGTAGAAAACCCTGATAAGGAGTAGGGGGGATGATAAGACATCTGTTAAAACATCAGGGAATGACATCCGTGGTACTAGAGCGAGCTATAGAGGGCTGAAAATGTAGGGGAGGACAGAGATTGGAATACACCCAGCAAATAATTGAGGACGTACGTTGTAAGTACTATTCTGATACGAAGAGGTTGGCACAGGAGAGGAATTCGTGGCGGGCCGCATCAAACCAGTAAGAAGACTGATGACTCAGAAAAAGAGAACCGGTACGTGGAACCGGATCGTACAATCAGAAATCAAGACCTTTAGACCACTAAATGTTTATGGAGAGCATTTCGCAGCTCCTGCATATTAGGCATATTAAGGCAAATTTTCACCATCTGCACCATGCTCTTTGAAACAGCAACAAGTCGCTATCCGACTTAAGCATATTGTGGTAGCCTGCAGCTCTGCAGTTCACAATAACAGTCTAATGAAATAATTACAGTCAAATTCCGTTGTCCACAGTTAAAGTTGGGCTTAAAGATAATTTTTCACCCTCTCCCCAACGTTGTCAAGTGCACATCAGTACATCCTTCATTTTTATTCGACAGGAGTTTGAATGTAATCGATGTTGTTTATGCAACCGATGTTCAGTGTTTTTTTTTCGTTTTGGTAATAAATCTGTCGTTTTTTGAATGTCATCTCTAATTCCATTAGACACTATTCCTTTGCTCATTTATTAAAATAATTTATTTATATGGGGAATAATAGGTGTTGTCTTCGAATGTAATACGTCGTGTCAACTTCAGTTTCACTGCTCAGTGCCAGACATTGTCATTTACACATACAGGGTGTTTCACAATTTATGTTACACACGTCTAGAGGTTATAGAGGGGACTTAAGAGATCAAGTTTTACACAGAAATCCATGTCCGAAAACGGTTCATTTCCATGTTACAAAGAAAAAAAGAGCTACCCAGTCGGGGATAGATGTTTCTTGTCGTTTGGTTGGTAGGCTACCCACATACATGAATGGTACGGTGATGTGATTTCACGTGATGTTCTCTGTTACCATCTGCCTTGTTTTCGTGCTTCCCTGTGATGCGTCAGCTAACATCATAGTGACTAGTACTGCAGTAACAGGATGCTTGGATACATGTTGACAGAGTACACCGATATGTTGTTAACAGGATGCCTGGATACAAGTTCACAGAGTACACCGATATGTTGTTAATTTACGGTGAAACTCGCCGTAATGGAAGAGAGGCTCAAGTCCTGTACCACGAGTACTTTCCAAAGCGTGTGACTCCATCTCATCCCATGTCTGCCAGAGTAGAACAACAGCTGCGGGAAAGTGGGAGACTCACAAGCGACAGAGCAAACTTTGGTGCTCTAAGAGGGCAGCGCATTGTCGAGCTGCAAAAGGAACCATCGACGAGTACTCGAGCCACTGCACGAGGCTTGCACGTGCTTCACTCGTCTGTTTGGCGTGCTCTCCATTGGCAGCAACTCCACCCATATCACCGTCAGAAGGTACATGCCATACTCCCGACAGATTTTGTGCCACGCGCCATTGTCTGTACTTCGTTTTTACACCGTTGTGTGGATTGTCCTCAGTTTCCAATGCGAATTTTGTTCACCTACGAAGCGCATTTCAACAGAGAAGTCTTCCCAATGCTCGAAGTAGATACATTTGGGATCAATAAAACCCCAAAGACAAATGTACACGAAGGTTTCAGCACACCTTTAGCATCAATGTCTGCGCATCTGCGATGTTCGTGTAATTGGGCCTTACATCGTCCCCCCCCCCCCCCCTACACACACACACACACACACACACACACACACACACACACACACATCACGGGTGCAAGGTAATTGATATTTCAGCAACAAGTGCTGGCGGAATTTTTGGAAGATGTGCCATTGGACATTTGGCACGAATTGTTGTTCCAGCATGATAGCGCAGTAGTACATTTTGTAGTTCGCGTCCAAAAGCGTCTGAAAGTAGTCGACGGGGACATGTGGATCGGTCGAGAGAGACCACGTGCTGGGCCACCAAGATCCCCAGATTTAACTCCTTTGCAGTTTTTCCTGTGGCGCGACATCAAGAGTCCTGTTTACAAGATCCCTGTCCAGTCTTGCCTGGCAACGAGTTCTTACATCGACTTCACAATAATTCTCTATTATTTCACTCTCGAACAGCGCGCGGAAAAAACGAACACGTATAGCTTTCCGTGCGAGCTCTAATTTCCCTTATTTTATTATGGTAATTGTTTATTTCTATGTAGGTCAGCGTCAACAAAATATTTTTGCATTCGGAGGTATGTCAATTCGTGAGCAGATTCCGCTGCAACGAAAAACGCCTTTGTTTTAATGATGTCCATCCCAAGTCCTGTATGATGTCCGTGAGACTCTCCTACAAAACGTGACGCTCTTCGTTGAACATTCTCGACGTGTTCCGTTAATCCTGTCTACGTAGTAAGGATCGCAGACCGCGCGGCAGTATTCAAAAAGTGGAAGAACGATCGTAGTGTGGGAAATCTCTCTAGCAGATCTGTTACGCCTTCTAAGTGTTCTGCCAATAAAACACAATCTTGGTTTGGCTTCCCCACAAAATTTTCTATGTGTTCTTTCCAATTTAAATTGTTCGTAATTGCGATTCGTAGGTATTTAGTTGAATTTACGGCCTTTAGATTAGCTGATTTTTCCTGTAACCGAAGTTTAAGGGATTCCTCTTAGCACTCCTGTGGATGGCTTCATAATTTTTAATATTTAGGTTATTTATTGTCAATTTCCAATTCTCACACCAATCAGATGTCTTTTCTAAATCGTATTGCAGTTTGTTTTGATCTTGTGATGAGTTTAATAGACGACAAACGACAGCATAATCTGCAAAAAAAACCTAAGACGGTTGTTCAGATTGTCTCCTAAATCGTTTATGTAGATAAGGAACAGCAAAGAGTCTATAGCACTAACTTGTGGAACGCCAGAAATCACTTCTATTTCACTCGATTATTCTACTCGATGACTTTCCGTCATTTCCTACGAACTGTGACCTATCTGTCAGTAAATCACGAGTCCAGTCACCTAACTGAGACAATATTCCATTATCAAGTAATTTCATGCTTCCTTGGGCATGGGTGTGTGTGTTGTTCTTAGCGTAAGTTAGTTTAAGTTAGATTAAGTGGTGCGTAAGCTTAGGGGTCGATGTCCTCGGCAGTTTGGTACGGTACCATAGAAACTTACTACATATTTCCACTACCACCACTACAAGCCACAGTGTCAAAAGCTTTTTGGAAGTCTATAAATACGGAATTAATTACAAACTCCTTGTTGATAGCACTCAACACTTCGTGTGTGTAAAGAGCTAGCTGTGTTTCACAAGAACAATGTTTTCTAAATCCGTGTTGACTACGTGTTAATAGATCGTTATCTTCGAGGCAATTCATAATGTTTTAACAAAACGTATGTTCACAAATCCTGCTGCATATCGACGTTAACGATGTGGACCTGTAATTTAGTGGATTACTTCTACGAGCTTTCTTGAACATTGGTGTGACCAGCACAACTTTGCAGTCTTTGGGTGCAGAACTTTCGTCGAGTGAGCCATTGTATACGATTGTTAAGTGCGGAGCTATTGCATCAGCATACTCTGAAAGGAACCTAACTAGTATACAGTTCGGCCCAGAAGACTTGCTTTCATTAAGTGACCGTGTTGGAGGATCTGCTTGCCGGGATCACGACTGTGGCAGAAGTGATTAACCACACACCGCTGAAGGGTGTATAATAATTACGTGTTGTTTATGGCTGTGTATAATGATTGTGTGTTATTCATGGCTGTCCAAAGCAGAGATCCGGCAGAAAAATATGTAAAGACTTCTTATAGGTTAAGTGGACATATTAGACACTTTGACTCGTTACACCACACTACTAAGAAGTGGCAGCACTCAAACATGGAGGCCAATGACCAGTGGAGTTTGGGCAGTAGCAGTCAGCACTTCGACAGATCAACGACCGAGCAGACGGGAGGTGCTTCCAGGGAGAGCAACGACCAGCGCAGTTGACATATCAGCAGTCAGTGCTCCAGGAACTGTCAGCATACTGAACTCACGTGCGTGACGAGGACGACAGGATAATGCGTGAACATGCTGGCACAGAGGTAAAACAAGGAAAGCCGGCAGAGATCAACGATCGAAGAGTCGATCACCGCCCTATAAACCTCGCGACATTGGCGGAAACACAGAATAAATATCTCTGGCAAACGGGCATGAGGGTGTCATTTGAGGGGAGAAAGACGAGACGAAGAAACGTCGCCCGACGGACCGGTGGTTAGTCAGCGGATCTCTTACTTCACTGCAACGACCAGCCGCTACGCTGCTCCACGGAAGATGTCGGTACCGCGGCAATACGTCAAGGCAGAAGATGTCATCCCATTTTTTTTTCTTTTGCTTCTTCATCAGTCTTCTGACTTGTTTGATGCGGCCCGCCACGAATTCCTCACCTGTGCTGACCTCTTCATCTCAGAGTACCACTTGAAACCCAAGTCCTGAATTATTTGCTGGATGTATTCCAATCTCTGTCTTCCTAAACAGTTTTTGGCCAAACAGCTCCATCTAGTACCATGAAAGTCATTCCCTCATATCTTAACAGGTGTCCTGTCATCCTGTCCATTCTCCTTATCAAAGTTTTACACATATTCCTTTCCTCTCCGATTCTGTGCACAACTTCCTCACTCCTTACTTTATCAGTCCACGTAATTTTCAACATTTGTCTGTAGCACCGCATCTCAAATGTTTCGATTCTCTTCTGTTTAGGTTTTCCCACAGTCCATGTTTCACTACCATACAACACTGAATTTGGGACGTACATTCTCAGAAATTTCTTCCTCAAATTAAGGCTGATATTTGATATTAGTAGACTTCTCTTGGCCAGGAATGCCCTTTTTGCCAGTGCTAGTACGCTTTTGATGTCCTTCTTGCTGTGTCCGTCATTGGTTATTTTACTGCCTAGGTAGCAGAATTTCTTAACTTCATCTACGTCGTGACCATCAATCCGGATTTTAATTTCCTGGCTGTTCTCATTCCCACTACTTTTGATTACTTTCGTCTTTCTTCGATTTGCTCTCAATTCATACCGTGTTCTCACTAGACTGTTCATTCCGTTCAGCAGATCATGTAACTCCTCTTTACTTTCACTCAGGATAGCAATGTCATCAGCGAATAGTATCACTGATATCCTTTCACCTTGAATTTTAATTCCACTCCTGAACCTTTTTTTTTTTTATTTCCACCATTGCTTCCTCGAACATCTTGCGCTATTTTAAAATGTCGAACGAATTTTCCAGATCGACAAATCCTATGAACGTATCTCGATTATTCTTTAGTCTTGCTTCCATTATTAACCGCAACGTCAGAATTGTCTCTCTCGTGCCTTTACTTTTCCTAAAGCCAAACTGATAGTCTTTTAGCGCATCCTCAATTGTCTTTTCCATTCTTCTGTATATAATTCTTGTAAGCATCTTGGTTGCATGAACTGTTAAGTTGATTCTGCGATAATTCTCGCACTTGTCAATTCTTGCCGTCTTCGGAATTGTGTCGATGATGCTTTTCCGAAAGTCACACTCATACATTCTACACACCAACGTGAATAGTCGTTGTGTTGCCTGTCCCTCCAATGATTTTAGAAATTGTGATGGAATGTTATCCATCCCTTCTGTCTTATTTGATCTTAAGTCCTCCAAAGCTCTTGTAAATTCTGACTCTAATACTGGATCCACTATCTCTTCTAAATCGACTCCTGTTTCTTCTTTATCACATCAGACAAATCTTCTCCTTCATAGAGGCTTTCAATGTATTCTTTCCACCTATCCGCTCTGTCCTTTGCATTTATCAGTGGAATTCCGTTACAATCTTAATGTTATCACCCTTGCTTTTAATGTCACCGAAGGTTGTTTTGACTTTCCTGTATGCTGAATCTGTCCTTCCGACAATCATTTCTTTTTCGATGTCTTCACATTTTTCCTGCAGCCATTTCGTCTTAGCCTACCTGCATTTCCTATTTATCGACTTTTATTTGTGTATTTCTGAGTTTCCCTAAACATTTTTGTACTTCCTCCTTTCATCGATCAATTGAGGTATTTCTTCTGTTACGCATGGTTTCTTCGCAATTAGCCTCTTTGTGCCTGTGTTTTCTTTTCTGACTTCTGTGATGGTCCTTTTTAGAGATGTCCATTCCTCTTCAACTGCCTATTGAGCTTTTCCTTATTGCTGTATCTATAGCCTTAGAGAAATTCAATCGTATCTCGTCATTCCCTTAGTACTTCCGTATCGCACTCCTCTGGCTATTGTTTCTTCCTGGCTAATGTCTTAAACTTGCACCTACTCTTCATCACTACTATATTGTGATCTGAGCCTATATCTGCTCCTGGGTACGCCTTACAATCCAGTATCTGATTTCGGAATCCCTGTCTGACCATGATGTAATCTAAATGAATTCCCGTATCACCCGTCATTTTCCAAGTATACCTCCTCCTCTTGTGATTCTTAAACAGAGTATTCGCTATTACTGGGTGAATCCTATTACAGAACTGAGTAAGTCTTTCTCCTCTCTCATTCCTTGTCTCAAGCCCACATTCTCCTGTACCCTTTTCTTCTACTCCTTCCCCTACAACTGCATTCCAGTTCCCCATGACTATTAGATTTTCATCCCCCTTTACATGCTGTATTACACTTTCAATATCCTCATACACTTTCTCTATCTCTTCCCCTTCAGCTCGCGACTTCGGCATGCTTACCTGGACTATCGTTGTCGGTGTTGGTTTGCTGTCGATTCTGATAAGAACAACCGTGTCACGGAATTGTTCACAGAAACATTCCCTCTGCCCTAAATTCCTATTCATAATGAATCCTACTCCCGTTATACCATTTTCTGCTCCTGTTGATATTACCCTATCCTCATCTGACTAGAAATCCTTGTCATCTTTCCACTTGACTCCACTGACCCCTACTGTATCTACATTGAGTCTAACACCCTATATGTTACCAGAAAGAAGGGCCGACTCGGCAAGACTCAGCGGAGGACCGTCTCTGAGGATGTCCAGCGCTGTCCTGGACGAAACGTCAAGAACACAAGCGTTTCTTGGACCACGACATCACATCCCGAAATGTTTACCAGCAACTGTGTCATCCGGTCGTGAAAGCCTTCATTCTATACGTATTTGAGCATTGCGTGGCTCGTGTTCCCGCCATCAGGTATTTACACCCTGCCCGCATCTCGTGGTCGTGCGGTAGCGTTCTCGCTTCACACGGCCGGGTTCCCGGGTTCGATTCCCGGCGGGGACAGGGATTTTCTCTGCCTCGTGATGGCTGGGTGTTGTGTGCTGTCTTTAGGTTAGTTAGGTTTAAGTAGTTCTAAGTTCTAGGGGACTGATGACCATAGATGTTAAGTCCCATAGTGCTCAGAGCCATTTGAACCATTTATTTACACCCTGTTTTTAACGCACTTCCACCTCACTACGTTAATTTAAATTACTGCTGTCACTGAGTTGCTGCTTCGCCTGACCGTGAGGGGCGTTAGCAGCGCGTATCGATATATCCCCTCTCGTAGTATATTTGCTCGACTGCTATTACTTCCAGGTCGTTGTCTGTGTTATGCCACTTCCTCGGACGAGAAATAAAAATCAAAAAAATAGCTCCCAATACACCAAAGATTTCCCCCCAAGTCCCGAATTCCCAGAAAAGTGAATAAGTGAACGAAGTTCCATTTATCACTATTATTAGGACAATAACAAGTAATTAAATCAGGACTTGACAATTTAGCAATCTACGAAAGAAAGATTAAATTTCAGTAAAATTAAAATCATAATTGTAATAAATCGCAAAATTAGCATAAATTAACATTCGCAAAGTAGAACCAACGATCCCAAAGAATACTCCGTGTGAGTACTCTTTGGGAATCGTGAGTAATGACTAAGTATAATTCAATGCATTGTCACTACGTTACGAGAGTTAGCCGAAGCAGGTCATATATTTGAATGCTCGTACATGTAGGCGAGCTTTGTTTTTGAGATTGAATAATTTTCGATCTATTATGACGCAGTAATACGATCTTCTGACTTCAAATATCACGGCATTAGAATTCGAACGGAGGACATTTACCTACTAGAATAAAGTGAACTTTTAACTAGATAATTGAACTAAACATTACTTAGACAGTGATATAGGCAACGAACACTGATAGACAATTTTCATTCATAATAGCCAGTGGTTTATGGAACTTCAGTGATAGGTCCGAAGCCTATAATTTAAATCCCCCCAACACGTGGGAAAGTTTTCTTCTCAAAGCTCTGTTAGGAAGTGACTGATATTGTGCAATAAAACACCTTCTCGTGCCAAGTCGTGCATTTGTGATTTAAAATTCAATCAAATTATTGACGTGAAACTCCCGAGTAATAATTACACGCAGCGATAATATTTGACTGTAGCGCTCGGCACTTGTGTAGAATCTTTGACTCAAATAACAAGCCCACTGTTACGATTCGTTAGATACTTGAAATTACGACCAGCTTGTAGGGAATTTTTTGTGGATGTGACTGTATTGGTTTTATCATTAATATTTCATCATTTATCAGTTAAACATCGATTACGAACGATTAATTACGATTCTTGGTGAAGTAAATATCTCACACACGTCGACATTTCGGTTCAGCACTGTTGTTTTGTGTAACGTCGTCTTCGTCACTTGATGACGATCTCAACACTCTACCGACTGTTGCCGAGTTTAGCCGAGGCCAAGTACAAATCAAACCAAATCATCAAGAAGAAGTGGCGTTATATCTGTCGTAAGCCAGTTCGGGTTGGCAGTTCGGGTCTTCCAGTCAGTTGGAACGCATCTGGAGTACAGTCCGGACCTGCCCGTCGGGGAGTTGCAATGCGGCACTAGTGCAGTCGGGTTGGAGCAGCAGTGAGGTCTGTGTCGACATTGCTCGGCCGACCATTGCCGCCACGCATCACTTGAACCGGGCCACGATCTTGGTGGATCGTCGGTCGGTCGTCCTACTGGACGACGCGTTTTGGCTCACCGATCGATCATGAGTCGGCTGTGTGTGTGTGTGTGCATCGACTCCCGATTTGTCTTCGTGCGTGCTTAGTTACCGTTGGGTATGGTTCACGTCTTCGTGCAGTGTTTGTCAGATTGTATGTGTAGTTGGCGTGATTTCCTTTGACAAGTTATTTTAAATGTTGTCGGCATGCTGGCTCTGAGAGGTCGGTAACTGGTTCTCTGAGCGCTTCTGGGCCCCGTCAATTACCATCTTGTGGAACTTGGGCCGGTTCTTTCCTGGTGCAGGGATGTCGTTTAGCCAGTGGGCGCGTTTCCTCTGCTTGGTTGGGTCTGATCCAGTATTTCCGCCGTCGTGTGTCTGCAAGTGAGTGGGAGACGCACCAGCAGTGCAGTCGCGACGGAGCAGCAGTCGCGGACGGACCAGCAGGCAGTCGGTCGGTTGGTGCGGACCAGGGAGGATCTCCGTGCGGTGCAATCGGCTGGGTCCCGTTTCGGTCCCTGCCCGGTGATGGAGTGTGTGTGGAACTCTCTGATCGCTACGGGCTTCGTAGGCTCACCGACCCAGGACGTCAAGTTGAGTGGTGTTTCAAGTACCCAAGCCACGTCCATTCATGTTGCGTAGTTTATTTCGGTGGTTTGCTCTTGGAGAGGTTTTCCTGTGAGCAACACCGAGTGTTTGTATTGCTGAAATTTAACCGCCATGCGGAGGAATTAACTATATTGGTTAACCGTATTTCAAATTCAAGTGTACCAGCGGCATTTTCTGCCTTGTGGCTGCTAGTGTTCCGGTTACCCGCTCTGGCCACTAACGTAATTTCAGGCAGTGTCCTTTCCTCACCTGTTGTCGCTGTCCAACATGGTGCGTAGTTTTGACAGCTTAATACAGATTTCAGTGTGGATAATTACGTTCGTAACATTACGTGTTTGAGTTCTCATGTACCGATTGGTGGCAAGCAAGTCGTTGTGTCGGTCAGTCTGTGGCTGTCCCCTGCTTAGGTTCCGATGGATCAAGTGTGGTTGGGCTCACCACCTGTCTCGCCTAAGTGAACGAGGGAAGACCGACCACCTGGAGGCTTCTGAGTGCCGTTGTCTTTATTGTCTTTCCCACCGGTGTTTAATTATCTGTTTCCAGCAACTTAAAATTTAAGGCTTATGGTTATTATTTCTTTTTTCTTAAAAATTTTGTAAAATTAATTGTGGGTTTTCAGTCTCGCAACCGTATTTTTAAAATTATCTTTGAAGCTTAAACATTGCGGCCTTCTGCCTTTAAAAGAGTATGGTAATGTATTTTAAATCCTGAAACTTAATTGTGGTATTGAGCCACTGGTATTGCACCTTGCATATGTTTGTTCTATCTGCTTTGCCTTGAGGCTCTCCACCTAGCTGGGACAGATTTTAATTACTTTATTGCTATTTTAAATGGATTTTTATCTTGTTGATTTTTTAAAGATTTCTTGTTTAGAGGCCTTCAGCCGTGAAAGAGTTGCATTTAATAAAGGTTCGGCTATGTGCCACTTTGGTTGTAAATGTGTTATTAAATTACAATAAATTACAATTAGAAGGTGAAACTGACCCCAACCTTATTTGGCCCTTTCCACAATCCTAATTACCTGTTTTACCCAGCGCGTTTAGCGGGCGTTTCAGAATTACTCTGTTTAAATGGTATTATGTCTCAATAAATGACTGATAGTGGAAGCACCACTGTTTCTCTCACACCTCACCCACTGATCCAAGGAAAGAACAAGTTCCACCGCCCACAAAGCGTCGCTTCCCCTTCCTCGATCCCTGACAAGATAATGACTTCGTTCATATTGTCACTGGTGCAGAGTAACTAGTGTCACAAAACCCCGACCTGCTACACCACGCATGATGGACAGAGTTTACGCAAACGTATTGCGCAGATACACCGTTTGCACCAAACTGGGTGATCGTCATATCGAACAGCTGTTGCAGGAGTGACATCTGTACACCTTGTTTTCCTTGTAACGTGGAAACGACCTGTTTGCAGACATGGGTTCCTACGTAAAACTTGATTTACGAAGTCCCCTCTACAACCTCTAGAAGTGTGTGACATAAATTGTGAATCACCCTGTAAAAATTCGGTTGCGTTTAATTGCTGTGTAACTAACGGGCGGTTCTGTGTCGTTGAATATTCTGACCCAGATTGAGGATATCCACATACCTGCCAACCAAACCTGACACTTTTTAAACTCTCAATGACTCAGCCACAAAATTTGCCTGATCTGAGCACTACGGAACACATCTGGAACGTTATTAGACAATAGCTTTGCGCTCACAAGCCACCGACCCGTAATTTACGGAAACTGCACGGCCTATGCGTAGATATCTGGAAAGCTACTATGTAGGGCTTCACATTGGGGTAGTGGCCGATATTAACACGAATAAAATATATTAATGTGACGGTGACGGCTAACTACCACTACTGCTGAATCAAAAGCGATATTGTAAATAACTTGTATTTATTGTAAATTATCTCACGATAGAAATTAGATCATATTGAACAAATCATGAATGAAAACAAATTAGACAAATTGTACACTGTTCTTAGATATCCTACACTGGTAAGATTGGCTCTGAGCTCTTAATGTTATGTTGATGCGAAGTTAGATTTAATTATGCCCCTGCATAAGAAAATCGTAAATGCGATCTGACTGCGTTCCTGTAATCTCTTTTGTTTCTGAAATAATACGTACTTCGGACACCACCACCAATAAACAAACCAAACAACATGCAAAAAGACAAATAATCAATAACGAATCGTAAGCAAAACTGCACGGATGTTCAGTGGATGGCAAGAACACGATCCAAGAACTATTTCTGAACTTTACTGCCGCTGCTGCAAGTTTTACAATACCGTCTACCAGCGTGCTGGCTCCGTCGATACTGCTGGGGCGACGGCTGCACCTGCGAAATCGCTGAATTAAGATAAGTCTCTCAAATATCTTGAGCAGAATAAACTACTCAGAAACTGCTAATACCACAAGCCCTGTATTTCCTCTAAATGGTATACAACGCTTTCAAGACTGGCTCAACAACCTTTAAGGTGCAGCCCAGTGTGTCTTGTACTAACGTGCAATACCAGTATGATAGCTCTGTGCGCTGGTTGACTGCATTCAATGGTGACTGTCAGCCTATAAGGCGGAATCAACTGCAATTATACTAGTAGTCAATGCAAAGCCTATCGTGGACGCTGATGTCCTACTGTAGCTGCAGACTCTAGATCATACACAGCACAGTATTCAGAATCTAAGTCCCTATCTCAGAGCTACCGAACTTTGCGTCTGTCCGCATTCACGGCACAAGACGCTCTCCACACCTGCCTCGCACTGCCGGATGCTCTTGCGACAATCTTGCCGCCAAACTCTAATCAGCCAATCCCGACGCTGCAAAGGCCTCCCACATCTCCCTCATGGAGTGATACAATTTCTCCACCTATCCAAAAATTTCTCTGTTCAAACAGCGGGCGTTGACCCTCAGCGTTTCCCGCACTTTCTTATGAACTGCCCAATCAGAGCTCAGCCCATTTGCCGCTAAAACAGCGCGCGACCGGGCGGCCCCAGCGCATACGTTGGACGTTCTCTGTCTGCTCGACATTTCCCCTCTCTCTCTCACCTAGCACCCGGCGGTGTTCCTTTTTGATGCTTGCCGGTCAGTGGCCACATCCCCTGGGACCCCCGGTCCCTGCACAATGCTCTTCCGGCGCTCGTCGGCCTTCGCCTCCCCGCCTCCACTGGCAAATTTACTTTGCTTACACCTACAGCATGCAACTAAATATTATCATTACCAAAGCCCATATTATTTCAGACATGTGTTTAATCATCACGTATCTTTCTTTCTAATCCACCTAATAAGACTAATTAACCATTATATGGGTTTATTTACTTCAAACATGCAGAATAATCTGCGAAATGAACGTCAGAAATGAAAGCCACCTTTCAATCAAACGAAGACTTGTCGCCACGTTGAATCGCTGCTCCGTTGTGCTCTAAATGCGGAGCAGGAGTTATTAAGCAGGTGGACATAACATTTCCGCTCGTCAGCGAACGCCTGCCTGGTGACGGCTCTTCTCGTACCTGGCTGAGGGCAGTGGGCGTTGTCCGGCGAGGCCCCTGTCAGCTAGGCTCGTTTCGCGGGCGCAGCCGGTTCCCCACAGGGCGTGTTCGGCAGCGAGCGTTCCGCCCGAGCAGTCTGCGACTGCGCTCGCTCGCTCTGGCCTTGTCCGCGGGGACATTATGTAGCAATTACGCTGGCCGCTAACTGCCGTCTGTCACTGCAAAGTACCGTTTCATTTATTAGCAGTAATTGGCGAAACCAGCGCGCCCTACAACGATGTCTTTAGGCGAGTCGCTTACGTTCACGTGAGGTAGGTACTAAAGACTCACCCGAGTTCTGTTATTGCTGGCCACCTGCAATTCAATGGTCGTCGTTACCAGCAAAAGCGTCAGCTGCCTGGCACAACCGGCCGTGTAACCCGCCAGTCGTTTTCCTGTTCTTGCAACACTTTGGAGCGGCGCTTCGGAGCTGCGAAGGCCGCAGCAGGGCTTTCCTTGTAACCCGGGCTACTATCCGTCTCATCATTTACACGGCGCTACCTGTTCGCCGTAGGGAGCTACATTTAACACGTCCGTGTGTGTTCCGCCGCGCGCGCGAGATCGACAAACCTGGCTGTTAAGTCGTTCTTGTTACGGATCACCTGCAGCTATAAGCGGAAGGTCTCCCTCAAAGCCGGCCGAGTGGCCGAGCGGTTCTAGGCGCTACAGTCTGGAACCGCGTGACCGCTACGGTCGCAGGTTCGCATCCTGCATCGGGCATGGATGTGTGTGATGTCCTTGGGTTAGTTAGGTTTAAGTAGTTCTAAGTTCTAGGGGACTGATGACCTCAGAAGTTAAGTCCCATAGTGCTCAGAGCCATTTGAACCACTTCTCCCTCAAAATCTGTGACTCTGTGACAGACATAAACGAGTCCTCACAAGTCTACACTCTTCTCCTCATTGTTTCTTTGTCTGGTCTGCTTCTTCAGCGGACAATGTTATTTGTTGTTGCATATACACGTTGTCCCATTTATCATTACCACACTAAATAACTGATTGTCCAGATGCAAATTACAAAATGTTTCGAGCAAATGTTCTTTAGCCGTCAGGGGGATATCAATCGACATGACTGCCTTCGTTGTAGCTTCGTTTCTTACATCTACATCTACATATAAACTCCGCTAGGCGGAGTGTACAATTCGCGCCTAAGTCATATCCCCCCCCCCCCCCCCCCCCTCGTGGTCCATTCGCGGATCGCGCGAGGGAAAAACGACTGTCTGAACGCCTCAGTACGAGCTCTTATTTCCCTTATCTTTGAATGATGATCATTACACGATTTGAAAGTTAGTGGTAATAATATATGCTCTACATCTTCGGTGAAGATTGGATTTCGGAATTTAGTGAGCAGCCCCTTCTGTTTAGCGCGTCGTCTATCTGCAAGTGTGTTCCACTTCAAACTTTCTATGAGATTTGTAACGCTCTCGCGATGGCTAAATGTACCAGTCACGAATCTTGCCGCTCTTCTTTGGACCTTCTCAATCTCTAGAATCAAACCCAACTGGTAAGGGTCCCATACAGACGAACAATACTCTAAGACTGCACGAACTGACGTATTGTAAGCTATTTCCTTTGTTGAAGGACTGCATCGCTTCAGGATTCTACCAATAAACCACAATCTAGAGTTTGCCTTACTCGTTGTTTGTGTAATCTGATCATTGTATTTGAGATCATTTCGAATAGTCACACCTAGATACTTGACGGATGTTACCGCTTCCAAAGACTGGTCATTTATTTTGTACTCATACATTACAAAGATATGAAAAGCGGTATGACTTTTTTAAATGGAACCCTGTATTTTTTACTCGGTAATTCATTTCCTCTCCTAAAGCCCTATTGAAAACAGTATACCATTCACTAAAACACAACGTTATTAATTGCGTAACACAAGATTGACGTTGACGCTCCCAGCGCTTAGTGCAGGTACTCGGGGTAATGGAGCATATCCACGTGCTGACGTTGACAGAGGACAAATGTAAACATAAGTAGAATGCACACCCGTCATTCCGTCAACCACCGTCAGTTGAAGAGTTGTGTGGGTAGAATGTACACCAACGAAGAGAAGGTAGAAATGCTACTCATCTATGGGGAATGTAAGTTAGCAGAACAGCAATTACAACACTGTTTTCTTATGTACAGGTACATTTGGTACAGTAGTTTAGCCCTTTTAAATACTGTTGTTTAGAGTAGGCAGACAGTAAAGGCTGTCCTTCCTACAAAATGCAGCGACATAACGTTTCTTTTATTGTTGTTGTTGTTGTTGTTGAAGGTAGGGGAAATGCTACGCAGGCAGTGGAACTGTACAGAGACCGACATCCTGACAAGAACCCACCCTTCCGGCGGATGTTTTGTCGTCTTGGTGCGACGCTTCAGGAAACGGGAACTTTCAACCCACTACAACGCAGACGTCGTAGCACTCGCACAGACGAAGCTGCCGAAGTAACTGCAAGACGACGCAACGACTGTGGTTAAGGTCTTACGGTTTTGTGTCCTGTCCAAATTGTTGCCTCGGTTTTTGGGGAGAGGGGTGCTGCTGGGTGACTGGCTCACCCAGGCTTTAGGTAAGAGGTCCGCCAGTCACGATTACCTACTTGTTTCACTTCGATTTCTGTTCTCTTTTCCTTGTGTTTCCTTTCCTTTTTTAGTGGGTTTCTTCTCCTCTTGTTTTGCCTCTGTATGTGAGGATTTGTAACTGCGTCAGGTCTGTGTCTTTTAGCCGTTCTCCTTGTTTGCTGTCCGTCTTCGTCCCTTCACCGCACGTGTTCCTGTTTCTATGCGTTTGGGCGCTGATGACCACGCTGTTTAGCGCCCGGAAACGTCAAACCACACACACACACACACACACTGTTCTCGCTTCCGTTGCTATGAATCCACATGTGAGCACACGACAGCTTGAACACGAGATTGGCATTCCTAAAACCAGTGTACATCGTATACTTACACGTCACCGGTTCCATCCTTACCATGTACACCTGCGTCAAGAATTGCATGCGAATGATTTCCAGAGTCGTGTACAGTTCAGGCAGTGGGCACAGCATCAAATGCTCGCCAACCCGACCTTCTCCTCCAATGTTCTATTTACCGATGAACGTTCCTTCTCAAACAAAGGAGAGGTAAATACAAGGAACATGCATTATTGGTCCAGCGACAACCCACGATGGAGAGTTAACGTCTGGCGTGGGATACATGGTACTACAATTATTGGCCCTTATTTCATCAATGGTAGTCTCAACGGCACAGCGTATGCCAACTTCCACAGACGAATTCTTCCTCCTCTTCTGGATGAAGTGCCGCTAAGAACCAGAATGCTTATGTGGTATCAACACGATGGATGTCAAGCACATAATGCCTGGCGTGCACGTCGTGTTCTGAACCGAATGTATCCTGCCAGATGGATTGGTCGAGGAGGAACGGTTACTTGTCCTGCTAGGTCTCCTGATTAAAATCCTCTGGACTTTTTTCTTTTTGACATGCAGGAAAGTAGCATGCTTGCTTCCAATTCTCTGCAGCAGGCAACACTGGAAGCAATAAATAATTCTTTCAGACAACGAGTGCACCAGTGTATCGGCGTCCAGCGTTACCACTTTGAGCACCTCTGAATGTCCTACTCCTGGGCAATGGTACAGGAGAGTCAATATCAATTTTGTGTTATGTTTTTACTTGGTTTTCATTTGTTTTCTGACAATTTCAGCAAGTGGACGAGTTTGTGATCCCAGGCTCAAAGCCAATGTTGCGTTATGTAATCAGTAACGTTGCGTTTCAGTGAATGGCACACTGTGATTTATTTTTGAATAGGTCTTTAGGAGACGAAATAAAAAAAAAATCGTACCGCTCTTCAAATCTGTGTATAAAACAAAGCTACAACGAAGGCAATCATGCTGATTGATGCCCCCTGACGGCTAAAGAACATTTCCTTAAAACATTTTGTAATTTGCATGTGGACAAACAGTTATTGAGAGTGGTTAAGATAAATGGAACACCCTGTATGGTGAAGCAACAAAGAACTAGTATAGGCAAACGTATTCAAATACAGAGATATGTATAAAGGCAGAATAGGCGATGCGGTCTGTAAAGCCTATAGAAGGCAGCAACTGTCTGTTAGATCGGTTACTGCTACTACAATGGCAGGGTATCAAGATTGAAGTGAGTTTGAATATGGTGTTATACTCGGCGCAAGAGCGATGGGAAACAGCATCCCCGAAGTAGCGATGAAGTGGGGTTTTCCCGTATGACCATTTCATGAATATACCTTGAATATCAGGAATCCGTTAAAACATTAAATCCCCGACAGCGCTGTGGCCGGAAAAAGATCCTGCAAGACCGGGTCCAACAACGACTGTACAGAATCGTTCAACGTGACAGAAGTACAAACCTACAGCAAATTTCTGTATATTTCAATGATGGGCCTTCAACAAATGTCAGCGTGCGAACCATCCATATGGAAACATCCCCCAGGCTGTGGTTAAGTCGTATCTCCGCATTACCCTTTCTTCCAGGAGTGCTAGTTCTGCAAGGTTCACAGAAGAGTTTCTGTTAAGTTTGGAAGGTAGGAGACGAGGTACTGACAGATATAAAGCTGTGAGGAAGGGGTGTGAGTCGTGCTTGGGTAGCTCGCATGGTAGAGCACTTGCCCGCGAAATGCGAAGGTCCCGAGTTTGAGTCTCGGTCCGTCACGCAATTTTAATCTGCCAGGAAGTATCATATCAGCGCACACTCCGCTGCAGAATGAAAATCTCATTCTAAAATTCATGTCTGATCACCTTCATCCATTCATGTCCACTGTGCATTCCGACGGACTTGGGCAATTCCAGCACGACAATGCGACATCCCACACGTCCACAATGGCTGCAGAGTGGCTCGAGCAACACTCTTCTTAGTTAAAACACTTCCACTGGCGACCAAACTCCGCAGACATGAGCAATATTGAGCGTACTTGGGATGCGTTGCAACGTGCTGTTCAGAAAAGATCTCCATTCCCTCGTACTCTTACGGATTTTTGGACAGCCGTGCAGGATTCATGGTTCCAATTCCCTCCAGCACTACTTCAGATATTGGTCAAGTCCATGCCACGTCATGTTGCGCCACTTTTGCGTGTTCGCGCGGCCCCTACACGATATTAGTCAGGTGTACCAGTTTCTTTGGCTCTTCATTGCGTATCAGCAAAGATTTCTTATCAGAAAAATTTTAATTTTTTCTCTTTTGTCCATATAATCTCTCTTGTGTTGCAGTTGAAAAAAGGAAATTATTGTGTTCGATACTCAGCTTTCATATCAACAACAGACAAAAATCTGGTGTTTTATCTCTTTCAGTGACCTCTGTATTGGTGACTTACGATTTTGTAAATGTCCCTCTGCCGTGAGGGCACGTTTTGATACTGGTACTGTAACACCATGGCTTACGCACTACATACTCTTTGTTGATTCATTTAGCTTTCTGTTTTGTTCAACATCCCATCGTTGAACTTCTGTAATTAGTGTACGATTAATTCGATACTGTAATGAAGTGTAATCTCTGTAATATGCACAATATGAGCAAATGATCTTTTGTCTTCCTCATATAATCTCTTTGGCTATCTTTAAAATTAAATAATTTTATTTAAATAATTTTGTGTAGAACTACCAATATATGCAAATGTTCTGTTTTATTTAAAATGTTTGTTTGCTGTTATGTAAACTGCTGACCTTCACTTACGGTTCTTAGTTATTTTGTATGTAAAAGATGTTGTGGTTCCCCTCGGACACGGTACTGTTTAGCGCCCTCAAGTTGTGGTTGGCGTAGGTAGAAGAGGTGGAACCAAGAGTCAGTCGGGGACGAGCTACCAAACTGTCAAATGCTCTTGTAAAAGTTGTGTATTGTGCTGGTGCCGAGAGAGGCTTTTCGGGCGCTGATCAGGCCGATCGGGCTGCCAAGGAGGCCTGCAGAGAGCAGGAAGTGGTCCAGTGTCCTATCCCCTTGCAGTCGGTCATTGCTGCACTCCACAGGAAGTGCATGGAGTTGTGGAAGGACGAATGGCTGGCGGTGGCAGCCAATAAACTGCGGTTGGTAAAGTCAACCACTCGGCCGTGACGTTCCTCCTGCCGGTTGCTCAGGCGGGAAGAGGTGGCCCTCACACGTCTTCGGATCGGGCACTGTCCTCTCACACATAGCTTTTTATTACGGCGGGAGGATCCTCCGTTTTGTGATGCTTGTGGTGTGCACATCTCTGTCCGGCACATTTTAAAAGACTGCATTTTATACCGTGATGCACGGGCAGAAGCACAAGTTGATGGGGATCTGCCTTCTGTTTTAGCTAATGATGAGACGTGTGTGTCTAGGGTTTTTAAGTTTTGTGACGTGTCTGGACTCTGGCCTAAACTTTTAGGCTGGAGGTTTTAGTGTATTGCAGAGTGGCTGACTCCTCCCCTTTTTTCCTTGTGGTCAGCCAGCCACTTCCATCTGCTACATTGTTTTAGCTCCCTCTACCATTTTCTTCCTGTGTTGTCCATGTTTTACTGTTGAACCCTGCTTCATCCCACGCTTCAGTGTGGATGAGCACATATTTTTCAACGATTGTTACCCGTGTTTTATGTTCCGTTTTATATTCCTGTTCTTGGATTTTTCTTGACACCCGTCTCCCTATGTTACTGCACGGGCGCTGAAGACCTTGCTGTCGTGCGCCCAAAAACCCCTCTACTACTACTACTACTACTACTTTCCAATGCCTCGGATGGATGTATAAAGAGCTGGAACTATTCTGGAATTGGTATCTATCATCGCCACCAAGAATTGACAGAGTCCAGCAATTCTACGTGAAAATCCACCTACCAACAAGCAATTGCCACCACATTGCGCAATCACTGTAATGCAGGGCCGGCCAAACGCTGCACAGTGTGCAGACGTGCGGAAGTGCTGCACATGTGCGCACGTGTGCCACAGCGAGCGACAGCGACATCTGTTATTAGTCATGTGTCCTGAATGAACGGCGGCGGCTCCACTTCCCTGTGGTACAAGCAAGAGCGCAACATAACCAGTCTCGTTTCTCCTGGTAACCGTAACCTTAACAGAGAAGTACTGAGAAGTGGCAGGTACTGTGGAAAAGCAAAGCACGGGATATCTATGTTCTCAGTCGTTTAAAAATGACTGGGAATTGCAATTCTTTTTTGTAGCCGTTGGCGAAAACTCAGTGTTTGCTGTGCCGCCGAATAATGGTCATCCAGCGTTAAGTTTTCAATTGAAAGACATTACAATACATATCACAAAGACGAGTGTACTGTACTCAACAGTGAAGAACGGCAAGCAAAATTAAATGTCATTCAGAAAATGGATGAAACACATCAACTCGATTTTACTGTACGTCAAAGTAACTGACACTTCTTGAATTCTTAGTTTCTTGTGTTACATTTATGTCTGTTTTACTGTACGCTGTACAATGTACTGTTTTCAATTTTCCAGAATGACAACCACACTAAATCGTCACTGCGAGCAAGTTTTAAAATCGCATTAAGAATTGCACAATCTGGGAAACCCTTTTCCGAAGGGGAGTTTGTCAAACGGTGTCTGATTGATGCTGCAGAACTTGTGTCTCCCACGAACGTTAGCAGGTTTCAAGAAATCAGTCCATCCATAGAAACAGCGACAAGACGTATCAGTGCTATGGCCGTCGATCTGCACAGGCAGCTAATAAATAAGGCTATATACTTTGTTGCTTTCTCTGTTACACTCGATGAAGCAACAGATCTTACAGTTACAGCCCAGGTTGTGATATACATACAAGATGTCGATAACGCACTTTGTGTAACAGAGGAGCGACATCTGTGCATAGAAAGAAGCACTACATGAACGCTGACGGCTGCGGCGTGCACGCTGTGACCCGGAAGTTGCACATGTACAGGAGCACCGCACGCGTGCAGGATTTCTGGCCGGCTCTGCTGTAATGGAACACTATAGTAATGTACAGTGAAGGATCATCTCATAGGATGTTACAATGTACCCAAAAATAAGGTAAAATTTGACTGAACTATACCTACCGTGATTTATCCTCAGTCACATATGCACTTCTCTCCCACGCTAAAGTGTTTACCGAGTGTCCTTTATTGAAGGCATATTAAAATTAATATGGTAATTGAGTGTGCTAAAATTAATATTGTTTGTTGAAAGGATCTTACAGATATCTGAAATTTGTGTTTCACTGCAGTAAAAGTTCAGAACTGCAACTGTTGAGAGTTATATGTTCATACTTGCTAAGTACTTGTTTCACTAGTGTATTGAAAGTGTGTTTAGTTTTCTCTGCTACAGTGGTCAAGATTAAGGCTCGCCCTCTATTGAAAGTAGTTAAAATGCACAATGTTACTTAATTATAGAATGTTTTAATTATTCTTGCTATTCAAGTCGAATTCTGCACAATATTGTGTTCCTCTTGAGTATTGAAAGTGCATATTAATAGTGCAATAGGATCCACAGTTTATCCTTTATGCTCATGATAAATAACAATTAATAGAAAGCCCACTATCTATGAAAACAGTAACTTCTTTTATTTAAAATTCAGTGAGAAATTGCTTGTTAGTGAAATACGTGTAACTTTCATTCTAAATAGAAAAGTATTGAACTGAGAGAGACTTAACCTATGATCAATTCATAATTTTGCAGTGAACTACATTTACAATTTTTGTCAGATAGAAAAATGTTTGAAAAGTAATATTAAACCTATGTCCAATTTACAATCCTTCAGTGAATATTAATAGTAACGTTACTGAGACCATTCAGTTTGACTAAGTCCTCAAGGTAATAGTGCGTTTTGTTATCTGTTATATTTATGCAAATAGTTTGTTCTGATCTGGTAGCTCCAACCTTAAAGTGAACACACTATATTCAGGTGCCAGAGTTCATTGCACTCGCGTGTGGCAAAGTATAGGTTGTGTTTGTCCGTTAAACTTACTCATACTTATATCCCAGAACAAGAATGTTGATCATTCTCTTGCCTAATTAGGCTGGCGACCGTTTTCTTTATTCTTTGAACAGTGTAGATAGGTAAAATATTGTGTTACTGTTTAAATATTTACGTAATTTTGACTATCATTTTCGATAAGCCACCTCCGTTAGGTACCACACGGTCAACATAACAAAATTCCTCTCAGAAAGTAACACTGCTCTGTTGCTTTATACAATAATTGCTTTAACAGTATAGTTTCATTATTCGATCTGTCTCCAACTTTAAGGTTATGCTATAGCAGTAGCGGACAGTAGTGTTACACGTGGCTTTTCCGAGACAGGACTATTTGTTCTGTTGGTGCATAGTACGTAATAAATCAAATTAGGTATTTGATTGCACAAGCTACGTAAAACTGGTTGCAGTGTTATGGTAGTTCCAACTCGTTGATAGCCTCTCTGGTGGCAATAGCTTCTCCAGCGGTTTGTCGCTTGCAGAGGGCAGGTCTCTAGCGACATCGCGCTGAGGGGGCGCTGTCGAAGTGACGGGCGGATGTGCGTTATGTTTGGCAGCAGCAGCAGCAGTAAAACGCCGCGCCGCCGTGGCCGACAGTGTCCTTGGCCTGCTGCTGAAAGTTTTTGACCACTGCGGCTTCCGTGGGACTGAATGTCGGCTGGCGCCGTGAAGATTGCTCGTTGAAAAGGCTATCTTTGCGCGATGCACGGAACCCGATTTGGTGTCGGCACCTGAATTAGAAGAGGCCTATATCCACTGTGGTGGCGGGTTGGGTTCCTGTCAGACAGTTTCAAGAACCGAGTGCACGGGCTTCTGGTGAATAGCATCCGTTGGTTCCTGATTCTTAGCGAACTGGTTAGAACACCTACTTGATGGCAGTCCTTGGTCGAGCGGTTCTCAATTTGCGCTTCCATCTGCAAGAAATTACGGTGAACGTCCGATGTTCGTGTGCATGATTATGTTGTGTCGCACACTGGCTATTCTAACTTGCCATCCTGATTATCCATCGTGACATGTAAACATCTTGAAACTTCCTGTCAGATTAAAACTGTGTGCCCGACCGAGACTCGAACTCGGGACCTTTGCCTTTCGCGGGCAAGTGCTCTACCATCTGAGCTACCGAAGCACGACTCACGCCCGGTACTCACAGCTTTACTTCTGCCAGTATCTCGTCTCCTACCTTCCAAACTTTACAGAAGCTCTCCTGCGAACCTTCCAGAACTGTAAACATCTTCATTCACGAATAATTTAAAAGTTTTCACTCAAGTTGCGTTTCCGTGAATGCGTGTGACTAAACTAGTGGTGCTCGAGCTGTTTGGCAGCATTTTGCAATCAAGTGTTTCATACGCAACGTTCGCCTTTTCAAGTGCATCTACAGTGCCTATTTGTGTTGTAAATGCAAACTGTTGCTTAGTACTCTGTGTGTTACGAGATAGCTTGATGAGGATGCAGGATTTCTCGGCGAATCTCGATGATAGAATCTTTCCGAGTTGTCAGACGAGTCAATACGTCGTTCTCCGACAACATTTACTTCAGATGACGTGTCGAGTTCACTTCTCGTCCAGGTCTTTGTAGCCGCTGGACCAAGGGCTACCCTGCATCCTCGGCGCCGATCGGGCCAATCTGGCGCGAGCGGAGTCGGCTCGGCAGGGGGGACGGGTAGGGGGCGTTTCCCGGCGTCTCGTCGCGGTGTGGCCTGTTTATTCCATCCACCGCCACCGTCTTGTCTCCGTCGGTGCACCCTCGTCGTATTCTTGCTAATGTTGCGTCCCACGCGGTGTTGAGTTGGAAGCCGTTATCCCGGTTGACAAGGTTATCATTGATTCAGATTGAAACGTCTGTTCTTCCCTGAGGCTGTGCTCCGCCACAGCAGATTTTTTCTTTTGTCTGAGGCAAACTTTTCTCACGCGTTCAGAGAGGCGTTGTGTGATGCAACACTGAGTCTGTCCGATATATTGTTTTCCACATTCGCTGGAGATGCTGGAGGCACCCGTTGTTCTTCGACCAAAGTTCTCCTTCATTGAACCCAGCAATTCCTGATTTTTGCTGGAGGACGGATATTTTGTTCTTCTCCAGTATCCTGTCAATCTTAGCCGTGGACCATCCCGCGTAAGGAGGAACTGCAAGCAGTTGTTCTCCTCTTCTTCCTCAAGGTACTCCTTCTTCTTCTTGCTCGTATTGAGAGCGCGTCTAATGTGCGTCATTTCCTCAGCATCACCTGACTTAATTCGACTACATTCCATTATCCTTGTTTTGCTTCTGTTGATGTTCATCTTATATCCTCCCTTCAAGACACTATCCATTCCGTTCAACTGCTCTTCCAAGTCCTTTGCTGTCTCTGACAGAATTACAATGTCATCGGCGAACCTCAAAGTTTTTATTTCTTCTCCATGGATTTTAATACTTACTCCGAATTTATCTTTTGTTTCCTTTACTGCTTGCTCAATATACAGATTGAATAGCATCGGGGACAGGCTACAACCCTGTCTCACTCCCTTCCCAACCGCTGCTTCCCTTTCATGCCCCTCGACTCTTATAACTGACATCTGGTTTCTGTACAAATTGTAAATAGCCTTTCGCTCCCTGTATTTTACCCCTGTCAGCTTTAGAATTTGGAAGAGAGTATTCCAGTCAACATTGTCAAAAGCTTTCTCTAAGTCTACAAATGCTAGAAACGTAGGTTTGCCTTTCCTTAATCTTTCTTCAAAGATAAGTCGTAAGGTCAGTATTGCCTCACGTGTTCCAATATTTCTACGGAATCCAAACTGATCTTCCCCGATGTCGGCTTCTACCAGTTTTTCCATTCGACTGTAAAGAATTCGTGTCAGTATTTTGCAGCTGTGACTTATTAAACTGATAGTTCGGTAATTTTCACATCTGTCAACACCTGCTTTCTTTGGGATTGGTATTATTATATTCTTCTTGAAGTCTGAGGGTACTTCGCCTGTCTCATACATCTTGCTCACCAGATGGTAGAGTTTTGTCAGGACTGGCTCTCCCAAGGCCGTCAGTAGTTCTAATGGAATGTTGTCTACCCTGGGGCCTTGTTTCGGCTCAGGTCTTTCAGTGCTCTGTCAACCTCTTCAAGTAGTATCGTATCTCCCATTTCATCTTCATCCACATTCTCTTCCATTTCTATAATATTGTCCTCAAGTACATCGCCCTTGTATAGACCCTCTATATACTCCTTCCATCTTTCTGCTTTCCCTTCTTTGGGTAGACCTGGGTTTCCATCTGAGCTCTTGATATTCATACAAGTGGTTCTCTTTTCTCCAAAGGTCTCTTTAATTTTCCTGTATGCAGTATCTATCTTACCCCTAATGAGATAAACCTCTACGTCCTTACATTTGTCCTCTAGCCATCCCTGCTTAGCCATTTTGCACTTCCTGCCGACTCATTTTTTGTATTCCTTTTTGCCTGCTTCATTTACTGCATTTTTATATTTTCTCCTTTCATCAATTAAATTCAATATTTCTTCTGTTACCCAAGGTTTTCTACTAGCCCTCGTCTTTTTACCTACATGATCCTCTGCTGCCTTCACTACTTCATCCCTCAGAGCTACCCATTCTTCTTCTACTGTACTTCTTTCCCCCACTGCTGTCAATTGTTCCCTTATGCTCTCCCGGAAACTCTGTACAACCTCTGGTTTAGTTAGTTTATCCAGGTACTATCTCCTTAAATTCCCACCTTTTTGTAGTTTCTTCAGTTTCAATCTGCAGTTCATAACCAATATATTGTGGTCAGAATCCACATCTGCCCCTGGAAATGTCTTACAATTTAAAACCTGGTTCCTAAATCTCTGTCTTACCATTATATAATCTATCTGGTACCTTTTAGTACCTCTCCGGGATTCTTCCATGTATACAACCTTCTTTTATGATTCTTGAACCAGGTGTTAGTTATGATTAAGTTATGCTCTGTGCAAAATTCTACCAGACGGCTTCCTCTTTCATTTCTTAGCCCCAATCCATATTCACCTACTATGTTTTCTTCTCTCCCTTTTCCTACACTCGAATTCCAGTCACCCATGACTATTAAATTTTCGTCTCCCTTCACTAACTGAATAATTTCTTTTATCTCATCATACATTTCGTAATCATCTGCCGAGCTAGTTGGCATATAAACTTGTACTACTGTAGTAGGCGTGGGCTTCGTGTCTATCTTGGCCACAATAATGCGTTCACTATGCTGTTTGTAGTACCTTACCCGCACGTCTATTTTTTAATTCATTATTAAACCTACTCCTGCGTTACCCCTATTTGATTTTGTATTTATATCCCTGTATTCACCTGACCAAAAGTCTTGTTCCTCCTGCCACCGAACTTCGCTAATTCCCACTATATCTAACTTTAACCTATCCATTTCCCTTTTTAAATTTTCTAACCTACTTGCTCGATTAAGGGATCTGACATTCCACGCTCCGATCCGTAGAACGCCAGTTTCATTTCTCCTGATAACAACGTCCTCCTGAGTAGTACGCGCCCGGAGATTCGAATGGGGGACTATTTTTCCTCCGGAATATTTTACCCAAGAGGACGCCATCATCATTTAACCATACAGTAAAGCTGCATGCCCTCGGGAAAAATTACGTCTGTAGTTTCCCCTTGCTTTCAGCCGTTCGCAGTACCAGCACAGCACGGCCGTTTTGTTTATTGTTACAAGGCCAGATCAGTCAATCATCCAGACTGTTGCCCCTGAAACTACTGAGAAGGCTGGTGCCCCTCTTCAGGAACCACACGTTTGTCTGGCCTCTCAACAGATACCCCTTCGTTGTGGTTGCACCTACGGTACGGCCATCTGTATCGCTGAGGCACGCAAGCCTCCTCACCAACGGCAAGGTCCATGGTTCATGGGGGGGGGGGGGGGGCATGTAAACATAGCCCGCACCATTATGGAGACACCACCAGCTTGCACAGTGCCTTCTTTCAACCTGGCGCCATGGCATCGTGAGGACTGCGACACAATGGAGCCCTACCATCGGCTCTTAGCAACTGTGATCGGAACTCATTTGACCAGCTCAAACTTTTCCAGTTGTATTGGGCGCAACCGACATGGTCACGAGTGTAGGAGAGGCACTGCAGGCGATGTCGTGCTGTTAACAAAAACCACGTGCCATATTTCGCCGCTCTGTCCTAACGGATTCGTTCGTCGTACGTCCCACATTGAAATCTGCGGTTATTTCACGCACAGTTGCTTGTCTTTTAGCACTGATAACTCTAGCATTCGCCGCTATTCTCGGTCGTTAAGTGATGGCCGTCGGCCGCTGCATTGCCTGTGGTTGGAGATAATGGCTGAAATTTAGTATTCTCGGCACACTCTTGACACTGTGGATTTCAGAATATTGAGTTTCGTAACGATTTCCGAAATGTAACGTCCCATGTTGTGAGGGTTCCACTTGTACGTGGAACCCGATTTTGTAATACATTTCATGGAAAATGACATGAAATGGTTATCATATGTAAAAGAGATTGTGTCTCTGACACCACAGAACCAAAGATGTTGCCTGAGTGGCAGAATCGATTGTAAGTAGGGGCGCGCGGAGAGCAGTGGCGGTTGGCGTAACACTCTGTTAAAGGTAGGATGTAAGGCTTAAAACTGGTGGCTAGGTGTGAAAATTTAGCTGTTGGCACATGGACGCAGCATAATACAGTTTTGTAAGGCAATGAAATTTTGTATATTTAGTTTTAAGTATGCAGCAATGCAATGTGAACCTTGCTAATTTTACTGTATTGCCCCTTCAATGTAGGAACCAAATATTTGCCATCAGGTAGAGGTTGATGAGGTATACCCGATTTGTAATATTTTATGTGTTTTGTAATCCTGATACAGACAAGATAAATTTTGGAATATGCTTTGTCAAACGATGCTAGACTTTTGTCATGTAGCAATCCAAATCTGTTTAATTACGGCAGTAAGTGAGAATTATAGATCAACTGATAATTTCACTGATTCTGAAGTTATGAAAGATGTTTTATATTACATTTTGTGAAGGAGAAACTTTATTTTGAATACAATTTTCGAGTTGAAGCATTCGGTCTTAGCATATGCCGTTATCAGTACCTATTCCTCTTCCATGTCGTATTTATTTAAATGCAATGAATATTTTTAAAAGAAGTGCTTTTTTAATCAGAGTCAGAAAAATATTAATGTGCCAGAATCAGAAAAGTATTAATGTTTGTAACAGTTTCTATGTGGGCAGCATTGCACAGCGCTGAGTATTTTCACTGAACATTTGCAATTTTATTCATTTATCAACTAATGCACTGACATTATTTGTATGAAGCTATTTTACGGCCGGCATTCCACTTCGCTGAGCCAAGACTGAATATTTTGTATGCCTATTGTGGAGAGAACAGAATATCAAGATTACACCCGTTGCGACTCAAGACATAAGGAAAATGTTCAAAATGGTTCAATGGCTCTATCCACTATGGGACTTAACATCTGAGGTCATCAGTCCACTAGACTTAGGACTACTTAAACCTAACTAACCTAAGGACATCACACACATCCATGCCCGAGCTAGGATTCGAACCTGCGACCGTAGCAGCCTTGCGGTTCCAGACTGAAGCACCTAGAACCGCTCGGCCACAGCGGCCGGCAAGAAAAATGTATATCATTGTTTATTTGCATAGGGAATTTCATCAGTTTATTGTACAGGGCCAGAGAACTCTGCGCTTACGAGACCGAGTAAACTTCAGAGGGATGGATTTCGTTGTAGGCATTACATATTGGTTTTCCATATTAGGTGGTTTAATTTTTTTTTTCGGTTACAGTAAGACTGATTAAGCACACCGCTTGTTGAACAACACATTCGACAGTAGATTTAAAATTTAAAGAATGTTACGATGTTGTAGGGAAGCAGCCTACTCACGCCGTATAAAATTCACATCAGTCTTTCCATTGTGTGCCAGCCAGTCCGCTGTAACTAGCTCTGACGTCATAGATGTTGTGCAATACTTTAAAAATCAAGTAAATAACCTGAAACGTTTCTAGCATGTCAGGAGTAATACTAAATCAATATGTGTTGAATATCAGTTCAATAACTTTAACCATTTTCGAAATTTGAATGTTTTTCTGTAAAAATCATTGGCGCAACAGAAAAGAGCTAGAAACTTAAAAATTTATATTTACATTCCTTTTTCATAGTAATTTAGTAGAAACAGTATTCTGGATCTCACAAATCAAAATTTTAGTTGAAATTCATGATTTTCTGGTTTTTGTCTTAAAAATTAAGGAAGCAAGATAGATTAAGTAGGCGAATAAATAAGGCTAGGATGTTTAAATTTAAGTAGAAGGGAGATCCGCTATAATCATAAAGATGTGAGAAATTTCAACTGAATGACTATAAAACTATAGTGATAGCGTATCTCCAAAGGGCAAATTCAGAGCTCGTCTACTGCGTGTGGTGTAATTAAATTAATTCTCTCGCCTAAAATATTTTACTTAGCCAAGTCAGACTTTTATTATGATTACTTACCTGTGTGCTGATTGCACATTTAAATTGAGAGCTTCATCGGCCATCAGCAAAGGAAGCAATGATTTATTCGATAACTTAAAGTGGTGCATTACTAGCCCAGCGGCTAGTCGGGAGAGCCGATTTTATCAGGCGTTCCCGCAGCCGTCCGCACCGCGGCTTTATATATAAGAACGCTGCGCGCGGAAATAACGCCCCAGTTCTCTCCAGACGCTGATTAGCGCACCATCTGTGCCGGGAGTCGCGCCGCGTCGGTATCATTGCTATAAACAGCCTCGGATGCCGTAATAAGTTACTTGGGATACGCGTAACCATGAAATCGTTTTCGAGTAAAGTGTTAATTGTGGGATGATTTTAATGATCCATCTTCAGTTAGCGTATGTCGTATTTTCACGTGCCGCCGCGGGACAGACATTCTATCATTATTTAGCGTGGCGTTTGATGAACATTATCATCAAATTATGGCGAGCATTCACTTAAACCTTTAATTTGAACAGTTATAGTTGCATCAGCGCATTAGACTCTGAACTGCTCTGGTAGTTGGAATGTGTGGATTCTTTTTTGGTCTGTGACTTTCAGAATGTAGTGAACATTTTAGAGAGAATCGTTTTTGATTATGAATCCCAGACAATCTCTGTAGCTATAAGTGTATTTCTCAGATGAAGTGGGCACTAGGAATTCTAATCACAGGCTTCACGTTTAGCTAATCACTTTCTGGTTGCCAATATTGTAGTTAGAGAGCCATTGTTGAGAACGGCAAACAACAGCATTAAATAAATAATAGGAACATTTTATATAACAATTACTCCACCCGCCGCCCCACATATGTTGCTAATCGGCCGGGAAATGCATCTTTTCTACATTACAATCTACATTTTATATAACAATTACTCCACCCGCCACCCCACAATGTGTCCAGCTCCTACTACTATTCCGCGTTCAGGGTCTGTTAATTCCCGTTGTATGGTTATAATCACGTGGAAACCTTTTACGTGGATTAACTTAGAGAAAACGACAGCTCCACCAAGACACTGACGTTTTATACATTGTGGACGCAATACTACCGCCATGTGCATATCCTACCCCTGGATGTTTGTCGCCTGAGTGTACAGGTGTCTTTCGCCCAGTCCTTTGGTGGAATCTTTTTTGCCCGAAGGTGGGCAAACAGAAAATGAAGTCGACCACTTCAAATGCTTAGCAGTGAGGGTCGATGCAAAGTAGCACGTTCTAGACCTTGTGCAGGTACTACAAAGCCGCTGCCTTCACCGTAAGAATAATCTCCACTGCCTGTGACAATTTCTCCCTTTTATCACGTACGGCGTTAAATTTCGAGACAACACTGTGCATTCAGCAAGAACATTCTTAATCCAGAAAAATGCGGTCGTTCTGATTTACCGTGTCAGTTCGTTAATTTCGTGTAGGCTGTTACTGAGGTGTCTCGAAATGCTAACTCTTCCATCCCGGTACGTAAGTTCCATAGCAGGATTAGCAGTTGAAAGTACTGATCTACTGATAAGTAATTGCAACATTCAGCGAAAACTGCACGGAAATGATATACAGGTTGAATTACACTGCCTTAACCACTGTACAGGATGGTGTGCGCTGTTGAGCAAGACTCATTTTCAACAGGCTTCCATTACAACTACAAAACACTGAGTGATAGTCCCCAAGTATTTAATTCCAAGTTGAAAGGGGGGCCCACAGGCTGCCAAGGTTGTTTCGACTCTGCTACAGAAGTTTCGCTGGGAAGCCCTGACACATCCTTCATAGAGTTCTGATCCCTCCCGATTCGGGTTCCATATTTTTCGAGCCCTGAAGAAAGACATTCATGACTGTCAATTTGTTTCAAATACCGAGATGCACGCCTTGGTGCAACCATGGTTCCGTAGGCAACCGCGAACGTTTTCCCATGAAAACACTGACCGTCTTGTCTCACAGTCGCATATATGAATTAACATCTATGTCGATAACTTTGAAATAATAGAAGTTTACAAACTTTTTTCACCTGTGTCGTTAGCGTTTGACTCCCCCTTAAAGTATACAATAACAACAGCTGTGGTATGTGAGAAAGAGTGGCGAGCTCTACAAAGTATAAGCAATCTATCAGTAATTACTATAAATACCAGTGTAGTCAACCAGTGATGGAAACTTCTGCCTTTTAGGTATAACTCGGCTTGTTCCACCCCTATGACGGCTCTCTACCATGACAAGATTTACAGAACACAGTGTGAATGAAGAAAAGAAAAATAACTATGAAAAACAAAAGTTATTAATCCCAGTGCAACCACGGAGACAGTAGTAAAGAAAATAGTAGGTAGGTGCATAAGTTCGTAGCGTTTTTTCGTAAGTTTAATAAAAATAACAAATATAACAGTGACGTTAGTAATCAGTAGGATACTCCCTCTCACTATTTACAACAGCTTGCCAACGCTGGAGTAATTTTTCGATTCTGTGGTTGTAGAAATCACGTGGTTTTGAGGCGAAGAACTCGCCGAACCATACTGGGAGTTCCTTGAAGGTTGTTCCATAGAGATCGGAAAAAGTGAAAATCCGAGGGCGAAAGATCAGGTGAAAAGGTGAGTGTAGAATGGCTTCATAGTTCATCTCTTGTACAGTGTTTCTTTCGTCTAGCAGAATGTGGGCGGACGTATTCGTAGATTAGCACCACTTCACGCACTCTTCCTGACCATTTTCCTTGGTCTACGCCTGCAAAACATCTCAGTTGTTGATAATATGTGTCAGCACTGCTGTTTACACTTTGGGGAAGTAATTCGTGGTGCATCACAACGTCGCCGTTCCACCAGATGCACAACATTATCTCCTGTGGACACCCCCAGGTCTTTGTTCTGAGAGTTGCTGCTTTGTTTGGGGGCAACCATTCCTCTTTTTACCTTATGTTAGCATAAAGACACAATTCCTCGTCACCAATTACGAAACAGGATATGAATGGACGGTGTTGTTCGCTAACCAATTGATGACGAGTAAGCAGGGATACAGATAATACAGGCCATTAAAATTGCTACATCAAGAAGAAATGCAGATGATAAACGGGTATTCATTCGACAAATATATTATACTAGAACTGACATGTGATTACAATTTCACGCAATTTTGGTGCATAGATCCTGAGAAATCAGTAACCAGAACAACCACTTCTGACAATAATAACGGCTTTGATACACCAGGGCATTGAGTCAAACAGAGCTTGGATGGCGTGTACAGGTACAGCTGCCCATGCAGCTTCAACACGATAGCACATTTCATCAAGAGTAGTGAATGGCGTAATGTGATCAGCCAGTTGCACGGCCACCATTGACCAGACGTTTTCAATTGGTGAGAATATCTGGAGAATGTGCTGGCCAGGGCAGCAGTCGAACATTTTCTGTATCCAGAAAGGCCCGTACAGGATCTGCAACAAGCGGTCGTGCATTATCCTGCTGACATGTAGGGTTTCGCAGGGATAGAATGAATGGTAGAGCCACGGGTCGTAACACATCTGAAATGTAAAGTCCACTGTTCAAAGTGCCGTCAATGCGAACAAGAGGTGACTGAGACGTGCAACCAATGGAACCCCATACCGTCACGCCAGGAGATACGCCAGTATGGCGATGACGAATACACGCTTCCGATGTGCGTTCACCGCGATGTCGCCAAACACGGATGCGACCATCATGATGCTGTAAACAGAACCTGGATTCATCCGAAAAAATGACATTTTGCCATTCGTGCACCCATGTTCGAAGTTAAGTACACCATCACAGGCGCTCCTGTGTGATGCAGCATCAAGGGTAATCGCAGGCATGGTCTTCGAGCTGATAGTCCATGCTGCTGCAAAAGTCGTCGAACTGTTCGTGCAGATGGTTGTTGTCTTGCAAACGTCCCCATCTGTTGACTCAGGGATCGAGACGTGGCTGCTCGATCCGTTTCAATCATGCGGATAAGATGCCTGTCATCTCGACTGCTAGTGATACGAGACCGTTACGATCCAGCACGGCGTTCCGTATCACCCTCCTGAACCCACCGATTCCATGTTCTGCTAACAGTCTCGACCAACGCGAGCAGCAATGTCGCGATACGATAAACCGCAATCGCGATAGGCTACAATCCGACCTTTATCAAAGTCGAAAACGTGATGGTACCCATTTCTCCTCCTTACACGAGGCATCACAACAACGTTTCACCAGGCAACACCGGTCAACTGCTGTTTGTGTACGAGAAATCGGTTGGAAACCTTCCTCACGTCAGCACGTTGTAGGTGTCGCCACCGACGCCAACCTTGTGTGAATGCTCTGAAAAGCTAATCATTTGCATATCACAGCACCTTCTTCCTGCCGGTTAAATTTCGCGTCTGTAGCACGTCATCTTCGTGGTGCAGCAATTTTAATGGCCAGTAGTGTATATGGCCACCTGGTGATTGTTGTGATTGTGGCTTAGAACGTGTGGTACCCATACACTTGATTTTTGCGCGTTCCCCATTGCGTACAAATATGATGGTGGAATGATTGCAGTTAATGAATGATCGCCGTTGTACTCGAGTTCAGTGAAGTGGATCATTGTGAATTAATGCGTTCAAACGATCTTCATCAAGCCCCGAAGGTCTTCCTGTACGTGGTGAGTCACTAATGGGAATTAAACGCCTTTGAAACGGGAAGACAATCTTCTTGCCATTCTCTGTGCAGTGACATTATCCCCATACGCAGCGCTGCTGTCATCACTCTGCTGACCTCAAACAAAAACGAAGTAGGAAATACTGGAATCCCAGTGCGGTACGCATTTTCACTTGTCGCCGCTGATGCCGCGCATTGTCGCTATACACCTGGCATTAGTGATCCCTTCCCTTTCCTCTGCTTTGTGCCTCATCCACCTTCACTTTACATATAATGTATCACAGCTGCGGGATCCACGTGGGCACCACGCATTCATGTAACGGCCAGTACTTCTCGTCGGGTCCTCTTTCTACGTGGCAAAGCACAATCGAAAGTCAGCTCTCATAGTCACGTATGTGCCTATTTCTCGCAACGCTTTTGATGTAATCGGACCAAAATTGTATGTGATGTCGTAATGACAACTATGCCCCTTTTCTCAGTTAATGCGTGTACCTTGAAGTGGGAGATTTGGAAGTGATAGGATGTTTAACCTTATTTTGCGTCCAAACGCTCCATTTTCAGTCATGGGTTCCGTATCAAAACTTTATACGTGAGTCTGTTCTATAGGCCCTAAAAGCCTCTAATAGGACCTGCGTAACGCCCTATGTATTGCAAGTGGGCTGTTTAGTTTTTTATGTTGGTAACGCCACATTCCAGGGGCAGATGTGGACGCTGACCACAATCTATTGGTTACGAACTGTAGATTAAAACTGAAGAAACTGCAAAAATGTGAGAATTTAAGGAGATGGGACCTGGATAAACTGACTAAACCAGAGGTTGTACAAAGTTTCAGGGAGAGCATAATGGAACAATTGACAGGAATGGGGGAAAGAAATACAGTAGAAGAAGAATGCGTAGCTTTGAGGGATGAAGTAGTGACGGCAGCAAAGGATCAAGAAGATAAAAAGACGAGAGCTAGTAGAAATCCTTGGGTAACAGAAGAAATATTGAATTTGATTGGTGAAAGGAGAGCATAAGGGAACAATTGACAGCAGTGGGGGAAAGAAGTACAGTAGAAGAAGAATGGGTAGCCCTGATGGGATGAAGTAGTGAAGGCAGCAGAGGATCAAGTAGGTAAAGAGACGAGGTCTAGTAGAACTCCTTGGGTAACAGAAGAAATATTGAATTTAACTGATGAAAGGAGAAAATATAAAAATGCAGTAAATGAAGCGGGCAAAAAGGAATACAAACGTCTCAAAAATGAGATCGACAGGAAGTAGAAAATGGCTAAGCAGGGATGGCTAGCGGACAATTGTCAGGATGTAGAGGCTTATATCATTAGGGGTAAGAAAGATACTGCCTACAGGAAAATTAAAGAGACCTTTGAAGAAAAGAGAAGCACTTGTATGAATATCAAGAGCTCAGATGGAAACCCAGTTCTAACCAAAGAAGGGAAAGCCGAAAGAGGAGTATACAGAGGGTCTATACAAGGGTGATGTACTTGAAGACAATATTATGGAAATGGAAGAGAATGTAGATGAAGATGAAATGGGAGTTACGATACTGCGTGAAGAGTTTGACACAGCACTGAAAGACCTAAGTCGAAACAAGTCCCCAGGGTAGACAACATTCCATTAGAACTACTGACGGCCTTGAGAGAGCCAGTCCTGACAAAACCCTACCATCTGGTGAGCAAGATGTATGAGTCAGGCGAAATACCCTCAGACTTCAAGAAGAATATAATAATTCCAATCCCAAAGAAAGCAGGTGTTGACAGATGTGAAAATTACCGAACTATCAGTTTAATAAGTCACAGCTGCAAAATACTACACGAATTCTTTGCAGACGAATGGAAAAACTAGTAGATCCGACCTCGGGGAAGATCAGTTTGGATTCCGTAGAAATGTTGGAACACGTGAGGCAATACTGACCTTACGACTTATCTTAGAGGAAAGATTAAGGAAAGGCAAACCTACGTTTCTAGCATTTGTAGACTTAGAGAAAGCTTTTGACAATATTGACCGGAATACTCTCTTTCAAATTCTAATGGTGGCAAGGGTAAAATACAGGGAGCGAAAGGCTATTTACAATTTGTACAGAAACCAGATGGCAGTTATAAGAGTCGAGGGGCATGAAAGGGAAGCAGTGGTTGGGAAGGGAGTGAGACAGGGTTGTAGCCTCTGCCCAATGTTATTCAATCTCTTTATTGAGCAAGCAGTAAAGGAAACAAAAGAAAAATTCGTAGTAGGTATTAAAATCCATGGAGAAGAAATAAAAACTCTGAGGTTCGCCGATGACATTGTAGTTCTGTCAGAGACAGCAAAGCACTTGGAAGAGCAGTTGAACGGAATGGACAGTGTCTTGAAAGGAGGACGTAAGATGAACATCAACAAAAGCAAAACGAGGATAATGGAATGTAGTCGAAGTAAGTCGAGCGATGCTGAGGGAATTAGATTAGGAAATGAGACACTTAAAGTAGTAAAGGAGTTTTGCTATTTGGTGAGCAAAATAACTGATGATGGTCGAAGTAGAGAAGATATAAAATGTAGACTGGCAATGGCAAGGAAAGCGTTTCGGAAGGAGAGAAATTTGTTAACATCGAGTATAGATTTAAGTGTCAGGAAGTCGTTTCTGAAAGTATTTGTATGGAGCGTAGCCATGTATGGAAGTGAAACATGGACGATAAATAGTTTGGAGAGGAAGAGAATAGAAGCTTTCGAAATGTGGTGCTACAGAAGAATGCTGAAGATTAGATGAGTAGATCACATAGCTAATGAGGAGGTATTGAATAGAATCGGGGAGAATAGGAGTTTGTGGCACAACGTGACAAGAAGGAGGGACCGGTTGGTGGGACATGTTCTGAGGCATCAGGGGATCACTAATTTAGCATTGGAGGGCAGCGTGGAAGGTAAAAATCGTAGAGGGAGACCAAGAAATGAATACACTAAGCAGATTCAGAAGGATGTAGGTTGCAGTAGGTACTGGGAGATGAAGAAACTTGCACAGGATAGGGTAGTATGGAGAGCTGCATCAAACCAGTCTCAGGACTGAAGACCACAACAACAACAACAACGCCACGTAGCGCTCTGTACGAAAATCACTGACAGTGCTGTGTGCAGTCTGTGGCTGGTTTGCATTGTTGGAATTTTTGTTATTGTAGTGTTGGGCAGTTGGATGTGAATAGCACGTAGCGTTGCGCAGTTGGAGGTGAGCCGCCAGCAGTGATGGATGTGGGGAGAGAGACGCCAACGCTTTGAGAGAGGACGATCTGGACGTGTGTCCATTAGAGACAGTTAATTTGTAATACTGTATATCATGAACTGATATATATACGATGACTTTTGAATGTTATTAAGGTAAATACATTGTTTGTTCTGTGTCAAAATCTTTCATTTGCTAACTATGCCTATAGTTCGAGTAACGAAGATTTTTGGGAGGTAAGTGATTCATCAAAGGTATAGGTTATTGTTAGTCAGGGCCATTCTTTTGTAGGGATTGTTGAAAGTCAGATTGCATTGCGCTAAAAATATTGTGTGTTAGTTGAGTGTTGATCAGAATAAGTAAAGAGTGAAATGTCTGAGTACGTTCAGTTCTGCTCATCTGTTTGAAAAATCAAATAACGTAAGAGGTTTATCAGAACAGTAATTCATTAATTTTTACAAGGAGATGTTTCAGTATCTGTGCGGATACACTGATTAATCAAAACATTATGATCATCTGCTTAGTAGTGTATTAATCCACTTTTGCAACACAATAGGTATACTGACGAAACAGAACATGACGACCACCTGTTTAGCAGTGTTTTAGTCCAATTTTGGAACACGGTACAGCAGGATTCTACACGACACGGATTCAGCAAGTTCTTGGTAGATTTCCGGAGGTATGTAGCAGGAGGTGTCTCCAAGCAGGTAACAAAATTTTGGTAAATTATAGGGCAGTGGTTTGTAGGCGCAGAGCTGCCATATCATACGTTTCCAGACGTGTTCCACCAGGCTCAGATGAGGCAAATTTATTGGCCAAGACATAAGCGTGATTCCGCTATCATATTCCTCCAACCACTGCAGGGATATTCTAGCCACGTGATACGTGACATTTATCCTGCTGAAAGATGCCATCACCGCTGGGTAGATATCAAACATGGAGGGATGCAATCGGTTTGCAATAATGTTGAAGTAGTCTACAGCTGCCTTGGTGTCTTCGAATACTAGCACAGTTGCCATGAAGCCTGGCCGAATGCCGCCGTTGTGCCCCCACCAGCAGTGTCGTTGTCGTGGTGCATATTTCGAGCAGCCATTCCCTGGGTAACGGCGAATCCGGGACGACCGTCGACCTGCGAAACGTGATTTTTTCGACCAGACGACTTGTATCCATTGATCCAGTCGCTATGATTCCGAGCACACTGTAATCGCAATTTGCGATGTCGGTGGTTCAGCGAGAGAACACGTAGGGGTCGTCTGCTGTGGAGCTCCATGTCCAACAATATGCGCTGAAAGGTGACCTCTAAACCACATTCAGCTGCACTACAGCAGTGTGCTGTCATTAGAGCTGCCACAGGTCACCAGCTCGTTCCTTTTACAGAGCGGCAACACACCTTATCGCCAAAGAACGATTCCCCATTCGTCTCAAGCTCTGATTATACGATTGTTCAGGCTGGCTGAGAAGTCCATATACATTTTTGGGTCAAAGACAATTTTTTTCCTTTAATTGCAGAACAACGAATCAGCCCCATAAGCTGGAGACCAATGGAATGCCCTTTGCTAAGGTTCTAATATTGTTTCCGCCGACTTTTCCGTACAGAAATCCCTCCGCGGACAACTATTAGACTGATGAGGTTTGGTAGACAGGTTACGGTAAACTAAACATCTTTGTGAGGAGATATATTCCGAGCGGCCGTCGATGTTGCAGTAGACAGTGAAGACCATACGAGAGATTACTGGGCAGAGTCGTTTCACTCGGGAACACGATATCCCAAAGTCCACTACGTGGCAAACGATGCCTTCCACACTGACGCAAAAGGCTTACCACAACCAGGTCCTGCTTTTTTTCTAATATTTGTAATTTTTTTCTTTCTTTTCTTTAAATATTTGTATCTTTCCTTTTTTCCTATTTTTGTTAATTTTTAAATTTCTTATTTTTTGTTCCTCAAAGTTTTATTCTTGCTTGTTTATTCACTTTCTCTTTGTATTATATGTAAGTTTTGTTAAACTAAATGTTCTTTTTGCAGTAATTAGATTTAACTATCCGTGATCTTGATAATGAGAACTATGCGCTGTGCATGGCCACGAACTGTGAACGCCCTTTTCAGTCCGCACAACAGCAGGATATGGACTGATAAACAACCACACATCGCCATGGAATTGGAACGTAACACTCCAAGGTAAATGTGTGGCAGGGGCTCACCCATCAGCGCATTTAAGGACCATTCCTTTTTTGCTGAAGCGACAACCACATCAACATTGTATCTGGACATTCTTGAGCAATTCTACAAGCACAACTGTTTGCTGACAACAGTCTGGATTTGGCGGTTTTCCAACAAGACGGTGCCCACCGCACTTTGTGCACATTGTGCGTAATTCCGTCAACGAGACGTTCCCAGGAAGCAGCACACTGGCCTTCGGCTTCTCTGTGTGGGGTCACATCAAAACTCAAACGTACAAGGTGGTAAGGCACTTTAAGTAACTTTTCTTGTGATTTGATCACACTTTTATTTTTCCAACAACGTTACGCTTTGTTGGAAAAATAGAACTTCTGTCAAGACATAGGAAAATTTATTAGAAGTGTATCCAAATAGCAGCCTCGTCTCACACTATTTTCATGCACATTGCAAAGTGGTAAGGATTTGCAGTATCTACCTGAACGCATTTCAGTAGCGGTGCCTACAAATTCCCCAGCAATACTGCAGCGTGTGTACAGGGGCATCGTGGAAAGATGGGCAACTATTCCTGGATATAGAGGGCAGACATGTCGACCGGTGGTGATTTCATCGAATTACATTTGTAACCTCCCCCTCACTTATCGACCTTAATGACAGTGAAAAATTAAACCGCGTGTACGTAATGGAAATTTGGGAAAAGCAATCGTCAGCGAAGTTAATCTGTCGGTAAAGAGGGAGTAAAGGGTTACATCTAAATGAAAGGAAAAATGCAAATGAAACTGGGGGAAATTAATTTTGAAAAAGGGCGAAGTTAATAAAGAAAGTAATTGTGCGGTCGTTACGTTAACAATTAACTGGCGTTAGTTAGATATTTGAGATTTGGGGAAAATTAAGGTTAATGCACATATAATTAGCACTAAAAGCGTGGAAACTGAAGGTTGACACGTGTTGTGTGAAAACTGAATGTTTGTCAGAAGTAATAAATTTCGGTACACTCTGAATTAATTTAGCAAAAGAATTAATAAAACCGGAAAATTGAAAGTTAATTTAGTGACTGAAATTAATAGTGAACTTTGTTTCTGAAGCACTACGAAATAAAATAAAATAAGGTTAGTCTTGGGCTACCTCAACAATCATCTCAAAAGCAACTTGAATCTACGCAATTTAGAAATAAGAGAGTTAACTTTGAACTTGAATTAAATGATTTTGAACAATTAACAATAGTAAAATTTAGTACGTACCAAGCTGAGCTGCAGTCACAGGTAAGCTAAAATATGGTAACAAAACTAGCACTCTTAATTTGTGCTTGTGTAATCTAAATATTTCGATATTGTAGCCAGCTATGAATACTTTAACTGAACTTTGAAATTAAAGCAGTGAAATGGAATGATATGACTTTAAAGCTGGCGTTTGAATTTCAACGACACTCGGGTTCATTTCGGAAAAGGAAGGGACCCTGCTTGGTAATGCAATTGGGACAATGAGCAACAAAGGTTCATGCTAAGTTGCTGTATTTTAGTGATGCAAATGGAGCAGTTTGAAAAGCTGAGGTCTGCCATACAGTTCTAAAACTTTACGTGCTATCAGTCTTTCTTGTTGGTTGACTGAAGGTTTGAAGTCGTCGATCGAGGAGGTGACGACAATCACTTATTGTCGGCCGTCGCTGTTGCAGAAGCTGAATGTTGGCGTGCCTTCTTCTCGACATGGACACCAGACGAAACGGGCTCTTGATGTGTGCCAGCTAAAGTTTCCCATCCGCGACACCGTGCCAGAAACTATCATAGCAAGTCGAGCGCAATTACATTGAAACGTCCCCTTTAAACAATTATACACGACTGTACTTAACCTGACACACAGTATTTTTAGCGCAACGCAATCTGACTTTCAAAATTCCCTACAAAAGAATGGCCCTGACTAACATTAAACTATACCTTTCACAAATCACTTACCTCACAAAAATCTTCGCTGCTCAAGCTACTGCAATACAGCAAGCGCCACTACTGCCAGCTAAATAAAAGATTCAAACTATGGAAGGCACTAACTACTGATAGGGATAGTTAGCAAATGAAAGATATTAATAGAGAACAAACAATGTATTTACCTTGATATCATCATATATAAATATAGCAGTTCATGACAAATTTCAAAACTCCGCCATCTCTCTCCCCACATCCACCACTGCTGGCGGCTCACCTCCAACTGCGCAACGCTACGCGCTGTTCACATCCAGCTGCCGCTGCCCAACACTACAATGGCGAGTATTACAACAATGCAAAGCAGACACAGACTGCCCACAGCACAGCCAGTGATTTTCATACAGAGGTGGCGTTACCAATAAAAAAACCTAAACAGCCTACTTACAACATGCTGCCAAACCCCGAAAGCGCGGCAACTCGCGGGAGCGTCACTCAACACACCTGCTCCACCGCCCTACTCCAGCCAGACTCTCTCTGCTCGCGCTCCACGCGGCAGAGTTAACACTACCAAAGATCCTAAACACTTTGATTCTTCACACGACCTGTCGATGTAATCGTTCCACAGCATAGTTTTCCCTAGGCCAGACCCAGCGTAAAAATAGAAATACTATTTACAAAACAAACCAATTATACATCGACATAAATGCATAGTAAAAGAATTACAATTTATAAAGACACAGAAATGTCATATCTTCAGGTAACAAAATAAGGCACCCTCAGGTGCTATAAAAATTCTTGGAGAGCGTAGTCCTAATGTTTTTGCTGACCAGGGTAAATCGTAACGCGTGGACCACCCCCAGGTGACGTCACTGACGTCACGATCGGTGGCTCATTAGCAAACGCAGCCGTTCTCTGGCGAGACGCTCCTACAAGTGGCCACGTGTCCTTGCCGCACCTCGCTTCGCCGGCCGCTTTATGACGCTTGTTCTGAATGCTACGCAACTATGCGGGACTGTGGGCTGTTTCCGTCCTTGATGGCAGGGACGCGGAGCGGCTCTGCACTCGCGTTAAAGAGTTAACTACCGGTCGTCTGAGGTGGCAGCACTTTCATTTATAAGCAGTTGCGGCGAAGCTCTCCCTGTACTCCGCGCGCCCTACACATTAGCCGACAAGTGATGGCGCCGAACGCATTCCAGCACTGCACCCGCACGCAGCACGCAGCCGCATACTGCTTGTTAGCGCTGCATAAGGAAGACGCGCACCGCTCCCCGCTGTTCGCCGCATCCTTTGGTCATCGGTAATAGACCGGCACTGACTTATATACTGAGAACCTGTTTTCTTTCAGGCTGCGGAAAGAGAAAGCCATGTTTTTCGCAGTCTTACGCGTATCTCCGCTACCTTTGAAGCTAAACAGAGTAGTAGTCCTCGCACAGTTACCTGTTGGGTACTGTGACTGCTGCCTGACATCTATTTTCAGAAAACTGTGTATACGAGTGTCGTTTTGCGTCAGTCTCGCGTAGAGGCTTCATTCTCAAAGAGTCATTTCTACTTCCTTGCAAAGACGCGAACCACAGTAATTGCGATACAAAAATTTATCTTTCTACTTTGTTACGAAATGAAAGAAGTAATAGAAGAAACCGGTACGGAACGGGCGGCATAGAAACAGCATTACTAGCAGAACGTTCTGTAATAGCCAGTGCGATGTACATGAATTTACGCAAAGAACACGTTTTCTGTGATTCACAGACAACTCCTTAGTTTAAGAGGCTATGTAAAAGGGTAAGCCTTGGAGAAAGAAATAGGGGACTCTATACACTACAGTACTCGTTAATGAAAACTATATCTTAAATATTAGTTATGGGATGTTAACTGTATGTTGTTTGAGAATTGCATCGATTTATGCGGATGAGACATTGGCTTCTCTGACACAGTAACTTCTAAAAGTGTGTGAGTGAGATGTTACAAAAAAACGATGCTTATATAAAATATCTGATCAAAATTATCCGGACACCCTTTGTAATGCGGAATAGACCACCAGATGTCACGTGAGACGAACCCGCCTTTGTAAAAGAGGTGAGGAGTGTTATCTTGTCAGTAAAGATGGAATAACAGCAAATTGGGTTGTACAGGAGAGCTCAGTGACTTCGGCCGTAAACAAGTCATTGCATGCCACCTACCACACCCATCACGGATATTTCAACCCTTATACAGTTAGATTACCATCAGTTTGGCTTTGGGAAAGGTAAAAGCATCAGAGAGGCAATTCTGACACTGCGCTTGATAATGAAAGCAAGACTAAAGAAAAATCGAGACAAATGGTTCAAATGGCTCTGAGCACTATGGGACTCAACTTCTGAGGTCATTAGTCCCCTAGAACTTAGAACTAGTTAAACCTAACTAACCTAAGGACATCACAAACATTCATCCCCGAGGCAGGATTCGAACCTGCGACCGTAGCTGTCTTGCGGTTCCAGACTGCAGCGCCTTTAACCGCACGGCCACTTCGGCCAGCAAAATCGAGACACTTTCACAGGATTTGTCGACCTGGAAAAAGCGCTCGACAATGTAAAATGGTGCAAGATGTTCGAAATTCTTAAAAAAAGTAGGCGTAAGCTATAGGGAGATACGGGTCATATATAATATGTACAACAGCCAAGAGGGAATAATAAGAGTGGACGACCAGGAACGAAGTGCTCGTATTAAAAAGGGTGTAAGACAAGGATGTAGCTACATCCGATCGCCCTACTGTTCTATCTGTACGTCACGGAAGCAATAATGGAAATAAAAGAAAGGTTCAGGAGTGGAATTAAAATTCAAGGTGAAAGGATACCAATGATACGATTCACTGATGACATTGCTATTCTAAGTGAAGAAGAATTACATGGTCTGCTGAATGGAATGAACAATCTAATGAGTGTAGAGTATGGGTTGAGAGTAAATCGAAGAAAGGCGAAAGTAATGAGAAGAAGCATAATTGAGAACAATGAGGAACTTAATATCAGGATTGGTGGTCACGAAATAGATGAAGTTAAGGAATTCTTCTACATAGGTAGCAAAATAACCAATGACGAAAGGAGGAACGAGGACATCAAAAGCAGACTAGTACTGGCGAAAAGGGCATTCCCAATCAAGAGAAGTCTAAATTTCTGAGAACGTGCGTTTGGAACACAGCATCGTATGGTAGTGGAACGTGGACTGTGGGGAAACCGGAACAGAAGACAATCGAAGAATTTGAGATGTGGTGCTACAGACGAATGTTGAAAATTAGGTGGGCTGGTAAGGTAAGGAATGAGGATGTTCTGCGAGAGGAAAGGAAAACGCGGAAAAGGATGATTGGACATCTGTTGAGACATCAGGGAATGACTTCAATGGTACTAGAGGGAGCTGTAGGGCGCCAAAACTGTAGAGGAAGACAGAGACTAAAATACATCCGGCAAATAACTGACGTAGGTTGCAAGTGCTACGCTGAGATGAAGAGGTTGACGCAGAAGAGGAATTCTTGTCTGACCGCATCATACCAGTCAGAAGGCTGATGACCGAGAAAAATAACGATTCCCAATCCGACTGTTGGTGATGTGATTGTCAAGTGGTAGTGCGAAGGAAGGACCAGAACTACACCAAGACCAGACAGAGCTAATGTAATGACGGTCAACGTACCGTAGAGCATTGCGGATTGAGGTTGTAAAAAATCGCCTGAAATCAGATGAAGGAACAACTTGTTAGTTCCAGAGTGCTAACAGCAGTCCAGCTAGCTCAGCGACTGTGCGGGAGGCGTTACAAAGAATAGTGCACAGTGGTCGAGCAGCTCTGCTTAGGTCTCACATCTCTGTAGCCAGTATCAAGCGACGCTTGAGCTGGTGTACAGAGCGACTCTACAGGACAGTGAATGACTGGAAACGAATGGTTTCAATCAATGAATCACTCTATACAGTGTGGCAGTGCACCGGAAACGGTTGAGTTTGACGAATGCCTGCGGAACGTTACCTGCAATAATGTGTAGTTGCAGCAGGAAAGTATTAGGAAAGTGGTATTTTGGTATGGAGGTGTTTTCACGTTTAACGCGTGGTTCCTTATTACACTTCAAGGAATGCTAAATACGAAAGACAAAGAGCACATTTTAGTGCACTGTGTACTGCATACAGTAGAGGAACTTTTCGGAGCCGATGATTGTATAAGTATTGCTGTGCACCCTATCATAAAGCATCTGTGAGGCAGTGGTTTCTCATAATAACATTCCTGAAATGGACTGACCCGTCCCGAGTCGCGACCTGAGCCCAACGGAGCTAAGACGTCGACTTAGCTCCAGATCCCAACATCCAGCATCACTACATTGTCTGGTTTCGGCTCTTGAGCAGAATGGGCTGCCGTTCCTCTACAGACAGTCAGAAACGCCTCATTGGAAGTGTCTCAACAGAGTTCACGCCGTCATATGGATTAAGAGTCTACGCCTTCCTTGTTAATATCCACTATAGGCGTCCGGATCCTTTTGGTCATAGGCGTCCGGATCCTTTTGGTCAGATACTGTTTAATCAGGTAACAAGTTTGTTGTTAGAATTGTCGCTACGTTCCTGAATGAGGGGAGGGTAGATGCTGGAGTGGAGCATGGCCAGCTAGACTGGCAGGCAGCATTAAGAGACACAATAATCCTTTGAGAATGGGCGCGTGGAATGGGACCCATCGTATTTGGTCTACGTTGTGCCAACAGTGATTACTGTTGACAGGTCGGGGGTAGGCGTCAATGGTCAGCCTGTCTTGTGCGTCTAAAAAACACTGGAGTTCGCTAAAAATCGGAGGCAACAAATCACAGCCCTGCTGTTGAATTGTATATCCTCTATTAGCTAAAATAACTAATTTCTTAATTCGAGAAGTACAGGCAAAGTGGGTCGGTTTCCCACCATGTCATCTGGAAAGATTTTTCAAAGCCGTTGTTAATATGAAATGACATTAAAAGTAGTCTGGAGGGGGTAGTGACTGCTAAATTTCTAGCTCAAATATTCGTTGTGGATGCCATTCTGAAGACGGTACTGATCGCCAAGGACTTCGTCCTGGGCAGTCGTGAGTGGTAAACACACAAATCTTCTTCATCGACACTCGTGAGTTGATCACAGGTTTGAGTATAGTGGTGCACAACATGTTGTGTATCAGTTACCTTCTCCCTTTGGGGATGATTTTCGCTGCCTAATTCGCGCAGTAGCAGTTTTAGTGCAAATGATGGCAATAGTGATTCAGAAAAGCAAAACAATGAGTTGACGTTGAGGTATGACAGTTGTAATAAAAAAAGTAGTTTCATCTCGTTCCACAGAAATCCACAAGTTACGGTATCCTCTGGGGCAGTTACAATAAACAAAAGCTCTTCAAACCACTATGCCACAAAGAACTTACACCACTGCAATGTACACACATCAATAAAAGTTTTGCATCACCTCGGTTCCGAGAGTTTCGGAAACTATTCAGAAAATTGGAATACAGATCAACATGAACATCATTTCCGCCCTTCTTATTGCTCATGAAAACCACACATTGCATGTTGTACCACCATACAGCGAGACTTTCAGAGGTGATGGTCCAGACTGCTGTACACACCGATACCTCTAATACCAAGTAACACGTCCTCCTGCTATTGATGCATGCCTGTACTCATCGTGGCATACTATCCACAAGTTCATCAGGGCACTGTTGGTCCAGATTGTCCCACTTCACAACGGCGATTTGGCGTGGATTCCAGAGAGTGCTTAGTGGGTCACGGCGTCCATAAACAGCCCTTTCCAATCTATTCCATGCATGTTCGATAGGGTTCATCCCTGGAGAACATGCTGACCACTCTAGTCAAGTGATTTCGTTGTCCTGAAGGAAGTCATTCACAGGATGTGCACTACGGGGGTCCGAATTGTCGTCTATGAAGACGAACGCCTCGCCAATATGTTACCGATATGGTTGCACTATCGATCGGAGCATGGCATTCACGTACCGTACAGCCGTTACGGCGCCTTCCATGACCACCAGCGGCGTACGTCGGCCCCACATAATGCCTCCCCAAAACAGCAGGGAACCTCCACCTTTCTGCACCCGCGATCAGCCTGACCGGGTTGCCTCCAAACACGTCTCCGACGACTGTCTGGGTGAAAGTATATGCGACTCTCATCGGTGAGGAGAACGTGATACCAATCCTGAGCAGTCCATTCGGTACGTTGTTGGTTCCATCGGTACCGTGCTGCATGGTGTCGTGGTTGCAAAGATGGACCTCGCCATCGACGCCGGGAGTGAAGTTGCGCATCATGTAGCATATTGGGAACAGTTTGAGTCGTAACACGACGTCCTGTGGCTGCACGAAAAGAATTATTCAACGTGGTGGCGTTGCTGCCAGGGTTTCTCCGAGCCATAATCCGTAGGTAGCGGTCATTCATTGCAGTAGTAGCCCTCGGGCGGCCCGAGCGAGGCAGGTCATCGACAGTTGTTGTCTCTCTGTGTCTCTTCCATATCCGAACTAAATCGCTTTGGTTCCCTCCGAGACGCCTGGACCCTTCCCTTGTTGAGAGCCCTTCCTGGCACAAAGTAATAATGCGGACGCGATCGAACCGTGGTATTAACCGTCTAGGCATGGCAGAACCACATACAACACGATCTGTGTACCTTCTTCCTGATGGAATGACTGGAACTGATCGGCTGTCGGACCCCCTCCATCTAATAGGCGCTGCTCATGCATGGCTGTTTACATCTTTGGGTGGATTTAGTGACATCTCTCAACAGTCAAAGGGACTGTATCTGTGATACAATATACACAGTTAAATTCTATCTTCAGGAGTTTTAGGAACCGGTGTGAAGCAAAACTTTCTTTTGGTGTGTGTATTTAAACTAAAACGCAAAGAAATAGAGCAAAACACGATACCTGTTACATCCAAGGAAGAAAATAGCAGGAAGAATAGGTAAGCGGAAGAGTAATGCCAATTGTAACGCTGTCTCGAGTAAATGTAGAAACAGTTCATCAAAGTATTTGACGATTTTTTTTCTTTCTAAGCCTGTCTACAGGAAATGGGAACAACCAGTATTAAGTCAAAATCAACGTCTACGACAGCGTACATGATCTACTGCCGGCAAGTGAGGGATCTCTTCCAGACTGGTGCTACAGTCACAGGTTACACAGAGGAGACTACTGCTGAACGACGATGATGACAACAAGTTGTGATCATGGGAAAAACATACCTCGTGTTTATTAGATGTGTGGTTTATCTGTGAGTGGGCCGGTAGCCCCGGAATCGATAATGACATGATAACAAAATACTGAAGATCATTTTTTTTAGTCAGAGGCAAATTTATTAGTAATCTGATCTTATCAAATTCTTCCTCTCGTCTTCCAGTTCAATGGAAAGTTTAAACAGTCTGTTTTGTGAGACTTCCTGTAGACGATACAAATAATAGAACAGTAAACTGTAGTTAACAAGCGACCAGGTCACCTGCAACAACCAAATACAAGGACTCACTGACAGAATCAATGACGTCGATATCAAACATATTGATTACATATGCAGAAAGTCGTCTCATTTTGATTTAATTACCATTAGCAGTCGTCATAATGAACTGCATTACAGAAAAATCGTCATTTTTAACTTTATTTTCGGTTCACCACATACAGTTAGGTCACACAGCTATTCAAACAGGACATTATTCTGACTTCATTACAAAATATATATAAAAAAACAACTGCGTGAGATAATTAGTCAACAAAGCAGTTTGATCTCAGAGCATCATAACAATAAAAGCCACAAATCTGTAATCTAAAATCCAATTATGTATATACGCATAATGTAACTTAAGGAAAAATCCTCAAATTTTAAAGTCACCTTACAAAGATGGATGAAATAAGTAAATTTTACAAAGGCCCTATCCATGGGACTAAGAGCTACTCTAACAGAAGAATAATTCTCTATTTTTATAATATTTTACGATATAACTGTCCCAGTCTGGTAGGGATATTAATTTTAACACACGTCTCGTTTCATTAGCATCCGCACGATCTTCTCCTAGTCTGCGAATGGTAACAATTTCTTTTCTCGTTAGCGTAGAGTTAAGAATCCAAGCGTGGAATCTGTTGCTGAATCGTTCAGTACCACGTGACTTTAATGTTACTGTCCATTTGCCACCAAATCTTTGGAACAGTCATTTGTGCAACACCTGTTGGAGCCCAATGCGTATCGTCGTAAAGTGATTAGGTTTCAGATTAATGAGTGCAGTCGCTAAGCACACGGAAAGGGAACTGCCAGCGACTGCCTAGTCTGATATATTGGCCCACTTGGTCGGCTAAAACAAGAAAGCGAACCTCTTTATCTTGTGTGCGCCTCTACGCTCTCTCCCAGACAGAAACTGGCTTCACCAACTCGCGACCATCGCTAGAGCGCAACTCTTAACGTCAACCAATTTGTTGCCATCTACTATACCCAGCTACGCTTGTCTCTTGGGACAGAGAAGGCACGGAACAACTGTACACAGAAGACTTGCGAGATACGTAATGAAAAACAAAAATAAATATCGACAAAAGTTTCTTAACCGCTTTCTAAATCTGGTCTGTGTAATCGTGCCGGTCTCACGGACGTAAGTAAATGGTCAAAACGACTTATCTTTTATGCAATTCAGATGCACTGAAAACAAGATGACAATTTCTAAAAATAGGTGGATGTGTAGCGCAACAGCGTTCATTCGTTCCTAACCTGACACTAATCGTGCAGGTCCCTGCCACGAGCCACGAGTCGATACAAAGATCGATACTAACTTGATAGTCGAGAACACACAGAGCATAAGAGTTGCACTAGTGATACACCACCACTGATACGATCTGCGTATCTAAAGGTATTACATCGATGATAAGTGTAGCACGTGGAGAGGAAATAATAAGCAGGGCGGTAACCTCAAAACTCTTTGGTGTCGATATTGATGAGAATTTAAATAGGAAAAAGGCACATTTTGGAACTACTGAAACAACTTACTTCAGCCACATTTCCATTTAGAATCATTACAAATCATGGGGAGACACAAATCAGTAAGTCAACATATTTTGCACATTTTCATTCATAATGTTGTGGGGTAACTCGCCGCTAAAAAAGAAAGTCTTCATTGCGCAAAAACGTGCTGTAAGAATAATGTTTGGTGCTCACCCACGATAGTCTTGTAGACATGTATTTACTATTGAAAACAGTCTTGATCGCAATTTATTTATTACGGTGACCGGTTTCGACCACTACTGTGGTCATCTGCAGACCAATGAGTAAGAACCTCCTTCTGCTGGAGAATCACTAGTAGAGATTCTACTAGTGATTCTCCAGCAGAAGGAGGTTCTTACTCATTGGTCTGAAGATGACCATTGGTCGAAACCGGTCACCGTAATAAATAAATTGTGATCAAGACTGTTTTCTATAGTAAATATTTTTAACACATTGATCACTGTCACTCCCATAATGTATTCAAAAGTAATTGTAGACATGTGTTTCAGGTGTTGGGCATTCTGCTAGCTGCTTTACAGTATATTTATTCCCTCATAAAGTTTGTTGTAAATAATCCACTACAGTTCAAAAGTAACAATGATGTACATAATTACAACACCAGAAGGAAACATGGCATTCATTACTCCACATTAAGGTTCTCTTTAGCGTAAAAAGGTGTGCAAAACGCTGCAACAAAAATTTTTGTTCACTTACACAGTGATATAAACTAAGAGGCAGCAAAGTAAAATTTGGAAATAAAAGCGAAAAAGTTTCTCCTTGAAAACTCCTTCTATAACGTACAAGAATTTCTGTTTCTGTAATGTGTAAAAGATGGTGGGTAGGACTTATTAATTCACAACATCTGTGGGTCTTTTTTTTTAGTTTTTCGAAAAAAAGAAACTTATAAAGTCCAGAATGCAATCATATGCATAAATTAATTTGCAATATGAACGTAAAATCACTTGTTCCACATTTACGATCTAGCGTGCAAAATGATAGAACAGATATGAAACTAACTAACTAATCGGTAGCGTTCTCGCTTCCCACGCCCGGGTTCCCGGGTTCGATTCCCGGCGGGGTCAGGGATTTTCTCTGCCTCGTGATGGCTGGGTGTTGTGTGGTGTCCTTAGGTTAGTTAGGTTTAAGTAGTTCTAAGTTCTAGGGGACTTATGACCACAGCAGTTGAGTCCCATAGTGCTCAGAGCCATTTTTTTGAACTAACTAACCAACGTCCAGCTCCACAAGAGCCGGGTAGCAGCTGTATTCTGATAACAGCTTAATGTAAGCCTCAAAGACGACATACGAACTGATAATCCATCGCTAGGACGGGTATTTGTCTTCTGTAGCGGACCGATCGCAGTACCCACGTGAGGGGTTCGATGCGAACGGTGGAGTCGACGCCACCGTAGCGGAACTACCGCCGCATTGAGTGCACTAGATTGGATTAGAGATTAGATTACTACTTGTTCTATAGATCATGAGTACGACACTTCGTAACGATGTGGAACGTGTCAGGTTAATAAAACGTGTCTATACAAGATATTACATTACACAAAATATTACATGAACTTACTATATCAAAAAATTCATCTAATTAGTAGAAGGAGTTGCCATTAAGATTTTTTTTTAAAATTTCAATTTAAATGCTATATGGCTATCTGTCAGACTTTTGATGCTATTAGGTAAGTGACCAAAGACTTTTGTGGCAGCATAATTTACCCCCTTCTGAGCCGAAGTTTTATTTAACCTTGAGTAGTGAAGATCATCCTTTCTCCTAGTCTTGTAGCCATGTACACTGCTATTACTTCTGAATTCGTTCGGATTGTTAATAACAAATTTCATAAGTGAATGTATATATTGTGAGGCTACAGTGAAGATCTCTAGGATTATCTTGGATGATCCTGGACGAGCTCCAGCAATTACTCTGTTTACACGTTTTTGTGCAATGAACACTCTTTTACTCAATGGTGAGTTACCCCAGAATATGATGCCATACGAAAGCAGAGAATGAAAATAGGCGTGGTAAGCTAATTTACTCAGATGTATATCGCCAAAATTTGCAAAGACCCTAATAGCATAAGCAGCTGAACTCAAACGTTTCAGCAGATCCTCAGTGTGTTTTTTCCATTTCAACCCCTTATCAATGCACACACCTAGAAATTTGGAATATTCTACCTTAGCTACCGATTTCTGATCGAAGTCTATATTTATTAATGGTGTCATTCCATTTACTGTGTGGAACTGTATATACTGCATTTTGTCAAAGTTTAATGAGAGCTCATTTGCAGAGAACCACTTAATGATTTTCTGAAAAACATCGTTTACAATTTCAGCAGTTAATTCTTGTCTGTTGGGTGTGATAGCTATATTTGTATCATCGGCAAAAAGTACCAGCTTTGCATCTTCGTGAATATAGAATGGCAAGTCATTAATATATATTAAGAAAAGCAGAGGACCCATGACCAACCTTGCGGCACCCCATTCTTGGTTGTACTCCGCTGCGGAGTGATAACTAATTCTGGGAATTATTCACCATCCGTACACACTATCTGATCAAAAGTATCCGAACCGCTCTGTGTATTGCAGAATTGCCCACCAGATGTCACGAGACGCGGACCCGCCAGTACAGAAGGAGGCGGGAAGTACTGGGCTGTCAGCGGAGAAGCAGTTAACAGAAGAACTGGTCGGTCAGGACACCTCAGTGACTTCCAACGTGGAATAGTCACCTGAACAACAAAACCGTCACGGTCTTTCCAATCCTTCTAAAGCTGGCCAAGCGGACTATTGGTGATGTTTTTGTGAAGTTTAAACGCGAAGGAACAACCCATGCCAAGCAGATTCATCTACTGACGGTCAAGGTCCGTGGAGCATTGCAGAGCGTGGTTGCAAAAAATCGCCTGAAATCTGACGAAGGAATAACTGGTGAGTTCCAAAACCATGCCAGCAGTCCAGAAGTGTGTGAGGAGTTCCCTGCGCAATTGACGATAAGCTGCTCATGAGTCACGCATATGTATAATCAGTGCTAAGCGATACTTCAGATAGTGTAAAGAGCGATGACACTGTAGAGTGTATGGCTGGAAACGAGTGATTCCGAGTGATGAATCACTCCATACGCTTTAGAAATCCGATGGAGGGGTATGGGTTTGGCTAATTACAGACGAAATTCGCCTGTCATCATATGTAGCGCCAACATTCAACTGCGGAGGGGATGGTATTACGATATGGGCAAGTTTTCATCGAAGTGGTCTCATGTACTGTAGCAAACAGTTCGAATACGAAGACTGTACCACAGTGGCAATGCACCCTGTCATAAAGCATTATTTGTGAGGAACAATAATATTCGCGAGCCTAACCCGATGAAACATGTTTGGAACTTCCCTCTAGGCTGCAGGATCCAACGTAATTACCTCCTCCGGTTTCCGCTCTTGAGAAATAACGGGCTTCCATTCCTTCACAGACATTCAGACACCTCTTTGAAAGACTCTCCAGCAGCTTTAGAGCTGTCAGAAGGGCGAAGGGTGGTCACACCCCATAATAGTGATAGGTAGTATCCAAAGTTTATGTTTCTAATTGTAATACTTGACTTACTGTAGGGTCTGCATTTGGAGCGGGCTATAGGGCTGAAATGTGTGTCAATTGCTCTCACGTGGCAATGTGCTTTTTTACGTTTGGTTAGGTTAATTTGAACTAAGACGAGAGAAAATTCTAATACGCGCATAAAGAACCGAAATATGCTCCTCGTAACACAGTTACTGATATTGAAGTGATCAATAAGACAACACATTTATGTGCAAATACAGTTCATCAGACCATGTCTCTAGCCCTGGCTTTTGTAACCTCAGTGTATTTGTATTGTTATGGATTTTATCGGACTCACGTATTCTTTTGGGAAGCCCCAACAGCAAACGTCAGTAGTACTTGAAGATGATGAGCACCTGCTAGTGGAAATATTGTGCAGTTTACACAACACCATATTACACAAAGCATGGGGACCATTCAAGCAGTTACTACGTAGGAGAAAGCCTCTAACAGCACAACTTAATTCTATTTCTTTTTTTTAATGTTCGGGTATTCGTTAGTTCAGATGACTTACGGTCCAACCTTGTCCGGATGAACGACGTGCCACTATAGATATTACTGTAAGGTTGTGTTTCCATATGTAGATATAAAAAGTAAAGATAAGTATAAAAAGTAAAAAAGAAATTGTTAATGAGGAGGAAGATTTCAAAACTGAAATAAAAATCCCAAAGTATAATGCACATAGCCTAGAAAATGAAAACATGGTGTACCTATGCAAAAACATGTTAGATAAAAAGTTAACTGAAACATAATTTGACAATACAGATATACAATACAAACATATCCTTAATGCTCTACATGAGGCAGCTAAAGAAGGCCTGTGTGAAAAAATTAAGTATGAGAAAAAATTATGCTATTTTGATACAGAAATAGAGACAGAGGTACAAATAAAGAAAGAAATGGCTAAATACATAAAGATCCAAGATAAGATAGAATTAAGAGCACAATAAGCAAAAATTAGGAAAATGGTGACAAAAGCAAAAAACAAGAATTGTGAAAGTACATGTAATAAAGTGGATAATCTAATTAGAGGTATGAGAAGCTCAGAGCCATGGAAGATATTGAAAACAATTAGAAAAAATTCCAAAGAAATTCAACAAATTAACATTAGCATCCAGACCTCGGAAAAACACTTCAAAGAATTATTGACTTAAAATAGAGAAGAATTTTTGGATACAATTAATAGCGATACAGAAGAAACAGAAAATATTGGCAGCATTTCACTGTACTTAGATGTAGTAAAAAAAAAATTAAAACTTAACAAAAGGATGTGGTAATCGAATTGCAGGCATACCAACTGAACTGGTGAAATGTGGTATACATAATTTCCATGAACCTTTCACAAGCCTTTTTGAAAAACGCTTAAATAGCGTGGTCATACTAGAATACCGGAAAGTAGGATTATATCAACAGTGCACATGAAAAGAAGAAAAGACGAGCGCGAGGACTACAGAGGAATAACTTTAACTAATGTATTTAACGGGTTTTATGGAAGGATTATCAAGCATTTTTTGAAACAATTTAAGGAAATGGAGGCCGAGGAACAGGTTGGCTTCAGAGTAGGGAGATCAACTATGAATCTTATATTTTGCTTGCAATAAATAATCGGAAAAAAGTTAGAAATCAACCCCTTCATTTAGTATTTGTAGCCATAGGAAAAGTGTATGATAATATACCCATATATAACGTGTGGGAAGCTTTAAAAGGATTTAATATTAGTTCCATCATAATTGAAGAAGTTTGGAACTATTACAAAAACTTTATAGTAAGAAAAAATCTCTCATCTGGATTTAATTTTATCAGAGGATTATGTCAAGGACGCAGTCTGTCACCAACACTTTAGAAAATATATACCGAAAAAGCACTAGAAAACAGGGGATCCCAGTAAATAATATTACAATATATTCATGACCAACTAATTTTGGTGTAGAAGACATAGAGTACATTACAAGGAAATTTATAGAGGAGTATAAAATGGGTACTTACGGTCAACAGGAGTAAAACAAAATATATGGTAACAGGAAACACAAATCAAGATTAGACACTGGGAGAAGGAATGGGTACTATTAATCACACTGAAGAGTACAAATACCTAGGAGTCAATATTTTGACACTCCACTCCCCTTCACATTCGTCAGACATCAGCAAAAACACCCCGTGAGTGCGTTAGCGTCGTTAGAATAAATTACTGGGGTTAGGAGTGGACCCTTATTCTATGGCAAAGGACATTGGTGTTTAACTGTAAAATTTGTTTAATTTTTCTATTGTTGTCAAAGAAGCACACGTAGATTGTGACATGACAATTTCAGAACAGTTGTCAAGGTAATGTATTACGACCTGTTTAGCAGAAATAATACTGATCACAACGATATATGATTTAAATAGAAGGTTCTGTACAAGATTTTTCTTACTTCTGGACAGTGGAGCCTTTGAAACGTCTCTGTGAAGTCGTTTCATAAGACGCTTGTCGAATTCGGTACATATTATCCATTTTACTACCTGATTTTAGCCCAATTTATAAACTCTTCCAGAAAGAGCGGGAAACGCTGAGTTGGTCATCATCTGCTGGGAGCAGACGATGTTGCTTCTCGTTTGAAGGAGAGCACAGGACGACCAATTTAGGTTTCCAATACCTGAACAGAGGTTTACCCATCTTAGTCAAAGGCTGTTTTTGCGTGTGAGGTTGGTGACTGAGGGCTACCCCTCTGGTAGCTTCCGCTGCACGGATAGCTAGGTAATCTCAAAAGAGAAAGGGGCACTCTTCAGTGAACGCTTGGTGAGCACGGATCGTAGCTCTTAAGGGGGGTTTCGGGTGGTAGGAAGCAGGCTGAGTTAGAGCTTCGTTATGTTTAACTGTTGAAATACTTAAGAACTTCAGCTTGACTGAAGCATGTGAAGCGAGTTATTTTTCAGAATGTGCAATAATTATATTGCTTTAAATAGGCGATTTTTCGTTGTTTGAGTTAAAAAATGTGTAAGTTCCTTTTGTCTTTGTGTGTCAATTTTGTGCCACACGTTTGGTAATCAATGACCCTTCTGGTCCACCACGGTACCGCAATAGGCTTTATTTTAACAGTTTGCTTGTTTAATGAGCTATAATTTCGGCAAGAATATCTGTTCTTTCGTGCGCTTTCTACAAACAACAGTTTGATTCGGAATGCACCGCGTGCTCTAGTTCGGCCGTTTGCAAGCAGCAGACGCAGTTAGTATGTTGAATAATTATCGCCCAACCTCGTGCATTGGCTAAACCTCTGTCCAGAGTAGTGCATGTGTAGAAACGTAATGAGAACCTCACTGAGATATTTTTATGGTATGAATGCAAAGGAGATGATAGTATCATTGTCTCCCAGCCCCGTTTTCTGTGTTTCTTCTTTCTGGAGTTAAATTGTGCTCTGTTACATTCTCATGTAATTCTTACTTAAATATTTGCAGTCAGGCACGAGTTATGTGTAGTTAGGATGTACAACCAAATACTTACATACAATAAATAATATACGTGAAAGATAAATTCTGTGATGTTGATCTTACCCACTTACTCCGCGTCTCGACACTACTAAATTTTATTTCCAAACATTCACGTTTTTATTAGGTTCTGATACTTTATTATTAGTTTAATATAAGTATATACTATAATATTTTATGTTATTTAAATATAAGTTCGCCTGTTTCTGAGGGGTGACTTTGTTCGATTATCTTCATCTACAGGACACTTTTTACTACTTGTATAAAGATATTTTGCTCCTTTTTCTTTTACGCTTCGTAAATCACATGTTGCAAAGATTAAGCTACTGGGTAGGAACAGTGATTAAGTGAGACTGGCCTTGAGGTTTTACTAAAATGTGGGAATGGTGAAATTATGTTTATCTTATGCGGAGAAGCATTCCAAATTTGTACCGCACTGTTTGTAATGGAACTTTTATATGCCTGCGTCCTTATTGATTGGACATGGTACTTTCCTTTTCGTGGACGATGGAGGAAATGTGCGTTTTAATAGATCTAACGTGGGAATTTTACGCGAGCCCGTTTAGTAAACAGTGTGATTTACAAACTAGAAACATCCCTCAACTGCCGCTGGAGTGCGTTGCGATCGCGTATACCACGTAGGGGTCCACGTACCGTATGCACAAGTCGCATCGTTCCTGAGCATTCAGCAGCACGTTGAACTTGGCACGGACATAGTTAACGTTCGACAGCCCGGTCCGTGTGCCGACTGCTTAACTATAGTCTACGGTAGCTTTTTACAGCTCTAGCTTTCGTCGATATACGCAGATGAAACGATGTAGTAGAGACTAGCAATTTCTTTGTGTCTATGACGTAACTCGGCACGTCGTTTTAGGTCACGGAAGCACACTCTCCGGTGTTACATACTTTCCACGCAGCTGCGGTGGTGCCTCCGTGCTGTGAGGATCTGATCCACCTACACTACTGGCCATTAAAATTGCTACACCACGAAGATTACGCGCTACAGACGCGAAAATTAACCGACAGGAAGAAGATTCTGTGATATGCAAATTATTACCTTTTGAGAGCATTCACACAAGTTTGGCGCCGGTGGCGACACCTACAACGTGCTGCCATTAGGAAAGTTCCCTACCGATTTCTCATACACAAACAGCAGTTGACCGGCGTTGCCTGGTGAAACGTTGTAGTGATGCCTCGTGTAAGGAGTCGAAATGCGTACCATCACGTTTCCGACTTTGATAAAGGTCGGATTATAGCCTGTCCGGATTGCGGTTTATCGTATCGCGACATTGCTGCTCGCGTTGGTCGAGATCCAATGACTGTCAGCAGAATATGGAATCGGTGGGTTCAGGAGGGTAATACGGAACGCCGTGCTGGATCCCAACGGCCTCGTATCACTAGCAGTCGAGATGGCAGGCATCTTATCCGCATTGCTGTAACGGATCGTGCAACCACGTCTCGATCCCTGAGTCAACAGATGGGGACGTTTGCAAGACAACAACCATCTGCACGAACAGTTCGACGACGTTTGCAACAGAATGGACTATCAGCACGGAGACCATGGCTGCGGTTACCCTTGACGCTGCATCACAGACAGGGGCGCGTGTGATGGTGTACTCAACGACGAACCTGGGTGCACGAATGGGAAAACGTCATTTTTTCGTATGAATCCAGGTTCTGTTTACAGCATCATGATGTTCGCATCCGTGTCTGGCGACATCGCGGTGAACGCACATTGGAAGCGTGTATTCGTTATCGCCGTAGTGGCGTACATCACCCGGCGTGATGGTATGGGATGCCATTGGTTACACGTCTCGGTCACCTCTTGTTCGCATTGACGGCACATTGAACAGTGGACGTTACATTTCAGATGTGTTACCACCCGTGGCTCTACCCTTCATTCGATCCCTGCGAAACCTTACATTTCAGGAGCATAATGCACGACCGCATGTTGCAGGTCGTGTACGGGACTTTCTGGATACAGAAAATGTTCGAATGCTGCACTGGCCAGCACATTCTCCAGATCTCTCACCAACTAAAAACGTCCTGATTTCTCAGGATCTGTGCACCCAAACTGCGTGAAAATGTAAACGCATGCCAGTTCTAGTATAATATATTCGTGCAATGAATACCAGGTTATCATCGGAATTTCATCTTGGTGTAGCAATTTTAATGCCCCGTAGTGTAATTTTGGTCTGTTAAGATCGTACCCACATTACCTGTGACTTAGGTGTGTTGCATATCTAATGGGCGGTAACATAACGATCTCTATCTTTATGCATATCAGTGTCTTGCTACACTGTCTACGGTAGCTATTTACAGCTTTTGCTTTCGTCGATATACGCAGATGAAACGATGTAGTAGAGACTAGCAATTTCTTTGTGTCTATGACGTAACTCGGCACGTCGTTTTAGGTCACGGAAGCACACTCTCCGGTGTTACATACTTTCCACGCAGCTGCGGTGGTGCTTCCGTGCTGCGAGGATCTGATCCACCTACTGTGGCGTCTATAAGTGGTCCTTCGTAAGCAATAAGTCTCCAGTTTTTGCGGCAGCGGCTGCAGCGGCGATGAAACAGCGAATAAAACGGCCGGGCGTACGAGCGATTACTTAGCGCCGGGCTGCGCTGCGCTGCGCGTTCAGCTGTGACGGCCGCCCATTACAGCCCCGCAGCGCCGGCCGCACTTTGCGGGCATATTTTACGCGGCCGGCGGAGCGTCTGCCGGCTGGCCGGCGGTTCTGCATGGCCGGCCGGTCGCCGCGTAAATCTGCCGGCTGCCGGCTGCCCAGGAAGTGGGCGCCGCGCGCTCCTCACGATGCGCGATTTACGGCGCAGACATGATCCGCGCGCCGCCGCCGCGGTATGCGCCCGCCGAGGTACACCCTGTCCCGATAGAATTTGTTACCCCGGCTTCCCTGCCGGCTGTCGTTTCGTGCAGGCAGGCACGCGAGGGCTGATAGCTGTCGTACGCACGCTGCTACTGACGCATTTCTGAATAACTGCACAAAAAGTACAGGTGTGTAGGTGACTGCAGTAATCCTGTATAACACATGTAATTCCTCGTGATAGGTATCCTGACACAGAACAACCAGAATGAAATTTTCACTCTGCGTGGGAGTGTGCGCTGATATGAAACTTCTTGGCAGATTAAAACTGTGTGCCGGACCGAGACTCGAACTCGGGACCTTTGCCTTTCGCGGGCAAGTGCTCTACCAACTGAGCTACCCGAGCACGAGGATATTACAGAGACATGGCTTAGCCGCAGCGTGGGGGATGTTTCCATAATGAGATTTTCACTCTGCAGCGGAGTGTGCGCTGATACGAAACTTCCTGGCACATTGAAACTGTGTACTGGACAGCAGGGGAGCTTCTGTGAAGTTTGGAAAGTAGGGGACGAGGCACTGGCAGAAGTAAAGCTGTGAGGACGGGGCGTGGGTCGTGCGCGGGTAGCTCAGTTGGTAGAGCAGTTGCCCGCGAAAGGCAAAGGTCCCGAGTTCGAGTCTCGGTCCGGCACACAGTTTTAATCTGCCAGGAAGTTTCACAGAACAACCATTCTAAAGTCTCTCTATGTCCATATTTTCAGAGATGGTTGCGGTACTCGACTGCTCGATCTTTCTTTCATCTTTCACTGGTGCCATGTCCCGCACTGACGCAGGGTCGGCATTGTTAGGAACGGATATGGCAAGGTTAGGATGAGGGGGTGGCCAGATGCCCTTCCTGTGTGTGTGGTGTGTGTGGTCTGAGGTTTTCGGGCGCTAAACAGCGTGGTCATCAGCGCCCAAACGCATAGAAACAGGAACACATGCAGTGAAGGGACGAAGACGTACAGCGAACAAGGAGAACGGCTAAAAGACACAGACCTGACGCAGTTCCAAATCCTCACATACAGAGGCAAAACAAGAGGAGAAGAAACGCACTAAAAAAGGAAAGGAAACACAAGGAAAAGAGAACAGAAATCGAAGTGAAAGAAGTAGGTAATCGTGACTGGCGGATCTCTTACCTAAAGCCTGGGTGAGCCAGTCACCCAGCAGTACATTAAAATCCTCTCCCTAAAATCCGAGGCAACAAATTGGACAGGACACAAAACCGTAAGACCTTAACCACAGTCGTTGCGTCGTCTTGCAAAACAGAGGGCAAATCCGGTGGCAAGGAAACCACCGCCCTCTGGTCAGAGAATAAAGGACAGTCAAGTAAAATGTGGCGGACAGTTATCTGGACGCTACAAGCACTGCAGATTGGGGATTCCTCCCGCCGGAGTAAAAAACCGTGCGTTAAGGGACTGTGCCCGATGCGGAGGCGAGTGAGGAGAGCCTCATCCCGCTGCATGACTGGTAGGACGTACACCATGGCCGCGTGGTGGCCTTGACCAGACGCAGCTTATTTTCACCGACTGCCAGCCACTCCTCTTCCCATTGGCGCATAACACGAAAACGCAAAAGGGAGGTAACAGCATGGAGGGGGACGGCACATTCAACAACGTGAGAGAGGGAACATGCATCTTTGGCAGCGACATCCGCCAGTTCGTTTCCCCTAATACCCACGTGCCCCGGGCCCAGCAGAAAGAAACCTCCTTCCCCTGCCGTTGCAGGTGGAGTAGGGTATCATGGATGTTCTGGACGACCGTATCCGCTGGGTACAAGTGTTGCATGGTCTGAAGGGCACTCAGGGAGTCAGAACAGATGAGAAACTTAAGACTGGGAACACATCTCATCTGCTCCAATTCCCGCAAGATCGCAAACAATTCGGCATCAAAGATGGTAAACGCTGCAGGAAGCCGTAACTTGACGACTCGATCAGGGAAAACAACAGCACAACCAACAGAGTCCCCCTGTTTAGAGCCATCCGTAAATACTGGTACATGGTCGGCATGCTGGTTTAAAATATCGTAAAATAAGGAGGTAAAAACAAACACAGGAGTGCAGCTCCTCCGGTACTCTGACAAGTCTAAAAGGACGCTGGCCCTCTGGAGCAACCAGGGAGGCAAGCGGGTAAAACCAGTGAGTTGGGGTGCCACACGCTCCACACCAAGGGACTCAAGCAAATGCTTGGCACGAATCCCAAATGGTCTCGTTGCCTGTGGACGACTGGAAAAGAGACGTTCCATAGGCGGTCGGGTAACAGTAGGGTATGCAGGGGAGGTAGGACAGGCAAGGAATTGACACACCCGTCGCACCATGAGGAGTTTCCACCGGATGGCGAGGGGCGGTTCCCCTGCCTCAGCACACAGGCTGGGGATGGGACTGCCGCCACCTCATACCCCCCAGGGCGGAATTAGTGCACCCCAGCTGTCTGCGTCGACTGTAATTCATGGAATAGTGCGAACGTGTTGAGATGTCGGCGAGTTGTGTAACTGAGGCGGAACGTGGTGACCAGCCCGGCATTCACCTAGCGGGATGTGGAAAACCGCCCAAAAACCACATCCAGGCTGGCCGGCTCACCGGCCCTCGTCGGCAATCCGCTGGACGCATTCGATCCAGGGCCGGCGCGCCTACCTGGGTCCAGGAAGCAGCGCGTTAGCGCTCTCGGCTATTCTGGCGGGTTGGTACTCGACTGCTCGATACAGGGTGTCAATTAAACACCTTTCAGCCGTAAAGTTTCCAAATTTCTTTTATTTGGCTACCACTTTCGGCTATTTATTACGCCATCTTCAGGCCCCTGACCGACGTGTAGGAAGATTTCACCTCGGTTATGGTGAAAACAGGGGCAAGGAGTACTGGTATTAGTAGAATTCTGCATGCTGTAGCGATACCTTTAACCGTCACCTAACGGCATCTGTCTGTCCCCTGACGTCCTTTTTATATGTCCGTACCATAACAGTCGTTTTTCTACTACAAAATCTGTAAATGAATTTTTAACGTTCATTTTCTTCCTGATGACTTCATTTCTGATTCTTTCTTGCCTAGATATCCCTGCGGACCGCCTCCAAGAAGTCCATCTCCGTTATCATCAACCTTATTACTATTTGTGATTTAACTGTCCATACTTCTGATCCATAAGTCATAATGCTTCTGATAACTGCAGTGAAGATTTTTCTTTTTGTTACCTTTCGTCCCTTGAAACACCAATTTCTGTTCCAATAGTAAACTTCCCAGCACTTATTCTTGGCCGGCCGGAGTGGTCGAGCGGTTCTAGGTGCTTCAGTCTGGAATCGCGTGACCGCTACGGTCGCAGGTTCGAATCCTGCCTCAGGCATGGATGTGTGTGATATCCTTAGGTTAGTTAGGTTTGGGTAGTTCTAAGTTCGAGGGGACTGATGACCTCAGATGTTAAGTCCCATAGTGCTCAGAGCCATTTGAACCATTTTTTAACTTATTCTTGAATTAGTTTCCTTGTTTCGTTTTCCATCTTGTGTGATATTATAGGGTGGGAGCTTGAATGAAAGTTAATTTCTTACCTTACACGAGATTTTATACGCCGTAACAAGTAGACGGATATGTCACGGGACACACTTCGGTGATAGTGGGCAGATTTGCTAAACAGTACAGTATCTAATGCAAGGGGATGACACTCGATTTGACGGTATTAACACACCCAACCCAAATCCTGCATGTCAATGAGCAAAAGGTGAAAAAAAAAAGCTGCTGGAAGAAACGGTTTAGTTTGAGTTGCTCCGTCACCGACCGCATACAACGAAAGGCTTCTAACGGAGGTTGGTGACCCGCTCCGAGAGAGACAACGAACGCGCCGGGAGATACATCGAGGGGAGCAGGTAGCGGCCCAGTGCTGCCTGCAACGGAGAAAGTCTTTAGAAAACTGCGTTGCGGAATTTGCAGACGGCTACAAACAGACCAGATACACAGTCGATCATGTAAAAGGTCCGTGATGAACTCGTAATATACGCTTGTAACTTTTAGGCGCCAGGAGCGGACACAAAATGTCCGAATGGCTGAAATAAACTCGGAAGGAGTAAAACTGGCGATATTTCGACGCCTTCGCGATTGGCAGGGGTAGTTTCCACAAGATGAAAGGAATGCTCCCATTGGTCTGATAAAGCAGTGATGGGAAGCATGAAAGGACACAGGTGGGGGACAGTTTGCTACGAAAGACACAACACCGAAGACTTCGGTGACTCTCCTCTGAACCAGCCTCAAGTATAGAGCAGGTGCATCACGCTCTGTACGACAACAAAAGAGGAATTTCTGTGTGAACACTGCGTTCACTTTCGCTGACATTCAGCTAGAAATTAGCTGAAGAGTCGTTGAGTTCCGATAGCGGAGGATCGAAACAGCAACGTAGGTAATTGTTCTTGCGAGATCTGAGGGGGCACTGAAGTATACACGCTGCTCCATCTATGCACGTGTATATCGCCATATTTTCCAGATCAGGGCTAATTGCATGTTTTCTCGCCTAACGAGAAACATCGGACAGTTTAAGCTGATAAAGCCAGTAAAGATTTTGATTAGCATTTTATAGGATTTTCAGAGGGCGAGAATAGCCACGCAGCCGACAGTACGTGGCAGCTAAAGGTAAACGCCGCTGGTAGAGGCGTAAAATTGTTGGTTTGCCAGCTTGCGTCTACTGTGAAAATGAGCAACCTTGAGTAATCGTCTGCTCATCTTGTCACAGAAACTAACCATCCTCCGTAGACTTGATTGTCATCCTAAATAATACCGAACTTAGAATCGGAATCGGATAATTTGTCGTAATATTGACCAACACAGACAAGGTGTAACGTATTACTATCTTTACGACGTCTCTCGTCGAGCCATATATGTTATCTCGCGTTTCTAGCTGTTTCTCTCACAAAAATAATGCTAAAAATTCAGAAATTCAGGGTCGCCACCAGCCCAAGCCTTCCTAAACATTTAGAGAAAAACGGAGCTGGAAAATTATTAGATTAATTACTTTAATAATTTAGTTACAAGTATGCCAGATAAATAGCACTCCATGTCGTACATGATGCAACTTCATTAATTCAGGATTGGAAATAAAATTCAGTTTGGAAATAAAATTTAGTAGTGTCGAGACGCGAACCACAGCCCCAAACAACTCAATACAAGACAGTGACGCTACTAGGGTAGTGGCAGCCTCGGTGCAATTTTAATATCAAATTGATATGCAAATTAATTAAATTGATCAATTAATCCCCCACCCCCCACCCCACACCCCGCCGACGACGCCGACCCCCACCCCCTAGATGATGTCACATGTTTTCCCAGCTGCACATATGCCCCAGGGACCTCCTCCCCCCTTCCACCCTGCCGACAACCTACTCTATTGGCAGATATTTTGAATTTTGGCGGGAATTTCTAATTTTGACGGTAATTTCTTTGTCCTAGGGCTGTGCTGACATCCCACCCCAACGCACCACACACCCCGACCTGTGAATTGGTGGGAAAATGACTCAGCCTGTGCCGGATAGGATGTATGTATGTCTTCATTTAAACAGTCTTTATTTAAACAATTTGAGGTAGTGCCTCCATCTGGTTTGTTCACCATGGGGGACCAGAGTCCAACCGAACTAATACACAGCACTACCACCAGAGGTCACCATCATCCCTCCTCCGACATAATCCAAGATGACAGTCTGGAGGGGAGAAATGGCGGCAAAAGGACGCAGCCTGTTCTCGGCTTCTGGAGAGTGGAGGGAGTGAACTTTATTGATTTTTGTAACAGTTTATATAGGGACAGATTTCACGTAGTTTATTTATTATGCTGATACAAAACACCCTGACGTGCTTGAGGTTGCAGTAAATAGTCTACTGACCTGCAAACTACTCGTAAATAATGCAGTACACTGATGTGCAGAGAGGAAAACAACTTGTAAGTTACCGAAATAATGCAGTACACAGCATAGAGACATGCAAACTACTCATAGATCACCAAAGTAATGCATGTGTAACGATATGCAAACATGCTCACAACGCTTAACCACCCGAAAATAATGCAGTGCTCAAACACTCAGTGCACATAAAAAAAGACAAAGTATCAGCGATTCGAACTCTGGTCCTCCAGGGCGGAAAGCCCAAGCGCTTTTCCCTAACACAATTAAACCACCAGAGGCACTTGGAATTGACGGGAAATTAAAATGGCGGTGCTCCTCGATTGAAAGCCCAAGTGCACCCCCAACAATGGAAAGTGTCCAGATGCAGGAGAGGAAGGTTAGGTTAGGGTACTTTATTTATTTTGGTGGGGAAGATGAAACAAATATCGATCCTAATTATTTAATTAACCACATACATCAGTCCTAATTACACAACTATATGAATAGCGCTGCACAAAGACAGCATAAAATCGCAATGCAGCGCACCATACAACTGTTGTTATCCTGCCGGGAAAATACCTCGCAATTCCACTCGAAATCAGCGACGGGAACACCCAAACTCTACCCTACACTTACAAGCTGGTGGGAAAAAACCTGGGGTATAAGGTACTATCTTTATTCTTTTTTGTGGGAAATACGTTCAACTGACTACATGCTGGTGCTGGACAGAGAGGAGTTTAAAAAGTGCATTACCTGCAAGCATACAGTATTTATCATTGATTGGCATCAGAGTTCGCTACAAACGCCTACTAAAAATCGCCCTACAGCCCAGGTAATTGAAGCCAATACATGCTATCCCAGCTGATGGAAAAAATGCGTCACAGTTCTAATTAAACTTCGAATCTGTCATGGAGAACCGGCACTCATATTGAACAGGTCATAATGCAGCACATGTACTGGGGAAAATCGTCGCCCTAAAAGACTGCAGAGGAGGCGGTAGTCGAACTTGCGTTCTCCTTGATGTACAATCTCAAACTACCGAATTTCGGGTTCCTCTCCCCTCTCTGCCACCAACCACCTACAGGATGGATGGACAGGTGGAGAAGCCACTCCACCAGCAGCCTCGTGGCACGAGCTGACAGCTGTCCGCCTTCAGGCGATGGTCCTTCGCCAGCACAAAAACAGATATAGTTAACTGTAGGAGATAAAAGAACAGCTGTCCCAAATGCATCTTGGTTGTCTAAAGTATAATGACACAGCTACCCCTAATGGTTGGAGGTTCGCTTGCGGCAATTAGCTGTCACAGGCTAGACAGGTCCTCAACGCCTGCAATAGGCCTCTCGTTCTGGGATGGAAAACATTTTTGTTTATCGTCACGTAGGATGCTAGAGATGGGACCGAGGGAAAGCTATGGTCTCGTAGGAAAGTCGTCCACCGTTCTGTGCTAGACTATTAAAACATCAACTCGACTGCTGTAATAAAGCAACTATTAAAAACAGAAAAAAACATTCATGATGATAATAAATGTCTTCGTTCATGAAAATAGACGAAGTCCATTAAAAATCGGTATATCTCTTTATGTTCGACTGCACTCACATCTCATTATTTAGTGATATCCAGCAAAGTGCACCACCACCAATCACAAATGATCAGCAGAGACATGCCTACCCTGCGTAAAATCAAGGAAAGGAAAACGTCTACTATTTTGATTTGAAAACTACCGATCACGGCAGAATGTCCTCGTTATTTCGAAATTAAATTGATCATGAGAGTCTCTTCGCATGGCGAACAATTTTTTTTTTCCTGCAGTCGGATTACACTCACCAGGTAAGTCAAGTGGGAAATTCAACAGTTCTACAAATAAAAGTATGTAACACCGAGAAAATCCTAAGTTCAGTTTAATGGCAATCGACTATATATGACACTAGAACCATTATGAAAATCAAAATTAACTTTGGAACATGTAAAATGCAAAGTGCAGAATACAGAATTACATCATTGAACTAAAGTGACTGCCTTTCATGACAACAAAATAACCTTATTCACAAGATCAGCTAGAGCAACAGCTTCATTACAGGTGTAAAAAAGATCGACAAGAGTATGTGCAAGAATATTACAGCAAGGAATCGTCATTTAAGGCGGTAATTGATATTAAGAGAAATTGATACGCAGCGTAATGATGTATTCACTGAAATGTTTTAAAAGACTTCATGACGTTGAAAATGTTTAACTGAAATTATTATGTATATTGACGAGGCGGGTAGCGAATAAATCACATCCGAAGACGATAGTCAAATGTTCAATCCGGCAAAGTAAACATTGTAGTTTTGAAGGTATCCTAGACGTAACAAATTCTTAAATAAATTAGAACGGCACGTGCTTCTATTTGGCAATATGTCAATTTATAAAAAATAATATGTACTATTTCTGGAACATAATTTGTCACTGAGCCCTGATGTAATTTCAGAATTTCTATAACAGCCTCAGTTTTCATTGAACAGAAGTTTCTCTAATTTCTTAAAGCAGCCTCTGTGTTGTATAATTCTGTTAAACTGAGATGCATTAGCAACAAGACTTCCAAGTGTGAAACAGTAAAAGAAATCTATCAGGAGATGAAGGAATCAAAGAAATGAGTAACATAGGAGTAAAGAAAAGTAAAGAATTTTACTTAAAAATATTTCCAATTGCCTGTAATTCTTTGTCTCAGGAACGGGACTCTGTAAGCACTAGAAGTAGTTGGGCATCACTCCGATTCTCTATTTACGGTGTTGATGTTAAGCTTACAGGATTATGTGGTCATCGTAGCATCAAAGCTATCTGGTTTGCACATTTTTCGGTGATTTCACTGATAAGTTTACCATGTTAATAGTTTTAATTGTTGATATGATTCGATATGTCAGTCATTCAGTTGAAGAACGTATTCTGTTCGAACTGTAACGACTTACTCTGTTATTGTACCCAATGGTTGTTTGATGAGTATCGATAGAACAAATGTAACTTTGTTTTCAGACCATGTACTCATTTTTAGAAAAGTCTCAGTGACAACCTTGCGAAGAACCTACTATGAGTGTTTCAATTTTTCCAGCAGCATTTATAATGTGTTGTCTACCCTGCTCCACATACAAACAGTAGCTGACCGTCCCGTCCCTTTGGTAGATAACATCCTCGCTGTTCCTTTGGCTGTGCTAGCGTGTCAGTAGTTTTGTTACGATAAGTGATAATAGGTAAGCTACTGGAACTGCAGTAACTTCAGCTGCCCTCACGTGTCTGCCTTTTCAGATAAGCATAGATCATGATGTGTTGTCTACCGAACATCCACTCTCTTCCACCACCCCCAACAGCCAGAACACATAATGTGGCGCCAGGCTGTCGAGCAGTGCATGTGGAGGGTTGTGGCTAGGGCACGCGTCATACAGTTATATATTGTACAAACTGTACATTATGAAACAAATTTAATAATTTCTTAAGATGGTGTATCTTCACTTACGTGAAAAATAATGCTTTGTTCTCTACTTCACCCACTTATGGGTAATTTTTTTTTTATTTCTGAAGTACGCCATGTTCTTCCTCATTGTTCAAGCTATCTCTCCATGCTTCATTGAATTCGGTTCAGCAGTTTATAAGTGAAAACGTAACGGAATTACTTTCGCTTTTATAATATTAGTATGGGAATGTCGATTAAACTCGCAGAATACTAGTTTGTTAGCGTGGCCATCCTCCGCAGCAGGTGCAGAAATACTCGGAAATAAAGCCGCCTTTTTCTGCTGCCACTTAATTTATTTTTCCCAGACGGATTTTGCTTTTCTCTTGTTCTATGGCGTCATCAGTAGGATCTATGACGATACAGTTCTGTTATTTTTTATTTTTAGATTATCAAACAGTTCACGCCGTGACATTTTATTTAAAAAGTAATTACTAACGATTTGCTGTGGTCTGTGTTTCCAGTCATCTGGTTTGGAGATCGCACTACCGCTATACTCCCGACAGACCACATGAGAGGAAACGCAGACCACAGCAAATCGTTAGTAATTGAGTGACAGGTGGAAAAGGCGGTTTTATTTACAAAACAAGTAATGCTGAATGCAGTATAAGCATTTTAATTACATTGTATCGTATTCGTAGAACAATTCAACCATAAAAGAATTTTGAAAAGTATCATATAGTTCAAAAGTCATAGAGTAAATAGCTTTTTTAAAGAGTAGATAATTTTCGAAAATACGCGTACTATTCTTCAAATCGATAAATATCTTCTATTACACACTAGTCTGTTTACAGCCTGCACCATGCAAGTAACGAACAGCCCTTAGTGTCTCGCCATCACAGTTTTTTTTGTCTTAAATATCTTTGTGACTAATGCCCTTTTGGCATATTTATTATTTTATAAATGACATATAAGTACTGCCAGTCTTTCATGATAATTCCGTACTTATAATTTGTATCATACGTTTGTAGTCATAATTCTTTGATCATGTTGTAGACCATTCTTTGGTTTAAATTCTGAGGAAGACACTCCTAGCAGTGTTGAAACCCGGTTAATTCGTTAAAAATTAGTGACCCAGGGCTGTTTTCTTTTAATTGTAACTATCACGGGTTTGTTTTTCTATTACACACTTTCTAAAGTAACCTGTTTTCTTTCCCATAGTTCACATTAAATTTCATCGAAATCGGTTTAGCTCTTTAGCGGTAAAAAGTGTAAGAGACAGAGCTACTTTCACCTTTGTATTATTAGTATGGATAATATCGCTCACAGTCGTCGGCGTCAGTGAAACCTCCACCTGGAGTTGCTGTCGTTATCGGTACCCTGCTACTCATACAACCTTCCAGCTTTTACATAAATGTTAGCAGACGTCTGTTATTGGCAATGTAGATTACTCTGAAGCTAAACGATCTCTGACGATAATAAACACCTGTACTCAGTAAGACCGGCTCTGTAGTACGCAGCCGTCACCGCAGATGGGTGAAATACTTTACAAGACAGGGTGTCGGCTAGTCATTAGTACAGCAAGACTCCCACAACTGAAGCCCACTAATGAACTACGCAAGATCTCTACCTTAGAGCCCCTTCAAACAAGAATGAAATAATTACGTAGTTACAAATTACTGGAGACACGTCATAACAAAGCGTCCAGACCACAAACACACACACACACACACACACACACACACACCAGACCACAGTACCAAAACTTGACAGCAAGACCTACAGTCTAATCGATACCAGCATTCAGGTACGAGGGCGTTCAATAAATGACGCAACACTTCGTTTCTCCTCCAGTTTCAGTTCAAATCATGCGGAATTTGTTGTAGGACATGGTGCGATATTCCTGATTCAGGCCCTATAGTTTCGTGAAGTTTCGGTGGGTGGCGCCGCGATACGTAGCCTCCGAAGTGGCGTCTGTAACGGAGTGGCATTCCAAGCAGAGAACTGTCACTGAGTTTCTTTTGGCGGAAAACTAATGGATCGCAAGCATTCACAGGCGCTCGGAGAATGTTTACAAAGCCCTGGCAGTAAACAAACACGCTGAGTCGTTGGGCGAAGTGCCGGTCATCATTGCAACAGGGTCGCAGAAACGTTTCCCCATCTTCCGCGTGCCAGCCGGCTCCAAAAAGCTATGACTCTTAAACTGCTGGAACGTGCGGACACTCTCATTCGAGGTGATTAGCGGATCGGTATCAACCACATCGCTGCACAACTGGACGTCTCTGTTGGTACTACTGACACCCTCGTCCTCCATTTGGGGTGTCCAAAGCCTGCTGGGTTTCTCGCTGCCTAACAGAAGACCGGAAAAAGCAGGGCCATGTGCGCGCCATTGCTTGCACGTTAGAAGGCTGTGTCGATCATGTCACGGCCAGTGAAAAATGGGTTGATCACTCCAGACCGGAAACGAAACGGTAATCCGTGGAGTGGCACCACACCACTTCTCCTCCGATGGAAACGTTCAAAGCTCCACTCTCGGCCACTAAAGACATGGCGATGGTCTTCTGGGAATCTGAAGGGATTATTCTGCTTGAAGTTGTGCCTCATGGTGCAACGATCAACATCGAAGTATGTTGTGCTACCTTCAGGAAACTGAAGAAACGACTTCACCGTGTTCACCGCTACAAAAATGCAGACGAACTTCTCTTCCTCCGTGACAACGCAAGGCTTCACGTAAGTCTGCGCACCCAGGAGGAGCTCACAAAACTTCATTGGACAGTTCTCCCTTATCCACTCTACAGCCCTGGTCTCGCACATTCTGACTTCCCTCTGTTTGGCTCTCCGCGGAAAGAAGTACGTCGATGTTGGGGAGGTTATTAATGCAACGAGACGCTGTCTCCGACGTCGAGCAGTAGGACCAGTAAAGAGGTGTCATGCAGACATACACACCCTGCCCTCCCCCCCTCCCCGCCCCCCCCCCCCCACCACTCCTTCCTGCGTCGCCAGTAAGGAGGCGTAAGGCCGTCGCATTCAAGGATGTTATGTTGAAAAAGAGCATTTTGCAGTCGATAGAGTGGGGAGTGATATGACGTATCGAAATCCTGAATGAAACAAATCTTCTTTCAGAAAAAAATGTGTTCCATTACTTACTGAACTCCCTTAGTAATCATACTACTGTCCCTACCAAACACCCATATTTGTAAAACTCAAAACACTAAGGTTTCTAACACTATGTCTCTGTATTAAGCATGTATTAACCAACTGTAACAAAGTGATTGTGTGTATAATCCCTCCTAAAATGCAGATAAATTATAGTCTGGCGTAAATATGTAACACAACCTACTTACAATTTTCTTATGTTTGTTGATTTGTATCCGTTCTAACACACGTAATTGTTTTTTTTTTCTTATCCACCCAACTATTCGGCAACAAAATTTCTATTTAATTTTATCAGTTTGTAACCAATACTTACGTGAATATTTCTGAAACTATTAATTCGGTAACAACAATTTTTTTACTCTGTTTTCTTAATCTGATAAATACAAACTGTAACGCACTATGTCACAGTGCCATAAAAAACACTGTCATACGAACGTACTAAAAGGAAATTGTAATAAATATTTGGAATCCAATGGCTAAAGAAACAAGCGAAGCGCGCTCTGCAATAGCCTGGTCTTCTCCCGGAGGGGAGTGATGGGGTGTATTGAGTGGGGGCAGAAAAAGTGTATGCTAGTGTAGGTGAGTAGGGAAAAACTAACCCGAATTGTTGGAATACAGCTTTAACTGTGTACTGCCTGGAACAGACACGTAAATTAAGTACCTAGGAGTAACATTCCAAAGCGGTACGAAATTGAACGAGTACGATAGTAGGGAAGGCAAATGGCCGACTTAGATGTATGGGGAGAATTTTAGGAAAGAGTGGTTCATTTGTAAACAGGGTCGCGTCTGGAAGATTAGTGCGGCCCATTCTTGGGTACTCCTCTACTATTTGGGAGACCCAGCAGGCTGGATTAAAGGAAGAAATCAAAGCAATTCCGATGCGGCCTGTTAGATTTGTTACTAGTGGGTTCGATCGGCACGCAAGTATTGCGGAGATGAGTCGTGAAACCAAATGGGAATCCCTGAAGGGAAAGACGAACATTATCGAGAAATTTTAGAGATCCGGTGCGGCTGCATGCTCGAAATTTTATGAACCAATCACTGCGTCGCTGAAGTATGAAGATGCACAGGAAAGAAAACGACCAGAAGTGGTACGGGCTACACTCCGCCACGGACAATACGGCAGCTTGGAGTGTATGTATGTACATGTAGATGTAGATCAGTGGAAGGCGATAAAAAGTTTTAATGTTATAACATTCGTAGGACTTTTTATATACACCTTGCATAACAGCGCATTACGAGAACATTTCACGTAGCACGAAGTATTTTTAGAGTAAAATGAGCCGAGCTTGGGCTAGTCTGTCTGCAGGCAGGTAACCTGTCCGGTGACGGTACGTTAAGCAGCGAGGCAGTAAAGCAGGCGTTCCAGCTCCAGGCACCCCACCGACCGCAGCTGGAGACGCCGGCTGGAGCCTGGCGCCGACGCCACAACCCGGCGCCCCGCGGCGACGCCTTCTCACGGTTTTTGTCAGCTCCGGGCAACGCTGCGCTGTCCGTCGTAAAACAAATGCGTGGCTAGGAGTTAAAACTCTTCTCCGTTTTATACCACTCCATCACTGACAAAACCCGTACAAGTACGACGAGCCGAAATCTTCAGCAAAAGGAACACGAACTGGGAACGGTCTCCAAACACCGACGCGATACATACAGTCGAGGATCACTGGTGACGAAGTCGGGACGGGCAGAGGTTCAGCTGTCTCGGCATACAAACAGCAAGCTCTGTTGTTTAAAGTATATCAGTGTTTCTTAATTGAAACCCTTTTTAAAGTCCTCTTTTATCGGGGAACCCCTGGCATATTTCTGTAGTATGTTCTTCATGCAAAATTCTAGAGATGCGTTATTTGCAACAAAAATAGCAGTTTCTACACTACTGGCCATTAAAATTGCTATACGACGAAGATGACGTACTAGAGACGCCAAATTAAACTGACAGGAAGAAGATGCTGTGATATGCAAATGACTACCTTTTCAGACCATTCACACAAGGTTGGCGCCGGTGGCGACACCTACAACGTGCTGACACGAGGAACGTTTCCAACCGATTTCTCATACACAAACAGCGGTTGACCGGCGTTGCCTGATGAAACGTTGTACTGATGCCTCGTGTAAGGAGGAGAAATGCGTATCATCACGTTTCCGACTTTGATAAAGGTCGGATTGTAGCCCATCGCGATTGCGGTTTGTCGTGTCGCACCATTGCTGCTCGCGTTGGTCAAGATCCAATGATTGTCAGCAGAATATGCAATCGGTGGGTTCAGGAGGGTAATACGGAACGCCGTGCTGGATCCCAACGGTCTCGTATCACTAGCAGTCGAGATAACAGGCATCTTATCCGCATGGCTGTAACGGATCGTGCAGCCACGTCTCGATCCCTGAGTCAATAGATGAGGACGTTTGCAAGACAACAATCACCTGCACGAACAGTTCGACGACGTTTGCAGCAGCATGGACTATCAGCTCGGAGACCATGGCTGCGTTTACCCTTGACGCTGCATCACAGACAGGAGCGCCTGGGATGGTGTACTCAACGACGAACCTGGGTGCACGAATGGCAAAACGTCATTTTTTCGGATGAATCCAGGTTCTGTTTACAGCATCACGATGGTCCCATCCGTGTTTGGCGACATCGCGGTGAACGCACATTGGAAGCGTGTATTCGTCATCGGCATACTGGCGTATCACCCGGCCTGATGGTATGGGGTGCCATTGGGTATACATCTCGGCCACCTCTTGTTCGCATTGACGGCACTTTGAACCGTGGACGTTGCATTTCAGATGTGTTACGACCCGTCCTGATCTCCTACCAATTGAAAACGGCTGGTCAATGGTGGCCGAGCAACTGGCTCGTCACAATACGCCAATCACTACTCTTGACGAACTGTGGTATCGTGTGAAGCTGCATGGGCAGTTGTACCTGTACACGCCATCCAAGCTCTGTTTGACTCAATGCCCAGGCGTATCAAGGCCGTTATTACGGCCAGAGGTGGTTGTTCTAGGTACTGATTTCTCGGGATCTATGCACCCAAATTGCGTGAAAATGTAATCACATGTCAGTTCTAGTATAATATATTTGTACAATGAATACCCGTTTATCATTTGGATTTCTTCTTGGTGTAACAATTTTAATGGCTAGTAGTATAATAATATTTATTTGTTTCAAGAAGTAGTTTCAAAATTAACCCAAAATCCGTTAAACTAACTGAATTTCAAGGCCATACCACCACTCATGGCTTTTAAATTTCAATTTTAATGTGTTAAATAATAGTACTGTATCACTAGTCTCACGTGCTTTTTTTTTTTTTTTTTTTTTTTTTAATCTTATGTAACTTAACTGCTAAGGTCATCAGTCCCTAAGCTTACACACAACCTACATTATCCTAAGGACAAACACACACACCCATGCCCGAGGGAGGATTCGAACCTCCGCCGGGACGAGGCGCACAGTCCATGACTGCAACGCCGTAGACCGCTCGGCTAATTCCGCGCGGCCAGACGACAGTGCTTTTCCACCTCACACAACAGCAGAGTTTCAGCTACCTATAAATTGCTTCAGTAGTGAATATGAACGGTTTTACCTGAACATCAACATCCAAAACCAAAGTTTCTCGCACAGTCAACCTCTGGAACCGTCTTTCTTGGTTTCAGGATCCACCTTTGGAATAAACAGACCATCAACTAACTGACCATGGTGAAGGGAGAACAGAATGCGTGGTGCTTAAGTGTTGCTTTTGGACGTCTCACTCATCGAATCTTCCAGAGTAAAGATTCGAGGCTACACATCAAACTAACGGTTTATCGAGCAGTTGTTGCTGTTACCGTGCTGTATGCTTTCTAAACCCGTTAGCTGTATCGCCGTGACCTTTAGAAGGTTCATCCAGCGGATTAGAAACAACAGACTTGCTCGACAAAGTGAAGTGAACACTGTCAGAAGGCCTCATGTTTCGTCTCTGAAGGAGCTCTATAAGGAACGATTCAAGAATAACTTAAAGAGTCTAAACAGTGACTCGAGGTTGTGCCATAGCAGACGGCTGCACGTCTGTCTCAACTGCTGTTTTACATTTCGAGCAGAAACATTGGAAACTGGAAAGTGAGAAACGTGAGATATGCAAGCACGCACAGCCGCGCCCTCTACTCTCTAATGTATATAATCTGTGTCGTCGCATTTTTCATGACAGAATTGGTCTGCTAAGCCTTCAAACGCAACCCCACTCCTGAACTGCGATGCAAAAACGGAAACAAGGAGAAAAATAAAACTCATATCAGAGCATTAGCAGGCGACGAGGTGTGTTGGTTCCAATTTTGGCAGCTACACTAAATATTAGGCTTTACAGGTGAAAGTTAAATTCTCATAGCGGGTTCAGCATCACGTCTGTTGCGATATTTATTTTTTGTCGCATATAAGAAGAGAACGCATAAGTGCAGATATTTTTATTAGTGGCCGAACAACATTCCTTCAGTATTTACTTCATTTGCAGGCTATTAATTATAGCTGTTAAGTGTGGAATGTTTTACGTTGGTTAGTACCTCCACGTATGTTGGAAAGAGCAAGCCATTAATTCTCTCTCCTTGGCAGCAAGTCAGGTGTTGATGTGTGGAACCATGGATACAAAACGATTGATCAACATTGAGAGGCCGCGCAGGATTAGCCGAGCGGTCTGATGCGCTGCAGTCATGGACTGTGTGGCCGGTCCCGGCGGAGGTTCTAGTCCTCCCTCGGGTATGGGTGTGTGTGTTTGTCCTTAGGATAATTTAAGTTAAGTAGTGTGTAAGCTTAGGGACTGATGACCTTAGCAGTTAAGTCCCATAAGATTTCACACACATTTGCACATTTGAACAACATTGAGAGGCGTAGTCCACTCAGTGGTGCAGTTATGACTGTGCACATAACATTTGGTAGTAAATTGTGTGACATGTTTGCAGGAGCACCCTCTATAGTTGCAAATGTTAAGAGAACCAACAATGGCATTCATTCCTGTTGAATATATCTTTTAAATTCCACTAGAATTACGCTAACGACATTAATTTAAGGTTTTCTTCCAACGATGAATCAGATGTCAGTTTCATAAAAGTTTTGTATTCTTCTCCTGACATGGTCGAAGGCTGCGCACTGATAATAAACTGGTATATAATATATAATTTATTCTGTTATTTAATCTGCTGTTTGATTGGAAAATACTGATCCTTCAAGTATTGAATAACATTTTCAATAAATCTCTCTTCTACTCTCTCCTACCTCAACCATTTGCTCCACCAAACCGCCTTTTGTTGTTGGGAGCAAGCATCTCTCTCGAGCGCATTCAAATTTTTTGAAGGCAAGAATTATTTCGTGACCCGTAACTTCATTTACCACTTTACCCTGACCGATTAAATTAAGGTAACTGGCTATTGACCTTGTTAAAGACGTCTCTTAAACGGGTAATTGCAAGAAGCCACTTTGTACCAAATAATCAATAATTCAATTCGAAACAGTTTTCTTAAAGGAAAACATGCACCTCTTCAGTCAAGTAAGAAATGTACGTTAATTTGTTTCCGAGTTACTGACCTTAACAAGTAAAACTAGCTATGTATGCACACTTGTCACGTCCTCGCGTAGTATTTTAAACAAACAGTTACTTAGTAGTCGAGATTTCACGAAGTTAATGATTTTAATGATCTCATCAAGAGCATCCCTATAACTAGGCGGTGTTTTCTTATGCATCAATTGCCTGCTTATCGATCGTGCAGTGTTTACTAAAACATTTTTTTGCGATATTTTAAATAAGCTATACAACCTCGTTAATTATACCCCTCATCTGCAGGGATATGACTGCAGTTGTCGCACGGTATGTTATTCCCTTAAAGAAAAGAATTTGGGAGACCACTTATTTCAACTACAGTACCACATGATGGTAGAGATTTGCTTAGAGAAGATCCTTCGTTAACGCATTTTCGTGCTGATACCTAATTACAGTATTACACTTTATACTGAGAGTCCAGCTACATCGTTAGATTCATTCAGGGTTGGGGTGTCATTAAAAGAAAGACGATATTCGCCAGAGCTGGAACTTCACATGAGATTTCAATCGCCATCTTCTTCCTCAGAGTGAAAATACTTTGTTCGCGCCCAGCTATGTAGGTAGCAACCATTATCAGAATAAAATAAGAGACATAAGAGCTCATACGAAAAGATTTAAGTGTTCGTTTTTCCCGCGCGCTGTTCGAGAGTGGAGCGGTAGAAAAGTAGCTTAAAGATGACACTTAACTGAGAATTGCAGAGTAATTACGTGATTTTAGATGTAGATGTAGCTCATTACTGCTATTATCTGCAGACACTGTTTTGCGTATTTCATGAGAAGTCAGCAAAAAAAAAAAAAAAAAAAAAATCACGTAACGAAAACAAATCACAATAATTACGTAACTGTCGTCCGGAAAGTGATATGGCAATGGCGAACAAAGCAGAAAGGGCGATCAAGCTCGTTATACGGTTATGTGTCGCTGTTGGAGCTCTTTTCTAAACAAATAACTGCCAATCATTTTGTTATTCTGATTCGGGTGTACATCTATGAGTGACTAATCAGTTAGCTGTTACTCTATCAGTATGCAGATTTACACTAATAGTTTAAAAATTTATTTAGTTTTTCTCTAATGTACTGGAATAATGTGATTCCGAACGACCAGTTTCACGTGTGCGAAACTGGAGCTCCACGCATTACAAAATGATCTTATAATAATCGTGAAGTAAGAAAGGTGTTCCGAAATTATTTTTTCAGATTACTACAGGGGGCATAGAGCATCAAAACAAATATATGTAGTTGTGGTCCGTAATGGCAATTTCTGATGCAAGGGACTACTTACACAGAAGATAGTGCTAATTACAGCACTAGCCTTCGCAGGAACTCCGCGAATACGTGGTCACTGTCCTGTGTGCACCTAGTACATTGTTGGACCATTGACTGTCTTGCCCTTTCGAAGATTCCTGGCATGTCCGCCATGGTACCAGAAGCGAAAGCAATTGTAGCGACAAGATCTTCTTCTTTGCCCACAATGGTTTCACACACCGGCTGCTTCGTATGCCACCGGAGGAAGAAATCCAGACAAGTGAGGTCAGCCACAGGGGCACATCGGCAGCTCTATCAACTCCCGAAGGTGCCTCTCAGGTCATTCGAAACACCCTATATATAAATATATTTTCTTGACTTGCCCAATAACTGGATCGTTTTAACGACACCCCAACTCAGAAGATATAGTTGCTGAACAGTTCAAAGAAAACCCGAGTCTCATTTCAAATAGGTACCCCACTCATACAAATATAGCCGGCGGTGACTTCAATCTACCTTCGATATGCTGAAAAAATTACACGTTTAAAGACGGCGGACCCGGGTTCGAATCCCGGCGGGGTCAGAGATTTTCACCTGTATTGACATAACTGTGTGTTTGTCTATTCGTTATCAGGTCATCGTCACTCATGAAAGCGGCGAGATTGGACTGCGCAACGGTTGGGACTTTGTACGGGCGCTGATAACCGCGCAGTTAAGCCCCCCCCCCCCCCCCCCCGAAACCAAACATCGTCATATCTACCGTCCCGCTATCTAAAGGCGCGCGGGACAACCGAGCACTTAAATTTTTCTGTGCGAGGCCTGATTTCTCATACTTTGTCGTAATGGCCATTTCTCCCTATGTAGGTGGGTGCCAACAGAATGTTTTCCCAATCGGAGGAGAAAATTTGATTGAAACTTGATGAGAAATTCCCGTCGGAAACGAGAAACGCCTTTGTTTTAATGATTGCCACCCCAATTCGGGTATCATGTCTGTGGCACTATCTCTGCTATTTCACGATAAGACAAAACGAACCGGCCTTCTTTGAACTTTTTCGATGTCATCCGTCAGTCTCACCTGACGTGGATCCCACACCGCACTGCAATACTCCAGAATAGGGCGGACAAGAGTGGCGTAAGCAGTCTCTTTAGTAGGTCTGTTGCTCCTTCTATGTGCTCTGCCAGTGAATCGCGGTCTTTGGTTTGCTCTAACCACGACATTATCTATGTGATAGTTCCAATTTAGGTTATCTGAAAATGTATTCCCTAAGTATTTAGCTCAATTTACAGCCCTGAGATTTGTGTGACTTATTGCGTAATCGAAATTTAGCGGATTTCTTTTAGTACGGTACGCATATGAATAATTTCACACTTTTCTTTATTCAGGTTCAACTACCGCTTTTCGCACCATACAGATATCTTATCTAAATCATTTTTTCAATTCGTTTTGGTCATCTCATGACCTTACAAGACGGTAAATAACAGCATCATCTGCAGAAATTGGGCTACTCAGACTGTCTCCTGTATCGTTAATATAGATCAGGAACAATAGAGGACCTATAACACTTCCTTGGAGAACGCCGGATATTACTTTTGTTTTACTCGATGACTTTCCGTCTGTTACTACGAATTGTGACCTTTCTGACAGGAAAACACGAATACAGTCGCACAGCTGAGGCGATATTCCATAGGCCTGGATTCTGGTTAGAACACGCTTGAGGAACTGTGTCGAAAGCCTTCTGGAAATCTAAAAATATGGAATAAATTTGACATTTCACAAGAACGATGTTTTCTGATTCCATGCTGACTGTGTGTCAATAAATCGTTTTCTTTGAGGTAATTCATAATGTTCGAACACAGTGTATGTTCCAAAACCCTACTGCAAATCGACGTTAGTGATATGGCCCTGTAATTCAGCGGATTCCTTCTGTTTCTATTTTTGGGTATTGGTGTGACTTGAGTAATTTTCCAGTCTTCAGGTACGGAACTTTCTGTGAGCGAGCTGTTGTATATAAATGGTAAATGATGGAGCTATTGCATCGGCATACTCTGAAAGGAACCTGACTGGCATACAATCTGGACCGGAGTGCTTGCTTTCATTAACTGATTTAAGCTGCTCTGTTACACCGATGATATCTACTTATATGTTTCTCATCTTGGCAGTTGTTCTTGATTGTAATTCAGGAATATTTTTTTCGTCTCCTTTGGTGAAGGAGTTTCAAAAAAAGGGACTTCACCGTTGTTACCGCGTCTTGTCACTGGTGTGCTTTATGTATGACCGGAATCTCTTTGGGTTTTCTGGCAGATTCCTAGACAGAGTTTCGTTGTGGAAATTACTAAAAGCATCTCGCATTGAAGTACGCGCTGTATTTCGAATTTCTGCAGAACTTTGTCAATCTGGGGATTTTGAATTCTTTTAAATTTGGAATCCTTTTTTCGTTGCTTCTGCAACAGCGATCTGACTAATTTTGTGTAACATGGGGGTCAGTACCATCGCTTATTAATTTATGGGGTGTATATCTTTCAATTGCCTTCGATGCTATCTCTTTGAAAACATTCCACATCTTTTCTACGCTTATCAGGTCGGAAGAAGTGGAGACTGTCTTAAAAAGGCGTTAAGAGCATTTTTATAAGCTTCTTTAAATAGATGGCTCTGAGCACTATGGGACTTAACTGCTGCGGTCATCAGTCCCCTAGTACTTAGAACCACTTAAACCTAACTAACCTAAGGACATCGCACACCTCCATGCCTGAGGCAGGATTCGAACCTGCGACCGTAGTGGTCGCGCGGTTCCAGACTGTAGCGCCTAGAACCGATCGTCACTCAGACCGGCCTTTAAATAGACGTAATTTGCATTTCTCTTCGATGGTTGTGGGTGTTACGGTATTCAGCCCAGCAGCAACTGCCTTGTCGTTACTGATCACTGTATTCGTCATGATCCTATTAGTCCACGACTATTTGTTGCTAAGATATCAAGTTTGCTTTCGGAATCATTTACGCTTCGAGTGGGCTTATGAACAAATTGTTCAAAATAATTTTCTGAGAAAGCATACAGTACAATTTCGGATGACGTTTTATGCCTGCCGCCGTCTTTAAACGTGTAATTTTTTCAGGATATCGAGGGTAGATTGAAGTCACCGCCGGCTATATTTGTATGAGTGGGGTACCTATTTGAAATGAGACTCAGGTTTTCTTTGAACTGTTCAGCAACTATATCTTCTGAGTTGGGGTGTCGTTAAAACGATCCAGTTATTGGGCAAGTCAAGAAAATATATTTATATATAGGGTGTTTCGAATGACCTGAGAGGCACCTTCGGGAGTTGATAGAGCTGCCGATGTGCCCCTGTGGCTGACCTCACTTGTCTGGATTTCTTCCTCCGGTGGCATACGAAGCAGCCGGTGTGTGAAACCATTGTGGGCAAAGAAGATCTTGTCGCTACAATTGCTTTCGCTTCTGGTACCATGGCGGACATGCCAGGAATCTTCGAAAGGGCAAGACAGTCAATGGTCCAACAATGTACTAGGTGCACACAGGACAGTGACCACGTATTCGAGGAGTTCCTGCGAAGGCTTGTGCTGTAATTAGCACTATCTTCTGTGTAAGTAGTCCCTTGCATCAGAAATTGCCATTACGGACCACAACTAAATATATTTGTTTTGATGCTCTTTGCCCCCTGTAGTAATCTGAAAAAATAATTTCGGAACACCTTTCTTACTTCACGATTATTATAAGATCATTTTGTAATGAGTGGAGCTCCAGTTTCGCACACGTGAAACTGGTCGTTCGGAATCACATTATTCCAGTAAATTAGAGAAAAACTAAATAAATTTATAAACTATTAGTGTAAATCTGCATACTGATAGAATAACAGCTAACTGATTAGTCACTCATAGATGTACACCCGAATCAGAATAACAAAATGATTGGCAGTTATCTGTTTAGAAAAGAGCTCCAACAGCGACACACAACCGTATAACGAGCTTGATCGCCCTTTCTGCTTTGTTCGCCATTGCCATATCACTTTCCGGACGACAGTTACGTAATTATTGTGATTTGTTTTCGTTACGTGATTTTTTTTTTTGCTGACTTCTCGTGAAATACGCGAAACAGTGTCTGCAGATAATAGCAGTAATGAGCTACATCTACATCTAAAATTACGTAATTACTCTGCAATTCTCAGTTAAGTGTCATCTGTAAGGGGCTCCGGAAAGGCTCAAAATCATGAAAAGTTCAATTTTTACTTTTTTGCGTTTTCTGAATCTGCAGATTCAGATATATAATTCAGATATATAATTTATTCAATCCCGAAGACTACAACTATTTTTAAATTTTTTTTGAAATGTGTTCTACATGGACGTGACCCACTGTGGCGCTGTTAAACTGCTGTCAAATGGTGTTATTATTAACGTCCGTGTTCATCAGGTACATTTTAGTGATGTGAGATAAAGTATGTGTTGTGGCTAACCTGTAATGGTTCAATATATATCGCTGGTGTGATTGTCGATTGTTTCATGTTTATTTACTCTGTCGTTATCTCGAAAATATTCGTAATTAATTCTGTTTCTTGAGTCTCTGTTTGTTGAAGTATAATAATGAGTAGAAGTAAAGTTATTAGGAATCCTCTGAGGGCTTTTAAGAAAAGAAGAAATGTTGGAAAGCCTAAGGTATAAAGACGATAACCAAGTGAGTGAAACTAACCTATCAAGTACACCTGCCCATAGCAGTCAAAGTGGGAAAGAAAATACTGCACAGAAGAAGGTTCAATGAGTGAAAACTATGAATGTTTTATGGGCGAATCGGATGTGAATGAAATATTTGATATGTCGGTTCTCAAAGGAATTTTTTCAAACTGTGTAAGATGTATTCATTGTAGTGAAGTTGGTCTGGAACTCTCCATAATAAAGCACGTAGGACTTGCTAGTGAAATACAACTGAAATGTGATATGTGTTCATACATGACCACCTTTTAGAACAGTGTTGCTGTAACTGCAACTGAAGAAAATGGTAGCAAAATCTACGAACACAACAACGAGCGATGCTATCTTTAGACAAGGAACGCCTTCGGGCTGCTGACAGGGCTGTAAAGCGTCTAGAAATACAAGCAAGAGTAAACAGGAGGAGGAACAAGAGGAAGCTGGAGGAGGAGTTTGCAGAGGATGAAGATAATCCATCCTATGGACCTGGAATGCACTAAAAAGTTAATCCAATCTTTGTCGCTCAATTCCCAAAACTTTTACTTTCTCATACTAATTACATGTTTTCTAAGGATCTTCCAAACATATTTGTTTCAAACTTTCAGTAAATGTTACACAGTACCTTCTGCATAATTTAACGCAGCCTTTTTCCAAAAAACTGTATATTTTTAATATATAAATAAAAAAATTGCAAAAAATGTTGTGAATTTTCATTACAATTGAAAAAAAATCATCTTTAATAAGTGAACTAAAATTTTGTAAAATCCCTGTGTTAAGTTGTAGCCCATATTCCAATAAATAATCTGTAAAAAGTTCAACTTCCTACCTCAAATACTTTGTGAGGAAAGATGTAATTTATAAGCGTTATTTTAACATTGCAAGTATAGGGCGTTCCGGAGCCCCTTAAGCTACTTTTCTACCGCTCCACTCTCGAACAGTGCGCGGGAAAAACGAACACTTAAATCTTTCCGTATGAGCTCTTATGTCTTTTATTTTATTCTGATAATGATTGCTACCTACATAGCTGGGCGCGAACAAAGTATTTTCACTCTGAGGAAGAAGATGGCGATTGAAATCTCATGTGAAGTTCCAGCTCTGGTGAATATCGTCTTTCTTTTAATGACACCCCAACCCTGAATGAATCTAACGATGTAGCTGGACTCTCAGTATAAAGTGTAATACTGTAATTAGGTACCAGCACGAAAATGCGTTAACGAAGGATCTTCTCTAAGCAAATCTCTACCATCATGTGGTACTGTAGTTGAAATAAGTGGTCTCCTAAATTCTTTTCTTTAAGGAAATAACATACCGTGCGACAACTGCAGTCATATCCCTGCAGATGAGGGGTATAATTAACGAGGTTGTATAGCTTATTTAAAATATCGCAAAAAAATGTTTTAGTAAACACTGCACGATCGATAAGCAGGCAATTGATGCATAAGAAAAGACCGCCTAGTTATAGGGATGCTCTTGATGAGATCATTAAAATCATTAACTTCGTAAAATCTCGACTACTAAGTAACTGTTTGTTTAAAATACTACGCGAGGACGTGACAAGTGTGCATACATAGCTAGTTTTACTTCTTAAGGTCAGTAACTCGGAAACAAATATATATTGGACAAATATATTATACTACAACTAACGTGTGATTACATTTTCACCCGATTTGGGTGCATAGACCCTGAGATATCAGTATCCAAAACAACCACCTCTGGCCGTAATAACGGCCTTGATACGCCTTGGCATTGAGTCAAACAGAGCTTGGTTGGCGTGTACAGGTACACAACACAATACCACAGTTCATCAAGGGTAGTGACTGGCGTATTGTGAAGAGCCAGTTGCGCGGGCACCATTGACCAGACGTTTTCAATTGGTGAGAGATCTGGAGAATGTGCTAGCCAGGGAAGCAGTCGAACATTTTCTGTATCCAGAAAGGCCCGTACAGGACCTTCAGCATGCAGTCGTGCATTATCCTGCTGAAATGTAGGGTTTCGCAGCGACCGAATGAAGGGTAGAGCCACAGGTCGTAACACATCTGAAATGTAGCGTCCACTGTTCAAAGTGCCGTCAATGCGAACAAAAGGTGACCGAGACGTGTAACCAATGGCACCCCATACCATAACGCCGTGTGATATGCCAGTATGGCGATGATGAATACACGCTTCCAAAGTGCGTTCACCGCGATGTCGCCAAACACGGATGCGAGCATCGTGATGCCGTAAACAGAACCTGGATTCATCCGAAAAAATGACGCTTTGCCATTCGTGCAGCCGGGTTCGTCGTTCAGTACACCATTTCAGGCGCTCCTGTCTGTGATGCAGCGTCAAGGGTAACCGCAGCCATGGTCTCCGAACTGATAGTCCATGCTGTTGCAAACGTCGTGGAACTGTTCGTGCAGCCGGTTGTTGTCTTGCAAACGTCCCCATCTGTTGACTCAGGGATCGAGACGTGGCTGCACGATCTATTACAGCCATGCGGATAAGATGCCTGTTATATCGACTGCTAGTGATACGAGGCCGTTGGGATCCAGCACGGCGTTCGGTATTTCCTTCCTGAACCCATCGTTTACATATTCTGCCAACAGCCATCGGATCTCGACCAACGCGAGCAGCGGTCGCGACACGATAAACCGCAATCGCGATCGGCTACAATCCGAACTTTATGAAAGTCGGAAACGTGATGGTACTCATTTCTCCTCCTTACACGAGGCATCAGTACAACGTTTCACCACGCAGCGCCGGTCAACTGCTGTTTGTGTGTGACAAATCGGTTGGAAACTTTCCTCACGTCAGCACGTTGTAGATGTCGCCACCGGCGCCAACCTTGTGTGAATGCTCTGAAAAGCTAATCATCTGCATATCACAGCATCTTCTTCCTGTCGGTTAAATCTCGCGTCTGTAGCACGTCATCTTCGTGGTGCAGCAATTATAATGGCCAGTAGTGTATTACGCAGTTGCGTAATCTTTGGGTAGTGTAAAAAAATGTCTTGCGGCTAGGGCCTCCTATCGGGTAGACCGGTCGCCTGATGCAAGTCTTTGTAGCTGATGCCACTTCGGCGAATAGCGTGCCGATGGGGAGGACACGATGATGAAGTCAACACACACACAGTCCCTAAGTGCAGAAAATCTCCGACTCAGCCGGGAATCGAACCCGGGCCACTTTGCATGGCAATCGGTCGCGCGGACCACTTAACTATCGAGGCGGACGCGGTAGTGCATATTTTCTGGGAAATGATATTACAACACTAACCAGTAAGGATGTAAATATTTCGTTCAGAGTGAAAGTCCGAATAATTGCAACGATCGACAGATGGGATTCGTTGTTCAGCTCATCAAGGAGTACTCTGTGTAGAATTTGCAGTCATGCAGCAGGTGAAAATACTGGCGCTATGAATAATAATATTTCCGATGTCGCACGCGTTCCTGAAAGAAAGAATATTGCGGAGACAAGGCTTAGCCACAGCCTGGGGGATGTTTCTAGAATGAAATTTTCACTCTGCAGCGGAGTGTGCCCTGATATGAAGCTTCCTGGCAGATTAAATCTCTGTGCTCGACCGAGACTCAAACTCGGGACCTTTGCCTTTCGCGGGCAAGTGCTCTACCATCTGAGCTACCGAAGCACGACTCACGCCCGGTCCTCACAGCTTTACTTCTGACAGTATCTCGTCTCCTACCTTCCAAACGGGCGTGAGTCGTGCTTCAGTAGCTCAGATGGTAGAGCACTTGCCAGCGAAAGGCAAAGTTCCCGAGTTCGAGTCTCGGTCGGGCACACAGCTTTAATCTGCCAGGAAGTTTCACATCAGCGCACACTCCGCTGCAGAGTGAGAATCTCATTCTTGTCTGCTTCTGTTTGTTTGCCGACAGTTTGTACCAGATAAAAATTATGTCTTCAGCGCGTCAAAAATAATTAAATAATACTGAAAAATTGTTTTGTTTGTGATTTATGTTGCCGAGAAATTTGAAATATAAAACCAAATAATGTGCTCTCAATTTAAATGCGGCTCGTTTGTAGTTTCACCCTCTCCCTCCTGCCGCTCAGACAGCATGGCGTGGCGATGGAAGAAATGTGTGGCGAAGCTGTACGCTACGGCACTCTTGCCCCTGGTTTAGATAAAATACACTCTAGTCTCTCACCAATCAGGCATATTTCTACCTCATTTCAACTGCTGCAAACGTTTTGTCGTACCACATCCCGAAACGTGCAGTTCTGATGTCTTTCGTCAGAGGTACTGGTATCTACATCATGTACGTGTACGTGATTACTCTTCTATTCACAATAAAGTTCCTGGCAGAGGGTTCAATGAACCACCTTCCACCTGTCTCTCTAACGTTCCCGTCCGCAGCTCGTGGTCTCGCGGTGGCGTTCTCGCTGCCATTACCCAAGAAACCTTCCGGCATCTGATTAAACGTATGGCTGCGAGAGTAGAAGCTGTCGTCAAGGCTAACGGTGGGCCAACACCATATTTAATTCCAGTATTATCGATGGAGGGCACCACGAAGCTGTAAGTCATTTTCAACCAGGCATCCGAATACTTTTGATGACATAGTGTATGTATTACCTTCACGAAATGGACATTTTCGACATTCAAGAAGTGTTCGAAACAAAGCATCAACTTGCACCACGAACACCGAATGAAAAACGGCGCGCCACAGTGATCACAAAGTATGGCACCATCAAGATCGAAGGGGAATTGCTTGGGAGCTACAATCCGTTTAGGACGTTCAGCTAGGTATTACTCTTAAACAATGCTTCTAGAATGTTATTTTTGTAATGGGTGGATGAGAACTGACAGAATGTGACGTCATACAAGCAAATGTGAGACCATCTTTCGTGGAGCTTACCGTAAAACTGGCTATCCTTCAAGGCATATCTGCAGATAGGGTGACAATATGTTTTATAGGCACAGAAAAAACGAACATGAAGAGGCTGCATTTGACTAATGGTTGCAGGTGGTATGAATTGCAATGTCACATCTTTCAGGAGGTATAGTTTGCTCTAAATCAGTATGATTATTATTCGGAGACTAGGAATGAAGCAAAATCAAGTTATTTTGACCAGCTGTTGGCCGAAAGCAGTGCTCATACAATTGTTGTAGTTTTGGTACGCTCATTTTCCTACTCTTGTTTGCTGTGAGTTAAACATTCCCTAATGACCTTGCAAGATCACTCACACGAGAAAGAATCACAAGGGGAGAGTACCTCCAACTTCTCGCAGCACAATAAATAACTTCCCAGCCTATTTACCATCCAAATCAACAGTCGGCATAATTGTATAGAATGCGTTGTGGCATTGATGTAAGTTGAGCTTGTCACCTACAATATCCAGGGTTCCTTTCCTCTTCACATCCCGGTTGGTTGGAGTTGAAGATAAATTTCATTTCTAACTGACCGATGGTATAAGTAAGTTCATCTCATCCAAGAACTTTCAGGCCGATTCCGCAATTTGCAGCGCGTCGTGATGTTGATGCTTTGTTTAAAATTACATTATCTTAAGGCTTCCAATTCTGTAGCACTGTTTGAAGTTATGTAACCATTCATTTCTTCCTTCGAAATAACTGTTATCTATGTCGCGCGCAATTCGATGTGCATAACGTAGTAGGGGACTATCCTGTAAAGTGTTCAAAAAATGGTTCAAATGGCTCTGAGCACTATGGGACTTAACTTCTGAGGTCATCAATCCCCTAGAACTTAGAACTACTTAAACCTTACTAACCTAAGGACATCACACACACCCATGCTCGAGGCAAGATTCGAACCTGCGACCGTAGCGGTCGCGCGGTTCCAGACTGTAGCGCCTAGAACGGCTCGGTCACCCTGGCCGGCCCCTGTAAAGTGTATCGAGCATCCTTGAAACGCACAAACACCACCTTTTGTAACAAGTGCGCCTTGTCCCCCATTGAGTATCCCTAGTCTTTCTTAAGCGGTACTCGGTAGTATTGCTGCGGACTTAATCGAAATCTGTAGTTATTATTGTTATTATTATTATTATTTACCATGTTGCGTATGATTTTTATGTTTAGTATTTTTATACGTAGTACCGGCTCCTTGGACAGCGATTGTCCTTTACTACGTTACACTGAAGACGGTATTTGTGGCTTCCTGTCCGACAAGGACGATGAATTACATGGCTCGACATCTGTCTCAGTATGACTTTCACATGTTAAGCACGTATCGTCATTGTAGTTCTTCTCATGTAAATTGTCCGTGCAGTCGAGCGTATATGACACCACACATTCCACAGACTCATCATGCAGACATGCTAATATTTCTTCTGCCACTTCTTTCTTACTCTGGGAAATTCCTTGGGTGCCTTTCTGATGAGATGTCAACTTCGTCAACTTTTGTTGTTGATATAACTCAGTGTTTGCTTTATCTAGCGTTGCAATTGCTCTGCTTTGTATCAACACCAGTAGCACTGTAGCACAGTTTTGAGTTACGCGCTCCTTAGCCTCATGCTGTGCTCGCCATTGGATACGTCCAGTCCCACCGCCTGTTGGCATTAGCAGCCGCCATTGTGGCTGCACGGTAGACATTATATCGAGCACAGAATGCCGTAAACATCATTGGCCTTTTGCTACCTTGCGCTCAAGGGATCCCTTGAGAGATCCTCCACATGCGGTTGAGTTCGACTCGGCGGAGAGGCTTTCGGCCTGCAGTACCACGCGTGTCTGGCGGCCTGTAAGGATCTCGGCGACAGCACCGCCGACGAGCGGTGACCTGGCTGCAGAAAGTGAACGGTTTTATTCGGCCAGGGCTGCGTACTGTCCCCGTAGTGCGTGTCTCGGGTCGGCGCGGCGGCGCGCTTGGCACGGTGAGCGCCGTGTCTCCCCGGTCACCAGCCAGCCGGCCGCGCGGCCGCGTTTTCATTAGCCAGAACGAATTTGCATGTCGTCAGATAAGGCGGCCTGACGTGACGCGCTAATTACAATACAATGGCTGCCGGCCCCAGCAGAGCGGAGTAATTGGCCGCTGGTCGCCGCACTAAACTCTGTCTCCCCTCGCCTGCGGCTTTCACTTCCGCGGGCCTAGCGGCAACACTGACGAAGAAATGCACGGCCCGGGAAGCACGAATCGCTTATCACAAAGCGAGAGGCGAAACAGTGGCAGTCGCTCTCCTAGACGTGGACACGGTACCCACTGCGGCTGCAGCTGCGTGCACAGGAAGGTACCGGCAGAAATCGAGTCCAGCAGAGACCTAACACGAAGGTCGGATAACCCGAGAAGGCGGATATGCACTCCTCAACAGAGTATTAAGAGCAAGTGTACAGCTAGAGTTTCTCAAGCAATCAATCCTTGTCATTTTGTGAACATCTGAGCAAGGGCACCTCACGGAATGCTCTGCCCTCTTCAAGTTCCTTAATACTTATAGGATTTGAATGTCAGTGCCCAGAAATCAATTTGTTAAAGCATTGTGACGTTTAAAAAAATAAATACATAAAAAAATTAAAAAATGGAAAAAATTTCTTTGATGATTACAAGGTTTTAGGGCACTATTAACTATGAAACATTAGTGAAGTATTGCTTTTTGTCGGTGGATGAACTCGCTGGTTAGAATCTCACTCGTAGCAAATGCTTAGTTTTTACTGTTATTGTATTTCCATACTTATTAAAAACGATATATTAATAACTACAAAATCTTAATAATTTGAATTAAAAGCATGTACTTTTAAGCACTGTACCACTGTGTGTGTGATATTACGACCGGTGTATAGATTGCTGAGTCCTCTACTTTGCATTTTGCACTTAAAATTATACCCTTTATGTTGCTTGTATTTTAAATGTAACTTAAGCACTCAAAGTAGGTTAAGGGTGGCATAAAGGAAAAATTTTAAACGAAGGATAAGAATTTTACTGAACGGTTATTTTTCTCGTTTTCATTCACAACAAACAAACACTTCGCTTTCTATAGATGTCTAGGTGATAAGATATCGACAAAAATCAGAATTCATGGAATTAGAAAGAAACATAAGTTCCATTTTTAGACTGAAGATAGACACAAATGATTTCAAAACAAGAAGAAATTACTTTTCAACAGTGAAGGAACGTACAGTCATCAAAACAGATTTTACCAAGGTGTTAATTTTTTTCATTTCCACACAATAAAAAATTTTCCATAGGATTTAACTTATCAACGAGGTGAAATTTAATTTAAATAAAAAACTGAAAATAACGCACTTCTTCATACGACATACTTCGTTGTGCCAGTTGAATTCCTCCATCGTCCTGGAAAATTATTCAATTTTTTTTAAAAAAGGAAAAATGTTTCATTATTAGCGTATAATTTCCTACTTCTATTTAAATTGCACATTTATTGAAAAATGGGTCTGTTACCAAACAAATATAGAAACATAATTTTTTAATTAAAAAGCTATATTTTTGGATTACGTTTGTATGAAAAAACGCGTATTCACAATAAACTCAAAACTGTGTACATAAAAGGGAAACCTCAAACAGAAAATAAAAAACTGTTAATATTTCGATATCGATGTGTGTATATAAGTTTCTTCTTCTTTTAATGAATGGTATTTTACTTGTCTATATACGATTTTAATCTATTTTCACATCAGCATCGGTGAAATATAAAAAAATGTGTTATTTTTATGAAGCCGTTATAATATAATATTTTAATTTACTTTTGTTAGTAAATATGAAATTTATGCAAAGTAAAAAAAATAAATGCTACTAGCAACTTTATGATAATGATTTGTACTATGCTGTTCATTTATCTACCGATAGAAATGGGCATCTGCACTAATGCTATACATTTACTCTTCTAATCTTTAAAGGCAAGTTTTTCGAGTCTTTTTTTTTAATTGCTTTAGGAAATAGAAGCTCTGGCACTGAACATATCCGATAAAGATGACGAAAGTGGAAGAGCGCCAGTCAATAAAGTTTCCTCGTGGGACAACTACGAGGGTGGCATCGAAAGTTCCAGTGCCACCAATAACATATGGTGTAGCAAGGGAATAAAAGGAGGGCTGCTCTCCAAGACTTAATTTCACTGCAGTCACTTACTGTCAAAACAGTTGACGCTGGAGGTATAGATTGACGACGAGATCCATTTTCTGTATGTAGAAGTATTCAAAAAAACTAGCTGAAAACGAGAGCATAAGACTTGGAAGAAAACAATGATGCACGTCAACAGAAATCAGCATGCAGAGTTGCCTCATCATTAAGAATAATAGGACGCTGTTGTTACCGTACGCACGTGAACAGCCAGAGGTTACGGAAGATAAGCCATCCTCATAGACTACAAGATGAACTGAAAGAGCAGCAATCAGCCAAGGATACAGTAAAAGCAAACAGCGCACTGTGAGGCATAGCTAAGAAGAATCAGATAAAGAGATAGATCTCCCCTATTGCTCATTTACCTTACGTGAGAGGCTTCAGTGACCTTGAAGGCCAGACTGCGTTACGAAGGGATTTCAGAGCGGCCGGAAAATTCGAGGTCTTCTGAGGTCCGCTATTGATTTCGTAGATATTCTCCTCGCTATAGGCGTTTAAGAACTCCGATGTAGTTGCACTGACTTCTATGTTGGCAGGATTGGGAGTGTGATCAGCCCCTGTGTGTCGGAACATGACCGTAAGGGTTTCTGGACAACACAGCAAATCAACAGTAGCCAAACACCACTTGGGATGCGGTCGACTCATCCGTTTCCAAGAAGTCCGTGTGCTTGCCCAACAGCCATTGATGCAGCAGCGGAAGGCACGAGAGACTATTGAAATCGCCCCAGCAGCACGAAACGGGACGGTCGGTACAAGTTGTCGATGGCTTGGCTGCCAGTGATCCCAGGCCTACGGCCTGATATGTTCGCCATCTAGCAGCTCCCCCAAAGCTCAGTTCTGCCGTATAAACCAGAGACCAAGAGAGAATTACCGTAGGGCAGCGACGGGTTGCTGCAGGAAGACACTGTCCCTGGATACAAGCTGCCGATTCGCCAGCTGATCACCTGAGACAACCCTCCGTGCAACTACTCTTCCACGGTCATCGAAAGTTCTGGACTGGCCAAGGACGTTCCTAAAAAGTGACCTCAGCAGCCATGTGACGACCAAAACACGACACTATTTAGGGAGGACCAGCCTCAGAACTCAGATGTTTCGTCGTTACAGGCAGGTGATATTAACGCCACAAACAAGATATCTCTCGCAGTCTTGACAGTCCTAGACAGTTCCTAGAATTGCTAAAGAGTTTCAAGTTACAAAAAAAAAAAAAAAAAAAAAAAAAAGAAAACAATGAGTTAGAAACATTACTCAAAGGGCAGAGTATTCTTTTGTGTGGTAATACTCATAATATTCAGCGTATCATGGCAATGAAGTATTTATGGTCTGCAAGACCCCCAGAAATACTGTTTAAGTTTTTGAATAGTGTATGTATGTGTCAAACACAACACTCCTCCACCTAAGTGAAATAGCTGACAAAATTATGCTACGGATACTGGAAACGCGAGAAACAATTCACCGTATGACATTAAACCCAATGTTGGGAATCGTGACATATTAATACTGAAAAATTAAGCATCTGACCAAAATAACTACGTGAAATTAAATCAGTCGCTCTCTCAGCCTTAATAATCATATATAGTTATAAATTTTGACTGGTACTAGCTACCCGAAGGAAAGGTGTTATGTTCAATGAATTTAGTTTCTTTGGAACAATAACAAAAAAGGGTCTCACTGAACATGTTTCAGCAATACAGCTGATTGAATGGGGAATGTAAACAAGAGTTATTCAAACACAAAATGAGCTTCATTAATTGGTTGATGAATGTTTTCAACGCAACGGAAAAAGGAAAGAATGAAGCTAACTGTTTTATGTGTAAGTGAAAGCTTTCTCGGCTTGTTTCAGCTATGAAACCTTCTCCGACTACCAGCCTAGTGGCGACGTCATCTTGTTCCAACGTTTCAGTGGATTCCGTATCCATCATCTTCGCCTGAAGATGACGGATACGGAATCCACTGAAACGTTGCAACAAGACGACGACGACACTACTCGGCCGATAGCCCGAGAATATTTCGAAGCATGCAGTTTTCGTATAGCTCATTCTCTAAAGAATATACTAATCAACTATGAATGTGCATTATAAAATTAAAATTGGTCTGCACATCTAAAGATCAGCTGAATCAGGGTAGAGTCACCAATTTCCCTGAACTGCGAAGCTGGACAGTACTTTATTGTATCGAGTATGTGTGCTACCTCATCATGGCTTATTATACAGACACGTCTGGTGGTTGGTGGCAAACATACGACTAATCCTGCCCTACGCTAAAAGAAATGCCGAAAGTCCCTGTTAAAATTTACGTTAATGAGGTCGACATTGTGTGTCATATACCAGTGCAAAACCCGTCTTTATACTTTCAAACCAAAACGTTAAGAAATAGTCTGTTGGTATGAGTAAAATCAGAAAGACTAAACTGAATAAAATATGTGATCTTGAGTGACGCTCTACTACTCCTACTACGACTGAAAAATGGTAAGTTCTCTACACCTTCAAAGATCTCAAGCAGAAGTCTGTCAAATCTCACAGCTAATGACAGATTTTAATCTTACAAAGTTGGAAGTTCAACGCAAGGCTGCCTACGTGACTGCATGCTAAGGCATGGTACGAAGCGGAAGTTATCCCTGATAGCACGCCAGGGCAGAAGTTTCCCTGCAGTCGCATAAAGTCAAATAGACGTCCGTGTGATCTGCTGAGTCTGGAAACAGTGTGTCCATACTGGCCTGGTACCAGAGTATGGAGTGGAGCATGTGCCTCCCAGTAGAACCTATGGAACCTCGTACCCTCACTATACAGGGTGGCCCACTGTTCGTGACCGAGCCAAATATGTCACGAAATAAGCGAAAAACGAAAAAACTATAAAGACGAAACTTGTCTAGCTTGAAAGGAGAAACCAGATAGCGCTATGGTTGGCCCGCTAGATGGCGCTTCCATAGGTCAAACGGATATCAACTGCGTTTTTTTAAATAGGAACTCCTATTTTTTATTACATATTCGTTTACTACGTAAAGAAATATGAATGTTTTAGTTGGACCACTTTTTTCGCTTTGTGATAGATGGCGCTGTAATAGTCACAAACATATGGCTCACAAATTTAGACGAACAGTTTGTAACAGGTAGGTTTTTTAAATTAAAATACAGAACGTAGGTACGTTTGAACATTTTATTTCGATTGTACCAATGTGATACATGTACCTTTGTGAACTTATCATTTCTGAAAACGCATGCTGTTACAGCGAGATTACCTGTAAATACCACATTAATGCAATAAATGCTCAAAATGATGTCCGTCAACCTCAATGCATTTGGCAATACGTGTAACGACATTCCTCTCAACAGCGAGTAGTTCGCCTTCCGTAATGTTCGCACACGCATTAACAATGCGCTGACGCATGTTGTCTGGCGTTGTCGTTGGATCACGATAGCAAATAACTTATAACTTTCTCCACGAAAGAAATCCGGGGACGTCAGACCGGTGAACGTGCGGGCCATGGTATGGTGCTTCGACGACCAATCCATCTGTCATGAAATATGCTATTCAATACCGCTTCAGCCACACGCGAGCTATGTGCCGGACATCCATCATGTTGAAGTACATCTCCATTCTGTCATGCAGTGAAACATCTTGTAGTAACATCGGTAGAACATTACGTAGTAAATCAGCATACATTGCATCATGTGGATTGCCATCGATAAAATGGGGACAATTATCCTTCCTCCCATAATGCCGCACCATACGTTAACCCGCCAAGGTCGCCGATGTTCCACTTGTCGCAGACATCGTGGATTTTCCGTAGCCCAATAGTGCATATTATGCCGGTTTACGTTACCGCTGTTGGTGAATGACGCTTCGTCGCTAAATAGAACGCGTGCAAGGTTTCTGTCATCGTCCCGTAATTTCTCTTGTACCCAGTGGCAGAACTGTACACGACAGTCAAAGTCGCCGCCATGTAATTCCTGGTGCACAGATATATGGTACGGGTGCAATCGATGTTAATGTAGCATTCTCAACACCGACGTTTTTGAGATTACCGATTCTCGCGCAATTTGTCTGCTATTGATGTGCGGATTAGCCGCGACAGCAGCTAAAACACCTACTTGGGCATCATCATATGTTGCTGGTCGTGGTTGACGTTTCACATGTCGCTGAACGCTTCCTGTTTCCTTAAATAACGTAACTATCCGGCGAACGGTCCGGACACTTGGATGATATCGTCCAGAATACCGAGCAGCATACATAGCACACGCCCGTTGGGCATTTTGATCACAATAGCCATACATCAACACGATATCGACCTTTTCCGCAATTGGTAAACGGTCCATTTTAACACGGGTAATGTAGCACGAAGGAAACACCGTTTGCACTGGCGGAATGTTACGTGATACCACGTACTCATACGTTTGTGACTATTACAGCGCCATCTATCACAAAGCGAAAAAAGTGGTCCAACTAAAACATTCATATTTCTTTACGTACTACACGAATATGTAATAAAAATGGGGGTTCATATTTTTAAAAAAAAACGTAGTTGATACCCGTTTGACCTATGGCAGCGCCATCTTGCGGGCCAACCATAGCGCCATCTGGTTTCCTCTTCAAGCTAGAAGAGTTTCGTCCTCTGTAGTTTTTTCGTTTGACGCTTATTGGCCCGGTCACTATCAATGGACCACACTGTATTTATATCTTTTAACCCGTCTTTTCCAGTCACAGGTCCGAGCACTCTGAAAGTCTCCTCTCTACAAAAAGAGAAGAGTCTTATCCAACTACCCAGTATTATTAGCAAAGGTGGGGGGACAAAAGAGTCACCTCTCTTATGTCACAACATCTTACCAATAGGAATTGCACACTCTGAACGCTACAATATTCTCACGCTAAGTCTTCGAGTTAAAAAGAGAAAAACTATTCAAAACTGGGTGCTGGGTGGTATTTTTGCGTCCAGTGTCCGCATTTTGGCGACTCTAATCTTCCGACAGTGCTGTCTCCACTATGTGGAGACAGGGAAGCCCATCTCTACACAGAGGAGGCAGTAAAATGAAACGTACCAGCATGTTTTCTGTTTCGCAAGCCCTGAAGCCAATTGTTAGTTAAGGAGAAAAATATTGTCCCATTCTTCGAGCCGTGAGGAGACAGCTAGCCGTTTCCCGGCATCTCTCTAGGTGAGTGGAGGCATCGGCCCAGCACTGCTAAAACAGCAACACGACCGGCCGCCTCTGGAGACGTCATACCAGCGTACCAGGCTCGCTCCAGCCATTATGAGGATTTCATGCCTTGTTTCTTTACCGCTCACCTCCGACAAGAATCTTCTATACTTAAAGCTACCCCATGTACATCGTAGTAGCGATATACAATTGTAATACGAAATGAAAATGACGTAATCTACGATGGTTGTCCAGAAAGTGAGTCCCGATCGGTCGCGAAATGGGCACCACAGTGAAAACCCGACGAAGCTTTGCACAGATGTGTTGGGTAGTCTCTCTAGTATGACCATAGATCCCATGAAGACGCTCTTTTCAGTTGTGAGCGCACTGTGAGCGAGTAAATGTGCCTAGAACAATGATATCTCCCACCAATTAGGAGGTCCTGTTGAGAGTCTTCGCCTTAATGAATGCAACCCAACTAACACAAGTGCCACGCACTTCCTTCTTCATGGCAATTCTCAGCCGCCCTCTGCAGGGGCAGTGAAGGCGCTCCTGCAGCCTTTTCGATGGGAAGTGTTCGATCACCATCGATACAGCCCTAACTGGCTCGTCCTGAGTGTCATCTCTGTCCACATGAAACCCTGGATACGAAGACAACACTTGGGTGCAGGCTACGCGCTATAGACCAGTGTAGAGAATTATCGGAAAGCACAGGCGGCTGCCTTCTATGACGATGGTGTTGGAAATTCGGCATAACGCTCTAACAAATATCTAAGTCCAAGCGGCGACTATGTAGAGAAGTATCTGGGAAGTGTAGCTAACTCTAGGAAATAAAATGTTTCTGATTTTGAGTGTGGTTTTCGTTTAGCGACCGATCGGAACTTATTTTCTGGACAACCCTCTTATATTAGAAAAGGAAATATATGCACATTCATTGCTTGGATATTACTGAGTCATTGCTAATCTGCATATCCCATCAGTTGCATCACCGTACAGACAATTTAATAAAGGTAACTAAAAACAAATTAAACATGAGAAATGTCACCTCAAATCCACGACTTTTAAACCTTTTTAAAGGAAATGGGTGCTGTTATTAAGAGAATTCATAGCTCATGAAAAGAAGTATAGTGTACTGTAGAAGCTGATCGGAAGAACGTAAAAAATGTTGAAAGCTGGTTGTTACATTTCAACTTTCTGTATTTAATTTCGTATTTGTACGACTCATCTATTTCGTGGTGCTAGTTATCACAGGCTTGCTGCAAAGATGAGATTATGTGCCTGGTATCGATTCCGTACAACGTAGGTATCTTTCGGCCAGTGTGTGACGTCTTCAGGACGTATTTATTTGAGTGCTGGCTGCGCCGGCGAATCATGTCGCAGCCCACCTCTCTGGAAGTGCTGTAACGCGTGTTTGAAGAAAGGACTCTGGCGTGTTGTGCTGAGCGTAGTAGAAGCTCGTGTTGTGCGCACTGACGAACAAGGTTGCTGTTTGCAGCTTTGCAGTGTGGAAAGACCTACTTGGACTTTGTAAAGGTATTTGTACATGAATTTACTATTCGTTAACGGAAATTATTTAGTTCATCCGCAATGATTTTCTCGGTTCGTACTGCGAAACTGACAGTAAGGAATTTCACTGAAACTTTCACTGCCTCGAGTCGTCTCTCCCACGTGGAAGTCCTATCGTTGCGTTTTGGTGAAAAGAGTAGGTGCCGATACTCGTACAGTATCTGTTTTCGATTCATCTGACTAGTAAAGCATTCAGTTTCATCACGAGTACTGTTAATTAATCCTGGTCAAAATTTTGTAATTTGTTTCGAATTTTCTTTGTTTAGCTTTCTCCTGTGTAGGAGCACCGTGTGTCACGTGTTATCTGAACATATTATACGTGGTATCATCATTTTAAAATCTTTAAGAGGCCGTTAATTGGGATTAAGGTGTAACTTTCCTTCAAATAAATTTCCTTGCCTATCAGTTCCCTCTTCTACGAGTTTAGGCCGACTCGCGTGCTTACGATCACTAAATGCGAAACGTGTTATTTGCCTTCAGCAATTAGTAAAATCTTTAATGATTTTCTCGCTGCGGTTGATATGCAAACTAAAGTCGTTGAATGCGAATATTACACTTCACGTTTTTATGCGTGATCGTTGAGCAGAAATGCTGTGTTCGATATGACGCTGGGGAAATGTCAGTTCTTCAATCTATGTGATATGTGTTTCTGAGCAGTTATACCGATTGCGTCCACATGACCGCAGCACTGCTCAAGGCTGTAAGTCATGTTGCTCGCACGTTTCGACGTAAAGTGAGATGCTTATTACAACTATTCAGGTTCATGTAAATTCAAAATTCAGTTTCCTTTTTCCGTGCACACTGTAAATCAACGCAGTGTCACTGCTTGCTTTGTAGGTAATGTGCCACAAATTGTCAGTCAGATGGTGTTACTATTTTCTTCCTATGGCGAAACATTGTATATAAGAGGGCTTTTCGTTTAATTCGGGGCATATGCAAACTTACTTTCATGGATAATGCATGTTTAAAACCTTGCAAGAACTTTACAATGTAAGGCTAACGTCTGCCGAAGGTGCATAGTTTAACTTCATAGCTCTGACGTGTCATACCGAGACTGTAGCTGTATTGTGCCTACAGACTTCCGCTCTGAAGTTGATACTTCTGAAGAACAGAACAGTACTGTTTGTAGTACAGTCTAAGAGCGAAAGGAAAAAAACAAAAAGAAGACGGACCACGAATGGAACGGAAGTCGGTAGAAGTGGTGTATATGTAGAGGCAAACAAATGATTACAATTTCAGAAAAACTGGATGATTTATGCAAGAGGAAGAGTTTCACAAATTGAGCAGGTCAGTTATGTGTTGGTCCGCCTCTGGCCCTTACGCAAGCAGTAGTTCGGTTGACAGAGTTGTTGGATGTCTTACTGAGGGTTATCGTGCCAAATTCTGTCCGACTGGAGCTTTATACAGCGTGAAAAGTATTTAAACCGACAAACTCTGGGAGGTTGTAGGGGACATCAAGTAAATATTTTTCCCTAATGTCATTTTTTCCTATGAGGATTATTTAAACCGGTGGAGGCCGTATTACGCTCTTCAGTTGTTAGAGGTCGTTTTGCGATCTTCAGTTGTTAGAGGGCGTATTACGCTCTTCAGTTGTAGGCAACTGCTGTCCACCAGTGTAGTAGTGCATTGTCTCTGTTTACTAATGGAGCGGTACACCTGGGCTGAGTACACTGATATGGTTGGTGCGTACTACGTAGTGCACCACAACGGACGAGCTGCACAGCAACAATATCCTAATCGCCGTATCCCGGATCATACGACCTTTGATGCTGTGAACCAACGTCTGCTTGAGACCAGGTCATTTAGCAAATTACCTAGGCAGGCACGCCGTCGCACTGTAAGAACGCTGCAATTTGACGAAGGTGTCTCGCAGCATGTGGAGCGGGATCCTTCAATCAGCACTCGTGCAATTACACGTAACATGGGGATGAATCAGACGCATGTAAGAACAGTCTTTCGAGAGAAATTGTTTCGTCGATTTCACTTACAGCGTGTCCACAACCTGGAACCAATTGATTATCCACCCAGAGCACAGTTTTCGTAATGTTACCTGGAACAATGTGAAATACATCCTACATTTCCATCCTCTGTGTTGTTTACCGATGAAGCAACGTTCGGGCGTGATGGAGTCTTCAACATGCACAATTCGCATGTTTTGAGTGAGGATAGCCCACATGCCACAGTTACTAGCGCTCATCAAGTGCTCTTCTACGTTAATGTGAGGGTCGGTGTTGTTGGAGACTGTTTAATTGGGCCGTATCTGCTACCTAGGCCATTAAATGGCGGGCACTATTACTAATTTCTCGCCAGAGCATTGCCAGAATTGTTGGAAACGTCACGCTCCATACAAGTCAACGCATGTGGTTCCGACATGACGGGGCGCCGGCGCATTTCAGTCGTGTGCGTCGATTCCTGGACAGACGGTTCCCAGAAAAGTGGATTGGCAGAAGTGGTCCTGTACCATGGCCTGCCCAGATATGTCCCCTCTGGACTTTTTTGTGTGGGGAGAGATGCGCAACCTTGTTTACGTAACTCCTGTTGTTACAGAAGAGGATCTGGTTGCCTGGATAGTAGCAGCAGCAGCAATAATTCAGGATACTCCTAGGGTTTTTGCCCGTGTCATACAGAACATGATCCAACGGTGTAACCTTTGTTTACGTGTCAATGGAGGCATTTTTAAAAATCTACTGTAACTGAAATTGGTTTGAGTTAATGTGTCGGGTGTTGGTCATAAAAAAATGGAAAAGAGTTTGTTGGTATAATAAATTTGCCGCCAGAGAAACCTTCCTCTACTGCTTTAAATACTTGTCATAGGAAAAAATGACGTTAGTGAAAAATATTTGTTTTGACGTCCCCTACAACCTCCCAGAGTTTGTCGGTTTAAATACTTTTCACCCTGTATAGCCAAAATACCGATCTGGTTGGAGAGCCGTGCCCACAATGCTCCAAACGTTCTCAGCTGGGGAGACATCCGGGGACCTTGCTGGCCGAGGTAGTGTTTGGCAAGCAGCAGAAACTCTCGCCTCGTGTGTGCGAGCACTATCTTGCTGAAAGATAAGAGGAAGACGGCTTGCCGTCAAGAGCAACAAAACGGGCCATAAAATACCGTCTACGTACTGCTGCAATGTAAGAGTGCCACGGGTGGCAAACGAACGCGTTTTGCCATGAAATGAAATCCTGGTATGTCGGGTCGTTTGGCGGGCGACAATCAAGTTCGTACCCTACCGCTTTCTGAGGCGTCTCTAGCCTGGAATCTCATTGAACATAGTAGATTTGCCTTCAGTGATGAGTACCGCTTGTAAATGAGCCCGGAGTACCAGCGAAAACGTGTCTGGAGATCCTGGACAGAAGCAGGACACCAATCCGAATGTCGTCTGTCCTACGGCGTGACAAGCCAGGAATACGGTCCGAGCAACTATTTCTCTTCATAGCAGGGCCATTTCGTTTGTCATACGCGGCATCCTTGCAGCACTGCGGTACGTCAACGGTATTCTACACCCCGTTTTACCGCCCTTAATGGTAAGCCATGCTGGGCTTACATTTCAGCACGATAATGTCCACTCACAAACGGTGAGAATTACTAGCGCTTTGTGCTTGCCGAATCCTATTTTGTCCAGCAAGGTTGCCGGATGTCTTTCTAATTGAGAACATCTAGAGCGTTAATAGCAGGGCCCTCCATCCAGCTCGGGATTTTGACGATCGAAAGCGCCAATTGGTCAGAATTTGGCATAACCATCAGGGGGATATCCAACAACTCTATAGATCAAAGCCAACTACCGTAATATACAGGGACGCCGCGCGTTGGATGTGGGCGGAGTGGATGAGATGTAGGAACGAATGAAACTCATTCATTGAAAGAAAATACCTTCTTTTATTGCAGCTTATAGTGCAAGATACCACGTGTGGGAGGGAGAAAGAGATGTGAATTTTATTTAGATTCTATAAATGAAATGCAAGGAGTGTTGTTCAACATATAAGTATATTCAGTGAAACTGCATTAAACTGTATATGCAATAATTATTGAAATTTTATCAAATTCATTAAACAATCACTCACAAATTATTCAAATAATGATAAACAAAAATAAAAAAATTGGGTCGCCAGATACTGTACAAAGTATCAAATAAAGAAACAACAAATAGAATTGAATTAGCACCAAGAACTCACAACATACATAAGGTGCTTGCTCCGGTATTTGCCTTTTAACATGAGCATTGTATGATTTCATTCTAATTTAACATATAAATAAATTACGTGAGACGGGTTGACCTGGTGTATTAAATGAGGAAGGAATAAAAAAAACAGCTGAACATATGACTCTCTTAACGGGCAAACGGTGAATACTGTGCCTTGCGTCCGTATGAGCATCTAACACATTGCAAAGAAATTGAAGAAAGCGAAAGAAGAATGCGCAGCTAGGAAGGCTGGCATTTTCTGTATTACCATGTTCATAGCGTGGTCGGTGTGGCTGTGGAGTCGGCTGACTGCGTGCGGCTGCATCAAGACTCTAATTATAAACAGGAAGAGCTTTGACGCTTTTCAACAGTTTACAGTGAAACCGTCCAGGATGAATGTTATTATTCTATATGCTAGTCGCATAGACAACAGTGGTGAATGGTCAAGAGTTAAAAGATATCAGAAATGAACATTAATGTAATAGGGGCGACTAGTGATAGTAAAAAGAGGGGCAGACGTATGTTAGAAAAAAAGAAAAGAAAGAAGCATTACTAAAAATACTAGAGAAGCAGGAACAGGCGACATAAAGCCATCTGCTCTGGAGCAGGGCTAAGTCACAATAGAGTGAGATTCAAATGTGACTCTTCGCACGCAGCCAGCCGCGAAAGGCAGTCACATGGTCTCTCTCACACGCCTCGTAATTGTTTACTTCAAGAATGCTGGGCTGAGCTGCGTCTCACTGCAGACTCTGTGCTGCCCTTGTGCTTATGTCCTTCTTTTCAGTACTTGTGTAGCAGCATGTGTAGATTGCATAAACAACTGGATATTGAACATAAACTCTTAATGAGATGAAAAGGCAATAAAAATTGTTAATTTCTTGGGGTACATGTTGCACTTGCAACGGGTTTGTACATCTTTATTATTACTATTACGTATGTCACAGGTCTTTATCAGACCACGCGAAGCATTTATGACTACTTGTTCTTCCAGTTCTTCCATTATTCTTTCATTCGTTCGCTAAAGACCCTTTTCCTTCCTTCGGTCCACTTTGCCCTCTGGGCTTTAAGTGCTGTCTCCTCTTATTACTTCCCAGTCGTGTATTTTGTGGCTGTAGACGCTTTTGTCTGTGATGTCCGCTGAATCTACCTGTGCTTTTTCCAGATCAATTTTGACTTGTGCCATCCAGAATGTAGTGGTTTTCAGCCTCTGTATGTATCTGAGTATTCTGTTGGTGAGTCTGGTCTGTGGGAGGCTGCTGATGTGACTGCAACATTTTAGTCTACTTTTTCCGATGTCGGCTGCGCGGTTGGACAACTTCTCTGTGGTGTCTCTGAAGTGAAGCCTGTATCCTTCGCCTGTGAGTTTTGATCCAATAATTTTCCTGATAACTTTTCTTTCTGCTGTGAGAATCTTCTCAAGGTCGCCCTTTCTGTCGAGCGTCAGTGTCTCGCAGGCGTATAGCACCTCAGATTTGATTATAGTATTGTAGTAGTGAACTGTGATGGAGGTCAATATACTTTTTGTTGTGGTATTATGTGTTTAGCATAAGGCTTTCTTTATCTTGAGTACCCTGGTGTTCTGCGTGATTTTCTCGCTTCCCGCTGGTTCGAACACTTCCATTAGATATTTAAAATGTGCTACTATATTAATTTAGTCATATTTTGTGTTTGAATTCAGTATGTTGAAATTCGTGCAGAAGAACTCTGTTATTGGTAGGGCGACTGCGCCTGCACAATTGAATGAGAAAGATAGCCTCGACGGGGGGCGAAGTACTAGCGCAACAAGGCGCTTCACCTTCTGGCATGACGGTTTGGCTAGGGAAATTACATGGCTTTATCGTGCAGCTTGACTCTTTGTGCATTTTTTTTAATAATAAAAGAAAGATTAAAGGATAGTCAGAGGAACAGTAAGAGACGCTGAAAACGAACGGTCTAAATGGCTGGCCGGTGGGCTCGAATGACTCACGCCGAGTTGTGATGTTACTCTCTCCATGCTTTGCTACGTAGGTTCCAGACGTAGGAAGGTACCTGGCCCGTCACGTATGTTTCTGCTAGCCCTGCGAATAATTGCCATTCGTCTGGCGTAAAGATGGGGTATTTGTCAATTAGGGTTAACTCCTCCTTGCTCATGAAATTTAGCCACTTGAGCTCATACTTGCTAAAGCGGTGGGGGCGATGGGGGGGGGGGGGGGGGCTGGCTAGCACCTGGTATGGAGAGGGGGTACGGTTGCTCGAATGGGTATGACCCGTCTTGTATGGACGCCGCAATGTTCTTGAGGAACGGCTGCAGCTCGCGCGGATCTGATATTTTCATTTTCCGTAGCTGTGACTTCTTGGCGGTAGGCTTCTCGACATGGGAGGAGTCGGTCGCTGCCACAGCACCCTTGCTTGCTTCTGCCTTGGCGGAGTGTGACGACTGTGGCGTCACATCGTCGGTTTCCATAGGGACCACGTCCTGCATTGCTGCAGGGGGCGGAGCGGCGGTTGTTTGCTTGGCCGCATCGACCCCTACCGGTCGACTCACGGTTGGGGCGGCGGCGGGAGCTGGCGGCTTCTTCTTGATAGCCCGCAGCTCATCGCGCAGCTGTTGGAGCTGGCGATGGACCGCTGCGAGCTCCTCCTTCAGTGCGGCCCTTTCGGCCGCAAAGGCGGCTTGGAAGCCGGTCAGAGCTTCATCGGTGGCGGCCTCACGTCGGCGCGGCTCGCACCCCTCGCCGGAGCGGGGGGGGGGGGGGGGGGGGGCGGCCGTCGAGGCGCTTGACGTCACCGCAGGGCGTGGTGCGGCGAGTAGACGGCGTGACTCGCGGAGGTAGCCGCAGCTACGCGAGTTGGCGGCGTGTGGCCCGCCGCAGTTCGCGCAGCTGCAGGCCACCCCACGAGGTTTCGTGCAGCTGCGGGTGTCGTGAGCCGCCGCGCACTTCAAGCACGTGACGGCGTTCTTACACCCGCGCGCGGTGTGCCCCAGCTGCTGACAGTTGTAGCACTGGAGCATCGTCCCGTTCCGCTGCGTTCGCTTGCGCCTTGGCTGCCGTTGGCGGCCGCCGGTGAAACCCATCGCGTTGATGAGGACTTTCAATGCGGCGGCAGTCTGCTTCCCAGCCATGGCGTTGCGTGCGCGGAGACGATGTGAGTCGCAGCGAGTCGAGCAGGAGCGTCTGCAGCCCTACTTTCTCTGCCCGACTGCTGTGGTCTCGTTGTTTGCAAGTAGTGCCAGTTCGTCCGCGAGGGCTAAACAGCCAACTTGCAATTCATCCTTGGGGTAGTCCTAGTCTCACTGGCTTCCAGTACTCTTATAATTTCAGCTCTTTCTCCTATTGCTTGATGACTTTGTCCAACACTAGATTGAAGAGGAGTGGTGAGAGACCATCTCCTTGACGCACGCCTGTCCTGATCACAAAGAATTTAAAGATTTCCTCCCTAAATTTAACTTTTAATGACGTGCTTGTCAGTGTCTGTTTGATTAGTCGCAGTGTCTTGTTGTCCATACCTTGTTCGTATAGGATGTTGAACAATGACTGGCGGTCATCGGAGACATACGCTTTCTCGAAGTCAACGAAACGGCGTATGACTGGCGTATTTCTGAGGGATTTGATTTTCAGCGTAGTCTTCAAACTGAAGATTTGTTCTGCGCAGGAGCGACCAAGTCGGAAGGCCGCCTGGTACCCGCCGATCTTGTATTCCAGCTGGTCCTGTGTCCTTTTGAGTAGGCATGCTGAAAGGATCTTGTATGTGACTTGTAGTAAGAAAATGCGCCTGTACTTGTTTACGTCTGTGCGGTCGCATTTTTTATGTCATGGATGAATCAGAGCTCATTTCCAGTCATCTGGCAGCTTTTCTGATGTCCAGATGTCTGTGATAATCTGTGTAACTCCTCTAAGTGAGCTTGATCCGAGGTGTTTCAGTTGTTCGGCCACTATACCGTCTTCACCAGATGTTCCGTTGTTTTTGAGTCTAAGGACGTGTGTGTGGACCTTCTCGTGTGTCGGGGTAGTGAGTCTGTGTGCTTCTCTGTCGGTTCTTCCTCTATGAATCTCTCTGTGTGTTCTGGGCAATTCAGAAGTTCTGAGAAATACTGTGCCAACATGTTGCAGTTATCCTTGTTTGTCAGTCCCTGTTTCCCATCACTTTTCCTGAAGCAGAGGTTTCGGTGCTGTGTATCCTCAGATCTGCCCTGCAAACGTCCTATAGAAATCTATTGTAGTTGTCCTTTAGCCGGCCGCTGTGGAAGAGCGGTTCTAGGCGCTTCGGTCCGGAACCGCGCCATTGCTACGGTCGCAGGTTCGAATCCTGACTCCGGCAAGGATGTGTGTGATGTCCTTACGTTAGTTAGGTTTAAGTAGTTCTAAGTTCCAGGGGACTGATTACCTCAGATGTTATGTCCCATAGTGCTCAGAGCCATTTGAACGATTCATTTTTTTTGTCCTCTATGGAGTCCAACTGTTCTTTTATGAATTTTCTGTTGGTTTGTTTGATAATTTTTGCGGCTGTTTTTCGTGTTTCGTTGGAAGCCTGTAAATTTTCTGGGGATTTTTTGCTGTTGTATGCAACTTTCCTAGTGACGAGTGCATTCTCGCAGTCGGTATCCCACCAAAGACGTTTGGTAGTCTTCTTCAGAGGAATGAGGGCTTGTTCTTTTCTGTGATTTTGCGGTGGAATTTTGACAGTCATTTACAGGTTCTTTTTCCCAGGCTTCTTTCGCTCCAGATTCTGCGATCTTATTTGAGTCAAATTTTGGTAAAGGGGTTTTCTTACTGTAAGTTCTCTTTGAGGTGAATTTGACTTTGACACGTTTTAGGTAATGATCCGAGTCGATGTTAGCTGCCGTGCGTGCCTGCACATTGTGGATCTCTTTCTGTACTGGGTACGAGGTTGCCACATGGTCGATTTGGAACTCACTTAACTGCTGGACTGCCGGGCACCAGGTTTTCTGCTTTCTGGGATCTTTTCCGAGAGATGTCGACATGAGCTTGAGGTTGTTATCCTGACAGAGTTCTATGAGCCGTGTGCCATTTTTATTATTAAATTTTTGCGCTAGATAATTTCCGATTTTGTTTTTCTGTGTCGTTTTTCTCTACCGACCCGTGCGTTAAAGTCCCCCAGGAGGAGTTTGACGTCATGTCTGGGGACTTTGGACATCACTTTCTCGAGGGTTGACCAGAATTTTTTGCGGCCTGTGGGTCTTTCTTGTTACTCTGGTTAGTGGGGGCGTGTGCGTTGATCAGTGTGTACTTTTTGTTGGCGCACTGAACCCACATAGTCATCAGTCGGCTGATTACTGGTGTAACTTCTTTTATGGATTCGACTATGGTCTTGTGAACGATGAAGGCCATTCTCAGTAATGGAGCGTCTTTGGCAAGGCGACTGTCGTTTTTGCATTTGAAGGTGCGGTATTTGCCGTAGTCCATGGTGTCTTCGTGTGTGATATGTGTCTCTTGGAGCTCAAGGATTAGAATCTTCTGTCTATCGAGATCTGTAACTAGATTGTGCAGCTTTCCAGGCTGCATGAGAGTGTTAATGTTGAGAGTCTCTAATCATATTGTGGTCCTGAATGGGAGTTTGCCAGAGAACTCCGATTTTCGCTGTATCAGTGGAAGCCTGGGTCCCCCAGAATCCGAATGCCCGGTTGCCATCTGTTGGCGGATGCTGTTATTACCTGCACGAGCCATGGTTGCTTGTAAGCAGTGGTGTCCAGTGGTTGCCCACTAGGTTTGTTAGAACCAGGGATTGAGTACATGTTGCAGCCGCACCTCTCGGTGAACAGACGCTGACCATACTGTCACTTGGTCCAAGTCAGACAGAGGCAGCATGGATTTTGGTTGTCAGTTTGGTCCGCTGGTGGTATTTTATTTGCCACATACCCTGCATATCTGCCGGGCATTCCTCTATCCGCCACTTGGGGGCGCGCCAGATGGGGGTTGACGACCCCACATCTTTATATATAAAATTCCAGTGTGCGTTTGTTCGTAATTCTTCTCCTCATAACCAGCTTGACTGAATTTGTATCTATCATGTCACTCGGATGGTTCTTACCATCCGGTAGGTAGCGCTGTTGTAAAGATCTAGAATTTTTTATCTAACTTTCCAACCAATTTTTTTTATTTTTATTGATTTTGATTTCTCACATGAATATATAATCCCAAACTTTTAGTCTACTAGCGCCTCTCATTACCCACTTACACATCAACACATGAGCAAGTTCATTGCATCGTGGCTTGGCACTGTTTTGACATCTCGATTTCAGATTGCTGAGTTCTAAAATATTCCATGTACTGTAAATGTGTGCATAATGAATGAATTATTCATCGATTGATTTGACATAGATATAATTAATGAAGTGTATTTGAAATAATATTTTGTTCTGATGCGTTATGTGTACTGTAATTCCGTGCATACTGAGTGAATTATTTATCGATTATATCGACTTTAATGTAAACAATGAAGTGTAGTTTAAATAACACTCTGTGAAAATGTGAAATATCCATTGCATGAATTGCGGCTTACACACATGTTTATTTGGCAGCAGTCCATAATAACAGCTGTACCTGTCATTCCACGTTCCACGTACGCCGTTGTGATTAACCCATGTTTGAAACTATCCAGTCTGTGGCGAAATGTACAGATATTGTCAGTGACCATAAATAAGCGTATAAAACTGCAAAACAATGCATCAGCAGATACATACTCCAAAAAATGCTGCTTATTGATAATGGTAAAATTCGTTTGCGTGTAGATACGCATATAATTAAATTGCCAGATAACTTCTGCGTCATCGCAGCTTCTAAAAATGAATTAATAGAAAGTATATTCCTTATATTACTCGATCAATACATCAACCACACAAATCTCAGTGAACTAGAGGTTTTGGCAACTAAAAATGTCGATGTTCATGGGATCAGTTTGCCAATACAACGAACGTTACGTGAGGAATTAATGTCATTGAAATCGGTCGATACTGGCTGATGTAAACGAAGCTGTCAGCTACCCCACTGAATTCTTAAATTCACTCGATTAACTGAAAAACTGAGGCACCAATCATTTTCCTTCTCAACTTAAATGCACCAAAACGTGCAACGGCACGAGATTAGTGATCAAACCAACAGTGGGAAATCTCATAGGAGTGACAATATGGAATGGAAAATTCAGAGGAGACAATGAACTGCTGCCACGCAGTCCAATGATACCTTCAGACCCTCCTATTCGGTTCAAGCGCTTATAATTTGCTAGCCGTCTGGCCTTTGCAAAGACCATACATGAGCCACAAGACCAAGCATTGGCAATGTGTGGATTTAATCTGGAAAATCCATGTTTCTCTCATGGATAACTTTGTTGCGTGTTCACAGGTCGGCTAACCGTCAGACCTGTACATTTACCCACCTGAAGGAGGACTATCCAAAAATATAATACACACATTAGCATTAAGATGAATTCATATCAGCATCTATTGTAATTTAGGGAACATTTCTTACATGAACGACATTCATTATTTAAATTTAAATTCTTTTCTTAATTTTGTCCTTCTTTACCTAGCAACATTAATGTATTTGAAGTATTTCAATTATACTGATTAAAAGATTTGAGTTCAAGGCATATCATTTGGTAGGTCTGTGGTAAGACAAAGTCTGCCTACCAGGTCCTCTGGTTAAACTTGTAAGAGCTGATGTCTCTTATCAATTACCAATTAATACAAATTAGAGAGGCGAAACTAGTTAAACTCATTGCAAGGAGCAACTTACAAATGAAAAGTCTTCTTCTGTAGTGGTCAATCCAAGGATTGGTTTGCAACAGCTACAATGGCATCTTGTCTCCATTCTGTGCGTCTTTCAGCTTTTCTCTTCATTTCTTTATAGGTGTTACATCCCACATCTTTCACGATTTGATCCATGTACCTCAGTCGTGGTCTTCCTCTTGGTCCTTTTCCCTCGACATATCCCTCTATGATTGTGTTCAGGAGTCCTTTATGTCTTAATAGATGGCCTGTAAATTGCACTCTTCTTTTAACAATGAAACTACAGAAGCTTCTCGTGATCTTGTCGCTACATTTTATTTTGGGCATGCGTCTATAGCACCACATTTCAAAAGAATTTAGCTTCTGGTCTTCCTCTGTCCCGAGAGTCCATGTTTCACACCTATAGAACCTCCGGAGAATTTAACCAAAGAGCTTTCCATCATAATGAAAAGTAAATACTAAAAATATGGACGAACACTCAGGTTCGATCACAGAAGTTAATATGTAGGTTGCGATCGGGAGGTGGGAAACTTACAATGAGTAGATGAGGAAGCTACCTCCTCTATAGTCCTTGTTAATATAGATACTTGGACAGAGTAAAACTGAGTTACAGACAAAGTTCAATGTACAATTTTAATAAACACTTTTGGAACAGTGCTCAAAAATTTTTAAAATTTTTCTTTTTAAAATTCGGTCTTGATTACACCACGTATATCACAAGAACATAGGTGAACGGTTTCGGTCATATCACATGGCCATCATCAGACCTGTAATTTAATTTAGAAAGTAATAGAAACCTCACTAGATTGACAATAAAATGTGACAAAATGGTTATAAGGATAAAATACAATAAGTCGTGTTATACCCATGGCACCCTTCGAAGATGGTACGTGGAGCAGTCTTCTCAGCTCCTGTGATGTCAACTGGTGCCAGTAGGTGACGAGCATACGCTTAAGTACGAAGATGTTCCGCCAACCTCTTTTGCCTCCACCTCACGTCAACCAATCAGTATAAAATGGGTTCACATAATCGTCAAAATAAACAACTATTCTAAAACAGATTGCGAAGACCGATTCTTTTGATACACGTCAGGTTGACATTAATAAAATGCAGTGTAACCTCCCCACCGTAATTTTATAAGGAAAATGAAATGACAATACTCAATAGAAATGGGAGCCAAGTGTAACCTCCCCACAATATTTTTAAAGAAAAAGTATGGACAATATTATTTAAGAATGCTAATGGACATTGCTCTATGCGTAACCTGCCCACAATGAAATGTACTGACAATGGCAACAAAAATGTGAAATACGCAATCTGACTCAAATATAAATTCCTGATGAAAAATTAAAGTCCATTCAGTGATAAGAAAATTTAATTAAACCGAAATATCGGTCTTTGGCCCTGTGTAAAACAATCAGAATTAAAATCTTACCTCAGAATAAATGGATGTCACATATCTGCTCTTGTTGTTGCGCACCGCTTGGAGGAACTGCATTGCAAATAATAATATTCTCTTTTTTTTGTGATTTTAGTGGAATTTTTCTTCAAAAGAAGTGGAATGAAATGGGAAGTGCAACGAAATCTTGAGTTCAATAAAAAATTAAATTTTTGAGAAAATGCTTTTGAAATAAAAATTATTATTGGGGGACTTGTTGGAGAATAATTACAATAAATAAATTTTTACATTATCTAATGATTATATTAATTAACAGTATACCTTATTCCTCCTCTTGACCAGTGTTGCCGACCGCCTACATCACACAACCGCACTGGGCTGCTACTACTGACCGACCGCTCTGCATGACGACTACAGACTGAGTACTGCTCTCAACTAGACAGAGCTACAGACTCGCAACGACTGAACTGACAGACTCGCAACGACCGACTCGACTGCTACTCACTGAGAACCGCTCGCAACACTCGCGCGGTCAAGCGCATACTCTCTGGTCACAGATGCTACAATGCCTCGCCATCGCTGCTGCGTTACATACGTGTTTCATAACCCTCCACTGGGGGGGCAAAAATTTGGCAGCGATGGTGAGTCATTTGGACTTGCCAATCGCGGCAAAATTTTTCTTTAATTAACAAAATCCTACAACTTACAGAATATTTAAATGTTGTGCACACGCACTAAGTACAAAATATATCAGACAAAGACAAAATGTGAGTACAAAACATAGTAGCAAATCAGAAAAATGTATATACAAATTATTTGACAGATAATAAAGTGCACAGGCACTGAAAAAATTCTTTAGCATATGCAGAACAAATAAACAGACTGGCAAGAATAATTAGATGTAGTACATAAAGTAAATGTTGTGCACACGCACTAAGTACAAAATATATCAAAGACAAAATGTGAGTACAAAACATAGTAGCAAATCAGAAAAATGTTTATACAAATTATTTGACAGATAATAAAGTGCACAGGCACTGAAAAAATTCTTTAGCATATGCAGAACAAATAAACAGACTGGCAAGAATAATTAGATGTAGTACATAAAGTAAATGTTGTGCACACGCACTAAGTACAAAATATATCAAAGACAAAATGTGAGTACAAAACATAGTAGCAAATCAGAAAAGTATATACAAATTATTTGACAGATAACAAAGTGCACAGGCACTGAAAATTCTTTAGCATATTCAGAACAAATGAACAGACTGGCAAAATATATTATGTTGACAAGTGACATTAGTGTACTCGCATTGGAGTTCAGCGAATCGAAAAATGTATAACCTAAGAACATAAATGATGTTACCAAAAAAAAAATTTTTTTCTTTATGTGACAAGAATCAGGATAGGAAAGGGAAGGATTGCATCATGGTTGTAGCACTTTAGATTGCACACAGCTGCTCTGAAAGTCCATATCTTTCCACAGAAGTACAACACCAAGTGACACAACTTGAAGATCTTTTCCCATCAGAATTTATCAGTGTAGCAAAGACACCGAACTGTCGTAGTAATGTTCCATGTTTTCATTTTGGCAGTACATTAGGTACACCAAACAGTGGGACCATAATAACGTCTTCATTGTTCACGGTGGTGGACAGCATGTCGTGTCAACACCACACTCTTACAAGGCACACCAACGTAGAATTAGTGCAAAACCAAATATAGTGCTCCATGATCACTAGGATAAACAGGACAAATGGACATTGCAGTAATTCAGGGTAGTCAGCTTATGAGGTGAAGGACATCAAGTCACATAATATTGACAATTACAGACTTAATTAGCAGTTTGTGGCATTCATAGCCCAGTTATTGAACATTTCTGTACCAAGTATGTAGTATTACAGAAAAATGTTCATTAATTGTTGTACATAGAATCAGTAGCCTTCTTTTCCTGGTTACAAAGCATTATGAAATAATCGCATTCTTTTCAGTTACAGAGTATAATTAAGAATCATTAACCTTCTCCTAATTACAGTTAATTAATCATTTGTCATTAATTAATCATTTGTCTAATTACAGTTAATTAATCATTTGTATAATTACAGTTAATTAATCATTTGTCGTTAATTAATCATTTGTCTAATTACAGTTAATTAATTAATCATTTGTAGCCTTAATTAATTACAAAGCATTATTAAACAGTACCATAGTTAATTAATTATGTGTCATTCCAATCTATTAAGAATCATTAGTCTTTTCCTAATTACAAAGCATTATGAAACAGTCACATTCATTTCCAACAACAAAGTATGGCATCGTTAATTAATCATTTGAAATTCCAATATATTAAGAATTATTAGCCTTCTCCTAATTACAAAGTATTATTAAACAGTCACATTCATTTCAAATTACAAAGTATCAATATTGGAAACAAGAGCTAATCAATGGCATAATTAATAACAATTCGTGGGGTGACATTAATTATTGGCACTCAGTGGCCAGCAAGTATTGAATAAAATCATCATTCAGTATTATTCAGATTATTACGAAGTCATTATTAAAAATCAGTTAATTACAGTCATAGCATTAATAATCATGGGCATTACAAGTACTCATTACAATAAACAGTGTTCCTCATTCAGTAGTATTCAGATCATTACAAAGGCATTATTAAAATCAGTTAATTACAGTCAAATCATTAGTAATCACAAGCATTATAAGTGGTAACATTACAATAAACAGTGTTCCTCCTTCAGTAGTATTCAGACCATTACAAAGTCATTATTAAAATCAGTTAATTACAGGCAAATCATTAATAATCACAGGCATTATACGTAGTATCATTATAATAGACAGTGGCAGTTATTAGCTAGTGACAAAGCATTATTTTGAATATAGTCTCATTAAGAGGTCATTACTCAAGTGACGTACTATTCAGAGTTGATCAGTATTATTCAGAATTATCATAAATTAGTGACATTATGTGGGACTGGTAATACATGTTTTTTGTTAGCAATGCATTGCGTTGGGATCGATAATTAATTGCTGAGGCATAATACTTTTTGCTTTTGACCTATTGCTGCAAATGAGGATAGGTAACGTCATTCGTCATGAGTCAGCTGTAGCAAGATTATGTAACAAGGCAGTACATGTGATCACATTTATAAACGATAGACACAAATGGGTAAAAAATATAAAAATGCAAGTACTAGAACAGGTATAATAACTAACAGGTTTAGTAAGTATCATGAAAAGCTTCTCCTGGAAAAAATTACAAAATGGATTATTGACCTGAAAGAAGAAACGCACACTATGCTGAAAAGTAGTGAACTTCGAATTAACAGGTAGTGAAGTGTGTATAAAATGTGTTCCATAGCTGTCCTTTCCAAAACTTTCTGTCATCCTACTATGCAATATAACACCTGCTGTCAAAACAAACTGCAACAAATACTTAAATAACTACATAGCATAAATACATAACTTCAACATTATCCTCATCTGTAAAAAAAAAACTTCATTATCCATCACTTCATTATCCACATTACCATAACTTCATTATCATCATCACCTGTAAAGAAAAACTTCATTATTCATAATACCATATCCCTCATCATCATTCATTAGTATTCACTATCATCTGCAAAAAATCACTTCATTACTCATTACATAACTATTCCTTATCTCTAGCATATTTCATCACTAAAACTAAGATGTGTAGTTCAGTCTGACAGCCTGTATCAATCACCTTGTATTCTGAAAGAAAAAATTAGTTAAGACTGCTATTCTGTGATGAGTATAGTATAGTCTTGTTAATGCTTGTTAATCCTGATCCATTTACTCTTCCTCATAAAGTTATTGCATCTCCTTTCGTTTATCCCGTAGGTGAAATTCCCATTTCTGTTGAATCTATTTCTTACATGCATCATTTCTTTCTGAAATTGATGACAGAGATTAATGTCCTGCATTTAAAGCATATACCCACTAGATAATGACTGGTTTATGGTAACATAATTAACCCTACAGCATAACATGACAGAAAACGTAATATGTCAAAAACATTGACAGTGTTCAAAAACAAAGATATACACAGAATAATACAATGCAGCAGCAAAAAAAAAAAATGTGAAACAGTCACGATGTTGAGACAAAACTGGAGTACAATCATACACACAAAAAAAAGTGGAAAATGTGCACGGTCTGATGTGTAACGACAAGAAAAGCGACCTGCTAACCTTACCTTGCCGGGCACTTGCCAAGAAAAAATACGATAATCATCAATAAGTAGTCACATAAATATAATTGCAGAAATAGTCATAAATGTGTAAATTCATCTGGAAAAATATGCATGGTCTGATGTGTAACGACAAGAAGAGCGACCTGCTAACCTTACCTTGCCGGGCACTTGCCAAGAAAAAATACGATAATCATCAGTAATTAGTCAGGTGAATTAATTGCATTAGTAAATGGCATCATAGTGTGTTGAATCATACAGTGGTTTCACTCAATAAACGGTTTAATGTTTGAGATATGGTGATTGCCTTTCGATTTTCTGGTTCTCAAAGTTTCGACGTGTACAACATTGGGGTGAGGGATGCTGCGAATCCGATATGGACCTGCGTATAGAAGTTCAAATTTACTGCACTTACCTTTTAATTTGCTGGATAAATAGTGTGTACGTATCAATATCTTCTGTCCAACGTGAAAGTCGCGGCGTGTACAAACCTGTTTTTGCTGTCTTCTCCGGCGCTCTGCGGCACGTTTGATGTTGTTCAGCGCAATGTCAATTATTTCGTGGTGTCGTAGGCGACGACTTTTGGGAAATTCTATTAATTCTTTAATTTTGTTCGGTGGTTCAACGTTTTTCAGTATAACAGTCGGAGATAGCATAGTGGATTCATTTGGAATGGAATTAATTACATCTTGGAATGAGAGTATGTGTGTATCCCAATCAATATGTCTTTTGTGGCAGTATATTCGGCACAGCTTACCAATTTCTTTCATTAATCTTTCACAGGGGTTCGAAGAAGCGTGGTACTTGGATATATAAATCGGAGAAATGTTTCTGGCTCGTAACATGCGTGTCCATACACTACTACGAAATTGTGATCCATTGTCGGAAATTACTTTCATTACATGCCCTACATGAGATAGAAAATGTTTTACAAATGCTTTCGAAACAGTTTTAGCAGTAGCTTTGCGTAACGGAGTGAAAGTAACAAATTTTGAAGTGAGCTCAACAGCGACAAAGATGTAGCAAAAACCTCTGTTAGTTCTGGGAATCGGACCAAAAATATCTACTGCGGCCATGTGTCTTAATTTCACAGGTATAATGGGATATAAAGGAGGAATATGTGAAGTGGTGTCTGATTTAGCTTTCTGGCAAATTTTACAAGACGCTAAAACTCGTCGTATACGTTTCTCCATGTTGGCAAAATAACAGTTCTGTCTCAGTATAAGAAAACATTTTCGTGCTCCGTAATGTGCGTAACTTAAATGAGTGTACCAGATTAATTTGTTAATCAGTTCGTCAGGAATGCATAATAACCAATGGTTGCTGTCAGGATGAGAGCGGCGAAACAGAATGTCATTGCGTACAGTGTAATGGTTTCTAATCGTAACATTTTTTCTATCTTGCCAAAGGTGTTTAATTTCTTTCCACACATTGTCTTTATTTTGCTCCTTTGCTATGTCCTGTAATGACGATGAAATAAAGTTTTCAAATGCAACTTGCTGAATGTACATGACACTGAAATTTGTTTTGCATAAGTTGGTTGCTACGTCTTGCTGATTGTTGCCGAGAGAACGCGATAGTGCGTCTGCTATAACATTTTGTGTGCCGGGAATGTGAACTATTGTAAAATTAAATTCTTGTAAATAAAGTTTCCATCTACTTAATCTGTCATGAGTAAATTTAGCCGAAAGTAAAAATTGTATTGCTCTTTGGTCTGTGTAGACGGTGGTATGTCTGCCGTAAAGAAAGTGCCGAAATCTCGTAAAAGCCCATACAACGCATAATGTTTCAAGTTCTGTAACAGAATAATTTCGCTCAGCAGGTGACAAAATGCGGCTTGCAAATGCGATGTTTTTAATAACTGTTGAACCATCTTCTTCTATTTCCTGGAAAATATGTATGCCTAAAGCGGTGTTGGAACTGTCGGTAGCAATGGAAAAATTTCTAGTAAGATCGGGGTGCGATAACAGTGGAGCATTCAACAGAGCATGTTTCAGGTTCATGAATTCAGAGTGTGCTTGCTTATCCCAAGACCAAATACTGTTTTTACCTGTTAATTGACATAATCTGGGTGTGTCTAAAGCAGAGTGATGAATAAATTTACGAAAAAAATTAATTAAGCCCAAAAAACTGCGTAATTGCTTCTTCGTCGTAGGAACACTAATGTCACGTAGAGCCTGAAGTTTTTCTGGATCAGGCGCAATGCCTTCTGCTGAAATTACGTGTCCAAGAAATTTTATGGAAGTTTTGCCAAAATGCGATTTACTGAGGTTAACTGTAAGTCCTTGTGCATGAAAAGTTTGCAGCAGTTGTTCAAGAATCAGATTGTGTTCATACCAGTTAGCTTCTGCGATAAGAATGTCGTCTACATACGTCGTAATTCTGTCTTTAAGTTCTGTCGGAAGTATTGTGTTCAAACCGCGAATAAAAGCTGCAGAAGAAATAGTTAAGCCGAACGGTAGTTTGCAAAATTGATAACAGTCGCCGAAACAGAGAAAAGCTGTATATTTTCTACAATTCGGATGAAGTTGAATTTGCCAAAATCCCGATTTCAAATCTAATGTGGAATAAATAGCTGTACCATGAAATTTCTGTAAAAGTTCCTCTAATGTCTGTGGTCGATCTGTTTCATTAATAATAATGTCATTAATGTGACGTGAATCAAGTACAAGGCGAAGTGAGCCATCTTTTTTCTTAACAATATGTAGTGGGTTTATGTACGGACTAACTGCTGGTTCTATAATTCCTTGGTCGAGCATATCCTGCAATTCTTTTTTAATTTGTTCTCTGTGAATATATGGAATGGGATAATGCTTTGCTTTAAATGTGTCGTGCGGTTTGACTTGAAATTCATACATAAAGCCGGACATAGTACCAGGAATGTTGTCAAAAACTGGAGCTTGCTGTAAAAGAATTTTGTGTAATTGCGTTCGTTCGTCGTCTGTAGTTGCACTGCTCTCTTTAACCTTATCAGAAATTAACTGCATAACGTCGTAGTCAGCTTCGTCTGGAGTATTATAGTTATGTACGTACGTATCCGTGAACAATGTGGGATTACAGTCTATGTTACGTGTTGCGGAAATGACCTCTGTGCGGTTAATTGTTTGTTCTTCCGCAGATAAAGAGTGCTGAAATTCTAAAGCCAATTGTACATTTTCATCCTTTAACATTAAATAAGAATTCTGAAAGTCGATAACTGCGTCGTGTTGTACCAGAAAATTCGTGCCTAAAATAATGTCTGTTGTCAATAAAGGAACAATCCAAAAATTAGAGTGGAAAGTATGACCTCCAATACAAAATGATAAATGCGTCTGTAGTTTAACGTCTACTCCTTTACTCGGTACTGCTCCTTTCACTTTTGTTTTGCCTAAAGGTAGTGTCGGATAGGTATTCTCTTTGTTGCACTCATTAAAAGTCTCCTCGTTTATTACTGATATAGGTGAGCCGGAATCAATTACTGCTGAGAATTTCGATGAACCAATTTTAATTTCGATAACAGGATGTGAAATGGTTTTCTGAATAACTGGTCTTTCCTGTAAAAGAGTGTCTCTGATGTCGTCAAAAGTAATTACATTTTCGTGAACAACATTTTGCGTGTCTAAGGTAGTGCTTGTATTATTGCAAGATGCGTCTTGTACATTATCTAGTCAGATTCTATCTGACGTGTTATTGTTACTAGGAGGATTCTGTGGCATTTCTACTATTTGAACTGTTCTATTACTTCTTCCAGACGTGTTACGCTCTGGATGATACCTACTGTCGGGTTCATTCTTGATTGTTTGTTGTTGCTGATGTTGTTGCTGCTCATAAGATCGACTGTTATTAAATGTACGCTGAAAATTGTGCTCGTTATTTTTACGTCTGTCATGATAGTAATTTCTATACGGCGCATTGCGATACGAGTTGAAACAGTGTGTTTTCTGTACGTGGTTATTTCTTTGCTGCCATGCGTTACTATTTGTTTGGGCTGGGACTATACGTGCACGCGGCGAAACATTAAAGTTTGGTTGACCTTGTAGACTGCATTGTTGGTTAGGTATGCTAAGCGGTTAACTTTCATGCTATTGTAGTGAAAAACATCTATTGTTACAAAAATATGGTTCCTATTGCTGATAATTTTACACATACTGATGATTACGACTTTATCTGTTATTAAATTTACGGCGGTAGTTGTCATTACGGGAGTGCCTACTGAAAATTGTCACAGTCGGTAAAATATTTGTCATATCCGGTTTTCATTACTCGTTTCTTAATACTACAAAGAGCAATAGTTAAAGAGCAGTTTTGATAGATATAAAGGATAGTAGAAGAGAAGGCAGCAGTGCAGAAAACTAAAGATGAAACAGCACTACTACAGCTCGGGGCCCTATGCTCGCTACGGCACATATTCATTAAAGCGTAATGAATCCCCTGAGGTCATTTACGCACTGCAAATAAATTTTAGCTTTTGTGTTACAGGCAATAGCGGTAAAATTTCAAAGGCAAATTGTTGTATTCGTGCTAATTCAAATTTCTTCATTACAGGCAATGCTGTTGCAAATACAAAAATAAATTGTCGCATCTGGTTCAAAGCTAGCTTCTCCATTACAGGTAATAGCGGTGAAAGTACAAAAATAAATTGTCGTATACAGTGCAAATTGTGTATCTGTGTTCTGCCATTATTAAATTCCTTACATTTTCTCACAAATACAAATTGCTTATTATCAACGCTCTCGTCACTGAATTTGATAACATACTCAGGCTTGTGTGTGAATCCGCTCGTCTGTGTCATTTCGTACTTTAAGTTGTGTAGCTTTTCATATTTTAAGTCGCGTAGCTTTTCGGATTTTAATTCGCGTAGTCTCTGTAAATTTTTCACATTATACACGCTGCGTGAGTCTGACACATGTTCATAAAGTGGCGTCTGTTGTGATATGTTATTAACTGAAATGTTTTTCATTTCTGTTACTTCTTGTTGTAAATTTGATAACTTCCGACGTAACGTGTTGTTAGATGAATCGATTTCATTAATTGTCTGCTGTAAATTTTGAAATTCAGGTGTTTGGATAAAAGAAACCGGTGCAGTATCGTCTGATTTATTGTCATTAGTATTTTCGATAACATCAATACGACTGGCCAATTCATCACATTTTTCAGTCAGTATTTTAACCTGATCATCGGTTTTAGAATCAGACGCATTAATCTGTTTTTGCAACTTGCGCGTAGTTTCGCTCAGTTTTTTAACATCAGCTTTGATGACATCGCAATCCTGTGTTAGATCTAGTTGTTCGAATCTATCTGTCACTGTTTGAATATTTACTGTGTGTGTATCTGTTTTTGCTTTAAGATCAGAAATTTCATCCTGTAATTCCGCGTTCAATTGTTCTATGGTATTAATTTTGTCGGACACTGTAGTAATATTATTGTCTACATACGTCTTCGCTTTCGCGAATATTTTACGTTTGTCATCTTGTCTCTGTGCAGTGATTGTTTCCATGACTTGTCGTTTTACTTTGTTTTGATCTTGAATAAATCTGCGGAAACGCGTATTACTGTTCTGTATGTGCTGATTAAAGCGCTCGTTAATCTGAGTGTTCTGCTGTTCGAATTTCGCGTCTATCTTTGCGTCCATAGTGCGCGAAAGTTCTACCGTCATTGCTCTAAACTCGTCCCGTAATTGTGCAGCTTTTTCAGAGCATTGTTTAGCGACTCCGCTAATTTCGTCTCTGAGTGTTTCTGTTGCGACTGTTTGCATTTCTCTTAATTCTTGCGCAACAGATTTAATTTCTTCGCTATTTTTTTGTGAACACGCCTCAATTTCCGCGCGCAACTGTTCCTTAGTGTCATGACACTGCGCGGCAACAGCTTTAATTTGTTCACTAAGCTGCCTCGAATTGTCGTCAAATTTTTCATTTTGTTGTCTGACCTGTTCACTAAGTTGCTTGAGGTTTTCATTCTGTTGTTTGTTATCTTCCCTAAGTTGTTTGAGATTTTCGTCATTATTGTCAAGTTTCTCATTTAAGTGTTTGGAATCATTATCCTGTTTTTCAGCCATTTGTCGTAAAAATGCCATAACTTGATCCCACCCAAAAGTAGCTGTTGCATTCTCAGTACTGTTTAATGGTGTACCTGCAGTTGTCGCGCTTTGTGTGACCATTTGGTCATTTTGCAACTTACAAAAAGGATTATCAGTCGGATGTACACTGTCAGACATTATTTCGGAGTTAAATGGATCCGTCATACTCTCACTACACTGATCATTTTCATTCGAAAAATTTGTCTGTACATTACTTGGATTTTCTAAATCGGGTGTGTTAAACTCGGCAGCGCTCATTACCATAGAGCATTCTGCGTCATCAATTGTCGTCAAGTTAACAGACGAGACAATTGAGTTCGTTTGTTCATCATTAAGGTGAAAGTCATCATTAGTGGTTGGAATGCACTGATTGTTAGTGAACGCAGGATTGTCATCATTACGTTGCGTATCACAATTACTATCGGTCACGTTGTTTAAGTCGGTAATTTCATTCACAATACTTCGCGATACACTATTCACAGTCTTTCGCGGCATTTTTACAATAGTCAAAATTTTTCACAAAACAAATGAGCACAATGCAAAAGCAACACACAAATACAACAAAGCAACAAATTGCCGTTGACCTGTAGAGAGAAAGTCACAAGATTAATAAAAGCGTAGCGCCAAATCCTAATTATACTTAAGCAAATAAGAGCAGATATCTGACTGTTGCTCAAAAGACTCTCAACGAAATACGATCCTGGACTGGGTGTCGCCAAGTGTAACCTCCCCACCGTAATTTTATAAGGAAAATGAAATGACAATACTCAATAGAAATGGGAGCCAAGTGTAACCTCCCCACAATATTTTTAAAGAAAAAGTATGGACAATATTATTTAAGAATGCTAATGGACATTGCTCTATGCGTAACCTGCCCACAATGAAATGTACTGACAATGGCAACAAAAATGTGAAATACGCAATCTGACTCAAATATAAATTCCTGATGAAAAATTAAAGTCCATTCAGTGATAAGAAAATTTAATTAAACCGAAATATCGGTCTTTGGCCCTGTGTAAAACAATCAGAATTAAAATCTTACCTCAGAATAAATGGATGTCACATATCTGCTCTTGTTGTTGCGCACCGCTTGGAGGAACTGCATTGCAAATAATAATATTCTCTTTTTTTTGTGATTTTAGTGGAATTTTTCTTCAAAAGAAGTGGAATGAAATGGGAAGTGCAACGAAATCTTGAGTTCAATAAAAAATTAAATTTTTGAGAAAATGCTTTTGAAATAAAAATTATTATTGGGGGACTTGTTGGAGAATAATTACAATAAATAAATTTTTACATTATCTAATGATTATATTAATTAACAGTATACCTTATTCCTCCTCTTGACCAGTGTTGCCGACCGCCTACATCACACAACCGCACTGGGCTGCTACTACTGACCGACCGCTCTGCATGACGACTACAGACTGAGTACTGCTCTCAACTAGACAGAGCTACAGACTCGCAACGACTGAACTGACAGACTCGCAACGACCGACTCGACTGCTACTCACTGAGAACCGCTCGCAACACTCGCGCGGTCAAGCGCATACTCTCTGGTCACAGATGCTACAATGCCTCGCCATCGCTGCTGCGTTACATACGTGTTTCAGCAGGTCACTAAGTACACCACTAATAGGAGCTCATAAATACACAAAAATGACCTACATGGGGAACATATCAGATAGGGTCAGTTTAAGAATTCTGAAATAACAATAGCATTTGAAACTAACAATAATTTGCAAAATAAATTAAGACATACTGTAGGTAATGACAAGGATAGATTTCTCAGATCATGGGTTTACAAGATCCAGTGTGGTGATTGTAGAAAAATATACAATGGAGCTTTACTACACGATACAAAGAACATACATTAGGTACCGCACGAGCAAAATCAGTCTTTGGCCATCACATAACTTTTAACAAGCATGCCGAAGGGATAGTACAACAGAATTCGCAAGTCCTTCATTAAGCTAATAAAGGCTTATTGTTAAATATTTTGGAGGAGATCGAGATATACGCCCATTATAAAGATGAACCGTCAGTGCTTCTCAATGAACAGTTGGATTTTCGTGAAAAACATTTTTATGACCTGTTTGACGAAATTCTATGAACACATATGCACTCTTTTGTTCAGAAAATCATAGGACCCAGTTGTATCCATGGCAGAAATGTACCTTAGAGCAGTACGTAAATATTTATATCACAATTTTAAACTTCCAACTAGAAATATTACGAAATATGACTCCATTTTTAACAAATCAGTTTTATGACATTTTAAAAAATCTGTGTAATATCATAGCACTCTGCAGCTGATCATCCCATCATTACAAATATCTCCAGTGCCAAATAAAGTTAATATAAGATAGACAGACTGAATCTGGCATAGATGTATACTTGCAGTCGAGTCACAACTCACATATCGATACGATACCGCAATGCCAAAGACCTCCACAACATCGTTGATTTTGAAACCATTGTGGTAGTACCGCCCCCAGGGGCTCAGCATTCGTTTGCTGGGTACGGGCTTGGCGACCCCGGGGTTCCTGAGCTGGGGACTGGTAAGCGCCGCCAGTCCCCTGTCACCGTAACCTCTAAGCATACTTCAACGACCACCGTGCGGCGCGGCGGTGGAATGTTGTGTGTCTCAGGGAATGGGGATCTTGGCTTGACCGCCCGGATCGCGAGGATGGAATAAACCTCTATAAAAAAAACCTCAATCTCAAGGTGTGCTGCGCGCTGATGAGATGCATGGCTGTTGAGGCGGAACAGTCGATAGCGGGCAACCTCTGGGGAACCTGCCGCACCTCAGTTGTATAAGGATTACCTAGGCACGCGGGGCTCTGTCTAAGTGGACTTCTAGTTCCCTAGCTGCTCGTGGGACCGAGATGGATCCTTCGAAATTCTCTTTTCTTCCGCCCAGCGGAAAGGGTGGGCCGCTGGAAGGTTCTAACACCCAGTCTCTTAAGAGGGCCCGTGCAGTCAGTCCCCCTGACTCCGGCGCTTCTTTGAAAAGTCCAGTCTTAGGTAACAGAATGCATTCTGGTAATCCGAATGTGTTTCTCATTGTGAAACGGAAGGAGGGTAGTTTCGAGAAGGTTTCGCCCTTCTATATACAAAAGGGATTGGAGGGAATCTGTGGCTCCTTAAAATCGGTGAAGCGCTTACGTAATGGGACCTTGCTAGTGGAAACTTCCACTTCCCAGCAAGCAACTAACCTCCAATCTGCTAAATACCTTGGAGAGTATGCCATAGACACCGAACTGCACAGCACCTTGAACTATAGCAAAGGTGTTGTGACATGCCGAGATCTAGCTGATATTCCCAAGGAAGAACTGCAACGTGAGTGGGCTCCGGAAGGTATCGTTGATGTCCAACACATCATGAAGAGGGTTGATGGTACTCTTGTCAAATCCGACTCCTTTATTCTGACCTTCAGTAGCACAACACTTCCTGAACATGTTAAAGCTGGCTTCCTTCGCCTTAGTGTGAGGCCTTATTTCCCGGCCCCAATGCGCTGTTTCAAATGCCAGCGTTTTGGGCATACCACCTTAGGCTGTAAAGGCGAAGCGACTTGTGGAAACTGTGGTCAGGCTGCTCATGAAGGAGTTGGTTGCTCGTCTCCGGCTAAATGTATTAATTGCTCTGGGAACCACCCTGTTTGGAGTAGGAACTGCCGCATATTTTTAGAGGAACGCAAGGTCCAGGAAATAAAAACAACCAAGCGTATCCCCTATGGTGAGGCCAAGAAGATTTATAAGTCGATGAAACCTCCCACATTTGCTACATCTTTTGCTCCCCTGGTACAGAAGCCTACTCCAAAAGTCGATGCCTCAACGCAGACTGAGGTGGTGAGTGTTGGCACTAACACCTGTAGCTGTCAGTGCACTTGCAACGCAGCCAGTGTTCCAGAGCCAGTAGCCCCTACTCCAACGGCAGGCAAAAGTACAGTGGCGGACTTGGTCCAGCCCCTCACGCCTCCAACAGCTGAGGTTGTCCCCAAGCCCAGTGCGCCACTTACCACTCCCACATCCGCTCCCCCAAAGTCCACCAAGCCACAGAAAGCTACTGTGCAGCAGCAACAGCGGGTCAAATCCCGTGGTAAACCATGTGACCATGCGGATGTTGTTTTACGCGAGGCTTCATCTGACTCTTCCCCAGAGTTGATGGAGTACGATGTATGTGTGGGGCAATCATCTCGTCCCACGCCTGCCCCTCCACATGCTGCGGTCTCCCCACCCCGTCGGAGAGACAGGATGAAGGTGCTACCCCCAACATAGATGGCTCCCATACTCCAGTGGAACTTGCAAGGGTTCAGGACGCATGTGGAGGAACTTCGTCTACTTTCTCAGGGTCGACCATTGTGTCTCTGTCTCCAGGAGACGTATTTCCATTCATCATACTCCCCTGAGATACGAGGCTATACACTCCACAAAAAGGACGACCTGCGTGGAGAGAGAGCTAGAGGAGGCGTAGGTATTTTCGTCAGGATGGACTACCATTCCTCGCCTCTCTCACTTACGACGACTCTACAGGCCGTCGCTGTGTCCGTGCACGTGCGTCATCCATTGACTGTATGTTCACTTTACTTGCCCCCATATGATGCTCTTGATGAAGCGGCCCTCACCGACCTTCTTACACAGCTCCCCCAGCCATTCATTATTTGTGGTGATTTTAATGCCCACAATGTGCTTTGGGGCTCTGCAATTACCTGCCCCAGGGGTAGAGCAATTGAGAGGCTTCTCCTGTCATCCTGTGCCTACTTGCTCAATGGAGGACAGAGTACTCATTTCTGCACCGCGACTGGGTCGTTCTCTGCCATTGATCTCTCGCTTTGCTCTCCAGCTCTTGCCGCCAGTGCTCACTGGGAAGTGGTCGCTGACTTGCACGGCAGTGATCATTTCCCAATCTGGATTCACCTGCCAGATGGCGTGAGCCCCGACAGGAGACCACCACGATGGGTGCTCAGTGGAGCTGACTGGACACTTTATAGCCAGTTGGCCCAATTCGAACACTGTGCGAATGTTGAGGTGTGGGTGGATCATATTACCAAAACGGTCCACCATGCCGCTGCGGCATCCATTCCACAGTCCACAGGTCACCGGAAAAGGCCACCTGTGCCTTGGTGGAGTGACGAATGCCGCTCTGCAATCAGGACCAGGCGTGCGGCTCTGCGGCGGTTCAAGTGTCGGCCGACTGCTGAGAATCTTGCAGCCTTTCGGGTGGCGAGGGCGAGATGTCGCCGCATTATTCGTGAGAGCAAGAAGAGGTCGTGGCAAAAGTTCCTGAACACCGTTAATCGTTCCACCAAAAGTTCCATTGTGTGGGAGACCATTAGGAGAATTTCTGGCAGAGGAGGGAGGTGCCCCATAGCTGCTGTACTGAATAACAGCACTCTCCACACAGATCAGCTAGACATTGCCCAGACTATGGCAGCCTATTTTGCGACAGTTACTGCCACAACCAGTCAGGATCCAGGTTTCCAGCGCCATAGAGCGGTTGCTGAGAGGTGTAGTCTGAACTTCCAGCCCACCTCTCATGAAGTTTACAACTGCCCTTTTTCTATGTGGGAGCTGGATTCTGCATTGTCTGGAGCTCGTGACACTTCCCCTGGTCACGACAGGATCCATTACAGTATGCTATGGCACCTCACAATGCGCAACAAAGAAATCCTCCTCGCACTTTTTAATGCCATTTGGGCGTCGGGTCACTTTCCTGACGCGTGGCGTGAGGCAGTTTTAATCCCTTTTTTAAAACCTGGGAAAGACCGCTCGAGCCCAAGTAGCTACCGTAGTATTGCCCTCACTAGTTGCATAGGGAAGACCTTGGAGCGGATGGTCAACCGCCGCCTTGTCTGGATGTTAGAATCCCGGCAACTACTTAGTCGCTTTCAGTGTGGGTTCAGGAGGTTTCGTTCCACCTTCGATAACCTTGCCCTCCTGGACGCGGCTATCCAACAAGCTTTCCTACGCCGTCATCACCTTATAGGTGTATTTTTCGACATCGAGAAGGCCTACGATACCACTTGGCGGCGTCTCATCCTGGAGCAGCTTCACGAATGGGGTTTTCGTGGTTGTCTTCCTCTTTTTATTCAGTCTTTCCTCTCGCCACGATATTTTAGATACCGAATTGGTGACGTCCTGTCTGATCGCTTTGAGCAGGAGAATGGTGTCCCTCAGGGTAGCGTTTTAAGTGTGACTCTGTTTGCCATCGCTATTAATAGCATTACGTCCATGGTGAAAAGTCCTGTCCAGTGTTCTTTGTTTGTGGATGATTTCTCTTTGTTCTGCTCTTCTTCAAGCCTTGCAACGACAACTCGTCAGTTGCAACTTACGATTAGGCGTTTGGATGACTGGGCGCTGAAGAGTGGATTTAAGTTTTCCACCGAGAAGTCTGTATGTGTTCTTTTTAACCGTTCTCGTTCGATTTTCACCTTTCCTGAGTTGCGCTTGAGGGACACTATTCTTTCTTTTAAAGACACGGTGAGATTTCTGGGTCTCATTTTTGACTCGAGGCTCACGTGGTTACCTCATCTTAAAGACCTGAAACGGCGGTCGCTTCAGGCTTTAAGCATTTTAAAATGTCTTAGCCACAGTACATGGGGAGCTGACAGGACTAGTCTGCTCCAGTTTTACAGGGCGTTTGTGCGATCTCGGCTCGATTATGAGTGCACGGCGTATGGGTCTGCGAGGCCTTCGTACTTAAAGATTTTGGACGTTGTCCACCATGAAGGGCTGCGGTTGGCCACTGGGGCATTCCGAACTAGCCCCATACCAAGCCTCTGTGCAGAGGCTGGTGAACCGCCACTTCATATGCGGCGACGGCTACTTACGGTACGCCAGGCGTATAAAACTTTGTTCACACCGTACACACCTGCATACCATACCGTTGCTCAGCCTCCTCTGGCACGGTTATTTCGTAACCGGCAACGTGCGACGCAGCCCTATGGGATTCGCGCACAGGATTGCCTCGGTGCGATGTCTATGGCTGGTCTTCGTGTTTTACGTCGCGGTTGGAGCAGATCTCCACCTTGGCTCCTCCGGAGACGCAAACTTATTTTAGATTTGACTCGTTTTAAGAAGGATGGCACGCCAGATTTTACATTCCAGTCACTTTTTTTTAACATTTTAGATGTGCATCCCGGTTTCACTGTCGTTTACACTGATGGCTCCAAACAGGAGAATTTCCTTGGCTGTTCTGTGGTGCTCCCTGACCATGTTACCCGGATTCGCCTCCCTGCTGAATATACCGTTTTCGCAGCGGAGCTCCACGCGATCCTGACGGCACTGGAGCAGATGCATCGAGTTCGGGGCGATCGCTTTCTTCTCTGCTCCGATTCTCTTAGTGCCTTACAATCGCTGCAGAACCTGTACCCGACTGAAGAGATGGTCCAGCTGATACATAGCCAACTGTACTTGCTCCAACAGCGGGGTCAAGAGGTATCCTTCTGCTGGGTGCCTGGTCATGTCGGCATCTGGGGCAATGAACAGGCTGATCGGGCTGCCAAGGAGGCCTGCAGAGAGCAGGATGTGGTCCAGTGTCCTATCCCCTTGCAGTCAGTCATCGCTGCACTCCACAGGAAGTGCATGGAGTTGTGGGAGGACGAATGGCTGGCGGTGACGGCCAATAAACTGCGGTCGGTAAAGTCAACCACTCGGCCGTGGCGTTCCTCCTGTCGGTTGCTCAGGCGGGAAGAGGTGGCCCTCACACGTCTTCGGATCGGGCACTGTCCTCTGACGCATAGCTATTTATTACGGCGGGAGGATCCTCCGTTTTGTGATGCTTGTGGTGTGCACATCTCTGTCCGCCACATTTTAACAGACTGCATTTTATACCGTGATGCAAGGGCAGAAGCACAAGTTGATGGTGATCTGCCCTGTGATTTAGCTAATGATGAGACGTGTGTGTCTAGGGTTTTTAAGTTTTGTGATGTGTCTGGACTCTGGCCTAAACTTTTAGGCTGGAGGTTTTAGTGTATTACAGAGTGGCTGATACCTCCCTTTTTTTCCTTGCGGTCAGCCGGCCACTTCCATCTGCTACATTGTTTTAGCCCCCTCTCTCGTTTTCTTCCTGTGTTGTCCATGTTTTACTGCTGACGCCCTGCTTCATCCCACGCTTCGGTGTGGGTGAGCACATCTTTTCGGATGATTGTTTCCCGTGTTTTATGTTCCGTTTTATGTAAATATTCTGAGCCTTTTTTTTTTTTTTTTTTTTTTCTTGACACCCGTCTCACTATGATACTGAACGGGCGCTGAAGACCTTGTTGTCGTGCGCCCACAAAACCCCTCTACTACTACTACTACTGTGGTAGTACCACCACAGTCTAACATAACAGTTGCGACACTCACTGCTGTACAAGTTGTTGCCGTTTGACAGATGGAGCAACACTAGCGCTCCAAGCGACGGGTAAGGTGAACGTCAGATGCGTCGTAAGCATAATGTTTGTTTGTATCCATTTCCTACGTAATTTCCGATTTATTCGAGCTATTTTCTTGCCTCAAGAATTTGTGTGGCATCAGAAGGCATATACGTTTCTAAAAATGAATAGAGTGGCAAGCTACAACACATTCGTGAAGAAACACTTGTGACATTGGACAGAATTGCAGCTTACCACGTTGATATCAAAGGAATATAAACACACAGATTCACATGTAAGAAGCACAGACACGTACCTCTACATGCAAAAGCGATCGACAGCTCGTTTATCGTTCTGTAGGCTTACTGTGTTTGTCATTGTCTCCTGTTGCCACAAGTACGACCTTCATCTTTATATTATTCTAAGTGGGACAAGCAACTGCCAAATAGTGGGAGACATATGCTGAAAACACTATAATGAGCTGATTACATTACATTTCACGAAAAACCAAATATTTGAATAATTTTCAAACAATCTGTCTGTAGGCACTTTCCTTGTCCCGTAATAGTTTCGCTTCTGGGCATTCTGACACTTCACACGCTTTTGTAAGACACGAACAGCTACACTTAATTTAACCACTTCATCGTCAAAGCAGGTCTGTGTTGATGATTCACACGAATCTGGCACTGATACATGGAGAGTCGAACTGGCTGCTTCTGTGTCATAGGACTGTTTTACAGCTTTAGATTGACTGTCGAATCTTTGTGACAGTTTCTTCTTCATTGTCAGCTGAGGGGGTTTATTTGGAATGTCAAACAGTGTGGGTACTGCATTCCAAACGAGTTTGTTATTGTCTGCGTTCATGAACCGGTTTTGTTCGAAATGTAGCGAACAAAAGCTAATACACTCCTGGAAATGGAAAAAAGAACACATTGACACCGGTGTGTCAGACCCACCATACTTGCTCCGGACACTGCGAGAGGGCTGTACAAGCAATGATCACACGCACGGCACAGCGGACACACCAGGAACCGCGGTGTTGGCCGTCGAATGGCGCTAGCTGCGCAGCATTTGTGCACCGCCGCCGTCAGTTTCAGCCAGTTTGCCGTGGCATACGGAGCTCCATCGCAGTCTTTAACACTGGTAGCATGCCGCGACAGCGTGGACGTGAACCGTATGTGCAGTTGACGGACTTTGAGCGAGGGCGTATAGTGTGCATGCAGGAGGCCGGGTGGACGTACCGCCGAATTGCTCAACACGTGGGGCGTGAGGTCTCCACAGTACATCGATGTTGTCGCCAGTGGTCGGCGGAAGGTGCACGTGCCCGTCGACCTGGGACCGGACCGCAGCGACGCACGGATGCACGCCAAGACCGTAGGATCCTAATCCTACACAGTGTCGTAGGGGACCGCACCACCACTTCCCAGCAAATTAGGGACACTGTTGCTCCTGGGGTATCGGCGAGGACCATTCGCAACCGTCTCCATGAAGCTGGGCTACGGTCCCGCACACCGTTAGGCCGTCTTCCGCTCACGCCCCAACATCGTTCAGCCCGCCTCCAGTGGTGTCGCGACAGGCGTGAATGGAGGGACGAATGGAGACGTGTCGTCTTCAGCGATGAGAGTCGCTTCTGCCTTGGTGCCAATAATGGTCGTATGCGTGTTTGGCGCCGTGCAGGTGAGCGCCACAATCAGGACTGCATACGACCGAGGCACACAGGGCCAACACCCGGCATCATGGTGTGGGGAGCGATCTCCTACACTGGCCGTACACCACTGGTGATCGTCGAGGGGACACTGAATAGTGCACGGTACATCCAAACCGTCATCGAACCCATCGTTCTACCATTCCTAGACCGGCAAGAGAACTTGCTGTTCCAACAGGACAATGCACGTCTGCATGTATCTCGTGCCACCCAACGTGCTCTAGAAGGTGTAAGTCAACTACCCTGGCCAGCAAGATCTCCGGATCTGTCCCCCATTGAGCATGTTTGGGACTGGATGAAGTGTCGTCTCACGCGGTCTGCATGTCCAGCACGAACGCTGGTCCAACTGAGGCGCCAGGTGGAAATGGCATGGCAAGCCGTTCCACAGGACTACATCCAGCATCTCTACGATCGTCTCCATGGGAGAATAGCAGCCTGCATTGCTGCGAAAGGTAGATATACACTGTACTAGTGCCGACATTGTGCATGCTCTGTTGCCTGTGTCTACGTGCCTGTGGTTCTGTCAGTGTGATCATGTGATGTATCTGACCCCAGGAATGTGTCAATAAAGTTTCCCCTTCCTGGGACAATGAATTCACGGTGTTCTTATTTCAATTTCCAGGAGTGTATTTTGTCCTTATAACCATTTTGTCATATTTTATTGCCAATCTAGTAAGGTTTCTATTACTTTCTAAATTAAATTACAGGACTGATGATGGTCATGTGATATGACCGAAACCGGTCACCTAAGTTCTTGTAACATACGTGGTGTGATCAAGACTGGATTTTAAAAAGAAAAGTTTTAAAAGTCCAACGTGATGACTGGTTGTCATCTTGGTTAAACAAAAACGACAAATGTACAAGACTGCAGGCAAGTACGTTAGACGATTCCCTGGGACTGGCTCGGCCTCACAGGGCTAGGAGGACCACGCACGGTGTGCATGGCCAGCGACCAGCGGCGCCGAGCCCCGCCTGAGTCAGCGCACCTGATGTCACCGCGGTCTATTCGGGGCGCAGCGCACACAAACAGACGGGGCCGTTTAAACCGGCGCTGCGCTGCGAGCTGTGTTTGTCTCGCAGCTGCAGCCGCGGTCGCCGCAGTACTTTCGTCATCATTAAACATACACCCCCTCCTCCCTACCCCGGCGCGTGACGCTCTTCGTACGTCAGCAGGTAACAAATCTAGCAGCCATCTCGCCTCTGAATCTCTTCGATGTCTTCTTTGAGTGCGGTCACAACCCACACCTGCCCGTTCCATTTCATATCGCTTCGCAACTCAGATATTTAAACGGCGTGACTGTGTCAAGCACAACACTACTAATGCTGTATCCAAACATTACGGGTTGGGCTTGCTACTTACCCTCATTAACTTAAATTTTTCTACATTAACAGCCAGCTGTCATTCATCGCACCAACTAGAAATTTTGTCTAGTCCATCTTGTATCATCCTAGAATCACTGATCTTCGACACCTACCTGTACACCACAGCATCATCAGCGAACAACTGCAGATTGGCGCCAGCCCTGTGTGCCACGTAGTTTATGTATATAGAAAATAGCAGCGATCCCATCGCACTTCCCTGGGACACCCAAGACGTTACCCCTGTCTCCGAAGAACACTTGCCGTCGAAGACAACATACTGGGTTCTATCAATAAGCCGTTCACATGTCTGACAGCCTGTTCAGTATTTTCGTGCCTCGTCTGCAGTGGGGTACCGTGTCGAATGCTTTTCGGAAATCTAGAAATGTAGCAGCAGCCTGTTGGTCTTTATCCATAGTTCACTGTACGTCGAGTGAGAAAAGAAGAAGGTGGGTTTCGTACGAGCGGTACTTTCTAAAGCCATGGTGACTGTGGACGTGAGCTTTTCGATGTCTATGAAATTTATTATATTCGAACTCAGAATATGCTCTAGAACTCTGCAGCAAACCGAAGCATATTGGTCTGTAACTTTGCGGATCTGTTCTCTTACCCCAGGAGTGATCTGTGCTTTGTTCCAGTCTCTCGCACTCTGCGCCCGCGGATAGATTCGCGATAAATGCAAACCAAATGAAGGGCCGGTGACGTTGAGTACCGAACTGGGATTCCATCCGGACCCGGGACTTACTTACATCCATTTCTTTCAATTTTTTCTCTACGCCAGGGATGCTTATTACTATGTCATCCAGTGTATTTGTAGATCACTAATCCCTGTCCCTATACTGACGTTATCGATAAGGTCCGGCCTGTTTGTAGCTACAAGGTTAAAGATACTTCCATTGTACGTTGGCTGCCGAACTAGCTGCTCAAGACTGTTTTCGGAGAACATGTTTAAAAGTACTTCACAAGACTGCAATGAATCTATGCAGGTCCCGGTCTATACTAGGTAGATTAAAGTCACCACTAAGTAGTATTGCATCATGTGGATATTTATGCACAACTGAGCATAGACTTTCTTTACCGTTATGCGTAACCAGATAACTTCACTATCACCCTCAATTTCAACTTCAGTAAAGACAATAATTTTGTCGACTGCAATGAACACTCCTCTCCTCTACACTCCACTCCTGTCTTTCCGTAAAACGTTCCAAGACTCGCTGAATAACTCAGATATTTTTACTTCGGGTTTTCAGCCAGCTCACAGCCCTAATAAAAATTTCAGGTTGAGAACGCTTCTGGAGGGCATTAAGTTGGGGAACTTTGTTACGAATACTTCGACAATTTACTGACAAGATTTTTAAAGTCGAACTGTTTTTACTCTGAACACGATCTGATTTCCCTATATGCGTATCGATTGGGAAGTGTTCATGAGAGTACCTCAAACTATTCCCTAGCCTAAGAAACCACGGCGTGCACTCCACAAGTATTCTACTACCCGAGTAACTGCTTCCTTTGTGCAGTACACCCCTGACCTACCAAGGGGAGTCCTACAAATCCCCACCCGATAACATAGGTCCAAAAACCTGCAACCAAGACCGTCACAGAGACGACGAAGACTTTGGTTGATGCCCTCCACTCTGCACAAACCAAAGGACCCCGATCAACTCTGGGAACAATGCTGCAAGTTGCGAACCACCCGCCACTCACCCAACGGGTCCACCGTGTCGGGTACTCTAGAAGGTGCCCTTGGGCGAAACAAGTGACGCTCCAGAATCTCCGCCAGAATCTACACTTCGACACGGTAGCCTAAAAGCGACTGATCGCAGCCAAAACCACACTCAACCGTTCGTAATCTGCAGCAGCCAGGTCCTCCTGCATGCGCAGACAGCAGGTACACGATCTATCCATCCTAGCAAGGCTAGCTGAAGAGTAAACAGTGAAAGCTGGCAGAAACCTAGGTAAGCAAGTTTTTATCCTCCTGACGCGTAACTGAGGCGAGCTGATACCTCAATGAACTACAAGAAACGTACACCTGCCTAATATAGTGTAGGGCCCCAGTGTGCACGCAGAAGTGCCGCAACACGATGTGACATGCACTCGGCTAAGTTGTGCTGGATGGAACCGACAACGTGACTCCTGCAGGGCTGTCCATAAATCCGTAAGAATACGAGGTGATCTCTTCTGAACAGCACGCTGCAAGGCATCGCAGATATGCTCAGAAACGTTCGTGTCTGGGGAGTCTGGAGGCCAGCGGAAGTGTTTAAAACTCAGAAGAGTGTTTCTGGAGTCACTCTCTAGCAGTTCCGGACGTGTGGGAGGAGTCACGTCGGAATGCACATTTGACATGAAGGTATGCAGGTGATCAGACCAGATGTCTGTCACAATCGTTTCTAGACGTATCAGGGATCCCATAACGCTCTAACTGCACACGCCCCACACTATTACAGAGACTCCACCATCTTGAACTGTCCCCTGTTCACATGTAAGGTCCATGAATTCGTGAGGTAGTCTCCATACCCGTACACATCCATCCTCTCGATACAATTTGAAACGAGGCTCGTCCAACCAGGCAACATGTTTTCACACTTTAACAGTCCAGTGTCGGTGTTGACAGGCTAAGGCTAGGCATAAAGCTTTGTGTCGTGCAGTCATAAAGGGCACACAGGTGGGCCTTCGGCTCCGAAAGCCCATATCGATGATGTTTCGTTGAATTATTCGCACGCTGACACTTGACATCAGCAGCAATTTGCGAAAGGATTGCACTTCTGTCACTCTGAAAGATTCTTTGCTGTCGTCGTAGGTCTCGTTCTTGTAGGATCTTTTTCCGGCCGCAGCGATGTTACAGATCTGATGTTTTATAGGATTCCTAATACTCACGGTACACTCATGAAATGAACGTAAGGGAAAATCCCCACTTCATCTCTCCATCGGATGTGCTGTGTCCCATGTCTCGTGCGCCGACTATAATACCACGTTCAAACTCGCTTACATCTTTATAACCTGCCATTGTAGCAGCAGTAACCGATCTAACATATGTGCCAGACAAAAGAATAAAAAATGGTGGAAATGGCTCTGAGCACTATGGGACTTAACTTCTGAGGTCATCAGTCACCTAGAACTTAGAACTACTTAAACCTAACTAACCTAAGGACATTACAAACATCCATGCCCGAGGCAGGATTCGAACCTGTGACCGTAGCGGTTGCGCGGTTCTAGACTGTAGCACCTAGAACCGCTCGGCCACCCTGGCCGGCTTGCGTCAGACACTTGTTGTCTTATATGGGCGTTGCCGACCGCAGCGCCGTATTCTGCCTATTTACATATCTCTGTATTTGAATACGCATGCAATGTCTTTGGCGCTTCAGTGTATATGGCTGGCTGTTGAGAAGAAATGATAAATGAACTGCAGACTGCCTGAATAAACACTTACAGGCAACGGAAAAGCGAAACTTAAAGTTCTTAAATACAAAAACACACCATCAATTAAACAAATATGCACTATTAAGTAAACACAGGAAAAGCTAAATACCTAACTTACGGGGCTCCGGAAAGGCTCAAAATCATGAAAAGTTCAATTTTTACTTTTTTGCGTTTTCTGAATCTATAATTTATTCAATTCCGAAGACCACAACTATTTTTAAATTTTTTTTGAAATGTGTTCTACATGGGCGTGACCCACTGTGGCGCTGTTAAACTGCTGTCAAATGGTGTTATTATTAACGTCCGTGTGCATCAGGTACATTTTAGTGATGTGAGATAAAGTATGTGTTGTGGCTAACCTGTGATGGTTCAATATATATCGCTGGTGTGATTGTCGATTGTTTCATGTTTATTTACTCTGTCGTTATCTCAAAAATATTCGTAATTAATTCTGTTTCTTGAGTCTCTGTTTTGTTGAAGTATAATAATGAGTAAAAGTAAAGTTATTAGAAATCCTATGAAGGCTTTTAAGAAAAGGAGAAATGTTGGAAAGCCAAAGGTATGTGTTATTACTGTAAACAATAAAGACGATAACCAAGTGAGTGAACCTAAACTCTCAAGTACACCTGGCCATAGCAGTCAAACTGGGAAAGAAAATACTTCACAGAAGAAGCTTGGTTCTATGAGTGAAAACTATGAATGTTTTATGGGCGAATCGGATGTGAATGAAATATTTGATATGTCGGTTCTCAAAGGAATTTTTTCAAACTGTGTAAGATGTATTCATTGTAGTGAAGTTGGTCATGCACGTAGGACTTGCTAGTGAAATACAACTGAAATGTGATAAGTGTTCATACATGACCACCTTTTGGAACAGTGTTGCAGTAACTGCAACTGAAGAAAATGGTAGCAAAATCTACGAACCCAACAACGAGCGATGCTTGCTTTAGACAAGGAACACCTTCGGGCTGCAGACAGGGCTGTAAAGAGTCTAGAAATACAAGCAAGAGTAAACAGGAGGAGGAACAAGAGGAAGCTGGAGGAGGAGTTTGCAGAGGATGAAGATAATCCATCCTATGGACCTGGAATGCACTAAAAAGTTAATCCAATCTTTGTCGCTCGACTCCCAAAGCTTTTATTTTCTCATACTAATTACATGTTTTCTAAGGATCTTCCAAACATATTTGTTTCAAACTTTCAGTAAATGTTACACAGTACCTTCTGCATAATTTAACACAGCCTTTTTCCAAAAAACTGTATATTTTTGAATATATAAATAAAAAAATTGCAAAAAAATGTTGTGAATTTTCATTACAATTGAAAAAAAATCATCTTTAATAACTGAACCAAATTTTTGTAAAATCCCTTTGTTAAGTTGTAGCCCATATTCCAATAAATAATCTGTAAAAAGTTCACCTTCCTACCTCAAATACGTTGTGAGGAAAGATGTAATTTATAAGCGTTATTTTAACATTGCAAGTATAGGGCATTCCGGAGCCCCTTAATGCCACGGAAATGTCACTAGCGATAGCTGGCACGGACCTGAGGGGCTAACTACGCTGATGACAACTGCCCAAAACAAGCCGCTGAGTAACTACTGCGCTACTAATTGAATATACGGTTAAAAAACGCGACATTAAACTCTGAGACTCTGAGGCTGGGGCCGTGCGGTTCTAGGCGCTACAGTCTGGAGCCGAGCGTCCGCTCCGGTCGCAGGCTCGAATCCTGCCTCGGGCATAGATGTGTGTGGTGTCCTTAGGTTAGTTAGGTTTAATTAGTTCTAAGTTCTATGGGACTGACGACCTCAGAAGTTAAGTCGCATAGTGCTCAGAGCCATTTGAACTATTTGAACTCTGAGCCTGGTGGTCTACTGAATATTTACTAGTCGCAAGGGTAATGGCATCAAGTGAATAAAGCGGCACTAGCGACTTCTGCGGTGGAAAACAACAATGGAAAGTAAACTCACTCCGGACGAAGAAACGAAAAATATGCGAATTCTTGCAAATCACTACAAAAGAACAACTACATTATCAACTACTTTTCGCTTCTGTTCAGAAGTAAGTTAGAATACTACTAAACTAAACGATATAAACAAACTGTGTACAAGCGATAAGCTTTTGCTGCTGCGCACACTTCGCTCATGCCCGACCGGAAGACCAGAGGGGGATGCTCGACAATGCCAGTGAGGAATAGGATTGACGCCTGTCGACTTGGCACGCAGCTGTTGGTCCGACGTCTCAAATCCAAGCAGGTGTAGGGAAGTGTATTTGAATAAAGCCTTCTTGTTCAGGGGAGTGTTGATTTGGACTGCCCTCTCAAATTCTGTAGCTACGAACTTTCTCAACAACTTTTCTTTCCGTTATCAGTCTCAGAGAATTCTTTCTACTCTCGTGATATGGCCAAAATACTATGGTCTTCTAGTTTTAATTCTGTTCCCTAAGTCTTTATCTTCACTGATTTGCTTTAAAAATTCATCATTGGTAAGTCTTTCTGTCCACAATGCTCGGAAGATTCGTCAACGCAGCTACATTTAGAATGCCTCAATAATCCTCACCGTTGCGTTATGAATTGTCCATTCCTGCATTCCATAGAAGAGTACTGCAATTACGTGACATTTAATCACTTAGCGTCTTTATTGCAAGTTTCAATTACAGATTTTAAAAAGTGGCTCTAGCTGGTTCTATTCTGTTATTGATTTCTAGTCTGATCGAATTTTTCATTCATCCATGTACCGACATATTTGTAATTTGATTCCCTCCGAATGGGTATGATCTATGAAAGGAAAGTATAACAAATACATCGTCTAGTATAAACAGTTCTGATTTCAAGAAAGTTTCCACGATTTTTTAAAATATGTTATTGCCTTATTTAGACGGAGTTGTGAGACTGGACGTTTAATAAGGCACGTGCCACTCATACACACGGTTAGGAAATTCATTAGACTACATTTGTCGCTTGGGAGTAGAGCTATTTGTCTGTGCTGTCAAGATCAGTAGTCCCATACCAAACCTGAAGACAGCAAACTATAGACACTCCTGTTTAAGAACAGACCTTAATCTAAGAAATCGGATAAGGCTTCGCAGTACGACCCTTTCAGTATGATATCAGCCGAAATCGTAAGGGGAGGCACCAGTGTCCTCGTCCAAGCTTTTTCCAGTCTGGAGTTAATCAACACGTCTACCAGTAATTATTTTCAAGCAGTTTGTGGCTGGAGTCTTCTAGGATGCTTAAATGCTAGTGACTTTCCCAGGAACGCAAATGTACACAGCAGCTGTTAGAACTAAACTTCTAAAAATCCAAGTCCTAGCAGAAAACAACACTTTGTTGCAAAGGATTGCTGTTAGCAAATGCGTGAAATGGCCAACGTAAGTGGCTGTAATCTGCTCCTTATTGCCAGGCCTTAATGTTACAGCAGCGTCAAGGATCTCACTTAACAGGACAGCCTGTCGACAGCTCTCATGGGTCGTGTAGGCAAGCTGTGTGACCCCTTTGGAAGAGGTGTGTTTCATAGTGCAGAAAGTTAGTTATATTAGTGATCTATACAAAAGCCAACAAGAATTTGAAAGTGCTTTCTCATGAGCGAACGTGGAACTCTGCTCGGTCAATCTCCAGTTTTCCAAGCGAGTGTTACAATATTGGTGAATGTCGATGTACTGAGTAGAAAGTAGCCTTATACGACATGGAACCACCATTTAGTTCAAGGTGACGTTTAATAAAACAGGCGATTATACTGGGGTCCAATTGAAGCAAACAAATTTCTTTACTTTCCAAGAAGAAATATTTACTGTTGTTGTAGATGCATAAAACTGCAACCCGTCACTTTTTTTAAATACACTACTGGCCATTAAAATTGCTGCACCACGAAGATGACGTGCTACAGACGCGAAATTTAACCTACGGGAAGAAGATGTTATGACATGCAAATGATCAGCTTTTCAGAGCATTCACTCAAGGTCGGCGCAGGTGGCAACACCTACAACGTGCTGACATGAGGAAAGTTTCCAACCGATTTCTCATACACAAACAGCAGTTGACCGGCGTTGCCTGATGAAACGTTGTTCTGATGCTTCGTGTAAGGAGGAGAAATGCGTACCATCACGTTTCCGAAATTTGATAAAGGTCGGATTGTAGCCTACCGCGATTGCAGTTTATCGTATCGCGACATTGCTTCTCGCGTTGGTCGAGTTCCAATGACTGTTAGCAGAATATGGAACCGGTGGGTTCGGGAGGGTAATACGGAAAGCCGTGGTGGATCCCAACAGCCTCGTATCACTAGCAGTCGAGATGACAGGCATCTTATCCGCGTGGCTCTAACGGATCGTGCAGCCACGTCTCGATCCCTGAGTCAACAGATGGGGACGTTTGCAAGACAACAACCATCTGCACGAACAGTTCGACGACGTTTGCAACAGCATGGACTATCAGCTCGGAGACCATGGCTGCGGTTACCCTTGACGCTGCATCACGGACAGGAGCGCCTGCGATGGTGTACTCAACGACGAATCTGGGTGATGGTCGCATCCCTGTTTGGCGACATCGCGGTGAACGCACACTGGAAGTGTGTATCCGTCATCGCCATATTGGCGTATCACCCTGCGTTATGGTATGGGGTGCCATTGGTTACACGGCTCGGTCACCTCTTGTTCGCATTGACGGCACTTTGAATAGTGGACGTTACATTGCAGTTGTGTTACGACCCGTGGCTCGTCCCTTCATTCGATCCCTGCGAAACCCTACATTTCAGCAGGATAATGCACGACCGCATGTTGCAGGTCCTGTACGGGCCTTCCTGGATACAGGAAATGTTCGACTGGTGCCCTGGCCAGAACTTTCTCCAGATCTCTCACCAACTGAAAACGTCTGGTCAATGGTGGCCGAGCAGCTGGCTCGTCACAATACGCGAGTCACTACTCTTGATGAACTGTGATATCGTGTTGAAGCTGCATGGGTAGCTGTACCTGTACACGCCATCCAAGCTCTGTTTGACTCAATGCTCAGGCGTATCAAGGCCGTTATTACGGCCAGAGGTGGTTGTTCTGGTTACTGATTTCTCAGGATCTATGTACCAAAATTGCGTGAAAATGTAATCACATGCCAGTTCTAGGATAATATATTTGTCTAATGAATACCCGTTCATCATCTGCATTTCTTCTTGGTTTAGCAATTTTAATGGCCAGTAGTGTACTTATTTATTCAATCCATGAACCGGTTTTCGAACCTTTTTAGGCTCATCTTCAGATGGTTTACCGGAAGTTTCATAGCCATTTCAAGGATAATGCTGGGTGCTGGCTTGCGACAGTATGGGCGGCAAGCCATCATACAGCGTTATCCTTGAAATGCCTATGAAACTTACAGAAAACCATCTAAACATGAACCTGGAAAGGTTCGAAAACCGATTCATGGAATGAATAAATAACTATTTCAAAAAAGTGACGGGTTGCAGTTTTATGTATTTACATAGACTTAACAGTCACGGGTTCTAAAACATCTGTAATGGATTAGCTTTATTCAAGGTTTTATTTTTGTGGGACTGATGCCCTATTGAGTTTGGACTTTTACCTTGATTTGTTTTTGGTTCAGACTAATTGTGGATGTTGTTAGGAACCAGCTGGAGATGCTGAATGAAGTGTTAGCACTATACATTTTCAAGTCCAGCGTTGCTACAGGGCGTTTAAAGTAGTAGTGGCACAGGTGTAGTGACAAACTGAATTCTGACCCGCTGGTCAAAGCGAAGCGGACAACTTTTATTTAGACTCACTGAGCATCTACAGTGGAGTGATTCAGGTTCGGCAATAAACGCTGACTGGTCAGTCTTCGGTGCAATACGTCACGTAAATTGTCTCTTACGCTGCACGGCGGCTCTCAACTGCTCGACATTTATTGTAGAGTACTGACTAGCGCGTAATGATATTGACCGCCTGAGATCGGTGTTGACGGTTTGAACAATATACTGAAGAAGCCTGCAGGACTTTAAAAGTAATTACTTTAGTTCAAAATATTTTGCAAATATTGTACCACGGAAGGGTGATATTACGCAACACACGTCAGCTGCTACCGAGAATCGCAGAAATTCAATTCGCTTCGAACAAATTTAAGCAAAGAACTGAAAGAATTAAATTACAGACTCTCGGAAAGTGAACTGGAAGGTGTAAATGAAAGCACCATGTGGCACTTTGAAGTAGTGAAGGAAATGCCAGATAGCCTGTTGTCCACAGTAGCAGAGGAACGCTAAGTAGAAATGTTCGTTTTACCTGTAGCTGTCCTGAGAACTGAGAAATGAGGTCAGATCGGGTGTCCGTACATGTTTATTTTTCTTGCGTGTCAGGATACGCACCACTTAAGAGCATGTAACATTTAAACAGCATAGCCTTATGTCGTTTGCTACAGCTGTAACACTAGAGAAATTCATAGAAAACGACGCATCTACACGGTAAATTATACGGTTTATTTGCTTAATTTGTAATTAGGTGCCGTTGTGGTTTATGTTCTATAATTCCATGAAAGTGTCCCAGATCCATGGAAAGTTTCTCCGGCTCATTTCACCTGTTCTGAATAATGCAGCCTTGTGTTTGTGGGTTACACAGCTCAGTCGCAATACACGACTACATCATCGAGCGCCAACATGTAAACTGTGATATCAGAGTTTTAACAGACGCATCCTGGACACAAATACTGCGCAATAATGAGGTGCTGTTCTTGGTCACGCACTTTCATGCAATATATTAACACACTACTACTGTATCGACAACATTAAACGTGTGAGGGCCGCTTAGAGTGCGTGGATTCTGGTTCTGCTTAAGAGTAGGAATTCGCGTGTGGCCACGGAACCTTCTTGAATAAGACAAAGTGAATGTTTCAGGTTTTCCTGTTGTCAGAGCAGGTCGGCAGTTGCTACTTCACATCCGAGGCTACACTGACGTAACCCAAGCAGATGCCTTTATTCGGCAGCTTTGTCACCGGATCGGGGAACTAGAAGTGAAACTTCTTAATAAAGTAAACCCTTTACTTAAATTGCAATAACTGAGAACATGAAACTACTTTATTACGTTTTTACTTAAACTGCTGAGTGAAATTGACTATACTGTTTCTTTGCTTGTCTTTATCATTTCATATCTGACCTACAAAATCTGCCCTGACTAACAGAACTCAAACTTTTCCTATTCATTAAGTACTCACAAAATTCAACAGTAACGCGATCTGACTGCTTTAAAATTAACTCAAAATAATGGCCCTGAGTTAGAAGAAATCCTAACAATAACCCATACATATCATAAGTCACTTAGCTCACAGAAAATCATGACACGAACTACAGCGATACAGGCGCCAATACTGCCAGCTAAATAAGAGATTCTAACTAGTGAAGGCTCTAACTACTAATAGGCATGCGGTTAGCAAAGGAAAGATTTTGTTGCAGAGCAAACAATGTATTTAGCAGATTTTACCGTAATCAAGTGACAACCAATTAACAAAAATTGTATAATCATCAGTAATAGCTCTCCATGACGGATACACACTCAGACCGTCCGCTCGCGCTAATACTGCAAACCTCCAACACTGCTAAGTATTAGCCTCTAACCTCCGTCACTGCTGACAACTCACTCCCAACTTCCACCACTGCTAGCTGTTCACCTCCAACTGCGAGTCCGACCAACTACAGAGTCTCTTACAGAGGGCGCGTAGAGCTGTCAGAGTCATTAATGCAGAGCGCTACACAGCATTGCCAACATAACAAACACATAAACAGCCTACTTAAAGCAGTTAGCTGTTGAAGGTATTGGTCGAAGAAAGAGAACTGGCCAGAATAAACAGATCTGGCGAATTTCATCAAAGCAGGAGAAACTGTACATTGCACAATTTTGGACTGTTATCCACTGACTTTTTTCTTCGCTGAGATTTCCAAGGACGATGCAAAGAGCCAATGGGAGTTTAAACGGAGGCTCTTGGCATTTTTGTTTTCATTACAGTGACAGGATACTGGGAGGCGGGTTCCTAATGGACAGTAATTAACACGCCAGGGTTGTCAGATTTTATTCTTACCCGACAAGCTAAAGCAAGGCAGTGACACTTTGCAAGAACTGATACGTAAGTATAGTAGTAAAAAGCGACAGTGTTCCCTATTGTAGAATGATCATAATAGGACCCCACGTCATGTAGGCTTGTTACAAAGCATGCCAGTTCACTATCCTTCGACTTAAAGACATGATACCCAAACTGGCGGAGGAAGAATGGGCAGAGCATGATGATTTACGCTCTGCCATTACGAGCAATACTACGATGCGATCAAAGCAGTAATTAAAAACTCTCCCGATTTAGGAAATTTCAGGTGAGCAGGAAGTTGGTAACTACCGGTACGAAGGCGTACCAATCATGGTTCAACACTTTCACACTTATATAGGATACGCAACAAGGGTAACCCTTTCTGAAATTATAAGAAATATGAACGAAATACTAGTAACTTTTTCGAAGCACAGCAAACCCGCTTACTGTAAAATCCGGTTTTACTGTGTCGAGATACTGACATGTACAAAGCCTGCTTCGTTTTCATACCAAATAGTGACGTGTGTCAATGAAATTTTGTATACTATCAGTGGTTGCGCAAACATTCCAATCTCAAGATGTTGCTCCCTAACCTATGTCAGGTTATGTATTTCATTTTGCAGCTGGTCTCACCACAAGAGTCTTTAGCTGTAGGCTTAGTGCCCATGTGAATGCTGTAAAATAATCCAAAATCGTTCTTCAGATTCTTTGTATTTTTCGAAGTCAATATATCCTGTCTTATCAGAGAATTACTGTTAAGCCTTGTGTTTCTTTTCTACCCTCTTCTGCCTTCAGTATTTCGTCTCTCACAGCTACCCAGTTTCGTTTTATTATTCTCTTTTCCGCTGTTTCAGTACATGGTTGCTCACTGCTTTCTCTGAAAACCTCAACAACCCGTTGTTATTTTAATTTATCAAGGTTCCATCTTCATAAGAACCTACCTCTGATCAGTTTCTTCAGTTTTACTCTGCAGTTCATAAAAAACAAGTTTTCGTCTTACGTATCTGAGAAAGAGACATCGTCAGGAAGTTGCACTGGTGTTTCATGTTTTCGACAGAGCGATGTTTCAAAGTGCGTGAAACAGCCGTTACAATCCCCGTCCAGCCATCCAGTTTTGATTTTCATGGCTTCCCTAAGTCGCACAAGGAAAATGCCAGGACAGTTCCCGTTAATTGGTTACTGCCGTTGCCGATTCCCTCACATATACGTGCTTGTACTGCGTCTCCAAGACTTTGTCGTTACGGTACGTCGAACCCTAATCTTTGTTACTCTTTTACAGTCTCTCGAAATTACCTATTTTTCCGGCAGTAGATGAAGCAATTATTACTGGTCGAGAAATTACGTAAAAACACCCTGCGTTACGTCACTCGAAATTCGAATAACGGAAGCACCTTTCTGACAAACCGACGCCACAATGTTTCACACGTTGTCAGTATTCTGTTTTTTGAACATGTTTCTGCGACCGTTGCAGCTTAACGATTTCATTTTCTTTCAGATCGATGAGAAAATCGGTCATCTTGAACATAGTGAACCCGAACAACCGCCACGCTTCTAGGCAATCCTATTCAATGACTCAGCGCTTGTATGCATAGATTGTGATTAAATTACCGCGTTAGACATAAATACTTCTCTAAATACAGTCTACAAGTTTCAATCAGCAGCCGACACAAGGCAATAACAATAAAGCTAACTTGATTCATACTCACTAACACAAAAGCCTCTTACGTTACTCATTCTTTGCGACGATTGGCCAAAATATGCTTCATGGCAGTATTTTATGCACTAAGCGGTGTTCGCGGACCGCCTTCCGCGATAACGGACAGAGGAATTTAACCTCGCGACCGCTTAAGTAGCTTCTAGACACTTAGTGGCCACCCCCTTCTCGTCGGAAAGGCTAGACCCTTGACCCTTTTAACCCGCCTTGAGTCCTGTCGTTCACACGGTAATGGTAGATCGCTTTCACGATTATACTTTTCAACAGCCATGGCGAAATGCGCTGCTGAACCAGGATGCAGTTTCGTGCCACGGACTGGTCGGCTTAGTCATCCGACTGTGCCGTATTATACATCACTGCAGGTAACACAGTAGATACATTCATAGCTGAAATTTAAGTTTAGCCGAAATTTAGTGTGGTGGTAGTAAATAACCCCTACATGAGATGATGACAGGAATGGAGCACGATAGGTTATTTACCAATTAAGCCAACAGGAAGAGCGAACAGATAAAATCGGAATGGTTATCCCGATCATTTAAAAATATTGAGAAAGACATGATAATGTGAAAAGACTGGAAAATTACGCATAACTTCGGAGAAATGAAAAGAGAATTGTTTAGCTAAGAAGTGCATGTGGGAAACCTTTGTTAAATGCAGAGGAAAAGGCTGAGAGATGACAGAGTACATCGGGGGCAGGAACACTGATGAAGTATCTCTGAGTTGAGAAACGAGGTCGAAATTGTTGTGTAACTAATACGAGGCCCAATAATAAGGACAAATTTCGAAAGAGCTCTGAATAATATGAGCTAATAAGACAGCAGTAGTCAATGATATAACTCTGCATTTATTGAAATCTAAAGGAGGTTTAGGAACTAAAAGACTACTGGAGTTAGTATAACATGTTATGAAACTGGTGATTTACCACCATATTTCCAGAAAAATAAGATCACAAATTTCCAAACAATGCACGAGCGAATAAATGTGTCAACTAACGGACTATTAGTCGCACAGGTCACTCATGTTATCTACTGACCAGAATAATATGCAGGGTAATACTTCTAGCTTTTTCATCTTAAATTACTTTTAATCCGCTAAAGACATATGTAATCTGCTTTCGCGTAAACGAATGGTGAACAGCCGTCCTTGAAATAAACAGTAGTAGTTTCTCACAATGTCATTAGTAACCTTGACGTAGGAGTCAACATTTTTAAACAGGACTGTAGTATTTTTCCCAACAGAATAACAGATTTCGATGAGACAAATTCAGTGATGTGACTCTTTTGTAAGAAGAAGCGATGGCGTAGAAACAGGCAGAATATAGGGCTTTTAGTGCTACTACTGCAGCCGTTGAATCGCCCACCATCTGCAAGTTCACACCGGTTTCCAAGAAATTTTCGCCACTGGCTTAAGACGAGATGTCTTGCTTGTGCGTTGGACTTTATACAGATTTAAACATGTTTCGTGCCAAATAAAATGTTATGTTGTTGGAAAGTCATGCTGGCGTTAAGGTGATACGACTCTCTTACCTCCCAAAATGTTCCAGAAATGGTGAGATACCCATGAGAACACATGATTCGTGCAACGGAATATTTGTTACGGAAGAAATTATAGGAAATTACGGGATAAAATTTATTATTTTAACTGAAAATCAAGCTGTCTCTTCAGAATTTTTTTGTACGTATGTTGCGTCATTTGCACACCAACAAAAAATCGTGCATTCAAGTAATACATGAAATACGTATAACCAAAGATTGTGAACAAAAAAGAAAAAAGACATTATATGTACCACAACATTTATTTCGGTAAATCTTTTAAAGAGTATTTTCGAAATTACAACCATATGCATCAGGGCACTTTCGTACACGCCGCATTACAGCTGAACTGACTGCTGTGAAAATATCTGGAGATATTGCATTACAAGCAGATGTAATTTGGTCTGACATGTCCCCCATAGTCGTTGAAACCTTCTTGTAGACCACATACATGATCCCAGATTGAAGAAGTCTAACGGCACGGCTTAATGGGGATCGAGCAGCTTACTTCTGAATATGACTGTGTCTAAGGGATGTATATCAATACAATTACATGGAGGTGAAAGTTGCTATTAGAGAGCCGATTCTGATGTTGCACTTAGTAATGGGAGGCAGTTTGGGGAGAAATCAGAATACCTTGTTAGATTTTCGAAGCTAGAGAAAGTCTTCGACGATTTGAGGTGTAATAGGATGCATACCCAATCCTTAGAAGGTTGGGGCTTAAGCACAGGGAAGTAATTTACAACGTCTACGAAACTCAAGTGGGAGTAATAAAAACGTAAGCGCAAGAAAGAGAAGCTGCACAGCCATCAGGAACATGCAAGTGCCTCTTTGCAAGGACCTGTTTCCTCATTTTGTTGTGGGCCTTGGTGTACTGTCATCCAGCATCAAACTCCAGTGGCCCTGTACTTCAACCACCCTATGCACTATGTTCATAAGATGAACGTCGTTGCCCATCAGAATTACTGGGAGAATATGGATGATAAGGAACATTCGTGGTTTATGGAGTTTTCCAAGAAGTTTCTGAGAAATGTTCTGCCATTTAAGTTTCTTCAATACTTCTGTTACACTCTCTCGCCATTGAAACAAACCTGTTGCCATTCGCGCCACGCTTCTCCTACAAATGTTACTGGGAAAACGGATAACCATTCCAGACTCATTACAGAACAGAAGACTCTTTTGAAAATATATTTGGCTTGGAAACAGACGCTCAGCTTTTGTAACAGTTGTAGGTTTTGTTAGGCATACTGAGACGGGAGTGCATACGCTAGATAACTCGATAACAGATCTGCTGAGTCTTGTAAAACAGAAATTTTTATGCAACCGGAATAACACTGCCATTTGCGGAGCTTACGTAGTACGCATTTCTGCCCCTAGGCATGTATAGCGCCACTCATTGCCAGTTCAGTGCCACACGTGTTGTCGACCCGGCTTTTTATGTTCACCTGCACTGATTTTTTTTGCTAGCAATGTTTTGTTCTTGTTTCATTTTTTTAATGGAAAGTGTAAGTAAATAACGTGCAGCTGTGAAATTTTGTTTTCTGCTCGATAAAAATGCTGCTGAAACTGTTTTAATGTCGAAAACAGTTTACCAAGATGACGCTATGAGATAAGCTCAAAAGTGGTTTACTCAATTTAAAAACGGCGACACGTCGATTGATGATAAACCTCGCTCTGGACGTCCATCAACTGCGCGAATCGACGAAAATATGAAAAAATTCTGTCGGAGGTTAGTGTGTTACTGTCGACCCTGGTTCAGTGAATTTTCACGGAAGATCTGGGAATGAAAAGGGTTGCTGCCATTTTGGTTCTTCGGGTTCTGACTGACAAAAGGAACGTAAAGTTGCAACATGTCGTCCTGGGTTCCGCTGATCCACGCATCCCACTCGCCTGACCTGGCTCATTGCGAATTTTTCTTATTTCCACGCATGAAAATTGACACGAAAGAACAACGATTTGACAACAGTGAAGATGTCAAGTAAAAAACGGGGAAGGAGCTGTCAGCCATTTTTAAAGTTGACTACAAAAAGTGTTTCGAACAACGGAAGCACCGGTGGGACAAATGTATTACTTATGATGGAGAGTAAGTTGAAGCGGGATAAGGTTGCTTTGTAAACAATTTGAAAATATACAGCTTTTAAAAAATAATTCCGTTTTTTTTTTTTTTTTTGGATACCCACTCGTGTTCATACTGTAAATGAAATTCTTATCAACATTAGCTCTGCTGGAAACAGACAAGAAATGTCACAAGGAAATATTATCGGAATACTCAACAGGTTCATTTTTAAGGTCTTTATCACGGCAGTATGTACAGAAAAATGTTGCGTTGTTGTGTGTGGGCCTATAACATGCTTCATTCTTTAGCGCCGAATCAATTTTGTCAGTCATTGGGTAAAAATGTTAGTTATACATAACAACAGACAACAATTCCAAGTCGCATTTCATTACGTTAATAGTTCGTCTATGACTGGAAAGGAAGTTAATTTCCTGATTAAAAAATATAGCTTATGTACTGAGCTCATCAACAGCGCGACGGGATTCTTATAAAAATGTGTCATTTCTTATTGGATGCTCATGAAAAAGATGTGTTTCAAAACAAAATGGCGATACACTCGACTTATCGAGCATTATCTGTACGAGAGAATACAGAGAATTCTTAGCAGGAAAATTTCGTAAGTGCTGGACAGTTTCTATAACTAATTTTTTATCTTTTATTTTGATTTAGTTTTTAAAAGTCATTCCCCTTTAAAACAGCCTGTCTCAGATTAACCAAGGTAAACAGGCCTGAAGATTGGATTGGAAAATCAAATTCCTCTAAAAATAACTGTTGTCTCCAAGAATTCCATGTTTAAAAAACGCAAAAAAACCTACAGGCTACAAGTGGCCATCGGGACCATCCGACCGCCGTGTCATCCTCATAGGAGGATGTGGATAGGAGGGGCATGGGGTCAGCACACCGCTCTCCCGGCCGTTATGATGGCAGTCTTGACCGAAGCCGCTACTATTCCGTCGAGTAGCTCCTCAATTGGCACCACGAGGCTGAGTGCACCCCGGAAAATGGCAACAGCGCATGGCCGCCTGGATGGTCACCCATCCAAGTGCCGACCGCGCCCGACAGCGCTTAACTACGGTGATTTCACGGGAACGCATATGCCTGTGAGAATTTACGTTATGATTTTGCAGGCACATGCGATCGATATGACGCCTGTGTTTTTGATACCACATATTGGCAGTAGTAGGGTGTTCGTTGACGTCTTACCTTCTGACTGGTGTGGTTGCTCCGTGTGACTGCTGCATTTCACGATTTTCTCTAGATGTTCGTCGATGATGCAAAGATTCACTTGGCTTCTTATTCGAATAGTCCCAGACTGACGCTGAGCAACAGTACTGGGCGCCGCAGACACCTCTGTACTGCAGAGAAATCACATCACGATTTGTTGTTTACTCTAAGAGGATACTAGGACAATTAAAGAAATCCTCCAGTGATAGTATTAGGGGCCTAACTAGGTTGGGGCGACTGGAGCATTGACCCCCGAAGATGCGGGGCTCCTGGTACCCAAAGGAAAGAAAGGAAAAGTTAAAACTGACAGGAAACGTGGAAGTGTTTAGTGGAATCAATCACACAATTGAAGCCTTTCGATATGTTGAAATAATCTGATGGATTTGGAAATCATTCTGACGTAAAGATACGAGAACCATTTATGACTTTTACTCAGGTCAAAGACCAGTCTGAATTACGACTCGAACAACAGTTATCTGAATCTACAGAAGGACGGTGTTTCGGCCAAGACTACCATGCTTCATCTGCCATGAGTTGCGTACACAGTGGTGTGTAGAAAGGAATCTAGTCACAATTTAAATTTAGTCCTTCAAGGCATGAAGACGTTAAGTGGTTTAGCAGGAAATAGGCATGTATTTCGAAACAACAGAGAACACCTACAATTTTTTTGGCCACAGAATGGTACGGTGATAGAATTTACAGATAACTTCCGTGACGCTAAAGAGACTAAATCCAATGTATTTAACAATGAGATACGATGTCTTATGTACTCTTTGAGAGAGATTCATTTGTAACACTCCACCCGTCACTTATCTGGTTTTGGTGTGTGTTCAGCCCAGGTAATTGACTAACAGATCAACAGAGAGTGCAAAACTGCCGCAATGTCGGAAAACGCAAAGAAAGTAACAAAGTACTGTGACTCCTGACTGAACTGCGGTGGCAGTGTTGGCATTAATTGATTCAGAATTGATCCCTTTTAATTAAAGGGGTTGCACATTGATGTTATATTCAGCTATTGAACACCAGATGCAAATGTTGAACATAAAATTAATTAGGAAAGTGACTTCTGATTTCAACTACTTGATTGAAAACAGATGCAGTCGATTAGCACAGATTTATTTCAACTCACGACCTTTAATCATCACATTTCATGACTCTCCTAACAGGCAGTGGTAATAAATTGCGTTTGCGTGGAGTAAAGCGGAATAAATCAAAAGTAGTTCCTATCTACTGACCCAGGCGTAATGCGAAATGCGAGAAGAATACTACAATACACGGGCCATGAAACCCTCGTGGAAACTTTGCCGACGTGACTTTGCCGACTGCTTTCTGAGACGAGGGTACTGGAAAGTTTGTACAACGCCACAACAAATGTCTGAGTCACAGTGGTGACTATTTAGAGAGGTAGCTCGAAGGTGTGGCTAACCTTGCGAATAATTTTTTTTAAATTCTCAATGCGGTTTTCATTTCGCGAGGGATTGGACTTTACTTTCCGAACAGCCCTCGTATAATGTATCCCGGACAGTCAAAATCCAGACGTCTACAATCAATCATCCATCGTTTGGAATAATGTGTTACTTAACGGGATGAATTGTGCAGAAGAACTGTACTGGCTCAAAGAGAGGCGTACTTATGAAAAGCAGCAAGCCAATTTTGCATGCCCTTTTCATTTAATCTGAGGATGACTGTAATAAGAGGGTAACAACGGCGCAGAATACGATGGTAATGTTTATCAAAATAAATGTGATTACAGTTACCGTATCTGCTGATCTCCTACTAACTTCGTATCATTACATTTAAGGTGGTGCTATAACACCCCCCCTGCTTCCCGGGAATTGCGAAATTACAAGTTGACAATGACCGTGTATTATGAATTTTGACCCGCGTCGGGATAAGGCATCTGATTCCGAAGTAAATAATGATTATCCCGCGGGAAACAGGAGACGTTATAACTTGATCGTTATTGAATGAGTAATTTCATTCAATAACGATCGGTAAATGAAATAATGGAAATAATTTGGAAATAAATTTTGCCAGTGGAAATTTTGCCGAAAGAAATGATTAAGTTGTAAAAGCAATTCAAAAATCGGTCGCCAGCTCAAATGATGGGCGACAGTACTGTTAAGTACGTCAATAATTGTGTCAAAAATAAAATTTACCTGTTTGTAGCGCAGCAGGTGGAACGGGAACTTTTACGTAAGTGCTGTGTCACGCTCAGTAGCCATATAAAACAATGTCATAACAATCTAACTACACTTAAACATTAATGGTTAACTTTCAATAAGTATTTTGATATTTATTTTGTTCATAATTTGTCAGATAAGTGCGATGCTGACAACACATAATTATCTATCGAGATTTTGAATAATGAACTGTCATTCTGTCTTTAAAATTAGGTACTTTGGACAGTTTAATTTAAATATAATGAAATATATTGCCAATAATTGATTAACTATGTTTTGACTGATAATAATTCATTAATTGGGGGATTGTCAGGTGGAATAAGCTTTATAGTTTCATGAAACATCCTTGAATTAACTTCAGCTGAATATGCATTGAAATAAATCTTAATAATCAAATTTATTACTTCAGTCTATTATTGAGTTACTAAGGTTGGCGTAAGCTTATTAAGTGTAACAGTTAACTACGATAACCAGTCTGAAATTTACTCTTCACCGTCTATGCAAATAATTTGATAATTAACACACTCGGTTCAATAAGGTAAGGATTGGAAGGAACCTGCTAGGACTAGCAGCACTCGACTGTACGTCTTACTCCGAGCACGGCGTTACTGCTACTACTAACCACTGGCGCGCTCCCGCGCCCAGAGGCGCGACAAAACAATCTCTCCGACTTCAACGTTAACTAAATATGCCCTGACTTGTCAGTGTCAAATATTACATAATTTAAACACAGTATTTACAATACATATTTACACTAGACAATACATCGTATACAAACAGTTTCATGTGTTAAGTGAGCGAAAAAATTCATAGCAAGGACTGCGTTGTAGCGTCACAGTACTTGTCCTCCTCGTTTTCTTTAAGCTTTTCGTCAGTGCGTAGAAAAGCGAAGCAAGCTCTGCCTGGGACAGACACGGCAGTGAACAACAATGAAAAAAAAGCGACGCTCTGACATCAGTCCAGACAGGCAGCCTCTGGTGCTGTCACCAAGTCCACACGCCGGGCCGGCGATTGTGCGTTTTACAACTGGGCTGTGCCTTCTGGCCAGGCTGACACTAGGGAACGGACTCTGTCAGCAGGTGGCCAGCCTTCCCTGTGTTCTGAGGAGTGCTTCCAGGGGATAACCGTCCTACGTTTTTCAAAAGAAACACTGCTTCCAGAAAAATAACGGTCTGGCCTCAGGCACAGCTCTTTACTTTCAGAGGGCCTCCGATGTGAGACTAGTTGCTAGTTGCAAAATCACATGTTTGGTGGAAGTAGGAGGAGAAATAGAAATGTCGTTGGGGTTTTATCAGCACATGTTTTCTTGGCGGCATTTTTGAAGAAATTTCGCCATTGGTTGGCTGAATGTTCATATTATGCAATTGGTAGGTTGGTCGTGTTTGGTGGGAAGAAATAGCAGGACATAAACTTCAGCTAGAAAACTTGAAGTTCATTCAGAGACACGGAGGTGAGATCAGCTTGTGCACATCATTAGCATGTGCTGGGAGACGGGGAAGCGTGCATATCTTTTGCAGACGAGCGGGGTCCAGATTTGGGACCTGCGGAAGCTCGATCCCCGCCCTCTGCCTCAGAGCCACACGCACGATAGTGGCATTCTGCACATCTGTTCTGAATAATCACAGCGAGTATAGTTAGAAACAGTGGCGTCATTTGGCAACTCTTGGTATGCAGCTGTTCAAGTAACTGCGATCATCTGTCTCAAGTAAAGCATTATTTTAGTGCACGCTTGAGTTTCTCTATAGAACTATTAGAACAGCTGCCACTGTATTCGTTTCGTTAAAAGTTCGAGCGTAACTTTCAGTGTGTCCCTGGCATCAGAAAGGTAGATTTCTTGTTCGTTCAAGTAATGCTGAAAACTAATAAATCTACCAACTAGAATTTGTTTATGGAGAGTGTAAAATGAGTTTGTACTCTTTCATGGTCTGATCCGTTTAATGTGTCTTCAATTGAATAAATTACTGTGTTAACACAAAGCCTGTTTCTGTTAACACCTTCCACTCATATGAAATTTATTTGTTTGCAGTTTACCATTCTATTGTTCATATTAATTATAGCTATGGTCTTAAAGGCATGTCGGGCTCACAATTTCTTGGGTCAGAGTAAATATTTTTAAGTGGACGTAGCTTTGCACTTTTGATCAGATTTCGTCCTCGGAATGTTAGTGTGCGGCTTATATCCGCTGCCTTGTATTTTTATATATTCTTTCAGTATGAATATTATGCTCATTTACAACCACGTCACTAACATCCGTAACTGAAACTGGAGGCGTGGCATTTTGTCGCGTAACAATGCAAACCTTTACCGTTAACATTGCGGAAGTCTACGAATAATGTTACGTCAGTTTATAATTAAATTTCAGTAGGATATTGGTAAGAAAGCTTGATTTATGTCCATATGAACGACCATTCAGAGCGAAAAGCATCATCAAGCCAAGCAATTTAGCGCAGTCACGATGCAAGCTTCAAACTTACAGTTGTGGCTTATGCCAAAGCCGCAACTAACAGGCCGGAGGAAAGTACGAAAAGTACGGTGCGACGTTGGTTTCCTTCAGAAAAAATGGAAGAATGCAGTTTAACGAGGAAATAATTCAGGGGACCGAAATGTGGCACGTATCCGGGACTTGAAGCTATGTTTCTTTCCCACGTGCGAGGTAAGACGAAAGATGGGATGTTTATCTCCCGAGAAATAATCCAACTGAAAGTCTTGGAAATCGAAAGAGTCTTAAACCTGCCATAAAGAGAATTCCTTGTTAGTATTTCTTGGTGTCGTCGGTTAATGCGGGGAAATGGCTTTCCTCTCCAACGATGTTCTACACTGGTACAGAGAATGCCAGCATGTTTCGAGGAGAAGCTGCTTAACTTCCAGAGGTACGCCATCCAGTTGCGAAAGTGTCAGCCATAGCCATTTCTTCAGGCTGGTAATAATGGCGAACACCAATATTTTTTGGCATGCCAAGCAATATGACGACAGACATGAAAGGGACCAAAAGTATCTCATTAAGAGGAAACGGGAATGGAAAAAGTAGAAAACTCCTATGTTAACTTCTTAAGAGAAAAACTATTCCGAAGTAACGGTTTCCTAAGGACTTAGTGTTTCTGTGCCAAGAAAAGGGCTGGACGACAACGCAACTAATTACTGACTGGTTGTCTAGTGAAACTTCCTGTCAGATTAAAAGTGTGTGCCCGACCGAGACTCGAACTCGGGACCTTTGCCTTCCGCGGGCAAGTGCTCTACCATCTGAGCTACCGAAGAACGACTCACGCCCGGTCCTCACAGCTTTACTTCTGCCAGTGTCTCGGGCAGAAGTAAAGCTGTGAGGACCGGGCGTGAGTCGTTCTTCGGTAGCTCAGATGGTAGAGCACTTGCCCGCGGAAGGCAAAGGTCCCGAGTTCGAGTCTCGGTCGGGCACACAGTTTTAATCTGCCAGGAAGTTTCATATCAGCGCACACTCCGCTGCAGAGTGAAAATCTCATTCTGGTTGTCTTGTGTTTGGAATCGCAGACCTGGGGCACTGCTTGCTGAGAGAGCCACACTGGTTTTGGATGCTTTTAACGGATATCTAAATGCGGAAGTAAAAGATAAACTTGCTGCACAAAAGAGAGTCCCTGTCGTAGTACTCGGAGAAATGACTTCAAAACTACTAGCGGTAGATGTGACCATAACCAAGCCGTTCAAGAACAACCACCGAAAAATATATTCAGATTGGCTCCTGGAAAAAGTCCAATATTTAACCTCACCTGCTAAGATTAAGGAACCATTAGTCACCCTTCTGTGCGAATGAATTCTTCCTTCGTGATCCTCCATATCATCAGTCCATCATCAGGGGTTTCAAGAAATGCCGCATTTCGAATGCGAGATTGACGTACTGGTGGGAGCGAGAGCGAGCGTGATGAAGTGAATACCGGTACTGACAATGCTGAGAGTGAATAAGACAAAATGTGGTACCGCCGCATTAGGTGCCAATGCATTGTACCGTGCTAGAACAAATGTTTGCGGCACGTACCTACTTCTTACATGTAAGTGGAACTAAATTTTTGATAATTTTTGTTCTCTCGATCCGTACTCAGCTTGATTTCGCGCAAATTATTACTTTTTTTCCTCGTCAAAATTTAGAGATATGGCTTATATGCGGTGGCGGTTTATTAGCGAGCCAGCTCGATATTACCACAATCACCAAAAACCAGCTTCAATTTGAGCTGATAACTGAAACTTTATGAGTGTTATGTGTGGCTGACGTGTTACTTCCTTTTGTTTTGGCCATCAGCATGCTTGAATGAGTTCGGTTTGAAATTATGCAGTATATGCTTTTGCATCTTATCGGCGTGGGGTATGAAACCGCCTCTCATCAGCCAATCGTGTTTTTTTTTTTTGGTATTCCGAGTCTCAAGTTCCGTAGCTTTGCCAGATACCTGCTTGGCTGCATGTGGCATAACAGGACAGAACAGGGTGACTCACTCGTTCTCGAGTCATACCACTTTCCTCACTCCTTTTTACACACACACACACACACACACACACACACACACACACACACACACAGAGAGAGAGAGAGAGAGAGAGAGAGAGAGAGAGAGTGAGAGAGAGAGGCAACCAACAGTGAAGCTCTAGAGCAGGTGAGATGTCTCAAGCGAGCACTAGCAACGATCGTTGAGGGTGTAAAAACTGGTTGCTTGCCCATCACAGTACGCAGAGCAAATCTCCTCGGTGTGGACCGACTCAGTCAAGGACTACTTGAAACGATGCCTGCGAAAGACCGCAATGCCGTGACGTACTGACCGTTACGAACAGGTTCAGACGCTATCAGTTCACGGTGCGGTTTCCAGTATCAGACTTAGCTGCAACCGTACAAACCAACATATACTGTGCATTTACCCCAGATTACAATACGCTGAAGAGAAACTGAGAAGAAGAATGAAACCTACAAACAGTCTTTAGTAAAATATTTTTAAGAGCATCTTTAAGGTGATTAATTGCCTCATTTTCGACATTTTGTGAAAGACGCTGCCCTGCAACTTGATCTAATATCAAAAATACAGCTTTTATCACGTGGCACAGAAAACAAACATTCGGGAGGGAAAACTATTATGTAAAAGACACATCACGCACATATTTTTGCACTTATTTTGAAAAAAAATTAACTTCCTTGTGTTGTTGTTCACAAGGCGATTGTTCCATATTTTGAAATAATTGTTTGCAAAATGTCAAAAGCTTTGGAATCGATTTCTTCAACACATAGTTACGTTCATGTCCCAGGTAAGTCTACTGTCTACTGTCTAAACACTTCTTTATAGGTATCTTTCAAAAACAGCTGAAATACTGAACGGATTACAGCCCAAACATTAACAGAAGACAACGTTGTCTTCCCGCAGTTTTATGACTCCCTTATTAAACCGTGAGAACATGAAGATTCACAGTGAGTCAGGTGGTTGATTCTATACGGATTAAGTGGATGAGCTACTTCACGTTTATCATACTTTTCTATGAATTTTAGTGAATCCTGGTACATGAGTGTACCGACTTCGGGGGAGGAGGGAAGAATAACGAGAGCGGTGCTGGCAGACCGTCCTGAACGAGAAGACGTAGGACGCAGCGCCCAGACGGCGGGAGAACGGATGCTGTACCTATACCGCACGCGGGGCGCGGACCGCACTGGCTGAGGGAGAAACGGGAGGGGATTGTCGTATATATACCTGGTGAAGGCCCACCGCCGGTCAGTACATCAGCGCACCTGATGATGGCCACGTGGTCGATTCCCAAATTGTGTCCTATGCACACTTATACCAGGCTGTTCACCCGAGATTTATTTCGTCATAAAATACGCCTGGAGAAATTGAAGAATCACTTCACAATTCTGGATGACCGGACCTTGATGCAGGACAAGGAATAAAACTATAAATATTGGGCAAGTGCGCACACTGAGGGTTCTGTACATTCTATATATATCCTGCGAATCAGGACTCTCAACGATTTTTGCATGATACCGATATTGATTTTGAAAGATACTGATCCCGGGAATTCCAAGACCGTATCAAAATGTCTACAGTAGTTCCTCAGACTAGCCCGGATATACAAAAGCCGCGTGGGATTAGCCGAGCGGTCTGGGGCGCTGCAATCATGGACTGTGCGGCTGGTCCCGGCGGAGGTTCGAGTCCTCCCTCGGGCATGGGTGTGTATGTTTGTCCTTAGGATAATTTAGTTTAAATAGTGTGTAAGCTTAGGAACTGATGACCTTAGCAGTTAAGTCCCGTAAGATTTCACACACATTTGAACATTTGATATACAAAAGGATGCGAGCAGGGGACTTCAGTCTGTGTCTGGAAAGAAAGAAGATTTAAGAAAACGTTTTTTATTTACTTACTAAAACATGACTACAACATACATTTTATGTGTGCATGTAGCAGTGTTCGTCTGTTATGCTCTTGACCGATGATTAATCCGATGTGTGTTGAAATCGTAAAAGATATTTTTATGTGATATAATTTTTGCTTTACTTGTACTACGAAACATTGCTTTTAGCCGAGTTTCATGATTCTAGTTGAACAGGAACTATCCTACAGGTTTTGATGACTGGGTTTGCGGGGATGAAAATGTGTGACGTAGATGAAGGAATGTTTTGACTACACTGACTTAGAAGCTTAAATATATTGCACCGTAAGGGACAGTAGATTTCAGTAGGCGACATGATTTTGAACTCTATATGCCTACCTGTTTCAGAGAAAAGACAGACAGACCGATAGGCGGATAAAAAAAAAAGAGACAAAAATATTTTTTCATATGATATAATTGAAAATTAAGAAGTTCCTGTTTTTTCCTTCACGTATATTGTGAGTCCTTGCTTTTTGCCAAATTTCACGATTGTAGGTGAACGGGAAGCACCCTACCGGTTGTGATGAGTGAGTTTTCGAGTATCAAAATACGTCATATAAATGGCCGTATCTATTGACTGTAGTGTCTTAGAATCTTAAAATTTTCACACCGTCAACAGACTATAGACCATAATAGGTAACATAAATTTGAACTTCATACGTCTACCTATCCTGAGTATAAGAAGAGACTGACGGACTACAAAGCGATCTAAGACCAATGCTAACTGTAAACGAGAACAGGTCCAGTCCGTAGAAAGAGTGAATACCTGTTTAGCAGACAATTCCCCGAATGTGGGACAAATGTTGGTATGCCTCCCCAATCGAGTGGCTTTAACATAAATTCAGGTGTAACAACTAGGGACTTCAAGAATTTCGTCGTCCTGAGCTCCGTAAAACAAATAGTGAATGTGGAAATTACTTCCGCCCCCCTCCCCTTCATTCCATGGAGCTCCATATAGGAAATCGTTCGGTGGTACTCGTTGGGCGAGGAAAGTTAGTGTAATTTCACAAACTGATCGATCAAGTTTTGTGACATTTTAATTAGTGATCCGTCTGGTCTGAGACTATCAGCATTAAGTCCAAAATTTTGTAGCTAACTCGAATACGTGGTTGGAAGGATGAAATTAATTTTATGTGGCCCTTTTAATTTGTGAGATGGGTTGGTCTAGACAGCCGCTATGGCCGCATCATGCGCGTTGCATACCTTCAAAAAGTCTCCGCATTGTTATCTGACTGACTCGCAACCATAACAAAAGTTTTGGGAGGTACACAAATTCTGAGAAACTTCAGTGAAATGAGTGATTATCGTTGTTGAATGCAGCAAAAACGGTGTGTCATGTGGAATTTTTCCAGTACTTTCAGAGGATTTAGTTGATTAATGGTCCATTCTCCTCAGTCAGCCCACAAAATAAGCGATTTTAAGTTTGTTTGGAAAAGCGAGTGATGTACTCTATGTAAATCTATTTTCATACTATTTATTGATTCTTGGACAACATTTTCTGTTTTCTTTTAAGAAGTTGTCATCGTCAAGCCCTCCATCCGAGGGGTTAAAATTGTTCTGTCCAAAATGAGGCACATCAATGTCGAATGTCTTAGTCTGCAAACCTTATATGAAATCGAAAAACGAACAGATTTCTTATTCTATAGGATGTTGAGCACGGATTGTTAGTCCGGTTTTTGAAATTAGGAAAAAAATAATAAAATGGCGGACGTTTGAAGCAAAGTTTTTCGTCTGTTTTTCGTTATGTTTTTTGCAATAACTAATGAATAAATTGGAATGTAGTCTATTTCAAGCTGACGGGATACATTGCGGGGAAAGAATAAAGCTAATATTTTTAATTTTAATGTATTCGTTACTTATTGCAAAAAAACGTGACCAAAAACGCACAGCAATACTACTTCTGTGTATCAAACGTCCGCTATTTTACGAATTTTTCAAATTAAAGAAAACGGGCTATTACTGGATCCGAAATATCCTATAGATTAAGAAGACTGATTGTTTTTTCGTTTCAGGTAAGACTTACAGCCTGCAGGACTTCCATCATGGACACACCACATTTTGGAGACAGTAACTCCAACTCCTAGATGGAGGGGCATAACGATGACCGAATTTCCTTAAAAAATGGGAAAATTTTATCGAAGAGTTAATAAAAAATGTCCAAAAAAAATTTAAGTTAACTGCTTCACTAGCTTTTTCAAACGAAAGGCGTTAACGTCGCTTATCTTTCAAACTGACTGAGGAGAATGAACCATTAACAATTTGACAAAATTTCTCGAGCAATGAATACAGGCGCCATATCAATACGGAGCCCACGACCGTAGCCTATTGGAGTTGGATTCCGTAGTAACCTATGATAACCTACGGGATTTCATGAATGCTCGCCCTGGCCTGATACTGATTTTGTGTCGTCACTCGGGCCTCTTGTAAGTTGTCGTAGGCTCCTTATCCCGTAGGTTGCGGTGCAGCATCTCTCGACACTGAGTGAGCCACGAAACGAACGTGTTCACCGCAGTCCATTAGTCGTTCTAGGCGAGTGACCTCTTGTATTTCGGCAACGGCTCTGCATGTTTCTCCGGTCCAGCGGAAGGAGAAACAGCTTTCGGCGGCACTGGGACTCCACAAAAATGAGTGGGCAGAGCTGCCGGTCCACAGAAGTCGTGGAAGCGCGCAGTTCTCCCAACGGACTCTTGGACTGTGACGCTGAACTTTCTACCGGTCCAGCGCCGCTGACTCGCCCTGGTCACGCGACAAAAACAGGCGACGCCCCTGCTGAAGATCACAGCCACTGGCCGGGCAAGGAGAAAAGTCATAGCGCAGGAAAAACTCCTGCCGACCGGCGGTCTGCCGAAGAAGCAACGCTAAATGATTTTGGTCCTGGCTGGAACTGTTTCCCAAGCCCATGAGGAACACAGCCAACGGAATTCACCCTGCTAGTAGCGACTGTGTGAAAATACTTGTCTTTCATGAACTGTGGCGATAGAAACAAAGATAAACTATAAAGGGGCGGTTAAAAAGTTTCCGTTCGAAGCCGTACAGTCCAGAATCGGTATGACAACCAGGGAAAATCGCCGTGAGTACTGAGGCATCCATCCCATCGACACACAAGGTCGAAGAAACCCGTTTGATAAAACAACGTGTCCTGCTACGTGAAGAAGTCTGTAACTGCCTGCTGCCCGTCCGAAAGGAATAGTCGGTCCTTCAAGGCCTTTTTTAAAGGACCGAAGACGTGATAATAGCATAGGAAGAGATTAGGACTGTGGGATGAGTGCTCGAGTGTATCCCACGTGACCTGCCGTAACTTCTGCGTTACGAAATTTGCGATATGGAGACGTGCTTTATCATGAAGCAGCAGGATACCTTGTCACTCACCATTCCACCACCGTGCTGCTCTATACACATTTTCTGATGCGTATCTATCAGTGTTTGTCTCTCGACGGCCAAGGGAAGAATAACAGCACGTTGATCCAGTTTGGGCGCATTTGGTAATAACGTCGCCATAATTCACGTTTCCACATTTACTGCACGCACGTCGTAAAGACACAAATGCTACACTAATGCCTTGCTTACTTGCAGGTACGTATACACCCGCATCGGAATGACGCTATGTGGCATGTACGCTGCAGAAAGTCCCTCAGTCGGAAACTTTTTGATCGCCTATTACATATAAGAGTCAGTCACAGTCATATTTTTGGCACTTTTACTAATGAGATCAGTGCAGCTGGTGTCTCTCAGGTTATACGCATTTGAGAAACGTCATATCTCAAAACCAGCAAGAGCTTCTTATGAGAAAAACAGTAATTACACGTTTCGAACATCTGAGCATCTTCAGGTACCATAAAATTATTTACAGCAGGTTGTATAACTACATTATTAGTGTGGCGTCCAGTAAAATTAAAACTGTCCTTCATCTGTGCCATCTATGGAGAGAGAGGACAAGTTACTCTCTCACCTATTTTTCGCATACAGAAAATTATTAATGATTTCTTACAACCTGACACAACTTGAGCGAGACTCTAGAAAGTTAACGGTCTGAGCAGACAATGATGGAGCCTGGTAGATCGCTAAAAGCATGAGGTATTATGATACTTAGCTCGTAGAAATGGCATGTTTGGAGTTGAAAGCAATTGGCGGCGAGCCCATCCCTTAGTAAATCTTGCTGGATAGGTCCACAGCCGTACAGAGCAGACAGGACAGCCCCTTGTTGAGACAGGTCTCCAGCAGAACAATGCCACAATACCTGCCATGGCGCCAGCCAAAGCCTGGGCTGGGGTGATAGTCAGAAAGAATGCATCTACCCAGTGGAGTCATAAACCGGGCATTGTGTGCAGAGCCAAGTGTAATAAAAATTCATATGTTTTCGTGTTCGCCGATAGTGCGAATAGGCCAGTGAACCGCTTCTCCTGGCCACCTCAGTTCTATAAGAAAAATCCGGCGTCTGAGATACGTTTGGAGATCTTTATTACACCTCGTAGCTAGGACTAACGAACTGCAAGGCACAGGCGATTTTGATAACTATCTTTGAGACTGTATCTGTTCTCTTGTTGCTGTGGCAAGAGACATGACTTTGGAAAAAATCATCTTCCCTCTCTGCGAAAACTTAAATAAGCCAGTAGTTGGCTGTTTCTTTTTCTTCCAGAGACGTAGTTTTCTTAACTCATGTCCTGGTTCGACAGGAGTTTGTGCTTTAATGTGAGAGGGGAGATTTAGTGCCTCTAGTGCCCTGTGATTGGCTCAAGAGGTGGTGAATGCGGTGTCATTCGTGCACTTTGCGTAAAAACATATATTTTTTCTGGAAAGATGCGAGGCACCCGGGTGCGGAAATTTGGTCCGATGAGGACTTCTGGTCAAAACTCCGGCGTTTTTGGTTGGTAAATGGGATCTGTCCTGAGAGTGACTTCACTTGCGAGTAGTCTAGATTGGGGCGCGTGTGGTGAAGTTCTAACTGTACCGACCGTGTGACTTCAAACGTCTCGGACTACTCGTTTGATAAGCGCGCACTTATTCGTTTTTGGTTTACCAGTCTTGACATTTGATATCCTTGTGCGCTCTGTCGTATAAGTAAGCCAAATTGGTCCTTGGTACGACCAGTGTGTCGCATACTGAAATCTGCCGCAATTTCAGGGCTTTGGTAGAGAGTAAATAGCGATCCGTCTGCCTGATCGCTAGACCGGGAGATCGTTTCCATTTCTTTAGTGTCCGCGATCGATTCCCAGGTGCTGCCTCCAGTGTCTCACTTCCGCCGCACACATCTCGCCAGCTGCAAGTTACATTGCTGCACGAAGCAAACAGGGTAACGTACTGCTGCTCCAGCATTGTAAGGGGTACAGACCTCAATCGCCACTTGCTCGCAGCTGCACCTATATAGAGAAACTTCAGTAGTTTTGACCAACCAAAGTCTGCTCAGTGGCACATCAATTCAGATTGTTTATGGCCAGAGTACTTGACTCACTCCACTAGTTAAAGCGTCTCTGCCACCCAGGATCCTTGTCGTGTAGTCTTATATCACCTGTTAGTTGTTTACAGTATTCAATCAATAACTTGTTTAGCATAATTTACGAGTATGTCTGGTTTTGGAAAAATAAATGTTGTTAGTAAACCTAACATTTCCTACATTCACAGTCATTTATTTAGCTCCACTAGGGTTGCCTTTCAATTGTAAAATGTAGTGTAAAGTCCATAGCGAAATGCATTGATTTCTTTTATTTATCTGTGTACATTCTCATAGTCAGATTACATGCATCTGTATGGAGTGCGTTCTGCATTCGTGTGGTCACTATGTAGTGTCGCAGAATAGTAAAGAGTTGGAAACGTGGAATATTGTCAAAGTTTCGTTGCCTGTGCCGAGAGCCAGAGGCAGTAGGTTAGCCAAGAGGTAAGAGGATTGCACATGTATTGGAATGTGTCGTCACACAGGGGCAGTGGCCTGGTTACACACAACAGGCGAGAGAGAATTGTTTAGCACGTGGGTTTGTGTTAGACAGAGACATTCGTAGGGTGTAAGACAGAGGTATATTGTCAGCTGTACTGCATTTCATAACATCGCGTAAGTCTGCCGTAACAACACGTAACTCTGTCACAAGAACACCTAAGGGGCAAGTACGGCAGATAAATCAGCAGTATAAGTGGAACGAATGCGTTCATTACAAATGAGCAATATGTCAGGACATCGCTTGTGCTTCCTTTAAATACGCCAGATTTGATAGCAACAAGGCACTCACAGTTAAACTTGCAGCTAGATGTGTACTGGGACGCTGCGTAGCGCTCAGCTCGGTCATCGACATGTTAATCTTTATTAAGGAGATGTTGCAGTAAGGGCAGCCCATCCAGCAGCAGACGTGAGGGGACAGTACCAGCTCTGGTCCTCTCTGCTGCCGCTGTCAATCATCAACCCAGGATTAACAGACATTGTGGCAGACTCGCTCGCCGCCAACGCTGACCACATCAGTGAGCCGTCGTCGAGATCGTGCGGGGCATAGGCCCTGTGCATCCGCCGTCACAACCAGGTGAGTTGGCGACACTGGGGGACTGCAGCCCGTTCCGCCTGTCCACAGCGGACGAGCCACCAGGAGGAGAAGAGGAGAAGATGGGGTGGGATAGAGTACGCTCCACACTATGAGAACGCTTCTCGTGCCGACAGCGCCTAGACTCAAACCTGGAGCCTCCTACGTGCAGCGGCCTGCTGTCCGCCGCCGAGCCAGCTGGGCAGCCGGGCGCCACCAGCCACGAGCAGCCGAAGTAAGGGCATTCGTTCGCTACGTCACAGCACGCGGTGCTGCGCTAACAAGACTGGTGCGGCCCGGAGCTGGTGTCATCGCTCCGAGTCAGCGAGGACTCTGGGAAGGTCGATATCACCAAGCTCAGCCAGCCTGTGTAACGCGAGCCACATTGTACTCGACAGGAATAAAGGCGTCATGAATTAATAATGTTTCTTTGGCGTTTCTGATGCGTCCACAGTCATTTCCTAGCATCCTGTCATCTGGAGAGGTCACCGCTCTGTAGGGAATCAGCCTACTCACGCCGTAATAAATGCACATCAGTCTTTCCATTGTGTGCCAGCCAGTCCGCTGTAACTAGCTCTGACGTCATAAATGTTGCGCAATGCTTTAAAAATCATGTAAATAACCTAAAATGTTTCTAGCATGTCAGTAGTAATACTAAATTAATATGTGTTGAATATCAGTTCGATAACTTTAACCATTTTCGAAATTTGGACGTTTTTCTGTAAAAATCATTGGCGCAACAGAAAAGAGCTAGAGATTTAAAAATTTATAGTTAGATTCCTTTTCCCTAATAATTTAATAGAAACAGTACTTTGGATCTCACAAATTAAGATTTTAGTTAAAATTCATAATTTTCTGGTTTTTGTCTTAAAAATTAAGGAAGCAAGATAGATTAAATAGGCTAATAAATAAGGCTAGGATGTTTATATTTAAGTAGAATGGAGATCCGCTATAGCCACAGAGATGTGAGAAGTTTCATTTGAATAACTATAAAACTATAGCGATATCGTATCTCCAAAGGGCAAGTTCAGAGCTCATCTACTGCATGCAGTGTAATTAAATTAATTCTCTCGCCCAAAATATTTAACTTAGCCACGTCAAACTTTTATTATGATTACTTACCTGTGTGCTGTATGCACATTTAAATTAAGAGCTTCATCGGCCATCAGCAAAAGAAGCTATGATTTATTCGGTAACTTAATGTGGTGCATTACTAGCCCAGCGGCTAGTCGGGAGAGCCGATTTGATCAGGCGTTCCCTTAGCCGTCAGCACCGCGGCCTTATATATAAGAACGCTGTGCGAGGAAGAAAGGCCCCAGTTCTCTCCAGATGCTGAATAGCACGCCATCTGTGTCGGGAGTCGCGTCGCGTCGGTATCATTGCTACAAACAGCCTCGGATGCCGTATTAAGTTACTCGGAATACGCGTAACCGTGAAATCATTTTCGAGAGAAGTGTTAATTCTGGGATGACTTTAATGATATATCTTCAGTTTGCGTATGTCGTGTTTTCACGTGCCGCCGCGGGACGGACATTCTACCATTATTTAGCGTAGCGTTTGATGAGCATATTCATCAAATTATGGCGAGCATTCATTTAAATATATAATTTGGACAGTTATAGTGGCATCAGCGCATTAGACTCTGAACTGATCTGTTAGTTAGATTGTGTGGATTCTTCTTTTTTTTTCATCTGTGACTTTCAGAATACAGAGAAAGTTTTTTTTCACGGTCGTTTTTGATTATGAATCCCAGACAATCTCCTAATTCCTCAGAGCTATAAGCTGCAGCTATAAGTGTGTTTCTCAGATGAAGTGGGCACTAGGAATTCCAATTACAGGATTCACGTTTTGCTAATCACTTTCTGGTTGCCAATATTGTAGTTAGAGTCCCAGTGTTGAGAACGGGAAACAACAGCATAAATAATAGGAACATTTATATAACAATTAATTCCACCCGCCGCCCCTCATATGGTTAATCGGCCGGGAAATGTTTCAACATTCAAACATTTATGCAACAGTAAATTTTCCAACCAGCCGCCCCACAGCTCGGCTTCCAGTCCACCGTAGGCGACCGGGACCACCGGGCCGCCTACAACTACGCAGACTGTAGTCTACAAGGAAAGAAGGAATCTGATTATGACGGAGCATGAAGATATTGGAACAGTGCATCCTTTACTTTCATCTGGACGTAAACGTTAGTTACAAGTTCGCCACGGGTTGAGAGACTCTTGTACAAAACGAAATCCTGGCCGGATGCAGCTGTGCGAAGAACGAACAGTGTGGACTAGGCTACTGAAAGTTCATGAATAAAGCAGAAGTCTGACGCAGAGGCAGGAAAAATCCAACCGGAGTCAAACAACAAACGTACTCCTACCTCACTAATTAGGTCGTGATCAACAGGGCAGCAGGCACATATGTTGTAGACGTGTGGACCAAACAAGACACCGCCTCGCGGCAGCTGTGTGGGAAGCCTTACTCCAGAGATGACGGGATCAGATACGTGACGTGACGTGGGAGGTCACGTGGTCCTAGGCCCTTTGGCTGTGTATTCGCTGTTTGATGTGCGTATATGTGAGGCTGCCTGTCATAGTAGCGACTGTCGAAAGCGCGGGCGACTCCTGCATGCAAGAAAGGTAAAAGAACTGACCCGCAAACTTACAGACCAGTACCCTTAACGTTGGTTTACTGCAGAATTCTAGAATGTATTCTGAGTTCGAATGTAACAAACTTTCTTGAGATTGAAAATATTGTGTTCACGAATCAGCATAGTTTTAGACAACATTGCTCGTGTGAAATTCAGCTTGCTCATTTATTACATGATATAATGCGAACTATGGTTGGAGGGCAATAGGCAGATTCCATTTTTCTAGATTTCTGAAACGTATTTGACACTGTGCCCCAGTGTAGACTGTTAATGAGGGTGCGAGCATACCGTTTAGGTTCCCTGATATCTGAATGTCTCGAAAACTTCTTAAGTAATAGAACCCAGTATGTTGTCTTCAACGGCGCATGCCCATCAGAGACAAGGCTGTTGTCATGAGTACCCCAGGGAAGTGTGATAGGACTGGTGTTATTTTCCATATACATTAATTATATAGCGGGCAGAGTGGTCGGCAACTTGCGGTTGTTTGCGGTTCTGTGGTGTCGAAGACGAGTCACTGTAGGATGGTACAAGATGACTGAGAAAATATTTCCAGTTGGCCTAATGAATGGCATTTGCCTCTAAATGTAGAAAAATGTAAGCTAATGTCGATGAGTAGGGACAACAAACTCGTAATGTTCGGATACAGCAATAATGGTGTTCTGGTTGACACTGTCAAGTCGTTTAAATATCTGGTCATAACGCTGCAGATCGATATTAAATGGAACGAGCATTTGATGATCGTGGTAGGGCAAGCGAATGGTCAACTTCTGTTTATCGGCAGAGTTTTGGAAGCAGGGTGGTTCTTCTGTAAAGGAGACCGCATATAGGACGCTAGTGCGACCTATTCTTGAGTACTGCTCGCGTTTTTGGGATCCGTACCAGGTCGGATTAAAGGGAGGCATCAAAACAATTCAAAGGCTAGCTGCTAGATTTGTTACTGGTAGAACACGTAAGTATTACGGAGATGCTTCGAGAACCCACATAGGAATCTCTGGAAGGGAGGCGACGTTCGTTTAGAGGAACACAGAAAATTCAGAGAATCGGCATTTCAAGCTGACTGCAGAACAATCCTACTGCCGCCAACATCCATTTCGCGTAGAGACCAGGAAGATAACATATGAGAAATCAGGCTCATGCGGACGTAGACAGACAGTCGTTCTTCCCTCACGTATCTGCGAAGAATGTATGTAGATGTAGATGTGGATGTAGAACAGGCGTGCTATATGTGTCGCTCGTTACAGTGAGGCATTTATTAACCATAACAGTGCGTTAAAGTATCGACTGTATTTTACTGCTGACGCGGGATATTTTCTATTTTGTTTCACTTCGCTCTAAAAACATAGCCATTCAGGTTGCTGTAAGTAATTTGTTGATGTCTGAAGATGATCGAGACTGGTTGTTAATATTTCTATGATTAGCAGCTCTTACCGCTTCTGAAAGTCTATTTCGCGACTACACTAACTTTGCGGGCAGGGGGCTATCAATACATACGTACGAGGAAGGTAACTGTGAATATGCCTTGGGTAGCAGAAGAATCGCTTAAAATGATTCAAGAAAGAAAGATATGAAAATGTTCAGGAATACGGCAGCAGAAGTCACTTAGAAATTCAGTAAATAAGTAGTACAGGAAATCCAAGACAAAACGGCCACAGGAAAATATGTGAAGAAACCGGCTGACTGCAGAACAATCCTACTGCCGCCAACATCCATTTCGCGTAGAGACCAGGAAGATAACATATGAGAAATCAGGCTCATGCGGACGTAGACAGACAGTCGTTCTTCCCTCACGTATCTGCGAAGAATGTATGTAGATGTAGATGTGGATGTAGAACAGGCGTGCTATATGTGTCGCTCGTTACAGTGAGGCATTTATTAACCATAACAGTGCGTTAAAGTATCGACTGTATTTTACTGCTGACGCGGGATATTTTCTATTTTGTTTCACTTCGCTCTAAAAACATAGCCATTCAGGTTGCTGTAAGTAATTTGTTGATGTCTGAAGATGATCGAGACTGGTTGTTAATATTTCTATGATTAGCAGCTCTTACCGCTTCTGAAAGTCTATTTCGCGACTACACTAACTTTGCGGGCAGGGGGCTATCAATACATACGTACGAGGAAGGTAACTGTGAATATGCCTTGGGTAGCAGAAGAATCGCTTAAAATGATTCAAGAAAGAAAGATATGAAAATGTTCAGGAATACGGCAGCAGAAGTCACTTAGAAATTCAGTAAATAAGTAGTACAGGAAATCCAAGACAAAACGGCCACAGGAAAATATGTGAAGAAACCGGAAAAGGAATATTCGTTGGGAGGACTGATTCAGCATATAGAAAAAAGTCAAGACAGCTATCGGTGAAAGCCAGAGTTGAAAAAACGGTTCAGGATCTTTCCAAAACGAAAGGACACCAAACAGGTTTCTGATGTTCCGATCAATAACAGAAGGAAGACTTTAGAAAAAGCACGACCCGTTCATAAGATTTTTTGACACAGAAAATGTACAATGTGAAATGGTGCAGGATGTTCGAAATTCTGCGAAAAATAGGAGTAAGCTGTATCTCGGCACAGAGCTGTGGATATGTAACAGATAAGGATGTCACCGTCAATTATTGGACTCTAACCATTTCCAACCCACATACTGAATGCATCCATGTAAGTGTGGCAAGCCTGCAAGATGTGCGCAGGAAGTAGTGACAAGCTGAAGTCTTGGACTCGTCTGTTTAGTGTCTATGGAGTGGTGTCTGCGGAAAACCGATACGGGAGTTCGAGTTTTAGTCAAGCACAATATCTGTCTTTATTTAGTTGAGCTAGGAGGTAATTAAAAGAGTGTCAAATCTATTATGACCACGTGCTCCACAGGTCTATAATTTGGTTGTTTATTAATTTTTGATGTTTAATTACGCGATTGTAATTATTAAATATTTTGAGATCACAATTCTGTATGACAGATCGTTTCAATAAAAGTGTAATTCAAAGCATAACCTTAAATAGCTTTGTATATTGCTTGAGCTGCTTCAGCTAAAAGAATCTTTCTTCAAGAAGTGGTACAACTAGTTTTCTTGTTCACCGCCACTGGCGTTTCCCATTTCCAACAATGCCGTCTAAAATATCGACAGCAGACTCATGCTGCCTTGCTAATGCATCTACAGCTACGTGTACATAGATAGTCCACAGGTACGCGCTTGGCTGAAGGTCCCCTGTACCACCATTAGTCACTTGCTTTCCTGTTCCACTCGCAAATAGAATGATGGAAAACCGACTTCTTATAAGCCTCCGAACGGGCCCTAATTTCTCGTATCTTATCTTCGTGCTCCTTACGCGAAATGTGTGTCGGAAGCAGTTGAATGGTTCGGCAGTCAGTTTCAAATGCCAGTAACGTAAATTTTCTCAATTGTTCTTCTAGAAAAGAACGTCGCCCTCCGTCCAGGGATTTCAATCTGAGTTACCGAAACATCTCCGCAATACTTACATGTCGTTCGAACCTACCGGTCAGTCTGGAACCGCGCGCCCGCTACGGTCGCAGGTTCGAATCGTGCCTCAGGTATGGATGCGTGTGATGTCCTTAGGTTAGTTAGGTTTAGGTAGTTCTAAGTTCTAGGGGCCTGATGACCTCAGATGTTAAGTCCCGTAGTGTTCAGAGTCATTAGAACCATTGAACCAAGTTTTTGTTTCCCATCCGGTGCAAGTTGTAGTACCGGTTAATGGAGGTACGGATTCCACCCTTAGGTTTTATTTCATGGCTTCCTTACCCTCACATTTCACTGTCTTTCTTTTTGTCCTTTGCTGCAACTATAAGTATGTTTTCGGTTACGTGCGTTCCCATTTCGACTCAACGAGTGTGCTTATTAGTTTCAGTTACTTACTGCTTAAAAAAACTAATTAATTAATTAAATAAAAGAACACAAAAAATGGTAAGGCGACCATTCGCGATAAACGAAAAATCTGTGTTCTAGTCCTGGTCCGGCACAAATTTTCTTTGTCACCTGCCATTATACAGCTGACGGTTGTCCATATTCGCAACTGCGACATCTTTCATACGTCGAAAGGTATTTAAAATTGAGGACAGAACGATATCTCTCTCCGTTCTCTACACTTTGGGTTGTATATGTGGTGGACATGTCGTGCGGACCGCTGGAGGTGAAGGAATAACAAAAAAAGAGTGATGTGAAATGCTGTGACAAGTTGACATAGCGCAGAAAATCGAAGTGAGGGGACTTCGATGGTCGTTGTAAGTGGTTTGCATTGACGAACGTTTTTGAACTGAAGCTCTATTTTGCAAATTATAGTGACAAATTCATACGGTCTTTCTATCAGCGTAGATATTTTTACAACTCTTTAATTCCTTACAGTTGTTTTCAATATATCGGAGACGAGTTTGTAAGCTGGACTGTAAAGAAGCGTTCATTTGGATGATAAGACAGGAAAAATTTCAGAGTTTTTGCAGAAGGAAGTAGCAGTAATACGAAAAGTCTTGTTACTGGTACGAAGCTTTGTTTTCATCGCTCACACTAATTTGTCACTTAAGACGGGACACGGCATTAGGAGGTTAAGAAATCCGATTTTTTATTGCATAAATCGTTAGCTTAACTATCTAAGAAACCACTGCCAAAATTTTAAAGCGAAATTCGCATTCGTTTTGATTTTATGAGCTTATAGATGGTGTGCAAGACATGAAAAAAGCAATTATGGCGACATACTATCATATGATTTCCACGGATGAATATCCTCGACAAGAGTATTGCCCAGAGGGAGAAGACAGGTGGTGCGAGTAGCAGAAACGAGCAGCCCATGGAATGGAACATGAACCGCATCCTACTCCATTGCACCCCGGTGTACAGGAGGGAATTCTTCCAGTATATGAAGATTTATCAAAGGATGAATTATTTGGGAGATGTTTAAGTGGCCACACACAAAATGCGAATGAAAGTTTTAATTCCACTATTTGGCGATTAAGTCGTAAACACTTGCACTCCGGACTAAAAGTCGTTGAATTGACATCGTATTTAGCAGTGGGCTTATTCAATGAAGGAAATTCATCCTTTCTGATGGTCATGAACGAGGCAGGAATTGTAGTAGGCACGCAAAGCTTCAATTATGCCGAACAAATGGATAGCCAACGCGTGAGCCAGCACAATCGACGGTGTTCCCTGGAATCGAAGGAAGGTCGGAAAGCTCGGAAAGCACTGCTGCAAGCGCAAAACGAAGCCTATGAAGAAGAATAAGGATTACTATATGGTGCCGTAATCTCAGATTGATCGCTAAGCATTTTACATTATTCTTAACTGTCTTGAATTTCTAGTTTCCGAGAATTTATTTTTCAAAAGCGTTTAGCTCGAAATGACTTTTTTCACATTTGCGTCCAGTCTAACTGAAAAATTATAGAACTGATCATTATGATAATTGATAGTATGAATCTTTATAAAATTAGGAATTATATGAACCAACTTGTGAGATGATATCATGATTTTAAGGCTGCTGTTCTTTGCATAATTAGAGAAAGAAATCGTGAAAATCGAAGTAAATTGTTCCAACGCCTGCACAATTTTTAATTTTCATTTATTTTCACCTCCACTGAGGTTCATATTCTTAGAAAATAAGTTATTAATTCCAGATGAAAATTTGGATGGTTACACAGCACGCAATTGTAGAACTATACTCACAACCTTCAGCGGACATCACAGCGTAATATTGTTATTTTTGGCTGGAATTATTCAAAAACATTCACAAAAACTGTTCGAAATATGAATGAAATGATGTCAAATTTGAGTAAATTCTAATTAGTTCTTCCTACCTAAAAAATATGTGTCAAACGGCCTCCTAATGTGGTTTCCCCCTTTAACACAATTTTTCTCGAAGGATGAATGCTCATCTAAGTGCTTCACCTTAAAAGACGTAAGCTTACCCTTGAGTTACATTAGCCCTGGCGTCACAAAATAGTTTGGATGCATTACACACTTCTGATGCTTCTCTGCACACATCGAATTAATCTTTAGAATTTGTACATCTACACCTACACTGTGCAAGTCTCCTTCCGGTTGTGAGCAGTGTACTTTGTACGAGGGTAAGTCAATTATTATCCGCAATTTAGTTGTATTTTTGCTTATGTTGGTAGTACTGTCGTTTTACGTTGATGACGCATGCTTTGTTTATTTGTTGTCATGTCTTTACAATTTTCAAGGTGCTAAGTTAGTGTCGTTATCGCTGCCGTGCTGTTAATCGTGGGTGCTCCGCTGTCTATTTGCTCCAAAGAATAACAACGTTCAGTGATCCGTTTTTTGTGGTCAGAAGGCGTATCAGGGGCGGAAATTCATCGATTAACTATTGACGAAGTAGCACATCGTCTGCAAATTAGTCACGGTTCTGCCCACGAAATCATCCACAACAGACTTGGGTTTCATAAAATTTCTGCAAAGTGGGTCCCAAAACAACTCACACTGATGCATAAACAAACGCGCTTGGACATCTGCAAAAAACATTTGGATCGCTATGGTAACGAAGGGGACAACTTCTGAGACAGGATCATTACTGGTGACGAAACATGGATCCATCATTACGAGCCGGAGAGTAAACGACAGAGTATGGAATGGAAACAACCAAATTCGCCATGCAAGAAAAAGTTGAAGACCAAACCGTCCGCCGGAACATTATGGGGACAGGGGCACAACAATAAACAGTGTACGTTGCAGTGAGATGCTTACTGCCAGGCTAAAGCCTGCAATTCGAAGCAAACGCCGAGGATTGCTGTCAAAAGTGTCGTATTGTTGCATCACAATGCCCGTCCGAATACTGCTGCCCTCACTGCTGAAACGCTCCAGAAACTCCAATTTGAAGTACTGGATCATCCTCCATATAGTCCCGATCTTGCCCGTTCTGAATATCACTTGTTTGGTCCACTGAAACAGGCATTAAGGGGCCGTCGATTTGCCTCGGACGAAGCAGTGAAAGAAGCGGTGCATTCCTGTTTCGAAAAAAAAAAAAAAAAAAAAAGACTCTAAGCACTATGGGACTTAAAGGTCTTCAGTCCCCTAGACGTAGAACTACTTAAACCTAACTAACCTAAGAACATCACACACATCCATGCCCAAGGCAGGATTCGAACCTGCGACCGTAGCAGCAGCGCGGTTCCGGACTGAAGCGCCTAGAACCGCTCGGCCACAGTGACCGGCTCCTAGCTTGCAGCTCAACCGCGAACCTCAGGGAGCTTGTACAACGATGGACCAAGTGCGTTGAAACGCAAGGAGACTATGTCGAAATATGATGTTCTTGCAAGTTTCCTATTTGATTACAATAAAATTTTGTAACTACTTTGCGGATAATAATTAAGTTACCCTCGTACACTACGTGTCATACCCCCTTCCTTGCTCCCGTCGTGTGTAGTCCGCAGGAAGGATGACTTTTGGCGAGGAATTTACGATCGCGGAATTTCAATAATAAACCACACCGTGATGCACAACGCCTATCTTGTACGTCCAGCACTGGTATTGGCTGTGCATGAGGCTTACTAACTGAACCAGTGAAGAAAATTACTGCTCTTCTTTGGACCTCCTCTATTTTCTCTGCCAGCCTTATCTGGGTAAGAATCCCTGACTGATGAGCAATATGAAGTCACTGGTCGGATGAGGATTTAGAAAGCTTCGTTCTTTGTGGCCGGACTATTTCAAATTCTACCTAGGATCTCAGTCTGGCTGGCACTGGCCTTCCCTGCGATTAGTTTTATCGTCGTTCCTGCTTTAGTCGCTCCGTAACCGTAGTCGCAGATATTTAAAGGAGGTGACTGATTCCCGTGATTTTTCAGCCATCGTGTAATGTGCCTTTCTGCCTAGTTATGTGCAATATGTTACATTTATTTATGTTACAGGGCAACTGCCAGTTTCTGCACCAAGCGTCAATCCTCTACAGATTTTTGTGCATTTCGCTATAGTTTTCTAGCTTGGCGACTTATCTTTGTAAACCAGCATCATCCGCGAAGAGTCTCGTCGAACTCTGAGCATTTGTGTATAGTGGGTAGTAATAGACCAATAGTACTATCTTAGGATACGCTCAAATTTGATTTACGTCCGAATATTTCTCTCCGTTAAGAATGAGTACTGTTGTTAGTTCCTTAATCGCGAAATTAAACCTTGTCATCCTTGTCTGACTGAACCGCGTGAAGAGCCCAACAGGATCTCCCGAGGCACTGTACGAAATAATGAGAAGCACAAAATGGCGTGACGTTCGTGCTTCAGCTCATTGTGAAGCGGCTAACATTTTGGCGGGACGTCTCCATCGCGTGAGACGGTGTCAACGTTAGCCAAGTTGGGATGGGATCGCCATTGTAATGAGCGGGCCGTTGTGTCGGCTGTAGCTCGCGCGCCGTGGAGACACCTGCCGCTATCAATTTTGGTGGATGACTCAGCTTACGGCCTGCACAGCAGTCTGCCCGGGCTTGTCTCTGCAGGTGGAGACACAGTGGCCAACTTCGGCTGCGAAACGATCCGCACGCAGTCTGCACAAAGCGCGCTAGAATGGTAGGTGTTTCGTCATCAGCCCTGAGGGCGGACTTATGAAGTTATTCGTTCCTGTAACTTTCATCATAGCTGTTACATCCCACATAAAAGACGCTCAGCCTCATGTCCACAAACCTAGGCTGCACCTGCGTTTCTGTTCTTCCACCTGACACAAAACACATCCCCGATAGGGAATCTTGAAAGAAGATTTCGCGCTAGAAACAGAGAATCTTCGCGCAAGTAAACTATTTCACACAATAAGAGTACGACACGCTAACTGGTCAAAAGTGTTCGGACACCTGTTAGCAGACATTAATATGGGGTGCGTCCAACCTACGTCTTTACGGCGGCTTGAACTATGCTGGGACACTTCAAATGAAGTGCCTGTATGTCTGTGCAGGAATGTGCAATATTGCTGGTTTTACAACCATCAAATTCAGCTGCAGGAAGCTCTTCTTAGGGCGGCTGAAAAGGCAGCGCGGGGAAGATGACGTAATGTGGTGTGAGATACCGATGACAGTTGGTTTGTTCGTTACGGATATCGTGACATAGACCGCTTAGATTGTGGTCCTTCTCCGTGATTGGCTGCTGCGTTCGGAAAAAGCACACCAAAATGATAAACTACCGTTATTGATATTAGAAAAACTAAACTGTGACTTACTTTCATTTCTTATACGATTTTTGCCCAGAAAGTAGTGCACCGCATTTTTTTCTTCAACAATTCTTTAATGAGTATAATGAGAATTACACATACAAAAGAATGGTTTTTCACCTACACACCCTGCTTTTCCATTTTTCACCTACACATCCTGCTTTTCTACGTAATCTACATCCGGTTCTATGGCCTTCCTCCAGCGCGAAACAAGGGAGTGTGTGCCCTGTCGGTACCAGTCCTTGTCCTGGTGCTTCACTGTGTGAATCACGTCCTCATCTTCCTCAAAATAACTTCCACGAATGGAAACCTTTAATGGCGAATGACAACATCAGCTCACTGCAGTGGCTATGACAGCTGTGGATTGTCTACCCGAACCACCTTCTGATGACCTCATCCTCCGTGCCCAGCGACTAACTGTACTTCTGTCTGTTCAGAGTGCCGTCAATGCGCACAAGAGGTGACTGAGACGTGTAACCAATGGCACCCCATACCATCACGTCGGGTGATACGCCAGTATGGCGATGACGAATACACGCTTCCTATGTGCGTTGACCACGATGTCGCCAAACACGGACGCGACCATCATGATGCTGTAAACAGAACCTGGATTCATCCGAAAAAATGTTTTACCATTCGTGCACCCACGTTCGTCGTTGAGTACACCAACGCAGGCGCTCCTTTCTGTTGGTTAAAATGCCTCTGAGCACTATGGGACTTAACATCTGAGGTCATCAGTCCCCTTGAACTTAGATTTACTTAAACCTCACTAACCTAAGGACATCACACACATCTATGCCCGAGGCAGGATTCGAATCTGCGACCGTAGCAGTCTCGCGGTTCCAGACTAAAGCGCCTAGAACCGCACGGCCATTCCGGCCGGCGCTCCTTTCTGTGATGCAGCGTGAAGGGTAACCGCAGATATGATTTCCGAGTTGATTGGCCATTCTGCTGCAAACGTTGTCGAACTCTTCGTGCGGATGGTCGTTGTCTTGCAAACGTCCCCATCTGTTGACTCAGGGATCGAGACGTAGCTGCACGGTCCGTTACAGCCATGCGGATAAGATGCCTGTCATCTCGACTGCTAGTGATATAAGGCCGTTGGGATCCAGCACGGCGTTCCGTATTACCCTCCTGAACACACCGATTCCATATTCTGCTAGCAGTCATTGGATCTCGACCAACGCGAGCAGCAATGTCGCGATACGATAAACAGCAATCATGATAGGCTACAATCCGACCTTTATCAAAGTCGGAGACGTGGTGGTACGCGTTTCTCCTCCTTACACGAGGCATCACAACTATGTTTCATCAGGCAACGCCGGTCAACTGCTTTTTGTGTATGAGAAATCGGTTGGAAACTTTCCTCATGTCAGCACGTTGTAGGTGTCGCCACCGGCGCCAACCTTGTGTGAATGCTCTGAAAATCTAATCATTTGCGTATCACAGCATCTTCCTCCTGTCGGTTAAATTTCGCGCCTGTAGCACGTCATCTTCGTGGTGTAGCAATTTTAATGGCCAGTAGTGTAACAAGACCCTGATTGAAAATGACCAGGTGGCACGTTTTCATTGATTACTCCCCAATCTTGATCCTTTGTCCACTGCAGACATAATGTATAATTTTATTTCCTTGGATAAATGTAGGAGCACGTAGGAGTCGTCTGATACGTAGACCCAGCGCTAAACAGTGTGCTTCGAAGTACCCGTCACATCATCAGCATTGTTCTCTTATGTCAGGTCAACTACATATTTCACATAACCAGCTTTGCAAATCGAGCCATCACGCGACCTTCGCGTTCTATGACGAGGCGTGTACTACCAACAGCCTCTCACTTACACGTCGTTGCTCCGTCCTTCGACCAGTATCGGCATACGCTCAAGATATAAGCTTGTGAACAGCCGTCAAGTTTCGCTGTTTCTGAGATGTTCGTTCCCAGTCACCAGTCCCTAATGATCTGCCCTATGTCACAGTCAATCACGTCATTGTGTTTTCCCATTTGCGGCCCGTATCGGCGCTACATTGTTTTCCCATTCGTCTCTGCTCCACTTTTGTGTTTTCCTCTCCGCGTCATGTTCTCGTCAACGCCACAGGGCGGCATTTAGGCGGTGGTATTACGTTTTGCATCATCAGTCTGATCATCATGACCTTTGATCACGGTAACTAAAATAAGTGACCCAAGGCATCGTAGGGAAAACATCCCTAAAACATCATAGAACCAACTTCGCCATGAACTATACCCTCTACATACACTCTAAGACAAATAAAACGGACGCACCAAGAAGAAATTACCCGAATAGGGAGCAAATAGATAGATGGGATGTACATGTACAGACAATCAAATGATTTCAAATGTCAGAAAAATCGGATGATTGATTCAAGAGAAAGAACTTCAGAGGTTCATCAAATCAGTGACACATTAGACCACCTCTGGCCTTTATACAAGTACTCGTTCGGCTTGGTACTGATTGACAGAGTTACTGAATGTCTCCATGAGGGGTATTATGCCAAATTCACTCGTGAATCTAGTCACAAATCTGGTCCGGTGCTCTGGAAACTCGTATTTCTTTCATAAAACAGCAGTGCGGAAATGAGTCAAATTCCTTTCTGAAGTCAAGAAACACGGCAATAACCTGAGCGTCATTCTCTAAAGCGTTATGGATCTCATGGATAACACAGCAAGCTGAGTTTGACGAGACATATTTTTGGGGAATCTATGTTGATTTTTATACAGGATATTTTCGTTCTCCAAAAAGGGTCATAATTCATGGGCATAAAACATGTTCCATAAATCTCAAACGGACTGACGTCAATATATATATATATATATATATATATATATATATATATATATATATATATATATATATATATATATATAGAATCCACTACTATAGAGCTACACCATTGAAGACAATTTGGTAGTAACAGTAACCAGCGTAAAATATCTGGGAGTAATTACTCACAGCGACGTTTAGTAGAATGACCACATCAACCGAATAGTAGCGAAAGCAGATTCCAGACTCAGATATATAGAAACAAGGAAATGTAACTCATCCACGAAAGAAGTGGAGTAAAAGGTTTTTGCTCGAATGATTATAGAGCACTGTTTGTCAGTCTGAGACTCTTACCAGATAGGAGTGATTGAAGAGATAAATAAAATCCAACGGAGAGCGGAGTGTTTCGTCACGGGGTCGTTAGATCGGCGCGAGGGCGTCGCAGAGATGCTCAGCAGACCGCAATGGCAGACGTTACAAGGCAGGCGTTGTGGATCCCGGAGAGGTTTAGTGTAGGAATTTCGATAGAATACTTTCCTGGAAGACTAGGACAACATTTTACTTCCTCCCACATACATTTCACGAAATAATTACGACGATAATATTGGAAAAGTTAGAGCTCATACAGAGGATTTCAGACAATCATACTTCCCACGCACCACTCTGGAGTGGAACAAGGTAGAGGGATCAGTTAGTGGCTCCAGAAGTACCCTCCGCCACACACCACCAGGTGGCTTGCGAAGTACTGACGTAAACGTAGATTTAGACTACTGTTTCCCAGTAAACGACTGTCTTTTCTTGTCAATGGATGTTGTTAAGCTGTCTTGGAGAAAATGTTGCCTGATGAATTCGTGAAACAGCTCGTAATCACACGGTTATTTCATTCGGCTGGGTCCTCGCACTGCTGCGTATTTATCAAAGTGCAAATAGACGTAGGATATTGCTTCTGCTGGCGATATTTCAGCACCGAGTTGCGTGTCAGCCGCACTTACCCCTTCCGGAAACTGTAGTGGAATTCCTCTGAGCCCGTCTCGCTCTCTCCTCAGCGACACCCCGCCAACGGAAGCTTGTCACCCTAAAAAGTTGCACCGGCCGCGCTAATTGAACGGCGCGGAATGCGGTGCCTGCGCAATCTTCCGGCGCACTTGGGACGAGTTGGTCCGGGCCGGCGGCAGGAATCCGGCGGCAGCGTGTCTCGAGACGGCAGGCGCAGATTTGTCTCATTACGTCCAAAGTCAATTAACTTCAGACGACCGGTTACAGCTCTCGCTTAGGAGTGCAGCGCCGCCGTCGTAGGCACGCCCGCCGCACCTAGTCCTGACACGACGACCCAGGCACATCGGCGCGGCTGCGGAATCCAGCGTCAAGCTGCGCGGGTGGCTCCAGTCTGGAGCTTGATGCTCCAGACTGTCTGCTGATACCCTGATGGAGAAAAGCGCAATGGCAAAAGATTTAACGTAGAGTATTGAAATTTCAGGAATACATTTGTCTAGGCAACATACACTACTGGCCATTAAAATTGCTACATAAAGAAGAAATACAGATGATAAAAGGGCATTCATTGGACAAATATATTATACTAGAACTGACATGTGATTACCTTCTCACGCAATTTGGGTGCATAGATCCTGAGAAATCAGTACCGAGAACAACCACCTCTGGCCGTAATAACGGCCTTGATACGCCTGGGCATGGAGTCAAACAGAGCTTGGATGGCGTGTACAGGTACAGCTGCCCATGCAGCTTCAACACGATACCACCGTTCATCAAGAGTAGTGACTCGCGTATTGTGACGAACCAGTTGCTCGGTCGCCATTGACCAGACATTTTCAATTGGTGAGAGATCTGGAGAATGTGCTGGCCAGGGAAGCAGTCGAACATTTTCTGTATCCAGAAAGACCCGTACAGGACCTGCAACATGCGGTCGTGCACTATCCTGCTGAAATGTATGATTTCGCAATGATCGAATGAAGGTTAGAGCCACGGGTCGTAACACATCTGAAATGTAACGTCCACTGTTCAAGCTGCCGTCAATGCGAACAAGAGGTGACCGAGACGTGTAACCAATGTCACCCCATACCATCACGCCGGGTGATACGCCAGTATGGCGATGACGAATACACGGTTTCAACGCGCGTTCACCGCGATGTCACCAGAAACAGATGCGACCATCATGATGCTGTAAACAGAACCTGGATTCATCCGAAAAAAATGACGTTTTGCCATTCGTGTATCTAGGTTCGTCGTTGAGTACGCCATCGCAGGCGCTCCTGTCATTGATTCAGCGTCAAGGGTAACCGCAGCCATGGTCTCCGAGGTGATAGTCCGTGCTGCTGCAAACGTCGTCGAACTGTTCGTGCAGATTGTCGTTGTCTTGCAAACGTTCCCATATGTTGATTCAGGGATCGAGACGTGGCTGCACGATCCGTTACAGCCATGCGGATAAGATGCCTGTCACCTCGACTGCTAGTGATACGAGGCCGTTGGGATTCAGCAGGGTTCCGTATTACCCTGCTGAAGCCACCGATTCCATATTCTGCCAACAGTCATTGGATCTCGACCCACCGGAGTAGGAATGTCGCGATACGATAAACCGCAATCGCTACAGGTTACAAACCGAGATTTATCAAAGTCGGAAACGTGATGGTACACATTCTCCTCCTTACACGAGGCATCATAACAACGTTTCACCAGGCAACGCCGGTGAACTGCTGTTTGTGTATGAGAAATCGGTTGGAAATTTTCCTCATGTCAGCACGTTGTAGGTGTCGCCACCGGCGCCAACCTTGTGTGAATGCTCTGAAAAGCTAATCATTTGCATATCTACGTCTACATCTACATCCATACTCCGCAAGCCATCTGACGGTGTGTGGCGGAGGGTACCTTGAGTACCTCTATCGGTTCTCCCTTCTATTCCAGTCTCGTATTGTTCGTGGAAAGAAGGACTGTCGGTATGCCTCTGTGTGGGCTCTAATCTCTCAGATTTTATCCTCATGGTCTCTTCGCGAGATATACGTAGGAGGGGGCACTATACTGCTTGACTCTTCGGTGAAGGTATGTTCTCGAAACTTTGACAAAAGCCCGTACCGAGCTACTGAGCGTCTAATGGCTCTGAGCACTATGGGACTTAACATCTATGGACATCAGTCCCCTAGAACTTAGAACTACTTAAACCTAACTAACCTAAGGACAGCACACAACACCCAGCCATCACGAGGCAGAGAAAATCCCTGACCCCGCCGGGAATCGAACCCGGGAACCCGAGCGTGGGAAGCGAGAACGCTACCGCACGACCACGGGATGCGGGCTACTGAGCGTCTCTCCCGCAGAGCCTTCCACTGGAGTTTATCTATCATCTCCGCAACGCTTTCGCGATTACTAAATGATCCTGTAACGAAGCGCGCTGCTCTCCGTTGGATCTTCTCTATATCTTCTATCAACCCTATCTGGTACACCACCTTCTTCCTGTCAGTTAAATTTCGCGTCTGTAGCAAGTCATCTTCGTGGTGTAGCAATTTTAATGGCGAGTAGTATATTTAAGTGATTAACATTGCTAGATCATCGGTTAATGTATGCTCAAGGTAAGCCATTGCAAATGTGAAATGCCGGTGTAACCACCAGAATGATGAATGCAAACCTGCGAAGATGCGTGCCGGATGTCAGTTTGTGGGGTGGAGGGGTGGAATTCCATGCCCATTGCTTTTGGTCTGTGAATACAGGTGCGGTTAATGCCGTTTGTGAGAGACGCTGGAGTTGTCGTCCAATGATGTCCCATATGTGCTCTTTTGGAGACGGATCTGGTGATGGAGCAGGCCAAGGCAACGTGGCGACACTCTGTAGAGCATGTCGGATTACAACAGCAGTGGACAAGCGTTATCCTGTTGGAAAACACACCTTGGAATGTTGTTCATGAACAGCAGCACAGTAGGTCGAATCAACAGACTGATGTATAAATCTGCAGTCTGTGTGCGTAGGATAGCGAAATCGCACCCGAGATCGTAACTCATGGTGTAGGTCCTGTGTGTCTAAGTGGTACAAATTGCTCTGAGCACTATGGGACTTAACTTCTGACGTCATCAGGCCCGTAGGACTTAGAACTACTTAAACCTAACTAACCTAAGGACATCACACACATCCATGCTCGGGGCAGTATTCGAACCTGCTACAGTAGCGGTCGCGCGGTTCCAGACTGAAGCGCCTAGAACAGCTCGGCCACTCCGGCCGGTCCTGTGAGTCTAGCACGCAGATAGGTTGGTTGCGGGCCATCAACTGACCTTCTAACCAACACACAGCCATCACTGTCGATGAGACAGAACCAGTTTCCTCTGAACAAGCTTTTATCAGAAAGCACAACATACTTCCACCCTGCGTTCCAAAGAACTCTCGTGCACACGACTAAACCCGCAAATGGCGGTGGTTCGGGATCACCACAATGCACGCAACAGGGCGTTTGGCTCGGAGCTGTCCTTGAAGTAACCGATTTGTAACACTTCTTTGTGACACTGTGGTGCCAATTGCTGCTCAGATTCCTGCTGCAGGTGTGCAAGATGCGCCAGAGCTATACGTCGAACACAATGGTCTTCCCTCTTGGCGATGCCACGCGGCCGCCCGGAGCCGTGTCTCCTCCCGACCGTACTGTAAGTAGGCTGTTTAGGTTCTTATATTGGTAACGCCACGTAGCACTCTGTATGAAAATTACTGGCTGTGCTGTTTGCAGTCTGTGGCTGGTTGACATTGTTGGAATTTGATATTGTAGTGTTGGGCAGTTGGCTGTTAACAGCGCGTAGCGTTGCGCAGTTGGAGGTGAGCCACCAGTAGTGGTGGATGTGGGGAGAATAATGGCAGAATTTTAAGAGCGGACGATCTGGACGTGTGTCCATCAGAAAGAGTAAATCTGTAATTTGGATATCATGAACTGGGATATATATATATATATATATATATATATATATATATATATATATATATATATATATAGGGTGTTTCAAAAATGACCGGTATATTTGAAACGGCAATAAAAACTAAACGAGCAGCGATAGAAATACACCGTTTGTTGCAATATGCTTGGGACAACAGCACATTTTCAGGCAGACAAACTTTCCAAATTGCAGTAGTTACAATTTTCAACAACAGATGGCGCTGCGGTCTGCGAAACTCTATAGTACGATATTTTCCACATATCCGCCATGCGTAGCAATAATATGGCGTAGTCTCTGAATGAAATTACCTGAAACCTTTGACAACGTGTCTGGCGGAATGGCTTCACATGCAGATGAGATGTACTGCTTCAGCTGTTCAATTGTTTCTGGATTCTGGCGGTACACCTGGTCTTTCAAGTGTCCCCACAGAAAGAAGTCACAGGGGTTCATGTCTGGCGAATAGGGAGGCCAATCCACGCCGCCTCCTGTATGTATCGAATAGCCCAAAGCAATCACACGATCATCGAAATATGCATTCAGGAAATTAAAGACGTCGGCCGTGCGATGTGGCCGGGCACCATCTTGCATAAACCACGAGGTGTTCGCAGTGTCGTCTAAGGCAGTTTGTACCGCCACAAATTCACGAAGAATGTCCAGATAGCGTGATGCAGTAATCGTTTCGGATCTGAAAAATGGGCCAATGATTCCTTTGGAAGAAATGGCAGCCCAGACCAGTACTTTTTGAGGATGCAGGGACGATGGGACTGCAACATGGGGCTTTTCGGTTCCCCATATGCGCCAGTTCTGTTTATTGACGAAGCCGTCCAGGTAAAAATAAGCTTCGTCAGTAAACTAAATGCTGCCCACATGCATATCGCCGTCATCAATCCTGTGCACTATATCGTTAGCGAATGTCTCTCGTGCAGCAATGGTAGCGGTGCTGAGGGGTTGCCGCATTTGAATTTTGTATGGATAGAGGTGTAAACTCTGGCGCATGAGACGATACGTGGACGTTGGCGTCATTTGGACTGCAGCTGCAACACGGCGAACGGAAACCCGAGGCCGCTGTTGGATCACCTGCTGCACTAGCTGCGTGTTGCCCTCTGTGGTTGCCGTACGCGGTCGCCCTACCTTTCTAGCACGTTCATCCGTCACGTTCCCAGTCCGTTGAAATTTTTCAAACAGATCCTTTATTGTATCGCTTTTCGGTCCTTTGGTTACATTAAACCTCCGTTGAAAACTTCGTCTTGTTGCAACAACACTGTGTTCTAGGTGGTGGAATTCCAACACCAGAAAAATCCTCTGTTCTAAGGAATAAACCATGTTGTCCACAGCACACTTGCACGTTGTGAACAGCACACGCTTACAGCAGAAAGACGACGTACAGAATGGCGCACCCACAGACTGCGTTGTCTTCTATATCTTTCACATCACTTGCAGCGCCATCTGTTGTTGAAAATTGTAACTACTGTAATTTCTAAAGTTTGTCCGCCTGAAAATGTACTGTTGTTCCAAACATATTGCAACAAACGGTGTAATTCTATCGCTGCTCGTTTAGTTTTTATTGCCGTTTCAAATATACCGGTCATTTTTGAAACACCCTGTATATATATATATATATATATATATATATATATATATATATATATATATATATGTATATATATATATATGATGACTTTGGAACATTATTAAGGAAAATACGTTGTTTGTTCTCTATCAAAATCTTTCATTTGGTGATTATGCCTATCACTAGTTAGTGCCTTCAGTAGTTAGAATCTTTTCTTTAGCCGGCAGTATTGGCGCTCGCTGTATTGCAGTAGTTCGAGTAACGAAGATTTTTGTGAGGTAAGTGATTCGTGAAAATTATAGGTTATTGTTAGTCAGGGCCATTCTTTTGTAGGGATTTTTGAAAGTCAGATTGCGTTGCGCAAAAAATATTGTGTGTCAGTTTAAGCACAGTCATTTATGATTTTTCTAAGGGGACGTTTCAGTACATTCTCGTGACCACCGCTGCCATCAGTCACGTACAGTGACTACATTCCTGGCAAGTGTTCCTGCAGTATCGCAGAAGGAACACCCAGCTTCTCGTAGCCCTGTTACACGACCTCGTTTAAACTCCATGAAGTGTTGTTAACGGGATCTTTGTTGCCCTAAAGGTATTCTTGACTAATATCAACTCAACATGGTCCGATCGCAAAGGTTATTAACGCTCATGCCCGTTACAGTCTGTATTTCAAGAAAACCTGGTTCGCATCTTCATAGCGGCGCTACTGACGCCACTCTCATGCCACTGGCACGAAATTTGAATAGACGTCGTCTTTCAGACGTAGAAACACCCCTACCAACTTTCGTGTATGTCGCACAACACCATCTTGGTGTTGCGATTTTTTTTCCGTCAATGGAGAAGAGCGAGCAGACAAGTCCCCACTCTTTCTACCCAGCTGTTTCACAAGGAGCACCTGGGATCTGTTTGATAAGTTTATAGCACCCACTCAGCAGCGCGCGTTTTGGATCATTGGCGGTACAGTACGCAGACACGCACAGTGAACTTTTATCTTCCATGAAATACGTTAAAACTATATGGATTACTGAAAGTGGCAGTTAAGTGTTGCTGCCGAGCGTTGCGGAACATAACTGGACTTTTACTGAAGTTCCGAACAACAGGGAAGTTCTGTAATCTTCTCAAATCTATTTAACGATTAATCACACAATGTAGGCTTTCACGGCCGGTGTTGTCTTCAGTTGAAACTTCCGGGATGAGAGGTCGTGGTCGATGTATAAAATTTCTACCTGACGTTTCGTCTCCATCTGCGGGAGATGTCGACGTTGCACCAACAGAATGACAATCGATTATTCTTAATCGAGAATGATGACGACTTCCAAAGATAGGCATACCGTCGGCATCACGTGACGAATGGTGGTGCCCTCTAAGCGCTCTATAAACGCGAGAGTACCTGGAGCCTCAGTGGCAGTAGGCGGATGACCTCAAAAGATGCCTCCCGAAGATGGAGACGAAACGTCAGGTAGAAATTTTATACATCGACCACGGCCTCTTAGCCCGGAAGTTTCAGCTGAAGGCTATTTAACGACTGTTTCACATCTGTTCTTTCATTCCTCTATTAATAGTTGTGAGAAGCAGTCTTTTACTGAGAACAATTAGCAACTGAATTTCAAACATTTTTTCTACAGTCTGGATCACATCTCACCGTACACTTACATTAAGTATAATGATGAAAGTATTATATCGTTCAGGTTAGAAAAATGTAAATAACTCCTTAATACACCGACAATGGCATACCGTTTATTTAAATTTGTATCGCTGGGACTTGTTACATTTTCATCGTTACGTGAAAGTAACGCTAAAGACTAACTAGAGTACAGTAACAAATTTTGCGCCTTATTATTATGGCTTGGACACCAGAAGAAATGCTGGGAATATAGAAAACATGAAAAAAGCTGTATGGGTTCTCTTTTTCCATAAGCTTCCCACAAATGAAAGTCCTCACCACCGTCTTTGCCCAAGTGATCCTGACATTTGTTGTAAGTACAGGAGAAGTGCAACATAAAGCCACAAACATTCTTTACCTGTAGTGAATAAAATTAAACCTGTGTGTAGAGATCTTTGAAAAGAAACTTTGTGATGAAATGTCTTCATGGGAAAACGAAAAATTTAAATGAATGTCCGAATTTTGTCATTTGCATCTGGCTACCGAAAACTGTATTTCTTCAGATTACAACCCTCTAATTTGGTGTTTATGATGCTATTTTAGCTTCAATGATTGTGTAAAAAGAAAACTAGATGTTTCTGAAGCATTGGGTGTCAAATCTAGTGGAAATGATGTAAAATCCTTGGTTAAATAGATAAAGAGAGAATCTGTAAAGCAGAAATTGCTACTTAAAAATGCACAATAGGAGCTAGACGGAAAAGAAGAGAGAGCAAGGGAAGAAAAGAAAATCAGTATTATTCAGGTGATGCTCAATATGGTCCAAGAAAATATTAGTGGTAAGTAATTCTCATCAATAAATATACTAAAACTGCAATACTAAACTTCAAATTGATTTTACGCAAAACTACATTTTTTTACCTTCAGGTACCGTTATTTTCAAAACTAATTAGGTTAGAAATATTAAACTTGGTCAGTTTGTACTCGGGATGGTAATAAGTTATCACAAGTAAATTGAGAACCAGTAACCCAACAGAAACTGTTTTATAATAATTAATGTATTAAAAAAGTGAAATTTTTATTAGTGAAAGAATAAAAAAATTTCTTCAAATCCATAAGAGGTATTTTGTTCATTTTACTTGTAAAGGTAGGCATATACGTTACATACATTCAGTAAAAATTTCAGTTTTAACGCTTATAGTTCTTTTGAAAAGTGTACCAGCTCAAGGGTCATCTGTACGAGTTGTTAGCTTCGCAACACATTAAAACTTCGTGGACGCCAGTCGAAAATAACGCAGTGAAACAAACGTCGTCAGCTATATATATATAATCTGTAAATGTGGAATGAAAAGTGTATCTTAAGCCATAGCAATGGAGTAACATTCAGAATTAACCAATGAGCACGACAAACCATAAGCAAACGCTGTTAAGAATATGCACCTCAATTTGTAATTAGCAAACCACACCAAACCGTTTTCCAGACCAAAGTCTCATGAAATTTTACCGATGTCTACCGGTCATTTTAACCAAAGAAACCAATAAGAACCATAGTTTTAGCAGGCAAAGAAAAGCCAAGTACCGTCTAGGACAGGCCATCTACAAATGGTTCAAATGGCTCTAAGCACTATGGGGCTTAGCATCTGAGGTCATCAGTCCCCGGCCATCTACAGCAATGGTAAGCGACAAGGAGGCATATAGCACTATTTTACCGGAATATATAGTTTAAGGATAATATTCAAAACAAAATTCAATTCTGACGTTCCTCAAACATCGCTGCGTTGCATGTGAAATGCTGTATTAATATAGACTTGTGGCAGATTTCTGTTGCCAGCCACAGGGCACAGACCATATATAAATAATGACAGGGTACAATTGTAATCAAAATGACAACAAAATCTGATGTTAACATATTCCTAACCTACACGAAATTTTGTAAGTTGGTATTTGAGAAAAAAAAAAACCGCACTGAAGATACAACAATTGTGGTAAAACAAATTTGGGTGTTAAACAAACCGAAAACTTGTAATGTAATAAAATATTTTTTTTATTGGACTCCTTTTCTTTGCTACCAGTTAATCAAACAGGGGTAATGCAGGAGTAGGTTTAATAATGAATAAAAAATAGGAGTGCGCGTTAGCTACTACAAACAGCATAGTGAACGCATTATTGTGGCCAAGATAGACACAAAGCCCATGCCTACTACAGTAGTACAAGTTTATATGCCAACTAGCTCTGCAGATGATGAAGAAATTGATGAAATGTATGACGAGATAAAAGAAATTATTCAGGTAGTGAAGGGAGACGAAAATTTAATAGTCATGGGTGACTGGAATCCGTCAGTAGGAAAAGGGAGAGAAGGAATCATAGTAGGAGAATATGGATTGGAGGGAAGAAATGAAAGAGGAAGCCGCCTTGTAGAATTTTGCACAGAGTATAACTTAATCATAGCAAACACTTGGTTCAAGAATCATAAAAGAAGGTTGTATACCTGGAAGAATCCTGGAGATACTAAAAGGTATCAGATAGATTATATAATGGTAAGACAGAGATTTAGGAACCAAGTTTTAAATTGTAAGACGTTTCCAGGGGCACATGTGGATTCTGACCACAATCTATTGGTTATGAACTGCAGATTGAAACTGAAGAAACTGCAAAAAGGTGGGAATTTAAGGAGATCGGACCTGAATAAACTGAAAGAACCAGAGGTTGTAGAGAGTTTAAGAGAGAGCATAAGAGAACAATTGAAAGGAATGGGGGAAAGAAATACAGTAGAAGAAGAATGGGTAGCTCTGAGGGATGAAGTAGTGAAGGCAGCAGACGATCAAGTAGGTAAAAAGACGAGGGCTGATAGAAATCCTTGGGTAACAGAAGAAATATTGAATTTAATTGATGAAAGGAGAAAATATAAAAATGCAGTAAATGAAGCAGGCAAAAAAGAATACAAACGTCTCAGAAATGAGATCGACAGGAAGTGCAAAATGGCTAAGCAGGGATGGCTAGAGGACAAATGTTAGGATGTAGAGGCTTGTCTCACTAGGGGTAAGATAGATACTGCCTACAGGAAAATTAAAGAGACCTTTGGAGAGAAGAGAACCACTTGTATGAATATCAAGAGTTCAGATGGCAACCCAGTTCTAAGCAAAGAAGGGAAAGCAGAAAGATAGAAGGAGTATATAGAGGGTTTATACAAGGGCGATGTACTTGAGGACAATATTATGGAAATGGAAGAGGATGTAGATGAAGACGAAATGAGAGATAAGATACTGCGTGAAGAGTTTGACAGAGCACTGAAAGGCCTGAGTCAAAACAAGGCCCCGGGAGTAGACAACATTCCATTAGAACTACTGATGGCCTTGGGAGAGGCAGTCATGACAAAACTCCACCATCTGGTGAGAAAGATGTATAAGACAGGCGAAATACCCTCAGACTTCAAGAAGAATATAATAATTCCAATCCCAAAGAAAGCAGGTGTTGACGGATGTGAAAATTACCGAACTATCAGTTTAATAAGTCACAGCTGCAAAATACTAACGCGAATTCTTTACAGGCCAATGGAAAAACTGGTAGAAGCGGACCTCGGGGAAGGTCAGTTTGGATTTCGTAGAAGTGTTGGAACACGTGAGGCAATACTAACCTTACGACTTATCTTAGAAGAAAGATTAAGAAAAGGCAAACCTACGTTTCTAGCATTTGTAGACTTAGAGAAAGCTTTTGACAATGTTAACTGGAATACTCTCTTTCAAATTCTGAAGGTGGCAGGTATAAAATACAGGGAGCGAAAGGCTATTTACAATTTGTACAGGAACCAGATGGCAGTTATAAGAGTCGAGGGGCATGAAAGGGAAGCAGTGGTTGGGAAAGGAGTGAGACAGGGTTGTTGCCTCTCCCCGATGTTATTCAATTTGCATATTGAGCAAGCAGTAAAGGAAACAAAAGAAAAATTCGGAGTAGGTATTAAAATCCATGGAGAAGAGATAAAATCTTTGAGGTTCGCCGATGACATTGTAATTCTGTCACAGACAGCAAAGGACTTGGAAGAGCAGTTGAACGGAATGGACAGTGTCTTGAAAGGAGGATATAAGATGAACAGCAACAAAAGCAAAACGAGGATAATGGAATGTAGTCAAATTAAATCGGGTGATGCTGAGGGAATTAGAATAGGAAATGAGACACTTAAAGTAGTAAAGGAGTTTTGCTATTTAGGGAGTAAAATAAGTGATGATGGTCGAAGTAGAAAGGATATAAAATGTAGACCGGCAATGGCAAGGAAATCGTTTCTGAAGAAGAGAAATTTGTTAACATCGGGTATAGATTTAAGTGTCAGGAAGTCGTTTCTGAAAGTATTTGTATGGAGTGTAGCCATGTATGGAAGTGAAACATGGACGATAACTAGTTTGGACAAGAAGAGAATAGAAGCTTTCGAAATGTGGTGCTACAGAAGAATGCTGAAGATAAGGTGGGTAGATCACGTAACTAATGAGGAGGTATTGAATAGGATTGGGGAGAAGAGAAGTTTGTGGCACAACTTGACTAGAAGAAGGGATCGGTTGGTAGGACATGTTTTGAGGCATCAAGGGATCACAAATTTAGCATTGGAGGGCAGCGTGGAGGGTAAAAATCGTAGAGGGAGACCAAGAGATGAATACACCAAGCAGATTCAAAAGGATGTAGGTTGCAGTAGGTACTGGGAGATGAAGAAGCTTGCACAGGATAGAGTAGCATGGAGAGCTGCATCAAACCAGTCTCAGGACTTTACATTCTCTTCCATTTCTATAATTGTCCTCAGGTACATCGCCCTTGTATAGACCCTCTATATACTCCTTCCACCTTTCTGCTTTCCCCTCTTTGCTTATAACTGGGTTTCCATCTGAGCTCTTGATATTCATACAAGTGGTTCTCTTTTCCCCAAAGGTCCCTTTAATTTTCCTGTAGGCAGTATCTATCGTACCCTTAGTGAGACAAGCCTCTACATCCTTACATTTTTCCTCTAGCCATCCCTGCTTAGCCATTTTGCACTTCCTGTAAATCTAATTTTTGAGACGTTTGTATTCCTTTTTGCCTGCTTCATTTTTGCATTTTTATATTTTCTCCTATCATAAATTAAATTCAATATTTCCTCTGTTACCCAAGGAGTTCTACTAGCCCTTGTCTTTTTAGCTACTTGATTCTCTGCTGCCTTCACTACATCATCCCTCAAAGCTACCCGTTCTTCTTCTACTGTATTTCTTTCCCCCATTCCTGTCAATCGTTCCGTTATGCTCTCCTTGAAACTCTGTATAACCTCTGATTTAGTCAGATTATCCAAGTCCCATCTCCTTAAATTCTCACCTTTTTGCTGTTTCTTCAGTTTTAATCTACAGTTCGTAACCAATAGATTGTGGTCAGAGTCCACATCTGCCCCTGGAAATGTATTACAATTTAAAACCTGGTTCCTAAATCTCTGTCTTACCATTACATAATCTATCTTAAACCTGTCAGTATCTCCAGGCTTATTCCATGTATACAATCTTCTTTTATGATTCTTGAACCAAGTGTTAGCTATGATTAAGTTGTGCTCTGTGCTAAATTCTACCAGGCGGCTTCCTCTTCATTTCTTAACCCCAATCCATATTCATCTACTACGTTTCCTTCTCTCCCTTTTCCTACTACCAAATTCCAGTCACCCATCACTATTAAATTTTCGTGTCCCTTCACTATCTGAATAATTTCTTTGATTTCATCATGAATTTCCTCAATTTCTTCATCATCTGCAGAGCTAGTTGGTATATAAACTTGTACCACTGTAGTAGGCGTGGGCTTCGTGTCTATCTTGGGCACAATAACGCGTTCAATATGCTGTTTGTAGTAGCTTATCCGCATTCCTATTTTCCTATTCATTATTGAAGCTACTCCTGCATTACCCGTATTTGATTTTGTATTTATGATCCTGTATTGGTCTGACCAAAAGTCTTGTTGCTCCTGCCATCGAACTTCACTAATTCCCACTATATCTAACTTTAACATATACATTTCTCTTTTTAAATTTTCTAACCTACCTGCCCGATTAAGGGGTCTGACATTCCACGCTCCGATCCGTAGAACGCCAGTTTTCTTTCTTCTGATAACGACGTCCTCTTGAGTAGTCCCCGTCCGGAGATCCGAATGGGGGACTATTTTACCTCCGGAATATTTTACCCAAGAGGATGCCATCATCATTTAACCATACAATAAAGCTGCATGCCCTCGGGGAAATTTACGGCTGTAGTTTCCCTTTGCGTTCAGCCGTTCACAGTACCAGCACAGCAAGGCCGTTTTGGTTGGTGTTACAAGGCCAGATCAGTAAATCATCCAGACCATTGCCCCTGCAACTACTGAAAAGGCTGCTGCCCATCTTCAGGAACCACACGTTTGTCTGGCCTCAGTGAAAATTCTTTCTTAAGGCCCATATCAACTTAAGACAATAGAGGTATCAGACTAACAATACATTGACCACATACACAAATTATTTTAACAAAATAACCATTATATTTTTCGTGTTTTAAGTACAACTTACATTATCAGCTGGTACAGCAAGATGAGCTTTACACAAGAACGTCCTCTTAGGTCCGAATCCAAGCAGATAAGTAAGCGAAAGACAGAGGAAAGATAGTTCATGCATAGAAGCCCAGGAGTTCATGGAATAACATGTCCATTGTAGTTCTGTCTCTTCTTCTTTGGCGTACTTGTCGATTATTTATAAAATTTATCGTAATACTTAGTCTACATTTTTTTAAACCCCAGTCCACCCACGAGAAACAGTACAAACTGTGTTCTTGTAAGAAGAAGGAACCTCTTTCATTCATTATTACGAAAAAAGGCGATATTTTCACATGATTTTCCCATAAAAGAAATTAATCTCTTCAAGTTTCGTACGAAATATATTACAAGGGAAGGATCCCCGCTAGAAAGGATAAAGCCTGATCAAAATAACTTAGTTCATAAGTCAGTAAAGCATTGCGTTTGTATACAATCCAACTTTCAACTTTAACATGTCTTACGAATACTACAGTGCACGTAGCTGACGAAATACATCTACATCTACATCCATACTCCGCAAGCCACCTGACGGTGTGTGGTGGAGGGTACCCTGAGTACCTCTATCGGTTCTCCCTTCTATTCGTCTCGTATTGTTCGTGGAAAGAAGGATTGACGGTACGCTTCTGTGTGGGCTCTAATCTCTCTGATCTTATCCTCATGGTCTCTTCGCGAGATATACGTAGGAGGGAGCAATATACTGCTTGACTCTTCGGTGAAGGTATGTTCTCGAAACTTTAACAAAAGCCCGTACCGAGCTACTGAGCGTCTCTCCTGCAGAGTCTTCCATTGGAGTTTATCTATCATCTCCGTAACGCTTTCGCGATTACTAAATGACCCTGTAACGAAGCGCGCTGCTCTCCGTTGGATCTTCTCTATCTCTTCTATCAACCCCATCTGGTACGGATCCCACACTTCTGAGCAGTATTCAAGCAGAGAGTGAATCGTGTCGAGCCATACCGAACCCGCCAGAAGACGAAAAAATTCCCTTCCATACAATGGTTACACAGATTAGCACAGTGGTAAGAGAATATATAGATCACAAATAGGGACCGTCACTTGCCGCTGTACTCTGAGGTGACAAAGGTCATGAGACACGTCCTTTTGCGCTGCGTAGTGCAGCAACTCGACTTAGCAGGGACTCAACAAGTCATTAAAAGTCCCACTTCAGAAACAGTGAGCCATGCTGTCCATAACTGCGTGTTGCCGGTACAGGATTTTGTGCAAGAACTGACTTCTCGATTTTGCCCCGTAAATGTTCAGTGGGATTCACGTCGGGAGACCAGGACGGCGAAATTCCCTCCAAATGTCCAGGATGTTCTTCAAACCAGTCGCCAGAAACTGTGGCTCGGTGATTCAGCACAATGTTATACATAAGAATTCCGTATTTGTTTGGGAACATGAACCCCATAAATACTTGTAAATGGTCTCCAATTGGCCGAACGTAACCATTTCCAGCCTATAATCTGTTAAGCTGGACCAAAGAGCCCAGTACATTCCTTGTAAACATAAAACACATCATTGTGGAGCGACCATCAGCTTGCACAGTGCCTTATTGATAAGTTAGGTCTATGCGTTCGTAGGGTCTACGCCACATTCGAACACTACCATCAGCCATTACCACGTGAAACCAGGATTCATCTCACCAAGCCACGGTTTCCTAACAGACTAGCGTCCAACGATATGGTCACGAGCCCGTCAGAGCCTCTGCAGACGATGTGCTGTCAGTAATGGCCCTCGCGTTTGTCGCTTGCTGCCGTAGTCCATTAACGCCAAATTTAGCCGCACAGTCCTAACGGATACGTGGGTCGTACGGCCCACATTGATTTCTGTGGTCATTTCACGCAGTGTTTCTTGCCTGTTAGCTCAAACGTCGCTGTTCTCGGTCGTTAAGTGAAGGCCGTCGGCCACTGTCTTGTCCATCTGTATTCCAGACACACTCTTGACACTGTAGATGCCGGAATATTGAATTCCCTAACGATTTCCGAAATGGAATGTCCCGTACGACTGGCTCCAACAACCAATTCACGTTCAAAGTCTCTTAATCCTCGTCGTGCGGTCATGATCACGTCGGAAACCGTTTTATATACGAGGCGTGTTTTTTAAGTAAGTACCGTTTTGAAATTTAAAAAAAAGAGACGTACTAAGATATCTCAATAATTTTATTTTTACATGAAAGCCTGTACCTTAATCTAATTTTCTACATAATGTCCGTCAATATTGAGGCACTTGTCATAACGTTGTACCAGCGTTTGAATACCCTCCTCATAGAAGTCTGCCGCCTGACTTGTTAACCACTGCATCACTACTGTTTTGACTTCGTTATCATCTTGAAAGCGCTGACCGCCCAGGTGTTTCTTCAAGTGCAGGAACAGATCGTAGTAACAGGGCGCAAGATCGGGGCTGTACGGAAGATGATCTAGAGTTTCCCATCGAAAAGATGTGATGAGATCTTTGGTCTGATTCGGCACATGCGGACGGGCATTGTCTTGCAGCAAAACGATGCCCTTGCTCAACTTCCATGGACTGTTGCTTTGATTCTGGTGTGACGTAGGCCACCCATGTTTCATCGCCCGTAACAATTTGGCTTAAGAAATCATCACCGTCGTTGTGGTACCGCTCAAGGAAAGTCAATGCACTGTCTAAACGTTTGGTTTTGTATACATCCGTCAACATTTTCGGTACCTAACGTGCGCACAATTTTCGGTAATTCAAGTGCTCGGTCACAATGCCATACAAAACACTACGAGAAACATTAGGAAAGTCATCCCGCAAGTAGGAAATCGTAAAGTGTCTGTTTTCTCTCACTTTATTGTCCACTTCCTGCACCAAACTTTCATTAACGACCGAAGGACGCCCACTCCGTTGTTCATCATGCTCATTTGTGCGGCCATATTTAAATGCTCTCACCCATTTTCTTACCATTCCATCACCCATAATGCTTTCTCCGTAAACTGCACAGATCTCACGACGAATATCGATCGCTTTTAGGCCTAAGAAATCTTATAACAGCCCGTACTTCACAGTCGGCGGGACTCACGATTATTGGAGGCATCTTAAACACTCAGTACATAAAGTAAACATGAAGAATCAGTCTTTAATGGTGTCAGTGCGTAGATTAAGGTACAGGCTTTCATGTAAAAATAAAATTGTTGAGGTATCCTAGCATGTCTTTTTTTAATTTCAAAGCGGTGCTTACTTAACACGCCTCGTAAATCAGCTGAGTACAAATCACAGCTCCGCCACTTTACTGCTTTTATATGCCTTGTGTACGCTGTACTAACATCATCCACATATGTACGTGTTTCTATCCCATGACTTTTGCCACCTGAGTATGTCCGATGGGCCAGCTTTGAGCATTTTTTTTCCCATTTCATTTTCGAAGCTACGTAAGCTCATAATGAGATTTTCACTCTGCAGCCGAGTGTGCGCTGATATGAAACTTCCTGGCAGATTAAAGGTTCGCAGGAGAACTTCTGTAAAGTTTGGAAGGTAGGAGACGAGATACTGGCAGAAGTAAGGCTGTGAGGACCGGGCCTGAGTCGTGCTTCGGTAGCTCAGACGGTAGAGCACTTGCCCGCTAAAGGCAAAGATCCCGAGTTCGAGTCTCGGTCGGGCACACAGTTTTAATCTGCCAGGAAGTTTCATACCTAAGCTCATGTATTCACTCGCCACTGAACCTTTTAGTCTTTTTTTATTTGTTTCAATGTGAGTATTACTCTGACGAGTGATTTTCTATGACTCCGACGATATTTACGGATCATGTGAGAAGACATTCTTCATTATTTTCTACATATAAATAAAAAAAAATTGTATTTATTTGTGTTATGGTCAACTGACCAATCGTTGATCACCTCCAGGTTTCCCAGCAGTTCATTACCGGGCTTTGGCGTTGCAGCTTTCCTACAACTTACTTCCAGACACTTTTTTTTTTCACTAGCTACTTATATTTTATGACCCACCGTCTAATTTCTTATGGTGGGTCGTGTGTTGCCACTTAGCCGCTGTGACTGGGTCCGGGGTCCGGTGTGACTGAAAGTAACACCACCCCGGCTACCGTCCCCACTCACATCGTTGTTCGTGTCCCGCCACGTGGAGGCGGGCTCTATTTGGTTAGATTCATTTGATATCTTTTTTTTGTGCAGCATTAGAAAAACTTATAACTAATACAAAATCAAGTGAGATATTAATAAACAAAACGAAATTAAATATTTAGAAAGATGGAGGGAAGAGAATTGAATACAGAAGAGATAGGTATAATATTGCCCGTCACCTGGTTGTGGGCGGCGGCCCAGGTCTTGGAATGACCCTCAAGACGCTGACCATCACTCACCATGCCTTTAACATCTACCATCCTAAAAACTAACTTAACTAGAAGATATTAGGGTACGTTAAGGCTAGAAACTAAAACTAAGACCTCCATGTCCAGCCTGCTAAACTATTTACGATGTACAATAGTGAGGTATCTGATTTTGTGCTTGGCTCAAAGTTGCTAATGAAAGGGTACTTGTGGTAAAAGTAATAAGGTAATGACGCTAACGGTTTGTGTTGAGCCTACAGGGCTCCTAGTAGAGTACATCAGGCGCAAGCACCTCCCGGCCCCGCCGACAACACGACCTGAACGGTGGTTTTCCCCGATCTACCATAGGTATCCGTCGGGTTGGGCTCAAAAGAGAGGAACCACAATTAAGATCCTTCCATCCAGGCCGTGCGCCGCCTCTTACCAGGGGGCGTAGGTCCCTTGAAGAGGTGCCTAACTTTAAGCTTCAGACCAGAAGTTGTTAGAGTAGTGGAGGTTGAGGTATAGGCTGTGTAGATTGGTTGTACAAACAATTCACGCTGAGCCAATGAGACTTACAATGATACGTGATGTGGCAGTTAGCACCTTCCGGCCCCGCCAGCATCATAGCCTGAACGGTGGTTTTCCCCGATCTACCATAGGTATCCGTCGGGTTGGGCTCAAAAGAGAGGGACCACAATTAAGATCCTTCCATCCAGACTGTGCGCTTCCAGACAGCAACAAAGTCCACGAGACATTGTCTACAAACATTATCGTTCAGAGCGCTAGTTTCCTTGTTTTGCAGTCGTTATATAAAGGGCTGCCAGACGCACCAGTACGTCGCTGCAGCTCGGCAAACAGCTAGAGAAGGCTGGACACTTTCTTCGCCCTTCGGTCCGCGCGGCCGTTTCCTACGCTTTCGCGGAGAACGACGTGCAATTAGCCGCGCGGAAGCCGGCGCTCGGGCCCGGGGCGCGCCGGTCTCAGCGAAAGCCGGCCGGGCCGCGGGCTGCGGGCAGCCGCCCGAGATCAACAATTGGTCCTCCGCCGGCGTTTCGCAAGCGCGGCCGCGGCCGTCCTCAGGCTGCTGCTTTCTACGGCGCTTGCGAAACGCAGCAGAGCGTCCGTAGCGTCGTGTGCACGCTGCCCCATTACCCGCGCGCTCCGGCTTAACCAGCCCACAGCCGTAATGCGGGCCATTGATAGATGCTCCGCTGTTCGTCACAGTGAGCGAGCACGGCCGGGGCGCGTCCCACACTGCTCTCTGCTCTCCGTGTCGCAACGGCCGCCGTCTCCGGGGCGCAGCTGCGCCTCTGGCACACCTGCCGGAAGGAACGTCGAAGTCATCAAGAGCCCGAAGCGGCGATTCTCGCAGGTATTAAAATCCTGTAGAGTAAGCCGTAAAACAGTCCTTTGCAGGGGTTTCCCCTTCTATGCTGAAATCTGAAGGGTAAGGCTGAACTCCTCCCAATACATTACAATGAAATGAAAACATTTAGCTGCTTACAGGCGTTGACATACGTCAACGGGGACAGATGAAAATGTGGGACCCGACCGGGACTCGAACTCGGGATCTCCTGCTTGCATGGCAGACGCTCTATCCATCTTTTTTTTTTTAATTTTTTTTATAAAGGAACCGCTGCAGGTGCAGGGCGACGGGTAGGGCAGGGGTCGACACCCGATGCCTGGCCATCCCGCCGCCACGCCCAAGCAACGTGTTCGAGTTCGAGGATCGAAGGATCAGGAAGAGGATGTAGTGGGTTTGTCGATGTTGTTTTATTTATTTATTTCTTCAATTTTTTTAGAACATTTTTAATTGTTTTTTTATATAAATTTTCATTTCGTATTGTGTTCTAGATTTATTTTTGTTCCATTACAAAGAAAGATCCTACAACTGCCGTAGCCGAACGTCCGAGTCGTCTTCTCGCCAGTTGGTATGGGTTTCCCCCTATTCCGTCCATAGAGGATCAATATGCTCCAGGATTCTTCTTCATTTTCAGCGTCTCATACCCGGAATGCCCCAGTGAGCAGGAGGATCCGCAAATAATGAACCTAAATAATTTGCGAAACGAGTTCTGTGCTTCGGGTGGCGGCTGAAAGCTGCATGTGTCGTCATCAGTAGGGACCAAAAGTCGAGTGTGCCTTTGGGAGCATCGCGAAATATGTAGTAAAGGGCCATGCCTTTTAGCCAGTTAACGGCGTTCGTCCTGGTTGATGGAAAGTATACTCCGTCGGGGCGCAATGTATCATCAGGGGAGATAGACTCCGGCAATCGCCGCAAGAGTAATGCCAGCATGCGCTGCGTCAGTAGCCAGCACTCGCTGGTCGCGGCACAAGTCAGACGGTGTGCATCCGAGTCAACGACTGAGCATGTCGGACACAAGGGGTCGTCCGTCAGATGAATGGAATGTAGCCTCTGACGAGTAGCGAACTTCCCATTCACAACCACGTACCACAATGAACGCGCCGTCGTAGGTAGAAAAGGAGTGTGTACCGCTCGCCACACAGTGTTCCAGGCAACTTCAGGATGTCTGTGGATCCATCTGACCCACCGAGGACACAGAGGATAGCGCGACTGAAGCGATTTGTCTCTGGCACGCCTCCAGGGAAACCCACATTCTCAACGTATTGTCCCGCACTACATTCGCAGTGCTCCCGCCCATTGTGCTCATTACCCCCGGCGCGTTGCCGATTCCCGTAAGAGTTCGGGCACTGTTTGTGCATTCGCACAGAAGAAGAAGATGGTCAAGTGTCCGGTGAGCCTTAACTATATATAGATACTAAAATGGTTTCTGTTCTTTCGGACATGTCCGAAAGAACAGATAACATCGGTGACCCCGCAGCTCGTTAGAATGAAAAAATTACAATGAAATGAACACCCATACCTGCTTACAGGCGTTGACATACGTCAACGGGGACAGATGAAAATGTGTGCCCCGACCGGGACTCGAACCCGGGATCTACTGCTTACATGGTAGACGCTCTATCCATCTGAACCACCGAGTACACAGAGGACAGCGCGACTGCAGGGATTTATCTCTGGCACGCCTTCCGCGAAAGAACAGATACCGTCTTAGTATATATATAGTTAAGGCTCACCGGCCACTTGACCATCTTCTTCTTCTGTGCGAATGCACAAACAGTGCCCGAACTCTTACGGGAATCGGCAACACGTCGTGGGTAATGAGTATAAAGGGCGGGGGCACTACGAATGTAGTGCGGGACAATACATTGAGAATGTGGGTTTCGCGGGAGGCGTGCCAGAGATAAATCCCCGCAGGCGTGCTATACTCTGTGTCCTCGGTGCCTCAGATGGGTAGAGCTTCTGCCATGTAAGCAGGAGATCCCGGCTTCGAGTCCCGGTCGGGGCGCACATTTTCATCTGTCCCCGTTGACGTATGTCAACGCCTGTAAGCAGCTAAGGGTGTTCATTTCATTGTAATTTTTTCATTCTAACGAGCTGCGGGGTCACCGATGGTATCTGTTCTTTCGGACATGTCCGAAGGAACAGATACTATCTTAGTATATCCTCCCAATACAGTTCAGAGGTTCATCAGGATGATTTGCCAAGTGTTTCGATAGGATGTCTAGAGCATCCTTCCTTCTTTGTAACGTACTGCTGCTCCACGAATAAGTATAGGAACGAATTTGGAGAATTCTTAAAAATTGTTTGCGGCTATGACCGGCAAGTATAAGTAAAGGGACAAATGGACACATCGAGTAGCCTGCAGTGGCACTGTTGTTACCAGGCAGGTTTACGACGCTCCTCGCAGGCGAGAAAGCGCGGCCTCGCGGGCGCGATAAACAAGTGTGGAGACGGGTGTGCAGTAATGAGGCGCAACAAGGGGCACCGATGTGCTGTGGAAAAGTTCAAGTTTAAGTTGCAACAGCGCCTAGCAACCTGTATGTGGAGGCCGAAGCGGGATAGAAAAATCTGACACTATCTTTATTATGGATCACTCGACCATCCAGAGGGACATCAGCGGCGTAGGAAAGAAGTATAAATAAGGGACCCCAGAGGCTCAAGACAAGCAGTTGTGCCTCCATTCTGTTCGTGTGGAAGTAGAGAAAGTGACGATTGTTTAAATTGCCGGCCAACGACAACGACTGTTTGGTGATGCGTTTCAGCAGCCGATTGGGCCGGGCCGTTCTATCGACCGCCGAGCTCTGCTGTGGTGAGGGGGACCCGAAACTTGTCGCTGCACGGGTGCAGGGATCACGCAGGCGGCCAGCTTCATCTCGCTTGGTGACGTCATCCAACGGACTGTAAGCTGCCATGTGCGACGGCCGAGGCAGGGAGCGATCTTGAGGCCTCCAGGATCGAAGGCTGTCCACAATCTCCGACATGGTCGCCCTGGGCGGGCGAATGGAGCTGCCCAAGCTCTGCTACGACGACGGCTGCTGGCTCATACCCTATGGTAACCACGAGTAGTGCTTGACGGAATACCCGGCCGCGCTCCAGACGGCAGGTGCAGGGCTTTTGGGTCAGCCCACACACGATGCCGGCCCGAACGAGGACAGGGGCTTTTACGTCGCGCGAGCGGAGTGGCCGAGTGCCGTAACAGCAGATTCGGGCGCTGGCGTTTGCAATGATACACACAGACACACGCCGTGCTACTGACATCTGGATCAGCAGAGATACTTTGTATTCTTTGGCAGAATAAAAGACAGTAGAATAGTTGCCTTAGTATCTCTGCACGCCTTGGCGTGTTTCACTCCTCTCTCCCAAACCGTATCACTCAGTCATCCTGGCGTATTACGGCCCCTGAGACCAGGGGGTCGTAACTGTATTAACCAAATCCTGTCACGGTCGCCAAGTGCAAAATCCCTACCTTCTTTACACATGCACAGGGATTTCCAAAAAGTTTTCCATATTTTGAGATAATGGCAGTGTGGGCCAAAAAAAGTGAAAAATATCTTGTAAACATGGGATCTGAAATGCATACCTTACGTGCCGTAAGAGCTATAGCACTTGGTCATCCTCGCTGCTGTTAAATACATCTCTTCCACAGCAAAATCTTTGCGGTTACGTATGTCCTACAGAATGCAGTAAACAAATGAAGACACATTCCTCATATTGTCCTTAGATACAGCATTCAGTAAACAGTGGTCCGTGTTGTTACTTTAATTGGTATTCACAGTTCTGCATAAGTGCAGCGCACACGTTAATTCTAATGGAACCAGATTTTGTTTTGGTAAGGCTGTGAAACGTTGTAAATTGTTGTTTTATCTTTGCACTTCCCAGCATAAAGGAAGCCTATTACTACGCAGGGGAAGCGACAGACATGGCCTTCTGTTATGGTCTGGCAAATGGCAGCAACCGTTGAGCCAATGTCTTGTATGCTAAAAAATATCCGAAATTCAGAGTACCATCAACATCTTTTCGAGTGACTAGGAGACTCTGGTTTCGTAGCTATAATAACGGCGAATCGTGGCAGATCTCGGACCGTTTGAACTTCTGGTTTGGAGGGGCGAGTATTCCAACAAGAGGAAATAGATCGTGGAACTGATGTTCGTAGAGCTTCAGCATGTATCGGGGTTAGTCATCCTCTAGTCTGGGCAGTATTATAAGAAAAGTTGCTATACCCATATCGTTAGCAGCGCGTCCAAGCCCTTTGGTCACAAAATCAGCTTGCCAGGTTACGGTTCTGCCAATGGCCGTTGCAAAGATATGGTGAAGATGTACTTTTCACGACAAAGGTACTGTTCCCAAACGAAGTAGATACTGTCCCCAAACTAGGCTTGTTTCACATGAGATGGGTGGGCTGACACAAGTCGACAAGTGCAGGTCGTGTGTGATAGCGAGCAGAATAATTTACAGGGCCTGTTGTTTCACAGGAACATAATACGTTGGTATTTGTTTACTCATTTGTTTAGTGCATTCTGTAGCTCGTTCAGCAATAACAGCTTGTGGTAGAAGAGATATGTTTCACGGTAGAGAAGATGAACAAGTGCTCAAACATATTTAGTTGTCGATGAGTCCATGGTTATGTTACGCCTTTTGCACCACTTGTTAGCAGAAGACACAGTGGCTGCGCCAAGGACTGAGACGGTGTGGAGTTTTACAATAATTTATTGAACTTTCTTTACAATTTCTCCCTCGTCGTCGCTGCCCAGCCCTGCAGATCCCTCCACCTGGCTTCTGCTGTGTAGATTCTCCGACAATGCGCGCAACGCGCACCGCTGGTCGCACTCGGGAGCCTCAGGCCACCAGTGCTCCGCTGAAGTCAGGATGCCCTGTGGTTGAGATGAACTCGTCGCCGCTCGGCAGCCGCGTCGCCGTGAGGTCAGCTGCCGACACCTGCTGCACCGGCGGCTGGGAAGCCGTCAGTCGCGATGTCCGCGAGGTCCCGTCATGGACGGACCACGCGCCGTGGGGCCGGGTTGCCGTGAAGTCCGAGCGTTAGTCCCCTCTGGCGCCTGTGACCGAGACCATGCTGCGGCCAGTCCTACTGGAAATTCTCGCTGTAGTTAGTCAGCCATGGTGCCGACCGGACTCGGGCCGACCTCCAGAGCTGAGGTTGACATCTGGCGGCGAACGGATGACTCCTGCAAGCTGGAACAGACTTCCAGAATCGTCACCTACGAAGACTGATCATTCGGATACGGACAACGTCCGTCCTCAGATCCGAACTGCTACCTAATGGCTTCTGTCTGTTGCTGCCTGCGCTCCACCATTTATATCTGGCAGGAGGACGTTTTTTACCCTCGGTGGTAGCTTTTTGTTATTACTCCCGCAGTATATTGCAGCATAACTTAGCGTGCTGGCCTCACTTCCCCTTACTCAGCACTCTTCAGGCTTCGCTCGGCACTCGATCTGTGTGTGTCCTTGCGTCACCCTGTTGGTAGACTGCTGCTGTCAACAAGGCTATCTGTGCCCGCCTACTTCGCAACGCTTCGGTCGCTGGCGTGTCTCTGTTTTGCCATTCTCCACTACGTGAAGCAACGCTTACTACATGTGGCCACAACAGTTACCTGTGTTCGAGAATTAACTGTGAATGGGCGTACTGAGTAGTCATCTATCCATGTTCGCAATAACACTCGCAAAGTAGAGAAGGGGTGGTTTAGCTATGATACTGAAATTGAGGAAACATGCTGTCACATGACTGGCTGGTGTTGAAGTTAGTATAAAATTGTTCGCACTATCAAGTTTCACGTTTATTTTTAGAGTACATGGATGGTATCTTCTCCATTCCATGCCTGCAATGGTTAGCAGATAATGATTGACTGATACGGCTTGTTTGAGTTGAGGGAAAAAGTTTTCGTGGATGGACGTCAACTTCTGGGTGTTGCCAGCAACAAAACAGTGATCGCATACATGAGTGCAATATGAGGAATGAGTCGAAAGGGGACGCATAATCGTCAGCTATCCCGTCTGCGCCTGCATCTCGTGGTCGTGCGGTAGCGTTCTCGCGTCCCACGCCCGGGTTCCCGGGTTCGATTCCCGGCGGGGTCAGGGATTTTCTCTGCCTCGTGATGGCTGGGTGTTGTGTGCTGTCCTTAGGTTAGTTAGGTTTAAGTAGTTCAAAGTTCTAGGGGGCTGATGACCGTAGCAGTTAAGTCCCATAGTGCTCAGAGCCATTTGAACCATTTTTTATTCCGTCTGCATGAGAGACGGACTGCAGTCTGCAGACCTACGCCCGAACCGTAAAAGTCTTCTACTTTCGTTATGTTGTAAGTGGTTTTTTATTTAACATAAGAAGATGTGTGGCGTGTAATTGTAGTTGCAGTAATAAAATAATTTACACCACGCGATGTCTAGTTTTTTGTGAGAGGCCGTGTATCAGGGCATCTTGATGTTAGTTTAGAACATGAGATAGGCATGGAACTCGTGGCAGAAAAACGAACTGTTTGGCGTTGTTTAAAAGCGTGTTAGAAAACAGTGTTTGAGACAACTAAATAGGACCAGAAGGAGCGTGTAATACGCTAATTCACCTAGATTATAGGTGATCAAACTTTAAAGTGGCCTCGGCGGTGTCTATATATTTAATTGAATCGTGTCCTGCATACAGCAGCAGAAGGAGTAGCAGTTTGGGATGAGAGCAGGTGAGGAAGGGGCTACACCGTTAGCCGGCCGGTGTGGCCGTGCGGTTAAAGGCGCTGCAGTCTGGAACCGCAAGACCGCTACGGTCGCAGGTTCGAATCCTGCCTCGGGCATGGATGTTTGTGATGTCCTTAGGTTAGTTAGGTTTAACTAGTTCTAAGTTCTAGGGGACTAATGACCTCAGCAGTTGAGTCCCATAGTGCTCAGAGCCATTTGAACCATTTTGCTACACCGTTAGGAATGCTTGGATGGCTGCACGCTACGCTATTGTTTGAAGTGTCGTGAAATCTGTTTCCCCGCGCTCGAGGCAGACCGCAGCTATGTGTCATTGCGCCAGTATCGGTGCCTTGGTGACTTCTAATTCGTATGAGCTTTTAGAGTTCGCAATTTGTATCTGTTGGGCTGACTGATTTGAATGGACGTGGATCTGTAGTACATCTATGTAGTTTGGGGACGTACGAAATTGCGTACATTTCCACCGAATGGTCAAAACACGGTCCTGTTGCAGTAATTCAGGTCGTTCTGTTTCTACAGAGGTTGCCGAAGGTGGTGGATATGTCTTTCTCCGACTTCTGCTCAGTTCGAACTTAAATTGGAATGAGCACTTGTGGAAAGGAGTAGAAATGGGTGCAACTGCAAGATGTGTAGGGTGTGATTAAAACGAGGTTGTAATTTTGGTGTAGCAGACAGGTTCGAGGAAGGTGACTCGTTTAGAGATATGAGAGTGCGTGAAATATGATTGACTTGTGGGTGTGAGCCTGGTGGTGGTGGTGTGTTGGGGCTTATGGGCGCTCAACATCGAGGTCATCAGCGCCCTGACACACATTAAAAGGAACGAATGTGGACAGACCTAAGAAAACTAAAGCACACACTCAAAGAAAGCAGGAAAAGAAGGAAAATGCTACATAAGAAAGTAAAACCTAAGGAAAGGGAAACATAGCAACAAGAATGTCACAGGAAATTGTTATTGGCTGGCCACTTACATAAAATATGGGCGAGCTTGTCACACAGTGAGCAAATTAAAATCCTCTCCCTAAAATCTTTGTAAAAACATTTGACAGGGCACAGAACTTTAAAACTTTAACCACATTCGTCCGAGTGTTGCCTAAAAGAGATGGCAGGTCCGCTGGCAAGTCAGCCGCGACCCGCTGGTCAGAAAATAAAACGCAATCCAATAAAACGTGGCGCACAGTGACCTGGACGCCGCAAGCACCACACATTGGAGGGTCCTCTCGCCGGAGCAGGAAGCCGTGCGTCATAGGGCTGTGGCCTATTCGAAGCCGAGTGAGGAGAACCTCGTCCCGTCGATGGGGCTGAAAGGAAGTACACCACACACGCGTTGTGGGCTTGACTATACGGAGCTTATTGTCAGTCACTTCCAGCCACTCATCCTCCCACCGACGCATGACCCGTGAGCTCAACAGCGAGGTGAGTGCGTGCAAGGGGATAGCACACTGAGATACTTGTGGGGCGAGACACGCCTCCTTGGCTGCGAGATCTGCCCTTTCATTCCCAGCAATGCCGACATGCCCCGGAACCCAGCAGAAAGCTACAACCTTCCCCAGTCGCTGTAGTCGGAGGAGGGCATCCTGGATGGTCTGGACAATTTTGTCTGCCGGATACAAACGTTGCAATGAGTGAAGGGCACTGAGTGAATCGGAACAGACAAGAAATGTAGGAGAGGAAGAATGTCTCATGTGCTCCAGTGCCCGCAAGATCGCAAACAATTCTGCATCAAAGACAGTAAAAGTCTGAGACAGTCGGACCTTGAGGACACGATATGGAAAAACAACTGAGCAACCAACAGAATCCCCTTGTTTCGACCCATCCGTAAAAACAGCTACATAGTCGTGGTGCTCAGATAAAATGGCAGAAAATGCTGCATTAAAAACGGTGGCAGGAGTGCAATCTCTCTTGTACTGCAGTAACCAGTGTGGCAGGCGGTTCAAACCTTGGATTTGTGGTTGTACAGACTCCACACCGAGGGACTCTAGTACACGTTGCACACGGATCCCAAATGGCAACGTAGCCCGGGGACGGCGGGAAAAAAGGCGGTCCAGAGGTGGGTGGGCAACAAGATGGTGAGCAGGCGATCTGGGAGCTGCAAGAAACTTACAAGCCTGGCGCACAAGCAGGAGCTGTCGGCGGACGGTAAGTGGCGGTTCGCCAGACTCAGCACAGAGGCTGGGTACGGGACTGGTCCGATAAGCACCCGTGGCCAGTCGGATCCCAGCATGGTGAACAGCGTCAAGGATCCGCAAATAAGATGGCCTCGCTGACCCATATACTGTGCACCCATAGTCCAGCCGTGAACGCACAAAAGCTCCATAAAACTGCAGGAGACGCGCCCTGTCCGCGCCCCAAGACCTGTGGCTGAGGCACTTGAGGATGTTCAGTGTGAGCCTCTGCAAGTATGTGTTTGAATGGACGTAATTTCTAACATATAGCGTAAAGTTACAGATCTGAGAAGTTAGTGTATATTTTTCTTCTTACGACCTCAATCAGCACATCATCTATTCTACTACTACTGTCTGTCGTCGCCTATAACTCGGTGGATATATCGCGGAACGTCTGATATGATGTCGAGACAGAGTGCGTTGCAAATACTAAAGAATTGTCTAGTTGGGTGCGGTGTGATGAGTCGCAAATACCGCGTACATACCACGTTCCATAGCTGAATCACTTTCTACGTTCAGTGATTTTATCCCGAGGTTGCATCGCTGGCTGTTAATAGACACATTTCTAAGATCACCGTCACAGTATTTGTTTAAAAAGCACCAACTCGTTCAGAGGTAATGTCGTACGTCGGTTCGTAATGGGGGTATAGGTTTTAGCTGGTATACTTGTGTGCACCAGTAGAACCAAGACCGATTGTGACAGTAACATGCAGTAGTTGTTGGGGTCGTGTTTTTTCTTTAACATCTGCTCGATTACGTCTATGACATAGTGGTATGACTCGCAGGAAGAACGTAAGAGACATGTACACCCATAGTTCATTTTCGATCAGTATTATTTCGTATCGTATGCATCCAGTTATTGATGAGGTAATATTGTATTTAGTATTAGTGCTGGGAGTGTGATATGTTCACATTTGAGCATCAGTTTTATTAAGTATATGTGTTTGTGTAAAGGAAATGTCTCTTTCGTGTTGTAGGGAGGGTATGGATTTGACTTGGAGTACTGTGATAGCGAAGGGAAGAGTATGTCTAGTCGTAAGGAAACTACAGGTATTTCCAGAAGCACCGCGGAAAACAGAGAGTACTTCTAGTCGAAAGGAAGGTACAGGTATTTCCAGAGCCGCAGTGGTCAACAGAGTGTATTTCCCATGCTTCGCTCATTTCCGAATACCGTTCAGCTGAGACGGCGATCGAAACATTTAATTGTAAGTATAATGATAAACATATATGCGACCAGTTTTTCGGAATGAACCCGTGTATGAAACGTCCGTGATGGTAATGATCCACGTTTCCTGTTAACAGCAGGTTCGCCGGTTGGGATTAGCCGAGCGGTCTAAGGGCGCTGCAGTCATGGACTGTGCGGCTGGTCCCGGCGGAAGTTCGAGTCCTCCCTCGGGCATGGGTGTGTGTGTTTGTCTTTATGGTAATTTAGGTTAAGTAGTGTGTAAGCTTAGGGACTGATGACCTTAGCAGTTAAGTCCCGTGACATATCACACACATTTTTTTGAACAGCAGCTTCCGTGCGAATGTAGGGTCTGTTAGATTGTAGGAATGTATATGAGCTAACTTTGCCCTTGTCTAGACGGCCAGATAGCGAACTAATGCTTAGTATATGTTCGGCTGCTTTCGTGATCGAGAGGAACTTTGAGAAGATGGTACGATTGCGATGGAGTGTTATTCCCGCCCACATAAATTGTTAGGTTGACTGTTTGTGCAATTTCGGGTCTTTATTTAGTTGAGAGAAGATCGAATGTGGTGTGTGGAAGATACGTTTACCTGTTCTCTAAACGTGGGAAGAACCTTAGTTGGCTTGTAAATTATATGGATGATTTGGAGTATGTTAGATGAGCGAGACTGGTATTCGCAGTTGGAAGTATGATTTTTCATATGTTTGTTTCTAGTTACTCAATGGTCTAGAGGACATAAGAGCCTTCAACATCGCAGCGCGTCAGCAATCGTCAGTTAATATATTAAGTTTATGGCGGTTATTGAGTTTATAGCGGGCCATGGGCCATCGAACATAGGCCGGTGTGAGGTGGAGGTTACACCATTAAGTTAAGTAGTGGTTTAGACTTTGTACACATGTACTGTTTGTGTTTTCCCTTTTATTCGTTTATAAATGTATAGCTATTGTGTTCTTTTAATCATTGACAAAGGTCTTCTTAGCCACTTGTGGGTTTTATTGTTCTGAAGAAGGTGTAGTTATCTACGCCGAAACCTAGGTTAACACTAGGTGCTTTTTACGCAATCGAGGCGGGTTTCTGGTTTTTTTAATGTAGTCTAGAGGACGCTCCACGTAGTTAAAGTTTCGTGTTTGTAGAGAAATGATTTCGAGTCTATATGTCGGGAGTTATGTTGCGTTAGCTATCGGGAGCATAGCGAAAATGATATAATATTATGGCGAAAATAGGTGTGTTCTTGTAATCCCCGAGTCTGGAGATGTGCCTAGTAAAGCGAGCAGGCAAGGAAGCAGAGACAGTAACACGATTTTGGCGAGGTGAAACGATCGCTAATTTGTAGAACAGCTCTGAGACTGATGTAAAAGGGATGATTTTTTTATGATGTGGGATGTGAACTGTATTTTTACTAGATCGACAAGATACTCCATGATATATTGCTGGGATGGTGATCTGTTTCACGCTCCAATATTCTTGTGAGTCTGGTAGGTATTTGATAATGGGGAGAAAATTTTGCGGGTTTAACTGTGAATGCAATTTAGCATTCTGTGTAATATAAGGGCTGAAAGCACCAGATAGAATAGGTGGGTTGTGCTTCGATACCGGTTGATTAAATAATTGGTCGTGTAAATTCGATAAGAGCAACTAAGAATGCGCCATCGTTTGTGCTGGGATATAGGGGTTTGTACATAGCGGAGGGAACGTTGCATATGTTGAAATCTGGAGGGGAAAGACGTTAAGATCGATGGGGTGAGTGCATTAAATGTTATTTTCGTAAGGAGGTTCTGTTAGAGTTGGAATTTCCGTGGCTGGTCGGAGTGGCCGAGCGGTTCTGGGCTCTACAGTCTGGAACCGTGCGTCCGCTACGGTCGCAGGTTCGAATCCTGCCTCGGGCATGGATGTGTGTGATGTCCTTAGGTTAGTTAGGTTTAAGTAGTTCTAAGTTCTAGGGGACTGATGACCTCAGAAGTTAAGTCCCATAGTGCTCAGAGCCATTTGATCCATTTAAATTTCCCTGCATACAAGGTGGGACATATAGAAAGCTAGAGTTCACTATACCTGGGAGAATATACAGTTCTGGAGAGGTAGAGATATTTTTTTAAAAAAAGCATGGTGATGTAAGAATAAGACTGGGAACGTTGTTACATGGCGAACTGCGACGCGGATGTTTCGCCTGGAGACGCAGCGTTTGCCATGCTGTGGCAGGCAAACACAGCTGAACACGTAATACATGTTCCGGTAGATGGAAGAATGCTGCGTTATTCTGTCATCCGCGGTAAAGACAATGCTGGCCAGAGGTGTCTCGAGTATGGGTGTGCGCCTTGGAGTTCTGTGACGTGGGTATAAGGGACACTGTATAGAGGCAACTTTCGAATGCGTTCGGGGGCAGCTCGCGGCTGCGCTCCCACCCGATCACGTCAGCACGTGTGTCTAGGTGATCACGTATTTGGATAGGAATTTCTCGGAAATAATGAATGAATGAGATGCCGCCGCTTGCGGGACGCGGGCGGGTCCGTGCGTGGTTTGTCAGTTGACGGCTGCGCCACGTCGATGGGCTGTCTGTGCACTCTGCTGGACAGGGGTTGGCGGAGGGTTCTTGCAGGCGTTGATTGAGTTATTTTACAAGTAGGTGTGTAGGCTGTGCTATGACTTATTTGGACAGTTTATGAGTACTGAGAGTGTCTATACATATCTGTGCTGAATTATTTAGGAGGAATGTGAATGTCTGTTATTAAATTATTTGCGTAAATTTTAGGAGTTTTTGCGTGTCTGTAGAGTGTGTATTGTGAGCGCAAGGATAAGATGGAGAGTGTTTTGCCTCAGTGTGATAAATATATTAGATGTCTAAATAAAATGTTCGAAAGTAAATAGAGTGGACTGCTCCCTTACTCTCCCCAGCAACGTAGTGAAGCCTGAGTAGTTTTAGCATAATTTTCGCCCTTACAGACCACAATCTGGGATTAGGCCATAGGAGGGATGAAAGTACGATCTGATGGCAGTAATGTGTACTATGTTAGTTGGACAGTAAACCTCGTGGTGGAGACACGGCCTGGAAAATAAATACTTGTCTTCATATCGGTTTTCCCGTCATTTTGCCACCCCATCTTGGATGAAGTCATGCGCTGTGCATGTTAGTACACGTTGGTACAGGTTAGTGCGCATTAGTGAGGTTAGTACACGTTAGCCCAGGGTCGGTAAGGGGGCTTGGTGCTGGGTTGAGGATCGTGGTAGAGACTTTAAATATTTGATTCCAAGTCCAGGTGGTTGTGGCATTGGTGAAAATGGATTCCAAGTCCTAGGTTCAAGGAAGTCGAATCATGTGACTAATGCAGCAGCCAATAGGAGTGCAGCATTCTAGGGGTGGGGGGGGGGGGTGCTTTGTCACGGATGAACACCGTGCTGATAGCGGGAAAATGTCGAACTTCTCATTTGATAACTGAATATTAAATTTTTATATTGACTTATTGAAAATGATTAAAACTGAAATGGAATTAGGTACTTAGGTAATTGATAGGTTAGATGCGCGATGTGGGTGTTTGTTTAGTTAGCATATTTAGAGAAGACTATGTACAGTGCGTGTATGGAGGTGGCTGCCGAGTGTGTTTGACGTACGCGGTCGGACATTCGTGGGCCAGTGGCGCGACGCGAGAGAGCTGACGATCTTGTGTCATCAGCTGACTTCACGGTAGCGTCCTCTGGTGGCCACGAAATGAACTAAGGCAGCTGGGCTTTTGAGCTCGCGGTGAGCAAATTGTATATGACCATCTGGAATACCGGTACTTACGTCATCACCTGACGTAAGGAGAGCGTCCTCTGGTGGCACCGATATTAACTCAGCCAGGTGGAGTCCAGACCCAGAGGAGAACACATCTGCTTGAAATTGGTTAAACAATAAAGATCTTTTTTCCCGGAATTTTCTTTGCTTAGTAGAGATAAGTGTCGTGTGACGCATTATGATGTTGGAATTTGAACTTCGCGCCATTTTTCTGGGTGAGGGGGACGTGGCAGTTACCCGACAAAATTCGAATTTCCACCAAATCCGCCATCTTGGATGACGTCATGGCCGCCATCTTGGATAACGGTACTTTGACCTGGTACGCAGGTTGTTCCAATACTATAATATATTTTGAATTTTTAGAAATATACCTTTCGTTCACATCTCCTTGAAATAAGAAATGTTATTTATCTCTAAGAAAGTTGCTAATCCTAGTCTTGGTTCATGTATAACCGAAAAGGCTGAAAAAGATGTAAGTTCATTCGATGACGGTGAGTGAGTGAAATTCATATAATGGCCGTAAATTACGGAACTTTTTTCAGTCGGTTGCCTCGAATTTAGTGAAACCAATCAAACAAGATGAGTGAGTGGAAACATTCATATAATTACCGCAGGCAAAATACCCTCAGACTTCAGTAAGAATGTAGTAATTTCAATTCCAAAGAAAATTACCGAATAATCGGTTTAATAAGTCGTGGTTGCATAATACTACCATAAATTCTTTACAGAAGAAGGAAAAACTGGTAGAAGCCGACCTCGGGGAAGATAAATTTGGTTTCCGGAGAAATGTAGGAACACGCAAGGTGACCCTAAGACTTATCTTAGACGACAGGTAAATGGAGGACAAATCTACATTTATAGCATTTGTGGACTTAGAGAAGGCTTTTTAGAGTGCTGACTGGAATATTCTCTTTGACATTCTGATTATAGCCGGGATAAAATACAGGGAGCGAAACGCTATTTACAACTTGTACTGAAACCAGACGGTAGTTGTAAGAGTCGGGGGGTATGAAAGGGAAGCAGTAACTGAGAAGAGAGTGAGACAGGCCTGTAGCCTACGCCCGATGTTATTTAATATATACACTGAACGAGCAGTAGAGGAAACCCACGAAAAATTTGGAGTAGAAATTAGACTTAAGGGAGAAGAAATAAAAACTTTTGCCAATGACATTGTAATTCTACCAGAGACAGCAAAGATCGTGTGAAAGCAGTTGAACGGAATGGACAGTGTATTGAAAGGAGGATATAAGATGAACATCAACAAAAGCAAAAGAAGTACAATGGAATGTAGTCGAATTAGATGATACAGAGGGAATTAGATTAGGAAACGAGACACTTAAAGTAATAGACGAGTTTTGATATTTGGGCAGCAAAATAACTGAGGATGGTCGAAGTAGAGAGGATATTGAATGTAGGCTGGGTATGGCAAGGAAAGCGTTTCTGAAGAAGAGAAATTTGTTAACATCGAGAATAGATTTAAGTGTCAGGAAGTCTTTTCTGAAGGTATTTGTCTGGCGCGTAGCCATATATGGAAGTGAAACATGGGCGATAAACTGTTCAGACAAGAAGAGAATAGAACTTTTCGAAATGTGGTGCTACAGAAGAATGCTGAAGATTACCTGTACATGCGTTGATAACGTAATAAATTAGGAGATACTGAATAGAATTGGGGAAACATGGAATCTGTGGCGCAACTTGACCAAAAGAAGGGATCAGTTGATAGGTCTCATTCTGACACATCCAGAGATCACCAATTTAGTATCGGAGGGAAGCGTTGTTCGTAAAGGTCGTAGAGGGAGACGAAGAGATGGCTACAGTAAGCAGATGTATCACACCAGTCTCCAGACTGAAGACCGCAACAACAACGTCCGCAACCAATGGAGACATGTTTCAGTCGGTTGTATCACTTTGAGTAAAACCACTCAAACGCGGTGTGCGAGTGAAAACATCCATACAACTGACCTGGCCGCAGAGACTAGTTTCATTTGGTTGTTTCAGGCGACTGAAAAAACCGAATGAAAGTAAAAACAATCGATTAACGCATCATTGTTAAAAATAGTGGACTGTTCAATCACTATGATTTATGAAGCATTTCATTGTGAAAACGTTTTTAAAACTAATTTTATAAAAAATTAAATTTGTCTTCTCGCTTAGAAATAACTGTTTTTGGAAACTGAACCCCTATGGGGGTAAAATAGAGGACGAAAGCTTTAATGGAAATATTTCATTTCTATGAAAATATTTGTTTGGTTTCTCTGTTAGAAAAAAAAAGTGTATTTCACTGTTTACGGACACTGAACCCAGAAGGGAGTGAAATAGGAGGATGAAACGTTTTATGAAAATACACTCCTGGAAATGGAAAAAAGAACACATTGACACCGGTGTGTCAGACCCACCATACTTTCTCCGGACACTGCGAGAGGGCTGTACAAGCAATGATCACACGCACGGCACAGCGGACACACCAGGAACCGCGGTGTTGGCCGTCGAATGGCGCTAGCTGCGCAGCATTTGTGCACCGCCGCCGTCAGTGTCAGCCAGATTGCCGTGGCATACGGAGCTCCATCGCAGTCTTTAACACTGGTAGCATGCCGCGACAGTGTGGACGTGAACCGTATGTGCAGTTGACGGACTTTGAGCGAGGGCGTATAGTGGGCATGCGGGAGGCCGGGTGGACGTACCGCCGAATTGCTCAACACGTGGGGCGTGAGGTCTCCACAGTACATCGATGTTGTCGCCAGTGGTCGGCGGAAGGTGCACGTACTCCAGTGGTGTCGCGACAGGCGTGAATGGAGGGACGAATGGAGACGTGTCGTCTTCAGCGATGAGAGTCGCTTCTGCCTTGGTGCCAATGATGGTCGTATGCGTGTTTGGCGCCGTGCAGGTGAGCGCCACAATCAGGACTGCATACGACCGAGGCACACAGGGCCAACATCCGGCATCATGGTGTGGGGAGCGATCTCCTACACTGGCCGTACACCACTGGTGATCGTCGAGGGGACACTGAATAGTGCATGGTGCATCCAAACCGTCATCGACCCCATCGTTCTACCATTCCTAGACCGGCAAGGGAACTTGCTGTTCCAACAGGACAATGCACGTCCGCATGTATCCCGTGCCACCCAACGTGCTCTAGAAGGTGTAAGTCAACTACCCTGGCCAGCAAGATCTCCGGATCTGTCCCCCACTGAGCATGTTTGGGACTGGATGAAGCGTCGTCTCACGCGGTCTGCACGTCCAGCACGAACGCTGGTCCAACTGAGGCGCCAGGTGGAAATGGCATGGCAAGCCGTTCTACAGGACTAAATCCAGCATCTCTACGATCGTCTCCATGGGAGAATAGCAGCCTGCATTGCTGCGAAAGGTGGATATACACTGTACTAGTGCCGACATTGTGCATGCTCTGTTGCCTGTGTCTATGTGCCTGTGGTTCTGTCAGTGTGATCATGTGATGTATCTGACCCCAGGAATGTGTCAATAAAGTTTCCCCTTCCTGGGACAATGAATTCACGGTGTTCTTATTTCAATTTCCAGGAGTGTATTTCATTGTGAAAGCATTTTAAAAACTATATCTATGACAAATGGTGCCTGACTTCTCAATTAGAAAGGAAAAAATGCATGTTTCACTGTTTTCGAAAATTCAACCACTGTGGGGTATGGAATAGTGCGAGACTGATTCACTGACTCACCTTCGCACAGCCCAGACTGCTAAAGATAGAAACTTGAAATTTGGAGAGGATGTGAATCTTGCACTGTAGGCATCGCTTAAGAACTGTTGTTCCAAATTAAACTCCTAAAGGGGAGAAACAGTGGATGAAAGGTTTATTGCAAACATATCGCTATTAAGTTTGGAGCCAGACCTACGAAAGTTGGAATTGCGTTTCTCATTCAGAAATGGAAAAACACGTGTGTCAGCGTTTTTGGAAATTAAGCTACTGCGGAGATAAAGTAGGGGATGAAAAATTTTTAAGAAAATATTTCGTTATGTTAAAAATTTTTTAAAGGTAAGTCTATACAACTGATCTTTCACTTCTCGGTTAGATATACATAATAATGTATTAGGGGATGAAATTTCTATCGAAATACCACCACAAGAACGTAAAGGGCATGGTTAACAAAAGCCTTGCCCTCCAGCTACCAAAATCGCATTTTTAATTCAGAAGTGTATTCAGCAAAGGCCGTTCTTTTATGTCTTATTTAGTGCGACAAGTTTAGAAGGTATTGCAGTTTGTGAACAACGTGCACATTCGATTAAAGGAAACAAAATAAAAAACAAAATAAATATCAGTGCGGACCATATAGCCTGCACGGGTGAAGCAGTGGACGCTAAGCTAGTCACTTATACAGGGTAATTTTTTCCACCGTCTACAAACTCTTGGGATTGGTCGGTGAGAGGATACGGAACAACAAAGGTCTGATGAACTTATGTACGGAAATGCATGGTTTCCATGGTAGAGACCGTTTATTCTGTCGTACATTGTTACAGAGACGGCGGTCTAATACGCGCCGTACCATGCAGTATGTGCAGAAAATGGTTTCCCTGTGCCTCGTTACGTGCCGTAGCATTTTCTGTCTCACACGTTCACATCGGCCAGGCTGGATCAAAGTGTCAAAGGCAGCATGAATACGCAGCTCCAGTGCCTCCACTTCTGGAATGGGCTCTGCATACACGACACTTGTGAGATGCATCCATAATCAGAAATGGTACGGGTTGAGATCTCGGGAAGGAGCCGGCCATGCAACTGAGCCTCGTTCATCCATCGAGCAGGGAAGACACAAATGAGAGGGGTTCGGACGTTATCGGCGAAGTGGTCTGAAGCACCACCATGTAGCACCCACAGAGCCGTTCGAATCCTCAATGGCATTTCTTCCATCAGGGGGGAGGGGGGGGGGGCAAAGTCACCCGCAAGAAACGCCGATAGCTCCAGCCTGTTAGGTAAAGTGGAAGGAATACTGGGCCAAAAAACGGTCGCCAGTTATCCCGGTCCATACAGTCTGGCTGAGCCAATGCAGATGATTACCATGGGGGTTTTGCATACTATTCCACGGATGACTGTGATGAAAGTTGAAGATATCACTCCTCGTAATGGGAGCCTCATCTGTGGATAGGATAGATGACACGAATCCGGCCGGCCGCGGTGGCCGAGCGGTTCTAGTCGCTTCAGTCTGGAACCGCGCGACTGCTACGGTCGCAGGTTCGAATCTTGCCTCGGGCATGGATGTCTGTGATGTCCTTAGATTAGTTAGGTTTAAGTAGTTCTAAGTTCTAGGGGACTGATGATATCAGATGTTAAGTCCCATAGTGCACAGAGCCATTTGAACCATTTTGAATACAAATCCGGGAATCTTGGTTGCCTGGTGAAGAAACGAGTGACAAAACTGCTCCCGATGTGGAAAGTTTGTCGCTAGTAGGCCCTGCACACGCTGTAAGTGATACGGGTAGTAGCAGTTGCCACGGAGAATGTTCCACACGGTCGTCTGGCTTACCCTGTACTGGAAGGCCAGCTACCTGGTACTGAGAAGGCAACACCTTCCACAGAGTTAATCACACTTTCCGCCAAGTCTGCTGTCCGAACATTTCGTGTACGTCATTCATAATTTCTTGCTTCCTGAAACGACTCTTGCTCAGACAAACGGCGAAACATTGTTGCAAACACTGAATGCTGTGGTTGCTGTATTTTTCTCTTATTACGAGTGTACAATGACAATGCAGAAGGTGACATATAAGCCGATTTACCAAAGTCTTTATTTGCAAGTTCTGCCATATGATAGGTACGGTAGGCAACAATGTCTCTATCAACGAAACTTTCAAGTCCAGGTACATTAGGAACTCCAGTACCTCCACGTACAATGGCTACAGTGAGCAACCATTGCCATGAGAAAAACTATCATTAATATCAATACTAAAACTAAGTCTACAAGCACAAAAAACAAACGGTCCGTCGACAAGTGCAGTGGCAGGAACACTCTTAACTGGTATCCTATTCTTCTTACGCAATCGTGGCGGCGTGCCAGCGGACGCGCACACCTAGTACGGCTGGTGTGCGCGTACGGGATAACGTGTGGTGTCACCGCCAGACACCACACTTGCTAGGTGGTAGCCTTTAAATCGGCCGCGGTCCGTTAGTATACGTCGGACCCGCGTGTCGCCACTGTCAGTGATAGCAGATCGAGCGCCACCACACGGCAGGTCTAGAGAGACGTCCTGGCACTCGCCCCAGTTGTACAGCCGACTTTGCTAGCGAAGCTACACTGACCGATACGCTCTCATTTGCCGAGACGATAGTTAGCATAGCCTTCAGCTACGTCATTTGCTACGTCCTAGCAAGGCGCCATAGCAGTTGATAATTAATATTATGAAGCATGTATCGTAACGAGAGATGTTCTACAATTGTGGATTAAAGTTAAGTATTACATCTACATACTTTATTTGCAATTCTCAAGATATTGTCCTGTTCCAGACCTCACGCCAGTCAGCGTGTAATTAAACGCGTGCATTTCGGCCTCCTCTAGAAATACAGTGTTGGCTCTTCTGCCAACACTACATAACGCTCCGCTGGCACTGTGAAAATATTCTAAGTCCAAGCTACCGCATATACTATATAAGCGAGCGAGAGCCGCGCAGAGGCTCATACGCGCTGCTGCTGCTGCTGCACAGGCAACTGCATTGAACGCCGCCACGATGCCTTACAGGAGAATTCGTCGTCGTTCTAAACAGACAGTCTACAAAACCATCGAGAACATCGAGTTCTCCACAACAGCTGGAGACAAGAAGAATAGGATACCAGTTAAGAGAGTTGCTGCCACTGCACTTGTCGACGGACCGTGTGTTTTTTGTGGTTGTAGACTTAGTTTTAGTATTGATATTAATGATAGTTTTTCTCATGGCAATGGTTGGCTCACTGTAGCCATTGTACGTGGAGGTACTGGAGTTCCTAATGTACCTGGACTTGAAAGTTTCGTTGATAGAGACATTATTGCCTACCGTACCTATCATATGGCAGAACTTGCAAATAAAGACTTTGGTAAATCGGCTTATATGTCACCTTCTGCATTGTCATTGTATACTCGTAATAAGAGAAAAATATTTGTAAATGAGTCTCTATTCATTTGGGTTAAAGGTAAAGGAGTATGTGAGTATGTAAAGTTTGTTGCTCGCTAGCCGCTCCCATTTGCCTTTTCGTAGGTAAACACCACGTCGGCAAGTTCTCGATTCGAATACGGAACCATTGTGTACAACTTTGCTATAACACCCACTACAAGGTGAGTCAGCAAGAGAAGTGAATCGGACAAAGCATTACCAATTACTATGGCAGGAGAGAGCGCTAGGGCACGACGTATGAGGAACAGTACCATCCTCTAGGAGGAAATCGTGCATACTGTAACTGTGGCTGCATGAAAGAGCGCGTATTAGACCGCAGTCTCTGTAACAAAGTACGATTGAATAAATGGCCTGACATACGCTCATTAGACCATTTTTATTCCGTATCCTCTCATCGATCGGTCCCTAGACTTCGCACACGGTGGGAAAAATCACCCTGTATACCAGCCTATGCACGAAATTACATCGACATCAGACCACGTCTTCTGACTGCTTCACTGTTTTTGTGGTGCAGAGTACGTTCCGTGATATTTGCGTTTCAAAAATGTTCAAATGTGTGTGAAATCTTATGGGACTTAACTGCTAAGGTCATCAGTCCCTATGCTTACACACTATTTAACCTAAATTATCCTAAGGACAAACACACACACCCATGCCCGAGGGAGGACATGAATCTCCGCCGGGACCAGCCGCACAGCCCATGATTTGCGATTCGTGTTCGATTATTTGAGTGAGAAGTAGCGGCTCCGGTCTCGTAAACTGACATACGGCCGGCAGAGCGGTCTGCTGACACATGCCCCTCCATATCCGCATCCAGTGACGCTTGTAGCCTGAGGATGACACGGCGGCCGGTCTACATCTACATCTACATCTACATTTATACTCCGCAAACCACCCAACGGTGTGTGGTGGAGGGCACTTTACGTGCCACTGTCATTACCTCCCTTTTCTGTTCCAGTCGCGCATGGTTCGCGGGAAGAACGACTGTCTGAAAGCCTCCGTGCGCGCTCGAATCTCTCTAATATTACATTCGTGATCTCCTCGGGAGGTATAAGCAGGGGGAAGCAATATATTCAATACCTCATCCAGAAACGCACCCTCTCGAAACCTAGACAGCAAGCTACACCGCGATGCAGAGCGCCTCTCTTGCAGAGTCTGCTACTTGAGTTTGCTAAACATCTTCGTAACGCTATCACGGTTACCAAATAACCCTGCGACGAAACGCGCCGCTCTTCTTTGGATCTTCTCTATCTCCTCCGTCAACCCGATCTGGTACGGGTCCCACACTGATGAGCAATACTCAAGTATAGGTCGAACGAGTGTTTCGTAAGCCACCTCCTTTGTTGATCGACTTCATTTTCTAAGGACTCTCCCAATGAATCTCAACCTGGTACCCGCCTTATCAACAGTTAATTTTATATTATCATTCCACTTCAAATCGTTCCGCACGCATGCTCCCAGATATTTTACAGAAGTAACTGCTACCAGTGTTTGTTCCGCTATCATATAATCGTACAATATGGAATCCTTCTTTCTATGTATTCGCAATACATTACACTTGTTTATGTTAATGGTCAGTTGCCACTCCCTGCACCAAGTGCCTATCCGCTGCAGATCTTCCTGCATTTCGCTACAATTTTCTAATGCTGCAACTTCTCTGTATACTACAGCATCATCCGCGAAAAGCCGCATGGAACTTCCGACACTATCTACAGGGTCATTTATATATATTGTGAAAAGCAATGGTCCCATAACACTCCCCTGTGGCTTGCCAGAGGTTACTTTAACGTCTGTAGACGTCCCTCCATTGATAACAACACGCTGTGTTCTGTTTGCTAAAAACTCTTCAATCCAGCCACACTGCTGGTATGATATTCCGTAGGCTCTTACTTTCTTTATCAGGCGACAGTGCGGAACTGTATCGAACGCCTTCCGGAAGTCAAGGAAAATAGCATCTACCAGGGAGCCTGTATCTAATATTTTCTGGGTCTCATGAACAAATAAAGCGAGTTGGATCTCACTCGATCGCTGTTTCCGGAATCCATGTTGATTCCTACAGAGTAGATTCTGGGTTTCCAAAAACGACATGATACGCGAGCAAAAAACATGTTCTAAAATTCTATAACAGATCGACGTGAGAGATGTAGGTCTATAGTTTTGCGCATCTGCTCGACGACCCTTCTTGAAGACTGGGACTACCTGTGCTCTTTTCCAATCATTTGGAACCTTCCGTGCCTCTAGAGACTTGCGGTACACGGCTGTTAGAAGGGGGGCAAATTCTTTCGCGTACTCTGTGTAGAATCGAATTGGTATCCCGTCAGGTCCAGTGGACTTTCCTCTGTTGAGTGATTCCCGTTGCTTTTCTATTCCTTGGACACTTATTTCGATGTCAGCCATTTTTTCGTTTTAGAGTAGGAACTGCAGTGCGGTCTTCCTCTGTGAAACAGCTTTGGAAAAAGGTGTTTAGTATTTCAGCTTTACGCGTGTCATCCTCTGTTTCAATGCCATCATCATCCCGGAGTGTCTGGATATGCTGTTTCGAGCCACTTACTGATTTAACGTAAGACCAGAACTTCCTAGGATTTTCTGTCAAGTCGGTACATAGAATTTTACTTTCGAATTCACTGAACGCTTCACGCATAGCCCTCCTTACGCTAACTTTGACTCGTTTAGCTTCTGTTTGTCTGAGAGGTTTTGGCTGCGTTTACACTTTTAGTGAAGTTCTCTTTGCTTTCGCAGTAGTTTCCTAACTTTGTTGTTGAACCACGGTGGGTTTTTCCCGTCCCTCACAGTTTTACTCGGCACGTACCTGTCTAAAACGCATTTTACGATTGACTTGAACTTTTTCCATAAACACTCAACATTGTGAGTGTCGGAACAAAAATTTTCGTTTTGATCTGTTAGGTAGTCTGAATCTGCCTTCTATTACTCTTGCTAAACAAATAAACCTTCCTCCCTTTTTTTATATTCCTATTAACTTCCATATTCAGGGATGCTGCAGAGGCCTTATGATCACTGATTCCCTGTTCTGCACGTACAGAGTCGAAAAGTTCGGGTCTGTTTGTTATCAGTAGGTCCAAGATGTTATCTCCACGAGTCGGTTCTCTGTTTAATTGCTCGAGGTAATTCTCGGATAGTGCACTCAGTATAATGTCACTCGATGCTCTGTCCCTACCACCTGTCCTAAACATCTGAGTGTCCCAGTCTATATCTGGTAAATTGAAATCTCCACCTAAGACTATAACATGCTGAGAAAATTTATGTGAAGTGTATTCCAAATTTTCTCTCAGTTGTTCTGCCACTAATGCTGCTGAGTCGGGAGGTCGGTAAAAGGAGCCAACTATTAACCTAGCTCGGTTGTTGAGTGTAATCTCCACCCATAATAATTCACAGGAACTACCCACTTCTACTTCACTACAGGATAAACTACTACTAACAGCGACAAACACGCCACCACCGGTTGCATGCAATCTATCCTTTCTAAACACCGTCTGTGCCTTTGTAAAAATTTCGGCAGAATTTATCTCTGGCTTCAGCCAGCTTTCTGTACCTATAACGCTTTCAGCTTCGGTGCTTTTTATCAGCGCTTGAAGTTCCGGTACTTTACCAATGCAGCTTCGACAGTTTACAATTACAATACCGATTGCTGCTTGGTCCCCGCATGTCCTGACTTTGCCCCGCACCCTTTGAGGCTGCTGCCATTTCTGTACTTGCCCGAGGCCGGTTGGTGCCGTTGGGCCTTCCAGGTCCTGTTCGGACGGAGTTTAGTTCTCTAAGCTCGATTACAGTCGATTTGCTTACGTTGTGTAGAAAACTGTCTGTACGCTTGTCCAGCAATCTGCTCGAGGTGGCTGCAGACGTGGCCTCTGGTGCTAGCGCCTTTCGCCGGAGCGCTGCACTTCGGGGAACATTTCTTTAAGAGTCGGTCGCCGTTGTCGCCTCCTGGCGTGGCGAATCCAGCACAGCCACCGCAGACCGCAGAACACCGGCGACACGACGTGCATCCCGGCCTCGGTCCTTTCACGCGACGCGCCAAAAGACTCCAGCCTTCACACCACGAGCGCGCCGTGGAAATCGCATCAGCCACGGCGCGACCCACAGTGTAAAGCGTCTCCTTTCTGCTGCGGCTCTCCCCTTGTGACGGAAAGGCGAGAACTCACAGAACGAACACAATGCGTTTTCACGTACCTTTAATAACAAGGAAACGTGTTTTGTGACGGCATACGTCTGCGCCCTATGCCCTATTGACCCCTATCGCGGCAATCTCTTCGAAATAACACGAGTTTATTCAACGGCGGCTCCAAACATCGTCGTGAAAGCTGTTTAGAATCGAGCGTGGACGTCGTTGTTTTATTTAGCATAAATCCTGCAGGTAATACGAGGGAGAGCCGTCCTGCAGTCTCGTCACGTCCGTCGCGTGTGCGGAGAGATTACGGCTTCGTTTAGGGAGCCGAAAGCGGCGCGCTGCGGCCGGTATTTTCCGTCCACTTAGGCGTTTGTACGATTCACTGTGCAGTGTGACGTCATGCATCTTAAGGAAACTGATTGTTAGTCGAAGCAAAATGTCTGAATTAGAGACTCAGACAGGTCTATTGGGAGTTTGTTGTTTGCATTTCTGGAATCCGTACATACTTTGGATGTCTCAAAACGCTAAGCGACAGTTTTGAATCGCGTGTTAATAGCGCTCAGTTTTGTCATCGCTGCTTGGCAGCGAGGAACGCGGGAGTTTTGTCGTTTGAGTAGTAGCGAGGCAGACACCGAGCAGAGGACTCGTGGCAATGTAGACGTAAGGTTAAGTGCGTCTATGTTTAAGCAAAATGATTTCTGTTTGAATATTGAGAGACAGAGGACAACTATTTGATTGGAGATTTAGAATGAAAACAGTATGAAAAGGAACGAAGCTAATATTTTTATTTATTGACACTGCAATCGCGAGAAGTTACATTCATTGTTGAATGAGACATCCATATCAGGGAACTTACGCTGTTTTATTGAAGATTGAGTAACTAATTTTTACTGTAATGTAATTTTCATGTTTATTAATGAATTGTCTATAATTTGTGATAATAAGCGTTTGATATTCAACGTTGCCCTTTCTCAGCGTTAGTGACTGTTGTAACATGAATTGCCTGCAAGTAATAATATATCAGATAGTTTAAAAACAGTTTGTTACAGGAATATTTCACCTAATAGAATTTTCCACGTCCTCGATTCAAATCATTTTTATTTAAAGAGTGTGTCAGACAATGATGTCTAGAAAATAGTTTACTTGCTGTTTGGAGTACTGCACTAAGCTCTCAGCTACAGCAGTTAGAAATTTTTATCTGGCGCACAGAGAGCAGCTATTCACCGCCTTTTGTCACAGTGGGACAAGTGTCTCAACAGCCAGGGTCAATACTTCTAACATACAGGTACTGGTTTCTGTAGTTATGCCTCCGGCTCGTTTCTTATTGAGTGCCTCTTATAATCTGAGTGCAATACTTATGGTCCAAGGTTCTGATCGTGTAAAAAAAAAAAAAAGAATTTTGGTATCTGTAGCAGAAAATGGGCTTTGATGTAATTGTCACAATGTTATTAGACGCAGTTCAGAGAAGAATGCACTAAGATACTGTAACAAAACGATACGAACTGTCGATACGATTTTGTAGACAGTAACTTAATGTGAAAATCGTCGTATTCAAATAACGCAGTTAAATTACGACATTAACAAATTTTTAAGGCCAACACTTCCAAAACATAGGGACACATGGCAATTTTCGTTCGTATATTTGTTAATTTTATTTAATTATTAATTTTGAGGTATTTTGATACACTACCAATGTTCTGATGTAATTGTATTTTTAATGTCGTTATGCTTTGTGACAGGACAGTGCTGCAAAGATATTTCCGACGTCAACATTCCGTTTATCCTGTTCAAGAAGAATCAGTTCTTCTCTTGTTTAAAGTTACTGTTTCAAAATTCAGCAAACATGCAAAATTAGGATTCCGTTACTTTGTGCTCTTGCAGCATTTTCGTTTCTACACGGTTTTGGTAGTCCGATGCACTCATGGTCACATCTCTTCCTTAAATAGGGTAATTAAATAATAAGTTCTGACGGCCGCATAACAGTGTCAGTGCGATACTGAAGTCATCCGTTAGCTTCTAATCTAACTCTCATCTTACGTAATATTTAGCTGTAAAATTTGGCAGGAAGTGTCATTACTAGGCGCTTCAGTCTGGAGCCGCGCGACCACTACGGTCGCAGGTTTGAATCCTGCCTTTGGCATGGATGTGTGTGATGTCCTTAGGCTAGTTAGGTTTGAGTAGTTCTAAGTTCTAGGGGACTGATGACCTCAGATGTTAAGTCCCATAATGCTCAGAGACATTTGATTTTTGTCATTACTATCTAAAATCGAGTCATTCAAGCAGTTTATTATTAAATCAGGTACAACATTTCGTGTCACATGTGTAAAGTGTTTCAATCGAGTAGTCAGATGGACACTTAATTGTAAAACGATGCTTAATGTGAGTGATACTGAATACTGCACGGGACATTGTATGTTACAGGCCTATCCCACGCTTGAAATTTAAAAGATGCGCTATGTAACGTGACAGACAGCGATAAGTGCTGGAAAACCAATTGTCGTTAAGAAGATGACAACGATGGTCAGCATGAACGAAGCACGGTATAAATTACACGAGTGTTGTTTTGGTCATTAAAGAGGACATGGGACGCAAACCACAGCTGTATCATCACATATGGAAACACTGTGGCTTTACTGCCGCCACATCTAGGGCCTTGGTCAGAACTATAAAAAACTGACCACTCGTACAAATTAACTCAAAAATTTTCCTAAAGGATGTATGTACATTTAACTGCCTCAAATAAATCGTGTGTAGTATTTTCTTAGTTTGTCCTGAAGCAAAACCTACATCTGCATCTATATTTCTACCCCGCAAGCAGCCTTCTGGCCGAGGGTACTTCTGGTATCGCCGTCTTTTTCTACATCCTCTGTTCCAATCATCAATGGCGCGTCGGAAGAATGGTTATAGGCAAAGATTCTAATGCTCTAATTTCTCTTTCTTTCTTGTTGTAGAAGGAATTAATATGTTTCCGATGTCTTCTTGGAACCTACTCCCTTGGATTTCAATGGCAAGCCCCTCCCTATTGTACAACTCACTTTTAGCGTCTGCCGTCGGTGTTTGTTAAGCCTCTCCGCAACGCTATCGTGGCTACTGAATGACACAGCGGCGAAACGCGCAACTCTTATCTGGATCTGCTCTCTCTTCTGTTAATCCTACTTGGTAAGAGTCCCAGATTGATGAAGGCACCGAACGGGTGTTTCGTGTCTTATTTTGTGGATAAATTAATGTCATTAGGTTCTCCTAAAGTAACTCAATCAATTGACTACTTTCGCCCCATTTCTTTTTATTTTTCTCTGGTGTTTTAGACTACTAGGTATTACAGGGCAGTCAGCGTTTCCAGTGATTTGTCAGCAATAGTGTAATCGAACAGTAGAGGGCCTTTTCACCTATTTGTGCGCAACTCGTTACATTTATTTACATTCAGGGTCAGTTTCTTCATCATTCATCGATACTCAGCCGGTCTTCCTGCATTTCTATATTGAACTCTGTGCTGAACATTAATTTCATTCATACATTGAGGTGACAGAAGTCATGGGACGCCTCCAAATATCGTGCCGGAACTCTTTTTGTCCGGCGTAGGACAGCAGATCGACGTGGTGTGGACTCAACATATCGTTGGAAGTCCATAATTACGAAAGTGTTGCCGGTGCAGCATGTAGAGAACGACCTGACCTCTAGGTTAGTCCCACGAACGATCGATGGGATTCATGTTGGGGTACCTGGGTGGCCAAATGATTCTCTCGACCTGTCCAGAATGTTCTTCAGACCAATCGCGATCAGTTGTGGCCTGGTGACATCTGGCATTGTCAGCCACAAGAATTCCCTCCTTGTTCTTGAACATGAAGTCCATGAACGGCTGCAGGTGGTCTCCGAGTAGCAAAACGTAAGCAATGGTCGGTGCAGTTTGGCCAGAGGACCCAGTCCGTTACATGTACACCCAGCCACACCACAGAGTAGGTTCCAAAGCACTGTGGGGTCCACGCCACGTTCGAACCCTACCATCGCCTCTTACCACTGAAACGGGGCCTCATCTGACCAGGCCACTGTTTGCCAATCGTCTAGGGTCGAAATGGTGTGGCCACGAGCCCAGGAGAGACGCTGTAGACGATGCCGTACTGTTAGCAAAGGCAGTCACCTCGTTAGTCTGCTACCGTATCACATTAACGCCGTATTTCCCCGCACTGTTCTAACACATACACTACTGGTCATTAAAACTGCTACACCACGTGGATGACCGACAGGAAGAAGATGCTGTGATATGCAAATGATTAGCTTTTCAGAGCATTCACACAAGGTTGGCGCCGGTGGCGACACCTACAATGTGCTGACATGAGGAATGTTTCCAACCGATTTCTCATACACAAACAGCAGTTGACCGGCGTTGCCTGGTAAAACGTTTTTGTGATGCCTCGTGTAAGGAGGAGAAATGCGTACCATCACGTTTCCGACTGTGATAAAGGTCGGATTGTAGCCTATCGTGATTGCGGTTTATCGTATGGCGACATTGCTGCTCCCGTTGGTCGAAGCAGGATATGGAATCGGTGGGCTCAGGAGGGTAATACGGAACGCCGTGCTGGATCCCAACGGCCTCGTAACACTAGCAGTCGAGATGACAGGCATCTTATCCGCATGGCTGTAACGGATCGTGCAGCCACGTCTCGATCCCTGAGTCAACAGATGGGGACGTTTGCAAGATAACCACCATCTGCACGAATAGTTCGGCGACGTTTGCAGCAGCATGGACTATCAGCTCGGAGACCACGGCTGCGGTTACCATTGAGGCTGCATCACAGACAGAAGCACCCGCGATGGTGTACTCAACGACGAACCTGGGTGCACGAATGGCAAAACGTCATTTTTTTCGGATGAATCCAGATTCTGTTTACAGCATCATGATGTTGGCATCCGTGTTTGGCGACATCGTGGTGAACGCACATTGGAAACGTGTATTCGTCATCGCCATACTGGTGTATCACCCGACGTAATGGTATGGGCTGTGATTGGTTACACGTCTCGGTCACCTCTTGTTCGCATTGACGGTACTTTGAACAGTGGACGTTACATTTAAGATGTGTTACGATCCGTAGCTCTACCCTTCATTCGATCCCTGTGAAACCCTACATTTCAGCAGGATAATGCACGACCGCATGTTGCAGGTCCTGTACCGTCCTTTCGGGATACAGAAAATGTTCAACTGCTGCCCTGGCCAGCACATTCTCCATATATCCCACCAATTGAAAACGTCTGGTTAATGGTGTCCGAGCAAGTGGCTCGTTACAATACGCCAGTCACTACTCTTGATGAACTGTGGTATCGTGTTGGAGCTGCATGGGCAGCTGTACCTGCACACATCATCCAAGCTTTGTTTGACTCAATGCCCAGGCGTATCAAGGCCGTTATTACGGCCAGAGGAGGTTGCTCTAGGTACTGGTTTCTCAGGACCTATGCACCCAAATTACGGGTATGTCCAATGAATACCCCTTTATCGTCTGCATTTTTTCTTGGTGTAGCAATTTTAATGGCCAGTAGTGTACGTTTGTCGTACGTCCCACATAGATATCCACTGTTGTTCCATTCAGTGTTGCTTATCTGTTAGTACTGACAACGTTACTCACACGCCGCTGCTCTCTGTCTTTAAGCGAAGGCCGTCGGCCACTCCATTGTCCGTGGTGAGAGGTAATGCCTAAAATTTGTTCTTCTCGCCTCACTCTCGACACTCTGGATCTCGGAATATTGGATCCCCTACCGATTTTCGAAACTGGATCCCATCGGTCTAGCACCAACTACCATTCCGTGTTCAATTCACTTCTTGCGGCTACAATGACGCCAGAAATGCTTTCAAATGAATCGCCTGAGTACAAATGACAGGACTTCAATGAACTGGCATTTTCTACTTTGTGTACGCTATACTATCGCTGTCTGTATATGCGTCTATCGCTATCCTATGACATTGTATTGTATTGTATGTAACTGGGGACCCAGAAACGACGGAGAGGCTTCGTCTCCGCCGTAGCCCTCAGTGGTACACAACCCCACAGCCTAGAGGAGTCCACTCACCCCACCGCCGCCCCACATCGAACCCAGGGTTATTGTGCAGTTCGTCCCCCAGTGGAGCCATCCAGAATCGTCTCACGCCAGCCGGGTGTAACACCAATGTTTCCGCGGTAGAGTAATTATGGTGTATGCATATGTGGAGAAAGAGTTTTCGCAGCAATCACCGACATAGTGTAACTGAGGCGGAATAAGGGGAACCAGCCCGCATTCGCCAAGGCAGATGGAAAACCATCCACAGACTGGCCGGCACACCTGTCCTCGTCACTGAATCGCCGGGCGGATTCGTGCCGGTCCCCGAAAGCAGTGCGTTAGACCGTACGGCTAACGGGGCGGGCTTCCGAAGACTTTTGTCACCTCAATGTATAGGATAGAATGAATTGGTGAATCTTAAAGTTCCTTTTTAAAATACATAAACTGTTTTGCACTGCACTGCATAGAACAGCATTTTGAGTATTTGTGGTAAAATAAATTGCACCATTGTGGTCAGTGATGGCAGTTTTCATTTATGAATCTCGCAGAAACTAAAAATCTTAACTAACAGACAGTTTAAGAAAGGCAATGTGCAGATCGTGATAACCTGGTTACGAAAATCCAAGAATGCTCTTTCAGGCAATGTATACTGATAGTGCAGATGGATTGGTGTGGATCAGTGATTGAGAGACGTATACTTGAATATTTACGTATTTTTTGTGTTTCTCCGCTCTCGAGCTGTCTACTTGATTGAATGTGCATCAGCGGAGTCTTCCGAAGTAAGAGTGACTTCAGGTGAGCCGCAGGGGCGTGTCGTAGGACCGTTGCTATTCACAATATAAATGACCTTGTGGAAAACATCGGAAGTTCACTGAGACTTCTTACGAATGATGCTCTAGTATATCGAGAGGTTGTGACAATGGAAAACTGTACTGAAATGCAGGAGGATCTGCAACGAATTCACGCATGGTGTAGGGAATGGCAATTGAATCTCAATGTAGACAAGTGTAATGTGCTGTGAATACATATAAATAAAGATCCTTTACCATTTAGCTATAATATAGCAGGTCAGCAACTGGAAGCAGTTAATTCCATAAATTATCTGGGAGTGGGCATTAGGAGTGATATAAAATGGAATGACCACATAAAATTAATCGTCGGTAAAGCAGATGCCAGACTGAGATTCATTGGAGGAATTCTAAGGAAATGCAGTCCAAAAACAAAGGAAGTAGGTTACGGTACGCTTGTTCGCCCACTGCTTGAATACTGCTCACCAGTGTGGAATCCGTATCAGAAAGGGTGGATAGAAGAGATAGAGAAGATCCAACGGAGAGCAGCGCCCTTTCTTTACAGGATCATTTAGTTATCGCGAAAGCGTTACGGAGATGATAGATAAACTCCAGTGGAGGACTCTGCAGGAGAGACGCTCAGTAGCTCGGTACGGGCTTTTGTTAAAGTTTCGAGAACATGCCTTTACCGAGGAGTCAAGCGTTATATTGCTCCCTCCTATGTATATCTCGCGAAGAGACCTTGAGGATAAAATCAGAGATTAGAGCCCAGATAGAGGCATACCGACAATCTTGCTTTCCACGAACAATACGAGACTGGAATAGAAGGGAGAGCAGATAGAGGTACTCCAAGTACCCTCCGCCACACACCGACAGGTGGCTTGCGGATTATGGATGTAGATGTAGATGTAGATGTACATGGCGGCTTGTAAGAGCCAGTTAATTATCAGCACCAAGTAATTTTCTTTGATTTACATGACAAAGTTCAGGTGTCTAACCTAATATATTTAGAGCTACCTACAGTTATCGATGTAAAAGAGGAGGTGAATTGGGCAGGCAGTTTAAGTTCCAGCACGCACTAAGGTGAACAACAGAGGTAACTCGATGGAGTTAGCAGGAACTGGTAACGCTTACTGATAATGGTATGAGCGGCATCCAGTTAGGGCAGGAGTAAATAAGTCTGCATTAAGTGTCTTTCAGTCGATGTTTATATATTTATCTCTTTCATTCGATGTTTGTATATTTCGCATATTTAGAGGCCTCCATTAAGTCGAAGACGAAATCCGGGAAGAGACTGATTTTGCTAAAAGATACGAGTCACATTTTCCTACACCCTACAATCTACACTGGTGTGCGAAACTTAAGGTCGAAACTAACTTTCGTATCACGTCTCATTACCAAGTAACAGAGCTCAGTCAAAAGTGGATCATACATAGGAAGAAGTACTACAATTGCCCGAAACTGACCGTGATTGATGACGGTCCGTTGGACATTGCAAAAGACGGAACATCCTTCTTAACTGGGTGTTTGATCAACGCTGGCGGTGATCAATCACACGTCTCCGTGCTGGCCACAAGCTTGATAAAGAGTTATTGTTGCAAGACGTTCTTTTACTGTAACTGTTGGATGGTAGTTGGTGCGGGTGGAAGTGCTGCGATACGTCTCCCCAACGCATCCCAGACGTGCCAGATGGGATTTTAGTCCAACGGACAGGCTAGTCCACTCGTCGAAAATCCTGTTGTTAAAAAGCCCCTCCACGTGCGCTGTTCGACGCGGTCCATAAAACAGAAGTCAGGGCCGAATGCAGCCCTAAAAAGACGCACGTGGGGAAGAAGTGGAGCGTCACATGACGCTGACGGGTCAGTGACCTATGTTCGGGGATTTGTAGGTCAATAAGCCATGCAAAATTATGCTTCTCCACACCATAATACCTGGCTGACCAAAACGACAATGTTCGACAATACAGGTCGTACCAACATATGGGGAAAGGTGTGAACACGTAATGCACCCAAGAACATCGACGAACATCATCGGTTTGGTGTTCTAGATTTTACGATGCAAACGGCCTCGCCGCAGTCGTAACACCGGTTCCCGTCAGATCACCGAAGTTAAGGGCTGTCGGTCTGTGCTAGAAATTGAATGGGCGACCATCCGGTCTGCAGGGCGCTGTTGGCAAGCGGGGTGCACTCAGCCCTTGTTAGGCAAACTGAGGAGCTACTTGATTGAGAAGTAGCGGCTCCGGTCTCCAAAACTGACATACAGCTGGGAGAGCGGTGTGCTGACCACATGCCCCTCCATCCAGTTATGCCTTTGGGCTGAGAGTAACACGGCGGCCTGTTATACCGTTGGGCCTTCGTGGCCTGTTCGAACGGAGTTTAGTTTAGTTTAGAATTTATTATGTAGGAAGGCATAATGTATGTTGAATGGTTATTACTCCTATGTTGTTGTATTATTTGACACACCCTGTACTTATTGCACAAAACTAAACTCATCTACGTCTGGACAGGCTTTGGAAGGCCCAAAGGTGGCTACTGGCTGCCGTATAATCCTCAGCCCACAGGCGTCACTGGATGCGGATATGGAGGGGCATGTGGTCAGCACGCCGCTCTCCCGGCCGTATGTCAGTTTACGAGACCGGAGCCGCCACTTCTCAATCAAGTAGCTCTTCAGTTTACCTCACAAGGGCTGAGTGCACCCCGCTTGTCGACAGCTGTCGACAGACGGCAGACCGGATGGTCACCCATCCAAGTGATAGCCCTGCCCGACAGCGCTTAACTTAGGTGATCTGAAGGGAACCGGTGTTACCACTGTGGCAAGACTGTTGGCAATTTTTGCACAAAGCAAATTTAAATTACAGTTTTGTTTCAGGTACGAAGCTTGCTCTGTGCCTGGCTGTGGTCGCACATAGTTGGGCGCTTTGTAAGGTTACAGATTTCAAATCTTACCCTCGCTTATCACTGTCTACTGGACTAAAGATCACAGGTGGCACGGGAATACTCTGTCAGCCGGGCTGTGGGATGAATAATTGGGGGCCACTCAGTCAGTCTGTTAGCTTGTGCAGTGAACAATACAGTCTAGTAGTCTGAACGTTGGTGCCAACAGTGGTGAATAAATTGCTCAAAGATGTAAGAAAACTGAGGATCTGTTAGATGACCATGAGTTTGGCTTTCGGAAAGGTGAGTGCACCAGAGAGGCAGCTCTGACGCTTCAGTTGGGGATGGAATCAAGACTTAAATCAAGAGACGTTAATAGAATTTGCTGGCTTGGAAAAAGCTTTCGACCATGTAAAATGTTGATTGATGTTCGAAATTCTGAGTAAAATAGTGGTAAGGTATAGGGAAAGACTACATTCAAGATGCATTGACGAAAAACAAAGTTTCTGCTGTGGGATCAATATTAAGATTCATTGATAAAATTAATGAAAGTGAAGAAATGTTGTAGAACATGTTGAATGGAGCGAACAGTCTAATGAATAGACAATGTGGACTGAAAGTAAATTGAAGGAAGACGAAAGTAATCAGAAGTAGCAGAAATGAAATTAGTGATAAACTTAACATCAAAACTGTCGATTGCGAAGTATACGGATTTGGCATTAGAGAAGAATTCGTGCCGGGCTGCATCAAATCCGTCTGAAGACTACAGACCCAAAAAAATCGTATTGTGCAATATGAAACCACATTTTTTTTCTGTACGTCGGGAAGTTGGAATATTAAAGGGCAATGGCCAATTCAAGTGAAAAATGTGAATGGTACGCGTGTTCAACATCTTTAGCGAATTTTAGACAGACATACAGACTTTTTCTTGAGCTCAAGACGTAATAAAATCAATGTTTTTCATAAACTCTTTAAAGTCCCTTTTCTTCATCGCAATAGGTTTCTGGGTTCCTTATAATGAAGACTGACAGTAGTAGCCTGACAGGAGAAGTGGAACATTTGCACACTATTGTGGAAGCTATTACAGTGATGTACATACACTTTAGGAGTAATTGTGTGCAGTAATTTCTTCTACAAGTACGGTGATACCGAATGAAACGACCTCAAACAACAGATCATGCGAACGAAAAGTGAATAAAATAGTATGTGCGATTGGGCAACTTACAAGGTTAAAACACAACAATATTTTAATATATGAATCGCTCAAAAACTCTGATATTTTGTAAACATCGGTACTATGCTGTCGATGTTTACAGAAAAGTCATTATAACGATATTTTAGATAATTTAACACTCTTAACCCTGAAATACTATTGGTCGTCAACTCGACGAACACATTTTACTTCAATGAGTCCCCCTCTTTTTCCGGACGGGGGAGGGGAACGGGGATGTTCGCCGTCCTCTCGGAGTGTCTGGAGTGTGTAATTGGCCGTGTGATTCCGCTGGCGCTTGTGATCCCCACCGCTCTTCGATCACGTAAACCATATTTCCTCCCAAAGTTACAGCGTCAAATAGGTGAAGGTATAGGTGTGCACGTAGTCGAAATGACTAATATGTAGTATTTACGAACAAAATGGACTCGTCAGTTCGACGAACGTTTAGCAATGAGAGACCAATTTGCAGTACATATCTGATTGGATGCTTCTTGAAAAGAACGTTTTCGTTTCGAGTGGCTTGTGGTACCTATTTCATAACTTTCATTTTCTTTTTGGGTCCTGACGAACTATCCAAAACTTAGAGTTATGGATGCAATGGAACTAGATCTTGACACGCCATCATCTGATTATTCTGACAAACACTACAACGTCGAAGAAGGAGACACCGTTTACGATGACACTATCCATTCTGCATCGGATTGGGATGAAGAAACCCTCAACGCAAAAGTGACACAAACTGAGAAGGAAGCGTGTGTTGGGAAAAACAAGGAAACAAAATAGTCAACTATTCGTCCCAGAAATACTGGTCTGAAAAATCTTCAGAGCACAAGTAACGAGAATGGTTGAAAGAAGAAGAGTTCCTCAGCAGCTTCCCAGTCGTGAGACACAGTTTCGTCCTCTGGAGGTAACTTCCAATAGATTTTGGTGCCATCTAAAGGCGAGCTAATGTCTAAGACGAGAATGGTCTGGCGAGGCCCATCTCGACTTAATTTCACGTTCTTCCTCGCAGATGCTTTGTCGCAGGAATGGCTCATTGAAAGAAAAGATACTGTAGGGCAACATCGGCACGTGAAAAAGAGAATAGAGAACGTATCTTTTAACGGTGTCCGAAACAAAAGGAAGAGGAACTCCAACCCTCTTCCAGCAATTCCCAACGCAGGTCAAAGAGCCGCCTCCCAACCCAGCCCTCTCAGCCTGAAGAACGCCGCATTTGCAGAGACTGCAGTTATAAGCTGAGAGAGACTGCAGTTATAAGCTGAGAAGAATGACGGAAAGCAGTGCATAACTTGTGATGAACCTGTCTGTGGGGAACATCCCAATGAAGTGTTGGCAGAAGAGCCAACGCTTTGTTGCTAGAGGAGGCCGAAATGCACGCGTTTAATTACACGCTGACTGGCGCGAGGTCTGGAACAGTTAAGGGAATTAATAGTAGCAAATAAAGTACGTAGTTGATATAATACTTCACTTTAATCCACAATTGGTGTACATCGCTCTTGACGGTACATGTTATAATCTCAATATCAAATGCTATGGCGCCTTGCTAGGTCGTAGCAAATGACGTAGCTGAAGGCTATGCTAACTATCGTCTCGGCAAATGAGAGCGTAGTTGTCAGTGATCCATCTCTGGAAAAGTCGGCTGTACAACTGGGGCGAGTGCTAGGAAGTCTCTCTAGACCTGCCGTGTGGTGTTGCTCGGTCTGCAATCACTGACGGTGGCGACACGCGGGTCCGACGTATGCTAATGGACCGCGGCCGATTTAAAGGCTACCACCTAGCAAGTGTGGTGTCTGGCGGTGACACCACACACAAGATTGTGTGCTCATGAAGCTTGAAGAAATTCGCATTATCACGATGAGTTACGTGTCTACCAGAGGGTTTTTCTTTGAAGTTAATTTTCTACAGTTCCTCAACACAACAGCTGCAGTTAAGAGGCCATTTGCGATATGTAGCCATATTCTTTGGTCAAGGGCGGCTTTGATTTATTTTTTGTATCTTTTTCGGATATTGTATTTGTTTTTATGTCGGCTATTCTGATTATTTCTTTGGGTATTACATCCTTTCTGTATTTCCGCATTTTTTGTCAAGTTATGTTTGTTTCATTGGGTAAATTGATCAAATATTTTTCTTCTTATGTTGTTTGTGAAACTATTGTTTCTATTCAATACTCTTGGCACACGATCACTCAGATTATTGTACCACAGTTGATGTGATGTTCTTTAGGATACTTATTCCATAGTGTTCCTACTGTGTTTGTGAACCTGTGCGGTGTGAGTTTATTTATTTTTATTTATTTATTGCAATGGAAAGACCGTGTAAACCTTGAAATCTACAACGGTGTCCAAAATTAAAGCAACAAACCACTATTTCCTAGCCTTATTTCTAATTCACCATTTAATCATACAAACTGTCAACAGATGTCCGTACAGTCCTGTTCTGCGCGGAAAATGGCATTCATGTCAACGGATAACCACATGAACGAAGACGACAAGGCACCTGTCAAACGAGGTAGTGTTTGCCGGGTAGTCCCACATCCACAATCGCTGTGTAAGCAGTCGCCGACGGTGCAGTGTGGCACATAGAAGACTCCTGCCAGGCTCTCTGTGGTGGAGAGCCATAAGAAGAATGGGAGCAGGACATTAGCAAACTGATGAGGCCCAATGGCTTAATGTGAATCGTTCTCTTGTTTCTCGAATGTGGCGACAGTATATAACGACCGAAACAGTACCCCAAAGACCAGGGTAGGACCAACCACGTGAGATGTGAGAAAGAGAGAACCGTTATTTGGATGTAAGGGCAGGACAGTACAGTCCTAGTACTGAACGTCACCAGGCATGTGAGCTCGCAGCCTCCACTGGATGTGTTGTATCGAAACAGACAGTGTACAGAAGGCTTCGGCATGTGAGTTAATGGTCGAAAGAGACAGCCTTCCAGGAATTGTGGTTCAAGTGGCTATAAGCACTATGTGACTTAACAACTGAGGTCATGTCCCCCAGACTTAGAACTAGTTAAACCTAACTGACCTAAGGACATCACACACAGCCATGCCCAGGGAAGGATTCGAACCTGCGACCGTAGCAGTCGCGCGGTTCCGTACTGAAGCGCCTAGAACCACTCGGCCACAGCGGCCGCCCCAGGAATTGTGAAACGAATCCTGTCATCCAGGACCATGAGCCACAAAGAGCGTAGATTCGCCACGAGATGGGGAAATTCGCAGACGTCTGTTATGCTGAATGAGGGCAGGCTTATCAGTCCTAAGCGCTGTAGTGTGCGAGTGAGACAGACGAGAACCTGCGTCATAGGGAAACCCCGTAGGAGCTGTTTGTGCCCAGGGAGGCGTAGCAGTGTGAAATATGGCGGATGTAAGATAGGCCATAAAGGGAAATGTTTGTGAAAACTATTTAATTCCGTAGTAATTCAGGGAATGAAGACACGGTAATTTTAATGTATCACCTTTCTTAAATTTTGATGGTGATCCCAATAAAACTTGAATATTAATCATATCTATATCTATAATAGTTAAGGATTTACTGTTAAAGTGAAATTCACAAGTTTTGTAGCAAAGACCTGAAAGATAAAATCTGAACGCTTTGGTCGACCTTAACGATCGACATTTCATATAAAAGCGCATCAATAAAATGACAAATGTTGTAAATATCAACTCTGTAACTTTATTTGTTTAAAAGATATAGTAAATTTAAATTATCAGTATTTTCAGTTAAGCTTCAGATTAATCATTTCCTCCACACACAACACAATGAACGAGGACAGCATGACACATTATTGAATCATTAGGTAATAAAATATTTGTTGTAAATTTTAGTGCATAATAGTTACTTTTGTTCTTTACTTATTTATCAGCAAGCAAACTGGTGCAAGACTACTGGCCGTGACATTCAAAGTTAAGAAGGAAACTGTACCGGTTTTATGTAAAAGAGCTTAACAATGGATATTACTGTTACTTTATTTAGAACGTGAAAGTGGTCAAACTTTGATTATTTAAATATGTTAAAATCTAAAATAATGTAGGATAAGCTGTAGCCAATCAGATGGACGGCTTTAGGGAAGGGAACTGCACTAGTCAGTTAATCGACGAAGTTCGGCACGCGGGGGACGCGGCCGGAGACGGGCAGAGAGGGACAGTGCGGATTGAGACGCGACAGCGGGAAGGCGGTCTTTAGGCAGCTAGAAAGTGAAACGACTTAGAAAATTTCGCGTTGTGTGGTATCGCGGACTTAGTCTCTGAGCGGCGAGCAGCCGCGCGCCTGGTGTGAACTCTTTAACTTTTCACGTAGATAACGAGGTGGAGTATTGGACTTGTATTTCGCGATGAGATTCTGAATGATCGAAATGTGTCAAATGGCTGTGCGCTCGAGTGTAACAGTAACTCTTAATACGACCACTTTCGCTATTAGTTTGCTTTCTGAATAAACATTATTCTAACCAAATCGCAACTGTGTGGCCTACATGATTTATGGGTCGTTAATTTAGCTCCCGATATTATTATTACTGTTATTGTATGTCATATTAACTTTGTGCGTTTCATACGATTTCGCAAACTTGCCATCAGCCAGACAATTTTACCAAAGGGTCACAAGTGCCTAATTTAGGGCGTGTAATGCGATACGTGCGGTTCAACGCCTCTTCGCCATTTGGACGAAGAGGAACCGCATGTGAGGCCGAACATCTTTGGGATTTTATCTCGCAGGCAGAGCGGCCTTTGTTGTTGGAGACTTGCTGCATGCGTACCTCTGATGCGCCTTCACAGAAGGGAACGTCTAGAGTGGAGTTGTCAAAATGCCACCTGGACGGTCAAACGGTGGGCAGAAGTTCTTTTCACAGATGAGCCCGCATTTCGTCTGGAGAGTGATTCGCGACGCATTCACATCTCGAGGGAACGTGGAACACGATTTTGGAACTCAAACATTTTGGAAAGAGTCCGATATCGAAGAGGATCCCTAATGTTGTGGACAAGGATTGTGCTGACCAAATGAATACCTCCTAATGAAATTGTATGAGTAGATCGGCAACGTTTAACTGCTGTCAGGTATCGTGGCTGAGATCTTGGGACGTCATGTGCGGTTGTTGCGAAATAGTGCGGGCCCAGACTTCGTACTGATGGACGATAACGATCGACCTCTCAGAGCAAGAGCTGTTGATGTTTCCTTGGAAACGGAAGATACTAGATGCATGGTGTGGCCTACTCGCTTTCCCGATTTGAATCCCAATTTACACAAGCACACAAACTATGCACCCCCCGTAGGAGGGATGGAAATGGTACAAAACACTAACAATTAAAATATTAACCTTGCCACCGAAGGTGCAACTTGATTTTAACTTCTAAGAAAAGTCTTATGGTGAAAGGGTGGCAACTTTGTATACTAAAATGATCATTTAAACAAAAGTCTATGAAATGCAATCTTATACAAAATTCTACAAGGATGGCCAAACAATAGTTAAGATGCTTTACGGTACACAGATACCGCCTCTCAAGATCATAGGCAATAATATCAAAGTTTCCAAGGATCAAAACATATTTCGGGTATTAGGCCGTTACACTCCAAGCAATAAATTCGTTAACACACCAAACGACAAACATGACAGAGGCAGCTACTAACGTACGGTAGATTGATAGGGAGATTACCGAACAACCCGAACTGCAGGTTGCTCTTACCCGCCCCTACTTCACAAGGGAAAAACGGACCACCCAATTCATAAACAACCACCTTCCCGCGGGTGGGCAAACGGAGAAGAATGGTGGGTCGACCGCAGAGCAAAACGGCTGGTGACCACACCAAGAAAAAAAGTAGAATTTAACAAGAGTAAATCAATCAAGATATCAGCAATCACTTTTTCTAATAAACTGCGATTTCTCGAGAAGACCTGGCGCAGCACCCCCAAATCGCTCTCCCGCACCGTCCGCTGCCAGCCGCTTCAACGGACGCAGGAAGGCGCGCCGATCTCCCTTCTCACGGTGTCGCAGCTCGCACCGGCCAGACTAATGTCGTGGGTTGACTCCTGTTGCTCTCGTATCGACCGGTAAGCCACTCCCCCTCGCTATACGCCGCGGCCCACTGGACTCACGTGGCGACGTCACATGCACCGACGCTCAAGACGGACAAGTCATCTTGTGCCTCAGTGCGCGACCGACCAACCGATCGATTCAACCGCCAATGACCACTGCCTGAGCAAACTCGAGCAGACTGGGGGCCTAACGCGCAGACTCAGATGCAGGAACTAAGCCCCGACCGGGAGACCACTCGCTGAGTTCTCTTACTGGAGGAGTGGAAAGACTCTCATTTCGCCGGCTTTAAAGGTTGATCCGAACGACAGACATACTAGCACTTCGAACGACAGACAGACACTAACTGCCCAACAAATGCGGACGAGAGACAGACTAGCAATCTGGGGACGAGAGACGGACCCAGACTGCACCGACTGGCGAGCTCACAGCGCCCCTTAAATGCTCATGAACAGGCAACCTTTCCCCTTTCCCACCAGAGGGAGACACCAAAGCTGCGATTGCCACAGCAGCGCCACCGCCAGAAACGGAGGGCGACTGCTTCACACTACGCGCTGCGGCGCGCTCTTCAAAACAGAAATTTTTGCCACGGCTCTGTCAGCATGCACCAACCACTCTCCAAGACTTGCGAGCTGCTGTTCAGGAAGAAAGGGTGTTGTTGCCTCTACATGAGATTGACGGTATCATTCATAGCATGCCCCGCCGTTGGCAGGCCTGTATTGGTGCCAGGGTGAACACACCCCACACTGAACACATTAACGAGCTGTAGGAGTGTGTGTGAAAATCCGTTAAGCTGGAAACAACGAAGAACATTTTTGTCTACGGTTATGCATATTGCTGTTCTTTAGGTTCTGTATTCTTTACATTCTTTCTACTTTAATACAGGGGGGCGCACGAAATGTGTTACCATTTTGTTTTTGAATATAAACTTTATTGTCAACACAATCTGAAAGGAACATATACTATAATGAAGAGCCGTCCATGGAGATTTGTTCTAACTCAGCACATGCTCAATATGTCCACTATTTCGTTTCCTAACTTCCTTCAAACGAACACTGAAGTTAGCGATTAGCCTACGGCACATGTCTTCCGTAATTTCACTGCAAGCTTGAAGAATAAGTCTTCTCAGCTCCATTAAATTACGTGGACGTTTCGGGAAAATTTTTTCCTTTAGGTACCCCCAAAGAAATAGGTCACATGGATTGAGGTCTGGACTATTGGAGGGCCAATTTTGTCCGTCATTGAAGCGACCTGGAGACCTGACTGAAATGATCCGCATGTCGAAATGCTCGTGTAAAAACCCCAACACAGTGTTTGCAGTGTGTGGCCTTGCTCCATCTTGCATGAATCAATGCGTGTTGAAGGGTAAGGCAGTAGCAAGAAGCTGTGGAATGAAGCTATTGCGAAGCATGCTCAAATAACGCTCGCTGTTCACAGTTTCTTCAAAGAAAAAGGGCCCAGTAAGTCCGTGACTGGAAGTTGCTGCCCACGCTGTAATCCTCGGACCACAATGTTGTCGTTCATGAAGCACTTGTGGGTTTCCAGTGGCCCAAAAGCGTAAATTTTGTTTGTTAACCACACCATCTTAATGAAAATGCGCCTCGTCTGAAAACCAAACGTTGTTGAGAGTTTCTTCCCTATCCTCCGCCCACTGAGCAAACAGTAGTCTCTGCTGCTTGTGTTCTTCAGTGAGCTTCTGTGCACAGGTCATCTTCTATGGGTACGTATGGAGGTCACTTTTAAGAATGCGTTGAACGGAGCGTCTGGATATTCCCAGCTGCACTGCTGCCTTTCTACACGATTTCCCGGGACTTCTCTGTACAGCAACTCGTACCACTTTAATATTCTCCGGCGAACAAACAGGATTAGGCCGAGGTCGCTTCGTTTCCAATACTGTCCCTTCCTGTACAAATTTATCGTAGAACCTGTGGATGGTCTTCTTGAAAGGGACCCATCGTGTGTTAAACTGTTGTCGAAAACGCCTCTGAGTCACAACAAGGCTTTTCGTTTCATGAACAAGTAACACAATTGCCGATCGTTGCTGTGTCGACAGTCTTTAATTGTCAGCCATTGCTGCTTACTAGTCTCCTTGCGGAAGTATCGTGAATTAGACGTCATTTCATAGCTCATTTGTTTGTCCAAGCTCTGCTGGTACTGCTGTAGAGATCCCAGCGGGATATCTAACATGCGGCAAAATAAAGACAACCTTGCACAATTCCCGTTTGTTGATTTAATTTTGGACAGCAGTGTATTTTTAACTTTCCTTCAATAAAGGGTTACGTCGCTTTTAACCATTTACTGGTCAAACGCAGGTGCGGTAGACGAATCGATGAAGGTATAGACACGGAGGGGTTTGAAATCGGTATAGGATTCTAGAGTTAAAGTGTGTACGAGGGTGAGATGACGGGAGTACAGGTTGCGAAGACTACGACTCGCAGGTTGTGAACAGCTGGGGCACCAGCGACAGTCTGCCGCCACGCCGCCGATCGCGCCAGCGAGAGCCGGCGCCCCGCCTGGCAGCTTCCGCTTTTAATTAAAACTCTCGTAGCTGCGGCCGCCACCGCCCTCCCCCCGTCAGGGGACGCATTCGTCAGCAGCTACGACGGTGCAGCCCTTTCTTCCCGTCTTCCTCGGTAACCGCCTACCAGCGCAGTTACGGCCCCGGAGAGCAACATCTTGGCTTTATTCCTCATATTTCTGTGCTGCTATTTAATTAGTACATTTGTTTGCTTCAGACGCACTTTGTGACGGGAGAAATCTGGTCACGCAGCCAAATGCAGCCGGACGCCAAACGAAACCCCGTCTGCATGACGTCAGGCTACAGAGCCGAACGTATTGGAAGCGTCGCAGAACAGGTGTGCAGAACTGTACATCATTCTCACTAACGTCCATTTCTTGCAGATTTATGGAGAGCAGTTTGTGATTCTTCTGTGTGCACAAGAAGTTCGCCTGTAGGAACTACAGATAATTAACAGGCAGAAATTCTTCTTTTTTTAGTTCTTGACCAACGGTTTCCTGAACAACGGTAACCCTAAACACCGTTGCTTTAAAGAATCTAACTACCATGTGGAATACAGCTTCAGATTATGCTTAGAGGTTTTGGAAGTCGCCAAGTTCTCTCATTATGAAACAGTATAGTCTGAATAATTTATCAAATTATACAACAAACGCAGAGAACCGTCCAAGTTGCAATATTAATTTTCTTTATTGCTTGATGAACAGTTTAGAGCCTAAGCTCATTATCAAATCATCCAATAAGCTTTGCAGCAACATACATCACGCTAGTCACATGACTATCCTTTCTAGTAAAACACATCTTGTGAAACAGTTGTAAGACGTCATGGTCTCCTGACCTTCATTGCTTATATATTCCGCCCTCACAATCATATTCCGCATATCAAGACGCTTCATTCGAACCCAAACTCGATAAGATAAAGTCAGTGTTGTATGAATTCATGTAAACGATATGCAAATAACTAGTAAATCGCAAATGCGCTCCGAGATTGAAATACTCGAGGCTGGTGTACACACACACACATTCAAGACACGACGGTCGCAGGGGCTTTTAGTTCGGGAGATGCAAACCGCATACCGGGGTGCCGATCCCTTCAGAGGACGAGTCAACGCCAAACGCCGAGGTGACCGCCCGTGGAGCCGACAGCGTTTGCCTGAGTGAAAGGAAGAACGACCCCGTGTTCGGCTTAAAAGCAAATTCCGCTGCATTGTGTGGGAGCGCCCAGCCTACGCATTCTTTACAACATAGCACACAGTTTCAGAGATTTTCACAGGGAGACAGCAAACGCCAAACGGCGATGCTATAGATTTCTGCATTGGTCACCTTAAACGAAGCGTGATTCTCCCGTTTTAGAAGAGCAATGCTGATTGGCAGACGATATTTCTGATGCCTTGTGCTGAAGGAGTAATGGAAGAGACTGAAAGATATAACTCTTCACGTCTAGCTTGGAGAGGGGCCTTCCGTTGTTGCTCTTGGGGCAATAACACATCACAAGAGCGTGCGCGCTCGTACGTGTACTCAAAGAGCGAGGAACAAGTCTTTCCTCAGTACTTCACTGGGAGAGCACCTCTGTCGAGAGTGAATCAGAGTGCGACTCTATATTGAGTCCTTGCGATTAAGCATTGTTCACTGTGTTGGTCGCCACACTTATTGTGTGGTGTGAATGGACAGAGTTATAGTTAAACGCCTGCGAGGGAATTTTTTAGTGGCATTGTGGTGGACTGGTTAACTGAACGGTTTACCACGCCAATAGTTAGACTAGGGGCGAATAGGAATCCTTGGCTTCATCAAGGCATAGGGAGAGTTTGATTGGCGAAGGTCAATCCAGATAGAACGAGAGTTATCTCATTTGTCAGCAGCGAGCGGCGTAGACAGCAGTCATCACAGCTTACGGTATTGTGTGCTACAGTTCTTGCGAGCCCCTTGTTTTCTCCACAACAGTGCACTTCACTGCATTTCACACACAACAGCTTCGACCACACCTAGTAACATTCTAACGGATAATTATTCAAGTTGAGTAGGTCCGGCTCTCAGCCATTCTGCCAAACCATTAACAATCTTAAACTTTGTATAGAAATTTCATTAGCGAATCCTATCCCTAAGAGGTAACTTCACATTCTGAAAAGAATCCGGAAATAACTTGTTCAGTTCATAACTAAAAGTACCATTGTGATTTCTCAGAATTTTTGCAAACTAAATAATAATTTTCGTTAGTTTCATGTTTTTCTTACACTAACTGACACTACTCCAGTACCCAAGCATCCCACTAGGTACGTGAGAAATTTTGTGAATTTTTGTGTAATTTCCTTACAGTGGACGACACCAGAAGATATTTATTGCTGAAAGTTTTTCAGGCATTTCTCTTTAGAACGTTAGGAGCGTCTGTCTGACTTCTGTAGTAATGTGGGGGTGGAAATTGCATCTTGCAGGAGCCACAGTGTAAAGGGTACATCTCAGATTAATCCGTTGCACAGACTGACAGAATAGCACCCACACGCTCACACAGTGCAGGGCTGAACTTCACTGCACACTTTACAAGATGTGTTTTACAGTAATGGACAATCATGTGACTGTCGTAATGTATGTTACTGCATAGTTTTCTGAATGATTTTGTGAGCTTAGACTCGAAACATGTCATCACATAATAAAAAAAAAACTGATATTGCAACTGAGACGGTTCCCTGCAATTTATTGCATAATGTGGTAAATAATACGATTGCTGACGTCCTGCTTTCCAGAACACTGTAAATTAGTGAATAATTCACGTTTCTTGTCAAAAAGCTAGCATGTTAATAATATTTTATCTCCTGAACTAAGTTTCATACAATAATATCATTTTTCAGTATATTCAGTGATACATGTGGATTCAGGCTGTAAAATGTTTTGTGAACAGAATTAGCAATAAAGAAGTAAAAATTAAAACTTCATGGCTGATGCTGCGTAAACAGCCAAAATGTTGCAAGCGAAAATTTCTATTTCCTTCCATTGTTTCGTATGTGTGAGGGCAACGGCCTTGTCGCACTTGTAACACCAGATCCGATGTGCTGTGGGGGTAGGCTAACACTTGGACGGTTAACCACTTGGGTCTGTCGAGCGCTGTTGCCGAGCGCGATGCATTCAACCCATGCGAGGCAAACTGAGGAGCTTCTTTATTGAGAAATAGTGGTTCCTGTCACGAAAGCTGATAACGGCCGGCAGAGCGGTGTGCTGATACACGCCCCTCCATACCCGCCTCCAGTGACGCCCATCGGCTAAGCATGACACGGCGGTCGGTCGGTCCCGTTGCTCCTTCCGAGGCCTGTTCAGTTCAATTTTGTGTCTGCGCAGGGGAGAAGGGGGGGGCGAGGAGAGGGCATGTGTACCACCGAGATAATTATGTGTAAAGTGTTGACTTAATGTGTTAAACCTTTAGTACAATTGTTTAAAGGAGCACACCATCTTTTGACAGTTTCATTGCTTATTTAAGTACAAGTCAGGTTTCGGCCTTTTATGCCATTCTGAAGTATTTCGTAAAAGCAAAAACTGCGTACAGTAAGACCATGTAAGATTTCAAAAGAAGTAAAATGTCTTAAACAATGAATGTAAATAAGATGTATAATTACAAAATGTGTTCTTACGTTTTACGTCTTTAGTATATATTGTAGGACACTTAATATGTTGTCAGGCTCAAAATTGGTCGTAAACTAAGAAAAATAATGGCTTCTGCAGATGCAAAATTACAATCTTGTAACAGGTCAGTAAATAATCGTGGGAGCACGTCATATTTAGTAGAAACAGACTTATTTTGGTAAATAAAAGATAAGCACATATTCTTAAAACATAATGATAGCGAAATGAAAGAGTCTGAGTAATAGGATAATTGAATACTAAAATCACAAAGTGTCATAAATAAATGACTGTTAACATTAAATATCTTCAGACTATATATTATTATCTTTGGGGTAGCTCTTTGCAATAAACATGTATACATGTGATCATCAAGAACTGTAAGTGAACATACATTAAACTGTATGAGGAACTGAAGTGTAAAAGGAAGAAAACGAAATGAAATTCAAAGACAGTGAATCACATATAAAAGTTTAGTACGCGCCATCCATAATGCAAAATACGAAAGTTAACAATAAAGGCGAGGTGGGGTGGTGTTGTAAATGTATGCTGGCTGAATTATACATAGTCTGAAAACATTTAACATTAATGGTCATCTTATATTTATGACACTTTGTGATTTTAGTATTCAGTTGTCCTATTACTCACACTCCTTGATTTCACTGTCACTACTTTTTTAAGGACATGTGCTCACCTTTTCTTTACCAACGTAAGCGTGTTTTTAATAAATATAACGTACTCCCATAATTATTTACTGAAGATGGTGATTTTACGTCTGGCATTTCGTGAGGAGCCAATGTTTTTCTTAATTTATGGCCAACTTTGAGCCTCACAACATGTTAAGTGCCCTGCAATATATGTTAAAAACATAAAATGTAAATACATATTTCGCGATTATATACCTAATTTACATTCACTGTGTACGACATTTTATATCTTTTGAAATTTCACTTGGTCTTACTGTATGCAATTTTTGCTTTTATCAAGTTCTTGAAAATGGCATAAAAGGCCGAAACATGGGTTGTACTTAAATTAACAATTAAACAGTCAAATGGTGGTGTTTTCCTTTAAAAAAATATACTAAAGTTTTAACAGAATGAATCAACACTTTACACATAATTTTCTCACTGGTACACATGCCCTCCCCTAACCGATCTATATAGGTGTTGCCGACGGCAGCGCCGTATTCTGCCCGAGTACATACCTCGGCATTTGAATACGCATGCCTATACCAGTTTCTTTGGCGCTTCAGTGTATGTTCCCGACAGAACATGTGTGGGACCAACACGGTTGTCAATTCTGTCTCAGTGCCAATATTCGGGATATCGGGGACCAGATACAACAAATGTTGGCCAGCTTGCCTCAGAAGAGGACATAACCATTTATCACACCTTTCCCAACCGAATCAGTGATCAGTGCATGCATCCTGGCCAGGTGAGGGGTCAGGGAGGTAGAGGGAGGGCTGCAACGTCATACTGGTAAGTGGGCTCATACTACAGTATTTTTTGTCAATTTCTCTCGACTTTGTAGCACTATCGTAACATCACGTATCTTCTCAACCCCCGAAGTTTTATTTCATTCCCTGCTCCCGTTCTGAGTGCTTCACTTTTTTTTCAGGCAGTGTACTTAACATTATACAAAGTATTCTTGCTTTTTCGATGTCGATTTGCATATAGTTTTTTATTTGTTCTCTGCATCTGATACAGAGAAGATACTGAAGATGGGATGTCACACGAATACCCGTCTCGAAAATAAATACGTTTCAAGCGTAAGGCTGCGTTCACACTGCTGGCCGGGCCGGGCCGGGCTGACGCATACTGGCTCGGCTCGTGCCTAGCCAGCTCAGGCCGACGAGTAGTGCATTCACATTGCGCGCCGCGCCGAGCCGGGACGGCGAAATGGGGGAAAATCCACTTCTCCGATTTTCATGTTTTAAAAATTCTTAGCGGTACATAAGACTTCGCCACATCGTTTTATGAACTTATTTTTTCCTTAAAAGCTTTACTTACGTCGTGAAAAAAGAAAAAGTCTACTTTTCGTTTCGCGTGATTTCTTAGTTTCGTAACGCTTCCCAACCGATTTTGAAGAAAGTATGCGGCTAAAAAATCAGATTTTTGTACACGTGGTAGTGCAACATCTTAGCTTCGTATTGAATCATTTATCTTTCCATATTTCTTAACAGTAATTGTGAAATGATGCTATTTGTCAACGTTGTGCACTTGATTTACAAATCTTGTACTGAAAAAGTTATGTAGCGGGTAGCTTACTGTTAGATCCGTTTTAGACCATACATTGTTGGGAATGAAATGTAGCTAAAAGTACCAAAAAATTTTTGAAATGATAATGATACTGATATCTGTCTCTGGTCTCAAGTAATGCGAGCTATTCAGTGGCGTCAGTGCCGCGTCCGCAAGCCACGGAGTTCGCGCGGTTACAGCTTGGTTTAGTGTAGTCATATAATGCAGGACAGAAAAACTAATTACTAGTGATCAGCGCAGACCTAGTGCCGGTCCCTCTTATTATTTTAATGGTCTCATTCTCTAGATAAATCCAAATGTACAAGAATTTTTCCCTCGGCTACTGGACAGTCATCTGCTACGGTTTTATAATTGGCCACACGTCGCAACAGAAAAGACAAACAATTATTTGTCATCAACATCCTACAATTAGTATGATGTACATTTCGTATTTCGAACTAAAAGATAACTGAAGCGCAATTCTGTAGTCTCGTTGTCTACTTTGACGGAAAAAATAATGGAGAGTTAATGAAACTACTGTAGATCGGCACAGATGTGCGTTTCATTGTTCTTCATAGTTTTTTTTTTCTTCCTTGGCGGGCTGCGCTGCACTGTCAAGGTAATCTCCACTCTTTGACTAAATGGCTGGCCGGAGGCCAAATAAATAAATTTAAAAAGATCCCCACCCTTCGACCGCTGACAAGTAAGTCAGTAGAAAACGCAGCTGCAGTCAACAGTTGCTCGCCTTTAGCTAGTCTGTGCTGTCGTGTAGAACAATGTCTTCACTCTTTTATTGGTATTGTTTTGACTCTGCAGTAACTCGTCGAGTTTTGAAGTATAGAAGAACTAGGAGGTTATGGATTCATCCCATAAATAGCGACAGACGTTTAGGAGAGTTTTTTTCTTTATATGAAGAACTTAAAAATTATCCCGAAAAATTTTATTCAAATTACAGAATGAATCATAATACATTTCAGTATATGCTGCAGAACATTCAAGACAAAATTTCTAAACAGAACACAAATTTTCGCAGAAGTACAACAGCAGAAGAAAAATTGTGTATAACGATAAGGTAAGATTCGTTAGTACACACTTTTTGGTTTGCAGTAGAACTTTGTACAGCATTCACTACATCCAATTAATTGTAGCCATGCTTTTGTATTTTAAATTTCACAAACGCTTACCTCTGAGGGGAAGAGAGTTTATGGGACTCCTGAGAATCATTAGGAAGTAATTAGCTTCGTCATTTTGGGTAATGTCTTGCTGTGCCTTCAACAAAGAATCGCAGAAATACTCCTTCAGAATTTTCCAACTTTTTTCTTCTTTTTTCTTCATGATGCAGCGCTTGGTAGTGGTGATGGTTCATCATGTGGAGCCACTGATGGCCTCACAGAATTCTTTTCATTACCTTGTAAGATAGACAGATTGATAGGCGAAGAGTTTTGAGATAATGCCCTTCGACTCAGTGGTTCTATTTCCACTGATAAGGAGCTGCCACAGCATGACTTTACAATGCATTATCATCTGGTAGGGACACATTTTCGTCCCTCAGTGACACTCATATCTGTCTCCGTTTGCAAGTAAATGCGAACTATTCAGTGGCGGCAATGCCGCGATCGCTGGCAAGCTATTGTTGTAAATGCATGTAAATACGGTAGATTAAATAAATGAAATGAAAGTAATTTCGCACGTATCATTATAATAAACGTAAGGATTTTGGAGGACCCCAACCAACATGTATGCAGCCCTCAACACTGAAATTTAAGAAAGCAACTATGTTTGCAACCCTAAATGTAAACTCTCTAATTAAAGTAGGAAAATTGAAATTATTGATTGAAAAGCTGAACCAGAAAGAAATTTTAATATGTGCATTACAAGAAACAAGGTTTTTAGATGAAACTGCTTTAGATTTTGAAAACTATCGTTTATTTAAAGGAAAACCAGGTAAAATCTTAATGAAACAAATGCCATACCTGGGAACAGCATTTCTGGTACATCACTCAATTTTAGATTCAGTTACTAACTTCTACTCGAGTTCTGAGAGACTATCCATTCTTGAGATTAAATGTAAAAACAAAGGATACTCTATAATCAACTGCCATGCACCCATAAACCAGGACAACAAAAATAACCCGGAGAAAGTTGAAGAATTTTGGGAGATACTTGAAATGGAACTGGATAGATGCTCAAAGAAGAACATAAAAATGTTAGTAGGCGATTTTAACGCACAAATAGGAAGGGAGAAAAAATACCATGGAACAGTAGGCCTCTTCCCAGGTCACAAAAGAACTTCAAAAAATGGAGAAAGGCTTATAGAGGTATGTAGGCATTTCAACTTGAAAATAATGACAACACATTTCAAAAAGCTGAGCCGAAAAACTAAAACATGGAGATCACCAAATCCACTTCTCGGAGAATTCCAAATTGACCATGTGGCTATCTCACTTCATTGTCAAGAAGAAATTCAAAACACTAAAGTGCTGAAAAGCCTTGATGTTGATTCAGACCACTATTTGACTACGATTAAATTCAGACCACTCCCATTTCGAAAAGAGAAGAAAACCTTTTACAAAATTCCAAAATATAACACAGAAACGTTAAAAAATGAAGAAATTAAACAACGGTTTCAAAGAGCATTGCACAAAGATAGCGATGGCATATCCACAATAAATAAGGAAGCGGGATGGGAGGAGATCAAAAACGAAATAGTTGAAATAGCAAAAGAAAATTGTCTCGTGAAAAGAGTAAGAAGACATCCATGGTGGGACAATGAATGTGATGAGAACCTGGAGAAGAGACAGAAATTGTGGCAGAAATGGAACTCCACAAAAGATCCTCAAGATCTTGACAATTTTAAAATCCAGAGAAGAGAAACAGCTAAGCTTTTCCGTAATAAAAAAAGAAGACAATTTCAGGATAACCTAGAACAGATTGAGGAAGAATTTAAAAGAAATAATTCTAGAGATTTCTACAAAACTTTTAGAAAACAGCTAACCAAATACCAATCCCCAAATTTATGTTTTAAAGATGAAGAGAACAAGCTAGGTTTGACAAACAAGACTAATTGTGAAATATTAGCAAAATATTTCGAGAATCTACTAAATTGTGAACCACCCAAAGATAAAATGAGTTTTGAAAACCACCGAAATACTAATACCGAGTCAAAACCTCCAGACGCTGAAGAAATAAAACACATAATACACAGTCTAAAAAACAATAAAGCCCCAGGTGAAGACTCCATAGTACCAGAAATCCTAAAAATAATGGATACCAACCTCCCACAAGTTTTGGAACATATGTTTAAGAAGATCTGGGACGAAGAAAGAATTCCTGAAGACTGGCAGTGTGCCCTGATACACCCACTACACAAAAAGGGGGATAAGATGAATGTTAATAATTATAGAGGGATCTCGCTACTACCAGTAGGATACAAAATTTTGTCAAGGAAATTACTTCAAATCGTGGAGCCAGTTCTGGATAAAAAAATAGGTGAATATCAAGCAGGTTTTAGACAAGGTAGATCCTGTGTTGAACAAATATTTAACCTGAAAACACTAATTCGTTACAGAATCTCAAGAGGCCAGAGATTTGCAATAGTATTTGTAGATTTCAAAAAAGCATACGACTCGGTAGATAGAGAAACATTACTGAAAGTATTGGAAGAATTGGGGGTCGATACGAAAACAATTCAAATTATCAAACAGACGCTGACAAACAGTAAGGCCAAAGTTAAATTTATGGGTGAAATTTCAAGGAAGTTCGAAATTAAAACAGGTGTTAGACAAGGTGATGGTTTATCCCCAATCCTCTTCAACTGCGTACTGGAAAAGATATTGAGAATATGGAAAGAAGAACTCAAAGGCACCAAGAATGACATCAGAATTGGAACAAAAAAAGAAAAAATAGAAGTGGACTGTTTAGCTTTTGCAGACGATCTGGCAATAATTACAGAAAACGAAGAAATAGCTCAGAACTACCTGGAGAAACTACAAGAAGTTTCGGCCAGAGCTGGACTGCAGATTTCATTTGAAAAAACCGTGTATATGTCTAATCATATAAATAACAAGAAAAATCTTATTACTAAATACGGCAATATTAAGAGAGTAGAAAAATTTAAGTATTTAGGTGAAATAATTCAAGTGAATGGTTTAGACAAGAGTGCAAACCAGGCGAGAGCAAGGAAAATGGAATTTGCTTTTCAAAAAACCAAAGACATATATAACAAAAAAAACATTTCGATTCAAGCTAAATTAAGACATTATAAAACTGTCATTAGACCAGAATGCCTGTATGCATCGGAGTGCCTAACTCTTAACAAAAAGGGGGAAATAGAAAACATGGAAAAGAAAGAAAGGAAAATTTTGAGAAAAATATTAGTACCGAGAAAGATTGGAGAAGAGTACAAGCTAAAGAGTAATAAGGAAATATACAAAACTATTGAGAAAGTGAGTGAGGCAATGCGTAAACGCAGACTAACGTTTTATGGTCACCTGTCGAGGATGGATGGAAACAGACTAACAAGAAAAGTGTTTGAACATAGTAACAGGAACGAAAAAACCAACAATAAATGGATACAGATGGTGAAAAAGGATTTGGCCTATTTTAATGTCACCCGTGAGTCAATCAGGGACAGGGAAAAGTTTAGACAAATAGTGAACGAAATTAAGTGTTTTCCAGAAGAAACGAAACTAAAGAATAATAACAGGAAATGGTCGGAAGAGCGGAGGAGGAACTACTCGAAAATGATGAGGAAATATTGGGAAGAGAGAAAAAAAGATCAAAAAGCCGGGCAAGTGAATTGTTGAACGTGGTCCAAAGATGGCCGAAATCGAAAGAAGAAGAAGAAGAAGAAACGTAATTTTTCCTCACTGATTGTGAAATGTGAGGTAACATCTTAAAATAAAAGACGTGTGCAGTCACTCTTGTGATGAAAGCAGAAGGGAGACGTGTGATGCGTGTACTGCAGAAGCTGTAGTGCTGCTCCACAGGCTCGCGCCGGCAATATTAAACACTCGGGATGTCGCCGGCTCGGCTCCGGGAGGCTCACGCCGTGTCGGCGCGGCCCGGCCGCCAGTGTGAACACCGCAATTCAAAACCATGTGTTTGATATCGAAGCGAGCGGCGGCCCGGCCAGGCTCGGCTCGGCCCGGCCGGCAGTGTGAACGCAGCCTAACTCTAAGTGTAGTACACAACTCATACAATTATAGTTGGTGGTGACTTTAATTTACCCTCGAAATGTTGGCGAAAATACGTGTTTAAATCGGGAGGTACGCATAAAACATCATCCGAAATTGTACTGAGCGCATTCTCTGTAAATTATTTCGACCAGTTACTTAATGAGCCAACACGAATAGTAAACGGTTGTGAAAACACACTTGACCTCTTAGCAACAAATAATTCTGAGCTAATAACGAACACCAAAACCGATACGGGGACTAGTGAACACAGGCTGTTGAAGAGAGACTGAGTATTGTAAGCCCCAAATCCTACAAAAATAAACGAAAAATACACCTACCATAAAGGCAGGTAGAAATTTACTTGACTTCTTCCTGAGAGGCAATCTCCACTCCTTCCAAATTAAAAACGTAAGGTAGACCAGATATGGCTTGAATTCAGAGAAATACTATCGACAGCAATTGAGAGATTTATACAAAATAGGTTAACATACGACGGAGCTGATACCCGTTGGTACACAAAACGGGTGAGAACACTGTTGCAGAAACAACGAAGAAAGTAGGTCAAATTTAAACGAATGCGAAATCGTTTTCAGAAGCTCTATATTTAGTGCAGACTTCAATGTGAGATGCCTGTAATACTTTCCACAACGAAACGTTGTCTCGAAACCTGGCAGAAAATCCAAAGACATTCTGGTCGTATGAAAAGTACGCTAGCGGCAAGACACAAACAGTGCCTTCTCTGCGCGATAACAGTGGAAATATTATCGACGACAGTGCTGCCAAATCAAAGGTATTTAACACAACCTTCACCAAAGAAGACGAAGTAAACATTCCAGAATTCGAATCAAGAATAGCTGTCAGCATGAGTAACTTAGATGTAGGTGTCCTCGCAGTAGCGAAGCAACTCAAAACACTTAATGAAAGCAGGTCTTTCGGTCGAGATGCTATACCAGTTAGGTTGATTTCAGAAGATGCTGATACAATAGCTCCATACTTAACAATCAAATACAACCACTCGCTCGACGAAAGATCCGTACCCGAAGGCTGGACAATTGCATAGGTCACACCAGTATTCAAGAAAGGTAGTAGAAGAAATCCACTCTGTTACAGACCATTATCGTTAACGTCGGCATGCAGTAGGATTTTGGAACATATATTGTATCCGAACATTATGATTTACCTTGAAGGAAGCGGTCTGTTCACACATCGTAAATACAGACTCAGAAAACATCGTCCTTGGGAAGCACAATTAGGTCTTTACTCACACAAAGCGTTGAGTGCTATTGGCAAAGGATTTCAAATTGACTCCGTATCTTTAGACTTCCAGAAGGTTTTTGACAACGTTCCACATAAAGTGCTTGTAGTGAAATTGCGTGCTTATGGGATATCGTCTCAGTTACGTGACTGCGTTCGTGATTTCCTCAGTTCGTAGTAACTGACGAAAAGTCACCGAGAGAAGCAGAAGCGATTTCTGTCGTTTCCTAAGGGAGTGTTAAAGGCCCTCCACTGTTCCATATATATGTACAAACGATTTAGGAGATAATCTGAGCTGCCCTCTTAGGCTGTTTGCAGATGATGCTATCGTTTACCGCCTAGAAAAATCATCAGATGATCAAAACTAACTGCAAAACGATTTAGAACAGATGTGGGTATGGTGCGAAAATTGGCAATTGACCGTAGATAATGAAAAGTGTGAGGTCATCCACCTGAGTGCTAAAAGGCATGCGTTAAACTTCGGTTACACGATTGATCAGTTAAATCTAAACTTCGTAAATTCAACTAAATATCTAGTAATTACAATTATGAGCAACTTAAATTGGAAGGAGAACATAGAAAATATTGTGGTGAAGGCTAGCCAAAGACTGCGTTTTATTAGCAGGACAGAATATAGCAGATCTACTAAAGAGACCACCTATACTACGCTTGTCGGTCCTCTTTTAGAGTACTGCTGCGCGATCTGGAATCCTTACCAGACAGGATTAACGGAGTACAAGGTGAAAGTTTAAAGAAAAGCAGCATGCTTTGTATTCTCGCGAAATAGAGGAGTGAGTGTGACTGATATGATACAGGATTTTGTGTGGACATCATTAAAATAAAGGCGTTTATCGTTGCGGCGGTATCTTCGCACGAAATTCCGGTCACCATCTTTCTCTTCCGAATACGAAAATATTTTGTTGATGCCGACCGACATAGCGAGGAAAGATCAGCATTTTAAATTAAGAAAAAGATATAGGTGGTCGTTTTTTCCGTGCACTGTCCAAGAGTGGAATTATAGATAACTATTGTGAAGGTGGGTCGATGAACCCTCTGCCAGGAACTTAAGTGTGATTTGCAGAGAATCCTTGTAGATGTCATTAATGAAGTACATACAGACTGTTGAGCAGCCAACATATAAGATCAGCTTTCGGTCCGGGAACCTTAGTGAGTTGGATTGATGGGTGCATATAAGAGAAGATGCAGGATACGTCAGTAGTGGAACAAACTATATTCCAGTGCATTTTGTTAATGCAGGTAGCCTATATCAGCGGCAAGTATGCGCTCAGAGGCAACCCTACTGTTCTACTTTGCTTGACAGATACTTAACTTATTGTTCTCCTTTGACTCGAAGGTACTTAACTTATTGTTCTGCTAAAATGATGCTTCCTTTTGACTTGCAGGTCCTTAACCCATTGTTCCCCCACCCCATCCCACTCACCTCCCCTGTAAGAAAACCACAAACACATATCCACCCCCTTGCTGGTACAGGTACACTTTAAGGTGTGAGTTATTGGATAGTCCCTCTCACTCTTATCAGTTTGACGGACTACAATAATTAACCGCTGCCCCTCTGGTGCAAGACACCTATACACCATTGGGTAGAGGTCAACCGCGATCAAGCAAATGGCGCTGTCACAGTACCTGCTGAAAGTGGAGGCCAGCCGCTCGGTCTTTTCCCGGAGCTGTGGAGAGCAGGTTCGTCTTGGAATCTTAGTCAAAGGTGGAAGTAAGAGCTGTTATCCGCTTTGAATGGGCATGTGGAGTATCAGACACAGAAATTCGTAACCGCCTTGTTGAGGTGTATGGGTCGGGTGTGATGTCGAGGCAAATGGTGCGGAGATGGTGCCAGCAATTCAGTGATGGAAGTCAGCTGGTGCACGACGTACCGAGACCTGGAGGGATGTGCACAGCCACAACAGATGCAAATGTCAGGAAGGTGGATGACATGATTATAGTGAACCGGAGTATCACCACTGATGGAGTAGAGCAGAACTTGGAATTGGACATGAGTAAGCTCATAAGATCATCCACAACATTCTTTGATACAGGAAGGTGTCAGCACGATGGGTGCCCCGCCAACTGATGCTGGCGCGAATGGAACAACACATGGCGTTCAGCCTGGAACAGCTCGTGCATTACCATGCATCTTACAATGACGTTCTGTTTTGGATTGTATTGAGGATGAAATGTGGGTCCACCATTACACACCCGAATCGAAGGCTGCAACCATGGAGTGGATTCATCCATCATCACCTTTCAGAAAGAAGTTCAAAAGCACTCTATCTCCAGGTAATATGCTACTCACCATTTTCTGGAACGCCAAAGAAGTTATGCTACTGGACTTTCTGGAGGAAGCAACAATCAGCACTGCACGGTGCTGTGTCACTCCGTCGAAACTGAAAGAGGTGATGCAGAAAAAGTGGCCTGGTCTTCTCGGATCACACACGGCGACGGCAACACAAAGCCATATTGCAACTCTTGGTTGGGAGCGCCTACACTATCCGCCTTACAGTCCGGATTTCACAGCAAGTGACTTCCATCTGTTTCCTGCTTTGTAGAAGACTCTTGGTGGAAGGCGCTTTGGGAGCAATGCTGACGTCAAACAAGCCATTCAACGCTTCTTCCGTATGCAACGCCCTGATTTTTTCCTGGAAGGCTTTTTGAAGCTTATAAAGCGGTATGACAAATGTCTCAATGTACTTGGAAATTATGTAAAAAATAAAGATATGTCTTATCTTTAATGTCTCACTCTCTTTTTTTTTTCCTTTCACACACAACTCTGACCGCATTCGACAGGGAAAACTTATTTTCTAACTCCCCCATGTGAATTAAACAAAAGATCACTAGTAAAAAACGCATCGCATAGCCCGACGCCCACTGCCGACACCGCCAACAACGCACACGCCCCCAGGAGCCGAGGTGCAGCACGAAGTGATGATGGGGTCTTCGCTGCTGAGCCACACATGGGTGTCCGTTCGAGTCCCACAAGCATGAGGGGGTTCCATCCTTTTCATACTTGACAACCGAGAAATTCCTGTCAAAATACATGTTTACCTAGGCACCATTGCTGGCACGATGAAATATAGCTGTGGCGCAGTTCCAGCGCCAAGAGAAATATTTGCATAGTGGCTGAAAGGTTCTCAATATTATCCTGATGTCACAGGTCGCAGTATAGAAATCTGCTGCAATGCTTCTCAGAAAAATACAGAATGCATTCTTCCTAGAATCCTAACAGGATTTACCCATCAAACTGCTGCTGCCAGTGTGGGAGCACCATCCACCATTGTTTAAAAACTAATTTGTAGAGATCGCCACATTGCACTAATAGTTAAACACTGTAAAAATTGTCTACAGATCATCAAATACATACAAGACTAACAAGAGTATTGGGAACCAGGAACATATTTACCAGTGTAGCTACAATTAAATATAACGATTGCTGCTGCAGTCTGACACTGATCGATGTACAGGTAATGTCTCCTCTTGACGGCTGTGGTTCTGGAAACATCTCATTATCTATAGCGCACATAGTTTTCCACGTAAAAATCTCTCTCATACCCTCACGGTTGTCGATGCACTGAATCTATACATCCCTCATGAAAGGACACCTACTCATTTTCTCTGCTCATGACACTACATAAGCCATAGTAATATTATACTGCAATATAAACACATTTTACACAAACAGTGCAGTTATCTTTTATACATCTGTACAGCGCCAGAAAAAAATATGGTATACCTACACTCACACTGGCTATATGTCTCGAGTCTCCTCTGTACTAGGAAACTGTCTGACAAAGTCTTCGAACCAGTGCTTCTGGAAGGTGCTGCATCCTGCCAAGAATCTCTCAAACAGGTGTTATGAAGGACAGGCATCCAGCACTATGTGTGGTAATGAATACCACAACTATGGATGTAAAGCTTGGAAAGACATCACTGACACGTGTTGGTGTACTGTGATCGACATCACTAACAAGAAGGAAAATGCGAGGGTATGCATTGGAGTGCAGATGAGGGGACGTACTGTTACAGCCGTATTGCCCATCCTGTTTGTTCACTATAGCAGGTCCAGCTGAATACTTGCATTGATCTATTCTCCAGCTGTATACAAAATGAATGTATCACCACTTACTTTCGATTATACTCCTCAGTGCGTTGAAATCACAGTTCACCATGTCCAATCTATCCTTCCATTACGACTAGACATATGTAATTTTTTTTGTTTTTACGTATATAGTAGAGCATTCTTACAGTATTAGGATAAAATTAGAGTATGAAAGACCCCGTCGCACTGTCTTTGATCAGTCCGCCTTGCAGCACTGTTGTCACTGTGCCCGAGCGATTCTAGGCGTTGCAGTCCAGAACCGTGCTGCTGCTATGGTCACAGATTCGAATCCAGCCTTGGGCATGGATGTGTGTGATGTCCTTAGGTTAGTTAGGTTTAAGTAGTTCTACAGCTAGGTGACTGATGACATCAGATGTTAAGTCCCATAGTGATTAGGGGCATTTGAACCATTTTTTGCAGCATTGTTACCAATTTAATCTGCAGGTGACCGTAAGTAGTCGGTTACACGCCGTGTCTCGTGAACGAATGGGGCTAACTGAGTCCTCGCCAATCCAAGTACACAAAATTTCTCCAAAAAAATGGTTAAAATGGCTCTGAGCACTATGGGACTCAACATGTTAGGTCATAAGTCCCCTAGAACTTAGAAGTACTTAAACCTAACTAACCTAAGGACATCACACACACCCATGCCCGAGGCAGGATTCGAACCTGCGACCGTAGCAGTCCCGCGGTTCCGGACTGCAGCGCCAGAACCGCTAGACCACCGCGGCCGGCACAAAATTTCTCCACATGCACCCATGTCAAGGAGGTAAGCATTCCTTATCAGTGTATAGTAACAGATGTCTTGTTTTTCTTAACTGTCTGCTGTTACATTACAACACTTTCCAATCTGTTACTATACACCAATAAGGGGTGCTAAACCCCTCGACATGGGGACATCTGGAGAAATGTTGTGTACTTGGATGGGCGAGGACTTAGCTAGCTCCATTCACTCATGACACGCGGAAAGTAGCTGTTGTGTTGGCAGAAGAGCCAACATCGTGTTACTAGTGGGGGCCAAAATGCACGCAGAGCCTCCACCAGCTTGAACAATCCCTTGCGAAGTATAGGGTCCATGGATTCACGAGGTTGTCTCCATAACCGTACGTGTCCATCCGCTCGGTGCAACTTGAAACGGGACTCGACCGAACAGGCAACATGTTTCCAGTCATTAAGAGTCCAATGTCGGTGCTGACGGGCCCAGCCGAGGCGTAAAGCTTGTGTCGTGCAGTCTTTAAAGGCATACGAGTGGGCCTTCGGCTTCTAAAGCCCGTATCGATGATGTTTCGTTGAACGGTTCTCACGCTGACACTAGTTGATGGCCCAGCACTGAAACCTGCAGCAATTTGCGGAAGGGGTGCCCTTCTGTCACGTTGAACGATTCTCCTCAGTGGTCATTGGTCCCGTTGTTGGAGGATCTTTTCCGACCACAGCGATGTCTGAGATTTGATGTTTTACGGGATTCCCGATATTCATGGTACAATCGCGGAATACTCGTACGGGAAAATCGCCACTTCATCGCTACCTCGGAGATGCTGTGTCCCATTGCTCCTGCTCCGACTATAACACCATATTCGGTCTCACTTGAATCTTGACAACCTGCCATTGTAGCAACAGTAACTGATCTAACAACTGCTCCAGACACTTGTAGTCTTATATAGGCGTTGCCGATCGCTGCCCCGTATTCTACCTGTTTGCATATCTCTGTGTTTCAGTACGCTTGCTTATATCAGTTTCTTTGGCGATTCAGTGTACATCTCCTACGTACATCGCAGGAGAAACTAATAATTCTAAAGAAAACACAGGACATTGTAGCATCTGATGGTGGCAATATGCTGAAATGGGCTTATAGTGAGTGATTTATAAAATAAAAACCATTTAAAGGGCAGTACAGCTGGATGATAATCATAACATTCATGTGATTAGAGGACATATTTTGCACTGCGTGACCCAAAGAACAAAAGCACTTAAAGTCGTGGGACTTAATACTCGGGCGTACATCAGACGGGAATTTCTTTCAGCTCTTCTATTTCTTGAAAAACATCCGTTTTAAGCAACCCTCCAGCCACTTGTAGATTCATATTTCTCGTCATAATTCAGTGTCTCGAGTAATAGTGCTTTAATAACAGCCTCTCTATGACTACACATTGTAAATACCTTGCAACTAAATATCTATAATCTGTAACGACGTATGTTGCCTACGTTCTAGATTTATGCTGATCTGCGGCAGCTTAATCACGAAGAAAATATGAGGAAGTGTGAACGAACAGTTGCAGCGGCGGATTTATGGGCACTAAAGTTTCTTGTTGCTACGGCATTGAAAGCGTGAATAGTGGTATTGAATTAAAGTCGATCGTAGGCGGCGGCGGCTGGACTGCGTTAGGAGTAGCAAGTTGTCACGCCGTACACTCGCACCTGCTGTCGGCGCCTTTGAAGTTGTTTCCATTTGGGTTCCGATCACACCGCTGTTCTGCAATACTCGACCCCTGGAACGCTTTATGTTCCTTGTAGATTCTGCGGTCCTGTTATTTCCCACCTTAGTTTTATGACCTGCTGGTCCATTGAACAGGAGTAAATGTTAACTGCGCTATGACTAATCCGACTTCCTCCAAACGCCGTACAAAGATTTATGACCTTCAGTTGACGCCTTTTAGTACATTCTGAAATGCACTTACTAGGTCTGTTGACTTAAACAGAATCTCTGTGCCGTGTCAGTGTTTCGAAAGCTCCTGTTATTCGACTTGAGGGAGCAACAAGCTGCTCACGCGTGAAATTTTTCAGTTCCAAGTAAGTTCGTTGTCATCATAATCGGTGTTTACAGATGGTTCTACCTCATATTAAATTTCCCTTTTGGTTATCTGATATTATAGTTTTTTTCTAATAACAGGGAAGGTAGCCTCACATTCGGGAGGACCGTGGATCAATTCTCCGAGTGGTCACCCGTATTTCGAATTTCGTATTTCTCCTAAACAGCTTAAGGCTGTAAAAGGCCCAGCTGGAATAATACTGGCAGGTGATTTGAAAGTTTATTTGACGACTGTAACGCCGGAAATGCATATCCTCCTATTTCCATCGATTGTACTATTATTTTTTTTCCTTGTTTTGTTACCTCAAGATATGACATTTCTGTCTCTTTATATATTGTAATTGTTTTACTGTTTGTATATATATATTTATGCACTTATGTCGATGTATAATTGGTTTGTTGTGTAAAGAGTATTTGTATTTTTACGCTGGGTCTTGCCTAGGGAAAACTGCTATCGAACGATTACATCGATAGGTCGTGTGAAGAATCAAAGTTTGTAGGATCTTTGGTAGTGTTAACTCTGCCGCGTGGAGCGCGGGCAGAACAGTGAGAGTCTGGCGGGAGTAGCGAGTGGAGCAGGTGTGTTGTGTGACGCTCCCGCGAGTTGCCGCGCTTTCGGGGTTTGGCAGCATGTAATTGCGCTCGACTCGCGATCATAGTTTCTGACATGGTGTCGCGGACGGGAAGCATTAGCTGGCGCACATCAAGAGCCCGTTTCGCCTGGTGACCGTGTCGAGAAGAAGGCGCGCCAACATCCAGCTTCTGCAACAGCGACGGCCGACAATGAGTGACTGTCGCCACCTCCTCGATCGACGGCTTCAAACCTTCAATCAAGCAACAAGGAAGACTAAAAGCACGTAAAGTTTCAGAACTGTATGGCAGACCTCAGCTTTTCAAATTGTTCCATTTGCCTCGCAAAATTACAGCAACTTAGCATGAACCTTTGTTGCTCATTGTCCCAATTGCATTGCCAAGCAGGGTCCCTTCCTTTTCCGAAATGAACCCGAGTGTCGTTGAAATTCAAACGCCAGCATTAAAATAATATAATTAGATTTCACTGCTTTAATTTCAAAGTTCAGTAGCTGGCTACAATATTTAGGTTACATGAGCACAAATTTAGAGTGCGAGTTTTGTTAGCATATTTTAGCTTACCTGTGACTGCAGCTCAGCTTGGTACGTACTAAATTGTACTATTGTTAATAGTTCAGAATCATTTAATTCAAGTTCAAAGTTAAATCTCTTGTTTCTAAATTGCGTAGAGTCAAGTTGCTTTTGAAATGATTGTTGAGGTAGTCCAAGACTAACCGTATTTTACTGGATTTCGATGTGCTTCAGAAAGAAAGCTCACTATTAACTTCAGTCACTAAATTAACTTTCGATTTTCCGGTTTTATTAATTCTTTTGCTAAATTAAGTCAGAGTGTAGCGAAATTTATTACTTCTGACAAACTTTCAGTTTTCACACTACACGTGTCAACCTTCAGTTGCCACGCTTCTAGTGTTAATTGGTTCAAATGACTATGAGAACTATGGGACTCAACATCTTAGGTCATAAGTCCCCTAGAACTTAGTACTACTTAAACCTAACTAACCTAAGGACATCACACACACCCATGCCCGAGGCAGGATTCGAACCTGCGACCGTAGCAGTCCCGCGGTTCCGGACTGCAGCGCCAGAACCGCTAGACCACCGCGACCGGCTCTAGTGTTAATTATATGTGTAATAACCTTTCTTTTTCAGTTACTATAGTAATTGTCCTTAGGACTGGCGACCGTGATTTCCCCCAAATCTCAAATATCTAATTACCGCTAGTTAATTGTTAACGTAACGGCCGCACATTTACTTTCTTTATTATCTTTACCCCTTTTCAAAATTAATTTCCACCAGTTTCATTTGCATTTTTCCTTTCATTTAGATGTAACCCTTTCCTCCCTCTTTACCGATAGATTAACTTCGGTGACGATTGCTTTTCCCAAATTTCCATTAGGTACACGCGGTTTAATTTTTCACTGTCTTTAAGATGTTGAAGTGAGGGGGGAGGTTACACGACCGCGGCATATACCACCTATCTGAAGCTTCAGCACATACTGCACCTTCCGTCGTGACACTGACGTTCGTAGAGATGCTGAAATCTTTCGACACGATATTTTGACACTGAGGGAATGGGTGTTATTATACTGACTAATTTAATTTTTCAGTTTCGTGTTCCATCAATGATTTTGCACAATAAATCGTAATGATGTGGAACGAGACATTTTACATTCACATCGTAGATTAATTTGTAAATATGGCTACATGATGACATTTATAAGGAACTTTTAATAATAATACAGATATTTTTGTTATTGTTGTTGTGGTCTTCAGTCCGAAGACTGGTTTGGTTCAGCTCTCTGTGCAAGCCTCTTCATCTCCGAATAACTACTGCAACCCACATCCTTCAGAATCTCCTTATTGTATTCATCTCTCGGTCACTCCCTACCATTTTAACCCCCCTCCCCCGGTCACACACACACACACACACACACACACACACACACACACACACACATACATACATACTTCTGACCCTCCCCCCCCCCCCCCCACTATTAGGTACTAAATTGGTGATCCCTTGTTGTCTTAGAATGTGTCTTACCAACCGATCACTTCTTTTGATCATGTTGTGCAACAAATTTCTTGTCTCCACAGTTATATTCAGTAGCTCCTCATTAGTTACGTGATGTCCGCCCCGATATCTGAATGGTCAGCTTGACGGACTGCCGTGCTAAGGGGCATGGGTTCGATTCCCGGCTGGGTCCAGGATTTTATCCGCTCAGGGACTGGGTGTTGTTTTGTCTTCATCATCATTTCATCCCCATCCGGCGTGCAGGATTAGATTAGATTAGATTAATACTTGTTCCATAGATCATGAATACGACACTTCGTAATGATGTGGAACGTGTCAGGTTAATAAAAGATGTCTGTACAGGATATTACATTACACAAAATATTGCATGACACTAATGTTTAAGTTGTTGTTTTTTCCCTTAATTTATATCTAAAAATTCAGCCAATGAGTAGAAGGAGTTGTCATCTAGAAATTCTTTTCATTTATTTTTAAATGTTAGTTGGCTATCTGTCAGGCTTTTGAAGCTGTTTGGTAGGTGACCAAAGACTTTTGTGGCAACATAATTCACCCCTTTCTGTGCCAAAGTCAGATTTTACCCTGCATAGTGAAGATCATTCTTTCTCCTGGTGTTATAGCTATGCACACTGCTATTACTTTTGAACTGGGTTGGATTATTAACAACAAATTTCATAAGTGAATAAATATACTGTGAGGTTACTGTGAGGATCCCTAGATCCTTAAATAGATGTCTGCAGGATGACCGTGGGTGGGCTCTAGCAATTATTCTGATTACACGTTTTTGAGCAATGAATACTTTTCTACTCAACGATGAATTACCCCAGAATATGATGCTATACGAAAGCAGTGAATGAAAGTAGGCATAGTAAGCTAATTTACTGAGATTCTTATCACCAAAATTTGCAATAACCCTAATAGCATATGTAGCTGAACTCAGACGTTTCAGCAGACCATCAATGTGTCGCTTCCAGTTTAACCTCTCATCAATGGACACACCTAAAAATTTTGAAAATTCTACCTTAGCTACAGACTTCTGTTCAAAGTCTATATTTATTACTGGAGTTGTGCCATTTACTGTACGGAACTGTATATACTGTGTTTTATCAAAATTTAAAGAGAGTCCGTTTGCTGAGAACCACTTACTAATTTTGTGAAAAACATCACTTACAATTACATCACTTACTTCTTGGTTTTTGGATGTTATTACTATACTTGTAGCATCAGCAAAAAGAACTAACTATGCATCTTCATCAGTGTGGAATGGTAAGTCATTAATGTATATCAAGAACAGTAAAGGACCTAACACCGAACCCTGTGGGACCCCGTACTTGATAGCCCCCCAGTTTGAGGAATCAGCTATTGTTTTAACATTACATGAACCACTTATTTCAAACTTCCTGGCAGATTAAAACTGTGTGCCCGACCGAGACTCGAACTCGGGACCTCTGCCTTTCGCAGGCAAGTGCTCTACCAACTCAGCTACCGAAGCACGACTCACGCCCGGTACTCACAGCTTTACTTCTGCCAGTACCTCGTCTCCTACCTTCCAAACTTCACAGAAGCTCCCCTGCAAACCTAGCAGAACTAGCACTCCTGAAAGAAAGGATATTGCGGAGACATGGCTTAGCCACAGCCTGGGGGATGTTTCCAGAATGAGATTTTTCACTCTGCAGCGGAGTGTGCGCTGATATGAAACTTCCTGGCAGATTAAAACTGTGTGCCCGACCGAGACTCGAACTCGGGACCTTTGCCCGCGGAAGGCAAAGGTCCCGAGTTTGAGTCTCGGTCGGGCACACAGTTTTAATCTGCCAGGAAGTTTCATATCAGCGCACACTCCGCTGCAGAGTGAATATCTCATTCTGGAAACACTTATTTCAACTTTCTGCATTCTTCCAGTTAAGTATGAATTAAACCATTTGTGCACTGCCCCACTCAAACCATAATGATTTAGCTTATCTAAAAGAATTCCATGATTTACACAATCAAAGGCCATTGAGAGATCACAAAAAATACCAATGGGTGATGTCCGGTTATTCAGAGCATTTAATATCTGATCAGTGAAAGCGTATATAGCATTTTCTGTTGAAAAGCCTTTCTGAAAACCAAACTGACATTTTGTTAGTACTTTATTTTTACAAATATGGGAGGCTACTCTTGAATACATTACTTTCTCAAAAATTTTTGATAGAGCTGTCAGAAGAGAGATTGGGCAGTAGTTGTTGACATCCAACGTATCCCCCTTTTTATGCAATGGTTTTACAATGGCACATTTCATTCTATCGGGGAAAACACCCTGATCCAAAGAGCTATTACATACGTGGCTGAGAATCCTACTTATCTGTGGGGAACAAGCTTTAAGTACCGTGCTGGAAATGCCATCAATTCCGTAAGAACTTATACTTTTCAGTGAGTGTATTATTTTACTGATTTCAGAGGTGGAATTACAGTTGTTTCAAACTGCACAAGTATGGCCTCTTCTATTAGTAGCCTTGCCTCTTCTAGTGAAGATCTAGATCCTATTTTCTCCACAACATTTAAAAATTATTATTGGAAATATTTTCAATTTCTGATTGTTTGCTAGTGCACCTGTCATTCAGTTTTATGGCACTAAAGTCTTCCTTTACTCTTGGTTGCCCTGTTTCCCTTTCAATAATATTCCAAATTGCTTTAATTTTATTATCAGAGTTACTGACCTCAGACATGATAAACATGCTTCTGGACTTTTTAATAACTTCTCTTAGTAGCGCACAATAGTTTTTATAATATTGAACAATTTCAGGGTCAGTACTCCCTCTTGCTGTTAGATACAGTTCTCTTTTATGGTTGCAAGATATTCTTACTCCTTTAGTTAGCCAAGGTTTTCTATATGTTTTCATGGAATTATGTTTAACTATTTTCTTGGGAAAACAGTTTTCAAATACCCTTAAAACTGTATCGTGAAGTAAGTTATATTTCAAGTTTGAATCGGGTTCCTTATACACTTCATCCCAGTCTAGCTGCTGTAGGCTTTCCCTAAAGTTTGCAATATTTATATTGTTAACTGAACGCACTGCTTTGAAAGTCTGATTTGATATACTGCATGGAACTATGTCATGTACTGTAACTAGCTGTGCACCATGATCTGAAAGACCATTCTCAACAGGATAAGCATTTACGTCCTTAAACTTATATTGGTTTATAAAAAAGTTATCTATCAATGTACTGCTGTTCTTTGTTATCCGAGTAGGAAAACGAATGACGGAGCTCAAATTGAAAGAACTGAGTAATACTACAAGGTCATTCTTCCTATTACACTCTTTCAGGGAATCAACAATGAAATCCCCACAAGTGATAATTTGCTTCCCCCTGTGTGACAAATAGCACAACAAAGCATCCAAGTTTTCTAGAAATAGCTGGAAATTCCCTGAGGGGGACCTATACACTGTTACAATTATGAAAGTGCCATCATTTAGTTTAAGTTCAGTGGTACATGCTTCCATATGCTGCTCTACACAAAATTTTTTAGTTTCTAAATTTTTTACGCTGTGTAAGCTTTTGACATATATGGCAACTCCTCCTCTCATCATATTATCTCTACTTACATGTGCAGCTAATTTGTACCCATTGATGCTAACCTTTTGCATATCAGTGACAGTGTGATGCTCGGACAGGCATAGTACATCTACACTCCTGGAAATGGAAAAAAGAACACATTGACACCGGTGTGTCAGACCCACCATACTTGCTCCGGACACTGCGAGAGGGCTGTACAAGCAATGATCACACGCACGGCACAGCGGACACACCAGGAACCGCGGTGTTGGCCGTCGAATGGCGCTAGCTGCGCAGCATTTGTGCACCGCCGCCGTCAGTGTCAGCCAGTTTGCCGTGGCATACGGAGCTCCATCGCAGTCTTTAACACTGGTAGCATGCCGCGACAGCGTGGACGTGAACCGTATGTGCAGTTGACGGACTTTGAGCGAGGGCGTATAGTGGGCATGCGGGAGGCCGGGTGGACGTACCGCCGAATTGCTCAACACGTGGGGCGTGAGGTCTCCACAGTACATCGATGTTGTCGCCAGTGGTCGGCGGAAGGTGCACGTGCCCGTCGACCTGGGACCGGACCGCAGCGACGCACGGATGCACGCCAAGACCGTAGGATCCTACGCAGTGCCCTAGGGGACCGCACCGCCACTTCCCAGCAAATTAGGGACACTGTTGCTCCTGGGGTATCGGCGAGGACCATTCGCAACCGTCTCCATGAAGCTGGGCTACGGTCCCGCACACCGTTAGGCCGTCTTCCGCTCACGCCCCAACATCGTGCAGCCCGCCTCCAGTGGTGTAGCGACAGGCGTGAATGGAGGAACGAATGGAGACGTGTCGTCTTCAGTGATGAGAGTCGCTTCTGCCTTGGTGCCAATGATGGTCGTATGCGTGTTTGGCGCCGTGCAGGTGAGCGCCACAATCAGGACTGCATACGACCGAGGCACACAGGGCCAACACCCGGCATCATGGTGTGGGGAGCGATCTCCTACACTGGCCGTACACCACTGGTGATCGTCGAGGGGACACTGAATAGTGCACGGTACATCCAAACCGTCATCGAACCCATCATTCTACCATTCCTAGACCGGCAAGGGAACTTGCTGTTCCAACAGGACAATGCACGTCCGCATGTATCCCGTGCCACCCAACGTGCTCTAGAAGGTGTAAGTCAACTACCCTGGCCAGCAAGATCTCCGGATCTGTCCCCCATTGAGCATGTTTGGGACTGGATGAAGCGTCGTCTCACGCGGTCTGCACGTCCAGCACGAACGCTGGTCCAACTGAGGCGCCAGGTGGAAATGGCATGGCAAGCCGTTCCACAGGACTACATCCAGCATCTCTACGATCGTCTCCATGGAAGAATAGCAGCCTGCATTGCTGCGAAAGGTGGATATACACTGTACTAGTGCCGAAATTGTGCATGCTCTGTTGCCTGTGTCTATGTGCCTGTGGTTCTGTCAGTGTGATCATGTGATGTATCTGACCCCAGAAATATGTCAATAAAGTTTCCCCTTCCTGGGACAATGAATTCACGGTGTTCTTATTTCAATTTCCTGGAGTGTATTACATTCTCAGTTTCTATATCTTCTAAACAAAGCAGAAGCTCATCAATTTTATTCTTCACTCCTCCAATATTTTGGTGAAATATACTAACATTATTTTTCACTTTACTTTTGTGAGTATCTTGAACTTTTTTAACATCTTTAGTACTTGCCTGGCTGAGTTTCCCACTGGACACTGATCTTACACCAAAAAAGAGTTTCCCAATGTGGCGTCGAATGTAATAAGACCTGCACCAAGGCGGCCGGACCTGCCGCCTAAGCGGTCTCCCAGCCAATGACGTCAAACGCTCATTTTCAGTCACGTGATCTACCCATATAATCTTCAACATTCAGTCTAAACTGTTTATGGTCCATGTTTCACTTTCATATATGACTACACCCTCGACAAACGCTTTCAGAAAAGACCTCCTAACACTTTGGTTGGTTCAAATGGCTCTGAGCACTATGCGACTTAACTTCTGAGGTCATCAGTCGCCTAGAACTTAGAACCAATTAAACCTAGCTAACCTAAGGACATCACACACATTCATGCCTGAGGCAGGATTCGAACCTGCGACCGTGGCGGTCGCTCGGTTCCAGACTGTAGCGCCTAGAACCGCACGGCCACTCCGGCCGGCCTCCTAACATTTTAATCTACATTCTATTTTAATACATTTCTCTTCTTCAGACATGGGGCCACTCCGGCCGGCCACCTAACACTTTAATCTACATTCTATTTTAATAGATTTCTCTTCTTCAGACATGTTTTTCTTGCTGTTACCAGTGTACATCTTATATCCTCTCTACTTCGGCCATTGTCACTTACTTTGCTGCCCAAATATCATACCTAATCTGCTATTTTAACTGCCTCGTTTACTAATCTAAATCCCTCAGCATCTTCTTATTTAAATCGAATACATTTCATTATCCTTGTTTTGATTTGTTGATATTCATGTTGTATTCTACTTTCGAGACACTATCCATTCCATTCAACTGCTCCTATGAGTCATTTACTATCTCTGATAGATTTACAATGTCATAAACAAATCTCAAAGTCTTTATTTCTTGTCCCTGGTCTTTAATTCCTACTCCAAACTTGTCTTTGGTTCCTTTTACTTCTTGGTCAGTGTACTACAGATTGAATTACAGCGGGGATATGCTACAACAATGTCTCACTCCCTTCCCAACCGCTGCTTCCGTTACATGCCCCTCGACTTTTATAACCGACGTTTAGTTGCTGTAAAAGTTGCAAACAGCTTTTCACTCCCTGTATTTTATCCCTGCTACCTTCAGATTTTCAAAGAGATTGTTCCAGTCAGCACTGTTAAAAACTTTCTCTAACTTTGAAAACGCTGAAAACATAGATTTGCCTTTCCTTAACCTATCTCCCAAGAGAAGTCGTATGATCAGTGTTGCCTCGCTTGTTCCTACATTTCCCCTGAATCCAAATTATTCTGCCCTAGTGTCGGTTTCTACCAGTTTTTCCATTCTACTGTAAAGAATTCGTGTCAAAATGTTACAACCATTATTTTTAAACTGATAGTTTGGTAATTTTGACACCTGTCACCACCTGCTTCCTTTGGAAGTGAAATTATTACATTCTTCTGCAAGTCAGAGGGTATTTTCCCTGTCTCATACATCTTGCACGCCAGATGTTAAAGTTTCGTGCTGGCTTGTTCTCCCTAGGCTGTCGGTAATTCTGACGGGATGTTGTCTGCTCCCGGGGCCTTGTTTCGAGTTAGGTCTTTCAGTGCTCTGTGAAATTCTTCTCGCAGAATCAAGTCTCTTATCTTATTTTCATCTACGTTCTTTTCTCTTTGCGTAATATTGCCTTCAAGTTCATTTGCCTCGTATAGACCCTCTATACATTCCTTCCATCTTTCAGCTTTCCCTTCTTTGCTTAGGACTGGTTTTCCATCCGTGCTCTTGACGTTCACACAGCTGCTTTTCTTTTCTCCAAATGCCTCTGTAATTCTCCTGTAGACGGTATCTATTCTTTCCCTAGTGACATATGCTTCTACTTCCTTATGTTTGTCCTCTCGCCATTTCTGATTAGCCATGTTGCATTTCCTCTCAATCTCAGTTTCAGATGTTTGCATCCCCTTTCGCCAGCTTCTTTTGCTGCTTTCGTATATTTTCTGCTTTCATCAGTAAAACTGCATGTCTCCCGTGTTATCCAAGGATTTCAACTTGGCCTTGTCGTTTTACATACTCGATCGTCTCCCGAATTGACTATTTCGGCTCTCAAAGCTACCCATTTGACTTTTACTGTACTTCTTTCCCCCTTTATTGTCCATCGTTGCCTAATGCTTCCTGTGAAACTCTCAATAAACTCTAGCTCTTTCAATTTATCCAGGCCCCATCTCCGTAATTCCCTAAAGTTATACGATTTTTTCAGCTTTTATCTATGGTTCATAAACAATAAATTGCGGTCATAGTTCACATCTGCCCTGGAAACATCTTACAAGTTAAAATCTGGTTCCTAAATCTGAAACCTTCCGGTGCCTCCAGGTCCGCTCCACGTGTACAACGTTCTTTCATGATTCTTATACCATGTGTTAGCGATGGTTAAATTGCGCTCGGTGAAAACTCTACCCTGCGGCTTCCTCTTTCATTCATTTCCCCCAGTCCATCTTCAACTACAGTTTTCCTTCTCTTCATTTTCCTACTTCGAATTACAGTCACCTGTCACTATTAAATTTTTGTCTCCTTTAACTACCTGAATCATTTCTCTTATCTCATCATAAATTTCTTCAATTTCTTCATCATCTGTGGAGGTAGTTGGCGAATAAACTTCTACTACCATGGTGAGTGTGGGCTCCGTGTCTATCTTCTCTACAGCGTAGCCGCATTGCTATTTGCCTATTCATTATTGAACCAACTTCTGCGTTATCCCTGTTTGGTTTTATATTTGTAACTGTTTGCTCACCTGACCAAAAATCGTGTTCCAACCACCACCAACTTCACTAATTCCCACTATATCTAACCGTAACCTATCCATCTCCCTTTTTAAATTTTCTAACCTACCTACCCGACTAAAGGATCTAACATTCGACGTTCCGATCTGTAGAACGCCAGTTTTGTTTCTCTTGATAACGACATCTACATGAGTAATCCCCTCCTGGAGATCCGAATGGGGGACTATTTTATATCCGGAATATTTTATCCAAGAGGATGTCATCATTATTTAACCATACAGTAGAGCTGCATGCTCCCGGGAAAAATTACGACTGCATTTTCCCATTGCTTTCAACGGTTCGCAATACCTGCAGAGTAAGACCGTTTTGGGTGGTGTTACAAGGCCAGAACAGTCAGTCATCCAAACTGTTGCCCTGAAACTACTGAAAAGACTGCTGCCCGTCTTCAGGAACCACACGTTTGTCTGGCCCCTCAGCACACACCCTCTGTTGTGGTTGCACTTACAGTACAGTATCTGCAGAGCTGAGACACGCAAAGCTCCCCATCAGCAGGAAGGTACATGGTTCAGAGGGTGAGGAATAATACAGGTGTGAGTTAATAATTCCTACCCATCACCTTTTACTCATTAAAATAACAGAAATATTTCTGTGGAACAGAAGGAGTTGTCAAGGAGAAACTTTTCGGTTTGTTTTCAACTTTTGCTTTGCTATGTGTCAGACTTCTATATCACCGGGTAAACGATAAAAAATTTTCGCTAGAGAGTAATGTACTTCTCCTTGCGCTGAAGATAACCATAATGTGGAGTAATAAGTGTAATTTTCCTTCAGGTGCTGTAATTATGTACAACATTGTTCCTTTTCAACTGTAGTGGATTATTTACAGACAGCTTGATGAGGGAGTAAATATACTGTAAAGCAGTGGTCAGAATGCTCAACTCTTTAAGCAGATGTCTACAAGATAATCGTGGATGTGCACCACATATTACACTTACAGCACGTTTTTGAGCAATAAAGACTTCCTTTCTTAAATATGAGTTACCCCAGAACATTATACCATGTGATATTATTGAATGAAAGTATGCAAAATATGACAACTTATTGATTTGTCTCTTCCCAAGGTTTGAAATGAATCTAATTACAAATGTGGCTGAACTAAGCAATTTTAGGAGTTCCAAAATGTGCTTTTTCCAGTTTAAACTCTCATCAGTATGGTCACCTAAGAATTTTGAAGTATGCTCCCTATTCTGTTGTTTACTCTGTATGTGTCACACATATAATTGGTGAAGTAGTCCCAGATGCGCAGAACTGAACATTTTGTGCCTTTTTAAAATTGCGTGTGAAGCCATTCGCAGGAAATAATTAATGACGTTTTAAAGAACACAGTTTACCATTTTTTCTGTTTCTGTATGTGTGCCTGTATTGATTACAATACTAGTGTCTTCTGCAAAAAGAACTAATTCTGTTTGTTGTGTATTAGACGGAATATCGTTTGCATGTATGAGGAACAATAGTGGACGTAAGATTGAGCCTTGAGGAACCCCATGAGTGAATTCTCCTCAGTCAGAATTACGTCTCCAGACTATATTGATTGAACTACTAAGTACAACTTTGAGCATTCTATTGGTTAGATACGTCATTATCCACTGGTTGGTAATACCATTAATCTCATTTAAACTTCAATTTATCTACGAGAATACTGCGATTTACACAGTAAAATGCGTTATGCAGCTCACAGAAAATACCAACCTGGTCTGTTTTATTTTCTAATGCTTGTAAAATATCGTAAGGTAACATAGTTTTTATAAAACCATCCCTATGTTGAAACTCATACTTTTTCAGAGCCGCACTGTTACACACTATTCTCATACATGGATCTCATTCACTTTCACACACTTCTACTGATCGCGTTATTGTGAGTATAATTACGGTGTTCCTGGTTCAATCAGTGTCGCGGTAGATGTGTAAGAACATAACTTTATAACACACGTCAGTCGGTTTAAATTGTGCACTAAAGCTTCGTTTGCACTATTATGCGGCACACAAGAATATGAACCACAAAATGATTGTCTCTTACGACTGAGATCCCAGCACCCTTTCTTTTCGCAGCACAAGCGGTTCTAGGCGCTTCAGTCTGGAACCGCGCGACCGCTACGGCCGCAATTTCGAATCCTGCCTCGGGCATGGATGTGTGTGATGTCCTTAGGTTAGTTAAGTTCTAGGGGACTGATGACCTCAGATGTTAAGTCCCATTGTGCTCAGAGCCATTTGAACCACTTTTCGCAGCAACCGTCACTCCGAGGAAACAAACGAGACGCCAGCGACGTACTACTGATGCATACAACGATGCGCGCCTTAGCAGGCTCTCTTGAAAAGCAAACGGAAGAGCTTCACTCCCGTATTTTTGTTGCACGAGCCCGCATTCCGTCTGTAAATGTCTCTAAATCGTTTTCAGCTGGACTTTGAGACGTTATACTCAGTTTTTAAAGTCTCCTAATTCAGTCGAGAAACGGTACGCTGTCCAAAATCAAAAAAGAAAAGGAAAGCAGAGAGCTAAAGAGAGGGAGAGAGAGAGAGAGAGAGAGAGAGTGAGCGACTCGGCTGCATGGAGGGATACTGGATAGCGTCTGCCTCCGTCCTGAGCTAAGAACTTCCACCTCTCCTACATCTACGTCTGTACTGTACCCCGCCAGCTACCTTAAAGTGTATGCGGATGGCAGTTCTAGTACGACTATCTGACTTCCGCTTCCTTGTTCCATTCGCGAATGGTACCTTGGAAGATTGATCACCAGTAAACCATATTAGGTTTAATTTCTCAGATTTCCCTGTATGATCATCTCGCGAGTCATGTGGGGGGTGATGTGATGCGTTCCCCGACTCCACCCGCGATCTAGTCTCCCATAGTTGCAATAGTAAACCTCTCTGCGATGCGCAACGCCCCTCTTGTGCCGTCTGCCACTAGACACAGTTCTCGCGCCGACTAATCCATCCCGTGGCGAAATGCTCCGCTCTTCGTTGGAACTTGCCTTTTTCTTTTTTTTGTCATCAGTCTACTGACTGGTTTGATGCGGCCCGCCAGATGTCCTACCATCCTGTCCCTTCTCCTTATCAATGTTTTCCACATATTCCTTTCCTCTCCGATTCTGCGTGGAACCTCCTCATTCCTTACTTTATCAGTCCACTAATTTTCAACATTCGTCTGTAGCACCACATCTCAAATGCTTCGATTCTCTTCTGTTCCGGTTTTCCCACAGTCCATGTTTCACTACCATACAATTCTGTACTCCAGACGTACATCCTCAGAAATTTCTTCCTCAAATTAAGGCCGGTATTTAATATTAGTAGACTTCTCTTGGCTAGAAATGCCTTTTTTGCCGTAGCGAGTCTGCTTTTGATGTCCTCCTTGCTCCGTCCGTCATTGGTTATTTTACTGCCTAGGTAGCAGAATTCCTTAACTTCATTGACTTCGTGATCATCAATCCTGATGTTAAGTTTCTCGCTGTTCTCATTTCTACTACTTCTCATTACCTTCGTCTTTCTCCGATTTACTCTCAAACCATACTGTGTACTCATTAGACTGTTTGTTCCGTTCAGCAGATCATTTAATTCTTCTTCACTTTCACTCAGGATAGCAATGTCATCAGCGAATCGTATCATTGATATACTTTCACCTTGTATTTTAATTCCACTCCTGAACCTTTCTTTTATTTCCATCATTGCTTCCTCGATATACAGATTGAAGAGTAGGGGCCAAAGGCTACAGCCTTGTCTTACACCCTTCTTAATACGAGCACTTCATTCTTGATCGTCCACTCTTATTATTCTCTCTTGGTTGTTGTACATATTGTATATGACCCGTCTCTCCCTATAGCTTACCCCTACTTTTTTCAGAATCTCGAACAGCTTGCACCATTTTATATTGTCGAACGCTTTTTCCAGGTCGACAAATCCTATGAAAGTGTCTTGAATTTTCTTTAGCCTGGCTTCCATTATTAGCCGTAACGTCAGAATTACCTCTCTCGTCCCTTTACTTTTCCTAAAGCCAAACTGATCGTCACCTAGCGCATGCTCAATTTTCTTTTCCATTCTTCTGTATATTATTCTTGTAAGCAGCTTCGATGCATGAGCTGTTAAGCTGATTGTGCGATAATTCTCGCACTTGTCAGCTCTTGCCGTCTTCGGAATTGTGTGGATGATGCTTTTCCGAAAGTCAGATGGTATATCGCCAGACTATTGCTCCATTAATCCTGCTTAGTAAGGATTCCACACGAGTGAGCAACACCCAGGAATCGGACGATAAGTGTTTTGTAATACACTTATTTCGCGTCTCAATTACATTTCCTTCAGATCTTTCCAGTGAATCTTAGCCTGGTATCTACTTCCCTGCTATTTGTTTTATGTGCTCTTTCCACTTTAGCTCACTCTGGATGGTTACTCTCAGTTATTATCATTAGTTAGTGTTTCCACTGAATTGTTTCCAATAGTGCAATCGTAAGTAGTGAATTTCTTGCCTATGGACGCTCAGTAGCCGGCCGGAGTGGCCGTGCGGTTCTAGGCGCTACAGTCTGGAACCGAGCGACCGCTGCGGTCGCAGGTTCGAATCCTGCCTCGGGCATGGATGTGTGTGATGTCCTTAGGTTAGTTGGTTTAATTAGTTCTAAGTTCTAGGCGACTCATGACCTGAGAAGTTAAGTCACATAGTGCTCCGAGCCATTTGAACCATTTGAACGCTCAGTATGTTACATTTATTTATGTTCAGAGTCAGTTGCTAGCCTCTGCACAATTGATCAGTCCTTTTCAGGTCTGACTGCAGTTTGCTAAAGTCAACTGTCGCTGCTGCCTTCTCATAGACAACTGCACCGTTTACTAACAGCCTCATGGAACTTTCGGCCTTATCGACTGGATCATTTACGTACAGTGTAAACAGTAACTGTCCTATCGCTACTCGTGAAATTATCTTAACATGTGTCGATGTAGCTCCGCTTAAAGTGGCGTGCTGAGTTATAACTGTAATGAAGATCTGAATCCAGTTACGAATCTTGTCCGATACTCGTTAACGTCGTATTTGTTTCGCTGAACGACAGTGGGGAACTGTATCAAATGCAGCCGGGAAACTCATCAGCCTGGTCACGTACACCTGCGGCCCTCATAGACGAACAGAGAGAGATGAATTTCGAAATATCTCTATGTGTGGAATCCACGTTGATTTTATAGAGGTGATTTTTCACTAAGGCGTTTCAGAAGGCAGGGCATCCCTCAAGAGGAACGCTTCAGCAAGCGTCAGCAGTAGCCTAATATTAACAACAGATAAAAAAAAAATTCTTAGCGCTGTACTCAATACATTTCAAACCACTATGAAGCGTGCAAATACACTTTTTCTCCACTTATCTTCATCTTATGGTTTTACCAAGAATCCCGTGAGCAAAAATTCTGTAAGTCTTCCGTAGGTGCCAAAGCATCCAAATGGAAATGAGCGTTTGGCGTCATTGGCTGGAAGGCCCCTCGCAGGGCAGGTCCGGCCGCCTTGGTGCAGGCCTTATTACATTCGACGCCACATTGGGCGACTTTCGCTCCGGATGGGGATGAAATGATGATGAAGACAACACAACACCCAGTCCCTGAGCGGAGAAAACCCGACCGACCGGGAATCGAACCCGGCCCCGTAGGACGTCAATCCGTCACGCTGACCACTCAGCTATTGGGGCGGACAACATCCAAACGTGTCGCTGTAGCCACATTCTGCCGTATGACGGAGACATATTATTGCGCGTTTACCTGTTCTTACGCTCATAATGTTTAACAGGACGAATGATATGTGGCCGGCCGCGGTGGTCTCGCGGTTAAGGCGCTCAGTCCGGAACCGCGCGACTGCTACGGTCGCAGGTTCACATCCTGCCTCGGGCATGGATGTGTGTGATGTCCTTAGGTTAGTTAGGTTTAAGTAGTTCTAAGTTCTACGGGACTGATGACCACAGAAGTTAAGTCCCATAGTGCTCAGAGCCATTTGAACCATTTTGAATGATATGTGGTGTCTGTGTGAATCTCTGTGTGATGAAGGAGGGACAGTACCTTGGGGTCATACGAAGACTTCTGCGGGGGAAGAGAGTCATGATAACACGCACACAGTCATCACGTCCAACACTGAGGTAAATCCCAGAGCATTTGAAAACATGAATAAATTCGTAAAACGCGTAGTGTTACTCATGAAATAAAGTCATCGGGGCAGAACACTTTTTTATTTAAATCATGTTAAAAGCCGCATTTTGCACAAAGCAGGACGACTTCTTCGTAAAGTTAGCGAGTGGAATTCACAATGAATTGTAGGAGTATTTCGTGGAGACGAAATTTACAAATCATTCATTTAGTTTTTTTAAGTGTTGACGATGGGAAGGCAGGGGAACCAGATCTGTCATTGACTATATAATAACAGATCAGGAATTCAGGAAGGCTGTGAGGGACACACGTGTATTCAGGGGATTCTTTGATGACACTGATCATTATTTAATCTGCAGTGAAATTGGGATTGTGAGGCCGAAAGTGCAGGAGGTCAGGTCCATATGTAGGAGGATAAGAGTGGAGAAACTTCAGGATAAGGAAATCAGGCACAAGTACACAACAGCGATCTCAGAAAGGTACCAGTTAGTTGAGTGTAGTCAATTACAGTCATTGGAAAAGGAATGGACAAGGTACAGGGACACAGTACTAGAAGTGGCTAAAGAATGTCTTGGAACAGTAGTGTGTAAAAGTAGGATGAAGCAAACAGCTTGGTGGAATGATACAGTCAAGGCAGCCTGTAAAAGGAAAAAGAAGGCGTATCAAAAATGGCTACATACCAGAACCCAGGTAGACAGAGATAGTTATGTTGAAGAAAGAAACAAAGCCGAACAGATAATTGCAGCATCCAAGAAGAAATCGTGGGAAGACTTTGGAAACAGGTTGGAGACTATGGGTCAAGCTGCAGGAAAACCATTCTGGAGTGTAATTAGCAGTCTTCGAAAGGGAGGTAAGAAGGAAATGACAAGTATTTTGGACAGGTCAGGAAAACTGCTGGTGAATCCTGTGGATGCCTTGGGCAGATGGAGGGAATATTTTGAAGAGTTGCTCAATGTAGGTGAAAATGCGATCAGTAATGTTTCAGATTTCGAGGTAGAATGGGATAGGAATGATGATGGAAATAGGATCACATTTGAGGAAGTGGAAAAAATGGTCAATAGATTGCAGTGCAATAAAGCGGCTGGAATGGATGAAATTAAGTCGGAACTCATCAAATACAGTGGAATGTCAGGTCTTAAATGGCTACACAGGATAATTGAAATGGCCTGGGAGTCGGGACAGGTTCCATCAGACTGGACAAAAGCAGTAATCACGCCAATTTCAAACATGGAAACAGAAAAGATTGTAACAACTAAAGAGGTATCTCTTTAATCAGCGTTGTGGGTAAAATCTTCTCAGGTATTGTTGAAAGGAAAGTGCGAGTATTAGTTGAGGACCAATTGGATGAAAATCAGTGTGGGTTTAGGCCTCTTAGAGGCTGTCAGGACCAGATCTTTAGCTTACGGCAAATAATGGAGAAGTGTTATGAGTGGAACAGGGAATTGTATCTATGCTTCATAGATCTAGAAAAGGCATATGACCGGGTTCCTAGGAGGAAGTTATTGTCTGTCCTACAAGATTATGGAATAGGAGGAAAACTTTTGCAAGCAATTAAAGGTCTTTACATGGATAGTCAGGTAACAGTTAGAGTTGACGGTAAATTGAGTTCATGGTTCAGAGTAGTTTCAGGGGTAAGACAAGGCTGCAACCGGTCTCCACTGTTGTTCATGGATCATATGTTGAAAACAATAGACTGGTTGGGTGAGATTAAGATATGTGAACAAAAAATAAGCAGTCTTGCATATGCGGATGACTTAGTTGTGATGGCAGATTCGATTGAAAGTTTGCAAAGTAATATTTCAGAGCTAGATGAGAAATGTAAGGACTATGGTATGAAGATTAGTATCTCCAAAACGAAAGTAATGTCAGTGGGAAAGAAATATAAACGGATTGAGTGCCAAATAGGAGGAACAAAGTTAGAACAGGTGGACGGTTTCAAGTACTTAGGATGCATATTCTCACAGGATGGCAACATAGTGAAGGAACTGGAAGCGAGGTGTAGCAAAGCTAATGCAGTGAGCGCTCAGCTACGATCTACTCTCTTCTGCAAGAAGGAAGTCAGTACCAAGACTAAGTTATCTGTGCACCGTTCGATCTTTCGACCAACTTTGTTGTATGGGAGCGAAAGCTGGGTGGATTCAGGTTACCTTATCAACAAGGTTGAGGTTACGGATATGAAAGTAGCTAGGATGATTGCAGGTACTAGTAGATGGGAACAATGGCAGGAGGGTGTCCACAATGAGGAAATCAAAGAAAAACTGGGAATGAACTCTATAGATGTAGCAGTCAGGGCGAACAGGCTTAGATGGTGGGGTCATGTTACACGCATGGGAGAAGCAAGGTTATCCAAGAGACTCATGGATTCAGCAGTAGAGGGTAAGAGGAGTCGGGGCAGACCGAGAAGAAGGTACCTGGATTCGGTTAAGAATGATTTTGAAGTAATAGGTTTAACATCAGAAGAGGCACCAATGTTAGCACTGAATAGGGATCATGGAGGAACTGTATAAGGGGGGCTATGCTCCAGACTGAACGCTGAAAGGCATAATCAGTCTTAAATGATGGTGATGATGATGATGATGATGATGAAGTGTTCACGATGTTATTGTAATACCACAACGCGGGTTTGATGAAATTTGATTGTGACTTTTACTATGAAACATAAATTTCAATTTTTTCCTCCACATGTACATCTAAGGACTCTAAATATACCACTGAAATGTATATTACGAAAAAAATATTATTGTTCTCTATACTATATCAATACACGGAAAATGATTAGTCAAATATTACTGAGGGGTTTCGTGGACCTATTTAGTATACAAAATAACATAGTGCATATCAAACAGTAAGCAGCGCATGGAAAATCATCAGCTGTGGACAGCATAAGCTCAGTATAACAGCAAGAAAAAGCAAAAGTAGTGGTAGTAGTGGTAGTAGTAGCAGCAGTACGAGGGGCGTTCAATAAGTAATGTAATACATTTTTTTTCTCGGCCATTTTCGGTTGAAAAAAATGCGGTATTTGTTGTGGGGCATCTTGGAATATTACCGCTTCAGCCTTTGTAGTTTCATGAAGCTCCAATAGGTGGCCGCGCTATACGTAGCTTTCAAAATGGCGTCTGTAACGGAGATGCGTTCCCAGCAGAGAGCTGTCATTGAGTTTCGTTTGGTGGGAAACCAGAGCATCGCAGATATTCATAGCCGCTTCCAGAATGTCTACGGAGACCTGACAGTGAACAAAAGCACGACGAGCAGTAGGGTGAGGCGTCTGTCATCATCGGAAGCAAGTCGTGCAAACCTGTCTGAACTCCAACGTGCCGGCCGGCCGCACACAGGTGTGACTCTATCAGTGTTGGAACGAGAGGACCCTCTCATTCGAGGTGATCGATGGATCAGAATCAAATACCTAGCTGCTCAACTGGGCGTCTCTGTAGGTAGTGCAGACACATTCGTCCACTAGTCGGGCTGCTCAATGGTGTGTGGCCCCCGGGTTCCTCGCCCCCTAACAGAAGAACATAAAGAGTAACGAAGGACCATCTGTCCGGATCTGGTTCAGAGTGACGAGGTTGGTCGTGACACTGTTTGTCCAACATCCCCACAGGCGATGAAACACAGATTCGTTACTAATAAGTGGAAACAAAACAGCCATCCCTGGAGTGGCGCTACACCTGCGAGGTGCCGGGGTGGAGAAGACTTTGTACCTCTTTAATTCAGACGAATTTTGAATGAGAACGAGACATGCACTCTACCCCCTCCTTATCTTCCAGCTAATTAATTATGCGCACAACGGTAACGGAAGGAAATGATGGTGGACCCTGCTACTTGGTAAAATAAGAAGTGCACACTCACAATAATTTAATAAAAATCGTAATCTACCCAAAAAAGGGAATTTTATCATAATAAACAACAGGAAATGGGATTCTGCCTATATCTACGAAATGATATGCGGATTAAATATTACAACTAGATTTTTTATACATCAGAACATAAATGCACATGATTGTCGACACACACAGTAGGTTAAAGGATAGGGTATACTGAAATATTATGAGAGTAAGAGTTGGCTCGAGAACAAGGGGCTCCTACTCTCTGTGATGCAATAGATTGACGATAATGACTGGAGGTCCTAATGAATCGAATAGTAATCTCCCGACTAAATAGCAGTATCGCAGTTAGTCGTGAGAGCTCAAATGGGACTACATGGAGAAATAAGCAAGGTGGAGTTGTAGCAAAGCGAGCGCACGTGCTGTTGAGGGATTCAGCATAAAGCTGATAAGGTCCTACAATGCCGGAGCCGCAAAATACTGTACCAGTACTGAAATCTGCATCCCTCTGTGATGTGCAAGCAGCGAAGCCAGCCAGCATTGCTCTACTCCCGACTCTCCTCGAAAACCGCGAATCAGCATTCAGCTCTGATTCCAAAATTCCCCCACATTGTCTCAGAACATCATTCGCTCCAATAGAGACCGTTCCCTCCAATTTTAAGCAGGGATTTATGACGTCAACTAGCCTCACTTTAAGTTGACCAATCATGCCTCTAATAATCAGCTGAGGGCACTGAACTTGCCGTTTGACCAGCCTCGAAAACAACCTGCCTAGACCACCAGCCATCTGTTGGCAGACAGTCGCACGAAGCAGGGCACAGTCCACAAGTCTTCTCAGAATCGTGAGTCGGTCGGTGCCAAGAATCTTCGTTCCGGACGCGCCGGAACGATAAACAAATAAACTCAAATAAACTGCGGCAACACTCAGACGTCTCGCAGGTCGTTTCGCCATGCATACAATAGGTGAAACTCGACCGAAGTCAGTCGTTCCACCAGGCGATTAAGCCAATTGTACGAACCCCTCAGAATTCAGGGAAGTACAGCTCCCAACCGGAAACGCAGTGTGCCGCGTCCTACGATGTTCGCTTCGCCCAGGCCACCCACGGAAGTAAAACAACGTGTTTAGGAATCAAGCGAAAAGTATTTTTTGAGCTCTCAGTACAAATACTCTCATTACAATAACCTTATTCGGTCTCTTACTACCGTGCAATGACATAGAACATTAATAAAATTGATAAAAACGAGAGGAGAGATGCAAAAGAGGGCATGGAACCTCGCACACCGCCTCTCCTCTGAAGAAAAACTTCAAAGGCGCTGCCCCAGCAGGCAGAGCTGTGGCGGCGGTCTTCTGAGACTCTGAAGGGGTTATTCTGTTTGCTGTCCCCCCTCAAGGAGCAACAATCATTTCGGAATTGAATTGTACTACCCTCAGGAAACTGAAGAAACGACTTCGGCATGTTTGACGCCGCAAAAATCTAAACAAACGTCTTACTTTATGAGAACGCAAGGCCTCACACAAGTCTGCACACCCCAGAGTAGTTTCACTGGACAGCTCTTCCTCATCCACCCTACAGTCAGTATGTCGCACCTTCAAACTTCCATCTGTTTGCCTCAAAGAAGAAGACACTCAGCGAGAAGCAGGACATGGATGATGGGAAAGTCATTGATGCGGCAGGAGGTTGGCTCAGGAGTCGACCAGTGGAGTGGCACCACGCGGGCATACGGGCGCTCTCAGTAAGATGGGGTGAGGCTGTCGCTCTGAACGGAGGTTGTGTTGAAAAACAGGGTTTGTAGCCAAAAGAGTACTCTCCGTCTTCAGGCCACGAGTGGCCTACCGGGACCATCCGACCTCAGTGGAGGATGCGGATAGGAGGGGCGTGGGGTAAGCACACCTCTCTACCGGCCGTTATGATGGTATTCCTGACCGAAGCCGCTACTGTTCGGTCGAGTAGCTCCTCAATAGGCATCACGACGCTGAGTGCACACCGAAAAATGGCAACAGCGCATGACGGCCTGGATGGTCACCGATCCAATTGCCGAACACGCCCGACAACGCTTAATTTCGATGACCGCACGGGAACCGGTGTATCCACTGCGGCAAGACCGTTGCCAAGCCAAAAGAGTCGGGAGGAATATAGTGTATTGGAATTCTGATTGAAACCAACATGTTCAAAGAAAAAAATTTCTATATTACTTATTAAACGCACCTCGTAGTAGTAGCAGTCCACTCATAGTAGCGTGTGTCCGACATATTACCAACAAAGTGAGCTGCGGTACTGAGAAGGCTGTTTACAAATACAATGGGAATGTATTACATTCACTAGGCAATAAATTGCAGCCTACTGGTATATTCGGTGATCTGTCGAAGGCATTTGAAAATGCAAGCCCCAATATACTTTTAAGAAAATAAGAGTGATGCAACAGGAAATTTTGCACTGTTTCATATCGTATCTGTCTGAGGACAAGCAATGGGTGATGATGGGAAAGGGTCGCTTTTTGAGCTATTAGGCATCATCAGCTGCGAACTAATTACAGTGCTAACTCGCAAGGTTCCATCTCAGGCCCCTTATTTTTCCTTGTATATATCTGTTACCACATGTCAAGGTTTCATTTTCTTTTTCAGATGACAGGAACATCGCAATACATGGTAAATCAATTACAGGTTTAGATAGAGTGGTTAATGAAATTTTCATGTGCCTTAATAAATAGCTCCTAGCCAACCTTTGTCACTAAACATTGAAAAAACACACAGTACGTGGTTCATAACTTGTTAGAGGCTCGAATCCCCTCTCCCCGGCACATGCCTAAAATAATACAAGCAGCTAAAAGAGGTTCGTAGTGTTAAATTCTTGAGATTACAACTTCTCAATAACGTTTAGCAGCTATAGAAAGTTAAAATACCAATAAAGTTTAGTATCAGAGGAGCCTTAAATGATTTATTGTTGTCAACTCTTTTGCTACACTGACGAATTTGTCATCGGTGTAGACTGATGCGTGTATATAATTAATATACTGATGTGAAAAAGTTGAGGACGAAAGTAGCTTTCACACGAAGTGTTACTGCCAGGTGACGTAGCTCGATGAAACTTGGACCATAAACAGAAAGAGGTGCAACAGTATAGTGCAGAAGGTAACTGAAAGAAACACGTAGTGAGATGAAAAGAAATGACGCTTTTATTCATAATCAATACTTTACATTGGAGACACCGCGATTTAGTCTCGTGGACATTATAAATGGTTCTTAATAGTGCGTGTGATCCCACGGACGGCAGTGATTGCTCTGCAACGCACTCCCATGTTGACCACAAGGTCGGTAAGGAGTTCCTGTGCTATGGCGTTCCGTTCCTCCACCACTGCCTGATGGACCTTGGTTCAATAATGGTTCAAACGGCTCTGAGCACTATGGGACAACATCTGAGGTCATCAGTCCCCTAGAACTTAGAACTACTTAAACCTAACTAAGCTAAGGACATCACGCACATCCGTGGCCGAGGCAGGATTCGAACCTCCGACCGTATGGATCGCGCGGTTCCAGAATGAAGCGCCTAGAACCGCTCTGACACTCCGGCTGGCTGGACCTTGGTGCACGTGGCGGTGTGCAATACGAACCCCCAGCGCATCCCACACGTGCTGGATGGGATCTATGTCGGGGGAACACGCATGTCGGTCCATTCGCAAAGGATTATAGTGTCACAGCATCGTTAACAGGTGAATGTGCCGTGTTTAGAGCTTAGGTCAGACAGTGCCTCCATCTAAAATTATGCCTCCCCGCACCGTAAGACGTAGACCAGCGAAACCATCATGTTCTACAATGTTCCTCGGTGCGTTATAGGTTCACACCTCTCGCCATATAAAGGTACGTAATGCACCCACGTCCCGTCTCACATATACACTTCCGGCCATTAAAATTGCTACACCAATAAGAAATGCAGATGATAAACGTGTATTCATTGGACAAATATATTATACTAGAACTGACATGTTATTACATTTTCAGGCAATATGGGTGCATAGATCCTGAGAAATCAGTACCCACCTCTGGCCGTAATAACGCCCTTGATACGCCTGGGCATTGAGTCAAACAGAGCTTGGATGCCGTGTACAGGTACAGCTGCCCATGCAGCTTCAACGCGATACCACAGTTCATCAAGGGTAGTGACTGGCGTATTGTGACGAGCCAGTTGCTCGGCCACCATTGACCAGACGTTTTCAATTGGTGAGAGATCTGGAGAATGTGCTGGCCAGGGCAGCAGTCGAAGATTTTCTGTATCCAGAAAGGACCGTACAGGACCTGCAACATGCGGTCGTCCATTATCCTGCTGAAATGTAAGGTTTCGCAGGGATAGAATGAAGGGTAGAGCCACGGGTCGTAACACATCTGCAATGTAACGTCCACTGTTCAAAGTGCCGTCAATGCGAACAAGAGGTGACCGAGACGTGTAACCAATGGCACCCCATACCATCACGCCGGGTGATACTCTAGTATGGCGATGACGAATTCACGCTTCCGATGTGCGTTCACAATCATGTCACCAAACATGAATGCGACCATCATGAACTTTAAAAAGGACGTGGATTCATCCGAAAAAACGACGTTTTGCCATTCGTGCACCCAGGTTCGTCGTTGAGTACACTATCGCAGGCGCTCCTGCCTGTGATGCAGCGTCAAGGGTAACCGTACCCATGGTCTCCGAGCTGATAGTCCATGCTGCTGCAAACGTCGTCGAACTGTTCGTGCATATGGTTGTTGTCTTGCAAATGTCCCCATCTGTTGACTCAGGGATCGAGACGTGGCTGCACGATCCGTTACAGTCATGCAGTTAAGATGCCTGTCATATCGACTGATAGTAATACGAGGCCGTTGGGATCCAGCACGGCGTTCCATATTACCCTCCTGAACCCACCGATTCCATATTCTGCTAACAGTCATTGGATCTCGACCAACGCGAGCAGGAATGTCGCGATACGATAAACCGCAATGTAGATAGGCTACAGTCCGACCTTTATCAAAGTCGGAAACGTGATGGCAGGCATTTCTTCTCCTTACACGAGGCATCACAACTACATTTCACAAGGCAACGCCGGTCAACTGCTGTTTGTGTATGAGAAATCGGTTGGAAATTTTCCTTATGTCAGCACGTTGTAGGTGTCGCCACCGGGGCCATCCTTGCGTGAATGCTCTGAAAAGCTAATCATTTGCATATCACAGCATCTTCTTCCTGTCGGTTAAATTTCGCGTCCGTAGCACATCTTCGTCGTGTAGCAATTTTTATGGCCAGTAGTGTACTTTTCTCAAACATTCGATTAAATTCAGAGGGTTTCACACGTAGCAATACTAGCTGCACACAGATGGACGTACTCGAAATCCCTACCTGAGGGAGGCGGGAGGAGGAACGGCGACAGATACAGTCACTCTCTACCACAAACATTTTGGAAATTTGGAAATTTGTGGTAAGATCGTACGGGACGAAACTGCTTAGGTCATCGGTCCCTAAGCTTATACACTATTTAATCCAACTTTAACTTACGCTAAGTCCAATACACACACACCCATGCCTGAGGGAGGACTCGAACCCTCCGACCGGGGGAGCCGCTCGAACTGTCACAAGGCGCCCTGGACCACGCGGCTACCCCCAGCGGCCGACAAACATTGCCAAATCCAGATTAACGTACCCCGTGAAGATACGGGATGTGGCAAAGAACAAGGACAAAATAAGTACCGTACTGAAAGGGTCTCCCACGCCATTTTCCACTGTTTCTGAAGATTAGTTATTGTAAAAAAAATGAAAATAGATGGTTTGCCGTGCAGACGGGAGGATATTCCGCTCTAGCTTTCACTACAGCTACCACTCAGAATGCAAGTAGTTTCTGCTGGCGCAGTTTCGAACGAGTGCTGTGTCAAGATGGCGGTGTCTATCGTAGTTGACGCATCCCACCTAATGACGTCGCTACAGCGTCGCTCAACTCAAATGCAGCCTGTACTAACCAGTAACTCCACGGCCCGATTCTTTAATAAGTCGAATTTCTATGTATAAAACATCCGGTTCAACCAATTAAATGTTTATGACGTGAGACGTTCCTTACTGTTTGTCCTACAGTGATATAATTTTGCTGGTTCATTCCTTGTTAAAATGTGGATTCTGTCTGAGGAATGTGTTGCAAATGGACTAATAATAGAGTAATAAATTAAGATGCCATGATTCATGCTCAAGTTTTACTGCTTCAACAACGAAAATTTAATGGGTGATGAATTTGTTTCCGTTCTTGGTTTTGTGAGGGATGTAAGCGAGAAATTCACTGACGGAAAAACATCTCAACACCAAGAAAGAGTTGTGCAACATTAACGGAAGTTGGTACGTGTGTTCCTACATCTGAAGGATGATGTCTGTTCAAATTTCGCGCCAGTCCCATGAGAGTAGCGTCAGAAGCGGCACTACAAGGATACAGATCAGGTTTGCGGTAAGGACGCACTATAAGGATCGTGAGCTTTAGAGACCTTGACATTAGACTTGGTGAGCTGATGTTACTCAAGAATGCCTTCAAGGTGACAAAGACGTCATTACAAACACGTCGATCAGTTTGAACGAGATTCGTGTAATAGGGCTACGAGAAGCTGTATTTTGCTTCTGCGATACTGCAGGAAGACTTGGCACGAATGTAGCCACTGTACGTGACTGCTGGCAGCGGTCGTCACGAGAATGTACGTTCGGAAGGAGACTGGGCTTCGTACGACCACGTGGCACCACCGAGAGGTAGGGCCATCGTGTTCGGCATGTGACTCTGTCGCATGCAACTGCATCTGCAGCAGCAATTTAAGCAGCGGCTGGCACCATAGTGACATGACGAACTGTTACAAATCAGTTACTTCAAGGAGAGCTCCGAACCAGAGTCCCTGTAGCTTGCATTCTACTGACCGCAAACCACCGCCATTTGCGACTTCAGTGGTGTCAAGCGAGCGCTCATTGTAGGGCAGGGCGGAGGCCTGTTGCGCTCTCCGATGGAATCTGGTTCTGCCTCGGTGCCGGTGAGGACCCTGTGTTGATTAGAAGCAGGCCAGTTGAGGACCTGCAGTCAACCCGTCTGCGTGCTAGACACACTGGACGTACACCTCGAGTTAAGGTTTCGAGTGCGATTTCGTACGACAGCAGGATATCTCACGCACCCTGACTTGGAAAACTGTACTTCAGTCTGGTGATTCGACCAGTTGTGCTGCCATTCATGAACAGCATTCCAGGGGATGTTTTCCAACAGGATAACGCTCGTTACGCACCGGTGCTGTAACCCGACATGCTCTACAGAGTGTCGACACGTAGCCTTGGTCTGCTCGATCCCCAGACCCTGTCTCCAGTCGAGCACATACCGGACAACATCTGACGACAACTCCAGCGTTATCCACAAACAGCGTTAACCGTCCCTGTATTGAACGACCAGGTGCAACAGGCGTGGAACTCCATTCCACAAACTGACGTCCCGGAGCTGTACAACACAATGTATTGCATCCTGCCCTCAACATTCTGGAGGCTACACCTGTTATTAATGTACCAGTACTTCGGCGGGGTCAGGGATTTTCTCTGCCTCGTGATGGCTGGGTGTTGTGTGCTGTCCTTAGGTTAGTTAGGTTTAAGTAGTTCTAAGTTCTAGGGGACTGATGACCATAGATGTTAAGTCCCATAGTGCTCAGAGCCATTTGAACCAACCAGTACTTCACATTTCCAATGACTTATCTCGCGCTTGCATTATGTGCGATCTTGCAATGTTAATCGTTGAAGTATATTACCTACACAAACTTATTCTCGAAATTTCATTGGTCTGCATTAATTACTTTTTAATGGTGCAATTTTTTTCGTCAATGTAGTTCGTAAAATGCTTGAAATTACGTATTAGTCTTGTTGAGACTCACTAAGTGCACTTATTCCCAAATACCAGACGAATATAATGTGGGTAATACGCACGGCCTGAGTTTGGCTGCTCGTGACGTGAACACAGATTCAAATTTTCATCTTCGGCTTACCGTGTTAAATCTTTAACGTAAGGAAAGCGTTTCTGAAGAAGAGAAATTTGTTAACATCGAGTATAGATTTAAGTGTCAGGAAGTCGTTTCTGAAAGTATTTGTATGGAGTGTAGCCATGTATGGAAGTGAAACATGGACGATAAATAGTTTGGACAAGAAGAGAATAGAAGCTTTCGAAATGTGGTGCTACAGAAGAATGCTGAAGATTAGATGGGTAGATCACGTAACTAATGAGGAGGTACTGAATAGAATTGGGGAGAAGAGGAGTTTGTGGCACAACTTGACAAGAAGAAGGGACCGGTTGGAAGACATGTTCTGAGGTATCAAGGGATCACAAATTTAGCATTGGAGGGCAGCGTGGATGGTAAAAATCGTAGAGGGACGCCAAAAGATGAATACACTAAGCAGATTCAGAAGGATGTAGGTTGCAGCAAATACTGGGAGATGAAGAAGCTTGCACAGGATAGAGTAGCATGGAGAGGTGCATCAAACCAGTCTCACAAGGGAACCTCCCCATCGCACCCCACTCAGATTTAGTTATAAGTTGGCACAGTGGATAGGCCTTGAAAACCTGAACACACATCAGTCGAGAAAACAGGAAGAAGTTGTGTGGGACTATGAAAAAAATAAATAAAATATACAAACTGAGCAGTCCATGTGCAAGATAGGCAACATCAAGGAGAGCGTGAGCTCAGGAGCGCCGTGGTCCCGTGGTTAGCGTGAGCAGCTGCGGAGTGAGAGGTCTTTGGCTCAAGTCTTCCCTCGAGCGAGAAGCTTAATTTTTTGGGATCTGAAGGTCTACACAGGGAAAAATTTGAAAACGTTAAAAACATGTCTTGATAGTGCACAGGGAAAACTGTGCGACTGTGAAACTGTTGCATTCATTTGTTGCAGTTTTAGTGACAAAGTCTTATGTTTTCATCACTTTTTTTGGGAGTGATTATCACATCCACAAGAAAACCTAAATTGGGCAAGGTAGAAGAGTCTGTTTACCCATTCGCCAAGTGTACAAGTTAGGTGGGTCGACAACATATTCCTGTCATGTGACGCACATGCCGTCACTAGTGTCGTATAGAATATATCAGGGGTGTTTTCCTGTGGAGGAATCGGTTGACCTATGACCTTGCGATCAAATGTTTTCGGTTCCCATTGGAGAGGCACGTCCTTTCGTCTACTAATCGCACGATTTTGCGGTGCGGTCGCAAAACACAGACACTAAACTTATTACAGTGAACAGAGAAGTCAATGAACGAACGGACGGATCATAACTTTGCGAAAATAAACTTTTCGCTGGAGGGAAGACTGGAACCAAGGACCTCTAGTTCCGCAGCTGCTCACTCTAACCACAGGACCATGGCGTTCCTGATCTCACATTATCCTTGATGTTGCCTATCTTGCGCATGGACTACTCAGTTTGTATATTTTGCTTATTTTTTTTATAGTTCCACACAACTTCTTCCTGTTTTCTCGATTGATCTGTGTTCAGTTTTTCAAGGCCTATCCACTGTGCCAACTTATAACTAAATCTGAGGGGGGTGCGATGGGGAGGTTCCCTTGTCAGGACTTAAGACCACAACAACAACAACAACAAAAAATGGCTCAAATGGCTCTGAGCACTGTGGGACTTAACATCTGTGGTCATCAGTCCCCTAGAACTTAGAACTACTTAAACCTAACTAACCTAAGGACATCACACACATCCATGCCCGAGGCAGGATTCGAACCTGCGACCGTAGCGGTCACGCGGTTCCAGACTGAAGCGCCTAGAACCGCACGGCCACACCGGCCGGCCAACAACAAGACTATATCTCGTGATGAGTAGATTATCATAGTATTTAAATGTTTGAATTTGGTTAGTCATTGTGCGAAATGCTAAAAATCGAATTTTTGTTGCCTCTGGACTTTGCTAGATAAGCAGCGTGCAACTGGTATTTCGTGAAGAGGCGAGTGTTTCAGGCGTTTACCAATACAGAGAAGCAATCGCTCGAAGAGACAGAAATGCTGTAATTAGAACATCCCTCTTGTTCTCGAGGAACAGAATTTTCTGTTGCTGCCCAAACTCAGCTCCTTGTAGAAGTTTTTTCCGTTTCGTTGCGCACCAGGTGTACGGACTCGTCAGAGTGATGGCGCGGTTACGGACTGAGGGGCGGTCAGACAGATTCATACGCCCGTTCGCCGCTCCTCATTGCGTTCCGGGCGTTCTCGACATTTCATCGCGTCGGCCGCGGCTGTAAATAAAGTCCGTGGAGTGGGTGCGCGTGGGCGGGTCGTTACCGCCGCCGAGGCCACTTTACGGTGACATCCCGGCCGGCAGTACGTCTCGGGCGCCGCCCACAAAGCACCCGCAGACGGCGCGCCAATTACCGTACCTCCCCGCACACGAAAACATTACGGGCGGCGCGCTTTGGAAAGGCGTTCCCGAGTCGCGTGCCGCAGCGTCGCGTACGGTGGTATGCCCGCTGCGAGCAAGAAGGCCCGCGGATGCCACGTCCGTCCGTCAAGCCGGCTTTATGGCGAACGCTGAGGAGGCGCGCGGCTCTTGTTACCAGCGGCGGTGATTTGTGTCCCCGGAGCCGGCAGGGAGGCGTGTAAAGCCGTCAACAGTAGCGGCGACGGCCTGCCGGGCCCTCTTACAAACGGCGGCGGGGAACAATTTGTCGAGCCGGCTGTAAGCGTCTGAATCGCCAGTTGTTGTGCAAGCTGACGCACAACTATTCGTTCCCGGCAGAACTTCTGAGCCACCGAGACACTGCACTGTGTCACTTGCGTAACAGCGTCTCTAACAAGTAGATGCCACGGAAAGAGATTCCGTGCAGTTCCTCGTAATCATCGAGGTACGCCCCAGTTTCAGCCATGAATCAAGCAATAATTTGGAACATTATCTTCGATGAGGACAGAAGCTGAAGCAATAAATTAAAACTTGTACCATGGTCAGTACTTGTACTTGAGTCTGCTGCTAACTAGACAGACGCGCTAGCCGCTTAAACACTGTTGCAGCGTGGCTACCAGTCCCGCATCGGCTACTCCACTCCAGTGTTCTTCCTATCAGAAAGCACAGTGGTTCAAACGGCTCTGAGCACTTTGGGACTTAACTTCTGAGGTCATTTGTCCCCTAGAACTTAGAACTACAAAAATCTAACTAACCTAAGGACATCACACACATCCATGCCCGAGGCAGGATTCGAACCTGCGGCCGTAGAGGTCCCGCAGTTCCAGACTGTAGCGCCTAGAACCGCTCGGCCACCCCGGCCGGCTCAGAAAGCACAATTCACACGTTCAGTCCTTTTCTCCGCCTTAAATCGTCAGTAACAGCGGAGGCTCTCCGGCAATACTAACGACTTGAGAAGTGGAAAACGGGCTGAAGGTGTGAACCGTGGTTTGTGTTAGCGAGGGCACTGGACTAGGGTTATCTGTGAAGCACTGGAGGCCGCACTGGTATCTGCCTACTAAGCAAAAGAACTAGTGTTCAAGTCCTGGCCATGGCACAAATCTGAATTCATTCCTTCAGCTTTTGTCAGAATTGGAACACTGATGTGAACAGGAAGAGATGTACCACGATCGTTATACCGTGAACTCACGGACACTTACATTTATGTTCGATCATAGAAACTTCTATTTCTCAGATCCTTTTATTTTTCTCGTTTCCACTGTGGAACTGATTGGTCTTGGGGTTTGGAGTGCGATTTATAGTCACCGCTTGTTGTGGTTACAGTGTCACCTATTAGCAACTTTTGTAGTTTCTATTTTGAAACTTTTGTATAAATTTCTTTGTTTCCAAAACAAATAAATCGTTGCTGGATTCTTCTACGAACTCTGTATAGATGTCATTTAATTTTTTTATACAGAGGGGCCAAAAAAATGTATCCACTGTTTAAAAGTCCATAACTTGCAAACTAATTGGCGGAGTTGTCTCATTTTTGGTGAAAGTGTAGCTTAAAGGTGTTCGAAATGGTTACCATTAACATTCGCACACAAACGATGCCGCCGAACTGCAGCACGAACTACTGACTGCAACGTGTTCAGTTGGATATTTGCACATGAATGTACGATGGATTCTCGAAGTTCATCCAATGTGCATGGCTTTTGTCGATAAACGACATCCCTTAGTGTTCCCCAAAAGTAAAAGTCTAGAGGAGTTAAGTCTGTGGAACGTGGTGGATACTCCACAGCACCTCCACGGCCTATCCACTTTCCTGGTAGATTTTCGTCGAGATACGATTTTGGTAGTGGACTGGAGCACCATCTTGTTGAAAGTAAACTCTTCCGTCTCCATACAAGTCTCGGATGGCAGGTAAAATGGATGTCTGAAGCTTCTAAAGGTACACCTCACCGGCAACTGTGCCAGTGGAAGACCGATACGCTGTAGAATCCATCGTACATTCATGTGCAAATATCCAACTGAACACGTTGCAGTCAGTAGTTCGTGCTGCAGTTCTGCGGCATCGTTTGTGTGTGGATGTTAATGGTGACCATTTCTAACACCTACAGTGATATCTTTAAGTTGCGCTTTAAGCTACACTTTCACCAAAAATAAGACCACACCGTCAATTAATTTGCCAGTTATGGACTTTTAAACAATGGATACATTTTTTTGGACCACTCCGTATATTGTTGTAGCAACTTGGATGACAGTTCAACAGTTTTGCTTGTGGAGGAGATCCAATGGTTTCTACAACACACACAGACACTTTTAGTTCAGGTTAGTAAGCCTCTTTAATATACGAATACTTAACTTGGATGAAATCCGTGCCCACTTGACTGATAATATGTATTTAGTACCGTCGCTGAGCACAATGAGAACTGTTTATGTCTTTGAATAATACTGAATGGCAGTCACATATCACTGTACGTTTCACTATTAACTTTGGTACTCAGTTCTGACTAATGACACTAGGTCGCTCCTGAATCTGAATTATGCTAATGCTGCAATCAGCCTCGGATGCCAGGATTAGGGCGAGCGGCGCAGCATCCTGACGAGGGTAGACTTCTAGCAGCAGCGGCGGCACGCCGAACTGCCTTTAGTTTGTGGTCCCGTCGTGAGGTACCAATTTTACTTTGGGACCTCAGTCTTCGGATGACACCACATTCTTGCCCCCATCCCCCCCCCCCCCCCCACCCGCCCTCAAATTCCGATCGTGATCTTGTAGTGCTGGGTCATGTGACGATGTGACGGCACGGGGGGGGGGGGGGGGGGGGGGGGAAGGAGGCTTGTATGCGGACCTAGATGAGGAGACAAGGACTGTAGCGACCGCCGATGGCAGCTCCCTGTCCACAACCAGGTATCCACTTTGCGAAGGACGGGAAACATCAGCCGAAAAACCCGCCACAAGGTGCACGCTCGCATCCACGGTCGCAATCGCTGTCGCAGCAGGTAGAACTGCAGGAGCGCCGTGCTGGCTGTCCGGGACCGGCGCCTCCACTGACCTCAGCTGTGGCTGTAGGACTGGCGGCAACTAGCACACTGGCCTCGCATTCGGGAGGATGACGGTTCAATCCCGCGTCCGGCCATCTTGATTTAGGTTTTCCGTGATTTCCCTAAATCGCTCCAGGCAAATGCCGGGATGGTTGCTCTGAAAGGGCACGGCCGACTTCCTTCCCCGTCCTTCCCTAATCCGATGAGACCGATGACCTCGCTGTGTGGTCTCCTCCCCCGAAACAACCAACCAACCAACTGGCGGCATTGTCGGCAGCGGCGACGTCTATCCTCATCAGCACCGCTCTGCAAAGCCGTGAGGCCAAGATGACTGCTGATGCGGACCGCGGTGGTGTGCTGGGTCTTTGGGAAAACTTGCTGCTGCAGAATGACTGTCATAGAGCGTCACAGCTGATCCCGGTGACGCTGGTTGAGCTAAGAGGAAAACTGAGCGACGTACAACAAACGACCCAACACACGCGTGACGACACACGCCTTTCTTACCAAGAACATTAAAGAAAACTTTGGTGGTTGGAACTTTGTCCGACCCACCAGAACGAACTGTTTCTGTACTTCCAGCTGCCTCATTTTACCGTCCTTAGCGTCTTTAAAAAATTTCCCAAAACTTTTGGCATTCGAACATATCCGCGTTGTTTTACATGCAGCTCACCTCAGAGTCCCACTACCTCCCTAACGGCAAATCACTCACACCCACTAGTCCAACTCTGTAAGTCATTCGTACCCATCCACTCCCAGTTGCCCTTTCTGACTCACTCATACAGCCTTACTCATTGTCATTACCTGTTTTTCTCTCTCTGTTATTGTCTCCTGAGCCACACACAAAGTCCACTTCGTTTCTGGTTCAAATGGCTATGAGCACTATGGGACTTATCATCTGTGGTCATCAGTCCCCTAGAACTTAGAACTACTTAAACCTAACTAACCTAATGACATCACACACATCCATGCCCGAAGCAGGATTCGAACCTGCGACCGTAGCGGTCACGCGGTTCCAGACTGAAGCGCCTAGAACCGCACGGCCACAACGGTCGGATCTTCCTTTCTGTCCCACTACTACAGTCTCTTCTCACTGACAGCGTCTTACTGTGTGCTACTGCTAACATCTCATTCCTTCCTCCGTACTGCTGCTCTCTCTTATATCTCTCTCTTCCTCGTTGTCTCATTATCACTGGATCTCACACGCTTCCACTTCCGCTTCCTCTTCATTTCCTCCCACACTCTACCCTCTGTCACTCTCTCCTTCACTCTCTTTCTCACACTGTTTTGTCTCTGTCAACTGTGTTCCACTGCCACTGTGTCCCTCTCTTTCTCTCACAATACCACTGTGTCTTTCGTTCTTTTTATATCACAACCACAGTCTGCTGTGGAGACACTTCGCAGCATACAGCATACGTCACTTTATAAACTACGTTTTCACCTCACACCGTATTTTACGTGTGCCTCTTACGGGTGCAAGAAGGCCAACTTTGTACCTCTGTATCTCGGAAACCAAAAAAAGATATGAACAAAATTTTCAGACTGTTCGAAAACACGATGTTAGGAATATATAGTAAAATTTTCTGCCAATTGCTGTTCATAGCCGTCTTGGTATCCTCGGCTGAGTTTTGGTCCGCTGATGACGGTGAAAATGTAGCAAAAAGCTCTTTTTGTAGAGTGTTCCAAAGAACCGCCTCCATAAGTCCTATCGAGCCCACCGTAGGCCACATCAAATGCAAAACTAACCAACCGATTTGCTCCATTTGCCTGAGCTGGGGGAAGTGTGTAATATTCACACTTTAAACTTGCGCTATAGGACACTAACATAGGATACTAACACTAAGTAGGAACCCCTCAAGTGCGAGGTCGAAAGTTGAATTTTTAGTAAGGCTCATGTGAAAGTGCTGTGCGAACAGTTTTGACAGGAAAAATATAAGCTACTAAGGACTCGACCATGTAAACCAGGTGGGTGACGGAGAAACAGTATCCGGGAGTTGTAGCAATCAAACTTCCATGGAATGTAGGCTGTATATTACACTTCACAAAATGGATATCGTCGACACTCAAGAAATGTTAGAAACAAACCATTAACTTGTTGCACCGTGAACAGCGAATGAAAATATGGCGCGCTACATTAATCACAAAGGTTCGCACTATCAAGATCGAAGGCGAACTCCTTGGGAGTTACAAAGCGTGCCGGACTTTCAGCTAGGTATCTAGTCTTAAATAATGCATATAGAATCATATTGGTGTAACGAGTGATGAGAACTGATGGAATGTGATGGCATGCAACCGAATGCGAAACGTTTTGTCACAGAGCTTATCGTGAAACTGGCTATCCTTTAATTTGTAGCTGCAGATAATGTAATAATATGTTTTATAGGTACTGGAAAACAAGCAGCGAAAGGCTGATTTTGTCCAGTGGTTCCAGGTAGAATGATTTGTAATGTTACACACTCTTCAGTAGGGATAATTTGCACTACAGAAGTGTGATTTTTGTATGCAGACAAGGAATCAAGCAAAACCTAGTTATTTTGACCAGCTATTGGCAAAAGGCTGTGGTCGTAACATTGTCGTAGTTCTCTTACTCTCATTTTCTCACACCTGCTTGCTGTGGAGTAAATATTCGCTACTGCTCTTGCAAGATCTCGCACGCGAGGAAAAATAGTAGGGGGTCAGAGCACCTTCAACTTCTAGCAGCGTAATAAATAACTTCCCAGCCAATATAATTGCGTAGGCTTCCGCGGCCAGAGTCAGTCGACATAAAAGTTTTCTGGGTTTGGTACCGCTTCATAATGTAAAAACTACTGCTTAGACCCAGAAGAAGGCCGCTGCAATCGTGGCCGAAACGTTGGCTTTTCTGTAGCACCAGTACTCTTTACATTATGACGCGGTACCAAACCCAGAAAACTTTTATGTCAACTTCCCAGCCAGTTTACCATTCAGATCAACAGTCGGCATAATTGTATACGAAAGCGTTAAGGCATTGATGATAGCTGATACAACTCTCTTGGTATCTCTAATTTCCAGGGTTAATTTCATTTGTATTTCCTCTCCAAATCCCGATTCGTCAGAGTCGAAAACAAACTCCTTACTGAACGATGGGATAAGTTTGTTTATCTCATCTACAAATGTTCGGGCAAATTCCACAGTTTCCCGTGCAACGTCAAGTTGACGCTTTGTTTGAAATTTCGTTATCTTACATTTTGAAATTCTGTAGCGCTGTTGCCGGCCGAAGTGGCCGTGCAGTTCTAGGCGCTGCAGTCTGGAACCACGAGACCGCTACGGTCGCAGGTTCGAATCCTGCCTCGGGCATGGAAGTGTGTGATGTCCTTGGTTAGTTAGGTTTAACTACTTCTACGTTCTAGGGGACTAATGACCTCAGAAGTTGAGTCCCATAGTGCTCAGAGCCATTTCAACCAATTTTTTGTACCGTTGTTTGAAATTATGCAACCTTCAATCGCTTCGTTTGAAATCACTGTAATCCATGTCGCGTGCAGTTTGAAGTTCATAACGTAGAACGTCACTATCATGCGCATCCTGTAAACTGTATCGTGCATCCTGCAAATGACCAAACACCAGTTTTTGTAACAAGTGCACCTTGTCCTTCCTTGAATATCCACAGTTTGTCTTATGCACTATACGGTCATACGGTCACATTGCAGACTTATTCGAAATCTGTTAATAAAACTTTTTTATTTTTTTATTTTTATTTTTTATTTTTATTTTTTTTTACTATCCTGCGGATAATCTCCCATGAATGTAATTATGTTTAGTATCCGCCTCTTAGACAACGGTTGTCTTTTGCTACGTTTCACTGGAGACGGAATTTGTGGCTTTCTTCCCGACTAGGATGATGAACTACTTGTCTAGACATCGACATGCACACTTTCACTTAAGCACGTATCGTCATTATTGTACTCCTCATGGGAACTGTGCTCGCAGTCGAGCGTATACGACGCCACACATTCCACTGACTCATCCTGCGCAAACGCTACGTCTTTCTCACTCTGAGAAATTCCTTGGGTTCCTTTCTGACAAATTATCAACTTAGGCAACTCTTATTCTACATATAATGCAATTGTTGGCCGCGGTGGTCTAGTGGTTCTAGGCGCTCAGTCCGGAACCGCGCGACTGCTACGGTCGCAGGTTCGAATCCTGCCTGGGGCATGGATGTTTGTGATGTCCTTAGGTTAGTTAGGTTTAAGTATTTCTAAGTTCTAGGGAACTGATGACCACAGATGTTAAGTCCCGTAGTGCTCAGAGCCATTTGAACCATTTTCTTTATAATGCAATTTTTGCTTCGTTTATTGTTGCCATTGCTCTGTTTTGTATCAGTACCGCAATCACAGTAGCACTATTGTGAGTTACTCGTCAACTAAAGAGCTCAACTACGCTCCTTAACCTCATGCCGTGCTCTCCATTGGATAGTTCCATTCCTACCTCCAGTTGACATTAGCAGCCAATATTGTGGATGGATAGTAGAGAATACGTAGGACGTCGAGTTGTTGGCCTTTTGCGACCTCGTACTCAAGAGGTTCCTTACAAGACGTGCCTTCTGTAGGGTTTTCAAACTGTCGCTAGCCTAAGGGCCATTCAAAACACTTGAGCCTACCTTTTATCACCAACAGAATACGAGGTCTGAGCATTAGAACGTCCAGTTTTTGTGCGTGGCGTTTTGGAACATACACTCTGTGATCGAAAGTATCAGCAGACCCTGCTGAAAATGAATTACAAGTTCGTGGCGCCCTCCATCGGTAATGCTGGACTTTAATACGGTGGTGGCCCACCCTTAGCCTTGAGGACAGCTTCCACTCTCGCAGGCATACTTTCAATCAGGTGCTGGAAGGTTTCTTGTGGAGTGGCAGCCCATTCTTCACGGAGTGCTGCAGTATGGAGAGGTGTCGATGTCGGTCGGTGAAGCCTGGCACGAAGTCGGCGTTCCAAAACATCTTAAATGTGTTCTGTAGGATTCAGGTCAGGACTCTGTGCAGACCAGTCCATTACAGGGATGTTATCGTCGTGTAACCACTCCGCCACAGGCCGTGCATTATGAACAGGAGCTCGATCGTGTTTAAAGATGCAATCACCACCCCCGAATTGCTCTTCAACAGTGGGTAGCAGGAAGGTGCTTAAAACATCAATGTAGGCCTGTGCTGTGATGGTGCCACGCAAAACAGCAGGGGGTGCAAGCCCACAACGTAACACCACCGCCTCCGAATTTTACTGTTGGCACTACACACGCTGGCAGATGACGTTCGCCGGGCATTCGCCATACCCACACCCTGACATCGGATCGCGACGTTGTGTACCGTGATTCGTCACTCCATACAACGTCTTTTCAGGCTCCTTACACCAAGCGAGGTGTCGTTTGGCATTTACCGGCGTGATGTGTGGATTATGAGCAGCCGCTCGACAATGAAATCCAGGTTTTCTTACCTCCCGCCTAACTGTCATAGTGCTTGCAGTGGATCGTGACGCAGTTTGGAATTCATGTGTGATGGTCTGGAGAGATGTCTGCCTCTTACACATTACGACCCTCTTCTACTTGAGGCAGTTTCTGTCAGTCAACAGACGAGGTCGGCCTGTACGCTTCTCTGCTGTACGTGTCCCTTCACGTTTCCACTTCATTATACATCGGAAACGGTGGTCCTACGGATGTTTCGGAGTGTGGAAATCTCGCGTATAGACGTATGACACGAGTGACATCCAATCACCTGACCACGTTCTGCTCTCTCACGATGTCTGATAACTACTGAGGTCGCTGATGCGGAGTACCTGGCAGTAGGTAGCAGCACAATGCACCTAATATGAAAAACGTATGTTTTTGGGGGTGTCCGGTTAATTTTGATCACATAGGGACGCATCTTGTGGCATACCGGTTGCTTTATCTAACCCACATTTACCTTTTCATTTGCAGTCTCAAAGACGAGTGAATAATTTCTGCCGGCCGGAGTGGCCGAGCGGTTAAAGGCGCTACAGTCTGGAACCGCACGACCACTACGGTCGCAGGTTCGAATCCTGCCTCGGGCATGGATGTGTGTGATGTCCTTAGGTTAGTTAGGTTTAAGTAGTTCTAAGTTCTAGGGGACTTATGACCACAGCAGTTGAGTCCCATAGTGCTCAGAGCCATTTGAACCATTTTTTTTAATAACCTCTAATTGATCTGAGTTGACGGCAATAGCTTGTGCACTATGCAGAGTGTGACGTCGCACAGTACTGTGCTTCGTAGACGCTCGCCTGCACCAATGACGGCGGAAATATAGTAAAACAACACTTTTTGGGGGGTTTCCCGATGAACCGCCCACGAACTAATAGTGCCTCTATAAAGCCTCATTAAGCTCACCGTGCACGACATCCAATGCAAGAGGAACCAACCGATCTGCTGAATTTGCCTAAGCAGGAGTAAGTGTGTAGTATTCAAACTTTGACCCTGCGATATAGGATAGTGGTACTAAGACGATCGTTCTGTTGTATTTGCCAGTGGTCTCTAGCCCAGGGGATATCCAATACACTCGACCCTAACTTTCTCTTACGAACAGAACATGAGGTATCAGCTAGGACTGTTGATATTTTTAAAAATGTCGGAAATCCGATACATAGATACTTAAAAAAATCATTATCGGCTCTGGATATATCGAAAGAAGTATCTGTCTATCGACGAAAAAATATCGACGTAAATGGCCATAAAAATATCGGCTGCACATTGCAAATGTACGCCGGGTTTAGAGTTGTATATGTTAAGCATTGGTTTAATATTAGATATTCTGTGCATCTAGAAGCTAGCAACCTGTCTGTCCCACTTAGAGCAAGAACTAAAAGTAAAAAGGTTCTCGTTCACGCTTGGCGATAACCACTTTGCTAACAATGGTAATTGCATGTAAGTGGCACAATAAAAGGTGTTCCGTGGGTCCGTCGTTCGGTTTCGTTAGATAAGGATTTGTCAGAAACACTTCACGTCGACTTCCATGTTTTTCCGCCAGCGGTCTAGCAGTTATAGTGTCAAAATTGCGTGGTGAAGCCAGACGTTGCAGTTTCCGTTGGCAACGCCGAGCGCCGATTATGTCAGTATTTCCCTTCCCATGTCTCCGCCCACCATAAAGACCAATCTTGTCATTTAAATTTACCACTTTTATGTGCGGCGTTCTAGAACATATTAGGTACGCATGCTGTTAAGAGCGGAGCGATTACTTTCTAAAGCTCATACTAACGTTTTGCGAAGCAGTGTATTACACTGAAGCGCCAGAGAAACTGGTATAGGCATTCGTATTCAAATATAGACATATGTTAAACAGGCAGAATACGACGCTGGGGTCGGCATAGCCTGTATAAGACAAGAAGTGTCTGGAGCAGTTGTTAGATCAGTTACTGTTGCTACAATGGCAGGTTATCAAGATTTAAGTGAGGCTGAATGTGGTGTTATAGTCGGCACAGGAGCGATGGGACACACCATCTCCGAGGTAGCGATGAAGTGGGGATTTTCCCGTATGAACATTTCGTGGGTGTACCGTGAATATCAGCAAATCGGTAAAACATCACATCTCCGACATCGCTGTGGCCGGAAGGAGATCCTGAAAGAATGGGACCAACGACAATTAAAGAGAATCGTTCAGCGTGACAGAAGAGTAACCCTTCCGCAAATTGCTTCAGATTTCAATGCTGGGCCATCAGGAAGTGTCAACGTGCGAAACATTGAAGAAACATCATCGATATAGGCTTTCGGAGCCGAAGACATCACTCGTGTACCCTGGATGACTGTACGACAAAAAGCTTTACACCTCGCCTGGGCCCGTCAACACCGACATTGGACTGTTGATGACTTGAAACATGTTGCTCATCGGACGAGTCTCGCTTCAACTCTTATCGAGTGGATAGATGTGTATGGAGACAACCTCACGAATTCATGGACCTTGTATGTCAGGAGGAGACTGTTCAAGCTGGTGGAGGCTCTGTTATGGTGAGGGACATGTGCAGTTGGAGTGACATGGGACCCCTGATACGCCTAGATACGATTCTGACAGGCGACACGTTCGTAAGCATCCTGTCTGATCACCTGCATCCTTTCGTGTCCATTTTGCATTCCGACGGACTTGGGCAATTTCAACAGGACAATGCGCCACTCCACACGTCACGAGTTGCTACAGGGTGGTTCCAGGAACAGTCTTCTGAGCTTAAACACTTCCGCTAGCGTCCCAACTCCCCAGACATGTACATTGTTGAGCATATCTTGGATGCCTTGCAATGTGCTGTTCAGAACAGATCTGTAACGCCTCGTACTCTTACGAATTTATGGACAGCCCTGCAGGATTCATGGTGTCAGTTCCCTACAGCACTACTTCAGATATGAGTCGAGTCCACGTCCTGCTGCGGCACTTCTGCTTGCTCGTGGGGGCTCTAGGCAGGTGTACCAGATTCTTTGATTCCTCATTGTTTCATTCATAGGTCCACAGACGTGTTAATCTCTAATCAGCCTTACCCTGATGCAGCGATAACAGTTGGCGAACACTGAGAGTGTGACGTCACACAGTACTGCTGCCGCCTGCGCCGTGTGGCTGTCAGAGCAGCGCTGCAGAGCGTCCTCGAGGTCCGGCGAGCGGCGGCGTTCCTGGAAGGCGCGGGTCGCGGGTCAAGGCTCGTCACCGGCCGACGCCGCTGACGGCCCGTCCACTCCACGTTCAAGGCGAGACCGCCTCGCCTCGCCTCGCCTCGCCTCTCACTGCTCCGTCTCCAGTTCCAGCTACGGGCCGCGGGCCGGGTCCAGCTCCAGTCCGGCGCAGCGGGCGGCGCGCGACTCGGCCGGTCCGCCTTGCGGCCGCCTGGAAAGGCGCGCTGGCGCTCCTTCACAGTGCGGCCATGTTCCCGGCGAGCGCTCGTCCATCACTGCTAACTCTCCGCACGTTTATTTCATCTCAGTCCCGCGTCTCATTACCCCGGCGTCTGCGCTCAAACAGGTCCGCCTCTGCAGCTTAGTGGTCACCATTTCTGACACGCGCGTTGTAACGAAGCTCGTAGGGACTAAATAAATTCGCATGCTTCCACGGCCGGTGTCAATCTCATTAAAATAATGCTCGGTGTACCTCCTACTCCACTTATAATCCACTTAGAACGTTAAAGGTACAACTGGTACCTACACGTCGAATCCCATCGCCCTCCTGTCCATACTAATGGCCCGTGCCCACCGCATTAGCGATACAAAAAAAGTACCTGACAAGAACAAATTTTCACTCTGCAGCGGAGTGTGCGCTGGTTGAAACTTCCCTGCCTGTTTGCTGACATCTGCTATAACGAGGGAGCTGACGTCTTAGCAAAGGAAGCTGCATCTTCACAAACTACACGATTCCAAATAGTCGTATGCACATTACTTACGTGAGGTCAGGAGATCAGTGGCTATAGCTGTGGGACGTGCCACAACAAACGAATGATGGCTATTGTGCGGCATTACAGCCTTAAATTTCTATAAGGCCGTGGTTCACGAGGACACTTTTGGATCGATCAACGATCTTAAAATGGCTCTGACCACTATGGGACTTAACATCTGTGGTCATCAGTCCCCTAGAACTTAGAACTACTTAAACCTAACTAACCTAAGGACATCACACACAGCCGGCCGAAGTGGCCGTGCGGTTAAAGGCGCTGCAGTCTGGAACCGCAAGACCGCAAGACCGCGACGGTCGCAGGTTCGAATCCTGCCTCGGGCATGGATGTTTGTGATGTCCTTAGGTTAGTTAGGTTTAACTAGTTATAAGTTCTAGGGGACTAATGACCTCAGCAGTTGAGTCCCATAGTGCTCAGAGCCATTTGAACCATTTTGACATCACACACATCCATGCCCGAGGCAGGATTCGAACCTGCGACCATAGCAGTCGCGCGGTTCCGGACTGCGCGCCTAGAACCGCTAGACCACCGCGGCCGGCAACGATCTTTAACACCGTTCAACTCTTTCTTTGATCTCGCCTCTCTTCCCTTACATCTATAAAGAGTGATCGAGACATACCCATTTGTGGGTATTGCTACAGCGGAAACGCAACATAGCACGACTCCGATGCGGTTATAAGAGCACCAACATGTAGGCAAGGAATTAGTGTGGGACTTGTGTCTTTCGGATGCGCGTGCGGAAATGCGAACTACGCCGACTTTAGTCCCAAATGTGTCCAAATAGGACAAACGTCCTGCCATTCTTTTCTTTGCTGCCGAAGGACAACCACGAGTAGACATCCATCTGAGAATGAAGAATGCGTACGAGGCCGAATGCCACCTTTGTGGAATGGTGTGCCACTTTCCTTCCTTGCCGCATTAGATACATGACACCGACCGCTCTGCGACACAAGCCTCGTACATTACGGACACCACCAACTCAAGTCGGAGACATCCGAGCATACGCCTATAGTCCTCATCTCGCCCCTTGCGATTATCATATCTTAGCTCCCTTGAAAAAGGCCTCAACTGACCGACGATTCCCATCGGATGAGGATCTGCAGCAAACAGTTACGGACTTTTTAACGCAGCAGAACACCGTGTTTTACCAAACATCTGTCTTCAACCTGCGGCGTTGGTTGGATGTTTGCCTCAATGATCACGGCGAATTTGTCTGATTGGCATACCGATTCTGAACTGTACGGCCTTCGAACGGAAAAATTTTGACCGCCTCTTGTACACAGACGCAAAGTTTGCGTTTTTCCTCCATGTGGGTGTGATTCTGATTCAGCTAACCTAAACCACATCATGTTCCAGCCTTGGCAATGAGTGATTGGAATTTTGGAAGACATTCATAAATAAAGGATACCACCTACATCTATTTTGGAAGACATTCATAAATAAAGGATACCACCTACATCTATCAGCTTCTTTTATCTTAATACAGCCAGTTTGCTTCCAGTCAACAACGTTTTGCTTTCATCAGGTTACCTTCCATTCAGAAAGCTGTTGCACTCAGTGACTGTTATATCGACTCGAAAACTTTTCAGCAAGTAGTCGTCTTTTTAAATTTTATCGTGCAGATCTAGATTTCGTATAGAAGCTAGCCATTCTCAATGCACTAATAGTTTCGCTCAATGCATGTAATTCCCTGTTGGTCGGGCTTCATCCACAGTTCATTGAATACTCAGCATTTTCCAAACTACACATATCTTCTATATCTATTGGTAAATACATTAACCTTCATAAAGTGAAAATCTGCAGGTTGTAATAGCATTCATATTTTCTGTAACCTGTATGATTAAATTTAAGAAACAGTCAGAACGTACAACATAAAAATTTCTTATTTGCTTAACAACCTATTTAAAACAGTTTACTGTGAAAAAATAGTGACAGCGTGTGCTGCTAACTCTGTAAATATGCATTTATGTACATTGAAGAGCCAAAGAAACTAGTACACCTGCCTAATATCGCAACACGACGTAGAATGGATTCGACCAATGTGTGGAGGGAACTGAAATCATGAATACTGCAGGGCTGTCCAAATTCGTAAGAGTACGAGGGGTTGGAGATCTCTTCTGAACAGCACATTTCAAGGCATCTCAGATATGCTCAATAATCTTCATGTCTGTGGAGTTTGGTGGCCAAAGGAAGTGTTTAAACTCAGAAGAGTGTTCATGGAGCCACTCTGTAGCGATTCTGAACATCTGGGCTGCCGCATTGTGCTGCTGTAATTGCCCAAGTCCAATGGACATGAATGGATGCAGGTGATCAGGCAGTATGCTTACGTACGTGTCACCTGTCAGAATCGTATGCACACGTATCAAGGGCGCCATATCACTCCAACTGCACACGCCCCACACCATTACAAAGCCTCCACAAGCTTGAACAGTCCCATGCTGGCATGCAGGATCCATGTTATCGTGTGGTTGTCTGCATACCCGTACACGTCCATCCGCTTCTATAAATTTTCAAACGAGACTCGTCCGACCAGGCAACATGTTTCCAGACATCAACTGCCAAATGTCGGTGCTGACGGGTCCAGACGAAGCGTAAAGCTTTGTCTCGTGTAGTCATCGAGTATAAACGAGTGGGCCTTCGACTCCGAAAGCCCGTATCAACTATGTAACGTTGAACGGTTCTCACGCTGATACTTGTTGAGGGCCCAGCACTGTTACCTGCAGCCATCTGCGGGAGGGTTGCACTTTTGTTATGTTGAATGATTCTCTTCAGTCGTCGTTGGTCCCGTTCTTAGGATCTGTTCCTGGCAGCAGCGATGTCGAAGGCTTGATGTTTAAATGGAATCCTGATATTCACGGTACACTCATGAAACGTTCCTAAAGGAAAATTCGCACTTCATTGTTACCTCGTTCGCCGAGTATAACATCACGTTGAAACTAAGTTCAATCTTAATACTCTACCATTGTAGCAGCAGTAACCGATCTAACACTGGCGCTAGACACTTGTTGTCTTATAGAGTCCTTGCCGACCACAGTGCCTTCTTCTACTTTTTTACATATCTCTGTATTTGAATACTAATGCCTATACCAGATTCTTTTGCGCTTCAGCTTATTTTTTCCATACAATTAAGAATACTACGAATATTTATATTTAAGACGACTAAGCAGAGTAAAAATTCTGGAGACAAAATAAAAAATAAAAAAGATCCGTCGCCTGTATGGGGGAATGGAACCTGGAACCTTCGCCCCTCGCAGGCATACGCTCTACTGAGAAACGGAGAATCTGGTCACCTGTTCTCGTGATATTGTCGTAAGCTTCTTTGGAACGTGGTTGGATTCCGGCGAATCCACAAGTAGACGACGTGTTGGGCGTTCACGCCTGCTCATAGAACGTGGAGGTTGGAGGCTTGACCGCTTCCGAGCGAGGTTAGCACACGGAACTCTCATTCGGAAGGACGACAGTTCAATCCTGCGTCCGGCCATCCTGATCTAGGTTTTCCGTAATTTCGCTGAGTCGCTCCAGACAAATGCCGGAATGGTTCCTTTGAAAGGGCACGGCCGACTTCCTTCCCCGTCCTTCCCTAATCCGCTGAGACCGATGGCCTCGCTGTCTGGTCTCAAAACAACCCAATCCAACCTTGACCGCTCTGTATGGCAGCGGCCACCTGACCACACAGTACAACGCTGATACACACGCAAGTGATTCGGAGCACACCGTTCAGCGCATATTGTGAAACATGGGTCTATGATGCAGACGACCCGTACGCTGATTCAGAGACACCGTCAGTCAGGACTGCAGTGGACGCGAGATAATCGGGTGTGTGTCGTCGATCAATGCGAACCTGCAACTGGTCGGATGAACCACGTTTCTTGTTACAGCAGGCTGATGGTCGTGTGAGGCGAACAGCTGCTCGAAACAGACACGTCGCCATGGAAGTAGGCCATTCAGAGCAGTATTTTGCTATGGGAGACATACATATGGATTTCTATGCGACCTGTTGTAGTAATCGGAGGCACCGTGAAAGCTGTGGGGCACGTGAAGATTATTGTGGACGGCTACCTTTCAAAAATGGTTCAAATGGCTCTGAGCATTATGGGACTTAACTTCAATGGCCATCAGTCCCCTAGAACTTAGAACAACTTAAACCTAACTAACCTAAGGACATCACACAACACCCAGACATCGCGAGGCAGAGAAAATCCCTGACCCCGCCGGGAATCGAACCCGGGAACCCGGGCGTGGGAAGCGAGAACGCTACCGCACGACCACGAGCTGCGGACCGCTACCTTTCTTCTTGCTTCATGTCTTTCCTGACGGCGATGGTTAGGTCCGTGTCACAGTACTGGAAACATAGTACAGTGGCTTAAGGAACATAATAGTGAACTCCCGATGATATCTTGGCCGCTTAAGTCACCTGATTTGAACATGATGGGTCACATCTGGGAAGTTGTCAGGCATAAACGTTGGAAATGTGTAGAGGGTCATAATGTTACGGCTCATCAGCTGTGATTTTAGGTAACACTCCTGTGTATTTCCGATCGATTATGCTCACGCCACATAAGAGTGAAGGCAACTGTGATTTGAAGAATATTACAGAAATTGCACAACGGAATAAGACAATTATTCGAGAAATAATCAGGATCATTTTTGTTGCTCTCCTACTCTTATTGATGTTTCTGTGCTGGGAGATGCCGGCCGCTGTGGTCGAGCGGTTCTAGGCGCTTCAGTCTGGAACCGCACGACCGCTACGGTCGCAGGTTCGAATCCTGCCTCGGGCACGGATGTGTGTGATGTTCTTAGGTTAGTTAGGTTTAAGTGGTTCTAAGTTCTAGGGGACTGATGACCTCAGATGTTAAGTCCAATAGTGCTCAGAGCCGTTTGAACCGTTTCTTGTGCTGGGAGATACCATACATGGTGCTGCCGACACTATGTTTAACTTGTGGAAACTGATGCTCTCTCTTCATCGCAGAAGTTGTATCTAGTTCAGATCCTCGAGAGTGTAAAACTTATCTACGTATAGTCCGATTTCATTGCACTCTATTCGAAACTTCCGAAACGTATAAGACGTGTTACAAGTTGTCCTATGTGTTAAACTACATGTTTGTTAATCGGCTACAGGAATTATATGTTTCTCTTTTCATGTAATGACCGGTCAGAGGGGCAATGCGTAACGCCCCTGAAGACGGATCGTGCTGTCGAATATCTGGTCACGACCTGTGAAGCGCACAAGTCCATCGTCCCTTAGAGCAATGATCTCTAATTATCCCCGTGTTTTCCGACAGACTTTTACTGTAATTCGTATATTTAACTTCATGGAATTGGTTTCTGTCGAGTGAAGTTAATCACAAAGGGCTTCATCATTTTGATATACAAAGCTTGTAACCTCAACAAATGTCTATTGAAGATTTAAAGCTCTGTATTTGTCATATTTAATTTTACAGAGGAGTCGGAAGTTGATTTTGACCGAAGAATATATTTTAATTTTTACTATGTGCTGTAGTTTGGAGAGGTATTTATTGGCCGTACAGCGAAAGATTGATGAATTATTTGGGCATATCGAGACAACTTTAAGAAAGAAGAATTGATTTAATATTTTTTAATCGTAGAGAGAAGTTCTGTTCCACCCAGTGGCCATTTAATTAATACTCTTGACGAGATACATACTACAAGTTTGCCACAGTCCTCATCCACACAGCAAGTGAGCTGATGCAGCGGTCAGCGCACTGGGCTCGCATTCGAAAGGACCGTCGGTTCAAACCCCCATCCGACCACCGTGATTTAGGTTTTCCGTGATTCCACTAAATTGGAAATGCCGGCATGGTTTCTTCGGAAAGGTCATGAGCGATTTCCTTCCCCGTCCTCCCGTAATCTGAGCTGATGCTTCGTCTCTAGTGACCGCGCTGTGGACAGGACGTTAATTTATGATAATGTCAGCAAAAATATTGTCCATTCGCCTTGCTCTTGGTCGGTCCTTCCCTCAGGTGTAGCACAAGCTCTCATTCTGCCATCTTCCATTCCCTCCAAATTTCCTTTTACGATGTCTTCTGTGATCTGATAAATGACACTGTTGTTACTGAGTGTGGCAATAGTGGCTAAGTACAGGTACCGGGACTGTTATGAATAAGTTATTTGTTTTGCACTGCGTGCAGTAAGACGAACGAAAACACAAGGGCATGGAAATACGCTAGCTGTTAGTTTGTTAGCTCCTTGCTTATATAATTCAAAATACTTTATAAATTTGTTTGATTTATCGAAAGATACCAGAGGCGAAAATTATATATACCGGATCGTGTATATTCGTGCGAAACTGAGTACTACTTAGTCGCCTCGTAGCAAAAAGACGTTGGCAAGAGCTACCATTTCATCGTTGGTGCAATATTTAATCGCGAGACTTTCGCGCTCTCGCACCTTATCTGACCGTGTTCGCTATTTGTGAACGGCTCAAGATAGTATCAGCCTCAGTAAATTGCTCCGCAGGACTACTCTCAGCTGCGCTTTTCCTCGGACCTCCTGATGTTAGAGTACATCAAGTAAATAAGCCACGATTACCACCAGGCGGAAACTGTTCCCCAGTATCCCTGACATTGAGCGGGGTCAGGGTTGAGCCAGCCCACGGACAGGCGCTGCTCCGTTACTTCTAGTGGTCGCTGACGGCTGCTCGATGTCTGTCGTTGGCGGCTGTTTTATTTTCACCGCTGGGACTACGTAAACACCCTCGCTGTTGTGCCTGATAAGTTTAGTTGAATTAGAGATACCTCTTGTGCCGGAGAGGTAAAGCTCTCCTGGCCACGGAAAATATGGCAGTCTGTTGTGTCTCCTGACCGGGATGTCTTAAGAAACTGAACCACCCATTAGCTGAACATTCGAGACAGTCACCAAGCTCTTTTGAGGTCTTCATGGACGAAGTTTGATAACAGCGAGGAGCTGAATGCCGAGCAGTAAATTTGTTTTGGCCTTTCGAATGGAAATAATAAATTTATCAACTAAGCTTTTCCATTTACTTCGTACTACAATAGCTAAGAAACTAAACAGAGTGTGATAAAAATCAGTACTCTAGAAAACCGTACTGAATAACCATAAACACATAATAAATTGAAAAATATGTGCTTTACCCAGGTCACATTTTTTCCATGTATCTTTTACCAGGCTAACTTTTCAGTAGAACTGCTGCTGTTGTGAAAATCGTAGAAGAGATAATCGCAGGGAGAACTTAACAACTCATGAAATATGAAAACTGAAGTTGTCGATGATTCGAGAAAACTGTGGATGACGACTAAAACATTTCGATTATCTTGACTACTTAGCAAGTGTAGACGGAAAAGCGTCTTCGGGTTATTAGCCCTGTCCATTCCAGATCTATGTTTCAACACTACAAACGTAATGTTCGTCGTTCTAGAAAGACTGGTTGATGCCAGTTAGAAGTTAATAATTATTACTTCAAGTAAAGAAAGGCGTTAATTATATGGTGAGGGAGAGTATTTCAGTATTCGGTTATCGCTGAATTAATCTAATCTAAATGAGAGACTTTAGCCACGTAAGTACAAAATCATGCAGATATTGCCGACGTCATTGTTTATTGCGTTTGCTTGGCGCATAATTTAATAAATGACATATATGATATTAGAAAACAACTTCACACTTAAAAAGTGTGTCACAAAACCAAACTTCACCGGATTAATGGGCCACCAATGTTCGTGATCTGTTGCAAACTTATCGTTTACACGATCAATAGTTACTTATTATAATTAATACAGTTAAAACACTGTTTCACACAGGTTTGTTTCAATTTAATTGTCACGTCATTCCAAAATTTATCCAAAACTAACCTCTTTCTTGTCCCGCAATACAGGTCTGACAAGCATTTCACCAATAAAACTTACGATAGCAAACTCCATCGGCGATTATCTACATTGTGATCGCTGATCATCTGCTAAGCGTGGTTCTAAGCGAAGCTTCAAGGTAGATATTGTTGTACAGTGTTATTTATGTGTACCAGAGTATGTATTCCTGACATTTGTAACATTTTCTCGGCACTCTCGTAAGGAATTATACACTACATAGGACTGCGCCACACAGTAAATGGTGTCAACACACAGGCTGAAGAATTAAAGAAGTGATACAAACTGCTAACCCACAAGAGAGTATTACGCATTGCTGCATATTGTATGTCTGACGAGAACACAAATATGATTGGACAATATAATTTACACTGCGGGCAGCTTGATCTAGTGGAACAAATGAAACTGTTCGTTATCAGCATGTGGGACATTCGAAAAAGCAACAGATAAATCCATCGGATTGATTCGTACTCAGCGGAGGGTTAGCGCTTTCTTCTGCCAATCCCTTCAATTATGATCTACGATTTTCTTCGGAGTGGAAGCCAGTGATCTAAAACGGTGACATTCGGTAAGTGAGAATGGAAACAGTAGCGTCTTTGAATGTGTACGCATAATGTATACTGGTAAACCAAAACTGCACAACGCGGTTAATTGCCTACTAACAGTACAAAAATACATCACACAAAATTTCATACCGAGCATATTTTTGCATAAAATGGACTTTGTATGAGGAGTATCTCCATTCAATATTATGTAGCTATGTTACCCCGTCAGTGAAATGGGCAGAGATTTGTGTTAGAGTACTCCAGTTCGATTATGAATACGTTTAATTTTCTTTTTTATTTTCTAATTTTAGATTGAGTGATACGAAGTCTGGTTCGTTAATCTTTATACAGCTATTAAAGCAAGTCGTATACAATAAATGTGCAGTTTCTTTAATACCAACACAGAAATGGGAGTACCATAATTTTTACTATTCCACTTTTAAATACAGATTTTGCCTTTAATCATTTACTCAGATCTCTTCCATCCACTACAGCTGTCTATGTTTTTCTATTCATTGTCAGTATTGCATCCCTTTCCTCCGGCTACACACTTTCTCCAAAAAGAAATGAAAGGAAATGATCGGTCTTATTGAGTATGGCATGTATATTTCACGTAGTTAAATGTTGTGCTTATTTCTGTCCGGTGTCCGGCAATTTATTTTTAACTGACTATGAATACTTCAGACATGTCTTACCAATATGTGTTCCGATCAACTTAAAAAAAAAAAAAACCCTGTAGTTAAGCGATATGTATCTGTCTCTTGCAAACTGTGAAATCCGATAACTTATGGAATGCTGAGGCAAATACAGTGTGATTCCGGGATGATGTTAAAAACTTTCAGGGACAATGGAGAAGGGTTAATGTATCAATTTGAGATAAGGAAACGTGGTCCAGAAACGACCAGACCGAAAGTTATAAGCGAAAATCATTCCAGTGCCTGTGGCAGTGGAATACATGTACTGGTACTGTTGTTACTAAGATTTTAGTGTAGGCATAGGTGCTAACATGAACCAAAATAAATAAAAACATATCCAGTAAACATTTTCTCAAAAATGCATACCTCAAGCGCTATGAACAAGTGTTCATCTTCGCCACAGCAAAACTTATCTGATCTACTGAACAAGTGCCCACAGCTCCGAAGGTATGTATTTTAGAGCGCTTGTTAACTAGATTTTTTTCTTGGTCTGATCCATAGTACCACTTACAAAAAAATGGAAAACAAACAGCTTCAGTAGAAGATGTTTGTTTCACAGCATCGAAGATGAAGAAGTACTCATAGCTCTTGAAGTATGCATTTTAGAGCTTATGTTTACTAGACTTTTTTAAGTTATTTTGGTCCATACTACGTCCTCTGAAAGTTGAATTTCCCTACAGATTCAACAACAACGGTATTGGTACATTTTATCCCACTGTCAGATGTGTCAGAACTATTTTTACTTATAACTTTCGACGTGGTCGTTTCCATATCAGGGTCCCTTACCTCAAGTTGATACATTTATTCTTTTCCACCATCCCTGAAAATCTGTGATGCGCTGGCGTAAGCTGGTGCCAGCACACCAAGCAGCAAAGCGGTTGTGAGAAGATCGATGGAAGCCATTGACAGAGTTTCAGGAAACGCCGCCAACGCCCCGTCGGCCGCCTAGACTGCCGCCGTGGACTGGATGGCTGTCTGCTGCACCCAGTTAGTTCCAGTCTGTCGCACCAAATGAGTTTCAGTCCGTTATTCAGCGAGACACTAGCCAGAGTCGCAGTCATAGCCTATAGCTCAGACACAGGGAGCAGATAGCGTCCAGAGTACTTAACAGCGGACTTCGTGCTTCAACAGCAGTGAGGCTAATGTGACTGTGACTATTACAGAGAGCTTGTGCCACAACGATTACCTTAACTTACGTTGGTTTCTATTCTTATGAACAAATGGTTCAAATGGCTCTGAGCACTATGGGACTTAACTGCTGAGGTCATCAGTCCCATAGAACTTAGAACTACTTAAACCTAACTAACCTAAGGACATCACACACATCCATGCCCGAGGAAGGATTCGAACCTGCGACCGTAGCGGTCACGCGATTCCAGACTGTAGCGCCTAGAACCGCTCGGTCACTCCGGCCGGCTTCTTCTGAACAAAGAACCTAGTTAATATTTGTGTTATAGAAAGAGGCTACCGGTCACTAAACACCCTCTCCTTGCTCCCTTGGTACAGCTCTACAGAGACAATGAGACGGCATAAAATGTAACACGATCACCGAATGACCCTGTATACAAGAACAACAAACATTAAGCAGGCCATGAAATACAACTTGCTTAATACTGTGCCTAGCCATGTAATAGAATACCGGTTACACTTACGGCGAAGTATTATATTATAAGAATTTTTTTTATAAACTGGGTGCTCAAAAAGGGATTCTACGTTCAGAGTTCACTGCATGCAAAAAATATACCCAAAATTCGAAGATGTTCCGATGGACAAAGAAGTATCTCTCACTTCAGCAGAATCTCAGCAACCCGCCGGGACTGGACAAGGATTTCTGAAGCGCATGTGGAGAAAATACTACTAGAACCTCAGGTGTTGGTGTGTAAAGAAGAAGTTATTTTCAGTTCAAAATGTCATTTCAGTTCTGCTTGCTGCAGTAAATAAAGCATAAAAGAGGTACAGATTCGAATTAAATGAAAATTGGAAGTTTATGTTCAGTTACTGTTTTTTATACATTTGTTATAATTATTAAAAATTATTAAAACACATTTACTTCAGGATAAGCCGATTTTCAGACACATAAAGTTGTGACAGGCAACATGTTTTAATTTAACTTTCGTTAAACAGATAAATTTCTAGTTTAAACTTGTTATTTCGCTGTAATTTTATACTTTACCACAGCCCACTTGCATTATTTTTAAATACGTAGTCATTCTAAAGATTTCCTACGACAAGCATCAAATTAAAATTAAATTACACACTTTGCCAACAAATTCGAGGCATTCTGTATATGGCCTACTCTTTGTACGCAATACCTTGTTTGACGCTATACATGTAACATATTCATTAATAAACAGACTACTAAATTATTATTGGGGAGATCAAGACTAGAAAATGAAAATTTTGTGTGGAACCCGAACTGAACTCGCAAACTCGAGTGCTCTAACGCAAAACCCTGAGGACTACACTAATTTGGCAACACATGTACACACTATCGAAGATGATACTTGACATACATACACTACTGGCCATTAAAATTGCTACGCCACGGATACGACGTGCTACAGATGCAAAATTTAACCGACAGGAAGAAGATGCTGTGATATGCAAATGATTAGCTTTACAGAGCATTCACACAAGGTTGGCGCCGGTGGCGACACCTCTAACGGGCTGACATGAGGAAAGTTTCCAACCGATTTCTCATACACAAACAGCAGTTGACCGGCGTTGTCTGGTGAAACGTTGTTGTGATGCCTCGTGTAAGGAGGAGAAATGCGTACCATCACGTTTCCGACTTTGATAAAGGTCGGATCGTATCGCGGCATTGCTGCTCGCGTCGGTCGAGATACAATGATTTTTTGCAGAATATGGAATCGGTGGGTTGAGGAGGGTAATACGGAACGCCGGCCTCGTATAACTAGCAGACGAGATGACAGGCATCTTATCCACTTGGCTCTAACGGATCGTGCAGCCACGTCTCGATCCATGAGTCAACAGATGGGAACGTTTGCAAGACAACGACAATCTGCACGAACAGTTCGACGACGTTTGCAGCAGCATGGGCTATCAGCTCGGAGACCATGGCTGCGGTTACCCATGACGCAGCAACACAGACAGGAGCGCCTGCGATGGTGTACTCAACGACGAAACTGGGTGCGCGAATGGCAAAACGTCATTTTATCGGATGAATCCAGGTTCTGTTTACAGCATCATGATGGTGGCATCCGTGTTTGGCGACATTGCGGTGACCGCACATTGGAAACGTGTATTCGTCATCGCCATACTGGAGTATCACCCGGCGTAATGGTATGGGCTGCCATTGGTTACACGTCTCTTGACTCTTGATGAACTGTGGTATCGTGTTGAAGCTGCACGCCAGCTGTACCTGAACACGCTATCCAAGCTTCGCTTGACTCAATGCTCAGGCGTATCAAGGCCGTTATTACGGCCAGAGGTGGTTGTTCTGGGTACTGATTTCTCAGGATCTACGCACCCAAATTGCGTGAAAATGTCATGACATGTCAGTTCTAGTATAATATATTTGTTCAATGAATACCCGTTTATCGTCTGCATTTCTTCTTGGTGTAGCAATTTTAATGGTCAGTAGTGTACATGATATGACCCAAAACCCAAATGAGAGTTTTAACAAATCGATGTGGGAACTGGTACCAAAACATGTTCTGACAGGACTAAATACTTTGAAACTAGGTATGCTCGTGCTCTGCTATGTTTCATTCATGTTGCAGTGCCAAGGTTTGAGGGTAGGGAATTGATGTAGGAGATTCGAGATAGGAATTAATTTTTTTTAAAAGGAACTCTACGCATTTTATTCAAGAATACAGTTACCCTCTCCAAGAGTTCCTCAAAAATGTATCAGGCTGTACCATTTCATCCGCGAAACTAATCGCTGTGGAAATGAAAAATAATACGTAACTTCGCTAATTTAAGTATCACTTCAGTGCATTTCATTAAATAAACCATTTAACCTCTTCAAGACGCATTTGAACATTTTGCAAATTACCTATAAGCATTGAATGCAACAGTATTGCACAGTACTATAATTGGATCTTGTTACTGTACGGGTACCGTATTACATTACTTATGATAATGCAAAAGTATCATGGACCTTTATGGTAACTTTTACTGTGATACTACCACTGCATGAAAAACTGGAAGTTTACATCGCACACTCAAAATGGTGACCATCGGGTTTCATACGTAGTGTCACTTTCACTTTGTGAATGACGGACGCCCGACATCTACATCTACATCTATATTTATACTCCGCAAGCCACCCATCGGTGTGTGGCGGAGGGCACTTCACGTGACACTGTCATTACCTCCCTTTCCGGTTCCAGTCGCATATCGTTCGCGGGAAGAACGACTGCCGGAGAGCCTCCATGCGCGCTCGAATCTCTCTAATTTTACATTCGTGATCTCCTCGGGAGGTATAAGTAGGGGGAAACAATATATTCTATACCTCATCCAGAACCGCACCCTCTCGAAACCTGGACAGCAAGCTACATCGCGATGCAGAGAGCCTCTCTTGCGGAGTCTGCCATTAGAGTTTGCTAAACATGTCCGTAACGCTATCACGCTTACCAAATAACCCTGTGACGAAACGCGCCGCTCTTCTTTGGATCTTCTCTCTCTCCTCGGTCAACCCAACCTGGTATGGATCCCACACTGATGAGCAATACTCAAGTATAGGTCGAACGAGTGTTTTGTAAGCCACCTCCTTTGTTGATGGACTACATTTTCTAAGGACTCTCCCAATGAATCTCAACCTAGTACCCGCCTTACCAACAGTTAATTTTATATGATCATTCCACTTCAGATCGTTCCGCACGCATACTCCCAGATATTTTACAGAAGTAACTGCTACCAGTGTTTGTTCCGCTATCATATAATCATATAATCATACAATAAATGATCGTGCTACTACTTCCTCCATGATGGCTGTACGAAGCATCAATGGAACATTTTGGCAGAAAAGCATCCTTAACTGCTCCCCACATGAAAAAACCAAGCGATGTAATGTTCGGAGATCGGGCAGGCCAACTAAATGGGCCACAACGTCCAACCCACCTAGCGGTATGGAAATCGTCGCGCTCGTAAGGTGTTATGTACAGAGCATTCGTGATGTTGATACCACATGAACATTCTCTGTTTCAGGGGTACGGCGTCCAAGAGAACAGGATGAATGTCTCTTAAAAACCGGGAATATTGTCTGCCATTTTGGTCACCATTTACAGAGAGATATAGTAGTATCTCGAATAATTTCGCAATTAATGTTCTATGCACGTTTGTGATTTACCTATCACAGCCATCGAGGAGCGATAATGGATCAATAATGTATGTGTATGTATCTCATACTGACAATTCCTCTGTTGGAGTATGACACCTCGTCGGTAAAAATAATATTTGAGAAGAAATTAGGGTTAGTAAGAAGTTGTTGCTGCGCCCACTGACAAAATTGAGCACTGTTGTTGACGTCATCTCTGAGAAGTACTTGGTGTGAATGAACATGGTAAGGATGAATTTATGACGTCACCGAATGCGAAGTGCACTTGTTTTCGAGACACCAACTTCACGCTGAGTCCGTCGTGTGCTGACTCGAGAATTCACGGTGACGGTAGGAAGCAATGCCGCTTCAGCATCTTCGTCTGCTTATATTCTACGACAATTTCGAGGTCTTGTATTTAAACTTCCCGTTTCACATAGACGAGAAATGAGACGATCAGATATCCAACGAAACGGCGACGGCTTTTTAGGTAATCGTCTGTTGTCCATTAGTTGTGCGTGAGTTACAGCAAATTACAGTACAGGTATGTACAGTAGAGCACAATATAGACATAATAACATATTAATGTTCTCTGATAGTACCAAACATAAAAATCCAAGTTACTACATTATTTCCTGTCAACGTACTTTCTTCGTAGATCATCAGCAGCATTTCTATCTTATCGTCATGCGTATGCATCACACACATTCACAAACAAAACCTGCATTCACAAAGTGTACTACCGCCATGCAGTTACTAAGTTACTATGATGCACGATTACACTGATATGCAGTGTACTCTAAGCTAAAGCAACAACAAATGCTGTGAGCGCTAAGGCGGGAGGTGTGTACAAGTGTTTACATGAGTTGGAAATCATAAACAAAACCCACACCTCTTGTAGAGCAGAACAATGGGCACGTAAAGAGTCAAACAAGGCAGTAAACAGCACGGTTGCTTCGCAACCTGTTAACTATTATCGTTCGCACGTCTACGTTTTGGTTGTTGTTGTTTCCAATTCTGTTATATAATAGAACTATCAACACGCCTACCAACAACACATGACATATTCATTAACATTACGCAATAAAATTAATTTTTTTTTTTTTTTTTTTTTTTTTTTTTTTTTTAAAATTAACGGTGGCTTCAAAATATTAACTTTGAATAGCTATAAGTAACTGCGAGAATTATCCATTTGCCATACTCACTTCGTAAATTAAGTATAATTATTGTTATGGCGGTTTATTTTTACTAACTGACTCTATTTTGGTACACGACAGCAGAGATTACCAATTTTTGTCATACATAAATGTGTCCTAGTTTGTCGTCTTCTGCTCCAAAGATGTGTGAGCCGATGATCCATCCATTGTTCAGCTGTCTTCATTACCAATGTTTCCGGTGCTAAATCCAATTTTTCTTGATTACGATGAATGGAAACTATCGTCTTCATACAAAAAGGATGATGAAGGGGAAACTGCGATAGCAGACGTGAACCTCGACCAGTGACGTCTTGAACATGCGTCAGATGATTATAGCGTCATAGCGTAAACCATATTTTGAAACTCAAATAACACAGTTTCGATAAGAACAAATACTGTACCAAGAAAAAGGAATATTTCGACTTAAAACAGTGATGCTGCATCAAAGATTAATAACAAAGAAATTTAGGTAAAAGGATGCATGCGTACTGCATGAACAACACGATCTTCAGTAGCAGCAACAATCCCAAAACCAACAGAAGCATGGAAACGCTTAAGTTACATGAAAATCTGTCGTAAACGTGTCTGCGTGTGTACGCACATGCGACGTGCGACTGGTCTCCTGATGCTGGGATTTCAGAAGCGAAGCCGTACGATCGCTCTGCTGCAACTAAAGGAAAGTTTATTATTTTAACTGATAAGGTCAGGTCGTTACATGATACGAGTGAAATATCCACACCGATGGAGATTTCATTAGAAACGAACATTTCCAGTAAGTGCTCATTACATCACGCTTTACAAATTGGTATTCACAGGACTAGTTTGAAAGGAAAAAACCAGGGAGGCTTTCACAAAGGTACGCCATTGAGAAGTTGAAGAAACAATTGTTGGCATCTCATCAGAGGTGGTTTACTCTTGTAGAGCATTGTACAGGACCCCGCGGTAACGGGGGGGGGGGGGGGGGGGGGGGGCAACAGACACATTGTCGAGTTTTATGGAGATTGCTTCGTGAATACAAGGGCAAAGCTTGAAAAAAACCGCAGGATTCTAAGTAGTGCTGCTCAAAGAATAAGAATAGTCAGACAATGTAATACTTACCCTCTTTTAACACATATTTTGGGAATAGTTTGATATATGAACCATAGCTTTTTTCCGAATTGTACATTGTGCTGAAAGTGAAATAAAGCATGTCAATTATTTATGTACAGCACAGGTACAGATATTTTGAAATAGAAACTAAGTAGGAGATTGATTTTTTTCTGTAAACTCTTCACACTACTATGTTGAAAGCAGAGCTTTGACAAGTTGTTGTCATAAACTGTGATTCAAAAATGTATTTAGTAATGATTATCAAAAATTTCAGTAATTACCTCACAGTTTTTCTTTAAACATTCTTTGATTTTCAAATTTTAGTCACAAGATTAGTCTCTTATTAATCACGTTGATTTAACGCAGTACGAAACATTTCAGCCCACTATCTCTAATATTTTTAGCCAATGGATACGAGAAAATCAAAAAGTGAACTATCTGAAAAATTCAAGTTAAAGATTATTGCTCTACGTGCCCTGCATGTCCATATTCATCTTGTTTCTGGTATTGTTCTCCGTTTTCTTTTACAGATTTCTTCTTATTCTTGCTTTTTTGAAGGGTTCCAACAGTGATTTCTCTTCTTCAAGAAGTCTCCAGAGGTCAATGGTAGTTAGGCTCTTCACATATTTAGTCCAGAAAGAAGTACCCAATGATGATATAAAACAGTGGTTCAAACAATTTTTAAGTTAACGTATCAGAAACAAGTTATTTCTGTTGAGAAAGATAAATGGGACATTCTACACATATATAAACAACCACTGTCTCTGGTTTCGGAGGCTATTGGTCATAGAGAAACCAGATAATGGGAGAAATAAAAATAAATCAAGAAGAAGCAAACAGAACAAAAACCAATCAGATAATGAAAGAAATAAAACAGAACTGAAAAGAATATGAAAGAAGGAAACATAATACCTCCCTCTCTCCAATCAACAAATAAATGATGCCGAAACATAACAACCAAAAGTATGGCTGAAAAGAGCCCATGCTCTCCCAGCAACACATTTGGTTTTTGTTCTATTTGCTTCTTCTTGATTTCTTTTTATTTCTTCCATTATCTCGTTTGTATACGCTGACGGTGGTCAAGTGCATGTGAGCTGTGTGAGACGTGCGGTCACGTGTGTGTGTGCGTGTGTGTGTGTGTGTGTGTGTCTGTGTCTGTGTTTGTCCATTTCAGAAGAAGCCCTTCTGGCCGAAACCTTACGTGTTTCGTAGTCCTTTTGTTGTGCATGTCTGGCACTCAGCATCTCCGCTGTATGATCACTATGATTATGATTATCCTTTATCCACGGTAAATGTGAAAAATAATTTATCGAATGTTACACAGTTGCACAATGTTATAAAAACTTATAGGATTCATCTCTATGAACACACTGCACTTGCCGAACAAGTCATCAGTTTTACTCTGTATACACATATGCAAATACACTCTCACATACATTAGAATCACCCCAGTTCCGATCAAGCCTGTGTTCAAGCCTATTCATCTGTGCATACTTGCTGCAATCTACTCCGATTTATATCTGCTTACTATATTTAAGTCTTTATCTCCCTCTCCAATCTTACGCCTGTTTCTCACCTCCCCCCCTCCCCCCCCCCCTCCCCCACACACACACTACTCTGCATTACCAAGCTGACTATTCTTTGATGCCTCATTATGTATCCTACCAGGCGATCTCTTCCTTTGGTGGAGTTGTGCTCAGTCAGTTCGATTCAGTGCCTCTTAGTTAGTTACACTACCAAGCCATCTAATCTTTTCAACACTTCTGTAGCAAACCTTTAAACGCAAGATATCAAGCGTAAGTTCACGTTATTTGCAGATGTAACAACATACAGCTTATGTGGGTCAATATTTTTGTGTGGTAAATAATGTTTTGAGTGGTGTCGTGACAATTTTATCGGAAACAACTCAAGAATGTTGTAATACGAGCCTAATTAACTTAAACATGGGGAAAGTCTAGTTCTCACCCTAAAAATTCGAAACCAAAACCGTATCATATGTCGTTGTATGTATTTACTATAGGTGAGTATCGTTAATTAATTTCAGTAAGTAATTTCGACCTCTATTGGTTAACGGAATGATTCTGTAGTACTGGCAGAAATAACAAGTCATAAGTCCACACCACAGATAGCACTGTGGCCGATTCTTCTATCTAGAGCATAAAAAGAAATGTTGAATATTTTGGGAGGTAACAAGAAAGGCATGTCTATATACAGAGGTTTGGAATCGGCTCCTTTCTGATGTCTGAACATTTTTTGGTAGAAGCTTATCAGTGTGATGTCAATGCACAGATAAATATCTGAACCGTGGCCAGCTCACATTGATGCCATTTGTTCTTTGGCAGTTTGTCGCAATCGTGTGGCGTCTTATTTTTCTCTGAGTTACTACCATAACGAGTTGCTAGCTTGCCTCCGTCAGAGGCAGCAGCAGCACTAATCGATACTACTACTGCTGTATCATCTTTGGTGTGACCACTATATTTCCGTGTGGTGGTTTGTGTGTGGCAGTTGGTTGGTTGGGACAGAGCAGTGAGGAAGTCTCTGCAGCGGAAGGTCAGGCCAGGGCGCTTGCAGTGTGCAGATAGTGAGGCGCTAGCTGCGACAGTTACAAAGTTTATTGCCCACCGAACCTGGACACTGAAGTTGAGTGATCAGTTAACCTGTTATGAAACCTCAACTGCTGTGACATCTCTTCGTTCATTGTCGGTTGTTGCTTCCTGGGCCATTCCGGCTAGCAGCGATGTATAGTGTGTTGGAGTCGGCGAAATCTTGCAGCCGTTTTCCTGTGGGGTCTTTAACTATTAAATTGGTTGTTACTTATCAGTGAAGTGTGCCAGCGTTATTTTGTGCCTTGTGGCCGTTAACGCCCCAGTTACCTGCCCTGGTTGTTAGCGTAGTTATCTGGCAGCGTGGTTTTCCTCGCAGTGTTGATGCTGTCTGGCACGGCGTGTAGTTCGACAGCCTTTTAAGTTGTTTGTTCACGTTTTTTTCTTAACGGTGGGTGTTGTGCCTTGGTTGTTTTTAGACGCCAATTTTGAAGACATAGTGCGGCAGGTGTCTTCGTCCTAAGGGGATATTTTCCGTTGTCGTACCGTTGGTCGGGCAGAAGGGAATTGATTAGATTGTTGGTCAGTCCTTTAGCCGTCCCTGGGTCGGGTTGCCATCCGATTATTTAACCTTACCCTTGGCTGCCTGTCTCACCTCACCTTACGTTAGGGCTACCTCCTCAGGCCGAACCTTGGAACGCCTCTGAGCACCACTGTTCTGTTGTTTTTAGACTGTGATTTTCATTTTTGCCTGAAGTACTGTGTGAGGCCTTCAGCCGTCTATTAGTATAGTTATTTTTAAAGTAAGACCTGCAGCCGTCTTAAATTAAAATTTGAAGATTCAGTTGTTTAAAAACTAAATTTTGAAAGTAGGTTCTATCTGAAATTCTTGTTAATCTTGTTCAATGTCCTGTGTGTGGCCCTCAGCCGGGTATTTACGTGTAATATTTTTTAAAGTAAGGCCTTCAGCTGCATGTATTCTTTAAAGCAATTTTTTATAACTTGTGTTCAGGCCTTCAGCCGTTCTTATTTTTGGTGTGGTTTTGGGACTTCAGCCCAGGAGGTATCTCAAGTTTTCTTAACTAGACCTTCAGCCATATTGTTTTATTTTGATCCTTTTAAGGCAATGTGTAATTGAGTGGTTCTTAGGAAAATAAAAGTTGTGTGTTTTGTGCAACTGACCGTAACTGATTATGGCCCCCTCCACAGCCATAACCTGATCCGCTCTGTCCTGCGTAACCAGATTTCAATATCCTTCCAGTCTTCAACGTGGAGAAATACGCACTCTTTGACGTTGACCTGGTTACTGTCATTAGTGCTGGCTGCTGGCATGCGCTGAAGGCGGTATCCTGTAGTCTCTGCTCATGGTTCACACGAGTGGTGTAATCCAGTTCCTCCAGGCGTTCCCAAAACCAACATTTCTAAGGGACTAAGGTCAGTGGAACGAGGAGGGCGCTCACACTTGTTGCTGTGAAAAATATTCTACGCCAGCCTCATGTATGAATTACATCTGTAGTCTTCGCTGACATGACATACCTTCCAATACGGTAGACAGTGTGGAAAAAAAAACAATTATGAGGTAACAAGTATGGTCCTATCGATCGGTCACTAGCTGATATCTTCTTTCTGAAATTGTATGAGGATTTTCGTCGACTCAGAAATTTGATTTTGAAAATGTAGACCATGGCTTATCAGTAAACAGTGCCTTAGTTGTGCACAGTGATCTGCATCACACGTTTGCAAGAGCCACTGCTAAGACTCCAATCTGCTGTGAGGGGTCTGGAGTCGCTAATGATAGTTTGGATACAGCAATTGTTGTTGAGGTACCCGCCCAAACAATAGGACAATTGTGACTCTAATATTCGCACATGGTTCCAGGATTTTCGTTCGCTACAAGTAGAACATGCTCCTCCAACTAATTTCTGTGGACTAAGCGAGGCCCTCCACTGTCTGATTTTTGGGGTGCTAGAGAAACTGTGTTCCCAAGAGCTGGAAAATTTGACCGAACAGCTTTCAGATGACACTATGCTACCTGAATATTTTTCAGCATCACTTGTGTTGTAGTAGGCTTTCATTGTTAACAAATGGTGGAAATGTGAAAAGATAATGTATTACATTATTAGTACGTACAAACAGCACGTTCACCGGAAATTGAAAAGTGAAGTCATTTGTGTAATTAAGGTAAGACGAAACATTACAATACATTCTGAGTCTTGAGAATAACTAATGGCATAATAACATACACTAACAACACTGAAATTGCAATACAACAAAACTCGAAACACGCGACTGACTGCAGACTACGTAAGGCTTAGATTACGTCTACCTAGAGAACTATGACAAAGAATGAGATCAAAACACTCTGTTGACGGAACATCGCTGCGTAGACTGCACTCAAAACCACAATCGCCTGTCTCTCGACCCCCTCTGGCAAACACGGGTTAGCATGAGTATTAGTTATCCTTTCCAGAGCCATTGTGTAGAGAACAACATGCACACATAGCAAGCAACTGGCGCCACCACACAACCAGAGATGAGCAACATCAGAAGTTGTAGAATTATGGAACATGTTTTATGATAAAGAATTATGACGTTTTTGGAAAATGGACAACTTCTCTATAAAAATCAACATCCGATTCCGCAAACAGAGATCCTGCGAAACTCAGCTCGCTCTGTTCTTCCATGAGATCCACAGCACAGTGGACAACGAGGCTCAGATTGGTGCAGTGTTCCTTGATTTCAGTAAGGCGTTTGACACCGTCCCGCAATACGTGAGATGGAAAAAAAATACGACCTTACGGAGTGTCGGAGCAGACCATCGATCGGATTCAGGACTTTCTACATCTACATCTACATCCATACTCCGCAAGCCACCTGACGGTGTGTGGCAGAGGGTACCTTGAGTACCTCTATCGGTTCTCCCTTCTATTCCAGTCTCGTATTGTTCGTGGAAAGAAGGATTGTCGATATGCCTCTGTGTGGGCTCTAATCTCTCTGATTTTATCCTCATGGTCTCTTCGCGAGATACACGTAGGAGGGAGCAATATACTGCTTGACTCTTCGGTGAAGGTATGTTCTCGAAACTTTGACAAAAGCCCGTACCGAGCTACTGCGCGTCTCTCCTGCAGAGTCTTCCACTGGAGATTATCTATCATCTCCGTAACGCTTTCGCGATTACTAAATGATCCTGTAACGAAGCGCGCTGCTCTCCGTTGGATCTTCTCTATATCTTCTATCAACCCTATCTGGTACGGATCCCACACTGCTGAGCAGTATTCAAGCTGTGGGCGAACAAGCGTACTGTAACCTACTTCCTTTGTTTTCGGATTGCATTTCCTTAGGATTCTTCCAATGAATCTCAGTCTGGCATCTGCTTTACCGACGATCAACATTATATGATCATTCCATTTTAAATCACTCCTAATTCGTACTCCCAGATAATTTATGGTATTAACTGCTTCCAGTTGCTGACCTGCTATTTTGTAGCTAAATGAAAAGGATCTATCTTTCTGTGTATTCGCAGCACATTACACTTGTCTACATTGAGATTCAATTGCCATTCCCTGCACCATGCGTCAATTCGCTGCAGATCCTCCTGCATTTCAGTACAATTTTCCATTGTTACAACCTCTCGATACACCACAGCATCATCCGCAAAAAGCCTTAGTGAACTTCCGATGTCATCCACAAGGTCATTTATGTATATTGTGAATAGCAACGGTCCTATGACACTCCCCTGCGGCACACCTGAAATCACTCTTACTTCGGAAGACTTCTCTCCATTGAGAATGACATGCTGCGTCCTGTTATCTAGGAACTCCTCAATCCAATCACGCAATTGATCTGATAGTCCATATGCTCTTACTTTGTTCATTAAACGACTGTGGGGAACTGTATCGAACGCCTTGCGGAAGTCAAGAAACACGGCATCTACCTGTGAACCCGTGTCTATGGCCCTCTGAGTCTCGTGGACGAATAGCGCGAGCTGGGTTTCACATGATCGTCTTTTTCGAAACACATGCTGATTCCTACAGAGTAGATTTCTTGTCTCCAGAAAAGTCATTATACTCGAACACAATACGTGTTCCAAAACTCTACAACTGATCGACGTTAGAGATATAGGTCTATAGTTCTGCACATCTGCTCGACGTCCCTTTTTGAAAACGGGGATGACCTGTGCCCTTTTCCAATCCTTTGGAACGCTACGCTCTTCTAGAGACCTACGGTACACCGCTGCAAGAAGGGGGGCAAGTTCCTTCACGTACTCCGTGTAAAATTGAACTGGTATCCCATCAGGTCCAGAAGCCTTTCCTCTTTTGAGCGATTTTAATTTTTTCTCTATCCCTCTGTCGTCTATTTCGATATCTACCATTTTGTCATCTGTGCGACAATCTAGAGAAGCAACTCCAGTGCAATCTTCCTCTGTGAAACAACTTTGGAAAAAGACATTTAGTATTTCGGCCTTTAGTCTGTCATCCTCTGTTTCAGTACCATTTTGGTCACATAGTGTCTGGACATTTTGTTTTGACCCACCTACCGCTTTGACATAAGACCAAAATTTCTTAGGATTTTCTGCCAAGACAGTACATAGAACTTTACTTTCGAATTCATTGAACGCCTCTCGCATAGCCCTCCTCACACTACATTTCGCTTCGCGTAATTTTTGTTTGTCTGCAAGGCTTTGGCTATGTTTATGTTTGCTGTGAAGTTCCCTTTGCTTCCGCAGCAGTTTTCTAACTCAGTTGTTGTACCACGGTGGCTCTTTTCCATCTCTTACGATCTTGCTTGGCACATACTCATCTAACGCATTATGTACGACGGTTTTGAACTTTGTCCACTGATCCTCAACACTATCTGTACTTGAGACAAAACTTTTGTGTTGAGCCAACAGGTACTCTGAAATCTGCTTTTTGTCACTTTTTCTAAACAGAAAAATCTTCCTACCCTTTTTAATATTCCTATTTACGGCTGAAATCATCGATGCCGTAACCGCTTTATGATCGCTGATTCCCTGTTCTGCGTTAACTTTTTCAAATAGTTTGGGTCTGTTTGTCACCAGAAGGTCTAATATGTTATCGCCACGAGTCGGTTCTCTGTTTAACTGCTCAAGGTAGTTTTCAGATAAAGCACTTTAAAAAATTTCACTGGATTCTTTGTCCCTGCCACCCGTTATGAACGTCTGAGTCTCCCAGTCTACATCCGGCAAATTAAAATTTCCACCCAGAACTATAACATGGTGGGGAAATCTACTCGAAATATTTTCCAAATTATCCTTCAGGTGCTCAGCCACAACAGCTGCTGAGCCAGGGGGCCTATAGAGACATCCAATTATCATGTCTGAGCCTGCTTTAACCGTGACCTTCACCCAAATCATTTCACATTTCGGATCTCCGTCAATTTCCTTCGATACTATTGCACTTCCTATCGCTATAAACACGCCTCCCCCTTCACTGTCCAGCCTGTCTCTGCGGTATACATTCCAATATGAGTTTTGGAAGCCGGCCGCGGTGGCCGTGCGTTTCTAGGCGCTTCAGTCCGGTACCGCGCGACTGCTCCGGTCGCAGGTTCGAATCCTGCCTCGGGCATGGATGTGTGTGATGTCCTTAGGTTAGTTAGGTTTAAGTAATTCTAAGTTCTAGGGGACTGATGACCTCAGATGTTAAGTCCCCTCAGAGCCATTTGAACCATTTTTTTTTTCACCCTACCCTGCTATGCCGGCGGTTATTGGTATATTTATTAACACTATATTGCAGTATAACATTATGGTTATCGTAGACATTATTTCGTCCGTCGATGATTTGACTGTCCAAACAATGGTTTTATCTGTTCTTTATTGGCGCAATGTCATTAATTTTACGCTCATGATAGCCATCAAAATGGTTCAAATGGCTCTGAGCACTATGGGACTCAACTTCTGAGGTCATTAGTCCCCTAGAACTTAGAACTAGTTAAACCTAACTAACCTAAGGACACCACACACATCCATGCCAGAGGCAGGATTCGAACCTGCGACCGTAGCGGTCTCGCGGTTCCAGACTGCAGCGCCTAGAACCGCACGGCCACTTCTGCCGGCTGATAGCCATCACGTTGCATCCTATGCAGACCAACGGCCTTAACGGTAATCTAGCTTCTACTTTATAAAATTTCTGTAACATTCCACTACTGATATCGCATATTAGACGTAACATTTTTGAAGTTATTTTTACAAGATGTCTTTTAATTAAAATTTTAATGGTAACAGGAACTCATGTGCATATCACCTACTCACACCATGTACTGATCGACCTTCGTTGGGCCTCCCTGGCAGTCTTAGAGCGACCAGGACACTTTCTTCACAGGTGGCCTCTTTGACCTATTTAGACGAGTAGGTAGCCATAGTTACTAGAGTGGCGTTCTTGCTATCATTTTTGGCCCTAGCAAGACGAGTAGGTAGCCATGGTTACTACAGTGGCGTCCTTGCTATCATCTTTGCTTTGGTCGATAACAGTACGTGATTGGGGACCACACTGTTTAGGGCGCATAATTACCTTCCTGCACTACACTTTATAAGCTATAAGATTTTAACATGTTCTATAAGTCCTATAGATGGTAATAATGACTTACAGCAACTACCACGTTACTTTCTTAAGCGGCAGGAATACAACTTACGTGATTGGCTATCCATGACGTTATGCCGAAGACGGTGGGCGGGGCTTCATGTATTTAATTAGCGGCTGGTGTTCTTCACGCTACGGTACACCACCAGCCACAAGCAAGAGGGTTGCCTTCGGCAGACATTCATAGTACATCAGCGTTATTTACTGTTTTATCAATATATGATTTCGTCCTTTATACCGGGTGATCAGAAACTCAGTATAAATTTGAAAGCTGAATAAATCACGGAGTAATGTAGATAGAGAGGTAAAAATTGACGCACATGCTTGGATTGACATGGGGTTTTACTAGAACAAAAAAAAGTTCACAAAATGTTCGACAGATGACGCTGGACAGCAAAACGTCAGTGACTGCGCATGACAATCGTCATGCTTGGCCTCCCGGGTTCCCAGACCTCAGTCCGTGCGATTATTGGCTTTGGGGTTGCCTGAAGTCGCAAGTGTATCGTGATCGACCGATATCTCTAGGGATATTGAAAGACAACATCCGACGCCAATGCCTCACCATAACTCCGGACAGCTTTACAGTGCTGTTCACAACATTATTCATCGACTACAGCTATTGTTGAGGAATGATGGTGCACTTATTGAGCATTTCCTGTAAAGGACATCATCTTTGCTTTGTCTTATTTTGTTATGCTAATTATTGCTATTCTGATCAGATGAAACGCCATCTGTCGGACATTTTTTGAACTTTTGTAATTTTTTTGGTTCTAATAAAACCCCGTCTCATTCGAAGCATACGTGTCATTTTGTACCTCTCTATCTACATTATTCCGTGATTTATTCAGTTTTCAAATTTATACTTACTTTTTGATCACCCTGTATGTTTATATCAATTCCTGTTTATTGTAGGTTGGAAGATAATCTTATAAAAAGATAGAAACCGCTCACAACATTAAAAAAGTCATGCTATCAAGATTGCTTCCAGTTTAGACTAAAAAAAACGATTTTAAGGTGCTCCTCCAAATGTTCGCCTCCGGGCGAGGCATTACGAATCCAGACTCTCCGCGCTGCACGTTCCACTGTCTCACTGAACTGGCGTACAGTTAGCTTTGCTTTGCTTCCTGGAGGTGACGGTACTGTTACGAGTAGGAGACTTGAACGCGTCGTTGGGAAGGCAGCACCTCGCCACTTGTCTGCGCCGCGGCTTGTCGCCAATGTTTGCTTATGTGGAACACGAGTGTTGCGCTAGGGAGCGCTGAGGAGCCGCTGCCGCTCGGACGCTCTTGTGGGGAGTACCTCGAGCCGCCACGTAGACACAAACGCCTTGTTCCCAGCCGTCTGGCGCCAGCTCAAGTGTTTGTGCGCCGGACGTGGACCCGACTCCCGTGTGTGCCGCATCGCGCGCACAGCCAGAATACGGTAGCCGCCGACGCCGCCGCTTCGCGCTCAGCTCCGGCATGGCACCGTTACCTCCTGGGAAACGGGGCTTCCGTCTGCGTCGCCCAGTTAAACATCTGTTCTCGTTGTTTCTTCGGTAGAAATACCGCACTAAAAATTTATTTGATGTCTGTCAGGATGTATACTTATTGCTTCCAGTGGGTATTTCGTACGTAATGGTACTCTTTTAGAAAAAAAAACTGATCTGGATCGTACTTAACAGATTCGAGAAAGTTGTGAATCGGGAGAAGCAATGAGGGGAGTCTACAGGGTTCAATTTTGGCCCAGTATTATTCCTTATACAGGGTAAGTCACTATTGCAACCAAGAATAGCTCCAAAAGTATGATAGTAGGTGAGAAGTTTGTGTGACAAATGTTGCATTTGACAACTGGTTGGTTTTTGGTTCCTAGGTGGGGTCGCTTCAGAGATATGGTTAACTTTGTTTTCTTAAATGGGATGCTATAGTTTCGTACTTATTTTCTGATAGGGGCTATCAAGACGAATCCAATGATGTGTAACAGTAAGGTCTTTGGAAGTCAACGAAGGTCACAAAGGTGGCATGAATGTCCATTTACAGAAGGTGTTCGAAGTGATGACCATTGGTGCTGCAATCTTCTTATCGTGGATTGAGTGGTATCCCTTATCACATCGGCACTTATCGAAGCACATGTTCTGACAATTCTCTCTCGCATATCTTCAGGTATAGTTGGAACGTCCTTATAAACAATGTCTTTTACGAATCCCTACAAGAAAAAAATCCAGAGCCGTCAAGTCTGGCAAATGAGCCGGCCACGACACATCTATTCCGCGTCCAATCCAACGATTTGGGAATTGTCTCTGATACTCCTTTCTAGCCATCAGTGAAAAATGTGCCAGACACCCTCTAACATTCTGCGTGGTGTCAGTTTGTTCTAAGTTGTGTCTACCTACCACTTGCGCGCAACGACTCTCTGAGCGTGTTTTTTAGGGAATTGACTAGTTTGAACCTGGGACCTGTTGCTGGTAAGGAGACGCCAGACCACACGTGACATGTAGAGTTCAGAAGAGTTCAGTGAGACTACCGATGATATAACCAAATACACTCCTGGAAATTGAAATAAGAACACCGTGAATTCATTGTCCCAGGAAGGGGAAACTTTATTGACACATTCCTGGGGTCAGATACATCACATGATCACACTGACAGAACCACAGGCACATAGACACAGGCAACAGAGCATGCACAATGTCGGCACTAGTACAGTGTATATCCACCTTTTGCAGCAATGCAGGCTGCTATTCTCCCATGGAGACGATCGTAGAGATGCTGGATGTAGTCCTGTGGAACGGCTTGCCATGCCATTTCCACCTGGCGCCTCAGTTGGACCAGCGTTCGTGCTGGACGTGCAGACCGCGTGAGACGACGCTTCATCCAGTCCCAAACATGCTCAATGGGGGACAGATCCGGAGATCTTGCTGGCCAGGGTAGTTGACTTACACCTTCTAGAGCACGTTGGGTGGCACGGGATACATGCGGACGTGCATTGTCCTGTTGGAACAGCAAGTTCCCTTGCCGGTCTAGGAATGGTAGAACGATGGGTTCGATGACGGTTTGGATGTACCGTGCACTATTCAGTGTCCCCTCGACGATCACCAGTGGCGTACGGCCAGTGTAGGAGATCGCTCCCCACACCATGATGCCGGGTGTTGGCCCTGTGTGCCTCGGTCGTATGCAGTCCTGATTGTGGCGCTCACCTGCACGGCGCCAAACACGCATACGACCATCATTGGTACCAAGGCAGAAGCGACTCTCATCGCTGAAGACGACACGTCTCCATTCGTCCCTCCATTCACGCCTGTCGCGACACCACTGGAGGCGGGCTGCACGATGTTGGGGCGTGAGCGGAAGACGGCCTAACGGTGTGCGGGACCGTAGCCCAGCTTCGTGGAGACGGTTGCGAATGGTCCTCGCCGATACCCCAGGAGCAACAGTGTCCCTAATTTGCTGGGAAGTGGCGGTGCGGTCCCCTACGGCACTGCGTAGGATCCTACGGTCTTGGCGTGCATCCGTGCGTCGCTGCGGTCCGGTCCCAGGTCGACGGGCACGTGCACCTTCCGCCGACCACTGGTGACAACATCGATGTACTGTGGAGACCTCACGCCCCACGTGTTGAGCAATTCGGCGGTACGTCCACCCGGCCTCCCGCATGCCCACTATACGCCCTCGCTCAAAGTCCGTCAACTGCACATACGGTTCACGTCCACGCTATCGCGGCATGCTACCAGTGTTAAAGACTGCGATGGAGCTCCGTATGCCACGGCAAACTGGCTGACACTGACGGCGGCGGTGCACAAATGCTGCGCAGCTAGCGCCATTCGACGGCCAACACCGCGGTTCCTGGTGTGTCCGCTGTGCCGTGCGTGTGATCATTGCTTGTACAGCCCTCTCTCAGTGTCCGGAGCAAGTATGGTGGGTCTGACACACCGGTGTCAATGTGTTCTTTTTTCCATTTCCAGGAGTGTATATAACCAAATACTTAATGATATCAGCGTCAGCTCCACTGCACTCCCACTGCACTCAAGGCTTTCCTATTTTTAATTAGCTGGTAAAATAACATCGAAAAAGCAGTTAAGTTTACCATTGTAAATTTTATTCTACTCACAAAACATTGTTTATAAATTGCACTATTGATAAATGGAAATGTATTAATACAGGATGATAAAAACCAACTGCGTTCAACAAAACTGTGAACGAATATTCCCTGAATGGGTTTTCAAGTTCTACAATGGATCGAAGGATGACCTATGCCATATCACATCTATAATCTAGGTTTAAATTAAGTTTCACAAAAGAGAAAACTATCAAAATGGTCTACAGTGACCCTCAATTATCTTTAATTACTTATCTAACTTGTCGTAAATTACTGTGGCTGATGTGGGTTCTCAACAATTATATAACAGAAAAACATCGCGTTTCAGATATTTACTTCAAGTAGCAATTGTGAACACCATGAGATTGACGAGCGACACTAGTATTATGTAAAAAGGGGGTGTAACAGATGAGACTTCTGCAGTTCTGAGCGAAGCTTTATGCACTGTTATGCGGCATCGCATGCGTTCATTACTGTGTCGTTGGTTAGGCAGCGTCAGGGGGCGGCGGGCGGCGCAGTTCCATACAGCTCGCCATCTCGGAAGCAACTCTCTCCTAACTTCTCCTTACTACAATTTACCGAAGTTGGTTTAAAATAAATTTATCTGGCTGCGTTTTCAACTGACCAACCTTAAGCTCTGCCTACAAAAATTCTGTCTATCCAATGAGAAACGTTATACTTTTCGTGGGGGGGGGCAATGTTTTTAACGTTTGCAACTAACAGAGACGCAAAAAAGTCTCACGCTAAAACTTGCAGCTGGTGTGGACCTTTAAGTGTTATTGTAAGATCTATACTGTTCTTCTGGAGGGCTCTATCTTTGAACAAGGGCTGGGGGGTGGTCCTGGCGGTTGGCTGGCGACGTGGGTGTCCGTCCCTTATCGTAGGGCCTTCTAGCTTAACACAGTTCTGCTCTCGGCTTCTGTTTTCGCTTCTCCCCTCGGAACTGCGTCTGTTTCACGGTGTGAAGGTATGACATGCATTCAGGCATTCTTGTGTTAGACTGTGGTATTCCATTTGCTCACTCGTTGATCGTATTACTTTGGTTAGTTTAATGTCGCGATTTATTCGGAGCTATGTGACATACTGCTGGATTTGCATATCATGTCAGGGTTTTCATGGAAGGTGTTGGATTTGCCTGACACCTTACAACCCATTGTGTTGCTACCACAGTCTGTTCCTTGTTCCTGAAGGTATTTCTTTCTTTTCTTGTGGGTGTACGTCCTACCATTAAGATTTCCTTCAATGAAGTAGGGGCCTGTAATTCTGCCCTCCAGAATCCCACATCATACATTCACTAACCACGGTTTTTGGTGTGCAACTTGCCGCAGCCAACATGGATTTTCAGTTGCCCACTAATACATGTTATGCGAATTAACATTTCCATGGTTTGCGAATGTAGCCTCGTCAGAAAATAAAATCAAATTAATAAATGTGTCATCCCTCTGAACCTGAAGTTGAGCCCATCGGCAGAATCCAATGCGACGCATACCATCCGTACCAGTTAAATCTTGATGGAGACTGGTATGGTAAGGATGATATTTATGGTGTTGCAGAACACGAAGAACACAACTCTGGCTCATGCCACATTCCCTCGCAATTTGACGCGAACTAACGCAAGGATCTCCAGCCACAGTGGCAAGAGTACCAATTTCCGTTTCTTCGTTAGCAACTTTCCTTTGCTGGATATGTTTCCGATGCGTTAAAGATCCAGTCGACCTCAATTTATCATACATATGCTTAAAATTTACGACGTGTAAGGTGAGTACGTTGAGGATATCTTTCAGTGTATAAGTCTCTAGCTCTCAGTGAATTTCATTGACACATCTCTGTAAATGAGAAGCATATAGACTTGTTCTACGAAGGAATACATTATTCAAATTCGCTTGATTCGACGATACTAGTCTTACCGTTCCTATTAATAATGTATTGCTAAACCGTCGAATGGTGTTTACATATCAATGGCGCGTTAGGTGGATACGCCGTATTCGGCGAATATTTGCTATTTGCACCATGTAGTAGAGAGAATTACCAGAGCACGTTCTTCGATAAGTGCCGCAGTGATAAGGAATAACATTTAATCCATGATAAGAAGATTGCACACTGCACTGATACCAATGGTCATTACTTCGAACACCTTCTCTAAATGGACGTTCATGTCACCTTTGTGACCGTCGTTGATCTCCAAAGACCTTACTGTTACATATAATTGGATTCGTCTCGATAGCCACTATCAGAAAATAAGCACTAAACTACATCATCCCATTTGCAAAAACAAAGTTGACCTTCATATCTCTGAAGCGATCCATCCTAGTAACAAAACACCAGCGTCATATTATGGCCCCCGTTGTCCCATGCAACATTTGTCCCACAAACTTCAGCTACTCTCATACTTTCAGAGTTATTCTAGGTGGCAATAGCTAGTGGCTCACCCTGTGTATTTGAATGACGTTCCACTTAATATACATCGAGAAGGATTAGCACCAACTGCTGACGATACTAGTATTATAGTAAATCCTATTACAGAGAAAGCAACAGAAGGTACTGTATATGACGTTCTCCGAAGAGCTGTTAAGTGAGTCTCTGAAAACTGACTCTCTATCAATTTCGAGAAAACACTTAATATTCAGTTCTGTTTGAAAGCAGACTCATACCAACTGTTCATGTAGCACGTGAACAGAACAGAATGCACCAGATTTTTGAGCGTACATTTTGAAGGAAACTTGAGCTGGGCGAAGCATACTGCTGACCTGGTCAAACAATTAAGTTGATCTACTTTTACTTTTCGTATGCTTGCTAATATATTTTGCATACTTCTCTCGACAACATCTTATTGAATAATTTTCTGGGGTAATCCATCATTTAGAAGGAAAGTATTGATCGCATGGAAGGAAACATATAATAGTGTTGACAATCTGACTGTTTTATGAAATTTCTGTGGTGATTGTTTCCATCTTTTATGCTCGAAATTTCTATTAACTGTCACACAGATAGTTACAAATCTGTTCAAAGCAATCCGCATGTCCTCTTTGTACACATACATTTTACATCCAAGATAGTTTTCATTTTCCACCGGTTAAATTTGTTTTCCATTACTGAGCATCTCAGTTCTCAGTGAACATTTTTCACAAAATGCTATCGACTTAGATTTACTAGAAGGTTTTTTTCATATTATATTCTTTACATATTTGATGTAGTTTATACATGTCTTTTTGTAAATTATCTTCTCTTGACAAAAGTCATGTGACATCGTCAGCATACATGATTTTAGCTTTTCCGAATTGTTTATCCTAGAATTATCTGCGAACTGTAGAGTCAATGTAAATATTGAACAATGTAGTTCATTAACTACAGTCTTGTCTACCGCCTTTATTTGTTTATATCAGTTCTGTTTATATGCCATCTATACCTAAGATTGTTCATGTTCCTTTATACAGACTTTTGATGGCTGATGTAGGTTGTAAGGGGAGCCTCTGTTTTCCGTTATTCTCTATAGCTTCCGTCTCCTCACATTATTTAAAGACTACCCCAAATGTATGAAAGCAATATGTGTTTTTTCGTTAAATTCGCAACGCTTCTCGGTAATCTGTTGTATTATACCAACTGCATCCATCGTTAATCGTCCCCTTCTAAGTCCAACCAGCAGTGACACTACATAAACATCATGCTGTTTTCAGTCTTATGTTTAAAATTCTTGCATAAAATTTCTGTGTTATATCTAGTTTGCTAATCCCTCTGCAGTTTCCACATATTTTTGTTCCCGCTTGTACACTGATATTACTTTTTAAGTCTTCCAATTTCGAAGTATATATTTTTAATTCCAGCACATAATGAAAAAGTATAGGTATAATATAGATAATGTTCCACATTTAATTGACTTCGAATAGATTCCTTCTAAACCGTTCGCTTCGGGATGTTTTGTGATTTTGAAAGTTGCTGTGAGTTCTTTTATTGTTATATCATCTAGGCCTCTTTTCCATATTTCTGGATGTATGTCTTTTCTTCCATGTTAGCTTCATACAACAGGATATTATAGCGTTTAATCAACTTTTTTCCAAAATATTATTTAAGCTAATTGTTTTATTTCCTGTTTTATTTAATATTTTCAAAACTAAATACTATATCCTAATGATCATGACTACCATATTCTGTATTACGGATGCATCTGTCCCAGACTTGCTTGTGGGCTTTCTTCACTAATCCTTTTGTGTAACTTCTTTCCGTTTATAGATTTATTCATTTGCCTGGAGGGCTTTCAGAGATATTTTTACATGGTGCATTTTTTCCTGTATTACTTCGGAAATATTTCTTTTTCTTTTCTAATGCCTCAATTGCAGCTTTTTTTATTTAGTTTGCAAAATTTGTCAATCCTTCTGAAATGCTGTCCCTAAGAGATAAATGTTCTAGTTCTTTTTTTAATCTGTTCTTATATAGGCTGTTACTACTTTCATCCTAGAGTAAATATACTTCATTGACCTGTTCTTGCTTGTGTTTAGTGAAAGATTTCCTCTACTTACATCTAACACACATTTCGATTTGACATACTGGAAGATAGTGATCAGTCTCGACATCAAAACTTCTGTATACTCTTGTATCTTTTACACGACATCATATTCTTCTATTCACTGTTACACAATCTATAATTGATCTGTGTCCTCTACTGGATCATGTATATTTATGAATATATATATTTTTTCTAAACTTGGTGTTATCTGTTTCTTAAATAATGGAAAGTGGAAAAATCTCTAATTAATTTCCCATTCTGATCACAAATTGTTGCCTCATACTTTCTGAAAACATTACATACTGAATTTTTCTTATCAGTGAACTAAGGTCACCAAACAGAACATCTTGATATTTTTGGTTTTAATGGTCCATAACTTTTTGAAAGGTGTCATATAAGATAACTGATTATTCAAACCTTCCCCCATTCAGCGCAGAAAGTAGTATCAGAGTTAGGAGACCTCTCTCTGTTATTGTGATTGCTGTTATAATTCTTTCGTTTACATGTTCATAATTCTTGATACATTGTATATAAATGTACACACACTTTAAGGAACGAAAACTATAACTTATGTGTTTATTTTACATTTAATAATTGATCCCACATGTTGTAAAACATTCAGTTTAGAAGATGGTACTTTAAATATTCAAAATATTCACTGCTGGCGGCTATACATATAACAGAATGACGAGCGGTCGCCGCAGCCACATCAGTTAATCTTGAAACGTTCCCTTAGAAAATTTTATGAATTATTGTGCTGATAAACCCCTTACGTTATTTTTTCAAACAGCTGAGCAAAACTGAACGTACTCAGACATTTCTCTGTTTACTTATTCTTATCATCACTAAACTGACAAACAATATTTTTAGCGCAACGCAGTCTGACATTCAATAATCTCTACAAAAGAATGGCCCTGACTAACAATAACCTATACCTTTCATGAATCGCTTACCACACAAAAATCTTCGTTACTCGAACTACTGCAATACAGAGAGCGCCAATACTGCCAGCTAAATAAAAGATTCTAACTAACTACAGATAGGCATAGTTAGCAAATGAAAGATTTCAATAGAGAACAAACAATGTATTTACCTTAATAGTGTTAAAAAGTCATAATAGATATATCAGTTCATGACATCCAGTCTTACAAATTCACTCTTTCTGATGGATGCACGTCCAGATCATCCGCTCTCAAAACTCCGCCATCTCACTTCCCACATTCACCACTGCTGGCGGCTCACCTCCAACTGCGCAACACTACGCGCTGCTCACATCCAACTACCCAACACTACAATACCGAATATTCCAACAATGCTAACCAACCACAGACTGCACACAGCACAGTCAGTGATTTTCATACGGAGCACTACGTGGTGTTACCAACATAAAAACCTAATCAGCCCACTTACAATGTTACAGTGGAGATTGCTGCACATGTCGCTGTAATCTCCTGCCGATGTTCCTCCAGAGTACGTGGTTTACGTCGATAGGGTTTATCTTTCACAGTTCCCGAAGGTAAAAGTCCATAGGTGTTAGATCTGGCGACCATTTATGGAACTCAATGAGCCCTCTTCGTCCAATCCAATGCCCCGAAAAATTATCATCTAGGAGGGCTCGTACGGCTAGGTGGTAGTGTGTTGGCGCCCCGTCCTGTTGGTAGAAGACCTCTTCATCACCTCCACAAAGAGCACGTACACCTGGAAAAATTGATGTGGGTAACATTTCCAGGTACACTTCTCCAGTGACAGTAGCATCCAAGATAAAGGGTCCTACTAAGACCCTACATGATAGTCCACACCACACATGAACCCCTGGTAGACTGACCGCTTTATCCACGTAAACACGCATATTTTCCGGTGCCCAACACACACTGGTATGCCGATTCCCGGTTACATTAAGTTTAAGTTGCGCCTAGTCATTCCACGTTACCTTCGTCACAAATTATTCGTCATCAGTTAGCGTTTGCTGATACCACTCACAAAACTGCATTCGGCGATCAGGATCGTCATCATTAATCGCGTGCAGTAAATGTGGAGTGTAAACTTTCCACTTTGCAACTTTCAGAATTCTTCGTATACTTGCACTGCTAACGCCCCATCACGTGCACATTGCGTAGCAGACTTCTGTGAGGAATTAAAAAACGTTTCCAACACGAGAGCCAACGAGGCAGGACTTGTAGCTCTACGCTGTTTTCCTGATCTTCCTTTGTGAATATGACAAATCGTTCCATGCAATTCAAACTTGTCAATGATGCGTTTAATTGTTAGGCAGGTTGGCGGTTCTGTTTCAAACTCCCTCCTCGACTGATGTTGCACTTCGGCAGCATTATCAAACTTGAAAAACCACTTCACAGTACATTTTCGTTGCTCGAGCGTCAAGCGTGGTCCAGTCATCTTGTTTTCTCAATACCAACATGAAAGTACTAACAACTATTGAGCCAAAGACCATACTGCAACACACTCGTAACTCAAATCGAACGACACTGTCGATATCTCGATAGAACCTGACAAATAGTGTATACATGTTTCAGACGGACTCTGTATATACACTGTTGTGCAAAGGTTAAGGCCGAAAATAACTTTCGCGTCACAGCCTCTGCCAAGTAACACAGTTTGACGAAACTTGGACCATGTACAGAATTAACTGCTACAGTGTAGTACAGAAGCTAACTGAAATAAATACGCAATGAACTAGTGGAAACGACACTTTTATTCAAAGGGCATAATTACACTGAAATCACTTCGATTCATTTACTGTCCTGGACATTACAAAAGGTGTTACATGTTTCTTAATAGACAATGCATGCTCTTCAACGTGCTCCCATGTTGGCATAAGGTTCACAAGGAGTTCTTGTGTTAGAGAACAAAATTTGTGCTTCTTATTCCGCTTACTTAGTTTGCAGTGCAGCTTCTACTGCCGTAACTAGCCATGACCACCCAAACGATTTCAGTTGACGCCACAATGTTAATACATAAGGGATACCATCATTGAAGCAGAAACAGGATTCAGAGGACAAAAGACTAGGGAAATGTTTCTGAAGTTGAAGTACCTCTGCAAACGTCACCAGGCCAAGCAGAAATCTGTCAAAGATTCCCATGATAAGATCCTGACGAACGATAGGGACATAACTGAGAGATGGAAAGAGTACTTTAGACAGCTGCTAAATTGTGATTAACCCGAACTGCGGTTTGATTTCCAGTACCCAATTAAAGCCGATGCAGACTATCCCCCACCTACCCTGGGTGAGATAAAAACCAGAATCAGACACCTTAAACAGAATAAGAGTCCAGGTGAAGATGGAATACAGGCTGAAATGATCCTGGCGGGAGGAGAGAAACTCTCAGAAAAAATACACCGACTGATACAGGCAATATGGACCAAAGAAGAACTACCAGGAGAATGGAAAACAGCTATGATTTGTCCAATACATACGAAGTGTGACAATCTGAAATGTGACAACTATCGAGGAATCGCCCTACTTAACGTCTGCTTTAAGATCCTGTCCAATTGCCTCACACATAGAATTCAGCCAGTGGAGGAATCGGTGATTGGGGAGTACCAGGGAGATTTCCAGCCAGGACGGTCAACAGTAGATCACATCCTCAGTCTCCGGCAGCTCAGTGAGAAACTGGGTGAATATGGTAAAGATTTGCATATTTTATTCGTTAATTTTAAGAAGGCCTATGATTCATACAACGTAAGAGCCTGCTCAACTGTTTAAGGGAGTTTGGCATAGCAGAGAAACTCATCGATGTGATAAAGATCTGTCTGAACGAAACACGTGTAAAGGTGAAGATGGGAAATCGCGTAACTGAGGAGTTTGATATTGTGACCGGACTCAGGCAAGGAGACGGGTTGTCCCCTATCCTGTTCACCTTTACCCTCGAGAAGATCGTACGCGAGACCTACCAAGAGAACGAAGGGATTGAAATCGAAGGAAAGAGACTGGCATACTTAGCCTATGCAGACGACATCTGTTTACTCTGTAGGTCGGAAGAGCAGCTGGAGCAAATGACCAACGCACTAAAGGAGGCTGCCAGCAAATTTGGGATAAACATAAACGAACCAAGACAGAGTACCTCGTTATGACGCGTGGTCATTTGCAGACTGCTGATCATCTACAATCACTGCAGGTTGGGGACCATTCCTACAAGAGAGTACAAGAATTCAAATAAATAGGGGCACTTTTCACTGAGAACTCGTCATGTGAATCAGAGATCAATGCCAGAATACAGGCAGGAAACCGATCTTACCACAGCCTAGCACAACTGCTTCGGTCCAGATATCTCTCCAGACAGTTCAAGATTCGACTGTACAAATCCCTGATCCAACCTGTTGTTCTATATGGCTATGAGACATGGAGTATCCGGAAACAGGACTTCCATAAGCTCCCTGTTTTTGAGGGAAAAGTGCTTCGGAAGATCTTCGGTCCGGTTCTGGATGCAGACACAGGGGAATGGAGGATCAGATACAACCAAGAACTTGGGGAACTATACCAGCAGCCTAAAATAGCAGGAACTGTCAAAGCCAAACGAATGCAGTGGGCCGGCCATGTGGCCCGGATGGAGGATCACAGATGGCCTCGGAAGCTCCTGGAATTCACACCTACAGGAAAGAGACCGCCAGGGAAACCCAAGAAGCGTTGGAGGGATGGACTACATGAAGATTTAAACCAAGTGTCAATAGATGTGAACGGATGGCGGATAGCAGCAATGGACAGAATACAGTGGAGGAGGAAACTTGTAGATGCGTGCGGTCCACTGGGCCTGATCACGTAGTACTAGTAGTAGCCACAATGTCAACATTGACACTAGAATTCTGACAGTAGCACGTGAAACAGCACTCCACTGCTGCACTGCATTTCGCGCAGACGTGCCAGCTGCTGTGACTTCACTTCTGTTGCCGCGTGGAATTCCGGCTTAAGAGCGGCGATTGAAACGGCCTTACCGCCAAACGCATGTTCGAGCTCGAGAGATCGAGATGCTGCGAAGTGATCGATAGCGTAATAGTACCCGATGCCGCACAATCTCTCTCCCGAGCGCGTCATCTGCACGTAGTAGTAGCGACAGGAGCAAAAAGGATTGCCGAAAGAGCGGGGCCGTGGGACGTGTCTCATCTTCCCGAGAACGGGGAACAGGGAATCCCGTATCGACACAATACACCGGCTGCCTGGCTCAGCCGACACGTCTACCCCCTTGTCTTCTTGTTGCTGACAATCGGCCACGGCGAGGGCCGCCACCGCCGCAGGAGCGAAGAAAAAGAAACAGAGAAAAAAGAAGGGAGAGGATAAACACGAGAACCGAAAAAGGTAAGGAAGGACAATCAAATTACCGAAGCTTTGATACGGCGATGCAAACGTCGCCTCCCGCCGGGAGTAAATAACCGCAATTTGGTGGCCGGTGGAAAGGCGAGCCGAACCCAGTGCCGGCGTGACGTCAGCGCGTGTCTGACGAAGCAACGCGACGAGGGAAGAGTGGGTCCTTGGACAGGCTAAACTCTCTGCAGCCCGCAATAGAAGTGCGTATCAAGGAGGCATACACGACACCGTAAATTTTGCGTTTCTTCACTGTTCAGGTTTTAAACATTAATCGTAACACGGTTACTGGTAAGACCTGACATCGTAAGTTTAGGGAGACACAGCATTCTCTATTATTTATTATAAATTATAATGATCTTGATCGTAAATTTAGTGCAGCATCAACTAGTTGGCCCGCCCGGCTAGCCGCGTGGTCTACCACGCTGCTTCCCGAGCGGGAAGGCGTGTCGGTCCCCGGCACGAATCCGCTCGGCGGATTAGTGTCGAGGTCCGGTGTGCTGGCCAGCCTGAGGATCGTTTTTAAGGCGGTTTTCCATCTATCCCGGCGAATGCAGGCTGGTTCCCCTTATTCCGCCTCAGTTAAACTATGTCGGCGATTGCTGCGCAAACACTTTTTCCACGTACGCGTACGCCATAGTTCGTTCTGGGCTGGGGGATGAGGGGGGAGAGGAGTGGGCCGTCCACTGGGGGCCGAACCGCACAGTAACCTGGGTTCGGTGTGGGTCGGCGGTGGGGTGGGTGGACTGCTGTGGCCTGTTGTTGGTTTGTGAACCACTGAGGGCTACAGCGGGACGAAGCCTCTCCGTCGTTCCTAGGTCCCCAGTTCAGTACCCTACACACACACACACACACACACACACACACACACAACAACAACAACAACAACAACTAGTTGATGATCCGTTTCGGTTGACAGGCAACCATCCCCACACCTGCAGAAAACACAAAAACAACCTTTGAGTTACGGTGAAAAAAACATTGATTAAAATATTTTTTATAAGAATCCTACAAAACTGTAAAAAAAATGTTAGAAAAAGTACTACCAAGATTGCAGTATCATTGGCCCCTTAGGTATAAGGGATGTAGTGGTTCACACCTACTCAATCTATACAGCGAAGATGAATTGACGAAAATAAAAGAAAGGTTCGGGAATGGGATGGAAATTCAGGATGAAAGGATGTCAATGATAAGTTTCGTGTATGACATTGCAATCCGCAGTAAAGTGAAGAAGAATTCCACTATCTGTCGAATGGAATGTACAGTGTAATGTGAACAGAATATGGATTGAGAGTAAAGCGAAGGAAATTGAAAGTAATGAGGAGTTACAAAATTTCAATTAGCAATAAACTTACGATCTAGAGTGAGGACCACGAAACAGATGAAGTTAAGAGTTCTGCTAGATATGAAGCCAAATAACAAATGACGGACGAAGCAAGGACGATATAAAGAGCACTGCAACACAGGCAAAGAGAGCACTCCTGGTCAAGAGAAGTTTGGCAGTGTGATCCATAAGCGTTCTCGCTTCCCACGCCCGGGTTCCCGGGTTCGATTCCCGGCGGGATCAGGGATTTTCTCTGCCTCGTGGTGACTGGGTGTTGTGTGCTGTCCTTAGGTTAGTTTGGTTTAAGTAGTTCCAAGTTCTAGGGGACTGATGACCATAGATGTTAAGTCACGTAGTGCTCAGAGCCATTTTTTTGTGATCCATAGGCCTAAATCTGAGGAAGAAATTTCTGAGACATCTTTCGGGGCAATATATTGTATGGTAGTAAATCATGGGCTATGGGAAAAAAGGGAAAGAAGAGGATCGAAGTGTTTGAGATGTGGTGCTATAGAAGGATGTTGAAAATCCGTTGGACTGATAACTTAAGGAATGAGGAGGTTCTTCGCAGAATTGGCGAAGGAAGGAACTTATGGAAAACACTGACAATGGTACTTCCTCATACTGAAGGGCATGTACAGGGCATAAACTGTAGAGGAAGAGAGAGGCTGAAATACATCCAAAAATAAATTGAGAACTTAAGGTGCAAGTGTTACTCTGAAGGAAGGTAGGAAGATTAGTGGTTAACGTCAACATTGAGGTCACTGGAGACGGAGCACACTGTCTAAATGTTCCACGGATGGCAGTTCAAAGGAACCATCCCGGCATTTCCCAGAAGATATTTCACGGAAAACCTAAATCTGGATGGCCTGACGCGGGTTTGGATCGTCGTCCTCAGGGATGAGAGTCCTGTGTGCTAAACCACTTCGCCACCTCCCTTGTCACCCGCTGGTCTGAGATGAGGAGATTGGCACAAGAGAGGAATTAGAGGTGGGCTGCATCGAACCAATCAGTATATCGCTGATTAAAAAAATATTTAAAATATGATATATTTTAATCATTAAACATTAAAATATATTAAAAACAACCATTTAGAAAACGACCATACATGAACTCTAACTAGTACAACAGACACCTTTATGTTTTAGTACTGTGATAAAAACTTAAAATTTTCAAATATTTCACATCAATGGTAAGGTCAGTTTTCCTGTTTGTTTCCGTAGAACTGAGGACGGTTTTTCAGTCAGCTGGAACCAGTTCACGTACTGTCGTTACTAAAATTTATGAGAACGAACGCATTTGGTTAGTTACATAACTGATTTCAGCTATAGCCGTCCTTTAACAGTGATGAATTGCGGGGCCCCTGTTCAGTAATATGCAATCACTTTACGGTATATTGATAATTTTTACTTTTTGGACCGTCTAACTACAACTGAACGAAACACAATTTTCGTGCCATACGCGTTTCGCCTTTATTCTCTGAAAGGCATCTTCATTGGCAAGTTGTGTGGCGTGGGCGATTTTCTACATATTATGTTTCTGTTTCATTTTCGGGGCCGCTCCTCTACTTATAATTGGCACTTGGGGTTTTTTCCAAATCTTTAATGGCATATCAAGAATCCTTCAACCATTTCAGACGAATGACATTTATTTTTTAAAAGAGCAGAGCAAAACTAATACAAAACTCAGCAGGTTAGTTTACAAATTCACGGCAGATGTAACAACATATTTGATTTAATTAATAGGCTGTATACTTTACTTTACATGTCTTAATAATGAAAAAGCAGTCCAAGCACATGAACTTTTCCATCTGCCAAACTTTATAGTTTGTGATGACTTCCTTTGACTTCGTCATAGCTTCAGCGCGTACAAATTTGACATACAATCTCCCCTCAAGACTGTCATAAATCATATCCAGAAACATCAGTTGCGGGAAAGAAACATTAACCGCGATAACTGTTATTGGAAAGTGACAGTTAAGCCCATCACCTGTTATGAATGTGTTACAGAAGCGGCGTCTTGTTGGTGTGCAACGGAGCAGAGCCTAGTGAATGCCCTCTCACGACAACGAGCGATTCTTCCACGAAACGGCGTCGGCCGGGGGATTCGAGGCTACCACAAACGACCGGCGGAGTCTCTCCCAGGGGACCGGGGGAGGGTAGCGGAGGGGAGGCAGTGTCGCAGCTCAGCCTCCTGCAACATTAATGCCTTTGTGCGGGGGCGGCGTCCCGGGGACTGGCCACGATCTGAGGGGAACACCCCCTGCCAAGTGTCTGGACACCACAATGAGCAAGCACTTCTCACGTCCAGGCACCGCTACTCTCATAACATAGCTTCACTGTGCTTAGTGACCGTGTAAATAAAGACCGATCGTGGTGTATTGTTTTGATTTGCCAAGTTTCTTGGTGTGGAAGTTTCCCACAGCTAGTGTACAGCGTGTCGCAGGATGAATGGGTCAATATTCAGCGATACACAGGGACCATCATTCGAAGCAAAAATGTCTAGTAAACATGGGCTCTAAAATACATATCTTAAGAACTCTGAGCATTTCTTCGAAACTGTGAAACAAGTCTCTTGTTTTGCAAGCCCTTCGATTTCCATATCTTGCGAGGTGGTAGCATGGACGAAAAAAAGAGTAAGATGTTCAGTAAACATGGGCTCTAAAGTATATGCCATAAGAGCTATCAGCACTTGTTCATCTTCACTACCGTGAAACACACCTCTCCTAATGGGCAAGTTCTCGCAGTTCTCAAGGTATATATTTTAGAGCCCGTGCTTCCTACAACTTTTTTTTTTTTTTTTTTCTTGTTCTGGTCCATACTACATCCTCACAGAATACGCAAGCCAAAGAGTTTGCAGTAGACGAGATTCGTTTCACAGTATCAAAAATGAAGAAGTGCACACGGCTTTTAAGGCATGAGTTTAAGAGCCCATGTTTACTACACATTTGTGCTTCAAATGGTCGTTTGTCATGTTCCTGAATATTGGTCATACTTCCTGGGACAACGTGTATAAACATTGGTTTTAAAAACTGAAAAGCCTTTTTCTTGCTGCAATCTACGCTACTGCCCATTAAAATTGCTACACCACGAAAATGACGTGCTACAGACGCGAAATTTAACCGATAGGAAGAAGATGCTGTGATATGGAAACGATTAGCTTATCGGAGCATTCACACAACGTTGGCGCCGGTGGCGACGCCTAAAACGTGCTGACATGACGAAAGTTTCCAACCGATTTCTCATACACAAACAGCAGTTGACCGCCGTTGCCTGATGAAACGTTGCTGTGATGCCCCGTGTAAGGAGGAGAAATGCGTACCATCACGTTTCCGACTTTGATCAAGGTCAGATTGTAGCCTATCGCGATTACGGTTTATCGTATCGCGACATTACTGCTAGCGTGGCAGTAACCTGCAACTCTGGCCACCTCACACTTCTCACTTGCTGAAAACAGGATAAACACTGTCCTCGACACCTGATCAGTTTCAGCGTACACACTGCAAAAATAGGTAGTGATCCAGTTTTTGTTTCAGTTTTACCATAGACAGACTCGAATTCGTAAACCGTTATTGTTTTGCTTGTTGCGTCAATGTAGCTATTAAGACCCAAATGTGACATGCAAGGAAGTTGATTATGTTGCTCAGATAATTTGTTCATGCGTAAATTACTGAAATAAAATTCGAGGCTCTGAGCACTATGGGACTTAACTGCAGTGGTCATCAGTCCCCAAGAACTGAGAACTACTTAAACCTAACTAACCTAAGGACATCACACGCATCCATGCCCGAGACAGGATTCGAACCTGCGACCGTAGCTGTCGCGCGGCTCCAGACTGTAGCGCCTAGAACCGCTTGGCCACTCCGGCCTAAATAAAATTCGAGTAGACATTCCTTTACGTATTATACGGGAGTACTACAATACATTGACGGCACTTTGAACAGTGGACGTTACATTTCAGATGTGTTAACGGAATATGGAATCGGTGGGTTCAGGAGGGTAATACGGAACGCCGTGCTGGATCCCTACGGCCTCGTATCACTAGCAGTCGAGATGACAGGCATCTTATCCTCATGGCGGTAACGGATCGTGCAGCCACGTCTCGATCCCTGAGTCAACAGATGGAGACGTTTGCAAGACGACAACCATCTGCACGAACAGTTCGACGACGTTTGCAGCAGCATGGGCTATCAGCTCGGGGACCATGGCTGCTGTTACCCTTGACGCTGCATCACAGACAGGAGCGCCTGCGGTGGTGTACTCAACGACGAACCTGGGTGCACGAATGGCAAAACGTCATTTTTTCGGATGAATCCAGGTCCTGTTTACAGCATAATGAGGGTCGCATTCGTGTTTGGCGTCATCGCGGTGAACGCACATCGGAAGCGTGTATTCTTCATCGCCATACTTGCGTATCACCCCGCGTGATGGTATGGGGTGCCATTGGTTACACTTCTCGGTCACCTGTTGTTCGCATTGACGGTACTCTGAACAGTGGACGTTACATTTCGGATGTGTTACGACCCGTGGCTCTACCCTTCATTCGATCTCTGCAAAACCCTTCATTTCAGCAGGATAATGCACGACCGCACGTTGCAGGTCCTGTACAGGCCTTTCTGGATACAGAAAATGTTCGACCGCTGCCGTGGCCAGCACATTCTCCAGATCTCTCACCAACTGGAAACGTCTGGTCAATGGTGGCCGAGCAACTGGTTCGTCACAATACGCCAGTCACTACTCTTGATGAATTGTGGCATCGTGTTGAAGCTGAATGGGCAGCTGTACCTGTACACGCCATCCAAGCTCTGTTTGACTCAATGCCCAGGCGTATCAACGCCGTTTTACAGCCAGAGGTGGTTGTTCTGGGTACTGATTTCTCAGGATCTATGCACCCAAATTGCGTGAAAATGTAATCACATGTCAGTTCTAGTATAATATATTTGTCCAATGAATATCATCTGCATTTCTTCTTGGTGTAGCAGTATTAATGGCCAGTAGTGTATATACATTAATGTTCCAGAAGTATTTCATTTATTACGTAAATACCTCTTCAGCGGAATTAGTATGGAATAATACAGTTTTGTTTTTATATGTGATGCTTATAGGTTAGAAAACAATTAATAACATAAATTTTACATTAAAAATTATTAGTTTCTTTTACTCGTCTTCCCGTCAGCAGTTAGCGTTTCTTCTCATCTGGTCACGCAGCTGGATGGGGTGCTGTCACTTCTGTTATAAATAACACCTCGACAGATTTTCACGTCATGACCATTTTGCTCTAAAGATTTCATCTTTGGAAAGTTAACTACTGTTGAAGACCATTACTGGTCTGCCCCGAGACGCAGATTTTTTCGCGAGCTGTGAACGATTTCTGTCTTATCAGCTTGTCCACTTGGTGTTTTTTTTTTCACATTTGTGTACATACAACATTTGAGAGAGTGGCTGAAGAGTTCTAGGTGTTCTGACGACTGGATTTTTTGTTTACAGGATGTTTGGAGAGATCAGGGAGTGAGGGCAAAGGAATTGTGTGACATTATTCTGATTATCATCTGTCTATTATTTCAGCTATTAATGTGAATAGTGAATTCCTTCTCGTGTGCACAAAGTCATTAAAAATGATAAATACACGCATGCGTACGTCCGCACAGACACATACACACACACACACACACACACACACACACACACACACACACACAGAGAGAGAGAGAGAGAGAGAGAGAGAGAGAGAGATCGAGAGAGAGATAAGGAAACGGTGATTAGGCTGGCTACACTTACGTAAACAAATGAGAAAAACAGTTAGCTAACTAAACATGAAAATGATGAAACAAGAAGCGACGTGAGACAATACCGTTATAAGTTAATGTACTGTCAGATGAGAATAAACGGAGATTCCAGGTGGGAAAACAAAAAACTGTGAGAAATAATGTATTACTATAAAAATTATGGTTTCAGCTGTTTTCGGAACCAAAAAATTGCATATGAAAATAAAACTGTATTGTTATTAATTAATTCGACGAATGGTGCCCTTATGTAGAAGTCAAACAGGTGTGAAACATAAAATATAGAATGTTCCAAAAAAACGTTCCATTTGTGAAACTGTTCAGTAAATTTGATTATTGTTGTATCAGTGTCTAATGCACTATAGCTTTTGGTAATTCAGTCCTCCCGTGATAGGAATGTGCGTGTTTGCTGGTAAGCGTAGGAGGGAGATGCTTTGATGTACAGGAGAATCTGAGAACTCAAAACGAAAAACTAGTCCCCCTCAAGAGCCATCACGGTAGCACCATATAAGACGGCCCTTGGCCCCGAAAATGGCCCCAGTTCGGTGACAAAGAAAAGTCCACAAGGCCTTGCAGGTAAGCCACATACAGCTGAAGCCACTCATAGGTGTTTAGATCCAAAGCACTTACTGAGCTGCGTGGATGCTGACTGCTACGTTTCCAACAAAGTTTTTTCAAGTAGTCGCACACATCTACTACGGGCTAACATCGGGTGATTTAGTGGACCACTCGGTGTGCGACAATGTGTCTGACTCTTCACCAAACCAGAATCGTGGGCGTACAGTCCTGTGAACACAGATGTTGTTCTTTTGAAAGACAGGAGTGTCCACAGCATACCCTTAATGAAAATGCAGAAGGGAGGCCAACAGTGGTCGCCGAAAATGATGGATTATACATGTCAACCTGAATGACTGGGTATCAAGTAAATGTGCGAATAATACCCACAAACGTCACAGATCCACATAGGATCAGAACTACGCCCTCTACACATTATACGTTAAACACCTGAGTTATGTGGCGGGTATCCTCTTAACCTGTCACACAACGTATTTCAGAATATTATTGCTCATCCCCTTGGTCAACGTAGTCATTCTCTTACACTGCTGCTTTGTAATTGCACTTGCTCTCACGTCTCTTATTACAGTAAGGGACTGCAGAACTGAGATCCTATAAGGTGCCTGGAAAAAGATAAAGAGTTATCTTAAAAGGAACAAGCAGGATCTTACACTTGTTAGTCCAGGGGCGAGCTTCAGCTTGAGGTAGCCGACACAGCGTTCGTATCCCCGCGTCCTACGCACTATGGGCGGTTCACGGTGGCAGCTATCTCGCAAAGTGAAATACAGCTTAGTTTGAAGAATCCTTTAAGTAATATAAAAATCTTAGCCACATGTCGCTTTCCAAATCGTTGTTGCCTTAGCGGCCATGTCCTAAAAGGTATTCTGTTTAAATTTCTAAAACAAACGTTTCTGTTGATCCATAGGGTTATTCTCTGCAGAGCGCGAGCTTTTTGATGCGTGTTGTGACGAAGCAGGCAGGGATAATTTTAATTCCCCTCTTGTTTTGCCATCTGCCCCTTAAACTCGTTTTGTTACGTTTAACTATTTACTATTAGCATACGTGAATATAATTTGCATTTTCATAAAAGAGAAAGATTGGCCCTCAGTTTTAAAGAATATAACATCAGATCCAATTTTGTGCTTAGTCTGAGGTATGTAACTGTATTATAATTTATTTCGACTATTACTAGTTAGTATCTTTCACTATGGGGTGAAATCAGTAATTGTGTCCGAACGAAAATTCTGTTGTTGACGTATAAACGAATGTCAATTCTTTTAATAAAACATTCTCGGGTTTCAAGCCGTGTCAAGTGGTTTACAGCACCCGAGCTTTCGGCAGAGATTTCCTCTGCCATTGTCAAGTGGATGACTGTCGTGTGTTTGTCATTGTCGTGCTTAGGTAGCCGCGCCGTCATTCGTGACATCGCTCGTGACGTCACTGGTGCTCGGTCCCGCAAAATATGTGGTAATGTTTTGGCCGCGCGACCGCCGGGCCCGCTTCAACTCCCTCAACAACGGATCCCGCTGTACTCAGCTGCAGTCCACCGTCTCTATTGAAGGTGTTGTCAGAAATTCTAACCTCTATGGTCTCATTTATCACGCTATCCCAAAAGGCAGGCTGTTGACCTGAATCATCAGCACACATCTGTGGGAGAGTCATGCAAGGAAATTTCCCTAGACTTCGAGACGGCAACGAAGTCACGATAAAGCTGTAGATATTGCCCATCTGTCAGAGAACTCTTGCTGTAACTTATCGTTTCAATTTTGAATCCTGCTGTCCAGATACATGCGGAGTACTTCTACAAATGACGCGACCATCTTCATCATTGCTTGTGTGGTAGAATAAACGTTTTAATGACACTCGCCACTACCTCAAATCATCTGCTAATCATAAACATTTTTACAGTTACTCATCCGTTTACTGAAGACTTATCAAATCTCAGAGCTTTGTATTGTAGGACACTGTTAGTGACTGCTGTTGCAACAAGTGCAACAGGCGGCAACAGCAACCCGCACAACAAACATCACGGCAACAGCACTCCAGCCTCCGCGAGGCAGATGTTGAACCCAGGCAGCTTACTAGCAGATCGACAGAGGGAGACATGAGCGGTCGGGCTATCAGCAGCGCCAAGGCGCGCACGCATACCCCGATCGTTGCGCAAAGGCCAAACTATCTCCTGTTTCCGCCGAAACTAAGTTTGAACCAATCAAACAGAAGTGTTACTCCACTGGAGGACGATTCAGGTCCTGCCGACATGGTAGTGAGCAGTTCCAGCGCCACCAGCCGCATTAAGGGAGGCCTCGCATGGACGGCGCGCTACCAAGATCAACTCTTCGCCTCACCGGGAAATGGGGCCGGCCAAACGGGACGCTACCGAGTGGAGAGAACATGGTATCCTGCTTTGCTCCATCTCCCATATGTGGAAATTGTTGGCCTTAGTGGCGGCATTACAAAATTAATTCCTACAGAATTTAAAGGGATTCAACCTGTGACTATTACTTTTTGAAACAGCTTATTTTAGCATTCACTCAGTTAAGAAAGTTTCTATTTTTGTTCTTCAGAAGTTATTGTGTTCATCCCAAATCTGTGAGTTTATTTTTGTGTAGCAAATAAAATGGTTTAATTGGTATACCAGGTGAACGTTCGGTGTGATATAACAGAACCAAGGGGCAAATCAGTTGGCTACGAGGTTTAAAAGGACAAATTTTCATTTTACGCATCATTTTCCAGCTAGTCAGACTTCTAAGACAGTTTGAAGATGGCCACAGCCAACGAGCCGGAAGATTTGTCCAAGGCCGCTGAGAACCAGGACTGGGTCCGGGGTAGGATGTATCACTGGGCTCCATTTCCAAATAAAGCAAACCATATTTGTTGATGAGGTTGCACATCAGTTGGGTTGCTTGTTAGATGAAGCGTTATCGTGTATTACAGAGTCTGTAACCATTCGTGGAAATTATACAGACTGTGACACGGCATTACATTGCATTCAGAAAGCAGATGCCCCTAAAAAAATCGCGCTTAATGTTCAGACACAGAGCAGAAATTTTATATACAAGTGTATCAGAGTATTTTCTAAGTCGTAAAGTACATGAACGCAATCGTTATTTATCAATAATACAATGTCTACGCTCGCTTCCCGCGCCCTGGTTCCCGGGTTCGATTCCCGGCGGGGTCAGGGATTTCTCTGCCTCGTGATGACTGGGTGCTGTGTGATGTCCTTAGGTTAGTTAGGTTTAAGTAGTTCTAAGTTCTAGGGGACTGCTGACCATAGATGTTAAGTCCCACAGTGCTCAGAGCCATTTTTGAACAACGTCTACGAATGATTTTTCGTAAAGAAGCAAGTGCTCATCTCTCAGATTTTAAATGCTTCTGTTTCAACTGCTAGGCAACGGCCTTGCCGCAGTGGATACACCGGTTCCCGTGAGATCACCGAAGTTAAGCGCTGTTGAGCGTCGCCGGCACTTGGATGGGTGACCATCCAGCTGCCATGCGCTGTTGCCATTTTTGGGGGTGCACTCAGCCTCGTGATGCCAATTGCGGAGCTACTCGACCGAATAGTAGCGGCTTCGGTCAAGAATACCATCATAACGACCGGGAGAGCGGTGTGCCGACCCCATGCCCCTCCTATCTACATCCTCCTCTGAGGATGACACGGTGGTCGGATGGTCCAGGTAGGCCACTCGTGACCTGAAGACGGAGTGCTTTTTTTATGTTTCATCTGCTGTTCTTACTATGGAAACAATGAACTAATCAATTTAGTTTGTTATTATAAGTCACAAAATAACTCCTGTGAAATTTGATTACTTAGTTTCAGGTATTAAAATTTTTAAAATTGTTTTTGTTCAAAGCGGCGGGAAGTCAGACTTCCTAATTACAAAACTGAACTGGACATTAAATTTCCTGCCTCCAGAACGTAATTTTTGTCTAAGCGCATTTTCTGCGTTCACATTCATGATTTTCACACACATTTCCTGTCAGAATTATAAAAGATGGCAGTAGCTATAGACTTAAATAACATTTATAAATGTATATGGAAATTTCATTATGTTTATATATGATAATTTCGTTTGTAACACACTTACGTGATGTACCATTACCAATATTGTTCTCCAAATCTCACACTCACTTTGCAATGAAATCCTTCCAGCATTTTTATTACAATATGCAGTCTCCTTCATTCAGTACAAATTCAAAACGACCCATTGCTGGACATGTTTAGTTTCATCCCCTTTGTTATTTTTAAAAAAGCTAGGGATAGTTAATATGATACACCCGGTATAATGTTTAATACAATCGTTTAGAACACAGCAAAGCAAAAAATAGTCATAAAATTTGTCTCCAGTTTCCTACTGCAGCTGTTAACGGACTAACACACAAATCAGATGAATTGTGAATGAGTGTGCAAAGATTAAACATATCGAGAAAAAGTACCAGCACCATGACCTTATTTATGGAGAAAGAGACAAAGAATAGGATAAGGGGCGATGAAGTTTCCGCTCCAAGGCTGTACAATCCTGAATCGGTAAGCTAGTTGGGCAAAGTCACCTTGAGCATTGATGCAATCAGCCCACCGTCGCACCAGGCTGAACATACCCGCCTGGTAAAACGCTGCACGAAGAAGTCCCTAACTGCCTCCTGCACATACCCGTCCGATAGGAATCGTCGACCCTTCAAGGCATTTTTATGGCGCCAAAGGCTGATAATCCCATGGGCAGAGATCAGGATGTCTACCGGTGCTTGTTCTTCAGCAGCCAAGAAAAGTACAACAGAACGTTGGCCCCATTTGGGCGCATTTGGTATTAGCTTCGCCTTAGTTCAAGCTTCCGCATTTACCGCACGCAGGTTGGAAAGGCACGAACGCCACACTAATACGTTGCCTACATAGGCTGGTTATATATCCGCATCGGAGTCGTGCTACGTTGCATACACGTTGCAACGATGTCCTCAAACGGAGGGCCTGGATTTGACACACCCTGGGATCATCCTGCTACAAGGAGTGCAGCAAACAAATCAGCTACTGGCGGCACTGGCGGCACTCGGCATGACTGGGCTACAGGAACGGTTCTACATAACCAACTGCAACGTCCGGCCCACGCCATCATCGTCCCAGCTGTTCAGCGGGAGGTAGAGCCGGAGACCTACTACATAGCCCAGATGGAACAACTCTTCATCGTCCGTGCAATCGAAGGTGATACGCAGCAATGTGTGTTTCTGCTTAGCAGTGCCGTTCCCTCTGATACAACAGTTGCATCCCGACTCAGAGTACCAACCCCTATCGTATGCTACACCTACAGCTAGCCTTGTAGATTCCCAAGACCCTAGCACAAATATTTTAGCTGCCACGAGCTACCGTCTCAATCATATAGGGGATGGACGGGACGGCTTCAAGGTCTGTCGTGGGACTGTGGCTCCAATGTACCAGAGAACAATACAAACAATCCTATGCATCCTCCCTCGTTAGGGACATGTTGCTCGTCCATGTACCTGATGAGGCCCTATGCCATGACATTGCAGCTGAAGGATACCTTGCTGGATGCATGCTAAAGCATAACACTGACTTTTGAACAATCAGTCTGACCCTTAAAAGACCCGGTTTTTCATCTCACCCAGCAGCTCACACCCAGCAGACTTCCAAGAATAACAGAGATTCACCCAACCGCGGCCAACGTCGATGTCGATCTTCATGGAGCCAACACTTCATCAAGCACCCACGCCAGAAGTGCAGATTTCGAAGGACAAAATGCGAAACTTGTGCGAAGGTAGGATACAAGGCGGAAGTTTGTCACTCTGTTTCAGAATGTCAGTCGATTGGACGAATGTAGAATGTTTGCAGGCCCATAGGGACATTGAACACTGCCCAAGCAGTACTACTGTTTTCCCAGAAGTCAGCATTATAGACTGGCCTAAATGTCAACTGGTGGGCTGAAAAAAAAATTCAAATGTCTCTGAGCAGTATGGGACTTAACTTCTGAGGTTATCAGTCCCCTAGAACTTAGAACTACTTAAACCTAACCAACCTAAGGACATCACACACATCGATGCCCGAGGCAGGATTCGAACCTATGAGCGTAGCTGTCGCTCGGTTCCAGACTGTAGCGCCTAGAGCCGCTCGCCCACCTCGGCCGGCCGGTGGACTCACCCTCACTTCAGGTATTTACTGTTCCACTCAGGAGTCAGAGTAATAACCCCATAATGGTTACAGGTTGTTGTCAGACTATGGCCATATATGGAGCTAGCACCTTAACGGCGCACATTGAAGTCATTGCTGCACCAAGAGCATCAAACCTCCTAGGAATGGACATGTTGCAACTGTTAGGGCTTGATGTTCATAAGGCTGAACACACATTACATACCTTGGGAAACCTGGCAACTGCAGATATGCTCCTTAAACTTTTTGCATCTGTCTTTCTGCTAACAACCACCCGAATCCTGGACTTTGAGGCTTAAATTGCTGTGCTTGCACAGGCAATTCAAAACATTTTAGGCCACAAAACGTTCCTTTTCCCTTACAGGACAAGTTATGAGAAGAAATGAACTATCTTCAAGATGAAGGAATTCTGACCCAAGTCTCTAATAACCGTTGGGCAACACCGATAGTCATCATGGAGAAATCCAACTGGGCACCGAGAGTTTCTGGAGATTTTAATGGTCAATGCACAATCAGTTGTTGATACATAGCCCATTCCCAAGATGGACAATGTCTTGGCACGACTCGCAGGCAGAAAGATGCTAGCAAAGATTGATCTTAAAGATCTACCTATAGCTAGCTTTGGATGCTGCTTCCAAAGAAGTGCTGGTCTTTAACATACTTTTTGGATTATTTCAAGACAATCAGTTGCCTTTTGGTATCACCAGAGTGACAGCTGTTTTCCAACGATACTTGGAACAACTGTTGCATGATGTTGCACCTCTATAACATCCTAGAAGCTGGAAAAGGTATAGCAGATCTCCTAAGGAATTTAGAGGCCCTGTTCACTGTGTCTGAAGAAACGAATCATCGGTGTAAATGGGAAAAATGAGAATTATTTGTATACGAAATGGAATATTTGGGATATCCTTTCAGTGTTACAGACATTCGACCCACACGGTACTATATAGCTGCAGTACAGAAGTTACCAGTGCCTCAAGACAAGTCCCAGTTAAAACCAGTGTTAGATCAAATAACTATTACTGTCGGTTCATTCCACATACAGTGGCACTTTCAGAAGCAGTCCATCACCTCCTGTCACAGAAATTACCTGTCCAGTGGACCCTACACTGGGGCAAAGCATTCTGGGAGTCGACCAGCCGACATGCCTCAGTGCATATGACTCCGAGCTACCTCTCCTTGCAACTGAAGCATCAGATTATGGTATCGGCGCAGAGCTCTCCCACGTCTGAAATACCGTCGAACGCGAATCAATTTTGTATCAAAGACTCTAAATCCTGCTTAGAGAAACTACAGCCAAATAGAAAAGGAGGTTTTAGCAATATTTTTTAGCATTAAAAAATTTAATGCCTTTGTTTATGGTTACTCTTTTACCTTGATGACGTATCATAAACTGTTATTACCACTTTTCATTGCCTCAGCTATAGTTTCGGCCAAAATTTCAAGATGTGTACATATATTATTCCTTTGCAAGTATTCACATGACATCCACTACAGGCTCACTACACTTTATGCAAACGCGGACTTCTTGTCACGCCTGCATACAGGCACCGACCCGAACTCCTTCATTGATCCAGTAGTGGATTGTCACTTAGATGTCTATGCCGAGGACGCCGTCTCCAGCCACCCATTAGACGCCCACTTGGTCAGCCGTCACGAGGATGACCCCATCCTCCAGCAGATGAAACACTACATACATCAATGCTGCCCCATCAACAGGAAGGAGCAAGAGCACCTCGAAGTCGAGGCTTTTTGGGCTTTTCACCATGAAGGACATGGTATATGTCCAACGGGACAATGGGCGCTCACAGGTGGTAGTTCAGCAAGCACTTCGACAGAGAACACTCCCACTAAAATATGAGGGCCACTCAGGGCCTGTACTCACAGAGCTGCTCGCCTGGCAACAGGTTTATTGCTGAGGTGTGGACACACATCTCTGCTTTCATCTCTTGATGTGAAACATGTCAGAGCAAAGAGTCTGCCCATCCACACTGATATTTTCTTTGGCCCACCACTTCTGTGCCTCGTACCGTGTTCATCATTATTTAGCGGGCCCATCTTTAGGCTCCTCGTGGCTCATTGTCAGAGCTTTGGGAACATATTTTCCTTTAGTGATCAGAATGACTTCCACGTCCTCTGGTCATACTGTCAGGGCACTAGTCTGCTTGTATGCCTCTTAGGGTCTTCCTGAAACTCTTGTAACAGACAACAGACCATAGTTCACTTTTTCCGAATTTTGAAATTTTTTCGCCGCTAATGGTGTTGGTCTCGTACATACTGCTCCTTTTCACCCAGCCTGAAAGGTGTTTGGCAAAAATATTTGCGCATATCTTTAAAAATCAGGTGAATATACTTTGTCAACACCGTCTCATCTATGTGGTGCTGTCCCTTTGTCTTTCATCCTATGGAGCTGCACCTCAAGAAGCTGCATCATCTGCTGAAAGAATCAGTGGCCATCCGCATCAATCTATCAGTTGTCCAACTACGCCTGAACCCCCCTATGGTCGCACCACAATAAACGGCTTTCTATACATGATCCCATTTGGGCTATGGGGTCACCGTGGATGCTCCCACTGTATTCAAGACTCCATCATTAAACTTCTCGGACAGGCTATGGTAGAAGATGAGCTCCTGGATGGGTCCCATCACTGGAAGCACAGTAATCAAGTTCCGATCACATCGGGATCCTTCTCTGACCACGGAGAGCCTTATTCAGTTTTCTGTTCCAGACAACCTGAAGTCAAATCTTCAACTTCCAGAAGCTGAATGGCCGACACCCGCTGGGAAGGACGTTAACCACCCACATACTGATGGTCGGTGAGCATCGTAGTCATCGCCAATGGGTGTGGATCTAAGACTTGGCTTTTCCCCTCCACTGACAGCAGCTCCAGTGGAACCAGCTGCATTGGGGATCCTTGTCTGAACAAAGCACTGCCATGATCAACTGTTCTACTCTTCGCCTCACCATGAAGTGGAACTGGCCAGATGGGACGCCGTTGAGTGGAGAGGACTTGGTTCAAAATGGCTCTGAGCACTTAACTTCTAAGGTCATCAGTCCCCTAGAACTTAGAACTACTTAAACCTAACTAACCTAAGGACATCACACACATCCATGCCCGAGGCAGGATTCGAACCTGCGACCATAGAGGACTTGGTATTCTGTTTTGCTACATCTCCTATATTTGGAAAGTGTTGAACTTTGTGCCATTATCACAAAATACATTCCTACAGACAGTAAAGGGATTCAAGAAGTAGCTGTTAGTTATTAGAACACAGATTATTTGAGCATTCACTCAGTGGGGAAAAGTTTTGTATTTGGTATTCAGAAATTTGTTATTGTGTTCATCCCAAATCTGTGAATTTATTTTTGTGATGCAAATTACGATTTAATTGATGGACGTGGACATATCAGTGATGTTTAGAAGGAGTAATTATTGTAACTAGCATTCTATAGACATAAACTTTATTCTAGGCGGCGTACTATTTATAATGAAGACAAGTTTACAACTTAGTATTGTGTATTGTGTTGCGCTTCTGTGAGAAGGTCTGCCGATACTGTACATACCAAACATTTCCTTCCCACATTACTTGTGTGTCCTACGATCTGTAGAAACAATAATGTGTGATGAACAATGCGTTGTCCGAGATCAGTGATGTGGCTTTTGTGTTTCGTAATTTTTGTCTGTACTTTTCAGGGACAATGATAAATACTGACTATTTGGTCCAGTCATTATCTGTTCCACAGCTTTAATGTACATCATCAGTGATGCTGCGGATATGGTTGCTGCTGAGATGTCGTATTTTATTTCGTTCCTCAAGTTGTAATCCTAACGTACACCATCAGCAGTGTAGCAGTTTGCGAGTACTTGTAAATTTGTAATATTTTAGACGAAAACAAGTTATACATGTCTCAGATACGCCTGAGACTGTCTAACTGATGTCACACATACGATACTTATTTACCAATATGTACAGAACTCTTTCTTCACGGTAACACAAGTATTTGCATGTTAGATGTTAGCAAAATCTTTGGCAGTCAGTACGTTTTTTTTATTTGTTGTAAAAAGCTTTTAAGATTTTACAAATTTGTACCAATACACATCTATGCAGCGACACAAGTGTATTCAAATTTTATTCTGTTTATATCTCATTCGGTTTGAACGTGTGTTCCTATAATGCTCCTTTGCACCATGCGTGGTGGCTTGTGTACGAGTATGCTTGTGTATTTTCTGCATGTTGAACATGAACGAGGTCGAACCCTGTCAGCCATTGCACAATTCTCATCAGACGATGAGCGTACAAAACAGAAACCAGAATAGCACCTCAACTCGATTTAAATGTCCTTGATAAACTTGTGCTACGGAGGAATCTTACAACACTTCATTGGGGTTCATTTATTCACAATGAGGATGTGATGTTATGTGGCTGGTTTTGCATTAAACTGTCATACAGCTTATTTCAGAGTTTTCAAGTACAATTAGATTTATGTGACGTCCATATTAGAACGTTATTGAATTGTCTTATAACTGTTACTATTTTAATAAAATGGTTAATGATGTTAATATGTTGAAAATAAAATGTTAATTACGGTGTGACAGCAGTATCACAGTTCCACTCTCACGACGCTATACGTTTAACTTGAACGCTGTATGTTTGCATGTAAAAATATAGCGTCGTAAGAGTGGAAATGTCAAACTACTGTCACACAGCATTAACATTTTATTTTTAACATATTTACATCATTTAACATTTTATTAAAACAGTGGCAATTATAAGACATTTCACTAACGACGTAAGAGACGTCACATCAGTCTAGGTGTACTTGACAATGGTGATAAAGGTCGAAACACTCTGTCGTGAATAAAGGTTACTTATTACAAGCAGCAGTTTGGTGCATCTATTCTAATAATGATTTCAGAATATTAGATGCTCATCCCATTGATCAGGGTAGTCATCCTCGAATACTGCTACTTCGTAACTGCAGATAGTATTCCGTACCACCATTGATTGTTCTGTTTATCGCCTTCATTTCACTTCCCCTTTGTTACTGTAAGGAAGCCTAAGAGTTGGCTCCCGGAAGATAAGAGTTTTCTTAGAAGCAACGAGCTGCGTCGTAAGCTTCTTAGTCTAGACTAAGGAAGCAAACACAGCATTAGTGTCCCCTCATGCCAGATACAATGAGCGATTCACGGGGACGGCTATATGGCAAAGTGAAAAACAGCTTTGTTTGAAGAATCCTTTTAGAAAGATAAACTTAGCCAGTGTAAGCACCACCGTCGCCTCAGAGGCCATGCAACGAAAAAACGTTCTGCTTAAATTTCTAAAACAAGCGTTTCTATTGGTTTACAGCGCTGTTTTCTTCTGAGCGCGCACCTTTTCATGCGTCTGTGTGGAAGTTCTCTTATTTGTCAGCTTCAGAATCGATCATGGAGTAGGAGAAGGCTCCTGGCTTCGTACTCAGACCACAACGCTACTGTTTAATAATAACTAAATCCACAGTGAAAGTTTTTTTTAACCTTAATACTAAAATTTTACTGGAATGGAACTCACAGTGTCTGCTTCTAATGGCCGGCGAGATTCCTATTCTAACAGAAACATTAGTAAACACTTGCTACTATTCGACGTGAGGGTAATGACTCACCACTGGGAGACGATGAAGTAACAACTTGTTACTGGACTAGTGATGAGCCTCGCTGATGTATAGAGGGATGTCTCCACTTCAGCACTGCGTACAGACAGCGAGCGGAAACCAAAGTCGCCATCCGGTAGCACCGCTGCCTTTGTAATCAGCTTTCCGCGGCCACTCTTCGCGTGCTTGTTTTACTTTGGAACGCTCAGTCGAATTTCAGCTTTCTTCAACTATCTTTCAGACTTTATGTCACCTGATTTTAATCTCTTCACCTCGGCGGTTATACTTTTCTTTTCTAATAGTTGAAAACGCTTCTCTGCCTCCCTCGCGGATATTTTGTTGGACACAACCTTGCTCACAGCCGTTTTCATGCACTTTTCATTCCATTTTTCTCTTACCGTTTGTTATTTTCCGTCATTTTAATCTGAAAAGAAGTGAGAAGCAGAAAATGTATTGTAAATGTTGGAGTAATGCTTCTACATGCTTGAATTAAATTGGAATATGTGTCGTTACACACTCAGGCGAAGTCTTGGGATAGCGATGTGTGCACATATATACAGTAGCTGGAGTTCATGGGATAGCAATATGCATATATTCAGATGGTGGAAGAATCGCATATTCAGGACATAAAGGGGTAGCGTACTTGAAAGTTTCCGATGTGATTATGGCAGCACGACGGAAATTAACAGACTAAACGCGGAATGGTAGTTGGAGCTAGAAGCATGGGACATACCATTTCGGAAATCTTTAAGCTATATTTCGTGATCCACAGTGTCAACAGGGAGCCGAGAATACCAAATTTCAGGCATTACCTCTCACCACGAGTAACGCAGTGGCCGACGGCCTTCACTTAACGACTAAGAGCAGTGCATTTATGGAACGTTGGCAGTGCTACCAGACAAGGATGAAATAGCCGCAGAAATCAATGTGGAAATTACAACGAACGTATCTGATGAAATTTGGCGTTAATGGGCTGTAGCTGCAGACGACCGACGTGAGTGCCTTTCCTAAAAGCACGACATAGCCTGCAGCGCCTCTCCTGGTCTCTTGAACATATCGGTTTGACCCTAGAGGCCTGGAAAACAGTGGTCTGGTCAGAATGTGTCCCAATATCAGATGGTAAGAGCTAATGGTAAGGTTCGACTGTGGCACAGACCCCACGAAGCCATGAACCCAATTTGTTAACAAGGCACTGTGAAAGCTTGTGGTGGCTCCATAATGGTGTGGGCTCTGTTTACATGGAATTGACTGAGTCGTCTGGTCAAACTGAACCGATCACTGACTGGAAATGGTTATGTTCTCGTACTCGTTCCCAAATAACAATGGATCTTTTTTTTTGGATACTTCGCCATATGGTTCAAATGGTTCAAATGGCTCTGAGCACTATGGGACTTAACTTCTGAGGTCATCAGTCCCCTAGAACTTAGAACTACTTAAACCTAACTAACCTAAGGACATCACACACATCCATGCCCGAGGCAGGATTCGAACCTGCGACCGTAGCCGTCGTGCGGTCCCAGACTGTAGCGCCTAGAACCGCTAATTCGCCATATCAACAGGCTACAATTGTTCTCGATTGTCCTGAAGAACTTTCTGGACAACTCGAGCGAATGATAAGATCAACCAGATCGCCCAACATGAATCCCATCTAACATTTGAGGGACATAGTCGAGAGGTCTGTTATTGCATAAAATCTTGCACCGGCCACACATTCGCAGTTATGGACGGCTATAGTGGCAGAATGGCTCAATATTTCTGCAGCAGACCTCCAACGACTTGTTGAGTCCATGCCACGTAGAGGTGCAGCACCACGCCGGGCAAAATGAGGTATGACACGGCACTGGGAGGTACCCGCTGACATTTGTCACGTAACCTCCCCACAAAAATCATAATAAAAAATGAAAATGAACCATGAACCAAGTTTAACCTCCCCACGGAAATATTAATTAAATGAATTTTAAAACGTTGTAACCTCGGAACAAAATTGGTTCCCATTTATAATCTCCGTGCAGAAATGCATTCACATTTAATGTAACCACAAAATTCAATTCCTAAACCCGGAAATAATAAAAAAAATTCAGTAACCTGGTAAATTTTATGACGACAGCAATGCTGCGCCACGGCCCTGTACTCTGAATAAAAAAAACAAAAATTCTTACCTCAATAAAAACTGAGAATATATCTGCTCTTACCTAAAAAATTTTCGGCTCTGCTCCGTGCAATACTGCCCTGTGCTTTGTGATTCATAAAAGGAAAGATAATCCATTGAATAAAATCTTTAAATTGAAATGAATGCCTTTTTTTAAAAAAAAATACTTTATATTATAAAATTATTATTGGGGCATTTTTTTAAAGAAATTGGATGACAGTTAACATACATTACTATATATGCGCAAGGCTGCTTCTTTACCTCCTACAATAATACTCATCCTCCAGAGTCCCGACCAGAGCAGACTGCCGACACACGCCGACACGCGCCGACTACTGTCGACTACTGCCGACTAATGCCGACTAGCGACAACTAACTACATACTGCTCTCTGGTCAGAGACTCTCCTATGCCTTGCCTATTGCAGGCAGCGCATACATCGCATACCTCTTACATAACCCTCCACTGGGGGGGGGGGGGGGGGGGGGGCAAAAATTTGGCAGCGATGGTGAGTCAATTGGACTTGCCATGAGCAACAAATTTTTCTTACTTAACTAAGTTTACAATCACAGAATATATACATATATATATAAGTGCAGGACATGAAATAAAATATAGTGCACATGCACTGAGTACAGAACATATCAGGAAATCACAAAATGTATAGACAATGAGTACAAATAATATTAACAAATGACATAAGTGCACACGCACTGTAGTGCAGAATATCAGGATATCACAAAAAGTATACGCAATGAGTACAAATCATATTAACAAATGACATAAAGTGCACGCACACACTAGTTTTTCTTTTACTATTTTACAAGAACTAGGATAGGAAAGGGAAGGATTGCATCATGGTTGTAGCGCATTAGGTTGCACGCAGCTGCACTGAAAGTCCATATCTTTCTCCAGAAGCACAACACCAAGTGAGACAATCTGAAGTTCTTTTCCTTGAAGTATTAATCAGTGTAGCCAAGACACTGAAATGTCGTAGTAATATTCCATGTTATCATTTTGGTAGTACATTAGGTACACCAAACAGTGGGACCATAATAACATCTCCATCGCTCAAGGTGGTGGACAGCATGTCGTGTCAACACCACGTTCTTGTAAGGTACACCAACGTAGAATTAGTGCAAAAACCAAATATAGTGCTCCATGAGCATGAGGATAGACAGGACAAACGGATATTGCAGTAATTTCTGGTAATTAGGTCAGAAGGTGAAGGACATTAAGTCTTATGCCAGTCATCACTGATAATTACTAGTCTATCAACTGAGTTGATTAATTAGTGACACTCATCGCCCAGTTACTGAACATTTCTGTACCATGTATGAAGTATTACAGAATAATGTTCATAATTTATCTGTTTACAGAGATCATTGCCACTCATTGACCAGTTACAAACCATCAGAAGTCATCAATCAAAACAGGAGCTAATGAATGCAGCATCAAGCTACTAGTATTCATATATATAGCATAACAGTGACATAATACAAATTTAAAATATAAGAAACAGTGGCATTCGTTGGCCACCAAGTATTGAGTATTACAAAACATTTTTCCTCATTCGAGTGACATATGACATATTTAAAAATAATTATTGGCACTTAGTGGCCAGTTACAAACCATCAGAAGTCATCATTCAAAACAGGAGTCAAAGAGTGTAGCATCAAGCTACTGGTATTCATATATATAGCATGTAAGTGACATAATACAAATTTAAAATATAAAAAACTGTGGCATTCATTGGCCAGCAAGTATTGAGTATTACAATCATTTTTCCTCATTCAAGTGACATATGACATATTTAAAAATGTAACACTCTGTAACTATTACTCAAAGTCTGTGATTAGAAAACATCATTCAGTATTACTGACAACTCTTTTAAACTAGTAGCAATATTTGGGACTGGTAATACATTTTTTTGTGCTAGCAATGCATTGCGTTGGGATCGATAATTAATTGCTGGGGCATAACAATATTTGCATTTGACTTATTGCTGCAAATGAAGATGGGTAACGTCATTCGTCATGAGTCAGCTGTAGCAAGGTCATGAAACAAATAGAGTATATGTGATCACATTTATGAATGACACACACAAATGGGTAAAAAAAATGCAAGTTTAATGACCAACTGCTTATAGCACATTAATTTCATGAATAATTTGTCCTGCAAAAAATACAAAATGGATTATTAAGCTGAAAGAAGAAACACATATTATGCTGAAAAGTAGTGAACTTCGAATTAACAGGTAATGAAATGTGTATTAAATATATATGTTTCTAGCTGTCCTTTCCAAAACCTTCAGTCATCATACCATGCGACATAAGACATACTGTCAAAATGAACTGCAACAAATACCTAAATAACTACGTAGCATTTCTCAACTAACAGTAAATATATAAACTTCATCATTATTTTCATCTGCAAAGAAAAACTTCATTATCCATATCATCATAACTCCATTATTATCATCACCTGTAAAGAAAAACTTCATTATCCATATCAGAATATTCTGCATCACTATTCATCATCATTCATTATCATCTGCAAAAAAGTCACTTCATTATTCATTATACAACTATTCATAGTATAGAGTTCCTTACTTCTAGCATATTTCATCATTAAAACTAAGATGTGTGGTTCTGTCTGACAGCCTGCATCAATCGCCTCGTATTCTGAAAGAAAAAATTAGTTAAGACTGCTATCATAGGATGTGTATAGTATATTCTTGTTAATGCTTGTTAATTCTGATCCATTTACTCTTCGTGACGAGGTATTGCATCTTCTTTCGTTCATTCCGAAGGTGAAATTCCCATTTCTGTTTAATTTATTTCTTTTACACGTTATTTCTTTCTGAAAATGATGAACAATGATTAATGTCTTGCATTTAAATCATATACCCATTAAATAAAAGATGGTTTCTAGTGATATAATTGAGCATACAGCATAGCATGACACAAAACTTAATATGTCAAAAAACATAGACAGTGTTCAGGTGTAAAAATGTACACACAGTATCACAATGTAGCAGCAAAATGTAAAATAGTCACGATGTTGAGATATCATAAGTCAAAATGTCAAAGTCAACTAATGTTTGTTATATCTTAAATATTTCATAGTGCATACAAACAAAACAGGAAAACAATCATACATACATGAAGAATGGAAAATGTGCACGGTCTGATGTGTAACAACAAGAAAAGCGACCTGCTAACCTTACCTTGCCGGGCACTTGCCAAGAAAAAATACGATAATCATAAGTAAGTGTTCATGTGAATATAATTGCATAAGTGGTCATAAAAAAATCAGGAAATGACATTACAGTGTGATAAATCATAAAGTATGTTCATTCAATAAAGGGTTTGATGTTGGAGATATGGTGATTCCCTTTGGTTTTTCTGTTTCTCAAAGTTTCGACGTGTACTACATTGGGGTGAGAAATGCTGCGAATTCGATATGGACCTGCATATAGAAGCTCTAATTTACTACATCTACTTTTTCCTCTATTAGATAAATAATGTGTGCGTACTAATATCTTCTGTCCAATGTGAAAGTCACGGCGTGTACAAACCTGTTTTTGCTGTCTTCTCCGGCGCTCTGCGGCACGTTTGATGTTGTTCAGCGCAATGTCAATTATTTCATGGTGTCGTAGTCGACGAGATGTAGGAAAGATTACTAATTCTTTAATTTTGTTAGGTGGTTCAACATTTTTCAGTATAACAGTCGGAGATAGCATAGTAGATTCATTTGGTATGGAATTAATTACATCCTGGAATGAGAGTATGTGTGTGTCCCAATCAATACGTTTTTTATGGCAGTATATTCTACACAGTTTACCAATTTCTTTCATTAATCGTTCACAAGGGTTCGAAGAGGCATGGTACCTGGATATATAGATCGGAGAAATGTTTCTAGCTCGTAACATACGTGTTAATATAGCAGATCGAAACTGTGATCCATTGTCGGAAATTACTTTCAGTACATGCCCTACATGAAATAGAAAATGTTTTACAAATGCTTTCGAAACAGTTTTAGCAGTAGTTTTGCGTAACGGAGTGAAGGTAACAAATTTCGAAATGAGTTCAACAACGACAAAGATGTAGCAAAAACCACTATTAGTTCTGGGAATTGGACCAAAAATGTCTACAGCGGCCATGTGTCTCAATTTAACAGGTACAATGGGATGTAATCGGGTAATATGTGAAGTCGTATCTGACTTAGCTTTCTGGCAGATTTTACATGACGTTAAAACTCGTCGAATACGTTTCTCCATGTTGGTAAAATAACAGTTCTGCCTCAGTATAAGAAAACATTTTCTGGCTCCGTAATGTGCGTAACTTAAATGAGTATACCAAATTAATTTGTTAACAAGCTCGTCAGGAATACATAACAACCAATTGTTGCTGTCAGGGTGAGAGCAGCGAAACAGAATGTCATTGCGTACAGTGTAATGGTTTCTAATGGTAACATTATTCCTATCTTGCCAAAGGTGTTTAATTTCTTTCCATACGTTAGCTTTACTCTGCTCTTGTGCTATGTCTTGTAATGACGACGAAATGAAATTTTCAAATGCAACTTGTTGAATGTACATGACGCTGAAATTTGCTTCGCAGAAGTTGGTTGCGATATCTTGCTGATTGTTGCTGAGAGAACGGGATAGTGCGTCTGCTACAATATTTTGGTTGACCTTGTACATTACATTGTTGGTTAGGTATGCTAACCGGCTGGCTTTGATGCTGTTGCGGTGAAAAACCTCTATTGTTACAAAAATGTGTCTGTGATTGCTGGAAATTTTGACGATACTGATAATTAAAATTTTGTCTGTTATTAAAATTACGCTGGTAGTTCTGGAGTGCCTAATGAAAATTGTCACTTTCGGTAAAACTGGTTTTCTTTACTCATACGTAATCCTAGATAGATCGATAGTTGAAGAGCTGTTTTGATAGATATAAAGGATAGTAGAAGAGAAGGCAGCAGTGCAGAAAACTAAAGATGAAACAGCACTACTATGGCTCGGGGCCCTGTGCACGCTACGGCACATAATCATTAAAGCGTAATGAATCCCCTGACGTTAATTACGCGCTGCAAATAAATTTTAGTTTCTGTGTTACAGGCAATGCCGGTGAAAATTCAAAAGCAAATTGTCATATCCAGTCCAAAGCGTGTACCTGTGCTCTGTCATTTTTAAATGCCTTAGATTTTTTTACGGATAAAAATTGATTATAATCAACGTTATCGTCTCTGTATGTTTTAGCAGGTTCAGAATTGTATGAGAATCTATTTGTTTGTGACTGTTCGGAATCTAACTCAAGTACTCTCTGTAAATTACCTAAATTATACTGGTTGTGTGAGTCTGACAAATGTTCGCAAAGTGGCGTCTGCTGTGATGTGTTAAACGTTGAAACATTTTTCATCTCTGTTACCTCTTGCTGTAAAGTTGACAATTTTCTACGTAATGTATTATTGGACGAACCTATCTCACTGATTGTCTGCTGTAAATTTTGGAATTCAGGTCTTTGATTAAACGAAATCGGTGAAGTATCGTCTGATTTGGTATCATTATTACTTTCAATAACGTCAATACGACTGGCCAATTCATCGTATTTTTCAGTCAGTATTTTTACCTGATCGTCGTTTTTAGTGTCACAAGCATTAATTTGTTTTTGTATTTTACGTGTGGTTTCGTTCAATTTTTTAACGTCTGCTTTGATGACATCGGAATCCTGTATTAGTTCTAATTGTTCAAGTCTGTCGGTCACTGTCTGAAGGTCTACTGTGTGTGTATCTGTTTTTGATTTAAGATCGGAAATTTCATCACGCAATTCGGTGTTCAACTGTTTGATAGTATTAATTTCGTCTGATACTGTAGCAATATTGTTGTCTACGTATGTTTTCGCCTTCGTAAACAATTTACGCTTATCTTCCTGTCTCTGTGCAGTAATTTTTTCCATGACTTGTCGCTTTACTTTATTCTGTTCCTGTATAAATTTACGATAACGCGTTTCATTGTTTTGTAGGTGGTAATTAAAATGTTCGTCAGTTTGACTGTTCTGTTGGTCAAATTTCGCGTCTAATTTTGCATCCAGTGTGCGCGAAAGTTCTGCTGACATTAATTTAAACTCGTCGCGTAACTGTGTTGCGTTTTCAGAGCATTGTTTAGCGACTGCACTAATTTCGTCTCTAAGTGATTCTGTTGTAGCTGTTTGCGTATTCCTTAATTCTTGAGCAACAGATCTAATTTCTTCACTACTTTTCCTAGCACAAGCCTTAATTTCCTCACGTAATTGTTCTTTAGTATCATGACATTGCGCGGCAACGGCTGTAATCTGTTCACTAAGCTGTCTGGAATTGTTGTCTAGTTTTTCATTAATTTCATTAATTTGTTGGTTGAGATTTTCACTAAGTTGTTTGTGATTGCTGTCTTGCTTATCATTCGACTGTTTGTAATTGTTGTCTAGTTTTTCATTAAGTTGTTGTTTGAGATTTTCATTATTTTCGTTAAGTTGTTTGAAGTTGTACTGTCTTTCTTAAACTGTAGCAATATTGCCATAATTTGATCCAAGCCAAAATTAGCAACTCTATTCTCTGTACTGCGTGTTGGTGTATCTGTATTCGTCACGTTTTCTGTAACCATTTGCTCAATCTGTAATTCTTGAAAATGTTTCCCAATCGGATGTGCACTGTTAGTCACTACCTCGGAATCAAATAAATCTGTCGTATTTTGAGTACACTGTTCATTTTCATTAGAAAAATTTACCTGTTCACAATTCAAATTTTGCTAATCGGGTGTGTTAAACTGGGCAGCGTTCATTGTAACAGAACATCCCGCGTCATCAGTTGTCGTTAAATCAACAGACGACACAATTGAATTTGTTTGCTCATCACTAGGATCAAAATCAATATTAGTGGTCGGTACGCACTGATTGTCTGTAAATGGAGGACTATCCATAAGACACTGAGTGTCGCAAGTATTATCGGTCAAATTATTAGCGTCGGCTATTTCACTCCTTACACATCGCGATGTACTGTTAACAGTTTTTCGCGACATTTTTCACAAATCAAAATTAAGCACAAATGAAACAAGGACAATGCAGAAACGCAACAAACACATTTACAACAAAGCGCAACAAATTGCCGATGATCTGTGAAAGCAAGAGTGACAAATTAGTAAATGCGTTGCGCCAGATGCAAACTACGTTTAAGTAAATAAGAGCAGATATATGACTACTTCTCAGAAGATTCACAAAGAAATACGATCCTTGCCGGATGTCGCCAAGTGCAACTTCCCCACGGAAATCATAATAAAAAATGATAATGAACCATGAACCAAGTGTAACCTCCCCACGGAAATATTAATTAAATGAATTTTAAAATGTTATAACCTCGGAACAAAATTGGCTCCCATTTATAATCTCCGTGCAGAAATGCATTCACGTTTAATGTAACCACAAAATTCAATTCCTAAACCCGGAAATAATAAAAAAAATTCAGTAACCTGGTAAATTTTATGACGACAGCAATGCTGCGCCACGGCCCTGTACTCTGAATAAAAAAAACAAAAATTCTTACCTCAATAAAAACTGAGAATATATCTGCTCTTACCTAAAAAATTTTCGGCTCTGCTCCGTGCAATACTGCCCTGTGCTTTGTGATTCATAAAAGGAAAGATAATCCATTGAATAAAATCTTTAAATTGAAATGAATGCCTTTTTTTTAAAAAAAATACTTTATATTATAAAATTATTATTGGGGCATTTTTTTAAAGAAATTGGATGACAGTTAACATACATTACTATATATGCGCAAGGCTGCTTCTTTACCTCCTACAATAATACTCATCCTCCAGAGTCCCGACCAGAGCAGACTGCCGACACACGCCGACACGCGCCGACTACTGTCGACTACTGCCGACTAATGCCGACTAGCGACAACTAACTACATACTGCTCTCTGGTCAGAGACTCTCCTATGCCTTGCCTATTGCAGGCAGCGCATACATCGCATACCTCTTACAACGTCAGTGTAATTAGTTTCAGTTTGCATGATTACTTATAACCCACTGATGATAGCTGCACTCCTAGCTGAAATCTAGATGTGCAATACAATACAAAAGACAGATGACGTTACGACCGATGCTGAGTTTTCTGTTCTGGATTACATCACGGTCGTGGGGCACATCATTCCCATGAAATCAAACATGACAAAAGAATTAAAGAGTTAATAAAATGGAAAATATTTTGAGAGATCGTACGAATACATAATGCATTACGGTTCTCAGCTACTGAGAGAAAATCTTGCACAGAACAGAAGTGAAGCGCAAGGCAGCTTTTCAGCTGCATTTGTACACTCCGCGGTTTGTCACTCAATTTTCTAAATTCTCCTGGAAACCTATGAAACTTACTGAAGTGTGCACACCTTTGTGTTCAGCATTTAACGAACTGTTATCGAAGTGTATATATATTTTCCACCGGCCAGTGTGGCCGATCGGTTCTCGGCGCTTCAGTCTGGAACCGCGCGACCGCTACGGTCGCAGGTTCGAAAAATGGTTCAAATGGCTCTGAGCACTATGGGACTTTACTGCTAAGGCCATCAGTCCCCTAGAACTTAGAACTACTTAAACCTAACTAACCTAAGGACATCACACACATCCATGCCCGAGGCAGGATTCGAACCTGCGACCGTAGCGGCCGCACGGTTCCAGGCTGTAGCGCCTTTAACCGCTTGGCCACCACGACCGGCTCGCAGGTTCGAATCCTGCCTCAGGCATAGCTGTGTGTGATGTCCTTAGGTTAGTTAGGCTTAAGTAGTTCTAAGTTCTAAGGGACTAATGACCTCCGATGTTAAGTCGCATAGTGCTCAGAGCAATTTGAACCATCTATTTTCCTTTTAGTGTTCCCTGAATGAGTCTATGTTGTCATCAGCATATCTAATGATGGGATACACGTACACCGATGGCCTACACGAAGCTCCCAGAATGACACGTAGGATAGGTCTGACAGCCGTTTTCTAACCCAAGAATATTCTTGGTGAGTGAGCAGAACTGCCCCATAGCAGCATAAAAGATAACCGAGTGAAAGTATTTAAAGTAAACAAACCTTCCCGTTTCGGTGTCAGAGAACTTGGAGACAACAGCATTCAGTTTCTCCACACCATCTTGAACGAATACTTCCAACCTGCCATCTACCCTCAGTCCTAATAATTTGAAATGTTCGTCATCGCTGACGATTTGATCATCCTTTGAACAATAGCATTCCGTGTCAGGAACTGTTTAAATTGCGCGTTGTTGCAGCTGAGCGTTAAACTGACCTCTGAAAGCCCTGTGCTGATGCTGCTGGCTACCTTATTGGCTACCGTATTTTACGGACTATAAGACGCACTTTTTTGTTGCCTCTAAAATTCAGCTGCATCTTATACTCGACATTGATATAAAAATGTCCAGTGTTTGACTTAAAATTCCCGCCAGTTTTTAAAATGGCCATATATTCGATGCGGCGGGAAACCTATCTCTATCTCGCAACATTGGATTCAACTGGTAGCAGCTGTGCACCAACGCGATGGACACGAGTCGCGGGGATTCACAAGCTTCCTAATTTTGTCTCTCTTGCGCCCCGCCATCACAAATCCAGAACACTCTCTAGCCTATGATGTGTCATTGTAGACTACGGGACCAGCGAACTTTGACTTAAAGTGATTTGTGCAATCGGTAACATTACAATATATTTTTTTAGTAGGTAGTTCCGTAATTGAAAAAATAATGTGATGCGGGCTACAAGCCGAAAGTAATAGCATATGTAGTAGAACATGGAAACAGAGCAGCTGAGCGGCATTTCGGCCCTCCACCAACATGAGGAACCATCCGCGATTGCCGGGCTAGTAGAGAACAACTGAAAAAATGAGGAAGACAAAATGTGCAAATAGAGGCCTGAATGGAAAATGACCAAAACTAGAAGATGTATTGAAATGGATATAAGGACACCGTCAAAGTGGCATTGGAATTAAAACAAAAATGATTCAAATACACGCTCGTAAGCTAGGGCTACATTGGAACTTGACAGACTTTAAGGGTGGAGTTGGTTGGTGCTACAGGTTCGTGAAGCTTCATGACTTAGCATGCGAACCAAAACCAAAATATCTCAGAAAATGCCACAAATGTATGAAGAGACAGTATTATCCTTCCATTGCTTTATTATTCAACAGTGTGGAACTAAGCCAAATAGCGAATACAGAAGAAACTCCTCTGACGTTGGATGTGCCGAGTGACGGAACTATTGCCGTGAAACGTGCTAAAACTATAACTGTAAAAACAAGTGGACATGAAAAAATGCAATACAGTGTTGTCCTTCCTTGTGGTGCTGACGGTACTAAACTTAATTCGATGATCACTTTGAAGCGCAAATCAATGCCAAAACCTTCTGAAATACCGCCAGGTGTTGTTCACATACATGACAACGGCTGGATGGACGAGACTGGTATGAAATTATGGCTTAACGCAGTGTGGGAGAGAAGGAAAGGTGCTTTATTGAAGAACAGTTTTCTTCTTCTGCAAGACCAGTTTGTCGTCATTTGAAAAATTCTGTCAAAGCGAAAGTGAGATAGGGAAATACAGAGGTTGCTCTAATTCACGGAGGACCTAATTCACAACTGCAACCTCTTGATGTCTCGGTAAATAAACCATTTAAAGCGCACGAGCACGACACGGCAGTAACTGCGTAATATCTACTAACGTGGTGTTCACAGTATTATAATAATTGTTGTTGTTATTGTTATTATAGTTGGCTCACACAACGCATTAACCGTGCCATGGTCCCTAGGGCGTTAGCTGGGATAGAGACCGGGGGAAACATCCAACAACGCCCGAAGGCCAATGCTTGGAATACGTGGTAGTTGTGGGGGATACGGGCAGGCACCGTTTCTCTCATAACAGCCTTTCTTTACCTGTAAAATTTTACAGCCGTATTAACTTGATTTTAAAATAGTAAGTGAACATTCGTTATCATGAACAACAAGATCTTCTATATAGTTTGTCAATGAAAGTTCCTGAAGTATTAGTTTAACAGATTAAAGAGCAGCTGTCAGAATCAATTTACAACGCTAAAAACTCAAAATCCCTAAATTGCATAATGCAAGGTCAAAAAAACATTCTAACGCCACATCGCAATGCCAAAATTTTCGTAGATATCATCTGTGATCCCTAAAGACAGTGAAATATCGACCAAAAAAATTTTAATTAAAAATCTTAAATGCAATAAAATCTGATTACTATCAACGTAAACTCAAACCCCGTAGCCTCTACGATCCCAAAATATTTTCCTTCCTTTTAAACACTTTACACCATAAGGCTCCCTAAATGTGATGCACACTACACACAACGTATTATTACAAATAATTAACCATAGATGTTATAATTAACCAGATATGTAATCTTTTCGTTTCAAAATAAATAAAAAAACACACAAATCAACACTGAATCTCAGTGATTACATCCCTTAAAAAATATACAATACATATATTTTGATTTCGTCGTGGTCATGCGCTGTTGCGCTCCTTCAGAATCACATGCGTCACGGTAAAGATCTCTACGATGTACAAACCGTTAACAGGGCGCAACCAACTCACACAAACTATATACTGGGATTATACGTCGATGTGGATGCGGCTGGCAAATCTTAAAACGGGCGAGGGAGTAGATGCGGTACTACTGGACACTTCGACTATACCGCACCGCACCAAACAGCAGTAAGGTGGGGCAGACAAGAGACAAATCAACAACCGTTGCAATGCAACCTAAAGAAGGCAGTAAGAAAAAATTTGAGACTTTAAATTCTTTGGAAGGGCCACACCAAACCACAGAATGACGTCCCAAGCTAAATTATGAAAATACTATCGGCGATTTCGCCACGACTAGAACCGTAAAATACCATAAGAAGCGAACTGCAGTTAACACGATTCATAATCGTCGGTCTGAAAAGCTCCACAGTCAATCTTTCCCTCCAAAGTTCACTCGTGGACACCACCAGAGTGTCAATTATTCGTTATAACTGTAGATAACAAGAGTTTAACACGCTGGGGCCGACTTCGGTTTCTTAATAAGACAAGCAATCATTCGGTCCTTCACTTGGATCCACCTTCGATCAAAAACAGTCACTTACTTTAAAGCGGCTAAATAGATGACAATACCGATATCAACGCTTTCCTCTCTAGCAGCCCTCTAACTGGAGACTGCAGTACCGAAACAAAGCTTACACCACTCACAGGTCTGATATACGCGTCACCAACGTGCAGCATTTTAGAACTCTTAGGTTCACCTCATACACCAAACTTGCCGTAATTTCTCGTCGGAATCCAGGGCCAGAACCAAGAAATCACTTCTCAACCCTCGAATCACCACGCGATGGTCGCCATCGGGACAACACCGGTCCTCCACACTAGGGTGTTGGAGCCCACTGCGATCCGCCCCCTACCGACGGCTTCTGCGGGGCCCACAGACCACGTGCTCTTAGCGCTAGGATTTCACCCGGAAAAAGTCCCGCCCATTCACCCCCCCCCTCCACGCCTATCGATAGTGTAAGGCCCTCCCCTAAACAGCCGCCAGTTCCGCAGACTGGAAGCTACATCAAAGTTGTAATCGTCACAGTCCAACACATGTTCCACTGTGATGAAATTCAGTAATGATAAGAAATTTAAGTTTTCCTGGATAGTAATATAATATGAATGTGCATTATTAAAGAAATAAAAATATTTATAGAGAATTGAAAGCATCGCCAGACATAGAAAACAAAAAATAACGTGGTGTTATTTAAGGGTAATAATGACAAATTTTCATTAACTAATTAACTTAATATAATACGTTTATTTGAGGGAAACAGTAGAGCAAACAAACATTGCGAAAACAATGGTCTTGAATCTGTCATGTCGGCAGTAAAGTCATGGATGCAGTCGAATAACTCTGTTGTCTAAAACCAACGTTATATAGAAATAAGTCAAAGTCGTTTTGTTTATGTAGGCCCTCATAGTAGCTCGCGAAAATTAAAGAATAAAAGAATGCCATTAAGTAGAAATGCCTAATGAAAGCAATAAGATATTTGATTATATGACATATTTCGTTAGTATTTGCGAGGGTAATGGGTTAATTTTAACTTGTAAATTCTTCGACTGCCATAACTGCGCATTATAAACGAGGTTATACAGAATTGTGGCTGTTTCTGTGTGATTAGTGTCCTATATGCTGTTGCAAACGTCTCAAGAAAATAATCTGTCGTTATTCTTTGTCCTGTCTGTTTTTAACCAGAAGATTTATTAATTTCGTAAATGTCATTCAAACCAGTTTTTAAAAATAATAATGATGATGTGTATGTCACAGAGCAGTTATGGAGGAAATAAATGCTGCAGTGTTCCGCTGTAAAACATCCTTCATGCTGTGCTAGTTCTTCTATCACTCCTAAAACGTTTCAGCAAAACTATTCACTGAATAACACACAAAAACAGCTTGGATCGATGTAGCAAGAACAAATTAATTTTGATGCCCCCTGGAAGTATAGTGAACATTGGTGCTTGTTACACATATACTGTCTGAGTTCTGAAACTTAAATGTCAAGTATACTGTGGTTCCTCATTCTCCGAGCAAACTGTTCTTTGAGGAAAGGTTTTTCCTGTTGTAGCTTTGGGTGCTTTTTCTCACATAAAAGTATGTTTATTTATAGGCTATTCATCTGAATACTGAGTTCCCGTATTTAAAGAATTCGATGCTAAATTGTTTTCTGTTATGTTTGCTGTGGAAGTACCTGGCAGAGCTGAGGCCAACTGTGCACGTTTTTTGTAACGTGTCTTTTAACTATCTCGCAAAATTTAAGACCTAGGAAGATGTTAATTTAACATTCACTCCAAGTGCAGCCGAACGCGGTAAGCCACGTGGGTCAACTGAAACGATGCCCAGGCGCCGAACAAAGACCGGGGAAACCGGGGGTGAGTGGGCGGGACTTGTTCCGGGTGAAATCCTAGCGCTAACGATTTCTCCACAGACCAAGCTGGCTTGCCCCCCGGCACCGACGCCATCCTCACGCACGGTCCAGAGCTAACTCACGGCAAGCGCCTTCTTCCTCGTTCCATCCGCGAGCGGGAAGCCAGCTCGCCAAAGATATGCGGTGACCAGAGACTCCAATCCGATCTCGATATTGACATCGCGGCGAGTACTGAGAAGGCGGGTGGTTTCAAAAAACAAACAAATAAATAAATAAATTCGAGCCGTACCGGCTCAAACCACCTGAAGAAGTTCTATTTCTGCCAGTTCAGAAGTGAGGAATGCAGGAAGTAAGCGATTTGCAAAGAGTGAGCGTAGTGCACAAATTTTAACTTGGTTGATTTTATGTGAGGTTGCAATGTGCAGGTCAAGCATGTGCCACAATGGAGAGGAGTAATGCAGGGGAAGCATGTGTTGTAACAAGTGTGTACCCTCCCTGTGGATAGTTTGCTGCCGGCCAGTGTGGCCGAGCGGTTCTAAGCACTTCAGTCTGGAGCCGCGCGACCGCTACGGTCGAAGGTTCGAATCCTGCCCCGGGCATGGATGTGTGTGACGTCCTTAGGTTAGTTAGGTTTAAGTAGTTCTGACCTCAGATGTTAAATCCCGTAGTGCTCAGAGCCATTTAAACCTTTATTTTATTTTATTTTTTATTTTAATTTTTTTTTTTTTTGATAGTTTGCTTTATTGTCTGAGAAGGTGTGTTGTGGGCAGCAATATTGTGAATGGGTGTGCTAGCTAATGCCTGGTAGTGGTCTGAGAAAGGTTGGGAGCCTCTGCTGCAGTAGTTCTTTTTATGTATTGTCCCAAGTTTCATCGAGCTGTGTTAGTTGGCAGTGGCGCATCATGCGAAACTTACTTACGTCCTTAGTTTCTGCACACCACTCTAGAAAAATGCGGCAATCGGCTGAACAATCCCAGGCCAGGTTTCCCGGTCAATAACGCCGTACGGTCATTTCATTTCAGTGGCGGGTTATTGACATACGTGTAGAAAAGTAAGCCCGTATGGAGTTGCTAGTCTCCCATCGGGCGCCTCCCCAGGTGGCGGATTGGGGATGTTCACCAGATATGGTGGACACTGGGGAAATAAAATACCCGGGGCGGACCAAAACTAGCAAAACAATAACTGCTGCCTTGCAGTTGGGAGTTGGGTCTCCAAAAGTTAAGGGAAGAAAACCCAGATTAAAAATCACCCGTCTCCTGGTAGGGGTTGGACGCAGGGTTGACAGCCCGCTCTGTAAAAAACAACTGTTGCGAAACTTCTACAAAGTAAAGTCGGACGGATGAAGGAAGATGGACCTGGCATGGAAAAGGACAAAGAGGATGGATTACAAGGAAAGCCAGGAGGGCAGAATGGACGTGGTCGACCAACAGCCAGATGGGAAGATGGAGTAATCGAAGATCTTAGGAAGATGGGCTATAGAAACTGGAGAGTGTTGGCAAAGGACCGAGAGAGATGGAAGGAAATTGTAGAAGAGGCCAAGGCTCATCATGAGCTGTAGAGCCAAGAAAGAAGAAGAAGTATAAAAAGTAAGATACCCGGGACAGCACTTTCCAATTTACATGACCCCTTTCATTTTCAAACCTTTTCCTTGCCGCCTGAAACTATACAACTCATCAGTTGCGCCCAGGAAATCTGGTATATTGTCCCACTTTTAATTACTTTCTTTTTCCGTCAATGACTCGAAAACAGATGCGTAACGACGTCATGTCGAACACAGCAAGCAAAAGCAGTTGGTGTGCGTTGCAGTGCGAAATACGCGATAATGCCGCCTGAATAAGGATTTTTTTTTTTTTATTTGGGAGAGGGAACGATTTGCATTGCATGAGCTGCTCAAAAGTACGATACTGCACTCCTCCGTGCGTGAAGAGGATTACCTCCGGCGATCTGGCACTCCTTTTGGCGCTCGGGTCTTTGTCGCAGCCGCTCCCCGCCCCGTGTTAAGTGAATAAGGGGCCGACAGCCCGCCTGCCACGTCTCTTTGTCGACAGCCGAGGTCCGCGCCGTGAAGTCCACGACACAGCGTTAGCCACGGTCGTGCCGCCGGCATCTCGGCTCGCCGAGTATTACAGGCAGAGTCCTTAATCAGTGGACATTACACCGGGACGCCGGCTTTGTGGTGACCGCGGCGGGGGCGGCCATTCGCTCAGTAAGAGGTCGCCGGCCGACGTTCGTAGAATCCGCGAGTGCCTAATGCTCGCCGCAACAGTTAATTAACGCAGGTTTTTCCCAGGGTGCGCTATTAGCCGAACAGAGCGACGGCGAATGGCTTCCGTCGCCGCTGCAACGCGGCACGGCGTAATTGCGGGCGCGGGTTTCTTTCGTCACCCGCCCTTTTGTTCAGAAGAGCGAAAGACCGCTTTAGTTCCGCAAGGAAACAGTCTAGAACGTGGGTACAGCGCCGGCCGAGCAGGCAAACTTGCGGTAATTACTTGTTACTTCGGCCGAAAGGACAATGTTCGGTGAGGTGGAAGAGAAAAAAAAAAGGAGAGAGGTGGACGAAGGACTCGATCGAGCGGCAGCTCTTGTGACTTATAGCCTGATTGTTAATACTAGGAAGGAGGGGTCTCAATAGGCGGCATTAATTGCAGAACAAGCCACTGGGGGCGCGCACGGTGTATCGGCGCGCTGCCGACGCTAAAGCGACACAACAATCGCGTCGGATTCACAGCACAATGTGGTTAATTATTGCGGCTGGCTTGTCGCGGAAGGCCGCCAGCACGAACAAAGCTTGTGGGCCTCCGAGCGCCAGCTCACCGGCGCGGGCGGAGCGAGCGCAGGTAGGGACTAAAAAATTAATAGGCCGGCACCGGCAGAGGTAACGAACCGCTGTGGTGGGGGAATATTCACGTGACAGCCCCTCTGCTCCTTCGCACCTCATCAGGCGTTTTTTTCGAATGTTACGTACTATTCTCGCAGTGCTCTGTGGACCTATTATGTTGTTCGAGGAAGCGCACAACACCTGAATCCTTTACTGGAGTTACTTGTTCATTTACAATGAAATTATAATTTTTTGCCTGATTGTTGCAGTGCTGCATGTGTAAGGAACACAGCTCACCGTTAAAATCGGAAAACCATAAAGATGAAATGCAACAAACGCCAAATTAAAGTGTACTACATTCTCAACTGTGCATTCCAGCGCAACCACTCGAATAAGGTAGGATTGACGTCGTCCCCTTCTTACGATGCCGTCTCTCTTCAGAGATTACCTGTCACTATAGACAGTCTCCTTTTCGACTCTGTGAGTCTAAACAGCTGTAGAGAAGAGCATCCAAACCTCTATCTAAGGTGCTGCAGCCACAATGTTCGTCTTGTTCCTACTGATCTTTTCGCTATAATTTTTCATCCATTATCGGTCATAGAATATTGTATCTTCCTCTTCTTATGATACGCTCAAAATACTGGGTCTGATTATGTTCTCCAATACATCGTCCTTATTGATTCGCCGCCTCAGTCTTCCTCTTTCTTGCCTTATTAATTGTGCACGCCTCAACTTCGTACAACAGTAGGACTCCTGGAATTACATAACATTTATTCGTAGTCTTAATTGCAAGTTTAAATTAGGTTTGGTAAAAAATGATCTCATCTTAAAAAAGGCAGCTACAATTTATTCAATTCAGCCCTTGATTTATTGGCTCTGATGGAATTTATCATTGATCCGTGCACCGAGATTTCTATATTCTGATATCTTTTCGAAGTGGAATGCTGTTAATAGTAAGACCTTGCTAAAACCTTCCATAAAATCCATTTTGACGTTAAAATCGATGCAGACTCTATTAATTTCTTGTAGCTGTGAAACATATTCTGCCAATACTAGCGTGTCGTCAGCACAGCTTACTACTCTAGACACAATGATTTCTACGAGGGAAATAATAGACATGAAAATCACCGATTCAGTTGTAAGGCTTTTATTTTTTAATTCACGACCGGTTTCGGGCCGACAAATGCCCATCATTAGGTGCAATTATTGAAAACGAACAAGAGAAATGCGCTCAAAAATAATCTTTACATGGGCTTATCTGCATAAGATAAAGCAAATGAGGACAACAATTTATAAAATTCGAACGGCGACCGGACTAGATAGGGTGAAAAGTGAGAAAGGAGTACGTTGCAATGCGACGGCGACAATTAATAACAAAACGGAGAAACCACCCTAGATGAAGAGGCGTGTATAAGATAAGAACCAGAACACTTGCGTAGTGTGTTGTGACCTGCTGTCCACATTCAAACTGACAATTTTAAACGCAGAATAGGAGAGAAAATATTATAAAGTGATGTAAACAACGCGAAAGGCGCATAGCAAAGTGTAATAAGACAAATTTAAAGGATTAATGTGAACATTAAAATGAGAAAACAAAACGAATAGGTGACAAAAACGTCTTACTAAAAAGCTAGTAGCCTAAAGAGACCTGTGCCGAATAAAACCTAACTGTACAACAATGTTCTTGTAAGTGCTACCCATTCGCTATTTAGTTTAGCAGGATTACAATAGCACGCCATAATGAAAAGGTAATAACACCATTAAAGCTATTGATATCACTGAGTAAATACAACTGAAGCGGTGATTTCCACGTCTATTACGATGCTCACTTGCGGATGTTCCCCCAGTAGGATTGCTCGTACTAGTTCCCAAGTATGGTTCCCCGTTGCCGTCTCGATCACAGTAATTCAGCAGTTTCAACTATTAGAGTTATCTGTCTAAATTTCTAGTCCTGAACTGGTCAAGATCAAATCTTGCAGTCTCCAGACTTGGCTGTTGATTTCTGCTGCTCTTCACCAAGTGCCTTTATACCACCTCCAAACGCAGAATCGGTACTTACAATGGGTCAGCCGAAATTCTTCATAGCCAGTATGATCTTCCGTCTTTTCACCAGGACAGAGTGATGCATTATACCCTGCAGTACTGGAACCTGAGTAGAACTTCGTCAACGACTCGTTTTGAATCGGCCCCATTCCAGAGACCTGGACGCGCCCTGGAGAATTACTTAGCCCTTCCATGGATAAAATTCATTTTTTACAGATTTTTAAAATATTAAGGTGATAACAGTTTCTTTTCAGTCCCATTATTATATTTTCACCACCAAAATACTTTTTAAGTTCTCCATTTTTTCACAACAGGAAGTGGGACAAACATGTCCCACTGACTGACTTTGTAATTTTATTTTTTTAGCCATAAACAGGATTTTGCAGAGAATAAAATAACTACAAATTATACATGCATGTAATCTTTTTATTTGTGTAGAGCCAGTGTAAAAAATATTCATTACATTTCAGTTTTCATGATACTTGATCAATACTTACAAAACTCCACATGCCATGAAACTTGCAAAAACATGGTGTGGCACAGAGTGGTGCACCACAAGCAGTGCAAACAACTTTTGTTCTCTTCTCTTTAGAGTTTGTGCTGCAGAATCTGCATCGCTTCCTAGTGCCACTGTCTTTCGGTACATGTTCGCCTACGGACACGATCCGGACGTCATCTGGCACACTAGAGACTCCTCTCTTTGCTGGGAAGAAAGTGGGCATTGATCCCCTCTTTTTTCCTGTATGAATACCCATTAATCAATTGTCTTGCTAATCTTTACAAATAATGTCTGCTGGGACACATGTGTCCCACTAATTTTAGTTTGATTATAAGATAGCAGAGTCGCTGAGAAGTACATTCCACACTGTATTTGTACTAAAAAATGATTATTAAGTTAATAATAAGATGAATTACTTACTTCAGACATCGCTGGAAAGTGAGAAATGATGAAAACTGAAGAATGACACAAATAAGTGGCGTTGCAGCGGCCATATATACACGCCAGTCAACAAAAGTAGTCACCGCTTCTCTATTGCCTTTGCACTGCAGTCACGATTTTTTTCTTAGGTCCAGTACAGTCGTCCCTAGATGGCAGCACCGTGCAGAGCTGGGTAACATACATCCCGACACTCGAACTGGCGCTCAAAGTTAGCGAGACATACAGGGAGTTTCAAAAATGACCGGTATATTTGAAACGGCAATAAAAACTAAACGAGCAGCGATAGAAATACACCGTTTGTTGCAATATGCTTGGGATAACAGTACATTTTCAGGCGGACAAACTTTCGAAATTACAGTAGTTACAATTTTCAACAACAGATGGCGCTGCGGTCTGGGAAACTCTATAGTACGATATTTTCCACATATCCACCATGCGTAGCAATAATATGGTGTAGTCTCTGAATGAAATTACCCGAACGAAACCATTGACAACATGTCTGGCGGAATGGCTTCACATGCAGATGAGATGTACTGCTTCAGCTGTTCAATTGTTTCTGGATTCTGGCGGTACACCTGGTATTTCAAGTGTCCCCACAGAAAGAAGTCACAGGGGTTCATGTCTGGCGAATAGGGAGGCCAATCCACGCCGCCTCCTGTATGTTTCGGATAGCCCAAAGCAATCACACGATCATCGAAATATTCATTCAGGAAATTAAAGACGTCGGCCGTGCGATGTGGCCGGGCACCATCTTGCATAAACCACGAGGTGTTCGCAGTGTCGTCTAAGGCAGTTTGTACCGCCACAAATTCACGAAGAATGTCCAGATAGCGTGATGCAGTAATCGTTTCGGATCTGAAAAATGGGCCAATGATTCCTTTGGAAGAAATGGCGGCCCAGACCAGTACTTTTTGAGGATGCAGGGACGATGGGACTGCAACATGGGGCTTTTCGGTTCCCCATATGCGCCAGTTCTGTTTATTGACGAAGCCGTCCAGGTAAAAATAAGCTTCGTCAGTAAACCAAATGCTGCCCACATGCATATCGCCGTCATCAATCCTGTGCACTATATCGTTAGCGAATGACTCTCGTGCAGCAATGGTAGCGGCGCTGAGGGGTTGCCGCGTTTGAATTTTGTATGGATAGAGGTGTAAACTCTGGCGCATGAGACGATACGTGGACGTTGGCGTCATTTGGACCGCAGCTGCAACACGGCGAACAGAAACCCGAGGACGCTGTTGGATCACCTGCAGCACTAGCTGCGCGTTGCCCTCTGTGGTTGCCGTACGTGGTCGCCCTACCTTTCCAGCACGTTCATCCGTCACGTTCCCAGTCCGTTGAAATTTTTCAAACAGATCCTTTATTGCATCGCTTTTCGGTCCTTTGGTTACATTAAACCTCCGTTGAAAACTTCGTCTTGTTGCAACAACACTGTGTTCTAGGCGGTGGAATTCCAACACCAGAAAAATCCTCTGTTCTAAGGAATAAACCATGTTGTCTACAGCACACTTGCACGTTGTGAACAGCACACGCTTACAGCAGAAAGACGACGTACAGAATGGCGCACCCACAGACTGCGTTGTCTTCTATATCTTTCACATCGCAAGCAGCGCCATCTGTTGTTGAAAATTGTAACTACTGTAATTTCGAAAGTTTGTCCGCTTGAAAATGTACTGTTGTCCCAAGCATATTGCAACAAACGGTGTATTTCTATCGCTGCTCGTTTAGTTTTTATTGCCGTTTCAAATATACCGGTCATTTTTGAAACACCCTGTATATGACCCATCAACCACTAAAGGGTTAAGTGAGTTCAGAGGTGACGTCATCTTGTATTCTTAGTTACTTAATTAATTACATGTTCCATATATGGATCATTTGAGTGATTTTTTATCAAAATGATGCGGGATGAGTCAGTTTACAAGATATGTATAAATGATTAGTGTTAACATTAATGAACACATTATTATGTACATTGGAGGTAGGTGAGGAGAGAAAGGAAGGGAATGGGAGAGCACTATTGACGTCAGCTGCTTCGGGATATTATGCAGGATTAGCGGCGGCAAGTGGAAACATGCGCCGGACCGGAATTCGAACCCGGGATCTCCTATCCGAAAGAACAGACACGCATTCACATAAAGAACACATTATTATTTCAGTCCTACTTATGAAATATTACTTAAAACAAGCTTCTTTTTTAATAATATATCCTCTGTGCAACAGAAGGAGTTACCCAGAAGAAATCACAGTATTTTAAGTTAGATTTAAAACTTACTTCGCTACCTGTCAGACGTTTTATGTTCTTGGAAAATGACCGAAGATTTTTATTGCTGCGTATTGAAACATTATTCGAAGCACTGACAGCTATAACAATGGGTAAGAAGGTACTTTTTCCTCTAGTGTAGGTATAGGTATCACTGTTCTTCTAAAAAATTGGGTGGGTTATTTAGGACGAATTTCACTAGCGCATATGTGTAATTCGACGGCGCAGTTAAAACGCCTAGCTAATTCAAGAGTTCCTACATGACTCCCGTGGGCGAATTCCACACATTATACTGTTCGCTTTTGTGCAATCAATACTTTGTTTCTAAGTGAAGAGTTACCCCATAAAATTATTCCATAAGACATTATTAAGTGGAAATATGTAAGATATGTCATGGGGTTGGCCCCGCGGAATTAGCCGAGCGGTCTCAGGCGCTGTAGTCATAGACTGTGCGGCTGGTCCCGGTGGAGGTTCGAGTCCTCCCTCGGGCATGGGTGTGTGTGTTTGTCCTTAGGATAATTTAGGTTAAGTAGTTGTAAGCTTAGGGACTGATGACCCTAGCAGTTAAGTCCCATAAGATTTCACACACATTTGAAATTTTTTTCAGGAGGTTGGTTCATTTCCAAAGATTAGCAATGATACGAAGAGAAAAAAAAAAGCAGCCAAACTTAGCTGTCTGACACCCTGAGTAATGTGTTACTTCCAGTTCAAGTATATGCACTCAAAACTTTGGAGCATTCTACTGTATTTACTGATTCCTGCTCGTGAGCTACATCAGTTCTTGGTTTGATTCCATTTGTTGTAAAGAACTGAATATAGTAAGTTCTTTTCAAAATTTATGGAAGTGCATTTTCTGAGAACCACTTTATAATTGTCTGGAAAATATTATTTACCATCTCTTCTGTTATTTTCTCTCTAATGAGATTTATTACAAAGCTAATATCGTACGCAAAACGTACCAGTTCTGCTTGTTAAATGGTAACTGGAGGGTCATTCATGAATATAAGGAATAGGAGTGGACCCAAAATTGAACTCTGTGGGGCTCCCTTTGTAATTTCTTCCCAGTCGCTAAAATTGGTTTAATTCCCTTGTGGGAATCCATGAACAATTGCTAACATCATGTACGTTCTGTGTATAAAAAGTCCATTGCTCTGGGGTTTCTCTTGTCTGTTTGTGCAAGAAGGAGTAACACCTAGCAGCACGTGCTGGATTTTGATCGTAGCGTATCGAGATTTTAGTTTGCCTTTCCACGGCATTTCTGTTCGCGCGCTCCCGTTGGTCGCGATCTCACGCCTAATATAGAATAGATGGACTCAGGAAAACCGAACTCAACGCCATGCAAGATCTCAATAATAAAACTCAACTAGCGCCAGAGAGGATAGGCATTTTGTTCGATGGATCATGTAGCATCGTACAGCTATGTCACGTATCTCGGATAGGAAAATGGATTCATCTGCAGCAACAGAAGTACCACACGAATAGTGCTGTCTGGAGCAACATGGACATTCAGAACGGCGACCATAGTTGCGACTTCCCTAGAGGCAACAGCAGAGACAGGAGTGGCAACAGTAGCACTGGGCGTATGTTTGACACCACACACTCTTTTCAGCTGGCTCCGCATACAGCATGGCAATGGACGCGTAGGTGTGACCATGGGGAACACGCTCGTTGGTTGGTTGATTTGGGGAGGGAACCAAAGAGCGAGGCCAGTCCCATCGCATTAGGGAAGGACGGGGAAGGAAGTCGGCCGTGCCCTTCCAGAGGAACCAACCTGGCATTTGCCTGAAGCGATTTAAGGAAATCATGGAACACCTAAATCGGGATGGACGGACGCGGGTTTAAACCGTCGTCCTCCCGAATGCGAATCCAGGGCGCCAGCCACTATACCACCTCACTCGGTAGGAACACGATCGTTGTTCGATTGCGTCCACCATCGTTATGCAGATCCAGCACCTGACGTGATGGTGCAGCATAGGATTTTGGTAGAGTGGGCTACAGACTTGGTTGTTTTTTCAGGCGTGAAGTCAATTTTACAAAGAATTTATTGAACAGAAAATATTATTCTTAAAAACAGAGAAGTGATAATAAAACAGAAAGTAATTTACATCCCGATAGAGTTCTTGAAGGTTGGGCTCTACAATGCAGTAAAAACATAAATACCTTTAAAGCATTGAAACAAAATTCAAGTCTACTTCACCCCAGCAGATAGAATCGAGCCAATAAATAACAGCTTACAATAACAGCTCGAAATAGGTGCAACTGGCCACGAGAAAAAAAGGTAACTATGAAATTAACTTTTGCAATTAATGGCAGGATAATAATTTGGAATCCATAATCCCGATTTAATTAAGAATACTTAATTTAACACTCAACTAAATATATGCCTATGTCCACTATCGTCACCAACTAGTCACTTAAGGGCAGCAGCTACCATCAACCATCCGTGAGACCACCAACGCAAATTTCTCAATACAATTTATTGTATAATTTGACACACCAAAAGATCGCTCTCGCAGGAGAAAATAACAAGATTATTTTCAGTGGAATGGTGTAAACAAATTCAGTCACTCTCACAGCGTAAGGACTAGAACATCATCCTATGTACAACACAATATACAGAATCAGTCAGGATCACGGCATACGACGGCCTGTAACATTCCATGTACATTTTATTTATAAAATTGTCAAGCGACCAATAGTGTCAGGTATGTCAGCTATGAACACGCCTTACGTAAGTCTCTGTAAGTAGACTGTAGACATTTTTCGAAGTGTTCACCCATTTTTATAGTAGAGTAACATTATTACCTTTTATGATACTTTCTCCCTGTAATCGTCGGTGTAGACTTCTTACAATTAGAGTCCTTAATTCCTACAAGACTGTCTACTTTACGCAATCCAAAAAATAGTGCCTGGTCAGGCATTTGGAGACTATAATTTGTTGCTAAAGTTTCGTAAAAATGTAGAGTAGTCAATTTCACAGATATTCCTTTCCCTAACGATGAACAGGCCTTACTCAGCAAGGGGTTACAATCTGATGTTATTAAAGAGTTAAAAGGAAACGCACTTAATCAAATTGTAGCAGATGTCAAAATAGCTACTGAATGTGCGAAAATCAACGGTACCAGATAATAAATTCTGCTGTTAAAACCACAATTTTTTTTTAAAGGCGGAAAACATTAATATTGAAACAGGAAAGAAACTCAAACGCTAAAATCCCTGAATAAAAAGCTGCTTGACGAGAAAGCAACTGAAACAAAAGCCGACAAAAGTAATTCTGTCTGTCGTCATTATTCATGATGAGAACTATATAGCTGACACAGAAAACCTTTTTGCATTTAATAACATTGTATGAGTTAAAAAGATCCCAATCATATTATACACCATGGTACTTGCCTTCAGCAACTCGTAACATTTGCCGTACATTTTACTTCTCTCTAACTACCATACCTGTAGTATTACCTGTACTGTTAGGTAATTCAGATATGAACACAGTTTGTGTAATTTTATTTATGACTCAAGACACTTTTCGACGTATCCGCATATTTTGATCTTATAGTAACATTATTATCGATTATCATAACGTGTCTGCCTCTAATGGCTGTTGTAGACGGTATTGTTTGTCATCTTCAACTTTTATAGTCCTGTCTTCCTCAGTTGCGTGTAATATTACGGTATATTGATAATTTTTACTTTTGGACCGTCTGACAGCAACTGAATAAAACACAATTTTAGTGCCATACGCGTTTCGCCTTTATTTTCTGCAAGGCATCATCAGTGGCAGGTTGCGTGGACAATTTCTTAGATATTACGCTCCTGTTGCATTTTTGGTGTTGTTCCTCTTCTTATGAACGCCAATTTGCGGTTTTTTCCACATTCCACAGCACCATGCACTGAACGCTTGTTTTAAGGCGTATGGCACTAAAATTGTGTTTTATTCAGATGCTGTCAGACGGTCCATAAGTAAAAATTATCAATATACGGTATTGTTTGTATTTATGTGATATCACTGTAACTTAGATTACACCAAGCTGAATATTCATCCCTAGCTTACATCTCACGCGTTTTGAGATTTGAAGGCTGGCCGAAGTGGCCGTGCGGTTAAAGGCGCTGCAGTCTGGAACCGCAAGACCGCTACGGTCGCAGGTTCGAATCCTGCCTCGGGCATGGATGTTTGTGATGTCCTTAGGTTAGTTAGGTTTAACTAGTTCTAAGTTCTAGGGGACTAATGACCTCAGCAGTTGAGTCCCATAGTGCTCAGAGCCATTTGAACCATTTTTTGAGATTTGAAAATGGCAATTCAAATTTGCCAAATCTAGTCATCATTGTGCAAACAACTGCGACTTTGTCAAATAAAGTGCTCGCATAAGAAAATTTCAACATTTACAAGTACAATGACAGAGCGCCTGCTACAAGACCGATTATATACGAAAACAGTAACGATCCCACTCTTAGTGTGAAAAAGCTATAACATTATGTACCCTACGCGTCGTCCTTTCGTGCGTAGCATGATGTTACTGATTATCCAACACACTCAAGACACAGCCTCTACGCTTCACTGGATGCAACGGTACATCACTCGAGCAACCAAAATACTGTCCTCAACCACTCAAGCGTAAGTGTTCTTCTTGTGGTCTGGAAGCCTCCGTCTTCACCTACTCTAGAATCGTCATCCTCTCGCCCAGCACTAGGTACCAACGGCCCTATTGAGTGTTCCGTGTCAACACAGCGTCCATACCCCGCACTGACAATTACTAAGGTCCCATAGACAGCTCCTTAACGCGCCACCTTGGAGAAGGCTTGATCGTCCTGAGTACCCACCAACTGCCTCACCCTAAATAAGCTCCACGAATGTTGGCGGAAGCCGCCGAAGATTACCGACACTAAATGACAGCCGCGTCAGCTCACGTGCACACGGTTGGCACAGCTGCGAGAGCCACGCAGATTCCACGCGCCTCCACACACTTCCACACAGGCTGGGAATTTACGAGTACAATGCGAGCATGCGCGATGCGCTTCGCTTAGCACGAGACTGGGGCGAAATTTATGCAAATGGTGAATAACGAATACAAATATCAATTGCTATTCGTTATTCGTGAATAAAAAAATTAATCTAAACACTATTCACTTAAATGAGTAAAAACAAGTATTCGTCAGCCGGCCGGATGGCCGAGCGGTTAAAGGCGCTACAGTCTGTAACCGCACGACCGCTACGGTCGCAGGTTCGAATCCTGCCTCGGGGATGGATGTGTGTGATGTCCTTAGGTTAGTTAGGTTTAAGTAGTTCTAAGTTCTAGGGGACTTATGACCACAGCAGTTGAGTCCCATAGTACTCAGAGCCATTTTTTTGAGCTATTCGTCACCTGCGAAAAAAAAAGTATTAAGGATAACAGATAACTTTGAAATCTAATTTCATTTTCAGCTCCAATTCTTTGCCCTTCATTAAACGAACGCATTTTTCGTTCTTTTGTGTTAGTTTTCAGAACAACTCTTTGTCTGAAACATCTAATCAGATACGTTATTTGATTTTACGGAGATTTATCGTTCTGCATATGCAATTAGCTCTTGAAGTCGTCTTTAATCATGACTTCGGTGTATGACTTTCAGTTCATCAATTTCACTGTATTTTTTGGCAAATAATTCGTTGTGATTCCACTTTAACTTCACTTCTTAAATCGCATTCCTAATAAAATCTTCTTTTCACGTCATAATGTCATTCGAAACTAGTTACCCGATTTTTTTGACATTTCTCTGGCTGTGATATGTCTGAAGTTCGTTATAAGCCTCCCTTGGTCATGAACAGCAACAGAGGTGGAAAACGTGTTTTTAAATCGTGGAGAAGACTTTGGTGCAATAATTGCAATTGGTATAGAAAGGTGAGAAACCGTTTTACAAACGGTACTTTCACAATACAGAAGTTGCAAGCACGCTTCAAGATTACGAACTCCTTATGTACACGAACACAGTGTCTCTTCCGAAATTTTTGAATCTCATACCCATACGTAACTACACATACGGATGTAGGATCGAAAAACTATCCCATATTCTAACAGCAAGTTCACTCAGTGTTAACCCTACAACACTTTACATGGTTCTGGATGTCCATCTGCATTCTATAAACGTTTAAGGGGACTTTAGATTAAAAGTCTGGTGATGTTAATCGTTCTTGTTTGGTTCACACTTTTTGTAGTACTACAATCACGAACCGTGTAATCCTACTGAGAACACACGCATATCCGATGGTGTTAGCAATCTGAGAAAGGTTTTGAAAATTGACAGTTTTTGTCGGCTACATTCTCATTGTTGGCCGCTTACGTAGAGTTCTTGCGCCATGTTAGCAATGGGGATGGGAGACGCATTGACAGGTGCAAGAGGCAGATGAAGGGGGCCGAGTCGCTGGTGAAATAAGGCTGTAAGCAGGCAGGCAGGCAATCTGCGGCGGCCAATAGGAAAATGACGCGCACTGCAGCCCGCTGCGACAGCCAGCTGGCTCGACTCCGCGCTGCCTGTTGTCAGCGGGGTGTCTCGTGGAGAACTTAGGTGGCTGCCTTCAGTGTCCGTGCACTTGTCGAAGCATTCACACCTTCCTTGCATCCTGAAACAAATTTCATGATGACTTTAGATAGCCTGTAGGACGTGGGAGAATTTCCAGTTCTGGAGGGACTTAGAATAAGTTACAGTCATCTCTTTCGGGAACTTTATTTTGTAAAACGAATCATGCACATAATACGGCAGTTACAAATTAATTTCCAACATCTCAATATCTATTACGCGATGAAAAATACTCTGTTCTCCATTTCTTTGCCAGAGTGTATTCTATAAACAGACTAGTTCGGGACAGCCAGTTATTAAAGGTTCATTTATTGTTTGTTAAACTCCTTCCTCCGCAAGGACGCATTAAATTTACAGACATACCACATGCCTCATCTCCGACAATGGCACACGGCATCGGTACTCCCTTGTTTGATATGGGGCTTTGCTCCGATATTCATAAGTATTTACTAACGAGATTTTCATGCAAACTTAACTGCATAAAAATAGATGGGTCACTATATTTTCCCTATGCTCCAACATCTGTGTAAGTGAACTTATAATCCTCGGTGCATAAAGCAAGTAAAACGAAAGAAAAATAATTTTTGTAATTATAGTAAAGTATGTTTGTTATGCGAATAAAGGCTGAACATATTCCACGTCCATCTCTCTCGGGTGATCGGTCACTACCGACCGTCAGCTGGGACCCTATTCTATGTCGTTCATACCGATCGGTGCAGTAGATTAGTGTCGGCAGTGACGTCACTTTCGGTTCTTTATCCGAATTTACTGTTCAGTAAGCTTCTGAGACCTGTTACCTAACGGCCCTCTCGACGATTTTTCGAAACTTGTTCTGCAGCGGGCCCACTGAGGCAATGGTGATTCTCACGCTGACCTGTGGAAGGCGACCCCTGGCTAGGCATTTTATTTTTCCAACAGGGTGCTTCAGACAGTCCTGAGTTTTTTCCTGGCAGGTGGCTGTGTCTGTAAACCGCCCAGAGTACATGGGATGGGGGATGCAAATGCCATGTTGGTTACTGAAACATTCCTGCCGTTCTCTTGTGTTTAGATATTCCAATGAAAGTTTCTCAATAAGCGACGTTACGTAGCTCTTCAAAGAATAGAAAGTTTATATAATTTAAAAATCATAACGAGAAATAGCGTTCCAATGACCTTGGTGTAAGATTCCTTTCAAAAGACACAGAGGTGCAAACCAGTTGATAAATCTAAAATTTTGATTTTTAATCACGTTACATTCACCATTGTCTAAAATAATCGTTTTGGGAGCTGTATCAAGCCAGTAAGTATGTTGGCTGACGTCGCTGTTTGATGATGGGTGACTGATCAACCTAGAAAAATTCTTAAGGAAGAAATTATGTAAGATAAAAGGAATGATCGACAAATAAATGTCAGGGGGTTCCTGGCTTCACTTAGAGAACCGTTAACGAAAGAACACGAAGAGTGTTCGGTCATTTCATCATAGAATAATCCGCTTCCAACTCTTCTCAGTCGGTTCCTGAAAAATTCTCAAACAGAAATAAATTTATTTCATAATGTGGAGAAAAGAAATGTAAAAAAAAAATTATAAATGATTTACAGTCTGGAACCGCGTGACCGCTACGGTCGCAGGTTCGAATCCTGCCTCGGGCATGGATGTGTATGATGTCCTTAGGTTAGTTAAGTTTAAGTTAACTTCCATAGTGCTCAGAGCCATTTTAATTTTTTGAATAATGATTAACATGACTACGTGCAATTAATGACATCATTATTGGCCAGCAAGAAAGAGGTTACAAACTTAGGTTTTGTGAGGAAGAAACCACATCGGTGAAACATACGAATGTAGAACTACGTAAAATGAAGAGTAGTCTTTGCATTTCTTATCCGAGATATAACATAGGCATTTAACAGAGTTTCAGAAGCTCCCTTTCGAGTAAAAATGCCTCTGTGACTACAAGAAAACTGGTATGCTTATTTCCTACTAAAACAGAAAAATTTAAAAAACACACTCATAAAAATACTGTCTTTGGCTTGCTCACGGGATAGCTTTTAATATCACTTAGGAGAAATATTACTGTATTACCTGAGGCTGAAACTCAGTCCTGACATGACAAGTCCTACTCGTTTCTTTTAGGAAAACTCTCGTCTTTTGCAGCCAGCTCGTATGCTCTCACTTCTGCAGCTCCTTGCGGTAATAAAAGACAAGTGAAAAGAAGGCAATAAACAGGACAGGAACTGACGGACTGAACACGGTCTGCAACTACCAGGAGCCATAAGAGTACGGCTACATTAATCAAGGGGATGAGCATAGAGTATTCTGAACCATGCTGCGTTAAAACTGAAGACGCCACGTAACATCATACCCTGGTTGCGCATAAAACTGATGCCTATGAAGTTGCGATACGATTCACCTGTACCGCAAGTTCGTTAACGGCGTTTCAACTGCGTGGGTGTACTATTTTTCTTTTCGTTTCGCATGCTCATTGCGTGATGAGTCTCGTGCCCTAGGCGACGAGGTTCAAGCTAGTACCTATCTAAACAACCAGCACATACTCAAGCACATTCATATACGAGTCTCCTCACGTTCACTCGTATGTACTGGTACAATAGTATCTTTACTTGAGGAAGCATACAACGATACGGAGAACACAAGTAATTGCTATGATACACATTCATTTTAATTACTCTTATAATGTTCATTTAGATACACACACGTTGTTAGTCGTCTAGGTTCACGTACACTCAGTTCACTTTACAGTCAATTGCTCTGTCCACACTGTGACGCTACATCGCAAATAATTCACTCCATTTTAATATAGCTTTATATGTAGAATATTACGCTGAACATTAAGAATGACACATGTCAGAAATAAATGTGCAGTAAATCTCAGCAGTGAAATATCTTGCTTGATAGTTTAAGACAAAACCTACTATACAACAAAACTAACATAAATAATCACTGTCATACTAACAGTCTTTATTGAAGGAGTATTATGGAATGGTAAAAGCTGTCTTTCTGACAAAGTTATATTCTCATAAAAGAGAATAGTTCAAGTTCATCAAGGCACTGTTGGTCCAGATTATCCCATTGCTCAACGGCGATTCGGCGTAGATCCCTCAGAGTGGTTGGTGGGTCACGCCGTCCATAAACAGCCCTTTACAATCCAGAGACAGCTTTCCAGTTGAACTCATTAAAACTGTGTTAGTGTTATCCAGTTAGGCTTCATCAGGTGCCGTCCAAGAAGCTATTATAAAAACTTAGTACGAGTATTTATGTGTAATTATTGTACAATAATGTCTATTTATCATTTCGCTGTGTGGTGCCATATTTATGTTCTATATATTCCCTGTTTCCGCCCTTTTTATTGCTGATGAAAACCACACATTGCATGTTGTTCCACCATACAGCGAGACCTTCAGAGGTGGTGGTCCAGATTTCTGTACACACCGGTGCCTCTAATACCCAGTAGCACGTCCTCTTGTGCTGATACATGCTTGTATTCGTCGTGGCATACTCTCCACAAGTTCATCAAGGCACTGTTGGTCCAGATTATCCCACTGTTCAACGGCGATTCGGCGTAGATCCTTCAGAGTGGTTGGTGGGTCACGCCGTCCATAAACAGCCCTTTACAATCCATCTCAGGCATGTTCGATAGGGTTCATGACCGGAGAACATGCTGGACACTCTAGTCGATCGATGTCGTTATCCTGAAGGAAGTCATTCACAAGATGTGCACGATGGGGGCGCGAATTGTCGTCCATGATACGAATGCCTCGCCAATATGCTGCCGATATGGTTGCACTATCGGTCGGAGGATGTCATTCACGCATCGTACAGCCCTTACGGCTCCTTCAATAACCACCATCGGCGTACGTCGGCCCCGCATAATGCCACCCCAAAACGGCAGGGAACCTCCACATTGCTGCACTCGGTGGACAGTGTGTGTAAGGCATTCAGTCTGACCGGGTTGCCTCCAAACACGTTTCCGACGATTGCCTAGTTGAAGGCATATGCGACATTCACCGGTGAAGAGAACGTGATGCCAATCCTGAGCGGTCGATTTGACATGTTGTTGGGCCATTTGTACCGCGCTGCACGGTGTCGTGGTTGCAAAGATGGACCTCGCCATGGACGTCGGGAGTGAAGTTGCGCATCATGGAGCCTATTGCGCACAGTTGTAACACGACGTCCTGCGGCTGCAGGAAAATCATTATTCAACACGGTGGCGTTGCTGTCAGGGTTCCTCCGGGCCATAATCCGCAGGTAGCGCTCATTCATTGCAGTAGTAGCCCTTTGGCGATCTAAGCGAGGCATGTCATCGACAGTTCCTGTCTCTTTGTATCTCCCCCATGTCCAAACAACATCGTTTGGTTCACCCCGAGACGCCTTGACACTTCCCTTGTTGAGAGTTCTTACTGACACAATGCGGACGCAATCGAACCGCAGTATTGACCGTCTAGGCCTGGTTGAACTACAGACAACACGAGCCGTGTACCTTCTTCCTGGTGGAATGACTAGAACTGATCGGCTGTTGGACCCCCCTCCGTCTAATAGGCGCTGCTCATGCATGGTTGTTTACATCTTTGGCCGGTTTTAGTGACGTATCTGAACAGTCAAAGGGACTGTGTCTGTGATACAGTATCCAAAGTCAACGTCTATCTTCAGCAGTTCTAGGAACCACGGCGATGCGAAACTTTTTTTGATATGTATGTATATATAATTAACCTAGAGTAGTCAAATTTCTCGAACACATTTGTCTAAGTGAGGTATTTTCGTGTCTAACATAGCAAGATCGCACGTTAATGTAAGCAGAAGATAAAGCACTGAGAATGTGAAACGGTGTTGCAATAAAAACAGGTGTAACCGCCAGACTGTTGAATAAGAGCGTGGAAACGTGCTTGAATTGTGTTGTACAGATGCCGGATGTCAGTTTGTGGCGTGAAGTCCCACGGCTGTTGCACTTGGTCGGTCAACACAGGAGCGATTAATGCTGTTTGTGGATGACTCTGGAGTTGTCGACCAATGATGTCCCATATGTGCTCCAACGGCGACAGAGATGGTAATCGAGCAGGCCAAGACAACATGTAGACACTCTGCAGAGCACATTGGATTACAACAGTAGTATGTGGGCGAGCGTTATCCTCTTGGAAACAACCCCTGGAATGCTGTTTGCCGCGCGGGATTAGCCGAGCGATCTAAGGCGCTACAGTCATGGACTGTGCAGCTAGTCCCGGCTGAGGTTCGAGTGCTCCCTCGGGCATGGGGGTGTGTGTGTTTGTCCTTAGGATAATTTAGGTTAAGTAGTGTGTACGCTTAGGGACTGATGACCTTAGCAGTCAAGTCTCATAGGATTTCACACACATCTTGAGTGGTGAGCAGACACATTGATTGCAGCCCCCCAACTGACCTCCTTCTAGCCAGCAACAGCTTTCAACAGAAAACATCTCAGACCACCACCCTGCCCTTCAGTGAGCTCTCGCTTGACACCACTGAAGTCGCAATTGGCAGTGGTTTGGTTGGTATACTAATGCGCGCTACAGAGCTCCCCTCTCGGCTCTGTAGTTGAAGTAATCGATTTGTAACAATTCGTTGTGCCACTGTGGTGTCAACTGCTGCTCAAATTTGTGCTGCAGATCCATTGTGATGCGCCAGAGTCGTACGCGAAAGACGATGGTCTGCCCTCTCGGTAGTGCCAAGTGACAGTATGGAGCCGAGTCTTCTTGCGACTGTACATTCTCGTGACCACTACCGCCAGCAATCATGTGCAGTGCTACATACTGTCAAGTCTTCTGCACTATAAATGAAGGAACATTTAGCTTCTCGCAGTCCTATTACACGACCTCGTTCAAATTCAGTGAGATGATAACGGCGTCTTTCTCATCTTAAAGACATTCTTGACTAACATCAACTTGCCATATCCAACCTCAAAGGTAACTAACGCTTGCGGGCGTTACAGTATATATTTAAATCCATCCTGATTTGCATACTAATAGTAGCGCTTCTAGCGACACACTTATTCTAATAGATATCATCTTTCAGATGAAGAAACACGCCTGCCAACTTTCGTTTACGTAGCACAACTCTTCCTTGGTGTTGCAGTCTTTTTCGTCCATATATACACATTTGAAAGCTTGCGTATACTGCCACCTTGAATTCAAACTATGGTAGGGGGTTTGCATCTTGCTGCTGTGGATCAAATTCGAATGGCTCTGAGCACTATGGGACTTAACATCTGTGGTCATCAGTCCCCTAGAACATAGAACTACTTAAACCTAACTAACCCAAGGACATCACACACATTCATGCCCGAGGCAGGATTCGAACCTGCGACCGTAGCGGTCACGCGGTTCCAGACTGAAGCGCCTAGAACCGCACGGCCACACCGGCCGGCTTGCTGCTGTGGTTTTTCGGTTCGATTGACTTCAACATCAAGTTCCTACATCCCAACATTATACAGCATGTTCGTGTGGGAATAGTTACATCTGCAGTCCTAAGGATTTAAAATTTTGAACTTTTCTTGTAATCTGATTATCTTCTCATTCGAAGATACGAATCTTTCACTGATCTGTCCACACGTACAGGGTATCTCATTTATCTTGACTACACCAAATGACATTTTGTCTAGAAATAAAATAAAAAATGTATCATTAAAACTTTGTTTAGCTTCCAGGTGATGTCCACCAGTTAGATTGTCTTTCTTGTAACTTTGTTCGTTACAAAGAAATAAACTGCAGCACATAATTCTTAAATAGCACCCAAAATTTTTTTTCCAAAAAGCCACTTACTCCCTTTTTGACATACTCAGAAACGTATCACACTGTAGTATTGAAGTAAAGATGACGTAATTACAAACATAACAAACAGTGGAGGTATTCTGGTTAACGTAACTCATCCACTTGCTGCATTTGACAGGGGACAAATGGAAACACAAGGAAATTACACATCGCTTATTTAGTCCCATTTATCCGTTTCACACAAAAAAGTAGCATTTCTACCTTCTCTACAGCTGGAGGTGGTTGACAGAATGATTTTTCTTGCGTTTCCATTTGTGTATAGTCAACTTTAGCAAACTGACAAGTCCCTTTAACCTGGGTACCTGTACTGTGAGAGGAGAGTCGAATTCGGTGTTCTGTTGCGTTTTTAATAACGTCATGTTTACGTGAATGTTACGCTGTGATACGTTTTTGAACAGGTCTCGAGGAGAGGAGACGATTACCGAATAAAAACTGCAAGTACAGGTTGCAACTAAAAAAGACGTGCTACTATTCATATTTTCCTGACCAACAAAGCTAGAAGCGAGGCAGTCATACTGGTTAATGTGGCCTGCTAGCTAAACAAATAGCTTTTACTGTTTTTCCGGACCACGTGTTATCTGCAGTGGTCACCCTGCACTGAATACCAAATTTTGGAAAAATATCAGTTGTCTGACGTTACTTCTACTTTCTATAAGTAACGTTAACATTGTGTTGTTAAATGTACCAAATCACACTGCATGATATTGTTAACAGAGCTTTGGGTTTGCGAGAAACAGTGGGAAATGCGTTTTGTAGCAGTTAATCGAGAATTCAGCGTCACGTGGAGGTAGCTATGTGTGTGTGTGTGTGTGTGTGTGTGTGTGTGTGTGTGTGTGTGTGTGTAAATCATTCATACTGACTCTGTGTCATCTGGAAATATCATAATTTTTAATCATGCCAGAGTTCTGCAAGGTCAACAGGAGAGCTTCTGTTAAGTTTGGAAGGTAGGAGACGAGGTACTGGCAGAAGTAAAGCTGTGAGGACGGAGGATGAGGCGTGGTTGGGTAGCTCAGATGGTAGAGCACTTGCCCGCGAAAGGCAAAGGTCCCGAGTTCAAGTATCGGTCCGGCCCACTGAAATAGTTCGATTCTTTGGGTGTCCAAGATCAACTGTTTACGATACTGTGGCCAAGTACAATGGTTTTGAGAACTCTGGGGAAGGTTCCGCTAACCCGGAGAGGAATCGCGTGTCACGAATTGCGGCAGTCATCGAAAAGACGGACGCTGATTCCGGAGGACCAGGGGAAATCGCTGAGGCAACTGGCGTCAGTACTGAATGTCAGCGAGCGAACAATACGTCGGACGACAGAGGAGGACTTCATACGATCCATTTCGTCTAAAACTGGCTCTCGGATAAGGTTGACATGCGCTGATCAAAGGAGTTATGGCCCTCGAATAGCCCGGATCTGAACTCTCTCGACTAGTATGTTGTGAGCGTAGTCAAAAGAGTTACCAATAAGACGAGGCACCCTAATGTCGCATTTATATGCACCGCCAACGAAGCAAGATTCGCGAATATGGAAAGAGTGCGTGCGGTCGCTTCAGGACAAGATAATAAATAATCGTGTGACTAGCGGCTCCCGTCGGGTAGACCGTTCGCCGGGTGGAAGTCTTTCGATCTGACGCCACTTCGGCGACTTGCGCGTCGATGGGGATGAAATGATGATGATTAGGACAACACAGCACCCAGTCCCTGAGCGGAGAAAATCTCCGATCCAGCCGAGAATCGAACCCGTGCCCCTAGGATTAACATTCCGTCGCCCTGACCACTCAGCTACCGGGGGCACACTGAGGACAAGATTAGAGGCGGTCATTGCTGCTGAAGGGGGTTGCATCGATTAATGTTACTCTTGAAAGATACCACTGCCTATTTATAAAAGGATTTTCATTTTAATTTGTATTTTGTAAAATTGCTTTTTTAGAAAAAGTTTCATTAGTCCAGATTTAAGCTCCGCACACAGTATACTGAAGTCAGCCCGCTCTCTGATGGTCCACGTGTTATTATAAAAGACAACAAGTGGTTGTTAATATGGTATGTGATCGCCGTGGACAACAATGTATGCTCAGCAACGTGCTCCCATGCTGGCCAGAAGGTTGATAATGTGCTCTTGTGGCAGGGCGTTTCATTCATCCAGCAGCGCCTTTGGACGGTCGTTGGTGTATGAGGACGTGCTGCAATATGTTGTCCAGTGCATCCCACACGTGCTCAGTGGAGTTGGTGGAACTGTCGCATCAGCCCGTTCTCCCAATGCCCTCTCCTTAAAGATTTCCTCTACCTGAGCTGTTCGATGCGGTCCCGCGCTGTCATCTCTAAAAGTAAAGTCGGGACCATATGCTACCCTGAAAAGAAGCACTTGGGGAAGGAGTCTTGTTGACCGGTGAGTGTACCGTATTCAAAGATTTGAAGGTCAGTACGCCCATGCAACATCATGCCTTCCCACGCCATAACACCTGCACCACCAAAATAATCAGTTGTGCAAGGTTCCTGGATGCATTACGTGTTACCACCCCTCGCCGTATGAAGGAGCGTCCAGGCTGAACCCGCTCTCATTCGTGAGAAGCACACGATTCCACTCCTCGCTGGTGCAGTTCTAGGCACCATCAAAAATGGTGTAGACGATGTGCCATTGTCAAAGGAACACAGTGTACAGGTCGCCGGGCGAAGACACAATACCCATGCAGTCGCCGTCGCACTGCCGAGCTTTAGACTGTGTGCCTTGCAGTTTTGTTTAGTGTGCTTGCAGTTGCACCCGCTGTTTCACGTGGGACTCTTCTTGAACGTTGCACAACGCAGCGGTCACCTGCTGCAGCGGTTAACCGTGCTCGACCGCCTCATTTCTTTCGGGCAGCAGTGCCTTAGCTTCGGAGTGCACTCCATGTGAAATAATGCATGTGAAACAATGCTGTAAACTGCACTACTGGCCATTAAAATTGCTACACCACGAAGATGACGTGCTACAGGCGCGAAATTTAACCGACAGGAAGAAGCTGCTGTGATATGCAAATGATTAGCTTTTCAGAGCATTCACACAAGGTTGGCGCCGGTGGCGACACCTTCAACGTGCTGACATGAGGAAAGTTTCCAAACGATTTCTCATACACAAACAGCAGTTGACCGGCGTTACCTGGTGAAACGTTGTTGTGATGCCTCGCGATTGCGGATTATCGTATCGCGACACTGCTGCTCGCATTGGTCAATATCCAATGACTATTAGCATAATATGGAATCCGTGGGTGCAGGAGCGTAATACGGAACGCCGTGCTGGATCCCAACGGCCTCATATCACTAGCAGTCGACATGACAGGCATCTTATCCGCATGGCTGTAACGGATCGTGCAGCCACGTCTCGATCCCTAGGTCAACAGATGGGGACGTTTGCAAGACAACAACCATCTGCACGAACAGTTCGACGACGTTTGCAGCAGCATGGACTATCAGCTCGGAGATCCTGGCTGCGGCTACCGTTGACGCTGCATCACAGACAGGAGCGTCTGCGATGGTGTACTCAACGGCGAACCTGGGTGCACGAATGGCAAAACGTCATTTTTTCGGATGAATCCAGGTTCTGATGGTCGCATCCGTGTTTGGCGACATCAGGGTGAACGCACATTGGAAGCGTGTATTCGTCATCGCCATACTGGCGTATCACCCGGCGTGATGGTATGGGGTGCCATTGGTTACACGTCTCGGTCACCTCTTGTTCGCATTGACGGCACTTTGAACAGTGGACGTTACATTTCAGATGTGTTGCGACCCGTGGCTCTACCCTTCATTCGATCCCTGCGAAACCCTACATTTCAGCAGGATAATGCACGACCACATGTTGCAGGTTCTGTACGGGCCTTTCTCAATACAGAAATGTTCGACTGCTGGCCTGGCCAGCACATTCTCCGGATCTCTCACAACTGTAAACGTCTAGTCAATGGTGGCCGAGCAACTGGCTCGTCACAATACGCTAGTCACTACTCTTGATGAACTGTGGTATCGTGTTGAAGCTGCGTGTGCAACTGTACATGTACACGCCATCCAAGCTCTGTTTGACTCAATGCCCAGGCGTATCAAGGCCATTATTACGGCCAGAGGCGGTTGTTCTGGGTACTGATTTCTCAGGATCGATGCACCCAAATTGCGTGAAAATGTAGTCACATGTCAGTTCTAGTATAATCTATTTTTTCAATGAATACCCGTTTATCATCTGCATTTCTTCTTGGTGTAGCAATTTTATTCGCCTGTTGTGTATAACAAAGTCCACAATTCGTCCTTCTTCCAGTTTCCGGGTGATTCTTCCCTGTGAAGTCATCCAGATGTTGTCTCCGGGCAGTGATTTAATGAAGAACACCACCACATTGTGTCTATCTAAACGCTCGGTGTTTGACACACACTGCTTTTTCCAGTGCCTTCAACGGTCTTCTGTTCTGGGGCCAGCCCCATTTGGCGCTATAGTCTCGCTGACCTCACGTCATATGGCGTCCAACTGTCTGTCTACGCCTGGCATTTCTCTGACAACATGATCCTGCACTTTCATTCATTTCCATTGGGTAGTTAACATGTTATGTTACTCCTCCTGTCTCGTCCTTAAGCTTTGCAAATCAGTGCTCTAGTGATTTTAGGTTATATCTATGGGAAAATGAAGAACTGCAATTTCCCAGACGAGTCTTGCCTCCAGCGCGCCTGCAGTACACATTAACACATAATACGACTTGAACTTTAGCTTTCTCCGTAAAATTACACTGAAACGTTTGTCGGTGCTATAGAGCTGCAGCAACTAATAATGCCCTTTAATTTCAAAATTAGAGAAGAGCACTTTCAACAAATAACTAAAAAGACGTATCTTCCGTAGCCATATTTAGGGGAAATTCTTCTGTCGTTGTCTAATTGTTAACGGTCCGTCAAAAGTCTTCGTGTAAATTCTAGTTAAATATTGGCTTCCATTTTCATAACAGTAGCACTCGAAATGCAAAAGGAATACATTGTCTGAAACACTGCGTCACCAGAGTATGTTGCCAAACAGGTGCTACTACGTCAATAAAACCTTTTCGGTTTACGAGATGCATCACTTCCAATAAAACACTCGAGTTTTCGATAGCTGTCTCCGCTATCATCGTCAGGAGTTAAAATCAACCAGTCACTTATTTTAACTGCTTGTGATTACGGCCGGGACAACTATCGAAAGCTCGAGTGTTTTATTCGAAGTGAAGCGGCTTGTAAAATGAGAAGATTTTATTAAAGCAAGCAAGCCACCCCGAAAGACTTCGAGGCCACGGATACCATTACAATTCGCCCTTTATGGCGCTCTTCCATAGACATAGGTACAGAACAATTGCGAAATGCTTGCTAAGACAGAACGAACTCTTCACCGAGGGGGTGAATCATATACTATGAAGAGTGCTGTATACAATAAAAATAAGAACTATCCTCTGGTGTGCATTTTGTGATACTTAAAAGAGTTCTGCGTGGCTGCCAGAATAGTCTAGATACCTCCATTTTCATAATAATTACTTAAATGTAAGGTTTTCTTATAAGCGACAATTTAGTTGAAATTGTGTGTTTTTGTGAGTAGAAAAATTTAAGAGCAAAGAAGGTAGTAACAGATGTCCTGAATAATCACGAATTAAAAATCAAAGATTCCAAAATATGACACGTGTAAAACATTGCTTATGTTTCGTAATATTGTATTATTGTATCAAACGAAATGGATATTCGTGAAGTTAACTACATTTTCGTGACAGGAAGATGGCTGTTTATCTAATGAATTATAATCTGCTGTCAGCAACTCGTTGTCTTGGGTTAGCATTGCTGACTTCGATCACGGGGCGCACGGTTTGATTTCCCTGCCGGATCGGAGATTAACTCTGCTCGGGACTGGGTATGTGCATTGTCCTCATCTTCATATCGTCATCCTTGACGCTGAAGTGGTGTCAAATAAAAAGAATTGCACTAGGCGGCTGAACTCCGCAGAAGGGGACTCATGTCTTACACACATTTTATTAGAGTGTGGCGCAAATTTAATAATATTTAAATAATATTTGTTACTTGACTGACTTCTTGATTGTATGTTACGTTATTTTCGGATACTCTCTTACTTCAAAATTATGTTCCTATTCACTTCTCGAGTGTTTCAAGGTGAAATTGCGAGAGTGACCGTCTTCCGGGATCTTATATAATCAAGCTGTAACTTGCGTAAACATATCTGTCTTTTATAAACAAATAAGGAGAATGTGTAATTTTCCTTCTTTATCTCTCTCTCTCTATATCTGTGTGTGTGTAGTGTAGAGTTTAGGTGTGCGAAACTAGTTATTGAAAAATGTGGTTACTGGAGCCCTGTACTGCGCAGTCGAGTGCACAGTGGTGTGTCGCCTGACGTCACAATGGACACATTTAAACATCTCAAAAATATGTCAACATAAAACCACTGAAACTCACACATCAAATGAATAACTATATTTTGTCCGAATAAATTGTCCGAACTGTTTTAATTCTAGTCCATTGCACATTGCGAAACCAAACCCAGAATTCGAAAAATGTGTCACACACGGATATATCGCTGTTCAGTGATATGTGCTTTGTATAGCAAGAAAATAACTTCCAAACTGATTGTGAGCTATCTGATACAAAAACTGATTAACTGCGAAGTGACATTACGTATGGTGTTAACTGCAGTCGTATGGCCAGTACCCTGATCTATTCTTGCACTTACCTAGGTACAGCAAAATTTTTGTCTCGAATGTGGACCACACCAAGCACCGCCACAGCAAAGCTAAACAAAAATGTTCAGCTAAAAATTACATTCGAAAGTGTATACATCGTTTCGTGGAATGCGGATACAAGCAACGTATTCTTGCATGAGAACAGTTCTGGGTGCCAATCTTCTGCAAATGATTTTTATGAAACAATTTTTCAGCAAAGAATTACTTTATAGCTTGACCTTCAAGATCGTGAACAATACTGAATTTATAAAAAATTGCTGGTCTTTTCAAGAGGATGATTATTCAAAAATTTTAGTTTACACAAAGATTACCTACCCAAAATGATTTGTATTCTTTAGAAAAAAAATGTACAGTGTATATCGTGGAGCAGAACAAACTTCACTATCTGTGAGCAGCCCATTAGATATGTTTCAACTAAATTTCGGTAAGACAATTAATTTTGCAACACAGTGCTGTCTACATGCAAGTATGCAAAGCTGCGAATCTGCCTTGAATCATAGTTTTTCACAACTCTTTTCAAAATCCATACATTCTCTCATAATCGTCTTATTCAACCGTTTCCAGCAAATTTGTATTTAACGTCTAACAGCTCAATTCCAGATAAAAATATCGTAACGATTCAGTTCAATGCTTCTTGCCCAACACACCTCGGCTAATAATAATGCTCTCTCTGTGAGCGCCTTTAGGCAGAGACTGTGTAACAACACAACCAAAGATCGCGGATCAAAATGGCTTCCTCTCAGATGTTTGCATATCGGTATATGAAAGTAAGAAGTTAACAGTTCTGTAATGACCAAGACGACATTCTCATATAAGGAATATAGTCGTTGAAAATGCTCTAATGTACCTCAAAAATTCATAAAAGTCGTGTATCACACATGTTACAACTGAGATGGCATCAAAAACTTCACTACTGAATACGGTATTGAGTGATTCATTTTGTCTAACTGGCCTAAACATTGGCATACAATCAAGAATCCTCAAAAATGATGGCGAAACGCTTCTGACATAACGAAAAAAAGGATTCTGAGTTGCACATAGGCATAACCTAAATATCGCTAATGTAAAATTCTCAACTTAGCACTATTCAGGAAGGCAAAAACTGCACACTGAGAATACTATTATTGCTCTGGATAAGAAACAAAACAATCAAATTAGCGTCAACACATTTTGAAAGCGAAATCACCTTTCTGTTACAGTAGCCGTTACTCCCTGAATTCAATTGTCACTGGAACAACCTACAGAACCCGTAAATTAGCGACTGTACAAAAAAAAGAAAATAAAAAAAGTCTTTGGGGATGTGAATGTAACGAGAACAGTTGTGTGTCGAAACGTTTCGGCGTGGCTTGTCCCTCTTCGGGACAACGGCTGCTCGACTAATCGCAGTCAAATGCTCTTTCAGAACGCGCCTCCATTGTTAAACTTTTGTCACGCCACACGGCCGGTCGGTAAGTGAGAATCTTTCGGTCCCACACTGATTTTCCCAGGGTCCCACTAATGGCATCCCAGTTTCCTGGACTCCTGCCGTCCTTTCTCACGTACTTCTGGAGAGCCTCGTTGTTTGCCAATGAGCAGTCCGCGAAATGTCTTTTGAAACGCAAACACAAGCCCGCGACAAAGGAAGAAAGGTGAGGAGCACCATTTTTACTGGCTACAGAACCGATATTATTCTTCTGCTGAGGTCGTTAATCTCTGTTCGTGACGGAAGAAATCTCAACAAACATCTCTTCTTTTCTGTTTAATTTACTAGCTAATCATGAGTGGAGGAGACTATTTTTATGTAGTTGTGATGTATTCGGCGTACGCCGTTATTCTGACACTACCGTTAGGAGTCTTCTTTTTTACAGTGATTTGCCGTCTAACAATACTGTTGGATTTTATCGTTCTGCTGATAATTTGATCTCTTCCTGACCCCATTACGTCACCTTTGGCTGCCCTTGTAGTTTGCCTTATCATAATCTTGTCTGGGAAAAGTAATTCCGAAGTAATTTTGGCTTTCGTATCTTCATACTCAAAATGACGCTTAGTGATTTGAAACTAACGTTTCTATTAATCGATATGACACAATTAAAACTTTTTTGACCAAATGGGTTTTTGTCTGAACTTCCTTATTCAAACGAAGAGCGTAAAATGAGCAAATGTGGTATCAAATGGACCAGCCTGAGTTCCAGCTTTGCGAAAAAACTTAATTTCTTTCGAGTAGTCACTATAATTACTAGAAACGTAATTAGCGATTTGAGGGAAAATTACACAATGACATATTCTCAGGATTTCCATAGCCAAAGAAAAGGTAGAGGACGGACAACTGAAGTATCAAACTGACCAGAGTGAGCTCTAGTTTTGCAATTAAAAGTTTAATCATAGTCAGGACAATTAGAAAACATAATCTCTGATTTGAAAGGAAATCGAAACATTTCACCAACAGCTGCTACCAGCTATATAAAACTAAGCGTGAATGATTCAACTATTCAAGGCCTAGCTACTTTGCTGTGTATAAAAAGTGACATTGCTCTGATATTTAACTGTCAAAATGGTTCCCTTCGAAGCAAGTACAAAATTCAGGACGTTTGGAGACCAGGAAAGTAAATGAGTTGTCAACAAGATCATGCATTCTGAACAAAACTTGAAAATTAAAAATAATTTGAGATATCGATCAGCATTTTGTGAAATGATTTGTCTAAAAGAAAGAAGTAAAACAGATTATAGAAACATTTGATGCGCATTTGAGTGGTGCTCGAAATCATGTACAGAAAAGGTGTTAAACGTTTCCCCCATCTGCTTTAAATTTATTTCCTAATCTGTTTTATTTATTACTTTTAAACAAATCATTTTGGTTAACATTTGACAGACGTTTTTCATATTTTTTCCAAAGCTTTTTCCCTGACCAGCTCCCTAGAATGAATACCATTGCCAAGTATATTAATGTAGAACATAATCGTTGTCGAAAGCTCAATATCAAGAGTGACTTTACTGATCAGGGTAAACAACGACGATGATTGTTGACATACTCATGCTTGTTGGTGTGATATTTCCCTCGTAAGAAAAACAGGCAAAAACAGCATCTCAACAGTTACAGGAAATGCATGTTGTCTTTGATATTCTACCTGTAGTGGGAAGCACAATAATATCAGAACCTTAAAAGATGCCAATCATGACTCTTAAGACATCGGCTGCAGGGATATAATGGATTGATCTGTGGAGATCATCTGGACATTGTTTTCTCTCTGGAACACGAGTTGTTGCACAACTTACTTTATTAGCAAGGCTCTTATATTGAAAGTGATCGCGTACATTGAAAAGTCTACAAATATAAACTCGTAATAAAAACTGTTGATATTCGGAGCGAAGTTCGCTGTAGTTGTGGTTATCTTGTATATTGTTGATTCTAGTAGAGAACAGAAAGAAAACTCATAGCAGAGTACAAATGAAGAGGTAATGGATACATATCCTCATATGCAAATTTCACTGCATATTTCGTTTAAAGCTTGCTTGGTAAAAAAGTTCAATTTTCGTGCAAAAAACAAGCAACAGAGACGATAAGCCAAGAAACAATCTAACGACCAGCTACAGTTTCAGAGGATACAGTGGAATATTGAAATGAATTTTTCGGTTAGAAAACAAGAATAAGATATATCGTCCAAGGAACGGAGACATAATGAGAATATAAGATTATGCCTTACAGGTGAGCTGTAACTCTTATGCCATGTGATGCATCCACTGAAAATAGAAATAGAAAAATGGACATACTCTCCTGGCAATAATTACAGGGATTTGGTAATTATATGTATCCATCGAGAGTGATCAGCAAATATTAGTACTTAATTCCATTCATCATGATCGATGTTTCTGGAGAGCCTACAACTGTGTAATTCATTATTTAAATGTCCGCCCCCGGTAACTGAGTGGTCATCGTGACAGAATGTCAATCCTAAGGGCCCAGGTTCGATTCCCTGCTGGATCGGAGATTTTCTCCGCTCAGGGACTGGGTGTTGCGTTGTCCTAAACATCATCATTTCATCCCCATCGGCGCGCAAGGTGCCGGAGTGGCGTCAAATCGAAAGACTTGCACCAGGCGAACGGTCTGCCCGACGGTACGCCCTAGTCACATGACATTTCCATTTCTCATTATTTAAATAATTATTTTTGTGATGTTTGCATCTCTGATATCCCGCCTCCGTTCCATTGTGGTCTTTCTGAAGTAATTCTGAAATTGGAAATTCGGACAAATAAATCTTAGAGTGTTCTTATGTGCTAATGTTAGAGTTAACATTTTTGCTTCCCTACTTACTGGTATTGTGCCTTCTCCATTACACAGAACTTCACAGACACGCAGTTACTTACACTATTTGTTTTTGTAATGAAAAAATTCTACAGAGATACTGTGACAGCATGGTTCCATGAAGAGTTTGTATGCAGTCAGAGGTGTTACTTTTTCTGAGGGTTACTTTTATTTATTTACATAAAGTTGTTAGCATGTATTCCTCAGGCTCTGCAGTATAGTATATATTTCTTTAGACATTTTATGTGTATTATACCAGAATGCTGCTATTTTTTAAAGTTTTATTGAAGAGTTGTACAGTTAGTCAATAAGCTTATTTCGTCTGCATTTCCATTTTTAAGTGATCTGCAGTTATATAGTGCTAATAGAATATACAATTTTTACTTGTTTATGTGATTGGTTTTGGAACATTGCCTCAAGTACTTACTTCCATATCTCATCGTTGATGTTGCAGCTGTCAAATATATCTGTGTACTGTATTTGTATTGCAGACTGCAGTTGGTTTTGGTTATGTATACTTTTTATCAACAGTAAATCTTATTCTCGGGCTTTTTGTTTTCTATAATTTTGACAGCCTTACTTGACAGAAGTCAGCTATATTGTATGGTTAGATACTTATATCTTTTGTCTATAGAATTGTGTGGTGGCTATAGATTCTTTGTATAGGTTTGTGTGAGTAGCCTTTACTTATCATGTTATCATTCTGACGAAATTTTCAATAAAATTTTTGGGTTTTAGTTCAGTCTGTTCTTTTAGGATTTTATCTGGTTATTTTCGTATGTGTGTGTGTGTGTGTGTGTGTGTGTGTGTGTGTGTGTGTGTGTGTGTGTGTGTTTCTATCTTTTCTCAAAGGGTCATTATTGCGCCTTTAGGTATTATATGTAGGATTTTCATTGAGTGGACGATCTGCTTTAATTTATGGTGTTCTGTTTTCAAATGTCTGAAAAATGTGGAAGGATTTGTGTTGCCCTTTATGGCGAGAAGATTTCATTCTGTTTAGCCTATATAGAATATTGATTTTATACATACCTGGGCACATGTATATTGGTGGTTTTGTTTTACTGGGATGTATTTGTGCTTTTATGTTGTGTACAGTATGGTATGCAAATCTCACTGAAGTATTTTTTTATTATTAATTTAATTCATCTGATCTATCTACCAAGTATCTTTGTGGTATATATGCGATTCTCTGTTTTGTTGGTCTTCCTTGTCTTAGTTTTATGTCAGCAAGGCTCTGGGTATGTGGGATTTTTATACTCTTTGTATACTTGTTTTGTTGTGCTATGTGTTTGAGACTTTGAAGTTCTTTCCATGTAGCTGGTTGTTGTAATGGCAGGTTATGTAATCTGTAATCACTGTTCGAAAAAGAGCCTGTTTGTGTGTTTTTGGATGACAAATATTTGCATTAGTAATGTTATCTGAGTTTGTAGGTGTTCTGTAAATTACAAACTGATATGCATTGTTAATGCTTTTTATTGTTAGGTCAAGGAAGTTGATAGATTTATTGTATTCATGTTTTACTGAGATTTGATGTTAGGATGAAATGTTTAGTGTTGTATGTATCTGTCAACCTTAGAACCATCTATTAGTTGCAAATTGCCATCTACATATTGGAAATGGCACTTTGTTTTCTTAGTGCATGTTTTATTAGTGCTGAATAATTTTTGTTCTAAAGTGTTGAGAAGTACGTTAGCTATTGCCATTTTCTGCGTCCCACACTCCATTATTTTGTTTGCAAATTTCATTATTAAACTCAAAATAAGTTTGGTATAATACCACTTTTAGTAATTCAACAGTTTCTAATATTCCTGTAATGGGTGGCTTTCTATGTTGTAGTAGGCTGTTCTTGTTATATCCGTGGTTTCTTATGTCAGCATTGGTGTAGAGATCTGTGATATCCACAGCTTTGCATTTTCTGTTTTCTGGGAAGTGGATGTTTTTAAAGGTGTTTGCTAATTGCCTTGACCTTTTTGTTGCGAATTGTTGTTGATATCTGTAATACTGTGTAAGTAGATGATTCAGCCTGATGCTAATCAGGTTGGTTGGGTTACTTATACAATTCACTATCAGGCGAATTGGGATATAGGTTTTTATGGATCTTTGACTGTCCATAAAATTTAGGCGTTTGTGGGTCACTGCCATATATTTAGTTTTTCCAAGATCACTCACGTGTCCTACAATTTTTCACCATTTTTTCGATTAGTGCCACATATTTGTTCGCGGCTTTCATTAAATTTTTGTGATGTTGTTTGATTTGAAGTTATTATTTACCTTACTTGTGTAGTCAGTGTTATACAGTAAGACTAGACTATTTCCTTTGTCAGCTTTCAATGTATTGTTTAAGATAAGCTTTAAGTTTATGTTATTTAGTGTAGCAAGTTCTAACTTTATTTGGTGGCTATATTTGGTATGAGCTAACGTATTCTTTATAATTTGTGCAGTTTTTACTCTTATTTCATTTTATCTTCTGGCAGATAAGTCTGCCATATCAATAAATAACATTACTTGTGATTATGATGTGTTTTACTAAAGAGTTGTATGTTACATTTTATGTCCTTATATAGTAGTTATTGTTCTTTTGGATTGACGTTAATATCAGAAAGGTTTATAGTTCTTGTATGAAATTGAAAAATTCCTACAACTGCTTTTTCTGCTCTTGTTTCGGGATATTGTGCATATAGCTGATGTTGCGGGTTTCTTGTGTTACTCGTATTTGCTTATAGGTATAACATATGTATTTAACTATAAATTTAAATAATTGATCAAAAATTAGAGGACTAGTACTGCTAAGGTACAGGTGATGTATTTAAATCTCTTGATTTAAAACATTTTACCACGCTTGTTCTTTATTTCTGGCTTTGCAGCACATGATTCCTGTCTCGAATTATGGTGTTGTTATTTGGATAGAAACACATACCAAAATAGTTTATTTTTATGCACATTTTGTTGAATTTCACACTTTTGATTAATTTTGTCACCTTTAGACATAGGCATATTAATTGCAGAAAGTTCCCCTTAATATTTTATGACAATAATATCAGCATTTTGTATTCCTCAAGGCCTACAGTGTAGGAATATCCTGTAAATACAGTTTATGGGTTTTATGTATGTAGCAGGGCCCTGATATAATATAAATAAATCATTAAATTTATCTTACTTTATCGACTACTGAATTACCGACTACTTTTCTGTTTTATTGCGGACATTGAAAACTGTCGTTGGTGTAATGCACATATTTATGGAAATTACTACAATTATCATATGCAGGCGAAATGCTAGGAAAAAATAACCATTTCACTATCTACCTATTGGTAACTGAGAATCTTTTTGCCTTGCATTTTATGCTGTACAAAAATTTCCATTTCCTTCCTTAAATGCTATGTATGTGAAAAATAAATTTTATAACTGACAACTTATTGTGTATAATGTAATTCTGCTGAAATGTTAACACCTCAGACTTCATACAAGCTCTTTGTGCAACCATACTCTCATAATAATTCTATAGCAAATTTCGATTACAAAAACAAACAGTGAAAATGATGTTCTGTGTGCTTATGATATTATGTGTAATGGAGGAGGCACAATACTTGTAAGTAGCAAAACAAAAATACTATCTCTGACATTAACTTATTAGAAGATTGTAATGCTCATCTGTCTGATTTTCGAACTGCAGCATTGCCCCCCCCCCTCCCCCAAAAAGGAAAAAAGAACTGTAGTGCAAGGGAGATAGAAAATTACACAAGCAAACATTACAAAAAATATTTTTCTGAACAAAATGCACTTGGAAACAAGAACAAATCATCAATTGTGTTGCGTTAAGGATGAAAAATAAGTAATTGGGACAGTTTATGATTGTTTACATCATGTATATTAATATCTTTTCAAACGGTATTGACACATATTTCTACACGAACCTTAGATGTACTTTATGTCTGCGCCATGTGCAACTGGACATACCAGACACAGACAGAACAGAATTCGGACAGGTATATGACTGGTTCAGAGCTTATTTGACATTTCACCCTCACAACTGGCTGGTGTCGTCGAAGATGCGGTCTCCATTGATAATGGTTGGACTCACTTGATGACTTACAGGTACCAGAAGTAGACATCAATAAGCACACACTGGATGGAATTCCATCTGTGACGTTCCCAGGCATATAGTTAGATAATAAATTGGGGTCGTGTCAACATGTGGACAAGTTAACCAAGAGCCTTAGCTGTGCCTTCTTTGAAGATAGAAATCTCTCTTGTTGTGTTGCACTGCAGAAATGCTGACCAGCATATTTTGCGTATTTTTACTCACTTCTGCCTTGTGCTATTTAATTTGGGGTATTACACTTAAGGCTGATACTGTATTTTGTAAAGTTACATAAATGCTTGGTTGAAGTATTAGCTGCTCGCAAACCTTGGAGAGTGGTTGATTGATGCTGACGTGATGCAACCCGTGTCCCTAGTGCACGAGCAGGTCACGCCATTCATGCAATATCTTCCCTTTTCAAGAAAAAAACAACCACCTGTGCTCAATGAGGTAGAGTATTATTGTCCATCAGTAAGAAGTCTGGGGCCTCAGCAGCTGGCAACAACCGCACGTAAGGTTCCAAGCTCTCCTCACGATACGTGACAGCAGTTAAACTTTGCCTACCCTCTCGTACAATTTCAGGAAGAGGTGTTCGAACTGTCAACGTAAACCCTCGCCACACCATTAAGGATCCTATTCGATATAGGCGCTTTCCACAAAGTTTGGGTCCCGCAGTCGTTTTTCAGAACGATTCACTTCAAGCCATCAGGCCACATCAGTTTGGGACTCTCCTACTTCCATTCTTTCTCTGGCACTCCACTGCAGAGAGTCTGCTAGGCATCTTCTCTGTGCCATACTGCACCGTCTGTGACTGTATTTAGCAACCGTGGATGTGGGACTACCCGACAAAGACAACCATGTTTGATAGGTGCCCTGATGTCATCGTTGGCACGGTTGTCCGTTGAATGGAATGCCATCTTCCTGTGCAGAACACGATCGTACGGACATCGGTTGACAATTTGTTTGATTATATCGTGAATTAGACACAGGACAGGCAAACAGCGGTTTGATGCTTTAATTTTGGATACTAGTATATTTCAAAAGTAAACTTTGGTTTCGACGTGTGAGTTAAAATTAGCCCCAGTTTCTGTCTTCATTCATACAGAAGGAATAGTCTTTTAAATTCAGATGAATCTTTCAAAACACCTCTGTATGCACGCTATGTGGCCAAAAGTATCCAGATAGCTATTAGAGGATTTTAATATGGTGCGTGTTAAGCCTTCACCTTCATTGTGATGAGGAAACTTTCAGTGAAATGGCTAAATGTCCATGGAGGAATGGCAGCCCTTCCTTCGTCAGGTGCCGAGAGTAGAGAAGGTAGTGATCTTGGAAGTTCGGGTCTGCAGCGAAGTACACTTTCTGGTTCATACCAAAGATGCTCCATCTGTATGATAGTTCAATTCAGGAATGTTGTTATCATTAACCAGTGCCTCACAAATACTGCTTTGTGACAAGGGACACTTTCAAGCTGCTACAATCATAATTTCCGACATGTTACTCTTGTATTTGCAGTACACAATGGTCTAAAATGTGTTCACATTCTTCCGCATTTAGTGTTTTCTTAAACACAATAAAGGCGACGACACCCTAACCTTGATGAACACTGCCATACCTAAACATCACCTTCTCCTTACGTCACTGTTGGCACTAGGCATTCACCATGAAATGGTACAGTACCGCCCGACATTGAAAATAGGTACAACATTCTTCGTTATTCTTGTCAGAACAACATTTTATGTAATAATAACTCAATTTCGCTTAATACACCGAAGCTGGATACCAGTGTAAGAAAGAAGGACAATTTATTTATTTAATTGATCTCATGTGCACACCCACAAAATAAATCCCTACATCCAATTTGGTGAGACCTGTGAAATGAATGAATGTATGGTCGTCTGCTAACTGCAGATAGTGAATTTTCAATACTGATAAACTTTGAGACGGTCCTTTGGTCACCTTTGGTGGAACCAAAAAGATAAAATTTACCTGAGTTTTGAGCGCCTGAAATGTGGCTGACCAATACGGTAGCATGGTGCTCCCCCACCTCGGCGGAGGTGCGAGATGACCTGAAGAACGGCCATGTTTCAGCACTCTGGCGCTGGATCTTGTGTTGGTAAGACCTGTAGCAGGTGTGCTCTGTAAAGACAAAATAGCGGAGAGCATGGTATGCATGTGAAATACTTAAGAGTAATTTGGAATAATTATTTCTCTGTTTCAGGAACTTTTGGGGGGGGGGGAGAATTAAGTGACAGGCAGGTGATATTAAGGGGATCGCAGTAACCTTCGGAAGTGACCAACAGTCACAACGAAACCACGTGTAGCAATAAGTTGAAATACTTGCGAGTGCCAGTACTAAGTTGAAATACTAGTGAGTGCTAGTACTAAGTTGAAATACTTGCGAGTGCTAGTACTAAGTTGAAATACTTGCGAGTGCTAGTACTAAGTTGAAATACTAGTGAGTGCTAGTACTAAGTTGAAATACTTGCGAGTGCTAGTACTAAGTTGAAATACTTGCGAGTGCTAGTACTAAGTTGAAATACTAGTGAGTGCTAGTACTAAGTTGAAATACTAGTGAGTGTTAGTACTAGGTTGAAATACTTGCGAGTACTAGTACTAAGTTGAAATACTAGTGAGTGCTAGTACTAAGTTGAAATACTAGTGAGTGCTAGTACTAAGTTGAAATACTTGCGAGTGCTAGTACTAAGTTGAAATACTTGCGAGTGCTAGTATTAAGTTGAAATACTAGTGAGTGCTAGTACTAAGTTGAAATACTTGCGAGTGCTAGTATTAAGTTGAAATACTTGCGAGTGCTAGTACTAAGTTGAAATACTAGTGAGTGTTAGTACTAGGTTGAAATACTTGCGAGTACTAGTACTAAGTTGAAATACTAGTGAGTGCTAGTACTAAGTTGAAATACTTGCGAGTGCTAGTACTAAGTTGAAATACTTGCGAGTGCTAGTACTAAGTTGAAATACTAGTGAGTGCTAGTACTAAGTTGAAATACTTGCGAGTTCTAGTACTAAGTTGAATTACTTGCGAGTGCTAGTACTAAGTTGAAATACTAGTGAGTGCTAGTACTAAGTTGAAATACTTGCGAGTGCTAGTACTAAGTTGAAATACTTGCAAGTGCTAGTGCTAAGTTGAAATACTTGCGAGTGCTAGTACTAAGTTGAAATACCTGCGAGTGCCAGTACTAAGTTGAAATACTAGTGAGTGCTAGTACTAAGTTGAAATACTTGCGAGTGTTAGTACTAAGTTGAAATACTTGCGAGTGCTAGTACTAAGTTGAAATACTAGTGAGTACTAGTACTAAGTTGAAATACTTGCGAGTTCTAGTACTAAGTTGAAATACTTGCGAGTGCTAGTACTAAGTTGAAATACTAGTGAGTGCTAGTACCAAGTTGAAATACTTGCGAGTGCTAGTACTAAGTTGAAATACTTGCGAGTGGTAGTACTAAGTTGAAATACTAGTGAGTGCTAGTACTAAGTTGAAATACTTGCGAGTGCTAGTACTAAGTTGAAATACTAGTGAGTGCTAGTACTAAGTTGAAATACTTGCGGGTGCTAGTACTAAGTTGAAATACTAGTGAGTGCTAGTACTAAGTTGAAATACTTGCGAGTGCTAGTACTAAGTTGAAATACTTGCGAGTGCTAGTACTAAGTTGAAATACTAGTGAGTGCTAGTACTAAGTTGAAATACTTGCGAGTGCTAGTACTAAGTTGAAATACTTCCGAGTGCTAGTACTACACTCCTGGAAATTGAAATAAGAACACCGTGAATTCATTGTCCCAGGAAGGGGAAACTTTATTGACACATTCCTGGGGTCAGATACATCACATGATCACACTGACAGAACCACAGGCACATAGACACAGGCAACAGAGCATGCACAATGTCGCCACTAGTACAGTGTATATCCACCTTTCGCAGCAATGCAGGCTGCTATTCTCCCATGGAGACGATCGTAGAGATGCTGGATGTAGTCCTGTGGAACGGCTTGCCATGCCATTTCCACCTGGCGCCTCAGTTGGACCAGCGTTCGTGCTGGACGTACAGACCGCGTGAGACGACGCTTCATCCAGTCCCAAACATGCTCAATGGGGGACAGATCCGGAGATCTTGCTGGCCAGGGTAGTTGACTTACACCTTCTAGAGCACGTTGGGTGGCACGGGATACATGCGGACGTGCATTGTCCTGTTGGAACAGCAAGTTCCCTTGCCGGTCTAGGAATGGTAGAACGATGGGTTCGATGACGGTTTGGATGTGCCGTGCACTATTCAGTCTCCCCTCGACGATCACCAGTGGTGTACGGCCAGTGTAGGAGATCGCTCCCCACACCATGATGCCGGGTGTTGGCCCTGTGTGCCTCGGTCGTATGCAGTCCTGATTGTGGCGCTCACCTGCACGGCGCCAAACACGCATACGACCATCATTGGCACCAAGGCAGAAGCGACTCTCATCGCTGAAGACGACACGTCTCCATTCGTCCCTCCATTCACGCCTGTCGCGACACCATTGGAGGCGGGCTGCACGATGTTGGGGCGTGAGCGGAAGACGGCCTAACGGTGTGCGGGACCGTAGCCCAGCTTCATGGAGACGGTTGCGAATGGTCCTCGCCGATCCCCAAGGAGCAACAGTGTCCCTAATTTGCTGGGAAGTGGCGGTGCGGTCCCCTACGGCACTGCGTAGGATCCTACGGTCTTGGCGTGCATCCGTGCGTCGCTGCGGTCCGGTCCCAGGTCGACGGGCACGTGCACCTTCCGCCGACCACTGGCGACAACATCGATGTACTGTGGTGACCTCACGCCCCACGTGTTGAGCAATTCGGCGGTACGTCCACCCGGCCTCCCGCATGCCCACTATACGCCCTCGCTCAAAGTCCGTCAACTGCACATACGGTTCACGTCCACGTTGTCGCGGCATGCTACCAGTGTTAAAGACTGCGATGGAGCTCCGTATGCCACGGCAAACTGGCTGACACTGACGGCGGCGGTGCACAAATGCTGCGCAGCTAGCGCCATTCGACGGCCAACACCGCGGTTCCTGGTGTGTCTGCTGTGCCGTGCGTGTGATCATTGCTTGTACAGCCCTCTCGCAGTGTCCGGAGCAAGTATGGTGGGTCTGACACACCGGTGTCAATGTGTTCTTTTTTCCATTTCCAGGAGTGTAAGTTGAAATACTTGCGAGTGCTAGTACTAAGTTGAAATACTTCCAAGAGCTAAAGTTAAGCTGAATTACTGGCATTTGTACTATAAGTTGGGAATATTTAAGAAATGGCGGGTGCAGGACTTGAAATTAGAGACGAGCACTTCCACATGGTGACTACTGTGTGAGTCTGCATCTGTGTACGAGACAAAGGATAAAGAGAAGTACTCGTCCAAGGTATCAGTTGAGGACTCGCGTGTGTGAAGAATATGATCTTAGTATTACTTTGTGTGTTATATTTCCGTGTGACGCTAGATTCAAACTCTAACACTCTGAGCGAGAAGCAAGGTGAATTAGCCGTCTATCCAGCAATGCCACTTGGCTTGCGTTGCACAGGAAGACGTGCATATATCCTCCAGAGTTCTTAGTAGGAAAGAAAAGTTACGAAGTGAGATGAATACTAATTGAAGTGGGAAAGCTGAAAGTGAAGTGATTCTAACGTTGTGACTATTCTTTGTGTTGTATTCTATGTTGCCAGTGTGATGTATTTCATGTAATTTAGGTATGTGTGGTTTGCATGGGAGAGCAGCAAGATAGGTTCAGAGGCTGTTGGTTATGCATGTTCCTTTTTGTTCCGCTCGGTCTGGAGGAAATTTTCGTGATGATGGGTGTGAGAGTCGAAGTGTGAGATATAGCAAAAGATCCACCATCCTATCCAGAAAGTGCACTATAGCGTTACATAATAACGAGACCATAAGATAGAGAATCACGAATGTAAAGCCGTGCCCACTGGGTTGAGTTTCTCATGTTTAATTGTTGTATAAAATGTAATGGTGTGTTGAGGTTATCTTTGAATCATAATAGAATTTATCGGAATAAATAGACAGTGAAAAGAAAAAGATTGGCGGACTTGTTCTTCGAATAGTGTGTAGTCATGATACCCAGAATTTATAATGTGTGCGCCATTCATATTCAGTGCGATGGCCACGTGTTGACCAAAGCTGTTGGGTAAGAAAGAAAATGTGGTACTGCCAGAGTGTAGTGAACAATCAGAGTTGTGTAAATTCCTAATAGTCAGATGTGCATTATCCGTTTCCGTTGCGTAATATTCAAACAGGAGAATAATTTGTAGCTTAATTGTGGGTACTAGAGCTCATAATCAGTCATTGATGTTACTCGAGAAATAAGAATAAATCCACTCGCTTGGCAGATCACTCATCTTGCAGGCCTGACTGCTTGATGCCACAATATGAGCAATGCATGTGGGTGCCTCTCAACCAAAGCCAAATCTTTATGTGGGATTGCCACATCATAGAGAGTGATAAAGCTAAACTCCACCCCAACAGGCCATGAGGGCCCAACGGCACCGACCGGCAGCCGTGCCATCCTCAGCCCACAGACGTCACTGGATGCGGATATGGAGGGGCATGTGGCCAGCAGACTGCTCTCCCGGCCGCTTGACAGTTTCCGAGACCGGAGCCGCTGCTTCTCAATCAAGCAGCTCCTCAGTTTGTCTCACAAGAACTGAGTGCATCCCGATTGCCAACAGCGCTCGGCAGACCCATCCAAGTGCTAGCCCAGCCCAACAGCGCTTAGCGTCGGTGATCTGACGGAAACCGGTGTTAGCACTGCAGCATATAGAACGATGCGTGACTGCAAATCACTCGTTTCCGGTGATCCACTGTCCAGTGGCGTCGCTACCTCGAACGATGCTTGGCATTGACTTCAGAAATATCTAGCTTATGAGGACCTTCTCGGCCATTACACCTGATTCTTTCTAACTCCACATGCAGCCGTTGCGCTAGCTGAACTGCTGGTATCACTTTGGAACGTCCGATGATAGCTTCCGATGATTTAATTTAATTTTTTAGAACCACCCTCCACAGTGCTCGATGGTTCCTGTCTTTCAGCATATGAGATCGGTCTGATTTTGTTTCAGCTGTGGTTCTTCCTTCCTGTTCCCACTTCATAACCACATCTCCAGCAGCAGACTCAGGCAGGTTTAGAAAGGTTGAAATGACTCTGATGGATTTGTTACTCAGTTGTCATCCTATTATTAGCACTCGGTCGACGTCACTGAGCTCTCCTGATCAACCAGTTCTGCTGCCACTGCCTCTCTACTGACAACGCATTAACCCCTGTCTGCTTTTATAATGGAGGATCCGCCCTCTTCTGACATCTGGCGTCAATCCCGCAACACATAGGCGTGTACGGATGCATTTGATCGGATAATGTATACACTTCATTGAAAAATGCGTGACACAGCTAAACCGTAAATTTACTTTCAAAATCGTTTCTTAAGGAATTTACTTTATTTACTAGCGGTTCATCAAGAACCAACCTAGGTGAGCGTGGAAGTAATTGCCAGGAAGTAACTGATGGAACATCAAATTACTTTTAACAAATGTGAATTTTATTCCTAAAAGCTTTTTCAAAACGGATATAAAATTATAAGCAGAAAGCACCCTCGAAATATCAAGTTTCAATTTTATTTAGAGGCAGAAAGAACAATGTTAACAGTATGAGCCTTCAGGCTGAGAAGCTTGCCTGCTCCCTTTCAACACGGTTCAAATGGTTCAAATGGCTCTGAGCACTATGGGACTAAGCTGCTGTGGTCATAAGTCCCCTAGAACTTAGAACTACTTAAACCTAACTAACCTAAGGACATCCCACACATCCATGCCCGAGGCAGATTCGAACCTGCGACCGTAGCGGTCGTGCGGTTCCAGACTGTAGCGCCTTTAACCGCTCGGCCACTCCGGGCGGCTTTTCAACACGGCCGTAGTCACGACCGCTCACAACAACCTCTGAAAGAGTACAATGGTGCAAATCTGCAACACACCAGATTACTTTAAACAAAAAATTTTTAACGACTCACACGAACATGTAAACTATGCACCCCGTAAGAGGGATGGAAATGGTACAGCACTCAAATTATTTGCCACCGAAAGTGCAATTTGGTTTTTTTTAAGGGCTCTTGCGGTGGAAGGGTGGCAACCTTATAACCTAAAATGACTATTTAAATAAAACCCATAAAATGCAGTCTTACATAAAAATGTACAACATTCGTTAACACCGAATCCGACAAACATGACAGAGGCAACTATTAACGTATGGCAGATTGAGAGGCGTGGGGGGGGGGGGGGTGGTTACAAAACAACCCGAACGGCAGATTGCTCTAAACGTCCCCGATTCCACAAGGGAAAAACGGACCACCCAATTCACAAATAACCACCTTCCCGCGGGTGGACAAAGGGAGAAGAATGCTGGGACGACCCCAAAACAAAGCCACTGGTGATCTCACCAAGAAAACAAGTAGAATTTATCAAGCATATGGAACAACGTATCTTCAATCACTTAACTTCTAATAAACTACGATCTCTGGGGAAGACCTGGCGCAGCGCCTCCAACGCTCTCCCGATCCGTCCGCTGCCAGCCGCTTCAACGGACGCAGGAAGGCGCGCCGATCTCCCGTCTTACGGCGTCGCAGCTCGCCCCGGCCAGCCCGATGTCGCGGTTTCACTCCTGTTGCTCTCGTGTGAACCGCGAAGCCACTACCCCTTTCTATACGGCGCTGCCCGCTGGACTCACGCGGGGAGCTGACCTGCGCCGACGCTCAAGGCGGACAAGTCATCTAGTGTCTCAGTGCGCGACCGACCAACCGACCGATCCAACCGCCAATGACCGTTGGCCGAGCAACTCGAGCAGACTGGCGGCCTAACGCGCAGACTCAGATGTAGAAACTCAGCCCCGACCGGGCGACCACTAGCTGAGTTTTGTTACTGGAGGAGTGACAAGACTCTCATTTTCTGGCTTTAAAGTTTGATCCAAAATACAGACATACTAGCCCTCCGCGACAGACAGACACTAACTGCCACACAGATGCAAACGAGAGACAGACCAGCAACTGGTGACGCGAGACTGACCCAGCCTCACTCCCACCGACCCCATGCCGAGCTCATAGCGCCCCTTAAATGCACGTGAACAGGCAACCTTTCCGATTTCCCACCAGAGGGAGGCACCAAAGCTGCGATTACCACAACGGCGCCACCGCCAAAAACGGAGGGCGACTGCTTCACACAACGCACTGCGACGCGCTCCTCAAAACAGCAGTTTTTAACCACGGCTCGACAGCCTTGTATTTCATGTATTTATTGTTACTACTGATTTCGGTCACAATTATAATCTTGGTATGAAAGAATGAACGGTACTACCCCATGATACACAGATTGAGACATGGAAACACGCACATGCAGTAAAGAAAGATTTCGCTTTGGTTAATGCCTGGAGGACACTTCCTTCCATCATGCGTAGTGCCAGTAATATAGCATGGAGGAGGTAGTGTTAAGGTACCCCATGACACAGAGATTGAGACATGGAAACATGCACATGCAGTAAAGAAAGATTTTGCTTTGGTTAATGCCTGGAGGACACTTCCTTCCATCATGCGTAGTGCCAGTAATGTAGGATGGAGGAGGTGGTGTTAAGGTGTGGTACTGTTTTTCATGGTTAGGGCGTCGTCTTTTTTAAGGAAAGTTGGTAGACGTGCATCTACATCTGGAAGACTATGTCTTTTCTGTGGTGTCACCGCCAGACACCACACTTGCTAGGTGGTAGCTTTTAAATCGGCCGCGGTTCGGTAGTATACGTCGGACCCGCGTGTCGTCACTGTCAGTGATTGCAGACCGAGCGCCGCCACACGGCAGGTCTAGAGAGACGTCCTAGCACTCGCCCCAGTTGTACAGCAGACTTTGCCAGAGATGAATCAATGACAATACGCTCTCATTTGCCGAGACGATAGTTAGCATAGCCTTCAGCTACGTCATTTGCTACGACCTAGCAAGGCGCCATTACCAGTTTATATTGAGATTGTAATTATGTATCATCAAGAGCGATGTTCTCCAATTATGGATTCAAGCAACTCCGTACTTTATTTAGTAGACTCAACTCCTTTAAATGTTCCAGACCTCACGCCAGTCTGCGTGAGCTTAAACGCGTGCATTTCGGCCTCCTCTAGCAACACGGTGTTGGCTCTTCTGCCAACACATCATTTTCAAATTTCGCTGCTGTCCATAAGAGTGGCACTAGTAGTGTCGCTCTGAGAATGGAAATCAAGTCTTCCTTAAACACACGGTGTGACGGTTATGAAAGTTAGGTGCTTTGACACTGGACGTGGTGAGCTCGGTACAAGAGTGCCTTTAAGGCGACAAAGACGTCGGTATCATCACTCAATTAGTTTGACCGAGGTCGCGTAATAGGCCTTCGAGAGGCTGGATGTTCCTTCTGCGATAGTGCAGAAAGAGTTGGCAGGAACGTAGCCACTGCACCTGATTGCTGGCAGCAGTGTCACGAAAATGTACTGCTGCAAGAAGGTCGGGCTCCGGACGGTTACGTGGTACTACCGAGAGGGAAGATCATCGCTTACGGCGTATGGATCTGGCGTATCGTACTGCATCTGCAGCAGCAGTCTGAGTAGCAGTTGCCGCCACAGTGACGCAAAGAACTTTTTCAAACCGGTTACTTCAAGCATAGCTGCGAGCCAGTCACCCTGTGGCGTGCATTCCACTGAGCCCAAACGGCCACCATTTGCGAATTCAGAGGTGTCAAACGAGAATTCATTGGGGGGGGGGGGGCAGTGTGGAGGTCTGTTGTGTTTTCTAATGAAAGCTGATAACGTTTCGGTGCCAGTGAAGGCCGTGCATTGGGTAGAAGAAGGCCAGTCGAGGGCCTGCAAACAACCTGTATGCGTGTTAGATGCGCTGGAACTACACCTGCAGTCATTATCTGGAGTGCGATTTCGTACGACAGGAAGAGCACCCTGACTGCAAATCTGCACGTCAATCCGGTGATTCGACTTATTGTGTTGCCATTTTTAATCAGCATTCAGTGGCTTGGTTTTCATCAAGATAACGCTCGCCCACACTCCGCTGTTGTAACCCGACATGCTCTTCCGAAATGTCGCATTGGCTGTGTTGTATAGCTAGAGAAGGCCGAAATGCACGCTATAAGCTCACGCAGGATGGCGTGAGGTCTGAAACAGGATACGTTGAATGCTATAAAGAAAAGTACGTAGCTGCTGGAATACTTAACTTTAATCCATCATTTGTATACATCGTTCTTGATGAGACATGCTTCATACGATAACTATGAATTGCTATGGCGCCTTGCGAGGTCGTAGCCATTGACTTAGCTGAAGGCTATTCTAACTATCTTCTCTGCAAATAAACGAGGCTTCGTCAGTGTTGCATCGCTAGCTAAGTCGTCCGTACAACTGGGGCGAGTGCTAGTAAGTCTCTCGAGACCTGCCGTGTGGTGGCGCTCGGTCTGCGACCACTGACAGTGGCGACACGCGGGTCCGACATGTACTAATGGACCGCGGTCGATTTAAAGCTACCACCTAGCAAGTGTGGTGTCTGTCGGTGACACCACAGGCTGCTCAATCATCAGACCTGCATCCAGTCGATCACATATGGTACATCGTCAGACGATAGCTCCAGCGCCATCCACCACCAGCAGTAATCATCCCTGTGTTGATAACGCAAGTACGACAGGCATGGAACCCCGTGCCACATCTGACACCTGGCTCCTGTATAACAAAATGCAAGCATGTTTGCATGCTAGCATTCTCACTCTGGAGACTACACCGGTTATTAATGAATCAGCATTTCACGTTTGTGATGGCGCCGGCCGGAACGGCCTAACGGTTCTAGGCGCTACAGTCGGGAACCGCGCGACCGCTACGGTCGCAGGTTCGAATCCTGCCTCGGGCATGGATGTGTGTGATGTTCTTAGGTTAGTTAGGTTTAAGTAGTTCTAAGTTCTAGTTCTAGGGGATTGATGACCTCAGAAGTTGTCCCATAGTGCTCAGAGCCATTTGAACCATTTTGTGATGGCTTATCTCGCGGTTTCATAAACCTGTGATTTTGTAACGTTATTGACTTAAATATGTTACTTACAAAAAAGTAATCCCGAATTTCATTGCTCTACATTATTTCTTTGGTGTCGCTATTTATTTCCCCGTCAGTGTATATGAATTTTCGCTTCTCTACATGTGAGCATTTTGATATCTGAAGTTGTGACATCTGAGTAGTATCTTTCATTGTTTCGTTCTCTTTGTTGCTATTGAATATGCGTCAGATTCATATATACGAGTTGTTGCTTTGCTACGTGCGCATGGTACTATTTCTCAATTTGTGGGGCGTATGAGTAGTGTTGTTCAGTCTTGTATCCTCAGGTGTCGATTCATCACCAGAGATGGTAGTGATAATTGAATATTTTGTGTCATAGTTGACACTGTAGGGTGTTGTTCCATGGAAAGCAAGGAGAGGATGTTGTTTGGTGGTTGGTATCCTCTTTCTGTAACACAACTGCAAGCATGTATTAGCAGGGTCTTTATTTATAAGAACAAGAAGCTACTTTTCTTTAAGCAAGTAGTTGTGGTACTAGCTCCTCTGTAACAGTCGATGAGAGCCTCACTGCTGGTGAAATACAAGTCCCGCTATAAACACTACACTCCCATAGCCGGTAATGTGAACTGACAGACGCCAACTAGAACAGCAGCTGACTGTCTGCGACGGCCGGCCGTAGTGGCCGAGCGGTTCTAAGCGCTTCAGTCTGGAACCGCGCGACCACTACGGCCGCAGGTTCGAATCCTGCCTCGGGTATGGATGTGTGTGATGTCCTTAGCTTAGTTAGATTAAAGTAGTTCCAAGTTCTGTGGGATTAATGACCTCAGAAGTTAAGTCCCATAGTCCTCAGAGCCATTTGAACCATTTTGTGATGGCTTATCTCGCGGTGTCATAAACCTGTGATTTTGTAACGTTATTGACTTAAATATGTTACTTACAAAAAAGTAATCCCGAATTTCATTGCTCTACATTATTTTTTTGGTGCCGCTATTTATTTCCCCGTCAGTGTATATGAATTTTCGCTTCTCTACATGTGCGCATTTTGATATCTGAAGTTGTGACATCTGAGTAGTATCTTTCATTGTTTCGTTCTCTTTGTTGCTATTGAATATGCGTCAGATTCATATATACGAGTTGTTGCTTTGCTACGTGTGCATGGTACCATTTGTCAATTTGTGGGGCGTGTGAGGAGTGTTGTTCAGTATTGTATCCTAAGGTGTCGATTTATGACCAAAGATGGTAGTAATAATTGAATGTTTTGTGTCGTAGTTGACACTGTCTTGTTTCATAGAAAGTTCAAAATGTTCAAATATGTGTGAATTTCTAACGGGCCAAACTGCTGAGGTCATCGGTCCCTAGACTCACACACTACTTAAACTAATTTATGCTAAGAACAACACCAAGACCCATGCCCAAAGGAGGACTGGAAGCTCCGGCTGGAGGGTCCGCGCAATCCGTGACATGGCGCCTCTAACTGCCCGGCCACTCCGCGCAAAATGGAAAGCAAGGAGAGGATGTTGTGTGGTGGCTGGTATCCCCTTTCTATTACACAACTGCACGCATGTATTAACAGTGTTCTTTATTTACAACAACAAGAAGCTACTTTAAGCAAGATGTCATGGTAAAAGCTCCTCCGTAACAGTCGACATTAGCCTCACTCCTGGCGAAATGCACTTCTCACCATGAACACCACACTCCAGCAGCCGGTAATGTGAACTGACAGACGCCATCTAGACTAGCAGCTGACTCTGTCTGCGATTGGGATGACTGTCTGTGACTGACTGGGACCTCCGGTCCGCCGTGGCGGTCGATATATTGGCTGTGAAGAGGGCATTGGCAGCGCGTTGCTTGCGAATCTGTCTTTGGCCCCTCTCCTCATAGACGCGCTTGATTCAGCGCCTGTTATCGATCTTCTTCAACTTCTTTGCCGGCCGGTGTGTCCGCGACAGCTCACGTCAACACAGAATGTATACAATACAGCTTAGTCCCACGCATTTTTCAACCTTATTACTTCTGTTGATAGGCGCAGTCGAACATTTTTTTGTATTCAGAAAGGTCCGTAAAGGACCTGTTACGTGTGGTCGTGCATTATCCTGCTGAAATGTAGGGTTTCACAGGTATCGAATGAAGGGTAGAGGCACGGGCCGTATCTGAAATGTAACGTCCACTGTTCAAAGTGCCGTCAATGCGAACAAGAGGTGGCCGAGACGTGTAACCAATGGCACCCCATACCATGACGCCGGGTGATACTCCAGTTTGGCGATCATGTAAGGGCCTTTACGGACCTTTCTGGATACAAAAAAATGTTCGACTGCTGCCCTGGCCAGCACATTCTCCAGATCTCTCACCAACTGAAAATGTCTGGTCAATGGTGGCCCAGCAACTGGCTCGTCACAATACGCCAGTCACTACTCTTGATGGACTGTGGTATCGTGTTGAAGCTGCATGGGCAGCTGTACCTGTACACGCCATCCAAGCTCTGTTTGACTCAATCCCCAGGCGTATCAAGGCCGTTATTAAGGCCAGAGGTGGTTGTTCTGGGTATTGATTCCTCAGGATCGATGCACCCAAATTGCGTGAAAATGTAATCACACGTCAGTTCTAGTATAATATATCTGTCCAATGAATACCTGTTTATCATCTGCATTTCTTCTTGGTGTAGCAGTTTTAGTGGCCAGTAGTGTATATACACAGACGTAGGTAAGTACACAAGTTCTCACCTAGCCACAATGACGGCGTTACGGTCAATAAAATTTTGCGCAGATGGTCAAGTAATTTCTTCAAGCGCCTATGTGCGTTCACCGCGATGTCGCCAAACGCGGATGCGACCATCATGATACTGTAAACAGGACCTGGATTCATCCGAAAAAAATGACGTTTTGCCATTCGTGCACCCAGGTTCGTCGCTGAGTACACCATCGCAAGCGCTCCTGTCTGTGATGCAGCGTCAAGGATAACCGCTCTCCGAGCTGATAGTTCATGCTACTGCAAACGTAGTCGAACTGTTCGTGCAGATGGTTGTTGTCTTGAAAACGTCCCCATCTGTTGACTCAGGGATCGTTACAGCCATGCGGATAAGATGGCTGTCATCTCGTCTGTTCGTGATACGAGGCCGTTAGGATCCAGCATGGCGTTCCGTATTACCATCCTGAACCCACCGATTCCATATTCTGCTAACAGTCATTGGATCTCGAATAACGCGAGCAGCAATGTTGTGATACGATAAATTGCAATTGCAATAGGCTACAATCCGACCTTTATCAAAGTCGGAAACGTGATGGTACGCGTTTCTCCTCCTTACACGAGGCATCACAGCAACGTTTCACCAGGCAACGCCAGTCAACTGCTGTTTGTGTATGAGAAATCGGTTGGAAATTTTCCTCATGTGAGCACGTTGTAGGTGTCGCCACCGGCGCCAACCTTGTGTGAATGCTCTGAAAATCTAATCATTTGCGTAACACAGCATCTTCTTCCTGTCGGTTAAATTTCACGTCTGTAGCACGTCATCTTCTTGGTGTAGCAATTTTAATGGCCAGTAGTGTAGTTGCCTCAGTTGGCAGATGCTTTAAAGCCTTCGGTATCGGAGCTTTTCCTTGCTCGGTTGGAAGTGGGACTCTTTAAATTTCCACTCTAAGCAGCGCCTCCCTGCGTCCGCCTTCGACACGCCGGTGGGACAGGCAGCCTGGCGGTCGCACCGTTCCGCGGCCGTAATAAAACGTCGTTTAGCTCGATGCGGCGTGAATATCCATTAGGCAGCGGTGGCGCCGCGACAATGGCCTAACGTGAGGTGTCGGCTAATACGTGTGATTACGGCCGCTAGCCTAGGACAGGCGAGCCGACGCTAGCAGAGGCGAGGCGGGGTGAGGTCCAGCGCGGCCAGCCCCGGTAATTGCGGGGGCGAGTCCTCCCCCAGTCTCCCCCTCCCCCATTCCCCTACCCATGGGGTCAGGGGTCGGCCGATCCCGAAGCGCCCTCCCCTGCGATGGTCGCCCTTGGGCACGCGGAAGGCCGCCGCGTCGCTACGTTTTGGGCGCGGCAGCCGACTACAAAGAGAAGCCGGCGCGGCGCAGCGCAGCCGCACCCTGCGCTACTCTACGGCTGACAGGGCCGCGGCAAAAGCACTTGTCGGGTCGTGCGCCGGCTATTAAGGCTGCCGGACGGAGCGAGTTATTGTTCCTGCGTCGAGACTGAAACTGCATTAACGTTATGTCAGTGCTTGGACACTGGAACAGCGAAACGAAATAGGACAACTTGTAGAGGGCGATATTCGGCACGGACTTCAATGCGAGATGCCTTTAATAGGTTCCACAACGAAACATGGTCTCGAAATTTGGTAGAAAATCCGAAGAAATTCTGGTCGTATGTAAAGTACACAAGCGGCAAGACGCAGTCAATACCTTCGCTTCGCATTGCCGATGGTACTGTTACCGACGACTGTGCCGCTACAGCGGAGTTATTGAACGCAGTTTTCCGAAATTCCTTCACCAGGGAAGACGAATGGAATATTCCAAAATTTGAAACACAAACAGCTGCTAGCTTGTGTTTCTTAGAAGTAGATACCTTAGGGGTATCGCTTGATACGGGCAAGTCTTCAGGTCCAGATTGTACACTCCTGGAAATGGAAAAAAGAACACATTGACACCGGTGTGTCAGACCCACCATACTTGCTCCGGACACTGCGAGAGGGCTGTACAAGCAATGATCACACGCACGGCACAGCGGACACACCAGGAACCGCGGTGTTGGCCGTCGAATGGCGCTAGCTGCGCAGCATTTGTGCACCGCCGCCGTCAGTGTCAGCCAGTTTGCCGTCGCATACGGAGCTCCATCGCAGTCTTTAACACTGGTAGCATGCCGCGACAGCGTGGACGTGAACCGTATGTGCAGTTGACGGACTTTGAGCGAGGGCGTATAGTGGGCATGCGGGAGGCCGGGTGGACGTACCGCCGAATTGCTCAACACGTGGGGCGTGAGGTCTCCACAGTACATCGATGTTGTCGCCAGTGGTCGGCGGAAGGTGCACGTGCCCGTCGACCTGGGACCGGACCGCAGCGACGCACGGATGCACGCCAAGACCGTAGGATCCTACGCAGTGCCGTAGGGGACCGCACCGCCACTTCCCAGCAAATTAGGGACACTGTTGCTCCTGGGGTATCGGCGAGGACCATTCGCAACCGTCTCCATGAAGCTGGGCTACGGTCCCGCACACCGTTAGGCCGTCTTCCGCTCACGCCCCAACATCGTGCAGCCCGCCCCCAGTGGTGTCGCGACAGGCGTGAATGGAGGGACGAATGGAGACGTGTCGTCTTCAGCGATGAGAGTCGCTTCTGCCTTGGTGCCAATGATGGTCGTATGCGTGTTTGGCGCCGTGCAGGTGAGCGCCACAATCAGGACTGCATACGTCCGAGGCACACAGGGCCAACACCTGGCATCATGGTGTGGGGAGCGATCTCCTACACTGGCCGTATACCACTGGTGATCGTCGAGGGGACACTGAATAGTGCACGGTACTTCCAAACCGTCATCGAACCCATCGTTCTACCATTCCTAGACCGGCAAGGGAACTTGCTGTTCCAACAGGACAATGCACGTCCGCATGTATCCCGTGCCACCCAACGTGCTCTAGAAGGTGTAAGTCAACTACCCTGGCCAGCAAGATCTCCGGATCTGTCCCCCATTGAGCATGTTTGGGACTGGATGAAGCGTCGTCTCACGCGGTCTGCACGTCCAGCACGAACGCTGGTCCAACTGAGGCGCCAGGTGGAAATGGCATGGCAAGCCGTTCCACAGGACTACATCCAGCATCTCTACGATCGTCTCCATGGGAGAATAGCAGCCTGCATTGCTGCGAAAGGTGGATATACACTGTACTAGTGCCGACATTGTGCATGCTCTGTTGCCTGTGTCTATGTGCCTGTGGTTCTGTCAGTGTGATCATGTGATGTATCTGACCCCAGGAATGTGTCAATAAAGTTTCCCCTTCCTGGGACAATGAATTCACGGTGTTCTTATTTCAATTTCCAGGAGTGTATACCGATTAGGTTCCTTTCAGATTACGCTGATACAATAGCTTCCTACTTAGCAATCATATACAATCGCTCGCGCACCGCTAGATCTGTACCTACAGATTGGAAAATTACGCAGGTCGCACCAGTGTTTAAGAAGGGAAGTAGGAGTAATCCATCGAACTACGGACCTATATCATTGACGTCGGTTTGCAGTAGGGTTTTGGAGCATATACTGTATTCAAACATTATGAATCACCTCGATGGGAACGATCTATTGCCGGCCTCGGTGGTCTAGCGGTTCTAGGCGCTCAGTCCGGAACCGCGCGACTGCTACGGTCGCAGGTTCGAATCCTGCCTCGGTCATGGATGTGTGTGATGTCCTTAGATTAGTTAGGTTTAAGTATTTGTAAGTTCTAGGGGACTGATGACCACAGATGTTAAGTCCCAGAGTGCTCAGAGCCATTTGAACCATTTTTTGGAACGATCTATTGATACGTAATCAGCATGGTTTCAGAAAACATCGTTCTTGTGCAACGCAGCAAGCTCTTTATTCTCACAAAGTAATGGCCGCTATCGACAGGGGATCTCAAGTTGATTCCGTCTTTCTAGATTTCCGGAAAGCTTTTGACACCGTTCCTCACAAGCGACTTCTAATCAAGCTGCGGGACTATAGGGTATCGTCTCAGTTGTGCGACTGGATTTGTGATTTCCTGTCAGTAAGGTTGCAGTTCGTAGTAATAGACGGCAAATCATCGAGTAAAACTGAAGTGATATCAGGTGTTCCCCAGGGAAGCGTCCTGGGACCTCTGCTGTTCCTGATCTATATAAATGACCTGGGTGACAATCTGAGCAGTTCTCTTAGGTTGTTCGCAGATGATACTGTAATTTACCGTCTAGTAAGGTCATCCGAAGACCAGTATCAGTTGCAAAGAGATTTAGAAAAGATTGCTGTATGGTGTGGTAGGTAGCATTGGCGCTAATTAACGAAAAGTGTGAGGTGATCCACAAGGGTTCCGAAAGAAATCCGTTGGAATTCGGTTACTCCATAAATAGTACAATTCTCAAGGCTGTCAATTCAACTAAGTACCTGGGTGCTAAAATTACGAATAACTTCAGTTTGAAAGACCACATAGATAATACTGTGGGGAAGGCGAGCCAAAGGTTGCGTTTCATTGGCAGGACACTTAGAAGATGCAACAAGTCCACTAAAGAGACAGCTTACACTACACTCGTTCGTCCTCTGTTAGAATATTGCTGCGTGGTGTGGGATCCTTACCAGGTGGGATTGACGGAGGACATCGAAAGGGTGCAAAAAAGGGCAGCTCGTTTTGTATTATCACGTAATAGGGGAGAGAGTATGGCAGATATAATACGCGAGTTGGAATGGAAGTCATTAAAGCAAAGACGTTTTTCGTCGAGGCGAGATCTATTCTGAAATTTCAGTCATCAACTTTCTCTTTTGAATGCGAAAATATTTTGTTGAGCCCAACCTACTTAGGTAGGAATGACCATCAAAATAAAATAAGAGAAATCAGAGCTCGAACAGAAAAGTTCAGGTGCTCGTTTTTCCCGCGCGCTGTTCGGGAGTGGAATGGTAGGGATTGGATTGTTTGGGGGAAGAGACCAAACAGCGAGGTCATCGGTCTCATCGGATTAGGGAAGGACGCGGAAGGAAGTCGGCCGTGCCTTTTCAAAGGAACCATCCCGGCATTTGCCTATAGCGATTTAGGGAAATCACGGAAAACCTAAATCAGGATGGCTGGACGCGGGATTGAACCGTCGTCCTCCCGAATGAATGGTAGGGCGATAGTATGATTGTGGTTCGATGAACCCTCTGCCAAGCACTTAAATGTGAATTGCAGAGTAGTCATGTAGATGTAGATGTAGATGTAGATGTAGATGTAGAACTCTTTACGCTGAGCCGTAAGACACAGCTGTGATCTGTTTCTACTGAGACGTAATGAAATCTGACCACACGCACTAATCTTTGCGCGGCTGGCACCGCTGGACAGCGTACTTATTTCTCATAACGTGATCATTGTTTTGCTCTGCCTTGTTTTAGTGCGCAAAAACATCTAGGGTCATACGCACGCATGTTAAAACTGTATACCGGCGCGGGATTAGCCGAGCGGTCTGGGGCGCTCCAGTCATGGACTGTGCGGCTGGACCCTGCGGAGGTTCGAGTCCTCCTTCGGGCATGGGTGTGTGTGTTTGTCCTTAGGATAATTTAGGTTAGGTTAGCAGTTAAGTACCATAAGATTTCACACACATTTGAACATTTTTTAAAACTGTAGAACACGAAGACAAAGAGACGAGTTAAAAACGACTACCAGTCAATCTCAGTCGACGGATGAAAAGACAGCTAAAATCAGGTATGTGGAGATAGGTCTATAAAATACGCCATAGAGTAACAGTGGTCCAGAACTAAAAATTAAATGTACTTCGCCATATTGCTACGACGGACAAAAAGTAAAACGCGGTCGACAGCCCGCGCGTCGTTCTCTAAAACGGCCGATGAAAGAAGTGCAGTCCGTCAGGATATGACGGACACCCAAACCTCGAGCACAATGTCCACAAAGTGGTGGGGGAGCACCACATAACAAATGACATCTACATTTATACTCCGCAAGCCACCCAACGGTGTATGGCGGAGGGCACATTACGTGCCACTGTCATTAACTCCCTTTCCTGTTCCAGTCGCGTATGGTTCGCGGGAAGAACGACTGCCGGAAAGCCTCCGTGCGCGCTCTAATCTCTCTAATTTTACATTCGTGATCTCCTCGGGAGGTATAATTAGGGGGAAGCAATATATTCGATACCTCATCCAGAAACGCACCCTCTCGAAACCTGGACAGCAAGCTACACCGCGATGCAGAGCGCCTCTCTTGCAGAGTCTGTCATTTTTTTTCTAAGCATCTCCGTAACGCTATCACGCTTACCAAATAACCCTGTGACGAAACGCGCCGCTCTTCTTTGGATCTTCTCTATCTCCTCTGTCAACCCGACCTGGTACGGATCCCACATTGATGAGCAATACTCAAGTACAGGTCGAACGAGTGTTTTGTAAGCCACCTCCTTTGTTGATGGATTATACACTCCTGGAAATGGAAAAAAGAACACATTGACACCGGTGTGTCAGACCCACCATACTTGCTCCGGACACTGCGAGAGGGCTGTACAAGCAATGATCACACGCACGGCACAGCGGACACACCAGGAACCGCGATGTTAGCCGTCGAATGGCGCTAGCTGCGCAGCATTTGTGCACCGCCGCCGTCAGTGTCAGCCAGTTTGCCGTCGCATACGGAGCTCCATCGCAGTCTTTAACACTGGTAGCATGCCGCGACAGCGTGGACGTGAACCGTATGTGCAGTTGACGGACTTTGAGCGAGGGCGTATAGTGGGCATGCGGGAGGCCGGGTGGACGTACCGCCGAATTGCTCAACACGTGGGGCGTGAGGTCTCCACAGTACATCGATGTTGTCGCCAGTGGTCGGCGGAAGGTGCACGTGCCCGTCGACCTGGGACCGGACCGCAGCGACGCACGGATGCACGCCAAGACCGTAGGATCCCACGCAGTGCCGTAGAGACCGCACCGCCACTTCCCAGCAGATTAGGGACACTGTTGCTCCTGGGGTATCGTCGAGGACCATTCGCAACCGTCTCCATGAAGCTGGGCTACGGTCCCGCACACCATTAGGCCGTCTTCCGCTCACGCCCCAACATCGTGCAGCCCGCCTCCAGTGGTGTCGCGACAGGCGTGAATGGAGGGACGAATGGAGACGTGTCGTCTTCAGCGATGAGAGTCGCTTCTGCCTTGGTGCCAATGATGGTCGTATGCGTGTTTGGCGCTGTGCAGGTGAGCGCCACAATCAGGACTTCATACGACCGAGGCACACAGGGCCAACACCCGGCATCATGGTGTGGGGAGCGATCTCCTACACTGGCCGTACACCACTGGTGATCGTCGAGGGGACACTGAATAGTGCACGGTACTTCCAAACCGTCATCGAACCCATCGATCTACCATTCCTAGACCGGCAAGGGAACTTGCTGTTCCAACAGAACAATGCACGTCCGCATGTATCCCGTGCCACCCAACGTGCTCTAGAAGGTGTAAGTCAACTACCCTGGCCAGCAAGATCTCCGGATCTGTCCCCCATTGAGCATGTTTGGGACTGGATGAAGCGTCGTCTCACGCGGTCTGCACGTCCAGCACGAACGCTGGTCCAACTGAGGCGCCAGGTGGAAATGGCATGGCAAGCCGTTCCACAGGACTACATCCAGCATCTCTACGATCGTCTCCATGGGAGAATAGCAGCCTGCATTGCTGCGAAAGGTGGATATACACTGTACTAGTGCCGACATTGTGCATGCTCTGTTGCCTGTGTCTATGTGCCTGTGGTTCTGTCAGTGTGATCATGTGATGTATCTGACCCCAGGAATGTGTCAATAAAGTTTCCCCTTCCTGGGACAATGAATTCACGGTGTTCTTATTTCAATTTCCAGGAGTGTATACCGATTAGGTTCCTTTCAGATTACGCTGATACAATAGCTTCCTACTTAGCAATCATATACAATCGCTCGCGCACCGCTAGATCTGTACCTACAGATTGGAAAATTACGCAGGTCGCACCAGTGTTTAAGAAGGGAAGTAGGAGTAATCCATCGAACTACGGACCTATATCATTGACGTCGGTTTGCAGTAGGGTTTTGGAGCATATACTGTATTCAAACATTATGAATCACCTCGATGGGAACGATCTATTGCCGGCCTCGGTGGTCTAGCGGTTCTAGGCGCTCAGTCCGGAACCGCGCGACTGCTACGGTCGCAGGTTCGAATCCTGCCTCGGTCATGGATGTGTGTGATGTCCTTAGATTAGTTAGGTTTAAGTATGTGTAAGTTCTAGGGGACTGATGACCACAGATGTTAAGTCCCAGAGTGCTCAGAGCCATTTGAACCATTTTTTGGAACGATCTATTGATACGTAATCAGCATGGTTTCAGAAAACATCGTTCTTGTGCAACGCAGCAAGCTCTTTATTCTCACAAAGTAATGGCCGCTATCGACAGGGGATCTCAAGTTGATTCCGTCTTTCTAGATTTCCGGAAAGCTTTTGACACCGTTCCTCACAAGCGACTTCTAATCAAGCTGCGGGACTATAGGGTATCGTCTCAGTTGTGCGACTGGATTTGTGATTTCCTGTCAGTAAGGTTGCAGTTCGTAGTAATAGACGGCAAATCATCGAGTAAAACTGAAGTGATATCAGGTGTTCCCCAGGGAAGCGTCCTGGGACCTCTGCTGTTCCTGATCTATATAAATGACCTGGGTGACAATCTGAGCAGTTCTCTTAGGTTGTTCGCAGATGATACTGTAATTTACCGTCTAGTAAGGTCATCCGAAGACCAGTATCAGTTGCAAAGCGATTTAGAAAAGATTGCTGTATGGTGTGGTAGGTAGCATTGGCGCTAAATAACGAAAAGTGTGAGGTGATCCACAAGGGTTCCGAAAGAAATCCGTTGGAATTCGGTTACTCCATAAATAGTACAATTCTCAAGGCTGTCAATTCAACTAAGTACCTGGGTGCTAAAATTACGAATAACTTCAGTTTGAAAGACCACATAGATAATACTGTGGGGAAGGCGAGCCAAAGGTTGCGTTTCATTGGCAGGACACTTAGAAGATGCAACAAGTCCACTAAAGAGACAGCTTACACTACACTCGTTCGTCCTCTGTTAGAATATTGCTGCGTGGTGTGGGATCCTTACCAGGTGGGATTGACGGAGGACATCGAAAGGGTGCAAAAAAGGGCAGCTCGTTTTGTATTATCACGTAATAGGGGAGAGAGTATGGCAGATATAATACGCGAGTTGGAATGGAAGTCATTAAAGCAAAGACGTTTTTCGTCGAGGCGAGATCTATTCTGAAATTTCAGTCATCAACTTTCTCTTTTGAATGCGAAAATATTTTGTTGAGCCCAACCTACTAAGGTAGGAATGACCATCAAAATAAAATAAGAGAAATCAGAGCTCGAACAGAAAAGTTCAGGTGCTCGTTTTTCCCGCGCGCTGTTCGGGAGTGGAATGGTAGGGATTGGATTGTTTGGGGGAAGAGACCAAACAGCGAGGTCATCGGTCTCATCGGATTAGGGAAGGACGCGGAAGGAAGTCGGCCGTGCCTTTTCAAAGGAACCATCCCGGCATTTGCCTATAGCGATTTAGGGAAATCACGGAAAACCTAAATCAGGATGGCTGGACGCGGGATTGAACCGTCGTCCTCCTGAATGAATGGTAGGGCGATAGTATGATTGTGGTTCGATGAACCCTCTGCCAAGCACTTAAATGTGAATTGCAGAGTAGTCATGTAGATGTAGATGTAGATGTAGATGTAGATGTAGAACTCTTTACGCTGAGCCGTAAGACACAGCTGTGATCTGTTTCTACTGAGACGTAATGAAATCTGACCACACGCACTAATCTTTGCGCGGCTGGCACCGCTGGACAGCGTACTTATTTCTCATAACGTGATCATTGTTTTGCTCTGCCTTGTTTTAGTGCGCAAAAACATCTAGGGTCATACGCACGCATGTTAAAACTGTATACCGGCGCGGGATTAGCCGAGCGGTCTGGGGCGCTCCAGTCATGGACTGTGCGGCTGGACCCTGCGGAGGTTCGAGTCCTCCTTCGGGCATGGGTGTGTGTGTTTGTCCTTAGGATAATTTAGGTTAGGTTAGCAGTTAAGTACCATAAGATTTCACACACATTTGAACATTTTTTAAAACTGTAGAACACGAAGACAAAGAGACGAGTTAAAAACGACTACCAGTCAATCTCAGTCGACGGATGAAAAGACAGCTAAAATCAGGTATGTGGAGATAGGTCTATAAAATACGCCATAGAGTAACAGTGGTCCAGAACTAAAAATTAAATGTACTTCGCCATATTGCTACGACGGACAAAAAGTAAAACGCGGTCGACAGCCCGCGCGTCGTTCTCTAAAACGGCCGATGAAAGAAGTGCAGTCCGTCAGGATATGACGGACACCCAAACCTCGAGCACAATGTCCACAAAGTGGTGGGGGAGCACCACATAACAAATGACATCTACATTTATACTCCGCAAGCCACCCAACGGTGTATGGCGGAGGGCACATTACGTGCCACTGTCATTAACTCCCTTTCCTGTTCCAGTCGCGTATGGTTCGCGGGAAGAACGACTGCCGGAAAGCCTCCGTGCGCGCTCTAATCTCTCTAATTTTACATTCGTGATCTCCTCGGGAGGTATAATTAGGGGGAAGCAATATATTCGATACCTCATCCAGAAACGCACCCTCTCGAAACCTGGACAGCAAGCTACACCGCGATGCAGAGCGCCTCTCTTGCAGAGTCTGTCATTTTTTTTCTAAGCATCTCCGTAACGCTATCACGCTTACCAAATAACCCTGTGACGAAACGCGCCGCTCTTCTTTGGATCTTCTCTATCTCCTCTGTCAACCCGACCTGGTACGGATCCCACATTGATGAGCAATACTCAAGTACAGGTCGAACGAGTGTTTTGTAAGCCACCTCCTTTGTTGATGGATTATACACTCCTGGAAATGGAAAAAAGAACACATTGACACCGGTGTGTCAGACCCACCATACTTGCTCCGGACACTGCGAGAGGGCTGTACAAGCAATGATCACACGCACGGCACAGCGGACACACCAGGAACCGCGATGTTGGCCGTCGAATGGCGCTAGCTGCGCAGCATTTGTGCACCGCCGCCGTCAGTGTCAGCCAGTTTGCCGTCGCATACGGAGCTCCATCGCAGTCTTTAACACTGGTAGCATGCCGCGACAGCGTGGACGTGAACCGTATGTGCAGTTGACGGACTTTGAGCGAGGGCGTATAGTGGGCATGCGGGAGGCCGGGTGGACGTACCGCCGAATTGCTCAACACGTGGGGCGTGAGGTCTCCACAGTACATCGATGTTGTCGCCAGTGGTCGGCGGAAGGTGCACGTGCCCGTCGACCTGGGACCGGACCGCAGCGACGCACGGATGCACGCCAAGACCGTAGGATCCCACGCAGTGCCGTAGAGACCGCACCGCCACTTCCCAGCAGATTAGGGACACTGTTGCTCCTGGGGTATCGTCGAGGACCATTCGCAACCGTCTCCATGAAGCTGGGCTACGGTCCCGCACACCATTAGGCCGTCTTCCGCTCACGCCCCAACATCGTGCAGCCCGCCTCCAGTGGTGTCGCGACAGGCGTGAATGGAGGGACGAATGGAGACGTGTCGTCTTCAGCGATGAGAGTCGCTTCTGCCTTGGTGCCAATGATGGTCGTATGCGTGTTTGGCGCTGTGCAGGTGAGCGCCACAATCAGGACTTCATACGACCGAGGCACACAGGGCCAACACCCGGCATCATGGTGTGGGGAGCGATCTCCTACACTGGCCGTACACCACTGGTGATCGTCGAGGGGACACTGAATAGTGCACGGTACTTCCAAACCGTCATCGAACCCATCGATCTACCATTCCTAGACCGGCAAGGGAACTTGCTGTTCCAACAGAACAATGCACGTCCGCATGTATCCCGTGCCACCCAACGTGCTCTAGAAGGTGTAAGTCAACTACCCTGGCCAGCAAGATCTCCGGATCTGTCCCCCATTGAGCATGTTTGGGACTGGATGAAGCGTCGTCTCACGCGGTCTGCACGTCCAGCACGAACGCTGGTCCAACTGAGGCGCCAGGTGGAAATGGCATGGCAAGCCGTTCCACAGGACTACATCCAGCATCTCTACGATCGTCTCCATGGGAGAATAGCAGCCTGCATTGCTGCGAAAGGTGGATATACACTGTACTAGTACCGACATTGTGCATGCTCTGTTGCCTGTGTCTATGTGCCTGTGGTTCTGTCAGTGTGATCATGTGATGTATCTGACCCCAGGAATGTGTCAATAAAGTTTCCCCTTCCTGGGACAATGAATTCACGGTGTTCTTATTTCAATTTCCAGGAGTGTATTTTCTAAGGACTCTCCCAATGAGTCTCAACCTGGCACCCACCTTACTAACAATTAATTTTATATAATCATTCCACTTCAAATTGTTCCGTACGCAAACATCCAGATATTTTACAGAAGTAACTGCTACCAGTGTTTGTTACGCTATCATATAATCATACAATAAAGGATCCTTCTTTCTGTGTATTCGCAATACATTACATTTGTCTATGTTAAGGGTCAGTTGCCACTCCCTGCACCAAGTGCGTATCCACTGCAGGTCTTCCTGCATTTCGCTGCAATTTTCTAATGCTGCAACTTTTCTGTATACTACAGCATCATCCGCGAAAAGCCGCATGGAACTTCCCACACTATCTACTAGGTCATTTATATATATTGTGAAAAGCAATGGTCCCATGACACTCCCCTGTGGCACGCCAGAGGTTACTTTATCGTCTGTAAGCGTCTCTCCATTGAGAACAACATGCAGTGTTCTGCTTGCTAAAAACTCTTCAATCCAGCCACACAGCTGTTATGATATTCCGTAGGCTCTTACTTTGTTTATCAGGCGACAGTGCGAAACAGTATCGAACGCTTCCGGAAGTCAAGGAAAAGGCATCTACCTGGGAGCCTTTATCTAATATTTTCTTGGTCTCATGAACAAATAAAGCGAGTTGGGTCTCACACGATCGCTGTTTCCGGAATCCATGTTGATTCCTACAGAGTAGATTTTGGGTTTCCAGAAATGACATAATACGCTAGCAGAAAACATATTCTAAAATTCTACAACAGATCTATGTGAGGGATATAGGCCTATAGTTTTGCGCATCTGCTCGACGACCCTTCTTGAAAACTGGAACTACCTGTGCTGTTTTCCAATCATTTGGAACCTTCCGTTCCTCTAGAGACTTGCGGTACACGGCTGTTAGAAGGGGGGCAAGTTCTTACGTGTTCTCTGTATAGAATCGAATTGGTATCCCGTCAGGTCCAGTGGACTTCCTTCTGCTGAGTGATTCAGTTACTTTTCTATTCCTTGGACACTTGTTTCGATGTCAGCCATTTTTTCGTTCGTGCGAGGATTTAGAGAAGGAACTGCAGTGCGGTTTTCCTCTGTGAAACAGCTTTGGAAAATAGTATTTCAGCTTTACGCGTGTCATCCTCTGTTTCAATGCCATTATCATCCCAGAGTGTCTGGGATGGCTCAAAAGACAGTGCCCAATACGCAGCCTTGTTAAAGTGATCTTCTTGCGGGGAGAGGGCGGAGAGGAGGTCGTCCAAGCTGCTGGAAGACGCTTAATAACCAGTAGCTTGTACCCATGGAAGGAAGACGGTGGCTATGCCAAAGTGACACCGAGATCATCTGAGAGAATGTAAGAACTGGAGGGCTGAGGTACAAGGACTGCAACCTTGGCAGCATCGTCAGCGGCCTCGTTTCCTGTCAGACAGACGTGACCAGGAACCCACATAAACATCACAGTAGCTCAGTCAAGAGTGAGCAAGTGACAGCTTTCCTGGGCCCCTTGCACAAAGAGGAGGACGATGTGCAGCACACAGAGGCTTTGAAGGGCGCTGAGAGAGTCTCAGCAGATGACACAATTGAAAAGCCAGTGTCGCCGGATGTACTGCGTGACCTGATACAGGGTAGAGATGGGTCGTTCAAAGATGAACGGAAGGAGAGAGGAACGAATTCTAAGGAACGGTCTTTCATAGTTCACTTCGGTCTCGGCTTTCTACTTATAGGTTGCGGGAACCGTCTGTCTCGGTCTCGTCTCGCTCGAGCGGATTCGTCCTTCATGGTGTAGCCACTCGTCGCAGTTGCATTGCCGACTGCTCCTAGTTAGTCCAGCATGGAGTTGTTCGTTTCGATCGCTGCGCGCGCCCACTCTAGATCTGTTTCCAACTTCTTTTGAACTCTGGCCTTCTGGTTGTTTTCGTATTCTATTCAGCGTCCACGACCGGTAATTAAAATGTATTTTATAATTACGTAAAAATTAGGTTGGATTTAATCCATACATCTTTGCAGGTTTCTAAAGGGCATATCAGCTTACTTCATTATTTCTATAAACAGCAGAAGACATTCTTATAAAGAGGCAAGTTCTTTGTTATTACACATGCAAAGGTTGTCGGCACGGCACACACGAGTGGCCATTTTCCGTCCATTTTTTTTTTTTAAATCTAATGTAAAACAGCATGTTCATTGTCATGGAAGGCAGACCGAATAACAACCGAATGAAGCTCGCGCTCCATAATCGAGTGTCTGGTGTCTTATATTGTAAAGAGAATATGATATCTTCTACAGTGGCACAGGGTGGAATACGATAAATCGGCCCCGAGTACTAGACTCTTCATTGTCGCCCACCAATCGTCATCTAATGTTCAGAAGTTAACTGCTTGTATTAGCTTATCTGTTATTCATTGTCGGCCTAATTATTACATATTTATCTATTCTCGTAGTAGCGCTCAACAAATCCAGCGTAATTGTCGAGCAGTCTGTACTCGGAGCCGGTTTTCCGTGCGCCACGTTATATTATTTCACTGCCATCAGCCGCCCAATGTCATAGTAAGGCTCAAAGTGCTGTTGAGTCACTAAACCTACATCCACAAGTATGCGAGAATTGTAAGGACACTGCACACTAGATGGAAGCACCAGGTTTCAAGTTTTCGAAAGAACTGTATACCATGCGCAAATGAATAGTGAACGAGCAAAACGAACAGTACGCAAAAAGGAGCGATCACCAGTTACCAAGGGTGAACCAGCTTGTCCATCCCTAACACAGGGCGAAGAGCTCCGTTGTAAATACTGGGCAGTGTTCCGGAATCCTACACCGAGAAAAGTCGGCGCCAATGACGAAGGCGCACCCGACGCCATCATCATCTCCCGCATGTATTACTAGGCTCTGTCGCTTACTCCTACTTACAGAGAACCGTCTAACAAGGGTACTTTACGAATTGGCGCTCTTCCATTTTCTGCAAACTTATATGCCTTGCAGGGCATTTCCGGGACGTCCGTTTCCGAAAGAAGTTTGAAAAAAAAAGCAGAAACAGCCACTAGACTAATAGAATTGCTCAAAACACAAGCTGAAAACCCAGTCTTACAAATCTTAAAAAAAGAGAATATGACAAACATTAAGTTAGCCCCACCCAAACATAGTGAAAACTAAACACGGAGAAACTGAGAGAACTAAGAAGTTCAAGTATATAGGAAAAGTAACTGAACAAGATACTTCGGAGAAAAAAGTGATCAAAGCAAGAGTTAATAAGTTGAAAACAGCATAATAGCTCAATAAGGAAATGTATAATAGGAGGCGAATATCCGTCAATGCTACACTTTCTTAGTACTCTACAGTAATTCGCCCCCCAGCACTTTATGCAGCAGAATGTTTTACTCTGAACAGAATTACTAAACACAGCCTACCGTAGTCACTTCACAAAAAAGACGAAGTAAATATTCCAGAATTCGAATCAAGAATAGCTTCCAACATGTGTAAGATAGAAGTAAATATCCTTGGAGTAGTGAAGCAACTTAATTATAGGCCCATATCATTAACGCCGATATGCAGCAGGATTTTGGAACGTATATTGTGTTCGAACATTATGAATTACCTCGAAGAGAACGCTCTATTGACACAGTCAACAAGGATTTAGAAAACGTTCTTGTGAAACACAATTAGCTAAAGAGGAAATGTTGAGTGCTATCGACAAGGGATTTCAAACCGATGCAGTATTTCTAGATTTCCAGAAATGTTTTGACACTGTATCACACAAGTGGTCTGTGATCAAATTGTGTGCTTATGGAATATTGTCTCAGCTATGCGACTGGATTCCTGATTTCTTCTCAGAGGTCACAGTTCGTAGTAATTGACAGAAAGTCATCGATTAAAATAGAAGTTACTTCTGGCGTTCCCCAAGGTAGTGCTATAGGCCCTCTGCTGTTCCTTATCCATACAAATGGTTTAGGAGGTAATCTATGCTGCCGTCTTAGGTTGTCTGCAGATGATGCTGTCGTTTATAGTCTAGTAAGGTCATCAGAAGATCGAAACCAATAGCAAAACGATTTAGATATGATTTCTGTATGGTGAGAAAATTCAAACTATCCGTAAGAAATTAAAAGTCTTGGGTCATCATGAGTGCTAAAGAGAATCAGTTAAACTTGCTTGTACGATAAAGGCACTAAATTCAACTAAATATATAGGTATTACAATTACGAACAACTTGAATTGGAAAGAACAAATAGAATATGTAGTGGAGAAGCCGAACCAACGACTGCGCTATATTGGCAGAACACTTAGAAGATGCAACAGATCTACTGAAGAGAATGCCTACATTACGCTTGTCCGTCCTGTTTTGGAGTATTGCTCCGCAGTGTGGGATCCTTACCAGATAGGAGTAAATCTAGGAAGTTCAAAGAAGGACAGCACGTTTTGCATCATCGAGAAATAGCGGAGTGTCACGGACATGATAAAGGATTTGGGGGTACATCATTCAAACAAAGTCGTTTTTCGTTGCGGTGGAATCTCTAACGAAATTTCAATCACCAAGTTCCTCCAACGAATGCGAAAATATTTTGTTGGTGCCGACCTACACAGGGATAAAAGATCATCAGAATAAAATAAGGGAAATCAGAACTCGCACGGAAAGCAGAGATGTTTGTTTTTTCCGGATGCTGTTCGAGAGTAGAATAATAGACAACTAGTGCGAAGATGGTTCAATGAACCCTCCGCTAGTCACGTAAGTACGATTTGCAGAGTAGCCATGTAGATGTAGAAGTAGGCGGAAAGGCAATGATGGAAGCGCTGGAAGTTCAAATGGTTCAAATGGCTCTGAGCACTGTGGGACTTAGCTGCTGAGGTCATCAGTCCCCTAGAACTTAGAACTACTTAAACCTCACTAACCTAAGGACATCACACACATCCATGTCCGAGGCAGGATTCGAACCTGCGACCGTAGCGGTCACGCGGTTCCAGACTGAAGCGCCTAGAACCGCCCGGCCACAACGGCCGGCTGCGCTGGAAGTCACAGAAAGAAAAATGTTAAGGAAAATTTTGGGACTAGTTGAAGGGCAAACATAATACAGAAGATATCATAACAGTGAACTTCATTCGTATATTGAAAAACTTACAGACAAGATTAGAAAAAGAAGAATAGCATCCGAAGGATGAATGCAAGAAACTGATACCAAGTCCTTTTACTTAAAAAAAAAAACTAAACGGACCCAACGGTACTGACCGGCCGCCGTGTCATACTCAGCTCATAGGCGTCACTGGATGTGGTTACGAAGGGGCATGTGGTCAGCACGCCGCTCTCCCGGCCGTATGTCAGTTTCCGAGACCGGAGTCGCTACTTCTCAATCAAGCAGCTGCTCGGTTTGCCTCACAAGGGCTGAGTGCACTCCGCTTGCCAACAGCGCTCGGCAGACTGGATGGTTACCCATCCAAGTGGTAGCCCAGCCCGACAGCGCTTAACTTCGGTGATCTGACGGGAACCGATGTTATCACTGCAGCAAGGCCGTTGGCGCCTTTTATTTATTTCCATAAATTAAAAACCCATAACACATGGTGCAAAGAAGTTGGGACATCGACAAACTCCAACGTACTCCACAAGAAAGTGAAGAATGATTGCCACTCCGAAAGAAATTATAAGATCTGAACGGTTTCCATGAAAAACGTTGAAAGGAGACTTGAGGCACTTAGACAGAAGGAAGAAAGAGAGAAGCGTCGATAAATGATGTGAAAAATGTGTAAGAAGAAGTAGAAGAACAGATCCCTTTGAAGATTAGAAAGTTACATGTTACAAAGGATAAAACATTTGTGAATTATTAACATGGTTCTTACTAATTGAGCATGTATCCTAGGAGTCTGCCAGTAGGTGGTCGCTGGTCCCTTTAGTAGCAGTATTTTTTAAAAATTTTATTTAGTATCCATACGTATTACCGAATGGAAATCTAAATTGCCCAGTATTTGAATCCCTATCAGACTCTTAGTTTTAATCTGCCAGGAAGTTTCAGATCAGCGGACATTCAACTGCAGAGTGAAAATTCATTCAGAAAACAGCCTCGGGGCTATCAAGTCACGTCTCCGCAGTATGCTTTCTTCTGGCAATGCTAGTCCCGAACGCTATGCAGGAGAACTTCTGTGAAGTTGGGAAGGTAGGAGAGATCAGGTACTGGGCAGATACGAAGCTATGAGATGTCAGGAGTCCTGGTTGGATAGCCCGGTCGGTGGAGTACATTCTATCGAAAAACAACTTCTGGAGTATCCAGGATGTCGACAACTGCAACAAATCGTCTGACGTGGTAGGAAACACGAGCAACTAATTTTAGCTTTCTATCTCGAAATTGCGGTTTTGCGCAGTAGGAAAATATTAAGAGAGAAGAGGGTGCAGAAGCCGGCCGGTGTGGCCGTACGGTTAAAGGCGCTTCAGTCTGGAACCGCGTGACCACTACGGTCGCAGGTTCGAATCCTGCCTCGGCCATGGATGTGTGTGATGTCCTTAGGTTAGTTAGGTTTAATTAGTTCTAAGTTCTAGGCGACTGATGACCTCAGAAGTTAAGTCGCATAGTGCTCAGAGCCATTTGAACCATTTGAGGGTGCAGAAACACTTTAATAAAGCGTTGAAAATAAACTGAAACAAGGATGCAGTGAAACTGTCACGGAAAATACCTTTTGGTGGATCAGGGAATAAAACAGACAGAAGTACAGTAACAATGTCGAAGAGTAGAAGTGTGGGGAAGCAAGCCTGTTGTTATTATCGGCTCCAGGTCTTGCAGGAGCAGCCTGGTACCACCGATGAACGCAAACGTCGGGTAATAGCTCGGGAGACGAGGAACTGCGTAGCAAGGTCGTGGGTCGGCGGGCATTAATCGTGGGATTACAGGGAAGGGCGGTGCCTCAAAGCGAGGTCGCCGCAGCACCGACATAAAGCCGGCGTTATTTTGCAGCGCGCCGCCGCTTGCGGACGGTGTGAAACATTCGCTGGAGCAGTAACGATGTCGAATGCCCGTATATTTTAACGGCCCAAGTGTCCTATAGATAGTGAAGTGCTACTGACCAACTGCGGCACAACGAGCACTTCTCAAATGCGCGACTACACTTAGGCTGGCCAAGTATCAGGGTTTTGCAACCAATGAAATAACATTCCTGTAGTAATAAGCTCACAGTCAATTTAGAGGCAACTTGCAGAAATAATCTCACACCTTGTCACCTTCTCGAAAGAACATTCTGGGCAATTTGGAGTGCTGTAGAAAGTGTAGGACTGGTACCACGTCATATGACCCTAGAAGGAAGGGGTAAGTATGGTAGTGAACTTGTGTCTATGTTGCGTCGCGTTGGGCCCTCAACGTAGTATACGTCATTATAAGACGTAATGGAAATGAAAGCTGCAAAGTAGTTGCAATAAGGTAACGCGCTAAGGCCACAAAGGTCATGGGATAGCGGTAACCACTTATACATATGGTGGTAGTGCCGCGTACACAAGAGATACAAAGTCAGTGCAATGTCCAAGCTACAGTTTGTACTGTCGTGAATCATGTGAAATGGCGTCCGACGTGATTGTGGCCGTACTACGGGAATTAACAGATTTTGAATGCTGAATGGTAGTTGGTTGGAGCAATGTGTGTGGGACCTTCCACTTCGTATATCAATGGGGAGCTCCAAAAGTGCCAAGAGTGTATCAGGCATTACTTCTCACCGTGGACAACGCAGTGGCCTGCGGCCTTCACTTAACAACCGATAGCAGCGACGTTTGCGTAGAGTTCTCAGTGCCAACATACAAGCAACACTGGGTGAAATAACCGCAGAAATGAATGTGGGACGTACAAGCAACCTATCTGTTAGGACAGTGCGGCTCGATGTGACATTAATGGGCTGTGGCAGTAGACGACGGGCGCGAGTGCTTTTGCTAACAGCACAACCGCGTGCAGTGCTTCTCTTGAGCTCGTGACGATATCGGTTTACCGTAGACGACCGGAAAAATGTGGCCTGGTCAGATGAATCCCGATTTCAGTGGTTAAGAGCAGATGGTAGACCTCGAGTGTGGTGCAGACTCCACGAAGCTATGGACCCAAGTTGTAAACAGGACACTGTGCAAGCTGGTGCTGGCTCCATAATGGCGTGTTTACATGGAGTGGGCTGGGTGCTCTGGTCCAAGTGAACTGATCATTGACTGGAAATGGTTATGTTCCGCACCCATGGACTTCATGTTGCCAGATAACTATGGAAATATTGTGGATGTCAATGCGCCTTGTCACCATCCCACAACTGTTCGTGTTTGGTTTGAAGAGCATTCTGGAGAAGTCGAGCGAATGATTTGGCCACGAAGATGGCCCGACATCGGACGTAACCGGGAGGTCATTTGTGATCAAAATCCTGCGCCTGCAACACTTTCATAATTATATATGGCTATAGAGGGACAATGGCTCAATGTTTATGCAAGGGACTTCCACCAACTTGTTGACTCCATGCCACACCGAGTTTATGCACTATGCTGCGCAAAAGAAGGTCTGACACTGTATTGGGAGGTATCCCATGACTTTTGCACCTGACTGTATATTTAATACTCCACAACGAGTCTGCTCGGGTTAATTGTCGTTATCAAGTGAACTGCGAAGATATCATTGGTAAGATTGTCCATAGCTAAATCGTGGCCATGTATGGAAGTGAAACATGGACGATAAATAGTTTGGACAAAAAGAGAATAGAAGCTTTCGAAATGTGGTGCTACAGAAGAATGCTGAAGATTAGATGGGTAGGTCACATAACTAATGAGGAGGTATTGAATAGAACTGGGGAGAAGAGGAGTTTGTGGCACAACTTGACAAGAAGAAGGGACTGGTTGGTAGGACATGTTCTGAGGCATCAACGGATCACAAATTTAGCATTGGAGGGCAGCGTGGAGGATAAAAATCGTAGAGGGAGACCAAGAGATGAGTACACTAAGCAGCTTCAGAAGGATGTAGGTTGCAGTAAGTACTGGGAGATGAAGAAGCTTGCACAGGATAGAGTACCATCGAGAGCTGCATCAAACCAATCTCACTACTGAAGACCACAACAACAACAACAACAAATCATGGCTATTTTATGTTTACGTTTGCATTATTACACTAGTGGCCATTAAAATTGCTACACCACGGAGATGACGTGCGACAGACGCGAAATTTAACCAACAGGAAGAAGATGCTGTGATATGCAAATGATTAGCTTTTCAGAGCATTCACACAAGATTGGCGCCCGTGGCGACACCTACAACGTGCTGACATGAGGAAAGTTTCCAACCGATTTCTCATACACAAACAGCAGTTGACCGGCGTTGCCTGGTGAAACGTTTTTGTGATGCCTCGTGTAAGGAGGAGAAGTGCGTACCATTGCGTTTCCGACTTTGATAATAGTCGGATTGTAGCCTATCGCGATTGCGGTTTATCGTATCGCGACATTACTGCTCGCGTTGGTCGAGATCCAATCACTGTTAGCAGAATATGGAATCGGTGGGTTCAGGAGGGTAATACGGAGCGCCGTGCGGGATCCCAACGGCATCGTATCACTAGCAGTCGAGATGACAGGCATCTTATCCGCATGGCTGTAATGGATCGTGCAGCCACGTCTCGATCCCTGAAACAACAGATGGGGACGTTTGCAAAACAACAACCATCTACACGAACAGTTCGGCGACGTTTGCATCAGCATGGACTATCGGCTCTGAGACCATGGCTGCGGTTACCCTTGACGCTGCATCACAGACAGGAGCGTCTGCGATGGTGTACTCAACGACGAACCTGGGTGCACGAATGGCAAAACGTCAGTTTTTCGGACGAATCCAGTTTCTGTTTACAGCACCATGATGGTCGCATCCGTGTTTGGCGACACACCGGTGAACGCACATTGGAAGCGTGTATCCGTCATCGCCATACTGGCGTATCACCCGGCGTGGTGGCGTGGGGTGCCATTGGTTACACGTCACGGTCACCTCTTGTTCGCATTGACGGCATTTCGAACAGTGGACGTTACATTTCAGATGCGTTACGACCCGTGGCTCTACCCTTCATTCGATCCCTGCGAAACCCTACATTTCAGCAGGATAATGCAAGGCCGCATGTTGCAGGTCCTGTATGGGCCTTTCTGGACACAGAAAATGTTTAACTGCTGCCCTGGCCAGCACGTTCTCCATATCTGTCACCAATTGAAAACGTCTGGTCAATGGTGGCCGAGCAACTGGCTCGTCACAATACGCCAGTCACTACTCTTGATGAACTGTGGTATCGTGTTGAAGCTGCATGGGCAGCTGTACCGGTACACGCCGTCCAAGCTCTGTTTGGCTCAATGCCCAGGTGTATCAAGGTCGTTATTACGGCCAGAGGTGGTTGTTCTGGGTAGTGATTTCTCAGGATCTATGCACCCAAATTGCGTGAAAATGTAGTCACACGTCAGTTGTATTATACCTGTCCAATGTATACCCTTTTATGATCTGCATTTCTTCTTGGTGTAGCAATTTTAATGGCCAGTAGTGTAGTTGGAGGTGACTACTGTATTGCACCTATAGTAAATTTTTCCTGTCAAGCCATAGTAGGTATAATATTTTTGTAGTTGCATAACTTAAACGGTGTTGACAGTTGTTTTGACAGTTCAGTATTTTGACTGTTCTTTACTACGAAGCTACATGTTTGCATAGTACGAGGGCTATTGGTTTGTCATGATCCGATCGGTAGCGATAGAGAAACCACAGTTAAAATCAAAATTTTTTTATTTGTAACAGTTAGCTATCCAGTTGCTACTCTACGTAGTCTCCGCTCCGAGGTAGACGTTTTCCACGGCGTTGTACCATTACCCAGGCTATAGAACGCAGCCGCCTCTGCTCTCCGCCAACTCACTACGCTGGTCTGCAGCTCGTTACCTCTACCAAAATGTCTTCATAGCCAGCGGTTCATGTGAGCAGAACGAACACTAGATGAAGCCATGTCCGGGCTGTATCGTGGGTAACCCAACACTTCCAATCAGCGTGACGCAGGGAATTATCGTGAAGTAGGAAGTGCATGACAGGTATGTTATGTCGGGCTGCATGGAATCAGGCGAAAGCTCGCAGCGGAAATCCACTCTTGCCATGAGGGATTACTCTTAAGCCGTCGGCACACGGACCGTGCATTCGAACGTTGAGCGTTGAGCGTGCCCAATTTCTGACGTCATAGCGTGGATAACATGTTCGGGAGTCTTTCCGAACGTGCAGAGCAATATCTAGCATGTCAGATATTCTGAGCGTGCGTCTGAGCGTTCACCAATGAGATGGCACCCCACCTACGTCACCTGCACTCCGTCTCCCTTCAACACAGAGTTGTGAGGCGCCATATTGGCATACATTTCAAGCCTGTAAGTATAAATGCCGACTCAGAGCACCGGCAAATTCAGAATCACTCTAAAACCCGTTGTTAACTGTGTGATTCGTGAAAGTAAAATAATGAAAAACATAATATTCGTGGCAAAAGAATTATTCTAACTGGAGTATTATCATTGTACGCCATTTCAAGGCAACGACACAGTGAGGATCCACCAAAAAGTATTGTTCTTGATACAATTTGTTATAATAAAATTTCAGTTAGTAACATAGCTCCGATTAAAGATTTTAGTACGCTGCAAGATGTTAGGGCAGGCCACAAATTGTGTACCGTAGTTTTAGCAACTGGCACGGTTGCTCAGCGTATTCGGTCAGAGGGCTGTTTGCTCTCTGTAATTAAAAAAAAAAAATTGACTAAAGGAATCAACGATCAACTTGCACGGATGTCTTTTGACGCCACCCCAGACCAAACGCAACGAACAATACCGACCAAAACGCAAAAAAAAAGCGTAGTAAATAGCTTTAACTATTTACAACGGGGTGCGTGATACGGCGGTGGTTCGCGTCTCGCCACGTCTCAATTTTTTTCCCCTAACATTCGCGTTTTCAGTAGGTTCTAATGCTTTATTATAAGTTTAGTATAAGTATGTGCTGCAACATTTGATGTTACTTAAATATAAGTTCATTTGTTTTTGAGGAGTGAGTTTGTTCGATTGGCTTCATCCATAGGACGGCTTGCACTATGTATAAAGATATTTTGCTGATTTTTCTGTTACGTTTCGTAATTCATAGTCTTCCACTAGGTAGGAACAGTGATCAAGTAAGAATGACCTTGGCGTTTCACTATTGCGAATTTGTATCGAATTGTTTGTAGTGTAACTTTTATAGTCCTGTGTCCTTGTTAACTGAACATGGTAAATTCCTTTTTGTCTTAAAACATGAACATGGATAATGAAGTTTATATTTGCGTATATTAAATATAGAATAACGTGACTAGCATATGGATAATGGAGGAAATGTGCGTTTTAATAGAGCAAACGTGGGAATTTTACGCGCGCCCGTTTAGTAAACAGTGTAATGTACGAACGGGAAACATCCCACTACTGCCGCTGGAGTGCGTTGCGATCGCGTAAACCACACTGAAGCCCACGTACCGTGTGCACGAGTCGCATCGTTCCTGAGCGTTCAGCAGCACGTTGAACCCGGCACGCTCAACGTTGACGTTCGACAGTACGGTCCGTGTGCCGACGGCTTTACAGGCATCTTTACGCGCTCGCTGTGTGATCAAAACTGAAAAGAGACGACGTCACGCGATTGACAGACATACTGGACCCACTGCACAATACAACTGTGCACATCTCCACCGGATTTTCACTGCCGTTTTCATTTCGTGATCCATCGGAACTTACTTTCAGAACAGCCCTCGTATGTTTCAAGTCTGTGTGTTGATTTAGGATTTCGTGTGGATATCTTCTTGTACGAGTATACAGTTCCCAGTTCTGCGAAAACGCTCATAGTAAGCCCTTTCGGTATTACGTGTAATATTTCTAACGCAGTTTCAATTTTTTCGGTTTGTGTTGTTGAGTTTTTAGAAGTAAATAGAAGCTTTGACGGACTGCTATCAATCTTTCTAGTTTGTTGTTTAAAATCGGTGTTAAAATTTCGCTCGCTTTGGTAACAATTTCTGCATCGGTCAAATTTTGTCACTAGATTTAAAGGACACTTTAGAAATAGTGATAGTAATCCGTAAACCTTCTGTTTACATCAGAAAACCCGACACTACAAAGCCGAGAAAATAGAAACCGGGTTAGATATATTACACAGCATACCGAAAGGATATACTATGAACAGTCTCGAAGAACTGGAAAATATACATTCATACAAGGAAATATCCACACGAAATGCTCAATGAACTCACGACTTTAAACGTAAATACCATCATGAAAATTTAACCGACATAATAGAATGCGAACTAATGTAAAAAATAAGATACCGTCTGTGTTTCTTGCTGCCGCTTTTCGTACTTGACACCATTTCTACAACCTTTTACGTATCATGTTGGTTGTACATTCATGAGCCAAGACATTATGACCACTGCCCACTGCGAGATTGAACGTCTCCTGTTGGTGTTACAGGCATCTGATGCAGTAACAAAAGAATGCAAGAGGCTCTGACTCTGAGCACTATGGGACTTAACTTCTGTGGTCATCAGTCCCCTAGAACTTAGAACTACTTAAACCTAACTAACCTAAGGACATCACACACATCCATGCCCGAGGCAGGATTCGAACCTGCGACCGTAGCAGTCCCGCGGTTCCGGACTGCGCGCCTAGAACCACTAGACCACCGCGGCCGGCAGAATGCAAGAGGAAGAGAGACGAATGGGCAGTCATTATAGCGAATATACGGGTCGGGTCGCAAATGTGGAAACTCATTGATATAAGCGGTTTTGACGAAGGGTATATCGTTTGTGGCTTGAAACGAGAATCTCTGAGCCAGCGAGGCTGGTCGCCTGTTGGCGCACTACTGTCGTAAGCACCTGTGCAAAGTGGTTGAAGGACGGTGAAATAACGCGTAGGCCGCATGGTGTTGGACGACCACGTCTCATCTCGAATCGTAGAGGATACCCCCCACTGTGTTATCCAGGATGGGCAGCGCTCTGTGGTAGATCTGACAACAAAGTACAATGCTGGTGCTCGCACAAGTGTTAAAGGCCATTCTTGAACATCAAGCCGCACGTCACACAATCCCTGCGTGTTTCTCTGTTGACCCAACGACATAGTTACGACTGCAGTGGCCGCAGAATCACTGAGTTTTCACCGTGGATCGATAGAAACGTGTCGCCTGTGAAATGAATCGCATTACTCATTACACCAGTTCGATTACTGTGTCCTCACACGCTGTCACCCAGGCGTATGGCTGCACGAAATATGCACTGCGCCACAGATGCAGCCCAGTGAGAGCAGAATTACGCTATAGGGTACATTGAGATGGGCTTTCATGGTATCTGTGGTGCTAATAGAAGGGATCATGAACTACGTGAACATTATTACGGACCACCTGCATTGCTTCATGTTTGAAGTCTCCCCCTACGGCGAAGACATATTTCAGTAGGATAACTGTCCATGTTGCGAGGTCTCAGTCGTGGTATAGTTGTTTGAGGGGCATTATATAATGAACTGACATCGATATCTTGGCCAGCAAATGTGCTTGATCTGTAACGTTTTGAACATGTACTGGGCCTCAGCTGCATGCCCGTAGACCAACTTCCCGTAATTTGCAGGAATTTGCGTGCGTAGACATCTGGTTCCACATACTTCTGTAGCCCTGTAAAGAACTTGTGGAACCATCACCAAGCAGAATCTCCGTTGAGCTGTGTTTGAAAAGTGGGACAACATTCTAATGAAGATGTGGTCATAAAGTTTCGGTTCATCGGTGTAAATCGCAATATATATTTTTCAGTTGGGTCACGTTTGATATTTTGGTCTTTTCCAAATTCACAGTTGTTGGAGACTACGTTGTTTTATACTGTCATAGTTTCAAAGTAAACCAATCGTCACCTTAGAAGGTTCCACGTTTCTTTTACATATGCTGCAAATCACACTTATGACTACTGTGATGATACGTTTTTCTACACTGTGATTTTATGTTCACGTACTTTTATCCACTTAATGATTCAAGTTTCTACATAATTGTTGCATCAGTTAAGTTATTAACCACAGGTACTGTAACTATATAAGTTGTTTCTTGGTAAACAGGACCTAAAGATGACGCAAATGTAGCACTGACTTTATTCGTGTGAATAATAAATACTTTGAAAATATGGCTATGGTTTTCTGTTTCTGTTACTTACATTGCCAGACGCAGTCCCAAGTTCACAAGACGGATGAACGTTCACCAGTAAACAACATACACACCTGGAAATTGAAATAAGAACACCGTGAATTCATTGTCCCAGGAAGGGGAAACTTTATTGACACATTCCTGGGGTCAGATACATCACATGATCACACTGACAGACCCACAGGCACATAGACACAGGCAAGAGAGCATGCACAATGTCGGCACTAGTACAGTGTATATCCACCTTTCGCAGCAATGCAGGCTGCTATTCTCCCATGGAGACGATCGTAGAGATGCTGGATGTAGTCCTGTGGAACGGCTTGCCATGCCATTTCCACCTGGCGCCTCAGTTGGACCAGCGGTCGTGCTGGACGTGCAGACCGCGTGAGACGACGCTTCATCCAGTCCCAAACATGCTCAATGGGGGACAGATCCGGAGATCTTGCTGGCCAGGGTAGTTGACTTACACCTTCTAGAGCACGTTGGGTGGCACGGGATACATGCGGACGTGCATTGTCCTGTTGGAACAGCAAGTTCCCTTGCCGGTCTAGGAATGGTAGAACGATGGGTTCGATGACGGTTTGGATGTACCGTGCACTATTCAGTGTCCCCTCGACGGTCACCAGTGGTGTACTGCCAGTGTAGGAGATCGCTCCCCACACCATGATGCCGGGTGTTGGCCCTGTGTGCCTCGGTCGTATGCAGTCCTGATTGTGGCGCTCACCTGCACGGCGCCAAACACGCATACGACCATCATTGGCACCAAGGCAGAAGCGATTCTCATCGCTGAAGACGACACGTCTCCATTCGTCCCTCCATTCACGCCTGTCGCGACACCACTGGAGGCGGGCTGCACGATGTTGGGGCGTGAGCGGAAGACGGCCTAACGGTGTGCGGGACCGTAGCCCAGCTTCATGGAGACGGTTGCGAATGGTCCTCGCCGATACCCCAGGAGCAACAGTGTCCCTAATTTGCTGGGAAGTGGCGGTGCGGTCCCCTACGGCACTGGGTAGGATCCTACGGTCTTGGCGTGCATCCGTGCGTCGCTGCGGTCCGGTCCCAGGTCGACGGGCACGTGCACCTTCCGCCGACCACTGGCGACAACATCGATGTACTGTGGAGACCTCACGCCCCACGTGTTGAGCAATTCGGCGGTACGTCCACCCGGCCTCCCGCATGCCCATTATACGCCCTCGCTCAAAGTCCGTCAACTGCACATACGGTTCACGTCCACGCTGTCGCGGCATGCTACCAGTGTTAAAGACTGCGATGGAGCTCCGTATGCCACGGCAAACTGGCTGACACTGACGGCGGCGGTGCACAAATGCTGCGCAGCTAGCGCCATTCGACGGCCAACACCGCGGTTGCTGGTGTGTCCGCTGTGCCGTGCGTGTGATCATTGCTTGTACAGCCCTCTCGCAGTGTCCGGAGCAAGTATGGCTGGTCTGACACACCTGTGTCGATGTGTTCTCTTTTCCATTTCCAGGAGTGTATATCCATACGACCAGTCAGTTGAGAGCAAGCAGAAGCATGTCGTGGACGTTCCGCCATAGTGTGTCGACATTGTTACGTCAGAAATCACAAACAGCAACGAAATAAACAACTCCAAATCAAGTGCTTAAGGAATTCTCCAGAAGATTTTGAATAGGACATCACACACATCCATGACCGAGGCAGGATTCAAACCTGCGACCGTAGCAGGCTCTCGGTTCCGGACTGAAGCACCTAGAACCGCTCGGCCACCGTGGCCGGCGCCTAGGGGAGAATTTTTTCTTTGGAACCTGGGTGAAAACGTTGCGGACTGCCCAATACATGGGCCTCATTTTTCAGAATCATTGGATGGTGCTGGTCGGTCGGCGGCCACATCCCAGTAGGCTGCTGCTAAGGGCAGAGCATTGATGACCGCCAATAAAGCAGAGGATGGGCCCTTGTTAGGCAGGAAGCCAATGAGATGACTGTGTGTTTCTGCTAATTATCGTGGGACAGGTCAGTGGCGCCCAGACGTCCAGACTCTACAAAACATATTTGTGAAGGCACGAGGCTTTTAGGAAGTTTATGGCCGTTCTTTGGAAAATTCGAAATGGACGCAACAGGGGAGATAACGATCTTTTTATGGAGTACTGTGGTTCCATCCAGGTCATGCTTTTAGCAGAGACACAAGGTAAGCGAGTGGGAAAGAGGCCACGAAGCTGAATATTTTTTCCTTTTCTCCCAATTAATTTTTAATGTCGCTGGTTGTTCAAATCTGTGGATGCAGAGAAAGGGGCGGGGTCTCCCAGCTTCGAATGCCCCACTCCAGCTCGAGATTGGCTTGTGCTAAGGTGCGAGTAGTCTAAGATGTGAATGTGCTATACTACCGAGGTGGCGAGGAAAGCTGAGAGAAAGAGAAGACGACACTATTCTACTGGCGCTTCCCTGGCAAAGAACTGTAGGTCTTTACCTGAATGGTGAGACTTGAGTCTTTTGCTATTGTGCCAGTCACCATCTGTGCTAGTCAGAGGTATTGCTTCTAGCATCATGCACACAACGTGTGATGCGTGGGTGTAGTTATTTGTCTTGAGTCGGCCGTCTAAATATTTGACATATTCCATCACGCATAGTCGTGGCACGGAGTCGAACTGGTTTGACAGACCAGCAGAAGGGGCCACCTGCACACTGGAATCCATTGGGGTTTCAGAGGCTGATAGGGAAGTACCTGCGTTCCGAATTAGCCGAACGCGAAACCGCCTACTTGCCTTTTTGCTTCCGACGAGCGCCATTAATAACAGTTTGCTGCCGTCCATGACTCCAGTCGCCGACTGCGTCGTGGTGTGTCGTCCTGACCAGCAGAAGGATAAAGCATTCGCTGCTACGGCGTAGGGCTCAAATCTATGCTTCTCAGCCCACTGTTCTTTGAAACCATATTTTTCTTTATGGAATATTAGAGTAGAGATGCTTAATAGTAGCGTACGGATTCACATGTATGAAGTCAGGTAAAGCGATTGGTTCTGGTTGGTGTCGTGTGTTGATCCCCAGCTGATCACTTTGTTCACCATAGACCGCATATTACTGAAAGCGTTTGTCCAATAAAAAATCTTTGTATGTCGTTTCTTTAGCCATTTTTTTTGTCTTGTGATGTTAAGAATGAATGAATATGTTGTTATTTAGACCTCAACTCCTCCCAGTGTTCTGATTAACATTTCCTTTGCCATTTTTATTAAAGTCCTGATTACAACTGAAACGAAAACAGTTATTTTCTGAAAAAATGATCACCGGTAACGAGACATGGTGTTATCAATATGAACCTACCACGATAAAGTGCAGAATCAGTCTCTGACAGTTCGCCAAGAGCGAAGAAACTGCGAATGTGAAGTGCGAGTTGAACAACATCGAGAACAAGTACCCTTATAAGACTTTCGCACGGTTGTGTGAACGTTCTGTGCGTTCTCCTCAAACGAGAGGTGAACATGTAGAACATCTGAAGCATTATGAGACTGCGTAGATCATTTGAAATACTAAGCCACTATCTTAATTTTTCTACATGTTTGTTATTAATCCAGTCTCGAAACCTTATTAACAGACAGGATAGGCCTCTGGAAATCCGATATGTACTGAGTTCCATGCGAATGCGGCGTATATTAGGCGGGTCAGACTGCTGGAACAGCCGAGGAGAAGCGCAACGAACGTCGGTGATACACCCGACTAAAAACATCCGAGGACGTCAGCTGCCGTCGAGTACCACCTACAGTATAATCATAAAATGGAGCACGACAAGACTGGTGCCTTGACGTTAACCCTGTGTTTCTGTGACGGCGTAAGTAAGATCTCTAAGGGAATAAAGGCTCCCGAAAATCTAATAATCTTTAATGGAGGTTTTACTTTTAAGCATGCCTTGGGATTCGGTACTCTATTCAAATCTCGCTGGTCATCTCAACCTTCAGACCTGGGAAATGCTGGGCCAGTATGCGTTTGAATGATTATCAGTGCGGACTCTGAGAAACTGAGCTATGACAACACTTTACTGACAGACTGAGGACTAGGCAGCGGTTCGCAGAACTCGCTCAACACGAAAAGAACTGGCAAACTAATTGACGGAGTTGTCTCATCTTTGGTAGTGTAATAGTTTTTAGTTCCAGCAATCGCCATACAAGCGTTGTATTGCGTTGTTTTGTTTTGTCAGATGACAGTCGCCGGATAGTCAGTGTTTTGTTCCTAGTTGCACCTAGTTACTCGAGTAAACATGGCTGGTGCAAGGCTTACATTCGATGAAAGGAAGTCAGTTTTGAAGTGGTATTTAAAGTACGGAAACATTAATGAGGTTCAACGGCAATGGCAAAATGAGTATCAAACAGAGCCACCGACACGTTTAACGATTCGTCTCATTCGAGACAAATTTGAAGCCGAAGGCTGTGTTAAATATGTACACAAACAACTATCTGGACGACCTGTAACAGTAACAAGTCCAGCTAACTCCCGTCGTGTGTTACAACAATTCACTCGCTCACCACAGAAGTCTGTGAGACAGCGTGCCCGTGAAACTGGAGTGAGTCGCTCAAGTGTTCGGCGAATTTTGAAGACAGCAAAGTGGAAGTGCTACACCCCACGATTGATAAACGCAGTGAACGAGAACGACCCAGATCCTACAATGGAGTACTGCGAGTGGTTTACTAACATGGTGCGCAACGATGAAGAGTTTGCAGAGATGATTGTGTGGTCTGATGAGGCACAGTTCAAACTCAATGGTACAGTAAATCGCCACAATTGCATCTACTGGGCCGCCAAAAATCTGAACGTCCATGTAGACAAAGCCGTGAATTTGCCAGAAGTAAATGTGTGGTGTGGGTTGTCTTACCGGGGCTTGATTGGGCCATTCTCCTTTGACGGCACAGTTACCGGTGAAGTGTACCTTCAGAAGCTTCAGACATCCATTTTACCTGCCATCCAAGACTCGTATGGAGACGGAAGAGTTTACTTTCAACAAGATGGTGCCCCAGCCCACTACCAAAATCGTGTTGGGGCATATTTCGACGAAAATCTACCAGGAAGATGGGTAGGCCGTAGAGGTGCTGTGGAGTATCCACCACGTTCCCCAGACCTAACTCCTCTGGACTTTTGCCTGTGGGGAACACTAAAGGAAGTCGTTTATCGACAAAAGCCACGCACATTGGATGAACTTCGAGAATCCATCGTACGTTCATGTGCAAATATCCAACTGAACACGTTGCAGTCAGTAGTTCGCGCTGCAGTACGACGGCATCGTTTGTGTGAAGAAGTTCATGGTGACCATTTCGAACACATACAGTGATATCTTGAAGTTGGACTATAAACTACACTTTCACCAAAAATGAGACAACTCTGTCAATTAGTTTGCAAGTTATGGACTTTTAAACAGTGGATACATTTTTTGCACCCTTGTGTATTTCGCGGGAAACTGAACGCAGCTGTTCGGCTGAACACCCGAAAGCATACGACTAATCAGCCACGCCGAGAAAACCTGAGAAATCATATTCGTGATTACTGTGTAACAATGCGATAACAGTGTGTATATTCGTGGAACTGTTAAGGGTTCGCGAAACTGAGGGCTTTACTGCAGCGTCTGCTACTAGGCCGCTGGCCTCAGCTGCTGCGGGTTTGGTCCGCAAGGAGACCAGCCCAGCCAACCCTGGAGGAAAGAGCGTGATCCAGGACACGTGGTCAGTCTCTGCTGGCGGCCACTCAATTACACAGATAATTGTCCGGCCTGGGAACAAAGACAGCCGCCGTCGGGGTGCCTGGCAGAGGGTGGGCGCGCACGTCTCGCGCAAACCCAATTACCGACCCTCGGGGGAGGCTGGAGGTGCGCGCATCTGCGGACGGGCACTTCACTGCCCGCCCCTCACTCAGGGACCTGGTGGCTGACACACACGTGCGAGCTCAAGACGCTCCACAAAAGCTGCCCTTACATCCGGCACCAAACTAACAAGACGGAGTCCCAACGGTGGTGTTGGAAATATTTGCCGCATAAGCCAGCAGGCGATCTTGCACGATTGCAAAGTAATTGTTCAGAATTTCATTCCTCCTCCTCCATTAATACAAATTTGTCGTCTTGATCGCACCTTATTTTAGACTCTAAGACAAAAACAAGACGTATCATGAAGGAATTATCCGATTGGGACGGATATCGGTAGATATGGTGTACATGTACAGACAATGATTATAGTTTCAGAAAAATTTGGTGATTTATTCAAGAGGCTTCACTAATTGTGCAGGTCAATAATGCCTTGCTCCATATCTGGCCAATATCAACCAGTTATTTGGCTTGCCATTGACCGAAAGAGATTTTAGATGTGCTCTCCAAAAAAATATCGTGCCGAATTCTGTCGAACTGGCGCGTTATATCGTCAAAATCCCGAGATCGTTGGAAGGCCTCCCCAGAAAGCTCCACACGTTCTCAGTTTGCCAGAGATGCCGCCATCTTTCTGGCCAAGGTAGGGTTTGGCAAGCACGAAGACAAGCACCTGAAACCCTCGCTGTATGGTGGCCGGCAACACCCTCAAGAAGTGTAAGCACCAGCTGGTTTGAAACTTCCTGGCAGATTAAAACTGTGCGCCAGACCGAGACACCAACTCGGGACCTTTGCCTTTCCCAGACAAGTGTTCTACCATCTGAGCTACCCAAGCACGACTCAAGCCCCGTCCTCACAGCTTCAGTTCTGCCATTACCTCGTCTCCTACTTTCCAAACTTCACAGAAGCTCTCCTGCGAACCTTGCAGAACTAGCACTCCTGGAAGAAAGGATATCGTGAAGACATGGCTTAGCCACAGCCTGGGGGATGTTTCCAGAATGAGATTTTCACTGTGCAGCGGAGTGTGCGCTGATATGAAACTTCCTGGCAGATTAAAACTGTGTGCCCGACCGAGACTCGAAATCGGGACCTTTGCCTTTCGCGGGCAAGTGCTCTACCATCTGAGCTACCCAAGCACGACTCACAGCCCGTCCTCACAGCTTCAGTTTTGCCAGTATCTCGTCTCCTACCTTCAGGAAGGAGTGCTAGTTCTGCAAGCTTCGCAGGAGAGCTTCTGTGAAGTTTGGAAGGTATGAGGCGAGGTACTGGCAATACTGAAGCTGTGAGGACGGGGCGTAAGTCGTACTTGGGTAGCTCAGATGGTAGAGCACTTGCCTGCGAAAGGCAAAGGTCCCGATTTAGAGTCTCGGTCCGGTACACAGTTTTAATCCGCCAGCAAGTTTCATATCAGCGCACACTCCGCTGCACAGTGAAAATCTCATTCTACAAGCTGGCTTGCCATGAAGGGCAGCAAAACGTGGCGTCAATATTGTCGACATCCTGCTATACTGTAAAGTTGCCGCAGATGACAAAGGAAGAGGCCCTGCTATGAAAAGAAATGGTACTCCACAGCATCGCTCCTGGTTGTCTGAGCCTATGGCGAGCGATAGTCAGTTCGGCACCCATTGATGTGCAGGGCGTCTCCAGACACGTGTTCGATGGTCATCGGGTCTCAGTTGCAAGCGGAACCCATCGCCGAAAACAAGTCAACCCGATCAATGAGATTCATGGAACAGAACGTGTCTGGAGAAGCAATCGACAGCGATAGGATGTCAAACCGACTGCAGCCCGCCATACCGCAAGACAACCAGGAGTAATGGTCTTGGGTACCACTTTACAGCAGGACCCCTGTCGTTGTTATCCGCGGCGCCCTCGCAACACAGCGGTACGTCTACGATATTCACGCCACGTTCTGCTGCTCTTCATGGCACGCAAACCTCTGCTTACACTTCTTCAAGGTGATGCCCGCCCGCATACGTCGAGAGTTTCAAGTGCTTGTCCTCGTGCTTGCCAAACCCTACTTTTGCCAGCAAGATAGCTGAATCTCTCCGCAACTGACAACGTTTGGAGCTTTCTGAGGAGACCTTCCAACCATCTCGAAATTATGACGCTGTAATGTTCCAGTTCTAACTATACCTTTCAAGAGGATATCCAACAAACCTTCCGGTCAATGCCAAGCCTAATAACTGCTTTCAATTCTCAATTAGTAAAACTCTTTCTCTTGAACAAATCGTCGAATTTTTTTGAAACTGTTTCCGCTGTCTGTACATGTATGTCACTTCTACCTATTTCGTTTCCCTTCAAAGCAAGCCATCCTGCGCTGACATTTCAGCAAGATAACGCCCGCGTGCACACGGTGAGAGTTCCTTCTGCTCGTGTTCATGCTTGCTAAGCCACACCTTGCCCATCAGTGTCGCCGGATTCCTACCCAATTGACAACGTTTGGAGCGTTATGGACAGGGCCCTGCAACCATCTCGGGAATCTGAGAAAACCAAGACAAAGAAGTTCCGTTTCAACGATAAAAGCAAACTGTAATTTCTTGCTCTCATAGGTTACTTAAAATTATCCTCTCACTAGCTATTCTAGTCACGACGTAATCAACCAGTGGGCAGTCCTCTTTGGGCACTTGCTTGTAGATTATAGACGATACAGGCAGATTAACATCGAAAGAAGAATGATAGGTAGAAAAATAAGAGCAGATACAGAACAAGGGTGAAGTTGTTATGTATTTGACAGTAATTACCCAATCGCAGTGATGAATTGCAGCCTTCAAAAACTTGGTTTCATATAATTTTGTGCTGTTACGACTTCTGCAACACTCGTTAGCAGCAGACACTGGCTGCGCCAAAGGCTAAGACGGCGTGGAGTTTTACAATTATTTATTGAACTTTCTTTACAATTTCTCCCTCGTCGTCGCTGCCCAGCCCTGCGGATCCCTCCGCCTGGCTGCTGCTGTGTAGATTCTCCGACATTGCGCGCAACGCGCGCTGCTGATCACACTCGGGAGCCTCAGGCCACCAGTGTTCCGCTGAAGCTAGGATGCCCTGTGGTTGAGATGAACTCGTCGCCGCCTGGCGCCCCAGTACTGGCACGCCCACGGAGCCACGTCGCCGTGAGGTCAGCTGCCGACGCCTGCAGCACTCTGGGAAGCCATCAGTCGCGATGTCCGCGAGGTCCCATCATGGACGGACCACGCGCCATGGGGCCAGGTTGCCGTGACGTCAGTCTCCGGCGGCGCCTGTGACCGAGACCGCGCTGTGGCTGGTCCTGCTGGAAGTTCTCGCTGTAGTTAGTCAGCCATGGTGCCGACCGAACTCGGGCCGACCTCCAGAGCTGAAGTTGATATCTGGCGGCGAACGGATGACTCCTGACTTCCGGAATTGTCACCTATGAAGACTGAACATTTGGACACGAACCACATCCGTCCTCAGATCTGAACTGCTTCCTAATGGCTTCTGTCTGTTGCTGCCTGCGCTCCACTATTTATATCTGGCAGGAGGACGTTTTTCACCCTCGGTGGTAGCTTTTTGTTATTACTTCCGCAGTACATTGCAGCGTAACTTAGCGTGCTGGCCTCACTTCCACTTACTCAGCACTCTCCAGGCTTCGCTCGGCGCTCGGTTTGTGTGCGTCCTTGCGTCAGCCTGTTGGTAGACTGCTGCTGTCAGCAAGACTATCTGTGCGTGCTTACTTTGCAACGCCTCGGTCGCCGGCGTGCTACTGTTTTGCCATTCTCCACTGCTTGAAGCAACGCCTACTACATGTGGCCGCAACAGTGCGAAGCTTAACTAACGAAAGCTCATCTCTGTGACTTTGATAACCGCATATAGACGCTGAATCACCTCTTGTACGAAAGTATCCTAGTGTTTAGTTAGTGCTGTGTATGGAACGTGTGTATTTCATTAGCATCTTTATGTGTGTGTATTGTTTGTCGTCGCAGGTTCGAATCCTGCCTCGGGCATGGATGTGTGTGATGTCCTTAGGTTATTTAGGTTGAAGTAGTTCTAAGTCAAGGGGACTGATGACCTCAGAAGTGAAGTCCCATAGTGCTTAGAGCCAATGTTTGTGTTGTGATTATTATGTGTGATGAAATACGAAATAAAATGATTCTGGATCCAGACACATCAGGGAACTGGAAGTGAACCGACCAATTGTTGCGGCAGTTTGGAAATGGCGAGCGGCTCGGGCGTGACGATGAGTGCTCTCATTGGAGGAAACCAGCTGCAACACGTAAAGTGTCAGCTATCAAGTAATTTTAATCAGACTACAGTGTCATATTCACGGTCTCCTTTACAGATAACCACACTTACCTGACACTCTCCCAATAAACCAATGTCGACCTCTCGCCTTCCATTCTGCAATCCTTACATGCTCGTTCCAATGCATATCTCCTGGCAACGTTACACCTACATACTTAATCAAAGTGATCGTGCTGTACACCACAGCCTCGTCAGCAAACTGCAGTGGATTGCTGCTCACTCTGCCCCCCATATTGTTCAACTGACGGCCGCAACACGCCTTTAGGAATATTCTGATACGAGTGTCAAACATTTGTGAAGGAACTTGTAAAGTTGTTAGCCGTGGCGTGGGGGCGTCGTATATTTATACAAACACGAGTTATAGCCAGTAGAGGGCGCGAGTGATAAGCTAATATAAGTGTCCAAAATCACAAAATCACATTATTTTGAATTTCGGGCAGCCACAGCCAAAAGTCCACGTGTTTGTAAGGAGGCAAAAAAACCACTCTACTGTACAAAGTTTTTTTGATTAAAAGCACGACCAGTTTCACACCAATTCCGGTTCATCCTCAAGTAGTTCAAACAGGGATTAGAAAGGAAGTATTTTAAAATTTTTCTTTTTACACTAGTTTAGTAAATATTGTTGTATGGAGTAGAATGGTCCTCTGCACTACCAAGTTACAATTTATGCAAGTAACTAATGTACAGTGCTATTTTACTCAATGTAACAATATTTACTAAGCCAGTGTAAAAAGAAGAAAAAAAATACTGTCTTTCTAATCCCTTCTCAGATCAGCACCCTGCTGAGGGTGCGCATAAATTGGCGTAAACAGGTCGTAGTTTTAATGAAGAAAATTACTACAATCCGAGCGGTGTTTTTGCTCATCTTATAGAAACAGGTTCAGAAGATTAAATTAGGATACTCATCGTCATTAATTAAAGTCGTTTCACCTGAATAAAGACATAAAATATAATACAACATATAGCAACAACAACCATACATAAAGTTCCTGATTTCATTACCAATTGCAAAATAACTGCCTGTTCTCCCTCTTAAGTGACTGCTTCACTGTGTTCGACTCAGTTATTCACACCATTTTATACACGGTATCTCGACAACCGAGCCAGCTGTTTTCTCCAGGGGCAGAGAGATGTCACTTAATGCATACCCGCAGCGAGTACCCGTAGCATCACCTTTCGCAGCACCTAAATTTAGAACACGATTAGATCGATCGTCGAAATACCGTGCGTAAAAAGGAATCAACAATTCGGCTGTACATCCAGAAAAACACCACCAAACGATCACACAGAGAAAAACTTAGAGAGTTTCTAACTCAGTTGCGTGAACACAAGGAGGTGGAGATATTACGAAAATCGAACTAAAGTCAAATGTATCGTTTTGTTGTCAATGGGTAAGACGTAAAGTTAGCATAACAATTCCTTATTTGTGTTTTTGGTGTGGTCTTCAGTCCGAAGACTGGTGTGGTGCAGCTCTTCACTTTGTATTTCCGATGCTAGTCTTTTCTTCTCCGTATAACTATTGCAAATTAGGTATTCTTTGATGTGTCAGGATGAGTCACATCAACCTCTCCCTGTTTTTAATAATGCAGTGGCCTGGAAAGGTCTTTTCTCTTCGATTCGATAAACCACTTCTCCATCTGAACCATAGCATCCCCTTGCAGCACCATATTTCATAAGCTTCTTCTTCTTTTTTTTTTTTTTTTTTTTTTTGTCTTAGAGACACTTAACGTTCTCATTTCAGTTCCATACGAGACTACACCCACGACACATTCTTTCAAAATACGTTTCCTACACTTAAATTTATATTCGATATTAACACATTTATCCTTTTTAGAAAACCAGGTGTTGCTGTTGCCGATTTGCAGTTTATATCCTCCGTGCTTGAGTCATCATCAAGCAACGTTGCTGCCCAAGTAGCAAATCTCATCCACTGCTTTCAGTTTCTGATTTGCTAATCTAATACCCTCTGAGAAAACCTGATATAATGCGACTTCGCTCATTAGCCTTATTTTACTTCTGTTGATATTCAACTCCTAACCTCTTTTAAAGACACTACCCACTGCCGTCTTTGACAGAATTTTTGTCTCATCGATAAGCCTGTTTTCATTTCTTTGCCGTGAATATTAATACTCTTTTGAGATTTCATCTTGGTTTCCTTTACTATCTTCTCGATGTATAGACTGGATAACATGGGGGATATGTTACAAACCTGTCTCACTCCTATCTCAACTACAACCTTTGATTCTTACAAGGTTCTGCCTTCTGATTTCTGCACAAATTGTAGATGACCAAACGCTCCCTGTGTCTGGTATCTGATAAATTCGGAATAACTCATCTTGTTGTTGGAGTGTTTAATTATTTTCCTATTATTTTAATTTTATTGAAACACTTCTCAGTTTGTAATTATTAATTTTCACCGAATATGGCGCTGACCATTAGATAGGTTCGTTTGCATGAATCTGGGCGCTATGAGCGCAGAGGTTCAGGGAGATGGTTGGCGGCTAGGAGCAGCGAGGAAGTAGAAGGCTAACATATCTGCAGAGTTCACTCAGACGTCGGCTGTAAAAGGGGCCTAAATTTATTTAGGAATACCCATTTAGAGCGACTCTTGAAAACAGTGCCAACAATTATTGTATGTTGGTTTCTTGTTAGAGAAATTCAATTAAAAAGATGTAGCAACATCCCTTAATCTCACTTTTGACAGTTTTCAGGAGCTGTCAACATCCAACATCTGCGCTGGGGGTCAGAGTCCACCACAATTAACCTCTTGCTTGAGGGGCATGTTCGTGAGAGACTTGTAGTAAGATCTCAAGCACACTGAAGGCACATAAGACTATCTAATACAGATCGTGAAGTTCACAATTCGAGAGACTTCAGTTGCCAGAGTAATTTACGCAATTATGAGATGAACCGCTGGCTGACAGTCTGCAGTTGCACGCTGACGACCTTGTGTCTGCAGACAAGGCAACACGCTCTCCAGTTCCATTGTCGCTTCTCACTGCTTGCAGCTCTCTCTGTCTCCCTCTCTGTTCCCTCCCTACCCCCCCCCCCCCCCAGTCACTCTCTTCCTCGTCTTCTCAACCTCTCTCTCGCTTGCCCTCTCGCTCCGATCAACTCCGCACTTTCTTTCTAAATATCATCAGATACTCATTTCGTAGATTTCGAACATTGATTCATAACCTGTGAAAATCGATAGTCGGTACTCCAGTCTTGTAATTTAAATAAAAATATTACTTCGTCATGTGTACGCAAACGAATGGAAAGCCGCTAGAACGGAAAACGTTAGAATTATCTAGCCATATTTAGTTTCCTCCCAGTGCGACGTTTGTAGCACTGACCTTCTTATTCACTCACATCTCCGTGATTAGTCGCTATTAATGAGCGTAACAATTCATTGGTTGATTCAAGATGGTGTACGATGCCTTCGAGGTTACCGGTAACTAAATCTACTTCCTTGGGTTCCACGTGTTACAAGAAACGATGTACCAGCACAGCTTAGCATTTCTTTTTTTTTCAGCATGTTGGACCAATTTTACTTGTGCGTCCTGAATGATAATGCATCGTAACTTTTTACTCTGTTCTCAGTATCGGTTAAGGTATTGCAATCACGCCACACATATTACACGGTCGGCTTTACGGCTTCATTGACGGAAGTTGCGACCCCCTGTCGCTTGAGGGCTCCGAAATGCAGCGAGTAACACGGCGATGTGTGAGAAACGCCGTGCTGCAATCGAGTTGAAACGAGGAGTTGGTTCACACATGAAGCACTCTCTCCTTCAGTATAACAACGTCAGACCTTACACGAGCCCTGCGACATTTGCAACAATCCGACGCCTCGGGTTCGTGTCATCGATCGTTCTCCATACTGTCCAGATTTAGCCCCATCCGATTTTCATCTGTTTCCAAAACTTAAAGAGTACCTTCGAGGACTTCACTTTGATGGTGATGGAGCGACGCAAGCAGAGGTAGGGTTGTGGCTCCGATTACAGTGTCAAACATTCCACATTGACGATATCAACAAACTGGTCTGTCATTGGGAGAAATATGTTTGTCGCCAGTGTGACTATGTTGACAAAATATGTGCAGACCTGCAGAAAAAAGATGTAGATATTAATAAAAACTTGTTTTATTTAAAAATCCTTAAGACTTCTCACATAAAAAATTCGGAGGTATTGCTTTTCGGCACGCCACCGTATCTTCTCTATTCTGCACGAGAAAGTCTCAAACTGCTCCCTGTCCCCCTCCCTCAGTGTCCAAATTTCTGCGTCATATAAAGGAACGCCGTATGTGACACACACTATTAGTTGATTTCTCAATTTGATATTTATATTACTGCAAAGTATCTTCCTATTGTTGAGAAATGCGAAATGTAGCGTTGCCGCTCGGGATTTTGTTTCACCTGCACACGTTCTTTCATTATTCTTCGTACTGTTAAGCACACCTGAGATTTTCTACGTTTAAAACCAATTTAAACTACTTTCTAGCTCCTGTTTATTCATCTTTTATTTTTCTAATATTGGTTTCCATTGCATACTCATTTCGAGAATATTACACTGCTTAAAACATTTCTATACGTCCATTGTTTTAAAAGAGAACAAAATCATCTACAAATGTAAAACACCACATTCTTTCACGTTCACATTTAATTTACAGTAACTCCATCATACATTCATGACATAACGTATATCGAAAAGAGTGGAAGACAGCCAGTGATCATACCTTACGCATTTTCTAAGTCTCCTTAGGCAGGACTATTGCTCCTTCACTATGACCACCATCTTTCGCCTAAAAAATCTGAACATATTTTCTGTTTACCCACTTATACGTTAATCATCATGTATGAAAGTTTCTCACGTACATCGCTACCAAGAGTCTCCACACGTTCCATATAGTACATATATATTACCGGGAAAAATCGAAACACCAAAAAATAATTAATGTAGAGTAACGAAATTGCGGGAATACGTTTGTCTAGGTAACATATTTAATTATTTAACATTGAAAAATCACAGGTTAACGTAAGCGTGAGGTATGCCATTGCAAGTGCTACGTCAGTAACAATTGGTTCATTAATAACCGGTGTAACCGTCAGAACGTGGAATGCAAGCACGCAAACCCGCGTGCATTATGTTGTACAAGGGCCAGGTGTCATGTTGCGGGATGGAGTTCCACTTTGTCGGTCAACACAGGGAAGACTAATACTATTTGTAGATGACACTGGACTTGGCCGATGACGTCCCATATGTGCTCGAATGGAGGCAGATATGGTGATCTAACATGATCTCTGTAGGAATCAGCATGGGTTTCGAAAAAGACGATCGTGTGAAACCGAGCTCGAGCTATTCGTCCACGAGACTCAGAGGGCCATAGACACGGGATCCCAGGTAGATGCCGTGTTTCTTGACTTCCTCAAGGCGTTCGATACAGTTCCCCATAGTCGTTTAATGAACAAAGTAAGAGCATATGGACTATCAGACCAATTGTGTAGTTGGATTGAAGAGTTCCCAGATAACAGAACGCAGCATGTCATTCTCAGTGGAGAGAAGTCTTCCGAAGTAAGAGTGACTTCAGGTGTGCCGCAGGGGAGTGTCGTAGGATCGTTGCTGTTCACAATATACATAAATGACCTGGTGGATAACATCGGAAGTTCACTGAGGCTTCTTGCGGATAATGCTGTGGTATATCGAGAGGTTGTAACAATGGAAAATTGTACTGATATGCAGTAGGATCTGCAACGAATTGACGCATGGTGCAGGGAATGGCAATTGAATCTCAATGTAGACAAGTGTAATGTGCTGCGAATGCATAGAAAGAAAGATCCCTTAACATTTAGCTACAATATAGCAGGTCAGCAATTGGAAGCAGTTAATTCCATAAATTATCTGGGAGTAGGCATTAGGAGTGATTTAAAAAGGAATGGTCATATAAAGTTGAACGTCTGTAAAGCAGATGCCAGACTAAGATTCATTGGAAGAATCCTAAGGAAATGCAATCCGAAAACAAAGGAAGTAGGTTACAATACACTTGTTCACCCACTGCTTGAATATTGCTCACCAGTGTGGGATCCGTACCAGATAGGGTTGACAGAAGAGATAGAGAAGACCCAACGGAGAGCAGCGCGCTTTGTTACAGGATCATTTAGTAATCGCGAAAGCGTTACGGAGATGATAGATAAACTCCAGGAGTTTTGTTGAAGTTTCGAGAACATACCTTCACCGAGGAGTCAAGCAGTATATTGCTCCCTCCTACGTATATCTCGCCATGAGGATAAAATCAGAGAGATTAGAGCCCACACAGAGGCAGACAGACAATCTTTCCTTCCACGAACAATACGAGACTGGAATAGAAGGGAGAACCGATAGAGGTACTCAAGGTACCCTCCGCCACACACCGTCAGGTGGCTTGCGGAGTACCGATGTAGATGTAGATGTAGATGTCGACACTCAATAGAGCTTGTTGGGTTACCACAGCTGTATATGGCCGAGCGTAACACTGTTGGAGAACACTCCTGGAATGCTGTTCATGAATGTTCAGTACAACAGGTAGAAACACCAGACTGACGTACAAATATGCTGTCAGGGTGCTTGGAATAACCACGAGGGACCTCTGGCTGTCATACGAAATAGCACTACTGACCATAACCCCAAGTGTATGTCCCGTGGGACTAGCATTCAGACAGGTTGTTTGCAGGCCATCAAATGACCTCCTACGAACCAACACACGGCCATCACTGGCACAGAGGTAGTACCAGCATTCATCATAAAACGCAACAGACCTCCACCCTGCACTCCACTGAGCTCTTGATTTACACCACTAAAGTTGCAAACGGCGATGGTTGGAGGCATTGGAACGCATGCTACAGAGCGTCTGGCTCCGAGCTGTTATTGAAGTAACAGATTTGTAACAGTTCATCATGTCACTTTGGTTCAAACTACTGCCCAAATTGCTGCTGCAGACGCAGTGCGATGCGTCAGAGCCATACCCCGAACACGATGATATTCCCTCTCGGTAGTCCAGAGCCCTGTTATCTTTCGACCGTACATTCTAGTGACCACCGCTGGCGGTATTCATCTAAACTGGCTACATATTCTGCCGAGTCTTTCTGCAACGTAAGAAAAAAAAAGGTTCAAATGGCTCTGAGCACTATGGGACTTAACATCTGAGGTCATCAGTCCCCTAAAACTTAGAACTACTTAAAGATAACTAACCTAAGGACATCACACACATCCATGCCCGAGGCAGGATTCGAACCTGCGACCGTAGCGGTCGCGCGGTTCCAAACTGAAGCGCCTAGAACCGCTCGGCCACACTGGCCGGCGCAACGTAAGAGAAGGAACATCCAGCTTCTTGTGGCCCTATTACACGTCATCGTTCAAACTGAGTGATGTGTTAATAATGACGTCTTTTTCGCCCTAAGAGTATTCTTGACTAAAATGAACTCGGCACGTCCAATCTCAATGGTAACTAACGTTCACGGCTGTTACAGCGGGTATTTAAAGCAAACCTGGTCTGCATCCTTATAGTGAGGCTACTGGCGCCTATATTATGAGACTGGGGTGAAACCTGAAAATGTATCATATTTCAGATGTAGGAACACGCCTACCCACTTTCTTTTATATCCGCAATTCCTTGTTGGTGTTGTGAGTCTTTCCCGTCAGTGTATAATGTTTCTTAAGTGTTCACTTGCGGCTCCTCTTTTCATAGTCTTCTGTTCTCATCTTGCCTGGACTTTCTATCGTCCACTGTTTTACACAAGGCTACATTCCACACAAACAGCTACCTTTGAAACGGACTTCCTTACATGTACATTTACATCCATTTCAATGCTAACAACTTCCTGTATCTTAGAAATGCTTTTCTTTCTATTGCCGGCCCACATTTTATATACTCTCTACCTTTACAACAAACTTTCGTTCGTTTAACTGATTGTGAGAGAGCGCAAGAGTGGGCAAGTGTTGGAAGGTGATAGCAGTAGCGATACGTACGTTGTTGTAATGTAATGTGTTGGCATGCTACACACGTATTGAATAACAATCTAAGATAGATTCACAGTTCCCCAGAGTAGTGCAGGGTCCGTGGGCCAAATAGCTTTCAAACGAAGAAGACGAAGTATATCAGACCTTCTGCTGAAAAAAAAATGTGTGAGTCAACCATTTTGTTTTTATTGCAAACCGTTGTCTCTGTGTTGAGTAAGGATCATTATTATTTGTAATTAGAAGCTCTGTTTTGTGAAAGCAATCAGCTCGGTAGTTTGCTGTCTGTGCATAGCTGGTTCATACTGTATTAGTGTCAATAACAAATACGTGGCAACAGCCTGCATGACGTATGTTTACTGAGGTGGATAGTGCCTGATTATTAAGTAAACAGTTTAATAGATTGCAATCAAGAGAAGGAGGCTCTCAAGCTAATACAATTAACAGCCCACTGTAATGTTTAGCACAACAGTGTCGGAACTTGAGTAGCATCATTAAATGACGAGACATTAGGTTCATTTTTCTCAACACTACAGCTACAGTTTTGTCATCATCGGAAATAGAGGATCTCCGTGAGACAGTGGCATAAGCAATTGAATAAGTTGAGTTTTCCTTCGCCACGTCCTCGGACACCCATCGTGTGGCGAAAACTATCACTCCCGGTCGCGACCGGAATCCACTTGAGATAAATTACGCGATGTACATTTACGAAGATTAACTAGTAAACGACTATTGGCGGACCTAAATAAACGTCATTCACTGCTACACTGTTAAAACTTCTGTTACGAGCCATACAGTGGCTGCTTGAAACAAGCAATCTGAAAGGACTTAACTCTGCACTTGGTAGAGAAAGTTATAACAGATGGTTCCAAATGTCTCCAAGACAGCTGCACCATAGAGCAAACGCTGGATAGCTGGCGTCCCTTTTGAATGGACTTCCGAATGTAAGCTAGCGTTCTCAGCTCTCAAACACCGTCTAACGTAAGGTACGGGTGTCGCCCATTTTCCCCCTGCGTGCACACTCATTCTGGAAACGAATGCCTCCCATTAAGAAACTGGAGAAATGTTCTTGGATCCATGATGGACACTACGTAGAAGAAAAACCAAACAACCGCCATATTTCACTCAGTTCATATTTATTTTCTTTAAGCTACTAGTTTCTGTACTTCACTGCTGCCATCGTCATGTCCGGTCCAAGTTGTCTAACCACTGGAGGTACTCATTTCAGAAAACTGTTCACGGAATTGTAAACTGTCGTAGCTATGTTGGGAAAGTACCAGAGTTCCAAGCGCTAATAGAAAGCACTTGTGCTCAAGTCGTTATAGGCACTGAATGCTGGCTAAAGCCGGATATAAGCTGAGCCGAAATTTTTGCGAAGAACCTAACGGTGTTCCGAAAAGATAGGCTAAACACGGTTGGCGGTGGCGTGTTTGTTGCTGTTAGAAGTAGTTTAACCTGTCGCGAAAATGAAGCAGATACTTCCTGTGAGTTGGTCTGGATAGGGGTCATTGTTGGTAACAGGAATAAAATAATAATTGGATCCTTTTACCGACCTGCCAGTTCGGATGATGCGGTTGCTGAAAGGTTCAGAGAAAACTTGAGTTTAATTTCAAACACGTACCCGACTCATACGATAATAGTTGGTGGTGACTTTAATTTACCCTCGATATGTTGGCGAAAATACATGTTTAATTCCGGAGGTACGCATAAAATATCATCCGAAATTTTGCTAAACGCATTCTCTGAAAATTATTTCGAGCTGTTAGTTCATGAGCCCACGCGAATAGTAAACGGTTGTGAAAACACACTTGACCTCTTAGCAACAAATAACCAGCATCAAAACCGATATAGGGATTAGTGAACACAGGGTTGTCGTAGCGAGACTGAATATTGTAATCCCCAAATCCTCGAAAAATAAGCAAAAAATATACTTATTAAAAAAAGCACATAAAAATTCACTTGACGCCTTCCTGAGAAACAATCTCCACTCATTCCAAGTTAATAATATAAGCGGAGACCAGATGTGGCTTAAATTCAAAGAAATAGTATCGGCAGCAATTGAGAGGCGTATACCAAATAAACTAGCAAATGACGGAGCTGATCCTTCTTGGTACACAAAACGAATTAGAACACTGTTGCAGAAACAACGGAACAAACATGCCAAATTTAAACAGACGCGAAATCCCCAAGATTGGCGGTCCTTTACAGAAGCTCGAAACATAGCGCGGAGTTCAATGCGAGACTCCTATAACAGTTTCCACAACGAAACTTTGTCTCGAAGCCTGGCAGAAAATCCAAAGAGATTCTGGTCGTATGTGAAGTATGTTAGCGGCAAGAAACAATCAATGCCTTCTCTGCGCGATAACTAAACACAGCCTGCCAAAATGTCTTCACAAAAGAAGACAAAGCAAATATTCCAGAATTCGAATCGAGAACAGCTCCCAACATGAGTAACGTAGAAGTAAATATCCTCGGAGTAGTGTAGCAACTCAAATCATTTAATAAAAACAAGTCTTCTGGTCCAGACTGTATACCAATTAGGTTCCATTCGGAGTATGCTGATGCATTAGCTCCATACTTAACAATCACATACAACCGTTCGCTCGACGAAAGATCCGTACCCAAAGACTGGAAAGTTGCACAGATCACACCAATATTCAAGAAGCGTAATAGGAGTAATCCACTAAATTACAGGCCCATATCGTTAACGCCGATATGCAGCAGGATTTTAGAACATATATAGTGTTCGAACATGATGAATTACCCCGAATAAAACGGTCTATTGACACACAGTCAACATGGGTTTAGAAAACATCGTTCCTGTGAAACACAACTAGCTCTTTATACACATGAAGTGCTCTGTGCTACTGACAAGGGATTTCAGATCGATTCCGTATTCCTGGATTTGCGGAAGACTTTTGACGCTGTACCGCACAAGCGGCTCGTAGTAAAATTGCGTGCTTATGGAATATCGTCTCAGTTATGTGACTGGATTTGCGATTTCCTGTCAGAAAGGTCACAGTTCACAGTAATTGACGGAAAGTCATCGAGTAAAGCAGAAGTGATTCTGAGCGTTCCCCATGGTAGTGTTATACGCCCTTTGCTGTTCCTTATCTATATAAACGATTTGGGAGACAATCTGAACAGCCGTCTTAGGTTGTTTGCAGATGTCGCTGTCGTTTATCGACTAATAAAGTCATCAGAAGATCAAAACAAACTGCAAAACAATTTACAAAAATATCTGAATGGTGCGAAAAGTGGCAGTTGACCCTAAATAACGAAAAGTGTGTCATCCACATGAGTACTAAAAGGAACTCCTTAAACTTCGGTTACACGATAAATCAGTCTAATCTAAAGGCCGGAAATTCAAGAAATGTTCAAATGTGTGTGAAATCGTATGGGACTTAACTGCTAAGGTCATCAGTTCCTAAGGTTACACACTACTTAACCTAAATTATCCTAAGCACAAACACACACACCCATGCCCGAGCGAGGACTCGAACCTCAGCCGGGACCAACCGCACAGTCCATGACTGCAAAGCCCGAGACGGCTTGGCTAATCTCGCGCGGCCCGTAAGTTCAGCTAAATACCTAGGTATTACAATTACGAACAACTTAAATTGGAAAGAACACTTAGAAAATGTTGTGGGGAAGGCTAACCAAAGGCTGTGTTTTATTGGCAGGACACTTAGAAAATTTAACAGATGTACCAAGGAGACTGCCCACCCTTGTCCGTCCTCTTGTAGAATACTGCTGCGCGGTGTGGGATCCTTACCAGGTAGAACTGACGGAGTTCAAAATGGTTCAAATGGCTCTGAGCACTATGGGACTCAACTTCTGAGGTCATTAGTCCCCTAGAACTTAGAACTACTTAAACCTAACTCACCTAAGGACATCACACACATCCATGCCCGAGGCAGGATTCGAATCTGCGACCGTAGCGGTCTCGCGGTTCCAAACTGCAGCGCCCAGAACCGCGCGGCCACTTCGGCCGGCGACTGACGGAGTACATCCAAAAAATTCAAAGAAAGGCAGCACGTTTTGTATTATCGCGAAATATGCGAGAGAGTGTCACAGAAATGATACAGGATTTGGGCTGGAAATCATTAAAAGAAAAGCGTTTTTCGTTGCGACGGAATCTTCTCACTAAATTCCAATCACCAACTTTCTCCTCCGAATGCGAAAATATTTTGTTGACACCGCCATACCTAGGGCGGAACGATCACCACGATAAAATAAGGGAAATCAGAGCTCGTACGGAAAGATATAGGTGTTCATTCTTTCCGCGCACTATACGAGATTGGAGTAATAGAGAATTGTGAAGGTGGTTCGATTAACCCTCTGCCAGACACTTAAATGTGATTTGCAGAGTATCCATGTAGACGTAGACGTATCTCAGAACATAGGTTAAGGAAAGGCAAACCCAAGTTTCCAAGATTTGTAGACTTAGAGAACGTTTTTGGAAATGTTTACTGGAATACTCTCTTTCGAACTCTGAAGGAGACAGGGGTAAAATACAGGGAACCATAGATTTCAAATTTGCTTGATGGCTCCTGTTGCACTGCACCAATTTTTGAGGTACATCTTCCCACTGTGTGCGTAATGGCCTGAGGGCGGCGCCAGTGAAATGCCGAAACCGGCAGCTGCAGAGTGTTTCAAAAATGACCGGTATATTTGAAACGGCAATAAAAACTAAACGAGCAGCGATAGAAATACACCGTTTGTTGCAATATGCTTGGGACAACAGTACATTTTCAGGCGGACAAACTTTCGAAATTACAGTAGTTACAATTTTCAACAACAGATGGCGCTGCAAGTGATGTGAAAGATATAGAAGACAACTGCTGTAAGCGTGTGCTGTTCACAACGTGCAAGTGTGCTGTAGACAACTTGGTTTATTCCTTAGAACAGAGGATTTTTCTGGTGTTGGAATTCCACCGCCTAGAACACAGTGTTGTTGCAACAAGACGAAGTTTTCAACGGAGGTTTAATGTAACCAAAGGACCGAAAAGCGATACAATAGAGGATCTGTTTGAAAAATTTCAACGGACTGGGAACGTGACGGATGAACGTGCTGGAAAGGTAGCTGCGGTCCAAATGACGCCAACGTCCACGTATCGTCTCATGCGCCAGAGTTTACACCTCTATCCATACAAAATTCAAACGCGGCAACCCCTCAGCGCCGCTACCATTGCTGCACGAGAGACATTCGCTAACGATATAGTGCACAGGATTGATGACGGCGATATGCATGTGGGCAGCATTTGGTTTACTGACGAAGCTTATTTTTACCTGGACGGCTTCGTCAATAAACAGAACTGGCGCATATGGGGAACCGAAAAGCCCCATGTTGCAGTCCCATCGACCCTGCATCCTCAAAAAGTACTGGTCTGGGCCGCCATTTCTTCCAAAGCAATCATTGTCCCATTTTTCAGATCCGAAACGATTACTGCATCACGCTATCTGGACATTCTTCGTGAATTTGTGGCGGTACAAACTGCCTTAGACGACACTGCGAACACCTCGTGGTTTATGCAAGATGGTGCCCGGTCACATCGCACGGCCGACGTCTTTAATTTCCTGAATGAATATTTCGATGATCGTGTGATTTCTTTGGGCTATCCGAAACATACAGGAGGCGGCGTGGGTTGGCCTCCCTATTCGCCAGACATGAACCCCTGTGACTTCTTTCTGTGGGGACACTTGAAAGACCAGGTGTACCGCCAGAATCCAGAAACAATTGAACAGCTGAAGCAGTACATCTCATCTGCATGTGAAGCCATTCCGCCAGACACGTTGTCAAAGGTTTCGGGTAATTTCATTCAGAGACTACGCCATATTATTGCTACGCATGGTGGATATGTGGAAAATATCGTACTATAGAGTTTCCCAGACCGCAGCGCCATCTGTTGTTGACAATTGTAACTACTGTAATTTCGAAAGTTTGTCCGCCTGAAAATGTACTGTTGTCCCAAGCATATTGCAACAAACGGTGTATTTCTATCGCTGCTCGTTTAGTTTTTATTGCCGTTTCAAATATACCGGTCATTTTTGAAACACCCTGTAAATGTTATGTTCTCATCCAAAATGGTCGGATATTATTTTTTTATTCCATTTTTTGAAAGATATGTCTAGAATGATACTACGAAAAGGTTTTTTAATCCGTGCGTTACAGAGGTTTCTGCATTCCTTTGTTAGAAGGAGGGTCACGGTCGCTTTAGCGCGCTCTCAGCCGGATCGCCCACTCAGGTGTAAAACTTGTCGTACCGTGGGGCACGTTCACGAAATGATTTATACTGCAGTACGCATGCAAACATATTAGCCAAAAAAGCTGACGAACCACATATACAGGTTCCCGAACGCAACATATCCAGCACAGCCAGATCGGCTTTTCTTGCCAAGAAGAACGAGGGAATTGCTTTCCAGGAGCAACTGGAATTAGAATAAGGATGTACGCTCCTGAGATTGCAGACTAAAAAGTGAGAAACGAAAACACTTTGTTGGTCAAATTTTGGCAAGAAGTGGTCTAAATATAACTTTTAGTCCGCCATATTGAATTAGCCATCTCGAATTTTGAAAAGGTATCTTCATATTTGTGTTCCGTGACATCAGAAATATATAATAATTTATAGTTTTCATGCAGGTTGAACTAATAGTACATATAAAAGCTTTTCGTAAGCTTTAAACAGGTTTTTCTCGGTAAGTGATTTTTCAAAACTGCGTACAGCATAAAATAAAAACCGTTCAAAGTATTATCTTCTACCTTTGACCGTCGAAATATATACACTTGTCTTGGAAGCTTATACCGATAACACAAGAAATTTATTAATATTAAATATTTTTAGTAAAACCATAAGGAAAGAAACAAGTCCTCCAAAATCGAACTAGAGTTAGAGTCAGCACCATAATGTTAAATTTAACGTATTTCATAGTGGTTTAGTATAATCCTCCCTAAGTCTAATTTAATGTCGTCAGAAGTTATCCATTTTTGATTCAAGATAATCCCTGAGGGGCTACTCTGCATGCAATCTGCATATCTCAAACTTGCAGGCTTTTGACGCCTTGATCAAACCATAATTATTGGCGCCATTTTTTTTCCACGAAAATCTAAAGTAAACTATTATCAGTTATAATCCCCAAACAAATCCTTTGTATGTCTTTTCATTGTCTCATGAAAAGATTTCCAAACTCTGACTATTTTTGGCTCATTTGAATGAGAACTCGGACTTAAAGAAAAATAAATAACAACTGATTGAAACACGTTTGTTGTTTGGTTATTGTTCAACACACTGGAGCAATATTGTCACACTGCACAACTAATGAGTCCGAACGTTCCACTGTAAACGGGCAGAATACACCGCTGCGGTCGGCAGCGCCTATATAAGAGAACGAGTCCCTGTCGCAGTTGTTAAATCGATTACTGCTGTTACAATGCCAGATTATTTCAAGATTTAACTGAGTTTGAACGTGGTGTTATAGTCGGCGCACGAGCGACGGAATACAGCATCTCCGAGGTAGCGGTGAAGGGATTTTCCAGTACGACCATTTCACGAGTGTACCGTGAATATCAGGAATCCAGTAATACGTCAAATCCCCGACATCGCTGAGGCCAGGAAAAGATCCTGCAAGAATGGGACCAACGACAGTTGAAGAGAATCGTTCAAAGTGACAGAAGTGCAACCCTTCCGAAAATTGCTGCTGATTTCAATGCTGGGCCATCAACAGGTGTCAGCGCCCGAGCCATTCAACTAAGCATCATCGATATGGGCTTTCGCAGCCGAAGGACTACTCGTGTACCCTTCATGACTGCGCGACACAAAACTTTACGCCTCGCCTGGACCTGCCAGCACCGAACTTGGACTGTTGATGACTAGAAACATGTTCCGTGTTCGGACGAGTCTCGTTTCAAATTGTATCGAGCGGATGGACGTGTACGTGTGTGGAGACAGCTTCATGAATCCATGGGCCCTGCGTGTCATCAGGGGACTGTTCAAGCTGGTGGAGCCTCTGTAATTGTGTGGGGCGTGTGCAGCTGGAGTGATATGGGACCCCTAATAGTCTAGATACGACTCTGACAAGTGACACGTATGTAAGCATTCTGTCTGATCATCTGCATCCATTCACGTCCATTGTGCATTCCGACGGACTTTGTCAATTCCACCAGGACAATGCGACACCCCACATGCCCAGAATTGCTACAGAGTGGCTACAAGAACACTCCTCTGAGTTTAAACACTTCCGCTGGCCACCAAACTCCCCAACATGAACATTATTCAGCAAATCGGGGATGCCGTGTAACGTGCTGCTCAGAAGAGATCCCCACCCCTTTGTACTCTTTTTATGGACAGCCCTGCAAAATTCATAGTATCAGTTCCCTCCAGCAGTACTTCAGACATTCCACGTCCTATTGCACCACTTATGCGAGGTCGCGGGGGCTCTACACGATATTAGGAATGTGTATCAGTTTCCCTGGCTCTTCAGAGTATATGCATGTAAAACGCTGCATCTTCCCAACGAAATTACAGATTTAAAAGAAGGGTCTCTCCACCCTCTAGCGTATACAAAAATGCCTTGAGTATCTCCTCAAAAGAGTACTATGAGTTGATCACTGATCACAAGCCGCTGGTGGCAGTATTTGCACCTGATCATCACAACACAGAATGCACAGCCAGTACACCTGAAGTACTGATCCATGATTCTCAGTATATTACCATTATAAGGTTACACATAGGCCACAGGTCACCATTGCAGTGCAGACGCTTCATTTCCGTTACCAGCAAGTCGAGATGATGCTTCTGATGTCTACTTACAGGTCTGTTGGCAAAAAGACACCCGTTCACCAACAACTCTAACGGATCTTCGGCTGACAACGTTGCACCTAGCAGATGCGATGGTTGAAGAACGGCATTCGCGGCATATTTGGAATTGCAAGTGTTGTGGGTGGCTACCAGGGTTTCATCCAAGACAACAGGTGACTAAAAGCTTCTTCACACCTCTACCAACTTTGTGTGGACCATGGAGTAATCTTGTTTTCATTAACAGCAGAAGGCAACCACATGATTAAGATAGGCTTCCTAAAGTTAGAGACTTTACCTCCGATCAGGGGCATTTGACATCATTGCAAGCCTGTATGTGTAGTGCTACAATATAAGAAAGGTCATCAAGCTAGTCGTGTATAGCCGGGTATGCACCACATCTCGGCCAGTACCACGTCAACAGTTCCATTTCTGTCCACCACTGTAGGGTCTCTATGGGCGCCACCAAGTACACTTCCGAAACCGTTTATATGGCGTCTGTGGATGATAGTAACGGATTCTGTCCACATTTCCCCTATGTACTATAAATGTCTACCATCTGTTGTAGCCCAAATATTTGCAATCGAATGCGTCCCTAAAAGCGTCCTCTCTGACAATGGACCATTCTAGTCCCAAACCTTATCAAATTGTTGTGTATTCAGTGACATTCAGCAAATTCCGCCCATCCATTCCACCCTCCTTCTAATGGTCCGGAAGATTGTCTGGTGCAGAGATGCAATGCAGATATCGCCCAGACCGTACAAGAGATGAAGTGATGGCACCAGTGACAACATTTTTGGGCTGGATCAAATGGCTCTGAGCACTATGGGACTTAACTTCTAAGGTCATCAGTCCTCTAGAACTTAGAACTACTTAAACTTAACTAACCTAAGGACATCACACACATCCATGCTCGGGGCAGGATTCGAACCTGCGACCGTAGCGGTCGCGCAGTTCCTGACTGTAGCGCCTAGAGCCGCTCGGCCACCCCGGCCTGCAACATTTTTGGGATGCAATTATTTATTTGCTGCATGAACCTAACGGGCCACGATAAATACTATGTCGTAACTCACATTCCAGTAATTACACAAACAATGATCATAACTATAATAATAAAATTATCCGAATCACTAATTTTAAACAGGGAAACAGACATAGAAAATATTCAGAAAAAGAAACAGAAGATCATAAGAAAAATTTTGGGCCCAAAACTTGTAGACGAACAGTATCGGCTCAGAGGCAAACAGGAAATGAAACAATACTCTAATATTCACAATGACACTTAGAAAACGTAGATTAAGATTCTATGGACACATCAAAAGAATGTATCTGGACAGACTTACAAATCAAATAGTTGAATTCTATGAAACAGAAGTAAATCTAAAACAGACCCAATGAAATGGATTGGCGAAATCAAAACAGATCTGAACTAGCAGGAATTACACCAGAGGATATACAAAACAGGGAAATCCTCAGATCCAAAATTCACAAGTGGCAAGTTGACCAAGAGAAGAAACCAAGGAAGAAGACTGGAACAACGTGGTCTCAAGAAAGAAAAGAAGCCCACAGCGAAAGAATGAAAGAAGTATGGGCACAAAGAACACACAATGTTTTAACAGTACAATGAAGACTGGATGAATGTCAATTCTGTTAGTGTTTTGTCCAGCTTGTTACTACTTAATCTAAAAGATTTAAATCACACACCTTTACTCAATAGGTGCCATACTACGTCTATCGACAGAAAAAATCGAACATAATTGCTTTATTGTAGACAAACTAGGATAGCATTTCGCTTTCTACAGCCGGACGAATACCAACCGTTACCACAAGTCCACTCCTCATTCTTGTGTACGGGCGTAAAACACGTTGGCTCTCAAGCACCACTATCGAGCTCCTGCTAGAGCAGTGGCCACCCTACAAACCCACGCGGGAATGATTCGGCGACACACAGTCCAGATGTGCCAGCGAAAGTTTCCACGCACATGACGAGTCATTCTCGTTGCAAACAAGAGAGCTACAACCACCACCACCAGCACAACTGGACCAGCAGCCAGCGCATCGACTCCATCACCAAGGAATTTTTTACGTACCCAGACGTATAAATGGCAGAAGCAACCACAACAGATCCATCGCAACACTGAAGAGGAAATGTATAAACACTAATACCGGTGGAAAATTATACATCAATTAAGAGTGCCCAAAACGGATCCCTCACCACTCCCAGGCGGAGGTGTATCAACACTAGGACCAGAGGAAACCACAAGTAAACAGCAGTTAAGACAGCCTTTTTTGTTTTTTGTTTTCCTTGTTTTCAAGGTCCAGTCGTTTGTAAAATTAAAGCACAGTGAAAATCAATTAAAGCTTTGCGCACATGTGTTGCACAAGAAGCACTGGATGTGAGAACAGTCAAAGCTGACAATTATTCTTATGGCAAAAGCAGCTGAACCTAAGCGTTTTAGCTGATCTCTGTGGTTTTTCCAGCTAGTTTTCATCACTATGCACCCGTAAGAACTTAGAACGTTCAATATTGTCTACTGTTTCTTTTTGAATGCTAGGTAAATACCAATTCGGATACTTTGGGCAGTAAAAAAACTGAATGAACTGCGTTCTTTCAAAGTTTAAAGTTGTCCCATTTGCACAAAACCTTTCAGTAACACTCACAAAGAAAACATATACTAGTAAATGTAGGTTAATTTTTACAAAGAAGTAAACAGCAACCAGCCACTATTAACACTGCTATTTATTTAGCGGCTGATTGATGTTTCCTTCTTTGTAAGAATTAACCTACATTAATTGTACACAACCACGGTCTCACCATGTCAGTTTTAGACAAAATAGCATCAAACATACATCATTTTCTTTGTCAATGATTGTTTGCTCGGCTGCACAACAATGCTTGTAACACGTGCGAACAGGACTATTTCATGATTCAAATAAAATGGGAAATCATTAACATAAATAACAACACTAGTGGGGCAATGATCGAACCCAGTGGGACCCCTATTCAAACTTCTTCCCATGCTGATGATGTGGTGTCTCTCTTTGTATTACTCGAATTCGCTGGGGTAACTTTCTGCATTCTGTTTCTTAAATAAACCATGAGTTTTCTGGCCTATGTATTCCATAAAAACTTGACTTCTCTACTATAATAATATGTCACAGTCAAATAAATGCCTTCGACAAGTCACAGAAGGTTCCAGTAGGTAATATTTCATGATATAAATATTTTTACATGCTTAGAAAATGTACGCTACTGGCCACTAAAATTGCTACCAAGAAGAAATGCAGATGATAAACGGGTATTCATTGAGCAAATATATTATACTAGAACTGACATGTGATTACATTTTCACGCAATTTGGGTGCATAGATCCTGAGGCATCAGTACCCACATCAACCACCTCTGGCCGTAATAACGGCCTTGATACGCCTGAGCATTGAGTCAAACAGAGCTAGGATGGCGTGAACAGGTACAGCTGCCCATGCAGCTTCAACACGATACCACAGTTCATCAAGAGTAGTGACTGGCGTATTGTGAAGAGCCAATTGCTCGGCCACCACTGACCAGACGCTTTCAGTTGGTGAGAGGTCTGGAGAATGTGCTGGCCAAGGCAGCAGTCGAACATTTTCTGTATCCAGAAAGGCCCATACAGGACCTGCAACATGCGATCGTGCATTATCCTGCTGAAATGTAGGGTTTCGCAGGAATCGAATGAAGGGTAGAGCCACAGGTCGTAACACATCTGAAATGTAACGTCCACTGTTCAAAATGCCGTCATTGCGAACAAGAGGTGACCGAGACGTGTAACCAATAGCACCCCATACCATCACGCCGCGTGATACGCCGTATGGCGATGACGAATACACGCTTCCAATGTGCGTTCACCGCGATGTTGTCAAACATGGATGCGACCATCACAATGTTGTAAACAGAACCTGGATTCATCCGAAAAAATGACGTTTTGCCATTCGTGCACCCAGGTTCGTCGTTGAGAACACCATCGCAGGTGCTCCTGTCCGTGATGCAGAGTCAAGGGTAACCGCAGCCATGGTCTCCGAGCTGACAGTCCATGCTGCTGCGAACGCTGTCCAACTGTTCGTGCAAATGGTTGTTGTCTTGCAAACGTCCCCATCTGTTGACTCAGGGATCGAGATGTGGCTGCACGATGCGTTACAGCCATGCGGATAAGATGCCTGTCATCTCGACTGCTAGTGATACGAGGCCGTTGGGATGCAGCACGGCATTCCGTATTACCATCCTGAACCCACCGATTCCGTATTCTGATAACAGTCATTGGATCTCGACCAACGCGAGCAGTAATGTCGCGATACGATAAACCGCAATCGCGATAGGCTACAATCCGACCTTTATCAAAGTCGGAAACGTGATGGTACGCATTTCTCCTCCTTACACGAGGAGATGTCAGTACTTCATTCTTCTCTTATCAAATACGGTAATATCCGCATTTAAAACAAATCGTACGGCTTACATCCGTTCCGTCTTCTCCACAGAAATCAGCCCTGACTTTTGGAGATGAACTGTTGTAACATATACTACCAGCTACAAATCAAACGTAACTTTTGCACATCATAGTTTTTATGGAAATGAAATTGCAACACTCTAGAAAATTCCGCGGCACTTTAGGCCCACGGACTGCTGCCTGCATTCACGACAGAGCCCACGAGAGAGTCGCAGCCACCGCCTCGGCCATCCGCTCCTCAGAGTCGGGCCACATCACATCCGGGACGACGTGAGTCACTCCAGCCTTCGCCAGCCCAGCCTGCTCCAGCTGTCCAGCCTTCTCCAGTCCAGCCTGCTTCAGCTGGACACCGCGCAGCGCCGCAGCACCCGAGGCACTGCGACCTGCCATTACTGCGGTGTGTTCCGACCTTAATGTATGCTTACTGCTTCGGCAGGCGCGGCCAGGAAGCAATCGTCGTGCCGAAAGAATGGTCGAGGGTGGCAAGTAGCCGCGAGGACGCGGACAGTAGCCTGCGCTATCTGCCCTTGATCTCGCTCACCGGGGCACCGCGGAGCCTGGTTGTGCAAGATCTCGACCGAGCATTCGAGGAATCATACGACGATAATAGGTACAAAGATCTAGTTTACTGCATGTAAATTCATGAGAGGTTGAAGTAGACACGTGTAGCAGCCCTTTCACTGTCATGAAGACGGCGACACTTCTTGAGATAGACTCAAAAAGACGAACGGACGGAAGTTTCATAATATCTTCCCTCACGACTAGGACTGAAAAATATGTACTATACTCATAGGAGTATCGCAAGAACAGTATATTATTCAGAAGAATGTCGAAAAAAATTTATCGATGCCTTGATGTATCGATTTATACATGGTGACAATTATTGAACTATATGAAAAATAACGTAAGTTCACCAACTGCGACATAGTCGCGTATACAAACAGTGATCCAATACCGTCAAATGTTTTTTATTTCAATCTTTGACCACAATATGTATTATTTAGACGATGACCGGTTTCAGTCCGTAATGACCATTCTCAGATCTATAATATTCAAATATATACACCTAGTAAGCAGTGTGTTTCGACATAATACAGCAGAACTTATCACAATACACTATCACACAACCAGGGAGATGTACAGAAAATATGGTAAAACATGCCTTTTTTACACCATGTCCTAAAGTGATTAGGCCGTAATGGTATATTCAAAACATATAAATATAATCAGCATCTTCATAAAGATCTAAAATAAGGTGTAGAATAGGCCGCATCGACCACACAGTCATTATTGCAACTGGCTACTGAAGTACAGTAGCTAACAGAAATCTGTTTCTCTACATCATCCCTAGATGTCGCTACTGTCAGCTTAGACGTAGTCATCATTTACGCAAAAACACAATCTGACAAAAACCCATTATGTAAAATATATGTAGCAGACTTTTGAAATTGATAACTATCATAGAAGCTATTCGGGTAACTCTATTCGTCTATTAATGTATCACAATTTAGTTTCTGTGATAGCTATCAATTTTAAATTAACTTCTTAATGCCTGAATAAATTTCTAGATGAAAGATTAAAATCAAGAACTGTGGTACTTTAGAGGTGCCCGAAACACTCTGGAAAAGGCAGCACTTAGCAAAAGCCTTGGTAGCTAGATGAATAATCAGTATCTAGCGGCACTGGCATTCAAAGGCAGTTAACCTTTCAGTTATAAGCACAGCATTGGCATGAAACGAATTCGCGACACAAGGCGTTAAAGGGGTTAAAACGTCAAGCCTGACGCTGGAATTTTATTATATGAACAGCGAAAATATAGTAAGAGAGAATTAGTTTTCTTTTCATTATTTTGTGTGTGGTGCCAGGAAGAAAGGCTTTCGGGAACGTTGGAACTGTGTGAAAAGTTTGTCAAAAGTTGCTAAGTGCTCTGGTTCACAAATGTTGGATGAACAGAGTTTCGATAACTTGCGCGCCGACAGTGTGCTGCTTCAAGAGAAGCAGGGTGAGTCAAATGTCGTGTCCCACAGGACAGAGTCTACATTGATGATCCAATAGTCTTTGCCCATAGGACGCTTCATTACCGAACGATATATCATCCCATCTTGTTCTGTGTTGAAACGTCTAATGTAGCGTGGAAACATCAGTAATTTGCGTTTGAGATATTGTCGCCGGATCTGACCTTTGTTGTCACCACGAACGAATGTCTGTCAACACTTGGAGTTTGGGTCCGCTGTTAGACGGCACCACATCAAAATCTAAAACTTGTTAAGCAGAACTCCGCATCACTTCTGCTAATATTATAAGTTTTGTTGCTGAGTAAATTAATCCATTGGCTTATACAGCCGGCTCATAATCGGTCGCTGGTTTCAGATCCGTTATTACATCGCCCAATGTGAGACGAGCCGAGCAGCTATACGTCAATGAATATTATCAACAGGTTTATGAAAAATTCCTGTAACAAAGTACGAGATTTTGATAAAAATATGTAAGGAATAATGCACCGATTTTCGTAAATGTAAATAGTAAGCATAGGGTCAAGTATGGAGAAAAATATTATTAAGTCAGCAAGTTAACTACTACTTGGCAATCGTTGGATGTACTATTACACAATGCCCACTCACAGTAAAGAGAACAGCTGACAAAAACCTGAAGAAACACGTTTTGTAGCTTGGAGCCTCGCGAGACGTGCAGGAAGAGAGTCAGGGAGGTTCTGGAAGGTACCGACAGGGATCTGGAGCCATGCCAACTCCAGTGCCGGGGTCAAGTTGCACTGGGTTTCTCGACTGATGACTCATGGCGCGAACAGTGTTATCGACGTGGTCCCCTGGATTCTCGATTCGGTTTAAATCTGAGGAATACGTTTATAACCCTCATACTTTCTTTCTTTCTTTCACTGGTGCCATGTCCCGCACTGACGCAGGGTCGACATTGTTAAGAACGGATTTGGCAAGGTTAGTGGAAAGGGGTGGCCGGATGCCCTTCCTGCCGCCACCCCGAACCCACTGGGGCGGAATTAGTGTACCCTTGCTGTCTGCGTCTAGCGTAAGTCATGGGAAAGTGCGGACGTGTTCAGATGTCTGCGAGTCGTGTAACTGAGGCGGAACGTGGGGACCAGCCCGGCATTCACCTAGCGGGATGTGGAAAACCGACTAAAAACCCCATCCAGGCTGGCCGGCACACCGGCCCTCGTCGTTAATCCGCTGGGCAGATTCGATCCTTGGGCGGCGCGCCTACCCGAGTCGAGGAAGCAGCACGTTAGCGCGCTCGGCTTCCCTGGCGGGTCGCTTATAACTCTCCTACCTCTCCGGTTAATTGGGTTTTTCTATATGACCGTGTACCTAATCTATGGGAAAAAGGCATCTACTACGAAGAATAATGCAAAGCCGAGAGAAGTAGATGAAGTTATAACCGAATCGCCACTGCACAGTACTTTAGCAATGACGGTTAGAAACAAAGGTCTGTTAACTTTATATATTTTTACTACGTAAACTAGGTTTTAATTAGCAGTAGTTCGTGGAAAATTTGGAAACAAGGTTTCAAAGTATGTTATTAATGAAAATAACCAACGGTTGCCAGTTTCTCACCGGAACAAGAATAATTAAATTGAAACTGAACTTTATACTCGTTAGCAATCTTACGTAAGAAGAGTTATGGCGTCATGACGTAGGAACAGTACCTAACGCACACTTTCAAGTACACCACACATGTCACAGTAGACAGAAAGTAATTAAATATCAAACACATATAACATATAATATTAATTTACAAAGATCAATTAAAGTAAGATTGTTTACTGGCTCTGGGCAGAGACGTTTTGCTAACTTACTCACCGTAACACTGCCTGTCATAATTGTAGAAGGCAAAAAGATTGTTTGAATTTACTCATTGGTAACGACAGTCATTTACCTAGCAATTATTTCTTTGTAATGAAAGTTATAAATTATGCCACAAGCTATAAATTAGAAATTGTGCATTGGCAGTGAAATTCAGTGTCCAAGTTACGTAAAGTTTTATTACACTACTGGCCACTAAAATTGCTACAACCAAGAAGAAATGCAGATGATAAACGGATGTTCATTAGACAAATATATTATATTAGAACTGACATGTGATTACATTTCCACGCAATTTGGGTGAATATATCCTTAGAAATCAGTACCCAGGACAACCACCTGTGGCCGTAATAACGGCCTTGATACGCCTGGGCATTGAGTCAAAAAGAGCTTGGATGGTGTGTACAGGTACAGCTGCCCATGCAGCTTCAACACGATACCACAGTTCATCAAGAGTAGTGACTGGCGTATTGTGACGAGGCAGTTGCTCGGCCACCATTGACCAGACGTTTTCAATTGGTGACAGATCTGGAGAATGTGTTAGCCAGGGCAGCAGTCGAACATTTTCTGTATCGAGAAAGGCCCGTACAGGCATCACAACAACGTTTCACCAGGCAACGGGGGTCAACTGCTGTTTGTGTATGATAAATCGGTTGGAATCTTTCCTCATGTCAGCACGTTGTAGGTGTCGCAACCGGCGCCAAACTTTTGTGAATGCTCTGAAAAGCTAATCATTTGCATATCACAGCATCTTCTTCCTGTCGGTTTCCCTGACTAGGCCAGCGTGTCTTCTTACAAAATGTTAAGATTCCATGCGTCTTCTCTTTCTTAACAACAAATAGCATTTGTAACTTGACAACATATTTATAAGGCTAATATTCAGCAGAACTAATAAAACGAATTTCGTAAAACACGTAGAAAATGTATGATCATCCACAGAGTTGTGGTGCTGTAAGGTATACTCACTCTGGTGCTCTTCGGACCACGCAGTACGCTGCGAGGTGTGTGACACGCTGCATTGTCCTGTTGGTATTCGCCACTTCGCTGAGGAAAAAAAAAAAACGCATGGTGGTGTGCATTTGCCCTCAAGGATAGATGCACTTGTGTTGATCCATAGTACCTTCCAGAATGACGAGATCAACCAGGGGATGCGACGGAAACATACTCCACACCATAACGTCCCTTTCTCCGGCCTGGAACCTTCAATAAATTTTTGCAAGGTGTTTGCTTCCAGACGTTCCACGCCGTACATGCCAAGTACCATGCGTCTGACGGAACATTAACGTGATTCATCCGAAAATGGCACCTGTCCCAGTGCAGTGGACGTCTAGTTGCAGTGTTTGCGTGAAATTTCCAGCTTTCTACAGCATTCGTCGTCCGTGAAAAGCAGTCAGCACGGGTGCACAAACGTGGCGCCTGTTGAGGGGGCAATGTTCGTTGAACGGCCGTTGAGAAGTACCTGTCGGTTGCCCCTTTGATCATCTGGGCAGACAGTCGCACGACTATCCGCGCGTTCACAGCTTCGGAGCTGTAGTCCACATATGTAATCTATGGCCCGTGTTGTACCAGAGTTGCCTTCGCACTTGGTTTGGATAGTGCTATTTTCCCATACTTGGTATATTTTAACCGTGGCGGCACGCGAAAAGTTCTCAAACTGGGCCGTTTTGGGAATGCTTCCACCATTTGCTCAAAAGCCAATGATCATGAAGTTTCCACACGACCTCACCACACTTTACTTAATGCACCATTGACACTTCCTTTCCTGTTTCAGTCGCGAATGGTCCGCAGGGACGACGATTGCTCATAGGTCTCCTCGTGAGTTCGAATTTCTTCTTTTCGCGAGATGTACATATGAGGAAGCAATATATTGGCTGACTTTTCAACTAACGTACGATCTCGGTATTTTGACATTAAACCACACTGTGATATCGAAAGCTTCTCTTGTAGCGTATGCCTCTGGAGGTGGTTCAGCATTGCTGTGGTCGACTCTGTCTAAGATGATCCTTGTCAATTGCTGTGGGACTAGGCACCGTAGTTACGCCTGCCCTTTCAACCAGCCACATATAAAGCGATTTCGAACGTGTTATATGGCAACACTTCCTTGTTTCCACAGTTATATAGTCGACTACTGTTTAGGCCTGTAGCCGTTGGTGCTATGAAATTGAAAGCTTTAAACAGAACTTATAGCTGTTAGGGATCTTCTCAGGCCTTCTCGACTTGTAGTTTCAGTGGTGCCTCAGTTGCAGTGACGTGTTAACTGACAATGAACTCGACTGTTTATGAACCGTTTTTCCGTACTAGATCATGTGTTCAATAATGAACGATCAATAACACATGCTGGCTATAATGCCTAGCGGAATTGTAATCACTTCTACCCATACAGTTCAACTGATTAATTTCGCTGAAGCGTTCTCTGAATATACTCGTACACCACGTCAAATGTTGTGGAACGCTATTCGAAACCCGTGTTATTACCTATGTAGGTCGCACTTTCAGATAAATCTGGGGGTCTTCTAGTTTTTGCTATGCTACGAACCATAGCAAGACTACTCTGTGCAATGGAAAAGAAAAGGCAATTATACGTGCTCTTCTTCACAGCAATTCGTCACGCTGTGGAATACTTTGCCTGGTGCTACTAACATTAAGATCAGAAGGGTCTCCTGAGGGGAGGAAAGTGAAGGTCATAGCTGTCGATCTGCAGCAAACTGTAGCAGTCTAAATTAAAAATTTTGCCATTTCGTAAGAATACTGAACGTATGAAACTGCCTATACATTGATACAAAAGTTCGTAGCTCATTTAACAATTTTGGCACTGGCATAAAATCTTAATGTGGCCTGTTTAGTGTTGGTCGTAGGCTGCAACTGTATGTAACTGGATTTCTCGTTAACGAACTGACAACTGACTTCATTACTTCCGATTACAGATTCTGTTCTAGAATCGGTGGAGATAATCCCCTTTTGAACATGAACTTAATTATGGAAATTACTTTTTTATGAATGTGATTTTAATTGCCATAAAATACATCTGACTGTAAATTAGACTGCATGGAAGAAAAATTCGCAAGAATACTCATAATAACTGTTACGTGATATAAATGTGCTTGTTACAAAAACGCACTAATTAAATTTGCACGAAATTTTACTAACTGTATCGGTACATAATAATCTGTCAGTAATATTCAACTTTATTCTACTTTGGCTGCACTGCAAATTATGATCTGAAATAAATCACTGCTCAGCAGATTGACTTCCTATTCTCATTTTATGTAAGTTGTTGCTTTAACAAATTAGTTTTTTAATGCCTTTTCAAAAGTATTTATTACTGTTCATGCAAAAGGGCAAGGTGTAACAATGCAAATTTCCCTGTGCATGTTTCTTTGAAAAGTATTTACAGATGACAAACGGAAATACTTCGAAGTTAAGTCCTTTCAGTGACACAAAATTAAACCGTAACTAATATGAATAATGAGTATCCCCTCCTTCCATATTCTCATACTTGATAATGTCTGCTTCTACAAACTATTTCTATCACAAAAACTTTTTTTCTTGACTTTGTAACAGAATATTAATTAACTCTTTTACAAAGCAGGACTTTTTTTGACTTACTGAGTATCACTGGGGTCGTATAGACCCTGAGTAATTTAAACCAGACATGTTCTCAGTATTTTGATGAATAAACGGTAGAACATACACTATAGCTGTTCGGTGTAGCAGTAATGCACCTGTTTTCATAAATAGTACGTTCAAGAAACAAAAGAAAAAGAAAGATTAGGGTCTTACTGACGCCAGTGTTACTCAGCGCCAGAAAAGAAAAGGAAATAACACAAAAAATTAAAAAAATGAAATAGTTTAATGTACTGTAAATATAAAACTGGAGAAAACGTCATTGGATATAAATGACTGAGAGAGAAAGGGAGCGAGAGAGAGTCACACCTTTCGGTAAAAAATAAATTTGAAAACAAGTGAGATGTGATTTTTCAATGTGCTTAAGGGGTCATATTGACTCTAGTGTTACTAGGAAGGGTACAACAACAGTTGATGGAAGAAGCTCTAACAATAGGTATAAAAATAAGTGAGAAATGATATTTTATCTGTCGTTAATGTTTTCTGTAACAGGTGTTCAATGTAAGATTCCTCACTCTATTTTTCATAACAGTTACATTCAAGAAACAAACAATTACATTGGGATCATATTGACCCCAGTAGTACCCATTGGAAACAAAATTAAAAAATGAATAAAATAATGTGTTATGTATATATTCATTATATTCATATAAATGAAATGTCACTAGGTAGGATTAACTCAGGCACAGAAATTCATATATTTTGAAAATAATAGGTATGAAAACAAGGGAGATACATATTTCTAATGTAATTATATTGTCATATTGACCCCAGTGGTATTTGGAGGGCTGACTAATCCAGATAGAGAAGCAATAATTAGAATATTGAACATACAAGTGAGTTCTCACTAATTACCAACATGTTGATGTTGCTGACCTCCTTGAAATCTTTGCACAACAATAATTACTGAACTCATATTTGCAACTAATAAACTCAAAATAATCATAAAAGAAGAAAAGAGTACAAACTACAGGGTATCCTCAATGCATCTGCCTAGAAATGGAATCCAAGCTACAACATCAAACCGCTACACATATAACACAAGGTTGTGGGAAAGGAATGGTGGATTTGGTAACAACTGTGTGCCTACCACCAGAACAAATATCTTATTTGCAAAAAGTCAGTCAATCATTAGTCTTATTCTCATGTCTAAGTTACCATTACTCCACTACTCAAGCACAGTGTCATGTTCTCATATCATAAAAAACTACAAGCAGTAAGTGTTCTATTTATGAGGTAGTGGAATGGCCAAGAACTCATAGGAAATTTCGTTCCTACCGTCGAAAATCTGCTGTCAGACACTAGCAATAACAACAAAGCTATGTTCATATTGCTCATTGTTTTACTATTGCCTAATTGCATGTACCAGAACGATTTTTGATTTCCTAAGTTACGTAGAATCTCTCTCCCTCCCTCGCCCCCTCTCTCTCCCAGCTTCAGCACATCTAGAGCTCTTTGTTCTTTCTCTTGTCTTACCAAGTGACAATTAGCAACAATCCTACCTTTTTCCTCATAATATATATATCTCCCTTAGTAACTTCGTTGTTTATGCCTTTTCATTGCATGTCAACTTGCCTCATAACATATCTTCACATTGTATTTTCAATACAAAATATTAACTTCATCTTTTATCATCTGTAAATGTCTCACAAAAATTCTTACCTCATTGCTTCTTTACATAAAAAGATCTCTTTCAAAACTCAAGTTACTTTACTCTTTACCTTGTAGATTCTCACTTCTTTTCGCCCATTCAATAAGCTGTGGTTCCATTTCTCTCTTCCTTGCAGATTTTCGTTTCATTATCATCCGAATATGGCCAAAAATAAAGTTCCAATATCCTTAACGTTACGACAAAACTGTGCCAATTGAACAAACATGTAGATTAGGACAGTGGATGTATTACATTCTCTCTCTTCTTTTCCTGAAACTGTGTCAATAGTTAGCAAATATTCCAAGTGATGCTGTGATCCATTATAAACCAAGAAATTTTATGACGTCCACTATCCCATAAGATCGAAAAATGATCTAACATGAAACATACTGCAGCATAAGCTAATTATACTAACAAATGCAGAAGAAAATACACAAATCATGAAGAAGTCCTAATTACTCACTGATTGTAATCTAATAATTTTTTGCATTTATTTACAGATATTTACAGCTACTTCTTAATGTTTTCAATAAACAGTTTTATGGTGGAGACACTGCGTTTTGAAAGTCTTTAGAGTTTCTACCACTGCTGCAATGTCATGTGCATTTGTTGTATGCAGTATGGACCATCATACACTAAGAAAAGTTGGTGGTATTGCGATTTTCCTTTATGAGATAGCCGGTGAACTTAACCGACACTTTCTCTACCATTTGTAATTCTTTCACATTTATTTTACCACATTATAGTCTCCTTATTTCCTTTGTTGCCTTGTTAATATTGCTGGGAGCCAAATCCATTGTATCATGATGTTGTAGTCATCACTATAATGGTAACATTACTGCTTCCCAAGAAAATCAACAATAGCTATAAATAAGGAAGCACTGTGTGAGTAAGTTGTTTTGCTTTGTGGAAAAGTTTGTACTTTGTTAGAACACTACAAATTCTTCACTCCATATTGTTGAAACAGCATAATTTATTAAACCATTTTCTGGGACGATAATGGGTATAGCTAAGATGCATGTGCCAAGTACGTTTATTCATTATCCCATCAGGTATGCTCACTGTCCAAGTAGAACTGTCAGGATTTGTGGGTCTGAAAAGGATATTTCGTATTAAATAGTAATATCTCTTTGTAGTATTTGTTTTGTCACGAAACTTCTCATTCACTTCATTCTAAATGGGGCACTTATCTTGTTCTTTTGCAGTGTTACAGAATGATAACGAGATGTAATTTTCAAATGCAACTTTCCAAATGTAAATTTGCTAAATTTTTCTTAGCAATCCTCTAATTAGTCCAATGGGTGCACATGAAAGAGAGTCACGAACGATATTTTTGAATCCTGGTGTATACATCACAACAAAAGTGGATTCCAGTAAATAGTAAGCCATGATGGTAATCGATCATGAGTTATCATAGCCCTCATTAAAATCTGCAATGCTCGATGGTCAGTCTACACTTTAGTAGTTGAGATACAAATGGGAACAGAATTTAATGAAGGCCCAGGCAGTACCCAATGCTTCTTTCTACGTGTGTAATGGAGTAATTTCGTTCAGTCTTGGATTGTTCACAACTAGTAAATGCTATGCTTCTTTGGTTATTAACACCACCCTTCTCAATTTATTGGAAATTCCAATTTTCAAATGTCAGTGGCAATGCAAAAGGCACACGAGAGACCTGGGTGGTATAAAATGGGAGCAGCATGAAGTGCATCCTTCAAACTCTGAAATTCAGTCTGAGTTCTATTATCTCAGTACTAAGCTGTGTTTTTTCCTGTAGGTTCACAGAATCTAGCTATGGCTAAATACTTCCAGTCCGCGAAACAACGATATAATTTATGAGAACTAGAGAACTTCGAACTTGGCATTTAGTGTTATAAGATGTTCCACTACTGCTTTTAATTTCTCTGTGTCCAATAGGATACATTCTGCCTACAAAATATGACCAAGAAACTTAATTTGGGTCCGGGAAATTAACTGTAATGCTAAAATTTGAAAATATCTTTAATAATGAGTTTAATGCGTGGATGTGCTTAGGCCAAGACTCTTCACAGTTAGTTTGTTGTCAGCATAATAAGTAATTCTTGGCCACAAAGTATTCGGTGGAATAGCGTCTAGTCGCTCGACAAAAGCAGCAGCCGAGACATTAAGGTCAAAAGGTAACTTTTAAAATTGCTACACGTTCCAAATTCAAATTAATTTGTTATTCAATTTTTTTAATAAGTCTTCCAAGCGTTGTGTTTCATGATAGAATGATAGTATTGATTTGTCTCCAACCAAAAACCAATCTTGTAGCCCCGTCTTTCCTGCTCACGATATGGAGCGGATTATTGTGTGAGTTGACAGCAGGTGCTATAGCCCCTTTATTTAACATCAGTGGTATGCATTGTCTTACCTTTTCCCTATTCAAAGAGGACTGGTATATGGTGGTACGAAAAACATTGTGTGTTCCTTCACTTCGAATTAGTACACAACTTTCTTCTTTTATAGTTCTTGTTACATTAGTGAAAACGTGAGAGTCAGAACTTAGAATTTCAGATAGACCTTATTTGTCTGCCTTGGAAGAACTCTCAACTTTATTTACTTTATCTTTGTGCAACATTTCTTGGATGTCTGCGGACTGATCACTTTCATAATGCCATTGCATCATGTAAGTTACTAAAAAAAAAAAAAAAGTTTACCCAAAATTCTCGATTTAAGTGGAAAAAGAACCTCCAAGCAGTCCATATCCTCCTCTTCCTTTCTAATCCAATCTTCAAACTTCACATATACTAACACCCCATCTTGCTCCAGTGCCTTTAAAATTTCAAATCGATTTGTGCTCTTTCAGAAAGTCAACACCCAAAATTGTTTCTGTATTAACTTGAGATAATATTAAGAAATTTGCCAAAAATTCATTTCCTTGACATAACGAGATTTAAACGAGTTTGGTTCCTCATGCCCACGCTTTTGCCTGTGATAGCTCCTTTTATGTTTGTACATTGTAGTGGTAATGTCGGACAAATTGCTAATTTCTCGCAGTTATTAAATGCTTTGTCGCTCATAACTGTAATAGTACTCCCGCAATCCAAATCAGCAGATCATGGAAATCTTTTCGATTAAAAAGGTAAATATGTCGTGAGCTTATGTGTTTTATGTATTGTTGTTCGCCGCGCACATTACATTTATTCTGTTGGTTGGAATGTCTTTGTAGAATTGATTATCGTTTCTATAATTGCTTCGGTTACACAGGGTGTGTTTCCTACTTCTGACTCGGTGACCTCCGCAATAATAAAAGCCACTTCAGGTATGCCAGTTGTTTTTCCTGTGAGGCTGATGTATCACTGAATGTCTATCGTCATCTCGATTACCATAGAACAGCTCTCTCGAATGCCAGAGTTGCAACTGGTCACGCCGTGGGCGGTAATTGGCTCTGTAATTATCATTATAATGATTATTACGCTGTGGCCGTTCCTCATTATCCTGTGGGCGGTAGTTTGCCTCTGACTGTTATAATGGTTATTATGCGGCTGTCGTTCCACATTGCCGAATTCCAGTTCTTGCAGCAAAACTCTGAAGGTTTAGACGTCGTCTTCACAACGAGGTCTCAACACTATGTGTATTACGTGCATCGGTAGATTTGTCAAACAGATTCGTATTGGTTGTGACGGACTTTATGAATTTGTCAGAAATTGGTTCTTTCGCACCATGAACTCGGAAAAGTGAGACGAACTTGCAAAACGAGATTGGTCGTAGTTCTTGAGCATAATGATGTTGTGTTTAACAAGGTCCTGCGTTGTCTCTGACTAATAGGCAGACAGGAATGTCTGACGTAAATCATCATATGTTTGACAATCAAGTGTTAGTGAATCCATCCTTGTAGATGGTTCGCCCTCTAAGAAACTGCACACAAATTCTAATTTATGACCAATTGGCCGCGTAGGTGGAAGAGAATAATAAAATTGTTGTAGCCTCTCCTGAGCATGAATTTCGTAACCAACATTTCTGAATACTTTGTACTGGTGAGGGAAAGCTTGTAGTCGAATCCGTCGTTATTATGGCAGCACGAATTTTCTCTCCCAGTACAAGTTGTTTCCCCACTGTCTTGTCTTTGAAAGGTGTCAAGTCACGAGTAAGATCAATCACTTGCCGCGTGTCAGTTTGCACAACAGAATATGCAAAATGAAAATGATTAGAAGCTGCTTTCAGAGTAAGTGATTTAAGCTGTTTTACAGCAGTGATTACATCCACTTTTAAGCTACTTAGATAGGCAACAGTCCTTGATTCGTATTCTGAAATACTGAGGTGGCCTTCGTCTATCGAAGAAGTTTCGGAAAACCATAGTTAGTAATTCCGCTTTATCGGCAACATCACCATAACTATCGCACAGAGCACTCCACTTGCGATCAGAATCTGTTTTGATTTTCTTCCAGATTTCGAGACAGAATTTCGTTGTGGAAACTATCAGGAGTACCTCGAATTGAAGTTCGCGCTTATTTTAGAGCTTCTGTAAAATTTTGCTAATATTGGGGATATTTCGTTCATTCAAATTTGGGATGATTTTTCGTTGGTTCTGCAAAAGTTTTTCACCTCTTTTACCATGTAGGATCAGTTCCATCTGCTATTAATTTATTTGGAATAAATCTCTCCTTTGCTATCGATACTATGTCTTTGAACTTAAGCCACTCTGCTCTGTGAGAAAAGGCAAATTGTCGTCTCACGGTGGTGACCTATAAAAAACTGCAGTCATCGTGATTCTTGTAACAGAATACCGTTGTAATTTTCGTTTTGAAAGCGACAGTTATTATGGAAACATGGTAAAAAATTGTGTTTCATCTCCCTGTTGATTGAAGCATTGGTAGTCGATGAATTAAAACAAATATAATCCTTTAACAGAAGTGGAATACGTCAAGCAAATAATTGAGGGCGTGGGTTGCAAGTGCTACTCTGAGATGAAGAGGTTAGCACAGGAAAGGAATTCGTGGCGGGCCGAATCAAACCAGTCAGTAGACTGATAACCAAAAAAACTGAATAATGTAATGTGTAATACCGTCACTGCATGTTCTAACTTGGTTCGTATATGGAATGCAGTTCAGAATATGTACTCAATATTGGAATCAGTTCACACAATAAGCTAGTCCTCTCACAGTCAATGCTTTCATATTTGCCCACAGGGTATTAGTTCACGATAAAAGGCACACTGACATTGGTATGCGTTTGATTTCCTGTTACTTCATTATACATCAGTTCACCGTAAAAGGTGGATCAAGACATTGGAATGTTAACTCAGCAGTGCGCGTCCCTTTAACAGAAGTGTCTATGCATTATACCAGAGTCGCAGCCTTTATATTGTTGCGTGCAAAATTACTTGCGGAGACGTAACATTTGAATGGTCTTTGTCAATTTTTTTTCCAGTTCAAAATTCACTGGAAAACAGTCTATACACCGCAGTTACAAACTCGTTATTCATGAGTCTGGACTGGTCTATACCCGAACTTTCAAGCTAATTTGTCATCCTACAATTGTTATCTGAAAACTCTTTCCCTATAAGTATACACCAAGGCTCGCATTCTCGCGCAATATTTTTACAGTTAAATTTTATTTAACATTTTGGACTGAAACATACACAAATAATTTTAAGATTAACAAGAAACATCATCATTTCCTTGGGCCTTTGTCCCACTCCAACGCGAGGTCGGCCCCGTTACTATGGATTTGGCAATGTTAGTGCCAGAAGGTGGCCAGATGCCCTTCCTGTCACCACCCTGTACCCCCCCCCCCCCCACCCACTCACCGGGACGGAAGTAGTGTACCCCAGCTGTCTGCATCTAGTGTAAGCCATGAAATAGTGTGAACGTTTTTTTAAATGTCTGCGAGTCGTGTAACTGAGGCGGGACATGGGGATCAGCACGGTATTCACCTAGTGGGATGTGGAAAACCGCCTAAAAACCACATCCAGGCAAGCCAGCACACCGGTCCTCGACGTTCATCCGGCGGGCAGATTCGATTCGGGGCCAGTGTGTCTACCTGAGCACAGGAAGCAGCGCATTAGCGCTCTCGGCTAACAGAATATTTAACAAAAAACCAATAAATAGAACAAAATAAAACTCGTTCACTCTCTGACGTTAACAGAGGTTGGCATTATATACAAATATTTGTATATGAATTAAACACGTGTGTAAATATGTTTAGCCAATACCAAGATTTATCCATAGCAGCTTGGTCTACAGTAAGTGCGTATGTATCAAAATTGTAACCCAGAGAATGATGTTGAAGGCTCCAGATTTCTATCTTCCCCTACAGTTCTTACCATCTACAAAAATGGCTTGGTTCAAATGGCTCTGAGCACTATGGGACTTAACATCTGTGGTCATCAGTCCCCTAGAACTTAGAACTACTTAAACCTAACTAACCTAAGGACATCACACACATCCACGCCCGAGGCAGGATTCGAACCTGCGACCGTAGCGGTCACGCGTTTCCAGACTGAAGCGCCTAGAACCGCACGGCCACACCGGCCGGCTTTTCCTCTACAGTTCCCTCCAGTACCACGCGGCTTATTCCCTGATGTCTTAAGACGTATCCTGGCAGCCTATACCTTCTTCTTGACAGTGTTTCCCATGTATTCCTTCCTTCGACAATTCTGAGGAGAATCTCTCCTCTTGCCGTATCATTCCACCCGACGTCCGACATTCTTTTGCAGCACCACATCTTAAACGCGTCGATTATCCTCCATTCCGGTTTTCCCACTGGCCATCATTCACTAGCATACAATGCTGTGCGCCAAACGTAAAATCTTCAGAAATTTCTGTCTCAAATTAAGGCCTATGTTTGGCATCAGTATATTTCTCTTGGCCAGGAATTCCCTGTTTGCCTGACCCAGTCTGCTTCTTCTTATGTCCTCCTAGCTTCGTCCGCCCCTGGGTTACTTTGCTATCAAGGTAGAAGAATTCCTTAGCTTCCTTTACTTGGTGATCACAAATTTTGATGTTAAGTTTTTCGTTATTCTCATTTCTGCTACTTCTCATTATTTTAGTCTTTTCCACGTTTGCTGTCAACCCATATTCTGAACGCATTTCATTCCAGCAGACCCTGCAGTCTTCTTCTGTATCACTGGGATAGCAATGTCATCAGCGAATATTTCTGATATTTCTTTTTGAAATATCAATCTTGAACTTGTTCTCTGGCAGCACGCATCCGAAGTGAAAGTTAAAAGAACATTTCAATGTATAATGCTCACTGTAACAAATAATTTATATGCATTTCTGTTAATTGAATTTCAAAAGGACACTTCCTTTTTGTGAGGAAAAAGATAATTATGAATTTTACTATTATAAATGATTATTCAAAGAGTGCGAAATACTATCTGTGGCGGAGGAAGTGAAAACCGCCACAGAAAAAACGATATGTAATGAGAAACGACAAAGATTGTACAAGAATTAGTTAAGATATAAATAGGCAATATATTGTAATAGAATCGCTTGTCTTCTGCACGGACTGAATGGGAGAGGAACCCGTGACATTGCATTAGGCTCTTACGTAGTCTTCATTTGCCATAAGTCGATGATAGACGCCATTTGTAGCTGGGATTGTAAAAGGTGTGTAAAGATTTTAACTGTTTCTGTTAAAATATATTTATCTAGTAAAATCTGTATGTCACAATTACTGCAAAGTTCGCACCGGACATTACCCATTTTATTTAAGAAATTTCAGCATTTTATTGGATATCGCTGGCGGTGCGGAGCTGCACCGCGAGCGAGTTGTCTGCAGCAGCGGCAGATTTAGATATACTATCGCAATAACGACCACATCCTAAGAAGGCTACAGGTAGAGACGAAGGAAAATAATAAAGTGTTCCTTTTCACAGCATTCCAGGCGCAGAATAAAAAGAGATAGTAGATTTTATCTTGTGCATTTACAGGTTTAGCTTTTGTACATTTTCATTCAAAAAAGTGATAAATTCTGAACATATAGTAAAGTGTATTTAAAACTGCATAATTTTCATGAGAGCTGAGCAATATAAAAAAGAAAACATTTTCATACGGTAAAGATATCTTATGCTTCAAAGCTAGTCGGGGTATATCCAGTTAAACCAAAAATCCACTGCAACGTGAAAATGTTTGGTAAGTACGATGGACAATAATATTTTCATTCTTGCACAAATAGCTTTAGTACTTGAATAAAAGTAAAACTTGAATAATTATTTTGGAATATTCAAAGAAATTCATTTTTATTAATCTGCAACGGAATATTTCATACGTAAACTAATAATCACAGATGAAAAATTTATTGCAACCTTTCATTCCCGAAGTCCATCCATGTATATGTTAAGTTCAATCTCAACGGTTTCCCAGTCTAATTACACGCAAAAAGCAAAGAAAGTCTAAAACCAGACGGTCATCAACCGAATAATTAAAACAGACAGAATCGCATTAAACTCTTACTTCACTTGTGTCATTGCTTCTTCTATCTATAGATTGTGTGATAGGGGCGAACGACTGCATCCCAGTCTTACATCCTTTTTAAGCCGTGAATTTTGTTCTTGGTCTTCCACTCTTATTTTTCCCTCTTGGATCTTGTACGTATTATACATTACCCGCCTTTCCATATAACCTCTCGTACATGGCAAGAACTACCTAGAAATTTCACAATACACTCACATCCCTGTGACATTTGCTCCTGCTGACTTGACGAAACTTGTCACAGTTCGGAAAAGAGCTCATCCGACTCTGACGCGTTTCGTGAGGTGCGTGACGGTGGACAGCCAGATAAAAACCTTAGAGGGGGAACGAATTTTCTGAGAATTTGTTATGGCAATGTAAATTCCGAGGGAGAGCGGACGCAGATGACTATGATCGAGCGCCGCGCCGTGCGCCTAATCACAGGCCGCGCCGTCTCCCCGTGACGTCACAAGCCGGGCGTCGCTCTCTGGAACGGCGCCCGCTGACTTTTCCTGTCCGCACGGGGGACACCGCACGTGTTCGCGTGCGGCGACGTGGACTTTGTACAGCGTTGCACAACACGAAACCAATACTCCGTGATGAGTTTGCAGATCCTAGCACCACGTGCGTCGGTGGAAATTCAAGCCTGGATTTCAGGTGAAGCGCCAACCATTCTTCTGAGTATTCACGTTAGAGTTCGCAATAAGTCTACATGTACTTCCATGCTCTGGAGGCTACCTTTTGGTGTCTGGTGGAGAGTATTTTGTGTACCACTGTGACTCCCCCCTCCCTCTTCCGTGTGCCCGTCGCGAATAGCCAGCGGGAAGAACCTTCAATGCGAACTTAAATTTCTAAAATTTTACCTTCATGGCCTCTTCGCGAGATATACCTAAGAGCAAACAATATAATCGAGGACTCTTGCAAGAATGTACACCATCGGAATTTTAACAGTCAACCACAACGCCTCTCTTGTAACGTCTGGCCTGAACCTGTAACGAAAAGCGCTGCTCCTCTTTAAACATCTACTTCCTCCAACAATTCTATCCGATACGGATACCACACTGACTAGCAGTATTCAAGTTTTTGTCGAATGTGTGTTTTGTGAGCTGCCTATGTCGTGGGTGGACTGCGCGTCCAGAAGTTCGTTCCGATGAACCTCAGCCTAGAACCTCTCCTACATGCCATTCATTTCATATTCCACTGTAAGTCGGTCCGTACACACACTCACAGATATTTAACGAATGTGGGTGGCTTCGGTGATCCTTCGCAATCGTGTAATCATACAATAACAGGTCTTTCCATCTGTTTATGCATAATACCTTACATTTTTTTTATGTTGAAGGTCAACTGCCAATTTGCCCAACAAGTGTCGGTCAGCTGCCGGTCTTTCTGAAATTCGTTACGCCTTTCTAGGGTTGCGGCTGCTCTGTGCATAACAAAATTATATGCTGAAACACTCTTGGAAATTAAGACTTATCCAGGTGGTTTATACAGACTGCGAGAAGTAATTGTCCTGTAACGCTCCGTTGAGGTACACCCGAAGTTACTTTTATGTCTCAAGAGTAACATGCTGTTACTAAAATTGCACTACCGTTTGTGAAAAGTAGAGTGCAAAATTGTCCAACGAAATGAATATTATGCTTCAAGTTAGGTAAGCAAATGATAAGGATTACAGTTTATTTAATCGTGTCTGACCTACATCTGTAATTAATTAATAGAATGTATATACTATGATACAAATACAACTTAAAATGGTTCATATGGCTCTGAGCACTATGGGACTTAACATCTGAGGTCATCAGTCCCCTAAGACATAGAACTACTTAAAATAACTAGCCTAAGTACATCACACACATCCATGCCCTAGGCAGGATTCGAATCTGTGACCGTAGCGGTCACGCGGTTCCAGACTGAAGCGCCTAGAACCGCTCGGCTACACCAAAGCAACTAAATAATACACTCCTGGAAATTGAAATAAGAACACCGTGAATTCATTGTCCCAGGAAGGGGAAACTTTATTGACACATTCCTGGGGTCAGATACATCACATGATCACACTGACAGAACCACAGGCACATAGACACTGGCAACAGAGCATGCACAATGTCGGCACTAGTACAGTGTATATCCACCTTTCGCAGCAATGCAGGCTGCTATTCTCCCATGGAGACGATCGTAGAGATGCTGGATGTAGTCCTGTGGAACGGCTTGCCATGCCATTTCCACCTGGCGCCTCAGTTGGACCAGCGTTCGTGCTGGACGTGCAGACCGCGTGAGACGACGCTTCATCCAGTCCCAAACATGCTCAATGGGGGGCAGATCCGGAGATCTTGCTGGCCAGGCTAGTTGACTTACACCTTCTAGAGCACGTTGGGTGGCACGGGATACATGCGGACGTGCATTGTCCTGTTGGAACAGCAAGTTCCCTTGCCGGTCTAGGAATGGTAGAACGATGGGTTCGATGACGGTTTGGATGTACCACGCACTATTCAGTGTCCCCTCGACGATCACCAGTGGTGTACGGCCAGTGTAGGAGATCGCTCCCCACACCATGATGCCGGGTGTTGGCCCTGTGTGCCTCGGTCGTATGCAGTCCTGATTGTGGCGCTCACCTGAACGGCGCCAAACACGCATACGACCATCATTGGCACCAAGGCAGAAGCGACTCTCATCGCTGAAGACGACACGTCTCCATTCGTCCCTCCATTCACGCCTGTCGCGACACCACTGGAGGCGGGCTGCACGATGTTGGTGCGTGAGCGGAAGACGGCCTAACGGTGTGCGGGACCGTAGCCCAGCTTCAAGGAGACGGTTGCGAATGGTCCTCGCCGATACCCCAGGAGCAACAGTGTCCCTAATTTGCTGGGAAGTGGCGGTGCGGTCCCCTACGGCACTGCGTAGGATCCTACGGTCTTGGCGTGCATCCGTGCGTCGCTGCGGTCCGGTCCCAGGTCGACGGGCACGTGCACCTTCCGCCGACCACTGGCGACAACATCGATGTACTGTGGAGACCTCACGCCCCACGTGTTGAGCAATTCGGCGGTACGTCCACCCGGCCTCCCGCATGCCCACTATACGCCCTCGCTCAAAGTCCGTCAACTGCACATACGGTTCACGTCCACGCTGTCGCGGCATGCTACCAGTGTTAAAGACTGCGATGGAGCTCCGTATGCCACGGCAAACTGGCTGACACTGACGGCGGCGGTGCACAAATGCTGCGCAGCTAGCGCCATTCGACGGCCAACACCGCGGTTCCTGGTGTGTCCGCTGTGCTGTGCGTGTGATCATTGCTTGTACAGCCCTCTCGCAGTGTCCGGAGCAAGTATGGTGGGTCTGACACACCGGTGTCAATGTGTTCTTTTTTCCATTTCCAGGAGTGTAGTTCTACATTCATATACACATTCATGATCTTCACGTACCGTAAGTCGTCAATAATGTCTATAGCAAGGCTCACATCTCTCTCCAGTTTTCGGCACACTTCACTGCAGCGTCATTGGCCAACCTCAGGTCTTGGAAAGTGCATATGGCCGGCAAGGATGGACAGGTCAACAGGCTTGTTTTCTTCCACACTGGCAGGACTCCTCTTCGCCGCATCCCCACTTCAACAGGTTATCCCATTTGACACCTAAGTCTATTTAGGCTCTTCTAGACTCTCCATTCAAATTGTGATGCAGCAGGAAGTTTGTCTTTAATGTTACAACTTTTCAGTCTGTCTTTATCCAATTTCTGTTTCCACATTGATTCTCTGGTTGTAGATTGACTATCATTTCGTGGACGTTCAACTTTTATGGAGTTTTTTCCTTCCAGGAGTTTCTCGTTCCAGGAATGTAGAGTATTCTGCAGCCTCTGTGTATGCTGATTCTTGCTGATTTTTAACAGCTTGGACGAACTTTCCGTAGTTTTCAATGCTTGGTGGTACATTTACGGTTTCCCTATCTAAGGTGTCCGCAAATTTTTGCCAGTTAGACCTTTTGAAGTTAAAACATCTTTTAGAGGGTACTTCTTGTGGCACTATTACAGGACTAAACTTTAGCATGATTGGTCTGTGCTGGGTCTTTGGGACAGGGTTGAGAACGAATTTATTTAATGGCCCAGACACGGTTTCGGAAACAAATATGAGGTCTGGGTTATACAATCTTTTCCATCTCTCACTGCTGAATGACGCAGACTATTTCTGATCATGGATGAAATTCAGCTCGTGTTCTTCTGCCCAGCTTTCCAATAGTTCTCCGTCCTCATTTGTGTCTTGGTAGCCCCACACTCTACTGAAACAGTTAAGTCTTGCTTTATTGGCTGTGGGTAACAGACATGTTGGCTGAAAGCAAACCTTTCCCCTGGTGGTTTATATATAGATGACACCATAATGCTTCCGACAGTAACAGAAATGATTTCCGTGTTGTTAACGGTGTTAACTTTGAAACGTCCCCTTAGAAACATTATACATGACTGTGTTTAAACTGACACACAATATTTTTAGCGCAACACAATCTGACTTTCAATAATCCCTACAAAAGAATGGCCCTGACTAACATTAACCTATACGTTTCACAAATCACTTACCTCACAAAAATCTTCGTTACTCGAACTACTGCAATGCAGAGAGCGCCACTACTGCCAGCTAAATAAGAGATTCTAACTACTGAAGGCACTGACTTCTGATAGGAATAGTTAGCAAATGAAAGATTTTGATAGAGAACAAGCAATGTATTTGCCTTACTAGCGTTCAAAAGTCATAATATATATAGCAGTTCATGACATCCAGTCTTACAAATTTCAAAACTCCGCCATTTCTCTCCCCACATCCACCACTGCTGGCGGCTCACCTCCAACTGCGCAACGCTACAGCTGCCCAACACTACTATGGCAGACAACAATGCAAACCAGCCACAGACTGCACACAGCACAGCCAGTGATCTTCATACAGAGCGCTACGTGGCGTTACCAATAAAAAACCCACACAGCCTAATTACAACTTGTATGTTAGGTACTTTGATTCCAGGCCGAATAAATAGAGCACTTCCATTTTGGTCGTGGGGGCACTCCTTCACCAAGGTCATCCCAGGAATATTTGGACGGCGTTGTGATGGCCCTCCGTGTGTCTCCTGGAGGCACAGGACGTCACAGTAATGAAGTTTACATGTGTTGGATATAAGTTCTTCTTTTTCAGTTTATATGACCACAGTGTTGAGAGATGTTACTGTCAAACATGACTTTGAAAAGGGCCTTTTCTTCATTTTATATTCTGAATACATGTCGTTTTAGATGTAGCTCAGTGTATGGAAGGATCTGCCGGTATTTGCCGTTGCCCGACTATACACGTACAGTCTTCTGGGAGGCTCCTTGGTTGTCCCCCAGGATTAGAGTAAGAGAGCAGAGAAAGGGTAGTAAAATGTATCCAATTCGTGTAAGGAAGGATTGGCTGATGCGGTAATCGTAACACAGAGAATGGTGTTCAAGAATTTATAGTGAGTAACAAATTTTCGTGAAATCCAGGCGATATTTGCATACGAGGGAATTAGCCGTGTTGCTAAGCATGGGGAACGGTGTCGTGTTCGCCCACTTGTTAGTTTTAGTCCACTGTAGTTTTTTTCGCCCTCGATGGATAGTAATTTCAATGTCTTGTTACTGTTGAAGGTACTTAACTGACTTAGTAGTATAAGCCATTTTGTAACGGGCGCATCAGAAAATCCGTGTGTGTGTGTGTGTGTGTGTGTGTGTGTGTGTGTACACTGTAATGAACGCTGCTGACCTCTTACTGTGGGTCGTTTTATTGTCTACTCTGCTGCGACACGCGAATCTATTACCAGCATGATCTAAACCTCGAGGGCTGCAGATTGCTACCGATTTTCTTGTTCTCTTCAGTTAGGTTTCAAAATTCGTGATTTGGCAATTCTGTTTAATGCAAACGTTGCAAAAGCGTCGAAATGCACCTCAACAAACAAAAAGAAAATTTTCACCTAAACGTTCAGTTACGTTACAGTGTTTTAGTGCACTCTAGTGAGGCATTTAAGAAGTTAGACCGCCTTTACAATACTGGACAGAACTACCAATGCCAGAAACACCTGTACAATACTGGACAAAACTGCCAATGCCAGAAACGTAAGATAATTGGTAACGCTATCAAAACACTAATAGCATTTACGTTAAACATCGATGAATGGCGCTTCAAAGTATAATAGAGACAATTATTTTAGAGCGTACGTTCAGCCACTATGTTGACTCTCTTTCGCTGCAAGCAGCGGAACGTGAAAATAATGTGGGGTTTGATTCGATCCCCTTGCCAGTATGATCAGCTTTGACCTTCTAGAAGACCATGAACTCTATCCCCCACAGAAACTACTCCCTCAAACGTCTGCTACACAGGGCTAACCAACATTTCAAGGTGCTGCCGTAAGACTACTACCACTAGTTTCTAACACGTCAAGCATCTATGTAGAAAGTATACGAAATGTTTCTAGGTACATTTAAATTCTGTGATCCATTATCTACAAATATGTTAAATCTATGTTGTGGGGCCGCTCCTGTCGGAGTCTTTAATTACGAATAGCATCTGGCTGTGACGTATTACCACGCAAATGTTTTAACAATTTTAACTGTTCCGATGGGCATCCGCGTAAATTAGCATAGAGGGGACAATGTTCTAAAACAGCCATTTTTTATGTAACTGACCCGCTGAGTTTCAGAACGTGTTCTTCCCCAAGAATTTATAGTGACAGGATGTATATAAAACTTATTTTATATCTAACGATTGACAGTTTTCTATTTTGTACGTCTAAGGTCGGTTACTTTGATAACTAATCGGTGAGCATGTTTCAAAATGTATCTCTTCGTATATAGATGCCACCTTTTTGATTCAACGATTTTGTAGCTATATTCTCACATGATTAAATCCAAGGTATGTTAAAGAGCCATGGAACATGGTCAGAAAGAAAACTTTTGTTCAAGAAATGTTAGACTGACACTAAAAATTAGAAACCTGGAATTTAAAAAAGTCAGAATGACTGAGAAAATTCTGATGAATATCAACAAAAATAACCAACTAGAATGCCAAATTAATGGCTCTCGGAGTGGCGAAACAGGCAGTAAACTTAAAAAAAAACAATTTAAGTCTGATGACGTTTTATTAGCATACCGAACTCCACTGTTGTTCGTTTGACCGGATTTATTGCATTTTTGTGTCTTCTATTTTGTAATGTAGACTCGCGCAAAAAAGTTGAACACAACGTGTTTTGGAAGGTACATTTTTGGGCTGATTGGGTAATGGCTAACACGGTTTTAGTATATGACTAGAAAAATGTGCGAAATCTCCCAAAACCACATTGAAATTGCCTACCCTCGTCTCTTCAGATTATCATATTACCGTGCAGCTATATACTCTGAATTGGAGAATTTATAGCTCTGTGAGTCCATGTGGCGTTGTGTTGCACCTCATACAGTTTTTGAGAACGTTTCATTTCCTGGAACGGACATCTTTTCTACTTTGCAATTTCACTTAGTTTCTCCTTGCAGTTAAAATGTTATTTTTTTCGACACAATAAATAACCAGTAAGACAACATGGACCTTCTACGTCCTCAGATTAAAAGTAAAGTACTGTTTTGATTCTGTTGTGCAACAAGCGGAGCGGGTGTCTTTGTGGGAACTGAGGACGGATATCGTGGGAAGTACTGCTATCGCGTTTATGTTGCGTTGGGAACTGAGGTTGGAATCTGCGCGCCAGTGTCTTGGAACGGACCCTTTCTGCAGCTCGACAAAAGTTGTTCAAGAAGCGACACGGAACAATACACCGTGACTGCACTTTTACGTTATGGTGCGTATCAGTCTGGAGTGCTGTCCAGCGACGAAACCGCCGCCGCACCAAGCAATGTACGAGGGTCACTCCAAAAGATTTTTGTAAGAATACAGTTTTCATTCTGCATGTGTGAAAGTTATACAGTGAGTAGATACATCCTTCCCGCCTGTTTTCAAACTTAGTTCAACCTGTTCCCGTGAGTGCCGCCGTCGCACCATGTCTTCAAGATGGCTCGTCAGAAGTAACGTGCTGTCTTAGAATTCATGTGCTGTGAAAATGAGACAGTGGGAAAAATCCACAAAAGATTGAAAATGGTGTATGGAGATGCTGCTGTCGAACGCAGTACGGTTGGTCGGTGGGCAAGCAGGTTACGTGATGAAAGCGGGCACGGCAATATTGAGTATTGTCCTCGCAGCGGCAGGCCTCGTACTGCACACACTCCAGACAATGTGCAGAGAGTTAACGAATTGGTGACTGCTGACAGACGCATCACAGTGAACGAATTGTCACGCTACGTTGGGATAGGGGAAGGAAGTGTTTGCAGAATACTGAGAGTGTTGGCGTTAAAAAAGGTTTGTGCCAGGTGGATTCCCAGGATGTTGACAGTGGCTCACAAAGAAACCACAACAAGGGTATGCAGCGAACTTCTGGAACAGTGCGAGAATGGTGGAGATGAATTTCTTGGAAGAATTGTGAGAGGTGATGAAACATGGCTCCATCATTTTTCACCAGAGACGAAGAGGCAATCAATGGAGTGACATCATGCAAATTCACCCAAGAAAAAAAATTGAAAACCACAACTTCCGCTGGAAAAGTTATGGCTACGGTGTTTTTCGATTCCGAAGGACTCTTGCTTGTGGACACCATGCCAAATGGAACCACCATAAATTCTGATGCACATGTGACGACATTGAAGAAACTTAAAGCTCGAGTGAATCGTGTTCGACCACATCGGCAAAAGCAGAATGTTTTGCTGCTGCACGACAATGCACTGCCACGAGTCAGTCAAAAAACCATGGAAGCGATCACAAAACTGGGATGTGCAACACTGAAACACCCGTCTTACAGTCCTGACCTGGCTCCATGTGACTATCACCTCTTTGGGAAACTGAAAGACTCTCTTCGTGGAACAAGGTTTGAAGATGATGACTCCTTTGTGCACGCTGCGAAACAGTGGCTGCAACAGGTTGGTCCAGAATTTTACCGTGCGGGTATACAGGCGCTGGTTCCAAGATGGCGTAAGGCAGTTGAGAGGTATCGAAATTACGTGGAGAAATGAAAATATTGTTCCTAAAGGATGTATCTACACACTTTAAAACTTTCAAATATGTAGAATAAAAGATGGATTTAAAAAAAAAATAGTGCGCATTTCTATTGGAGCGACCCTCGTACATGATTTCGTGCGATCAATGTGGCAAGGAAAAATTCCCAAGATACTGCGAGTCGTCTGCCCATCATGAGGTTTGGCCTACTAATACAAAGTAAACACACAATGTCCTTATTTGAAGTAACAATCTTCTATTACAAAGTTATGACCCATGTAGTAAATAAGTGAACTCAGTTCGACTGTGACAGGACAAAACAAAGTTAATTGAGAGAACATACGTAATATTAGTCGCGCAAAGTAAAAATAGCAGGCCTAGTGTCAGCAGTTTGAACCCTAAAAATCGTTCCTAAGATGCGAGGAACAGCGAACGTTTTGCGGCGACACAACTTGTAGTTGTCACAGTGTCATGGAGTGTACCCTTCCGTAGACTGACGTGCAGTGTCTCTCCGATCTGATTCATCGTCACGATTTACCTTATTTGCTGCGAAACTCACGCAAAGACAGAGAATACGTACACATTAGGCCATCATACAATGAAGGGTTTCACGACCGGATGGTACTGTTGTTGATAATTCTTCCGGGTTATATGGCCGTGGTCCATGGAATACTTCTATTCCTAACGTTTCGTCCAATACTACGTTGGACATCCTCAGAGGTATGGCTGGTCCTGTCGGCAGGACTCAACAGTATCAGCCATATCTCTGAGGATGTACAACGTAGTCGGCAGGACATCGATAGGTCGTGTGGAGAACCAAAGTGTTTAGGATCTTTGGTATTGTTAACTCTGCCGCATGGAGCGCGGGCAGAGAGAGTCTGACTGGAGTAGGGCGGTGGAGTAGTGATGTTGTGTGGCGCTCCCGCGAGTTGCCGCGCTTTCGGGTCTTGGCACCATGTAATTGCTATGATAGTTTCTGACATGGTGTAGCGGACGGGAAGCATTAGTTGGCGCACATCAAGAGCCCGTTTCGCCTGGTGACCGTGTCAAGAAGAAGGCGCCAACATTCAGCTTCTGCAACAGCGACGGCCGACAATGAGTGACCGTCGCCACCTCCTCGATCGACGACTTCAAGCGTTCAATCAACCAACAAGGAAGACTGAAAGCACGTAAAGTTTTAGAGCTGTATGGCAGACCTCAGCTTTTCAAACTATTCCATTAGCAAAATACAGCAACTTAGCAAGAACCTTTGTTGCTCATTGTCCCAATTGTATTACCAAGCAGGGTCCCTTCCTTTTCTGGAATGAACCCGAGTGTCGTTGAAATTCATACGCCAGCGTTAAAGTAATATCATTCCATTTCACTGCTTTAGTTTCAAAGTTAAGTTATTCATAGCTGGCTACAATATTTAGATTACACAAGCAGAAATTGAGAGTGCGAGTTTTGTTACCATATTTTAGCTTACCTGTGACTGCAGCTCAGCTTGGTACGTACTAAATTTTACTATTGTTAATTGTTCAGAATCATTTAATTCAAGTTCAAAGCTCAATCTCTCATTTCAAAATTGCGTAGATTCAAGTAGCTTTTGAAATGATTGTTGAGGTAGCCCAAGACTAACCTTATTTAATTGAAGTTCACTATTAATTTCAGTCACTAAATTAACTTTCAATGTTCCGATTTTATTAATTCTTCTGCTAAAGTAAGTCAGAGTGTAGCGAAATTTATTGCTTCTAACAACCATTCGGTTTTCACACAGCACGTGTCAGCCTTCAGTTGCCACACTTTTAGCGCTAATTATATGTGCATTAATCTTTCATTTTCAGTTATTATAGTAGTTGTCCATAGGACTGGCGACCGTAATTTTCCCCAGATCTCAAATATATAATTAACGCCTATTAATTGTTAACGTAACGACCGCAAATGTACTTTCTTTATTAATTTTAACCTTTTTTCAAAATTAATTTCCACCAATTTCATTTGCATTTTTCCTTTCATTTAGATGTAATCCTTTCCTCCCTCTTTAACGACAAATTAACTTCGGTGGCGATTGCTTTTCCCAAATTTCCATTAGGTGCACGCGGTTTAATTTTTCACTGTCATTAAGGTCGATAAGTGAGGGGGAGGTTACAATCTATATTGAATTCCCTAACGATTTCCGCAATGGAATGTCCTATGCGTCTAGCTCCAACTACCACTCCGCGTTCCAAGCCTGCCAATTGCCATCGTGCGGCCGTAATCACCTCGGCAACCTGAGTAAATATGACAGCTTCGCCAATTCACTGCCGCTTTATAGCTTGTGGACGCCTTACTAACACCATCTGTATGCGTGCATATCGCTGACTTTTGTTACCTCAGTGTACAACGTAAACAACCTGTTTGCAGCCCATTCTTGGAACAGAGTACCAACTTTGCATAGCTCCAGCAATGGTTAGTTTGCGAAATAATACAACTGAAAATGGAAAGTGGCTTTTTAAGAGGTACATTTCAAAACTGAGTGACAGCTAAAGGCGCAGCACTTCTCGCAGAGCTCGTCAGTATTAAATCTGCAGTTCAGTGGCGGAGAATGACTGCCATAAATTTGCGAGAATTCTTTTACGAATAACAAATCTTTACCCAGAATCCGGGAGGGGTGGGAGGCAATTGCAGCCTCATATTTCCCTTGTGGGTGCTTATTACTGTGCTCTTACACTGTGAGGTATCTCATTAAAATTTACGTACTGAGCTGCAACGGACAATCAGTTTCCCGCAGAAGTGACCTCGCACTCCTTTGCAGAATGAATGCAAAGTGTGACGCAAAACAGTCGAGATTCACTGTGGCCGTTTTTCTGCTAGAAAGGAATGCGAGCCACTCGGCATAACTGAAGCTTGGCAGTAACGCTGAGGCATCGCAGCAGAGAACGAACGTCATCAGTCACTCGAGAGCATTTGATGCAGTTACGACCAAGGGCTAGTGTCTTTCCAGTAAATGACCCTTTCCAGCACACTTTGCGCAACCGGCTGCAGAAAACGTACGTTCACTGCCTCAGGCTCTGCTCCTGTCACGTTCCTATTCCGGTAAATGTCACATATGCTTCTGCCTCCAAGCGCCGAGCTTAAATGTCAGTCCATTCATCTACTTCACCATTCAGCCGTGATCGCTGCAAAAAGATAGTGATTTAAGACTATCGTTCAGTTCACACACCTGCAGTTATAGAGTGCAGTTTAATGCATTTAAAGCATGATGTATTCGCTCACTACTCGAAAGTGTTTTCCACTGAAGGTGGTTCGCTTCTTACGCCACGAGTTGCCCACAACGGAATATTATTATGCAGAAACGTAACCACCAAAGACTACCCTAACATATCCATCCCAAGTATTCAACAGTTTATTGGGGTCAGTCATTCTTAAGAATTACGAAAGCATTTAGAGAAAATATACTTTCCGAGTTTTTATATTCGCAGAATCATAGACGTTATCGGTAATCTACACAATCATATAAAGACAAGCCGTTGTATAACAGTCTTACCAAAAACCTCGAAATGCGCTTAATCGATTTCTTTCAAAATTTTACACAATATTCTAACAGCCGGGTTTTCAAACTTTTCCGTCGCGCCCACGCCCCCTTCTTCCCTCTCTGAAACATAAATTATCTTGTCTACCCACTCCTATTTCTCTTACCTTTCTAAGCACTTCTGACACTTGACGCAAAAGTGGCCCATGATCTGTATTTACTTCTCTGTAATTATTGCAACTATCAGTTACATCGGTAACAATTTTTATTATTATTCGTGCACATGAGAGTTAATTTTTTTTTTTTAAATTATCAGACATTTGCATTATTCGAAGCTGGTGAAAGTTAACAGTTGCAACCAGTTTACAACTAACCACAAGCGTGAGTGTAGTTATTGGAACTGAGGAAGTATGTATATTTCATTACCTACATATTTCTGTAAAAATTAGTTCACAAACTAGTTGGTTACCTAAAGTTTAAAGTTTCATGCATATTGCTTGTAATTCATTTAGAATATTGTAATATTCGGAAGATCACGACGTAGAAATGACAACAGAGCCACAGTCGAAACTTAAACGACAATTTAAAACCGTTATATCCAAGCTGATCAACCAATGAGGAAAAAAACGAAAGTAAAAATGTACACTTTTCAAAATTCGGAAATTTTCTAACATTTGAACACTAAGCGTCATCTGTTTGCTTGAATTTGCGAAGAAAGCAGATCCAATTTTGGTTGGATCTTTGAAACAGCAACTCGGACAACCCCTTCCAGCAGACGTCGAAGCCGATGTTTCGTCGTGATTAATGGTATTGCAGAAAAATATGTAGACTCACGCAAGTAAGCTGTGGAAGGATAATAACAGGTCAACTACCTTTCTTGCTAAATTGGGATATTTGCACCTAAAAATTTTCAACAGTTTTCCATTTAAATTCATTTCGAAGCGTTCTACTTTTGAGTTCTATTAGCTCCTCCTGTTGTACTGTTGACAAGTGTTCTGTTCCGATTTTTTCGAACAGATTATTGATCTCGTCATTCTCGAATGAAGGTTCTTGAAATTTATCTTCGAAATGTTGACGAAGATTTTCGAGATGTACTGCGTCACTTCTAGCCGTTTCACCTACATTGTAATCACTAAGTATTTAGTTGAATTTACGGCCTTAAGATTTGTGGGACTCATCGCGTATAACATTTTACAGAACATGATTCTTATTATAGGAAACAGCGATCTATAATTATTATAAATAAACTGGAAGCTCTCTTGATCGCATAAATTTTTTAATGTGGTGACCGCGTTCGATGTTATTATAAGATCATATTCAGACCATAATTGTCTGCCGGAGGCGGTGGCGCCATTCACCACCAGCGACAAGCAAGAGGGTTGGCATGTGCCACCGCTTCCAGCAGACAATTATGGTCTCAAGATGATCTTATGAACGCGATCGCCACATGAAAAAATTTATGTGATTAAGACTGCTTCCAGTTTACTCATCGCGTAATCGAAATTTTGCGGATTATTTTTAGTACTCACGTGAATAGCTTCACTCTTTTCTTTATTCAGGGTCAACTGCCACTTTTCGCACCATACAGATATATTATCTAAATCATTTTGCAATTCGTTTTGGTTACCTGATGACTTTACAAGACGGTAAATGACACCATCATATGTGAACAATCTAACAGGGCTTCTCAGATTGTCTCCTATGTCGTTAATATAGATCAGGAACAATAGAGGGCCTATACCACTTCCTTGGGGAACGCCGGATATTACTTCTGTTTTACTCGAAGTCTTCCGTCTGTTACTACGAACTCTGACCTTTCTGAGGCGATATTCCATAGGCGCGCAGTTTGGTTAGAAGACGCTGGTGAGGAACGGCGTCGAAACTCTTCTGGAAACATGCAGCAAACCTGATATATATGTGAATACATGAAGATGGTATCTGTTCTTTCGGACATGTGCAGATGCACTCATATTGCTCAAACTCTTACGGGAATCGGTAGATTGACTGCCGCGAGTAATAAGTATAGTGGTCAGGGGCACTGCAAATGTAGTGTGTGGACAGTAAGTTGGAAATGTGGGTCTCAAGGAAAGCATGCCAGAGATAAATCCCTGCAGTTGCAATACCCTATGTATCCTCGATGTCTCGGTGCCGGCACGATAGATCAGCGTGTTCAGTTGGAGATTTGGCTGGTCTCTGTATTAACAGAAACTGAATGAAAGAATCAGCAACTAACTTCAATGGATGTCACGTGACGTCCACTACGATCAAATACAACGAACAGCGACGAACAAAACACAAAAAAAAGAATCGGAGAGAGCGTCTGCCATGTAAGCAGGAGATCTTGGGTTCGAGTCCCAGTCGGGGTACACATTTTCAACTGTCCCAGTTGATATTTATCAACGCCTGTAAGCAGCTAATTGTCTGTATTTCATAGTACAAGGGTTGACTGAAAGGTAATGCCTCAACTCTCGTAACTCTTCAACAGTTGGCAGCATTGTTATGCGGCAGGTACTAGCTTGTTCCGTAGCCTCTTCTCTACTGCTCCAATTGGCGTGAAGTCTTAGCATCGAACGGTTATGTTGTTACAGCGTAAAGTATGGAACCCTGCGCAGACTGTCGGTCAATGCGATTTAAGCAACGTGCAGCCATTGAATTCTTGACAGCAGACGGTGTCACCCCAAATGAGATTCATCAGAGAATGAAAGCAGTTTATGGTGACTGTGTTGATGTGAGTACGGTGCATCTTCATACTCACAACGCGAGAGGAGTTCCTGGCAAATTTCAAGTCTGTGCACTTTCATTTCACGAGTCAGCGTCCGGGATACCCATCGTGCATAGATCTTCCGATAGCCAAGAAAAGCAATAATGTGACCCACACGTTCATGTGAAATGCCGATTGTGCTTGCAGTTTCTCTCTGAGTGATGCGACGAGCGTCCTGAATCAATCTGTCAACATTTCGCTTGTGAAACTCCGTGCTTGCTGTTACAGAACGTCCAACTCTTTGTTTGTCATGCAGGTCAGATGTTCCCGTCTCAACATCTTTAAACTTACTTGCCCAACGATGCAAATCAACACAATCACCATAAACTTCTTTCATTCTTTGACGAATCTCCTTTGGGGTGACATCTTCTGCTGAAAAGAATTCAATGACTGCACGTTGCTTAAATCGCATTGACCGACCATCTGTGCAGAGTTCCATAATTTACACTGAAACAACACAACCGTTCAATGCTAAGGACTGCCGCAGAACAATGCCGCCAACTGTTGAAGAGTTACGAAGGTGGAGGCATTACTTCACAGTCAACCATCGTAATTTCAATTGATACATTGTGAAACTTCAAGAAAATGAATGGAGTAATACAAATAAAACAGTTTCTGTGTCGTGGGCCTCCTTGTTTTGCCACTACGCGTTTCATTACTTGATCTTCAGGTTGAAAATTTCTTATTTACATGGCTGGTGTTGGTGAAGAGTACAGATGCCTTTCACAGTCGCAGACCAAGGGTACTGTAGGTTTTTGGAGTATTTTGCAGCTGATAAAAATTGAAAGGTTAAACAACATAAATTTCGGACAGTGAATTGTACTTACAGGGACGGTAGAGCTATAAAAGGTCTACATAATGTTGCGTGGTGCATATCCTCTCCACTGCATATTATATTTACACCGTCGTTTCAAGAAATTGTATTTGTTACAGAGATGTTTGTTTACATTGGATACAGGGATACAAGATTAAATGGTTTCTGCAATAACTTGTTTTTATATTTAAATAGGTGAATGCGCTGCACCAGAATATCGACATGTGCACAGCTCAGTTATTATATTAGGTACCTATATAAACATTCCTTCTATTTAATTTGAATGTGCTGCTGCATTGTATACAAAAATAATGATTAAATAGTTATTTACATAAACACGTTTTCCTTTTGTTTAAAAAAATGTTTATGAGCTGTTCTTGAATACAGATATGTGAAGACTTCGATTATTACATTAATTTCTTATATGTAATAAGATTACCACAGATTATACATATGTATTGTAGGTTGAACCTATTGAGGGATGGATTGGAGTGATTACATTAGTTGAAGTGCATTGAAACTGCAAATTATGGGAAATCTTTGAGTGTTTTGTCAAACCTTTTCAATAATTTGGTTTAGCCTGTTTCGCTAAAGTCGTTGAGCATTTGTTCCGTACCTTTTTTTTCTGTGAGCATAGATTTCTAGTTCTTCATACCGAGACATTCTGTGTCTTTTGTGCAATGTATGTACACTTCTGGCCATTAAAATTGCTACACCGAGAAGAAATGCAGATGATAAACGGGTATTGATTGGACAAATATATTATACTAGAACAGACATGTGATTACATTTTCACACAATTTGGGTGCATCGATCTTGAGAAATCAGTACCCAGAACAACCACCTGTGGCCGTAATAACGGCCTTGATACGCCTGGGCATTGAGTCAAACAGAGCTTGGATGGCGTGTACAGGTATAGCTGCCCATGAAGCTTGACCACGATACCACAGTTCATCAAGAGTAGTGACTGGCGTATTGTGACGAGCCAGTTGCTCGGCCACCATTGACCAGACTTTTCAGTTGGTGATAGATCTGGAGAATGTGCTGGCCAGGGCAGCATCCGAACATTTTCTGTGTCCAGAAAAGCCCGTACAGGAGCTGCAACATGCGGTCGTGCATTATCCTGCTGAAATGTAGAGTTTCGCAGGGATCGAATGAAGGGTAGAGCCACGGGTCATAACACGTCTGAAATGTAATGTACACTGTTCAAAGTGCCGTCAATGCGAACAAGAGATGGCCGAGACGTGTAAGCAATGGCACCCCATACCATCACGCCCGGTGATACGCCAGTATGGCGATGACGAATACACGCTTCCAATGTGCGTTCACCACGATGTCGCCAAACACGGATGCGACCATCCTCATGGTATAAACAGAACCTGGATTCATCTGAAAAAATGACGTTTTGCCATTCGTGCACCCAGGTTCGTCGTTGAGTACACCATCGCAGGCGCTCGTGTTTGTGATGCAGCGTCAAGGGTAACCGCAGCCATGGTCTCCGAGCTGATAGTCCATTCGGCTGCCAACGTCGTCGAACTGTTCGTGCAGAATGTTGTTGTCTTGCAAACGTCCCCATGTGTCAACTCAGGGGTCGAGACGTGGCTGCACGATCCGTTACAGCCATGCGCATAAGATGCCTGTCACCTCGACTGCTGGTGATACGAGGCCATTGGGATCAAGCACTGCGTTCCGTATTGCCCTCCTGAACCCACCGATTCCATGTTCTGCTTGGATCTCGACCAACGCTAGCAGCAATGTCGCGATACGATAAACCGCATTCGCGATAGGCTACAACCCGACCTTTATCAAAATCGGAAACGTGATGTTACGCGTTTCTCCTCCTTACACGAGGCATCACAACAGCGTTTCACCAGGCAAAGCCGGTCAATTGCTGTTTGTGTATGAGAAATTGGTTGTAAACTTTCCTCATGTCAGCACGTTGTAGGTGTCGCCACCGGCGCCAACCTTGTGTGAATGCTCTGAAAAGCTAATCATTTTCATATCACAGCATCTTCTTCCTGTCGGTTAATTTCGCGTCTGTAGCACGTCATCTCCGTGGTGTAGCAATTTTAATGGCCAGTAGTGTATTGTTTTAAATATCGATATATCGGAGTCCCGATGTTTTTAAAAATAACAACAGCGCCAGCGCTCGGCGGCAGCAGTTTTGTGCGTCGGGTCTGGCCTCCCGCCACCCTGGCGCTGTTTAAAGCGCGGGCCTCTCCCCTGTGCAGCGGCTGCGGCTGCTGGCCAGCCGGCGGTGGCGAGGGCCGCTGCCATTACTTTCCTCCGCTCCTCCATATTTCATGAGCCCTACCTGTCTCAGGCCCGCGTCTCGCTGTTTGTTCACCATGCGGTTGCAAAATACGTCTCATTTAATGTCAGAGCTCTCCGAAAGATCGACGGTCGCCATCAGCTGCCAGTCTTGTAAGTACCGAGACTCGTATTGTGTAATCCGCGGCCAGCGAATATAGGACGCCGCAGTCGGAGTTCTGTTTGTCCTGCTCTTCTTACTCCAGTAATCAGCGGAACGAAAGTGTTCTGGTCCAGCTACTTTCCACCATGCACCATGCGCTCCAGGCCTACAGCTTTTTTCTTTCTTTCTTTATTTTTTTTATTTATTTTGTTTTTTGTTTTTTGACAGTAGTAATTTCTTCAGCTGAAAAGTGCTTTTATGTAATCGCCTTTGTGTTGACACAGTTTTAGAAATCAAACTAATTTGTGAAGGTAATGCGATGCAGGGCGATGTGGTCCACTGTCAAAATTTGGAGAGCGTACCTTCCTTCAGGTGTCAACTGGAATGTTAATTCCTCCTACGTATATCTAGCGAAAAGGTCATGAAAGTAAAATTACAGAGATTAATACTCACTACGAGGGTTACCGATAATGGGTCTTCCTGCGCTATATTTTCGACTGGAACAACGAAAATGGGGAAGGTGACAATAGTATTCAAAGCACCCTCCTCGACACACCATGAAGTGACGTGCGAAGTATACACGAATATATACATTAAGGTAAGTTATAAGCTTTAGTTATGAAACAATTTCACTTGAATGTAGCATTTGCAAATAACAACAAATAAACAGTGAGGTACCTCTACCTGCAGGAATGTAAGTAAATACAGCGCGTTACGGTTGTTTTAGGACCACAAATATATTAGTTAGGACCACGACTGGACTGAATGCAGTCATCTGTCACAAAACTTATTCAGATATAGTATACTTCCTTCACGCTCCCCATGAAGGAGGCAATAGGCCAGAGTAAGGTAGGGGGCATCGAAAAGAGCTGAATTTTGCAGGAAACTTTAGGTCGAAAACGCTCCATTGCGGAGCTACGACCATAAAACAACAGCCAGTTAGCTACGAGGGTGCGTAATTTAGTACATATAATCAACATGTCTCCAGCTAATACCCAAACTGGATAAATATATGGCCGAAGAACTTCGTTTAAAGCAAAGGATTAAAACAATATCAACCAAAATGAGTACAAAGACAAAGGTAATAAAATTTTTAAAAACCGATATTAATAACTTTATCGTACACAGTTCACTGTACGATTTTGAAGCTCATGACTGCAAAAGATTGAGACGAATTATTTAAAATAGACTGGGAAAAGTGGTAGAAGCCGATATCGTCGAAGATCAGTTTGGGTGTCAGAGAAATGTAGGTACACGACTTATATTAGATGTTTGACGGAAAAGGCAAAATTACCTTCAGTTTGCACATAGCTAAAAGGATCGATTTCAGTTTTGATTTTGCGGCTGAGTTTCTATTGTGCTTCTAGTTGCACCACTTTTTCGGGCTTACAGTCTTGTCAAAAACACTTTTTCTTTGCATATTGCGCAAAAACGAACAGTATCCACCATTCTTCCGCCATGTTATTTGGTAACATGGCGGAAATCGCTCTGTTTTTGAGCAATAAGCATAGAAAAAGTGTTTGTACCACGATTGTAAGTGCAAAAAATTGGAGCAACAACCAACAGAATAGAAACGCAGCCGCAGCATCTAAACTATAGTCGATGGTTTTAGCAATGTACAAACTGGTGGTTAAATATATATTGCGCCAAATGAAGACGGATGAAAGACGGAAACCCGTAATGGCACAAATTAAAAAAAAAAAACATAAAAATATAGCTGGCTGCTGTATTTCTTAAAGTAAAGCTACGCTTGCTTGTATACTGAGAGAATGTTCTTCACAGTGTGTTAATCCTGATGGTAACAGGGTTGCAACCCTTGTGCACTCAAGTACGAGCAGCCCGTAGCGGCTCGCCATTTTATTTACAACTATTAATGACGTTGCCTTTCCGGCTTAGATTTTTTTAAATGTGACTTGTAAGTACTGCATCTTTTTCCAGTCAGTACAAACTTTAATTTTATTTATGTATTATATACGTAATGTGTTTTAGAACAGTTTTATTCTGAAGACGACGCTCATAGTAGCGTCAAAACCTGGTCAATTTTGACTTAATATTTGTGAGCGAGGGCTTATTTGTTGTAACACGTTCACTGAACCCTAGCAGCTACGTTCAAAGTTTTAAGTATATGTCACGTTTGTAAAAGGAAGGATTAGTTGACGCGATATATCTTTAGGCTTGGTAAATTGCTAATGGAAGGAAATATGGAGTGTAAAAATTGTAGAGGGAGAACGGTAAGCTGGTTCAAATAGCCGTAGGTTTCAATAGCTGTGGAGAGATGGTTTACACGGGATAGACGAACGTGGAGAGTCGTATCAACCCGATGATCACAACGACATACATATTACGTATATAATACATAAATAAAATTAAAGTTTGTACTGACTGGAAAAAGATGCAGTACTTACAAGTCACATTAAAAAAAATCTAAGCCGGAAAGGCAACGTCATTAATAGTTGTAAATAAAATGGCGAGCCGCTACGGGCTGCTCGTACTTGAGTGCACAAGGGTTGCAACCCTAATCTCGCGTCCGTCGGCCGTCGTAATTTAATATATTATTATTGTTATTATTATTTTTTGATTGTTGCCGACTTACGTGGCGGGCCTTCATAAAAATGATATTTAAGTTGAACAATGTAATAAACTTTTCATATAAATTTCCTCGGCTAGTCAGTTGACGTTAAAGCAAAAGATCTTTAGTTATTAATTACGATTGCGGCCCACACACGCGCGAGAGTATTTTTCTTACCTCCGTTAACCATTGTATTGTAGTCAGAGTCCTGGCTCTGGGTCTCGGCTATGCTACTGAAAATAAGAATCTTAAACCTAAGTATTTCTGCAACTTCGTGCGGCTGTGGAGAAAAATTAATATTATGCTAATAGCGGGCGAGTTTTCCGCTTCCGCTAATTTTTCATAAGTTAATATCGCCACGTAATGGCGTCGTTGGCTGCATCGGCCGCTGCGATTGTTGAGCTGTAAATTACTTGAATGCAGGTTAATTCAAGGAAGGCGGACATGAAATCGGGATCACCTCTTACAAATTAAAAGTGAACAATAAATTTAAATCAGTATATTATATGCTTAACTCATACAAATATGCTTACATTCGTCAGCACACGCAAGATGTCCTTCTAGACACATTCAAGACAAAAGAGGAAGTAAGGTCGACTAAAAAATTAACAAAAGAGTGTAACTGGGCGTCTCTTTAGATCATTCTGTCATAAATTATTTCTTTGCAATCTAAACCTACACCGAGAAATTATTATTTTACGGCTACATGAAAAAAAAAATCTCTTACAAATTATGAATGTCTTCTTTATAAATAATTTAAAGTCTTTTCGTAATATGGCACTGGGGACGCTATATTGCCCCCCGAAATGTTTATGTCATAAAAAATGTTCGTGTTTTTTGACATAAATATTTCCACTTTCATGTCCACAGTGTCCACACGCAGAGTTTTCTTTCATAGTCTATATATGTCACATCGTATGTTGTAATTACTGAGCTGTGTTGCACACAAAGTGTAATACAGATGAGGTTCAAGGTATACCACGAGTTAGTCCGGAATATTTGAAGTCCCAGGGGTGTCAACTGTTCGCTCCCCATTTGGCGCGGCCGTAGGGAAACCTGGGGAAAACCTCGGCGGAGCGACAGACTAACTGCTTTGGTCACTTTCACTTAATTGTTTCTGGAATGTCATTGGAGTACAGGATGTGCATACAAATATTTTTGTTGCACTATGCAAAAAATGAGGTCATTAAAACAATTGATTGCGGTGTCGTTGATGATCTACGCCGCGACGTTTGGCTCGCGACGGCGTCGGTTGGTGTGTTCGGTGCTCGGCGTTCGCGGCGGCTGCGGAGAGGTCAACGCCCGCTCGACGCCAGCGTGTGTCTCGCCGTCGCGGAACGTCAGAATCAGCTGATCGGCTGCACCGTTGGCGATGCGCTTCTGTCTCGGCCGGGCGTGGCGGAGTGGGATGATATCCGCCCCCCCGCTCTTGTTGGCAGGAGTCAGCTCTGCTACGCATCTCCGACGTAGTACATGAAACACACACACAACCAACGTAATATTTGTTTCCCGCTGCAGATGGTTACGCTAGTGGGAAAGGAGCATTTATTAGTGCGGCAGTTGTTGTTAAGTTTTCGCCAGTTTCCGAGTGTCAAGCTAGCACTGTCTTGCAGAAAACATGACATGGACCTTCTCCCGTGAATGCAGTTTTGATGCAATACTGTTTCCATTACAACGTCAGTTTTTGTCTTGATAAAATTATTTTATGTTTTCGCCGCACTCGCAGGCACTGGTGAGTGTCCCAATACGAGCTTAGCACAAACATTCGCCGTTTCTGCGGTCGCTGTTTTGCAACAGTCCACGCATCGCATTCCAATCTCGCATTATTGTGCTCACTGAAACTACAGTCTGTCCCAAAAATATTGACTGTGGGTTCACTTCACGTTGACAGTTCACATTTATAGGCAAATTCACAGTTTTTCGTGCGTAATATTGGCGTTTGGCGTCTTCACCGCTGTTGAACGTTCAATACTAGCACTTCACTGTCCATATCACAGTTTCACCTTCACAGTTTTTCACACTGCTTAAAGTAACTGTTTCGATTAGTTCACAAACACTAATGTATTTCATTCAGTCTGAACTGGATTTTGGCTAGTGCTGGATTTTACCAGTCTCTCGCACTAATTATCACTTTTTATTTTCCACTTAGAGTCGTACTTGCCTTCAGATTTTTTGACTATACAATTGTATTTCCGTCTCATCTGAGGTAAGTCCCCATGTCATGTCTGCCCACTCATTGCGTACTTGCTCTCCAGAGCCAGGCTCGACTTTACAAAACCTTGCCTCTCGCATTATTGTACACATTTTATAATCTAGGCCTAGCGTGCAAGTTCCTAGATTAGTGTTAGATTTGTGACTTTTGTTTACACTACAAATTCGTGCAAATCTCTGCCTTAGCAGATGGCAATATATTTTAACACTGCTAAGCGGTAGTCGCGTTTACTGATTTGCTTTGTACCTTGTCCACAACACATGAGGTACCTTGGGTGATGTACACCCTGCACTCATGTTGTTTAGTAAATTATGATTGAGCATATTTCAAGATCGGTATAGACATAAATACATGGAACAACGTATACATTATAATATTAAATTTTCATAAGTTTCATTACTACTACAGTTCAAAAATATTCATGACACACTAATGAAAAATTCTTTCATCGTTACATGCTATTGAATTTTCTCCTTTTTTAAATTTTTAAAGCATTTTTAAACATGACATTTGTAAAATATTCTTAAACCTACGTTCATTTTTTTTTTAAATGCAATTGCTTAAAAATACTATTATTCCTTAACGTCTACAAAATTGAATCGCACTAATCTTGTGTGCCTCATTGTCTTTAAATGTTACACTAAAATCTTAACATTTACACACAGAAAAAAAATACACTCTAAACTTAACCTACTACACATATGTAAACGTTGCTCTACTGAGCGAACTTCTTTAAGTCTTTGTAAGTATTTTTCTTGTTTCCTTCGTAACTGCCTCCTTCTTTGACCACGGGATGGTGTAGTTTGTGTGACATAAAGTATCGTGAGGTACCACTTCGATGTTATAGGTGTAGCCCTCGATAACACCGGGTTTTTCCGAAAACACATTCTCATAATCTGTAAGTAGCTGAGTCAATTCGTTTTGTTGTGCTTCAGTCAAATGTTCTGACTCCCTAACTTTCATGGCTATCAGTTTCCTTTTTTCCTCTCTGTCTTCAGTAATAAACTCCTTATAACATGCTTGTCTTGTACTTAAGTCAGAATATAAATTCATTACCTGTATTCCTTCGAATCTCGTTTGAAAGCTCCGGCAATATTTACCGTGCACTTCCCATGTCCTCAACAATGGCAAAACTACACGTCTATCCTCATTCATAAGGCTTACTTCCCCGCACAAGAGGTCGATTTTTGCGTCCCTCTGGCGTAAAAATTCCATCCCCAGGATGCAAGCAACACCTAATCCCTTAACTACTAGGAACGAGCTTTTCATTGCTTCATTTCCTACCGTAAACTCGACCTGCACCTGGTGCTTTATGATATGAGATTGTGCACCTATTGCACCTGTAACACGACAATTCTTCACTGGCAATACTGGTATTCTATTATTTTGACTCAAGTACTTGTAAAAATTTGTGCTCATGACATTGGTTGACGCACCGGTATCGACTATTATGTGTATTGGTGCTCCATACATATCTGCTTGCAATATAGCCTGCACAACACTTTTGTCGGTTCGGTTACATGTCTGCGGTATGTCTACAAGTTCCTTTTCTATTTTTGTTCCTTCATTGTATCTCAGCATACAAGGTTTATGGCTGTCATCTGTGAATGTGCCCTCACTACACCACCCTGCAGCCAACAACGGAGAGCGTATTGTGGCTGTCTTTAGTTTAACGGATGAGCATCAGTGGGTTGACAGTTGTCTGTCACTTCCACTAACCTCACATTGTGGTTCTGGTTGTTGTTGTTGCTACTGTTGGGTTGGCCGCCCTGCCTCCCCGATGGTGTATTTTGATATTGTGTATGGCTCTGGTTTTGCGGTGGTCGGTTGTAACTTCCTGACATGTTCTGTGACGGACCTGGGTTGGCGTTCCATTGTGGCGCTGTGTTTTGTTGCCACTGTGGTGTCGGTTCGTTACGACCACGCCACTGGTTTCGGTTGTTCCGCCATTGCGGATTGCCGTTACCATTATGTCCATTACTCATGCGTCCATCATGATGTCTCTTTCGATTTTGACGATTACAACCGTTGCCGTTATAACCATTGCCATTGTTTGTGCCTCGATTCTGTTGCCGGTGATCTTGCCTATTCCCGTTACCATTTGGTACTAAGTTACTACCGTTACTGTGGCTGCTATTGTAATCGGCTTTGTGTTGATTATAGCCTGCATGGTTCCACTTGTTTTCGGTTTTCATATCTTCGATCAATAAGTCAACAGAATCCACTATTTCCATGAATTGTTCTATATCGTATTCCGGCACATTGATGAAATATCTTTTAATTTCACTGGGCAACTTCATTTTTATTAATCTGATTATATCACGATCGGACATTGGCTCGTCCCAATACCTGGTTTTGTTTATATACTTTTCGAAATATTTGCGTAACGTTCCCATCTTAGGATTGTACATTTCTGGACTGTACAACTCCTTTCGTGGTCTTTCTTGGACGCTATCGGACCAGAATTTTTGCAAGAATGCACCTTCAAACTGTTGCATCGTTAGACATTTTTCGGACACGTCGGTGGCCCACAGTGCCGCGTCACCTTGAATAAAGGAGACCACGAACTGTATTCTTTGTCTTTCCGTCCATGTCCTGGGAAACACATTCCTAAAGCTCTTAATAAATACAACAGGGTGGACATTTCGTTTTTCGCTATTGAAGGGTTGGAATGTCCTGTGTTTTATTACATTGTCCTCTTTTTTGCACGTCTGATTGCTACATTCTGGGACATTCATCACTTCGTGATGTGCGCTGCACGGTATCGCGTGTTGCTCGTGCTCATAATTCGCATTAGGTTACGGTTGCGCACTCGCACCCTGGCTACCGTCAGCGTTATTATAGTAATCAGTACGCGGAGTCGGATTCATGATCTGTCCGCCACTGTTTACATTGCTTTCCAACGCAGACAGTCTCCGCGCGACCTCCTGTTGCCAATTTGGCAACTCCGCAGTCACACGGGACTTAATCTGTGTTAATTCGGCATGTAGTGCGGCAGCGCTAGCGTCAGTATTTACACTCGCGGCCGCAGTCGCTTGTTCTACAGCTGTTTTTACGTCGCTTTCAATCTTTGCAGATATCTCGCGATCCTTTACTTCTAGCCATTCATTTAATTCTTTTTCTACTTTTTGAGCTTGCACTTCCAAATATGCGTCAATACTTTTCCGTGCATCTATCTCCACATTATCTAAGCGGTTGGTTAAAGTCTGGACATTGTCTTCAAGCCTAGCCTGCGATATCTGTAATTTTTGCATCTCTCCGGCTAAGCTTTGCACAAGATCGGGTATTTCTTTGCACGCGTCCCGCATCTCGGCAAGTTCGCTTTGGATCCTATCTAGTTTCGCTTCATTGCGCTGCTCTTGCTCACGTAGCATCTGAGCCAGTTTCTGATCTCTTTCCCTATCTCTTTCTTCTAACCTGCGCAGAAATTCTGCAAATGGGTCTGCAATCGGTGAGCATACTGGTGCCCCGCTTAATCTAGCACTCGATTGGCCCCCCTGCCCAGGCAGTGGAGTTGTTACTCTATTCCCATTCTGCTGTGGAGCGTCATTCCCCGTCCACAGATCCTCGCCCCCCGCTCCGGAAATTATGTTATCCGAGGCGGTGGCTTGGGACTCGTTTACATATTGCAAATGATCCTCACTTTCCATATTAACAGAATTTTGTTCTTCTGGTACGGATGCTTTAGGTTGTCCTATCTTACCCATACTAAATTCACTTTAAGCCACTGACGAATCTTTAACACTGATACACACACGATTAATTATCCCCTCCAAAAATAAACACATAAATACACAAAACGAATAATTATCCCTCCAAAAATAAACACATAAATACACAAAACACCGAAGGTATCTCATGTGCACATGGGTTCGATATTCCGCACAGAGCTACACAGGATGCTTGCACAATAGGCCTTACCTTACTTATTTTTCTTTCTCGCAATCCTTTTTCTTTTCTACACTTTTTCCTCTCCAGATCTCCTCAGGGTGTGGTTTTGTTGTTGTACATGTAAAAGAATTCATACAAGCATTAATATTTTACAACAATTAGACACATACATAATTACATTCATTACAATAGAATCATATTAATCGGGCCCCAAAGTTGCGGCGCCAATCTCGCGTCCGTCGGCCGTCGTAATTTAATATATTATTATTGTTATTATTATTTTTTGATTGTTGCCGACTTACGTGGCGGGCCTTCATAAAAATGATATTTAAGTTGAACAATGTAATAAACTTTTCATATAAATTTCCTCGGCTAGTCAGTTGACGTTAAAGCAAAAGATCTTTAGTTATTAATTACAATTGCGGCCCACACACGCGCGAGAGTATTTTTCTTACCTCCGTTAACCATTGTATTGTAGTCAGAGTCCTGGCTCTGGGTCTCGGCTATGCTACTGAAAATAAGAATCTTAAACCTAAGTATTTCTGCAACTTCGTGCGGCTGTGGAGAAAAATTAATATTATGCTAATAGCGGGCGAGTTTTCCGCTTCCGCTAATTTTTCATAAGTTAATATCGCCACGTAATGGCGTCGTTGGCTGCATCGGCCGCTGCGATTGTTGAGCTGTAAATTACTTGAATGCAGGTTAATTCAAGGAAGGCGGACATGAAATCGGGATCACCTCTTACAAATTAAAAGTGAACAATAAATTTAAATCAGTATATTATATGCTTAACTCATACAAATATGCTTACATTCGTCAGCACACGCAAGATGTCCTTCTAGACACATTCAAGACAAAAGAGGAAGTAAGGTCGACTAAAAAATTAACAAAAGAGTGTAACTGGGCGTCTCTTTAGATCATTCTGTCATAAATTATTTCTTTGCAATCTAAACCTACACAGAGAAATTATTATTTTACGGCTACATGAAAAAAAAATCTCTTACAAATTATGAATGTCTTCTTTATAAATAATTTAAAGTCTTTTCGTAATATGGCACTGGGGACGCTATACAGGGTTGCAACCCTTGTGCACTCAAGTACGAGCAGCCCGTAGCGGCTCGCCATTTTATTTACAACTATTAATGACGTTGCCTTTCCGGCTTAGATTTTTTTAAATGTGACTTGTAAGTACTGCATCTTTTTCCAGTCAGTACAAACTTTAATTTTATTTATGTATTATATACGTAATGTGTTTTAGAACAGTTTTATTCTGAAGACGACGCTCATAGTAGCGTCAAAACCTGGTCAATTTTGACTTAATATTTGTGAGCGAGGGCTTATTTGTTGTAACACGTTCACTGAACCCTAGCAGCTACGTTCAAAGTTTTAAGTATATGTCACGTTTGTAAAAGGAAGGATTAGTTGACGCGATATATCTTTAGGCTTGGTAAATTGCTAATGGAAGGAAATATGGAGTGTAAAAATTGTAGAGGGAGAACGGTAAGCTGGTTCAAATAGCCGTAGGTTTCAATAGCTGTGGAGAGATGGTTTACACGGGATAGACGAACGTGGAGAGTCGTATCAACCCGATGATCACAACGACATACATTTTGAATGTATTTATATATTTCATTACAGGCTGGAAAAAGATAGCTTCACTGTCATTGCTACGAATGAGCCTGCTTATTCTGACACAATAGCTCGAAGAGCGTCTTATATATCTGTCACTGGTAGTTCCATGTCACAATAGATGTTCTGAAGATCTAAGCAATATTTTGATTTAATGGCCGCCACTGTTATAAATGACTGGTCACTCTGGTAAATAGTAACACATAGGAGAACTATCACCTAGATTTGACAGTACAGAAAATATTTCCTGAACAATAGTCCAAAAACTGTTCAAGCTTTTTCTTGAAAATTCAAATTCTGGTCGAAATCACAGGACAGTTCTGCTAATTATAGCTGACATATTAGCTAGAGATGTTTCACAAGTTCCATCCCTCGGCTAGAGGATTTTAAAACCAGTCTGTTTACTATCGAGTTCCAAGAGAAAATACTTTTGAAGATTATTTTCCAAACATACTAAGTGATCAATTACGATTTGCTTCATCAAACCAAATTAAACATTTAATAAGCCGTAAAGTCGTTTGCACATGAAAATATTTCAAACGAGCTATTTTCCACCTTGTACTTCCAAAGTGTTAACTACTTTGCCAGAAGCCAGAAGCCGGTTGTGCTGTGTCTGGAGCTCCGTGCGAATGCAGATTAAACTGACGCTGAATCTCTCACAACAGATCATGAAAAATGATAGATTACCACCATGAAGGTAACAGGCTACTTGAAAGCAGTGGCGCACATCGGAAACGGAAGCCTAATGCTTATGGTTGGACTTCCTCGGCTGTTTTAACTGAATGATTTACTTTAATCAAAACCTTAAACACGGCTGCGAATCAGCAGCTATGTAATTCTGAAGAGCGTGAATTAATCAGTCAACCAGTTGCAAAACAAAGGCTTATTAGCCCTTTACCTAGATTTCGATATTTGGAAAAACATTTCCTTGAGAATGAGTGGGAACTAAAAATGCATACAACCAGCTGTGAAGACTGTTTCATGCTCACTTTAATGTAAAATGGTGTTATTTAACACAGGCAAGGTGTGGTTCTTACGCGCATGTATCTAGCGCCCCGTGCAGTCCAATTTTTCCTGGTCCCTTCAGCCTGTATATTCGAACAGCTGGCCTTTGTCTCCGGTATGACGTACGCTTAACTTATGCAAATATTGTATCCTATGACTCCTGTTATAATTTTATGTTGACAAGAGCCTCTACCAATGGGCATTTACCAGTGAGCATTCATTCTGAAGTACGATTAATGTAACTTTTCTGCTATCTAAAGTCGTGGCTTGAGATAATTGATGTTTTTGTCAATTTTGTTTATGGGAAGGGCCGGTGGTCTTCAGGTAATCTAATACACAATTATGTGATATAACAACTGGTTGCGTTTATCTCACAAATATTTTCTATTAATACTTCGTTATGTTTGTAAAAATAATTTTTGTAACTGGTTTTATATACATTTTAGAGACCACTCCTTCTGAAGACGATATTTTTAGAAATATATAAAACTAGTAAACCTCTGTTTTGCAACTGATTGGCTGATTTTTTCAACCTATTCAGGTTTATTTTAATGATTGGTAAATGATAGAGTTTGATCTGTAAAAATAACATTTATTGAAGCAATACGCAAAAAATTCCTGAGGACACACAAATTTCGAGGCTATAAAACAATATGAGAATAAAGTTACATAATCAGAATAGAACAATGATAAGAAAAATGAATGGTTATCAGGGTTTCACCAGCAAGATGCGGGACTATTACGGCTGATATGGTGCCCAGACACATAAAGGACACGAATTACACTTTCAACTATGATTGCGAAACTATAAAATTACTCAAAAACTGTATGGATTCTAACACAGCACTAAACTGATCAACGAACAAAGAAGAATCCGAAAAAATCATCACCACACGGGCTAGCTTGTAACACTATTATCGATATTACGTATAACGATCTTATCTAACGTCTTTATCTGTTTTTACTTAATGTGACTTTTGGATAATCGTGCTCTTTGATGTAACATCCATGCAAATGTTTCAGTCATTATTTATGATAATTTATGTATTAGTAATTAATCTAGGGATGTAATTTCAAATGTGATGTATTCTGAAGTAATAACAATACTGAATGTAGGTTTTTAATCATGTGAAACTTGGAGGGAAGGCCAGCCGTAACGAAATTGGCTTGGTGGAGATAGAAAGGTGGATATATCGGTCGAACTGCAAAGTTCCTTTGTGCCACGAATCAGTCGATGGCTAGCGGGCAAAGTGTGCGCGTCGTGTGAACTGAAAGAAGCGAGAAGAACTGCAAGATTATATAATACAGCCTCGAATGCACAAGCAGTTTGGCTTATTATTCATAGTATACTTTGGTTAGCTCTGTACCAACAAAATCCGACGCTAAGAAGAGAATTTTCGGAGCTTGTTGCACAACAAGAGCTACGGATGCTTTTGCCGTACTTTTTGAATGGCACAGGAAATCGCCACTGCCACCACCCTCACCTCACAGAATTATTTGAGTGCTGTACAACTACAGTTGTGCGGTTTCTTTTTCAGTAATAACTTTGTGTTCCGCAAACTCTGAGTTGAGCCACCGCGCTTTATACTAAGTCGTTTAACTAGACTGGGTCCTACCCTACGATAATTTAGAGTATCGTATTTTACTGAACTGAAAAGCAATTATCGTCCTTAAGAAAAGTTGATAAACATTGAAGAGTCATAAAGAACGTAATTATTTTTAAAGGATAGTTAAGTTTCATCAAAGCACAGTTACTAACAGAATATTCAAAGTGTTCGGTTTAAAGATTATTCTTGTTGAGACAATAGTGGTTCAAATGGCTCTGAGCAGTATGGGACTTAACATCTGAGGTCATCAGTCACCTAGAACTTAGAACTACTTAAACCTAACTAACCTAAGGACATCACACACATCCATGCCCGAGGCAGGATTCGAACCTGCGACCGTAGTGGGCGTGCGGGTCCAGACTTAAGCGCCTAGAACCGCTCGGCCACACCGGCCGACGAGAAAACAGTGTTTACTATTTCATGCAGTCTATAGTTAACAGTGTTTCAAATATTGGTATGTGACTAAAATGTTCAGCCTTGACCTAATGATAGACTAGTTTCTGGGCCCGCATGCTAATAGTTGAGCCATATTTAAATTTCGTATTACAGTAACAGTAATCATGCGGTGTAATTTTCATTCTTATAACGTGTGTGTACTGGAGTATGCAAATACCTACTACTATTCAGTCTATACGAGATTAAGAAATCAGATGTCCCATCTGAGCTAGTAGTATACAGAAGTGAATGGTCCTTGATAATACAAGTAATTATCAGTACAAAAAATACAATTACTTCATAGCTATTTCAATGGTGGTAATATCCTGTAATTGAATTGACAAAAGAACTTCTTGTCCAAGTTAGTACTGCTTCACCATTGGTAATCATTTAGCTATTATGATTATTAGCTTCCTTCTGTGGTGTACAGATAGTAGTTGCTATAGAGAGTCAGTTGTTGCCTAAACGTATTAATACTCCTTCTGTGTAGTTCACATCAAACCACTGGCACGTTACTTGCTAATTTGCGCTATTGTATCTTATCAGGAAAACAGAATTTCATTTTCGAATAAAGTCATTGCCAACTGTTAACTTGCTTTATGAACAATGCTAGTACTTTCTACAACTTTGCCTAATTAGCATGGCGGTCGTTTCCTTGTACGTAATTACAGTTTACTTGATTACTAGCACAACCTTGGTACGATTCCCGTTTTTCTTGCCACTGCTTCCTTCCTATAGACACCTTTAAAAAACTAAAATAGTAGAATGCCTTTCTATTAAGCACGATCACGGTCAAATAAATATGCTTTCACAGGAGTAACATCATCGGCCTTTTGCTAATTTACTAGTAGTCGGTAGTGCTACACTGAAGCGCCAAAGAAACTGGTGTAGTCAAGTGTATTCAAATACAGACGTTGTAATGTTGATGCAGTAAGTTGTTCTGAAAGCGGTGCTGATATTCAAGACAATAAAAGCGGGTTAAAAGCTGTGAGCTATCTGGGGAAGTTAACCTTGCATTACTGAGCAACTTTTTCACCAGGTATCCAGTCTAGCTTACCAAATTCGCAACCAGACTATCGTTAATTTTGATCTTTTAATAGTCATCTTACAACAACCGGTGATATATATATATATAGAATTTAAATAAAAAGAAATAAATTAGCTTATATTTGGACATTTATTTTAACGTTGATCATTGTTCCGTTAAGATTTCAGTATATTAAACTTGATTCATAACTAAACTGGTGCCTTATTTAGGATTGTGAAAATGTGAGTTTGTAATCTTACGGAACACATCAAATATGGAGTCAAGATTGGGATACTGCATACAACACTGCATTCATAAAATAACACACAAAGAACGTTGAAACATATGCAAGAGGAAATTAACCACAAACAACTGATTCAATTTTCACCCAAAGAAGTTACGTTCGTAGCGCAATCCTGTCCATCATGAAATTACCACACACTGGTATACTAAATTCATACTAACTCTCTGTGAAATCTTCCCAAAAAGAATAGCTGAGGGCTACTTTGATGATTACACCACATGCTTCACGTGGTCAACTTGGTTTACACAAAGAGTGTAACTCCACAATAATTTTGATAATTAAAATAAATTACATCGAAACGTAATTTGCGAAAGAAAAACCTCAAATTGGTTACTATCGTCTTACTGTTAACCTGATGTGTCAAACAATTGTATAAGCACATGGTACTGGTCTCACAAAGTACACCCCACGAGGGTTGAACATAAAGAATAGCTGCTATATTGAAAAATATTGTCAAGACGAAACGTTATAAGCTCACGCACATTCGCATTTAAGATTGATGATCTTAGTTAGAGTTACGGATCGTCGAAACGTGGTTCCACTTTACTCACAAAGTATTGACAAAGCAACTACTGGTAGATATTCTGAACTTCACACTCGAATTGCACTGCATTGCAATGTAAGATAACATTAGATATTTTAGATCTAAACCTGAAATAAAGGTGATTACATTTTTAGTTAGGCTGAACTTAAGAAATCCATTGACCTACAGACTTAGCAGAGATGCACTTAGCTGGAGATCTTACCACTTCAGACGCTCGCCGCGGACCGACTGCCGTGGGCCCCTTCCGAGGGTGCTTCACGGATACAAACGGAAGTGACCAGAGAGGCAGCTTCCTATACCAACATAACAAGGGACAGACAGGACCATACTAAGAATAGAAACCTCTTTGCCTTTAGAAAGTGTAGCTACCTGTTCCGACGTTGGTCCTACTGTTCTCTAGCAGACAGGCTTGTCTGCTACCATCAAGCATGCAACTAGAAATATATTTGCTCATTCATCCTTTCACACAGGAGGGAAGGGGGATGACAGTATATTATCATATACAGTATATAAAAGAAGGCAGATGTATGTTCCGTATGAGACTGTGTGACATGAATTACATATAAACTGTGTTTTAAAGTGTAGTAGTGTGACAGATCGTTCTTGATTATGTGTAAAAGTAACACGTTCCACTGCTCAGTCTGCTCCCAGATAGAGTCAGAAACACCATAGTAAATTTAGAAGTGGAATGTATGACGTAAATGACAACATATTTAAGAAATTAACATGAAAGGAATCCAAGAGAGACCTTTCAACGTATGTAGACAGGCAGAATACAGTGCTGACGTCCACAACACCTATATAAGAAAACAAATGTCTGGCGCAATTGTTAGATCGGTTACTGCTGCTGCAGTGGCTGGTTATCAAGATTTAAGTGAGTTTGAACGTAGTGTCATAGTCGGCGCACGAGCTGTAAGCATGTTGTCATATCGCTGGTTTGGTAGTGGAGTATCTTTACAAGCGGCCGCTTTTGGCAGAGTCGACTGCGGGACATGGAGCTGCTGTGTTGTGTTGTGGCTAGCACTGCATGGGAAAGACATTATTGTGGAAGTTCAAGTGTGGCTGCAGGTACTATACAGGGTTATTACAAATGATTGAAGCGATTTCACAGCACTACAATAACTTTATTATTTGAGATATTTTCACAATGCTTTGCACACACATACAAAAACTCAAAAAGTTTTTTTAGGCATTCACAAATGTTCGATATGTGCCCCTTTAGTGATTCGGCAGACATCAAGCCGATAATCAAGTTCCTCCCACACTCGGGACAGCATGTCCCCATCAATGAGATCGAAAGCATCGTTGATGCGAGCTCGCAGTTCTGGCACGTTTCTTGGTAGAGGAGGTTTAAACACTGAATCTTTCACATAACCCCACAGAAAGAAATCGCGTGGGGTTAAGTCGGGAGAGCGTGGAGGCCATGACATGAATTGCTGATCATGATCTCCACCACGACCGATCCATCGGTTTTCCAATCTCCTGTTTGAGAAATGCCGAACATCATGATGGAAAGTGCGGTGGAGTACCATCGTGTTGAAAGATGGAGTCAGTGCTGTCGGTCTCCAGTTGTGGCATGAGCCAATTTTCCAGCATGTCTAGATACACTTGTCCTGTAGCGTTTTTTTCGCAGAAGAAAAAGGGGCCGTAAACTTTAAACCGTGAGATTGCACAAAACACGTTAACTTTTGGTGAATTGCGAATTTGCTGCACGAATGCGTGAGGATTCTCTACCGCCCAGATTCGCACATTGTGTCTGTTCACTTCACCATTCAGAAAAAAATGTTGCTTCATCACTGAAAACAAGTTTCACACTGAACGCATCCTCTTCCGTGAGCTGTTGCAACCGCGTCGAAAATTCAAAGCGTTTGACTTTGTCATCGGGTGTCCGGGCTTGTAGCAATTGTAAACGGTAAGGCTTCTGCTTTAGCCTTTTCCGCAAGATTTTCCAAACCGTCGGCTGTGGTACGTTTAGCTCCCTGCTTGCTTTATTCGTCGACTTCCGCGGGCTACGCGTGAAACTTGCCCGCACGCGTTCAACCGTTTCTTCGCTCACTGCAGGCCGACCCGTTGATTTCCCCTTACAGAGGCATCCAGAAGCTTTAAACTGCGCATACCATCGCCGAATGGAGTTAGCAGTTGGTGGATCTTTGTTCAACTTCGTCCTGAAGTGTCGTTGCACTGATATGACTGACTGATGTGAGTGCATTTCAAGCACGACATACGCTTTCTCGTCTCCTGTCACCATTTTGTCTCACTGCGCTCTCGAGCGCTCTGGCGGCAGAAACCTGAAGTGCGGCTTCAGCCGAACAAAACTTTATGAGTTTTTCTACGTATCTGTAGTGTGTCGTGACCATATGTCAATGAATGGAGCTACAGTGAATTTATGAAATCGCTTCAATCATTTGTAATAGCCCTGTAACTGTGAAGTATTGAGATGTGTAAGTGGATTCAATGAAAAGTGCGTATTGAAATAATTAAAAATGAGCAGTGCCGCCAGTGAAGTAACCGAGTATCCGTCCGTTGCGTGTTGTAACGCACAGTATCAATCATCCACATCGCGTTCGACCTCCCAGAATGAACTGATGTGAATCAGTAAAATAGTTACCCCAAAGGAGTGCAATCACGTGCCAGTGTCTTGTAGCGAGCGCGAGAATGTGCGTTCGGTCATCGCGTTCCGGGCCGCCACGGCTACGCGCACGCGTGTACAAGTGAGAACTGAGAAATGTAAATTAACATTATGAACAGTGTTATATTATTAATAGTGTCAGGGACGGCTGGTACCACATATCTGTGTATGCGTGACGAGCCTAAGAACTTTCGTTCAATCATCCGGCTACCGCATTATCAAGAATCACCCGCGTCATGTCGGTTACGCGTACGCTCGTCCAAGTGATATTGTGGACAGATAATCATCAAGAATGTTAATTGGCATCAACACTTGCGACTTAAGAATGTAAACAGTGTAACTAGCGAATTTCTTATCGTCTCACAACAAAGTTGTTCATACCAGACGTAGGACAGTGTTGTGTTTAATGTTCAATGGCTCCCCTAAACGCTCTTGCGTATTTAGATACATAACTACAGGTAAGCCAGCAGCAGTGTGGAGCAGAACAATACGACCGCCATGGGAGTAGCAGGTACGTGGCGTGGACAGGGCGCACAGTCAAAGTCTATACCAGTTTACGGGCCCCCCACCATTTCTACCCCCGGATGTGTTACAGAGAGATGGGACAGAGCATCTTTGGGATAACGATGTAGTGGGGACTTTCCCTTACGACCATTTCACGAGTGTACCGTAAATATCAGGAATCCGGTAGAGCATCAGATCTCCGACAACGCTGCGACCCTTCCACAAATTGCTGCGTATTTCGGAGCTGGGTCATCAACAAGTGTCAGCGTGCCAACCCATCCATATGGGCATTCCAATATGAAGGCCCACTCGTGTACCCTTGATGACTGCACGAAAAAAAGCTTTACATCTCGCCTAGGCCCGTCAACATGAATGTTGATGACTGGGGACATGTTCCTGGTCTTAGGAGTCTGGCTTCAAATTGTGTCGAGAGGACGGACGTGCCCGGGTATGGAGACAACTTCATGAATCCATGGATTTTACATGTCAGTAGGGGACTCTTCAAGCTGGTGGAGGCTCTGTAATGGTGTGGGGTACGTGCAGTTGTAGTGATATGGGACCCCTGATACCTCTAGATAAAGCTCTGACAGGTGACACGTATGTAAGCATTCTCTCTGACCACCTCCATCCATTTATGTCCATTGTGCATTCCGACGGACTTGGGCAATTCTAGCAGAACAATGCGACACTCCACACGTCCAGAATTGCTACAGAGTGGCCCTAGAAACACTCCTCTCAGTTTAAACACTTCCGCTGGCCACGAAACTCCCCAGACATGACAATTACTGAGCACGTCTGGGATACTTTGCAACATGCTAAAGAGATCTCCAATCCCTCGTACTCTTACGGATTTACGGACAGGACAGCCCTGCAGGATCCATGGTGTCAATTTCCTCCAGCACTACTTCAGACATTAATCGAATCCATGTCTCGTTGTGTTGCTGAACTTCAGCGAGCTGGCGGGGGCCCTACACGATATTAGGCGGGTGTACGAGTTTCTTTGGCTCTTCATCGTAGTAGCCAGTAGTGTTACACTTTACTTTTCACGTGACAGGTGTAATAGTACTGTTAGTGAAGACGTGACGGGATTAATAGTACTGTTAGGGAAGAGTGTTACATTTGAACACTAGGGGCTAGATCAGGGCCGGCCAAAAATTTTGCACGCGTGCGGTGCTCCTGCATATGTGCAACTTCCGGGTCACAGCGTGCACGCCGCATCCGTCAGCGTTCATGTAGTGCATGTTTCTACGCACAGATGTCGTTACTCTGTTACACAAAGTGCGTTATCGACACCGTATGTATATCACAACCTGGGCTGTATCTGTAAGATCTGTTGCTTCATCGAGCGCAACAGAGAAAGCAATAAAGTATTTAGCCTTATTTATTAGCTGCCTGTGCAGATCGCCGGCCATAGCACTGATACGTCTTGTCACTGTTTGTTTGGATAGACTGATTTCTTGAAACCTGCTAACGTTCGTGTGACACACAAGTTCTGTAGCATCAATCAGACACCCTTTCACAAACTCCCCTTCGGAAAAGGGTTTCCCAGATTGTGCAATTCTTAGTGCGATTTTAGAACTTGCTCGCAGTGAAGATTTAGTGTGGTTGTCATTCTGAAAAATTGAAAAGAGTACATTGTACAGCGTACAGTAAAACAGACATAAATGTAACACAAGAAATTAAGAGTTCAAGAAGTATCAGTTACTTTGACGTACAGTAAAATCGAGTTGATGTGTCTCATCCATTATCTGAAGGACATTTAATTTTGCTTGCCGCTCTTCACTGTTGAGTACACTACACTCGTCTTTGTGATATGTATTGTAATGTCTTTCAATTGAAAACTTACTCTGGACGCCTATTATTCGGCGGCACAGCAAACACTGTGAGTTTTCACCAACGTCTACAAAAAAGAATTGCAGTTCCCAGTCATTTTTAAACGACTGAGAACATAGATCTCCCGTCCTTTGCTTTTTCACAGTACTTGCCATTTCTCAGTACTTTTCTGTTAAGGTTACGGTCACCAGGGGTAAACGAGACTGGATATGTTGCGATCTTGCTTGTACCACAGGGAAGTGGAGCCGCCGCCGTTCATTTAGGACACATGTCTAATAACAGATGTCGCTGTCGCTCGCTGTCGCACACGTGCGCACATGTGCAGCAGTTCCGCACGTCTGCAAACTGTGCAGCGTTTGGCCGGTCCTGGGCTAGACCAATCACAACGCAGTACACGTATTAGAAAGAGAGTCATGGCTTGTGGGGAAAGCAGAGAAGGAGGAGTAGAAGCATCTTTGATATCTAGAAGGATGCTGCAAATTACGTGGACTGCTAAGGTAAGTAATGAAGAAGTTTTTCGCAAAATCAGAGACTACAGAAATACACTGGTGTCCACAAGTAAAGGTACAAGCAGAAATTTTACAAGGTTGCGTTTATTTTGCCGCAAAACAATATAAATTTATGATAGTAAAGTAGCAACAATATAAAGAACGTAAATATGTGCAACATACATAATAACAGACAAAAATGTTCTTCGTTTTGTCCAACTTAAAACGGGAATGAGATCCCGAGTTCGAGTCTCGGTCCGGCACACAGTTTTAATCTGCCAGGATGTTTCAACTTAAAACGGATTTGCACACACATTTCGACAACTGATTAATGTACTCGGCATGGGATGTGACCACCTCTGGCAGCAATGCAGGCATGACAACGACGTGGCATTCTGTGAATGATTTCATCAACATGTCGTTGAAGAAATAACGCCCACTATTCCTGCTCACAGATTCTGAAGTGATGCATTCCGTCTCCCTAGTGTATCCCAGACGTGCTCTATGGGATTCAATTCGCGAGAGCCGATAAGGTCGTGTCAAGCGTGTGGTATCTTCCGCTTCCAAGGAAACATCGACCTCCTGTGCTCAATGAGGACAAGCATTATCCACCGTCATTCGAAGTCTTGGCTCACAGAACTTCGTAGCAACGGCACATGAGGTCCCAAGATCTCTTCATGATATCTGACAGCAGTTAAACCTTGCCGATTCACCTGCACAGTTACCTGAAGAGTTGTTCGAGTGGTCAACACAATCCCTGCCCACACCATTATGGATCCTCCTCGATATCGGTCTCTCTGCACAACGTTTGGGTCCCGCAATCACGTTCAACTTTCCCTCTACATGTGAATCTGTCGAGAATCGCTCTCCATACCGAATCGGGACCCTTCTGTGGAAAGAACATTGGCCCACTGTTAGACCCTCTAGGTGGCATGTTGACGGCTCCACTTTAAACGTTCCCTTCTGTGAGGACGCGTCAGAGGTACACATACAACAGGTCTCTAACAGTAGAGGCATCCCTGTTTGAGCCATCTGTACACAGTTTGTCCCTCTACAACACGTCCAGTGGATGCTGCGAGGTCAGATGCCAGTTGCCGTGCAGTGGCAGGCCGTACTGTCGTTCTCTTACAGCTTAATAACGGTCCTGTCTTTCTGAGTTCACGCGTGGTCGGCCCTGCCCTGATCTTCGGGATACAGTCTGGACCTCTATAAACTGTCGTCACGTCCGAGAAACGACAGAACGATTCACATTAAGCCATCGGGCCACGTCAGTTTGCGACTGTCCTACATCCTTTCTTTCTATGTTTCTCCACCGCAGAGAGTCTGATAGGCGTCTTCTCTGTGCCATATTGCACCGTCTGTGACTGTGTGAATAGCGACTATGGACATGGGACTACACAGCAAACACTACCCCGTTTTAATAGGTGCGCTGACGTCACCATTGGCGTGGTTGCCCGGTGAGCAGAATTCTATCTTCCGTGCAGAACACGATGTTAACATGTGTTGACAGTTTGTATGATCATGTCGTGAATTAGTCACAGGAAGGAGAAACAGACGTTTGTTGCTTTAAATCTGGACATCAGTGTACATAGGAAAGACTGATAAGAAGAAAGGACATGATGGTAGGACATTTAGTTCGTTACATGTTCCACCGATCATTTGAACGATTTGTTTATGGAAACGATGTGGAGCCAGTCAGTGTACAGGATATGCGTACATGGCTTGTGGTAATATTAATCAAAAATTATTATTTTTTACTTCTACTCATACAAATGTACTGAAAAATCAGTTATTTTTACATGTTACCAGGTTTTGGTTCAAATGGCTCTGAGCACTATGGGACTTAACATCTGTGGTCATCAGCCCCCTAGAACTTAGAACTACTTAAACCTCAGTAACCTAAGGACATCACACACATCCATTCCCGAGGCAGGATTCGAACCTGCGACCTTAGCAGTCGCGCGGTTCCGGACTGAGTGCCTAGAACCGCGAGACCACCGCGGCCGGCTACCAGTTTTTAAAAGGATTCTTTCGTGGAATGGAAGGAACTGTACAGAAAAATCATTTATTTATTTTATTTATTTATTTATGCATTTATTTTCCCAGGCCCTCTCTTACATCTAACCAGGCATACTCAGATTGAACGAATTTCAGTTTGTACAGAACATTATGGACATAACACGTGTTATAAAGTATTAATGTTAAAGAAAAATAGAGATTATAACAGTAGTACAAGGATAATTATAATAATCAAAAAAATAATTATAACAATCAAGAATAATAATAATAGTAATGACTATGTATATGAAAGTAAACATATTTTTCTTTTATGAATGTCAGTTCTATTGCTAGTTGGGAATTTTCTCGTTATGTTCTTGCAGCTTGTGAGTTATTCACATCGAGCACAGAGATAAGACGCTAGAATGGGGTGAAAGAGATGTAGAAGAGGTAGCTAGGTTAGAGGAAGAGAAATAGAATGGTAAAATTCGAAGCTATTATGGAGAGGAGAAAGAAAGAGATGAGAGGGGCACAACAATGGTGGCTATACCGTCCCTAATATGTAAGTTTTTAGTTCCCTCTTGAATGTTGAGTGGTTCTGTATAAGACGGAGATCACAGGGGAGCGCGTTCCATAGTCGTGTGGCTGAGATGGAGAATGACACGGAGAAAGATTTTCTGTTATGTAAAGGTACAGCCAAGATGCTAGACGTATCCGATCTGGTATTGCGCTTGTGGACTGATGATGGGGTTTAATATGAAAAGATAAGTATTGGGCGCACCAGCGACTAAGAAATCGATGAAGTAAGCACATCGTGTGGAGATTGCGTACCTTATTTGGGCGTATCCAACCTAGCTGGGAGTATGAAGGACTGATATGATCATACAACAGTATATTGCACACGTATCTAACGCAAGCATTCATCACTAGCTCGAGGCACCTCGAATTTTCACTATTTGTGCCATTTTGAACTACATCACAGTAGTAAAGATTAGGGGAGACTAGTGTTTGGACTAATTTTTGTTTAACACGAGTTGGAAACATTTTTCTAAATTTTTGGATTGCATGTAGGGAGGAGAGCGATTTCTGGCAAGGTGTGACTGTTTGTTCTTCCCAGTTTAGGTATTCATCCACGATTATTCCAAGGTCTTTTACTGATTTTTGGGGTGCTAATTGGGTACCATTGAGGAGTATTTGAGGGACTGTTTCGCGAAAGTACTGTTGATTAACTTTGGATGAGATATAAGAATGACCTGGGATTTCTTGGGGTTTAGTTTCAGACCTAGGTTCTGTGCCCATCGAGAAACAGAGCAAAGGTCTGCGTTCAAACTCGCTACTGCATCAGCAATGTTCTTGGGGCTTGCACTTCAGTTGGATGTCGTCGGCATATAGATGGTAGTTGCAGGACTGAATCATTGCAGAAATATCATTGATGTGCAATGAGAGGAGTAATGGCCCAAGGATGGAGCCTTGGGGAACTCCAGAGCGCACGTTTTTCCATGACGACTTCTCCGGCCCACAAATGACTTGTTGACTTCTGTTTTTGAGGTAGCTGTCGAACCAGTATATTTAAGTTGGATTTAAAACTTTCTTTGCTTTCTGTCAGACAGTTCATGTTATTGGGCACATGATCAAAAACTTTTGCAGCTGAACTCATTGTATTGAGACATCAGGGAATAACTTGCATGGTCTCTAGATCTATATTTACATACAAACTCAGGAAGGCGCCCTACGGTGCGTGGCGGAGGGAACCCTGTACCGCTACCAGCCATTTCCTTTCCTGCCCCACTCACAAACAGAGCGAGGGAAATACGACTGTCTGTATGCCTCTGTATGACCCCCAATTTGGCTTATCTTGTATTCGTGATCGGTACGCGATTTGGACATTGGCGGCAGTAGAATCGTTCTGCGGTCAGCTTCAAATGTCGGTTCTCTAAATAACGTCGCCTTCTCTCCAGGGATTCCCATTTGAGTTCCAGAAGCATGTCTGTAATACTTGCATGTTGCCCGAATCTAACGGTAAGAAATCCAGCATCCCACTTCTAAACTGCTTCGATGTCTTCCTTTAATCCGATGTGCTGCGGATTCCAAACACTCGAGCAGACCTTAAGAATGGGTCGCACTAGAGCCCGATGTGGGGTCTCATTTACAGATCAACCACACTTTACAACACTCAAAACTAACATTCGCCTTCCCTACTACATTCCTTTAATGCTCGCTCCATTTCATACTACTTTGCAACGTTAGCTTGAAACCTTCCCGTCTCCTCTATATCTCTCTTGTTCCCTTCTACAATAAGCTATGAAACCTTTCCTTAGGATTTCTATCTCTTGTTTAATAATAACAAATGAAATCTTCCCTTTGAAATTTATTCTCTTTCTCAATCTTCACATACAAATTTAATTGCTGTTTATTAAAAGTGATTTTCTGATTATTTCGACGAAACATAGAATGTGTCGTCGTTGTGGTCCTCAGTCGTTATCTGCAATAACCCAAAACTGTTCCTTACCTTTTTTACTGTTACTGGATCGCCATCTGACTGCTAAATCGAGCTGCGACATGAATATACTTACTCTGGTTTACTATACTCTATTAACTGCTGGTGGGTTGTCATAATAAGTGGCTGTATTTATTACCAAAGCTGACGTTATTCTTTAATAGCAAAGCTGACGTTATTCTTTAATTAATTTGACTGAAGTCACGTAATTCATAGTTAAACTTTTGCTTGACAACAATAAAATTTTTGCAAAGTTTTACGTTGATGGTTTTTGGGATGGACTATATAATCAGTAATGCAACATTGCTGGCAAAAATTAATTATATTCTGAAAACGTTTCTTCAAATATTTACTGGTGGTAATGAAATGATTTTAACAAACGTTCAAATGGGACGTACTTTTTACAATAATCTTACAACTAGCATTGCGCAAACATACCTTCAGTAGTCTTGAGTTTCGCAAAGAAAATAATTCAATAATATTAGTTCCTCTTATGATAATAGTTAGCTGATGTCTCTGTACATCCGTTTATAATCTCTTGTAAATCATAGCTGGTGGCCGGCAGGCACACTGCTCCTCTCAACCTCTCGCTTCAGACCTGCTACCAACTCGCTTCACATCTCGCTTACTACTGACTTCCTACGAACGCTAAAGTGCGGTCTCTCCTGCCAACAAAGCTTTCTGGTGCAGGCAATCCCTAATACCATTACAAAATGTATCAATGCGCGGTCTGTCCCGCTCTTTTCTTAAAATGTATCCATACGCGGTCTCCCACGCTCTTTTTAAAATTATATCAATGTGCGGTCTCTCTTGCCAACAATACTTTGGTGCAGACATTCCTGCTACCACAATTATTTCCAACATGACAAATTTTAATTATTCCTACTTAATCCTATTAATAAAGGATAAACATCTTTCATAAATTGTGGTTTGACAGTAGACAATAGAAATATACACGTCTTACAACCTCTACGCATTTAATCGACCTGATTGTGTCAAGCAGCACAGTGCTAATACTGTGTGGTACTAGAACGAGCTGTAGAGGATGCACATGAGTTCCAAAAGAAATCCGTTGGAATTCGAGTACTCGATAAACAGTACAATTCTCAAGGCTATCAGTTCAACTAAGTACCTGGGTGTTAAAATTACGAACAACTTCAGTTGGAAAGACCACATAGATAATATTGTGGGGAAGGCGAGCCAAAGGCTGCGTTTCATTGGCAACAAGTCCACTAAAGAGACAGCTTACACGACACTCGTTCGTCCTCTGTTAGAATATTGCTGCGCGGTGTGGGATCCTTACCAGGGGGATTGACGGACGACATCGAAAGGGTGCAAAAAATGGCAGCTCGTTTTGTATTATCACGTAATAGGGGAGAGAGTGTGGCAGATATGATACGCGAGTTGGGATGGAAGTCATTAAAGCAAAGACGTTTTTCGTCGTGGCGAGATCTATTTACGAAATTTCAGTCACCAACTTTCTCTTCCGAATGCGAAAATATTTTGTTGAGCCCAACCTACATAGGTAGGAATGATCATCAAAATAAGAGAAATCAGAGCTCGAACAGAAAGGTTTAGGTGTTCGTTTTTCCCGCGCGCTGTTCGGGAGTGGAATGGTAGAGAGATACTATGAGTGTGGTTCGATGAGCCCTCTGCCAAGCACTTAAATGTGAAATGCAGAGTAGTCATGTAGGTGTAGATGTAGATGCAAACTGTAAAGGAAGTCCGAGATGGGAGTATATCGAACAAGTAATTGAGGACGTCGAGTGTGAGTGCTACTCTGAGGTGAAGAGGTTGGCGAAGGAGAGGCAGTCGCGGCACGCTACATCAAACCAAACTTATGAATAAAGAGTAAACACCTACCACACAAAAAAAATGTAAGTTGTCATTTTTAATTCTAACCTTCTCTCTAGCGTACTCCTGAGACGGCCAGCGAAACAAATATGTTTAAAGTCAAGAGTCGGCCTCAACTGAAATTTCCGAAACATACGACTTCCAATCTTCCAGCGAAGTAGGGTCGCAGGGTGTGTGCGGGACTGTACCGGCGGCAGTGGTGGGCAGAGCAGAGGATGGGCCCAGAGCCCAAAGTGCCGCTCGTTAAAATATTTACTGCGGCCGCCCGACGTCGGTTTTACAACCATAACCGGACCGCCCCCAGACGAGCCAACAAACCCCAGCGGCGGCGGCGGCGGCATAGTCCACACAAGGCGATTCGGGACGGCCTTCTTGCAGGCCGGCGCCGCCGCACCGCCATTTTGGATAATGCGGGAGGAAAAATTTCTAATTAGCGGCCGGCGTCGAGCCCCAAAGTGGACGGAATGGGACCGCGGAACGAGCGACGCGCCCGGGGAACCACCGGCGTGACGCAGTGCGTGGCCAATGGCTGTCCTGTCCAGTGCTGGACGCACCGCAGTCACAGCTGCCCCGTTCTGGAGTTGCGGGAGGTGCGCCTGAGTCAGGACCGAGGGCGTACCCAGCGAAGGGGCAAACTCCCAGGGAGCTCCACCAAACAGACGGTCGTAACAACTCAGTAAATTATTTAACGTTAATAAAACCGACAAACTGCAGAGACGGATTCCTGACTGGAAACAGAGGAAAATATAAGCACTCCGTCTTCAGGCCACGAGTGGCCTACCGGGACCATCCGACCGCCGTGTCAGGGGAGGATGCGGATAGGAGGGGCATGGCGTCAGCACACTGTTTTCCCGGCCGTTACGATGGTATTCTTGACCGAAGCCGCTACTATTCGGTCGAGTAGCTCCTCAATTGGCATCACGAGGCTGAGTGCACCCCGAAAAGTGGCAACAACGCATGGCGGCTGGATGGTCGTCCATCCAAGCGCCGACCACGCCCGACAGCGCTTAACTTCGGTGATCTCACGGGAACCGGTGTATCCCCACTGCGGCAAGTCCGTTGCCTAGAGGAAATTGGTCCTATGAATATGTGTCTGGAAATGGATGGTGTGCGTGCAACTACAATAAATCGTTCCGGAACACAGTATAGAGCTGCAGCTCACCCACGTCACAACTAATGTTCAGTGTGGCCTCAGTGGGATAGCAGGTGAAAGGGATACTAGAGACTGTCGTGTAGCATACGCACAATCGTACTTCGCTTACACCATGTTCGCGAGCCACTTGCCTGGAGCTTGTACTAGGTTTCGTCTCAATATGCTGTAGAACCCGGTTCTCAAAATCTGTCGCATCGATAGTCCGCCACCTCCATGCACATTCGTATGTCTGAAAGAACCCGTGATCACACTGTTGTGAACATAGTTCCGCGTAGTCAGCGCGTACACAACTTTCCCACTAGAGCGCGCCCCGCTAAGCACAACAGCGCAGGCGCAGCGCTCGTCCATCTCCGCACTACGAGATGGCGCTGTCTTAGAGACGGACCAAATTCTGCTTCCGCCGATCCGCGTATTAACATGTAACGCAGCCAATGAGATTGTTGCTAACGTAGAATCTTTTATCCTCGCGGATCACACTCGCGCAGTGATAACTGAACGCGCGAGGTATTATAACGAGTGTACAGATCTCCGATCACACAGTCTGCATCAGTCTGCATTTATCTGCACCTGTCTGTACCAGTCTACATTTGTCTGTACCAGTCTATAGTCAAGTTTCAGTCTGCGCCTAATAAGATTATCATATTACTGTACATAGGCCATGAAGATAAATGTATAGACACGTTGTCAAGTAGCAGAGATATGTGAGAATAAGATTAACGTGCCAAGACCAAAGGAACTTCAGATTGTCAATTGTAAATAGCATCCAGAATCAAGTTAAGTAATTTTATAATTGTTATTATTTTAATAAATGTGTGTGAAAATTAATCAAGTTCTGTTTAAAGTTGGTCACCGTCAATCTGCTACTCTAAGCGTGCAAGTGGCATTTCTATCGTCTGACCTAACGGCAGAAGATAAACACGCCACGATAAGACCACGAGACATATTGCTGACACTTGCCTACTTCGTTAGAGCGACAAGTCAAATAATCTGATGGTGTGTGTACCGAAGGTCTTACAGTACGCACACCACACACAAACGCCGAAAAATGTCTTCAAATGTCATGTGATGTGGCTGGTTGCGGTGAGGGTACTTGGTTTGGTACAGCCGTGCTGCCTGCCGACCAAACAGATGGAAACTCATCTGCTTGGCTGTACACAAACACTATCTCGGCTTTTTCCCGACTTGAATACCGGACCATTCTGCTGTTTACAGCACGCTGCGTGAGTCACATAGCCTGCAAAATGCTTCAAATGGCTCTGAGCACTATGGGACTTGGAACTACTTAAACCTAACTAACCTAAGGACAGCACGCACATCCATGCCCGAGGCAGGATTCGAACCTGCGACCGTAGTGGTCGCGCAGTTCCAGACTGGAGTGCCCAGAACCGCTCGGTCAAAGCGGCCGGCACACAGCCTGCAACACGCAAGGAACACACGGCACGTGTTGAGACGAACTGTCAGTCTTCAGCACCATCTACTGTGGCAACGATGTATTTCCGACACATGTTGAAAGGACCGTCTTTCCTCCATTTCCACTCAGGAACCCGTACCTGCAGTTTGGAGGTTTTATTAATGTCCACTGTGTATATACGTTTCAGAGCAAATATCTCTGGAACAAAAATAGATATTGGGAAACGACTTTCACTGGAATGAATGTAAGTCAAGGGCCCATGAAAATAAATGCTGTTTTTTTGTCGACAATCCGTATTATTTGTTACGCGATCAATAACATGAAAAATCACAAAAAGAATTGCGTTGGTTGCATCGCAATACGTCAATTACATCCAGAGTATCTGCATAGCGAAGTTGACGCTAGAAATAAGCGAAACACGACACTATTGCACACTCGAGGTGCAAGCGAGAACCCCACGATCCCCATTATCGAGATGTGATTTACATACCTAATCTTACTTTCACTGTTGCCACGAGGACCGGAAGTATTCATAGGATTTCCTGCCACAAACACTGACATGTGGGATTCCCGCTTACATCTTGAGACGTGCAATACCGGCAGTTTTCGCTTCTTTCAACGGCAAAATGCGCTCTGAAATTTCTTAGAATGTAATTGACGTATTGTGATGCAACCAACGCCATTCTTTTTGTGATTTTTCATGCTACTGACTGCCCAAGAAGTAATATGGGGTGCCCACTCAGAAAAAAAAAAACCCTTGAGCCCTGTTGTAACTTATATTTACTTACGTTTTAGAATGTCTCACAGAATTTACCTTTATGAGCCCCTGCCTTGTACTCATATCCGTAAAAGTCGTTTACAGAATCTGTTGCTGAGCTAGACATATTTGTACCGATATGTTCAAGTGGGCCACCCGTTATGAAAGACTATGTCCTGTCTGACTGACTCATCATCCGCTACGGAAAGAAACTTGAAATTTGGGGAAGATGTTGATCTCATACTGCACATGCGGCTTAATAAAGTATTTTCCAAACGTTCACCCCTAAGTGGGTGAAGTAACGAATGTAATGTTTTCTGAAAGTATGTCTCTATATTAAGGTAATTTTGAAGCTACAACTACGAAAATTGGTATTTGGTTTCTCGGTCGGACATAAAAAGATAGATATTTCAGCATTTTTGCAAACCTAGCCCCTAAGAAGACCAAATAGTTGGTGAAAACTTTTTGAAAATAAATCTTTATTAAAGAACTACGAAACTATTTTACATCTACGAAAATTCATATTTGACTCCTCTGTTACAAATAAAGTAATACGTTTTTAGTGTTTTTAGAAACTCTCCCCTAAGGGGATGAAAGTTTTTTTAAAATATTTAATTATAAAAGAATTTTTAAAGATAAATGCTAGAAGGTTTGTTTTAGGCTTCTTAGTTAGAAATAAAAAAAACTTATTTCAGTGTTTTTTGACTGTTAAGCCCTAAGGGATTAAAATAAGGGAGGAAAGTCTTTATTAAACTATTTACTTACGAAAGAATTTTTGAAACTAAATCTCTGAAAATCTGTAGTCTGCTTCTCGGCTCCAAAACAGTGTGTGTAAGTGCTGTTGGAAATTCCGTCCCTAAGGGGATAAAATAGGGACGAAAATATTTGTCGAGGTGTTTCTATAGTATCCTGCCCACACGTCTAATATGGGATGCCAAGGAAGCAGTTTTCTCGGATCGTTAGATAACAACTCAAGCAAATCGTATTAATGGAGTTTATTACAGTAAGTTAAACTGACAATACTTAACTTGGCGTATTCAAAAAGGTGCGTCGCAAGCAAATGGCAACATGAAAATAATCAGTGTCCTTTGATGTAATCAATTTCAATGCAAGCAAAACAAAACAGTTCCTCAGTCACTGCTGTAGCGTTTGTATGACGGCGCGTGTTCCACTCTGGCCGCGGCCAGGCCGCACGGCCCTTGTGTTCTCTCCGTGTAGAGGCCGCTCCTGCCGTGCTGCCGTCCCAGCGCTATTGGCTGGCGTCGTCTCACAGCCTTCTCTGCTGTAACGTTCCTGGCCGACGTGCCGCCGCTTGGTGTCACGCCGGAACAGTTTCGTTATATCAAAAAATATTCAACACTAAATGTATGAAAACTGCTATCTGACTTCTAAAGTAACATGTGTTAAGGGATGGAAGTTTTTATCGAAATGTTCCTTCTCTAGACTGTCGCACAGATGACAAAATGGTAGATATCGAAACAGACGACAGAGGGATAGAGAAACTATTAAAATCGCTCAAAAGAGGAAAGGCTGCTGGACCTGATGGGATACCAGTTCGATTTTACACAGAGTACGCGAAGGAACTTGCCCCCAATCTTGCAGCGGTGTACCGTAGGTCTCTAGAAGAGCGTAGCGTTCCAAAGGATTGGAAAAGGGCACAGGTCATCGCCGTTTTCAAGAAGGGACGTCGAACAGATGTGCAGAAATATAGAACTGTATCTCTAACGTCTATCAGTTGTAGAATTTTGGAGCACGTATTATGTTCGAGTATAATGACTTTTCTGGTGACTAGAAATCTACTCTGTAGGAATCAGCACGAGTTTCAAAAAAGACGATCGTGTGAAACCCAGCTCGCGCTATTCGTCCACGAGACTCAGAGGGCCATAGATACGGGTTCCCAGGTAGATGCCGTGTTTCTTGACTTCCGCAAGGCGTTCGATACAGTTCCCCACAGTTGTTTAATGAACAAAGTAAGAGCATATGGATTATCAGACCAATTGTGTGATTGGATTGAAGAGTTCCTAGATAACAGAACGCAGCATGTCATTCTCAATTGAGAGAAGTCTTCCGAAGTAAGAGTGATTTCAGGTGTGCCGCAGGGGAGTGTCGTAGGACCGTTCCTATTCGCATTATACATAAATGACCTTGTGGATGACATCGGAAGTTCACTGAGGCTTTTTGAGGATGATGCTGTGGTATATCGAGAGGTTTTAACAATGGAAAATTGTACCGAAATGCAGGAGGTTCTGCAGCGAACTGACGCATGGTGCGGGGAATGGCAATTGAATCTCAATGTAGACAAGGGTAATGTGCTGCGAATACATAGAAAGAAAGATCCCTTATCATTTAGCTACAATATAGCAGGTCAGCAACTGGAAGCAGTTAATTCCATAAATTATCTGGGAGTACGCATTAGGAGTGATTTAAAATGGAATGATCATATAAAGTTGATCGTCGGTAAAGCAGGTGCCAGACTGAGATTCATTGGAAGAATACTAAGGAAATGCAATCCGAAAACAAAGGAAGTAGGTTACAGTACGCTTGTTCGCCCACTGCTTGAATACTGCTCAGTAGTGTGGGATCCGTACCAGATAGGGTTGATAAAAGAGATAGAGAAGATCCAGCGGAGAGCAGCGCGCTTCGTTACAGAATCATTTAGTAATCGCGAAAGCGTTACGGAGATGATAGATAAACTCCAGTAGAAGACTCTGCAGGAGAGACGCTCAGTAGCTCGGTACGGGCTTTTGTTGAAGTTTCGAGAACATACCTTCACCGAGGAGTCAAGCAGTATATTGCTCCCTCCTACGCATATCTCGCGAAGAGACCATGAGGATAATATCAGAGAGATTAGACCCCACACAGAGGCATACCGACAATCCTTCTTTACACGCACAATACGAGACTGGAATAGAAGGGAGAACCGATAGAGGTACTCAAGGTACTCTCCGCCACACACCGTCAGGTGGCTTGCGGAGTATGGATGTAGATGTAGATGTAGACAAGAACTCAAAGGCGGTTTAACGAAGGCCTCGGGCTCCAGCTACCGGAAACAGCCTTTTGGTCATAAGGACGTTGGGGAGCGACCGTGCTTCTATGACATTTGTTACCGTGAAAAGCTTAGAAGATGTTGCAATATGCGAAAAACCTAAAAATTCGATTAATAGTTCCTGGCGAAGAGCTAGTTCGTTTATAAAATATGTGTAAGACGGCGATGTATTCTTTCACCCTTACTGTTCAGTCTATACTTTGAAGTGGCAATGGCATAAATAAAACAAAGCTTCAAGAGTAGGATTGAGACTCAACGTGAAAGGATATCAGTGATAAGTTTATTTGATGACTTTGCTGTCCTCAATGAAACTGGAGTAGAATCTACTGAGTGGAATCAGCAGTCTAATGTGTACACAATACGGATTTAGAGTAAATCGAAGAAAGATGAAAGTAATTAGAAGTAGTAGAAATGAGAACAGCGAGATACTTAACATCAGGATTGATAGTCACAAAGTAGATGAAGTTAAGTAATTCTGCTACCTAGGCAGTAAAAGAACCAATGACGGACGGAGCAAGGAGGAAATCAAAAGCAGACTAGCACTGGCAAAAAGGGCATTCCTGGCCAAGATAAGTCTACTAAAATCAAATATCGGCATTAATTTGGAGAAGAAATTTCTAAGAATGTACGTCTGGAACACAGCATTATATGGTAGTGAAACATGGACTGTGCGAAAACCGGAATAGAAGAGACTTGAGGCATTTGAGATGTGGCGCTACGAAAGAATGCTGAAAATTAGGTGGACTGATTAGGTAAGGAATTAGGAGGTTTATCTTAGAATAAGTGAAGAAAGGATTTTATGCAAAACATTGACAATAAGAAGGGATAGGATGACAGGACATATATTAAGACATCAGTTTCTAACTTCCATGGTACTAGAGGGAACTACAAAGGGTAAAACCTGCCGAGGAAGACATAGATTGGAATACAGCCACCAGATAACTGAGGATGTAGCTTGCAAGTGCGGCTCCGAGATAAAGATGTTGGCGCTGAAGAGGATTTCGTGATGGTCCACCTCAAATCAATCATAAACCTGATGCCTCAAAAATAAATAAATAAAGTGTAAACCATCAAACTCTAGCATACAAGATACGAAAGCTATTTTTTCTTCAACCTCCGATGAGTTGCGAAATGGAGAGCCCGGTGAAAATCAAAAGTGTTTTATTTGCCACATTCAGCTACATCTTCCAACTACTTTTCTGCAGAGTCGCCGCTCCGACTTTGACGTTTGTCGTAGTGTGGTACCAACTTTTCATCACTCTTGTTATAAATGACAGCCACTTGTGTTTTCTGCCAATTCCTTTCGCTGGTGTCGAGCTTGTCACATGTGCCAAAATTCTGTCCTTGTAGCGAGCAGTTCATTTGAGCTAACAGGTAAAAATCAGAGGGAGCCAAGTCCGGTCTGTATGGTGGGTGATTAACTACTTCCCATCGAAAACACTGCCAAAGTGTTTTCGTTGAGTCTGGCATGTGCGGCCGAAACTGGAGCAGAACAAAATATAAGAAGTATTATTCAACACCGAAAGTGAAAATAATGAATGTCTATGACTCATAAGAAGTGGAAATGTGATAAGAAGGAGGATATCAATTAAAGAATTCAGAGGAAAATATACAAATAAGAAATTAAGAAAGCTTTCGGTTTCAAGTGCTGTAAGATAAGAATCGCACTTGCATAATGGGAAACAGTAAATGTCCTGTACGACGTTTCATTTAAATTTTAGTAATTTTTATGGGGAAATTTGCATCTACAAGCATATGAATTTGTTGAAAAATACAATTGGCCAGCACAGTTACACAGTATTTAATGGAAATATTTACCGTACGTTTGATTACACTGCTGCCAAACTAGCATTCTTCTTCTTCATCTTCCTCTTCTTCAGTTTATGCATTAGGAAATTTGCCTGTTACGGTATTCATCTCTAGCACGGTCTTCCTACAATTCTTCTTAAAGAGCATTTATAATCTAGAGCCCTTAATGTGAACCTTTCTCCGCCCACACGCTCTACATATTCTCCTAATTTCCTGTACTTTCTCTTTTAGGTTATACACTCCTATGTTTTTCCTTAAGTACATTTCAGTAGTTTCAGCTCTCTGAGACTGCAGATGTGTGTGCAAGTTGCGCTTGCGTGAATGTGTGTGTGTGTGTGTGTGTGTGTGTGTGTGTGTGTGTATGTGTGTGTACTCCTGTCAAATCCCTTAAAGGCCGAAAGCTGTGATTGTGTGAATCTTTGCATCGTGCCTATCGCGGCTCAGCATCTCCGCTATATGGTGAGTAGCAACTTTCCTTCTCTGGTATTGTTACATTCCATCCTGGATTTTCCATTGTTTGATTTTTATGATGTAGTTAACATCGAAAGGTCTTTGAGCCTGTTACTGTTGACGCTGTTGTATACATAGAAACTGATACGTTACAAAATTACTGCGAAAAACAAGAAGATCCGCAGAGGGCCGAATGCTTGGTGCAAAGATTTGCAGTTGACCGTCATCATAAACAAGTGCTACGTACTGCGCATAAACAGGCGGAAAGCTCCGTTGAGGTTCCGTTGTACGGTAGTTGGACCATCACTGGGCAGTTACATTTATTAATTATCTGGGAGTATGTGTACAAAGTTATTGGAAGTAGGACGACCACATAAATTTAATCGTAGGTGAGGCAGATGCCATACAGAAATTGAATGGAGCAATTCTCATGGAATGTAGTGCACCCACGACGGAGTTAGCTTACAGACCTCTCACCAACTTGAGAACTATTTGTCAGTATGGGTTCCTTACGAGGTCAGATTGATGGAGGAAAGAGTGACGATCTAAGAAGATCCAAAGAAGAACAACGCACTTCGTCATGGTTTCATTTACTAATCACAAACATATTCATCCTCCACCAGTGGCAGTGGCAGAATATACAAGACAGCTGTTGCGCGTTATGCTGTGATTCACTGTTGGAAGTCCGAGAATGTTCGTTCCAAAGTGAGTCGACCAGCGTGGATCCAGGGTTCGATCCTCGGGGGTGTGTAAGTTTTTTTTACTGTCTCTGCCCTCTCCTCTCCTCCCCGCTGCCCTCTCGGCCAAAATATAATTTACTGTCATCCCCGTATTTAACATGCCACAGGTGCATACGGTCTTAACACTAATTGCAATAAATAGTACATAGTGTTTTCATATTAAAAGATGAGTGTTTAATAAAAGTCTTTGCTTGGTAATGATTGCAAAAATCTGGATGGGGGTTTAGATGAAAGGGGGAGGGGGGATTGTTTACTAAAGTCTTCTTTTCTGCACTGAGGTCAACAATGCCCTTTCTCTCTCTTATTGGTAATTTTCTGCCAACATCACATTCGTGGACTAGCATGCTTAATATCAATTCACAAAATTTGTGGTATTGAATGTGGCCAATAAAACTGTAATGAGTTGAACGAGAATGAGTTGAATTAATTAAGATAAGCACGCAGTGGAATGTGACTTGGTATGCTAAGGTCTGTAGTTTCTTTCAATCACGCATTTCAGTTCCTCTTGCATAATCCCATTCAAGTTTATGTCGGTGATATGGCGTTCAAGTATGAAAACTGAACAGGATTGGAAACATGTCACATTGTCAAGAAAAGAAGGAGTTCATTATGACAAAGAATGGTAGTTTATTCGATAAAGACCTGGGATTGCCACTCGTATACATGAATAATTACGTTAAGTTGCATAACGTATTCATATTACTGTAAGACGTGTATATTTATATTGTGTATTGTCAAATCACAATTTCTGGAAAATGTTTACTTATGAGACAAAATAAATTCCTCTCTCAGAAAATTACGCAAATAGTGCGTCCCTTAATACATGTTAAAATGACAAGAAAAAAAAAATGAACACACTGGTGCTATCAAAAGCAGGTTCGAGACTGGGACGAATGGACGTGTTAGGACGAAGTGCTCTCCACGCAGATATTCATGAAATTAAATACACAGGGATACTACAGGTAGAACTTATCCCATAAATCACTACAATAAAAACCATCACATAGGAAGCGGATGGGATGAGGATAGAATTCGGATTCTGTTTGGTGGAAGTAAGACACGTTACACTCTGTAAAGAGGAACCTAAATGAATTCACTACACAAAGAGGTAGCCATATTACAGGTAATTTCGCATTTTATATGATGAGAAGCAGTGTTAATGGGCTGATATTAAACAGAGGGCGCGTGTGGAGATCTGCGCCTCATGATTGAGTTCAAGTCTATAAAAGCACCGTAATTCATCTGAAATTTATGAACCGGTGGTTTGTGAAACGGCAAAGACGGACTGCTGAAGGGATTTGGTCCATCCACTCAGTTACTTCGGAGTGAATCTAGCTTGACTTCCATACCAAGTGGTAATATAATGGACAAAAGATTGAAGTCCCATCATACGGGCTACTGGGTTAAAATGACTGTAAATTCGGCAGCACGATGACCTTTAAACTTGACGAGAAAATAGTAACTAAAAGGTTAATGTATGTGGAAGCACGAAAAGTTAACGGTTCATGTGGCTACTCCACGGGAAGAGCAAAGCCTTACATGCTTAGTCACTCTCGCTGAGCGAGAACAAATAGTAGAAATGAAAAATCGGATCCCGAATCACTTTCCGCAGTATAATGTTAGTAAACTTTACTCACTCAAGTACCTGACTCCAGAACGTAACGGAAGAGCCCAACAGCGCAGGACAGTATACTTACACGCCCCTGAAAAGACTGCCTGGCCGCCGGCCGTATACGCACGTAGCGGCCTGATAGGAAATGTATGGGGAAGCAAACGGTATCTTTCTCACACTGATCTCACCCTCTGCTGTCCTCATGAACAACGCAAACAATTAAGCTGGCAAGAGTCACGTGGAATGCTATTAGCTCTTGTTACCAATGGAACTTTCAAAACAACACTCATGGATTTAACCATTCAAAATCCTTTATGGGAAGCAACAGGAAACAAATGGAGACCTGTAAACAGCATCGTTCATCCAAAGGCTTGTTTTTAGATCAAAGAAATACTGTATGGTGTATAGAAAATTTTTATTAAACGTGGCTTATCGATCCATGTAAATGTAATTCTAATAAATTGTCGTCTCAGTGAATAGTACAGTGCTTTTTCGTTTCTTGGGGTGGTGGAGAGAAGGATTTATTAATTTATTTATTGTTCCGTGGGACCACATTAAGGAGAAGTCTCCATGGTCATGGAACGAGTCAATACATGGAATTATAACACGATTGTAGAAACAGATAAAATGAAATATAAGAAACATATTCAGTTGTAGATTGTAGAAACAGATAAAATGAAATATAAGAAACATATTCAGGCGACACGTCGTTAGTTTAAATAAAGAAAATCAAGAATGTAACACTGGAATTTGCTTAATTTTTTAGCTCTTCCAGGAGCTCCTCGACAGTATAGAAGGAGTGAGCCATGAGGAAACTCTTCAGTTTAGACTTAAAAGCGCTTGGGCTACTGCTAAGATTTTTGAGTTCTTGTGGTAGCTTATTGAAAATGGATGCAGCAGAATACTGCACTCCTTTCTGCACAAGAGTCAAGGAAGTGCATTCCACATTCAGATTTGATTTCTGCCTAGTATTAACTGAGTGAAAGCTGCTAACTCTTGGGAATAAGCTAATATTGCTAACAACAAACGACATTAAAGAAAATATATACTGTGAGGGCAATGTCAAAATTCCCAGACTATTGAATAGGGGTCGACAAGAGGTTTTCGAACTTACACCACACCTAGCTCGAACAGCCCGTTTTTGAGCCAAAAATACCCTTTTTGAATCAGAAGAACTACCTCAAAAAATAATACCATATGACATAAGCGTATGAAAATATGCGAAGTAGACTACTTTTCGTGTTGAAATGTCACTTATTTCAGATATTGTTCTAATGGTAAATAAAGCGGCATTTAGTTTCTGAACAAGATCCTGAACATGGGCTTTCCACAACAGCTTACTATCTATCTGTACGCCTAGGAACTTGAACTGTTCCGTCTCGCTTATAACATGCCCATTCTGTCTGATTAAAATATCAGTTCTTGTTGAATTGTGAGTTAGAAACGGTAAAAACTGAGTCTTACTGTGATTTAGCATCAAATTATTTTCCACAAGCCACGAACTTATTTCATGAACTACATTATTTGATAATTTTTCAATATTACACACAAGATCCTTCACTACCAAGCTGGTGTCATCAGCAAACAGAAATATTTTTGAATCACCTGTAATACTAGAAGGCATATCATTTATATAAATAAGAAACAGCAGTAGCCCCAGCACCGATCCTTGTGGAACGCCCCATTTAACAGTGCCCCATTGGGACTGAACATCATTACCACTCTCAATATTGCGGAGAATTACCTTCTGCTTTCTGTTCTTAAAGTAAGAGGCGAACCAATTGTAAGCTACTCCCCTTACTCCATAATGTTCCAACTTCTGCAGTAATATTTTGTGGTCAACACAGTCAAAAGCCTTCGTTAAATCAAAGAAAACACGTAACGTTCGCAACCTTTTATTTAATCCGTCCAAAACCTCACGGAGAAAAGAGACTATAGCATTTTCAGTTGTTAAGCCATTTCTAAAACCAAACTGTACATTTGACAGCAAATTATGTGAATTTAAATGCTGCAGTAACCTTGTATATACAACCCTCTCGATAACTTTAGCAAACACCGATGGCATAGAAATAGGTCTACAATTATCAACATTATCCCTGTCTCCCTTTTTATAAAGTGGCTTCACTACCGAGTACTTTAATCGGTCAGGAAACCGACCAATCCTAAAGAAAAAGTTACAAATATGGCTAAGTACTGGGCTAACATACATGGAACAATACTTCAGTATTCTGCTAGATACCCCGTCATATCCATGAGAGTTCTTGGTCTTTAGTGATTTAATTATTAACTCAATCTCCCTCTTGTCAGTATCATGGAGGAGCATTTCAGGTAACAGTCTCGGAACACTTTTTTCTACGAGCGGTATATGATTCTCTGTTGGGACTAGGTTTCTATTTAGTTCACCTGCTATATTCAGAAAGTGATTATTAAATACTGTACATATATGCGACTTATCAGTAACACGGACATTCCCACTACGCACTGATTCTATATCCTCGACCTGTCTCTGCAGACCAGCCACTTCCTTTACGACTGCCCATATGGTTTTAATTTTATCCTGAGACTTAGCTATTCTATCTGTATACCGCATACTTTTTGCCTTCCTAATAACTTTTTTAAGCACCGTACAATACTGTTTGTAATGGGTTACTGCATTTAGATCGTGACTGTTTCTAACGTTTTGATATAATTGCCACTTTGTTCTACAAGATATTCTTATACCATTAGTCAGCCACCCAGGCTGCCTGTTTGTGCTAGTACCCTGTTTTGAACGTTCTAACGGAAAGCAACTTTCAAAGAGCACGAGAAAAGTCTTCAGGAAAGCATTACATTTATCGTCTACTGTATCAGCACTATAAACATCTTGCCACTCTTGTTCCTTGATAAGGTTTACAAAAGTATCTACAGCAACTGGATCAGCTTTCCTAAAAAGTTGGTAACTATATTTAACATGTGTTGCAGCACAAAAATCTTTTAGACTTAAAATTTGTGCATCATGATCTGAAAGGCCATTCACCATTTTGCTAACAGAATGCCCTTCTAGTAATGATGAATGAACAAAAATATTGTCTATGGTTGTTCTATTGTTCCCTTGCACTCTCGTTGGAAAGAATACGGTTTGCATAAGATTATATGAATTAAGGAGGTCTACCAGCATCCTTTTCCTTGCACAATCACTTATACAATTTATATTGAAGTCACCACATATAACTAACTTTTTGTATTTCTGATAAAGTGAACCAAGAACCTCCTCTAGCCTTAGCAAAAATGTTGTGAAATCGGAGTCTGGGGATCTATAAATAACAACAGTAAGAAGTTTAGCTCCACTAAATTTAACCACACCTGCACAACATTCAAACACCTTTTCAGTGCAGTACTTTGAAACATCAATTGACTCAAATGGGATACCGTTTTTCACATACATGGCTACTCCCCCACACCGCAAAGAGCTCATAAAAAAGCTGCCAGCCAACCTGTATCCTGGTAAAGGAAGCCTCTGAATTATCTCCTTATTTAAGAAGTGTTCAGATATACCAATAACTTCAGAGTCAACATCTTTAAGCAGTTCACTAACTTTATATCTAATGCCTTGTATGTTCTGATGAAATATACTAATTCCCTCATTTATCGGATACCTAAGTTTGTCGAAAGTGGTTTCTTTGTTAGAGAGACTTCCCTTAAGCAGGAATACCTGTCAGCTGACTTCAGTCTAAAGAAGGTACAGCTCTAACACCCACAACTACCGGAATTTTCCCATGAGTGATCCCACCACCCCCACCTATGCTGTCACCTATAAGCTTTGCCAACCTCCCCTTTCCATACCTGTTGAGGTGCAGGCCATGTCTAGTGAAACCCGTCCTGCTGATAGACTCCACCGACACCACTGAAATGTGACTCATGCCTTCTGTCATTAGCGCACCCCCAAGTCTCATGTTATTACGCCTGACGGCTGTATTAAGATGATGCCGATCGTGACGCTGAAACAGTTCCACGAAATGCACATTCGTGTTGCCAGTCTGAGTGGCTATCTTTTCCAGGTCACCATCTATGTCATACTCCCCATCCCTATCAATACTATTACCAGCCCCACCCACAATCACTACCTGATCCTCTTTAGTAAAATCCCTACATAACCCCCCTATGTTAGAAGTCACCTGAGCCAATCCTGCATTAGGCTTCACAATGCTGGTGACCTGGTACTCACTCCCCAAAACTTCCTGCAACTGCTGGCCTACACCTCTACCATGAGAACTACCTAACAGCAGAACCTTCTTCTTTCTCTTAGACTTTGCAACTGTCCTAGCCACCGTAACTGCTGAGGTCTGCTGCATACTTCCTACATCTACAGCTACTAGAGATTCCTCTCCACTAGACTCTGACAGTTGGTCATATCTATTACAAACACCAATAGTAAAACTATCTGAAAATCTCCTTCTCGTAGCAGATCTCTTGCCAACAGCCAGCTCCCATTCCCCAACCCCCTTCTCCCTCCTCATCCTATCTAGCTCCTCCTGTGCGTTTTTCAACTGCACCTGAAGGGCGCAGATCTTACGCTCCTGCTCCTCTATCAACTTACTCTTGCTACATAACCTGCAGTTCCAGGAGAGGATCTCACCAGAATGCCCACTGGCTTCCCCACTGCATTCCCCCCAGCGAAAATACTTCGAACAAGTCTCACACCGCAACCCACTACTCACGAACCTACGGTAAAGCCCACACTTCTCACTCATGGTAAAATTTTACAGTTATTGAAACAAGAAAACAACTTTATCTAAGTTCCGCTACTACAATAAGAAAATGTTAAAAGCTGACTACAGTAATCACAAACTTGCTCTACAAGGAAAGTAACTACTATTATTGACAGTATTAAACAACAACAAATGAGAATATAACAAAATACTAACACAGAAAGAAAATCAAACGTCTAATGACTGTAACGAAACTGAAAGCAGTTCGCAAAAATTTCTTCTGAAGTTATTTCACCGGAAAACACCAAGAACACCGGTTGAAGACTACTAAAGTTCCTAAATAAACTACTATACACAAACAATTAATTATTACTTAGCTTTCGATGCGCCGCTACAGCTGCAACTGGTCAGCGCGGAATGTAAACACGGGTAAGAGGTTACGTTGCTCGATTCGAAACACTCACAAATATCAGGTCACAACACAAGAAAGGCAGAGGTGAATGAAGAAATCATGACCCCCATGACAGCCCCACCTCCTCCAGGATCCGTTCCAGCGTGCCAGTAAACAGTCTGCTTCCCCCTGCATATATCTCGTGAAAATACTGAGAAGACAAAACTTAAGAGATATTCCAGCCCATATGCAAGCCTGCCGACAGCTGTTCTTCCTATGAAACATTTGCGTCGGAACAAGTAAGACGGATAATGATAAGTATCCTGCGGTGCATAAGATACTGTGGTATGTGGATTGTAGGTTTGGAGTGTACAATTAGAAAGTGATTGAGAACACCGCAATATTTTCTGAAACGAAGGGAACGCTTCTGGAAAAATGAGGACTGGTGGAAATTCCAATTCCGAACTATACTTTGTCTGCATTAGAAAACAGGGCGAATGACTTTATTTGTAGAGTCTGAGGTGGACGTACCCCTCAGCTAGTATTTGCTGCAGTTGCAGCTTCGGACATCGTGTAACCCGTTTCCAGGTAGGCCGGAAACAGGCGATGGGACTTCCTGGAAGAGAAAATAAGACCACTGGGTGTGCACGTCGTAATGAGTGTGGAGAGCGCCACTAAGGATGTTGTAAGTCGGAGGATCGCGCGCCGTTACAGTGTTTTACTACCGCCGCGTCACCGCGGCTAACGAGTCAGCGCAGACGACGCGAATCTCGCCGGGCACGACGACACGCTACGGCGGTGCCTCCTCGCCTCGCTTTTATGGCTAACGGAACCACTGGTAACACCTCTAATCACAAATAACTTCTTTATTTCTGCCGTGCAATCGCTAAGCGGACGCTTTCGACATCGTATATTGTCATCTTCTGTGAAACTTGGCTATAAATTGCGAAAGTGACATATAGTGGCAAGTGCTGCGCTATTTCGAAATTCATTGCCGTTAAAATCTTACATCATATACGAGTCACCCGTAGTTTGCGTAATAAAGGCATAATGCTAATCACTTTCACATGCGTTAAAAATATAATGGTAATTGCTGCTACTGGGCGAGGAGGTGCATTGCTGAAGCCGCTGGAGTGCACGGCGGTTCGAATCCCAGAATGGATTTCCTCGATTTCCCTGTATGACTTGAGGCGAATGTCGGGATGACTCCTTTAAGAAGGAGACGGCCCATTTTGCTGCTCCGTCCCGTCAGAACCATATCTCATGCCTCGTCACTAGTGACCTCATTCAGGTACTAGAACCTCTAGCAACACTACAGAATAGCTCATTCCCGTGCTCGGGCTACATACTTTCCCGGGACTGTCCTAATAAATCTGTGTGGTCCATTTTCCCTTTCTACAGTAGGTGTTACACGTTTTACCCATTTCATATCGCTCCACCACACTAATTGTACATCGCCTTTCAATTATAGCGCACAGTGAGCACATAAAGATGCCTAGAAAAATATTTTCTAGTGCCAAGTGTAGGTGCCCGCTGAGAGGTTTCGCCTGATTTCATGCAACTCCACTTAACGTATATGTAATGCATATCGTTTTTCTTGAAAATTCTCGGCAGCACACGGAGGGATCAATAAGGATGCCCCTGCATAGTTTTCGATGGGAAGTGTTTGATGATCCACCATACGGTCCGGACTTGGCTCCCTCTGATGTTCATCTCTGCTCACATGAGCCTCTATCTATGAAGACAGCATTTTGGTACAGACAACTAAATGCAGATCAGCGTACGAAATTGGCGGAAAGCACAGGTGGCGGCCTTTCATGACACGGGTTATTGAAAAGTGGGTTCGACGCTGTGCCAGATGTGTAAGGCGGAGTGGAGAGTATGTAAAGAAATAGTTGAAAGGTGTGGCAAACTGTGGCTAGTAAAACGTTTCTTATTTTCACTATGGTTTCCATTTTGTGACCGATTGGACATTACTTTCCAAACAACCGTCCCAGAAGGGTCGCAGAATTGAAGTGTAACCAAGGACTGCCAAAAGTAGACTTCGCACAGGTTTTAATAACCACTACCAAACATTCTTACGAGGGAGCCATCCAAGGCAAGCGTTCATACCGTAACCTGCTGGGACACCATTACGCCACTCCCCTTGCGGAGGCGCTGCAGCATGAATGTTCAGACAGTGCTCGACTGAGTACCCGCTTGGTCCCCGGCACGAATCCGCCCGGCGGCTTTGTGTCGAGGTCCGGTGAGCCGGCCAGTCTGTGGATGGTTTTAGGCTGTTTTCTATCTGCCTCGGCGAATGCGGGCTGGTTCCCCTTATTCCGCCTCAGTTACATTATGTCGGCGACTGCTGCGCAAACAAGTTCTCCACGTACTCGTACACCACCATTACTTTACCACGCAAACATAGAGGTACACTCGTCTGGTGGGAGACGTTCTCTGGGGGGGTCCACTGGGGGCCGAACTGCACAATAATCCTGGGTTCGGTGTGGGACGGCGTAGGGGTGAAGTTCTAACGCCGGAAATACATATCCTGATATTTCCATCTATTGTACTATAAATTTTTTGTCCTTATTTTGTTACCTGAAGATATGACATTTCTGTGTCTTTATATATTGTAATTGTTTTACTATTTGTATATATATATATATATATATATATATATATATATATATATATATATTTCTGTATTTATGTCGATGTATAATTGGTTGGTTTTGAAAATATTATTTGTATTTTTACGCTGGGTCTGGCCTAGGGAAAACTATGGTATCGAATGATCACATCGATAGGTCATGTGGAGAACCAAAGTGTTTTAGGATCTTTGGTAGTGGTAACTCTGCCGGATGGAGCGCGGGCAGAGAGGGTCTGACGGGAGTAGGGCGGTGGAGCAGGTGTGTTGTGTGACACTCCCGCGAGTTGCCGCGCTTTCTGGGTATGGCAGCATGTAATTGCGCTCGACTTGCTATGATGGTTTCTGACACGGTGTCGTGGACGGGAAGCATTAGCTGGCGCACATCAAGAGCCCGTTTCGCCTGGTGACCGTGTCGAGAAGAAGACGCGCCAACAACCAGCTTCTGCAACAGCGACGGCCGACAATGAGTGACTGTCGCCACCTCCCTGATCGACGATTTCAAACCTTCAATCAACCAACACGGAACACCAAAAGAATGTAAAGTTTTAGAACTGCATGGCAGACCTCAGCTTTTTCAAACTGTTGCCTCACGAAATTACAGCAACTTACATTTCGATGTAACCCTTTCCTCCCTCTTTACCGACAAATTGACTTCGGTGACGATTGCTTTTCCCAAATTTCCATTAGGTGCACGCGGTTTAATTTTTCACTGTCATTAAGGTCGATAAGTGAGGGGGAGGTTACAAAGTGGACTGCGGTAGTCGTCGTGGGGTTGTGGACCACTGCGGCTGTGGCGGGGACGGAGCCTCTCCGTCGTTTGTCCCAATTGCATTACCAAGCAGGGTCCCTTCCTTTTCCGGAATGAAACCGAGTGTCGTTGAAATTCCAACGCCAGCATTAAAGTAATATCATTCGATTTCACTGCTTTAATTTCAAAGTTCAGTTAAGGTATTCATAGCTGGCTACAATATTTAGATAACACAAGCACAAATGAAAAGTGCGAGTTTTGTTACCATATTTTAGCTTACCTGTGACTGCAGCTCAGCTTGGTACGTACTAAATTTTACTATTGTTAACTGTTCAGAATCATTTAATTCAAGTTCAAAGTTAAATCTCTTATTTCTAAATTGCGTAGATTCAAGTAGCTTTTGAAATGATTGTTGAGGTAGCCCAAGACTAACCTTATTTAATTGAATTTCGTAGTGCTTCAGAAACAAAGTTCACTATTAATTTCAGTCACTAAATTAACTTTCAGTTTTTCGGTTTTATTAATTCTTTTGCTAAATTAAGTCAGAGTGTAGCGAAATTTATTACTTCTGACAAACATTCAGTTTTCACACAGCATGTGTCAACCTTCGTTGCCACGCTTTTAGTGCTAACTATATGTGCATTAATCTTCCATTTTCAGTTATTATAGTAGTTTTCCATAGGACTGGCGACCGTAATCTCAAATATCTAATCAACGCCAATTAATTGTTAACGTAACGACCGCACATCTACCTTCTTTATTAATTTCACCCTTTTCTCGTAATTAATTTTCACCAATTTCATTTGCATTTTTCCTTTCATTTAGATGTAACCCTTTCCTTCCTCTTTACCGACAAATTAACTTCGGTGACGATTGTTTTTCCCAAATTTCCATTAGGTGCACGCGGTTTAATTTTTCACTGTCATTAAGGTCGATAAGTGAGGGGGAGGTTTCAAAGTGGACTGCAGTAGTCGTCGTGGGGTTGTGGACCACTGCGGCTGTGGCGGGGACGGAGCCTCTCCGTCGTTTCTAGGTCCCCGGTTAACATACAACATACAACACAATACCCGTAAAATGGAAATTTTGGCAGGTGTTGCAGTAAGTGGTGAACGTGGCCCCTGCGGCGACCACAAATTAACAACCCCGCCCTGGCGCATATAAATACTTGACACCCAACCAAGCTAGACATTGACTCGGCGGGTCATCCACAAGGCATCCGCTGTGGTGACGGCTCACACAACCCTCATCCCGACAGCACAGCATAGGGTGTGCCGAGGGCTGTCATCCTGTATGTACAAGGCTATTGCAAATGATTGAAGCGATTTCATAAATTCACTGTAGCTCCATTCATTGACATATGGTCACGACACACTACAGATACGTAGAAAAACTCATAAAGTTTTGTTCGGCTGAAGCCGCACTTCAGGTTTCTGCCGCCAGAGAGCTCGAGAGCGCAGTGAGACAAAATGGCGACAGGAGCCGAGAAAGCGTATGTCGTGCTTGAAATGCACTCGCATCAGTCAGTCATAACAGTGCAACGACACTTCAGGACGAAGTTGAACAAAGATCCACCAACTGCTAACTCCATTCGGCGATGGTATGCGCAGTTTAAAGCTTCTGGATGCCTCTGTAAGGGGAAATCAACGGGTCGGCCTGCAGTGAGCGAAGAAACGGTTGAACGCGTGCGGGCAAGTTTCACGCGTAGCCTGCGGAAGTCGACGAATAAAGCAAGCAGGGAGCTAAACGTACCACAGCCGACGGTTTACAATTGCTACAGGCCCTGACACCCGATGACAAAGTCAAACGCTTTGAATTTTCGGCGCGGTGCAACAGCTCATGGAAGAGGATGCGTTCAGTGCGAAACTTGTTTTCAGTGATGAAGCAACATTTTTTCTTAACGGTGAAGTGAACAGACACAATGTGCGAATCTGGGAGGTAGAGAATCCTCACGCATTCGTGCAGCAAATTCGCAATTCACCAAAAGCTGTGTTTTGTGCAATCTCATGGTTTAAAGTTTAAGGCCCCTTTTTCTTCTGCGAAAACAGCGTTACAGGACACGTGTATCTGGACATGCTGGAAAATTGACTCATGCCCCAACTGGAGACCGACAGCGCCGACCTCATCTTTCAACAGGATGGTGCTCCACCGCACTTCCATCATGATGTTCGGCATTTCTTAAACAGGAGAGTGTAAAACCGATGGATCGGTCGTGGTGGAGATCATGATCAGCAATTCATGTCATGGCCTCCACGCTCTCCCAACTTAACCCCATGCGATTTCTTTCTCTGGGGTTATGTGAAAGATTCAGTGTTTAAACCTCCTCTACCAAGAAACGTGCCAGAACTGCCAGCTCGCATCAACGATGCTTTCGAACTCATTGATGGGGACAGCCTGCGCCGTGTGTGGGAGGAACTTGATTATCGGCTTGATGTCTGCCGAATCACTAAAGGGCCACATATCGAACATTTGTCAACGCCTAAAAATACTTTTTGAGTTTTTGTATGTGTGTGCAAAGCATTGTGAAAATATCTCAAATAATAAAGTTATTGTAGAGCTGTGAAATCGCTTCAATCATTTGTAATAACCCTGTATATGCTTCTGTCATTCGCCTTGACTGGCTAGTCTCCCAGTCGTCTTGTTAGCAGCGTAGTCCGGCCAGACCGACACACCAGCATCCGACACAGTGGGACGCCACTGTCCTGGATTCCACATACCACAGGTCGCTCCAGCACCAAGTCAGGCAGGGCACAGCGTCTGGGAACATATTTATGACTACGCATCGTACACCATGGCCCACGGGGTCGACGCCCACCACAATGTGCTTGCCATATATGGGCACAAGTCTAATGTAATGAAGTATGGGGAAATAAATAATGATTTCTATTTACTTCGAGCTGCTTGTAACTTCTTCCGCCCAATTACTTCCATCACAGAGTACCCACACCCATACAGACCTTTCGTCCGTTGTTGCAGCTACGGTAAGGTGGTCCGAAATTTCAGTCGTGGTCGCTGCAAAGAATCATACACCATTGTCGATACGTGGCGTCGTAGACACATTAAGCAACGTAAACCTAGTTCTCTGCAGATTTAGTTGAAAACTTTAATGGTGGACGCGGATTAAGTCTGTGCACTATTACACATATGAAATCAATGCGGTTGCTAGCCTCTGCTTGTCCGGTCAAACGGGATTTGACTATTCACTACTGTAAAGTCAGGTACTGTCTCCAGTGGGAAACGTACTAAACTTCTGCCCAGACAGAAAAGATTAGCATGGCCCCTGCGCAAGGATCACACGCAAAATCGAGAACCATTCCACATTTTTTATCAGACCTCCGAACACACAGCCAGGGGTGGAACAGATAGCCGCCTTGGTATCTTCAGATGCGCAAAGCGGTTCAAGAAAACTTGTTCTCCAGATTAAATTTTCTTCAAACTGTTCAAATGTTTTTAAAATCTTATGGGACTTAACTGCTAAGGTCATCAGTCCCTAAGCTTACACACTGCTTAACCTAAATAATCCTAAGAACAAATACACACACCCATGCCCGAGGGAGGACTCGAACCTCCGCTGGAACCAGCCGCATAGTCCATGACTGTAGCGCCAGAGACCGCTCGGCAATCTCCGCGCGGCAAATTATCTTCCATTTTAAGTACATATCACAGTATTGTCGTTATTTATGCAGATGGAGCCCGGCAAGCGAGAGTCCTCCGTTTTTCTGCTGTTTGCCCTGATAGGGTTTTTTAAGTGCGACTCCGGAACAATTTAAAAATTCTGATGTGGAGTTGTACGGCATTATGACGGCGCTGGAGCGGATTCACTGGCATCATAGTACAAGATTCCTCGTCCTGTTCAGACTCATCCGGTTCGCTACAAGCGGTCTCTACATCTACATCTACATCCATACTCCGCTAGGCACCTGTAACGAAGGGCGTTGCTCTCCGTTGGATCTTCTCTATCTCTTCTATCAACCCTATCTGGTACGAATCCCACACTGCTGAGCAATATTCAATCAGTGGGCGAACAAGTGTACTGTAACCCACTTCCTTTGTTTTCGGATTGCATTTCCTTAGGAATCTAGTCTGGCATCTGCTTTACCGACGACCAACTTTATATGATCATTCCATTTGAAATCACTCCTAATGCCTACTCCCAGGTAATTTACGGAATTAACTGCTTCCAGTTGCTGACCTGCTATATTGTAGCTAAATGATAAAGGATTTTTCTTTCTGTGTATTCGCAGCACATTACACTTTTCTACATTGAGATTCAATTGCCATTCCCTGCACCATGCGTCACTTCGTTGCAGATTCTCCTGCATTTCAGTACAATTTTCGATTGTTACAACCTCTCGATATACCACAGCATCATCCGCAAAAAGCCTCAGTGAACTTCCGATGTTATCCACAAGGTCATTTATTTGTATTGTGAATAGCAACGGTCCTACGACACTCCCCTGCGGCACACCTGAAATCACTCTTACTTCGGAGGACTTCTCTCCAGTGAGAATGACATGCTGCGTTCTGTTGTCTAGGAACTCTTCAATCCGATCACACAATTGGTCTGATAGTCCATTGGTCCACCAAATGTATTCCGTAGACCAGTTGATTCAGCTTATCCATAACTCCTTACAGCGGCTCCAACACTGTCGTAAGGAGGTGATCTTCTGCTGGGTACCTGGACACATCAGGACAGAGGGAAACGACAGCCGACAAGGAAGCCAAAGAGGCAAGTTGTACGTTGATGAACCGTCCCTTTGCACATCGTCATATCGTCATCCGAGAGACTAATGACGCCTCAATGGGAAACTAAATGGTTGAAGGTGGCGGGAAATAAACTAAGGTCTCTCAAATCGACCAAACATGCTTGGCACTTGCTCACCAGATTGTGCATAGGACATAGCGCTTCAATACACCTTTTCCTGCTCCGGCAGGAGGATCCACCACTCCGCGCAGTTTGTGATATGCCGATTTCGGTTCAAATGTTTTAGATACGTGTGTCTTGTATACAGGGTGGTCCATTGATCGTGACTGGGCCAAATATCTCACGAAATAAGAGTCAAACGAAAAAACTGCAAAGCCCGAAACTTGTCTAGCTTGAAGGGTGAAAACAGATGGCGCTATGGTTGGCCCGTTAGATGGCGCTGCCATAGGTCAAACGGATATCAACTGCGTTTCTTTAAATAGGAACCCCCATTTTTTATTACATATTCGTGTAGTACGTAAAAAAATATGAATGTTTTAGTTGGACCCTTTTTTCGCTTTGTGATAGATGGCGCTGTAGTAGTCACATACATATGGCTCACAATTTTAGACGCACAGTTTGTAACAGGTAGGTTTTTTAAATTAAAATACAGAATGTAGCTACGTTTGAACATTTTATTTCGGTTGTTCCAATGTGATATATGTACCTTTGTGAACTTATCATTTCTGCTGTTACAGTGTGATTACCTGTAAATACCACATTAATGCAATCAATGCTGAAAATGATGTCCGTCAACCTCAATGCATTTGGCAATATGTGTAAAGACATTCCTCTCGAAAGCGAGTAGTTCGCCTTCCGTGACGTTCGAAATGTATTGACAATGTGCTGACGCATGTTGTCAGGCGTTGTCGGTGGATCACGATAGCAAATATTCTTCAACTTTCCCCACAGAAAGAAATTCGAGGACGTCAGATCCGGTAAACGTGCTTCGACGACCAATCCACCTGTCATGAAATATACTATTCATTACCGTTTCAACCGCACGCGAGCTATGTGCCGGACATCCATCATGTTGGAGGTACATCGCCATTCTGTCATCCAGTGAAACATGTTGTAGTAACATCGGTAGAACATGACCTAGGAAATCAGCAAAAATTGCACCATTTAGATTGCTATCGATAAAATGGGGGCCAATTATCCTTCCACCCATAATGCAGCACCATACATTAACCCGCCTAGGTCGCTGATGTTCCACTTGCCGCAGCCATTGTGGATTTTCCGTTGCCCAATAGTGCATATTATGCCGGTTTACGTTACCACTGTTGGTGACTGACGCTTCGTCGCTAAATAGAACCCGTGCAAAAAATCTGTCATCGTCCCGTAATTTCTCTTGTGCCCAGTGGCAGAACTGTACACGACGTTCAAAGTGGTCGCCATGAAATTCCTGGTGCATAGAAATATGGTACGGGTGCAATCGATGTTGATGTTGCATTCTCAACACCGACTTTCTTATATTGCCGATTCTCGTGCAATTTGTCTGCTAGTGATATGCGGATTAGCCGCGACAGCAGCTAAAACAGCTACTTGGGCATCATCATTTGTTGCAGGTCGTGGTTGACGTTTCACATGTGGCTGAACACTTCCTGTTTCCTTAAATAACGTAACTATCCGGCGAACGGTCCGGACACAATAGCCATACATCAACACGATATCGACCTTTTCCGCAATTGGTAAACGGTCCATTTTAACACGGGTAATGTATCACGAAGCAAATACCGTCGGCACTGGCAGAATGTTACGTGATACCACGTACTTATACGTTTGTGACTATTACAGCGCCGTCTGTCACAAAGCGAAAAATGTGGTCCAACAAAAATATTCATATATCTTTACGTACTACACGAATATGTAATAAAAATGGGGGTTCCTATTTTAGAAAACGCAGTTGATTTGCGTTTGACCTATGGCAGCGCCATCTAGCGGGCTAACGATAGCGCCATCTGATTTCCCCCTTCAAGCTAGACGACTTTCGTTCTTTGTGGTTTTTTCGTTTGACGCTTATTTCGTGAGATATTTGGCCCGGTCACTATCAACGGACCACCCTGTATTGACGTAAGGGCAGCCCTCAGTTTGGCTGGAGATATGTCCTCAATCCTCCCTGATAATGACGTCAGCGTTACACGGGCCCTGGAAGTTTGTGAACTGTAGGGCCTCATCCCTAATTTGCCGAGGCAGGGCAGCAACCTATGACATGAAGTAATCTGCCTGTAGGGACAGCCTTGTCCGCCCCTCCCCCCCTTCACGCCCCCTCCCCCTCCAGCCTCTCCCACAGAATGACATTTCGTAAGGGCGCCGACGACGATGAAGGTGAGCACCCTGCACCCAAAATCATTATCATCGCCTAAAGTCAGTCATTTAAACCACATAGAAATCTAATCAGCTTCAGAAAGGTTCGAAGATCCGACCACCGCTAACAATTCGTACACCACCCCCAACTGGCTCCCCGCGACATCCAACGATAGTCTCCACAGTGTCAAAACGGCATTAGAGCTCAAAGTCAATAGCGAAGAAAAGGTCACACGAAAGTACCACACTGAAATATTTTCACAAACAAATGGAATTTATTGGCTTAAACTCGCCAACTTCCCTTCGCTCCAGTTAGCTAACATAAGATATCCTTCCAATCGAGCACACACCTGCTCAGTGAAAGGCAACAGACACCTGGAAAACTGCAAGAGGAGTAAACAGAACTCTACAAGCGCACACAGAAACGTACTTCGGGTTATTGTGATCTTTCCATATTTTAAAGTAACTTTGGTGATCAGCATTGACCACTGTTTCCCGACCTCAGATAAACATAAAAGGCCAACTCCGTCCTACAGGGCCGACGGCTTACCACACCAACTACAAGTGTTGCTGACCGACTACTCTACTTCACCGAGCTCAAAAACGCTGCTTAAAATTATTCAACATTTAGCTCTTTCTGCCAATCAGAACCAAGAACAGAATGTAGGAGTTTTCATTGACCATTTCATGCTCCCGCTAAAGGCGCTACTGTAAGGTCCTCCCAGGATTGTTAGAAGTTTCTTTCTGATAGGTTTTGGAAAACGCTGGCCACCACGAAAAATTAAACCATTGAGCGTTTAAGCCAGGTTATTCGTCTGCGACCAGAACCTACTGAGCAGGCTAATGGAAAGCCCATACCCTTCCGCTGGCAACCGGAGACTGGTTCTGGCGATCAGGACAAGCATACATGATGTGTTCAGACTTGGTTGTATTCCCTGTATATACAGAAATAAAGATCTAGCACACTTTCATCATGCTTCCAGCACGACGCTGGGCTTAAGCAGATAATGCAGTTTTCTGTAACGAAATAATGTTTCGAAAAGTCTGCACAAATAGTGGGCTAGATTTTGATAATGTTTCAAAGTGTTGCGAAGACTAGCATCTCGCCTTAAATGTTAAATGTTAAAAAAAGGTAAACTTTAGCGCTTCACAAATTCGCAGTAACCTAGTATCTGTGACGATAACATCAATTTCTCAGAACTGGAATTACTCAACGCAAATAGTGGGCTAGATTTTAATAATGTTTCAAAGTGTTGCGAAGACTAGCATCTCGCCTTAAATGTTAAAAAAAGGTAAACTTTAGCGCTTCACAAATTCGCAGTAACCTAGTATCTGTGACGATAACATCAATGTCTCAGAACTGGCTGTAGCAACGTGTGGGGATACTAAATAGTATCATCACGAATTTAAAAGCACCCAATTTCTCCATGATAGACGGTGTCTTGGGGAACCTCAAAATTTAACGTGAACTTCAACGCGAGAATCTTTTAACGGATTGTGGTTGCACGTAAAGTACACCAGCAGCAAGATGCAGTCACACTTTTACTGTGCGATAGCATCGGTAATGTTACCGATGACAACACCACTAAGGCGGATTTATTAAATAACGTTTTCTAAAACTCCTACACCAAAGAAGACGAAGTAAATATTTCAGAATTTAAATCAAGAATCACTGCCAACGTGAGCAACGTAGATACAATCCGTGTAGCGAAGCAGGTTAAATCGCTTAATAAAGGCAAGGCCTCCAGACCAGATAGTATATCAATTAAGTTCCTTTCAGAGTCTGCTGTTACTTACACAATCTCTCGCTGGACGATAGATCGGTAGCTACGTCTCGAATGTTGCACTCGTCACACCAATACGCAAGACAATAAATCTCATGTACTGTGCTCTAACATTATAAACTACCTTGGACAAAACGGTTTATTTACACAAATTACTGAGTGCTGCCGAAAGGGATCTCAGATTGATTACATATTCCTAGACCTCCACAAGGTTTTTGACACCGTTCCTTATAAGCGACTTCTTGTCAAATTGTGCTACTAGACTCGTGATTTCCTGTCATAAGGATTCCTGTCAATTGGTAGTAACTCACGGAAAGTCACCGAGTAAAACTGAAGTAGTGTATAGCATTCTCCAGGGAATTGCTACAGGTCTCCTGTTGTTTCTAATCTACATAAACGATGTAGGAGACGATCTGAGCAGTCCTCTTAGATTTTCTGCAAATGATGCTGTTACACACCGTCTCATAAAGTCATCAGATGATCAAAACCAATTGCAAAATCATCCAGACGTGATATCTGTATGGTGCGAAAAGTATCAAGTGACTCGTGAAGTCACCCACATCAGTAGTGGAATGAATCCGCTGAATTCCGTTTACATGATAGGTGATACAAATCTGAAGGCTGTGAATTCAACTAAATGCTTTGGGATTACAATTACTAATAACTTGAACTTGAGCGATCACATAGATAATGCTGCCGGGAAAGAGAATCAAACACTGCTATTTATTGGCAGAATTCGTAGAAGATGCAACAGGTGGACGAAGGAGACTACATACGCGACTGTTGTTCGCTTTCTGTTAGAGTACTGCTGTGCAATAAGGGATCCTTAGCAGATATTACTGACGGAGGACATCGAAAAAGATCAAAGGAAGGCAACTCGTTTTTTACTCTCGCCACATACAGAAGAGAGTGTCGTTGAAACGATGCGAGAGTTAGGGGGGCAATCATTAAAACAAAGAGTTTCGTTGCGGTGAGATCTTTTGACGAAATTTCATCGTTCTCCTGCGAACGCGAAAATATTTTATTGACACCCACCTACAAAGAGAGAAAAAAATCATCGTCATAAAATAAGAGAAATCGGAAATCCCACTGAAACATTTAAGTGTTCGTCTTTCCCGTGCGCTTTTCGAGTGGGGGCGGCAGAGAAGTAGAGAGATACTGGTCGGATTAACTCTCTGCCTGCCGCTTAATTGTGAATTACAGAGTAGTCATGTAGATGTAGATCGTAGGTAATGCAGGCGATAAACTTTGGTTCGTTGGTAGACTACTGGGGTAATGCAAGGGGTCAAAATACATGTGTGACCCATTGTAGAATGTTGAGCAAGTGTGTGGGACCCATACCAGATAAAAGTAACAGGGAACGTAATGCAAAGAAGGTAAGCAGAAATCCTCACAGATTTGTTTGACCCACGGGACATCCTCAGCACTATGTTGAAGAAGCTGAACTGGCACATATTTGAAGATGGACGCCAACTAATCTGCGAAAGCATACTTGCAAAAATCCGAGAACCAGTATTAAGTGAAGAATCTAGGGATATTCTACATCCCCCTATGTATCGCTCCCTTACGGAGCATTACTATTCCACATAAAACAGTGATAAGAGGTTGTATGGGGTCGTACATGCGAAAAAGAGATTTTTGACGCTAGATATGACACATTACGAAGCTAAGATCTGTATCCATATTTTCTACACTGAGAAAACAAAGAAAGTGGTAGACCTGCCTAATATCGTTTGGAGACCCCGACAACACGCGGAAGTGCCGCAACACGACATGGCATGGATTCGACTAATGTCTGAAGTAGTGCTGGAGGGAACTGACACCATGAATCCTTCAAGGCTGTCCATAAATCCGTAAGCGTACGAGGGGGTGGAGATCTCTTCTGAACAACACATTGCAAGGCATTGAAGATATGCATAATAACGTTCATGTGTGGAGAATTTGGTTGCCAGCGGAAGTGCTTAAACTCAGAAGAGTGTTCTTGGAGCCACTCTGTACCACTTCAGGACGTGTGGAGTGTGGCATTGTCCTGCTGGAGTTGCCGAAGTGCTTCGGAATGCACAATGGATATGAATGGATGGAGGTGATCAGACAGGATGCTTACGTACGTGTCACCTACTAGAGTCGTATCTAGACTATCAGGGGTCCATATCACTACAGCTGCACGTGCCCCACACCATTACAGAAACTCCACAGGCTTGAACAGTCCCCTGCTAACATGCAGGATCCATGGCTTCATCAGGTTGTCCCCATACCCGGACACGTCCGTCCGCTCGATAGAATTTGAATCGAGACTCGTCCAGCCAGACAATATGTTTCCCGTCATCAACAGTCCAGTGTCGATGTTGACGGGCAAAGGCGAGGCGCCGGCCGAAGTGGCCGTGCGGTTAAAGGCGCTGCAGTCTGGAACCGCAAGACCGCTACGGTCGCAGGTTCGAATCCTGCCTCGGCCATGGATGTTTGTGATGTCCTTAGGTTAGTTAGGTTTAACTAGTTCTAAGTTCTAGGGGACTAATGACCTCAGCAGTTGAGTCCCATAGTGCTCAGAGCCATTTGAACCAAAGGCGAGGCATAAAGCTTTCTCTCGTGGAGTGATCAAGGGTACACGAGTGGTCCTTCCGCTCCTAAAGCCCATATCAATGATGTTTCGTTGAATGGCGTGGTGTCACCGCAAGGCACCATACTGGCTAGGTTGTAGGCTCCAAATCGGCCGCGGTCCCTCAGTACACATCGGACCCGCGAGTCGCCACTGTCGACGCTAGCAGACTGAGCGCCGCCACTCGGCTGGTCTTACGAGACAAGCTAGAGCACTGTCCAGTTCTACAGCTGACTTTAATAGCAATGGTTCACTTCTTATAGCTTCAGAGATCTCATTTGCAGAGACGCTAGTTAGCATAGCCTTCAGCTAAGTCAGTACCTACGATCTAGCCAGGTGCCACATACAGTTTATGCATTGCCATTTGATCTATATGTGTGAAGCAACCAGAATTGTAAAGGAGTATTCGCAGTTCAGTTTATAACTGCACTTGTAAATATTATTGTACAAAGTCAAGATCGACGTTCATCGCTGATGCTGAATTAAAGCTAAGTATTTAATTGTATTCCTGTCTACTAACTTCTAATCACCTAAGATGTTCCAGACACATCCCGTCAAGTATAGTTCCTTGATCCTCACGTCAGCCTACATGATCAACGCGTGCTATAATGGCCATCCCTTGTGATCAGACTAAGAGTCAAACTGCGTGACTCAGACGGGTCACCCTTTTTCAATGAGGCTCATAGTTAAGCTTCATAAATAACAAATGGTTCGCACACTGACACTTGTTGATGGCCCAGCATTGAAGTCTGCAGCAATTTGTGGAAGGGTTGCACTTTTGTCGCGTTGAACGACTCTCTTCAGTCGTCGTTGGTCCTGTTCTTGCCGGATCTTTTTCCAACGCAGCAATGTCGGAGATTTGATGTTTTACCGACTTCCTGATATTCACGGTACACTCGTGAAATGGTCTTACTGGAAAATTCCCACTTCATCGCTATCTCGGAGATGCTGTGTCCCACCGCTCTTGTGCAAACACTACGTTCAAACTCACTTAAACCTACGTAATCTGCCACTGTAGCAGCAGCAACCGGCGAAACTACTGCGCCAGACAGTTGGTGTCTTATGTAACCGTTGTCGACCGCAGCTCCACATTTTGCCTGTTTGCATATCTCTGTATTTGAATACACATGTCTACGTCAGTTTCTTTGGCGCTTCAATGTATGACAGAGGATGAAGCTAAGAGCTGTACCCATATATTCTAATTTCACGTCTCCGCAATATCCTTTCTTTCAGGAGTGCTAGTTCTGCAAGGTTCGCAGGAGAGTTTCTGTAAAGTTTGGAAGGTAGGAGACGAGATACTGGCAGAAGTAAAGCTGTAAGGACGGGGCATGAGTCGTGCTTGGGTAGCTCAGTTGGTAGAGCAATTGCCCGCGAAAGGCAAAGGTACCGAGTTCGAGTCTCGGTCCGGCACACAGTTTTAATCTGCCAGGAAGTTTCATATCAGCGCACACTCCGCTGCAGAGTGAAAATCTCATTCTATTCTAATTTCGCTGCATAACGGACAGTCAGTATCCCGCGAACGAGAAGTTAAGGAAGCGGCGTCGTCTCGAGGACGCTGCAGACGAAGAGGCTGCCACGCGACGTCCCGAATGCCGGGCATACTCTCGTGTCGGGCCTGGGGAACGTCAGGCGTCGCGCGCCGTGGTATAAAAGTGTCACACGCTGACTGCTCTGGCCAGCGTCACGCGTCGCAGCCGCGGATCGGGTTTCTCGGGACACGCGTGCGTATTCCCAGCGGGACACACTCCTCTCGGCAAAAACGAGATTGCGCTCTTCCGGGACGCCCCAAATCCTTTGTCGCCTCTCGCTCACTACGCAGGACTGTACGAACGCATCGTGTCCCAGCGATGGAAACTATTTAGCTTCGCTAGGGCTTCTAACAACCCTACCACAACAAAGGTCAAAAATGATTGTAGTGTTGCTCACGCTGCTAAATATTGCATTTTCGGGCAACAACAGAGTTATATTATGTGGCAGGTGTTATCAGAGCACAGTTAATATAGTCATTTCTTGAAATAATGGATAAACTAGGCACTCATCTTTTCGAGTTTCCCACGCTGGTCTCGTTGTGAACTCATGGCTCAATCGTCGAAAATCTAGGTAGTGATGATTCCAAGCTCGGATGCAAAGTGGCCTAGGTGTTATTCTGCGATATTCAAAAGTCTGATAGATGTGTTTCATAAACCATTTTTGAAGATTTCACTTTTGCAAGTTAGGACAATGGTGATGTAAAAAAATAATCAGCACTCCGAATTTAAGTTACACTTCTTTTTTTTATTACTTTTGTTGCAATATCACGTAACTCGTTCCAAAACATCACTTCACAATATAAAACATACTTGAAGATATCTTCCTCACTGTTAAAGTTCACATTTCATAAACTGACTACAATTTGCGTCTTTTTAACATGACGACCAAAGCTCGACTCTCAAAAAGCCGCTTACGCGCCCAAACATCAGAGTTACAAGTACGTCAATGATCATAGTGACAAAAGAAAGAATACACATAAGAATAATATAATTGCAATATACACATATCGATGTATCGAAGTACCTATACATTAATGAAATCAAATCTGAATGTTGTCACAGAAATATGTTAACTATTTTACAGAAACACAGTAGAATATTGCTGGTATCGAGAGGTTGAGGTGAGGTGCCGTAATGGTTACGTAATTCAGGCTACTAGCCAGGTAACGCGATTAAATATCCACAAGCTTTCGGATGAGTGCTCCTCGGCCATTGTCTAGTAGTACTGACGTGTGATTTCAGCTGCCGTCCTTATATAGCTGTGCTACCGCCTGGGACGTCACTGGTCCCCAGTCCACTGCTATCTAAGGTATTGTTTTCGTTGCGTGCCTGCTTCAAACTGCCGATGATTGGGTCCTGTGCTGAGCTACAAACCGTGTTCTTTATTGTGGATGTTTCCAGACAGATTATATTTCTCTTTTATTAAATTATTGGGGAAACCATTTGTCTGTCTGATGATACACTTCAGAGCCAGAAAGGTGGTACACCTACCTAATATCTTGTAGGACCCCTGCGAGCACGTACAAGAGTCGCAGCACGACGTGACATGGACTCGACACATGTCTGAAGTAGTGGTGGAGGGAATCGGCACCATAAATCCTGCAGAGCTGTCCATAAATCCGTAAGAGTACGAAGGGGTGGAGATCTCTTCTGAATACCATGTTGCAAGGCATCCCATATCCGCTGATTAACTTTCATGTTTGGAGAGTATGACGGCCGGCGCAAGTGTTTAAATTCAGAAGAACGTTCCTGGAGCCACTTTGTAGCAATTTTGGACCTTTGGGGTGCCGCATTGTCGTGCTGGAATTGCCCAAGTCTGTCGGGATGCACAATGGACATGAATGGATGCAGATGATCAGACAGGATGCTTAAGTACGTGTCACATGTCAGAGTCGTGTCTAGATATATCAGGGGTCTCATATCACTACAACTGCACACGTCTCACACCATTATAGAGCATCCACCAACTTGAACAGTCCCCTGCTGACTAGGAGAGTCCATGGATTCATGAGGTTGTCTCCATACCCGTACTCGTCCGACCAGACAATATGTTTCCAGTCATCAACAATCCAGTGTCGGATCTACGGGCCCAGGCGAGGCCGAAAACTTTCTGCCATTCAGTCATCAAGGGCCACGAAATCCCATATCGATGATGTTTCGTTGAATGGTTCGCACGCTGACACTTGTTGATGGCCCAGCATTGAACTCTGCAGGAATTTGTGGAAGGGTTGCATTTCTGTCACGTTGAACGATTCTCTTCAGTCGTCATTGGTCCCCTTCTTGCAGGATCTTTTTCCGGACACAGCAATGTCAGACATGTGATGTTTTACTGAATTCCTGATATTCACGGTACACTCGTGAAATGGTCGTATGGAAAAATCCCCATTTCATCACTACCTCGGAGATACTGTGTCCTATCGCTCGTGCACGAACACTACGTTCGAAGTCACTTAAGTCTTGGTAAACGGCCATTGCAGCAGCAGTAACAGACCTAGCAACTGCAACAGACACTTGTTGTCTTGTATTGGCGTTGCCGACCGCAGCGCCATATTCTGCCTGTTTACATATCTCTGTATGTGAATATGCATGCCTATATCAGTTTTTCGCTTCAGTGTAGATGTCACGTCGAATGCAATTCGGTGTGTGCTGTCCAGAGCACGGTCTGCTACTGCTGATTTCTCAGAATACCATCCGCGGAAACGCCTCATCCGGCCGGTGTGGCCGAGCGGTTCTAGGCGCTACAGCCTGGAGCCGCGCGACTGCTACGGTCGCAGATTCGAATCCTACCTCGGGCATGGATGTGTGTGATGTCCTTAGGTTAGTCAGGTTTAAGTAGTTCTAAGTTCTAGGGGACTGATGACCTCAGAAGTAAAGTCCCATAGTGCTCAGAGCCATTTGAACCATTTTTTAAAACTCCTCTCGTGTTAAAATACGGCGCTGTTCAGTTGCTTTCACAGTCTGTTTGATATAAAACTATTCATACCCAAATGCTGTTGTGTATATTCCGGGTGTGCTGGGGCTTGAACCATCTTTCACAGGTCCATGAGTTTCCAGACATTTGCTGGAGGCCTAAAGACTGAAAACATATGATTCAGTCATGGATGTGACCACTGTCTATGTTCCACGTCAACCACTCAAAGTTGACATGTGGCACCACTAGAAGTGGTGGGTGTTGAAGCGATAGGAATGACGAGGACAACAGTGCAATCATTGTCGCAATACGGAAACGCAACGATTTATCTCCACCCAAAAGGGCATGATCATTGGCTTCCGGGCCAAACGTGGAAGCATTTTCAGACCGGTTATGTTTGTAAAGTGTTGAAGTGCTGCTGTGGTTTAACTGCACCGTGCATGGCGAAATGGCGCCCTCCATTGCCGGCACCGAGACAACTGTGTGGACCACTGGCCTTAGATCGCATGGGTGAAGGATGGCAGCGGAGGTGTGTTCGGGTGAATAGACGTTCAACTAGTAAGCTATTGTCCGCCAAGGTGAACCAAGGGGTTGCCAACAGTGTCTCCTCATCGAACTTGCAGCAAAGGTTGCTACGTATCGCGTCAGGAAACAAAGGGTGTCAGTGCAAGGGACTAGTGAATTAAGTCATCAGTCATCATCAGAATAGGAAGAAATTACATGTAGTGTCCCACATGGATCCATCTTAGGTCCATTGATTTTTCTTGCGTACATTAATGATCTCTCATCAGTCACACTGCCAGAAGCCGAGTTCGTATTATTTGCAGTTGACACAAGTACTGCAGTAAATATTATGTCGAGTGTAGTTCCAGAAAGATCTGCTAATGATATTTTCATGGATATTACTAGATGGTTTAAAGCCTACTCACTGATATTAAACTTCGAAAAGACTCACTATATGCAATTCAGAACCTGTAAGAGGTTTCCACCCAGCACATGCATAACGTATGAAGAAGAGCAGATAGAAGAGGTTGACAGTCTTAAATTCCTGGGATTACAACTTGATAATAAATTCAGTTGGGAGGAGCACACCACGGAACTGCAGAATCGCCTTAACAAATCTGTATTTGCAATTCGAGTTTTAGCAGACATAGGCGACATAGAAATGAAAAAGCTTGTATACTTTGCCTATTTTCATTCCATAATGTCATATGGTATAATATTTTGGGGTAACTCTTCAAATAAAACAAAAGTTTTCAGAGTCCAAAAGCATGTAATACGTATTATTTGTGGAGTAAATTCACGGATGTCCTGTAGAAACCTCTTCAAAGAACTGGGTATACTAACTACTGCCTCTCAGTATATTTAATCCTTAATGAAATTTGTCTTAAATAATGTATCTCTTTTTCCAACAAACAGCTCAGTTCATACATACAATACCAGGAACAAAAATGATCTGCACAAGGACTTAAAAGCACTTACTTTAGTTCAAAAAGAGGTCCACTACTCAGGAACACTCATCTTCAATAATTTGCCAGCAAAAATAAAAAATTTAGTTACAAATAAAGATCAGTTTACAAGGAGCCTGAAAGACTCACTAGTGGCCAACTCCCTCTACTCCATTGACGAATTTTTTAATAGAAGCAAATGATGTATTGTATATACTCATACTATTAGTATTGTTATTTCAGCTTAAAAATGATGTATTTTATATACTCATACTATTGGTATTGTTATTTCAGCTTAAAAAAAAAAAAGAATTTTGACATGTCCCACATCCACGAGGATCTCCTCAGCACGGATCTATGGAACGAATAACTAGTCTAATCTAATCTAATCTGCATGAGGCGCCTGGTTCGTGCACTCATACTGACTGCTGTTCATAGTCTACAAATGCGCAACTGGACGACAGGTGGCGTTTTCAGGTGAATCACGTTTTGTGCCCCATCGTACAGATAGCCGTTGCTGTGTATGGCTTGAAACGTTTGAAAGCAAATGGTCCATTCTGGGAGAAAGAGCTTTATGGTCTGGGGAATGTTTTCTTAGTGTTTCCTGGATGATCTCATCATCTTATAAGGAAAAAGGCTCAACACAAGAAACAGAATTTGGGGACCACTCGAGCCTTTTATGCAGTTTGTCATTCCTTGGCTCAACGGCATCTACCAGCAGGAGAATGCAACGCGTCACACGGCTTGCAGTGTGCGTGCATTCCTCGAAGAGCACGAGGATGTGTTCTCCACACTACCCTGGGCACCAATCTCACCGGATCAAAACCCGATCCTGAATTTGTTGGACCACCTCGAACGGGTTGTTCGGGCCATGAGTTCTTAACCGAGAATCCTGCCGCAATTAGCCACTTCACTGGAGCTGGAGTGGCTCCACATGTCCCTCCGTACCGTCCAAAACATCACTGGATCTGCAAGCGCAATTCGTGTTTTTGATAGGTCGTCACATTAAGTGACTGGAAAGTGTAATTTATGCCTTCCAGGGCAACAGCTAATATTTCATGAACCACAGAACAACAAACACGCCAAGTTCTTCGCGCCCTCCTCTGGTGTCTTCTGGGTAAGTGTGAACGGTGATACGGTGGCAAACAAAATACGAGAGACGTTTCGGACTGTGGTATACTGACAAATCAGTGGCAGTAGAGCATGAGAGGATACTGAATTGCATTCGATGAGACATCTATATAGAACACCCTCAGTAAAGGCGGCGGCTTGCAGCTAAGGAAGGGCAGCCACTGTAACGATGAATCAAGCGGCGAGCGCGCAGCGAAGTCGTTACCGTACAGAACGCTTGAATAGTCAGTAGTGACGTCATATTGGAGAGCACGGCTATGTGAGGACGAAAGCGGCACCCACACGACAGTCAATATTTGAAAGCCCTTAGATACGTTAAAATTGCAACACCAAGAAGAAATGCAGATGATGAACGGGTATTCATTGGACAGATATACAGTATTATTCTAGAACTGACATGTGATTACATTTTCACGCAATTTGGGTGCATAGATCCTGAGAAATCAGTACCCAGAACAACCAACTCTGGCCGTAATAACGTCCTTGATACGCCTGGGAATTGAGTCAAACAGAGCTTGGATGGCGTGTACATGTACAGCTGCCCATGCAGCTCCGACACGATACCACAGTTCATCAAGAGTAGTGACTAGCGTATTGTCACGAGGCCGGTTGCTCGGCCACCATTGACCAGACGTTTTCAATTGGTGAGAGATCTGGAGAATGTGCTGGCCAGGGCAGCAGTCGAACATTTTCTGTATCCAGAAAGTCCCGTACAGGACCTCCAACATGCGGTCGTGCATTATCCTGCTAAAATGTAGGGTTTCGCAGGGACCGAATGAAGGGTAGAGCCACGGGTCGTAACGCATCTGAAATGTAACGTACACTGTGCAAAGTGCCGTCAATGCGAACAAGAGGTGACCGAGACGTGTAACCAATGGCACCCCATACCATAACGCCGGGTGATACGCCAATATGGCGATGACGAATACACGCTTCCAATGTGCGTTCACCGCGATGTCGCCAGACACGGATGCGACCATCATGATGCTGTAAACAGAACCTGGATTAATCCGAAAAAATGACGTTTTGCCATTCGTGCACCCAGGTTCGTCATTGAGTACACCATCGCAGGCGCTCCTGTCTGTGACGCAGCGCTAGGGGCAACCGCAGCCATGGTCTCCTTGCTAATAGTCCATGCTGCTGCAAACGTCGTCGAACTGTTCGTGCAGATGGTTGTTGTCTTGCAAACGTTCCCATCTGTTGACTAAGGGATCGAGACGTGGCTGCACGATCCGTTACAGCCATGCGGATAAGATGCCTGTCATCTCGACTATTAGTGATACGCGGCCGTTGGGATCCAGCACGTCGTTCCGTATTACCCTCCTGAACCCACCGATTCCATACTCTGCTAACAGTCATTGGATCTCGACCAAAGCGAGCAACAATGTCGCGATACGATAAACCGCAATCGCTATTGGCTACAATTCGACCTTTATCAAAGTCGAAAACGTGATGTTACGCATTTCTCCTCCTTACACGAGGCATCACAGCAACGTTTCACCAGGCAACGCCGGTCAACTTGACGCGGATGGATGCTTAGGAGTAATCTTTCAATAATAATATGGAAGACTGACCGTGTGACTCCCATCCTGTTCTAAGGAAATCAGGCTGTGGTGTGCGATGTGAGAAGTGTGTTGTTGGAACAATTCAGATGTAAATTTCAGGTTCTTTGCAAGGTCACGCCTAACATTCATCCCAGAACAACAACATCGCCCGAACAACATTTACGTTTCTGATGTTGATGCTCATTAAGCAATCGTTGTGTATCATTACTCACAAAGAACGAATCGACACGACCTGGGTTGGTGTCCGCACCACACTCCAAACAGGATAGTACGCGTTATTTTGTTGGACAAAGATGCAATTCCGGCAGTTAGTTCTACTGCAGTAAGAAAGAAAGAAAGAAAATTTCGAGAGTAAGTCCATACCATAGTCAAAGAAGCTAGACTGCCATTTCTGTAAGCATATTAGTGCTATTGCATCATAACAATGATGCGCTCTATCACTCGTAAAAAAATTTTTCATTGATTTTTCGAGGTTTAAGCGTTCCATTGTAATTAATTTCCAATTTTTGTAATCAGTCTCCCAAGTCTTATCTCATGCCCTGCGAAAACTGCATTAGCAATGAGGAATCGGCAGTCTTTGCGACTACCCCTGAAGTCGCTCCAAACTCACCGCTCACATTCAGCCGAGTACTACGACTCCAAGCTGTCCGCAGCGGGCGATGCAGTCGTTACAGATACTCCTTCACTCGCTGCAAGACCAACGGTTGCCGCTACGTAAAAAGATAGAGGTCGCCTTAATTATCACGCCCACGGTGGAGCAAATTGTATCATTGCGCGTCTCCTTACAAGTCAGCGCACGCAGAGATCCAACAGAAGACACACAGAAGACAGGCTGAAGGTACAGTGAAGCTAAGAGAACTGCCTTCGATGCCAGTAAAACAGCCATCAGTTACTAGAAGTACTTACTCTGAACGAAGGACAGTATTCAGTGAGACAAACTATTGTTAGTACAGTACAACATAATAATTTAAATAACTGTCTTTTCCAGATTTTAGCTAAATGTAAAATAATGTAATTAAAAGGGTGTGAACTTTATCTATGCAACAGTACGTATTTCTTTGTGTTTGTGTATGGTATGAAAATGATACTGGCAAGGATAATATCTCACTCACCTTACGATAGGAAACTCAGCTTACGTCATCCATACCAAGGACTGATGATTCAAATTCGGTTTCCTACCTGAAGGTGTATGAAATATTATCCGGGCCAGTATCATTTTGTCCAGCCTGTGCTATAAGTATCTACCTCACTTCGGCCGCCTACAACTGCAGACACATCAAGTAATTATTCATACATGGCAGAGGGTTGCTGTGTGTGTGTTGGAGGGGGGGGGGGGGGGAGGGGGGAGGCATAGGACTCTCTCACACTACCATGTAATGGTCAGTTTACAGTAGTATACATCTCAGGCATGCGACGTATATAGAATACGCTCTTATAGAGTGCAAGCATCAGTTTCTAGGAATAAAGATCTGCTGCATCAGCAACCACATACAAGTGAGCACTACATTTTTTTGACTGAAATAATTTTTAATTTGTCTCAAGTTTTGCAAACTAGTGTTCATTTTCAGAAATGAAACACAGAATCTCACTTTTAAGAGAAATATTGTAAGTATTCATTGCATCTTTGCAATGTCTTCTTTTTTTGTGGGGTCAGCGGTCTTCTAGATCTACATCTACATGGATACTCTGCAAATCACATTTAAGTGCCTGGTCGTCGAACCACTTTCACAATTCTCTATTATTCCAATCTCGTACAGCGCGCGGGAAGAATGAACACCTATATCTTTCCGTACGAGCTCTTCCTTCCCTTATTTTATCTTTGCAGTCGTTCCTCCCTATGCAAGTCGATGTCAACAAAATATTTTCGCAATCGGAGGAGAAAGTTGGTGATTGGAATTTCGTGAGAAGATTCCGTCGCAACTAAAAACAGCTTTCTTTTAATGATGTCCATCCCAAATCCTGTATCATTTCTATGACACTCTTTCCCAAATTTCGCGATAACACAAGACGTGCTGGCTTTCTTAGAACTTTTTTGATGTACTCCATCAGTCCTACCTGGTAAGGATCCCACACCGGGCAACAGTATTCTAAAAAGAGGACGGACAAGCGTAGTGTAGACCGTCTCCTTAATAGGTCTGTTACATTTTCTAAGTGTCCTGCCAATGAAACGCAGTCTTTGGTTAGCCTTCCCCACAATATTTTCTATGTGTTCCTTCCAATTTAAATTGTTCGTAATTGTAATACCTAAGTATTTAGTTGAATTTACGGCTTTTAGATTAGACTGGTTTATCGTGTAACCGAAGTTTAACGCGTTCCTTTTAGCACTCATATGGATGACCTCACACTTTTCGTTATTTAAGTTCAACTGCCGCTTTTCGCACCATTCCGGTATTTATTATAAATCATTTTGCAGTTTGTTTTGACCTTCTGATGACTTTATTAGTAGATAAACGACAGCTTCATCTGCAAACAACCGAATACGGTTGCTCAGATTGTCTCCCAAATCGTTTATATAGACGAGGAACAGCAAAGGGCCTATAACACTACCTTGGGGAACGCCAGAAATCACTTCTGTTTTACACGATGACTTTCCGTGAATTACAACGAACTGTGACCTCTCTGACAGGAAATCACAGATCCAGTCACATAACTGAGACGATATTCCATAAGCACGCAATTTCACTACGAGCCGCTTGTGTGGTACAGTGTCAAAAGCCTTCCAGAAATCCAGAAATACGAAATCGATCTGAAATCCCTTGTCAATAGCACTCAGCACTTCATGTGAATAAAGAGCTAGTTGTGTTTCACAAGAATGATGCTTTCTAAACCCATGTTGACTGTGTGTCAATAGACCGTTTTCTTCGAGGTAATTCATTACGTTCGAACACAATGTATGTTCTAAAATCCTGCTGCATATCGACGTTAACGATATGGGCCTGTAATTAAGTGCATTACTCCTACTACCTTTCTTGAATATTGGTGTGACCTGTGCAACTTTCGTCGAGCGAACGTTTGTATATGATTGTTAAGTATGGACCTAATGCATCAGCATACTCCGAAAGGAACTTCTGACTGATATGATGCGGCCCCCCATCAATTCCTATCCTCTGCAAACCTCTTCATTTCGGGGTAGCACTTGCAACGTACGTGCTCATTAATTTGCTTCTCCTACCATTTTCGTCCTGCACAGCTCCCTCTGGTACCACGGAAGTTATTCCTTGCTGTTTCAGCCGATGTCCTACCATCCTGTGCCATCTTTTTGTCAGTTTTCCATTCGTTCCTCCTCTCACCAATTCTGCGGACAATCTTGTCATTCCTTACCTTATCAGTCTACTTAATTTTCAACATTCGTCTCTAGCGCCACTTCTCAAGTACTTCGATTCTCTTCTGTTCGAGTTTCCAGACAGTACATGTTTCACTACCGTACAATGCTACGCTCAAAACGAACATTCTCGGATACTTCTTCCACAAAATAAGGTCTATATGTTCGATACTAGTTAATTTGTTACGGGTAAGAATGGCCTTTTTATCAGTGCTGGTCTGCTTTTGATGTCCTCCTTGCTCCGCCGGTCATGGCTTATTTTGCTGCTCAGGTAGGAGAATGACTTGACTGCATCTACTTCTTGATCACCAATCCAGATGTTTAGTCTCTCGCTGCTCTCATTTCTAGTACTTCTCATTACTTTCGTCTTCCATTTTCACTCTAAATCTACGTTTTGCACTCATTAGACTGTTTTGTACTCATTAGACTTTTTATTCCATTCAGCAGATCCTGTAATTCGTCTTCACTTTCAATAAGGGTAGCAATGTCATCAGTGAATCTTATCATTGACACCCTTTCTACTTGAATTTTCATCCCACTCTTGGACCTTTCTTTTATTTCCATCATTGTTTCTTCGATATGTAGATTGAACAGTAAGGCTGAAAGACTACAGCCCAGTCTCACACACTTTATAATCGGCGCACTTCGTACTTGGTCTTCCATTCTTATTATTCTCTCTTGATTGTGGTACATGTTGTATATTTACCTCCCTATAGCTGCCCCTATTTTTTACAGAATTTCGAACACCTTGCACAATTCTAAATTGACAAACTCTTTTACCAGGGCGACAATCATATGAACGTGTCTTCATTTTTCTTTAGTTTTACTTCCATTATCAACCGCAATGTCAGAGTTGCCTCTCTGGTGACTCTACCTTTGCTGAAGCCAAACTGATCATTATCTAAGACATTCTCAATTCTCTTTTCTGTTCTTCTGTGTGTTATTCTTGTCAGAAACTTGGATGAATGAGCTGCCAAGCTGATTGGGTGATAATTTTGGACTTGTTGACTCTTTCAATCTTTGGAATTGTGTGGATAATGTTCTTAGATGTTGTGTGGCCAGACTCATACTTTCTACACACCATCGTGAATAATCGTTTTATTGCCACTCCCCCCCTCTCCCAACGATATTATAAATTCTGATAGTATATTATTTATCCCATCTGCCTTATTTGATTTTAAGTCTTCCAAAGCTCTTTAAAATTCTGATTCTAACACTGGACCCCCTATCTCTTCTACATTGCAATTAAGAATCCATGTACGGCACGTAGTAAATGTTTGTTGTTGTTGTGGTCTTCAGTCCTGAGACTGGTTTGATGCAGCTCTCCATGCTACTCTACCCTGTGCAAGCGTCTTCATCTCCCAGAAACTACTGCAACCTACATCCTTCTGAATCTGTTTAGCGTATTCATCTCTTTCTCTCCCTCTACGATTTTTACCCTCCACGCTGCCCTCCAATAGTAAATTGGAGATCCCTTGATGCCTCAGAACGTGTCCTACCAACCTACCCCTTCTTCTAGTTGTGCCACAAACTTCTCTTCTCCCCACTCCTATTCAATACCTCCACATTAATTATATGATCTACCCATCTAATCTTCAGCATTCTTCTGTAGCACTACATTTCGAAAGCTTCTATTCTCTTCTTGTCCAAACTAGTTATCGTCCATGTTTCACTTCCATACATGGCTACACTCCATACAAATACTTTCAGAAACGACTTCCTGACACTTAAATCAATACTCGATGTTAACAAATTTCTTTTCTTCAGAAACGCTTTCCTTGCCATTGCCAGAGTACATTTTATATCCTCTCTGCTTCGACCATCATCAGTTATTTTGCTCCCCAAATAGCAAAACTCCTTTACTACTTTAAGTGTCTCATTTCCTAATCTAATTCCCTCAGCATCACCCGACTTAATTCGACTACATTCCATTATCATTGTTTTGCTTTTGTTGATGTTCATCTTATATCCTCCTTTCATGACACTGTCCATTCCGTTCAACTGCTCTTCCAAGTCCTTTGCTGTCTCTGACAGAATTACAATGTCATCGGCGAACCTCAAAGTTTTTATTTCTTTTCCATGAATTTTAATACCTACTCCGAATTTTTCTTTTGATTCCTTCACTGCTTGCTTAATATAGAGATTGAACAACATCGGGGAGAGGCTACAACCCTGTCTCACTCCCTTCCCCACCACTGCTTCCCTTTCATGTCCCTCGATTCTTACAACTGCCGTCTGGTTTCTGTACAAATTGCAAATAGCTTTTCGCTCCCTCTATTTTACCTCTGCCCCCTTCAGAATTTGAAATAGAGTATTCCAGTGAACATTGTCAAAAGCGTTCTCTAAGTCTACAAAAGCCAGAAACGTAGGTTTGCCTTTCCTTAATCTAGCTTCTAAGACAAGACGTAGGGTCAGTATTGCCTCACGTGTTCCAATATTTCTACGGAATCCAAACTGATCTTCCCCGAGGTCAGCTTCTACCAGTTTTTCCATTCGTCTGTAGAGAATACGGGTTAGTATTTTGCATCCGTGCCTTATTAAACTGATTGTTCGGTAATTTTCACATCTGTCAGCACCTGCTTTCTTTGGGATCGGAATTATTATATTCTTCTTGAAGTCTGAGGGTATTTCGCCTGTTTCATACATCATGCTCACCAGATGGTAGAGTTTTGTCAGGACTGGCTCTCCCAAGGCCGTCAGTAGTTCTAATGGAATGTTGTCTACTCCCGGGGCCTTGTTTCGACTCAGGTCATTCAGTGCTCTGTCAAACTCTTCACGCAGTAACATATCTCCCATTTCACCTTCATCTACCTCCTCTTCCATTTCCATAATATTGTCGTCAAGTACATTGCCCTTGTATAGGCCCTCTATATACTCCCTTCACCTTTCTGCTTTCCCTTCTTTGCTTAGAACTGGGTTTCCATCTGAGCTCCTGATATTCATAAAAGTGGTTCTCTTTTCTCCAAAGGTCTCTTTAAGTTTCCTGTAGGCAGTATCTATCTTACCACTAGTGAGATAAGCCTCTACATCCTTACATTTCTCCTCTAGCCATCCCTGCTTAACCATTTTGCACTTCCTGTCGATCTCGTTTTTGAGACGTTTGTATTCCTTTTTGCCTGCTTCATTTACTGCATTTGTATATTTTCTCCTTTCATCAATTAAATGCAGTATTTATTCTGTTACCCAAGGATTTCTACTAGCCCTCGTCTTTTTACCTACTAGGTCCTCTGCTGCCTTCACTACTGCATCTCTCAAAGCTACCCATTCTTCTTCTACTGTATTTCTTTCCCCCATTCCTGTCAGGTGTTCCCTTATGCTCTCCCTGAAACACTGTACAACCTCTGGTTCTCTCAGTTTATCCGGGTCCCATCTCCTTAAATTTCCACCTTTTTGCAGTTTCTTCAGTTTTAATCTACAGTTCAGAGCCAATAGATTGTGATCAGAGTCCACATCTGCCCCTGGAAATGTCTTACAATTTAATATTTGGTTCCTAAATCTCTGTCTTACCATTATGTCATCTACCTGAAACCTGTCAGTATCTCCAGGCTTCTTCTATGTATACAACCTTCTATTATGATTCTTGAACCAAGTGTTAGCTATATTTATCCTCCTCATTATTTTTCGTTCATTTTTAAAGAGCTGGGTGGCCTAGTTGTTAGAAAACTGCACTCGTTTCAGGAGGACAACGGTTCAAATCCAGATTTATATTTCCCGTGATTTGACTAAAACGTTGCAGGCAAATACGGAGGCCGATTTCCTTCTCAATCCTTGGAACAATCGGAGATTTTGCTCCATCTTTAATGACCTAGAGGCGACAGGACGTTAAACCCTAATCTTCCTTCATTCGTTCTTCGTTCTTGTCGTTCGACTCCCGTTTCTTCTTCTATCATGTCATCAGACAAATCGTCTCCCTCATAAATACCTTCAGTGCTTTCTTTCCACCAAACGGCTTTCTCCTCTGCCTGTAACAGTGGTATTCCCACTGCACTCTTACTGTTGCCGCCCTTGATTTTAATTTCCTTATCGTAGTATCTATAGCCTCAGAGAGCTTCAAGCATGTCTCTTCATTCCTTAGTAATTCCGTACCCCACCTCTTTGCCTATGGATTCTTCCTGACTGGTCTCTTAAGCTTCAACCTATTCTTCATCACTACTAAATTGTGATCGGAGTTTGTATCTGCTTCTGGATATGTCTTGCAGTCAAATATCTGATTCCGGAATCTCTCTCTGACTATGATGTAAACTAACTGAAATCTTCTCGCATCTTCCAGCCTTTTCCAAGGATACCACCGCCTCTTGTAATTCTTGAACGTAATATTCTCTATTAGTAGCTGAAATTTGTGGCAGAACTCAGTTTCTCATTCCTAGTACCAAGCCCATGTTCTCCTGTAATCCTTTCTTGTCCTCCTTCGCTCACAACCGCATTCCAGTCCTCCATAACTATTAATGTTCATCTCCATTTACGTACTGAATTACCCGTTCAGTATGCTCAAATACTTTCTCTATCTCTTCATCTTCGGCTTGCGAAGTCGACATGTATACCTGAACTAGCGTTTCCGGTGTTGGTTTTGCTGTCGATTCTGGTGAGAACAGTTGTTCACTGAACTCTTCAACGATGACTCACTCTCTGCCCTACCTTCCTACTCATAACGATTCCTAGTCCCATTACACCATGTTCTGCCGATGTTGATATTTACCCTGTACTCATCTCAGCAGAGATCATTGTCATCTTTGCCTTTCACTTCACTGACCCCTACTACATTCAGATTTTGTAGCTTCCCTACAACGTTCAAAGTTCTGACATTCCCGCCCCTTCTCGTAGAACGTTATCTTTTAGTGGCTTATTCGATCCTTTTCCCATGGTCACCACCTTCTTAGCAGTCCCCCTCCCGAAAATCCAAATGGGTTATTTTTCCGGAACCTTTTTCCATTGGGGAGATCATCATGAGACTTCATCAGTCACAGTTATTATGTGCCTTTAATGCAGTTGTTTTTTCCGTTGCCTTCTCCATCCTCAGGACGTTGATCATTGCCATTTCTTCCGCCTGTAGGAGTAGTTTCCAAGGTCAAGAGAGTGGCATGAATCTCTATCCGTTCCTCCGCCCCCTCTGACAAGGCCGCTGGCTGGATGAGCTGTGACTTCTGATACCGGAAGTCCTCGGCCAACACTGCTGATGATTTTTACTCAAAATTTACGCGGTATCAGAGTTCAAACCCGAGGCCTTGACCACGGGAGAGTGACAGTTGAGTAATGCAGTGGATGTGATGATATTCAGTGAGGAGTGTTGGATAATATAACACCTCAACACACTCTTAGCATCAGCCTTTATCACCGTAGCGACATGTTTAGCTACAACAGAAACAAAAAGCCAACTTTATGTATTGTGCGAGAACCTTCAGTAACAAATGAACAGTTTTACACTCTTTACTAACCATCAAACGTCAGTACAGTTTCACTCGCTGAAATCATAGTATCCTGGAAGAAATTAAGTCCACATAAAAATAATGATGACATTGTAATTCTGTCAGAGACAGCAAAGGACTTGGAAGAGCAGTTGAACGGAATGGATAGTGTCTTGAAAGGAGGATATAAGATGAACATCAACAAAAGCAAAACGAGTATAATGGAATGTAGTCGAATTATGTCGGGTGATGCTGAGGGTATTAGATTAGGAAATGAGACACTTAAAGTAGTAAAGGAGTTTTGCTATTTGGGGAGCAAAGTAACTGATGATGGTCGAAGTAGAGAGGATATAAAATGTACTCTGGCAATGGCAAGGAAAGCGTTTCTGAAGATGAGAAATTTGTTAACATCGAGTATAGATTTAAGTGTCAGGAAGTCGTTTCTGAAAGTATTTGAATGGAGTGTAGCCATGTATGGAAGTGAAACATGGACGATAAATAGTTTAGACAAGAAGAGAATAGAAGCTTTCGAAATGTGGTGCTACAGAAGAATGCTGAAGATTAGATGGGTAGATCACATAACTAATGAGGAGGTGTTGAATAGGATTGGGGAGAAGAGACGTTTGTGGCACGACATGACTAGAAGAAGGGATAGGTTGGTAGGACATACTCTGAGGCATCAAGGGCTCACCAATCTAGTATTGGAGGGCAGCGTGGAGGGTAAAAATCGTAGAGGGAGACCAAGAGATGAATACACCAAGCAGATTCAGAAGGATGTAGGTTGCAGTAGGTACTGGTAGATGAAGACGCTTGCACAGGATAGAGTAGCATGGAGAGCTACATCAAACCAGTCTAAGGACTGAAGACCACAAAAACAACAACAAAAATAAAGGAAGTAGAACGAACTGATACTAGGAGTTCCAGAAAGTACAGAGTCCATCACAGGATGCAATAAGAGAAACTTGATAATAACTTGAGCATTTTAAGAGTTTCTCACAAGACATAGCCCACGGCATCACAGATATGCTATGTTGTCTATCACCTGGAATCGAGCACTGCCGACAAAGTCCCTCAGCATTATAGCATGCTGAGTCAACGAATTTGGCAGAATCCAGCACAATGGAGCAATGTACTGAGAGTCTAGTGACAGTAGGGATAAGAAACCATTGCACCACCGAATCTGGCGGCGTTCTACTCGAGGTAGCTGCCCCAAGAGAACCAACTTCCACCTGCTCTGCGTACGGTTACATCTCCACTTCTGTAATTTCCGGTTACCTGCTTTCAGGCGTTGTGGTTACTGGCATTTATGGCGCACCTGCCAAACCTACTATGTCCACGGCCTATGCCATCGATCCGTCTTCGTCCATTGATGGCAAAGATATAAGATATTCTGTGGCACTTATTTCACCATTTCCTATATATAGGGAGAGGAACAGCTCTGAGTCAGAGACTCGAGTACATATCATCTTTTTCTTCGTCCAGCTGCGCCAGTAATCACCTCACTTAAAAACAATAAACCAGCTGCTTTGGATGATGTCTCATCCCAAATTCTGAAATCTAGACATGCAGACTTATCATCTGCACAAACTATGCGGTACCCGTTAGTAAACATGGCAATTACCAGAAGACTGGGGGCTTTGCATGAATAGTAAACTACCGGTGAAAGAAAATCAACCAACTGGGGAGGCGTTAATAGAGGCATCAACCTTCTCTCAGTGCCAAGCAAACTCTTTTGCTTCGTTCCTCTAAAAATGATACAAGAAGCAGCAGATAGTGGACTACGACAAGAAGAGGATGGCTTTCGAAGTGAGACATCTCATTCTGAACAAAAATTTGCTCTGGGAATGCATAACACTCAGCTACCCACTGCACCTAAACTTTGTTGATTTTAAAACGGCTTTGCAGGTGTATACTGTGAATAACTGCACAAAAATTATGAGCCTTCCTGAATTCTTGACCATCTCACTGATGTTTTCGGAAACCTGTATCCGTACTCGAGTTGTATAGTACTAGAAAATCGTCAGTTAAGGGTGCATTTTGTCACCATTTCTTTTTACACTAGTTATAGATTTCATAATGAGAAAAATTATGGACAACTCCAACTTGGACATAAGTTGGAGTCAACTGTCTACGTTTTCGGATATGTATTTTTATGATGACATTGTTCTTCTGGCGGATCCACTACTAAGTTTACAACCGCTCATCGACAAGTTGGATGCAATGGCCAGTTCTGTATGGCCAAAAAATGTTGGTAAGGTAGAAACAATCTGCATAAAAAGAAGAAATGAATCTACTCATATTACGGTGCAACAGAAGCTACTGCAAGATGTTAACCAATTCCCACACATCAGCAATATTATGTACGATAACAGGGACGTAGATGCAGACATCAGCAACAGAAATAGAAAAAGCTTCTGCCGTCTTTCAAAAGCAAGCCACACAGCAGTTACAGTCTACAAGTAGGACCAGAAAGTTTCGGCTATCATCCTAGCGATGGCCGTTTAAGCAATTCGAAAATATCGATAAAATCAACACCCAAATTCAGTGTTTTTCACCAACGATGCTTGAGACAATTTTGCAGATCAGTTAGTGTGTCCACATTTCAGTTGATAAGTGTTAAGAAAATGTGATCTATGCTGCCTACACAGGAGCGTCGCTGAAAGAAGGGTGAAAATTCCGGAGTATGTTTTATGTCTGGTAGATGGAAGAGTCTCCAAATCAGCACTGTTGTGGAAACCAACAGATGACTACTGGAAACGAAATTTTACAAAGACCTTTAATGCATGTACTGAGAGGAAAATGAAAGCCTGGTAGCTGATCCATTTCAATGGAGGAAATGTGATGCCCGATATGCTACTCAGCATTGGAAAAACTAAGTATAAGTAAGTATAAAGGCTGGTTCGCGCAAGGCCAGCCAGTAATTTAGTCAAGTACCAAGTGATTTAGTAGCTCCAAATGCCAGGTAAACGCAACTAAGCAACTGAGCGTTAGTTGCAGTCAGGTGTCGCCCGTTGCCGAGTGTGTACTGCAGCCTGATTTTCAGCGCAAAGGGAAAGCACGCTACACATCTTGCAGCAATGTATATACTGGAAGAAGTGGGAAAAAAGGTTGAAACTCTGAGGAAGAGGAAGTGGATAGGAAAATGGGTTGGGCGAAAATAATTGCATGGAGCATCCGTTACGTTCCTGAAATAACTCGTACATGAAGGTCCAACAGAATAATTTTCAAAAACGAGAATATCGGAACGTTGCTTTAATTTTCTTCTAGAAAAAGTGCTTGGTAAAATCCATTGCACTGACACTAATCTAAGAGATGCCGTATCCGCAGAAAGTAAGCTGCAAGCAGGGGGTGTTTTGGGACCCTAAGACAACTTTTCGACTATGTAAGCCAAATATTTCTTCATTCCTTCGAGAAGTTTATGATTCTATTTATGCAGTACCGAAGGAATACATCAAGGAAACGACTCAGAAATCGTCAAATGGCTCTAAGCACTGTGGGACTTAACATCTGAGGTCATCAGTCCCCTAGACTTGTTGTTGCGATCTTCAGTCCAGAGACTGGTTTCATGCAGCTCTCCGTGCTACTCTATCCTGTGCAAGCTTCTTCATCTCCCAGTACCTACTGCAACCTAGATCGTTCTGAATCTGTTTAGTGTATTCATCTCTTGGTCTCCCTTTACAATTTTTACTCTCCACGATGCCCTCCAATACTAAATTGGTGATCCCTTGATGCCTCAGAATATGCGTTACCAAGCGATCCTTTCTTCTAGCCAAGTTATGCCACAAATTTCTTCTCTCTCCAATTCTATTCAATACCTCCTCATTAGTTATGTGATCTACCCATCTAATCTTCAGCATCCTTCTGTAGCACCACATTTCGAAAGCTTCTATTCTTTTCTTGTCCAAACTATTTATCGTCCTCGTTTCACTTCCATACATGGCTACACTCCATACAAACACTTTCAGAAACGACTTCCTGACACTTAAATCTAGACTTAGAACTACTTAAACCTAACTAACCTACGGATATCATACATATCCTTGCCCGAGGCAGTATTAGAGCCTGCGACCGTAGCAGCAGAGCTGTTATGGACTGAAGCACCTAGAACCGCTCGGCCACAGCTGTCGGCTGAGAAATCGTCCTATCAGGCTTTATGTATACATTATTGACTCTTCTGGTTCTGAGTTTGGTGTATTCCTATAACATGCGACGCTTTCCCATACGGATGAAGTGAGTGCCTCTCTCATGCTGATTGCACCCTCGGTGGAGTTCTTGCTTTCTTGATTTGGAGCTTGAGGTGAACGCGTACCCATCGAAGTGTGGGTTATGATCTCAATTCTCTTTTGCCGAATTGAGTTTTGTAGTACATGCTGTGGACGAATTCTTTTCGACACAGTTGCATGTGCTCTGGCACCTGCAGAGCCGACAGCAATGGCAATGATTTTAGTCTAAGTGCATGTTGCTGATCCACAAGAAACACACGAATGGAGAGAGAGAGACGGACGATAATCCACGCTGCTTACCACACGAAATTCACACGTGTCCTGTGGCGCGCCAGGTGGGGTGGGGGCAACTAATTATTTGACTGGCTACTATTCAACCTACTGGATCGAGCCGACTAATCCGTTTTACTTACCACCTTCATTAAACAATGTCATTCAGGCACTTGTAGTCACTAAATCACTCACCGCCTGACTAAACTGAACTCGACAGCAACGTCGACAACCGCCCAATAGTACGAACACCGACTTGAGTGGAAAGAACCAAAACAGGTGGCAGCGCTATAAATTCATCATGTGAAATATACCCTGCAAAGTAGTTTTTGCTGCTCCACTCCATCAGACTGAAAGTAGCTAGCAAGCAGTAAACGCGAATAACCACAAAAAAGACACATGTAAACCTACAGACATCATCTTTTGATAAGTAAGGATTGTGTTCGCGCGTCCATCAAGCGAGTAGAGACGGAGAAAAAGAGAGACAGAGAGAGAGAGAGAGAGAGAGAGAGAGAGAGAGAGGGAGAGAGAGTGAAAGGCAGGTGTCGGCACTAAAGTTTCTGTTTAATCTCGGAGCTTTTACGACCCGACACCTGGGACGGGAGACACTCCCTGTAGCCTCACCACTTCCCGTATTAAAAAGCAATGAACGGTACCAGCACGTGATTTACTGTCGACGTAACTCAATTGCCCGTCCGGATTTACGATGAGCATCCGGGCGCGTATTGACTATCGGAGGCAGCCGACGCGCGAGTGCAGCGGTAATTGGCCGACAGCCTGTGGCCGCGGGTCGCAGAGTTGGCCTGCTCCATTACCTGACGAGTTATGACGGACAGCTGGTCCCAGCGCTGATGCGCGGTTATTAACGGTACATTTGCTCACGCACCGTGTCAGGTTCCGCCGTGGAAAGCTATTCCACAGCCCACGTTACGTGATATTAATATTCATCAGAAGCGCTTGCGGTCGGGGAACCAATAACGAACTAACAACGGTAGAATGGGGCGCTTCTAAGCGCGCAGGTTTATCGCGGTCCTAGTTCTCTGCAATTTACGGTGGTGGCACGACCCGAAGACAAGCACTTCGCTCAGATTTGATGTTAGTTCCCGTCTTTCAGTGGTTGACCTAACCTCTCTTCCAGTCGCCCCAAACTAATTTAACGGTGATAAACAATTGCAATGGATAGTCATTACTCAGTAAAATTGACTGGCTGAAGTCCAATAAATTCTGACATTCCTCAGTAACAGAAACTAGACAGGAAAACAATTGACACAACACAAATCTTCACAAGTATTCCCTATTCAGGCACTTTACACACAAAAAAGAACTGCAAACTTATTTGGCAATACGGTTATAAAAATTTCTCTCTCCATAAATCACAAACTTGGCCACCACTTGCTCCACACAGTATACATTACCTCACAACAGAATGCAGTGCGATACACAGGGTGACAAACTGTGGCGTGCACGCACTTTACTCAACATGTAAACGTCACTACAGATATTCGGATTTAGGTTATGACATGTTCGATATGCCTGCCATCATTGGTGATGATGTGGCGCAGACGAATAGACCGAGCGAGGTGGCGCAGTGGTTAGACACTGGACTCGCATTCGGGAGGACGACGGTTCAATCCCGCGTCCGGCCATCCTGATTTCGGTTTTCCGTGATTTCCCTAAATCACTCCAGGCAAATGCCGGGATGGTTCCTCTGAAAGGGCACGGCCGACGTCCTTCCCCATCCTTCCCTAATCCGATGAGACCGATGACCACGCTGTCTGGTCTCCTTCCCCAAACCAACCAACCAACCACCCAGCCAGACGAATAGCGAAATTCCGCATGACCCGCTGAAATGCATCGCAATGTAGATGCTGTCGGTCATCTCCGGAATGGCTGTTTTCAGCTTAGCAATGGATTTGGGGTTATTGCAGTACTCTTTGTCTTTAATGTAGCCCCAGAATCGGAGAATACGGCAGCCAGTCCTGGCCCAAGCCAGAGGCCTCTGCGTACCTCAGAGTCCCAAAGTGCTCTTCAGGAAATGAAACACCCTCCCACTTCGAACAGGTCGAGCTCCGCCTTACATGAAGCAGATCTTGTCGAAATCAGGGTCACTTTGGATTAAGGGTACTAAATCATCACTCAAAACCTTCACGTACCGTTCGGTAATCACCGTACCAGCGAGGGATATCGCACCGATTACTCCGTGACTGGACATTACATACCAAACAGTTACCCATTAAGGGTGAAGAACTTCTCGATCGCGAAATGCAGATTCTCAGTACGCCAAAGGCACCAATTTTGCTTATTGACGAATCCATCCAAATGGAAGTGAGCTTGGTCACTAAACAAGCGATATACACTTCGAAGTCCTGTTCTTGAATTATGTGCACAATAGTTTTGGTGCAACACAACTGCTGTTCCGTGGTCTTGGGGCTTCATGGCTGATGGATTTGGATTTTGCATGGAAAGAGAAGTAGGTCTTCAACAACAATTTTTCACAGTGTCTTCCAGTTGTGTAGCTCGACTGGTCAATTTTCTGGAGCTGGTTTGAAATGTAGCGCTTGTCTTCTCGATGTTTTCAGATGTTTTCACCCTTTTTGGACGAACCGACATTGCCATCTCTGTCAGCACGAACACTACCCGTTCTCTCAAACTTGCGAATCAAATTCTTGATTGGTAGCACACTTGGACCGGTTGTCTTCAGCCTGAAATCGGTCGCAAACTTCCTCTGAGCCGCAGTTGGGCTGTTATTGCTCACATTGCAGGTTTCACAAGAGCTGTACGCTCAGGCACGCTGTACCGTGAGATTTTCAAGTGCAAATGGCTAACGACAACACGGTGCGTACGCATGCGCATACTAATTCCCGTCACGCTCGGCGGCCAACCGTACAGTTTGAAAGTCCTAACGCAAACCGTTCAAAAATTAGGACGATTTTATTTCATGTAGTTCAATAATTGTAACCCCGTATAAATCACTATGCAACAGATCTTTTCAGGCTCAACCACTATGACAGATCACAATAACTAACCATATTCATGTGAATAAACACACTCCAAATGACATCCGCAACAGCCTAATTGTATGCCGTACGTAAAATTAATCGGTCTGTAAAACCAGGAACACTGTAACAAAAGAGAAAATAATCTGGAAACATCTTAAACGAAGAAACCGAGCTTAATAGCCAATGGTTCTTCGGAAATTCCAACAGTTTACTTCTTCCTAAAGAAGCCAGAATTCATAAGCTGCACCATTCTACGAAATACGATCACATATGATATCAGCAGAAAAAGTTCGTTTAGTAAATAAAATCTGTATATAGCTAAATCATCTTATAAATAACATCAGTGTCATTTAGGTATTATTTGATTTGTATAACTGCGAAAATTTTCTGTGACGTTGTTAATACAAAGATGAGTATCTCGTTTTTTTTTAATATGGGTCCACTGCTTCTACATTCTAATGAGATCATATTAGCTTTTAGCTCTTACTGTTTTTATTTTAGTATTGTAACTTGTAATATATCTATGTACTGTTAATATAACTAGCAGAAACCTGTTTTTACAAAACGATATAATCTGATCAAGCACAGGAAGATGAGCCACCAGAGATCGAAATGCGTCATGTGTGTTAACAGAAATCATGACTTGTTACTGAAGACGGTTTGTTTTCTTTCTTATGAAAGAAATAGAGGCAATGCGGCAGCACTGACAAGAACGGATCAAGTTAAATATACGTTTTGCTCCATATTATAGTTGGCTACTTATTTACATTATGGTGTACGTACATAAGAATCTGTAGGCTCATAGAGAGTACCCAAACCACTGACACATCGAGGAAGGAGTGGGGCGACAGCTCACGTTAATTTCGCAGTGAGTGACAACGACGAAATACAAAACTCTTTAAATGTTTTCAGTGTGCTTTTCATTTCCGAACCAACCTTTTGTCCGTGGTGGCATCAACGGCTACGCGCTCGACACATCAGTAGGGAACATCATCCACGTTAAAGAAAGTAGTTCGCACGCCTCAGTGGCAAATCCGCGTCTAGTGAAGCAGGGGATACAACCCGTCGGCTTTGACCAATGACGTCATACATTACTCATAGATAATAATGTCTTCACTTTCAGCCATAGACAGCAAAATAATTCTGTGTTCTGGATAAGCGGTATAATTGTACATGAAAGTAATTGAAAATGATTTTAAAAGAGATCGCTACATACGGTTTAAGATATTCTTCATGTGCAGTTATTTAAATAATTGGTTGTTTGCAATTCATTCGGTACTTAATTTCATTCTTAGTGATATTGAGGTAATATTAGTTTTTTTAAATTTAGGCCATGAGGAAGTATTGAATAGGATTCGCGTGAAGAGAAGTTTGTGGCACAACTTGTCCAGAAGAAGGGATCGGTTGGTAGGACATGTTCTGAGACATCAAGGGATCACCAATTTAGTATTGGAGGGCAGCGTGGAGGGTAAAAATCGTAGAGGGAGACCAATAGATGAATACACTAAGCAGATTCAGAAGGATGTACGTTGCAGTAGGTACTGGGAGATGAAGAAGCTTGCACAGGATAGAGTAGCATGGAGAGCTGCATCAAACCAGTCTCAGGACTGAAGACCACAACAACAACAACAATTTAGGCCAATTTTTAGTATCTCATTTTCGTTTGTAGGTAAGCATTTACCTGTTCCGATGACCCTGGATGATTTGAGAGAGGCTATGGGTGTAGACATGTTGACCACGATTTGTTTTTTACAAATGTGTTGTCTCGTTGCCGAGTATGTTCGATGTCGTGAGTGCAGCGAACATATGCACCTCAGAAGTGTATCTCATCGCGCCAGCCGAAGTGGCCGAGCGGTTCTAGGCGCTTCAGTCCGGAACCGCGCTGCTGCTACGGTCGCAGGTTCGAATGCTGCCACGGGCATGGATGTGTGTGATGTCCTTAGGTTATATTTAAGTAGTTCTAAGTTCTGTTAAGTCCCATAGTGCTCAGAGCCATTTGAACCATCTGTCGTTCGTTGGCCTTCGTTGGCCTATGGTGTACGTGCATTACGGAGAACGACGGAGAGCGATCTCGACAGTCATTGGTCCCCCACACAATGAGCGAAAGGAACAGGAAAGAAAATCGACAACATTGTCGCGATGTGCTCCCCACCGTTCACTTTACAAGTCCTTTCGGGTTATACATGTAGACGTAGGCTGTAGGATTTTGTCGAAGAGAGGATATTTAAGCGAATTTCACGTTTTTCATTGTTGTATTATACGATTACGTATGTTTTCGTGTACTCCAGTACATAACAGATATTTGACAGCTGTCGTTCTTCTTTCATTTCCCAGCACTAGTACCACTATGAATTTTTCGAATCTGTACTAACAATATTAAAGGCGAAACACCCGACACAACTGAAATGTGTATCATGTCCTTCAATTGACCTTTACACTGACACTACCTATTCGAAAAGAACGACATATGTAACATTGATGAGGTTTACTTGTAGATGACAACTAAAGAGCAGGATACAAATGTTGTGTATAGCTATATAGCTCAACTAAGGAATGGGATATTATTGTCACTGCTGTGATCAAAACAATAACTTTCAGTCGATACTATTAGCACCGAAGGCGAAAAAAAAAAGAACTATACCTCATAGTCAAGTAAGGGATAAAAATTGTGTATGTGTCGTCTTATTGCCTCTTCTTGTAGTTCAACTGCGGTACAGGTTGCAAATGTAACGTACGTCCAGTTCCACGTTTTCGTCAGCAGTGTACATATATATAGGTCAACGGAAGTATCGGATACAAATATTATGTACATAGCTCCTTCTGCCATCGGTAGTACTATTATGCACGTAAGAACAGATTATTTGTGGTAGCGGAGGCGAGAGAAACACCACATTTAAAATTTGTATCTCGTGCTTCAGTTGACCTATATACGTATTACAACTGAGTAACAGGACATTAATGCTACCGAAAACGAAAGAAATCGACGTACGTTAAACTTGTATCACGTACTACAGTTAACCAATACAGCTCGAATGAGGTTCGAGATACAACCCATATATACGTGACGTGAGGTATTCTATGCTACCAATATTTCCATCCATTTTTTCTCCTTCATTTTCCACAGAAATAATGAGATACTATCACGCGATATCCTTAACGTGAAAACAGTACTTGCCTTGATATATGTCAACTAAATTTTTCATTTCTCGTATTCCTTTTTTTCTGAACAGTCTTGTCAGCTCTTTCATCTGTGTAATAAATGCTCTCTGGCCAATTCTTACGTCATTGGTCAAAGCCGACGGGGTGTATCCCCTGCTTCACTAGACCCGCAAATCCTAAGTGTTGCTGGAGCTATATCGTGGACAACAGATTGTGTATGCTGTCGCTTCTGCCTGGCAGTATGGTGATGTGTACAAAGAGCACAATTGTAAGGAATGAACGACACAATATGTTACAGGAATGCAATGTTGGAAAAGTTATCCATCTGTAATTACCTCAGGCGTGGTTCCATCGTCGCGGCGGCGTAAGATCAGTACAGTGTGATGCAGTGAGCAGAGCGCCTGAGTGTGGCTGGCGTTATGTTGATAGAAATCGTTTTCATTTTTTAGTCGCTAGTGCTTCGCAGTTGGAAACTGTTGAAAGCACACTGAACTGTAAAGACTTCCATTACGCTGTATCGGGTGCTAGGGTGTACCGTCGACACAGTATATGTATCCATGGTCTGCTTAATATGTGTACCACGTGTCTGTCCCTTTCCTCCACCCACAGACCTGAGCCCATCCGCTATCTCTCTGTACACCCTCTCCTTCCTGCCTCTGTCTGTCTCCCTTATTCTCTCCATCGCATCCCTCATTCCTCTCTGTGACCAACTCATCCTCAGCCATCTCTATCCATTGCCTCCTCCCCACTCTCTCTATCCATGCCCACCTCCTCCCCTCTCTGTCCATCTCCTCTTTCCCCTACCTGTGCCCATCTGCTCCTTCACTCTGACTCTGCCGATTTCCTCCTCCCACCTCTCTCTGACCATCTCCTTCTCCTCCATAGCTCTGATCAGCTCTACCCATTTGTTTCTACAGCCCCTGGAATGCAGTCCAATACTACCTGCATGACACCCTGTCATGCAGGGCAGCCTAGATGTGAAGGAGTTAACAAACAATTTCCACATTCAGCCCCACATCCATGCAATCTTGGTGGTTCTTACCCCACTATATATATATATATATATATATATATATATATATATATATATATATATATGTGTGTGTGTGTGTGTGTGTGTGTGTGTGTTTGTTTGTTTGTTCATTCTACATCATGGCGTAAAACAGTGAATTGATTTGAATCCAATTTGGCGGATATGCTACATATTATCTGGGAAGAAGTACTACTGGGGTAAGAACCACCAAGATTGCATGGATGTGGGGCTGAATATATATATATATATATATATATATATATATATATATATGTGTGTGTGTGTGTGTGTGTGTGTGTGTGTGTGTGGTTCATGGTGTGGGTTCCTGTAGTCATGTCCTAGTTCATGAACCACAGGCAACGTATGAGTGGCCACGTAAGTGGTCCCGACAGTCGGGATACCAGTTACTTTGGAATAAGGCTGGGCATCTCGGACACATTCTTAGTCGTGGTCACCTTTGTGCTCATATGGCTAAGACTACCAAATCCACCGGTTAGTCCCTCAGCCGTTAAGGGTAAAACCCAATGGGACTCGGGGCAAGTAAGGCTAGCAACCTTCTTCCCTGGTACTTTAAATATGATACTGGCAACAATCAGAGCAAAATGCCTCGGACCTTTGGAGGTGACGGAGTCCCACCTCTAACTGACAAACCAGGGACTGCTAAGATACGACTTGGCAAACAAATGGTAATGAGATGGGGAGCTATTAATATCAATGGGGGCTACTCTGGGAAGAAGGTAGTGCTGGCAGAGGCTGCAAGTAAGATGGGGCTGGACGTTTTAGCTGTTAGCGACATTCGGGTAAGGGGTGAGAAAGAAGAGGAAGTGGGAGAATACAAGGTCCACCTGTCAGGAGTCAAAGCAGGAATAGCACAATGGGGTGTAGGGCTTTACATCAGGAAAGAAATGGAACCCAGCGTAGTTGCAATAAGGTATGTAAATGAACGACTGATGTGGATAGATTTGACAGTGTCTAGCAAGAAAATTAGGATTGTGTCAGTATATTCGCATTGTGAAGGGACAGATCAAGATAAGATGGATAGTTTTTATGAGGCACTCAGTGATGTAGTTGTTAGAGTAAAGGACAAGGACAGTGTTCTGCTCATGGGTGATTTTAACGCCAGGATTGGAAATCGAACAGAAGGGTATGAAAAGGTTATGGGTAAATTTGGAGAGGATATGAAGGCCAACAGGAACGGGAAACAACTCTTGGATTTCTGTGCCAGTACGGGCTTAGTAATCACAAACTCCTTTTTTAAACATAAGAACATTCACCGGTATACTTGGGAAGGCAGGGGAACCAGATCTGTCATTGACTATATAATAACAGATCAGGAATTCAGGAAGGCTGTGAGCGACACACGTGTATTCAGGGGATTCTTTGATGACACTGATCATTATTTAATCTGCAGTGAAATTGGGATTGTGAGGCCGAAAGTGCAGGATGTCAGGTCCATATGTAGGAGGATAAGAGTGGAGAAACTTCAAGATAAGGAAATCAGGCACAAGTACATAACAGCGATCTCAGAAAGGTACCAGTTAGTTGAATGTAGTCAATTACAGTCATTGGAAAAGGAATGGACAAGGTACAGGGACACAGTACTAGAAGTGGCTAAAGAATGTCTTGGAACAGTAGTGTGTAAAAGTAGGATGAAGCAAACAGCTTGGTGGAATGACACAGTCAAGGCAGCCTGTAAAAGGAAAAAGAAGGCGTATCAAAAATGGCTACATACCAGAACCCAGGTAGACAGAGAAAGTTATGTTGAAGAAAGAAACGAAGCCAAGCAGATAATTGCAGCATCCAAGAAGAAGTCGTGGGAAGACTTTGGAAACAGGTTGGAGACTATGGGTCAAGCTGCTGGAAAACCATTCTGGAGTGTAATTAGCAGTCTTCGATAGGGAGGTGAGAAGGAAATGACAAGTATTTTGGACAGGTCAGGAAAACTGCTGGTGAATCCTGTGGATGCCTTGGGCAGATGGAGGGAATATTTTGAAAAGTTGCTCAATGTAGGTGAAAATGCGATCAGTAATGTTTCAGATTTCGAGGTAGAATGGGATAGGAATGATGATGGAAATAGGATCACATTTGAGGAAGTGGAAAAAATGGTCAATAGATTGCAGTGCAATAAAGCGGCTGGGGTGGATGAAATTAAGTCGGAACTCATCAAATACAGTGGAATGTCAGGTCTTAAATGGCTACACAGGATAACTGAAATGGCCGGGGAGTCGGGACAGGTTCCATCAGACTGGACAAAAGCAGTAATCACACCAATCTTTAAACATGGTAACAGAAAAGATTGTAACAACTACAGACGTATCTCTTCAATCAGCGTTGTGGGTAAAATTTTCTCAGGTATTGTTGAAAGGAAAGTGCGAGTATTAGTTGAGGACCAATTGGATGAAAATCAGTGTGGGTTTAGGCCTCTTAGAGGTTGTCAGGACCAGATCTTTAGCTTACGGCAAATAATGGAGAAGTGTTATGAGTGGAACAGGAAATTGTATCTATGCTTTATAGATCTAGAAAAGGCATATGACCGGGTTCCTAGGAGGAAGTTATTGTCTGTTCTACAAGATTATGGAATAGGAGGCACACTTTTGCAAGCAATTAAAGGTCTTTACATGAATAGTCAGGCAGCAGTTAGAGTTAACGGTAAATTGAGTTCATGGTTCAGAGTAGTTTCAGGGGTAAGACAAGGCTGCAACCTGTCTCCACTGTTGTTCATATTATTTATGGATCATATGTTGAAAACAATAGACTGGCTGGGTGAGATTAAGATATGTGAACACAAAATAAGCAGTCTTGCATATGCGGATGACTTAGTTGTGATGGCAGATTCGATTGAAAGTTTGCAAAGTAATATTTCAGAGCTAGATCAGAAATGTAAGGACTATGGTATGAAGATTAGCATCTCCAAAACGAAAGTAATGTCAGTGGGAAAGAAATATAAACGGATTGAGTGCCAAATAGGAGGAACAAAGTTAGAACAGGTGGACAGTTTCAAGTACTTAGGATGCATATTCTCACAGGATGGCAACACAGTGAAAGAACTGGAAGCGAGGTGTAGCAAAGCTAATGCAGTGAGCGCTCAGCTACGATCTACTCTCTTCTGCAAGAAGGAAGTCAGTACCAAGACTAAGTTATCTGTGCACCGTTCAATCTTTCGACCAACTTTGTTGTTCAGGAGCAAAAGCTGGGGGGATTCAGGTTACCTTATCAACAAGGTTGAGGTTACGGATATGAAAGTAGCTAGAATGATTGCAGGTACTAGTAGATGGGAACAATGGCAGGAGGGTGTCCACAATGAGGAAATCAAAGAAAAACTGGGAATGAACTCTATAGATGTAGCAGTCAGGGCGAACAGGCTTAGATGGTGGGGTCATGTTACACGCATGGGAGAAGCAAGGTTACCCAAGAGACTCATGGATTCAGCAGTAGAGGGTAGGAGGAGTCGGGGCAGACCGAGGAGAAGGTACCTGGATTCGGTTAAAAATGATTTTGAAGTAATCGGTTTAACATCAGAAGAGGCACCAATGTTAGCATTGAATAGGGGATCATGGAGGAACTGTATAAGGGGGGCTATGCTCCAGACTGAACACTGAAAGGCATAATCAGTCTTAAATGATGATGATGATATATATATATATATATATACATCGATTTCAATACATGTACTAGTCATTTGCCTGTCTATATGTTCAACTTGTTTGAAGGTATATCCTCCACATTATGGAAAATAGCGCACACCCATGTCTCAGTGTAAAGTGTCTCTGGAGCTGTGTTGATGGCCAGCAGTTTGTGTATGTTGTCACTTGTGTTTGGCAATGCAGTGATGTGTGCAATGTGCACTGCTGTGAGGAACTCACGACATTTTCGTTGATACAGCAATGTTATGTTGGAACAAATAAGCAAAACTTATCTATTTGTTATTACTTTAGCCACATTACTATTGACATGGCACAAAAAATAAATATGGAGTGATGCAGAGTGCAGAGCAGCACTGCCTGATGCACTTGGCTAACAACATGAGGTGTGACGAATTTGTGCATGTCTCTATGGAAACATGATGTGCGTTTCTATGGAAATATTTCAGATCGACTATTGGAGTGCATTGTTTCCATAGCTCATTTAATATGAGTACCACATGTCTGTCCATCTCCTACTCTGTGTCTTTGACCATCTGTCCTTCCCACTATGTCCATCTCCCCACACTGTCTGGTAGTCTCCTCCTCCACTGTCTCTGAGAGGAAATCCCCCTTTTGTAGGGCAAGAATTTCAATGCAGACAGGCTGAGACATCAGGAAAGATCCTACAAAATCTTATGTTAACTATTTCTATGACACTTCACGATTTTTGTGAGATGCTGATATGTGATGGATGGGCTCTGCTATCAGGAGCATCAGGAAGAATGCATTCGGCGTTATTTTGGACTGTTTTCGATAACAGTTTCTGAAAGCATTGCAGAAGATCTTTATAGAGCGCCCTGAGGGAGGGCTTTTCCGTTATTTACATAGGCATGAGACATAAGTATAACACTGACAACCTTTTAGCTGCAGCTGCACGGATGAGTCACTAAGCAGAAATCTCTCTCTCGGCAATTAGGCCTGCACTGGACCAGCAAGTATGCGTTCCGCCTGGGTAAGCGGCCAGAAGCGTCTTGCACGTTCAATTAGGATCGCTAGGGAGAATGCACCATGTGCTACTCTGGGAAGTATTGCAACAGATTTCTATAGCGCATTTAGAGGGGAGACTTTTATTGGCTGGCCGGAGTGGCTGAGCGGTTCTAGGCGCTTCAGTCTGGAACCGCCCGACCGCTACGGTCGCAGGTTCGAATCCTGCCTCGGGCATGGATGTGTGTGATGTCTTTAGGTTAGTTAGGTTTAAGTAGTTCTAAGTTCTAGGGGACTGATGACCTCAGCTGTTAAGTCCCATAGTGCTCAGAGCCATCTGATCAACTTGACTCTTATTTACATAGACATGTGACGTCAGTATAACATTCGAAGGATCCTGACTATATAACGAAAATAGACGCGACTTTCACCTGCTGGCTGTAGGCAGCAGCGGGCTGAGAGCAGTAGCTCGCGCCCCTGCGTTCGCCTCTCCGGCTTTGGCTACTGTCCGGAGTCGGGGGCGTCGGTCGATGGACGCGTTGGAACATTTGTTGGGTACAGTTCGCTGATATGTCGCGGGTAGCGATAGTTGTAAAGCGTTTTTTGTATCCACTGAGTGTTCGTGCACTCCATTATTTTCGGCTGTTTAAGCGTTGTGAGCGTGTATGCAGAGCCTTTTAATACATTTTTTTGACAATTTACGAGCTGTTCTCACCTCTGCCCATCAGTGTACTGCATTATTTCGGTTACTCAGGCGTAGTTTGTAGGTCTGTAGGCTGTGTATTGTGACCCCAAGCACGACAGAGCGAGTGTTTTGTGTCAGTGTAATAAATAAACTACTTGAAATCCATCCCTCAATACATTGTTCCGAAATAAATATGGTATTCTCCTTCCCATCCAGCAGCCCAGAAGCGGCTGAGTCGTTTTCCCGACATTTTTCCCCAGACCGCCATGGAATGAAAGCGCCCTCAGCTGGCAGTACTGCATACTAGGTCAATTGGACTCATGGAGAACACAATGGATGCAGTTATTGCCTCAAATAGTTTAAATAAAGACAGCATGAAAAATAAAGACTTACATCCATCATATCTAGCACAGACTGAGTCATTTTCCCGCCAATTCCGAGGAAGAGGTGGCGGTTAGATGACTTAGAGGAGATAGCCCAAGTGACCTATTCCCCCCTCCCCTTTTCTTAGGTTAGTGGACGTGGCCCATGTGACCTTTTCTCCACCAAAATTTGAATTTCCCACCTTTTCTGGGGGAGGGAGGAGGGGAGGGGGTTTGATTAGTTGAAGTAGCCCAGTTGACCTGTTTGAAAGCCAAAATTTGAACTTACCACCATGACATCATTGCAATGTTGCCATATCTATCGCTGCTATCTTGCATCCACCATCTTGGATAAATTTGGCAACAATGCGAAGTGGGGCCATACATAGGTTGCCCCACTACTCATAATGACTGGTCCAACGTAATGTGGGGTCACGTACTCTTCTCAGATGAATGTGGATTCATTCTGGATAGTAATTCTGGATGTAGGTGGGAACCACATATCAGTGACATTGTTGTGCATGATCGTTTTGGTGGTCCAAGTATTATATTGCGTAATGTGTGAAGACAGTGTTGCAAGGACGTATTGACCTCCAAATTTTGGACCACGACACAACCACCGGCAATGTTATTGTGACGCTGCACTCCATCCCCGTATGCATTTTTCAGGGATGCTTTTGACCCTGACTTCACTTTCAGGGTTTTGTACCTCAATCAGCAGAAACAGAATCCTTATAGGATCAGTTTGTTGTTCATCTGTGTGTCCACTATTAAGACCACTTTTTCTCAGGGACACGTGAGGTATCGAGTTGAAATTTATGTCAAATACCAAGGTGTACTGTGCCGGCCGAAGTGGCCGTGCGGTTAAAGGCGCTGCAGTCTGGAACCGCAAGACCGCTGCGGTCGCAGGTTCGAATCCTGCCTCGGGCATGGCTGTTTGTGATGTCTTTAGGTTAGTTAGGTATAACTAGTTCTAAGTTCTAGGGGACTAATGACCTCAGCAGTTGAGTCCCATAGTGCTCAGAGCCATTTGAACCATTTTTGAACCAAGGTGTACTGTGTCTTCCGGTCTAAAAATGTAAGTTTCTATGTCAATTGCGAACAAAATACACGGCTATTTATGTCACACACACAGTTTTTAAAGATCTCTCAGAGCGCTAGTCCTACTTGCACTTGTTCCATTTTTTTATGGATGAGACTGTGCGGCCACGTCGAACAGAGCAGATGAACACTTGAAGCGAGAGGATATTTGACGAATGAATTAGCCTGCATGTTGCCTCAACATTAAATACTGTCAATCATGTGTATGAGGCGCTGACGAGAAGTATTTTTGCACATCTGCGTGCACCAATGACCATCCAGCAGGAGTGAAACACGCTGGTGGAGGAGTAGTACGCTCTACATCCCTTGTGGCCAGCATGGGAGCTCGTTGCAGGGCACGCATTTCCTTCCATTGTGATCACTCATCCTATTAAGAACAATGTCCTGCCTTTTGTAATGTCCATGGGACAAATCACGGTGAGATTAGTGTAACCATTGTCTTTGTCTCAAAGCGTCTTTTCTGTTTGTCTCACTGCGTATTTTTTTTTCCTTTTTTTTTTTTTTTTTTTTTTTGAGGACTTCCTGTGCTACACTGTAGCCATTCCTTTTACGTACGATCCAAGTTTCATCGATCTATGTTACTTGGCAGTAACAGGCCATGCTAAATTTACTTTTATTCTCAGGGTTTGCACATTGGTGTAGGTTGCACATCAGTCGTAGCCGATATGAATCTTCTTAACAAAATTTTCTGGTTATATTGCTGAGTGAAACTGAACGTACTGTCTCTTTACCATTCTTTATCATTTCATATCTGACCTAAGTAATCTGCCCTGACAGAACTCAAATTCTCCTATTCATTAATTACTCACAATATTCAAGGAAAATGTGATCTGACTGCTTTCAAATTAACTCAAAAGAATTGCCCTGAATTAGTAGAAATCCTGACAATAACCTATGCATTTCATAAGTCACTTCCCTCGAAAAAATATTCATACCCGAACTACAGAAATGCCGCAAGCACCAATACAGTCAGCTAAATAAAAGATTCTAACTACTGAAGGCTCTAACTACTGATAGTCTTGTGGTTAGCAAAGGAAAGATTTTGTTGCAAAGCAGACAATGTATTTTTACCATACTAATATGATATCGAGTTCAAAACAAATGTATAACAGTCATGGTCGGCAAAAGACGAATTTTGGGGGCTAGTGCTATTTTTTCTTAAAAAGTTTTCTAGATCTTCTAATTACAGGTCATTCACCTAAAGCCATCTGCGATAGCAACATTTTACATACCGAAAATAAATAGCGTAGACTAGGTATTCTAGAAGAATTAGAGATTTTCAAGCATTTTGTTCGAAGCTTTATCCTTAACGAACAGCTACAGCTACGCAACAAAAAATTTTTCAACGGTATAAAGCCGTTACTCGATATCTGACTTCCGGTCTCCTTGTGCATATTGCCGAAATGTTCTTTTCCTTCCAAAATTGTCAAATGTTTCTTGGCTGCATTTCACGTCAATATCGCTGTCTACAAGTTGTCATTCAGTCCTATCTACATTTTCATAATAATAGTTTCATGTTTTACCTTACTGTTATAAGCTTTGATGTAGATAAAATGTTATGTTGTATGCTACTATGAAACAAACATTACTTTCCATTATGTACCATATACTGTTCATTTATAATCATTTCTGCTATATTTCAATGTGAACTAGCCTAAATGTATCTACGGCTACTAGATGGCGCGCTCGTTGCAGTGCCATGTTCACCTGGCCGCGTTTGTTTACGCGGGCACCTCAGTCCGTTTCGCAACCTACACCACGCAAGTAACGAGCAGCCCTTAATGGTTCGCCATCACAGTTTTCTTTATCTTAAAAATCTTGGTGACTAATGCTCTTTTGTCATATTTATTATTTTATAAATGACATATAAGTACTGCCAGTCTTTCACGACGATTCCGTACTTATAGTCTATTTTTAGTCATAATTCTGTGACCGTGTTATAGAATATAGCCCATTCTTTGTTTTAAATTCGCGAGGAAGACACTCCTTGCAGTGTCGAAACCAGGTTAATTTGTTAAAAATAGTGACCGAGGGCTTATTGTCTTTCAATTGATTTCTGCTGTTATTTCACGCAGTGTTGATTGTTTTTTAGCACTACACAAATGCCGCTGCCCTCGGTCGTTAAGTGAAAGCAGTCGGCCACTGCGATGTCCGTTGTGAGAGATAATGCAAGAAATTTAATGTTCTCGGCACGCACTTATCTCGGAATATTGAATTCTCTAAACATATCTGGAATGGAATGTCCCATGCGCCTGTCTCCGACTACCATTCCGGTTCAAAGTTAGCTAATTCACGTCATGTGGTATTAATCCCGTAGGGAAACTCATCGCTTGAATTACCTAAGTACAAATGATAGCTCAACCAATGGACTGCCCTTTTATACGTTGTGTCAGCGTACCGCCGTGCACATCGCTAACCATGTACACTACTGGCCATTAAAACTGCTACACCAAGAAGAAATGCAAATGATAACGGGTATTGATTAGACAAATATGTTATACTAGAACTGACATGTGATTACATTTTCACGCAACTTGGGTGCGTAGATACTGAGAAATCAGTACCCAGAACAACCACCTCTAGCCGTAATAACGGCCTTGATACGCCTGGGCATTGAGTCAAACAGAACTTGGATGGCTTGTACAGATACAGCTGCCCTTGCAGTTTCAACAAGATACCACAGTTCATCAAGAGTAGTGACTGGCGTATTGTGACGAGCCAGTTGCTCGGCCATCATTGACCAGACATTTTCAATTGGTGAGAGATCTGGAGAACCTGCTGGCCACGGCAGCACTCGAACATTTTCTGTATCCAGAAAGGCCCGTACAGGACCTGCAACATGCGGTCGTGCATTATCCTGCTGAAATGTAGGGTTTCGCATAATGTAGAATGAAGGGTAGAGCCACGGGTCGTAACCCATCTGAAATGTAACGTCCACTGTTCAAAGTGCCGTCAGTGTGAACAAGAGGTGACCGAGACGTGTAACCAATGCCACCCCATACCATCACGCAGGGTGATGCGCCGGTATGGCGATGACGAATACACGCTTCCAATGCGCGTTCACCGCGATGACGCCAAACACGGATGTGACCATTGTGAGGCTGTAAGCAGAACCTGGATTCATCCGAAAAAATAACGTTTTGCCATTCGTGCACCCAGGTTCGTCGTTGAGTACACCATAGCGGGTGGCACTGTCTGTAATGCAGCGTCAAGGGTAGCCGCAACCAAGTCTTGCAAACGTCCCCATCTGTTGACTGAGGAATCGAGACGTGGCTGCACGATCCGTTACAGCCATGCGGATAAGATGCCTGTCATCTCGACTGCTAGTGATACGAGGCCGTTGGGATCCAGCACTACGTTCCGTATTACCCTTCTGAACTCACCGATTCCATATTCTGCTGACAGTCATTGGATCTCGACCAACGCGAGCAGCAATGTCGCGATACGATAAACCGCAATCGCGATGGGCTACAATCCGACTTTTAGCATGTCGGTACGCATTTCTCCCCCTTACACGAGGGATCAGAACACCGTTTCTCCAGGCGACGCCGGTCAAGTGCTGTTTGTCTATGAGAAATCGGTTGGAAACTTTCCTTATGTCAGCACGTTGTAGGTGTCGCCACCCGCGCCAACCTTGTGTGAATGCTGTGAAAACCTAATCATTTGCATATCACAGCATCTTCTTCCTATCGGTTAAATTTCGCGTCTGTAGCACGTCATCTTCGTGGTGTAGCAATTTTAATGGCCAGTAGCGTATATAGGTCGATACTCGCATTCTGACATAGTTGTCCTGACACGACCGTCGACCTGGTGTAACAAGAAACGTGATTCATCCGACGAGGTGACCAATTTCTAATGATCCACGGTCCAGTCTCGCTGACCCCGCCGATGTGACAACACGGGAAGCCGTGTAGCGCGTCCGCTGAGGAGACCCACGTCCAGCCATGTGTGCTGGATGGTGTATTCCGAATCACCGTCGTCTGTACGAGGATTTTATTTTCTCATCAGACCTGCCTCAGAGCGCGAAAGCCAACGACTTTTACATTGTATCACGAGGCGTGGATGTTCAATACTGTAGCTTTCTAGTGTTATCAGCGTCCTTCCACAACTTTCCAAAGATGCTCATGACAGCAGCAAGCGAACAGCGGACAATCTTCACAGTTTCCGAGACGCTTGTTCCAAGTCGCCATACCACAGCAAGCAGCTCTTCATCGAGGTCGCTTATGGCAGTTGATTTCCCCATTTGTGGGCCGTATCGTTGCTAGAATTATTCCGCGCTCGTCTTTGCTCCGCTGAAATACTTCCCTTTGATGATCATGTGCACACAGCGCTACCAGGCGGCATTCATCTCTCTGCGCACAGTGGTCATCGCTATACCACGGCGAACAGATTTCATGATTTCTAAGACTTTAGATGATTTTATCAAACAATTACAACTTAGTTACGATGATGTAAATGATGCTATACTGTAGTGGTGGTACTGAACGTGCATGAAAATCATCACGTTCATGACGAGTAAGATAATGGCCCCCCTTGGAACAGCATGAAGCAACTAACAGTCATTGAGCAGAAGGATGGCTAAGGAACGAAAAACGGAAGGATATATGAGGTGGTTCGTAGTGTCTTGGTCGAAGTTCCGGCGGGAGTGCAGTGGACAGGGTACGGAAGTGCATGGAGAGTGGTATACTGGTATTATGGTGCAGTAGGGTCCCAGGACCGGTGATTATTTTATAGGATACTGGGTGCCAGCACTAGATTTTCTGATTAATATATTGGGTCGCATAGTATTACGATAAGCGGTGCATGCGTCGTAGGGATAAAAGTGCTGGTAAATCATCGATGATAATTTCCATTTTACTGCCAACGGCTAAACGTACATGGCCAGTAACAATCGACAACAAACATCAATGTAAAGTGATGAATTTATATAATTGCGCAAAAGGCAACACACAATTATATGTAATATAAATTTTCTTAATTAATAAATGCAGTAAAAATTAACTTCACACACTCCACAACTTTCTATACGTTTGCTATAAAAATAACATTCTTAGAGTCCTTTGCTCTTCAGCTTGCTGTGTTGTTGATAGAGAGAATATTCTTCTACAAGCTGACGATTTTACAATGCAGCTCAAATACGTTACTACTTTTTTTTCGTAGCTTTGGATAAGTATTACCGATGATTCCATACTTATACCATTTGTAAGAACTAAAGGGCGATGTAACTGGGACACGATGATAGCTCTGTTTCTGTTTCAGTTTGCTAATTGTTCTATTTTATGCTATTTTATAATGTTCAATTCATAAATTGATGCGGCTCTTCCCTGATGATTTTAACCACCTTCGAACAACATATATCATGTTGAAAGTGTATATTCTTGAATACAGAATCGATGGGTGTTCGTACGCCTAAAAGTTAAAATGTTCAGTTGACAGTAAACGATTATTGGTATCTGTTGTGATAACTCCTCAGATTCGTTTCGGTAGTCTGTGCTGGTTGCATGCCCAACGTTTTTATTTTTGGCATAATAGTTACTAGGATTACTTTACTGTTTTCGATGCACTTACTATCCACACAGAATGTCACAAATGATTTACGATGTTAGCTGCTGTTAGCTTAGAACGTACACTAGGATGGCAATTATTGACATCATTAACCACTGGACGAAGCAGCAAAAATTTTCATTCGTATAGATCGTTCAGTTAATGACTACTTAGTAAATTTACCTTTGCTAAAAACTGATAGAGAACCCCAAAAAATTCTGGTCCCACGTAAAGTCTCTAAAAGGAACGAAGACTCCCATCAAATCACTCGGTGACATGTCTGGTTTGCCAGTAGAAGGTAGCAAAAGCGAGGCCGAAGTTTTGAATTCCACGATTAAGAAATAGTTTACGCAGGAGAGTCGTACAAACGTGTCGTAGTTTGGCCATCGCACAGTGTCCCGTGTGGATGACATAGTAATAAGCATCCGTGACGTAGAGAGTAAACTGTAAGAGTCGAAAACAAATAAGTCGCCAGATCCGGATAGAATCCCAGTTCGGTTTCAAAAAAATGGCTCTGAGCACTATGGGACTCAACTGCTGAGGTCATAAGTCCCCTAGAACTTAGAACTACTTAAACCTAACTAACCTAAGGACAACACACACATCCATGCCCGAGGCAGGATTCGAACCTGCGACCGTAGCGGTCGCGCGGTTCCAGACTGTAGCGCCAGAACCGCTCGGCCACCAGAGGCCGGCGGCAAAATTACAGACCAGTATCGTTAATATTGGTTTGCTGCAGAATTCTAGAGTATTTTCTGAGTTCGAACACAACAAATTTTCTAGAGACCAAAAACTCAGCACACTGGACTCGCAATCGGGAGGACGACGGTTCAATTCCGCGTCCGACCATCCTGATTTAGGTTCCGTGATTTCCCTAAATCGCTCCAGGCAAATGCCGGGATGGTTCCATTGAAAGGGCACGGCCGACTTCCTTCCCCGTCCTTCCCTAATCCGATGAGACCGATGACCTCGCTGTCTGGCCTCCTCACTCAAACAACCTAACCCAAAAAGCTCATGTTCACGAATCAGCACGGCTTCGTAACACGTCGCTCGTGCGAGACCCAGTTTGCTTTTTTCCACATTTTATTGCAGATCTGAAGATGAGCGTTGCTGGTTGAAACCAGTAATCTAAGGACCTAACAGTTTTGTGTTCACAGACAGAAACACTTTTCTGTCCACGACCATGTCACAGATTGTTGTGAACTTTCGTTTTTGAAAATTTTTTATAATTGTCCCGGAAGGTATTGGTACTATTTCCTTCATCTTTAGCTAGGGAGGGTCACATCATGAACACTGTTTATGAACATGTTATCAATTGTGAACAGCTGTCTAAATGTACTTGAGTTTGAAAATTCACTATTGGAACCAGATTGTATCAGTCAATGTTTACAAGCCCATCTTTTCTGGCTGAATATTGTACAATATCAACACTACAATCCCACAAAGTATTAAAATATTTTTCCTTGGATGGCAAGTAGGCCAAGAATGGATCTCAATTTCTCATAAAAGGCTGTAAATTTGCCATTGGTTTTTTCCTCACTCTGTCTGCGAGTGGAAAAGCAAAAGAAACGGCTAATTGCGGTGAAAGGTGCCCTCCGCCACGCGCCCGACGGTTGCTTTCGGACTATGTATGTAGATGTAGATTTTGTTTGAAGTGTGATTCTTTGCATTGTTCATCACATACTACTACGCTTTGAATACACGAAATTACAGTCCTTTTCATCAATTAAGGCAGTTTCTCAGTCTTTTCAATAAATTTCTTTTTACCGCGTTCATTAGCACTCTGTCTTCCAAATTCTATCTCTTTTCCTTTAACCATTGCAACGATGTCGGTAAAGATTCGTTTAACTGACGATAAAATTATTAACTTTGTTAGTAATTTACGTGGTTTTGTTGGCAACATCGATGTTTGGTATTTCGACTTTTACGTTAATGAGGCAAAGACTAGAGTATCGATACCGAAACACCGAAGTTTAAACTCCAGTCACCAGCAATTTGTGAAAAACGTCGGACATCGAACCTGCCCGTAATGCATTGCGCGCAACTTCCCAAGACCAGGAGGTGACTGATACACCAGATAGTGAAAGTATGATTTTTTAGGCAGTTTCCCCCTTTGGTTTAGGCAAATTATTGACTGGTCCTCACTTTTCGTCTCAGAAAAAAACAAACAGTTAAAATACGATAAGCCACAGAACAGCGTTTACATAAGCGCAAAGGAATTACACACACTGGGTAAGAGTCAGCATTGATTTAAATCAATGAGAAGAGTTGAAAATTTGTAATGGACTGGGATTCGAACGCGGGTCTGCAATTCCACGGACTACCTTAATACAATTCCCGTCATACTCAAATTCTCAACTTACCCACACACCACTGATATAGTGTCCCTTGTCTATTCTCCTCATTACTGGCGGCATTTCGCGGAAATCTGGAAGAGTTCCAGACCGGTGTGCATCCGCACTGAAGAGGTCATTGTCCGTCTCCCTTGTCTGTCCGAAAGAACATGTACACACGTAAGTGCCAAAGAAACTGGTATAGGAATGCGTATTCAAATACAGAGATATATAAACAGGCAGGATACGGCACTGCGGTCGACAACGCCTATATAAGACAACAAGTGTCTGAAGCAGTTGTTAGATCGGTTACTGGCAGGTTATCAAGATTTAAGTGAGTTTGAACGTGGTGTTACAGTCGGCGCACGACCCATGGGACACAACATCTCCGAGGTAGCGATGAAGTAGGGATTTTCCCGTACGACCATTTCACGAGTGTACAGTGAATATCAGGAATCCGGTAAAACATAAAATCTCCGACATAACTGCAGCCGGAGAAAGATCCTGCAAGAATGGGACCAACTACGAGAGAAGAGAATTGTTCAGCGCGACAGAAGGCCAACCCTTCCGCAAATTGCTGCAGATTTCAATGTTGGGCCATTAACAAGTTCAAATGGGGTTCAAATGGCTCTGAGTACTATGGGACTTAACATCTGAGGTCATCAGTCCCCTAGAACGTAGAACTACTTAAGCCTAACTAACCTACACATCCATGCCCGAGGCAGGATTCGAACCTGCGACCGTAGCAGTCGAGCGGTTCCGGATTGAAGCGCCTAGAACCGCACGGCCACTCCGGCCGGCCATCAACAAGTGTCAGGGTGCGAACCATTCAACGACACATCATCGATATAGGCTTTCGGAGCGGAAGGAGACAACCTCATGAATCCATGGACCCTGCATGTCAGCAGGGGACTGTTAAGGCTGATGGAGGCTCTGTAATGGTGTGGGGCTTCTACAGGTGGCGTGGTATGTGACCCCAGGTACACACGACACGACTCTGACAGGTGACACGTATGTAAGGATCCTGTCTGATCACCTGCATCCATTAGTGTCCACTGTGCTTTCCGGCGGACTTGGGCAATCCAGCATAATAATGTGACAACCGACACATCCGGAATTGCTACAGAGTGGCTCCAGGAACACTCTTCTGAGTTTAAACACTTCCGCTGGCCGCCAAACTCCGAAGACATTAACATTATTCAGGGTATCTGGGATGGCTTGCAACGTGCTGGTCAAAAGAGATCTACACCCGGTCGTACTCGCACTTACTGGTTTATGGACAGCCTTGCAGGATTCAGAGCGTGAGTTCCATCCCACATGTCCAGTCCACGCCACGTCGTGTTGCGGCACTTCTGTGTGCTCACGTTGGCCCTACACGATATTAGGCAGGTGTACCAGTTTCTTTGAGTCTTCAGAGTATGCAGGGGGTTACAAAAAGGTACGGCCAAACTTTCAGGAACCACTCCTCACACACAAATAAAGAAAAGATGTTATGTGGACATGTGTCCGGAAACGCTTAATTTCCTTGTTAGAGCTCATTTTAGTTACGTCAGTATGTACTGTACTTCCTCGATTCACCACCAGTTGGCCCAATTGAAGGAAGGTAATGTTGACTTCAGTGCTTGTGTTGACATGCGACTCATTGCTCTACAGTACTAGCATCAAGCACATCAGTACGTAGCATCAACAGGTTAGTGTTCATCATGAACGTGGTTTTGCAGTCAGTGCAATGTTTACAAATGCGGAGTTGGCGGATGCCCATTTGATGTATGGATTAGCACGGGGCAATAGCCGTGGCGCGGTACGTTTGTATCGAGACAGATTTCCAGAACGAAGGTGTCCCGACAGGAAGACGTTCGAAGCAATTGATCGGCGTCTTAGGGAGCACGGAACATTCCAGCCTATGACTCGCGACTGGGGAAGACCTAGAACGACTAATACACCTGCAATGGACGAGGCAATTCTTCGTGCAGTTGACGATAACCTTAATGTCAGCGTCAGAGAAGTTGCTGCTGTACAAGGTAACGTTGCCCACGTCACTGTATGGAGAGTACTATGGGAGAACCAGTTGTTTCCGTACCATGTACAGCGCGTGCAGGCACTATCAGCAGCAGATTGGCCTCCACGGGTACACTTCTGCGAATGGTTCATCCAACAATGTGTCAATCCTCATGTCAGTACAAATGTTCTGTTTACGGATGGGGCTCCATTCCAACGTGATCAAATTGTAAATTTTCACAATCAACATGTGTGGGCTGACGAGAATCCGCACGCAATTGTGCAATCAAGTCATCAACACAAATTTTCTGTGAACGTTTGGGCAGGCATTGTTGGTGATGTCTCGATTGGGCCCCATGTTCTTCCACCTACGCTCAATGGAGCAAGTTATCATGATTTCATACGGGATACTCTACCTCTGCTGCTAGAACATGTGCCTTTACAAGTACGACACAACATGTGGTTCATGCACGATGCAGCTCCTGCACATTTCAGTCGAAGTGTTCGTACGCTTCTCAACAACAGATTCGGTGACCGCAGGATTGGCAGAGGCGGACCAATTCCATGGCGTCCACGCTCTCCTGACCTCAACACTCTTGACTTTCATTTATAGGGGCATTTGAAAGCTCTTGTCTACCCATCCCAGTACCAAATGTAGAGACCCTTTGTGCTCGTGTTGTGGACGGCTGTGATACGCCATTCTTCAGGGCTGCATCAGCACATCAGCGATTCCATGCGACGGAGGGTGGCTCTGTAATGGTGTGGGGCTTCTATAGGTGGAGTGGTATGTGACCCATGGTACGTCTAGATGCGACTCTGAAAGGTGACACGTATGTTAGGATCCTGTCTGATCACCTGCATCCATTAGTGTCCACTGTGCTTTCCGGCGGACTTGGGCAATCCAGCATAATAATGTGACAACCGACACATCCGGAATTGCTACAGAGTGGCTCCAGGAACACTCTTCTGAGTTTAAACACTTCCGCTGGCCTTCAAACTCCGAAGAAATTAACATTATTCAGGATATCTGGGATGGCTTGCAACGTGCTGGTCAAAAGAGATCTACACCCGGTCGTACTAGTACTTACTGGTTTATGGACAGCCTTGCAGGATTCAGAGCGTGAGTTCCATCCCACATGTCGAGTCCACGCCACGTCGTGTTGAAGCACTTCTGTGTACTCGCGGTGGCCCTACACGATATTAGGCAGGTGTACCAGTTTCTTTGGGACTTCAGAGTATATAGCCTTTGAGTAATTCACAGAAATGTGGCATAGACAGCTCCCCTGCCTTAGGCAACTGACAAATACGGCAACTGGAACGACATCGGGCATGATCACGGAACGTCCCTGTGGTTCCCGACCAGGCTGCCTCTGCCTGCAGGGGCTGTGGTCAGCGCGGCGGCGCCGCCTGTGGGTGGCGTCAGCTGCCGCGTGGCCGCGATGCGTCGGCGTCGCGACGCGCCGCCCGTCGCGTCACACGTCGCATTGTGTCTCTCCCGGCCGGGCGCCGCCCCCGACGCCGCTGGTTCGCTGTCACGGCTGCCCCGGCCCTCCCTGGTTATGGAAAGAGGGGGGGGGGGGGGTAGGGGGTAGGGGGTAGGGGCCCCTCGTGTCGCCAGCGGCCGGCCTCCAGTCGCCGCGCGGGGTCTGGCCCAGCAACAAGTGGTCACCGCATCCCGTGCTCCGTGACGTCACGCGCGCGTCACCAAACACGCCGTCGCCGATTCTTCGTCGCGATGATTCACCTGTCGTGACTTGTCGTTGAGAATCCGAGAAAGGGCTCTTATTCACAGCCGAAATTCGCGAGGGCTGGCTGACGGCGGAACTAGCGCCGTGGTTGTGTGATGCGAGCTCGAGCCCTCTAGGCGACGCGCTCTTGTGCCAGTGCTTCCGGCCACTTAGTTCTAAAGCTACAACGTTGTGGCAACAGACTGCTGAGTGTCCGTCATTGCGAGAAAACGACCCTGGCAACGGCTAGCCGATCGTTGTCGTTGCCGCACACGAGGTCTTCAGCAACTGGCATGGGAACAGGTAAGGCAATTTCTTTTTTTGTTATTTGCTCACTTTTTATCTTACACCAGTCGTCACTAACGTGTCTGATACCATTACTCCAGAGAGAAATCAGATATTAACTACTAGGCTCCACTCACCATAATCAAAATTAGCAACTAACTAAACCATGCAATGAAAAAGAACGTTCTTTGAACTCTTTCATTTTTAAAATGACGGAAGATGAGTGATTTTAGGTGTGTTATTAAACCACGGACTAGATTAGATTAAATTAGTACTTGTTCTATAGATCATGTACACGACACTTCGTAATGGTGTAGAACATGTCAGGTTAATAAAAGGTGTCTATACAAGATATTACATTACACAAAATATTACATGACACTCAAAAAAAAATTTTTTTTGTTGGGAAATTACCCACTTACTATATCCAAAAATTCATCTAATGAGTAGAGGGAGTTGGCATTGAGAAATTCTTTTAATTTCCTTTTAAATGCTACATGGCTATCTGTTAGACTTTTGATGCTATTAGGTAAGTGACCAAAGACTTTTGTGGCAGCATAATTTACCCCCTTCTGAGCCAAAGTTAGATTTAACCTTGTGTAGTGAAGATCATCCTTTCTCCTAGTGTTGTAGCCATGTACACTGCTATTACTTTTCAATTCGTTCGGATTGTTAATAACAAATTTCATAAGTGAATATATATATTGTGAGGCTGCAGTGAAGATTTCTAGCTCTTTAAATAAGTGTCTGCAGGATGATCTTGGATGAGCTCCAGCAATTATTCTGATTACACGCTTTTGTGCAGTGAACACTCTTTTACTCAGTGATGAGTTAGCCCAGAATATGATGCCATATGAAAGCAGAGAATGAAAATAGGCGTGGTAAGCTAATTTACTCAGATGCATATCGCCAAAATTTGCAATAACCCTAATAGCATATGGAAATGCTTCAAGGCCACCATAATCTGCTTGATTGCCCCATATAACAGCAAGTGTCAGCCAGGTACTACCTCCAAACACTGCTTGTACATCACAGGTAAAGTTCAGATGGAGTCCACGATAAACATTTGGACCTCCAGTCAATTGCTGTTTATTAAACTGTCCAGCCAAGTCAATATCAATCGCCTTCAAACTGCGATACACAGGTACACTGCGCCCCCAGCGACGACGGTAACCACGTCGCAGAGGCATTGCTGTGGCACGTTTCAGCAGATCCTCAGTGTATATTTTCCAGTTCAATCCCTCATCAATGCATACACCTCGAAATTTTGAATATTCTACCTTAGCTACCGATTTCTGATCGAAGTCTATATTTATTAATGGGGTCATTCCATTTACTGTGTGGAACTGTGTATACTGTGTTTTGTCAATGTTTAATGAGAGCCCATTTTCAGAGAACACCTTAATGATTTTCTGAAAGACATCGTTTACAATTTCACCAGTTAATTCTTGTCCGTCGGCTGTGATAGCTATACTTGTATAATCGGCAACAAGTACCAGCTAATGACTAATGATTCGACGAGTCAACTGGTACTACTCATTTCTAACTACCTTTTCTTTATATGTGATAAAATGCATCGTGACTGCTACCTACAGCTCCTTCTTAAATAAGAAAGCTAACCATCCACATTGAAGGTAGACGCGTGCTATAAAGCATGCCTCCTCTGCACCACGCGTCTCCATAGTGACAATTGTTTCACCAGTACCCTGGGGCTCCGCTCAAAACAAAATCAAGTTAAAATGGATGCACTCTACCTGTTGTCAGCACATCACTTGACTGCTGGACTCCTTACAAAAGACCGATTTGGAATACTTCAGGCTGACAGTTCCATTAGTAATAACAATAAAACTGTGTCTGTCGTACAGCGATGAAGTGCCCATTGTACAGTTATTGTTGTGTTCTGCTGTCAGTTCATTTTTCTGTTGCGAAGTGAATATTGAAGTAATGTCTGGTCCACTGTGGCACTACCTACAACTCACTTAAGGCATTTTCATAAGACATTTAAACATGTGTGATACATACTCGTATGTCTCAATTTTACTCCCATAGATGTGTTGCACAAAAAACCGAATGTGTGCGCAGCTGGCGGACTTCAAAAAACATGTTGTTCGTACAATAGTTTCACAAGCTATTATCTCCACCACATTGTGTCACGGATTAATTCCAGTATTAGAAACACAAGAGAAATGTAATCGTTGGTGACTTATGTAATGAGTATTACAGTCTTAACAAACAGTGATAATAGTAACGATCTTTCAAAAAAATTTAATTTCGTGACCGAAACACAGTCGCACCCTTTTCTTTTTATCCATCATAAATTTTCATTTTACCCTTTTGGAGGTGATTACCCGAAGGTTGGGAACGCACTGGTCTAGAATGATCAGCAATATGACATTTTCACAACGTAGAGCCAGGCTGTACTACAAGTGCGTGTGTCAGATCAAGATACATCAATAATTTTTTTCTGGCGTATTTACGTGGTACTACTCGTTATACAGGAATTGGCACTGAGTGTTTCGCCATTTAACTTGAGGCTGCACTGACTGACAAGACCTATCCACTTATACTGATACGGGTAATACGGAACTTGTTTCATATTTGTAAAGCAAATGTCCTCACTCTGTCACGGAATTGGCTATTAGCCACGTAGTCAGATGCTGTAGTGCGACCTCTCCGTCAGACTCCAGCTATTACTGCATAGTTCTGCCTCGGCTTTTGTTGCAGCATTCCTGCTGCAGCGATCCAGTGTGGAACGGCTTACGCAGCTTGTTAGGAAGTCCATGGGAAGAATACATTATCGGTGAACATTTATTACAAAGAAACGGTTCGGAATTGTTGTGTGTTGTAATGTAGCAGTGGTGTTGCATTATCACTGTACGTGAACACTACTTTCCCTTTATCCTTTTGCGCCGGCCGGGGTGGCCGAGCGGTTCTAGGCGCTTCAGTCCTGAACCGCACAACCGCTACGGTCGCATGTTCGAATCCTGCATCGGGCATGGATGTATGTGATGTCCGAAGGTTAGTTAGGTTTACGTAGTTCTAAGTTCTAGGGGACGGATGACCTCAGATGTTAAGTCCCATAGTGCTCAGAGCCATTTATCATCCTTTTGCGTTATTGTTTGTCTTCTAAGGTTCCGCGACTTGTTGGTGTCCTACCTTCGTCAGTGTTGAACCGTTGCGCTGAAGAGGCTTGAAACCATGTAACTGCACTGTCGACAGCGAGTGCTACTGATCTCTGGATATGCTTCGTTCTACGTCATCTATAATGGTTTTCTGTTAGGTTTGGCTTAAACGGTGATCAACAGCAACATAAGAAAATGATCATCGCGTTATATAGGATGATATTGGAGCTGAGAGAAAAGGAATGCTACAAAGTAGACGAGGAAATTAGGTAAATTAGACTAAACGTGTAGGATACTGGAGCCAGAGTATATGAGTGGTGCCATTAGTCTACATCTGTAAAATGATTCAACGAAGAGTAAAAGCCGATCTGACATGTAGATTAACACTGAAAGAGCGGAGACCTGTAACTTCTGTGTGGGAAGTAGGCTGGTCATTCTGAAACAGCGCTTTGGTGACAGACGTGTAGAGTTGTGCTTCAGTTATCTAGAGGGGTTTGGAATGTAAACACTGAGAGTGGTTGATGCAAAAAACCATATATTTTTCTTTAAAACTGAGGTTTCAATTACTGAGAAAACGCTGGTGCAAATAATGACGTGCTGTAACATTGGCCGTAGGCCATACATTTCTGTCGGAAAGGTGTGTTGTACGTGTGTGTGTGTGTGGGGGGGGGGGGGGGGGAGAAAGAGAGAGAGAGAGAGAGATTTCTTTGTTTATTTAGAATTACTTTATCCTTTTGTAATTAATGTTTTCTGTCCGTAAAAGGTTTAATGCAGTTCTCCACCCTAGTCACAGGGTATAATGGCTGGGTAAAAAAGGATTTTTTCCTTTTTTGGAGAGTCACAATTTCATTACTCATTGTTCTGTTGCCTACACAGCTCTAGCTATTTGACAGAGTTTCTGTTTTTCATCACGATTGCATCCAAACTTAAATTACGTGACATTAACGATGGAAGATACCCGTGAATTAAGTGTAATTAGATGACAATAACGAATGATAGCACAAATACAAAAAATCTTATTTTTATATTTCAGTCGCAGTGCCCTCGTTGGCCAAATGTCTCAGAAATCGTTGCGTGAACTACACATTAATATTCCAAATGTTATTAAAACAATAAAATCACTATCAAACACAATGTGAAATGCACAAAATACGGTAAAATCCAATAACATTGGCAGTGGTACAGGTGACTGTGTTGGTCAGCGATACGAAAGGCAAGTCTCTAAACTGTGATAGACCACACTGAGAAAGAAAGGCTGCCTCAGACGGACGAAATGACAGAATAATTATTCAGTTTCATGTGCAAGTGAACTCTACTCTAAATCTTGTTCGTTCAGGCAGTATATCCTTGTCAATTAGAAGGGAGACAATATCCGAGTTGTCTGACTTCATGTCAGCACACTTCGATTAAACTACCAAGCGATTTGGCGAAGCAGCAAGACATCCAGATTCGGGTTTTGACTTAGTTTAGCCAAAGAGCGCTGCCCATTTCCCTACCCAGCCCGAGACTGTACTCCGTCTCTAATGATATCGTCATGGACGGGACGTCAAGCCCCAACCTTTCTTTTACTCTTAAACTGATGCTGATCCGCGATCGACTAGACCACGCACAGCAGAGTCACTCGACAGTCCTGTGGCGTCCCAAAATCCAAAAAACTGGTCCGAGCCCCGCAACGGCGCATCCGATATAACTGCTTGTGCCTGTGCCGTGTTATTCCTCTGTTTTGCTAAAAAGCACACGAACACCATTAACTGATTTTTTTAGTGCGCTCTTTAAATTTATTGATGTCTTAGTTTAATCACCAAACAATCGAAATAACTCCGGGTAAGAAATCAAATCAAAATATGTAACGAAGTTTTCTTCTGAGGAAGTTATTTTGTACTTTGACATCCTCGCTAAAAACAATACAATAAATTGCGTATGGATGCACACACATTTTATTATTACGCTGTTGTTGTTGTTGTTGTTGTGGTCTTCAGTCCTGAGACTGGTTTGATGCAGCTCTCCATGCTAATCTATCTTGTGCAAGCTCCTTCATCTCCCAGTACCTACTGCAACCTACATCCTTCTGAGTCTGCTTAGTGTATTCGTCTCTTGGTCTCCCCCTACGATTTTTACCCTCCACGCTGCCCTCCAATGCTAAATTTGTGATCCCTTGATGCCTCAGGACATGTCCTACCAGCCGATCCCTTCTTCTAGTCAAGTTGTGCCACAAACTTCTCTTCTCCCCAATCCTATTCACTACCTCCTGATTAGTTACGTGATCTACCCACCTAATCTTCAACATTCTTCTGTAGCACCACATTTCGAAAGCTTCTATTCTCTTCTTGTCCAAACTATTTATTGTCCATGTTTCACTTCCATACATGGCTACACTCCATACAAATACTTTCAGAAACGACATCCTGACACTCAAATCTATACTCGATGTTAAAAAATTTCTCTTCTTCAGAAACGCTTTCCTTGCCATTGCCAGTCTACATTTTATATCCTGTCTACTTCGACCATCATCAGTTATTTTGCTCCCCAAATAACAAAACTCCTTTACTACTTTAAGTGTCTCATTTCCTAATCTGATTCCCTCAGCATCACCCGACTTAATTCGACTACATTCCATTATCCTTGTTTTGCTTTTGTTGATATTATTACGCTATTATTTTAAAATTAATATTAGATATAACTGAAAAAACCGTCTTGAAATAAATGACTGCCAATCGGTTGAAAGCTCATTTATTTATAGTGGAAAGTATCTTCAGTCGTACGTCTTTCGGATTTCTAACAAGGGCTTCACCTCTATGTTTGCGTCTAAGATAAATTCCAATTGCCGTGTGATAACTTATTCTCGATTCAAGTCAAAAGCATTACTATCTGGTGCGGAGCTCGAAAACTATAATGAGCAAACGTCTTCTCTTAAATCTGCTGTTACCTTATTAACTTAAAATTTATTGGTAACAGTGTTGTGACTTACTTCAGTGTGTTGCTCATTATGGCAGCACTAGTTCCTACAACTGTAAAACCAGTTTCAAATATGGATGTTAGACTGCGTTTCATACCTGTGGATTGCCTGAAAGACATATGCTATCTCAATTTCATTCTTTAAAGAATAATTTGTCTCGCATCCCATCTGAAAAAAGATGCTAATTTCCAAAAGTATGCCACCGATGACAATGCCACTGAAATTTTGCAAGTTCGCAGTCACAAAGAACAAAAAAATGGTTCAAATGGCTCTGAGCACTATGGGACTTTAACTACTGAGGTCATCAGTCCCCTAGAACTTAGAACTACTTAAACCTAACTAACCGAAGGACATCACACACATCCATGCCCGAGGCAGGATTCGAACCTGCGACCGTAGCGGTCACGCGGTTCCAAACTGACGCGCTTAGAACCGCACGGCCACACCGACCGGCTACACAAAGAACATTATTGTCCTTTGGGTCTGTGGACTGTGCTCTCTACGCACTGTATGTGTGCACGGTTGTTACCAGCAGCCAAATCACTCCCGCCAAGGGATTCATTCTAAGGTAACAATTCTTTTTTTTCTATACTTGCCACCCCAGATAAGCTTCTACCGCCACTAAATTTCGGATAAACATAGTTGATGGCTCTGAGCACTATGCGACTTAACTTCTGAGGTCATCAGTCGCCTAGACCTTAGAACTAATTAACCCTAACTAACCTAAGGACATCACACACATCCATGCCCGAGGCAGGATTCGAACCTGCAACCGTAGCGGTCGCTCGGCTCCAGACTGTAGCGACTAGAACCGCTTGGCCACTCCGGCCGGCAAACATAGTTGATAAGTATTTACCTATTGTTATTGCTGGAAAGGTATTTAATGAAGTAAACTGGAGGCTGCTTCGTAATTTTACAAGCAGCTCACGATAAATACCTTAATTTTAAAAATGGCCATCAGTATTGTTAACTATTATTCAAAAAATTCCGATACTAAGTCTGTTTATAACCATAGTTCAGCAAGTTTGATCAGAGGTAAATCAATTTTCACCGATAAGTAGAGACAACTAGCATTTTCCAAAGCAATTGAGTATGAAATTAAGGTCGAAACAGGAAAATGAAATTCAGGGATGATGGCTAATGTTTCAGCCTCTAAAATAATTTTCATTTTAATACTTCGTGTATCGTTTCTAAGTGTAATGTAAATTTGACGTATTACGTACGTTATGTTCACAATAATACACAATCGGATCTTGACACCCTACTGCACTTCCTATTCAAAATTGCATCTTTTCGCGTTTGCTTATACCTTTGCAGCCAGTAAGAAAACAAATGTCTGACATGTATCGTTATGTACAAATTATACAAACTCTGTCATATGTCTGAGAAAACCTGACTCATTGTAAAGATTATTATTAATTTTTTGTCCCAAGTCTGGTGCAGGTTTACAGTGGGTTATGTAACGCACGATTTTGACATGCGTCGGCAGTGGCGCTTCTGTAAATATTGCATATGTAATACGTTTCTCAGTCTGGTTTTTATAAAGTTAATAATAGTTCTAGTCATGAATGTGGTACTAGCAACGAGGAGAAAACACTATCTTCAAATTATGTAAAAAGGAGCAATAAAGTCGTGTGCACGTCATACGTAATAAAAACTATTTTAACTTTAAAGTGTTTGAAATATAAAATGTTATTATGGGTACTATATTTACAGAACCACCTTTGTTGATGTTTTTGTCAATAAAAGGGAAACACATCTGGCATATCATTCCATTCAGCTGCAGTACGCTTAAGACAGAAGAAACCAAATAATAATCGTTACCAAACAGCTGCTGCGAAAGATGAACATCCAAACATAATCACGTGTTTTGACTGTAGTAGATAGTGGAGAGCAGAACAAGAGAGAGCGAGAGAGAGACAGGTAAAACAGGGGAACAACAGAATGGATGATTCCGAAATTTAGTTTTCAGGTCAAGTATTGTGCAGTTTGAAATGATTTAGGATGTCACAGGGTTGACGTTGTACAACCATCCACAATTGTCATGCGAAAACTTGCGCACCCTGTTGGAAGCCGTCAAGCCGTAAACTACAGAGAGAAACGGATCAAGTACAGTGACGTGCTACCTGTCGCTATAAGTTACGAAGCACATTGTTAGACTGGAAGGGGAAGCGAAGTTATTGTCCGTGCTCTTGTTGACGGACCGTTCCCGGAATTTGCCTCAAATAAATTGCCTAAAGCACGGAAAACGTAGGCCATCATGGCCGGAGTACTGTTCGTCGGTTTCGGATGGGTGGATTTACGGATGAGACAGAGAAAATTAAAAGCAGAGAGCGCGATCCAGGGCACTTTGGTTCTGGAAGCCAGAGAGCTTTACAGAAAGTATCGATGAATTCCAGTGGGGGGCACTTCAATAAGGACGTTATGCTTCACGGCGAAACTCCTTCCTAAATTTCATAGGTGCTGCGTTTCTGTACGATTTAGAAAACATATTTTGCATCTTGCGATGTGTGTCTCAAAGACAATGACCGTAAAATAAATTCAGGTTTGCACAGACGATGTAATATATGTACCGAGCGCTAATGAAACAGGAAGGAGCCGACATGATACTTTTACATTATACAACCTTTCTATATAAGCAAATAAAGTAGTCTCGTATTCTCCCCGGTGTGTGTGTGTGTGTTTGTGTGTGTGTGTGTGTGTGTGTGTGTGTGTGTGTGTGTGTGTGTTCGTGTATGTGTGTGTGTGTGACCTAGGTGGATGCAAGTAGCTGCAGTTGCTCAGAGATGCATGTACCTGCACTCGACATGGTAGCTTGGACAGCTGCATGAAACCAGCCCCCAGACTGAAGACGACGTCGACAACAAGAACATCAACATCTAACGAGGAACCCCTAGAGTGCCATGTCGCAAAAGGCCACTGATGTTCAGGCATTTGACGCCTCTCATATTATCCACCACGCAACCAGGGCATCAGCTGCTAATGGTAACAGAGGTCCGAACTTTAGGTATCCTATGGTGAGCACAGGATGGAGCTACAGAGGGCAGTTAAACTACTTCGACGACGAGCAGCTCATAGCAGTGCTGCAGTGCTAGTGGTTCGAAAATGGTTCAAATGGCTCTGAGCACTATGGGACTTAGCATCTATGGTCATCAGTCCCCTAGAACTTATAACTACTTAAACCTAACTAACCTAAGGACATCACACAACACCCAGTCGTCACGAGGCAAAGAAAATCCCTGACCCCGCCGGGAATCGAACCCGGGAACCCGGGCGTGGGAAGCGAGAACGCTACCGCACGACCACGAGCTGCGGACTGTGCTAGTGGTGTTGATGCGAAGCAGAGCAGTGGCAATGGTAAACAAAGCAAATATTGCATTATATGTACGGCAGTTGCCGAAGTTCGCACTACGTCACGAAGGAATCCAAGGAATTTCGCAGAGTGAGAAAGAAGTGGCATGTGTTGTATCGTATGCGCTTGAGTGTGTAGACATTGTAAATGAGGAGTGCTATGATGATACATGCTTAACAAGCGAAAGCTATACTGAAACTATTGTCGAGCCATGTAGTTCATCACCCTTGTCGGGCAGGGAGCCACTAATCCCTCCTCCAGTTAAACGCAGTAAAGGACAATTGTTGTCCAAGAAGCGGGTACTAAATACAATGGAAATGCCAAAAAAGAAAAGAAAGAAAAAAAAGAACACAAAGAAAACAGATTTCGAAGAATTCCGCAGCAATGTGACCGTGTAGTCCATAAGAAAAGCAACAAATATTCAAGGGAGAACAAGGTGCACTTGTTACTAAAACGGATGTTTCTGAGTTTAATGGCTCTTCGATACAATTTACGGAATGTGCAAGATGGTAACCTGCAACGTTGTGAGTGACAGAGATTACAGTGATTTCAAGGGAAGCAGTGGGTGGTTGCATAACTTCAGTGCTACAGAATTGGAAGACGTAAGATAACGAAACTTCAAACAAAGCGTCAACTTGACGATGCACTTCAAACTGCCGAATCGGCGCGAAAATTTGTAGATGAGATAAACAAACTTATCCCATCATTCAGTAAGGAATTTGTTTTCAACTCCGAGCAGTCGCAATTTTAAGAGAAAACGTATATGAAAGAAGCCCTGGAAAACAGAGATACCAAGAGAACTGTATCAAGATCAACTAACAACAACACCGTAATGCACTCGTACAAAGTATGCCGATTGCAAATTTGGATGGTAAATTGACTCCAAAGTTATTATTTGTGCTGCGAGAAGTTGGAAGTGCTCCGCCCCCTGCGATTCTTTCTAGTGCGTGTGATCTTGCAAGGATAGTAGAGAATATTCATGTCTCAGAAAGCAAGTGTTGGAAAATGGGCGGAAGAGAACTACAAATATAGTATGAGCACTGCTTTTGGCCAATAGCTGATCAAAATAACGTACTTACGGTTGATTCCTGGTCTGCGTGTAAAAATCATACTCCTTTAGAGCAAACTATCCCTCCTGAATACCTGTGACATAGCAGTTCATACCACCTGGAACTATCGGAAAAATTCAGACTCTGGATGTCTGTTTTTCCGTGCCTATAAAATATATTATCACACCATCTACAGCTACGTCTTAAAGGATAGCCAGTTACACGATAAGCTCCGTGATAGACTGTTCCGCATTCGGCTGCACACCATCATATTCCATATGTTCTCATCACTCTGTTATACCAATATGTTTCTACATGCATTCTTTAAGAGTGGGCCGGCCGGGGTGGTCGAGCGTTTCTAGGAGCTACAGTCTGGAACCGCGCGACCGCTACTGTCGCAGGTTCGAGTCCTGCCTCGGGTGATATGTGTGATGTCCTTAGGTTAGTTAGGTTTAAGTCGTCCTGACTTCTAGGGGACTGATGACCTCAAAAGTTAAGTCCCATAGTGCCCAGAGCCATTTGAAACATTTTAAGAGTGGATACCTAGCTGAACGTCCTGTATGTCCGAGAAGTTCACCTTAGATCTTGATGGTGCGAACCTTTGTGATCATTGCAGTGCGCCTTTTCGTATTCGGTGTTCGTTGTCCAAGTCAATGGCTTGTTTTGATCATTTCTTGATTGCCGACAATGTCCATTTTGTGAAGTATAATACAGACATCCCGTAGAAGGTTGATCTCTGTACTTCCCGAGCACTTTCTGTCACCCTCCTGGTGGACATGGTGAGTTATTAGCAGCAAATATTTTTCCTGTGCAATGATTAACACAACACTTTCTAACGAGTCTTACTAAAGATCGAACTTACGACATCGCACTTACGGAGTTCCTTGTAACGTAAGTAGTGGGGCCAGTAGGGCCTCATGTGTAAAATGCGGAAAGAAGGAAAATCATATTTCGAAAAATACGACGACGATTACAGACCACGAGAAGAAAAGCCAAGAGAAGGTATCTAAGAAGCATGAATGGGAGCTCAGGAAGATTGTCATGGAAATAGATGTAACGAACTACATAGGAAACTGAAAAGGTTTAAGAAGGATTGAACAACCAACACAAATTCATGAAAGATGTCAATGGAAGAGTGTCAATGGATTATCAAGGTATTGTAAGAATAGGAATGGCATACTTCAGTGACCTACTAAGCTAGAGGGAGCCAAGTGAATTGCTCTAGTTCACTGATACAGCAGCATTTGCTCCAGAATATTCTCCACCAACCATTACTGACGTAAGAACGTCAAGAGTCCAGGAGAGGATGTAGCTCCCGCTGAAATTCTCAAGGCCAGGGACGAAGCCCTCTGAGTCAAGATCAATAAATTCACCAACCTTCTTAATAAATTTTAAACATACAAAAATATGCAGTGAAAAATTGTATAACGTTAGCTAAAAACATCAAAGACATATAAAAATCCCCAGATGCAAGATTTGTGTCTTCTGACATTACTAACCTACACACGAACATCCCAATCCAGAAAACAATGGGTATCATAGAACAAAACCTACTCAAATATAGAAAAATCTCAAGGCACTACAGAAATTTTGCAAGTAACAAAACTTGTCTTACACCACAATTACTTCAAGTTTGATAATAAAAAATATACACAAGAAGATGTCTTCGTGACGGGATGTAGCACTGCTAGAATCTCAGCTGACATATTTTTTAACAGCTTGGAAGAAAAATTCTTCGGGACAAAAAACGCAAATAATCAAAAAATAATATACTACTATAGACATGTAGACGACACTGAATCAGTCACACCTCAAAACGAAATTTACCATAGAACACGAAACTAACAAGATAATTAACTTTCTCGACTTCACTATTAAGAACATTAGCAACAAACATTGCCTCGAAATGTACAGAAAGCCTACCACAACAGATTGTATTATCAGAGCACACTCATGTCATCCCAAAGCCCACAAACTCACATTCTTCCACCCATTGCTTAACAGATTAATAAATTTGGCACCAGAAGAAGACGCAATAAAAATCTTAGAATGATAGCCCAGCAAAACGATTATGACTCCACAATTGTAATGCAATTATACTATAATAAAGCACAACAAAAAGACTAGATATACATAAAGAAATAACATTGAACATACTCACAACGAAAAAGAACAAAACAACATACGTAACCAAATATTATATAGGAGACATCTCAAACAAAATCAACAAATTATTCAACAAAACCGACATCGCCTTTGCATATCAAAACACAGCCTCAAACACAAAATTCACAAAATTCACAAAATTTCGTGTAACACATGCCACAAACTCCACGTAGGGTAAACCGGTAGAAACTTCGACATTAAATATAAAAAGCACTCCAGAGAAAGTGAAAACCGCCCATCCACATTCTTTCAACATTTTCAAACAGAAGAACTCGACGTAAAACCCATAAACGAAGCACTAGAAATTCTGCGTATTACGCATAAGGGAGCAATCATGAATATCCTTGAGAAAATAGAGATGTATTCACATGCATCCATCAACCCCACAAATCTACTCAACGATCAAACCGACTTAATGCACAAAAAGTACATAGAAAACTTCATTCACTTCGTAAAGCAAGAAAACGGGTAAAGTAATAAATCAGAGACACTACATAGTGCATATCCGTAGTAATAGCGATAGCATCATGAAGAGTATACAGCAGAGACATAAAACCAAGGAAATATCACAAATTGTAGACAATAACAAAATTATTACCAAAAAATAGAAATATAACTTTAAAAATCTCAATTAAAAGTAAAACAAATCCAGGCAAACTTAGAACCAATCCCATAAAAGTAAAAAAAAAAAAAAACTAATTTCTACACATCACCTACATATAATGGTAACTATGTAGGCATGTAATATTGTCCATCAACTATCATCCAAGCTGTCAAGAGAAAATTATTATACATGAAACCGACGAAAGCTATATATCTGTCTCCAGCGTACATCTGTGAAAAAACTGATAAGTCCCAGAAAAGACAAAACATGGCAGCAACGATGTCACATGTAAGGTAAAAATACCAAACAAATGCACTATAACTTTTCCGATCATAGCTACAGGCCATTATATTAAGACGATCACTTACTTACGCTTTTACAGAGCACCTGATGACGGCAATATGGCCAAATTGGCTCATCGTCCATGATTTATAAAATAAAAACCATTAAAAGAGCAGAGTAGCTGGCTGATATTCAAAATAGTCGTGTCATTAGAAGACAATCTAATCGAGTTAATTTGCACAAAAAAGGCAATACCAGTGTATTGGAAGGTATGTGTGATATGCCCATACACAGAACGAAAGATTAATTAGTATGTGAAAACTATAGAGTCATACCACTACTGAGCATCCCGTAAAAGATCTTTTCCAACCGTCTACAAAAACAAATCGAACCACTGGCAGCGGCAATAGTTGGTGAGTACTAAGGAGAATTCGAAACAGGACGATTAACCATCGACCAGATTTTTGTTTTAAAATATATCTGTGAGAAAACGTACGAATACTGCCCAGAATCAATATTCTTCAAGAAACGCTTGCAATAGAATCCATAGACCGGATATGATTAAAACCATGACAGAATTTATCATGCCAAAGAAACTGTGGAGATTTGTAGAGATACGCTTAAATGACACAAAACCTAAGACAGGCAAAGGTTTCAAGTGGATGCAGTACTAGAACAAGATGGATTATCACATGTCCGTTTGAATTTGGCACTGGAAAATGTATCGCAGGGGTTCTTCAAAGAGAATTTTCAGGGTGCTGAAATCGCCAATGGAAATATCAACTATCTGACCTAAGCAGATGGCGTTGCCCCAATACTACGCACACAAGAAGAACTGAAAGAGATGTATTAAGACCTTGAAATCAGTGGCACTGAAGTTCGGGCTGCAAATTAACTCTGAAAAAACTGAGTGCATGACCACAAGAAGAAAGCTCCACAACTCCAAAGATCTATCAGTGAAATGTAGGCGAGGGTGTTTTAACCTGAAACGCTTCAGACTTTCGCCTCTTGCCAGCCCTATAACAAACGTTCAGTATATCTTATTACTTCATTTTGATTTGATAGCATCCACGTTATGTTTGCCGTAGTGTTTTCTCAAATTACAAAAATGACTCACCAGAAGCAAGCTTTTTCCAAATGTGAAAAACTGTTTGAAGGTGCAACACGCTCTTGTACCTAGGAAAAAACATTCTACTCCAATTTAAGTGCTGAATAGAGAAAATATTGTCATTTCCGATACTGTATTTAGTAGCCTATGTTTTATGTCATTATTCTCCCACACACCGAAAAACAGTAAGCGAAATCAAAGTAAGACGTATTGTCAAAACCCAGTTACAAGTTAAAAACATTTCGAAATAGAAGCTGTTGGCAACTAGCACACAATTCCGTTGACAAGACAGAGAAAATTTTTACGACGTTAAAGAATTAAGAAAACTCACTTCATTTGTAACCATCACATATACCATGGTAGAAGAATGTCTTCTGAGTCGACGAAGTACAGCTTAACCGCCCACATTTTGTGTAACTACGAAGTTTATTCGCTAACTGCGAATCCCTTGACGTCAGTTGTTAGGTATAGAATTTTTTTGTCGTTAATGATACGTAGTAAAAGAATCACACAAAAAAATCAGGATCAACCCTAAGGGCACAGCTACTTGTGACCCTACCAAACAAAAATAAACTGCTCCTTCTTCTGACGTTGCTATCCTATTTACACCTAAACTTACCCCCCCTCCCCTCCGCCCCTCACCAAAGAAAATTAAGGTAACTAAAACGGACAGTCGCTCGAGTGCCAATCCCTCACGGCGATTTTATAAATTTTTATTTGTTTTTGACTTTTTAATCTTTTCATTTATATTTTATTTATTTTCTTAAATTTTGTGTTGGTATTATACCGGGTCGTTGGTCTGTACGTGTTGGTGCACATTAGTGGGAGGGTGATCATGATTGCGTCATGAAATCTTCCCTCATGTTCACATGAGGGAAGATTTGAACCAAGGACCTCTCGTTCCGCAGATGCTCACGCTAACCACGTGACCACGGCGCTGCTGAGATTACATTATCCTTGATGTTGCATATCTTCCACATGGACTACTCAGTTTGTATATTTTGCTTATTTTTTCATAGTTCCACACAACTTCTTCCTATTTTCTCGATTGATCTGTGTTCAGTTTTTCAAGGCCTATCCACTGTGCAAACTTATAACTAAATCTTATGGGGGTGCGATGGGGAGGTTCCCTTGTCGGTAATAACTGGTTAAAGTTTTGATCACTTGTGCTGAATTCAGATCTTCTTTTGTTTTTGCACGTAGTGTGGTGTATAAATGACTATTTATATGTTCTATGTAAGGAATAAAAGTGTCTTAGGTACTTATTCTCTTTATGATACGAAACGTATGTTCATCTGAAATTGTTCTGACATTGAACAATAAACTTACTTTCAATTGAGTACTGGGTTATAGCCTTAATAGTGTAATTCTGCCAAACTGATAACTATTACCAGTAAAGTAGCAACTTTATCACGTCATTGAGATAAAATAAAAATGAAGTATCGTAAAGGAATGCTAAGGTTTCTGAAAGTCGCCTGTCATGCATTGTACGTGTAGGTTACGAAATTCACAAAACAAAATAATTAATTTCACTTGGAAATACAATTCGCTTTCTTCATAAGAAACATTATTTGTTGCAAGGATTGAATTTTAAGATAATTTCTTGAGAGAATGGAAGGTTGCCGGATCTAAATGACACATTTTATGCACCCAAGGATTAATTCTTCTTGAAGTCTGAGAATATTTCACCTGTCACATACTTCCTGCTTAACAGCTTTGTCATGGTTGGTTCTCTCAAGGGCCGTAGTAATTCTGAACAATCTTCATCTCCTTCATATGTCTTGTTTCGACCTAGATCTAGCAATGCTCTTTCAAATATTTCCCCCAATATGGGATCGTCCATTTCGTTGTCACCCACTTCCTATTCTCTTTCCCTAATGCTCTCATAAAATTGCCTTGCTGTATGTAACAGATCTGTATATTCCTTCCACCTTGGAGCCTTTTCCATTGTGCTGCTGTGGTTATCAGAGATGAAGAAACTGGCACAGCTTAGACCAGCGTTAACATCGGCTTTAAACGAGTACCAGACTGAAGACCACAACGGCAACTCCTCTCGAATAGCACCTATGGTGGCGCCCGCCAGATACACGCAGCGGGCAGCATGTGCCACAGACGGCTCGCGCTCGACCCTACCAATTATGCTACCAGCAATACAATTGCGTATGATGTATGACCTAACATCCAGGCCCAATGAACAGCTGTGAATACAATTTTGTGTGACCCTTCAACAAGAGAGCTTTCTCAGCAAATGAGATATCACATAATTTGTGATTAATTTAGTGTAAAATTATTTTATGTGATCTCTCTTGTTTTAAAAGAGTGGGCTTTTGCCACTTTCAAAAATACAAAGTCAGTATATTGAAATACATTCCTGGAAATGGAAAAAAGAACACATTGACACCGGTGTGTCAGACCCACCATACTTGCTCCGGACACTGCGAGAGGGCTGTACAAGCAATGATCACACGCACGGCACAGCGGACACACCAGGAAGCGCGGTGTTGGCCGTCGAATGGCGCTAGCTGCGCAGCATTTGTGCACCGCCGCCGTCAGTGTCAGCCAGTTTGCCGTGGCATACGGAGCTCCATCGCAGTCTTTAACACTGGTAGCATGCCGCGACAGCGTGGACGTGAACCGTATGTGCAGTTGACGGACTTTGAGCGAGGGCGTATAGTGGGCATGCGGGAGGCCGGGTGGACGTACCGCCGAATTGCTCAACATGTGGGGCGTGAGGTCTCCACAGTACATCGATGTTGTCGCCAGTGGTCGGCGGAAGGTGCACGTGCCCGTCGACCTGGGACCGGACCGCAGCGACGCACGGATGCACGCCAAGGCCGTAGGATCCTACACAGTGCCGTAGGGGACCGCACCGCCACTTCCCAGCAAATTAGGGACACTGTTGCTCCTGGGGTATCGGCGAGGACCATTCGCAACCGTCTCCATGAAGCTGGGCTACGGTCCCGCACACCGTTAGGCCGTCTTCCGCTCACGCCCCAACATCGTGCAGCCCACCTCCAGTGGTGTCGCGACAGGCGTGAATGGAGGGACGAATGGAGACGTGTCGTCTTCAGCGATGAGAGTCGCTTCTGCCTTGGTGCCAATGATGGTCGTATGCGTGTTTGGCGCCGCGCAGGTGAGCGCCACAATCAGGACTGCATACGACCGAGGCACACAGGGCCAACACCCGGCATCATGGTGTGGGGAGCGATCTCCTACACTGGCCGTACACCACTGGTGATCGTCGAGGGGACACTGAATAGTGCACGGTACATCCAAACCGTCATCGAACCCATCGTTCTACCATTCCTAGACCGGCAAGGGAACTTGCTGTTTCCAACAGGACAATGCACGTCCGCATGTATCCCGTGGCACCCAACGTGCTCTAGAAGGTGTAAGTCAACTACCCTGGCCGGCAAGATCTCCGGATCTGTCCCCTATTGAGCATGTTTGGGACTGGATGAAGCGTCGTCTCACGCGGTCTGCACGTCCAGCACGAACGCTGGTCCAACTGAGGCGCCAGGTGGAAATGGCATGGCAAGCCGTTCCACAGGACTACATCCAGCATCTCTACGATCGTCTCCATGGGAGAATAGCAGCCTGCATTGCTGCGAAAGGTGGATATACACTGTACTAGTGCCGACATTGTGCATGCTCTGTTGCCTGTGTCTATGCGCCTGTGGTTCTGTCAGTGTGTTCATGTGATGTATCTGACCCCAGGAATGTGTCAATAAAGTTTCCCCTTCCTGGGACAATGAATTCACGGTGTTCTTATTTCAATTTCCAGGAGTGTAGTAGCCTAGAGCGTTTGAATACGATCGTCAGCCCACAGCTAAAAACAGGTAAATTAGCGCCACCAGATGAAGAAAAGCATGAATGCACGTGCAGTTCCAAAGCGAGGAACACATTTCTAGCGCCGATGTGAACGCGTTAATGTATATTATTAAATGGCTAAGGTGAGGCCCTGTGCATACACAAGTTGCAGGTTGCCTATCTAACGGCTTCCAGGGGCAACAAAAATTTTATTCTATCATAATCTAATCATTGAGAGGTATAAAACTACTTTGAAGGTGTAACATAGCAAGTCAAGAATAAAAGTTAGAAACTGTGTACAAGTGAGGCAACGTAGTTCATTCGTGCAAATTACTCGTAGTGTACTGTTACAGTATTTGAGAATGAGAGCAATTAGCGACTTCTAACAAACTTTACAGATATTTCCAAATCTTTTAAAACACTTTTGTCAATGGTAGACTCCCTCCCCCCTCCTTCCCCCCCCCCCCTCCCCCCTCCGATCAAAATAATAAAAGGAAAAACGTTTCTCACTTACTACAGTTTAGCTCTTCAAGCAGTAAAAGGTCAGCATCAGGAATGATGTTTCTATTTTTTTGTTACTTTACTACGAACTCTACTCGCAACACATTTTGCAAACAGTGTCCACATGTATCGGCGAATGACTTGGAAAATTATAGCACTGTGCGATACATAGTTCGGGAGATATGACGGTTTGTCTTGGGGAGTACGATTCTTCAAATAATTGGCCGCTGGGGGAAAGGGGGGGGGGGGGAAGGAGATAATGCTCGTCGCTAAACTATGGTCTGATTACCATCAACACTGTCACATTCCTTCAGTCCATGAGGCGATGTAGAAAGGTTTAGAGGCTGGCGATATACAGTCTGGTGATAAGAAACATTACGCAAGCACTTGGCAGAATTCGAACCTCATAGTCGAGCGCCACCACCAAAACACGTGTTTAGGCGAACACATACGGAACTGCAAGCTGGACAGGCATGCAAGATTGAAGACTTCGTGCAAGCATGCTTTACCATCTGTAGGGTAATTTTACACAAGAATTCGCAATGCTCAAGCTGCCGGAGTCGATCAATTTTGAGTCATGTAATTTTGTGCAATCAATTCAATGCAAACATGCTTGAGCACTTTTATGACAATATGCAGGCTTGTGCTAGCAATTGCGAGGCGATCTTCGCATCGGGACTTGTCAGGTGACAAGAAGCAAATCACTCGGAATCTGCTGGAAAAAAAAATCCAGTATATGAAAAGTAGCCTCGTTTCAAGAGGCAAAGAGGTGTGTTGCATACGTCGTGTTTTCAGCAAACTACATATCACATGATACAGATATGCATACCACAATCAAAACGATAAATTCTGTCAAAGTCACCTACAGGAAGAACAGAAAGAAGGAATTGAAAGCATTTGTTAATCCGGGACAGAAAGGAATGAATTTGAAAGTCCACAGAGATGTTTAGACTTTTTAAAGAATTCATAGTAGCGCCAACACGCGAGAAATAGCAGTATTTCCATCAGTCTGTACACCACGTGTCAAGTTTCCTCTCTCGTTTTTCCCGCTTCACTGCGGCAGTGCCGGCCAAATCGACAAAATCGTCGTCTTCCGTACCACACTTTTTCGAAGCGCCAGCTGATGCTTGTAAAGTGTGAAGGCAAAGGGGAATGACGCATGCTCGCAGAAAACCCTTTCACCACGCACGCTTATCAAGCTTGCAGTTCCATGTGTGAGCACCTTTAGGGACCTCAGCTATGGCATAAGAAATCTAGGATATTTCAGATATAGATGTTGATTTGAAAACCAGTTCTACTGTTTGCGATTCAACTGTCATAAAAACTACGCCAAATGACTTGATAATGCTACCGGAAATTATACTAGCAATTGTGCAAGAATTTTTAGTACTTTGGAATAAGTAGATTTCCTGATGTTTGAATGAAAATTTTGTGGAAGCGTGATTAATAAGTTTGATCTATCCTGTTGAAACATAACAAAAGCTTGCACCCCAACAAGTTGTTTTTGAGGAAATATAGTTCCTGACTCGGAAAGAGCTTTTAAGTTATAATAAACTGCAGTACGTCTTCCTTCGAAGTAATATGGTACATAACGAATGGGTTGTCGCACGAAGTCCTATTTGGCTTCCAGTACACCGCGGGCGTTACTTCAGATTTTCTGTAGGGCCTGGACAGTGTAATACTCTGTTATACATCGTCACGAAATTGAGACACTTCTAGGAGATTTGAAATTGTACCCAGAGCAGTGGCGAAACGTTTAGTAATTTGAAACCTTGCGCTAACGATTTGCTTCCCTGCGCCTATCACATTCTGGAGATTAAATCTCCTTACACTGCCACCATTGGAACAAGCTACAGGCCACAGGCTACAAGCCACAGGCATAACGCGATTTTGTTACACAGACGCCGGTATGTCCAAATGAGGACTAAAACCAAATGTTTACAGAATAGCACTGCGCTGCAAATTAATACCAAAACCATATGTAAGAAACGAGGTACTGAGAGAAATCTTCAGAGATGAAGGACCTCCGGACGTATGCCACGAGAATGTTGTAGGACAATCACTGATCACTACACACATCTAAATGATCTAGTGGGTAACGTCGGAATTTCATAAAACTATTCGCCGATAAAACTCTTACACACAGAGAAGTCGCAAGAAGATTGTAGTGAAAGCCAGTTATACATGTAGACCGCCGTCGCATATTTCTGGGATTGGAGGCTAACCGCCAACAAACAACAAAAGTATCCTACTGGGCGTTAATAGGCGGAACGATCCGTTGTTACATGATTGCACGATTCCGAATAATTGTTGGAAGCAGTCTAACCACTTACATATCAGGCAATATGCGTAAAAAACGTTTTAGAGTAGAACTATCATGTAAAACTATTAGTAGGAAAGGCAGATACAAGACTGAGATTCTTTGGAGGAATACTCACGATGTGTTGTCCACCCACGAAGGAGATGTTATACAGAACCCTCGTTCTACCGATCCTAATAATGCCCCTAATTATCTGCGTATTTCACGTGTCAGCATCACACATCATGCAAACACTAGATAGCAGACGAATTACATTATGCAAATAATAGTCTCCGTGTAGACATCAGATTGAACAATGAACACGTTGGTTTAAGCAAAATTCATTATGTCGTTTATCGAACTCCTAAAGCACCTAAACAGTGAAACAAATGCATGTGTTTGGAACGTCAGCCATTCTGCTGTTCCAGATTCTTAAATCGTCTAAGCTAAAGCACTTTGTAATAACTTATTCTGTTTTGGATTTGGGTAACTATAGACATATAATTAATCACGTGACAAACATTGCTGAAAACTGTGTGTTCGTTGCTAAATGTGATACCCACATGAAGACTGCGTGAAGATATTTCACTGCGCTAGGTTTTCAGTCATTAACATACTGTAACTTGGCCGCAAACCAGCATCGGAGTTGCAAGAATAATGCAAAGAAATTAAGTGGTGTTGTATGAATAGGACTAAAAATAATGTCTTCATTCATGTTAGCAGTGACCATGTACGCGTAGCATGCAAACTGACTCTTTCCATATCACTTCGGTAAAAGAATCGCTCAAACGAGCTTTGGGACTTGTAACTAACTAACTAATTAAATAAATAACTTAGACACGCTTTGTATGCATAGGTTAGTTATATACATTGCCTGAAGATGAAGCAGTGAGACCCGAAAAACGTTGCGTATCTCAACACACTTTATATTTGCGAGTGGCGGTAACTGGACAGATTCATTGACAATAAACTTACTAGTTCAATCGCGGTCCTATTAAGTACTGTTTACATCAGAGAAAGTTAATTTACATGACAGCTTTGGAACATGTAACTAACTAACTAACTAATTAAATAAATAACTTAGACACGTTTTGTATGCATAGGTTAGTTATATACATTGCCTGACGATGAAGCAGTGAGACCCGAAAAACGTTGCGTATCTCAACACACTTTATATTTGCGAGTGGAGGTAACTGGACAGATTCATTGACAATAAACTTACTAGTTGAATCGCGGTCCTATTAACTACTGTTTACGTCAGAGAAAGTTAATTTACGTGCCAGCGGAACATCTACTTTCGGTATCGTAACAAAGAACAGATTTCCGTTGTGAGTTATTACATGGCTATTAGTATCATTTATAACCAGTTATTATTATCTGGTGTTCTGCCTCATAGCGAGATCTTTGGACAATACTGACTCGCCATCCTTCTCTGTGTGTCCTAAAGAGTTCGTAACTACATAACTATTAAGCAGTTTCACTTAATGTATCAACTTATATCCGTTCCTCCTCCTCTTTATTTTTTCATTTAACTTTTGCTTCCAGTGCACCTGTTAACAAACCTTGTCTTCTTAGACGTGTCTTAGCTAGTTCTTCTTTCTCTCTGTTATATCTTGTAATGTTTCAGTACCAATGGTTTTTGTACTTACTCGTTCTCACCTCTTGCTGCCCATCTTATCCTTTCTAACGACCACCTTATACCCCTTTCTTTTCGTCCTCATTCATTACCATCCAAGTTTCTTTCCAATACGATTGTACGCCTTTGTAGTGTAGCGGTAGCGTTACCGCCTACCACGCAGGGGGCCCGGGTTCGATTCCCGACTGGATGTTTTGTGTCCTTCATCATCACTGACTAGCAAGTCGCCGATGTGACGTCACCTAAAAACGACTTGCAATACGGCGGCCGAACTTCCCCGAATGGGGTTCCCGGCCAGAATGCCATAGGATCATTTCATTTCGTTTCCAATACGAGTCACACAAAACGCTTGACGAAACGTTTTCTCAGCTGTAGGTTCATTCTCTCAGTATACAGCATTTTCTTCCGGTTAATTTCATTCTTGGCAATTCCAGTTACGGTTTTTATTTCTTTACTTCGTGTCACGTCCTGCTTAACTAACACGACTAGGTACTGAAAACACTTTGCTCCTGAATTTTGTCTTGTGCTTTGATTACGCTTCCTTTCCTTGTTTTGTCTCAATATTCATACTCTTGGTTCTTACCAGTTTTCATTACTCTTGTCATGATGCCTTTAAATCTTCCACCAAGGTGTTCATTGTTTGTCCTCCTATAATTAAACTCACTACGTCATCTGAAAACTTAATCAATCAGACCCATTTTCCAGCGACAAAAATTCCTGTGATCCCATTAAGATGTTTTTTCTTGACCTCTAAGTATCCTGGGTGAATTACCTAAAACTTTCACCGCAAATATCGTGGAAATGGAAAGCGTTATTGATGTGCGGTTTTTCAGGGAATGAATTGGCAGTCAGGGGCTCGTATTGTTAGCCAATAAACAGATTGAAATAATACTTGGAAAGTCTACTTTTTATGAAAACACTTTTTTATGTGGAACAATGCCTATTGACATTAAATGGGATTGACATTAAATGGGATAAATCAGAATGTCGATGGTGTCTTTTGCAGGATTCTAATGCAGGTCTTTTACGAGTATAGTATTTTGAAAAGTTTCCTCACCGACACTTGTACAGTACCTATTGTAACACACATTAAAGAACAATACAAGTGCGTACACTGGTCATGTGGCTCCAGACTAGTAGCGAGACAAAGATTGTGCTCAAAATGTCCACTGGCAGTGACAATACAAGTCTCCAGTCTGGTGTGGAACGACTGCTGCACACGTGATAGCATTTCAGCGGAAATGTCCGAGCAGGTTGCTGTAACACGTTGTTGCACATCATTGGGTGTAGTTTGTATGTCCTTGTAGACAGCGTCTTTTTTCCCCACAGAATAAACACTACAGGTGTCGAATCAGGAGAACGAGCTGCCCAAGGCACGGGTTCTCTGCGTCGAATGCAACGATTTGGAAACAATTCGTGAAGACGTGCCGTAGTACTTAGCACACTAAGGGCTGGACAGCCATAGTGTTGATACCACAGGTTTCTTCTATCTCCAGAGGAACGTTTTCTGTCATCCGTGGAAGATGGCCCGTTTGGAGTCCACAGTACTTTGGGGCGTTCAGTGTTCCGTCTATGAAAAACGGGTCTATGAGGCCGATGATTCACTACCTCACACTACACGTATTCAAGGCCATGGACGTTGACATTCCACCTGACGAAGCCAACGGGGATTGTCAGCAGATCAGTAGAGTATATTTCGGCTGTTTACCTGACTATGACTGGTAAATGTGACTTCATCACTGAACAAGATACACGATACAGCTGGAGTATCCTGTCTTAACGCCCACGTACAGAAGTTAATACGATTCTCATAATTGTTTCCATGCAGTTGTTGATGGAGAGAGATGTGATAGGGATGGAACCTAGGTCAATGGAGAATGCGTAGGACTCTTGCTGACTGACGCCAAATCCTCGTGCGATTGCATTACGCTGGAGCTAACGTGCGGATCAACTGCAAAAGCAGCGAGAACATTAATTTCCCCCTATTCTGTCGTCATTTGTTTTCTTTTGTCATGTTGTGTAGGTGTTACATTATCCCTTCCTGTAACTAGTTGAAGAGACTGATAAATAATTGCCGAGATGGTTGACTCTATTGGGATACACCGTAGTACAATGAACTGCATTCTTCCTGCCCTCTGCATACACCATGTGCATGTTGGCGTTTTTCTGCATTGCTAAAACAAATCTTCCACTCACTGCTTGGACTGACACATACAAACTGACTAGCAAGTTGCAGTGCATTCAAGGAACACACAAGCATACTGTGAGCAAACATAACAACGTCGTACCGAGAAACTACGCAGCTTGAATGTCACAAACAAGTGTCGCTGTGGGAACTTTTGAAAATACGATATTTCATAAACTACTCGCACTAGAATCGTGAAACATAGGCCACTGACCGCCAACGCATTCTATGAAAACCGCAATACTTGCGATGCAAATTTTAGGTGATTCACCCAGTATATTGAACAGAGTAGGAGAGATAGAGATAGAGAGAGAGAAAGTGTGTTTGTGTGTGTGTGTGTGTGTGTGTGTGGTGAGAGAGAGAGAAAAAGTGTGTTTGTGTGTGTGTGTGTGTGTGTGTGTGTGTGTGTGGTGAGAGAGAGAGAATACAGTACGACCTTATTTCTTTTTACGCAGTCAAATGATTTTCTTTTTCTAAGTAGACAAATACATGGAACATTTCTATTGTCTCCTTCTTTTTATGACTGTTATCTGCCAACTTTAAGAACAGTTACGTAGAAGATTCGTTCCATCTGATAACATTGTACCCAACGACAGGTGAAGCAGACAATAATCTTGTCACTGACGCGCAAAATTTAATGTTCTCTTAAACATAAACTTCCCAGATCCTCTCTATACACTATCACATGTTTCATGTTGTCTTGTACAAAATGAACCTTATGCGTATGTCAACTGTCTTTAGCAGTCCGTTGAAATTTTCCAAAATTGTAACTGTAGTGTTTTCGTATAACAGAGACAGGGAATTGAAAGAGTTTCTCTTGGAGGCGGCAGAAAGATCAAGGAAACAGAATGATAGCTCTCTACAATAGCTCCCGATGTACTCGAACGGTATTTTGCACTTCAGATAATGTAAAATTGTAGTAAACCTAGAATGTGCTGTTCATTGTGTAGCAGCAGTCATGAATCATGTGCTGCATATCACTTTTTGTAAAAAGATTGTTCGAAAATAGTATATGAACTACACTGGAAAACTGTACTCAAGTGCAGAAAATTTGTGTCATATTTTATTAAGACTGGACGTTGAACATTTACGAATAAGGGAGACGCGAACGGTCAATGGCTTTTTTGTTGTGAACAGGAAGTCGAAAACTTTGAACATGAAGATTTCGAAGAAAGATATCAAACCTGATCAAGAAAATTTCAAGATTTGGATTTTGGGGTGGAATTTACTCGCCTCACCTCGGGCATGGATGCGTGTGTTGTCCTTAGGTTAGTTAGGTTTAAGTAGTTCTAAGTTCTAGGGGGCTTATGACCTCAGCAGTTGAGTCCCATAGTGCTCAGAGCCATTTGAACCATTTTTTTACTCGCCTCAATCTGCAACTGGTGCGGCCAAAACTGTCGAATTTGGTATTCGAATCCTTTGTCCTGCGTATCATATCCACTATCAGAGCAGTCTCACCAATATAGCGAAATAAATCAAACGTACTTAGGAAATCTCAACTCCAACGGAGGTGACATGGTGCTTAAGACCCAAGGGTCCTTTCTCTCAGTCTTGTCTAACTACAAATGTACTCCGTTTCCCATAACTTAGGATGTCGATGGGATGGTAAATTTTGGTCATCCTTTTCCCTGGTGAATCATTGGCCCAAATGATTCACTGCTTTTTACAACTGGAGAGCCTTTACTTCCATTCTCTTCGAAGCCTCCTCAATGCTCTGGTAGGCTGAAACTCCAGTTTTACTGGATGGAAACGGTAACCGAATAATGGTGTAAAACCATTAGCTACATTTAGAAACATTTTTCGCGTATGAGGTCGTTGTAAAAATGTAGTTTTTGATGCTAACAGAGGCAGAATGTGCTCATAGCTCGTAACTAAGATCTCTGTATCCGAAATAGTGCCATTTTATAGAAGTAATATCGGTACTCATACGCTGATAATGTCCTGTTGATGTACAGACCATATCGATACAAAAAGAAAAAGAAGAAAGGAAACCGCACGATCAGACCCTGAAGACCATGCGACAATCGTCCGACCGCCGTCTCATCCTGAGTCATTCTCTATAGAGTGTGGAACTGAGGTGCATGGAGGTGGCGGTGGTTGTGTGGTGGTCGTGATGGTGGTGGTAAGGTCCTATGGGACCAAACTGATGGGGTCATCGGTCCGTAGGCCGACACACTACTAAATATAACTTAAAGTAACTTACGCTGACAGCCAACACACCCATGCCCGAGTAAGGACTCGAATCTCCGGCGGCGGTAGCCGCGCGACCGTGGCAAGGCGCCACAGACCTCCCGGCTACCGAGCGCGGCAGGTGCATGGAATCAGCACAACGCACTCCCAGCCGTTTTCGACGTTTCGACATTGGGCCGCTACATATCTCGATATATCAGGCTTCCTCATTTCTATTTTGTACATACCTTTCCTCGGTAATACAACGTACCATTCTTTTCACACGTCTTGTCAAATAAACTTAACAAAACGAATATCTATTATTTTTAATATTTCATAGGTATGTCTCCTCAGCGAAATTAGATGATAAGTACTTAACTAGGTTTTGCTGATTTCATTTTCACTTCTTGACATTCTATACATCTCACACATCCGTGTCTCTCTCTCTCTCTCTTCATACAGAGGGTAAGGGACGAATTCATAAAATGGCTTAGTAAATGCGAATAATCATCTGAACCAGATGCAAAAAATGAGAGACATGCTCGAACGAGAATCTTTGAAAATGGTGCTCGAAGTGAATTCGCTTATTGGCTCTTAGGCCCAATCTTTTCCTGCTATGACACGTAGAACATTCTAAATAAATTATTTGTTTTGTAATTCGCCTTATTATTTTTTGCAATGATGTGGGAAGCATAATTCTGTGGTTTCAGAATCAGTTCTCAATCTTTTTCGGTTCGAAGGAGTTATGTACGGAAAGAGATACAATGTTTTCTTCATTCTCCTGACAAACGTGAGATTTGTCGCTTAAAGCGTTAATCTTGCTTACCTCTCTTCGTTTTCCTGTAACTGTAAAATCACTGTGTTATCTCTTCAAATGATCTCTGACTAAATGGAGGAGTCCTTGGCTCACGGTAATCCAGATGGAACCACTGCTTGGCAGAAAGACCATGTACCATCTAACAACGAATGTTCGAAACGTTTTCTTCATGATTTGACTCTTGGAACAGGTCTAGAGACGTACAACAGTGTACCGAGAACGCGATAGCAATAAAAACGCATTTTGTGAAGAAAATACACTTAGAACGTTTGCAGCGAGGTACTGTCGTTGCAAATTACTCCGATGAGCAGGACGATTTGAAGATGAACACCACTTGGCACAAAGACTGACAGATGATCCTTAGAATAAATGAATACAGTGCGACACACGTACGTAGACAGAAAAAAAAAAAACAAATATCGTGTGACTAGACGATCGGCGATCGGTCTCTGGAATCAGCTGTAGTTGTCACGTAACTAGGAGTATCTGTTCGGAGCAATTTAAACTGCGACGTCCACATAAATCCAGACGTCGAGCAAGGAAGATTACGGAGTGAGATTTACAGGTGAAATGCTGTCGACGTGTAGTTCACCCACAAAACAGGTGTCATACAATACCATCTTTCGCCCTATTCTTGAGTATGGTGCGTTGATCTACAGCTTTACGAAGTACATTTATCGGAAGAGAGGGCAGATTCGAAGAAAATATGCCCTGTTTGTCATGAATCTATGCAGCCAACGACCAGCTCTCATATTGCTAAAAGACTTGCAAGGAGACTGTAAATTATTGGAAAGAATGTTGCACTCATATGGACTGTTCATACTATAGTGGGAATCCACACCAAGTAGTAACACGAACAGAGTATGAATGCAGACGAACTAATAAAATCTTTACGGTCGACTTTGTCATATTCAAATGAAAACTCAAAAGCGATCAGTAGAAACGTAAACATTAAATCTAGATAAGTAACACAAGTATAGATACGTGCAAATCGTATATACTGCTACAGCAATAGTGCTTGGTACTTAAATACTCCACGTGTTTTGTGACTGAAATTTATTTACAGATGCTGTAAGATACATTTCCATCATAGGTAAATTCTTCCGGCGGTGTAGCAGTTGGTATATTTCATGTCCTACTTCGATTCATAAAAACGCTCGTAATCTACAGCTGTTGACTGTCCATTTTCTGAACACGCTTATGATTTCCAGAAACGTAGAAGAGTACAGAGCTCTATACACAGTCATTTAATTACTAATAGAATTAACAGGACATGGCAAATGTTCTACATTGTACTACAAAGTAAAGAAACTAAGTAATGTTGACAACTGTCTCGATACTGATAGGAATAAAATTCCGTGTACAGGCAAAGAAAGATCTTTTGTTCCATATATCAAAAGGTCTGTCAGCATGTGAGGCCCCTCTTGATCTCTTAAACCCTTTGTACACCAGCGACTTGCTTGTGCCGATTGGAAAGTGAATCTACTGCAGCGCCGGCAGCGTTTATTTCTGTACTGAGTCTCGCTTGTCACAAGTGCTCGTCTTTGTTTACACGTTGGTGCCAAAATTGTGTATGCCAAACGCTATCTGCTGCACTGATGTCCCGATTGGTGCAGAAAGATTTTGTGTCAGATACCCGTCAACAAAACGTCACGTTCCCATTAGACAAATTGGCAACATGTCTTTGTTTAGCTCTGTATTGAGTTGTGAAAGTGAAGTGATGAGGGACGGTCCGTCTCACAGAAAGTTGGAATATAGTTATATAATAATAGTAGAGTTAATTAACGGTGAAAATAGAATTAATGAGCAATTTCGGGGCCAATGGTCGAATGGTTTGTTTTGTGTACTGCTAGGAACTGAACGACTTGAAAAATGTATCTTAGACACATTTCGTGGTATCAACATTCATTTGCTCAAGAAAATATGTACATTCAGATCACACCAAACAATACTGAGGCATTGCGTAGTGCCATTTTGCTTTATCTTTCTTGCCTTATTTTCTCTGTAAGGGCCAGATAATATAAGAAGTGTATTTTTCTCCTTCAAAAGAGCTATTTCTTTAAAGAAACAGTTCTCATTGCTGTTTTTACTTATTGCATATAGCAGGCTTTTGCTCAGGTATTGTAAAACTTTTTCCATCAGGTTTTTGGTTACTCTTGTGAGACAACCATCGCAGAAAAAGTGTAGAGTCCTCATGCAACAGCCGCCATTTTTGACGAAAACAGAGAATAGAATAAAGAATAATAAGACACAAAAGCACAAAGTCCGTTACTATGCCGTGAATGGTCACTGCGTTAAATAGGTTAACTTTCGATGTTCAATGACGACACCAACACTGCCCGTTTAAACGCATGCGCAGTCTTCAGCTTGTTCAGGATTGCAGAACTTTGTACTCGGCACAGTCACCTGATCACTGGCGTTGTTGGTGAAACTGACATGTGAAGTGCTCCGTCACAACCAGTCAAGTTAAATGAGAAAGACGCTCGTACAGAACAGGTTGTAGAATGAACGTCACGATGGTAGGGCACAGTGATCTCCACTGTTGGCTGCAGTGTGGACGTTCTACTTGTCGGAATGAAACGTATTTTGTTTGCAGGCGAGGACTACCGGCTGCAGGCGCCCAGAGCTGAGGCTGGCCAATCAGCGCCGAGCCCTTCGCCGACTGGCGGGCCTGTGGAAGGGGTAAGTGTGATTACCCGCCACACACCTCTACGGCGCAGCTCTCCTCACAACGCATTCTCCACCTGCGATCACTCTCTCTCTCTCTCTCTCTCCGTGCATGATACGCCACGCATTATGCCTTCATTTTCAGCCCCCTCCAACATCCGCTCGTCACGTTGTTCACCAGACGAACAATGGCCATGTACTGTACACAGACAGCTTGCACGTGCGCCGTCTGACGTACAGAGCCTGACGTTGGACGGTGCGTATGTATTACGTAATTGCAGATCACACAACCTTTGTCTTCGTGAGGGCTCGTAGCATAGCTATCACGATCGTTTCCTGGCAATGGTGTTTGTTTCTTTACGGCACTACAACGTTATGATCGCAGTTTATGACATTCCGTGAGTAGTGACACTTTACATCGACTGATCAAGGTTAAGTGAAATATACAGCTGAGATTATGTTACCAAGTTGTGCGTCTAACTAATGATAATTGGATAAGAAATTAATTTATGTTGCCATATATCATGATAATGAACGGTTCTGTTTCTTGTTGGCTGAAAACGATATTCACAAAAACATGTGAAATAAATCTTCCACGCTGCCGCAAAGTAGTTGGATTCTTCATAGAAGCAAATGTCACATTTTGATTTCACAAAAATCTTTGATATCCTGAAACTGTTCACAAGTAAGATGACTTAAAAATATTCTCCAACATTCGCTTAAATGTCCTCTCTTCGACAAAATCCTGCAGCCTACGTCGACATGTATAACCCGAAAGGCGTTGTAAAGTGCACGGTGGTGAGTACATCGCGACAATATTGTAGATTTTCTTTCCTGTTCGTTTCACTTATTGTGTGGGGGAATACTGACTGTCGAGATCGCTCTCTGTCATTCTCCGTAATGCACGTACACCCTAGGCCAACGAAGGCCAACGAACGACAGATGGTTCTTATGGCTCTGAGCACTATGGGACTTAACAGCTGAGGTCATCAGTCCCCTAGAACTTAGAACTACTTAAGCCTAACTAACCTAAGAACATCACACACATCCATGCCCGAGGTAGGATTCGAAACTGCGACCGTCGCGGTCGCGCGGTTCCAGACAGAAGCGCCTAGAACCGCTTGGCCACTTCGGTCGGCTCGAACGGCAGAGACTGGATTCAGCCGAATACTGGACGGTGGCGCACTGGCAGTCGAATTCTCATCCACACAAACGAAGGGTTTGAGGCCAAGCGATGCGGTCATGTGGAATCGCAGTTGGCTCGTAACTTGCCGTCGTTGCTCCTGTGTTCAAATGGCTCTGAGCACTATGGGACTTAACTTCTGAGGTCATCAGTCCCCTAGAACTTAGAACTACTTAAACCTAACTAACCTAAGGACATCACACACATCCAAGCCCGAGGCATGATTCGAACCTGCGACTGTAGTGGTCGCGCGGCTCCAGACTGTAGCGCCTAGAACCGATCGGCCACATCGGCCGGCAGCTCCTGTGTTGTTAGTGTTGTCAAGTAGCGTAGTAATTATGTATCCATTAATAGTCACTCAAAGTTTCATTCGTTACCTTCGTCATTTACGACGACAAGATAACATTAAGGCCACCATTTTCTTATCCATGTCGTGCATATCACTCTCTAATGGCTGAGTTATTTTCCTTCAAGCCTCTAGTCTTTTCAGTTGATTTTTATAATCGCAGTTCGTAGGGGCCGATTAACATTCCTGTTCACGATAAGGCTCTATCAGCTTTAATGCTGTCTCTATATTCCAATCTACACTCCAGTAGCCGGCCAGGGTGGCCGAGCGGTTCTAGGCGCTATAGTCTGGAACCGCGCGACCGCTACGGACGCAGGTTCTAATCCTGCCTCAGGCATGGATGTGTGTGGTGTCCTTAGATTAGTTAGGTTTAAGTAGTTCTAAGTCCCATAGTGCTCAGAGCCATTTGAACCATACACTCCGTTATTTTTAAAGACAGTAAAAACACATCCTTACCGAAGGAAACAGCGAATGTTGAAGTTTTTCACGATAGCCGCATTTAGTGTTTTATTGATGGTTTTGCTCTTTAATGTAACAGTCAACTTCTCTACTTCAAACTGTAAATTCCAGAGCTTCTGCTGATGCTCGTTCGACTTAAAGAGCGAAACTGGTCAATAAAGCAAACTAAGTGCGACTTGTGACTGACCTTAAATACACACCCAATTTAGAGGCACACTGAGGTGACAAAAGTCAAGGGCTAGCAGTACGCACATACACAGATGACGGTAGTATCACGTGCACAAGGTATGAAACGGCATTGTATTGGCGGAGAAGTCATTTCGTCTCAGATGATTCATGTGAAGAGGTTCTGGAGGGAATTAACAGAAATCGAACGCGGTTCGATATTTGGAGTTAGGTGCATGAGACATTCCATTTTAGTAGTCGTTAGGGAATTCAATATTCCGACGTCCTCAGTATCAGGAGTGTGCCGAGAATACAAAATTTCAAGAATTACTTCCCACAATGTTCAACACAGTGGCCGAGGGCCTTCTCTTAACGACCGAGAGAAGCGGCGTTTGCATATAGTTGTTAGTGGTAACAGAGAAGCAACATTGAGTGGAAAAATCGCAGAAATCAATGTTTGACGTACAACGAACGTATCCGTTAGGACACTGCGGCGAAACTTGGCGTTAATGAGCTTTGACAGCAGACGACCAACACTGATGCCTTTGCTAACAGCACGACAGTACCTGCAGCGCCTCTCCTGGGATCGTTATTACATCGGTTGGACCCCAGACCACTGAAAAAGCGTGGCCTGGTCAGATGAGTCTCGATTTCAGTTTGTAAGAGCTGATGGCAGTGTGGCGCAGACCCCACGAACCCATGGACTCAAGCTGTCATCGAGGCATTGTGCAAACTGGTGTTGGCTCCATAATAGTGTTGGCTGTTCAAAAATGTTCAAATGTGTGTGAAATCTTATGGGACTTAACTGCTAAGGTCATCAGTCCCTAAGCTTACACACTACTGAACCTAAATTATCCTAAGGACAAAAACACACACACCCATGCCCAAGGGACGACTCGAACCTCCGCCGGGACCAGCCAGACAAGTGTCGGCTGTGTTTACATGGAATGGACTGGGTCCTCTGGTAAGAGGTACTTGGAGCCGTTTTCAGCTATTCATGGACTCCATGTTTCCAAACAACGATGCCATGTCATCCTGTGACAGTTGTTCGTGACTTGTTTGAGGAATATTCTGGACAATTCGAGTGAATGATTTAGCTAACCAGACCGCCCGACATGAATCCCATCCAATATCTGTGGGACTGAATCGAGAGTTCAGTTCGTGCACAGCATCCTGCATCGCCAAATATTTCGCAATTATAGACGGCTATAGAGGCAGTATTTCAGCAAGGGAGTTCCAACGACTTGTTGAGTCCATGTCACACTGAGATGCTGCACTATGCAGCGCAAAAGGAGGTCCGACACAATATTAGGTTCCCATCACTTCTGTCACCTCAGTGCATATATTCCGAACAGCATTGTAAAGTGCATGGTGGAGAGTACATGGCTCCGACACAATCGATTTTCTTTCCTCTTCCATTCACGTTCTGGGCGAGGTAATACTGACTGTACATATCGATATGTGACCCTCTTTGTAGCAGAGCTTATTAGCTGTTCCAAAGTCAAGAACCAGACAACAATCGGGAGAGCGGAGTACCATCCACATGCCTGTCCATACCGCATCCAGTGACGCCATAGGCAGAAGGTGTGGCGGTCTGTCTGCCCAGATTGGTCCAGGGCGACATTACCTTATGTCGCCCTATACGAGCCTTAAACTCTATTATTTTATTCTGATAAACCACAAACGTGCTCTACGATGGTGGTAGCATAATGGTCGCAGAGTCTTCTTCCAATACAGAGCCTCTAAATTTAGCCAACAACTTTTCGCAAGAGCAACATCGTCTTTCTTGCAAAGATTCCCATTTCAGTTCCCAGGGCATTTCTGTTGCACTATCGTGTGGGTTATACTGACCTCTTAAGAACCCAGCAGCAGATCTCTAAATTCATTGATGTCTTCAGTAGGGACAGAAGCTGAAATAATAATTTAAAGCTTGTGCCACAGCAGTGTCTTGATTTCGAGTACCTTGCTTGCTAGACAGATATACTAGCCACTATGCTACGGTGGTATTACGGCTACCGCCCTGCACACCTGGCCGCCCTAGTCGCACGCACTCCCTAAAACAAACGTCAGTCCACGTCATTTGCATATTTTCCCCTTCTTAAATCGTCAGCATTGCCGAGGCTCTCCAACATTGGAGTAACACTCCAGCTTTGTACGTAACGAGGAAAGCCTGCCTTTACCTCAGGCATAGGTGATCTATTGACGTGGTAGAACAACATTTTTCGGGAGACATATAAGTCTCTATCTTCGATTACTTCACCTATGTCAGAGGTACAGGCAGGATTTCCAAATTACGTACAAAACTGAGATGCTGTTCCGATATCAAAAAGTCTTGGCAAGATCGATAGTTTAAGAAGGGAAAATAGGCTGAAGATGTGAATTGAAGGTTGTGTTTTGGAGGTCAGTAGACTGGAGTAGTCCACGCAGCTGTGGCAACTACAATACGGCGGCGGTGTAATGGTTAGTACGTCTGCCACGTAAGACAGAGACCCACGTTCGTATCTGCCGGCACGGTAGCTCAACGTCATCGGACGTTGGCCCCAAACAAATTCAAAGAAAAATATGGAAAAAAATGAGACTAAGAAAATGCAGGCTGTGGTACAAATTTTACTTCATTACTTCAGCTTGTATCCTTATCGAAGGTAAAGTTGAGACTCATGTATCTCCAGGAAAATGTAACTCTATCACTTTGACTGTTTTCATTCCTTCCTGATTAGACCCCTAAAACCGGAACACAACTTACGAATCCCTCTCACTAGGTTCTTCTAAGCTGTTTCCTTTGCACATTATTACCCGTAAACGCACGAGAAACCTAAGAAAGGCGAAATACGAGGCATAAGCCTTCCGCACTATTGGAAAGCCAATTACGTTTTGTGTGCAAGCAAATGCTGAGCTACCAGCAGATGCTTGAAGATGAGGCCAGTTGTCCTGCTAAAGCCTACTTATGACGTTTCAACACTCACAATTAAGTGAGGAATCTCGAAATAAACTGTAATGCCCTACGAATAAGGGGCAGTTAGACGAAAGCTAGACGGCTGCTGAACGGAATGAACACTCTATTGAGTACACAGTATGGTTTGAGAGTAAATCGGAGAAAGACGAAGGTAATGAGAAGTAGTAAAAATGAGAACAGCGAGAAACTTAACATCAGGATTGATGGTCACGAAGTCAATGAAGTTAAGGAATTCTGCTACCTAGGCAGTAAAATAACCAATGACGGTCGGAGCAAGGAGGACATCAAAGGCAGACTCGCTATGGCAAAAAAGGCATTTCTGGCCAAGAGAAGTCTACTAATATCAAATACCGGCCATAATTTGAGGAAGAAATTTCTGCGGATGTGCGTCTGGAGTACAGCATTGTATGGTAGTGAAACATGGAGTGTGGGAAAACCGGAACAAAAGATAATCGAAGCATTTGAGATGGGGTGCTATAGACGAATTTAGAAAATTAGGTGGACTGATAAGGTAAGGAATGAGGAGGTTCTACGCACAATCGGAGAAGAAAGGAATATGTGGAAAACACTGATAAGGAGAAGGGACAGGATGACAGGACATCTGCTAAGAGATGAGGGAATGACTTCCATGGTGCTAGAGGGAGCTGTAGAGGGCAAAAACTGTAGAGGAAGACGGAGATTGGAATACGTCAAGCAAATAATTCAGAAAGTAGGTTGCAAGTGTTACTCTGAGATGAAGAGGTTAGCACAGGAAAGGAATTCGTGGCGGGCCGCATCAAACCAGTCAGTAGACTGATGACAAAAAAAAAAGACAGGTGGAAAAAAGTAATAGAAGTGTTTGTTATTTCAAAAGTAATCGCCATAACTCTTAATACATTTATCCCACTGTGAGCCAAGACAGTCAGCAGCTTCATGGAAAACTGTTTGCGGTTGCCTACGGAACCATGACTGTACTCAGGTGTCCAGCTCCTCGTCCGAATTAAATTGATGACCAAGAATGTCTTTCTTCAAAGATGGAAATATGAAAGAATACGGAAATCGCACGGTTTTTTTAATTTTTTTTAATTGGCCTTTGAGCGAGTACTCACTTTAGTCATCGGCAATACATAGTGACAATGTACACATAATTGAACAATAACATACAGAAATGCATATTTACAAGAATAAAAAGCTTAACTGTCACAGTTTTGTACATAATGTTTTAAAAATTGAATTGAATTGAATTGGAAAATAATTAAAAGTGTCTTGGCTTACAATTCACACCAATTCTGAAATATCTTCATCAGCAAAACATATTTATAATTTATGTACACCATTAAAACCTACAGATTGTAACCAGTACTCTTGATGAAGTTAACTATCACTTTATATAGACGAACGTCTTTAGTACACAAAAGAGAAGAAGCTGATTGAGGAAGATGGTAGCCCATACTCAGCAATGTCTTCAGAAAGACCAACCATCAGGACTGTGAGTCTAATCACGTGGGCCTGCACACGTGTTGCCAAGGTTCTTTCGACTACGCTGCAAAATTTTCTCTGCGAATCCTTTACACATCCTCCATACAGTCCGATCTCTCCCCAGTTGTCAATTTTTCTTCTTGACAAATAAGGCGCTTCATCCTGATAGGGGTTCACTCGTAAATCCGTCTGAGTTTTCGGCACTGGAGGTGTTCAGCTTTAACCGTGGATTACGCACTGTACAGTTTAACACTGTTTGCAACGCAAAAATTAGCCTCATACTACGCGTCTGTAGCTTTTTCTGTACATGGGAAACGCTTAGTAGGAATTTTCAGGTATTAACAAATCACATGGATGACAATACTCCGTCATACATTGTGGTATGAAGTTAAAGTTCCTAAAGTCATTATTGCCTGAGCTATAGGTTACTTTCCAAAGACAAAATTTATGTGAAACTATCGTAAAATCTTTTTTACCGCATTGCTCGGCAGTTAGCGCCAGGAGAACAACGAAACTACGGCAACAATGCCCAAGAATTCTTTCGTGCCCAGAAGAGTAACCAACGGGTACGATTAATAAAACTCGAATATATCTGGTGCGCAGACTTACCCTCTATTTCAACCCTTGTTGCCTAACTCTATACGTACAACAATACATACAACTACTAAGTAACAGGGAACTATGCGGCAGGCACTTTCCATAACGTCTGTTCCATAAAAGAAATAAGGAGATCATCTGCAGGCGCCGGTGCTTTTGTGGCAGTAAGCTGCCGGCTGTTAAGAGATACAGCTATCTGGCAGACCGACACGAGAGGATGGAATAACGGACACGCGCGCACTATCAATAGGCACTTCCACGATGCAAAGGGGCGGCATGGGTAAATACTGGACCATCGTTGCAATACCTCTGCACACAGGAATGACCAGGAGGTGCAACGGCGGTGGGCAGAGCGGTCAGGTACGCCAGCCCATACACCACCTGAAGCGCTACAGAAACGCCACAGATGCAATGAAAGGGAAACAATGAAAGTAATCAGATACTTGAACGGGCAACTGGACTTGCTAAGAGGGCAAGTAACGACATCTTACGCTAAAGGCCGAATAGAAATCTGGTACAATACGTTGTTGTTCAACGTTGTTGCTAAAAGTCTAGAAAAAAACTAGAGCGATTTACTTCAGAATTTTACACAGTACTGTAATAAATTTTTGGATGGACATAGGCTGCATATTTTTTAATATATATGGTGCACAGATCTATATTTACCATATAAACGGGTGACGTCATAAAAAATCTCGACAAATTCTTGACCAGTTTACTTCAGATATTTGCACTATACTGTAATAAACCTTCGGATGGATGTAGGCTACAAATTTTAAATATACGTGGTACACAAATATATATTTAATATCTATACTACTGTTCAAAGAGAAGTCGTTACTTACATTGTTACCAAAACTCTCTAAAAGCTCTTGACCGATCTACTTCAAATTTTTACACAATAAACCAATGAAATATCGGGCGGGCGTCGGTTACATTTTTAAAAAATACGTCGTTTGTAAGTATACATATACTATATAAAGCAAATATCGAAGTCTTCTTAACCACTTTAATTCACATTTTTCAGCGACACTCTACTAAATGTTCGGACGGACATATTCTACATTTTTTTAAAAAAAGTGTATGATATTTACATATGTACATATTAACTTATGAAGAGGAAATACTGCTAGAAAAAGTCTCGAAAATTTACTGAACGATAGACTTCTAATTTTTACACGATATTAAAATTATATGTGTTGTTTGCAAACACCTCGAAAAGTTATTGGTCGACTTACTACAAATTTTTACACGACACTTTCAACTTTTGCACAATATTCAGACAACCACTTAGACAGACATAGACTATATAGTCCGCAGCTCGTGGTCGTGCGGTAGCGTTCTCGCTTCCCGCGCCCGGGATCCCGGGTTCGATTCCCGGCAGGGTCAGGGATTTTCTCTGCCTCGTGGTGACTGGGTGTTGCGTGATGTCTTTAGGTTAGTCAGGTTTAAGTGGTTCTAAGTTCTAGGGGACTGATGGCCATAGATGTTAAGTCCCATAGTGCTCAGAGCCATTTGAACCATTTGATAGACTATATATACGGAAAAACTGTTGCCAGATATCTCGAAAAGTTCTTGAACGACTGACTTCAAATCTTTGCACTATACTCTAATAGATAATCAGACCGACGCAGCCTACTTTCTTTTTTAAAGAGGAATCTACACGTTTTCCTTTCAAACTACCTCGAGAAAGAAAATGCTGTGCTGTCAAAATGTGCCGCTTCGTTTTCTTTCTGACAGTAATTTTTAACTACAACAGCAGGGCTTTTAAAGCCTCAGACAGATTGTTCTCCTATATGTATTCTTCCCCCTTATTATAATTTTAAACAAAAATGTACACACAACTATGTGCTATTTTGTTCACTTTAGACCACAGTTGATTTTAACAGAAAATACGAAAAATGTATACGTGGCTTATCGCCTTATGATTATAAGGCTTCGTGCAAAGTTTGTAAATTAAAACGATGCGAAAGGTTGTAATTCAAACTAGTACGCTCACAGATCCAGCAATTGGAGAAGTCTTTCTCATATCCCTTGTACCAATGATTCCAACCGATTTACCCACTTATTATAAGCGACTTCAATTTCCAGTCAAGCTTTTGTTAGCTATAACAATAAACATAGCTCAAGGTCAGTGAGAGGTGGCGAAGAGGCGATGTAAAGAGGGGAGGAAGGTGAGGAAATGGTTATAGAAAGAAGGCAAGAGGAGACGGACAGAGAGAGGAGAGAGAAGAAGGTGGAGAGAGACAGGGAAACGGGGAAGTGGAGAAGATGGGGGAGGAGGAGATGAACGGAGAGAGGGAGAGGGGAGAAGGATATCAGGACGTATATCCAACTCACATCCATATTTAGCAATTTCGAAGCGTTGTCGGATTCATTAGATGTCGAAATAAGAACACATTTCAGAGTATGTCATGTGGACTACAGAACAATGTAATATGCAAGCATTAGCCCTTTCTATATCTATGTCTACATTCTGCAAGATAAGTTACAGCGTCCAGCTGAGGGTACCTCCTGTACCACTCTCACTTACCCCGTACTCTGTTCCAGTCGCCAAAGGTTCACTCGAATTCCGCTAACTTTACGTTCATGGTCTTTTCATGTTACATAAGTATGACGAGGCAATATTTTGTATCACGCCTCCAGGTGCATGAATTTCAACAGCCAAGCACACAGTGATCCAGAAGCCTTCTCTTGACGCGTCTGCCACTACAGTTGGAGAAGAACCTACACTACTGGCCTTTAAAATTGCTACACCAAGAAGAAATGGAAATGATAAACGGGTATTCATTGGATAAATATATTATACTAGAACTGATATGTGATTACATTTTCACACAATTTGGGTGCATAGAGCCAGAGAAATCAGTACCCAGAACAACCACCCATACGCCTGGGCATTGAGTCAAACAGAGCTTGGATGGTGTGTACAGGCTGCCCATGCAGCTTCAACAAGATACCACAGTTCATCAAGAGTAGTGACTGGCGTATTGTGACGAGCCAGTTGCTCGGCCACAATTGACCAGACGTTTTCGATTGGTGAGAGATCTGGAGAATATGCTGGCCAGGGCAGCAGTCGAACATTTTCTGTATCCAGAAAGGCCCGTACAGGACCTGCAACATGCGGTCCTGCATTATCCTGCTGAAATGTAGGGTTTCGCGGGGATCAAATGAAGGGTAGACCCACGGGTCGTAACACATCTGAAATGTAACGTCCACTGTTCAAAATGCCGTCAATGCGGACAAGAGGTGACCGAGACATGTAACCAATGGCACCCCATACCATCACGCCGTGTGATACGCCAGTATGGCGATGACGAATACACGCTTCCAACGGTGCGTTTACCGCGATGTCGCCAAACACGGATGCGACCATCTTTTTTCTGTAAACAGAACCTGGATTCATCCAAAACAATGACGTTTTGCCATTCGTGCACCCAGATTCGTCGTTGAGCACAGCATCGCAGGCGCTCCTGTCTGTGATGCAGCGTCAAGGCTAACCGCAGCCACGGTCTCCGAGCTGATAGTCCATGCTGCTGCAAACGTCGTGAAACTGTTTGTGCAGACGGTTGTTGTCTTGCAAACGTCCCCATCTGTTGACTCATGGATCAAGACGTGGCCGCACGATCTGTTACAGCCATGCGGATAAGATGCCTGTCATCTCGACTGCTAGTGATACGAGGCCGTTGCGATCCAGCACGGCGTTCCGTATTACCCTCCTGAACACACCGATTCCATATTCTGGTAACAGTCATTGGATCTCGACCATCGCGAGCAGCAATATCGCGATACGATAAACCGCAATCGCGATAGGCTACAAGCTGTTCTTTATCAAAGTCAGAAACGCGATGGTACGCGTTTCTCCTCCTTACACGAGACATCACAACAACGTTTCACCAGGCAACGCCGGTTAACTGCTATCGGTTGGAAACTTTCCTCATGTCTACATGTTGTAAGTGGCGTTACCGGCGCCAAACTTGTGTGAATGCTCTGAAAAGCTAATCATTTGCATATCACAGCATCTTCTTCCTGTCGGTTAAATTTCGCTTCTGTAGCACGTCATCTTCATGGTGTAGCAATTTTAATGGCCAGTAGAGTATATGACGCATTGGCCCATAAGCGAATATGTAACAGAACATGCTGCTCTCCTCTGCTACCTACATCTGTCCTATCGGGCAGAGATCCCAGAATGACGACCAATAATTAAGTATTGGTCTAATGAAGTTTTTGTAACGTACATGCATCGTGGGCGGACTGCACTTCTTGAGGATTTTTGCAATGAATATGAGTCTAACGTCTGCCTTACCTACTCTAAGTTTTATGTAGTCGTTCTACACTGACGAAAAAAAAAAATCACAGCACCAAGAAAGAGTTGTGTAATATAAACTAAAGTTGGTAGGCGTGTTTCTACATTGGAAGACGATGTCTATTCAGACATCAAACCTGTCCCGTAAGAGTATCACTAATAGCGCCACTATGAGGACGCAAATCTAGTTTGCTTTAAATACCCGCCGTAACTGTCCAGAGAGTTAATTACCTTTGAGATTGGATGAGGTGAGTTAATGTTAGTCAAGAATGACTTCAAGGTGACAAAGAGCCGTAATCAGCACCTCACTAAGCTTGTACGATGCCGGGTAGAAGGGCTACAGGGAACTGGATGTTCCTTCTGCGTTATTTCAGGAACGGTTGTCACGAATGTAGCCAGTGGTCACGCAAGAAGACCGGACTCCGTGAAGCCACGTGGCACTACCGAGAGGGAAGACCGTCGTGTTTGGCGTATGGCTCTGGCGCATTGTACTGCCTCTGCAACAGAATTTGATCAGCAGTTGGCACCACAATGACAAAGATAGCTGTTACAAATCTGTTACTCCAAGGACAGTTCCGAGCCCGACGCCCTATGGCGCGCATTCCACTGATCCGAAGCCACCGCCATGGTGGTGTCAAGGAAGAACTCATTGGAGGGCAGCGTTGAGGTCTACTGTTTTTCCTGATAAAATCCTGTTCTGCCTCTGTGCCAGTGATGGCCTGTGTTGGTTAGAAGAGGACCTACAAGTAGCGTTATGGTCTGGGGTGCGATTTGGTACGACAGCGGGAGCGCTCGAGTGTTTATCGCTCGAGTGTTTATCCGCCTCGGCATTGAGATTTTTTTTCCATCAGTATATTTTAAATCTTACTGTAGTCGTACTCCTAGTTACTTAATGTATGTGACTACTTCCAGTGATAGTTCCGCAATCGTGTGAATAATGGAAGTTTCTTTCTGTTTCTGCACTATATATTACGTTTATTTGAGGGTAAACTACCAATCATCCATGACCCTTCGCTCGTCTGCAGGTGTTGCTGCATACAATTTTGTAGCCTCGTTATTTCTCTGAGTGCAACAGCATCATCCACAGAAAGCCTCACAGTACCTCTGACGTTATCAACTGCGTGATTTATGTATATCGTGGAAAGTAATGGTCCTAAAACACTGCTTTTGGATACTTCCCGAGACAATGTTAGGCACTTTTACGTCCGAAGACTTCTCTCCCTTAAGAATGACCTGCTACGTTCTGCTTGCTAGGAACTCTTCAGTCCATTCACACAGTTGATCTGATATTCCGCACACTAGCGTTTTGTTCATTGAGCAGCTATAAGGAATTATATGGAACGTCTTGCCAAATCCAAGGAACAAGCCATCAACCTGGGTGTCACGTCGGCACTTACTGCTTTCTGGGTCTCCTGGACGAACGATTGTTGTTTCCGGAAGCTGTGTTGATTACTACAGAGGAGATTTTTCTGTTCCCATACACACTGTAATACACGAATGCAACACACGTTAGAAAAATCTGCAACAGACGGACGTAAGAGGCATAGGCCTATAGTTTTCTACATGTGTTTGGCGGCCATACTTGAAAACTGAAATGACATGCATTTATTTTCTACCCGCTGTGAACGGTTCACTGCTGCTAAAAGAGGGGCCAGTTCTTCCGTATACTCTACGCTGAATCGTATTAGAGTCCTATCAGCCCATCGTCATACCACAACATATAAAATAATTTACTAGAAAACTACTCATACCAAAAATTCACACATGAGAAAAACACAGATATGAAACCGGAAAATCTTTTCATCAATTGAAAAGCTGTTACTCGTTCATCCTGTTGTTAGGTCGGTTAACGCAGCGTTGACATGCGGCACAAACTGCGGAATGGATGTGTATGTAAAACAGGAAATAAATTTAATCGTGATGGCATCAACGGACGGGTAACGCAGTGCACGTCACCGCACAGAACCACGATATCCTGATTCCGTTTACAATGTGCTCGAATGGCTCACAGGAAATCGTGAATGAACAGAAGGTCAAGGGAATCAATACGATTTTCTAGATGAAGTAGTCAAAATCACTAACATAGGAATCTGAGTGCGAAATGAGGCGACATCCAGAAGGTGGCCGTTTTGTTTTCCCTCGTTTATCTAAATCTCTCGGACCAAATGTCGGAATGGTTCCTTTGAAAATGACGTGGCTCATTTTTGTTTCCTACTCTTCCCTAGCTTGTACTCTGTCTGTAATGACCTCATTGTTGATGCTACCTTAAACTACATTCTTCATTCCTTCTTTCCTTTTAAGGGTCCGTATCCTAATCGGTAAAAACGGAACTCTTACAGGATCGATTTTCTGTCTTTCTGTGTCTCTGTCTGTCTGTGCAACAGTCAAGACTGCTAGGCTATTTCTCAGGAACGGGAAGAAGAGGTGTAACGTAGAAATTACATCACATACTAACGTCTACGATCCCTTTGTGGACTTAAAAGTTAAACTTGTAAGTTAGTGCAGTCAACAGATGCGGCCATGTTTGCTACTTGCAAGCTCACTCACTGAAACATGCACTGGGATGACGAATGACGTCGGGTAGCGATATGCACACATACAGATGGCGACAGTATAGCATACACGACGTATAAAAGGGCAGTGCATTGCCATAGCTTTCATTCGTACTTACGTGATTCGTGTGAAACGGTTTACGACATGATTGTGGCCGTACTTAGGAAGTTGCCGGATTTTGAATGCGGACTGGTAGTTGGAGCTAGACACATGGGACGTTCCATTCGTCAAACTGTTAGGTAATTCAATATTCCGACATCGACAGTGTAAAGAGTGTGCCGAGAATACCAAATTTCCGGCGTTACCTCTTACTACGGACAACGCAATGGTGACGGCCTTCACTTAACGAGCGAGAGCAGCAGCGTTTGCGTAGAGTTTCAGTGCTGTTAGACAAGAACTACTGCGTGAAATATCCGCAGAAATGAATGTGGGACGTTCGACGAACGTATCCGTTGGGACAGTGCGGCGAAATCTGGGGTTAATCGTCTACTGTACCAGACGACCAACGCGAGTGCCTTTGCTGGCAGCACTACGTCCCTTGCAGCGCCTCTCCTGGGCTGTTGACCATATCGGTTGGATTCTAGGCGACTGGAAAACCGTGGTCTGGTCAGATGCGTGCCGATTTCAGTTGGCAAGAGCTGATGATAGATTCGAGTGCGGTGCTGGCCCACGTAGCTATGGACCCATGTTCTGCAAGCTGGTGGTGGCCCTCTAACGTTGAGGGCTGTGTTTACATCGAATGGACTGCGTCCTCTGGTCCAAATCAACCGATCATTGACTGGAAATGGTTATGATCGGCTACCTGGAGACCATTTGCAGCCATTTATGTTAATGTTCCCAAGCAATGATGCAGTTTTTATGTATCGTAAAGCGTCGTGTGACCGGACCACTGTTGTTCGCCATTGGTTTGAAGAACATTATGGACATTCTAGTGCATGGTCTGGTCACCCAGATGGCTCAATATGAATCCCATCGAAGATTTAAGGCGCACAATCGAGACGTCAGTTCGGGGGTGCACAACATCTTGCACCGGAAATACTTTGCCAGTTATGGGCAGCTGTAGAGTCGGCATCGGTCAAAATTTCTGCAAGGGCTGCTAACAGATATTATGAGGTATTCCAAGACTCACTGTCACCTCAGCTTGTAGGGTACTTCCTCTTGACCTAAAATCATGAAATTTGGCAGTAATCAAGTCCACAGTACAGGTGAATGAAAAAATCTGAAAACTGTTCCTTTGTAATTGTGTTATATAAAAACAAATTTTTAATCATTACAAACTTACATTGCTTTCGTAATCAGTCAAAACTTTTATGAGCTACTGGAGGGATTTTGACCAGGTTTGCAGTAAGAGGTAGAAAGAGCTCAGTCTTCATAATCAAAAAATATTTCGTCCTAATCGGTTGAGCTACGAAGAAGTACTCAACCCTTGGAGCGCGAGTCCTACCGCCTTCTTTTTATGTACGTGATGTGGAAACCCGCTCGAAACGACACGTAACTGGTGTAGGTTAGGGCCACGCAAGTCGCACAAGTGACATCCAATAGAAGGACTCGCATCATGCCATCGAGCCGTACGAAATACATTTGTATAACAGTACTGTTCTCTAATTTGTTATTGGATACAGACACTCAAGATGACTAAAGCAACGTATTAGTTTTCCATTAAAATGTATGCGCTGCTCTAATTTCTTATATTTATAATTATTCAGGTTATACAGGTTGAGACCACCATATGAGTGGAGCTGTAAAAGTTGACGGCCCTAGTGCAATCATTGTTTTAAATTCATGCAAGTCCTTAAAGTAAGCTGCTTTGCTTCATCATACTTCTAGTACTGCGTCAGGGAGAACATAAATGGACGCAACGTACCGTAAGCAGCAGGACTGCCTGGTATTCATGTCATGAACAAGCCGAAATGGTATTAGTGTACGGCAAAGCAGATGGAAGCGGTCGATAGGCGGCACGGCTATACCAGAACAAGTATACCAACCACATCACCCAACATTTTATGCCCTTCATGCCATTCTTGGGTCCTTCCAGGCAGACGAACATACGTGCACCAGATTTGGAGGACCGAATTCTACAGGGTATCGAGACAAAGCCTGTACAAGCTCCAGGCAAGTGGGCCGCCAGAATGGTGTAAGCCTAAGTGCGGCAGTCCATGATGCGACGTGTGAACGGGTGCATTGCATCCCATGGAGGCTACTTGGAACATATTTTGTGACAGGTCTGTACTGTGTTCCGGGACGATTTGTCGTCGTTGCATGCACACCGTCATTTAACGGACATATGTTCGTAGGACCTTTCTTCCTCCATTTTCAGTCAGGTATTGCTCCCTGCAGTTTGTAGGTTTTTATAATGTTCATCATGTATACGCTGAAGCAAAGATACCCAGTCAGGATCAATGTTTCAAGAGCAGGAAGCTCTTTGGTCATGAGACATACGTGCATCTTTCTTAAATTGGTCAGGGAATGTGATGAAAGTTTCTGGTTGTCCGATAACACTTTGCGTCAGCCGATACTTTTCTGGTGACTGCAATACAGCGCGGAGATGTTCGGGGCGAACTGCACTGAAAGCTGTGGGTAACAAAACCATCTGTTACTCCGCTACACGTTTTGCGAAAGGCCTATGGTAATTTCTATTACTTGTGTTGCCAGAATCAAAGCCATATTCTGGGCGTATTATGACTGCAGAATTTTCGGGCAATTGGTTCTGCAGGAAGCTTAAGATGATTAACGAGCAGAAGGTAATTCCACATATATTCTGGCTTACATGTATTTTCTTATGCCCTATCTTCATGTGTTTTTCAATGGCTGTTTATAATTATAACTACTATAAGAGTTGGCGAAACTTACACTTTCGGTAACACATGGTCACGTATTGTGGCCGTGTGTGCACTTGCACTGTGATTACAACCCCCATCATTTATACTATTTTCGACTAAATACAGATTGTCATTTTACACAAGATCTTTCTCGCGGTCATAATCTCGCCTTTTTCTAACATACTGAGCTGTGTGCATTTCACACACAGGTCCACGAAAGTTTTCTTACGGTGTATGAGTTAAGTTTGTTGCTGAGTGAATCTAAGGCTGAGCATCCTCTGGAACCGTATTCATCTGACTATTAGGACAGCTGTATACGACTGCACGTGGCCGACTAATCCCACGATCTATTGTGGCATTGGCACGCGTCCACTGCACACGACGAAGTCGGCCACATAAGGCCGCAAACGGCCGGCTGACGGAAGAATCCCAGTGAAATAGGATTGGTCGGACGTACTCGGTCGCTCGAAGAGATTTCAGGATTGCAGATGGTGATCGTAAACTTCCCTCCATGATATTTCAACAGGACACCTGCCAGTCATCTACAGTCTTCTGTTTATAGTAGGCCCACTCACACTGATCTGTACTCGCACTCTTCAAGTTGTCATCACCCATCCCAAAGCCGTGGGGGTGCTTAAAACCCTTGTGCACAGGGCCTCCAAAGTGTCGCATGCAGATAGTTATCTAAAGAGCTTGCACATTTAAACACAGTGTACAGAGAGAAAGGATACTCAACCCGACAAATGATCAGGACATTCTCAACTAAAACGAAAAATTGGGAACTGGATAAAGAGGAGAACGCGCCAGCAAAGTTCCTAACTTTTCTTCTCTTCGCTGCAAATATTCCCTTCAAAATAGCAAGTAATTTTCAGATGAAATTGATTTTCCTCCCACCATCTAAGATTTCGGACCTGCTACGACCCGTGAAGGATAACCTGTTATTGCGAAGACCGGTAATTTACAAAATAACTTACAAGTGCGGTACGGTCTATGTAGGACAAACAACGCGCACGGTGGAAGAACGTTGCACGGAATGTAAACGTTGCGCTCGCATTCTGCAAGCCAGCAAGTCTGCAGTTGCAGAACATTGTATCTCCAACGGATATTCAGTGGAGTATCACAAAACATTAATTTTGACCACAACAACATCTTTTTGGGACTCCATTATAAAAGAATCAGTTGAAATACTCATCGCGGGAAATCTAATGAACCTTGACAGCTGCTACCAGCTGGAAAATGCAATCCCCTCACCTTCAGACGAAGACGCCAGATCCTTAGAGTTCCTTCAGCGAGGGTTTTGCCAGCGGGCTGTGGGCTCCTTCTGTCAACGTGACTCAGACGCATGCACGGCAATACTATCAGACGGAGCAGAGAACGACGTCGTCCGTTTTCAATGCCACGTCTGAAGCTGAAATATCGTAGAGTGAAGTTTTGGACTACCGGCTGCAATCCTGAAATCTCTTCGAACATTTAATTCGTCGTGAAAAGTTTAAAATTGACGTAGTCGGACGTATTCGGTGTAAACGGAGGCCTTTTGTTGTTGCATGTATCTCGATATTCTAACCATCACCACCTTATTATAACCTAAATTCGATTCATTAATTTTGAAGTAAGTTTAAATTTGGGTGGATGGTCACAATATCACTTGGCACTCTGAGATAGTGACGCACCGCAGAGAGAGGTAGCAACGGTAGAATTTAAATAAACAGTTTTCATGCTACTCATCTGTTAATTGTTCTTCGTTGTTGTCAAAAGTTGTTGGCTCGTAATGCATGTACGTGCTAGATTCCGTAATGTAATATCATATACTGGTGTAGAGGATGCTCGGTTTCATTTTCTTAAATACACACATCAAAAAACGTTTGGCATCACCTCGGTTCCCAGAACTCCTGAAGGTAGACGTTGACTGTGGATACTGTATCACAGATATAGTCCCTTTGACTGTTCAGAGATGTCACTACACCCGCCCAGCGGTTCTAGGCGCTACAGTCGGGAACCGCTCGACCGCTACGGTCGCAGGTTCGAATCCTGCCTCGGGCATGGATGTGTGTGATGTCCTTAGGTTAGTTAGGTTTAAGTAGTTCTAAGTTCTAGGGGACTGATGACCTTATAAGTTAAGTCCCATAGTGCCCAGAGCCATTTGAACCATTTTTGAACACCCGCCCAAAGATGTAAACAACCATGCATGAGCAGCGTTTATTAGACTGAGGGGGTCCGACAGCCTATCATTTCCAGTCATTCCACCAGGAAGGAGCTACTAGACGGTCAATACTGCGGTTCGATCGCGTCCGAATTGTTACTTTGTGCCAGTAGGGGCTCTCAGCAAGGGAAGTGTCCAGGCGTCTCGGAGTGAACCAAAGTGAAGCTGTTCGGACGTGTAGGAAATACAGAGAGACAGGAACTGTCGATGACATGCCTGGATCAGGCCGCCCAAGGGCAACTCATGCAGTGAATGACCGCTACCTACGGTTTATGTCTCGGAGGAACCCTGGCAGCAACGCCTTCATGTTGAATAATGCTTTTCGTGCAGCCACAGGACGTCTTGCTCCGACTCACACTGTGCGCGATAGGCTGCATGATGCGCAACTTCACTCCCGACGTCGATGGCGCGGTCCATCTTTGCAACCACATCATGCAGCGCAGTAGAGATGTGCCCAACAACATGCTGAATGGATTGCTCAGGATTGGCATCTAGTTCTCTTCACCGATGAGTGTCGCATATGCCTCCAACCAGACAATCGTCGGTGACGTGTTTGGAGACAACGCGGTCAGGCTGAACGCCTTAGACACACCTGGTGTTTTGGGGTGGCAATATGCGGGGCCGGCGTGAGCCGCTGGTGGTCATGGAAGGCGCCGAAACGGCTGTACGAAACGTGAATTCTGTCCTTCGACCGATAGTGCAACAATATCGGCATCATGTTGGCGACGCATTCGTCTTCATGGACGACAATTCGCGTCCCCATCGCGCACATCTTATGAATGACTTCCTTCATGATAATGACATCACTCAACTAGATTGGCCAGCATGTTCTCCAGACATGAACCCTATCGAACATGCCTGGGATAGATTGAAAAGAGCTGTTCATGGACGACATGGCCCACCAACTACTCTGAAGGATCTACGCCGAATCGCCGTTGCAGCGGGACAAATTGGACCAACAGTGCCTTGATGAACTTGTGGATAGTATGCCACGACGAATACAGGCATGCATCAATGCAAGAGGACGTGCCACTGGGTATTAGAGGTACCGGTGTGTACAGCAGTCTGGACCACCACCTCTGAAGGTCTCGCTGTATGGTGGTAAAACATGCAATGTGTGGTTTTCATGAGCAATAAAAAGGACGGGTATGATGTTTATGTTGATCTCTATTCCAATTTTCTGTACAGGTTCCCGAACTCCCGGAACCAAGGTGACGCAATTTTTTTTAATGTGTGTGTGATATGAACATTGGTTGAGTTTGTGTTATGGAACAGATACATTTTTAGTCATTTCACTTCACAATGCAATTATGAGCAACCTCCATGGTAACTCAACACATATATAACTCGTATTCCCGACTCGTACCGAACAAGAACAAAGATTTACCGCTCTCAACACATAGCAAAGAAAATACTATTGTATTTTCTATCTATTCATGCAAAATCACCTTTAGAACATACATTACAAAAGTAAAGTACAAATAATTGTTTATCATTGCTTCTGTTTTTAATAAATCCATAATCATCATAGTAATTACATAGAGTATCAATATATGTCGATGTTTATACATTTCCGAATAGCTATATGGCAGTGGTTCTCTGGATTTTGCGTCTTCAACCTAGGGATCGGTCATTTCATATTATGCTGTGTCGTTTAGTACTTTTACCTTACTATAACGAATTTAATTACGTTGTGTTTCGCTCTTAATTATCAACTATGGACGTAGAGAAGCTTGTAAGTCTTATGAAAGGGAACAGTTGCCGTTGAATATACAAGACAAGAGATAGCACCACCGCAACATACAGAGGAAACTATGATTAAAAATTACATCGGACATGAGTTGGAAGATAAATGGAAACGCTAATTATTATGTAGCAACAGATAATACTGTGCTATGAGATTTATTGAATATGTCTACATGACGTACAACGTACATTGAATAAGACTGTTTGAAAAATTCTAGAAAGTATATTTAACATCAAAACTAAGGAGAACATCTTCAACCTTACTATCACCCTAACTAAGTAGGATCATCTAAAGTACTCAAACCGCTCCCTTTCGTACACTTGCCAAGAGCAAAAACAAAACGTAAAGTTATCTAGGGTGGAATGCACTTCACTGACATCACGGTTCTCGCCAACAGAAGCGTACCTTTTCGTCGATTAAGTGGCAAACGGAAGCATCTGCTGGTTCTTCTCACTTCAGTTCGATTGTGAAGTCGTGAAACAAGCATATACATTCAAATACAGTGTCAACATTATCTTGCTTATCGTTTCCATTATATCTTTTCAGCAATCTCTGTTTACTAGTCAAGCTTCCAAATGTTCATTCTATCACTTGTCGCGTCTCAGTGATACACCTGCTGAGAGTAGTTTGCATTGGTCCAAGTTTTGTCATTGGATTGGTCTCATAACGTAAATCTTCAGATCAGTTGTCCCGCGACTGAGTGGCGTCCAGCCGTGTGTCGGATTTTCCTCCGCTGGAGTGTACGAGCTTCATCAGTCGGCCGTAGTCATATGACCATACGGATTAGCTGTTAGTTGGACGAATATGGCCACAGTGGACGTCCAGGCTAAGAGTTGCGGGACACGTGCACAAAGGGATTGTTGACTAATCAAGTAGATACATTTCAGAGCTACTCAATAAGATGTCACGCCTTTGTTCTGAACGGGTGGCTGTCTCAGTCTCCTGCTGCCTGTTGAATTATGTGCTTCGCCCTTTAGAAGCAGCCATTCCCATTGTTTATGAGTAGAGTTTCCTAGTAATCTAGTGAGAGACTATTGATTCTGAGTGTCTGTGTTTGTCGACTTATTGCTCTTACTGCCATAACCTGTTAACACTATCGTTTACAGACTCGCTAGCAACAGCGATTTAACTGCACCTCCCCTAGTGTGCAGTGGTCGTTAACTTCGGAGAACCCTCTCCGCCCCCTTCCACTGCTGTAACCCCTCTCCTACTGTGCTGTCGGTGCTGCTGTGAGCCGAGTTACTTTCTGCGCTCTCTACTCGCGCAGAGGACACACAAACTCGCGGCCTGCTCTACAGATGGAAATTTCACTTTCTCCCTCTGACACGCTTGAAGCCTGTGAACGTGTTTTCTAATGATCTCTTTTAGGGCGAAACTCACGCTGAGACACATCACGTCGTTACTAAATCAGGAGTGTCCGACAACACTACACAGATGAACTTCGCGTCCTAAAATGCATTATCCAACGACATACGAGGTGAATGCTTGGAACGACAGCTTAGATCGCTCCTGGATATTAAGAATGATCTAGGTGGCTCTCGTAATACTCCGATTATCTCCAGCTACTTAGTTTTCGCAAGTTCCTTGATACGTAGTTACAACAAGACATCGTCCGTCCACAAGTCGCAAAGAATGTTTGAGGCTTTTTCTCTGGAAGCAAATCTCACTTCATCTTTGACCTCCTCGCTCAACCGATTCGTCGTCTGTGGCCTGGGATTTACCGATTTTGGCGACTCGCTCTTACCACTTGTCCTATTGACGTTACAGCTTGTCTATGTCGAAGGATAGAAGCTATTATCGCAATTGGTGGCGGATTTGTCAAATACTGCGTTTATTCATGTTCTACTGTTCTGATTCTTTTTATCAATATTTTAAACGGACATCTTGTTCCTCTTGTATCTGCAAAAATTTTCATTCTACTATCGCAATTTCGGTGTTGCGGCATTGTCAAATTTAATTAATTAGCGCCTTACTGCGGCCAAGATATAAGTAATGATTCAATTGTAGGCTTGTGTCCCACTTCATACCAACTGAGGCAACAACTGCGACCATTGACATAATTAACTTAATGTTTCCATTTGTGCTATTCCCACGCAGACTGAAAAAGATGTAATTTACACCGGTGCCGTGACATGGCACCAGTTAATTATGCTGGGAAAGAAGTTATCAGTACATGTCACGTAAGGGCTAAATTTCATCTACTCATTTATTACTCTGCGTGTGGACGTGTGTGCACGTGTTCAAGCGTGTGTGTGTGTGTGTGTATGTGTGCGTGTGTGTGTGTGTGTGTGTGTGTGTGTGTATGTGTATGTGTGTATCTTATGTAGTTAGCGACTGGAATACAGCATACCTTTTGAGGGTTCTAATTTCTTTGTGTATGTTTACAATTTGCAGGTGGTGTGTCTGTCGGTAGACAATATTTCCGCCGCCGTATTGTACTTCTACGAAGTCCGATATATTAAGTCATTCTTTGTTAGTTAGTTGTTTTTCGTCCACAGATCACTTAGAAATTGGTATTAGACATGCCATCGTAACTGAAAAAGGTACAGTTAAGAAAATAACTAATTTTTGCGTACAGGAAAGCAATCTGTTCAAAAACAATTCATTTGTATCAAATCACTGGTCAGCTGGCCGAAGTGGCCGTGCGGTTAAAGGCGCTGCAGTCTGGAACCGCAAGACCGCTACGGTCGCAGGTTCGAATCCTGCCTCGGGCATGGATGTTTGTGATGTCCTTAGGTTAGTTAGGTTTAACTAGTTCTAAGTTCTAGGGGACTAATGACCTCAGCAGTTGAGTCCCATAGTTCTCAGAGCCATTTGAACCATTTTTGAAATCACTGGTCACTGCCCTCACTACACACAAACCACACTACATCGCTCTGTACACACACACACACACACACACACACACACACACACACACGAGCTCGCACTCATCGCATGAGGACCTTTATGACACTTTATCCATGCCTCTCTGAAAAAGCTAGATCAGCAGCTCACCACAGTGAATGAGTTGTGGAGTTACAGAAGACAGAAAAAAGTTAGAATTCTCCAACCAGAAATTTTGGTCATAGAATTTATCTGTAATAACCTTTAAACTATGACAGTTGACTGTAGAATGATATTTACTTACTGCTGAGTAGTGTTAGTTCCAATTGTTCAAATGGATCTGAGCACTATGGGACTTAACATCTGAGGTCTTCAGTCCCCTAGAACTTAGAACTACTTAAATCTAACTAACCTAAGGACATCACACACATGCATGCCCGAGGCAGGATTCGAACCTGCGACCGTAACAGTCGCTCGTTTCCAGACTGAAGCGCCCAGAACCGCTCGGCCATAATGGCCGGCTAGTAATGTTAGTTATTTAGCATTTCCTATTCTGCTTTATCTAAATAATTCTTTATGTGTATTATAAATTATTTAAAAGGTATACTGTAACTGTTAAAATATTTGAATTTTATTGTACAGTTTTATTCCCGTGTAGAAAATGCTGATTTTCGATTTTTGTAGATGTACGTTTAACCTCACCCTTTCCTCATGATCAACAATGCTTCTGTTTAAGCCGATATTCTTCTTGATGTGGATAACAGATTGGTAGATGTACTCACAGGATCCAATCCACTGCTGTTTAGACAGATCTTTCCATCGAGTTCAGTTTACTTTTAATTTATTATTCTAGTTTCTAGTTATGCTGGTCTTAAGACTATGCCCGTATTGTGTGTAACGGGACCATCACAGAATAATTCTGGAGAGAAAGGTAGCGTGGGTGTAAGAATAGCATGTGAATGCAGGACGTTGTCTCACACAGCACGCTCATGACATCCTTGTCAGTGTACTTGTGTGTATATGTCAATATTAATTGCTAAAAAATTGTATTTGCTGTATTGTTTACGAAATTTTTTGTACTCGGTTAATATTATATAATTACACTCGAAGACACATGCACACACACACACACACACACACACACACACACACACACACACATACAGAAACACACAGAAGAAAGACGCAGCACGAAGGAATTATCCGAATGGGACGGAAAGCGGTAGACGTGATGTAGATGTACAGGCAGGCAAATGATTAGAATGTCAGAAAAATTGAATGATTTATTCTAGGGAAACAGCTTCAAAACCTGAGCAAGTCGATAATACACTCCTGGAAGTGGAAAAAAGAACACATTGACACCGGTGTGTCAGACCCACCATACTTGCTCCGGACATTGCGAGAGGGCTGTACAAGCAATGACCACACGCACGGCACAGCGGACACACCAGGAACCGCGGTGTTGGCCGTCAAATGGCGCTAGCTGCGCAGCATTTGTGCACCGCCGCCGTCAGTGTCAGCCAGTTTGCCGTGGCATACGGAGCTCCATCGCAGTCTTTAACACTGGTAGCATGCCGCGACAGCGTGGACGTGAACCGTATGTGCAGTTGACGGACTTTGAGCGAGGGCGTACAGTGGGCATGCGGGAGGCCGGGTGGACGTACCGCCGAATTGCTCAACACGTGGGGCGTGAGGTCTCCACAGTACATCGATGTTGTCGCCAGTGGTCGGCGGAAGGTGCACGTGCCCGTCGACCTGGGACCGGACCGCAGCGACGCACGGATGCATGCCAAGACCGTAGGATCCTACGCAGTGCCGTAGGGGACTGCACCGCCACTTCCCAGCAAATTAGGGACACTGTTGCTCCTGGGGTATCGGCGAGGACCATTCGCAACCGTCTCCATGAAGCTGGGCTACGGTCCCGCACACCGTTAGGCCGTCTTCCGCTCACGCCTCAACATCGTGCAGCCCGCCTCCAGTGGTATCGCGACAGGCGTGAATGGAGGGACGAATGGAGACGTGTCGTCTTCAGCGATGAGAGTCGCTTCTGCCTTGGTGCCAATGATGGTCGTATGCGTGTTTGGCGCCGTGCAGGTGAGCGCCACAATCAGGACTGCATACGACCGAGGCACACAGGGCCAACACCCGGCATCATGGTGTGGGGAGCGATCTCCTACACTGGCCGTACAGCACTGGTGATCGTCGAGGGGACACTGAATAGTGCACGGTACATCCAAACCGTCATCGAACCCATCGTTCTACCATTCCTAGACCGGCAAGGGAACTTGCTGTTCCAACAGAACAATGCACGTCCGCATGTATCCCGTGCCACCCATCGTGCTCTAGAATGTGTAAGTCAACTACCCTGGCCAGCAAGATCTCCGGATCTGTCCCCCATTGAGCATGTTTGGGACTGGATGAAGCGTCGTCTCACGCGGTCTGCACGTCCAGCACGAACGCTGGTCCAACTGAGGCGCCAGGTGGAAATGGCATGGCAAGCCGTTCCACAGGACTATATCCAGCATCTCTACGATCGTCTCCATGGGAGAATAGCAGCCTGCATTGCTGCGAAAGGTGGATATACACTGTACTAGTGCCGACATTGTGCATGCTCTGTTGCCTGTGTCTATGTGCCTGTGGTTCTGTCAGTGTGATCATGTGATGTATCTGACCCCAGGAATGTGTCAATAAAGTTTCCCCTTCCTGGGACGATGAATTCACGGTGTTCTTATTTCAATTTCCAGGAGTGTATTTTCGTAAACTTCTGGCTGTTATGCAAGCTGTTATTCGGCTTTGCACTGACTGATAAAGTTGTTGGATATCCCATTGAGAGATATCGTGCCAAATTCTGTTCAGTCGGCACGTTAGATCATTAAAAACTCGAGCTCTTTGGAATGCCCCACCCTTAATGCTCCAATGGTGAAAGATCCGACTATCTTGCTGGCTGAGGTAGGGTCTGACAAGCCCGAGCACAAGCAGTAGAAACTCTCGCCGTGTGCGGGCAGGCATTATCTTGCTGAAATATAAGCCTAGGATAGCTTGTCATGAAGGGCAACAAAATGGGATGTAGACTATCGTCGACGAAACGCTATGCTGTAAGGGGGCCCACCGCTGCCTGGAACGTTTCCAGACTAGTCTCCGCTTGTCACCAGCGTTCAGTTGGAAGTGGGATCATCTCTGAAGACAGTTCTACACAAGTGAATAAGATTCCAGGCTGCAGAAGTTCCCGGAGACGCCTCGCACAGCGGTGGGATTCGAACTGTAGCGGCACCACCGTTTAGGATAGGGAAAGTCAGTTTTGTGCGATGTTCTGAGCGCAAGCTACTGCCAGGTGCGTGCCGGACTGCAGTGAGTTACGCTGACCAGAGGTTGCGAAGTGGAATGGAGGCCACAGGGGCCATCGAAACACTGAAAAGAGTAAACGCAGTGGTTCGCGTGCCGCAAGCTATAGGCAGAAGGGGCCCACTGGCGCAACCGGGGTGTGGGTAGTATGTTACTCGGAGCGATGCGTTAGTGAAACTGAAGTGCACAGACGAGATTCATTCAAGTGTGGCAGCTCTCCTGGATGGCAGGGCGTGTCACACTACTGGCGACACACGGCAACGGATGAGGCGACAGTGTCCCAGTCCACGGCAGGACGTTGGTTCGCCCCTCTGAGGCCGATGCAGGGTCCACAGCCAGCCAGGGTGGGCCACTCTTTGGGTCACTACCGCGGGCAGTTGTCTCATCTCCCGACACACGCTGGAGACTTACAAGGCAAGGGCCGCGGGTTCGGACGCCGGCACAGGGGCGGTCGTTGTCGCCACGTTCCCAGTTATACCAGCCGAGGAAGAAGCCGCAGCGGGGCCGGCCTACGGCTCCCAGTGGAGCAACACGGGGTCATCAGGGATGGTGGCCACTGAGTCGGCTAGTGGCGCAGCCATCCCGACATAATCGGAACTCTACAGCTGGCGTACAAGGCCAGCTCGACACAGTGTGTTGCACAGGCCGCTGGGGTGCTACCTCAGCAATGCGGGGCCTGTGACACAGACCGAGCTGAATGACACTCTGTAGTGGAAACGAATAAATCATTTGAAAAGCTCGGCCGAGTTTTAATATGGCACCTCCTGGCACCCATCCACTACATTTGGTGTCAATATGCCACATCTGGCGTCTGATACTGCAACAGAACCTATTGTCCGCCATATGTTCTGACAGCAGGACCCTCTTGATTGTCATCCGCGGCACGCTTACTGCACAGTGTTATGTCGACGATACTCTGCGTCCCCTTTGGTTACCATTATTGATAAGCCATCATGGGCTTATGTTTGAACAATATAATTCCCACCTGCACAAGGTGAGAGTTTCTGCTGCTTGTATTCGTGCCTGCAAACCCGTACCTTGGCCAACAAGGTCGCCAGACCTCTCCCTCGTTGAGAACGTTCAGAGGATTATGGGCAGGGCCTTCCAGACAGCTCGCGATTTTGACGATCTAACGCACACAGTGAATAGAATTTGGCCCGATATCCTTCACAAGGACGTGCAATCCGAATAACTGCTTGTAAAAGGGTCAGATGTCCACCAAAGCGTTCCTGATTTACTCAGTTTGTGAAGCTCTTTCTCTTTAATAAATCACCCATTTTCTTCTGAAATTGTAATCATTTGTTTTTCTGTACATGTACTTCATATATACTGATTTCTGTCCCATTCGGATAGTTCTTTAGTGCCGTGTCGTTTATCTTACAGTGTACTTTTTTGTTTGAAACAGAAATTCCTGTTGTTTACTTTCTTTACGTTTAGTGAAACTTTATTGAAAGATAACCAGATATAAACCGCTTAGGGTTTCATTTGTTTCTGTGCAACAAGTTTCGACGTATTATTTTTGGTTACAATGTTGCTGTCATCAACAAAGTCTCATAGACTTTTCAACTCGCTGTGAGCTCTGAAACTGCTGTTATTAGCATCTGTTCACATCTGTGGCGTGTTTTCGCATCCAGTTCTTGTCCGTGATGTTGTTACTACCATGTGAACGCATTAGTTTCGAAGCGCCTGCTCCGTTTGCCACTCACTACGAAGAGCACCCGTCTTACGTGCGAGCTATTAGTCGTGTGCGGCAGTTCTCTCGCAAATCACGCTGACTGACGTTTTAATTATCGTCCGCTTCCTAATTAATCACCCGGAACGCTTATCGAGGCTTAAGCAACGCACGAGCAGATTTAAGGCGAGCGAACTTGTAAATAGCAGCGCGAGTGCTGCAGATAAATTCCGGACATTAGTTTAACAAGTTTCCCCTCGCGGAGGAGCGGTCGTGGGGGAGGGGGTGGGTGCAGGACCTGCTCGCAGGGACGCCTGCTTTATTACTCATTGGCGGCCGTTAATTGCTGCGGGACAGAGCCACGGCCTGCCATTAGGAATCCTTAAATACGGCGCCGAACCGACCGGAGGGGGGCCCCGGGAAGAAAGATGGAGCGCTAGAAAAAATTCAGGATACGCCGTAAATTTCTTCCGTCCCTACTTTACGATGTTGTTCGCGGCGGTGGCGGCGGTAGGCTAGCGGCGTCGCGCGATGCAGGAGTGGGCAGAAGGACGAAGGAATAAGGGGTGAGGGAGGGGGGCGAGAGGCGGAAGAGGACGCGGAGAGGCACGGACGATGAAATATGAGGCTCATCGCGACCGGCGAACAATCAGGAGAGGCCGCGGTCCAGGCAGAGAGCGGAACACCTGCCGGAGGACGTGGAGCTCCGAAAGTAACGAGCTCGCACTGTGCAACAGGATGCTGCAGTCCGCTTCCTGGCACGGCACTCGCTACTTCTCGGGCCACGGGGCGAGAATTACGTCGCAGCTACAATCGACTCTTGCCAGTTCGAAACGCAATAAATCTATTTTATCGATAAATCGAACCAGCTCCCGAGTCGCTTGAAAAAACGTCCATAAACTTAACAAATACAGTGTGTTTATAAACAAGTTATACACTACTGGCCATTAAAGTTGCTACACCAAGAAGAAACGCAGATGATAAACGGGTAATCAAAAATGGCTCTGAGCACTATGCAACTTAACTTCTGAGGTCATCAGTCACCTAGAACTTAGAACTAATTAAACCTAGTTAACCTAAGTACATCACACACATCCGTGCCCGAGGCAGGATTCAAATGTGCGACCGTAGCGGTCGCTCGGCTCCAAACTGTAGCGCCTAGAACCGCACGGCCACTCCGGCCGGCTAAACGGGCATTCACTGGACAAATATATTATACTAGAACTGACATGTGATTACATTTTCACGCAGTTTTGGTGCATAGATCCCGAGAAATCAGTACCCAGAACAACCACCTCTGGCCATAATAACGGCCTTGATACGCCTGGGCATTGAGTCAAACAGAGCTTGGATGGCGTGTACAGGTACAGCTGCCCATGCAGCTTCAACACGATACCACAGTTCATCAAGAGTAGTGACTGGCGTATTGTGACGAGCCAGTTGCTCGGCCACCATCGATCAGACATTTTCAATTGGTGAGAGATCAGGAGAATGCGCTGGCCAGGGCAGCAGCCGAACATTTTCTGTATCCAGAAAGGCCCGTACAGGACCTGCAACATGCGGTCGCGCATCATCCTGCTGAAATGTACGGTTTCGCAGGGATCGAATGAAGGGAAGAGCCACGGGTCACAAAACATCTGAAATGTAACGTCCAGTGTTCAAAGTGCCGTCAATGCGAACAAGAGGTGACCGAAACGTATAACCAATGTTACCCCATACCATGACTGATACTGTAAACAGAACCTGGAGTCATCCGAAAAAATTCTCGTTTAGCCATTCGTGCACCCAGGTTCGTCGTTGAGTATACCGTCGGAGGCGCTCTTCTGTGTGATGCAGCGTCAAGGGTAACCGCAGCCATGGTCTCCGAGCTGATAGTCCATGCTCCCGCAGACGTCGTCGAACTGTTCGTGAAGACGGTTGTTGTCTTGCAAACGTCCCTATCTGTTGACCCAGGAATCGAGACGTGGCTGCACCATCCGTTACAGCCATGCGGATAGGATGTCTGTCATCTCGACTGCTAGTGATACGAGGCCTTTGGGTTCCAGCACGGCATTCCGTATTACCCTCCTGTACCCAAAGATTCCATATTCTTCTAACAGTCATTGTATCTCGACCAATGCGAACAGCAATGTCGCCATACGATAAACCGCAATCGCGATAGGCTACAATCCGACCTTTATCAAAGTGGGAAACGTGATGGTACTCATTTCTCCTCCTTACACGAGGCATCACAACAACGTTTCACCATGCAACGTCGGTCAACTCCTGTTTGTGTATGAGAAATCGGTTGGAAACTTTCCTCATGTCAGCACGCTGTAGGTGTCGCCACTGGCGCCAACCTTGTGTGAATGCTCTGAAAAGCTAATCATTTGCATATCACAGCATCTTCTTCCTGTCGGTTAAATTTCGCGTCTGTAGCACGTCATCTTCGTGGTGTAGCAGTTTTAATGACCAACAGTGTATAAAATTAACCTCTAATTCTGAATAAGTTAAATAATTTTTATAAATGTTTGATACTGAACTGACTGCAGTGTATCTTCAAGTTTTATTTACATATGTTGAATGTAGCTACCTTTTGCAACACGACAAACGTCTCATCCATAATACGTTTGCCGCGCGGAGTGGTCGTGCTGTTTTTAGGCGCCGTATCACGGATTGCGGCCTTGATACGCCTGGGCATTGAGTCAAACAGAGCTTGGATGGCGTGTACAGGTACAGCTGCCCATGCAGCTTCAACACCGCCGGAGGTTCGAGTCCTCCCTCGGGCATGTGATCAGTCTCCTAGCAAAACCTGTGAAGCAAGTTTTGATGTATGGTCGCAACTGCGTGTGTTATCCGTTGTCGCATCTCCGTCTTTGATGTAACTCCATACACAAAAGTCTATTGCGGTTAAATTACGTAATCACGGTGGCCAGGATAGCGTTTCACCACTTCCAAGCCAAGTCACCACATCCCCACAGAGATCCGTGACAATTTCACGATGATAATGTCGTGGGGCGACATCTTACTGAAAAATAAATTTTATGTCCATATCCTGTTATAGCTGAGGCATCAGACAATGTTGAAGCACGATATACCAGTTACTGTTGACTCAGTACAAAAGGAAGAAAAGGCCATCAATCTTGTTACAGATTTCAGAGCAAAAAACATTTACCTTAGGCAAGTCCCGTACATCTTCGTTACGTGACATGGTTTGCGCTTACTCCATATCCAAACATAATGCTGATTCGCTTTACCGGAGTTACGGAAAGTGGCTTCGTCACTTAGCACAATTTTATTACGAAAATCATCTTCAGTCTGCATTTGGTTTATTTCCACCCGAAACTCAGCTCGTGTTTCTCTGTCACTTTCTCTCAAAGCTTGCAACAGTTCCAATTCGTAGGAGAGCGCATACAGGACGCTAGTGGGACCTACTCTTGAGTACTGCTCGAGTGTTTGAGATCCGTACCAGGTCGGACTAAAGGAAGACATCGAAGCAATTCAGAGGCGGACTGCTAGATTTGTTACCGGTATGTTTGAACAACATGTAAGTGTTACGTGATGCTCCGGGAACCCAAATGGAAATCCTTGGAGAGAAGGCGGCCTTCTTCTCGAGAAACACTATTGAGAAAATTTAGGGAGCCGCATTTGAAGCTGACTGCCAAACGATTGTATTGCCGCCAACACACACTGCGCGTAAGGGCCACTAAGGTAAGATACGAGAAATTGGGACTCAAACGGAGGCGTACAGACTGTCGTTTTTCCGTCGGTCTCTTTGCGAGCGGAACAGGAAGGGAAATGAGAAGTAGTGGTACGCGTTACCCTCCACCACGCAGCGTACGGTGGCTTTCGGGTTATCTATGAAGATGTAGATTTTTGAATAACCGGCGTTTCCGAGATACCTTCAACACTGTAAAACTAGACATATTCATTCCTAACCTGGCACGTCTCGTTGATTTACCAAGGATGTGAATGTAAGACTGCCGAAATCGTTCTACTGCTCCATCGCAGACTACTGGTCGAGCCTGACCCAGCATCCTATGTAATACGTGGACAGTTTTGATAAACCCATTTTACCAATTAATAACACTTTGTATTTGAGATGCTGGCTTACAATATTTACTCCCGACTGTAGCAGCTGATTTGGATTCATGAAACCATAAACAACACTGCGCACGCTCTACACAGTTATACAACTCCACAATGACTGCTGGAATCACTCATTTGCGCGTGCTGCCTAGCGTGGATGTCGGAAACTAGTAGTGTTAGCTGGGAATAAAAACTGAAGATATGTTGCATTCAGTGCTGTGTCAGATATTTCTGTAAATTATTGACCCTTTTCATAACTAAATATTACTTTTGTGTAACTAATTTATAACCACCCTGAAGTTTATGTTATTGTTTGCTCAATAAACGGAAGCGATTTTCATTAGGGCTGTTAATAAAGTATCGACATATCGACATTTTCTTAAAAAATGTCGATATATACGGGCTTTATCGATAAAATGGTAATGTCGATTGCCGATTATTTTATTTTACATTCTACTTTTTCACAATTTTCGTTACGTACTTGAAGTAATGAAATCTTCACGGGTTATCAGCCGAGTGGCGTCGTCTTCCAGTCGTAACGTTTCAATGGACTGCGTATCGATCATATTCAGGCGAAGCATTCCAAAAATGGTTCAAATGGCTCTGAGCACTATGGGAATTAACATCTGAGGTCATCAGTCTCCTAGAACTTAGAACTACTTAAACCTAACTAACCTAAGGACATCACACACATCCATGCCCTAAGCAGGATTCGAACCTGCGACCATAGCGGTCGCGCGGTTCCAGACTGAAGCGCCTAGAACCGCTGGCCACAACGGCCGGCTCAGGCGAAGTGGTTTCATAGCTGAAATACGCCGAGTAAGCCTGCAATCGCGTACTTGAAGTTGTTATTTTGAAATCGTAGTAGTACATAATTTTACTTTCACTGTTTGAAGCAGTCTTACTACTTTTTGTGATTTCCTCACGTCCAGTCTTTCTCTCTGACTGTGTGAAGCAAGTATATATAGACCAAATTATTCTTTTCGGCAAACAGAAATTTTCGCGGCGTTTATTCTGATTGGCTCGTGCAGGCCGAGGTCCTTGGGCTCCGCTAGATATGCTACATTAAATGGCTCCAGTCACCACTGGGGGTGGGGGGTGGAATGAATGGTATAACGAGATTTCCGATTAATGCAGCTAGTGATTTTTCCGGTCGCTCATTCTTCAAGAACAGTTGCTGAAAATGATGAACAAAAATCTAAATGACGAGATCGGTCCTTACGGTGGGCGGAGACGTGTGAGGAGAAATGCTGACGCAAAGGGCGCTCGGCGCTACCGACAGACAGAGCAACGTTTAGCTACACCGCGCTATTTTGACTCTAGAGCTGCTACGTCGATGACGTTGTCAGAAATGACAAAACAAGGAAACCGGCGTGAAGTGTTCCGGACAAATCCGATGTGTGATAAAAGCGAACGACACACCCATCCCACACCATTGTTAGCAAAGTGGTTATCGCTAAGCGTGAACATGCATCGTTTCCCTTTCAATTCTTGCTTTAAGGGGTGCCGGAGGTGGTCAAATCCAAAAAATTACGATTTTTTTTGCTACCGAAAATGAATTGGAACATTCCTCTTTAATGTAAACTTTGGATTATTGTTCTACTCGCCCTAGAAGTGGATTTATTACCATTTTCCCCCACGCCTGCAGAGGAAATGGGCGGCCGCTGAATGCATCTAACACCCTCTTGTGACTTCCTGGCGAACTGCTTGGGATTTTCTCGGCCTGTTACGCATACAGCACCTTATGTTACGCATACAGAGAGTGTGCAAGGATTGGCTACATTGTTTTCTGTGACAAATGAAGCGCTAAGAGCGTATGGGTGCACGGCTTCGAAGGCTCAAACAAACTTTGGGTTCAAGAAAGCTCAGTGATGGAAAGACAATAGGAGGGAGAGGCAGGCTTACTGATGAACGTCTACAGAGATACTATGGATATGCTATAAGGCAAAATACTAGTAATGTTAGTGACATGCAAAAAGCAGTGTGGGCATTGTTCCTTCATACTGCCTCTTCCAATGGATACCCCCAACACAGCCTGTGCCCAAAAGATTCCTGGTGCAAATATAATGCAAAAAAGGACTATGATCACAAACATGGTTTGCCAGCAGCTGTGATAAATGCAATAAAACCAATCTTTCACGACTTAGCACAGCCAGAATTGTTACACAAATGTCTACACGGAAAGACACAGAATCCTAATGAGAGCGTAAACAGTTTGATTTGGAAAGTGATTCCTAAAAGGGTGTTTGTAGGCATAAAAACACTGAACTTTGGCATTTATGATGCAATAGCAACCTACAACCAAGGGAACAGTGTGAAGTGTGAAGTTCTGAAGGCATTAGGATTTACAGCTGAGGTGAACACTGTACGAGTACTAAGAAATATTGACAGTGAAAGGATAAGAGGAGCAGAAAGAAGAGAAAGGCATATGAAGTATGATGGAACAACTGGCCAGACAAGAAGACAGAAGAGGAAGCTTTTGGAGGATGAAGAAGAAGACCCTGATAATCCATCCTGCAGTGCAGGAATGTATTGAGAAACGTTGATAGCCATTTCCCGTAAATTAGAATTTTTCGAATATAAGGAACATTTTCTCAAAATCCACTCAAGCTAGAGAGATGAAATTTTTATAGAGCACTCCTAGTGGTCAAAGTTACATTATAACACAGCCATTTGGCAATATGTTCAGTAGTTTCATTTCAGTTTAATTATAAAGCAATTATTTGTAAAAAAAATTGGGTCATTAATAAAATAAATAATTGGAAGGAAAATAGAAAAGATACTCCAAAATCCCTCTGTCATAACTGCAATACTAAACCACTCTATATGTAAAAAAAATTCAAATTTTTCTATTTGGTAGTTTATTCATAAATGTTCCTCAAACTTAGTGGTTTTAACATGGGCAGCATAGGCACCTCCGGCTCCCCTTAAGGGGGATAAGCAGGCTGATAGTTTGTTGATGTAAGGAATATCTAATCATGAATCAATATTTAAATCTACAACTCTAAAACTGGCAGTATATTTACAATGTTAAGCCGATATTTTTATGGACCGGTACGTCAATATCTTTTTCCGTCTATATATCGATACCTCTTTTCCTGATATATCGAGAGCCGATGATGACACTTTTTAAATGTCGGTACATCGGATTCCCGATATTTCTGAAAATATCAACAGTCCTAATTATCACCCTGAAACACTCGCTGTGGCTCTGAGCACTATGGGACTCGACTGCTGAGGTCATTAGTCCCCTAGAACTTAGAACTAGTTAAACCTAACTAACCTAAGGACATCACAAACATCCATGCCCGAGGCAGGATTCGAACCTGCGACCGTAGCGGTCTTGCGGTTCCAGACTGTAGCGCCATTAACCGCACGGCCACTTCGGCCTGCACACTCGCTGTAATTTGGCTTTGGCAACTATATACACTCCTGTAAATGGAAAAAAGATCACATTGACACCGGTGTGTCAGACCCACCATACTTGCTCCGGACACTGCGAGAGGGCTGTACAAGCAATGATCACACACACGGCACAGCGGACACACAAGGAACCGCGGTGTTGGCCGTCAAATGGCGCTAGCTGCGCAGCATTTGTGCACCGCCGCCGTCAGTGTCAGCCAGTTTGCCGTGGCATACGGAGCTCCATCGCAGTCTTTAACGCTGGTAGGATGACGCGACAGCGTGGACGTGAACCGTATGTGCAGTTGACGGACTTTGAGCGAGGGCATATAGTGGGCATGCGGGAGGCCGGGTGGACGTACCGCCGAATTGCTCAACACGTGGGGCGTGAGGTCTCCACAGTACATCGATGTTGTCGCCAGTGGTCGGCGGAAGGTGCACGTGCCCGTCGACCTGGGACCGGACCGCAGCGACGCACGGATGCACGCCAAGACCGTAGGATCCTACGCAGTGCCGTAGGGGACCGCACCGCCATTTCCCAGCAAATTAGGGACACTGTTGCTCCTGGGGTATCGGCGAGGACCATTCGCAGCCGTCTCCATGAAGCTGGGCTACGGTCCCGCACACTGTTAGGCCGTCTTCCGCTCACGCCCCAACATCGCGCAGCCCGCCTCCAGTGGTGTCGTGACAGGCGTGAATGGAGGGATGAATGGAGACGTGTCGTCTTCAGCGATGAGAGTCGCTTCTGCCTTGGTGCCAATGATGGTCGTATGCGTGTTTGGCGCCGTGCAGGTGAGCGCCACAATCAGGACTGCATACGACCGAGGCACACAGGGCCAACACCCGGCATCATGGTGTGGGGAGCGATCTCCTACACTGGCCGTACACCACTGGTGATCGTCGAGGGGACACTGAATAGTGCACGGTACCTCCAAACCGTCATCGAACCCATCGTTCTACCATTCCTAGACCGGCAAGGGAACTTGCTGTTCCAACAGGACAATGCACGTCCGCATGTATCCCGTGCCACCCAACGTGCTCTAGAAGGTGTAAGTCAACTACCCTGGCCAGCAAGATCTCCGGATCTGTCCCCCATTGAGCATGTTTGGGACTGGATGAAGCGTCGTCTCACGCGGTCTGCACGTCCAGCACGAACGCTGGTCCAGGTGGAAATGGCATGGCAAGCCGTTCCACAGGACTACATCCAGCATCTCTACGATCGTCTCCATGGGAGAATAGCAGCCTGCATTGCTGCGAAAGGTGGATATACACTGTACTAGTGCCGACATTGTGCATGCTCTGTTGCCTGTGTCTATGTGCCTGTGGTTCTGTCAGTGTGATCATGTGATGTATCTGACCCCAGGAATGTGTCAATAAAGTTTCCCCTTCCTGGGACAATGAATTCACGGTGTTCTTATTTCAATTTCCAGGAGTGTATTATTCGGTGGTTCCAGTAGCTCCATCAGTTTTTCAGGTAATTATTTTGTCATTGATCTCCTTGTAAAATTCGGAATGACGTCGACTCTTCCTGCACAGACCTTTTCCGTAGCTACGCCCACGCAATCGCGTGGCTCGCCAGTCGGCTGTTTTTCCAACGTGTTGTAAGCTGTGATGTCTTGCTGACCGCTGCCACTATGTCTAAGCCACTTAATGTAGTATATCTAGCGGAGCCCAATGACTTTGGACTGCATGAGCCAATCACAATACTAGGCGCGAAAATTTCTGTTTGAGATAACGTGATAGCAACAGGAAGCGGCTCCGGTGCTGGTTTTCACACTGAACGCACGACGATACGGATATAAGAGTCCAACCTGTCGTCTCATATATGTAGGTGCAGTCGCGGAATGGTCTTCTCCTATTTTGTGCATTTCAGGCATGTATCACTTACGTTCTTTAGAGTAATGTTTGTACTGACGAAATTCTCTTGTCGCATTCTTGTTCAAATGGGAATGAAAATCAACATTCTTTTGTGATCACTTCAGAACCATGTGTCACAGTAGATAGAGATATCTAGTTGTGATAATTAAATCTGAGAGCATCAATGGCATTCAACGTGTCTGTAAAAGTAGGAAGGACACTTTGATTGCATTATTTCTTGGTCTTGTTAAATAGCTAATCAACCGATAATATTGTGTAGAACATGTGACGAATTGTAACTGCCTACGTGGTACTGCCTGCCCTATGTTTAGAGCTTCTTTTAATAGTAAGTGACAGTAGAGTCACACATCGTTTTTCAATATTGATTAAATTTCGTATCTTTACTTTCTTAACTTTGCTGGATGTAAATACACAACTAGTGGTGTCTGAAGCAAGACTCTATTCGCTGTGGTGTCCAGTGTGGATGTGTTAAAAGAAGCCTGGGTGGGACTGGTCATTTGAATACAGGACGGCTTACAAACGCCTTCTGAACTTTGGGTTTGCACCATTGTTCAGCCGACTACAGGCCTGCTCCTTCGAAATTAAAGTATAGTGACCACAGGTCCCCTTCGTATTGCTGTTTCGACGAATATGTGCTTTCTGTAGGCTGACGCAAACACTCGAAATCGCCATTTTGCTGTCGCCATTTCTGAAACTTACATTCTAATGTCATCTGCCAATCATATGGACCAGCAGCATCAAAACTGTGACGCGAATGTCTGAGCCACTGAGTGGTGAAAAAGCAATTCCTTGGTAGTAATTTCTACTTACTTAACTGACCTACTGCAAGCGATGATGGAGAAGTTCTAGCAGGCTTTCTGTGCGTTTTGGTGTATACAGGGAAATTCTTGCTCGTCACTGTGGTGAAAGCTGTGAATCTTCCCCTCCAAAGAGTCAGTTTTTTGGAGCAGAGAGGAATGTGGAGAAGAGATGGAGGTAGTGTGGAGATGTGTGGCCGTGAGGTCACATCGAGTGAGAGGCTCCGGTCACAGCCCGGTGTACTTTGAAGTCTTAAGTAGGTGTGGTTTTTACCATTAGCGCCGCGTATGTTATCGGCCACTCATAATTTGAGAGGTCTGCTCTGCAACTTTTGTTGCTTCTTTAGTGATATAAATTTTTTTGTATTATGGATCCATTTTTTAACTTGTGTTTGTGAGCTGCACAGATTTAGAAAGACATTCGCGATTTTGTAGCAGAATTTCTTTTAGTCTGAGGTACCTACCAGACCTCGGGGAAGATCAGTTTGGATTCCGTAGAAGTGTTGGAACACGTGAGGCAATACTGACCTTACGACTTATCTTAGAAGAAAGATTAAGGAAAGGCTAACCAACGTTTCTAGCATTTGTAGACTTAGAGAAAGCGTTTGACAATGTTGACTGGAGTACTCTCTTTCAAATTCTAAAGGTGGCAGGGATAAAATACAGGGAGAGAAAGGCTATTTATAATTTGTACAGAAACCAGATGGCAGTTATAAGAGTCGCGGGACATGAAAGGGAAGCAATGGTTGGAAAGGGAGTGAGACAGGGTTATAGCCTCTCCCCGATGTATATTGTGCAAGCAGTGAAGGAAACAAAAGAAAAATTCGGAGTAGGTATTAAAATCCATGGAGAAGAAATAAAAACTTTGAGGTTCGCCGATGACAATGTAATTCTGTCAGAGACAGCAAAGGACTTGGAAGAGCAGTTGAACTGAATGGACAGAGTCTTGAAAGGAGGATATAAGATTAACATGAACAAACGTAAAACGAGGATAATGGAATGTAGTCGAATTAAGTCGGGTGATGCTGAGGGAATTAGATTAGGAAATGAGACACTTAAAGTAGTAAAGGAATTTTGCTCTTTGGGGAGCAAAATAACTGATGATGGACAAAAGTAGAGAGGATATAAAATGTAGACTGGCAATGGCAAGGAAAGCGTTTCTGAGGAAGAGAACTTTGTTAACACCAAGTGTAGATCTAAATGTCAGGAAGCCGTTTCTGAAAGTATTTGTATGGAGTGTAGCCATGTATGGAAGTGAAACATGGACGATAAATAGTTTGGTCAAGAAGAGAATAGAAGCTTTTGAAATGTGGTGCTACAGAACAATGCTGAAGATTAGATGGGTAGATCACATAACTAATGGGGAATTATTGGATACAATTGGGGACAACAGCAGTTTGTGGCACAACTTGACTAGAAGAAGGGACCGGTTGGTAGGACATGTTCTGAGGCATCAGAGGATTACAAATTTAGCATTGTAGGGCAGCGTGGAGGGTAAAAATCGTAGAGGGAGACCAAGAGATGAATACACTAAACAGATTCAGAAGGATGTAGGTTGCAGTAAGTACTGGGAGATGAAGAAGCTTGCACAGGATAGAGTAGCATGGAGAGCTGCATCAAACCAGTCTCAGGACTGAAGACCACAACAACAACAACAACAACAACCTACCAGATGTGTGCTCGTAGGTTATCCCAGCGAATGTGTTACTTGAAAGCCTCTAGAGCTTGCAGCCTGATCGATTGATCGTTGGAGTTTTCGACGGCGTTATCTGCCATCATTATCAGGTGGTTCCTGTGACTAAATTACTGGAGCAGTGGGTGCGATATATATACCAGTCGTCTCCCCCCTTCACTGACCCCGTGTATTGTCCGTGCGATGCGCCGGTCGTGGTGGTGGGGGTAGCTCGCGTTCGGGAGTCGAGTGGCTGGCCTCGGTCTGCACCCCACCTTCGCAGTACTCGGTGTTTCGTTTCCATTCTGTTAGGAGAATTTTTATTGCCGGAGCCCATACCTAAGTTGAAATCCTTTGTCCTGGCTGATGAAATTCTCATGTCGTATTTCGATAGCCTCCTTGTATCCAAGGTCCAAATAGTGGGATGTGTTGCGCTTAATTTTTGTTATCTTCGTATATCATTTTGGGGTTGGTTCAGCAACTCATGGTTTTGTAGGCTGCTGAAAGTCGATGTGCCGTTTGTGTTGCATGCACCTTTCCTTAATTACGCATTTCCGCACTCGCATGGTGTGTAATACAACCGACTATCATCAAAAAAGCCAACTCAAGAGACTAGACGAACCACTGCGGATCTTACAGTAGAAACCATCTGTAACACTGCCTTGTCTGTCCTTGAAAAATGTTAAACTTTGCCGCATCACTAGCAGCACTATCTGTCGCAGAAATCATGAGCGGAGTGGAACAAATTGCCTACAATCTACCACTCGATACGGCGGAAAACGTGCCGTATTCTCTCCTGGTCATAGGCGCCGAGGCATAACATCTCCAGACGAGAAGGAGCCAACGTACCGGCTTGTGGAACACTTGAAGCTGGAGTCCGTTGGCTGGCAAATCATCACACCAAGAACACGGCTCACAGCGTGGAACGTCTCTGGAAACTCAGACTGACCAGCTCAGATCTCACGTTGAATTTCGAGCATGTGTCATTTTACACCAGAGCTCCACTCAACGAGACACTGGAACATACTGAGAAGAAATTTGGGCCCCCATTAACGAAACTATTCAATTTTCTGCTCACGTTCACAATTTTTGTTCTTTTTCGACAGATTAATGGCGTATCTATCGGTAGTCCACTGTGGTGGGCAATATGTACATGGAGGACTTTGAGGACAAGGCACCAGACTCAGCACCACTAGAACAGATAGTCTTTTACAGATACGTTGACGATACAGTCGTCTTTTGGGCTGATGGGAAAGATAGGTTTGAAGTTTCCTTGCAATACCTGAACTCCATCCACAACCAGATTCAGTTCACTAGGGAGGTGGACCAAAACACTCCCTCCTCCAGTGCAAAGAAATCTTCAGAAGCTACTATACATTAGAGATGTAAAGGAGGTTGGTCTGCCGAAATCCGGGGGCGATGGAGGGGGAATATTTTACGTAATTATTATTTATTAATAACAGCAGCAGTGTGCAAAATTGTCAGCTTATTTATATAACACTCGCCTTTTCCCGTGGCTTTACCCACATATGCTTTCAACACATATTGAGCATCCCCCTTGTAGCCCTCTCTGTTTCCACCTCTTTTTACCTCTGTTTGTCCAGTTAGTCATCCCATCTCTAACTATCTCCTACTCCACACTCTCTCTGTCGCCTCATCTCCTTCTCCCTCTCTCTTCGTCCTCCGCGTCGACCGCCTCTCTCAGACCATACCTTTCTGCCCCCTCCCTCTTGCCATACTTCCTCCCCCTATCGTTCCACCTCCCCTTCCCCTCTTCCTTCCCCACCTGCCTACTACCCCATTACAACTTCTACTTACTTCGTGCATCCCCCCCTTCCTCTGCTCTTTCTGTCCATTTCCTTCTCGGCCTGCTTTGTCCATCCCTTCTCTGTCCATCTTAACATGTCCCAGCTGGGCTCATTGGCACCTGTAACCCCTGCAAAGTCTGTCAATAAAGCGATAAAGTAGGCCAATACTATTCCAGCACACATCAAGCATGGCATATACGTGTCGGGGCTTGGAAAGCTGTTTTTTGTCCTGATACATAGGCTACTCTGCGAAGCAGGCTGATTTGACAGATGTTATCGATCCCACACAGTGTGCTTGTTGTGCAGGGCAGCCTATATAAAGGGGGCTTTTCCACCTTATTCCTTATCTCTGCTCCTGTTGGAGCTAGGTGGTTGTAAAATCCACTATGCTGATAGTCATGAGCCTGCTGTTTATGCCTCAAATTTTCTTGAAATCGATCCAGGGTTTCATAACAGATACCAGACATACACCCACACTCTCTGCCTTACATATTATAATAATTACAGATAACTGTTTTATCATAAATAATTAAAGGTAAAATATGACACAAATACATGTATCGAAAAAAAGGAATGCTGTTCCCTCCTGATTTACGCTCATGAATTTTTAAAGAACCCCTCAAAGACGTGAGCTGCGACAATGAATCTATATGATGATGTTAGCTCTTCTTCACATATTCACCGCTCAATTCGACACATTTTTCACGATTATAGATCACTTGGTGATGATTTGTTGTAAATTTTTGCATTTTGGCTACTCAGGAATACACCTCCAGTACAAATTCACGATCACTGCGGATATTTGCTGAATAAATCTGTCTCAAACACTTGGTGTACATCCTTATGTACAGCACTGTTTCGGCTGTGCTATCATTGGATAAAAACTTAGGGCTTCGGTCAATGACGTGCAACTTCTAAATTTTGATATTATGAGGACAAGAGCCAAAATGAAGTAATAAGTAAAGAAATACACTCCTGGAAATGGAAAAAAGAACACATTGACACCGGTGTGTCAGACCCACCATACTTGCTCCGGACACTGTGAGAGGGCTGTACAAGCAATGATCACACGCACGGCACAGCGGACACACCAGGAACCGCTGTGTTGGCCGTCGAATGGCGCTAGCTGCGCAGCATTTGTGCACCGCCGCCGTCAGTGTCAGCCAGTTTGCCGTGGCATACGGAGCTCCATCGCAGTCTTTAACACTGGTAGCATGCCGCGACAGCGTGGACGTGAACCGTATGTGCAGTTGACGGACTTTGAACGAGGGCGTATAGTGGGCATGCGGGAGGCCGGGTGGACGTACCACCGAATTGCTCAACACGTGGGGCGTGAGGTCTCCACAGTACATCGATGTTGTCGCCAGTGGTCGGCGGAAGGTGCACGTGCCCGTCGACCTGGGACCGGACCGCAGCGACGCACGGATGCACGCCAAGACCGTAGGATCCTACGCAGTGCCGTAGGGGACCGCACCGCCACTTCCCAGCAAATTAGGGACACTGTTGCTCCTGGGGTTTCGGCGAGGACCATTCGCAACCGTCTCCATGAAGCTGGGCTACGGTCCCGCACACCGTTAGGCCGTCTTCCGTTCACGCCCCAACATCGTGCAGCCCGCCTCCAGTGGTGTCGCGACAGGCGTGAATGGAGGGACGAATGGAGACGTGTCGTCTTCAGCGATGAGAGTCGCTTCTGCCTTGGTGCCAATGATGGTCGTATGCGTGTTTGGCGCTGTGCAGGTGAGCGCCACAATCAGGACTGCATACGACCGAGGCACACAGGGCCAACACCCGGCATCATGGTGTGGGGAGCGATCTCCTACACTGGTCGTACACCACTGGTGATCGTCGAGGGGACACTGAATAGTGCACGGTACCTCCAAACCGTCATCGAACCCATCGTTCTACCATTCCTAGACCGGCAAGGGAACTTGCTGTTCCAACAGGACAATGCACGTCCGCATGTATCCCGTGCCACCCAACGTGCTCTAGAAGGTGTAAGTCAACTACCCTGGCCAGCAAGATCTCCGGATCTGTCCCCCATTGAGCATGTTTGGGACTGGATGAAGCGTCGTCTCACGCGGTCTGCACGTCCAGCACGAACGCTGGTCCAGGTGGAAATGGCATGGCAAGCCGTTCCACAGGACTACATCCAGCATCTCTACGATCGTCTCCATGGGAGAATAGCAGCCTGCATTGCTGCGAAAGGTGGATATACACTGTACTAGTGCCGACATTGTGCATGCTCTGTTGCCTGTGTCTATGTGCCTGTGGTTCTGTCAGTGTGATCATGTGATGTATCTGACCCCAGGAATGTGTCAATAAAGTTTCCCCTTCCTGGGACAATGAATTCACGGTGTTCTTATTTCAATTTCCAGGAGTGTATATTCAGCGATGAAGATGGTTAGACACACAAAATTTTCAGGAAACGTTCCACCTCGAAAATCGCCTCATCGTCATGCAGGAAATGCCTGCTATGCAATGGTTTCTTCATCTGACGGAAGAATATGAACTAAGTGGCCACCATGTATTGAGGGTAAAAATAGAACATTCTGGCAGTGAAGAGGCAATCGAAACCATCCAAACCCAGTGTCATCCTCTGCTAATGGAGTCACTGGGCGCTCCATGGAGGGATGTAGGTCCAGCAAGCCACTCTCCCTGCATTTATCATTTCTTTTGGCCTTGGAGCCGCTACTAGTCACTAGTCACTGAAGTGGCTCCTCAGCTTTCAACACGAGGTTAAGTGTGCCCCGTTCCAGCCCTCCCACCAAGAAAAAACTCCCTCACAATACCCAGAATCGCACCTGGGTCCTCAGCATTGCAGCCACACATGCTGATCACTGAGTTATGGAGGCGTACACGATCATATGATGGTGGGAAAAAATGTGATAGCCCAATGAAGTAGCGCCTGTCACTCGTCCTGTGCAGAATCAGCTGGAGCGATGTTGTGGAAAAAGGACACCCCTTTGGACAACTACATAGAAGCTTTTTCATTTTGACACCCTTCCCACCAGCTCCTATGTTTCGATGGTATACCCCTGCGACTGCTTCCCTTCATGGCCTTACGACGCTCGTTTAATAAGTAATGCAACACCTTTTTTTTCTCGGCCAGTTTCTGTTCAAAAATGCGGAATATGTTGCGGACATCGCGGAATATTCCCGCTTCAGCTGCTGTAGTCTCATGAAGTTTCGATGGTGGGCGCGGTAAGTGTAGCCTTTAGAATGATGCCTGCGATGGAGGTGTGTTCCAAGCAGAGAGCTAAGATTGAATTTCTTTTGGCAGAAAACCAGAACGTCGCAGATATTCATAGGAGTCTTAGCTGTGAACAAAAGCACGGTGAGTCGTTGGGTGAGACGTTTGTCATCATGGCACCAAGGTAGCGCAAATCTAACCAATCACGCGCGTGCAGGCCGGCGGCACACAGCTGTGTCTCCTGCAATATTGGAACGTGTGGACATTCTCATTCGAGGTAATCGACGGATCACAATCAAACAGAGGTGCGGTGGTAAGGCTCTACTTGTACTGCACAGGTGTGGTGGCACAGGCGTCCTGGTCGCAATTTGAATAGCTCGCAGATAGGCAGATCGGTTCTTCATTGAAGGAAGATCAGCCTGGGCCTCATCTTCAGCCAGTCACTGTTTTGACAGGCAGCTCTTTGAGTCCAAGCTCCCTTCACACCTAGATGGCTGCCAATTCGTAACGATGGACTCCAAGGTGACGGTGGCTGCAGACACTTTGTTGTTTTCACCAGGGCATCCTGTTGCGAGGCTGGAAGGAAGGCGATGGATTTATAGCAGTCAATGACGTTTTCCCCCATAAGGGTGACCGGATGTGCTCGCCTTTTCTGAGCCTGTCAGCGCTCTTGTCTGGACTAAAGTTTGACTTCAGGGCTTCAGAGCGATCCTTTACGCAAAGTTTGCAATCCGGAAGCCGTTCTTGCGTCATATCTAAGTGGAGTTGCTACATGTAGCCGCGTCACAAAAGAGCGTTGTACCTGTTCCACCCTAAGTGCTGAATCAGGCGTATCGTGGTGAGCTCTTTCGAACTCTATGAGCCAACAGGCTACTGAAGGGAGATAGTGGACTGCCCTGACAGCTTATGCTCTTTTCAGCCGTATACTTGATTGTTGTATCTGAGTTCCATCTTGGTTTTATTATAATTTCATTAATATTCATTTTGATTTTCGTCTTTGGTCTTGAGAGAGTAAATTGTACACCCTGTTCTCACCTTACAGGCGGGGGAAACCACTCTAAATTCTCACCTTGGATTATATTGTAGACAGTAGGTTTGATTATTATTTCTCTAATTACTTTTTTATTTATTCATTTTTTGACTTTCCTATAAGAGATGGTTGATACTGCTGGCTAGGCCTGTTTACAGTTTTATTTCCTTGTAATTTTACATCTTTTTACTTTATGCAATGAACTGGTGTATATGGCGGCCATAGTGCTGAAATTTTCGAAAGCTGAAAATTATGATTTCATGTTTAAGTAGACCCGTCGTCTCTGTATCGGCACTTATTCTGTTCAGCCTGATTTTACAAGTAAGATCAGTAAGTTGCTGGCTTATAATTCTATTTCGTATGTGGCGTTGTGTGCCATTCGTGTGCTAGATCTTGTAGCTTTTCTAAGGAGCTTATTTCTGTGTTGAATAAACTGTTTGTTTGGCTTTCGTTAGCCATCCACACAGACGGTGGGTATTAGAGAATTGCTCTACTGACGATCTTATATGTACAGCAAACTAATTCTTCGTTTGAAGCGTCATTAATTCGCCCTTTAACCCAATCACGCTGGCGTGTGGGTCACACTGGACCCTCCAATCGGGAGGCGTGATCCACCAGTGGTTCACGCTCGACTCTACCAGCAGAACAATAATGTGTAATGAATCACCTGTAAGCCAGGTGCAACGAAAAGCTGTGAATACGTATTGTGTGACCCATTCACGAGAGAGGTTTCTGAACAAATGGGATATATAATTTGTGATTAATTTAGTGTAAAATTATGTGATGTCATTTCTAGTTGTTTTAAAAATAAAGTTTCAGTATGTTAAAATAGTTGCCTATCGCGTTTCTTTATGCCCACCACCTCACAACGAGAAACACAATTCATTGCGCCGACGTGAAAGAATTAATCAGTTTTAAAAGACTGAACTGTTGCCTTCTCTCGCTATGACGTTGTCTATGTCAGGTTTCCATGATAAGATAGTATATGTAGTTAGAATGAGAATTTTTTTCGTTTTTGATGTTATTTCTTGTCCCTATATTTTTAACTTTACGTTTTCTGGTATTTCCTTTTCATCTCTTGTGAAATTTTCGTATCCGAAGATAATAAGTTGACTTTTTTGAGGATATTTTGCCGATGTATTACACGTTTATTTGTTTTAGACCGCCTGTCGATTTTCCGTGACAACAATATAACTACGTCTACATCTCCATACATTTTCATCTGTGTACAACGCTAGTTGAGGTATATGGCTGGTGAATATACTATACAGGGTGGGCCATTGATCGTGACCGGTACAAATATCTCACGAAATAAGCTTCAAACGTAAAAACTACAAAGAACGAAACTTGTCTAGCTGGAATGGGGACACCAGATGGCGCTATGGTTGGCCCGCTAGATGGCGCTTCCATGGGTCAAACGGATATCAACTGCGTTTTTTAAAATAGGAACCCCCATTTTTATTAAATATTCGTGTAGTACGTAAAGAAATATGAATGTTTTAGTTGGACCACTTTTTTCGCTTTGTGATAGATGGCGCTGTAATAGTCATAAACATATGGCTCACAATTTTAGACGGACAGTTGGTAACATGTAGGTTTTTTAAATTAAAATACAGAACCTAGGTACGTTTGAACATTTTATTTCGGTTGTTCCAATGTGATACATGTACCTTTGTGAACTTATCATTTCGGAGAACGCATGCTGTTACATCGTGATTACCTGTAAATACCACAATAATGCAATAAATGCTCAAAATGATGTCCGTCATCCTCAATGCATTTGGCAATACGTGTAACGACCTTTCTCTCAACAGCGAGTAGTTTTGCCTTCCTTAATGTTCGCACATGCATTGACAATGCGCTGACGTATGTTGTCAGGCGTTGTCGGTGGATCACGATAGCAAATATTCTTCAACTTCCCCCACAGAAAGAAATCCGGGGTCGTGAGATCCGGTGAACGTGCGGGCCATTGTATGGTGCTTCGACGACCAATCCACCTGTCATGAAATATGCTATTCAATACCGCTTCAACCGCACGCGAGCTATGTGCCGGACATCCATCATGTTAAAAATACATCGCCATTCTGTCAAGCAGTGAAACATCTTGTAGTAGAACATTACGTAGGAAATCAGCATACATTGCACCATTTAGACTGCCATGTATAAAATGGGGGCCAATTATCCTTCCTCCCATAATGACGCACCATACATTAACCCGCCAAGGTCACTGATGTTCCTCTTGTCGCAGCCATCGTGGTTTTTCCGTTGCCCAATAGTGCATATTATTCCTGGTTACGTCACCGCTGTTGGTGAATGACGCTTCGTCGCTAAATAGAACGCGTCCAAAAAATCTGCCATCGTCCCGTAATTTTTCTTGGGCCATTCGCAGAACTGTACACGACGATCAAAGTCGTCGCATGCAATTCCTGATGCATAGAAATATGGTACGGGTGCAATCGGTGTTGATGTAGCATTCTCAACACCGACGTTTTTGAGATTCCCGATTCTCGCGAGTTTGACTGCTACTGATGTGCGGGTTAGCCGCGACAGCAGTAAAACACCTACTTGGGCATCATAATTTGTTGCAGGTCGTGGTTGACGTTTCACATGTAGCTGAACACTTACTGTTTCCTTAAATAACGCAACTGTCCAGCAAACGGTCCGGACAGTTGGATGATGTCGTCCAGGATACCGAGCAGCGTACATAGCATACACCCGTTGGGCATTTTGTTCACAATAGCCATACATGAACACAGTATCGACCTTTCCGCAATTGGTAAACGGTCCATTTTAACACGAGTAATGTATCACGAAGCAAATACCGTCTGCACTGGCGGAATGTTACGTGATACCACGCACTTATACGTTTGTGACTATTACAGCGCCATCTATCACAAAGCGAAAAAAGTGATCCAACTAAAACATTCATATTTCTTTACGTACTACACGAATATTCAATAAAAATGGGGTTTCCTATTTTAAAAAACGCAGTTGATATCCGTTTGACCTATGGCAGCGCCATCTAGCGGGCCAACCATAGCGTCATCTGGTTTCCCCCTTCAGGCTAGACGAGTTTCGTTCTTTGTAGTTTCTTCGTTTGATGCTTACTTCGTGAGATATTTTGCCCGGTCACTATCAATGGACCACCCTGTATAGAAAAGAAGATAATGATAATGGTACTGAAGCACTCGGGATGTTTCATTAAAGTGTAGCAGAGGGCACCAAGGAGCACTTGGTTGGAATAAAGTCAGAGGTGTAGCTTCAAGAGACGCTAGTGGTCTTCCAGGGAGTGTTGCTCCAGCTGATCTGCCACCAACTGCACAGTCTGATTCGTCGCTGGTTCACTGCCATTTTACGGTACACATTTGAAAGCGCTCAACTGGCCGATCGGCTCGGTTACCGGAGTGGAATGTACAGATTATATTATCTCATAGTTCTGACTCTACTTGAGAAGGCGAGCAATGATACGACAAGGTGAACTAGACACTGTTGTTGCCCATGTTTCTGTGGTCTTCAGTCAGACGAATGCCTTGATGCGGCTTTCCATGCTGTTCTCTCCTGTGCATGTCTCTTCCCCTCTCCAGAATTTCTACAACCTACTTATATTTGAACGTAATTGCTGTAGTATGGCGTTGGTCTTTCTCTGCAATTTTTACTCCCTCTGTTCCATTCATGAAATAATTGACGATTCCCTGATGCCTCAGGAACATCCCTATAAACTGACACCTCCTTTTTGTCAAGTTGTGCCATAAAATTCGTTTCTCCTCACTTCGACATAGTTCCTCTGTATTAGTTATCCGACCCACCCACTTAATCTTCAGGATCCCTTCGTAATGCCACATTTTAAAACCTTCCTGTCTCTACTTACTCGATGTCTGTATGGTCAATTTTGCACTCCCCAGGAAGGTTGTAAGCCAGATAAATACCTTTAGAACTGAGTTTTTAACACTTAAACTTCTAACATATTCCATTTTTTCAGATTTTTTTTTTTTTTTTTTTTGCTGTTTCCTGTTTGAAAATATATCGGCTATTGTTAGTTGCTTTGCTTGTCAAGCAGCAAACTTCATCTACTACTTGATATCACTCATTTTCTAACCTAATCCTCCGAGAATCGCTGATTTTATTATAGTCCATTCTTTACCCTTGCTTTACTTTTGTTGATGTTCATCCCGTATTATCTTTTCAAGACACCACTTGTGCCGTTGAGTTATTCTTCTATTCTTCTCTCAGTTTTCCTTTACTGCTTGTTCAATGTATAGATCGAATAACGTATGTGATAATCTACAATCCGGTTTCTCTCCGTTATCAACTAATGCTTCCCTTTCATTTTCTCCGATTCCTAAGTCCTCGTGATAAATATAGTCGCAGTCTGGTTTCTGAACAAGTTGCAGATAACCTTTCGCTTCCTGTATTTTATTACCGACTACCTTCAGAATTTCATCATTCGAGTCAACAATCTCAAAAGTTTTCTCTAAATTCTTGTAAGTCTAAGTTTGCCCTTCATCAGTCTATCATCTAAGATAAGCCCTAGGGACAGTACTGTGTTGCATGTTTCTACATTTCTTCTGAATCCATCTCATCTTCCCCGAAGTCAGCATCTATCAGCCTTACCATTTCTGTGTAAATAATTCGTGTTATTATTTCGTCACCATGATCTAATAAACTGCGTTATTCATTTGTATTGCAGACGATAGTTAAAATGTTAATGACGTTTGGTCCTAGACTAGCAGTGAACTGTTGGAGACCTAATACAATAGAGAATTTTCATCGCTACTACACTAGTGGCCAATAAAATTGCTACACCTGGAATAAATGCAGATGATAAACGGGTATTCATTGGACGAATATATTATACTAGAACTGACCTGTGATAATGTTTTCACGCAATTTGGCTGCATAGATCCTGAGAAATTAGTACCCAGAACAATACCTCTGGCCTAATAACGGCGTTGATTCTCATGGGCATTGAGTCAAACAGAGCTTGGATGGCGGTGCACGTACAGCTGCCCATGCAGCTTCAACACGATACCACAGTTCATCAAGAGTAGTGGCTGGCGTATTGTGACGAGCCAGTTGCTCGGCCACCATCGACCAGACGTTTTCAATTGGTGAGAGATCTGGAGAATGTACTGGCCAGGGCAGCAGTCGAACATTTTCTTTATCCAGAAAGGCCCGTACAGGATCTGCAACATGCGGTCGTGCATTGAACTGTTCATGCAGATGGTTGTTGTCTTGCAAACGTCCCCATCTGTTGACTCAGGGATCGAGACGTGGCTGCACGATCCGCTACAGCCATGCGGATAAGATGCCTATCATCTTGACTGCTAGTGATACGAGGCCGTTGGGATCCAGCACGGCGTTCCGTATTACCCTCCTGAACCCACCGATTCCATATTCTGCTAACACTCATTGGATCTCGACCAACGCGATACGATAAACCGCAATCGCGATAGGCTACCATCCGACCTTTATCAAAGTCGGAAACGTGATGGTACGCATTTCTCCTCCTTACAACAACGTTTCACGAGGCAACGGCGGTCAACTGCTGTTTGTGTTTGAGAAATCGTTTGGAAACTTTCCTTATGTCAGCATGTTGTAGGTGTCGCCACCGGCGCCAACCTTGTGTGAATGCTCTGAAAAGCTAATCATTCGCATATCACAGCATCTTCTTCCTGTCGGTTAAATTTCGCGCCTGTAGCGCGTCATCGTCGCGGTGTAGCAATTTTAATGGCCAGTAGCGTACTATACGTCTGAATGGTGCAGAGGTTACGGCTTACAGTCGCTGATCACCTGATTGTAGGCCATTGTCCTAGACTACGTCACCAAACTATGCAGCAGTGTGCTGTGAGTGAAAGCGTAAGACACAGCAGATGGTTATCAGGTCATTCATTGGGGGCCTCGGATTGGTTGCTCCTTAGATATCCTTTCACCACATCTGACGTGTGGCTCCATCGTTCACCTGCCTTTCATTCCGTACTCGTCCGTATCAAAACCCACTCATCTTAGCCTTCTGCGGCAGTGATTACCAATTCGTGAGGGTGCGGTAGAACGAAAAGACGAGGCATATTGGAGACCACAACGTTCCAACAAAAAGGGGACCCTGCAAGAAGAGGGCAGCAACGTTACGAACGTCCTGTGAACACGTCTCCATCTGCATCTATGTGGATACTCTGCAAATCACACTAATTCGTACAGCACGCGGAAACAAACGAACACCTTTGTCTTTCCGTGCGAGCTCTATTTTCCATTATTCTACTATTATGATCGGTTCTCCCTATGGAGGTCGGTTCAACAAAATATTTTCTAATTTGTAGGAAAAATTTGGTGGTTGAAATTTCGGAAAAGGTTTCGCCACAGCGAAAAACGCTTTTGTTTTAATGATGTCCACCCCAAATGCTGTACCATTTCAGTAACTTTCTCTCCCCTATTTCCCGATAACACAAAACGTGCTGCCCTTCTTTGAATCTTCTCGATGTACTCAGTTAATCCTGTCTGGTAAGGATCCCACACCGCTCAGCAGTACTCCAAAAGAGAACGGACATGCATAGTGTAGGCAGTCTCTTTAGTATATCCGTTGCATCTTCTAAGTGCTCAGCCAATAAATAACAGTGTTCGGTTTGTCATCTCCACAACATTTACTATGTGTTCTTCCCAACTTAGTTGTTCGTAATTGTAATCCCTAGGCATTTAGTTGAATTTACGGCCTTTATATTTGACTGATTGCCAGTTTTCGTGACCGGAACCATTATCTCTCAGTCAAGTAGCTTCCCAATTGGCCTAACAAGGGCTGAGTGCACCTCGCTTGCCAACAGCACTCGACGGACTCGGACATGTATGTCTGCGTACAATGATACTCCGCAAACCACATAACTGTGTGGGAGGGAGGGTAGTTGTTATACCGCTAAGTGATCCCTCCCTCTTCGTTAGATCTTTTCTATCTCTTCTATCAGTCCTAACTGGTAAGGATCCCATATTAATGAACAATATTCAAGAACCGGTCGAACTGGTTAAGCCTACGTCATAATCACTCTGGAAAATTTCGCTTTGACAAGATGGTTAAACGTATTTAGTTTTTCGAGCTTTAAGCTCAATATCTGAGAAACGTAATACAGTCGGCAAGTTAGACTAAAAATCTACTATCGTTACTGATAAAAACCTCCTTGCTTTCACTAAAACTTCGTTATTAACAGTGAAATGTGACAAATAGCATGCCATTAAGGGAGCACTCGTATTACACACAGGTAAAGAAACTATTAGTATTATGCTGCGTGTCCCGTGCTGTAATCAACCTTTTTAAGAAATGCCGCAGATTTAGGAAGAATCAACAAAGCGGTTTTACACGTGCAAAACATAATATTTTACAAAAAATGTTTTCAGTATTATTAAATATATGATTAATTACTAAAAAGGTATATCTTGGAAAATTTTGTTGAAATTAAGGAATATTTTCGCTACAAAAGCGAAATCAAAATTTGCAGTTATGTTTAAATAATGAAACACAATAATAAGTTTTCTATCCAAAATAAATTTGAACTTGGTTTAATCTAGGAAGGTGGTAGTGATTATGGGATGAGTAAGTAAGGAAGGTATAGGGGGAGGGTGGGGTGGGGGGGGTGGGGGGGAAGTGGACATCGCCATCTTTGCCAGGGACCAGTGGCACACTAGATGGATCTGATCTACACAGCACTAGAGATCTCACATTTTTACTAACTGTATAGAAACGATGTGAACAACCTCCTTTAAGGCTAAGCTTGTACTTTTAGGTAATTTTGCGGTTTCCTTCGATTATTTTTAAAGTGGACCAAATATTATTGTGCATTCTGGAACTGTACCTGTTGATTCCTCTCTATCTCTCTCTCACACCTTCCCATTTCTTTGTCTCCTTATTTTTTTTCTTTTTTTTGTTACCGTCTTGTTGTCTGTGGCACTTTATCCTCCGGAGATTGTCTAAGTTAAGATGCAGGTCGGGAAAGATTGCACACTGAAGTTAGTTCGAAAGCCATTACTCTTTGCTTCCGTACCAAATGGTTGCTGCGTCTCATGTCTCGACACGGAGCAACGTTGCAAATTTTTGCACCGGTTTCTCAGCGTCTGGGATACTGAGTATCCAGTAAGACATCGGATCTTGAACCAGCCAAAGGTCCCTAAAAATGCCGCGTAATAACTGATGCAAAATTCCCGATAAATATTCGCACAGCGCGCTCTCGGGTCTCGTATCAACTCTTAAAAGTAGATAAATAATACGGGGACGGTTGTCGGTGGATGGCGATAACTAATTTGGAGCGCGGCCGTCTCTGCTAACAACCATAAATATTTATAGTTGGCGACGGGCGGAGGAATTATTTATGAAGGAGGTCGGCCCGTACATTACCATAATACGAGAAGAAGTAGCAATTTTCCAATTTGCATCGTAATGCGGCCCGTGGATTACGGCACGAAGGCCGGCGCGGCGCCCTGGGAACGGGCCGGTTCACACAGCGGCGCCACCGTCGCGCCACCCGGCGCCGACGACCGCCACGATGGCGCCCCCACCCGCTCTGCGGCGTCTGGTAACGGCCCGCTCGTGGGAAGCGCAAGTGTTACTTCCTGACACGGGACCCGGTGTGGGTGAAACGACGCGTACCGCGTCTGATTATAGTCTAAAACTCGAGAGTCAGTTGGAGCTACTGCCCTGACATCAACTGACTATAGTAAACAACATCAGCATTGCTAGTGGCAGTTGAGAAGGAGATATTTCTTCGCAATTATGAATACAGTGCCGACTAAAGGTGTGAAGCACTCATGGGAAGAGGGAACGAAATTAAACTGAACGTGTCGAGAATAGCTTCAACAGAAAGAAGGAAGCCTCATGGTGAACTGACCCTGGATTCCCGTGCTGCAGCAAACGACCGTTGCAGGTGGCAAGAGGAGAACCTCACCGGAAATGACCACGGGAAAGTCCATGGACGCTGGCACTCCAGGTACATATAATTAGCCTCCTGCCTCGGGCATGGATATGTGTAATGTCCTTAGGTTAGTTAAGTTTAAGTAGTTCTAAGTTCTAGGGGACTGATGACCACAGATGTTAAGTCCCATTAAAAAAAAAAAAAAAAAAAATTAGCCTCCTCGAGCTCGACTCCAGTTCACCATCAGCAATGAAGGGTGAAGCCTTGACAATGCCAGCCACTCGTGCTGGCGAAACGTCATAAAAAAAATAAAAAAAAGTCGACCGAAGAACCCGAGACAGAAGCCAACAGGCAGTTTGTCAATAAGAAGCCACGAAAGCCGTAACAGGTGCCGCGAGCGGGAAGCATATATCGCTGGTTAATGGCGTCGCAGTGTCTTCAACGATGAGCTGCGATACTGCACTAACCGGAATTGCCATCGTAGCAGAGTACGTCCACGTTCTGAGAACAAGTCCCATTCTTCCAGCGTTCTGGAAAGGCGTATAGGTGTTACTCAAGTAGTCAGGATATGGGGAGCCGTAGGTTATGACTCGGGGTCATAGCTGGTAGTGACTGAGGGAACGCCGACGGCACGACACGTCACCGACATCCTCCGACGTCATGTGTTACCTCTCACGCGTCAATGTTATGCCGACCGTTTCCAACAGGACAATGCTTCTCCATACATGACACTTGTCTCTGTGAACTGTCTGCGTGATCTTGATGTTCTGCTGCGGCCAGCAGTGTCCTCAGATCAGTCCTCGGTAACACACATGTGCCACCAGCCGGGAATTTACTCTGTCACAGTGTCCCAGAGCCTGGATGCAGCATATCAGCGACGAGTTAACAGCAACTCTGGGCAAGCTTGCCTCATTAAGAAGAAAAAACGGCTTTAATATACACTTTCCAACCGTATCAGTGCATGCTTCCAGGCCAGAAAGGGTGAAACGTCGTACTGATAAGTGCGATCACACTGTCAATTTCTTTGTACATTAGACTCTATATTATTACCAGAAGACGCAACTCAAGTAGTTGCGTAACAGGATGTGTGGGTTTATAAATGACCACAAAAAATACAGCTACAGCGGAGCATTTGACATTTCATTCAGTTTTATTTTAATAATTTTATCACCTGTAGTTTAAACAAGCTGGTCACTGTATGAAGCGTCAAGCAGTCATGTATAACTATTTCAGCAGCGGTTGCCCCAGTTTTAAAATTGTCTATTTTGACGATATTATGACAATGTAGCAACGAAATTTTTGCTGTAAGTCGTTTATCGTTGCGGAAATAGAAATTACCTTTAACTGATTTTAATTTTTTTATTTATCTTGTAAAGTTGACATGGTGTTCAGTAGATGAACACAGTTGTAACGATGATATCCCGAATATCAACGCTTCTGGTTACAGAAACCGGCTGTGTAGTTAATATGCCAATGATCACCTTAGCATCATCAACTATTTTACCTGCGATGCTTTGTTTATCTCATAGTTGTAATTAGAAAACACGACAATTATTGTACACATGCAGACTGAAGCGACGAATAAAAGTTTGTAGCAAGGCCAGGATTCGAAACCAGGTCTCCTGCTCGCCAGGCAGATGCACTGAACCACGGCACCACTCTGGTACAGTGGCTCTGGACACCAGCCTGCCTCATCAACCCAAATCCCAGTTAAGGGGCTCCGGAAAGGCTCAAAATCATGAAAAGTTCAATTTTTACTTTTTTGCGTTTTCTGAATCTGCAGACTATTACCTTTTAATAGATATATAATTTATTCAATTCCGAAGACTACAGCTATTTTTAAATTTTTTTTGAAATGTGTTCTACATGGGCGTGACCCACTGTGGCGCTGTTAAACTGCTGTCAAATGGTGTTATTATTAACGTCCGTGTTCATCAGGTACATTTTAGTCTGCCTCATGCAATAATGGAGGTGATAAAACCTATTTTCAGAGACTTAGCAGCACCTGAACTGTTGAAAAAGTGTATTCACGGAAAAACTCAAAACCCCAATGGAAGTTAAATAGTGTTATATGGTCGAGAATCCCCAAGACTGTATTTGTTGGAATAGAAACACTTCACTTTGGTGTGTATGATGCTGTTGCGACTTTCAATGATGGCAACATTGTAAGGTGCAAGGTATTTAGAAATATGGGAATGAAGATAGGTTCTAACATGGTACGAGCGATGCTTGCTTTAGACAAGGAACGCCTTCGGGCTGCAGACAGGGCTGTAAAGAGTCTAGAAATACAAGCAAGAATAAACAGGAGGAGGAACAAGAGGAAGCTGGAGGAGGAGTTTGCAGAGGATGAAGATAATCCATCCTATGGACCTGGAATGCACTAAAAAGTTAATCCAATCTTTGTCGCTCGATTCCCAAAACTTTTATTTTCTCATACTAATTACATGTTTTCTAAGGATCTTCCAAACATATTTGTTTCAAACTTTCAGTAAATGTTACACAGTACCTTCTGCATAATTTAACACAGCCTTTCTCCAAAAAACTGTATATTTTTGAATATATAAATAAAAAATTGCAAAAAAATGTTGTGAATTTTCATTATAATTGAAAAAAAACATCTTTAATAACTGAACTAAAATTTTGTAAAATCCCTGTGATAAGTTGTAGCCCATATTACAATAAATAATCTGTAAAAAGTTCAACTTCCTACCTCAAATACTTTGTGAGGAAAGATGTAATTTATAAGCGTTATTTTAACATTGCAAGTATAGGGCGTTCCGGAGCCCCTTAACGCGCCAGCCCACATGGTATCTTGGTGTTCTCCCCAAACTCGAATAACACTGCAGAAGTTCTTCAGTTGTATTGGAATAGCACCTCAGCATCGAACGAAACGGCGGATCCTGCCTGAAACCCACGCATAGGTGCTTTAATCAGATGTAACTGCATTGTTCCAAAGACGTTTTCAAGTCTCAAAACATCTGTGTTGTATACAGGGTGGAGAAAAATTGTGTCACGAAATTTTAAACCTGCACAGCTGATGTCAGTACGAACCAAAATTACTAATGTCGTGTGGGTCGACAACGCACTATTTTCAAACTACGGAAACTTGGCTCCACTCGCTCTATTTGGCGGTGTGATTGCTCTGTTGCCTTTCGTCGGGTGACGGGCAGCGCTATTGTTGCCGGTTCACACATGCAAACGTCCCTCGCCCTGTCACTAACCCAACGTGACACGCACACGTTGTCGAATAGGTCTTGCTGTTTGTCTCCACCTCTCGTCAGAGCCATTCACACGTAAGCTTCACTTCGGGGAACACGCATGTCACCTGCGACTTCGTCATACAGTAAACATTGCGGCGCAGTATTCGTTTGAAGAACAACGAGACATGGTTTTCGTTTATGGGCTAGCCGACGGTAATGCACATGAAGTTCGACGGTTGCATGAGGAACGGAACCCAGCAAGACGCCATTCACAGCCGCAAACGTTTACAGCAATTCCCTGGCGACTTGGTGAAACAGGCTCGTAACTGGGATATCTCGAACACGACGGTGTGCTGCATTTGAAAAAACTGTTCTCGAGTCCTTCGAAGAAGCAGCTACGATAAGTACTCGAGCAACTGGACACGACATGGGGGTCACTCATCGGTTAGTAGGGGAGGTTTTGAAAGATGACGGCCAGCATCCATTTAGTTTCCATCCTATCCGAGACCTAAATCCTGTGGCGGACAATGCACACGGGCTACGGTTTTGCCGATGGTTTCTGTGATGTGCTGCACTAGATCTTGACTTCCCCGCCATTGTGTTGTTTACCGACGAGTGCACCTTCCTTCAAGACGGCGTCACGTACGTCCAAGGACAGCAGGAACGATTTTCGCTCAACATTTGTGCAGGCATTGTGGGTGGCCATCTGATTGGGCCGGTCCGTCTACCTCCTCGGCTTATCAGGGCAACCTACCTTCACTTTTTGCAAGAAACTCTACCCGGCCTGCTGGAAGATGTTCCCCTGGACATATGGCTACGCATGTGGTTGCAGCATGATGGGGAGCCCGCACGTGTCGTGTTCTGCGCGGATATTTAAATGAACTCTTCGACGGCCTGGTAATTGGCAGAGGTGCTCGTAGGACATGGCCCCAGCGACCACCAGACCTCACGCCATCGAACTTTTTCCTGTGGGGTTTCTTCAAAGTTCTAGTTCACTCACCTGGACACGAAACACCTTGAAACGGAGAGCAATTAATGTATGCGTCCAACACGCCAACATTCACTTCGGGGCAATGCCAGGAAGCTTTGAAAGAGTTCGGCAAAACACCGTAAGACGTTATCAAGCTCGTGTTGCATCAGAGGGTCGCCAGTTCGAGCACCTGCTCTAAGTAAAAAAATGGTTCAAATGGCTCTGAGCACTATGGGACTTAACATCTGTGGTCATCAGTCCCCTAGAACTTAGGAACTACTTAAACCTAGCTAACCTAAGGACATCACACACATCCGTGCCCGAGGCAGGATTCGAACCTGCGACCGTAGCAGTCGCGCGGTTTCGGACTAAGCGCCTAGAACCGCCAAACCACCGCGGCCGGCTAAGTAAACAATGTCGTAGCTACAAGAAGGGCCCTTTTCAGGGCCGACACAATTTCTAAAAACTTTCTGTATGCGAACTAACAGCTGTTGAACGGTTTGTTCCCGGGACGTCTTATCATGAAACTACAATGGATATGTCGGGGTCCCGGCGGAGTCCCCGCAGTGGAAGGCTGGCGCGCTTCCACTGAGCGTGCGGGCCGCCTTGGATACATCTCTATCTGCGGCAGGCAAAGCATTCGCAGTCATGCGTTGTCCAGAGCATCCGGCAACAGGGCAGTCCCACGGCCAGTCGGAGCCCGTGGCACCAAGTTTCCGTAGTTTAAACATTGCGCGTTGTCCACCTACACAACATTAGTAGTTTCGCTTCCTACTGGCATCAGCTATCCAGAGTTAAAATTTTGTAACACAATTTTTCTCCACCCTGTATATGCAGTTTGAAGTGACAAATGCAAGTTTGTACCAAGGCCAGCACTCGATCCTGCGCTTGCTAGGGTGGTCTGTGCAGTTATGTAAAGCCACTGTGGAAGAGCGGTGTAGTGATTAACGCGTCTGCCCAGTGAGCAGAAGGCCCGGGTTCGATTTCCAGCTTTGCGACAAGTTGTCATTTGTTGCTTCGGCTTGCATACATACATTATATATCTTTGAGACTTGGCAAAGTTTCTGGAACCATATAGTTTCATTTGACAAAAATTACAGTCTGGTCATGCATATTTAGTCGTGCGGTAGCGTTCTCGCTTCCCGCGCTCGGGTTCCCGGGTTCGATTCCCGGCGGGGTCAGGGATTTTCTCTGCCTCGTGATGACTGGGTGTTGTGTGATGTCCTTAGATTAGTTAGGTTTAAGTAGTTCTAAGTTCTAGGGGGCTTATGACCATAGATGTTAAGTCCCATAGTGCTCAGAGCCATTTGAACCATTTTTTTTCATGCATATTTAAGTTGATCTACTTAACATGTTTTCTTATCTTCCATCCTTGCCATTGTGGTAATGCTGCGCTCCAGATGGCACAATATTTACAGAAGTTCTCGAGTAGTCGATGATGTATTTTGCAATTGATACATGTCCCCAAATGAATTCAATGCAGTTCTTCATTTCTCTGATTCTCTTAAAGTACCCGTACGTAACAGGTTACGAGAAACACTTATGAATATGTAGAAGCTGCTAGCGTTTGTACCGGCACGGTTGCGCAGTCTAAACGTCCGCTGCTGTCAGTTCCGGCTATGTCATTCCAACTTATACTGTCGCAACTGTTTCCTACACGTGCTGCGGCTTTTCTGCAAATTGCTGCTTCTGACGATCATGTTCCTGTGCAATAATACGAAATCGGCGGTGTCCACTCGAGGCTACAACAGAAATGGTTCAAATGGCTCTGAGCACTATGCGACTTAGCTTCTGAGGTCACCAGTCGCCTAGAACATGGAACTAATTAAACCTAACTAACCTAAGGACATCACACACATCCATGTCCGAGGCAGGATTCGAACCTGCCACCGTAGCGGTCGTTCGGCTCCAGACTGTAGCGCCTAGAACCGCACGGCAACTCCAGCCGGCCTACAACAGAAGACTTCGCTTTTTGTAGAGTACAGTTTCACCTATTGGATGCAGCAGACCTTACTGATTCTGTTGGGTTTCTTTATTTATGACTCTTTTCTGGCAATAAAACATCCTACATTTTACCCATTGTCTTGGTCAGGTGACGAGGTAAATCTCAACTGGCAGGTAGTCGATTCGGATAGTGGAGATGGGAGAAGTTTCCTTCGTCAGAATGTGGACACTAAGGCACATAGAAACGATGGTATTCGTTTCCTGATAACGTGTCTGTACGTCAGTGCCCTGTTTCAGATGTAAGCCTATCAAAAATGTTTCTTGGAGTGTGTGTGTGTGTGTGTGTGTGTGTGTGTGTGTGAGAGAGAGAGAGAGAGAGAGGATGGAGGAGGCATATCTGAAATCCCTTAGCAGCGTCTCGTTCATAAGGCGTGCTTCGCACTTCATTTTGAAAAATTTGTGGAAGGACTATGGGACCAAACTGCTAGGCTTTCGCACTACTTGATCTAATTTAAACTAACTTACGCTAAGGACAACACACACACCCATGCCCCAGGGAGGACTCGAACCTCCGACGGGGGGAGCCGCGCGAACCGTGGCAAGACGCCTCAAACCGTACGGCTACTCCGCGCGGCCCTTCGTTTTGAGACGTCAAATGCTGTTACCCATTTGCTGCTAATCGAGAGAATGGTTTCCAGAAATGTTGCGAAGTGCTTCGAGGGCCTGTAGAGGGTGTCTCGAGGAAGAAATGGAGGATAAGATCCCGTGTCTGGAAATACCATCCAACGACGCTACAGAGCTTCGAAATCTTGGCGTCTGCGGCAACACCTCTTCGGCAGCAAACGAGACTTTGTACGCTGACGGGCAGTGGGCGGAATGTCTCGCAGTGTTGTTTCTTTCAGCTATCGCGACTGACTGCCACGATCGCCAGCGGACAAGATGGAGCCAGCCGCAGCGTAGACACGCCTTGTCTCCCACGAATGCGACGCACTGTTGCCTCGGGGAATGAAGTTCTCAGACACGGGCTTCCACTCGCAATTTATTTTTCTCCTGGAACACCTTTAAAATCATCTACGTTATTCTATATACAGGAGAAAAATAAATTGTAGATGGAAAGCCGTGTCGGAAACCGTCATCCAATAAAGGGAACAGAACATCGCATTCATAGGAGACAAGGCATGTCTACGCAGCAGGTACCTCAGTGGCAATCAGTCGCGATCACTGAATAACAGGCAACATCGCGAGACGCTCCACCTACGGTCCGTAGCGAATTCAGTCATCTTTTCCTGGTGAAGCGGTGACCCTTGTGTCAGGCGCCGGCGTCCATAACTTCAGAGTTCTGCAGCGCCGCTGGATGATTTTTCCGGCCACGGGTTCCTGTCCTCGATTGTTTTCTCAAGATGTCCTCCACACTCTCTACAACCGCTCGAAATTTGTCGCAACATTTCTGGGACACCACGTGTATTATCAACAATTCAAAACGTGGCGCATGTTCCATCAAGGAACTATGTTAACTTGAACCACATATGTCTTGCTTGCTGAGAGAGTTCCGTTATTATTCATGCTTACCTGACTTTGTAAAAATATTTCGCACAAAATTATGAAATATGAAAAAAAGCCTTATCCCATTAATAGTTGTTGTATTAGAAGCGCAGTAAACGCTCGGAAGTACATTTCTAAATTATTAAGATATTATTATTTTACTAGGGCTTTTCGGAAAGTAAGGTCCGATCGGTCGGGAAATCGAATCCACTGTAAAAATCAAAAACGCTTTATCTGCAACAGTTAACTACACCCTACGGCTACTGCTCTACATAGTCGCCGTTCCGACAGATATTTATCTTCCCTTTTTACCAGCATTCCATTATCATGAAAGGCAGCCACCTGTGTCTCCCGCCAATTCCCGTCTTGAAGAAGGAAGTGGATGACAGTTACGTTATGGGGGCTGTATGACATCAGGCGAAATCGCTCACCAGGCCCTCATACTTGGCGGGAGGCTCTATTTTCTAGGTGTCTTTATGCGCTCACTGTGCGCTGAGAATAGAAAAGAGTGACGTCATGCGATTGACGGGCAACACATACATGCGACGTTTCATGGGATTGTCACTGTGTTGGCCGGTGTGGCCAAGCGGTTCTAGGCGATTTTGTCTGGAACCGCGCGACCGCTACGGTCGCAGGTTCGAATTCTGCCTCGGGGAATGGATGTGTGTGATGTCCTTAGTTTAGCTAGGTTTAAGTAGTTCTAAGTTCTAGGGGACTGATGGCCTCAGATGTTAAGACCCATAGTGCTCAGAGCTATTTTTTTTAATTGTCACTCTCGTTTCCATTTCGCAACTGATCGGGACTCACTTTCCGAACAGCCCTCGTATGGCTATTTCAGGTACTACAGCAAAGTCTTTCATGGACTATGGATCCACACTAACGGAACTAGGGGAACGAATCGAAGAAACTATTTGGGAGTTACTTGTAATTGGGCACTGAAGGAATCTTACACATCTCATGATTTTACAAAACAACGTGACTTGTGGTAAGTCTAAACTTTACATAACAAAATGGATGGAAAACACTCACTCTCTCTTTTACACAAAGGACCAGTTACCAACTTTGCCTACCTGAAATTCCGGCCGTTGAAATGAACAAATTTTGCGAAGTGACAGAAACCACTGGAAACAGATAATCGTACAGAGTACATAAATGTTCAGTGCGATACTTGCCAACTCAGCGTCCTCGACAACTCTGCACGCCATGTGATATTGTCAGAACAAAACACAACTCTCTATGGGTTACGAGTTCAGTGGGAAAATGCGGGAAGCAAGCACCAAAAATAACCTTATCAGTGGAGTATATAAAATCCGTAAACGAGTCTGCGATCGTGTTTGGCACTTATGAATGTCCGTCTTGATCACACATGTTATAAACTCACAATGATCGGTTTCGAATTACTGCTGTCATCAGATCATCAAAATTTTCTGACAAACCTTGCCACATCAGGACTCTGACGATTAAGTATTGTTGTAAGCCAGTGTTTAGTATACTGAAGACCAAAGGTAGAAAGTACCAAATGATGTGAGACATAAGAGACGGACATGGAATAAACTCCCTTCAGTTTGGGAGAATGACAGGAAATATCCCAAATTTTCCTCTTCTTGTCGACAATGTAGTACTTGCTTCTCATTGAATGCAATAATGAAAATTATTTAATCTCTTTTATTATATTTAGTAAAGCCTTCATCTGTTATACGAGGGGCGTTCAGAAAGTAAGCTCCGATCGGTCGCGAAATGGAAACGACTATGAAAATCCGATAAAGCTTTGCACAGATGTGTTGGGTAGCGTCTCTAGTATTACCCCAGTTAGCATCACGTCGCTCTACTCATTTCTGAGCTCGAAGTGAGTGCGTAAAGATGTCTAGAAAATAGTGTCTGCCGCCAAGTACGAGGGCCTGGTGAGAAATTTCGCCTGAAGCTATGCAGCTAACATTACATAACTGTCGTGCTGTTTCTTCTTCAAGACAATTCTCAGCCGCATTCTGCAGGGGCAATGAAGATGCTCCTGCATCGTTTTCAAATGGAAATGTGAGATTACCCACAATACAGTCCGCAATTGTCTCCCCCTGAGTTTCATCTCTGGTCATATGAACCGCTGTCTTTGAAGACAACATTTTGACACAGACAACGAGGTGTAGGCCAGCGTGGAGAATTGGCGGAAAGCACTGGCGGCTGCCTTCTATGATGAGGCTATTGAAAAGTTGGTACAACGCTATGACAAAAGTCTAAGTCAGAACGGCGACTACGTAGAGAAGTAGCTGAAAGGTGTAGCTAATTGTTACAAGTAAAACATTTCTGATGTTCACTGTGGTTTCAATTTGGCAATCAATCGGAGCTTACTTTCTGAACAGGCCTCGTATTATGAAATGAAATAATCGTTTTTTACGCCACTTGGGTGACTTGCTCGTCGATGATGAAGAAATGATGACGAAGACAGCGCACTGTATATAATGTTAATGGCTAATTGGCTCTTTCGGAAAACGCATAGTGGTGCAGTAAGAATTAAAAGATACGCGAAACGACACTGCCTGTTCGCAGCTCGCCCTACAAAGAAAGCATGGCCTTTCCTGACTTCTGATTGCTGAAAGTATGGCAGAATAGCTGGACTCCAGGCTCGTGACTTCGCTTCGGTTTTGAGGACTGAGTTTGTCAGCTCGGTCTCAGCAAATAAGTTTGAAACTTCATTTTTTGAAGCTAACCTTGAAAGTTTACTTATAAAGGAGGTATAAGACTATCAGGTCACTCTGACAAGCACATGGCGCTACAGTGAGTCTCTCATTCATATGTAATCTTTGGACTGTGATTGTAATGAAGTGTCGTAGGTCACATTGGGCAATGACTATAAATTATTCCGGTATTCAGCAAAATGAAGAAACCATTCAGCCAAATTAGAGGATCCACCATCGTCATTACAGTCCCGACGGGTGTAATGAACGAACATACCACCGTACAGGATCTTCAGCGAGAAGGACGCAGCTACTACAGGGCCCAAGGTGAGCAGACAGAACTTTGCCGACGTGCGGCTGAAGCGTACTCCCACGTTAACTGTTAGAGTCTAACGAACAGTCTACGTCACTACGTTTCCAAAAGTAACTTTGATTGATGATGTTGTGTGCAGATGATCCCTAAATGAATACCTCTTAAGTACAAGGGATCTAACGTCAACTAAGATAGTGAAGCGTTTACAACATACATTACTAGTTTCACCAACTGCGGCATAGTCACGTATACAAACAGTGATCCAATACTGTCAAATGTTTTTTATTCCCATCTTTGATCACAATATCATTCTTTAGATGATGACCGGTTTCAGTCCGTAATGATCTGAGGATGGTCATTACGAACTGAAACCTGTGATCATCTAAAAAATTGATATTGTGATCAAAGACTGGAATAACAAACATTTTTCGGGTCGGAGATTTTCTCCGCTCAGGGACTGGGTGTTGTGTTGTCCCAATTATAGTCATTTCATCCCCAACGACGCGCAAGTCGCCAAAGTGGCGTCAAGTCGAAAGACTTGCACCTGGCGAATTGTCCACCCGACGGGAGGCCCTAGTCACACGACATTTACATTTTTCGTGGCTGGCGAGGTGGCTAAGGCTGGTTGGTTAATGGGAAACTCACTCTCTTCGGATATCATATGTTCTCTTTCCACCTCATTGTTACAGATGAGCTCCTAACAGTTTTGGTGACGATAAAAGATTGATGTGATCTACTTCTGATGCTGTCGACTGGCCATTTTCCTTTGTAGGGAAGGATAGGTCTTACCCGCACCAAAATCAGCTACAGTGGGAGGTGTGTTCCAATTCTTCTGTATAAAACACCCAACTTGATTTTTTAATCACCTCGGCTGTGTATTATAGTAAACTTTCTCCCCTATTTTATACAACTTGTCCCCTAGACCACTTTCTGTTCGAGTTTCATGTAGTCGGTTTCGTTCTTTCCATTTTCTGATAGACCTGTGCAGTGGTCATAGCCTCAAAACATTTGCTGTAAAATGTCATGATTGCCACACCTGCAGTTTGTCTTAACCTGCACTAACTGGAATACATGGTGTCGTGTTTGAGTTCAAATGTTCAAATGTGTGTGAAATCTTATGGGACTTAACTGCTAAGGTCATCAGTCCCTAAGCTTAGACACTACTTAACCTAAACTATCCTAAACACACACACCCATGCCCCAGGGAGGACTCGGACCTCCGCCGGGACCAGCCGCACAGTCTATGACTGCAGCGCCTCTGACCGCTCGGCTAATCCCGCGCGGCCGTGTTTGAGTAATTCATAATATATTTTGTCCTTGTCAGAGATCTCATAACAATCCATAGGCGCAAGAGGTGTGTGACTTAAACTCTCTATCACCTTCTGGTTCGTCTCACTGGTTACAAAATATCTTAAAAGGAAACCACAGCTATATTCAATCCACAGTTTGTTCATATTCTTTGTCGTGGCTGAACGATGTAGAGGTACATGTTCGCTTGTTCTGTCAGCACGCACAAAGCAAAAATAAAACTTATTGCTCTTTGAGGTATTCCGGAAACAGTCAGAGTAACGTTATACCACCTCAGGTAACTGCCTTCCACATAGAAACGTGAACAGATAACACACAATATTTTCTCAATAATATTAACTTTACTATTTTATCCTATTATTCTTCTGAATATTGAATCTGTATTTCATTAAGCACGGGTTCAATGTAATTGATTACTAATGAGTTACATATTCCAAATATTCACAACATTTATTCATGGAAAAGAATAAAAGTACGTTCACATTGACAGGAATTAAATATGGCCAAGCTTTTTTTTTATGATATTTTACAACGAGCGAGTCAAACCAGTACGTGACAGAGAGTTGAAATCGAGCGCACCTTTGGCCTGTGGCATATGTAATGTTACGTGATCGCTGAGAAAGATAAATTACAATGGTCACAAAAAAGGTGGAAGTTTTATTAAATAATCTATTACGAGAATGGAATACAACACTCATTTACTTTTCAACGTTATCTTCCTCAAGTTCTATGCAGCTATGGTAGTGCTGGATTAGCTTCGGAGTTACAGAATTCTTGGGGGACATGTACGTAAACAGATACGCCCTGCTACCTGGACTTCTTCATCATCAGTGAACATTGAGCCACTAAAAGCTTCTTTCAGTGGGTTAAAAATGCACACCATTTTCATCTCCCGTTACAATACAGTGAAGAAATCCCTCCCCTTCAGCCTCGTACTGTCGCAAAATCTCCCGGCACACATCCAATCGCCTTTCTTTCATTTATGACATTAAATGTTTTGGGCCCCACGACGCACACACTTTCTTAAAGATCAGTACGTCATGAACATTACGGTGGGGTGACCCGACGCTAATGTTCATATTTGCTACAACATCACTCATTTTAATACACCCGTTTTTCCCCTAACAACTCTTCAGCTCTCCCAATGTTGTTGTCCGTGACCGCACAGACAGAGCGTCCTGGGATGTGACTCTTCAGCACTTGTTACACAACATTTGCAACGTATCTTCCCACACGTCCACTTGTGTTCGATTCTGACCACTTCCACCATATTCGACTGAAAACTCGACGGTGAATTTCGATTGTTTCAACCCTTCAATTAACAGAATGTAGTGTCACTCCGCTGCTTCAGGTTGGTACAAACCCGCAAGGGTGCTGCCATTTTGTTTCACTGATTGCCAGTGCCATCTTTCTGTTCGCGATTCAGGAGTGCCAGGCCCATACGATAATAGTTAAAAGATCGGAAAAATCTACAGTTGAGATACCAGAAATATTCAAGTATATATACTTTTTAACTTTAGGACCTTGTATCTCAGAATGAACAAAAATGGATTTCTACCGCTATTGAAATAAGCCCTTCATATGTAGCAAAGAAGCACAAACTCTGTCGAAGTTTTATATTTTTGTACCACCTCCCGGTTATTTATTGAATAGACTTTGTATGTTGTGAATATCCCGAATACGATGCACTACGTAATATCTTTCGGTTTTCTTAACTACCATCAACCCATTACCAATGTTACCGAGATGAATCTTTTATCACACTTCAGTAAATGTCTGTTGATGTGATCTGCTGCCTGCTTTGGATGTGGTAGCCGATTCTCAGCTCCCTCTCCGGAATCTAACCCTGATTCCCCGTTACCGGTTACAACCATGGTAGGCGCAGAACGTACCATCGACAGTTGATAAGGCAGACATTTGAAAGATGCGTCGCCGGTATGAGGACTGTGCGATCAGCCCAAAGTTATTCAGAGTCACCAAGGCAAACGGATCGGACGAGCCGGCCGATTCGTTTCGATCTAATGAAAGCGTCCCTTCCATCTCTGGTCGGGACTCTGTTCGCATGTATTAGCTCTATAATTATCACAGTTATCCAAGTAACGTGGCTACGATCTAAGTAATCATAACTGTACTACACTTGATTGCAGTTAGAGAAAGAGGAGAACGATACACGAGCGACATTTCTGCAATGTAGTTGTAAGAGCAGGATTAGGCAGAAGGTTAGAACTTGTGGAATGTAGGATTCCCAAGACAATACTCGTATCTCGAAGAAAAGAAACAAGCGAACCAAGAACTACATACCAATGTACAGGGTGTTTCAAAAATGACCGGTATATTTGAAACGGCAATAAAAACTAAACGAGCAACGATAGAAATACACCGTTTGTTGCAATATGCTTGGGACAACAGTACATTTTCAGGCAGACAAACTATCGAAATTGCAGTAGTTACAATTTTCAACAACAGATGGCGCTGAAAGTGATGTGAAAGATATAGAAGACAACACAGTCTAAGGGTGCGCCATTCTGTACGTCGTCTTTCTGCTGTAAGCGTGTGCTGTTCACAACGTGCAAGTGTGCTGTAGGCAACATGGTTTATTCCTTAGAACAGAGGATTTTTCTGGTGTTGGAATTCCACCGCCTAGAACACAGTGTTGTTGCAACAAGACGAAGTTTTCAACGGAGGTTTAATGTAACCAAAGGACCGAAAAGTGATACAATAAAGGATCTGTTTGAAAAATTTCAACGGACTGGGAACGTGACGGATGAACGTGCTGGAAAGGTAGGGCGACCGCATACGGCAACCACAGAGGGCAACGCGCAGCTAGTGCAGCAGGTGATCCAACAGCGGCCTCGGGTTTCCGTTCGCCGTGTTGCAGCTGCGGTCCAAATGACGCCAACGTCCACGTATCGTCTCATACGCCAGAGTTTACACCTCTATCCATACAAAATTCAAACGCGGCAACCCCTCAGCGCCGCTACCATTGCTGCACGAGAGACATTCGCTAATGATATAGTGCACAGGATTGATGACGGCGATATGCATGTGGGCAGCATTTGGTTTACTGACGAAGCTTATTTTTACCTGGACGGCTTCGTCAATAAACAGAACTGGGGCATATGGGGAACTGAAAAGCCCCATGTTGCAGTCCCATCGTCCCTGCATCCTCAAAAAGTACTGGTCTGGGCCGCCATTTCTTCCAAAGGAATCATTGGCCCATTTTTCAGATCCGAAACGATTACTGCATCACGCTATCTGGACACTCTTCGTGAATTTGTGGCGGTACAAACTGCCTTAGACGACACTGCAAACACCTCGTGGTTTATGCAAGATGGTGCCCGGCCACATCGCACGGCCGACGTCTTTAATTTCCTGAATGAATATTTCGATGATCGTGTGATTGCTTTGGGCTATCCGAAACATACAGGAGGCGGCGTGGATTGGCCTCCCTATTCGCCAGACATGAACCCCTGTGACTTCTTTCTGTGGGGACACTTGAAAGACCAGGTGTACCGCCAGAATCCAGAAACAATTGAACAGCTGAAGCTGTACATCTCATCTGCATGTGAAGCCATTCCGCCAGACACGTTGTCAAAGGTTTCGGGTAATTTCATTCAGAGACTACGCCATATTATTGCTACGCATGGTGGATATGTGGAAAATATCGTACTATAGAGTTTCCCAGACCGCAGCGCCATCTGTTGTTGAAAATTGTAACTACTGTAATTTCGAAAGTTTGTCTGCCTGAAAATGTACTGTTGTCCCAAGCATATTGCAACAAACGGTGTATTTCTATCGCTGCTCGTTTAGTTTTTATTGCCGTTTCAAATATACCGGTCATTTTTGAAACACCCTGTATGTAATGAATATCTCCGGTGTAGCCGAGCGGTTCTCGGCGCTTCAGTCTGGAACCGCGCGACCGCTACGGGCGCAGGTTCGAATCCTGCCTGGACGCGTGTAATGTCCTTAGGTTAGTTTGGTTTAAATGGTTCTAAGTCTAGGGGACTGATGACCTCAGATGTTAAGTCCCATAGTGCTCAGAGCAATTTGAACCATTTTTATTCTAACAAGGAAAATATGAACAAAATCTTACATGGGGCTCGTGCGAGTACGATGCGAAAAAGGCAGCCTTACCTAGCGTCGTATGACGTGCGACCTTTGTCAGTAACCGCACACTGGGCTACAGACACGGGATAATTATCCCCTTGTACCACGCCGCAAGTATGACAAACGATGTCCTGTTTCTTATGAAGGACGAAGGACGAGCGACGCCTTAACAGCCTCGGCCGCACAAAGAGGCCTGCCGCCTAACGACAGCTTAGGCCCTCATCTCACGAGTCTGCGACCGGTTGCAGATCTGTTACGCAAGGCGTGCAAGTGCCCACATTTGTGGACAGGTACTGGTATACCTCGTGCAGTTACCGTGTCAGACAACAGCGGACAGCGTCTGCAAAAAATCTTCTGTGTGTAATCCAGTTTCCGCAATCATTTTAAAGCACTTGTTCGTATTGCAAATAATCTCACCGGCCAAAATATCTGTGAAATCCTTTAGAGACCGAGCGAACTTGAAATGTACTCGCAGTTTCGAATATAGACGACCATCAGCTGTTTACTGGAATGGCAATAGTAAAAAATTGTGCCGGGCAGGGACTGGAACCCGGATTTCTTGCTTTAAGCGAGTGGTAGCCTTAAGTGCTTCGGCTATCCGTGCACGAATTACAGATAGACCCAAACTCCCATATGACGTCGTTCCTGCGTCACACCCTATACTCGTACGCACGCTATGTAATTCCTGTACAGGGGAGGACATTTTAATTGAAACTCGCTGCTCGATCTCGACAGATAAGTACGATATTGCAGTGCATGTGTTATTAAGAAGTACGATGCCTGAAGAAGTACAATACCATGTAGCGACTTGCATTTAAAATGTCCTGTCCTGTACGAGAATTACGTAAGATGTGTACAAGTGCAGGTTGTGACACAGGAGCGACGATATATGGAAGTCTGGATCTGGTGTGAGTCGTGCATGGATAGCCAGAGTGGTTAAGGCGACTGCTCGCGTAAAGCGTGAAATCGTGATATCGAGTCCCTGTCTGGCACAAATTTTCATTGTCATCATTCTGGTATACAGCCGATGTTGGTGTCTATTTGCAACTGCGAATATATTTCACGATGGCTATAGTCGCCGCAGTGCCTGTTCCTTTAGACATGCATACATGTCAGTAGGAATAGCGCATCGCTCTTCTTAACAACACAGGTACTACAATATCGTGTCCAGACTTAGTTTTCGTGTGATTTCCTCAAATCGGTCCAGGCAAATGCCGCGATGTTTCCGTCGAAGGGGCACGGCCAACTTATGAGGTGTGATTGGAAAGCTTTAAGAATGGATCCGCTATTGCTTACTGGTTTGGCGGGCAGGTACACGGAGGGTGGGGAGTGAGTCTTGCCTTGTCCTTTAACGCCCCCTGACAGGAAACTGCGTTTCCTTTATTCAGTTCGTTGTGGCAACTGGTTGAGTCTGTTAGGGCTTGCTGCCGGATTCTGTCTGCGTGGAAATGTACGTAAAAACGAAGCAACGAGTTTGTGTGAAATTTTGTTTTAAAACCGGGGAATCAGCTTCTGAGACTTCTGAACTACTAAAAACAGCTCTTGGAGGTAATTGTATGAGCCAGTCAAATGATCTGAACAAGCTTCGATTGTCTGCAAAATTCATTCCAAAAGTGTTGTGATGTGACCAAAAACAATACCGACTTAAAGTGTGCCAAGAACTGATTAATCGGGCTAAAAATGACCAAGGTTTGTTAAATAGGTTAATTACAGGTTATGAATCGTGGGTATATGGATATGATCCTGAAACCAAAGTGCACTCTTCACAGTGGAATAATCCAGTTTCACCACAACCGAAAAAAGCACGGCAAAGTCGATCAAAGGTGAAGACGATGTTGATGATTTTTTCGATTCTAACGGTATTGTGCATTATGAATTTACCCCTGAAGGACAGACAATTAACCAGGACTACTACAAATGTGTCCTTGAGCGTTTTTGCGGAAATTTGTGGAAGGAAAGGCCTGTATTGTGGAAAGACAGGGCTGTGGCTCATCGTGCCTTCTCCATCGTTGGACCAAAATCAAAATTCCAGAAATTCCACAACCGCCATATTCCCTTGATTTGGCCCCTGCGGACTTCTACCTGTTTCCTAAACTGAAATTTTCACTGAAAGGGAAGCGATTTGACTCGATCGAAGACATCCAGGCAAATACGGAGAGCATCCTTAACACACTTCGGGAAAAAATTTCCAGGACTATTTCCTAAAGTGGAAGCACCGTTCGAGTCGGTGTGTTGAGTCAGAAGGAGACTATTTTGAAAGAGATGCATCGCAGTAGCATGTAAGTACTACCATTGTACAATTACTAGCCCATTCTTAAAACTTTCCAATCAAGCCTCGTAATTTCCTTCTTTAACGAAGCATTCCGAACTTGTGTTCCATCTCTAATGACCCTCGTTACCGACGCAATCTTAAACCCTAATCTTTCTTCCTTGCTTGCTTGCTTGCTTGGAGGAGCACACTGGCCGCTTTAAAGCGCTATAGGTGGTGTGGATGTGTTACCATACGATCTTGTGAAGCGCCATAGATGGTGAAAGTCATGGCAGAGATGTGGTGTGTATACGTTAGTCGGTTTTGTAGAATCCGTGCGAGAGATCGGTCGACGTGGTGACGCGACACAGTGTCAAAAAGCAGCTGTAGTTACATACGATACTGCAGTGCCTGTGTTATCGTGGTGACGATGCACTGTGGTGTCCACAGCCGTTACCAAACACGTGAAATGAATTCGCAATTGCGACTAATGACTGCTGCTAGCGATAAGCGGGAAATCCGAGTTCGAGTTCTGGTCCGGCACAAATTTTCATTTTCGTCATCCCATTCTACAGCTGATGGTAGTCATTACTCGCAATTGCGAATTCTCATGTGAGCAGCTACAGTGTTTGGAAGTGCCCATCATCACACCGTGAATGAAACTGCTGGTTTCTTTTCTGTGTATTAACGCGGGTATTCATCGTGTCTGCAATGAATGATGTACCAGCCACAATCATGTAACAAAGCGTGAGAAGTATGTCCGCAAAACAATCATAACCGACAGGAGTGGAGACGATCGTCACACCTTGTCAGAGACTACCACCGGCCGCTACGGTCGAGCGGCTCTAGGCGCTTCAGTCCAGAACCGCGTTGGTGCTACGGTCATAGGTTCGAATCCTGTCTCGGGCTTGGATGTGTCTGATGTCCTTAGGTTAGTTAGGTTTAAGTAGTTCTAAGTGTAGGGGACTGATGACCTCAGATGTTAAGTTCCATTATGCTTAGAGCCATTTGAATATTTTCAAAGACTACCGCTTTAGAAACCGAAACAATGTTCGAATACGGTATTAGTGGTGTGCTGTTTGACATCGTCACGTCGATTAAATACCTCAGCGTAACGTTGCAAATCCGTATCAAGTGTAACGTGCATGTAACGAAGGCGAATGATACACTTCGGTTTTCTGGAAGCATTTTAGGGGAACATAAGTCATTTAGTGCGACCTCCTCTTGAGTACTGCCAAAGGGTTTCGGATCCGAACCAGTTCGGATTAAAGGAAGACATCGAAGCAACTCAGAGAAATGCTGCTACACTTCTAGCCTGTCGGTTCGATCAACACGCGAGTGTTACGGATGTGCTTCAAGAACTCCAGTGACAATTATTCGAGGCAAGACAACTTTCGTTTGGCGAAACGCGGTTTAGAAAATGTAGCAAACCTACAGTTGTGGCTCACTGCAGAATGATTCTGCTACCGCCAACGCACATATCCCTTAAGGCAAGAGAAATTAGAGTTCGTCCGGAGGCATACAGACAATCGATTTTCCGTCGTTCCATTTGCATGTCGAACAGGAAAGGAAATGACTACAGTGGCTGTCACGAAAATGTGCAGTTCGAGGTCATCTCGCTGTCTTACAGTGTTGCCAGGTACCGGTGATTTCAAATGTTACTAACAATTCCGAAAAAAATTAAACAACTCTATTTTAAGTGTACAACATGATAAAGTATTTTCCAAAAGTAAATTCTTGCCAGTCGTACCGAATATATACACACAACAAAAAAAGTTTTGCATCACTTCAGTTAGGAGAATTCCGGAACCTGTACAGAAAACTGAAATAGAGATCAACGTAAACATCATTTCCGCTCTTTTTATTGCTCATGAAAACCATATATTGCATGTTGAACCACCATACAGAAAGACCTTCAGAGGTGGTGGTCCAGATTGCTTTACACACTGGTACCTCTAATACCCAGTAGCACGTCCTCTTCCATTTATCCATGCCTGTATTCATCATGGCATACTATCCACTAGTTCATCAAGGCATTGTTGGTTCAGATTGCGCTACTCCTCAAAGGCGATTCGGGGTGGATGCCTCAGAGTGGTTGGTGGGTCATGTCGTCCATAAACAGCCCTTTTCAATCTATCCCTTGCAAGTAAGGTGGGGTTCATATCTGGAGAACATGCTGGCCACTCTAGTCGAATGATGTAGTTATCCTGAAGGAAGCCCTTTTCAATTTGTCCCAGGCATGTTTGATAGGGTTAATGTTAATGAAGTAAAAGATCCACGCAGTGGACACCAAGTGAAAAACCTACTCCTTATGTTTCTGATGTAGACTGCCATAAAAATGCGAAGGAACTGTTAATCAGAACTCATGGAGAAGTTGTAGTCTAATTCGCGTTCTATTTATTGATCTTAAACATGAAAAGACAACAAAATTATTAGAGAAACATCACACAAAAAATTTTTATTTAAGAAAAGCCTTACTAAAATGGGATCTGCTGAGGATCGGCGCACGACACTAACCGGAATGCTACTCGCTCTATCTCACTCACTTCATACACGTGAATCCAGGTTACTTCATCAAACTACGACACCACCAAGCATCTACATTCTACCATACAAAAACAGGAATAATATGATTCGAAAGAACAGCGTGCTGAGAAGTAGATATTATAGCCCTACGTCGCAGCAGCGAATACTTTACCATCCTACTGATCAAGGCAGCACACCACGATGTGTTTGGCGAAAAATGCAAGTACGCGGCCTCGTGTTCAGATAATTCAGAATGCAGGTACTTCCCCATAAGCTTCTGAAACCCCGATGGATTCCAGTGTGCTGGTGGACCCGTTGGCTGGTCTGCCAAACCGATTTGACTCCATGCCACGACTGTGCATGTCACAACGCATAAAATGTTTTGATGGCTGACTGAAGACAAATAAGTACACACATGTGTCACTTGTTGTGACCGTGATGATATAAGCAGTACCTCTGACAGTTCAGAAGGTGACTGGCACAGGCTCTAAGTCACACCCTAGTAAAGGACACAAGTCTCACCATTTAGGTAGAGCCCTGCAGTTCTTTACTAGCGAACCGCCCGTACAAGAGACTTGTACAAGAGTGCCTTTTCTTCCTTACTCCCCGTATCTTCCTCAGCTCGGTTCCAAAAGCACATTTCTCTTTTTTGACTTCCCCCACTTACACACAAGCCAATCACGAGCTGGAGCCTGGCATTCTAAGCTCAGAGAATGGTATTTGCACTGCAAACCGATTTAAAGTTAATTGGCAGAAAACGGAAAAAAATTCAGCTTCGTGGCCTCTTTCCCACATGTTTGCTGTGTCTTTAACTAACACAATACAGGGTGGAAGCACAGCCCTCCGTAAACAGCTTGTTATCTCCCCTGTTGCGTCCACTTCAAAGTTTGCAAAGAACGGCCATAAACACGCAAACAGCTTCGTGCATTGAGAAAAACATATTTTGAAACAGAGCCTGGAAGTCTGGGCCCCAGTTTCCCTGTCCCACAGACATTTGCAGAACGTTTACTTTTCTTTTGGCAGCATGTTAGCTAACAAGACCTACAATGCGCTTTCGGCGACTTTTTGGCGCTAAGCTGTATAGCTGGACGTCTGCCCCGGTCTGGTGCCAAAGCTAATGTGTTTTGCACAATGTGACCGCTGCACGTGGCCGTCTGGAAATTTCTCTTCATCGTTCCCCAGAAAAAATTCATTCTGTCGGCCCACCAACGCCGTGCTTTTACTGCAGTCGTTTAAGTCGGCGCCCTGTTCCTTTGAATGCAGGTAAAGCTTACTGTATTTCTTTCCCTAGAGCATGCAAACAAGACCATAAACTGCTGCCCACCATTTCATCACATGTATGAAGTCAAATCGCCATAGATCGTATTCCCTACACCGAATCAGAAGTGAGAGTGTCCTGCAATCTCTCAAGGGTTCATGCCTGGAGAACATGCTGGCCACTCTAGTCGAGCGATGTCGTTATGCTGAAGAAAGTCATTCACAAGATGTGCACGATGTGGGCCGGAATTGTCGTCCATGAAGACGAATGCCTCGCCAATACGCTGCCGATATTGTTGCACTGTCTGTCAGAGGATGGCATTCGCGTATCGTACAGCCATTACGGCGCCTTCCATGATCACCAGAGGCGTACTTCGGCCCCACAGAAAGCCACCCCAAAACATCAGGGAATCTCCGCCTTGCTGTACTCGCTGGACAAGGTTTCTAAGGCGTTCAGCCTGACCATGTTGCCTCCATACACGTCTCTGACAATTGTGTGATTGAAGTGATATGTGACACTCATCGGTGAAGAGAACGCGATGGCAGTCCTGAGCGGTCCATTCGGCATGTTGTTGGGCCCATCTATACTGCACTGCATGGTGTCGTGATTGCAAAGATGGACCACGCCATTGACGTCGGGAGTGAAGTTGCGCATCATGCAGCCTATTGCACACAGTTTGAGTCGTAGCACGGCGTCCTGTGACTGCACGAAAACATTATTCAAAATGGTGACGTTGTTGTCAGGGTTCCTCCGAGCCATTATCCGCAGATAGCAGTCATCCCCCGCAGTAGTAACCCTTGGGTGGCTTGAGCGAGGCATGTCATCGACAGATTATGTCTCTCTGTATCTACTCCATGTCCGAACAACATCACTTTGGTTCACTCCAAGACGCCTGGACACTTCCCTTACTGAAAGCCCTTCCTGGCACAAAGTAACAATGCGGACGCTATCGAATCGCTTTAGTGACTGTCTAGGCATGGTTGAACCACAGACAACACGAGCCGTGTACCCCCTTCCTGGTGAAATTAGTGGTACCGATCGGCTGTCGGATCCCTTCCGTGTAATAGGCGCTGCTCATGTGCGGTTGTTTACATCTTTCGGCGGGCTTAGTGACAGCTCTGAACAGTCAATGGAGCTGTGTCTGTGATACAATATCTACAGTCAACGTCTGCCTTCAGGAGTTCTGGGAACCGGAATGATCCAAAACTTTTTTTGATGTGCGTATAAGAAATCTACTGCAAGAAATTTTCAAATAAATATTTTTTTGCTTCAACCGAGTTGGAAAAAACAGAAGCACTAACGTACTGAAAAAAATGAATATCCTTAAAGTTTATAGAAAGATGTCATATATATTTCATCGTGAAAATATGAAAGTGTTCCGAAAAAAGTAACGAAAAATGACATCGCTGCTGGATTTTCATTCTGTTAGACCTGGTAGAAACTTCCAGCGAGAAGGCTGTTAAGGAAATAATAAAATTAACTTTGGAAACGTGTAAGACATCATTACTGTATCGTGTCAACCGTAAACGCTGATTTATTTACGAGAAATTCATTGTGCGGCGGCGTGCAAGTGCTTGTACTTTGCGGCCAGGATTTTTGTTCCGACGTCTAGCCTTAACAGGAACCGAGAATATTCCATAACTAACGAAAATTTTCTGTTTGTAGTTGTTACATGCCCTTCAGCACCACACCCATCCCCAGAACGATGATGTAAGCTTTACAAAAGTAACTATAGATAGGGGAACAAAGTCCGACGTAGCGTTGAAGTCGAGAAAAGTGTACTTGTGTTCGTATTGTGTTGTGAACCACAAGTTTTATCTAAACATATGTGAGGCACATCCTCCTCAGCACGCAATAAGAGCAGTACATACAAAAACTGCGCTACTGCTGTTACAAAATCTCTGCATTCCATTAAAAATGCAATTGAAAATCGGGTGATCGACGAAGACGAAGAACTGAGGCCTCTGAGTCAGAATAATTAACTTTTCCACGGGGATAGCTCAGTATTTTTCTAGTCGTAGGATACTTTCCTCTGTCGTAATAACGAAGCACAGTTCTACGCACAACGTTTCGTTGAAATTGTCTAAGTCTGTACCTTTCCGTTCACGTTTACATTCCTTTCCTGAAGAATTGGAACACTTTCACCCATCTGGAGATTCTGCCGAAGCTACAGCACTTTTAATACTGCTGTCAGTATATGAATTTGGGCCAAATTTATTGTTTTCCTGTCAGACAGGTCACAGTTCGTAGTAATTGACGGAAAGTTATCGAGTAAAACAGAAGTGATTTCTGGCGTTTTCCAAATTAGTGTTAGAGTCCCTTTGCTGTTCCTTATCTATATAAACGATTTGAGAGAAAATCTGAGCAGCCGACTTAGGTTGTTTGCAGATGACGCTGTCGTTTATAGACTAATAAAGTCACCAGAAGATCAAAACAAACTGCAAAACAATTTAGAAAACATATCTGAATGGTGCAAAAAGTGGCAGTTGACCCTAAATAACGAAAAGTGTGAAGTCATCCCCATGAGTGCTAGGAGGAATCCGTTAAACTTCGGTTACACGATAAATCAGTCAAATATAAAGGCCGTAAATTCAACTAAATATCTAGCAACTGCAATTACGAACAACTTAAATTGGAAGGAACACATATAAAATGTTGTGGGGAAGGCTAACCAAAGACTCCCTGTTATTGGCAGAAAGCTTAGAATATGTAACAGATGTACTAAGGAGACTGCCTACACTACGCTTGTTCGTCATCTTTTAGAATTCTGCTGCGAGGTGTGGGATCCTTACCAGACAGAACTCGCGGAGTACAATGAAAAAATTCAAAGGAAGGCAGCACGTTTTGTACTACTATCGCGAAATATGGGAGAGAGTGTCACTGAACTGACGCAGGATTTGGGCTGGACATCATTAAAAGAAGGGTGTTTTTCGTTGCGATGGAATCTTCTCACGAAATTCTAATCACCAACTTTCTCCTCCGAACTCGAAAATATTTTGTAGACACAGACCTACATAGGGAGAAACGATCACCAAGATAAAATAAGGGAAATCAGAGTTCGTGCGGAAAGATACATGAGTCCTTGCATTATACAAGATCGGAATAAAAGAGAATTGTGGAGGTGGTTCAATGAACCCTCTGCCAAGCACTTAAATGTGATTTGCAGAGTATGCATAGATGTAGATGTAGTGACGGCCACTATTCTAGTAGTAATAGGTACCCTCCGCCAAGTACCACATGGTGACTAGCAGACTACGCATTCAGGTATGTAAATGTAAACTGCTGCTACCTGTGCATTATACAAAACTTTTTCTACAGAAATAAATCATTTAATTGAAACATGGATTGTACCAACTGCTTGTCACAGAACACTAGCTTTTTGCGACAAAGATAAATTAATTCCTGGAGTTTCAAAACGGATGTATCGGTTGTAGGGCTTTGTATCTTTTATTACATTCAACTTACAGTTGTAAATAATACATGAAACGAAAGCCGAACTAAAATAGTTTTCCTCACCAAGTGTTCAAGTTTAGCACTATTTGTCACACGGCAGATATCGAGTTAATATGCGAGTCCTTCTCAATCCTTGTTCAGTGTGTCTGGAATAATTGTTGCAACAAAGATGTTCATGAAGTCGGACAGATCAGCTGGCATGGGAGGCACATACACATGATCTTTTATGAGCACTAAAGGTAAAAATCGCGTGGCGTCAGACCATGGAAAACAAGCTCTGTCATCCGTCCCCTCGCAGCGGTCGGGTAATACGTCTTTTAACGAATCGCGTACTGATTTATGCCAGTGAGGCAGCGCTTTGATTTTGATGCCAAATAAAGTTCTGTGGTTCAGCTTCTTCCAACTAAAGAAAGAGCCATAGTCCAAGCGCATCAGGGTATGAAACACCAGATACAGTTACTTTACCGAGAAAGAAAGGCCGGCAAACTTTCCACTGGATACGGCAATAAAAGAAAAGCCATTACATTTCAGTGAGTCTCATTGCGGCCATACCATCTCGTGGGATTTTTCTGAACCCAGGCGCACATATTATGTTTGTTCACATTTACTTTCAAGTGAAATGTCGATTCGTCACCTGCTGTGTACATAGTTCCGCGTAGTCAGTGCGTACACAACTTTCCCACTAGAGCGCGCCCCGCTAAGCACGACAGTACAGGCGCAGCGCTCGTCCATTTCCGCACTACGAGATGGCGCTGCCATAGAGACGGACCAAACTCTGCTTCTGCCGATCCGCTTATTAATATGTAACGCAGCCAATGAGATTGATCCTTACATAGAACCTTTTCTCCTCATGGATCACACTCGCGCAGTGATACATGAACGCGTGAGGTATTATAACGAGTGTACAGACCTCTGATTAGTCAGTCTGCATCAGTCTGTACCAGTCTGCATTAGTCTGTACCAGTCTGTACGAGTTCTACATTTGTCTGTACCAGTCTATAGTCAAGTTTCAGTCTGTGCCTAATAAGATTACCATATTCCTGTACATAGCCATGAACATAAATGTATAGACACTTTTGTCAAGTATCATATATGTGAGAATAAGATTAACGTACCAATACCAAAGGAACTTCAGATTGTCAATTGTAAATAGCATCCAGAACCAAGTTAAGTAAAGTTTATGCTTGTTATTATTTTAATAAATGTGTGTGAAAATTAATCAAGTTCTGTTTAAAGTTGGTCACCGTCAATCTGCTACTCTGAGCGTGCAAGTGGCATTTCTATCGTCTGACCTAACGGCAGAAGATAAACACGCCACGATAAGACCACGAGACATATTGCCGGCACTCGCCTACTTCGTTAGAGCGACAAGTCAAATAATCTGATGGTGTGTGTACTGAAGGTCTTACAGTATGCATCACCGAAGACGACACGATCCAGAAGAACTTCATCGTCATGCAGCAACACTTTGTCTGTGAAATTAGCATATAAACCACAGTCAACAGGCTTTAGAGGTTGTAACACGTTTACAAACAAAACTGTTTGAGTTGCTATTTTATTCAGTGTATTATTTATAATTTGAAGTTGAATACAAGAAATGATACAAAGCCTTAATATTGGCATGTTCATTTTGAATCACCCAGTATTTCTTTCGACGAGTAACATACATTGGCGTGTATTTATTGCAATTTTTCAAGCGCCGATATTGTGCTCTTCCTCCTAAGTGTTGTACGTGTACCAAAATTTTTGTGCAATTTCCTCCAAGAAACTATACGTGGCTCTCTCGTGTTTCGTCCCTAACGCGGTTTTTGCTTGACCACCCCTTAATATATCACGGAACGCCAAAGAAAGAGTGTGGCGCCCTGCTGCGAACCAATCATCTGCAGCCTCTCCGAAGTTTATTAGGCCCGTTTTGTTGTTCTCGTTTATATGTTCGCTTGGTTCTCCGTAAAAAGAAAGAAACGAGTGAATTTACATATATCATCAGAGATATTGTTAACAGGATACGATAAAGAGAGTGGGAGAGGTGGTGGAGGTGCGAGGTGGGGGTGGGGCGGGGGAGAGAGGTGGTGGATAGACAAGGGAGCAATCTAATTTGTGAAAAGCGTGAGAGTGACATGGAACAAATAGCGAGGTCTGTGTTTAGTTATACACACTTCATTGCCTGACAAAAAGGTGAAGCAGCCGGAAGGTTAGCAAAAGGAGAAATGGGACTTAACGGGTTGAGGGAGAGTGTGGTGTTATTGATCACAAAACAGACTCTTACAAACTTAGAACTTGGCAATGTGAGCCCACTTATCATTTTAAGGTTGCACCACCTCTGGCCTGGATACACTCATCAACAGTCCGATGTCAGTGTTGACGGACCCAGGCGAGGCGTAAAGCTTTGTGTCGTGCAGTCATCATGGGTACACGAGTAGGTCTTCGGCTCCGAAAGCCCATATCGATGATGGATCGTTGAATGGTTCACACGATGACACTTGTTGATGGCCCTGCACTGAAATCTGCAGCTGTTTGCGGAAGGGTGGCACTTCTGTCACGTCGAACGATTCTCTTCAGTCGTCGTTGGTCCCGTTCTTGAAGGATCTTTTTCTAGCCTCAGCGATGTCAGAGATTTGATGTTTTACCGGATTCCTGATATTCACGGTACGCTCGTGAAATGGCTTGGCTCTGTGCAATATTAGACTTAACATCTCAGGTCATCAGTACCCTAGATCTTAGAACTACTTAAACCTAGCTAACCTAAGGACATCACACACATCCATGCCCGAGGCAGGATTCGAACCTGCTACCGTAGCGGTCGCGTGGTTCCAGACTGAAACGCCTAGAACCCCTCGGCCACCAGCGGCCGGCACACTCGTGAAATAGTCGTACGGGAAAATACCCACTTCATCGCTGCTTCAGAGATGCTACGCCCCATTGCTCATGCGCCGGCTATAACACCACGCTCAAACTCACTTGAATCTTAATAACCTGCCGTTGTAGCAGCTGTATCCGATGTAACACCTGCGCCAGACACTTGTCCTATACAGGCGTTGCCGACCTGTTTACATACCTCAGTGTCTGAATGAGCATGCGCATACCAGTTTCATTGCCGTTTCATTGTAATTGAAAGAGCTCACTGGTCGCTTTGGAGTGCTCTACATGGTGTACAGTTGGTATTAGACAGTCGCGTGACGCCCCTCCGCTGAAGAAAGTCGTGACAGTGAAGTGGTGTGTATATGCAGCAGTGTAAGGAAAGAGCTCAGTTAGATGAGACGACGCGGAGACGTCATAGAATATCAGGAAAGAACTGCCTTATTTGTGCTTGTCCATTACCACAACGTAAATGAAGCTGCCAATACGTTGGTGTGTCAACACAGACTGTACAAGGTGTCTTGAAAGAATGGTGTGCCTCCCGCAACCATGTAATGCGGCGTAATAGCAGCGACCGTAAAGAAATTCAAAGCGACTGGAATAGGGGACGAGTGTGACGTCTAGTGAACAACAATGAGTTGTAAATACAACAGGAGCTGCTGCTGTCGGTGAATGCCGGTCCATCGCAAGCAGTTTCCGAGCGAACGGTGCAAGGGGGACTACATGTAATAGACACCTGGGGTATAGTGCCTCGCAACAGGCCACTGGTCACAGCGACAAATAAAGCTGCCCTTCTTCAAAGGGAACAAAAAACACAGATATGACAGCAACTGTCTGTGAGTTTGTAGTGTGGTCCGGCGAGTCACAATTTCTTCTGTTTTTAAATGATATAATGCGTCAAATAAACCGCCAGCCCAATGAAGTCCTTCATGCGCAGTGTCTAGAGCGTTTAAATGTTGTAAGCGTTACTTCTTGGTAGAACAATATCATATTTAAATAACGTATTTAAGGTTGAATAACCGGTACACTGATTAGTTCTACTGATTTTTTTTCTTACTAGTTTTCGACTTTTTAGGCAATTTTCAGGAAACAACTGAGTAGCATCTGAAATGGAGGCTGGTTCTTAGATAAGCAAAGATACAGTCACTTGTATAGAGTGTTGTGCATGAAATTTGTTTCTGAATGTAGAAATTACACATTGCACAATGGACAATGTTAAGCATAATAAATAGTTAAACTGCACAGTATCACAGGTTAAATGTTTATATGGTAAATTTTTTGAGATCTTGCTTGACATTGGCTGAGAAGCCGTTGAACTGAGCGCTCTTCATTTATGTTGAGCAACAGATATGTTTTTTAACATTATAAACTAGACGTTAGCCAATGTACAGTATTATATACAACAATTAGAATTTAGGTAACATGATTATGGTATCATAGTTTCTTGCACAACGTAAATGAAGAGTGCTGAGTATAAGAGTTTCTCAGCCACTGTCAGTACCTCAAAAAATTTAGCATATTACCGTTAAACCTGTAATACTGTCCAGTTCAACTATTTATTGTGTTTAACGTTGTCCATTGCGCAACGAGTAGTTTCAACGTTAAGAAACAAGTTTGAAGCACAAGACTCTATACAAGTGACTGTATCATTGCTTATAATCTTCGATTTCTTAAGAACTAGTGTCCTTTTCAGATGCTAATCAGCTGTCCCCTGAAGATGATCTGATAATTCGGAAACTAGTTCCAAATAAACAAAAATCAGTAGAACAAAACAGGTACCCGTTGTTCATCCATAAATATTTAAGATTACCTTAAAAAAAACAAAAAAATAAACTTATTTAGCTGGATATAGAGAGCCTGCACGACAGAACTGCGACGTAACAACGATATAACGGCCGCACAAAGTCTCGGCCAAGCATAGAGTTTCCTAATGCACAAAACACAGAACAGCTCGTAATTCGTCAACTGTGTCACCTGTGCGGGGCAAAGGTCGTTAGCAAACAGATGATCCTTCACTGGTGCAGCAGTTTAACGAAGGTCGTCAGCGACCTTACTGAAGGGTACCGTGAACGACCATTCATCAGAGACGAGCTACTGGAGCTGGGGCAGTGGCCCTTTGTGGAGGACCGTCGCTTCACTACTGCGGATCTCAGTAGGAATATTGGGCAATCGCGACCATTGCTGCATGAAACTGCCGCTAAGCACCTGTTGCTCAAGAATGTATGAATGATCGTATTGGCCAGGTACTCCGTCTGAGTTTGGTTCAATCCCGTCTCCAGCCAACCTGATTTAGGTTTTCCGCGATTTCCCTAAATCGTTTCAGGCAAATGCCGGGATGGTTCTTTTGAAAGGGCACGGCCGATTTCCTTCCCAATCCTTCCCTAACCCGAGCTTGCGCTCCGTCTCTAATGACCTCGTTGTCGACGGGACGTTAAACACTAACCACCACCACCACCTCCGTCTGGGTTTGTTCGGCCGCCTGGTGAAAGTCTTTCTACTTGGTCCAGTCACGTTAATGTGACTGTAGCCTTTGTTCGACGTCAGTCTGTAACAACCACTCAGAGACAGAAGATGGCAGCACTAGCAGTGGAGGGTATATAAAGCGCGTCGGAAGGACGCAGGAACAGTGTTGTCGTTATCGTAATCCGTAAACGGATCGTTTTATCTGATTTACAAAACAGAATGATCATTGGCTTTCGGGCCAGGGGTGGAAGCATTTCCGAGACGGCTAAGTCTGTAAACTGTTCATGTGGCGCCATGTTTGAAGTATCTCCATGCATGACAAAAAGGCACTTTCAAATCTTACGCCATCTGTAGTGCAACGTGGGCTATAGATGACATGGGTGAAGGACGGCTTTGGAGATGTGCACGGGCGAACAGACATGCAACTGTTGAGAAACTGACCGCCAAACTGAAGCAGTTGGCTACTAACAGTGTCTCCTCAACGACCGTTCAGCGAACGTTGCTGCACCTGGTTCTTGCATCCATGCTGACTGCTGTTCATTGGCAATGGTGACAGTTGACCTTTTTGGAAGAATCGTGTTTTATACTCCATCGGACAGATGGTCGTTGGCATCTACAGTCTGAAACGTCAAAAGCAAACACCCCGCAGCAATCTTCGGAAGGCTCCAGGCTGGGGAGCGTTCCCTAGGTCATATCGCCATTCTGGAAGGCACAACGGATCAACACAAGTATGTAACTGTCTTTGGGGACCATGTCCACCCCTACATGCAGTTCTTTTTTCCTCGGCACGATGGTGTTTACAAGCAGGACAGTGTAAGGCGTCACACAGCTCGCAGTCTACGTGCGTGGTCCGTCGAGCACCAGGATGAGTTTACCGTACTCCCCTGACCACCAAACTCCCCAAGTATAAGCCCAGTCGACAATTTGTGGCACCACCGCGATCTGCTTGTTCGCGCCGTAGATCCTCAACCGAGAAACCTAATGCAGGAGGCCACGGTACTGGAGTCTGTAAGGCCCCACATCCCTGTCACACCTTTCAGAATATCACCGATTCTCCACCTGTGCGTCTCGCAGCGGTAAGCGTTCCAAAAGATGGTTATTCTTATTAATATCACTGGGCAGTGCAACTGACGCCACCTCGGCGCCTTACACTTCTTCGTGATGAAGATGAGATGAAATGGTTAGGACAATGCAAGCAACTAGATCTCGACTGAAGAAAATATTCGACTCGGCTTGGTATCGAACACGGGACCCCACGAACCAGATGTAGCATCGCTAACAACTAGACTACGAGATGCGGAAAGTGCTCAAGAAACTGTGTGTCAGATTTGTGCCAAAAAATCCTGATACCTGAACACAGAATGAATCGCTTAGGAAAAGCATTGACTTTTATGCAGCGCTATCCATGGTGACAGGATGGACACGGGGGTTGAGACGTGGGTTGCTCGCTTTGCCCCGCAAGCAGAGCAGCAGCCCATGTTTTCGGCGCGCAGTGAACCTCCGGTCAAGACGAAGTTCAAGCAGACTGTATCGGTGTGAAAAGCGATGTGCACGCGTTTTCTGCGACAGGAACAGCATTCTGGTCATTGAATTCCCGCGAAGATGTGAAACAGTGAACGTTAACTGGTACTGTGAGACAATGCGGAAAATGTGACGGGTCAGTCGAAACAAGAGACGTGGAATTCTCAGTGTAGGTGTTGTGCTGATTGATGACAACGCTCGCCCTCTTACGACTCAATACACAGAACTCCTCTAAAGTACGATCGTAAGGGTTATTAAGCGATATTTGTGACTGTATTTCGGATTTTTTTTCGTAGGGAGGACGCAGTATGTTATCTTGGATGGACAGGTGGAGATTCGTCGATAAATGTAAAAGTAACTTCGATTGTGTCCCGTCGAAGTGTGTTGGGACCCTTGCTGTTCATGTTGTATAAGGGACGATCAAGAAGTTTCCGTCTGAGGATGTTGCTGCTGTGTATATGTAATGCAGCGTGATGCCGATGCGGGTATAGAAGCAGTGACATGCAGAGAAGGGATTATGGTGGCATTCGTGTCTGACGAGCGTGCGATAAAGGCGTAAACTTGAACTATGGTGATGTTGTGACCAAGTGCGTCCTAACAGGCCAGCGCTCTGTTATTCTTTTCTTGACAAACACCGGTATAAGAACGAAGAACGTGTGGTGGGAGCATGTCCGTCTCAAACTATCGTTGTGGAACGGTGCACCAAGTTCCGTCGCGATTCGATACGAGATGCCGTTCGATTTGGGAGTTACGACAAGTCAAGTGGAAGACCTCAGGCACCCGCCCTGCAATTCTGATGTGTCCCCGAGCGGTTATGAGACCTTAGGTCCCTTGAAAATGGCCTTGAAGAGTCGGAGCAGCAGGCACTTACGAACTTCTTCACGCAGCCGGATGCGGTGTTTCACCAGACGAGTATGCCTCTGTGACGATTGCCTCAGTGCTCGCGGAAACTTTACCCAGTTAGAATTCCGATTGTTGACTCTACGGCCTTAGAAATGAATCTTTTCGATGGCATCTTTGCGAACAGTGTCAATAGTAACCTCAAGCTATTCGCAAATGACGCAGTTATTCAATAGTGAAGTACTGTCTGAAAGAACCTATACGAGTATTCAGTCAAACCTTGAAAGTACTTCAGAGTCGTGCAAGGATTGGCGACTTGATTTAAATGTTCAGAAATGTAAAACTGTGCTCTTCACAAAACGATAAAACCCCATGACTACAAGAGCAACGAGTTACAGTTGGAATCGGTCAACGCATGCAATGCTTTGTACGGATATCAAATGGAACGCACACATAGGCTTAGCCGTAGGTAAAGCAGATGGAAAACTTAAGTTTATTGGTAACATGCTAGGAAAATCCAGCTAGTCTATAAAGGATAGTGCTTAAAAATCTCGTTGCGACTTTTCCTAGAATATTTGTCAAGTGTGGCACCCGTGTCAAATAATGACAGGGTACATTAAACGTTAACAGAGGAGGACAGCACGAATGATTACAGGTAAGTTTGACCCGTGGCAGAGCATCACGAAGATTTTGAAACTACTGAACAGAAAGACTCTTGAAGATAGAGTACTGTCCCGCGAAAGCGTACTTGCAAAGATCGAAGCACCGGATTTAAGTGATGACTCAAAAAATATTCTACAACTCTCCAAAGCACGGCTCTCGTATGGATCATGAGAACAGGATTTGATTCTTCTCGCGCATCACATGTGAATCGAACGAAAAAATGTCTCAGTAATTGGTACAGTGGGACCTGCCATCTGCCATGCACTTCACAGTGGTTTGCAGTGTGTAGATGTAGACGCAGATGAAGGATTTCGCTGGGACTTGTCTCATCACTCATCTTATAGTCCTCATCGTGCTTCCAACGATTACTGTCTTTTATTGCACCCGAAGAATTTCCTGTTCTCCGATCAGAATTTTCACATTGATGAAAAAATGAAGACGACTGTCACAAGGTGGTTCTAGTCCCAGACGATAGACTTTTACGACAAAAGAACGCATAAATTCATCCCACAATAAGACAAGTGAATTCTGGTGGTGATTTTGCCGATAAGTAACTCATACACTACTACATACGTTGCCAGTAAAGTTTTTCATGATACTATGCTTTGTAAAAAACGTGCTGTTTTGGGGGCGTTTTTCCTATCATGATTCGGGCCCATTCATTCAGGTTACTGAGAACAGACTCCTGTTGATGAAAGTGTCCTGTTTTATACATCTTTACGATCATCTGCTGTGGATGCTGTCATCCTGCAAGTTCACACAGTCGTCCTCACACGACCACAGACATACGCTCCTGCTTCGACGATCTCTCAGGAGCCTTGTAATTCCTAAATCAGTCGATCTTAATCCCATCACGAATGTCTGGCTTATTTTGAATGGCGAGTGAAACGTAGCTTACAACAGACTTACACTTTGGTAACTCTATGGACTCCAAACTTTAATGAGTAACTCCAGCTGTATATGGCACACACGAAGAATCCTTTAGTATCTCCCTCGTCAGATTGAAGTCATTAGCAAGGCTGAAGGCGGTGTGACACGGTATTATCTTGGTGACCGCTGAAAGTGACTAATTCTACTGTCTCTTGTGCTTATCTACATATACATCTACATATATATCCATCGAGTCACCATACGATGCATGGCAGCGGGTACTGCTGGTAGCCATTCCCGATCCCTTTCCACTTGCAAATGGAGAGAGCGAAATCGACTGTCCGTATGCTTCCGTACGGGGCCTGATTCTCTTATCGTCCCTATCATTACGCGTTATCTAGTAATTGGGGGCAGTGGAATCGGTCTGCAATCAGCAGCACATGCCAGCTCTCCAACTTTTGGCAATATCATTACGCGAAAAGCACGTCGTCTTCCCTCCAGGGATTCCCATCTGAGGTCACTCGTGTTTATCGAACCTACCGGTAACATATATAGCTGTGCGTCTCTGAAATACTTCCATGTCTCACTTTAATCGAATCTGGTGGGGATCCCAAACACAGGGATCCCCAACACAGGGATCCCAAACACACGAGTACCGCTGAAGAATGGTCCGCACAAGAGTATTTCCGTACTACCGACGTTACTTGCTCGTTTCCCTTCATGTCGCTTTGCAGCGTTACGCCTAGATATTTAATCGACATGATAGTGTCAAGCAGCACACCACTAAGGCTGAATGCCAATATTACGGGATTTTTCTTACTTCACATCTTAATTCATTTAGATTCCTCCACGAGATAACTGTCATTTATAACACCACATCTATATTCTGTCCAAGTCACCGATTACTCCTCTACAGTCGCTAAGAGACAACATTGACTCTTCACTAAAGCGTCATCAGCCCAGAGTCACCACACGTGTAACCACGAGTGTTAACGCGACCGCTTCCGGGAAAGGAAAGTATGACGTCCCCGGATCGAATCCGGATTAACGACTAGGGTCCGATGTGCTGGTCAGTCTGGATGCTGTTTTTAGACGGTGTCCCACACTGCGCTAGGTGAAAATCGGGCTGGTTCCGATGTTCGGCCTCGGGTACACGCTTTGCAATAATTTAGAACACTTACTCACACTTGCACACAGAATTCAGACTGTTTAACTGCGACTTATCTTAGAAAATAGCATTTGTAGACTTAGAGAAAGCTTTTGACAATGTTGACTGGAATACTCTCTTTCAAATTCTGAAAGTGACAGGGGTAAAATACAGGGAGCAAGAGGCTAATTACAATTTGTACAGAAAGCAGATGGAAGTTATAAGAGCCGTGGGACATGAAAGGGAAGCAGTGGTTGGGAAGGGAGTGAGACAGGGTTTTAGCCTCTCACCGATGATATTCAATCTGTATATTGAGCAAGCAGTAAAGGAAACAAAAGAAAAACACGGAGTAGGTATTAAAATCCATGGAGAAAAAATAAAAACTTTGAGGTTTGCCGATGACATTGTAATTCTGTCAGAGACAGCAAAGGACTTGGAAGAGAAGTTGAACGGAATGGACAGTGTCTTGAAAGGAGGATATAAGATGATCATCAACGAAATCAAAACGAGGATAATGGTATGTAGTCGAATTAAGTCGGGTGATGCTGAGGGAATTAGATTAGGAAATGAGACACTTAAAGTAGTAAAGGAGTTTTGTTATTTGCGGAGAAAAATAACTGATGATGGTCGAAGTAGAGAGGATATAAAATGTAGACTGGCAAGGGCATGGAAAGCATTTATGAAGAAGAGAAATTTGTTAACATCGGGTATAGATTTAAATGTCAGTGAGTCGTTTCTGAAAGTATTATTATGGAGTGTAGCCATGGATGGATGTGAAACATGGACGATAAATAGTTTGGACAAGAAGAGAATAGAGGTTTTCGAAATGTAGTGCTACCAAAGAATACTGAAGATTAGGTGGGTATTGAATAGAAATGGGGTGAAGAGGAGGTTGTGGCACAACTTGACTAGAAGAAGGGATCGGTTGGTAGAACATATTCTGAGGCATCAAGGGAGAAGAGGAGGTTGTGGCACAACTTGACTAGAAGAAGGGATCGGTTGGTAGGACATATTCTGAGGCATCAAGGGATCACCAACTTAGTATTGGAGGGCAGCGTGGAGGGAGACCAAGAGATGAATACACTTAGCAGATTCAGAAGGATGTAGGTTGCAGTAGGTACTGGGAGATGAAGAAGCTTGCACAGGATAGAGTAGCACGGAGAGCTGCATCCAACCAGTCTCAGGACTGAAGACCACAACAACAACAACAACAACTACGTAAGAAACGATACTGGTTGTATGAAACTATCCTCGGGCACTCCTGACGGTACCTTTGTCACCGATGAATACTGGCCGTCTACGACAGTGTAGTGGGTTTCATTACTTCGAGCTATGCACATATCTGTGAATGATTTCCATGTGCTCTGATCGTTTTTAACAAGCTGTAGTGAGGCACTGTGTCAAGCGCTTTCAGGAAATTCAGGAATACGATTATATATTTTGAACATGGCTCCGCTACAGCAACGGTGACAGAGCAGCAGGTGTAATAGACAGAGAAGCAGCTGCAATAAATGGTCGTTTTCAAATAACCTTTACTGTGGTTTCGGCGGATTTAAACCCGTTTTCACATCAGCAGTCAGTCAGTGAAGCTATCTCCGTATGAGAAATGTCGGCAACGATCTGTATGTCCACATTAAAAGTTAAGGCCCCTATAATAAAGAACTTGTCACATCAGTAAAAACAAAGTCTTAAAATAACAGACCATGTTAATAGCTACATGTCGACTTTCAATATGGACATACAGACTGAAACGTCCCCTTAGAAAAATTAATGAATTACTGTGCTGATAAACCTCTTACATTATTTGATGTTCAAACAGCTGAGCAGAACTGAACGTACTTAGACATTTCAAAAGTTATCTATGTAAGTAGGCTGTTTAGGTTTTTATATTGGTAACGCCACGTAGCGCTCCCTATGAAAATCACTGGATGTGCTGTGTGCATTCTGTGACTGGTTGGCATTGTTGTAATATTCGCTATTGTAGTGTTGGGCAGTTGGCTGTTAATAGCGCGTAGCGTTGCGCAGTTGGAGGTGAGCCGCCATCAGTGGTGGATGTGGGGAGAGAAATGGCGGAGTTTTGAGAGCGGATGATCTGGACGTGTGTCCATCAGAGACAGTAAATTTGTAAGACTGGATGTCATGAACTGCTATATGTATTATGACTTTTGAACACTATTAAGGTAAATACATTGTTTGTTCTCTGTCAAAATCTTTCATTTGCTAACCATGCCTATCAGTAGTTAGAGCCTTCAGTAGTTTGAATCTTTTATTTAGCTGGCAGTAGTGGCGCTCGCTGTATTGCAGTAGTTCGAGTAACGAAGATTTTTGTGAGGTAAGTGATTTGTGAAAGGTATAGGTTAATGTTAGTCAGGGCCATTCTTTTGTAGGGATTGTTGAAAGTCAGATTGCGTTGCGCTAGAAATATTGTGTATCAGTTTAGTGTTGATCAGAATAAGTTAAGGTAGTAATGTCTGAGTACGTTCAGTTTTTCTCAGCTGTTTGAAAAGCAAATAACGTAAGAGGTTTTCCAGCCCAGTAATTCATAAATTTTTGTAAGGGGACGTTTCAAGATCGTCGCCGACACGTGTCATGTGGAGATACATTTACTGGCTGACTGCTAAAGAGAAGTTTCTTTGTCCTTTTGAGGAAGACCGGTTTAAATCCGTCGAAACCATGGGAAAGGTTATTCGAAAACGACCATTTATTACAACTGGTTGGCTGTCTATTACATCTGCCGTTAATATGCTTGTAGGACCACTTTGAGTACTATCTGTGTTAAACAGAAAGAGAGACCTGTGTATGAAACGAACAACAACACCTTTAAGGGAGCCACTTGTGGTACGCTCGAAGCTACTATCCCGTCTCAGAGTTCCTTCCCCGTAAGAAAGTCACGCAGTGATGCTGTGTTGTAATTGCTGGGCACCGAGCTGCTGGTCTGCTACTCTGGTATCTTGTTCCTAGCGCGCAGGGAACCTGTCTCACGCCCCGTTGCCAGTGCCCGCGACACGCGGTCCCTGGCAACGCACCTGCCGGGATGCAGCACGGCGCGTGTCTCTGAGATCCGTATCGAGAGTAGAGCGCACCCCCACAGTGCGTCCGACTGGCCGACAAGCGGCGAGGCAAGGAAGGCCGCTGTCGTCACGGCAGAGCAGCCAGCCAGATACCATCTGCGGCACGTCGCACCCCGGCCGGCAGGTAGCCGCAACCCCCACATTATGTGTTATAACTCAGGCCGCCTCATCTCGCCCTCCACGCCTCTCCGCCGCCGGACGGTCGCGTGACCTTGTCGACCCAGATGGGCTCCCTGGCCCGCCGTGCCTCTCCGCACGTCCTCGCAGGTAGAAGCCGAAGTTCTCTAGGCTGCGTGTTCTGTCGTAGCGGCCACATTTAGCACTGCCTACCAGGGATGTACGATGTTGGCAAATCACCCATTCAGATTTCGGTTTCACAGTCGATGCCTAAACATCGCTGGTCGACAATAGTCAACCCTTGACTTCTGGACCTCAGTCAGTTAAAATCGCTCAAAATAGGAAAGGCCGCTGGACCTGATGGGATATCAGTTCGATTTTACTCAGAGTACGCGAAGGAACTACCCCCCTTTCTTGCAGCGGTGTACCGGAGGTCTCTAGAAGAGCGTAGCGTTCCAAAGGATTGCGAAAGGGCACAGATCATCCCCGTTTTTGAGAAGGGACGTTGAACAGATGTGCAGAACTGTAGACCTATATCTCTAACGTTGTAGAATTTAGGAACACGTATTATGTTCGAATATAATGAATTTTCTGGAGACTAGAAATCTACTCTGTAGGAATCAGCATGGGTTTCGAAAAGATCGTGTAAAACCCAGCTCGCGCTATTCGTTCACCAGACTCAGAGGGCCATAGACACGGGTTCCCAGGTAGATGTCGTGTTTCTTGACTTCCGCAAGGCGTTTGATACAGTTCCCCACAGTCGTTTAATGAACAAAGTAAGAGCATATGGACTGTCAGGCCAATTGTGTGATTGCATTGAAGAGTTCCTAGATAACAGAACGCAGCATGTCATTCTCAGTGGAGAGAAGTCTTCAGAAGTAACAGTGATTTCACGTGTGCCGCAGGGGAGTGTCGTAGGACCGTTTCTATTCACAATATACATAAATGACCTCGTGGACAACATGGGAAGTTCACTGAGGCTTTTTGCGTATGATGCTGTAGTATATCGAGAGGTTGTCACAATGGAAAATTGCACTGAAAAGCAGGAGGATCTGCAACGAATTGACGCATGGTGCAGGAAATGGCAATTGAATCTCAATGTAGACAAGTGTAATGTGCTGCGAATACATAGAAAGAAAGATCCTTTATCATCTAGCTTCAATATAGCAGGTCAGCAACTGGAAGCAGTTAATTCCATTAATTATCTAGGAATAGGCATTAAGAGTGATTTAAAATGGAATGATCATATAAAATTGATCGTCGGTAAAGCAGATGCCAGACTGAGATTCATTGGAAGAATCTTAAGGAAATGCAATCCGAAACAAAGGAAGTAGGTTACAGTACACTTGTTCACCCACTGTTTGAATATTTTTCACCAGCGTGGGATCCGTACCAGATAGGGTTGACGAAGAGGTAGAGAAGATCCAACGGAGAGCAGCGCGCTTCGTTACAGGATCATTTAGTAATCGCGAAACCGTTACGGAGATGATAGATAAACTCCGGTGGAAGACTCTGCAGGAGAGACGCTCAGTAGCTCGGTACGGGGTTTTGTTGAAGTTTCGAGAACATATCTTCACCGAGGAGTCAAGCAGTAGATTGCTCCCTCCTACGTATATCTCGCGAAGAGACCATGAGGATAAAATCAGAGAGATTAGAGGAGGCATACTGACACTCTTTCTTTCCACGAACAATACTAGACTGGAATAGAGGGGAGAGCTGATAGAGGTCCTCAAAGTACCCTCCGCCACACACTATCAGGTAGCTTGCGGAGTATGGATGTAGATGTAGATGTAGAGACTAGTAAATGTGCCAATGTAATGGATGATTTTCCTCATGCGCGTGATTTGTTCACTAAGTTTCAATCAAACTGTAATAATTTTATGTATATAGACTGAAGCGGCGAGTGAAAATCGAACCCGGGACTCCTGCTTATTAGGCAGGTGCATTAGGCACTAAAGTACATTGGTAAAGCGGTTCACACAACAGCACGGATTATCCTGCCACGCCTCCCTGCTCGATCCAAATACTCACTGCCGCCCCAGTCTGCTTTAAATTCCCCCTCACGTACAAATGGAATTGCTTCAATGGCAAGAGATCCCGGGTTCGAGTCTCGGTCGGGGCACACATTTTCAGCTGTCCCAATTGAAGTATATCAACGACACGTGTCGGCAGCTGAAGGTTTCAACTAATTATCATTTATTCTAGAGATGCTGCACGGTCATCGAGCGGGTTGTCTCCGTTTGGAGAGGTAGAAAAGGTCCAACCATCCCATCACCCAGCCTTCTGCGAGGTAGCTGAGCGTTCCCGAAAGAACAGTTACTATCTCCATAGATGATAATACTCTTTAAACGCGAGAAAACGTAAGACACAAACAATAAACAAGAGAAAGGAACCGATGGAGTACTACTACAACCTCTGAAAAAGTAAGTTTCTTTAAATACACACATCAAAAAACGTTTTGTGTCACCCCGGTTCCCAGAACTCATGAAGATAGACGTTGACGGTGGGTACTGTATCACAGACACAGTCCGTTTAACTGTTCAGAGATATCACTAAATTCGCCCAAAGATGTAAACAACCATTGTGTGAACCATGACATGATGTTAGAGAATTATAATTCTATGGTATAAATGGTACACCATATGAGTGGTTTAAGTTACATCTACAGAACAGGAAGCAAAAAGTCTCTTTATATGTTTCAAGTGATTCAAAGGAGTTTGCCACTTCATCTAACTGGTGTGAAATTACATTAGGTGTTCCACAAGGTTCGATCATGGGTCCCCTCCTGTTCTTGATATATGTCAATGACCTCCCTTCTTATGTGAAACAAGATGCTGAACAAACACTGTGTTCAGATGATGCAAGCATAATTATTAATCCAGTAAAAGAAAGTCCTTTAGAAAATGACACAAATAAAGTCTTTGGAAAAGTTATTAATTCGATATCTGCGAATGGGCTTGATCTTAACTTTGAAAAAACACAGTACATTAAATTTTCTCCTGCAAAAAGTATAATTCCTTCAATAAATATAACACATTAAAAGAAGTCAGTAGCCAGGGTAGAACATACTATGTTTTTGGGTGTACGTATAGATGAGAATCTTAATTGGAAAATTCAATTTTGGATCTCCTACTGCGACTAGGTTCAGCAACGTTTGCAATCACAGTAATTGCCAATTTTGAGGATATAGAAATTAGTAAGCTAACATACTTTGCATGCTTCCACACTCTGATGTCATACGGAATAATATTCAGTGCCAACTCAACACTTACACATTAGGTATTCACTGCTCAAAAGAAAGTAGTTAGAACAATGTGTGGGGTTCATAGTCACACATCTTGCAGGCATCTGTTTAAAATGTTAGGAGTTCTTACAACTGTTTCACAGTACAGTTACTCAGTAATGAAGTTTTTTCTCAACAACATGCACCAGTTTAAAATCAACAGCGACATTCATGATTACAATACCATAAAAAAGAAAGACCTACACTATCCTTTACTTAACCTATCTTTGGCACAGAATGGGGTAAAATATGCTGCTACAAAACTTTTTGATAAATTACCAGATGAAATAAAATGTCTGACAGACAGCAGTAACGGTTTCAAAAACAAATTGAAATCATACCTCCTTGACAACTCCTTCTGTACCATAGAGGAATTCTTGAATATGAGTCAATAAATCTGGAGATATAGCATATGCATTTTGTGCTATTTAAGGGAATGGGATAGATAATAGAAATATTTAGGTACAACACTATAATGTAAACAAAAAAAGAAAAGAAAAAAAAACTTGTATCCTGTGTGCGTTTCTTGTGCATTTGACACGTTCCACATCATAACGGTTTCCCGTGGTATTGACCAATGGAACACGTAACTAACTAACTACCCCTTCTATGTTTGACTACAGCAGTCAGTCAGATTATAGTAGTATAAGTATTATCGACGCAATATCTCAGGATAGATGTGCTTGTAGTACCATCAGCTGCTAGGACCTCACTCCACTTTATGACATCATTTGTCAGGTATTGCATATTTAGTCAACTGAGATGTGAAGTGTTGAGAATAAAGCTCACGGATTCCAGGGCCAGAAATGTTCCACCTATAAGCACCATACTATCAGAGGCATTCGCATGCATTGATGTAATGCGAATTTACCACCATCTGTCGCAAAAGACAGGCCCACCAGTATAAAAGGAGCGGTAAGTGTTGTGTTGTCAGTTGAGACGCAGTAACTGCAGAATGGGTCGGTCATCAGAGTCAATGACATCGAACGTGGACCAGTCGTTAGCTGTCGCATGAGTAACAGAACCGTCAGGGACATTTTAACCCTTCTAAAGCTGCACAGTCGACTGCTGGTGACGCCGTTGTGACGTGGAAACGAGGAGGAACAACACTGATAAACCAAGACCAAGGCATACCGCCTTTACTGATTGACAGGGGCCGTCGAACGTTGCGGAGAGTCGTTATAAGAAATCGCAAAAAATCTGTGAAAAGAGCCGGTCATGAGTTACAAAGTGCTACCAAGAGTACAGCTAGCACAATCTTCCTTTCTTTATTCGTGTCACAGGTACACTAAAAAGAACACATATACGATACATACAAAGAAAATTATACAGTATTCACCCAGAATTGGGCAACTTTGATAGCATTGGGTGTTGCAGACGTTAAGTCATTCATGCTACAGCTGGTTGGGCATAAGTTACATTTGAAGAAATGCTGGGCAATTCACCTCATTCGCACAGAGTTGTGTTGGCATTTGGCAGTTGGAAATTCCATTTAAGGAGGCTGTCCCTCGACCTTGCGACTTCGGTCCGTAGTGTGTTCAAGGACTTCCGGATGACCTACTTCTCCATGTGTCCAGGTGGCAGGGATTTTTGTGGTGTCATACAGTTTGACAGGTGTTGGCATCTTTATTTCCACTTGGTGAGTCGGGTAGCCGCAGCTGATCCTTCTAAGGGCTGTGAGGTTGTTAGGAAACTCTTCCTGGACTTCAGTCTTCGCTTGGCAGGTTGAAGTCCAGAGAGTGGATTGAACTTCGTCCATGGGGGTTGGCCTTAGACAGCCTGTAACAGTCCTGCAGCTGTCATTTAAGGCTACATCAACCTGCTTTGCATGTATTGAATTGTACCACACTCGGCTAGCATACTGTCCTGCAGAATAGCACAGTAACTGTGTGAAGCGAGTTAAAAACAGTGGGGTAGAATGTTCGAACAGCCCCTGATGAGTCACATGTTTCTCCAGTTAGTGTTAGGCGAAACTTCAGGTGGTGTAAAGAGCAACCTCACTGCAGTGTGCACTGCCAACGAGTGATTTGCTCTTTGCCTTAATAACGGCCTTGATACGCCCGGGCATTGAGTCAAACAGAGCTTGGATGGGGTGTACAGGTACAGCTGCCCATGCAGCTTCGACACGCTACACACTGAGGCAATCTGATGGAGTGTTTACATTTGGCGAATGTCTTGGGAATTTTTTGGGGAGATCACTTGCAATATCCAATGAGCTGTTACCTTCAGTTTTTTGTCGTTTCGATACCTCCAGTGCACAGCACTTCATTTGCTTTCTGTTTAACTTTGGTTGCGTGAATCTGTGTCATTTTGCTGTCATGTGTAGACCCAAAAATTGAGTATGGACTAGGCCGTGTTACAGCATGGGGATGTTTTTAATGATTGGGATGTAGTGCTCCTATTGTGGTTTAGAAAATGGAAATGCAGAGGGATACGAACACTTTTTACAGCGTTGTGTTCAGCGTACAGTAGGTGAGCAGTTCAGATACGATATTTCTTTGTATCATCCTGACGGAAATTCTGTCACAAAGCAGCTTATGTGAGGCAGTGGTTTGTGTATAATAACAGTCCTGAAATGGATTTGTCATCCTAGACTCCCCTCTTGAATGCAGTCGAACGACTTTGGGATGAGTTATAACGTTGAATTCGCTCCACACTACAGTGTCCTCTAACTTCTCTGGTTTCGGCTCTTGAGGAAGAATGGGCAGCTATTTCTCCACAGACACCTAATGGAAAATGTCCCCAGCAGAGTTCAAGCAGAAGGATGCACACACACACCAAATCAATACCCGTCAATAGGTGCTCGGATACATTTGGTCATACAGTGTATATACACTACTGGCCATTAAAATTGCTACACCAAGAAGAAATGCAGATGATAAATGGGTGTTCATTGGACAAATACATTATACTAGAACTGACATGTAATTTAGTTTTCATGCAATTTGGGTGCATAGATCCTGTGAAATCAGTACCCAGAACAACCACCTCTGTCCGTAATAACGGCCTTGATACGCCTGGGCATTGAGTCAAACAGAGCTTGGATGGGGTGTACAGGTACAGCTGCCCATACAGCTACAACACGATACCACAGTTCGTCAAGAGTAGTGACTGGCGCATTGTGACGAGCCAGTTGCTCGGCCACCATTGACCAGACGTTTTCAATTGGTGAGACATCTGGAGAGTGTCTGGCCAGGGCAGCAGTTGAACATTTACTGCATCCAGAAAGGCCCGTACAGGACCTGCAACATGCGGTCGTGCATTATCCTGCTGAAATGTAGGGTTTCGCAGGGATCGAATGAAGGGTAGAGCCACGGGTCGTAACACATCCGAAATGCAACGTCCACTGTTCAAAGTGCCGTCAAAGCGAACAAGAGGTGACCGAGACATGTGACCCTATACCATCACGCCGAGTGATACGCCAGTATGGCGATGACGAATACACGCTTCCAATGTGCGTTCACCGCGATGTCATCAAACACGGATACGACCATCATGATGCTGTAAACAGAACCGGGATTCATCCGAAAAAATGACGTTTTGCCATTCGTGCACCCAGGTTCGTCTTTGAGTACACCATCGCAGGCGCTCCTGTCTGTGATGCAGCGCCAAGAGTAACCGCAGGCATGGTCTCCGAGCTGATAGTCCATGCTGCTGCAAACGTCATCGAACTGTTCGTGCAGATGGTTGTTATCTTGCAAACGTCCCCATCTGTTGACTCAGGTATCGAGAAGTGACTGCACGATCCGTTACAGCCATGCGGATAAGATGCCTGTCATCTCGACTGCTAGTGATACGAGGCCGTTGGGATCCAGCACGGCTTTCCGTATTACCCTCATGGACCCACCGATTCCATATTCTGCTAACAGTCATTGAATCTCGACCAACGCGAGCAGCAATGTCGCGATACGATAAACGGCAGTCGCGATAGGCTGCAATCTGACCTTTATCAAAGTCGGAAACGTGATGGTACGGATTTCTACTCCTTACACGAGGCATCACAACAATGTTTCATCAGGCAACGCCGGTCAACTGCTGTTTGTGTATGAGAAAACGTTTGGAAACTTTCCTCATGTCAGCACGTTGTAGGTGTCGCCACCGGCGCCAACCTTGTGTGAATGCATCATTTGCATATCACGTTGTCGTCTTCCTGTCGGTTAAATTTCGCGTCTGTAGCACTTCGTGGTGTAGCAATTTTTAATCGCTAGTAGCGTAGAACCTTCTGTGTTCAAATTAGATAGTATATTATTTTAATGTCTGAAAAGACTGCCTTTTGAAAAGCAAATAAAGGAAAGGGAGATGCAGAGGTCGAAGTGGTGAACTACTTGCGCGGGGAGAGACGAACCGCGTCCAGAGTTGAGGCGTGGCCGCCGCGCGCTCTGTTGACGACATGGCGCGGTCTGCAGGCGGCAGCCACGCACGGCGCAGCACAGCTCGGAGCCCGAGATGGCCCGTAATTGCTGTGGCTGAGGCCGCGGCGGCTGCGGCGAGGTCGATGCCGCAGATCGTGACGCTCGTAGCCTTGGCCGACCAACCGACACTCCGACAAGATCTGAGCTCGCTGCGCCGGCCACATTCCTGGGCCCGCCCGAGGCGAGGCGAGGAGCGAGCGGCGTTCCTCCGCAGACGCCAGGCCGTCCGCCTCCCGTCCGCTCGTCTCGAGAGGTCCGTGGCCACCGCAGCTGCGGGCGCCTCTCTCTCCCCCCATCTGCATAAGTCTGCCCTTCTGTCCGCAGACAGCCAGTGGTTCTAAAAGTGTCGGCCATAGGACACGCTCAGCTACTTCGCAGAAGGCTGAGTGAAGGGATGGTTGGACCTTTTCTACCTCTCCAAACGGAGACAACCCGCTCGATGACGTAGCTGCAGACACCTACCGATAGTTCCCCACTCATAAGTCCTTTTTACACAAAGACAGAGACACACACTGTGCGGCTGGTCCCGGCGGAGGTTCGAGTCCTCCCTCGGGCATGGCTGTGTGTGTTTGTCCTTAGGATAATTTAGGTTAAGTAGTGTGTAAGCTTAGGGACTGATGACCTTAGCGCCGGCCGCAGTGGTGGAGCGGTTCTAGGCGCTTCAGTCCGGAACCGCGCGACCGCTATGGCCGCAGGTTCGAATCCTGCCTCGGGCATGGATGTGTGTGATGTTCTTAGGTTAGTTAGGTTTAAGTAGCTCTAAGTTCTAGGGGACTGATGATCTCAGATGTTAACTCCCATAGTGCTCAGAGCCATTTGAACCATTTTGATGACCTTAGCAGTTGAGTCCAATTAGATTTCACACACATTTGAACGTTTGAACAGACACACAATAAGGCCGCTAGCTCAAGACATTTGAGAAAATGGCGATACGACTGCCCGCAGCGATTGTCCGTATTTATCAGAGAGACTAAATAAAACTCGAACACTTTAAAGAAGAGATTTTCTTACCCAGTGTGATTCACTTTTAAAGTGGAAACTGAAGCGTAACACAACAGCTACGAAATATGCTGTTAAGCAGTTCAATTGGCGTTCAAAAAGATTTCTGAATTGTAGACGGTCGTCGTAAACTTCACTCCGTGTCATTTCGACTGGACATCTGCCACTCATCTTGAGGTGACCCGTTGAAGACTGACAAAAACTTTTTTTTCTTTATTGTGATTCCCCTGCCCCATTTGGTCAGGGTAGGGCTGGCAGGAGCACAATCCGCCGCTCTTCAGCCGAGTGACACTACAGTTGAATAAAAAGAGGAAACTATATGTTAAAAAGGGTGAAAATAGGAGGACATAAAAATATAGTAAGTGGAGACAATGGGGGTTAAAATATACACAGAGACGGGGACATTCATTGTGATTGAGTTAAAAAAATTAGACATAAAGTCAAAAGAATACAGTTGGCGATTCGTGGAGAACATAAAATACACTGGAGTCCTTTGCACAATTTAAAAGTTGGCTACCGTATAAAAACACTCCAGAACGAGAGACATTTAAAATATCACTGTAAGTGATGGAGCACACATGAAGAATAAAAATTAGTGGGAGGGACCTGCCGAGGGAGAGGAGGCATGAGAGGAAGGAAAAGGAGCGGAGAGGAAAGTGCAGTGGGGTAGGGGGCCTGGAGGGGGTGGGATGAAAAGAAAAAGGGAGGTCAGGGGCGCACCAAGGCGCAGGAGACGGACGTAGAGGAAGATAGAGAGTTTCAAATGGCTCTAAGCACTATGGGACTTAACGTCTGAGGTCATCAGTCCCCTAGAACTTAGAACTACCTAAACCTAACTAACCTAAGGACATCACACACATGCAGGCGCGAGGCAGAATTCGAACCTGCGACCATAGAGGTCGCGCGGTTGCAGACTGTAGCGCCTAGAACCGCTCGGCAACCCCAGCCGACAGATGGAGAGGGAAGGAAAGTCAGAAGGTAGCGCAGGGACGCAGAAGGGGGCCACAGGAAATGGAGGGTGGTATATATGAGGGAGGAAAAGCCCTCAGGGGAAGAGAAGAGGAGGGAAGACCCTTAGGAGCAGAATCGGGAAGGTAGGGTTAGAGTTGGTAGGAGTAGAGATCAGGGTGAAGCTCATCGTCCAGTAGAGGTATGTGATATAAGTTATGTTGGGAAAGGAGGTGGAGGGTATGAAGATATAGAGAGGGAGGAACACAAAAGTAAATGTGCGGCAATGGGCTGGGGGTAGAGAGGATAGAAAACATCGGCGGGTGGGGGGGGGGGGGGCATCGAGTCAGCAGATGGTGGAGATATGTTCGAGGAAAAGAAGAAGATTTGGCAAGCGGTTGGGGTCATAGAAAATCCCCGTAGGGGACGGGAGGCGAATATGGAAGGATAAGTGGAGTGCGTGGCGTTCAAGGATTTGGAGGGCCTTACAGAATCTGGGAGGGGCGGAAATCCAAGGGACACTGGCATAACAAAGGATGGGGTGGATCAAGGATTTGTAGGTGTGAAGGGTGGTGGAAGGATGCAGTCTCCATGTTTGCTAGACAGGAGTTTCAGGAGGCGAGTCTATTGTGGACTTTGCGTTGGATCATAAGGAGATGGGGAGTTCAGGTGAGGCGACGGTTGAGGGTGAGGTCAAGGTATTTCAGGGAAGGAGAGAGGCGGATAGGATGGCCATAAATGGTGAGGTAAACATCGTGGAGACAGAAGGGTCTTGCCTGGGTCTTGGAAGGGTTGATGCGGAGGACGAAGACATTATTCATTCTCAGCGTCCTATATAAGTCAGAGGGTTGCTGCTCAGGCGTCAGAGACCTGTGGCAACGCCCTTGCTGGTGGAACTCCACAGATCAACTGATATTCGCGGTTCCACCAGCGATGACGCTGCCACCTGATGGTGTGGTGCTTCTGCCACGGTGACTCTGATGCTCTCAGTGTTCTATATAAGTCGGAGTTGAGAACGTCATCATCAGTCTTCGATGCCTCACCTGCGGATTGCTGGCAGTCATCCAGTCGAAGTATTGTGGAGTGAAGTTTACGACGAGTGGCTACAATCCGCAAATCTCTTCAAACATTTAGTTCACCTGCAAAGTTTTAAATTTCACTGTCCGATTGGTTACACAAAGAATGTGAGCTGGCCAATTAGGTGAATGGACACACACACACACACACCAAAATTTTGCAGAACGATAGTCCCATCCTCCTATCGTGAGACATTTGATTTTAGGATCCTTGAGAGAACCTTTCCTGCTAGGTCTTGTGTGACGCACTTCAGTTGCTGGTCACAGGTAGCTCAGTATTTTGTTTCAGAGGGCAACGATCTGCAGCAAGTCATATCCAGTAGACGTCTGTCTACGTTGGGGCATTCCCGATGCACAGTATGACAGTACGCGAGCCATCCTCTGGCTCCACATAGATGGCCGGAAACCCCAAATGACTTACGCACAGTCAGCGGACAATGTAGATTGTTCAGCTCCTGATCGGGAGATCTTGCTGGCCACGGGAGTATCTTATCATCACGCCGAGAGTTCACAGAGACACGTGCATCTGTGGGCGAGCATTGTTCTGTTGAAAAATGGCACCACTATCCTGCCACATGAGAGACGCAGGAGATCCGTGACGTGCCGCTGTGCCGCCAGGGTTCCCTCTGTCACTTGACCTGAGCTCGTACTCCATGGTTCCCCACACCATGACGACAGGAGTAAAGCCGCTGTGCTTCTCCAAAACATTGGAAGAATGGGACCTGTCCCCAGCTCAACAGCGTATCTATGGTCATCCGGATTAGTGCACAACGACGAGTCACCGCTCAACATAATGCGACACCACTCACCAGCAGTCCGTGTTTCCCGGTCAAGGCACACCTCCAAACGCAGCCGTTTCTGTTGTAATGACAAATACAGCCTCCAAATGGTACGGTAATGCTGACATCCGGATGCTGTTAGTCTCCGAGCAATGGTGCGGGAAGACAAGAAATGCTTCAGGGAGTCAGTCACTTGTTCGCAGATGGCAGGCGCAGGACGTTAAAGGGTTCCGATATGCTTGGTGCACTAGACGTCGGACATACCTTGTGGTAAGAAAATGAAACACCTACAGCTGTCCTTACGATGTCATTTATTGTAAGGCTACCAGTTTCGGAGCTTCATTGCACCTTCTTCAGGCCTTAGCTGATGCTAAAGCGGTTGACACAATCCGTATACATGACGCATCAGTGCCCAACATATCTGGTTTACGCAGACTACCTTTAATTGTGATATTCTCTCTCCAACCGACAACTGTCAACATGTTGACAGTTTATGGTTAGAGAGACAACATCAAGTTACACATAGCGTGCGTAAACCATTTATGTTGGCCACTGATGCATCGTGTATAGGGATAGTGGTAATCCATTCAGCATCTGCTAAGGCCTGAAGATGGTGCACTGAAGCGCCGAAACTGGTAGCCTTACAATAAATGACATCACAAGGACGGCTGCCAGCCGCTGTGGCCGAGCGGTTCTAGGCGCTTCAGTCCGGAATCGCGCTGCTGCTACGGTCGCAGGGCATGTATGTGTGGTGACCTTAGGTTAGTAAGGTTTAAGTAGCTCTAGGTCTAGAGGACTGATGACCTCAGATCTTGAGTCCCATAGTGCTTAGAGCCATTTGAACCATAAGAACGGCGGAAGGGGTTTCATTTTCTTACAATAGTAAACGGCCATAGTCCCCCAGACCTCCAGTCACTAGTGTGGACAATCAAAATCTCCCTTGTGGTGGTCAGACGTGATCTCCTGGAAACTTGACGTCCAACATCGGACCACTGTCATACCTGAACGCCCCACAAACCTGACTCCTGGACAATTCTGCAAGACGTTCAAGTCGAGACTCCCAATGCAGCTCCTTTCAAAGTCTGTCAAGTACTAATAACGCTGTCTCGCATGGGTACCCAGCATTTCCGCATCGTTGACAGTGCTCATTCAAAATCGCAAATTGTTCACTCCCCGTATTAATCCTACTAGTTCTGCCAACAACATTAAACACGAAAAACACCACTGAAATCTGCTGGCCATTCTACGCGTCCAGAGAATTACAACTGTAATAATTTACATACCCACCTGTAGTGAGTACGCGTACGAAGCCACAAGACACTCGATAATGTCTTCTGGGTGTTTCTCATATTTCTGTCAGATAATGTAGTCACTGTGTTATTTTTTCTGGTATTAATCGTAATAATGGGAAGAAATCAGATATTTCATATATAGGTGTTTTGTAAGGGGTGAATAGGATTAATTAACTGTAATCGAAAACAGACCTTTTCAGGGATATAATATAGTTTATTTACAATTTTACAGGTGGAGGATACCCACTTTATTTACCAAAATAATTACAGATGCTATACTGAAGATCTATTATCTTAATTAGCTCCGTAACAAAAAACTGCTTTGACGCTATTTGAAAAATTATTCAAATCAGCGGGATAGGTGAACAGGAAGGAGGAAAGGAAGGAAGAGTAGGGGGTAAAATTCCCTCGAGCACTACATCATTAGTGATGGAGCATAGTCTTGGTCTGGGGTAGCAAATGAGTCGTGTCCTATTCAAACCTTGGCACATGCCTTAAGCGATTTAGTAAAGCCTAAAACTGAACGTATGGGGGGGGGGGGGGGGGGGGATTTCAGCCTCGTCTCTCTGTGAAAAACGTGGCTTTCTTGGCTCGGTTTAAGAAGAGTGGTCGGGTGGTTAAGGTGATTGTCACGACAGTGTTGGGCTCGTGGCCTAGTACAAATACTCACTTCTACATCTGCATCTACTTGGGTACTGCGCAAATCACATTTAAGTGCCTGGCAGAGGGTTCATCGAACCACCTTCACAATTCTCTATTATTCCAATCTCGTACAGGGCGTGGAAAGAACGAACACCTGTCTCTTTCCGTACGAGCTCTGATTTCCCTTACTTTATCGTGGTGATCGTTTGTCCCTCTGCAGGTCGGTGCCAACAAAATATTTTCGCATTCTGAGGAGAAAGTTGGTGATTGGAATTTCGTGAGAAGATTCCGTCGCAACGATACCTTTTAATGATATCCAGCCAAAACCCTGTGTAATTTCAGTGAGACTCTCTCCGATATTTCACGATAATTCAAAACGGGCTGCCCTTCTCTGAACTTTTTCGATGTAATCCGTCAGTCTTATCTGGTAAGGATCCCACACCTCGCAGCAGAATTCTAAAAGATGACGAACAAGCGTAATGTAGGCAGTCTCCTTAGTACATCTGTTACATATTCTAAACGTCCTGCCAATAACAGGGAGTCTTTGGTTAGCCTTCCCCACAACATTTTATAAGTGTTCCTTCAAATTGTTCGTAATTTCAATTGCTAGGTATTTAGTTGAATTTACGGCCTTTATATTAGACTGATTTATCGTGTAACTGAAGATTAACGGATTCCTTCTAGCACTCATGTGGATGACCTTACAGTTTTCGTTATTTAGGGCCAACTGCCACTTTTCGCACCATTCAGATATATTTTCTAAATCGTTTTGCAGTTTGTTTTGATCTTCTGATGACTTTATTAGTCTATAAACGACAGCGTCATCTGCAAACAACCTAAGTCATCTGCAAACAACCTAAGACGGCTGCTCAGATTTTCTCCCGAATCGTTTATATAGAGAAGGAACAGCAAAGGGCCTATAACACTACCTTGGGAAACGCCAGAAATCACTTCTGTTTTACTCGATGACTTCTAGTCAATTACTACGAACTGTGACCTCTCTGACAGGAAATCAATAATCCAGTCACATAACTGAGACGATATTCCAAAAGCACGCAGTTTCACTACAAGCCGCTTGTGTGGTACAGTGCCAAAAGCCTTCTGGAAATCCAGAAATACGGAATCGATCTGAAATCCCCTATCAATAGCACTCAACACTTCATGCGTATGAAGAGCTAGTTGTGTTTCAGAAGAACGACGTTTTCTAAAGCCATATTGACTGTGTGTCAATAGATCGTTTTGTTCGAGGTAATTCATAATGTTTGAACACAATGTATGTTCCAAAATCCTGCTGCATATCGGCGTTAATGATATGGGCCTATAATTAAGTTGCTTCACTACTCCAAGGATATTTACTTCTACCTTACTCATGTTGCCAGCTGTTCTTGATTCGACTTCTGCAATATTTATTTCGTCTTGTTTTGTGAAGGCATTTCGGAAGGTTGTGTTTAGTAACACTGCTTTGGGAGCACTGTCTTCGATAGTATCTCCATTGCAATCGCTCAGTGAAGGCATTGATTGTTTCTTGCCGCTAACATACTTTATATATGACCAGAATCTCTTTTGATTTTCTGCCAGGTTTCGAGATGAAGATTCGTTGTGGAAGCTGTTACAAGCATCTCGCATTGAAGTCCGCGCTAAATTTCGAGCTTCTGTAAAAGATCGCCATTCTTGAGGATTTTCGGCCTGTTTAAATTTGGCATGTTTGATTCGTTGTTTCTGCAACAGTGTTCTGACCGGTTTTGTGTACCAAGGAGGATATGCTCCGTCGTTTTTTCAATTTATTTGGTATAAATCTCTCAATTGCTGCCGATACTATTTCTCTGAATTGAAGCCACTTCTGGTCTACACTTATATCATTAATTTGGAAGGAGTTATTCAAATAATTATTTGTTCCTCCATGTTTAGAGAATGCTGTTAGTCCGCAATTGTATATTGAAGTTATGAATAGCTGCTCCCATTGCCAATTTGTTCTTTATTGTAGTCCAGTACCAGTTTCGACTTATGTGTTAAAGCCATTCCCCAGTTGCTTCAACACATCTTGATTTTCGGATACATTACAGAACTGTTTAAAAATAAATGCGGAAACGAGCCGTCGACTACCATAAAGAACACATTAGCAAGAGGAGTGGCTGTTTATTGATAAATAATTATTTCTTTACCGTAGCGTAGCCGAGAAGCCTCACATCCTTCGCTCATCGTCCGCCTCAAGTGCATTGCAGACTGGTTCTCACCCACGTGGGAGAAAAGGAACGTTTTAGTAGCAGCCCAGACTAAGAAATCCTACAGGTGCGCCTCGGACCTGGATGCAGAGTACGAGCGTCGGGCCTCCAGTGCAGTGGCGGTGGCCGGAGGCTGACGAGGGCGATAATCGCCGGCGATGTTCAAAGGCGGCGGCGGCGGCTGCTGCCAGCCGGGGGGAAAAGACCCGCCACAAAAAACTCTGCTGTCACTGGAGGTGTCGCCAGGCCTCCAGGCTTCCTGGAACGTCCGCACGGGGACACGCGGCGGCTGGAGCGACTGGAGCTCTCTCCGGAGATTAAAAGCGACAGCCCGCCCTCCCGACAATGGGAGTGCCGAGTCAGCGCGAGCCGTGATGCCTCCGCTGCGGGCCTGCCTTCTAGGCGCCGGCTTTTAGGGAGTGTTTACACTGACGCAGGTACCGGCAGGTGTTACACAGGCGTGCCTCAAAGGGGCCGCAAATGCAGTCACCATCTTTGAGGCAGTCACCGGTTTATCCCTTCATCCGCAGTCCTTCACAGAAAGATATTTCCACCATATCGTTTGGTTAAAATAAGTACTTATTTATTACAAAATTTGGCGAATTCCAGACTGCTTAGAACCTAAGACTGTGGTACGATCATTCTCTTCTTATTTTTCCAGAGCTTCTTTTCGCTCTCTATTCGTTTTACATCACTCTCCTAAATTGTAATTTTTGTTGCTGGAAAGGAAATTTTGCGCTATTGATCAGTAGCCCGATATTTTCTCTGCCCTGCATAGTGTATTTTATAAGTTTGCTCAATCCCCTTCTTATCTCCTTCAGCCATCTGTGGAGTCATCTTTTTATTTTGAACTGAAACTATATGACCGTAAAACTTTAATCACCTCTTCCTTAATTTGACTGTGATTGTTTCTATGTTTATATATAACTCTTCATTTCTCCTCTTCGTCCAGTTGCTATCTTTGTTCTTTTGTAGTCTTAAAATTTCTCTGAGTTTTTTTCTTTCATTCTTTTCCACACCTTTCTGTCCACCTCTTTCCTTCAGTGTTAAGCTTTGAGATCCATAGAGCGCTTCCGGTTAAATTATCATTGCATATGGTTTAATGTTTTCCTGGAACAATACTTATCATTTATTTCGTCGGTTTTGGGTGAGTTTGTATAATAATTCAAATTTCTTCGACCTTTACTTTTGGTGTTATCTCATCCATTTCATTGTATCCATTCTCGCAAATACTTAAACTTGTCAACTCTTTTGATGTTTCCGTGTTGGCTTGTATATATTTTCCACTGCTGAGCTGAATGTATTCCGTATAATCCGGCTTTAACTGGAATTCCGTGAAGTGTTTCTGTCATTATCTTTCCATCTGCTTTGTTATTTGGAATAAGGTTTGGTGGTTGACAAATGCAGTGTTCCAAATTTCAAACATCGCTTTTGACTGGCAATGATGCTGAAAATTAGGTGGATTGGTGACTGTAGAATGTGGATGTTCTCTGGAGAACCGCCAAACGAGGAACATAACTGAAAACTTTGACACGAGTTAGTGACAGGGACATAGTAGGTTTGTTAAGAGCTCAGGGAATAACTTCCATGGTACTAGATGAGGCTGTAGAGGGTGAAAACAGTAGGAGAAGGCATAGATTGGAACATACGCAACAAATCATTGAGGAAGTATGGCGCAACTGTTACTGTGAGGTGAAGAGGTTGGCACAAGAAAGGAATTCATAGCGAGACACACCAAACCAGTCCGACGATTCAAAAAAAGAAAAGAAAGTACTTTTGCCATCTGCAAGAAGTAAAAAATTTGCGTCTTCTGAAACTACAAATGGAGTAACATTTGTGTACAACAGAAATAACATAGGACCTAAAATCGTGCCTTGTGGTACAGCATTTCTGATTGCTGCAAATTCTGCGTATTTATCGTTGGGTGATTGATGGGGAACTGATATACATTACGAGATGAACTTTTGCATTAGGACATCACTGTCCACACAATTAAAAGCCTTTGGTAAATCACAAAATATTCTTAATGATAGAAATTTCCGAATGTGTCGCATATAAACGCGCTACTTTGGTACTAGGTCCAAGCCGGGGCCGTGCCTTGATAGAGAAGTGGGCCCATAGCTGGTGGCGGTTATTTTTTACCGAAGGCCGGGAGAGAGGAGGGACGCTACCTGCCGCCGATGGGTGCCCACAGCCCCCGGCCTATCGTAATTACCATCTGAGCGCCACGACGTGACGGGGCTGCAGTGACGCCACACTACACGGCGCACTGTGGGCTGCACTGACCTTGCACGTGCTGGAGGGGGGCCAGCCCACCCATCCGAAGCCACTGAGCCGCCTCCAGTGGACCCCCACCGCCGTTTGCTCCTCACTGACCCTGCTTCTGGTACATTCCCACTGATCACACTCGTTTAGTCTCTCGCCGAGGACAGTAGATGGCACCAGCTGGCAAGGTCCCCACCCACGGTAATAGGGAATAGTAACATAAGACAACAGAAGGAAAGCCAAAGTATAAAATTTCGCGTATAAAAATCATTCACGCAAGCGATCGTACAGACTTTTTATCGTTTGACAATCTTGCTGTCTCTCGTACGGTGAACATAAACATAAGCATCCCTATGGTTGAAAACCAGGTGAAAGAATCGAAAACAAATAAATCGCCATGTCTAGAAGGAGTCCAAATTGTTGAGACCAGACGGAACAACAATTTTCCGGCCATAACTGTGGGTTCTTTGGGTGCTCTAGGAGATGGCTCATCTTAACTCCAACGTATTAGTTCACTTTATTAAATGAATGAACTAAAAGATTTTCTTAACTTGATACAACGGTTTGCCAACGGATTGCTTAATAATTTACAAGTATTACACACCATTAGAGCATCACTGGATGCACTAATTAGCAAACCGTTCTCTTAAAGTACAGCGTGAAACATTTACAAAAGTGCATTTCCATCTGAGATTCGACTAACGCTGGTACTACTCTATGATGTCGATCGCTTCAGCTGAGGTCACGAACTGGGACAGATAGCTCCCATGCTCCGCTCTGAATTAACCTCCGTGCGGAAGCTCTCCTGTACTGAGACAGAGGGCACGTCTTCTTCTGTCTCTCCTACTCACCGTAGCGAACTACAGAGGGACAACACTAATGTCTGTGGTATCGATGGGCGTTGCCAACTGTGGTAAGGCACAGCGATTTTCTGACGATACCCCACGACATTTTCTTTCTTTTACAGAGAGAACTTTTCGACATTGGCCCCACACTTAGCCCAGTGGGAAGTTCCAAGAGTCAGGAAAGAGACAAGAAAAGAACGGACGGCGACATGGCAGACCAATTTCTGTAACGTTGGTTTGCTGCAGAATTTTTGAGTACATTCTAAGTTCAAATATAATAAATTATCGAGAGAGAGAAAATATTCTGTCCATAAATCAACACTAGCACAGAAAGCGGAATTCAGCTTGCCTGCGAGCCATCAACGATGAGCAACGCGCAGATTCCTTACTCCCAGATTTCCATAATGGGTCTGGCAATTTTAATAAATTTACCTTTAAAATTTTTTAATGTAAGGAAATATTTTATTGTAAATTTTTGTCACCTTTTGCTCTCCCTAAAAGAGATGAATTTCCAGAAACACTCAAAAAGTACTTTTCTTTATTTCTAACCGAGAACTCAAGTACCAGTTTCCGTAGACATAGCCTTAAAAATCCTTTAGTAGTTCTTTGGTCGTTATTTATTTTCAAGAAAGTTTTCACCCACTATTTTACCCTCTTAGTGGTTGAATTTCCAAAATGCTGCAACACGTATTTTTTTTTTATTTTCTGAGATCAGGGCGTGGATCTTATATGTAGGCATCGTTTAAGAAGGGATTGTCCGAAGTTCTACTGCTAAGGGGGTGAAATAGTGGATGAAAGACATTTTGAAAGCATGTCTCTATTAAGAGAATTTTGAAACTAGAACTACGAAAACTGGTATTTGGTTTCTCAGTCAGCCAATAAAAAATATGTGTTGTAGCATTTTTGGAAATTCAACCACTAAGAGGGTAAAACAGTGTGTGAAAACTTTCTAGAAAATAAATAACTACCAAAGAACTACTAAAGGATTTTTAAGGCTATATCTATGAAAACTGGTATTTGAGTTCTCGGTTAGAAATAAAAAAAGTACTTTTGAGTGTTTCTGGAAATTCAACTCTTTAGGGAGAGTAATAGGTGATAAAAATTTACAAGAAAATATATCGTTACATTAAAAATTTTTGAAGTTAAATATATTAAAATTGGTATTTCTCTTCTCGGTTAGATATAAAGAAATGTTTGTTACGGGATGAAAGTTACTGTGGATCTATCTGCACAAGAACGCAAAAGGCATTATTATCAAAAACTTTGAACTCCAGCTAGTAGAATCACTTTCTGGTCAGAAGAACATTCGGAAAAGAGCAAGCTTATATAACCTTAATTAGACTGAAAACATTACAGTCTGTTGTAATTTGTGTATAACATAAAAACTCTATTAAATAACAACAACAAAATCTCTGCAGACCATAGATTCTAAGCGAGCGAAGCAGCGAGCGCTTAAGCTAGTTTATAATGAATAATACAGAGTGTCCTGACTCCCTCCTAGGACGATATCAAGTTTTCCAAATACAGGAAGTAATAATACTGTCAGTATGTAAAGCTCGTTGCATGGTACACCAGCACTGCTGAATTAGATATTGTAAAGTCACTGGTTTCAATGTCATGCACAACGTCGGATTTGAACGATTTCACAAAGACGGTGGGAAACTACTTCCTAAGCCTCGATCGACCCCTTTTAATATCAGTAATTGATACTGTGTGGTGTGTGCACAATTGTCGTTCTACACGTCGCCACATATCGCTCACTGCTACAGACAATTGCAGCGTAGACAACAAACTTCTCAAAAACACCAGAAACAGCGCCCACCAATACCTCAGCGGCTTAGCAGCGCTAACGTGCATTCAAAAATGTGAACGAACTAAAGCGGAAAAGTGACTACACACCCGTAGTTGGCTGTAATGACTGCGGAACGTAAATTATGTTATGCTGTCGGTTGCAAAGTACGCGGGAGTAAGTGAATCTACCCTTTATCCGTCCCGTCGCTTGAGAAAGGACCACTTCTCTCTTAGTGTGTCTCTATTACTTTATAATCGATAAGCAAGATAAGCGCTGACAAGTGAGTAATGACTGATGTTTAGGCAGGGAAGGATACTGTGTTCCATTAACGGTCGCAGCTTCGGCGAAGAAGTAGGGGGACCGAAGGACGAAGAGCGCTGAGTCACAGAGGGGTTCGACATTAAATGGTTGGCTGCGGCACAACTTCGCTGCTGCTCCACTGCTCGAGGTCGCAAGTTAGGGGAGTGCTTGACCAGGACCAAGGAGGCACGTGGCAACTGGAAGTGGCAAGAAATCATAGTATGCTATTTCTTAACAAAAAATTAACGTTTTTCTTATTCAGCTCATATTTAAATGTGTGTGAACGGTAACATAGTACATGCAGCGTCTTTCAACTTGATACCATTTCAACAGTTCGTAACGAACTGAAATTCCTCTGACTTGCGATTAATTTAATGTAACATTAAATTACGCCGATGAGTCTAAACGCTAAGACCACGTCTGGAATAGCTGCTTCATCCCAACGCAGTACAGCAGCAATGCTGGATCTAAAACGCTAATTCCATACTCTGGCCTTGACTGAATTCACTAAGTCGATACTTTCCTCCGTTCCCTAGAGCGTTAAACTTTCCATAGTCGAAATAATGGCTATTACACACTCGCTATGGGCTGGAGCGACGTGCACAATTTATTTGCCCGCAAATGTTCCTGCAGGAATATTTAACTACTGCTTTGCTACCTGTCGCCACGATACGTGGAGCGTATCGACCTCACTTCGCAGAAAGCAAACTGTCAATGCCTTTGCTTATCACCACACACATTCGCGGTGTGCCATGAGACAGAGAGAGAGAGCCTTCATTTTAGGTCTCAAAAAGCTTTTATATAATGGGGATCTCCCCACCGTGACGCTTCTGCATCGCCAAGTATGGCTTCAGCCAGTCACCATCTTGGTAGAGGTGAATACATTTTTATTTTTCTTGCTGAGTCGCAGCCTAGCCCTGTTAATGACGTGCAGCCACTTACCCTCGGTCCCCGCCTTATTTACGCTAAAAGGAATAATATATTGTCCTGGCCTTATCCCTTTCTGTGCTGAGACTCCCCGTTCCCTTGCTAAATGGGAGTTTTACGATATCATTAACCACCTGCTCGGTTTGTCTCCGAAATGTGTTTCGCTTTAACTTGTTTGTTTCTTGCCACTCACCATATATTGGTAACGATTGTTTTGTTATTTTTCGGGAACATGAGATTAACTGCAATTGCCTTTTATTGATATAATGTAATTATTATTTTCTGTCGATCTCATACTGTAGGGTACTGTTGTTATGGACAAAGTTCATGCAAGGTCCGTTAAATCCGGACGTCTTACAACAGCAACCACATCAGGCAACATTTCAAGCCCTTTTTGGGCGTTTGTGTGATTATGTGTCCTCTCAGATAGACTAAATATGCAGAGAGGTAGCAGACTGTGTGAACACCAGATTTGGAGGGTCGGGCTGAACAGGATATTGTGACGAACTCTAATATAAGCTCCAGGCAAGTGGTCTGCAAACATGGTGTAAGCCAAAGCATGATTATATGTATCCTGCATAACGACCGCTGCTATCCCTATCAATTGTAACGAGCACAAGGATTATCAGCAATGGATTTCCCTCTGTGGGAAGGATTTTGTCGATGTTCAAATGTGTGTGAATTCCTAAGTTATCAAACTGCTGAGGTCATCCGTCCCTAGACTTACACACCACTTAAACTAACTTACGCTAAGAACAACACACACACACTCACGCCCTAGGGAGGACTCAAACCTCCGGAGGGAGGAGCCTCGCAATCCGTGACATGGCACCTCTAACCGCACGGCCACACCATGTGGCGAATTTGTCTATGGTTTTACACTAGGTCATCATTATTATAGGATTTCTCTCAGCAGTCCTCTTTACCGACGGATCAGCTTTTGTCAGAACTTGGACACCTGTTCATAGGATCTTTTTTCGCCCATTTCCCGTCAGGAATATGACCCTGCAATTTGTCGGTTTTATTAAGGTTTATCGTTTATTTATTTGTGTACGCCACAAACTTCAATGTACTCAATGAAAAAGTAATAATCAATAAAGAAGAATCTGAAATGATAAATATGTGTTATTTTGGGACAAACTGTGTAAAGAAAAGGAAGACCTATTCATGCTTATTACCGAATGGGTCCCGAATTGAAGGTACTGTTGAGAAGGTGATGTCGGTTGTTAGCAATCGAGCACTCACAGTTATCTTCACTGCACTTGGTCTGGGCTATTTGACAGAATCTTCAGCGAACCCAAGCATTGTTACTGTGCGGCAAGATAATATGGCCGGTAGTTAGCGAGCGATCTCACGCACTCGGCAGAACTCTTCCAACATCCAGGGCGTCCCTTCCTAAGTTTCCCAAGACACAACGACCTATTTCCTCACTGTTGTTGTTTGCTACCTAACTTCTGAAATGCACTGCACGCGACAGGGAGCAGTGGAGAGTGAAGGAGGCGAGATTACTTTTTCCATCATCATCTATTAATTCCTCCACATTTTTTCACTTCCTGAGGTTGTGCAGACGTTTATCGTTTTCGTAGTCTGTGAACCAAGTTGATCGGCATCAAACAATCAGATTCTAGAGGGGTGCAGGAACGCGACTAAAATTGTATCCCTTTGGTGAGTATAAAGAACGTGGGGCATATTAACTGATTTTGACGTTTGTTATTGTAATATTTATGGTGAAAGCAATGAAACGCAGCACATTTGCATCTGTGTGTTACTCTGCAGTTGACACGGAGTGTTTGACAAAGAGGTCACAGAACTAGTTTCAGATTACTTCTCCACTGCTCCGAACTCTAATTGCACAACGGGAAAATTATCACTTACATCTTTCCATTAAAACTCTGATTTCTGTTATTGCATTACATTTGGACCGAGCGAGGTGGTGCAGTGGTTAGCCCACTTGACTCGCATTGGGGAGGACAACGGTTCAAAATCCGTCCGGCCATTCTGATTTAGGTTTTCCGTGATTTCCCTAAATCGCTTTTGTCAAATGCAGGGATGGTTCCTTTAAAAGGGCACGGCCGGATTCCTTCCCTATCCTTCCCTAACCCGATTGGACCGATGACCTCGCTGTTTGGTCCCCTCCCCCAAATCAGCCAGACAACTATTACGATGGTCATTTTTCTCAATGTACAGCGTTCGGAACAAAATACTTTCGCATTTGCGGGAGAAAGTTGGAGATTGAAATTTCGTGAAAAACTGTCTCTGAAACGAAAAACACGCTTATTTTAATGGCTACCACACGAACTTCCAAGGTAACAGGCAAATTTGTATGGCAGTTTCATTGAAAACAAGATTGTATCTCTAATTAGAGGATGATATCGAACTGGATTCCATAGTGGAATGTATACATTCAAGCATACAGAATCACAGTGACTAAATTCTGAGCTCTCTGCAGCCTCATTTCCTTTCATTTAATGTGATACTGTTATTTCAGGATGATTGTGTGTGCGTGAGAAGGCACAACACTATGCATCTAAGACAGGACGGATAGAGAAGGCAATGAAGAAATGGGTCTTTGTCTTGAGAGTAGGTCGGTGCCTCTGGTGTTGACTGTGCGGAAGTGCTGCAGGTGGACTGTATATTCGGAATTCTGATCGGGTGCCGATTATCGACAAGTTCTGTTCTGGTTTGGGTTGCAGTCTGGTTTTGTCTAGTGTCGCTACAAGCTGATTCAGAATTTCTACAGTCGTGAGGAGAAGGATGGGATTTTTCTGGTTACTTGCCGTGGTGACTGTATACGTTATTTCGAAAGTTCGTTCTAAATACCTGCAAAATTATCTAGCGATCACTCCCCATTCCTACTTGCAATGATATCATTCTGCGTGATATGATGGAATCTCATAATTCGTCCATTTTTCGCTAAACGGATGGTGGTTATGCACTCATACTCATAAATTAAGGATAATAGCAGAATGTGGTGCCACACAAAGTGACACTACACAAAACTGGCGCTAATAGCGTAGGCACATAGGGAACACACACGACACAGATCTGTAAGTCCACGGTATTGGCGATAAGTTGAGAAAACCGTCTCGTAACACGTGTTCTACAAAACGCCACTGTTTTCTGCGCATGTACCCCGACATCAATATGTGATATGATCACCATGCTCACGTAAACAGGCCGCACAACGGGTTGGCATACTCTGGATCAGGTGGTCGAGTAGCCGCTAGGGTATTGCCTCCCATTCTTGCACCAGTGCCTGTCGGAGCTCCTAAAGTGTCGTAGGGGTTTGAAGACGTATAGCGTTACGTTGACCGAGAGCATCCCAGACGTGCTCGATGGGGTTTAGGTCTGGAGAACAGGCAGGCCACTCCATTCGCCTGATATCTTCTGTTTCAATGTACTCCTCCACGACGGCAGCTCAGTGGGGTCGTGTGTTATCATCCATCAGGAGGAAGGTGCACCCATGAAAAGGCGGACATACTGCTGCAAAATGACGTCCCGTTAACACCTGACCTATTACAGTTCCTCTGTCAAAGACATGCAGGGGTGTACGTGCACCAATCATAATTCCACCCCACACCATCAAACCATGAGCTCCATACAGGTTCTTTTCAATGACATTAAGGCGTTGGTATCCGATATATATATATATATATATATATATATATATATATATATATATATATATATATATATAAACTTTTTCTTTTAACTATGTATATATTGGTTTGGTTATTTATTTGTTTATGAATGAGATCGGTTTTCACACACATAGGATTCTTTTCAGTTTCATGTAAGTGATGTGGCTTTGAGCTCAGTAGCACTTTTAGATTGTCAGTTGACATTCCCAGGTTTGTATTAACGATAACATACACACAAGTAAACGCTACTCACAACGCGGGGTCTAAAATGCATACGTTATGAGATAAAACCTCTTGTTCATTTTCTCTACTGTGATACACATCACATCTACTGAGAAATCTTTGCCTTACATTTTTTGAAAGGTGTTATTCTGGACCAAAACAAGAAATAAATTTCTAGTCAACATGTACTCTAAACTGCATGCCTTAAGAGCTATGAGTGTTTGTTTTTGCTCCTCTGAGATACGTCTCTCATACTGAACAAGCGTCCAAATCTTCTAAGGTATGCATTTTAAATCCCCTGTATACTAGACTTTTTTCTTGTCTTTGGACCATACCACCATCTCTGAAAGTCTGTCGGTGGAGTGCCGGTTCACTCTGTATTTCGGCCGAATGGGTGTTCAATAAATACCGTTATTAAGTGAAATAACATACACAAAGCACAGTCCTGTTCCGGTGGTTCGCTGCTTCACAGATTGCGCAGCCTGGCCGGTTCTCTCAACGTGAATAAAAACCACACAACATCCAGGCAAACAAAAGAGGGTGGCCGGTTATGTGCATGGCGTGACAACGCGCACTTAGTCCAGGAAGTGTGGCGACTACGGTCTCTGTTTGTGTGCAGGGTTCGAGATGCTGCGTCCCGGGCTGCGACTGCGCCGCCTTCACGCCGAGCCCCGGAAACGGAAGTCGTTTCTGCTGCGCCTGCGGACACGGATGGGTACCTCACGGTGAGTGTTAATGCCGAGCGGCCACAGTAGCACGTACCGGCAGCTGTGCGGAGAGGCTGCCAAGGTGGTGACTACGCCTCCGTTGTAACTGGCGTACTTTTATCCCATAAACTGGTGTTGGGCAAAGCTGCAGTCTCCATAGTCGCATAAGTAAGACTGGAAGAAAGCCGTAAAGTAGCCAAATCGCTGCATTGCCGATCTCCGGCACATGTTATAGTCATCATACGTTCATTTCATACGACTGTGAAGTACATGGCAGAAGAATTCTTTCTGTTCAATTCACGTACTGTACACGGAAAGAACGACTGCTTAAATATCTCTACGTATTTTGTAAGTAGTCTAATGTTGTCTTCATACGTTCATTTCATACCACTGTGAAGTATATGGCAGAAGGTTTCTTTCTGTTCACGTTCTGAACACGGGAACAACGACTCCTTAAATATCTCTAAGTATTCTGTAATTAGGCTCATGTGTGCGCGATCATTACGGGATTAGTAGGAGGCAGTAGTATATTTCTAGATTTCTCACTTAATACTGGTTCTCGAATCTTTGTACCTTGCTTTCGAGAGATAGTTGACGTCTATCTTTAAGCATCTTTCATTCCAGGTATTTCAGCGTTTTCGTGGTGCTCTGTCGTGAGTCAAATAAACCAGCGACCATTCGTGTTGCCATTATTTGTATACGTTCACTATCCCCAGTTTGTTATGAGTATTACACGCTTGGACAATGTTCTAGGCTGGGTCGCACAAGTGTGTTAGAAGCTTTCTATTTTCTTGAGTGCATTTACCGAGTATCCCACCGATGAACCGAACAGTGCCACCCGTTTTACCTACAACCGTGACTACGCTATTATTCCAGGTCATATCGCCACAAATTAACACACACAGTTATTTGTATAAATTAATATATTAATATAGTATAAGACGGTAATAAGCTTCCGCTTTTTGTGAAGTACATGTTTATGATCGTTTGAAGAGAATTGATAATCTTTGCACCGCTTTGAATTTTTTTCATAATCTGACTACAAATTTGCGTGACTTTTTCCAGTTAGTGGTTTATTTTAGATAATTGCATCTTCTGCAAAACGTCTGAGGTTGTTATGAAGTTACTTCTATCTGTCTATGACTCTCCATGAAATCTAACACGCTGCGTCCTCTCTACCAAGGAATTCTCGGGCCAATCAAATATAATCGTAAGTTCTCTAATAAGTGAGGGTGTTATGCTGAGTCAATAATAGTAAGTTCTCTTAAATGTGGTGGTGTTGCGTTGAGTCAAATCCTTTTTGGAAATCAACACTTTTGTTCCATTAACGACGGCTTCCGGGAGGTACACAGCTTGTATTACGATATTGCCTAAAAAACGTACATGTAACCATTGCTGTAGAGCAGGTTGGGGCGCAAAACCGCTACAGTGTCACACAACAAAAACACCGTTCTCGTACACGTCATCGTCATAGGTGCTTCTGTCACACTGAAGGGCAAAGCAGAGGCATACACGACGCCAGTCCCACATCCCCTACGACGCAGAACCGTCGACGCAGACAGGTGTACACAACCTGTGCTGAGACACAGCGCTTAGCCAGCAGTGAGGATGACACTGTGAGATTTGCCATCGCCATGCGGAGACTATACCAACGATCCTGAGTTGTGGACACATTACGCGGTCCATGTTCGTTCGTCGCTGAGTCAGCTCTCCTTCTGTGCACTGCTTCTCTACACGCCTCACTGTCGTATCAGATCGACTTGTGCTAGCTAAAAATCTCACCATGAGACATTCGTTTCTTGGAGACTGATTATTGTGCCTTATATGTGGACTCCTCGTTGAAATCACCAAAGAGCATTAAATTTACTAAAACTACACTTATACAGGGTGTTCAAAACAAAGTGTCGAATACTTTCACAGGTGGCAGCATCCATCGAAGCATGAAAAGTAAGTCCTATAAACATGCGTCCGCAAACGCATACTCTCCGATATAAACACTTTTTTATAGGAAGATCTACGCGACGCTTGGTTGCGGATATCAGCACAGTCGTTGCATTGGCACTCCGTCAAATTTGTCGGCAGGTTATTATGATGTCTTACTCACAATACTCAACTTACCATTCGATGGTCTGCACTCAATTGTGTGGTTCGAGTAGTATTATACTCGTATGTTCAAAATGGTTCAAATGGCTCTGAGCACTATGGGACTTAACTACTGAGGTCATCAGTCCCCTAGAACTTAGAACTACTTAAACCTAACTAACCTAAGGACATCACACACATCCATGCCCGAGGCAGGTTTCGAACCTGTGACCGTAGTGGTCACGCGGCTCCAGACTGTAGCGCTTAGAACCGCTCGGCCACCCCTGCCGGCAGTATTGTAGGCACCGTTAGTTTTCGTCGTGTTTGTGTGCCTTATTGTACAAAACTGTCAGCCTGGGTACGTATCATTGTCTTTTCCTTCTTCCAAACGCGGATTCACTTATGTGTTTACAGTTATCGCCCTCTCTGTACGGTCAAATGGTGTAGTACATTTACATTTTCTCTCTTCCACCATTTGTTATCAATGGAAACCTACTACTCTACAAGTGAAATGGCAGATATCATATTCTGTTATGGCTTAGCAAATGGACGTAGCCTGCGAACCCGTACCCTCCACGCTGAGAGATATCCACAGAGCAGGGTGCCCTCTGCTAAACTGTTTGGCGGACTTTTCCAGAGTCTGAGGGACACAGGTAGCTGGTACGTCCGAAGACTGACAGCAGAAGGCCCCGCACAGTCCGGACGCGTGTGCTGCGTTCGGTGAAAGAAACCCACGGAACCAGTTGTACGACGATCAGCAGCAGCAGAAGGCATGTCTCACTCTCTTATCTGGGAGATACTTTATGACCAATTGTTGTACCCCTACCATCTACCGCGCGTTCATGCCCTAAGACCACAGGACCATCATGGCAGCGGTCAGTAAATGGCTGTTGCAGAAGTGTGCCACAGATCCACTGTTCATATCCATGATTTTATATAGCGATGAGGCAGGATTTACACGAGATGGTGTTGTATATTTCCATAACCAGCATGTATTGGCAGATGTAAATCCTCAAACAGGTCACGAAAGAGATTCTCAATCAACGTATGGGCAGGCGTACTTGGCGATAGATTAATAGAGTCATACGTGCTACCACAAAGGTTAACTGGGGCGCATTATCTGGACTTTCTCATTAATGTGTTACCTACCTTGCTGGAGGCTGTGCCGTTGCAGCAGCGAATAGAAATGTGGTTCATGCATAATGGGCACCAGTACACTTTTCTCACAATGTGCACCATCTTTTTGGCTTCTGACTTGATGCGGACCGCAGCGATTTCCTATACGTTGCTAATCTGCCAGTGGCAAATATCGCAATGTCCCGAAATAATTGTGGTACATGTTGCAACTACGTCTCAGCATCCTGTCCTTTCTTCTAGTTAGGGTTTCCCACTTGCCTTTCGTCACCGGTTCTTTAAAGAGCCACATAATTTCTTACCTTATCAGTCTAGTTAATCTTCAGCATTCAGGATTCCTGAATGGTGATACCAGAAGCACACTCAACCAGACACCGCCAGGGTACAGACGTAGATGTAAGTTTGAGACTTACCTCATTTCTGTTACTCATTCATGGTTTCGTTTTTTTTAGTTCACGCTCAATCCATATTTCCCGTGGTTAGCAGACTGTCGACTACGTTCAACACAGCACTTCTTGCGTAGTTTCACTGAGGACGGCAATGTTATCAGGACATCGTATCATCGACATTCTTGTCGAGGAAATTTTAATCCAACTCTTGTAACTTTCTTTTATTTCCTTCATTGATTCTTTGTTATATAGATGGAACAGTAAGTGAGAAAGACTGCAGCCCTAGTTTAACTGATAGCGTGAAGTGAAGCAGTGACTCGTGATGATGATGATGATTAGTGTTTAAGGGCGCACAGGGACTCGTACTCTGGTGGACGGCAGCTACCATGTGATTTCCTTAAATCGCTTAAGGTGAACAGCTGGATGGTTACACTGAACGGCCACGATCGATTTGCATCCGTCTCCGAGCTTCTTCTCGACCTGTCGTAAGCTTCTACCCGTCCAGTTACAAACTGTTTTTAATTACTCGGTAATGTATTAATTGCAACATACGTGAGCAAAAATATTAATTCCAACGTGTTGCTGAGTGATGGAGAAAGACGGAAGAGGGGAAAAATCATTTCAGTAATATTCGTGGAAAAAAAAATTAGGTCTTACAGTGCTTCACGCAGTATCATATCTCCCATTTCATCATCATCTACATTATCTTCCATTTCTATAATATTGTCCTTAAACACATCGCCCTTGTATAGACCCTCTATATACTCCTTCCACCTTTCTGCTTTCCCTTCTTTGCTTAGAACTGGGTTTCCATCTGAACCCTTGATATTCATGCAAGTGGTTCTCTTTTCTCCAAAGGTCTCTTTAATTTTCCTGTAGGCAGTATCTGTCTTACCCCTAGTGAGATAAGCCTCTACATCGTTACATTTGTCCTCTAGCCATTCCTGCTTAGCCATTTTGCACTTCCTGTCGATCTCATTTTTGAGACGTTTGTATTCCTTTTTGCCTGTTTCATTTACTGCATTTTTATATTTTCTCCTTTCATCAATTAAATTCAATATCTCTTCTGTTACCCAAGGATTACTATTAGCCCTCGTCTTTTTACCTACTTGATCCTCTGCTGCTTTCACTATTTTGTCTCTCAAAGCTACCCATTCTTCTTCACTGTATTTATTTCCCCCAGTCTTGTCAATCGTTCCCTAATGCTCTCCCTGAAGCTCTCTACAACCTATGGTTCTTTCAGTTTATCCAGGTACCATCTCCTCAAATTCCCACCTTTTTGCAGTTTCTTCAGTCCATAACCAATAGATTGTGGTCAGAGTCCACATCTGCCTCAGGAAAAGTCTTACAATTTAAAACCTGGTTCCTGAATCTCTCCCTTACCATTATATAATCTATCTGAAACCTGTCAGTATCTCCAGGCTTCTTCCATGTATACAACATTCTTTTATGATTCTGGAACCATCGTATAAATTGTACTCGCCAGTCGTAATCTCGTATCTATTTTGAACTGACGTGTTTTGGTTGCGCCAGGCTATGGCTTCTTACAGAGCGAATATTACGAGGCGCAGTGACTCAAATGTTCTTTGAAGGATATATGCAGATTTCTAGTTGAATGATCTGTATTTTCTTTTGCTGAGAGAAAATCAGTGACAGTGTAATTCCTTATTTTCAATTAACTGCAGAGTGTACAGTTTCTTATTATCCTTTATAGAATCGCATTCCTACGTATAAAACAGCTTCAAAAGTCTGATTGCAAATGGATGAATGTGCTCAGTATTTGACTTTAAACATGTAATGGAGAAAAAGTTTCGGAAAGTTTTGAAGTTATGCTTAAAATCTGTTGGAAGTCGCAAAGTGCACTCGTTATGAAACACTGGCTGAATGTAGTGAGGGTAGTTTGCGCTCTAATTTAAGCAAAAGGTAGCTTTTTACACATCTCAGTGTTTATAACGTCACATCTCCTGAACTACCTGTCGTATAACGATATACACTGAGGCAACAAGCGTCAAGCAATACTTCCGAATATAGTGTCGGACCTTACTTTTGCCTGGTATACTGCAGCAGCTCAACGTGGCATGGACTCAACAAGTCGCTGGAAGTCCTCTGCAAAAATATTTATCCACGCTGCCTCTATAGTCGTCCTTAATTGCGAAAGTGTTGCCGGTGCAGGAGTCCGTGCACGAGTTGACCTCCCCATTATGTCCCACAAATGTTCAGTGGTATGCATGTCGGGTGACCTGGGTCGCAAAGTTATTCACTCAAACTATCCAGAATGTTCTTCAAACCAATCGTGAACGATTGTGGCCCGGTGATATGGCGTATTGACATACATAAAAATTCCATCGTTGTTTGGGAACATGAATTCCACAAATGGCTGCAAATAGTTTCCAGGTACCAGAACATAACCATTTCCATTCAGTGATCGGTTGATTTGGACTAGAGGCACCACTCATTTCCATGGACGCACAGCCCACACCATTATAGAGCCACCACTAGCTTACACAGTGACTTGTGGACAACTTAGGTCCTTGGCTTCGTGGGGTCTGCACCCCAGTCGAATCCAACCATCAGCTCGTACCAACTGAAACCGGGACTCATATGACCAGGCCACGGTTTTCCAGTCCTCCAGGGTCCAACCGATATGGTCAGGAGCCCAGGAGAGTCGTTGTAGGCCATCTTGAGCTGTTAGAAAAGGCACTCGCGACATCGTCTGCATCCATAGCCAATTAACACCAAATTTCACCGCAGTGTCCTAACGGATAAATTCGCCGTACATCCCATTTTTATCTCTGCGGTTATTTCAAACAGTATCGTTTGTCTGTTAGCACTGACAAATAAACGCCGCTGCTCTCGGTCGTTAAGTGAAGGCCGTCGGCAACTGCACTGTCCTCGGTGAGAGGTAATGCCTGAAATTTGATGCTCTTGGTACAATCCTGGCGATGTGGATCTCGTAACTACTTTCGAAATCCTTGCCTCTAGCTGCAACTACCACTCCGCATTCAAGGTGAGTTAATTCCCGTCGTGCTGGCATAGTCACGTCGGAAACCTTTTCACATTAGTCACCTAAATATGAATGACAGCTCCGCGAATGCACTGCCGTTTATATCTTGTGCTAGCACTCCGTCTTCAGGCCACAAGCGGCCCATCGGGACCATCCGACCGCCGTATCATCCTCTGCTGAGGATGCGGATAGGAGGAGCGTGTGGCCTGCACACAGCTCTCCCGGTCGTGATGATGGTTTTCTTTGACCGAAGCCGCTACTATTCGGTCGAGTAGCTCCTCGATTGGCATCACGAGGCTGAGTCCACCCGGAAAATGGCAACAGAACGTGGCGGCCCGGATGGTCACCCATCCAAATTCCGGCCACGCCCGACAGCGCTTAACTTCGGTGATCAGACGGGAACCGGTGCATCCACTGCCGCAAGGCGGTTGCCTGGATCCGCCATATTGAATTTTGTAATTCCGACTCGATTGCTAATCAGCGCCCCCAAGTTTCGTAAAGGTTTGAAATGCCCGAGGGAGGACTCGAATCTCCGCCGGGACCAGATGCACAGTCCATGACTGCAGCGCCCCAGACCGCTCGGCTAATCCCGCGCGGCTGAAAACTGTGCAAATAGATTCTGTAGTAAAGACATAATAAATTAAAGCGTTATGCCTGATGAAGAAGTTTTGTTGCACGAACAGCGAGAATTTTGTGGAAGAACACAATTTCGTAGGATTTTATATCCATTCTTTTATTATTTCAAGGTTTTGAAGCGAGTTGACCCACTGTGCGACTGGACATTAAACCCTAACTTTCTTCTGTTTCCTGCCTTCGCCGGCCGGAGTGGCCGAGCGGTTCTAGACGCTTCAGTCTGGAACCGCGCGACCTCTAGGTCGCGGGTTCGAATCCTGGCTCGGGCACGGATGTGTGTAATGTCCTTAGGTTAGTTAGGTTTAAGTAGTTCTAAGTTCTAGGGGACTGATGACCTCCTAAGTCCCATACTGCTGAGAGCCATTTGAACCATTTTTTTCCTACCTTCCGCCCTTTTCAGTGGCAATACTTTGCTCTCGTTCGACCATTATCGTATCTCAGACCTGCTTTGACAGCGACCAGCGCGGCCGGACTAACGTATACGTAAGCGAGCGACCGCTTGCGCGACATGCAAGGCGCCGGCGCCAGCAAACGAAATCCGGACCACCTGCGTGGCTGCTCGCTCGCACGGAGCAGCCCAGCCCCACACACGCGATCGGAGCGTGCGCGCACGTCGATACGAGGCGCTTTCAATATCGCGTGCCATTGTCGCGCCTTATAACTTCATAAAACACAATGAGCCCGGCCGAGCGACCCCCGCTGCGCCGGGCCGTGCCTCACGCGGCGGCTACAGACCGCGGCCGGGGAAACCCGTTCCCCGTAATGACTTATTTCCCGGAATTTGGCTCCGAGTTATAATAATAATCAGCACCTGTCGGCGCGGGCAACTTTATTAGCCTTTCTGCGGGACGTTCAAAGTGGCGCCCGCATTTGAGGCGAATAAAAAAAATGAACGGTCCGGTGGTATTTTCGACGTGCGACACATTGTGAGATCCCTCCGGGCAACAAAACGAGTCATGAGGTTCCCACCAGCTCACGTTACTATCCCGCAGTCAGCGGGAGCTGTAGATCTCTCACTTTTCTTGTGTTTTTGTTGTGGTTTTCAGTCCGAAGACTGGTATAATGAAGGAATCCACGCTAGTCTCTCTTGTGCAAACCTCTCCATCCCAGAATTAATACCGCGCTCACATCCACTGCAACCTGATATATAGGCTAGACGTGATCTCCCTTAACCATTTTTACACCCCACACTTCCAGCAATTACCAAGTTTCTCGTGTCTGAGAGTGTGATCCACCAACCAAGCCTTTCACGTCGTACCACAAATTCACTTTTCTCCCAATTCAGTTCAGTACCTGAATAGATCCCTTCCTTTACTCAGGTTGTGCCACACATTTCTTTTCTCCTCAATTTCATTCAGCGCCTTCTCATTAGGTACATGATCTGCCACGTACTCTTCAGCATTCTTCCTTAGCACCACATTTCAAAAGTTTCTATACTTTTCTCGTCTGATCCGTATATAGCCGTCGTTTCACTTTGATGAAAGGCTACACTCCAGCCAAAAGCCTTCAGAAAACACTTCCTACACTTCCTAGAACTTACATTTACTTTCGACAGTAAGAAGATTTCTTCGTCAGAAATACTTTTCTTGCCACTGCTGGTCTTCATTCTACATCCTCTCTGTTTCGGCGATGATCTGTTAACTTATTGCCCAAATAGGAAAAGTCATCTACTATAAGTGCTTTAAGTGTATCGTTTCGCAATCTGTTAGGTTGGTGCATAAGACCGCAGCGTTTCCCATAAGTTAATAAAAAAAGAGATGCACGTACAGAGACTTTGGTCATCAATAATATACTCTCCTTCACAGTTTTCAACCGTCTACCAACGCTGGAATACCTCTTCGATTCCACTACTGTAGAAATCACGTGGTTTTGAGGCAAAGAGCTCGTCGAAAAGCAAGTTACTTGAAAGTTGTTTGGTAGAGATCGAAAAAGATGAATATCTGAGGGCACAAGATCAGGTGCATAAGATTGATGCGGAATGACTTCCCCACCAAAAAATGTTCAAATGTGTGTGAAATCTTATGTGACTTAACTGCTAAGGTCGTCAGTCCCCAAGCTTACACACTGCTTAAGCTAAATTATCGTAAGGACAAACACACACACCCATGCCCGAGGGAGGACTCGAACCTCCGCCGGGACCAGCCGCACAGTAAATGACTGCAGCGCCCAAGACCGCTCGGCTAACTTCCCCTCCTGCATAGTATTTTTTGTCAGTCTAGCAGAATGTGGATGGGTATTATCGTGGATTAGCGTTACTTCACGCAGTCTTCCTGGTCGTCGATTTTGGATTGTGTCTGCAAGACGTCATTTGTTGATGGTAAATGTCACCAGTGATGGTTAACCTCTTTAGTACGCCACTACGTGACCATTCCACCAGATGCATAACATTGTCTTTTGTGGATACGTGCAAGTCCTTGTACGGAGGGTTGTTGCTTTGTTTGAGTTCACACATTCCTTTGTTTTACTGATATTAGCAAAAAGACACCATTTCTCATCACCAGTGACGATTCAAGATAGAATGAAAAGTGTTGTTTACAAGCCAACTGATGACAAGTAAGAAGAGATGCACTTACAGCCACCTGCTGTTTGTTTGACTTTGGCTTAGAGCATGCGGTATGCACTTACGGCCACCTGCTGTTTTTTTTTACTTTGGCTTAGAGCATGCAGTATGCACTTATGGCCACCTGCTGTTTTTCTGACTTTGTCTTAGAGCATGCTGTATGCATTTATGGTCACCTGCTGTTTTTTTTTTTTTTTTACTTTGGCTTAGAGCATGCTGTATGCACTTATGGCCACCCTCTGTTTTTTTGACTTTGGCTTAGAGCATGCGGTATGCGCTTATGGCCACCTGCTGTTTTTCTGACTTTGTCTTAGAGCATGCTGTATGCATTTATGGCCACCCGCTGTTTTTTTTACTTTGGCTTAGAGCATGCGGTATGCACTTATGGCCACCCGCTGTTTTCTTTACTTTGGCTTAGAGCATGCGGTACCCTTACAGCCGACTTTTGAACATCTCCAATCACGTACAAATGACGGACCACAGTGGAATGATAGCAGCTCATCACATTCGCCAGTTTTCGAATACAACACTGTAACTATTACTCAAGGTCTGTGGTTAGAAAACAGCATTCAGTATTACTCAGAACTCTCTCAAACTGGTAGCATTATTTGGGACTGGTAATGCATTTTTTTTGGTGCTAGCAATGCATTGCGTTGGGATCGATAATTAATTGCTGGGGCATTTGCTGCAAATGAGGATAGGTAACGTCATTCGTCATGAGTCAGCTGTAGCAAGATTATGAAACAAGTAGAGTATATGTGATCACATTCATGAATGACACACACAAATGGGTAAAAAAAAAATGCAAGTACTACAACAGGTTTAATAACTAACTGCTTATAGCACATTAATTTCATGAATAGCATCTCCTGTAAAAAAATACAAAATGGATTATTCAGCTGAAAGAAGAATCGCATATTATGCTGAAAAGTAGTGAACTTCGAATTAACAGGTAATGAAACGTGTACTCAATATGTATGTACTCTAGCTGTCCTTTCCAAAACATTCAGTCATTATACCATGGGACATAAGGCATACTGTCAAAACGAACTGCAACAAATACTTAAATAACGACATAGCATCTCTTCACTAACAGTAAATATATAAACTTCATCATTATTCTCATCTGCAAGGAAAACTTCATTATTCATATTACCATAACTTCATTACTATCATCACCTGCAAAGAAAAACTTCATTATTCATATTAGCACATTCTTCATATAACTATTCATCATCTTCATTATCATCTGCAAAAAAGACACTTCATTATTCATTATTCATATTACCATTTACTTCATACAACTATTCATAGTATAGAGTTTCTTATTTCTAGCATATTTCATCACTAAAACTAATATGTGTAGTTCTGTCTGACAGCCTGCATCAATCGCCTCGTATTCTGAAAGAAAAATTAGTTAAGACTGCTATCATGCGATGTGTATAGTATATTCTTGTTAATGCTTGTTAATTCTAATCCATTTACTCTTCATGACGAGGTATTGCATCTTCTTTCGTTCATTCTGAAGGTGAAATTCCCATTTCATTGTAATCGACTGTGGTTTGTTTAATTTATTTCTTTTACACGTTATTGCTTTCTGAAAATGATGAACAATGATTAATGTCTTGCATTTAAATCATATACCCATTAAATAAAAACTGGTTTCTAGTGATATAATTAAGCATACAGCATAGCATGACAGAAAACGTAATATGTAAAAATCATAGACAGTATTCAGGTGCAAAAATGTACACACAGTCTCATAATGTAGTAGCAAAGAAAATGTAAAATAGTCACGATGTTGAGGTATGATAAAGCAAAATGTCAAAGTCAACTGGTGTTTGTTACATCTTAAACATTTCATAGCGCATACAAACAAACAGGAAAACAGTCACACATACATGAAAAATGGAAAATGTGTACGGTCTGATATATAACGACAAGAAAAGACTTTCTTTGTGTTCAGCTTGTATGTTGTGTCGTTGATAGAGGCGAGAGTTGAAGACTTTAATGGAGAAAGAATTTGATAAAATTAATATGTCACTAGATAGAATTGCATAATTGGTCATAAAATATGTAAGTTTACCTGGAAAAATGTGCACGGTCTGATGTGTAACGACAAGAAAAGCGACCTGCTAACCTTACCTTGCCGGCACTTGCCAAGAAAAAATACGATAATCATCAGTAAGTATTCATATAAATATAATTGCATAAGTGGTCGTAATATGTGTAAGTTTATCTGAAAAAATGTGCACGGCCGGATGTGTAACGACAGGAAAAGCGACCTACTAACCTTACCTTGCCAGGCACTTGCCAAGAAAAAATACGATAATCATCAGTAAGTACTCACATAAATATAATTGCATCATTAGTCATATGAAAATCAGAAAATGGCATTACAGTGTGATAAATCATAAAGCATGTTCATTCAATAAAGGGTTTAATATTGGAGACATGGTGATTGCCTTTATTCTTTCTGGTTCTTAGAGTTTCGACGTGTACTACTTTGGGGTGAGGAATGCTGCGAATTCGATATGTCCAATGTGAAAGTCACGGCGTGTACAAACCTGTTTTTGCTGTCTTCTCCGGTGCTCTGCGGCACGTTTGATGTTGTTGAGTGCAATGTCAATTATTTCATGGTGTCGCAGTCAACGAGAGGTAGGAAAGGATACTAATTCTTTAATTTTGTTAGGTGGTTCAACATTTTTCATTATAACAGTCGGAGATAGCATAGTAGATTCATTTGGTATGGAGTTAATTACATCCTGGAATTACAGTATGTGTGTATCCCAATCAATATGTTTTTTATGGCAGTATATTCTACATAGTTTACCAATTTCTTTCATTAGACGTTCACAAGGGTTCGAGGAAGCGTGATACTTGGATATATAAATCGGAGAAATGTTTCTTGTTTGTAACATACGTGTTCATATAGCAGATCGAAATTGTGGTCCATTGTCGGAAATTACTTTCAATACATGCCCTACATGGAATAAAAATGTTTTACAAATGCATTCCAAACAGATTTAGCAGTAGCTTTGAGTAACGGAATGAAGGTAACAAATTTTGAAGTGAGTTCAACAGCGACAAGGATGTAGCAAAAACCTCTATTAGTTCTGGGAATCGGACCACAAATATCTACAGCGGCCATGTGTCTCAATTTAACAGGTGCAATGGGATGTAATGGAGGAATATGTAAAGTCGTATCTGACTTAGCTTTCTGGCAGATTTTACATGACGCTAAAACTCGTCGAATACGTTTCTCCATATTGACAAAATAACAGTTCTGTCTCAGTATAAGAAAACATTTTCTGGCTCCGTAATATGAGTAACTTAAATGAGTATACCAAATTAATTTGTTGACAAGCTCGTCAGGAATGCATAGTAACCAGTTGCTGTCAGGGTGAGAGCGGCGAAACAGAATATTATTGCGTACAGTGTAATAGTTTCTAATGGTAACATTATTTCTATCTTACCAAAGGTGTTTAATTTCTTTCCATACGTTGTCTTTACTCTGCTCCTGTGCTATATCTCGTAATGACGACGAAATGAAATTTTCAAATGCAACTTGTTGAATATACATCACGCTGAAATTTGCTTGGCAGAAGTTGGTTGCGATGTCTTGCTGATTGTTGCTGAGAGAACGGGATAGTGCGTCTGCTACAATATTTTGTGTACCGGGAATGTGAACAATTGTAAAATTAAATTCCTGTAAATAAAGTTTCCATCTGCTTAACCTGTCGTGTGTAAATTTTGCGGAAAGTAAAAACTGTATAGCTCTATGATCTGTGTAAACGGTAGTGTGTCTTCCATAAAGAAAATGCCTAAATCTCGTAAATCCCCATACAACACATAATGTTTGAAGTTCTGTGACAGAATAATTGCGTTCATCAGGTGACAGAATGCGACTCGCAAAGGCGATGTTTTTAATTACTGTAGATCCGTCTTCTTCAATTTCCTGAAAAATGTGTACGCCTAAAGCGGTGTTGGAACTGTCGGTGGTAATGGAAAAATTTCTAGTAAGATCTGGATGTGATAAAAGTGGTGCATTCAACAAAGCTTCTTTCAGATTCACAAATTCAGAATGTGGTTGGCTATCCCAGGACCAGATAGTGTTTCTACCCGTCAGTTGACATAATCTAGGGGTGTCTAAAGCAGAGTAATGAATAAATTTACGAAAAAAGTTAATTAAACCCAAAAAGCTGCGTAGTTGTTTCTTCATTGTAGGAACAGTAATGTCACGTAAAGCTTGAAGTTTTTCCGGGTCAGGCGCAATGCCTTCTGCTGAAATTACATGTCCAAGAAATTTTATAGAAGTTTTGCCAAAGTGCGACTTGCTAAGATTAACTGTGAGTCCTTGTGCACGAAAAGTTCTTAACAGTTGTTCAAGAATCAGATTGTGTTCAGACCAGTTAGCTTCTGCAATAAGAATGTCGTCTACATACGTTGTGATTCTGTCTTTAAGTTCTATCGGAAGTATGGTATTCAAACCACGAATAAATGCTGCTGAAGAAAATGCTACAGGTACCTCTCGCTCAGTAAAACCCGGTGGGAATGGTACAAAGACATTTTCTGCCTTTGCAGTAGGAGTGTAGATGTGCCAGTCAGGAAGTAATCTGACCTCGCCACGGTTGTCCAATCGTCTAGACCTCTGACGTGCCACAGGGGAGTGTTATGGGACCATTGCTTTTCACATTATATATATAAATGACCTAGTAGATAGTGTCGGAAGTTCCATGCGGCTTTTCGAGGATGATGCTGTAGTATACAGAGAAGTTGATGCATTAGAAAATTGCAGGGAAATGCAGGAAGATCTGCAGCGTATAGGCACTTGGTGCAGGGAGTGGCAACTGACCCTCAACATAGATAAATGTAATGTGTTGCGAATACATAGAAAGAAGGATCCTTTATTGTATGATTATATGATAGCGGAACAAACATTGGCAGCACTTACTTCTGTAAAATACTGCGAGTATGCGTACGGAAAGATTTGAAGTGGAATATTGTTGGTAAGGCGGGTGCCAGGTTGAGATTCATTGGGAGAGTCCTTAGAAACTGCAGTCCATCAACAAAGGAGGTAGCTTACAAAACACTCGTTCCACCTATACTTCAGTATTGCTTATCAATGTGGGATCTGTACCAGGTCGGGTTGACGGAGGAGATAGAGAAGATCCAAAGAAGAGCGGCGCGTTTCGTCACAGGGTTATTCGGTAAGCGTGATAGCGTTACGGAGATGTTTAGCAAACTCAAGTGGCAAACTATGCAAGAGAGGCGCTCTGCATCGCGGTATCCAGGTTTCGAGAGGGTGCGTTTGTGGATGAGATATCGAACATATTGCTTCCCCCTACTTATACCTCCCGAGGAGATCACGAATCTGAAATCAGTGAGATCGAGCGCGCACGGAGGCTTTCTAGCAGTCGTTCTTCCCGCGAACCATACGCGACTGGAACAGGAAAGGGAGGTAATGACAGTGGCACGTTAAGTGCCCTCCACCACACACCGTTGGGTGGCTTGCGGAGTATAAATGTAGATGTAGATGTAGACTTCAACCAATATGGTCACGAGCCAGGAGAGGCGCTACCGGCAATGCCGTGCTATTAGCGTCGTCGTCGCCTTCCGCGACAACCCGTTAACGCAAAATTTCGCCGCGTTGTCCTAACGGTTACATTAGTCGTTCGAAACACATTGATTTCTACGGTTATTTCACGCAGTGCCCTCTGTCTGTGACCGCTATAAACTCTACGCAGACGCCGCTGCTCTCTATCTACGTAAACTCCCATTGCACGTTCAGAGTCTATTAATTCCCGTCGTGTGTGCATAATGATGTCGTACACCTTTTCACAAGAATCACCTGAGTACAAGTAACAGATCCGCTGATGCACTGTCCTTGTGTACCGCGATTCTACCGCCATCTGTAAATATATCCATAACGCTATCCCATGACCTCAGTGTATAAACTAATAATGAAGCTCATGCGTTGGGTACTCACGTTACCCATGACACAGGAAGGTCTCAGTACACACGAGCACGCCGTCACGAGGGGACTGCCCCTCTGGTCCAGATTCCACGGAGTTTCTTCGCGCTTCGGCTCTATTTTCGGACTGTGCCAATAAACATTTTATTGAGATTGAGTTGGTGGGACTTTAATTAGGCAGCCGCGTAGTAAAACGCTTTTATGACGGGGACCACACTCTAGACGGGACGGGGAAACGAATTTCTTTGTCTAAGCTCCGCGTGTGTTCGGGCGGGCGTCGAGCGGACCCGCTGCTCGGCCGATAATTCTCTGTCCTCCCTCTGACCGGCCCCCTCCCCACACACTCCTTTGATTGAGGACCCGGAATGGCCCTGAGGAGAAATGAGATTTGTTTCCTCTCTCTTCTTTTGGGCTCCGTATTCAATTTGTTTCTATAGCGCGAGGACCGGCGGCAGGCAGCGTCGTAATGGCGTCCGTACCTGCCGGGACGTCGTCGCTGATGATGACGTCGACGCCGCCCACGTCTCCGGCGATGCAATGGAAGGAGCCACGTGGAACCGTGCGTGAGACGCAGTTTTCGCTCCTACGGAACAGTATTTTTTCTTCCATTTCACCCATGTACGGTCTCTCAGTAACAAAGGGCGGCAGAAGTGATACGAGCAATTATATGCATGATGATCTCTTTGTGATCATAGTTTTACTAACGCAAAGGATGATAAAAAAATTATATTGCCGTCGTTGGCCCTACAACTGTTTGATACAGCCCATATAACGCGGTCGTCGGCATTATTAAAAACTTATCAAAAGCTTCGGAATATCCAACGCCGAGTTATAATAAAATTTTAAATACGAGCTGTGATAATACACTGCCGGAGAAAACTAACACACCAGGAAGGGCGACATCCATTTTGATTCTATGACGGCATGTTCCACCTGGGGAATAGTAGGTGTACTGATAATGGTTTCAACGTCGTCCGCCAACAGCGAGCATAGTGGCATAGCTGCCAGAGCACCATCACTGCCTACCCTTTAATAGAGAATGCTGAAATTGTAATGTCACAAATTAATATTAGCAATTTTATTAGTGAAATGACTGTTTGACACTGCGTGATGTATGTGGGATGAGAGTCGCTGTAATCTTGCACAGAGATATGAACAGTACTGTCATCTCTGATATGTATATACAGGGTTATTACAAATGATTGAAGCGATTTCACAGCTCTACAATAACTTTATTATTTGAGATATTTTCACAATGCTTTGCACACACATACAAAAACTCAAAAAGTTTTTTAGGCATTCACAAATGTTCGATATGTCCCCCTTTAGTGATTCGGCAGACATCAAGCCGATAATCAAGTTCCTCCCACACTCGGCGCAGCATGTCCCCATCAATGAGTTCGAAAGCATTGTTGATGCGAGCTCGCAGTTCTGGCACGTTTCTTGGTAGAGGAGATTTAAACACTGAATCTTTCACATCACTATGAGTGAAACTTGCCGGAAGCGTTCAACCGTTCCTTCGCTCACTGCAGGCCGACCCGCTGATTTCCCCTTACAGAGGCATCCAGAAGCTTTAAACTGCGCATACCATCGCCGAATGGAGTTAGCAGTTGGTGGATCTTTGTTGAACTTCGTCCTGAAGTGTCGTTGCACTGTTATGACTGACTGATGTGAGTGCATTTCAAGCACGACATACGATTTCTCGGCTCCTGTCGCCATTTTGTCTCAATGCGCTCTCGAGCGCTCTGACGCCAGAAACCTGAAGTGCGTATCTGTAGCGTGTCGTGACCATATGTCAATGAATGGAGCTACAGTGAATTTATGAAATCGCTTCAATCATTTGTAATAGCCCTGTATTGTTCTTCTGAGTATTGTTCTCGTTAAGATTATCTTGAAAGTACTACAGCTCTACGGATATATTGTATTGTATCAGAAGAAATAAAAGAGCTCATCTCAACTGATTAATAGGTGAGACTTGAAATTAATTATTTTGATACAGTTATATTCTCATAAATATCTAGAGAGTTCCAGATATCTACGCTGGCGTGCATTTGGAGCGACGCTGGAGATATCTACATCTACATCCATACTCCGCAAGCCAGCTGACGGTGTGTGGCGGAGGGTACCCTTCTATTCCAGTCTCGTATTGTTCGTGGAAAGAAAGATTGTCGGTATGCCTCTGTGTGGGCTCTAATCTCTGATTTATCCTCATGGTCTCTTCGCGAGATATACGTGGGAGAGAGTAATATACTGCTTGACTTCTCGGGGAAGGTATGTTCTCGAAACTTCATTAAAAGCCCGTACCGAGCTACTGAGCGTCTCTCTTGCAGAGTCTTCCACTGTAGTTTATCTTATCATCTCCGTAACGCTTTCGCGATTACTAAATGATCCTGTAACGAAGCGCGCTGCTCTCCGTTGGATCTTCTCTATCTCTTCTATCAACCCTATCTGGTACCGATCCCACACCAGTGAGCAGTATTCAAGCAGTGGGCGAACAAGCGTACTGTAGCCTGCTTCCTTTGTTTTCGGACTCCATTTCCTTAGGATTCTTCCAATGAATCTCAGTCTGGCATCTGCTTTACTGACGATTAATTTTATATGGTCATTCCATTTTAAATCACTAATAATGCCTACTTCCAGATAATTACTGAATTAACTGCTTCCACTTGCTGACCTGCTATATTGTAACTAAATGATAAAGGATGTTTCTTTCTACGTATTCGCAGCACATTACACTTGTCTACATTGAGATTCAATTGCCATTCCCTGCACCATGCGTCAATTCGTTGCAGATCCTCCTGCATTTCAGTACAATTTTCCATTGTTACAACCTCTCAATATATTACAGCGTCATCCGCAAAAAGCCTCAGTGAACTTCCGATGATACCACAAGGTCATTTATATATATTGTGAACAGCAACGGTCCCAAGACACTGCCCTGCGGCACACCTGAAATCACTCTTACTTCGGAAGACTTCTCTCCATTGAGAATGACATGCTGCGTTCTGTTATTTAGGAACTATTCAATCCAATCACACAATTGGTCTGATAGTCCATATGCTCTTACTTTGTTCATTAAACGACTGCGGGGAACGATATCAAACGCCTTGCGAAAGTCAACAAACACGGCATTTACCTGGGAACCCGTGTCTATGGCCGTCTGAGTCTGGTGGACGAATACCGCGAGCTGGCTTTCACACGATCGCCTTTTTCGAAACCCATTCTGATTCCTACAGAGTAGATTTCTAGTTTCCAGAGAAGTCATTATACTCGAACATAATACGTGTTCCAAAATTCTGCAACTGATCGACGTTAGAGATATTGGTCTATAGTTCTGCGCAAGTTCAGCGTCCCTTCTTGAAAACGGGGATGACCTGCACCCTTCTCCAATCTTTTGGAACGCTACGCTCTTCTAGAGACCTACGGTACACCGCTGCAAGAAGGGGGGCAAGTTCCTTCACGTACTCTGTGTAAAATCGAACTGGTATCCAATCAGGTCCAGGGGCCTTTCCTCTTTTGAGCAATTTTAACTGTTTTTCTTTCCCTTTGTCATCTATTTCGATATCTACCATTTTGTCGTCTGTGCGACAATCTAGAGAAGGAACTATAGTGCAGTCTTCCTCTGTGAAACAGCTTTGGAAAAAGACATTTAGTATTTCGGCCTTTAGTCTGTCACCCTCTGTTTCAGTGCCATTTTGGACACATGTGTCTGGCCATTTTATTTTGATCCACCTACCGCTTTGCCAAGTCAGTATATAGAACTTTACTTTCGAGTTCGTTGAACGCCTCTCGCATAGCCTTCCTCACACTACATTTCGCTTCGTATGATGTATGGCAAACGAACCTGCAGTCACACGACAAATCCTACAGGACTCAAGAACTTACAATTAAATAAACGGCGCTTTATCAAGATTTTGTCACTCATAAAATTGTGCAAAGGACGAGTTTAGTTAACAGTACATCACCTGAAAGCCAACAGTGAAACGTCCCCTTAGAAAAATTAATGAATTACTGTGCTGATAAACCTCTTACATTATTTGATTTTCAAACAGCTGAGCAGAACTGAACCTACTCAGACATTTCGCTCTTTACCTATTCTGATCAACACTAAACTGACACACAATATTTTTAGCGCAACGCAGTCTGACTTTCAAACATCCCTACAAAACAATGGCCCTGACTAACAATAACCTATACCTTTCATGAATCACTTACCTCACAAAAATCTTCGCAACTCGAACTACTGCAATACAGCGAGCGACAGTACTGCCAGCTAAATAAAAGATTCTAACTACTGAAGTCACTAACTACTGATAGGCATTGTTAGCAAATGAAAGATTTCGATAGAAACAAACAATGTATTTACCCAAATAGTGTTCAGAAGTCATAATATATATATCAATTCATGACATCCAGTCTTACAAATTTACTGTCTCTGATGGACACATGTCCAGATCATCCGCTCTCAAAACTCAGCCATTTCTCTCCCCACATCCACCACTGCTGGCGGCTAACCTCCAACTGCGCAACACTACGCGCTGTTAACAGCCAACTGCCCAACACTACAATAGCATATACTCCAACAATGCAAACCAACCACAGCCTTCACACAGCACTGTCAGTGATTTTCATATAGAGCGCTACGTGGCGATACCAACATAAAAACCTGAACAGCCTACTTACAACAGTACAGACCAAAACCATGACTTAATAATATTCGAGCACAACATAAAACAACATAAAATACGACAACAAATGAAATAATATAACAACAGCCACAAGCCTCAGTCTGGTACAAACTGTAAAGCAAGTAGGCAACCATTCCATGGAGACACACTCGTGCTTACTAGAGATAACAACGAATTTGAAAGGAGTCAAATTGTGGGCTTCCCAGTGGTGGGATGATCCTTTCGGAGAATTCCCACCCAAGTTGGAACTGCTGTGTCAGTTCTGCCATTATGCTAGTGTCAGCGGTCGTGTGAACACTGTCACGGAACTGGACATCCGTGCAGCGCAGACTCCCGCCAAGATCGTCGAATTGTAAAGGCGGCAGCGGGAAATCCTACAACAGCACAGGTAGGAGGGCTTGTGTGCCTAGACGTCTCGACACAAACTGTTGCGCACTGGTTATAACAGTGGGACTACGGGCACGCACACACCTAGACCGTCTTCCACCTACGCCACAGCATCGAGATGCACTGTTCGACTGGTGCAGTCAGAGCATCACTACAAAGATGGAATGGCGCAGCATAGCCTTCAGCGATGAAACCAGATGGTGCCTGCACACAAGTGGTGGTCTTCTGTGCGTACGACGTGGACCTGGCGAGCGCTGTCACGCAGAGCGCATTCGTCCACAGACACGCCGGCCCAACCCCAGGCAGTGTGGTCTAGGATGCGATAAACAACAACTCTCGTTCACCTTTGGTGTTTCTGGTAGCGACGCTAAACAGCGCTCGGTACGTGCAGAATGTTCCTACACCCATCCCTTTGCCGTTCTTTCAACAGGAAGCTGACGAGTTGTTCCAGCAGGATAACACTCGCCCACATGCTACCCGTAAAACGCATGAAACTCAACGTGCTCTGCAAGACGTGCATCAAATTTCCTGGCCAGCACGATCTCCGAACCTGGCCCCAGCCGAGCACTTCCGGGATATGATGAGACGAGAGGTGACTCTTGTGAATCGTCAAGCAACAAATCTTACAGAGCTACGTGAAGAGGTCGTGCAGTCGTGGCATAACGTATCCCAGCGCAGTATTCGCTGTCTGTACGATCGACCGGATGCCTAAGTCACAGCCTGCATTGTCGCCCGAGAAAGCTACGTCACGTACTGATATGATATTTCAGCCTGGGTCGACACCTGGTACCTCAGAACCGCTTGTGCTACTCATCCGTAAATGTAACCATTTCATGTACTCCATACGTCCTGTTTCAGCAATACATCATGGGTGAACCGAAATCTTTAAAAGGGTGAACTACTTCTTTTTCGGCTGTTCATTCCACTTTTACTTGCACGAAATGATAACATGACATTAGAAAGCAAGAAAACACTAGCGATAATTGGAAGGCTCACAGGTTTGTCGATGATGTACACTACTGGATTTTAAAATTGCTATACCACAAAGATGACGTGCTACAGACGCGAAATTTAACCGACAGGAAGAAGATGCTGTAATATGCAAATGATTAGCGTTTCAGAGCATTGACACCTACAACGTGCTGACATGAGGAAAGTTTCCAACTGATTTCTCATACACAAACAGCAGTTGACCGGCGTTGCCTGATGAAACGTTGTTGTGATGCCTCGTGTAAGGAGGAGAAATGCGTACCATCACGTTTCCGACTTGGATAAAGGTCGGATTGTAGCCTATCGCGATTGCGGTTTATCTTATCGCGACATTGCTCCTCGCGTTGGTCGAGATCCAATGACTGTCAGCAGAATATGGAATCGTTGGGTTCAGGAGGGTAATACGGAACGCCCTGCTGGATCCCAACGGCCTGATATCACTAGCAGTCGAGATGACAGGCATCTTGTCCGCATGGCTGTAACGGATCGTGCAGCCACGTCTCGATCACTGAGTCAACAGATGGGGACGTTTGCAAGGCAACAACCATATGCACGAACAGTTCGACGACGCTTGCAGCAGCTTGGACTATCAGCTAGGAGACCATGGCTGCGGTTACCCTTGACGCTGCATCACTGACAAGAGCGCCTGCGATGGTGTACTCAACGACGAACCTGGGTGCACGAATGGCAAAACGTCATTATTTCGGATGACTCCAGGTTCTCTTTACAGCATCATGATGGTCACATCCGTGCATGGCGACATCGCAGTGAACGCACATTGGAAGCGTTTATTCGTCATATTCGTCATCGCCATTCTGGCGTATCACCCGGCGTGATGGTATGGAGTGCCATTGGTTACACGTCTCAGTCACCTCTTGTTCACATTGACGGCACTTTGAACACTGGATGTTACATTTCAGATGTGTTACGACCCGTGGCTCTATCCTTCATTCGATCCCTGCGAAACCCTACATTTCAGCAGGATAATGCACGACCGCGTGTACAAAAAAATGGTTCAAATGGCTCTGAGCACTATGGGACTTAACATCTGTGGTCATCAGTCCCCTAGAACTTAGAACTACTTAAACCTAACTAACCTACGGACATCACACACATCCATGCCCGAGGCAGGATTCGAACCTGCGACCGTAGCGGTCGCGCGGTTTCAGACTGTAGCGCCTAGAACCGCTCGGCCACACGGGCCGGCACGACCGCATGTTGCAGGTCATGTACGGGCCTTTCTGGATGCAGAAAATGTTCGACTGCTGCCCTGGCCCCCACATTCTCCAGATCTCTTACCAATTGAAAACGTCTGGTCAATGGTGGCCGAGCAACTGGCTCGTCACAATACGTCAGTCACTACTCTTGATGAACTGTGGTATCGTGTTGAAGCTGCATGGGCAGCTGTAACTGTACACGCCTTCCAAGCTCTGTTTGACTCAATGCCCAGGCGTATCAAGGCCGTTATAACGGGCAGAAGTGATTGTTCTGGGTACTGATTTCTCAGGATCTATGCACCCAAATTGCGTGAGAACGTAATCACATGTTAGTTCTAGTATAATATATTTGTCAAATGAATACCCGTTTATCATCTGCATTTCTTCTTGGTGTAGCAATTTTAATGGCCAGTAGTGTAATACAGATGATGTTATGTAGCTATTAAATCTTTTAATTAATTGCAGTGGCGAACAGTGCGTTTGTAAAGCAACTCTTTACTTCAGTGCTCCACTTCGATCAACAACCAATACTATTTTAAGAAAATGCGTTGTAAGGTAGTCAGCTTCTCTACAACGTATTTAGTTTTCAGATTGCATAACGTGAAAAAAATGAGTTATCGAGAAACTACGCTTTATAAAAAATATATGACTTAGGTGAATTTTTGGCATAGGCGTCATGAATCAGTGGCATATGAACAATTTTCATGGTCTCCATTTTCCTTCTGCTGTAGTTTTATGTTAATTATTCCATAGTGGGCAACCTCTTCTTCTGACATGTCAATATAAATACATAGCTTATATGTATTTTACCACATGCTTTCCTCGAACACCACAAATGTAACAGCTATACTCAAAGGACTCACAGGGACGATGACCAGCCACACACTGCTACACCATGCCTTCACAATAAATAAATTCTCTGCGTTCCAAGTGCACTTGCCTTTCAGGCATAATAAAATATATTACTGACTTAATTTCATTTTATTATACATCCTATTGTTTCTTGTTGTAACGTTTTAGAAAATGGCTTACAAAAATAATAATATCTACGTTTACTAGTCTGCTCAGAAAGAAAAATTTCAAGATTTATTCAAACAGTGCCCTATGCTATAAACAGTAGCATTACTCCTGCGTATAAGAATCGTAGAAAAGTGGATCCACAAAATTACAGACTAACATACTTAACATCAGTTTGCTACAAAATTCTTAAGCATAATCTAAATTCGAATATAATAAATTTCCTTGAACCGGAAAAGATTCTGTCCACAAATCAGCACTTGGAAAGCTTCGCTAGTGCGCAACTCACCTTTCCCTTCCCTCACATGGTATACTATGGTTGAAGAACAACAGGTACATTCCTATCATTACTAGATGTCCGAAAAGCATTTGACACCATGCCTCACTACAGACTGTTGTAATATTGTTGCTTCAATTTGTTCTGAAAGCGGTGCTAATATTCAAGACCATAAAAGTGGGTTAAAAGCTGTGAGCTATCTGAGGAAGTTAACCTTGCATTACTGCGCAACTGTTTCACCAGGTATCCAGTCCAGCTTACCAAATTCCCAACCAGACTGCCATTAATTATAATCTTTTAGTACTCATCTTACGATAACTGGTGATTATATATATATATATAAAGACAATTTAAATAAAAAGAAATAAATCAGTTTATATTTGGACATTTATTTTAACATTGATCATTGAAATTTCAGCATATTAAACTTTATTCATAGCTAAACTGGTGCCTTATTTAGGATTGTGAAAATGTGAGTTTTTAATCTTACGGAACACATCAAATATGAAGCCAAGATTGGGAGACTGCATACAACACTGCATTCATAAAGTAACACACGAAGAACGTTGAAACATATGCAAGAGGAAATTAACCACAACCAACCTATTCAATTTTCACCCAAAGAAGTTACGTTTGTAGCGCAATCCTGTCCGTCATGTAATTACCACACACTGGTATACTAAATTCATACTAATTCTCTGTGAAATCTTCCCAAAAAGAATAGCTGAGGGCTACTTTGATGATTACACCACATGCTTCACGTGGTCAACTTGGTTTTCACAAAGAGTGTAATTCCACAATAATTTTAATATTTAAAATAAATTAGATCGAAAATCAATTTACAAAAGAAAAACCTGGGACTGGTTACTATGGTCTTACTATTAACCTGATGGGTCAAACAATTGTATAAGCATGCGGTACTGGTCTCACAAAGTACACCCCACGTAGGTTGAACGTATAGAAAAGTTGCTATATTGAAAAATATTGTCAAGACGAGACATTATAATCTCACACACATTCGCATTTAAGATTGATGATCTTAGTTAGAGTTACTGATCAACATGTGGTTCCACTTTACTCACAAAGTAGTGACAAAGCAACTACCAGAAGATATTCTGAACTTCACACTCGAATTACACTGCGTTGCAATTTAAGATAACATTAGATATTTTAGAGCTAAACCTGAAATAAAGGCGATGAAATGTTCCGTTAGGCTGAATTTAAGAAATCCATTGTCCTACGGACTTAGCAGAGACGCACTTAGCCGGAGATCTTACCATTTCAGACGCTCACCGTGGGCAGACTGACCTGGGCCCCTACCGAGCGTGCTTAACAGATACAAACGGAAGTGGCCAAAGAGGCAGCTTCCTATACCAACATGACAAGGGACGGACAGGACCATACTAAGAATAGAAACCTCTCTGCTTTTAGAAAGCGTAGCTAACTGTTCCGACGTTGGTCCTACTGTTCTCTAGCAGACAGACTTGTCTGCTACCATCAAGCATGCAACTGGAAATACATTTGCTCATTCATCCTCTCACACAGAAGGGAAGGGGGATGACAGTATCTTATCATATACAGTATATAAAAGAAAGCGGATGTAGGTTCCGTATGAGACTGTGTGACATGAATTACATATAAACTGTGTTTTAAGGTGTAGTAGTGTGACAAATCATTCTTGTTTATGTGTAAAAGTAACACGTTTCACTGCTCAGTCTCCTCCCAGATAGTCAGAAACACCACAGTAAATTTAGAAGAGGGATTTATGCCGTAAATGACAACAGATTTAAGAAATTAACATGAAAGGAATCCAACAGACACCTTTCACTGTTAACGAAGATAGGAGCATATGGAATAGATTTTCAGCAATTTGGGAAAGTGTGGTTCATCTGTGAGTGAGGCAGCATACAGGCCGCTAGTCCGGCCCACTCTCGAGTACTTCTCGAGTGTTTTGGAATTGATATCAGGTTGGATTATGGAAAGGCATCCAAGCAATTCAGAGGCGATTGTAGAGTGGCTCTGAGCACTGTGGGACTTAACAGCTGAGGTCATGAGTCCCCCAGAACGTATAACTACTTAAACCTATCCAACCTAAGGACATCACACACACCCAAGCCCGGGGTAGGATTCGAACATGCGACCGCAGTGGTCGCGCGGTTCCAGACTGAAGCGCCTAGAACCACTCGGCTACTTCGGCCGGCGGCGATTGTAGATTTGCACGTTCGAACAACTCGCAAATATTGTGGAGATACTTCCGGAACTGAAATGAGGATCACTAGAGGGAAGGTGACGTGCCATACGAGGAAGACTGCTGAGGAAATTTAGAGAATCGGAAGTTGAAGCTGAATGCAGAGCGATTGTATTGTCACCATGCACATTTTTCGTAAAGGCCACGAAGATAACAGACATCAGGGCTGATAAGGAGACATATAGACAGTCTTTTTTCCCTCACTCTGTTTGTGAGTGGAACAGGAACGGTAATGACCAAGATTTGTACAGGATACACCCCACCACTTTCCGTACGGTGCTTGCGAGTGTGTATGTAGATGTTGACGTACTTGTTACATTTACTGAACATTGGCGTGTACATCAACACACCTAAAACAGAATTATCAATGGAAATTAACAAATATATAAATAAAAATTATGCCGTGCCTTGATGTTTCGAAGGTGTGTGTCTAAAACGTAGGTTAATGACAGTAACTAACTGTGTCATCACATTCTCCACGCTAGTATATCCAGTGCGTTTCTCTGCACGTCTGCGTAACTTCTCTAAGCCAGATATACTTTAATCTGTTTACTGTTATCAAGCCTTAATCTTTCGGTACAATATTTACCTCCCTCACACAGCCCTCTGTCTCCAAACTAACTATTCCTTGATACCTGAGGATGTATCTTATCAACGTATCCCTGGTGTTGATGAGGTTGCGCCGTAAAATTTTCTCCCTGATTCGATTCAGTTCCTCTTCGTTTGCTACCTGATCTGCTCATTTATTCCTCAAAATTCTTCTGTAGTGTTACATTTCAAAACCTCCTGGTATCTTCTCGCCTGAGGTGCTTATCATTCGCGTTACAAATCCATATAAGGTCACACTGCAGATAAATACATCCATAATAGAAATTGTAAGCCTTAAATTTACATTCTACGACATTATTACGCTTGTCTTCGTCTCTGCATAACTTCTACAACCTATAACCAATGAATTCCAGCTTGCAAATCGACCACCCCTACACTTCATTCCATCACTAAATTAACTATTCGTTGATCCTATCAACTAATCCCTTCATTTCGAGATGTTCTTATGACTTTGTACCATAAATTTATTTTCTATCCGTCTTTAATGAGTACCTTCCATTAGTTTTTTTTAATTACCCACTTAATCTTGAGCATTCTTCCGTAGTACCATATTACAGAAACTTTCATTTTTTCCTTGTCTATGGTGTTTATCGTTCACTTTCACTTTCATGTATACACTCTAGGCCAGTACACACAAAAAACGACTTCTTAACATTTACATCTACACTCCTGGAAATTGAAATAAGAACACCGTGAATTCATCGTCCCAGGAAGGGGAAACTTTATTGACACATTCCTGGGGTCAGATACATCACATGATCACACTGACAGAACCACAGGCACATAGACACAGGCAACAGAGCATGCACAATGTCGGCACTAGTACAGTGTATATCCACCTTTCGCAGCAATGCAGGCTGCTATTCTCCCATGGAGACGATCGTAGAGATGCTGGATGTAGTCCTGTGGAACGGCTTGCCATGCCATTTCCACCTGGCGCCTCAGTTGGACCAGCGTTCGTGCTGGACGTGCAGACCGCGTGAGACGACGCTTCATCCAGTCCCAAACATGCTCAATGGGGGACAGATCCGGAGATCTTGCTGGCCAGGGTAGTTGACTTACACCTTCTAGAGCACGTTGGGTGGCACGGGATACATGCGGACGAGCATTGTCCTGTTGGAACAGCAAGTTCCCTTGCCGGTCTAGGAATGGTAGAACGATGGGTTCGATGACGGTTTGGATGTACCGTGCACTATTCAATGTCCCCTCGACGATCACCAGTGGTGTACGGCCAGTGTAGGAGATCGCTCCCCACACCATGATGCCGGGTGTTGGCCCTGTGTGCCTCGGTCGTATGCAGTCCTGATTGTGGCGCTCACCTGCACGGCGCCAAACACACATACGACCATCATTGGCACCAAGGCACAAGCGACTCTCATCGCTGAAGACGACACGTCTCCATTCGTCCCTCCATTCACGCCTGTCACGACACCACTGGAGGCGGGCTGCACGATGTTGGGGCGTGAGCGGAAGACGGCCTAACGGTGTGCGGGACCGTAGCCCAGCTTCATGGAGACGGTTGCGAATGGTCCTCGCCGATACCCCAGGATCAACAGTGTCCCTAATTTGCTGGGAAGTGGCGGTGCGGTCCCCTACGGCACTGCGTAGGATCCTACGGTCTTGGCGTGCATCCGTGCGTCGCTGCTGTCCGGTCCCAGGTCGACGGGCACGTGCACCTTCCGCCGACCACTGGCGACAACATCGATGTTCTGTGGAGACCTCACGCCCCACGTGTTGAGCAATTCGGCAGTACGTCCACCCGGCCTCCCGCATGCCCACTATACGCCCTCGCTCAAAGTCCGTCAACTGCACATACGGTTCACGTCCACGCTGTCGCGGCATGCTACCAGTGTTAAAGACTGCGATGGAGCTCCGTATGCCACGGCAAACTGGCTGACACTGACGGCGGCGGTGCACAAATGCTGCGCAGCTAGCGCCATTCGACGGCCAACACCGCGGTTCCTAGTGTGTCCGCTGTGCCGTGCGTGTGATCATTGCTTGTACAGCCCTCTCGCAGTGTCCGGAGCAAGTATGGTGGGTCTGACACACCGGTGTCAATGTGTTCTTTTTTCCATTTCCAGGAGTGTATATTACACGTTAAGATACTTTTGTTTTTCAGAATACCTTCAGCAGACAGTTAGTATTTACAACACCGTTAAATCTACTATAGCCAATGAAATGAAAAAAATGAAATGATCGTATGGCATTGTTGACCGGGTGGCCCCATGCTGGGAAGTTCGGCCGCCCTATTGCAAGTCCTTTTTAGTTGACGGCACCTCAGCGATTTGCGAGTCAATGAAGATGAAATGGTGGTGAGAGACACACAACACCCAGTCATCACGAGACAGAGAAAATCCCTAACCCCCGCCGGGAATCGAACCCAGGTCCCCGTGCGCAGGAAGCGAGAACGTTACCGCAAGACCACGAGCTGCGGAAATTATAGTCAATTATTTTGCTGCACAAACACAAAAATTTGTCTACCGCTTCGTGCGTCTCGTTACCTAATCTAATTCTCAACTTCACCTTATTTAGTTCGACTATATCCTTTGCTCGTTTGTACATGTTTGCTGTTCATCTTATAACCTCTTTTCAAGTCTCAGCTCCGATCATTTGATCTTAAAAGTCCGTCGCTCATTCAGAACGAATTACAGTGTCTTGGGGGAAGCTATACTTTTTGTTCCCGTTGTATTCAGTCGTCCCACAGTACTAGCACAGTAAGGTCGTATTGGCTAAAATAGGCCCACACCAGCCATTTATCCGGACAGTTGTCTCAACAGCTACTGGAGAGGCTGCAGCCTTCTTTAGTAACGATATAGTTGTACTGTACTTAGGATCTCAAGAATTTTTTGGTCGATACTTTACTTTAATGACTGATACTGGAATCACATGAAGTGATGAGAGTGCCACGTAAGCAGTTTCAGCTATTTTCTGTAGCTTTTGGTGTTGCTAGACATGAGATTTAGTTTTGAGCAGTATTTATGTATATTAAGCGTTCTACACATTTAAGTGCTACGTAATATATTAAAGCTATTTGGAATACGTAATTAGTTCCTCAAATAGAAAATTTTATGGTGAGTAAAATGATATATTTTTTAGAACTGTTTATATAGCAAGTGGACAGTTAAGCCATACTTCGTTGGTCGTGCACCGTCTTATGTCGTGGAACAGAAGAAAACCTTTGTCACGAAATATGTGATACTTACAAATGATCTAAGATTCTTTGAGTCTTAACAACTATCATTTCTCTTGAAAAAAGAAATTTGTGTTAGTTTCCAATAGATTCTATTTCAAAATTTTTTAAACTTGAATGGCAGCAGTTGTAGCGCCGGCCGTTGTGACCGAGCTGTTCTAGGCGCTTCAGTCCGGAACCACGCTGCTGCTACGGTCGCACGGATGTGTGTGATGTCCTTAGGTTTAAGTTGTTCTAAGTCTAGGGGACTGATGACCTCAGATGTTAAGTCCCATAGTGCTTAGAGCCATTTGAACCATTTTGCACTTGTAGCACGACCATCTTCCATCGCGTCAAGGTCTATCGTTCATACTAAACTTCTTAACTTTCTACTGTGTATTTGACAGTATCAAGTGGCTGTTAAAAAGTAGGAAGCTATAGAAATGACCAATGTTGTAAGGAGGTATGTTACACCGGAATCTTAAGCACCATCTCACGGGCAAGGTTGAACAAGAAACTGAGAAGGGCATTGCTGCGAATGATAACTCGAAACAAAGTGAAGCAAACATGGGCTCTAAAACGCATCTCTTAAGAGCTACGAGCAATTTTGATCTTCGATACTGTGAAACAAGTCTCTTCTACTGCAGCCTCTTTGCCCTCCATATTTTGGAAAGCCGTAGTATGGGCCAAAACAAGAAAAAAATGTCCGGTAAACATGTGCTCTGAAATGCATACCCTCAAAAGAAGGGTTGTGTTTCAAAGTAGCGAAGATAAACAAGTGCTCATAGATCTTAAGGTATGCATTTTAGAGTACATGTGTACATTTTTTGATGTTTTGGTCCCTACTACCACATCCCAAAACATGGAAAGCAAAGAGCTAGCAATAGAAGAGAACTGTTTCACAATATCGAAGAGTCCATGTTTACTTGACTCTTTTGCATCGAATGATCATACCTGTCGTATCTCTAAATACTGACCTTCACTTCTGAAACAAGGGTGATCCATTGATAGTGCCCGGGCCAAATATCTCACGAAATAAGCATCAAAGCGAAAAAAGTGGTCCAACTAAAACATTCTTATTTATTTATGTACTACATGAATATCTAATAAAAAATGGGGGTTCCTATTTAAAAAAACGCAGTTGATATCCGTTTGACCTATGGCAGCGCCATCTAGTGGGCCAACCATAGCGCCATGTGGTTTCCCCCTTCAAGCTAGATGAGCTTCGTTCTTTGTAGTTTTTTCGGTTGATGCTTTTTTCGTGAGATATTTGGCACGGTCACGATCAATAGACCACCCTGTGTATATATAACTGCCATACGTATTTAAAATCACATTATTGAAAACTGCACATATTCGCAAGAGAAAGATTCATAGATTTGCTTTCTCTTCTTTCGGATCGAGGCCTATTAAACTAGACAAACTGACAGAATGAAAAGTTTCTTACAATTCTGTTAAATACCTGTTGTATTGACGTGTTGCTTGTTGGCTTTTGTCTCCTTTGCAAAACAAACATCTGCCGATTTTCACGTGAGAAATTCCAACAGGTGGTCACGTAGGCCTTAAAAACTTGTTCCACGTCTTTTAATGTACTTTACAATTTTATCGACAGTGAAATCCGTTTACAGTACTTAATATCTGACCTACAAGTCATAACAATCTTGTGATATTGTCTATATACTTCCAAATCCTTAATTTTAAAGTGACAGCATTATTCAGATATACGAGTTCAATCCGAAAAGAAATCTCGTCGATGTCTAGACCATTAGAGACAGACCACATGCTCGCATTGGGGACGGATATCGACTTGTCTTTTCTTAGGCTACAACCAAGTATTCCCCTTCAACGATATAGGTAAATCTAAAAAGTCCGGGTGGCTGTGGCGCGAATAAACCCAAATAGTCCAGAACTTAAGTACAATGATTTTGTCACTACTACGTCTCATGTGGTTTCGAGTCCAAATCTACACAACCAAACAGTAGTTAAGGAATTAGCTAGAAGTCAGCCTCTTACGCTAACTGGAAAATAAGATACACACATTTTCAAGTGTGTGTGTGTGTGTGTGTGTGTGTGTGTGTGTGAAAAACCTTTTTTATGGGTGGCTGTGAGAGTTTTCGACGACAAATTATACACATTACACTAATATCAGGGAGAGATCGGCGTGAATTCCTTGAAGCCCGTTTCTAGCATGTGAATCAAACGGCACAGTCATTATCAATTATAAGACGTACCTTGCAAACAACTATGCTGGCATTAGAATTATGGATATAAGTTTCTTTCCGACTTTTCCGGTGTCTCACGATCTTCGTATATACGCGTCGTGCGTGCCTTACCTGTGCTTGTTTTTTGCTGTCGGCTGCTCTCTTCCTATCGCGTTGTTTCCTGTCACGGGACACGCAGCAGATTGTTTTCCTCTCCCTCTCTTCGGGGACGTCTATCTCCGGCCATGGAGCATTGTCCCCGACTGGAAACACACACACACACACACACACGGGCGCGCGCGCGCGCGCGCGCGCGCGCGCGCGCGCGCGCGCGCGAACGCGCGTATGTCAGAAAATGTCATTGTCACCTACAATGCACTGCCAAGAGAGGATAGCTAAGTGTGTGGAGAGTCCGTTCGCCACGTAAACAGCATAAAAAGGACACACTGCAGTCTCCAAAGAAAACTGGCTTGGTCGAGCTTCTCGTAACCAACGAAGCGTGCCCTAATCATTTCCTACGTCTGTAAGCAAATTGCGCCGCACCCAGATTATTCGCTAACGAACTGGTCGGGCCTGTAATTGAATGGAGCGTCGTCCAAGGCGATGTAAATACGAGTAATTGCCTTCCTTCGTCAAAGTCATTATTCTAACAGTGATAAATGTTATTTAACTTGAACATAAAACCCCTCAGTCAAATGCGGAATATTTATACACTGGTAGGTAGTGGGGGCGATATTTGAGTGATTAATTTGCACAGTGATCACTTAGGAGTTATTGTTGTAATATTACATATTCTCAAAACTAATATACGACAATTTCATGCCACAGAAAAATATTAATTAATAAAAACATTGCCTCTCTCAGCAGTTTACAGTAATACAAACTGCAATTACGTGCTCTCGCTATGATGACAATATCTGCCTCCACTCTTTGGTAATATCGTTGCTTCTCACACATATTTCTTTATATCTAGCAGAGATTTGTTCTAAGACAATACTTGCAAAAGTAAATAGCATCAGTCGGGAACCAAACCTGTATCACCATCACCTGTCAAAACAAATCCTAGTATCCGAAGGCGTGGCCAGACGATTCCTTAAACACAACTCATAAAATTCAATCCAATTTATATGCTACGAAAGCTCGCTGGCTAGAACCCAGTCTTAAGGTAGCGTAATCCTCTTTCATCGTTGTTTCGTCAGACTCTCAAGTACTGGACAAGAGGAGACAGCCAATTTCATAGTATTAAAATTAGCAAGCACGTCGGTAGTGACTGACATAGAACATAGCAATTCTAATCACGAAGTTGCATCTCTTTTTATACATGGCTCATCCTGGTAATTCATTTACTACCGAATATATGCACCATAATTTCGTTAATACATCCTCACTACACACAAATTCCAAAACAATTCAGTGTATTGTCCTGGATTTTAAATTTTTTATCCGGAAACTCTGAAAAGGTCGTACATATTCAATATTTATGGTGAGATGAGAATACAATATTTACATTACTTACGTAGTTATAAACTATGTCAACAGCAACCATTGTTAAATAAATGTAGAAAAAGCAGACTACTGAAAAGATAATGAAATAAAAAGAAAATAAAAAAGGATTAATTCAAGTTCGAAGTGAATAACTTCCAGCTTGTGTAACTAGATATGTTACTGACAGCCCCTCGAAGAACTCTAGGTTTGCCAACGAACTACGATTATGTCTGCCCGTAGCACTCCAGTCGTTAGACTATTCTACACTGCTCTGACTGTTATCTACGTGCCCGAGAGTCTTCGAGTCTACGCATACATGTGCGGGTAGTCATTTCGTTTTTTAAATATTTCTTTTTTTTATTAAGATCTGAATGTAGTTTGAAGTTTCTCTTAATTACATTAATATGTTCCTCGCAGTCTCTATCATGGATAAAACGCTTCTTGTGACGTGTTGACGTTAATTATGAGCTTCCACTTAATCTTACGGACTGGAACTTTAGCAGTTGCCTTCTAAATATTCCATGTTTAATCATATTAACTGTAGTTCTAAAGTTCTCGCAATTTACAGTTGTTTGTATATAGCACTGTAATTGTCTGCAGTCTCCCTCCACTTGGAAGTTGGAGCATCTGAGAACGACATGATCAGCAGAACCTTCCAGTCCACTTTCACAGTTTGGTGTGTCGCCACTCGTTGCAAATGTTTGAGATACGCACCGTGACCTGTTAAGGGGGGCACGCCACCTTGAGTAGGGACAATGTCGTTCAGTTTGAGCCTGCTCCTAATGCTTAGGAATATGCTGTACACCCTCCTCGCAGTGCTTCCATTGCCCCAGTGAGGCTGCCACTCATCTAATTTCCAGGCTCATGATTGTCTTCCATGAGTAACGTTATCTCCCCGGTCTCTTACACGATCGTATTGTTCCTTCTCAAACCAAAATAACACAACGTACCACGATACTCATTGGAGATACCCCTAGGATCACCAGTAAACCGTCGACAGGTGTTGTGCAAAAGGCACCAGTGAGGCTCAGAAGTACGCTCCAAGGAGTTCACAGAAAGTATTCTTTTGTTTCTCTCCAGTCGAAGGTGATGCGTCGCACGCTGGCAGCGATATCCACAATGGCTTTGATGATAGCTTTGCAATATGAACACGGCACACAAGGGTAATTTATTGTCAGCAGCCCTAGCACATTCTATCTTGTACATAATTTGAACATTTTTCTGAGTAACACATTTATATATTCTACAAAGTTCCTTTTTTCAGTAGAAGAACTCCTAGCCTAGATACATTCAGTGCTGCGTTTCATAGGGACTCCAGCAAGACACAGGAAAGGATTTTTGGCAAGAGAAAGCCTTCCCTTCAGAAATTTGTACATATGTGATTTGATAGACAGTCAGTTTGTTGTCGGTGTACCAACGCTGCATCTGAGCAAGCACATCATTCGTCTTTTCCTCGAGTCTCTCCCTGGAATATGCAGACGCAACTACTACTATGTCATCCGCCTATGCAACAAAACCTTCATTAGTGTCTGTCCCGTCTAACATGTAATAGGGATCCAATACAAAGATCGCAGGACACTGGACCGTCTGCACAGCCTCGAAGACAGTAATCTTTTTAATTGCCTTTCTCCTGCCGACAAGTTCCTGGTCAACTTATGGTAAATGTCGGACATGTCCGAAAGAACATATACCATCGGTGACTAAGCAGCTCGTTAGAATGTTATTACAATGAAATGAACACCCTTAGCTGCTTACAGGCGTTGACATACGTCAACGGGGACAGATGAAAATGTGTGCCGCGACCGGGACTCGAACCCGGGATCTCCTGCTTACATGACAGACGCTCTATCCATCTGAGCCACCGAGGACACAGAGGATAGCGCGACTGCAGGGATTTATCTCTGGCACGCGTCCCGCGAAACCCACATTATCAACGTATTGTCAGATGGATAGAGCGTCTGCCATGTAAGCAGTAGATCCCGGGTTCGAGTCCCGGTCGGGGCACACATTTTCATCTGTCCACGTTGACGTATGTCAACGCCTGTAAGCAGCTAAGGGTGTTCATTTCATTGAAATTTCACTCTTGCTTTAGTCCTGGAACAGCTGTTAATTTAATATTTCATAGTCCTCATATTCTTTTCAGTGTTTGAACTGAATGGCGGAAAATCCCTTACTTTAGGTCTGTTTACTTTGCCGAAATATTTTTTTGCTTTCCTAATAACGAACTTCCTGTGGGCGCACTGGACTCGCCTTCGGGAGGACAACGATTCAATCCCGCGTCCGGCCATCCTGATTTAGGTTTTCCGTGATTTCCCTACATCGCTCTAGGCAAATGCCGGGATGGTTCCTTTGAAAGGGCACGGCCGACTTCCTTCCCCGTCCTTCCCTAATCCGATGAGACCGATGAGCCCGCTGTCTGGTCTTCTCCCCAAAACGACTCAACCAACCTGTGGGCCACATGGTCATCCACCTGAAAAGTGTGTGTGGGTGTTTTATATTATTTTATGCGAGTGCGTGTGATGCGGAAGTAGCACCGAGCGGTGTAGCGGATTTAGAGTCAATTTACAGTAGGAGAACGCACTACCGGTTACCACTGCACCAGTGGACAGATGAGTTAGGAGGGCGTCGCAGGGAACACAAATATTACGACGGCCTGTGGGACGTGAAATAAGAACCGCGGGACGTGAATAGACGCGTGCCGTGCCGCTAACGGCAGGGCAGCGGATCGGAGTTGCGCAAGCGGGCCGGGCAGGTTCCAGCCGCCGCCTGCCATCTGTCCCTGGAGCGGCGCACCGTGGACTCTTGAGCAACGGGGCCGCGGGGTGGTCGGTCGCCGAATATTACAGGCCGCGCGGCGAGACGTCCATAATTCCGACTTAATGAGATTACGGCAGGCGGCTGCTCAGAGAAGACGATTAGCCCGTGTGTCGAAACCTAACTGCCCCCACACGAACTCCTAAGTAGGCTGATCGAATGCTGGGACAAAATCGTGCGACCTCCATCGCTTGCGAACCCAATGTCGTCAGTTTCCTGTAATGCAAGCTCTGTCTCTCTGCGTGTGCAAAGTGAATTATGCTCCTGTGATGACTTCCTGGCATCCACCTGGTTTTGAGAATGTACATAGCTACGTCATATCAACAATGTAGCACGTGAAACTTCCTGGCAGTTTAAAACTTATGAAACGTCCCCTTAGAAAACTTAATGAATTACTGTGCTGATAAACCTCTTACATTATTTGATTTTCAAACAGCTGAGCAGAACTGAACCTACTCAGACATTTCGCTCTTTACCTATTCTGATCAACACTACACTGACACGCAATATTTTTAGCGCAACGCAATCTGACTTTCAATAATCCCTACAAAAGAATGGCCCTGACTAACATTAACCTATACCTTTCACAAATCACTTACCTCACAAAAATCTTCGTTACTCGAACTACTGCAATACAGCGAGCGCCACTACTGCCAGCTAAATTAAATATTCTAACTACTGAAGGCAGTAACTACTGACAGGCATAGTTAGCAAATGAAAGATTTTGATAGAGAACAAACAATGTATTTACCTTAATAGTGTTCAAAAGTCGTAATATACACTCCTGGAAATGGAAAAAAGAACACATTGACACCGGTGTGTCAGACCCACCATACTTGCTCCGGACACTGCGAGAGGGCTGTACAAGCAATGATCACACGCACGGCACAGCAGACACACCAGGAACCGCGGTGTTGGCCGTCGAATGGCGCTAGCTGCGCAGCATTTGTGCACCGCCGCCGTCAGTGGCAGCCAGTTTGCCGTGGCATACGGAGCTCCATTGCTCAACACGTGGGGCGTGAGGTCTCCACAGTACATCGATGTTGTCGCCAGTGGTCGGCGGAAGGTGCACGTGCCCGTCGACCTGGGACCGGACCGCAGCGACGCACGGATGCACGCCAAGACCGTAGGGTCCTACGCAGTGCCGTAGGGGACCGCAGCGCCACTTCCCAGAAAATTAGGGACACTGTTGCTCCTGGGATATCGGCGAGGGCCATTCGCAACCGTCTCCATGAAGCTGGGCTACGGTCCCGCACACCGTTAGGCCGTCTTCCGCTCACGCCCCAACATCGTGCAGCCCGCCTCCAGTGGTGTCGCGACAGGCGTGAATGGAGGGACGAATGGAGACGTGTCGTCTTCAGCGATGAGAGTCGCTTCTGCCTTGGTGCCAATGATGGTCGTATGCGTGTTTGGCGCCGTGCAGGTGAGCGCCACAATCAGGACTGCATACGACCGAGGCACACAGGGCCAACACCCGGCATCATGGTGTGGGGAGCGATCTCCTACACTGGCCGTACACCACTGGTGATCGTCGAGGGGACACTGAATAGTGCACGGTACATCCAAACCGTCATCGAACCCATCGTTATACCATTCCTAGACCGGCAAGGGAACTTGCTGTTCCAACAGGACAATGCACGTCCGCATGTATCCCGTGTCACCCAACGTGCTCTAGAAGGTGTAAGTCAACTACCCTGGCCAGCAAGATCTCCGGATCTGTCCCCCATTGAGCATGTTTGGGACTGGATGAAGCGTCGTCTCACGCGGTCTGCACGTCCAGCACGAACGCTGGTCCAACTGAGGCGCCAGGTGGAAATGGCATGGCAAGCCGTTCCACAGGACTACATCCAGCATCTCTACGATCGTCTCCATGGGAGAATAGCAGCCTGCATTGCTGCGAAAGGTGGATATACACTGTACTAGTGCCGACATTGTGCATGCTCTGTTGCCTGTGTCTATGTGCCTGTGGTTCTGTCAGTGTGATCATGTGATGTATCTGACCCCAGGAATGTGTCAATAAAGTTTCCCCTTCCTGGGACAATGAATTTCCAGGAGTGTATATAGCACTTCATGACATCCAGTCTTACAAATTTACTGTCTCTCATGGACACACGTCCAGATCATCCGCTCTCAAAACTCCGCCATTTCTCTCCCCACATCCACCACTGCTGGCGGCTCACTTCCAACTGTGCAATGCTACGCGCTGTTAACATCCAACCGCCCAACACTACAATGGTGAACATTCCAACAATGCCAACTAGCCACAGACTGCACACAGCACAGCCAGTGATTTTCATACAGAGCGCTGCATGGCGTTACCAACATAAAAACCTAAACAGCCTACTTACAAACTGTGTACTGGGCCGAGACTCGAACTCGGGACCTTTGCCTTTCGCGGGCAAGTACTCTACCAACTGAGCTACCCAAGCACGGTGCATCTCCTCACAGCTTTACTTCTGACTGTATCTCGCCTCCCACATTCCAGAAGCTCTTCTGCGAAACTTGCAAAACTAGCACTCCTGGAAGAAAGGTTATGACGGAGACACGGTTTTTCCACACACTGGGGGACGTTTCCAGAAAGATATTTTCACTCTACAGCGGAGTTTGCACTGCTATGAAACTTCGTAGGCAGCTCAGTTGATAGAGCACTTGAACGCGAAAGGCAAAGGTCCCGAGTTCGAGTCTCGACCCGGCACACAGCTTTAATCTGCCAGGAACTTTCACATCAGTGCACACTCTGCTGCAGGGTGAAAATTTCATTCTGGACTGTGAACAGAAATCACTAATCAGGGTAGAATGCGTCAAATTTTTGGATGTGCATTCAATGAAAACCTGATATGTAAGAAGCTTCTCAAAAAATTAAGTTCAGCTACTTTTACCCTGCGTTTTTTGCTTGTCTGTTAACGCAGTGGTACACCAGTTCCCGTCAGATCACCGAAGTTGAGCGCTCTCGGGCTTGGCTACCATTTGGATTTGTCACCGTCTGGATATGCCAAGTGATGCTGATGAGTGAGGGCCACTCAGCCCATCTGGGGCCAATTTAGGAGCTACTTGGTTGGAAAGTAGCGACACCGGTGAAGAAAACTCACAACAAGCGATAGGGCGGTGTGCTGACCACATGCCTCTCCATACCGCGTCCATTGATGCCACTGGGCTGAGGATGACACGGCAGCCGGTGGGCACCGTTGCGTTTTCAAGGCCTTTGGGACGACGTTTATTTTATATTGCTTGTCTCAGAAACAAACGACTGAACCTCCTAACTTCATCTCCAGGTTTCAATTCAATAATATCTTATCGAATATTTCTACCTTAGTAACTCATGACTTACAAAGAAAATACCCACTGCACAAAAGCGAACAGTAAGAATAATACGTGGTGACTGTCATCTTGTAGGTATGTCTTCAAAATGGTTCAAATGGCTCTGAGCACTGTGGGACTTAACAGCTATGGTCATCAGTCCCCTAGAACTTAGAACTACTTAAACCTAACGAACCTAAGGACAGCACACAACACCCAGCCATCACTAGACAGTCTCTTCAAGGAGTTTGGCATTTTAACAGTACATTCACAACAAAGAGGGTTCCCCACTTAGCTCTGCCACTTGACATACTTCCGAAACGAAGCATAACGCGAAAAATTCAATCTATGTCACGGGCTTTCACAATGAGCAGGGATGCATAATCCATAACTCTAAACGAACATTACTTTCAACACATAGTGAAGTTTGTTTTAAACGGTACACTTGTTTTTTTTTCTACAGAAATGGAAATTGAAGTTAATCTGTGATAGCAGGCGTGTTTTCACCGTTCCAAGTCCCATACTTTCTGAAATGCATAGACTTCAAACAATGGCGACGGCGCCACTGATTCTGTCGTAACGCGCGGAGGAAGGGTTGCATACACCAGGCTTCAGGACAATGCAGGCAACCCGCACTGCGGCATCACAGCATTACGGCAGAAACTGTGGTATCGTGTCCATTATTTGAAGTGTAAGTATAAGGTTTAGAGCACTGAAACCAAGTGTGCCGTCACCAGGCTTAGAGCACTGAAACCAAGTCTGCCATCAACAATTGTACCTCTAGTTTCCGTTTCGGTAGATAAAAATACGTGTAATCTTTAAGAAAACGTAACTTTGTTTTGAAATTGATGATTGTTTACTTCTAGGGATTGTGCATTCCTACCGATTGTGTGAGCCCCCGACATAGTTTCATCCCTGGCCAATCGTATTTTTTACATTTTGTTTCATTTCGGAAATACACTAAGTGCTCAAAAGTATCCGGGCACCTTTCTGAAAATGACTTACAAGTTCGTGGCACCTTCCATCGGTGATGCTGGAATTAAACGTGGTGTTGGCCGACCCTTAGACTTGATGACAGCTTCAACTCTCTCAGGCACACGTTCAATCAGGTGCTGGAAAGTTTCTTGGAGGATGGCAACCCATCCTTCACGGAGTGCTGCATTGAGGAGAAGCATCGATGACGCTCGGTGAGACCTGGCACGAAGTTGGCGTTCCAAAACAACCCAAAGGATTCAGGTCGGGACTCTGTGCAGGCTGGTCCACTACAGGTATGTTATTGTCGTGGAAACACTCCGCCACAGGCCGTGCATTATGAACAAAGACTCGATCGGGTTGAAAGATGCAATCGCCAACCCCGAATTGCTCTTCAACAGAGAGAGGCAAGAAGGTGCTTAAAACATCAATGTAGGCCTGTGCTGAGATAGTGCCACGCAAAACAACAAGGGGTGCGAGCCCCCTCCATGAAAAGCACGACCACACCATAACACCACCGCCTCCGAATTTTAATGTTGGCACTACACGCGCTGGCAGATGACGTTCACCGGGCATTCGTCACACCCACACCCTGCCATCAGATCGCCACGTTGTGTACCGTGATTCGTCACTCCACACAACGTTTTTCCACAGTTCAATCGCCTAATTTTTACGCTCCTTACACCAAGCAAGGCGTCGTTTGGCATTTACCGGCGTGATGTGTGGCTTATGAGCAGCTGATCGACCATGAAATCCAAGTTTTCTCACCTCCCGCCTAACTGTGATCGTACTTGCAGTGGATCCTAATGTAGTTTGTAAATTCTGTGTGACGGCCTATTACACACTACGACCCACTTCAACTAGGCGGTCTCTGTCAATCAGCAGACGGGGTCGGTCTATACTTTTGTGCTGTTCGTGTCCCTTCACGTTTCCACTTCACTATCACATCAGAAACAGTGGACCTGAGCACGCTTGAAGTCCGTGTGTTCCGCGGAGCGCCCCATTCTGCTCTCTCACTATATCTAATGACTACTGAGGTCGCTGATATGGAGTATCTAGCAGTAGGTGGGATCACAATGCACCTAATACGAAAAACGTATGGTTTTGGGGGTGCTCGGATACTTTTGATCACATAGTGTATGCGAGGGGCCAAAGTTATGTGGGACACCCTGTATATATTTGCTAATTACATTTGTCATAAATAATTCATCACAGATTGAGACAGATAATGACATCCACGTCTAATACAACAGAAGAAAAAGTGACCTTTTGTATTCCTTATTAGGACTATCGTTTGCTCAGGAAGGAGTTCAATATATACCAACAGAAGTCATCGATCATTTGCCCAGTAACATAAAATGTATAATAGGCAGCTAAGCAAGTTTTAAATGTAACCTAAGATCATTTCTTATGCACAAATACTTGTATTCTATAAAAGAAATTTTAGTGAAAAATTAGTATCTTGTAAAGAAACTTTATTGTGAAGTGTAGTTGAGTGAGTTGTTTTCAAAATTCGTATGCTCAGTGGTGTTAAAACTAATCATATACACTTATCTTGTAACCCCTCTCGTTCCACATCATTTCTATAAAAATCTTTCAAATAATCTATGAAACAGTGAATCAACTAAGTGCCGATTGTAGGACAGCGTTGCGTGGCTCGGCTTAGTAACGTAACTGTCACCCTAGAACTTTAAATTTTGGGGCATCAGAGACCAGTGGATTCCAGGACTTATTTTTCTTCGACTTGACTCTGACTTCATGTTAAGAGAGGTTCAAAACGATGAAACGTTAGTCTGTCATCTACCCGGAGGACGCCCTCAATACCACGAATAGTCGTGGTCCTACTCTACTTGGTCTAATCTTGTCTTCCACCAGCCCTTGAAATGGCTTACCCAGCAATTACAAGAGTAACTACAGTTTGACGTTGACTCCAAATCACGATGCCGTCTTGCCTTTTTTCACATTAGGCTATATGTGACAGAAAAAAAGATCTTCGGGCTTACCGTTGTTCCAACCGCATCCGTACTTGGGTATTGAGCCTTTTCCTCTTACCTCTATTCTCCCTTTCAGTCCGTCCTTGCTCCTTCAGCGGCGTAGGCTCTATGACATTGTTTTGCCTTCATTGGCGTTATCTGCATTGCAATGCCATCCGTCAAATCTTCCAGTTATTTTGTCATTTTAAAATAAGTTAAAGTAAAATTTCTTCATTAAAGCCTGAAAATTCTTAGGGACTCCAATGTCTCCTTGACATGATAATAAAATGAATGTTCCGGAATTAATAAAAAATCACTCGAAGATATATCTTGCAGTCCTTCTTGTAATTAAAAATGGAAATAAAAGATTATTTTTGAAAATTAAAGTTTATGAAGTACCGTATCACCGAGGTTCACTGTGTGTCACATATAACGGGCTTAGTGAATTCACCGACTGAGGGAACATTCTAGTCACCCGTACCTGCTAAGCAATATTAGTGGTTAGATCAAAAATTACGTTGATACAGCATCGCTTCTGGGATCAACCTGAATTCCGCCATTAACGACTGCACAGGGTTTGGCTGTCTGTCTCAGATGGTCCAAGAGATTGAGGAAAGCAGCAGAAAACAGTGCTCTAATTTGTTCCATGTTCTTTGACGAATGGAAGACTTATGAAGTAGATTCGCAATGTCGAACAGATTACGACCTTAACGGAAAACTGAACTACAGCTTGACCTAATAAAAAAGTTATTATGGAAGTAGCATTTGAGGTGGCCTAGCAATGTTCTCTAGGACCATTTCTGTGTGCGGTACATTCAGGTAACCAAGTGGATCAGTCGGAACTTCCATATCGTTGTTCGTAGTTCATGATGTTTGTAATACGCCAGAAAATTATAAATGCAGTTGATAGATTTGTGCCCTCGACAGAAGCAGATATGACGTATCACGCATAAAAAGTCAGAAAGAAACATTCTCGATCATCTATTGCGTTAATGCAAACAGCCGTAAACCGTAACTAAAAATCATCTGGGGGTATTTCAAGGGATCATCATTTACAATGCCACACTTTCGAGTGTAACACACTCACTCACTCACTCACTCACACACACACACACACACACACACACACACACACACACACACACACACACACACAAATACAATATGTTCAGCTCTACAGTAACAACAGGAAATTCATCTGAAATGTCTTATAAGCTCACGAGCAAGAGTTTCTCCTTCGATGTAAACGAAACACAAAAGGAAGAGCGAGGTAGCTGAGGTGACGCTGCCGCACAGAGATGTAAAGAGTACTGCCTAAGGCACAGGGGCAGGTAGTAAGTCCATTCTGTGAGCATGGCCATAATTTTAGCTCTTCTCTTTATTGGATGCTGACAGACACATATATGCGAGTGGACGATGCTTACACATATAAAAGGAACTTATATTCGTAGCATGTAATAATTATACAGGGTGATACAAAAAGTACTTTACAACTTTGGAATGGTATAGAAATTTGTAGAGATAACTTACAGAATTGGTAGATGCGTCATTTCGTACCAAACAACTTCCAGTGTCACATAAAAGTGTGAAGTGTAACTATGGTGTAATGTGACTACCATTTGTGATGCATCAAACATCCCACCAGTAATCATTTTCTTCCCACACTCGTTGCAGCAAGTCGGGCGTAACTTGTGCAGCGGCAACGTATATTCGATTTTTAAAGTCAACTGAGTTGTTTGGTAGGTGAGGAACGCACAAGCGGCCTTTAATGGAACGTCAGAAAAAGAAATCCAGTGGCGCCAAGTCTGGGAAGCGAGCTGGCCGCGCAACTGGTCCTTATATGTCAGTCCACCAACCTGGGGACGGGATTATCGAGGAAATCTTCAACTTCTGTGAGGAGAAGAGATAGCGCACCCTTTTGCTGGTACTAAACAATCCCATCTCGGTCATCGTTATCGATCTCTGGAATTAAAATGTTTTCAAGCATATCCGGATACACAACAGCAGTGACATTATTCTCCTTGAAGAAGGAAGGACCGTACACTTTCAATTTTCCAAGGGCGCAAAACATATTAGATTTGGGACTATCACGAACGTAAATCCAACTTGAGATTGAGTGAGGCATCAACTGATTCTGTAAGTCACATCAATAAATTTCTGTAACATTCCAAAGTTGCAAAGTATTTTTTGACTCACCCTGTATAACCTTGTGAAATGAAAGGAACGTAGAACAGAAAGGGGATTAAGGTTGGAAGAAACTTATCACAATGTTCTTTTAGAGTGTAGAACGGTCATAGACTCCCACTCGTAGCAACAGAAAAATTTGACATGTCCACCAAATTAAGATCAGTTTCACAATAAAACAGTTTGGAAAAAAATCGATTGAATCATAGTTGGTACAAACCGTGTGAGATCATTAATTATTTTTTGTTTCGGGGTGGCAGTGCATAGCGGCATTTCTATTTCACTATTCGTAATTTCTTTGAAGAAAATTTAAGGTTAACATTATGGGAACGGAGTGAAGGCAGCAATTTAATAATAATGATGCCCAGACCGTTTAACGATTTCTTAAACTTATTAATGATTTATTTCATGTAACACGTTTTGGGTACTGCCACTTTCCAAGGTTGTTATTAAGGACAAAATTTTTATAGGAAAGACGTTTGCTATGCGCACGTTACCAGCTAACGGACATAATTAAGGCAGTGTAAGTGGCAGTCAATGCTCCAATAGTGTACACACATGCCAGATGACGAAGTTCGACAATTTGCAGTTTGCTTTGCAAAACCTCTGCAAACACAAACCAATGAATGAGTTTGCTTTTATTGTAAATTAGCAGTTGTAATGAGTTTCTACAACTTGACATACATCAGGGTATATAGTTCAATGATAAACATCATACTAAAGTTATAAAGTAGTGATAAACTACTGATTTCAATGTTATTACGCCGAAATACTTAGCCACCATCAGTGAGTGGACCGTCTAAGGTCGTCCATGCAGCACGCTTACATCCTATCCACGATTGCATAGAGACCTTAATGAAAGCATTTTTATGTATCGTATATCTGTAACACTAAAAAGAAGTATAAAACAAAACTCATGTTTCGACAACTTTGCAGTTGTTCTCTTCAGGCAGCTGCCCGGTCCATCAAACAATTTTAACATCTCAGTGGAAATTAGAACAGCTCGTATTGGTCTAAGAGATACTAAAATTTCGTCTCTGATTGAAAACAGAATTCTAATCTGGAAATCCAGATTACACGTCACGAAGGTAGAAATGGTACACTGGAAAGCCTCACAGATTCCTGCTCTTCTTGAGGATCATGCTCCGAAGATAAACTGGATACGTTGTTCACTGTGGTGAATGCACTGACTTTTAGTCAATAAGTCTGCTTGTCTTTGGGATGTTTAAAGACTGAAAATGGTGTTTCTCGTAGGCTACCATGAGTCAAACACAATCGTCATCATGCTGTAACCCTAATAGTTTTCCTCTTGGAGCGTCCACAAGATGGCTTGTATGATACATTCAGTAGCATTTCCGTTGCCAGAAATCGGTTGCAGAACAAGGAAGCCAAGAATGTCACGGCAGTGGATCATCGCGTCCAATGTGGGAGTTTTCCCATCTCGTAAGACTGAATGTGGAGTGTGCAAACGATTGCTGACTAGCGGAACATGGAACAGACGGTTCACCGAAGGCAGCAGTCGGAACTACCTGCGATTGACTCGCATCTAACTATGACGATGTAGTCTTGTCCAGCCATGTCCTCGATCAGCGTTTATGTCTTCTGCTGGTGTTTCTGGAGTGAAAGAATTTCTTAACACTGTAAACTTATTTCTATTTCATTGTAATGATAATAAGTTTTTTCCGGTTTTCTTTAATTATTGAGTGTAAATATTGCAATCTACATCTACATCTACACCTCAAAAGCCATCTTATGGTGTGTGGCTGTCACTCCCCGCCCCCCCTCCCGCTCTTCCGAAATGTAGGAAGAAGGCCTTCTCTGGTGTCTTTGCTACTTTTGCTGTAACTTGAGCTCCAGGTAAATGTGTAGTTTTAGCACGTCTCTTTCGACAAAATGGATTTTTGTTACATTCGATTTTACCATCTCCGCCCCAAAATAATGAGTCATTTCCCACAGTCACCATTACATCAGCAGAAGTAGCAGAAATTTTTGAATCTGTATCGTGTTCAGTTTCTTCAACACCGTCACCTTCAAAATCACAGCGTCCTCCCACACGTTCGTCATTAACTTCGCGAAATAATTCCGCAATAATTTCATCAACATTCATTATTTTAGTCATCCAGTGTCAGGGAAAAAGAACAGTCTTGTCATCTTCCCTTCGACTAAGACAAGATATATGATATGAAAACGAAACTTGTAACCTCCTCCTCACTTATCGACCTTAATGACAGTGAAAAATTAAACCGCTTGTACCTAATGGAAATTTGGGAAAAGCAATCGTCACTGAAGTTAATCTGTCGGTAAAGAGGGCGGAAAGGGTTACATCTAAATGAAAGGAAAAATGCAAATGAAACTGGTGGAAATTAATTTTGAAAAGGGGTAAAATTAAAAAGAAAGTAAATGTGCGGCCATTACGTTAACAATTAACTAGCGGTAATTAGATATTTGAGATTTGGGGAAAATTACGGTCGCCAGTCCTATGGACAGTTACTATAGTAACTGAAAAAGAAAGGTTATTGCACATATAATCAGCACTAGAAGCGTGGCAACAGAAGGTTGACACGTGTAGTGTGAAAACTGAAAGTTTGTCAGAAGTAATAAATTTCGCTACACTCTGACTTAATTTATCAAAAGAATTAATAAAACCGGAAAACTGAAAATTAATTTAGTGACTGAAATTAATAGTGAGCTTTGTTTCTGAAGCACATCGAAATTCAGTAAAATTCGGTTAGTCTTGGGCTACCTCAACAATCATTTCAAAAGCTACTTGAATCTACGCAATTTAGAAATAAGAGATTTAACTTTGAACTTGAATTAAATGATTCTGAACAATTAACAATAGTAAAATTTAGTACGTACCAAGCTGAGCTGCAGGCACAGGTAAGCTAAAATACGGTAGCAAAACTCACACTCTTAATTTGTGCTTGTGTAATCTAAATATTGTAGCCAGCTATGAATAGCTTAACTGAACTTTGAAATTAAAGCAGTGAAATCGAATGATATTACTTTAATGCTGGCGTTTGAATTTCAACGACACTCGGGTTCATTCCGGAAAAGGAAGGGACCCTGCTTGGCAATGCAATTGGGACAATGAGCAACAAAGGTTCATTCTACGTTGCTGTAATTTAGTGATAAAAATTTAACAGTTTGAAAAGCTGGGGTCTGCCATACAGTTCTAAAACTTTACGTGCTTCCAGTCTTCCTTGTTGGTTGATTGAAGGTTTGAAGTCGTCGATCGAGGAGGTGGCGACAGTCACTCATTGTCGGCCGTCGCTGTTGCAGAAGCTGGATGTCGGCGCGCTTTCTTCTCGACACGGTCTCCAGCCGAATCGGGCTCTTTATGTGTGCCAGCTAACGCACCCGTCCGCGACACCATGTCAGAAAATAACATAGGAAGTTGAGCGCAATTACACGCTGCCAAACCCCGAAAGCGCGGCAACTCGCGGGAGCGTCACACAACACACCTGCTCCACTGCCCTCCTCCAGCCAGACTCCCCTCTGCTTGCGCTCCGCGCGGCAGAGTTAACACTCTCAAAGATCGTAAACACTTTGGTTCTCCACACGACCTATCGATGTAATGGTTCGATAGCATAGTTTTCCCTAGGCAAGACCCAGCGTAAAAATACAAATAATATTTACAAAACAAACCAATTATACATCGACATATATATATATATATATATATATATATATATATATATATATAGTAAAACAATTACAATATATAAAGACACAGAAATGTCATATCTTCAGGTAACAAAATAAGGAAAAAATTCTTAGTACATTAGATGGAAATAGGAGGATGCGCATTTCCGGCGTTACAAACTGGTAAGTATGAGGGTCGTTCAGTAACTAATGCCCCAATTTTTTTTAAAAAGCCATTAATATACATAGACAAAGGTCCTTGTTGATGCTTCACATCTGATGTTTTTTCTGTGCACCGGTGAAGTTTCGAACCTTTCTGGCAGATGGCAGAGCCGTAGTACAGCGTCAAAATGGCGTCTACATACGACTCACGTTACAAGCAGCGTGCTGTTATTGAATTCTTGTGTGCAGGAAAAGAAACCGTGGTGAACATCCATAAACGTTTGTTTGCAGTGTTTTGCGATGCTGCAGTTGATGGAAGTACAGTTGGGCGATGGGTAAAGAAAGTTACAGCCTCAGGAAATGCAGAGTCAGAGCTCTATGATCAGCCACGCTCGGTACGTTCTGTCACAGCCACTCCTCCAGACATGCTGAATCGTGCGGATGTCATTATTCGTGCCGACCGTCACATCACAACTCGACAATTGGCTCTAGAGTTGTCCGTCAGCATTGGAAGTGCGTCTACAATGATCGAGACTCTCAGATATTCAAAGAGGTGCTCACGATGAGTTCCACGAATGCTCACAGCGGACCACTACATTCAAAGAAGGGCCATTTCATCTCAATTGTTGGAGCGTTTTGAGACCGACGGAGAGGCGTTTCTGTCACGGCTCGTTACGGGAGATTAATGCTGGGTGCACCGTTTTGCGCCGGATACAAAAAGATAGTACATGGAGTGGCATCACCCACATTCACCACAAAAGACAAATTTCAAGACAACCCCTCTGCTGGAAATGGTGACAGTATTCTGGGATTGTGATGGCGTCATTCTCGTGGATGCGATGCCAAGAGGGTTAGCTATCGGTTTAGATCCATACATGAAGGCTCTGAATAAACTAGAGAATCGTTTCCCACGTGTTCGACCGGACAAGAATCCAGCAGAAATCTTGCTCCAACACGATAATGCATGGCCACACACAAGTCTGAGAATCCGGAACACCCAAATTGGGTTGGGCATCATTGTCTCATCCACCCTTCAGTCCAGACCTGGCACCCTCTTTGGGCCCCTAAAAGATTCTCTACGGGGAACACACTTTGAAGATGACGAGAGTATTAGTCATGCAGTAAAAACATGGCTACTCCTTCGGGACAAGAGCTTTCACCAGCAGGGAATACATGCTCTTCCACAACTTTGGCGTACAGCCATAGAATGTGATGGAGACTACGTAGAAAAATAGGACACCGACAAGACATGTTGGTGTGTATTGTCAGCAAATTCTGGCTCTTGACAACAAATGTGTTCTGAGAAAATAAATGTGGGGCATTTTTTATCGAACGACCCTCGTATTTTGGTTTACATAAGCAGAAAAGAAGAAATGCACTAATTCTAACTCCTGTAGCCGCTATGTTGCACTGCCGAAATTTCGTATTCGTGGTGGTTCGCAGGTGGAAAAAACGGCAGAACGCAAACGCAAACACTCGCGTCAGGTCAGACCGACGATAACGCCAGAACGCCAATAGCCGCACCAGGTCAAACACCCAGCAAACGGCAGTTTAGCGCGAAATATGACTCCAAATGCACTATCCCGAACAGTTCAACAATAAAGGAATATACATGCCACTGGGAGTTTTAAAAATCTACATCTACATACATACTCCGCAAAAAGCCATACGGTGCGTGGCAGAGGGTACCTCGTACCACAACTAGCATCGTCTCTCCCTGTTCCACTCCCAAACAGAACGAGGGAAAAATGACTGCCTATATACCTCTGCACGAGCCCTAAACTCTCTTATCTTATCTTTGTGGTCTTTCCGCGAAATATAAGTTAGCGGCAGTAAAATTGTACTGCAGTCAGCCTCAAATGCTGGTTCTGTAAATTTCCTCAGTAGCGATTCACGAAAAGAACGCCTCCTTTCCTCTAGAGACTCCCACCCGTGTTCGTGAAGCATTTCCGTAACACTCAGGTGACGACCAAACCTACCAGTAACAAATCTAGCACCCCGTCTCTTAATTGCTTGTATGTCCTCCCTCAATCCGACCTGATAGGGATCCCAAACGTTCGAGCAGTACTCAAGAATAGATCGTGTTTTATAAGCGGTCTCCTTTACAGATGAACCACATCTTCCCAAAATTCTGCCAATGAACCGAAGACGACTATCCGCCTTCCTCACAACTGCCATTACATGCTTGTCCCACTTCATATCGCTCTGCAGTGTTACGCCCAAGTATTTAACCGACGTGACTGTGTCAAGCGCTACACTACTAATGGAGTATTCAATCATTACAGGATTATTTTTCCTATTCATCTGCATTAATTTACATTCATCTATTTTTAGAGTTAGCTGACATTCTTTACACCAACCACAAATCCTGTCCAAATCATCGTGTACCAAAAAAATGGTTCAAGAGACCAAGAGATGAATACACTAAGCAGATTCAGAAGGATGTAGGTTGCAGTAGGTACTGGGAGATGAAGGAGCTTGCACAGGATAGAGTAGCATGGAGAGCTGCATCAAACCAGTCTCAGGACTGAAGACCACAACAACAACAGCCTCACAGACACCAAATACATCACAAATGGTTCAAATGGCTCTAAGCACTATGGGACTTAACATCTGAAGTCATCAGTGCCCTAGAACTTTGAACTACTTAAACCTAACTAACCTAAGGACATCACACACATCCATGCCCGAGGCAGGATTCGAACCTGCGACCGTAGCAGTCGCGGGGTTCCAGACTGAAGCGCCTAGAACCGCACGGCCACCGCATCTTGTATCCTCCTACAGTCAAAAATGTTACGTGCTATACGAATTAGGCAAAACAAAAATTTCTCGGTTCATGTTGACGCGACGCGACTAAGGGTTAATGCGTTGTGAGTGTGTTGGAGGAGGCTGGAAACTGTAGCCCCGCGGGGGCGGCAGTGAAGGGAAAGCCGGAGGTGGGGGCGAGGTCGACGACTCGGGATGTGACGGATCTGCCACAAACGGGTTCCGCGGCACTCCGCGCCGCGGCCAGCTCGGGGCGTTCCCCGGCAGCGACGCGGGCCAAGCGGCTGTTCCCACGCACGGGCGGCCGGCATTCCGGCCCCCGGTCCTGCCCGTGTCCCGTGCGCTCTCACTCTGTCTGACAGCACGACGCTGGAATGTTCGACAGCGTCCTGCCGGTTCCCGCCTCACTAAGGCGCTCCGCTGAAACCCTGTCCGATCAGCATCGTTGAAATAAGGTTTCATTGTTATTTCGTCCGTTTTCGTATAGCGTTCTGTGTAAGAGCTGCTAAGGGACAGAGACATTGGTGGACCGGAATACTCACAGGCAATGTGGACGACGTGAAAGACTGTAGACATGTAACATAGGGGGAGTGATATGTAACATAGGGGGAGTGGTACTACAACAGCCCCCCCCCCCCCCCCCGCTTCCCGGGATTTGCGAAATTACAAGTTAACAATGACCGTGAAATATGAATTTTGACTCGTGTCGGGATAAGGCACCCGAATCCGAACTAAATAATGATTATTCCGCGGGAAACAGGAGACGTTATAACTTGATAGTTATTGAATCAGTAATTTCATTCAATAACCTATATCATTGACGTCGATTTACAGTAGGGTTTTGGAGCATACACTGTATTCAAACATTATGAATCACCTCGAAGGGAACGATCTTTTGATACGTAATCAGCATGGTTTCAGAAAACATCGTTCTTGTGCAACGCAGCTAGCTCTTTATTCGCACGAAGTAATGGCTGCTATCGACAGCGGATCTCAAGTTGATTCCGTATTTCTAGATTTCCGGAAAGCGACTTCGAATCAAGCTGCGGGCCTATGGGGTATCGTCTCAGTTGTGCGACGGGATTCGTGATTTCCTGTCAGGAAGGTCGCAGTTCGTAGTAATAGACGCCAAATCATCGAGTAAAACCGAAGTGATATCGGGTGTTCCTCAGGGAAGCGTCCTGGGACCTCTGCTGTTCCTGATCTATATAAATGACCTGGGTGACAATCTGAGCAGTTCTCTTAGGTTGTTCGCAGATGATGCTGTAATTTACCTTCTAGTAAGGTCATCCGAAGACCAGTATGAGTTGGAAAGCGATTTAGAAAAGATTGCTGTATGGTGTGGCAGGTGGCAGTTGGCGCTAAATAACGAAAAGTGTGAGGTGATCCAAATGAGTTCCAAAAGAAATCCGTTGGAATTCAATTACTCGATAAATAGTACATTTCTCAGGGCTGTCAATTCAACTAAGTACCTGGGTGTAAAAATTACGAACAACTTCAGTTGGAAAGACCACATAGACAATATTGTGGGGAAGGCGAGCCAAAGGTTGCGTTTCATTGGCAGGACACTTAGAAGATGCAACAAGTCCACTAAAGAGACACACTAGACTCGTTCGTCCTCTGTTAGAATATTGCTGCGCGGTGTAGGATCCTTACCAGGTGAGATTGAAGGAGGACATCGAAAGGGTGCAAAAAAGGGCAGTTCGTTTTGTATTATCACGTAATAGGGGAGAGAGTGTGGCAGATATGATACACGAGTTGGGATGGAAGTCATTAAAGCAAAGACGTTTTTCGTCGCGGCGAGATCTATTTACGAAATTTCAGTCACCAACTTTCTCTTCCGGATGCGAAAATATTTTGTTGAGCCCAACCTACATAGGTAGGAATAATCATCAAAATAAAATAAGAGAAATCAGAGCTCGAACAGAAAGGTTTACCCGCGCGCTGTTCTGGAGTGGAAAGGTAGGGAGATAGTATGATTGTGGTTCGATGAACCCTCTGCCAAGCACTTAAATGTGAATTGCAGAGTAATCATGTAGATGTAGATGTAGATGAACGATCGGGAAATGAAATAATGGAAACAATTCGGGAATAAATTTTGCCAGTCGAAATTTTGCCGAAATGATTAAGTTGTAAAAGCAATTAAAAAATCGGTCGCCAGCTCAACTGATGAGCGATAGTACTGTTAAGTACGCGAATAACTGCGTCAAAAATAAAGTTTTCCTGTTTGTAGCGCAGCCGGTGGAACGGGAACTTTTGCGTAAGTGCTGTGTCAGGCTCAGTAGTCATATAAAATAATGTCATAACAATCTAACTACACTTAAACATTAATGGTTAACTTTAAATAAGTATTTTGATAATTATTTTGTTCATAATTTGTCGGATAAGTGCAATGCTGACAACACATAATTATCTATCGAGATTTTGAATAATGGACTGTAATTCTGTCTTTAAAATTACGTACTTTGCACAGTTTAATCTACTCATAAGGAAATATATTGCCAATAATTGATTAACTATTTTTTGAATGATAATAATTCATTAATTGGGCGATTGTCAGGTGGAATAAACTTTATAGTTTCATCAAATATTCTTCAACTAACATCAGCTGAATGTGCATTGAAGTAAATCTTAATAATCAAATTTATTACTTCAGTCTATTATTAAGTTACTACGGTTGGCGTAAGCTTATTAAGTGCAGCAATTAACTGCGATAACCGATCGTCCAAAACAGTCTGAAATTTACTCTTCACCGTCTATGCAAATAATTTGATAGCCGGCCGGAGTGGCCGTGCGGTTCTAGGCGCTACAGTCTGGAGCCGAGCGACCGCTACGGTCGCAGGTTCGAATCCTGCCTCGGGCATGGATGTGTGTGATGTCCTTAGGTCAGTTAGGTTTAATTAGTTCTAAGTTCTAGGCGACTAATGACCTCAGAAGTTAAGTCGCATAGTGCTCAGAGCCATTTGAACCATTTTTTAATTTGATAATTAGCATATTTTCTCTTGATAATGACGTGACACACTCGGTTCAATAAGGTAAGGATCGGAAGGAACCTACTTGGTGCTATTGTCGGGTGGAATGTAACTGCAGCACTTCCATTATAAAGTGTTTGTTATTAATTGTTCAACTTCAGAGAAAAGCACAGTCATTGGCAAGCCTTCTACAATTTTATCCTATGAAAATTACGTAGATCTTACTTCTCTCGTTGTCGGTGGATCGACGGAAGTCCACGGCGGCGACATAATGTGGCAGCGGGCTTTTACTGTTGCGACTTGGGCCCACAGTGCGCTTCACATTTAAGCCCTCGTTTCTTCAGCACTGTGCCCATTAATCCCTAATAACTTGCCCGGCCATGCTTCCAGATATGCCGACCATTACTTTCCCGTCGTACTTAGATCCACACACTAGCCGTTAGATGTAACACAGCTAGGACTAGCAGCACTCGACTGTACGTCTTACTCCTAGCACGCCGTCACTGCTACTACTGCCCGCTGGCGCGCTCCCGCGCCCAGTGGCACGACAAAACAATCTCTCTGACTTCAACCTTAACTAAATATGCCCTGACTTGCCAGTGTTAAATATTACATAATTTAAACATAGTATTTTCCATTTCCAGGAGTGTATGTCCTACACATCAGCGCTACACTGCGGACGAGCATTCTCCTCCATAAACAGAAACTCAGGGCCAACAGCAACCCCTAAACAGACGGATGTGATCCAGAATAACCTCCCTACAATAGCGTTAAGCTGTAAAGGTACATCGCGCAAAGATAGGCAGCGGATTCGGCCACTGCGCGTAATTCTTGCCCATACCATACCACTGCGGTTCATGAATAATCTCTAGTTGTGTGTACAACGTGTTTCCCTCTTTGTCCACAGAGGTGGCCAGAATTACTTGCCACAGTGAAGCAGGCTTCGTCCAGGAACATACACTAAAGCCCCAAAAAAATGGTACAGGCATGCCTATTCAAATACAGAGATACATAAACAGGCAGGAAACGGCGTTGCGGTCGGCAACCCGTATATAATACATGTTCAAATGGCTCTGAGCACTATGGAACTTAACAGCTGAGGTCATCAGTCCCCTAGAACTTAGAACTACTTACACCTAACTAACCTAAGGACATCACACACATCCATGCCCGAGGCAGGATTCGAACCTGCGACCGTAGCGGACGCGCGGTTCCAGACGGAAGCGCCTAGAACCGCTCGGCCACACCGGCCGGCAATACAACAAGTGCCTGGTGCAGTTCTTAGATTGATTACTGCTGCTATAGTGTCAGGTTATCAAAATTTAAAGTAGTTTCAACGTGCTGTTATAGTGTGCGCACGAGCGATGGGACACAGCATCTCCGAGGTAGCGATAACGTGGGGATTTTCCCGTGCGAGCATTTCACGAGTGTACCGTGCATATCAGGAATTCGGCAAAACATCAGATCTCCGAATGAGATTTTCACTCTGCAGCGGAGTGTACGCTGATATGAAACTTTCTGGCAGATTAAAACTGTGTGCCCGACCGAAACTCGAACTCGGGACCTTTGCCTTTCGCGGGCAAGTGCTCTACCATCTGAGCTACCGAAGCACGACTCACGCCCGGTACTCACAGCTTTACTTCTGCCAGTACCTCGTCTCCTACCTTCCAAACTTTACAGAAGAAAATCTCATTCTGGAAACATCCCCCAGGCTGTGGCTAAGCCATGTCTCCGCAATATCCTTTCTTTCAGGAGTGCTAGTTCTGCAAGGTTCGCAGGAGAGCTTCTGTAAAGTTTGGAAGGTAGGAGTCGAGGTACTGGCAGAAGTAAAGCTGTGAGTACCGGGCGTGAGTCGTGCTTCGGTAGCTCAGATGGTAGAGCACTTGCCCGCGAAAGGCAAAGGTCCCGAGTTCGAGTCTCGGTCGGGCACACAGTTTTAACCTGCCAGGAAGTTTCATCAGATCTCCGATATCGCCAGAAAAAGATCCTGCAAAAACGGGACCAATGACGACTAAAGAGAATCCTTCATCGTGACAGAAGTGCAACCCTTCCACGTATTGCTGCAGATTTCAATGCTGAAACATCAACAAGTATCAGCGTGCGAACCATTCAACGAAACATCATCGATATGGGTTTTCAGAGCCGAAGAACCACTCGCTTACCCTTGATGACCTCACGACACAAAGCTTTACGCCTCGTCTGGGTCCGTCAACACTGACATTGAACTGTTGATGACTGGAAACATGTTGCCCGGACGGACGAGTTTCGGTTCAAATTGTATCGAGCGGATGGACGTGTACGGTTATGAAGACAATCTCACGAATCCATCGACTCTGCATGTCGAGCTCGTGTGGGGGTGTGCGGCTGGAGCTATACGGGACCCCTGATACGTCTAGATACGTTTCTGACCGGTGGCAAGTACATAAGCATCCCGTCTGATCTCGTGCATCCATTCAGGTCCACTGTGCATTGCGACGGACTTGGGCAATTCCAGCAGGACAATGCGACATCCCACACGTCCATAATTGCTCTTAGTGGCTCTAGGAACACTCTTCTGAGTTTAAACACTTCCACTGGTCACCAAACTCCCCATACATAATCATTATTGAGGATATCTGGGATGGTTTGCAGCGTGCTGTTCAGATGAGTTCTCCACCCCATCGTACTCCTACGGATTTACGGACAGTGCTACAGGATTCCTGGTGTTAATTCCTTCCAGCACCACTTGAGACATAGTTGGGTCTATGCCACGTCGTGTTACGGCACTTCTGCATGCTCGCGGGGGCTCTACACGATATTAGGGAGGTGTTCGGTAGTTCTTTAGTGCAACGCTGGACCACTGTTGCTCATCCCAATCAAAATACTCCCTACACCAATGAACTCTTTCTCGACGTTGGCGACGTTGAAGGCAACCGAGCGTACAAACCATCCTGAGTCAAACGCCGCGAAATGGTTCAAGCGTGGACACATGTACCGGTAACGGTTCCAAGGGATCCATCGATCTGGCTAGGTGTGAGATGTCTGCCACTTTCCGCCAGCAGGGCTACGTATTGATCCTCCTTCGGTATGGTGGTCCGTATGGTGGTCCGTTTATGACCACCGGCATGCTTTCTCATATAATTTCCAACCTCAGCGGCCTTTTTTTGGTAGCGAGATAACCCTTTGGGCATACCATTTAATGTGGCTACATTAGTAACACATTGACGTGCTTCGGCCCGTCGAACTGCTAGTCCACGATCGTAAGCACTCTAATGATGTCTTGCAGACATGTTGTCGTACCTCACGGAATGTCGCATTTCACATCAACCTTTGCCAAACACCACACTACATCAACTTTTGAATGCGTACAGAGCCTTCGTGCACAAGCTTCGCCGCAGTTACACGTCCTGTCCTTTACTTTTTATTTCACTATCGTAGGTCGGTTGTTCCGTAGCAGTTGTTAGTTGTTCCGCAGCGGTTTTCAATTTTTCCTTAACAATTGTCAATGGTTCCTTAGCATCTGTCAATGTCAATGGTTCCTTAGCAACTGTCAAGCAGTATAATTTAACCACCACACACACGACGCATATACGACTCCTCCCGCATCGATCGTAAAAAAAAAGTCGGACATAAAATGTGAGATCTGAGAATTAATTTTGAGAAGACGAATATCTATGCTGCAGAGAAGAGAGAAGTAACTTGGACATTGGCGAACATCAAATTAAATAATTCTGTAGCATACTATCAAGCGATGGGAAAGTGGTTTTGCTCCTTGATGTGATCCTTCAGGTACGCTTGACAGTTGAAGAGATTATTGCACCTTGGAACACTTCTCAAACTTTCGAGTCTAGCTAGACTTACAATAGAAGTTTATTGCACTTCCTGATTCCATTTTGAAACGATAGCACTAGCTTTATTCATGCTCCTTTTATTTTCTAAAATTACAAAAGTTTTTCCGGAAAAATTAGGCTTTCCAAATGTGAAAAACTGTTCCAAGGTATAACATGTTCAAGTACCAAAGAACTGATACCCTATTCAAATTAACAAATGCTGCAGCTTGTCATTACTAGCTCTTAACTCGCATAAGTGTTGAGTGCTATCGACAAGGACTTCAAATTGATTCCGCGTGTCTAGATTTCCAGGAGCATTTGACACCGTGCCTCACAAGCGACGTGAAATCAAATTGCATGCTTACGGGATACCATCTCAGCTATGCGACTGGATTCGGGATTTGATGTCAGAGAGGTCGCAGTCCGTAGCAACTGACGGAAAGTCATCGAGCAAAATACTTTTCCTTATCTGTTGTTGTTGTTGTGGTCTTCAGTCCAGTGACTGGTTTGATGCAGCTCTCCATACTACTCTATCCTATGCAAGCTGTTTCATCTCCCAGTACCTACTACAACCTACATCCTTCTGAATCTGCTTAGTGTATTCATCTCTAGGTCTCCCTCTACGATTTTTACCCTCCAGGCTGCCCTCCAATGCTAAATTTGTGAGCCCTTGATGCCTCAGAACATGTCCTACCTACCGATCCCTTCTTCTAGTCAAGTTGTCCCACAAACTCCTTTTCTCCCCAATTCTATTCAATACCTCCTCATTAGTTTCTTGTTCTACCCATCTAGTCTTCAGCATTCTTCTGTAGCACCACATTCCGAAAGCTTCTATTCTCTTCTTGCCCAAACCATTTATCGTCCATGTTTCACTTCCATGCATGGCTACACTCCTTATAAATAGATTCAGAAACGACTTCCTGACACTTAAATCTATACACGATGTTAACGAATTTCTCTTCTTCAGAAACGCTTTCCTTGCCATTGCCAGTCTCCATTTTATATCCTCTCTACTTCGACCATCATCAGTTATTTTGCTCCCCAAATAGCAAAACTTCTTTACTATTTTAAGTGTCTCATTTCCTAATCTAATTCCCTCAGCATCACCCGACTTAATTCGACTCCATTCCATTGTCCTCGTTTTGCTTCTGTTGATGTTCATCTTACATCCTCCTTTCAAGACACTGTCCATTGAGTTCAACTGCTCTTCCAAGTCCTTTGCTGTCTCTGACAGAATTACAATGTTATCGGCGAACCTTAAAGTTTTTATTTCTTCTCCATGGATTTTAATACCTATTCCGAATTTTTCTTTTGTTTCCTTTACTGCTTGATCAATATACAGATTGAATAACATCGGGGATAGGCTACAACCCTGTCTCCTTTCCCAACCACTGCTTCCCTTTCGTGTCCCTCGACTCTTATAACTACCATCTGGTTTCTGTACAAATTGTAAATAGCCTTTCGCTCAGTGTATTTTACCCCTGCCACCTTCAGAATTTGAAAGAGAGTATGCCAGTAAACACAGTCAAAAGCTTTCTCTAAGTCTACAAATGCTAGAAACGTAGATTTGACCTTTCTTAATCTATCTTCTAAGATAAGTCGTAGAGTCAGTATTGCCTCACGTGTTCCAATATTTCTACGGAATCCAGACTGATCTTCCACAAGGTCAGCATCTAGCAGTTTTTCCACTCGTCTGTAAAGAATTCGCGTTAGTATTTTTCTGCCGGGACTTATTAAACTGATAGTTCTGTAATTTTCACATCTGTCAACACCTGCTATCTTTGGGATTGGAATTATTACATTCTTCTTGAAGTCTGAGGGTATTTCGCCTGTCCCATATATTTTTCTCAACAGATGGTAGAGTTTTGTCAGGAATGGCTCTCCCAAGGCTGTCAGTAGTTCTAATGGAATGTTGTCTACTCCCGGGGCCTTCTTTCGACAGGTCTTTCAGTGCTCTGTCAAACTCTTCACGCAGTATCATATCTCCTATTTCATCTTCATCTTCATTCTCTTCCATTTCTATAATATTGTCCTCAAGAGCATCGCTCTTGTATAGACCCTCTATATACTCCATCTACCTTTCTGCTCTCCCTTCTATGCTTAGAACTGGGTTTCCATCTGAGCTCTTGATATTCATACAAGTGGTTCTATTTTCTCCAAAGATCTCTTTAATTTTCCTGTACGCAGTATTTACCTTACTCCTAGTAAGATATGCCTCTACATCGTTACATTTGTCCTCTAGCCACCCCTGCTTAGCCATTTTGCACTTGCTGTCGATCTCATTTTTGAGATGTTTGATTTCCTTTTTGCCTGCTTCATTTACTGCATTTTTGTATTTTCTCCTTTCATCAATTAAATTCAATATTTCTTCTGTTACCCAAGGATTCCTACTAGCCCTCGACTTTTTATGTACTTGATCCTCTGCTGCCTTCACTACTTCGTTCCTCACAGCTACCCATTCTTCTTCTACTGTACTTCTTTCCCCCATTCCTGTCAATCGTTCTCTAATGCTCTCCCTGCAAATATCTACAACCTCTGGTTCTGTCAGTCTCTCCAGATCCTATCTCCGCAAATTCCCACCTTTTTGCAGTTTCTTCAGTTTTAATCTACAGTTCGTAACCAATAGATTGTGGTCAGAGTCCACATCTACCCCAGGAAATGCCTTACAATTTAAAACCTGGTTCCTAAATATCTGTCTTACCATTATATAATCTACCTGAAATCTTCAAGTATCTCCAGTCCTCTTTCATGTATACAACCATCTTTTATGATTAAATTGTGCTCTGCAAAATTCTACCAGGCTGCTTCATCTTTCATTTCTGACCCCCGTTCCATATTCACCTAGTACGTTTCCTTCTCTTCCTTTTGCTACTACCGAATTCCAGTCACCCATGATTATTAAATTTTCGTCTCCCTTCACTACCTGAATAATTTCTTTTATCTCATCAAACATTTCATCAATCTCTTCGTCATCTGCGGAGCAAGTTGGCATATTAACTTGTACTACTGTGGTAGGCGTGGGCTTCGTGTCTATCTTGGCCGCATTAATGAATTCACTATGCTGTTTGTAGTAGCTTACTCATTTTTTTATTCATTATTAAACCTACTCCTGCATTACCCCTATTTGGTTTTGCAGTTATAGCCCTGTATTCAGCTGACCAGAAGTCTTGTTTCTCCTGCCACCGAACTTCACTGATTCCCACTATATCTAACTTTAACCTATCCACTTCCCTTTTTAAATATTCTAACCGACGTTCCGATTAAGGGATATGACATTCCACGCTCCGATCCGTAGAACGCCAGTTTTCTTTCTCCTGATAACGACGTCCTCCTGAGTAGTCGCCGCCTGGAGATCCGAATGGGGGACTACTTTACCTCCGGAATGTTTTACCCAAGAGGACGCCATTATCAACCATACAGCTAAGCTGAATGCCCTCGGGAAGAATTACGGCTGTAGTTTCCCCTTTTTCCCCTTACTTTCAGCCGTTCGCAGTACCGGCACAGAAAGGCCGTTTTGGTTAATGTTACAAGGCCAGATCAGTCAATCATCCAGACTGTTGCCCCTGCAACTACTAAAAAGGCTGCTGCCCCTCTTCATGAACCACACGTTTGTCTGGCCTCTCAACAGATACCCCTCCGTTGTGGTTGCACCTACGGTACGGCTATCTGTGTCGCTGAGGCACACAAGCCTCCCCACCAACGGCAAGGTCCATGGTTCATGGAATCTGTATAAACTATTTAGGAGACAATCCGAGCAGCCGTCTTGGGTTGTTTTCACATGATGCTGTCCTTTATCGTCTAGTAAAGTCTTCAGAAAATCAAAACCCTATCCGAAACGATTTAGGTAAGATAGCTGTATAGTGCCAAAATTGGTAATTGACGATAAATGATGAAAAGTGAGAGATCATCGACACGAGTGCTAAGAATGATCCGTTAAACTTCTGTTACACGATAAATCAATCAAATCTAAAGGCCTTAAATTCACCTAAATACCTACGAATTATGATTACGAACAACCTACATTGAAAAGAACTCATAGCAAAAGCTGTGGGAAATGCGAACCAATGACAACGTTTTATTGAAAGAACACTTGGAGGATGTAACAGATCTACGGAAGAGACTGCCTACACTACGCTTTTCCGTCTATTTTTGGAGTACTTCTGCGCTTTGTGGGATCGTTACCGGATATGTTTAACGGAGCACATCGAGAAAGTTCAAAGAAGGGCTACCCGATTTATATAATCGAGAAATTGGGGAGAGGGTGTCACGAACATAACACAGGATTTGGAGTGAACATCTGTAAAACAAGGGAGTTTCTTATTGGTGCAGGAACTTCTCACGAAATTTCAATCGCCAACTTTCTCCTACGAATGCGAAAACATTTCGTTGACTCCGATCTACATAGGGGGAAACGATCATCATAATAAAATAAGGCAATCACAGCTCGCACGGAAAGATGTTCGTTTTTTCCGCGTACTGTTAGAGAATAATAATAGAGAATTGTTGTGAAGGTGGTTCGGTGAACCCTCTGGCAGTTACTTAAGTGTGATGTGCAGTGTAGCCTTGCAGATGTTGACGCATAATACTGCATTTGGATGTCTATTATTCTATTACACACTAATAATCTATAAGTGATATCAGATCAAGAACGAGTATTTTCAAAAACAGAATGAAAACATTTTCGATAAGAAGCTATTGACAGCTAACACAAATTTCCATTTTCAGGATGGAAAATTGTTAATACGTTAAGTAAACTGAGTTTATTTGCAAATTTCACGGGCTCCATGGACGAAGACCATCGCGTTTCAGTTTACACGAAGGTGCACAACCGATGAAAACCAAAATTGGTTTCGCGTTCTGGCCCTAGACATTCAGGTCCGACCGAGCGTCATGCCGTCCTCTGCCAATGAGGATGCGGTATGGTGCGACAGGTGGTTAGTTGGCTGGTTGATATTGGAGAAGTGACCAAACAGCGAGGTCATCGGTCCCGTCGGATTAGAGAAGAATGGGAAGGACTGTGCCCTTTCAAAGAAACCATCCCGGCGTTTGCCTGAAGCGATGAAAGGACATCACGGAAAACCTGAATAAGGATTGCTGGACGCGGTTTGAGCAGTCGTCCTTCTGAATGTGAGCCCAGTGTGCTAACCCTTGCACCACCTCGGTCGGTGTGACACATGTTAGCACACCACTCATCCGGGTTTCTTGACCTGAACCGCTACACCGCCGTTAATCGGTCGGGGAGCTCCTCAGCTGGTCTCACGGGGCAGCGTGTACCCCGAACCCGTCCTCCCACCAAGGAAAAATCCCTGGCACAACAGGGTATCGAATTCGGTTCCCCGCGTAGCAGTCAGCGTGGCTGAACTCTGAGCTACGGTGCTGGACCGACGTGTTACGTAGCTACATTTAAAATTACACAGAATTTCACTCCGTGTAATAATCCGTAACTGATGAATTAGCAATAACCTCCAATAGCTTTAATACATTATACAGCACTTAAATATGTAGACTTCGTAGTATTTAGAAATAAATACAGGGTAACAAAAAAAAAAAAAAAAAAAGGCTTCGAGCTCTAGGGGCAGATTCATTGTCCAGAAATAAGTAAAAAAGGTATAGTAAACATGGGCTCTTAAATGTATACATTAAGAGGAGTGAGCACTTATTCATCTTCGATACTACGAAACAGTCTCTTCTGCCACAAGGTCTTTGCTTTCCATATCTTTCTTTCTTTTTTTTTAATTTGTGGTAAGTTCCTATCGGACCAAACTGCTGAGGTCATCAGTACCTAGACATACACACTACTTAATCTAACGTAAATTAAGTTATGCTAAAGACAACACACACACACCCATGACCGACGCAGAACTCGAACCTCCGACAGGGGGAGCCATGCGAACCGTGGCAAGGTGCACGAAACCGTGCGGCTACCTCGCGTGGCCCATATCTTTGGAGGAGGAAGCACTGACCAAAAAAAAAAAAAAAAAAAATCTAGTGTATACGGATTCTAAAATGCGTACCTTAGGAGTTATGAGCGTTTTTTCATCTTTAATAATGCGAAACACATCTCTTCTACTGAACAAGCTCTTAAGATATACGTTTTAGAGCTCATGTGTACTAGGATTTTGTTCTTTTTTTAGTCCAAATCACCTCCTCCCAAAATACGAAAAACAAAGAATTTGCAGTAGAAGAGGTGTGTTTCATAACATTGAAGATGAACACGTGGACATATCTCATAAGGTATGTACTGTAGATCCGTTATTTAAAACACTTTTTTTCTTGTTTTGGTGAAATGGTTCAATTGTCTCTGAGCACTATAGGACTTAACTTCTGAGGTCATCAGTCCCCTAGAACTTAGAACTACTTAAACCTAACTAACCTAAGAACATCACACACATCCATGCCCGAGGCAGGATTCGAACCTGCGACCGTAGCGGTCGGTCGGTTCCAGACTGTAGGGCCTAGAACCTCTCGGCCACCCGGGCCGGCTTTGGTGAAAGGAACTTGTCCGTAAAGATTGTCGGTGCTTTTTGGGACACCCTGTTTATAGACATGTGGTGTCTGTTGTTTCGGACACGTCCGAAATAACAACTATTTGTGTAATCCAGCAGACCTACATTGACATGAACCGGCAGCGAATTTATTTATTTATTTCTTTTTTTAGCGTGCGCTGATATGAAACTTCCAGGAAAATTGAAACTGTGTGCCGCACCAATGTTCGAATACAGGACCTTCTCCTTTCGTAGGCAGATGCTCTATCGACATTTTCTTCTTTTTTTTTCAGCTCATAAGTAGGAGAGAAAACACTTTGGAAAGGAAGTAACTCAAAAGAAACAAAATACACTTTCTTTTTAGTTTATAACGATATAATCCACCGGGAGCAGTTCACGAAGGAGGTAATACGTGTTCTTGAAAAGAAGAAAAGAGAGAAAAAAATCTCTGCAGTGCCTCAACTACTGTCGAATGTAGCCGCATAGAAGATTTACGGTACTATATCCAAGCACGCGGTGTATGAGAAATCATAAACACGCTGAGATGACGGGTAATAAACGCAAGTCCTCTACGGTAGGAGTGTAGCGTCCTGCCGATGCGCTTCGATTAACACTGGAGATAATTTCCAGGAATACACGCATGAGTGCGGCGCGCTTTGCACATCGTTAGGCTGTTGTCGAGGCAGCCCGTTCGACTACTCGCACGCGTGTCGTAACTATAGGTACGGGGAAGTCTGCTTCCCGTTCACCGTGCTGACCTCAGCTGCGGCAGCGGCGGAAACTTGTTTGCAAGAAGCGCGCTCCCCGGCCCGCACGCGTCGCGGGAGGTGGAGCTTCGGCTGCAGAGCAAACAGACCGACAGCGCCGGACCGGACCACCACCTCCTGCCCTCCTCCCTCCCCCCCGCCCCCACATCCGCCCACCCAACCCCCTTTCGGACGCGCGCACAGGTGAGTCCGGCCGAGCAATTAGACGGAATTTTCCGGAGCGCCGACGCAGGAGGTTCAAGAGGGAGACAGAGAGAGAGACTCTGCTCGCGGGACGTGTTTCATGCGAAGGGGGCCTGCGGAATTCGTCCTGTGTGTGTGTGTGTGTGTGTGTGTGTGTGTGAGGGGGCGGTCTGCACAGAGGGACGTAGGAAGAGCAGCGGTGCCGGCGGGCTAATATTGACTCTGGCAGAGTCGCTTACATGGGATTTAAGCTACATTTGCTTACGGTGCGTTATGCAGCTTCCTCGCAAGAGGGGTTGTCGGAAAGGACATGCTAGTGCGCCTGTGTGTGTGAGTGGTGAGTGAGTGTGTGTATGTGTGTGTGTGTGTGTGTGTCCGTGTTTGTGATATATACAGGGTGTTTCAAAAATGACCGGTATATTTGAAACGGTAATAAAAACTAAACGAGCAGCGATAGAAATATACCGTTTGTTGCTATATGCTTGGGACAACAGTTCATTTTCAGGCAGACAAACCTTCGAAATTACAGTAGTTACAATTGTCAACAACAGATGGCGCTGCGGTCTGGGAAACTCTATAGTACGATATTTTCCACATATCCACCATACGTAGCAATAATATGGCGTAGTCTCTGAATGAAATTACCCGAAACCTTTGACAACGTGTCTGGCGGAATGGCTTCACATGCAGATGAGATGTACTGCTTCAGCTGTTCAATTGTTTCTGGATTCTGGCGGTACACTTGGTCTTTCAAGTGTCCCCACAGAAAGAAGTCACAGGGGTTCATGTCTGGCGAATAGGGAGGCCAATCCACGCCGCCTCCTGTATGTTTCGGATAGCCCAAAGCAATCACACGATCACCGAAATATTCATTCAGGAAATTAAAGACGTCGGCCGTGCGATGTGGCCGGGCACCATCTTGCATAAACCACGAGGTGTTCGCAGTGTCGTCTAAGGCAGTTTGTACCGCCACAAATTCACGAAGAATGTCCAGATAGCGTGATGCAGTAATCGTTTCGGATCTGAAAAATGGGCCAATGATTCCTTTGGAAGAAATGGCGGCCCAGAACAGTACTTTTTGAGGATGCAGGGACGATGGGACTGCAACATGGGGCTTTTCGGTTCCCCATATGCTCCAGTTCTGTTTACTGACGAAGCCGTCCAGGTAAAAATAAGCTTCGTCAGTAAACCAAATGCTGCCCACATGCATATCGCTGTCATCAATCCTGTGCACTATATCGTTAGCGAATGTCTCTCGTGCAGCAATGGTAGCGGCGCTGAGGGGTTGCCGCGTTTGAATTTTGTATGGATAGAGGTGTAAACTCTGGCGCATGAGCCGATACGTGGACGTTGGCGTCATTTGGACCGCAGCTGCAACACGGCGAACGGAAACCCGAGGCCGCTGTTGGATCACCTGCTGCACTAGCTGCGCGTTGCCCTCTGTGGTTGCCGTATGCGGTCGCCCTACCTTTCCAGCACGTTCATCCGTCACGTTCCCAGTCCGTTGAAATTTTTCAAACAGATCCTTTATTGTATCGCTTTTCGGTCCTTTGGTTACATTAAACCTCCGTTGAAAACTTCTTCTTGTTGCAACAACACTGTGTTCTAGGCGGTGGAATTCCAACACCAGAAAAATCCTGTGTTCTAAGGAATAAACCATGTTGTCCACAGCACACTTGCACGTTGTGAATAGCACACGCTTACAGCAGAAAGACGACGTACAGAATGGCGCACCCACAGACTGCGTTGTCTTCTATATCTTTCACATCACTTGCAGCGCCATCTGTTGTTGAAAATTGTAACTACTGTAATTTCGAAAGTTTGTCCGCCTGAAATGTACTGTTGTCCCAAGCATATTGCAACAGACGGTGTGTTTCTATCGCTGCTCGTTTAGTTTTTATTGCCGTTTCAAATATACCGGTTATTTTTGAAACACCCTGTACATACAGGGTGTTACAAAAAGGTACGGCCAAACTTTCAGGAAACATTCCTCACACACAAAGAAAGAAAATATGTTATGTGGACATGTGTCTGGAAACGCTTATTTTCCATGTTAGAGCTCATTTTATTACTTCTCTTCAAATCACATCAATCATGGAATCGAAACACACAGCAACAGAACGTACCAGCATGACTTCAAACACTTTGTTACAGGAAATGTTCAAAATGTCCTCCGTTAGCGAGGGTACATGCATCCACCCTCCGTCGCATGGAATCCCTGATGCGCTGATGCAGCCCTGGAGAATGGCGTATTGTATCACAGCCGTCCACAATACAAGCACGAAGAGTCTCTAAATTTGGTACCGGGGTTGCGTAGACTAGAGCTTTCTAATGCCCCCATAAATGAAAGTCAAGAGGGTTGAGGTCAGTAGAGCGTGGAGGCCATGGAATTGGTCCGGCTCTACCAATCCATCGGTCACCGAATCTGTTGTTGAGAAGCGTACGAACACTTCGACTGAAATGTGCAGGAGTTCCATCGTGCATAAACCACATGTTGTGTCGTTCTTGTAAAGGCACATGTTCTAGCAGCACAGGTAGAGTATCCCGTATGAAATCATGATAACGTGCTCCATTGAGCGTAGGTGGAAGAACAAACTAAAATGGGCTCTAACGTGGAAATTAAGCGTTTCCGGACACATGTCCACATAACATATTTTCTTTATTTGTGTGTGAGGAATGTTTCCTGAAAGTTTGGCCGTACCTTTTTGTAACACCCTGTATACAGGGTGGTCCATTGATAGCGACCGGGCCAAATATCTCACAAAAAAAGAGTCAAACAAAAAAAAAATACAAAGACGAAACTTGTCTAGCTAGAAGGGGGAAACCAGATATCAACTGCATTTTTTTAAAATAGGAACCCCCGTTTTTTATTACATATTCGTGTAGTACGTAAAGAAATATCAATGTTTTAGTCGGACCACTTTTTTCGCTTTGTGATAGATCGCGCTGTAATAGTCACAAACGTATAAGTACGTGGTATCACGTAACATTCCGCCAGTGCGGACGGTATTTGCTACGTTATACGTTACCAGTGTGAAAACGGACCGTTTACCAATTGCGGAAAAGGCCGATATCGTGTTGATGTATGGCTATTGTGATCAAAATGCCCAACGGGCGTGTATTATGTATGCTGCTCGGTACCCTGGACGACATCATCCAAGTGTTCACATTACACATGGTTTGAGATTCTTTATGTACTGGTATTTGAAGACGTGCGTCACGCAAATCAATTTTTGAAATATAGCGACCAGCGCTTAATCTGTCCATGAGATCCTCTGGGCGTGGCAATGGATAAGTGTGAATCCCAGTCAGTGTGTTGACTGTAGGCTTAAAGTCAACACAGAGGCGAATGCGACCTGAAGGTTTGGGGAGCAAAACCAGTGAACTTGGCCTGACTTGCATGTATGGGTGCAATAGCTCCGCTATCTTGTAATGCTTTAAGTTCAGCAGCCAATTGTCCGTAATGCAAGGCGAACAGTTCTAACACGGCAAAATTTCGGCTGAGCATTGTCTTTCATAGTAATATGTGCAACAAATTGTTAGCGTTGCCTAAGTCTTCATAAGTGAGTTCAGGGAATTTTTTCAGCAAGCTAGCTACACAGTCTTTTGCATTCACGGCAGTCACTGACAATACGTTTTTTCTGAATTTGGAAGCCAAACAAATCAAACGAATGAAGGCCAAATATGTTCTCACAATCGCGTGATTGTACCACAGTGAAAATCATAGATCGCCTGTGCGAGCGATACACGGCAGGCAAAGTACATTATCCGAGAATGGGAATGTCTTGTCCATTACAAGCCGTCGGGTGCGTGCTAGTTTTAGACAGGCGTAGCGACCCTAACAAGTCATATGTGTTACGATTCAGCAGTGTAATAGAGGCAGCCATTCCAACTGAAATTTCAAACGTTTTCCGCTAATATGCAAATGAACAAAAGTTCTGATGGACTGGCGCAGCATTGAAGAAACTGTTTGCTTGTTAGTGTTGCTAACGCCTGCAGGAGGCTTTGAATACACTGCACTGATTACATGGGCCTTGTGGCTAGATGTTTGTGAGGAGGGAGAATTCTTACATTTGTTCCATCGCAAACATACACATTGTGGGTGACCTTTCCTGCCACAAGCGTAACACCGTGCTTGTCTGGACTGGCGCTCTTGACGTTTTTGCTGTGAATAATACTGAGATCATGACTTAATTCTGTTCGCCTGTTTAGAGGGCTGTTTACGCGGCGTGGAGTGCACGGGCTGTTGCTGCCTACTGGGCCAGTTGTGAGCAAGGGACGACTCAGCCCGAAAAATTCTTGGCTGCTCAAATTTATCAGTCACTACGGCACCTGAATCATGCTGACCTATAATTTGCAACGTATTGAAATGATAGATCTGACTGTTTCAGAATCAGTTCTCTAAGTCTGACATCAGTTACATTGTACACAATCTCATGCAACATCACATCTAAATATGAAGCACCACAAGCACATTAGAATTTCATTTCCTCGTGATACCCTGCAACTCTGTTACACACTCGCGATAAGGTTGTTATGACCGTTTTTTGCAACGGAGGAATAGGTACCTAGCCGCCACCCCATTTACTTGTTGGTGTTGGTAATGACTGTTAGTTAGAGATCCTACAACCTGATCATACGAAAATTCACTTGGAGTAGCGTTAGGGAACAATTTCTGAATGAGGCAAAAGACTGCACTTCCTACCGTTGACAAAAAGTAATGTAGTTTCACAGTACCTGATACATTGTGAGCAATGAAGTGAGCATCAGTCTATTGCAACCACTCGAGCTATTCCTGTTCTTTCTCATCAAGCTGACGAAAAGGCGGTATGGCACTTGGAGCTACAAGTGTTGTCTGTTGTAATGGTCGCTTGACTGACGAGTAGCTGCTGTACCATGTTTAGGAGCATAGCTGTCTGCTGTATCTAAAACTGAAACATCTGTTTTAGCTGTGCTGCATCTGTCGCTTTCAGCTGAGGCGCCTGAGCATGGTGTGGGAGAGGTGGGTTGCTCATTTTTGAATTGGCAAATGCAATAAATAGACAATGCAAGTAATAAAGCCGGACGGGGTGGCCGAGCGGTTCTAGGCGCTACAGTCTGGAACCGCGTGACCGCTACGGTCGCAGGTTCGAATCCTGCCTCGGGCATGGATGTGTGTGATGTCCTTAGGTTAGTTAGGTTTAAGTAGTTCTAAGTTCTAGGGGACCGATGACCTGAGAAGTTAAGTCCCATTGTGCTCAGAGCCAAGTAATAAAAATAAGCACACAAGCAAAGAAAATTTCTGCAGCGCCCACCTGAAAACACTCAATAGAAAAAAAAAACACTGTAAGCGACGCAGTTACAAAAAGTAAACCTCCCCCCCCCCCCCTTCAAAGAATATACAAAGTAGAATTAAGGCGTCAGCAAAACAGAAAAGCTCACGACAAAAGAAAACTGTGGCAGATAGACTACAGGTTGTGACATTGGTGTTCACCTTCTCATCGCAAATTTATTATGTTCGGCCTTGTCATCAAATATGTGCTGTCCAGGAATCCTTCGTACTCAGTTTGCTACACAATCAATCAAACAAATCGTATTAATGTGTTCTATTACAAAAATATACGATTCAATACTTAAGTTTGCAATTACACAGATATGTCGCAAACGAAGGGCGACATACGAAATAATCCCAAGTCTGTGCTACATAGGGTGTACAAGAGAAGTAATGAGCGTAGACACTTCTATCCTAGTGACTAGTCTTGAAGCTACTATTCACCTGGGGCGTCGCCACCCGGTCGCGGCGCCCGTGTCCTCATCACATAGGACCCGCTGCTGTCATATTGTCATCCTGGAGGGAGGTGCGGTCAGCATGCGATTGGGTGACTTCTTCTCACGGCCTTCCCTTCTCTATCGTTACCGACTGGAGTGCCGGCGCTTGACTTTACGCCGTAACATAATATACGTATATTTTTCCAGGTTTTTGCTGTAGTTCACACTTTATTAACTTCTTATATTCACACCATGATGAGCTCGTTTCGGCAGTTTTTACCATTTTCGAGTGATACTTTACTGTCATTACCGGATCACTTGAAAATCACAAAAAATACTGAAACGACATCATTTCATTCAGCATCTCGGTATCTATAGCCCTGTGCTTTGTTTTACACCTGTTATTTAGTAGTCTCTCTGCTTTTAGAAGCTTTTACAGTGACTGTGCCATGGAAGGTCTCTCCCACGACAGCATAGCCCCACTTTGTTAGTGCCGGTTGAATACTTTCAAGTGCAACAGACACTCAGGGGCAAACCTGATTCATTTATGGCCTTACCCTATTGTTCTGCTAAGTGGTTTACAACCCTGTGAGGTTGATTTATGACCACTGGGAATATTCGCCATTCTGAGAAACCCACACCCCTACTCTGCCCCTCTTCTTCCTACAGCCTTCTGGGAAGCCGGAACCCCTGCCCTCTCCACCTTGACAGTAGAAGCACACTTTTGATATCAGATTAATTGACTAGCTGATTAAGTATACAAATTAATTAACCCATCCCCCTCTGGGAAATACCCCAGCCCTACCCTCCCAACCCATCCCACACCTCCTCCTTTCCCCTATCTCGAAACTGGTGGGAAAAGGACTCAGTGTGTTTTGGAGTGTAAGTATCTCATAGAGGTACAAGAGGGGGATTACATTTCAACTACCTAGTTTCAGCTACTTTTCCAGTTCACCCGACTACTCATTTTCTGCTGTTTTTCACTGTAACCAAGCAAAAGACAGTTATGAGTTATCTTAAATAGGAGACTGTTTATGGATTTTCGGCAGAACAAGGTATTCTACAAAGCAGAAAATTAGCACATGAAATTTTTACTCGACAACATTAAAATTTTACAGCTTCCTGAAATTTCTTTTTCCTTTCCTGTTCCTTGCATATTCTTTTGAAACAATAAAGACCCATTTTCAATTTCTCTTGCCTTATGTCTACATAAGTCGCAAGTCGTACGTGAGTTTCATCAAATTGCACACATAACTTACAATGGAATCTCAAGCAACATTCCCCTTTCGTTGTTGCAGTTTTCCCACTTTTACATGGTGCCTCCACGGAAGTAGTAACGCCATTTGAAAGTAAACTCCATATCGAAGATGAGAAACTGGCTGTCGTATTACATTAATTATGAAACTGATACTGTAGGAGATACACCGTCGCAAATATAACAGCAAACTGCGATGCACTGAAGAAGGAAAAAGAGATATTTTAAGTTTTGCTCGTTGGAGAACGTAATGGCCAAGTGAGCGGAAAATAAATTACTACGGGCTCGACCGCGAGAAATAATTTCGAAGACCTTGTAACTCAACAACTTCCCAGGAAAACTCGTTCGTTCCTGTTCTTCTTGCTAACCTGCTACAGAATGCACAAATGTAACGAAGCAGGCGTAATAGTCTGGTGACGCTTCTCATCTGCGACCACTAGGAAATGAACAATAAAAAAGGAATCACCCGGCGGGGAAATTGCGCCGCGCGCTCCATTATTACGAGCAGGAGGTACGCGTCAGTCCGGCGGCTCGACGTGATATCCCAGGCGGTGCGGCGTTTCGCTAATGGCTGCGCTGACATCCAGACCTCGCTGGCCTTCGTCTGTGGACGCGGCCAGCAAAATTGCTATCGTGCCAGTCTCCCGCGGGGACTCAGACTGGAGAGGTTGCTCAATGACAAATTTCATGTTTTCCAATTACGAATACGTGGAGAATTGAACATTTTGGATGGTCGAAACCACCGTATATTTAAAACAACACAACGGAAAAAATCGCGTCTATAAAAAATAATTAATGTAGAATAATGAAATTTTTGGAATACATTTGTCTAGTAATGTACACTACTGGCCATTAAAATTGCTACACCAAGAAGAAATCCAGATGATAAACGGGTATTCATTCGACAAATATATTATACTAGAACTGACATGTGATTACATTTTCACGCAATTTGGGTGCATGGATCCTGAGAAATCAGTACCCGTAACAACCACCTCTGGCCGTAATAACGGCCTTGATACGCCTGGGCATTGTATTAAACAGAGCTTGAATGGCGTGTACAGGTACAGCTGCCCATGCAGCTTCAACACGATACCACAGTTCATCGAGAGTAGTGACTGGCGTATTGTGACGAGCCAGTTGCTCGCCCACCATTGACCAGACATTTTCAATTGGTGAGAGATCTGGAGAATGTGCTGGACAGGGCAGCAGTCGAACGGTTTCTATATCCAGAAAGGCCCTTACAGGGCCTGCAACATGTGGTCGTGCATTACCCTGCTGAAATGTAGGGTTCGCATTGATAGAATGAAGGGTAGAGCCACGGGTCGTAACACATCTGAAATGTAACGTCCACTGTTCAAAGTGCGGTCAATGCGAACAAGAGGTGACCGAGACGTGTAACCAATGGCACCCCATACCATCAGGTCAGGTGATACGCCAGTATAGCGATGACGAATACACGCTTCCAATGTGCGTTTACCGCGATGTCGCCAAACTCGGATGCGACCATCGTGATGCTGTAAACAGAACCTGGATTCATCGGAAAAAATGATATTTTGCCAATCGTGCACCCAGGTTCGTCGTTGAGTACAGCATCGCAGGCGCTCCTGTCTGTGATGCAGCGTCAAGCGTAACCGCAACCATGGTCTCCGAGCTCATATTTCATGCTGCTGCAAACGTCGTCGAACTATTCGTGCAGATGGTTGTTGTCTTGCAAACGTCCCCATCTGTTGACTCAGGGATCGAGACGTGGCTGCACGATCCGTGACAGCCAAGAGGATAAGATGCCTCTCATCTCTACTGCTAGTGATACGAGGCCGTCGGAGTCCAGGACGGTGTTCCGTATTACCCTCCTGAACCCACCGATTCCATATTCTGCTAACAGTCATTGGATCTCGACCAACGCGAGCAGCAATGTCGCGATACGATAAACCGCAATTGCGATAGGCTACAATCCGACATTTATCAAAGTCGGAAATGTGATGGGCGCATTTCTCCTCCTTGCACGAGGCATCACAACAACGTTTCACGAGGAAACGCCGGTCAACTGCTGTTTGTGTATAAGAAATCGGTTGGAAACTTTCCTCATGTCAGCACGTTGTAGGTGTCGCCACCGGCGCCAACGTTGTGTGAATGCTCTTAAAAGCTAATCATTTCCTTATCAGAGCATCCTCTTCCTGTCGGTTAAATTTCACGTCTGTAGCACGTCATCTTCGTGGTGTAGCAATTTTAATGCCCAGTAGTGTATTTAAATGATTAACATTGCAAGATCAGGGGTAATATAGGCGCGAGATATATCATTGCAAATGTGAAATGCTGCTATATTAATAACCGGTGTAACCACTAGAATGTTGAATGCAAGCAGACAAATGTGCATGCACTGTGTTTTACAGGTCCGTTTATGGGATGGAGTTCCACGCCAGTTGCACCTGCTCGGTCAGTACAGGGACGTGTTAGGGCCATTTGTGGGTGACTCTGAAGCTGTCGCGTAGATGGTCGGTTGGAGACAGGCTTCGTTATCGAGTAGGCGCGGGGAACATGTCGACATTCTGTAGAGCACGCTGGTTTACAACACCGGCATGTGGGCGAGCGTTATTCTGCTGGAAAACGCCCCCTGTAATGCTGTTCATGAATGGCAGCACAATAGGTCGAACTATCAGACTGACGTACAAATTTGCAGTGAGGGTGCATGGTATAACCACGAGATTGCTCCTGCTGTCCAGCGTGTCTAGCAGGCAGACAGGTTTGTTGCACGCTCTCCATTTTCCTGTTTTGAAGCAGCACAGAGGCAGAGCCAGCTTCCATCAGAAAACACGACAGACCTCCACCCTGCCCTCCAATGCACTCTCGCTGAACAGCACAAAAGTAGAAAATGGCGGTGGATTTTGACCACTGGAACGCACGCTGCAGGGAGTCTGGCTCGGAGCTGTGGTGCCAACAACTGTTCCAGCTGCTCCTGCAGATGCCCCGGAACCGTACGCTGGACATGATGATGTTGCCTCTCAGTAGTGCCACGTCGCCGTTCGGAACCCTGTTGAAACCTCTCCTTAGAAAAATTTATGAATTACTGTGCTTATAAACCTCTTACGTTTTTTTTTTTTATTTTCAAACAGCTGAGCAAACCTGAACGTACTCAGACATTTCTGTCTATACTAATTCTGATCATCACTAAACTGACACACAATATTTTTTTAGCGCAACGCAATCTGACTTTCAATAATCCCTACAAAAGAATGGCCCTGACTAACAATAACCACCGCCAGCTGGTGGCCGAGCGGTTCTAGGCGCTTCAGTCTGGAACCGCACGACCGCTACGGTCGCAGGTTCGAATCCTGCCTCGGGCATGGATGTGTCTGATGTCCTTAGATTAGTTCTAAGTTGTAGGGGGCTGATGACCTCAGATGTTAAGTCCCATAGTGCTCAGAGCCATTTGAACCATTTTTAACAATAACCTATACGTTTCATGAATCACGTACCTCACAAAAATCTTCATTACTCGAACTACTGCAATACAAAAATGGTTCAAATGACTCTGAGCACTATGGGACTTAACTGCTGAGGTCATCAGTCCCCTAGAACTCAGAACTACTCAAACCGTAGCGGTCGCGCGGTTCCAGACTGTAGCGTCTAAAACCGTTCGGCCACTCCTACTGCAATACAACGTGCGCCAATACTGCCAGCTGAATAAAATATTCTAACTACTGAAGGCACTAACTGCTGATAGGCACAGTTAGCAAATTAAAGATTTTGATAGAGAACAAACAATGTATTTACCTTAATAATGTTCAAAAGCCATTATATATATATATATATATATATATATATATATATATATATATATATATATATATCAGTTCATGATATCCAGTATTACAAATTTACTCTTTCTGATAGACACACGTCCAGATCGTCCGCTCTCCAAATTCTGCCGTCTCTCTCCCCACATCCACAGCTGCTGGTAGCTCACCTCCAACTGCGTAACGCTACGCGCTCTTCACATCCAATTGCCCAACACTACAATGGCGAATATTCCAGCAATGCCAACCAGCCACAGACTGCACACACCACAGCCAGTGATTTTCATACAGAACGCTACGTGGCGTTACCGACATAAAAACCTAAACAGCCTACTAACACAGTCTCCTTGCGACCGTACAATCCCGTGACTGCCGCGGCCAGCTGTCATGTACAGTGGCTACATTCCTGTCAGTTCTCTGTGCAGTATCGCAGAAAGAGCAGCCAGCTTCTCGTAGCCGTGTTACACGACCTCGTTCGAACTCAGTGAGATGTTAATAATGGTATCTCGGTCGTCTTAAAGGCATCCTTGACTAAAATTATCTCACCAAGTCCGAGCTGAAAGGTAACTGAGGCTCACGACCGTTACAGTGTGTATTTAAAGCAAATGTGATTTGTACCCATTGTTATGCGACTGGCGCGAAATTTGAGTAGACATCATGTTTGAGGTGTAGAAACACGCTTACCAAATTACGCTTATGTCACACAACTCCTTCTCGATGCCACGATATTTTCCCATCAGTGAATATAAAAAAAAGAAGAAAGAAAAAGGAAGACAAGACCTACCTTTAAGCTGTGTTCGCATTATTTGTTATTCAGGAATCTGACAGATTACGATAAAAAGAAATTGCGTTGTTGTAACCAATGTCGTTACGTTCCACAGTAAGAGAGAAAAATAAAAATAAACACACTGCGCAGTGACACGAATCACACCAGGTTGCCATTATTGCACTCCCGGGGCAAAAGTATCCGGACACCCTGTGTAAAGTAGAACTGACTACAAGTTGTCACGAGAGGCATATCCTAGAACAAAATTGGGGGGAGAGTATTGTCAATAGAGAAGGAATGGGGCGCTCAGGAGACATCATTGACTACGAAGGTGGACTAGTCAATGGATATCACGTGAATAACAAGTACATCAGGGACATGTCAACCCTTCCAAAGCTGCACAAGTCAACTGTTGGTGATGCGACAGAGAGGTGGAAACGCGAGGAACGACCGCCTGTAAACCAACACCAGCCGGACTTCATGTAGTGACGCACGTGGATCGTCTAGCATTCTTGAGGATGGCTGCGAGAAATCGCATCTGATCAGAGGAAACAATTTCTCGTGAACTCCGTAGTGTTGCGAGCACTCAGTGTAGCATAACGACTGTGGGTATAGAGCCGTAAAGCAACCGATAACAACGGTCGAGCAGCGCGTTACGGGCCACCATTTCCTGTAGTCGACGTCAAGCGATGGTTGAGTTGGTGTAAACAGCGACACTTATGGGCAGTGGATAACTGGAAACGAGTGATTTCGTGTGATGAATCACGCTACGCCCTCTGGTAATCCGATGGGAGAGTCTGGGTTTGGCGAATGTTTGGAGAACATAATCTCGATTCATGTGCAGCGCCAACAGTGAAGTAGGTAGGTGGTGCTGCTACGGTACGGTTTGTTTCCGGTGGTTAGGGTGTGGTCGCCATATTGCACTTAACGCTAAACGTGGAAAGATATGAAACGCTCTTAGAAGACTGTGCACAGCGTACAGCTGGGCTGCAGCTGGCCAGCGGTGACTCTTATGAGCACGCGACGCAACTAAAGCATCAGCTGTGAGGCAATGGTTTATGGACAGTAACGTTCATGAAATAGATTAGCCTTCCCAGACTTCCGACCTGAACAGTGTGTAACGCCCTTGAGTCAGAACGCCGGCTTCGCGCCCAGAGTCCAACGTCCAACTTTACTACCTTCTTTGCATTCGGCTATTAAGGAAAATGCGCTATGATTCCTCGACAGACATTTCACTGAGAGTGTCCCTAGCAGATTTCAAGCCGTCATAAAAGTGAACAGTGACCACACCCCATATTAATGTCCAGTCAAACGTCTCCGCAAGCATTTGACCAGATAAACTATGTGATCAAAAGTATCTGGACACCCCCAAAACACACATTTTCATATTACCTGCACTGTGCTACCACCTACTGCCAGGTACTCCATATCAGCGACCCCAGTAGTCATTAGACATCGTGAGACAGCAGAATGGAGCGCTCCGCGATACTCAAGGATTTCAAACGTGATCAGGTGACTGGGTGTCACTTGTGTCATACGTCTGCAAGCGAGATTTCCACACTCCTAAAACACCCCTAGGTCCACTGTTTCCGATGTGATAGTGAAGTGGAAACGTCAAGGGACCAGTACAGCACAAACGAGTACAGGCAGACCTCGTCTGTTGACTGACAGAGACCTCCGACAGTTGAAAAGGGTCGTAATGTGTAATAGGCTGATATCTATCCAGACCATCACACAGGAATTCCAAATTGCATCAGGACCCATTGCAAGTAGTATGAGAGTTAGGCGGGAGGTGAGAAAACTTGGATTTAGTGGTCGAGCAGCTGCTCATAAGCCACTCATCAAGCCGGTAAATGCCTAACAACGCCTCGCTTGGTGTAAGGAGCGTAGGCATTGGACGATTGAATAGTGGAAAAACGTTGTGTGGAGTGACGGATCACGGTACAAAATGTGGCGATCCGATGGCGGGGTGTGGGTATGCCGAATGACCGGTGAACGTCATCTGCCACCGTGTGTAGTGCCAACAGTAAAATTTGTAGTCGGTGTTGTTATGTTGTGGTCGTGTTTTTCATGGAGGGTGCTTGCACCCGTTGTTGTTTTGCGTGGCACTATCACAGCACAGGCTTACAATGATGTTTCAAGCATATTCTTGCTTCCCACTGTCGAAGAGCAATTCGGAGATGGCGATTGCATCTTGCAACACGATCGAGGACCTGTTCATAATGCGCGGCCTGTGGCGGAGTGGTTACATAACAATAAAATCCCTGTAATGGATTGGCCTGCACAGAGCCCTTATCTGAATCCTACAGAACACCTGTGGGATGTTTTGGAAGGGCGATTTCGTGCCAGGCTTCACCGACCGACATCGATACCTCTCCTCAGTGCAGCACATCGTGAAGAACGGGCTGCCATTCCCTAAGAAACCTTCGGGAACCTGATTGAACGTATGCCTGCGAGAGTGGAAGCTGTCATCAAGGCTAAAGGTGGGCCGACACCATAATGAATTCCAGCATTACCGACGGATGGCACCACGAACCTTGTAAGTTATTTCCAGCCAGATCAGAAAGAACACTGGAATAACATACAAGGACACGAAAAATTTTAAAAAAATATGTAAATTCGTGGGATGACTGTTTCCTGCGTATGCTTAATTTATTACTGGCAATAAACAAATCGTCCTGTTGATAATAGACACTTCTTGTATCAGTAGTTAAGACCCACAATTCATGTGGATTAATAATCCGTTTTATTGATTATGGGTCTGAAATTAATATACTCCATTAGTCAATAATTCGCGCAACGGAATCTTTCTCAACACCTGTTCCACATCTCGTAGCTCATACGGCGATAAACTAACCTCATACGCCAAAAGGAAACTTTTACGTACTTCCCCGTGTGCAGCGTTCAAGGGGAGATCAAAAAGTTTCCGTTCGAAGGCCGTACAGTCCACAATCGCTATGTCAGTCAGGCAAAATCGCCATGAGCATAGAGCCAGTTGGTCCACCGACGCACCAGGCTTAAGACACCCGCTTGGTAAAACACCGTGTCTCCCGCTGCGTTAAGAACTCCGTAACTGCCTGGTGCACATCCTCGGACGACAGGAATCGCCGATCCCTCGAGGCCTTTTCTAAGGGACCGAAAGCGTCAAAATGACATGTGGAGAGATCAGGACTGTAGGAGGGGTGCTCGATTGTCTCCCACTTGACTTGGCTTAACTTGCGGCGTGACAACGTGCGTCATTATGAGCACCTCTCGACAACGGTGGTTTTCGACCGGTGTGCTACCCCATTCACATTCTTCATTCTGCGATGCATGTCTGCCGGTGTTTGTACTTCGGCAGCCAAGAAAAGAATAACAGCACGTTGGTCCTGCTTGGAAGCATTTGGTAATAACGTTGCCATTGTTTACGTTTCATTTACCGTACGTACGTTGGAAACACGGGAATGCCACACTAATCCATTGAATGCATGTCGGTACTTCTATACCGGCATCGGAGTCGCTCTCTGCTGCATATACACTGCAGCAACGATCTCAAACGGAAACTTTCTGACTGTCCGTTATACGTAGTTAATCTGTTAGAAGAAGGGGAAACGCCGGCCGCGGTGGTCTAGCGGTTCTAGGCGCGCAGTCCGGAACCGCGCGACTACTACGGTCGCAGGTTCGAATCCTGCCTCGGGCATGGATGTGTGTGATGTCCTTAGGTTAGTTCGGTTTAAGTAGTTCTAACTTCTAGGGGACTGATGACCACAGTAGTCAAGTCCCATAGTGCTCAGAGCCATTTGAACCATTGAAGGGGAAACTGTGCTAGGCACAAAATTAAGGAAATTTGGGAGAGGGTGTGAAATATCACTGACAACAATTTCTATTAAATTTTTGTTGAGTCGGGAATATAAATCAATTAATGCGGTTCCAGTCACATTGACCAAATTCTAAAGGCACACAGTGCATCATGACATGTTATCGCAAGTGCGAGACTCAGTAACGCTCACAACAATCATGATTATCAAAAAGCATTGAAAAACACGTTGGGAACGGACATAAGAGAATATCGTCCATGAGAGATAGAACGCGTGTGGGATTAGCGATTCGTCGTTACGCACTTTAAGATTCGAGCAAGCCAACTAGTCGATATTCTGCGATCGCAATACTTCTAAGGTGTTGTTGTTGTTGTGGTCTTCAGTCCTGAGACTGGTTTGATGCAGCTCTCCATGCTACTCTATCCTGTGCAAGCTTCTTCATCTCCCAGTACCTACTGCAACCTACATCCTTCTGAATCTGCTTAGTGTATTGATCTCTTGGTCTCCCTCTACGATTTTTACCCTCCACGCTGCCCTCCAATGCTAAATTTGTGATCCCTTGATGCCTCAAAACATGTCCTACCAACCGATCCCTTCTTCTAGTCAAGTTGTGCCACAAACTTCTCCCCAATCCTATTCAATACCTCCTCATTAGTTACCTGATCTACCTACCTTATCTTCAGCATTCTTCTGTAGCACCACATTTCGAAAGCTTCTATTCTCTTCTTGTCCAAACTGGTCATCGTCCATGTTTCACTTCCATACATGGCTACACTCCATACAAATACTTTCAGAAACGAATTCCTGACACTTAAATCTATACATGATGTTAACAAGTTTCTCCTCTTCAGAAACGATTTCCTTGCCATTGCCAGTCTACATTTTATATCCTCTCTACTTCGACCATCCTCAGTTATTTTGCTCCCTAAATAGCTAAACTCCTTTACTACTTTAAGTGTCTCATTTCCTAATCTAATCCCCTCAGCATCACCCGATTTAATTTGACTACATTCCATTATCCTCGTTTTGCTTTTCTTGATGTTCATCTTATATCCTCCTTTCAAGACACTGTCCATTCCGTTCAACTGCTCTTCCAAGTCCTTTGCTGTCTCTGACAGAATTACAATGTCATCGGTGAACCTCAAAGTTTTTAATTCTTCTCCATGAGTCTTAATACCTACTCCGAATTTTTCTTTTGTTTCCTTTACTGCTTGCTCAATATACAGATTGAATAACATCGGGGAGAGGCTACAACCCTGTCTCACTCCCTTCCCAACCACTGCTTCCCTTTCATGCCCCTCGACTCTTATAACTGCCATCTGGTTTCTGTACAAATTGTAAATAGCCTTTCGCTCCCTGTATTTTACCCCTGTCACCTTCAGAATTTGAAAGAGAGTATTCCAGTTAACGTTGTCAAAAGCTTTCTCTAAGTCTACAAATGCTAGAAACGTAGGTTTGCCTTTTCTTAATCTTTCTTCTAAGATAAGTCGTAGAGTCAGTATTGCCTCACGTGTTCCAACATTTCTACGGAATCCAAACTGATCTTCCCCGAGGTCCGCTTCCACCAGTTTTTCCATTCGTCTGTAAAGAATTCGCGTTAGTATTTTGCAGCTGTGACTTATTAAACTGATAGTTCGGTAATTTTCACATCTGTCAACACCTGCTTTCTTTGGGATTGGGTTATTGTATTCTTCTTGAAGTCTGTGGGTATTTCGCCTGTCTCATACATCTTGCTCACCAGATGGTAGAGTTTTGTCATGACTGGCTCTCCCAAGGCCATCAGTACTTCTAATGGAATGTTGTCTACTCCCGGGCCTTGTTTCGACTCAGGTCTTTCAGTGCTCTGTCAAACTCTTCACGCAGCATCTTATCTCCCATTTCATCTTCATCTACATCCTCTTCCATTTCCATAATATTGTCCTCAAGTACATCGCCCTTGTATAAACCCGCTATATACTCCTTCCGCCTTTCTGCCTTCCCTTCTTTGGTTAGAACTGGGTTGCCATCTGAGCTCTTGATATTCATACAAGTGGTTCTCTTCTCTCCAAAGGTCTCTTTAATTTTCCTGTAGGCAGTATCTATCTTACCCCTAGTGAGACAAGCCTCTACATCCTTACATTTGTCCTCTAGCCATCCCTGCTTAGCCATTTTGTACTTCCTGTCGATATCATTTTTGAGACGTTTGTATTCCTTTTTGCCTGATTCATTTACTGCATTTTTATATTTTCTCCTTTCATCAATTAAATTCAATATTGCTTCTGTTACCCAAGGATTTCTACTAACCCTCGTCTTTTTACCTACTTTGCTGCCTTCACTACTTCATCCTTCAGAGCTACCCATTCTTCTGCTACTTTATTTCTTTCCCCCATTCATGTCAATTGTTTTTTTCGGTTTATCCAGGTCCCATCTCCTTAAATTCCCACCTTTTTGGAGTTTCTTCAGTTTCAATCTGCAGTTCATAACCAATAGATTGTGGTCAGAATTCACATCTGCCCCTGGAAATGTCTTACAATTTAAAACCTGTTTCCTAAATCTCTGTCTTACCATTATATAATCTATCTGATACCTTTTAGTATCTCCAGGATTCTTCCAGGTATACAACCTTCTTTTATGATTCTTGAACCAAGTGTTAGCTATGATTAAGTTATGCTCTGTGCAAAATTCTACAAGGCGGCTTCCTCTTTCATTTCTTCCCCCCAATCCATATTCACCTACTATGTTTCCTTCTCTCCCTTTTCCTACTGACGAATTCCAGTCACCCATGACTATTAAATTTTCGTCTCCCTTCACTACCTGAATAATTTTTTTTATCTCGTCATACATTTCATCAATTTCTTCATCATCTGCAGAGCTAGTTGGCATATAAACTTGTACTACTGTAGTAGGCATGGGCTTTGTGCCTATCTTGGCCACAATAATGCGTTCACTATGCTGTTTGTAGTAGCTAACCCGCACTCCTATTTTTTTATTCATTATTAAACCTACTCCTGCATTACCCCTATTTGATTTTGTATTTATAACCCTGTAATCACCTGACCAAAAGTCTTGTTCCTCCTGCCACCGAACTTCGCTAATTCCCAGTATATCTAACTTTAACCTACCCATTTCCCTTTTTAAATTTTCTAACCTACCTGCCTGATTAAGGGATCTGACATTCCACGCTCCGATCCGTAGAATGCCAGTTTTCTTTCTCCTGATAACGACGTCCTCTTGAGTAGTCCCCGCCCGGAAATCCGAATGGGGGACTATTTTACCTCCGAAATATTTTACCCAAGAGAACGCCTTCATCATTTAATCATACAGTACATACATCATTTAATCATACAGTACATACAGTAAAGCTAAGGTGCTGGTTCGATTTTGACCGATAACGTAAGAAATAATAGGAATGGTCAAAGGTCATTCGCGAAATGTTTTTAAGAATAATAGTTACGTTATCCGTAGACTGCAGCGTAGTCCATCAGGAATAGGTCGATTGTGCCTCGCGATCACCGGGAAAGGGTGAGATCACTCACGTAGAGAGTTTCTGGAAGTTTCATAATATTACTTGACCAACTCAAGGAAAGAATGTAAGCAACATATGTCTTGTTGGCGAAGAGTTTCCTGCTTTAGAAATATCGATGCTGACAGCATACCCTTGCTTCATCAGATACATCGTCTGCTGAATGCTTACGAAGTACTACAAATCTGATGGAAGTTAGTGTGATGTATATTTATTGCTATACATACAAGCATCAGAGCTGAATTTCACCTACTCTTAAAAGCTTCACAAGTGCTAATATAAAATAAAGATACTTTGAAAAATTTACGGCATCTGGAAACTTCCCGACCGAGTCTCGAACATTGAACCTTTGCCTTTCGTGGGCAGATGCACTGCCAACTGACAGACCCAAGTACGATTGAAGACCCATGCTTACAGCTTTACTTTTGCCATTACTTCATCTTCTGCCTTCCAGGCTGTGGCTAAGCTATGGCTCCGCAATATCATTTCTACCAGAACAGCTAGACCAGCAAGTTTCGCAGGAGAACAGTTGTGAGTTTCGAAAGATAGCAGGTGAGATACTTGAAGATATATATAGTCCGGATGGGTCGTGCTTGGGTAGCCCAGTCTACAGTCCACTTGCCCGCGAAAGGTAAAGGCCTCAATATCGTGTCTCGGTCCAACATACGGTTTTAATCTGCGTGAAGTTACATATCAGCGTACACTCCGCTGCTAGAAGCATGGCATTTCGCTAAAATAAGAAGGTACAATCGTGATACCTTATGTAAAAGATCAGTCGTATAGAATCCTCACCTTCTGGTTGTCTGCTGTGAACATTGCCACAGTTCTTACCACCAGCTGGTAACGCTGTCTCCCGTATACTAACGAACGGAGCAAACAGAGTAATCCACAGTGCTGTGCATAACAATATTCGTTTGCGGTATGTATAAGGCATTTCGTTATTACTCTACCCCGTTAATCATATGTACACAATCTGGTGTATAATCTTATTCAATGAACCGTCTGAACTGCTGAATTTCCCCCATTCATGCACGATACATTATATTTGTTTAACTCGAGGATCAACATTGATTGTTGGCATTTGAAAATAGTACGTTCATGCTTTCATCGTGATTTGTGTGTGTACTTCGGCGTGTATTTTCAGTAGCACGTGTGCTCGTTTTTTATTATCGACGATCAGTACTTTAACAAGGTGTTAATGATACCAAATTTAAACAAACCAATTTTTTCGTTGTAGGTGGAGTTAAGATACTCTGAAATTGTCAATAAATAAAATTTGGTGCCTGCTTGGTGGAGTAAGTTTCTCTTATACAACTTCAGTCCAAAAAGTGTGGAGACTGGGTTAATAAAAAAATAGGTCGTGCATGGTGCACCCACCCTTTCGCCCCGTGCAACACACAGAACGTTTATGCAGCCAAGTGAAAAGTCGGAATAGAGCTTGTTTGAGATGGTGTTCAAATCAAGCGTCACAGTCACATTGGCTTTATTGCCAGTCATGTCGTCACATAGTCGACTCTTCATATAAACCTCTGTACTTTGACGTTTGTGGTATGTTTTTTTTTCTTTTTTTTTTTTTTTCAAGAAAAGAACTGTCGGCGTTTTCCATTTCAGTCAAGTCGTGGCAGGCGTTCACGCGTCGTTCAGCTCGTTTGCGAGTCAAGGTGTGCGAGACAAACTTTGAACACACATCTCTCTTCTTGAAAACATTCTGAAGTATGTCTTGAATACTTATACATCTAGGATCAAATTGGTCTCGTAACTTTTTGGACAGACGGTGTGCAATGAAATACGCAGCTGCTCACTCAGTGCATTCCACCAAAATGTCGAAATTCCTTGGAACAATGCAGTGGTGTCCACACCACAAAAGCCCGTACCAGCTACGTAAGAGGTCCACTGTTTTACGGCGCAGTGTGCAGCCTGTAACGGATATAAACAGGGAAATTTCTGTTGGTGACACTGGGCAGTGTATTGAACAATATTACGTCAGCATTTACATTATCTGCGAAATAAGGATTATGGCTATTAGGAGTAGTATGTTTTTCGGTTGTTTAATACTTCCAAGTATATGTGGCAAGAGCAGGCTACATCATGTGATAAAAAGTATCCGGACACCCGGCTGAAAATGACTTACATGTTCGTGGTGCCGTCTATCGATAAAGCTGGAATTCAATACGGTGTTGGCCCACCCGTAGCCTACACTCTCGCAGGCATACGTTCAGTCAGGCGCTGGAAGCTTTCTTGGGGAATGGCAGCCTATTCTTCATGGAGAGCTGCACTGAGGAGAGGTGTAGATGTAGGCCGGTGAGGCGTGGCACAAAGGTGTTCTATATAATTCAGGTCAGGATCTGTGCAGGCCAGTCCATTACAGAGATGTTATCGTCGTGTAACCACTCCGCCACAGGCCGTGCACTATGAACAGTTGCTCGATCGTGTTGAAAGATGCAATCACCTTCCCCGAATTGCTCTTCAACAGTGGTAAGCAAGAAACTGCTCAAAACATCAACGTAGGCCTGTGCTGTGATAGTGCCGCGCAAGACAACAAGAGGTGCAAGCCTCCTCCATGAAAAACACGACCACACCATAACACCACCACCTCCTCCGAATTTTACTGCTGGCACTACACACGCTGGCAGATGACGTTCACCGGGTATTCACTATACCCACACGCTGCCGTCGGATGACCACATTCTGTACCGTGGTTTGTCACTCCATACAACATTTTATTACTGTTCAATCGTCCAATGTCTACGCTCCTTACACCAAGCGAGGCGTCGTTAGGCATTTACCGGCGTGATGCGTGGCTTATGCGACCATGAAATCCACCTCCCGCCAACTGTCATAATACTTGCAACGGATCCTGACGAAGTCTGGAATTCGTTTGTGATAGTCTGGATAGATGTGTGCCTATTACACATTACAACCCTCTTCAACCGTCAGCGGTCTCTGTCAGTCTACAACAGACGAGGTCGGTCTGTACGCTTTTGTGCTATACGTGTCCCCTCACGTTTCCACTTCACTATCACATCGGAAACAGAGGACCTAGGAATAATTAGTAGTTTGGATATCTCGCGTACAGACGTATGACGCAGGTGACACCCAGTCACCTGACCACGTTCGATGATCGTGAGTTCCGCGGAGCGTCCCATTCTGCTTTCTCACGATGTCTAATGACTACTGAGGTCGTTGATATGGAGTGCTCGGCAGTAGGTGGCAGTACAATGCACCTAATAGAAAAACATGTTTTTTGGGGTGTCCGGATACTTCTGAAGACACAGTGTATTATTGCTTAATACCTAATGGGCAGCAGTTCAGGTGTTGAAGTGTGAGGTTGGGACGCAAAGTGTTTACTCCATACCGACAGGCGTTGTCCACTTAGTGGTGCGGTTACCACCGTGCAGAAAACGTCAAGTAGTAAACTAAGTCACGTGTCTGTGAAAAGACGGGGAGAAAAAACAACCGACACACTCGTGTGTGTACATGTTATGGTACCATGCGAGGTGCCAGGGCTAGCAGTGTATTGAACACTAAATTCTTCTCGAATCTTCATATGGAAATGATGCTTTAAGCCCCCCCCCCCCCCCCTCTTTTCTAACTCTTACGTTTGCTGTTGCACATGGATTAAGAAGAAACGCGAACTGACTGTAATCCACCCTGCAAGTGGAGTAGAAAAGAGATTGGCACCTGCAATAATTTAATTGGATAGAAATTAAGGGAAGTTTCATTAACGTAGTGAGAAATGAAATGAAAGTTCTGTCCAAAATAACAATCTGATTTATTATGACTAAACTCAAAATAATAAACAAAACACACGAAACATTTACAATACATCAAATTGGATACTCAAATAAATGCCGTGAAGGTGAAGTTGTCCATAAACTAGATTGTGACATTTATGACCAAGTGGTATGTGGAACCAGTTCCGCCCGCATTTCGTGGTCGTGCGGTAGCGTTCTCGCTTCCCACGCCCGGGTTCCCGGGTTCGATTCCCGGCAGGGTCAGGGATTTTCTCTGCCTCGTGATGGCTGGGTGTTGTGTGCTGTCCTTAGGTTAGTTAGGTTTAAGTAGTTCTAAGTTCTAGGGGACTGATGACCATAGATGTTAAGTCCCATAGTGCTCAGAGCCGAACCAGTTCCTTGCAACTGAAATCTTAAGAGAAACACCCAGCCAACTCAACATTAATTACTGCTACGGTAGTGATAACTCAAACAATGAACACCCAAGACAGAACAAAGTTAGAAAAGACGACCAGGCGCGCTCTGCTGAGCTCTAATTATCACAGTGCAAATTCCCTAATCTGCCGGTGCTGCAGACATACATTACGAAGCTGGCTTCTTAACTGCAAGGACACGATCTGGCGTACTGGAAGCGATGGCTGGTTGCTTCGACGTCCCGTCGTGGTGATGATAATGTCGCGAGTATAGTCCAAAACAAATTGTCCTGGTCTGGTTGTTCCAGACTAGAGACTTCCTATCAATACAAATGCGCCTCTGAGGGAGACGAAGAAGGCTTGCCACACAATCACTGCCGGTACAGTGATTGATTTTAACAAGCGAAGTCACACAGTAACTCCGATACAGTCAACTTTAGCCAAAACTGCCCAAGACAGACAACATAGGCCGCTTGTACGCAGAACGCTCAATTGCCAACTGTACTCGGAAAGTTACGTTGAAGTCGAAACTTCAGCAACTTCGTTAAACAGTTACAATCAAATAAAAGTATATTAGACAGCCAACGGAAGGCAGACTGTCCAGAGCAGCGAGAGCTCAGTCTTGTAACCTACCCCGACCGAAAGGCGAGAGCCGACTACCACAAGAACGCCCGTACAAACCGAACACAGAACATTCCCGCACCCACGACAGTGGTCATGGTTAAACTTTCCAATCAGCAACTCGAAAACCGGCGGAAAATTCCACTCTATTGCCGAAGCACTACCATTCCACCAATGGAGATTCTTGGCGCCAATTTCTGCTCCGATTTTGCTACGTCACGGAGCTATGCCCTGAGCAAGCCAATCACAGTTACAATTTTGCAGAAAACGCGGGAATTTGCGCGCCAAGGCTGCATGGGAAAACAAGTCATTCCCACGCCTCGCTGGTAGCCCGCCAGAAAGTGTTTTCGCTAAGTTTCTGCGAAGTAACGGAATCTCTAGCCCAGCCGCTCTTTCAGGCCCCTGCGGGCGTGTCCCTGCCACTATTATGACAATGTCGGCGTCTGGAAAGCATTCACTCGACTCCCTCACACCCGTCGGATTAACCTTTTCAAGATCCGCAGAGCCCGCCTGTCACTGGACCACCTGGATGACGAGAGAGGCTGCATGGAAAGTCCGCGTGTGAAGGAATAGCAACTTTTCACCGCATGCAATTAGAGAGGAAAATCGAATTACTCAGGGTAAGATAGAAATATGAGAGGGGGCTTCTGCCACCTCTCAACCATATATGAATAATCTTATACCTATTACACCCTGCATGTTTATTTTTGGGAACCTTACCAGTCGTGCAATCTCGTCCCATTGGCAAGATGTCCTCCATAATGTGAAATTGTAGGTCATTAACAATTTAAACACAAGAGTAAGGATGTCCTGTAATAAGTACATTGCTAATGCTTCACTTAAGCCTAAATAACAATAGAACAAAATAAAATATCTTAGTCAATTGCCGCACATAATGCACTGAGTGATACTAGCAGTGCCTGTTGTCGCCTACCAGTAATCTACACCTACATCAATACCTACACTCCACCAAGCCACAGCTCTGCGTCTCCCTTCATCTATTACAGTAAATGGACTTCAAAACACTGATGTTCTATTGAAGTAGTTACAGGATACACTCAGATAACTATACTTCCACTGTCGAAGAGTATCATGTGGCTAACCACTCGATATTAAAAACACATTTTTTATGGAATGAAAACAGTTAACTTCTTCTGTGTGTTTCGTGCTCTTAACTAAGCACTCTTGTACGTAACAACAAGATAATCGATGTCTCTCGACCGAATATCGACGTACTAACGCAAGTACACTTATTTCGTAAGCAGTCGAATTAAATGCAATATCTCAAAAATTCATTCTGTCACGACTCTTTTTTTCCACATTTTACTAACACTTTGAGATTAATTGTTCCTTCTCACGCAACGTCCCGCATCCCTGTAGATTGCTGGATACCTGACTCAACACGCCCATTACAGAACCTTCAGCTCACTTGTAATTTACGTTTATCTACATTTAATTGACTCAGTGCCAACGCCCTCAAGTTGCAATTAAACTTTTAACAAAACTCCTCCGTTTAACTTTGCGCTCGCAAAACGTACGTGCGATCGACCATATTTGTGACTCAGCGGTGACTATACGACTGCATGCAACTAATAATTTCTGTCCCGAACACTCTTGTAGCTACGTAACTCAAAAACATCGGCAGTAGGGCAACAGTACGCCCAGATTGACACTACGTCGCCAGTTAGTGGACTGTGGAGGGATCGGTATAACTTTTTGACAAATCTGTAGTTGTTTTTTTTTGTGACGTAGTGCGAGGAAACGAGTAGAGGGAGTGGGTACTAGCCTGCGCACTCAAGCAGGGGAGTGCACGACCACAGTCTGGCAACCTAGCTTCCTCATGCTTTTCATCTCCACCCCTCCTTTCAAGCCTGTTACAGCCCCAGCGCAAAACTTATCTCTTAATACGGTTCTACTATACTTCGATGTTCTTTTTTGATTCATCAACTTCTGCTTGGTTTGATGTGGCCCGCCACGAATTCCTCTCCTCTGCCAATCTTTTCATCTCAGAGTAGAACCTTCAAGCTATGTGCTCAGTTGTTTGCATTGGCTTCTCTGCACTTCCTTCTCATTTCAATTCCAAGTGACTTGCATTTCTTTCTTTCTGAATTTCCTTGAATATTTTGATACTTCTTCTTTCGCCAATCAGCTAAAGTATTTCTTCTGTTCTCATATTTTCTACGCAGTTGCTTTCGCTGTACCTACGTTTTCCTGTCCAACTTCTGTGAATCCCCATTAGAGACGTCCATTCCTCTTCAACTGAACTATCTGCTGACGTATTCATTATCGCAGCATCTATAACCCCAGAGAACTTTCAGTATACCTCTTCACTCCTTAATACTTTCATAGCACACTTCCTTACCCATTATTTCTTCCTGACAAGTCTTTTAAACTACAACATACTCTTCATCATTACTCAATTTTCATCAGAGTCTGCATCTGCTCCCGAGTACGCCTTACAATCCAATATCTGATTTCGGAATCTCTGCCTGACTATAACGTAATATAACTGGAATCATCCCGCATCTCCAGGCCTTTTTCAATTATACCTCCTCCTCTTGCGATTCTTGAACAAGATATTCGCTATTACTAGATGAAATCTGTTGCTAAACTCAACTAGTCTTTCACCTCTCTCCTTCCTACTACCAAGTCCATATTTTCCCGTAACCCTTCCTACTATCCCTTCGCCTACAACCGCATCCAAATCCCTCAATACTATTAGATTTTCATCTCCCTCTACGAAGTGAATTACCTATTCAGCATCCTCATTTATTTTCTCTACTTCTTTATCTTCTGCCTGTGAAGTTGTCATGTATACCCGAACTACCGCTGTCGGTGTTGGTTTGCTGCAGATTCTGATGAGATTTGGTATGTACGTTTAATACTGGTGCCTAACCCACTTTATTTGACAATAAACATAAATGGTATACCATTGAAACACCATTTTTAGTCATCTACGTTTTTTCCATCCCCTGAAAAGCAGAAACTATTCGTCGTAGAGAAAAAAATACGTTTGACGGTATTTATAGGAAATTTAATGTAAGTTAATTTTATACTGGGAAACATTTTCACGGTTTTTCGAGTTGTTTGAGGAAACATAAAAAAGCTACGTTTAAACGCTCAGAATCCCCATCACGCCATCCACTCCCACGCTTACATTAAGATTTTTAGTACGTTGTTGATTACACTTCGCCTACCACTGTACGAATATTCACGATTGCACGAATTTTTTCCCCTAATTTTCCTTCGTTGACTGGGCCAATACAGCAAAACACATTTACTACTTTTAGGCTCTCATTTATTAACAATTTTTTTAAGAATCACCTGATTACGGTCTATCCAATGACATATGCGGTTGGATTGAAAGTTTTCTTACAGACAGGGAGCAGTATGTCGTTCCGAACGGGGTAACTTCAACAGAAACAAGAGTAACTTCAGGTGTGCCCCGGGGCAGCGTAATAGGTCCTCTGCTTTTTACGATTTACATAAACGATCTGGTTGATGGTATTGACAGCGGCCTTGGACTGTTTGTCGATGATGCTGTAGTCTACACGAAAGTTATATTACACGAAAGTTGTGAACAAAACAATGAGGATTTGCAGAAATAAATGCGTGGTGTAATGACTGGCAGTTATCTCTCAATATTAGTAAGTGTAACCTACTGCGCATAACAATGCGAAAATCCCCATTAATGTATGAGTACAAAATAAATGATCAGTCTTTTGAAGCGGTAACATCTGTCAACTATTTGGTTGTGACTATTCGAAGTGATCTCAAATGGAACGATCAGATTACACAAGTAATGGGTAAGGCGAACTCTAGATTGTGGTTTTTTGGTAGAATCCTGAAGCGATGCAGTCCTTCAACATAGGAAATAGCTTTTTTTTTTTTTTTTGTCATCAGTCGACTGACTGGTTTGATGCGGCCCGGCACGAATTCCTTTCCTGTGCTAACCTCTTCATCTCAGAGTAGCACTTGCAACCTACGTCCTCAATTATTTACTTGACGTATTCCAATCTCTGTCTTCCTCTACAGTTTTTGCCCTCTAAAGCTCCCTCTAGTACCATGGAAGTCATTCCCTCATGTCTTAGCAGATGTCCTATCATCCTGTCCCTTCTCCTTATCAGTGTTTTCCACATATTCCTTTCCTCTCCGATTCTGCGTAGAACCTCTTCATTCCTTACCTTATCAGTCCACCTAATTTTCAACATTCGTCTATAGCACCACATCTCAAATGCTTCGATTCTCTTCTGTTCCGGTTTTCCCACAGTCCATGTTTCACTACCATACAATGCTGTACTCCAGACGTACATCCTCAGAAATTTCTTCCTCAAATTAAGGCCGGTATTTGATATTAGTAGACTTCTCTTGGCCAGAAATGCCTTTTTTTCCATAGCGAGTCTGCTTTTGATGTCCTCCTTGCTCCGTCCGTCATTGGTTATTTTACTGCCTAGGTAGCAGAATTCCTTAACTTCATTGACTTCGTGACCATCAATCCTGATGTGAAGTTTCTCGCTGTTCATATTTCTACTACTTCTCAGTACCTTCGTCTTTCTCCGATTTACTCTCAAACCATACTGTGTACTCATTAGACTGTTCAATCCGTTCAGCAGATCATTTAATTCTTCTTCACTTTCTCTCAGGATAGCAATGTCATCAGCGAATCGTATCATTGATATCCTTTCACCTTGTATTTTAATTCCACTCCTGAACTTTTCTTTTATTTCCATCATTGATTCCTCGATGTACAGATTGAAGAGTAGGGGCGAAAGGCTACAGCCTTGTCTTACAACCTGCTTAATACGAGCACTTAGTTCTTCATCGTCCACTCTTATTATTCCCTCTTGGTTGTTGTACATATTGTATATGACCCTTCTCTCCCTATAGCTTACCCCTACTTTTTTCAGAATCTCGAACAGCTTGCACCATTCTATATTGTCGAACGCTTTTTCCAGGCCTACAAATCCTATGAAAGTGTCTTGATTTTTCTTAAGCTTTGCTTCCATTATTAGCCGTAACATCAGAATTGCCTCTCTCGTCCCTTTACTTTTTCTAAAGCCAAACTGATCGTCACCTAGCGCATTCTCAATTTTCTTTTCCATTCTTCTGTATATTATTCTTGTAAGCAGCTTCGATGAATGAGCTGTTAAGCTGATTGTGCGATAATTCTCGCACTTGTCAGCTCTTGCCGTCTTCGGAATTGTGTGGATGATGCTTTTCCGAAAGTCAGATGGTATATCGCCAGACTCATATATTCTGCACACCAACGTGAATAGTCGTTTTGTTGCCACTTCCCCCAATGATTTTAGAAATTCTGATGGAATGTTACCTATACCTTCTGCCTTATTTGACCGTAAGTCCTCCAAAGCTCTTTTAAATTCTGATTCTAATACTGGATCCCCTATCTCTTGTAAATCGACCCCTGTTTCTTCTTCTATCGCATCAGACAAATCTTCACCCTCATAGAGGCTTTCAATGTATTCTTTCCACCTATCTGCTCTCTCCTCTGCATTTAACAGCGGAATTCCCGTTGCGCTCTTAATGTTACCACCGTTGCTTTTAATGTCACCAAAGGTTGTTTTGACTTTCCTGTATGCTGAGTCTGTCCTTCCGACAATCATATCTTTTTCGATGTCTTCACATTTTTCCTGCAGCCATTTCGTCTTAGCTTCCCTGCACTTCCTATTTATTTCATTCCTCAGCGACTTGTATTTCTGTATTCCTGATTTTCCCGGAACATGTTTTTGTACTTCCTCCTTTCATCAATTAACTGAAGTATTTCTTCTGTTACCCATGGTTTCTTCGCAGCTACCTTCTTTGTACCTAAGTTTTCCTTCCCAACTTCTGTGATGGCCCTTTTTAGAGATATCCATTCCTCTTCAACTGTACTGCCTACTGCGCTATTCCTTATTGCTGCATCTATAGCGTTAGAGAAATTCAAACGAATCTCGTCATTCCTTAGTACTTCCGTATCCCACTTCTTTGAGTATTGATTCTTCCTGACTAATGTCTTGAACTTCAGCCTACTCTTCATCACTACTATATTGTGATCTGAGTCTATATCTGCTCCTGGGTACGCCTTACAATCCAGTACCTGATTTCGGAATCTCTGTCTGACCATGATGTAATCTAATTGAAATCTTCCCGTATCTCTCGGCCTCCTCCTCTTGTGATTCTTGAACAGAGTATTCGCTATTACTAGCTGAAACTTGTTACAGAACTCAATTAGTCTTTCTCCTCTTTCATTCCTTGTCCCAAGCCATATTCTCCTGTAACCTTTTCTTCTACTCCTTCCCCTACAACTGCATTCCAGTCGCCCATGACTATTAGATTTTCGTCCCCCTTTACATACTGCATTACCCTTTCAATATCCTCATACACTTTCTCTATCTGTTCATCTTCAGCTTGCGACGTCGGCACGTATACCTGAACTATCGTTGTCGGTATTGGTCTGCTGTCGATTCTGATTAGAACAACCCGGTCACTGAACTGTTCAAAGTAACACACCCTCTGCCCTACCTTCCTATTCATAACGAATCCTACACCTGTTATACCATTTTCTGCTGCTGTTGATATTACGCGATACTCATCTGACCAGAAATCCTTGTCTTCCTTCCACTTCACTTCACTGACCCCTACTATATCTAGATTGAGCTTTTGCATTTCCCTTTTCAGATTTTCTAGTTTCCCTACCACGTTCAAGCTTCTGACATTCCACGCCCCGACTCGTAGAACGTTATCCTTTCGTTGATTATTCAATTTTTTTCTCATGGTAACCTCCCCCTCCCGGAGATCCGAATGGGGGACTATTCCGGAATCTTTTGCCAATGGAGAGATCATCATGACACTTCTTCAATTACAGGCACATGTCCTGTGGATACACGTTACGTGTCTTTAATGCAGTGGTTTCCATTGCCTTCTGCATTCTCATGTCGTTGATCAATGCTGATTCTTCCGCCTTTAGGGGCAATTTCCCACCCCTAGGATAAGAGAGTGCCCTGAACCCCTATCCGCTCCTCCGCCCTCTTTGACAAGGCCGTTGGCAGAATGAGGCTGACGTCTTATGCCGGAAGTCTTCGGCCGCCAATGCTTATTATTTATCAAAAATTAGGCAGTGGCGGGGATCGAACCCGGGACCGAAAACGTTTTGATTATGAATCAAAGACGCTGCCCCTAGACCATGGGCTAGCTTACAATACGTTATTTCGTCCAGTCTTAGAGTATTGTTCGCCAGTATGGGACCCTTACCGGTTGGGTCTGATTCAAGAGATTGAGAAGGTCCAAAGAAGAGCGGCAAGATTCATGACTGGTACATTTAGGCATCGCGAGAGCGTTACAAATCTCATAGAAAGTTTGAAATGGGACACACTTGCAGATAGACGACGCGCTAAACAGACGGGGCCTGCGCACTAAATTCCTAAATCCAGTCTTCGCCGAGGTTGTAGAGCATATATTATTACCACCAACTTTCACATCGCGTTCAGACAGTCGTTTTTTCCTCGCACGATCCGCAAGTGCAACAGGGAGGGGGGGGAGGGTATATATGACTTTGGTGCGAATTGTGCCCTCCGCCACACACCTCTTGGTGGCTAGCGGAGTATATATGTAGATGTAGATGCAGATTTAATTCGAATATATTCGATTGCCATCGTTTTATTTTTGTTGACGTTCATATTGCAGCCTATTTTCAAGACACTGTCAATTCTGTCAGCTGCTCTTACAAGGCCTTTACTGTCTCCAACAGATCTGCAATGTAGGCAGTGAATTTTAAAAGTTTTATTTCTTCTCCCTGAACTTAAACTCCCGTTCCATATTTGTCTCTCGCTTCCTTTATTGCTTGCTATATGTGTAATAGACTGAATAACGTTGAGGATAGGCTGTAGCCCTTTCCCACTCCATTCTCGACAACTGCTTCCCTTTCATGTGCTTCGTCTGTTGTAACTGCGGAAGGAAGGAAGGAAGGAATATTCTGTTTAACGTCCCGTCGATATCGAGGTCACTAGAGGTGGAGCACAAGCTCAAATTGTGTCAAGGATGTAAGAAATCAGCCGTACTCTTTCAAAGGAACCATCCCGACATCTGCCAAGAGCGATTTAGGGATATCATCGAAAAGTTAATTGTGAATGGCCGGACGCGGGTTTGAACCGTCTTTCTCCCGAATGTGCCATCTTGCTCTGTCTGCTGTAACTCCTATCTGATTTCTATACAAATGGCAATAACCTTTAGTTTCCTGTATTTTATCCTTCATATCTCCAGAATTTTAAACAGTGTAGTCTCGAACTATTATGGCCTCACGTTTCCCAACATTTCTTGAAAACCCAAAATGACCTTCCATATGGTGTGGCTCTGTCAGTGTTTCTGTTCTGCCGTAAGAAATATTGTATTAATAATGATGTAAAATAAGAAGAAAAGCTGATTGAGGTAAAACCTTTCGATAATAATGACAACTGTTTTTGAAGAACTTGTTTAATTTTAAAAACTGTGTTTAGTTAAAAAAGGCTTCGTATTTTACTGAACATAAAGTCAGTATATGATTTACCTGCATTAAGCAAGAATGACAGTCAGCAAAATTCTGTATACTGAACAATGTTCACAGTGCATCTGAAGTGACAGAAGTTTTTGTTGCACGTTTCTAAACCACATGTACGAAGGTAATACTGGTAGCAGTCGGGACGTTAATTTCACGGTGTTCTCTGAGACCTACAGAGTTTCTCCAAGAGTCTATTGGTGCTAACGAATACAAAGGAAGCAAATGAGCAAATAGCCCCTTGCAGACTGCTATGCGTTTGAATTTTGCTGCAGATAATGTAAGAGATTTATAGAGTATCTTATGCGATTAGTCCGGACAGAGCGGCACGGCTGATATCTGGACGTCCTTGCGTGAACAATTCCTTTCCAATTGCGCCACCGTCTCCATTTACTAGGATCAAGTTCTCCGACTTCATTTCTCAGAAGTCTGGCGAATGATCTCACCCGCATGTGGCGGTCACACGGTAATTGGCGTTAAGCTCCTCTGGCGTCACCAAACCCACCAGCCTGTTTTTAGTGTATGTGACCTTTGTACGAATGATTGTAAAACGTGATTTTGATGTTGCCTGAACCAGCTCTTTTCGTTCTGTCTCAACGTAACGTTGGTAGAAAGAGGTTAAAAAAATCAAAACGTGCGTAATAGCTAATTAGTCTCCAAGAATTATTTAGTAGTCATACTTCCAAATCTTATAGCATTAAACTGTTCTTACCTGTTTCAGTAAATATACAGAGAGAACCGAAAGTCCACCAACAAAATTTCGGAGGTTGTTCGGCAATGTTTTCTGAATTTCTGATATCAGGTACCCGTGTTCTCCGCCGGTTCATTATAGAGTAAGTCTGTAGGCTTTCTTGGCCGTTGTGATTAAGCATAAAATATTATAGGTTGCTAGAAAGCGTGTGTGTTTCACTAGGAGTATGAAGAAGGTCCCAGCAGACAGATCGAAACGTCGGTCATGAGGAAGATATTTGAAGAGAAACATGATGCGGTCAAACAACCCAGATATTTTACGTTTAACTGCATTTCTTTTGGCTTTTTACGGCCATTTATCTTTTTATCTGTTGGCATATTGCAATAAAAATATTTACGTAACAATGCAAACGTCGACGGTATACGCTTTGCTTCTTCTATGGCCTCAAGGTACGTGCTGTTGAATGCAGTAATGCACATTTTACACTTCGTCCTCAAACTTGCAATCTGTGCTGCTACATTTGGTCTCGCTTTTGTTTCTCCGGCATTGTTCTGCGTTATCACCAATACTTAGTAGTATGGATACGATTACGATGGAAAGTTGCCCGGCCGGCCTAGGTGGCCGAGCGGTTCTAGGCGCTACAGTCTGGAACCGCGCGACCGCTGCAGTCGCAGGTTCGAATCCTGCCTCAGGCATGGATGCGTGAGATGTCCTTAGATTAGTTACGTTTAAGTAGTTCTAAGTTCTAGGGGACTAATGACCTCAAAAGTTAAGTCCCATAGTGCTCAGAGCCAGTTGAACCATATGACAGTTGCCCGATATGCATCTCGTGTATGGGTTTGGAGAACGCAATGGAAGGGGCACATTGACGCTTTACTGAGCTGTTCCCGTAGCGAAGGCAATCACAGCACTATACTTTTGTGTGTCAGTGCAGAGGCGCACACCTTGCGTTCAAGTGATTAAATACGAGGGCATGCGGAAATTAAGGAGCGATAAGTCGCGAAATGGAAACCACAGTGAAAATCAAAACTGTTTTACTTGCAACGGTTAGCTACACCTTCCAGCTACTTCTCTACACAGTCGCCGCTCAGACTTAGACATCTGTCGTAGCGTTCTACCAACTTTTCAATTCCATCGCTATAAGAGACTGCCGCCAGTGCTTTTCGACAATTTTCTACTCTGGGCTGCAGCTCGTTGTCTGTGTCAGAATATTGTCTTCATAGCCAGCGGTTCATTTGAGCCTAGACAATTACGGGCTGTATTGTGGGTGATCAAACACTTCCCATCGGAAACGCTGGAGGAGCATCTTCATTGCCCCTGCAGAGTCTGGCCAAGAATTGTCGTGTAGAACGAACCACATGACAGTTATGTTACGTGGATTGCATAGCTTCAGGCGAAATCTTTCTCTAGGCCCTCATGCTTGGCGGGAGACGCTAATTTTTAGGCATCTTTACGTTCTCACTGTGAGCACAGAACTGAAGCGAGCGACATGATGCGATCGACGTGCGTACTAGACACAGTGCCCAACGCATCTGTGCAGAGTTTCATCAGAGTTTCACTGTATTTTCCATTTCGCGACCAATTCCTTACTTTCCGAATAACCCTCGTAATATAGGTTTTTCATTATTGTGAAAGCATTTTCTCAGAAAGGTATGTAATTGTGGTACAAACCAAATAAATCTTAAGCCACTGGTCCCTTGTACCCTAACAGAGAGAACATGCGCCTCCGAAATTTTGTCGCTCCAGTTTGGGTTCATCCCGTGCACCAGCATGTGGGTTCTGGTAATGTGACAGTGCAGAAATGTGAAACTGACAGGTAGTATAGATTTCGTCGATTCGTACATGTAACGGCTGTTACTTTCCACACCTGGAACTACATGGACTGCAGAGGAGCGATAAATTCCCATATATGGGTACCATCGCAATAACAGTTTTGTCACTATTGTGAAAGTGAAGTATCAGTACAGTAGATGAGGTCTACCCAGTACTGTAACAAATTACCTCAATACATGCTCTAAGACAAAAAAAGCGACTCACCGCACAGGAATTATCCGAAAGAGACGTAAATAGATAGATGTGATGGATATGTACAGAAAAACAAATGGTTGAAGTTTGAGCAAAATTGGATGATTTGTTCTAAAGAAAGAGCTTCATAAATTGGTCAAGTCAATAACGGTTTGGTCCACCTCGGCCCTTATGCAAGTGGTTATTCGGCTTGGCATTGATTGAAAGAGTTGCTGGATTTTCTCCTGATGGATACCATCCCAAATTCTAACGGTGAGTTAGATCATCAAAATCTGGAGCTGGTTGGAGAACCCTGCCCATAATGCTACCAACGTTCTCAATTGGAGAGACATCCGGCGACCTTAACGGACAGGGTACTGTTTGCGAAGCACGAAGACAAGCAGTGGAAACTCTCCCCATATGCGGGCAGGATTTATGGTGCTGAAACAGCGCAGGAGGACTTGCCATGTAGGGTAACAGAACGGGGTGTGGTGCATCGCAGAGGTTCCACTGTGCTGTAAGGGTTCCGCGGATAACAACTGCAAGGTGCTTTCAAGTTCTAAGGCCTCCGATTTTTTTTCTCTGGACTGGAAAGAGATAGAAACATGCGCATTGTTTTAAAATGAGGCCGTGTTCATTGTCAATACGTCCCAGAGATGGCAGCACCGTACGGCAGATGGAATTTTACCGCCAGCGGCGAGAATGAGAACTGTTCTAAATACTTAAAATGGCGACGTTTTCCTTACTTGAACAGCGTGCAACCATTCGTTTTCTGAATTTGTGTGGTGTGAAACCAATTGAAATTCATCGACAGTTGAAGGAGACATGTGGTGATGGAGTTATGGATGTGTCGAAAGTGCGTTCGTGGGTGCGACACTTTAATGAAGGCAGAACATCGTGTGACAACAAACCGAAACAACCTCGGGCTCGCACAAGCCGGTCTGACGACATGATCGAGAAAGTGGAGAGAATTGTTTTGGGGGATCGCCGAATGACTGTTGAACAGATCGCTTCCATAGTTGGCATTTCTGTGGGTTCTGTGCACACAATCCTGCATGACGACCTGAAAATGCGAAAAGTGTCATCCAGGTGGGTGCCACGAATGCTGACGGACGACCACATGGCTGCCCGTGTGGCATGTTGCCAAGAAATGTTGACGCGCAACGACAGCATGAATGGGACTTTCTTTTCGTCGGTTGTGACAATGGATGAGATGTGGACGCCATTTTTCAATCCAGAAACAAAGCGCCAGTCAGCTCAATGGAAGCACACAGATTCACCGCCACCAAAAAAATTTCGGGTAACCGCCAGTGCTGAAAAAATGATGGTGTCCATGTTCTGAGACAGCGAGGGCGTAATCCTTACACACTGCGTTCCAAAGGGCACTACCGTAACAAGTGCATCCTACGATAATGTTTTGAAGAACAAATTCCTTCCTGCACTGCAACAAAAACGTCTGGGAAGGGCTGTGCGTGTGCTGTTTCACCAAGACAACGCACCCGCACATCGAGCTAACGTTACGCAACAGTTTCTTCGTGATAACAGCTTTGAAGTGATTCCTCATGCTCCCTACTCACCTGACCTGGCTCCTAGTGACTTTTGGCTTTTTCCAACAATGAAAGACACTCTCCGTGGCCGCACATTCACCAGCCGTACTGCTATTGATTCAGCGATTTTCCAGTGGTCAAAACAGACTCCTAAAGAAGCCTTCGCCGCTGCCATTGAATCATGGCGTCAGCGTTGTGAAAAATGTGTACGTCTGCAGGGCGATTACGTCGAGAAGCAACGCCAGTTTCATCGATTTCGGGTGAGTAGTTAATTAGAAAAAAAAAATCGGAGGCCTTAGAACTTGAATGCACCTCGTATGAAATCAGTGGTGGTTGCCGGGCCGTATGGTGGGTGACAGTTAGGTTAGTATGCCACCACTGTCTGGAGCGGATCCAGCACAACTTCGTTGATCATCGGGGCTCAGTTCGAAGCGGGACTCATCACTGAAGACAGCTCTACTCCGGTCAGCGGGGTTCTACGACGAATGTGCCCGACACCACTGCAAATAGCTTGTTGTGTACGGAGGCCAGTGGTAGTCGGCACAATGAACGCTCCTTGTGGTCATTGAAGCTCCACTTGCACGTCGCATAGATGATAATGTTGAATTCGGGATTCTGAGTGCCTCTCTGATGATAACTCGGTCCTCACGTTCCGTCATCTCTCTAAGTCGACAGTTCGGCCATGGTGCACCCATTTGTACCAACATCATCGAATAGTGGCACCACTCCTATTCAGATATCGAGCGATTCGCCGATTACTCCAGCCGGCATCTTTGAGTTCTACTACACGTTCTCTCTCAGATGCTGACATATGCGTATATTCTTCACGTGCCCGTCTGCGTGGCTTAGTTGCTGTCCAACTAAGTACATGGATTGAAGTTCGCAAAGATTATGACCTGGTATCGGCATGTGCCCTATTTACAGCTCTTGGCAGCTGTGCTGTGAAATTGGCCGCCGAGGTTTTCCATTTTCCGTCGTTAGCTATATGAATATAAATTTGTGACCAATTTGCGTAACTCCTTGGTTGTGCGTTGTATGTTTTGCCTTAGAGTGTGCAACTTCATAGCAACAAAGTAATTTAATTTAGCAATACAAGTACGGCATATGAAGTCTAGCCAGCAACAGTCACTAATTACATCCGTACGCGCAATAAACATAGGCGTAATTTGTCGATGTGTTCCAGTACAGCTCCACAATCCGTCCGCAAAACCGCAAGAGGTTATTGGTATGGTAGCCCTCAATCTCCCAGCCGTGAGGAAGATTTACGATTGGAACTGCAGGGGGTGAGTTCGATTGTCAAAGAGGGCGTCACACGGGTTGCATGTAGCTGGTAGAGCAGCTAGGAATCGACTGCCGAAGTGGCAGAACTTGGCCGGAACGTACCTTCCGGAATGTTGGAGGCTCTCCGAGAAAGTTCCAGAACCTTACAGATTATTCCACGAGGTTTGGAAGTATTTCAGAATGTTTCAGAAGGTCTCAGAATTTTCAAGAATGTTCGAGAATACTCCAGGATGTTTCAAAATGTTTATCCTTCAGTATACTTTTCGAAATCGTTTAGGGCGTAGCAAGGAAAAGTCAAAAACGTAGGAACTGAAATAAATTTAAGTGGTAGTGAATACTGCATTGATTAAAATCTTAGAGTGTTAAGTAATATTAACATTTAACAGCATCTCGGGACGTGAAGAACAAGAGCTTGCCTTTGGTGAGTGGGAAACCCTGAAATACGAGGAACAGCGAAGAAATGAAACGTATGAGACGAGAAGAACGTTCAGCTTCAGAACGAAAGTAGTGAATAGGTTGAGAGAAAACGACACGAAATTTGAGAAGCGGATCGAGTAGGCCATTCAGTAAACAAGCATAGAGAAACTGCTAAACAAAAAAGATTTGGAAATGAAATGGGTTTACAGCCAGTGATGTTCGTGAAAGATAACGATGGCAAGCGCATGAACGAATCATTAGCAAACGCAAAGTGCAAAGCAGAAGAAGCAGAGATAACAGTTTGGCAGGTGAAGCTTTCCATTATAATCGCAATAAAAAGTACAACAAATACAAAGACGTTGGAGCCTCCACCGCAAGTGCCTCATTACGTAACTGAATAAACTCCGAAATCAGAACATACATAGCGCACAACGCCTTCTTTGAAATGGCATCATTTCGTGCAACTTTTATGTGCAGTGAAGAACAGCAATTCAGTCATGTGTTTTCGATTAAAAAATAAGTCAGTCATAGAGAGGATCATTGTTACCGTCGCCAAACGAATCATAAATTTTTGCAAGTGTATTTTATAGGCAACGGACAAACAGACTTCGATCAAAGTTGAGCAAGTGCGAGGGTCATTCAATAATTAAAGAGACAAATTCGTCTGGAGAAAAAAGCGTTTATTTTTACAAGCGTTTACTTTTTCAACTTTTCAACATAATCCCCTTGAGCATTTGTGCACTTGTTCCAACGGGCTACAAGCTTTTTTGTCCCGTCTGCAAAGAACTCTTTATCTTCATGTTTGAACCAATTTCCCACAAACTTTTTCACGTCCTTGTCCTGGAACCTCTTCCCACGTAATGCCTCCTTCAGTGCACCAAACATAAGGAAGTCACTAGGTGCTAAATCAGGACTGTAAGGTGGATGAGACAGTACTTACCAGCCCATTTTGTCGATGGTTTCAAGGGTTAGTTGAGCAATATGAGGACTTGCGTTTTCTTGCTGGAGAATCACACCTGTCCTCTGAGTTTCACGATGTCTCTCTCTCATGGCTGACTTCACCTGGTTTAAAAACAAATACGAGTAGTACTGGCTATTCATTGCACGCTGATTTTCTAGATGGTCCGCAGCTCGTGGTCGTGCGGTAGCGTTCTCGCTTCCCGCGCCCGGGTTCCCGGATTCGATTCCCGGCGGTGTCAGGGATTTTCTCTGCCTCGTGATGACTGGGCGTTGTGTGATATCCTCAGGTTAGTTAGGTTTAAGTAGTTCTAAGTTCTAGGGGACTGATGACCATACGTGTTAAGTCCCATAGGGCTCAGAGCCATTTTTTTGATTTTCGAGATAATCTCAAAAAAACTGGACGTTCATCATCCCAAAACACCATCAACATGACTTTTCCTGCTGAAGCTTGGGTTCTGAACTTTTCCTTGACAGATGAGTTGGTGTGCTTCCACTCCATGCTTTGTCTTTTTGATTCTGGTTCACAATAGTGGACTCAAGTTTCACCGGAAGTTAAAACTTTTTGAGGAAGTGTTCACCTTTTCTTTCATAACGTTCCTTTAATTCTGTACACATTCTCAGCCTTGTTTCCATGTGTAGCCGCGTCAACTCCTTTGGGACCCATCTTGCACATGTTTTACGGAACTTCAGCTTCTTACATATAATATTATGAACTGTACCAGTACTAATTTGAACCTTATCAACTATCATTTCCACAGTCACACAGCGGTCGGCACGAATAATGTCATCAATACGACTTTCAAATGAGGGAGTTGGAACTGCATCTGGTCGGCGAGAACGGTGTTCGTCAGTCACTGAGTCGCGACCATTTTTGAACTGCTCTACTCACTTGTAAAAATTTGCTCGATTAATACAATGTTCACCATAAACTTTAGACAGTCTACAGTATATATTCACTGTTTTCTTACCTTCAGCAAGTAAAAAAACGAATAACAGAACGTTGTTCAACTAATGTGGACGTTTCAAGCTGGCTCGCCATCTTGAAATGTGTTTTTGAGGTTATAAACAAAACAATGTTGATACATAAGCCGATCATGGCTCATCCCAGTGACGCCAACTGAAAGCCATAAAAGTACCAAACTTGCTCTACTTACAGTTTTTCCCCAGACCAGTTTATCTCTTTAATTATTGAATGACTCTCGTATCTGTTGATCAAACGGGAAATTATTAAAAAGCTCCAGAGGATTTTACATCAGTATAATCAGCTGGTTTCACGTGTTCCAAACAGTTCTGGATCAGATGGTATCAAACAATGTAAAGTTGTGATTCGGGCAGGTAAAAGACCAGTTGGAGAACACGATTGTCGACTCCACCCGCATCGAGACAACCAAATTGTCGCTGTAATTGTGGATAGGAGTACATAAGTTCGGTGCCGAGCGAGAAATTGATTCTCGAAACAATCCCCTAGGCTGTGGCTAAGCTATGTCTCGCCAGTATCCTTTCCTTGAGGAGTGCTAGTTTCGCAGTGTATGCAAAAGAACTTCAGTGAAGCCTGTAAGGTAGGAGACGAGGTACTGGCGTAAGTAAAGCTGGTAGTGGCTAGGAGGGTTCGCAAGACATACCTGGATAGCTCAGTCGATAGAGCACTTGCCCACAAAAGGCACAGGTCTTTGTTTCGAATACCGTACCGGTACACAATATTAATCTGTCTGGTAGTTTCGCCTCCACCTTACTTTTCTACCTTTGGCTGCCCAGTATGTTGGCGGAGCCAAGTTAGGGGGTTTCCATTTCAGGCCTCTTCGAAAGTTGCACAGATAGGTAGATATTCCTGAATACATGTCTCTTTCGTAACAGACTTTTACAGAATAGTGCCTTTCTAGGCTACATCTACATCTACAGTTGCATGTATATCTACATCTACATTATTTCTCTGCAATTCACAATTAAGGGCCTGACAGAGAGTTCATCGAACCACTTTCGAACTATTTCTCTACCGTTCCATTCTCCAACAGCGCACTGGAAAAAGAACGCTTCAAACTTTCAGTGCGAGCTCTGATTTCTCTTATTTCATTATAATTATCATTGCTCCCCATGTAGGTGGGCGCCAACAAAATAGTTTTACATTTTGAGGAGTAAGTTGATGATTAAAATTTCGTGAGAAGGTCCTGCCGCAGAGAAAAAAGCCTTTGTTTAATTGCCCCATCATTTCGCTTATCATGTCTGTGGCGCTCTCTACCCATTTAGCGATAACGCAAAACGGGCTGCCCTCTCCTGATCTTTATCGATGTCCTCCATCATTCCTATCTGATGCGGATCCCACACCGCACCAAAAGAGAGCTGACAAGCATAGTGCAAGCAGTCTCCTTAGTAGACATGTTGCATTTTCTAAGCGTTCTGCCAATAAATATCAGTCTTTGGTTTACCTCACTCACAACGTTATTTATGTGGACGTTTCAATTTAAGTTATTCGTAATTGTAATCCCTAAGTACATCCTTTAGTTTGCGTGATTTATCGTGTAACCAGAATTTAGCGAGTTCCTTTCAGTACTCATGTGGATGACTTCATACTTTTCATTACTTAGAGTCAACTGCCACGTTTCGCAACACGCGGATATCTTGTCTAAATTATTTTTCAGTTAGTTTTGATCACATGTTGACTTTACAAGACCGCAAATGATAGCATAATTTGCAAACAAGCTAAGAGGGTGCTCAGATTGTCTCGTAAATCGTTTTTGCGGATCAGGAACAGCAGACGGCCTGTAACACTTCCTTGGGAAACATCAGATATTCTGCATTACTGGGCGACTTCCCGTCAGTTACTGATAACCGTGACCTTTCTGACAGCAAATCATGAATCCAGCTGGGCAACTGAGACTATACCCTGTATAGCATGGAATTCAATTAGAAGTCGCTTATGACGAACGGTGTCAAAATCTAAAAATATGGAATCAATCTGAGATGCCCTGTCGGGACCACTCATTATTTGCTGAGAATAAAGAGCTAGTTGTGTTTCACAAGAACGATATTTCCTTCGTCCATGTTGGCAGTTTGTCAGTAAATCGTTTTCTTCGAGGTAATCCATGATGTTCGAACACAACACATATTCAAAATCATATTCATATCGAAGTTAGTGATACGGGTCTGTAATTCAGCGGATTACTTGTATTTTCTTTTTTGAGTATTTTTGTGACTTGTGCAACCTTCCCGTCTTTGGAGAAACATGGGGTAAAGAGCAGTAAAAGCGGCCACTGCATATTGTCCTGAATAGTGCTGCTGCCTGCTGGGAAGTGACCGGACTAGTTCTAATATACACCGTCACAGCTGTCAGTGGGTTTGACGCAGGAAGTTTGTTCCGTCATATCTTAGTAAAGACTACCCTCATTATCAGTCGTCTGATGTAAGTAAGTTATACCAGTCTCATTACCTCACTTATATTTTGAGTGATACTTTTTTACCGTATCAGTGTTTCAACAAAGTCTTTTGACTAACAAATATAGTTCCTTGTTGTGTGATTGTGTTTGATAGTTTCATCTGTAAACTACTAATGCCGGCATGGTATCCAGCCGGCAAAAGTGGGCAAGTTGTTTACCGTGGTACGGGTTAGTTTACTTCAAATATCACGCTTAATACTTCAGGTCGGATTAGCTTCAAACCCCTTTATATAAAAAGCTATCACCTTTCATTCTATCTCATGAATTACATTATACATCTTAAACCATCTCCGTCATATTATATGTGGCCTAATGCAAAAATCCGGCTGACGCTTCGTATTGATTCAGATACTAGGCCACTAAGATGCCCAGAGAGTACGTCTGAATATCACAACAACAAACATGAGAGCCTACTGCGATGGAACTGACAACATTAACCCCAAGAAAATGGCACTTCGTAAGCCATCAGAAAAATACATGTCGCTCCTGTACATTATTTTCGTTTTCACTTACAAATATTTGGTTTGATACCTTGTAGTATGTACCGGGTGATCAAAAAGACAGTATAAACTTGAAAACTGAATAAATCACGGAATAATGTAGATAGAGAGGTACAAATTGACACACATGCTTGGAATGACATGGGGTTTTATTAGAACCAAAAAAATACAAAAGTTAAAAAAATGTCTGATAGATGGCGCTTCATCTGATCAGAATAGCAATAATTAGCATAACAAAGTAAGACAAAGCAAAGATGATGTTCTTTACAGGAAGTGCTCAATATGTCCACCATCATTCCTCAACAATAGCTGTAGTCGAGGAATAATGTTGTGAACAGCACTTTAAAGCATGTCCGGAGTTATGGTGAGGCATTGGCGTCGGATGTTGTCTTTCAGCATCCCTAGAGATGTCGGTCGATAACGATACACTTGCGACTTCAGGTAACCCCAAAGCCAATAATCTTACGGACTGAGATCTGGGGACCTGGGCGGCCAAGCATGACGAAAGTGGCGGCTGAGCACACGATCATCACCAAGCGACGCGCGGAAGAGATCTTTCACGCGTCTAGCAATATGGGGTGGAGCGCCATCCTGCATAAACATCGTACGTTCCAGCAGGTGTTTATCAGCCAGGCTGGGGATGATACGATTCCATAACATATCCGCCTACCTCTCACCCGTCACGGTAGCAGCTACAAAACCAGAATCACGCATTTCCTCGAAGAAAAAAGGCCCGATAACGGTAGATGTGGTAAATCCAACCCATACCGTGACTTTCTCGTAGTGCAATGGAATTTCCACGACAGTTCTAGGATTTTCGGTAGTCCAAATTCTGCAGTTGTGGGCGTTGACAGACCCTCGCAGCGTGAAATGAGCTTCGTCGGTCCACAACACGTTACTCAACCAACCGTCATCTTCCGCCATCTTTTGAAACGCCTACACCGCAAATACCCTCCGCTTCACTAAATCGCCAGGTAACAGTACATGATGCCGATGGATTTTGTACGGATAGCATCGGACGGTACGCCTAAGTGCCAACCAAACAGTAGTGTATGGAATGCCGGTGCGACGTGCGACTGCACGAGCGCTGACTTCCCCGTGCATAGACGAACCCGCTACAGTCTCCATTTCTTCCTGAACTGTCTCAGCAGTATTACGCCTTGTGCTCGGTCGGCCACTACGGGGTCTGTCGTCTAACTAAACAATCCGTGGCATTCGAACTTCGAAATAATTCCCACCACAGCTGCATTTGTCAACGGACCTTTACCCGTTCGAAACCTCTTCCTATGGCGATAGGATCGTACGCTGAACTAGCACATTCCCCATTCTGATAATACACCTTCATTAAAAGCGCCTTTTCAGGTAACGTCTACAGGCATTTATACTGACTTTTTGATCACCCGGTATACTCCAAAAGTGTAGTAGGTAAGTTTCTATTGAAAACCATAGTTTGGTGAAAACTGAATTGCCCTTACATTGGCCACTTTCGCCATGTTTCCCTAGGTAGGCTAGGGTTCTTTCGACGTGCGAGCGGTTGTGCGTGATTGTTAAGAACGTACCTATATTCCGCTCTGAAAGGAACCTAACTGGTATACAATCCCCAGTAGGCTGTTTGCAATAATAATTATGAAACGCAGGAACGGAATCTGAAAGACAGGTTGGCACTGTACAGTAACCGCTGCTCGTGCTGTGCTGGTACCCGCAGCAGCATCTTGATCGGCTCGGCGGTGTGTTGCAGCGGCCCTGTCGGCGACGGCGACGGTGGAGGAGGTGTGTGGCGCCGTGCTGCTGGGCTACCAGGCCCTCACCATCCGGCTCAAGATCCTGCTGGACCGCCTGCTGTCCGGCTTCTCCAGGGACGAGGTCCTCCACCTGCTCGCCGGCTTCGGATGGACGCTAGAGGACTACGCCAGAGGATACATGCTACAGGTAAGCATTCTGCCGCTCATCACTTAACCCTTTCGTGAGCTGTGGGAAACATGCTTCCCACTACAATGAACTCGCTCCTAGTGGGATTCACAGTTCTCACCTCTGTACGGTGCTACCACCTTATGAACAGTATAGGGTACTACTTCCAATCTGATGTTCCCGCCGTTTTTGCTGTAGCTTCGCGCAGAGGCATTATACAGCTGAGTGTTGCCTTGTAGAGGAGCCTTTCAGTGCTGTCTGCGTGACATTTTGTGATTTTTTCCTCAAAGCTATAGTATAAGGTAAATACTTTTGATTTACCCCAATTTATGAAGGAAAACGTAAAATTGAAACGAGGAGAGTTCCAGTTTGGAACAAAAGGAGCCATTTCTACAGTAAAATGGATGGATAACCGTCCAGTCACTTTCCTGTCCTCAATTCATGACCCATGAGAAACAGCCACAGTGAAAAGGAAAAAACAAGGATGGTACTAGTACAGAGATTTCTTGTCCTGCGGTTGTGGCAGTATACAACAAAATAATGGGTGGTGTCGATACGTTTGATCAATTACGAGAAAGGTATGCTTTTCGCAGACATTCTCTAAAATGGTGGCGCAGAATATTTTATTTCCTGGTGAACGTTGCTGCAGTGGACAGTTTTATCCTGTGCAAAAAACGTAAAAGAGAAAGTGGACAGCATGATCAGCTCACATACAGGATCCATCTAGCCAGACAATTGATCGCTGGCTTCTCATCCCAAAAAAGGCGTGGACAAAAACCTGCCTTTCTGGCAAAAAGGGGTAAAGTACCTGAAGATTGTCGCCATGTGGCTGTAGGGGAGCATCAACCCATTTTAGGAGAAACCTACTGGACGTGCCGTCATTGTAGTACCAAAGCTGCAGAGAAGAGCACTCGCTGTGTTTGTACATATTGTCAAATACCACTTTGCAAAGCCCCATGTTTAAAAAAATTTCATGGCAAGTAATTGTGAACAATCATTGTAACAACAGAAGTAAATTTATCAAATAAATATGACGTATATTGAAAAAGTTGTTTTTGTCACTTAACTCCAAGGAAGGGCAATGGGAAGAATACTTTCCAACTAGTTGTGTGACCTCACTTTCACAGTTGGAGCAAATTTGATATTCTGTATGATAAATATACCTATCTGTTAACTACTATCTGCTCTCCATTCATTAAAAAAACTGCTGAATAATTATTCCCACGAAAGGGTTTAAAAAAGACCATAAAATGAAGTCTATTTGACCTTTTAATACCTCAGGAAACTGAAAAACTCTACATGTCTTATGAGCGTGTCAAGACGCCCATCTCACTCCCACGAAGAGTGGATCTCCTATGAAGAATATGTGGCACAAACAGATCAAAATTTTGTGTCTAATAAAACTAACAGATCAAACTTTCGTGCCCAATAAAAGCGTCTGTTTCTTTAATATAGCATAGTCAGTCACGCTAATGATAAAAGAGTTCAATCGGAAGCCAAGCCCATTCAACAAGACAACTGAAAATGAGGGTTCCAGTGTACTCTACAGTTACGTCATCATACGCTGTACACCTTGTGGTGAAACTGGTCCGTCTTTGATATATTAAACGTTGATAAAAATCATAGTTTATGGACAGACTGTCTCCTGCACAACTTCTAATATTTCATTCTTTCTGAGAGTATATCATAAATGACGTAAGTATTCGCAGGGTAGCTTCATTTAAGGAAGAATACGGTACGAAAAGAAATCTTTTTCTATATCCTTCACTCGAAGTAGTCAAATCACACATTTATTAATACTGTCAGAAGTAGTCGTAATATAGTGTTGTCTCTGTTCCTTACTCAAACAGCCCACGATGATATTTAATCCGACACTCATCCAATATCTGCAAATCGCTGGTTACAATGTTAGCAGTTAAACTTTGAATTAAAAGTTTTCACGTTACTTTATTTTAGGGTTAGTTTCAAGCAATCGGAATAACTACCTTTCATACATGGAGAGTTTATATCTCACGATTTTCTTTGCAGTATCAAAATATCATTTTGCAACTGCATCTCGGCGAAGTATTTTAAAGTCAAAGGTGTCATTATTCACTATTCACTTTTAGCACAACTTAGGGACTTTCTCGCCATATATGCAATGAGTATATCAAATTTTCAACGATGTCGAAGTTATTTGTAGACACATCGGAAGATGAGGATAGTTCATTTATTATTATTTTCACAAACGCTTGAAGTGGTTTACCTCATTACTCTACGCATTGAACGACTTAACTAATTTAAAAAAAAAAAAAAAAAACAATTTTCTCTATCGCAGCCAAAAAGTGGCTGCCTAGAATTTTAAAACCATTCAAACATCCTGTAGTCATTCGCCACATTTTATGTTGTGGTCAACTACAGCTGTAATTATTCATTCTCGTTAAACAAAACGCAGCAGCTGTTGAATAATCCTTTACTTTAATAAGCTGTTTTGTACTACGTTAGCATCGCCAGGAACATCTGAATAGAAAGAAACAGAGACTTGAGCACAAATTAAAAAAGAACTAACTGACAAGATATCCAGAGAAATTAGTATGTAACTTCAGTCATATTTAGATACTACCCTAGGATGTGCTCCCACATCGTCTCACACTGCAGATGACGCAGGTCTCCACGTCTTCCGGCAAGCTCCGTGATTCTGTATGGGCGGCCGAACTAGTTCAGTAGCTACAGAGGTCTGCATGTAAGAAAGTGGTACTGGGGCGATGCGCACTGGCAAAGAGCTATACATCACCACGCAGTGCAACAGCCAAATCGTCACCGTGCTTCGTCTACCAGCAGCGTGCGTGGATACAACATTTAGAGCTGATTTAGGTATCAGTTTAGATATGAGAAATGTACTTAGTGCTGAGCCACTACAGTCGTCATTACGGGCGGCATAAAGCAAACACGACAAGCTGAAAAGTGCGGTATGGTAAAGGACACATACCGGCGGCGCGGCGAAGTATTCTCCGACCATTTCTGCGGAGAACGCATAAAGCATCGTAGTGCACACCACCAAAGGAGGTTACTAAGTCAATTGGTGTACAGAAGCTGCTTTTTGTATGGTCAGATGTCCACAAGACCCACGAAACGACACGAAGCACGGCGGTAATACGTGCACCGAAAGATGCCCCAGCCATTGTGACTGACACAAACAAGTTATCTCCACTTAATCCTCTATCGTCAAGTAGCAAACATCTAATGAACATCTAAAATGAAACCTATAACTAAAGAAACTGCTAAACAACCTCCGCCGTCTTCCACGCGTACAGTCACTTGAGCGGATATGTTTCCACTTTGAAAACGACGCCTCGATTATCCCCTATCTGTCATCCCACCTATAAAAGATTGTCAGATTTTCTAAATAAAGGAACACCACACATTCCGAATCCCTTTCAAAATAAAAATGCTGGTATCCATCCCAACATGAATGCTCTATAAGCGGCCGGCTGGAGTGGCCGAGCGGTTCTAGGCGCTTCAGTCTGGAACCGCGCGACCGCTACGGTCGCAGGTTCGAATCCTGCCTCGGGCATGGATGTGTGTGATGTCCTTAGGTTAGTTAGGTTTAAGTAGTTCTAAGTTCTAGGGGACTGATGACCTCAGATGTTAAGTCCCATAGTGCTTAGAGCCATTTGAACCATTTTTTTGCTTTATAACCTCAAAACATTGGCCCCAAAATTTTTCACATAGATGACCTTAGAATTACCCTTATCTCCCATTTTATCAAGTAGCAAAGGCAAATTATTTTGAGTTCAAATTTAATAAGAAATACAAAAAGTATTTTTTTTTTTTTTTTTACAATTGAAAGAAAATACTACTCTGTTCTGTGAAACAGATTTGATTCCTTTCTTTCTTATTTCTTTTTGTAGGACAAGTACGGAAAGATGCTGCAGCGCTGGCACATATGCAGCGACGAAGAAGAACCGCTGGTCCTGCGGAGGTTTCTCGGGTTTCCTGAGACGAGAGGGTTAGCGATGAAACTCATGCAGCCAAGCATCGGACCACGGTCCGAATGCGGAAGCAGCAACGAAAACTTGCTTGTGGCTCCGTGTTCCGGCGATCTGCCACTCTCGTTGAATGGAGCACCCTACGAAAGGCGTCCCATCCTGAAGGTACTGTCCCCGCCTTCGGGTGCGACTGTATGCAAGACTGCACTGCCCATACCCCACCCATCTCCACTGTACCAGCTCCAGAACATGCAGCCCCTGGACTTCTGTAAGATGGAGAGGGCGAACGGGGAGCGACTGCAGCAGCAGACGGTCCAAGAGGAGCCGGGGCTCATCAACCTGAGCATGCCGAAGCTCGCTGAGGTTCCCAAGTGGTACAGGGAGGACGCGGACCAGATGAGGACAAGCTACGGAACTTCGACGGCGTCCTTATCCAGGCCGTCCCCTCCCACGAGCGTATTTTCGGAAGCGGACAAGACGAGCAGAGGCAGCAGCTGCCTGGCCGACTCTGGAGATGAAGACGACGACGTCGAAAACTACCAAAGCGCGATGAATCTCAGTAGGGACTCCAGCAATGGAGCGCGCCATACAGCGCAAGAAGACACGAAGCGACGAGCGCCATCTTCTCCGAAGAGGAAGTGGGGCTCCAGTCTGCTGGACTTGCCTTTCAACCTGGCCACGCCCGTCGTGAACCAAGTGACGGGGAAGAAGCGTGTCCAGTGCAACGTCTGCCTCAAGACTTTCTGTGACAAGGGCGCACTCAAGATCCACTTCTCGGCCGTCCATCTCCGCGAGATGCACAAGTGCACGGTAAGCCCCACTCTCTTTCATTTTTATTTACTTTCGCCTTACATTGTCCACTGCGTGACTTAAACCTTTTGTTGACGTGTCAGGTTCCTGATTCAGCGCCCTACACAGGGTAAAAAGTATTTAAACCGACAAACTCTGGGAGGTTGTAGGGGACATCAAAACAAATATTTTTCCATAATGTCATTTTTTCCTATGAGGAGTATTTAAACCGGTAGAGGAAGAACTATAAGTTTAATATATCACAGCTGCAAAATACTAACGCGAATTCTTTACAGACGAATGGAAAAACTGGTAGAAGCCGACCTCGGGAAGTCCGTACAAATGTTGGAACACGTAATGCAATACTGACCTTACGACTTATCTTAGAAGAAAGATTAAGGAAAGGCAAACCTACGTTTCTAGCATTTGTAGACTTAGAGAAAGCTGTTGACAATGTTGACTGGAATACTCTCTTTCAAATTCTAAAGGCGGCAGGGGTAAAATACAGGGAGCGAAAGGCTATTTACAATTTGTACAGAAACCAGATGGCAGTTATAAGAGTCGAGGGGCATGAAAGGGAAGCACTGGTTGGGAAGGGAGTGAGACAGGGTTGTAGCCTATCCCCGATGTTATTCAATCTGTATATTGAGCAAGCAGTAAAGGAAACAAAAGAAAAATTCGGAGTAGGTATTAAAATCCAGGGAGAAGAAATAAAAACTTTGAGGTTCGCCGATGACATTGTAATTCTGTCAGAAACAGCAAAGGACTTGGAAGAGCAGTTGGACGGAATGGATAGTGTCTTGAAAGGAGGATATAAGATGAACATGAACAAAAGCAAAACAAGGATAATGGAATGTGGTCGAATTAAGTCGAGTGATGCTGAGGGAATTAGATTAGGAAATGAGACACTTAAAATAGTAAAGGAGTTTTGCTATTTGGGGAGCAAAATAACTGATGATGGTCAAAGTAGAGAGGATATAAAATGGTAAGGAAAGCGTTTCTGAAGAAGAGAAATTTGTTAACATAGAGTATAGATTTAAGCGTCAGGAAGTCGTTTCTGAAAGTATTTGTATGGAGTGTAGCCATGTATGGCAGTGAAACACGGACGATAAATAGTTTGGACGAGAAGAGATTAGAAGCTTTCGAAACGTGGTGCTACAGAAGAATGCTGAAGATTAGATGGGTAGATCACATAACTAATGAGGATGTACTGAATAAAATTAGGGAGTTTGTGGGACAACTTGACTAGAAGAAGGGATCGGTTGGTAGCACATGTTCTGAGGCATTAAGGGATCACAAATTTAGCATTGGAGGGCAGCGTGGGTGGTAAAAATGGTAGAGGGAGACCAAGAGATGAATACACTAAGTAGATTCAGAAGGATGTAGGTTGCAGTAGGTACTGGGAGATGAAGGAGCTTGCACAGGATAGAATAGCATGGAGAGCTGCATCAAACCAACTTCAGGACTGAAGACCACAACAACAACTACAAAACAGGAAGATTTCTCTGGCAGCAAAGTAATTAAACCAACAAATACTTTTCCATTTTTTTATGACCAAGAGACAACATATTAACACAAACCAATTTCAATTACAGTAGATTTTCAAAAATGCCTACACTGACACGTAAGCAAAGGTTACACCGTCGGACCATATTCTGTCTAACACGGGCAAATACCCCAGGAGTATCCTGAATTGTTCCTGATGCTGCTACTATCCTCTTCTGATGCAACAGGATTTGCGTAAACAGGGTTGCACGTCTCTCCCCACTCAAAAAGTCTGGAGGGGACATATCTGGGGATCGAGCAGGCCGTGGTACAGGACAACCTCTGCAGTGCACGATTCTGGGAACCGTAGGTCCAGGAATCGATGCACACGACGACTGAAATGTGCCGGCGCCCCGTCACGTTGGAGCCAGATGCGTTATCTTGCAGGGAGCGGGACGTCTTCCAGCAATTCTGGTAATGCTCTGGCGAGAGAATTGTAATAGTGCCTGCCATTTAATGGCCTAGGTATCAGATACGGATCAATTAAACAGTCCCCAACAACACGGAGCCACACATTAATAAAGAACTGCACTTGATGAGCGCTAGTAACTGTGACATGTGGGTTATCCTCACTCCAAACATGCGAATTGTACATGTTGAAGACTCCATCACGCCCGAATGTTCCTTCATCGGTAAGCAACACAGAGGATGGAAATGTAGGATGCATTTCACACTGTTCCAAGTAGCACTGCGAAAACTGTGCTCTGGGTGGATAATCAAGTGGTTCCAGGTTGTGGACGCGCTGTAAGTGAAATGGACGTAACAATTGCTCTCGAAGGACTGTTCTTACATTCGTCTGATTCGTCCCCATGTTACGGTTAATTGCACGAATGCTGATTGAAGGATCCCTGTCCACAAGCTGCAAGACAGCTTCCTCAAATTGCAGCGTTCTTACCGTGCGGCAGCCTCCGTGTCCAAGTAACTTGCTAAATCACCCGGCCTTATGCAGACGTTGGTACACAGCGGCAACGGTCGTATGATGCAGGATACGGCAGTTAGGATATTGTTGTTGATAAACCCGCTGTGCAGCTCGTCCGTTGTGCTGCGATACGTAGTACGCACCAACCATATCGGTGCACTCACTTCAGGTGTATCGCTCCATTAGTAAACAGAGGCAATGCGCTACTACACTGGTGGACAGCAGTTGCCTACAACTGAAGATCGTAAAACGCCCTGTAACAACTGAAGATCGTAATACAGCCTCTAACAACTGAAGAGCGTAATACGGCCTCCACCGGTTTAAATGATCCTCACAGGAAAAAATGACATTGGGGAAAAATATTTGTTTTCATGCCCCCTATAACCTACCAAAGTTTGTCGGTTTAAATACTTTTCACCCTGTATAGCCATAAACTAATGTGCCCCAACATCATGCCCACCTGGTTAATAGAGAGTTTGTTCAATTTTGTAAGTGTATCAGAGATTCTGCTTGGCGCAGATATGTCAGGTCCTTGATAGTTTCCGAACGTATGTGGCGAAGCACGTCGGCGTGTAGATCAAGCAGTGACCATAAGTTACAGGCCAGTGTTTGTGGGCATGGAAGTCGTGTCTGATACAGTCCCAGATGTGTTCCATTGGGTCCATATCAGGCGAGTTTTGGTGACAAAGATATCAATATCACGCTCTTCAAACTACTGTGGTGCGTTTATCGTCTTTTGACACGGACAGTTATCCTGCCAGAAAATGCCATCGCCGTCGGAGAAAATCTTAAGCATGTAGGGATGCAGCTGGTCCAAAATAATGTTGACGTCGTCCACTGCCGGTATGGTCCGTCCGATTACCACTACACATGCCATGAGAACCCCGGTGAATGTCCACTGTAGCATGACAACATTTCCGGACACGATATTGGCTCTGATACATCTAGAAACATTATTCATTTGATCAGGTAATGTGTCCGTTGATCCGCAGTCGATTCTCGATGGTCCCGTGCCCACTGCAACCGTAACCCCCATTCTCGTTGCGTCAACATGGGAACACATAGGGGTTGAAACATGACAGTTCACAAAAGAAACTGTCATGTGTTCAGGCGCCAATATAACTATGACTTTTGTTTTTTTTTAATAATAATATCAATATTTATATATGTGTTTAGAGAGAGAGAGAGAGAGAGAGATTTTTACTGTAAGTCGTAACTAATATCTGAATTTTGGTTGCTGCCTCCTTGAATGATCAGCTTCTGCACCAGTTGTTGACGTATTGCAATTTGGAGGAAGTTATTGTTCTTTAAGGTTTAAAATACGACTCTGTTAGTTACTTGGCCGTATTTCGGATAGCTTTGAGCCCAAGTTTTCGTAGCTTTTCATACCTAAGGGAGCACTGTTGTAAGTAAGAAAGATCAAACAGCAGTCTGCTTTTCGTGAGAAAAGGAGATTGCTTGGCACACAAACTTCCTTCAAACTACACTTCCTGCTACATCAAAATTGGTCAGTGGAGTTCAGCACCATACTATTGTACAAGAACATAATCAAATTACTGTAATTAAGAAATTATGAGAGGTTGTTACTTATTGAATGAAAACTATAGAGAACGCATTTCTTTTCCTGTATTTTAGTGAACTTTGTACACTTACAATTCTGTCGATTGATAGACGGCAACGACAAACAAGTTCACATCCTTTTCCAAAAACAAGATATTTCTATTCTCCATTTCCAAAAAATTTGTATGTATAAATGTTTGGCAACTCGGTTTTATCACTAGAATATCAGTTCTCATTAAATGTAACAATACGTTCTGACCGACGGCCTACCAACACGTCCTCTTTCCACAAGATACAGATTACCAGTCTTTTCTTTTTTTAATAAAACCAATTGTCTTTTTTTTTCTTTTTTTTATAGAGTCCATACTCAAAGATTCTTTAATACTATCGTTGCGGGGTTGCGTGCTAAAGAGTTTCTTGCTGTCCAGCTGCGCTTCACTTCACTTCAAGTACTTTTTGAATCACATTTACATTTACGGTACTTACATACATTACTGAGCTTCTCAGAATAAAATTAGGCACAAATTAGTTAAAGAGAAAAAAAGCAGTGAGGCACACATAACATTACAGGGTCTGCAGCGGAGCCTTTTATTCAATTATGAGCTGAACAGTGTGCTCCTAAGTACTTGCCCCTGCATGAGCTTTGTACTCCGTCGTTTCGGAGCTGCTCGTTACCAGGATCCGGACCGTAACAATATTCCCATTGACAACGCTGCTTATGTCAGTGGATTCCCACATTTGCGGCCCGTACTGTCGCTAGAATGATTACCAATTCGTCTCTGCTCCATGTACACTCCTGGAAATGGAAAAAAGAACACATTGACACCGGTGTGTCAGACCCACCATACTTGCTCCGGACACTGCGAGAGGGCTGTACAAGCAATGATCACACGCACGGCACAGCGGACACACCAGGAACCGCGGTGTTGGCCGTCGAATGGCGCTAGCTGCGCAGCATTTGTGCACCGCCGCCGTCAGTGTCAGCCAGTTTGCCGTGGCATACGGAGCTCCATCGCAGTCTTTAACACTGGTAGCATGCCGCGACAGCGTGGACGTGAACCGTATGTGCAGATGACGGACTTTAAGCGAGGGCGTATAGTGGGCATGCGGGAGGCCGGGTGGACGTACCGCCGAATTGCTCAACACGTGGGGCGTGAGGTCTCCACAGTACATCGATGTTGTCGCCAGTGGTCGGCGGAAGGTGCACGTGCCCGTCGACCTGGGACCGGACCGCAGCGACGCACGGATGCACGCCAAGAACGTAGGATCCTACACAGTGCCGTAGGGGACCGCACCGCCACTTCCCAGCAAATTAGGGACACTGTTGCTCCTGGGGTATCGGCGAGGACCATTCGCAACCGTCTCCATGAAGCTGGGCTACGGTCCCGCACACCGTTAGGCCGTCTTCCGCTCACGCCCCAACATCGTGCAGCCCGCCGCCAGTGGTGTCGCGACAGGCGTGAATGGAGGGACGAATGGAGACGTGTCGTCTTCAGCGATGAGAGTCGCTTCTGCCTTGGTGCCAATGATGGTCGTATGCGTGTTTGGCGCCGTGCAGGTGAGCGCCACAATCAGGACTGCATACGACCGAGGCACACAGGGCCAACAACCGGCATCATGGTGTGGGGAGCGATCTCCTCCACTGGCTGTACACCACTGGTGATCGTCGAGGGGACACTGAATAGTGCACGGTACATCCAAACCGTCATCGAACCCATCGTTCTACCATTCCTAGACCGGCAAGGGAACTTGCTGTTCCAACAGGACAATGCACGTCCGCATGTATCCCGTGCCACCCAACGTGCTCTAGAAGGTGTAAGTCAACTACCCTGGCCAGCAAGATCTCCGGATCTGTCCCCCATTGAGCATGTTTGGGACTGGATGAAGCGTCGTCTCACGCGGTCTGCACGTCCAGCACGAACGCTGGTCCAACTGAGGCGCCAGGTGGAAATGGCATGGCAAGCCGTTCCACAGGACTACATCCAGCATCTAAATACGATCGTCTCCATGGGAGAATAGCAGCCTGCATTGCTGCGAAAGGTGGATATACACTGTACTAGTGCCGACATTGTGCATGCTCTGTTGCCTGTGGCTATGTGCCTGTGGTTCTGTCAGTGTGATCATGTGATGTATCTGACCCCAGGAATGTGTCAATAAAGTTTCCCCTTCCTGGGACAATGAATTCACGGTGTTCTTATTTCAATTTCCAGGAGTGTATATACATTACTGGCCATTAAAATTACTACACGGAGAAGAAATGCAGATGATACACGGATATTCATTGGACAAATATATTATACTAGAACTGACATGTGATTACATTTTCACGCAATTTGGGTGCATAGATCCTAAGAAATCAGTACCGAAAACAACCACCTCTGGCCGTAATAACGGCCTTGATACGCCTGCGCATCGAGTCAAACAGAACTTGGATGGCTTGTACAGGTACAGTTACCCATGAAGCTTCAACACGATACCACATTTCATCAAGAGTAGTGACTGGCGTATTGTGACGAGCCAGTTGCTCGGCCACCACTGACCAGACGTTTTCAGTTGGTGAGAGATCTGGAGAGTGTGCTGACCAGTCCAGCAGTCGAACATTTTCTTTATCCAGAAAGGCCCGTACAGGACCTGCAACATGCGGTCGTGCATTATCCTGCTGAAATGTTGGGTTTCTTAGGGATCGAATGAAGGGTAGAGCCACGGGTCATAACACACTGTTCAAAGTGCCATCAATGCGAACAAGAAGTGACCGAGACGTGTAACCAATGGCACCCCATACCATCACGCCGGGTGATACGCCAGTATGGCGATGACGAATACACGCTTCCAATGTGCGTTCACCACGATGTCGCCAAACACAGATGCGACCATCATGATGCTGTAAACAGAACCTGGATTCATCCAAAAAATAATGTTTTGCCATTCGTGCACTTAGGTTCGTCAATGAGTACACCATCGCAGGCGCTCCTGTATGTGATGCAGCGTCAAGGGTAACCGCAACAATGGTCTCCGAGCTGATAGTCCATGCTGCTGCAGACTCGTCGAACTGTTCGTGCAGATGGTTGTTGTCTTGCAAACGTCCCCATCTGTTGACTCAGGTATCGAGAAGTGTCTGCACGATCCGTTTCAGCCATGCTGATAAGGTGCCTGTCATGTCGACTGCTAGTGTTTCGATGCCGTTGGGATCCAGCACGGCGTTCCATATTACCCTCCTGAACCCACCGATTCCATATTCTGCTAACAGTCATTGGATCTCGACCAACGCGAGCAGCAATGTGGCGATATGATAAACCGCAATCGCGATAGGCTACAATCCGACCTTTATCGAAGTCGGAAACGTGATGGTACGTGTTTCTCCTAATTAAACGAGGCTTCACAGCAACGTTTCACCAGGCAACGCCGGTCAACCGCTGTTTGTGTATGAGAAATCGGTTGGAAACTTTCCTCATGTCAGAATTTTGTAGGTGTCGCCACCGGCGCCAACCTTGTGTGAATTCTCTGAAAAGCTAATCATTTGCATATCACAGCATCTTCTTCCTGTCGGTTAAATTTCGCGTTTTTAGCACGTCATCTTGGTGGTGTAGCAATTTTAATGGCCAGTAGTGTACTTCCCTAACCGCGTCACCTGCTTCAACGCCCACGGCGACATAGAATCTCGTGGGGGCTGTGGTCATAATGTTTTGGCTCATATGTGTACCTGTCGGCCGCCACACAGTTGCAGATGAAACTCTAAGCTCGATTATAACCCCATACCTCGAGAGAACAAAGATTCTCTGTATGAATAAACATAGATTCAGCAACACACATATCACTGTCTTCACAAACTACATCACGGAGCGAGATGGCGCACGGTTTAGGACACTGGACTCGCATTCGGGAGGACGACTGTTCAAAATCGTCCCCGACCATCCTGATTTCCCTTAATCGCTTCAGGCAAACGCCGGGATGGTATCTTTCAAAGTGCACGGCCGATTACCCTTCTCCATCCTTTCCCAATCCGAACTTGTGCGTCATCTTCAATGACATCGTTGTCGACGGGAGGTTAAAGACTACTCTCCTCCTCGACAATCGATATTAGCCAAATAGCAGACATGTGAGACGAGTCAAGGAATGTAAGAGAAAAGAGAAGGAGCTTTCGTAATTAATAATTAACTGCTGTTAAACTGCTATAAACTATTCATACTTTCTCAGGCTGAAAGGATGGCAGCTGAATCTGCGAGAGTACCGCCAATTTAAGACAGCTTCCACTTCTTCAGTTATATTAAACACCTGCTGTGTTCCAGTTTTTATCTAAATGAATACGCTCTTATTTGTCATGCAGTAACGGATATCTAAATATTTACAACGAACTTTGTTATTTGTTGCCCAGTTAACAGGAATCAATCCTTTAGACTATGTACTCAACTAATGAGAGAGGAACGAGGTCTAAACTCCGTCCGAACAGGTCTCGGAAGACCCTAACGGTACTGACCGATCGCCTTGTCACCCTCATCCCATAGACGATGTGTATATGGAGGGGCTTGTGGTCGGCACGCCGCTCTCCTGGCAGTTAACAGTTTTCGTGACCGGAGACGCTACTTCTCAATCACGCAGAACCTTAATTTGCCTCACAAGGGCTTAGTGCACCCCCTTGCCAATAACGCTCGGCAGACTTGAAGGTCACCCTTCCAAGTACTTAGCAAGCCTCGACGCACTTAACTTCGGTGATCTGATGGGAACCGTTGTTACCACTGCGGCAAGGCCGTTGGCATATGAAAGAGCAACTAAATGATTGAAACCTATAGTCATAGACAAGGCGTGCAACTCGTTTTTGATACCCGTCGTTAAGGACCTTTTTACAGCCAGCGATCTTATGCCATGTGCTATGATTGTGAATGGTACATCATTCCTGGTAGGGACGTTGGGCAGTCTGTCAACTAACCAGGCCACTTCATTCACTGGATGGTCATGGCCGAATCCAAACATGAAAGCTCATTTTTGCCCTCGCCGATCTATCTTACTGCAAGGATTTCCTACAAGCGACTGGCACATACACACCACTTCATTGTCATGACTTAAGCAAGGGCTGGAGGGTGGCATGAGTGGGGTACCGGTTCCACACATCTGAAGAGCTCTGAAGGAACCTGTGCAGCTTTCAAGTGAGTGACTAACACATTGTCTGCCAAAAAAGTGAAGCACCCAGAAGACATGGTCATACATCAGTGCAACATCGTACATGTGTACAGCATCGTCGGTTACCTAAATGATGAAGACTAGCAATTCTGTGTGGCAGCTAGAAAAGACTTCCAGTGTGCACAGATTTGTTTGTGTTGACGTTCTTACCAGTCTTGGCAGGGTACATAAGAGGAGTGGACAGGGTCACGTGTTGAGTCATCACTGTGAAACACGCGGAAATGCCGAATACGCATGTGAGACAGCGTTATTAGCTCCTGATGTTGGACTGGTCCGATGTTGGACTGTATGAGACGTCATGGTTGCAGTCGACCACGTCTGATCACAGTAAGGGAAGACGGCAGTATTGTGCACCAAGCATATCGTGACCGCTTCACATCTGCTCCAGCCATCGCAGAGCATTTTATTGACTCCCGCAACACTCTGTGTAAAGCCTCACTAATGGTCGTAGACTAGCAGCAGCTTGACAAGAGGTATACCTTCCGGTGCCTTGGCTGCCGTTAACACACAACAGAAAATTCTGCGTCAGGGAAGTGCCGTTACCGTGAAGTGTGGACCGCTGATGAATGGCGTCACATACTGTTCAGCGATGGATTTAAATTCGAGACTACCCTGGTTGACCAGTGTCGGCGAGTATGGCAGTCATCGGGGAGAGGTCCCATTCATCCAGTGTTTTGGAGAGGCACAGCGGTGTTACTCCTTGCGTCACGATGTGGACTTCAGGCCAACGCTGCTACTGACTGAGGAAACATAGTTCAACGGTACGTCACAGACATCTTGCACCTTCAGGTGTTATTCCTTATGTGACAGTATCGTTACGCTATTATTGAACAATACTCCGTAAACTGTCTGCTTGGTTGTGAGGTTCTTCTGTGGCCAGAACGATCGCCAAATCTGTCTCCAAACGGGCATGTGTGGGACCATTTCCGACGCCAACGCCATCCCAGTGCTAGCACTGAAGACTGCTAACAACAGCTATCGGCCAACCTTCCTCAGGAGAGGATAAAACAGCCTTACGACAAGCTTCCTAATCGAATAAATGCGTGCATCAATGTCATAGGGGCTAGGCTCGTACAGTCAAATTGTTGGTAAATTTGATCCAGCTTTTAATCATCTAAATAATGTCGCATATACTCTCAACCCGTGAAGTTTCATTTCGTTTCCTCCCCCTTTCTGCGTGCTTCACTATTTTAGCCAGCAATATTCACTGAAGAGCCATAGAAACTGGTACACAGGGCTCCCGCGAGCACGCAGAAGTGCCGCAACACGAAAGGGTTGGATTCCACTAATGTCTGAAATAGTGCTGGAAGGAAATGACACAATGAATCCTGCAAGGCTATCCATAAATCCGTAAGAGCACGAGGGGGTGAAGATTTCTTCTGAATAGCACGTTGCGAGGCATCCCAGGTATACTCAGTAATGTTTATGTCTGGCGACTTTGGTGGACAACGGAAGTGTTCAATCTCAGAAGGAGTGTTCCTGGAGCCACTCTGAGCAATTCTTGACGTGTGGGATGTCGCATAGTAATGCTGGAATTGCCCATCTCCTTCGGAATTTGCAATGGACATGAATGGATGCATGTGATCTGACAGGATGCTTACGTACGTGCCACCTGTGAGAGTGGTATTAGACGTATCAGGGGTTCCAGATCACTCCAACTGCACACGCCCCACGCCATTGCAGAGTCTCCACTAGCTTGCTGACACGCAGGGTCCATGGATGCATGAGGTTGCCTCCATACCTGTACACGTCCATCCGCTCGATGCAATTTGAAACGAGACTCGTCCGACCAGTCATCAACAGTGCAATGTCGATCCTGACTGGCCCAGGCGAAGGGTAAAGCGTTGTGTCGTGCAGTCATCACGGGTACACGGGAGGGCCTTCCGCTCCGAAAGCCCATATCGATGATGTTTCGTTGAATGGTCCGAACGGTGACCCTTGCTGATGTCCCAGCGTCGAAATCTGCAGCAATTTCCGGAAAGGTTGCACTTCTGTGAAATAAAACAATTCTCTTCAGTCGTCGTTCCTCACGTTCTTGCAGGTTCTTTTCCCAGCAGTAGCGATGTCGGAGATTTGATGTTTTACTGGAATTCGGATATTAACGGTACATTTGTGAAATGTTCGTAGAGGAAAATCCCCACTTCATCGCTACCTCGGAGATGCTGTGTCCCATCGCTCCTGCGCCGACTCTAACACCACGTTCAAACTCACTTAAACCTTGATAACCTGCCACTGTAGCAGCGGTAACCGATCTAATAACTGCGCCAGGCACTTGCTGATTTTGTGGACGTTGCCGATCGCAGCCCTGTATTCTGCCTACTTAGATATGTCTGTATTTGAATAAGCATGCATATACCAGTTTCTTTGGCGCTAACCGTATTTTCTGTTGTACATTATGCTGCCAAAATACACATGTCCACTGCACTACCTCATTATCTCAGCGGCTCGGCTCGGTTGTCTGCAGGTGGAGGGCTGCAACATGATGTTCAGCTCGCGGCGGTCGCGCAACCGGCACAGTGCCAACCCCAACCCCAAGCTGCACTCGCCGGGCTTCAAACGCAGGACCTCACCGCAGGAGGGCGGCTCCGGACGCCTGCACGCGCTGCCGCTGGTCGCCCCTGCGGCCGCCGCCACCGTGGCCGGCGGCTGCGTCGACCTCTCCACGCACAAGTGAGTTGCTTTCTTTTTAATTTTTTATTTTGGCTTTGGATTACAGGGACCATACAGCCAACATTGCTTATAATGTGCCGAAGGAACATAATCGCAAAAAGTTAATTACAAAGTGAGCATACAAACGCACTCTTAAAGTAAATTAAAGCGCAATTAAACAGCCGGCCGGAGTGGCCGTGCGGTTCTGGGCGCTACAGTCTGGAACCGAGCGACGGCTACGGCCGCAGGTTCGAATCCTGCCTCGGGCATGGATGTGTGTGGTGTCCTTAGGTTAGTTAGGTTTAATTAGTTCTAAGTTCTGGGCGACTGATGACCTCAGCAGTTAAGTGCCATAGTGCTCAGAGCCATTTGAGCAATTAGACAAACAACAGACAGCCAGCGGCAGTGATGACAATGCCACTGGAGCAGAATTGCAAACAGCACTACACAGCAACATTATGATAAATATGCATATGTTCATATAGTAAAAGACAAAACGTAAAAGGACAAACATCATACAACATACAATAAGTACACGACTGGTCATTAAAATTGCTACACCACGAAGATGATGTGCTGCAGGCGAGAAATTTAACCGACAGGAAGAAGATGCTGTGATATGCAAATGATTAGCTTTTCAGAGCAGTCAGACAACTTTGGCGCCGGTGGCGACACCTACAACGTGCTGACATGAGGAAAGTTTCCAACCGATTTCTCATACACAAACAGCACTTGACCTGCGTTGCCTAGTGAAACGTTGTTGTGATGCCTCGTGTAAGGAGGAGAAATGCGTACCATCACATTTCCGACTTTGATAAAGGTCGATTTGTAGCCTATCGCGATTGCAGTTTATCGTATCACGACATTGCTGCTCGCGTTGGTCGAGATCCAATGACTGTTAGCAGAATATGGAATCGGTGGGTTCAGGAGCCTAACACGGAACGCCCTGCTGGATCCCAACGGCCTCGTATCACTAGCAGTCTAGATGACAGGCATTTTATCCGCATGGCTGTAACAGATCGTGCAGCCACGTCTCGGTCCCTGAATTAACAGATGGGGACGTTTGCGAGACAACAACCATCTGCACGAACAGTTCGACGACGTTTGCAGCAGCATGGACTATCAGCTCGGAGACCATTGTTGCGGTTATCCCTGACGCTGCGTCACAGACAGGAGCGCCTTCGATGGTGTACTCAACGACGAACCTGGGTGCACGAATGGCAAAACGTCATTTTTTCGGATGAATCCAGGTTCTGTTTACAGCATCATGATGGTCGCACCCGTGTTTGGCGACATTACGGTGAACGGACATTGGAGGCGTGTATTCGTCATCGCCATACTGGCGTATCACCCGGCGTGATGATATGGGGCACCGTTGGTTACACGTCTCGGTCACCTCTTGTTCGCATTGTCGGCACTTTGAACAGTGGACGTTACATTTCAGATGTGTTACGACCCGTGGCTCTACCCTTCATTCGATCCCTTCGAAACCCTACATTTCAGCAGGATAATGTACGACCGCATGTTGCAGGTCTTGTACGGGTCTTTCTGGATACGGAAAATGTTCGACTGCTGCCCTGGCCAGCACATTTTCCAGGTCTCTATCCAATTGAAAACGTCTGCTCAATGGTGGCCGAGCAACTGGCTCGTCACAATACGCCAATCACTACTCTTGATGAACTGTGGTATTGTGTTAAAGCTGCATGGGCAGATGCACCTGTACACGCCATCCAAGCTCTGTTTGGCTCAATGCCCAGGCGTATCAAGGCCCTTATTACGGCCAGAGGTGGTTGTTCTGGGTACTGATTTCTCAGGATCTATGCACCCAAATTGCGTGAAAATGTAATCACATGTCAGTTCTAGTATAATATGTTTGTCGAATGAATACCCGTATATCATCTGCATTTCTTCTTGGTGTAGCAATTTTAATGGCCAGTAGTGTATAACCAATAGCTGAATAACAAATTTCCAAATAACATTTAGTTTAGTACTGATTGCGTGGTAAATAGGTGTGTTAGTGTGGCTTTTAAGCGTTCGATTAAAGGTTTCATTTTCCTTTACGTAATATAGCAGAAAACGCGAAAAGGTCGTATAGTCGTACTTTCCGATACCGTTTTGCCGCAGAAAATCTTTAGAATTTCGTTTAATTATTCTTTGTTCTCTCCAGAAATTTAACTGTAACGTACCTCTTCATTACTTAACTGACATTTCCGGAAAGTAGACAAGGCCAGTGGAGATGTTGACAGATTACGGAGGGAAAAGGATCAAGGGACGTGGGAAGTGGCAAGAGGCAACAGGAGGAAGAGGCCTAGAATGCTTCGTGGTGAACGTGGAAAATAGATTTGACCTGTCGCTTCAGTTAGAAGCTGGTGAGCCTAAAGCAGCAGCAAATTGAAAAGTAAGAATGTACGGAAATCAGTAAAGAGAAAGAAAGTGTTGTTCTTGTGGAAGAGGTGCCTACTTTTGCAGGATAAACTAGGATCAGAATTCTAGATGATCAATTTTTTTTAACCTAAAGCTGGTCTGGAGCAGGTGACAGAGGATTTAGGATCACTTTGCAAAGATTTCCCTAAGGAAATCACCGTGGTTACAGTGGGTGGGCCAGGTAATAGTATTGACGGAGATGCTGGGCACAGTGTAGAGTGTGACCTGGCAAAGACTGCATTACAATCGAAGCGTACTATTTGTTCTTGCACGCCATAATCGACCTCATTCCAACTCTTCCTTCAGGAGAGTTAATCTGGAGTTGGAACGCGTATGTCGGATGCAGGGTAACACATTAGTGTGGTTCCTGTTGTTCAGTCAATAGGTGGAATTATAATAGGCATGGCCTTCACCTAAACAGGGAAGGGAAAGGTAAACTTGCTGGAGTGGCACTATCATGAGTGATAAAATACCAGTGGTGAAATCGTTAAGAAAAGACCGTTTTTAAGGGGCGGGAGGACAGGAAGAAACCAAGTTTTAAGGGAGGTTAGGATTGACCAAACCTTCAGTTTGAGCAAGAAACCAAAAAACATAATTCTAGCTTATTACATCAGCATAAACAGCTGCTGGTTAACAATTTTCAACAATCAGCAGAAATTTCTACTCTACCCAATTTTATCTCAGTCAATCTGAAATGTCAGTTATCTTTATTGTATTAAAATATTCGAGGACTGAGAAATAAATTAATGAATTAATTATCTGCATAGATGAATTATGGTCCTCAAATCCAGCTGACATAATCTGCCTCTCTGAACATCATGTGACCACTGGCATAGAACTTTTAAGTGTTACAGGATTTAGTTTAGTATCTCACTTTTGTAGAGCAGAGATGGAGAAATTAGGAGTTGCCACATTCATCAGGAACTGTCATAAATTTAAGAACATAGACATTCATAAATTTTGCCAAGAACAGCATATAGAAGCATGTGCAACAGAAGTAGAATTTCATAAAAAATCCTTCATAATTTTAAGTGTATATCGAGCACCTGCAGGTAACTTTGATCTGTTCATAAACCACCTAGAAGCTGTATTGGCCCGTTCAGCAACCAAAAACAAAGAAATAGTGGTTGCTGGTGACATCAATGTAGATTTCCTTAAAGACTCTCCCAATAAGAACTATTCTAGTTAGTAACACTATCATTCAACTTAATTCCCACTGTAAAGTTCTCAACTAGAGTAGCCAATTACTCACAAAAAGCCATTGATAATATTTTTATAGAAGAGTGCAATGAACAAAATTATATTACAAAACTAATAGTCAGTGGGCTCTCAGACATGCAGTTCCTTCTGTTAAATGTTGTTACTGAACAGGGTATAAAATCCGTTAAATCTGAAGTCAAGAGGGTAATCAATAAGCCAAAAACTAATTAGCTTAGGACACTCCTCAGAGACATTCAATGGAGTGATGTTTACAGAGCTCATGGCATGAATGAAATACATAACTCCTCTGCTAATAAAGTGCTTATCTTATTTGAACCCTGTTGTCCCCCAAAACTAACCAAGGTTAGAGGAAAGTCTACAAAGAAGCCATGGATTACTCAGGGAATAGAGGTATCTTGTAAAACAAAAAGAAAACTGTATCTGTCAATTGGAAACAGTTCTGATGTTGATGTTATAGCACATTACAAGAAAGACTGCAAAATATTAAAGACTGTAATACAGACATCAAAACAAATATATTGCAAGGAAAAGATAGTCATATCAGATAACAAAATAAAGACAGTATGGATATATTGAAGGAGGAGACTGATGGAACCAGACATGAAGAGGGGCAAATAGCACTTAGAGTAAATGATACATTGGTGACAGATGTGTATAGTGTCGCAGAACTTTCTAATAAACATTTTATAACTGTTACAGAGATGGGGTTGTCAGGTTCTGTAGGTACTGCCAAGGGATACCCCAGACCAAACATTTTAAGTAACTTCCATAATATGAATTTGACCCTCACTAACCCAGCAGCAGTAATGCCTATCATAAAATCTTTAAAATCAAAAACATATAGTGAGTGTGATGATATATCAACAAAGTTAATTAAAGAATGTGATTGTGAGTTAAGTAACATTAAGCTATCTGTGTAGCCAGTCGTTTATCAGCAGAATATTTTCTGAATCGTTGAAATATTTTAAAGTTAAGCCACTGTTTAAGAAGGGATATAAAGAAATAGCGTCAAATTTCCCTCCAGTTTCACTTTTGACAGCAATCTCAAAAATTTAAGAAAAACCGTCTTCTCACAAGTAATATACTGTCAGAGTCGCACTTCGCATTTATAAAGGGTTCTGACATTGTGAAGGCTATCTACACTTACAGTAAAAATGTACTTAATTCAGTAGACAAAAAATTGCAGGCAACTAGTACATTTTGTGATCTGTCAAAAGCATTTGACTGTGTAAATCACGATATCTTTTTAAGTAAATTAGAATATTATGGTGTAGCAGGAAATGCTGCAACATTGTTCAAATCTATTTCTCTAGCAGGAAACAAAGGGTTTTATTAGGAAAGAGTCACATATTAAGCTATCAGGCATCATCCAACTGGGAACTAATCACATGTGGGGTCCCACAAGGTTCCATCTTAAGGCCCTTACTTTTCCTTGTGTATAGCAATGACCTTTCATTACCAAATGCCATGTTTGTTTTGTTTTCCTGTGATACAAACATTGCAACACAGCAAATCAAGTGTAGTCTTAGAAATATCGGCTAGTAAATATTTGTGGACATTAATCACTGGGTCCTAGCCAATTCATTGTCACTAAACTTTGAAAAAATACACACTACATGCAGTTCAGAACGGGTAACGGGTGTCCCACGAGTATATGGCTTACATATGATAACAAGCAGATAGACGAAGTGGACAGTGTTAAAGTTTTGGTATTAGAGCTTGATAATAAATTCAACTGTGAGGAGCACTGCTGATGTGTCTAAACAAATCTCTATTTGCAATGCGAATTCTGTCAGAAACAGGTGATATAAAAATGAAAAAGCTGACATGCTGTGCTTACTCTCGCTCCATAATGCAATATGGGATTATTTTTTGGGGTAAAAAACCAAGCCAAAGTTTTCTGTGCACAAAAACGTGCAATAGCAGTTATATGTGGTGTGAACTCAAGAACATCCTGCGAAGGCCTGTTGAGGGATCTAGGGATACTAACTGCTGCTTCCCGATATATTTATTTCTTAATGAAATTTGTCCTTAAAAATATATCACTTTTCCAAACCAACAGCTCAGTTCTAGGAATTAATACTAGAAATAAGAATAATCTCCAGAAGGATTAAAAGTCACTTACTCTTGTACAACATGGTGTGCATTACTCAGGAACACACATTTTCAAAAACTTGCCAGCAGCCATAAAATGCTTAAGAACCAATGAAATTCAGTCTCAGAGAAGTCTAAAGAATTTATTGGTGGCCAACTCCTCCTACTCCATTGATGAATATATATATATATATATATATATATATATATATATATATATATATATATATATATATATATATAGTACAATCTAACTCCTGCACCATTTCAGTGCAGTCATGCGGTCATTGTAAATAAGTATTGTAGTAGTTCTATTATATGTTTATTATATTACAAATAAATTCAGTGCATTAATGTGATCTCAGTAAATGAATGTTGTAAAATGATCCTTTCATATAGTGTTCATAAAAATGACGATCATTCCACTTGGGACCTGTGGAAGGACTATTAGCTTGTTTGTTTTAGTTGTAAATATTTGTTATTTATTATTGTTTTCTGGCATGTTCTACATCCTGGAGGACTTCCTCACTATGTATCAATTGGAATGAAAGTAAATGTAATCAAATCATTATATAACAATGTAATAAATGTAGCATAAAGAGAGATGTACTTAAAGCAAAAGAAAAACCCAAAATGACAAACACAATACAACCAGCGGCATGTACAATAGTGTCAGTAGAACAGTGACATTCACACGTGAGTGCACAGCGAGGGTGTTCTAAGTACACCACAAAACTGACTATAGATTTACAAAGATAGATGCGACCCTTAGAAAAACTGAAAGAGATCTTTGGAGAAAATAGAAGCAGTTTAAGAGCTTAGAATGCAAACCAGTACCAAGCAAAAATGGGAAAGACATTAAATAATTTTAATCGATGAAGTTCTTATAATAGTATTTCATTCCGCTGTTCTTCTGGGTATGAGGTGATTTCAACACCATGCTCATTATCATGTTATCTGCAAAGCGTATAAAATGTTTGTACATAATTTTCCGTTAGTTTTAATTTATGTTATAATTATTGCTGTTCAATTTCGAAATACTTACATACTTAGCACTTCATTATCGCTGGTGCCGTCAAAATTTATTATATGTTAATAAGTTCGTGGAATTTTATTAATCTGCCGTTGCTGGGTACTATTAATAAGATGTTTAATTCGCTGCATCAAACCAGTCTCAGGACTGAAGATCACAACAACAACAACAATTCGTTTTTAAAAGTTGGCCGTTTCTGTTGACAGCTTGGTTACGATGTGCTATGGATAAAATGGTTCAAATGGCTCTGAGCACTATGGGACTTAACATCTGAGGGCATCAGTCACCTAGAACTTAGAACTACTTAAACCTAACTAACCTAAGGACATCACACACATCCATGCCAGAGGCAAGATTCGAACCTGCGACTGTAGCTGTCACGCGGTGCTATGGATACATCCCTGGTTTATTAATATATGGATTTGTGTGATATTATCATCGTTGTATTATTTACTAGTGGTATTATCTTTGCCTAAATGGTTTGTGCATGATAGTGCCGATTATTTCAGTCAACAATTTAGGCAACGTTAATACCAGCTGTGAACAATACGAAGATGATAATATCACACAGTTCCGTAGATTAGTAAACCAGAGATGAAATCACATCACATACTTAAAGATAAAATCACAAGTAAGCAATAAAAAGATGATAATATTGACAGGATAATTGCACCTCAAGATCCTATACTTGAAATAATATTCAGTTATGTATACCGGAGATGTACTGGCTCAACCTCATTGTAACGTCGAACAATTAAAGAGCTAGATAGGTTAGACGGTACTCCAAAATCCGACAATGAAAACAAAAAATATAAAAAAAATTCAAAATCAACACTCCAAAGAGTAAACAGAAACCCTATAAAACGCTGAAGAACAGCGTGCCCCTGTTGGCCAGCCCAGATCTCAGTGGTTGCCATGATTCACTTGTTAACAGACGTCACAATTTAACAGTCACTATAGAACTTCACGTCAACAGCGTCGCCGGATGGCGCGGACCATGTGTACGTGCGTGAATACAACAATCGACGTGTGTAGCGGTCGCTACAATAGCACTCAAATCCATAGGTTAACAAATCAGGGATGTAAACTTAGTACATCGTTACCAAGCTGTCAACAGAAGCTCTCAATTTTTAAAACAAATCAAACATTTCAAAAATAATGTTTAGCAACTGCAGAGTAATAAAATTCTGTCAACTTGTCAACGTGGAATAAATTTCGACAGTACCGGCCATGACGACGTGCTAAGGACGTAAGTACTTCCAAATTGTAAAGTAAAAATTGTAACCTAATTTATAACTAATGAAAACGTACAAAAATTGTGTACCAACATCTTATATGCTTTGCCGACAGCTTGAAAATGACTAAGTTGTCGACAAGAGCTCATAGCCACAACAACAGCTGAATAAAATACTATTATAGCAGCGTTATTGTTGAAAATTATTTAATGTCTTCACAAGAGGTTTACAACGCTTAGGGCCCACGAGAAATAAAAACAAAGATGTAAAAGTTGAAAGGTGGAAGGAGCACAAAGAGAGACTATATAAGGGAAACTAAATATCACATAAAGAGAGGGGAAGTAAGTGAAAAGGGGATGGGAGATATGATAATACCAGAAATAATTGACAGAGCTCTTAAAGGCTTAAGTCGAGAAAAGACCCGTGGAATATACATTTATTCAGAATTTTTAGGGTGCTACAGAGGCCAGCGATGACAAAACTATTACCACCTGATGTGCAAGTCATACGAGACAAGAAACATATCATTAGACTCAAATTACAATGCAATAATTTCTGTACCACAGAAGGCAGGTTCTGACAGCTGTGAATACTACCGAGCCATCAGTTCAGTAAGTCAGAGTTGCAATTGTTGACCTGATTCATTCACCGAGGAAACTGGTAAATGCCGTCTCAGAGCAGATTAGTTTGGCTTCCGGAGAAACGTAAGAACACGCAAGGCCATACTAACGTTACAGCTTGTGCTAGAAAATAGGTCAAAGAAAGGCCAGTTTACTGTTTTAGCGGAAAACCTTGTACACAGGGAAACCACAGCTATGACTAACCGTCTTGAGAGTCAAGATTCCGCTCCTGCCGTACTTATCTTTTTATTATCAGATCACAACCGGTTTCGTGGCACTGAAAATCACATTCTCAGGTGACATGTAAATAAGTCATAAGAGCTAAGGAACCCGGAACATGGAACCCAACATCCGTTGTCGAACCAGACTAATAAACCGTTAAATGGCAATAAGTTTACGAATCATGGATAAAATACACGGCGCGAAAGGTATATAAAACTTGCAGAGAGACCAGACTGCAGTTATAAGACTCGGAGGACATGAAAGAGAAGCAGTGTTTAACAAAGGATTCAGGGAAGTTTCTACCCTATCGCCAGTGTTATTCCATCTGGGCATTGTGGAAGCAGTAAAGCATACTAAGAAAAAATTATGAAAGACAATTGAAGTTGAGAAAGAATAAATAAAAATTTTACTGTCTGCCGATGGAATTCCAATACGAGACGGCAAAAGACTTGTAAGAGCAGATGAACGGGACTCGAAAGGAAGTTAAAAGATGATTACCAACGAAAATAAAACGAGAGTAATGGAATGTTGGCGCTTTAAATTAGGCGATAATTGGACTAGGAAACGAGATACTAAATGTAACAGATGAGTTTTGCTATTTGAGCAGCAAAACTGGTGAAAGTAGAGAGGATATATGCAGACAGGCAATAATAAGGCAAGCATTTCTGTAAAAGCGCAGTTTGTTAACATCGAATACAAATATGTTAGGAAAACTTCTCCAAAGATATTTCAGTGTCGTGTAGCCTTGTACTGAAGCTGAAAGTGAATGATAAGCAGTTCAGACAGGATTAGATCGGAATCTTTTGAAATGTGGTGCGATAGAAGAATGTTGGAAATCATATGGGTACATCCAATAACCAATGAGGTGCCACTGAATTTTCTAGCACAACTTTATTAAAAGAAGGGGGGCTTGGCAAGACATGTTCTGATGAGACATCAAGGAATCGTCAGTTTGGTTATGGAAGGAAGTGTATGGTGTGGGGGGAGGAGAGGAGGGAATTACTAAGCTGCAGAAGGAGACCACGGCTGGCCTACAGTATGCAGGTTCAAATGGGTATAGTGTGCAGGAATTACACAGTGATGAAGTGCCTTACGCTGGACAGACTACCTGTATCAGACCACAACAGCAACAGTAAAGAAAATAGCAGCTTACCAAATATCAAATTGTATTTGTGACATTCAGTAAAGTTCTTCTGGACATATAACCGCATTGTCAAAACGTAAAATTCTCCGATGTATCGGTCAGCACTACAAATGGGCATCTTCAGCGTGCTTTTCAACTGTGACTGTGACAACGTACGCGGAAGACTATGTTTACGTATATATTTTTATATCTTCCAAGCATAGAGAACTCAACTTGTCGTTAACACAACTAAATGTATACCTATAAAAGTAACTTCAGGGGTACCTCAGGTAAGTGTTACAAGCCCTATACTAATCCCAATACGTTATAAATTAATGATGTAGTGCATAACGTCAGAAGTTGCATGGGGCAGTTCGGAATACTACTGTTTCATGCAATGTGAACGGAATCGCCACCAACAAAATATTTGAGGCCGTTCAGAAATAGTTTCTGAGAAATGATATTGTGGATAAATCAGTTAGCACAGAAGAGGGGATTTTTTTGCTGAATAACGTCACTCTGCAGCGAAATCTGAGCTGATTTCAAACTTCCTGGCAGTTAGAACTGTGTGTTCAAAAAACTGAATCCTACACATGCTCATTGCCAAGGTGGAAACTAGTGAAAAGTACAACGAATGATTAACCTTCAGTCTTTAGCTATTTCACATAAATAACTCGTTTCACTTGCAGTGGCGTATGGCGAATTTTCACAGTGGACACAAACAGTAGCACTTTAGTAAGCTCTCCAGTTCAGTTACTAGTCGTCCTATACGTTATAATGCTAATACTGTTATGTCATTAGTACATCAACTTTGCTACTATTAATGCTGATTTAATGTTCTCTTCCTGCAGGTATGACGAGAAGATAGAAGACAGCTGGTATCAAAACGCCGATGGAGCATCGGATAACATACGGCCACTTACCAATGGTGTTGCCATTAAGACTGAGAAAATCGATGAACCATATGGCGAGTACGAGAAAGAAGAGGAAAATTCGTCAGTGCCGTTTAGTTTCAGTGCAAGTCTTTGTCACCCGTACACCGATAATCAGAAGTTTTCACAAGGCCCTTACGAAGAAAACCAACTTAAGGAGGAGTTTACTGATGTGAAAACTGAGTGCAGAAGTGAAGACACTCACCTTGAAAGCCACGATAAGGAGGAGTTAAGTGACGTAAAAAGGACGTGCGTAAGAGAGGATGTGAGCAAAGCCAGCGAGCAATTACCCCTGAGGGGAGTGCGTAAACGAAAAAGTCGAAATCCGACACGCTACGGGTCGTGCCCAAAAAGGACTCACGTACTGTCCTTAGAGTCTGTCGCAAGTGAAAGGGATTTCAACGAATGTGTCGAACAAACTATCACAGATGGAACATATGATGCAGGACGATCAGACCAGCAGAAATGTGTCGCAGTCATCAGTCACACGGAAGAGACATCAGAAGTTCGGGAGGAGAAAGATCGATGTGTACCAGTCGGCGATGTATCAGATATCGATACTAATCTGTGTACTCGGAAATCGGAGCAGAGTCCAGAAAATGAAGAGGGCTGTGTTGAAGACAACTGTAAAATACCAGGTAGTGGGATGGATGATTACAGCTGTCTGGAATCATATAGTGAATTAGTTTCGGATGTGAAGCACAACGAGGAAGCACCAAGTGGTAGAGAGGTTGTTCCTAGAGATACGAGAAATTTTATCGACGTGGAGCCGGAGAAGTGCATCGCAACAGAAGCTGGCGAAGTTACCAGAGACTGTAGTGATCCAAACAGTGAGGTTGATGAAAAGACATGTATAGACGACCAACTGAAGATGCGGGTTCTTGAGGATACCTCCATGCAGAGCAAGGGGCAAAACTCGGATGAAGCTTGTTTGGCTTCTCAGATTGAGACGTCAGAGCCATTAGAGGAGAACCGTGACACGCCGAGCAGGGAAATACCGATGGACAAAGAGAACCCGCGCAGGTGCGTAGGGTGCGGGAAGGTGTTCCTGAACCACTTCTGCGTGAAGACGCACTACCGCAACGTGCACCTGCGGCTGCAGCACGGCTGCACCGTGCCCGGCTGCTCGGCCACCTTTCCGTCCAAGAGGAGCCGCGACCGCCACAGCGCCAACCCCAACCTGCACCGCAGGCTCCAGCCGGAGGGACAGCTGGAGGCGGCCGACCAGTAACGTTCCAGTCTGGGGTGACACCAAACGCTCAGCGTAGGAGATGCTGTGACCCACCCCAGGACTTCTTGAAATACATGCCGCGCCACGGGTTTCAGGGGACCCTCGAATCACCCCAAGACGGAGGCATCAATACGCGACCGAGCGGGCTGGGCGTACAGTATACGAAAGATTCCACGGAAATCCAGGTACAGACTGCAATGTGTTCTTCATTGTGCATTAATGTTACCACCACATTTATGTACATTTCTGATACGAAACTCTTTCTGTCGCCGATGCATGTAACACTAGCAAGATACATAATGCTTTCAAGACTCCAGACAGTGTACTGACTGTCCAAGTGAGGTGGCCCAGTCCTGATCTCTTATTCGGGGGGAAGGTGGTTCAAATCCCGTCCAGCCGTCCCTACGCCTCTCCAATACAAGCTTGTGCTCTGTCTCAATGATCTCGTCCACGGAAACTTGAGCTCTTATCTTCATTCTTAGTACACTGTCTGATCCAAAGTACCTGGAGACCTGTTAGTGGGTATTAACATGGGGTGTCGCCACCCTGTACCTTTACATCGCCCTGAATTTTGATGGAGACACTTCCAATGAGGTACACTATGTGATAAAAAATATCCGGACACCCCCTAAAACATACGTTTTCCTTATTAGGTGCATTGTGCTACCACCTACTGCCAGGTACTCCATATCAGCGGCCTCAATAGACATCGTGAGAGAGCAGAATGGGCAGCTCGGAGGAACTCACGGGCTTCGAACGTGGTCAGGTGATTGGGTGTTACTTGTGTCATACCTTACTACGCAGATCCCTAGATCCACTGTTCCCAATGTGATAGTGAAGTGGAAATGTAGAGGGACACTTACAGCAAAAAAGCATACAGGACAGCCTCGTCTGTCATTGACTGACAGACACCGCCGACAGTTGAAGAGGGTCGTTATATGTAATAGGCAGACATCTAGCCAGACCATCACACTGGAACTCCAGACTGCATCAGGATCCACTGCAAGTACTATGAAAGTTAGGCGGGAGTTAAGAAAACTTGGACTTCATGGTCGAGCGGCTGCTCATAAGCCAATCATCACGCCAGTAAACGCCAAACGACGCCTCACTTGGTGTAAGGAGCGTAAACATTGGACAATTGAACAGTGAAGAAAGGTTGTGTGGTGTGACAAATCATGCTAAACAATGTGTCCATCCGATGGCAGGGTGTTGGTATGACGAATCCCTGGTGAACGTCCTCTGCCAGCGTGTGTACTGCCAACATTAAAATTCGGAGGTGTTGGTGTTATGGTGTGGTCCTGTTTTTTTTCATGAAGGGGGCTTCCACCACTTGTTGTTTTGGTGGCACTATCACAGCACAGGCTGACATTGATGCTTTAAGCACCTTCTTCCTTCCCACTGTTGAAGAGCAATTCGGTGATGGTGATTAAATCTTTCAACACTGACTGGCACCTGTTCATAAACCACGGTCTGTGGAGGAGTGGTTACACAACAATAACGTCCCTGTAATGGACTGGCCTGCACAGAGTCCTGACCTGAATCCTACAGAACTCCTTTGGGATGTTTTTGAACGCCGACTTGGTGTCAGGCCCCACCGACCGACATCGATACCTCTCCTCAGTGCAGCACTCCGTGAAGAATGGACTGCTATACCCCAAGAAACCTTCCAGCACCTGGCTGAACGTATGCCTGCTTTCATATGGAAGCTGTCGTCAAGGCTAAGGGTGGTCCAACACCATACTGAATTCCAGCATTACCGATAGAGGGCGTCACGAACTTGAAAGTCATTTTCAGCCAGGTGTCCGCATACGTTTGATCACATAGTGTATCTAAATGTCTGTGGGGGAATGGCAGGTCCATTCTTCCTCAATTGCCAAAACTAGAGAAGACAGTGATGCTGTACGCATAGTATATAGTGCGGTCGACTTTCTAACTCATCCCATAGGTGTTCCATTGGATACATGTCCAGGAATGTTGTTGTCCACAAACCATTGCTCCACAAATTCTTCTTTATGAAAGGGTGCATTCTCATGCTGATACAAACAACAATCTTTCCTATCAGTGCTGCAAAATACGTGCATCTCGTGATGCATTTACCGTTTTCTGAACAAAGCAGACCACACACTAACCACGGAAAGAACTCGACAGCGTAAAGGATCTCTTCGAACTTCACTGTTGGCGCTACCATAGCGACAGGTAACGCCCTCTAGGCAGTTGCCAGACGTAGCCCGTCACATCAGATTGCTATATGGTACAGCGTGTTTGGCGACTCCAAATGACTCATTTGCTGTCATCCAATACCCAGTGGTGTCACTCTTTACACAAGAAAAAGCGCAGGTCATTCCCATTTTTAATAAAGGTCGTAAGACAGATCCATACAATTATAGACCTATATCGTCGACGTCAGTCTGTTGTAGAATTATGTTTTACGCTAAAAAATTATGACGTTTTTGGAAAATGATTATCTCCTCTATAAAAATCGACATGGATTCCGCAAACAGAGATCCTGCAAAACTCAGCTCTCTCTGTTCCTCCATGAGATCCACAGCGCAGTGGACAACGACGCTCAGGTTGATGCCGTGTTCCCTGATTTCATTTAGGCACTTTACACCGTCCCGGTCTGCAGCTCGTGGTCGTGCGGTAGCGTTCTCGCTTCCCACGGCCGGGTTCCCGGGTTCGATTCCCGCCGGGGTCAGGGATTTTCTTTGCCTCGTGATGACCGGGTGTTGTGTGATGTCCTTAGGTTAGTTAGGTTTAAGTAGTTCTAAGTTCTAGGGGACTGATGACCATTGATGTTAAGTCCCATAGTGCTCAGAGCCATTTGAACCATTTGAAGACCGTCCCGCATTGCCGTTTAATGAAAAAAATACGAACTTCCCGAGTATCGGAAAAGACTTGCGATTGGATTCAAGACTTTCTTGCAGATAGAACTTAACACATCGCTCTTAACGGAACAATATCAGCAGATGTGAAGGTAATCTCCGGAATGCCACAGGGAAGTGTGACAGGACCGTTGCTGTTTTCAATATACATAAATGATCTAGTAGGAAACGTCGGACGCTCTTTAAGGCTATTCGCAGATGATGCTGTTGTCTATACCAAAGTAGCAACGCCAGAAGATAGTAAGAATTTGCAGAACGACCTGCAGAGAACTGATGAATGGTGCAGGCTCTGGCAGTTGACCCTGAACGTAAACAAATGTAACATATTGCGCATACATAGGAAAAGAAATCCACTACTGTACAGCTACACTATTGATGACAAACAGCTGGAGACAGCGTCTGCCACAAAATATCTTGGTGTAACTATCCACAGCGACCTTAAGTGGAATGGCCATATAAAACACTCCTTATAGATTTATTACTCAGATGTCATCCAATAACTAGTACTCATTCGAAGTCATTGAGCTCTGCTGATTAATCTATTCTGCTCTTACTGCGTCTCTACTGACAACTTCAGTACTGCCCGCTTTCTTTAATACTGGCCTATCTTGGTATCTAGTCGTCTGTTCCGTATTACATAGTGCTATCCGATTTCGTATGACGAGATAGTGAAGAATGTTCAGTAACCATGCAATAAAGGCTTTCAAGACTGGTTGTCTTAGCTGCTCGTAAGTTCTGTAGTTCATTGGTAGACAAACTGCGGCCCGAACCAAGTATTGGTGCAAAATCCAATATTGCACGGGTATTCATTTTCTCAGTTTTCTATTCGAAATGAAAACAAGAAGGGACGGTATTCATAGAGTAATACCGAAAAAATTACAATTTCAGTCCCTACGAAATTATGAAACAGTTCCTGTACGCTGAGAGCAGCTGCATTTTTCTTTCTTTCTTTGTCTGAGCCTTGTTCCGGAGTTACGCAGCGTCGGCCATGGTTAATCGGATGTTTCACGGTAAATTTAAGGGGTGGCCGGATGCCCTTCCTGCCGTCACCCCCTTACCCCTGGGAATTAGTGTACCCAAGCTGTCTGTGTCTAATGTAAGCCATGGAATAGTGCGAATGTGTTGCAAATGTCTGCGGGTCGTGTAAGTGAGGCGGAACATGGGGACCAGCCCAGTATTCATCTAGGGGATATGGAAAACCGCCTAAAAACCACATACAGGCTGGCTGGCACACCGGCCCTACGTCGTTAATCCGCTGGGCGGATTCGATCTGGGGCCGACGCGCCTACCCGAGTCCAGGAAGCAGAGCGTTAGCGCTCTCGGCTATCCTGGCGGGTCTGAGTGCAGCTGCATCGCGCGTCTAAAACGCGATTTTGTAAACGTCTCTATAGCAACGCCTCTTAATAGCTCTATATAGAGCTATCGTTTTCATCTACAGCCTTTTGTGCTTTGCAGTTGAAAGTTCTGCCAGGTGTCAGGGATTTTCTTGCCTCGATTGCAGAAGTGTCTAATTACTAAAGAATGCATGTATTAAAATTTCGTGCATGATGCAGCATTTTTCCATACATCTCATTGTTTATAACGTCATATCTCTTTAACTATATGTCGTACAACGTCATATATATGGAAGTACATTCGGCAGCATATGTGGATACTGTATGCGTAATATATTGTCAACAGAGAGAGCATCAAAGAAGTAATAAATTTCAATGTCATACATGATGCGGCATTTTACGTACGCATCTCATTGTTGATGACGTCATATCTCCTTAACTATGATAGGTAGGTGGTTCTTACCACCAAAGTGACTGTTGCCCGACAGTAATGGATATGTGTACCAAGTTTGGTTGAAATCGGTCCATTGGTTTAGGAGACGTGGAACATACACAGATACATACATCCATTTTTATCAATAGTATGGATACACTTAACAGCAAAATTCGAAAAAGTCATCTAGCGTCAAGAGCTTCTTATGAGTTTAGAAGCTCAGTAATGAATTGAAATACGTACAGAAACAGTCACTAAACTCACCCAAAGATGTAAACAACCATGCATGAGCAGCGCTTATTAGACGGAGGGTGTCTGACAGTCGATCAGTTCCAGCTGTTCCACCAGGACGGAGGTACACGGCTCGCGCTGTCCGTAGGCCAGCCGTTGCCTAGACGATCAATACCGCGGTTCGATAGCGTCCGCAATTGCTACTTTGTGCCAGGAAGGGCTCTCAACAAGGGGAGTGTCCAGGCGTCTCGGAGTGAACCAAAGCGATGTTGTTCGGACATGGAGGATATACAGAGCGAAATGAACTCTTGATGACATGCCTCGCTCAGGCCGCCCAAGGGCTACTACTGAAGTGGATGACCGCTACCTAAGGATTATGGCTCGGAGGAATCCTAACAGCAAAGCCACCATGTTGAATAATGCTTTTCTTGCAGCCACAGGAGGTCGTGTTAGACTCAAAACTGTGAGCAATAGGCTGCATGATGCGCAACTTCACTCCCGACGTTCATGGCGAGGTCCATCTTTGCAACCACGACACCATGAAACACGGTACAGAGGGCCCAAAAACATGCCAAATGGACCGCTCAGGATTGGCATTACGTTCTCTTCATCGATGAGTGTCGCATATGCCTTCATCCAAACTATCGTCGGTAACGTGTTTGGAGGCAACCCGGTCAAGGTGAACGCCTTAGACGCACTGTCCAGCGAGTGCAGCAAGGTGGAGGTGACCTGCTGTTTTGGGGTGCATTATGTGGGGCCGACGTACACCGTGGTGGTCATGGAAAGGGGCTTAACAGCTGTACGATACGTGAATGCCATCCTCCGACCGATAGTGCTACTATATCAGCAGCATATTGGCGAGGCATTCGTCTTCATGGACGGCAATTCGCGTCCCCATCATGCACATCTTGTGAATGACTTCCTTCAGGATAACGCCATCGCTCGACTAGAACGGCCAGCATGTTCTGCAGACATGAAACCTATCGAACATGCCTGGTATTGATTGAAAAGGGCTGTTTATAGACGACGTGATCCACCAACCACTGGTATCGCCGTTGAGGAGTGGGACAATCTGGACCAACAGCGTCTTGATGAACTTGTGGACTGTATGCCACGACGAATACAGGCATGCATCAATGCAAGAGGACGTGCTACAGTGTATTAGAGGTAAGGTGTGTACAGCAATCTGGACCACCACCTCTGAAGGTCTCGCTGTATGGTGGTACAACACGCAATATGTTGTATTCATGAGCAATAAAAAGGTTAAAAATGATGTCTATGTTTATCTCTGTATGTACAGGTTCCGGAACTCTCGGAACCGAGGTGATGCAAAACTTTTTTTGATATGTGTATGTGCTTACTTTTAATTGTCGTTGACGAATTGTGCCTTGGGCGAAGTAAAGTTGGCTGCTTACCTCAGGGTCAGAGGGGTAAATAGTGCGGCCACTGGGGTGTTGGACGATGGGAGGAATGTTTTGCAGTTTGTCTTACGGCACTGACAACTCGTACCGATCGGCTGCTGCGGTACAAATTTCGACACGAAAGCAACATGCATTCGTGGATTGCGTTGCAGAGATACATACTTTCAACAAGGAGTCAAGCAGTATATTGCTCCCTCCTATGTATATCTCGCGAAGAGACCATAAGGATAAAATCAGATTAGAGCCCACACAGAGGAATACCGACAATCCTCCTTTCCACGAACAATACGAGACTGGAATAGAAGGGAGAACCGATGGAGATACACAAGGTACCCTCCACCACACACCGTCAGGTGGCTTGCGGAGTATGGATGTAGATGTAGATATAGATATTCAAATGACGTACTTATTTGTAGCAAGGAACATTAAATTAAAGCTGTTGTAATGCAGCACAATGAGTAGAATAAAACCGACATTCAAGCATTTAGTAAAAATTTGTGTCCTTGTCTGACATTGCATAATGTAGGTACATTTATTCCTATTAAGTTTCTGGTCTCCCAGAAAATACAACATATTTCGCCAGACAATTACATTGTCACATATTCGTGGCCACTGAGTATGGCAGCAATGTGGAACAGAGAACAGTCAACCCGAACTGTTCCGATTGGTGCCGACTCTTAACGAGCATTAGTTAGAGGTCGGGGGCCAATTTATCGTTCGCCCTTATTGCTGGTAGACTGTTATAGGCTCGTAACGTACTACTTTATGTGGGTTAGCAATTAACTGTAAATCCGCACATTAGCGCCCGAGAGGCTGTCCAATAATGTCAGCATTGGCTCTTGACGAAAGACGTTTGGCGGCCACTGTTCTATTACATTCCTTTTTCTTTCTTTCTTTCTTTTCTTTAAAAAAATTTCGAGAAGTTTGACTCTGAAACATTTTTATTTAATAAAATATTCTTTTATATTGTGGAGCCACACAGATACAACGTTCTCTTGTGAGATCCCCAGAGCCCTGGACAACTGCCCCTTGTCGTTCTGAAACGGTGGCAGCATCTTCGCAAGAGCAGGAAGCTGTCGGCTCGTTTGTCCTGAAAATTATAGACCTGCACGGTGCATTAGCTCGTCCACCTGGAACGTTCTCAACATCAGCTGACTCACAAACACGGCCCTCACGTCATGGAATCCGGGAGAACCCGCTTCCCGGCACAAAATACACACCACACCAGGACAGACAAAAATAACTTGAAATGAATTAAACATGATCCTATAGATTTAAATGAGCTGTCTTCAGACTTTTTGCTTACATTTTTCATAATTGTAGCACACGTTGTTCTCTTGATAACTTACACGTACAGCTATTAGAGCCATAAAACAATTTCTTTGTCGTATAATATATTAAATAACAATCTAGTAACATTGCGACAATTTGTCGTTGTTTTTTTATGCTTCATGCGATATTTAATTACTATCATTTTCACCTGCAGGTGTATCACTGCCGCATCATTTCGCAAACGGACAAGACTTGGAGCAGAAACCCTGCAGGCTAGGTATGTTCACTGATCCACTAATGTGGAAACTGTGAAAATGATTCTTACATTCAAGTACCAAATAATTATGTTGCACGGTTTTACAGGGAAGGAAGGAATCTGAACAGCAGCTCAGAATGTACTAGAAAGGAAAGAACTTTTCCTCACAGTCACTTTGCCTGCAGGATCAGTTCCAGAATTCAAACAGCAACAGGACCAACATCTAATGACGGTCTCTCTTCTCAAAGGAGCCAAGTGCGATGATGAACCAACACTAATGACTTATTATATGCTAGTCAAACAATGTATTTATTGAAGCCTGAAATATTCTAGTTCCTAAACTGAAGTACAAATGCGTTATAAATATTTATTTGTTATATTTTTTCGTCGTTTTAAGAATGTACTATTATGTTAGTGCTTAGAGCTGTATTGTCTTGTATAAAGCTCTTTGAATATAAAAGCTGTAAATAAAAATAAAATCATTTGTATTAATCCTACGTTTTGGAAGACGAATACCTGAACAAATACAAATCATTTCCCAGTAATTTTGTTGCCAGTGCCATTAATCTAACTTCTCCTTTCACTACATTGTCAAATAAACAGGTTATTCATTTTATGTTGTTACATAGGAGAAGTTTTATTTCCAGCATCTGGTAATGGAATTCATACTTATAGTGGGCCGGCTGGAGTGGCCAAGTTCTAGGCGCTACAGTCTGGAACCGCGCGACCGCTACGGTCGTAGGTTCGAATCCTGCCTCGGGCATGAATGTGTGTGATGTCCTTAGGTTAGTTAGGTTTAAGTTGTTCTAAGTTCTAGGGGACTGATGATCTCAGAAGTTAAGTCCCATAGTGCTAGAGCCATTTGAACATACAGTCCATTTAGCATCTACAGTGGGACCACTTAAATTCACAGGTAGTGGACTGGAAGTATGACGCAGAACGTAGTTTGGTTTGTGTGTTATTAAACAATACCTCACACACCTCGCTATAATACACTAAAAATGTTTCGCGTGGATTTGCGTTATCCTGGATTTTTAGAAACTGTCAGTGTCTGAAACTACAAAAATCTTATGAATTTACCTCTTTAGTGGATTATGCCATGTACTTTACAAAAAAAATTGAAAAATCTCTCTGAATAACATCACATATCAAACATAGGACTGCGTACATAACACAAATCAAAACATTGTAGCTGTCACATCAGGAAGAAAAAACGCAAGTATGAAATCATCATTTTTCAACATGAGGCTGTTTGCTCAAACATTCCACAGGTGTACTCCAGCTTCATAGTATCCAATGCCGTTAGGGAGGCCATCGAAATATTCCAGCGGACGACAACATCTAACGGTTCTGTGACTATAAGATTTGGAAGCTGGTACGGTGTGTAATTAAGGAGATGCTCAGCGGACACCCCTACCTGGTGGCCAGGTGAGTTGGTGTAACTACAGATATCGACGCCATTGCCTCCACAGCCAGTGACGAGCGGACCTGGTCGCGCACAGCCTAGGGAACGGCTCGCAGGGGAATTGGATATAAGTCGTCGGCCCACCCAATGGAACCCAGTTCGTTAGCGCAGCTGACGATGTCGACATATATCATCGCTGAAATATTGTGCTATTTGGGCAGTATTAACTGGCACTACATCCGTGGACTATTCAGTCAACAAATACACTGGGAGAAACTGAAGGATCACAGTGCACTAATTATTTACTAATATTTAAGAGGGCTAAATATATGCATTTTCATCAAACATCAAAGCAAAAGGCAACTTCATTGCTTTTACAACATTACAAAAATGCTTATAGGAGATTAAAAACAACAAGCAAGAATAAAAACTTCACGGAAAAATATTGTTAAAACTGTCATGGCAATCGGTTCTTATTACAACTGACAATTTATTCAAAACGTAATAAACGAGATCAACGAAAATTCAAAGAATGTTTTAAAATATAAAAACATGAGAAAAAATATGATGCACTAGAGGCAGTGTAATGAGGCCCAGTCTTGGAACGACTTCAGGCTTGCCGGCTTTAAATATCATGAAATGAAATGGTGTGATGGTGGTCCTAAACTACGTACCGTCAGACTCAGAGTTGAAATATTAAAAGTTTTGGCTGGTTTCGTTAACTAGGGGCTGGGATACGTAGTTGCTGCATTACAGGCCAAATACTGCTGAGTCTACAGTATATAATATGAATAGACACATGAATCGAATATTCGAAGTTTCCTATCACTCGGAAATTGCAAATGTAACGTAGAAATTTATAAATGAAAGATTACAATTAAATAAAATCTGCAGGTACTATCCTAACTACTTTAAGTGATGAGTACGATAGTAGAAGTATTTTTGAGAATGTGATATATTTCTGCAAAACGCTTATTGGTGTCGATGGTCCAGCAATTAAATAAAATATAAGTTGAAGAACAGGGAACCAAAACATTCCTGCTTCACGTAACTACTTATGAACAACAACATAGCTCGCGAGATATTCACTTCCAAACACGTACTACGTCTTCACTGCAGAAGCAACGGAAATTCACAGGTACGCAAGTCAGCACAACGACATATTTCTATCTCTCGCGACCAAGAGCAAACTGCTCCACTCCAAGTCTTTCCCGCGACTGTCGCCTCCAGCACCTCCCCTGTCCTGTGTTGTACTCCCTTCCATTCAATTCGTTAGTGGTCTCCCTAAGTTACGAGTGCTGTGATTGTCTAGAGGGCTCCCTCCATGTATCAAAACCATCCTACACTCACAAACATATTGAAACGCATACGAAATTCTGTATTTACATTTAAATAACCTGAAATTAAATAAATATAGTTACGGCTGGACCATAAACAATCTCTAACACAGATTATTAAATACATAAACAAATTAAATTAACATATATCAAAGGAATAGCAACAAAAGGTAGGCCAGTAGCCTAATGTCTCTGTGCTTTCTAAAACACAGTAAATATTTAACCAATTTCTTCAACGACAGTATATATCGGATATAAACAAAGACATAGACGAATAAATATACTTATAAGCATGCTGCTACAGTTTTTTCGTGTAACTGTGGAGTACTTATGGCCTGACGCCATCGATAGTAATCGGCCACTTTGATCTCCAATAACTTATGTACTATTCAAGTTAACTGCCTGTAACTTATAAAAATTTAGGTTCACACTAATAGCTTTTTAAAGACACGTTGATGGAGAAAATCGGATGAAGCGTTTAGATTTTGGGAATTCGTTGTTGGGTGCTACTTGTATAATTTACAGTCAGATACTAAACTTTAAACTAATAAAGATATTGAAAATCTGATTTCACCATCAGAATAGTCGTGCAAATAATGGAAATGTACATGTTTCTTTTTGAGGTACCATGATTCATCTGGGTACTATTAATTTCTATACGAACGGTGAAATGTTTGCCATTAAGGTTTCACAAAGTCCACCATCTTTGGCCCTCCCGGCGCACAGCGTCGCCGAGGAATTTCCAGCCACGTGCTCGATGGACCACGCGCTGGGGCTCCCCTCATGCTCAGCTGACGGTCGGCACCATGTGGCTGCTGCCGGGCCGCGGCTTTGACGAGCCTCCTGTGCGACCGCCCCAACTTCGAACATAGAATATTTCCAGGTCGCCACAACTCGCGCGTTGCCTCACAGGCTTTCAAATGCCACTTCCAGATCAAACAGAACAAAAGAGAAGGTTACGATATGATCAAGGCTGTACATGCAACCAGTACAGTTTTCCCACTTCTCTCTTTCCTGTCTCCAGTTTTCACTGCGCTACCTATAAGAGAGAATGGGAAAGAGTGGGGATGGAAGAGTGGTCGTCTTTCGCACTTCACTTGAGCGGTACGAAAAGGGAAGGGGGGGGGGGGACGTGGCGGTGAGTAGAGGAGGGCATACTCTTTCGGTCGTACACCATTCCCGTTGTACCTCAAAATCGCAACATAAAGAAGAAGTCTTCGGCGTGTATGCTCCTCTGGGCGTGCCTCTGCCTCAAGTCAGTACAGTTCTGTAAGCCTACAGAAGCCTTAAAGAAGGCTTATCACTAAGGGGAACAACATATTAGGTTTCTCCCAACTTAATATCCCATATGTATTAGGAAATGCAAATGAAATAGAAATAGCAAAACGAATCAAATATCTTACCAAAGATTACAGAAAAAAATTATTTCTGCCATGTGCAAAGCTCATTCATTGAAATGGAAAATGTGTCCAAAACCAATATTAAAATTACTCTAGTATGGACAAAGATAAATTATCAGATAATCAATCAGTCAAAGAATCTTCTACTAGTGGGGGATGAAATTAGAAATTTTGACTGGAATGCTCTTCAAAAATCAGCAAATAAACTAGACTCATAATAACTAACACTAATATGCACTGATCAGTCAGAAAATTATGAACACCTAACAGGCTCTATGTCCACCATTGTCACGTATAACAGCGGCGACGCTTGCTTTGGAAGCAATGAGACCTTGGTAGGTTGCTGGAGGGAATTTGTACCACATTTGTACACACAAGTCACCTAATTCCGTAAATTCCGCGGAGGGAGCGATGAGCTCTGACGCCTCGTTCAATCACATCCCAGATGTGTTCGACCAGGTTCAGATCTGGCCATTCGGGAAGCCAACAGCTCAATTCGAACTCGTCACTGTGTTCCTCGAACCCTCCATCACACTGTTGACCTGGTGACATGGCGCATTATCTTGTTGAAAAATGCCACTGGCGTGATGGGGTGTACGCGGTCTGCAACCAGTGTACTATACTGTTTGGCCGTCATGCTGCCTTGTACGAACTTCAGTGTACCCATGGACGCCCACGTGAACTTTCCCTATAGTATAATGAAGCCGCCGCGCCAGCTTGTCTCCGTCGCATAGTACAGGTGTCAAAGAGCTGTCCCGCTTGAAGACGAAGGATTCGCGCCCTCTCATCGGCATGATGATGAAGTAACTGGTGTCTTCAGACTATGCAATGCTCTACGTCTGCGCCAGCGTCCATTGCAACGTGCCCATTCCAGTTATAGTTGCCGATGTCGTGCTGTTGACATTGGCATATGCATAGGCTGTCGGCTGCAGAGGCTTTTCGTTAGGAGTGTTCGGAGCACTGAGTGTTCAGACACACTTGCACCCTGCCCAGCATCAAAGTCGGATGTTAGTTCAGCTACAATTCACCACCTGTCCTGTTTTACCAGTCTGCCCAGTAATGCAAAAATGATTGGCCGCCCAACTCCACGGCGTCTGGACATGGTTTCACTTTGATTTATTCAAGTGTAGAAAAAACCCACCACAGCACTCCTCGAATACCCGAGAAATCGTACAGTTTTCCAAATGCTTGTTTCAAACTTCCGGCGCCTCACAATCCGTCCTCGGTGAAACTTGCAGTAGGAGGCGTCGACGTTGGGATCGCAGATTTACTTCAGACTTCGCACACGTCTAGGAGGCCATTAAAGCAAAATAATGTGCAAGTACCTATTGAGGTCCACTACTCTGGAAATACCGAGAAAATCGCAAGATAAGTCTTACGTGTCTATTACGTGGCTCATGTAACTGTGCGTAGGTGCCACATGTTAGAGACAATGGTGGACAAGTGTTAGTGTTCGAGTTAGGTGAAGCGAACGTGTATGTGGCGACTGTTCGACTCCTGAGCAGCCCTAATTTTTGTAGTACAACTATAAATTCTTTGATATTCAAAAAATTTAGCCTACACTCTTCGTTCTAGCTACATAATGAAAGTGTCACCGCTATGTGGGTTCCAAAGGGGGCCTGCCTATGTGTCACGCAGCTCGAATCGTCGTGGTGCAAAGTACACTACTGGCCATTAAAATTGCTACACTAAGAAGAAATGCAGATGATAAACAGTTATCCATTAGACAAATATATTGTACTAGAGCTGACATGTGATTACATTTTTACGCAATTTGGGTGCATAGATCCTGACAAATCAGTACCCAGAACAACCAACTCGGGCGGTAATAACGGCCTTGATACGCCTGGGCATTGAGTCAAACACAGCTTGGATGGCGTGTACAGGTACAGGTGCCCATGCAGCTTCAACACGTTACCACAGTTCATCAAGAGTAGTGACTGGCGTATTGTGAGAGTCAGTTGCTCGGCCACCATTGAGCAGACGTTATCAATTGGTGAGAGATCTGGAGAATGTGCTGGCCAGGGCAGCAGTCGAACATTTTCTGTATCCAGGAAGGCCTGTAGAGGACCTGCAACATGCGGTCGTGCATTATCCTGCTGAAGTTTAGGGTTTCGCAGGGATCGAATGAAGGGTAGAGCCACGGGTCGTAACACATTTGAAATGTAACGTCCACTGTTCAAAGTGCCGTCAATGCAAACAGGAGGCGACCGAGACGTGTAACCAATGGCACCCCATAGCATCACGCCGGGTGATACGCCAGTATGACAACGACGAATACACGCTTCCAATGTGCGTTCACAGCAATGTCGCCAAACACGCATGCGACCATCATGATGCTGGAAACAGAACCAGGATTCATCCGAAAAAATGACGTTTTGCCATTCGTGCACCCAGGTTCGTCGCTGAGTACTCCATCGCAGGCTCTCCTGTCTGTGATGCAGCGTCAAGGGTAACCGCAACCATGGTCTCTGAGCTGATAGTCCATGCTGCTGCAAACGTCGTCGAACTGTTCGTGCAGATGGTTGTTGACTTGCAAACGTCCCCATCTGTTGACTCAGGGATCGAGACGTGGCTGCACGATCCGTTACAGCCATGCGGAGCACGATCCGTTACAGCCATGCGGATATGAAATGCCGTGTGACGAGGGCCTCCCGTCGGGTAGACCGCTCGCCTGGTAAGATGTCTGTCATCTCGACTGCTAGTGATACGAGGCCGTTGGGATCCAGCACGGCGTTCCATATTACCCTGCTGAACACACCGATTCCATATTCTGCTAACAGTCATTGGATCTCGACCAACGCGAGCAGCAATGTCGCGATACGATAAACCGCAATCGCGATAGGCTACAATCCGACCTTTATCAAAGTCGGAAACGTGATGGTACGCATTTCTCCTCCTTACACGAGGCATCACAACAACGTTTCACCAGGCAACGCCGGTCACTGCTGTTTGTGAATGAGAAATCGGTTGGAAACTTTCCTCATGTCAGCACGTTGTAGGAGTCGCCACCAGCGCCAACCTTGTGTGAATGCTCTGAAAAGGCAATCATTTGCATATCACAGCATCTTCTTCCCGTCGGTTGAATTTCGCACGTCATCTTCGTGGTGTAGCAATTTTAATGGCCAGTAGTGTAGTTCGGGATATCTTACAAGAGTGTATGCGTAAGGCATTTCGCAAATCACGAAGGTATACATTTTCAGGAAAATTCTATGCTTTTTTTCGTATACGCGTCGACAGCAGTAAATTTGTTTGCTCCAACAATAAAATTTAACTCAAAATAGGAAGTAGTCAAATAACATGAAATTCACCAAAACTCTATCCAAATACACGTGGTTTTTTCTTACTTATATTACCCCTCGAATGTCATAAATTAAATAATATCACCTGTGACGGAAAAAATATAGATTGAAAATTAAGTTCGAGCGGGAATCGAACCGTCACCTCATACGCGTTAATCTTACGAAGCTCAAATGCTTTTTTTCTTTAAAAAAATTTTATTTTGTTAGTTGCAGTTCTTCTGGACGGACGTCTCATGACACCCATTTAAGTTCATCGTTGATTCATTCACTCAGTTTATTATTATTACTATTGTTATTTTTACAGACGAGAGAAGACCCTCTGACCGAACACGCTGAGCTACCGTCCAGGCACGCTAATAGCTTGCCCACCATGAACTCTAACGTCCGGCACCTACGCACAGATACACAAGCCACACAATAGACGAGTAAAACTTCTCTTGCGATTTACTCGGAATTGGCGGAGTAGTGCGCGTTACTACTTGGACATCGTGTTGTTTTAATGGCCTGCTACAGCTGTAGAGCGAAATTCGTGATTCCAACGTCATGCCCTCGCCTTCGCAGACAGATAGCGTGCTTTCCGACTCTAGGCACGGACAGGGCGCTCACTGAAACTACAGGCACCGAGAGTTTGTGTGACCAGAAATCACTCCTCGGCATGTGACGCTGCTGTCTACTGGACTGGTTTATATCGACAGTAGGTCGGTGGTCACAATATTCTGGCTGATAAGTGTACACTTCGTGTAACTTCAGAATACCTCTGCGAAACGGTTACATGAGCTTTCTCTCAAAAACGTCAGCAATTCTGACTTCAAATACACGGAATAACTTCACCATCTATGGAGAAGTTTCTAACCTATTCACGCAGAAGGTGGTTCACTTGTACATTATATACATACAGGGCTATTACAAATGATTGAAGCGATTTCATAAATGTCCGCAGCCCGTGGTCGTGCGGTAGCGTTCTCGCTTCCCACGCCCGGGTTCCCGGGTTCGATTCCCGGCGGGGTCAGGGATTTTCTCTGCCTCGTGATGACTGGGTGTTGTGTGCTGTCCTTAGGTTAGTTAGGTTTAAGTAGTTCTAAGTTCTTGGGGACTGATGACCATAGATGTTAAGTCCCATAGTGCTCAGAGCCATTTGATTTCATAAATTCATTGACATATGGTCACGACACACTACAGATACGTAGAAAAACTCATAAAGTTTTGTTCGGATGAAGCCGCACTTCAGGTGTCTGCCGCCAGAGCGCTCGAGAGTGCAGTGAGACAAAATGGCGACAGGATTCGAGAAAGCGTATGTCGTGCTTGAAATGCACTCACATCAGTCAGTCATAACAGTGCAACGACACTTCAGGACGAAGTTCAACAAAGATCCACCAACTGCTAACTCCATTCGGCGATGGTATGCGCAGTTTAAAGCTTCTGGATGCCTCTGTAAGGGGAAAACCGATGGATCGGTCGTGGTGGAGATCATGATCAGCAATTCATGCCGGCCGCGGTGGTCTAGCGGTTCAGGCGCTCAGTCCGGAACCGCGCGACTGCTACGTTCGCAGGTTCGAATCCTGCCTCGGGCATGGATGTGTGTGATGTCCTTAGGTTAGTTAGGTTTAAGTAGTTCTAAGTTCTAGGGGACTGATGACCAGAGATGTTAAGTCCCATAGTGCTCAGAGCCAGCCAGCATTTCATGTCATGGCCTCCACGCTCTCCCGACTTAACCCCATGCGATTTCTTTCTGTGGGGTTTTGTGAAAAATTCAGTGTTTGAACCTCCTCTACCAAGAAACGTGCCAAAACTGCGAGCTCGCATCAACGATGCTTTCGAATTCATTGATGGGGACTTGCTGCGCCGAGTGTGGGAAGAACTTGATTATCGGCTTGATGTCTGCCGAATCACTAAAGGGGCACATATCGAACATTTGGTAATGCCTAAAAAAACTTTTTGAGTTTTTGTATGTGTGTGCAAAGCATTGTGAAAATATCTCAAATAACAAAGGTATTGTAGAGCTGTGAAATCGCTTCAATCATTTGTAATAACCCTGTATATTGTCAGCGTAAAAGTAGTTGTACAGCTGATGTTATTATTGCTCTTACCAAAATCTGAATTACTTTTTTATTTGTTTTGTGTTCGTACAAAGTACGATAGCCACCAAACGCTGTAACAACAAAGATAAACGCAACGCCTATACCTGTTACCCGCATACACGTTTCTTCTGGAGTTTACTTACACAGTGACAAAGCCTGTTATCTTAGCAACAGCTGGTCACACACATGTCTCATATTTCGACCCTAAGTATATTTTAACTGAGGTAGACGTTTCTCAGATAGCTGCTTCTCAACATGCATCTCCTGTAGACAACATGCCTGCCAGCGGAAACGTAGCCTACTTTCTATTACATCCGCAGATCCACACCGTCCGTGGAGTAAATACTACTGCGAGTCGCCTCCTGCGTCACACCACACCAACAAACTATGCGCTCTCCGCCGGCTGGAGTGGCCGAGCGGTTCTAGGCGCTAAGGTCTGGAACCGCGCGACCGCTAAGGTCGCAGGTTCGAATCCTGCCTCGGGCATGGATGTGTGTGATGTCCTTAGGTTAGTTAGGTTTAAATAGTTCTAAGTTCTAGGGGACTGATGACCTCAGATGTTAAGTCCCACAGTGCTCAGAGCCATATGCGCTCTCCAGCGCTTCTTTGTCAGAATCAAAGCAGGTGCTCTCTAGCGCTTCTCTGCCCATACGTGCAAATCTACACTCTCACTGCCTCAGTGGCAACCTACTTTCCGACCCATGGTTGCAATAGGCTGAAAACTACTTCTTCAGAAACCGTTGTTACGATGATAAGTGCATAATCCACAAAACAACCAGCACATTACAGTACATAACATCAATACCTCGAACTGGACTCAAACAAATACCACTAACTTCATACTGTCATCACTACACATATCCTCAAACCCACGCTTACAGAGCGCTACTACTGTTATTCCAAACAAGGTTATACACTGAAGCGCCAAAGAAACTGGCATAGGCTTGTGTATTCAAATACAGAGATATGTAAACAGGAAGAAGACGGTGCTGCAGTCGGTAACGTCTATATAAGACAACAAGTGTCTGGCACAGTTGTTAGATTGGTTACTGCTGCTACAGTGGTAAGTTATCAAGATTTAAGTGAGTTTAAACGTGGTGTTATAGTCGAGCACGAGCATCTCCGAGGTAGCGACGAAGTGGGGATTTTCCCGTACGAGCATTTCACGAGTGTACCGACAAAACAAATCTCCGAAATCGCTGTCGCCGGAAAAAAAAAACCTGCAAGAACGAAACCAAGGACAACTGAAGAGACTCGTTGATCGTGACAGAAGCGCAACCCTTGAGCAAATTGCTACGGATTTCAGTGCTGGGCCATCAACAAGTGTCAGCGTGCGAACCATTCAACGAAACATCATCGATCTGGGCTTTCGGAGCTGAAGGTCCACTCGTGTGCCATTGGTGACTGCACGGCATAAGGCTTTACGCCTCGACTGGGACCGTCAACACCGTCATTGGACTGCTGATGACTGGAAACTTGTTGAGTGGTCGAACGAGTCTCGTTTCAAATTGCATCAGCGGATCGATGTCTGCGGGTATGGAGACAACCTCATGAATCCGACGGACGTGGCGAATTCCAGCAGGACAATGCGACACTCCACACGTCGAGAATTGCTGCAGAGTGGCTCCTGGAACACTCTTCGTAGTTTAAACACTTCCGCTGCCCACCAAACTCCCCAGACGTGAACATTATTGAGCATATGTGGGATGCCTTGCAACGTGCTGTTCAGAAGAGATCTCCACCCCCTCGTACTCTTACGGATTTATGGACAGCCCTGCAGGATTCATAGTCTCAATTCTCTCCAGCACTACTTAAGACATTAGTCGTGTCTATGCCACCTCGTCTTGCCCTCGTGTTGCGGTGCTTTATCGTGCTCGCGAGGGCTCTACACGATATTAAGCAGATGTACCAATTCCTTTGGCTCTCCAGCGTACATACCACAATAGCGAAGAACACCAAAGAAAATAGCGAAAACGTGGGAAAACAGGTCTCTTGCCTCTTTTTGTAAGTCTGCATCAACGAGTACATACACTGTACTTTCAAATACAGAGATATGTAAACAGGAAGAAGACGGTGCTGCAGTCGGTAACGTCTATATAAGACAACAAGTGTCTGGCACAGTTGTTAGATTGGTTACTGCTGCTACAGTGGTAAGTTATCAAGATTTAAGTGAGTTTAAACGTGGTGTTATAGTCGAGCACGAGCATCTCCGAGGTAGCGACGAAGTGGGGATTTTCCCGTACGAGCATTTCACGAGTGTACCGACAAAACAAATCTCCGAAATCGCTGTCGCCGGAAAAAAAAAACCTGCAAGAACGAAACCAAGGACAACTGAAGAGACTCGTTGATCGTGACAGAAGCGCAACCCTTGAGCAAATTGCTAGTTTTCAGCCTATTGCAACCATGGGTCGGAAAGTAGGTTGCCACTGAGGCCGATCGTAGAAGTCGAAATAGTTTCGATATTAGAATTATATATCCTTCAACACGCAAGGCTTAGATACTACGTAACAGGATAAGCTAGGAAAGGTGAAAGCAAATGGTGTTCCATCAGCTGGTAGCTCATGGCTGCCGGACAATGCCCTAGCGAAAACACCGTAGCTCCCACTGTCCCGGACGGTTAATGGTTTCCATCCACACAGCAGAGAAAGTGTTCACGTTTCGAGTTGACTAATGTCTGGGTTCCTTCCAGCTCCGCCCGACTACAAAATCTGTTGCGGTACCATGGTCCATGGCCCTTCTCCAAGGTAGCGGCGTTCTAAAATGATCAACCGGACTTAGCCTATTTGACTCGTCTCACGTTGGACAGGTAGTGACATCACGTGTACGTTTTATGTCGATATTTTTCTAGGCTAATTTCTAGATTCTGTAATCCGCAATTCCTCTTACCTAGCGACTTTCTCCATCTCCTCCAAGTACTGAATGAATTTATCAGTACCCTCACGAGGTACTGAAATAAGTCTCTTATGCTACTAATGGGAAACTTGTTCTCCAGCCTTGTCACTGGAGCTAGGGCGCCAATTTCTTTGACAAATGGAATGATTCAACAACGCATTTTATGGTGAAATCCTGTACAGATTCTCGTCTATAGCTTGACTTTCATCCCCTCCCCCCACTCTCTTCCATTTTAGAATACCAGAAGCATCGTTCTGTTTGCCTCTCTTCTTCATAATGACGCCCTTGAATTCAGCCAATTTCATATTTCGGCATTACTTCTGCTAACTAACGACTCCTTGCTTAGAAAATTTCCCCCTATAAATCCTCTGTAAGCAAAACGACTTCAAAATCTTTCAAAAACTATATACACTGTTCATGAGCATCAGAATCCGTTCAAAACATTGGAGAATTTATCAATATCATTTGAGAACATTTAAGAGTAAATTATGCACATAAAAAGTCTTGATGATTATTACAGAAACAGATCAATCCATCATCGTTGAACAATATCTCGAATGAACTCAAGTTTCCTAAAAAAGAATATATTAAAAATTCAGAATAGAATTTTCCACGAGGAATAAAATTGTACAATATATTTTCCAAGAAGATAACTAGAACAGACTTGTTTAAGAAGGCAGTTAAAAAGTCTCTGTTAAGAAATACTTTCTATGTGGTGAAAGACCACTTACATATTACAGTGTAGAGGTTTGGTAAAAAATGAAATACAAGTTAGTAAAAGTAATAAAACAAGTCAGTTAATTCAACATAGAATATTACACTAATTTTCTCCATGGAGAAAACCGCACACCATAGTTCAGCAAAGGATAACTCAAATACCTTATCCTGATACACTAATGTAATACATTGCTACCTGAATGAGATTTTCACTTTGCAGCGGAGTGTGCGCTGATATGAAACTTCCTGGCAGATTAAAACTGTGTGCCCGACCGAGACTCGAACTCGGGACCTTTGCCTTTCTTCTGGAAACATCCCCCAGGCTGTGGCTAAGCCATGTCTCCGCAATATCCTTTCTTTCAGGACTGCTAGTTCTGCAAGGTTCGCAGGAGAGCTTCTGTAAAGTTTGGAAGGTAGGAGACGAGGTACTGGCAGAAGTAAAGCTGTGAGTACCGGGCGTGAGTCGTGCTTCGGTAGCTCAGATGGTAGAGCACTTGCCCGCGAAAGGCAAAGGTCCCGAGTTCGAGTCTCGGTCGGGCACACAGTTTTAATCTGCCAGGAAGTTTCACATTGCTACCTGTTTCGAGAATGTACTGATCGTCATAACGTGTTTTGTACTGCATAAATATGAATACAGTTCAATACCTAATGTTGCAGGAACGTGTGGAGAAACATCTTGTAATCAGAATCGGGACTTTCTTAGAAATATTTAAACTATTAATGACTAAAAAATAACAAATACTTTTTTCGAAAAAAATATTCACTAATATACTTGGACTGGTAGAGGCTACAGATCAGTTAAAGATTGTATAGTAGCGAATCGATGGACACAACGTCATGTAAAAGATTCAAGAGTATACTGAAGTTCTGATGTCTTCACTCATTATTATCTTGTGATATGTCAAACTGACACTTTTGCTAAGTGGAAACAGAAGGAACTCTTTACAACACGGAAGCAAGAAGAGGCGTATAATGTATGTTTACTGTGGCATGAAAATACTAAGGGTCTGTATCAGAATAAATTAAGAGACAAATTAGAACAGTTAGTTACCTAGGACAGCATTGTATAAGATTTGAAAAATATTGTAAAATCAACAAAAAAGTCTGAAAATGAGGTAGCTGGTAAGCAAAAAAATGTCGCCGAATGTTTGGATAAAAAATTTGATCAAAATACTATGGCAACCAAACGCTGTCACAATAAGGATAATCTCCACTCCTATACTCGTCACCTGTATATAAGAAAAACAAACACCATACAAATGTAGTTTTCAAATCGTACCCCAAAAATTAGCAAATTTATAAACAGAAAAGAAATTACACAAAATGAACAATGAAGAGAGCCCACCACCAAGCCAGTGACACATACATTAGTAATACACAACATGGCATTCATGGCTGTCAGCAGATTGCTTATAAATCTTTGAAAATATTAAATAAGAAAGGAAAGGATACAGATCTTTTGAACAATATCACCTTTTTGCAAGTATATAAATTATTCAAATGAAATTATATGGTTCCAGAGACCTTTACAAGTCTCACTCAACTGTAGTGTATACATGCAGAGTGAAGCGACAAACGAAAATTTGTGTCTTGCGGCTGCCAACCGAAATCAGCCACACGTCTAAATTAGTAAGCCATACCGTCTGCAAAAGAAGGGATATTACCATATCGTCTGCAGTGAATTTTTGTTTATAGTCCGCTCTTTAAAATGTATGTTCGGTTAAAAAACGTGACAGTGGCAGTTTTTGGCCTTGCCATTGTAGCACTGCAAAGTGACAGCACATATAGCACATTTGCAGACCACTTCATTAAAAACAACCGTCACCTAAGTGGCACAGAACCATGCCTTCAAATCCTAAAAAACAGTTATCATCTGTACGATTTTTTAACAATAGAAGAAAATTACCACATACAGAAATCTATCACCCAACGCAAAAAAATATCAATGACCCAACAGAACAGCACTCAGCACTCTAAACACTCACACAAAAACACACGCGGAAACACATACACAGTGACACACATGGGCGCGCGCTGGACAAAAACCAAAGGAACAGTTTCAAAGTTCGCGGACGTCAAACCAAAACAAAACAGCAAACATGCGCATAATAAAAGTAAATCTAATTTTTATCGATATCCATCGATCAGAACAAAAAAAAAAAAAACCACATTTGCCTCACAAAAACAAACCTGTCACAGTTCAGGACTAGCCAGATATTGCAAAGGTAAGGGCAAAAATGGGCATATTCCACGATTTTTAACTCAACAAACGTTTCACAGATTGTATTATAAACCAAAATTCATTGCAGACGATATGCTAACATGTCTCATGTTTGAACATGATATGGTGTACCTATTTAGATCTGTGGCTGATTTCTACTGGTAATCACAGGTCACGCACACAATATAAGATAAAAGGTAAAACACATATCTAACTTATAAATAACGACAAATCCGATGTGCCATATTTCCAAATATAACCATTATCTGCATGTATATATTTCAGGAAAAGGAAAGAAAGAGCTCACTGGAAGTGCCACAACTGTGATGAAACATGTTTACGAGTTAAAATAACACTTTAAGTACTTGCAAAAGGTTGAGCTCATCTTCAGTTCACTATTATTTTCAGCAAGTCCTTGAACTGAGCTTGAATCTCCAATATGACAATATCACAAAAGAAGAGTGGGTTAAATACTATAAATACCTATACTATGGTGCTAACATAGAAGAGAAGAAGGAAAATGATCTATAAATAGAAGTAAAAGGCCTATTTCACATAAAAATATAAGAATTCACTGCAGCTTTTGAAACCACAAAAAATCTAAAAGCAGAAAGTTTAGATGGAATTAATGTAGAGTTGATTAAATATGGAGTATTATCACTACAACTGAAATTGTTACGTTTGCTTAACATGCACTGAAATCAAAACGACGTAACATAAAATTGGATAAAAAACGAAAGTAATACAAATATATAAGAAAGGAGAAAAAAATATACGTGAAAATTACACAGGGATAAGCCTAAATCACACAGCATACAAACATTATGGAAGAATTTAAAGCACAGCACTGAAGACAGTTGCAGAATGTTTGCAAGTGGAAAACTAGTCGTACTGAGAAGGACACGATGAATGAATATTGCAATTGCTATTTTACGACAGCTTGTTGCAAAGAGATTTAGGGAAAGCTTTTTGTAATGTGGTTAGAGGAAAGTTCTGGAGAATGATGGAACACAGAGGTTACCCTTTGCAACTTATTTCAGGTATTAAAAATTTGCATAAGGGAACATAAGTAAGAATGAAGACTGAAGTACAACTAAACAATTCGGTAGAGTTAAAATCACTCCTATTTGCTAATGATCTTACAGCGACATTTTCAAGAGAAGATAATTTACGAAAACGAATTTATGTACTAAATAATGTATCTAATATGAAAATGTCTTCTACTAAACGTAAGTCAGTGGCAGTTTCTTTTTAATATTCTGTAAGAACTAACAGAGTAGTTAATGAAAAAAAAACATTTGAACAGTTAAATATTTCAACTCTCTAGAATGTAAAATATTCTGTGAATACGAAGAAGATATGCAGATTACGTTGAAAAGATTTGGAAGTGTTTGAGGAACAATTAATCGAAATTTAAAGCGTAAAACATGGAAAGAAACACCGCCGAAGTTTTTAAAACAGACTTCCTGCCAATCCTGTTATATGAAATTGTATCGTGCGCACGAACAAAAGAGAAGAGGAAGAAATACAAGTAGAAATGATTTTTCTTACGATGGTGAAATGATGTAACGCAATAGATAAAGTACGAAAGGAAGGTATTCGAAAGGGGTTGAAAACTTGGAATTGGAAAGAAAAACTGAACGAAAACAAAAATAAATAGAATGAATATTTACAAAGAATGTATCCAGAGAGACTACCACGTCAGATAAAGAACTTTAAACTTACTGGAAAAAAGACCCTGGTAGGCCGAAGAAAAAGATGGGAGCAGTAACAGGTCACAGCTGGCCAAAAGAGGAATGTTCAGAAGAAGATGAAAAAGTAAGTTGCGGAAATTATTTAAAATTAAATATGTAATAACTTAAAAACCATGTTTAATAAAATCTTAATGAAATCGCTTCTTGAGGAGAAACTGAGGGTGGGGAGGGTAGGAAAGTGGCATTCATATTGTTTTTGCGATATTGTAGATACAATATCCATTTCTGTAGACGTTTATTTCTGTTGAAATGATAAAAGTCGTAGATGATTTTATATTTCCTCAGGCGGGTATATGACTGCTTGCGTAGATGCTGTGGCCTCTTCTACACCTGACTTCTAAGTTATGAGTCGCATGTTGGATTGTTGTTTAAGCTGCATGTCAAATATTGCTCGGGTTCTAAAATGTTAATCCAGCCTAGTAATGTCTCTTAGGTAAGAATTCACTCTTAATCTAACACCAAAAATTCATGAAGAAATTAACACAAGACACAGACTAGTGCTTCACTAAATACTCTCTGAAAGTCATACATCTGACTACCGCTAAAATTAGAAGTTACTCTACTGAATTGCCACCGGAGTTCTGTAGGCGAAAATGTTAACTGTGCTTGCCTGTTCGAATTCTTCATCGATGATATGATCTTTGTGAAGTACCTTCGCCGCATTGCAATCACTGCTGACCGACTCCACCACCAAGTCAATGTAACAAAACACAACACATGTGTAAATATGCAACATATGCCGTATAATAATAGGATACATAGACAAAAATTGAAATTCCACATCTAAATTATATGCCTTCTCTAAATAGATTGACAGTTAAAATGTAAAAATCTGAATTTTGTTGGATTCAGTTAATGTTGCACTATCACAGATAATGCCCTAACCATTCACCGAGGATTAAAACTGTCTGTATGTAATGTTTGCTACATATACTGTAGCAGTGTGCTTATTAAGTGGCTCTCTTTTCTGGTATTGGGAGTTCCTCTCAAGATTTCTGCAGCTCGGCGAAATGAGTCTTCTGCTGTGCGACGTCTCGCCGCTACGTTCGTCGAAGGGAACAACTCAGGAATAGATTAGACTACTCGTGATTGCCGGTTCGGAAATCATCCATGCATTGACAAGATTCTAGACTGGTTTCTGGTAAGCATTACACGTCCTATAAAAAAAAAGAGGGAAAGAATTCTTGTAGAAAAGTTCTGACCGTGAGCAGGCTCTTGGATTTTTACCGAAGTTCTTCCGTTCCAAGGAAAACTGTCAGAATTCATACAGACTGCATCACTTGAAATAAAATTTGAAATTACCTTTTCGCATCATGAAATGATGTATTTTCGGATATTCTTCTCATGCAACAACGAATCTCGTTTTATCTATCTTATTTCGACTTTAGTGAATCATTAAACTTTCTGAATTCCAAATTTAACAAGTTGGTTGACTTTCGAAGATGCATGAGATTAGATTCAGACAAGAAGTCACTGCATGTCTTCTCAAAAGGAGATCTAGCACCAGAGTGTCCTTTCATAATTCGTTAATCCAGAGAGAAGCGATGCGCTCTATAGAGCGCATCGCTTCTCTCTTGCAATTGAAAACCGTTCGCAGCCTCTTTACATAGTGTTAAAGTTAACGTGTTGCAGAGATTGAATCAAGATTGAGCTAGAGTTTGCTTATAACTTATCAAATAGCTAATTTTAGATTATTTCAGTAACTTTTAAGTTCATAAGCATCCAGTATAATACCATTGTTCGTGAGTAAAGCGTACTCGAAAGGAGTAGGTACTTATTAAATAAAAAGATAAATACTTAATGTGACTTGTAGCAAAACAAGTTATCCGTTACAGTCACGGTACCAACTCTTAGTCGGCATGGCGACATTCAAATATATGATGTATGTTTTTGATTCTGAATTTGTAATGCCATAAAGACTGGTTTATACCGAAGGGAACACAATAGAATTAGCATCAACTAACGCGAATACTCTCTGGCATAAAAGAAAGGCGAGCACAGGCAAACAGCGTGCGATTCGCATTCGCTGGTGCTCGCGCGTGTTCGGCTGGTTGCTGGTTTTCCAGCGAAACAGCAAAGAAAGTCAGCGCCCTCTCTGCTTCGAGATTAGCAGCACAGAGAGAACTGGACTGCTATTTTACCTGACACCTGCTTTTGTTGTTGACATAAGTCGCGTGAGCGATGAATTGGTCTGAATAAAAAAGTACTGATTAAATAGGTGCTTGAGGGGTCCAAGGGATCTGCAGTATAAATGCCAATGAAAAATAAATGTGACCGTTAGAAAACTGCCGAAGGATTCAGAGGTCCAACTGGCGACACGAAATAGACGATAACCTTAAATTTCATTGGATGTTTCCCTCAGGCGGTAACCGAGTGAATACGCTAAAATTTGTACTTCGTGTTATTAAAAATGCAGTACGATAAATTTCCTTAGAAGTAAAGAAGTACCAATATGTATTTATTATGATGATTAAAATTAAAATATACGAACGACCTGGTCATTCTGATGGTTACGTGCGTGATACTTGTGTTTACATGGCAGATATACCACCTTTATTTTAGAGGCTTTAGATGTAATAACCGAATAATTAAAATTCTTTGTCCTGCGATTACGCTTTCTCCACTGAAAAAAGTATGCACCAGATTTTATCAAGTAGGCTATGTGACAGGTTGTAAACATATTTCATATTTCATTAATCATATTTTATTGAGACTGTCTTTCCAGTCCATGCTTCAATAGAATTCGTGATGTGTTTCACACATGTCACTGCAGGTATCAGGAACTATCCGAGATGTAGCAGCTACTGAAATGCGAGCCACCTACTGACCAAAATGTTTCAGTTGTTAATAAGCGTAGTATGAATACTAGCCTCTCTGCAAGTTACGCTGATCGTCGGTAACAAGTGTTCTGCTTCTATATTACGTCCTCAGCTGTAATTTAAATCCAGCAAAAGGAGTCAACCGATATTGATTTGCAAAACTTTGAAATAATGCTAAGAGTGAAGCTGGAATTCAGTGTTAAGTGCACTACTTCCACGCATCTCACCCTTACGTACAAAATCAGACACCTACAAGTTTCCTTTGCAAAGTACTTTGAAGAGCAGTTGAACGGAACGGACAGTGGATGTAAGATGAACATCACCAATAGCAAAACACGGATAATGGATCGTAGTTGAATTATATTAGGTGACGCTGAGGGAATTGCATTAGGAAAGGAAACAATTAAAGTAGTAGGTTAGTAGATGAGTTTTTCTACTTGGGCATCAAGCAGAAGTAGCCGAAGCAGAGAGCATATAAAATGTAGACTGGCGATGGCAAGAATGGTGTTTTTGAAGACGATAAATTTGTTAACATGAATATAGATTTAAGCAGTGTTAGGAAGTCTTTTCTGAACGTCTTGTCAAGGGTGTAGCCTTGTATGGAAGTGAAACGTGGACAAAATCAGTTTAGACAAGAAGACGACAGGGGCTTCTTACAAAATTGTTAAGGCTTTCATGGCCACTTGTTGACAAACTGCCTATTGGCTTCTGTCTCGGGTTCTTCGGCCGATGTCCATGTAATGATTTTTCTGACGTTTCGCCAGCACGAGTGGCTGGCATTGTCAAAGCTTCACCCTCCATTGCCGGTAATGGGGGGTGAAGCTTTGACAATGCCAGCCACTCGTGCTGGCGAAACGTCAGAAAAATCATTATATGAACGTCGGCCGAAGAACCCGAGACAGAAGCCAATAGGCAGTTTGTCAGAGGCTTCTTAATTGTGATACTACAGAAGAATGCTGAAGATTACGAGACTGGTAGAACACATAACTGATGGGGAGGTACTGAGCAGAATAGGGGAGAAAAGAAATTTGTTGCACAACATGACCAGAAGAAGGAATGGTTGGCAGGACACAATGTGAGACATCAAGTGGTCACCAGTTTAGTATTGGAGGGAAGATAGTGGGGGGGGGGGGGGGAGGGAGGGGGCAGTTAAAACAGTAGAAGGAGACCAAGAATATAGTAAGTGGATTCAGAAGCATGTTGGTTGCAATAGCTATTCGGAGATGAAGAGGATTGCACACGATAGAGTAGCATGGAGAGCTACATCAAACAAATCTTAGGACTGAAGACCACAACAAGAACACATGTTTCCAATCGTTTAACTTTTTTCGTCAAAATCAGCCGACCCTTGGTGCGAAACAATCCTATCCGAATATCAAAGCTTTGTATCGTGTAGTTATCGAATGACGCGTGTGTCGCTGTTATCAGCGATGTAAATAACGCAGAGTTCCTAGGACTGGCACGCTTTGCTAGGTTTTTACTGCTCACTCCAATGTAAACGTTTGTTTACAGGTACGAACGAATGGTAGTGAATTGTCTATGAATACTCACGGTGTTCTCTTGAATTCGTTCTGGTTTGAACGAGGCGTCACATATCCAATATTTTTGCGAGAGATCCACAGATGAGCAAAACTACGATTGCTATTACAGACAATTTAACTGAAAACTTGCTGGGCAGCTTGCGAGATCCTTGGCACGACGTTCTGAGGGACAAACGGCTCGGCATAAAGGCTTGTCCCCGCCAGGCTGACCAGAAAAGGAGCCCCCTGCCTGTCCACCACCACGTCAGACGGCAGAGGCTGCGGCGGCCGCTAACGACACGTGCTTAATGCTAATGCTGACGTCGGCACGCCAGGGACGGGACGGGGCCTATGCTAATGGCGGCGCGCAATTCCACCAAATTACAGTTCCATATATTAGCTTACAAATAATCTTAAGTGAAAGGGGAAACCGCCAGCAGGGAAGTGGGCTGGCTGCACAGGCGCTGATTGTTTCTGTTGCAACCTAGCATTCCATCCGAGAAAATTGATGCAATTATTAAAATTTTAATTTTTAAGAATTCTTCCACGAAAATTACTGCTTTTCACGGGCGACTCTTATAGAATATTAATGTACGGAGGTATTTTGTCTTGCTAATGTCATCGTGCCTTTATTTCGTATCACCACAGAAGATTTATTTCACTTCTTGTTTACGGAGAACAGAAAACAATTTGTACCCTGTTCCATGACTTCGTTATTCTCAATCATTTCCATTTATTGTTTTCTACTCAGGGCAATAGACTTCAAAGTCAGATGGCCTCATCCTCAGACACAAACGACGGTCACTAAAGGCTTTAAGTATTTTAAAATGTCTTAGCCACAGTACATGGGTAGCCAACATGAGTTGTCTGCTCCAGTTTTACAGGGGGTTTGTGCGATCTCGGTTCGATTATGGGTGCACGGTGTATGGGTCTTCGAGGCCTTCTTACTTAAAGATGTTGGACATTGTGCACCATGAAAGGCTGTGGTTGGCCACTGGGGCATTCAGAACTAGCCCCATACCGAGCCTCTGTGCAGAGGCTGGTGAACCGCCACTTCATATGCGGCGGCGGATACTTTCGGTGCGCCAGGCGTATAAAACTTTGTCCACACCATACACACCTGCATACCATACCGTTGCTCAGCTTCCTCTGGCACGGCTATTTCATAACGCGGCCCTGTGGATTGCCTGTCTGCGATGGATATGGCTGGTCTTCATGTTTTAAGTCGCGGTTGGAGCAGATTTCCACCTTGGATCCCCCGGGAGCCAGACTTATTTTAGATTCGACTAATTTTAAGAAAGCTAGTACACCAGATTTTACAATCCAATCTCTGTTTTTTAACATTTTAGATGTGCTTCACGGTCTTACCGTCGTTTACGCTGATGGCTCCAAACAGGAGAAATTCCTTGGCTGTTCTGTAGTGTTCCCTGATCATGTCACCCGGATTCGCCTCCCTGATGAATATACTGTGTTCGCAGCGGAGCTTCACGCGATCCTGAAGGCACTGGAGTTGATGAATCGTGTTCGGGGCAATCGATTTCTCCTCTGCTCCGATCCTCTTACTGCCTTACAATCACTGCAGAATCTGTACCCAACTGAGGCATTGGTTTAGCTGATATATGACCAACTCTACCTTCTCCAACGGCGGGGTAAGAAGGTGTCCTGCTGGGTGCCTGGTCATGTAGGAATATGGGGCAATGAACAGTCCGATCGGGCTGCCAAGGAGGCCTACAGAGACCAGGATGTGGTCCAGTGTCCTATTTCCTAGCAGTGTGTCATTTCTGCACTCCACAAGAAGTGCATGGAGTTGTGGGAGGAAGAATGGCTGGCAGTGACGGCCAATAAACTGCGGTTGGTGAAGTCAACAACTCGGCCGTGGCGTTCCTCCTGCCGGCTGCTCAGGCGGGAAGAAGTGACCCTCACACTTCTTCGGATCGGGCACTGTCTTCTCACACAAAGCTTTCTATTACGGCGAGAGGATCCCCCGTTTTGTGGTGCTTGTGGTGTGCACATTTCTGTCCGGCACATTTTAACAGACTTCATTTTGTACCGTAATGCAAGGGCAGAAGCCGGCCGAAGTGGCCGTGCGGTTAAAGGCGCTGCAGTCTGGAACTGCAAGACCGATACGGTCGCAGGTTCGAATCCTGCCTCGGGAATGGATGTTTGTGATGTCCTTAGGTTAGTTAGGTTTAACTAGTTCTAAGTTCTAGGGGACTAATGACCTCAGAAGTTGAGTCCCATAGTGCTCAGAGCCATTTGAACCATTTGCAAGGGCAGAAGCACAAGTTGATGGGGATCTGCCTTGTGTTTTAGCTAACGATGAGACGTGTGTGTCTAGGGTTTTGAAGTTTTGTGATGTGTCTGGACTCTGGCCTAAACTTTTAGGCTGGAGGTTTTAGTGTATTGCAGAGTGGCTGGCTCCTCCATTTTTTCCCTTGCGGTCAGCCAGCCACTTCCATCTGCCACATTGTTTTAGCTCGCTCTACCACTTTCTTCCTGTGTTGTCCATGCTTTACTGCTGACGACACGCTTCGTCCCACGTCCCACGGTGTGGGTAGGCACATATTTTTCAAGCCTTATTACCTGTGCTTTACGTTCTGTTTTATCTTACTGTTCTGAGTATTTTCTTGACACCCGTCTCAATCTGTTACTGAGCGGGCGCTGGAGACCTTGCTGTCGTGCGCCCAAAAAACCCTCTGCTATTACTACTACTACTCAGACACAAAGTGCAATAATCGGCGTACTGCGCGTCCGCAAGTGTATCACGCAACCCGAAAGCATCACCTGTCCATTATCGAGGGTATGAAATGTATTCCAAGTGGCGAATTTGGACAACCATCAGCTGTGTAATGGAATGACGACAATGAGGATTTGTGCCGGACCCCGATTTCGCGCTGGTCCAGAGCGATCGCCTTACATTAGGCTGCCTGAGCGCGGCTCACGGATAGGCCCAGACTTCCGTACATCGTCAGCCATGTGTCTACAACCTTCTCTCTTTTGTTCATTATGTGTATTCCTGTTCAAGGGGCACGTATTAATTGAAAGTTGCTTGCTCGGTGTCGGTGGATAAATACGAGGCGGCCGCCGTGGTCGAGCGGTTCTAGGCGCTTCAGTCTGGAACCGCGCTGCTGCTACGGTCGCAGGTTCGAATCCTGCCTCGGGCATGGCTGTGTGTGATGTCCTTAGGTAAGTTATGTTTAAGTAGTTCTGACAAGGGGAGGCCACGACGTTTGGAACGCGGATTTACTGCAAACTTCGTACAGTCGTAGTACTCCATTAGGACAACAAAAAGTGTAAGCAATAGCGCGTACTTCTCAAGCGTTATTGAGAAAATCTCAAGATAATTTCGACCGTCAAATGTCGTCAAACATATACACCTGTGCGTCACCATTTTTACCAGGAAGCGCTGGCAGCCGATTAGCGTTCAAGTCCCGTAATCGCTGGGTCGCTGGATCGAGTCCCACTAGTCATTTTTTTTTTATTTCTAAGGCAGTCATTTTCTTTACTCTTTATATTACAATCGAAGTAATAGGAAAAATACGTGTAATCGGATGAACTTTAATTAAATTTACAATGTTATTTGGCAGTCTGCAAATTTTTATTATCACAAATAATGTAATAGTCATAACTACCGACTAGTATACGACCAAACGCATAGAGTGATACTGAAAATGTATGCTCGTCCGTGTCTTCAAAATTGTTCGTGTTTAATCGAAAGAGAACGAGAAATTGCTTCTCGTGAAGACGCTATTAATATACTCCCGAAACTGCATGATCAATGATCAGCGCCGATATTTAAGGAAATGCTGCGTTATGAATGATATGCTTCCAAATTATCGGCTGAAAGAGAGGTTTTTGAAAATGTTAACGAGGTTTGTTTTTCCACGGAGAACCTCAAAACACTTTGCGTGTGCGTAAACATAGCGTTTATTCAATTCAGCTGGTGCCGTTTACCTTTGCTTTTTCATGTTTTTACGAAAAATACCATCCCGCAACTTGTAATCGTAACGTCGAAAGCGAAGATTAATTGAACATCTTCCGATGGCCGTCTGTGCCGGTCAAAACTTGGAGGTAACAAGTAGTTTCGGGCTCTTTCCAGGTATAAAGGATTTCTCAAATCACGGACAAGCATAGATTTTCAGTATCACTTCATGCGTTTGGCCATTTATTAGTCGGTAGTTATGAATATTATATTATTTGTGATAGTAAAAATTTGTAGACTGTCAAGTAACATCGTAAATTTATTAAAAGCTCATCCGATTACACGTATTTTTCCCGTTACAACAACTCTAACATAAATAGCAAAGAAAATGACTGTGCTAGAAATAAAAAAAAACTGACGAGCGGGACGCGATCCAGCGACCCAGCGATTACGGGACTTGACACTAACCACTTTTCTTTTTTCCAGCTTACCACTCTGCTGCCGGCGCTTCCTGGTGAAAACGGCCACGCACAGGTATACATATTTTACGATGATTGCCGATCGAAATTCTCTAGCGATTTTCTCATTAACGCTTGAGAAGTACGCGCTACTGCTTACACATTTTATTGTCCTAAGGGAGTACTACGAGTGTTCGAAGTTTGCAGTAAATCCGCGTTCCAAACGTCGTGGCCTCCCATTGTAAGTCTAGGGGACTGATGACCTCAGATGTTAAGTCTCGTAGTGCTCAGAGCCATTTGAACCATTTGATAAATACGATATCACTGTGCCTCTGTTGTTCGCAAGTAGGATGCAATGAGCCTTCGGACATGCATGTATACCTGAGGAAACATTGCATCCTACTTGCGAACAACAGAGGAATTGCAGTAGCGTGTATATCGTATTGTAGTTATCGACTATATCCACACAGCAACTAAAAACTTCAACTGAAATGACAAGTCGATCGCCCAAAAGCTTTATGGTTCGCGCTTTGAAACCGATTACAATTACTAGAGGAAAACGAAAGTGTACGTTGTGCTAAATATTAAAATAATACCGGGGAGTAAACAGCTTTTTTTTCGTCGTCCGTCACTGTGGAAGTAACGAGACTTATTTCATTTCTAAAATTAAAGAGCCTTCAACTGACTCTCTCAGTTTCTGGCAGTATGTCATGCGTTCGTTTTCAATTTCGTACCACAGAGTGATAAGGTTGGCACAATTTAGTTTTCAATAAGTCGGTTGTCATCCCTGTGATTCGTTGAGCCGCTGGTCAGAGATGGTGTTGGGTCGCTCTGGAGGAAGCAACATTACCACGCGGCTCCGAGCAGTGAGCAGTGGACTTAACGCTGTGAGCCGAGTAGGTGGTTGTTGGCTACGGAGTGCGTGCGGCACCATGCAGGGGTTGGACAGAAACGCGGGAGCGCCGCGAGAAACGCAAGCCCGATCACACGTGCTGATACTAGGCAAGCGTGCAGAGTGCGCTGTTCTATTTGTCCACGAAGAGCACCTGTGCAGTGTCCTCAATACGTTGCAAGTATCAGCCAGAGATAAATGAATTACAATATGGCCTTGTTGGTGCTGGTATGGTGCATAATTCCTTTACCAGGTGAGCCGAAGTGTAAGATGTTTCAAGAGAAACCGTATCGAAAATTTAGGCCGCATTCAGGGAAGCAGAAAAAAAAAACACCATCCGCCAACTCAAGATCGCGGACGGAAGTGTGTGTTGAGTGATCTTGACGGACGGCTGTTGAAGGCGACTGTGACGAAAAATAAGAGGACGACAGCTGCAAAAGTCACTGCAGAACTGAACGTCGCCCTCAGCACCAAAACAACACCAAGGAAGCTGTATAAGCAGCTTGAAATGCCACGCTTAACCCGCAGGACAGGACAAATAGAATAAAATTATGCAAAGGGGCCAAAATAAAGGGGCTGTCAGTTACACTCGAACATACAACTTTATTATTTGACCAAACAGTGGAATGCAGAGTATAAAGTTAGATGTAAATGTAAAGACACAGGAGTCACTGTCTCGGATGACTCCTCTAAGTGGCTACGGTGTTTTTCTTAGCTGTTTTCTAAATGAACTAGTAATCCATCCTTAATCACCACGAGAGGTTTAATTTATGGCCTCCTTCTCCTCCTACCTTCTCGCTTATCAAAGAAAACATATGAATCGCTAATTGCAAAAACAACCTGTCACATTCACCTACTTTTAGGGAAAGTGGGAAAAACGATATAAATGATACATAAATTATTAAAACAAGATGAAACTTAGCTGAAGATTAAGTAGCATTCAACAGGTTTATTCTCGACATCTCGCACCTACATGCTAACCCGTTTGCATTGGAAAAACTTTCTATGCTGTGGATTTAGGTTGTTTTTGCAATCAATGCATTTAATGATAAAAAAGTTTCAAAAAAATTTATTTAGAATACAGTACACTGTTCTTCTGTTTTTTTTGCAGAGTTGTAATACGATATATTTGAATGCTTTCGCTATTTAGCACTGTTTATAAATGGAAAAACAAGTAACAAAACAAAATAGTATTTAATGTTTACATCAGAGAAGTCCATCCAACGTTTCTTGCATATTTGCCGTAGGTCAAGTTAATATTTCATTCCACAAGGATGACACATTTTCACTGTCAGAAACAAATCATACATATTGTTTAATATATTCCATTTTCTTTACCCCAATAGGTACTTTCATATCCTTGTAACACTTTCGCGCGGGATTAGCCGAGCGGTCTCTGGCGCTGCAGTCACGGGCTGTGCGGCTGGTCCCGGCGGAGGTTCGAGTCCTCCCTCGGGTATGGGTGTGTGTGTTTGTCCTTAGAATAATTTAGGTTAAGTAGTGTGTAAGCTTAGGGACTGATGACCTTAGCAGGTAAGTCCCATAAGGTTTCACACACATTTGAACATTTTTAGACTAATTTTCGTTTCGAACTATCACTCAATTCAGATATCGTTCGAATAGTAAAAGTTTCAGCATTAAGTCTTTGAGCAAGATCCTGAATTTGGGCTTTCCACGACAGTTTACTATCTATCTGAACAACAAGAAATCTGAACTGTGCAGTTTCACTAATCATATGCCCATTCTGTAAAATTAAAACTTAAGGGGGGGTTAGAAACTCTAAAAACTGGGTCTTCTGTGATTTAGCGTTAGTTTATTTTCTACGAGCCATGAAGTTATGTCATGGACTGCACTACTTGAAACTGAGCAAATGTTGCACACAACATCCTTTATTACCAAGCTAGTGTCATCAGGAAACACAAGTATTTTAGAGTAACTCGTAATACTAGAGGGCATATCATTTATACAGATAAGGAACAGTAGTGGCCCAAACACTGATCCCTGGGTCACCTCCCACTTGACTGTACCCTACTCAGACCCCACATCATAGCTAGTCTCAATATCGAGAATAATGATGTTTGCTGTCTGTTGCTAAAGTAAGAGGTGAACCAATTGTGAGCTATTTCCCGTATCCTGTAATGGTCCAACTTCTGCAGTAAAATGTCGTGATCAACACAATCAAACGCCTTAGTTAAACAAAAAAAAAATATGCTTATCGTTCGAAACCTTTTGTTTAACACATCCAGTACCTCACAGAGAAAAGATAATATAGCATTTTCAGTTGTTAAATGACTTACAAAGCCGAACTGTAAATTTGATATCAAATCGTATGATATAAAATGAGCACTTATCCTTACATACACAGCCTTTTCAATACCTTCAGCAAACACTGATGACATATAAATGGATCTAAAATTATCTACATGATCCCTTTCTCCCTTTTTATAAAGCGACTTTACTACTGAGTACTGTAATCGTTCAGGAAACTGACTATGCCTAAAGGCAAAATTACAAATATGACTAAATACAGGGCTAACAAGTGCAACACAGTACTTCAATGCTATGTTAGGCACTCCATCATAACTATGAGAATCCTTAGTCTTCAGTGATTCAATTATTGACTAAATCTCGCCATTGTCTGTATTATATCTGTAATTTTGACAACTTCCTCTGACAGCATAGCATTAACACTCTTCCATTTCCCTCTTCCGTCTTTCGGTGTCTGCCCACTATACAGTAATTCGCGAATTCTTTTAACTCTCGCACCAGTTACTGCATAAATACTTAGAGAAGCTTTTCTACGTACCTCAAATAGTTTGACTCCAACGAGGACACATTAACTATAAGATTTTTCACACGTGCACCACTTCTCAATTCTTGTGCGGTGTCTTTTTAACATCACTAGCTGTGATCAGTCATTGCAGGAAAAGTTCCTCGTCATCCTTGCATTCCATGTTCAGTAAATGTGCTAAAGCTTGAGTTCTGTTGTCTTCTACAATAACACTAAGACAGCTTTTTCGACACTTCCAGTCTTCTCCTGTCACCTTTCTCGGATTTACTTTGCCTCTATAATTCACATGTTCCTCTCCATGAATTTTAGCTTTCTTGATAATATTTCTTTGATATTCCAAAGTATGTTTCACTCTTTTCTTCTCTTAACTAATGGTACCGCCACTTCATACATTTTCACAAGAATACTAAATTCAACACTGCCAATTTCTTCAGTGCGGTTGTACCGCACTTTACTGTAGTGCCAACAGTTGAGAAGAAAAATAATCGAGGTCCTGGACTTCTGCACTCAGCTCATATTTCCTACCTCTGTTTGAACGGCAACAAGCGATGACTTTGGCTGTTTTTGTGAACAGTCTGGTGTAGCTACATGTAGGGTATGCATTTTTGCCTTTAACTCAGTTTTCACCAAAAGTGGACTTAGGGGTTCTTGCAAACAGCGATTCATACAGAGGCAGATAGCACAAGAGTTCTAATACGAAACGAATTTGTTTTTCCCGCTTCGACCAAAAATTAATCTTACTTCAACACGTATTGCGCTGCGCAACTGACACAGAGTAATGTGCAGAAGTACATCTACAACTAATCTATGGAAAAGAAGCTTTATAAGAAATAACATTAAGGTAGAAACATAAGAAGCTTATGACTGCCGATAGATAATCTGCAATATTTTTGTCACACATATCATACAGGTCAGTGATAACAAAAAGAGACCTTCATAGACGGCAGCTGTATTTTATTTTCGCTAAAGGCGGGTCGTTGGCCATTTGATGCTTCGTAATGTGGCTGAAATGACTGATGATCTCAATGTTTTATAGTACAACTGCAATGATTGTTGTTATCGATGTTACAAGTGTAGTATGCTACCAGTCTACAAATATCAATGGTTCCTCTCTGTCATAGTGAACTCCTTGTTTCTCCTTTCCTTCCTCAAATTTATGGCTTCGTGTTTATTGATCTTCTTACAACTTTGATTTTTAATCAAAAGAAACTACCTTAGCGCAATTGGCCAGTGAGTAGGAGACCCGTGTTTGAACTCCGGCCTTGGTATAAATTTTCATTCGTCGCTTCAGTCTTCGTGTATACATGCCTCGATTTTAAATACTTTGATTGAAATATATGTTCTGAGCTATTTTACAAATGCTCCACTTTCCTATGTTCTAATTCGAGTATTTTGTAGTGCTGAAGCTACGGCTCTGTTGATAAAAAATTGATCCATGTTGTTAACAATTATTGTTGCATTTAGAATTTAAATCAGACTACGTACGTAGTTGTAACAAGTATTATTCATGTAACTATTAAGCTTAATTTCATAAAAAAAGCGAACCCCGCGATCAGGTTCTGAAGTCTACGCCATAGTCTACCAATTGCCGGGTCATTCATCACCAGATGCGGCCTGATCTCTTAGAATACAAATTACATATGTTGTTTTCAGTTAATATTCGCCTCATAACGATGATATCGATGCCATAGGCATTACCTTCACAAATGCCACCTATTGACGAATTTTTTTCTCTTGTACAGTGTCGAAATGTCAGCTGCACACTGTTGATGTTACGGGACAGTAAGAAACATGGTACTCTATACTGATGCCAATGGTATGTTATGCGCTGTTACTACGTTGTCGCAATTTAATCTTATCAATACCTTGTCTTATATCCTATGTTTCATGCCAGAGATCGGATGATGAGGTTCTTCCAAAGTTCTTCATCCAAATGAAACTACTTTCAAACAAATTACAGCACCAGTTGTAGTTTATTTTCTAACACAACGACCAGTTTCAGCCACGAAGGCGATCTTCAAGGTTTGAGCCAGCATCAGTGTTGACTCATAACCACTTGAAAATGGCGTTGGTAGTTCAAATGAGAGATGGCGTCATTAGAGAAGGATTGAGGGGAGATGGAAAATTTAATCGCTCTAGCTCTTTTATAAGAAAAGATCCTGACATTTGGATTACATGATATAGGGAAACAATTGGAAGTCTAAATCTGGATTTTTGGCTTCGAAATCGAATCTCGATACAGTTGAATGGCACCATGTCGTTCGATACAATAAGCGGTTCGGGACTGCCTAGCTCTGTAGAACATCTTTGGACTATTTCTCCACGACTGTAAAAGCAGGTCTACAGTTTCAATATTCGAGATGAGTTACTTAAACAGGTATATTTTGCTATCGATGTACGGGCTCTTCGGAAAGTAAGGAATGATCGGTCGTGAAATGGGAACCACAGTGAAAATCAAACCTGTTTTGTTTGCAACAGTTAGCTACACCTTCTAGCTACTTCTCTACATAGTCGCCGCTTCGACTTAGACTTCTGTAGTGGCGTTGTATCAGCTTTCCAATGTCGACGTCATAGAAGGCAACCTCCTGTGCTTTCCAACATTTTTCTGCACTAATATGCAGCACCTTGTCTGTCCCAAAATGTTGTATTCACAGTCAACGGTTCATCTGAGCAGATATGAAAATCAGATGGTGCCAACTCCGGGCTGTATGGTGGGTGATCACTTTCCATCGAAAACGCTGGAGGGGTACCTTCATTGACCTTGCAGTGTGCTGCCGACAACTGTCGTGAAGTAGGAACTGCATGACAGTTACGTTATGTGGGGTTGCTTGAAATCAGGGGAAATCTTTCTGCAGCCACCCACACTTGGTGAGAGACACTATTTTTCTAGGCATCTTTACAATGGGGTTACTAGATGCACTGCCCAACACATCTGTGCAAAATTTCATCGTATTTTCACTGTGGTTTCCATTTCGCGACCGATCGTTTCTTACTTTCCGAAGAGCCCTCGTATGAAACACCACCAAACCAGTGGCCTAACAGTCAGGCTTTAAATCTGATCCTCTTTAACCTAATTTACCAATTTACACAGCCAGACACTTCAACAAGTAAGAATGTCTTGTCATTTTAAACAAATTTCTTCAGTGAGGAAAGGTCTCTTGTAGAGACAATTGTGAGTATTTATATCTTATGTGAGTAAGGAGAAATCGTATATTTGCAGAGAATTGCATGTAAGTTGATGAAAAAAATTTCACAAGAAAAATAATGATGTCTTCATCAGTTTTCTGTTCATGGTATCGTCGAAGGGGAACAATCTTATAGCATCGCAGTCGACGTGGCTCGATCCTTTAATTCTGATCTTGTTTAGACAAAGGAGGTGGCGCACCCGTAGGATCCCGTCTAGGAACAATATGAAACATTCGATGAATCCCATGGGATCCAGGTTCACTTAGCTCCGGTTTAATAAAGTTTTTGCCGGTAGGGTGTCGTCCATGATGCCTCCTAAATCAGAATTAAAGACAGAGCGGGCTGAGACGCACCAACTACCATAACAAAATTTCTCGGAGGGGAGCGGATGATTTCATTAAGGTGCCGCGGAAGGGGCAGGGAGTGTTTGTGCAGTAGACGGGCGGCGGTAGCAGCCGAAGAACCGGTAAGTGCGAACAACCTGTGACGCTCGCCGTAGGACCTAACTGACTGGAACTGTCAGAAACGAGAGATAAAAAACTTCAATAGTGGGGCAGTCACTCTGCACTGCAAGCATTTTGTCATCTGATAAACGTTTGCTTTAATACGAGGGTGGTCTGAAAAGTTCTCAGAACGGAAGAGAAAAAAAGTACTTACATCACTGAAACTTTTTTTAATTTTTTAATGTAGTCTCCTTGTAGGTAAATGCACTTGGTCCAACGATGTTCCAGTGCCTTGGTCTCATCTAGAAAATGAGATTCCCCCAGGCCTGCAAAATAGTTGTCAACGTCGGCTATCAATCCTTAGTTTGAAGTGAATCTCCGTCTACCAAGAAAAATTTTCTGTTTTGGGAAGAGATGGGAGTCTGACGGAGCCATATCAGGTGAATATGGCGGGAATGGCAACAATTCATACCTTAGTACGTGTAATTTTGCCATGGCAACGGCACGTGTGCGGGCGCGCGTCAAGACTCGCGACACCCATCTTGCAGATAATTATTTATTTCTAATGCTTGAGTTAAAAAGTGATATACCCTTTCAGATGACTTCTGGCAAGCGTGAGGAATTTCACGTACTATCAATCGGCAATCCTTCATGAGAATTTTGTGCACTTTTGCTATGATTTCTGGAGTAGTGACACATCTTAGCCGAACACTGCGCTGATCGTCATCTTAACTCTCCCAACCAAATTTAAATTCATTTGTCCACTGGGAACAGTTTAATATGAAGGAGCTGAGTCCGCCAGTGTATTCTGGAAATCGCCATGATGTCCTTTGCTTTCGTACCTCTTTGCGAAGTGCTTAATCACCGCTCGAATCTCGATTTTTTTTCCATCTTCGAAAATCACTACGCGGGAACAACAGAGTCACGTCATTGCCACAGCTCTGTTCCAAGATCACTGACGTGGCACTTGTTTACAGGCAACAGTCCAATGAATATCACGTGAACAACTCGTTGTGCTAGCGCTGACCTCTCATGGTGATTCAGAGAACTTTTCAAACCACCTCGTACTGCCACATGTTTTTTGCTCCATAAGGAGCAACCCTCAAATCACACAACGACTCCTACACTACGCCTGAATACAAAACCCTCGATATATATTGGTGACGTCAGGCACATGACCGTGGCAAGCCACGTCCTTTGATGAAAATATATACTATTAATATACGTTCGTTAGTGAATAAAATAAGGATATCTCCGGTAGCTAACAGTCTTATGAAGGTAATACTAACAACAACAAATGGTGCATCCTAAACTATAGCTTTCATAACAAAGACACTTAAAACAGGATGTCCAGTTGCTAAAGACTTAATTTAAGGAAAAGCGTGATATACGTTACACTAAGAGGTATTACAGCATAAAATACCGTAAAATAGCATGAACAGAAACTGTAGGGTAAATAGAAACGAAACTTCTGAAAAAGTTCAGTGCTGTCATGTCGTGGGAATATCATTCAAAGATTTGATTGTCTAGTTTAGTAGTGAACCAGCCTAATAGAGAATTTCAGTGTTGGCAGCGCTTCGCTTGATGTTTGTTCATTCCACAACAAACACCAGATGTGGTACTGAATTCGCTTACTTCGAACTTGATTTGCATCAGTCTGAACTGTGTTGTTTTAATTTAAGAAAATGGTAAGAAAATTTGGAATCCCATTTAATTAACCAAATGTTCAGTTTCGGCTAATTGAAAACATAGTATTGTGTTTTCGGAATCTGTGGGGTGGATAGAAACCGTAATCGTCGTGTTTCTTTAAAAGAAGATAAAGACTATGACTGAAATAAAGAACTATTTGGCACTGTACTCAACCGAGGAGAGTATGCTATGATTAAAGTATGTGGAAAAAGTAAGCCATTATTTGGTTTGTATGAATGTTAAATTTGTGATCTAGAAGTCAAAAAGTACGAGGCTGACGTTTTCCCAAGAAAAACATGGCCCAGTAAGAGATGTTTGTTTTTAACACATGAGTCATGTTTTAGTCAATGAGATGTTCTTCGAGATCGGTCAGGCCATCTCTTCTTAGGCCTTCCTAGACATTTTACCTCTTGGTTTATATGGTTTTATGCTTTAGTGATTCTTGCATCTGGCGTACAGTCTCTATGTTCTTTCCGTCTTAACTGATATTGTTTAGTGACAATTATGATTTGCATCTTCAGTTCAGCTCGGATGTCGTCATTCCTCTTTTTATCCACCAATGTTTAACTAGAAAAATAACAATTTTATTTGGAAAATAGAATAAAAAGCCACAATTTACACAATATTTATGTTTTGGTGTTGACTAAAAGTTTTTTGAACGAGATAAATTTTATTACTTACTCTCTTAGATCCAAGCAGATTTTGACTTCTGATTCACCCATAAGGCCAACAAGCATAATCTAGGTCTCATATCTAATTATGCGTTTAAAGTTAATTTACGATTTTAATTTTCAAATTTTATTTTATAATTATCAGTTTCTTGTTTTAAATTTGAAAATAATTTCTATTCGTCCCATTTTATGGCAACAATAGAAAATAAAATATGATAGTACCACAAATATCCTAAGTGTTGTGACAGGTCTTTATTGGGGAGCACACATGAGAGAATGCATTAGCATACATCGCGCTCTAATAAGACCTTACGCGGACTACGGATGCCTCTGCTATAGTTATGGCAGTACAAAGCCATCAGTTTTTATGCTCAAGGATTCATATCGAGTGCAACTAATGATTTGCTAGCGAAAGCAAACGAAATGCCTTTAAGAACTAAGCACGAAATTATTTACCGCCATATTCGTGTTGAAATGTTTCCTCCTTTTACTTATAAGGAAAGAGCAGAGAATTCACGATTAAGTGCTGTGCAGACAGATATTGGTTTAACAAGAAACGGCTGCCCTAAACTTGGCTTTTGCGTGAATACAAGGCCGCTTCCCCAAATCTGAACCGTTCCAACATGCCCTGCCTTAACAACTCAGTTTCGCAGAACATTTAGATGAGCGTAGCATACATCAAAGGCACAACGAAAGTAGGACGGCCTTCGTCGAGAAAGATTCACACAGATTGCTTTAAGCTTAAAGCAGAAGCTGGAAGTGCGTTCGTGCAGTAATCCAGAGGGTTAATTTAAGATCCTTGCAGTAAAGTTCGCAAAATACGCAAAAGGAGTTCAAGAGGAAAGTATAATTTTACCAGAACCTCTCTCGGCACTGATGATATTAAAATCCTACGATGTGAACGACACCAAAAATTATCTCGTTTATCACATTGCAGTAGCAGTTCAGGAACTTTCCCACCTAAATAAGACAACCGTTAGGTTTGGGATGAAGGCGCACAGCAGGATAAAGCGCAGTGAAGATATTTAGTGCCACCTGACGAGCTCCATACCACAACGTGTAGAGTCAAAGTGCGATGGAACGGAAACTTTCACTAGTCTTACGAAATTAAAGGGAAACACTGTGTCGTACTGGTATCTAATCTCGCATGACGTCCTTGGCACTACAATTGCAAATACAGTAGAAATATTGTAGAGAAAATGACACCCATTCAATTTAATCACGGGAGATATCGAGAGCGTCTCAACATGACCCCGTGTTCCTTATGTGAGTGCGATAGTGAGGAAAATATTAACCAGATTTTTTTTTTGCCTGTGACAGAAGGTACCAAGAAATCATGGTATATCGCAGTGTGTGATATCCTCCCGCAATATATTACTGATGAACTTTCAAACTCTTTTAGTGACAGAAGACCAAAAGATTTAGAAACACCTGTAAGATTTTATAGAAAAATAATAAATAAAGAAATAGGTAAAGCGTTATTTTTTCACGTAAAATAGGAAATGAACAAGTACGTTTTGTGTTAACAGCCCTCCTTTTATATAAAATAATTTGTTGTGATTGTCTTATGTCATGGATTGAGCTTCAGGTAATATCAGTCTTTCTCCTTTTTCCTAGCCTTTATCACATGTCTTCTTGGATTTGGCGAAGTTAGTCGTTGAAGGTAGTCGTAAACAGTTCCTTTCCTTGCATGCTGCCTTCGAGGACGTGCCGTTATAGCAACCAGCGGCGAATATTCCTAGATTGCTTACTTAACACAGGTTCTTAATACTTTACAAGTAGTGTTCTCCAGTACATTTGGCTTCTATCTTGAAGAGTCCTCTTTTTTTTAAAAACAAGAAAAAAAGCATTTGAGTGCCGCTTTCACATGTGTCAAACAGTGCTGTGAGCATAGGTGTTGCTACGTTTGTATATGTCGAATGCACGCTGTCAGTCCTGTGTGATGTGGTTTCCAGACAACAATTATTGTCTAGCATTGGTGACATTAGTACTTTGTACACGATGCCCACTGGAGACTGATTGCATTTCTCTATTACCCTACCAATGAAATGAAGTATACCATCCGCCTTACCTATGACTGACCCTATGTTTCTGCGTTTTGTAAAGTCCGCAATTTTACATTCCTGAAAATTTAAACCATGCTGCCGCTTTGAATTCTTCTCAGGATTTCACTGGATATTGAGCAGCTTATGAATGTCATTTGGGTTTTGTATATGCTGTAGATTGCTGACGTCTATCAGCTGATAAAGTTGAACATTGGTCGACTGGCGCATATAGGATGCTTCGGATACTTCTACCATTGGGTTTTATGATACCCGCAGCACCTTCTAATGCCACTTGCAAGATTTTTCATATTCTCTCGCTCGCTACGCACAAACTGTAAGTCCAAGGAAAAAATGAAAAAGAACTTTGTGTAGAAAATTTAATGTAGTTAAATTTTGTACTGGGATATACTTTCGCAAGAGGCTGCAGTTTTCGAATTATTCAAGGCAAGAACGGTCAAACACTTTTTTTCTTGAATACCTCGAAAACACTCACCTCCAGCGAAAATGTTTCCCAGTACAAAATTTAACTACGTTAAGTTTCCTCCAAAAATCTCTTGTTCATTTTTTTTCTGTAGGGCTAATATTTTGCACGTAACAAGCGAGAGAATATGACAGTGTCGCTCACAGTTTTTAAAGGCATTGCAGGTTGCATAATATCCTGCGGTAGAAGCAGCTGAGTCAGCCTGAATGTGCAGTAACAGACATTCGTCAAGCTAACTTCCGATACGCTATCAGTACTAAGTCAGCTCTCAGCGTACGTAATATCTACTGAAGCAATCCGTAATGCACGAAAATTTGTGCTGTGTTAAATCGACGTTACTAGTAGGTATCGGCTCATCTTGTTATCAAAATTTGCTGTTAGGAAAAAAAACAAGGTTGCAATGAGTTGTTTGGAAAGTGTTTTTATATCTATTTCTGTAAAACGTTGCAGTGATTTTCTCCTGGAAATATCTGAGCAGCAGAATCCGGTGAAAGATAGCGAGTTTAATGAAAACTAACGACTGCAGAGTTGCGGCTTCCGGTAGAGGTAACATCTATTGCGCAGCTGGCCACCGCAAGACTCCAACGACAACCGCAAGAAAGAAAAAAGAAAAAAAAAAGGTTGAAGGGGAGAATTAGCATGCTATGTTTGTTCAACGTAAATGGTTCTTGGTTTGTCCTATGAGAAATTCAGTTAGTCATTAGATGTTTGCCGGACTAAGACCAGTCAGAATCGGGGCTAGACTCCTCAGTGTTTGAGTCAAACGTTACAGTCGTTTAGGAGAATTCAGTGATATTGTTGTCGACGTGCCTGAAAGATATTTGCCGCGCGGGATTAGCCGAGCAGTCTCAGGCGCTGCAGTCATGGACTGTGCGGCTGGTCCCACCGGAGGTTCGAGTCCTCCCTCGGGCTAGGGTGTGTGTGTTTGTCCTTAGGATAATTTAGGTTACGTAGTGTGTAAGTTTAGGGACTGATGACCTTAGCAGTTAAGTCACATAAGATTTCACACACATTTGAACATTTTTTTGAAAGATATTTACCCCAGTCCATGATCATTCTGATCTCACTCTTTGGGGCGAAAAGCGCCAAGTGTTTTATTTGTGTTCGAACTTAAAATCTGGTGTGACGTAGTAGTAATGGCTAGGGTATTTGTAGTTTAGGATTCGTTTTTCGTGGTTGGCGATTTTATACCACAACAGTTCCTGAACGAAGTGTAGCTCGAAAGCCACTGGTTTCTAGGAGACATGTATCTCGGTTAGATTAGAGATTTTCCATTTTGTCGTGGGAGATAAATGACATTATTACGTTGTAACGCCGGAAATGCGTATCCTCCTATTTCCATCTAATGTACTATGAATTTTTTCCTTATTTTGTTATCTGAAGATATGACATTTCTGTGTCTTTGTATATTGTAATTGTTATACTATATATATATATATATATATATATATATATCGATGTATAATTGGTTTGTTTTGTAAATACTATTTGTATTTTTACGCTGGGTCTTGCCTAGGGAAAACTATGCTATCGAACGAGTACATCGATAGGTCGTGTGGAGAACCAAAGTGTTTAGGATCTTTGGTAGTGTGAACTAGGCCGCGTGGAGCGCGGGCGGAGGAGTCTGGAGTAGGGCAGTGGAGCAGGTGTGTTGTGTGACGCTCCCGCGAATTGCCACGCTTTCGGAGTTTGGCAGCATGTAATTGCGCTCGACTTGCCATGATAGTTTCTGACACGGTGTCGTGGATGGGAAGCGTTAGCCGGGACACATCAAGAGCCCGTTTCGCCTGGCGATCGTGTCGAGAAGAAGGCGCGCCAACATCCAGCTTCTGCAACAGCTACGGCTGACAATGAGTGATTGTCGCCACCTCCTCGATCGACGACTTCAAGCCGTCAATCAACCAACAAGGAAGACTGAAAGCACGTAAAGTTTTGGAACTGTATGGCAGACCTAAGCTTTTCAAACTATTCCATTAGCAAAATACAGCACCTTAGCATAAACCTTTGTTGCTCACTGTCCCAATTGCGTTACCAAGCAGGGTCCCTTCCTTTTCCGAAATGAACTCGAGTGTCGTTGAAATTCAAACGCCAGCATTAAAGTAATATAATTCCATTTCACTGCTTTAATTTCAAAGTTCAGTTAAGGTATTCATAGATGACTACAATATTTAGATTACACAAGCGGAAATTAAGAGTGCGAGTTTTGTTACCATATTTTAGCTTACCTGTGACTGCAGCTCAGCTTGGCACGTACTAAATTTTACTATTGTTAATTGTTCAGAATCATTTAATTCAAGTTCAAAGTTAAATCTCTTATTTCTTAATTGCGTAGATTCAAGTAGCTTTTGAAATGATTGTTGAGGTAACCCAAGACTAACCTTATTTTATTGAATTTCGTAGTGCTTCAGAAACAAAGTTCACTATTAATTTCAGTCACTGAATTAACTTTCAATTTTCCGGTTTTATTAATTCTTTTGCTAAATTAAGTCAGAGTGTAGCGAAATTCATTACTTCTGACAAACATTCAGTTTTCACACAACACGTGTCAACTTTCAGTTGCCACGCTTTTAATGCTAATTATGTGTGCACTAATCTTTCATTTTCAGTTATTATAGAAGTTGTCCATGGGACTGGCGACCGTAATTTTCCCCAAATCTCAAATATCTAATTAATGCCAATTAATTGTTAACGTAACGACCGCGCATTTGCTTTCTTTATGAATTTTACCCTGTTCTTAAAACTAATTTCCACCTGTTTCATTTGCATTTTTCCTTTCATTTAGATGTAACCCTTTCCTCCCTCTTTACCGACAAATTAACTTCGGTGACGATTGCTTTCCCAAATTTCCATTAGGTGCACGCGGTTTAATTTTTCACTGTCATTAAGGTAGATAAGTAGGGGGAGGTTACAACGTGAAATCCTTATCTGAAATTGCCGGAGAAGAAAGCACCCATTGAGGCAATAGTGCGTCTGTGTTGCGGTAGTGGATCTGAAGGCGAAAGCAAGCACTTAGGAAACGGTAATTTTGTGAAATTGTATTAGAGCTTATTTTGCGACTTCAACGTGAGCGTCTGTAATGCGTAAAGTCAAGCGCCGGCACGCCAATCGGGAACGATGGTTGTGAGAAGACGTCAGCCATTCGCATGCTGACCGACCCCTCTCCAGCACGACAACGCGACGGCTGAAGCCGCTGTGTGAAGAGGACATAAGCGCCGCGCCCGACTGATTTCGGACCAAACGAATAGTAGCTTCAAGATTAAGCACTTGTGTAGCAGCGACTTATGAGTGTTGGTACTGAAGAATATTACTTATTTTCTATGTCGCCCTTTACTTCTGACACATCTGTGTAGTTGTCAAAGTTAAGTGCTGTCGTTTACTTCCTGTAATAAAACTCATTAATACGATTTGTTTGAATGTTGTCTAGCGATCCGAGAAAGCAGGTTTCCTAGACACCCCACATTTAACGACGAGCAGGGGGACATAAAAGCGTCGATGTATTTTAGTGTGTGTGTGAATTCCTAAGGCCCAAACTGATGAGGTAATGGGCCCCTAGACTTACACACTACTTAAACTAAGTTATGCTAATAACAACACACACACCCATGCCCGTGGGAGGACTCGAACCTCCAGCGGGAGGGGCCGCCCAGTCCGTTACATGGCGCCTCAAACCACGTATCTATATAGATACATAGACTGTGTTATTAGTGAGAAAAAAATCTCAATTTGTACGAGATTTCTACCCGGGGTCTCGAGTTTAGTAGCTTCTCCTATAAACACTAAACGACAAAGCAAGAGCAATTGTTATTCAGGACACGCTAACTGTCTTTGCTATCGTGCGAGTACTGTGTTTTAAATAATTTCAATAGCAGTGGGTCCGCGGAAAGTCAACGCCTGAAGCTGGATACATTTTGTGTCTCTGTTAAAAGTCCAAGCAGTTTAAAACTGGCGGTGACACAGGTTTTCCTTTAAATTTCTTTTTTTACTTTTCCTCTTAGAAGGGTTTGCTGACTGGCCAGCACTCCTAAAATCAAAGCGGACTTGTATCTACACAAAAAAGAAAAGAGGCAATAAAGACAGAGCAATTTCTGTTTTGAAAATAAAAATAGTGTCCCAAGTCTCATTTGCCCCATATATAATATTCAAAGATATTTTAAAAGGAATGATCAATTTTACAGCAATGAATAATTTGCAAATATCGTAAAATGTTAAAACGAAGTCATAGATTAGATAAAGAAAAGTCTGCAATAATTAAAAATGTAAAGATATTAATTCCCAAATAAATACGAATATTAATTCAGATTTGTTAATTTCCAGAGAGATATGTTATTTCATTTCTTAAGTTAAAAAGGAGAGAATTTATATCCAGGAATGTCCGCAGCTCGTGGTCGTGCGGTAGCGTTATCGCTTCCCGCGCTCGGGTTTCCGGGTACGATTCCCGGCGTGGTCAGGGATTTTCTCTGCCTCGTGATGACTGGGTGTTGTGTGATGTCCTTAGGTTAGTTAGGTTTAATTAGTTCTAGGTTCTAGGGGACTGATGACCATAGATGTTAAGTCCCATAGTGCTCATTGCGATTTGAACCATTATATCCAGGAATTTATTTAGAAGGAAAGGTGATTAATTCTTGAAAGAAAGATAAGTTATTCATTTCTGAGAGTGTGAGAATTCTAAAACAATTTAATACCTTGGTAGTGAAGTTATGCGACGATGTTGTTGTAACGTGGTTGCTACGTTCAGAAGTTATCTCGGATTAATAACGTCAGTTAAATAAGAGAGTAAATTACATCTCTGAAGTGCTGCGTAAAATGAATGTCATTTAAAAGAGCAGACAGGTACTCTGCAATTAGCTGGTTCTACGTAATTTAGTTATGGTTTGGAACTGGAAAGTTATTTATACGGCATTATCTTTGAATGTTCCTGTTACGCCGTTGCTTAGCGAGGTTTACTGTCGTATAGTAGAGCTACACACTGCAAATTTTTATTCTGTTGCAGTGAGTGGCGAGTTCTATCTAACATGTATTATAGCGCATAATATTTCCCATTGAAGCCGGCCAGTGTGGCCGAGCGGATCTACGCGCTTCAGTCTGGAGCCGCGCGACCGCATCGGTCGCGGGTTCGAATCCTGCCACGGGCATGGATGTGTGTGATGTCTTTAGGACAGTTAGGTTTAAGTAGTTCTAAGTTCTAGGGGACTGATGACCTCAGATGTTAATTCCCATAGTGTTCAGAGCCATTTGAACCATTTTGAATTCCCCATTGAAGCTCAGATCGTCTTCGGTGGTAGTTAATTCCTGTGAACTTTTTAGCTATCTTGATAGATGCGTTATTAATATCATTATTATCATATGACGGTAGCTATCACTAGCCAATCAAACCACAAATAGTATCCGTGGCAATTCTGTGGTGGAAAACATCTTGGTAGTGGTATGTGGTGAGGGCTGTATCGAGAGACTTTCAACATCGAAGTAAAAGTATCTACGTTGTGACCTGGACAGACGATATTCCCAACAAAGAAATTTATGCCCGCTGGTTATCTTAGGCGCAGACTTACCTGCGAAGTCGAGTGGCATACTTCCACGACAGAGATAACATAGAAGATCTTGTGGTGTGCTTCTTGAATACAACTGAGTGAAACTATGTTGTTGATTTCAACTGTGTGACGATGCTCTGCTCTTACGTATTGTAAGGCGTCAGGCAAATCCAACACCTTCCATGAAAACCCCGACATGATAAGCAAATCCGGCAGTATGTAACATAGCTCCGAATAAATCTGGACATTAAATTAACCAAAGTAATACGATCAACGAGTGAGCAAATGGAATACCACAGACTAACACAAGAACGTCTAAATGCATGTCATACCTTCCCATCGTGAGACAGACGCAGTTCCGAGGGGAGCAACGAGAACAGAAGCCGAGAGCAGAACCGTGTTAAGCTAGAAGGCCCTACGATAATGGACGGATACCCACGTCGCCAGCTAACCACCAGGACCACCCCCAAGGCCATGTTAAAAGATAGAGCCCTCCAGAAGAACAGTATAGATCTTACGATAACACTAAAAGGGCCACACCAGCTGCAAGTTTTAGTGTGAGACTTTTTCGCGTCTCTGTTACGTTGCAAACGTTAAAAAGTATAAGGTTTCTCATTGGATAGACAGAATTTTTGTAGGCAGAGCTTAAGGTTAACATTGAGACCCTGATTGGTCATATGAAAACACATCCAGATAGTTTTTTTTAACCAACTTCGGTAAATTGTTGTAAAGAGAAGTTAGGAGAGAGTTGCTTCCGAGACGGCGAGGTGCGTGGAGCTGTGCCGCTCACCGCCCCCTGACGAACACCGACAAGGTAATGAACGCACGCGATGCCGCATTTTGGAGCGCATAAGGCTTCACTCAGAACTGCAGAAGTCTCATCTCTTACATCCCTTTTTACATAATACTAGTGTCGATCGTCAATTGAAGCTCATGGTATTCACATTTGGTACGTAAGTTAAAATCTGAAACGCGATGATTTTTCTGTTATATAATTATTGACAAGCCACATCAGCCACTGTAATTTACGACAAACTAAATAAGTAATTAAAGATAATTGAGGGTCACTGTAGACCATTTTGATAGTTTTCTCTTTTGTGAAACTTAATTTAAACCCAGATTATAGATGTGATATGGCATAGGTCATCCTTCGATCCATTGTAGAACTTGGAAACCCACTCAGGGAATATTCATTCACATTTTTGTTGAACGCAGTTGGTTTTTATCATATTGTATTAAAATATTTCCTTTTATCAATAGTGCAATTTATAAACAGTGTTTTGTGAGTAGAATAAAATTTCCAATGGTAAACCTAACTGCTTTTTCGACGTTATTTTACCAGCTAACTAAAAATAGGAAAGCCTTGAACCCCTTCCACTAAGTTTAGTTAGTATTAAGATTCTTTTACAGGGAGTGCAGTGGAACTGACGCTGAAATCATTAAGTATTTGGTTATATCATCGCTAGTCTCACTGAACTCTTCTGAATTCTACATGTCATGTGTGGTCTGACGTCTCCTTACCAGCAACAGGTCCCAGGTTCAAACTAGTCAATTCCCTAAAAAACATACTCAGAGCGTCGTTGCGCGGAAGTGGTAGGGAGACACGACTTAGAACAAGCAGACACCACGCAGAATGTTGGAGTATCACTGGGCCTCTCTAGTGCCTACTCGTTATTTCTACAAGGGGGTAGTGTCTGTAGGGTAGCGCAGTACAAATCATATCTTGACATTATCGATATACCTACAGCACGAAAGTAATTTGGGCTCGAGACACAAGCATGTTACCTCGTTTTCTGCTGTTATCTTGGTCAGCGAATTTGTCGAAAACTTTCGACTGCCGAAACCGCTGGCAGGAGTCTCTGTATGACCGGATACTTATCTGGCAGTGAACACTTACCTGGTGTGACCGACGGACTCAGAGGACCTACATCGAATGTCTGCACTGCAAGATGTTGATACCCAAACTGACATGAGTCTTGCATATTTCGCGAAAAACTTTTGATCACCCATATTACCAGGGGTGTTCAAAACGTAATGTAACACATATTTTTCCTGAAAATCGGATGGTTTTATTCAGAGTAGCAACATACCGTATTATTCCCCACTCTTTTGGCTACAGTCGCTGTTTTTCAACATAATCTCCGCTAAATGCGACGGCCTTACGCCACTTCATTGGGAGGGCCTGTACGCCTGTATTGCACCCGTGTACTGGTCGACGTCGGAACCAGCGTCTCGCTACATCAGTAGCCTCCTGATCATCCATGTACTGATTCCCGCAGGAGTGCTTACCTCAGTGGTCCAAACGAATGGAAGACGGAAGGTGCGAGATCCGGGCTGCAGGGTGGGTGAAGAAAAACAGTAAAATGAAGTCTTGTGGTCTCCTCTCGGGTCCACAGACTTCCGCAAGGTATTGCACTGTCGTAGAGAAGGAGAAGTTCGTTTGCATTTTTGTGGCGAAGAGCAAACTGAAGTCGTTTCTTCAGTTTCCTGGGGTAGCACAATACAATTCAGAGTTGATCATTTCACCACTTGGGAGGACATGAAACAGAGTAACCCCTCCAGAGTCCCTGAAGAACGTCGCCATGATTTAAAGGGCTGAGAATGCAGCTTTGAAATTTTTTTGTGGGGAGAGAGGTGATTCCTTTGGGACGAGGATGTACGAGGGTTGTTTTTTAAGTAAGGGCCGTTTTTATTTAAAAAAAAGATACAAATACTTTTGTAAAAAAACTTTTATTTTCTGATTCTACACACTTTTACCTATTGTTCTACATAGTTGCCTAGTTTATTTAAGCACTTGTCATACCGTACAACTAAGTTTTTAATTCCCTCTTCAAAGAATTCGGCCGCCTGCTCCGACAGCCAAGAGTTCACGGCCGCTTTCACTTCATCGTCGTCATTGAAGCGCTGCCCGCCAAGATGGTGTTTCAGGTACCGGAAAAGGTGAAAAGCGCTAGGAGCAAGGTCGGGGCTGTATGGTGCATGGTCCAAAACTTCCTAGCCAAAAGAATCGATCAAATCCCGAGTCTTTTGAGAGGTGTGAGGCCTAGCGTTATCGTGCAGGAGCAAAACTCCTTTTGTCAGCATGCCGCGCCTTTTGTTTTGAATTGCTCTGCGGAGCTTCTTTAGAGTTTCACAGTAGGCATCCGAGTTGATTGTCGTTTCTCGTGGCATAAAGTCCATTAGCAAAACACCGCGCCGGTCCCAGAACACAGTTGCCATAATCTTGCGCTTTGACAGCGTCTGTTTGGCTTTGACCTTGACGGGTGAGGTTCTGTGTCGCCATTCCATCGATCGTTGCTTGCTTTCGGGAGTGATATGGGATACCCATGTTTCATCTCCAGTAACAATTTGACTCAACATGTCATCCCCTTCTTCCTCGTAGCGAATCAAAAAGTCCAATGAAGTGGCAAATCTCTTCCCTTTGTGGTCCTCTGTGAGGAGTCTGGGTACTCACCGAGAACACAGTTCCTTAAAGTTTAGGTTTTCAGACACAATTTTGTACAAAACCGATCTTGAAACTTGTGGAAATTCCAAAGAAAGAGTGGAAATTGTGAATCTTCTGTCCTCACGAATCTTTGTTTCGACTGCAGCCACCAAATCATCAGTGATTACAGAGGGCCGGCCTCAGCGTTCTTCGTCATGGACGTTTTGACTGCCATTTTTAAACTCTCTAACCCACTGACGCACTTTACCTTCGCTCATTGCATTCAAGCCATAAACTTCCGTTAACTGACGATGAATTTCTGCAGCTGATAGGCTTCTCGAGGTCAAAAAACGTATCACTGACCGTATCTCACACGCGGCGGGCGATTCAACAATCGTAAACATTATAAAGTAGCACAGCGATGCGTACACGTCAGCTACAGAGCTGCAACTTGCATCAGTGTGAACGGGAAGAATGCCGGCAAGTGGCGCGGTGGCTTGTTGCGGCGTCCGCACGAACTACGGGACTATACGCGCGAACGGCCCTTACTTAAAAAACAACCCTCGTAGTTCCTCACACATGATCCATTGTTGACGTTTGTCGTCTTCTGTTAGGCGGTGAGGAACCTAGCGCGAGCACACCTTTGAGTACCGAAACTGGTGAATGAGTGTGTCAGCACGACCAACAGAGACGTCCAGTTGAGCAGCGAGGTGTTTGATTGTGATTCGCTGATCACATCGACTGAGAGAGTCCGCGCGTTCAAACACTTCAGGAGTCACAGCTCTGTGCAACCGGTCGACATGCGGATCGAACAGGTTATCGCAACCTTGTTGCTATGACGACAGACACCTCGCCCAACTCACAGTGCTTTTGTTCTGTTTCAGGTTTTCGTAGACAATCTGCAAGCGCCTATGAATATCTGCGATGCTTTGGTTTTCCTCCAAAATAAACTCAACTGACACCTCCCTGCCTGCAACATACGTCCGTTATAGACGCCTTTTTTTGAAGGTTACGATAGCGCCGCCACCAATCGGAGCTTCATGAAACTATATGAGCTGAAGCGCGAATATCACGATGTCCAACAACAAATACTGCACCTTTTCAACCGAAATTGCCAAAGAAAAAAATGTGTTGCATTACTTATTGAACGCCCCTCGTATTTGTGTTAACTGTGTCAAAATTAAAGCCGTACTCTCCATGCTGTTTTCGGAATTTAGATTCATTGGTTTTCGAGTGTAACTGAGTTTAATCCTAACGGGTGTATAAGCGAATCAGTAATTCTATACCTCTATTCAGAAAACGGGTATACGTTTGTGTGCGCGTAGTCCCATTGCTAATAACAGGTTTGCATTCGCAACAGTTCGTGTTGACACGCCTGGGCTCACAAGCCTTCTCACCTGTGCCGTGGTAGCTGTACGATCTGCCACTGCTGTCCTTACAATACGACGATCCTGGCAGCCGCCTATCCTGCCTGGGCGTCCAGAAACTCTCTACGGGTGTGAGAATGGTCACGTGACCACTCATACAGATACCAGCATCGTTGCACATCTGACACAGCACGTGCAAGGTAAGTGGAAATTATCCGAATGGACCATCCAGCCAATCGAATGGCCACAAACTGAGATCTTTCAAATTAGCTCATTTGGCTGTAGGAAGCACTAATGTGTCGTTGCCAGCTTACTTCACATGTTTGCACCACGCTGAGCCCTCTGGCTGTCAGCATTCCCTACTAAATGGTAGCCGCAGATGCCGCTCTGGTAGCTACGTCATTACACAATGTTTTGGCGGATGACGTTGAAACCACTACTAGAACGTCTACTATTCCCCAGGTGTCACACTCCGTCATCGGGTCAAAATCAACGTCCTCTTTCCAGATGTACATCCCCACCCCCCAATCCGGCAGCGTACAAGCTGTTGGCACATTGGGGATTTGGTGCACGAACTGACCTATCGATTATGTCCCACAAATGTTCCATAGGATAATGTCGGTGAACTGCGTGACCAAGTCATTCACTCGAACTGTCCAAAACGTTCTTTAATCCTGTCACGAAGAATTCTGGCTCTGTTACATGGCGCAATGTCATCCATAAGAAATCCATCTTTGTTTAGCAACGTGAAATCCATGAATGGTTGCACATAATTGTCATGTCGCCGAACATAAACATTTCCAGGCAATGATCGGTTTAGCTGGAACAGAAGACCGATCCATTCCATGTACACATAGCCATGAAGCCATCACTAGCTTGAACAGTGCCCTGACAACTTGGGTCAATGACTTCGTGGCGTCAGCGCCACGTTCGAAAGCCACCATCAGTTCTTAGCAACTGAAGTCGGCCACAGTTTTTCGGTCGTCTAGAGTCCAAACGACGTGGCCACGAGCCCAGGAGTGGCGCTGCAGGCGACGTCGTCCTCTTAGCACAGGCGCTAGCACCAGTTGTCTACTGTCAGAGACCATTAAGGCCAAAGTTCGCAGCTACAACGGTCCTACGACCCACATTGATGTCAGTGGTTTTTTCAGGCGGTGTTGCTTCTCTATTAGCACTGACAATTCTACGCAAACCTCGCTGGTCTCAGTCGTTACGTGAAGGCCGTCGACTAATGCCTTGTCTGTGGTGAGATTTCGGAAATGGCATGTCCCATGTGTCTTGCTCCAAGTACCATTTCGCGTTTAGAGTATATTAATTCCCGCCGTGCAGCCAAAATCACGTTGGAAACCTTTTACCATGCATCACCTGAGTACAAACGACAGCTCTGCCAATGCACTGCCCTTTTATAGTTGTGTAAGCGATACTACTACCCTCTCTATATGTGAATATCGTTACCGCACGACTTTTGTCACCTCACTCAACAGATCCTATGTTATTGTTGTTCTAAACGTAATGAAGTGACACAATTGTCGTAATGACGCATAGCACACTAATGCAATCTTTATATGTGACACGGTTGCCATAAACTGCATACACAGGCGCCTCATGGTAGAAATTAGGACTCTTTCCGCCAGAAATACATTAGAAACAAACGATCATACGTAATTCTGCATCACAACATTCAGTATTAAAGCTTCATCAAACTTCAACATTTATTTTAACCACCGTATATTTGAAAAATAGTTGAAATAACTTATTTAGCAGATTACAAACATAAAAAAAAAAAATGTTTTGCATCACCTCGGTTTCGAGAGTTCCGGAACCTGCACATAAAATTGGAATAGAGATCAACATAAACATCATTTGCCCCCTTTTTATTGCATGTTGTACCACCATACAGCGAGACCTTCAGAGGTGGTGGTCCAGATTCCAGTAAAGACCGGTACCTCTAATACGCTGTAGCACGTCCTCTTGCATCGATACATGCCTGTATTCGTCGTGGCATACTATCCACAAGTTCATCAAGGCACTGTTGGTCCAGGTTGTCCCATTACTCAAAGGCGTAGACCCCTCAGAGCGGTTGGTTGGTCACGTCGTCCATAACCAGCCCTTTTCAATATATCCCAGGCATGTTCCATTGGGTTCATGTCTGGAGAACATGCTGGCCACTCTAATCGAGCGATGTCGTTATCCTGAGGGAAGTCAGTCACAAGATGTGCACGATGGGGGCAAGCATTGTCATCCATGAAGACGAATGCCTCGCCAATATGCTGCCACTATGGTTGCACTATCGGTCGGAGGATGACATTCACGTATCGAACAGCCGTTATGGCGCCTTCCATGACCACCAGCGGCGTACGTCGGCCCCACGTAATGCCACCCCAAAACGGCAGGAGTGCACTCGCTGGACAGTGTGTGTAAGGCGTTCATCCTGGCCGGGTTACCTCCAAACACGTCTCCGACGATTGTCTTGTTGAAGAGAACAGGATGCTAATACTGAGCGGTCCATTCGGAATGTTGTTGGGCTCATTTGTACCGTGCTGCACGGTGTCCTGGTTGCAAAGCTGGACCTCGCCATGAATATCTCGAATGTAGTTACGCGTCATGCAGCCTATTGCGCACGGTTTGAGTCGTAACACGACGTCCTGTTGCTGCAAGAAAAGCATTGTTCAACATGGTTGCGTTGGTGTCAGGGCCCCCTCGAGCGATAATCCGTAGGTAGTAGCAGCCCTCGGGCGGCGTGATCGAGGCAGGTCATCGACTGTTCGTGTCTCTCTGTATCTCCTCTACGTCCGAACAACATTGCTTTGGTTCACACCGAGACCCCTGGACACTTCCCTTGTTGAGAGCCCTTCCTGACACAACGTAACAATGCGGATGCGATCGAACCGCGGTATTGGCCGTCTAGGCACGGTTGAACTACAGAAAACACGAGCCGTGTACCTCCTTCCTGGCGGAATGACTGGAACTGATCGGCTGTCGACCACCTGGGTTTAATAGGCGCTACTCATGCATGGTTGTTTACATCTTTGGGCAGGTTTAGTGACATCTTTGAACAGTGAAAGGGATTATGTCTGTGATGCAATATCCAGAATCAACGTCTGTTTTCAGGAGTTCTGGGAACCGGGGTGATGCAAAACTTTTTTTTAATGTGTGTATATTTGACAATCGGGAGTTAAGGAAAACGGGAAAGACCGGGCCCACACATCAGCCGGTTATTATTTCATGCAAATAGCAATTTATTGATAACTTAAAATTTAACTTAAAATAAAATAAATAAATACTGTAATTAAAATCTTTATTCCATATTTCAAAAGAAATATTACATGCTTTTAATAGTATGAATAAGAAAAGAGCCAGCCATGTGAAAGTTCAGATGAAATTTTCACTGTAAATCTTAAGGCTACAGTTTGGAGAAATAGGACTACAAGGTTACTCTTTTTAGACTACTATAGTGGAACGAAGCCACACCTAGTACTCATCTTGTGTAAGGTGTCGGCGCTGCATGGATGCAAGAGGTGCCTTGAGATGGTCCGAGCGGTCTCAGGCGCTGTATTCATGGGCTATGCGGCTGGTCCCGGCGGAGGTTCGAGTCTTCCCTCGGGCATGGGTGTGTGTGTTTGTCCTTAAGATAATTTAGGTTTAGTAGTGTGTAAGCCTATGGACTGACGACCTTAGCAGTTAAGTCCCATAAGATTTCACACACATTTTAACACATTTTCTGAGATGGTAATTTTTAAACAAACAGTCGGGTGGCGTATCAGACGAACCTGTCCAGGGTGAAGGAGACGAACCAGGTTGCGAGCAATGTGAAGCGGTATTCCATACAACCCGATGAATTGCTGTGTCACTAAACCACCGATCGGGCGGCCACAAACTTGCCCCTTTGCCACAGCCGCAGGCCCGCACTAGCTGGCGGACGCGAAGAAGGCAGACACGACCAACCGACCGAGACGCCCCAGACACCACTCGTCCAACAGCCAATTTCCTGTGTTGGGCCGATGCGGCTTTCGCAGACCAACTTGGCTCAAACAGCCCAGCTCAGCTCTCCATAGTAATCTGATGTCACGAAACAACTTGGCCCTAACCGTGCAACTCCGCTGTCTCGGAGCAATTGCCTTCCCCCAGAAATACCACGGAGCCAGCAGTTCCCCCTAGGCTGAATTTTAGCAAAGATGCTTACTGAGCAAATAGTAAATCGATAGGAAACGCGAACCAGTGGCGCCAGAAGAAAAATATAGCGCCACGGTTCAATATTGATACACTACTGGCCATTAAGATTGCTACACCAAAACGAAATGCAGATGATAAACGGGTATTCACTGGACAAATATATTATACTCGAACTGACATGCGATTACATTTTCACGCAATTTGGGTGCATAGATCCTGAGAAATCAGTACCCAGAACAACCACCTCTGGCTGTAATAACGGCGTTGATACGCCTGGGCATTGAGTCAAACAGAGCTTGGGTGGCGTGTACAGGTACAGCTGCCCATGCAGCTTAAACACGATACCACAGTTCATCAAGAGTAGTGACAGGCATATTGTGACGAACCAGTTGCTCGGCCACCATTGACCAGACGTTTTCAGTTGGTGAGAGATCTGGAGAAAGTGCTGGCCAGGGCAACAGTGTAACATTTTCTGTATCCAGAAAGGCCCGTACAAGACCTGCAACATGCGGTCGTGCATTATCCTACTGAAATGTAGGGTTTCGCAGGAATCGAATGAAGGGTAGAGCCACGGGTCGTAACACATCTGAAACGTAACGTCCAATATTCAAAGTGCCGTCAGTGCGAACAAGAGGTGACCGAGACGTGTAACCAATGAGACCCCATACCGTCACGTCGAGTGATACGCCAGTATGGCGATGACGAATACACGCTTCCAATGTCGGTTCACCGCGATGTCGCCAGACATGGATGCGACCATCATGATGCTGTAAACAGAGCCTGCGTTCATCCGAAAAAATGTTTTGCCATTCGTGCACCCAGGTTCGCCGTTGAGTACACCATCGCAGGCGCTCCTGTCTGTGATGCAGCGTCAAGGGTAACCGCAGCCACGGTCTCCGAGCTGATAGACCATGCTGCTGCAAACGTCGTCGAACTGTTCGTGCAGATGGTTGTTGTCTTGCAAACGTCCCCATCTGTCGACTCAGGGATCGAAACGTGGCTGCACGATCCGTTACACCCATGCGGATAAGATGCTAGTCATCTCGACTGCTTGTGATACGAGGCCGTTGGGATCCAACACGGCGTTGCTTATAACCTCCTGAACCCACCGATTCCATATTCTGCTAAGAGCCATTGGATCTCGACCAACGCGAGGAGCAATGTCGCGATACGATAGACCGCAATCGCAATAGGCTATAATCCGACCTTTATCAAAGTCTGAGGCGTCACAACATCGTTTCACCAGGCAACGCCGGTCAACTGCTGTTTGTGTATGAGAAATCGGTTGTAAACTTTCCTCATGTCAGCACGTTGTACGTGTCGCACTGTGCGACTGATCCCGGCGAAGGTTCGAGTCCTCCCTCGGGCATGGGTGTGTGTGTTTCTCCTTAGGATAATTTAGGTTATGTAGTGTGTAAGCTTAGCGACTGATGGCCTTAGCAGTTAAGTCCCATAAGATTTTACACGCATTTGAACCCTTTTTGTAGGTGTCGCCACCGGCGCCAACCTTGTGTGAATGCTCTGAAAAGCTAATCATTTGCCTATCACAGTATCTTCTACCTGTCGGTTAAATTTCGCGTCTGTAGCACGTCATTTTCGTGGTGTAGCAATTTTAATGGCCAGTAGTGTACTTCACTGGGCAGCTTGTGAAAACAATCAACTTGTCCCTTCTCATTGTCTACAGCTGAGGCCTCCAAATGTTAGTACGAAGATAACAATACGTACGAACGTTACAGTACTAAACGAATTTACCTACACCGTAGACGAGAATCGTTTTGAGAACGGCACCCACTCGTGCTAGCGCAACGTCGGGAAATCAGCGGCCGTAGAGACCGAGAAGAACGCGAGCAGACTGCGCGGCGGTAAGCCGGCAGGGAGAGAGTATGCCCGGTGGGGCCGATCCATCGCGGCGCCGTACGAGCCGTCCGTCGCTGCACAGTGGGACCTCGGGTCGCCGGCAGGTGTCCCGGCAGCGCGGAGCGACGCGGAAGCTGCGCCGCGCAGCGCGATGGCCCGCCAGATACGTGCCGAGTGTGCCCGGCCGTGGCTCGTTAGCCGCGGCGCACAAATTAATAATAAGTCGTTAGCGGCCGCGCCAGCCAGCGCCGCAGGATATACGGGGTCCGACTGCCCGCGGCCCCGCCGGGTCGTTGCCCCCGCGCCCGGCGCTGCAGACGGAGGCCGCGAGTCGTCCTGCCACTTTGCGCTGTCGCCTGCCGGCCCCCACAGCGGCCGGCTCCGCAGGAATGCCCTCTCTATACATTTTCATTTACATGCCCTTTTGTTTTTTGGTCATCAGTCTACTGACTGGTTTGATGCGGCCCGCCACGAATTCCTTTCCTGTGCTAACCTCTTCATCTCAGAGTAGCACTTGCCACCTACGTCCTCAATTATTTGCTTGACGTATTCCAATCTCTGTCTTAATCTACAGTTTTTGCCCTCTACAGCTCCGTCTAGTACCATGGAAGTCATTCCCTCGTGTCTTAGCAGATGTCCTATCATCCTGTCCCTTCTCCTTATCAGTGTTTTCCATATATTCCTTTCCTCTCCGATTCTGCGTAGAACCTCCTCATTCCTTACCTTATCAGTCCACCTAATTTTCAACATTCGTCTATAGCTCCACATCTCAAATGCTTCGATCCTCTTCTGTTCCGGTTTTCCCACAGTCCATGTTTCACTACCATACAATGCTGTACTCCAGACGTACATCCTCAGAAATTTCTTCCTCAAATTAAGGCCGGTATTTGATATTAGTAGACTTCTCTTGGCCAGAAATGCCTTTTTTGCCATAGCGAGTCTGCTTTTGATGTCCTCCTTGCTCCGTCCGTCATTGGTTATTTTACTGCCTAGGTAGCAGAATTCCTTAACTTCACTGACTTCGTGACCATCAACCCTGATGTTAAGTTTCTCGCTGTTCTCATTTCTACTACTTCTCAATACCTTCGTCTTTCTCCGATTTACTCTCAAACCATACTGTGTACTCATTAGACTGTTCATTCCGTTCAGCAGATCATTTAATTCTTCTTCACTTTCACTCAGGATAGCAATGTCATCAGCGAATCGTATCATTGATATCCTTTCACCTTGTATTTGCACTATCCGATCAAAAGTGTCCGGTCAGCTATTAGTGGATATTAAGAGAGCTGTTCAATAACTAAAGCAACACATTTTTTTTGTCTGCCAATTTCGGTTGAAACAATGCGGAATTCGTTGTGGTCGATCGTGGAATATTCCTGCTTCAGGCCCTACGGTTTTATGGAGTTCTGGTAGGCGGTGGATAATACGTAGCGTCTCCAACGGAGGTGCTTTGCAAGCAGAAACCTTGTAAAGACGTGCACTTCATTCACCATTTAGTGCTCGTATTTCATATTTCTAACCCCAGCATTCTGGTATTCGGTAAAATAATAATTCAGGCAATATTAATGATTTCCATGGGTTGCCTGATTTATTTGACGATTTTTACAGCTTGTCTCACACTGATCTGTGAGAGGAGCTTGGCGCTAGAAATTTTGTTTATTGGTGGGCGAGGGCAGCAGTCTTCCTAGCAGCCATGATGGCTTCCCGTTTCCCATCCCTTTTCCGATCGCCAGGGTAGCACGTGGTGTCGTTTGAACATTCAATAGTGGCCGTAGTTTCTCCTGTTCTCAGTTCCTCAACCTGCCTCACCAACCGCCGGCCGAAGTGGCCGAGCCGTTCTACGCGCTACAGTCTGGAACCGCGCTACCGCTACGTTCGCAGGTTCGAATCCTGCCTCGGGCATGGATGTGTGTGATGTCCTTAGGTTAGTTAGGTTTAATTAGTTCTAAGTTCTAGGGGACTGATGACCTTAGTAGTTAAGTCCCATAGTGCTCAGAGCCATTTGAACCATTTGAACCTTACCAACCTTGTAAACGCTATTTCTCTTCAATTTTAAAGTCGCGAGGTCGCCTCCCTGACAAATTCCGGCCCTATGATTGGCCGGTTCAGGTGCGCGCCAGTTTCTCGAGGGCGGGCGCCAACCGCCCTCCGCCGATGTGTGGTGGACAAAGGGGCAGTAGGCTGTTCTAGTGTGACCGTGCCGGAGACCGGACGTGCCGCTTCCAGGAGATGAACTTCGGTAAGCATGAGCGCCGACGTGCACTGCAGATTCGCGCCCTGCGCCGCAGAGGGTACCTTATGGGTCATTCCGAATAGTCTCGCGTCTTGCGGGTTTTATTCCTTCAGTACGGAAGGCTACCTCGCGATTCACGCGCAGTAGCATCTTTCTTGGTCTTTAGCAGTTTCATGGTGGTGGTCGTTGCACGCCTGCAACCCCTTCCTTTACTAAATGGGATTCTATTTGATAAAACGGCGATCGTTACTAAAATTCCTTACCTCCTGCTATCGTGTACGTTGGGGCAGGCTGCTGAACTCGAATCTTTCTTCCCCACACCGCCATTTGGTTGTATTATTGTTCGATTCCCAACTGTTTAATAAATGAGTCTGTTAATCTTACATACTCTGTCTTTCATTACGTGAACTCACCCCAAGTGTAACAGAATAATCCAGAACTATAACGGTTGCTATAAGGTCGTGCAGGTCTCGCGCCATTAACTATGGTGTAAAGATACAATACCGCGCGTCTTGAACGACCATTGCACACATGGCCCCGATAAAAGTAGTAATCATGTTCAATTACACCCCATTGATAAACTGGGAAGTGTTCACGGCTCAGTGTGAGCACGTGAGCATTAAATCCACTTGATGCGGTGGAAGTAGTGGCCTCTGTTTTACCTTGCTGGTTCAGAGAAAACAATCACAGCACCTACAGCAAGGAATAATAACCCGTAAAATAAAATGAGCCACCGCTTTTAACCTGTCACTGTGTTTATCTTGGATAACAACAAGAGCACTGCAGATATTCATAGCCGCTTGCAGAATGTCTGCGGAGATGTGACAGTCACCAAAAGCACGGTGAGTCGTCGGGTGAGGTACCTGTCAACATCGCAACAAGGTCGCACAAATCTGTCCGATACCCGGCGTGCCAGCCTGCCACATACAGCTGTGACTTCTGCAATGTTCGGACGTGCGGACACTCTCATTCGAGGTGCTCGAGTGGACGTCTGCATTCGTAGTGCTGACATACTCGCCCGCCAGTTGGGGTACTCGAAAGTGTGTGCCCGCTTGATTCCTCGCAGCATGACAGAAGAGCATAAAGAGCGGCGAAGGACCATGTGTGCGTAACTGCTGACAGTGACAATTTATGTCAAATATCGTCACAGGTGACTTCGATCCAGAAACAAAACTGCAATCCATGGAGTGGCGCCACAGCACCCCTTCTGCTAAGAAAATGTTCAAAGATTTTTGGACAACATGGTTTTGGATTAACAGCGATTAATATAAATTAACTAAGTATTAAGAAAACAGTCTTAATCGCGTTTTATATTTATTTAGTGCCGACCGGTTTCAGCCCATCGCAGGGGCCATCTTCAGAGCGAACATACTCTGAAATTACAATATATATCTTAAACAAGAGTAATGATAACTATCTTAAAAGAGTGGATTACGTAAATATAATGTTTTACCCATTGGTCCATTGCTGATTGGTGGTGGCGTCACGTCTACCAAGGTGTGGCAGGAAACTGTAAGGAATGTACCCTATGTCTGGGTTTATATAGCAAGCTCTGAGCACGTCAGCGTGAGCAACGCCTCCAGCGGTGACCAATGGTAGACGTCTAGGCATTAAAAATTGAAGTATAAGTACATTTTGTGTTAATATTACAGTGTAAAAATACCATGTTCATTTTAAATGACACTGTTAGACTTATAAAAGAACGCTAGTAACTTACTTATCTCCACTCGTAATATACTATGGGCGAAGAATAACAATTTCCTGTCTGTATTGTATTTACTTTGTGCTTATTTATATCATTTTTCTACTACTTAATAATGTAACAATTTTAAGTGTGCCTATTTGTAATCCTACATACAGAGCCCTCTAGTCCAGGTATTATGGACGCCGTTCACATGGTAGCAGCCCAACATGGCTGCCCTCTCAACTAGGATGTTATCTGTTGCCTAGTCCAGGCTCAATGGACGCTGTTGTCATGGCAGCGGCGCAATATGGCTCCCCCCCTTTGCGACGCTGCTGTCCGTCGCTTAGGCAACGATAGGATAGATACACACTTTGGAGGGAATCCATCGTCAAAGTGCAAAAGCTGTTGGGAGCCTACACTGTGTATAGAGACATCTGCCAAAAATACGAACATTTTGCCTTTATATTTAATATGATTGAATTAACGATATTTAGTGAGTGACGATGTATTGGTAGTTATTTTAACGGATGTCGGTTGGCGTATTGCTATTAGCTGCATAAAGGAATTATTTTGTAAGTATTTATGTAGTTGTCAAACTGTACATTATGCTGAGAGAAGTATCAGCTATGTCCATTACTGGTTTATGGTATGGAAATCATCGTTAGGGCATCATCGCGCTACATGTCACATAGGATTATCATAAAACTATGTAAAACTTGAAGTAACTTCTTAAGGTCATGCAACTAGAAAACTTATTGACGCCACTTACAAAGGATTACATCATGGTAATTGTCGTTTATTATTATTATTTTTTTAAATCAAGGCAGCCTCAGCAAGTGAAGTCTCAAGCGGTTACTCTGTTTGATGTCCCCCCTCATTGTACAACGCTCAGTTCGAAAGGTTGTTGCGCTTCCCTTTCGGGGGAGGCAGTATGTGGACGATGGAGAGGCTATTGATGCTCCAAGACGTTGGCTCCGACGTCGACCCGTAGAGTGGTACCATGCGGGCATACAGACCCTCTGAGTAAGGTGACGTAAGGCCATCACATTGAAAGGTGATTACTCTGAAAAATAAGGATTTGTAGCCAAAAGAGTGGAGATTAATATGGTGTGTTATAATCCTAAGTAAAATCAACCTACTTTGAGAAACAACAAGTGTAGCACTACTTATTGAACTCCCCTCGTAATATGGAGTGTTTCCAAAGTTTTCCGTTTGAATTGTTCTGAGTACACTTTCAGTGAGATGTCTCATTCTCTGTGGAAAAGCAGTAGCACATTCTTCCTGAGAAACGGAAATCAGAGGAGGTGCTATCGGAGGTTAGAGTGTGGATTGAAGTGGACGTTGCAGCTCATCCAGCAGATGTTTCATTGAGTTCAGATCGGAGTTCTGGGCAGAAAATTCTGCGCCTGGTATGTAATCGTAGACATACCATTCCACCACAGATACTGCTTTATGACAGGTGTATTGTCAAGGTGATACAACTATCGTTCCCTAAATGGCTCCCTACTATACACAGTACATTGCGCTGTAGAATGTGTTTATATTCTTCCACATGTAGTGTGTTCTTATCAACAATAAGGAGACCGCGCTCTAGCCACGACAAACATTGCCACATGGTATCAACACCTCCTCCATTCTTCTCTACTGGCATTACACAAGCTGGAACGTCAAGTTCTCCAGCCATTCGACGAACTCCGATCCCTTCATTGGATTGCCGCAGGGTGTAGCGTGATTCATCACTCCAGATCACTGGTCCCCCCCTCATCCACTGACCAGTAGTGTCGCTCTCTACACAACCTGAAACGTCGCTTACCATTGAGTACAGAGATGTATCCCTTACCGGGAGCTGCCCGACCATTGTGACCCACTACTTTTAACTCCACACACACCGCCGTGATGCTAGCTCGACTGCTGGCAGCACTGTGAATCTGACTAATGACTCCTTCCACTGGTTTCATGTGATTTTTTACCAACAACCTCCGCAATGCTCAGCGGTCGCTGCCCGTCAGTACACCTTATCCACCTTGTCTTGGCGTAGCTGGTTGTGTCCTCACGTTTCAGCTTCAGTCGCAGTAGTAGACTTGGGCAGCAGTAGAAGGTTTGAAATGTCCGTGATACATTACTCAGGCGATATCCAATGGCTACTCCACTTTAGAACACATTGAGCTCTGCTGACTGAACCATACTGCTGTCACAAAGTCTCCACTGACAACACACCCCGCCGCCTTTTATAATGGTGGGTCCGTCACTTCTGGAATTTAGTGGTTAATTCCGCATCACTTACTGATGTCCGGATACTTTTGATCGGATAGGGTACACCATAGGGTGCATGTGTCAGATTACCTTGTACAGCTGCTCGAATCCACTTTCAAATGGTACGAGGGACGAACAACAAGAATAGCTGTCCACATCCTTTCGTATGTAAGCCTCCTACAAGTAAATTTTTATCGCAGTTTGATTAATTTTCCGTAATCGGACTGTTTAATTTGTAGTAGAGCTTACATCCACTGGTAATATTCGTTTTTTTTTTCAAGGCCTTGAGCGCGTGCCCGGTTACAATCATTATTATTAAGGTGTACTGTAATTGACTGGAAAGGTTTTCAATAATAATAGTACAGGTTTCAAGAATCTCTCGAAATTCATTTTCACATATCAGTCACTACGACCTCTAGCTATCACATACACATTGTTGAAATTATAATTCTACATTTCATACACATAAGGCCGTAGCTAGCGATCATTTTTCCAGTTGTATGAAAAATTCGACGTAAGATACTTTCTGCATAAATCACTTGCGACGTCGTTTCATCTCTGCCTTGCTAACTACCAGTGCTACAACCATTTTAATATCTTCAACTCGACTGCAAGCCTCACGTCCTTACTACTCGTCGCTGCCTCCACGGTCTCCACACTGCTGACAAACATTATGAGTGCCCCCATTTCCCGTGCTGCAGGCCAAACAGAAACAAAGCCAGACTATGGCGTGCGCAGTCCGCTTTCACGTACTAGCCAAGATTTCTCTCGTCCTTTTATTCATTTATTTATTTATTTATTTAACGTCAAGTTCCGTAGTACCAAATTAAGAGGCAAATGTGCAAGGTCATGTAATGTACGTGAAATTAAAACAGATAAAAATAAAATGTTTATGAACCCAAAAATGTCAAGCCATACGTTTAAGTAAAGACAATCAACAATACTACAAGAATCAGATTAATTTTTCAAGGAACTCCTCAACAATATAGTAGGAGTGACCCATGAGGAAACTCTACAGTTTCGATTAGAAAATGCGTGGATTACTGCTAAGATTTTTAATTCTACTGGTTTCTTATTGAAAATGGGTGCAGAAACATACTGCACTCCTTTCTGGACAAGAAGTTCGTAGTTCAAAGTTTGTGAATTCCTAAGGGACTAAACTGCTGAGGTCATCGGTCCCTAGACTTATACACTACTTAAACTAACTCAACGCTAAGGACAACACTCACACCCATCCCCAAGGGAGGACTCGAAGCTCCGGCGGGAGGGGGCGCGCAATCCATCACACGGCGCCTCTAACCACGCGGCCACTCCGCGAGGCTCTGGACAAGAGTTAGGGGAGTCCGATCCAAAAGCAGGTTGCATTTCTGCCGAGTATTAACTGAGTGTAAGCTGCTAATTCTTGGGAATAAGCTAATATTGTTAACAAGAAATGATAGTAAGGAACGTATATATTGAGAAGCCAAAGTCAAAATACCCAGACTCGTGAACAGGAGTCGACAAGAGGCTCGCAAACTCACACCACTTATTGCCCGAACCGTCCGTTTCTGAGCCACAAATATCCTTTTAGAATGGGAAGAGTTACCCCAAAATATAATACCATACGACATAAGCGAATGAAAATAAGCAAAGTAGACTAATTTTCGTGTTGAGGGATCACTCACTTCAGATACCGTTCGATTAGTAAAAATGGCAGCATTAAGTTTTTGAGGCAGATCCTGAACGTGGGCTTTCCACGACAGTTTATTATCTACCTGAACACCAAGAAATTTGAACTGTTCAGTTTCACTAATCATATACCCATTCTGTATTTTCTAGAATTGTGTGCTAGAAACTGTAAGAACTGAGTCTTTCTGTGATTTAGCGTTAGCTTGTTTTCCACAAGCCATGAAGTTATGTCATGAACTTCACTATTTGAAACTGAGCCAATGTTGCACACAACATCCTTTACTACCAAGCTAGTGTCATCAGCAAACAGAAATATTTTAGAGTGATCCGTAATACTTGAGGACCTATCATTTGTATAAATAAGGAACAGGAGTGGCCACAACACTAATCCCTGCGGCACCCCTCACTCGACCGTACCCCGCTCAGACCGCACATCACAGCCATTCTCAACACTGTGATTAATGACATTTTGTCTTCGCGGTCTACGCGAGATCTATGTTGGTGGTGGTAGGGTCGTTCTGCATTCTGTCACAAATGCTGTTCCTTTAAACTCACTCAACAGTATTTCCCTCCAGTGATTTCAATCTGACTTCATGCAGCATTCACAAAACACAAGCGTGATGATCAGCAACAAATCTAGCAGCATGCCCTCTGAATTTCTTCGATGTCTTTCTTTAACCGACCTGCCGGGAATCCCAAACAATAGAGCACTACTCAATAGTGGGTCGCAGTAGTGTTCTGTACGAGGCGTCCTTTATAGGTAAGCTGTACTTTGCTAGAATTCTGCCAGTGAATCTAAATCATTCGCCTTCGCTAAAATAGATCTGACGTGATCGTTGCATTAAATGTCGCTTTGCGTTACCCATAGGTGTTTAATCGACGTGATTGTATCAAGCAGCAAACGAATAATACCACATTCAAATATTACAGGATTCTTTTTCCTACTTGTCTGCATTAAATTTACACGTTTTTTTACAAAAAAAAGTGGTTCAAATGGCTCTACGCTCTATGGCACTTAACATCTGATGTCATCAGTCAAAATGGTTCAAATGGCTCTGAGCACTATGGGACTTAACATCTGAGGTCATCAGTCTCCTAGAACTTATAGAACTACTTAAACCTAACTGACCTAAGGACATCACACACATCCATACCCGAGGCAGGATTCGAACCTGCGACCGTAGCGGTCGCGCTGTTCCAGACTGAAGCGCCTAGAACCGCTGGGCCACACCGACCGGCCGGTCATCAGTCCCCTAGACTTGTTGTTGTTGTGGTCTTCAGTTCTGAGACTGGTTTGATGCAGCTCTCCATGCTACTCTATCCTGTGCAAGCTTTTTCATCTCCCAGTACCTACTGCAACCTACATCCTTCTGAATCTGCTTAGTGTATTCATCTCTTGGTCTCCCTCTACGATTTTTACCCTCCACGCTGCCCTCCAATACTAAATTGGTGATCCCTTGATGCCTCAGAACATGTCCTACCAACCGATCCCTTCTTCTGGTCAAGTTGTGCCACAAACTTCTCTTAGAACTACTTAAACCTAACTAACCTAAGGACGTAACACACATTCATGCCCGAAGCAGGATTCGACCCTGCGACCGCAGCAACATTTTTACATTTAGAGAAAGCTGCCCTTCGTCAAACCAAATAAAAGTCGTGTCTCGGTGACCCTACACACTCCTACAGTCACTCAACGACTACACTTATTCCGCACACTAATGGGTAACACACGTAGATTGCTGCTCACCCTATCCGTAAGTTCGTTTATACATGTGCAGAGCAAGACAATTGCAGTCACGTTTCTCTGGGACTCTCCTGACGATATCTTTTGTCATCGATCAACATTCGCCGTGCAGTACAACGAACTTGCATCTATTGCTCCAAATGTCTTCACACCACTCGTATATCTGAGAGCCTGTTTCGTACGCTCGGAGCTTTGTTAACAGTCGGAAGTAGGACACGACGTCAAACGATTGCCGGAAACCTAGGAATATGGGACCACCCTATTCCTCCTCGTCACCAAACAATGTGACAAAAAGCTAAGTTGAATTCCGCAGGTACTGTGCAAATTTGTGGACCAAAGCTTTTCTGTCTCAAGGAAAATTCATGGCATTCAAAGTTAGAATATGGCCAAATATTCCGCAGCAAATTTCTGCATCTCTACTCGGTAAACCACCGTGAAGAGCATGGCAGAGGGCACGTCCCTCTGTACCAGTTATTTGGTGGATTCACGTATGGAGCGCATGGAGAATGATTACTTAATCACATATTGCGTTTATATTCAAACTGTTTTGTGTTTTTATTAAGTGGCCTGGATATCCCTTTTCTTTCTTACATTCACAGAGTTTTATTCTCTCTAAATTATCGAAGGCGTGTTACCTGTGTTTGTATGTTGCTGTTGTCACCGTTGGTCTTGGATACGAAATCCGGTTGATGCAGCTCTCCGCGCTGTCCTGCCCTTTGCAACACTCTTGACCTGTGTATAAATTTTGTACCCTACTCACATTTGAACCTGCTTATTATAGTGAAGCATTGGTCCCTTTCTACAGTTTTACTCCCCACTCCGCTTCTCTCCAAATATATCGACTACCAAGTTGACGACTCTTTGCTGCTTCATGATGTGTCCCTATCAACTACTCCCTTCTTGTAGTCAACTTGTGCAGTACATTTTTTTTCTCCCCAGTTCGATTCAACGCCTATTCAGTGTTGATCAGATCTACCCACGTAATCTTCTGGACTCTTCTGTATCACCATATTTCAAAAGCTTATATCCTCTTCTTGTCTGAACTGTTCATCATCCAAGTTTCACTTCTGTACAAGGCTACATTCCAGATAAATATCTTCAGAAAAGATTCCCTAACCAGTTTACATTCAATACTATTCACCTTTCTTCTCGTTACTGCCAATCTGCATTTTGTATTCTCTCTACTTCGACCATCATCAGGTATTTTGCTGCCAAATAAAATAACTCGTTTATTACTTTTAGTGTCTCATTTCCTAATCTAATCCCATCACTATTTCCAGATTTCGTTTAACCACATTCAACTACTCTTCTTTTACTTTTCTTTATGTTCGTCTTATAACGTATTCGCCAGACACTATCCATTCTCTTCAGCTACTATTCGAGATACTTAGCCAACTCAGCTAGAATAACGATGTCATTAGCAAACCTCTTAAGTTTTTGTTTCTTTCCCCTGAACTTTAATTCTCTATCTAATTTTTTTCTTGTTTCTCCCTACTGCTTGCTCAAACTACAACTGGACTGCAGCCCTGTCCCATTCTCTTCTCAATTATTGTTTCGCTTACCTGCCCTTTGACTCTTTTAACTGCAGTCTTGTTTCTGTTTTTGTTTTGTAAGTCCGAAAAATGAAAGGTCATATTACCTGTATAAAAATGAAAGAATGACCTCAGGATTAATTGTAAATTTGTTACTTAAAGTGAAGAATGGGTTCAGCATCAGAAATACAAACATTGAAACATAAGGTGTATGCCAGAACGATGTTATCTCGCGTAGAATACCGTGGTCTGTGGCCATCACTACGCCTATCCGAGCCCTTCTTGTTCCGAGGGAAGTACGAGACAGCAGTCCAGTAATGGAGTGGTCGCGGCAGTGAGAGAGACGTTACTCTGGGAACTTGACGTGCAGACAGCACGCCAGCCAGCGGTGTGCGAAGCTCCGGCCGCGTTTCGCTAATTGCTTGATTACGTGTACATTCCTTGAAAGCAGCTGTACGTGTTTTGCAGAGAACTCCACCACCTGGCGTCGCAAGAAAACTCAATGGATGTGTGTGCCTCTTGCAACAGTGGAATGCGTGTCAAGGTTGCACTGTTGTTCTCAACCCATTGGGGGAGAGGGGAGGATGTTTTTTTCTTAAACTGCACACAACGTCTGTCTCCCTGTGCCAGAGTAAAACTTCATTTGTTGTAACCACTGCGGCTTGTCTTAGGAATGTGACACTGTTAGAAAAATTCAATATTATACTACGAACTGCACCAAAATTCATGTAAATGGAAATATTGGTACCACAACTGAAGGAAGAAAAGCAAAACAAAAATCCTTCTTTCCGTTACTATTTGTTTATTGCTAAATATCATCATCTAACAAACGAGAAGCGTCCACAAAAGACACTATTGTGCAGGAAACCAAACAAGAAAACTACAGTAATTAACGGCACAGACTTCAGGAAATATCAAATCAAGTCCCCTGTGATTCACCATTTGTGTGTATGACCTATGTTTTACTTTACACCAAAATGTGTTGTGATTGTTTCTATGTTAAAGGATATACATTTCCCAAGGGAGTTCTACCATGTTTCGTTGATTCATTCGCATGTCGTGGTCCCTAACGATCAGTTAATTAGCTAGTTAATGTTTCATGTATCATTTGAACGACTTTTTAATCGAAATGTTGTGGAGCGACTCAGTTTACACTATTATGATGAACTCATTTTTTTTCAGATCTACACAGGTAACTGAACACAAAACTATGATTTCCCCCCTTTTTCCTTTTAAATGACCTCAGCTATGAGTAGTCCAATTGCTCATGAAAGGCCTCAACTTACCAGATGTATCTCACATAGCTAAAAATATTAAGTTAACGGTGTGCATGATTTCGTGACATGAACCAATTTCTTACACTTGTCATAAAATTTTATCAGATCTAAAAGTGAAAATAAATTTTACTTATCTCTATTGTTGATAGAAGCAAATCGTTGCTGTTGTCGACATTCGTTATATGGTATCTTCAACTTCTTGGGTTCAAATCTACAACAAACACATTATAGGGCTGGGTTCTTTGGACGGATTATAATTACTATTTTGTCATTTCATTGGTCGAAACATATTTAAAATATTCAAGAACTGTAATACAACGAAATGAATACAAATTGCATGATACTATGGTCCAACTTTTAAAACGTTCTGATGAATCAGGTGGACCACAAATATTAATTTCCAGGTCCCTTGACATTTTTTCTGGCAAGAAAATGTTCAGACACGCAATGTATATAACATAGTTTTCTGAAGGTACAAGATCAAGAAGTCATTCATTTTCACATTTTAACAAATAACTTTTACGAACTTCCAGCATGCTGGATTAGCTTTGGTCAGCAACTTCTGTTAATCGGTAGAACAAAAACCAGCCCAAAGTGCGAAATTCCTACTTTTTATTCACTTGATGATTAGTTTCGCGCAGAGACCAATTTTCATATCATAATAATATGGTCGAGAATGGCATTTTCGAAGATGTCAAAAACGTACAATGAACATTTTTGACTATGTTATGATGATATGAAAATAGGTCTTGCCCCCAACCTTATTATCGAGAGAATAAAAGTAAGTATTTGCAATTTTGGACAGGTTTTTGTTCTACTAAGTAACTTTTAGTTTAATTTTAATACTGGCTTAATTTACAATACAATCTTTTTTGTATAAAGTTATTTTATGTGCCGAATCGTAGATGAACGTTAGCTCATTCCACACAGTTTATACATAAATAAATCAAAACACCATAGTTTACAAATCGCGCTTAACGAGTTACGCCAAAATTTTAAAATCTGTTTCGAAACATAAAAACTAACAACGTATGCCGCTATAATTTGTAATTTTATTTTATATCAAAGCAGTCTTTTCTTTAACAGTATATAAGTTTCAAGTTCTTTAAATGAGTTGTTAAGTTTGATGTTCCCCATTAAACATATCAACATAACATGAAGTGTCTTTTTTCTAGTTATTTAGGAAATATTACCTAATCTAGCACAACTTTCTTTCATGACGAGAAAAATAATAATATTCTGCACAAAACTCACGTTGATGCTTTATTAGAATAATGAATTGATCATTACTGCGTATTTTTTTAAAGTCATTTAGGTCAGTTACATAATAAGGTCTACTTAGATATTAAATTAACTTGAAAATGTATCTCTGCCCTGTATCATTTATTTGATAGACGCAATAGTAGTTTAGGTGAAACTCATGGTGTTATGCATAGCAGTTAAGCATTACATATTGCGATTTATACTCATATTTGGCAGACATATTCCGTACTTTATGCATTAACACTCTGGAAATGCACAAATTCATCCAGCTACAGCCTAATTATAGATTCAACATTAACATTCAAAATGCACATTGTATAGATCTGCAGCAAACGAACTCGTTACAGTCTCAAATGTATCTGCTAATTAAAGAAGATGTACACAATACCAAGTGTAAATTCAAAGATTTCAGAGTATTTATTCCTTCAGTGGTCACATATGATTTCAAATTCAAGAATGAGCAAGTCATCCAAAGTAAATTATTGCATACTTACATAACCGGCAATCCAAATCTATCAAATTTCCGAATTTATTCAACAGAAAAGTCATAACTTCTACATCGAAACAGGAACTGTGCTGCTTCGTCTTCTACAAGCCAGAGCTAACATCCAGCCTGATCTTATATACAAAATTCCGCAACTAGTTCTGAATTACCATTTCGGTTTATAAGTTACTTCACCCACACAGAAAGTGACACTCAAGATGTAATGAAACAATCATGGTTTATTTATAGTTCAGCCACCAGGGACGAAATCTGTGCAGTGTGTCTTCAGCACCTCGCAACGGGCAAATGCCTTTTTAGTAAAAATTAATATATTATATAAAAAGTTATTCATAAATACCTCTGGGGTTTCTGAAGACGAATGCGCGAAAACTGCTACACACGGTGAGAAATGACACAGGTCGGTGCTACAGAGCATCTCCCCAAGTTTCGCCGTGGCACAGCTGTACTGGAGGGCAGGCAGGTCGGAACATGCTCCATATTGTCACATCAAATTAGTTTGCACCTGTAGTTAGGTAACCCAATAAGCAGGTTGCTGTAGGCCTTCTCAGGCAGCTCATGTCAGCAACTTCAGTGGAGTGCACACACATATTGAAGTTTTCCACGTGCTGGATGTTGCCCACACTGGGCACCGGTAACTTGAATTAAGAAGTTGTGGAGATGCTCCATCCACTAATGTGTGTCCACTTTATGAATGTCTTTCAATTTTTGTGAAGTTGCCTTCTGAAATTTGGAGATACTTATGAACGACCCTGTTGTCGGTGGCAGAACTTGTTTTGATTTACTACATACACATTACCCACAAGAGCAGCGGGTGTAGTTACCCATTGTGTACAAGTACCTGTTCAGAGAGTAGAGAAAAGAAATGGATCCGTCTGTAGAGCTTCAGTTCATCCAAAGAAAACACATGAAGTACATTCTCTGACAGAAAACCGAAGAATCCAAAAGACAAGGTCAGACGTAAACATAACTACACATACAAGAGGACATATAAATGATTAGGGTTGCAGTTCTCTATGGCAGGTAAAATGGCTGTTACAGTGTATTAGTGTTCGTGTTTATTGCTGTTACCAGGCCTGGTAGGCTGTATAACGTGTAAGTAGGCTGTTTAGGTTTTTTTTATTGGTAACGCCACGTAGCGCTCTGTATGAAAATCACTGGCTGTGCTGTGTGCAGTCTGTGGCTGGTTTGCATGGTTGTTGGCTGTTGCAGTGTTGGGCAGTTGGCTGTTAACAGCGCGTAGCGTTGCGCAGTTGAAGGTGAGCCGCCAGTAGTGGTGGATGTGGGGAAGTGAGACGGCGGATTTTTGAGAGCGGATGATCTGGACGTGTGTCCGTCAGAAACAGTACATTTGCAAGAATGGATGTCATAAACTGCTATATATATTATGACTTTTGAACACTATTAAGGTAAATACATTGTTTCTTCTCTATCAAAATCTTTCATTTGCTAACTATGCCTATCAGTAGTTAGTGCCTTCAGTAGCTTTTATTTAGCTGGCAGTATTGGCGCTCGCTGTATTGCAGTAGTTCGAGTAATGAAGATTTTTGTGAGGTAAGTGATTCATGAAAGGTATAGGTAAATGTTAATCAGGGCCATCCTTTTGTAGGGATTATACTGAAAGTCAGATTGCGTTGCGCTAAAAAAATATTGTGTGTCAGTTTAGTATTGGTCAAAATAAGTAAAGTGAGAAATGTCTGAGAACGTTCAGTTTTGCTCAGCTGTTTGAAAAGCAAATAGCTTAGGAGGTTTATCAGCACAGTCATGTACAATTTTTCTAAGGGGACGTTTCGTATGTCGACCCTTAGCCAAGGATACCTCACTGGAATCTTCTGATTTTTTTCTTGTAGTTTGTGTAATAAGAGTAACTACTGTTTATTGCTAGCGCGTAATTATAAAGAGAATTTCCTTTGTAGTTGTAGTTTTTCATTGTTGTACAGTAAAACAGTTGTGACATGCATGTAGATTTGCACCAAGTATTTCGCAGCTGCGCTTGCAATTAACTAGATATTATTTTCAGTGCTATGTTAATGTGTTTTCTTATTTTTCTCTTCAAATTGTGCTTTTCTGTGTTGTCGTGTGAAATATTGTGACAAAAATGGCGTGTGAAAAACGTGATACTAGGCTCTAAAGTAAACTGAGAAATGACAGTGAAGACGAAAGCAGTGTGTTAGCGCCACCGTGTAATGTTCAAACTAGTAATTTGGTAATTGTGCATAGGGAAATGGAGCGGGCTGCAAATAATGGTGTAGACAGTGAAACAATTAGTGAACAGGGAAGCATTATCGATCGATCGGTCGGCAACAATTCGCCTCAGGAATCCGAAATGACAGGACACAATCTTGCAAATCCTGTAGATTAAGGTTTTGCGTCTTCACCGTTTTCTCAGGTAAGTCAAGACACATTTTCTGCTCGTCAAAATGTGAATGTTGCCGGTGCAAATGCACTGCCGAAAAGCATAGAGGAACACATTCCAGACACTAATACACAATGGAACAAAATCTTCAAAAGTTAGACACAATGGAACAAAATCTTCAAAAGTTAGACACCACACTTGAACAAACACGTGAAGATTTAACTACTGAGTTACATAAAATCGAATCGAAATGTCAAAAAGTCTGTAATGACGTAAAAAAACAAATTTGTGAGCATTTCCACCTGTTCTTTTGCGTCATGAAAATGCATTACAGAATCACGAAGCCGCCATAAAGGAACTGAAAACTATTACTCATGAAAATCACGACACCTTGCAAGCTAAAATTGACTCAGTTGCATCTACCGATTCGGTTACGCAACTTGCAAAAACTCAGGAAAACTTAAAGGGCACAGTAGATACGATTTCAACACAAATGGACACTCAGAAACTTAGTTCAGAAAAACACACTGAAGAAAAAAGTTCATTATCGGAGAAAGTAGCCGAACTTTCGGATCAGTTCACTAACTTATCTACAAATGTAGATGATGATCTGAATGACACAAGACCAGCCTTCACTGACACAGAAGAGTATGAACAAATTAAGAAATTCAAACAAAATCAGAATCAAATTAATACGCAACACAAAAGAGAAATCCGGGAACTACAAGAGCAGTTGGCACAAGTAATACAAGAATTACATATTTCAGAGGACACTAACGCTCCAATACGGGGAGAGGGACATGGAAATACGGAACACCCACAAAATAATTACACAGAGCATTTCGGAAATTATGAAAGAAATTGGCAAGGTGGACCGAATTCTGAAATGGAACCGCCGGAACGACGTAACAATGACAGACATGCGACTCGCCGACACGATGATTTTGGCTATAAGCTGTTCATTACTGCATGTAAATTCAAAACATTATAGAATTCTGGCAACGAAATTCATCCACAAGCGTGGCTTCATCAATTCTCTCATTGTTTTCCTCCCAACTGGTCATTAGAGCACAGATTAGAATATTTCTGTAACACAGAATTACACAGCTATCTGATCATTTAACTATTCATCCACAAGCGTAGCTTCGTCAATTCTCTCATTGTTTTCCTCCCAACTGGTCATTGGAGCACAGATTAGAATATTTCTGTAACACAGAGTTACACAGCTATCTGATCATTTAACTGAGAGAGACAAACATTTTTTTTACTACGTCAGTGACCGATGTTTACGTAATTAGACAGTTGGATAACTTCACACTTATGAAATTGTATTTTGTCTGTACTTTGTGAACTGTTCATATTTTTTCGGAACCAATGTCATACTTCGAGAGCTCTGAATGATGTATTTGGTATAGGAGCATGATTTTAAAGTATGTTTGAGGTAGATGACACTATTGAAAGGAGCAGAGAATTTTTTTTTGTTTTGAAATTATTGGAGGAAGCTACGACTATTTTGAGAATTTACTGGGATGTTATGATATTATTAAGACGACGATGTGTATTATGCTGTTGAGGTATGTTTATGATCAATAAGATGACGCTACCGTATATGAGGAATTTGATTATGCTACGTATTTCTTATGATGAAATATTGAAGAAGTGTCGACGAATATGTATATGTATAATAAGGTAAGGAATAATGAGTCGTTGTTAGGGACTCTGATTTGTGGAAAAGGATGTTGGGAAGCAAGAATCGTACTTTAAGAATTATGAAATGTGTGTACATGCGTGAATGTATTACAATGCTGTCGAAAATTTTTTGGACACTGTTATATTTATAGGATTTTGTTTCTACACATTTGTAACGCAAATTCTCGACCTGTGAAATTTTTTATATGAGACTGTCACTGTAGCGCAAACTGTTGTCGTAAATATTTCGGGAAGAAAGCCAAGTGACCTTGACGCAATGTGTCGTGAGCGGCCAGCTGTGCCAACCGCCTGGAGAACCAGCCATTAGGTGGAGAAAAAAGAGGCCATTAATCTCGCTATTGACATTCCTTTGTAGAAAGCATCGCAAATACGACACGCACATTACTTGGAAACATATGATTACGCGTACTTTGTGCTACTTACTGAAATGCTTATGAATTGATGGGAAATATTCGTACATCTGCACACCTGATTATGACAAGTGTCTTTCTACGAGATTTGAGAGAATTTCTACTAACTTATGAAATGCCTCATGACTACTGAATGATATTTTAAATGCTTTACTTTCTACATAGTTGCTTATTTTATTTGATATCTGTTTTCCAGGTGTGTTGCATCATTGGTTTTATAAAATAAAATTAAATGCTTTTGCTAATGTGAACACTTTCTGTCAACAAATCTGTTAGATAATAATTTTCCACATTCTTCAAAAAAAGGAGCACTTGGAAAGGAAAGAACAATAAGAAGGGACTAGTAACAGTAACTGCATACATAATTTTCTTTTTAAGCACTTGGTAATTTTTATGGTAGAGTAAGTTGTGGTGCACCACTTTAATGACATAGACATTAAAATGTGAATAGACATTTTCCTTATCTGCAGTGTTGTCTTTAGTGTACTATTTTTTCTGCTTGAGCTTTGTCATGTTTAGATATTAGTTATTGCATTTGCTGCTGCTGTTTTCCAGGCATAGTGCTACTAAATTTCACTTTGTATTACTCTGTTAAGCCAGTTTTACTACTGATTTATTTTTCTTGTTTGCTGCACATTGCCTTATATTAGTTATAATATTGCATTTGCTTTGCTAATTTAGATATACTGCTGCTTGCTTTGCCAATGTGCATTTTTTTGTCATTGCTGTTGTATTAATTGCTTTGTGCTGCTGCATTGCCTCGTCCCTTAGTTTATGCATCTGAGCTCAGTAGATTTAAGTTAGCTTAAGAAGGGGTAAACTATATAAGAGAATGAGTTGCGATGAATTGGAAGAAATGCATTGAGAAGTTATAGGAAAAAAGTACAGAAAGCAGGTATAGATAGGACTTTTTGGAAATAATGAAGAACGAAGGGAGATCTCCGAAAAGTAAAGTAAGTTAGGTCTGCAAAATACTGCAGTAAAACAAACCCTGTCCTTTCCTTGTGTCATCCCACTATGTTTTTGTGTACCCTTGTGTATTTGTGTTCTTCCTTTCTTTATGTGTTTATCTGATGAGAGTTACGTTGTAGAATTTTTCTGATAGTATGTTATTTACTTTGTAAACATGTTTAGACATTATTTATTCTGTTTTGTTTTAATGCTCATGTGTGAAGTTGAAGTTTCAAAAGTTATTCTGAATTTTTATGTATTTACTTATATCATAATTCCTGTAACACTGATGTATATGTTTATCTCTATTCTTTTGTAAAGCCCCTATTACTACAAATGTTATGTGTATTGTTATGTTCCTTAATGATGTATTTTGTACCTTTGTTATTGTATTCTTATGTTATAAAATTGTAATTGACACCAGTTCATCAAATTAAGTAACTTGTACGTTACATTTCACTGCACACATTTCTGTTGGTCGTAGTATATGGACAATATGTGAGAAGTAAAGACTGATAGTGTTTGCACGTGTGTTAATAATTCAGCAAGGGACTGGATAAAAGCATTGCTGGTTCAAAGGACATTAAAAAAAAAATTGTGAGTGCACAAGTGGTGGTTCATGGACTTGCTATATTGTCCACAAGACTCTTCTATGGTGATTGTGCACCTGCACAGTCGCAACGGATGGCTGCTAGCCATCTCTACAAGGACTACAGTGGGGCTACACCTTTGATGACTCACCAATACCATTGTGATTGCAGTGGGCAGAATAAGTAAAGTGAGAAATGTATGAGAACGTTCAGTTTTGCTCAGCTAGTTGAAAAGCAAATAACGTAAGAGGTTTATCAGCACAGTCATGTATAATTTTTCTAAGGGGACGTTTCATAAACGGACGTGAAGAGCTTCAGACGTTGAGTGATCATTGAGACAGTTTTTTTACATAAAAATGTCTTTTCATATAAATTTCTAACTATGTTATAGGTCATTTTAATTGGTTTAATTCTGATGAAGCCACTCTTTGAAGTGTTGAAGCCGGTCGGAGTGGCTGTGCGGTTCTAGGCGCTACAGTCTGGAACCGCTTGACCGCTACGGTCGCAGGGTCGAATCCTGCCTCGGGCATGGTTGTGTGTGATGTCCTTAGGTTAGTTAGGTTTAAGTAGTTCTAAGTTGTAGGGGACTGATGACCACAGCAGTTAAGTCCCATAGTGCTCAGATCCATTTTTTTGAAGTGATGAAACCTGGTCAATAAGACTAAAAATAATAGTGACCGAGCGCTCATTTGCTTCAATTTTAACCTTCACATTTGTGTCTGCCGTCAGCGAACAAGAAATGGACTCCCTGCAACGATCAATTTCATCCTGCACCCATTGATTGGAGACTGGCTACCGACCGACTAGCGAATTACCGTCCCAAGCTTAGCTCTTCGGCAACATCACAACAGAAACAGATGTCTCTGGCATGGTGCCCTAACCTAGAACCATGGGCAGCAGACGAATGGCGTCGATCGTGTTCAGGGCTGAATCGTGGTTCTGCACTATCCGGATGACTGCTGTCAGCAAGTACGTCTGCTACCTGGAGAGAGTACCCGAATACCAAGATTTTAGACAAGTGCAGTGGTGTTTTTCTTTTATCATGCTGTGGGGGGACAGCGGGTATGATTTCAGGTCATAGCTGGTAGTAGTTAACGGTATAACGGTGCGTCATCGGAATCCTGCGACTTCCTGTATCACCTCTCACGCGTTGGTATCGTGGTGCCATTTTTCAACATGACAAAGCTCGTCCACACATGGCATGTTTCTCTATGAGCTATCTGCGTGATGTTGATGTACTGATACGCCCAGTAAGATCCGCAGATTTTTCTCCGATGGAACACTTGTGGAACCTGCTCTTACGTCAACTCAGGCCCGCTGCTAGCATCCAGGACATCAAGGACCAGTTACAACAACTAAGGACCAGTTTATCTCACGAGAGGATGGCTTTATGAAGTTATTCGATACCAAATCAGTGCACGTATCCAGGCCAGATGGGGTGCGACATCACGCTGATAACAGCACTGATACTGCAAAGTTCTTTGTAAATTTCACTCGATTGTGCAGTCACTTAAATAACAATACATACCCTCACAGTTAACGAATTTTCCTTTCGTTTCCTCCTTCCCTTAAAGGTGCTTCACATTTTGCTTATTTGTTAGTGTGTGTGTGTGTGTGTGTGTGTGTGTGTGTGTGTGTGTAGGCAGTGTATGCCATGATGTTCCGATTGACATGATCACTCTTCTTCTTCTGGTTAGAAGACACATCGAAACTCTCTCCCACTCTCTCTGTGGGGGAACATGCGTTAATAAATAGTGCACTACTCTCCGAAAGGGAAATATGATCAGGAAAAACAGAAAAAAAGGAAATCGGAAAGGTCATAAGACACCATATATAGTTAAGACTTTCCCAAAGGCTGTATAGCCTGCACTCTACAGGGAACTCATTCATAGATAACGGGAAGTGTGCTCTAGATGCATAACACATGCATCAAAAAAAGTTTTCCATCACCTCGGTTCCGAGAGTTCCGGAACGTGTACAGAAAACTGGAATAGAGATAAACATAAACAACATTTGCGCCCTTTTTATTGCTCATGAAAACTACGCATTGCGTGTTGAACCACCATACATCAAGACCTTCAGAGGTGGTGTTCCAAATTGCTGTACACATCGGGACCTCTAATACGCTGTAGCATGTCCTCTTGCATTGATACATGCCTGTATTCGTCGTGGCATACTCTCGACAAGTTCATCAAGGCACTGTTGGTCCAGATTGTCCCACTCCTCAACGGTGATTCGATGTAGATCCCTCAATGTCGTTGGTGGCTCATGTCGTCCATAAAGAGCCCTTCTCAAACTACCCTAGACATGTTCGATAAGGTTCATGTCTGGAGAACGTGCTGATTACTACAGCCGAGCGATGTCGATATTCTGAAGGAAGTCATTCACAAGATGTGCACGATCGGGGCGAAAATTCTCGTTCATGAAGACGAATGTCTCGCCAATATATTACCGATATGGTTGCACTATCGGTCGGAGGATGGCAGTCACGCATCGTGGTGCCGTTACAGCGCCTTCCATGACCATCAGCGGCGTACTTCATCCCCACGTAATGCCACGCCAAAACAGCAGGAAACCTCTACGTTGCTGCACTCGCTGGAAAGCGTCGCTTCCAAACACGTCTCCGACGATTGTCTGGTTGAAGGCATATGCGACACTCATCGGTGAAGAGCGGTCCATTCGGCATGTTGTTAGGCCCATCTATACTGCGCTGCATTGTGTCCTGGTTGAAAAGATGGACCTCGCCATGGACGACGGGGGTGAAGTTGTGCATCATGCAGCCTATTGCACACAATCGTAACACGACGTCCTGTGGCTACATTATTCAACATGGTGGCGATGCTGTCAGGTTTCCTCCAAGCCATAATCCATAGATAGAGGTCATCCACTGTAGTAGTAGCCCTTGGACCACCTGTCTCTCTGTATCTCCTCCATTTGCTAACAACATCGCTTTGGTTAACTCCGAGACGCCTGGACAATACTCTTGTTCAGAGCCCTTCCTGGCACAAAGTAACAATGCGGGTGTCATCGAACTGCGGTATTGACCGTCTAGGCATGGCTGAACTACAGACAACACGAGCCGTGTACCTCCTTCCCCATGGAATGACTGGAGCTGATCGGCTGTCGGAGGCCATCCGTCTAATAGGCGCTGCTCATGCATGGTTGTTTACATCTTTGCGCGGGTTTAGTGACATCTCTGAACAGTCGAAGGGACTATGTCTCTGATACAGTATCCACGGTCACCGTCTATCTTCATGAGTTCTGGGAAGCTGAGTGATGCAAAAGATTATTTGATGAATGTATCTTAGTGTCGTTTTCCACTTTCACTGTGAGCGCCGTGACTTCTTTTGGAAGTCTACGTCGTTTTTAAGTAGGACTCTAGTGTAAGATGCAAAATCCTTGGACGTGCTATCTTTTTCCACAAATCATAATATTAAGCGTTGACGTATTACGAAGTCTCAACACTTTCGTGGTGATATCGTAGATCAGGAAATCCCGTTTATTGGCAGTAGAAGTTTGACTAAAATTAACGACTGCAATGCGGGACAACTTACTGACTATAACAGGGCGACGAGATCCAACATAATCCACCCAGCAGTTATCTGTAAAACTGAACATTTCCTTGAAGGGTTGCAGCTCTAACTTTGCATTAGGTGCAAGAAGCAGATGTTGTCTTTGGAGTCGCCCGGACGTGTCTCTCTTTTAACACGTCTATCCAAAGACCGGCCATTTTTTGTAGTCAATAACACGGAGATTCGAACATAATCGTACATGGGTGAAGTAATGTGCTTTTCAGAGATGAATATTGCTCATTCGTTTGAAAAGAATGCACATTTAAAGCAATGTGCCGGAAAGAGGAGAGTTTCTGTGGACGGCGTGATCTCGGTATGGGGATCATTATACACTCCTGGAAATTGAAATAAGAACACCGTGAATTCATTGTCCCAGGAAGGGGAAACTTTATTCACACATTCCTGGGGTCAGATACATCACATGATCACACTGACAGAACCACAGGCACATAGACACAGGCAACAGAGCATGCACAATGTTGGCACTAGTACAGCGTATATCCACCTTTCGCAGCAATGCAGGCTGCTATTCTCCCATGGAGACGATCGTAGAGATGCTGGATGTAGTCCTGTGGAACGGCTTGCCATGCCATTTCCACCTGGCGCCTCAGTTGGACCAGCGTTCGTGCTGGACGTGCAGACCGCGTGAGACGACGCTTCATCCAGTCCCAAACATGCTCAATGGGGGACAGATCCGGAGATCTTGCTGGCCAGGGTAGTTGACCTACACCTTCTAGAGCACGTTGGGTGGCACGGGATACATGCGGACGTGCATTGTCCTGTTGGAACAGCAAGTTCCCTTGCCGGTCTAGGATTGGTAGAACGATGGGTTCGATGACGGTTTGGATGTACCGTGCGCTATTCAGTGTCCCCTCGACGATCACCAGTGGTGTACGGTCAGTGTAGGAGATCGCTCCCCACATCATGATGCCGGGTGTTGGCCCTGTGTGCCTCGGTCGTATGCAGTCCTGACTGTGGCGCTCACCTGCACGGCGCCAAACACGCATACGACCATCATTGGCACCAAGGCAGAAGCGACTCTCATCGCTGAAGACGACACGTCTCCATTCGTCCCTCCATTCACGCCTGTCGCGACACCACTGGAGGCGGGCTGCACGATGTTGGGGCGTGAGCGGAAGACGGCCTAACGGTGTGCGGGACCGTAGCCCAGCTTCATGAAGACGGTTGCGAATGGTCCTCGCCGATACCCCAGGAGCACCAGTGTCCCTAATTTGCTGGGAAGTGGCGGTGCGGTCCCCTACGGAACTGCGTAGGATCCTACGGTCTTGGCGTGCATCCGTGCGTCGCTGCGGTCCGGTCCCACGTCGACGGGCACGTGCACCTTCGCCGACCACTGGCGACAACATCGATGTACTGTGGAGACCTCACGCCCCACGTGTTGAGCAATTCGGCGGTACGTCCACCCGGCCTCCCGCATGCCCACTATACGCCCTCGCTCAAAGTCCGTCAACTGCACATACGGTTCACGTCCACGCTGTCGCGGCATGCTACCAGTGTTAAAGACTGCGATGGAGCTCCGTATGCTACGGAAAACTGGCTGTCACTGACGGCGGCGGTGCACAAATGCTGCGCAGCTAGCGCCATTCGATGGCCAACACCGCGGTTCCTGGTGTGTCCGCTGTGCCGTGCGTGTGATCATTGCTTGTACAGCCCTCTCGCAGTGTCTGGAGCAAGTATGGTGGGTCTGACACACCGGTGTCAATGTGTTCTTTTTTCCATTTCCAGGAGTGTACCAGTTGCACCAGCAAAGTTCCATCGTCGATCGGAGAAACATTACTAACGCCCAGAGGTATAGCGCTGAGAAACTGCAATCACATGACCAAGTGATCAGAGGTACAGTTCAATAAAATGTAATTTTGATGGCCAAAAAAACCTGTCCACACAAAGCTACTGTGGTAGATGGTTTTCTTGAAGAGGCTGCCTGCAAAGTGGTTCTTGTAGTGCTGTACGCATGTTACCACAGCATAAACAGCGTCCTTCTTCGGTTAAGTTAGTGATGTCTCCCAGTAATTGCACTGAATTGTGTCCGCTGGTGAAGATTTTCCACTATTTCTGTTACAGCGCATCTACATATATACTCCAACATTTCTGCTACAGTCACTCTACATATAAACTCCATCATGCGTGCTGCAGCCTCTCTACATACATATTCCAACGCTTCTGTTGCAGTCTCTCGACATACAAGCTAGTGAAGTGTGGATTTGTGTGGTTCTTAGATCACGTTTTTCTCTCGCATCTTGAATACATTCCTTTGTTAGCAATGATTGACATATCAAGTGGTTCACCGTAAAAGAGACAGAGAACATGTACACTATCCGTATCGCTCCCACGCCTGTAGTCACGTTGTCGCCGAATATATTATATGCAATATTTTAAGATTTGGTATTATTTCGTTGTAAAATTGTATCAGACGTACTTTGTTTGTTCGTGGTATTGATAATGCATATTATCAGGATTAAGTGTTGAGCCTGTCTCAGTTCTTGTGTTGAGTGTTATCGCAATTATCAGTAGACACTCTGGAAGGCTTTTCGTTTTTCTGATAGACTGATAGTAATTTATGTATAGCTTTCAGCGCTATCTGAAGTGGGCCTCGGCCATACCTCTCCTACCAGGCGCCCAGATCATCCCTCTTTTACTCTGTCTTAACTGCTTTCATATGCAATTAGTTCTTTTTTCCTACTCCATTCTGTTTTCCTTTTAGGAGTGGCACTCTGATGAAGGCAAGGGTTCCTTGTCGATAGACAGGTTTTTATGCTTTCTTAGAAAGACAGAGGATTTTATCACTTTCTTTAACACTTTGACTGTAACGAATCAGGGTGGGACGGATTTGAGACGAACGACCCACACCCGTCGCATGTTGTACCCCGAAGGACACTCGATTGCACCCAAACTACACCCAACCACTTACTGACCTGATTATCTCTCTTACCTTAGTACCGTCGGTCCGACTGCCGTTCATTACGGTTTTAGCCTTCTAGCTTTTACTACTACTAATCTCCCACTTGGAAGGCACTGTAACCAGCATAGCCATTGATCGGTTTGGCGGAGGTAGTCAGATGTGCGACAGATTTCTCTAGTCAGAGATGAGCCCGGGAAGAGATTCACTCTGCCCTCGGACCTACGTACTGGCCTGACCCAAATATTTTTCGCGCGGCCGTATAGCATCGCACAACCACGTCGTGTAGGTTGGAACGAGCTCGTTTGCAGAAAGACGAGTGTCCATGGTACAGATCAAGAGTTCTCAAACTTTTCCCGTCGCGTTTGCCTTCTGAAACATAAATTACACTATGTGACCAAAGGTATCCTGACACCCACAAAAACATTCGTTTTTCATATTAGCTGCATTGTGCTGCCACCTACTGCCAGGTATTCCATATCAGCGACCTCAGTAGTCATTAGACGTCGTGAGAGAGCAGAATGGGGAGCTCCGCGGAACTCTCGGACTTCAAACGTGGTCAGGTGATTGGATGTCACTTGTGTCACACGTCTGTACGCAATATTTCCACAGTCCTAAACATCCCTTGGTCCACTGTTTCCGATGTGATAATCAAGTGGAAACGTGAAGGGACACGTACAGCACAAAAGCGTACGGGACGACCTCGTCTGTTGACTGACAGAGACTGCCGACAGTTGAAGAGAGTCGTAACGTGTAATAGGCAGACATCTATCCTGACCATCACACAGGAATTCTAAACTGCATCGGGATCCACTGCTAGTACTATGACAAATAGGTGGGAGGAGAGAAAACTTGGATTTCATGGTCAAGCGGCTGAAGCCACACATAACGCCGGTAAATGCCAAACGATGCCTCGCTTGATGTAAGGAGCGTAAGCATTGGACGATGGAACCGTGGATAAACGTGTGGAGTGACGAATCGCGGTATACAATGTAGCAAAAAAAAAAGTGGTTCAAATGGCTCTGAGCACTATGGGACTTAACATCTGTGGTCATCAGTCCCCTAGAACTTAGAACTACTTAAACCTAACTAACCTAAGGACATCACACACATCCATACCCGAGGCAGGATTCTAACCTATGACCGTAGCGGTCACGCGGTTCCAGACCGAAGCGCCTAGAACCGCACGGCCACACCGGCCGGCGATCCGATGGCAGGGTGTGGGTATGGCGAATGCACGGTGAATGTCATCTGCCAGTATGTGCAGTGCCAAAAGTAAAATTCGGAGGCGGTGGTGTAATGCTGTGGTCATGTTTTTCATGGAGGGGGCTTCAACCCCTTGTTGTTTTGCGTGGCACTATCACAGCACAGGACTACACTCATGTTTCAAGCACCTTCTTGCTTCCCACTGTTGAAGAGCAATTCGGGGACGGGAATTGCATCTTTCTACACCATCGAGCACCTGTTCATAATGCATGGCCTATGGTGGAGTGGTTAAACGACAACAACATCCCTGTATTGGACTGGCCTGCACAGAGTCCTGACCCTATAGAAGACCTTTGGGATGTTTTGGGACGCCGACTTCGTGCCATTTCTCACCGGCCGACATCGATACCTCTCCTCAGTGCAGCACTCCGTGAAGACGTGAAGAATGGGCTGCCATTCACCAAGAGACCTTCCAGCACCTGATTGAACGTATGCCCGCGATAGTGGAAGCTGTCATCAAGGCTAACGGTGGGCCAACACCATACTGAATTCCAGTATTACCGATGGAGGGTGCCACGAACTTGTAAATCATTTTCAGCCAGGTATCGAGATACTTTTGATCACATAGTGTATATCTGTTTAAATTATGTCTCATTTCTGCCATCAACATTGCTTTCACTGCCGCTGTTTTATCACTTCTATATACAGGGTGGCGCACGAAATGTGTTACCAATTGTTTCTTTCACAATTTACGACGCACATTAGACATCCCGCGGGGATCTCTACAGCAGTACCAGCAGAGCTTGGAAAAACAAGTGAGTTACGAAATGACGTGTAATTCACGATACTGCCGCTAGCAGACAAGTAAGCAGCAATGGCTGACAATGGAAGACTGACGACACAGCAACGATCGGCAATTGTGTTACTTTTTCATGAAACGAAAAGCCTTGTTGTAACTCAGAGGCGTTTTCGACAACAGTTTAACACATGATGGGTCCCTTGCAAGAAGACCATCCACAAGTTGTACGATAAATTTGTATAGGAAGGAACAGTATTGGAAGCGAAGCGACCTCGGCGTAAGCCTGTTTGTTCGCCGGAGAATACTGAAGCGGTACGAGTTGCTGTACAGAGAAGTCCCGGGAAGTCGTGTAGAAAGGCAGCAGTGCAACTGGAAATATCCAGACGCTCCGTTCAATGCATTCTTAAAAGTGACCTCCATATGTACCCATACAAGATGACCTGTGCACAGAAGCTCACTGAAGAACACAAGCAGCAGAGACTACTGTTCGCTCAGTGGGCGGAGGATAGGGAAGAAACTCTCAACAACGTTTGGTTTTCAGACGAGGAGCATTTTCATTTAGACGGTGTGGTTAACAAACAAAATGTACGCTTTTGGGCCACTGAAAACCTACAAGTGCTTCATGAACGACAACATTATGCTCCGAGGATTACAGCGTGGGCAGCAATTTCCAGTCACGGACTTATTGGACCCTTTTTCTCTGAAGAAACTGTGAACAGCGAGCGTTATTTGTGTATGCTTCGCAACAGCTTCATTCCACAGCTTCTTGCTACTGCCTTGCCCTTCAACACGCAGTGGTTCATCTAAGATGGAGCAAGGCCACATACTGCAAACACTGTGTTAGAGTTTTTACACGAGCATTTCGACATGCGGATCATTTCACTCAGGTTTCCAGGTCCCTTCAATGACGGACAAAATCGGCCCCCCAATAGTCCAGACCTCAATCCATGTGACTTTTTCTTTGGGGGTGCCTAAAGGAAAAAATTTTCCCGAAACATACACGTGATTTAATGGAGCTCAGAAGACTTATTCTTCAAGCTTGCAGTGAAATTACGGAATACTTGTGCCGTAGGGTAATCACTACCTTCAGTGTTCGTTTGAAGGAAGCTAGGAAACGAAATGGTGGACGTATTGAGCATGTGCTGAGTTAGAACAAATCTCCGTGGACGGCTCTTCATTGTAGTATATGTCACTTTCAGATTGTATTGACAATAAAGTTTACATTCAAAAACAAAATGGTAACCATTTCGTGCGCCACCCTACACTTTCACAATTCAGTGCAATTCCTGGGTGACGTCACTGACACCAGACAAACTATGTTTTGGACTAATGACCTCTTTGTTTAGTCATCCTCCGACACTGACTTCCACGAGAGACCAGTGTTTCAAGAGAAATGAGTTGAATCTGTTCACATATTGTGGACACTGTAGTAAACTTGTATGCCTCGCATGCCGGTCAGGAGACGGGCTCTTAGCTCTGGGTTCGGCGCCGCCACGCAGCCCACAGTGGAGCAGGTGCAGACGGGCTCCAGCTCAGACTGCCTGTAATTTGGCGCAGGTGCTCGCTGCAGGTCGCTCTTTTCACGGCGCATTAGCGTCCCAAAGCAGAGTGCCGTCACTCCCAGAATGGGGAATTAATGCGCTGCGCCGAGTCGCCGCTACAGCTCTCTGCGACCCGCCACGCCACTCTTGCCACACTCGGCGCTGGCTAATACATCATGGCGCGGCGGTTTTCGCCACACCGAGGCGCGCCCGGCACAGCCGGCCGGCAAATTTATTGCTGCTCCGACAGTGTCTCAGACGCTGTTCTGTTTGTTACTTCTTTATTTGCGGAGACCAGAAATATAGGTCCACTGTCGCAGGCGAAAACGATTTAATCCACCTGTCATGCTCGACAGCGACAACCAAAGTCTACCGCGCAGTGCTCTGCATGTGTAGCTTGTATACTCGTTGCCTGTTGCGAGCAACATCCCCTCATTCGAAAATTTTATTTCGTCTGCTGCGAGATACATGGGTTATTTGTAAGACGAATGATAACGTTGTAGAGAGCGTCATGTTGACATCTGGCTTACAAGATTTTGGGTTTGCACTCGAGTTGTGACCCTTTTCCTTACATGGTACGTCGAGAACTTCCTCCCGATATTTGTCTGGTCTCGAGCGTAGATTTCATTGCTCACCGTTCGAACCTATGGCGTTACGACTGACTTCCGAAAATTTGCATGTTGTATTTTCGACCGTGCTTGGAACAATAATTTTCCCCAGCACACAGACTCCAGTCATTCTCCAGGTTTGAAATGTGAGACTGAAGATTCATTTATCACCACAAGAGAAGAATAAATTCCCTATTATGTACATTACTCCTTTTGTAACGGTTCAGCTACATATATTTTCCTACCCCCCAATAAAGAATTAGCTTCAAATGTAAGCGAGAAAAGGTAATAATTTCGGATTGTTGCAGAGAGACTGGAGAAGGGAGAAAGGTGGAAAAAATCTTTTTACTAATGATATGTGGAAAATGATGTTACATTCCGTCGACTAACAAGGGGAAGGCCTCAGACACGACCAGCCGATTCGGCGATTCGGCTCAGATTTGGAAGATACAACCTAAATCGAAGGACTCTTAAGATATTTTGGCTCAACACCCCACCGTTTTTGTGTGAAAATCACCCATAAAGGATATGACGAGAAATGGCTGGGAAGCGAAGGACCTGTGTTTGAATCTCGAGGAAACTGTACGGTTTTCCTTTTTTTTAAACCGTAGTTTTTCGTATCAGAATTCGTAGGGATAAGAGGGTTAATAAAGTACGCAACTCAATGCGGAATAATAGTAATAATGAGCCGGCCGGTGTGGCCGAGCGGTTCTAGGCGCTTCAGTCTGGAACCGCGCGACCGCTACGGTTGCAGGTTCGAATCCTGCCTCAGGCTGCTATGTGTGTGATGTCCTTAGGTTAGTTAGGTTTAAGTAGTTCTAAGTTCTAGGGGACTGCTGACCTCAGATGTTAAGCCCCATAGTGCTCAGAGCCATTTGAACCATTTGAATAATAATAATAATGATGTAGGCAATCTAATTTCCCAAACGACGTGATTTGGTAAAGAATTAAACTTTTAAGCCTTGTCACGTGAAAACAACTCCGAGTAAGAGTGCTGCGAATTCCTCACGAGGGATCACAGGTAGCCAACCGCGCGACGCTTTTTTACAGCGAGGCAGGTGACAGGATACACGCGGGGAGAGTTATGTTGGCCCGGTTGCCTGTTCGTCATATCGTACTCATGTGTCCAGCACGAACCTTAAAGAAGTCATCCGGAAAGAATTGTTTTTCAGTCATTAGGCTGCCGCGAACCTCGAGGATACGAGTAATGATTTTTCATCGTTTATCCGACGAATAAAAAAGTGAAAGAATACAGTGATGTTCTGTAAGTAACATATGACTTGTACTGTATGTAGTTTATAGTAATTAGCTTCTCTGCCGCACGGGATTAGCCGAGTGGTCCGGGCGCTGCAGTCATGGACTGAGCGGTTGGTCCCGGCGGAGGTTCGAGTCCTCCCTCGGGCATGGGTGTGTGTGTTTGTCCTTAGGATAATTTAGATTAAGTAGTGTGTAAGCTTAGGGACTGATGACCATAGCAGTTAAGTCCCGTAAGATTTCACACAGCAACACACACACACACAAAATTAGTTTCTCTCTTTATGCTGTACTAACTAGCTATTGTTTGTTGTGTTATATCTTTCAGTTGCATAATCTGAATAAAGGAGGATGTGCACCTTTCGACCAGCGCTAAAATACATTATTGGGAACCTGTCGCAGACGACGGCAAGTGGGAAATTACCGACGCCGTGTTTTGGTTTGTAAGAGTGTTGCAAGACAGATGGATTATAAATGCACCTCCTGAAGCAGGCAGTTCTGTTTCTCGACGTTCCAGATTGATAGGAACGGCTATCGTCGAGAGATTTGTGGAGCTGACGAACGAAATGACTGTTGTTGATACTGAAGAACTGTACCATGAAGGCGATACAGAAGATGATTCAGTGGAATATATCACGATTAGTGAATTGCAAAATGGTCGTAACACTTTGGAAATGTGCACGTCGCAGGCAACCTGTGCTTCATCCGTTCCCGATGAGTATTACGAACCGGTTACTAAACGAGTGAACTACGGCGCTATACCACTTGTAGTAAAAGGTCCCGACGCAGTCGTGAAGTAGCTCGCGCGTGGACTCGCGCAGAGGGGCTCCGATGTCTTAGTGGAGCCCCATCTCCGCACACCAGAAGGCATCATCGCGGTCAGAGGCGGCCAGGCCCGCATCGTCGACGCCCAGATAGTCGGAGATCACCTCCGGCTCGACTGGTGTCACCAGCAGAAGGCGGCGAAGTACAACACGCCGTCCATCAGGCGTGCCGTCCTCTGCCTTCGTCCCGGCGTCCAGAGTGTTGCCTTCTCCTCGGCCACCCTGAACTGGAGGGGAATCTGGTCCCCACAATCCGCGCGGGACCTCTTGAAGCTGGGCTTCAAGGTGCGGGAATTTTCCATCGTCTCATCAAGGGTGTTAACGTCGTGCAGCGCTTCATACAAGATCTTCGAGCGTATGACGGCTCGTCGCCCGATGCCCAGGGCTGGCGTTGGATAGAGCATTGATCTCTTCTACCCTGAAAAAATGGAAATGTCGTGTGGCTAGGGTCTCCCGTCGGGTAGACCGTTCGCCTGGTGCAGGTCTTTCGATTTGACGCTACTTCAGCGACCTGCGCGTCGATGGGGATGAAATGATGATGATTAGGACAACACAACACCCAGTCCCTGAGCGGAGAAAAATCTTCGACCCATCCGGGAATCGAACCCGGGCCCTTAGGATTGACAGTCTGTCACGCTGACCACTCAGCTACCGGAGCAGACTCTTCTACCCTGACTCCTGGGGTCTTTCACAGGAGCAAGAACCAGTCTTTATTCCTTTCTTCCTTCTGTATTTTGTTCTGTTTTGTTATTTAAGTTATGTTTATATCTGTCTATATATATTGAGGTGTTACGCTATATTGAGGTGTTCCGCCCTGTAAAACTTCGTTCCTGAGGTATGGAGTGGCATAAGACACTCAGTACCTGTATCTCATGTATGTTTATTCCTTGGAATAAAGACGGCTTTAAATAAAGGCGATAGCGCTAGCCAGGAATCATCCAAATTGGAACCTACGAACACTGCAAAAGAATGGAGCAACAACAGCCATGAAAAGAAAGAAGGGCTAAAATTATCGGAAAATGATATCGTTAAAGGAGGGGCAAGATACGACAAATACCATGCGATAAATAAGTGGACATTCGACCGATTTGTCGAATCTCGTCGCCGTAATGAGAATGTAATAACGAGAATACTGCAGCAGTGGGCTGCAGGTGCAGCGCGGACGACAAAGGTTTTACGTTTGCTGCATCTTTATTTTGGATAAGCAGTTTCAAATCGGAATATAAAATTCGTCAGCGGCATGTCACTAAATAAGTCTCCACAAGGAGGTAAATAATATAGAAGATATATAGAAAGCGTCGGCTCTTTTCAGCACGCATACGGGGTTGCTTAAGACCTGTTTTGATCTTGATTACGTGATCATCACCGATCACACAGGATGCAATATCGGGTGAATATTCGACGCACATTATCGCATTCGTACACGGCGCAATAAGCCACAACAGCGTCTGGAAAAGTGTTGCCTAAGGTTTTCCTGTGTTTCAAGAGACGAATGTTACATTTAGTCCTCGGGTTATAGAAGAGGTCAGTCGCTTAGCCGGCTCGAAAAATGTTTACATTACTTGCTCCAAATCCGGGAGATTGACAAATGCGATTTACAGAACATTTCTTGAGAATGTTTTCAAACCATACGTTGCTGGTAACAAATTTTTTCTAATATTGGATTCCTGAGGTGGAGAAACTAATGTTCTAAATATAAGACTCGATGTTTATAGATGACGAGGGTCAACCGACGTGAACGGCCAAAGTAATTCCGCCAAACTGCACACCTGTGCGCCAGCCACGTGATGTTTATTTCTATCACCAGGTTAAAAACTTTATTTCGAGGCTTCAGAATTGTGTGCTTCTGGAAACCCAGTGGGAATTGCACAACCGCATGGATGAAATAGCTATTCACAGCAAAATTCATAACCAAATTTCAGCGCCGATTTTTGAGGCAATGATATCGTATGCATGGTACGCATCAAAATTAATTTCCGATTTACTATCCCAAGAGGTTTGAAAAATTTTTTGTCTTCCTTTTTATCATTCCTTATTGTTTTACTTACCTAATTAACCCTCCTATACCTATCAATTGAGGTTCAGAAAAATACGAACGAGAAGAATAACATCCGCTCGTTTCCTCGAGATTCGAACCCAGGTTCTCCGCTTCCCAGCCAGTTAGATTTTATTTAATCTCATTTTGTTCGTTACAGTTCATTGCATTTGTTCGGGGCGGACTTCCCAGCCACCCCTTGAAGATCCAATCACTCAGCTTTTATTATTATAGAGTGGAACTAATCCTCTGACCGAACACGTTGAGGTACCTTGGCCGATGTGCTATCGGCGCTCTCGGCGAAAAGCGTTTACCATGTGCGTAGTCGTAAAAATTTCTTTCCTCGATTTCGGGAAAAAGTATGCATTTGTGGAGACCATACCTGATGTGGGAAAATGCTCTATTTACAGTTATCTATCGACCCAGCCAATTTTAAGTCGATTGCACGTCATAACCTTTAGAGGTGATTTTCTCAAAAACGGGAGGGTGTTGAGCAAAAATATCTTCGTTTTAGGTTGTACACAAGCGACCTGCCAAATCTTAGCCGAACCGGTTGGCCGTGTTTGAGGCCTTACCCTTGTAAGAACTTCCAGGCCGGCACCTAGCTTCGAGTTCCAGGGAATACAGTACACAGAAGTCTTATGAACACGCGATGGAGGCACGTAGCGGTGGACCGAACAGCTCGAAGGCCAGAACTCACGTCTAACGGTCCGCAACAAGAAAATTCTTGTAAAATGAATTCCTCAGTGGAAGTTTTGTCTCCGTTTTGTAGTGATGTACGAGTAGTTACGTTTGCAGCAAGTTACGGCTATTGCAAATAACATTAATTTTGATTTATTTTTGAACACAATTAACTATCAATTACTACAAGACGCAGAGCCTGTAATTTCTTGTAAGGATTATTATCTGTTCAGAGCAATTCGTCATTTTATTTACAAACTGAGTGAAGTGAAAGTGGGATTATTGTAGGGTGCTTCGGTAGTAGAGATGGGAGAAACAAACAGCCTTGACTGCTGATACATTAGTTAGTCTTTGAACTTTAGTAATGCTTAATGTCATCGTGTTACGTCAATGTAATTTTCTCACAGCCGTCTGCCATACCAGTGTTCATAAGTCCATAAACGTGCCTGTCCGCCTGCTTAGCTGAGTACTGCCACTTCGTTCAAACTACCGCCTCGTGGATGACGATGCCCACCAACTGACTTCTACTGCCGCCAGTGAGGTCTGGAAACTGGGTCGACAGTTCGTTGGCTGTTACCTCCTCGTTCCGCCGGATTCGTTTGGCCCATGGACTTTTTTCCGTCCTGAAGATACTTATTTCCCCGCCACCAAAAATCATGCGATGGTATGGGATCACTTAAATGTATAATGATGGCGATAAATCACGCCTTGTCTTCTGACAGTACTTAGAAACCGACCGCAATGCAGTCGAGCACCGACCGCGCTACCGCGCCTTCTTCGCCAATTACCTTCACGCGATATTTACGTCACCCACGCTCAGCTGGATGGTGCCAAATGTGAACGCCACTCTCCCCCTCTTGCTGACATCTGAGACTCTCCATATTTCCATATCGTAACTCACAGTGGAGTAGGCGCATGCACACGCGCCTCTTTCTTTTATGAACTATGCAAGAACACGCTGGTCATCCCTCCAACTCTACTCCCCCCTCCTCCTTGGCATCTGCCCTACTTTCTACGCTTCTTGCCAGTAATGGTGCCGGGGACACGGTGGCTATACCTCGCATGTTGACCCCAGCCCACTCTGCCTCCACGCCCCATCTGCTGAGCAGATGCCTGAAAGTCTTATCATACCCCTGAACCTTCTTCCCTCTTGTCTACGGCCTCACACGTCTTATCTTACTTCAGTATTATTGTTATTATTTTTTTCAACACCTTATTAATAAATACTTTTGCTAGCCTTGTTCGAATGTAATGTGTAATGTCTCGTTTTCGCGACCGCTACGGTCGCAGGTTCGAATCCTGCCTCGGGCATGGATGTGTGTGATGTCCTTAGGTTAGTCAGGTTTAAGTAATTCTATGTTCTAGGGGACTGATGACTTCAGACGTTAAGTCCTATAGTGCTCAGAGCCATTTGAACCATTTGTCTCGTGTTGATTCCGCCGGAAGAAAGGCCTTTCTGTTGCATTTACACTTGTAGAAATAAAGAATTTTGTTTACATACCCTGTTTCCACTGAAAAAAATGAGAGAAATTGTACAAATAAAGATATGTGGTTTACATACCCTCTTTCCCGTAAAATGAAGGAAAAGAAAAGAAAGAAAAAGAAAAGAACTAGAAGGGAGCGGTTCAGGGATGGGAAGTGGGAGGCATCGAGGCCAGGCCTCGGGTTTCGATCCCTGCCCACCGTGTCACCACCGGCTCAAAACTGACCGCTCTACTCCTCAATAAAAAAAACGGGGGGTAGCGTTTTTGTTTGCCTACCATGTAGTACCGGCCAGGATGGAGATTTTTCTCCATTCGTTGGCTGGGTGTTGTGATGTCCTCATCATCATTTTATCATCACCGACTCGCTAGTCGCCCAATGTGCCGTCGCCTGAAATAAAATTTGCAACTCGGCCATCAACACTACACGATCACTTAATTTGTACGAATGAGATAAATCTGGGGCGAAGCTCTGAATTGCAGACGGTTGAAAAAGATGCGCTGGCCATTAAGTCACAGACAGTGATCTCATGTGTATTTAGCATGCTCTGGGGGCGTGCATGCGTGGCGCTATCAATTGGAGAACAGCGAGCGGTGGAAGAGAGAACTCGTCCGGTGGCGTGCTGGTGAGAGGTTGAAGAGTACCGACTCTCGTGCAGGTGAGAGAGGCGCGTGCCGTACCAGATGCGGTAGGAAAAGTTGCTATTGATACCGCTTTTTACTTCCAATTAATTACACAGAATACAGTTTCGTATTAATGTTAAGTCGCTCCCTGAAATTGCATTTGGTTATTTTAAGTTGTTTCTATTATCTAAATCAGATTAGTATTTCAGGGTCCCAGTCATGATTTTTATGGTGATTAATTAATATTTCCAGGGGATTTAGAAAGACCACTTTACGTTATTTTTTCAGAGATATAAATCGTACTTGTTTAACTCATTTTTAGATGAAACTTCCTGGCAGATTAAAACTGCGTGCCCGAACTCGGAACCTTTACCTTTCGCGGGCAAGTGCTCTACTGGCAGAAGTACAGCTGCGAGTGCCAGAGGTGAGTCGTGCTTCGGTAGCTCAGTTGGTAGAGCACTTGCCCGCGAAAGGCAAGGGTCACGAGTTCGAGTCTCGGTCGGGCACGCAGTTTTAATCTGCCAGGAAGTTTCATATCAGCGCACATTCCGCTGCAGAGTGAAAACCTCATTCTGGAATCATTTTTAGATATTTATTTCTGTTACTCTACTTTTGCTTCAGTATTCCTCTTTTGCAAGTAATACTTCAAACATACTTTCATTCAATATTTAAAATCAATGAATGTTCTGTAGGAAATATCAATGCTGTATACACTACTGGCCATTATAATTGCTACACCAAGAAGAAATGCAGATGATAAACGGGTATTTATTGGACAGATATATATTACTAGAACTGACATGTTATTACATTTTCACGCAATTTGGGTGCATAGATCCTGAGAAATCAGTACCCAAAACGACCACCTCTGGCCACAATAACGGCCATGATACGTCTGAGCATTGAGTCAAACAGAGCTTGGATAGCGCGTGCACGTACAGCTGCCCATGCAGCTTCAACACGATACCACAGTTCATCAAGAGTAGTGACTGGTGTATTGTGACGAGCCAGTTGCTCGGCCACCATTGACCAGACGTTTTCAATTTGTGAGAGATCTGGAGAATGTGTTGGCCAGGGCAGCAGTCGAACATTTTCTGTATCCAGAAAGGCCCGTACAGGACCTGCAACAAGAGGTCGTGCATTATCCTGCTGAAATGTAGCGTTTCGCAGGGACCGAATGAAGGCTAGAGCAACGGGTCGAAACAAATCTGAGATGTAACGTCCACTGTTCAAGTGCCGTCAATGCGAACAAGAGGTGACCGAGGCGTGTAACCAATGGCACACCATACCATCTCGCCGGGTGATACGCCAGTATAGCGATGACGAATACACGCTTCCAATGTGCGTTCACCGCGATGTCGCCAAACTCGGATGCGACCATCATGATGCTGTAAACAGAACCTCGATTCATCCGAAAAAATGACGTTTCGCCATTCGTGCACCCAGGTTCATCGCTGAGTACATAATCGTAGTCGCTCCTGTCTGTGATGTAGCGTCAACGGTAACGGCAGCTATGGTCTCCGAGCTGATAGTCCATGCTGCTGCTAACGTCGTCGAACTGTTCGTGCAGATGGTTGTTGTCTTGCAAACGTCCCCATCTGTTGACTCGGGGATAGAGACGTGGCTGCACGATCCGTTACAGCCTTGCGGATAAGAAGCCTATCATCTCGACTGCTAGTGATACGAGGCCGTTGGGATCCAGCACTGCGTTCCGTATTACCTTCCTGAACCCACCGAATCCATATTCTGCTAACAGTCATTGGATCTCGACCAACGCGAGCAGCAATGTCGCGATACGATAAACCGCAATCGCGATAGGCTACAATACGACCTTTATCAAAGTCGGAAACGTGATGGTACGCATTTCTCCTCCTTACACGTGGCATCAGAACAACGTTTCACCCGGCAACGCCGGTCAACCGCTGTTTGTGTGTGAGAAATCGGTTGGAAACTTTCCTCATGTCAGCACGTTGTAGGTGTCGCCACCGGTGCTAACTTTGTGTGAATGCTCTGAAAAGCTAATCATTTGCATATCACGGCATCCTCTTCCTGTCGGTTAAATTTCACGTCTGTAGCAGGTCATCTTCGTGGTGTGGCTCTGAGCACTATGGGACTTAACATCTATGGTCATCAGTCCCCTGGAACGTAGAACTACTTAAACCTAACTAACCTAAGGACAGCACACAACACCCAGTCATCACGAGGCAGAGAAAATCCCTGACCCCGCCGGGAATCGAACCCGGGAACCTGGGCGCGGGAAGCGAGAACGGTACCGCACGACCACGAGCTGCGGACCATATTCGTGGTGTAGCTATTTTAATGGCCAGTAGTGTAATTTGTTGTAATTACGGATTTTGATGCACAGACAGATTAAAAATAATGAGGTAGTAGTATAGACTAAAACAAGAACGTCCAGTAAAAATGGACTCTAAAATACTAACTAAAATACTAACCGAGGTAACTTTGTACGACTTTTTTCAGTTTTTGATAATGCTGGATACAAAATAAATCACACTTCACAACAGGCATTGTAAAATTCCACATTTATAGTTTCTCAGCACTTGCGAAAGTGAAAATTTATGTCAAGTATACCTTATTACAGTAAAATTTCAATTTTAACACTGGTACAAAGTTGCCCTGTCAATTAGGACACCTTCAGACAGATATTATAAACATTGTGTTTTTCCTGTATCTAATGTTGTGTGTAATTTTTTGCCATGGCAAAAGATTGTCAGGTGTTAAGAATTGAAAGCTAACAGTTTTAATTTAGTATTTCAGGTTTACTTTGAAATATGAAGATATTTGTACCAACCTGGCACCGTTCGACTGAAATCACTATCTTCATAGCCAATACTATCAAAGAATAACCACAACACTAAGAGCTTGTAGGAAGGTGGAGAAAGAACTGAAATACGAACGAGAAGTGACAGAGGTAATAGAACTTTTAGTTTTAGCACAAAATAATGCAGGCAGGTGGAGCACCAGCCATTTCAAACAAAAGAGGTAAGTGGTATGCCTACAAAAATACCATTATTGGTAAAAAGTTACTTTGATTCACTCTACCTTAAGAGGTACGTGCACTCGTTCATCTTCGCTATTATGGAACACATCTGGTCTACTGAAAAGTTTTTACTTTTACCTATGACCTACAGAATGCAGTAAACTGATGGGGACACATTCCTCTGTTACTGTCCATAGATCCAGTAAACACCTGTTACAGTTGTTACTGTAAACGGCATTTACACTTCTGTGTAACTGCAGCACTTACGTTAGTTCTAATAGAACCATTTTGTATTCTGACAAGTTTCTGAAACACTTATCCATTACAGCTGCATCTTTGCACTTTCCACCATAATGGAAGCCTATTATTTTAGACGGGAAATGGCGGACATGATCTTCTGTTATGGTCTGGCAAATGGAAATAACCGTAGAGCTCTTGTCCTGTATACTGAACAATGTCCATTTTTTTCCTCGTCTGTTTACTGCATTCTGTAGTTCGTTCGTAATACTGAAGCACTTACAGTAGAAAAGGCGCTTCCACTGTTCTGACGAGGAACAAATGCTCATAGCTTTTAAGGTACAGGTATGCATATTAGAGTATATTTTTAATGGACATCTGTTTTTCTGGTTTTGCTCATACTAGCACGTCTCAAAATATGGAATCTTTCTTTTCAACACTCTGCGTACTGTACCACGTACAAACAGTGTGTGTGAACTCCACCACGACTAAAACATTAGTGAAGGTTTAGTACATATCACATGTTACATAGCAGTGTCTTTCCTCTTTCAAAATGCAGTTCTGATATATAGAATAGAATCATCGGTTGCTAGCAGTCAGCTACGGGATTTCTCGTGATCACGAGCCAGCCAATCAGTCAGGCAGCAGCAGCCGGCCGCGACACGAGCAGCAACAGGGAAGTAACCGATATTGTGACTTTTACGAGTTCCTAACCAGGAGCGAATTTTATAATATCATCTCTGGGCTTTAATAGTTTAGTTTCTTGTGTTTCTGTGTGTTTATTTAATATCCAATAGCCACAGTTCTCGCGTTTTCGTTTACGTCGGAAAGTAAATCGATTTTTTGACATATTAGAAGTTTCCAATCAGGGGCGAATGATTTAGTTTCACCTGAGTGCGTCGGTAGTTATGTTTTTCAATCTCTGCGTGTAAATCTAATTTATTGGACCCAGTTCCTGCGCTTTCTTCAGATCTACAGTAGAGTTGCACAACACCTGCCGATGGTCCGTTTATCTGCACAGTTTAGTTTTCCACGGCCATTACTATGGACAGGGGCTGCAATTGTTGTTTGCGGATGCGAGCCGAGTTGATGACACTTCGATCTCAGCCTCACGCTGTGATGGATTAGGTTGCACAGCTTGAGGCTGCAGTGGATGGGCACCACTGTTGTGGGCCGGCCGTGGGGATCCAATCAGTGGACTGCCCAGTTACTACTCGCACTGAGGCTGCCTCTCACCTGTGGTCGAGTGGGAGGTCGCCCAGGGGCGAAGCAGGAGGCGAAAGACTTCCCAGGATGCCGCACCTAAGGGCTCCCCGGTTTGTCTGACAAACAGGTTCCAGGTGCTGTCTGTGGCTCACACTGTCGCGGAGCCAGATGCTGTCGCCTGTCCTGTTTCAGAGGAAACCTCTCAGCCTGCAAGTACGACAATCACAGAGGGTGGGTTATTGAGAGTTGGGAGCCCCAATGTCGGGCTCGTTATGGAGCCCCCTAGGAACATGCATGCCAAGAAGGGAAAGAAAAACAATGAGCACTCCGTGTGCGTACCGGGTGGAGTCATTCCAGGTGTGGAACGGGACCTCTCGGATGCCATGAAGAGCACAGGGTGCAGTCAACTGCAGGTGGTGGCTCACGTTGGTGCCAATGATGTGCGTCCCTTTGGATCAGAAGAGATTCTCTCTGGTTTCAAGCGGCTACCAGAAGTGGTGAAGGCTGCCAGTCTCGCTTGCAGGCTGAAATCAGAGCTGACATTTTGCAGCATAGTCGACTGGACCGAATGAGGACCTCTGTTACAGAGCCGAGTGGAGGGTCTGAATCAGAGGCTCAGATGGCTCTGCGACCGTGTAGGCTGCAGATTCCTTGACTTGCGCGAAAGGGTGGTTGGGTTTCGCGTTCAGCTGTATAGGTCAGGTGTCCACTATACGCAGGAGGCGGCTACACGGGTAGCAGGGGCTGTGTGGTGTAGACTAGGCGGTTTTTTAGGTTAGAGGGTCTCGGGAAAACACAAGAGGGGCTTCAGCCACAAAGGATGCAAGTCGAACACAGGAGCAACGTAGAGGAACCATCTGCATAACAGTTCTAAATTTTCGTAGCTGTGTTGGGAAAGTACCAGAGCTCCAAGCGCTAAGAGAAAGCACTGATACTCAAATAGTTATAGGCACTGAAAGCTGGCTAAAGCTAGAAATAAGCTCAGCCGAAATTTTTGCGAAGAACCTAACGGTGTTCCGAGAGGATACGCTAAACATGGTTGGCGGTGGCGTGTTTGCTGCTGCTAGAAGTAGTTTATCTTGTCGCGAAATTGAAGTAGATAGTTCCAGTCAGTTAGTATCGGCATAGGTCATTGTTGGCAACAGCAGTAAAGTAATACTTGGATCCTTTTACCGACCTCCCAGTTCAGATCATACAGTTGCTGAAAGGTTCAAACACTTACTCGACTCAAACGATTATCGCTGGTGGTGACTTTAATTTACCCTCAATATGTTGGTGAAACTACATGTTTAATTCCACAGATACGCATGAAACATCTTCCCAAATTGTGCTAAACGCATTGTCTGAAAATTATTTAGAGCAATTAGTTCATGAGCCCACGCAAATAGTAAAAGGTTGTGAAAACACACCTGACCTCTTAGCAACAAATAATCCTGAGTTAATAACGAGCATCAAAACAGATACAGGGATTGCTGAACACAGGGTTGTCGTAGCGAGACTGAATAGTGTAACCCCCAAATCCTCCAATAATAAACGAAAATTATACCTATTCAAAAAAGCAGATAAAAATTCACTTGACGCCTTCCTGAGAGACAACCTCCAATCCATCCAAATTAATGATAATTAACAAACGACGGGGCTGATCCTCCTTGGTACACAAAACGGGTTAGAACACTGCTGCAGAAACAACGAAACAAACATGCCAAATTTACACAGACGCAAAATCCCTAAGATTGGCAATTTTTTCAGAAGCTCGAAATTTAGCGCTGACAGCAACGCGAGATGCTTTCAACAGTTTCCACAACGAAACTTTGTCCCGAAACCTGGCTGAAAATCCAAAGAGATTCTGGTCGTACGTGAAGTGTTAGCGCCAAGAAGCAATCAGTGCCCTCTTTGTGCGACAGCAATGGAAATACTGTGGAAGACAGTGCTGCCAAAGCAGAATTACTAAACACAGCCTTCCGAAATGCCTTCATAAAAGAAGACGAAGTAAATATTCCAGGATTCGAATCGAGTACAGCTGCCAACATGAGTAATGTAGAATATCCTCGGAGTAGTGAAGCAACTTAAATCACTTAATAAAAGCATGTCTTCTGATCCAAACTGTATACCAGTTAGGTTCCTTTAGGAGTATGCTGATGCATTAGCTCCATACCTGACAATCATATACAACCGTTCCCTAGACAAAAGATCCGTACCCAAAGACTGGAAAGTTGCACAGGTCACACCAATACTCAAGAAATGTAGTAGGAGTAACCCACTTAATTACAGGCCCATATCACTAACATAGATACGCAGCAGGATTCTGGATCATATATTGTGTTCAAACATTATGAATTACCTCGAAGAAAATTGTCTATTAACACACATGCAACATGGGTTTAGAAAACATCGTTCTTGTGAAACACAATTAGCTCTTTACTTGCATGAAGTGTTGAGTGCTGTTGACAAGGGATTTCAGTTTGATTCCGTATTTCTGGATCTCCGTAAGGCTATTGACACTGTACAACACAAGCAGCCTGTAGTGAAATTGGGTGCTTATGAAGCATCGTATCACTTATCTGACTGGATTTGTGATTTCCTGTCAGAGCGGTCACAGTTCGTAGTAACTGACGGAAAGTCATCGAGTAAAACAGAAGTGATTTCTGGCGTTCCCCAGGGTAGTGATATAGACCTTTACTGTTCTTTATCTATATAAACAATTTGGGAGACAATCTGAACAGCCGTCTTCGGTTGTTTGCAGATGACGCTGTTGTTAATCTACTAATAAAGTCATCAGAAAATAAAAACAAATTGCAAAACGATTTAGAAAATATATATGAATGGTGCGAAAATTGGCGGTTGACCCTAAATAACGAAAAGTGTGAGGTCATTCACATGAGTGTCAAAAGGAATCCGTTAAACTTCGGTTGCACGATAGAACACTCAAATACAAATGCCGTAAATTCAACGACATATCTAGGAATTTCTGAAAGTATTTGTATGGAGTGTAGCCATGTATGGAAGTGAAACATGGACGGTTAATAGTTTGGACAGGAAGAGAATAGAAGCTTTCGAAATGTGGTGCTACAGAAGAATGCTGAAGATTAGATTGGTAGATCACATAACTAATGAGGGAGTATTGAATAGGATTGGGGAGAAGAGAAGTTTGTGGCACAACTTGACCTGAAGAAGGGATCGGTTGGTAGGACATGTTCTGAGGCATCAAGGGATCACTAATTTAGTATTGGAGGGCAGCGCGGAGGGTAAAAATCGTAGGGGGAGACCAAGAGATGAATACACTAAGCAGATTCAGAAGGATGTAGGTTGCAGTAGGTACTGGGAGATGAAGAAGCTCGCACAGGATAGAGTAGCATGGAGAGCTGCATCAAACCAGTCTCGGGACTGAAGACCACAACAACAACAACATCTAGGAATTACAATTACTAACAACTTAAATTGGAAGGATAATATAGAAAATGTTGTGAGGAAAGCTATCCAAAGATTGCGTTTTATTGGCAGGACACTTAGAAAATGCAACATATATACTAAGGAAACAGCCTACACTACGCTTGTCCGTCGTCTTTTAGAATACTGCTGTGCGGTGTGGCAACCTCACCAGATAGGACTGATGGAGTACATCGAAAAAGTTCAAAGAAGGGCACCACGTTTTGTATTATCGCGAAGTATGGGAGAGCGTGTCACAGGATGTAAGCTGGACATCATTAACACAAAGGCGTTTTTCGTTGCGACGGAATCTTCTCACGAAATTCCAATCACCAACTTTCTCCTCCGAATGCGAAAACATTTTGTTGACACCGACCTGCATAGGGAGAAACGATCACCGCGATAAAATAACGAAAATCAGAGCTCGTACGAAAAGATACAGGTGTTCGTCCTTTCCGCGCCCTATAAGAATTTGGAATAATAGAGAATTGTGAAGGTGGTTCGATAACCCTCTGCCAGGCACTTAAATGTGATTTGCAGAGTATCCATGCAGATGTAGATGTAGATCACTGGCTGCCACGAATCCTGTGGCTGGGGGCTGCTCAGCATCCGCTGTGATGATTCTGACGTCAGAAAGTTGGGTCACTCGCATGCTCGACATGAAACAGGAAAACAAAATACATCTAAGATATTTTCGTTTCATATATTGTCGTAACACAAAAATAAAATCATTTTGATACACAAAAACTCACTTTAACATACAGGGTGTTTCAAAAGTGATGGTCAATATCAAAATGGTTCAATTGGCTCTGAGCGCTATGGGACTTAACATCTGAGGTCATCAGTCCCCTAGAACTTAGGACTACTTAAACCTAACTAACCTAAGGACATCACACACATCCATGCCAGAGGCAGGATTCGAACCTGCGACAGTAGCAGTCCCGCGGTTCCGGACTGCAGCGCCTAGAACCGCACGGCCACCGGGGCCGGCGGATGGTCAATATTCAGGGATATGACAGGAATGATTATTCGATACAAATATGTGCACAAAAACGCATACCTTAAGAGCTGTGGGGAATTCTTGATCTTCGATGCTGCGAAACAAATCCGTTCTACTACAAGTTCTTTGTTTTACATATTTCGGGAAGTCGTAGTATGGACCAAAACAAGAAAAAAAGTCCAGTAAACATGTGGTCTAAAATGCATACCTTAAAAGTTATGAGCACTTGTGCTTCAAAGTAGCGAAGATGAACAATTGCTCAATACTCTTAAGGTATGCATTTTAGAACACATGTTTACTGAACATTTGTTTCTTGTTTTGGTCCATGCTACCATGTCCAAATTATGGAAAGCAAAGAGCTTTCAGTAGACGAGATTTGTTTCACAGGATCGAAGATGGAGCATTGCTCACAGCTGTTAATGTATGTCTTTAGAGTCCATGTCTACTTGACTTAATTGTTTCGAGTGATCATTCCTGTCATATCCCTGAACATTGACCATCACTTCTGAAACACCCTGCACATTAAATAACTACCACGGCTCCTCACGTGCAGTCACTTAGGCGGAACATGCAGCAGTGTGCAAGCTCCAGTATCAATATAGCGAGACACTACAAATTCCAACCAGATTGTGGAAGGGATACAGTGACCGCCGTACCAGCTATTGTTTCTCGGCGTTGTTAAAACAGTAAGCATAAATTCAAATCCAACAGGACGGCTATGCCAAAACGTAAAAAAAGAAAAAAAAATTACTCAATAAAGATGCCATCAGACAAAACCTTTCACTAAGAAACCTTTTGATATCCCCTTCTGCTCTGGCTTGGTGCAGCAATAGTAGTTTCGCATTCCAAATAAAAGACAGGCTCCGTTGTAGTATTTATCGATTACTAACGCGTTTCGCGCTCTCAGCACATCACCACGTTAAAAAGGCAGCGAGGCCGCATTATCCAGAATTCAGTGCCAGGGCGGCAATCAGCTTAGCACTATTAAAACCGTTCACTTCAACCGACTTTTTCCATTATTTTAATACTGGCTAAGATGATTGGAACTATGGCATTGAATTTTGGCTAGTGCGACCGCCGCTGTCTCTTAAGTCAGTCTGCTGATGTACCAAGAGCGCGTATCGCGTTATTAATCAATAAATATTGCAACAGAGACTGTCTTTTATTTGAAATACTTTTGACTGGCAAATGTTTTCTTATTCCAGTCTCTGATCATAAACTCAGTTCTTTAGACGATGACCGGTTTCAGTCCCCATCTTCAGATCTTTTTTACATCATGTCCTACAGTGATAAGGCCATAATGGTATCGTCAAGAGGTGATTATATTTATGGCCTTATCACTTTAGGACATGGTGTAAAAAAGATATGAGGATGGTCATTACGGACTGAAACCGGTCGTCGTCTAAAGAACTGATATTGTGATCAGAGACTGGAATAAAAAACATTTGACAGTATTGGATCACTGTTTGTGTACGCGATTATGTCGCAGTTGGTGAAACTTTTGATTGGCATTTATTTAAGATCAGAGAGAAAGTGAGAGAGGGCGTTGAGATGTTATCCGAAATGATTTAAGCGGTCTGAGTGACGGATCCCATTTTCTGCTCAAACTAAAATGTCTGCACCTGTTGATTAAATTATACGTCGTTCTAATCTCAACTACCTCAATTGGATCTACAATTTCTATTGTAGGAATTATTATATTCATTGTAATTATATGAGAAAGAATGATTACAAACCGAGCAATTACATTTAGAGCTAATATAGTTCCTTTCGCTATTCTATCTCAGATTTTCATCGCCTACACCGCAGAGACGGTGCAACAAGTGTCCGCTCGACACGTGACGAAGACCTAGGCAAGTTGTCAAAAACCTGTGCAAAGAGAAATTGACAGTTCAGCTGCAAATCCAAAACCTTGTAAACCGCCCAGTTCTCCTAGGAAGTCTGAAGGATCACAGGTCACAATCTATTTGATAGCGACCAGTCAAAAGTTTATGAATAAAAAATGGAGTAATAGTTGCCGAGAATAATGGTTTCCAGTTCTTTTGCAGCTTAGCTTTGATGACTTTCTGGCAATTAGAAGCACAAGGTAAGTGATCGAAACAGCGCCTCTCTGAGGCAACGGTACTTTACATCTGCATTTATGTCTACATGATTACCCAGCATCTCTCACTTAAGTGTCTGGCAGAGTGTTCATACAGCCACTTTCAAAATATTTCTCGACTGTCCCACTCTCGAACAGCGCGTGGGAAAGACAAATCTTTCTGCACGAGCTCCGATTCCGCTTATTTTATCTGTATGGGAATTTCTCGATATCTAGGTGTGACTCAAATATTGAGTTAGTTGGAGGATAAACTTGGCGATTGTAGTTTCTTGATTACGCCGCAACGAAGAACGCCATTGTTGCAACGATCGCTTCCCAGTTCGTCTATCACATCCCCCTTTTAGTGATAATGGAAAGCGAGCTGTACTTCTCTGAACTTTTCTACGTCCTCTGTCAATAATATATGGTAAGCCTCTCATACTGCACAGCAATAATCCAGGAGACGACAGACAAACGTAGTGTAGGATATCTCTTTAACAGATTTGTTGATCTTCTAAGTGTTCTGCCAATAATACTTGGTCTTTGTTCGCCTTCCTCGCCACATTTTCTGTGTGTTGGTTCCAATTTAAGTTTTTCTTCATTGTAAAACCTTAGTATGCGGTTGCACTTGCGTCGTCTAAATTCATGTTTTTAGCATATAACTGAAATTTAACGGTATATTTTTAGTGTTCATTTGGAGTCCATCATCTTTTTATTCCTTGGGAACAAATGCCAGTTTCCCAACTATGCAGGTGTCTTTTCTAAATAATTTCGTAATTCGATTTGATCGTCTGATGACTTAACTGGACAGTAAACAACAGCATGGTCTGAAGACATTCTTTGAGGCTTGCTCATATTCTCCTATGTCTTTTAGGTAGGTTAAGAACAGTAAAGGGCTATAACACTTACCTTAGGAAACTGATTGCCATTCCTTGTAATTATTCTCTGCAAAATGCAATACATTATTTACAACTACACTACTGGACATTAAAATTGATACACCAAGAAGAAATGCAGATGATAAACAGGTATTCATTGGACAAATATATTGTACTAGAACTGGCATGTTATTACAAAAATGGCTATGAGCACTATGGGACTTAACATCTATGGTCACCAGTCCCCCAGAACTTAGAACTACTTAAACCTAACTAACCTAAGGACAGCACACAACACCCAGTCATCACGAGGCAGAGAAAATCACTGACCACGCCGGGAATCGAACCCGGGAACCCGGGCGTGGGAAGCGAGAACGCTACCGCACGACCACGAGCTGCGGACGTGATATTACATTTTCACACAATTTGGCTGCATAGATCAATACCCAGAACAATCACCTCTGGCCATAATAACGGCCTTGATATGCCTGGGCATTGAGCCAATCAGAGCTTGGACGGCGTGTACAGGTACAGCTGCCCATGCAGCTTCAACACGATACCACAGTTCATCAAGAGTAGTGACTGGTGTATTGTGACGAGCCAGTTGCTCGGCCACCATTGACCAGACGTTTTCAATTGGTGAGAGATCTGGAGGATGAGCTGGCCAGGGCAGCAGAACATTTTCTGTATCCAGAAAGGCCCGTACAGGACCTGCAACATGCGGTCGTACATTATCCTGCTGAAATGTACGGTTTCACAGGGATCGAATGAAAGGTAGAGCCACGGGTCTCAACACATCCGAAATGTAACGTCCAGTGTTCAAAGTGCTGTCAATGCGAACAAGAGGTGACCGAGACGCGTAACCAATGGCACCCCATACCATCACGCCAGGTTATACGCCAGTATTGCGATGACGACTACACGCTTCCAATGTGCGTTCACCGCGATGTCGCCAAACATAGATGCGACCTTCATGATGCTGTAAACAGAACCTGGATTCATCCGAAAAAATGACGTTTTGCCATTCGTGCACCCTGATTCGTCGTTGAGTACACCATCGCAGGCACTCCTGCTGTGATGCAGCGTGAAGGGTAACCGGAGCCGTGGTCTCCGAGCTGATAGTCCATGCTGCTGCAAACGTCGTCGAACTGTTCGTGCAGATGGTTGTTGTCTTGCAAACGTCCCCATCTGTTGACTCAGGGATCGAGACGTGGCTGCACTATCCGTTACAGCCATGCGGATAAGATGCCTGTCATCTCGACTGCTAGCGAAACGAGGCCGTTGGGATCCAGCACTGCGTTCCGTATTACACTCCTGAACCCACCGACTCCATATTCTGCTAACAGTCATTGGATCTCGACCAACGCGAGCAGTAATGTCGCGATATGATAAACCGCAATCGGGATAGGCTTCAATCCGACCTGTATCAATGTCGGGAACGTGATGGTACGTATTTCTCCTAATTAAACGAGGCTTCACAGCAACGTCTGACCAGGGAACGCCGGTCAACCGCTGTTTGTGTGTGAGAAATCGGTTGGAAACTTTCCTCATGTCTGTACGTTGTAGGTGTCGCCACCGGCGCCAACCTTGTGTGAATGCTCCGAAAAGCTAATCATTTGCATATCACAGCATCTTCTTCCTGTCGGTTAAATTTCGTGTCTGTTGCACGTCATCTTCGTGGTGTAGCAATTTTAATGGCCAGTAGTTTAATTTCATAACAGAACTGGAGCGCTGTAGAGTTCTACTGAAACTGACTTACTATAGAGCAGCTATAAGATGATCACCAGTGAACATTACAAACTGTTGCACTCTGTATGTAAAAATGACCTTCTTTCTTGAACATATTGAAAGTCTTTCATTTAGAGCTGTTCGTTTTTACGCAATTTGTGAGTCGCTAAATTATTGCAGAGACACTGTGTACCCGAATTCTCGATTGCTAGGTGTGCGACAGTCTTTGCCTGGTAAAGTGAGGGAGTCTGTAGTGGATACCTTGGAAGTATAGCTGACTGACCAACGAAATGTCCGCGCCGCAGTGTTGAATCGATACGTGTGCTATTGAACGTGAGTCAAACGCACCTCTAATTCCGGATTTTGTTTCCTGCATTTCGACGCTTGTCAAAGGGGATGGATGCTGTGTACTGATTTGAAGATACGTTTCTACTCTAGAGTTTATTGAATTTTCCTTTGTTCTCATTCTCGTGTATCATGGACTTGTATACCACGTAATCCGTCATAGGATGAACAAATTTTTTGTTTGTCACAGTTTATAAAATAACTTATTAATGATCACGAGTTTCACTAGAGCGTCTTCGATTTATTTTCATTTTCCAGTTATTTAGCAAGCATACACGATTACTGAACTGTTCACACATGCTCCCACAATCATATTTGAGATGGTACATTCTGCCTTGTTTATTGTGTACTGTGTATTTAACCGGGGACATAGAAACGACGGAGACACTTCGTCCCCGCTTAGCCCTCAGTGGTTCACAACCTCACAACAGGCTACCCCACGCGCGCCCCACGCCGGACCCAGGGTTATTGTGCGGTGTTGGTTCGCCCCCCCCCCCTTCACCACTACCGGGAACGTCTCATACCAGACGAGCGTAACCCTAAATGTTTTCGTGGGAGAGTAATTATGGTGCACGCGTACTTAGAGACGGTGTTTGGGCAGCAATCGCCGACATAGTGTAACCGAGGCGTAATAAGGGTAACCAGCCCGCATTCGCCGAGGCAGATGGATAACCGCCTTAAAAACCATCCACAGACTGGCCGACACACCCGACCTCGATCCTAATCCGACGGGCGGCTTCGTGACGGAGACCGGCACGCCTTCCCACTCGGGAAGCAGCGCGTTAGATCGCGCGGCTAGCCAGGCGGGCCATTCTGCCTTCACCAGAATTATTAGTCAAAAAGAGAACTGCCATCAGCAGAAATATTTTGAATTCTCTGCACGCTTTTACAACCGTAAGGCAAATCTATGTTGGCGAGGTTTCGAGATTTCATTCTGGTCCAGACTGCATTCACCATGACTTATATTTCATTTCTTTTGATGGAGAGGCGTCAGGCTTCCAAAAATGAAGTTACACGTCCTCGCGAACGGTCTACCCGACGGGAGGCCCTAGCCACACGACATTTCATTTCATTGGACGTGATCTATCTATCAAAGAGGTCACTCATACACTTATGAATTTTGCTAGGTAATTCCATAATGTAATCATGGTCCTGAATTCTTGAAAACATGTGTGGAAGCTACCGTTTCTTTTCTGTTGTGCAGTGAAATATATTTTGCAGACAACCTTGTAGGGAGGGAAACCATAGCTGTCAGTAATCATTTTTGATCTTAATAAACCACTTCAGCAGTATTTAGTCCTTTAATTATAGATCAGTACCCGGTTACATGGCAGACAGGAAGAATTCTTTGAAGAAGTTTTACAAAAATATAATTTTTAGTGTTTTAAGGTTTATTCAGCGGAGACCGCCGCCATCTGTTTCGTTGCAGTAATGTACGCATTTGATGTTCGGCTTTTAAATCACTAAACGTTCAAGTGTTCCTTCGGGTTCGCGTAACTTACGAGCGTTATTGGTGAAAATATATGTCAGCTTTCACTATTATTTTCTACGGATTGATTTTCAAAATGTTTTTGTACTTGTTATGGCAATATTCCTTGTTCTCGTTCACCGCTCGCGTGTCCCCCAAAGGACCACCGACCATTCGCTAGGGCCCTCGCAGCATCAGCGCCTGCGCGTGCGATCTATAGGCAAGCTGTTTACTTTCTTGCCTACTGTAAGACATAGCACGCGGCCCTGTCCCCCGCTCGCGATTGCAGAGAAGCGGTAAGTGTGGCTTTCAGGCTCTACTTTTCCGTCAATAGCTATTTACTTGAAGGGCTTAGTCCAGGTAGAACATCCCTTCATTTTGTTGCTAGCATATGTAGGTTTTTCATGCCAGCCGCAAATTAAGTGTCAATAGTACCTCATTTATTTTCACCTTATCAATGAGTCACTGTGGTGTATTTTGTCTCATTGCTACACTCCGCACGAAACGCAACACCGCTCCTGGTCACGATCGTGTCACCTATCGTCACCTTCGTGAAGCTCCTGTCTCTTTCCTCTCCATCCTGGCCAGGTTCTACTATGTAGTCCTGTCCTCCGGTTACTACCCCGACCTGTGGAAAACCTCACGTATCCTGATGTTCCTTAAACCTGGCAAACCGGCGTCTGCCGTCTCCTCCTACCATCCCATCAGCCTTACCTCGGTCTTCAGTAAGGTCCTGGAATCTATCCTCACCCGCCGCATCCACCAGCATCTCCACCAGCACCGCCTCCTTCCCGTTACCCAGTGTGGCTTTCGGCCATCCTTCTCTTCTGACGATCTTCTCCTTCACCTCACTCATCTCCTTTCCGACCAGCTTAATTCCCGTCGCTCCGCAATCTTCCTCTCCCTGGACCTCGAACGAGCCTATGACCGTGTATGGCATTCCGGTCTCCTCTTCAAGCTCCAAACCTTCGCCCTTCCCATTAACTACGTCCGTCTGATCGGCTCCTTTCTCTCTCACCGTCCTTCCTACGTCACCATCCATAACACCGACTCCTACACCTTTTTCCCCTCCGCCGGTGTGCCCCAAGGCTCCCTCTTCTCCCCCCTTCTGTACCTTTTGTATAGGGCGGACATGCCGCCGGCGTCACCCCCCGTCCACCTCCTCCAGTTTGCCGATGACACCGCCTTCCTTGCCCTTGCCCCCACCCTGCAGCGCTCCCAACACCTTCTCCAATCCCATCTCGACCGGTTCACCGCTTGGTGCAACCAGTGGTTGCTCAAGGTCAATCCCTCCAAAACCCAGGCGATCATTGTAGGCAAAACCACCCCTTCCTTCCGCCTCCTTGATTTCTATCTCACCATCTATGGCCGTCCTATCGCCCTCACTCCCACCCTTAAGTACCTTGGCGTCACCCTCGACCATCACCTCTTCTGGACTCCCCATCTCTGGACAATCCAAGCCAAGGCACACTCCCGACTCCGTCTCCTCAAGCTCCTTTCCGGTCGTACGTGGGGTCTGGACCCCTCCACCATCCTCCATACCTATAAATCCCTCATCTGCCCTATCCTTTGTTACATCCATCCAGCCTGGACCTCCGCCCCTCCTACCTTTTATAAATCCCTCCAAATCCTTGAACGCCATGCTCTCCGCCTCACCTAACGCATCCGTCTCCCCTCCCCCACGCGGATCCTGTATGATCTCATCCCCTTCCCCCACCTCCTCCTTTTCCTTGAAAGGATACGGATCCTGTACACCTCCCGCAAACTCGATCCTCCTCATCCGCTTGTCTCACCCATCCTCTCCCACCCCCGCCTGCTGCCGCACCTGTATTCCCACATCCCACCCGGTCTCCATCTCTCCACCCTCCTTACACTCTCCCAAGGTGGCTTCCACCAGCTCCCCCTCCCTGATGATGTCCTCCTCCCCTCCATCTACTCCTCCTATCAACTTTGATCCTCCCCCCCACTTCCTGTGTCCTTTCCTTGAGGCACCCTCCCTCCCTTCTTTTTCCCACAATCCCTCTTCCTCCGTCCCTCTTCCCCCGAGCTTCCCCTCCCCCTTCCTCCTTTCCTCCTATACCCTCTGCCCATGGCATCTCTGCTCTCCCCTCTCCCTCTCCCAGCCCCCCTCCTCCTTTCTTGGCAGGTCCCCGAACTCGCACATGTCACGTGGACTTTCGCGCGCTGGAGATCATCGCCATTAGTGTCTCGTGTGTGCCGTCGTGTTTAGTGTTCAGTGTTCACCCTCGCCCTTCATCTTTCACTTGTGCCATCGCCATCTTCAGTGTTTGTGTGTCATATCAACAGTTTGCCGTGTGGTTTATCGTCTAGTGTGAACGGCTCCGTGTTTGTCCTTACGTGTCTACTGTTTTATTGCCCACCGTTCTGTAACTTATGTGTATTCTTCCTGTTTTTTATCATTGTGTGTTCTATGGCTGAAGAGCAGCGTAGAATGCTGCTGACAGCCTGCCTGTTGTACAGGTTTTAAAATGACAATAAAGTAAAAAAAAAAGTGTATTTTGTATTCCTCCCTCTTCCTGTGTTTGCTCCTTTGGGCACCCTCCCTCCCTTCTCTCCCTCTTCCCTCCCTCCTCCACTTCTCCCCACTCCTCCCCCGGGCCTCCCCTCCCCTGTCCCTCTCCTCCTCCCCCCATCTCTTCAGCCATTGGCATCCTTGTTCTCCCCTCTCCCCCCCCTCACCCTTCTTCCCCTCTTGGCAGGTCCCCGGACTCGCACGCGCTACGTGGACATTCGCACGCCAGAGATCATCGCCATCAGTGTCTCTTGTGTGCAGTCGTGTTTAGTGTTCAGTGTTCACCGTCACACTCCATCGTTCACTAGTGCCATCGACGTCTTCAGTGTTTGTGCTTCGTGTCAACAGTTTGTAGTGTGGATTGTCATCGAGTGTGAATGGCTTCATGTTTTTTTTATGTTCATGTGCATACTGTTTTTTCCCCACCGTTTTGTTCCAACTCATGTGTCTTCTCTGTTTTATCATTGTACTATCTTTGGCTGAAGAGCGACGTATTGTGCTGCTGCCAGCCTACCTGTTATATGGGTATTAAAATCATAATAAAGAAAAAAAAGTGTATTTTGTTTAGGATTCATCCACCATACTGGATTCGAATCCGGCTGATTTTATGCAGTGGAATACCTCCTTTTAGCAGTGTTTTGTTCTGACAGAGAAAGAATGTTGACTACAAACTTCCGACGGTCGGGAGCTTGTAGCATCTGGAGAAGCTGCTATTGCGTGGTGACACCGAACGCGCAGTTGTCATTCGCCACCGCTAGTCCCTCAGCCATAATACCGTAAACTTTTAACGTTCCGCTTCTGTTTCTGCTAACGTATCTCAATTCTCGTGGCTTGCATTTCTCGTTTCTGAAATTCAGTCCTCGTCATTATTCTCGCTCACTCTAAGTATTGGTTTTACGATTTCATTGTTTTGCTGAACTTTTGACGCATTTTTCATGTGCACTTCCTGGCTTACAGCAGAAAGGCAGCTCGCCAAATCGTAGGTGAATGCGAGAACACTAGCGCAACCGCCCGACAGGGTTATCTCAATAATTTTTTTTTGTGAGTTTACTGTTTTCTTTCACGTTTAACTGCAGTGAAGGCCTTTCACGTACTGTAACTTTCCTCTGTCCCTTTCTGTTAACTGTATTAGCGACTAGACAAGCTTCCACTGAAAGTGGATGAAGACGGTGGTGTGATGTCATGTAATTGTGCGTGTGTTGTGTTGTACAAGTTCAGCAAGATTACAATAAAATTAGTTACTTATTATAAATATGAGGTTTTATTTAATTATAGCTTTTCCCGGCCACTGAACGTTATATTTTTTTTTAAAGAAATCTCAACCTGGGAACGTGTAGCAATGTTATCTGTCAAGCAGTGTAAATGTCACTAACTTCATTCACAAAAAGTAATCATTTTTAAGCAGCAAACAAGCTAAATGTATGATAATTAGTCAGAACTAAACAAGATTAATCAGTTTTAGTAATTTCAGTGCTGTTGTTTAAAAGATTGTTTGGTAGATACAGATCGTTTATCAAATTTAAAGTTACTGTTATTCGAGTGGCAACACATTTCTTTCAGCAAAATGAACAGTTTTGTCACACAAAATATTTGGTAAGGGCTGTTATGAAATTACCAGGCTTCATACATCAGCAGATAATAATTTATACTGTTTGCATTCATAGAAGCTCAATGTATTCAAAATCTAACTGGAATTTATTACCTCAGAGTAGGTCCTCGGCCACCAACACACAATTATTATTGCGTTTAACTCTGTGTAGAAAATCGATTTAATACTGCCGCTGGTATATTTCACTAAAATGGCGGTCAACATAAAACAATCACTTACCGATTCTGCTTCAGGCTGTGTTTTACTCGTAATAAATAATATATATTTAATCTTTTCTCACCTTCACTGTATGCATTAACATTTGAACCATGGACCTTACCGCTGGTGGGGAGGCTAGCTTGCCTCAGTGATACAGATAGCCATACCGTAGGTGCAACCACAATGGAGGGGTATCTGTTGAGAGGCCATACAAACATGTGGTTCCTGAAGAGGGGCAGCAGCCTTTTCAGTAGTTGCAGGGCTAACAGTCTGGATGATTGACTGATCTGGCTTTGAAACACTAACCAAAACGACCTTGCTGTGATGGTGCTGCGAATGGCTGAAAGCAAGGGTAAACTACAGCCGTAATTTTTCCCGACTGCATGCAGCTTTACTGTATGACTAAATGATGGCGTCCTCTTGGGTAAAATATTCTGGAGGTAAAATAGTCCCCCATTTGGATCTCTGGGCAGGGACTACTCAAGAGGACGCCATTATCAGGAGAAAGAAAACTGGCGTTCTACAGTTCGGAGCATGGACTGTCAGATCCCTTAATCGGGCAGGTAGGTTAGGCAACTTAAAAAGGGAAATGGATAGGTTAAAGGTAGATATAGTGGGAATTAGTGAAGTTCGGTGGCAGGAGGAACAAGATTGATCAGGTGAATACAGGGTTATAAATAGAAAATCAAATAGGGATAATGCTGGAGTAGGTCTAATAATGAATAAAAGAATAGGAGTGCAGGTAAGCTACTACAAACAGCATAGTGAAAGCATTATTGTGGCCAAGATAACACGAAGCCAAAACCTACTACAGTAGTATAAGTTTATATGTCAAATAGCTCTGCAGCTGATGAAGAAATTGATGAAATATATGATGAGATAAATGAAATTATTCAGGTAGTGAAGGGAGACGAAAATTTAATAGTCATGGGTGACTGGAAGTCGATAGTAGGAAAAGGGAGAGAAGGAAACATAGTAGCTGAATATGGATTGGGGTTAAGAAATAAAAGAGGAAGCCGCCTGGTAGAATTTTGCACAGAGCACAACTTAATCATAGCTAACACTTGGTTCGAGAATCATGAAAGAAGGTTGTATACATGGAAGAACCCTGGAGATACTAGAAGGTATCAGATCGATTATATAATGGTAAAACAGAGATTTAGGAAACGGGTTGTAAGACGTCATGGTCTCCTGACCTTCGTTGCTTACATATTCTGCCATCACTGTCATATTCTGCACATCAAGATGCTTCACTCAAACCCAAACTCGATAAGATAAAATCAATGTTGTATGGATTCATGTAAACGATATGCAGATAACTAGTAAATCGCAAGTGCACACTGGGGTTGAAATACTGGAGGCTGGTGTACACACACACATTCAATACACGACGGTCACAAAAGCTTTTAGTTCTGGAGAGGCAAACCACACGCCAGGAGGCCGGTCCCTTCAGAGGACGAGTCAACCTATCTACGTTGGCCGGCGACCGCCCGTAGAGCAGACAGCGTTTACCTGAGTGAAACGGAGAATGATATCGTGTTCGGCTTAAAAGCAAATTGCGCTACATTGTGTGGGAGCGTCCATCCTATGCATTCTTTACAAACATAGTCCGCAGTTTCAGAGATTTTCACAGGGAGACAGTTAACGCCAAACGCCGATGCTACACACTTCCGGATTAGTCGCCTTAAACGAAACGTCATTCTCCCGTTTTAGAAGAGCAATGCTGATTGGCAGACGACATTCCTGATGCCTTGAGCTGAAGGAGTAATGGAAGAGGCCGAAAGATATACCCCTTCGCGTCTGGTGTGGAGAGCGGCCATTCCGTTGTCGCTCTTGGAGCGAGAACACGTAACGAGAGCGTGTGAGCGTGTACGTGTACTCAAAGAGCGAGGAACAAGTCTCTCTTCAGTACTTCACTGGGAGAGCACCTCTGTCGAGAGAGAATCGGAGTGCGACTCCATACTGAGTCCTTGCGATTGAGCATTGTTCACTGTGTTGGCCACCACACTTATTGTGTGGTGTGAACGTACAGAGTTATGGTTAAACACCTGCGAGCGAATTTTTTAGTGGCATCACGGTGGACTGGTTATCGGACTGGTGTACCACGCCAATAGTTAGACTAAGGGCGAATAAGAGACCTTGGCTTCATCAAAGCGTAGGGGGAGTTGATTGGCGAAGGTCAATCCAGATAGAACGAGAGTTATCTTATATGTCAGCAGCAAGCGGCGCAGACAGCAGTCATTGCAGCTTACGATACTGTGCGCTACAGCTCTTGTGAGCACCATATTTCCTTCATAACAGTGCACTTCACTGCATTTCACATGCGACAGCCTTGAACGAACCTAGCAACATTCTAACCAATAATTATTCAAGTTGAGAAGACGTGGCTCTCAGCCAATCTGCTAAGTCAATAACAATCTTAAACTTTGTATAGAAATTCCATTAGCAAATCCTATCCTTAAGCGGTAACATCACATTCCGAAAAGAACCCGGAAATAACTTGTTCAGTTCATAACTAAAAGTGCCATTGTGATTTCTCAGAATTTTTGCAAAAAAAAAAAAAAAAAAAAAAAAAATATGTATATATATATAATTTTTGTTAGTTTCATGTTTTTCTTATACTAACTAACACTACTCCAGTACCCAAGTATTCCACTAGTTACGTAAGAAATTTTGTGTCATTTCCTTACAGTGGACAACTCCAGAAGATATTTATAGCTGAAAGTTTTTCAGGCGTTTCTCTTTAGAACATTAGGAGCCTCTGTCTGACTTCTGTAGTGGTGTGGGGATGGAAATTGCATCTTGCAGGAGCCACAGGAAAAGGGGTACATCTCAGATTAATCTGTTGCGCAGAATTTCAGAATAGCACCCACGTCGCTCACAAGGTTTTAAATTGTAAAACATTTTTGGGGGCAGATAGAGACTCTGACCAAAATCTATTGGTTATGAACTGTAGATTAAAACTGAAGGATCTGCAAAAAGGTGGGAATTTAAGGAGATGGGATCTGGATAAACTGACTGAACCAGAGGTTGTACAGAGTTTCAGGAAGAGCATAAGGGAACAATTGACAGGAACGGGGGAAAGAAATACAGTAGAAGAAGAATAGGTAGCTTTGAGGGATGAAGCACTGAAGGCACCAGAGGATCAAGTAGGTAAAAATACGAGGGCTAGTAGAAATTCTTGGGTAACAGAAGAAATATTGAATTTAATTGATGAAAGAAGAAACTATAAAATTGCAGTAAATGAAGCAGGCAAAAAGGAATACAAATGTCTCAAAAACGAGATCGACAGGAAGTGCAAAATGGCTAAGCACGGATGGCTAGAGGACAAATGTAAGGATGTAGAGGCTTGTCTCACTAGGGGTAAGATAGATACTGCCTACAGGAAAAATAAAGAGACCTTTGGAGAAAAGAGAATCACTTGTATGAATATCAAGAGCTCAGATGGAAACCCAGTTCTAAGCAAAGGAGGGAAAGCAGAAAGGTGGAAGGAGTATATAGAGGGTTTATACAAGGGCGATGTACTTGCGGACAATATTATGAAAACGGAAGAGGATGTAGATGAAGATGAAACGGGAGATAAGATACTGCGTGAAGAGTTTGACAAAGCACTGAAAGACGTAAGTCGAAACAAGGCCCCGGGAGTAGACAACATTCCATTAGACCTACTGACAGCCTTGGGAGAGCCAGTCCTGACAAAACTCTACCATCTGGTGAGCAAGATGTATGAGGCACACGAAATACCCTCAGACTTCAAGAAGAATATATAATTCCAATACCAAAGAAAGCAGCTGTTAACAGCTGCAAAATACTAACACGAATTCTTTAGAGACGAAAGGAATAACTGGTAGAAGCCGACCTCGGGGAAGATCAGATTGGACTCCGTAGAAATATTGGAACGCTTGAGGCGATACTGACCTTACGACTTATCTTAGAAGAAAGATTAACGAAAGGCAAACCTAAGTTTCTAGCATTTGTAGACTTAGAGAAAGCTTTTGACAATGTTGAGTGGAATATTCTCTTTCAAATTCTGAAGGTGGCAGGGGTAAAATACAGGAAGCGAAAGGCTATTTACAATTTGTACAGAAACAAGATGGCTGTAATGAGAGTCGAGGGGCATGAAAGGGAAGCAGTGGTTGGCAAGGGAGTGAGACAGGGTTGTAGCCTCTCCTTGATGTTATTCAATCTGTATATTGCGCAAATAGTAAAGAAAACAAAAGAAAAATTCGGAGTAGGTGTTAAAATCCATGGAGAAGAAATAAAAACTTTGAGGTTCGCCGAGGACAATGACAGCAAAGGACTTGCAAGAGCAATTGAACGGAATGGACAGTGTCTTGAAAGGAGGATATAATATGAACATCAACAAAAGCAAAACGAGGATAATGGAATGTTGTCGAATTAGGTCGGGTGATGCTGAGGGAATTGAAATTAGGAAGTGAGACACTTAAAGTAGTAAAGGAGTTTTGCTATTTGGGGAGAAAAATAACTGATGATGGTCGAAGTAGAGCGGATATAAAATGTAGACTGGCAATAGCAAGGAACGCGTTTCTGAAGAAGAGAAAGTTGTTAACATCAGGTATAGATTTAAGTGTCAGGAAGTCGTTTCTGAAAGTATTTGATGTAGCCATGTGTGGAAGTGAAACATGGACGATAAATAGTTTGGACAAGAAGAGAATAGAAGCTTTCGAAATGTGGTGCTACAGAAGAATGCTGAAGATTAGATGGGTGGATCACATAACTAATGAGGAGGTACTGAATAGAATTGAGGAGAGGTGGAGTTTGTGGCACAACTTGATAAGAAGAAGGGACCGGTTGGTAGGACATGTTCTGAGGCATCAAGAGATCACAAATTTAGCATTGGTGGGCAGCGTGGAGGGTAAAAATCGTAGAGGGAGACCAGGAGATGAATACACTAAGCAGATTCAGAAGGATGTAGGTTGCAGTAAGTACTGGGAGATGAAGAAGCTTGTACAAGATAGGGTAGCATGGAGAGCTGCATCAAACCAGTCTCAGGACTGAAGACCACAACAACAATAAAATTAGGAACATGTCCAGTAGCTGCATTCTATGAAGAATAGTCAATGGAAGCTTTGGAAATTCAGTACCCAATTTCCTTAAAGTAATTGAGAAGCCTAGTATCAAACCGCACTTTCTCCAAAATTATCGAAATTAAGGTTATTGCTTGTTTCAATGCGTCATTGTTTTTCAAAAAATATGATGCCCTAAGCGATCGGTGTCTATAGTTGCTCTTTATCCCTATAGAAACCGACGAGAAAATTACCGTTTGGAGACATATAGCACTCTCTCCCTAAAACAAAGTGCAGAATGACTCCAAGATAGTGCCAACCAATGGCAGTGTCCCATTCGACGCCACATTCCTTGATTATATGATGTCATCTGTTTGCCTGATAAGTTATTTTTCATATTAATACTAATAAGTTGCAATTATTAAGTGATTTTGTGATTATATGTAGGGCCTTTCTGTAACAAAACCGACCTTAGTATTAATTCAGAGGATAATAAATAGAGGAAAGTTATTCCACGGCCTGAAATCTGGAAGAAGAATATTCTGAAACCTGAGAACTTAGCGTTTTAATGCTATTACTGAACCTCAACTAAAGCTATTTAAAATGTGCTGCTAACCGACAACAATATATGTAATTGTCAGAGAAAATTATACAAATGCAGAAAATTAATGTGTATCCAAATTACATTAGGCGCACAAAGTTTCTTATTCATAATACCATCCTATATAAAGCTCGTGGAGATTAGTTACGTCTTTATAATTGTGTTAGAAAACTTTCGTATGATTTTTTTTCTCTCTTGTTATAGGTACAAAGCAAAAGTGTGCCTGTTTACCCACAATGTAAACATGAAGACCGTACACGGTACAAATGTAAAACACTAAAAATGCATGATATCAAACGTTTCCATGAAATTTTCTACCAAAGTCTCAAAAAGAAGTTGAAGACCATTTCATTGTAAAACGTACTCGTGTGGCTGAACTAAAACCTTGAGAAGCAGTAAAAGGAACCTATTCAGAAAAGGGTGCAACAGCCAAGTACTTTATTAGAACCGAGACACAAAGTGAAGTTTGAGTGCGCAGAGAGGCATTTCTCTCCGTTCTTGGTACAACTGCCAGGCGGGTTAAAACCGTGTTACAGAAATATTACCACAATGCGAATGTCGGCAAAAAGAGGTGTTGTTTTCGAAGAAAAGATGAATTTGAAGATAAGGAACAAAGTAAGATTCATTTCATCTAGTGTATGGAGTCATACTACAGCAGGGGAAAGAGCAACTGAAAATGCTTAGCTTCGGAACTAAACGTCACAACGTTGTGGAAGATGTATTCAGGGATTGAAGGACACGTAACATTAAAGGAAAGCTATTTCCGAACGGTTTTCAATACCAATCATAACATGGGTTTTTGATATCCTAAATCAAACATGTGCTCATTGTGCCTACAGCTTCGAGGAAAAATCTCTTCAACCAAAAATGTAACAGAACAGGCAGGCTTAACAGCAGGACTACGTGTACATAAAGCTCGTGCTAAAGCATTTTTTGAACTTCTACAAGATGAAGATCCATCAAAACTAGTGGTGTCATTTGACTGCGAAAAACAGAATTGCCCTGACTACCAGATCAAGGTGTCTATTACTCAGGACAGTTTTATATGTTCAACTTCACAACCGTCAGAGGGAACAGGGAAACCATCCTTGGTCCTGAAAATATTACTTCTTACGTGTAAGCAGGAAATTACTTTCTGAAAGATGCTAACATAGTGGCATCATGTGTGTTTTTGATTATCTGGATTCCAATAATATGGCAGAATAGCATCGGACGGGTTTGGAGAACAGAATAAAATTTCTATTATGATTTGTATGTTAATGAAACGCTTTGGAAATGCACCATGTAACACCCAAAGCGTGGAAATTGTCTTTCCGGTTACAGGGCATAGTTACGTTCCAATAGACAAAGTATCTGGATTCATTTAGAAAGAAATCATGGAAACGTGAAGTCTTGAAAACCTGTGAAGAACTGAAAGAGGTAGTATCACGGTACTCATCCTTCAAAAAGTTGGAATAAACACCAATACTTATGATTTTAAATATTCTATGAAAAGCGTTATCAAAAAATGTGCATCATTGCACTTTCAGATTTTAAAGATTTAAGAAAATCCTCTTCAAGAAATCCAAAACCAATGATAATTTGGTATGTGAGAGCCTCATTTCAAAACCAATGAAGGTAAATTCAAGAATCTGTTCACAACTTCCTGCAATTACCATGACATTCAACGCATAAAAATTCCAAAGTCAAATAAAGTGACGCAATGAAAGGAGAAGGATGTGGAGAAGTTGCTAAGAAACAGTATGGAGACGAATGGAGGACCAATGAGTTACTAAAATTTAACAGGTTAAATTCTCTTGATATGCAGTGCTGTCAGCCAAAGGACGATGAAGAAAATGTCATCATATAAATAATTTGTTCAGTTATCGGTTAATGTGTACACTGCTTCGTAAAAACTATATGCCTGGGGTAGTTCAATTATTTACAAACAAAAATCATACCACTTCCGTAACGGTGCGTAGTTTTCAGTAAACTAGGCGTCTATCATGTCTTGGATGCAGTATATTGCTCTACAAGTATGATTTATCCTTGAAATTAAATATTTCATTGACAAATAGTGTTGCTGTTAGTACACGAGTTGCGTTGATACTACACTTTATCCATGACCAAGAGCCCTTAAATTCTAGAGTATATCAAATATATCTATATTTTTTGATTGATAACGTAATCTTTAAGTTCAAACATTAATATGCGTGCATCAGTCCTGTGTAGTGTCTTTGAGTTCAATTGGATTCAGGTTTTTTGTCTCTACGAAATATCATGTATTTGGGTAAAGTGCGATTTGATTCCAGAGTAATTAATTGTAATGATGAAGTTGCTTAATAATGTGGTTGTTACACATTAGCAGAATAACAGGACAGAAGAAAAATGTGGATATATTCTTTATTAGAGTCGCGGGATACCGGATACAAAGAGAAACGATGATATCAGGCAATTGCTGGAAATTTTTGACGTGTATGAGAAACTGAGAAACAGGAGAAGCAAGCTCGATAAATATGTAGCAAGAACGTACACAGTCATCGGGGATACAGCTCTAATACCTACGTCAAAACATGAGGAAATGGAACCTTGATATTTGGAGAAATGATGGTTCGACTAAGACTTTCCGAAATTCAAGTAAAAAATGATGATTGGACAAAGACGTTTTGAAATTCAAGTCAAAAATGAATTGACGAGACAATATATGATAACTTGTTTGAAGACAATGAGCAAAATGTGGTAAGTTTTCATTTGTTTGTCTCCGAGACTTGAAAAAGAGACTGGAATGCGATCTCAAACTCCAAAATGTCTTTCATGTGGTTAAAAATTTCGTCAGTACCTACTTCAATGATTGGCAATTCTGCGTTAGATATAAACACCTTATTAGTTATAAACTCCTGACCTTTTATTAACTACATAAATATCGTTGTCCTCTTAATTATCTGTATTTGAATATATTGTAGTATTCTTTTATAAACTGACACAGCCCATTAACAGAAGAATAAGACAGAACTTAAAGAACTTGTTCCTTTTTCCTTTGCCATGAATGTATGTAGAATTTATTACACTACTCATGTCGTTTAGTTCTCTTTTTTTCCTTTGCGAGTCTGCTGTAGCTACAAGAGCCGGAAATGGAACAGTTTGCAACACAAGGCCTTTTGCGTTATTAATTAACAGATGTGTATCACTTTTTATATCTGAAAAATACTCTTACGGAGAAATAAGGTACAGCGTTAGACAGATAACTTTGTAACTGCGATAACATCTTTCAGAGCCAGCTGCTTCACGAGACAGATTATCAGAAGAAGCTGGAGATCACGGAGCAAGAAAAAAGTGTTACAAAAAGGGTTTTGTACTCAGAATAGAACTCAAGGAGGAATTTTTCGCTTTCTTTTGTAACGACTTTTGCGCTGAATTGAGCCTTATCGGTAGACTACAACTGAATGGTAAATAGGACGTCGAAATTAATTCTTACCTTTGAATCACAAGTAATGGGGCTTGGTTACGACGGGAAACTTGCGTTCGGGAGGCCATCTATACGTAGGCACCATTCCTTTGAAAACGACACGGCAAACGTCTGTCAGTAAAGAAGTGGGAAACTGAAATACTGAGGATTGATGAAGTTCGTTTGAAATTCTCTGAGACTGTACAGACTGCAATAATGAATATTACAAAAGACAGTTCAGTTGAAGAGGAATGAGCACCTCTAAAAAGGGAAATCAAAGACGTTGGCCAGTAAAATATAGGTGCAACAAAGTAACTGCTTAGAAACCTTGGCTAACATAGGAAATACGAGGAGCGTTCAATAAGTAATGCAGTACTTTTATTTCTGAAAGCAGGTTTGTTTTATTCAGGATCCCAATACACCACATTATTTCCCACTAGTTTGACTATAAAATCCTATTTTTCAACATAATCTCCGTTCGACGCGACGTCCTTACGTGTGTGCCTGCATGGTGCCAGTCTCATTGTCGACGTCGGAGCCAGCGTCTTGCTACATCAGTAACATCCGTGTCCGCCCCCGGTAGCTGAGTGGTTAGCGCGATGGAATGTCAATCCTAAGGGCCCGGGTTCGATTCCCGGCTGGGTCAGAGATTTTCTCCGCTCGGGGACTGGGTGTCGTGTTGTTCTAATCATCATCATTTCATCACGATCGACGCGCAAGTCGCCGAAGTGGCGTCAAATCGAAAGACTTGCACCAGGCGAATGGTCTACCCGACAGGAGGCCCTAGTCACACGACAATTTAGTAACATCCGTATCATCCACGTCCTTCTTCCTGCGAAGTGCATCCTTCGCTGAACCAAACAGATGAAAGTAGGAAGCTGCGAGATCCGGGCTGTACGGTGGACGAGGGAGAAAAGTTAGATGGAGTTTGGTGAGCTCCTCTCGGATGCGCAGACTTGTATCAGGCCTTGCGTTGTCATGAAGAAGATCCATTAATCAGCTCAAATGAGGGTGAAATTACAATGAAATCCAGACCTTTAGCTGCTTACAGCCGTTGATAATTATCAACAGGGACAGCTGAAAATGTGTGCCCCGACCTGGACTCGATCCCCGGATCTCGTGCTTACATGGCAGGCCCTCTATTAGACTGAGCCATCGAGGACACAGAGAACAGTGCGACTGTACGGACTTATTTCTGACCCACATTTCCAACTTATTGTCCACACACTACATTTGTAGTGCCCCTGCCCACTGTACTCATTACTCGTGGCAGTCAATCTACCGATTCCCGTAACAGTTCGAGCAATGTGAGTGCATCCGCACTGAAAAAGATCATTGGCCGGTGAAGCTTATCTATATGAAGATTGTATCTGTTCTTTCGGACATGGCACACGGGATATCGGACAGGTGTGAACGACCTTGCTGCAATGGAGACAAACGCCGCCCCTAACGACTCACCATGCTGTTGTTCACTGCCAGGTCTCCGTAGACATTCTGCAAGCACCTATGAATATCTGCAATGCTCTGGTTTTCCGCCAAAAGAAACTCAATGAGAGCTCTCTGCTTGAAACGCACGGCCGTTACAGATGGCATTTTGAAGGCTATTTATAACGGCGCTACCTATCGAAACTTAATTAAACTATAGGGGCTGAAACGAGGATTCTCAACCATGTCCCACAACAAATTCCACATTTTTCAATGGAAATTGACCGAGAAAATAAATGTGTTGCATTACTTACTGAACACCCCCCAGTACTTGAACTGATCGACGAAAGAAGGAAGTTCAAAGATGTTCAGGGAAGCGCAGGGAACGCAAGGTTAAATGACTGCAGGGATAACGTGGAGAAATATAAAAAGAAAGGGTCGTCTGGAGGACTGATCAGCGTACAGAAAAGTCAGAACCTCTTTCGGTGAAATTAAAATGGTTCAAATGGCTCTGAGCACTATGGGACTTAACTTTTGAGGTCATCAGTCCCCTAGAACTTAGAACTACTGAAACCTAGCAAACCTAAGGACGTCACACACATCCATGCCCGAGGCAGGATTCGAACCTGCGACCGTACCGGTTGCGTGGTTCCAGACTGTAGCGCCTAGAACCGCTCGGCCAATGCAGCCGGCCGGTGAAATTAAAAGCAAGGGTGTCATCATTAAGAGTGCAATGGGCATTCCACTTTAGATCAGAGGAGTGAGAGGAGGGGGGGGGGGGGCATCCAGTATTAAGGTCGGAGTTTAACAGAGATTTGGAACACTTAAGAGCAAGTAACGCAGAAAAGATAGATAATATTCCATCGTAAATCTATAAAGTCGTTGGGGACCATCCAAGTCGGTTTGTGGAATCGGTGGGTGTGGACGCATTCTATTTAGAATATCATCAGCGAAACAGTGCTACAGATAGCAAGGACATGAAAGTGTGAAAACTATCGCACAATTAGTTTAACAGGTCGTGCATTCTGTTACTGACAAAAGTAATAAGTAGAAGAATATTAAAGACGTTCTGACGTGCGCTTGACAGTGGAAGCTAGAGTTAAGATCAATCAAGAAATGTTCATAGGATTCGTCGACCTAAAAAAAGTGTCCGACAATGTAAAATGTTGGAATATGTTCAAAAACCTCAGCAGGACAGGTGGAAGCTTAGGAAAAACGGTTAACATACAAGAGGTGCTACAACCAAGAGGGCCGGCCGGTGTGGCCGTGGGGTTCTAGGCGCTTCAGTCGGGAACCGCATGATCGCTACTGTCGTAGGTTCGAATCCTACCTCGGGCATGGATGTGTGTGATGTCCTTAGGTTAGTTAGGTTTAAGTAGTTCTAAGTTCTAGGGGACTGATGACCTCAGATGTTAAGTCCCATAGTGCTCAGAGCTATTTTTGAACAACCAAGAGGAGTAAGATTGAAAGACCAACAACGAAGTGCTAGGATTAAAAGGAGTGTAAGACAGTGATGCATTCTTTCGCCCCTAGTGTTCAATCTATACATCGAAGAAGCAACGACGGAAGTACCGTGGCGGCAAAAAACTCCCAGCTCCCATTGGTGGCGGAAAGGGGGGAGGGGGCGGAATGACAAATACAGAAAGAGGGGAAAGGAGGAAACGGAAAGAGTAAGGGGGCAGCAGGAGGTGGGCAGAGAGAGGGCAGGGGAGCAGATGACAGAGGGAGGGAGAGGGGAGGAGGACAGGTTTAGGAGAGTCGAGAGAGCGGGAAGGAGAAAGAGAACAGTGAGGGAGGGAGAAGGATGTGGACTGAGAGAGGGGGAGGAGGATGGAAAGAAAGAGAGTGGGGAGGAGAAATGGACAGATAGGGAGGAGGAGGAGGAGATGAAAAGAGAGGGGGAAGAAGAGATGGGCAGAGAATTGGGAGAGCAGTATATGGATAGAGAGGGTAGGAGGAGGAGATAGAAATGGGAGGAGGGGACGGACAGAGAGGGTAGGAGATGGGCACAGAGAGGGGGGACGATGAAATGGGGAGACAGAGGGGTGAAGGAGGAGATGTGTGCAATATATCTGACTTACCGTACACGAGCGAAGCAACAGGTAAACGGCAAGATTTGAAGTAAAATAACGTGAAGTCGCTGAGCTGAGAATTTCAGGATAATGTAAAACTTTATAACTAGAACCATAGTTGAACTCAGACACTATTGAAGCACATTTATTACAAAATAATGAATCTGTAGATCCTTTAAAACAGAAATACATCCGAAAAAGGAATTGTTCGTAATTTTTAATGAGTAGATATGTCTGACGGTCAGAAATTTTTAAAGTCACCTCACTGAGCGCATTGAACGTTGTCGTCTAAAGCTGGCTGCCACTAGATGGTGGTGACAGTGTATTATGCCCGAGAGATTCAAATAGAGCTGTTACATGCCTTGTGATGTGTGTATAATTAATTTGTAGATTGCAACGGTTTGTGTGTTTTCACTGGACATACGTTTGTTGGAAATATGCACTAACGTTGTCCGTTAACGCTTACACTTAGAAAATAGAATATTTTCATCCCATGAAACTGTTATTCTGGTCTCTTTCTGACTTTTGGGCATGGACAAACACATTAAGATCCGAAATAATACACGGAAGACGCCATTTAATTTGTTCACATGTCAAACCGGGGCGCTAAGTCCAACAGAAACATTAACGTCGCTTTCTGTTGACCCTCTTCCACAGTGCTTACTTTACGACCGTCGGTTATCGATATAACGGCGCTCTCTGCCTCCCATCGCAGCTTAATGTGCACATTTCAAAATGGTTCAAATGGCTCTGAGCACTATGGGACTTAACTGCTAAGGTCATCAGTCCCATAACTACTTAAACCTAACTAACCTAAGGACATCACACACATCCATGCATGAGGCAGGATTCGAACCTGCGACCGTAGCTGTCACGCGGTTCCAGACTGTAGTGCCTAGAACTGCTCGGTCACACCGGCCGGCTGCATATTACATTCATTGTGAATATTGTAAAGATTTACGTGACAACACCATATAGGTACACCACAGAATGAATATGTCACTAATAAGAAATATGTAGCTTGGTATTTAGAAATCGGTTACTACAAAACAATGCATTAAATTACAAATACATAAGACGTTTCACAGTTCGTATTACAGGCTCTAGAGGTTGTGGAGATAACTTGCTGGATAAAATTTAATAACAAACCACGCACAGAACTGCACTGCTTGGATGTAGAATAAATCTGAAGATCTGATAACTTTAAAATCTCCGACTTCACCGTGGGCACACAAACTAATGAGAGGGTCCCTTCTTCAGTCCGTGTTGTAGTTATGACGTCCGTCCGACTACAATAACGACTGCAGGAAACTGGTACGTTCTGTAACGTCAGTATTAACGTTAATTAAATATTTATTTACGTCCAGAGACACATGTTTTGAGAGAGAGGACAGGTAGAAAGTTTTTATACACAACTGCCGGGAATTATGTTCATCGGAAGTTTTATTACGCGATGTTCAGGTAGTTCTGTCTTCTTCTTGTTCTTCTTCTTCTGCAAGTTTCTCGCGTAGGCAGCATTACGCTGTGCGGCTCAATTTTGCTTTAGAGATTAGACCAAGAGCGCAGCCACTGATGTGTTAATTTTTTTGAACAAAGTTTGTTGAATGATACTGAGAAATTTAAGGTAAAAATCACTTTTCTTCTCTTATTCATTTGTTGTTAGTCAGTATCTGAATGCTCCACCCATACTTGTCTCCTTAACTGCAAAAGATGCAAATTCTACGCCGGCCGCGGTGACCGAGCGGTTCTAAGCGCTTCAGTCCGGAACCGCGCGACTGTTACGGTCGCAGGTTCGAATCCTGCCTCGGGCATGGATGTGTGTGATGTCATTAGGTTAGTTAGGTTTAAGTAGTTCTAAGTTCTAGGGGACTGATGACCTCAGATGTTAAGTCCCATAGTGCTCAGAGCGATTTGAACCATTTTTTGCAAATTCTACGAATTCTAATTACGTGTCAGTCCGCGTGTAACACCGCTGTGGAACGTAATTATATAAAATGGTGACTTTGTCAAATATTTGTCTCCACGCACTCCCAAATACTTCTGTCAGAGCCATCATAGCAACGAGTACTCGAAATATCGCCCATGCCACGGCTTCATGCAGTGAATTGTCATGTGGCTAGGGCCTCCCGTGGGGTAGACCGGTCGCCAGGTGCAAGACTTTCTGTGCTGACGCCACTTCGGCGACTTGCGCGTCGATGATGATGAGGACAACACAACACCCACTCCCTGAGCCTTTGTAACGCACTTCGTCGCGCTGACACGGGTTGCTGCAGAGTGGATGGGTCAGAGATCATTGTTTCTGCTGTGTGCGTACACTGGAGTGGGATACTTCAAAGTGATCCGATCCGATATTCAAAATTGGTTCGTACTCAAATGATACATTTCCGATCACAGATTCCTTACCAAAGCTTCATCTACTAAGTCCGCTACTACAGCCCCTAAAAGCCTGTAGAGGGAAATGTGAAAGACATATGCAAGGTGCTCTAATAATTCCCCATACAAAGTTCTAGGACTTGCAGAGGACTCAGTAGTCAACATTCTGAACTGGAACTCATGTCTGGAAAAGGTTGCCGTTTCAAAACATGTTTGCTATGTAGGTATGCAACAGGTAGTGGTGGTGTGGTGGAGCGTTATTACGTCGGATCGGCTGATGTCGTTCGACGTCTGTCCTACCTCTCTGACCTGTTTCGAGCCTCGTTCACGTGTGTGTGAGTATTAGAGCAATGTGGCTGAGTACACGTTCCCAGAATTCATCTACACGGTCCTTCTGTATGCCGTAGTTGACGGTGACTGAAGAGCTCCTCGTCCCCTTTACCGAGATCTTTATCCGCAACGTCGGACACCATCGCGTACCCTTTTCGCACAATTACGCAGCGGCTTCGAGAAATGGGTACCTTCACGATCAGCAGGCGTGACTGTGGTGCTCCAAGGAGACGCTGCACACCCGAATTAGAAGAGTGCGTACTGCATCGAACTGAAGAGAACCCGTGAGTTCTGTACGCAGTTTCGGCACGAGTCCTCAGTATTTCCACGGCGCACACAGACTGTCCGACTGTTGAAAACCAATCTTTTCAGGAACGGGTAGACGTATCAAATTGAAATTTGAGTCACACACAAATGTATACAGAACATTGGCGGTTTAGTAAATGTAAGCTTGAACATCCATGTAACCATAAAATACGACCATTTACGTCACATATTTTGATACAGTACTGGCCATTAAAATTGCTACACCACGAAGATGACGTGCTACAGACGCGAAATTTAACCGACAGGAAGAAGATGCTGTGATACGTAAATGATTAGCTTTTCAGAGCATTCACACAGGGTTGGCGCCAGTGGCGACACCTACGTGCTGACATGAGGAACATTTCCAACCGATTTCTCATACACAAACAGCAGTTGACCGGCGTTGCCTGGTAAAACGTTGTTGTAATGCCTCGTGTAAGGAGGAGAAAAGCGTACCATCACGTTTCCGGCTTTGATAAAGCTCGGATTGTAGCCTATCGCGATTGCCGTTTATCGAATCGTGACACTGCTGCTCGCATTGGTCGAGATCCAATGACTGTTGGCAGAATATGGAATCGGTGGGTTAAGAAAAAAGTGGTTCAAATGACTCTGAGCACTATGGGACTCAACTGCTGTGCTCATAAGTCCTCTAAAACTTAGAAATACTTAAACCTAACTAACCTAAGGACATCACACACACCCATGCCCGAGGCAGGATTCGAACCTGCGACCGTAGCGGTCGTGCGGTTCCAGACTGTAGCGCCTTTAAGTGGGTTCAGAAGGGTAATACGGAACGCCGTGCTGGATCCCAACGGCCTCGTATCACTAGCAGTCGAGATGACAGGCATCTTATCCGCATGACTGTAACGGATCGTGCAGCAACGTCCCGATCGCTGAGTCAACAGACGGGGACGTCTGCAAAACTGCAACCATCTGTACGAACAGTTCGACGACGTTTGCAGCAGGATGGACTATCAGCTCGGAGGCTATGGTTGTGGTTACCCTTGACGCTGTATCACAGACAGGAGCACCTGCGGTGGTGTACTCAACGACGAACCTGGGTGCACGAATGGCGAAACGTCATTTTTTCGGATGAATCCAGGTTCTGTTTACAGTAACATGATGGTCCCATCCGTGTCTGGCGACATATCGGTGAACGCACATTGGAAGCGTGTACTCGTCATCGCCATACTGGCGTTTCACCCGGCGTGATGGTATGGGGTGTCATTGGTTAAACGACTCGGTCACCTCTTGTTCGCATTGACGGCACTTTGAACAGTGGATGTTAGATGTGTTACGAGCCGTGGCTCTACCCTTCATTCGATCCCTGCGAAACCCTACATTTCAGCTGGATAATGCACGACTGCATGTTGCAGGTCCTGTACGGGCCTTTCTGGATAGAGAAAATGTTCGACTGCTGCCCTGGCCGGCACATTCTCCAGATCTCTCACCAACTGATAACTTCTGGTCAATGGTGGCCGATCAACTGGCTCGTCACAATACGCCAGTCACTACTCTTGAGGAACTGTGTTATCGTGTTGAAGCTGCATGGGCAGCTGTACCTGTACACGCCGTCCAAGCTCTGTATGACTCAATGTCCAGGCGTATCAAGGCCGTTATTACGGCCAGAGGTGGTTGTTCTGGGTACTGATTTCTCAGGGTCTATGCACCCAGACTGCGTGAAAATGTAATCACAAGTCAGTTCTAGTATAATATGTCTTCATTAATGGCATAAAATATAGAGTACCATCAAATAACTAACGTGAAATTGTAAGAAACGATAAAAGTATAAAAAAATAATAATAAATGCTCGAACTGTCCACGGGTGTACTGCCGGTCCATAGTGTCCAACGGGCACAATATTTCGGCGACCAGTCATGTCACCATCGACAGGTGCGCTGACGAACTGAGCTGCTGTGGGCGGGCGGCCGTCCTAAATCACCTTTCCTCGTGAGGCGTTCTCTCCAGCACTGAGTCTAATTAAAAAGAGTCTCAGCAAAGAAAACGATCGAGCGACCATGGTGGACACCGTCGCCAGCGCAGACGCCGACGCCAGCCTCTCAGCGACCGCTGACGCGCGGGGGAAGGGGATTTAGGACGGCCGCCCGTCCTCAGGAGCTCAGTTCTTCAGCGCACCTGACGATGGCGACATGTCTGAACGCTGAAATATTGTGCCCGTTGGACACTATGGACCGGCAATACACCCGTGGACTGTTCGAGCACGAAATACGCCGGGAGAAGTTGAAGAATCACAAGATAATAAATAGTCGTACTCGGAAAATTACTATGGTAACTACCCAACAAACGTCGTGAATGAAAGGCGTCAGTGCCACATACGAGGGCAGTTCAATAAGTAATGCAACATATTTTTTTTCTGAAACAGGGGTTGTTTTATTCAGCATTGAAATACGCCAGGTTATTCCCCAATCTTTTAGCTACACAACACTATTTTTCAACGTAATCTCCATTCAATGCTACGGCCTTACGCCACCTTGGAATGAGGGCCTGTATGCCTGCACGGTACCATTCCACTGGTCGATGTCGGAGCCAACGTCGTACTGCATCAATAACTTCTTCATCATCCGCGTACTGCCTCCCACGGATTGCATTCTACATTGGGCCAAACATATGGAAATCCGACGGCGCGAGATCGGGGCTGTAGGGTGCATGAGGAAGAACAGTCCACTGAAGTTTTGTGAGCTCCTCTCGGGTGCGAAGACTTGTGTGTGGTCTTGCGTTGTCATGAAGAAGGAGAAGTTCGTCCAGATTTTTGTGCCTACGAACACGCTGAAGTCGTTTCTTCAATTTCTGAAGAGTAGCACAATACACTTCAGAGTTGATCGTTTGACCATGGGGAAGGACATCGAACAGAATAACCCCTTCAGCGTCCCAGAAGACTGTAACCATGACTTTACCGGCTGAGGGTATGGCTTTAAACTTTTTCTTGGTAGGGGAGTGGGTGTGGCGCCACTCCATTGATTGTCGTTTTGTTTCAGGTTCGAAGTGATGAACCCATGTTTCATCGCCTGTAACAATCTTTGACAAGAAATTGTCACCCTCAGCCACATGACGAGCAAGAAATTCCGCACAGATGGTTCTCCTTTGCTCTTTATGGTGTTCGGTTAGACAACGAGGGACCCAGCCGGAACAAACCTTTGAATATCCCAACTGGTGAACAATTGTGACAGCACTACCAACAGAGATGTCAAGTTGAGCACTGAGTTGTTTGATGGTGATCCGTCGATCATCTCGAACGAGTGTGTTCGCACGCTCCGCCATTGCAGGAGTCACAGCTGTGCACGGCCGGCCCGCACGCGGGAGATCAGACAGTCTTGCTTGACCTTGCGGCGATAATGACACACGCTTTGCCCAACGGCTCACCGTGCTTTTGTCCACTGCCAGATCACCGTAGACATTCTGCAAGCGCCTATGAATATCTGAGATGCCCTAGTTTTCCGCCAAAAGAAACTCGATCACTGCTCCTTGTTTGCAACGCACATCCGTTACAGACACCATTTTAACAGCTCCGTACAGCGCTGCCACCTGTCGGAATTCAATGAAACTATACGAGACAAAGCGGGAATGTTTGAAAATATTCCACAAGAAATTTCCGGTTTTTTCAACCAAAATTGGCCGAGAAAAAAATGTGTTGCATTACTTATTGAACTGCCCTCGTAATATGAATAGTTCAATAAAATAGGCATTAGTGTCATTAACCATCAGAGATGTGTCAAAGCAACAAATGTGGCCCAATTACCAAGTGGTTCTTCGTGTGAAGAAGCTGCGTAACTTCAACCTTTCGCCTTGGCTGCCAAAATTTTGGCAGTGCATTTCTTTCTGTGTATTCTTCCAATGAGGAAATTTTCTGTATAGGTGTCGACATTTCGGATTAGACAATCCCTTGTTAGCAGAAAATAGAAGACTGGTGAGCGGCGTGCTCACGAAACGAGCCGGAGCTGATGTTGCGTAGTGCATATGTCTATGTAGTTACGAAGTTGGCCGCAACGCAGCAGCACCACTGGCTCTTGGCAGTAAGTGCAGTACGCCTGTCCCAGTCTGAGTCGCGCGGTCTCCAAATTACGACCAGTATCGCCAGCTATCTGGGGGCTGGTGGATACTGCGGCAGAGTGACTCTCTGCTGTAGAACGGCAGCGCCGGCTGCGTGTAGGTGCGAATTAGCTCGGCAGCGCGCGCTACCGCCCAGCTAGGATTGGCTCCGCAGCGAGCGGATAATAACAGTCCGCCGTGGCGGCAATCTCGCAGATCACCAGCTCGCAGCAGCCGGCTCCCGAAGAGTCCAGCGGCGCCGAGGAAAGGAACAATAAGGCAGCCGCTGTCTCCCACTCCCCTGGTATCCTGTAATAACTGTTGTCCTGTTCCAAACAATAACAACAACCATCAATACGAGGAAACATTATCGCTGGAGACACTCGCACTGTGGTTTCTCCTTCAGATCTTCCGACGTATACATTACACTTAAATCTACGTACGAGTAGTAGACCTAAAGTTTTAATTATCACCTCGTAAACATAACGTTACGTGATCACGTAGGCTTTCCCGGCGTAATAAGTCTTGAAAGTCTCTTCGGGTTTGCTACCGGCTCCTAAAATCAACTTCACTCGATATTTCGGCGATCCAACTGTCGCTATCTTCAGGAAAAAGCTGCTTCTGCTGATGAGTCCCGCTGTGAACTGACGCCAGGTTGCAAATTGACGTCTTATATAGGCCACGGTGTGTACAAAATTCCGTGTCAATGTGGGAAAGCTTACATTGGCCGTTCGATTCGCACAGTGAATGACAGGTGTGTGGAACATCGCCGTCATACGAGGCTACAACAGCCGAAAAATTGGCAGTAGCAGAACACTGCCAAAATGAGAGACACAGTATGAAATTTGATGAAACTGTGGTAGTTGCCAAAATTTCCGGTTTTTGGAGCAGTGAAATTAGGTTGGCTGATAATTTAATCAACAGAGACAATAGGTTTCCTCTTGGCAAGACGTGGAATCCTGGATTATCTCGCATCAAAACTGAACGTTCTTCGGTGCGGCCTTGATTGCGATATATCGCTGCCAGCAGTGTTTCACTAAGGGCGGCGCCACCTCCCTGTCTTGGAAGGCCGTGTACTAAACGGTGGCCTATATAGGATGTCGATTTGCAACCTGGCGTCAGCTCTCAGCGGGACTCATCAGCAGAAGCAGCTTTTTCCTGAAGATGGCGAGCAATTGGATCGCCGAAATATCGAGTCAAGTTGATTTTAGGATCCGGCAGCGCACCCGAAGAGATTTTCATAACGTTACGTAATTATTTCTTGTTTGCTGGTGGGTAATGGCATGGATGCAACAAGTCGTTGGAAGTCCCCGGCACCAATATTGAACCGTGCCGCCTCTGTAACCGTCCACAACTGTGAAAGTGTTGCCGGTGCAGGGTTTTGTGTACCAACTGACCATAAACATTCGATGTGATTCATTTCGGGCGATCTGGATGGCCAGATCATTCGCTCGAATTGTCCTGATTGTTCTTCAAACCAGTCGCGACCTTTCTAGCATAAAGTCCACGGATGGATTCAAATGGTCTCCAAGTAACCGAACACAACCATTTCCAGTAAATGACAGGTTAAGTTGGACCAGAGGACGCCGTCCATTCCATGTAAACACAGCCCACACCATTATGGAACCACCACCATATTGCACAGTGTCTTGTTGGCAACTTGGATCCATAGCTTCGTGAGGTCTGCGCCCACTGGCGCCCTGTCATCAGCTCTTACCAACCGAAATTGAGGTTCATCTTGTAACATCCCCCTCACTTATCGACCTTAATGACAGTAAAAATCAAACCACGTGTACCTAATGGAAATTTTGGAAAAGAAATCGTGTCCGAAGTTAATCTGTCGGTAAAGAAGGAGCAAAGGATTACATCTAAACGAAAGGAAGAATGCAAATAAAACTGGTGGACATTAATTTTGAAAAGGGGCAAAGTCAATAAAGAAAGTAAATGTGCGATCGTTACGTTAACAAATAACTGGCGTTAATTAGATATTTGAGATTTGGGGAAAATTACGGTCGCCAGTCCTATGGACAACTACTATAATAACTGAAAAAGAAAGGTTATTGCACATATAATTAGCACTAAAAGTGTGGCAACTGAAGGTTGACACATGTTGTGTGAAAACTGAATGTTTGTCAGAAGTAATAAATTTCGCTACACTGTAACTTAATTTAGCGAAAGAATTACTGAAACCGGAAAATTGAAAGTTAATTTAGTGACTGAAATTAATAGTGAACTTTGTTTCTGAAGCACTACGAAATTCAATAAAATAAGGTTAGTCTTGGGCTACCTCAACAATCATTTCAAAAGCTACTTGAATCTACGCAATTTAGAAATAAGAGATTTAACTTTGAACTTGAATTAAATGATTCTGAATAATTAACAACAGTAAAATTTAGTACGTACCAAGCTGAGCTGCAGTCACAGCTAAGCTAAAATATGGTAACAAAACTCGCACTCTTAATTTGTGCTTGGGTAATCTAAATATTGTAGCCAGCTAAGAGTACCTTAACTGAACTTTGAAATTAAAGCAGTGAAATCGAATGATATTATTTTAATGCTGGCGTTTGAATTTCAACGACACTCGGGTTCATTTCAGAAAAGGAAGGGACCCTGCCTGTTAATGTAATTGGAACAACGAGCAACAAAGGTTTATGCTAAGTTGCTGTATCTTAGTGATGCTAATGGAATAGTTTGAAACAAAACCTCAAACCACACACACAATAGTTTGAAAAGCTGAGGACTGCCATACAGTTCTAAAACTCTACGTGCTTTCACTCTTCCTTGTTGGTTGATTGAAGATTTGAAGTCGTCGATCGAGGAGGTGCCTCTTACGGCATTTCTACATTTCCTTTTCCACACTTGCCTGAATCTGTGTAACCACAGGGCACAGTCTCATAGACCTCTCTCAGCTCAGTATTCTACTTAATTTTGTCTATCACTGTTAGAGTTTAGAAACTGATTACTGCATACTTCGATTCAGATCATACAAATTCCAAAGACAGCAAATAAACAATTTTTTTTTTTCAGCCTTCAGTTGCAAGGTAATTTTAATCGTTTACCTAGGTTTCGATTCCAGTAATGGAATCTTCTTCAGAACCTATAAATTAAACCACATACGGACATATATTACTCACTAAAATGCATTATCTGTCTAATGATTGAATATTAAAGAAATTGTGATACTTACAAAAAATTAAATTATTTTGTGAGCCAAACACTGGCCATGTCACAGAGTAAAAATTAAAACATTAAAGACGCATAATCATAAAATTATGTCAGTCAAAATTAAAACCATTAAGGCGAATGTAGACGGAGCTACGCCGGCCAAAAATCAGAACGACACGTAAGGGGCTCGAAAACTAGGCGTTGTGAGCAGTTACGCGACGAGGCTCGGCCGCGGCCAAGCGCATGCGCAAGCGCAAGCGCAGGGGCGAGAGACAAACTGTCTCAAAATTACTGAGAGCAAATATACATATAAACAAAATGTGACTAAAGCCGTCCTACAATTGGACAAACCTATCTATTGGTATAGCAACATTAAACAATTTACCTGAGAACAAACTACAAAGCCAAGGTATAACTTTTTTTTTCCAATATTGTAGTAAGAGGGCGTATCCCCGCTACAGTAACTAAAAATTAGTGTCAAAACCATGCGTGCTAAGCCTAAAATGTCTTTAACATAAAAACGCCTTAGCAACTATGTGTCATTACCAGACATATAACGAAATACAAAGACACATATGTACAATCGCATATATAATACAGGGACAAAACAGATAGGGAAACAGCTTCGGCCATTCGAGGCGGACTGTTGGTTAACTCCACTGGAGTAAAGGTTGAAATCCTTCGAAATAACTTCTATTTTTTAATTGCAGCTGATCATTAAGTAAGTTGTCTCTATCAATACTAAGATGTTTAAAAATTTGCAATTCTTCGAGGGTGTCTAGCCTACATCCCTTTACTTCATTATGCAACAGCTCTGCGTCTTTTAGAGGCTTGGGAGCATGCGCCTTTTGGACCAGATGTTCAGCAACTGAAGGCTGAAAAAAAAAAAATTGTTTATTTGCTGTACATTTCGCAGTTGCTGACAAGCTGCAATATGTTAAAGATTTGTAAATTCCAAAGACATTTGCTCTGGTCAAGTCTTCTTATGATGAGACTCATACACGGGCTATTCATATAGCCCTAAGGAGTTCCATACCAAGATGGTTGGTTGGTTGGTTTGAGTCGGCCGTGCCACCTTAATGGAAATATCCCGGCATTTTCCTGAAGCGATTTAGGGAAATCTAGGAAAACCTACATCAAGCTGCTCAGGCGAGGTTTGGAACCGTCGTCCTCCCGAATGCGAATCCAGTGTGCAAACCACCGCGGCATCTTGCTTGGTCATACCAAGACGAAAGAATCATCGTCTTTCGGGAACGCACCTCAAACCTACGTTTTGTTTGCGAAAGTTTAACCCTTTGTTGCTAAAATCCTTCGAGCCAGACAAGTTTATGAGGGGGCTATACCTAAAAAATTCCGCTGGTCGGACTCGCTCCCTAAGGGTTCTGTACAAAAACTTTATCATGTGCATACAGACAGTTCATCCACTCCGGGTATCCAGCATCTTGGCCGTTTTTGTTTGTTATCGGCAGCGATGCTGGCTAGATATCGGTCCGGAGGATTCCAAAATTTTCCAGAATGTTTTAATTTCAGTAACATAAAACAATCATTCATTGTCGGCCGTAGCTGTTGCAGAAGCTGAATGTTGGCGCGCCTTCTTCTCGACACGGTCACCAGGCGAAACGGGCTCTTGATGTGTGCCTGCTAATGTTTCCCGTCCGCGACACCGTGCCAGAAACTATCATAGCAAGTCGAGCACAATTACATGCTGCCAAACCCCGGAAGCGCGGCAACTCACTGGAGCGTCACTCAACACACCTGCTCCACCGCCCTACTCCAGCCAGACTCGCTCTGCCCGCGCTCCACGCGGCAGAGTTAACACTGGAAATGAAATGAGCGTTTGGCGTCATTGGCCGGGAGGCCCCTCGCGGGGCAGGTCCGGCCGCCATATCGCAGGTCTTATTACATTCGGCGCCACATTGGGCGACCTGCACGCCGGATGGGGATGAAATGATGATGAACACAACACAACACCCAGTCCCTGAGCGGAGAAAATCTCCGACCCAGCCGGGAATCGAACCCGGGCCCAGAGGACGGCAATCCGTCACGCTGACCACTCAGCTACTGGGGCGGACAGAGTTAACACTACCAAAGATCCTAAACACTTTGGTTCTCCACACGACCTATCGATGTAATCGTTCGATAGCATAGGTTTCCCTAGGCAAGACCCAGCGTAAAAATACAAATAGTATTTACAAAACAAAATTTACAAAACAAACCAATTATACACTCCTGGAAATTGAAATAAGAACACCGTGAATTCATTGTCCCAGGAAGGGGAAACTTTATTGACACATTCCTGGGGTCAGATACATCACATGATCACACTGACAGAACCACAGGCACATAGACACAGGCAACAGAGCATGCACAATGTCGGCACTAGTACAGTGTATATCCACCTTTCGCAGCAATGCAGGCTGCTATTCTCCCATGGAGACGATCGTAGAGAAGCTGGATGTAGTCCTGTGGAACGGCTTGCCATGCCATTTCCACCTGGCGCCTCAGTTGGACCAGCGTTCGTGCTCGACGTGCAGACCGCGTGAGACGACGCTTCATCCAGTCCCAAACATGCTCAATGGGGGACAGATCCGGAGATCTTGCTGGCCAGGGTAGTTGACTTACACCTTCTAGAGCACGTTGGGTGGCACGGGATACATGCGGACGTGCATTGTCCTGTTGGAACAGCAAGTTCCCTTGCCGGTCTAGGAATGGTAGAACGATGGGTTCAATGACGGTTTGGATGTACTGTGCACTATTCAGTGTCCCCTAGACGATCACCAGTGGTGTACGGCCAGTGTAGGAGATCGCTCCCCACACCATGATGCCGGGTGTTGGCCCTGTGTGCCTCGGTCGTATGCAGTCCTGATTGTGGCGCTCACCTGCACGGCGCCAAACACGCATACGACCATCATTGGCACCAAGGCAGAAGCGACTCTCATCGCTGGATACGACACGTCTCCATTCGTCCCTCCATTCACGCCTGTCGCGACACCACTGGAGGCGGGCTGCACGATGTTTTGGCGTGAGCGGAAGACGGCCTAACGGTGTGCGGGACCGTAGCCCAGCTTCATGGAGACGGTTGCGAATGGTCCTCGCCGATACCCCAGGAGCAACAGTGTCCCTAATTTGCTGGGAAGTGGCGGTGCGGTCCCCTACGGCACTGCGTAGGATCCTACGGTCTTGGTGTGCATCCGTGCGTTGCTGCGGTCCGATCCCAGGTCGACGGGCACGTGCACCTTCCGCCGACCACTGGCGACAACATCGATGTACTGTGGAGACCTCACGCCCCACGTGTTGAGCAATTCGGCGGTACGTCCACCCGGCCTCCCGCATGCCCACTATACGCCCTCGCTCAAAGTCCGTCAACTGCACATACGGTTCACGTCCACGCTGTCGCGGCATGCTACCAGTGTTAAAGACTGCGATGGAGCTCCGTATGCCACGGCAAACTGGCTGACACTGACGGCGGCGGTGCACAAATGCTGCGCAGCTAGCGCCATTCGACGGCCAACACCGCGGTTCCTGGTGTGTCCGCTGTGCCGTGCGTGTGATCATTGCTTGTACAGCCCTCTCGCAGTGTCTGGAGCAAGTATGGTGGGTCTGACACACCGGTGTCAATATGTTCTTTTTTCCATTTCCAGGAGTGTACATCGACGCAAATGAATAAATATATATACACAAATAGTACAATATATAAAGACACAGAAATGTCATATCTTCAGGTAGCAATATAAGGAAAAAATATTATAGTACAATAGATGGAAATAGGAGGATATGCATTTCCAGCGTTACAATCTGACGAGGACATAGTTTTCCAGTAGTCTATGGTCCAACCGATATGGCGAAGATACGCATTGCAGGCGATGTGGTGCTGTTAGCAATGGCACTCGCGTCGGTCGCCTGCTGCCGTAGCCCATTAACACCACAATTCGCCGCACTGCCGTAACGGATATGTGAGGCTTATGGCCTATATTGATATCTGCGGCCATTTCACGCAGTGTTACTGCCCTGTTAGCACTGACAAACCTACTCAAACGTCACTGCTCTCGGTTGCTAAATGAATGCCGTTGGTCAATGCTACCTCCGTGGTGGAGGCCTGAAATTTGGTAATCTCGGCCCACTCTTTACCCTGTGGATCTCGGAATATTAAATTCCCAGATGATTTCTGAAATGAACATTCCGTGCGTCTAGCTCCAGCAACCACGACGAGTTCAAGTCTGTTAATTTCAGTTGTGCGGTCATAATAACGTCGGACACTTTTTCAGAAGACTCATCCAAGTACAAATGGTTCAAATGGCTCTGAGCACTATGAGACTTAACTTCTGAGGTCATAAGTCCCCTAGAACTTAGAACTACTTAAACCTAACTAAACTAAGGACATCACACACATCCATGCCCGAGGCAGGATTCGAACCTGCTACCGTAGCGGTCGCACAGTGCCAGACTGTAGCGCCTAGAACCGCATGGCCACTGCGGCCGGCCAAGTACAAATGACCGCTCCGCCATCTGTATGTCAACATATCGCTATCCCATGTGCGAGCTAACATCGCCAAGATGTTCGGGCTCACATGCGGTTCCTCTTCTTCGAAATGTCTTGGTTCAAACTCGTCTAGGGGTTGAACCGCACGTGTCGCATTACACGCCCTATATTTGACGCTCGTGACCCTTTGGTTAAATTGTCTGTCTGATGTCAAGTTTGCGTAATACTAAGTTAATGTAACATATAATAACAGTAATAATAATATCGGAAATTAGAAAATTTACTGGATGATGTTTCCCGTCGTCTGCAAAACATTTGACCGATCCCGAGTTCATCTACGGAACACCGATCACTGAAGAGGTTTGATGTGCAGCTAAGGAATTCAGTTCGCTTTTTATTTCATTGATTTTCTTTTTAACATCACTATTTTCAATTTTAATGCCAGATTCTACTTGTTCCTTTATTTTATCTACTTCTTTCTCCCCTTTATCTATTCGAATGGATAAGTTGCTAATTGCCTCTGTCGTCTCAGCCATTAGAGCATCTTGCCTACTCTTATAATTTCTTACGTTGCCTCCCAGATCTGCCGGCAACTTCTCCACCTTATCACTGAAATTTTTCTCCACTTCATCTACCATTTCAAACCGAATGGTTCTTTAATTTTCCGTCTATCATTTCCTCGATTCCACTAGCTATTATACCTACTTCGTCTTTCACAACCGAAGCTATTTCGGATTGAACCGAATCAATTTTTAAATTTACGTCAACCATTTCGGTTTTAACAGAGTCAGTTAAAGTTACGTCACCCATATCGGTTCTAACAGAATCAATTTTGGATCCCACATCGGTTTTAACAGAATCAATTTTGGATCCTAATCCTCTTATCATTTGCATTAATTGCGAAATCATGTCTCCCACAAATTCATCTCCCTTGCTTGATTTCGGACTATTTGCCCTACTAAATTCACCGCCAATCACGCTCTCCCGCTCCGACTTCCGGCTAAGCGGCTCGCTAGTATTTTCGGACCCACACAAACTGGCCGACTGCTTAATATTAGCGACGTCTGTTATTGGCGATTGAATTACAGAATCATACGTAATCTCGCTATCAGCGCAGGTACTTAGCTTTGTCGTGCTGGATCCTTCTGCCATGGTATTGCTGCCGATGTTGCAGTTGAAGCCGACGCTGAAGATTTCGTAGCCTCTGCTGTGGTACTGCAACCACCACTGCTCGATGAATCACCGTTGAAGATGCCACTGCTGGCTGGAACCAGGTGCTTTCGATGTCGCCTCTTCTTCTGCGTTACTTCTTCATCACTTCTAACCAGTGCTGAAACTCGGTGCACACAACTGTTGCAAAATTCGTAGCTCAGAGCCCCCACGCAAAACTGTCTAAACTGCCACAGACTTGGAACCTAGGTCACAGAATGCCGTTAACTGTAAGAATTTCACAACTATTAAAGGAACGTGATATTGAGTCCTGAACCGATCTCACATTTAACTTTTGTGAGAAGTCCTGCCTATCGAAGTTCAGATAATACTTTTGGAAACACCTTGCACAATTCAAATCCAGTTCTAAACTTTTCAGAGTTCATATTCCGCAACTAACACTTTCCAAAATCCAATCCTTTTCCAACACTTCGCAAGATTCTTATCCCTCAACAAACACTTCCCACGTTCCTGTCCCGGACGAGCCCCCAGTTGCGAGCTAACATCCCAAAGATGTTGGGGCTCACATGCGATTCCTCTTCGTCGTAATGTCTTGGCTCAAACTCGTCTAGGGGTTGGACCACACGTGTCGCATTACACGCCCTAGATTAGACATTTGTGACCCTTTGGTTAAATTGTCTGGCTGATGGCAAGTTTGCGAAATACAGAGTTAATATGACATATAATAACAGTAATAATAATATCGGTAACTAAATTAACGTCCCATAAATGATGTAGGCCTCACAGTTTCGATTTGGTTAAAATAATGTTTATTCAGAAATCAAATTAATAGTGGAACGGTTCGTATTTAGAGTTACACTCGAGCGCATATCTATTTGATACAGTTCGATGATTCACAATCTCATCGAGAAACACAAGTCCAGTACTCCGTCTCCGTTACTACACGAAAAGTTAGATTTCACAACAGGCGCGCGGCTGCTCACCTCTCAGAGACTAAAAAGTCCCGCGATACCACACAACGCGAAATTTTCTAAGTTGTTTCACTTCCCAGCTACCTAAAGACCGACCGACCGCTATCGAGTCTCCTCCAGCACTGTCCCTCTGCTGGTCCCCGGCGGCGTTTCCTGCGCACCGAATATCCTCGCTCAACTGACTAGGGCAGTTCCCTTTGCTAAATCCGTCATCTGATTGGCTACAGCTTATTCTACATTATTTTACATTTTAACATATTTAAATAATCAAAGCTTGACCACTTTCACGTTCTAAATAAAGTAACAATATTATCCATCGTTAAATTCGTTTACGTAAAACCAGTACAATTCCCTTCTTAACTTTGAATGTCATGGCCAGTAGCCTTTCACCAATGTGCTTTCTGATAAATAAATAAAGACCAAAAGTAACTATTATGCACTAAACTTTACAACAAATATTCTATTACCTAATGGTTCAATAAGGTGTCATGCTGTCATCGTTCAATGTGTTTTGTGTGGAGGAAATTATGATCTGATGCTCAACTGAAAATACTGATAATTTAAATTTACTATATCTTTTAATCAAATAAAGTCACAGAGTTGATATTTACAACGTTTGTCATTTTAATGATGCTCTTCTATATGAAATATGGATCGTTAAGATCGACCAAAGCGTTCAGACTTTAGCACTCAGGTCTTCGTTACTGAACTTGTTAATTTCACTTTAACAGTAAATCTTAGACTATTACAGATATGATAAAAATTCAGGTTTTTTAGGATCACCATGAAATTTTGTGAGGGGTGGTACATTAAAATTACTGTGGCTTCATTCCCTGCACTACTACAGAATTAAATAATTTTCATAAATGTTTCCCTCTATGGCCGACCTTAGGTCCGCCATATTTAATACTGCTACGTCTCCTCGGCCACAAACGACTTCTACTGGGTTTCCCTATGACGTACGTTCTCGTCTGTCTCACTCGCACACTACAGCGCTTTAGCCTCAATAGGCAATAGACGCCTGCGAATTTCCCCCTCTCATGGTGAATCTGCGCCCTTTGTGGCATGCGGTCCTGGACGACAGGGTTCGTTTCACAATTTCTGTAGGCCGACTCTTTCGGCGATATATATAAATGCTAGCGCAATGCTCGTTAACTCACACATGGTTTCTATCTCCTCAGTGTAAACACCCATACCACAGCGCTGTAGCACACAGCTACGGCACCCAAAACGAAATGTCACAGACCATTGATCGAGTGGAGTAGCGTATTCGAAAGGGGGCAACGATGGAATAATCGATACTGATTAGCTACAAGTATACACAAAGAACGCAACAGCCCATGACACATTGGTTACTTGCATACCTACGGATTATAATAACGAACAATTAAGCCTGCGCCATCGCATAGAAATTTTTAAGGAAAGCCGGTCGCAAACCAAAGGATGCAATTTATTCGCAGAACAATTAACAGACGCAACAAATTTACTAAAGAGACTTCCTTCAGTACGGTTGTACACCCACTTCGTGAGTAGTTAAATGCTACCCGATTCTTGCTGCACAAAATTTATGAAGGACACCTAAAGAAGGGTAGCTCGTTTTGCACTCTCGTGAAATGAAGGAGAGAGTGTCGCTGGTATGATAAACGAGTTGCATTGGCAATCATTAAAACATAGGCGTTATTCGTCACAGCGAAATCTTTGCACAAAATTTCTTTAAATAGTTTCTCCTCCGCTTGCTAAAATATTTTGTTGACTCCTGCCTACATAGAGAGAAATCAAAACCGTAATAAAATAAGAGAAATCGTAGCCTGGAAGGAAAGATTTTGACGTTTATTTTTTTTTCACGTGCTGTTCGATAATGGAAAAGTGGAGGGTGGAACAGCCTGAAAACGGTTCTCTCAACCTTTTGCCAAGCTCTTAAATAAATCTGACTTGCGGAATAACGTAGATATAGACGTAGATGCTGATGTGGATGTAGATTGTTAGGTGGCACAGTTGATTGTATTGTGGTCGAACGAGTTTCAACGACGAAGAACGAATTAGGAGACTACCTTTCTGTGAAGAAACGGAAATAGCAGTGTAAGTTGAGGCCATCGTGATACAACGTCAGAGTATCACTGCCGAGACGATAAGGAGAAACGTGGCAGTCACTTATGGCTCGGTCTTCAACATCTGGCAGGACACTTTGAACGTGTTAAACCCGGTGGATTACGCTGCTACTCATACCTATTCAGAAAGTCCGGGCAAGCGAGGCGGTCGTGGAAATGTCGTTGCTGTGACAGGCCAATCCAGATGACGTATTATCATCCTAATGAGTGGTAGCTGGATCATTATGAAAACAATGTTGCTGAGAGTGCATTTTTTTCTGCAATCGTGTGGTGCTTACAGATTACGCTCTTAAGGAGCAAACCGTAATAGGAACAAAGTACCGAAATCTTATGGCGAAATTATGGGAAGCTTCTTCTCCTACCTGATTTGTTTTTAATAAAAGATTCATTAATATCGACGATATTAGTTGGCAGTGGAACGCAATGCACTGACAACCATTTAATGCTTATGCCTCATCTGTATCATAGTATTGTGTTCTTGAAACTATTGTTCATGTAAAATACCTGTCAATACTCCTAAATAATAATGATGTAGGGTTGATTTCATATTACAGCAGTGGACACAGGTGAGAATTAACATTCCATTAACTATTTGTCATTCCCAAACATAAGAGATGTTAGGGGTATATGCCCTGATATTTTTATTGACGACCGTGGGCAGTATACTGAAGAAGATTACATCAGTATTCACTTGATTTGCAGACTTATAATTGTAGCTATTACTGGTAGTATTTGTTAGTATCTCAAAGTACGCTTGGCACAAGTAAGCCATTAATTTTTATTTTCCCCTGGGCAGCACGTTAGGTAATGAAATGTGGACGCGTTGTTGCAAAACGGATAATATGTATTGACTGGCGTGCGGGCATGGGCCTCTTACAACGTTAAAGAAAACATGAGGTAGTAAATTATGTAACGCGTTTGCGGGAGCCTGTTACATACAGGAAAAAAACTAACACACTAAACTGGGTACTTATTAAGTTACCAACTGTCACATTTTCTGAAAGACCGTCTTTTTACAGGATGGTTGGAGGGCTGTTCACTATAAAATGTCAAATCAGAAACACCTTCAGCCATCTGTACTTACTTTACTTTATTTACGCGAACAGTTACGGCGTTTCACTACACCATTTTCAAGCCCCATGACCGACTTGTAGAAAGAGACAACCTGATGTGGAATCGAAATAGGGACCACCATCCGTAGACTTTTCTTTAACAAAGTGATCCCTTCGTTCGTGAGTTGCAAACAGGCCGTATTTCGATTACACATGAGGACGAGTTCTTCCTACACGTCGGTCAGGGAGCCTGAAGATGGCATTGTGATTTGATCGTACAAGATATTAACAAAATAACTGTATTATGGCTACACGCTTAACTTCTGAACTAATTGACATATAAAACTTCCTGGCAGATTAAAACTGTGTGCCCGACCGAGACTCGAACTCGGGACCTTTGCCTTTCGCGGGCAAGTGCTCTACCAACTGAGCTACCGAAGCACGACTCACGCCCGGTACTGACAGCTTTACTTCTGCCAGTACCTCGTCTCCTACCTTCCAAACTTTACAGAAGCTCTCCTGCGAAACTTGCAGAACTAGCACTCCTGAAAGAAAGGATATTGCGGAGACATGGCTTAGTCACAGCCTGGGGGATGTTTCCAGAATGAGATTTTCACTCTGCAGCGGAGTGTGCGCTGATATGAAACTTACTGGCAGATGAAAACTGTGTGCCCGACCGAAACTCGAACTCGGGACCTTTGCCTTTCGCGGGCAAGTGCTCTACCAACTGAGTCTCGGTCGGGCACACAGTTTTAATCTGCCAGGAAGTTTCATATCAGCGCACACTCCGCTGCAGAGTGAAAATCTCATTCTAATTGACATATAAATACTACATATATAAACTGCATATTCTGTGAGTAACAGTGATTTGTAGCATTCTCGTGAAGTACGAATTTTGGAACAGTTAAAACATATATTAATTTTATGCTGACACAACAGGTAGGGCGTCTTCCTTATGGGAAAAAATCAACTTCTATTAATTATGGATCACAATAGCCCTACCACTTCTGATTTCGACGTAACTGACAATACCAGTAACACGCATTTAGTGTGGTCTAACTTCGATATTAATTTGTACAAAAGCTTAGACGCTTCTATTTATTTTGATAGCTATGTCTTTATACTACATTCTATAAATTAGCAGTGTGAGTCAACTGCACCTGCCTGTGGGTTTTATGGGGTCCACAACATCTTCAAAAACCACATGCGAAATTTCAATATTCTCTCGCTTGCTGCCTGCAAACTCTTAGTCCCATAGAAAAAATGAACAGGAACCTTAAAACAGAAATGTCCTATTTGCATATCGATTTTCAAATGGTTCTGACAATAATGAAGACGTGAATTTGATGATGTACGCAACCTCTGTAGTATCGATAGAACTATATTGCGTGTACATCTGTTCCTGAGACCACAGATGTTCGTCAGAGAGCTTAGTTCTTTTGAAGAGACTAGCAGTCAGTGTGTGTTAGACGGTGTGGCTATTTACTTGCGTTAAGAAGAATGGAAGCTGTCCTGCCGTGCAGTGGAGACGGCATCTTTTAAAAAGTTTTCTAATAATATGTTCTGAGGACAGGAAAATTGACTCTCACCAATACCGCTTAACTGTGTTTTTGTAAAGGTTATTACAGAAGGGCGAGAGCAAAAGTCGAGTCAAAATGCAGATCAATTAATCAAGTTACATAGAAGTAATATTAGAGTAGATAGTCTCGCCTTTGCAGATGATCTGGCACTTTTAACTAGAAGCATTACCACAGTTCAAAAACAAATTGAAATTCTTAAAGAAGTTGCTGAAAAAGTAGTACTGCAAATGTCATTCGAAAAAACGGAATGTATGACGTGCAACAAAGAAGCACGAAAGTTTTTGGAAATGAAATATGGAAAAATAAAAAGGGTTTCTCAATTTAAATATTTGGGGGAATATATATAAAAATTTTCCTTTGAAATTCCTGTATTCATATGATCTCATTTTCACAATTTTTTCTGGGAACATTATTGTTATTATTATTATTATTATTATTACTATTATTTTTATTCACATATGGGTCCAATTGGATCATGTGATGTACAATCAGCCAATGTCACTTTTGATGGTTGTCCTTCCTTTGTGTCCAGATTTGTTTCATCCTTTCAGAATGAAGTCATTTTCTTTCACAAGACCACAGTGTTCCAGTCCCTTTTCTAATTTTCCTCTGACCAACTTTCCAATGAAATATCTTTTATCTGAATGCTTTCCTATCTGTAAAGCCTGCCTGAGTCATACCAGCTACTTCAAGATCCTCGTTAATCTCAGCAATCCATTTAATTGGCTCAGTTTTGGCCTTACTTCTGTTTTCGTAGAATTCAACTATCTGTTTTCTCAACCTAGTGGGTGCCATTCTTTTAATTTGCCCAAAAAATTTAAGTCTTCGTTTTTTCATGTCACCATGTCTGTCTGTGTATTCTTCCATTTACTTATTACTACTCAGCGTATAAGTTTTTCCATCGGTAATTTTGGGGCCTAATATTCTCCTAATAAACTTTCTTTCTTCCTTTGAATTTCTTCAATATTCGTCTTTCTATTTAAAATCAAAATTTCAGGTTGCGGGCTTTCAAAGACAAAATGTGATGAGTAGCCCTCAACTACAGACCCTCCGAATCAGAGTTTGCCTGGTTTCATTGTCTAGGGGCTGGGATATGTAGTGGCCGCACTACAAGTCAAATACCGCTGAGTCTACAGTGTACACTATGAATATACACATGAATCAAATGGTCGAAGGTTTCTATCATTCGACAACTGCGAATTTTGAATGTGACATAGCAATTTATAAATGAAAGATTGGAACTAAATAAAATCTCCATGTACTGTTTTTAACGACTTTAAATGATGACTATGATAGCAGAAGTGCCCTTAAGATTGCCGTTTATTACTCCAAAACACTTACTGTTGTCAATGATCTGGTAATTACATAATATGTAAGTTGAATTACAGGGAAACAATAGATTTCTACCTCACGTAGTTAGTTATGAACAGCAACATAGCTCTCTATACATTCACTTCTAAACAAATACTACGTCTTCACTGCAGAAGCTATGGAAGTCTCACATGTGCACAAGTCAGCACTACGAAATATTTCTATCTCCCACGACCACACGCAAACTGCTCCACTCCCCAAGTCTTTCCCGTAACTGTACGCCGCTGCTCCACGTCCAGCCTCTCCCGCGACCATGCAGCCGTCACGCCATGCTGTGCAGGACTCTCTCGTGTCCTCTGCTGTCCTCCCCCACTTCCATACAGTCTCCCCATTAACGAGTGCTGTGATTGGCTACAGCGCTCCCGCCATGTCTTCAAGCCAATGCACACTCACTAACATATTGAAACACATACAAAATACAGGATTTACACTTAAATAACTTGAAATTAAATAAATATTCCTATGGCTGAACCATAAACACTCTCTAACACACATTATTAAACACATAAACAAATCAAATAAACATATATCAAAGGAATAGAAACAAAAGGTAGGCCAGTAACCTAATGTCTCTGTACTTTCTAAACCACAGTAAATATTTGACCAATTTCTTCGTGAACAGTATATATCGGATATAAACAATGACATAGACGAATAAATATATTGATAACTATGCTGCTACCGTTTTTTCGTGTAACTGTGGAGCACTTATGGCCTGAAGTGATTAATAGTAATCAGCCACTTTGACCTCCAATAACTCATGTACTATTCAAGTTACATGCGTGTAATTTATACCGATTTAAGTTTACACTAATAGATTTCGAAAGATACGTTAATTGAGAAAATCGGATGAACCGTTTAGATTTTGGAAGTTCGTTACTGGGTGTTACTTGTGTAATTTGTCGTCAGACACTAAACTTTAAACCAATAAAAATATTGAAAGTCTGGTTACACCATCAGAATCATCGTGCAAATAGTGGTAATGTACCGGTTTCTTTTTGAGGTATCATGATTCATCTGCTTACTATTAATTTCCATACAAACTGTGAAATGTCTGCCATTAAGGTTTCACAAAGTCCGCCATATTTGGCACTCCCGACATGTCTTCTTCATCGACACAGCGTCAACATGGAATTCCCAGCCCCGCGCTCGGCCCGAAACACGCGGCCGCTGACGAGCCGCGGCCTGCCGAGAGGCCCCCTCAAGGCCACACCAACTCCGAACTTAGAATATTTTCAGGATGCCACAACTCCCCCGTTGCCTCACAAGCTCCATAAACCCATTCAGGCTTGATTAGAGTGCTGTAATTCCTAAGTTTACTAAATTTAGAAAGTTATTTTTTTTTACTATAAATATTTTCCATTAATCTGAATGCAGTTGCTATTTTGTCTGATGGTTGAAATAAATGTCAAGGAAGACAGTGATAGTTGTGAGAACTTCATGAAATGGTGTGTTGTTGTTATGGCTTAAGGAAGCAAAGTTTAACTTGGAGTCTTTGTTCTAATTTATTAGTTGTCAAGTTTAGTTCCTTATTGTTCATTCTTTACCTTTGTGGATATCTTTGTACACTCGCACTACACATCGCGAGTTGTGTGCTCCAGAAACATGTTTTATGAAAAGTGAGAAGACGCCGTCTTCCATTGCACATCGCAAGAACGGAAAATTAAATTTGATTTGTGACAGTTTCATCGTTATCTTAATACTAAAAGATAGCAGAACAGAAGAGCGTTCTGTTAGCACAGGTAGGCCAACAAACTTAATTATGACAAACTGCCTATTCGCTTCTGTCTCGGGTTCTTCGTCCGACGTTCGTGTGACGATTTTACTGACGTTTCGCCAGCACAGCATTCTCAAAGCTTCACCCTCCGTTGCCGGTGGTGAACTTAATTATCATCAAATTTCATGTCCACTCTAAGGTACAGCAAGGTACAGATATTGTCGGAGTGTATTTGTGAAAATATCAGTTCAGAGATTTCATATCAGTAAAAGATTTCAGGAATGTGCTATCTTGTAAGTTTTCAATCAGTTCAACGGAGCCGAATGCTTTAATTTATATTTCAGTTGCTCTGTACTTATAGTAAAAATTCTGGTACAGTGACTTTTGCAAGGCTAAAGATAAAGATTAGCAGTATTCAGGGCCAAAATTTTCATCTGCATCATATTGTCTCGCAGTCAAATAGAATGCAAATTTATTTGAAAACAGGTTGCTTTCTTGCATTCTTTGATGTACTAGATAGTCTGGACTGCGCTTGTGTAGCGTGAGCCTCACACACTTCCGGTCAAAATTAGATCGTAACAAAGTTCTGTAGCAAAGCACTGAGATTTGCGTAATTTCTATATCAAAATAAGTTTTCTACCACTTTTTCAAACATGGACGATAAATAGTTTGGACAGGAAGAGAATAGAAGGTTTCAAAATGTGGTGCTACAGAAGAATGCTGAAGATTAGATGGGTAGATCATATAACTAATGACGAGGTATTGAATAGAATTGGGGAGAAGAGGAGTTTGTGGCACAACTTGACTAGAAGAAGGGACCGGTTGGTAGGACATGTTCTGAGGCATCAAGGGATCACAAATTTAGCATTGAAGGGCAACGTGGATGGTAAAAATCGTAGAGGGAGACCAAGAGATGAATACACTAAGCAGATTCAGAAGGATGTAGGTTGCAGTAGGTACTGGGAGACGAAGAACCTTGCACAGGATAGGGTAGCATAGAGAGCTGCATCAAACCAGTCGCAGGACTGAAGACCACAACAACAACCACTTTTTCAGATACCTACCAGACACTTACAAACACGAGCTTCAACAAATGTAAACACGAATTTAGAGAGATTTAACACTAAATTTTTGTAGTAATATTTTGTAGTAAATTTAATGTAGTAAAATTCTATTCTGGGATAGTTTTCGATGGAGGCCACGGATTGCGCGTTATTCAAGAAAAACTCGTTTGAAAGTCATTTTTGTACATTTTATTGAATAATTCTGAACTTGCTTCTAGCGAAAAGCGTCCCAGTACAAAATTTAACAAGATTACATTTGCTGCAAAAAGTTCCTGTTCATTTTCTCTCAAGTACTCATATTTTGGGCGTTGCAAGCGAGAGAATATGAAAAATATGTTTGTGGTGTTTGAAGGCATTGCAGGTTTCATTAAACCTATAGGTAGGGACAGCAGAATCACTCTGTATAGCTTCTCAAATGTGATTAATTAAATAATGTAATTAGAGACAGCGTCCTATCAGCTAACCAGACAGGTGAGTGAGGAACGCGAGAATATTTGTAGAGACCTCTCACCAAGATTTATACTTTGACAGCTAGCCGAGTGTCTTATCAATTTTATTAACGGATATAATTAATTTCAGACTATTAACGAAACATGTGTTTTGGCTAGCTCTAGTTTTCGAGTTGCCAATAGCATTAGAAAATTCTGATAACCATTAATTTAGTCTCAACATTTTCATAGTTTTTGCTATTGAAGGGCGTTATTTCTTCGTGAAATGTCACAACTAACGCGAATAACATGAAGTGCCACTATGCTGTTTGTCAAATAGCTGCCACTGCTCCATGGATGAACAGCTTTCACGATTTTTCTCATCCCCCGCCAGTAGTAGGGAGTTGGCGGCACGAGGACACTTTTGATATCAAATTGATATGTAATGAATTAAATCGATCAATTAATCACCCCCACACCCACCCAGCCCCGCCGACTCCCACTCCCAACCACGCCCACCCCCATCCTGCAGACGATGTCACATGTTTTTCCCGGCTGTACGTGTGCCCAGCCACCTTTTCCGCTCCTCCATCCCTCCCCCCTTCACCACACACACAACTCCACCCAACCCAACCTTTTGGCGGGAATTTCGAATTTCGGCAGGAATTTCTTTGTCCCAAGGCTGTGCTGATGTACCCTCCCCACCCCTAACCGGAAATTGACGTCAAATTAATAATTGGCAGTACCCTTTCAGGGACTCGAACCCTGGTCCTATTGGGCGGAAAGCCCAAGTGTAGCCCCCTAACACAATTGAATCACCAGAGGCACTTGGAGTTGACGGTAAATTAGAAATGGCGATACCCTTTCTGGGTCTCAGACCCTGATTCTATAGGGTGGAAACCCCAATTGCAGCCCCCAACACATGGAAACTGTACAGATGCGGGAGAGGAGGATTAGGTCAGTGTATTTTTATTTATTTTGGTTGGGGAACTGACGCAAATATCGATCCTAAATACGTAATTAATCACAAAGATCCGTCCTAATTACACAACTATGTGCATAGAGCTGCTCAAGGACAGCATAAAATCGCAATACAGAGCAAAAACTAAGGACACAATACAAATGGTGTTATACTGTTGGTAAAACATTTCGCAAAACCACTCCAAACCGACCCAAATTTTATCTTTTTCCTTGTTAGAGGTATTCTCCGTGACTAATGATAATTTTATATATGACTAATGCAAGCACAGTATAATTTCTGAACCGTATGTGAACAGTGGACGCTATACATCTCTGTAAAGGTACATTGTGCACGTATCACACAGAATCTATATTTTAAGGAAGTATTTTTTTCATTTTACAGTTTGTTACCATAGTTTATCGTAGAGAAAGCTACAGGAAGGATGTATGTCGAATGATGACAGCGCTGAATTCCACATGACTGACAGGTCAGAAACTGAAGCGATCTAACATTATAGCCTACTTTAAGTGCAGAACTGTGTAGCCTTAGGGTTGCGTGTGTTTATGTTCCCTCTTACCAATACCCTCCTGTTACTGGTCCCAGACACTAGAACACTACTTTAAAACTGATAGCGTAGTTGATTTACGTAAAATGCTTCGAACTCCATCCATCTGGGGCTCCATCATGCATAAAGACCAGCCGTTTCTTGTTCTTCTTATACGTCTGCTATTGCATCACAGTACTTTCAAATCTACTACTACACACCGATAAAGGGTGCTAACCTCCTAGACATGGTCACGTCTGGAGAAATCTGTTGCACTTGGATGGGCGAGGACTCAGCAAGCTCCATTCATTCACGAGACACGAAATGTCACGGCATACTTCTGGTCAGCGTCAGATTAAATCGGTAACGGTACTACAGAGTGGATTGGTCAAAGACAGTGCGAGGTAGTCTTTCAGTCTCTAATTTCATTCTAAGACTGCGAGAAGGCTCTGTGATTCCAATCCGCATAGAGATAGATCGTAAATTATGCACTATGCTCGAGGTGCTAGAAATATGTGGAGTGCTGTCTGGTTTACTTCGATGATGTATATGCACGGTCATCTACCTACATTCGCAATAATATTCGCAAAGTAGAGAAGGGACGGTTTAGAGATTACGTGGAAATTGGGAAACATGCTGTCGCATCTTTGGTCGGTGTTGAAATTACTGTAAAATTGCCAAAATTGTTCGCACTATCAACTGTGATGCTTATTATTACAGTGCATCGACGGTGCCTTTTCCACCCCATCCATCCACTGGTACGCTGTTGTATACCACATAATGACTGGCTGACACCGCTTGTTTGAGATGGAGAAAGAGATTTGGTGGAGGGGCAACACCTTCTGGGGGTGGCTAACATCCAGACAGCGATCCAGTACATGATTGCAATATGAGGAATCGGTTGAAGTGGAATGCAGAGCCATGAGCAATTCCATCACTGTGAAAGATGAGTTTGAATGTAGAGGTCGTCAGTCACCTTCGGATAGCAGTTTGGAAACTCTCCACAACGCAGTCAAACGCTTCCAGTTTCCTTATGCTGCAGCTGTCTTTTATTTAAAATCATCCAGTGTGTGTCGTGTGTTATGGTAGCAACAGTATCAACATAATTTATACCGTGCGACTTCTAGTTTTCTGCGAGAAGCAATGGATCAGAACGTGTTAATGCCAGTTTAGAACCTGACGCAGACCTCGAAGTAGTGGCGGCAAAAAATAAAATGTATGGCAGTGTACAAAGACTGTTGCAGCAGAAAAAGCAATGTTTCGAACAACGACAGAGGGTTACAGGGAGCGTCTCTTGCGACTCATTGTATAATTTGTGGGCCGGCCGCGGTGGTCTAGCGGTTCTAGGCGCTCAGTCCGGAGCCGCGCGACTGCTACGGTCGCAGGTTCGAATCCTGCCTCGGGCATGGATGTGTGTGATGTCCTTAGGTTAGTTAGGTTTAAGTGGTTCTAAGTTCTAGGGGACTGAGGACCATAGATGTTAAGTCCCATAGTGCTCAGAGCCATTTGAACCATTTTTTTTATAATTTGTAGGATGTCATCCTCCTACAATACAGGAGATGCAACTTTACACTGATCTGTGCAGTAGATCAACAAATGTATACTTAACAGAACAGTTACATGAGCTCGATGCCGGCACGCAGATAGTTCGTAATTTTTCTATGCTGGATGGTGCACAATAACGATGATCGATTGTTTGGGTGATAGACGTGAATGGATCCTGAGCGACACGGATCTGCTTCGATGTTGAGTCTTCCTAATTTCCCCAGCAAGAAACACCTCATTAACTGTTCGTACTGTAGTCGTGTTGCTGGAGCAGGCTTCATTTGACGCTGACCTCACACATCGTACACGGGTGGTGGAGCTTCGAAAACATGTTCCCACTTCCAACGAGTGGTCAAGCCGCGCCCCTATAGCATTAACTGAGCTCACTCTGTTTCTATACCGGTTGCAGAATGTGGTGGATAAACACGCGATTAGGAAAAGCAAAAATATTGTGAACAAAAATGAAAGTGAAAATGAACAGGCCATTTTCAAGCTAATCTCTTCGAGGCCTAGATATTTTCCGCAAAAAAATTACTTTGGTATAGGAATTGTGGAAACTTTTTCCATGTTGTAAAAATAAAGTAAGTATCAAAGTACAGTATAAATCGAAACTTTTCTTGTTTCTCTCCATGTATAAATATTTGATAATAATGGAACACAAATTGACATTTAAATATATGATATGTTATACTTTCCGAACAGAAATGTAACACAAAAAAATTAAAATACTGGGTCAAATGTTTTGTAAAATTAAATGTCTGGAAATAAGAAATAAAACAGATTAGAGAAACATTTTAGGCACCTCATTTTCTGTACCTGATTACGTCAAATGATTTTATAACCTATTTTTAAAAAATTGGTTCAAATGGCTCTGAGCACTATGGGACTCAACTGCTGAGGTCATTAGTCCCCTAGAACTTTGAACTAGTTAAACCTAACTAACCTAAGGACGTCACAAACATCCATGCCCGAGGCAGGATTCGAACCTGCGACCGTAGCGGTCTTGCGGTTCCAGACTGCAGCGCCTTTAACCGCACGGACACTTCGGCCGGCTTAACCTATTCTATTTCCTACTTCTATACACATCATTCCACAAAACATTTGAAGTTTCTTTTAATGTCTTAAAGTTTCCTATCAGGTCCTTGGATAGTTTTTACCTGCCTACAGAGCCATCTCACTTTTCTACTTACAAACAACAATGTTTCCCCTTGCCTCACGCAGCGTAATGAAATTTCAATCTTTCGTCAGCACAATTGTTAAAGTTCGCTTTCTGAAAGCTTTTCTCACTCTGAACCGGAAGCGGCTGACAACGTACAACAGTGTGTTACGTGAGTCCGACTTTACAATTGTTTCAGTGTCTTCCATGACTCACGTAACGACTGCTGTCTCCTTTCGTAAGTGCAAAATTGCCGTCTCGCAGAAGAGCACGTACATAGTAACGACAGAGCTGTTATGACGCTACTCGAAGCGGAGGTCAGTATATAATGCCTCGTACTAACACTCCTACACTTGTGATTAAAGAAAGACTTTGAGACAAATTACTAGGTTGTCCTTTGTAATCTCATTTACTGCACTGGTGTTCAGAAGTGTAGAATAGAGGCACTGGAAAACCCGGTTACACCATTACCCGACAACATCAAAACAATTCATAATTGTTAGAGCCTGTCGCAAAACTAAAAATAGTAGTTAAAACAATAGTTAACTTGAAACCAGCCAAGCGTTTTATTTCACAGCGAGCATTTATAACGTTTTCTTGTTCCCAGTTGTGTTATATTTATTGCACTACGTCCAACCGGTTTCAGAAGAAAAAAAATGATTCTCGTCGCCTGAAAACTAAAACACTGTTCTGAAACGAATGAGAATGAAACTGACACAGTAAGCCTTAACTAAATAGCAAAGATCCTCCCTAACATCTTGTCTGCTGTTCAACTAGTTAAAACCACTAAAACATGTCGTGGCACGTGGAACTTTACCGTAGTCGTTTCGAATTAGACATGGCTAGAGAATGCAGCCAATGTTGAGTCATAAATGGCAATAGTTTTCAGGGCATAATAAGCCTTTGCTTTCGACATTCGCAGTAATGGACTGGGTGCCTCCGGCGTTTCTTCGTATACTTTGCGCCAAAATTCTGCAAGAATTACATGGTTCATGGGCCATCGGAGTTTCGATACCATCAGCGACCTCAGTTGCTACGAATTGTCTAACGGTCGGTCTGATGCCCCCTTGTTCAAGTATCCTGAGGGACCCTGTACGTCAAGTCACTAATGTAATCTTTCTCTGACAAGTGTGCGCGTTGTCTGCAGTTTTTCCTTAAACGAAGCTCTGGGCGTAGCCCCTTCAGACTTTCGCGGTACATGACCATCTCACTGCTTCCCTCCATCCCTGTCTGTCCCTGGTCACCCTCCTCCACTTTTCCCTCCTCTGGAGGGTAAAAGTCACGTCAGGCTAACTACCATCTGTGGAACTGCGATATTTCTTGTGTAGGCCTATATTTCGCATCCTAAAGAACGAAGGCAGTGCTTAATCAGGTAGCAAAGTACGTGTGGAGAGCTCATAGGGTTTTTCACGTTAGAAGAACAACCTCTCCCCTTTAGGGATAATGTATAACCCTCCAAGAACTCAGATATCAGTCACACTACTCTCAAAAGAGAACTTTCGTCCTTGCATATCGCAAAAAGAAAATGTAAATACGATTTAGTAAAATGCCGGAGATCCATCGTAAGGCCCCAGCATTAGAATTGTTCATTGATGGAATAATGTCCTCAAAGTATTAACAACAGAAAACTGAAAAAAACCAGAAGTAAATAACAATTCAGATTGGAATATATGAAGGGCGTTCCATAAGTAGCGTTAAACACAGTTCTTTCTCGGCCAATCTCGAATGAAAAAATGCGGGATTTGTTGTGGGACATCGTGGAATATTCCCACTTCAGCGCCTATTGTTTCATGAAGTTCCGATAAGTGGCAGCACTGTACGTTGTCTTCAAAATGGCGTCTGTAACGGAGGTATGTTCCAAGCAGAGAGCTGTCACTGAGGTCCTTTTGGTGGTGAACCAGAGCATCGCAGATGTTCGTAGACGTTTGCAAAATGTTTGCCGAGCCGTGGCAGTGAACAAAAGCACGGTGTCTCGTTCGGCGAACCGTGTGTCATCATCGCAACAAGGTAGCGCAAACCTGTCCGACATTCCGTGTGTCTGCCGGTCGCACAAAGCTGTGACGCCAGTATTATTGGAACGTGCGGACACTCTTATCCGAGGTGCTCGACGGATTACAGTCGAACACCCCACTGCAGAACGAAAGACCTCACCCAAGTTTGCGCACCCGAGAGGAACCCAAAAGACTTCCTTGGAATGTTCTTCCTCATGCGCCTTACAGCCCACAACTCGCACCTTGAGAGTTGCATCTGTTTCGCCCAATGAAGGAACTGTTCCATGGGAAACAGAGTACGTGGGTAATGGAGAAACCATTGATGCAGCACGACATTGGCTCCGACGTCGCCCGGTGGACTGGTACCATAAGGACATAAAGACCCTCCCAGTAAGGTAGCGTAAGGCCGTCACATTGAACGGAGATTCTGTTGAAAAAAACAGGATCTTGCAGCCAAAAGAGTGGAGAATAATGTAATGTATCAGAGTCCTGAATAAACCCAACCAGCTTTCAGAAGAAAATGTGTCGCATTACTTATTTAATAGCCCTCATACATTGCAAGGATAGGCGGCGCGCTGACGGTGGCGCTGTATATATTGCCTTAAAGACTCGGTGATATCTAGAGAGATTATAACAGAATCCGAAAGTGAAGTAACCTGGGGTGAACGCAAGCATTCTAGCGTGGGATTTCGATGCAAAGAGGTTCGAGCTGGGGCTTGTGCAGTCGCGGGGCTCAGTTTAAAAACTAATTCATTTCACATAATGAAAACTGGTTGGCAGGTGCTCAGAGAGAGCACACGATAAGGTTATGATTGTGGATGGGGCCGTAAACAGTTACTGTGAGTTGCACAATCAAACACACAACTTTAGTTTTCTAAGAACCACTTATTTAGACATTGCTTTAAAGATCTCAGTTAAAGAATACAGCCGAAGGCCTACTCAAAGAAAACTTGACATGCTTTCTGGGCTGAAGGCCCAAAACCACACCAAAAACAAGAATGGCTGAAGGCCCGGCTTAGAAATCAAGAGAAATAAAAATAGGAGGTAAATTTTTTTTTAAAAAAAAAACATGCAAGTGAAAACAATTAGCGGTTGAAGGCCTACACTACACGTCTGAAGGACAACTATAATTAAAACACATCAATAAACAATTTTTCTAACCGAAATTTCTTTTTAAACTTACAATAGAACGGCCAAAAGAGTAATTAAAGAAATATTAACTTATTGCACCGCTGAAGGCCACAAACAAAATTTGAAACAACGGCTGAAGGCCTGAACAACAAGTCAGACGAACAATTTAAAATAAACCCCTTACTACTTACAAAAAAAAAAAAAAATTCTTTAATGAATACACACAGCTGAAGGCCTTATTAAAAGAGGTTCACGTAAATCCACAGCTGCAGACCACACATAACACAGCAAACACTAACGGCTTAGGGCCTGGATTACAAACTATTTCAGAGAGAACAAATTAAAAAAAAAATTTCTTTTAATAAAATCAATCCTCATAATTTTAATTTAACATGGCCTTCATGCAAAATTTAAATAAAACTGAATTAATACAAGGCCGAATGCCTCGCACAATACTTCAGACTAAAATGAAAATCGCAATCTAAAACAAACAGAACAAGTGGTGCTCAGAAATGTCCCAAGGGTAGGCCTCAGAAGGTAGCTTAAACGTAAGGTGACGTGAGAAAGGCAGCCAATAGTTGAAGTTAAATAATCGGATGGCAACCCAATCTAGGGATGGCCAAAGGATCGACCAATAATTTAACCAATCTGTCCGACCAATGGCACAACGATGGAAAATATCGACCGAGGACGAGGATACGAACAGCGCTACATCTTCAGAAATTGGCATTTAAAAACAGCCTAGGGAACAATAACCACTCTTAGCAAATATGAACCAAACAATTTAAAAGGTTATCAAATTAAACACTGTGCTGGACAGCATCAACACGACGAGGAAAGGCACACTGCCGGAAAAGTACACTAACGATCAGAGCAGGTAACTGGTGCGTTAACGGCCACAGGGCAGAAAATACTGATGGTGCACTTCTCTGTCAATTTAATAATATAGGGAGACGGCTGCAAGATTTCGCCGATGGCAACACATCATATGAGCCGGCCGCGGTGGTCTAGCGGTTCTAGGCCCTCAGTCCGGAACCGCGCGACTGCTACGGTCGCAGGTTCGAATCCTGCCTCGGGCATGGATGTGTGTGATGTCCTTAGGTTAGTTAGGTTTAAGTACTTCTAAGTTCTAGGGGACTGATGACCACAGATGTTAAGTCCCATAGTTCTCAGAGCCATTTGAACCATTTTGAACACATCATATGTTCCTGCTAGCTCGAACGGCCCAGGGAGCAACAACCCGCAAATGAACGAAGGGATTTAACAGTAGCTGAGGCTTCATAACAGGTTAAATGACCACTCAACTTCAGCGTCCAGGTTCAGTGGGCAACGAACTTGTCGCTCTCGCAGCTAGCACCTCACGATCCGACAGCATGTGCACGCTACCAGCGGTCCCAGACTGGCCTCGCGCCCCGGAGAGTTCTTCGCTGCTCCGTACCAACTGACTGACTACATGCAGCTCAGTCAAAACCACATAAGCTACACACAGTTCCATGAAAACACTTCCACAAACAACTCAAACACTACTAAAACCAGTGACTGTGGAAGAACAAGGATGAATCACAAGTCGACACTCACGGAGAACCCAGAAGCAGTCGACGGCCAAATACATGTTGTCTGATGAGACAACCGACTGAACGACCAACCGAGGTCGTCCCCACTCGGTGTGTCGCCAACAGTCGGGTGAGTCATGGCTGTTCGGTCCTCTCTGCTGCTCCGTCCCGACTGAATTCCCGACACACGACGACCCGGAAATACTGGTAGTCGCTCCAAAGACAGTACAACAGTGCTCTTATCGATAAGCGCTGCTGCTGCCACTCACAGGCAGGCAAGCCAGCAACTTAGTGACGCCAGTAAATCGAATAAGAAACGGGACGGCAGTACTGCAAAGACAAGATATCAAGCAATAAACGGCACGAACACGAGCCGCGCACAGTTCACATAAATAACTTACGGATAGAGAATAATGACAAAATAACAGTGAAACAAAATATAATTTTGTAGCCTATTATAGCTCCTTAAGCAATGCCCAAACAATAAAATAAAACTAAATTATCTTCAATGCAACGAACAGGATGAAAATCAAACCTATATCCCAGGATACGCAACAGAGCGACACAGTAACAATTTCTATACATTAACCTCGGGCATAAACAGGAAATACAACAATATTACTTCTGCAGCTAACCATAAGACACCAAAACAAAAATGGTTCAAATGGCTCTGAGCACTATGGGACTCAACTGCTGAGGTCATTAGTCCCCTAGAACTTAGAACTAGTTAAACCTAACTAACCTAAGGACATCACAAACATCCATGCCCGAGGCAGGATTCGAACCTGCGACCGTAGCGGTCTTGCGGTTCCAGACTGCAGCGCCTTTAACCGCACGGCCACTTCGGCCGGCACACCAAAACAACACCCCGATTTGGTTCAAATGGCTCTGAGCACTATGGGACTTAACAGCTTAGGTTATCAGTCCGCTAGAACTTAGAACTACTTAAACCTAACTAACCTAAGGACATCACACACATCCATGCCCGAAGCAGGATTCGAACCTGCAACCGTAGCGGTCGCGCGGTTCCAGACTGCAGCGCTTAGAACCGCTCGACCACTCCGGTCGGCACCCAGATTTAATTAAGATCATCTACACAGCATACACTATGTGATCAAAAGTATCCGTACACCTGGCTGAAAATGATGTTAAAAGTTCCTGTTGCCCCCTATCGGTAATGCTGGAATTCAATATGATGTTGGCCCACCCTTAGCCTTGATGACAGCTTCCACTGTCGCAGGCACACGGTCAATCATGTGCTGGAAGGTTTCTTGGGGAATGGCAGCCCATTCTTCACGGGCTGCTGAACTGAGGAGAGGTATCGATGTCATCCGGTGAGGCCTGGCATGAAGTCGGCGTTCCAAACATCCCAAAGGTGTTCTGTAGGATTCAGGCCAGGACTCTGTGCAGGCCAGTCCATTACAGGGATGATATTGTCGTGTAGCTACTCCACCACAGGCCTTGCATTACGAACAGGTGTTCGATCATCTTGGAAGATGCAGTCGCCATCTTCGAATTGCTCTTCAACAGTGGGAAGCAAGAAGGTGCTTAAGACATCAATGTAGGCCTGTGCTGTGATAGTGGCACGCAAAAAAAGGGGTTCAAGCCCCCTCCATGAGAAACACGACCACACCATAACACCATCGCCTCCGAATTTTACTGTTGGCACAACACAAGCTGGCAGATGACGTTGACCGGGCATTTGCCTTAACCACACCTTGCCATCGGATCGCCACATTGTGAACCGTGATTCGTCACTCCACACAATGTTTTACCGCTATTCATGCGTCAAATGTTTACTGTTCTTACACCAAGCGAGGCGTCGTTTGGCATTTACCGGCGTGAAGTGTGGCTTATAAGCAGCCGCTCGACCATTAAATCCAGGTTTTCTCACCTTCCACCTAACTGCCATGGTACTTGCAGTGGATCCTGATGCAACTTGGAATTCCTGTGTGATGGTCTGGATAGATTTGTGCCTATTACACATTACGACCCTCTTCGACTGCCGGCGGTCCCTGTCAGTCAACAAACGAGGTCGGCCTGTACGATTTTGTGCTGTACATATCACTTCACATTTGCAATTCACTATCACATCGGAAACAGTGGACCTTAGGATGTTTAGGAATGTGGAAATCTCGCGTACAGGACGCATGACACAAGTGACACCCAACAACCTGACCACATTTCAAGTCCGTTAGTTACACGGAGCGCCTCATTCTGCTCTCTCACGATGTGTAATGACTACTGAGGTCTCTGATATGGAGTACCTGGCAGTAGGTAGCAGCACAAAGCACCAAATATGAAAAACGTGTGTTTCTGGGAGTGTCCGGATACTTTTGATCACATAGTCTATATCGACATACTGCTCCACTACTATATCCATCGCCAGGTAGCCACTGCAACAATCTACCTGTGCATATATCTCAAAAAAATGGCTCTGAGCACTAAGGGACTTAACTTCTGAGGTCATCAGTCCCCTAGAACTTAGAACTACTTAAACCTAACTAACCTAAGGACATCATACACATCCATGCCCGAGGCAGGGTTCGAACCTGCGACCGTAGTGGTCACGCGGTTCCAGACTGTAGCGCCTAGAACCGCGCGGCCACCACGGCCGGCCATATATCTCTGTACGTCACAATAGTACGTAAAAATAGATCACTCACTCGGATCAGGTAACAACGTGATTTTCGTAGTACAACTTGCGCCAAGAAATCAATTACATTCACGGGATAATTCAAAGAAAATCACTTCGTATATAAAACAACTAGTCACCGTCAAAGAATGTAATTTAACAGATACAAAGGCTCGCGCTCACAGAGAACACACCTGCATTCCCAGCGTGCCAGCATGTACTGTATCGAAGCACAAAACCACCAGGCTGCAGCTGCCAACTCCCAGCTGCTAACGCGATCAGCTAGTGCACTTCCTCCCGATAAGCAGAAGCCCTATTCCCCGACACCATTGTAATCGCCGACCACTCTGCCAGGAACAGACACGGCATGCTCCACCAGGTTGTCTCCAAACAACAGCCACGACCTGCTTTCGTAGCGGGGCCCGCGAGAAATAAGGCCCCCCCCCCCCCCCCCCCACAACGAACATGTGACGTCACACTACTCGGCTTACCCGCAAAATTTCGCGAACGCTCGGCTCCGTGCAGGGCTCAAGGGGAATCAATGTGTAATTGAAAAGGTATGTACTGAATGTTGCCGAACGGGATTAGCCGTGCCGTCTAAGGCGCTACAGTCATGGACTGTGCGGCTGGTCCCGACGGAGGTTCGACTCCTCTCTCGGGCATGTGTGTGTGTATTTGACCTTAATTTAAGTTAAGTAGTGTGTAAGCTTAGGGACTGATGACCTTAGCAGTTAAGTCCTATAAGATGTCACACTCATTTGAACATTTTTTGTACTAAATGTCGTAACTTTGTTGTGTGTCATCGTGAGGTTGCATGCATTAAAAAAAATATGATACTTGTCTAAGATGCACTGGTGTCCAGAATTAGAGCAACAAACCCCGTTGTGTGTCTAATTCACAATATAATCATACAAACTATGCACGGAAGATGGCATTCCGGTCAGTGGACAACCACACCAGCGATGGCGTCAGGGCACCTATCAAACGGGATAGTATTTGCCGTGTAGTCTCACATCCACAGTTGATGGTTCACATTCAGACGGTGCAGTACGGCAGAGAGAAGACGCCTACCATGATCTCCGCAATGGATTGCCATAGTGGGAATGGAAGCAGGACAGACGCAAACTGATGTGTCCCGAGGATTTAAAGTGGATCGTTCTGTTGTTTCGCGGATGTGGCGACAGTTTACAGAGACCGAAATTTTATTCCGAAGACCAGGGCAGGGCCGACCACGTATGACATCAGAAAGAGATGACCATTATTTGATTGTAAGGGCACGACGGTACCGCCTTAGTGACAGCTGTGGTGGCCACGCGGTTCTAGGCGCTACAGTCTGGAACCGCGCGGCCGCTACGGTCGCAGGTTCGAATCGTGCCTCTAGCATGGATGTGTGTGATGTCCTTAGGTTAGTTAGGTTTGAGTAGTTCAGTTCTAGGGGACGGATGACCTCAGAATTTAAGTCCCATAGTGCTCAGAGCCATTTGAACCATTTGTACCGCCTTAGTACTGCGTGGAAGCTGGTATCTGATCTCACAGCATCCACTGGACGCGTTGTATCGAAGAAAATGGTGTACAGTAGTCTTCGGCAGCGTGGTTTTTACTGTCAGAGACGTGTTGTATGTGTATTTCTGTCCCGTTTCACACAAGGGAGCGTCTACAGTTGAGTCGTTCACATGCCACCTGCACGGTCGAACAGTGGGCCAACGTTCTCTTCACAGATGAGACACGATGTGGTCTCGAGAGTGATTTTCGACGGATTCGCATCTGGAAGGAACGCGGAACACGATTTTTGGACCCAAATATTGTGTGAAAAGACCGATATCGAGGAAGATCGCTAGTGCTGTGAGCAGGGATTATGTTGATCAATCGAACGCATCGTCATGAAATTGTACTGGTGAATTGGCAAGGTTTAATTACTGTCAGGTATCGTGATGAGATCTCGGGACCTCATGTGCGTTTATTGCGAGGTGCTGTGGGCCCATACTTCGTATGGATGGACGGTAATGTTCAACCTCATACAGTACGGGTAGTTGATGTTCTCTTGGAAACGAAAGATAATGCACGCATGGTGTGACCTGCTCGCTCTCCCAATCTGAATCCCATGGAGCACATCTGGGGTGCACTTGGGGACGGGTTGCACCATGTCACCATCCACCAACCACTCTCCAAGACGTACGAGCAGCTCTGCGGGAAGAATGGCCGTTACTGCCTCAACATGATACTGATGACGTCATTCACAGCATGCTTTATTGTTGTCAGGCCTATAATGCTGCCAGGGGTTGTCAAACCCCACACTGAGCACATTAACCAGCTGTGTGCAAATCCATTAAGTTGGAAAAGAACGAAGAACATTTTCGTCTTCCTTTATGCGTGTTTTCTTCAGGTTGTTTTCAGTTTACTGTCACCTATTCATACTGTTTTGTGGCAAAATAAACGCAACCTTGCAAAATTTCCCTTTGTCGCTTTATTTTTGAACACCATTGTAGTTACTAGCTCCACACTGGAAACGGTTGCAGACTCTCACTGGACCTGCAGTGTCACGTACTGTGAGGTACCCGTCACGCCCTGTCTTTCTCGTGGTCCTGGGCTGACCGTTAGTGACGTGGGATCGACAGCACGGCAGGCTCTCGCTCTTGCGTCTGCCAGAACTGGCTGCTGCCTCTCCATCCAGCAACTGACCACCCTGCTCCTTCCGGCTCGCGCGTTGACCACCCCAAGACCGCTACATACCTCCAAGCGCAGCTCGAGTCGCCAACCCCGGCCACCGCCGCTAGCTTTCCTCGCCCCGCACTCACTGTTCACGACGCGCCGTAGGCTACCAGACCGCAGCCACCGTTCTGTATTCCGGGAGACGAACCACGTTATAAGTGGAGCAGGTGACTGCACACTCTCGTCTCACTCTGTTCCACCGAGACACAGAGCGGCGCCAGCAATTATGAAAACGTTGCCGACCGCGCCCCCTGACCAAGCAATAGCACTATGCCAGCGCTGACGCAGCCGGTTGACAGGGCAGGCAACTAAACGCACCGCGAATTGAAACGCTCTCTGGAACAAGGATTTAACTGAGATCTACTTCAACCATTAATTGTTACATATTTACACTACTGGCCATTAAAATTGCTACACCACGAAGATGACGTGCTACAGACGCAAATTTAACCGACAGGAAGAAGATGCTGTGAAACGCAAATGATGAGCTTTTCAGGGCATTCACACAAGGCTGGCGCCGGTGGCGACACCTACAACGTGCTGACATGAGGAAAGTTTCCAACCGATTTCTCATACACAAACAGCAGTTGACCGGCGTTGCCTGGTGAAACGTTGTTGTGATGCCTCGTGTAAGGAGGACAAATGCGTACCATCACGTTTCCGACTTTGATAAAGGTCGGATTGTAGCCTATCGCGATTGCGGTTTATCATATCGCGACATTGCTGCTCGCGTTGGTCGAGATCCAATGACTGTTAGCAGCATATGGAATCGGTGGGTTCAGGAAGGTAATACGGAAAGCCGTGCTGGATCTCAACGGCCTCGTATCACTAGCAGTCGAGATGACAGGCATCTTATCCGCATGACTGTAATGGATCGTGCAGCCACGTTTGGATCCCTGAGTCAACAGATGGGGACGTTTGCAAGACAACAACCATCTGCACGAACAGTTCGACGACGTTTGCAGCAGCATGGGCTATCAGCTCGGAGACCATGGCTGCGGTTACCCCTGACGCTGCATCACAGACAGGAGCGCCTGCGATGGTGTACTCAACGAACCTGGGTGCACGAATGGCAAAACGGCATTTTTTCAGATGAATCTAGGTTCTGTTTACAGCATCATGATGGTCGCATCCGTGTTTGGCGACATCGCGGTGAACGCACATTGGAAGCGTGTATTCGTCATCGCCATACTGGCGTATCACCCGGCTTGATGGTGTCGGGTGCTATTGGTTACACGTCTCGGGCATCTCTTGTTCGCATTGATGGCACTTTGAACAGTGGACGTTACATTTTAGATTAGTTACGACCCGTGGCTCTGCCCTTCATTCGATACCTGAGAAACCCTACATTTCAGCAGGATAATGCACGACCGCATGTTGCAGGTCCTTTACGGGCCTTTCTGGATACAGAAAATGTTCTACTGCTGCCCTGGCCAGTACATTCTCCAGATCTCTCACCAATTGAAATCGTGTGGTTAATGGTGGACGAGCAACTGGCTCGTCACAATACACCAGTCACTACTCTTGATGAGCAGTGGCATCGTGTTGAAGCTGCATGGGCAGCTGTACCTGTACACGCCATCAAAGCTCTGTTTTTACTCAATGCCCAGGCGTATCAAGGCCATTACTACGGCGAGAGGTGGTTGTTCTGGGTACTGATTTCTCAGGATCTATGCACCCAAATTGCGTGAAAATGTAATCACTTGTCAGTTCTAGTATAATATATTTGTCCAATGAATACCCGTTATTCATCTGGATTTCTTCTTGGTGTAGCAATTTTTATGGCCAGTAGTGTAACTATCATGTCATATATTCTGAAACAGCAATATTTCGTTTATATTTGACTGAAATTTAGTACATGTACGAGGTAGTGAAACGAATAAACAAACTGTTTATAATGTTCGATGCTCGGTATCCGATTTCAGTATATTTCATTTAAGCCGTTGTTCCAGAGAACGATTTCATTACAAAGTCACAGCATAGCAACAAAGATTGTCCAGATACTGCAACCGGATTATTTTATGCACCACCCTCCTCAGGAACCGTTACCCTGCACATATTAACATCAGCGTGGACCTTTATCCGCACAGTCGATACCACTGCGGGTAACAGCCGATATACCCACGAATATCTTCATCCATGCTTCCATAGAAAGAGGGTGCTGGAAGGTATGAATATCGCCTGTCAGTTTAATAAGTCACGCTTGCAAAATGCTAACACAGATTCTGTACAGAAAAACGGAAAGAAACGTGGAAGCCGACATCGAGGAAGATCAGTTTGGACTGCGGGGACTCGAAGGAACGCATGAGGCAATACTGACCCAACGACTTTTCGTGGAATATGTGTTTGGAAAACACAAATCTATGTTTATAGCATTTGTAGATCTGTAGAAGCCTTTTGATAATATTGACGAGAATTCTCTGATATTCTGAAGGTAGCAGGGGTAAAATACAGCGAGCGAAAGGCTATTTTCAACTTGTACAGAAACCAGACGGCAGTTATAAGAGTGGAGAGGAATGAAAGAGAAGCAGTGGTTGAGAAGGGAGTGAGATAATATTGTAGCCTATCCCCAATGTTATTCAACCTGTACATTGAGCAAACAGTTATGGAAATAAAACAAAAATTGGAGTTGGGACTAAAGTTCTGAGAGAATAAATAAAGATCTTGAGGTTTGCCGATGGCATTGTAATTCTGTCAGAGACAGCAAAAGACTTGGAGGAGCAATTGAAATGAACGGACAGTGACTTGAAAGAAGGTTATAAGATGAACTCAACAAAATCAAAGCAAGGATAATGGAATGTACTCGAATTATATCAGGTGATGCTTAGGAAATTAGATTAGGAAACGAGGCAATTAAAGTAGTAGTTGAGTTTTGTAATTTGGGAAGCAAAATAACTGATAAAATGTTGAAGTAGGGAGGACACAAAATACAGACCGGCATGGCAAGAAAAGCGTCTTTGAAGAAGAAAAATTTGTTAACATCGAATATAGATTTAACTGTTACAAAGAATTTCCTGAAAGTGTTTGTCTGGAATTTTAGTCATTTTTGGAAGTGAAATATGGACGATAAACAGTTTAGACAAGAAGAGAATAGAAGCTTTCGAAATGTGGTCCTAGAAAAGAAAGCGGAACTTGAAACAAGGAGAAAACGTAACTAATGAGTAGGTACTGAATACAAATGGGCAGAGAAGATATGTGTGGGGCATTAGAAAAAGGTATCGGTAGAAGGTACAATCAGACAGACCAAGGCATCACCAGTTTAGTTTTGGAAGGAGAGAGACATCTATGTGCTCTCGCTAAGAATGCCTGTTCCTCTCACAAGTTGAAGGACTGACGCAGGGACAACAGATTCGAGTGAAATTTCGCAGGTCGCTTGAGTGCAACCTAAAATTAAAAACTCTTAAGATATTTAGGATCAATACTGCTCCGACTTTGAGAAAACCACCTCTTAAGTTCATGACACTCTATCGACTTAAAATTGACATGATCGATAGACAATTGAAAATTGAGCATTTTTCATCAAAGTATGAGGGATCAACAAACACATACACTATGTGATCAAAAGTATCCGGACACCTGGCTGAAAATGACTTACAAGTTCGTGGGGCCCTCCATCGGTAATGCTGGAATTCACTATGGTGTTGGCCCCCCCTTAGCCTAGATGACAGCTTCCACTCTCGCAGACCTACATTCAGTCAGGTGCTGGAAGGTATTTTAATACACTTCCAGTGTAATGCTGCGATATTAATTCACCTCTCGTTTACACGATCATTTATACTGTTTAGATTTAGGTCGACTATTCCAGTTGTGTTATAAACGATTTGTGAGTCAAGTAATTTTTGGCAATAAAGACGTCACCGTACTTGAAGATCCACCTTCCCCACTCGATTTGGAACCATTTTATGATTTCCCTATTTCCTAAAATCATATCCGTGGTAGAAATGGATTAATTTGGGGCGAGAGAAGAGATAAATGCAAAAACAGTGAAGCTTCAGAGAAACCTCATGAGAAACAAAATGGAAAAATGCAGTAGACGGAACGAATGAAGGCGTTAGAAAAATCAAACTGGTCCGATTTTGAAGGTGAGCCTCATTAACTGATCACTAAATTGCAAATCTTGTAAGAATTTCATAAATGATATGCCCTAACTAAGTAGCAGATAACTTAAACTGTTATTTGACGACTTACAGTTTAAAGTTGTTTTCGAAGCCAGTGCGACTTGTTTTTGATACACTCTTAGTTTGAAATATTAGCAGACGTACAGCCGGATGTAATTTTAAAAAATCATGCTCCCTCAGGCAACTGAACTATTGAGCTATGTACTTCTGTGCTAGGGCAATGTAACTGCCGGAAATTTTGCAGTAAGCAGTTGATTTACTTCTTCCGTTCGTCCTTCTGTGTCCCACTCGCAGTTCCCGACATACAGTGCTTGAGATATGGTCTTCCACAGCAGCCACATACGAGACCTTTCGTGCTGGAGTGATTATAACGTTATAGGGTTACATTCTCCTGTAAACGTTTGCATCGGAATCACGTATTCGATACTGCGGCGGGACTTGAGCTTGTCATACGTAACGCTGAAGCAATAACAGTGGTGCGACAGTGTAGCTGTCCGGCCCGGCTCTAAGTGCTGGATCGTGACTCCCCTGCGAGATGTGGCGCGCTGCGGCCGCTAAATATTTCTTACGTTGACCGAGGGGACGGGCACGAGCGCCTTGTAAACTGCGAACATTATTCGTGGACCTAATCCAGCGTTCTGCTCCTCGCGCCTTATGTAATATGTATGTTAATGCGGCGCATTTTTCTCTGGGGACGGCTCCGCTTTGTATCTGCTGCGCGATCTGAAGGCTGCCGCACTCCTTGTCCGGTTGATTACGCCAGAGTCCGGTGAGACATTAACGTGCTGCACAGTCGCAGGGCGACCGGCCGCGGCCTTCGCTGGTGTGGACAGTCCACTGCATTCAGGTACGCCTTCTGAGCTTCCTGTAGGCTGACAAGGGGAAGACCTCAGATACGGCCAGTCGATTCGGCTCGTACTTGGTAGGTGGTCCTCTACAACGTAAACTTAAAGACGTTACGAAATTTTGCTCAGTACCTCCCGGTCTTCGAGAAAACCATCCCTAACAATCGACGCAAAGTTAGAAAATTGTAAACGGAGCGCTTTTCGGCATCATACACTCTAAGGGAAAGAAAAGCGACACCCCACGGAGGAATTATGCGAATGGGCCCGAAATCAGTAGGTGTAAGTCAAACAAATGATTACAATTTCAAAAAATTAGATGGTCTGTTCAAAACAAAGAGCTTCACAAATTGAGCTAGTCACTTACGCGTCGGTCCTCCACCGGCCCTTATGTAAGTAGTTATTCAGCTTGGTATTGATCGATACCGCTGATGGATGACCTCTTGAGGGATATCGTACCAAATTCTGTCTGACTGGCGAGTTAAATCGTCAAAATCCTGAACCGGTCTCAGGGCACTGCCCATAATGCTCCAAACGTTCTCAACTAGGGACAGATTCGGTGACCTTTCTGGCCAATGTAGGATTTGTAAAGCACGAAAACGAGTAGTAGACCTATCCCCTTGCGCAGGTGGGCTTTTCTTCCTGAAACGGAAATGTCGTGTGACTAGGGCCTCCGATCGGGTAGACTGGTCGCCAAGGTGCAAGTCTTTTCACCACTTCGGCGACTTGCGAGTCGATGGGCATTAGATGATGATGATGAAGACAACACAACTGGTCGCACATTTCAGCAAGACAATGCTGCTCCCTGCACACAGGGAGGGTTTCTACCGCTTGTCTTAGTGCTTATCATACCCTACCTTGGCTAGAAAGGTCGCCGGACCTCTTTACAATTGGGAACGTCTGGAGCGTTAATGGCAAGCCCCTCAAACTGGCTCGATATTTTGACGATCTAATGCGGACAGAATTCGGAACGATATCCTTCAGGAGGACATTCAACAGCACTGTCAATCATTCACAAGCTGAACAGCTGCTTTCATAACAGCCCGAGGTGGACCGACGAGTTATTGACATGTACAGTCTGTGAAGCTCCTTTCTTGAACAAATCATTCGATTTTTTTGAAATTGTAATAATTTGCATTTATATGTATATCACATTTACAAATTTCTGTCCAGTTCAGATAATTTGTTAGTGGTGCGCCGTTTTTTTATTCTTATAGCGTATACGGTGTCTGCAGACACTTGTATTATTGGAAAATTCAAAAAAATGTAAAAACAGAAAAATTGCTTTTGCATTTAGAAACCGAACACATGTTCTCTGCTGCGCAACCACACATAGTTACGCCAGCGTCGTTTTCCTGGAATAATGTGTACCTTGCCGGTACATATTCACCAGTTCTGAAAAGTTTCCTCCCTCGATGAATAGGAAAATACACTATGTGATCAAAAGTATCGGAACACAGCCAAAAACATACGTTTTTCACATTAGGTCCTTTGTGCTGTCACCTACTGCCAGGTACTCCACATCAGAGACCTCAGTAGTCATTAGACATCGTGAGAGAGCAGAATGGGGCACTCCGCGGAACTCACGGACTTATAACGCGGTGAGGTCATTGGGGGTCACTTGTGTCATACGTCCTGTACGCGAGATTTCCACACTCCTAAACATCCCTAGTTCCACTGTTTCCGATGCGATAGTGAAGTGCAAACGTGAATGGACACGTACAGCACAAAAGCGTACAGGCTGACCTTGCCTGTTGACTGACAGAGACCGCCGACAGTTGGAGAGGGTCATAATGTATACTAGGCAGACATCCATCCAGACCATCACACAGGAATTCAAACTGCATCAGGATCCACTGCAAGTACTATGACAGTTAGGCGGGAAGTGATAAGACCTGAATTCATGGTCGAGCGGATGCTCATATGCCACACATCACGCCGGTAAATACCAAACGACAGCTCACGTAAACATTGGACAATTGAACAGTGGAAAACCGTTGTGTGGACTGACAAATCACGGTACACAATGTGGCGTTCCGATGGTAGGGTGTCGGTATAGCGAATGCCTGGTGAACGTCATCTGCCAGCGTGTGCAGTGCCAACAGTAAAATTCGGAGGCGGTGGTGTTATCGTGTGGTCGTGTTTTTCATGGAGGGGGCTTGCACCCCTTGTTGTTTTGCGTGCCACTATCACAGCACAGGCCTACATTGATGTTTTAAGCACCTTCTTGCTTCCCACTCTTGATGAGCAATTCGGTGATGGCGAATGCATCCTTCAACAGGACAATAATGCACGGCCCGTGCCTGTGTGTTACACTACGATAACATCCCTGTAATAGACTGGCCTGCACAGAGTCCTGACGTGAATCCTATAGAACACTTCTGGGATGTTTTGGAACGCCGACTTCGTGCCATGCCTCACCTATCGACACCGATACCTCTCCTCAGTGCAGCAGTCCGTGAAGAATGGGCTGCCATTCCCCAAGATATCTTCCAGCACCTGATTTAATGTAGGTCTGCGAGAGTGGAAGCAGGTGGAAATCAAAGGTAAGAACAACGAATTTAAATTTTCTGTTCAACTCAAATCCATAAACTGTATTTTTTCAAACATACAAAAACCAAGCAAAAAAAATTTAATAAATATCATTCTCTGGCATTAAATATAGTTTCTACAAGCGTACAGTATCGGTGTTGTTGAATAACAACTATGCATGCGCCAATACATGTACTTAGTTACTCGAAATACGCCGATGTTCCGAACCCAAGCAACTCGTCTCTTATTGTAAACAAATCGGCCTCACCACCTATCAAATTCCAGTGTCGCGCGGGCTGAATTTCTCGGCCAATCAGAACAAACCACACTTATATGACAGATTCGCGCACATTCCGTACAATGGCGATTTGCAAACTTTCTCGCCTCTTGAAGTTACTTATTTATTACGGAAGAGAATTGCAACTGCGAATGATGGTAAATGAACTGAATGAATAAGAGCAGATGGAACTATTACTTTACAGAATAGCAGAAAAATTGTAGGGAGAAATGTGGAGCAAACACTAAATTAATAAGTTGGTATTGTTGCAAAATGGTTCAAATGGCTCTGAGCACTATGGGACTTAACAGCTGTGGTCATCAGTCCCCTAGAACGTAGAACAACTTAAACCTAACTAACCTAAGGACATCACACACATCCATGACCGAGGGAGGATTCGAACCTGCGACCGTAGCAGTCGCGCGGTTCCGGACTGCGCGCCTAGAACCGCGATACCACTGCGGCCGGCGGTATTGTTGCAACGATAACGTTGTCTCAAATCGATGAATTGTAATGTTACGTCTGGAATAACATTTTATTTTAAAGAAAAAGACGGCTATTACATTACTTTTGCAATATTGGCAGCCTGCTTTAATGTATCAGTCTCTACTTTGGCTGCACTTCACCTCGTTGCAGTATTTCTGGTACTGTGGCACTAGTGAGGCGTAATTCTGGCATTTGACGATTCTGCGATGGAAATAAGGTCTCCAGGTCCGTTATACATACATTTCAAGTATGGCAGGACTCCTGTACTGTCGCAGCTGTCGCCGATAGCTTGATATCATGAGTCGCCAGCTCCGAAGTGCGCACAATTTAAAATACGCGCCACTGACATATTTATCTAGTATATTCTTCTACATATTGCCCTGCTTCGTGGCACTCGTGGGACAGTATCATTTTAGTGACTGATACTAGACACGAAACTTCCTGGCAGATTAAAACTGTGTGCCGGACCGAGACTCGAGCTCGGGACCTTTGCCTTTCGCGGGCAAGTGCTCTACCAAGTTGTGAGGACGGGGCGTGCGTCGTGCTTGGGTAGCTCGGATGGTAGAGCACTTGCCCGCGAGAAGCAAAGGTCTCGAGTTCGAGTCTCGGTCTGGCACACAGTTTTAATCTGCCAGGAAGTTTCATATCAGCGCACACTCCGCTGCAGAGTGAAAATCTCATTCTTGATACTAGACAGTTCAGTGCCGTTTCATATCAAAGCACATATGATATCATGCAAAGACACGTTTCATGAGTGAAACACCGATTTTCCTGCACTGCACACACAAAAAGTGTCCGAGTTAATCCAGGCATAAAGAAGAGAGCATTGTTCACAGTTTGCTCAACATTAATCATTGTCTTTCTGCCCTTCACGTCAATACGGTGCACACATTAATTTAATTATGTTATCGGCGTCTTTATGCACAAAACTAACACACCAGCCATGCCTTTACGTTAACAACCAGCGTTCTTGTTTGTCACCTACCTAGCACTCTACCGTTCAGTATCAATAGCCGAAAACAAGCTCTGTTATGGCAAAGATACAAAGAGATACATTGAAATATTCACGTTCTGACAGATGTTTTATATGAACATGTTGATATTTACTGCTAAACATAACGAATAAAACAATAAAATGGATTCAACTATTTAAATAGGCTCCCTAGAGCTGTATTTTTACACATGGTCTCCTGTGCACCTCTTTCCCTGTAACAAAATTAATGCCTTTTAACGCACATTCATTTTCGGAAATAGAAAATAATCTACGTTACCAAACGAGGATCTTCTAGGGCAGTTATGTTGTTACCTATCGAAAATTACTTCACTGGTAAAATATCGTGGGCAGGTCCTTTTCCCCGGTGCAGCATCCATTCGACTGTCCACAACTCAGGGAATTTTCTCACATGTTCACGGAATTTTTTTCCAAAACTTCTTTACAAAAGTTTCGTAGAACTGTGTCACACAGCGGCAGTTGCTCGCCCTTAACTAAAGTCGTTGGCCCATAAGGAGTAAGCCTATAGCTCTGCTCTCTGTATATATTATCACAGTATTATTTCAATGAACTGTCTGATCTTGTTCACTAGCGTTCCTGGGTGCTAGGCAGTTACGCAAGTTTGATGGACTTTTATTTACTTGCCGCCGATTTTGTGATGTTCGACCAAAAAAAAAAAAAAAAAAAAAAAACTTGTGTTGTGGTTGTCAAGTCGAATCCAGTGTCGATGCTGCCGGGTGTACGTCTCTACTGGTCTGCCGCTTTAGACTATGTAGACTTCTCCACACAGACCGTCTCCCTTGCACAGCCAACAGTGGTCAGAACATTTTTCCTGTCCGTACTGGTGTCTATCACATACTAAATCCTACGAATACTGTACAAGACATGCTTAACACACTGTGTTCACTAGTTCATTCACCGACTACAGCTACTGGTTCCTGTTCAGCGATGTGGTACATATATTCCGTTGTTTTGTAGTTTTCCATAGTTCTGGGTATCAGTCTGGAGCTATAGCCTCTATATACCACTTTAGCGTAAATGGCTGCTGACAACTTCCTTGGCCAATGGCTATAACCCTAAACACAGAGCGATAGCAACCAACAAAGGAATGGAAGACAGATGGGACATCGACAGGCTGCAGCCAGTTGCACATTTTCCTTACATGAAAGACGTCAGCGGTAGAATTGATAAACATCTTCGACGATTTGGTGTCCAGCCCATCTTCAACAGCATCCGTAATATCCAGGATGTGTTAACTTCGACCAACGAAAACATAAAAAGCTTTGCACACTGAGTACGTACACAAGATGACTCTGAGTGTGTAGAAGTCAACATTGACTACGGGAGCACGAGCGCATCATCCATTTTCATGATGTTGATTTTGGTTTGTGGGGCGCTCAACAGCGCCGTTTCAAGCGACCGTACAAATTCCCAATCTTTTCACTGCCAGTCTCGTCATATTCCCGAATGATGATGAAATTATGAGGACAACACAAACACCCAGTTCCCGGCGCAGAACATCCCCGACCCGCCTCGAATCGAACACGGGACCCCGTGATCCAGATGCAGTTACGCTGACCACTACACCATGAGCTGCTTCAGCCATTTTGGGCAGCACAACAAATCGGCAGTGACAAAGTGCCAGAAAGACAACGGCAAGAAAATAAAATTCAGCGAAACTAGCACACTTACCAAACAGCTTTCACAATCCTGTTTGCCAGCCACTACAGCCCAACAGGCCGCACAAACAACTTAAGACACGAGCGTTAATACACCAGCGAGAAACGATGCCTTCCAAGAGGAAAATAACAGTCCACATTGCATTCGCCAATAATTACTAGTCATGGCTCGTAGAGTAAGTGGCATAGACAACAACTCATCCCCACTCCGTACACCACAGGAAACCAACGTAATAAAGTAACCCACTTCTGTTACCGCAGTAGACAAATAACATCTCCTGTTTCTGAACTTCTGACTTAAGTTCGTGTTCAGCAGAGAAGTCATGACGAAATATAATGCACGCTGGTCAACAAATTTTACCAGTAGACCCAGAAGTAGGTCATTGCCACAATGGCCGAAATATTGATTTCATTCAGTAATAACAGTCATTCTGTAGTATGACGTGGCACCATACCCAGAAAACTTTTACGTCGAAACCTATGCAATTATAACACACAACACGTGATTAGCTCACCCCTTATCGTTATCTTCAAGGTCAAGTATGTAATCATGGTTCAAGGAGTACTCAGTGTTTACAAAGTTCCCAGAAGTGTTGTTCAGAAGTTTTGGAAAACACTGGGTAAACATGAGAGAAAAGACGCCCTCATTTGTGGAGAGTCCTATGGATGTCGCAGCAGGAAAAAGTACTTGCCCACAACGCTTTGCCAGTGAAGCAGTTTTGGGTAGATTAGATTAGATTAGGTTTACCTTCATTCCAATTGATCAGTTGTGAGCAGGTCCTCTAGGATGTAGAACATGTCAGAAAAACAATACATGACAAATACTTACAACTAAATAAAAAGCTAATGTGCCATTCCACAGGTCCCAAGTGGAATGATCTTCATTTTTTAATGAACACTATATGAAAGAGTCGTTTTACAAATACTAATGCACTGAATTTAAAATAATTTTTTTTTATTTATAAGGTAATAAAAGTGTAATACAACTACTATAATACTTATTTACAATGAACACATTACTGCACTGAAATGGTGCAGAAGTTGGATTATACTTACATAGACACACACACACACACACACACACACACACACACACACACATTTACAATGAACACATTACTGCACTGACATTGTGCAGAAGTCATATATATATGAGAAATTCATCAATAGAGTAGAAGGTGTTAGCCACCAATAAATCCTTTAGGCTTCTCTTAAACTCAATTTCATTGGTTGTTAAGCTTTTTATGGCTGCTGGCAAGTTATTGAAAATATGTGTCCCTGAATAATGCACACCTTTTTGTACAAGACTAAGTGACTTTAAATCTTTGTGAAGATTATTCTTATTTCTAGTATTGATTCCATGAATTGTGGTGTTGGTTTGAAAAACTGATATATTTTTAATGACAAATTTTTAATGACAAAATTAGATAACATCGCAGTCCACCTCTCATTCCTGGTTCGGTATCGCCGATTATTTTCTATCGTCTGTTTTCTATGGTCACGTGTGTGTTGGAACCCACAGAAGAGCGTCATGGAGATTCTGAACAATCAGAACTGGTAAACACTTCAAAACAGACGTGAATTATCTCGAGAAAACGTACTTATCAAGTTTCAAGAAGCAGTGTTAAGTGAGGACTCTAGGAATATATGCTCCAGACCCCTACATACTGCTCATTCAGGAGCCTCGAAGACAAGATTAGACCACTAAATTCAAGTAGTCCTTCTAACCGCCGTCTGCCGCCAGTGGAAAGTACCCCCTGCCATACACTTCACAGTGGTTTGCAGAGCGTGGATGTAGTTGTAGACATATACGAAAATATCGTTGGTTTGACACAAGAGAATCTAGAGTAGTGCAACAAATTTGTGTACTTAAAAAACAAATTTAGTTGGTCATGACCGCTCTTACATTAGGACATTCGTTACTTCCACTGTTCGAACCAATCTTTTGTTGTAATTTATCTCTGGGCTTCACAGGAGCCTAACTGTTTTGTTTATCGCTAAGACTCCAAGAACAGGTCTGTTGCCACTGAACTGACGGAGCATGTTGATACTTGTCACATCGTAAATACAGATTTTAATGGGATAATACACTATGACAAATAATCCCTTAATATATCACCAGCAACTCGTAGGAACATTCTGAGTATTAATATTTATCTGATGTCAAAATTTAGTTGTGGACCCGCATCGTATGCAATTCGAAAGACATATTAAACGTCAGAGGGAAATAAACGGACAAGAAAATGTATTTTTAACAATAAAATGACGATTAACGAATGAAGAATCGAGTCGTAACTTCTGACTCAGCACGTTAGCAGCGTCTCCTCGTTTCGCCTGACTCCTCGAGCGAACACGTCTTACTCTTTTGCACAACACGCATCTGCATCCATCAGGCTAATAATTGCGAGTCATATTGCCAGTTTCGCTGGCAGCTCGAGCATAAACCGTAATGGCAGCTAAATACGTGCTGCGGAAAAATTACAACACGTGTCAACCTCTGGCGGCGCGGCGGTGCCGGTCCCCCCGTCGCAGTTACGTGGTTAATATTCTCGCCCAGCTGTGCAACTGGCAGGCAATTTATCATCGAAAGCCCTCCGCGTCTCGACAGAGCTGCAACTTAAAAATTCTCTGCCGCTGCTGACTTACACATTACCTACAAGCAAGAAATGAGCAACTAGAAAAATTGGAGTTGTAAATAACACGTAAACATAGAAAAAGATAGAGGAGTTAAACACTTTTGTATCTGTGTGTGTGATATTCTTCCTCTGCATCAAATAATTCTTTGGGAAATCTGCAAGTCATGTGTAAACAACTATAATTGTGAACTCGCAGGCTGTCACGTTGTCGCCGGATTTTACGAGACGTATACGTGTTGGCAACCGCTGCAATGAATCATGGGAAATGAAGGCAGAGCGAGATGCAGGTAGCGAACGAGAATAATGCTTCATTTTTTATGTTACGCAAATGAACTTAACCTATATTTAATTTTTGTCATGACGACACATTTTTTCACGTCTTTACTTTTCGTTAATAAAATAAGCTAATAATTATGTCTGTCTCGTAGGAATTCAGAATTTACATTACATACAATTAGCGAGTTTCGATAGGTTTCATACTAGCGAGATTTCTTAGATGATTATATATTCCGTGATTTACTCTGATTTCTGATACTGTGATGGTTTGCAGTGGCTGAACACATACACACACACATACACACACACACACACACATATATATATATATATATATATATATATATATATATATATATATATATATGGTATTGAACGGTGTCAAAGACGGTTGACATATCTCTCGTCTTAGTAACTGATTTTGTGGCAGTCGACTATCGGTTGGTCATACTTTGGAGCTGACATTTCTGTGCGACAGTAACTGTTCCAGTACTTTCGTAGCTTCAGAACTACACCTGGCCGAACTCACTTGGTATACTGGAGGAATTTTTGTCTCGGTGTGTGTTTTAGGTTGGCATAGAGACCTTCATGGCAGTGAAACGAAAGTCCAGAGAAGAATTTCATAGAGGAAAGCGTGTTGTCGGAAGCTGGGTCTTCGTTGCACTGGAATGAGACAGCTGTAATTATATCTTCGAACTAGTACAGAAGAGGACGAAACATATTCTTCTCGGGATTCTGAATAAGTATGTATTGCCAGGGAGCACTGTTATTTCCGACTGTTTTTCTTCATACATTTGCCCTGGCGACGAAGGTTTCGTTCGCCTGTCGCTGAAATATTGTTTCCACTTCAAAGGCCCAGAGGCAACTGCACACACGGATAGCACTGAGGGCAAGTTGCCTGCCATCAAAAGTCCTTCCCGTACTTCTACTAAGTGCAAGAATACTTTTGATTTCAAAAGGATTTATAATACTAATGAAACCTGTGGCCTATTCTCCTTTTTTCCTCTTATTTATCTTAGGAGCTAAATATGTTGCTAACTGCACTTCAAGCAGTGACAAAGACCTGTGAATATACAATAAAGTTGTGTTGTTCAGTACACTTCCCTGACACTATTTCCTTACTTGATCTACAGAAGAATCATATTTTTTCTGTAGTCTGCAGCATACCGTTAAACACGACCTAATACCACAGGTTCCAGTTTTGTAACTGATTGTGAAAAATAATTTGATATTTCTTACTATTAATTTAACACTTACGAATATACCGTTGGCACGCAACCTAATAGCAAAGGTACAAATACTTCACAATTTCTTGTAATTATGTTATGATGTCCGAGTTTGTCATTGGATTGCAACTTTACAGCACAGCTTGCTAGTCAAAAACGCTTCACTGTTTTCTAACAATATGTGGCGAGATTACGTTACAATGTCGGAATATGTGGTTAGGGTGGAACTTCATAGTACAGCTTACTTGTCAAAAATGCCTCACTGTTTCCTAACAATATGTGACGATTCTCTAGGCTGTGGTTATGCAGGAACCTAACAGCACAGCTTAAATTTACTGCGAGTAAAACGAACGCCAGTCGTAATAGCGTGGAAGTCCATTTACTGCGTTCGATGCAAATATATTGCTGGAAGCACGGTATGCACGCAGATTTGTTCACAGTGTGAAGTAAATGAGAAACTGCAACGTGTGACAATTTTCAAGTATGTTGTTATTCAGGAACCTAATAGCGTAGCTTACATTACTGATAGTGAGACAGATAGCTATCGTATTTATAGCCTTGCTTTCCATAATTGTTTCACTAATTTCTATTAACATATGACGATTTTCGAAGTTGTGGTTAGGCAGGAACCTAATACGACAGCTTAAATTACTGCAAATGAAACGAACAGCAGTCGTATTCGTTTCAAAGACACAGTGTCCGATGCAACTATGTTACTGAAAGCACGGAGAGAACGCACGTTTGTTTACAGAGGGAAACAAATGAAAAGCTAGATTCTCATTGGATACTTGCATCTCGATCCTGATTGGACGTTACCGTTTCCCATTATTCACCGCGACGGGTACAAACATATTCATTTCTCGTAAAATCTGCTGACACCGTAAACGCACTTTCACTGTTTTGGAACATTTTCTGAGCACTTTGATGTAAGGGACCCATGGTTTCCTGTGGCTTGTTACAGAGTAAACTGTATCTCTTTATTTAAAATTTGTCGTTTATTTGGGTCTCAATTACGTCCCTTTCTTAAATGTGACTAGTTTCGATCAAAGTTTATCATCTTCAGATTTAAAAATAAAACTGCTTTTCACTACTTTCTCTCCAGTATACCAAACACCCGTACCCCACCTTCCCCCCTTTCACCACCTTCCCCCTTCCCCTTCTTCTGCCCTCTCCTCTTTTTTTCCTTTATTGTGATTTTAATACCCGTATAAAAACAGGTAGGCTGGCAGCAGCACAGTACGCCGCTCTTCAGCCCAAGATATTACAATGTTAAAACAGAGAAGGCACATGAGTTGGAACAAAATGGCGGGGAAAAAACAGTAGACACATGAACATAAAAAACATGAAGCCGTTCACACTCGATGACAATCCACACTACAAACTGTTGACACGACGCACAAACACTGAAGATGTCGATGGCACTGGTGAACGATGAAGTGTGACGGTGAACACTGAACACTAAACACGACGGCACACACGAGACACTAATGGCGATGATCTCCGGTGCGTGAATGTCCACGTAGTGTGTGCGAGTCCGGGAACCTGCCAAGAGGGGAAGAAGGGGGAGGGGGGAGAGGGGAGAACAAAGATGCCAATGGCTGAGGAGATGGGAGGAGGAGTAGAGGGACAGGGGAGGGGAAGCCTGGAGGAGGAGTGGGGAGAAATGGAGGAGGGAGGGAAGGGGGAGAGAAGGGAGGGAGGGTGCCCAAAGGAGCAAACACAAGAAGAGGGAGGGTGGATCAAAGTTGGTAGGAGGGCTAGATGGAGGGGAGGAGGGCATCATCAGGGAGGGGGAGCTAACGGAAGCCACCTTGGGAGAGGGTAAGGAGGGTGGAGAGATGGAGACCGGGTGGGACGTGGTAATACAGGCGAGGCAGCGGGACGGGGTGGGAGAGGATGGGGGAGACAAGCAGTTGAGGAGGATCGAGTTTTCAGGAGGTGTACAGGATCCGTATCCATTCAAGGAAAAGGAGGAGGTGGGGGAACGGAATGAGGTCGTACAGGATCTGCGTGGTGGAGGGGAGATGGATGCGTTAGGTGGGTCGGAGAGCATGGCGTTCAAGCATCTGAAGGGATTTGTAAAAGGTAGGGGGGGCGGAGATCCAGGCAGGATGGGCGTAACGAAGTATAGGGCAGATGAGGGATTTATAGGTGTGGAGTATGGTGGAGGGGTCCAGACCCAAGTACGACCAGAAAGGAGCTTGAGGAGAAGGAGTTGGGAGCGTGCCTTGGCTTGGATTGTCCGGAGATGGGGGGTCCAGGAGAGGCGACGGTCGAGGGTGATGCCAAGGTACTTAAGAGTGGGGGTGAGGGCGATAGTACAGCCATAGATGGTGAGATAGAAACCAAGGAGGCGGAAGGAAGGGGTGGTTTTGCTTACAATGATCGCTTGGGTTTTGGAGGGATTGACCATGAGCAACCACTGGTTGCACCAAGCGGTGAACTGGTCAAGATGGGATTGGAGAAGGTGTTGGGAACGCTGCAGGGTGGGGGCGAGGGCAAGGAAGGCGCTGTCATCGGCAAACTGGACAAGGTGGGCGGGGGGTGACGGCGGCGGCATGTCCGCCCTATACAAAAGGTACAGAAGGGGGAGAGGACGGATCCTTGGGGCACACCGGCGGAGGGAGAGAAGGTGTAGGAATCCGTGGTATGGATGGTGATGTAGGAAGGACGGTGGGAGAGAAAGGAGCCGATCAGACGGACGTAGTTAATGGGAAGGGCGAAGGTTTGGAACTTGAAGAGGAGACCAGAATGCCATACATGGTCATAGGTACGTTCGAGGTACAGGGAGAGGAAGATTGCGGAGCGATGGGAATTTGGAAAGGAGATGAGTGAGGTGGAGGAGAAGGTCATCGGAAGAGCAGGACGGTCGAAAGCCACACTGGGCAACGGGAAGGAGGCGGTGCTGGCGAAGATGCTGGTGGATGCGTCAGGTGAGGATGGATTCCAGGACCATGCTGAAGACCGAGGTAAAGCTGATGGGATGGTAGGAGGAGACGACGGACGGCGGTTTACCGGGTTTAAGGAACATCAGGATACGTGAGGCTAGTAGCTGGTGGACAGGACTACATTGTAGAGCCTGGCCAGGGTGGAGAGGAAAGAGACAGGAGCTTCACGATTGTGGCAGTAGGTGACCCGATCATGACCAGGAGCGGTGTTGCGTTTTGTGCAGAGTGTAGCAATGAGATCCTGTGTAGTGATAGGGGCATGGAGTTCCATGTGTGTAATGTTGTCCAAGTACTGGAAACCAGGGAGGGACAGAGGTGTCAGTTCGATCGCGGACATCAGGGAAGAGGGAGTAATCGACTGGGGATCGTTGGGGATGGAAAAGATATCGGAAAGGTAGGAGGCAAAGCGATTGGCCTTACTAAGGGTGTCAGGGAAGGAGCGATCATCATGGAGAAGAGGATATTAGGGTGAGGGTTTAGTCCCAGTAAAGCGACGGAAGGCTGACCAGAACTTGGACGAGTTTATAGGGAGGGTAGCATTTAAACAGGTGCATGTCTGTCACCAGTCCCAGCATTTCTTAGCCACGAGCAAGTTTTGAATGTAGCGGCGCAGTTGCCAGTGGCGTCGTAGTGTGTCCGGGTAACGCGTGTGGAGGAAGGCACGGTAGAGACGGCGGGATTCACTGAGGAGGAGGACGGCCTGTGGGGGTAAGGTAGGACGGTGGGGGTGGATGGCGACAGTAGGGACATGGGCCTCTACGGCCTCAGACAAGGTCTGCTGGAGAAAGGAGGCGGCATGGGTAACATCGTCAGGGTGGTGATAGGTGAGGGGTGGCCTTTGACCTGGGTGGAGAGGTTATCCCGGTAGGCATTCCAGTCGGCATGGGAATAATCATGGATGTACTTCGAGGGAGGGTCATTATGAGGGACAGGGCGGGGGCGACAACCGTCTGAAACGGTGAGGAGGACAGGAAGATGCCTGCTACCAATGGAGTCCAGGACATCCACCACTATGCGGCCAAGGAGGTTGGGGGAGGAGAGAATGTCATCGGGAATGGAGTTGGATTGGGGGTGGGTGTGCTGGGGAATGGGGACGAGGTCGCCTTGGAGGGTGGAGAGGAACTGATGCCACCGCCATAACTGGGTGGTGGAACGACTATGGATACTGAGGTCGGCGACGATCACGTAGGAGGAGAAGGTACGATCAGTGTGGGAGAGGAAGTCGAAAGGAATAGGGGCATTAGGGCGGACATAGATGGTGGCGCAGGTGACGGTAAGGCCGGGGAAGAAGAGACTAAGGATCAGGTGTTCGGTGGGGTCGGGAAGGAGAGGCTGCAGCCGAACCGGGATCTGGTGGTGGTGACCAACAGCAACTCTGCCACACACAATCGGGAGGGGATTATCAGAGTGGTGGAGAAGGTAGGGCGAAGTGTGTATGGTGAGGTGCGATTGGAGGAAGGTTTCATTGAGGAGGAAGGCATCCACGCGGTGGGTTGCAAGGGTATGCATGAAGAGGTTCTTGTTGACGGGAAGGGAGCGAATGATGTTGAACAGGATATGGTGCTGTCGCGCCATGACAGGGATTTAGACAAGGGTGTCGAGATGGGAGAAGGTGAAATGGGCCTGGTTGTGGGAGTAGGTGGCATACATTTTTAGGTGAAAGACAGAACGGGCGGCGAGGGACATCTGTTGTAGGGTGTGAGGGCGCTGGAATGGGAGGGCATTTTGCAGTACAATGGTGAGGAACCTGATGATGTCCTCAGCGGTGGGAGGGGGATGAAGCGAATTGCCAGGAGGAGTGGGGGCGTCCAGAGGGCGGACAGGGACGGTGAGTTCAGGGATGGTTGGAGGGGGTCGGCCTTACATTTTTGGGAATAGGTGGGATGCAGGAGATTGCAGGTATTACAGGAGGGAGGGGACTGTAGGTTAGGGCACTGCCAGAGACAGTGCGCTTGTTTACAATGCGGGCAGGTAGGGGCCTCGCAGCACTCAGCTGTTGTGTGCGCATTGTAGTGCAGACACCTCTGGCAGCAGAGGGATTGAGGAGGGGAAAGGGAGGGGTCAATCTTGTATCTCTGCTGGAAGAGGAGGGCACCCTCCTTCAGAAGGTAGTCATTGGAGGAGGCGTCCTCTGAGATAACCCGCATAAGGCGGGTGGGGCTGGCGGAGTTAAAGACACGGCAGACCGCTTGCACCTCCAGCGAGGGATGCGCCTCGAGCTCCGCCAACACCTCCTCCTCCGTGATCGTCGGACTAAGCCGAGTAATCACGGCGGTGAGGGTCGGCGGGCGACGCGGGGGTTGGGTTTGGCGGGTAGGAGACGGGGAAGGAGCAAGGGGTGAGGGAGGCATTGGGGCCAACCGGGTGATGGGGATGTGGGAGAGGATGTCTGTATGGAGGGTGGGGCTGGGGGAGGAGATGAGAACTGAGTCTCTTCTGGGACTGAGAAGGGAGATGGAGCTCCAGGATAGTGTTGGCGGAGAAGGAGGGAGAGGTTCCGGGCCTCAAGGAGGGAAGGATCAGGACGAGAGAGGATGTACTTGTAGGAAGAGGGAGGGGAGGAGGAGGAGGAGGAGGAGGAGGAGGAGGAGGTGGAGGGGGCAGGGCCAGGTGGGGAGATATCCATGGCATCTTGGGAGGGGGAATGAGGACAGGGTGGGGCCTTTTTGGAAGTGGAGGAGGTGGTGGTGCCACTAGGGCGTTTAAGGGCGGCGGAGGGGTGGGTGGTTACGAGAGAGACGGAAGCTATAGGGAGGTGGTGGGAAGTGGCAGGTCCTGGCATGGACGCAGCAGTTGGCGCCGGAGATGGTGATGGTGAAGGCGACGGCGACGGCGATGGTGGTGGTGGTGATGGCGAAGGCGATGGGGAGAGCTGGGCACAGGCAGTGGCCCGACGGGCCACCACCCTAGCTGGACCTGCAGTGACAGGCTGGGGGAGTGGGGGGAAAGGATCAGAGGGAGAGGAGCGGGAGGTAGAAGCTGGGGAGGGGGCGACAAAGAGCGAGGGCGAAGGGAGAGTTAGAAGAGGAGGGATGGAAAGAGGGGGGCGGGCAACTGGGCACACCATGTAATGGTGGTGGTGGCGGCGGAGGGCGAAGTATACACTATGGCAGTGGTGGTAGTAGTGGCAGTGGTGGTGGGGGCTGACATGACGACAGGGATGAACTAAAACAGCACAGGACGAAGGAGAGGAAAAAACCGGGGACGGACGAAGACGGACGAAGACGTGGACCAGAGGCCCACGCTGCTGGCGCTGGTGACGGCTGGCAGGAACACCGCAGCTGCTGCTGCCACGGACGGGGCCGGGCCCGCTGCTGCTGCTGCTGCTGCTGCTGCTGGACCGCTGCTGCTGCTGCTGCTGCTGCACGGCTGGACCGCTGCTGCTCGGAACTCTGCTGCTCGGCTGGCTGGCTGGCTGGCTGGCTGGCTGGCTTTCACCTGAAACCCTAACGCTTCGATTAGTGCTGGAATGGCACAACCGAAAGGCAGTATCCTTTCGAATTACCGCCGGAGATCGCTCCTCTTCTTCCTCCTCTTGCCTATTTATACCACAATCCACAGTTCTAAACCACAATATTCTGATGTGTAATTCGATATGGGTTACTTACGCAACTACAAAGGTAAATGCAACTGTTATCCCTAATATTATGCTACTTATTCTAAAGTTAAGGAAAGTGAGCCGTGGCGCGGCTCTCGGGCGCATGACGCTATCGACTACTCCTCTGGTTGAGGTTGGCACTATGTGCGATCGCGAGCGCCTCCTGTCGGAGCGGGTCCTAAGGGGGGAGTGAGTACGAGTAACGGGAGTCTGGGGCGGACAGCAGGGGAGAACGGACATTGCGGCCGCACTCTGAGGCGACAAGAGAAGAGTTGTGCACGCCCGAGAAGGGATCGTTGAGCAAGGTGGCAGTCAGCATCACTTTCCGGGGGACAGAGAGTTGCGGCAGTCCAGCGAGCAGACACCAGATCCGGGAGCAGTGCTTCAGTTTGGGGACGTGACGTGGGTCGTGTTTTGGCGCAGTACAGTTTGCTTGGTACGCATCTGCTGCTCCCTTTATGCCCACGTGTGTTGTTCTGTCCGTATGTGCATTGAAAAGGTTACGCTCCGGCTGGAACAGTGGCTTGTGCTTTACGTTCATGCACCCTGACTCATTTGTTTTGCTGCAGGCAGCTGTAATTTCAGAGATTTTTTTTTTCGTCGCGATTGTCTTAGCCCGGTGGTGCCTAGTATCCGAGAACAAGACAGCTAACGTGTGACCTGTTTTGGGTTTTGGAGTCCTGTTTGGGCAATCTAGTTATCACGCACACAAATGTATTGCTTCCGAGTGAGGTTAGCCCTAATCTTGTGAAACTGAGCTTTCAGTGACTGGCTCGTCTGCAAATTAATTAATTTAACCTTTGTGGTGTGTTTTTTTTGCTTTCAATGGTGAATTTCTTGTCATTCATTTGTGTATGTTTCGCCATTAATGATAACTGTGAGTAAGATAGCAAGGTCTTGAAGGGCTTGCGTATCGTGACTGTATTTAGGCTACAGTTTAATTTGATTTCTTGTTTATCGGTCTGGTGAAAACTTATACCATGTTTACTTCTTCAAGTAAGATGGCGGCCACTGAGTGACGCGCGTTTCTTTGGCTCGCGAGTTTTTCCGCTCATTGAAGGTGTTACAGAGAAGTGCGGCAGTCCACAACGTGTACATCCGACTAAACAAGTGTTACTTGCCGTGGTGTGTTGCTCTCCGTTGATTACCACAAGTGATAAGTGATAAGTGAGTGAAAAATGGGAAGAGCACGAGTAAGCGGCAGCAGGCGAGGCTACAGGGGCGCAGGCAGCGCGGGCGCCCGGTCTCCGGCGGCAGGCGAGGCCTCGCTTCCCGACATCGGGGAGCTCGTCCGGTCCCAGGTGAGTGCGGCGCTGCACAGTAAAGACACGCTAGACGTAATAGTGCAATCCATCACGGACTCTGTGACGGCCGCGGTCATGGACAAACTGCAAGAGTCTGTCGGGCGCAACAGCACCGAAATCCAGTCTCTTAAAAAGTCCCTGGCCGCACAAGAGAAAAAAGCCGCCGACCTAGAAGCTAAACTGTCTGCGGCCACCGATGAAATTGAGCAGTATCAGCGAAGGAACAGCTTGCGCTTGTTCGGGGTAGCTGAAAACGATCGAGAAAACACCGACGACCTGGCCATTAGCCTCGTGCGTGAGAAACTTGGCGTGCAGATCGACGTGGCCGATATTGACAGAAGCCACCGTGTTGGGCGCAGGATACCAGGTGCGATGAAACCCAGGCCCATAATAATTAAATTTGTGTCATACCGGAAAAGAGCTGAAGTGTTTGCTCAGAAAAGAAAACTCGCCAAGAGTGGGGTTACCCTGAGGGAAGATCTGACGCGCGAAAGACTAAAAGTTCTGAACACTGCGATCACACAGTTCGGCCTTCAAAATGTATGGACCCAGGATGGCAGGATCGTAGTCAAGACGGAAGGAGGGAGGAAAACGGTGACGAACATGTCCGAACTGAAAGACTGAGCGAAATCTCGCGAGACACAAAGTCTCATATTTTACTCTGTCTAATATAAGTTAATTTTTATTCTTTCTTTTCATTTTTTTTTTACGTAAATATTGCTTCGTTATTTCTATATGTACCATAAGTACTCTATTTAAAATCAGTCAATTGTTTCACATAAATATTGCTTCTTTAGTTGCCTATCATAAGTGCTCATTTATATTCATATTGTCAGTCAAACGGGAATTAACATTCTCCATTAACAGGAATCTCCTTAAAACCGCCTTTCTATATCTGTTATTTTCATTCTCGTCACTACCACTACTACTACTATTATCTTTATCGTAACCACTACTGCCACTTTCCATCTTTCTTTTCGCTCCCTTCTCCGATACCACCAGCCTGTCTTTCACCTTTAGCCCACAGACGCTTGAGTCAGTCACGACCTTGGACACACCTGTAAATATGTCTTCCCCCGCGAAATCCAGCTTTTGTCCCTCTTCCGGCCAGCAGGTAGACGGAGCGCGCTCGGTCCTACAGGCGGCCACAATGGGACGGACCGGTTCCGGCGGCGGGCTCTTTGTGGCCCACGCGAACGCTCAGTCGCTAACGGCTCACTTCGACGAGTTCTGTGACCTGTTCTGCCAATCGCTGTTCCATATTATCCTCGTCTCTGAAACTTGGTTGAAACCAAACATTTCTTCCGACGCTATCCGAATCACTGGTTACTCTCTCCTAAGGGCAGATCGTGAAACACGACGCGGGGGTGGTGTGGGTGCCTATATTCGCTCTGATCTGAGACCTACTATACTATGCACATCGGATGCAAAGGGCGAAGGAGAAGCAGAGTTCTTGTTTTTCGAAATAAATACATCAAATCAGAAACTGCTAATTGGAGTAATCTATAAACCTCCAAACGTCGGTGCTATGTCCTCCTTTCAGTCTGCCCTGTCCTCGCTCGTGACACTGTATGAACACATAATCATTATGGGCGACACAAACATCGACTTACAGTTAAAATCCCCCTCTGCAGAAAAACTTAGGAGACTGTTCCACTCCAATGATATGAGTTTAGCACCGCTAGACCCAACTCATCACACGCCACACAGCCATACACTCATAGATATAATAGCAACAAAGCGACCAGATAAAATAATTCGCGCCAATCAGACATCCGCTCCAGGACTCTCTGCTCATGACGTGATTTTCTTAAATTACTCAGTACATACTACCAAAGAAAAATCTCACCTGGTAACCTACAGAAACCTAAAAAATGTTAACCATGACGCTCTTCAAAAGGATTGCTCAGACATCCCTTGGCATGATATAAGCAATGAACCGACTTTAGACGGAAAAATTCGGGAATTATGTCGCAAAATTATTGCACTGTATGATAAACATGCTCCTCAACGCACTGTCAAGGTAAAGAGAGCTCCCGCTCCGTGGCTCACCACTGCATTACGCCAGTTAATGAATGAACGTGATGCTGCACATAGGGCCTTCAAGCGTAACCCAACTCCCGAGGCGTACGAAGCTTATAGGAAACTCCGAAATAGAACCAAGCAAAGCGTGAGGAATGCCAAAATCAGACATGCCCGCTCTGTCGTATGCGGCATATCAAAACCTGCCGCACTGTGGAAAAAGCTGCGCAGTTTCGGTATAGGGAAGCGAAGATCTGACGCTGTTTATCAAGCGTCTGCAGAAGAATTAAACGATTTCTTCTCAACAGCCGTAAACTGCCACGCAGCGACAAATTACCAGCCCCAAGATATCAATCTCTCGAGAGACAAGTTTTTCCTAAAACATGTCACTACCGGCACAGTACACAAGGCAATTATGAGAATCTCTTCCGAGGCAGTAGGAAATGATGGAGTGAGCATTGGCATGATTAAGAACATCGTAAACACTATTACTCCAGTTATCACAGACATCTTCAACCTGTCTCTTGTCAGTAGTACATATCCTACTGAGTGGAAGCAAAGCTTAATTCAACCTATACCCAAGATTGGCAACCCTAAGTCGCCAGGTGACTACAGGCCGATCAGCATACTTCCTGCAATATCTAAAGCCCTAGAACACATCGTCCATGAACAGCTGACAGATTACCTCAAAACTCATAACATCCACGACAAATATCAGTCAGGTTTTCGAAAGCACCATAGTACAGCAACTGCATTAATCAAAGTAACTGATGACATTAAACATGCTATGGACAGACGTGAAGCTACCATCCTAACACTGCTTGACTTTAGCAAGGCTTTTGATACAGTTGACTTTGATATATTACTAATTAAAATGAAGCAGTTGAATTTCTCAAACAGCGCAATACACTGGTTCGACAGCTACCTCAAAAACAGAAGTCAACAAGTCATTTGTGGGTCGGAAAAGTCATCATGGAAAAACGTGCGCTCTGGAGTTCCCCAAGGCTCCGTCCTTGGTCCATTACTCTTCTCACTGTACATTAATGATATTTCTTCAGTGATTCACTCCTGCAACTACCATCTATATGCCGACGACATCCAACTGTACATAAGTGCAAGCCCCAAGAACATTGCTGACGCAGTAGCGAGTATGAACGCAGATCTTTGCTCTGTTTCTCGATGGGCACAGAACCTAGGTCTGAAACTAAACCCCAAGAAATCCCAGGTCATACTTATATCTCATCCAAAGTTAATCAGTCGGTACTTTCGCGAAACAGTCCCTCAAATACTCCTCAATGGTACCCAACTACCATACCAAAAAACAGTAAAAGACCTTGGAATAATCTTGGATGAACACCTAAACTGGGAAGAACAAACAGTCACAGCTTGCCGGAAATCGCTCTCCTCCCTACATGCAATTCAAAAGTTTAGAAAAATATTTCCATCCCATGTTAAACAAAAATTAGTCCAAACACTAGTCTTGCCTAATCTTTACTACTGTGATGTAGTTCAACATGGCACAAATAATGAAAATTCGAGATGCCTCGAGCTAGTGATGAATGCTTGTGTTAGATACGTATGCAACATACGGTTGTATGATCATATCAGTCCTTCATACTCCCAGCTAGGTTGGATGCGCCCACATAAGGCACGCGATCTCCACACGATGTGCTTACTTCATCGATTTCTTAGCCACTGGTGCCCCCAATACTTATCTTCTCACATTAAACACCTATCATCATTCCACAACCGCAATACCAGATCGGATACGTCTAGCATCTTGGCTGTACCTTTACATAACACAAAATCTTTCTCCGTGTCATTCTCCATCTCAGCCATACGACTATGGAACGTGCTCCCCTGTGATCTGCGTCTTATCCAAAACCACTCAACATTCAAGAGGGAACTTAAGACTTACATATTAGGGACGGTATAGCCACCATTGTTGTGCCCCCCCCCTCCCCCCTCATCTTTTTCTTTCTCCTCTCCATCATAGCTTCGAATTTTACCATTCTATTTCTCTTCCTCTAACCTATCTACCTCTTCTATATCTCTTTCACCCCATTCCATCGTCTTATGTCTCTGCTTGATGAGAATAACTTACAAGCTGCAAGAATATAACGAGAAAATTCCCAACTAGCAATAGGACTGACACTCATATAAGAAAAATATGTTTACTTTCATATACATAGTCATTATTATTATTATTATTATTATTATTATCATTATTATTATTATTTTTATTATTCTTGATTGTTATAATTATTTTTTGATTGTACTACTTTTATAATCTCTATTTTTTTCTTTAACATTAATACTGTATAACATGTTATATGTCCTAATTTTCTGTAGACACTGAAATTTGTTGAATCTGAGTATGCCTGGTTAGGTGTAAGAGAGGGCCTGAAGGCCCTAATCTTGCCAGGTAAAATAAATGCATAAATAAATAAATAAATAAATAAATATCCGCCTGTGGTCCGGAAGTTGGTTTGAAGGTAAATACGTGAGTAAATCTTTACTGGACTTAACTGTTAACTGATCTTGCGTTGAACTAATGCCAGCCCGCATCTCGTGGTCGTGCGGTAGCGCTCTCGCTTCCCACGCCCGGGTTCCCGGGTTCGATTCCCGGCAGGGTCAGGGATTTTCTCTGCCTCGTGATGGCTGGGTGTTGTGTGATGTCCTTAGGTTAGTTAGGTTTAAGTAGTTCTAAGTTCTAGGGGACTGATGACCATAGATGTTAAGTCCCATAGTGCTCAGAGCCATTTGAACCAGCCAACTAATGCCATTATTATATCGTTTCTTGTGTGCTATTAATTGTATTACCATAGACAAAGAGACAGGGCACATTCTGTGGTCGAGGGGTAGGCACGGTTGCTGCTTTGCACGTGGCGTCTTGTCGCTCGTTATCATTTCCCGCGTTAGTACGGGCGGTGTGAGATTTGTTTGCTCGCGGTTGTATGGCCGCTAGTCAGCTGTGCCTGCTCCCGCTTCAGGGCGTGCCGTGTTTCGTAAGGCGTACGCCGACTTTCAGTCACTGTTACTCCTGTGTTGCTGTCGGTCGCTTACCGAAACGTTAGTCTGTTTTAGCACGGTGGCCACTGGGCCGTGACGATGTCGGTTGATGACAAGCGTTGGGGCGGTCGTCCGCTCTGAGTGGCTTCGGTCGCTTGGACTTGGCAGTTACCTTCTGGTTAAACAGGTCAAATTTATTTGCTGTAAATTCCTAAGTAGTCTGTGAGAAAAGTTGTAACTGAGCTTTTCATGATTTTACACAATTCAAACATTTTGGTAAGGCATTTTCCTATCTATGTTTTATTTAAATGAGAATTCTTTATTGGGATTGTTCACCTGTTGAAGCTTAACATAAAATTTGTAACTTAGCTTTCATCATTCTACTTAATTTAAGCATTCTTGTAAAGCAGTCCTTTACCTACGTTTTATTGATTGGTAATTCTTTATTGGTGTTATTCACTGGTTGAAGGTTAACATATGTTTGTAACCAAGTTTATGTCCTTGCTTAATTGAGATTTGTTAAGAGCCTTTATTGCTGGAAGACCATTAAAGCTTGGGTGCTTGTAATTGTGAATACTGTTGTCTGTTGTGGGCTACCCTTCCACTTCCACAGCCAAGCTGTCCTATCTATCAGTACAGAAAATAGATACTTACTTTTTGTTTTATTTTCAGGTCTGAAGACGATCAAGTTTTATCGAATTAAACTGTGCAACTGAGACAGTAAAATAAACCACAAATTTTAAATAACAAAACAGTTGCGGAATCTCTCGCGACAATTGTATCTCCAAAATGTGACTGTATTTCCTTTGATTGCTTACTCCATTTATTTTTGCATCTGTGTTGTACTGAAAAACTCGCCCCAACAGTGCAGATGACTTCGGTATGCACTGTATGTCTATTTTGGAAACAAACGTGTTCCGTTGACGCACGGAACTCACTGTTGACAACACTAATGAACACTTTACTCTTCGCTCTTAAGCTTGCAATCAGTGTGGCTCGGTTTTGTTTCTCCGGCAGTGGTAGTTGTGCGCTAACAGTAACACACAGCAGCATGGATAGGTTTACTGACGAATTGTTGGCCGATATACACCTCGTGTATTTCACAGAATACAGTGGACTAGCGACACAACTGCGCTATGCTGCGCTGTTCCCTCTGCGACGGTAACCACACCACAGCACTCACGCCTTACTCGGGGTTTGTGGTGCCCGTTTTGGTGATACACGTTTCAGGCCTGAAGATATTTTCACACAAACATATACAGGGTCTTACAAAAAGGTACGGCCAAACTTTCAGGAAACATTTCTCACACGCAAAGAAAGAAAATGTGTTATGTGGACATGTGTCCGGAAACGCTTACTTTCCATGTTAGAGCTCATTTTATTACTTCTCTTCAAATCAGATTAATTATGGAATGGAAAAACACAGCAACAGAACGTACCTCCGTGACTTCAAACACTTTGTTACAGGAAATGTTCAAGATGTCCTCCGTTATCGAGGACACATGCATCCACCCTCCGTCGCATGGAATCCCTGATGCGCTGGTGCAGCCCTGGAGAATGGCGTATTGTATCACAGCCGTCCACAATACGAGCACGAAGAGTCTCTACATTTGGTACCGGGGTTTCGTAGACAAGAGCTTTCAAATGCCCCCATAAATGAAAGTCAAGAGGGTTAAGGTCAGGAGAGCGTGGAGGCCATGGAATTGGTCCGCCTCTACCAATCCATCGGTCACCCAATCTGTTGTCGAGAAGCGTACGAACACTTCGACTGAAATGTGCAGGAGCTCCATCGTGCATGAACCACATGTTGTGTCGTACTTGTAAAGGCACATGTCCTAGCAGCATAGATAGAGTATCCCGGATGAAATCATGATAACGTGCTAAATTGATCGGAGGTGGAAGAACATGGGGCCCAATCAAGACATCACCAAAAATGCCTGCCCAGACGTTCACAGAAAATCTGTGTTGATGACGTGATTGCACAATTGCTTGCGGATTCTCGTCAGCCCACACGTGTTGATTGTGAAAATTTACAATTTGGTCACGTTGGAACGAAGCCTCATCCGCAAAGAGAACATTTGCACTGAAATGAGGATTGACACATTGTTGGATGAACCATTCGCAGAAGTGTACCCGCGGAGGCCAATCAGCTGCTCATAGTGCCTGCACACGCTGTACATGGTACGGAAACAACTGGTTCTCCCGTAGCACTCTCCATACAGTGACGCGGTCGACGTTACCTTGTACAGCAGCAACTTCTCTGACGCTGACATTAGGGTTATCGTCAACTGCACGAAGAATTGCTTCGTCCATTGCAGGTGTCCTCATTGTATTAGGTCTTCCCCAGTCGCGAGTCATAGGCTGGAATATTCCGTGCTCCCTAAGACGCCGATCAATTGCTTCGAACGTCTTCCTGTCGGGACACCTTCGTTCTGGAAATCTGTCTCGATACAAACGTACCGCGGCACGGCTATTGCCCCGTGCTACTCCATACATCAAATGGGCATCTGCCAACTCCGCATTTGTAAACATTGCACTGACTGCAAAACCACGATCGTGATGAACACTAACCTGTTGATGTTACTTACTGGTGTTCTTGATGCTACGTGATAACTGGGTGTTGTGTGATGTCCTTAGGTTAGTTAGGTTTAAGTAGTTCTAAGTTCTAGGGGACTGATGACCATAGATGTAAAGTCCCATAGTGCTCAGAGGCATTTGAACCATTTGATGCTAGTACTGTAGAGCAATGAGTCGCATTTCAACACAAGCACCGAAGTCAACATTGCCTTCCTTCAATTGGGTCAACTGGCGGTGAATCGAGGAAGTACAGTACATACTGACGAAACTAAAATGAGCTCTAACATGGAAATTAAGCGTTTCCGGACACATGTCCACATAACATCTTTTCTTTATTCGTGTGTGAGGAATGTTTCCTGAAAGTTTGGCCGTACCTTTTTGTAACACCCTGTATAACTGGGGCAACAAACTGAATAAATCATAATTTCATTATTGGACGTCCGACATGACATGGTTTCTACAGCGTTGAGTAGCATTGTAGCATAAGAGTTGCAAAATGCAGTATTCGGAGATTCTGTTCTATGTTGTTTGCCAACAAAGGCATAATACTTGACCTTTTTAAAGAAATTGAAATATTTATCTACACAAATACAGCACCTGACTACCTACTCAATGATCAAACTAAACTGAGAAACAAATTTTTCCTTCAGAACTTTGAAGATCTACTTGTTCAAAACAAGTAATAACTCAACGAACCCTACACCGGCTCCTCCCCCCACCCCCCACCCCCCACCCCCCACCCCTCCCAACGACACCCCCTCCCTCTCCTTACATCCTAACCACACTGATGTCAATGTAATATCCTACCACAGAATAAAACCTGTACTATATTTCTAAATGTTAAAGCCCTCTACTGCTAACATAAATCAGTACTTTTATACATATTAATTCTAACTGGAACAAACAGAAGCTGCCTTTAACAATATTCCAGATCACTCTAATGTAAGAATAAAAATAAGTCAACAGTTAAAGAACTTTTGTTCATGATTTTTTAAATATAAAGTGTACAGCCATACAAACAGCTTTAATCCACTACAATCATTATAACTTTTATACATATACCTTTATCTAAAATAAAGAAAATCTACTCTTGATAATACCCCAGATCATGTAAACATAACAACAGGAATAAGTCAACAGTTCATCTGAAGATTTGTTATTAATTTAAATATAAAGGTCCTAGTCATACAGAGAGCTGCATCTCACGGCAGATATAATAACTCTGTATTATTGATTCCTGGGTATTCATGTTAATGCCAAACATGATTTAAGAAAAATGCTATAAACTGCCTGTAATATACAATTAGAAATAAGATATCAGATCACCTAAAGTTTGTTCTTGTAGTAATTTATTTATTTAATTTACCTTGTACGCTCATGTTATCGCCATTCTGGTTAAAATACTTGCCGTTATATCGACTTTAATACATTTAGAGAACAACAAATTACATCTCTGTACAAAGATGGCCTATGCCATATCTTTCTGTCAAGATCTTTGTTACAAGCAACAGTTGCACAACGCATGCTGGATGCTGGAAAAGTGTGTGTAGTGACATAACTACTGGACATCAAAATGGAGGCAGACAGATGGACACTAACCGAAAAAAACCGGCTATACTGAAACTTCCTGGCAGATTGAGGCTGTGTGCCGGACCGAGGCTCCAAAGATGGCCTATGCCATATCTTTCTGTCAAGATCTTTGTTACAAGCAACAGTTGCACAACGCATGCTGGATGCTGGAAAAGTGTGTGTAGTGACATAACTACTGGACATCAAAATGGAGGCAGACAGATGGACACTAACCGAAAAAAACCGGCTATACTGAAACTTCCTGGCAGATTGAGGCTGTGTGCCGGACCGAGGCTCGAGCTCGGGACCTTTGCCTTTCCCGCAAAAGGCAAAGGTCCCGCAGTTCGGGTCTCGGACCGGTACACAGTTTTCATCTCCCAGGAAGTTTCATATCAGCGCACACTCCGCTACAGCGTGAAAATCTCATTCTGGAAGCCGGCTATACTGTCGCAGTAAGTAAAAACTAAATTTACGTCCATATCGAGAGATAAGCTATGGTCATGGCGATACATTAAAGTGTGACCCATCTTTCTGCCATAGAGCCAGCACACAGCAATGTTGTTGTTGTGGTCTTCAGTCCAGAGACTGGTTTGATGCAGCTCTCTATGCTACTCTATCCTGTGCAAGCTTCTTCGTCTCCCAGTACCTAGTGCAACCTACATCCTTCTGAATCTGCTTAGTGTGTTCATCTCTTGGTCTCCCTCTACGATTTTTACCCTCCACGCTGCCGTCCAATACTAAATTGGTGATCCCTTGATACCTCATCACATGTCCTACCAACCGATCCCTTCTTCTAGTCAAGTTGTGCCACAAACTTCTCTTCTCCCCAATTCTATTCAATACTTCCTCATTAGTTATGTGATCTACCCATCTAATCTTCAGCATTCTTCTGTAGCATCACATTTCGAAAGCCTCTATTCTCTTCTTGTCTAAACTATTTATCGTCCATGTTTCACTTCCATACATTGCTACACCCCATACAAATACTTTCAGAGGTGACTTCCTGACTCTTAAATCTATACTCGATGTTAACAAATTTCTCTTCTTCAGGAACGATTTCCTTGCCATTGCCAGTCTACACTTTATATCCTCTCTACTTCGACCATCATCAGTTATTTTGCTCCCAAAATAGCAGAACTCCATTACTACTTTAAGTGTCTCATTTCCTAATGTAATTCCTTCAGCATCACCTGACTTAATTCGACAACATTCCATTATCCTCGTTTTGCTTTTGTTGATGTTCATCTTATACCCTCCTTTCAAGACACTACCAATCCATTCAACTGCTCTTCCAAGTCCTTTGCTGTCTCTGACAGAATTACCATGTCATCGGCGAACCTCAAAGTTTTTATTTCTTCTCCGTGGATTTTAATACCTACTCCGAACTTTTATTTTGTTTCCTTTACTGCTTGCTCAATATACAGATTGAATAGCATCGGGGAGAGGCTACAACCCTGTCTCACTCCCTTCCCAACCACTGCTTCCCTTTCATGCCGCTCGACTCTTATAACTGCCATCTGGTTTCTGTAGAAATTGTAAATGGCCTTTCGCTCCCTGTATTTTACCCCTACCACTTTAAGAATTTGAAAGAGCGTATTCCAGTCAACATTGTCAAAAGCTTTCTCTAAGTCTACAAATGCTAGAAACGTAGATTTGCCTTTCCTAAATCTAGCTTCTAAGATAAGTCGTAAAGTCAGTATTGCCTCACGTGTCCCAACATTTCTACGGAATCCAAACTGATCTTCCCCGGGGTCGGCTTCTACTAGTTTTGCCATTCGTCTGTAAAGAATCTGCGTTAGTATTTTGCAGCCGTGACTTATTAAACTGATAGTTCGGTAATTTTCACATTTGTCTACACCTGCTTTTTTTGGGATTGAAATTATTATATTCTTCTTGAAGTCTGAGGGTATTTCACCTGTTTCATACATCTTGCTCACCAGATGGTATTGTTTCGTCAGGACTGGCTCTCCCAAGGCTGTCAGTAGTTCTAATGAAATGCTGTCTACTCCCGGGGCCTTATTTCGACTCAGGTCTTTCAGTGTTCTGTCAAACTCTTCACGCAGTATTATATCTCCCATTTCATCTTCATCTACATCCTCTTCCATTTCCATAATATTGTCCTCAAGTACATCGCCCTTGTATAGACCCCTCCACCTTTCAGCTTTCCCCTCTTTGCATAGAACTGGGTTTCCATCTGAGCTTTTGATATTCATACAGGTGGTTCTCTTTCCTCTGAAGGTCTCTTTCATTTTCCTGTAGGCTGTATCTATCTTACCCCTAGTGAGATAACCCTCTACATCCTTACATTTGTCCTCTAGCCATCCCTGCTTAGCCATTTACATGATTAGTTACTTCTTTTTAAATCTCGACTGTTAGGATTTGTTCGATATTTGTGGATTATTGTTTCCTCAGCCGTTCACGCGTGTGATAACAGGTGGTGTGTGTTGTTGTCTAGAACCTGCAGCCTTCTTCCGTCGTGATTTGACAGTTGTGACTTGTGTTTTCTGTATTATTTTAAACTTGTCTTGAGTGGTGTTTGATGCCTTGATCTTGGTGAGGCCGAGTTAGAAGGTGTAGGTCTCTTGGTTTACTCGACATCGTCCGGTATTCTCTGTTGTTTGTGCAGCTGGATCTGATGGTTGGAAAACGGTCAGATTGTCTGTCGGAGTGCTAGTATGTCTGTCCGTCGGAGCCGCCTCCGTCATGTTTGTCGGATTCGGCGTGTTAACGAATTTATTGCTTGGAGTGTAACGGCCTAATTCCTGAAATATGTTTTGATCTCGCCTATCATCTTTAGAGGCGGTATATGTGTACTGTACAGCATGTTAACTTATTTGGCCAACCTTGTATAATTTTATATAAGATTGCATGTCATAGCTTTTAAAAAAAATGGTCATTTTAGTATATAAAGTTACCACCCTTCCACCGTAAAGCTTTTCTTAGAAGTTAAAATCAAGTTGCACCTTCGGTGGCAAGTTAATCGTTTAATTTTAATGTTTTGTACCATTTCCATCCCTCCTACGGAGTGCATAGTTTGTGTGGTTGTGCGAATTGTTAAAACTTCTAGTATAAAGTAATCTGGTGCGTTGCAGATTTGCACCAGTGTAGTCTTTCAGAGGTTATTGTGAGCGGTCGTGACTCCGGCCGTGTCAAAAGGGAGTGGCAAGGTTCTCAGCCCGAAAGCTCATACACTCGAAAAATTTGTTTCTTTCTGTCTCTGAATAAATTGTAACTTGATATTTGGAGGGTGCTTTCTGCTTATAATTTTAAATCAGTTTCTTTTTTTAAAAAAAGGGAGAAACGCTTTTAGAAATAAAATTTCCATTTGTTAAAGATTCAAAATGGTTAAAATGGCTCTGAGCACTATCGGACTTAACATCTGCGGTCATCAGTCCCCTAGAACTTAGAACTACTTAAACCTAACTATCCTAAGGACATCACACACATCCATGCCCAAGGCAGGATTCGAACCTGCGACCGCAGCAGTCGCGCGGTTCCGGACTGAGCGCCTAGAACCGCGAGACCACCGCGGCCGGCATTTGTTAAAGGCAATTTGATTACGATTTCATCAGTTACTCCAAGGCAACTACTTCCACGCTCACATAGTGTGATTAAATGTGTTAACGTTCTTGATGAATTGCTAGTAAATAAAATAATTTTTTTTTAATATTCTTTGAAATTAAATCCACGGTTCATTACTGGTTACCCGTAATACTAGAGGGCATATCATTTATACAAATAAGTGATAGGGGGGCCCCAACACTGATCCCTGGAGCACCCTCCATTTGACCGTACCCCTCTCAGACCCCACATCACAGCCATTCTCAGCACTGTGAATAATGACCTTTTACTGTCTGCTGTTAAAGTAAGAGGTGAACCAATTGTGAGCTACTCCCTGTATTCCGTAATGGTCCAACTTCTGAAGCAATATTTTGTCATCAACACAATCAAATGCCTTAGTTAAATCAAAAAATATACCTAGCTTTCCAAACATTTTGCAGTACCTCACAGAGAAAAGAGAATATGGCATTTTCAGTTGTTAAACCACTTCTAAAGCTGAACTGTACATTTGATAACAAATTGTGTGATATAGAATGATTAATAATCTTTACATACACAGCCTTTTCAACAACCTTAGCAAACACTGACGGCATAGAAATAAGTCTACAATTGTCTACATTATCCCTTTCTCCCACTTTATAAAGCGGCCTTGCTAATGAGTGTTTAGTTGTTCGGCAAACTGACCATTCCTAAAGGAAAAATTACAAACATGGCTAAGTGCAGAGTTAGCAGAGTTAACATGTGCAGGACAGTACTTCAATATTCTGCTAGGCACTCCATTATATCCATGAGAGTCCTCAGTCTTCAGTGATTTAATTATTGACTCACAGTCTCCCTTTTGTCTGTATCACAGAGGAGTATATCTGTCATCAGTCTCGGAAAGGCTTTTGCCAAAAGAGTTATATGATCCCCTGTAGAAACTAAATTTTTATTTAATTCACCAGCAATACTCAGAAAAGATTGTTAAACACTGTATGTATATCTGATTTGTCAGTAACAGAAATATTTTCACTACGAATTTACTTTATGTCGACGACCTTGGCCTGTTGGCTAGACACTTGCTTCACAACTGACCATACGGTTTTAATTTTATCCTCTGAATTATCTATTCTATTTGCGTACCAAACACTCTTTTTCTTCCTAATAACATTTTTAAGCACCTTACAGTACTGTATATAATGGGCTACGTTAGCTTTATTGTGACTACTTCTAACATTTTGATATAATCCTCGCTTTATTCTACATGATATCCTTATCCCACTAGTTAGTCCCAAGGTTGTCTTTTACTTCTAGTACCCTGCTTAGAACGTTCAAATGGAAAGCAACTCACAAAGAGTATGAGAAATATGTTACAGAAAGCATTATATTTTTCATCTATGTTATTGGCACTATAAACATCCTGCCACTCTTGTTCCTTGACGAGGTTTAAAAAACTCTCTACTGTCGTTGGATATATTATCCTACGTAGTTTGTAATTATATGTGACATCTGAAACTTCCTGGCAGATTAAAACTGTGTGCCCGACCGAGACTCGAACTCGGGACCTTTGCCTTTCGCGGGCAAGTGCTCTTGGTTCGCAGAAGAGCTTCTGTAAAGTTTGGAAGGTAGGAGACGAGATACTGGCAGAAGTAAAGCTGTGGGTACCGGACGTGAGTCGTGCTTCGGTAGCTCAGTTGGTAGAGCACTTGCCCGCGAAAGGCAAAGGTCCCGAGTTCGAGTCTCGGTCGGGCACACAGTTTTAATCTGCCAGGAAGTTTCATATCAGCGCACACTCCGCTGCAGAGTGAAAATCTCATTCTGGAAATATGTGACATCTGACTGAGTACAAAAGCCTTTTAGAGTTAAAATTTGTGCATCACCCTTTTACTAACATAATTCCCATGTAGTAATGAAGAATGAATAAAAATATTGTCTGTGGCTGTGCTGCTGTTCCACCGCACCCTAGTTGGAAAAAACACATTCTGCATCAGATCATATGAACTTAGGAGATCTACCAACATCCTTTTTCTTGGATAATCATATACAAAATTAATACTGAAGTCACCACATATAAGTAATTGCTGGTACTTCCTATAAAGTGAATCAAGAGCTCTTTCTAGCTTGAGCATAAATGCTTTGAAGTCAGAGTTAGGGGACCTATAAACAACAAAAAGTAGAAAGTTAGTTTTACCAAATTAGAGTTCCCCTTCACAACATTCAAATGTCTATTCAGTGCAGTGTCGTGAGATGCCTATGTACTCAAATGGAATACTGTTTCTTATGTACATGGCCACTTGCCCACTCCACAAGAAACTCCTTGGAAAACAGCCAGCTAATCTGTTTCCTGGGAAAGGAAGGCTCTGAATTGTCAAATTAATTAAATAGTGCTCTGATATACCAATAGTTTCAGAATCAACAGCTATAAGCAGTTCACTAACTTCATCTCTAATACCTCTTACATTCTGATGAAGTATGCTAATTTCTTCTCTGAATGGAAACGTAACGTCCTCTGAAGGTGATTCCTTAGTTAGAGGGATTTCCTTTAAGCAGGTATATCTATCAACTGACTTCAATCTAAAAGAGATGCAGCTCTAACACCAACTACTGCAGGAATTGTTCCATGAGTGATCCCACCACCACCACCTACTGTTATATCTTTTATTTTTTTCTGCCATGATAATAGAGTTAACCCTAGATTGCTAAACCATCGAAAAATTAACGATTGCAGCACGTTGTAAAACAGGATATTTTATACTATTCGGTATGCAACATACCATTAGAGGTATAATAACTGCAATTAACTAATGCATAACCTATAAATTATGACTTCCTTTGATTAAATCTGGGGTAGTACAATAACTGATGGTTTAGAACCAATGTAATATCTTCCCTCTTTAGTGTTCTAAGGTTAATGAATCGTCTTGAACATTTTTACCACAACTTACTGATGCTCAAGTGAACTGATGTCATGTAATTCAGCAATAATACTTAAATATCTATGAATACATAGAATTTTGTAGTAAATAGCACACAGCTAAATAAATCTTGCTAGACGAGTAACGGAAACAAAATAATATAGTTTTTTAGGATTTTGTAAGACTCGCATATACTGTTTCCATACGGCATTATTTGGTTACTAAATGCCTGTCGCACATTCAGATTATTGTTTTCATCTGATCGCCGAAGCTGTATGGTGAATAAGGTTCTTAACACCGTGCAGAATTTCTGTTGATAAATTAAGCGTCAGTTACGTTACTTTTCTTTATTGTCATTTCGTCCAGTCGTCCAACACAGGATGTGTGAAGGAGCAGAGATGGTAAAGATGTAGTGATCGTCACAGACGTGTACGTTTTTACACTAATGACTTCACGTCGTCTGCTGAACTACCCATAAGCTCCTAAATGTAATAATTACTTCTGTTCTTGACGCTAGTTTAACTCTTTGCACTACAAGTTTTTTTATTATTTTTATTTTTTATTTTTGTAGCTTTTATACTGTAATGTTCATTTTTTATTTACTTTATTTATTAATTTTTCATTGTCCTTATATTGAAAAGCTGTTGTGATGTACCTGTGTAATGAATGCCTGTTGTCTCATAAACAGCGATACGCGCTCTAAAACCTGTTTCTTGTCCTGAGGTTACTGAGATAGGTACCGTCCCAGATATTAAATCCCTTTTGGTCCGCAGTCATCGTGTGATGATAACTTACTTCTATTTTTTGTGACTACGTGTTCCCTAAGTTATTTTGTGTGTTCATCTACATTTAAGTTTATTGCTAATTGTGGTGATTATTCGTTATATCTAGAAGTTAGAAATGCTGAACAGAGCAAAATACAAAAGTTTAAAGAGTTAACATTCTGCAGCCGTATGAGCTGGAAAATTGAGCTAATTTTTCCATACTTGATTTCCTCACAAAATAAGTTTTGTGGACTCCGTATAAGACACTGACTATCTGTGAAGTAGTTTACTTCGATCTACTTACTTTCGGCACCAAAAATCAGTCAAGTTTTGGCCTGGCTATTGTCGGACCATTCTTCCGAATGCCTTTTTTTGGTAATAAAAACGCCTGTGGCGTGGTACTGATCTCAGAAGAGCGAAAAGAATGAATGGCACATACTGCCCATTCCTGATGGCAAAAATGCGGATGCCAGTCTGTTGTTCGTTGTGATGTTGTACAAACAGGAAATTGTGCTAACGCAGCGTGACTGACTTGTATGCATGCAAGTGGCGTATAGGCCTATACGAAGGGCATTCGATAAGTAATGCAACACTTTTTACTCCGCCAGTTTCAGTTTAAAAAAAGCGGACTTTGCTGTGGAACATCACGGGATATTCCCGCTCCAACGCGAATAGTTGAATGAAGTTCCGATAGGTGGCACCGCTCTACGTAGTCTTCAAAATGGCGTCTGCAACGAAGGTGCGTTCCAAGCAGAAAGCTGTCATTGCGTTGCTTTTGTCTGGATCCACAGCATCGAGGATGTTCATTGGCGCTTGCAGAACGTCTACAGAGGCCTGACGGTAAACAAAAGCATGGTGAGTCGTTGGGCGAGGCGACTGTCATCATCGCAACAACATCGCGTAAACCTGTCCGATATCCAGCCTGCCGGTCGGTCGGACAGTGCTGTGACTCCTGCAGTGCTGGAACGTGCGGGCACTCTCATTAGAGGCGATCGACAGATCAAAGAGCAAACAACTTGCACAACTGGATCTCTCTGTTGGTAGTGCATCCACATGCGTCCACCAATTGTGGTACCCAAAGATGTGCGGCCACTCGGTTCCGCACTGCCTATCAGAACACGATAAAGACCAGTGAGTTTGGCCCAATGTAGGATGTACTCCACAGGAAGCAGTATGTAGATGATGGGGAGGTTATTGACGCAGTGCACTGGTACTATCCGGGCAATCAGACTTCCCATTAAGGTGGTGTAGACCGGCGCATTGGACGAAACTTATGTTGAAAAATATAGTTTTTGAGCCAAAAGAATAGGGAATGGAATGGTGTGTGGAAATCCTGAGTAAAATCAACCTGCTTTCAGAATGAAATGTTTCAATCCTTTTTGAACACCACTAGTGTATTAAATAATCGGTCCTTAGTCATGCATCAGGAGTAACAAAGATTAAATTCTTCATTTGCAAGGCCGTGGTATTGATAACTGGTGGATAAATGGTTTATAAACCTTGGCGCTATGTACACTACTGGCCATTAAAATTGCTACACCAAGAAGAAATGCAAATGATAAACGGGTATTCATTGGACAAATATATTATACTAGAAGTGACATGTGATTACATTTTCACGCAATTTGGGTGCATAGATCCTGAGAAATCAGTATCCAGAACAACCACCTCTGGCCGTAATAACGCCCTTATACGCCTGGGCTTTGAGTCAAACAGAGCTCGGATGGAGTGTAAAGGACAGCTGCCCATGCAGCTTTATAAACGATACCACACGTCATCAAAAGTAGTGACTGGCGTGTTGTGACGACCCAGTTGCTCGGCCACCATTGACCAGACGTTTTCAATTGGTGAGAGATCTGGAGAATGTGCTGGCCAGGGCAGCAGTCGAAGATTTCCTGTAGCCACAAAGGCCCGTACAGGACCTGCAACATGCTGTCGTGCATTATCCTGCTGAAATGTAGGGTTTCTCAGGGATCGAATGGAGGATAGAGCCACGGGTCGTAACACATTTGAAATGTAACGTCCACCGTTCAAAGTGCCGTCGATGTGAAGAAGAGGTGTCCGAGACGTGTAACCAATGACACCGCAAACCATCACGCCGGGTGAACGCTAGTATGGCGATGACGAATACACACTTCCAATGTGCGTTCACCGCGATGTCGCCAAACACGGATGTGACCATCATGATGCTGTAAACAGAACCTGGATTCATCCGAAAAAATGACAGCATTAGTACATTAGTATTAATTTTTCGACCAATTCCGCATCTTTTTGAATCTTCTATTTAAACTGCTTAATGCCACTGAACATTCTTGAACTGCTGAGTGAAACTGAACCTACAGTCACTCTACTTGTTTTTATAATTTCAGCACTGGCCTTCAGAATTTTCCCTGACAAGTACAGCTCAGCCGTATTCTATTAATTTATTACCCACAATATACAAGGATAACGCAATCTGACTGCTCAAATAATTAACACAAAAGAATCGCCCTGAATCAAAAGAAATCCTAACAATAACCTACACCTTTTCATGACTCACTTACCTCACAGAAAATCTTCATGACACGAAGTACAGCAAATACAGCAAGCAAACAGCCAGCTAAATAAAATGGTTCTAACTACTATAGGCTCTAACTACTAGTAGACATGTGGTTAGCAAAAGGAAGATTTTGCTGCACAGCAATATATTTAACAGATTTTACCTTAATCGTGCCACATCCAGTTCCAAAAATTATATAATGATCAATAATTCGACTATCGAGACATTGGCAAATACATCCATCATCATCTTACAATCCACTTCCAACCAACACTAAATCTCCATGAATGACACTCGTCCAAATCGTCCGCTCGCACTAACACTGCCAACCTCCATCACTGATAACTATTAACTTCTAACTCCCATCACTGCTGACTATTCATTTCTAACTGCGAGTCCGATCAGCCACAGAGTTTCTTACAAAAGGTGCACAGCGCTGTCAGTGATATTAATGCAGTCTATAGCGCTGCCAACATACAAAGATATAAACGGGCTACTTACATTTTAACAATTTCTCTCTTGTCTTACGACCAGGAAGATTTATACAGTTATAACTAACGCCATTCGTGCACCCAGGTTCGTTGCTGAGTACACCACTGCAGGCGCTCCTGTCTGTAATGCAGCTTCAAGGGTAACCCCAGCCACGGTCTCCGAGCTGATAGTCCATGCTGCTGCGAACGTCGTCGAACTGTTCGTGCAGATGGTTGTCGTCTTGCAAACGTCCCCATCTGTTGACTCAGGGATCGAGACGTGGCTGCGCGATCCGTTACAGCCATGCGGATAAGATGCTTGTCATCTCGACTGCTAGTGATACGAGGCCGTTGGGATACAGCACGGCGTTTCGTGTTACCCTCCTGAACCCACCGATTTCATATTCTGCTAACAGACATTGGATCTCGGCCAACGCGAGCAGCAATGTCGCGATACGATAAACCGCAAGCGCGGTAGGCTACAATCCGACCTTTATCAAAGTCGGAAAAGTGATGGTAAGCATTTCTCCTCCTTACACGAGGCAGCACAACAACGTTTCACCAGGCAACGCCGGCCAAATGCTGTTTGTGCATGAGAAACCGATTGGAAACTTCCCTCATGTCAGCACGTTGTAGGTGTCGCCACTGGCGCCAACCTTGTGTGAATGCTTCGAAAAGCTAATCATTTGCATATCACAGCATCTTCTTCCAGTCGGTTAAATTTCGCGTCTGTAGCACGTCATTTTCGTGGTGTAGCAATTTTAATGGGCAATAGTGTATAAAAGTCCTTAAAAGTTGTTTTCCATCACCACATGCATTTCATCTTACCAAGTTTAAACATAATGAATGGTGGTGTTTCATCTCCTTTTTTCTTTCATACAATGATGAGGATATGATGTCTGCATACTCGTTTCAGATGAATTTTCCGCTTTGCTATTGATGCTGTAAATTAAAAGTGGGCAAGAAGACCAGTATTGGAACGTGCTGATGAAACTAAGGGGTCTGCAGTGTCGGTCGACTTCACCCGAAGCTTTCATCGCGCCACTCCGAAGTCAGCCGAGTAAAGAGACTGCAGAATATCGGCCAGAAGGCGTTTAGTTCAGTTCAGAAACTCCAGCACTCTAGCATTCTCCACAGTTCGACGAGTGGCGCTACATACACAAATACACGCCGCCGCTAACGGACGGACGTGACTGCAACTTGGCGAAGAATACTCTTTCGAGTCTGCTTAAAAGCCGGCACAAGCGATGAACCTAGGGGAGATGACAAGTTGTACATTGGGAGGCTGTCGTCGAACCCTCGTCGTGTTTCTGACTCCATGACTGTGTCACAGTCGTCTGTATACAACAAGCAACGAATCAGTAAAACAAGGATATTAGTCACTTAGATGAACAATTTTTACTTCGACAGCAAATTGTAAGTGCTTTCTGTTACTACTTTTGCCGGCTTGGCTACTTGCAACATTATGAATACCAGTGCGCAAATTTTACCCATGAAATTGTATTTCGGTGTGCTTTTAGTTTAAAAGGTGTACCTCGTATCCATCTCCTACTACCACAGACGCAACATACAAAAAAGTGGAGATTTTAATTGACGTAGAACGAAATACAACATACACTATGTCATCAAAAGTATCCGCACACCCACAAAAACATACGTTTTCATATTAGGTGCTTTGAGTTGCCACCCACTGCAGGTGGTCATATCAGCGACCTCAGAAGTCGTCACATCCTCAGTAGTCGTTACACATCGTGAGAGAGCTGAATGGGGCGCTCCGCGGCACTCACTGACTTGGAACGCTAAGAAGTGATTACGTGTCACTTGTGCCATACGTCTGCACCCGAGATTTCCACACTCCTAAACATCCCTAGGTCCACTGTTTCCGATGTGATAGTGAAGTGCAAACGTGAAGCGACGCGTACAGCATGTAACGCCCGAAATGCATATCCTCCTATTTCCATCTATTGCACCGCAAATATTTTTTCTTATTTTGTCACCTGAAGATATGACATTTCTGTCTCTTTATATATTGTAATTGTTTTACTGGTTGTATATATATATATATATATATATATATATATATATATATATATATATATATATATATATATATATATATATATATATATATACACTCCTGGAAATTGAAATAAGAACACCGTGAATTCATTGTCCCAGGAAGGGCAAACTTTATTGACACATTCCTGGGGTCAGATACATCACATGATCACACTGACAGAACCACAGGCACATAGACACAGGCAACAGAGCATGCACAATGTCGGCACTAGTACAGTGTATATCCACCTTTCGCAGCAATGCAGGCTGCTATTCTCCCATGGAGACGATCGTAGAGATGCTGGATGTAGTCCTGTGGAACGGCTTGCCATGCCATTTCCACCTGGCGCCTCAGTTGGACCAGCGTTCGTGCTGGACGTGCAGACCGCGTGAGACGACGCTTCATCCAGTCCCAAACATGCTCAATGGGGGACAGATCCGGAGATCTTGCTGGCCAGGGTAGTTGACTTACACCTTCTAGAGCACGTTGGGTGGCACGGGATGCATGCGGACGTGCATTGTCCTGTTGGAACAGCAAGTTCCCTTGCCGGTCTAGGAATGGTAGAACGATGGGTTCGATGACGGTTTGGATGTACCGTGCACTATTCAGTGTCCCCTCGACGATCACTAGTGGTGTACGGCCAGTGTAGGAGATCGCTCCCCACACCATGATGCCGGGTGTTGGCCCTGTGTGCCTCGGTCGTATGCAGTCCTGATTGTGGTGCTCACCTGCACGGCGCCAAACACGCATACGACCATCATTGGCACCAAGGCAGAAGCGACTCTCATCGCTGAAGACGACACGTCTCCATTCGTCCCTCCATTCACGCCTGTCGCGACACCACTGGAGGCGGGCTGCACGATGTTGGGGCGTGAGCGGAAGACGGCCTAACGGTGTGCGGGACCGTAGCCCAGCTTCATGGAGACGGTTGCGAATGGTCCTCGCCGATACCCCGAAAGCAACAGTGTCCCTAATTTGCTGGGAAGTGGCGGTGCGGTCCCCTACGGCACTGCGTAGGATCCTACGGTCTTGGCGTGCATCCGTGCGTCGCTGCGGTCCGGTCCCAGGTCGACGGGCACGTGCACCTTCCGCCGACCACTGGTGACAACATCGATGTACTGTGGAGACCTCACGCCCCACGTGTTGAGCAATTCGGCGGTACGTCCACCCGGCCTCCCGCATGCCCACTATATGCCCTTTCTCAAAGTCCGTCAACTGCACATACGGTTCACGTCCACGCTGTCGCGACATGCTACCAGTGTTAAAGACTGCGATGGAGCTCCGTATGCCACGGCAAACTGGCTGACACTGACGGCGGCGGTGCACAAATGCTGCGCAGCTAGCGCCATTCGACGGCCAACACCGCGGTTCCTGGTGTGTCCGCTGTGCCGTGCGTGTGATCATTGCTTGTACAGCCCTCTCGCAGTGTCCGGAGCAAGTATGGTGGGTCTGACACACCGGTGTCAATGTGTTCTTTTTTCCATTTCCAGGAGTGTATATACGAGGGGCGTTCAGAAAGTAAGCTCCGATCGGTCGCGAAATGGAAACGACTATGAAAATCCGATAAAGCTTTGCACAGATGTGTTGGGTAGTGTCTCTAGTATAACCCCAGTTAGCATCACGTCGGTCTTCTCATTTCTGAGCTCGCAGTGAGTGCGTAAAGATGTCTAGAAAATAGTGTCTGCCGCCATGTACGAGGGCCTGGTGAGAAATTTCGCCTGAAGCTATGCAGCTAACATTACATAACTGTCGTGCTGTTTCTTCTTCAAGACAATTCTCAGCCGCATTCTGCAGGGGCAATGAAGATGCTCCTGCATCGTTTTCAAATGGAAATGTGAGAATACCCACAATACAGTCCGCAATTGTCTCCCCCCGAGTTTCATCTCTGGTCACATGAACCGCTGTCTTTGAAGACAACATTTTGGCACAGACAACGAGGTGTAGGCCAGCGTGGAGAATTGGCGGAAAGCACTGGCGGCTGCCTTCTATGATGAGGCTATTGAAAAGTTGGTACAACGCTATGACAAAAGTCTAAGTCAGAACGGCGACTACGTAGAGAAGTAGCTGAAAGGTGTAGCTAATTGTTACAAGTAAAACATTTCTGATGTTCACTGTGGTTTCAATTTGGCAATCAATCGGAGCTTACTTTCTGAACAGGCCTATGCATTTATGTTGGTTTGTTTTGTGAATATTATTTGTATTTATACGCTGGGTCTGGCCTAGGGAAAACTATGCTATCGAACGAATACATCGATAGGTCGTGTGAAGAACCAAAGCGTTTAGGATCTTTGGTAGTGTTAACTCTGTCGCGTGGAGCGCGAGGCAGAGGGGGAGTCTGGCTGGGGTGGTGCAGTGGAGCAGGTGTGTTGTGTGACGCTCCCGCGAGTTGCCGCGCTTTCGGGGTTTGGCAGCATGTAATTGCGCTCGACTTGCGATGATAGTTTCTGACATGGTGTCGCGGACGGGAAGCATTAGCTGGCGCACATCAAGAGCCCGTTTCTTCTGGTGACCGTGCCGAGAAGAAGGCGCGCCAACATCCAGCTTCTGCAACAGCGACGGCCGACAATGAGTGGCTGTCGCCACCTCCTCGATCGACGGCTTCAAACCTTCAATCAACCAACAAGGAAGACTGGAAGCACGTAAAGTTATAGAACTGTATGGTAGACCTCATCTTTTCAAACTTTTAAAATTGTTGCATCACAAAATTACAGCAACTTAGCATGAACGTTTGTTGCTCATTGTCCCAATTGCATTGCCAAGCAGGGTCCCTTCCTTTTCCGAAATGAGCCCGAGTGTCGTTGAAATTCAAACGCCAACATCATTCATTTCACTGCTTTAATTTCAAATTTCAGTTAAGGTATTCATAGCTGGCTACAATATTTAGATTGCACAAGCACAAATTAAGAGTGCGAGTTTTGTTACCATATTTTCGCTTACCTGTGACTGCAGCTCAGCTTGGTACGTACTAAATTTTACTATTGTTAGTTGTTCAGAATCATTTAATTCAAGGTCAAAGTTAAATCTCTTATTTCTAAATTGCGTACATTCAAGTAGCTTTTGAAATGATTGTTGAGGTAGTCCAAGACTAACCGTATTTTACTGAATTTCGATGTGCTTCAGAAAGAAAGCTCACTATTAACTTCAGTCACTAAATTAACTTTCGATTTTCCGCTTTTATTAATTCTTTTGCTAAATTAAGCCAGAGTGTAGCGAAATTTATTACTTCTGACAAACTTTCAGTTTTCACACTACACGTGTCAACCTTCAGTTGCCACGCTTCTAGTGCTAATTATATGTGTAATAACCTTCCTTTTTTCAGTTACTATAGTAATTGTCCTTAGGACTGGCGACCGTAATTTCCCCCAAATCTCAAATATCTAATTACCGCTAGTTAATTGTTAACGTAACGACCGCACATTTACTTTCTTTATTAACTTTACCCCTTTTCAAAATTATTTTCCACCAGTTTCATTTGCATTTCTCCTTTCATTTAGATGTAACCCTTTCCTACCTGTTTACCGACAAATTAACTTCGGTGACGATTGCTTTTCCCAAATTTCGTTAGGTGTGGTGTCACCGCCAGACACCACACTTGCTAGGTGGTAGCTTTAAATCGGCCGCGGTCCATTAGTACATGTCGGACCCGCGTGTCGCCACTGTCAGTGATCGCAGACGGAGCGCCACCAAAAGGCAGGTCGCGAGATACGGAATAGCACTCGCCCCAGTTGTACGGACGACTTTGCTAGCGACTACACTGACGAAGCCTCGCTCCTTTGCCGAGCAGATAGTTAGAATAGCCTTCAGCTAAGTCCATGGCTACGACCTAGCAATGTCTCATCAAGAACGATGTATACAACAAGGATGGATTAAAGTTAAGTATTCCAAAAGCTACGTACTTTTCTTTATAGCATTCATTACGTATCCTGTTTCAGACCTCACGCCATCCTTCGTGTGTTTATAGCGTGCATTGCGGTCCCCTCAAATCACACTGTGTCGGCACTTCTGTCGACACATCATTAGGTACACGCCGTTTAATTTTTCACTGTCATTAAGGCCGATAAGTGAGGGGGAGGTTACAAACACAAAAGCGTACAGGCCGACCTCGTCTGTTGACTGACAGAGACCGTCGACAGTTGAAGAGGGTCGTAATGTGTAACAGGCAGATATCTATCCATATCATCACACAGGAATTCCAAACTGCATCAGGATCCACTGCAAGTACTATCAGAGTTAGACCGGAGGTGAAAAAACCTGGATTTCATGGTCGACCGTCTGCTCATAAGCCACACATCACGCCGTTAAATGCCAAACGACGCCTCGCTTGGTGTAAGGAGCGTAAACATTGGGCGATTGAACTGTAGAAAAAGGTTGTGTGGAGTGACGAATCACTGTACACAATGTGGCGATCCGATGGCAGGGTGTGGGTAATGTGAATGCCCAGTGAAAGTCATCTACCAGCGTGTGTACTGCCAACAGTATAATTCGGAGGCCCTGGTGGTATGGTGTGGTCGTGTTTTTCATGGAGTACCCCTTGTTTTGCATGGCTCTATCACAGCACAGGCCTACATTGATGTTTTAAGCACCTCCTTGCTTCCCACTTTGAAGAGCGATTCGGGGATGGCGGCTGCATCTATGATCATCATCGAGCACCTGCTCATAATGCACGGCCTGCGGCGGAGTGGTTACATGACAATAACATCCGTGTAATGGACTGGCCTGCACAGAATCCTGACCTGAATTCCTTACAACACCTTTGGGATGTTTTGGAACGGCGACTTCGTGCCAAGCCTCACCAACCGACATCGATACCTCTCCCCAGTGCAGCACCCCGTCAAGAATGGACTGTCATACACCAAGAAACCTTCCAGCACCTGATTGAACGTATGCCTGCGAGAGTGGAAGCGGTCATCAAGACTAAGGAAGAGCCAACATCATATTGAATTCCAGCATTACCGAGGGGGACACCACGAACTTGTAAGTCATTATCAGGCAGGTGTCCGGATACTTTTGATCACATAGCGTAGGAAGGCTGACAAGGTTAATAGTAGGGCAGCGTTTTTCGGACGACGAACGCCACAGACCGTCGGGAGTTGCGGGTTGGCAGAGAACGAAGAGAAGCACTATTTCCCTGCAACCTGCCTCACCTCTCGCAGTCTATCATTTGAAACATCCGCTGCATTCGCACAAGTTGTGCTATACTTAGAGAGCGGACGATACTCCGAACGGATTAGCGCTGATGTCAACGTTTTCACAGTATAATACGAGGATATGTAGCATTAACAGTTATGGCAAATTATAACTATGTTCTAAACTGGAACTTGAACATAAATGTTCAAGTAAGTCTCTGTGACGTATCCTTTCTTACAGCGACGGTGTCTCCAAAAAACGGATCAGAGCCATTGTGCATGGTAGGTATGAAGAGAAACTGGCAGTAAGTTGAAATTCTGAGTTGGTGTAAGAAATGTGCGTAAATAACTCCGCAGTAGCCAAGCTTTTGGGTTAGAGTGCTAGTGCGTCGTTCTAAAGTTGTCGAACATGGAGGCTGTGCATAAAGAGGTGCCAATTTACCTCCCAGGCTTTAATGCTGTAAACTGTCACTTAATACAAATCAGTGAACTTGTGTCATCGGCCTATAGGTACAGAAGAAAATGGGAAGCACCGAATAAAAGACACAAAAAAGTAGGTGCACATGATGTAGTCCTCTACAAAACAATCTCATTATGATCATTTATTTCACAATACATTCCAGTAGTTGGAGAACTGGAAAGAGTGTTACAGGTTGTCTGAAGTCGGAAGTGGAGAAATGTAATGGAAAGAAAAGAATATTCTTGTTATATAATTAGAGGGTAAAAATATAAGAGTAGCGTGTGTTGTTAAATAAGTTTACAATGGTATGAATAATATGCTAAAAGGAAAGCGAATTAGTATGAACAGTTTCTATCCGAAGAATACGTCTGATGATTGAAGTAAAGCGTGCGTTAGTTATAACTGTATACATCTTCCTTGTCGTAAGACAAGAGAGAAATTGTTAAAATGTAAGTAGCCCGTTTATATGTTTGTATGTTGGCAGCGCTATAGACTGCATTAATATCACTGACAGCGCTGTGCGCCTTCAGTAAGAAACTCTGTGGCTGATCGGGCTCGCAGTTAGAAATGAATAGTCAGCAGTGATGGGAGTTAGAAGTTAATAGTTATCAGTGATGGAGGTTGGCAGTGTTAGTGCCAGCGAACGATTTGGACGAGTGTCATTCATGGAGATTTAGTGTTGGTTGGAAGTGGATTGTAAGATGATGATGGATGTATTTGCCAATGTCTCGATAGTGGAATTATTGATGATTATATTATTTTTGGAACTAGATGTGACATGATTAAGGTAAAATCTGTTAAATACATTGCTGTGCAGCAAAATCTTCCCTTTGCTAACCACATGTCTACTAGTAGTTAGAGCCGATAGTAGTTAGAACCATTTTATTTAGCTGGCTGTTTACTTGTTGTATTTGCTGTAGTTCGTGTCATGAAGATTTTCTGTGAGGTAAGTGAGTCATGAAAAAGTGTAGGTTATTGTTAGGATTTCTTCTGATTGAGGGCGATTCTTTTATGTTAATTATTTGAGCAGTCAGATTGCGTTATCCTTGTATATTGTGGGTAATATATTAATAGAGTAAGGCTGAGCTGTACTTGTCAGGGAAAATTCTGAAGGCCAGTGCTGAAATTATAAAAACAAGTAGAGTGACTATAGGTTCAGTTTCACTCAGCAGTTCAAGAAGGTTCAGTTGCATGAAGCAGTTTAAGTAAAAACTTTTTCAGAAGTTTCAAAAAGATGCGGAATGGGTCGAAAAATTAATACTAATGCACTAATGCTGTACAGGGGATTAAGAAAGGCAGACTTATTTGTGTAACCAGGCTGGGAAAACTGCGTTTAATTACAGAGACCTTTACGCCAAAGTAGCAAGAAGAGCAGGCAAACTTCGAAAAGGCCAGAAAATTGAAGTAAGTCAATTTTTTCTGTCTTTATTATCTGTATAAGCTTAGACAATACACGGAATGAAAATACTAGTCTTCTATGTATTCAGTGAAATCTACGGAGATACCTGAAGGGTGTTAGTCATTAATAAGAATTGTGCACTATTTCATTTTCCAGGTCAGTGCGTAAGAGAGAACGAGAGTTCGAGTAATCACCAGCGTCAAACAGAAGTATTTTATAATATCATGAAACACAAAATCGTCTCAGGTTATACAGAACTATTACATCGCAAGAGGACAATGGTACAATTGCAGACCATGCACATCGGAGTGTTTCCAGACAAAACTGCAGTGATTACTAACGCGAAGCGGCACTCATTGTTATTGGGAAACGAGGTAAAAGAATGTTAGGAAAGTGATCTGCGGCGGCCGTAGGTACCCTCCTCGTAAGAGATCGTAAAAACTCTGGGATTCACAGCTTGCTTGATAATATGATTTCTATTACATGAGACACAACGGAAGCACTTTACACTGAAACAATGTGTTTCAGCATGGAAGCCATCCTAAAAAACGATTGCAGTCTTCCTTAAAGAAGCCGCGCAGAAGGCGATAACCGGTCGAGGAAAATCAATGAAAAAAAAAAGTATGCACGACGTCTGGGCACAGTGAAATCCCATGTCGTAAATTACGTGGTGCGCGGCGCACTGCCTCGCATTCCAGAGGCTGGAAACGACAAGATGCCGCCCGCAGAGGCCCACAGAGGTCGCAAAGGCTTCCTACCAGCCTTGGAGGCTTCACTAGTTACCGTTGGAACCGGACAGTATTGGATTCTTTATAAGGCGAAAACATTAACACCTTGGCGACGATATTAAAATTACAGCGCTGGAAGTCGAATCGGAAATGTTATTCTCACAGTAGTGATCCATAGTTAACCACAGCTGTGAACAGAGGATAATACACCAACCAGCAAAAAGATGTAGGGAAACTCGTGTGAGAACAGGATAGTGGCGCACAACGGGATCATGCTGTTTTCTCGCATGGATAATATCGCAGTCTATTGTAGTGACGTGTCTCTCAGCGGTGGGGAAGGTGCGACAGCCTTTTTGGCTTGGTTTGGAGTAGATCTATATCTACATACATACTCCGCAATCCACCATATGGTGCGTGGTGGAGGGTACCTCGTACCACAACTAGCATCCTCTCTCCCTGTTCCACTCCCAAACAGAACGAGGGAAAAATGACTGCCTATATGCCTCTGTACGAGCCCTAATGTCTCTTATCTTATCTTTGTGGTCTTTCCGCGAAATGTAAGTTGGCGGCAGTGAAATTGTACTGCAGTCACCCTCAAATGCTGGTTCTCTAAATTTCCTCAGTAGTGATTCACGAAAAGAACGCCTCCTTTCCTCTAGAGACTCCCAACCGAGTTCCTGAAGCATTTCCGTAACACTCGCGTGATAATCAAACCTACCAGTAACAAATCTAGCAGCCCGCCTCTGAATTGCTTCTATGTCCTCCCTCAATCCGACCTGATAGGGATCCCAAACGCTCGAACAGTACTCAAGAATAGGGCGTATTAATGTTTTATAAGCGGTCCCCTTTACAGATGAACCACATCTTCCCAAAATTCTACCAATGAACCGAAGACGACTATCCGCCTTCCCCACAACTGCCATTATATGCTTGTCCCACTTCATACCATTCTACAATGTTACGCCCAAATATTTAATCGACGTGACTGTGTCAAGCGCTATACTGCTAATGGAGTATTCCAACATTACAGGATTCTTTTTCCTATTCATCTGCATTAATTTACATTTATCTATATTTAGAGTTAGCTGCCATTCTTTACACCAGTCACAAATCCTGTCCAAGTCATCTTGTATCCTCCTACAGTCACTCAACGACGACACCTTCCCGTACACCATAGCATCATCAGCAAACAGCCGCACATTGCTATCCACCCTATCCAAAAGATCATTTATGTAGATAGAAAACAACAACGGACCTACCACACTTCCCTGGGGCACTCCAGGTGATACCCTCACCTCCGATGATCGCTCACCATCGAGGACAACGTACTGGGTTCTACGACTTGTAAGTGAAAGGTTGTCCTTCACGTTTCCAGTTGTTATCCCTCAGTGAATTAATACATAACGTAAGCCGTTAATTTTTAACTGTACACACTTAAATGACATGTAATCTTGAAGTACATGACATACGCTATACATTAATTGCATAACACGTTTATATCCCTTTCTTATTACGCTCCATGAAAGGTGTTAACCTGAAATGTGGTGTTGTGGCGGATCGGGACGAGGCAAGCTGGGGAAGTGTCCCATTTTGTCCCACCACTTCTCAGCACAAGTACATCTCAAATTCCATATTTCCTTCTTTTCTCTTTTTCCAGGTGGTGTGAATGTAGAAGACTGTTAGACAGCAGTTGGACATTAAATCGATGTAAATCGCCGTATCTGCCGCCGTTGGATAAGCAGCTGCCAGCAACAAGTCGGATACTCTTAGCTCACTTATTTGTTACATAGTTTAATTCTTAATTTCTTTGCGTGTTTTTGGATACTTGCATTGTTTAATTCATAAATTTCGGGAGTATTATAGTATTTGAGAGTTGTAGCATCGCGTTTTAGTACCTGAATAGTGTAAAATCACGTAGTCTCCTTCTGCCGCCGAACAGTGTGTTAGCAGTGCGCAAGTAGCAGCATTACTGCATTTACTAGGCAATCTTGTATTTTAATAACTGTTTAAATTTTGTGTCGAATTGTTTGTGCTCTCTGTAGATTAGTTCAGACGTTCTTTGCACAAGAGTATTTAGCATGGATAGGGACTGCGACTGCTATGGTCGGATGCAGGATGAGTTGGCACCCCTTCGCTCCCAGCTTCAGGCAGTGTTGGCTTCAGTCACACAACTTGAGGCTGTTGCCAATGGGCATCACTGTGGGGTTCCGGAAGGGGGTTTGTCGGGGACGGCCAGCTCGTCCCACGCATCCCCCGATCGGACTACGACTGTGGTTGCCCAGGATACTGCCCACACTGAGGCTGACCCCTCACCCGTGGTACAGTGGGAGGTCGTCTCGAGGTGTGACAGGTGGCGAAAGACTTTCCGGAGAGCTGAACGGAAGGCCTCTCCAGTTTGTCTGACGAACCGGTTTCAGGTTCTGTCTCCGGCTGATACTGATCTTCGGCTGGATATGACTGCTTGTCCTGTCCCAGAGGTTGCCCCACAGTCTGCAAGATCCGGGCGTTTGCAGAGGGTGGGCTTACTGGTAGCTGGGAGCTCCAACGTCAGGCGCGTAATGGGGCCCCTTAGGGATATGTCTGCAAGGCAGGGAAGAAAACCAATGTGCACTCCGTGTACATACCGGGTGGAGTCATTCCAGATGTGGAAAGGTTCCTTCCGGATGCCATGAATGGTACAGGATGCACCCATCTGCAGGTGGTCGCTCATGTCGGCACCAATGATGTGTGTCGCTATGGATAAGAGGAAATCCTCTCTGGCTTCCGGCGGCTATCTGATTTGGTGAAGACTGCCAGTCTCGCTAGCGGGATGAAAGCAGAGCTCACCATCTGCAGCATCGTCGACAGGACTGACTGTGGACCTTTGGTACAGAGCCGAGTGGAGGGTCTGAATCAGAGGCTGAGACGGTTCTGCCACCGTGTGGGCTCCAGATTCCTCGACTTGCGCCATAGGGTAGTGGGGGTTCGGGTTCCTAGTTCAGGAGTCCACTACACCCAGCAGTCGGCTACACGGGTAGCAGGGGTTGTGTGGCGTGGGCTGGGCGGTTTTTTAGGTTAGATGGCCTCGGGCAAGTACAGAAAGGGCAGCAGCCTCAAAGGGTGCGCGGCAAAGTCAGGACATGCGGGGACCAAGCAGCAATCGGTATTGTAATTGTAAACTGTCGAAGCTGTGTTGGTAAAGTACCGGAACTTCAAGCACTGATAGAAAGCACCGAAGCTGAAATCGTTATAGGTACGGAAAGCTGACTGAAGCCAGAGATAAATTCTGCCGAAATTTTTACAAAGGCACAGACGGTGTTTAGAAAGGATAGATTGCATGCAACCGGTGGTGGCGTGTTTGTCGTGTAGTTTGTCGTGTCGTGAAGTGGATAGTTCCTGTGAATTATTATGGGTGGAGATTATACTCAACAACCGAGCTAGGTTAATAATTGGCTCCTTTTACCGACCTCCCGACTCAGCAGCATTAGTGGCAGAACAACTGAGAGAAAATCTGGAATACATTTCACATAAATTTCCTCAGCATGTTATAGTCTTAGGTGGAGATTTCAATTTACCAGATATAGACTGGGACACTCAGATGTTTAGGACGGGTGGTAGGGACAGAGCATCGAGTGACGTTATACTGAGTGCTCTATCCGAAAATTACCTCGAGCAATTACACAGAGAACCGACTCGTGGAGATAATATCTTGGACCTACTGATAAAAAACAGACCCGAACTTTTCGACTCTGTATGCGCAGAACAGGGAATCAGTGATCATAAGGCCGTTGCAGCATCCCTGAATATGGAAGTAAATAGGAATATAAAAAAAGAATAATAGGAGGCAGATTTCAGACTACCTAACAGATCAAAACGAAAATTTCTGTTCCGACACTGACAATGTTGAGTGTTTATGGAAAAAGTTCAAGGCAATCGTAAATTGCGTTTTAGACAGGTACGTGCCGAGTAAAACTGTGAGGGACAGAAAAAACCCACCGTGGTTCAACAAAAAAGTTAGGAAACTACTGCGAAAGCGAAGAGAGCTTCTCTGCAAGTTTAAATGCAGCCAAAACCTCTCACACAAACAGAAGCTAAACGATGTCAATAGCGTAAGGAGGGCTATGCGTGAAGCGTTCAGTGAATTCGAAAGTAAAATTCTATGTAACGACTTGACAGAAAATGCTAGGAAGTTCTGGTCTTGCGTTAAATCAATAAGTGGATCGAAACAGCATATCCAGACACTCCGGGATGATGGAATTGAAACAGAGGATGACACGCGTAAAGCTGAAATACTAAACACATTTTTCCAAAGCTGTTTCACAGAGGCAGACCGCACTGCAGTTCCTTCTCTAAATCCTTGCACGAACGAAAAAATGGCTGACATCGAAATAAGTGTCCAAGGAATAGAAAAGCAGCTGAAATCACTCAACAGTGGAACACTGGACCTGACGGGATACCAATTCGATTCTACACAGAGTACGCGAAAGAACTTGCCCACCTTCTAACAGCCGTGTACTGCAAGTCTCTAGAGGAACGGAAGGTTCCAAATGATTGGAAAAGAGCACAGGTAGTCCCAGTTTTCAAGAACGGTCGTCGAGCAGATGTGCAAAACTATAGGCCTATATCTCTGACATCGATCTGTTGTAGAATTTTAGAACATGTTTTTTGCTCGCGTATCATGTCATTTCTGGAAACCCAGAATCTACTCTGTAGGAATCAACATGGATTCCGGAAACAGCGATCGTGTGAGACCCAACTCGCTTTATTTTTCATGAGACCCAGAAAATATTAGATACAGGCTCCCAGGTAGATGCCATTTTCCTTGACTTCCGGAAACCTGTGTGGCTGGATTGAAGAGTTTCTAGCAAACAGAACACAGCATGTTGTTCTCAATGGAGAGACGTCTACAGACGTTAAAGTAACCTCTGGCGTACCACAGGGGAGTGTTATGGGACCATTGATTTTCACAATATATATAAATGACCTAGTAGATAGTGTCGGAAGTTCCATGCGGCTTTTCGCGGATGATGCTGTACTATACAGAGGTGTTGCAGCATTAGAAAATTGTAGCGAAATGCAGGAAGATCTGCAGCGGATAGGCACTTGGTGCAGGGAGTGGCAACTGACCCTATAACATAGGCAAATGTAATGTATTGCGAATACATAGAAAGAAGGATCCTTTATTGTATGATTATATGATAGCGGAACAAACACTGGTAGCAGTTACTTCTGTAAAATATCTGGGAGTATGCGTACGGAACGATTTGAAGTGGAATGATCATATAAAATTTATTGTTGGTAAGGCGGGTGCCAGGTTGAGATTCATTGGGTGATTCCTTAGAAAATGTAGTCCATCAACAAAGGAGGTGGCTTCCAAAACACTCGTTCGGCCTATACTTGAGTATTGCTCATCAGTGTGGGATCCGTACCAGGTCGGGTTGACAGAGGAGGTAGAGAAGATCCAAAGAATAGCGGCGCGTTTCGTCGTTTCGTCACAGGGTTATTTGGTAAGCGTGATAACGTTACGGAGATGTTTAGCAAACTCAAGTGGCAGACTCTGCAAGACAGGCGCTCTGCATCGCGGTGTAGCTTGCCGTCCAGGTGTCGAGAGGGTGCGTTTCTGGATGGGGTATCGAATATATTGCTTCCCCCTACTTATACCTCCCAAGGAGATCACGAATGTAAAATTAGAGAGATTCGAGCGCGCACCGAGGCTTTGCGACAGTCGTTGTTCCCGCGAACCATACGCAACTGGAACAGGGAAGGGTGGTAATGACAGTGGCACGTAAAGTGCCCTCCGCTACACACCGTTGGGTGGCTTCCGGAGTATAAATGTAGATGTAGATGTAGATGTAGATCTTCTTAAACAGGAGTTTTAAAAGTACCTAAGGAGTTTAATGTATCCAAATCAACGCTGGAAAGATACGTTCCTAAAGCTAGGAATAATCCCAGCTACAGAGCTGAGAAATAGTATGGGAAAATTAAATATGTTTTCACTGCAGTGCAAAGAGACTGAGATCTGGTAGCGTAACTGAAGTCAGTTGGGAGCAGACGTTCTAGTCCAACGATGAAACCCGCGTCCGGCCACCCTGATTTTGGTTTTCCGTGATTTCCCTAAATCGCTTCAGGCAAATTCCGGAATGGTTCCTTTGAAAGGGCACGGCCGACCTCCTTCCCTAATCCGATGGGACCGATGAGCTCGCCCTTTGATCCCCTCCCCTACATCAACCTAACAAAAAGCAAGGATGAAACATTTAACTGTCAGGTAATTAGCCCATAAGCTAGCAGAAAGAAATGGCTTACCACACAGATCTGAGGAACTAATTCGTCTAGACTGGCAGGAATAAGCTACAGAAACGTATTACTAGGCATCCTAAGTTCTCTATTTGCAAGCCAGAAAAGCCATTCGACTCACGTGCGATGGGTTTCAGTAAAGTATCAGTAGCAGTGACTTGGTGTTAAGCATGAAAAATTATTGTACATTTTGCAAATTGAAATTAAATATGTTCTTATTGTCAAGGATTTTGTTGAAGATTCGGTATTACTTACTCTAAATTGTTCATTAAACGACTTTACGTCTTAATACGTCCTAATAATCTGAACCTGTGTGCAATAATTTCACAAAGAATTGCCTTATCCCATTCTGGGACTGAACGGGATATATGCAATCATTTATTTTAAAAAAAGTGTAAAGTATACAAGCTATAATTTTAAGCATTTTCAGTGAAGTTACGTTGGGTTATACGACAAGGTAGTTTTTTATACCTTTAAGATGCGTTTTGTTTTTGTTTTTGCTCTTTTATGTTAAATGTTACGTATCGCATTCCACCCCAAGTTCCCCTAATTATCTCAAAGAAGCATTCGGATGTAGACTTATTTTCGTGCAGATTCCTGTCATTGACATGTATGCAAATGATCAGAGGTAAAATTGTTTATAGTGACTAGAAAAGATACAGGAGTAAGTTAGTGCTGTCATCATGTGACCATGTTATCAGACCTAACATGCTATACAGTGGAAGCGCACAACATCAGATAATTAGTGAGAGCTGTGAAACACTACGGAGAACATTGCTTTCTCGTGTGAGACAGCATTTTGACCCCAGCACTTAACAGACCTCGAAACGGACGCTGTTGTGGCACTGAAGTTGCACAGCTAATCGAACTGTGAACTGCTGAAACCTACAGCAATAAGTAAACAGTTAAATGGCCATCAAACAGACAACTAAAATCGGGGAAAGCTCCAGTCCACGAGGAAAGAAAAGCGAAGTACTTCGAACTGATAGTCTTTTGTATGCACCGATCCACAGCCACTATGAATTTCTTTAAGCAGTTTTTTTCCTTACGTCATTGTTTTATTGTGAAATTGACACATTGTTTCATAATTTAGCGACGAGGGACGTTATTTCGCCCACTTATACATTAGAATGCTACAACACAGTAAGGTATGCTATGTACTCTGCCTGACAAAATAAGTGAAGCACCCAGAACACATTTTTTTTTTCTTTATTGTGATTTTAAACACCTTATACAAAGGCGGGCTGTCAGCAGCACAATACGCCGCTCTTCAGCCTTGAGTTTGACAACAAGTAGTACATAAATGTGGCACAGAGTAGACAGTAGAAACGGTGGGCAAAAAATGTAGACACTAAAAATCAAAAAAACATGGAGCCGTTCACGCTGGACGAGAAACATCACTAACACGAGGCGACACGGTGCACATAACATGGATGATGGCGACGGCACGTGAACGGTGGTGGCGTGACGGCGAACAACACTACACACAAACGAAGGCACACACACGAAACACTGACGGCGATGATCTCTGGCCACGAATGTTCACTGAGCGTGTACGAGTCCGGGGACCTGCCAAGAGAGGAGGTGGAGGAGGAGGAAGGGGAAGGGGAATGGGAGAGGGGAGAGCAGAGATGCCATGGGCAAAGGAGAGAGGGAGAGAGAGGAAGGGGGAGAGGAAGACCGGGGTAGAGGGAGGAGGGAGGGGGGAAAGGAAAGAGAAGGGAAGGGAAGGGAAGGGAGGGAGGGAGCGTGCCTAAAGAAAAGGACACAGAAGGTGGGAGGGAGGATCAAAGTTGATAGGAGGGGTAGATGCAGGGGAGGAGGACATCATCAGGGAGGGGGAGCTGGCGGAAGCCACCTTGGGAGAGGGTAAGGAGCGTGGAGAGATGGAGACTGGGTGGGACGTGCGAATACAGGCGCGGCAGCGGGCAGGGGTGGGAGAGGATCGGGGAGACGAGCGGGTGATTAGGATCGAGTTTGCGGGAGGTGTACAGGATCCGTATCCTTTCAAGGAAAAGGAGGAGGTGGGGGAAGGGGATGAGATTGTACAGGATCTGCGTGGGGGAGGGGAGACGGATGCGATAGGCGAGGCGGAGAGCATGACGTTCAAGAATTTGGAGGGATTTATAAAAGGTAGGGGGGCCGGAGATCCAAGCCGGATGGGCATAACAAAGGATAGGTCGGATGAGGGACTTATAGGTGTGGAGGATGGTGGCGGGGTCCAGACCCCACGTACGGCCAGAGAGGAGCTTGAGGAGACTGAGTCGGGAGCGTGCCTTGAATTGGATTGTCCGGAGGTGGGGAGTCCAGGAGAGGCGATGGTCGAGGGTGACGCCAAGATACTTACGGGTGGGAGTGAGGGCGATAGGACGGCCATAGATGGTGAGATAGAAACCAAGGAGGCGGAAGGAAGTGGTGGTTTTACCTACAATGATCGCCTGGGTTTTGGAGGGATTGACCTTGAGCAACCACTAGTTGCACCAAGCGGTGAACCGGTCAAGATGGGATTGGAGAAGGTGTTGGGAGCGCTGGAGGGTGGGGGCAAGGGCAAGGAAGGCGGTGTCATCGGCAAACTGGAGAAGGTGGACGGGGGCTGACGGCGGCGGCATGTCCGCTGTGTACAAAAGGTACAGAAGGGGGGAGAGGATGGAGCCTTGGGGCACACCGGCAGAGGGGAAAAAGGTGTAGGAATCTGTGTTATGGATGGTGACATAGGAAGGACGGTGGGAGAGAAAGGAGCCGATCAGACGGACGTAGTTAATGGGAAGGGCGAAGGTTTGGAGGTTGAAGAGGAGACCGGAATGCCATACGCGGTCATATGCACGTTCGAGGTCCAGGGAGAGGAAAAGTGTGGAGCAATGGGAATTAAGCTGTTCGGAAAGGAGATGAGTGAGGTGGAGGAGAAGGTCGTCGGAAGAGAAGGACGGTCGAAAGGCACACTGGGTAACGGGAAGGAGGCGGTGCTGGCGGAGATGCTGGTGGATGTGTTGGGTGAGGATAGATTCCAGGACCTTGCTGAAGACCGAGGTAAGGCTGATGGGACGGTAGGAGGAGACGGCGGACGGCGGTTTGCCAGGTTTAAGGAACATGAGGATATGGGAGGTTTTCCACAGGTCGGGGTAGTAACCGGTGGACAGGACTACATTGTAGAGCCTGGCCAGGGTGGAGAGGAAAGAGTCAGGAGCTTCACGAAGGTGACGGTAGGTGACACGATCGTGACCAGGAGCGGTGTTGCGTTTTGTGTGGAGTGTATCAATGAGATCCTGTGTAGCGATAGGGGCATTGAGTTCCGTGTGTGCAATGTTGTCCAAGTACTGGAAACCAGGAGCGAGGGGAGGGACAGAGGTGTCAGTTCGATCGCGGATATCCGGGAAGAGGGATTAATCGAACTGGGGATCATCGGGGATGGAAAAGACATCGGAGAGGTAGGAGGCAAAGTGATTGGCCTTACTAAGGGTGTCAGGGAAAGGGTGATCATCATGGAGAAGAGGATAATAGGGGGAGGGTTTAGTTCCGGTAAGGCGATGGAAGGCTGACCAGAACTTGGACGAGTTTATTGGTAGGGTAGTATTTAAACGGGTGCATGTCTGTCGCCAGTCCCGGCGTTTCTTAGCCGTGAGCAAATTACGAATTTGTCGCTGGAGTTGCCAGTGGTGTCGTATTGTGTCTGGGTCACGCGTGCAGAGGAAGGCACGGTAGAGACGACGGGATTTACGGAGGAGGAGGATGGCCTGTGGGGGTAAGGTAGGATGGTGGGGATGGATGGCGACAGTAGGGACGTGGGCCTCCACGGCCTCAGACAAGGTCTGCTGGAGAAAGGAGGTGGCATGGGTGACATCCTCAGGGTGGTGGTAGGTGAAGGGGTGGCTATCGATCTGGGTTGAAAGGGTATCCCGGTAGGCATTCCAGTCGGCACGGAAATACTCATGGACATACTTAGGGGGAGGGTCATGACGAGGGTCGGGGCGGGGGCGATGACTGTCTGAAACGGTGAGGAGGACAGGGAGATGGTCGCTACAATAGGCTCCAGGACATCCACCGTTATGCGGCCAAGGAGGTTGGGGGAGGAGAGGATAACGTCAGGAGTGGAATTGGATTCGGGACAGGTGTGCTGGGGGATGGAGATTAGGTCGCCATGAAGGGAGGAGAGGAACCGATGCCACCGCCGTAACTGGGCGGCGGAACGACTATGGATGTTGAGGTCGGCGGCGATCACGTAAGAGGAGAAGGTACGGTCGATGTGGGAGAGGAAGTCGAAGGGAATAGGGGCGTTGGGGCGGACATAGATGGTGGCGCAGGTAACGGTAAGGCCGGGGAAGAAGAGACTAAGGATCAGATGTTCGGTGGGGTCGGGAAGGAGAGGTTGGCGCCGAACGGGGATCTGGCGGTGGTGACCAATGGCTACTCCGCCACGCGCAATTGGGAGGGGATTATCGGAGTGGTGGAGGAGATAGGGCGAAGTGTGGATGGAGTGGTGCGGTTGGAGGAAGGTTTCAGTAAGGAGGAAGTCATCCACACGGTGGGTGGCAAGGGTGTGCAGGAAGAGGTTCTTGTTGGCGGGAAGGGAGCAGATGTTGTTGAAAAGGATACGTTGCTGTCGCGCCATGACTGGGATTTAGACGAGGGTGTCAAGGCGGGAGAAGGTGAAATGGGCCTGGATGTTGGAGTAGGTGGCGTACATTTTGAGGTGGAAAATGGAACAGGCGGCGAGGGATACCTGTTGGAGGGTGTGGAGGCGCTGAAAGGGATGGACATTCTGCAGGACGATGGTGAGGAACCAGATGTTGTCCTCAGCGGTGGGGGGGGGGGGGACGAAGGGAATTTCCAGGAGGGGTGGGGGTGTCCAGAGGACGGACAGGGATGGTGAGTTCAGGAGTGGTCGGAGGGGGTCGGGCTTTACACTATTGGGAGTAGGTGGGATGGGGAAGATTGCAGGTATTGCAGGAAGGAGGGGATTGGAGATTAGGGCACTGCCTGAGGAAGTGTGCCTGCCTACAATGCGGGCAGGTGGGGGCCTCGCGGCACTCAGCTGTGAGGTGCACGTTATAGCGCAGACACCTCTGGCAGCGCAGGGATTGAGGAGGGGAATGGGAGAGGTCGACCTTGTAACGCTGGTTGAAGAGGAGGGCAGCCTCTTTCACGAGACAGTCAATGGAGGGGGCGTCCTCGAAGAAAACCCGCATAAGGCGGGTGAGGCCGGCCGAGTTGAAAATGCGGCGGACCGCCCGCACCTCCAGGATGGGATGCGCCTTGAGCTCCGCCAACACCTCCTCCTCCGTGATCGACGGACTGAGCCGAGTGATCATGGCGGTGAGGGTCGGTGGGCAACGCGGGGGTTGGGGTTGGCGGGTAGGAGATGAGGAAGGAGCAGGGGTGAGGGAGGCGTTGGGGCCAAAACGGGTGATGGGGAGGCGGGAGAGAATGTCAGTATGGAGGGTGGGGCTGGGGGAGGAGATGAGAACGGAATCCTGTCTGGGAGTGAGGAGAGAGATAGGTGCACCAGGGAAGTGTTGGCGGAGGAGGAGGGAGAGATTCCGGGCCTCAAGAAGGGAAGGATCTGGTGGTGGTAGCGGTGGCGGTGGTGGTGGGGGTGGACATGACGTCAGGGAGAAACAATAACGCACAGAACGAAAAGGAAAGGACACAAACGGGGGACAGACGAAGACAAAGACGGAGGAAGACGAGGACGGAGGAAGACGAAGACGGTCAAAGACCATGGTCGGACGGCGACGGCGGCGGCGGCGGCGGCGGCGGCGACCAGGCGGCGACGGCGGCGGCGGCAGCGGCGGCGGCGAACAGACGGACGGACGGACGGACGGACAGCAGGCAGCAGCGGTAGCGGCGGCGATGGACAGCGAGCAGGCAGGCGGACGGACGGACGGACGAACGAACAGCTACAGCAGTAAGCGGCGGGCAGACGGGCAGACAGACAGACAGACGGACACAATCTTCGAAGACGGTAATTCCAACCTGAGAGTAGCCCAGGCTTTGCAATCTGACGCCTTCGAATGAGGGGATCCAACCCTCTGATGAATGCGCAGAACACATGGCCGAATGTCAATGTAACTTCGTACATTTTCACACCACCGGTGGGTTTGTAAACAATTAGAGCTCCGTTTCTCACTGACAAACAGAACGGGCACCACAGTTCATTAGTGTTGATCTTGTTTAGTGCTGTTTTGAGGCCTGGTAGGATATACAGGGAGGTCCATTGATAGTGACTGGCCCAAATATCTGACGAAATAAGCATCAAACGAAAAAACTACAAAGAACAAAACTCGTCTGGCTTGAAGTGGGAAACCAGATGGCGCTATGGTTGGCCCGCTAGATGGCGCTGCCATAGGTCAAACGGATATCAACTGCGTTTTTTTTTAATAGGAACCCCCATTTTTATTACATATTCGTTCAGTACGTAAAGAAATATGAATATTTTAATTGGACCAATTTTTCGCTTTGTGATAGATGACGCTGTAATAGTCACAAACGTATAAGTACGTGGTATCACGTAACATTCCGCCAGTGCGGACAGTATTTGCTTCGTGATACATTACCCGTGTTAAAATGGACCGTTTACCATTTGCGGAAGAGGTCGATACCGTGTTGATGTATGGCTATTGTGATCAAAATGCCCAACGGGCGTATGCTACTTGTGCTGCTCGGTATCCTGGACGACATCATCCAAGTGTCCGAACCGTTCGCCAGATAGTTACGTTATTTAAGGAAACAGGAAGTGTTCAGTCACATGTGAAACGTCAACCACGACCTGCAACAAATGATGATGCCCAAGTAGGTGTTTTAGCTGCTGTCGCCCCTAATCCGCACATCAGTAGCTTTCTGTGGGGAAAGTTGAAGGATATTTGCTATCGTGACCCACCGACAACGCCTGACAACATGCGTCAGCGCATTGTCAGAGCATGTACGAACATTACGGAAGGTGAACTACTCTGTGTTGAGAGAAATGTCGTTACACGTATTGCCTAATGCATTGAGGTTGACGGACATCATTTTGAGCATTTATTGCATTAATGTGGTATTTACAGGTAATTACGTTGTAACAGCATGCGTTCTCAGAAATGTAAATTCACAATGGTACATGTGTCACATTGGAACAACCGAAATAAAATTTTCAAACGTACCTATTTTAATTTAAAAACCTACCTAATACCAAGTGTTCGTCTAAAATTGTGAGCCATATGTTTATGACTATTACAGCACCATCTACCACAAAGCGAAAAATGTGGTCCAACTAAAACATTCATATTTCTTTACGTACTACACGAATATATAATAAAAAATGGAGGTTCCTATTTAAAAATAACGCACTTGACATCTGTTTGACCGATGGCAGTGCCATCTAGCGACCCAACCATAGCGCCATCTGGATTCTCCCTTCAAGCTAGACAAGTTTGGTTCTTTGTAGTTTTTTCGGTTGACGCTTATTTCGTGAGATATTTGGCCCAGTCACGATCAATTGACCACTCTATATAAGAGGCCTGAACAGCATCACATTTTGAGTAATCATAATGAAAGACACGGAGAGAGCTTAAAAGTGCCCCACTGTGGGTCTTCACTTTTTTGTCAGTGTATACCGTACGATACATTTCGTACGTCGATGTGGGGAAGGCACTCCTATTAGGGTTGGTCCACCACACAAATCTGTCAGGCGATCATTGTAGGCAAAACCACCCCTTCTTTCCGCCTCCTCGATTTCTACATCACCATCTATGGCCGTCCTATCGCCCTCACCCCCACCCTTAAGTACCTTGGCGTCACCCTTGACCGTCGCCTCTCCTGGACCCCCCATCTCCGGACAATCCAAGCCAAGGCACGCTCCCGGCTCCGTCTCCTCAAGCTCCTTTCTGGCCTAAATGGGGTCTGGACCCCTCCACCATCCTCCACACCTATAAATCCCTCATCTGCCCTATCCTCTGCTATGCCCATCCTGCCAGGATCTCCACCCCTCCTACCTTTTACAAATCCCTTCAAATCCTTGAACACCATGCTCTCCGCCTCGCCTATCATATCCGTCTCCCCTCCCTCACGTGGATCCTGTACAATCTTATTCCGTTCCCCCACCTCCTCCTCTTCCTAGAATGGATATGGATCCTATACACCTCCTGTAAACTAGATCCTCCTCACCCGCTTGTCTCTCACATCCTCTCCCACCCCCATCTGCTGCCGCGCCTGTATTTCCATGTCCCACCTGCACTCCATCTCTCTCCATACCTTCTCCCAAGATGGCTTCCGCCAGCTCCCCCTCCCTGATGATGCCCTCCTCCCCTCCATCTACCCCTCCTACCAACTTTGATCCTCCCTCCCTCTTCCTGTGTTTGTTCCTATGAGGACCCTCTCTCCCTTCTCTCCCCCTTCCCTCCCTCCTCCCTTTCTCCCGACTCCTCCCTGGGGCTTCCCCTACCTCCATACCCCCTACCATCTCCTTTGCCATTGGTATCTTTGTTCTCCCCTCTCCCCCTCACCCCCTTCTTCCCCTCTCGGCAGGTCCCCAGACTCACACACATTAAGTGGACATTCGCGCCAGGGATCATCGCAATCAGTTTCTCGTGTGTGTGTCTTCGTGTTTGTGGTTTAGTGTTCTTCGCCGTCACGTTCCTTCGTTCACCTGTACCTTCTACGTCGTCGGTGTTTGTGTGCAGTGCCGACAGTTTTCGTATGTTTTTCGTCGAGTGTGAACGGCTTCGTGTTATTTGTTTCTGTGCCTACTGTTTTTTGCCCACCATTTTGTTCGGTATCTTATGTGTCTCCTTTGTATTTTTATTGTCAAGCCTGTGGCTAAAGAGCAGCGTAGTATGCTGCTGCCAACCCACCTTCTGTAAAGGTGTTTAAATAACAATAAAGGGAAAAAAACACAAATGTGTAGAAAATGCATGGCTTGGACAAAAAATGCGGGAACACCGAGAGAAATGAATGCTTGAACATGAGTGGAGATGCTAGCCAAGCCTGCATGGTGCTCTGTTGTATCTGACCACTAGCGGCAACTGTAGAATGTCTTCAGTGCGTTACAAGTGTCGGTCGCGGTCACAATATTGTTCTGTTTGGTTGTGACTGCATTATATCAGAGATAAGAGAATTCAGATGTGGGAAAATTGTTGGTGCTCCCATGGTGGGTGCTTCTACAAGGTAGCTGAAGTGTTTCAAGGGCCACCGTATCGAAGATTCACACCGCTTACAGGGAAAGTGGGGAAAACGCGTCAACCTCTATGTCACAACGCGGATGGCGGCACGTGTTAAGTGACAGCGACAGACGATGACTCTAGAGGACTGAGACGAAAAAGTCACTGTAGATCTGAAAGTCGCATTCGTCAACCCTGTCAGCACCAAAACAAAACGAAGGGAGCTGAATAATTACGGAATTGCAGGGCGAGCTGTAATTTAAAAAACGCTCGTCAGCGGTGCAAATGCCCATAAGAGGAAAACGTGGTGCCGACGCCATAAAACCTGAACTATGGTGCAACTAAAGAAACTTACGTGGCCGGAAGAGTCTTGGTGTGCACTCTTTCCGACTTCTGTCCGACTTTACGTCCCAAGCATAAGACATTGCGCGGTGTGGGCAGCCATATCGTTGTATTCCATGGGTCCCGCGGTTACTCTGCAACGTCACATTACTGCCAAGAGTTATGTGAACATTTCGGCTGATCAGGTCCTTCCCTGATACGTTGTTCGTTTCCTAGTGATGATTTTGTATTCCATAGCTCGTATCGACCAGGGTGAGCATGAGGATGAATTGTCGCATATCAACGAAACCTGCAGGTTGATCACAGGTTGCTTAAGACCTACCCCAACTGATAAGCTCTACTGCCTGGCTGGAATAGCGCCACCATGGATACGCAGAGCAGTGGCTGCCAACAAGGAGAGACTGAAAGTGGAACAGGACAGTACCCATCCACTGTCCACCACAGCCACGGCTGAGATCGCGAAAGAGCTTCCTGAGAACATTCGAGAAGCTCACCATTTCACCAGAGAAGGCAAGGCTGGAGTTATGGAAGAAGTCGACGCCTCACCTGCAGACGCCAGAAGCTGAAGAACTACCACCTGGACCCAACGAGAGCTGGCTGGTGTGGAAATCTTTAAACAGATTACGATCAGGAGTTGGATGACCAGAGACAACCTGAAGAGATGGGGCTTCATAACAGAAGATACGTCCTGTGATTGTGGACAAGAAAAAACCACAAGCCACATGCTCCAGTGCCTTTTATGCCCTGCATCCTGCACTAAGATTGATCTCCTGCAAGTCACTCCAAGCGCCTTGGAGGTTGCAAAGTACTGGGCACATGTAATATAAATACAATTTGTGTATATATATGTACATATTTATCGATGTGTATGGCTACTGTAAATTTGTATGTTTCTGATTCGAGAAAAATAAAAATCTGGGTACCAAAGGTACCACATCTCAATGTGATTGAGCCTTTGTGTCTACCATGAAGAGAAAGGGCGTGATCGCTATCCACCGCCATAAGCTTTACCTGAACTTGACACTATTTTACGGAAGGAATGGCATGAGATTCCATTGCAAACCTTACGGGACCTGTACTTATGCATTCCCAGAGGATACAAGCTGTTTTGAATGTCATCAGGAATCCTAAGTCGTATTAGGCTTAATATGCCTTTTCAGCGTTTCCAAATTTTTGGCCGCCCGATTATCATGCTATATACGTAACTACACTACTGGCCATTAAAATTGCTACACCAAGAACAAATGCAGATGACAAACGGGTATTCATTGGACAAATATATTATACTAGAACTCACATGTGATTACATTTTCAAGCAATTTAGGTGCATAGATCCTGAGAAATCGCCGGCCGCGGTGGTCTAGCGGTTCTAGGCGCGCAGTCCGGAACCGCGCGACTGCTACGGTCGCAGGTTCGAATCCTGCCTCGGGGATGGATGTGTGTGATGTCCTTAGGTTAGTTAGGTTTAAGTAGTTCTAAGTTCTAGGGGACTGATGACCACAGATGTTAAGTCCCATAGTCCTCAGAACCATTTGAACCATTTGAACCTGAGAAATCAGTACCCAGAACAACCACCTCTGGCCGTAATAACGGCCTTGATACGCCTGGTCATTGAGTCAAACAGAGCTCGGATGGTGTGTAAAGGTACAGCTGCCCATGCAGCTTAATAAACGATACCACACTTTATCAAAAGTAGTGACTGGCGTGTTGTGACGACCCAGTTGCTCGGCCACCATTGACCAGACGTTTTCAGTTGGTGAGAGATCTGCAGAATGTGCTGGCCAGGGCAGCAGTCGAACATTTTCTGTATCCAGAAAGGACCGTACAGGACCTGCAACATGCGATCGTGCATTATCCTGCTGAAATGTAGGGTTTCGCAGGGATCGAATGAAGTTTAGAGCCACGGGTCGCAACACATCTGAAATGTAATGTCCAGTGTTCAAAGTGCCGTCAGTGCGAACAAGAGGTGACCGAGACGTGTAACCAGTGGCATCCCATACCATCACGCCGGGTGATACGCCAGTATGGCAATGACAAATACACGCTTCCAATGTGCGTTCACGGCGATGTCGCCAAACACGGATGCGACCATCATGATGCTGTAAACAGAATCTGGATTCATCCGAAAAAATGACGTTTTGCCATTCGTGCATCCAGGTTCGTCTTTGAGTACACCATCGCAGGCGCTCCTGTCTGTGGTGCAGCGTCAAGGGTAACCGCAGCCATGGTCTCCGAGCTGATAGTCCACGCTGCTACAAACGTCGTCGAAGTGTTCGTGCAGATGGTTGTTGTCTTGCAAACGTCCCCATCTGTTGACTCACGGATCGAGACGTTACAGCCATGCGGATAAGATGCCTGTCATCTCGACTGCTAGTGATACGAGGCCGTTGGGATCCAGCACGGCGTTCCGTATTACCCTCCTGAACCCACCTTTTCCATATTCTGCTAACAGTCCCTGTATCTCGACCAACGCGAGTAGCAATGTCGCGATACGATAAACCGCAATCGCGATAGGCTACAATCCGACCTTTATCAAAGTCGGAAACGTGATGGTACGCATTTCTCCTCCTTACACGAGGCATCACAACAACGTTTCACCAGGCAACGCCGGACAGCTGCTGTTTGTGTATGAGAAATTGGTTGGGAACTTTCCTCATGTCAGCACGTTGTAGGTGTCGCCACCGGTGCCAACCTTGTGTGAATGCTCTGAAAAGCTAATCATTTGCATATCACAGCATCTTCTTCCTGTCGGTTAAATTTCGCGTCTGTAACACGTCATCTTCGTGGTGTAGCAATTTTAATGGCCAGTAGTGTATTTCCACTGTGATGTAGTTTATAATTCTTGAGGGGGCGAAATTAACCAGTTACTTCATTATGAAATAAAGAATAAACAAGTTCGCAGCTCGCGGTCATGCGGTAGCGTTCTCGCTTCCCGCGAACGGGGTCCCGGGTCCGATTCCCGGCATGGTCGGGAATTTTCCCTCCCTTGAGGTGACTGGGCGTAGTTGTGTCGTCTTCTTCATCATCATTCATCCCCATTACGGTCGGAGGAAGGCAATGGCAAGCCACCTCCGCTAGGACCTTGCCTAGTCGGCGGTGCGGGTCTCCCCCGTACTGTCCCTACACTCCTCGGAGTATGGGACCTCATCATCATCATCATCACTTCAAAACAAAACACCAACCTAACGGGGAAAGTGACTTCCATCAAGGTGTAAATGACTCTTGGAGTCCCACGAGTTCAGTGTCTGTCGCAGGAGGCAACGAGTGACACTTCATACTAATGGGAGAGAATCACAATTTTCCATACGGTACAGTACAGATATTCAGAGGACGTGACTCTATCGACTTGAGTCAATCACGTCTGACGGAGTCAAAATCCCGGGGCACTATAGCAGAGCGTGATGACGATTTCGGCTGTATCTAGTGGAGCGGGACGTTGTATTCAGAGACCAGCGGCAGTGGCGCTGAGAAGATAGTATGTAGCGTGGCTGGATAGGCTTGAGGTGACTGCGTGCAGAGGCACCACCTTCGGCCTGCTCCGCGGCCAGTTGTATCGCCACACTTTAACACCCAGGGCGGACTACCTGTGCGGTCTGCGGACATGTGTCGTAGTTACGTCCGCTTGTGGAGAAGCCGCTAGCCCTACCACGTCCGTAGCCTCCGTCATCGACTCGTCTTTGTCTACCATGGTAAAGATAGACAGAAGAGCCAAAGTACTGGTACATGTGCCTAATATCGTGTATGGACCCCGCCAACATGCAGAAGTGGCTGGCTCTGAGCACTATGGGACTTAACTTCTAAGCTCATCAGTCCCCTAGAACTTAGAACTACTTAAACCTAACTAACCTAAGGACATCACACACATCCATGCCCGAGGCAGGGTTCGAACCTGCGACAGTAGTGGTCGCACGAGTCCAGGCTGTAGCGCCTAGAAACGCTCGGCAACCCCAGCTGGCACCATGCAGAAGTGCCGCAACGCGACGTGACATGGACTCGGCTAATGTCTGAAGTTGTGCTGAAGGGAAATGACACCATGAATCCTGCAGGCCATAAATCCGCCGGCGTACGAGGAGCTGGAGATCTCTTCTGAACACACGTTGCAAGGCATCCCAGATATGCTCAATAATGTTCATGTCTAGGGAGTTTCGTGGCCAGTGGTAGTGTTTAAACTCAGAAGAGTTTTCCTGGAGCCACTCTGTAGCAATTCTGGACATGTGGTGTGTCGCATTGTCCTGTTGGCGTTGTCCAAGTCAGTCGGAATACACAATGAACGTGAATGGATGCAGTTGATCAGACTGGATGTTTACTTACGTTTCACTTGTCAGAGTTGTATCTAGACGTATCAGGGATCCCATATCACTCCGACTGCACGCTCACCACACCATTACAGAGCCTGCACCAGCTTCAACAGTCTCCTGCTGACATTCAGGATCCATGGATTCATGAGTTTGTCTCCATACCCGTGCATGTTCATCCTCTGGATACAATTTGAAAGGAGACTCGTCCAACCAGACAACATCTGTCTGGTCATCAACAGTCCAATGTCGGTGTTGACGAGCCCAGGCGAGGCGTAAAGCATTGTATCGTGCAGTTGTCAAGGGTACACGAGTGGGCTTTCGGCTCCTTAAGCTCATATCGACCATGTTTCGTGGAATGGTTCTCACGCTGACACTTGTTTATGGCCCAGCACTAAAATCTGCCGCAGTTTCCGGAAGGGCTGCACTTCTGTCACGTTGAACGATCCTCTTCAGTCACCGTTTTTACAGGATCTTTCTCCAGCCGGGGAGATGTCGGACATTTGATGTTTTACGGGATTCCTGTTATTCACGGTGCACTTGGAAAATCGCGACTTCATCGCTACCTCGGAGATTGCTGTGTCCCGTCGCTCGTGCGCGGAACTACACTCCTGGAAATGGAAAAAAGAACACATTGACACCGGTGTGTCAGACCCACCATACTTGCTCCGGACACTGCGAGAGGGCTGTACAAGCAATGATCACACGCACGGCACAGCGGACACACCAGGAACCGCGGTGTTGGCCGTCGAATGGCGCTAGCTGCGCAGCATTTGTGCACCGCCGCCGTCAGTGTCAGCCAGTTTGCCGTGGCATACGGAGCTCCATCGCAGTCTTTAACACAGCGACAGCGTGGACGTGAACCGTATGTGCAGTTGACGGACTTTGAGCGAGGGCATATAGTGGGCATGATGGAGGCCGGGTGGACGTATCGCCGAATTGCTCAACACGTGGGGCGTGAGGTCTCCACAGTACATCGATGTTGTCGCCAGTGGTCGGCGGAAGGTGCACGTGCCCGTCGACCTGGGACCGGACCGCAGCGACGCACGGATGCACGCCAAGACCGTAGGATCCTACGCAGTGCCGTAGGGGACCGCACCGCCACTTCCCAGCAAATTAGGGACACTGTTGCTCCTGGGGTATCGGCGAGGACCATTCGCAACCGTCTCCATGAAGCTGGGCTACGGTCCCGCACACCGTTAGGCCGTCTTCCGCTCACGCCCCAACATCGTGCAGCCCGCCTCCAGTGGTGTCGCGACAGGCGTGAATGGAGGGACGAATGGAGACGTGTCGTCTTCAGCGATGAGAGTCGCTTCTGCCTTGGTGCCAATGATGGTCGTATGCGTGTTTGGCGCCGTGCAGGTGAGCGCCACAATCAGGACTGCATACGACCGAGGCACACAGGGCCAACACCCGGCATCATGGTGTGGGGAGCGATCTCCTACACTGGCCGTACACCACTGGTGATCGTCGAGGGGACACTGAATAGTGCACGGTACATCCAAACCGTCATCGAACCCATCGTTCTACCATTCCTAGACCGGCAAGGGAACTTGCTGTTCCAACAGGACAATGCACGTCCGCATGTATCCCGTGCCACCCAACGTGCTCTAGAAGGTGTAAGTCAACTACCCTGGCCAGCAAGATCTCCGGATCTGTCCCCCATTGAGCATGTTTGGGACTGGATGAAGCGTCGTCTCACGCGGTCTGCACGTCCAGCACGAACGCTGGTCCAACTGAGGCGCCAGGTGGAAATGGCATGGCAAGCCGTTCCACAGGACTACATCCAGCATCTCTACGATCGTCTCCATGGGAGAATAGCAGCCTGCATTGCTGCGAAAGGTGGATATACACTGTACTAGTGCCGACATTGTGCATGCTCTGTTGCCTGTGTCTATGTGCCTGTGGTTCTGTCAGTGTGATCATGTGATGTATCTGACCCCAGGAATGTGTCAATAAAGTTTCCCCTTCCTGGGACAATGAATTCACGGTGTTCTTATTTCAATTCCAGGAGTGTATAACACCACTTTCAAACTCACTTAACTCTTGATAACCTGCCACTGTAGCAGCAGTAACCGATCTAAGTACTGCGACAGACAGTTGTTGTCTTGTATAGGCGTTACCGACAGCAGCGCCGTATTCTGTCTGTTTACATTGCATTTAAATACGCATGCCTATACCAGTTTCTTTGGTACTTCAGTGTATCTGCTAGAGAGAGCATCGTTGAGCGTGAGGTGGGATGAGTCAAAGAGGGGGCCGAAAGAGGGTGGTGGAGGCAGATTAAACAGCAGGCGAGTTCAAATAAAATGTTAACAAAAAAATGGTTCAAATGACTCTGAGCACTATGGGACTCAACAGCTATGGTCATCAGTCCCCTAGAACTTAGAACTACTTAAACCTAACTAACCTAAGGACATCACACAACACCCAGTCATTACGAGGCAGAGAAAATCCCTGACCCCGCCGGGAATCGAACCCGGGAACCCAGAAATGTTAACAACTAAGTTCCGAAATCAGATGACAATAGAGTAAAATATGAGGGACAGTCGAATGAATGCCGAGCCCCCATAGCGGCAATACAGAATGGTTCCATTCAAAATTAATCACAACATACATAAAGACATTTATTACACTGTGTGACTACACGATTCATTCCTGCTTCGCAGAGCGCGGTCGACCCTTGGCGGGTCGACAACGACAGCTACTATAGCACTCCCTCGTCCGCATGAAAAAGGCGTCCATACATGTCTTTCTTCGGGTCGCTAAAGATGTAAAAATCACGCTGTAAAATATCCGAACTGTACCGGATGACGTTGCTGTGTTTCCCAACCCTCAGTCTGACTGCAATAGGGGACGAGCGTTATCATGTAACAAGATTGCGAGACCCCGAGGGCAAAAGGGCAAACCCAAAAACGGAAGCATCCCGCATTTCATCCGCCAAAGAAATCCAAAAACTGTTCAAACAAGTTCCAACAAGGTGATGTCTCCAACTGCAAGGGTCTCTGCTTGTCGAGTTGCTCGAATGTAAAACCACAATCAATGCGCAGCGCTAGGAAGACACTTTGCAGCCGGCCGGAGTGGCCGTGCGGTTCTAGGCGCTACAGTCTAGAACCGCGAGACCGCTACGGTCGCAGGTTCGAATTCTGCCTCGGTCATGGATGTGTGTGATGTCCTTAGGTTAGTTAGGATTACGTAGTTCTAAGTTCTAGGGGACTAATGACCTCAGAAGGAGAGTCCCATAGTGCTCAGAGCCATTTGAACCATTTTTTTGACACTTTGCAGATACTGCGATGCGCCATAAAGTCGAAACGCACAGGAACGCCGTGGGACGGAATATTCCTCTTACACGATAACGCTCGCCCTCGCTCTACCAATCGGACGAAGACTACGATTCAGCGACTTGGGTGGGAAACACTGCAACATCCTCCGTACAGTCAGGATCGTTCACCGTGAGATTTTTGCATCTTTGGCGAGCTAAAGAAAGACATGCATGGACGTCGGTTCCAGTCAGACGAGGAAGTGGAAGAGTGAGTCAGGTTTTGTATCCGTCAAGGACCGACCATGTTCTGCAAAGCCGGAATCTACCTTCTCTTCTCCCAGTCGGATAAATAAATGTCTTAAAGTGTGTGGTAATTGCTTTTGAATGGAATCATTCGAGGGTCCCATTGTAGCCGGTATTCGATTTTCATTTGGCTGCCCCTTATACACATCCAGATAACAGGTATAATTACGAAGCAGGAAGTATATATAGAATTAAATGCACTGCAAGTGAACTGTAGAAAATAAATCGAAGTAGAAATCAAAAACGCAAAAGAGAATTGCACAAAATCTTGAGCATATGTAACAATGAACTGTTTTCCATAAAATGGAAAAAATGTGACCTTATGGACTTTCTTGCTTAGAAATAATAGTTACGTTTAATTACTCCACTAAAAAACAAAGTCTTCGACTAATTGAGAAATCTGAAAAACATCGAGATCCTTAAAAGCTTAATCAAACCGGGAGGTAGTCATAAAGCTGTAACCATTTGCTCGAGAAGTAAAGTTACATAGTTAATTTTTTGTTTCTTGCATGTATCTATTTTCAGCGCTGGTACATACTGAAATTCCCCTAATCAGAGTACCGCACCGGGACACTAAAGGGGGCAGAAAAACTGGACGTCACACTGATAAATATTAGTGTCCTGCGATAATTCGTCTTCTGCACTGAAGGGGAACAACGACGAAACAATCTATGCTGAGTTGTTGAAAGTACATGACAGTACCAACCAAGTGTGATAGGATCGCTGTTCTGTACATACATAAAGGATTTGGCTGACAGGATGAGCAGAAATCTGCGTTTGTTTACTGATGATCCCGTGGTGTACGGTAAGGTGTCGAAGTTGAGTGACTGTAGGAAGATACAATACGATGTAGACAAAATTTCCAATTCGTGTGATGAATGGCAGCTGGCTCTAAGTGTGGGAAAATGTAAGTAAATGTGGATGAGTAGGAAGAACAAACCTGTAATGTTCGGATACAGTATTATTAATATTCTGCTTGACACAGCCAAGTCGTTAAGTACACTCCTGGAAATTGAAATAAGAACACCGTGAATTCATTGTCCCAGGAAGGGGAAACTTTATTGACACATTCCTGGGGTCAGATACATCACATGATCACACTGACAGAACCACAGGCACATAGACACAGGCAACAGAGCATGCACAATGTCGGCACTAGTACAGTGTATATCCACCTTTCGCAGCAATGCAGGCTGCTATTCTCCCATGGAGACGATCGTAGAGATGCTGGATGTAGTCCTGTGGAACGGCTTGCCATGCCATTTCCACCTGGCGCCTCAGTTGGACCAGCGTTCGTGCTGGACGTGCAGACCGCGTGAGACGACGCTTCATCCAGTCCCAAACATGCTCAATGGGGGACAGATCCGGAGATCTTGCTGGCCAGGGTAGTTGACTTACACCTTCTAGAGCACGTTGGGTGGCACGGGATACATGCGGACGTGCATTGTCCTGTTGGAACAGCAAGTTCCCTTGCCGGTCTAGGAATGGTAGAACGATGGGTTCGATGACGGTTTGGATGTACCGTGCACTATTCAGTGTCCCCTCGACGATCACCAGTGGTGTACGGCCAGTGTAGGAGATCGCTCCCCACACCATGATGCCGGGTGTTGGCCCTGTGTGCCTCGGTCGTATGCAGTCCTGATTGTGGCGCTCACCTGCACGGCGCCAAACACGCATACGACCATCATTGGCACCAAGGCAGAAGCGACTCTCATCGCTGAAGACGACACGTCTCCATTCGTCCCTCCATTCACGCCTGTCGCGACACCACTGGAGACAGGGTGCACGATGTTGGGGCGTGAGCGGAAGACGGCCTAACGGTGTGCGGGACCGTAGCCCAGCTTCATGGAGACGGTTGCGAATGGTCCTCGCCGATACCCCAGGAGCAACAGTGTCCCTAATTTGCTGGGAAGTGGCGGTGCGGTCCCCTACGGCACTGCGTAGGATCCTACGGTCTTGGCGTGCATCCGTGCGTCGCTGCGGTCCGGTCCCAGGTCGACGGGCACGTGCACCTTCCGCCGACCACTGGCGACAGCATCGATGTACTGTGGAGACCTCACGCCCCACGTGTTGAGCAATTCGGCGGTACGTCCACCCGGCCTCCCCGCATGCCCACTATACGCCCTCACTCAAAGTCCGTCAACTGCACATACGGTTCACGTCCACGCTGTCGCGGCATGCTACCAGTGTTAAAGACTGCGATGGAGCTCCGTATGCCACGGCAAACTGGCTGACACTGACGGCGGCGGTGCACAAATGCTGCGCAGCTAGCGCCATTCGACGGCCAACACCGCGGTTCCTGGTGTGTCCGCTGTGCCGTGCGTGTGATCATTGCTTGTACAGCCCTCTCGCAGTGTCCGGAGCAAGTATGGTGGGTCTGACACACCGGTGTCAATGTGTTCTTTTTTCCATTTCCAGGAGTGTATCTGGGCGTAACGCTGCAAAGCTACTTTATGTGATCAAAAGTATCCGCACACATGGCTGAAAATGGCTTACAAGTTCGTGGCGCCCTCCATCGGTAATGCTGGAATTCAATATGGTGTTGGCCCACCCTTAGCCTTGATGACAGCTTTCACTCTTGCACGCATGTGTTAAATCAGGTGCTGAAAGGTTTCCTGGGGAATGGCTGCACTGAGGAGAGGTATCGATGTTGGTCGGTGAGACCTGGCACGGTGTTCCAAAACATCTCAAAGGTGTTCTATAGGATTCAGGTCAGGAATCTGTGCAGGCCAGTCCATTACACGGATTCCGTGTAACCACACCGCCACAGACGGTGCATTGTGAACAGGTTCTCGATAGTGTTGATAGATGCAATCGCCATCCCCAAATTGCTCTTCAACAGTGTGAAGCAAGAAGGTACTTAAAACATCATTGTAGGCCTGTGCTGTGATAGTGCCACGCATAACAAGGGGTGCAAGCCCCCTCCATGAAAATCACGACCACACCATAACACTACCGCCTTCAAATTTTACTGTTGGCACTACACACGCTGGCAGATGACGTTCACTGGGCATTCGCCATACCCACAACCTGCCATCGGATCGCTATATTGCGTACCGTGATTCGTCACTCCGCAGTCAACAGATGATGTGGAACTGTACGCTTTTGTGCCGTACGTGTCCCTTCACGTTTGCACTTCCCTATCACATCTGAAACACGGATGTTTAGGAGTGTGTAAATCTCGCGTACAGGAAGTATGACACAGGTGACACCCAATGACCTCACCGCGTTCTAGGTCCGTGAGTTCCGCGTAGCGTCCCATTCCGCTTTCTAACGATGTCTAATGACCACTGAGGTCGCTGATATGGAGTACCAGGCAGTAGGTGGCAGCACAAAGCACCCAAAATGAAAAACGTATGTTTCTGGGTGTGTCCAGATACTTTTGATCACATAGTGTATACGTGGTGGAACGAGCATGTAAAAACTGTGTTAGGGAAGGCAAATGGTCGACTCCGCCTTATTGGAAGAATTTTAGGAAAGAGTGGTTCACCTATAAATGCTATCGCATATAGGATTCTGGTGCGACCTATTCTTGAGTACTGCTCGAGTGTTTGGGATCCACAGCACGTCTGATTAAAGGAAGACATCGAAACAATTCAGAAGTGGACTGCTAGATTTCTTACCGTTAGGTTCGAGCAACATGCGAGTATTACAGACATACTTTGGGAACTAAAATGGGAATCCCAGGAGGAAACGCGTCGTTCTTTTCGTGAAACAGTATTGAGGAAATTTGGAGGACAGGAATTTGAAGCTGACTGCCGAACGATTCTACTGCCGTCAACATACATCTCGCTTAAGGACCACTAAGATAAGATACGAGAAATTAGGGCTCTTACAGAGGCGTGCAGACTGTAGTCTTTCCCTCGCTCTATTTGCGACTGAACAGGAGGGGAAACGGTAAGTAGTGGCATCGTACGGTGGCTTGCAGACTATCTGTGTAGATGTAGATGTACTGCAGCATTATATAATACAGTCGTTAGGTTACTCAGACGCTTCCATTGTCTACTTGTAAGGTGGATTTCATAGTACTTTGACGTGCAGTGCTCCCATACCAGTGTTCTTTCTGAAAGTTTGGCTCAAATGGCTCTGAGCACTGTGGGACTTAACATCTGTGGTCATCAGTCCCCTAGAACTTAGAACTACTGAAACCTAACTAACCTAAGGACATCACACACATCCATGCCCGAGGCAGGATTCGAACCGGCGACCGTAGCAGTCGCGCGGTTCCGGACGGAGCGAATAGAACCGCTAGACCACCGCGGCAGGGTCTGAAAGTTTGCCTCCATACCTGAGTTATTAGGCTATGTGACAGCCACGCAATAGAATGCGTGTCAGTTACCATTACTGCCACCTACTCTTTCGTCTTGAATGAGAAGTAACGGTTCAGGGGTTCATGAAGCAAGCAACAGCCGGAGAGTCTTGTGCTAACACCACACGCATTCAAATAACGCCGTTTCCGGAGACCAACATGGCCGACTGTTGGTACTAAATGTCGCCAGACTCAAATCCGACGTTACTATGGTATAATTCAGTTTGGAAATACCGGGTGTTTTAAATGAAAATCATGGTTTTAAGCCTTTCTAACATTTATTAGATTCAGCTTACAATTTTAAATAACGGGCCTACATCAAATGAAAGAGCAACTCAAACTGTCTTGTTCGTACACCGTGCACAAAGGGAAGAGTACGAAACGACCAAGCGTGACTGAAGAACGTGGTGAAAGAGTGAGAGAGTGCTTCAGGTATTGCCCCAAGAAGTCAGTTCGGAAGGCTAAACGTGAATCAGCAATTCCAGTGACATCTCTGTGGAGATGCGGTGTTGTCCGTAGAATGAGGTCCCACGTTGAAGTTGGCAGCTCACGACGGAAACGCAAGCTAAAGATAGTCGCTGCCAGACGCAGCCACGAATCTTAAGACGTCGAAAAAGACACGCCCTCAAGAAATTTCGCAGCCACCGCTGCTGGAAGTCCACTTAAGTCAGCCCCGCTGTCATAAATCTGGTCTGATAGTTATCCTGACAGCAGATTTATCGTAGTTTGCATCAAGCTAGCTTATGTCGTTAGTCATAACACTGTTCCAGAGTTCGCAGTTCAGTGCACATCTACACTCCTGGAAATGGAAAAAAGAACACACTGACACCGGTGTGTCAGACCCACCATACTTGCTCCGGACACTGCGAGAGGGCTGTACAAGCAATGATCACACGCACGGCACAGCGGACACACCAGGAACCGCGGTGTTGGCCGTCGAATGGCGCTAGCTGCGCAGCATTTGTGCACCGCCGCCGTCAGTGTCAGCCAGTTTGCCGTGGCATACGGAGCTCCATCGCAGTCTTTAACACTGGTAGCATGCCGCGACAGCGTGGACGTGAACCGTATGTGCAGTTGACGGACTTTGAGCGAGGGCGTATAGTGGGCATGATGGAGGCCGGGTGGACGTATCGCCGAATTGCTCAACACGTGGGGCGTGAGGTCTCCACAGTACATCGATGTTGTCGCCAGTGGTCGGCGGAAGGTGCACGTGCCCGTCGACCTGGGACCGGACCGCAGCGACGCACGGATGCACGCCAAGACCGTAGGATCCTACGCAGTGCCGTAGGGGACCGCACCGCCACTTCCCAGCAAATTAGGGACACTGTTGCTCCTGGGGTATCGGCGAGGACCATTCGCAACCGTCTCCATGAAGCTGGGCTACGGTCCCGCACACCGTTAGGCCGTCTTCCGCTCACGCCCCAACATCGTGCAGCCCGCCTCCAGTGGTGTCGCGACAGGCGTGAATGGAGGGACGAATGGAGACGTGTCGTCTTCAGCGATGAGAGTCGCTTCTGCCTTGGTGCCAATGATGGTCGTATGCGTGTTTGGCGCCGTGCAGGTGAGCGCCACAATCAGGACTGCATACGACCGAGGCACACAGGGCCAACACCCGGCATTATGGTGTGGGGAGCGATCTCCTACACTGGCCGTACACCACTGGTGATCGTCGAGGGGACACTGAATAGTGCACGGTACATCCAAACCGTCATCGAACCCATCGTTCTACCATTCCTAGACCGGCAAGGGAACTTGCTGTTCCAACAGGACAATGCACGTCCGCATGTATCCCGTGCCACCCAACGTGCTCTAGAAGGTGTAAGTCAACTACCCTGGCCAGCAAGATCTCCGGATCTGTCCCCCATTGAGCATGTTTGGGACTGGATGAAGCGTCGTCTCACGCGGTCTGCACGTCCAGCACGAACGCTGGTCCAACTGAGGCGCCAGGTGGAAATGGCATGGCAAGCCGTTCCACAGGACTACATCCAGCATCTCTACGATCGTCTCCATGGGAGAATAGCAGCCTGCATTGCTGCGAAAGGTGGATATACACTGTACTAGTGCCGACATTGTGCATGCTCTGTTGCCTGTGTCTATGTGCCTGTGGTTCTGTCAGTGTGATCATGTGATGTATCTGACCCCAGGAATGTGTCAATAAAGTTTCCCCTTCCTGGGACAATGAATTCACGGTGTTCTTATTTCAATTTCCAGGAATGTATATGGACATGGATAGTCCTTAAATCACACTTACGTGACTGGAAGATGGTGTAACGTAAATTGATAATTAACTGTCACTCAGTATGAGAACTATAAAGAGTCTCAAAGTTACAGTACTTATTCGATGTAAGAAACAATTATCATTGTTTTCTGCGATTGTATCAAATGTATAATGTATATAGTCACACGTAAGGGCATCGATGTCTTTCAAAGTACCTGTTACTAACCTGATCTAATGTTAATAACATGTTTTTGCCTCTACTTGACCTGCTCCAGGTTTGCTACGGCGTACACTGCAGCTCCCTAGAAACTGACTTAGGCATGCATATCCATATAGAGACATCTAAGCAGGCAGAAGACGGCGCTGCGCTCGGAAACGCCTATATAAGACAATTGTCTGGCGCAATTTTCAGATCGGTTACTGCTGCTACAGTGGCAGGTTATCAAGGTTTAAGTGAGTTTGAACGTGGTGCTACAGTGGATGCACGAGCGATGGGAGACAGTTTCTTCGAGGAAGCGATGAAGTATGGATTTTCCCCTACGACCGTTTCACCAGTGTACCGTGAATATCAGGAATCCGGTAAAACATCAAATCTCCAACTCCGCTGTGGCCGGAGAAAGATCCTGAAAAGAACGGGACGAACGACGACTGAAGAGAATTGTTAACATCACCGATGTGGTCTTTCGGAGCCGAAGGCCCACTCGTTTACGCTTGATGGCTGCACGACAGAAAGCCTTGAGCCTTGCCTGGGCCCGTCAACATCAACATTGAACTGTTGTTGAATGGAAGCATGTTGCCTGGTCGGACGAGTCTCGTTTCAAATTGTATAGAGCGGATTGACGTGGACGGGTATTGAGACAATCTCGTGAATCCATCGATCCTGCATGTCAGCAGGGGACTGTACAAGCTGATGGTGGCTCTCTAATGATGTGGGGTGTGTGCAGTTGGAGAATGATATGGGAGCCCTGACACGTCTGGATACGACTCTGACAGGTGACACGTACTTGCATCCATTCATGTCCATTGTGCATTCCGACGAAACTTGGGCAATTCCAGCAGGCCAAAGCGACACCCCACACGTCCATAATTGTTACAGAGTGGCTCCAGGAACACTCTTGTGAGGTTAAACACTTCCGCTGGCCACCAAACACCCCAGACATGAACATTGTTCAGCATATCTGCGATGCCTTACCACGTGCTGTTTAGAAGAGACCCCGGCACCCTCGTACTCTTACGGATTTGTGGACAGCCCTGAGGGATTCATAGTGTCAGTTCCCTCCAGCACCACCTCAGACATTAGTCGAGTGCATACCACGACTTGTTGAGGCACCTCTACGTGCTCGCATGTGCCCTACACGATATTAGGCAGGTGAGTCAGTTTCTCTGGCTTTTAAATGTATAAAAGATCCTTTTAAGGAGATACTTACAGCTATGTCCTTATCATTTGCAGCTGCTACAAGCTCCAAGGCCTGTAGACTAATTTTTACATTCCAACTTTGCAAACGAAATGTTACTGCATGACGAAGATTTTCTGGATCGTGTCGTCTTCAGTGATGAGTCGAAATTTTCCCTAATCGGAAATGTGAATACATAGAATGCGAATATCTGGGCGTCAGCAAACCCAGTGAGATGGTACAGTTGCAATGAGACCCATACATTGAATGGTTTTTGTGCTATATCCCGGAGGAAAGTTTGTGTGTCTTGCTTTTTCGGCAAAGTGACTGGTGTTTCTTACCGTGGTGCCCTATAACTATGGCTATTTTCTGAACTCAAACTAGCTGAACCACAGGACTTTATTTGGCAGTAACATGGTGTGCCGGACCAGTAGCATAAGAAAATACGCGACTGCTTAACAGACGTTGTACTTGGAATTGTCCACAACTGGCCGAATGACAGACCTTGCTTTATATGACCTCCACGTTCATCCGATTTGGCGTCATGTGATCTCTGCCTTTGGGGGTTCATAAAGGATCATGTGTACGTCCCTTCGCTACCAGCTTACCTACCCGACTTAAGAAACAGAATTCAAGACACTTTTGCGACAGTTACTACAAATACACTAAGCAAGGTTTGGGGGGAACTCACCTATCGACTCGAAGTGTGCCATGTGTCGAATGGTACTCACACTGAACACTTATAAGAAAAACTGATTTGCTCTTTCATTTGATGTATTATTTATAACTGTAAGCCGAATGTAATAAATGTTACAAAGACTTAAAACCCTGATATTCACTTTGAAAATCCCGGTAGAGCTTGCAGCGTAATGTAATATATTGCCATCTATTTTCAAAATACAGTTTTTAGTAGTTTGTATATATTCAACTACTGTTTATTTCGCCTTTCTCACCCTCCGCATACTCCCTCTATTACTTACCCCGCTCCCTACAACTGTAACAACTTCTTTTGTTCCATTTCTCTTCCTACCAGTTCTAAGCGCCCCCTCTAAAGTTCTCCTTGTCGTTCCATCGCTGACTGTCCTACTCTTTCCTCCACATTTCCATTCCCCGCCCTCTACCCTACTTACACTAAACCCAAATCCATGACTCAGCTCTTTTCACCCTCTCACTTTACACCCATTCCCTAAAAACACCATTCGTCCACTATGCCACGAAAAATTGAAAATGAACGCCATTCGCGCTCCACCGATCCCTTCACTTCAGGTTCCAACACCAATCAACCTTTCCTCTCCCACACTATCCTCTCCCAGTGCAGGTACTTTAATTTATTGTTTTACTTAGCCCGTCTAGACAAGGGTCTTGAGGTCCTCTCTTATATCGAATTAGGAACTAACGCATAAATATATCAAATAAAAAATAGTACGAAACATTCTCAATTTCCATAGGTACTTGTGGTTCAGTAATGTCTACATGAGATACAGTTATGAGGGTAATTAGAATCATCAACACAGATAATTCAGGGTGACACATGGGAGATGGACGGTTTTTAATGAAATAATCCTCAGCCAACTTTAAAATTAATGCATGTTCATTTATACAAAATCAGGGCTCATTATTTGCCATTTTAGTTAGCAAAATTATTTGTGAAAAATAATGTCGTCAAGGTGATGTCCATCATTTCGAATGTAGGACTCAAGTCTCTTCTCAAAATCCTCCATCACACGGACTAAAATCTCTGCACGGATGGCAGCAATTTCTTGAATGATTTTTCAACTCGTCCAAATTTCGTGGTTTGTGGTTATAGACAGTTCTTAAGGTACACCCACAGGAAAAAGTTACATACTGACAAGCTGGGAGACCTGGGAGTCCAAGGAACATTGCCAAAACGTGAGATAATCCGGACAGGAAACATGCGTCTAAGAACTGTCATTGAAGTGTTTGTGGTGTGCGATGTTGCCCCATCCTGCTGGAACCAAACGCGTTTTAAAGGGATTCGTCGTCTTCTTAGTTCTGGTTTTAAGAATATTTCAAGCATACGAATGTAACGAACCGAATTAACAGTAACTGTGGCACCGCTCTCTTCAAAAAATAATGTCCAATAATGCCAACATAGTCAATAGCACACCAGACTGTTACTTTTTCGGAGTGTAGAGGACGCCGTTGCATAAGTTGTGGATGCTCTGGAACCCAGTAACGTAGGTTTTGCTTATTCACGGTCCCATTTAAATGAAAATGAGCTTCATCGCTCATCAATAAAATTTCATTTTCATTCGATCCCAAAATCACTTGCATTCTGTAAGCGAAGTCTTCTCGTTTAGCAAAATCAGTTTCCTTAAGTTGTTGGATAATGAGCATTTTGTAGGGATAGAATTTTAAGTCTTTATGCAAAATTCGTCCAACCGATTCACGATTGATTCGTAACTCACTAGCATGACGTCTAGCTGACCGTCCCGGGCTTCTGACTGCCGCTGGCCTTACCCTTTCAACACTTTCTGGTATCGTTACTCTGCGTCTCGGGCCAGGATCCTTCAAATCCAGTATGTTTCCAGTTGATCTGAAGTTTTCCATCCACCTGAGGATTGTGCTACGGCTCTTAACAGCTCCATGTCGACCGACATTAAACCGCGCGCGAATGAATCGCTGCGTAGCAATAATAGACTCACCACTTTTCACGAATCTGTCATAGACAAACACTCGACGTTGCAAGTCCCACTGCTCCATAGTGCCTGAGTAAATGAAATGGCGTCTTGTGTGGATCAGAACTATCCCCACCACGACCACCTCCCACCACCGCGCCTTCAGTACTACGCAGTTCAAAACCGTCCGTCTCCCGTGTGTCACCCTGTAGTAGACAGTAAGAAAAACAACAATCAGAATTCTTTTACTACTCTTAGTGACATGTTTAATATCGTCAGGGATAGCGGCAGAGAAGAATAAAATAACAGTGACAACGACAGTGAAGAAACAGAAGTCCGAAACTTCCTGGCAGATTAAAGCTGAGTGCCGCACCTTGTCTCGAACCGACGACCTTGCCTTTCGCGAGCAAGTGCTCTACTGAATGAAATATCCAAGCACGACTGACGACCCCTTGTCAAACCATTACTTCAGTCAGTATTTCATCTCCTGCCTTCCAAACTCGACCAAAGTTCCCTGCGAAACATACAGGATTGGTACTTCGAGAAGAAATGATATTGCGGAGACGTGGCTTAGCCGCAGCATAGAGGTTGTTTCCAGGATGAATTTTTCAATATGCAGTGGAGTATGCGATGGTATGAAACTGGTAAAGCTGAGAGGAAGCGTCGTGTGACCTGCCTGGATAGCTCGGTCGACAACCGGCGCGGTAACTCTGCGTGATCGGTCAGGGAACTGGCTACTACCTGTAATACAAAAGAAGAGTGAAGACCTCACCGGATGAATTTCAGAGGTGTCATGTGACGTGTGCACAGAAATGACGACGAAAAATACGAACAAACAGATAACGACAAAAAGTCGGTAGAGCACTTGTCTGCGAAAGAGAAAGGTCCTAGGTCCTGGGTTCGAGTCCCAAAAAATTAATTCTGGAAAGAGCTGTCTGTTTGAATAGAGATCTCTGCAGTCAAGAAGGAGAGAAAGGTGTGTTTAAGTGTCTTTTTAAGTTTAATTTGTCCATTGTTTTGAGGAAGATCGTTCCAAACTCGGGTTCTTGTTGCAAAAATGATTTTATGATTATCAGGTTTTCTCGGTACCATTGATTAATGGTGGATTTGGGAGCGTAGAGCCGGAATGTCGTTTCCATGTTGTCCACGATATTTCGATGACCGACGATTCTTATTCTTCAGGTGCTGTGAGTTGCAGCCTGGTCTCCAACCGGACTGTCAGCTATTTTTGGTCTCGCGCAGCCATGTACAGGTGACTGTCAGATCCCCCATGTCAACTATGATGGAATAAAAAAAGGGGGGGCAGCTGCCTTTCTTCGACGTGTTACTCAGAAGAAGAATGGGCGGATTTCTGGGTCTCATAGTGTACATAGAAAACGACCCAGACTTAACTCTGCCTCCACACCTCGATCTACCAGCATCAGTCAAAACGGAATTCGGTGCCAAATGTTCTGCTCCACTGGCTTCGAACCATTTGAAAACACAAAGCTTCGAAGAAGAATAGTAGTCTGAAGGGACGCTTAGTCAGTCAAATTGAGCGGGCGTTGCAGTCAAAATCAACAACGCTTGGGAAAGGAGACCGAGAAGAGAAAAAGAAGCAAACTTTACGCTTTGTATACGTTGACTCTTACAGAGAAGACAACAGCAACCAGCCACTTTTTACAATGCTATTGATTTATTTAAATAGCGCCGTTGCCGGTTTCGAACCAAAAGGTTCATCTTCAGACGGCTAGTTCAAGTTAACATACATTTACACTTCTTGTTTTCGCAAATGGTGAAATTTCCTTGGAGAGGTGGTGTCGCTGAAAAAACCGCGTCATTACGTTCCACTGCTGACTGCTTGTGATCATGCAGCAGCGAAGATCGGATGATGCTCTTTTTTTTTTTAGGAATAAGTATACACATAATCTGAAGTACCACTCAAACACCAAGAAGTTTTACCACATGGAAGTATGTACAGAAAGATGGCGATATGGTAACCATAACAGTATATATACGAGAGCTGCCTAGAAAGTAACGCACCGTATTTTTTTTACTCAGCCGAAAACAATGCTACAAATGCTAAACGTTACGTATGTATTATTTGAAGTCTTCTAAGTGAGCGCGTCAAGTTTCCGTACTTCCGACAGGTAGCGTAGCTGCAGGACAGATTCAAAATGGCATCTGTAGACAATGTACGTTTCAAGCAACGTGCCGTCATTGAATTTCTCTCTGCAGAGAAACAAGCTGTGGGTAATATTCACAAACGCTTGTGAAAAGTCTATGGAGCATCTGTTGTTGACAGAAGTACAGTTAGTCGCTGGGCTAGGAGGGTGACGTCATCAGAAGGCGGTTCGGCGGAGCTCCACGATTTGCACCGGTCGGGGAGACCATCCACGGCTGTCACCCCTGACATGTTGCAGCGAGCTGATGTCATACGTGAGGACAGACGCATTACGACTCATCAGCTGCAAGACATTTTGAGGACGTTGAATAGGCGATTCACACAGTGAAGCACTGGTTCCGCCAATAGGACAAGGACTGGTACCGACAGAGCATACACACCCTTGTTTCTCGCTGGAGGAAGGCCATAGAACGGGATGTAGACAACGTGGAAAAATAGTGTGTGTAGCTAAAACACTAGTCTTTCGTATGTTGTGATATTCGTGGCGGTGTCCGCCAGTATTTTATTTTGCTAGAAACTTGCCTTGATGCCGCTTGATACACGTGGAGTAGCATATGGTACAAAAGTGGAGTGAGCTACAAGCGACGGATGGTACAGTATGTACCAGTCCAGTGAGAGAGTCCGCCAATTATACAGAACTTGCTTCTGATTGGTGGGCACATTCGGGTGTTAGGAGCCAAACTTCTCTTATTAAGAATGAGATTTTCACTCTGCAGTGGAGTGTTCGCTGATATGAAACTTCCTGGCAGATTAAAACTGTGTGCCGGAGCGAGACTCGATTGCCTTTCGCGGGCAAATTCTCTACCAACTAAGCTACCCAAGCACGACTCACGCCCCGTCCTCACAGCTTCACTTGCCCGCGAAAGGCAAAGGTCCCGAGTTCGAGTCTCGGTCCGGCACACAGTTTTAATCTGCCAGGAAGTTTCTCCTCTTATTAATTATTTATATACTTTTCATTGTATTTAAACCAGTTTTCAGTACGACAAACTCTCATGGTTACCCTACGAGTCTATCGTTTTTGTTTATTAAATTTCACTATTTTTGAGAAACATAAGAGTAACGATATTGCAACCGAAGTGCTTCGGACTCCTTAAGGTCGTTTTGGGTGCATGAGAGACGAAGTTCGACTGCGCTAGTCACTCTGTTTCGGGCATTTTGAAGGTCCGGTTACGCTACTCGGTTTCGGGTGTTCTAGAAGAACGTACGTGTAACTATGTTTCGGTCGTTCAGGAGGAACGAATACGTCGTACTGTGTACTGAAAGTTTTCAGAAAAGCTACCGTACAATTAAGAAAGCTATGTCGAGTGTTGTAAAAGACAGTATAAAAAGTGAGATTATTTAAAATATAACAAAACAGGAATACATTTATGAGAAGTGTGGCCTACCATCATTGTCACTACTACAGATCTTGCCCTCTGTAGAGATGGAGACTAACCTGGGCAAGTGGAACCCCATAAAAAGCACAATCACAGGTTCAAGTTGACAGCATAGCAGCCTCCGCCGAAGATTCCACGACCAACGAGCTGTCTTCTGCGCTGAGGACACAATTTAGAAGACGACAGGTTGGTGAAAAAAACGGTTAGGGACTGTTATTTAACCTCTCCAAATCTCTCCAGCTTCCAGATCTGACTTTCAAAGGACAGGCAAAATTTATAGTGTGGAATTCTCATCATGTTCAATAAAGAATGCGGTGCATTTCTTTCTGGACAACCATTATATATGGTGGTCCATTGGTAGTGACCGGGCCAAATATCTCACGAAATAAGCATCAAACGAAAAAACTACAAAAAACGAAACTCGTCTAACTTGAAGGGGGAAACCAGATGGCGCTATGGTTGACCGCTGGATGGCGCTGCCATAGGTGAAACGGATATCAACTGCGTATATATAATAAAAAATGCGGGTTACTATTTAAAAAAACGCAGATGATATCCGTTTGACCTATGGCAGCGCCATTTAGCGGGCCAACCATAGCACCATCTGGTTTCCCCTTCAAACTAGACAAGTTTCGTTGGTTGTAATTTTTTCGTTTGACGCTTATTTCGTGAGATGTTTGGCCTGGTCACGATCGATGGACCAATCAAGTGCATGGTGGGTATCGGGAGTCGAACTCACCATCAACTGTAAACAGTGGCTCAAAACCATACACCTCACAACTCGCAGCAACTGAAGAAATACCCATTGTGCATAAACAGGAACAAGAATTCGGATGTCCCACCGAAAGTACAGCATTAAAAATGATTTTCATTGGAACCAGATCTAAGTGTGCATATGCACCAGGGAAGTCAACTAATCCGTAAAGAAGAAGAGGTGGAGGAGGAGGAAGAGAAGTAGGAAGCTTCATCGGTCGTGAGAGAGCGACTGGACACAACCTCCCAGACGGCCAGCCGAGTCAGCTGACAGAGAGAACGCCTGACGCACGGGAGACGCGGCCACGTATGCGAATCCGCATTCCTCCAGCGGCCTCCAGAGCTGGGCGCTCTTGTCGGCGGCCGTCCCTCCCCCCTACCGCCCTGGAAGGACGAGAACTGCGGCCGGAGCGCCTCCCACGTGGGAGCGGTCGCCGGCCCATCCTGCCGGCCTTCCGCAGCTTAAAAGAGCCGCAGGAGGCGGCCTATCAAACCGTTTCCTGGACGGCCGGAAAGGCAACTCGTTCCAACGCCGCCAGCCAAGGACATCCCGTCCCGTCGTCAAATGGAGTTACTCATTTACTGATGTGCCAGATGGCGTCAGCCTCAGTCGGATATCCCTCGGACTTTCTTAATGGTCTGTAGCACAACATCACCATGCGGATGTTCAAAGCCACGATTTCTGAATCCTCTGTGGTACAGTATCTGATCAAAATATTGTCATCTACTCACGTACCCTATATTTTGAAACATAATTGTAATTATTTTAAACTTTTCTGTAAGATTTAAGTCATGGAAGTGGATGTGACTTTTCACAGCTCATGTCATAGGGGAACTCGGGGCGGAACGGGATACTTAATGTTTAACAATCTCTATAAAATAAGGGAACACAAGGAAACACTTCTTAAAGTGATAAAAAAAACACCTTGTAGTGTAACCTAACGTAACTTATTTTAAAATCACTTAAAACAATACATTTTGCATTTTTTACAATTTTTCAAAGAAAGTCTTGCATATTTCCCGTTCCGCCCCACCCACGGGGCAGAATGAGATAAGGTTTTTTTTTTTTAATTTATTGCATAAACGTTGAATTTGAATTACGAATATCGTATTAAACTATGACAAAATGTTGTATAACACGCAATTCAGACTAAAGAATGTGCAAATTAAACAATTAAAAAGTCATTCTTCCAAATACGAAAATATTTTAATGTCATTCTGAAAAATGTACAGTGCTTGATAACCACCAAACTACTAACTACTGGCCCTTTCGACAATAGACACAAATCAGTATTTACTCTTCATCTTCAGCACATGAACTGTGTGCCCACTCTGGCATGCGACCCAGCCCTCATCAGAAACGGAGTAGAAGCCCCCACAGGAGAGACACTCAGCATCCTCTCTCTCTCTGATTCTCTCTTCTCCATCATCTTCTTCCTTTTAATTTTCTTAAAGTCTTTGATGTTCTCTGTTTTGGTTTTTTTTTTTTTTTTTTTTTTTTTTTTGTCTACAGCTTGATATTTTTGCCTTAAGTGGCATTGCACTGACGTCAATGTCCTGACATTGTTCATATTTGTGCATTCTCCACCTCTCTGTAGGCCTACTTTATGTGCGACAGCATTCTGCAGTTTCTTCTTATAAGGATAATCTGTTAATACGACGGTTTTTCCTTTTCGTCTTGTAGTCCGCCGAGTATTTTGAAAGATTAGTGGGACTGGAATGACAGCCTCGGGCGATATCTGGAAAGCTGAGTTGTTCGGCAAACATAGCTGGTTGGGAGAGTCTGGGATTCATGAACATCCAGGCTGGGTTTGCTTTGTACTTGCATCAAAATATGACGGGGCAGAACGGGACACTATCCCAGTCTGCCCCGTCCCGTTCCGCCCCAAGAGCACTTTTGTGGTTAACAACTTTTATGGAGTGTAATAACTGACGTATTTAAACGTATTAAATAACTAAAGTATAACAAATGTCATGCGATTTAAGGGAATGTGTTATTTTAGGGTATACAATTAACAATTAACAGTTTAACTGGCGTTGAAATTCACCAAACGTTAGAACAACGCAAGCGGTAACGTGACGGACAACAACTCACTTAGATTTCGCACTTAAAACTAAATCAGAATGGCTGCCCTCACTTCCCTTCCATTCGGAGAAATAGTTACATGCCCATACAACAGGTTGCAACACTGTCCAGTCTAGAAAAGAGCAATTTCCCACTGTGCCCCGCTATTCCGTTCCGCCCCGAGTTCCCCTATTCGTATTCTCATGTTCACTACCCTTTCTACACATCAATATACTCGAATCTCCTAAAAAAAACTGCTGTTAATTAAAGTAAACAAGAAATAACGAATTTTGTCTTTTTAAAAATTGTTTTGTGGTCATAAAAACGTTTTCAGTTTCTACACCCAACTTACACATTATTAGTATAAGTCTCCTCCGCCGCTCTCTTTTAAAGTTGGCAATCAAATCTGTCATATAATAGTCTTGTTTTACTTCTTCAGTTTGCTTGACTGAATAATGACCTTTCTCATGCATAAGTTCGATGATTTCACACTGCATGGTGCATGGAACCACTTAAGCCTTTCATGCATCATAGTACTTGAAAAGGACCCCACTTCTCATTAAAAAGTTTTCATAAGGCCATTCTCTGAGATTGCTCTTGATTGCTGCTAAACGATTATACTTCTTTAGCTTTCCTGATTCTAGCTATTAAACCGTCTGTGAAATCAAACCGTACATTCATGTGATGACTTAAACCATCTACATGTTTCATCCTAGAACCAGATTGGTGTTTGATGGTGTAGAAATAATCTTCCAAGGCGACAGACCATCTTGCTATTTTCAGTGACGAGTCCTTCTTATCCATAGTCTTTTGGGATGCAGCACAGTCCACTGCAATTTTGAAACATAATCCTGGTAAATATACCTGAAGTTTCTGTAAAGCTTTAACAATACCTAAAACATCAAGCTTATAACTACTGTATTTTTCCTCTTGAAAGTTTTACTCTCATACAAGACTGGATGGAACTAATCATATGAAGTTTTTTTGTAATACCACAACTCCAAACCCTTCTTTGCCTGCCCTGTATGCTGTCCAGTTTCATGTTTTGTGTTGTAGATTTTTAATACTCGGTCTGTTATTGATTACTCGTTAGTAAATTGCTGAGAGGTTTGGCAATTGCAGAGTAATTTGAGATAAACTGTTCGGCCAAGGAATCTTTGTATTGCTGTAATAGATTTTGAACGGCTGTTGTCTTCTCAGGAGCAGGTCAGACTTGTTCACACTGTATCACATACCCAAAAAAATCAACAATTCTCTTCAAGAACTGACATTTTGGAAAATTAACTTCCAAACTGTATTCTGCGACAGTTTTCACTCCTACGTTAGTATACATTATGGAAAGGATGTTGGTATTGCTTAATGAAGGTTTGATGTCTGCTGGCGACGTTTTCAATGAGACAGAGGCACAACAGTCCGTTCTTCCTCGAGAGACGAAACAGAGGAGGGAGTAGTGTTGGAAGCTGGGCTCTGTAGTGTAGCCGACCTTCTGTGTCACCCGAAGGTACTCCATTCCGTTCAGATTGAGATTCTGAGCTGCTCAGTCATTTACAAGAATGTCATTGTCCACAGACCAAACCCTTAAGCACTCTGCTTTATGCCAGGGTACACAGTAATGCTGATATAAACAACCATCGTTTCCGAAAACTTCTTCTACTACAAGCGGCATACATGGTGTATAATCTGTTCGCAGTCTTCCGCACTGTGCTTTTTCTCAAGCGCAATAACTGGAGCGCACCATAACCACGAAAAATACCTGCAAACCGTCACACCACCTCTTTCATACCTCACTGCTGGCAATACACACGATGGCAGGAAACGTTTCCCAGGCGTACCCCAATCCCAAACCCTTCCATCGGACTGGCACAGGGGAAAGCGTGACTCATCATTCCAAATCACTCATTTCCAGTCATCCAATGTCCGCTGGCGCCGCTCTTTACACCACTTCACGCGTAGCAGAGCACTGACTGTAGATATGTCTGGCCTGTGAGGACCTGCCCGTCCATTGCACCCCATTATTTGAAACTCCCTATGCAGTTGTGGTTGCGTCTTCGCATTTCCACTTCACCAACTGTCGACTTGGGCAGCTTAAGAAGGGCTGAAATATCTCTAATCACTCATCTGACATCCAATGACTCGTTCACGTTCAACGTCACTGAGCTCGTCTGACCGACCCATTCTGCTACTCTACATCTACTTTATACTCCGCAAGCCACCCAACGGTGTGTGGCGGAGGGCACTTTACGTAGCACTGTCATTACCTCCCTTTCCTGTTCCAGTCGCGTATGGTTCGCGGGAAGAACGACTGCCGGAAAGCCCCCATGCGCGCTCGAATCTCTCTATTTACATTCGTGACCTCCTCTGGAGGTATAAGTAGGGGGAAGCAATATATTCGATACCTCATCCAGAAACGTACCCTCTCGAAACCTGGACAGCAAGCTACACAGCGATACAGAGCGCCTCTCTTGCAGAGTCTGCCACTTGAGTTTGCTAAATATCTCCGTAACGCTATCACGCTATCATGCTTACCAAATAACCCTGTGACGAAACGCGCCGCTCTTCTTTGGATTTTCTCCATCTCCTCTGTCAACCCGACCTGGTACGGATCCCACACTGATGAGCAATACTCAAGTATAGGTCGAACGAGTGTTTTGTAAGCCACCTGCTTTGTTGATGGAGTACATTTTCTAAGGACTCTCCCAATGAATCTCAACCTGGCACCCGCCATACCAACAATTAATTTTATATGATCATTCCACTTCAAATCGTTCCGCATGCATACTCCCAGATATTTTACAGAAGTAACTGCTACCAGTGTTCGTTCCGCTATCATATAACCATACAATAAAGGATCCTTCTTTCTATGTGATCGCAATACATTACATTTGCCTATGTTAAGGGTCAGTTGCCACTCCCTGCACCAAGAGCCTATCCGCTGCAGATCTTCCTGGATTTCGCTGCAATTTTCTAATGCTGCAACTTCTCTGTATACTACAGCATCATCCGCGAAAAGCCGCATGGAACTTCCGACACTATCTACTAGGTCATTTATATATATTGTGAAAAGCAATGGCCCCATAACACTCCCCTGTGCCGCGCCAGAGGTTACTCTAATGTCTGTAGACGTCTCTCCATTGAGAACAACATGCTGTGTTCTGTTTGCTAAAAACTCTTCAATCCAGCCACACAGCTGCTCTGATATTCCGTAGGCTCTTACTTTGTTTATCAGGCGACAGTGCGGAACTGTATCGAACGCCTTCCGGAAGTCAAGGAGAATGGCATCTACCTGGGAGCCCGTATCTAATATTTTCTGGGTCTCATGAACAAATAAAGCCAGTTGGTTCTCACACGATCGCTGTTTCCGGTATCCACGTTGATTCCAGTCGTTCTTCCCGCGAACCATACGCGACTGGAACAGGAAAGGGAGGTAATGACAGTGCTACGTAAAGTGCCCTCTGCCACACACCGTTGGGTGGCTTGCGGAGTGTAAATGTAGATGTAGATGTAGAATAGCAGAATGGGTCGGTCAGACGAGCTCAGTGACAGAGTATTTCCAGAAATGACATGATACGCGAGCAAAAAACATGTTCTAAAATTCTACAACAGATCGATGTCGGAAATATAGGCCCATAATTTTGCGCATCTGCTCGACGACCCTTCTTGAAAACTGGGACTACCTGTGCTCTTTTCCAATCATTTAGAACCTTCCGTTCCTCTAGAGACTTGCGATACACGGCTGTTAGAAGGGGGACAAGTTTCTCGACTCACAACAAAAAACACGAGGGCCCGTTTCTCCTGTGGTCAGTTCCTCATTACGAGGGGGGGTGTCGCGATACTTTTGATCACACAACCTATTGCTACAACCTTGAGTGCTGTATAGCACCTGTAGATACACGTTCAGTAGGCAGCGACGCAACAGTATTTGAATCCGCAGTGTGACCATGGTACCGCATTATCGATGTCTTTAGGAGAGTACAGTCGTCCTTGACACTAATACATCGATTGTGACGACGGTCTACGCTTTCTGTACCGGGCTCGAGTATTGGTACCCATGTTATTACGTGGCTTCCGTGTCGAAACCCAAAAAACATCTTGAACGACAATAGGCGTGCGAACAGCTTTGTTGGCACGATGAGTGGCAAACATAAAGTGTGAACATTAATAAAACCGACAAACAACGAGGACGGATTCCTGAAGGGAAATGGAGGGAGAAAGGTCCTATGAACATCTGTCCGGAGAAGGATTACGAGCGTGCAACGAAAACAAATCGTCCAGGAACGCAGTACAGAGCTGCATCGCTTATACGTCACAACAGATGTTCAAAGTGGCGTCCGTGGGATTGCAGGTGATAGGGAAAGTTGTGATTGTCATGGAGGATACGCATAACCACACTTTGCCTTACACCATGCAGGTGGGTCACTGGGTCACTTGCATAGAGATTTTACTAGGGTTCGTCTCAATATCTCGTAGAACTCGGTCCGCCAAATCTGGTGTATGCGGAGTCCGCCGTCTCCCTGCACGCTCGTCGGCCTGAAAGGACCCATGATCACACAAACGCCCAAAAAGGACTTGAAATTTTTTTTATGTATTTCGGTTCTAGGCGCTTCAGTCTGGAACCGCGCGACAGTTACGGTCGCAGGTTAGAATCCTGCCTCCGGCATGGATGTGTGTGATGTCCTTAGGTTAGTTAGGTTAAAGTAGTTCTAAGTTCTAGGGGACTGATGACCACAGATGTTAAGTCCCATAGTGCTCAGAGTCATTTGAACCATTTGTGATGTATTTGGTGTCTGTGAGGCTGGTGTTGTTGTGGTCTTCAGTCCTGAGACTGGTTTGATGCAGCTCTCCATGCTACTCTATTCTGTGCAAGCTCCTTCATCTCCCAGTACCTACTGCAACCTACATCCTTCTGAATCTGCTTAGTGTATTCATCTCTTGGTCTCCCTCTACGATTTTTAACCTCCACGGTGCCCTCCAATGCTAAATTTGTGATCCCTTGATGCCTCAAAACATGTCCTACCAACCGATCCCTTCTTCTAGTCACGTTGTGCCACAAACTTCTCTTCTCCCCAATTCTATTCAATACCTCCTCATTAGTTACGTGATCTACGCACCTTATCTTCAGCATTCTTCTGTAGCACCACATTTCGAAAGCTTCTATTCTCTTCTTGTCCAAACTAGTTATCGTCCATGTTTCACTTCCATACATGGCTACACTCCATAGAAATACTTTCAGAAAAGACTTCCTGACGCTTAAATCTATACTCGATGTTAACAAATTTCTCTTCTTCAGAAACGCTTTCCTTCCCATTGCCAGTCTACATTTATATCCTCTCTACTTCGACCATCATCAGTTATTTTGCTCCCTAAATAGCAAAACTCCTTTACTACTTTAAGTGTCTCATTTCCTAATCTAATTCCCTCAGCATCACCTGATTTAATATGACTACATTCCATTATCCTCGTTTTGCTTTTGTTGATGTTCATCTTATATCTTCCTTTCAAGACACTGTCCATTCCGTTCAACTGCTCTTCCAAGTCCTTTGCTGTCTCTGTGAGGCTACTTGTTTTGATATAGTTGTGCTGCCTCACTACCGTTTCCATCTGCTTAGCTATATACAAACACAATCTCGGCTTGCTCCCGACATGAATATCGGACCACTCTGCTACTTAAAGTATGCGGCGTCAATCACAGAGCTTGCAACACAGCAGGAACACACGGCACGTTGTCACAGGAACTGTCATTCTTCAGCGCCATTTACCGCGACAACGATGCATTTCCGGGCACGTGTTCGTAGTACCTTTATCCTTCCATTTTCAGTCAGGAATCCGTCCCTCCGGTTTGTCGTTTTATTAATATTCACCCTGAATAACGTATTTGTACGAGACCCATTTCAATCATTCCTACAGTGAAGATTGCTTGCATATCGAATCCCACTACATTGCCACAAGTGGAAACATTTGTTATTCTCGTGGCGTACCAGACCATCACTAAACATGATGGTTCGCATGCCGTAGGATACAACACTCCACAAATTCACTCGGACAAAAAATGAAATTAAATCAAGATTATAGTTAATTGTTGACTACATCGCATGGGTTCCTAGGTAACAAGTCTTTGACTATTTATGTGCGGAAGAGGTGGTATAGCAGCTGGCTTTGGCCCTGTAACTGAGACGCTCTGTAGCGTCATTGGATGAGGTCTCCAAACATGGTCTTCTATCATCAATTTGCTCTTCTAAAGTAAAAAGTCAACATCCTTTCGAAATTTATCGACATATTTTCACTATTCCGTCATTATCATTTCACTAAACCCATGGTAGATCCGACTGATCAATTGTGGATTAAACGCTGTATTCGTAATAAACACGAGTTTGAGCGTGTGATTAAAAAAGTTATTATCGCTACCAAGACCAGTGCACCAAGAGAGCGTGTTACAGGTCTGTGACATTTCGTAATTTTTCTTTTCAATTTTATCTTAGTTCCTTAGTCAATCAGCAGCTTAAACTAATTTACGTTTCTAAAGATATCATCGTCGTCTTTGGCTTTTAAAAACTACATACTTTAAAAATATGCTATTGCAACTTCACCAGTTTTGCCAGTTGGGTGTTGAATGCAACGAATATTCTGTCTCCCAGCATGTGTAAAAGTTTCAGAAATACTTGCACTTATGCCATCATCACAACGATAGACGGATTATTTAATACTGTTGGCAACTTTTCCACAAATAACATAAAAACACAGAACAGGTTCACATTTTGATAGCAGCTGTAACTGTTGAACAGAGCTCTTCCACTTTCAGGACCTCAAGTTGAGAGTATTTTTAATCATCACACTCTAAATATTGCAGTAAAAATGGGATATAATGTTTTAGGTGAAGAAGCAAGGAAATGTATTAAAAATGCCATTACACATAATTTTAGGAGAATAGAAGTGTCGCAAAAAACATCTTTCGCTGAAACTGATAAAATTATAAAACTTCTCGAAGCCAGGAGCTCATATAGTGTTCATGGAATTTCAAACAGAATTCTAAAGAGTTGTTGTAACTTAATAAGTAATGTCCTCAGTGATATTCGAAACATATCACTGTCCCAGGGGTTCTTTTCCAGACAGATTAAGTACGTTATTGTTAAACCCTTTTATACCAAAGTTCACAAAAAAGTTAAATTCTTATCGACCAGCTTCCTTACTAACGTCTTTTTACAAAATATTCGAAAACGCAGTGTACACAAGGGTATGTCACATTTATAACTGACTTTGCACATCACAGTTTGGGTTCCAGGAAGGATGCTCGACTCAGAATGCTACAAATATATTCACTCGTAAATATTACTGTTCAAACAGCTTAGCGCAGCTACTTTCCCTTCACGTAATTGTTAGTCTTGGAAATAAACGAATATGCCTAGAATATAATTTGCATACTTCCACTCATCAATGTCTTATAACAATTTTCTGGGGTAACTCGTCATTAAGAACAAAAGTATTGGTTGCACAAAAGCTAATAGTAAGAATAATACGTTACGTACATGTGCTACTTCTTCAAACATTTAGGCATAACTGAATCTTCGGAATATATATATTTGGCAATGAAATCGGTCTTAAACAACGCATCACAATTTCCGAAGAATAGCGACGTACATACTTATAACACTAGAAGATAAATGACCTTATTTACTCGTTATTAAAGCTGTCAGTGGTTCAGAAAATAGTTCAGTATGTATAAAAAAAATCTTCGACTGTTTGTCCAATAGCATAAATGGTCTGATGAGTGGTAAAGCAAGCAAGTGTTAAATCCATCCTAAAATCATTTCCTATGGAGAACTCCTCCAACACCAATTTTTATCTAAGAACTGATAGCCAGTAAAAAAAAAGTTGGTTTCAAGTTTAGTTGCACCAGTAGAAGTGAACTTATGCCAGTGTGCCACTTTGTAAATTGTAAATGGCGAGCATACAGACATCCTCTACAATTAATCAAGTAAACTTATCCGGTGAACTAACTCGTTCCACATCATTTCTATGGAAAATTGTTCAAATGATCTGTGGAACATATAACTAATTAGCTCCCTCGCCGCGCCCTGCCAGTTCTTATTTTCAGATGATCTTTTGCTTTGTATCACAAAGATTTTGCTTTACCTTACTCTTGAAAAAGGACCAGTGACAATACAGTGCTTATATACGTATATTTTATTCTTGAGATAACAAATCTGATATTGTGTTTACAAAAACGTTAACAGAAATGACAGTTTACGTTTTAAATGTAATTTGAAACATTTTAACATCAAAACGATAGTTGGAAAGTCATACAACTTATGTGTATGTAGGACTGTGTTGTATGTGTTGCTAACTGACTGGCTACCATCAGTAAGAACACGTGTTCTGCGTTCAAGAGGCGTGGTACCAAAGTCTGAGATTTAACGCAGTACGCAGGCGCTCCCTCACTGTTCAGGATATGTATGCCAGCACTGTTTTTTTTCCTTAACAGATAATAACAGTTCATGACTTTTTGGGGCTAGATCCCTGTCTCGAATGGCATCGGCGTATCTCGCCTCGAAAAGCCGTGCTTTTAAGCGTTATTAAGGAAGATAATTCCAATCGTAAATTTTTTGTTACAAACAGTATCCCGTTCAAGCACTGTAACTATAAAACTCTGGTTTGTTGTGTTCACGTACTTTTTGGATCAAAATAGGACATAAGAGATTTTTTTGTACTGAGCGGCATCATTTTGTAACAGGAAAGTAACTATAAAATCGCCCCATCCTCTCCCGAGCAGGTTCTTCACCCTGAAGAGGACCGATGGAAAGACGGTCGAGACGACGTTTTGTGTCACAGATTATTCTGAGTAGGGTGGTATCACCCATGGGGTTCCTCAAGGCTCAGTCTTAGGTCCATTGGTGTTCCTCACATATGTAGGCCCTAAACGATCTTCTGTCTAATATACAACAAACAGGATTATTTCTTATTGCGTTTCACACTAATATTGTAATCATTCCAAGCAGTCATACAGAAACAAAAGAAATGGTAAACAATTTTCTTAAAAGTGTCACTGTTTTTCTGTGAATGAACGAAACATATTCAGTTCTGCACATGTGTAGGTGCTGCACCGATGATAAGTATTGCACGTGGTGCAGAAATAATAAAATTGGTGGAAACTTTTGCATTCTTAGGAGTGTATACTGACGAAAATTTTAACTGGAAAAAGAATATTTTGAAACTCCTAAGCAACTTAGTTCAGCCTCATTTGCACTTGCAAATCTTGGGGAGAGATACATTGAAAAGATGACATATTTTGCATATTTTCATTCAATAATGCCATATGGAATAACGTTCAGTGGTAACTCATCTTTAAGAAAGGATGTCTTCATCACCCAAAAACGTGTTGTAAAAATAATACGTTGTGCTCACTCACGATCATCACGTACACATCTGTTTACGGAGTTGGCCATACTGGCTACTGCTACACAGCGCACTTTTTCCCTCATGGAGTTCGTTGTAAATAATCCACTGCAGTTCAAACGGAACAATGATCCATATAATTACAATACCAGAAGAAAACTGACATTCATTAACCAGCATTAAGGCTGTCTTTAGCACAAAAAGGCGTGCACAATGCTGCAACAAAAATTTTTGATAACTTACTTAGCAATATAAAATGTTTAACAGACGCAACTAAAATCTGAAAACAAACTGAAAAAGTTTCTCCTTAACAACTCCTTCTATTCCGTACAAGAATTCGCATCACAGTAATGTATGAAAGGTAGAGGGTTGGATTCTCTGCCTCACATGTGCATTCTAAACACAAATCTTTATCAATGGTTAGCATATATCCACGTTTGCACATTAATTTACGCTGTCAATGTAAAATGACTCGTTCCACACAATTAAGATTTATCGTGGAAATGATACATGGAACACGAAAATAACTAACTGAGAAACTAACTAGTATTAGTAAAGAACGTAGCGTAATACTGGAAAAGGATTGCATTGGAATTGTCGCTGACCGTGAAAGACTACGTTCTTTGTCCCGCGAATCTTTGACGGTTGCATCAGAAGTGCCTTGGGACAACAGCCGGAAATCTGCATAAGTGTTGACGGAGGAATTTCGAACCAAGGTTCTCCTCGGTGAGGATCCCAGCGACCGTTGGCAGTGTCGCTTCCTTTAGACGAAGTACCGTTGTCTCGGAATCTCCAGCGGCAAATGCTAAGCACTGAGTATTACGCGGTGCTCAGCGGAATTTGCGATACAAAGTACAGATGTCTCCCCTCGTTAGGCCTTGGGTATTAACACAAGCCTTCCTGACAACGGGGACACATAACCGTTAATAACTGCGACATACGAGCCTACTTATACGTGCTGCAGACAAGAAAACGTTAGCTGATATTTTACTTGAAAACGGCTATTCACATTTAAATTATTTAAATGATTACAGAATATCCTATCTAAATTTCTGGGAAATTTATTTAACTGAACACGGTGCTAAGGTACGATTTGTAAGTATTTCTTTGGTGACTGACCTGTTGTGGCCCATTAACATCTTGTCTGAAACCGCACAGAGCGTTTTAGTAGTGTGAGAAGGAAAATATAGTTCAACGCGGGGAGACGATCGCAAACGAGATGCGATGTTGGTGAGAAGAAGAAAATATCCATGATGTAAATCATTAACCAATATCGTAACTACGCGAAATAAAAAACGAACAACTTGAACTAATGATCCTACACGAGTGATCCGCATTCACTTATTATACAAGCTAAACTGTATGAATGATCATAATCAAAGGATCCTAGATGAACTGAGATAATGACACGAACAACAGTTTCAGAACTTTGTGCATTCTGTGTAGACGAGAGTCTTCTCACTGATTTACGGGACTGCCGGCCGAAGTGGCCGTGCAGTTAAAGGCGCTGCAGTCTGGAACCGCAAGATCGCTACGGTCGCAGGTTCGAATCCTGCCTCGGGCATTGATGTTTGTGATGTCCTTAGGTTAGTTAGGTTTAACTAGTTCTAAGTTCTAGGGGACTAATGACCTCAGAAGTTGAGTCCCATAGTGCTCAGAGCCATTTGAACCATTTACGGGACTCCACAGTCCGATACGATTCGAGAAAAGTGTTAATTCATCCTAAAAATATCGTTTACATTGATAGCGACGCTAAAATTACAGGAAACGTATCGATGTCTTTCTTAGCGTACCGTCTGTGACTGAAATAGTATTCGGGATGATTGGGGAGGGGTAGGGGAGGGAGGAAGGTAAGAAGGGTTTAAACGGAATACCCTCTGTTACACACCTTCTGCTAGCTTTCTGAGCACGAATGTAGACGTAGTTATCTTGTCTGCCCTGCTCTAGCTTTAATACAGTCATCTAATTCTGCCTAGACACGATCATGAAGGTGCTGGATGTTAGCTTGGGAGATACTCGCAACTGAAAAGAACGACAGTCTATCAATGGCGAGTGCGACTGACGTTTTATGCACTTCTTTTTATTTCAGCCCAGTCACAGTATATCATTAAAATCATTACCGGTTTTCCCATACGTTCGCAACATTCAGGATCTACAACGAGGATAGGAATATAAGGTTCAGGTTTCCTGTACATTTTCTAAATCCTATAATGCAGATGTTGAGATTGTTCTTTGAATAGTACAGGCCCGATTTTCCTCTCCGTATTTGCAAGGCCCCACCTTTTCCTTCGTCGCTAAGGACTCCGTGATCGAAGAGACGCTAAATCCTAATCTTCCCACCTTTTTTTTCCGCGTGGATTACTGTTAGTTACGCAAGTCAAAACAAACAAATGCTGTGACGACTCACAATTACTCCTCCCCTTTTCCCACGTCAACAGGATGTTGTTGTTGTTGTTGTTGTTGTTGTGGTGGTCTTCAGTCCTGAGACTGGTTTGATGCAGCTCTCCATGCTGCTCTATCCTGTGCAAGCTTCTTCATCTCCCAGTACCTACTGCAGCCTACATCCTTCTGAATCTGCTTAGTGTATTCATCTCTTGGTGATCCCTTGATGCCTCAGAACATGTCCTACCAACCGATCCCTTCTTCTAGTCAAGTTGTGCCACAAACTCCTCTTCTCCCCAATTCTATTCAATACCTCCTCATTAGCTATGTGATCTACCCATCTAATCTTCAGCATTCTTCTGTAGCACCACATTTCGAAAGCTTCTATTCTCTTCTTGTCTAAATTATTTATCGTCCATGTTTCACTTCCAGACATGGCTACACTCCATACAAATACTTTCAGAAACGACTTCCTGACACTTAAATCAATACTCGATGTTAACAAATTTCTCTTCTTCAGAACGCTTTCTTTGCCATTGCCAGTCTACATTTTATATCCTCTCTACTTCGACCATCACCAGTTATTTTGCTCCACGAATTGCAAAACTCATTTACTACTTTAAGTTCATTTACTAATCTAATTCCCTCAGCATCACCCGACTTAATTCGACTACATTCCATTATCCTCGTTTTGCTTTTGTTGATGTTCATCTTATATCCTCCTTTCAAGACACTGTCCAATCCGCTCAACTGCTCTTCCAACTCCTTTGCTGTCTCTGACAGAATTACAATGTCATCGGCGAACCTCAAAGTTTTTATTTCTTCTCCGTGGATTTTAATACCTACTCCGAACTTTTCTTTTGTTTTCTTTACTGCTTTGCTCAATATACAGATTGAATAGCATCGGTGAGAGGCTACAACCCTGTCTCACTTCCCTCCCAACCACTGCTTCCCTTTCATGTCCCTCGACTCTTGTAGCTGCCATCTGGTTTGTGTACAAATTGTAAATAGCTTTTCGCTCCCTGTATTTTACCCCTGCCACCTTTAGACTATTCCAGTCAACATTGTCAAAGGCTTTCTCTAAGCCTACAAATGCTAGAAACGTAGGTTTGCCTTTCCTTAATCTTTCTTCTAAGATAAGTCGTAGGGTCAGTATTGCCTCACGTGTTCCAACATTTCTACGGAATCCAAACTGATCTTCCCCGAGGTCGGCATCTACCAGTTTTTCCATTCGTCTGTAAAGAAATCCCGTTAGTCAACAGGATAATAATTCTAATTGGTTTTGGATCCATAATACTACGTGTGTAAAGTAGGAGGTAAAACTGTCTGTAACACGAAGGTTACTAGGAATAGTCCCATTGAAGATATTATGACCATGCGTTTCACCGACCCTTGACTTGGATACCAAGACAATTCCAAAGGTACCTACACTTTAATCTAGATTTCGAAGGAGGGAAAAACATTTCACATTATCATGTCATGGCTGACAGCGACGTCTAACAGGAAAAAAACTCTAGGACCAAGTATAGTCTCATCTCCGGATCTTTGGATTTGTCCGACACGCATACACGTTGATTCACCTATAAAAGGCAGAATGGTAATAAATTCCAGCAATGAAAACATGATTTCAAGTTTCGTAGATACGACGGCATGCTTAAAAGTAGTGCCCTCGAATGTTTTGTTATGTTCTCAGTATCGGTTGAGGTGTTATACGTCGGGCATGTTACTCGGTCGATTTTCCCGCTTCGCTGACGTAAGTTGAAAGCCTCTGCTGCTAGAGGACTCCGAATTGTAGAGTGTAACATGGCGTTGTGGAAAAAACTATGCGGTGTGCGAGAACAGAGTACTGTAATCGAGTTTCTAACCGCAGAGGAGTTCGTCCACACATGTGGCACCCTCTGATTCAGCATGACAATGACGACCACACATGAGGCAGCGACATCTGCGACAATCCGAACCTTTGGTTCACTGTCATCGATCATCTTCCATACGGTCCCGATTTGTCCACGGCCGATTTTCATGCTTAGAAAATTTAAAGACCCACTTCGACGACTTCATTTTGTTAGTGATGAAGCGGTGAAACCAGAGATGAGGTTTTGGCTTCTTCAACAAAGTCAAACATTCTACAGTGTCGGTGTCAACAAACTGGCCTCCCGTTGGGAGAAACATGTATGTCGCCAGTGTGTCTATCTTAGAAAGTAAACATACAGATACGAAGAATGAAGATGCAGAATGTTAATAACATTTGTTTTATTTAAAAAGCTATAAGAGTTCTCCCATAAATATTCGGAGACATTACTTTTCCTCGAGCCCTCGAAATCTCATACGACAAAAAGAGTACTTCGACATTAGTGAATGAAAATAATAGAGGATGCTACAATGATTAAAGAGAACGTGGTGTATAGCGAGTTTTCACATATGAAGAGATCGTCACCAGACAGAAAAACTGGAAACTAGCACTAAGTAAGCTGGACTACATGTTTCTGCACAAACGTTTCCAAGGAGAAAAAAATTCTGATAACGGCGAAGTCTCAACTTTAATCAACATCCCTGTTAGATTTTGTTCGACTAGGATATGGGAATGAAACACCTGTCACATTATTAATGGAACCCTCGCAACGTGTAGCTGAAATGATAGAGAAAAGCACCGGAAAATTATTATTTATCCAATGCATCAGCAACACTAAACAATCTTTTATGGTTAACGGTATTTCCAAACGGCATATTGCATTTCTTCTTAAAAAATACATCACTATGAAGAATATAACAGTTACCACCACTACAAACTTGTCTCAGAATGAATGCAGCCAAAGTCCGACTCCGGATTCAGTTTCTCAGTAATTCAGGAATCTGTTTCTTCGGTCTCCTTTCTCTTGGAATTTCACTGGGGCCCCAAACTGCAATTGAAATTTAAGGATGCATGAAATAAAAAAGAATTGACTTGTGGACTGGTCATTAGCAAAGGATCAAGAATCCCTTAACTAGATGGAAGGGTTATTAATTATGAATTACCTATTTCTTTGTGTGAAGCTGTGATGTAATTCTATCCCACTCACCGCACATTCCGTAAATCCGAGATCGATTGCGGCGAGTCAGTCTAATCCCAATCTCTAGTTAATAAAAGTTGGTTCTTATATAACATTACAGACACTTATGGCCACTATACAAAACTGCTTTATATTATCATTCCCTTCCCCTATCGGGTTTTTTTATTCATATTTACCTTAAGTGAAATAGCACATTAAAGAAATAATAGCCGGCCGCGGTGGTCTAGCGGTTCTAGGCGCTCAGTCCGGAGCCGCGCGACTGCTACGGTCGCAGGTTCGAATCCTGCCTCGGGCATGGATGTGTGTGATGTCCTTAGGTTAGTTAGGTTTAAGTAGTTCTAAGTTCTAGGGGACTGATGACCTCAGATGTTAAGTCCCATAGTGCTCAGAGCCATTAAAAAAAAAAAAAAAGAAATAATAGGAAAAGCAAAGCCAGACTTAGATTCATTGGAGGAATCTTAAGGAAGTGCAGCTCAACCACAAAGGAAAAGGGTTATAAAATGCTTGTTTGACGAATTCCCACAAGGTAGGACTGATAGAAGAGACAAAACAGATCCGTCGAAGAGCGGCACATTTTGCCATAGGATCGTTTAATAGTCCCAAGAGCGCTACTGAGATGCCCGACAAACTCCACTTGTAAGGTGGCAGCTTGAATGAATGTCAGTTTCGCACCTTACGTGAGATTTTATACGTCGCAACAAGTCACCTGACACACTTTGGCGATAGTGAGCAGAATTGTCTATCAAAATGTACAGTATATAATGCAAAGGGTCGACACTCAATTCGACAGTATTAACACACTGAACCGAAATCCTGCATGTCAATGAGCAAAAGGTGACAAAAGCTGCTGGAAGAAATATGTTAGTTTGGGGACAGATGCGAGTTGTGCCGTCATGGCCAGCATACAATGGAACGCTTCTAAAAGGGATTGGTGACTTGTGGCGAGAGGGACAATAAACGCGCCGAGCAATACATCGAGGGGAGCAGGTAGCGGCCCAGCGCTGCTTGCGATGGAGAAATTCTTTAGAAAACTGTGTTGGGAATTTCCAGATGGACACAAACAGACCAGTGACGCAGTTGATCACGTGAAATGCCTGTGGTATACTTGTGATGTACGTGTGTAAATTTTAGGCATCAGGAGTGAGCACAAAATGTCCGATTGGCTGAAATAAACTAGGAGGGAGAAAAAGGGGTGAAATTTCGGTACTTCGATGAAGTTTGGAGGTAGGCCCTTTGCGATTGGCAGGGGTAGTTTCCACAAGATGTAAGGAATGCCCCCATTGGTCCCGAAAATGCTGTGACGTGAAGCACGAAATCACACAGTTGGGGGACAGTTTTTTACGAAAGAAACAATGCCAAAGACTTCGGGGACTCTCCTCTGGATCAGTGTCAAGTGTAGAACAGGGCGCAACACGCTCTGTACGATGCCAAAAGAGGACTTTGTGTGAACACTGCCTTCACTTTGGCTGACATTCAGCTAGAAATTAGCTAAAGAGTCGTTGAGCTCCCATAGCAGAGAAACGAAACAGCCACGTGGTTAATTGTTCTTGCAAGAACTGGGAGGGCATTGAAGTATACGTGCTGAACCATCTATGCACGTGTATATCGCCATATATTCCAGACTAGGGATGAATGCATGTTTTCTCTCCTAATGAGAAACATAGGACAGTTTCAGCTGAAAAAGTCAGTACAAATTTTGATTAGCTTTTTATAGGATTTTCAGGGGGCGAGAGAAGCCATGCAGCTGACGGCACATCGCAGCTAAAGGTAAATGCATCTGGCAGAGACGAAAAATAGCTGGATCGCCAGCTTGCATCCACTGTGAACTCAAGCAACCTTGAATTGTCTTTTGCTCATCTTGTAACAAAAAGTAACAATCCTCCGTAGACTTGATTGTGATCCTAAATAGTACTGAAGTTAGAACTGGAATTCACTATCTAGAAGTAAGAAAATAGAGAACTTCTATTAAAATTTGTTATTGTTGTGTTCAGTGTTATTTCTGCTAAACAGGACGTAATGCGTTATGTTGACAACTGTCCTGAAATTGTCATGTCACAATCTATGTAAACTCGTGTGCTTCTTTGACAATGATGGAGAAATTAAACCAATTTTACTGCTAAACTCCGATGCGCTCTGTCATAGAATAAGGGTCCACCCCTAAACCCAAAATTTTATTCTAGTGACGCTAAAACACTCACAAGGTGTTTTTGCTGATGTCTGACTAACGCGAAAAGGAGTGGAGTGTCAGACACGGGCAGACTTAACAAGAGAGGCATCGTGCATCACGGAGACGTTTATTACTGAAATTTCGAGAGAGTACTTTCCGGGAAGAATCGGACAACATTTTATTTCCACCAGCATACAACTCTCCTAATGGCCACGACGGGAAAATTCGAGAAATTGGATCCGAAACAGAGGCTTTACCGACATTCATTCTTCCCACACGCCATTCGCAAGCGGAACAGGATAGGGGGTATCAGTTAGTGGTACCAAAAATGCCCTCCGCCACGCACCATCAAGTGGCTTGCCGAACATGATCTAGATAGATGTCGACGTACCTTATTAGCTTACTCCGAGTGTGTCAAGTTTTCGTATTTGGTTTCTCTTTTGGAAATTATCCCCAGAGTTACTAACGTGTGTTGGCAGTCATAAGCACCTGTTATTCGCAATGACATAATAGGTGTTGCTGGCGGATAGCTCCTGTCAACCAAGTATGCAAAGCATGAGTGCCTGATATGAGAACACTGCACATCTTATGTTTGAGATTTAGGAAAGCATTTGGAAGCCACTAATATAATTCGTTTGAAACCAGACAACTTGTTTAACTTAAAATCCCATGTTATAGTAACTGTTAATTAATGAAAACATCGATAAAGGTGTATCATCCAATTTCGTAATCTCTTGGCGAGAGAAAACCCTATTTCAGTTTTTGTATTACTCTGATCCGACGGAAGCGTTTGATATAAATCATGATGAAATTCTGTTTGATTTTCATTTTATTATTTGTCTGTTTTCATCCGCTTCCTTCGGCACAAATCACGTTAATTAAACGTTATGAACAAAATTTGCGTGCGCCCTGAGCCGGGAGTATACGAAGGATTCTCAATTTCACTTGGATGAAACTGAACCATTTCTACTATTAGCTATCAGCAAAGCTTAAATCTACATTTTAGTTCATTTGAGTCATAACATCATAAGTCTGACATAAGGCTTGTTTGATGCTGTAGAAATGACGCCACTAGTCCCTAGAATAAATATAGCGGCCTCAACTGAAGGGGAGTCCTTTTTGGCAGCAGCTCTTGTGTGGGCGGCTGTTGTAGCAACTGTCTTGACCGTTGTTTCAGTAGCTGACATCCGTGTCTATGTTTCCAAGATGGCACTGTATCGTTTTTGCCCTTAGTGAAGGTGGCAACACTGACTCACCGAGGCAGCAAGATACTTTAGTCCTTCAGTGCACTGATCTGGTTGTGTTGTCTGTATACAGAACAACAATAAACCAATATTATTTCAAGTGTTTTTGTGTCATTTATATAGTTAAAAGTTCACCTGAAATATACATACAGTATGAAGTCGTGGGTCTTCAACCCTGGAGAAAAAACGACTACAAGACATGCTGGAATGTAAAACTTAAGGACGAAAGTAACTTTTGCGTGATGTGTTATTGCAGAGTAACCGAGTTCTATGCACCATACATAGAAAGAACAGCTACATTATAATACCGAAGATAACTGAGAGAAATACGAAATGACACTTTTAATCAAATATGACAACTAAACAGAAGTCACCGTGTAACACCATAGTTAAGATACTAAATATTTTTTCTGATAAATTATGCATTGTATAAAGTATGTTTTCTTTGATATGTAATCACTGATATGCTGGAAAGATGCAGAAAGATATGCACTATGTTTTTTCTTCACTATTAGAACACTTTGCATCATTTGGAGGAGGATGACTTTAATCATATGTATTTTCTATTGATTTACTAATATGTGTAAACGAAAGGATTTTGTAAAAGGCATGAATATAAAACTATGCAAATGCTGAGTCACACTTAGGACTTTTGAATTGTACAAATGAAAACTTGTTGTGCTTCATCTGTGAAACGAAGGTGAGTTAGCGCGCGAAAAATGTAGTTGGCGTAAGGAAAAAGGTGGAACAATAGGCAGTCAGAGACTAGCAACCGTACAGTCGGCAGCCAGTAATTGGAAGGTGCCTTGTGCAGGTGCTGAGTGAAGCTCTCAGTGCTTGGAGATATTATGGAAAAGCCTCGGGCGGATGAATGGCTCTAATACGTTGCTCTGTTGCTAGAAAATACCATAAAAGAAGAAAATAACAGTGCATATTACTTCCAACGGAAAGTCCACCTGTCGTCATGTAATCGCCATCAACACTGTGCAATCACTTAAGCAGAGAGGAGAAGTCTAACTTTTGTAAAGTGTTGGATCAGCACGTTTAGTATGTGCAAATATAAGGTAACTCATGTTAAATTCGTGTACCTACCTTGGATTGTTTCCTATCATGATACCTCTTAGGATCCTCTCGTTTTAAACAATGATTTCCGAGTGCCCCGAGTATGACAACTGATAATCAAAAACAAGTGTTTGATTACTTTTGCTTGAAACTGAGTGCAAAAAGTTTCCTAAAATTCCTGCGGATATTGTTGAAGTTGACGGAGGAAGTAAGTTTTGATTTTATGAAAGCCTCCCTAGTAACTGAATTGCTTCATTTTAAGGTTTTGTTGTTTTAAAGATTACTTGCTTAAATTTTGGCTATAAAAGTAAATGATTGCGCAGATGACGAACAGTTAACAAGTCATGTTGAGGTTAGTTAAAGTAAATGTTCTCAAAGGTAGATTTGAAATACAATACCTGGTAAAAATTTCTGCCGCATTAACTGTTGAAAAAGCACATAAGGTGAATCAAATTTATGAAAGAGTGTTGCCAAAGTTTACTGATTTTAATTTGCTTCAGAAAAGTGTATCCAGTTTGCTTTATAATAGCAGTCAAGATTAGGGGCCCCCATTGTAAGTTGTTCAAATTGCATAAAGATACGTGCTTAATGAATATACTAACTGCTTTTAAAGTTTATGTTGAGTTTTGTGCACATTTTGTGATAAAAAGTAATACCAGACTGGGAACCCCCTACTTATTGTTTGTATTACTGAAGGTAAAGCTACTATGTGTGCCCTTATTCACAAAAACAGTTACAACATTGCTTACTAAGGAATGTGTGAATCTTAATGCAAGTGCATTTTAATTAAATTTGTGCTGTGTAGAAAATCTCTGATGAAATAAAACCAGGCTCATGTCCATTTCTAGTTTAGTAATGAATAGCAATTGCTGTGATGATGAATTAATTCAGGTTTGGCAAAGTATTTACTGTTGATGAGTGTTAAAGTGTCATTTGTGTTTGTAAGAATAACTGCTTGCATCCACTATAACATTCTTCTGCTTGTGATAGAGTTCATTGCACTTTCGAAAGAAAGGAGTATAGGTGATGTTTTTCCACCAAAACTATTTACTTTTTCTGTAAAAGAAATTTTCCACATTTCTCTGCCTAATTAGGCTGGTGACCGTATTCTTCTTCATTTGAATAAATTTAATTAGTTAAAAACATTATATAAACTGGATCTGACACTTTCTGTGTTTTTACGTAACTTTAATTTCAAGTCCGATAAGCCAAAATCCTTTGGGCATTTCACTGTTAAATCTGTAAAAATACTCCCAAACGGTAACATTATACTGTATTAAAATACCAAACTTGGGTATTATCTATATGCTGACATAGCAAAACGGTACAGTGATAGTGTTATAACCGCGATTTCTGATTGTCTCTTGGACATTATAAAAAGCAGAACGTGGATCTCAATAGGGCGCGTGCTCACCGCGGACGGCAAAACCATGCTCAGCAACGTACTCCCTGCATCGAACGCGCTGGTGAAGGAACTCGTGTTACAGGACGATATGGAGCGAATGGACTGGCCCGTGTGGATGCAATGCAGAGACGTGTTCCAGTACTTACACGTGTAGCAACGACCATGCAGGAGTTGTCAACAGCAACGGTGGACGAATGGAACGCCCTAACACAAGAACATGTTATCAACCTTGTGGCCAGTGTAGAGCACACTGCAGAGAGTGAATTGCCGTCCGTGGGAATCACACACGGCCAATCATGAAAGGCAGTCGAACACGTTGGATGAAAGATTACGGCTGTGGATTGTCTGTCCGAAGAAGATGCTTATGCCCATTGTGGTTTCGGGAGTCAGTGGCTTACAGCTTAATGCCCAGACCGCCAAAATAGATGAGCCACTCAATGATGAAAGCATGCCGACGGCAGTACATATCAGTCCATTCTGCAATCAAAGTGCTAGCTAGAATAATCAGTCGCTTAATGCAAACTTAGCTACGAAAATGAATTCTGCTCACATCGTATAGCTAACCTCCAATGATGTTGCAAAAGACGTAACTGGAGAGGTGAAGTGTTGGCAGCAGTCTACACTGGCGTCAGTGATGGTTCAAATGCTCAAGGGACCAAACTGTTGAGGTCATCGGTCCCTAGACTTACACACTACTTAAACTAGCTTATGTTAAGAACAACACACACACCCATGCCCGAGGGAGGACTTGAACCTCCGACGGGCGGTGCCGCGCAATCCGTGACATGGCGCCTCAAACAGCGCGGCCACTCCGGGAGGCTCAGTAATGGTAAATTGAAAGTATAATATCGACCATAAGAATGGTAAGTAATGGAGTGTTTTGAACGCATACACGTCCAAATCCGGGAGTCTCTGTGTGGAGATCTTGACGGCACGCCTACTGCGTTCGTTGATTTCTTGCATCCTCCGCGTGCTAGCTGCCATATTAAGTAGAAGATTACAGATTACACACAGTTTCTGCGGTGGGTATCAGTGGGTTTCACTTCCCAATTTAATGGAATAGATAATAGGGCGTTGCTCCTTCTTTTACACATTACCAGTGACATCATATATTTACGCTAGATAGTTACGCGTCGTAGTATATGTCGCTGGCTCAGCAAAACAAATAAGATAAATAGTAGAAGACTTTCCTTGCAACTATCACAACGTCTGTGACAGTATGTTTATTAACCTCTTCGGTAGTTTCCGAGTCTTTCTCGCGTTCAGTTGCAACGGATGTTCTCCCACCCATGGGACAGGAAAAATGAAGTAGTTATCCATATCACAGAACTTACACAGAAAAGATGTACCAACATATTTTATGGACATCGAAGCTTAAATCTGTTTTGCTCAGATGCCTAACGATATGGACATCGAAATTTCTAATCCTCATATCCGGAATCTTTGTTGTTTATCGAATACAGGAGGATTCTCACATTTAATTAGAATTGCGAAACCATAACAAAATTGGAATAAATACCTCTGTGTGAACATTTAGCCACCCCGTTACAGTATCTCACTATGCTCTGGTGTATTTGTAGTCAAAATATCGCCAAAACCCACATGTCTCTCCGTCATGTGCCAACAACGCTTGTTGATGTTCGTATCTCCTGAACAGCAAAGTGAGGCCATTCTTATGCGTTCTGATGAAATTTAGTTACACCAGGCCACAAACTCCTTAGTCGTGACCTTAGATTTTATGAACTTGAAGCTTATTTCGTTATTCAGTGCATTTTTTCTGGCTGAAAACAGGACTATAACATTAAATTTAGAAAAAAAATTCTTGTGATTTACCAAACTTTTGGGACATGGAGGTGAATACTACTTGTTTTAGAAAATAACTGAAGTACGTGCAGTATTCAGAGAACTCAATATTAAACATTTAATAATTATGGAACCAATGTGGTTGGAAAGTAATAGTACAGGTTGCTGAATATAGACCCAGTAACACACCGAAGAAAACACGTTGCTCTATTGTTGTGATGAAATGAACAATGACTTATTCGATGGAGTGGGATGTATTAGCATGGAACAACATATTCTAAACGCATTCTGGTCCAAAATTACTAACACGAAACAGAAATTACATTAATATCTTGAAGATATGCAGACAGTACGATGAGCAGTTTTCTACAAGCAGATGCTGCAATCTGCTAAAAACACGCAGAAACGAAAATGTACACACAAAGCAGGCAGCGGTAACTATATGCAACAATAAGGCACAGTGAGTTTAATTTGTTCTCTGAGCTAGGAACAAAGTAAAAGTTGGATGTAGCATATATGCTAGATAAAGAATTATTTAAAAATTTGTCGTTGTTTCGATAACACATTGTAAACCAAATTACGAAGAGAAAATGCTCTTACAATGGCCCATAAAGCTTTCTCAACATATTCATGCGACACGTTTTTGCCAAAAGGGAAGGCTAGGCAGAGACCTTTGCATTTTGACTGTTCGGTAAATGCTGTATCTCTAAAGTTACCGTCCCGTCATTTTCTTTTTTTATTTGAGAGAAGACGAAGAAGTCGCTGGCGCCATGTCATGGGGATACGGAGCAGGAGAGTAACGTTTTGATAACCATTGTGCAGAGCGATCAAGGATGATTTCGCGGAGCAAAAAACATCCCTTGGACAGCTTCCCCCCGTTTCTTCTTGACAGTCTCCGGAAATCTCAGTAGGAGACGTCGGTCGTTGGCTCCTATGATGATTTACCCTTAAGAGCTTAATATGTTAACATCGCACTATGGCAGTCCGGGAAAACACTCGATATCACGTTTGCTCGATTGTGGTCAGGTGTTTATCTTTTGCGGCTGTGCTGAATCCAAGAGTTTCCACTGCTTACTGCGCTCCTTTGCTTCGGGGTCGCAGTAATACAAGAATTAGTCCGTAGTAATTAGGCAACTGAAGAGGGCATCAGGATTGGCTTGACACAGTTGAAACATTTTTAATGCTTCACCGTTCGACGAGATTTTCGACTGGGTTTTAGTAGTAGTTAAACCGAGCAGGTTACGACCTACATTAGATTTAAAATGGCCTGCAAGAGACTGAATACTGATCTATGACAGATTTTCGTTTTTTCCACTGTCGCCTCGATTATTATACGCTGGTAGTCGAGCACCAGGCTCTCAACTTATCACGCAAGAATGTCCGAAGGAGCATTGCAACATACTTTTTAATGACACAGTCACTGATATTTCGTACTTATTCGCCAGTATCAGGCCCTCGACTTTCAATAGATATGTCCTGGACGGAAATATACGTAACGTAAGAGTTCTTTTTAAGTTCATCAATAGCCTAAAGTCCGTGCAAGTAAGAGTACTTCTAGTAATATTTAATGCGTGTTCAAATCTGCCATATTCTGAAATACCGCTTGTACATCTTAAGGAAAAATCAGCATAATGACAAAATAGATTATAGGGTCCTTGAACCTGGTCATACGTATATGGAATGTGATAAAGATTTTGGTCTCTCTGAAAAGGCACAAAACACTTCAAACATGTATCTGCTCCCCAAGACAGAATGGAAGCAGTGAATCAGGCCAGCAGAAAGTTTTCCATAGTGAAAATGAAAACAGAAAACGTCTTTCAATTAGAGTCACAACATACACGCAGTAATACCAGATGGATCCAAATCAGCGATGAAAATCCTCTAACAAAGCGGTTCAAGTATTCAATAAACCGTAATCCTGCGTTTATGGTAGCGGGATTTAGGAGGCCCGATATTAATCCCCCAACAATATCTCTTCTGCAGCTTTCGCATCCAAATGAGTTTGAAATAAACTTCGACATATGGAAAAACTGCACCCCTCCGCTTTATCATGAGTTTTATAACAATATGCCCCATTCCCAAATAGCAGTTACACGGGTGAAAGGAGAGAGATTGGAGAAAGAAGAGGACGTGGTCAAAGAAGGAGAGGAAGAAGACTGAAAAATGCACGATGCTGCCGTATAGCTAGTGTTACATTACGAAGGATTTCTCCAACAGATGTAGCAGTAGGAAATGATTATGATTCTGTAGACACTAAATATGAGAGAAAATGACTATGAATGATCTCTCATACATGGTGAAACCACACCAATATATTTCCAGTTTGGTATTGTAATTTTATTTGCTATTTACTTATTGTTTTTCAGCTTTAATTACTCATATATCGCTTTAATTCTCTTTAATTACTCATATATCTATTTATATTGGACATGTGTTTTACTATGTATATCTTGTTTGTTGTACAAAAAATTTTCAAAATATAGTGCAGTAAACAAAGCGTTTTTGCACTTTTATCTGTTTTACTCTGAAAATTCTAAAGACACAGGGAATATAAGTATTTTTAATGTTTTGTAAAAAATAAAGCAGTGGTACTAAAATCTCTAGCATTACCCACAACTATATACAGACTAACTGACCATTAGGAAAAAACATTTGATGTTTCAATAATAATTTACAAATAGTCATTTAACTTCGGCAGTCATTTACTTAGTTTCCTTCATCAGCTACTTAAAAAATCTGTATTCTCGACCCCTCAATTGCGAGTGGGTGAGGATGTAGGGTTAACTCTGTCAGTCTGTTGTTTGACCACAGAGAGAGCAGGATTCCAACCATAATTTAAGATTAGGCCACTTCTGGGGTCTGTAAACAATGATTACAGTTTGCGAAAGGCGAGAGCCTACCGTATTCCATGCAGATGTGCATGTCATACAATGGTCAGAGCATTACTAAGGACCAGAAAACAGAGCATACGCGACACAGACGCTTACAACAGGAGAGAAAATCTGGGATTGGAGAATATAGAGTTGGTGCCTATGGAATACAACAACACGGAGGTCCTGGCGTGGACTTTCCGCTGTTGGGATAGAGATACTAAGGGAGCAAATTGGCAGTAAAGTAGCAAGTGACCTGATGAATGGAGAAGGAAGTTTTCGCTTAAATTCTGCTTGGAGTGCAGGACTCTCCATGGCCAAACAACAGAGGGACAGAGTAAACGATAATATTTCGGCAGCTGGTAGTTAATATTCACTATCGATAAATTGTGACGTTCGTTTCCTTTGGTTGTGTGGTGGTGCTAGTCCTTTGCGCTGTGTGTTTCTGCGCATCCCTTGTTATGGTTCTTGGCCGGCGTAGGCCGGCTTTTTTGATCTGACTGGTTCGATGCAGCCTGCCACGACTTCCCTTCCTCTGCCACCCTCCACATCCCACGGTAGCCCCTGCACTAAATGTCCTCAGTTACTTGTTCGATATATACCAATTTGTATGTTACCCTTAAGTTTATATCCTCTAAAACTCCCTCTAGTGGCACAGATCATATCCCCCCCCCCCCCCAAATATCATAACAAATGATCGTCATCCAGTCCCTTTTTCTTGTTCATATTTTTCACATATTTCTTTCCTCACAGATTCTGCTAAACTCCTCATTCCTCTCTTCGGTAAGGTAAGCCTCGCCAACCGTGGGTTTAAATCTCCTTGCACAGCGCTCAACGATCACATTTGTACACTACTGGCCGTAAAATTGCTACACCACGAAGATGACGTGCTACAGACGCGAAATTTAACCGACAGGAAGAAGATGCTGTGATATTCAAATGATCAGCTTTTCAGAACATTCACACAAGGTTGGCGTCGGTGACGACACTTACAACGCGCTGACATGAGGAAAGTTTCCAACCGATTTTTCATACACAAACAGCAATTGACCGGCGTTGCCTGGTGAAACGTTGTTGTGATGCCTCGTGTAAGGAGGAGAAATGCGTACCATCATGTTTCCGACTTTGATAAAGGTCGGATTGTAGCCTATCGCGATTGCCGTTTATCGTACCGCGACATTGCTGCTCGCATTAGTCGAGATACAATCACTGTTAGCAGAATCTGGAATCGGTGGGTTCAGGAGGGTAATACAGAACGCTGTGCTGGATCCCAACGGCCACGTATCATTATCAGTTGAGATAACTCGCATCTTATTCGAATGCCTGTAACGGATCGGGCAGCCACATCTCGATCCCTGAGTCAACAGATGGGGTCGTTTGCAAGACAGCAACCATCAGCACGAACAGTTCGACGACGTTTGCAGCAGCATGGACCATCAGCTCGGAAGCTCGGAGACCATGGCTGCGGTTACCCTTGACGCTGCATCAAAGACAAGAGCGCCTGCGATGGTGAACTCAACGACGAACCTGACTGCACGAATGGCAAAACGTCAAATTTTCGGATGAATCCATGTTCTGTTTACAGCATCATGATAGTTGCATCCGTGTTTGGCGACATCGCGGTGAACGCACATTCGAAGCGTGTATTCGTCATCGCCATTCTGGAATATCACCCGGCGTGATGGTATGGGGTGCCATTGGTTACACGTCTCGGTCACCTCTTGTTCGCATTGACGGCACTTCGAACAGTGGACGTTACGTTTCAGATGTGTTACCACCCGTGGCTCTACCCGTCATTCGAACCCTGCGAAACCCTACATTTCAGCAGGATAATGCACGACCGCATGTTGCAGGTCCTGTACGGGCCTTTCTGGTTACAGAAAATCTTCGACTGCTGCCCTGGCCAACAAATTCTCCAGGTCTCTCACCAATTGAAAACGTCTGGTCAATGTTGGCCGAGCAACTGTCTCGTCACAATGCGCCAGTCACTACTCTTGATGAGCTGTGGTATCGTGTTGAACCTGCATGGGCAACTGTACCTGTACACGCTATCCAAGCTCTGTTTGACTCAATGCCCAGGCGTAACCCGGCCGTTATTACGGCCAGAGGTGGTTGTTCTGGGTACTGATTACTCAGGATCTATGCAGCCAAATTGCATGTAAATGCAAACACATGTCAGTTCTAGTATAATATATTTGTCCAATGAATACCCGTTTATCATCTGCATTTCTTCTCGGTGTAGCAATTTTAATGGTCAGTAGTGTAATTTAAAAATTGGCGCCTTGACCCGTGAAACTATTTTAGGTTGTTGAAGACGTCACCTGACTGCTGCCACTTAAGTTTGTAAGTAGGCAGTTTAGGTTTTCTTATTGGTAACGCCAAGTAGCGCTCTGTGTGAGAATCACTGGCTGTGCTGTGTGCAATCTGTGGCTGGTTTGCATTGTTGTCTGCCATTGCAGTGTTGGGCTGTTGGCTGTTAACAGCGCGTAGCGTTGCGCAGTTGGAGGTGAGCCCCCACCAGTGGTGGATGTGAGGAGAGAGATGGCGGAGTTTTGAAATTTGTAATACTGGATATCATGAGCTGCTATATACATTATGACTTTTGAACACTATTGAGGTAAATACATTGTTTGTTCTCTATTAAAATCTTTCATTTGCTAACAATGCCTATCAGTAGTTAGTGCCTTCCGTAGCCTGTTATTTAGCTGGCAGTAGTGGCGCTCGCTGTATTGCTGTAGCTTGAGTAACGAAGATTTTTGTGAGGTAAGTGATTTGTGAAAGGTATAGGTTAATGTTAGTCAGGGCCATTCTTTTGTAGGGATTTTTGAAAGTCAGATTGCGTTGCGCTAAAAATATTGTGTGTCAGTTTAAGCACAGTATTGTATAATTGTTCAAAGGGGACGTTTGAAGTTGTTTGATCATATGATACTGCGGAAAAAGTTCGAGTTTCAAGCAAAAAATTAGCTACGTATAATTTTTTTATTTATATTTATTTATTTATTGTAAATGTTAGTTGGAAACCGATGTCTGGAAACCGTGGTAGTAAACTATGTTGTTGATTTTGGGCTGTCAGTGGATAATGTTATATTTGCCGTCTGCAGAGTAATTACTTCTGGTAGTGGTGCGTAGTACAGCTTGCGAAGTACGCAGATGACTGCAGCTAGTGCCCTTCTTACATTACGCCAGGAGGGGACGAGGCAGTTTCCCACGCTGGCAGAGCACGAAATGTCAGCCGGGTTGCCGAGGAGACGCAGGTGCTGCGCCGGAGGCCGGAAGCTGTCCCGTCGTGGGGCGTGGCGGAGCGCGGTCCGGGATCCCGACCCGGCACCAGCCGTGTTTACTGTGCGCCGCGGGTCAGCCGGCCTGGGGGCCGCGCAGGCGGCGGTGTGGAGTGAAAGGCATCCGGCAGAGCCCCGCTGACCTCAGCGGCGCGGCCCACACTCCTAAATATGGCGCCCGCCAAAGAGGCTGCGACCCGCCAATTACTTAGCCGGCCTGCGAGTGGGCTACTGCCGGCCGCGAGTGCTTAACACGGCGAGCAGTGCGCCACCTACGCGAAGGAAACGTGCGCCACGTTAATCTTGCATCTCCCATCTTACTGGCAGAAACTGAGGCCCGGCAGCTGATATGCACTGTTATGTCTATCACGTAGATAAGAACAAATGTTATCTTTCTTTTCTAGCTAAGTGATTATTTTGTTTTTAACCCAAAAACTGTCCTACTCACAGTATTCATATTAGGCATTTTCAGCGGTCTCTACAAGACGAGAAAATCTGTAACTATGCATGTTTGTACAGGGTGTTACAAAAAGGTACGGCCAAACTTTCAGGAAACATTCCTCACACACAAAGAAAGAAAATATGTTGTGTGGACATGTGCCCGGAAACGCTTACTTTCCGTGTTAGAGTTCATTTTATTACTCTTCAAATCACATTAATCATGGAATGGAAACACACAGCAACAGAACGTACCAGCGTGACTTCAAACACTTTGTTACAGGAAATGTTCAAAATGTCCTCCGTCAGCGAGGATACATGCATCCACCCTCCGTCGCATGGAATCCCTGATGCGCTAATGCAGCCCTGGAGAATGGCGTATTGTACCACAGCCGTCCACAATACGAGCACGAAGAGTCTCTACATTTGGTACCGGGGTTGCGTAGACAAGAGCTTTCAAATGCCCCCATAAATGAAAGTCAAGAGGGTTGAGGTCAGGAGAGCGTGGAGGCCATGGAATTGGTCCGCCTCTACCAATCCATCGGTCACCGAATCTGTTGTTGAGAAGCGTACGAACACTTCGACTGAAATGTGCAGGAGCTCCATCGTGCATGAACCACATGTTATGTCGTACTTGTAAAGGCACATGTTCTAGCAGCACAGATAGAGTATCCCGTATGAAATCATGATAACGTGCTCCATTGAGCGTAGGTGGAAGAACATAAGGCCCAATCGAGACATCACCAACAATGCCTGCGCAAACGTTCACAGAAAATCTGTGTTGATGACGTGATTGCACAATTGCGTGCGGATTCTCGTCAGCGAACACATGTTGATTGTGAAAATTTACAATTTGATCACTTTGGAATGAAGCCTCATCCGTAAAGAGAACATTTGCACTGAAATGAGGATTGGCACATTGTTGGATGAACCATTCGCAGAAGTGTACCCGTGGAGGCCAATCAGCTGCTGATAGTGCCTGCACACGCTGTACATGGTACGGAAACAACTGGTTCTTCCGTAGCACTCTCCATACAGTGACGTGGTCAATGTTACGTTGTATAGCAGCAACTTCTCTGACCATGACATTAGGATTATCGTCAACTGCACGAAGAATTGCCTCGCCCATTGCGGGTGTCCTCGTCGTTCTAGGTCTTCCCCAGTCGCCAGTCGTAGGCTGGAATGTTCCGTGCTCCCTAAGACGCCGATCAATTGCTTCGAACGTCTTCCTGTCGGGACACATTCGTTCTGGAAATCTGTCTCGATACAAACGTACCGCGCCACGGCCATTGGCCCGTGCTAATCCATACATCAAATGGGCATCTGCCAACTCCGCATTTGTAAACATTGCACTGACTGCAAAACGAAGTTCGTGATGAACACTAACCTGTTGATGCTACGTACTGATGTGTTTGATGCTAGTACTGTAGAGCAATGAGTCGCATGTCAACACAAGCACCGAAGTCAACATTACCTTCCTTCAATTGGGCCAACTGGCGGTGAATCGAGGAAGTACAGTACATACTGACGAAACTAAAACGAGCTCTAACATGGAAATTAAGCGTATCCGGACACATGTCCACATAACATTTTTTCTTCATTTGTGTATGAGGAATGTTTCCTGAAAGTTTGGCCGTACCTTTTTGTAACACTCTGTATACAATGAAGACCCAAAAACCGTTACACCTACCTAATATCGAGCAGGGCCCCCTCGAGCACGCAGAGCTGCCACAACACGACGTGGCTTGGACTCGCCTAATGTCTGAAGTAGTGCTGGAGGGAAGTGATACCATCAACCCTCCAGAGCTATCCATAATTCCATAAAGGTTCAAGTGGGTAGAGATCCATTGTGAACAGCATGTTGCAAGGCATCCCAGATATGCTGAATGATGTTCATGTCTGGGGAGTTTCGTGATCAGCGGAAGTGTTTAAACTCAGAAGAGCGTTTCTGGAGCCACTCTGTAGGTATTCTGGAAGTGTGGGACGACGCATTGTCCTGCTGAAATTGCCCGTCGGTATGCATAATGGGCGTGAATGGACGCAGGTGATCAGACAGGATGCTTACGTACGTGTCACCTGTCAGAATCGTATCTAGACGTAGCGGGGGCTCATAATCACTCCAGCTGCACCATTACAGAACCTCCGCCAGCTTTAACACCCTAGCATGTAGGGTCCATTAATTCATGGTCCCGTTCACATCCGTCAGCTCGATACAATTTGAAACGAGACTCATATGATCAGGCAACATGTTTACAGTCATCAACACTCCAGTATCGGTGTTGACAGGCCCAGGCGAGGCGTAAAGCTTTTCGTCGTGCAGTCGTTACAGTTACACAGCTCGGAAAGCCCTTATCGATGATGTTTCGTTGAATGGTTCGCACGCTGACGATTGTTGATGGCCCAGTTTGGAATCTGCAGCAATTTGCTGAAGGGTTGCACTTCTGTCACGTTGAACGATTCTCTTCAGTCGTCGTTGGTCCCGTTCTTGCAGGATCTTTTTCCGGCCGCAGCGATGTCGGAGATTTTATGTTTTACCGGATTCCTGATACTCACGTTACACTCGTGAAATTGTCGTACTGGAAAATCCCCATTTCATGCCTGCCTCGTGCGCCGACTATAGCACCACGTTGAAACTCACTTAAATCTTGATAACCTGCCACTGTAGCAGCAGTAACCGATCTAACAACTGCGCCAGACACTTAATGTCTCATTTAGGCGTTGCCGACCGCAACGTCATATTCTGCTTGTTTACATATCTTTACCAGTTTCTTTGGCGCACCGACGCAGGCCTCTAGAACCAGTACGCCACCCTAGCACTGTGGCTTTGTTCAACTCTACGAACAACCCAGCATGCCTTCTTCCTCAACAAGAATTCTAATTCACACCTTAGCCCAGTTGGTATTCTCCGTGTTTTGTTAGGAGTACTCTACATTTAAATTATCCAACTGTTTACAGCTATAGTCTAGTGAGCATGGTCTCATATCCAATGGAAAGAGCCTAGGAGAGCAGATTGCAAGAATCTTGCATCGTAGATCTAGACAAGGTGCTAATGAAAGTGGTGTGCCATTGCCTTCCTTTGGCATGTTGTGAAGTAGTCAGTGCCGATAACTGTGGTGTGTGCTTGTAAGTGTAGTGTCATGTTTGTGTTGTTATGGATGAAGGGAAGATAGAGCGTGAAACATGATGGCGGCACATAGCTTACTCTTTCCGAATAGCAACAAGAGAGCTGCCAAACTTATATTCGACGGACGGACCAGCATCAAAATTATCACATGCCATCACTTCACTGCAGAACGATTTGGAATTTACTCCAAGACGTTGGCGCAAAGACTCCTCTCCTTGTCAACCAAGTACTTGCCGTGAAAATTTCATACACCACCAGAATTCGAACCGGCACACCTCCGAGTGGAGCGCTGCAGCACACGTTTACATTGTTGACCATGGCTATCGAGACACTTTTACATTTATAGGCCTGTGATTTATTACATACTTTTATTCTTCTTACGTTTTTCATGTGTCCATTCGTTCTACTGCAGGCACTAGATACACACAATACGGGTTTCCAATTGGTAGTACGTCTTACCTATGCGTTTACTGCATGTAACATTTATTTCTGCGCACTGCACAGGAATTTGGTGCAGAGTTGACTGAGGGGTCATGGGAAATGCAGGGAGTAATAGAGGAGAGAGGTGTTGTATCGGTACTGAGGGAGGATGGGTGGTGTGGTTATGTTTATTTAACTCTTAATGGACAGTGAGTTACCTGTATTGTTTTTTTAATAGCGTAAGATTTACATGTCTCTCTTATCCCAGTGTGATGGTGCCTTCCTTCCCTACTATGTTCTGGATAAACGGAGTGGGTACACTCACTTTGCAATATTCTTACATGTCCCTTATGTCTGAAATTAAAATCTCATTCAGTCATTCCAGCATATATAATTTGCCGCTATTACACTTTCATACAGGGTGACAATTATTGAACTACTCGAAATAAAAGCGTCATAACTTCTGAACAGTTTGCGTTACGACGTTCAAACTGCGTGGTTGGCCGCGGGTGGGAGATTAACATGCGCTGTATGGTTTGGTTTAGCGACGAAGCCCACTTCCTTACCGATGGGCTCATCAATAAGCAAAAATCGGGCATTTGGGGCACTGAAAATAGCGATCGTGAAGTCTCTCCACCCTCAACGGGTGACTGTGTGGTATGCAATGTCCAGTCACGGAATAATAGGTATGATATTCCTGGATGGCACGGTGATTTCCGAACGATACTTGAAGGTTTTGAAAGATGATTTCATCCCCATTATCCAAAGTGACCTTCATTTTGACAAGATGTGGTCCATGCAAGACAGGGCACGACCCTGTCGAAGCAGGAGAGTGTTTGATGTCCTCGAGGAGCACATTGGGGACCGCGTTCTGGATGTGGGGTACCCAAACGCCACTGGCATGAGCCTGGATTGGCCTCCATATTCTCCGGTCTGAACACATACGATTCCTTTTTGTGGGGCTGTATTAAAGACAAGGCGTACAGTAATAATCCCAAAACCTTGCTGAGCTGGAAACAGCGATTCAGGAGGCCATCGACAGCATCGATTTTCCGACACTTCAGCGCGTCATGCAGAATCTCCCAATTCGTCTGCACAGCATCATCGCCAATGATGGCAGGCATATCGAATATGTCATAACCTAAATTAGAATATCTGTAGTGACGTTTACATACTGAATAAAGTGTGTGCACGCCGTAGTTTTTAAGGGGCTCCGGAAAGGCTCAAAATCACGAAAAGTTCAATTTTTACTTTTTTGCATTTTCTGAATCTGCAGACTATTACCTTTTAATAGATATATAATTTACTCAATTCCGAAGACTACAACTATTTTTAAATTTTTTTTTGAAATGTGTTCTACATGGGCGTGACCCACTGTGGCGCTGTTAAACTGCTGTCAAATGGTGTTATTATTAACGTCCGTGTTCATCAGGTACATTTTAGTGATGTGAGATAAAGTATGTGTTGTGGCTAACCTGTGATGGTTCAATATATATCGCTGGTGTGATTATCGATTGTTTCATGTTTATTTACTCTGTCGTTATCTCGAAAATATTCGTAATTAATTGTGTTTCTTGAGTCTCTGTTTTGTTGAAGTATAATAATGAGTAACAGTAAAGTTATTAGAAATCCTCTGAAGGCTTTTAAGAAAAGGAGAAATGTTGGAAAGCCAAAGGTATGTGTTATTACTGTAAACAATAAAGACGATAACTAAGTGAGTGGACCTAACCTCTCAAGTACACCTGCCCATAGCAGTCAAAGTGGGAAAGAAAATACTTCACAGAAGAAGCTTGGTTCAATGAGTGAAAACTATGAATGTTTTATGGGCGAATCGGATGTGAATGAAATATTTGATATGTCGGTTCTCAAAGGAATTTTTTCAAACTGTGTAAGATGTATTCATTGTAGTGAAGTTGGTCTGGAACTCTCCATAATAAAGCACGTAGGACTTGCCAGTGAAATAAAACTGAAATGTGATAAGTGTTCATACATGACCACCTTTTGGAACAGTGTTGCAGTAACTGCAACTGAATAAAATGGTAGCAAAATCTACGAACACAACAACGAGCGATGCTTGCTTTAGACAAGGAACGCCTTCGGGCTGCAGACAGGGCTGTAAAGAGTCTAGAAATACAAGCAAGAGTAAACAGGAGGAGGAACAAGAGGAAGCTGGAGGAGGAGTTTGCAGAGGATGAAGATAATCCATCCTATGGACCTGGAATGCACTAAAAAGTTAATCCAATCTTTGTCGCTCGATTCCCAAAACTTTTATTTTCTCATACTAATTACATGTTTTCTAAGGATCTTCCAAACATATTTGTTTGAAACTTTCAGTAAATGTTACACAGTACCTTCTGCATAATTTAACACAGCCTTTTTCCAAAAAAACTGTATATTTTTTAATATATAAATAAAAAATTGCAAAAAAATGTTGTGAATTTTCATTACAATTGAAAAAAAAGTCATCTTTAATAACTGAACTAAAATTTTGTAAAATCCCTGTGTTAAGTTGTAGCCCATATTCCAATAAATAATCTGTAAAAAGTTCAACTTCCTACCTCAAATACTTTGTGAGGAAAGATGTAATTTATAAGCGTTATTTTAACATTGCAAGTATAGGGCGTTCCGGAGCCCCTTAACTAATTTACGTTTTTTTTCATACGGTTCAATAATTTTCACCCTGTCCCTCCTAAGAGTTATCAGGCGCATTTTCTATTGTGTTTCGGCAGATTTTTGTAGTTAGTTTTTTTTTTCAATCTTCAGCTGGAGTTATCCCAGATACTTACTGCTTGTCAAGCCTTTCATGCAGCCCCCAGTGTGGAAGAAAAGCGTCGGTATGTTTCCCCTTACAAAACAAAATTATTTTTAAAGCGGAACCTTACATGCCCATTGCACAGAGTGAGGTGGTAGTGTCGTGACGGCCCGTCCTGTAGGTGGAATACCTCTTCATCAGCTCGATAAAGCGCACTTTTACCTAGCAAAATTGACCTGCGTAACATTTCCAGGTTCACTTCTCCAGTGACAGTAGCATCAAAGAAAAAGGGTCCTACCATGCGCTTAGATGATAGCCCACACCACACATGAACACCTGGTTCCCCTGATTGACCGCATTATCCACATAAACATGAGTATTTTCCGGTGCCCAGTACACACAGTTATGCCAATTCCCGGTTATAATAGGTTTAAATTGTGCGTCGTCACTCCACATCATCTTCACCACAAATTGTTCGTCAACAGTAACCATTTGCTGATACCATTCGCAAAAATTGCATGCGGAGATCATGATCGTTGTCATTAATTGCGTGCATTAATCGTGGAATATAAACTTTCCTCTTTGCAGCTTTCAGAATTCTTCGTACACTTGTACTGCTAACCCCTACTTCACGTGCACAATGCGTAGCAGACATACGTGGAGAATTAACAAAGTTTCCAACACGAGACCCGACGAAGCAGGACTTGTAGCTGTACGCTGTCCTTCCTTTGTGAATATCACAAATCGTTCCATGCAATTCAAACTTGTCAATGATGTGTTTAATTGCTAGGCGGATTGGCGGTTCTGCTTCAACTCCCGCCTCCACTGACGTAGCACTTCAACTGCAATATCAAAATTGAAAAACCACTTCACAATATATTTCCGTTCCTAGAATGTCAAGCGTGCTACAGCCCTCTTGTTTTCTCAATACCGAGACAAAAGTACAGACATCTGATGAGCCAGAGACCATACTACAACACATTAGTAACTCAAATCGAATGACAATATCGATATCTCGATAAAGCCTGACTACGTATACATTTTTCTGTACTTAACTACTAAAGGCATCTATGTTGCCCTCAATACGATCCAAGTATCAGTTATGGTCGGAACAGTGTTCCGTATAGTCATCAGAGCAACATGTTGGAACTACGTGAATTCAAACGTGTGAAACTTGTTGATGGTTGATTGTTGGGTACTTCTGTAACTAAGATAGACGAAGAGTTTGGTGTTCCAAGAGACACCGTATCGAAGGTTTAATCACGTACAGGGAAAGCGGAAAATCACCATCAGCTACGTCACAACGTGAACGAAAGTGTCTGTTGAGGGATCGTGACAACCGGTCACCGAAAAGGATTGAGACCAAAAATAAGAGGACGCCAGCTGCAAAGGTCACTGCAGAACTGAATGCCACACTTGCGAAGCCTGTCAACACCAAAATAACACGAAGGGAGCAAGGCTTGCTGTAATTCCGCAACCACTCAACAGTCATGCAGATACCTGTAACAGGGAAACATGGTGCCCACGCCGTGAAACCTGGGCAATCCAGAAATTTGGTCGGCAAAGTTTTCACGCTGTTTCCGACTTCTGGCCGAGTTTACATCCCAAGACTGAAACATGGAGTTTCTTCGTGATTATTGGGCAGCCGTATCATGGTCTTACATGGAGCCCATGATTATTCTGAAATATCGTGTTACTGCAAGGGATATGTGACCATTTTGGCTGATCAGGTCCATGTCATGGTAAAACGTTTGTTCCCTAATGTTGATGCTGTATGCTTCACACAGGTCGCATCCTATGGGACTGGTTTTGTGACCACTAGGCTAACTGTCTCCACCACAGTGACCAAACCTCAATATTATTGAGCCTTTTGTGGTGTGCGTGAGAGAAGGTTTCGTAATCGCAATCCCGCTCCATCGTCGTTATCTGGAATTGCCACTGTTTTACAGGAAGAATGGCGTAATATTTTCTTGGAAACAATACAGGACCTGTATTGTTTCCTCCTGGCAGATTAAACCTGTGTGCCGGACCGAGACTCGAACGCGGGACCTTCGCCTTTCGTGGGCAAGTGCTCTACCATCTGAGCTACCGACTCGCGCCCCGTCCTCACAGCTTCACTTCCGCCAGCACCTCGTCTCCTACCTTCCAAACTTTACAGAAGCTCTCCTGCGAAACTTTCATATATCAACATACGTATATCAACCGTCTTGACTGACAGTATTACACAGACTGACTCTATACAATTCAAAATTACCCGACATCTCCTTTTTTCTTTCAGAAATCATGGCAGTCTACGCTCGAGACCTCTTCTTCTTCCCCGTGGCTGTCGTCTGGTGGTGAAGTCAACCAGATACTTTTACGGTTGACTGGGTGTGTGAAGAGTGCCGCCGTTGTCGATTCCTTCCTGCGCCGCTCGTGGAACACAGGAACAAGACATTATTTGTAGGCACCAGATAAAAAACATCCTACAATGCACAAACAAGAAAACATTTAACAGGTACACTTATCTGCTACGATCCGCATATCTTCTGCGCTGACTAAGAATACCATTGAGGAACCTTCTTGTCCCATTGCACCAGGCAGACAAAGCATTTTTTATGGTAGAATTTCCCAGTTGCAAATCGGTAGCGGGGAGTAAGGAGCTTTCCGTAGTAAGTTCACAAGACACTGTCAGTTTAGAACAGAATAGTGAATTGGTACTAGAAATTCGACAAGAATGGTTGTGTATGCCCAGTCCAACAAGACAGTCTGTGGATCGTTATTCTTCGCTGATAAAACGTTCAACGGTATCAACTTCCTGGAGATCCTTCCATACTGGCGTATACCACAACTTAAAACTGATACAATGATTTCATCTTTCAACAAGATGGGGCCCTTCAACATTTCCTCAGCTGTGTAAAAGATAAGAGGAACGAGACGTCACCTCATCTCTGGATAAGCTGTATAGAGGCCGCCAATCGAATGGCCACCACGGTAGCCTGTCTTGACGATTTGTGGTTCTTCGTGTGGAGTCACATCAAGGACAGTGATCATCTCTACGACAGAACCTCGAGTACTTGCCACATCAGATCGCGGCAGCTTTTCTTACCGTCACTCCTGGTACGCTGGGCGAGAATGGGGTGAACTGAACCACTGATGAGTTCTTAGCCATATGGCAGAGGTAAGAAAAACAGGATTTGGCATAATGTATCATTTGTCATGTGGTTCATGGCCATTTATCTGTGCGGATTTTTTATAAAGTTTCAGGGTTTTTATACACTCCTGGAAATTTAAATAAGAACACCGTGAATTCATTGTCCCAGGAAGGGGAAACTTTATTGACACATTCCTGGGGTCAGATACATCACATGATCACACTGACAGAACCACAGGCACATAGACACAGGCAACAGAGCATGCACAATGTCGGCACTAGTACAGTGTATATCCACCTCTCGCAGCAATGCAGGCTGCTATTCTCCCATGGAGATGATCGTAGAGATGCTGGATGTAGTCCTGTGGAACGGCTTGCCATGCCATTTCCACCTGGCGCCTCAGTTGGACCAGCGTTCGTGCTGGACGTGCAGACCGCGTGAGACGACGCTTCATCCAGTCCCAAACATGCTCAATGGGGGACAGATCCGGAGATCTTGCTGGCCAGGGTAGTTGACTTACACCTTCTAGAGCACGTTGGGTGGCACGGGATACATGCGGACGTGCATTGTCCTGTTGGAACAGCAAGTTCCCTTGCCGGTCTAGGAATGGTAGAACGATGGGTTCGATGACGGTTTGGATGTACCGTGCACTATTCAGTGTCCCCTCGACGATCACCAGTGGTGTACGGCCAGTGTAGGAGATCGCTCCCCACACCATGATGCCGGGTGTTGGCCCTGTGTGCCTCGGTCGTATGCAGTCCTGATTGTGGCGCTCACCTGCACGGCGCCAAACACGCATACGACCATCATTGGCACCAAGGCAGAAGCGACTCTCATAGCTGAAGACGACACGTCTCCATTCGTCCCTCCATTCACGCCTGTCGCGACACCACTGGAGGCGGGCTGCACGATGTTGGGGCGTGAGCGGAAGACGGCCTAATGGTGTGCGGGACCGTAGCCCAGCTTCATGGAGACGGTTGCGAATGGTCCTCGCTGATACCCCAGGAGCATCAGTGTCCCTAATTTGCTGGGAAGTGGCGGTGTGGTCCCCTATGGCACTGTGTAGGATCCTACGGCCTTGGCGTGCATCCGTGCGTCGCTGCGGTCCGGTCCCAGGTCGACTGGCACGTGCACCTTCCGCCGACCGCTGGCGACAACATCGATGTACTGTGGAGACCTCACGCCCCACGTGTTGAGCAATTCGGCGGTACGTCCAACCGGCCTCCCGCATGCCCACTATACGCCCTCGCTCAAAGTCCGTCAACTGCACATACGGTTCACGTCCACGCTGTCGCGGCATGCTACCAGTGTTAAAGACTGCGATGGAGCTCCGTATGCCACGGCAAACTGGCTGACACTGACGGCGGCGGTGCACAAATGCTGCGCAGCTAGCGCCATTCGACGGCCAACACCGCGGTTCCTGGTGTGTCCGCTGTGCCGTGCGTGTGATCATTGCTTGTACAGCCCTCTCGCAGTGTCCGGAGCAAGTATGGTGGGTCTGACACACCGGTGTCAATGTGTTCTTTTTTCCATTTCCAGGAGCGTAGTTACCAAATGCATGGTAAATCATCTAAAACTTGCACCGCAAATATTTCAGATATCGAAAGCGCTATTGATGCACAGTTTTCACATAATGTATTGGTAGTTAGGGGCTCGCATTGTTAGCCAATCAACGGACAGATAATTAGAAAGAGAACTTTTTTGCGAACATCCACGTTCTCAAATGGACCAATGCCTATGTCAATAGGCATACAAACTAAAAGTAGGGTAAATTTAAACGCCAGTAGTGTTTGTTGCAGGATTCTAGTGCGAGTCATTTGCAAGATTTAGTATTGTGAAAACTCCTCACACCGACACTCGTACAATACCTACGGTTGCACACGCCAAAGAACAACATAGGAGAATACACTAGTTCCGTGGTTTCTGACCAGTAACGAGGCTATTGAACATCGCAGATTGTGTTCAAAATGACCATCGGCAGTGGCAGTACACGCTTCAAGTCTGGTACGGAACGACTGCTGCACACGTGCTAGAATTTCAGCGGAAATGTCCAAGCAGGCTGCAGTAATACGTGATTGCATACTATCGACTGTACTTCGTCTGTCCTTGCGGGCAGCGTCTTTCAGTTTTCCCCACAGAAAAAGTCTGCAGGCGTCAAACACGGGGAAGCGTCCGACCAAGGTACAGGTCCTCTGCGTAAAATCCAAGGAATTGGGTAACATTTAGCGAAGACATGCCTTAGTACTTGTTGCACTATGGGCTGGAAAGCCATCACTTTGGTATCACAGGTTCCTCCTAGTCTGCAGACGAAGGTTTACTAGCATCCGTGAAAGATGGCCTGTTAGGAGGCTGCGATACTTCTTTGTGTCCAGTGTTTCGTCTGTGAAAAATAGGCCTATGAGGTGATGGTTCGCCGTCCCATACCACACGTTTACATTCCATCTGACGAAAACAACTGGAACAAGGTACGTGATACATCTGGAGTATCCTGTCTTAATGTCCACGTACAGATGGTAACACGATTCTCATAATCATTTCCATGCAGCTCTTGATGAAGAGATATATATATAGCAGGGATGAAACCTATGTCGATGCAGAGTGCGAAGGACTCCTGCCACTTCCTTGCGCGATTGCGGTGGGGCTAAGGTGCAGATCAACTGCAACAGCAACAATAACATTAATTTCCTTCCTCCTCTGTCGTCAATTTTTTCGTTCTGTTACGTTCTCTAGGTGTTACATTTCCACTTTCACGTAGCTGGTTGAACAGGTTGATAAATAATTGGCAAGGTGGTCGACGTCTATTGTGATGTATTGCCGCATACACCATTCAAGAAAAAACGGCGTTCTTCCTACACTATCCACACACCATGAGCATGTTTGCTTTTTCTGCATTGGTAAATCCCATCGTCCACTCACTATCTACTGCTTGACTGAAACACACTGAATGAATAGGAAGTCGCAGTGGACTTAAGGAACACGCAAGTACACTGTAAGGAAACATAGCAACATCGTACCTAGCAACTACGCAGGTTGAATGGCACAAACAAGCATATCCGTAAACGAGTAGCACTAGAATCCTGCAACAAACAGCACTGACATTCAGATTTATCCTACTTTTAGCATGCTGATGTCAATAAGCATTGTTACAACTAAAAAAAGTATGTTTGCATAGAAGTACACTTTCTAATTGTTGTTACAATCTGTTTATTGGCTAACAATACGAGCCCCTGATAACCAATCTATTCTGTGAAAACCGCACACTCTCCATTTACCCAGTATTTGCGGTGCAAGTTTTACGTGATTCACCCTGTGTAAACGGTGAATCACCTCTCTTAACAGCCGGCAGCGCATTTTCTTACGCGTTTCAGCAGATATTTGCAGTTCGGTTGTTGCTATGTGTAGCCGTAGACTGTTCACGACGTCTCTCATGCACGACTTTAGGTGCCCATTCCATAGAGTGAGCCCACATTAGTACAGCGCCATATTCGTGTTATTAATACGCATTGCCAGGAACGGTAAAACACGGAGAATAGCCAATATCCCAGCAGCAATAGCTGGCCTGGCCGCACTGTCTACTACGGCAATGCCTTAGCAGCGCTGCTCAGTCGCTGCCACAGTACTGGTTACTCATCGTGTTTCACTGTCCATGTTAATGCATGTCAGTAACACGAATATCGCACTACGAGCTTTCCTGGATGACAGTTTTCAGGGCCACTGGATTGGAAGAAGAGGCCCCACTGAGTTCCCTCCACGTCAGCAGACCAAACACATATGGACTTTTACTTGCAGGGAACTGTGAAAGCCACGCACGCTGGAGGAACTTCACCAGGAGACTACAGCGGCATCTGCAGCGATCTCCACTGCAACATTGACTGACGTAGTTGCGGCGACCGCTCGTCGTTCAGTTATGTGTTTAGTCACCATGGTGAACATTTTGAACATTTAAGTATCCATGTGGTAAACTGAAGGTCGTACAACATGTGTGATCTATTATTAAATGTAAAATAAACACATAAGTAATACTCTTCGTTCAATAAAGTGTGTATACATTTTTCTGGCAGATTCTGTATAACAGCGCAAGCTTTCAGAATGAAATTTTCACTCTGCAGCGGAGTGTGCGCTGATTTTGAAACTTCCTGGCAGATTAAAACTGTGTGTCGGACCGAGACTCGAACTCGAGACTTTTTGCCTTTCGCGGGCAAGTGCTCTACCAACTGATTTACCCAAGGACGACTCACGACCCGTCCTCACAATTTTACTGTACTGGCGGAAGTAAAATTGTGAGGACGCGTCGTGAGTCGTGCTTGGGTAGCTCAGTTGGTAGAGCACTTTCCCGCGAAAGGCAAAGGTCCCGAGTTCCAGTCTCGGTCCGACACACAGTTTTAAGCTGCCAGGAAGTTTCAGCGCAGGCTTTGCTAGTATCGCCACTTACGTCAAGCCTGTATTTCTCGAGATGTTTCCATATAATTGCCCAACCTCTGTATATTCTAAGGTATTTTAAAATCACCCCACGTTTCAAGTTGACTGCATAAACCTGAAAACTCTTGATGAGTTAGAGGAGCGAATTCTGAAGTCTGGGAAACGTACCGCTGGATTACCTACAATGGTTCAGATGGCTCTGAGCACTATAGGACTTAACATCTGAGTTCATCAGTCCCCTCGAACTTAGAACTACTTAAACCTAACTAACCTAAGGACATCACACACATCCATGCCCAAGGTAGGATTCGAACCTGCGACCGTCTCGGTCGCGCGGTTCCAGACTGTAGCGCCTAGAACAGCTTGGCCACTCAGGCTAGCACCTACAATGAGCCGCGGTCTTTTACGGTAACTGATTGATGTTTCTTCCGTGGAATTTTTGCAGTGCGTAACAGTTACACCGTCATAAGAAACAAAATGCTTTTGTTTCGTGAAAATCAATTACATATTAATAAAGTTATTAGCAGTTTTCAATAGGAAGTTGATTCTCGCTCACTGATGAACTGGGGACCTAGTGCTTACTTATACTATGTGGCCAAAGGTATCCGGACATCCCAAGAACATACGTTTTTCATATTACGTTCATTGTGCTGCAACCTACTGCCAGGTACTCCATATCAGCGTCCTCGGTAGTTATTAGAAATCATAGGAGTGCAGAAAGGGGCACTCCGCGGAACTCACGGACTTAGAACATGGACAGGTGATTGGCTGTCACTTGTGTCATACGTCTTTACACGAGATTTCCACACTCCTAAATATCTCTAGGTCCACTGTTTCCGATGTGATAGTGAAGTGCAAACGTGAAGGGACGTGTACAGCACAAAAGCGTACAGGCCGACCTCGTCTGTTGACTGACAGAGACCGCCGACAGTTGAAGAGGGTCGTAAAGTGTAATAGGCAGGCATCTATACAGATCATCACACAGGAATTCCAAACTGCATCAGGATCCACTGCAAGTATTATGACAGTTAGGTGGGAGATGAGAAAACTTGGATTTCATGGTCGAGCTTCTGTTCATATGGCACACATCACGCCGGTAAATGCCAAACGACGCCTCGCTTGGTGTAAGGAGCGTAAACGTTGGACGATTGGACAGTGGAAAAACGTTGTGTGGAGTGACGAATCACGGTGCACAATGTGGCAGAGTGTGAGTACGGTGAATGCCCGGTGAACGTCATCTGCCAGCGTGTGTAGTGCCAGCAGTGAAATTCGGAGGCAGTGGTGTTATGGTGTGGTCGTGTTTTTCACGGAGGGGACTTGGAACCCTTGCTGTGTTGCGTGGCACTATCACAGCACAGGCCTACATTGATGTTTGAAGCGTCTTATTGCTTCCCACTGTTGAAGAGCAATTTAGGAATGGCGACTGCCTCTTTCAACACGATCGAGCACCTGTTCATAATGCACGGCCTGTGGCGGAGTGGTTACACGACAACAACATCCCTGTAATGGACTGGCCTGCACAGAGTCCTAACATGAATCCTACACAACACATTTGGGATGTTTTGGAAGGCGACTTCGTGCCAGGTCTCACCGACTGACATCGATACCTCTCCTCACTGCAGCGCGTGAAGAATGGACTGCCATTCCTCAAGAAACCTTCCAGCACCCGATAGAACGTATGCCTGCGATAGTGGAAGCAGTCATCAAGGCTAAGGGTGGGCCAACACCATACTGAATTTCAGCATTACCGATGGAGGGCGCCAAGAACTAGTAAGTCATTTTCAGCCAGATGTCCGGATACTTTTGATCATATAGTCTATTTCGAAATATTCAGCAGAGATTCTCGATCGACATCTAAACATGTAGCGCTAGAGGTCGGACGCATCCTGCATTACTGCTGACACAACTCTTGGCCTCGTTGGAATAAAACCGGGGGTGACGGCGATCTGCAGGTGTTCGTGGCTGGCGAAGTCATATCCCAGACGTTACCCGCCGCAGTGGTTACGACTGAGCGGTCGCTACGGAGCGATTCGGTACAGCATTTCCGGCGTTGGGTCTGTTGTGGATACCACCTGCAGTCTGCTGACGATCCTCTGCAGAAAGTAAAGGCCGGAAGGGCATCATCTGGTGGGCTGGCCCCGGATGCCGTAATCACCTCCAAACCCAAAGTGACGGCTGCGCGCTTGCCCTAATGGCGCGCGGTGCAGTCTGCCAATCGGCGTTCAGGCTGCGCTCAGAGAGAAATTGGCAGGAAACCAAAGAGACCGAGGGACTGACGAGGCTCTCGTGGCAACAGCTGGAGACTCGCGTCTCAGGACCGGATGTGCGCCGTCGTTCCTGATAACTGCAACAGCAAGGGTGACGTACGAGAGTGAATAACATCGCACCACAGTTCAAGAATGTGACACCTCACAAATAAATACGTATCGGGATGTGGAAAAGGTATCCCGAAGACTACACGGAAAAGTACTTTCGGGCGTCCACCGGAATTTAGTAAATACCTTTTCTACGCGATTCTTACGTTTTTTTTGTTTTTTTTTGACTGTACATAAAGGCATCCTTCAAACGGTCCTTTCATATGACCCATGTAGATGATCGTTAAATAATACAATACATCAAATAAAGAGTTAATGTTACAATTCTTCCAGTCCAATACAAGAAACGTTCTTTGCGCCCAGGTAAGTCATACGAGTAGCTCACATAGTCAACCGACACTACGACCAGTTCGACTTTGATTGAGAGATCATATCGGAAATACGTAAGTATTATTTCCATAAGACTTGAAGCCAACGTGCTACGCTTCCCAGTTATTGATAGCAGTTATCTTAAAGTTATATCAGCAGAATATTAAGACTGTGGAAAACGTATCCCGAATCACAATGAAATTGATTCTGAAAAGCGAAAATCGAAATTGCGGTGGACAATTTCAACAGCCATAGCACTTCATAATTTACACCATATTGCAAGAAACGTGACCTCTTTCGTTGTAATAAATAAAGAGACACCGTCTGGACCACTTCTTTTACAGCCGATTACCGGTTTCAATCTGCGCTGCAAATTATTTCCAGGTCTGGCGCCGCAAGTGCTGTTTGTCAAACTGCAGCGCAGGTTGAAACCTGTAGTTGGCAAAAGAAGACAGTGACTGTTTATTTAGACACAGTACTATCTGCGTATATTGGGAAGATAATGAAAACGATGGTGAACCAAAACGATCGATTTGGCTGCGTGGCAGAAATTTTCGATGCTAGACTAATGAAAAACAGAGACAAATTATTTAATGCAAAACATGATTATAATATCAGAACCAAAAACAATCTGTGTAAGGACTACAAAAGGTTAACATTAGTACAAAAAGGAGTCAAACACGTGAGTACCCATATATTCAATAACTAACCAGAGCATAACAAAGTTCTTGTAAGTGATGAAGATCAGTTTCGGAGTGAATTAAAGAACTTCCTGGTGACCAACTCCTTCCACTCCATCGATGAATTTCTTCACAAGGATTATAGCTTATAACTCTATCGGCATTATAATTGTACAATATCCATGTATTTAAGTAAAAGAGAAAACAAACTTTGACTCTTTCCACATCCCAGAGATTCCTCTCCAAGGGATCAATGCAAAATGCTAAATGTAATGTAACGTAATTAAACACAATAACTGCGAGATGATGACTAATCAAAGTCTACAGCTCCTTTCTATTTTAATAAGTTAACTCCCTTGGTATGTATTTTACTAATGAAGTCATTGTGTTTTATGTCCTCAACTTACAAAAAGAGAAAGTGGTTGCAATACACTTTTACATGTATTAGAATAGAGATGTCTTACATTAAGCTTTACCTTATATAATTTTGGTTGTTTTTGGCAACAAAATTGTTCTTTTTTGTAGATTACATTTTACGAAATTATCGTATGCTTAATATGTAGATCTTTAATTTCAACTTTTAAGGTGACGAGTTCAGTTCATTACTTTTATAGACTATTTTTCATGAAACGACTGTAAGTACAATTTGTAGATGTAATTTGAATTTTACAGTAACAATATCAGTTTATTATTTTATAGATGATTTTTTTCAAACGTCTGTATGGTTCATTTGTAAATGTTAATTTGAATTTTAATGTAGCAACTATAATTCCATTTAGCGCCACCTGACGGTCACATATTGTACTTTAAGGTAGTTGGCTCACTAAACAGCACTAGTCTGCAGTACGTTTTAGTTTTATTGTACACAGTGCATTATTGTATTTGCAGTAGATAAATTACGTCTCATTTTCTCTCTTTACCTGACAGATTCTGATGATGGCTGTAGCTGAAATGCGTTAAACTACATATTTAAAAAAATGAAAACATAGTTTAGACTAGTGATAGTGGTCATCGCCTCATACAGTGCTTCTATGTCATTTATGGACAAAACTGTGCCAGGGAGGGCTAAGAAATAGTTTAGAAATTATATTAGATGAAAAAGAACACAATGAGAATTATAATGAAATTCAGATTTAATAAATGTCGTTTAGAACAAGGAATAATCCGTAAACATGCAAATATTAAAATTAGAAAGAATTCTGCAGCTGCCTTATCAGTAGAGGAAATAAGTGAAGTTATGTCTGTGAAGTGTGGATTTAGGTTGCAGTAAGTGAAGCGTAGAAGGTAATAGATGAAATGAATCACGCAATGTTTAGGCTATAACTACACTCACGTACCATTATGACACGTTGCAATTTTCATACATCTTTAGGAAAACTGAACTGATTATAGTTTATAAGCAATCAGTAGTTTTAAAGAGCCACAGGAACAAAAATTTTAATTTGCAGAGACGTTTTCGAACGAGTAAGCAAGTTAGGCAAAGTATCAATATGTGGATGGATTTTTAAACTTTACCAATATTATCCTGATAAAATATGGAAACGAAGGGCTTAAATTTAATATAGCACCTAAAATATTTTCCACCTAATGAAAACGACTATGCGATATGTCATAGATGAATCTGATTTGATTTGCTCAGCGAGACAAAAAGAACAGTAGTTGTATCCCATTATGATCGATACCAAAACTGACTATTTTGCTCTTACTTTCTCTGTGATACTCGTAAAGCCGACTAGCGCTCTAAAGAACAGTAGATAGCGATAGAGATAAGCAGAAACTTACATCATGAATCCAGCCATTCCAGGACTTAGATCACAAATAAAAATTATACAAAGATAATCTATGAACAAGCCAACCATTAACGATACATTATGAGCTAGTATGATGCCCTCGACAGCCAGTGTTCATCAGAGACAAGGGTATCATCAATAGCGCCCCAAGAAAGTGTGAAACTACCTTGTTTGTGTCCACTCAAATAAATGAGCTGGTGAAACTTCTTAACACTTACTTAAACTGTTGAGTAAAAACTGAATCTGCTGTCTCATTTCTCATTTTAATTATTTCAACACTGACCTACAGAATTTTCCCAGGCAAAGACAACACAAATTTAACTATTCATTTATTACCCACAATATACAAGCCCAAAGCAATCTGACTGTTCTAAAATAACAACAAGACTTCAAATAATTAACACAAAAGAATGGCCCTGAATTGGAAGAAATTCTGACAATAACCTATACTTTTCATAAGTCACATACAGAAAATCTTCATAACACGAACTACAGCAATGACAGCAAGCAGCAACTACAGCCAATTACATAAAAGGATTCTAACTACTAGAGGTTCTAAGTAGTAGGAGGCATATGGTTAGAAAAAGAAAGGTTTTGTTGAAGATCAAAACATTTATTTTGCAGATTTTACCATATTCATGTGACATCCAGTTCCAAAAATCATATAGTCATCAATAATTCCACTACCCAAACATTACCAACTACATCCATCATCATTTTACGATCCATGTCCTACCGATACTGAGTCCCCACTAAGAACAATGTCCAAGCCGTCCACTCGCCAACTGCTAACTGCTAGTCCATCCAGGCACAGACACTCTTACTGAGGGCACAGAGAACCGTCAGCGATATTAATTACAGTCTGTAGCGCTGCCAACATACAAACATATAAAGAGGCTGCTTACATAGACCCTTGTTCCCCTCAAAAAATATTACAAAGTGTTTTGAGCAGTGGCCAAGACTATGTTGTTAAAATTTTTTATATTAATAATACCAAATAGATAAAATGCGCACAAAGGTTAAGTAATACGTTGTTGGTCAATAAAGTAAAAATTCTCCTCACAGTCCCTGAAGACCTAATTCAGCAGAAGAGACGTCTATGCCAGTTTTATGCACAAAAGCTGAGCAGTAAAAGAAAATTCACATGTAAGTGCATGGGCCACAGTAGTGGACCACCATGCAGGCTTGAAGAAATACTGTTCTCCTCCCCATAGAAACACAGTGCTGACTCTTGATATGAAGATTTCAGTTGAGAAGATTGGTAATCGGCCACAACAGAGTGGACCCACAGCAGAGTCAGTCAGTCGTGAAGAATAGTGGTATTCCTTGTAGAGATTACGGTAGCAATTGACCATCAAAGGTGCAGACCCACTGTAGTCTTTCTAGAAATTATGTTAGTAATGTCTCAGCAAAGGTGCAGCAACACTGTAATCCTTGTAGAAATGGCCAGCAGCCATCCATTGCGACTGTGGGGGTGCACAATCGCAATTGAAGACTCTTGATGGTAATGTAGCAAATACATGCACCACTTGTGCACTCACTTCCTTTTTTTCTTTTTTTTTTTTTTTTTTTTTTTTTTTTTGCAATATCCTTACAACTAGCAATGCTGTTAACCATTCCCTTGCTGAATTATCAACACATGTGCAAGCACTAACACAAGCATATAATATCTGTGATTTTATAGATATATTATGACCAACAGACAAATGTGTGCAGTAAAATGAATCCCTACTACTTACCTAACTTAAAGAACTGGTGTCTATACAATTATAATCTTACAGTATGTGGATACAATTACAAATGTAAAGAAAACATCATTATAGTAATTAACATGATAATACAAATAACATTTGTAGTAATACAGGGTTACAAAAAGAATAAAAACAAGCATATATGGGATTATTACAGGAATTATGACATAAGTAAATAAATGGAAAATGAGAGTATCATTAGAAGCATAACAGAATAAATAATGTTTAAAGATCTTCCTAATATAAAGAAGTTGGTACGAAACAGAGAATAGATTTAAGGATAACAGTATTCCTCGTCATTGTGAATGCAGCTTAATATTAGACGAAAAAAAAATTCTACCAAATTTATCTTATCAGAGATCAGAGATCAGAGGTCAGAGATAGGAAGAACACAGAGACACAATGGTACACATAAACATAGTGAAATAACACGAAAGGAAAGGACATTATCTGTTTTCAAGTGTAAATGTGTCAGAGTGTAAGTGTAACATTTGGTACTGCAGTACTTGTGGTGAGCATTTTATACCTACTTTATGCTCATACCTGCTTTACTTTCAACCAACACTACTTCATTTCCAACTAAAACTGCAAAATTCTCGCCAACTGCTCTTACTTCAACATTTCTTATCAAAGAAAATCTTATTTATCCGTATTTAACCAAAATACTTTATTTTCCCTTTCAAAATAATTATTCCTCGTTATCCAACACTTTTTGGCCAAACCTTTTTCTTATAGCTTCTCAATGCATCTCTTCCCAACTCACAATAACTCATTTTCTTATATAGCATACGCCTCTTAAGCAAACTTAAATCTACTGAGGTCAGATACTTAAACTAGAGAATGAGGCAATGCAGCAGCTCAGAACAATTAGCACAAACAATAACGACAAAAACGCGAAGTGACAAAGCAAGAAGCAGGTTATCTAAATTAGCAAAGCACATGCAACATTACAACTAATGTAAGGCAATATCCAACAAGCAAGTAAAGTAAATCAGTGTAAAAGTGGGTTATCACACTAATACAAAGTAAATTTCAGTAGGACATTGCCTGACAAATAGCAGCAGCAAATGCAATTACTTACAACTAAACACGAGAGTGCACAAGCAGTAAAAGTATTACAATAAAGACAGCAATACAGGTAATTGAAATATATGTGTAAACTTACACTAGCATGTGTGTATCTGTGATCATCTAAGCTGCTCAAAGCGCCAGCACTAGGAACAAGATCTATCTTCCACGTCAAATGCAATGATTCTATGTCTCATCTTAACACTAAAGTGGTGCACCAACAACTTATTCTACCAAAAAATTACCAAGTCCTTGAAAAGAAAATTGTGTATGCAGTTCCTTTTGGTAGTCCCTTCTCCTTCTTCTTGTTCTTTCCTTTCCAAGTGCTCTTTTTTTTTTAAATGTGGATCACAAAATTGTTATTTAATGGATCTGTTGATAGAAAGAGTTCACATTAGCATATGTATTGAATTTTATTTTATAAAACCATTGCTGCAGCGCAGCTAGAACCAGGTATCAAATAAAATAAGCAAATATGTTCAGAACAAAACATAAAAACATCATTCACCAGCCATGTGGCATTTCATAAGTCAGCAGAAATCCTCTCAAATTGGCTCTGAGCACTATGGGACTTAACATCTGAGGTCATCAATCCCCTAGAACTTAGAACTACTTAAACCTAACTAACCTAAGCACACCACACACATCCATGACCCAGGCAGGATTTGAACCTGCGACCGTAGCGGTCACGCGGTTCCAGACTGAAGTGCCTAGAACCGCTCTGCCACTCCGGCTGGCGAAATTCTCTCAACTCTCGTAGAGAGACACTTGTCATAATTAGGTATGCAAAAGCAGGAATATTTCCCATCAGTTCATAAGCATTTCAGTAAGTAGCACAAAGAGGAAACTCCAAAGTATAATCATATTTTTACAATTAATAGTGTATGTCGTGTTTGTGGCGTGTTCTGCAAAGAAGTGTGTATAGGGAGGTCAATGGTCTCTCTTTCCTACAGCTGTGCGAGCAATTGCAGGAGTGCAGTCAGCGTAAAAGCGGCTGAAGCGACACAATTAAAGTTGGCAGGTAACACAATAAAGGATTTTTCCCGCTGGGTAGCGCGCAGCCCAGCGCAGCAGAGCATTCTGTCAAGGTCACATACAAAATACATCACTCAACGGTCTCGCAGGATCACAATGTGAACATTTCCCAAAATGCAGACACAGTACAATTTCATAAATGCGAAGTGATCCAACTCTGTAATTACTTAGACATATGACAGAGACATAGTAAAAATTTCTATTTCTCTCTGTTAAATGACTAGATTACTGTGTGATTCTGTGTTAAAGAAATATGGTGCGAATGTCTGAAACTGTATATGCAAGCACCATATTAGCTAGGACTCCTTGCCCTGGCCACTCTTGTGGTAGACTAAGCAGGCATACCCACATGAGGGATAATGTAATTATACCTCAGATCTTACAGATTAAAACTGCGGAATGAAATGTATCATCGAAAACAATCTCTGTATCATTGTGGTTCAAAAATACTTCTAATAAACTTCCAAGTACAAAAAGTAATCACTCAAATGCTAGTCATATAGCAATAAGCTATACTTCTTGTTGTAAGAAAATTTCTGTCATTGCTTAGCAGTAAAAACGTGCCTAGTCTTAGTTAGAGTCGTCCATAACCAACGTCTCCAAAATTGATACACTTACCTTGTCATAGACAAAAGTAAAGTGCCATTCATATAAATGTCATAGTTATTAGTTCATTACCATGAGCTTGAAAGTACTGTACTGTAACGTATCGATGTGAGACTGAGCAGACATAAAACAGATACAGCGTAAAAGCAACCATGAAAATTGTATCACGTGTAATGCTTGATGATAACTATCAACTTTTACATGTTTGCCAATAGAATGACACGAAACATGTCAAATGCCCAAACGAAAGCTAAAGCTTCCAATTCAGTGATGGAATAATTTTTCTCAGATTTTGCTAGCGCGTGGCAACCAAAAGCGATCGTTTTCTTATCAGTAATGGCATTTTCTGTAGCTTCTTGAAAAAAATGGGCACCAAGACCAACTTTAGAAGAATCCGTGCTAAGGCAGAAATCTTGTGACAGACCTGTGTGTGCTAAGATTGGCGTGTTAAGTAGCGCTTTTTTCAATGCATCAAATTCCAACTGTGTTGTACCAGTTCCAAACAGTGTTTTTGCCAGTGAGAGAACAAACTTTTGGAGGTACTAGAGTTTGCATGTTCAGGAAACGACGGTAGAAATTCATGAGACCTAGAAAACTGCGAACATGTCTTTTTGTAGATGAAACAGGAATGGCTCTGATTGCTTCCAACTTTTCAGGATCCGGCAGAATGCCCTCAGAAGAAATAATGTGTCCTACCGAATTCAGATTTTTCCAAGTTAACTGTAATTCCAGATTCAGCAAAAATACGTAACAAACTGTTGAGGATACGTTTATGTTGTTCCCAAGAGGCTTCTGCTATTAAAATATCGTCCACGTACACGGTGTGTCGTTTTAAGAACTCAGGTAATATGGAATTCAGCCCACGAATGAATGCTACCGAAGAAATTTTCAAACCAAAAGAAAGTTTCCGAAATTGGTAACAAACGCCGAAACAGAGAAAAGCCGTATCTTTTCTACATTCTGGATGAAGTTCAGTTTGATAGAAGATGGATCTAAGATCAATACAAGACAACATTTTTACACCACTGAAATTTTGAAGAAGTTCTTCCAACGTTTGCGGCCTGTCTGTTTCAGGAATGATTATGGTATTTATCTACAATCTAAGACAAGCCTGATCGATCCCTTTTTCTTCTCATCAACATACGATGGATTATTGTATGAGCTTACTGCTGGTTCAATAATGCCCTCGGCAAGCATAGATTGTATTTCCGTTCTATCACGGTCCCTTTAATGTGCCGGAATTACGTATGGTCTGACGCAAAATTTAGTGTGATCACGAACACAAAATTTGTATTGAAATCTTTTAATTGTTCCTCTTTTGTGAGTTAAAACTTTGGAATGTGCTTGTAAGATGTTAAAAAGGTCCTGCCTATCAGTGTTATTACAGTTCTCAATTGTTAGTATTTTTTTCTGAAAAGGGAACCTCCCCATCGCACACCCCTCAGATATAAGTTGGCACAGTGGATAGGCGTTGAAAAACTGAACACAGATCAATCGAGAAAACAGGAAGAAGTTGTGTGGAGCTATGAAAAAAAAAAGCGAAATATACAAAGTGAGTAGTCCATGCGCAACATGTTGTTGTTGTGGTCTTCAGTCCTGAGACTGGTTTGATGCAGCTCTCCATGCTACTCTATCCTGTGCAAGCTTTTTCATCTCCCCTACCTACTGCAACCTACATCCTTCTGTATCTGCTTAGTGTATTCATCTCTTGGTCTCTACGATTTTTACCCTCCACGCTGACCTCCAATACTAAATTGGTGATCCCTTGATGCCTCAGAACATGTCCTACCATCCGATCCCTTCTTCTGGTCAAGTTGTGCCACAAACTTCTCTTCTCCCCAATCCAATTCAATACTTCCTCAACAAAGGCAACATCAATGACAGAGAGTGTGAGCGCAGGTGCGCAGTGGTCCCGTGGTTAGCGTGAGCAGCTGCGGACGAAGAGGACATTGGTTCAACCCTTCCCTCGAGTGAAAATTTTACCTTTTTTATTTTCGCAAAGCAATGATCTGTCCGTTGGTTCATTGACGTCTGTGTTCACCGTAATACGTTTAGTGTCTGTGTTTTGCAACCGCACCGCAAAACCGTGCGATTAGTAGAGAGGCATTGGAGAGGCACGTCCTTTCGTCTACTAATCGCACGGTTTTGCGGTGCGGTCGCAAAACACAGACACCAAACTTATTACAGTGAACACAGACGTCAATGAACGAACGGACAGATCATAACTTTGCGAAAATAAAGAAAGTAAAATTTTCACTCGGGGGAAGACTTGAACCAATGACCTCTTGGTCCACAGCTGCTTACGCTAACCACGGGACCACGGCGCACCTGCGCTCACAGTGTCATTGGTGTTGCCTATATTGCAGATGGACTACTCAGTTTATATATTTCGCTTATTTTTCTCATAGTTCCACATAACTTCTTCCTGTTTTCTCGATTGATCTGTGTTCAGTTTTTCAAGGCCTATCCACTGTGCCAACTTATAACTAAATCTGAGGGGGGTGCGATGGGGAGGTTCCCTTGTGAGTTGAAACGCTAGTATCTAATACGTCATCAATATCATCCCCGTCAGTATTCGAAAAGTGATTCCTTCGAAAGTTCCAAACTGTGATCTGACAAACGGTAAAGCCGATTGATTTCCTCGTCATGGTTTGAAAGCCAGTCTTCAAATTTCAAAGCTATTGACGTGCCTTCTTTCTCTAAACTCATTTCAGCGTCGTGAAAGTTTAAAATTGCATTATACTCATTCAAAAAGTCTACACCAAATATAATCCCTGTCTACAAAAATGGAACAATAGCAAGCAAGATGACCTGGGTTCGAGCCCGGACGCAGCACAAATTTTAATTAATTTCTTCTGCTCCGATCAATTCCAAGTTAGTTTGTTGGCGTACGTCTACACTTTTTTCAAAAATTACACCTTGTCATTTGGAAATGCTGATCACATCTCTCTTGTCTGCAGGACATATTGAATGGAATGCGAGTTTCGTTATGAGAAAAAAATGACCAGTTCAGAAAAATAATAGTCTGATCACAAACATTTTCTCGCACTGAAATTACGAGATACATGCTACTTCAACAATATGCAAACTGAATTATCAGGTAAATTCAGCTACTGTTGGGAACTGTCTTGTGAATCCAAGAGAATAAGTTGCTATTGACAGTTTCGGTCCTGTTACGACATGCAAACGAGGGTCATTCTTTCGATGTTTTAGCTGTTGAGCTTTCTTTTTCTACAAAACTCGTAAAGAATTTTCTGAAAGAAGCAGGTCATGTTGACAAAGTAATTTCTGATAATGGCGCACAACTTCGTTCTGTTATATGGCTAAAAACCTTGAGACGTGCAAGAATTAGACCAGTATTTATACCACGCTTTATACCGCCTTGTAACCCCTCACAACGCATCATGAAAGAATTAGGGAAACTTTGCAGATTGTATTGCTATCGTCAACACAGAAATTGGCTTATGCATTTGTGTGGCCATAATACCCATAGTTGCTTTATAATTGGCTCTGAGCACTATGGGACTTAACATCTATGGTCATCAGTCCCGTAGAACTTAGAACTACTTAAACCTAACGACAGCACACAACACCCAGCCATCACGAGGCAGAGAAAATCCCTGACCCCGCCGGGAATCGAACCCGGGAACCCGCTTTATAATTCATGAGAGTGTTTTTGATCCGTCGTTGCAACAACAAAATGCCTGATTTTTTCACCAGATGCATTTCGCTTTATTGAGGTAAAACATCATCAGTGGCGGTGATTTTTCGGCTGCAAGCGAGAAATTAGCAGCTACAAAATGCGTGATTTTTTCACCAGACGCGTTTAACTTTATTGAGGTAAACCATCATCAGTGGTGGTGATTTTTCAGATGGAAGCGAGAAATCAGCGAAAAAATCACCATCACTGATGATGCTTTACCCCATAAAGCGAAACGCGTCTGATGAAAAAATCAAGCATTTTGTAATTGCAAACGACGGATCAAAAATACCCTCATGAACAGAAATTGAGATTCACACCAATCTGATTTTGAAAATACCATTCCACAAATTTGCCTCCTTTCCTTATATTAAAGAATAAACCACCACCAGATCGTGTACAGGTAAAACAGTCATTAGCCTTCCTGACACAACTACATTTAAGGCATCGTGAAATAATTAATATAGCACTCGAAAACATTAAGAAAGCCGCAGACAAAAGAAATGCGCTACAGAATCCACGAGTGAATGTCTCGAGTTTACACGTAGGCCAGAAAGTGTTGCTCAAGTCCACCGTTTATCTCATAAAGATAAGTCTTTAAGTAGCAATTTTTTCTTGGTGTATGAAAGTCCTTTTCGCATAGGGCGAGCACTTGCAAATACTGTGTAACTTGAAACCTTACGCACACACGAATCACGAGGTCTTAATCATGTATCGAACATAAAAATGTACAAAGAATAGTACCCTCGGGGGTTTACTGTGCTTTGGCAAACATATGCAGTAACGAGCATAGCTTTCAGCACTGTTTCATAATCTTCAACTAACATTTTTGTCTGTTAATGTATCTCTTACTGTCAGTTCACTTAATACGGAATTTTAAAGAATAGTGATAATCTATGATTTGCGATATGACAAGAAAAGCACTTTGAATTTGCTGAGCATAGTCTCGTAAGCTATCTGTGAACAATTTGAATTAATCTGGTATTATTCTGAGTTTACTGGTGAAGTATCTGACTGCAATGTAATATGATTATCTTATTTGATGATTTCCTTTCTTCAGGAAAGTAGTTTGCACATATAATGAAGTTTCTTGTGTCTTGTGGTAACTTGTGACGTACATTTTGCTTTGCTTTACCTTAACCTAACAGAATACTGTGTAACTTCTGAGGAAAGTGCATGAGATGACTTAAATAAGAAGTAACTACTATGTATATATCAACTCTGGGATCTGTGATTAACTGTAACATTTTTTAAAGTATGTCACTATTAATGTCTTTGGACAAATCTATATGTAATTCAGTGATGTTATATGTCACACATTTAGCATGTTCTGGATCAAAAGATGTACATTGTGGTATTCTCTGTACTGTACCACCAAAAAATGAATTTATCTGTCTAAATTTCATATTTACATCTGCACTTCCAGGAAGTTGCCATACTTAAGTTATTACCTGTTGTTAAACATACTTTGGGTCATTTACTAGGCACTGAGCTTATGTGCCTATTGGATGATGCTGACTTTTATACGCAAGTGCATATAACGTATTATTATTTATTTATACACCATGATTCATTTCTGTTACTGTGTCATATATGATACTTTTGATTTTCTATGTCAACTACGAGAACCTGTTTTTTTTTCAAAGGGATACAATGTCAACAGTTTTATGATCTTCATAAATTCTTTGGTACTCAACAAGGTATACTTGTACTATTCCTACTGATTCTGTAGAGTATCTATACCAGAATACGAAAAGGGGTGACACACTAAAACATTTTGGTGTGGTTATCAGCGGACATAATGCATGAAATGAGTCCCCGAGTCTGCTTACACCCAAAGTTCTAGTTTCCAAATCCATGTCATTTCTGATTATTTTTCTCAAGAAGTTATTGTCTGAGTCATATTTGATTTAATTAAAATGTATGCTAAGCAACAGCCTTGCACAACAGCTGTTTGCTAACTGTACAATTTCAAGCATTAACAGAGACTAGATCGAAGAACGTTGCGCAGATAAAGGTAAGAAATTTTATTAATTCAGGGATAGCATTCATGAAGCATTTTGTTTTATTGCAAGGGCCAATTTCAAATCATTAGTGTCGCATCAAATTCAGTTTCGCTTTCACGTAAATGCATGCAGTTTTGTTTAGGTTTATAGTTATTGACAGTTTACATTCTCACAGCTAAATTAAGTTTACATTCTCGCTGTCAGTTCAGTTAGGGCAAAGCACATACGACATCAAACACACGTCCACGTGCCATTGCCATACCAACTGTTGTGTTCACTCTACTGTCAGTTGCGTAACGTCACTTACATTTTTATTATGAGTGTTCCGGTAGCTCTAAACGCAATGCTTCAAATTAACCCCATTCCTGTACCACAGGGAACGTAATAAGATATTCAGAAACAAGTAAAAGTACTGCTCCGTGATTACGCAATAAGAGGGCGCGAAACAGGAGGATAAAATGGCAAAGTACGCTTTGCTGCCCCCCATGAACCATGAAACTTGCCGTTGGTGGGGAGGCTTGCGTGCCTCAGCGATACAGATGGCTGTACTGTAGGTGCAACCACAACGGAGGGGTATCTGTTGAGAGGCCAGACATACGTGTGGTTCCTGAAGAGGGGCAGCAGCCTTTTCAGTAGTTGCAGGGGCAATAGTCTGGATGATCGGCTGATCTGGCTCTGTAACACTAACCAAAACGGCCTTGCTGTGCTGGTGCTGCGAACGGCTGAAAGCAAGGGGAAAATACAGCCGTAATTTTTCCCGAGGGCATGCAGCTTTACTGTATGGTTAAATGATGATGGCTTCCTCTTGGGTAAAATATTCCGGAGGTAAAATAGTCCCCCATTCGGCCTCCGGGCGGGGACTACTCAGGAGGACGTCGTTATCAGGAGAAAGGAAACTGGCGTTCTACGGGTCGCAGTGTGGAATGTCAGATCCCTTAATCGGGCAGGTAGGTTAGAAAATTTAAAAAGGGAAATGGATAGGTTAAAGTTATATATAGTGGGAATTAGTGAAGTTCGGTGGCAGGAAGAACAAGACTTTTGGTCACGTGAATACAGGGTTATAAATACAAAATCAAATAGGGGTAATGCAGGAGTAGGTTTACTAATGAATAAAAAAATCAGAGCGCGGGTAAGCTACTACAAACAGCATAGTGAACGCATTATTGTGGCCAAGATGGACACGAAGCCCACGCCTACTACAGTAGTACAAGTTTATATGCCAACTAGCTCTGCAGATGATGAAGAAATTGATGAAATGTATGATGAGATAAAAGAATTATTCAGATAGTGAAGCGAGACGAAAATTTAAAAGTCATGGGTGACTGGAATTCGAGAGTACGAAAAGAGAGAGAAGGAAACATAGTAGGTGATTAAGGATTGGGGGAGAGAAATGAAAGAGGAAGCCGTCTGGTAGAATTTTGCTCAGAGCATAAGTTAATCATAGCTAACACTTGGTTTAAGAATCATAAAAGAAGGTTGTATACATGGAAGAATCCTGGAGATACTAGAAGCTATCAGATAGATTATATAATGGTACGACAGAGATTTAGGAACCAGGTTTTAAATTGTAAGACATTTCCAGGGGCAGATGAGGACTCTGACCGCAATCTATTGGTTATGGCCTGTAGATTAAAACTGAAGAAACTGCAAAAAGGTGGGAATTTAAGGAGATGAGACCTGGATAAACTGACTAAACCAGAGGTTGTACAGAGTTTCAGGAAGAGCATAAGGGAATAATTGACAGGAATGGGGGAAAGAGGTACAGTAGAAGAAGAATGGGTAGCTCTGAGGGATGAAGTAGTGAAGGCAGCAGAGGATCAAGTAGGTAAAAAGACGAGGGCTAGTAGAAATCATTGGATAACAGAAGAAATACTGATTTTAACTGATGAAAGGAGAAAATATAAAAATGCAGTAAATGAAGCAAGCAAAAAGGAATACAAACGTCTCAAAAATGAGATCGACAGGAAGTGCAAAATGGCTAAGCAGGGATGGCTAGAGGACAAATGTAACGATGTAGAGGCTTTTCTCACTAGGAGTTAGATAGATACTGCCTACAGGAAAATTAAAGAGACCTTTGGAGACTTATATGAATATCAAGATCTCAGATGGAAACCCAGTTCTAAGCAAAGAAGGGAAAGCAGAAAGGTGGAAGGAGTATATAGAGGGTCTATACAAGGGCGATGTACTTGAGGACAATATTATGGAAATGGAAGAGGATGTAGATGAAGATGAAATGGGAGATACGATACTGCGTGAAGAGTTTGACAGAGCACTAAAACACCTGAGTCGAAACAAGGCCCCGAGAGTAGACAACATTCCATTAGAACGACTGACGGCCTTGGGAGAGCCAGTCCTGACAAAACTCTACCAACTAGGAGCAAGATGTATGAGACAGGCGAAATACACTCAGAGTTTAAGAAGAATATAATAATTCCAATCCCAAAGAAAGCAGGAGATGTCAGATGTGAAATTAACCGAACTATCAGTTTAATAAGTCGCAGCTGCAAAATACTAACGCTAATTCTTTACAGACGAATGGAAAAGCTGGTAGAAGCCGACCTCGGGGAAGATCAGTTTGGATTCCGTAGAAATATTGGAACACGTGAGGCAATATTGACCTTACGACTTATCTCAGAAGAAAAATTAAGGAAAGGGAAACCTACGTTTCTAGCATTTGTAGACTTAGAGAAAGCTTTTGACAATGTTGACTGGAATACTCTCTTTCAAATTCTAAAGGTGGCAGGGGCAAAATAAAGGGAGCGAAAGGCTATTTACATTTTGTACAGAAACCAGATGGCAGTTATAAGAGTCGAGGGGCATGAAAGGGAAGGAGTGGTTGGGAAGGGAGTGAGACGGGGTTGTAGCTTCTCAACGGTGTTATTCAATCTGTATATTGAGCAAACAGTAAAGGAAACAAAAGAAAAATTCGGAGTAGGTATTTAAATCCATGGAGAAGAAATAAAAACTTTGAGGTTCGCCGATGACATAATTCTGTCAGAGACAGCAAAGGACTTGGAAGAGCAGTTGAACGGAATGGACAGTGTCTTGAAAGGAGGATATAAGATGAACATCAACAAAAGCAAAACGAGGATAATGGAATGCAGTCGAATTAAGTCGGGCGATGCTGAGGGAATTAGATTAGGAAATGAGACACTTAAAGTAGTAAAGGGGTTTTGCTATCTGGGGAGCAAAATAACTGATGATGGTAGAAGTAGAGAGGATATAAAATGTAGACTGGCAATGGGAAGGAAAGCGTTTCTGAAGAAGAGAAATTTGTTAACATCGACTATAGATTTGTCAGGAAGTCTTTTCTGAAAGTATTTGTATGGAGTGTAGCCATGTATGGAGGTGAAACATGGACGATAAATAGTTTCGACAAGAAGAGCATAGAAGGTTTTGAAATGTGGTGCTACAGAAGAGTGCTGAAGATTAGATGGGTAGATCACATAACTAATGAGAAAGAATAGAATTGGGGAGGGGTTTGTGGCAAAACTTGACAAGAGGAAGGGATCGGTTGGTAGGACATGTTTGAGGCATTAAGGGACCACCAATTTAGTACTGGAAGGCAGCCTGGAGGGTAAAAATCGTAGAGGGAGACCAAGAGATGAATACACTGAAAGATTCAGAAGGATGTAGGATGCCGTAAGTACTGGGAGATGAACCTTGCACAGGAATGGGTAGCACGGAGAGCTGCATCAAACCAGTCTCAGGACTGAAGACCACAACAACAACACAACGCTTTGCTGTTTCGGATCAAGTTCAAATTTCGTCGGATGTTTTTAAACGGTCTCCGGTGGCTTCAGTGTGCTGACGATTGAAGATGTCCGACTGTGTGAGCAGTGTCAGGGATTGACGAGAACCGTTTCCTGTCGATCGTCGCAGAGCGAACTTGCGTCTCCGACCTCGAGGATTGTGGGAATGAACGTCCCAGGGAAAGGGGTGGTTTTGTTGACGCCCCTTATACCACCCCATAAGGCCTTTTCGTGTTGATTCTGAGTCTTACATGATTTCCTCAGAAACTAAACAAGAAACCCGTGTGATTTCAACGGTGGGCGTCGCCGTTCTTTGACAGAGGCGTCAAACGAAGGGGTGAAATAGGTTTAAGGACGGCTGTAACGACTTTCCCATCATGCGTCATGTACACAAAGACGTTGGGCAGAATCACGGAGAAATTTGGTGCCAATATGACGTCATTAACTCACCTCAAACCTCACATGAACTTCTGAGCCGTGGCCTTTTTTCTTTCGCATGTGTTGTCTGAAGCGTCGTAGACTGCGACAGTGATTCGCAGGGTGCCACGCTTTTGCTCCGTTACTGAGGAAGATTGTACGCACGTTTCAACCAAATTTCACACTTAGGCGTCGTAATGGGAGGCAACTACAGCGTTTCGGGAAAGTGATCGTTTTAATTCTACTACGCAGTGCATTTTCTGCTCCTCCTCATTACTTTCATCTTTCTTCGGTTTACTCTTTATTCATGTACCGTGTTCAGTAGACTGTACAGGATATGCAGGTGAGTATTACGGAGGTATGGATTGCCACAGAGCCGACATTCCACGGGACACCGCGAGCCCGTGTTAGCATGTAGCTGCCTTTCTCTACACTCGGGTTCAGAAAAGTACTGTTAATTCGTTACGTTCAAGAAACGGAGGAAAATTGTCTGCCACGCTACATTTGGCTAAATGCACCTAATAAACACTCAAAATGCTGGTGGCAGTTGAGCAATTTGTGTGTTGCGGAGCACTTCACAAACCATTACGGACGATTAACAGTGCCAGATTATATGGACATCGTCCGGAGGACAGAGCTTTCGCACGAGCTAGTTTGTGGCCGAGACAGTCGCTGTTTAGCAGCCTCCCACCAGTTTTGCGCAGAAGTTATTTCCAGTCAGGCCGTAAACGCGGCGAGCAATGTCGGCGACGCGGCGGACGTTCTCTTGTTTACGAGATAACTATTCACTTTATTCTTCCGTACTTAACTGTGAGGCAAAAGGGGAAGGCCGTTTCAATAGGAGCAGCTACTGCACTGCTAGGGAACTGAAGCCCGCGCTCAAGGAAATTCAAGCAGGCCGCGGTGGAAACGTGGACGCTCCCTTGTAAGTGGTCCGACAGCAGAGGTTGACACCAGGTGCTGGATGTGTTTTATTCTGCAAAGCCTGAAAGTGGTCCCAGCGAACATTAACGGAGGTGCGCCTTTCCTCGCTGTAAGTGACTCGGAGAACGAGTCGTGGTATCTCAAGGGCACCAAGCGAGTTTTGACAATCAAAACCTAACGCGTTGAAACTGGTATTCCACACGTGTGGAAGCAAAATCCTTGATTAAAAACTCTAATTTTTGCACTGATGTACTATTGTACATCCCATTTTTAATGCCAGCGTTTTTCTGATGACAACCAGGGCGATGGGTAATGAAAATGGAACCAACCAGGAACATATTAACACCAACGTTGTCCATACTCCTGTACCCACCATTATGCCACCAATATTAATACACTACTGGCAATTAAAATTGCTACACCACGAAGATGACGTGCTACAGACGCGAAATTTAACCGACAAGAAGAAGCTGTGATATGCAAATGATTAGCTTTTCAGAGCATTCACACAAGGTTGGCACCAGTGGCGACACCTACAACGTGCTGACATGAGGAAAGTTTCCAACCGATTTCTCATACACAAACAGCAGTTGACCGGCGTTGCCTGGTGAAACGTTGTTGTGATGCCTCGTGTAAGGAGGAGAAGTGCGTACCATCACGTTTCCGACTTTGATAAAGGTCCGATTGTAGCCTATCGTAGCATCGCGTTGGTCGAGGTCCAATGACTGTTAGCAGAAATTGGAATTGGTGGGTTCAGGAGGGTAATACGGAATCCCAACGGCCTCGTATCACCAGCAGTCGAGATGACAGGCATCTTATCCACATGGCTGTAACTGATCGTGCATCCACGTCTAGATCCCTGAGTCAACAGATGGGGACGTTTGCAAGACAACAGCCATCTGCACGAACAGATGCAGCAGCATGGACCTTCAGGTCGGAGACCGTGGCCGCGGTTACCCTTGACGCTGCATCACATACAGGAGTGCCTGCGATGGTGTACTCAACGACGAACCTGGGTGCTCGAATGGCAAAACGTCATTTTGCGGATGAATCCAGGTTCTGTTTACAGCATCGTGATGGTCGCATCCTTGTTTGGCGACATCGCGGTGAACGCACATTGGAGCCTGTATTCGTCATCGCCATACTGGCGTATCACCCGGCGTGATGCTATGGGGTGCCATTGGTTACACGTCTCGGTCACCTCTTGTTCGCATTGACGGCACTTTGAACAGTGGACGTTACATTTCAGATGTGTTACGACCTGTGGCTGTACCCTTCATTCGATCCCTCCGTAACCCTACATTTCAGCAGTATAATGCACGACCGAATGTTGCAGGTCCTGTGCGGACCTTTCTGGGTACAGAAAATGTTCGATTGCTGCGCTGGCCAGCACATTCTCCAGATCTCTCACCAACTGAAAACGTGTGGTCAATGGTGGCCGAGCAACTGGCTAGTCACAATACGCCAGTCATGACGAACTGTAGTATCGTGTTGAAGCTGCATGGGCAGCTGTAACTGTACACGCCATCCGAGCTCTGGTTGACATAATGCCCAGGCGTACCAAGGCCGTTATTACGGCCAGAGGTGATTGTTCTGGGTACTGATTTCTCTGGATCTATGCACCCAAATTGCGTGAAAATGTAATCACATGTCAGTTCTAGTATAATGTATTTGTCCAATGAATACCCGTTTATCATCTGCATTTCTTCTTCGTGTAGCAATTTTAATGGCCAGTAGTGTATGTAACTTCTGCAAGCCTCTTCTGAAGATGAGCCTTAAAATGCTCGGAAACTAGTGAACAGAATAAGCAAATGTCGTACAGATGAGTGGTCGTAGTTGTTTGTATGCATACCCATAAACACGGTGACTCAGCTGCCCCTACCGATTCGTATTATGCAACCTCCTCTACATCTGTATCAGGATTGGTAGTCAGACAGGCGACAGCCATGTAGTATATATAAGTTCCCTCTCAGAGCTTTGGGCGACTGTTAGGAAACGGAATCATACTGTACAAAATAAAAGTGAGGATCAGCCATGAGTTACAGGGTATTTTTGGACCAAGATATACGTAACCAAGAGATGAATACACTAAGCAGATTCAGAAGGATGTAAGCTGCAATAGGTACTTGGAGATTAAGAAGCTTGCTCAGAAGAGAGTAGCACGGAGAGCAGCATCAAACCAGTCTCTGGACTGAAGACAACAACAACAACATACGTTACTTTGGCCACACTTATCCAAGTCTCTACTGTCTTTCATTGTGTAATTAGTGATGTAGTCATACGGCTTTCGACGTCTCTGTAACTTTATTCCATTCGTAGTACTTAATATTTCATAAATGGTTCAGATGTCATATACTGGAAAGATGTTACTTCCACACTTCCCATTCTGACATCTCCTGCTAATTCCGGTTAATTTCGTTGTTTCCGGTGGTGAAACACGTATTAGAAGGTAGCATTTGATCCAAAAATACCGTGTGACTCATGGCCATTCCTCACTTGCATGATTCCTTTTGCTAACAGTCGCCTAAATCTCTGAGAGGGAACTTATATCGATTACGCGTCAGTCTGGAGAATGTTCCTGATACACACACATAGTGCGGGTTGCATAAATCGACATCGGTAGGGGCAGCTAAATTAGCCTGTATGTAAAATGATTTGACAGATCTTGAAAACAAGTCCAATGTTTACAATTGGAGGATCCAGAAAATAAGTGCGTCCATTCAGTTTAGTCACGGGATCTTTGAGATTATCTCGCTGCCTCTGCTTCTCGGCATTTTATACCTGCCTTGAAGTAAAAGTTCTTTAGCACTAACAGACTGGCACACAGAGCCCTTTGTGTCCGTTTTGAGGAAGCATCTGAGCGTATATCCAAAGTACCTTGTAATCACTTTAGATAGAACACTTTCCTTTAAGGACCATTTGGTATGAACATGTGCTGAACTCAAAAGCAGAAATAACATTCTTCGTCAGCTCTGTGGTACTATTCGGGGATCAGTAAATTCTCTTCGACTATCGGCACTCGGATTGTCGAACCCAGCAGAAGAGCACTCTGTGTCTGTTAGGCTTAATAGAAAAAGGTACAGTCTAAAAAGGCTTTCTCATAGCAATGCTTCTGTGCTGAGTCTTCCTCTGGCGTTTCATTTCTTCATTCAGAGATAAGTCTTGCGCATCGTTGTTTGATCAGAAAGACCTACCGCCATAACAGGTTACCTACCTTGAGTTATATTCCACCTCCTGATGTCAAATGGAAGAAGAATGCACTACTAGGTGAACAGCACTGACCTTTACAAATTGAATGATGTGTTGTAGATGGAGCGAAAAAAAAAATAAGATGAAGACATCCTACTCACATCACAGTCGTGATTGTTGCTGACGATTAATTTAGTGCCATCAACGAATGAAAATATTTCTGGCAACAAAACTTTCTTCCAAAATGCCTGAAACTGCCCTACATCCAGCCTCAGGCTATTTGTACTGATCTGAATCGCATCCTAACGGGCCATGTAAGAAGTGCAGACAGTCTCCAGAAGTGGGAGACTTTTTCGTCACCATCCTGTGACTGTGGTGCTGAATGGCAGACAGTTGATCATGTTGTAACGACATGTCCATCACATGTCTGCAAAGCTCCTTCCGAAGATATCCTGACAATGACGAGTGGAATGATAATCTATATAAAAGACATCGACATTCGCCTATAACTACTGTGATGTTTATTATATTATGCTGAAGAGCTATTTTGCGTTAGTATGTAATAGCATAGTAATCTTTGTAGATGTGTAGCTGTTGCTGTGATTCAAAAACTCTTAAAGAATGCTACATGATAAACAAATATCGAAATACGAGTAAACTGATGTTACTGAGCCAGTAAAAAGTCTCGTCGAGACGCCCGTCTCAGGCCTCGTAGCGTCGCGCGAAACCACATTCGCGTCTGCCTCGTCTAGAAAACAGGTATGTCTCAACCCGGAATCCTTTCCGCCCAAGTTCTTTCAAGACTACTATATAGAACTATGACAAAAGCCCGCACAGCAGGGTACTGACGTACTATAACATGCTTTGATAGTATGAAATGGTACATTTGTAATGGCTAGGCACGAGCCGCAATCTAGATTTGCCGAATAAAATCTGCAAGAAATGGACGACTGATCGCTGTGCTTCACAATATGAAAGCCATAGAACAGTCGTTTAGTGTACCCAAGTTCCTAATGGAAGGTAACCTGATGACGGTGGTTGTGGTTGCGATAGTTTTAAGGGCAGCTTCGGGACGGCAACGATGACAGTATCTTCTTCCAGTGAATACAGTACAATCTCGAAAGGCTTTCTCATAACAATGCTTCAGTGCTGAGTGTACCTCTGGCGTTTCATTTCTTCATTCAGAGATAAAATGTTCGTTGTTATGTAGCTCTAAGCTGCAATTCATAAAAACGCTCCTTTTGCATATCCACAATTTACCACATTTAGCGTGGTAGGCAAAGCTGTGCCCTCTGTTTGACAGATCTCTTATCGTGCACGTATTTTCTCTGCTGTCAAGTGGCCTACCATAAGAATGAATTTTTTTCAGACTAGTAGGTAAGCAGAAGACAAGTTTCCTCCTCAGAAGGGGACAGCCAAGGTCTGCATTTTTCCCCTGTAATGGATGTACGCAGCGCTCCGCCATTAAGAAACACGTAGCACACGAGTGGAGAAAGCCTAATGGCTTAACTGCAGCCATTACACTCTATTAAATTCGTGATCGTGAACGCTGAGGTTACGTTTCAGGCATATTCCATTACTTCGGGTGTATAAGTATGGCTGCAACTCATACAGCTAATATGGTTGCCAAATCGAAATACCCCGTTATCAACACTCATATTCCGGAAAAGTGGTTACACCGTAATGAAGTAATCAATGTTGGTCCGCAAAGCAATATCCACGCTTGAGGGCTTAAATTTTACGTTTTACGTGCACGTAGCGAAATATTCTGGGGACTTGTTGTACGCTTATTTTGTTGCAGAGTGAAAACTGGAACATGTCACTCTATTAGAGTCATAATTACCCGATACTCTCAGTGAAATAGTCTACTATCCTTTTAGAATACATTATTACCTAGACCGCAAATTTTGTTACATAGATAACGAGTTTCAGCTAGTTCTGTAAAGGTTTACACCGACATACAGATCACTAAATCTTATCCAAACCAAAAGAGTTGTAATGGAATTTTGCAGACTATAGAACCTATACAGTTATGTCAATGCTGTTAAGTAACTAATCGCATGTTTGTGTACAACAAGTAAAGGTATATGATAATTTATGGGACTAATCCGAAGTCATGATTAACATTTCACCATTGTGCTATATGTAAATTATCTACCGACAGCCACATAACCTCTAACATACCAGACGTCGTATAGAGAGCTGCGCATTCTCACACAATGCAAGAAGCTGCTCAGAGTCCCATGTGTTTGACGATCTTACACCTTCTTAGGTAATAGAGTTGCTTCCACAGAATTTTCAACATCTTCATATCAGCTGGAGTGGCGCTCTGGACTCGCTTCCAACTATAGGGAGATTCAAATCTCGGTCCACTCTTCTGGACCACTATTTTCCGTCGATTCCCTAAATCGCTACGGTAAAAGCTGAAATGCTCCTTCACTGCCTAAAATTCCCCTCCCTCCCTCCCCCCCCCCCCCCCCCCGGACACTCCAAACCCTGCCCTCCCCCTTCAACCCCTTTACCCTTCCCTATCCCCTCTTCGATAGTTCCAATAGTGACACTTAATCTGCAGTACTGAACATATATCACTCTTAAGTAACTGGTAACTTATATCACAGCCGTTTCTTTTTATATGCTAAAATTCCAAAGCCTAGAAAATTGGAAATTTGTGGTAAGATCTTATGGGACCAAACTGCTGAGGTCATCAGTCCCTAAGCTTACACACTACTTAATCTTGAATTAACTTACACTAAGGACAATACACAGAAGCATGCCCGAGGGAGGACTCGAACCTCCTACGGGGGGAGCCGCGCAAACCGTGACAGGACGCCCGAGACCGCGCGGCTGCCCAGTGTGGCAAGCCTAGAAAGAAAGGATCGAATGAGCTCCTAGGATCTCTTGCACAATGTACGAGCGCTCATCGATTAAGATTATAGAGAGAGTGCGAGTGAAAGTGAGTACACAATCGTCCCCTCGTGCGTGGCAGAACATGTCCCTCTCACGCCAGTATAAGGTAGTGAAGAGTTACCAAACGAAGTGAATGTGTGAAAATAAGTACTAGCATGCCTTGAAAATGCTAAAAATGGGCAGTATCAATATGTGACCACAGAAATTACCTGAGAGACTTCAGTTTGTCATACCTTTACGTTTCAACAGTGTGGTGTCACCGCCAGACACCACACTTGCTAGGTGGTAGGCTTTAAATCGGCCGCGGTCCTTTAGTATAAGTCGGACCCGCGTGTCGCCACTGTCAGTGATTGCAGACCGAGCGCCACCACACGGCAGGTCTAGAGAGACTTTCTAGCACTCGCCCCAGTTGTACAGCCGACGTTCATAGCAATTGTTCACTGACAAATTACGCTCTCATTTGCCGAGACGATAGTTAGCATAGCCTTCAGCTACGTCATTTGCTACGACCTAGCAAGGCGCCGTATTCAATTGATATTTATTATGTGAAGCATGTACCGTCAAGAGCGATGTACACCAATTATGGATTAAAGTTAAGTATTCCAGCAACAACGTACCTTATTGGTTATATTAATTACATTTAACTGTTCCAGACCTCACGCCAGTCTGCGTGTAATTAAACGCTTGCATTTCGGCCTCCTCTAGCAACACGGTGTTGGCTCTTCTGCCAACACAGTAAACAGTATACTAATGATTGCATGTGGCTCAGCGGCATTGTGAAAGTCTTTCAATTGGACACTGATAAAAAATGGAGAATAACTAGAAAGTTTGACAGAAAGAGAGGGATCAAAGCTTATTTTTGATCCTGAACTAAGACCATCATTTAACAGTGGCAGGTGGCAGAGAGTTTATAATCATGACAATATCTGCATCACTGAGAACATTGTAATTGTTTTACAAGAACAAGAGCGACGTCTTGTACAGTTTCAGGAGTAGTTCGAGTAGAAAGAGTCCTGTTAAAACGCCGATTTAACATCAAGAAAGCGGAATGGAAGGCTTTGAGAGACTAACAGTATCTCAAAGTCGAAAACATAGAAGCAGGTCCAAAAAACTATAAAAAAAATTGTCGAAATTGTAAGGTAAGCGCCAAGGGGGCAAATTCCTCGTGGATGCAGTAACCAACTTACATCTGGCCTTGTCTATAGCTTACAAGACTTCTTGAACAAGTATCGCAGCAAGTACAACGCAAATCATTTCTCAGCGGACACAACTGAAACGTAGCTGAACGTAGAAGGGAGAGATGGGCTAAATTACTACCCTGTCTGGTAACGAAGCAGAACTGTCAAAGAGCGTGGAAGCTGATAAAAAATCTTGGCAGTGATCCTACGAGCGCGCCACTGAGTACAGACGTTACGCCGAATCAGACCGCTCACCAACTGCTACTGAATGGGAAGACAAGACAGAAGGCGACTAGGCTGAATTTCAAGGACGAGAGAGCAAATCTGTAGAAACCCCATTGCCACCTGGAGAACTGGGAAGAGCAGTGCGATAACTGAAAGAAAATGAAGCAACAAGCCCTGATTACATATGAACTGAACAAATAAAGTAGTTTCGCCCAAAGACTAATGAATGGCTAGTGAGGATGGTGAACAGATGTTTAGAAACACTTCACATTCCTCAGCTGTGGTGAAAAGCACAAGTAGGTCTGGCAAAGAGCCGACTGAGCTAAAAAGTTTCCGTCCTATTTCCTCAACCTGTCACATGCATGAACTTTTTGAAAAAAAAGGTTTCTGTCATGAACAGATATCAAAATCGATACAAAACTGCTGAACAAGCTGGATTCTGACCAGAGAAAGCATGTTGTAGCCAAATACCAAATTTTATTCAACACATAGAAACTGCTTTTGAAAGGGAATTGATAACTACTGCTGTTTTTGTTGACATTTCTGCTGCTTGTGATACAGAAAACCACCAACGACTCCTCGCGAAAGTCTACGACATAACAAAGGACATTCGACTGACTTACATTATAAGAGTCATGTTGCAGAACCAAAGATTCTATGTAACCCTCCAAGGGAAGAGAAGTAGATGGTGAATCCAAAAGAATGGATTACCACACGGGAGTGTTCTTTCCCCTATGTTGTACACTATGTACACAAATGGCCATCCACATCAGGCGGAAATAACGATTCATGTAGGCAACACTGGCATTACTTCTCAAGGAAGAATATTTGAAGCCGCACTGAACCGCGCTGCTGCTTCGGTAGCAGGTTCGAATCCTGCCTCGGGCATGGATAAGTGTGATATCCTTAGGTGAGTTAGGTTTACGTAGCTCTAACTTTAGGGGACTGATGACCTCAGATGTTAAGTCCCATAGTGCTTAGAGCGATGTGAACCATTTGAATATTTGAAGACGTTGAAAGAAAACAGAGAGAGCTTTTATGTACTTTCGGGAACTACTATGAATAAAACCACCTCCTACCTAATTCATAAAAAAATGTAAGTATGCGCATTTCACCCGGGTAATAGAGAAGGCTCAAGACAGTTGAAATTAGAAAGGAGATGTGCCAGACTACAAAACTGCACCAAACCAAAATGTTTTGGAGGCGTCTTAGACCATACAGTGTCATTTGAGAAACACTACCCGGATCTAAAAGGAAAAGCTGTGCAAGAAAGAATATTGTATTTAAACTGACTCTTTCAACATAGGGAGAACAACTTGAAGTTCTTCGACCAGCTGGAGAATATGCGGCACCAGGATGGGAGGCGTCTAACCACTCCAAACGAGTAGACGTCGCTTTAAATGAGGCTTTCAGGACTGATCTAAATCTTTCCACAAAATTTACCCACTTGCGACTACTGTACTGTATTGTACTGTATGGAACTGGGGACCTACAAACGACAGAGAGGCTTCGACATCGCCGTAGCCCTCACTGGTACACAAATCCACAACAGGCTACGGCAGTTCACTCATCCCACCGCCACCCCACACCGATGATGATGATGATGATGATGTTTGGTTTGTGGGGCACTCAACTGCGCGATTATGAGCACCGGTACAAATTCCCAACCTTTGCTCAGTTCAATCTCGCCACTTTCATGACCCAGTTATCTCGAGGCAGGTGAAAATCCCTGACCCTTCCGGGAATCGAACCCGGGACCCCGTCCTCGGGAAGCGCGCCCCACACCGAACCGAGGGTTATTGTGCGGTTCGGCCCACAGTGCCGCCCCACCCCCCTCTCCCCCGGGAACGTTTCACACAGACGAGTGTAACCTCAATGTTTGCGTGGTAGAGTAATTACGGTGTACAAGTACGTGGAGACAGTGTTTGCACAGCAATCGCCGACATAGTGTAACGGAGGTGGAATAACGGTAGCCAGCCCGCATTCGCCGAGGCAGATGGAAAACCGCCTTAAAAACTATCCACAGACTGGCCGGCACACCGGACCTCGACACTAATCCGCCGGGCGGATTCGTGCCGGGGTCGGTACGCCTTCCCACCCGGAAAGCAGTGTGCTAGACCGCGCGGCTAGCCGGGCGGGCCACTTGCGACTGTAGTACCAGGAAATATCAGACGCAAAGCAGCCAGTGAAATAAAGAGGAGAAAGTTGCAAACAGATCCACAGCACTTAATGTATAGCCCCCAAACAGTTCCAACTCGTCTTAAGTCAAGGAAGAGCTTAATCCAACGGGCAGTACCGTTAGGAGGCCGATCTGCCTTTATGGTTGAACACTTTGCAAAATACAAACCTGCACCCCTAAGAGAAAATGACACAAGGGCAGCACCTAAAGTATTGTATATGGAGAGCACTGAATAGCTTAAGAACGGGAATAGGAAAATGCGAAGTAAGCATAGTGAAGATGACAAGTGTGAATGGGGAGAAACACAGACGATTGAATATTTGCTTCAAGGACAGTGGTTGTCTGTAGAGCAGGTGGTCTATTTTTGTGCGGTCTCAAGGCCATTAAAGTTGCAAAGTTGGAGGAAGATAGTTTAGACGTTCTTCGCCGGACACGGAAAGAGAAGTAATTGCTTCGGCGAGTTGTGTGTCCCGAACCTAACACAGTAATGCTACCGGGAAAGGGGACCTACAGTCAACGGTAAATGGAATGGCCCGTCACCATTATTGTTTAACCTCGCACTGGAAAAGATTGTAGGATAAACTTTTCATGGAAATGTTACTGGAATATATATCGGAAAAAATTCACGCACAGCTGTAGATTTAGTATTCTTCCCAAACAGAGAGAGGATCTGATACAACTGAGTGAAGCCACGGAGAGTGAAGTAAACAAGATTGGACTTTTCAGACTTTAAGCAAAGACTAAATATATCTCTCAATCAATTATAGACAACACCACGATATGGAACAATTGCACATCTGTAGCAGTTGGGAACTGGTCACTAAGAAATATCCAGGAATTGATTCGGGGCTCCTCATGTGCCACAGAGACAAAAGCGAGCATCCAGATCGGAACCCATAGGTACTACAATCTGAATCAACTTCTGAAAACAGTACCCTTTCGAGATGGACGTAACTCAAATTCAGTTGCAGAGATGTGTCCCATTATGTTACGAGGATGTGAAACATGAAGTACTCATACGTGGACGGAAGGTTTTAAGGAAAATATTTGGCCCAGTTCAGACTTTACCGTAGGAGATTAGCGACGGTTATTATTTCCCTGTGTTGGCGGTTAAAATTACTGGATGTCGTGCTTTATGGAGGGAGGTGCTTTTGTGTGCCAAGGAAGAGGTGAAGTGATGGCATTAGGTAGATCTCAGATAGATGGGTGTAAGAGCTGACTGGCGGCAATGAGCAACCGCCAGGAACCAGTGGAGAAATAAATAACCTGTTAGAAGTATGTGGTCCTACCTACGTCTGCAAATAGGTGATAACTCTGCAAATCACAATTAAGTGCCTGACAAATGGTTCATCGAACCACCTTTAAGCCATTTCTCTGCCGTTCTGTGCGGGGAAAAGCGAACAATCAGATATTTCCGTGCGAGGCCTGATTTCTCATGTTTTCTCGTGCCCACCTATGTAGATTGACGCCAAAAAATATTTTCATAGTCTGAAGAGGCAGTTTGAAACATCATGAGAAGATCCCTGTCGCAACGAAAAACGCTTTTCTCAGATGTCAAATCCTTATAGCTTTGAGAAAAAGGAACAACAAGCTACCTTCACCTTTCTTTGTTAAGTTGCGACGACGATTGTAGTGGGATGGGACTTTTGGCTGCTCACACAGCTGGCAGCTGGGATGTTGCGTTCTGGGTGGTCAAGACATGACCTGGCGTCATCTTAAACAAAGTCTAACAGTGATACCAACGTGTCATTAGCGCTTATGACAAAATTCAGAAACAAGGTCTCAAACATATTTCTTCAACATGAGGCCCCATATAACAGAAAAAGCAGTGTCTGTCTCCTATTGTGTTCAGAAAATACCGTTCAAGCACTGGACTCGCAATCGGGAGGATGACGGTTCAATACCGCGTCCGGCCATCCTGATTTAGGTTTCCTGTGGTTTCCCTAAATCGCTCCAGGCAAATGCCGGGATGGTCCCATGAAAGGGCGCGGCCGACATCCTTCCCTAATCCGATCAGACCGATGACCTCGCTGCCTGGTCTCCTCCCGCAAACAACCCAACCCGTTCAAGATTAGTCTTTAATTTAAATTTAAAGCAGGAGGCAGACTTTGCTTTATTCGTAGGGTACTGATAAAATGCAGGTAGACTACACAGTATACTTAGAAAACACTCTTGCGACCCATCCTACAATATTGCTCAATTCTGTGGGAACGGTAACAATCAGGACTAAAAGATAATATTGAGTGTATACAAAGAAAAGCAGCGCAAATGTTCATAGATTTCTTTAACCCACTAATGCTAGACCCTGTGCTGAGAGGCAGCGTTCTAGCCACTATGAAATACTACTCATCATCCAATTTTAGGAAACCTTTTCTCTAAAAAATTTGACTTTTGCAAGTCATACAGTCTGAGATCTTCGCTCGATAAAGTACTGAATTTCTTTTCGATATTCGTCATAGTTTCTGCACTGCATCAAATTAAGTGAAACATTGCATACTATTTTGAAGAGTTTGCAAAGAAAAAACTGCATTGCATAAACTTTGCGTATGGTTGATTTTGCCTCACACGTTGCGGTCCATTAAATGTGGATAACATACCAAAATTTTATTTAAAGGTGAGAGCAGAAAGGTATTTCATTTCGATCTCTAGTTATTTATTTTTATATCGAACAGGTGAGCGCACACGACACGCCCAGTTTGGTCCCTGTGAAGAGAGAATTATGTGGTCATAACAATTATCATATTTCATAAACTGTACAAGGTATCAAAACGAGGCTTCTTACAAACGACAGCATGCAAATAGGAACATATGTTGTATGATAAAGACTCGAAACTTTTTTGTTCCTTGAGATATGGAAGTAATTCTTCCGCAGCAGTGAGAGGTCGGCGGCTCAAAACACATTCAGACGTCGAAAGCAGTGTAGAAAAACCTAAGTGGCGCTTCTATGTGCACCCACAGCAACTGGAAAACGACAAAGCAGGACGTGTATACACTGATAAACCGAAACATTATGACCGCTGCTCGTCGCGATTTTGGATGCTGCCTGCTGGCGCTGCGGGGATGTGACGCAGTAACAAAAGTATGTAAGCGGAGCATTCAAGGACGTGGGATCGCCCTAGCGTAAATATGAAGAAATCCATTGACAAAAGCGACTTCGACAAAGGACAGATTACTATTACGCAGAGCTACTGGCGTGAGCATCTACGGAAAAAGATAGAAGGACAGTGAAACTACAACTAGGCGCTAAATGTCTGGACTCATCACGGAATGTGGGATTCGGAGGGTTGTCTGCTCTCTAAAGTAGGATAGATGGTGATCTGTGGCAGCTCCGCCGTAAGAGGACAGTGCTGCCGTCTCGTATGTGTTTTGTTAGGTCCACTTCAGCCGAAGCTGGTGGCCAAGACATCGACATGAGTTCAGAAACCATTGTAATTCACGACTTACGAGAAGAAAAGTTATCCTGTCGGAAGATGCCATTGCATTCAGACATCAAACATGAAGGGACAGAAGTGCTCGTCAGTAATGTTCACACACCACACAACTGTCATGATGTCTAGGATTGTTACCACGTACCTCAGGGAATCCCAGATAAAGTTTCCCTATGTCGTTAGACCGCCTCTCTGGCGTGCGTCCCTTGTGCGCTGCTTGCTTTCAGTAACCATTCATGTGGATGACGGCGCATCCGGAGACGACCCCCGACCTGGTGTAATACGAAACTAGGTTCATCCCACGATGAGACCCGCTTCCATTGATCCCAGGTGCAGTTTTGATCATCTCGTGCCCTTTGATAGGTCATCAAGGGAAAACATAAGAGTCGTTTGCTGTGGAACATCATGTTCAACCAAGTTGGTTGTTCCCAACCAATAATGTCACTTCGCCGGGTTACAATTGCTCGCGACTGGTTTGAAGAACATCCTGAACAATTCGAGGGACCTTTTGACCGACGAGATCGACTGACATGAATCCTGTCGAACATCCATGGGACAAAATCGAGAGGTCAGTTCGTGCACAAACTCCTGCACTGGCAACAATTTCTCATTCGTGAACGGCAATAGAAGCAGGCTGGCTCAACATTTCTTCTGGGGACGTCCAACGGGTTGTTGAGTCCACGACATGCCGAGTTGCGACACTACGCTGGGCAAAAGGAGTTCCAACACGATATTGGGAGGTACCCAATGACTTTTGTCACGTCAGCATATACTTTCTGTGGTGCGTGTACTGTAAGACCTTCGGTACACACACCATCAGATTATTCGACTTGTCGCTCTAACCAAGTAGGCAAGTGTCAGCAATATGCCTCGTGGTCTTATCGTGGCGTGCTTATCTTCTGCCGTTCGGTCAGACAATAGAAATGCCACTTGAACGATTAGAGTAGCAGGTTGACGGTGACCAACTTTAAACAGAACTTGATTAATTTTCGCACACATTTATTAAAACAATAACAAGCATAGACATAATGTAACTTGATTCTGGATGCTGACAATCTGAAATTCCTTTGGTCTTGGTACATTAATGTTATTCTCACATATATCTGATACTTGACACAGTGTCTATTCATTTATCTTCATGGCTATGTACAGGAATATGGTAATCTTATTAGGCGCAGACTGAAACTTGACTATAGACTGGTACAGACTAATGCAGACTGGTGCAGACAAATGCAGACTAATGCAGACTGACTGATCGGAGGTCTGTACACTCGTTATAATACCTCGCACGTTCAGGTATCACTGCGCGAGTGTGATCCGCAAGGAGAAAAGGTTCTACGTTAGCAGCAATCTCATTGGCTGCGTGCACGCGGACCGGCGGAAGCAGAATTTGGTCCGTCTCTAAGGCAGCGCCATCTCGTAGTGCGGAGATGGACGAGCGCTGCGCCTGCGCTGTTGTGCTTAGCGGGGCGCGCTCTGGTGGGAAAGTTGTGTACACGCTGACTACGCGGAACTATGTACACAACACTTTCGTTACCTTAAAAGTACAGACAATCTCAATAGATGACACTAAATCAGTTGGTGGTCAGTGCTCATAATGATTTGGATCATCGTTACATGATTTTACGGCTTCCTGGCGACTTTTCAAAAGTTCCGCGATGTCCTCAACTACTGTACGACAGTTATTCCGTACTGACCGGTCTTAAGCAGCGACTCAGTAGTCCTGGAAGGTGGCGATGCAGAACCAGTGTTCGCTGAGCGGCGGGCCCACACGGCCGTAATTATAGCGGACAGAGTTGCCCTGCCCGGCAGGCAGCGACACAGCCGCCGCTGCCGCCGGCTTCTAAAACACGCGTTTTAGATCGCGGCTCGCGGCTAACGGCCGAGGCACGCCGCGCTGAGTGGCTTTCCTTGCACAGCCGGTGGCCGGGGCGACCGCGGCGATTTGTGGTCCTGCCGCGCCGCCACCGCTGCCGGCACAAAAGGTGACCGCCGAGCGGACCTGGCAGACCGCAACGAGAATGCGGAGGCCTCTCCTCTGGATCCAGCTCCACCCAAAACGATAAACACGCTCTGCGACCGCCGAATCTGAGACAGTAGACCAAATGCAGTACCCGTGTTGGGACTGCACGTCAACATTTTTACTTATCGTGTACACAGAAGCCAGCCTATCTTTAATACACTGATAATCAAAATGATGTGAGCAGTTGACCCTAAATAATGAAAAGTATGACGTCACCCACTTGAGTGCTAAACGGAATCCGCTAAACTTCGGTTACGTGATAAATAAATCAAATCTAAAGGCCGTAAATTCAACTAAGAACCTAGGAATTACAGTTATGAAGAACTTAAATTGGAAAGAGCACACAGTAGATATTGTTGGGGGAGGGGGGACCAAATGCTGCATTTTATTTGCAGAACACTTAGAAGATGCAACAGAACTACTAAAGAGACTACCAACACTACACTTGTCCGTCCTCTTTTAGAATAGTGCTGCGTGGTGTGGGATCCTTACCAGATAGGACTGGCGGACTACATCGAAAAAGTTGAAAGAAGGGAAGCACGTTTCATATTATCGTCAAATATGGGAGAGAGTGTCACTGAATTGGTACTGGATATGGGATGGACATCATTAAAACAGGGGGTCTTTCGTTGCGGAACAATTTTCTCACGAAATTCCAATCACCAACTTTCTCCTCCGAATGCTCAAATATTTTGTTGACGCCGACCCACATAGAAAGAAACTATCACATGATAAAATAAGGGAAATCGGAGCTCGTTCGGGAAGATCTTTTCGCACGCTGTACGAGATTGCAATAACAGAGAATTAGTGTGAAGGTGCTCAAAATGGTTCAAATGGCTCGGAGCACTATGCGACTTAACTTCTGAGGGCATCAGTCGCCTAGAACTTAGAACTAATTAAACCTAACTAACCTAAGGACATCACAAACATCCACGCCAGAGGCCGGATTCGAACCTGCGATCGTAGCGGTCGCTCGGTTTCAGACTGTAGCGCCTAGAACCGCACGGCCAATCCGGCCGGCGAAGGTGGTTAGATGAACCTTCTGCCAGACACTTAAATGTGATTTGCAGAGTATGCATGTAGATGCAGATGACTAATAAAGGTTACGAGAGAAGGAGACAACTTCTCGGTCTCACTAGTGATAACATCAATGGCAATGAAATTTGGTATTTCTTGTGATAACACACGTTGCTCAGCAGTGTAATACGAGTGTCAAGTTGACCAGTTGTTTGCTTATACAGGGCGAAAGTTATTGAACTATATGAAATAAAATCGTCGTAACTTCTGAACGGTTTGCGTTAGGACTTTCAAACTGCACGGTTGGTCGCGGGGCATGATGGGAATTAGTATGCGATGTATGGTTGGGTATAGTGACGAAGCCCACTTTCATTTGGATGGGTTCGTCAATAACAAAAATTGATGCATTTGGGAGACTGAAAGTCCGCATCTTCACCCTCAACGGGTCACTGTGTGGTGTGCAAACGTCCAGTCACGGATTAATGGGTGCGATATTCTGTGCTGGCACGGTGACCACCGAATGTGAAGGTTTTGAGAGAAGACTTCATCCCCACTATCCAAAGCGACCCTGATTTCGACAAGATGTGGTTCATAGAAGACGGAGCTCGACCCCATCGAAGTACTGCTGCGGTGTGTTACCAGTTAGGATTAACGGAGTACATCGAGAAAGTTCAAAGAAGGGCAGCACGTTTTGTATTAACGAGAAATAGGAGAGAGTGTCACGGACATGAAACAGGATTTGAGGTGGACATCACTCTTTGCGGTGGGATCTTCTCACGAAATTTCGATCACCAACCTTCTCCTCAGAATGCGAAAATATTTTTTAACGCCGACCTACATAGAGAGGAACGACCGTCATAACCAAATTACGGAAATCAGATCACACGGAAAGATGTAGGTGTACGTTTTTTCCCTGCGTTGTTCGAGGGTGGAATAACAGAGAATTTGTGTGAAGGTGGTTCGATGAACCATGTGCCAGGCACTTAAGCGTGATTTTCAGAGTAGCCATGTAGAATTAGGTGCCCAAGACATCAGCGTGATTTCACCACCATGCTCCTCAAGCCACCGTAGCAGGATTCCATCCTTCTGTCACTAACAATTATCCTGCTGGAAGCTGCGACCGTCACCATGTATGACACTAAGCATAAAGGGTTTTGGGTGGTCCGCAAAAGTGTTAACGTAGGCCACAGCTGTGATGGTGGCTTTGATTACTACCAAAGATCCCACAGAAGCCGGGGTGAATGTCCCCAGACCCACAACATGAGGCAGCACTCACCAGCCTGCGTCCATGACGCAGTGCATGTTCCGAGTAGCCTTTCAATTGGATGACGGCTATCTGGGTACGGTCATCGGTCTGCTGCAGCAAGAAACGTGGTTCATCTGACCAGGCGACATCTTTTCACAGTAAATTTAGAGTCTTTAGTGACTGTTGTCGCTGATTCTAAAATATTCTACACTACAGGCCACTAAAATTGCTACACCAAGAAGAAATGAAGATGATAAACGCGTATTCATTGAACAAATATATTATACTAGAACTGACATGTGATTACATTTCCACGCAATTTGGGTGCATTGATCCTGAGAAATCAGTACCCATAACAACCACCTCTGGCCGTAATAACGGCCTTGATACGCCTGGGCATTGAGTCAAACAGAGCTTGGATGGCGTGTACATGTACAGCTGCCCATGCAGCTTCAACACGACACCACAGTTCTTCAAGAGTAGTGACTGACGTATGGTGACGAGCCAGTTGCACGGCCACCATTGACCAGACGTTTTCAATTGGTGAGAGGTTTCGAGAATGTGCTGGCCAGGGCAGCAGCCGAACATTTTCTGTATCCAGAAAGGCCCGTACAGGACCTGCAACATGCGGTCGTGCATTCCTGCTGAAATGTAGGGTTTCTCAGGGATCGAATAAAGGGTGGAGCCACGGGTCGTAACACATCACTGTTCAAGGTGCCGTCAATGCGAACAAGAGGTGATCGAGACGTGTAGCCAATGGCACCCCATACCATCACGCCGGGTAATACGTCAGTACGGCGATGACGAATACACGCATCCAATGTGCATTCACCCCGATGTCGCCAAACACGGAGGCGACAATCATGATGCTGTACACAGAACCTGGATTTATCCGAAAAAATGACGTTTTGCCATTCGTGCACCTAGGTTCGTCGTTGAGTACACCATCGCTGGCGCTCCTGTCTGTGATGCAGCGTCAAGGGTAACCGCAGCCATTGTCTCCGAGCTGATGGTCCACGCTGCTGCAAACGTCGTCGAACTGTTCGTGCAGACGGTTGTTGGCTTGCAAACGTCCCCATCTGTTGACTCAGGGATCGAGACGTGGCTGCAAGATCCGTTACAGCCATGCGGATAAGATGCCAGTCTTCTCGACTGCTAGTGATACGAGGCCGTTGGGATCCAGCAGGGCGTTCCGTATTACCGTTCTGAACCCACCGATTCCAGATTCAGCTAACAATCATTGGATCTCGATCAACGCGAGCAGCAATGTTGCGATACCATAAACCGCAATCGCGATAGGCTACAATTCGACTTTGACCGAAATCGGAAACGTGGTGGTACGCATTTGTCCTCCTTACACGAGGCATCACAACAACGTTTCACCAGGCAACGCCGGTCAACTGCTGTTTGTGTATGAGAAATCGCTTGGAAACTTTCCTCATGTCAGCACGTTGTAGGTGTCGCCACCGGCGCCAACCTTGTTTGAATGCTCTGAAAAGGTAATCATTTGCATATCACAGCATCTTTTTCCTGTCGGTTAAATTTCGCGTCTGTAGCACATCATCTTCGTGGTGTAGCAATTTTAATGGCCAGTAGTGTAGTTTGTCAGGTCGTGTCATGTTTCTCTTCAATTTCTTGTCACACAGTCGAAATTTCGACCCTGTGCACTTTTCTTCCTAATGAACTAATAGTGTTCTCCATTAGAGAGGAGTCGAAACCTCGATTGTGTAAGAAAAGACTGAATAGAAACATGACATGATCTAACAACCTAGAAAGCTTTGTCAACGTTCCATTTATCAGCGGTCAAATATCGATGATCCCTTGCCCAGTGCAATCGCTAATTACTGGCCGGTGCTTTGTAGCTGGCGCCCGATACAGCCGCAGGCGTGTTCCATCGAGTTAAGATCAGGTGAACTGTTGGCCGAGACATCAACGTCGCTTCACAATTATGCTCCTCAAAAAGACAGTTATCTTGCTGGAAAATGCCATCGCCGTCGGGGAAGACACCAAGATGGTACGGATGCAGATGGTCCTCAGCTGTCGAGATGCGTTGGATCACTAAACTAGTTTCCAAGGAACCACTCGTAAATGTCTTCCATAGCACTGGGCTGCCTCCGTGTCGTGGTGCATGCTTTCAGCAGCTGTTCGCCTGGATGAAGGCGCGACCTGATGTAGCAGGAAACTTGGTTCATCCGACGAGGAGATCCGCTTCCATTGAACACTAGTCCAATATTGATGACCTCGGGCCCAGTGGCATCGTAACTAACTATCCCACTGCGTTAACACGGGGACGTGTAGGAATCGTCTGCTGTGGAACTACAGGTTCAACAATGTGCGCTTAACAGTGTCTGCACCAGCGTTGTACACTGTCAGCAGATCTGCTACAGATCGACACCGGTCTTGCACTGTAGAACAGGCAGGTCTCCGAACTCCAGTTTCTGTGATGCGGCGCTGACGTGCGACATCTTGTCACTTACACGTGATTCACCGCCCTCGAAATACACTCCTGGAAATGGAAAAAAGAACACATTGACACCGGTGTGTCAGACCCACCATACTTGCTCCGGACACTGCGAGAGGGCTGTACAAGCAATGATCACACGCACGGCACAGCGGACACACCAGGAACCGCGGTGTTGGCCGTCGAATGGCGCTAGCTGCGCAGCATTTGTCCACCGCCGCCGTCAGTGTCAGCCAGTTTGCCGTGGCATACGGAGCTCCATCGCAGTCTTTAACACTGGTAGCATGCCGCGACAGCGTGGACGTGAACCGTATGTGCAGTTGACGGACTTTGAGCGAGGGCGTATAGTGGGCATGCGGGAGGCCGGGTGGACGTACCGCCGAATTGCTCAACACGTGGGGCGTGAGGTCTCCACAGTACATCGATGTTGTCGCCAGTGGTCGGCGGAAGGTGCACGTGCCCGTCGACCTGGGACCGGACCGCAGCGACGCACGGATGCACGCCAAGACCGTAGGATCCTACGCAGTGCCGTAGGGGACTGCACCGCCACTTCCCAGCAAATTAGGGACACTGTTGCTCCTGGGGTATCGGCGAGGACCATTCGCAACCGTCTCCATGAAGCTGGGCTACGGTCCCGCACACCGTTAGGCCGTCTTCCGCTCACGCCCCAACATCGTGCAGCCCGCCTCCAGTGGTGTCGGGACAGGCGTGAATGGAGGGACGAATGGAGACGTGTCGTCTTCAGCGATGAGAGTCGCTTCTGCCTTGGTGCCAATGATGGTCGTATGCGTGTTTGGCGCCGTGCAGGTGAGCGCCACAATCAGGACTGCATACGACCGAGGCACACAGGGCCAACACCCGGCATCATGGTGTGGGGAGCGATCTCCTACACTTGCCGTACACCACTGGTGATCGTCGAGGGGACACTGAATAGTGCACGGTACATCCAAACCGTCATTGAACCCATCTTTCTACCATTCCTAGACCGGCAAGGGAACTTGCTGTTCCAACAGGACAATGCACGTCCGCATGTATCCCGTGCCACCCAACGTGCTCTAGAAGGTGTAAGTCAACTACCCTGGCCAGCAAGATCTCCGGATCTGTCCCCCATTGAGCATGTTTGGGACTGGATGAAGCGTCGTCTCACGCGGTCTGCGCGTCCAGCACGAACGCTGGTCCAACTGAGGCACCAGGTGGAAATGGCATGGCAAGCCGTTCCACAGGACTACATCCAGCATCTCTACGATCGTCTCCATGGGAGAATAGCAACCTGCATTGCTGCGAAAGGTGGATATACACTGTACTAGTGCCGACATTGTGCATGCTCTGTTGCCTGTGTCTATGTGCCTGTGGTTGTGTCAGTGTGATCATGTGATGTATCTGACCCCAGGAATGTGTCAATAAAGTTTCCCCTTCCTGGATCAAAATGGTTCAAATGGCTCTGAGCACTATGGGACTTAACTGCTATGGTCATCAGTCCCCTAGAACTTAGAACTACTTAAACCTAACTAACCTAAGGACAGCACACAACACCCAGCCATCACGAGGCAGAGAAAATCCCTGACCCCGCCGGGAATCGAACCCGGGAACCCGGGCGTGGGAAGCGAGAACGCTACCGCACGACCACGAGATGCGGGCCCCCTTCCTGGGACAATGAATTCACGGTGTTCTTATTTCAATTTCCAGGAGTGTATTTTCCATCGATGATCAGGACATTGGCACGTGAACAGCCGACAGATTTCACAGTTTCCGAGATCATAGTTCCCAGGCGCCATGCCGTACTAGTCTAAGGTCTTTTAAAGTTGCTTCTGTCCGTGGACCTAGCCATCCACTTCAGTAACGTCGTTGCACAGGTTCCCCGTTCTTCCCTGCCCTTCTTACCACCTCACTTGCCTGCTGCGCCGCTACGTGGCGTTACTCTCGCTGTGAGCAGTGATCATAATGTTTTGGTTCATCAGTGTAGATTCTCGTACACATATATGGTGGTGTCCAAAAGTTCAGCAAAATTGAATTGTGCTCGCAAATGGTTACGCGTACCCTAAAACGCCGCTAGGGGTCCCCATGAATGTTCTTAATGAATTAGTGTGGCAAGTGGCTTCAAGCTGAATGCTTTGGTCAGTTCCTGGTGTGCAAATTTCAACTGTCGTGTTTCCGTGCATTTGCGGTGTTGTGGTAGGTGACCTGAAACGGCAGCCTGTCAGTATCAAATTTTGTTTCAAACACGGGAAAACCGCTGCAGAAACACACCAAATTTTGGGGCGAGTTAAGCCTTTGGAGCCCAGACACAGATGTAAGGCTGGTATAAGCGTTTCAAACATGGGCGACCATCGACTGATGAGGAAGTCCGTTCCGGTCTGTCATCAGCTGCAGCACTCCAAAAAATGTTCAGAGAATCCGAGATCTGATTCTGCAAGATCGTAGACATACGACCTACGATCTGTACAATTCCCTCGAAATAAGTTCTGTCAGAAGAATTGAACATGAGAAGTGTTCCGGCGAAGCTTGTGCAGTGACTAGTTCAAGAAGATCAAAGGTAAATTTGAACGTAAGGCGCCTGGGAACATAAACAGCTGCTTCAACACGATTTAAACTTTTTTCGAAGGCTATCTTTGGTGATGATTTCGGATTGATGATTATCACTTTGAAACGAAGCAGAAGTCATAAGAAACCTTCCTCACCTCGGGCAAGAAAGATCGAAAAGTCAATAGTGACATTAAGTCCTCGTACATCTTTTTTATTTTAATTTTTATTACTTTTTTATTGACGATACATTTCATAAAGAGGAATATCGTGATGTTCTAAGACGTTTGAGGCAGGGTATAAGGAGAAAACATCCACGAAAGTGGTGTATACAAACTGAGTACTCCACTACGGCAATACACGACAATATAGGGCCTACATTATTCAAGAAACTAATATAGACCTATAAAAACGGCTATTTGTTTTCTTCTATGCGTTCCGATACCATTCAATCGATTACGATGAAACTTCACAGAGTTACTGTGCATACGCATACCCTTACCATCCAACCTTGTGTAGGGTTAGTATTGAGTGTGCAAAAATATTCGATAACGACAGAAACTAGTATGGAAACCATAGTTTTCGGGAACTCTAGGCTCATTGGTGACATTCGCAATGACGTTTCATCCCTACAAAGTTGGGAATTTGGAGGGGGTTACAAAGACAGAGACATATCAGAATATCCCTGTAAAACCTGAAGCAAGTTCTACCAAGCCTGATAGAGATACATCACTTGCTACATGGGAGAAAGTACCCCAAGCAGCCCTCTGGCTGAGAGAGGACGGGGAGGGGGGGGGCGGGTTTAGAGGGGTGGTGAAGGGACATAAAAGCTCTACTCGGTAAGGCAAACCAAATCTGCTGTATATGTGCCTCAATATTTGCATAAAATTATCGTGGGAGTAAGAAATCTCGACCATCCGTACGGGTTGAGTTGAGGACAGAAAGCGCGACATGAAAAATGTTTGACAACAGCGTGTTAGTATTAATTAGCTATATAACGTTAATCTTAAAACCGTGAAGCGTGAAATGGTGACATGCAGAAAATGCTTGACAACAACCTACTTGACTCTTTTCTGCTTTAATCAGTTCATTTTAAAAGTATGAGGCGCCAGCTGTGTTGCTCAATGCATCAACCACGTCACAAGTTTGAGTACTGCAGCGAGTCAGTAATTTTGTCAGTTACTTTTGAGGTCAAAGATTATGACACACAGCTGAATATCACAATTACATTTAATGTCCTCTCTGTACTCGCATGATGTGAAACAGCGGAGAGCCAGACAGGTTCATTACGATTCAGATGAAACTCCAGGAAAAGATTCGCGAAAAATGCATGTGAAATAAATGAACAGATATGTACATGGTGCCCCAGGAGGTATGGTAAGTATTCAAGGATATGTCAGGAACGATTATTTGAAGCAGAAACCTTCACATCAACATACGCACTATTCCGAATGGTTTTAGAGATAGAATACATTTAATGTACGTGGTCAATTATTTTCTGTATTATTCAGTACAATTTTAGGTTTACATATGGAAACAAGTGGAACAGTTAAGAAACATTACAACTAACGTTTTACAAGGCTGAAAAATGTCGCTGATGTAAACCCATTTTTCATAGTTTTTATTCGTGTAAAATTACATTTTTTAAGTGCCTTACAGAGCATTAAATCGAGAGCCGTGTAAATTTTTTATGTTACTAGTAGAAGTAGTCAATTAGTGTGCTCGCATTTTGTCCTTCTTATTCTCCTCATTCTTTAATCCAATAACCTTCTTTCTACTTTTTATAACAGTTATAGTTCAGCTTTCGGTTCCAATGAGTCTGCCTCGCAGCAGAGCAGATTTTGTCAGGGCTGAGCGAGAAAGCAGGTTTCACTCGGAGCAGCCACCAACGGCAAGCTCTCGGCTTCCAGACAATTGTCTTTACGATGACTGACAAGGAGTGGACACCGCACGGGTGGCACCATTCACTGAGACAGACATCACGGTTTCACAGAGGCCACTCATAGTGCTAGGATGGACGTGTAAAGTCGTCTTTGCGTCAGAAGTACACAGTAGGCTTCAGGGCCAAAGAAAACTCGGAACAAGCTTTCCCGTGGCCGTCTTAACGTGCTGTAAGGAGGAAAGAGCGTTCCTCACCCCACGCTGGAGAGGTGGCTCATTGTTGTTGTTGTTGTGGTCTTCATTCTTGAGACTGGTTTGATACAGCACTCCATGCTACTCTATCCTGTGCAAGCTTCTTCATCTCCAAGTACCTACTGCAGCCTACATCCTTCTGAATCTGCTTAGTGTATTCATCTCTTGGTCTCCCTCTACGATTTTTACCCTCCACGCTGCCCTACAGTACCAAATTGGTGATCCCTTGATGCCTCAGAACATGTCCTACCCATCTAATCTTCACCATTCTTCTGTAGTACCACATTTCGAAAGCTTCTATTCTCTTATTGTCTAAACTATTTATCGTCCATGTTTCACTTCCATACATGGCTACACTCCATACAAATACTTTCAGAAACGACTTCCTGACATTTAAATCAATAGTCGATGTTAACAAATTTCTCTTCTTCAGAAGCGCTTTCCTTCCCATTGCCAGTCTACATTTTACATCCTCTCTACTTCGACCATCATCAGTTATTTTGCACCCCAAATAGCAAAACTCCTTTACTATTTTATGTGTCTCATTTCCTAATCCAATTCCCTCAGCAATGCCCGATTTAATTCGACTACGTTCCACTATCCTCATTTTGCTTTTGTTGATGTTCATCTTATACCCTCCTTTCAAGACACTGTCCATTCCGTTCAACTGCACTTCCAAGCCTTTGCTGTCTCTGACAGAATTACAATGTCATCGGCAAACGTCAAAGTTTTTATTTCTTCTACATGGATTTTAATACCTTTACTGCTTGCTCAATATACAGATTGAATAGCATCGGGGAGAGGCTACAACTCTGTCTCACTCCCTTCCCAACCACTGCTTCCCTTTCATGTCCCTCGACTCTTATAACTGCCATCTGGTTTCTGTACAAATTGTAAATAGCCTGTATTTTACCCCTGCCACCTTCAGAATTTGAAAGTGAGTATTCCAGTCAACATTTTCAAAAGCTTTCTCTAAGTCTACAAATGCTAGAAACGTAGGTTCCTCTTTCCTTAATATATCTTCTTAGATAAGTCGTAGGGTCAATATTGCCTCACGTGTTCCAGTTTTTCTACGGAATCCAAACTGATCTTCCCCGAGGTCAGCTTCTACCAGTTTTTTCATTCGCCTGTGGCTCTTTCGGAAATCAAAATCTGAGAATTTCGGCTGAGGGACAGTGGAATTCCTCCCCGACCCCTGTTGTTTAGTTTCGCTCTTTTTAGAGAAGCTCTGAACCGAACATGCGAATGCTGTGACTTTAGCAATCTGTAAAAAAAAAAATAATAATAATAAAATGCTAATTGGCTTTGACACCATGACGTCAGAGAGGCGATAGGAGACGCAAGCATAAGATCCAACAACATGTGGGATTGGACAGAATTTTTTTCGTTTTGTAATAGGGACTCTCTGCTCTGTGCTCTGGCCGTTTTTGGCAGAGGCCTACAAGAAAGGATGGTAAGAGAGGTAGGCCTAATGCGGTTTTCCGTAATTTCCACTGCCAGAGTCTGGAGTCTCTTCGGTTTTCTGATTCTCTGAGTGAGTCTGACTGCTTTGAGACAGTAAGAGGCATCTCTGTGTCCGGCTGCCCTGACAACAGACGGGAGATACTTCTGCTTGGTAATTAGCAAGTACATGTGTACCTCAGCACACAGCCGTGTAGAAAGTTTCCTGTTTAACCGTCGGTTGTGACAGGCTAAACTCTGTCCCTAACTGCAAGACTTCTTGTTATGATCACGGAAAATAGAAAGGACTGAGAAAAATTTTGTTTGCTGGTCCATGTTAGGGTAGCTATGGCTCAAAGTGCGGGTTTCTTCAGAAGCTTCATTCATGATCATATGTTTTACTCTTCTGTTAGAACATTTTCGTTCACTAGGTTTTGGGGACCCGCAATTTCGTTCTCTTTAACTTAACTTTGGATAGTATTTTCCGGAAATTATTTCAGCATAGGGCAGGTTTAGTGGTGATTCAACCACCGCCAGACACGGACCCGATATGTGGAACCCACGCCGCCCAGCGCCAGTTGTCACGGGCAACGCAGTACGGTCACTCGCTATGGTAAAGTACCACTCAGCCCCGTAACGGTAGGGAAGTCAGGTGGCAGGGCTGCATGTAAACACCAATGGTTGCCAATTCGCAAATCTTCTTGGGTTACAGGCCGAGTCGTGGCTTCGTATTGTCGCAAAGTTTCAACAAGTTACCCAATCGTCATCTACAGGCAATGTGACATCACCTGAAGATGATGTGATGTGTCGGAAACCCGAACAGAAGCCGTCGGATCTCGCCCGCCATATCAATCGCCCTTAACGATGTCGAAAATGTCTGGAAGTATTTGCAACAGCGGTTGAAGCATAGCATCCAGATTCCCCGCAATGTAGTTGCCCTGCGGGACCTGACCACCAGTGAGTGACTTCAGCTGGAAATGGAGTGTTGTTGTTGTTGTTGTGGTCTTCAGTCCTGAGACTGATTTGATGCAGTTCTATGTGCTACTGTATCCTGTGCAAGATTCTTCATCTCCCAGTACTTACTGCAACGTACATCCTTCTGAATCTGCTTAGAGTATTCATCTCTTGGTCTCTCCCTCTACGATTTTTACCCTCCACGCTGCCCTCCAATACTAAATTGGTGATCCCTTGATGCCTCAGAACATGTCCTACCAACCGATCCCTTCTTCTAGTCAAGTTGTGCCACAAACTCCTCTTCTCCCCAATTCTATTCAATACCTCCTCATTAGTTATGCGATCTACCCATCTAATCTTCAGCATTTTTCTGTAGCACCACATTTCGAAAGCTTCTATTCTCTTCGTGCCCAAACTACTTATCGTTATGTTTCACTTCCATACGTGGCTACACTCCATACAAATACTTTCAGAAACGATTTCCTGACACTTAAATCTATACTCGATGTTAACAAATTTCTCTTCTTCAGAAACGCTTTCCTTGCCATTGCCAGTCTACATTTTGTATCCTCTCTACTTCGTTTGTTTGCTCCCCAAATAGCAGAACTCCTTTAAGTGTTTCATTTCCTACTCTAATTCCCTCAGCATCACCCGACTTAATTCGACTACATTCCATTATGCTCGTTTTGCTTTTGTTGGTGTTAATCTTATATCCTCCTTTCAAGACACTGTCCATTCCGTTCAACTGCTCTTCCAGGTCCTTTGCTGTGTCTGACAGAATTACAATGTCATTGTCGAACCTCAAAGTTTTTATTTATCTGAGGAAATGTGTTGATTCTCTTTCCTACGGAACTCAAGCCGTTTTCAAGGCCAGAAGACGTGGTTCAAGGTCCTAGCATCATAGCGCATGTGCATGAATAATTTATTTTTGCTAGGTCTACTTAGACATAGATGTAGGTGAAGAGATCTGCAGTCATCAGTGAACTCGGACCCGCTGTGTGGGCCAGCGAGGAAAGCGCGAGCAGCGACCCGTCGCCAGAAGAGCGAGTGCCGCATGCGGCAGACCGTGGGTGCCCAGATGGGGCGGCCTGCGGTCTGCCGGCCATTAGTGTCGTCACCGGCGCCGACATCTGCCGCCTGATGTCGCCGCCGCAGAGGTGCCTCGCTGCTCAAACGCTGCCGACACCACCTGCCGAGCCGCTCCAGCCGCGTCTGTATCATACGCCTGAATGAAGCAGGACCGCTTGCTTGTTTGCGTCTTTTTCTGTCTCTATGCTAGGTTGAAGGAGCCATCATGTGTGAAGAGTGTTTGTCAGAACGTGCAGAATCTTATGTGGGGCCAATAAGACGTCAATTTTAATCTAAATATGGTATGCCAATGATTAGGTAATGAAAAAATAATTTAGGTAATTCAGTACAATAATTATATAGATGCTATAAATCACTTTAACGGGGGCCAAATGAACAATTAAAGTCAATATAATTCCAGTAAACCTGAAAACATAAAAAAAAACTATTGTAGGGACCTACATAGACATCGCGCATCTGCTAGATGCACACGAAATACGTAATTTTGTTTTGAAGCTGACAGCCAATGAGAAAATAGGTGCAAAAATACTATTGGTCAGTTTTCAAGCAGTAATGGCGGACAGCATCAGCTGGTAACATACGTAATTTTATGGTAGCTAATTTTACTGCACAAAAAATAAAATATGTACTCCCTCCAAAAGAAGTTACACACAAAATTAAAATAAAATTATGATGAGCAGTAAAATGTCTGAGAAGAATTTTGAAAGAAAATTATTAATTGAACTTTAATTTGGCGGGTTTTCAACACTGTCAACAAGACGAAATAATGGAAAGAATATTTATTGGAACTAAACAAAATTAAACCTTGATATTGAGACAGTATTTCTAAAACAGATAATTTAACTGCAATTGTCTTTAGTTTTGAAATGAAAGAGAGCGTAATAATTTGCTTTTAATGTCTTAACTGTTACTGCAGGCAGTGCGAAGACGTCAGCGGTGGTCCGCGCGGACGATGTGTGAAGTTAATGCTGGTTCGTGGCGAGAAAATAATGATGGATCCTCCTGTTTCATTAATATTCCAGTTACGGCGGTGGTCCACGTCTCCGTTGTAGTCGAATCAGCTGGCAGCACTAGCGCGATAATAATAGTTCCAGTGTGTGCGTTGTCGTTACGCGCGCGACGTTTAATTATTAAAAGTTTATTAATCACTAGGTGCGGGTAGGTCGCAATTATGCAATGTCTTTAGTATTTACGATATATAGCCTGATAATGCCAATACTTCGCACAGTTCTTTCACCGTGTTGCCACAGGAAAACAGTCACATGTGTGTTTATTACTATAACAGTCCGTTAAATTTACGTCGTCTTTAAGACAGTTTGGATGATATAATAAATGTTTGTTTCTTGATCAAATCACAGCACTGTTCTTTTATTTAACATTTTGGTGTGTTCCACTTTCACGCAATTCTAACAGTTAGTGTCTCCACACGACAATGGTGTCTGGTTCACGGCTAATTGTCGCAAGCTCACGCAGTATGTAAAATCGTCACCGCAAACACTCGATATACTTTTCAGGTTTTACTGATCACTTAATAATGCAAGATCTCCTATTAACACAGCGGACTCACTGTAATTAATTGTTCCTCTGCGTATCACCGTCTTTCACGCCGAACTTTTCAACGTTTCTCCACCAGCGAACCGGCCACGATACCACAACAACTCGCACGCTCTCTATCGATAGTCGTTCGCTCTCTCTCTGACACAGTACTTCTCCTAGCCAAAGCATAGATTTAAAAAGCAGAACATTCACATTCGTACAATATGAAATATAAAACAGTAGCAAAATGAATGAAGCAACGAAGTGACGTATTAACAAATAAAGAATAGTTGAAATAAATGATACATACGTACTGTGACAGGGTAATGCACAAAAGAAAAAATATTATCAACTTTCGGGGAAACCAATAGAGCCTCCACAATGATTATAATAAGCATTCGGCAGTACCAATGACAACGTTTATTGGATTTCAATGGCTGATTGTTTTAAAACCGGAACTCAGAGAGATAATGAACCTAAGAACCAAACAAGCTTAAAAGAAACTACAGAAGAACTGAAATCAAAAAGGCGTCCATCACTGATATACACAAATGGGAGTGTGAGTTTTCTTGCCGAATTTCAGTGATGAAATCTCGGATGACTAGCCGACTCGTGATGTGCTGTCGCAACGTTTGGACGACTTTCCTTCTTGTCATCTTCTAGCAAAGTGACTTCGTCCAAAGATGATGCATAGCAAACTGGTCGAAACGTTGCTACAAGGCGACATTACGACTCGGCTGATAACCCGAGAAGATTACATCAATCGACAGAACCTTAACTTTCAAACAATCTTCGTGTCCTCTACACACAGCGGTGACAACCTTACTTGAAAGATCTCACTCCGTCTGCCGCCACCAGCAGTCATAATGGAGATGAAAAGCCTGAATATATTCAAGGAAAGGGCCGAAACCGGTTGCTAACAAATAAAAAATCTGAAAACGCGATTTAAACTGTTTTTATTTGATTTTTAGCATTTTATGCCGATCGCTGTGCTCCAATTACAGAATGCTTTCTAAAATTCTAAATTACAGTCTTCTGTCGGCTACATAAAAAATCCACCCATTTCCGATAAGCAGATGTGGCAATTAATAGGAATGGATTATTTTTACTGTGTCGAGATGTTTGAGAGTAACCCTTATTGTCCGAAGTTACCCCATTATAGGAATTACCTCACCTGATGCCATGAGGGTCGTCGCAGCTGAAGACGAGTGAAAGAAGCAAAGTGCTTATTGCAGTCTGCGTAAGCAAGCGGTGGTGAACGGAGCGACTTCATCTTTCTCGGTGCTAGACAAGTGTCAACATTCCAACTTTGCCAGTTCAAATTATTTTTCGCATTTCTACCTGATTATAACATTTGTAACAACAGCTTGAATGGTGAGGTTCTCAAATGGAGATGGTGAAAAGGCCCCCGACACACACTTAGTTATAACAGCCTGAGTCCCACGTCGTGTTGATCCTATTAGCGTATAAGGGAATGACATACCTGTCAATCAGAATGTCAGCCGGGCTGCCCATAACTTACAAATTAACGAGAACGTAACGCAGCAAGTAACCCAACATGCAGTTTCATTACGCCAGACGTGCACCTAACAAGATCAACTGCAGCACAACGACTATCCAGAAGGCGGAAACCATCCCTAGTGGCAGCAGCAACCACAATTGCAGTAGACCACTCATCCGGGGCTGCTGCCACACCATCATGGAGAACTTAATAAGCGCATTCAGTCCCAGTGGTAGCTACAACAGCAACAGCGGCAGCAGGCAGGAATTTGTCGACAAAAGCTCAAGAACTGGAAAATTACAAGTCCAAATGAAACGGTACAGTAGTTTCCGCTCTATAAGCAGCAGGTTTCGCTGCTCGCTCGCACCAGGAAATAGAACCAGAGGCGGCTCAGCAGCCAATTTTATTACACGACGCGGCCGGCCGCGGGTGCAACAGAACACATGTGGACGGGTGGAAAGAAATGTGTCAGACTTCATAATACGTATTTATATGTGTCGTGTACTATGCATTTCTTGTACGTGAATGTGAATCTGCACATGAACTTTCCTAATCCTCCTCACACCTTTCCGTAAAGCGTGGCCAAATCTTGGATGGGAAGTAGTTCTGTAGTATAGTAGTGCCAACATTACTCCTGGCTAGGGGATCAGAGAGACAGCGTAGGCAGGTAAAAGTCAAAGACGTTCCAGTCTCACAAGATTTGGGGTGGAGAGGTTGGTCACGGCCAAGTGGTTCGACCACCCCCTCCACCGGGGCCCAGGAGGACCTCCGGGTGCCCGCCATATTCTAGGAGCGTTACAGAAGACGGGTAAGTGAGCAGACGTGCCCTTAGTGCGTCTGTCTCAATGTTCACGCATGGAAGAGAGGTATTTGAATATTTGTACTAATTCTTTTATTTTCAGCTTCGGATTGTCTAAGGAAATGAATGATCTCGTTAATTTAGGAAATTTGACCCCCTGTGTTAATGTATCTGGTCCCCAGTTTGCCTGTTATCCTCGTCACGTACTGGATGTCCTATGTAAAATTTTGGGAGGCTTTGGTGGTATACATTTGGCCAACGCAATTCCGTCTTGCCCGTAGAAAAGTGCGTGCAGATTGGTATATAATATACCCGAGCTATAAGTTGTAAAACTGTAATATCTGTAAACTGGAACAATTGCTGCAATCGCTGTAAAATCGAGTGATAATATTTAAAATAAATACGTAATCAATTGTAATCAATCTTTAACATACCCTTAAAAATCACAAAGAAGTCAAGTTAAAGGAATTCATTTAAATAAAAGATACAGAATGCAAGGACCCACACATCAGCGTCTGAGCCCTCCAGCCCCTTGCCTAGTATCGTACAGAAAGGGCACGCTCTCTAGGTAGCGCTCTCAAGCTCGCCTCCCCAGTTATCCGTTGCGCAATTTTGATTCAGGGCTTGACGACATCAACTTTCATCTGGCGTCCCTAGGCAAGGGGGGGAGACGGTAAACTTTCACAAAGACAGTGGGTATGAGTGTCGTGACCCTGGTATTCATTACAGGACTGGCATGTCAGCTACACTTAGTTCTGCGTAGCTCAAAAATTATGGAAAGTGTGGTGTCACCGCCAGACACCACACTTGCTAGGTGGTAGCCTTTATATCGGCCGCGGTCCGGTAGTATACGTCGGACCCGCGTGTCGCCACTATCAGTGATTGCAGACCGAGCGCCACCACACGGCAGGTCTAGAGAGACTTCCTAGCACTCGCCCCAGTTGTACAGCCTACTTTGCTAGCGATGGTTCACTGACAAATACGCTCTCATTTGCCGAGACGATAGCATAGCCTTCAGCTACGTCATTTGCTACGACCTAGCAAGGCGCCATTACCAGTTTATATTGATATTATTATTAATGTACCGTCACGAGCGATGTACACCGATTATGGATTAAAGTTAAGTATTCCAGCAACAGCGTACCTTATTGGCTATATTAATTACATTTAACTGTTCCAGATCTCACGCCAGTCTGCGTGTAATTAAACGCGTGCATTTCGGCCTCCTCTAGCAACACGGTGTTGGCTCTTCTGCCAACACTTCAGAAAGAATTCCAATAAAATTCATAGTGTTCGCGGTAGTTATAATCAGGACATTTGGCTAGTACATGACACATGTGCAATTAACATAGCTAAAAACAATGGCTACGATCCACTGATGAGGGCCCCTGCATTGTATTCCCTGAGAGTGAATCCCAAAGTAGGGCTAAATACGTTTCAGTCGTAAGAAACTTCCCCTTTAAAAAAAGTAATAACTGGAAACATAAAACTATTAATATAAAGAGAGATGAAAGGAATACCCAATGCATCTAATTCGCTTCTGTCATCCTCATTTATCAGGGAGAAAAACCTGGAATATTAGATCCCTACACATATACTACTGGCCATTAAAATTATAACACCACGAAGATCACGTGCTGTTGTTGTTGTTGTTGTGGTCTTCAGTCCTGAGACTGGTTTGATGGAGCTCTCCATGCTACTCTATCCTGTGCAAGCTTCTTCATCTCCCAGTACCTACTGCAGCCTATATCCTTCTGAATCTGCTTAGTGTATTCATCTCTTGGTCTCTCTCTACGATTTTTACCCTCCACGCTGCCTTCCAGTACTAAATTGGTGATCCCTTGATGCCTCAGAACGTGTCCTACCAACCGATCCCCTTTTCTAGTCGAGTTGTGCCACAAACTCCTCTTCTCCCCACTTCTGTTCCATGCCACCTCATTAGTTGTGTGATCTACCCATCTAATCTTCAGCATTCTTCTGTAGCACCACATTTCGAAAGCTTCTATTCTCTTCTTGTCTAAACTATTTGTCGTCCATGTTTCACTTCCATACATGGCTACACTCCATACAAATACTTTCAGAAACGACTTCATGACACTTAAATCTAAGCTCGATGTTAACAAATTTCTCTTCTTCAGAAACGGTTTCCTTGCCATTGCCAGTCTACATTTTATATCCTCTCTACTTCGACCATCATCAGTTATTTTGCTCCCCAAATGACGTGCTACAGACGCGACCACGAAGATGACGTGCTACAAAAGCGAAATTTAACCGACAGGAAGAAAATGCTGTGATATGCAAATGATTAGCTTTTCAGAGCATTCACACAAGATTGGCGCCGGTGGCGACCTCTACAACGTGGTGATATGAGGAAAGTTCCCAACCGATTTCTCATCCATAAACAGCAGTTGACCGGCGTTGCCTGGTGAAATGTTGTTGTGATGCCTCGAGTAAGGTGGAGAAATGCGTACCATCATGTTTCCGACTTTGATAAAGGTCGGACTGTAGCCTATCGCGATTTCCGTTTATCGTATCGCGACATTGCTGCTCGCGTTGGTCGAGATCCAGTGACTGTTACCAGATATGGAAGCGGTGGGTTCAGGAGGATAATACGGAACGCCGTGCTGGATCCCAACGGCCTCGTATCACCAGCAGTCGAGATGACAGGCATCTTATCCGCATGGCTGTAACGTAACGTGCAGCCACGTCTCGATTCCTGAGTCAACAGATGGGGACAGTTGCAAGACTACAACGATCTGCACGAACAGTTCGACGACGTTTGCAGCAGCATGGACTATCAGCTCTGACACCATGGCTGCGGTTACCCTTGACGCTGCATCACAGACAGGAGCGCCTGCGATGGTGTACTAACGACGAATCTGGGTGCATGAATGGCAGAACGTCATTTTTTCGGATAAATCCAGGTTCTGTTTACGGCATCATGACGGTCGCATCTTTGATTGGCGACATCGCAGTGAACGCACATTGGAAGCGTGAATTCGTCATCGCCACACTGGCGTATCACCCGGCGTGATGGTATGGGGTACCATTGGTTAGACGTCTCGGTCGCCTCTTATTCACATTGACGGCACTTTGAACAGTGGACGTTACATTTCAGACGTGTTACGACCCGTCGCTCTACATTCGATCCCTGCGAAACCCTACATTTCAGCAGCATAATGCACGACCGCATGTTGCAGGTCCTGTACGGACCTTTTTGGATGCAGAAAATGTTCGACTGCTGCCCTGGCCAGTACATTCTCCAGATCTATCACCAAGTGAAAAAGTCTGGTCAATGGTGGCCGAGCAACTGGCTCGTCACAATACGTCAGTCACTACTCTTGATGAACTGTGGTATCGTGTTGAAACAGCATGGGCAGCTGTATCTGTACACCCCATCCAAGCTCTGTTTGACTCAATGCCCAGGTGGTTGTTCTGGGTACTGATTTCTCAGGTTCTACGCACCCAAACTGCGTGAAAATGTAATCACATGGGCCGGCTGGAGTGGCCGAGCGGTTCTAGGCGCTACAGTCCGGAGCCTCGCGACCGCTACGGTCGCAGGTTCGAATCCTGCCTCGGGCATGGATGTGTGTGATGTCCTTAGGGTAGATAGGTTTAAGTAGCTCTAAGTTCTAAGGGACTGATGACCTCCGAAGTTAAGTCTCATAGTGCTCACAGCCATTTGAACCATTTTTGTAATCTCATAATACTATAATATATTTGTCCAATGAATACCCGTTTAGCATCTGCATTTCTTCTTGGTGTAGCAATTTTGATGGCCAGTAGTGTATGATACATAAACAGCGTACTGTACACAACATCGACAAGGATACCAATGATGAAGACACAGTAACTAATATGCAGTCCCTGTCTCCGATAGTTGAAATTACGAAACACTCGAAAAAACTTTTGGTCAATGACGAAGACATCTACCGACCTATGCAGGTTGTTCAGGCGAAATTCAGGTCTCAACGGTTTCCGGAACGGCTTGAGTTGCGAGGTTCAGCTCTATAGATCACCAGTTAGTTTTATAACTGCCTCCAGTTTTATTACGTTGGGGCGCATTGTTGGAGTAAATTCCTTCGCGCCAGATGTGGTGACGAACATGATTTAACATCCGGTCATACGTTCCTGTACTGCTCTGTTAATCACCTACCAACGAACCTGAACTGCTCTTATATCCTGAACCACGGCCAGAAATTGGGCCACTACCAGTTTTTGACCATCTAACTTCACAAACCTGCTTTCAATTCAACCCAGAGTTGACGGTAGTCAAATTCCCGCCAGCCAACACAATTACGTCTGTGATAAATCATTAAAAGGGCAGTCTTCGTCCCCCTAAACATTTTGCCATTTGTGCACCGAGCCCACGATTCTTCGCAAATAAACTTGGTCATTGGCAGTACAGTATCCTGAGTGAAGTGGCTATGCTACACAGGTACAATGGATCCACAGTATCCTCATTGAGGTGGATATGATTGTATGGTGTCAGGCAAATCCAACACCTTCCATGAAAACCCTGACATGGTAGCAAATCCGACAGTATGTCACATAGCTCCGAATAAATCCTGACATTAAATTAACCGAAGTAATATGATCAACGAGTGAGCAAATGGAATACCACAGACTAACACAAGAACGCCTAAATACATGTCATACCTTCCCACTGTGAAACAGACGCAGTTCGGAGGGGAGAAACGAGAACAGAAGCCGACCGCCAAGACCACCCCCCATGCCATGTCAAAAGATAGAGCCCTCCAGAAGAACTGTATAGATCTTACGGTAACACGAAAAGGGCCACACCAGCTGAAAGTTTTAGCGTGAGACTATATGCGTCTCTGTTACGTTGCAAACATCAAAAACATTGCCCCACCACGAAAAGTATAACGTTTCTCATTGGATAGACAGAATTTTTGTAGGTGGAGCTTAAGGTTAACATTGAGACCCTGATTGGTCAGTTTTGAAAACACAGCCAGATAGCTTTTCTTAAACGAACTTCAGTAAATGGTAGTAAAAAGAAGTTACGAGAGGGTTGCTTCCGAGACGGCGAGGTGAGCGGACCTGCGCCTCCCGCCGCCCCCTGATGCTGCCTAACCAACGACAAGGTAATGAACGCACACGATGCCGCATAAGAGCGCACAAGGCTTCATTCAGAACTGCAGAAGTCTCATCTGCTACACCCCCTTTTTACGTAATACTAGTGTCGATCGTCAATTAAACTTCGTGGTATTCACATTTGCTATTAGAAATTAAAATCTGAAACGCAATAGTTTTTCTGTTATATAATTATTGAGAACCCACATCAGCCACTGTAATTTACGACAAGTTAAATAAGTAATTCAAGATAATTGAGAGATACTGTAGACCATTTTGATAGTTTTCTCTTTTATGAAACTTAATTTAAACCTAGATTATAGATGTGATATGGCATAGGTCATCCTTCGATCCATTGTAGAACTTGGAAACCCATTCAGGGAATATTAGTTCACATTTTTGTTGAACGCAGTTGGTTTTTATCACGCTGTAGTAAAATATTTCCTTTTATCAATAGTGCAATTTATAATCAATGTTTTGTGAGTAGAATAAAATTTCCAATGGTAAACTTAAGTGCTTTTTCGACGTTATTTTACCAGCTAACTAAAAATTGGAAAACCTTGGACCCATTCCACTAAATTTAGTTAGTATTAAGATTCTTTTACAGGGAGTGCAGTGGACCTGACGCTGAAATCATTAAATATTTGATTATATCATCGCTAGTCTCACTGAACTCTTCTGAACTCTACATGTCATGTGTGGTCTGGCGTCTCCGTACCAGCAACAGGTGCCAGATTCAAACTAGTCAATTCCCTAAAAAACACGCTCAGAGCGTCGTTGCGCGAAAGTGGTAGGGAGACACGACTTAGAACAGACACCACGTAGAATGTTAGATGATATACAGATGTAATGGACCCATTGCACTGACTATGTCAAATCTCTACCCGTCCGAGCCGTTGCCATCCTGTTCCGCAAATGACAATATTTACGCCGTGAAAATCAAAATTTGGGATCTGATCATAAGTAAAATATACAAACCACCAAATTATACATGGCGACACATATTCTTCAAAAATACCAACACCCTGCAATCTTTTAAGATACTTTAACAGCACCATACCCAGTAGTGATATAGAATGCCTGATAACAGTCGTGAAGCCTCAACCGACTTAGAACGAACATGGAAGATGTGCAGACTCACTTTCTAGTTGGAGAGTGCTATCCTCACCACCAAGGGACTGCAGCGCCCTGAGGCAGCCTGCCCAGCACATCAGGGGAAAACGCAAGCCACAGCGTTTAGAATGGATTAGGAGGAATTCCTGATGGTAACCCCAAATTCCAATAAATACATGCAATGCTTAAATGTTTGCTCGTGATTAAGTATATAGTGATTACAAATAACATAATGTAATTCAACACTGAAATATGCTTACATCCCATACGCTGAATAAATAAACTGACAAAATATGCTGTACTAGCTACACATCCGTGCTAGGTAACAGAAGTTAAAGAAGGGCCTTTGCATCTACAGTCGATTTTTGTACGATGCCCTACCTGAAGCTACAGTTGTCTGGGTGACCTAAGGGAGGGAAGTCGTGCACGTCATATATCTGCAGATCCTGTAAACTTTGCTTTGTGGCCGGCTGTGGTGGCCGAGCGGTTCTAGGCGCTACAGTCTGGAACCGCGCGACCCCTACGGTCGCAGGTTCGAATCCAACCTCGGGCATGGATGTGTGTGATGTCCTTAGGTTAGTTAGGTTTAAGTAGTTCTAAGTTCTAGGGGACTGATGACCTCAGATATTAAGTCCCATAGTGCTCAGAGCCATTTGAACCATTTGCTCTGTGTGTTGCCGTGTATTAACTGTTCAAGCATTGTATGAGTCGGAATGTGGGGAGTATTCTGTTATTTACCTAAATGAGCGTCGAAAACCGCTGAAAACCAAGACGCAGGCTGGCTGGTGTTCTAGCCCACGGCGCAGATTCTGTCCACACCTGGTTCACCGGCCACTTACGCTAGCCAGTAGGCCCCGTTGATGATGCAGTGCACAGGACATACTCACGTTGTCGGGCGACTCCTCACAGTTCTCGGAGGGCAATTACGCTTTCTGCGGCAACCCTGCCTTCCTGTCGCGCAACGCTAACCGGAAAATGGGACACTTCGTGACGATGTCTGTGGCGCAACTCATCTGTGGTTAGCCGCGAGTTCGCTCAACGGTGAGCGTGTAATGTCTACCGTGTATCCGAAGACTGGCGCAAAGGCCGCCCGCCGCAAACAGCCCGTGGCCGTGCTGTCCAGATGAAATGCGCGATACGGTCTCCGGAAATTACTAAATATTTAACAGGGAAGCGGGGCTCCAGTCCTACATAATGAGTTTGCGGATGTGGCTGAGCAATTTCTGTGCCAGACATTATCGAACTAGCCAGGCTCGTAACAGGGACTGTGTGGCTTGGTGTTTCTCTGAACTAGAACTCGTAATCTGTTGTTTAGCCAATGAGCCAAACACTCTGAATTCTAGGAACGAAGGTTGAAGTAAATCCTTCTTGGAAGTATCACCTTCAGATACTACGTAGAAATTCAATTCTGCTATCTTCACTGTAAGAATAATCTCCTCCGTCTGTTACACTTGTTGACTTTTATTTATCTCCAATGGTTTCATACTTTTCGGCCCCCTTTTGGGTCAAACTGTTTATCTCAAAGGAGCACCTACAGCCCATATCCACAGTTATTTGTAGTATGTATTCCTGTCTCCGTCTTCCGCTACAGTTTTTATCTTCCAGTACCAGTTTAGTTATTCCCTGATGCCTAATACATGCCCTATTATCCTTTCCCTCTTCGCTAGTGTTTTGCATATGTTCCTCTATTCGTCAATTCTGCGGAGAACCTTCCTATTTCCTGTCTTATCAGTACAATTAGTTTTCAGCATCTTTCATAGCACCACATCTTAAACGCTTCGATTTTCTCTTTTCCCTTTTTGCCACTCCCATGATTCATTCCCTACAGTGATGTGCTTCAGATGTACATTCCAAAAGTTTCTCGTTCAAAAAAATGTTCAAGTCTTTGTGAAATCTTATCGGACTTAACTGCTAAGGTCATCAGTCCCTGAGATTAAACACTACTCAACCTAAATTACCCTAAGGACAAACACACTCACCCATGCCCGAGGGAGGACTCGAACCTCCGCCGGGACCAGCCGCACAGTCCATGACTGCAGCGCCTGAGACCACTCGGCTAATCCCGCTCGGCTTTCTTGTTCAAATGAAGGCCTAAGTCTGACGTTAGTAGACATCTTTTGGCCAGGAATACCCCCATTTCCTGTATCAGTCTGCTCTTTATGTCCTACCTTCGTCTGTCATAAGTTATTTTGCTACCAAGCTAGCACAATTCATTCACTTAGTCCACTTCGACGTCTCAAAATTTCGTGTTATGTTCATCTCTAATCTCAGCTCTGTTACTCCTCAGGTCTTTATTCAGTTCACTCTCAATCCATACTCTGTACTCATCAGACTGCTCATCACTATAATTGTTGTTCCATTTCACGGAAGACCGCATTGTCACTAGCGGATCCTAACACTGACATTCCTTCACTTCGAATTTTACTCGCACTCTTGAACCCGTCTTTTTTCCGTCACCGCTTCTTCGATGTACAGTAGGGAAGAAAGATTGCAACATTGTCTTACAATTTCTAACGCGACCGCTTCGTTCTTGGTTTTCCAATCTTCTTATTTTTCGTGGTTTTTATACATATTGTGTATCACTCAACTTTCTCTACAGCTCATTCCAGTTTTTCTAAGAATTTCGAACAATTTCCCGCATTTTGGTTCGTTGAATGCTTTTTCTATGTCGGGAATTACAAAGACGGTTCTTTACTTTTCTTAAGGCTTGCTGCCGGTATCGAGCGCAACATCTCAACTGCCTCTCTGCTACCTTTACCTTTCCTGGAGCCAAACTAGTCGTCACGTAAGTGGTTCAAATGACTCTGAGCACTATGGGACTCAACTTCTGAGGTCATTAGTCCCCTAGAACTTAGAACTAGTTAAACCTAACTAACCTAAGGACATCACACACATCCATACCCGCGGCAGGATTCGAACCTGCGACCGTAGCGGCATCGCGGTTCCAGACTGCAGCGCCTAGAACCGCACGGCCACTTCGGCCGGCTCACTTAAGTGGTTCTCAATTTCCTTTTCCGTTCTTCTGTGTTATTGTCAGCAACTTGGATGCATAAGCTGTTAAGATGATTTTACCATAATTCTCGCACTTATCTGGCCTTACTATCTTCACAGTTGCATGAGTGAATGTTCCCTAAAGTCTGCCGGCCGCGGTGGCCGAGCCGTTCTAGGCGCTTCAGTCCAGAACCGCGCGACTGCTACGATCGCAGGTTCGAATCCTGCCTCGTGCATGGATGTGTGTGATGTCCTTAGGTTAGTTAGGTTTAAGTAGTTCTAGGGGACTGATGACGTCACATATTAAGTCCCATAGTGCTCAGAGCCATTTGAATCATTTTTGTTTCTAGTCTCATAGGTTCTACACACCAACTTGGATAGCCGTTTGGGTGCCACTTACCGCCAGTGATTTTAGAAATTCCGAAGCAAATTTATCTATGCCCTCTGCTCTATTTGATGTCAAGCCTTCTACGGCTCTGTCATACTCTGGTTCTAATAATGGATTCCCTATGTCTTCCATTTCTTCGTCAGCAGACAGGTCCTCCCCGTCACAAGGCAGTAATCGCTGGTGGGAGTCGAGAGGACACACGTCACTGAACAATGTTGCGAGAAACTGCTGGCAAGGCCCCAGTGAACGCTCTCACTGTTAGATATGATAAAGATCTGATTTCGTCACTACGAAGGGCACCATTCGTTCCTCTGTCAGCACAGGAAGGAATCCAGGCTTCTTTGTTCAAACTGAAGCATGACGCACTGCTTCTTTACGACCGCACACTTGAGTCAAGTTTCTGCTCCGGGTTTATGAGCAAGCAGGACTCTTGATTCCTGTTCGGCATTGTGCTGAAGTATTTTCGATCCTAGGACATTTGCAGACACCATTTGACACCTTCTGTGTAGTGAGAATTTACAGCTACGGAATGCACTTCGTCTGGACACATCGCGCAGATCGGAGCTGCAGAATTGCCTTCCCCAGCACTGAATTCGGTGGTATATACATCACGGCTCAGCAAATAGGGAATCTTTAAAAGCAAGTTCCATTGATTTGATCACAGAGCTCTTTAGTGTAAGTGCCGGTCAGGGTGGAGGACTGCATAACTTCGATGTTAACCAGTATCAACCATTTAGTGTTAGCGTCGAATAAACGGGAGCGCGATTTCGATTCAGGTCATAGATGTTCTGCCTGTCTCAATTTTAGATTAAGGAATAGGAATTAACATTCTAGTCAATACTTATTCAGTTGGCATATTTTTCTTTGAGTATTGTTTTTACAATAAATATCTTGTCAGTACTTAGTTGTTTTACTTTTCCTGCGATTAGATTCCAAATACCGATCCTGGTTAAGTTCGAGTAGAGCATGATCATAATTCGAGGGACTAATCCTTATGTTAGCCCTGGTTGCTGGTTTTCAATGGCAGAGCTAATTTGACTGACTTTCAGGCGTTACCGCTCCATTGCGAACACAACAGTGACAGCCATCACACACTCATAAGCTGTATGCTACCAAAACAACACACTGCACTCCGGGGTGTAATTGGATAACATCACGCAGAACGTTGTCCAGACACCTTGATACTGTCATCACCGTACACATTTCCTTGCTGGTACACATACAGGGTGAACATTAATAAAACTGACAAACAGCAGAGATGCATTCCTGACTGTAAATTGAAGGAAAAAAGTTTTATAAACATGTGTCTGGAGATGTATCGCTGTCACAGTGGATGACGCCGATGAGTTTCCGCCGGCCGCGGTGGCCGTGTGGTTCTAGGCGCTCCAGTCCGGAGCCGCGCTGCTGCTACGGTCGCAGGTTCGAATCCTGCCTCGGGCATGGGTGTGTGTCATGTCCTTAGGTTAGTTAGGTTTAAGTAGTTCTAAGTTCTAGGGGACTAATGACCACAGCAGTTGAGTCCCATAGTGCTCAGAGCCATTTGAACCATTTGATGAATTTCCTCTGACCACTTGCCGTGTGTTTGTTGTATGTTGCAGGCCGTGTGATTGACACACAGTACTGTAAGCTGCAGAGTGGTCCGGTATTCATGTCGGGAACAGGCTGAGAGGGCGTTCGTGTACGATAAACAGATGTAAATGGTTGAGAGGCAACACGTCTATACCAAAACAAGTATCCTCACAGACACCAACCACATCATACAAATTTCAAGCCCCTTCTGGGCGTTTGTGTGATCACGGGTGCTTTCAGAAATACCAACGTGCAGGGAGGAAGCGGACTCGTAGAACACCACATTAGGAGGACCGGATTCCACAGGATATTGAGATGAACCCTAGTACAAGCTCCAGGCAAGTGGCCCGCCAACATTTTGTAAGCCAAAGCACGATTGTGTATATCCTGCATGACACTGCATCCCATGGAGACCACTTTGCACATATGTTGTGACGTGGAAGCGATGTTGGTCTGTACTGTGTTCCGGGACCATTTGTTGTCATTACATGCACACCATCGATTTCCGGTCACATGTTCGTGGGACATTTTCTCCAGCATTTCCTGTCTGGAATTCGTTCCTGCAGTTTGTCGGTTTTATTAATGTTGACCCTATATTTAGTAATGTTGACTTAAATCAGAAACAACTATACTGTTAACTTAATGGACATTCGACAGGCAAACGATTTGTCTTTGATAGCCCTTCCTTACCCACCGAATGGAACATTGGCCCACGCCCGGGTTCCCGGGTTCGATTCCCGACGGGGTCAGGGATTTTCTCTGCCTCGTGATGGCTGGGTGTTGTGTGCTGTCCTTAGGTTAGTTAGGTTTAAGTAGTTCTAAGTTCTAGGGGACTGATGACCGTAGCAGTTAAGTCCCATAGTGCTTAGAGCCATTTGAACCATTTGAACATTGGCCACTGTTCCGCAGATTCCATTTATAATAAGCTTCCAGCAGAACAGATATTTTTGGGTGAAAACTATCGAGTTTACAAAGGCTTCCTTGCGAGAGACTTTAAACTCCGTGATGAGTTCCTTGTACCAGCTGAATCTTTCTCTCTCACGCGTTATTCAATTGATGTCTTTCCTTTTTGGCTTTCTTAATTTTTCGTCTGTATCCTTTGTATCAGCATTTTATAAATTATGTAAGAACTCGACCTGTAACCGACGAACTTCAGTTCACTTGTTCACGAGAAGGCTGAAAAAGCAATCAAATAATATTGACACAGGACGGGGAAGAAAAACAAGTGTACTGTTGCTGAATGAGTTCTTCCAGAATTTCCATCAAATGCTTTTCGAAAATCATGGAATACTTACATCAGTAATGGTATGCGTTGATTTGAACACTGCTCTTCCCGGGAGCCTACTTATTTGTTATCATAAGAGTGAGTTACTGGAGCTTTTTAACTTTTCTTTTGATCCTTAGCGTTTTGCTTTGGAATGCGGTTTCAATAATACAAATTTCAATAAGATCCCTGCTGTTTGTGAGTGGCGGAAGGTGGGAGTGGCGAGTAAAAACAGTCCATTTCGACAAGATTATAGTATTTTTATAAAGCTGCGAAAGCAGTTTCTTTGAGGAAAGAATTCGACAGCGATAAATGCAGATATCATTCTTTAAAAAATAATAACTTTAAGATGAAACTTTTGTGTATGATCTCTCTTTAATGAAGGCTTTGTAATTGTCCAAATGCCTGATAATCTCTTTCATCCGAGCAAAGGATTAACAGATGTGTGTAACTGAAACCAATGCGAAAGTAACATTCCAAACGCAATACACAAAAATTTGATATGGTTGCAGCACATTATGAGTGAAAAAATTGTGAATCATCTCGGGTTGGTCATCATCATTTGGCTTGCTCACAGCGTAGATCACTCGTATCTAAGAGTGTTACTTATGACGAAAATAATGCGTTTGTTCTGCCTCCAAGCAAGTGAAATGAATGCTAGAGTCCCAAGAAACGAAAATCACGTGAAAATTTCTTGCCCTACAACATAACATACACTACTGGCCACTAAAATTGCTACACCACGCAGATGACGTGCTACAAAAGCGAAATTTAACCGACAGGTAGAAGATGCTGTGATATGCAAATGATTAGCTTTTCTCAGCATTCACACAAGGTTGCCGCCGGTGGCGACACCTAAAACGTGCTGACATGAGGAAAGTTCCCAACCGATTTCTCATACACAAACAGCAGTTGACCGGCGTTACCTGATGAAACGTTGTTGTCACGGCTCGTGTAAGGAGGAGAAATGCGTACCATCTCGTTTCCGACTTTGATAAAGGTCGGATTGTAGCCTATCGCGATTGCTGTTTATCGTATCGGGACATTTCTGCTCGCGTTGGTCGAGATACAATGAGTGTTAGCAAAATATGGAATCGGTGGGTTCAGGAGGGTAATACGGAACGCCGTGCTGGATCCCAACGGCCTCGTATCACTACCAGTCGAGATGACAGGGATCTTATCCGCATGGCTGTAACGGATCGTGCAGCAACGTCTCGATCCCTGAGTCAACAGATGGGGACGTTTGCAAGACAATAACCGTCTGCACGAACAGTTCGACGATGTTTGCAGCAGCTTGGACTATCAGCTCGGAGACCATGGCTGCGATTACCCTTGAAGCTGCATCACAGACATGAGCGCCTGCAATGGCGTACTCAATGACGAATCTGGGTGCACGGATGGCAAAACATCATGTTTTCGGATGAATCCAGGTTCTGTTTACAGGATCATGATGGTCGCATCCGTGTTTGGCGACATCGCGGTGAACGCACGTTGGAAGTGTGTATTCGCCATCACCATACTGGCGTATCACCCGGCGTGATGGTATGGGGTGCCATTGGTTACACGTCTCGGTCACCTCTTGTTCGCATTGACGGCACTTTGAACGGTGGAAGTTACTTTTGAGATGTGTTAAGTCCAGTGGCTCTACCGCTCATTCGATCCCTGCGAAACCCTACATTTCAGCAGGATAATGCACGACCCCATTTTGCAGGTCCTGTACGGGCCTTTCTGGATACAGACAATTTTCGAATGCTTCCCTGGCCAGCACATTCTCCAGATCTCTCACCAATTGAAAACGTCTGGTCAACGGTGGCCGAGCAACTGGCTCGTCACAATACGCCAGTCACTACTCTTGATGAACTGTGGTATAGTGTTGAAGCTGCATGGGCAGCTGTACCTGTACACGCCATCCAAGGTCTGTTTGACTCAATGCCCAGGCGTATCAAGGCCGTTATTACGGCCAGAGGTGGTTATTCTGGGTACTGACTTCTCAGGATCTATGCACCCAAATTGCGTGAAAATGTAATCTCATGTCAGTTCTAGTATAATATATTTGTCCAATGAATACCCGTTTATCACCTGCATTTCGTCTTGGCGTAGCAATTTTAATGGCCAGTAGTGTAATATAATTCTTACAATCTGATAAAGAAGGCTTGGTGAACTACAAACTACATTTCGGAACTAAGACCTTCGTTGCCGACAGCTATTACAAACTTCACAGCCGTTCTGCTCGCCGGCCATTGTGGCCGAGCGGTTCTAGGCGCTTCAGTCTGGAACCGCGCGACCGCTACGGTCGCAGGTTCGAATCCCTCCTCTGGCATGGATGGTGTGATGTCCTTAGGTTAGTTAAATTTAAGTAGTTCTAAGTTCTGTGGGACTGATGAGCTCAGATGTTAAGTCCCACAGTGCTCAGAACCATTTGAACCATTTTTGAACCGTTCTGCTTCCAGATTTCCAGAACGAGACACGGACCAAGTACCGGGCACACGTGCAGCCTTCCGCCTAGTCGGCTGCGGTAGCCCCGCTGTTCGAAGGCTGGCGCTCTGGCAGCAAGACTCTGAACTTCGATTTATCTAAAAAGCTTCAGAAGCGCATTGTAACCGAACAGCATTTGTTACATTCAAAAGTATACTACAATCGTGAAAGGACGAGCAAAAATCGGTCACCCTCAAAGTGGCCTGTTCACGTAGCATTTTCATTTTACCCCTTATATTTTTGCTTTTTGTAAATAGCGACATTATCTTAACTACATTTTGTGTGTTTGTGCAACACTCAGTTTCGACTCATAGAAATAAGCGTTTCGAGTAACCTCTTTGTAAAACAACTAAGGCTCTTCCGCGACTGTGTAAGGTAGGTTTTTCTATCGGGCAATGGGAAGCTTTCGCGGTATGAAAGACATGAGATGTTCCTGGTCCATTCGCACTATGGTGGTATTTTTCGTCGAATTCAGTTCTACACGACGCAAAAGAATCTCAGCACCAACGAATAATTAAAGTAGCGTAATGAAATTTCGGAAATATGTTTGTACAGATAACATATTTAAGTGATTAACACTGCAAGAACACAGTTTAATGTTAGCGTGAGATAAGCCACTGAAAATGTGAAATGCTGGTACATTAATAATTGGTGTAAACGCTACGATGCTCAATGCAAAGATGCACGCATTGTGTCGAACAGGTGCCGGATGTCAACTTGTGGGATGGAGTTCCATGCCTGTCGCACTTGGTCGGTCAGCACAGGGACGGTTAATGCTGGTTGTGGATGATGCTGGAGCTGCCGTCCGATGAAAAATGGCTCTGAGCACTATGGGACTTAACATCTATGGTCATCAGTCCCCTAGAACTTAGAACTACTTAAACCTAACTAACCTAAGGGCATCACACAACGCCCAGCCATCACGAGGCAGAGAAAATTCCTGACCCCGCCGGGAATCGAACCCGGGAGCCCTGGCCGTCCGATGAAGACCCATATGTTCTCCATGGAGGCAGATCTTGTGATAGAATAGGCCAAGGCAGCATGTTGACACTCTGTTGAGCATGTTGTGTAACAACAGCGGTATGTGAGCGAGAGTTATACAGCTGCAAAACACCCCCTGGAATGCTCTTCATGAATGGCAGTGCAACCGGTCGAACCACCAACTTGCTGTACGATTTTGCAGTCAGGGTGCGTGGGATAACCACGAGTGTGCACTTGCTGCCATACGAAATGGAAAGCCAGGTCATAACTGCAGGTATAGGTCCAGTGCGTTTAGTTCGCAGACAGGCTGGTTGTAGGCGTCAATTGCCCTCCTCCTGATCAACACACAGGCATCATTGGAACCGAGGCGAAACCAACCTTCATCAGATAATACAACCTCCACCCTTCCCTCCAACGAGTTCTCGCTTGACTCCACTGAACTCAGGAGGACTGAAGTAGGGCTGGTAGAGAAGATCCAACGAAGAGTGGCGCGTTTCGTCATGGGATCGTTTAGCTGGCGAGAGAGCGCTACGGAGATGCTAAACAAACTCCCTTTTCAGGAGGGGTCAGAGTACATATTTCTTCCCCCACATACGTCTCACGTATTGATCACGAGGAGAAAATTCGAGAAATTGGAGCCTATAAGAGGCTTACCGACAAAGGTTCTTCCCACGCACTTTTTGCGAGTGGAATAGGGTTGGAGGGATCAGGCAGTGGTACCGAAAGCACCCTCCGTCACAAATCATTAGGTGGCTTGCGGAGTACTTGTTGATGAATTGGCGATGGTTTGTGGTCAGTGGAATGCGCGCTACAAGGTGTCTGACTGGGAGCTGTCCTTGGCGTAGATGATTTGCAATACTTCGTTGTGTTATTCAGGTGCCAACTGCTGCTCATATTACTGCTTCAGATGCAGCACGATGCGTCAGAGCGATACGCCGAACACGACGGTCTTCCCTCTCGGTAGTGTCACGTGGCGTTCCAGAGCCCAGTCTTCTTGCGACCGTACATTCCTGTGACCACAGCTGCAAGCGATCATGTACAGTGGCTGCATCCCTGTCAAGTCTTTCTGCAGTATCACAGAAGTAACATGCAGTTTCTCTAGCCCTATTACACGATCTCATTCAGACTCAGTGGAGTGTTGATAATGGCGTCTTTGTTACCTTAAAGGCGTTCTTGACTAACGTCACCCCACCAGATCCGCTCTCAAAGGTAAGGAACACTCACGATGGTTACAGCGTTTGTTTAAAACAAACATCATTCCCATCCACATAGTGGTGCTACTAGCGACATTCTTATGCGACTAGAGCGAAAAATGGTTCAAATGGCTCTGAGCACTATGGGACTTAATATCTGAGGTCATCAGTCCCCTAGAACTTAGAACTACTTAAACCTAACTAACCTAAGGACGTCACACACATCCATGCCCGAGGCAGGATTCGAACCTGCGACCGTAGCGGTCACGCGGTTCCAGACTGAAGCGCCTAGAACCTCTCCGCCACCAGCGGCCGACACTAGTGCGAAAATTAAATAGACAACTTCTTTCAGATGTAGAAGCTTGCCTACCAACTTAGGTTTATGTCGCACAACTCCTTCTTGGTGGCCGGCTGGAGTGGACGTGCGGTTCTAGGCGCTACAGTCTGGAGCCGAGCGACCGCTCCGGTAGCAGGTTCGAATCTTGCCTCGGGCATGGATGTGTGTGATGTCCTTAGGTTAGTTAGGTTTAATTAGTTCTAGGTGACTGATGACCTGAGATGTTAAGTCCCATAGTGTTCAGAGCCATTTGAACCATTTTTGAACTTTCTTGGTGCTACGATTTTTTTTCCGCCATTGTGTTTGTGTTAGAAGATCTGGCTCCGTCTGGTTGGTGCGACATGCCTCGGAATTTCTACAGTGATAAAGAAATCGGGCGAAATCCTTTAAATTACTTTCCGTGGTGTGCATTAATTGACTGCTTATGTTATTCCGGGATCATATTTTAAATTTCTACACAGTTTAATTCTCTCAGTCTTGCGGCAAAATTCCTTCACATGGGGAAATGAAACCTCACAGGTTGCTCATTTTCGCTTAAATGGAAGCTGATTATAGGAACACTTGTTATCTCCCCGACCCGTCGAGCTGTAGACTCAAAATTATCGACTCCTTCTGAATTATAAAAGTGTCGTTGATTTATTTAAGGTTGTGTACCGAGAACATATTACTCTGATTTCTCTTTGTGAAATCCACTTTCGTATCTATTGCTCAGAGGACCTATGCTGGCCGTTGTGACCGAGCGGTTCTGGGCGCTTCAGTCCGGAACCGCGCTGTTGCTGCGATCGCAGGTTCGAATCCTGCCTCGGGCGTGGATGTGTGTGATGTCCTTAGGTTAGTTAGGTTTAAGTAGTTCTAAGTGTAGGGGACTTATGACCTCAGATGTTAAGTCCAATAGTGCTTAGAACCATTTCTTGAGGACGTATGTGGGCTTCTAAATTAGCTGCATACGTTTGATTGCAGTACATAATGAGATTCGTTTGTGAATTATTTCTGTGCGGGTCGAGTCATTTATTTATTTTTTATTTAGCGTATGTCTAATACAGACATATCATGAAATTACATATACATATGTACATATTGACACACAAGAAACTTAAGTTTGTCTTTACAATTGAATATCCAGTCCTTCAATCCAGCGCACTGCATCTGGAGTTGCTAGCAGGAAGTCCTCTTTGGCGCCGTGATAGGCTCGAATCCTGCATTCACTGACAATATGGTGAACAGTCTGGTATGGAGCCCCGCAGTCACAAGCTGGATCAGGCAGCTTGTTCCACTTAAAGAGAGCATCCCTGCATCGCCCATGGCTGGTACGGATTCTGTTGAGAGTAGACCACGTCTTGCGTGGTAAGTCGAATCCACTTGGAAGTTTAGCACCTGAGAAGATGTTATGCAGGTGCACATCTGTCACATATGGGAGGTAGCGTTGCTCACGTCCGTGGGTTTAACCTTAAAATACCCTACACGTGCCTCCTGGGTGGTGCTAATTGAGCAACAGTTATTACAGGCAGCCAGACTATCCATAGGATCTCCTGGCAATGACATATCAACTAAATAGCAGAAACAGTTCTTTTCAGAGCTCATTAATAACAATTTATTTATTATTTCTACGTGACGCAGCGGCAAGCCACAATATTGGTACGTATTATGTAAATTGTAGCCCAGTAGGCAGTACAGATGAAGAGGAGTGTACATTACTAAAAACGGCCATCACAGAAGTTGGAAACAAAGTAGGTAACTGATAAGAAGCCATGGCTATCACAAGAAGAACTTCAGTCGATCAAAGAAATAAAAAATACAAAAATGTTCAGGGAAATGAAGGAACGGAGAAATACAAGTTGCTGAGGAATGAAATAAATAGGAAGTGTAGGGCAGTTGAGACGAAATGGCTGCATGAAAAATGTGAAGAAATCGGAAAAGAATTGACTGCCGGAAGGACTGATTCAGTATATAGGAAAGTCAAAACAACCTTCGGTGAAATTAAAAGCAAGAGTGGTAACATTAAGAGTGCAACGGGAGCTCCACTATTAAATGCAGATGAGAGAGCGGATAAGTGGAAAGAGTACATTGAAGGCCTCTAGGAGTGGGAATATTTGTCTGATGTGATAGAAGAAGAAACAGTTGTCGATGTAGAAGAGGTAGAATCAGAATTTAAGAGAGCTTTGGGGGACTTAAGATCAAATAAGGCAGAAGAGATGGATAACATTCCAACAGAATTTCTAAAATCATTGGGGAGAGTCACAACAAAACGACTATTCACATTGGTGTGTGGAATGTGTGAGTCCGGTGACATACCATCTGAGTTCCGGAAAAATATCATCCACACTACTCCGAAGACTGCAAGAACCGAAGAGTGCGAGAGTTATCGCACAATCATCTTAACAGCTCATGCATCCAATTTGCTTACAAGAATAATATATAGAAGAATGGAAAAGAAAATTGTGGAAGCGTCAGGTGATGATCAGTTTGGTTTTAAGAAAGGTAAAGACACCAGAGAGGCAATTCTGACGTTGCAGTTGATAATAGAAGCAAGACTAAAGAAAATCAAGAAACGTTCATAGTATTTGTCGACTTGCAAAAAGCGTTCGACGGTGTAAAACGGTGCAAGATGTTCCAAATTCTGAGAAAAATGGGGAGAGACGGGTAATGTACAACATGTACAAGAGCGAAGAGGGAATAAGAAGAAGGGACGACCAAGAACGAAGTGCTCGGATTAAAAAGGATGTAAGACAGGACTGTAGTCTTTCGCCCCTGCTGTTCAATCTGCACATCGAAAAAGCAATGATGGAAATAAAAGACAGCTTCAGGAGTGGAATTAAAATTCAAGGTGAAAGGATGTCAATTATACGGTTCGCTGATGATATTGCTATCCTGAGCGAAAGTGGAGAAGAATTAGATGATCCGCTGAATGTAATGAACAGTCTAATGAGTACAGAATATGGATTGAAAGTAAATCGAAGAAAGATCACGATAATGAGAAGTAGCAGAAATGAGAATGGTAAGAAACTTAACATCAGGACTGAAGGTCACGAAGTAAGTGAAATTAAAAAATTCTGCAACCTAGGCAACAAAATAACCGGTGAGGGGCGGAGCAAGGAGGACATCAAAAGCAGACTAGCACTGGCAAAAAGGGAATTCCTGGCCAAGAGAAGTCTACAGTATGAAATAAAGGCCTTAATTTCAGGGAGACATTTCTGAGAATGAACGTTTGGAGCACAGCATTGTACGATAATGAAACATTGACTGTGGGAAAACAGGAACAGAAGAGAATCGAAGCATTTGAAATGTGGTGCTATAGACGAATTAGGCAGACTGATAAGTTGAGGAATGAGGAGGTCCCGCGCAGAATTGGAGAGGAAAGGAGCTTGTGGAAAACACTCACAAGGAGTAGGGACAGAATGATACGACGTCTGTTAAGATATCAGGAAATGACTTCTATTGCACTAGAGGAAGCTGTAGAGGGCAAAAACTGTTTAGGAAGATAGAGATTAGAATACAGTCAGCAAATAGCTGAGGAGGCACCTTGCTAGTGCTACTCTGGGATCACGAGTTTGGGACAGGAAAGGAATTCGTGGTGGGCCGCATCAAACCAGTCAAAAGGCCGATGACTTAAAAAAAAGTGGGAGGCAGGGGGATGAAGAGAATAGGGAAGGAACTAATGACATCAGTAGTATTGGGACTTCATGCGGATTCAGCGGCGACGAATGCAAATGTGTGCTGGACCTTGACATGAACCCCGGATCTCCTACTTACAAGGCACTTGGGTTCACCACTATGCCATCCGGACGCAGTGTTCATCGCAAATGCGCGGACTTTTTCGGCACGCTCCCCTGCAGACCCACAGTCCCCGTCCATATCCTCCATGCTCGCTAATTTTTAGGCTCTCACCAGAGTCGAACGTAAATGCGCATCCGCACGGAAGGGGGTGGATTCATTGCCCTTTGAGATGAACCATTTGTATGAATGCGGGGTGTCTCTTCGTTCGAAAATGTCCGAATTAACAGATACCACGTATTCATGTCATGTTGGTACAACTTGTTGATTCCATATTCGGCTCGAGAATATTCTAATGCGTCAGAGGTAGCTCTCTGAATTTAGCCTGCATTTGCAAAACAGTTTCTTCTCTCTTTGCATGAAATTAGGTTTCAGATGGACGAAGATAAGTCGATAGCTCCGGATAAGGACGAACTCTAGTTTCTTAATATATTACGGAGTTAAAAAATGTTCAAATTAGTGTGAAATCTTATGGGACTTAACTGCTAAGGTCATCAGTCCCGAAGCTTACACACTACTTAACCTAAAGTATCCTAAGGACAAACACACACACCCATGCCCGAGGGAGGACTCGAACCTCCGCCTTGACCAGTCGCACAGTCCATGACTGCAGCGCCTAGACCGCTCGGCTAATCCCGCGTGGCTATTACGGAGTGTTCTGGCATTTTACTGAGGGGTTATGTATAGATGGATTGATAATTTGTTTGCTGATCTTAATAATTTAATTGTTCCTTCATGTTTAGAATCCATGATTACACGCCAGAGAGGAGATTCTCATCCGTACTGCTGGAAGCTATAAGCCGAAAGATAACACGTCATCCAATTCTTGGTCAGGTTCTTGATCAATCATTTTTCATTTAATATTTGACAAAATGCTATACAAAACCCAGTTTCGTTACACTGACAATGTGTAAGCATATATATGTGTCTCTGTTTTTTCTATTAAATGTACAAGGTCAGATTGCGTTTCAAAATTATTTTCTGGGGTGTAAAGATTCATACTTACTGCATAATTTAGAAGTCCAGGCCCATACTTTCACTGCTATTGGGAGGAGTTCAATTTTGTAACACACACACACCTTATAATCCATTAGACATATCCTTCGCCCGTAAGTCGTCACACCCTACAGTCGTGCTGCTTTGTCAGGAGAATAATAACAAGACTTCATTTTGTTCTAGGGTACACTACAGAGCGGGCACCAGTGATGCATATGAGTACAATAAAAATTGTTTCAAACAGGACTGCGGGTGATCAACGCGAGACTCTGCATCACAGACGATCTCTTATATCTCGGCTGATCGCAAGTTTTCCTGCTGACGTCACCTGTACACACGCGAGGAGTATTCCCAGAAGTATCTCGCCAACGCGCTGAACAGATTGCGAACCAGTAATTCAGAATTACACGCAACAGGCTCGCAGCTAACACCCTCTTGTAACAGCGTTGTCGGAAAACCTGATTCACAGACTAGCGAGACCTATACGAGAACAAAGATAACCTGTTTCCTCCGCAGCGAGAGCACACGCGTGCATCTGATAGAGACGATTTCTTCTGAAGTGATAGGCGGGGCCCACGCCTCTTTCCCTGTAGCGCAGTCTCCTGACCTCACTCCTCGTAAGAAATGCCAAGTCTGATCTGCAGATATCCAACAAATCGTACGGCAACCTATAGCCAGCTCATATCCAAAAATCAAAACATATGTTTCTTCTTTATTCCAATGAGCTACTTAATGTCATGACCTGGCATTTACAATACATACACTACTGACACCAGAAAATTAATGCAAGAAGAAGTTCAAGACCCAACCGTCTGCTGGAAAACTGATGCTTTTCGGACGCACAAGGTTCAGTACTGGAACATTATGGGGAAAGAGGCACAACAATAGTGTTCGTTCAGTGAGATGTTTACTGCCAGGCTTAAGCCTGCAATTCGAAGCAAACGCCGAGCATTGCTGTCAAAAGGCGTTGTGTTGTTGCACGACAATGCCGGTCCACATACTGCTGCCCATACTGCTGAAACGCTCCATGAACTCAAATTTGAGTACTGGATCATCCTTCATACAGTCCCGATCTTGCCCCTTTTGACTATAACTTGTTTGGTCCACACAAACAGGCATTAAGGGGCTGTCGATTTACCTCGGACTAAGCAGTCAAAGAAGCGGTGCATTCCTGGCTCGCAGCTCAACCGAGAACCTTTCTTTATGAGGGCATCAGGAAGCTTGTACAACGATGGACCAAGCGCGTTGAAACGCAAGTAGACTATGTCGAAATATGATGTTCTTGTAAGTTTCCTATTTGATTAAAATAAAATTTTGTAACTACTTTACGGATAATAATTGACTTACCCTCGTACTATGCTCAGAATTGATCATAGGAAACCAGTGAAGCTGGATAGTACGTCTATAAATAATCAGAAAATTACAGTGCAACAAATCCTGGCAGGTTAAGCTATTTTAAAGGAATTTTTGGTCTATGCTACTTAAAGTAGCAATATTTCTAATATTCTTGAAGTCATTTTCCAGGAAGATCTATTTAATTTTGAGTCTAACTGTAACATGTTAGCCGGCCGCTGTGGTCGAGCGGTTCTAGGCGCTTCAGTCCGGAACCACGCTGACGCTACGGTCGCAGGTTCTAATCCTGTCTCGGGCATGGATGTGTGTGATGTCCTTCGGTTAGTTAGGTTTAAGTAGTTCTAATTTCTAGGGGACTGGTGACCTCAGATGTTAAGTCCCATATTGCTTAGAGCCATTTGAACCTTTTTTTTTTTTTTTTTTTTTTTTTTTTTTTTTTTTTTTTTTTTAAACGTGTTATGACAGTAAATAACCTTTGTAGTGTAAGCCCAAAGGAACATACTATATTGCGTATAATTAACAACAAACAAACAAACAATGGTAACTCCAGGCTGGAGTTTCAAAAATTATGTGGAATGACACGAGGTGCTTCACTACATACCCTGCTCTCATCATCCATTGCGTTGGTCTTGTCAGTAACCAAGCATTGAGCTCCGGTGTAGCTAAACATCTGCCACATGCCACCATAACTTGATCGACGTCCAGTTGAACCGCACTATGTGGTTAATAACTGGGACAATTCGACCAACACCGATTTATTGGCTTCCTCTGCTGAGCAACATCAAACTAGTCTCATTCCGTAAATACGAGGCCGTGCTTAGGGGTTATCACAAGCTACAGGAGAACCTGGAATTACCCATACAGGAAGATGTACCACGTCTACGATGAAACAGACTCCGTTCAAGAGACCACCATTACGGCAAACAGAACAGCTAGATGTCAGCAATATTGCGGTGAGAGACCCGAAGGGCTATTATTGTCAGTTTACTGAAAATCTTGAAGAGCGTGAGTGGTTCCGAAAGTATAACTGTGATTCTGCCGGCACAGAACTCGACAGGGAACTTTGGGTCAAATTGAACCGAGCTTGCACTCGGCGTGGAGGATGCGCAGACTCTCTTTACACATGGGGTGCTACAGTCTCCAGTTTGTGACTGTGGGGCTGTAAACCAGTCAGCCACATTAGAGACGAATGCCCCTTGCGTTTATAACAATACCTCCACTAACAGTTAATTAGTTCAAAAATTATCACGTCGCTCACTCAGAGTATGATCTTTTTATTGCGCAACTAAATGGTCTTTAATGTGGCAGGTATTGCTACATCAGTTGATTACAGTCACTGAAGAAAATTAACAATAATATCACTTATCTGGTATTTGCAATCCAACGACGATCTCGCTCTGGCTTTGGCTCGTAGTTAAAATTGTTGTCTATGTAGCAGGACTATCGCTGTTGGTGCGAAAGGCGCGCGGATGTTAATTACGCCGACTTGAATAACTTACGAAGACAATCTTCCATGATTAATTTGATGATTTATGTTTTTCATTGCAATGTGCTTCATACTTTTTTGAGCAGTGGTCACTTGAAAATAATTCTTGACACTCACTTTGCACAAAAATTCACATTTATTAAACTTTTTATACTTTCGCGTGTTCAAACCATTACTTCATGATACAACTTCGCAGCCGTTACTGCTCTTAATAAAACTCACAACACCTTTCATTGTCCACAACTCAGACTCATATTTTCATTTCCAACACAAATTCAAGACCGTTCATATTCAACACAAAAACTTGACTACTCTGTACGCTTCCGTGCCAAAAGTCACACGCCAGCATCAAAGATAACAATATGTACAAAGATATTCACACTAGATATTATATCGATTTCCACACCTCAAAATATCGACGTACATACATATAAAAATGAAACCAAATTTGAATAGACGGAAAAATGAGACATTATGTAGAAAAATATTCATTAATCTACTGTATGGAAAAATAAGGTTGGCGGGTGGTAATGGTTTCGCAAATAAAGAACCATTACACGTTCCTATCAGTCGGCAGCTCGTGGTCTCGAGGTCACGTTCTCGCTTCCCGAGCACGGGGTCCCGGGGTCGATTCCCTGCGGGGTCAGGGATTTTCACCTGCCTCGAGATGACTGGATGTTTGTGTTGTCCTCATCATTTCATCATCATTCGTGAAAGTGGCGAGACTGGGCTGAGCACAGGTTGGGACATTCTACAGGTGCTGATAACCACGCAGTTGAGCGCCCCACAAACCAAACATCATCATCATCATCATCACGTTCCCATCAGAGGAGTTGGAGTGACCTCATGAAAGCAGTTATATGGATTAGGAACTTTGATATTAGCATTTAGTTAGTTTTGCATGTAGTTTTTTTTTATTTTCGTACTCTTGTTATATCCATGTACTACTGTTATATACCTGAATTTATAAACTGCATATGAGAGATAGGAATAAACAAACAAAATATATTGTGCGAATGCCCTGCGATGCCGCTGCTCCTGCTGCGTCGAACCAAACTGTGGTCATCATTTTCAAACAAACAGGACACGGATTCATCTGGAAACACTGTGTGATGACATTCCTGTCCCCAGAGACGTCATTCCATACACCACTGACGTCTAGCACGTTTCTGCACATTCGTCAAAGGCAGGCGGAGGAGTGGACGACGCCAACATTACCCATGCCGTAATAAGCGGGGACGGAGACGGACTGTCACCCCTGATAATGTGCAGTGGGTTGCACTGTTTCACTGTTGCACCAGAGCCGAGGAGGACGTAGATCTGTCCTGCAGTGCTAGTCGGATGAGATGTCGATCTTCTCGCGGGAGGGGGGGGGGGGGGGGGGGCGGTCTGGGTGGTGCGATCTGACCCATCCCTTCGTGTTCTGCGGCCTTCTGTGAACCATTCTGCACACACCTGTTGCCCTGCCGAAACACTTCGTCCCACACGAGCAGCAGTTTCTCGAATGGACGCATCACATTCTGTCAAGCCAATAATGCGCCCTCTTTCAAACTCACTGATTCTGCACTGACCCATTACCTTCGGCTTACAGCGACAACGAGAGTCGCAGCCACATTATACGTAGCTACGCCGTGAGTAACTGAAATGTGTTGCTAGTGCCAAAAGCGATCTCACTGGAAACACTGCAGCTTGAAAATCTAAGTTCCAGTTTCAGTCAGAATGAAAAAGAAAAGTGAAAGAATTTATTATACGTAGCTACGCCGTGAGTAACTGAAATGTGTTGCTAGTGCCAAAAGCGATCTCACTGGAAACACTGCAGCTTGAAAATCTAAGTTCCAGTTTCAGTCAGAATGAAAAAGAAAAGTGAAAGAATTTATTATACGTAGCTACGCCGTGAGTAACTGAAATGTGTTGCTAGTGCCAAAAGCGATCTCACTGGAAACACTGCAGCTCGAACGTAGACATCGCGTAGCCCGACAGTGCGACACCCAACGAAACATTGTCTCTGAGCGAGCGAAATGAAATCCAAGCAACCAGAAAGTGGTAACGATTAACAGTCATGAGTCAAACTGTCGGAGCAACGCATCTGACTAGCCGCGTATACCCATAGAACCTCACATAGAAAGTCACTCATACAGCTGTCTGGTCCAAAGAGCTATGGAAGATACGTCCCTCACTCCAGTTTATGTTCATACACTGGTGGTAGTTACAGGATACAGTATCGATACAGGATGCGGTATCGGTATATAGTAGATGCACTGCAGAGGAAAAAATGCAATATCCTCAAAGTCCCGGTCTTTTATTAACAGGTAAGGTGACAGGTAATTCTTAATTGTAGGAGTATCCAAAAACATAAGATGAAACATACATGTCACAATGTACAAGTAACCTCGTCAATTCACAGTGTGCCGAAAGGTATCTTCCGCTAGATTCTTCTAAGCGTTTTTCGCCTGTTGTTGCATTTGGGCAATGGTTCCCGTTTCATCATGTCCCATACGTGTTGAGTTGACGAGAGATCTGGTGATCTTACTGGCCAGGACAGTACTTGCATACAAGGAATATCACGTTGTGTCGCAGAAGCCGTATTTGTATGTGCATTGTCCTATTGAAAATGCACATCAACTACTTGTCGAAGAAATAGTCGTAGCACGAAAATAACAACGTATGAAATGCAGCGGGCATTAGTTTAATTTAATCTGCAGAGACTCCAAATGTTGCCGCGATTTGTAACATGAAGGGGGCATGTGTGTCGTGGATGAATCCGTTTTGAAATAGGTAGCTCACCAGGTCTACTCTATGCATGTGTACGTCCGTTACTTGCATAAATATTGAACCTATGCTCATCACTAAAGACAACAGAGCGCCATTCACGACACTAGAGTAACCACAGTTGTCGGTGGTGTCAGTGACAGTCTGGCGAGAGCAGCATGCGATGTCCATCTTGCTGCAAGCAGACATTTCCCACTGGTCCCTGATGACACTGTAAGTGCAATATATACCCAAATTTCGTCCCTGGATGATGCTCGGCCGGCCATCGCTGCTTGCTCGATGTGTCGATCTTGTCGTGCGTCTGTAGTACGTGGACGTCCAGAACCTGATATACAAGTGTGGGAATGTTCCACCAACCAATACTGAAAGTAGCGACACATCACTGATACACTGTGCCCAACATTCGAGCAGTCCGTCCATACGTCCATCCAGTTTCCCGCAGCTACACAACGCGTCACCATCCAAAGAGGTGAAGCTGTTCGGCAGGGGGGACGTACTCGCCAGTGGGGCGTGGCTGTACCGTGGGTTGCATGTTCAAGCACTGTTCACCTCAAAACTCAGCGCGGTTACTGCCTGCAGAGTCAAAACACAAGCAGCACATACACGCCTCCTGACAAATGTAATAATAACTCTACAGCCACTCAGTACGCACATATCATGCTCTGGTGTCACTAAACACAATCCTTGACGATGTTACATTTTTTTTCCGGCATTGTATATATTGATGCATGCCTCTTTGTGGATGACAGAGTAGCGTCACCTTAATGTGTTAATGAAACGCGATGACAAGTAGATCCGAATCAAATTATATTATGCTACGCCCTACCTTCCTCGTGTGAATAAGGCAAGAACGACATTGGCCGGTACATGGCTCACGTCAGTATAACACAACAATCCACAATTGCACCGAATGAAATGCCTAAAATAACTAAGTGACATCTATGTGCTACTTTCAACGTTACACAGCGATCTAAAACATTCATACAGGGCGACAATTATTGAACTGCATGAGTAAAAAAGTAAATTAGTTACAATCTACGGAGTGCACACTCCTTATTCAACATGTAAAGGTAACTACAGATATTCTGATTTAGTTTATGAAATATTCGATCACTGGCGATGATGTGGCGCAGACGAATAGCGAAATTCTGCATGACCCGCTGAAGTGTCAGAACATCGATGACCTCGTGAATGGTTGTTTTCAGCTCAGCAATGGTTTTGGGGTTACTGCTGCACACCTTTTCATTAACATACTCCCCCACCCCCCCCCCCCCCACCCCACCCCAAATAAAAAAGGAGTCGTATGTGTTCAGATCCGGAGAATATGGTAGCCAATAGAGGCCCTTGCCATTGGCCTCTGGGTACCCCAGAGCCAGAATGCGGTCCCCAGAGTGCTCCTCCAGGACACCAAACACTCCCCTGCTTCGAAGGGATCGAGCTCCGTCTTGCATGAAATCAGTTTGGATAATGGGGATGAAATCATGTTCTAAAACCTTAACGTAACATTCGGTAGTCACTGTGCATCAAGGAGTATCCCACTAGTCATTCCATTACTGGACATTGCACACGACACAGTCACGCGTTGAGGATGAAGACACTTCTCGATCGCGAAAAGGAGATTCTCAGTCCCCAAAATGGGCCAATTTTGCTTATTGACAAACCCATCCAAATGAAAGCGGGCTTCGTCGCTATACGAAACCATACAGTTCATACTAATTCCCATCATGCGCCGCAACCAACAGTGCAGTTCGAACGTCCTTACGCAAATTCTTCAGAAATTATTCACGATTTTATTTCATATAGTTGAATAATTGTCACCCTTTGTAATAAAACTATTGGTCACGCTGACACTCGTTTTAGACTGCTGTGCGACATGTATTATCACAGGAAAACCCAAATTTCACTGGCATTGACCCTATCACTGGCGAGGCCGAGAAATTGTCTCCTTCTCTCGTAACCTATGTTAGCAATGTTATGTCGACATTGAAACACGGAGTCAGACGGCACTGTTGTCAGACACCTGTCATGTATTCGGGTGGACAGTGGTTGAAACTCCCCAACTTGCCATCCTGGTTTAGGTTTCTCGTGGTTTCTTTAAATCACTTAAGGCAAGTGCAGAGATGGCTGATTTGAAAAGCTCATTGATAGTTTCCTTCCTCATCCTCCCAGTGTCGGATCCACTCTGCGGCGGAACGTTAAACCCGAAACGTCCCTTTAAATACAGTAAAATGTTTTGTGATTATTTGTACACACACTTTTAGCTTCGATTTCTTGAAACTAACGTTTATATTCTGTAGTGTCTGTAAGTCTTGTGACTTAAAACTATTTTATGGTGTTTCTGGAGCTGTTTTACATTGTCAGACAGGTGATAAATAACTCTGTCCCCAATACTATCCAATTTTTATCGTAATACTTTTTTATGATCACACAGTGTCGTAAATACGAGGGAACACTTATAAAGGACATATGTAGGAGCTGTAAATGGGAAAGTACGTGATGATCCATCCAGAGGTAGTATTCGATTAAACTAGCCACAGGTCGAGCACAATTTAATTCACTGTTACTGGTCGTTCTTCCTATGCGATGTGGTGGATTGTTCTTCACCGTGTTCGTCAATCCACCTGACTGTGTAGTTCGTCAATAACAATACGCTTCCAACAATATTAGCAACTCTGAAGCTATATGTTGACCAATTCGGTCTTTAAATGCCCTTAGAAGCTAACTAGTCCTCACGCTGGCTAATAAGATTATCCTCCTAGGGTCTTAACGTTGCGAGAATGTTGCAAAATTTTCTACCAATGCTGATTGGTCGATATCACCTTCGGCTCTTCCGAAGAAATACTTTATCCTAGCTGTTCCTTATTTAATGGGATGACCCTCTGGCACAAACATTTTTTCAGCTTCTCGACACAGGTTTCCAATTTACATTAATAACATCTTCTATTCTGGTTTTATTCATGCTTCATAACACATTTGCATCGTCAATGTAATAGCAGAAACTCTGTGTGCTCACACATGTGAGTGCGACTTTATGCTGCGAAGACAACCAGAGTACAACTGACACATGAATTAAGATACACAAAGATTTTAATTTTCTACAATACGACAGCACTTTAATAATAATCAAAGGCCACACAGCGAGCATCGCCAGACGGTCATTGGCCTGGCAACATCACGTTAGGGGTTGAAAGCACCGCTCGGTGCAACTGTCGGACTTTGACTGTGGTACCGTGTCTTGCGCGGCCGAAGCGAACGACGTGTGTTTGCTCCCCTGTCGACGACAACAACATCACAATTCCCCCTACTCAGTGTATTTTCACTCCGCGACTTCCTGTTAGATTTTGTCTCTTTCCTTTGAACAACTTCATTTGCTCTTTGACTAGCACATCCACGCTGAGACGTCATTCTTAATCGAGATTCAATTCACATTTTCTTAATCATAAATTCTTACGATACGTGAAAAGTTCATTTAAATATGGGAAAAATAAACACGAGAACCTTTTAAAAAAGATCTGGACGTCATCAAAACATTTTCATTTTTTGTTCAGCACCATCCACTGATCAGAAACCAAATTCTAATGGTATTTACAAACCATAGTTCTTCTACCACGCTATTTACACTTTTTGGCGATAACTTATGTATCAGTTAATCGATTTTACAGTGGGACAGTGTAAAGAGTCACTAGATAGGTTAAATTTCATACATGTAGTGTTCAATACCGCATGTTATCTATACTTGTCGATAGGTGTTTTGAGCAGATTACGCGGTACAATTAAGCAGATAAAATAAAAAGTTCGTTTGAAGCTATCAGGAACTAACATGAGCATTCCTTTCAGTTGCAGTTTTCCGTAATACAAGTTTGTAATCGTATTATTTCTTTTGTAATTAGAGTAAACAATCAAAATAAACACTAGGAAATGATTATTTAATCAGTACTTGAACTTCTTTGTATACAATCTATTAAACGTGTAATTGTGAACATGCTGTTTTGGAAGTTTGGAAAAACTGTTACACTTCTAGAACTTTTTGTTCTCATAGTTTCTGGCGTGAAATCCTGATCTAATACACCTGGCGCATTGGATATAAGTGCAGCTATTGTTATACATGGTACCTTAATATGTTCACACACAAGAGTGTTGGTTGTTTTTTCTCAGCATCGAACAGTTTTCCTAAAAACAGGTCACATAATCTACAACCTCGTGATTTCTGCATGGCCGTAACTGCCACACTAAGTGGACTAGACCTGTCAATATAGACTAATTTTGTGTCCACCTGTCCACACTTCAGCATCTGACCTGCTGCCCAGGAAAAATAAGCATGAATGGCTTGCTGTTGCCACACGCCCTTGTAGGTACCAGCCAATCTAAATACATACTACTCCTAATAGCTACACTTATGTCTGCAAATGTAGTAAATACTGATGTAATGTTGTTCAGTACACCGTCCTCCGTCATTAACAGAAATATGTGCTCTTATACCCATTACAGTTCCGTTAAGTTCTTCTAAGCTCATGTAAACATTATAAGGCTGATCAGTCAGTTACTCTTTCTGTTTTATCACCATCTAATGTCAACACTGTAATGTGTGATAAAATTGTAGCATTTGTGGTTCCCTGTTCTGTATTCCGCGTTTTCATTAACATGTTCTTAAGTGTGATTCCAGTCTGCCACAGTGTTATGTAAATAGTACTGTGCAGAAAGGTGTCTGTAAAGATTTTGCGAAAAAATCAAGCAAAACATTGAATAGAATAAACAAAAAGTAGTGGAAAAAATTTTCATTCAGATTAATAGGAAAACCTCTTATCTACTCTACAACGACGCCAATTTTCTACTGCTGACTTAAAAAATTAATTCCTGTGGAAAGTTCCCTTCTCTGCTAAAACTACAGTAGCGCTGTGATCGCCAGAAGTGACCTTCCTCTGACTGAGATTTATGGAACTTGTGAAATGAACTGTGTAATTCATGAGAGTCAAGTTCGGAGTAGGTATTATAATCTATGGAGAAGAAATAAAAACTCTGAGGTTCGTCGATGACATTGTAATTCTGTCAGAGACAGCAAAGGACTTGGAAGAACAGTTGAACGGCATGGACAGTGTCTCGAAAGGAGGGTATAAGATGAACATCAACAAAAGAAAAACGAGGACAATGGAATGTAGTCGAATTAAGTCGGGTGATGCTGAGGGAATTAGATTACGAAATGAGACACTTAAAGTAGTAAAGGAGTTTTGCTATTTGGGGAGCAAAATAACTGATGATGGTCGAAGTAGAGAGGATATAAAATGTAGATTGTCAATGGCAAGGAAAGCGTTTCTGAAGAAGAGAAATTTGTTAACATCGAGTATAGATTTAAGTGTTAGGAAGTCGTTTCTGGAAGTATTTGTATGGAGTGTAGCCATGTATGGAAGTGAAACATGGACGATAAACAGTTTAGACAAGAAGAGAATAGAAGCTTTCCAAATGTGACGCTACAGAAGAATGCTGATGGGTAGATCACATAACTAATGAGGAGGTATTGAATAGAATTGGGGAGCAGAGGATTTTGTCGCAGAACTTGACCAGAAGAAGGGATCGTTTGGTAGGACATGTTCTGAGGCATCAAGGGACCACAAATTTAGTACTGGACGGCAGCGTGGAGAGTAAAAATCGTAGAGGGAGACCAAGAGATGAATACACGAAGGAGATTGAGAAGGATGTAGGCTGCAGTAGGTACAAGGAGACGAAGAAACTTGCACAGGATAGAATAGCATGGAGAGCTGCATCAAACCAGTCTCAGGACTGAAGGCCACAACACCAACAACCCATAAATTCGTTGTATGCTTGAAATATTTCGGTAGTATTGCTAATTAAGGGTAGGGAGTTCAACAGTAAGCAAGTAGGGCTCTTGGAATCAAACAAAGTTTGTCCAAAACTATTTCATTTCGATCCAAAATAAGTAGTTCTTCTAGATGACAGATGTATGTGAGACACACTTCTTCGGGATGGCGGTTATGGCCGGAAAACCGGGTTCATAATTTTTTCCATAGCAGTTTAACCTGACTATTAAAACCACTCAAAATAACCAGTTTCTGAAATAATTGATTCTCGGTTTTTTATTACTTTTACTTCCCACAATAAAACTAGAAATCGAACAAAGAATGAAAGATTTTCACTCTCTCAGTTTCAATATATCTAGAATCAAAATATTAAATTAAATTGGCAAATAACATTAAGCTTTGTTTCTCCATAGTTCGCTGCTATTCTCGAAAAGTGTTAAGTGGTTGAATACTAAAAAAGTCACCACTGTTCTCCTATTGATTCTAATTTTTCTAAATTAGGATCAAAAACGTGTTGTAATCGGGGATCACACCAGTATCTAGGCATTTCGAATAGTCAGTGCTAAATGATGAAATCTGACGTGTAGAAACTCTGTTTTCCGTGTTAATTTGTCCCTTTTCAAGGACTACAGGGATTCAAAGGCCTGTTGCATAGACGCAGGCAGCAGTGCTCAGAAGTCAGTTTAAACTGCATAAACAAAATCACCCGATCCGCCCTATAGTGAATGGTATAGGCAGTCCACATCACACACTTGCTAGGCGCCTCCATTTTAAAATTAAAGATGCTTTCACATTTGAAAATAATTTTTCTGTAAAAAACAGTAAGGAATTAATTAACAATATTCAATCTATAAGTTGTACACCGGACACTAGACTGGTGTCCTTTGACATCGTCAGCCTTTACACAAATGTTCCGGTTGATGAAACCATAGACCTTGTAAAAGAGAATCTTCTTAAACATAAAAAATTAAGTGAAACTCAGATTGCCGAACTCATTGGTTTGCTTAAGGTCATTTTAAAATACAATTACTTCACGTTTAACGGGAAAATGTATGTACAGCCAGATGGTCTAGCAATGGGTAGCCCCCTCGCCGGTATTCTAGCAGAGGTTTTCATTAACGCCCTGGAAACAACGTTCTTCAATTCAAGTTCAGAATTACGCCACAAAATCCGCTATTATGCACGGTATGTTGATGACATTTTCATTGCTTTTGATGGCACTGATCATGAGTTAGAGCATCTCTTTAACACTTTCAACGGTTTACATGAAAAAATTTCCGTCACAAAAGAATTTCAAAATGATAAACGTGAACTTAATTTTCTCGATTTAACAATTTCTATAGAAGATAATTCCTTCCATTTTAATATCTTCCGCAAGGAAACATATTCAGATAATGTCATTCCTGCTGACTCAACCCATCCAAAAGCTCATAAATTGGCATTTTTTCATTCCGCCATTCACCGAATGGTAACCACTCCTTTATCACCTGCGGATCAAAAAAAGGAATTGAATGTCATCAAAGCGATTGCGGTTAATAATGGGTATAACCAGAATATGATCGATTACCTGCTCAATAAGAAAATCTCCCAAAAATGTTCGACTTTGAGAAATATTCTCCCCACGGATACCACAGAAACTAAAAAATTTATTTCCATCCCTTTCCTGAGTAACTTATCGTATAGGATTAAACGTCTTCTAAATAAAAAATATAACTGTAACGTCTCCTTTTCTACAGATAACAGTTTAAAAAGAAATCTTGTACAGTCAGTAGAGATTGCCAGCGATTGGTTTTCTAATTCAGGTATTTACAAGCTAACCTGTAATAACTGCCCCTCTTATTATATTGGTCAAACCGGCAGAGCTGTGAAAACACAATATAAAGAACATCTTTTAGGTAAAAAAGGAACGAATATTCGCAACTCTACCTTTGCTGAACGCCTCTTGATAACCGGCCATACGCCTAAACAGTTAGAAGACACGGTTATCCTACATAGACAGGTCAAAGGACGGAGACTAGATCTGTGGGAAGAGCTATTTATTTTTAAACATCTAGAGCTCAAAGACGGCAATATACTGAATGATCAGTTGAACCTTGCCTGTAAACAATTTTTCGAAGGCTTTAAACCCGTACTGTTTAATATATAACATTAATGCTAGTAACCTCAGTAGTCTATTTCCTCAGGAAGCTATAATGCACTTTCAAATCTTTCAGTTTACTACCGTTTATATAATGTGTTCTTCTCACGATGTATGGCTGCCACTACAGCGGCCCTCATGTAATTTTCTCTTATTCAATATTACGTAGTAACTGGATTGTGGACCAGGTCTCGTAATTTTCTTAAAAGCCATTACTGATTGTTCTTGATATTTTGACTTATATACGTTCTATGTGCTTCACTAATATGGTAATATAACTTTTATATTCTGGCTATATAGACCACTGCATGTAACTCACGGCAGAAGCGCCACCTGTCTTTTTGATGTATGTATCTACGTTATTGTTCCTATACCTCCCACAATGTCATAACGGGAGTGTTAAATGTTTGCCATTTTATTTATTATCACTCTATTTAAGAACGCATTTAATATTGATGTTTCAAATGTTACTTCAGTACGCCTATCGGCTCATAGTTCGCGACATGAGCGCCACCTGCCCTGGCCGCTGTGCTACTACGCTGGCCGATTTTACTCAGTCGCTTAGGCGCTCTGCAACTTCTATGTACCTATTTTATTTGTCTGACAAACCCTGTTTTCAGGGCTATATTTTATATGATTAATGTAACTATGCAGATGTTTGCCTAAACGAAAAGGACATATCACTTCATGTTGTTATAATACTGTAAGTACCAAGAATCTTTCTCACATCTTGTAATACAATATTTTCCTAATATATGTTAAACTTCATTCTTGACTCATGTTTCATACCTTAATATATATTACGATGTTCATTGTCCCCAGGCCGTCTTCTGAAGAAGATAGATTTATATCTATTGAAACCTAGGTAAAGATTACTTTATCCTTTGCAACTGGTCGGCTGCTCTTAGTCTGATTTACGTGGAACCGTTGCTGTAGCGCAGCTATGTTTAAAGTACAAAAATTATTCCTTTTGAAAAAGATTTCACTTAAATAAGAAAAATCTTAACACTGCGGCTGTGACTAATTGATGTTTCGTTTCTCTTTTCTTTCCATTTATATATTTTTTATTTTTTGTTTTATGGCCTACGTTGGACCCCTTTGGTCAATATTATGAATTAGGTTCTTCTAGTTTTTGTTACCGCAACAATTTTTCATTCTTTCATACCACGCCCATCTGTCCTCATCCGAAATCACCCTTCCCATTCTCTGTTTGTTAGTTTTTATTGGTAGTGAGATATGATTGTCCTCCAGTATTTTGAGCGTGTATGTTTTCCCTTTCAAATCCTCCATCGTAATCCGTAATTACATCATGTCCTCCTTGATCTCTGAGGTCCACCTAATTCCGCTCTTACTATTCCATTACTTCTCAATTATTCTCTTGCTAATACTATTTTCTGTTGTCCTCATTAGATGTCCTTAGAAAGACATCCATTTGTTTTTCATTGTCCTTGTGACTGGTTCTATTTCTTTATAAACTGTTTCATCTATAGATATTCTCCAAATACAGTTTTTTTTATTTATACATGTTCTGTTTATCGTTAGTACTATTTTGCGTTACTATCTACTGCTACAGTGTTGGTTGTTTTAAATATAGTGTCACTAGCATATGTCATCTGAGGCTGTGTGACTGTTTTTAGTGTTTCAGCTTTGTGGCTGTTGAGAGGCATCTTTTGTCAAGTGTGTTCTTGGTAATACGATGTGTTTTAATCACTTTATTCTACTCTGCCGTGATCATTTCTCATTCAGGTTGTGTGTTATTACCCCTCCCAAGAATTTAAACTTTTCAACAATTTTCATGTCGTGTTATCCATTTTTAATTTTGTTTGCCAGTGGCTATTCCGTTGGCATTATTTCAGTTATTTCGAAAGATATTTGTCCATAACTCTGTCATAAGTGAAAAATAAGAAATACCTCTTATAAGCGAGAGCAAACAAATATCGGTTATTCAAACTACAATACTGTTACCGTTTTTAACTGATCAGTTCTTACCTTGCCCAACCCTTCACCACTACCGCTGGACTGTTTTTTTTTTTTTTTTTACTTTATTTTTTTATTACTTTTCTTTTTCCTTCCAAATATGCGACCACTTTCAGACTTCCACAGGAATGCGTCCGGAAGAGATAGATTGCTTCACAGACGGGTGGCTCATTATCAGACGTGCTCGAGTAGACGTGTGAGGAGAACAGAGCCTGGACGCAGCCGGACAGAGGTGGCAGCGTGAGATAAGCACTCGCGCTGGGCGCCGCCTCCTCAGGGCGATTCTGCACCATCTGCGGCTGTCCGTCTCCCCTGGGAGGGCCAGCCCTCGCACCCTACTGTGCCCATCTTCTCTGGGGCCAGCCTCCGCCAGCACGACCCGCCTGGACTCAGCAATAGCTGCAGCTTGTCGCGTGCTGACACACGATACAGGGAAGAAACTGGTATAGGCATGCGTATTCAAGTAAACAGGCAGAATAAGGGGCTGCGGTCGGCAACGCCTATATAAGACAACAAGTGTCTGGCGCAGTTGCTAGATCGGTTACTGTTGTTATAATGGCAGGTTATCAAGGTTTAAGTGAGTCTGAACGTGGTGTTATAGTCGGCGGACGAGTGATGGGACACAGCATCTCCGAGGTAGTGATGAAATGTGGACTTTCCCATACGACCATTTCACAAGTGTAACGTGAATATCAGGGATTCGGTGAAACATCAAATCTCCAACGTCGCTGGGGCCGGTAAAAGATCCAACAAGAACGGGACCAACGACGACTGAAAAGAATCGTTCAACGAGACGGAAGTGCAAACCTTCCGCATATTGCTGCAGATTTGAATGATGGGCTATCAACAAGTGTCAGCTTGCAAACCATTCAACGAAACATCATCGATATTGGCTTTCTGAGACGGAGGTCCACTCGTGTACCCTTGACGTCACAATGCCTTACGCCTCGTCTGGGCCCGTCAGCACTGACATTGGACTGTTGATGACTGGAAACATGTCGTCAGTAATTAACGTTCTCTGTCCAAAGTTCCTCCTCAGTGGTAACAAGAAATCAGAGAAAACCACCATCCGAAGTACGTGCAAAGTTTTGGAATAATACTAAAGAAATCTGGAGTTATAATTCAATGTCGAGTGCAGTACGTCCACGCTTTTCACGATTAGATATAAATTAAGACAGATTACTTCTTATTTTACCCTCTCATTTTGCTTCCTTAAAGAGAGTGCACTCACCATGCAAAATAATACTTTGATTATCAATGTTCTGCACCATTTCTCTAATTACATAGTGCTGTATTCCGTGCGCCGATTATTAGTGCCAAAAAACAATGACGCAGCGTTCGTAGTTTGGATACGATGGGCTTTCACTAGGTAATGGACCACATTTTTTTCTGAAAGCAGGTTGGTTTTATTCAGGATCCCAATACACCATATTATTCCCCGCTCTTTTGCCTACAAAACCGTGTTTTTCAACACAATCACCGTTCAATGCACGACAGTCTTACCCCACTTTACTGGGATGGCCTGCATGTCCGCATGGTACAACCAGCTGCATTAATAACCTCCCCATCATCGATGTACTGCTTTACATGGAGTGCATCCTTCATTGGCCCAAACAGATGGAAGTCGGAAGGTGCGAGAGGCTGTAGGGTGGATGAGGAATTACAGTCCTATGAAGTTTTGGGAGAGCGAAGCATGCAATTTAGACGGAGTCTTCTTGTGACTGAAAGCCTATTCAGCGTAATGGAAAAGAGCACTTGCTTGATAAACGGTGACTTCTCTAAGCGTCATAAACTTGCCGGACAAATTTTTAGTCACGCCTTTAACGGATCACATTGATCACTTTGGAGAGCTGCAGAGGATGTAAGACTGCTACCAGGCCATCAAGAGGCCATCCAGCGCTGAGCGCTGACACGAGACTTGGCAGTAAAGTTGTTCCTGTGTTTCAGTCGTCACAATAGAATGGATCAACATCGAAAAGCGACAGAATGGAAAAAAGAGCTAATGTGCAAGGACGGCCCATGTTGAAGTTGCCTAATTTGTTGGAGAATTAATAGGGAACATCGTGTCTACTAGGAATGGTATATCACTTGTGAACATGTAACTCGGCGTAAGAACGGTAGTCGAAAAATCATTCTAAGTGGCTTGAACAGGAGAAGAGCGTCAGTCCCCTGACAATGACAGTCGGTTTCAAACTTGACAGGAGTTGCTGATGTTTGAGAACGCATGTCCATCTAAACCTGTTTACAGCCGAACATTACGAAACGAATTGCATGTAACGGACATTTGCACTTGGGTATCCGCGAAAGGCCATTGCTCATACACCTCATATAAAGCTTTACTTCTTCAGGGGGCGAAACAACACAATAACTGGACAGTATGTGATTGTAGGCGACTAGTGTACTCCGATGAATCTCGATTCAGAAGCGCACCGATGGCCGGATGGAGCGTTTCACTCACACTGAGTGTATTTCGGTATGTCCGTCCTTATTAAGCAGGAGGAGTGAATCATAGTCGACAGGAATTAACAGTTTTCTGTACTACCGTCAGCTGTAATTTCGTTATCAATTTATTGGCAGCCGGTATCGAGATACACTTCAGGCGCTAAAAGTAATATAAAAGCAGCTACATTAGCGACAGAATGACATCAAAAGTAAAATCGTAACTAGAACTAAAATATTACATAGTTACTCTATTGCTTAAAAGCGATCAGTATCCAGCCTTAGTTAGTGTACTGTAATATAATGTAATAAAACGCACATGTATTGGGGTTTAACCATCATTTTGTACTCTACGTCAGTCTGCTATGCACATGTTCATCTGTATTGGACAGTAGTTGGATTGGTTAGTCCACTATTCTCATGTGCTGCTGTTGTCTTCAGTCCTGAGGCTGGTTTGATGCAGCTCTCCATGCTACTCTATCCTGTGCAAGCTTCTTCATCTCCCAGTACTTACTGCAACCTACATCCTTCTCAATCTGCTTAGTGTAATCATCTCTTGGTCTCCCTCTACGATTTTTACACTCCACGCTGCCCTCCAATGCTAAATTTGTGATCCCTTGATGCCTCAGAACATGTCCTACCAACCGATCCCTTCTTCTTGTCAAGTTCTGCCACAAACTCCTCTTCTCCCCAATTCTATTCAATATCTCCTCATTAGTTATGTGATCTACCCATATAATCTTCAACATTCTTCTGTAGCACCACATTTCGAAAGCTTCTATTCTCTTCTTGTCCAAACTATTTATCGTCCATGTTTCACTTCCATACACGGCTACACTGCATACAAATACTTTCAGAAACGACTTCCTGACACTTAAATCTATACTCGATGTTAACAAATTTCTCTTCTTCAGAAACGCTTTCCTTGCCATTGATAGTCTACATTTTATATCCTCTCTACTTCGACCATCACCAGTTATTATGCTTCCCAAATAGCAAAACTCCTTTACTACTTTAAGTGTCTCATTTCCTAATCTAATTCCCTCAGCGTCACCCGACTTAATTCGAATCCATTCCATTATCCTCGTTTTTCTTTTTTTGATGTTCATCTTCTATCCTCCTTTCAAGACACTGTTCATTCCGTTCAACTGCTCTTCCAAGTCCTTTGCTGTCTCTGACAAAATTACAATGTCATCGGCGAACCTCAATGTTTTTATTTCTTCTCCATATATTTTAATACGTAATCCGAATTTTTCTTTTGTTTCCGTTACTGCTTGCTCAACATACAGATTGAATAACATCTGGGACAGGCTACAACCCTGTCTCACTCCCTACCCCACCGCTGCTTCCCTTTCATGCCCCTCGACCCTTATAACTGCCATCTGGTTCCTGTACAAATTGTAAATAGCATTTCGCTCCCTGTGTTTTACCCCCGCCACCTTCAGAATTTGAAAGAGAGTATTCCAGTCAACATTGTCAAAAGCTTTCTCTAAGTCTACAAATGCTAGAAATGCAGGTTTGCCTTTCCTTTATCTATTTTCTAAGGTAAGTCGTAGGGTCAGTATTGCCTCACGTGATCCAACATTTCTGCGGAATCCAAACTGACCTTCGCCGAGGTCGGCTTCTACCAGTTTTTCCATTCGTCTGTAAAGAATAGGCGTCAGTATTTTGCAGCCGTGGCTTATTAAACTGATAGTTCGGCAATTTCCACATCTCTCAACACCTGCTTTCTTTGGGATTGGAATTATTATATTCTTCCTTGAAGTCTGGGGGTATTTCGCCTGTCTCATACATCTTGCTCACCAGATGGTAAAGTTTTGTCAGGACTGGCTCTCCCAAGGCCGTCTGTAGTTCCAATGGAAAGTTGTCTACTCCCGGGGCCTTGTTTCGACTCAGGTCTTTCAGTGCTCTGTCAAACTCTTCACGCAGTATCGTATCTCCCATTTCATCTTCTTCTACATACTCTTCCATTTCCATAATATTGTCCTCAAGTACATCGACCTTGTTTAGACCCTCTATATACTCCTTCCACCTTTCTGCTTTCCCTTCTTTGCTTAGAACTGGGTTTCCATCTGAGCTCTTGATATTCATACAAGTGGCCCTCTTTTCTCCAAAGGTCTCTTTAATTTTCCTGTAGGCAGTATCTATCTTACCCCTAGAGAGATAAGCCTCTACATCCTTACATATGTCCTCTAGCCATCCCTGCTTAGCCATTTTGCACATCCTGTCGATCTCATTTTTGAGACGTTTGTATTCCCTTTTGCCTGCTTCATTTACTGCATTTTTATATTTTCTCCTTTCATCAACTAAATTCAATATTTCTTCTGTTACCCAAGGATTTCTACTAGCCCTCGTGTTTTTACCTACTTGATCGTCTGCTGCCTTCACTACTTCATCCCTCAGAGCTATCCATTCTTCTTCTACTGTATTACTTTCCCCCATTCCTGTCAATTGTTCCCTTATGCTCTCCCTGAAACTCTGTACAACTTCCAGTTTAGTCAGTTTATCCAGGTACCATCTCCTTAAATTCCCACCTTTTTGCTGTTTCTTCAGTTTTAATCTACAGTTAATAACAAGTAGTTTGTGGTCAGAGTCCACATCTGCCCCTGGAAATGTCTTACAATTTAAAACCTGGTTCCTAAATCTCTGTCTTACCATTATATAATCTATCTGATACCTTCTAGTATCTCCAGGATTCTTCCACGTATACAACCTTCTTTTATGATTCTTGAACCAAGTGTTAGCTATAATTATGTTATGCTCTGTGCAAAATTCTACCAGACGGCTTCCTCTTTCATTTCTCTCCCCCAATCCATATTCACCCACTATGTTTCTTTCTCTCCCTTTTCCTACTCTCGAATTCCAGTCACCCATGACTATTAAATTTTCGTCTCCCTTGACTACTTGAATAATTTCTTTTATCTCATCATACATTTCATCAATTTCTACATCATCTGCAGAGCTAGTTGGCATATAAACTTGTACTGCTGTAGTAGGCATGGGCTTCGTGTCTATCTTGGCGACAATAATGCGTTCACTATGCTGCTGGTAGTAGTTTACCCGCACTCCAATTTTTTTATTCATTATTAAACCTACTCCTGCATTACCCCTATTTGATTTTGTATTTGTAGCCCTGTATTCACCTGACTAAAAGTCTTGTTCCTCCTGCCACCGAATTTCACTAATTCCCACTATATCTAACTTCAACCTATCCATTTCACTTTTTCAATTTTCTAACTTACCTGCCCGATTAAGGGATCTGACATTCCACGCTCCGATCCGTAGAACGCCAGTTTTTATTCTCATATACGTCCGCAAGCTTGTGATGGGATTCCACTATATGATCATTTTGCACGATTAATGTTTTAAGTGCTGAGTATGTCAAACCTCTACAGATACGCTCTTCTTTCTTAGCATATTTTTGACGAGTTTTAAGATGATAGTGCCTTGTTAATACTTTATGCGGCACATAATACACGAACATTCTTTTCTCTTTTATTGTTTTACCTGATCAGACCGCATCTAATTTTGTATATTTCATGTACTCATACGTGTTTTCTTTTGTTTCACCAGACCCTTTTCCCAATTAACAACTTGTGTATTTCATATACTCATATGTGTCTTCATTAACGTATATTAATCTAGATATTCAGGTTCTAGAAATCATGTGTTACTGTGTTCCAATAGTACTGACAGTACAGTAATAAGCTCATGTCTACATGATTCACTTACTGTATATCTCACGACCGATCAGACTGACTGTTGTGATGAATGGTTCTCATTTTCATTAGTTGGTCCTCTTCTCCCTATTTTGTCTTCACACAATCGTTTGTCCTCTGTTATTTCCTTAGTCTTTTTATGTGTTTTATTTTAGCTTCTATAATGTATATTGACATGGATTTTCATTTTTAATGCTGGTTGCGACATAGTCCAGTTGTACTGATGTATATACCTTATAATGCTCGATTATCTTGTATGTACGATCTTTTCCAAGATTAGTGAATATTTATTTGCGTGATTTCATTAACCTTGTAGTTTTAATTATGTCGTTTATTGTGGTATACATGTGTTCCATTGTTTTAGCCCTGCTGATATGTAAGTGATGGCGTCAGTAATGAGTCTCAATTGTATATAGGTACTTATTTTTATGTTTATGTTTCACTGTTTGTACAGTGATTGAGTTTTACAATAGGTGACCATCTCTCTCTCTCTCTCTCTCTCTCTCTCTCTCTCTCTCCACACACACACACACACACACACACACACACACACACACACACACATACATACATTTTATTAGACACTTAACTGGGCTGATGATGACGAAGTGTAACTGGTTGCCAATAAATTGATAATGAAATTTCAGCTGACAGTGTTGGTGAAAATTGTAACGCAGTGTGATAGTGTGATAGGTTGTAGCTCACGCCAGAGGAGATTCTATGATGTTTTGAGGTTGTTTTCTATATTATGACTCGGATCCTGTCATACAGGCTACCATGACGATGAACCAGGATTTTTATTTCAGCACTCTCAGCAATCAAGTTGAGCTGTTCACCAGCTCCTACCAGTGCCTAATGAAAGCTGACAAAGGCCTTGTTGCTGCACTGCTTCGTAATAGTCTTCGCTGCGGCCTGATAGGAGGCGCATCAAGAGCAGAGGGGGAGAGATAGAGGTAGAGAAAGAAAAAGAGGGAGGGAGGGAGAGAGAGAGAGAGAGAGAGAGAGAGAGAGAGAGAGAGAGAGACTAAGTCTTACAGTGGACGACTGGTACCCGCTGTTTACTGGGGTGTAGTGAGTCAAGACGAATGGAGTTATCGGGCAGTGATGGCTGGTGGTGTGTTGCGTTGCGTTGTTTTCGTTGATGATTTCTGCCAAGCAAGGTTTAAACTTGGCTGCAAGTTGCCGAGGCATATTGACTGATGATTTATGGTCATCTCATCTGATGTGTCGAATCTGTTTAGCCTTCATTTGTCAGGCTGAGCCAGAGCATTTTGTTCTGTACCAGACCCATTTTGATTGCACTATACCTGGTTGACTTTGGCGATATTAAATGTTTGCCCTCTGAACATTGTTTTAAGTGGCTTTTCTTGTGGTGAAACCAGTTTGTATACCACATGGTACCGAGATGTCTATTAACATAAGTACAAACCAACTAGACGTTGATGTTACATTCATTGGCGATATTTGTGCCTTAAGGTTATCAAGTCCCATCTACTGTCAAGTACAGCTTGGCATGCATTTTATTTCTTTCTGTATGTCATATTCAAGTATTTGTAACAAATAATATGTATAAATTCACTTGTTCAGAGGTGAGCTTATTTGGTGTGTAGTTTCAGTGCCCTTGCTACAGAGGAGCTGATTATGATTGGTATTTCTTCCGATAAACAAGTGTTTAAAGTTGTGGCCGAGAGTGTTACTTTATTCTCTTATTGGTTTTAAAACTGGTTTGATAGTTGTAGTTCCGTAATTAGAGCTGTAGCCTTAATGGTCGAGAGCTTAAAACTTTTTTCTTTGATTTCAGTTGACTGTTGGTTAAGAGGGGTTTGTTTGTTGAAGCCACATAAAATTAACTGGAGTATGTCTTTTAAAGGATTGTACCAAATTTCCTCTGTGGAGACTTTGGGAAAATAAAAGCAATTATTGTATATTGTATATTGTATATCACCATACTATAATGGACCCCAGGACTTACTACTTCCCTGCGCCATGTAGTTGCTACCATGGTATAATCCACGCAGGATATGGTAGCTGATGTGCAATAACCAGTTCTCATCCAAAGTACTCGGCGAGTTCATTCGTTTGTTCAGAAGGGGAGGCCAACATTGTGTCCCCACTTTTGACTGATCAGCGAAATGCTGCGATAACAGAATCAAGGCGCACACCCTGCAATCTTTCTCTAACGATTTCATGGAAACTATTCAGTACAAAAATCTCGTTTTTTCGTTACTTACAGCTTTACATGTGAACTTCGTGATGACGTGGCCATCATTTCAGTAATTTTCACAGTTATTGCGATATTTTCATTTCAGAAAGGCATTGCATGAAATTATAAAATATTTGCAATGAAATTGGGGGGTTTTGGTGCATATAGCATAATACAGTCGTGCATATGAAATTTAGCTAACATATTGAAGTTTTCTTCAGGTTTGAGTGGAGGTCTCCGTCGCCAATCTCGAAAACACAGAGCTGATAGCACACTCATCTCCGATCGCACTCGCCATCAATAAATTCAGAATGAAGTGCCACAACATTCCTCATGTTTCATAAGATGTTTGAGATTTCCAAATGAGATTTTGTCAAATAATGGCATGCAAAGAACAGAGTATTCTGCAATAAGGTTATAATGCGAAGCTTCATTATCTGCTATTCCACTGACTACAGACTTTTTGGATGAAAGGAGTAATTTTTGGGGCACCCATAGCTGGTGAAATGAGAAATGCTGTGGGTTTTGGAGCAATCTTAGTAACGACATTACGTGTTTACTTTTCTACCAACGATGCGTTTTTCCATTAGCTATTGACTTTAGTTTTCGTCAATTGCTCACTTAAACTTAATAAACACCTCTTTCAGAATTATCTCGCAATTGCATCTGCACAAGACGTTAGTTATATGACAGTGTGTAAACTCCACTGTGTTTTGGTAAAAGAAGCAAATTTTAACATGTAGGTTCTGCTCAAAATTCTCCACTCATGGCGCTTCTCTCAAACTTAACAAATGCTTAACAAGCCAGCTGAAAATAATCACCGCTTTTTTGCATTATCACCAATACCGTGGACTTACAGATCTGTGTCGCGTGTGTTCCCTATGTGTCTATGCTATTAGCTCCAGTTTTGTGTAGTGCCACGTTGTATGGCACCACATTCTGCAATTATCCTTAATTTATGAGCATGAGTGTATTTAATCGACGTTACCGCGTCAAGCAACACGCTGCTGATAGTCTGTTCGAACATTATTGTATTTCCTCCTCGTCTGCATTAACTTAGACTTCTTCACATTTAGAGCAAGTGCCATTCACCACACCAAATAGAAATCCTAAGTCATCCTGCGTCCTACTTCAATCACTCAAAGAACTCTCTGCCGCCGTTGGATAAGCAGCAGCCACCAGCAAGTCGCACTCTTAGCTCACTTATTTGTTTCATAGCTTAATTCTTAATTTCTTTGCGTGGTTTTGGGTATTTGAATAGTTTAATACACAAATTTCGGGCGTATTATAGTATTTGAGAGTTGTAGCATCCCGTTTTAGTACCCGTATAGTGTAAATTCGCGTAGTCGTCAGTCATATGTCTGTTTTGAACAGCTTGCGAGATAAAAGAGAGAAAGATATTGTTAGGGATGGATAGGGACTGCGCGTGTAGTGTAAGGATTCAGGGGGAATTGGCCACCGTCCGTAAACAGCTTGGAGCTGTGTTGGCCGTGGTCGACAGGCTCCAGGCTGTTGCCCTGGGCCACGGTGTCATTGGGACACCCGGGGCGAGTGCTTTGGCGTCTCTGAAACCTGTAGCATCGCTTGGGATATCTGATGCTACTGCGCCCTCGGATTCGGATGTCCCTGCCGGTCGACACTTGCCTAATGGTGAGTGGCGTACCGTGGCGGGGTCACGAATCCCTGGGCGGAAGGCGAAAGTTGGTGCTGGCCGTAAGGCTGTACCCTTGTGCCTCCATAACAGGTTTGAGGTGCTGCCCACTGCTGAAAGTACTTCTGAGCCAGCAAGGGCGACCTCGCCTATTGTGTCAGTGGCCGGTCTTCCTGAGAGGTCCGGACAAGCGCAGAGGGTGTGACTGCTTGTCATTGGGAGCTCCAGGCAAATTGCATGCATATGGAGTATCATCTCAGTTGTGTGACTGGATTCGTGATTTCCTTTCAAAGAGGTCACAGTCCGTAGTGATAGACCGTAAATCATCGAGTAGAACAGAAGTGATACCTGGCGTTCCGCAAGGTTGTGTCATAGGGCCTCTGCTGTTCCTGATTTACATAAATGACCTAGGTGATTATCTGAACAGCCCCCTTAGATTGTTTGCAGATAACGCTGTAATTTACCGTCTAGTAAAACCATCGGACGATCAATGCCAATTACAAAATGATCTAGAGAGAATTTCTGTATGGTGCGTGAAACGCCCGCAGGATCACGCAGAGCTAACAGGTAATTAGGGTTGTGGAAAGGGCCAAGGGAGTTGCTGTTGGATTCATTTCACTATTTTAATTTATTATCATTTAGTTCACAAATACACTTTTGAAAGAATTAAATTTGTTTCGCTGCTGAAGGACTCCAAAAAGACGCTTTAGAATAAGTTCAATTTTGAAACGACATGACACACAGTTAAATTTACAAATAAGATAAATCATATAGATATATGAGATCAGCATGCGAAGCGGCTGAAGGCCGCTGGATCAAATCTTCAGAATTCCAAATATACTTTGGTGATGACAGAAGGCAGAAGGCCACAGTGTTTCACGATGCTAAAAGGGTTGATGGCCCGCAAGGTGCACAGAGAGAGATAAACAAACACAATTAGATGGCTGAAGGCCGCAAAGTTAAATTCTGAAAATTAAGATATATATATATATATATATATATATATATATATATATATATATATAAAAATCGGTAAAATAATACATTAAGATCACGAATTTCCTTTTGCAACACCAACGGCGGGAAGTCCACAATAACTTGTAAAATCTTTCAGAGGAAATTACAATAACCTTTCAAGAGCAGAAGGCAATAATGTTTGGATTTGAAGGAAACTCTGAGAACATGTTTCCAGGGCTGAAGGCCCTCAATTAACTTTGCCCATTTGAAAATATAAAATACAGTAAAGCCCCAGAAAAACCTTTTAAAATTAATTACAACAACATTAACACTGCCAAAGAATAATTAAGGGAACAGCACTCAGCAGCTTCCTGGGCATCGGTCTGACCTCCTCCACTTAGGCGAGACAGGCGGTGAGCCCAACTACAGTCGATTCACCCGAACCCAACCAAGAGACAGTCACGGACCGACCGACCAGCCGCTTGCTTGCCACGACGGAATATACGAGAATTCAAGGCCCCAAAAATTTACAAGTATCACTATCCCGAAACAAACGCATATGAGAACTGAGCTGGCAAATCTACACACCATGTTGGGCAGCAACAACCGGTGGGGAAAAGACACTACCTAAAAATTACGTTAGCGGCCAGGGCAGGTAACCACAACGGCCACAAGGCAGAAAATTCCGCTGGTGGACTCGAATTGTAGTCAATCAATATAGTTAATTGCACCACATGGTGGCTAAATTTCAGCAATAGAAACACTCTGTGTTGCTCACAGAAAACCCTCCCCTACAGCGAACCACCGAAACGAACCACCACAACACGAATTGACGTGACTTGGGTAGTTGAAAACACTACTCAACTTTGACGTCCTGGGTCGGTGAACCACGAAGCTCCTAGCCAACGGACAGCTCCACAAACGCTCCGACACTGCGCAGGGACCGTCAGCGGACCCAGCCGACTGCACCAAGCGGAGATAACTTCCCTGGTCCGCAGCAACCGCCCGACTCCGCAGAATGCCGACAACATCTAAAATGGTCGTCAGTATAAATAACGCCAACTACACGCACATTCTGACAAACACTTGCACAAAGACCTGAACGGTGCCCAGCAGTAGCTAAACACACACGAAGACAAATCGGGAGTGATGCACATACACACAGCCGAATCATGAGCGATCGGTGAGCCAAAACGCGTCGTCCGGTAGGAAGTAATCTCAGTCGAGCAAAGATACTACGAGAGGGGATATATCGATACGCGCAGCTAACGACGCTCACGGTCAGGCAAAGCGGCAACTCAGTGACAGTAGTAATTTAAATTAACGTAGTGAGGTGGAAGTACTTTAAAAACAGGGTGTAAAATACATTATGGCTGGAACACGAGCCACGCACCGCTCAGTGCGAAACCTGGGAATTGGCACTAAACAAAGAAAGTGCGAGGTCATCCACACGGGTACTAAAAGAAATCCGATAAATTTTGGGTATACGATAAATCGCACAAATCAAAGGGCTGTCAATTCGACTAAATACCTAGGAATTACAATTAAGAGCAACTTAAATTGGAAAGGCCACATAGATAACATTGTGGGGAAGGAGAAACAAAGACTGCGCTTTGTTGGCAGAACACTTAGAAGATGCGACAAGCCCACTAAAGAGACGGCCTACATTACACTTGCCGTCCTCTGCTGGAATACTGCTGCGCGGTGCGGGATCCTTACCAGGTACGATTGACGGAGTACATCGAAAAAGTGCAAAGAAGGGCAGCTCGTTTCGTGTTATTGCGCTATAGGGGTGAGAGTGTCATTGATATGATACGCGAGTTGGGGTGGCAGTCACTGAAACAAAGGTGGTTTTCTTTGGGGCGAGATCTATTTACGAAATTTCAATCACCAACTTTCTCTTCCGAATGCGAAAATATTTTGTTGACTGCCGATTTGCCTTCGTGTGTGTTTAGTTACTGCTGGGTACCGTTCAGGTCTTTGTGCAACTGTTTGTCAGAATGTGCGTGTAGTTGGCGTTATTTCTACTGACGACCATTTTAGATGTTGTCGGCATTTTGTTACGAAGGGAGAAATGATCATCATAATAAAATAAGAGAAATTAGAGCTCGAACGGAAAGATTTAGGTGTTCCTTTTTCCCACGCGTCGTTCGAGAGTGGAATGGTAGACAAGTAGTATGAAAATGGTTCGATGAGTTCTCTGCCAGGCACTTAAGTGTGAATTGCAGAGTAACCACGTAGATGTAGATGTAGATGTAGATGTAGATGTTCCCCGTACGCTACAGCCTCATCACAAAACATCCGCAAACTGCTACTCACTCTATCCGTTGGGTCGTGTATAGATGACGAAAAGTCTCGTCACACCTCCGTTTAGGGCACTCCTGCCGATACGTTTCTCTCCTTTTAAAACTCGCCTCCAAGGACAGCGGGCCGTACTCTATCATTTAAAAAGCCTTCGAACGACTCCCATATCCGAGAACTTATTCCGTGTGCTCCGACATTCGTTAACAGCCTGCCGTCGACCACTGTGTCAAACGCTTCACAAAAATCAAGGAATACGGATCTGCCTGTTGCCCTTCATTCACGGCTCTCAGGATATCTTTCGAGAAAAGGACAAGCTGAGTTTCCCGCGAGTGAAACATGACTGAATTTATGAATTACTATGTTGAAAAGCATTTTCTGCTCCACTCTGGGTGATTATTAACGGTGTAGCAGATGACACTCAGCTCGAGTTCATGTTAGTTGAAGGCATTCTTCAAGCAACTCTGAAGTTTTAATACTGAAGGAAGAATTTCTAAATACAAAATAGTCCCCATGACATTTCACTCAAACGAAAAGTGTTCGAAAATATTAAATTATGACATGGGGGTAAACGTAATAAACCACAGAGAGAGCGAAACAAAACGAAATGCTAACCATAAAAGAGGAAAGTCGGGAAAGGTAAGTTGTCGTTATAACAGATGCAAGGCAGGGATATCATCTCTTTACTTGAGTGTCGCAGTAGCAACGAAGGAAGTAAATGATCGCCACTAGAGGAATGAAATGAAAAACATACGTCAGTCTTAAGCCTCGTTCAGGACATTGACTCACTGTACAAAGATCGAAAGGGACCATTTAGAATTAGTGTAAGTAACACAAAGACAGAGACAATTTATGTCAGCAGGAAAGAAAACGTCCACCAGAAAAGTACTGAAAATGGTATAGGTAGGTCATAAGGGGTTAAAGAAATTCGCTTCGACAGCAGTCCTGCCTAAGTTAGTGATTAAAGCAAAATGTGGGAAGCATATAACTCTAGGCGAAGAAATTTTTCTTAAGCGAAACAAAACAAACTTATCTGGTGTTATAGTTTCAAACAATTCTGCTTAAATTCTAGGTTAAAGGGTGCTTTTGATCCACAGTTCAACAAGGGAGCAAAATGCAAAGGGCGAGGAAGACAGTAGGTGAATTCAGCTATGGAACAACAGGACAATGAAATTTAAGAACAGGAAACGGTCAAGTCCTCATCCAATTCTTAAGAGAAACGTGACAGTTGTCTGTACAACAGAAGTGCAGAAATTTTATAATAAAATTGGTTGTCGAACCAGTCTTTATGCAATTACTGGAAACTTCAAATTTTTATATTTCAAAATCTGAAAGAATTTGATGTTTTCATTTTGTTATTAAACGGTCGTAAAAATAAATTTATTTCTGTCAAAACGTGAACAACAAGTTGTACAGCTGGGTCATTCCCTACGAACGTTTCTGAGCTGTTTCGCTAATTAACGAATTGTTCGTCACTCGCTTTCTGAAGGTAGCTTCAATATTTTTAGTTCACCTCTAGTTTTAATAGCCTCTCAAGCATATAATCGTAGATCGCTCTTAAATAGCGAGAATTCTCCTCCTTTTTTTTATCAGGCAAATTTCGACTATAGGCTGAGATACCAGTATCTTCTTTAGGAATGTCTGAACTCAAATGCTGCATCTAAATTTGTCCTTACAAGTAATTTAGTTCCAGTTGATAAAATTTGTAATTAGAAGCCGAAAGTAAAATTATTATTTAGCTATAACAACCATGTTTCGTCTAGAGTGAGACTATTTTCCGTACTCCACCCCGCAACCAGCTATTGTGACTGCGCTGTTTAATCTCGGTTACCAAATACAGTAAAAACTTGTTGTATAGTTTCAGCGTCGATTTAAGGCTGAAAATATGTTACGGAAGTGGTTCCATTTATTTAGACATTAAATGTGAGTGCCAGATTATACTAAATATCAATACACAGCAGTCCAACGATAAATCTCGCCAGAGGTGTTACGTACAGCTGCAGAATGCTGAACAGCTCTTGGATGAGAGAGGTCTGCCCCTCACGCGTCGCCAGTAAAAGCGTCCCCGTAAGTACCTCCCATCTGCGCGAGCGAGTCTTTCTACGCTCACGGCACCCAGGTTTCAATTTAAATGCTAAGTGCGCAGCGGCAACCTGTTTCACGAAATTTATAACGCGTTAACGAAAACAATGTCGTGTTTGGCACAGCGACGCGAGTCTGACATGTAACCTAGTTTTTAACTGAACGTCATCTCGCACCCTGATACGTGATCATTTAAGGGCCGGCTATGGTCGAGGCTGTACGAGATAATAAGAAAACGTACTAGCTGTGTTGTTATTAAGCGTTTTGTTGATTCGAAAGTTGGCCGAGTCACCAGAGATGCCATTATGTTTTTCAGAAAATTAGCTATGAGGAACTACATCATTAATTTTCTTTTTCTCCGGTTAGCTAAATGGACGAATCGTCTCTTCATTCTCCTGAGCGAAGTTAACTACATATTGTCACTGTATTCTACTCAAGCTTAACTCTTATTTTGTTTTAAATGATGTACAGCATCTCGTTTTAAATTATGACAGTAACTACATGAATACACAAGAAAAACTGGATTAGGAATCCACGTAGTACCGGTGTAATAACAGCGGCGCCGGCCGGTGTGACCGAGCGGTTCTAGGCCGTTCAGTCTGGAACCGCGTGACCGCTACGGTCGCAGGTTCGAATCCTGGATGTGTGTGATGTCCTTAGGTTAGTTAGATTTAAGTAGTTCTAAGTTCTAGGGGACTGATGACCACAGATATTAAGTCCCATAGTGCTCAGAGCCATTTGAACCATTTTTGAACAACAGCGGCGACGCGTCATGGCATGGTCACCATCAGATACAGTGACGGATAGAAGCCTCTCAGATGCTTCATCATATGCAACTGTCCGTAATTCATAGAAATTTATCTGGTGCGGATTCAATAAGCGCACATTGCATTCAATAGAGTACAGATGACCTTGGAATCCACATATACAACCTCATCTTCGCGGAGTGTTCCTCGAGTCTTTCACGCACAATTTGGAAGTGATGCGGTTCTGCATTGACTTTCTGAATGTAGATATTATCTCTGGCGTGCTGTAAGCGGAAAACGGATGCACGTGGTTAGACGTGAGGTTATTGCATCACTGCGTATGGTTCTCGACGTACACCTAGCAATAGGCGTGTACCGAGGTGCCCCATAACTCACCTCTCTCGGCGACCCTTGCTGCCATCGTGTAGTGGTGGTGTTCTGCATTGATACCTATCTCTTTGTTATGAGCGACGAGCAGTGGTATATTTCCAGGCGTGTGGATTGACTACATCATGTCTAGCACATGGGTGTGGGATGACTTCTCCCCGCTTGTCGTTGTCCAGCATTGGGCAGATGAGCATTGCTACGCTTTGGTCTATCTGTCAGTTGCTACAGTTCGTGACAGATGATGTCGATGCTTGCCGTCAACGCGTTGTTGCATATCGCAGTTGACTCAGGTGGTGCAGGACTTCTTCAAATGGAAGTGCACTTGTTTCACTATTAGTGCGAATTATGTGGAAAATCCAGTACCTTCACAACCTCAGGGAGTAGGGCACCCATGATCATAGTACGTTAAAACGCACGTGCCCATTGTGTTACACCCTATCACACCAACGGTCAGTGCAAGGTTTCACGACAATCCCGATCACATGACACGCCAAACTACCACATTCGTCGTTGCAGTGACAATGCCCTCTCTACCACACAGTAGCCACCTGAAATTCAATTGCACACAATTTTTAAGGTAATTAATAGGCTGTGTCAGGCGATATCTCATAAGACTTTTGGAAAAAATCAATCGATGATACTGTATTTTTATCCTGAGACACCGAGGTGCATTGTCTCCACTATACCCAACCAAACATTCCATCTGCAGCTGATAAGAGGCGTCTTTAAGCAATCATCTGGGCCTGCTCTCTGACGTCGTAAACCAAATAAAACCGACCACCTTGCCAGTGTGAACTCACTTCGTATCGCACTGTGCCGTAATATATACGTCGCTGATGCGTGCATACGTGACGTGACTGCTTACTGGATCAAATGATTGAAGCGATTTCATAAATTCACTGTAGCTCCATTCATTGACATATGGTCACGACACACTACAGATACGTAGAAAAACTCATAAAGTTTTGTTCGGCTGAAGCCGCACTTCAGGTTTCTGCCGCCAGAGCGCTCGAGAGCGCAGTGAGACAAAATGGCGACAGGAGCCGAGAAAGCGTATGTCGTGCCTGAAATGCACTCACATCGGTCAGTCATAACAGTGCAACGACACTTCAGGACGAAGTTCAACAAAGATCCACCAACTGCTAACTCCATTCGGCGATGGTATGCGCAGTTTAAAGCTTCTGGATGGCTCTGTAAGGGGAAATCAACGGGTCGGCCTGCAGTGAGCGAAGAAACGGTTGAACGCGTGGGGGCAAGTTTCATGCGTAGCCCGTGGAAGTCGACGAATAAAGCAAGCAGGAAGCTAAACGTACCACAGCCGACGGTTTGGAAAATCTTACGGAAAAGGCTAAAGCAGAAGCATTTCTTAAACAGGAGATTGGAAAACCGATGGATCGGTCGTGGTGGAGATCATGATCAACAATTCATGTCATGGCCTCCACGCTCTCCCGACTTAACCCCATGCGATTTCTTTCTGTGGGGTTATGTGAAAGATTCAGTGTTTAAACCTCCTCTACCAAGAAACGTGCCAGAACTGCGAGCTCGAATCAACGATGCTTTCGAACTCATTGATGGGGACATGCTGCGCCAAGTGTGGGAGGAACTTGATTATCGGCTTGATGTCTGCCGAATCACTAAAGGGGCACATATCGAACATTTGTGAATGCCTAAAAAAACTTTTTAAGTTTTTGTATGTGTGTGCAAAGCATAGTGAAAATATCTCAAATAATACAGTTATTGTAGAGCTGTGAAATCGCTTCAATCATTTGTAACAACCCTGTATTGTATGGAGAGGCTTCGTCCCCGCCGTAGCCCTCAGTGGTACACGACCCCACAACAGGCTGCAGCAGTCCACCCACCCCACCGCCGCCCTACATCGAACCCAGGGTTATTGTGCGGTTCGGCTCCTACTGGACCCTCGCGGGAACGTCTCACACCAGACGGGTGTAACCCCAATGTTTGTGTGGTAGAGTAATGGTGGTGTACGCGTACGTGGCGAAAGTGTTTGCGCAGCAATCGCAGACATAATGTAACTGAGACGGAAAAGGGGGAACCAGCCCGCATTCGCGGAGGCAGTTGGAAAACCGCCTTGAAAACCATCCACAGACTGGCCGGCACACCGGACCTCGACACTAATCCCCACTGATGCATTTGGTGGTGTTTTGGCCATCAGCCAATGGGAAGCGTTCGGGGATTTTAGATCCTCGAGGTGCTCTTGGTTCGCATGAGGATTCGCCATTCTGTTTCTTGTATCTGTTCTGTTTGGAATTCTGTTCTGCCTTATTCGGGAGGAATGCTAGCTTTGTCTTGTGTCCATCTGAGCTGGCTTGGAGTTCCTGCATGATGAAGGAAGAGGGTGACATCTTTTCAATTACTTGCCATGAATAATAGCAATGTGTATTCTAAATTTCTGTGCAGTTAGCTTGCGGTCACTTAGCGTTCACACTTGCGTTGATATCCTTCCACATGAAGAAATGGAAGCTCATAGGTTATTCATTTTTCTGTGATTGGAAACTGCTTATAGGAAGGAATATTATCTAATATTCTAAGTTACCATCCTATCACTCCTTATAAAAGAGTTGTTGCCTTGTTAGAAGCTGTGTGTTTAGACCATATAATTACAGTTACTCTTTGCAAGAGCCTTATTTGTATTCGCTACTCTGAAAACTCATGTGGGCTTCAGTATCAGCTGCATTCTTTTTCAGGCAATGTAGTCGTATATTCACGATATTCTTCTCTGAATTATTTCGTCGGAGCGAAGTAATTTCGTTTGCTACCTTAGCTTAATGCTGCTACAAACTACTCGCTGCCATATTGTGCACCCTTGTTGATGGGGCTCGCGAATGCCTGAGAGCGCGCAAATAGTTAACTGTAATAATTACATATTAATTTGGAGGTGGGGGAACGTCGTGAATAAAAATTTCCATACTAGCTGTTAAAATACTGTTATTAAAAAGTCAATATCAGTTTCTCATCCTAGAGCTGCATCTTTGGGTGACAGGTTACTTAAACAGTCATGGCGCGGAAAGTGACTGCTTAAAGCCAAGTTCCATAGTTCATCGTCAGGTTAATATCCTGACGATAAACTATAGGACTTGGCTCTAAGTAATGTAGATGTAGACGTAGATGTAGAGTAGACAATGTTCCCCCAGATATGTCATTTTTAGATTTGAAGTAACAGTGAAACCAATACATTCTTAAGCCATTTACATCAGAAAGTAAGTTCAGAATATGCTTTCCAAACAATATTGTAGTTAGAAAGCTCCTCGGTATTATTTATTCAACCATATATTACCCCAATTCGCCAGGTCACTCTGCAGTACATTTAGAAAGGAGCGATTGTCCATAACAACAGCTGACAACTTACCTTGTCCCACCTCTGACCTAATGTTATGCAAAAAAATAGTATTTATTGATACTGGTTTGCAATTGCGAAACGTAATTATTTCGCAAGATGAATTAAATTTTCCGCAATATCTATTAAGGTGACAAGGTGCAGTAAGGGTGTACTCACACAGCTTCAGCTACCTGTGTGTGGGGACCTCAATTACGTCAGGGTGCTGGACACTTGGCCCTAGGAGTATAAAGAGGGAGGTTGTTCGTGGCAGCTCGTTTGCAGTAGTGAGTATGGCAAGTGAGTCGCGTCAGTCTAGTCGAGAGTTTAATCCATTTCTTTTCTAGCTCTAGACGGATATTTCATTCAGAATGGAAAGTGGCAGGTGTTCTTTAGCAATTGTTGGATTTGTAGTTATTTTGTGCAACCAGAACTTACAAATGTTGGAGCGCGGTGTGCGAACTCTGCTTAGTCTCAATCAGAATTCGTGTTTTCCCGTGTGAATGTGGGTGTGTTTCTGTTTCTAATGTTATTTCTTCTTCTGTTTCGTTAGTTTCGTCGGCATTCCGTAATTTCCGTCCGTTGTTAGCGAGTGTGCTTTTTACTGCTCAATCCCGCGAGAACCTTTACTTCTCGGAATCTGTTTCATCTTGCACTTATTTCGCGATAATGTATTTATAACGGTAGGACCTCTTACGGATTAACCGACTTTTCGAAATTTTTATACTTTTTCTTCGTCTGACTTTGTGTGGCTAAGACCACGTGTTTCAAAAACCAAGGAGCCTTCAGCTCAGCCTTACATTGTCTTCACGTGTGTGCTGTGTTTTTACAGCCATTCCCGATACGACCTGCATTCTGATTCGTAATTCTCGTTCACTTCCACTGCTTGAGTTTCCCGTATTTTGCGCTACGCCTGAGGAGTAAAGCTTTTGTCGACTATGTGTGTTTGTGGTGCATGTTGTAGTTCTTCTAGTTCCTCTCCAATCTCCTGTATGGTGTTACTATGAATCTGAAGTGCGTGTGTGATTCCTATACCATTAAGTGATTCCTATTTTGAGAGACTCTAATGACTTATAAACCCATCAGGTAAGATATCTGATTATTTGCTGCACTCATGTGGTTATTTAAACAAGGCACCAGCGACTGTTATACTTTTATATAAGTATGTATTGCATTTCTAATTTTATTACGCAAAATAAAAGTTGAATCTAGTTTAAAATAAATTTCACTGTTATGTTTTATCTCACATATCCCTATCTCTGTTTCATAGGATCCATTCTACAGCGTTTGTCCCTTATGCAATTTATGCAGGCCAATTTATTTAACGGCTTGTTAAGTAAAATTTCTGTTTTATAAGGCACATCCCTATGAACAGGTCGACTGCCTGAATGAGAACAAAATGCATACTCTCGTTTAATGCAAGAGCCTTAGTCTCCTTGTGTTAAATTAAAATCATTTATCGTTCTCTTAATTTTCCTTCATAATCTATACAGATACCTTTCTTATGGTGACGCTATACCCTTCATAGTGTGGACTGATATCTTATATATAACTTTAAAAGTATAGCAGCTTTCGTTTCTTACCTCACTGGTCAGCATAGTGGACACGCATTTGGGACGACGATGGTTGAAAGTCGCATCTGGCCTTCCAGATATAAGTTTTCTGTGATTTCCCTTAATCAGACAAATGTCAGGACGTTTCCGTTTTCTCCACCCTTGAAACAATTCTAGCTCGTACTACTTCTCTAATGACCTTACGTATACAAATATCTGTTACTACTGTACAGTATGTTATACGATCGAAATGTAATGTAATTTCCATCGTATGACAGCAGGAAAGACAAACATTTGAACTGCAAGATGACGCTATAACCCTAACATGGAGTCATAATAATGTCTAGCTGCCTCTGATATATGCTTTAGTGACGAGGTTTTGAATTTAGACGTGGTAATAGCTTTGTTTCCTTTGGTAATTCTCGTCGACAAATGCATTTTACGCTGTAAGTTAGATCAGCATTAGTGTTCCGGTGATTTTAAAATGTGACATGAGTGTCATATTATGCCAATATGAGACTCTAAGGCATTGGAATTCAGAAAGACAAGACTTGTTGGAACGAACAAAGCGCTAAGTCAGCAAGTTCAGTCCTGATGATGCCTGCCTACCTGCCTTGTGACATTTGACAAAACTCATAGAACAATTTAGATCTGGAAAATAATTAATTTGAGGCTCCACTATGTCTTACACCATCTGTGGTACAGAAATTAACCTATGGATAAATGCAAGTGCTACTACACATAGTTGTTTGTATAAATACTGTTGAGCATGGTGCAAAGACTTCAGGCCATTCTCATACTTTTCAGCACAGCAAAGATGACTACATTGCAACAGATTGTTTCTTTTTATTGGCCCCAAAACTAATTTTAAATGTGAAAGTATGCTCTTTACATAATTTTTTGAACCAATACTTTTTTATATGGTTTAAAAAAGGCACAGCTTTCAGATACCTTTGAGCATGCTCAATATGGCTGCATTTTGATTGGGTGTTTTATTTTAATGGTCTGTCAAGTAATTGAAATTCGAACAAAAATTTCGTGGTATGTGGGTGTATTTGAGCGCAATCAAGTCCATTGTAATTGGCTGTTTCATTTCAGTGGCTTGTAAGGTGTTTTTAGATGTGGAGATATTGCAAGTTACACCCTTTCAGTAAGTTTTTGAATAAATATTAATGAATATGATGCAAAAAAATCAGTGTTTTCAGGTACTTTGGAGCACAGCCCAAACGGCTGGTCTGAGATAGCCCCGTGATTGGCTGTTTTAGTTTAATAGTCTTAAAATACTACGATCTGGTTGGTGGAGAAGGGATGGGAAGGTGTTGCAAAGCACAACTGAGCTAATTCTGCCATCATAGATTTTTCTCGTATTTCCTTCAATTTTCCTCCATTTTGCATTTTATAAATTTCCTGCCAACATGATGATGAATTATTACATTTTCCGCTACCTGCCATCTTGATGGGGTCATGGGTTCAAAGTTGTTCATGACGTAATTGCCCCTGTCATGTAATCAGCCCCCTGTTCCTCCCTGTAGGCAACCTGACAGCAAGGTAAAAATGGATCAGAACCAACACAGTTATACGAGGGCTATTCGGAAAGTAAGGTCCGATCGGTCGCGAAATGGAAACGACTATGACAATCCGATAAAGCTTTGCACAGATGTGTTGGGTAGTGTCTCTAGTATAACCCCAGTTACCATCACGTCGCTCTTCCCATTTCTGAGCTCGCAGTGAGTGCGTAAAGATGTCTAGAAAATAGTGTCTGCCGCCAAGTACGAGGGCCTGGTGAGAAATTTCGCCTGAAGCTATGCAGCTAACATTACATAACTGTCGTGCTGTTTCTTCTTCAAGACCATTCTCCGCCGCATTCTGCAGGGGCAATGAAGATGCTCCTGCATCGTTTTCAATTGGAAATGTTTGACTACCCACAATACAGCCCGTAATTGTCTTCCTCTGAGTTTCATCTCTGCTCACATGAACCGCTGGCTATGAAGACAACATTTTGGCACAAGACAACGAGCCGTAGGCCAGCGTAGAGAATTGGCGGAAAGCACTGGCGGCTGCCTTCTATAGCGAGGGTATTGGAAAGTTGGTACAACGCTACGATACACGTCTAAGTCGGATCGGCGACTATGGAGATAAGTAGCTGCAAGGTGTATCTAACTGTTGCAAATAAAACATTTTAGATTTTTACCGTGGTTTCCATTTCCCGACCTATCGGACCTTACTTTCCGAATAGCCCTCGTATTATCTTTAGTTGTACAAAATTCATTTTAGTTGCACCCAGCTTATGTAAACGTGTGTGTGTGTGTGTGTGTGTGTGTGTGTGTGTGTGCGACTATTCCATTAAATATTCGTGGTTATTCCAGTTTGTTTTCACTGGCATAATGGTTCCTTTATTACTGCATAGGTAAACAGTTCAGGGCTTTGTTTGACTACTCATGGTAGTAGTTCATAACACACACTCTGGATTGTGAAAAGAAGGAAGCAGACGGATCTATGTGGTCACGGGCTATCTCGATTCTTCTCTAGGTGTTTATCTACAACTTAACAAGGACCTATTGTGGACTGGTTTTCTGAATTGTTGAGTAATGATTCTGCATCCATTCTTATTGTGTAACAAACACTGTTCGTTCCAAATTAGCAAGTGCAATACACACAGTCCGGAAGATGGCAAAGACAGATAACTGCGAGAACTTTCGCACAATCAAGTTGACAATCCGTGTATCCAAGTTGCTGACGATGATACAGAGGGTAATGGAAAACAAAACTGGTGGTATGTTATATCACGATCATTTTTGCTTTAGGAAAGGTAAAGGTGACAGAGGGATAGTCTTAACGTTACGCTTAGCAGTGGAAGGAAGAGTTAAGGAAAAGCAAATCATCTTATTAGGATTTACCTTGAGAAGCGTTCAGCCGTGCAAAATGGTGCAAAATGTTCGAAATTCTCAGGAAAATAGGTGTGATCTGTAGGGAAGGACGAGTTAGTATACAGCACGTACAAGATCCAAGAGGGAACTATAAGAATGGAAGAACGAAATACTCTCATTAGAAAGGGTATGAGCCAGGGATTTAGTCTTTCGTCCATACTGTTCAGTCAGTACACTCAAGAAGCTGTTATTAAAATTCGGGTTGAAAGGATATATTTGATAAGGTTCGATGATGACATTCCTATCCTCAGCGAAAGTGAAGAAGAATTACAAGGTATGTTGAGTGGAATGAACAGTGTAGCGAGCAGACACTGTGGGTTGAGAGTAACCCCAAGAAAGACAAAAGTGAAGTGATAAACGTCACCATATTGCATACGATCTTTGTTTTCACGTGAAGATGCCACAAGAAAGCGTATGGAAGCCATAAGTAACTTATGGCAATATATTTCTTGCCATGAGAAGGTTGATGTTCTTTGAGGGTCGGTTCTAATAGGATAACCGAGCCAGTTTGTTATAATAACTACAGTTTCCCAAAAGCTTGCTGTAAATATGTCATAAAATATGAGACACGAAAAAGTTACACGTCAGAGCGAAATGAATTGTCACGGTCCTCCCTTCTAGAAGTAGTTAAAAAATGGGTCGAGTGCAATACTTCAAAAGAGAAACGGGACATGGGACCGCAAACTTGTACACGAATTGCCATCGAAGGTCGTAAACAGCGTCCTATTCCAGCGCCACTTAATCACGTCCTGACGCGCACATAATTGCAAACTCCGCCACAACATCGAGCTCACGGGATCGTAGCGTCACAACAAATGAAAAACGAGGGCTTAAACTGATCAGCGGCAATGTTTTACAGAGTCTATTTTCTGTCTGTCAGGTCTAAACATATAGCGGGAGCCCTTGTCCGCATTGCCTGGGAAACCACAAAGCTATTCTAGAGGAAGATTTACGCCAGCGGATGGTAGCAACTGTTGCCTACTACGCACTTAATAAAGTGGCCCAGGAGCCTCCGTGGTGAGGTGAACGGAAGCCAGCACAATACTGCGGACACAAAAATCTGTTTCGTCAGCGCTGTATTACGTGGTTACGTGTAGCAATGTTTTAACGGCTTCGTGTGCTTCCAATGCGTTTTTTATGCCGAGACAAAGAAAGTATGGGTAGGTATAATGTTATACTCACCTTGGTTCTCATACGGCAGCTTACCTTGGCTCCTATATGACAACATAGTAACGAATCAAGCTATAGTAAATTAGCTTTGTAGGAAGAGCGTTGATGTACAACGTGTCGTCGAGATTAATGTCGTCAAAGAGGGAGCATGAACCCTGTTGGGGAGCTTGCCAGAGACTCACTGTAACGTAATAACCACAGTATGACACAAGATATTTTATGCATTACTCGTTAATTAGCGAAGTTAACTTTTCAAATTACGGATTAACTTCGAAGTTAGTTTTCGAGACTCTATAACTTCCGTTGAATTTCGATGAGTCCGCTAATCGTTAAATAGCTACCTACTATTTATTAGAAAAATGGCATTGCGCCGGCTACGGAAATCGTGTTCTGACAAGTTCAGGATATGTAGGTGAGTGCTACGCTGGGGAATTGATATAAACAATCGAGTGTGAGCGAGAATAACTGGATACTGGCTGTTTATTGTTGTTTGTTTACTGAGTTCGCATTTAGGACTACTTTTTCCTAATTGACTGTGGAATGTAAACCGTGGAATCGGATTCTAGCTCTAACAACAGTCTAAACAGAAGCCTAGTAGTCACACATCTATATAAAGAAAAGGCCAGAGTCTTCTCAAAATGTGACTGTACATGAAACCAAAAATTCATTCAACGACGCGGTATTTCTTGGGCAACATTTTTTAGTAAATTTATTTATTAAATACAAAATGCCTATACCCTCGAGTGCTGCAGTAAAACGACTTTTTCTGTGAGCAAAGACATTTTGTCTCCTAAATGAAGCTGACTTTCGGATGAAAACTTCAAGGTGCTCATGTTCGCGAAGGGAAATATGCACCTTATGTCAGATACTATCTGATTTTCCTGTATTTAGATCCACTCGCGATTTAGTATTGATAACTACACACATCAAAAACGTTTTGCGTCACCTCGGTTCCGAGAGTTCCAGAACCTGTGTAGAAAACTGGAACAGAGATCAACATAAACATCATTTCCGCCCTTTCTATTGCTCATGAAGACCACACATGGGATGTTATACCACCATACTGCGAGACCTTCGGAGGCGGTAATCCAGATTGATGTATACACCGGTACCTCTAACACCCAGTAGCATGTCCTCTTGCATTGATGCATGCCTGTATTCGTCGTGGCATACTATCAACTAGTTCATCAAGGCCACTCCTCAAAGGCGATTCGGCGTAGTTCCCTCAGGATGGTTGGTTGATGACGTCGTCCGTAAATAGCCCTTTTCAATCTATCCCAGGCATGATCTATAGGGTTTATGTCTGGAGAAAATGCTGGCCACTCTAGTCGAGCGATGTCGTTATCCTGAAGGAAGTCATTCACAAGATGTGCACGATGTGGGCGCGAATTGTCGTCCATGAATGCCTGGCCAATATGCTGCCGATATAGTTACAGTCGGAAGATGGCATTCGTGTATAGGACAGCCGTTACGGCTCCTTCCACGACCACCAGCGGCGTACTTCGGCCCCACATAACGCCGCCCCAAAGCTGCAGGAAACCTCCACCTTGCTGCACTCGCTGGATAGGGTGTGTAAGGCGTTCATCCTGACCGGCTTGCCTCCAAACACGTCTCCGACGATTATGTGGTTGAAGGCACATGCGACACTCATCGGTGAAGAGAACGGGATGCCAATTCTGAGCGCTTCATTCGGCATGTTGTTGGGCCCATCTGTACAGCGCGGGCCGGCCGGTGTGGCAGAGCGGTTCTAGGCGCTTCAGTCTGGAACCGCGCGACCGCTACGGTCGCAGGTTCGAATCCTGCCTCGGATATGGATCTGTGTGATGTCCTTAGGTTAGTTAGGTTTAAGTAGTTCTAAGTTCTAGGGGACTTATGACCTCCGATGTTAAGTCCCATAGTGCTCAGAGCCATCTGAACCATTTTTTTACAGCGCGGCATGGTGTCGTGGTTGCAAAGATGGACATCGCCATGGACGTCGGGAGTGAAGTAGCGCATCGTGCAGCCTATTCCGCACTGTTTCAGTCGTAACACGACGTCCTGTGGCTGCACGAAGAGCATTATTCAACATGGTGGCGTTGGTGTCAGGGTTCCTCCGAGCCATAATCCATAGGTAGCGGTCATCCACTACAGTAGTCGCCCTTGGGCGGCATGAGCGAGGCATGACAGCTCCTGTCTTCTCCATGTCCGACCAACATCGCTTTGGTTCACTCCGAGACGCCTGGACACTTCCCTTTGTAAGTAGGCTGTTTAGGTTTTTTATTGGCTGTTTAGGTTTTTTATTGGTAACGCCACCTCTGTATGAAAATCACTGGCTGTGCTGTGTGCAGTCTGTGGCTGCTTTGCATTGTTGTAATACTCGCCATTGTAGTGTTAGGCAGCTGGCTGTGAACAGCGCGTAGCGTTGCGCAGTTGGAGGTGAGCCGCCAGTAGTGGTGGATGTGGGGAGAGAGATGGCGGAGTTTTGAAATTTGTCATGAACTGCTATATTTATATATGATGATATCAAGGTAAATACATTGTTTGTTCTCTATTAATATCTTTGATTTGCTAACTATCCCTATCAGTAGTTAGTGCCTTCCATAGTTTGAATCTTTTATTTAGCTGGCAGTAGTGGCGGACGCTGTATTGCAGTAGCTTGAGCAGCGAAGATTTTTGTGAGGTAAGTGATTTGTGAAAGGTATAGTTTAATGTTAGTCAGGGCCGTTCTTTTGTAGGGAATTTTGAAAGTCAGATTGCGTTGCGGTAACAAAATATTGTGTGTCAGTTTAAGCACAGTCATGTATAATTGTTCAAAAGGGGACGTTTCATATGTCGACCCTTAGCCGAGGATACTTCACTGGAATCTTCTGATTTTTTCTTGTAGTTTGTGTAATTAGTGTAGATTTTGTTTATTGCTAGCGTGTAATTATAGAGAGAATTTCCTTTGTAGTTGTAGTTTTTCATTGTTGTACAGTAAAACAGTTGTGGCATGCATGTAGATTTGCAGCAAGTTTTTCGCAGCTGCGCTTGCAATTAACTAAATATTATTTTCAGTGCTATGTTAATGTGTTCTCTTATTTTTGCTCTTCAAATTGTGCTTTTCTGTGTTGTCGTGTGAAATATTGTGACAATAATGGCGTGTGAAAAACGTAATACTAGGCTCCAAAGTAAACTGAGAAATGACAGTGAAGACGAAAGCAGTGTGATAGCGCCGCAGAGTAATGAATTATCAGACATTCAAAGTAGTAATTTGGTAACTGTTGCCCGCATCTCGTGGTCGTGCGGTAGCGTTCTCGCTTCCCACGCCCGGGTTCCCGGGTTCGATTCCCGGCGGGGTCAGGGATTTTCTCTGCCTCGTGATGCCTGGGTGTTGTGTGCTGTCCTTAGGTTAGTTAGGTTTAAGTAGTTCTACGTTCTAGGGGACTTATGACCACAGCAGTTGAGTCCCATAGTGCTCAGAGCCATTTGAACCATTTGGTAACTGTTCATAGCGAAATGGAGCAGGCGGCAAACAATGGCGTGGACAGTGAAACAATTAGTGAAGAGGGACGCATTATCGACCGATCGGTCGGCAACAGCTTGCCTCAGGAATCGGGAATGACAGGACACAATTTTGCAAATACTGTAGACTCAGGTTTTGGGTTCTCACCGTTTTCTCAAATGAGTCAAGACACATTTTCTGCTTGTCAAAATGTGAATGTTGCCGGTGCAACTTCACTGCCGAAAAGCACTGAGGAACATGTTTCAGACACCAGTGCATTGTTATTACAATTAATGCAACAAATGGGACAAAAGCTTGAAAAGTTAGACACAATGGAACAACACCAGAGACAAACACAGCAACAGTTAGACACAGTGGAACAAAATCTCATAAAGTTAGACACAGTGGAACAAAATCTCAAAAAGTTAGACACTACACTTGAACAAACACGTGAAGATTTAACCACTGAGTTACATAACATCGAATCGAAATGTCAAAAGGTCTGTAATGACGTAAAAACACAAATTTGTGAGCATTTCCAACCTATTTTTTCGCGTCATGAAAATGTATTACAGAATCACGAAGCAGCCATAAAAGAACTGCAAACTATTGTTCATGAAAATCATGAGACCTTGCAAGCTAAAATTGACTCAGTTGCATCTACCGATTCGGTTACGCAACTTGCAAGAACTCAGGAAAACTTAAAGGACACAGTAGATACCCTGAAAATTGGTTCAGAAAGACACATGGAGGAAATAAGTACACTATCGGAGAAAGTAGCCGAACTTTCGGATCAGGTCACTAACTTATCTACAAAGGTAGATAATGATCTGAATGACACAAGACCCGTAGCCTTCACTGACACAGAAGAGTATGAACAAATAAGAAAATTCAAACAAAATCAAAATCAAATCAATACACAGTACAAAAGAGAAATCCGGGAAGTACAAGATCAGTTGACGCAGGTAATACAAGAATTACGTATTTCAGAGGACACTCGCGCTCCAATACGGGAAGAGGGACATAGAAATACGGAACAAACACAAAATAATAACACAGGACACTTCGGAAATTATGAAAGAAATTGGCAAGGCGCATTGGATTTTGAGATGGAACCGCCGAAACGAAGTAACAATGACCGACATGCGACTCGCCGACATGACGATTTTGACCATAAGCTGTTCATTACTACACGTAAATTCAAAACATTTAAGAATTCTGGCAACGACATTCATCCACAAGCATGGCTCCATCAATTCTCGCATTGTTTTCCTCCCAACTGGTCGTCAGAACACAGATTAGAATTTATGGTTGGCTACTTGGAGAATGAACCAGCTGTAAGAATGCGATCGGTAATTCACGACTGCCACAGTGAAGGAGAGTTTTACCATGCCTTCCTCTCAGCATATTGGTCACAAGCTACACAAGACCGAGTAAAACATAGCATCATGATGATGAAACACTTTGAACAATCTGAATTTTCCAGTCTTGTTAAATATTTTGAAGACATGTTGCATAAGAATCAGTATCTTTCAAACCCATACAGCCCCTCAGAACTCATCCGCATTTGCTTAATCAAATTGCCTGAACATTTACGACATATTATTTTGGCAGGACGTTGCAAAGACGACATTGAAGCTTTTCAGGGACTCCTACAAGAATTAGAAATTAACACAGACAGTCACCGGATGCGAAAACAGGAAAACAATCACTACAGGTCACATACGTCACAATTCCGTGATGACAGAAACAATAACTGGACACGAAAAGGCTATTCTTACAAAGCAAATCGTGACCAAAACAGACACCACCCATATGACAACCACTGGCAGAGTAATAATAGTTACAGAGAAAGATCGCGTTTCCGTAGTAATGAATATGGCAGAGATTACCTTAGAAACGGACAATATGGGAACCAAAACAATTATTATCAAGGGAGACAGAATAACTTCAGACGCAACAGTTCGGCGCACAGTTACGATTCAGGGAGAAACTCTCCACCACGTGATGGACAAGGAAGAAACTACGGAATCTACCGACATGACGACAGACGATATATTCGTAACGACAGACCTGAATTGCATCAGAACTGGCGAGATTCAAACAGTGCAGGGCACTCTTGACAACGTGAATTTGTAGAAGTTAGGTCTCCTAATCCCAATAACGACGCGCGCCAACAAAGAGACAGACAATGACTCGCACAACAGGCAGCCGCGTACGCCAGGTGGCTCAGAGAAAAATAACATAGACGCTAACCTTGAGAAAAATTCCAGTATTCTTTATCGACGTATACCGCCTGACAACTGCATTCAAGTTCAAACTCTGAGTACTATGAAGAGTAAAGGATTGCACCACACTTCACATGTAAAACCGCTTATTGAGAGATAATCTGCCTTTTAACTTCGTCTTTGCCATAAAACTTTTCACTTTACATTGCTAGTATGCTTTGTCAGACTTAAGAAACTGTTAACATGCAAGAATGTTTGAAGTTCACTATCCAGTCTAGAACCTAGGGAACATATTTAGACAGTAATTACCACTGCATTGCTATTGTGAACAGTCGACACAGTGTTAGTGTGTGTGTGCATTCTTGCTTGTTAGTTGCACGATTACGTAACGACTATCAGGCTTACATACTTAGGACACATACTGGTACTGCTAATGAGATTTTAATGCAACATTTTGGTTTACTTGAAAATACATTCTGTGAGATACCAGACGACACAGTGGTTAGTTTATGTGACAGCTACACGATTTTATCACGACGCTACTAATGAGTGACAATATACAATGTTGCTTTTGCGGTGTTTCTGTTTTATATCTACACAGTTTTTCTGTTTTATTCTGGAAAGTAAAACATGTTTTAGTAGTAACTTTTGTAGTATAGCTACAGTGAGACAGGGTTTTCCGTAGCACAACAATACGTTACAGCACAGTACGTTCTTCACCACAACAATAAGCGTAATAACTAAGATATCTATACGCAAAGCATTTCACTTTCGTTTATCATGAGGTAAGTACATTGTCTTCTGCAGAACTTAGCTTTCGGAGGACGATAACTACGACACTTCCACAGAGATTATCTTACAGCAAGACGCATATTTAGCGCTACAGGACACGTATTTGAGTGATTAATTTTGTACTTAAAACATTTATTTTTAAAGATTTTTGAATTACAAAGAAAGTTTTCCGTGATACATTTCATTCCATTGCTGTAATCTGTAACACCTGATGGTATAATTACAATAATCCTCAGGGGGGTACACGCTTACTTTGTGTACCATGTGTTGGGCAAGCACAAAGAGCCCTAGCTAATATGGTATTTGCTTATACAACTTTACACTTCGGTACCATATTTCTCTAACACAGAATTACACAGCTATCTGACTATTTGACAGAGAAACAAACATTCTTTTTACTACGTCAGTGACAGATGTTTATGCAATTACAGAGTTGGATTACTTCACACTTATGAAATTGTATTTTGTCTGTACTGTGTGAACTGTTCATATTTTTTTGGACCCATTGTGATACTATGAGAGCTTTGAATGATGTATTTGGTATGAGATCATGATTTTTAAAGTACATTTGAGGTAGGTGACACTATTTAAATGAGCAGAGAATTCTTTTTAGGCTTTGAAATTATTGGAGGAAGCTACGACGATTGTGAGAATTGACTGAGATGTTATGATATTATTACGACGACGATGTGTACTATGCTGTTGAGATATGTTTATGATCAATAAGATGAGGCTACCGTATATGAGGAATAAGAAGTATGTTGGAAACCAAGAATCGTGCTTTAAGAGTTATGAAATGTGCGTAAATGCGTGACTGTATCACAATGCTGACGAATATTTTATTTGGACACTTATATTTATAGAATTTTCTTTCTACAGATTTGCAACGCTAATTCTTGACCTGTGAAATATTTTTATGTGAGACTGTCACTGTAGCGGAAACTGCTGTCATAAATATTTCCGTAAGAAAGTTAAGTGACCACCTGCACATGCGTTGTCGGCACACCGCTGTGTCAGACACCTGGAGAATAAGCCATTAGGGTGTGCCTTTCCGGAAGCACAGGTAGAAAAAAAAAAGGGGAGGCCATTATCCTCACTATTGACATTTCCTTGTTGAAAGCATACTGTGGAGCTCGTAATTTATGATATTTACTGAAATGCCTAATGAAATGACGAGAAATATTTTTACATCTGCACACCTGATTACGACAAGAGTCTTTCTACGACAGTTGAGAGAATTTCTACTAACTTATGAATGTCACATGACTATTGAATGATATTTTTATGCTTTGGTTTGCGTAATTGCTTATTTCATTTGATACCTGTTTTCCAGCTGCGTTACAACATTAGTTTTATAAAATAAAATTAAATGCATTTGCTAATGTGAACACTTTCTGTCAACAGATCTATTAAATAATAATTTTGTGATCCACATTCTTCAAAAAAGGAGCACTTGGAAAGGAAAGAACAATAAGAAGGGACTAGTAACAGTAACTGCATACATAATATTCTTTTCAAGTACATGGTAATATTTCTTTTACAATAAGTTGTTGTGGTGCACCACTTTAATTACTTAGACATTAAGATGTAATTATACATTTCCCTTATCTGCATTGTTATCTTTAGTGTACTATTTTTTCTGCTTGAGCTATGTCATGTTTAGATATAAGCTGCTGTTTGCCAGGCATAGTGCTACTGAACTTTAATTTGTGTTACTCTGCTAAGCCAGATTTATTTTTTTGTTTGCTGCGCATTGCCTCATATTAGTTGTAATGTTGAATTGCTTGGTAATTTAGATTTACTGTAGCTTGCTTTGCGATTTTCCATTTTTTTTCATTGCTGTTTATATTAATTGTTTTATGTGCTGCTGCATTGCCTCGTCCCTTAGTTTAGCATCTGCGCTCAGTAGATTTAAGTTAGCTTAAGAGGGGGTAGACTATATAAGAAACTGACTATGGAGAATAGGTAAAGAATGCATTGCGAAGTTATATGAAAAAGATTTGGGCCCAAATGAGTATTGTACAATCAGAAATAATTATTTTGAAAGAAATATGAACAAAATACAGAAAGCATGCTTAGATAGAATTTTTTTTGGTGGAAACAAAGGATGAAATAAGAGGAAAGATATATGAAGTTTTGGGTTAGACTGCAGTACCACATGTTACACTGAAAACGAACCCTGTCCTTTCCTATTGGTGTTATCCCACTATGTGTTTGTGTACCCTTGTGTATTTGCTTTCTTCCTGTCTCTGTGTAGTTTCATAGAATTTTTTCTTCTTTTAATATTAAGCAACATTCACTATGGTGAGGAATACTGTTATCCTCGAATATAATTGGCATTAATAATATGTTATTTACTTTGTAAAGATGTTAGACATTATTAATTCTGTTCTGTTTAATGCTCATGTGTGAAGTTGATGTTTCAAAAGTTATTGTGATCTTTTATGTATGTACTCATGTCATAATTCCACTGATGTATATGTTAGTTTGATTCTTTTGTAAAGCCTGTACTACAAATGTTATCTGTATCGTTATGTTTTTAATGATGTATTCTGTACCTTTGTTATTGTATTCTCATGTTATAAAATTGTAATTGAAACCAGTTTATCAAACTAAGTAACTTGTAAGCATTCATTTCACTGCACCCATTTCCGTTGGTCATAGTATATGGACAATATGTGAGAAGTAGGGACTGATAGTGTTTGCACGTGTGTTAATGATTCAGAAAGGGACTGGATAACAGCATTGCTGGTTCTAAGGACAATTCCAAAAACTTTGTGAGTGCACAAGTGGTGGTTTATGGACTTGCTACATTATCCATAAGACTCTTCAGTGGTGATTGTGCACCTGCACAGTCACAACAGATGGCTGCTGGCTATCTCTACAAGGACTACAGTGGGTCTACATCTTTGATGATCCATCAATACCATTATCTCTACAAGGACTACAGTGGGTCTACATCTTTGATGATCCATCAATACCATTATTTCTACAAGGACTGCAGTGAGTCTGCACCTCTGGTGGCCCACCAATACCGTAATCTCTACCAGGACTACAGTGGGTCTGCTCTGTGATGACCTACCTACCAATACTCTTCAAAATTTCGACTGACTCTGCTGTGGGTTTGCTCTGTTGTGGCCCATTACCTGTATGCATGTCAAGAGTCAGCACTGTCTTTCCGATGGAAGGACAACACTACTTCTTCAAGACTGCATCGAAATCCACTACTTCTGTGTGCATTTTCTTTTACTGCTCAGACTTTGAGAAAAACTCTGCATTTTTACTGTGATGAACAATCTGGACTGTCTTTATGGACTGTGAGAAATTTTTAGCTTTTGACCAACATTGCATCAATAAGTGTGTGTATTTGACTTCTTTGTTATTGTAATTATAAAAATTTTTCCAAATCTGTATTGGCCACTGCCCAAACCAATTTGTAAAATTTTTTGTGGGGAGCATGAGGGCTATGTAAGTAGGCTGTTTAGGTTTTTTATTGGCTGTTTAGGTTTTTTATTGGTAACGCCACCTCTGTATGAAAATCACTGGCTGTGCTGTGTGCAGTCTGTGGCTGCTTTGCATTGTTGTAATACTCGCCATTGTAGTGTTAGGCAGATGGCTGTGAACAGTGCGTAGCGTTGCGCAGTTGGAGGTGAGCCGCCAGTAGTGGTGGATGTGGGGAGAGAGATGGCGGAGTTTTGAAATTTGTCATGAACTGCTATATTTATATATGATGATATCAAGGTAAATACATTGTTTGTTCTCTATTAATATCTTTGATTTGCTAACTATCCCTATCAGTAGTTAGTGCCTTCCATAGTTTGAATCTTTTATTTAGCTGGCAGTAGTGGCGCTCGCTGTATTGCAGTAGCTTGAGCAGCGAAGATTTTTGTGAGGTAAGTGATTTGTGAAAGGTATAGTTTAATGTTAGTCAGGGCCATTCTTTTGTAGGGAATTTTGAAAGTCAGATTGCGTTGCGGTAACAAAATATTGTGTGTCAGTTTAAGCACAGTCATGTATAATTGTTAAAAAGGGGACGTTTCACCTTGTTGAGAGCCCTTCCTGGAACAAAGTCTCAATGCGGACCCCATAGAACCGCGGTGTTGACCGTCTACGCATGGTCGAACTACAGACAACACGTGTCGTTAATCTCCTTTCTGGTGGAATGACTGGAAATGATGGGCTGTCGGACCCCCTCCGTCCAAAAGACGCTGCTCATGCATGGTTGCTCACATTTTTTTTCGGGTTATGTGACATCTCTGAACAGTCAAACGGACTGTGTTTGTGATACAATATCCACAGTCAACGTCTATCTTCAGGAGGTCTGGGAATTGGGCGATGCAGAACTTTTCTTGATGTGTGTAAATAACTATAAACTAAATGACGTAATGCTTAAACTATTATTCATTTCTCTTCGATGTACTACTCAAACTTCCTCTACAAAAACATTTTTATTTAAACAGCGGTAACACGTTTGACTCACTTGCTCATTTCACTACTATTACGAGTTAACGACTAACAACTAATTTTAACTTCGGATCTGTAAAGAAACGCTTTAAATTTTCATGAAGCTAAACTTTTTATTAACGGATTAAAGACTACTGAAGTTAACGTTTTGATTAACGTTGCCCAGCTATAGTAATAACATGCATTCAGACAAGAGACTGGGTTGTACAACATTGCTTGTGGCACAAAATTCTAATGTACAGATATACTGCAACATTCTTTGGTATTTAGGATTTACGTTAATTATTCATTTCAGAAACTTTTACTTTTAAAATATGAACTTATCTACGTCCCCACATGTTGAGAGAGCAAGGAGCGTTAGTAATGTCATTACTAGATACTACAGAACTACGGTCGTTGTTAAAAACACCATCTATCCGATATATCGGCATTTAAAAATATTGTTACCGGCCCTCGGTATATCGAACTATGTGTCGATATATCGAAAGAAAGATATCGGCGTACCGGCTGCACATTGTAAATATAATAAAGCGCCAAAGAAACTGATATAGGATGCGTATTCAAATACAGAGATATGTAAACAGAATACGGCGCTGCGTTCGGCTTTGCCTATATAACCCAACAAGTGTCTGGGGCAGTTGTAGATCGGCTACTACTGTTACAATGGCAGATTATCAAGATTTAAGTGAGTTTGAACATGGCGTCATAGTCGGCCCACGAGCAATGGACACAACATTTCCGAGGTAGCGCTGAAGTGAGGATTTTCCTGTGCGACCATTTCAAGAGGGTACCGTGAATATAAGGAATGTGGCAAAACATCAAATCTCCGACATCGCTGCAGCCGGAAAAAGATCCTGCAAGAACGGGACAACGACGACAGAAGATAATCGTTCAACGTGACAGAAGTGCAACCCTTTCTCAGATTGCTGCAGATTTCAATGATGAGCCATCAACAAGTGTGAAAGTGCGAACCAATCAACAAAATATCATCGATGTGGGCTTTCGGAGCCTAAGGGCCATTCGTGACCTTTGATGACTGCATGACCCTAAGATTTACGCCTCGCCCAGGCCCGTCGACACCGAAATTGGACTGTTGATGTCTGGAAGACATGTTGGTCGCACAAGTCTCGTTTCAAATTGTATCGAGCGGATGGACGGGTACGGGTGCGGAGGAAACCTCATGAATCCATGGATCCTGCATATCACCAGGCAACTGTTCAAGCTGGTGGAGGCTTTTTAATCGTGGGGGGCATGTGGGACCCCTGATACGTCTAGATACGAGTCTGGCAGGTGACATGAACATAAGCATTCTGTATGATCACCTGCATCCATTCATGTCCATTGCGCATTCCGATGGACTTGCTATAGAGCTCCAGGAACACGCTTCTGAGTTTAAACACTTCCGCTGGCCCTCAGACTCCCCAGACATGAACATTATTGAGCATATCTGGGATGCCTTAAAACTTGTTGTTCAGAAGAGATCTCCACTCCCTCGTACTCTTTCGGATTTATGGACAGCCCTGCAGGACTGATGGAATCAGTTCCTTCTAGCACTAATTCAGACATTAGTCGAGTCCATGGCATATCGTGTTGCTGCACTTTGCGTGCTCGCGGGGGCCCTACAAAATATTAGGCAGGTGTACCAGTTTCTTTGACTCTTCAGTGTATAATGCCATTTTAGAGCTGTACATTTAAGTTTTGATTTTGATATTAGATATTCTGTATATCAACAAGCTAGCAGCCTGACTACCCCGTCAGAGCAAGAATTGAAAGGAAAACGATGCACTTTCACGTTTGGCGATAACCACTTCGTTGAAAATGGTAACTACATGTAAACGGCACAATAAAAGGTGTTCATCGTTCAGTCCTGGCACATATCGGAATTTTTCCGAACGTTGCATGTCGAATCACCTTTTCTTCAATTTCTGCCAACGCCAGCGACTTAGTAGTCGTAGCATCAAAACTGCGAGGTGATGTCAAACGTTGCAGTTTCTCTTGGCTGTGTCGAGCGCCGGTTACATTAGCGTTTCCCTTCACACGTCTCCGCCCCACCGCAGAGACCAGTCTTATCATTTAGATTTTTGCTCATTATTTTTAGCAACTGGTTTTGAGAACGCTGATGTGAAGAAGTAGCGCACTAGCTGCATTAGATTTTTTTAAAATTTTAAAGCAACTGGTGTCCTGTTTTTTTCACATTGGGAATCTTTTTGTTCCAATCACACTGCCCCCGTCCCCACCCCCGCCTCCTCGCGCTGGTCTAGCGGTTCTAGGCGCTCAGTCCGGAACCGCGCGACTGCTACGGTCGCAGGTTCGAATCCTGCCTCGGGCATGGATGTGTGTGATGTCCTTAGGTTGGTTAGGTTTAACTAGTTCTAAGTTCTAGGGGACTAATGAGCTCAGAAGTTGAGTCCCATAGTGCTCAGAGCCATTTGAACCATTTGAGCCTCCCCGCGCCTGCCCCCGGCCTCCATCCTCGTTCATTCTTTTTTGTTCTTTGTGCTACCTACACTTCTTTCACGCAGCCAAAGAGAAAGACTGGATGTGATGAAAGGTCAAAACGTACTAAGAGTCCTCCACACAGTGAAACTAAAATTATGTTTACTACCTTTCCAAAAGAATAATTTCAAATATTCACCGAAAATGTTGAAAGAAATATACTACGACGTAAAAATATCGGCCCTCGATACTGCAATTTCGATATCGATATGTCGATATATCGTGGAGGGGTACGCAGCGCCCATATATCGATAATTCCTTTGGTAAATATATGGATACATCGATAATTTATCAACAGCCATAGTATATTGCTACCGAAATTCAGATGGAAGCCCACCACCGTTGACTAAAAAGTACGTTGAACAATACGGCTTCCATATTTTCATGGGGCTGTTTCATTCAAAATGCCCTTCTTGTCCGTTTCTTGTGCGTGGATATGTTGCTGATACGTGAAAGAGTACAGGTAACTGCACCGTAACAGAATGCGTGCTGCCCTTGTGCAACTTTTGACTTCCCTGAGAGAACGTTTTATGCTGCTCTTGAGCTGGTTGGTTACAAAACATACTGTATCTCCTGCGTCGTGAAGAATCCCTGACTTTTAAAGACCCACTCTTGACAGATCTTTAGAAGATGGCCGACCGAAGTGGCCGTGCGGTTCAAGGCGCTGCAGTCTGGAACCGCAAAAGCGCTACGGACGCAGGTTCGAATCCTGCCTCTGGCATGGATGTTTGTGGTGTCCTTAGGTTAGTTAGGTTTAACTAGTTCTAAGTTCTAGGGGACTAATGACCTCAGCAGTTGAGTCCCATAGTGCTCAGAGCCATTTGAACCATTTAGAAGATGGAATGTGTAGCTCGCTGATACGCAGAAATGACCGTATCGCGTAGTAAGACGAGCAAACGACGCGATACATCGCCCGGATGGAGGCAGATGCATTGCAGCCAAACACGCCATAGCCAACAAACCAAGTAATCCAGATATCCACATCCACATTAATACCGCAAATGCGAAAGTAATTCTGTCTGTTACATTTTCACGACTAAACCGCTGAACCGATGTCGATGAAATTTGGGATGGCCATAGCTTGAACCCTGACGAAGAACATAGGCTACTTTGGAAAGTGTATAGCACTACATATTTATTGATTTGAATAATATTAGACGAATCAGAGAAAGATATTTACTTTTTGAAAAAGCTATTTACTCTTTGAATATTCAGCTTAATCATGTTCGTGAAAATGGTTTGTGAATATATCTGACATTGTGAGATCAGGAGACAGCTATCGTAAGCAGTTAATCAAATACAAGATTACAAAATATTTTAAAAACTTTCTATAAAGCTTTTTATATTAAAAAAGTATCTATATATTGGCTCGATCGCATTTAACATAAAAAATGTTTACAATGTGATGACCAGTTTCGGTAGCTCATGTGCCATCTTCATATCACATATAGTATTATATATGCAACTAGCAGCGTCCAACTCCGTTGTATCGTCCATAATATTCCTATTTTCAATCTTCAGATAAACACTGTTACATTCAGCCAGGCTATTTGTGACGGCATTTGATACTTAGAGTCCATACAGAGTTGTAAAAAATAATATATACTGTGAAACGTCTATATAATTATTTCCGTTACAGTCACTAACTGCAATCAGAGAATTGCCACACACGGTGTTATAAGTGCAACTAACAGTGTTCAACAACGTCTCTTCACCCAGAACATTCTTAAAATCTTCAGGTAAAGTCTGTTATGAACAGCCACACACTTTACCTGAAGGTTATAATAAAAATGCCCTGGCCGATGCATACGCTGTTGTACACTGCTAGTGTCACATATAACATCGTAAATGGCAAATCTATGATTGCAGTTACTGACTGTAACGGAAATAATTACATAGACATTTCACTGCATACATTTTTTTTACTACTCAGTTCGGGCTCTATGTTTCGAATGTTGTCTCAGATAGCTTGGCTGAATATAACAGATTTTGATTGAAGATTTTAAACAGGAATATTATGGACGTTACAACGGCGTTGTATACTGCTAGATGCATTTTCACTAACAGAAAAGGCGCAACCCAAAAATATGCTTGATATAGAGTAATGAAATTTGAAGAATACGTTTGTCTGCTTAAAACATTGAAGTGATAACTTTGCAAGTTCGCAGGTTAATGGAAGCGCGAGATAAGCTGTTGCAAATGTGAAATTCTGGTACGCTTAATAACTTGTGTAACTGACAGAATGAGGGATGCAAAAATGCAAATGTGCATGCATTGTGTTGTATAAATGCCGGATGTCAGTATGTGGTATTTAGCTGTTGCACCTGGTCGGTCGGTTAATGCTGGTCGTGGATGACGCTGGACTTATCGTCCAATGATGTCCCATGTGTGCTCTGGTGATCGAACACGCCGAGGCAACATGTCCACATTCTGCAGACCATGTTAGATTACAGCAGTGATGTTTAGGCGGCCGTTATCCTGTTGGAAAACATCCACTGGAATGCTGCTCGTGAGTGGCAGTACAACAGATGAATCTCCACACTGATGTACATATTTGCAATCACGCTGCATTGGATAACCACGAGAGTGCTCCTGCTGTGATATGGAACTGCACCATCGCACCGTAGACTGTCACTCAAGGTGTAGATCATGTCCAGACAGCAGGTAAGTTGGTTGCAGATGCTAACCTAGCCTTCTTCGATCCAACATACGGCCATCACTGGCACCGAGACAGAACCAGCTTTCGTCAGAATACACAACAGACCTCCACCTTCCAATGGACTCTCGCTTGACACCACTTAAGTCGCAAACGGCGGTGGTTTGGGGACAGTGGGACGCACGCTACAGGGCGTCTGATTTGGAGTTGTCCTTGAAGCAACCGATCTGTAACAGTTCGTTGTGTCACTATTGTGGCAACTGCTTCTCGAATTGCTGCTGCAGACACAGTGCATCAATCTTCCCTCTCAGTAGTACTAAGTGGCTGTCCTGAGCCCGGTGTTCTAACGACCGTACGTTTCCATGACGACCACTGCCACCATCCAAGTACAGTGGTTTCTGTACCACTACTCCACACTGATCTGAACACTGAACACATGATTTGGCCATTAACGCTGAAAGGAAGCTCTCGGTTTCATGGATGAAGCCGAGATTACATACACTGTGCAAAAGAATACAGGCGTTACCTGCGCTCTTACTGCATGGCTTGAGATTTTCGCTTTCGTTGTAGGCAACAACTAAAATCATTCGCCAACTGATGGCTGCGTTATGCTTTACAATTGATCCATTTGAAGGAACTGAGTACCGTTGTTCCAGTGTTTTCTAGTGAGGTACACAGATACCAGTAGTAATTTGTGGACGTTGTATTCAATCAAACACTAACAATGCCACGTTTTAATGCAGTGCAAGTTGCAAGAGCGGTCTGTTTAATAGCGTTGCTGCAGGTGCGAATTCCTATCCATGCGCCATCCATAGATTGTGGAGATTCTACATTACATTACTACTTGTTCCATACATCATGAATACAGATCACGGGGTCCCGGGTTCGATTCCCGGCCGGGTTGGGGATTTTCTCTGCCCAGGGACAGGGTGTTTGTGTTGTTCTCATCATTTCATCATCATCATCATTTCTGAGAGTGATTAAATTGGATTGTGAATAGAAAATGGACTGAGTAAAAATTGGGACTTTGTACGGGCGCTGATGACCGGGCAGTTGAGCGCCGCACAAACCAAACATCATGAATACGACATTTCGTAACGATGTGGAACGTGTCACTTTGACACAAGTTTTCATTACACACATTCCACAACTTTTTTTCGGTTACTTCTGCATATCTAATTGTTCACCTATTGAGTACAATAGGTTTTTAAATGTTGATTGGCTATCTATCAGACCTTTAATGCCGTTTGGCAACTGACCAAAGATTTTTGTGGCAACATAATTCACCGGTTTCTGTGCCGAAGTCAGATTTAACCTAGAAGATCATTCTTTCTTTGTTGTAGTGTATGCACTTCCTTATGTATTTGTACTGCAATGGATTATTAATAACAGATTTAATAAGTGAAGATATGTTCTGCGAAGGTACTGTGAATATCCAGAGTTCCTTAAATAAATGTCTGCAAGGTGATCTTGGTGGGCTCCAGCCATTATTCTGATTACACGCTTTCGTGCAATAAATACTTTTTCTCTTCATAATGAATACTCGAAAACATGATACCCCATGAAACCACTGAATGAAAATAGCCATAGCAGCCTAAATTGCTGGTATGTTTATCACCAAAGTTTGTAATAATCATAATAGCGTAAGAAGCTGAACCCGACCATAATGGGCAGACAGGTAACTACTCAAGGCGAGCTGGACAACGTGGCCGACGCTTAACGATCCCATGTGAAGACCGACATCTGGCGATCTCTGCTTTGCAGCGTCGTACGGATACCGCCACAGCAATGCAAGAGGATCTCACAAGGGACACCGGAGCTGGTGTGTACGGTCAGACTGTAATGAACAGGTACCGAGAAGGGACCTTACGCCCCAGACGCCCTATTCGAAAACCCCGCTTCACATATCATTTTGCAGCTCACCTTCAGTTTTTCAGTACCCGCGTCAACTGGCAACTTTGCCACTAGCGAAATGTTACTGACAGACGGGCCCAGATACCCTCTGATGCAAGCTGATAGCTGTGTTCGTGTGTGGAGATCCGTGGTGAACGGTACCTGCCAAATGTCGTCCAGGTTTTGTGATGTGGGGAGGCTGCAGTGTTGACAGCCATACGGATCCTGTCGCTGTCCATGGACGCCTTGCCACCAGGCAGTACATCGATCAGATGATGTTGGCTACTGCATTGCCTGTGTGGTGGGCGTCAGCAGGGATGTCTTGCGAAGCCTGGACATTGAAATAATGGAATGGCTGGCGGTGAGTCCCGATCTAAACTCCACCGTGCGTTTGTGGGACATGGTTGACGGACGTGATCGTGGTCATCCTGTCTCACCACAAACAATCCACGAACTCTCGTTGAAGAATGGGGACGGATACCACAGTGTGACCTCCACAGACATGTACGGAGCATGCCATCTGGGTGCCACGCAGTGAAAAAACGCTCACGGAGGACGTACACGTTACTGAAGCTCTGAAAGTACAGTGAAAAGCATGTTTTGTTGTGTACTTAACTTGTGAAAGAGAAAGTTTTAATTGTGTAACATACTCAGTCAATTATTGCTGAATGGAGCATGGCAGAAGCCCAAAGTCATGTTCCCCTAATTCTTTTGAGCGCTGCATGAATGAGATGAAAAATAAAAGTTTCTTCGTAAGTTTACTGCTGAGATACTAATGAAAGAAAATAGTAATTAACATTCCAGCAACAGGCAATAACAGTGACAGAGTTAATCCAGCAAAAGATAATTGAGGCAGTTACGTCTATTGTTTGAAATTCAGCTAATCAAGTTCACTTACTTGCGATATCTTCACAGCACTGATTTTGGCGAGATGATGTCAAGCAGCTCTGATATCGTTCCCTGCTAAGTTTTTCGGAAGGAGTTTTTCAATGTGGGCATATTTAGTAATTTACAATGCCTTACAGAGATAATAAATCACTGGTTCAAATGTCTTTTATGACTGGTGTATTCTCAGGAAACTTGGTAGCTTATGTAAATGCAGTTCTGAACCACCACTATTTATTCGGTTATACATTCCATACAGATTCCGATTTAATTATGTAAAGTGATGTCATTTTCTCTATGCAATAATCCACGTGACTGTAGGTTAGCCATTTCACGTCACACTATCAGTAAGTGTTTTTCAGTTGCTTTCATTCATCGTTTAAAACATTGCGGGAGTATTTTGCTTAACGATATTCGTTAAATTATGTTTTAATTCAATAAATTTACGAGATTTTTTTGTGTGTGGAACCAAGTGGCCGTAAAAACCCTTGGGCTATGTTAGGCTATCAGTGCAGGTTTCGTAATGCCGCGCGGGATTAGCCGAGCGGTTTCATACGCTGCAGTCATTGACTGTGCGGCTGGTCCCGGCGGAGGTTCGAGTCCTCCCTCGGGCATGGGTATGTGTGTTTGTCCTTAGGATCATTTAGGTTAAGTAGTGTGTAAGCTTAGGGACTGATGACCTTAGCAGTTAAGTCCCATAAGATTTCACACACATTTGAACTTTTTTTTTTTTTCTTTCGTAATGCTTGTATGTGCAATACATTCTGTTTCATATGTTTACCTATTATTCAGTACCAAAGAAATAGTTAGTTCTCCAAGCTATTCCACTTGATTAACACGAAAAACAGAATATCACATATAATTCTTTACGTCTGAGTTTTAAATTTGAGTTCTGTTGTTGTAGGAAGTACAACATCCCTCATGTGCGTCGCCTTCCGTCTGAGTGAACATCGTGTCACTGAATTTAAGTTTCTTGTATATTGCATCGCAGATTCAAGGCACTGGACTTCAGTTTCACGTACAATAAATGTCAAAAAATCTCATCATTCTTTTAGTGAACAACCAGTTCCAAAGACACACACACAACTGTAATTATGTATTGGGCTTCAGTTTCACGTACAATAAATCATTCTTGTAACGACCAACCAGTTCCTAATGCATACTCCCAATGATACTTAAAAGTGAGTCACCAAGTGGCATGCTTATGATTCCTGCTTCTCAGGACGACGATCTCTGATATTTTCAAGAGCTCTCTTGTATAAAATAGCGACTTTTGCCAGGATTTTGATATTAATAGGGACTCTTGCAGCGTGTGTTCGTTTATTTATATTTTCTCATATATTTATTTTGTTATTATGGTTCGTTCTCAATCAGTGACAATATTATTTTTTTTCTTTTTGGACATTTAGTACATTTTCTTTTTTCATTATAAGTCTCTGAAATACTCTTCGTCAGGAGAGAATATATCGTTTAACTTGTTATTATTCGTTTGGTTTAGTTATTTTCATACAGTGTGAGTTTAATTTTCTTATCTACTAAATTCTTTTCATCATTAGGAAGGTGATTAATTATTTTTATTGCTAAACGCCTCATTCCTTTCTGTGTCAAATTTTCGTGCTGAGTAAGCCATCCCTTACGGTACTTCTTTTACGACTCTTATTGTTCTTTTTAAACTGTGAATAAATATTCACTGTACAATTGTACAAGAGAATAAATGTACTGGGAGGCTGTTATCAGCGTCTATCTGTCTAAAGATCTGTCTACAAGTGTTTTATGTGGGCAGCACATATTATCCCTATTACTCTCGTCTGTGCACAGCTCTTTCCTCCTCAATAACGAGTTCCCTCATAATACGACATTAACCATAAGACACTAGTGAACGAAGATAGAAAAAATAAGTAACGCTTTGACATTTTCGGGCCGGCAAGAGTGGCCGAGCGGTTCTAGGCGCTACAGTCTATAATCGCGCGACGGCTACGGTCGCAGGTTCAATCCTGCCTCGGGCATGGATGTGTGTGTTGTCCTTAGGTTAGTTAGGTTTAAGTAGTTCTAAGTTCTAGGGGACTGATGACCTCAGACGTTAAGTCCCATAGTGCTCAGAGCCATTTGAACCATTTGACGTTTTCGTATCGAAACTCAGATATTATCCGTAAAAGTTCATGTTTTAGACGTTTGCGAAGGTTTGTAACACATTACTTCTAGTACTTCTAAGAATTTGGAATATCCTGTTCAATTTATTGATTTTCCGTCATGCATTATTTCGAATGGTGTGGTCAAGAATTGTGCAGTACATAATCAAATGTATTGTAAAAAAATGGTTCAAATGGCTCTGAGCACTATGGGACTTAACATCTATGGTCATCAGTCCCCTAGAACTTAGAACTACTTAAACCTAACTAACCTAAGGACATCACACAACACCCAGCCATCACGAGGCAGAGAAAATCCATGACCCCGCCGGGAATCGAACCCAGGAACCCGGGCGTGGGAACCGAGAACGCTACCGCACGACCACGAGATGCGGGCAAATGCATTGTATTTAAGGTCAGTGACGGTCTGTTTGCAGAGAACTTTGTTGGACTGCGTTGAAGTTTCTCCATCAGGCTTGGTATAAAACTTGCTCGTCAGTGAAGAGAGCTATCTCTGCCTCTCAGATATGTGAATGCAGATCATTTGTACAGGGCGTATTATAATTAATAGTGACACAGATAAAGGTGTAAGACAAAAAATCAACAACATTCCTGAAAACATTGGTTTTAACGAGCCTTGTGCTACATGTTTGCGGATATGTCGTTTGGAACCGCTACTGACATCAGTATGAAATGTCGTGTTAATTGGAGGATGTGTTTCGACACGCGTGTTTTCAGCGAATTTATTTATTTAAATGTTATGTTTTGTAAAATTTGCGTGAGTTTTGACGCCTGTCATCATGTTTCTATCCCTGAACCGTTGAAAAAAATAGGTCATTCCTCTTTGGTGCTAGATATAATTAAAGGGATGATTTTGACAGCTGTGTGATAATAGGAACTTATGTTTATGTTCTGGAACGCACCATGTTGCAAGATTGCTAAAGTCGTGAGTGAGCTTAGGTACTTTTCCAATTATTTTTGGGCAATATTAAGATTTTTTCCTCTCATTTTTACAAAACTTGTTATGGGATTTTTGTAATTTATGCTTTTTGGGTGGGGAGGGGAGGGGGCTTTATAGTAATTGCAAACGTGGCTTTTGCAGTAGCTTTGATATCAAAATGGGTTTTTCCATCTCGTAAGTGAGTAAACGTTGCTTCATTACGGGTTTGCGATAAATACTAGGTGTGATCAAAAAGTAACGGGATATTTTTAATTTCGCAGGCTTTAGACATCCGATTTTCAAAACTTTTTTCTGTCATGCTGGTACACATGTTTCTGATGTATGTTTGCATTTTCAGCTGTTTTGAATATTTAGTTTATTGTTGAGAATCGAGAAGGTTACGTGTTTCCGAGTACTCGGTGAATTTTTACTTTCGATAAAGATGGATCAAACTATTTCCATTAAGTTTTGCTTGGAAATGGAATTATGGAATAAAGTGAACCACTGCATTCGAAATGTTGACTGTGGCGTTTAGCAAACCTGCTATCAGTAAGACAGTAGCTTACAAGTGATATAATCGTTTCAAAGAGCGTCAAGAACATGTTTAAGATGACGATCGCCCTGGACACCTTATCACATCAATTAGTGTCGACAAAGTGGAAGAAGTAAAGTAAATGGTTCTGGAAAATCGCCAAGTAATTTTTTCTGACGTTTTTGGCGTGAAAGGTGTACCAGAAAAGTTTGTTGAATTTCGACCGAAAACGACGTAGCGTAGACACCGCTCATTAATTGCGAAATGAAGTCGACCAGGATCCGGAACTTCTGAAGAAGGTTATAACATAGATATATGAGTATGACGTCAAAAACAAGGCGCAGTCGTCCCAATGGAAACTGCCTGAAGAGCTAAGACTGAAAAGAATTCTATAAATTCGATCGCATGTGAAGATTTTTCTTACTGTTTTCTTCATTTACAGTGGGATAGTGCATTATGAGTTAGAGCCTTATGGTCGTACTGACAATAAGGAATGCTACCTGGAAGTTATGCTCCGTTTGCGTGGCACAATCCAAAAAAAAAACGACCAGAATTGTAGGAAAACCACTCGCGGAAATTTCAGTTTGATAATGCCCCCGCTCACGCCTCAATGCATGTGCGTGACTTTTTGATAAAAACCAGAACTGTTATGTTGCCTCAGCCACCGCAGTAGCCGGACATGGGCACCTGCGACTTCTTTCCACACCCGAGACTGAAAAGAATCACGAGAGGACGTCGTTTAGCAACCACTCATGAGATAAAAACAGGATCGCTGAAGGAGCTGAGCACCATAACGAAAAGTGAGTTCCAGCAGTGCTTCCGAGATTGGATAAAACGCTAGCACAAGTGTATTATATATGAGGGGGATCGCTGTGAAGGGGACGAAGTTGATGATGAAAAATTAAAAATACTTTAAGAAAATCAAAAGTCCCCGTTACTGTTTGAACGTACCTCACATTTGGGCGCATTCATGGTCAAAAGCCGATGGTGTAATCGCTATACAGTCTTCGGGCTATTGCTGGATACATTAATATACCTCCATCAAAACGAGTCGCATGTGTTCAGATCCGGAGAATATGGTGGTCAATCGAAGTCAATGCCAGAGGCCTCTAGGTATCCCAGAACCAGAATCCGGTCCCCAAAGTGCTCATCCAGGGTATCAAACACTCTCCTGCTTCGATGGGGTTGAGCTCCGTCTTACATGAACCTCATCTTGCAGAAATCAGGGTTACTTTGATAATGGGGATGAAATCATCTTCCAAAAACTTCACGTACCATTTGGTAGTCACCGTGCCATCAAGGAACATCGCACTGGTTATTCCGTGACTGCACATTGCGCACTGCACAGTCGCCCGTTGAGGTCGGTCGCAAAATGCGGATTCTCAGACCTCGAATGCGTCAGTTTTGTTGACGAACCCATCGAAATGAAAGTGAGCTTCGTTGCTAAGCCAAACCATGCGTGCAGCTATCGCGCTTGGAGCAGCCGGCTGTCTTGACAACTGCGCTCAGACACGTCGTACGCGTTGGGCACCAATATGGTAGAAAGGTCACCTTCTCGGCAGCGGAAGCTGTGGACATGATACAACTCAAGTCGATGAATCTCCCCACTGACTTCGGGGTCCTGCATGACCTCCTTAAGAAAGTCTTTGAAAGACGAGGGGAAAGTTTTGATTTGGAGGAAATTTACACACTGTCATTGGATGCACTGCATTAGATTGGAAAAAGACCTGCCCTGATTGTAATGTGTATAGTTACTTTCCATAATGACAAGTGAAATAATGATCGGACAGATTAACCCACACAATAGTCGTTTAGTCATGCAAGAGATGCGAAGGGTGGTGGAGAATTGGAGACTGGATGTAATCTGCCTGCAGGAGCTATACTCCCAAGCTTGGGAAATATCTTTTATGGCTGCCACTTGGCAGGTAATTTACATTTAAGAAGAGCCAAAGGCAGTTGTAATTGTACCAAATAAGGCCCTACTGGCCACTACCATAATACAATTATCAAATAGCCACTGCAACATCGTGGAATTACAATCACCTGTTGGACCTGTTTACATTATCAACATGTACTTCCAATATGGAGGTAATTTTGAAGAATTCTTGGACCATCTCACTCGAGTCACAATGGCGTTGCGAGGGCGAAAGATCATCATCAAGGCCGACATGAATGCCAAATCCCCCCTGTGGTACAGCGGCACTAGAGACGCAACTGGGAAGAAAGCTAAAGAGCTAATCATGGCCTCCCAACTAGTTGTGGCAAATAGACCAGGGAATCCCCCCAACTATAGAGGTAGAGGCGGATCTGGAACAAACATAGATGTTACCCTGTCAACAAAATTCAAATGGCTCTGAGCACTATGGGACTTCACTTCTGAAGTCATCAGTCCCATAGAACTTAGAACTACTTAAAACCAACTAACCTAAGGACATCACATACATCCATGCCCGAGGTAGGATTCGAACCTGCGACCGTAGCGGTCGCGCGGTTCCAGACTGCAGCGTCTAGAACCGCTCGGCCACCCCGGCCGGCTCCCTGTCAACATCAAGAACTGGAAAGTTTTAGATCAAGTCACAACAAGTGACCATAATCTGATTGTATTTTGCCTAAATGACGAAGAGTGCCGCTGGGACCTGGGGTGGGAGATCCAATACAACTTCAATAAGACGGATTGGGAACGCCTAACTAGGGAGTGTGACGTTCCTCCATTGCCTGAGGGTGACGTAGACGTGGATAGGTATGCTGAAGAGCTGGTGGGGTCAGTAGTTAAAGCGGTGAAAGCTGTTGTGCTAACCAGGAGGAGAGCAGAGCCGTTGCGGCTTCCCCATCACCATGGACTGCCGACCCTGAACATATATGCCAGTCTGTGAGATGGGTGAGGAAGTACTACCAGCGAAGTGTCGTCTGGCAAGAAAAGCAGTTCTGGCTGCAGCAGTACCGAGAAGCCAAATATGTTTTCCAAAAAGAACTGAAGGAGGTGAGGGTTAAAACTGGGAGAGATATGTGCTGCACCAACTAGCCACTGAAACTTGGGGAGTCCCTTACAAGCCGAGCAGAGAAAAAATAAGATCTCAAATGGTTCTCTCGACGATCAGAGATGGCGACCGAATGACAGAGTCCCGGCAGAAGACTGCTGAGGTCTTCCTGCGGACTCTGTTACCAGATGATGAGGAAAATGGGGATAATGAAATCCAACACCAGATTCGCAGGGAAGTTGGTGAAGAGTACACCAACAACACTGTGGTGTACCCCTTTTCGGAGGAAGAAGTGGCGGCACATACCAAATCTCTAAAAAGGGGGAAGGCTCCAGGGGCAAACGGCATAGTAGCAGAGGTCGTACAATTCCTCTCACCTCAGTTAATAGCACCTCCCACGGGGCTATGTAATGAATAGCTAAGGCTTGGTAAATCACCGAAAATCTGGAAAAGGGCAAATGTGGTGATAATAAAGAAAGGGAAAGGCAAGGACCCTACAGAAGCCAAGTCCTACAGGCCGATATGTCTCCTGGATATCTTGGGGAACTTACTAGAGAAGCTATTGGCTGACAGACTGACGGCACACAGGATGCTGCGCAGGGTGAGCGGCAGGCGATCGGCGTGTCTGAGGAGCTATTGTGAGGACATGGAGGTTTGTTATCATCGTCTAGCGGAAAAATAAGTAAACCATCACAAAGGGGTGCCCCCAGGGACCTGTCCTGAGGCCACTCTTTTGGGATGTAAATATAGAACCGCTATTAGAGAAATTACAACTTAGCGAGGACGTACTAGACGTGATAGCCTATGCACACGAACTACTCGTGTTGGTTGGCGGTCGAAGCCTTGAGGACGTAGAACCCAAACTGGAACGAGCAATAACATCGCTCATTGAATGGTGCCATGAAGCAACAATGAAGGTTGCACCACACAAATCCACGTACCTGTTGTTGAAAGGTAGGCTAGTTAGAAATCCAACTGTAAGAATCGAGGGAACACCAGTTATTCGGCACCGTGAAGCAAGATATCTAGGAATTTTTAATAGATGAGAAGTGGAACTACACATCACACATAGCTACCGTATCCCAACGAGCCCTGGAAGTCTTAAATAATCTCATCAACATTGGCCACGAAAGATTCCATCTGCCACCCAATCTCATTAAACTCTACCACAACAGCATCTTAACATCAATAGTAGGGGGTTGGGTTGGGTTGTTTTGGGGAAGGAGACCAGACAGCGAGGTCATCGGTCTCATCGGATTAGGGAAGGATGGGGAAGGCATTCGGCCGTACCCTTTGAAAGGAACCATCCCGGCACTTGCCTGGAGCGATTTAGGGAAATCACGGAAAACCTAAATCAGGATGGCCGGACGTGGGATTGAACCGTCGTCCTCCCGAATGCATCAATAGTAGGATATGGGTGTGGGGTCTGGGCACACAGGCTCACGAGGGTGATGCCCGCAATGACCGTAAGATGGGTGCAGCGGAATATGTTATTACGCTCTGTTGTGGCATATCGAACTACTCCTAGGGGCGGGGGGGGGGGGGGGGGGGGCTTTATTGGTGTTAATGGGGCTGTGTCCATTAGATATTAAGATATGGGAACAGGCAGCATCGAACTGGATAACTACAGAGAAAATTGAAAAGACTATGGAAGTCATGGGGGTACAGGTAGGTGACAAATTTGCTATTACAAGAAGGGGGGAGGAGCTGTGGCAAGGATCATGGGAAAGTGAAGAAACGGGGAGAAGGGTATTTCAACTGCTGCCTAATATCAAGGAAAGATTAGAGACGGGTTATTTTGAGCCCAGCAGGTGTTTGTTGCAATTTCTTACAGGAAATGGACCATATCCTACACATCTATGTCCATTTGGTAAACGGGCTACCCAGCGTGCGACTGTGGCGCTCAAGATGACACACCCGAAGTCATAATCTATGTCTGCCCATTATGTGATGACGTGGCGAATGATTTGAGAAATCAACTACCTAACAGCGACACCTATTCCTTAATATGATGTGCTGACACCTATCATGTGTCAAATAGTTTGGCAAACGAGGTATCACATAAGATTACGAGGGAATGTATAAGAACCAAAATGGTTAATAAATAAACAATCGACAAAGACTGAGGTGCACCTGCCCAATACCGCCGGGCGCAGAACAGCAGATCGCCATCACAACCAAGATCTACCATGCTTCAGGATCAGGGAGGCAGGTGTATCAGAATTCATCCACAGTAACAGCACTTCCAATGAGATCGTAGATATTACTAGTATAAGCTAGAATGCAGACAAACTAACAACACTAACAAGACCAGGGACTGCAGCGATTTTAAGTAACTCGGCCAGGCCAGTGCTAGGGGCACGCCCACTGGGATTAGCTCGGTGGGTAGGCCACAAAGTGTGGGTTTGTAGCTCAACTAGCATACCTGTAATACCGCATAATACATTAGCAGTAGTGTAGCTTAATAGATTAGATTAACCATGTCCACAAAACTGTGCCAGTCACCAATCAAGTAAATGCTGCATTTGTCATTGTATCAACTAAAAACCTACTAATTAGTTTAGGCGGTGTGGTATTCTGTATAACTATTATTGTATTGTATTCATAAAGATTTTTTAATGAAAAATAAAAAAAAAGATGCATGTGCATACTAATTCCCATCATGCCTGCAGCCAACCGCATAGTTTGAACATCCTAACGCAAACCATTCAGAAGTTATGGCAATTGTATTTCATATATTTTGTAAGGTTTTGAGGACAGAACAACAACTGTGTAAGCTGTAAACATTTTTGTTTTGATGTTGCAATCTTATCGCAGAAATACAGGCATTTACACAATTTACAGTGTGACACTGTTACAACAGTTGTCAAACGAACGCATTTTGTCCTCAGAAAATGAAACAATCCTAAACACAACAATGGTAAATTTTAATTAGAAGTGTCTTTACAAAATTATTCTTACGACTATGTCATGATGTTGCCCCGTACTACGATAAATCATCCGATGCCGGTTCCAAGTTCGGTACTATTTAGAATGACAATCAAGTCTACGGAAGATGGTTAGTTTTCTGGCAAGTTGAGCAAAAGATTACCCAAGGTCACTCAAGTTTACAGTGGACGCAAGCTGGTGCCTAAAAGTTACACGCGTACATCACATGTGTACAACTCGCTGTTGATGTGATCAATTGCGTCACTAGTTTTGTTCATACCAATTTCTAATTCGGAAACGCAGTTTTCTGAAGCTTCTTTCTGTCCTACTTCTAGTGGCCCGCTACTTGCCCTCCAGTATGTGTCATTTGTCCGGTCGCTGACTCCCACTGCAGGATGTCCCCAAAGAGCTATTCGTGGTGCCTCCCTAGGCCGGCCGGAGTGGCCGTGCGGTTCTAGGGGCTACAGTCTGGAGCCGAGCGACCGCTATATTCGCAGGTTCGAATCCTGCCTCGGGCATGGATGTGTGTGATGTCCTTAGGTTAGTTAGGTTTAATTAGTTCTAAGTTCTAGGCGACTGATGACCTCAGCAGTTAAGTCGCATAGTGCTCAGAGCCATTTTTTTGGTGCCTCCCATAGTGCGGCATCTGCCTCTGCTCGCACCTGCTTCCACACAAAACATTTGCTGTCGCTCCTTGTTTCACCTTCTGCTCATTGACATGCATTACATAGGAGCGGTGCGTTAATACCATCGACTGAGTGTCGTCCCTTTTGCATTACATACTTATAGGCAAATCTGCTCATTACTGCTGAAGTTAATTAGGTGTCATATTCACCTTCCCATTACAATGTATAAAACTCTTATTTAAGGTGCGAAATTGACCTTCATTTATTCTGCTACCTTACAAGTTCAATAATTGTCACCCTGTGACAAGAACAAGAGCGGACCTAATATCGATCCCTGTGATACACCTGCAGTGATTATTCCCCATTCTGAAGGTGATGATGTGTATAAAATGCCTCTGTAGTAACGTTGTTAACTCTTTAGCAGTTCTTCTAGTTAAATCGAGCAGCTTTTTAGGAAAACGCTACCAGTAAGACGAACAAGTTTGCCCTCTCAGTAAGAAGAAAATATTGTCAGTAGCTTCGCTAATGCAGGTGCGTGATGTAAGCGCTTGCTGGTGGTGGCCAGTTCTGGCCTGTGACGGAGGGCCGCGCATTAGGCGACAGGAGCTTGCTTGGCTGGTAAGGATTTCCTGGTAGCTGGGACGCCAATTACGTGGCCGGCGCTGCGGCGGTCCTTTTTACAAAGCGCGCCCGCCTTGCATGCCTCAGTGGCAGCCGGGATGGCCAGTGACGTCACCAGCAGGTGGCTGTGGGACAAGTCAGGGAGAGACGCCGCTGACCATCGGCGTGTTCCCAGGGGCGTTTACAATCATTAACAGTCGTAAGTTGTGGGCAGCGGCTGCTGAGATTCTGACTCAACAGCGACAACCAGATGCTTCTTCTTTCGATGTTTGACGGTGGATCTAGGTATTACTCCACCTGCACGGTAGCGCATCCAACTAAAGCCATGAGAATGTAGGTAAAACTAGAGTTTCTTGCTACAAAGTACACTACCTGGCAAAGAAAGTAAGCGCCAGGAAGGGGAGTAGGAAACGAGATGAAATTTAGAGAGCTGAGAGTGTGCCTGATGTCATTACAGTATTTTATAAAATCGATTCAAATTCCTAAAGAACTAGGCAGTATGAGGCCGCTTATCAGAATGACATTGCACCCCTATGGAATGGCTATGTGCAGTTGATTTTGTTGGGAACCGTGTAATACATCCGTCACATCCTCTCCTGAGGAAAGCTGCACACAGCTGTTGTAACTGGTCTTTGATATCCTAAATACTGACAGTGAAATGGAGTTGACGTAAGAGGTTGTCCCCCACACATTCTACCGGGGGACAGAACTACGGAAGGACCTCAAGATTGCGCAACAGTTCGTAGAGAAACATCCCATGTGTGGGCAAGCATTGCCCCATTGGAAAATGGCACAATGATAATGTCACCTGAGAGGTAAGATATGAGAACGCAGGATGTCCATGATGTACCGTTGTGCCGTCACTGTTCCCTTAGTCACTACCAGCCTTTACCTGTGGGCACATCCAAAGGCTCCACACATCTTTAGACCAGGAGTTACACCGCTGAGATTCTCCAAAATGTTGGAAGACTGGGATCACTGTCCAGGTCTTCGCCCTAATCGCCGAGGATTGTCGTTCGCGGAGTGCAGAAACGCGATTCATCCATGAATACAGTGCAAAGACCTTCGTCAGCAGTCCTTGCTTCCCCATCACAGCACCACTCGAAAAGAAGCCATTTGTGTTGCAGTGCTAATGGCACTCATCGCATGAGACAGTAATTTCGTTCTACAGCTGCTGATGGTCCGTGACCAATGGTGGTGCATGACACACAGTGTTGCATGGAATCCATTACTAGTTTTCGGACGACAGAGTCGGATGTAAAGCGATTACGTTGTGCATGGTGCACAATACGCCGATCGTCACTTGTGGTGCTCCGAGATGTTGGTAGAGCAGTGCAGCACGTCCCTGACATGTCGCAGAATCCTTCCCTAGTAGCTGACATTGCTACGTAACTCCTCATAACGTTATGTAAATAAAAGGAAAGCAAAATCAGACAATGGATAACGTCTTATCTAATTAAACTGCCGGAGGTGGCCCAATTAACCATGAAAATACCTTACATGCTTATACTGATAATGAACTATTTCAAACTATGAAAAAAAACTAAAGGTCACGATCATATTCTTGTTTTATTGCTAAAAGATACCAAAAATGTTTTACACCCTGAATCAAGAAATCTGAGAAACAGAGGATTGAAACATGTACGCTAACCTTGGCAGAGGGCGAGGAAACATAGTCTAATCTATATAAAACTGTGTCGCGTAAGACCAAGTTAGTGAGTTAACGGAAAGTCCTGGAAAACCACAAACAAACATCAGTTCTGTCACCTAAGCACATAGTGAGCGCTGGTTGTGAAAATAAGATCAGCAAAATGAAGCCCTGATGCAAGATAAATGATATGCACACGTCTCGTCTTGGTGAACGCAAATATGACCCATGTTTACCACTCTCACGATGCGTTAGAGCAGAAGATGGCTGCAGCAATAGGTTAAAATTCCAAGTTCAGCTTGGCAGCTCAGTTCCACTCTAAGTTCGAAGCATCCTGCTCAGCAACTCTAAGACGAAGGGTAACATCTCTATGATGCCTCTTTGCTGTGACGCCCCTGAGCAGAAATGTTTTCTTACATTCCCCTAGAGAACTTGGCTGGATCTGCCAGCGTTGGAATCTCTCCAGGCAACCGCAACACACCATGTGATTTCCGACCAATAATAATTTAATAAATGTTTGGACTAATTCCCTACTCTCATGGATTTTCCTGTGGTTGACAAATGAAATATAATTATCCCTTGGAGCATGGTACAAGGCAGAAAATCACCCCCAGTGCGTAACAGATTTCTAGTTATGGCCTATGAGAAGGCAGACACGTACACACGCACAGGAACCCTTCTCTGCTACCAAAATATGTCCTACGAGCAAATCCGACATCTCCATATAAAATTTTGAACAGATATTCCAGCTGGCTTTCTGTGGGCCTATCAACTGGTCTCACGCTAGGAGCTCCGTGTCTCCTCTTGTCCTTCTACAGCTAAATACATTCTCCGCAAGCCACCGCACGGTGCGCGGGAGAGGGTATATGGCTCTGAGCACTATGTGACTTAACTTCTGAGGTCATCAGTCGCCTAGAACTTAGAACTAATTAAACCTAACTGACCTAAGGACATCACCTACATCCATGCCCGAGGCAGGATTCGAACCTGCGACCGTAGCGGTCACGCGGTTCCAGACTGAAGCGCCTTTAACCGCACGGCCACACCGGCCGGCGGAGAGGGTATAAATCAGTAAATAAAACAGATCGACATACGTAGCTTTTCAGGAGTATTAGCTATAGTGCAGTACTATCATCTGATAAATTGTTCATTCTAAGGTTCAATGTGAAAATATTTAGTCACTGTACAATAGTATTTTTGTACTTCTTAAGTTATTGAAGATCATTATGTTGAGCATGTCTGGGGTAGTAAGTCACCCTCGTTCGGCCAATGACCTTGTCAAACAGTGTGGAGGATCAGGTGAAGGTTCAGAGCACACTTTTTTCCTTGTGGTGGGAAACTGCCCTGAATGCCGCATGAATCAGCAATGATCAGCGGCATGACGATGCAGAAGGCAATAGAAACCGTCGCATTAAAGACACATAGTGTGTATTCACAGGAAATGTCGTTCGTAAATGAAAAAAAAAATGTTATAATGATCTCCCTCATGGCAAGAGATTCCAGACTAGTCCCCCATTCAGATCTCTGGGAGGGGACTGCCAAGGATAAGGCGACCAAGAGAAAAATTTTGAATAGTCAACGAAAGGGTAATGTTCTACGATTCGGGGCATCAGAAGTATGAAAGTTGCAGGAAAACCGTAAAAACTAGAAACTATAAAAACTAGAAAATGTCATAAGGAAAATACTAAGGCTTATACACTACTGGCCATTAAAACAGCTACACCACGAAGATGACAAGCTACAGATGCTAAATTTAGCCGACAGGAAGAAGATACTGTGATATGCAAATGATTAGCTTTCCAGAGCATTCACACAAGGTTCACGCCGGTGGCGACACCTACAACGTGCTGACATGAGGAAAGTTTCCAACCGATTTCTCATACACAAACAGCAGTTGACCGGAGTTGCCTGGTGAAACGTTGTTGTGATGCCTCGTGTAAGGAGGAGGAACGCGTACCATCACGTTTCCGACTTTGATAAAGGTCGGATTGTAGACTATCGAGATTGCGGTTTATCGTACCGCGACATTGCTGCTCGCGTTGGTCGAGATCCAATGACTGTTAGCAGAATATGGAATAGGTCGGTTCAAGAGGGTAATACGGAACGCCGTGCTGGATCCCAACGGCCTCGTGTCACTAGCAGTCGAGATGACAGGCATCTTATCCGCATGGATGTAACGGATCGTGCAGGCACGTCACAATCCCTGAGTCAACAGATGGGGACGTTTGCAAGACAACAACCATCTGCACCAACAGTTCGACGACGTTTGCAGCAGCATGGACTATTAGCTCGTAGACAATGGCTGCGGTAACCCTTGACGCTGCATCACAGACAGGAGCGCCTGCGATGGTGTACTCAACGACGAACGTGAGTGCACGAATGGCAAAACGTCATTTTTTCGGATCAATCCACGTTCTCTTTACAGCATCATGATGGTCGCATCCGTGTTTGGCGACATCGCGGTGAATGCACATTAGAAGCGTGTATTCGTCATCACCATACTGGCGTATCACCCAGCGTGATTGTATGGGGTGCCATTGGTTACACGTCTCGGTCACCTCTTATTCGCATTGACGGCACTTTGAACAGTCGACGTTACATTTCAGATGTGTTATGACCCGTGGCCCTATGCTTCATTCGATCTCTGCGAAACCCTACATGTCAGCAGGATAATGCACGACCGCATGTTGCAGGTCCTGTACGGGCCTTTCTGGATCAGAAAACGTTCGACTGCTGCCCTGGCCAGCACATTCTCCAGATCTCTCACCAATTGAAAACGTCTGGTCAATGGTGGCCGAGAAACTGGCTCGTCACAATACGCCAGTCACTACTCTTGAGGAACTGTGGTATCGTGTCGAAGCTGCATGGGCAGCTGTACCTGCACGCGCCATCCATGCTCTGTATGACTCAATGCCCAGGCGTATCAAGGCCGTTATTACGGCCAGAGGTGGTTGTTCTGGGTACTGATTTCTCAGGATCTATGCACCCAAATTGCGTGAAAATGTAATCACATGTCAGTTCTAGTACAATATATTTGTCCAATGAATACCCGTTTATTATCTGCATTTCTTATTGGTGCAGCAGTGTTAATGGCCAGCAGTGTAGTGAGCGTCAGTGATGTGAAATGGAAAGAAGGCAACGATTTCTGGTCAGAGTAGTACAGGGTAATACAATTAGGTGACGAAAATCGTGGGATGGCGATATGCACATAAACAGATGGCGGTAGTATCGCGTACACAAGGTATAAAAAGGCACTGCATTGGGAGAGCTGTCATTCGTAATCAGTTGATTCATGCGAAAAGGTGACCTACGTGAATGTTGCCGCACGACGGGAATTAACAAGTTTTTAACAAGGGTTGGTAGTGGGAGCTATATGCATGGAAAATTTCATTTCGTAAATCGTTATGGAATTCAATATTTCGAGATCCATAGTGTTAAGGGTGTGATGAGAATACCAAATTTCATTCATTAGCTCTCACCAAGGAGAACACAGTGCCAAAGGCTTAGCGCAGCTGCGTTTGCTTAGAGTTGTCAGTGTTAAAAGACATGCAACACTGCATGAAATAACTGCAGATATTAACGTGGCACGCACGACGAACGTATCCGCTAGGACAATGCGGGGAAATTTGGCGTTAATGCGCCATGGGAGCAGGCGACATGTAACGCCGGCAATGCATATCCTCCTATTTCCATCTATTGCACTGCAAATTTTTTCCTTATTTTGTTACCTGAAGATATAACATTTCTGTGTCTTTGTATATTGTAATTGTTTTACTGTTTGTATATTTATGCATTTACGTTGGTTTGTTTTGTGAATATTATTTGTATTTATACGCTGGGTCTGGCCTAGGGAAAACTATGCTATCGAACGAATACATCGATAGGTCGTGTGGAGAACCAAAGTGTTTAGGATCTTCGGTAGTGTTAACTCTGTCGCGTGGAGCGCGGGCAGAGGGGAGTCTGGCTGGGGTGGTGCAGTGGAGCAGGTGTGTTGTGTGAAGCTCCCGCGAGTTGCCGCGCTTTCGGGGTTTGGCAGCATGTAATTGCGCTCGACTTGCGATGGTAGTTTCGGACATGGTGTCGCGGACGGGAAGCATTAGCTGGCGCACATCAAGAGCCCGTTTCGTCTGGTGACCGTGTCGAGAAGAAGGCGCGCCAACATCCAGCTTCTGCAACAGCGACGGCCGACAATGAGTGACTGTCGCCACCTCCTCGATCGACGGCTTCAAACCTCCAATCAGCCAACGAGGAAGACTGGAAGCACGTAAAGTTTTAGAACTGTATGGCAGACCTCAGCTTTTCAAACTTTTAAAATTGTTGCATCACAAAATTACAGCAACTTAGCATGGACCTTTGTTGCTCATTGTCCCAATTGCATTGCCAAGCAGGGTCGCTTCCTTTTCCGAAATGAGTCCGAGTGTCGTTGAAATTCAAACGCCAGCATCATTCGATTTCACTGCTTTAATTTCAAAGTTCAGTTAAGGTATTCATAGCTGGCTACAATATTTAGATTGCACAAGCACAAATTAAGAGTGCGAGTTTTGTTACCGTATTTTAGTTACCTGTGACTGCAGCTCAGCTTGGTACGTACTAAATTTTACTATTGTTAATTGTTCAGAATCATTTAATTCAAGTTCAAACTTAAATCTCTTATTTCTAAATTGCGTAGATTCAAGTAGCTTTTAAAATGATTGTTGAGGTAGTTCAAGACTAACCGTATTTTACTGAATTTCGATGTGCTTCAGAAAGAAAGCTCGCTATTAACTTCAGTCACTAAATTAACTTTCGATTTTCCGGTTTTATTAATTCTTTTGCTAAATTATGTCAGAGTGTAGCGAAATTTATTACTTCTGACAAACTTTCAGTTTTCACACTACACGTGTCAACCTTCAGTTGCCACGCTTCTGGTGCTAATTATATGTGTAATAACCTTTCTTTTTTCAGTTACTATAGTAATTGTCCTTAGGTCTGGCGACCGTAATTTCCCCCAAATCTCAAATATCTAATTACCGCTAGTAAATTGTTAACGTAACGGCCGCACATTTACTTTCTTTATTAACTTTACCCCTTTTCAAAATTAATTTCCACCAGTTTCATTTGCATTTTTCCTTTCATTTAGATGTAACCCTTTCCTCCCTCTTTATCGATGGCTCTGAGCACTATGCGACTTAACTTCAGAGGTCATCAGTCGCCTAGAACTTAGAACTACTTAAACCTAACTAACCTAAGGACATCACACACATCCATGCCCGAGGCAGGATTCGAACCTGCGACCGTAGCGGTCGCTAGGCTCCAAACTGTAGCGCCTAGAACCGCACGGCCACTCCGGCCGGCCTCTTTACCGACAAATTGACTTCGGTGACGATTGCTTTTCCCAAATTTCCATTAGGTACACGCGGTTTAATTTTTCACTGTCATTAAGGTCGATAAGTGAGGGGGAGGTTACAGACAGACGCGAGTGCCTTTAGCAACAGCACGACATCGCCTGCAGCGGCTCTCCTGTGCTCGAGACCATATCGGTTGGTCCCTAGAGGACTGGAAAACCGTGGCCTGGTCAGATGAGCCCAGATTTCAGCTGGTAGGATTCGAGTGTGGCGCAGAGCCCACGAAGCCATGGATCCAAGATGTGAACAAGGCACAATGCAAGCTGCTGGTGGCTCCATAATGGTGTGGGGTGTGTTTACGTGGAATGGAGTGGAGCCTCAGGCCCAAATGAACCGGTCATTAAATGGAAATGGTTATGTTCGGCTACTTGGAGCATTTTCAGCCGTTCATAGACTTCCTGTTCCCAAACAAGGATGGAATGGTTATGGATGACAATGCGCCATGTCACTGGGTCATAACTGTCCGCGATTGGTTTGAAGAACATTCTGGACAATCACGTACAGTAGCTGTACAGTAGCAGAAAATGGGATTCGTAATGAATAGGAAGCTGGGGCATAGAGTGCGTTACTATTAAGAGCTCAGTATAGGGTTGTTCTCATCAGAATCGACAGTAAACCAAAACCGACAACGACAGATCAGGTACACACATAAGCAAAAAATGAAGAGACAGAGCAAGTATAAGAGAATATAGAACGGGTAATTCGGTACGTAATGGGAGATGAAAATCTAATAGTCATGCTGGACTGGAATGCGGTTATAGAGCAAGAAGTAAAAGAAAGGGTTATGGGAGACTATGGGCTTGGTAGAAGGAACGGGAGACGAGGAAGATTGAGTTCTGCAATATATTTGAGCAGTTAATAGCATCATAAGAGGAGGAGGCATATTTGGGAAAGGCCGAGAGACACGGGAAGATTTCAGCCAGATTACGTCACAGTCACGCAGAGATTCCAAAATCAGATATTAAATTGTAAGGTGTACCCACGAGCAGTTGTAAATACAGATCACAATTTCGCAATGATGATGAGTAGTCTAAAGTTTAAGAGACGAGTCGGGACGAATTAGTTGCAAAGAAATTGGGTAGGAAAGCATTAAGGTATTAAGAGGTAAGCTTGAAATTCACTAAGACTATACATAGTGCAGTAGCGAATACCTCAGTAGGTAGACCTTTCGAATAGGAGTGGACGTCTCTAAAACGGGCGATCAGAGAAGTTGGAAAGAAAAACATACGTACAACGAAGGTAACTGCGAAGAAACCAAGGGTAACAGAAGAAATACTTAAGTTGTAAGGTATCGTAAATAATTCATCTTTACTGTACAAAGATGAATGAGCGCGCTTCACGGGTAGTCAATAAGATCCTTGACTCCTTATCTGTGGTTCGCTTGCTCGCCTGTCAGTTGGGCAGCGGAGGGGCATTCTTACTTGAGACATGGTTGTGAGCAGTTGAGTTTTTAGGGAAGGATAAATGATACCTGTGACTCTGAGAGAAACTATCTGGAACACTTTATTACGGAGATCAAAACTTATTTGTAAACATATGTTGTTGATTCTATTGATGGAGAAAATTGTTTTCGAGGAATGTTTCAAGGTAACCAATGCATGCACAAGAATGGAATGCTTGTTTGTCAGAACTATTAATTGAGGGAAATCTTTGTCCCTCAGATAACTTATAACATTAGTGTTAATTTGACGTCTTTTTTCTCATTATGCAACAAAGAACACAATGTTTGAAACGCCTGTAATTTTTTGTAATGTGTACATCTCGTCTTCTTATATAATACAGTCTGCCCGCATCTCGTGGTCGTGCGGTAGCGTTCTCGCTTCCCACGCCCGGGTTCCCGGGTTCGATTCCCGGCGGGGTCAGGGATTTTCTCTGCCTCGTGATGGCTGGGTGTTGTGTGCTGTCCTTAGGTTAGTTAGGTTTAAGTAGTTCTAAGTTCTAGGGGACTGATGACCGTAGATGTTAAGTCCCATAGTGCTCAGAGCCATTTGAACCATGTAATACAGTCTTTTTGTCAATAATCAGAATTAATTTTTTTTCACGTGAAAGTAAAATTCACCGGCATCATTCTCTGTAAAGTTCTGAATATTTTGTCATGTATGAATTGAACCCTACGCCACATGAAGCCACAGATCGTTTCTGCCAAGCAAAAAAGGAATTTTCGAGTGAGTAGTTTATATTTTACTTAGCTACTGCTTCGGCTGATTTCTATTTGCTTTCGAGAACATCAGTACACCAGACGCAAAACAACATGTTGCCCTTGAGGCAAGTTAGTTGTAATTCAGGGCAGATCTGTCGTTGCGTTCTTATGAGGAAACAGTTTGTATTCAGAATTATGCTACGCACTGTGCTAAACAAGAAGATTATTTTACAGTGAATAGAGTAGGTAATCTCAAATAGTTATCTTTCTTCTGAGTAGAGCATTTTTTTTATTTATGTGGATATTTCAACTCAAATATTGGACTTCGTGTTAGGAAATTTCATAATGTAGCGTAAACCCGGGAAAGAAGGCGCACATTTTCAAAATCGCCTATGTAAAGTGGCATGGTGCACTTTTAGTAAAATTTCCTTTTTGTACAACAAAAAACATACGTTGACTATGACCAAATTTTTTTGTTTTTCAATGTAACATTTAAACATATTTGACCATGAAAAGATGTTTATATTGTGGCGTCTATCCCTTATGCTATGGGTGATATCCTGCATGCTAAAATACGCAGAACTAGACTGTCTTTTTAAGTCACAGCCTTTACACATATACTAATAAATGAATATTTGGTTATAAGTATGTTACGAGGTGAAGAAAATACTATGAAGTGTTAACAGTAGATTCATTACTATATTATTTGTACGTTTAAATAGTTTACTGGTTTGGATATCTAGTTTACTTACTGATAGTTGGAAACATTAAAAGTAAGACGTATAATCTATTTACCTTTAGTTAAAACACAAATAAATGTTGGTGAAATATTAAATCAAAGACAAAAGCTGCATTTACAGACTTAGTGTATTCGATTTTCTTTGTATTTTCTCGGTCACAAAACGTATCTTAAACTGTGCAGTCTTCATGCAACCGTAACTTACAACTTGTGCAACATAATTAATCTTTTACTTTTTTGCTCTTTTCAGGTTCAATTCTCCACTGTCCTTAAACATATTTGTGGATACGTTTCTTTTATTCTTTTGCGTCTTCGTCTGGGCCGTCGGGATCTGTGCATGCAAAGCCATTTGAATGAAAATAAAAATAAAACAGAAGTGTTTCCACTGAATTAAAACTGTTATTTGATTTGTGCGGGAAATATCGCAAACGGAAAAAAGTGCGGCATATGTACCGGATTTTGTTGCGGCACGTAGGGGAGAGGCGCCTCACTGTATAAATTCATGACCTTGATAGCCAAGAGGGCCGCACCAGAATCAAAACATGCCCAGTAGAACTTACGGATAATACAGGGTCGCAAACAATTGGAAATATTTGATTATCTATCATACACTAACCTTAATTATTCCCCCAGAGCTTAAGTAAAACTTCCTCAATTGAAAGAAATATTTTTATTATTCCCTGGCGTCCACCGAGCAACTGCAGTACCGATACGCCCACAGTGTGTTACGTCTTCCGAAACTACGATTGGCACGCAGTCTTTCATCGCATGCGGTGCCTCTCCCGAATTTAACCTACTTCAGTGCTGTGTTTCACTCCAATAGTTTTCACTGAGCACACAATTAGTTTCATTTTCATTATTTCAAATTCAGCTTTCCATTAAGGTTAGTTTTGCTTCACAACACTGTTCACATGCGCAACACAAGGGCACCCAACATGCATTGTTGCTCAGCAGGTGAATACGATGCGTAAAGCACAGGTTCACCAGGAGAAAGTTTTTTTTTTAGAAAACTCAGTATTTTCATTTAGAGATAAAGTCTTATAGAAAACTTACACAGTTGATCGACGAAAGAAGGAAGTTCAAAAATGTGCGAGGAAATTCAAGAATACAGAAATATAGGCCCCTTAGGAATGAAATAAATGTGCAGGGAAGCTGAGCCGAAATGGGTGCATGAAAAATGTGAACAAATCGAAAAAGAAATGGTTGTCAGAATGTATGACTCACCACATAAAAAAGTCATAACAACCTGCGGCGGAATTTAAAGCAATGGCGGTAACGCCAAGAGTACAATGGGAATTACAGTGTTAAATGCAGAGGAGAGAGTGAAAGAGTACACTGAGGACCTCTATGAGGAGGAGGACGAGTCTGATGGCGTGATAAAACAAGGAACAGAAAACGGCAGGGAAGAGAAATGGGATCGAGTATTGGAGTAAAAATCTGAAAGAGCTTTAAATGATTTACGACCAAATAAGGCAGAAGAAATAGATAATATTGCATAGGAATTCTCAAATTATTAGAGGAAATGGCAACCAAATGCCTGTTCAAGTTGGTATGTAAAGTGCATGAGAAGCGATATACCAGCAGACTTTCGGGATAACATCATCCACACAATTCCCAACATAGCAAGAGCCGATAAGTGCGAGAATTATCTCAGAATCAGTTTAACAACTCATTGATACAAGTTGATGACAAAAATAATGTACAACACAACGGAAAAGGAAATAGAGGAAGCGTTAGATGAGGATCAGTTTGGCTTTAGGAAAGGTAAAGGCACCAGAATAGCAGTCCTAACTTGGCAGTCGATAATAGAAGCAAGAGTGAAGAAAAATCAAGACACGTTCATGGAATTTATCGACCTGGAAAAAGGTTTCGGCGACGTGAGGTGGTTGGTTGGTTTGGGGTATAAAGGGACCAAACTACAGGATTATCAGTCACTTTTTCCTGAAGCAAGCAAGCCTCAAGGTACAAAAACACCCTAAGTACGTTTGAGAAAGTAAAATGGGGAAAATGTATGGGGAACCACACCTATAAAGAAAGCGAATGGAACGAATAAGAAACGAGGAAAACATACACCACAAGGAAAAGTAGAAGAAGGTATTAAAACCATAGAGCAGATGGTCTGGGCTGGCTGATCACAATAATAAAAGAGGATGAGCCAGCCACTCTGCAATGCGTTAAAATATCCACCTCAGAAAGACAAGGCGAGATGAACACATGTAGAGAAAAGACGACCATCAAGACAAACAAATGCAAAGAACGTGCGACAGAGTTAAAATGGAGGGAGGGTGGCGACCTCTGAGAGAAGGCTAAATGCCCACGATGGTACGATAAAAACCCTCCTCACGAATAAAACGTAAAACTAAATGTGCTGCTGAGGCACTGTCGCCCAACACAGAAGGTAGGGTGCTGGGAAGGTTAGAAGTCCGCCGACTAACAGTGGGCATCCAGCAAGATGTGGATAACAGTCATATGTGAGCCACAGTGACACAGAGGTGGGTTCTCGAGACGGAGGCGATGGGCCGGCTGTTTGTTCTGCTGCCCGTGTGGCTTCCAAGTTGGTCTGGCTGAGCATCTTTCGGACACGACGGACATGTACCGGAAATGGGAGTGGGCACGTTATTCTTTTGGCCGACCACGGGTGGAAGCGAGCGGTGGGTCGTCGTCACCTAAACATCTCGCGGCTCCAAGTTTCTCCGCTGTTTGTCACCGCACAGTGGTTTTGTATGTTCGGTGAGCAACTTTTAGTTCGTTGCTTCGCTGCCGAGACCACGCGGTATTCGTAAACACTGATCTTGTTCTCTAATGTGAGCGTGATAGCTGTGACTCGTTCGCTCCCTGCTCATATCGGAGTCGGTTCAGACTCCGGTTGTTTTTCTGTGTTCTTGTGTCTGGACTGGCAGTTTGAGGAACATGTCGATCGTATGAAAACATAATAGCTCACATTTAGTAGCTGTCAGAGAATTGTTATTTGATGTGTTTTGAATTATTGGGGTTTCGTAAATTGCTTTAATGTTTAATTCGTCCTTATCTAGTACGTTCAATGTATTTTTTGTCTGGAACGTTGTACATTAAATCGCCAAGTCGCTTTCTTTAGTTATTTGGAGCTAGCAAGCTTATGCACCTTTCTGGGACAAGTCTTGTTGCATGTATTTTCGTGGCTTATACTTCCAGGCCAAGGTTGCGTTTACACAGGTGAGGTTCATCAGCCAATTGTTTTCGTCTTCCTTCCACCTACGTTATCTGTCCCGTGCGACAGTTAAGTTTTTACCGTTTCCGCCTCGTGGCGTCATTTGAAGCTGAGTGTTGGTTGGCCGCTGAACGTCTTCCGCATCAGAGCTAAGTGGATTGGTTGCCTTATTATCCTTTAGCAGCTTTTCGCAACTGTTATGTCTGCTATGCCAGCGTGTAGCCTTATGACTTGTGCATTTACTAGTTTTACTAAAAATTTACTTCTCTGTTCATCGGGCTATCATTGGATGTTTGTGCCTTGTGGCATGTTCCCACTGGCTGCTTAGAAAAGGAGCTAAGCGAGCAACGTATGGGGCCTGCCCTAAGTAATTTCGGGTCCTTTCGTCCAGACCATATTACCCAACTAGTGGTGGTTTCATATCAAGGAGCTTTAATTGTTTCTGCTCCCATCTAATGAACCCCCTTCTAGGTAAAGCTCAATTATTGATTGAATTTTAGTGAAACACATTCAGGATATGTTTATGAACTACCTATTTGAAGACTGTTTTCTTAGAACCTTTGAAGGGATTGTTGTGTAACTTCAGTTGAATATTACCTTGCGTCTTTTATTAAAATTTGCTGTTAATATTTCTACTGTAGTAACCAGTGGCGTACAAGATTTGTATATTTGTGGAAAGAGAACAACATTTGTTGTAGATTTAAATTTTCATACTTCATATTCCCAAGAGTGCCTTTTTGGAGACTTGAGAGTTACACTACTGGCCATAAAATTGCTACACCAAGAAGAAATGCAGATGATAAACGGGTATTCATTGGACAAATATATTACACTAGAACTGACATGTGATTACATTTTCACGCAATTTCGGTGCATATATCCTGAGATATCAGTACCCAGAACAACTACCTCTGCCGGCCGAAGTGGCCGTGCGGTTAAAGGCGCTGCAGTCTGGAACCGCAAGACCGCTACGGTAGCAGGTTCGAATCCTGCCTCGGGCATGGGTGTTTGTGATGTCCTTAGGTTAGTTAGGTTTAACTAGTTCTAAGTTCTAGGGGACTAATGACCTCAGCAGTTGAGTCCCATAGTGCTCAGAGGCATTTGAACCATTTGAACAACTACCTCTGGCTGTAATAACGGCCTTGATACGTCTGGGCATTGAGTCAAACAGAGCTTGGATGGCGTGTACAGGTACAGCTGCCCATGCAGCTTCAACACGATACCACAGTTCATCAGGAGTAGTGACTGGCGTATTGTGACGAGCCAATTGCTCGCCACCATTGACCAGACGTTTTCAATTGGTGAGGGATCTGGAGAATGTGCTGGCCAGGGCAGCAGTCGAACATTTTCTGTATCCAGAAAGGCCCGTACAGGGACTGCAACATGCGGTCGTGCATTATCTTGCTGCAATGTAGGGTTTCGCAGGGATCGAATGAACGGTAGAGCCACGGGTCGTAACACATCTGAAATGTAGCGTCCACTGTTCAAAGTGCCGTCAATGCGAACAAGAGGTGACCGAGACATGTAACCAATGGCACCCCATACCATCACGCCGGGTGATACGCCAGTATGGCGATGACGAATACACGTGTCCAATGTGCGTTCACCGCCATGTCGCCAAACACGGATGCGACCATCATGATACTCTAAACAGAATCTGGATTCATCCGAAAAAATGACGTTTTGCCATTCGTGCACCCAGGTTCGTCGTTGAGTACACCATCGAATGCGCTCCTGTCTGTGATACAGCGTCAAGGGTAACCGCAGCCATGGTCTCCGAGCTGATAGTACATACTGCTGCAAACGTCGTCGAACTGTTGGTGCAGATGGTTGTTGTCTTGCAAACGTCCCCGTATGTTGACTCAGGGATCGAGACGTGGCCGAACGATCCGTTACAGCCATGCGGATAAGATGCCTGTCATCTCGACTGCTGATGATACGAGGCCGATGGGATCCAGCACGGCGTTCCGTATTACCCTCCTGAACCCACCGATTCCATATTCTGCTAACAGTCATTGTATCTTGACCAACGCGAGCAGCAATGTCGCGATACGATAAACCGCAATCGCGATAGGCTACAATCCGACCTTTATCAAAGTCGGATACGTGATGGTACGCGTTTCTCCTCCTTACACGAGGCACCGCATCAACGTTTCACCAGGCAACGCCGGTCAGTTGCTGTTTGTGTACGAGAATTCGATTGGAAACATTCCTCATTTGAATGCCCAGTAGGGTAGTACTTGAATTAACACTACAAAGTTTTGTTACTTGATCTGAGTGAAGTATTTGGTAAATTGTTGACCGATAATCAGTAATTTTTAACTAATTTTATTTAATTTAACAGTTTTGCCTCAATATGTCAAGGCTCTGTTGGTCTAATTAATGAAGTTAAATTGCTGGCTTCGTGACATTCTGTTAGTTGTAACGAACTGTGACCTCCCTGACAGGAAATAACGAATCCAGTCGCATAACTGAGACGATAATCTATTAACATGCAATTTCATTACAAGCCGATTGCACAGGTCTGCGACATAAAAATTGTTTCAGATTTATGAAGTGATTTTTATAGTGTTTTCAAAGCTTGTTTCGGGAAAAATAGTGAAAACATTCCATCACGTACAGTTTTTCACAAATCGCTTGACTAGTTTCAGCTGTTTTCGATATTTCAGCACTCTAGTGAGTTTTAATTGTGGTTTTTAGGATCTCCATAAACCGTTATTTAGCCGTTTTTATAGTAGATATACGTAAAATAAAGTGTAATTAGGAGAAACAGCAGTATTTTCCTGTCAGTGCCTGTGCCGCGATGCCCCTTCCCCCACCATCACCAAGCAGTGAGTTTCTGCTGTTGTCCTTCAGTTCACAGTACCTCTTCACTCCGTGCTGTTCATGTGTTGTTGTTATTAGTGCTTTAAAGTAGTGACCATTTTCTTGTGTTGTGAAGATGTTTTATGGACAATGGCTACAAGAAGATGTATAAACTCGCCAGATTGCTTCTGCTACATTTGTGGTAACCATACCATTAAAAAGCAACAAAGAAACATTTCCGATTTTGTTGAAAAAGCATATTTCGCCTATTTTGGTATAAAGTTAGGCGATCAAGATAAGCCTTGGGCCCCACACAAAGTTTGCTCAGTGTGTGTTGAAGAACTGAGGCAACGGTTTCAACGTAAAAAGCAGTCCTTACGTTTTGGAATACCAATGGTTTGGAAGGAGCCCAAAAATCATAGTGATGACTGCTATTTTTGTTCTTGCAACTTACGAGGTTTCAATTTGGAAAACAAATGTTGTTTCTTACCCTAACATTCAATCAGCCATTCGCCCTGTTCCTCATGGACCTGAAGTACCGATACCCTCCCTCTCCTCCCGATTGTTTCAATGATATAGATGATCACGAGACATTGACTCAGCAAGGTGATAATTGGTATTTCCAAAGAAGAGGAATGTTTCAGATATCTTTGTGGACAGTTTCCTGGTTTATCTGAGGCAAAGCTAAAGGATGGAATCTTTATCGGACCAAACATTAGAAATCTAATGACAGATCCAAACTTTGTGGACAAAATGGAAACAAAAGAAAAGGCAGCATGGACATCTTTTAAATTAGTTGTTACCGGTTTCCTAGGAAACAAAAGAGATCCAAACTACAAGACAATCATCGCAGACATGCTCGACGACATTAAAAAGCTGGGCTGTAACGTGAGCATTAAAGTTCATTTTCTCCACTCACATCTTGACTACTTCCCTGCAAACCTTGGTGATGGAAGTGAAGAGCAGGGCGAAAGATTCCACCAAGATATCAAAGAAATGGAAAGAAGATATCAAGGAACATGGAACGTCAACGTGATAGCGGACTACTGTTTGATATTAAAAAGAGATGATCCTCAACGAGTCCGCAACCGGGAGAGCAATAAAAGAAGCTTCGACAGAAAGCGAAAGCGTTATTATAAGGACTTATGAGCTTAAAGAGAAATGGAAGTGTACTGGAAATGTAGTTTAGAACATGATTTATATTTAAAAAATTTATAACGTTGGAAAAACGTTGCTTAAATTTTGTTATTATGCCCAAAAATAGTTCCTTTTTTGTGAGAAAACCTGATGTGATTAGAAAAAATGGATTGCGTTTTTGAAATCAGTGCTGAAGAGTACGTAAAAGTTAGTCACCAAATTTCAAACAAGTTTCAAAAAATATTTTCTTGCAGACCTGTGTTGTGAGATACAGCCTCAGAAGCCTTATGGGAATCCAGAAATACTGAATACAAGGACGATATTTTCTAAATCCGTGTTGACTGTGTGTGTCAATTGACCGCTCTCTTGGAGGTAACTGAAAATGTTCTAACTCTGCAACTTTCCAGTCGAAATCAGATCAGTGGTTTCGTCATGGGAACACCGCGGACAGAGTAACTTTCACGTTTGTAATATTCGTTTCGATTTATCGACCTCTACGATTAATTTTTGGGTCACAGACTGATTATTAAGGAAATCATTCTACCATCAGCCACGCTGTTAAGCTGGAATCCGTCGTCACCTCTGGTGAAAACCGAACTAAAACTGTAACATTCGTTGGTAATGAGTTTGAAAACCAGCTGTCAGTATGCGCCCAAGTGGAGCCTCCATTTATGGAGTAACACCATCATGCTCATTATTTGAGTTTAACTTTGATTCGAACTCGAACGACCTCTGAAAGAGTTTTAAGAGTACTCATGTCAGTTAATGGTAAATACTGTAGTGGATACCAAATCCGAATTCTATTCACTTTTAGACGTTAATGCGCTGGCTAAACATGCCTGAATCGTGAGCTTCTTGTCTGAAACGTCTCCACCTATTCCGCCAATCTACAACGGCGTGCTGAAAAGTAATCTCTCCGAATTTTGTATTTGTTTCTCAATATCGGTTGAGGCGTTACGTGTCATGCATATCGCACAGTCGACTTTCCCGTCCTCTGTCTCCAAAGAGCTCCTAACTGTAACGTATAATATGGCACTGTGTAACGTAACGATGTCGGTGCGCGAGAAAACCTCTGAAAATTTAAACCACGAATTCGAACAAGTCTGCCACACATGAAGAACCCTCTCCTTCAGGTTGACAACGCCAACCACACACGAGCGCTGTGACATCCGCAACGTTCTGACCCCTCGGGTTCACTACCGTCAGTCATTCTGCATAAAGTCCGCCCTTGGCTCAATCTGATTCTCATAACTGAAAGAACACCATCGAGGAGTACATTTTGGTAGTGTTGAAGCCTTGCAAGTAGAGGTAAGGTTGTGGCTCCGTCAACAAAGTCTAACGTTCTACAAAAATGGCTCTGAGCACTATGGGACTTAACTTCTGAGGTCATCAGTCTCCTAGAAGTTAGAACTACTTAAACCTAACTAAGGACATCACACACATCCATGCCCGAGGCAGGATTCGAACCTGCGACCGTAGAGGTCGCGTAGTTCCAAACTGTAGCGCCTACAACCGCTCGGCTACTCCGGCCGGCTCAAACTTTCTACAGTGACGGTGTCAGAAAAGTGGTCCCTAGTTGGGAGATGGGTGTTTGTCGCCAGGGCGTCTGTGTTGAGAAACAGATGTATAATCATGAAGAATAAAGATGTAGAATGTCAAAACGCTTTACGAGTCTTCACACAAAAATTCGGAGACATTACTTTTCAGCACGTCCTCGTAACTTTTCGGTTGTTATGAAGTGGTAGAAAATAAACTGCATGGCTAAATGCAGACGATCGACTCGCTTTCCCATAAATTTTGGCCACTATGAGTGTGCTGGAATCGACCGGGAGTAACTTGACCTGCGTAAATCACTAAAATTCTTTACGTTTATGTTTTATATAGAGTGAAAACTATTTAAATCTACAAACTATCGAAGGTTGCAGGAGACACCAAAATAAATATTTTTCTCTAATGTCATATTTTCCTCTGAGCATTTACTAAACCAGTAGAAAGAGTTTTATCTGGATTAAAATTAATTAAACCAACAAACTCTGGAAGATTGTTTGGGTCACTAAAAATGCTTTTTTAAATTCCTTTGCCTGTGAGGCACCGTTTTACGAGGAACTCAGATCTTCCTTACAGTGGACAAAACGTAACACAAACAATTTTTAATTCTTTTCTACCAAGAGATAACTGAGCGATAACAACATAAACACAAGTACTTCAGTTACAGTAGAAGTTCAAAAATGCTTCCATTGACTTGTTAACGAGGTTTACACCAGCGGCTCGTTATCTGTCTAACACGGCCAAAGACTGTAGGTGTGCCCTTAATTTCTCCTGCTGCTGCTAGTATCCATGCAACGAGACAGTCTTCTCATTCAACAGTGGTTTTCTAAATAAGCTTACGCATCTCTCCCCACACAAGAAAGTGCAGATGGGTGAAACCGAGTGCTCGAGTAGGCCGTGGTACAGGACCACGCCTACCAGTCCACTTTTCTGGAAAACTGTCGGTTCAAGAATCGTACAGGACGATTGAATGTGCCGGCGCCGCTTCATGCTCTGTTGTCATGAGCGACAAGTTATCCAACAGTTCTTGCAATGCTCTGGCGAGGAAACTGTAATAATGCCTGCCATTTAATAGCCTAGGTAGGAAATATGACCCAATTAAACAGTCAGCAACAATACCTGCCCGCACATTTACGAAGAACTGCCCCTAATGAGCGGGAGTCAATGTGGATTAAACTCACTCCAAATATGCGAATTGTGGATGTCGTAGACCCACATCACGTCCGAACGCTGTAAACAGCACAGATGATGGAAATGTAGGATGCATCTGACACTATTCTAGGTTCTAATGCGAAAACTGTGCTCTGAGTGGGTAATCGCCTGGTCCCACGTTGTGCATACGCCGTAAGTGAAATGAATGCAACTGTTTTTCTTGAAGAACTTTTCTTACGTTTTCCTGATTCATCCCCATGCTATGCCCAAGTGCACGAGTGCTGATGGAAGGATCTTGTTCCACATACTGCAAGACAGCTTCCTCAAACTGCAGAGTTCGTACTTAGTGACTTCTTCTCTGTCCAGGTAGTCTGTTAAATGACCTGGTCTCACGCATACATTGATACATAGCAGTAAACATCCAATGATGCGGTATGCTGCGACTGAGATATTGTTGTTGATAAACCTGCTGCGCTACTTGTCCATTGTTCATTACGTAGTAAACACCAACCATATCAGTGTACTCAGTCCCGGTGCATCGCTCCATTAGGAGACAAGTACTGTGCTGCGTCAAAAAGTATGGCTGAAGGCGTAAGTGACTGTTACACAGTTACTATAACTGAAGTGTGAAGTATCCCTCTACTGGTGGAACAGGAACAGTTACAACAACAAACCAGTCATTACAACTGAAGACCGAATACGCCCTCTACCCCAGATTAAAGGATGTTGTCAGGAAAATATGACATTAGCAAAATATATTTGTTTTGGTATCCCGTGCAACATCCCAGAGTTAGTAAGCTTAAACAAATTTCATCATGTATACATCGTTAACAAGACTGATCCGACAGACTTCCTTGTATGTGCGCAAATGATATGCACAATTATGAAAATTAAGACATTAGAAAAAATGCTCACCTCATACTCTTATTTATATTTGCACTGCATTGGTCTGCAAGAAGAATAGGTCAATGTACCGCCATTGATTAATACTATAAAGAAATAAAGCACAAGATTGCACTGCACCACTGTCACGCAGGCCGTAGGAAAAGTCTACGATACACCGTGGTCAGTGAGTCAAATTGTGACAATAAGTGGTAACGTGAAAGAGGGAAACATACAGTGCCGGAAACATATCGCAGTGATTAATGAACTTTAATGAACTTTCGGGAATACATTTGTCTAGGTAACATATTGAAATGGTTAACACTGCAAGATCTTGGGTCAATGTAAGCGAGAAGTAAGGTATAAGAACTGTGAAATTCTGGTACATTAATAACCGGTGTAACCGCCAGAATATTGAATGCAAGTATGCAAACGCGGTATGCATTGTGTTTTACAGATGCCAGATGTCAGTTTGTGGAATGGAGTTATGGTGAAATAAAATGCATTAACCGATCTTGGATATTGTGAAATTAAAATACCCATTTAAATACTCAACTCCCAGATATCCATCACCAAATAGCCATACGAAATTGTGTATACGTCAACATATATAAACACTTCATGTAATTACTATGATATTACGGATTTCTTGAAAAGACAGTCAATGACAAACAGTTATTTGTACTTCGTGTTTGTAATGTACAGTCCAAAGATGATTTTGCATGAATAGATCGATATATGATATTTTATTTGTTACATGTTGTCAGAGGTAAATTTTTGTTCTTGTTCAGTACACGTGTGTAGTATAAGTTATGTATGTGTTGAGTCAGCATGTAGGTTAAACGTAATGGTACTATAAAGTGAAATAACTAAACATATAGCTATTTGACAACAGAATCTCAACCAGTGTTCATATCTTTAACAAAATTAAGCTGAGCATAACCTAGAACAGTTGATAAAAATTCTTTTCAGAATCTAGCATAGACATAGATGATGAGCCTACAACTTTCCATAACAACAAAACAAAATAACAAATGAGGAATGTGAAAACTGTTTATTTGAATACTACCAATGCTACCTCTCTCTACAGTGTGTCACCATCTCAGCATGTCAAATGCTGTGAAATTGTGACCAGGAGCCCAAATTTAAGCTTACTTCAGATCGACTTTAGGTTATAAGAGGACAATGATGGTCAGAATAGGGGGGATCATTCGGGATCTTCTGGAAGTAGAATGTGAATAATATTTTGAACTCATTCTTGTTGCAGATTACATGAGTATGTACTGTGAAAATTTCAAGTATGTATTTGATATGACCAATCAGCCAAGTGCAAACCACAGCTACAAAACAGCAGTAATAAGAGTAACAGGAGTTTTGTAACCCAGAAGAAGAAAAGGATTAAAAATAAAAAGTGAGATGAACATCCAACAACTAAGTTATGTACTGGAAACATTGTCTTTATTTTTTTCCTTTCTTTTAGGGGCAAAGTGTTTTGTTGCATAATCATTAACAATGACAGGCATCGAACAGGAATCTGGAACAGTGGGGTGTAAGACAGACGTGGGAGACTTAGTGTCACTAAACAAGAACAGAAAGGCTTTATTGATGAAGCAGTAGAACAGGAAACAGACACTGATGAATTATGCCAGCTATTAAAACAAATGAGATAATAATAATTATGTAAGTACCATACTGACATTGATAATAAAAATAAAGAAGATAATAAAGACCAGTTTGGAAAAATAATCATCAACTTAAAGACAATAAAATCAGTTTGCAAAAATTAATGGGCAATTTGAAAATAATGGTCAGTCAAAAAATTTTAACAAGAAACAAGGAATAATTTAGAGAATTCGGTGATTCAATAGGAGCGTTATTTCATTGTATTGGTAAATATACAGCTCAGCTAAACGATACCAGTCAAAAAATTGATAGATTGGATGGTCAAGTAAAATTGTTTTATTCAAGATTAAAGATATCGAACTTAAATTTAATGCTGAAGTCAAAAATATCAAATATGAACTCAATGAGATAGGGAAAAATAACAAATTGTTTTCGAAAAAGTGCATGCAGATAAAATTATTGTTGACAAAAATGTAAATAGTCGAATTTCAACTTTGGAAATTAACATTGATAGTAAACTAGCACTTGCTGAAAACATTTTTGTTGAACACATGAAGGCAGTAGACAATAAATTCACAAAAAATATAATATCAAGTTGTAACATAATTCATGCCCTACAAATTAGTGTTTCTGTTCTGTAGAAAAAATTTGAAGAATTGTTCATTGATGTAGTTAATAGAAATCTTGTTAACAGTGTTGGTACAAATGTTTTGCAACATTTCAGTAAGAAACTTTTCACGTTAGGGTAGTCTACATCACGTAGATCTTCTATAGCATTTCAAACATAATTTTGAGTCTTACATTATGAAAATTAAGGTTGTTAAGAAATTTCTAAAAGGTGAAACATTAAGTTGGGCAATATACTAATGATGATGCAACTTATGCACATTTTGAGAATGGAATTTAAAATAGATTTTGGTCAGAGACTGAACAAGCTAGGATAAAACGTTAATTTCTCAATGTACAAAATTACAGGGAAAGGCATATTAGCATGAAACAGTTTTCTGAAAATCGGTTTAAAAAATTAGCTTAACTGAGCAAATTTTTTGATGCACTCACCCAATATATGCCTTAAAAAAGGAGGTTACCAGCTGAAATACAATGGAACCTCGTCCATGGACCAAATGACACGATAGACAAGGTTTTTGAAATATGTTGATAAATTAGAGAGAGTTTAGGAAAAAACAGGGAAATTCAACCACAATAGGCAAACAAACTTGAAAGAGGTAGTAGAAAAAACTAGCACAGTAATAATCACAACAGAGGGGAACATAGTAACCACAATAGTAACAATTATCATCAAAAGGATCACAATAGAGTGAATGATATTAATTTTCATTCTGGAGAGCAACATGGCAACAGCTGGAACGGAAATTGGAATAGAGATGATAAAAACAGCGCAAGGAAAGAAGACAGGGTATTAATTCAGGATACAAAAAACTAGCTTGGGTCCCATTGTCAGTCCACAAATCAGGGGCTTATGAAACAAATACCAAATGGACCAGAAATTACACTCATACTGGCTCACAAGAAAAACACTTTAGTGAAGTGATCAGTTGCTATCTTAAAAGTGTGCACTATCCCGTTAACATTATATCTGTTGAGAAAAACCTGTGTTCACCGCATAATGCAAAGCATGGAAATAAGGTATGTGAACATACAGAAATTGAAAAAGAGGATAGAGAAGAAATTCATTGATCCAAATTCTATAACTGAGTAGAGACTTGTCATTTGTCAAATGCTGAAGTGACTGGGTTTTGGAATTCAGAAACTGATGGAAGTGCCAGGTAAGAAAGAAGAGAGTGCTGTATTACAGCAACTTAAATGAAACTGTATATTTAAACAACAATGAAGTGGGGAATGTTGTTGGTAATACATGTGGTGATACTGATGATGTTTGTGGTTATATTGACGATAATGAATATAATGAAGTGAAGTTAAGTGATGATAACTAGAGTAATACTTCGTTGTTTTAAAGAAGAATTGGAGGCATTAGGTATGAGGGAGGAAATGTATAGTAGTAGCAAAGATACTGAAAAGGTACCAAAGGACACAAAGTATTAAGGGATGTTAATGACAGTATCACAGCACATGAAACTCTTGATTTAATTGCTGGTAAGGAAGCATGTATAAATCATCATCCTGATTCAGTTCCCAGTAATGACAGTGAAAGAAGAGTGCTTACTAATATGAACAAAAATGAATCTTTTTAATTTAATGTGTGACTGAATAGTGACACTATTGAGAAAGATGAAAGCTTTAGAAAGATGATTAAAAATCAGTGTTCGACCTCATATACAGATTGTTGGCATAAAATTAAATTTCTTATTGTAAGAGAATTTAAAGAAAAATACCATAGTGCCAATCTATATGAAACAAGTAAGTGTAATGGATTTGATGAAATTCTCAGTGACAGTGACTGTTTTAATTAATGAAAGTCTGCCAAAAAGCACTCTGTCTTCAGCCCACGAGTGGACTACCGGGATCATCCGACCGCCATGTCATCCTCAGTGGACGATGCGGATAGGAGGGGTGTGAGGTCAGCACACTGCTCTCCTGGTCGTTATAATGGTGTTCTTGACCGAATCCGCTTCTATTCGGTCGAGTAGCTCCTCAATTGGCATCATGAGGCTGAGTGCACCCTGAAAAATGGCAACAGCGCAGGGCAGCCTGGATGGTCACCCATCCAAGTGCCGACCACGCTCGACAGCGCTTAACTTTGGTGATCTCACGGGAAATGGTGCAGCCACATCGGCAAGGCCGTTGCCCTAATGAAAGTCTGCCAAGGCAATGAAACTGGTAATAAGAACAGTGATTTTGGAGGCTTTAGTTTTGAAGAGACAGAAGATGAAATGCTATGTTAGGATGTTAAGGCTGATCAATGTATTGATGTTTGTTGCCCATTCATTAACGTCAGAATAAGATTAAGAGAAGGCATGTGTCTTGTCAATAAAGGAAGCCAAATTTCGGTGATGCCTGAATCCTTAAGTAAAACATAATGAGGATTATGTAGAATTAAATTGGAGTAAGGATTAAAGGTGCAACAGTGAAGCATAGTAAAGTGATTAAAAGTCTTGCTTTAATAACTTTCAAAATTCAGGGAGTGACTTTTGCAAATGGATTCAAGATCGCAGTGAAGATGTTGTCCTCAGAACTTAATGGATTGCTAGAGTGAATGCAGGTTTTGATGGGGGAGGGTGGAAGTTGATTATCAATGTACTTGGTGGAGATTGTATTTGTACTAATTTTATAAAGTTAACTGGGACTTACAAGGAGGATAAAATAAAAAGCATACAGTCTTTAAAATTTGTATTTGTACTAATTTTGTACAGTTTACTGTATCTTATATGGAGGATAAAGTAAAAAGTGTAAAATATTTAAAAGACAGTGGATTTTTAATTAAAAGTATGCTAGAATTAGACAAAGATGAAGTAAAATTGAAACTTGTAGACGCTAAGATTTCAGAGGCAAACAGGTTAAGTGATAATCAGACATGTGCATTAGTGCAGTGATGTGTTTAGAAATATCCCAGGTGGAGTGAGAAGATATCGGTGTACTTTACAACTAAAACCACGTTAACAATATATCATAAAGCCATATTGTGTTCCTGTTGTGGATTGGCAAGTGAGCCAACCCACTATGAGAGGAAGCCGAAAGGCACGCGTTTTAGCTCACGCAGGCTGGCGTGAGGTCTGGAACAGGTCAAGGAAATGAGACTAACAAAAAACGTACGTAGCTGCTGGAATACTTAACTTTAATCCATAATTGGTGAACATCGCTCTTGACGGTACATGTTTTACAGCATCAATAGTAACTGGTAATGGCGCCTTGCTAGGTCGTAGCAAATGATGTAGCTGAAGGCTACGCTAACTATCGTCTCGGCAAATGAGAGCGTATTTTGTCAGTGAACCATCGCTAGCAAAGTCGGCTGTACAACTGGGCGAGTGCTAGGAAGTCTCTCTAGACCTGCCGTGTGGCGGCGCTCGGTCTGCAATCACTGATAGTGGCGACATGCGGGTCCGACGTATACTACGGACCGCGGCCGATTTAAAGGCTACCACCTAGCAAGTGTGGTGTCTGGCGGTGACACCACAGTACCTATAGCTGAGAGAGCTGCAGATGAGAAAGAGTTGCATATGATGGAAGTTTGTTACATCACTGTGAGACGTTATAGCTCATATAACAACACATTAGTCATTGTTTGAATTAGAGACGGAGGAGTGAAATTGGTTCTGGATTTTCAGTACCTGAACAAATTTCTCTACAGAGAAACATATCATCCTGAAAACCTGAAAACACTGATGAAATTTTATACGAATTTAAAATATTAATATTATTTCTAGTTTGGATTTAACTTCTGGATTCCATCATGCACTTTTAGTGTAAGTGTGAAGCCTTTCTCTACAGAGTTACCAATAGTGTGTAGCAACTTTTGGTCTGAACTCATCTGTTGCTGAATGTATAAGAGTATTAGACTATATATTATTCAAGATCAGGTAGGAAAACTTACTGTCTATGTATGTGACATTTTGCTAACTGTACAAATTTGGGAAGAGCATTTTGAATTATTAAAGCAGGTATGTGAAAAACTTAGGCAAGGAAGAAAGACCCAGAAACTCTATAAATGTAAATTTGCTGTGTCTGAACTAAATTCTTGAGTCATGTAATTACTAGGGAATGAATCTTGACAGACGCAGATAAAATGAAAGCACTCTCATATTTTCCAGCAGCACATAGTAGAAATCAATTGAAATCATTTTATGATTTATGTGGATTTTATCGAAAATGTCAGAGTTGACAAAGTTTGAATGCACCCTGTTTAAGCAATTTGCTTAAAAAGAACACTAAATTGGTCTTCGACCATAAAACATCAGCGAGCATTAGAAGATTTTAAGAAGGAATTGAACAATGAAAATTTGTTACACAGACCAGAGTTCAGTCTACGATTTTGCTTACACACATATAGTAGCGGTTACGGTTTTGGAGGAGACCTATTTACGGAAAAAGAAGTTTATTGGGAAATCACACATTACACAATTGCTTTAGCAAGATGAATTGTGTTAAAACGTGAGAAATCTTGCACAGATACAAAAAAGTATCATTAGCGGTTTACTGTGCATTTACTAATGTTGAGACATAAAGGAATTGTATATTCAGGCGACAAAGAGTTAAGCTACCTACAGGAATGTAAACTTCATCACAAAGGATTTCCTAGATGGGGAATGTATTGTGAAATTAAATATATTATAGTTTGAGGCAACTTTGTTGCAGGTGCTTTTCAAGGATGCCACTGGGTGGGAGTAATGAAAATTTTGATCGAATTGAGGATAGAGTTTAAAATCGGATATATAAAGGGTAAACATTATGATAAAATTACAAGGGCAATGTGCAACAAAATTAGAAGGAACCAAAACCATGATTCAAACTGGATGTTAGTAAAGAGTTATTTAGGCAAAACAGGTTATGGGAAATTAGACAGGTATTGCAAAGCATACAAAGGAACACTTTTCGGGAGAACAGATGCGGATTCTGATGATTGGAAGTTACACTTTCCAAAGGAGCAAGCTGAGAACTTGACTGAGAATATGCACGAGAGTTGAGGACACTTTATTGTTCAAATATGTATACAAAAGCTACAAAAAATGTTTATTTCTACATTATGGCTAAAAAGGTTAGGAATGAACTGTCCCTTTGTATCAAGTGTCAGAGACTAAACGTAAGTAGCAGAATTCGTCAAGTTGAGATGCAAAATAAAATACCAGAGAAACCTATGAATCTAGTTACTGTGGATTTTTATGGAAATTTGTTATGGTTGATGTTTCTCAAAATATATAAAACTGTATCCTGTTATAAAAGCTACAAATAACAAAATAATCGCTAAAACTAAAATTTTAGATAAATAAATTTAGGAAAATCCAAAGTCATACTGTCAGACAATGGATCACAGTTTGTATCAAAGTACTGGAATTCATCCATAGAGATATCTGATATCAAAAATATTTTAGCTTCGCTTTACAATCCTTCATCCTTAATTACGGAATGTATGTATAGCTACCTCAGTTGCATAAAATTGTTGTCAAACTGATCATGGTTTCGACAGCACTAAGGCGGTCTTCATCAGAATAAAAATTACATAGGATTACCTATAAAATATAATGACATGGCTCAAAAGTACCATATAGTTAATAGGATTAGTTCCATAAAATGTACCTACAGTGTACTTACAATGTAATCACACCATGTGTGGAAAACATCTGAACAAAAATGCTTTCATCAAATAGAAGTTGTCACAAGAATAAAAACTAAACTGTAAAAATGTAACGTGTTTGTCAACAGGAATAAAATGTTCCATTGAAATACAATGGCAGTCGCGAGGTCGCTTAGAGCCAAGAACTGCATCAAACAGCCGCTACCATCACACCAGACGGCTAACAGGCCAAGGCAGCCACGAGTTGGACACGAAAAAAAGATTCGCATCATCTAGCAAGAAGTGATCGAATTGCAGACAAGAGCAAATGAGGCACTGCGTACACAAATTTAAACATTACAGGCAACAGTGGGAACCAGTGTATCAAAGTTACGAAATACCGTAACGGCCTTATTTCACAAAAGAAATACTGTTCAAATAATGTACGAGTACATAGAAAATATGAAAATGGGAAGGATAACGATGTTTAAGAGTCTACATTGAGGAGAGTATCGCCATTCAGACCACTTTTAATTAGTGGCTCTATACCTTGAAAAAAGTTATTGTTGCGTAATTACAACTGTTCGTTAAGAATGAGACCGACCTTCAGGGATAGGTGATTAAAAATCGCTAGCTCTTCCAAGATATTAAGCATCATGCGTTTTTTCTCCAAGATCTGGACGTCTTTTACATCTTTAGGATTATGTCCTGTGAATAACAAATGGTCAGCAAACGTTGAATTGTGAACATTGGTGCCTCTTTTGCCGAGAAGGTGTTCTTGAATCTTGTCGAAATAGCTCGGCCTGTTTGGTCTATGTAAAAGGCGGGACAATTGCCGCAAATAATTTTATAGACACCAGAATTCTGCAAAGGGTAACCATACGTTTCAAGTTATGTATGATGTTACTTTTTAAAGAATTATTGATGGAGAAGGCTGCGCTGCAGTAATATTTATTTTGAAGCAAACGCTGTATCCTGTAAGAAATTGGACCCAGAAATGGTAAAGAGAATTTTTTTCTTTCCAGCAGGTTCGTTGTTAGCAAGGCCTAGGGTTGTGACTCTCTTACTGGTTTCCCTGCAAAAATACTATCGACTATAGAAGGATCATAGCCATTATCGAAGGCAACAGTTTTATTCAGACTGATTTCAGAATTGAGATTTGCAGAAGAAAGGTGGGTGGAGGTGGCTCTATAAATAGCGGAATGAAAAAAGGCCATCTTATGAGAATGCGGGTGTACTAAAGTGAAAGGTATAATTTGATCAGAACTGTTTTCTTTACAAAAGATATTGAAGCTAATTTTGTCATCTCCTATCTTAAGAGTGAGATCTAGAAAGTTTAATTGCCGGAACTCATTTTCACGTTCACAGGTGAAAGAAATATTTTATGACACTCGTTGAACATATAAAAAAAAGTAAGTGAGCAAAATGTCATCGACATACCTAGTGTATGAAAGAATGTCTACAGTTGACGCTGAAAAATTATTGAAAAATTTTACTTCTAAAGAATTAATGAACACATCTACAAGGATTCCTGCTAAGGGATTTTCCATTGCAAGAATATCTGATATAGTTTCCTATTAAATTCAAAATAATTGTATTTTACTACAATACGAAGTAAATTCATAAAGTTGGTGATTTGCTCATCAGATAAATCTTTTTTTAAAAGAACGTAAATTATTTTCTACTATATCTAAGGCTTCAAGTAACGGCACATTTGTGTAAAGATTTTTAATATCAAAGGAAATTTATTTCGTATCTCTATCACAGTGAACGTCTTTGATTTTACTAACTAACTCTTCAGTACTGGAAACAGAATAATTGCTATGAAAAGAAAAAAATTTCTCTACACCATTTCTGGGTCCAATTTCTTACTGGATACAGCGTTAGCTTCAAAATAAATATAACTGTAGAGTAGCCTTCTCCACTAACAATTCTTTAAAAAGCAACATTAAGTAGATTGTATTTTTGAGCCATGTCATTATATTTTCTAGGTAATGGTTCAAATGGCTCTGAGCACTATGGGACTTAACATCTTAGGTCATCAGTCCGCTAGAACTTAGAACTACTTAAACCTAACTAACCTAAGGACATCACACACATCCATGCCCGAGGCAGGATTCGACCGTTGCAGTCTCACGGTTTCGTACTGAGTCGCCTAGAACCGCACGGCCATTTCTAGGTAATCCTATGTAATCTTTATTCTGATGAAGACCGCCTTAGTGCTGTCGAAACCATGGTCAATTTGACGCCAATTTTATGCAACCGAGGTAGCTATACACACATTGTCTAATGAAGTTAACACACGGTTGCTGATACTCTGCCAATAAAAATATTTAAAATTTCAAGATTCGTACCTGCTGAGATATCTAAGGCTGTTATAAAATACAAAAACTTGAAAATGAAAATTCTCAATAATTTTCTTTGACATTAAAAATCTTTACGCAAATAGCCTTAGATATAGTAGAAAATAATTTACGTTCTTTCAAAAAAGATTTATCTGGTGAGCAAATCGCCGACTTTATGAATTTACTTCGTATTGTAGTACAATACAATTATTTTGAATTTAGTCGAATCCCTTAGGAGGAACCTTGAAGATGTGTTCATTAACTTCGAAAATTCTTCATCCTTTCCTGCAGAGAGATACTCATATATGTTTGACATTAATCGTCTATGTCACACAGACTGTAGCCTCAAGAATCGTACATGGTACGAACGCATCAGTGATTTAAAAGATGTAACAAATAGCAACCAGCAAATCTTATCTCTGATTTAGTAGATTTTCCGCCACGTACTGACACATCTATTCAAGAACGTGGAGCAACTGTGAAAGACACCATGGAAAAGCAGGGAGAGATATGAAAGGAGAGATATGATAGTAAGGTCAAAATAAAAAAGTTCGGTGTTGGAGACTATGTTCTTGTTAAATCACATGAGAAATCTAAAATGTTAACATTTGAGATAAAAAAGTTCTTTGACATCTATATCGGCCCATTTGATGTCAGAGAACCCACATCCCAATGCTTACTGCATTGGCTTCTTCGACTAAGAAATGTTATCTCTTGAAACCATACAAACAAAAACGTAAAGATAACTAAAGAGGAGGCTTCTCACTGGAATGTTGTAGAAACAAAATGTTTTCTACCATCTGTAATGAAGTATGTAGGTACAGTTTCTCATAAATTTTTGTGCAAGCAGTCGAAATGTGGTAACTTATTATTTTGGCTTATATTATGTCACTTTGCTACAGGTTGTAAATAAGTCATGGTATGTATTCTATTGTGTCCTTTGATGAAAAGTAATTAGTTTTTTAGTGTTATTTGTCAATGTTTAGAGTATAGTTTTAACTAACTGATCGTTTGAAAAGCTGGAGCTTTGAGTACAAGTGTCAGTCAATTCCTGAGCATTTTCCAAATTCTTAAAATAATTTTCTTTGCAGTATATAATGTGTCAGTGCTTGGTGACATTTCTGTGTCATATATTAATCATGACATTCGTGCCAAAAGACTCTGGAATCTGACAAATCACCATTAAAGTTATTTTTTTGCCGCCTAGAAATAGTTGTCATCTAATGAAACTTTATGATATTTTTTGCTTACTAGTTTTGGGAATTTGTATGGAAAGCACCACACCATTTCTCCCAAAATAACTCCAGTTTCTTCTGCTGTATACAATTTACTGCTATTTACCATGACAGATATCTTTTCTGATGCTTAATATCATTTTTGTATACGTATTGAATATTCATGTTACCCCACTGAATTAGTGCGATTCATGTAGATGTAAAGAAGAATTTAAATATGACAGTGACAAATGCGAGGGTTGCCCAGGAAGTAACGTCTCGCATTTCGTTCTTCAACAATTGTTTATTGAACGTAATGAGAATTACACACACGAAATAATGGTATTTTATCTGCATGAACCATGGTCCTTGCCGTTGATGGGGAGGCTTGCCTTTGCGTGCATCAGCGATATAGATAGCCGTAGTACCGCAGGTGCAACCACAATGGAGGGATATCTGTTGAGAGGCCAGACAAACGTGTAGTGGCTGAAGAGGGACAGAAGCCGTTTCAGTAGATGCAGGGGCAACAGTCTGGATGAATAACTGATCTGGCCTTGTAACATCAACCAAAACGGCCTACAGCCATGTATTTTCTCTAGAGCATGCAGCTTTACTGTATGGTTAAATGATAATGGCACTCTCTTGGGTAAAATAATCCCGAGGTAAAGTAGTCCACCATTAGGATCTCCGGGCGGGGACTACCCGGGAAGACGTTGTTATCAGGAGAAACGAAACCGTAGTTTTACATATCCGAGCGTGTAATGTCAAATCCCTTAATCTGGCACGTAGGTTTTTTTTTGTCATCAGTCTACTGACTGGTTTGATGCGGCCCGCCACGAATTCCTTTCCTGTGCTAACCTCTTCATCTCAGAGTAGCACTTGCAACCTAAATCCTCAATTATTTGCTTGACGTATTCCAATCTCTGTATCCTCTACAGTTTTTGCCCTCTACAGCTCCCTGTAGTACCATGGAAGTCATTCCCTCATGTCTTAGCAGATGTCCTATCATCCTGTCCCTTCTCCTTATCAGTGTTTTCCACATATTCCTTTCCTCTCCGATTCTACGTAGAACCTCCTCATTCCTTACCTTATCAGTCCACCTAATTTTCAACATTCGTCTATAGCACCACATCTCAAATGCTTCGATTCTCTTCTGTTCCGGTTTTCCCCACAGTCCATGTTTCACTACCATACAATGATGTACACCAGACGTACATCCTCAGAAATTTCTTCCTGAAATTAAGACCGGTATTTGATATTAGTAGACTTCTCTTGGCCAGAAATGCCTTTTTTGCCATAGCGAGTCTGCTTTTCATGTCCTCCTTGCTCCGTCCGTCATTGGTTATTTTACTGCCTAGGTAGCAGAATTCCTTAACTTCATTGACTTCGTGACGATCAATCCTGATGTTAAGTTTCTCGCTGTTCTCATTTCTTCTACTTCTCATTACCTTCGTCTTTCTCCGATTTACTCTCAAACCATACTGTGTACTTATTAGACTGTTCATTTCGTTCAGCAGATCATTTAATTCTTCTTCCCTTTCACTCAGGATAGCAATATCATCAGCGAATCGTATCATTGATATCCTTTCACCTTGTATTTTAATTCCACTCCTGAAACTTTCTTTTAATTGCATCATTGCTTCCTCCATGTACAGATTGAAGAGTAGGGGCGAAAGGCTACAGCCTTGTCTTACACCCTTCTTAATACGAGCACTTCGTTCTTGATTATCCACTCTTATTATTCCCTCTTGGTTGTTGTACATATTGTATATGACCCGTCTCTCCCTATAGCTTACCCCTACTTTTTTCAGAATCTCGAACAGCTTGCACCATTTTATATTGTCGAACGCTTTTTCCACGTCGACAAATCCTATGAAAGTGTCTTGATTTTTCTTTAGCCTTGCTTCCATTATTAGCCGTAACGTCAGAATTGCCTCTCTCATCCTTTTACTTTTCCTAAAGCCAAACTGATCGTCACCTAGCGCATTCTCAATTTTCTTTTCCATTCTTCTGTATATTATTCTTGTAAGCAGCTACGATGCATGAGCTGTTAAGCTGATTCTGCGATAATTCTCGCACTTGTCAGCTATTGCCGCCTTCGGAATTGTGTGCATGATGCTTTTCCGAAAGCCAGATGGTATGTCGCCAGACTCATATATTCTACACACCAACGTGAATAGTCGTTTTGTTGCCACTTCCCCCAATGATTTTAGAAATTCTGATGGAATGTTATCTATCCCTTCTGCCTTATTTGACCGTAAGTCCTTGTAACACCTCCGATTTATGTATCCCGTTCGATCGGGATCTGAATAGCAGCCCAAATAAATATTAATTAATGTGACTGTGTACCTAATGGGGCTGGCAATCGGATTTGAGTGCTACGGAGTTGTTACATTCCATTTTGTCCTTCTCAATGCTGTAATAATGAAATGTCTGGTGACAAGAAGAACGCCAACACAGCTTCACTAATCAAGACCTATATTCGTCTCAAAAACACAATAAGAAGGCGACAGCCACTGCCTTCGTCATACGTATTTAATTACGGCTAATCTCAGCACAGGCTTCTTCGTTATTCATAATCGTCACACGCTAAATACAATCACTGCAATCCAACACTGCAATCCAACACTGCAATCCAACACTGCAATCCAAATGATGCCGGCGCGGTAGACGCGAAACCACAAATATCGGCACAGAAATATCACTAATCACTCTCGTAATTATACTTCTTCACTTTCCCGTATTATTCTAACACAAAGGGGTTAAACCGTGGCTATGGCCACTCCCTTTGTCGGTAAAGCCTTGCATTACAGCAACCGGCCTCCACACGGCTCGGCCCGGAACCTGGGAACTGACTCAACTCTACGCTCGCTCTCGCAACACGACACACTATCGATTGCTTGCCCCCTCGACCTGTGCCGAGTGCAAACTTATAGTAAAGGCCTACGGACCCCTTACATCCCCGCCCTCGAAAACTTCTTTGGAGCCTCCGGCGTAAAAGAATCGGCAAGGGAATTAGACATTGCTACATCTGAACAAAACACATAGTGTGAATAATTAATGAAATTACAATTCACCAAACAATCCTTCGACTCCGGTAGTGGGCTGCCTCCACAATAATTTCTACAAAAGGTTATTACATCTCATAAACATGGCATTGTCCAAATTACAATTTTTTTTACATCAAACAGCAATAGTCCTCTATAGTCCAATATTGAATGAAACACACAACATACAATCAAAAATTATTACTTGAACACATGACATATGAATTATTATGCTACAAATTAGTTGTTACAGGTTTTATACCCATTCTCAGGTAATCGTCGATATGAAATATGCAATTCTACTTACAATACATCAGAAAACACAATGTAAATAAACATTTTCCTTTTTCAAATGTCCGTTTAACAACTAAATGTTCTAAACATGTCCTACCCAACTACATCAAGGAGCTTGAACACTCCCATTTCAGACTTTCGCCCTAATCGAGTTCCCCTTCCTCATCTGGGTTATCCCTGTTCTCGTGTGAGTAGTACCTTTTTATGTTTTCCACATGTTCCTTACCATGCACTCTCTTTGTCCGTGCATATTCCAACTCCACAGTGTTAGGATGACCAATTTTTATAATCCTCTGTGGTCCCTTATCAACGTGGTTGAATTTATGTATTTCAGAGTTTATTTTCTTTGATTTTGCATGAACCTTTACTAGTACCAAGTCTCCCATTCGGTAAGTTATCGGTTTCACTAGCTTGTCGTGTCTTTCCTGTCTTTTCCTAGCTTTCTCCTTCATACTTAATTCCACTAGCTCCAATTTCCGTTCCCAGGTCAATGAACTTCCTGGTGGGTAGACTAGCAACTCGCGAAAACTACTGTCGGGTTCTTGATTGAGCAATACTTCACATAGTGCAAACCCTGTAGAATCATGTGGGAGGTGATTCCTGACCCGCTCAAACTCTTCCAGATATTCTTTCCATGAACCATGCTTCCTATGACAGTATGTTCGGCATAAACGGTTCAATTCCTTCATTGTTCGTTCTGCAGGGTTAGAACCTGCCCTATACCTACAAATGGCAATTTGCTCTATTCTGTGCTCATTTAGCATCTCTGTCCACTCCTTTGACCTAAATTGTGACCCATTATCACTCAAAATTCACTTAGGAATACACACCTTTTGAAAATAGTCTTACTCAAAATGGTTAATGATGGCTCTACTAGTAGCTTTCTTCAACGTGTAAAATTTTATGTACTTGGAAACCAGTTTTTCCACTACTAAGATTTGTGTGTAATTCCTTCGTGAGGCAGGAAGTGGCCCAAAGAGATCCACTGCAACTATGTCCTTAATTGCTGTTGGTACAGTTGGATGCATACATCCTTTGTGCTGTACTGTAGTCGTTTTAGATTTTTGACAGGTGTCACATGTACTCAGTATCTTACGTATACGCCTTCCCATGTTGTTGAATGCACAATCTAACTTCAACTTTTCCAGACACTTATTCGGTCCATAATGCGCATTACTATAGTGCGTATACCAAATTAATTTTTCTACCACATGCTCAGGCACGCAGAGTTTCCAGTTCTCCTCACTCTGCTTGTTTCTTTTGTAAAGTATCCCGTTATGAATATAATAAAATGTGCGAATTCTTTCCTGTCCTGCACACCTGTATTTGTTTTTAATTGTCTTTAATTTCTCGTCCTCGTTCTGTTCCCTGCACACATTCTTTAGGAACTTCCTTATGAATTCTTCATACTGTACTCCCTTCATCAGGTTAATTCTAAGTCCTTCTCCTTTTGGCCTGTCCACCAACATTCCTCTCGAGTCAGCTGGTAATCTTGACAAAGCATCAGGTATTAAATGTGTTGCTCCTGGTTCATAAATTATCTCGAAGTCATAGTCCTGTCATGCCAGGGCCCATCGCGTTAGCCTGCTATGCCTCAACTTGCTTGTGGTCAGAAATGTAAGGGCCTTATGGTCAGTCACTACTTTCACATGCCTCCCGGCTAAATAATACCAGAAACGCTTAAACCCCCACACAATTGCCAATGCCTCCCTTTCAGTAATTGAATATTTCCTCTCCCAAGCATTTAAACTTCTGCTACCGAACGCTGTTGTTCTTACACTCTCACCATTTCCGCTCCTCTCTATTTGGTACAAATGTATTCCTAGTCCATAGTCAGAGCTGTCTGCTCCTAAATAAAAATCCTTGGAAAAATTCGGGTGGTACAATATGTCTGCACTATATAGTGCTTCCTTGATATTCTCAAACTCGGTTTGGCACTCTGTACTCCAATGCCACGGCATCCTCGCCTTGGTCAATTCCCTCATACTCGGGGCATTAAGTACAGATCCATTGACAAATTTTCTATAAAACTCACAAACCCCAAAGAATGCTCACAACTGCTTCTTACTATGGGGGGTCGGAAAATTTTTAAGAGCCTCCATTTTACTAGGATCAGGATAGATACCCTCCTCGGATATTATATGGCCCAGGAATTTTATCTTTGATTTGGCAAATTCCGACTTGTCCAGGTTTACAGTTACTCCTGCAGTTTCAAAAGCTGCCAAGATTGTATCCAATCTATTCAAATGTTCTTCCCATGATTCGCTTGGTATCAAGAGGTCATCCACATAGACGGTGACCCTTTTAAGTAACTCCTCGCCTAGTATCTTATCCATCGCTCTTATGAATTCAGACACTGACACATTAAGCCCAGATGGCAACACTCTAAATTGATAGCACCTTCCTCCATAAGTAAATGCTGTATACTGGCGGGACTCTGCGGCCAATGGTATTTGCCAGTAACCAGCAGTTAAGTCGATACTACTAAGCACCTTTGCTCCTCGGAATTTTTGAATCAGTTCTTCTATAGTCTCAGGTTTGTCCCGCTCCGGCTCGATGATCTTGTGCACCGTTCGTGCATCCAAAACTATCCTCACCTTTCCGTCCTTCTTATCAACAACAATTAGGGGGTTGTTATATTGACTGTTGGCCCTTTCTATATCACCAAGGTCCATCATCCTCTGTATCTCTTCATCTACTGCTCTTCGTTTCACCTGGGGAATGGAATACTGTTTTATATTGAACAGTTTATGGTTCTTTATCTTTAGCTTACACTCCACCCATTTCATGATACCTGGCCGTTGAGAAAATACCTTACAACGCCTGTATAATACTGTGGCTAATTTCTTCTTAGTCCCCTCATCTAGGTGTGTCATCTCCTCCAACTTTTTACTGATCTTATCCTCTTTATGTCTATTCTCTCGTGCTAATCCCTCAAGATATATCAACACTTCTTCTTCTAGTTCCTGTTCCCCATATCCGATGGTGGGTTCCTCTTCATGACACAAATTTATCCTTCTGAATTCCTCCTCTTCTTCGATTGCACTCCCCTCAGAAAACTTTAATCTCTTCTCCCTTTCTTCCTTTGACCTAGATAGTACCTTCATCAAAACTCACTACTGCATCAACTTCATTCAACCAATCTATCCCTAAAATAATTGATGTGTTCAATCCAGCCACCACCAAAAATGTTGCTTCGTATTCTTCTCCCTCTATCTCGAAGGTAATCAACACTTGTTCTTTAATAGGTTTACTCCTTGCACCCAACGCATTCACAATTCTCACTCCACTCACCGGGAAACTAGGCAAGCTAATATTTGCTTTTAGTACCTGTTCATATAACCTCTTGGATACTGCACATCTTCACTTCCTGTATCGACTAATGCCTCGATATTCAATCCACATAGCTTGATCCTTATCATGGGTAGTATGGGTTCCTTGGGAATCCTACTTCTTTCCTCCAGTAGATCTTCTCTCAGATCTCCACCATTGTCGTGTCTTAGTAGGTTTACTCTGGTCCTTGTAGCTCTCACTCCTGACCGGACCTCATCTGGAGTGTCATTCAGTTTTCCGGTCTCTCCTCCTTTCCTATATGCACTGTGTCATTCATTCGCCTATCCCATCCTCTCTCATGATCTCTTGGTTCTTCACTCCTCTTCCAATCACTTCTCCATTGCCGTTCACCACCATGGTTCCTGTACCTATGGCCACCACCTCTTCCTCTATAATTAGACGAATTACCAAAATAATTCCTTGGGTCATTACTTCCCCCTCGGTTTTGATCATTAGCTTGATTGTGTTCCTGTGATCGAACAGATTCCAACTGTTCCAGTATTTCCATCAAGGCTTCCCTATCTTTAATTAGGCTCCCAGATACAGTTTCTTGCATTCTCCGGCTCATTCTTCTTTTTATCGCTGATATCATTACGTCTTCACTCAGGGGTTGTTCCAAGGTCTCGTTCAATTCCCACAAATGTTCGGCAAACTCCCTCAACGTTCCTCTCCATGTACTAAGTGACTTGCGGTGGAGTAGGTCCTCAATTGCTGCACACTGATGACTTTTGGACCAGTATTTCTTCAAGAATTCCTCTTCAAACTGATCATAACTAGTAGTCCCTTCCTTCTTCCTGACTCCCCAAGTGAAGGCCTCACCTTCCATTCTATCTATTGCAAATTGAATCTTGTCTGAGTCTTTAAGATGTGCTGGGAAAACTCCTTTTAACCATTTCATAAATATCATTGGGTGCAACCCTCCTTTCGGTCTAAATTTCTGCCCTGTATTATTTTGGACGTACCGATTATCACTACTCATCAAGGTAACGACTCTACCTTCCCCAACGGTTAAAGTGGCTTTGCTAATTCGTTTATCAATTTCTTCTGTCTTGCTCTCCAATTGCTGCACTCCTTGTTGTAATTGCCTGACCTCCATTGCAACCCTCTTGTTATCCTCTTCTCGTTGCACGGCTATAGCATTTCTCAGATTGACAGCCAGTTGGTTTTGCCTATCTCCTATCCCCTTAACCGCATCATTGCATTGTTTCTGCATCTGCGTCACCTCGGCGATTCGATGATTGCAATTTGTTTCCACTTCGTTGATTCTTTCTCCCAATCCGGCTTTCGTTTCTTCAATATCGTCTTCTATCTTTTTTGTCAACTTTCCTTCCATCTTCTCCACGTCTCCCTGGACTTGGTCTACGCTCTTCTGTAGCTTCCTCTCTCTCTCGTCGATGTCCATCTTCAGCCGTTCTTGTAACTCCTGCATTTCCTTCCTCAGATTACATTCCATCTTCATCTGCGATGTTTTGATCTCTTGTGCTATAGTTCCTTGCAAATCTTCCTTTAATGATTTGCGGAATATTTCTTCCCTTTCTCTAGCTTCTTGTAAACTCTTCTCTAATGATGCGTTAGTTTCTTGTAAATCTTCCTTTAATGATTTGCGGAATATTTCTTCCCTTTCTCTAGCTTCTTGTAAACCTTTCTCTAATGATGCGTTATTTTCTTGTAAACCTTCCTTTAATGATTCTCTGAGACCTTTCCATAATGATTCTCGGGATATTCTTCCCTCTTCTCTAGTTTCCTTAACCTCCTTTAGCAAGTCTGCCAACATCAACCACATATCGGAAACCTCTGTAACTGACTTATTTCTCGTCGTTTGTCCCGGTGTCTCGGGATAACTAGTTGAATGTGCTAATGGGCTATCTAATGACAATCCATAACCACTGATTCCTGAATCATCTCTGTCTTCCTGTCCTATCCTTTTCCTTTCAACTACTGCCTCACAAACCTGCTTATCTTCAGTAGACATGTTTGGTTTATTTTTAATGCACAGACAAGTAATACAGAATAACCTCTAGTAACCCAAAACACTCCTAATTATCGCGAAACTAATCAAACAGTAAGTGCAGTATCTTCAGTTAATCCCTAATTGATACAATATGTATGAATATCGAACATAACAACTCTCAAAACCTAATTTCAAATATCACTTCTCATATACACAGTTTATGTAAAATGTTTTAAATAAGATAAATCACACCACTCATAAAATCTATAAATGTAAAATCCCCAAAAACAATGAGCATATCTGTATAATTACCATTTAGACAATGCAGTATGCATAAATAAGTCTGCTATATTTCAGAGTATGTTTCACAAACTTTTAGGAAATTACTGTAATTGTGCACTTTTTCCTAATGTGCAATTCAGTTTACAATTGTTTATTTACCGTGAAGACTGCACACCACAATTTAATGTTATGCCAACCAGTCGTCTTCACTCACCAACTGACGTTTCCACGAGTCGCGATGTTTTGACGTTTGAAGTGGGCGTGGTGCTGTACTGCTGCCGGAGCCACGTGAAGTCGCGCTGAAGATCTGTGGCGAGTTGTCGTAGTTCTCCGTCGCTCCGTGGCGCTGTAGGCGGGCGTAGATTGTAGTTCGGCTGCTAGATGCCGGGTCGGCGCTCGGTGTCTCGAAGTCGCGCTGCTCGCTGTGGCGGGACGACGTAGTTCTCAGCCGGCTGCTCCATGGTGCTGAAGGCGGGCGTAGTTTGTAGTTCGGCCGCTAGATGCCGGGTCGGCGCTCGATGTCTCGGAGTCGCGCTGAAGACCGTCGGTGTAGTGCGTCTGTGCTTGACCTACTCCTTGCACAGGTAGTTGGGATGACGTGTGAAATCACCTCGCGGATCGAAGCTCTTTGGCGCAAATGCTACACGGGTCTGCGTGACGTCACTCAACAATTGCGTCGCCACCTAAATTGTCGTCCGCATAACAGTTTATGGGTCCACATGAAGCTATCTGACATCACTATTTAAAAAGCAATTCCAGTCATAATATTATTACTAAACACTTCTTTAAAAGTTTTCGTGACGAATTCTTAGTTCGTTTTGCTATTTTAATGTTCACACATGTCTTTCTTTGGTGTTCAGTTTTCACAGTTTTCCGCGCGGATTTACGCGTTTGCACATTATGACACAGTTTATTGACACTATTATTCTTATCTAATATGGCAAGGAAAAAGTTTAGTCACAATCACAAGATGCTATTACTTCGTATTGTTCAATATGCACTGTTTCTTGTCGCGATTTCAAAGTTTATGGTCTGTCTCAATCCAAAATTGAAAAAATATTTTTTTTTTTTGCGTTAAGCAAGATAAAATTACCTATTGTTCTTTACTATTCGTCCGAAAATTGCACTCGTCCTTTCACGGTAAGTCATGGATGTAACACCTCCGATTTATGTATCCCGCTCGATCGGGATCTGAATAGCAGCCCAAATAAATATTAATTAATGTGACCGTGTAACTAATGAGGCTGGCAATCGGATTTGACTGCTACGGAGTTGTTTCATTCCATTTTGTCCTTCTCAATGCTGTAATAATGAAATGTCTGGTGACAAGAAGAACGCCAACACAGCTTCACTAATCAAGACCTATATTCGTCTCAAAAACACAAGAAAAAGGAGACAGCCACTGCCTTCGTCATACGTATTTAATTACGGCTAATCTCAGCACAGGCTTCTTCGTTATTCATAATCGTCACACGCTAAATACAATCACTGCAATCCAACACTGCAATCCAAATGATGCCGGCGCGGTAGACGCGAAACCACAAATATCGGCACAGAAATATCACTAATCACTCTCGTAATTATACTTCTTCACTTTCCCGTATTATTCTAACACAAAGGGGTTAAACCGTGGCTATGGCCACTCCCTTTGTCGGTAAAGCCTTGCATTACAGCAACCGGCCTCCACACGGCTCGGCCCGGAACCTGGGAACTGACTCAACTCTACGCTCGCTCTCGCAACACGACACACTATCGATTGTTTGCCCCCTCGACCTGTGCCGAGTGCAAACTTATAGTAAGGGCCTACGGACCCCTTACATCCTCCAAAGCTCTTTTAAATTCCGATTCTAATACTGGATCCCCTATCTCTTCTAAATCGACTCCTGTCTCTTCTTGTATCACATCAGACAAATCTTCACTCTCATAGAGGCTTTCAATGATTTCTTTCTACCTATCTGCTCTCTCCTCTTCATTTAACAGTAGTCTTTCTCCTCTTTCACTCCTCGTTCCAAGCCCATATTCTCCTGTAACCTTTTCTTCTACTCCTTCCCCTACAACTGCATTCCAGTCGCCCATGACTATTAGATTTTCGTCCCCCTTTACATACTGCATTACCCTGTCAATATTCTCATACACTTTCTCTATCTGTTCATCTTCAGCTTGCGACGTCGGCATGTATACCTGAACTATCGTTGTCGGTGTTGGTCTGCTGTCGATTCTGATTAGAACAACCCGGTCACTGAACTGTTCACAGTAACACACCCTCTGCCCTACTTTCCTATTCACAACGAATCCTACACCTGTTATACCATTTTCTGCTGCTGTTGATATTACCCGATACTCATCTGACCAGAAATCCTTGTCTTCCTTCCACTTCACTTCACTGACCCCTACTATATCTAGATTGAGCCTTTGCATTTCCCTTTTCAGATTTTCTAGTTTCCCTACCACGTTCAAGCTTCTGACATTCCACGCCCCGACTCGTAGAACGTTATCCTTTCGTTGATTATTCAATCTCCCCCTTGGCAGTCCCCTCCCGGAGATCTGAATGGGGGACTATTCCGGAATCTTTTGCCACTTCTTCAATTACAGGCCACATGTCCTGTGGATACACGTTACGTGTCTTTAATGCAGTGGTTTCCATTGCCTTCTGCATCCTCATGTCGTTGATCATTACTGATTCTTCCGCCTTTAGGGGCATTTTCCCACCCCTAGGACAAGAGAGTGCTCTGAACCTCTATCCGCTCCTCCGCCCTCTTTGACAAGGCCGTTGGCAGAATGAGGCTGACTTCTTATGCCGGAAGTCTTCGGCCGCCAATGCTGATTATTTATCAAAATTTTGGCAGTGGCAGGGATCGAACCCGGGACCGAAAACGTTTTGATTGTGAATCAAAGACGCTACCCCTAGACCAAGGGTGACACTACGTTAGAAAATTTAAAAACAGAAACGGATAGGATAAAGTAAGATGTAGAGGGAATTAGTGAAGTTCGGTGGCAGGAGGAACAAGACTTCGGGTCGGGTGAATATAGCGTTATAAATACAAAATAAAATGGCGGTAATGCAGGAGTTGATTTAATAATGAATAAAAGAATAGGAACGCTGATAAGCTACTATGAATAGCATAGTGAACGCATTATTGTAGGCAAGATAGGCATGAAGCTCACACCCACCAAACTAGTACAATATTATATGACAACTAGCTCCACAGGTGACGAGGAGATTGAGGAAATATATGACGAGGTAAAAAAACAATTTTTCAGATAGTTAAGAGAGACGAAAATTTTGTAGTCATGGGGAACTGGAATTCGACAGTAGGAAAAGGAAGAGAAGGAAAAGTAGTAGGTGATTATGGAGAGGGTGAAAGGAATGAAAGAGAAAGCCGCCTGGTAAAATTTTGCGAAGGGCGTAATTTAACCAGAGCTAACACTTGGTTTGGGAATCATGAAAGAAGGTTGGATACGTGGAAGAGATCTGAAGACACCAGAAGGTTTCAGATTGCTTACATAATGGTAAAACAGATTTCGGAACCAGGATTTAAATTGTAAGACATTCCCAGCAGCAGATGTGGACTCTGACCACAATTTATTGGTTATGAACTGCACATTAAAACTGAAGAAACTGAAAAAAGGCTGGATTTGAAGGAGATGGGACCTGGATAATCTGAAAGACCAGAGGTTGCGGAGAGCTGCAGATGGAGCATCAGGGAACGATTGACAAGAACATGGGAAAGGAATAGAGTGGGAGAAGAACGAGTCGCTTTTAGAGAGAAAATAGTGAAGGCAGCAAGGATCGAGTAGGTAAAAAGTCGAGCGACAGTAGAAATCGTTGGGTAACAAAAGTGATATTGAATTTGATTTATGAAATTAGAAAGTATGAAAATGCAATAAATGAAGCAGGTGAAAGGGAATACAGACGTCTAAAAATTAGATCGACAGGAAGTGCAAAATGACTTAGCAGGAATGGTTAGAGGACAAATGTAAGGATGTAGAGGCTTATCTCACTAGGGGTACGATAGATGCTGCCTACAGGAAAATTAAAGAAACCTTCTGGAGAAAAGAGAACCACCTGCATGAATATCAGGAGCTCAGATGTAAAACCAGAAGGAAACGCAGAGAAGGGGAAGCGATGTATAGATGGTCGATACAAGGGAAACGTACTTGAGAGCAATATTATGAAAATGGAAGAGGACGTAGATGAAGATGAGAAAGGAGGTATGACGCTGTGCGAAGAATTTGACAAAGCACTGAAAGGCTTAAGTCGAAACAAGGCCCCGGGAGTAGACATCATTCCGTTACAGCCACTGAGTTTTGGAAGAGCCAGCCGTGACAATTCTCTTTCATCTCGGGAGCAAGATGAATATGACAGGCGAAATCCCCTCAGACTTCAAGAATATCGTAATAACTCAAATTCCAAAGAAAGCAGGTGTTGAGAGGTGTGAAAATTACCGAACCACCATTTAATACGTCAAGGTTGCAAAATACTGTAGAGAAGAATGGAAAAACTGGTAGAAGCTGACCTCGGGAAAGATCAGAGAAATGTAGGAACAAACGAGGCAATACTGATACTATTCATAGAAGATAGTTTAAGAAAAGACAAACCTACGTTTATAGAATTTGTAGACTTAGAGAAAGCTTCTGAAAATTTGGCTGAATTTGAAAAGTTTACTGGAATACACTCTTTTAAATTCTAAAGGTGGCAGGTATAAAATACAGGAAGTGAAATGTTGCTCACTATTTGTACAGAAACCAAATGACAGTTATAAGAGTCGAGGGGCACGAAAGGTAAGCAGTGTTTGAGAAGGAAGTAAGACGGGATTGTAGCTTATCTCCGATTTTATTCAGTCTGTATATTCAGCAAGCAGCAAGGGAAACAAAATAAAAGTTTAACAAAGGAATAAAAGTCCAGGGAGAAGAAATAAAAACTTTGAGGTTTGCAATGACATTGCATTTCTGTCAGAGAGAGCAAAAGACTTGGAAGAGCAGTTGAACGGAATGTACAGTGTCTTGAAAAGATAATATAAGATGAAGATCAACAAAAGCAAAACGAGAGTAATGGAATGTACTTGAATTAAATCAGGTGATGCTGAGGGAATTAGATAAGCAAACGAGACACTTTAAGTAGTAGATGAGTTTTGCTATTTGGGCAGAAAAATAACTGATGAGGGTCGAAGTAGAGAGGATATAAAATGTAGACTGATAATGGCAAGAAAAGATTTTTTTGAAGAAGAGAAATTTGTTAACAGCGATTATAGGTTTAAGTGTCAAGAAATCCTTTCTGAAAGCATTTGCAGTTATTTATGGAAGTGAAACATGGAAGACAAACAGTTTAGACAAGAAGAGAATGGATGCTCTTGAAATATGGTGCTACGGCAGATTGCTCGACATCAGGTGGGTAGATCACATGACTAGTGAGGAGGTACTGAATAGAATTGGGGAGAAGAGAACAACAACCCGACTAGAAGAAGGGATGGGTTGGTAGGACACATTTTGAGGCATCAAGGGTTCACATATTTAATACTGGAAGTAATCGTGGGATGTAAAAATCGTAGAGGCAGACCAAGAAATGAATGCAGTAAGCAGATTCAGAAGGATGTAAGTTGCAGTAATTACTCGGAGATGATGAGGCTTGCACAAGATAAAGTAGCATAGAGAACTGCATCAAACCAGTCTTTGGTGTTAAGACCACAACAACAACAGTATATAAAGTACTATAAAGAAAATGCTTTTGTGTAGTGGTTACTTACAGACATTAGTTGAAGATAGTAATGTTGGGTTAGTCAAAACACTTAAAGACATTTTCATGAAATATAGGTTCTACTGTCATGCCACTGTGATAAAATAAACGAATGTAGCTTTATGTCACAGAAAGACTTACAAGTAGAAATATTTGTTATGTGTATCATCTTTTTCTTATCCCATGTATGTTATATGTCATTTGGCAAGCATTTGAGAGCTACAGCACGGGAAAAAAGTCAGACTTTGTAATTGTTTTGAACATTTGTGAGAAAAGAAGTTGGTTTGGTGAAATTTTTTTCTTGAAGTGAGTTGAATGAAGTAATAATGCTAAAGTAGTCGAAAATGTATATCATGTAATGAAGAGCCTATGAATGTTGATTTTTATACTCCATACCTGGCTGACACAACCAATTTAATTATTTTTGTATCAAAATTTTTCTCGCATTTCATACTTTCAAAATTTTTAAAGGGTAATTGTAATAACACTGGTTATGGTGAGAAAAATTCACTAACCGTTCTTTGATAATACGAGAGGACTGATTCCCAAGTTAAAGATTCAAAACCCAGAAACCCACTACCAAATAGCTATACGAACGTTTATAAACTTTAACATATATGAACACTTTATGTAATTACTGTGGTTATTATGGACTTCTTCAAAAGACAGCAATGAAAAACAATGAATAGATCGATATGTGATAATATTTTCTTTGCTACATGTTCTTACAGGTAAATTTTTGTTCTTGTTGGGTGTGAGTGTGGAATGCGAGCTATATATGTGTGAGTTAGCACGGAGGTTGAACTTAATTGTACTGTGAAGTGAAATAATTAAAAATATATCGATTCGACAACCAAAACTCAACCACTGCTCATATCATTTAAAAAAATGAAACCGAACATGTCCTAGACCACTATATAAAGCTGCATTTCAGACTCTAGCGTAGACATGGATTACAAGTCTACAACATTCGACGACACTGAAGGACAATAACAGATGAGTACTATGAAAACGGTTTATTTAAATTCTACCACTGGCACCTCTGTCTGCATTGTGTTACTATCTCAGTATACCAAGTGCTGTGAAACTGTGACTAGCTGTCCAAATTTAACCTTACTTCAAAATCAGTGAATCGGCTTTGGGTTTTAAGAGGGTAGTGACGGTTAGAAGTTCCATGCCAGTTGCACTTGGTCAGTCCATACAGGGACGGTTAATGCTGGCTGTGGATGACGCTGGAGTTGGGGTCCAATGCTGTCCCACATGTGCTCAATTGGAGGCAGATCTGGTGATCGAGCAGACCAAGGTAACATCTCAACACTCTGCGGAGCACGTTACAACAGCGGTATGTGGGGGAGCGTTATCCTCTTCGAAAACACTCCCTGGAATGGTATTCATGAATGGCAGCACAACAGGCAAACCACTAGATTGACATACAAATTTCCATTCAGGTGCGTGGGACAACCACGAGAGTGCTTCACCTGTTGTAATAAATCGCACTGCAGACCATAGCTCCAGTTTTGCGGCCAGTGTGTTTAGCACACTGACAGGCTGTTTACAGGGCCTTCCAACCAACACACGGCCGTCATTGGCACCTAGGCAGAACCAGCTTTTATCAGAAAACAAAACGCCCTTCACCCTGCCCTCCAATGAGCTCTCACTTAATACCATTGAAGTCGCAAAGGTCAATGGTTTGGGGTCAGTGGAATGGGCACTACAGGGCTTCTCACTCGGAGCTATCCTTGAAGTAATGGATTTGTAACAGTTTCTTGTGTCACTGTGGTGCAATCTGGTGCTCAGATTGCTGATGCAGATGTAGTACGACGCGCCAGAGCCATACACCAGACAGGACGATCTTCACTCTAGGTAGTGTCACGGGGCTTCTCGTAAGCTTATTACGCGACCTCATCCAAACTCAGTGAGGTGTTGATAATGGCGTTTTTGTCACCTTAAAGGCAACGGCCTTGCCGCAGTGTTAACGCCGGTTCCCGTCAGATCGACAAAGTTAAACGCTGTCGGGCTGGGCTAGCAATTGGATGGGTGACCATCCAGGCTGCCGAGCGCTGTTGGCAAGCGGGCTGTACTCACCCCTTGAGAGGCAAACTCAGGAGCTAGTTGACTGAGAAGTAGCGGCTCCGGTCTCGGAAATTGACATACGGCCGGGAGAGCGGCGTGCTGACTACATGCCCCTACATATCCCCATCCACTGAAGCCTGTGGGTGAGGATGACATGACGGCCGGTCGGCTCCGTTGGGCCTTCATGGACCGTTCGGAAGGAGTTAGTTAGTTAAAGGCATCCTTGATTAGCACAAATTCACCACGTCCAACCTCAAAGGTAAATAGGCTCACGGATGTTACAGAGAGTATTTCAAGTCAACCTGATTTGCATCCTCATAGTGGTGTTACTAAACCACTCTTAAGCGACTGGCCTGAAATTTGAATGGACATCCTCTTCCCCCCATGACCCATGGACCTTGCCGTTGGTGGGGAGGCTTGCGTGCCTCAACGATACAGATGGCCGCACCGTAGGTGCAAACACAACGGAGGGGTATCTGTTGACAGGCCAGACAAACGTGTGGTTCCGGAAGAGAGGCAGCAGCCTTTTCAGTAGTTGCAGGGGCAAAAGTCTGGATGATTGACTGATCTGGCCTTCTAACGCTAACCAAAACGGCCTTGCTGTGCTGGAACTGTGAACGGCTGATAGCAAGGGGAAACTACAACCGTAATTTTTCCCGAGGGCATGCAGCTTTACTGTATGGTTAAATGATGATGGCGTCCTCTTGGGTAAAATATTCCGGAGGTAAAATAGTCCCCCATTCGGATCTCCGGGCGGGGACTACTCAAGAGGACGTCGTTATCAGGAGAAAGAAAACTGGCGTTAAAGGACCGGAGCTCGGAATTTCAGATCCCTTAATCGGGCAGGTAGGTAAGAAAATTTGAAAAGGGAAATGGATAGGTTCAAGTTAGATGTAGTGGGAATTAGTGAAGTTCGGTGGCAGAAGGAATAAGACGTTCCGTCAGGTGAATACAGGGTTATAAATACAAAATAAAATAGGGGTAATGCAGGAGTGTTTTTAATAATGAATAAAAAATAGGAGTGCGGGTAAGCTACTACAAACAGCATAGTGAACGCATTATTGTGGCCAAGATTGACACGAAGCCCACGCGTACTACAGTAGTACAAGTTTATATGCCAACTAGCTCTGCAGATGATGAAGAAATTGATGAAATGTATGATTAGATAAAAGAAATTATTCAGGTAGTGAAGGGAGACGAAAATTTAATAGTCATGGGTAACTGGAATTCGAGAGTAGGAAAAGGAAGAGAAGGAAACGTAGTAGGTGAAAATGGACTGGGGCTAAGAAATGCAAGAGGAAGCCGCCTGGTAGAATTTTGCACAGAGCATAACTTAATCATAGCTAACACTTGGTTCAAGAATCACGAAAGAAGGTTGTATACATGGAAGAACCCTGGAGATACCAGAAGGTGTCAGATAGATTATATAATGGTAAGACAGAGATTTAGTAACCAGGTTTTAAATTGTAAGACATTTCCAGGGGCAGATGTGGACTCTGACCACAATTCATTAGTTATGAACTGTAGATTAAAACTGTAGAAACTGCAAAAAGGTGGTAATTTAAGGAGATGGGACCTGGATAAACTGAAAGAACCAGAGGATGTACAGAGTTTCAGGGAGAGCATAAGGGAACAATTGACAGGAATGGGGGAAAGAAATACAGTAGAAGAAGGATGGGTAGCTTGAGGAATGAAATAGTGAAGGCAGCAGGGGATGAAGTAGGTAAGAAGACGAGGGCTGGTAGAAATCCTTGGGTAACAGAAGAGATACCGAATTTAATTGATGAAAGGAGAAAATACAAAATTGCAGTAAATGAAGCAGGCAAAAAGGAATACAAACGTCTCAAAAATGAGTTCGACAGTAAGTGCAAAACGGGTAAGCAGGGATGGTAGAGGACAAATGTAAGGATGTGGAGGCTTATCTCACAAGGGGTAAGATAGATACTGCCTACAGGAAAGCTGAGATGGAAACCCAGTTCTGAGCAAAGAAGTGAAAGCAGGAAGGTGGAAGGAGTATATAGAGGGTCTATACAATGGCGATGTTCTTGAGGACAATATTATGGAAATGGGAGAGGAAGTAGATGTAGATGAAATGGGAGATATGATACTGCGTGAAGAGTCTAACAGAGCACTGAAAGACCTAAGTCGAAACAAGGCCCCGGGAGTAGACAACATTCCATTAGAACTACTGACAGCCTTGGGAGAGCCAGTCCTGACAAAACTCTACCATCTGGTGAGCAAGATGTATGAGACAAGCGAAATTCCCTCAGACTTCAAGAAGAATATAATAATTCCAATCCCAAAGAAAGCAGGTGTTGACAGATGTGAAAATTACCGAACAATCAGTTTAATAAGTCACAGCTGCAAAATACTAACGCGAATTCTTTACAGACGAATGGAAAAAACTGGTAGAATCCGACCTCGGGGAAGATCAGTTTGGATTCCGTAGAAATGTTGGAACACGTGTGTTTGGACTCTGCTACTCACTCCAACTGCCATCTAGTGGCAGCTTCAAACTGGGCAGGTCAGATTGTCCAGTATAGTCTGCTCCCTGTCAGAAGAATTTGCAACCTACGTGCGAAAGTGGATCTCCCCGGTCCTTTGTGCACGCAGGTAGGATTAGCCGTTGTAACGGCCGAGCAGGGTAGCTGCGAGACACCGTAGCGGACGGGCGTGTACGTCTTCCAGCTAAGCCAGGAGCCGCAGTTGGCGCGCTGCCTGTGGAAGTTGTAATGTTTAATGTAATAAACGCTTTATACCAGACAACTTGTTCCGTCTAGTTACTGTGAGTGGAAACAAGGGGAGGACAGTAAGTCCTCTCGCACTATACATTCACATTCCAATGTGCCCTCACGGGAGGAAGAGCCCGCGCGCACATTTTTTGGTCCTCCGGGCCGGATACAGTGACCACGCGGAATTTGCGGTCGCGCGGATTTATTTTCCGGTATTTGTGAACTTCTAAAAAAGCACGTGTGAGCTGCACACGTTATCGGTTTCGTTGTTGACTGCTATCGAGTGTCCCAAGGCCAGTTCGGGACTTCGACAATAACAGCCTTAATAACGGCGATTGGGGACATACTTGTGAACAGTTAATGTGTCTCTAATTCAAACACGAGAGGCACAGAAACGCGTCGGTGCCAGCATCATCGGTGACGTCACGTCCTGCTCCCGCCGAAACTTCGCGCCGTCGGAGACTGCAGCGCCTACCACGCCAGCTGCCAGTGCCCGTGACGCCGCTGCCGTTCCAGTCCGTACTGCCTCGTACTGCCACTGCAGCGTGGTAAGTGCAACTGTTGGCTTCCTGCTATCATCTTCCTGGTCCTAAAATGGAGCCCTCAGAGAAAACAAAATTAGTCAAGCAGAGAGGTGGAGCAAAGGCCGCTCTCGCGCGCTTATCGAGCTTTGTGCAGTCTGCAGACAGTGCCAGCATCGAAATGTTGGAATCAAAATTAAGTCGATTGACTCAGATTCAGACTGATTTTGAGTCGTCTCAAACACGGCTGGAAATTGAAGACGAATCAGCAGATCACAGTAAGGACAGGGCAGAATTCGAGGATTCGTGGGACTTTGTTGAATCCACTATCAAGGGTTCAATGAAGAGGTACACCCAGCTTCCGCAGCCTTTGGGCTCGAATCCATCAGGCAGTGTCAGTTCTTCGAAACTACCCGCTATTAACTTGCCAAATTTTGAAGGTGACTACCTTAAGTGGTCATCATATCGGGATACGTTTTTGAGTCTCATTATGAATAACAATTCAATTGATGACGTTCAAAAACTTCATTATCTTAATTCGTCTTTGCGAGGTGAAGCTAAGGACCTTTTGAAACATATACCTGCCAAAGCAGGAAATCTATCGGTAGCCTGGGGACTTATTACGCAGAAGCATAATAATCCAAAAATAATTGCAGCCAGACATGCTAAGGCTTTGTTGGCCTTGCCAACACTCGGCCATGGCGCAGCGAGCGATTATAGGCAACTGATTAATCACGTATGCAGCCATTTGAAGGCCTTAGAAGCTCTCAAACCTGATGTTCCACTTCATGAAGTTATTCTTTCGGAAGAGATTCCGTCCAGTATGCGACCCACAGATAGTCATTAGTGGGAGGTAAAGATGTGTGGGTCAACATTCACCACATTAAATCAACTAATAGATTTTTTTTGGAAACAAAATGTCAGGCCCTTGAGTTGATCAGATTCAGGGATAACACCTCAAGGGATTTGCAAGGAAATGCCAATAATTTAAATCAAACAAGACATGTGAGGAGGGCTCATCTCGCTAATGCTGATGCTGAGGAATCATGTAACTTTTGTAGTGAACCTCATACTATCACTAAATGCAAAGGGTTTCAAGCACTAAATGTCGATGAGCGGCAGGCATATGTGACAAAAAATAAGCTTTGTTTTTTGTGCATCCGCTCTGGTCATTTCTCGACTAAATGCAGGATTTCTCCTTGTAAGATCTGTAAGGGAAGGCACGACATACTGCTCCACAAGCCTGCTCAACCAAGGAATGGGCAGAATAGTGAACCAGGAGGCCATTCCTTGGCCCATCAAGCTACGAACGGGAAAGCAAACATCCATTGTAATGTTTTGTTGGCAACAGCTGTTGTCAACATTAAAGACAGGATGGGTAGACAGCAGGTTGGCAGAGCTCTGCTAGATAGTGCGAGTCAGCTATCCTTTATATCTAATGGCATGGCAGAGAAATTAAAACTGAAACGAAGTAAATATTCGTTTCCTGTGAAAGGCATAAACAATGCCTTTGCAGCCTCAGTGTCTTACACTTGTGATGTTGAACCACTTGTGCTATCGTAGATCATGTCACCAGTGACCTACCGGCGAGCAAGATAGACACAAGGTCCTGGAGTGTCCCATGTAATCTTCCACTGGCTGATCCAGAATTCAACAAGCCTGCCACAGTAGATTTAATTCTTGGTGCTGAGGTTTTCTTTGACGTTGTTTGTAAGGAAAGGCTGATGAAACCAAGTCATCCCTCACTGGTAAAACAAAATTTGTCTGGATTTTGTCTGGTAGGATGCCTTCAGCTTCATGCAACATGGCTCGTTCTACAGTGACTTCGTGCTTTGTTAGAGGTGACAATTTAAATGCCAAACTGCAAAGGTTTTGGGAGTTAGAGGAACTGTATACGAAAACGATGAGTAAGAAGGATAAAATATGTGAGGCTCACTTTCAGCGCCACACGGCACGAGATGAAGGGAGATTTGTGGTTCGACTACCAGTGAAACCTGACTGTAAATCATTAGACGAATCGCGACAACAAGCATCTCGGAGACTGGCGCATCTTGAGAGGAGGTTTAAAAGGCAACCGAATCTACAGAAGGAATATGCTGCATTCATGCATGAATATGTCGAATTGGGGCACATGGAGATCTTTAATCCCCAAGGTATTATTGGTCCAAGGTGTTACCTTGCACATCATGCTGTCTTCAAAGAATGCAGCTCCACTACTAAGATGAGGGTAGTATTTGATGGCTCTGCTGCCACTGGAAGGGTACAGTACCGCCCGACATTGAAAGTAGGTACGACATACTTCATTATTTTTGTCAGAACAACATATTTTTTTTGTAAAATAACTCAATTTCAATTAATACAGCGAAGCTGGATACCAGTGTGGGAAAGAATGACAATTTATTTATTTAATTGATCACATGTGCACTCCCACAAAATAAATCCCTACATCCAGTTTGGTGAGATCTGTGAAATGAATGAATGTATGGTCGCCTGCTAACCGCAGATAGTGAATGTGAATATATGATCATCTTTGAGACGATCCTTTGGCCACCTTCGGTGGCACCAAAGAGATGAAACTTACCTGAGCTTTGAGCGCCTGAAATGTGGCTGACCAATACGGTAGCAAGGTGCTCCCCCACTTCAGCAGAGGTGCGAGAGGACCTAAAGAACGGCCATGTTTCAGCACTCTGCCGCTGGATCTTGTGCTGTTAAGACCTGTTTTGTTGTGCTCCGTCATCACAAAGGAGTGGAGAGATTGTATGCATGTGGAATATTTAAGAGTAGTTTGAAATAATAATTTCTCTACTTCAGGAACTTTTGTGGGGAGAATTAAATGTCAGGCAGGTAATATTAATGGGATTGTAGTAACGGTCACAATGAAACCACGTGTAGCAATAGGTTGAAATACCTCTGTGTGCTTAAGTTAAGCTGAATTACTAGCGTTTGTACAATAAGTTGAAATATTTAAGAAATAGCGTGTGTACCATAAGTTGAAATATTTAAGAAATGGCGTGTGCAGGACTTGAAATTAGAGACGAGTACTTCCACGTGGTGAGTACTGTGTGAGTCTCAATCTGTGTATGAGACAAAAGATAAATAGAAGTACTCGTCCATGGTATCAGTTGAGGACTCGCGTGTGTGATGAAATATGTTCTTAATATTACATTGCGTGATATGATTCCATGTGACGTTAGATTCAAACTCTGAGAGAGAAGAAAGGTGAGTCGGCCGTCTATCCAGCAATTCCACTTGGCTTGCATTGCACAGGAAGACGTGCAAATATCTCCAGAGTTCATAGTAGGAAAGTAGAATTACGAAGTGGGGCAATGTCATGTGAAACTGGGATAAATACTAATTGAAGTGAGAAAGCTGAAAGTGATAGTGTTGTGACTATGTAGTGTTTTGTATTCCATGTCGTAGTGTGGTGTATGTCATGTAATTTGGGTATGTGTGGTTTGCATGGGAGAGTAGCGAGGTAGTTTCAAAAGATTAGTGGGTTATGCTTGCTCCTTCGGTACCGCTCGGTCTGGAGGAAAGTTTCGTGATGATGATTGTGAGAGTCGAAGTGTGAGGTATAATAAAAGATCCACCATCCTATCCAGAAAGTGCACTGTAGCGTTAAATAATTACGAGACCATAATATAGAGATTCACCAATGTAAAGCCATGCCCACTGGGCGGAATTTCTCATGTGTTATTGTTGTAGGTTATAGAATTTCTGTGTTTAGGTTATAGAATTTATCGGAATAAATAAGATAGTGAAAAGAAAAAGATTGGTGAACTTTTCCTTCGAATTGTATGTTGTCATGATGTCCCGAATTTATAATGTGTGCGCCATTCATATTCAGTGCGGTGGCCACATGTTGATAAAAGCCGTTAAATAAAAGACAAAAAAAAAATGTGGTATTGCCAGTGCGTAGTGAACAGTCAGAGTTCTGTAAATCACTGATAGTCAGATACGCGTTTCCGTTGCGTATTATTCATACAGGAGGATAATTTGTAACTTAATTGTGAGTACGAGAGTTCATGTTACTCGATAAATAAGAATGAATCCACTCGCTTGGCAGACCACTCATCTTGCAGGCCTGACTGCTTGATGCCACAGTATGAGCAAGGCATGTGGGTGCCTCTCACCACCTCTAATTGAGTATCTCTCACTGATATCTTGATGGTTGGTCCCACTGTCCAGCCAGATTTATTTTCCATTATTATAAAATTTCACTCATTTAGTGTTGCTCTGTCAGCTGACATAGCAAAAATGTATCGCTAAGTGTCGCTCCATCCTGATGAGAGGAACTTCCAGAGAATTCTGTGGCGAGAATCACCGTCTGAACCGATGCAAGAATATAGACTGTGTACACTCACTTATGGAACCGCTCCTGCTGCCTTTCTTGCTACAAGATGTCTTCAACAGTTGGTTTTGGAGAATCGAAACAGGTTTCCAATGGCATCGATAGCCTTGATGTCTATCTTTTATGTGGATGACTTCTTGGGTGGCTCAGATTCGGAAGCTGAAGCTCAGGAACTTCAAATCCAGCTGACTCAACTACTTGCTTCTGGGGAGTTTCCACTGAGAAAATGGTGTTCCAATAGTCACAAGGTCATGGAAAAAATTCCTGTGCAAGACAGAGAAACGTCTTTGCCTTGTCATCTTACTGGTGAACAAGCTATAAAAACGTTAGGGATATTATGGCACCCTGGCTCTGAAACTTTCCAGTGCCATGTACAGCTGAAGAGTCTTCGGCTCTCAAATGTTACCAAACGCAGTGTCCTGTCTACAATAGCATCAATCTATGACCCACTGGGGCTTTTAGGTCCAGCAGTCATAAGATGTAAATTGTTCTTACAGCGCTTGTGGCAACTAAGCCTTGATTGGGATGAAATTCTTCCATCCAACCTCACTGATGAATGAAATGCTGTCTGTGTGCAACTGCCTTCCCTAAATGGTATTTTCATTAACAGGAAGATCATTCCTTGCCCCCAGCATGTTAAATTAGAAATTCATGGGTTTTGTGACGCTTCACAGTTGGCATATGGTGCGTGTATATACGTCAGATGTGTTCTTCCCAATAACAGTGTGTTGGTCTCATTGGCCTGCAGCCAAATCTCAGGTTGCCCCTGTAAAACAACAGTCTCTTCCACGACTGGAATTATGTGGTGCGCTGTTTCTTGCCCTACTCATTCACAAGGTGTCCAATGCCTTAGGCATGATAGATAGTGGCGACATTCATTTGTGGACAGACTCCATAATAGTTCTTTGTTGACTGCAGCGTAGTCCTTGTCACTGGAAAACCTTTGTTGCTAACAGAGTCTCTGAAATCCAGGAACTGAGTTCAGTTGCCAATTGGAGACATGTCAAATCAGAGGATAATCCTGCTGACCACTTATCACGTGGTATTAATCCAGCTCCCTTGAGTTCACTTGTTCAGTGGTGGTCTGGCCCGTCATGGCTATCCACTTGCGACCTCGACTGCAACACTTGCACTCCACTTAGTGTAGAAGATGTGCCTGAGAGAAGGTGTACCCAAGTATCCTTGGTGTCGGTCATTAATCTTGATGATGAACTGCTGTGTAAATATTCATCATTCAAAAAAATTTACAGAATTTTGGCCTATGCACTGAGGTTTGCTAATAACACCAGGCTTCAGAAATCAGACAGGATAACTCGGCCACTCACTCCGCAGGTATGCCACACTGCTATCAAAAGGGCATTTGGCGCAGCTCAACACAGTGAATATGGTAATGAGATTGCTTTGTTGAAGGCCAGCTCCCCTATTCCACATAATAGCAAATTAAGGGATTTGCACCCGTTTGTTGATGCCGAAGGTACTTTACGAGTGGGAGGGAGATTAATGAATGCTGATGTACCATATGATGAGCGCCATCCTATTATCGTACCACCTAAGCATCCTTTGACAAAAATTCTCATTATAGATGAACATGAAAATCTGTTGCACGCTGGGTCACAACTTTTGTTGGCTATGTTGCGTAGGAGGTTTTGGATCCCCAATGGGCGTAACACAGTCAAGGGAGTTATCAGAAAATGTTTAAAATGCTTTAGGCTTAAGTCCAAGGCAGCAGTTCAACTCATGGGTCAGCTACCTGCAGCTAGAGTAAACCAGTCTAATCCATTCCAGCACTGTGGAGTAGATTATGCAGGCCCTATTGCTGTAAAGCATGGTGGAAGACGAAGTAAAGTTACCACCAAGGCTTATATTGCTTTATTCATTTGCATGGCAACCAAGGCCATCCACCTAGAATTAGTTAGTGACTTGGTAACAAGTTCATTTTTGGCCACCCTCAGGAGATTCATTGCAAGAAGAGGGAAACCTTCTCACATGTACAGTGACAATGGCACCACATTTGTAGGTGGAGACAATGAGCTTAAAAGTTTTCTCTCCAGTGATGTTACTGTTGAAGGTGTGGTGAAGTTTTCGACCTCAGAGGGAATCAGTTGGAGGTTCACTCCACCTCGTGCCCCTCACTTTGGTGGAGTCAGGGAGGCAGGAATCAAATGCATGAAGTCGCATCTCAAACGTGTCATCGGCAATGCTGTGCTGAAATTTGAAGAACTGACTACTGTGTTAATTCAGATAGAAGCATGCTTCAATTCAAGGCCATTGTGTCTTCTCTCTGATGACCTAGATTCTCATGCTGCTCTCACTCCTGGTCATTTCCTAATCGGACAGCCCCTTTGTGCTCATCCTGAACCCTCTGTCCTTGAGGTTCCCATCAACAGATTGCACAGATGGCAACTTATGCAGCAGTTACATCAGTCCTTTTGGAAGAGGTGGTCCACAGAATACATACATGATCTGCAGCAACACAAAAAATGGACATCGGAAGAAGCATGGCAACCCCAGATCGGCGATCATGTGCTGGTCAAGGAGGATAATTTGCCTCCCTTGGTGTGGAGGCTGGGGGTCTTTGATCAGCTGTTTCCCGGTCCTGATAAGTGTGTGCGTGTGGTAACGCAGATCTGTGTAGTGGTGTATGATACAGAGCCACTGCCAAATTGCCATTTACTGGAATAACCTCATAATTCATAAAATCAGCTTGGGAAGCTGTGGATGTTTCTTGTGGACTAACTGCTGTTAGTATTGATTTCATGTTTTTATGCAGTATAATATTAATACTTTATTGATTTGTGTCCTGCATGTTAGTGCCCATCGTGTTTCACATGCAGCATGACAGTGGAGTTTTGGTGATGTGGGCATCCCAAATGTTAGTGTATTCATGTTTTATGTGCAATGTTATTGTGTCTAGTTATATTTTTTTGTTTACTTGTCTTGGTTTGTTGTTTGTTAAAATTTTGTTATTTGTAAAATGAGAAAACTCATTTTAGAGTGGGAGTATGTTTGGACTCTGCTACTTACTCCAACTGCCATCTAGTGGCAGCTTCAAACTGGGCAGGTCAGATTGTCCAGTATAGTCTGCTCCCTGTCAGAAGAATTTGCAACCTATGTGCGGAAGTGGACCTCCCCGGTCCTTTGTGCACGCAGGTAGGATTAGCCGTTGTAATGGCCGAGCAGGGTAGCTGCGAGACACCGTAGTGGACGGGCGTGTACGTCTTCCAGCTAAGCCAGGAGCCGCAGTTGGCGCGCTGCCTGTGTAAGCTGTAATGTTTAATGTATTAAACGTTTTATACCAGACAACTTGTTCCGTCTAGTTATTGTGAGTGGAAACAAGGGGTGGACAGTAAGTCCTCTCGCACTGTACATTCACACTCCAATGTGCCCTCACGGAAGGAAGAGCCCGCGCGCACAACGTGATCTGAATTGGGGAGAAGAGGAGTTTGTGGCACACTTTGACCAGAAGAAGGGATTGGTTGGTAGTACATGTTTTGAGGCATCAAGGGATCGCCAATTTAGTATTGAAGGGCAGCGTGGAGGGTAAAAATCGTAGAGGGAGACCAAGAGATGAATACACTAAGCAGATTCAAAAGGATGTAGGCTGCAGTAGGTACTGGGAGATGAAGAAGCTTGCGCAGGATAGAGTAGCATGGAGAGCTGCATCAAACCAGTCTTAGGACTGAAGACCGCAACAACAACATCCTCTTTCAGATGTAGAAACAGGCTTACCAGTTTCATTTACGCCGCACAATTACTTCTTCCTACTTCGGTTTTTTGTCCGTCAATGAATACGTGAATTTTATCGTATTATAATGGTGGGTCTCCAGGAAATGGATTTGTCATACATTACCATTAGCGCTGGAAAATTATGCACAAGTACCTACAAAGCACGCAGCATGCTTATGCGAAATTAATGGAGAGGAGAGAGTCGTGAGCAGAGTCGGCCATGTAGTGTGAGCACGGTACAGAATAACTGTCATTTTGTCCACATGGCTCCAACGTATCGTGTGGTCCCATTCACAGTGTGGTCGGCAATGGAATATTGCAACACGTGCTGAATTTTTTGCTTCAATTCTTCCACGAGAATGTGGCTCATGTTAAGTCAAATAAGGTACTTTGATATGTCTGTTCCCGGTCAGTATCCCAACAACAGGCTCCGTAGTATCGTGCTCCCTCTATATTTATTCGGGAAGAGAAACATCGTCCGTCACTGGTTCAGGTACTCGTGGTTGCGAAATACTAACAAGAATTATTTACAGAAGAATGGAAAGTCGGTTAGAAGCTAACTTTCGGAAGATGAGTTGCGATTCTGAGGAAATGTATGATCATTCGAGCCAATGATGATCTAACGATTTATCTGAGAAGATAAATTTAATTAAATGTAAACCTACATTTATATTATTTGTAGATTTAGGCAAAGAATTTGAAATTGTTGAAAAAATACAGTCTTTGACATTCAGAAGATAGTAGGGATAAAATATAGGGAGCGAAAGTTTATTTGCAACTTGTACGGAAACCTGGCCATAATTATTAGAGTCGAAGTGTAATACTACAAGTCCCCTACAGTGTTACTTCTTTTCTAGCAATCAGAGTTGAGCGTCATCGTGCACTAATGGGAAAGGGTTACGATTTGAAAGAAAACAACAGTTATGTTCACGGGAATCAGGCCAACGATTTTAAAGTCGCAAAGTACAGCTGTTATCCTTCAAATCAAAAACGGTCCGCAGCCTAGTTAGGTAAAGTAATTTCAACTGAATATACAGCTCACGAAGAATGAACTTTACTTGAACTAGAAATCGTATTGGTAAATCGGACATGAGAGCAACACAAACTACATAGCAAACTATTCATGACTATGGCAGATAAATTTACAAAATGTATAAGCAACAAATCGTTTCACACTAACAAACACTGTTTGCTTTAGTGTGTGAAAGACAAAGCCAGTTACGATGTATTACTTAATAGCGGAGAAATTCAAATAATTTGAATATGAGGCGGCCGTAATACTTCACCAGTACAAGACAGTAGTTTTAAAATAGTTACCAAACTGTTATTTTAACTACCATGAATACTCTTTGTTTTCATGGGATACATATCAGCTTTTGCGTTACACAGAACATGAGCGATGTTTAGCTATAAAATGCTATTTATAGTAAATACAAAGCGTTTGCAATAAAGCGTCGTGGACTTAACATTTGTTGTCTCTGGGTTATGATCCTGGCACCCCAGAGTTTGAATACAACTTGTCTTCATCTTTTGTTTATGTGCGCCCTTACTCTCTGTTTTAGTTGTCTGAAGTTTAGTGCTAAATTGGTAAAGACACACAGCTGGTGTAATCATGGTTCTTGAAGTAATATCCTGTGTAATTTGGTGTCAAAATTTCATGTTTCAGAGCATACCAGTGAATGCCATAATATAATCACAAATAGTAATCAATGTCTATGGTATAATTGTTCAGTATTGCTGTAATTCTTGGCTTGTTAATCAGTTTGGATATTAAATTGTTGGATGCCGGCCACCGACAATATGTCGCAAAGGCTTATCGCGCTACTTCACGCGGATCCACCTTCTATACTCCACCTAAACTCTTTCGTTGTGGAGGGGCTTCTGTCCAGATTTCACATTTCATACAACCCTACAGTCCCCAAGCATGAACCAATTTTACATATAATAATTAATACACTCGTACCACGAAAGAACACAGTTTTGAAAAAGGACATTTACAAATGTATTTTTGGTTTCATAAATTTATAGAAGAAAAACTAATATTTCCATTCGTTTCAGTTTAAAGAACATAATAACACAGATATTACAATATTCACAGGAAAAAGCGTCACAGCACTAATCAAATCTGAATGTCTTTATGGAGCAGAAACTTTATTTTTAAATAGAAAGAGGGATACTAAAGAATTTCAAAGGAAAGAAAGAAAGATTATTAGGAAAATATTAGGCGCGACAATTATTCATGGATAAACTGATAGGCTGAGAAGTATAAGGTAATAGAAAAATACACAGACATACAAGGCGACATGAGAAAACGAAGACTCAAAATTTTATGGACACATTAAAAGAATTGTATCCACTAGGTTGACATAACAAATAGCAGAATTCTGCTAAAACAAAAGTACGGCCAAACAGCAAGTTAAATGGATCGCTGCGATTAAGGAGGACCTTAATATAGTCGGTTTAACTCAGGTAGACGGTATAGATAGGAGACAACATTCATACAAATGACATTTGATTGGAAAGTTGGTCAGAGGAAAATTAGAAAACGGACTGGAACAGCATGGTCTGATGAAAGACAGAGATTTCATTCTCAAACGATGAAACAAATTTGGACATAAAGGAAGACCAACCATCAAAAGCGTGAGATTGGTTAATCGTACCTCGCGTGGTCTATTGGGCCCATATGTGAATAATAATAATAACAATTCATAGATAATAATAGAGATTACGTAACAGCATTAACTAAAATATGTTTTACAGAAGGACGTGAAAGAAAGGCAGTTCGCAAGAGGTAAGTGAGACACTGTTGCAATCTTTTTCCCATGTTATGTAATCCGTACGTTGAGCATGCACGAAAGGATACCAAAAATAAATTAGAATAGGGGAAGGTCGGAGAGGAGAATTAAAAACTTTGAGTCTCGCCGTTGAGATCACAATTCTGTCAGAGACAACAACCGACTTGGAATTAAAGGTCAGAAGTGAGCCCCGTATGCTAGCTTTTAACTCACCAGCGAGTCCTGTGACGCCATCCCCGCACTCGCCGTCTCCGTATGCCGGTGGACTCTACTCGTGAGTCTCAGCCACAGCCCACTCGTTGGTTGGTTGGTTGGTTTAGGGAAGGGGACCAAACAGCGGGATAGGAAATCGGCTGTGCCCTTTCAAAGGAACCGTCCCAGCATTTGCCGGAAACGATTTAGGGAAATCATGAAAAACCTAAATCAGGACGGCCGGACGCGGCTTCCTTCCCCGTCCTTCCCTAATCCGATGAGACCGATGACCTCGCAGTTTGGTCTCTTCCCCCAAACAACCCAACCAACCCCCCATGATTTCGGCTTTATAGCCATTCTCAGGTGTGAGTTGAAACGTCAAAAAATGTTCGATCTGCCTACATGACAGAAGCAAGTTATATGCCAAAATAATAACTGATCGGTTAGCTGTGAACGTTGTTCAATTTACACATATATTTATACGGATAAAACTTTTTCGAAGCTAGCTGAAATTTTATTTTAATATTTAATCTCTATTCAGTGGATACTTTCGAGGCGTTACAGAGTCTCTAACAACAATATCAGAATGAATGACATGAGGATGAAATTCATTCTCTAAAAGGTGTCTAATTATTTAAAAAAATACTGTTTGGAACTAGCATTCTATGCGAAAAACGTAGAAAAATCGAAGGACTTTTATTCAGAAAATATCTATCTTTCATGTCATGAGTGCCACGTGAAACTGTAATTAATTCGTAAAGAAAGAATAAAAGAAAAAAAGGCAGTATGACTGGACGCACAGCAGACCGCAATTTGGAAACTTTAAAGTGAGAAGAAGGCTTTTTATTGAGATCACTTTATTTTATCGTTTAATATTCAAATACTTCTGACTGACAAGAGTATAAACCTCTAAACGTGTAACTGTGTCTTCGCATAGCTTTACTTTGTGTTTCAATCTAAATAAATATAACGATACATTTAATAGTCCCAACCTAGGCAACACATGTAAGATGGATAGTGTTAAAATCAATGGTAATGTTCAAGTGTGTGTGAAATCTGATGGGACTTAACTGCTAAGGTCACCAGTCCCTAAGCTTACACACTACTTAACCTAAATTATCCTAAGGGCAAACACACATACTCATGGCCGAGGGAGGACTCGAACCTCCGCCGGGACCAGCCGCACAGTCCACGACTGTAGGGCCTTAGACCGCTCGGCTAACCCCTCGCTGCAAAATGCATGGATACAGTTTTGATGCACCTCACCTCGACCTGCTCTCTTCTGCCAACCTCCTCATCTCAGAGTAGCGTTTACATGTAACGCTTATGACCCTCTCTGGTACCATGGAACTCATTCCACGATTCCACGATGGATTAACATCTGTCCTGAAGGCGAAGCTGGAACCGGTATATTTCCTCCAGTACTTGTTTCAACGAGGAGTGGTTGAAATTCTGTAAGTACAAATATTCGGTCCACCGTCACGATAAATATTAATAGGAATCTACAAAAAAATCTTTGTCAAGATACAAACGGCATCGCGGATGACGACATAAAAAAGTTATTTGTGAGTTGTGCGTATCGTACTAAGAATTCTAAAACATGAAAAAACTAGAGACATAATTCTGCACCACATGATACTCTTAACTGGCATCGTTGGATTACTTTAAATTCACAAATAAATGTGATGAACGAAGGCCTTGTTAGACATGGTACAAAATGACGACACGTTTTAGTGAAATCCTTGCTATGCTGCGCCCATCTAAAACGTTATATACGATCATTATTTATGAAAGACACTTATGTCTTGCCACCAAACTGATTTAGAAATCGTATTTATAGAAATCTATTAATACTGTAATTAATAGTAAAATAATGTTTTCTGTTTTTTCTGTGTGAAAAAGTACGCCAGTACTTCTCTTTCTTCATGTATTATTCCACATTAAATTCGGTGCAGATGCCTTAAGGTAAATCGTGAAACGCGTCCTAAAAATATGCAATTATAAATTGCAGCAAGAAAATTGATGTTTCACATTATAAGACGAAAATTTAACATAGCATTCTGAAATTTTGCTCGAAAACAGCTCAGTTATGATGTCTCAACCTACGCATTCGCCGTACAGACTTCCCTGTGAGTTGTGCCCATTCACCAGAAATGAACGAATTTTTTCCCCCTTTGACGAAGCTGGCGAAGTGCTTTTTAAATTAGAAAAAGCGATGGACTGATATCTTACACCCCATAAGAAATACTTTGAACGGGATAATGTTTATGTCAGTGAACAAATAAAAATGGTTTGAGGAAAAAAGTACTAAATATTTTCATCAAACCTCGCACAAGCGAAGTACCTCATACGCTGTGAGTGTTGCATTCGTGCTTCACTCGCTGCAGTCAGGCTAGAATCTATCAGTCTACTAGTTTATCTGTTCTAGCCCCTCTTCAATCTGAAGAATGGTCTGTGGCAACTATCTACGCTTATCTATCACGTACATGTCTCTTATGTTGTTCGTAACTCTTACAACACTACGAACTACATCTCTGAACCTGTTTACTAATCAAGCCTTGGTCTTCCCTTACAAGTTTTACCCCCTCACACACACACACATATATACACACACATACACACACACACACACACACACACACACACACACACACTCTTTCTCTCTCTCTCTCTCTCTCTCTTTCTTCTTTTACCGAATATTCCTTGATGCCGCAGCACTTGGTCCTACACTATTACATTTTCTTTAAGTCGAGTTGTGTCAATGAGTTCTTTTGTCCGCGGCTCAATTGAATGCCTTTTCATTAGTTACTCGATCTACCCACCTGATCGACAGCATTTTCTGTAGCAACACATTTCAAAAGCTTCATTCTCTTGGCTGTACCATTTGTTGTCCACGTTTCATTTCCGTACAAAGATGCACTACAGACGACTACTTTCAGAAGTGACTTCCGTGTCGCATTTACATTTCATGTTAACATATTTCCTTTTTTCAGGACACTTCGAACTATTGCCTGTGTGCATTTATATCCTCCCTACTTTGCCTGTCTAAATAGCAAAACCCAACGACTACTTCTAGTCCCATTTCCTACCCAAATCCTCTCACTTACTTCCTCGTAGGACAAGCCCACCTTTAGAGCAGGCACAGTTGTACGCAATACATACATACCCACAAAAAAACAACATTCAGAAACATCACCGACGAAACTTACAAAGCAGATGGCACATGTACAAACTGGAGCCACATTAGATCCAACGTGGAACAGTTAAATGTACAAAGAGAACACTAGCAAAGGTTTTACACCGTTTGCTCTTCTCCACTCTGACACTCGGTAACCTCCCACGTTAAACCTCATAGTTTAAGGGAGGACATCGCCCTACCGACGCCAATTCTTTGGCGTTTAACACACCTCCAGACACCCCACTCCTCTTTGTGGCAGGCTAGAAGATTTGCTCTCGGTTCCATCCAATCTTGTCGTATAATTTTCCATTGAAAAAGTCTTGCCTTGTTTGGAGGGAGATTTGAAGGTTCAGCGTTTCGAAAGAAATTTTTTCTTGATTTTAACCTGTAGTGAGGGAGTTAAAAAATGGTTCAAATGGCTCTGAGCACTATGGGACTTAACTTCTGAGGTCATCAGTCCCCTAGAACTTAGAACTACTGATACCTAACTAACCTAAGGACATCACACACATCCATGCCCGAGGCAGGATTCGAACCTGCGACCGTAGCGGTCGCGCGGTTCCAGACTGTAGCGCCTATGACCGCTCGGCCACCCCGGCCGGCTGAGGGAGTTAACAGATAGACATCAAGCTTCCTTTAATTTTACTTCACACCATTAACCTTGTTTACCTTTACTGATGTTCATCTTATAACATTGTTTTAAGAAACAATTCATGTCGTTCAGCTGATCTTACCAGCAATTTGCTGTGTCTGACAAGAGGAAGGCCTCAGACACTGCGAACCGATTCGGCTCAAATTTGGCAGGTCATTTGTGTACAACCTACGCGAATAGTAAATGCTTGTGAAAACACACTTGACCTCTTAGCAACACCAATAATCCTGAGTTAATAACGAGCATCAAAACCGATTCAGGGATTATTGAAAACAGGGCTGTCGTAGCGAGACTGCATATTGTAATCCCCAAATCCTCGAAAAATAAGCGAAAAATATACTATTCAAAAAGCAGATAAAAATTCACTCTACGCCTTCCTGAGAACCTCCACTCATTCCAATTTATTAATATAAGTGTGGCCCAGATGTGGCTTAAATTCAAAGAAATAGTATAGGCGTTTTACGATCGGAGCGTGGAATGTCAGATCCCTTAATCGGGCAGGTAGGTTAGAAAATTTAAAAAGTGAAATGGATAGGTTAAAGTTACATATAGTGGGAATTAGTGAAGTTCAGTGGCAGGTGGAACAAGACTTTTGGTCAGGCGAATACAGGGTTATAAATACAAAATCAAATAGGGGTAATGCAGGAGTAGGTTTAATAATGAATAAAAAAATAGGAGTGCGGGTAAGCTACTACAAACAGCATAATGAACACATTAATGTGGCCAAGATAGACACGAAACCCACGCCTACTACAGTAGTACAAATTTATATGCCAACTAGCTCTGCAGATGACGAAGAAATTGAAGAAATGTATGATGAAATAAAAGAAAATATTCAGATAGTGAAGGGAGACGAAAATTTAATAGTCATGGGTGACTGGAATTCGTTAGTAGGAAAAGGGAGAGAGGGAAACGTAGTAGGTGAATATAGACTGGGGGGAAGAAATGAAAGAGGAAGCCGCCTAATAGAATTTTGCACAAAGCACAACTTAATCATAGCTAACACTTGGTTCAAGAATCGTAAAAGAAGATTTTATACATGGAAGAAGCCTGGAAATACTGACAGGTTTCAGATGTATTTTAGAATGGTAAGACAGAGATTTAGGAACCAGGTTTTAAATTGTAAGACATTTCCAGGGGCAGATGTGGACTCTGACCACAATCTATTGGTTATGAACCGTAGATTAAACTGAAGAAACTGAATGAAGGTGGGAATTTAAGGAGATGGGACGTGGATAAAGTGACTAAACCAGAGGTTGTACAGAGTTTCAGGGAGAACATGAGGGACCAACTGACACGAATGGGGGAAAGAAATACAGTAGAAGAAGAATGGGTAGCTATCTATCTGAAATGAAGGCAGCAGAGCATAAAGTAGGTAAAAAGACGAGGGCTACTAGAAATCCTTGGGTAACAGAAGAAATATTGAACTTAATTGATGAAAGGAGAAAATATAAAAATGCAGTAAATGAAGAAGGCAAAAAGGAATACAAACGTCTCAAAAATGAGATCGACAGGCAGTGCAAAATGGCTAAGCAAGGAGGGCTAGAGGACAAATGTAAGGATGTAGAGGCTTATCTCACGAGGGGAAAGGTAGATACTGCCTACAGGAAAATTAAAGAGACCTTTCTGAAAAAAGAGAACCACTTGTATGGATATTAAGAGCCCAGATGGAAACCCAGTTCTATGCAAAGAAGGGAAAGCAGAAAGGTGGAAGGAGTATATAGAGGGTATATACAATGGCGATGTTCTTGAGGACAATATTATGGAAATGGAAGAGGATGTAGATGAAGATGAAACGGGAGATATGATACTACGTGAAGAGTTTGACAAAGCACTCACAGACCTGAGACGAAACAAGGTTGCGGGAGTAGACAACATTCCATTAGAACTACTGACAGCCATGGGAGAGCCAGTCCTGACAAAACTCTACCATCTGGTGAGCAAGATATATGAGACAGGCGACATACCCTAGGACTTCAAGAAGAATATAATAATTCCAATATAATAATTCCAATCCCAATCCAATCCAATCCCTGGGTCGTCGAGCAGATGCGCAAAACTATAGACCTATATCTCTTACGTCGATCTCTTGTAGAATTTTAGAACGTGTTTTTTGCTCGCGTATCATGTCATTTCTGGAAACCCAGAATCTACTATGTAGGAATCAACATGGATTCCGGAAACAGCGATCGTGTGAGACCCAACTCGCCTTATTTGTTCATGAGACCCAGAAAATATTAGATACGGGCTCCCAGGTAGATGCTATTTTTCTTGACTTCCGGAAGGCTTTCGATACAGTTCCGCACTGTCGCCTGATAAACAACGTAAGAGCCTACGGAATATCAGACCAGCTGTGTGGCTGGATTGAAGAGTTTTTAGCAAACAGAACACAGCATGTTGTTCTCAATGGAGAGACGTCTACAGACGTTAAAGTAACCTCTGGCGTGCCACAGGGGAGTGTTATGGGACCATTGCTTTTCACAATATATATAAATGACTTAGTAGATAGTGTCGGAAGTTCCATGCGGCTTTTCGCGGATGATGCTGTAGTATACAGAGAAGTTGCAGCATTAGAAAATTGTAGCGAAATGCAGGAAGCTCTGCAGCGGATAGGCACTTGGTGCAGGGAGTGGCAACTGACCCTTAACATAAACAAATGTAATGTATTGCGAATACATAGAAAGAAGGATCCTTTATTGTATGATTATATGATAGCGGAACAAACACTGGTAGCAGTTACTTCTGTAAAATATCTGGGAGTATGCGTGCGGAACGATTTGAAGTGGAATGATCATATAAAATTAATTGTTGGTAAGGCGGGTACCAGGTTGAGATTCATTGGGAGAGTGCTTAGAAAATGTAGTCCATCAACAAAGGAGGTGGCTTACAAAACACTCGTTCGACCGATACTTGAGTATTGCTCATCAGTGTGGGATCCGTACCAGATCGGTCTGACGGAGGAGATAGAGAAGATCCAAAGAACAGCGGCGCGTTTCGTCACAGGGTTATTTGGTAACCGTGATAGCGTTACGGAGATGTTTAATAAACTCAAGTGGCAGACTCTGCAAGAGAGGCGCTCTGCATCGCGGTGTAGCTTGCTCGCCAGGTTTCGAGAGGGTGCGTTTCTGGATGAGGTATCGAATATATTGCTTCCCCCTACTTATACCTCCCGAGGAGATCACGAATGTAAAATTAGAGTGATTAGAGCGCGCACGGAGGCTTTCAGACAGTCGTTCCTCCTGCGAACCATAAGCGACTGGAACAGGAAAGGGAGGTAATGACAGTGGCACGTAAAGTGTCCTCCGCCACACACCGTTGGGTGGCTTGCGGAGTATCAATGTAGATGTAGATGTAGAAAGCAGGTGTTGACTGATGCGAAAATTACCGAACTATCAGCTAAAAAGTCATGGCAGCAAAATACTAACGCGAATTCTTTACAGACGAATGGAAAAACTAGTAGATGCCGACCTCGGGGAAGATAAGTTTGGATTCCGTAGAAATATTGGATCACGTGAGGCAATTCTGACCCTATGACTTATCTTAGAAGCTAGATTAAGGAAAGGCAAACCTACGTTTCTAGCATTTATGGACTTAGACAATGTTGACTGGAATACTCTCTTTCAAATTCTAAAGGTGGTAGGGGTAAAAACAGGGAGCGAAAGGCTATTTACAATTTGTACAGAAACCAGATGGCAGTTGTAAGAGTCGAGGGACACGAAAGGGAAGTAGTCGTTGGGAAGGGAGTGAGGGAGGGTTGTAGCCTCTCCCCGATGTCATTCAATCTGTATATTGAGCAAGCAGTGAAGGAAACAAAAGAAAAATTCGGAGTAGGTATTAAAATCCATGGAGAAGAAATAAAAACATTTAGGTTCGCCGATGACATTGTAATTCTGTCAGAGACAGCAAAGAACTTGGAAGAACAGTTGAACGGAATGGATAGTGTCTTGAACGGAGAATACAAGATGAACATCAACAAAAGCAAAACGAGGATAATGGAATGTAGTCGAATTAAGTCAGGTGATGCTGAGGGAATTAGATTAGGAAATGAGACACTTAAAGTAGTAAATGAGTTTTGCAATTCGGGGGGGAAAATAACTGATGATGGTCGAAGTAGAGAGGATGTAAAATGTAGACTGGCAATGGCAAGCAAAGCGTTTCTGAAAAAGAGAAATTTGTTAACATCGAGCATTGATTTAAGTGTGAGGAAGTCGTTTCTGAAAGTATTTGTATGGAGTGTAGCCATGTATGGAAGTGAAACATGGACGATAAATAGTTTGGACAAAAAGAGAATAGAAGGTTTCGAAATGTGGTGCTACAGAAGAATGCTGAAGATTAGATGGGTGGATCACATAACTAATGAGGAGGTATCGAATAGGATTGGGAGAAGAGAAGTTTGTGGCACAACTTGACAGGAAGAAGGGATCAGTTGGTAGGTCATGTTCTGAGGCATCAAGGGATCACCAATTTAGTATAGGAGGGCAGCGTGGAGGGTAAAAATCGTAGAGGGAGACCAAGAGATGAATACACTAAGCAGATTCAGAAGGGTGTAGGTTGCAGAAGAAGTTTTCACAGGATAGGGTAGCATGGAGAGCTGCATCAAACCAGTCTCAGGACTGAACACCGCAACAACAACATTAACAGTATAGGCAGCAATTGAGAGGTTTATAACAAATAAACTAACAAACGACGGAGCTTATTCTTTTTGGTACACAAAACGGGTTAGAACACTGTTGCAGAACACAGCGAAACAAACATGCCAAATCTAAACAGACGCAAAATCCCCAAGGTTGGCGATCTTTTACAGAAGCTCGAAATTTGGCGCGGACTTCAATGCGAGATGCCTATAACAGGTTCCACAATGAAACTTTATCTCGAAACCTGGCACATAATTCACAGAGATTCTGGTCGTATGTGAAGGATGTTAGCGGCAAGAAACAATCATTGCCTTCTCTGCGCGATAGCAATGGAGATACTATCGAAGACAGTCCTGCCAAAGCAGAGTTACTACACATAGCCTTCCGAAATGCCTTCACAAAAGAAGACGAAGTAAATATTCCAGAATTCGAATCGAGAACAGCTGCCAACATGAGTAACATAGAATTAAATATCCTAGGAGTAGTGAAGCAACTTAAATCACTTAATAAAAGCAAGTCTTCTGGTCTAGAATGTATACCAATTAGGTTCCTTTCGGAATATGCTGATGCATTAGTTCCATGCTCAACAGTCATATACAACCGTTCGCTCGAAGATTGATCCGTACACAAAGACTGGAAAGTTGCACAGGTCACACAAATATTCAAGAAAGGTAGTAGGAGTAATCCACTAAATTACAAGCCCATATCGTTAACGTCGATATACAGCAGGATTTTAGAACGAATATTGTGTTCGAACATTATGAATTACCTCGAAGAAAACGGTCTATTGACACACAGTCAACATGGGTTTAGAAAACATTGTTCCTGTGAAACACAATTAGCTCTTTATTCACATGAAGTGTTGAGTGGTACTAACAAGGGATTTCAGATCGATTCCGTATTTCAGGATTCCCAGAAGGCTTTTGACACTGTAACACACAAGCGGCTCGTAGTGAAATAGGCAATATCGTCTCAGTTATGTGACTGGTTTTGTGATATCCTGTCAGAGAGGTCACAGTTCGTAGTATTTGTCAGAAAGTCATCGAGTAAAACAGAAGTGATTTCTGGCGTTCCCAAGGTAGTGTCATAGGTCCTTTGATGTTCCTTATCTATATAAACGACTTGGGAGACAATCTGAGCGGCCGTCTTCGGATGTTTTCAGATGAAGCTGTGCTTTATCGACTAATAAAGTCATCAGAAGATCAAAACAAACTGCAAAACGATTTAGAAAAAATATCTGACTGGTGCGAAACGTGGTAGTTGACCCTAAATGACGAAAAATATGGGGTCACCCACATGAGTGCTAAAAGTAACTCGTTAAACTTCGGTTACACGATAAATCAGTCTAATCTAAAAGCCTTATATTCAACTAAATGCCTAGGTATTACAATTACGAACAACTTAAATTGGGAGGAACACATAGAAAATGTTGTGGCGAAGGATAACCAAAGACTGCGTTTTATTGGCAGGACACTTAGAAAATGTAACAGACCTACTGAGGAGACTGCCTACACTACACTTGTCCGTGGGATCCTTACCAGGTAGGACTGGCGCAGTACATCGAAAAAGTTCAAAGAAAGGCAGCACGTTTTGTATTATCGCAAAATATGGGAGAGAGTGTCACAGAAATTATACAGGATTTGGGCTGGAAGTCTTTAAAAGAAAGGCGTTTTTCGTTGCGACGGAATCTTCTCACGAGATTCCAATCACCAGTTTTCTCCTCCGAATGCGAAAATATTTTGTTGACACCGACCTACATAGGGAGGAACGATCACAACGATAAAATAAGGGAAATAAAAACTCGTACGGAGAGAACGCCGGTAGCGCAACGGTCAAGGTAACTGATTGGGAAGCGGAAGACCCGTGTTTGAATCCCGAGGAAACTGTACGGTTTTCATTTTTTTAAATTGTAGTTTTTCCTATCAGAATTCGTAGGGATAGTAGGGTGAATAACGTATGCAGCTCATTCTTTCCGCGCGCTGTACGAGATTAGAATAATAGAAAAATGTGAAGATGGTTCGATGAACCCTCTGCCAGGCAGGGTCCGCAAAAGCATACTTTTCCAGAAATCTAGGAAAGAAAATTTTACAACCGCTGCTTGTTTACCCACATGGAAAACAGTTTCCGGAGAGAACGCCGGTAGCGCAACGGTCAAGGTAACTGATTGGGAAGCGGAAGACCCGTGTTTGAATCCCGAGTAAACTGTACGGTTTTCATTTTTTTAAATTGTAGTTTTTCCTATCAGAATTCGTGAATAACGTATGCAGCTCAACACGGAATAATAATAGTGATAAGGTAGGCAAACTAGTTTCCCAAACGACGTGAACTAGTACAGGATTAAACTTTTAAGCCCTGTGGCATGAAAACAACTCCGAGTAACGGTGTTGCGAATTGCTCACGAGGGACCACAGATAGCCAACCGCGCGAAGCTGGTTTACAGCGAGACACGGGACAGAATGCGCGCGGGGAGAGTTACGCTGTCCCGATTGCCTGTTCGTCATATCATAGTTGTGAACCTCGAAGAGTTAGGGTGTCCAGCGTGAACCTTATAGAAGTTAACCGGAAAGAGTTGTTTTACGTCATTAGGCTGCCGCGAACCTCGAAGATACATGTAATGCTTTTTCATCCTTAATCCGCCGAATAAATAAAATATGTTTTGTGAAAGAATACAGTAATCTTCCGTAAATTACATGTGACTTGTACAGTATGTAGTTTGTAGTAATTAGCTTTTCTGTTTATGCCGAAGTTCAAATGGTTCAAATGGCTCTGAGCACTATGGAACTTAACTTCTGAGGTCATCAGTTCCCTAGAACTTAGAACTACTTAAACCTAACTAACCTGAGGACGTCACACACATTCATACCCGAGACAGGATTCGAACCTGCGACCGTAGCGGTCGCGCGCTTCCAGACTGTAGCTCCTAGAAACGCTCGGCCACCCCAGCCGTATGCCGAAGTAACTAGTTATTGTTTGTTGTGGCATATCTTTCAATCGTATAATCTGAGTAATGGAGGATGAATATCCTTCGACTAACGCTGAAATATGTAGTTGGGAGCCTGTCACAGACGACGGCAAGCGGCAAGTTACCGACGCTGCGTTCTGGTTTGTAGAAGTGTTGCAAGAGAGGTGTATTATCAGTGCACTACCGAAAGCAGGAATTTCTGTTACTCGGCGCTCCAGATTGACAGAAGCAGTTGTCGTCGAGCGATTTTTGGAGCTGACGAACGAAATGATTTTTGTTGATACTGATTAACTATACCATGAAGACGAAGCAGAATGTGTTCAGTGGAAGATGTCACGACTAGTGAATCGCAAAACGATCATAACACTTCGGAAATGTCCACGTCGCAAACAGTCTGTTCTTCATCTGTTCCCGATGAGTATTACGCACCGGTTACTACACGACTGAACTACGGCGCTATACCGATTGTAGTAAAAGTAAAAGCGGCAGCGCTAGCCAGGAATCATCCAAATTGGAACTTACAAACACTGAAAAAGAATTGAGCAACAACAGGTCCGGGAAGGAAGAAGGACCTAAAACTGTGGGAAAATGAGAACGTTAAAGGAGGGACAAGGTAAGACAAACACCAGGCGATAAATAAGTGGACATACGACCGATTTGTGGAATCCCGTCGTTGTAACGAGAATGTAACAACGAGAATACTCCAGGAGTGGGATGCAGGTGCAGCGCTTCAATATACGACCAACAAGGATTTTACATTTGCTGCATCATTATCTTGGACAAGAAATTTCAAATCGGATTATAAAATTCGTCAACGGCACGTCACTAAATACGTCTCCCATAAGGAGGTAGAAAATATAGCAGATACGCAGAAAGTGGCGACTATTTTCCATTATGATTATGTATCAACACCGATCAAACAGGATGCGAGTATCGGGTGAACATTCAACGAACGTTATCGCGTAAGGGAGAAAAGCGAAGCCTTACCCCAGGCGGTAGTAAGAAAAAAAAAGAAAAAAAAAGAAAAAAACCTAACACATTCGTACCCGGCGCAATATGCCATCACAGCCTCTGGAAAAGTTTTGTTTAAGGTTTTCCTGTGTTTGCAAGAAACGAATGTTACATTTAGTCCTCGGGTTGTGGAAGAGGACACCATGTTTATAGATGCCGAGGGTCAACCGACGTGCACGGTAAAAGTAATACCGCCAAACTGCATGCCTGTGTGCCAGCCGTGTGATGTTTACTTCTATCGCCAGATTAAAAAATTTATTTCGAGGCTTCAGAATTGCAGTTTGCTCGAGCGGTTCTAGGCACTTCAGTCCAGAGCCGCGCAGCTGCTACGGTCGCAGGTTCTAATCCTGCCTCGGCCATGGATGTGTGTGATGTCCTTAGGTTAGTTATGTTTAAGTAGTTCTAAGTCTAGGGGACTGATGACCTCAGATGTTAAAAGTCCCATAGTGCTTAGAGCCATTTGGACCATTTTGCAGTTTGCTTCTGGAAACACAGTGGGAATTGCACAACAGCACGGATGCAATAACTATTCAAAGTATAATTCATAACCAACTATCAGTCCAGATTTTTCAGGCAATTATATCGTATGCCTGTACGTGTCAAAATTAATTCCCGAAAAAGATATATTTTTAAATGTAAACCAAGTTTGTTTTCCGCTGACTTTTCGGGAGAAGCAGTGTAGCTGTCGGAAAATTGCATTCATTAGATGTTCTTCTTGCCGCAAGTATATTTGTTTCTAATGTTTATATGACAAGTACCATCCATCCAGTTGTTCGAAGAAAAGTGAGGTCATCTAACAGTGACAAGAAGAGCCATTGTAAAGTGACCAGGAGTACCATTTTAGTTGTTTACTGCCCCAGTGGGTTGGAGAAATTTATTTACCTACCTTTTTTACCATACTTTATCGATTTACTTTCCTTATTAACCCTCCTATCCCTATCAATTGAGGTATGGGAAAATACGAACGCGACGAGTAACATCCGCTAGGTTTCCTCGAGATTCGAACCCTGGTTCTCCGCTTCGCAGCCCGTTACCTTGGCCGTTGCGCTTACGGCGAAATGGCATAAAACTTTTAATTCTTTACTAGTTAACGTCGTTTGGGAACTTAGTTCGCCTACCTTATTACTATTATTATTCCGTGTTGAGTTGCGTACTTTATTAACCCTCCCTAAGCCGGCCGCTGTGGGCGAGCGGTTCTAGGCGCTTCAGTCGGGAACCGCGCTGCTGCTACGGTCGCAGGTTCGAATCCTGCCTTGGGCATGCATGTGTGTGATGTCCATAGGTTACTTAGGTTTAAGTAGTTCTATGTCAAGGGGACTGATGACCTCAGATGTTAAGTCCCATAGTACTTAGAGCCATTTGAACCATTTTAACCCTCCCTACGAATTCTGACACGAAAAACTACAATTTAGAAAAATGAAAACAGTACAGTTTCCTCGAGATTATCCGCTTCCCAGCTAGTTACCTTGGCCGTTGCGCTAACGGCGCACTCCTCGAAAACACGTTTACCATGTGGGTAAATAAGCGGCAGTTGTAAAGTTTCTTTCCTAGATTTCTGGAAAAATATGCATTTGTGGATCCCATACCTAGTGATGAAAAGTGTTCTATTTACAACTATCTATCGATCCCGCCAATTTTGGGTCGGTTGCTCGTCATAACCTCTAGGGGTGATTTTCTCAAAAACGTGAGGTAGTTGAGCCAAAATATCTTAGAGTCCTTCGTTTTAGCTTGTACACAAGCAACCTGCCAAATTTGAGCCGAATAGGTTGGCCGTGTGTGAGGCCTTCCGTTGTGAGATGAATACTACACCTTCAGCAAAACTTCATGTTTTTCATTTTGGTTACTAATCGTTTTTCTTCTTAAGCATAGCATAAGAGGTAAAAGAAAAACTGTTATTAATCTATAATTACCAGAATGTAGAGACATATTACGAACACGTATCTCTGTGAGCACAGAAGATGCCTTCGAAATAATAGATCATTATTCGCAGTTAGCGTAACACGAAGAAACCAATAACTTTTGATTACGACGGGCCCTGTGGAAGATGGCAATGCAAACAAACAGAATGTTTGTATTTATTATCCCTGAGATTTATTTCACTTTCCAAACTTCTGTTTCCTTCGATTTATTGCAAGCCCTACGTATAGACTGAATGACATAGGGGCTAGCTTGGAAAAGAGTTTTCCTAACGAAGAATTTTATATTTGATAACATACGGTACTTCTATTCCTCACAGAATATGTTCTTTTCGGCGCTAGTCTACATTTCATATTGTCTTTTTTTCGTCCATCGTCAGTTATTAACTCATACTCATGTGTCAAATATATATAGGGTGATCAGACGTCTGTATAATTCCGGATATGTCATCCTATTTATCGCTTTGTCCGGGGTCCATGCGGATTTTTCCATCGTTCTCTTTTTTCGAAAAGTTGACCGCAATAAAATTATATTTCCAATTATTCCCGTTATATTGCCCTTTCCTTTAATTCCTTGTCTACAGATGGCAGCAGGATCGTCGATTTTATCGACTTTCTACTATTGGTCATGGACCGATCCGTGAGCAAGTAAAAATACCGATTATTTAAAATTTCCGTTCCATATTTTCAGTTCCAGATTCACATTGTCTTGGCTTGGCATTATATGTAGGTTTCGTGTCATTTACTCAGAACTCATGTGTGAATGTGATTTTCTGTTTATTGTAACCGAGTGAGTTTTACAAAATATCTGGTAATGTCTAAACGCAAGTGAACATTCTCAAATGTTCTTTCTTACATATATCCTGCCTTCAAGAAACGGAGAACCGAATTCGAAGCAGAACGTGCAATTTATGTCTCAGTGGACAATATAGGTAAGAAATAGCTCGACAGATTGCTTTATTGTCGTGATTTTGTTTCATGTTTCTAGTCATTCAGTTTACTTACATTCGGAAAACTGGATGAGAAAAATTGGCCACAAAATTCTCCAGTTCTACATAGCGTATGTAAACATAATTTACAGCAGTTTAAAGACATCTTTGAACAGTGAGAATTTAATCGGTGTAGGATATGCAGCTCAAATTTTACAAAATGCAGTTCAACATGTAGCTGATAATATTTCTTTTGATTTGAAGTGTACAACTGTTAAAATTCATACTTATTTTTCTATTTACACTATTAGAACGAAACAGTTACACTCTTTCTGTGAATATGTTGAGGTAAGTTATAAACATATCCTGTATCATGTGAAAACTGGGTGGTTGTCTTTTCCCAGTCATGGAAAGAGTAGTGGTGATTTTATCCTGCTCTGAAATCTTACTTTCTGTCTGAAAGCTAGCCAGCAAAGGTTTTGTGTCAGTTTTTTGAGAATAGGCTAAGTGAATCTTGCTTATGGCATTTGCATTCATTGATGTCTGTGTTCAATTCAAATATTCTGTAGTTAGAAATCGAGGACAGTTCTGAGATTGAAATGTTACATTGTATATGTAAGGTTCTTGAGGACCGATTAAATGTAAAATTCATCCGCTTAAAGGTTAAACAGAAACTGAAATTTACAACAGAAGAAGTCTGCGATAAAGAAGTTTTGTGGAGGACGCTATGTTTCTGCGTCAACCGTGCCATGAATATTTAAAACAGTGGCTGTGTGTGTTTGACGACTTTTCCTGTTCCAGAGGGATGCTTCTTAAAAAATATGTTAACTACAGTGATGCTGAAGAAAACCTTCTGTATCTGCAATATACATGTGAAACTTTCGAAACTGAAGATGTAAAATGTTTTGACCAATTCTGTTCTTTTAGGCAATTTCAGAAACAGTACAGTAATGCTCCTGAATTTAGTGAGTTATATTGTAGTAAAAAATGGGCCAAGTATTTTTGGGAAAGTAAGTCTATTGTTGCTATTGAGAATTGTTAAAACTTACCGAATACTTTTTCAGTATTTCAGGGTAAAATGGAAAAGCAGAAAGAGTATTTTCGCTCATTACAACACAGTGGACTGATGATAAAAAATAGGTTGAACGTGGAATCTGTTGACGGTATGTTGGTGGTCCAGTATAATTAAAAAGGTGTTTCCTGTGTATCTTTTTGCAACTATCTGGTACGCAAGCCTACACTTCTACATAAAATTCGATCTTCAGAAGAGTACCAGTAAAAGTTAAGGAATTTATGTTATGTCTATTAATTAAGTGGTAGTAGTAGCTTTATTCATCCGTAGATCTCTTTTTACAAGGATTTAGGACATGTATTTGTAATTTATTAAAACTGGAAGGAGGATTCCGTGTGCCCTCCTTGTTATAGCTTTGTCTCTCTTTTTGAAGCTGTTTGTCCTCTTTTTTATATGTCTGCATCTGGTCACCATAATATTCCACACACTGAAGCTCCATGGAATACGTTTTGGGAGTCCCTTTCGTGAAGTCCTATTATAAAACTAGAAATGAACAATAGGCCTGAGGAAGCGGTTGTTCAGTAGTCGCCTAGCGTTCATTAATATTGTTTACACAACAGCTATTCACCTGTTTTCGTAGTGCAATAACCCGTAATGCGAGTCGGTAGGTGGCGGCTTTTGTGCCGGGCAGGGGGGAAAGCGCACGCACAGTTTGTAAACGTCAGACCACCTGCGGCTGTGGCTGCCGCAGTGGAATTACTGGCTGGCCCCACAAAGCCGCCCGCACGGCCTACAAAGCGATTTCTGGGCGCCCGCGACCGGAGATAAGATTCCTGGGCGCTGTTAACAGTCGCCTTTACCGCCGAGTCTTCACCCTCACAGGTAGCGGCAAAATAAAAATAAAAAAGGGAGCTGGCGTGGGCGCGTTTGTTGGCACCGCGCAGGCCCGCCTGAGGTGTCGTCCCGGGCTGCGCACGAACAAAAAACGACGTGGCCGCCTGTTCAGGAGGCGTCGGCGGCGACAGAGACATCAGCACCAGATAACAATCTCCTCCCTACCTGCTCTCCACAGCACCGAGGGCTAGCTCTGTCCGACAAACGGAGACCGATGGCTGCCTATTGGAATGGAGGTTCGTTTAGGGGCGTTTACGAGGGACCGGCGAATGCTGCACGTAACTCTTCGGCAGGTAGGTGGGTCTGAGCGGAGTACACGTGCTGCGTGCTACTGGAGCTCCAACTCTATATGGCGTTAAAGGAAACTGTGCGGATCCAGTGTCCTTTTCATGTCTCCAACAGCTATGATGTAGATACGCCGACCGCAGCGACGAATGAACATTTGTACCTAGACAGGGAGATCCGTGTTCGATTCCCGGCCTAGGTACAAATTCTCATTCATCGCTTCAGTGTGAGTATAGACGTCATAGGCGTTTGAGAGATGACAGTGTCCCTGGAACCATATACCGTAGTTTGGTTTGATTAAAGATTTCATGCGGGATCGCAAGTTTCGCTCGGTGCTGCACTACAGTTGGAGAGCTCTGTAATGCTCTCCGAGTTTAGTGGGAATACAAAGTGGGCTGAGGCACGAGTGGGAATTTGGACTGAGGAGGAAGGCGTGCAAGGATGGTCCGTTCAGCTGTGCACAGACGCTGTGCCAGGATGTCGCAGTGGTAGCGCATCTGCCTACTTAGCAAGACACTAGGTTCGAATCCCAGCCTTGGCACAAATTTTCATTTGTGGCTTCATTCTACATACGTAAGTCTATACACGATGTCAATAAAAAATACCCTGTATTTTGAGAGGTACGACTATGGTTATAACCAGAAAAAAGCTTCCAGTGAACATGAGCTGTAAAATGCACGACTTAAGAGCTATGAGCAGTTGCTCTCCTTCGATACTGTGAAACACGTCTTTTCTATTGCAAGCTTCTTGGTTTTTAGAGAGGTGGTAAGATGGGCGAAAACAGGACAAAAATATCCGTAAAAATGGGCTCTAAAATACGTACCTTAAGAGCTGTGGTCTTCGCTACTGTGAAACACCTCTACTGAATAAGCGCCCATAACTCCTAAGGTACACATTTTAGAGCCGGTATCTACAGCGTTTTTTTTTTTCCTCGTTTTGCTCCCTGTTACGACCTCTCAAAATATTGGAAGGGAAGAGTTTGCAGTGGGTGAGCTGTGCTTTCCAGTAGCGAAGATGAATGAGTGCTCATAGCTCTCAAACTTTGGATTTCGCACCACACACTGCACAGTTTTTTTTATATTTTGGTCCATGCTAGCACCTCTCAGGACATATAAATAGTGTTTTAAACATCCTAGATACCCATGTACCTAGCAAAATAAAGAAAACACCATTGGTATACAATCAACAGCACCAAGTTTGCTTGGTTTTTAAGCTGGTCGGACGAAATGTTAAGATAGCCCTTAAAAGACCACACTAGTAACGTTGGAGTGCTGTAGATGATGAAGATATGGTACCGGACGGTCACGTGACACGCCACCGCTCAGGTGAAACATGGGCCCGCATCTCGTGGTCGTGCGGTAGCGTTCTCGCTTCCCACGCCCGGGTTCCCGGGTTCGATTCCCGGCGGGGTCAGGGATTTTCTCTGCCTCGTGATGGCTGGGTGTTGTGTGCTGTCCTTAGGTTAGTTAGGTTTAAGTAGTTCTAAGTTCTAGGGGACTGATGACCATTGATGTTAAGTCCCATAGTGCTCAGAGCCATTTGAACCATTTTTTTTGAACCATGGCAGCGATGTGACAGCAGTTGGATGTATGGAATCGGTCCAGTAAGATGGATACGTGACACAATGGCCGAAAGGAGCTATTTTTATTTATTTTATTTTATTTTTTATTTTTATTTTTTTGGACGTGCACCGAAAATAAAGTTGCTCGATTGGTCGGTGTATAAAGGCAGACCCTCCATTGTGCCTACAAGGAATGGTCTACCAGTCGTTGCCACGTAGGAACGCCTAAGAACAGTCCTACTAAGAGCACACTAACTGACAGGGACCGAGACGACGGTCATGCCTTGTCAATGACAACCCGTTACAATCTGGAAAGGAACTGGTGCCATTAGTGAATGCAGATCCATCTCAGACACTTCCCTAGCAAATATTGCAAAGACAGCTGCATTTAATGGACTTTTGAAATCGTGTACCTTGTGAAAAATCATCACTCGCGGAGTCACAAAGAGCTGCACTTCTTCAGTGGTCCAGATCAAAAGAGAAACTGGACAGTCAAAATGGCTCTGAGCACTATCGGACTCAACATATAAGGTCATCAGTCCCCTAGAACTTAGAACTACTTAAACGTAACTGACCTAAGCACATCACACACATCCATGCCCGAGGCAAGGTTGGAACCTGCGACCGTAGCAGCAGCGTGGTTCCGGACTGAAGCGCCCAGAACCGCTCTACTGGGCAATCGCTGATTGGGGGCGCGTGTACTGTCTTCCGACGAGTCGCTATGATGTCTCTTTTTCCAAATTATGCAGGGCGTCGCGTGAATCGACTGTTCAATGAGGTACAGTGTGTACATCGCTGTACTTCATGACGCAGGTTATTCTACGACGTGTCGCGACCACTTTTCGTACCGTGACCTAGACGCTTTCGTTCAGTTTAGCGTGAACTTTAACCAGGATGTTTGTTTCAACATTGTCGTTGACCAAGTGTTGCCCTATCTTCTGGATCTTCTTGATGACTCCACAGTGTACGAGATTTAATTTTGCCAGTAAGTGGTTTCAGCAGGATACGGTATACCTGAAGGCTCTTGTGGACTGTGCTCTACGCCGACCTCAGGTCACTATAAGAGTTTGTTTTAAAAGGTACTAGCATGGTCTGCCTCAGACGTGACTAGTTTCTGGTCTGGTGTGATTATAAATCAACTTACTGCTAAATTCAATATGTTTTGCTCTTATCTCGTTATCCATCGGTCGAAAATGCAGACATTTTGAATGATTTTATTTCCTGCACATAGCAGTATTAAAATAAGGAAATTAGTACGAACTAATTTCCAAGCATCTTCATATTAGCAACAATGTCCTGACGAGGAGCAACAGTCTTTACCAAAAACTAACAACAGAAGAAAATTTCATCACGTTTGTTGTTGTTGTGGTCTTCAGTCCTGAGACTGGGTTGATGCAGCTCTCCATGCTACTCTATCCTGTGCAAGCTTCTTCATCTCCCAGTACCTACTGCAACCTACGTCCTTCTGAATCTGTTTGCGGTATTCATCTCTTGGTCTCCCTCTACGATTTTTACCCTCCACGCTGCCCTCCAATACTAAACTAGTGATCCCTTGATGCCTCAGAATATGTCCTACCAACCGATCCTTTCTTCTAGTCAAGTTGTGCCACAAACTTCTCCCCAGTCCTATTCAGTACCTCCTCATTAGTTATGTGATCTACCCATCTAATCTTCAGCATTCTTCTGTAGCACCACATTTCGAAACCTTCTATTATCTTCTAGTCCAAACTATTTATCGTCCATGTTTCACTTCCATACACTCCATAAAAACACTTTCTGAAACAACTTCCTGACACTTAAATCTATACTCGATGTTAACAAATTTCTCTTCCTCAGAAATGCTTTCCTTGCCATTGCCAGCCTACATTTTATATCCTCTCTACTTCGACCAACATTAGTTATTTTGCTCCCCAAATAGCAAAACTCCTTTGTACTTTAAGTGCCTCATTTTCTAATCTAATTCCCTTAGCATCACACGACGTAATTCGACCACATTCCATTATCCTAACCTATCCATTTCCCTTTTTAAATTTTCTAACCTACCTTTCCGATTAAGGGATCTGACATTCCACGCTCCGATCCGTAGAACGCGTTTTCTTTCTGCTGATAACGACATCCTCTTGAGTAGTCCCCGCCCGGAGGTCCGAATTGGGGACTATTTTACCTCCGGAATATTTTACCCAAGAGGACGCCATCATCATTTAACCATACAGTAAAGCTGCATGCAATCGGGAAAATTTACGGCTGCAGTTTCCCCTTGCTTTCAGCCGTTCGCAGCACCAGCACGGCAAGGCTGTTTTGGTTAGTGTTACAAGGCCAGATCAGTCAATCATCCAGACTGTTGCCCCTGCAACTACTGAAAAGGCTGCTGCCCCTCTTCAGGAACCACACATTTGTCAGGCCTCTCAACAGATACCCCTCCGTTGTGGTTGCACCTATGGTTCGGCTATCTGTATCGCTGAGGCACGCAAAAGCAAGATTCAGTTACAGAAGGCGTTATACACCTACGCAATTCCAATAAATTAACACATTTTTTCACATTCTATGACCTATCATCAAATCATCAGTTTCGCCAGAAGAAACATAATTTTAAAATTCTCTCTCTCTCTCTCTCTCTCTCTCTCTCTCTCTCTCTCTCTCTCTCTCTCTCTCTCACTCTCTGCCTCTCTTTCTCGATCTCTCTCTGACAAACGCACAAACGGACGTATTACTTTACTTACGTACTATACACACTTATACCAAACATTTAAAAACTGTAACAACAACAGCAATAAAAAGAATGTGGTTGACTATGACATGAATCCGATGGTGTCAGGCATGGTATGAACGTCTGATGAATTGTCGTCTAGTGGTCCACGAACGAGAAAACACTGCCTAACTCATTACGGTCTTTCAGCTCAGATAAAGTTTATAGAGCGCGCATGAAGGACGACTGTCAGTGTCGATTTCTGTGTGGGGCAGAGAATACTTAATACACTATGTCCTACTTGTACGGATATATTTACGCAATATCATCATTTTTTGCAGTAAAGACATAAATACTGACCTTACGACATATCTTAGAAGAAAGATTAAGGAAAGGCAAACCCACGTTTCTAGCATTTGTAGACTTAGAGAAAGCTTTTGACAATGATGACTGGAATACTCTCTTTCAAATTCTAAAGGTGGCAGGGGTAAAATACAGGGAGCGAAAGGCTGTTTACAATTTGTGCAAAAACCAGATGGCAGTTATAAGAATTGAGGGGCATGAAAGGGAAGCAGTGGTTGGGAAAGGAGTGGGACAGGGTTGTAGCCTCTCCCCGATGTTATTCAATCTGTATATTGAGCAAGCAGTAAAGGAAACAAAAGAAAAATTTGGAGTAGGTATTAAAATCCAGGGAGAAGAAATAAAACCTTTGAGGTTTGCCGATGACATTGTAATTCTGTCAGAGACAGCAAGGGACTTGGAAGAGCAGTTGAACGGAATGGATAGTGTCTTGAAAGGAGGGTATAAGATGAACATCAACAAAAGCAAAACGAGGATAATGGAATGTAGTCGGATTAAGTCGGGTGATACTGAGGGAATTAGATTAGGAAGTGAGACACTTAAAGAAGTAAAGGAGTTTTGCTATTTGGGTAGCAAAATAACTGATGATGGTCGAAGTAGAGAGGATATAAAATGTAGACTGGAAATGGCAAGAAAAGCGTTTCTGAAGAAGAAAAATTTGTTAACATCGAGTATAGATTTAAATGTCAGGAAGTCGTTTCTGAAAGTATTTGTATGGAGTGTAGCCATGTATGGAAGTAAAACGTGGACGATAAATAGTTTAGACAAGAAGAGAATAGAAGCTTTCGAAATGTGGTGCTACAGAAGAATGCTGAAGATTAGATGGGTAGATCACATAACTAATGAGGAGGTATTGAACAGAATTGGGGAAAAGAGGAGCATGTGGCACAACTTGACTAGAAGAAGGGATCGGTTGGTAGGACATGTTCTGAGACATCGAGGGATCACAAATTTAGTACTGTAGGGCAGCGTGGAGGGTAAAAATCGTAGAGGGAGACCAAGGGATGAATACACTAAGCAGATTCAGAAAGATGTAGGCTGTAGTAGGTACTGGGAGATGAAGAAGCTTGCACAGGATAGAATAGCATGGAGAGCTGCATCAAACCAGTCTCAGGACTGAAGACCACAACAACAACAACAACGTAAACGTGAATCAAAATTAATATTCTTTCATGCAAACGCGATATGTAGGGTTCAAATGTTTAAATGTGTGTGAAATCTTATGGGACTTAAGTGCTAAGGTCATCGGTCCGTAATCTTACACACTACGTAAACTAAATTATCCTAAGGACAAACACACACACACCCATGCCCGAAGGAGGACTTGAACCATCCGCCGGGACCAGCCGCACAGTACATGACTGCAGTGCCTTAGACCGTGTAGGCATCAGCAGAGGAACCAGGGATAATTATTTTCTGTCGAAAAGTAATTTTAATTGAGAATTCAAGAACTGAAAACAGCAAAGGAATAATTTACAGCGGTTTTTGTCCTTGTTGTAGCTATTGTGAGCAGCTAATACGATGCAGTTAATGGTTTAACCAACGGTGATATAGGAATAAGTGTTTCCAGAAAGAACCTGCATAGGAAACCTTCGGAGCTGTTTAATGGGTACTTGTAATGAATGACAATAAAACAGTATTACAAGTGAAAAGATTTATCAGTGAAAAAATATTACTACGAGTCTGTAATATACAAACGACAAAATATAGTACAATGCTCCTAGATTGAAAACAAAGAGCACTTGTACAGCTACCTATTAAGTAATTTTGTTCCTGTCCCTTGTAATCTGCAGACATCTCGTTAGATTTGCCAACACATCGACTACGAGTATTGCTTTTCCACTTAACAAGTAAGCGTAATAGAACTGCTATTGCCTTAATGGTAGGAATCCGCAGATTTCTCACAAGCAGATTTCTCGTGACGGTGACGTGTCGTGAAAGTTACTATCCAATCTCTTTTCGTATTGTTATTAACACATCCAACGAATTTAGAGATACACTACTGGCCATTAAAATTGCTACACCACGAAGACGACGTGCCACAGATGCGAAATTTAACCGACTGGAAGAAGATGCTGTGATACGCAAATGATTAGCTTTTCAGAGCATCAACACAGGGTTGGCGCCGGTGGCGACACCTACAACGTGCTGACATGAGGAAAGTATCCAACAGATCTCTCATACACAAACAGCAATTGACTGGCGTTGCCTGGTGAAACGTTGTTGTGATGCCTCGTGTAAGTAGGAGAAATGCGTATCGTATCGCGACATTGGTGCTCGCGTTGGTCGAGAACCAATGACTGTTAGCAGAATATGGAATAGGTGGATTCAGGAGGGTAATACGGAACGCCGTGCTGGATCCCAACGGCCTCGTATCACTAGCAGTCGAGATCACAGGCATGTTATCCGCATGGCTGTAACGGATCGTGCAGCCACATTTCGATCCCTGAGTCAACAGATGGGGACGTTTGCAAGGCAACAACCATCTGCACGAACAGTTCGACAACGTTTGCAACAGCTTGGACTATCAGCTCGTAGGCCGTGTCTGCGGTTACCCTTGACGCTGCATCACAGGAAGGAGCACCTGCATGGTGTACTCAACGACGAACCTGGGTGCACCAATGGCAAAACGTCATTTTTTCGGATGAATCCAGGTTCTGTTTACGGCATCATGATGGTTGCATCCGTGTTCGGCGACATCGCGGTGAACGCACATTGGATGCGCGTATTCTTCATCGCCATACTGGCGTATCACCCGGCGTGATGGTATGGGGTGCCATTGGTTACACGTCTCTGTCACCTCTTGTTCGCATTGACGGCACTTTGAGCAGTGGACGTTACATTTCGGATGTGTTACGACCCGTGGCTCTACCCTTCATTCGATCCCTGAGAAACCCTACATTTCAACAGGATAATGCACGACCGCATGTTGTAGGTCCGGTACGGGCCTTTCTGTATACAGAAAATGTTCCACTGCTGCCCTGGCCAGCACATTCTCCAGATCTCTCACCAATTGAAAACGTCTGGTGAATGGTGGCCGAGCAACTGGCTCGTCACAATACGCCACTCACTACACTTGATGAACTGTGGTATCGTGTTGAAGCTGCATGGGCAGCTGTTGTACCTGTACACGCCATCCAAGCTCTGATTGACTCAATGCCCAGGTGTATCAAGCCGTTATTACGGCCAGAGGTGGTTGTTCTGGGTACTGATTTCTCAGGATGTATGCGTGAAAATATAATCACATGTCAGTTCTAGTATAATATATTTGTCCAATGAATACCCGTTTATCATCTGCATTTCTTCTTGGTGTAGCAATTTTAATGGTCAGTAGTGTATACACACACACACACACACACACATGCAACACTATTAACAAACTCCTCTATGGAATAGAAGGAGTTACTAAGTTGCTACGATTTCAATTTGTTTCTAAAGTTAATTTTACTAATTATTAACTTCCTTACATCGCTGAGTAAGCAGTGAGAAATTTTTATGGCTGAATTCCTCCCTCCCTTCTGCGCCACATCTCAAATACTTTTATTGTCCTGTTTTCTGATTCTCTCACCCCTCATGAAGCACTTCCATACAATGCTGTACTCCAGACGTCCGTTCAAGGAATTTCTTTCTCTCGTTAAGGACTACATTGGATACTAACAGGTCTCTTGGAGATAAACACCCTCGTTGCATGTCCTGTTCAGAGTGTTTCCAAGGTAGCAGCGTTCCTTCATTTCGTCTTTGCTTCACCTATCACCATGGCCCATAGAAGTGATGTTTTATTTGTCGCTAATCTTATTTTTGCTACACCTTAATACTTTCCTCTTGTTTGGTTTACTGTCAATCCAAGTTCTGTGCTCAGTAAAATGTTCATCTCATTCAACAACCCCTGCATTTCTCCCTTACTTTACGATGGACAGCAATGTTATCAACGAATCTTACCATTGGTGTCTTTTCAATCTTTAATAACTCCCAAAAAGCAGTGTCTGAGAAAACAACAATATTTCATGGAGTTAACTTTCCGTTTCGGAGAGATCACAAGTTTTGCTTTTAAAGCCCTGTTTAATTCATCAGAAGCATTTATCGACATTTTTTTAATTCTTCCTTTTAATTGTTTTACTCTTCACCCAATCATCGTCTTAACACAATAAGTTATATACTGATTCTATAGCAATATCTTCAATTTGTAGTATTTTTGTTTCGACGTTTTCATTACGTCTCATTTTAGTGTCATTAAAATTTTTTTTGAGAAAGATCATTTAAAAAAATGGTTCGAATGGCTCTGAGCACTATGCGCCTTAACTTGTGAGATCATCAGTCACCTAGAACTTAGAACTAATTAAACCTAACTAACCTAAGGACATCACACACACATCCATGCCCGAGGCAGGATTCGAACCTGCGACCGTAGCGGTCACGCGGTTACACACTGAAGCGCCTAGAACCGCACGGCCACACCGGCCGGCGATCTTATAAACTTGCTTCCTTAAGTGTTTCCTTTTGTGGCGCTGGAGGCAAACAGAACGATGTCATCAGCAAAATTTAGGTCGTTCGAGTACGTTCCGTTAAACATGTTCCTTCTACTTAAAAAATAAGTTGACATAAAACTTCTCTCATTATGATACCACTACATGTTATACAAAACTGTTACTTTTGTAACCAAACTTTCAGCCACGGTTACCAGTGGATGCAGAAAAAGGCCACAGTAAGCGTGGTCAAAATGTTGGTTTGACCAGCATTAGTTTTTTACAATATGATGCGGTACCATTCCCAGAAATCTTTATGTCCACCAACTCGGACAGTGGAATCCAACGGTATTATACAAATTTGCATGTTATTTAGTGTACTAAGAGAGAGTAAATCCAAGCCTTTTTCTCATAGGACCGGAGGTACGGATTTTGCCTAAATTGTGCCAAAACTTTCTGAGAGTCTGTGAATACCATGTAGAACGGTAATTCATACTTAATGCTCCATCCTATGATTTAACTTATGACATGCAAATAGCTATTCCTTTGTGCTTTAAATGCTTCCAGAGCTATTTTGTTCCTTTGTTTGATTAAAATCCAATGTTTTTGCAATGCAGTTGACATATTATACTGTCAAAAAATCGAATGACTTATAAGGGAACTACTTTTATTTATTTGTCTATTTATTTATTTTTTGGAACATTGGTGAGCACTTCCCGATGTTTACGAATAGCTATTGCAAGAATTTGAGAAGATCTTCCCGATAAATTGTACATGTCTTGCCGATCAGACAGAAAAGGGAACTGAATGAGCCAGAATTTTTCGTTGTTGATGAGAACAATAACGAGGAAGAGAGGAGAAAATAGTGGAAGCAAAATCCCAAAAGTTAAAAACTTCATAAAGCTAGGTAGCTCAAAAGAAGCACTACACAGTTGGGCTTTGCAGAGGATCTTCTTATAATAGATGGAACTTTAGAAAACGTCGAAGGAAAGACTAGAACTTCTGAAGGAGGTAGCTGAAAAGCCAGGCCTACAGATTTCGCCAGAGAAGACAGACACGATATATGACGAATGAAAGAAACTCACCAACAGTTTTAAAAATCAAGTATAGCTACTTTAAGGAAACATACAACCTGAAGTATCTGGGCAAAAATATGAACATAATATGTGAAGAAAATCAGAACTGAAAAATGAAAAGAGGATACATGAAAGCGAGTTATCTGTTCAATATAAAATGTTTTTCTAACGACATTAACTTAAGGCATTATGATACAGCTGTAAAACTAGAGGCCGACCGGAGTGGCCGTTCGGTTCTAGGCGCTACAATCTGGAGCCGGACGACCGCTACAGTCGCAGGTTCGAATCGTGCCTCGGGCATGGATGTGTGTGATGTCCTTATGTTAGTTGAGTTTAATTAGTTCTAAGTTCTAGGCGATTAATGACCTCAGAAGTTAAGTCACATAGTGCTGAGACCCTTTTTTTTTTTTTTTTTTTTTTGTTGTAAAACTAGACGTGCTCTATGGGTCAGAAGCACTATTTTTGTATGGGTGCAGAATCCCTTTAGAAGATCTGCAAAAGAGGGGAAGAAGAACCTTGCGAAAAATATTAGGTCTAGTAATCAACAAATAGCAATTTGGTTTTGAGACCAAATAAGGAAATGGACAGACGGACAGAGAGACTGTATGATAATCGACAAAAGAGTTTCGTGGGACATAATTACAAATTAACCATATTCGGATTTTTTTCCTTTGCTTGTACTGTGAAACCTTGCTTCTTGCCGAATTTGATGATTATAGGTCAACGACAAGTACCCTAGAGATTTCGATGAGTGAGTTTGCGAAGATCAAAATATGTGTTATATATGGCTGTATCTCTTGACGGTATTTACTTAGAAGCTTCACTTTTTTAGACCGCCAAGGGACTTGACCTTAGTATGCGAAATAAGTTCCAATTTTATATGTCTGCCCGTTCCTGAGAAAAAGGATTCTGAACAGTCGGACAGAGAGAAAGACAGACAGATGGGCGGAAAACAGGGTGATCCTGTATGTCCGATGTGACAGAAGAAGAAGCAGGAGTCGATGTAGAAGTGATAGGAGATCCAGTGTCAAAATCGGAATTAATAAGAGCTTTGGAGGACTTAACATCGAGTAAGGCAGTAGGGATGGATAAAATTCCGTCAGAAGTTCTAAAAATTACTGGGGGAAGTGGCAACAAAACGAGTATTGACGTTGTGGTGTAGAATGTATGCGTCTAGGGACATACCATCTGACTTTCGGAAAAATATCATCCACACAATTCCAAAGACTGCAAGAATCATCGCACAGTCAGTTTAACAGCTCTTGCATTCAAGATGCTGACAAGAATAATATTCAGAAGAATGGAAAGGAAAATCGAGGATGTGCTAGTGACGATCAGTTTGGCTTTAGGAAAGGAAAAAGGCACCAGAGAGGCAGTTCTGACGTTGCGGTTGATAATGGAGGCAAGACTAAAGAAAAATCAAGACACGTTCATAGGATTTGTCGACCTGGAAAAGGCGTTCTACAATGTAAAATGGTGCAAGATGTTCGAAATTCTGAGAAAAATTGCTATAGGGAGAGGCGGGTAATATAAGTTACAGTACGCACAAAAACCAAGAGGGAATAATAAAGAGTGAACGACCAAGAACGAAGTGTTGGACTATAAAGGGTGTACAGATGCAGTCTTTCGCCTCTACTGTGCGATTTGTACATCGAAGAAGCTGTGACGGAAATAAAAGAAAGGTTTAGTAGTGGGATTAAAATTCATGGTGGTAGGATATCAACGATATGATTCGCTGATGACACTGCTATCCTAAGTGAAGAACAATCACGTGATCTGCTAAATGGAATGAACAGTCTAATTGAGTACAGAATATGGATTGAGAGTAAATCGAAGAAGGACGAAACTAATAAGAAGTACCAGAAATGAGAACAGTGAGAAGCTAAACATCAGAATTTATGGTCACGAAGTTGATGAAGTTAAGGAATTCTACTTCCTAGGCATCAAAATAAGCAATGACAGACGGAGCAAGGACATTAAAAGCAGACTAGCACTGGCGAATAGGACATTCCTGGCCAAGAAAAGTCTACTAGTATCAAACATAGGCCTTAATTTGAGGAAGAAATTTCTGAGAATTTATGTTTGGAGCACAGCATTTTGTGTTAGTAAATCACGGACTGTGGCAAAACCGAAACAGAAGAGAATCTAAGCATTTGAGATGTGGTGCTATAGATGAATGTTGAAAATTGGGTGGACGCTTAAGGTAAGGAATGAAGCAGTTCTGTGCAGAATCGTCGAGGAAAGGAATACGTGGGAAAACCGACAAGGAGATGGGAAAGGATCATAGGATATCTGTTGAGCGAATGACTTCCATGGTAGTAGTGGGAGATGCAGCGGGTTCGAGCTGTAGAGAAAGACGGAGACCATCCAACAAATAAATGAGGACGTAGGTTGCAAGTGCTACTCTGAGATGAGGAGGCTGGCACAGGAGACGAATTCGGGTGAGCCGCATCAAACCAGTCAGCAGAATGATGACTCAAAAAAAAAAAAAGGGAACTGTTTTCACCGATTGAAATCCAGAACCCCATAAAAGCCTTAGAAGATGATTGCAGGCTGAACAGATGACCTTACTCAACAGAGAAATAATCAGACTAAAAGTCAAGACGTTCAGAGCTTTACAGAGCGGTAAAACAAACACAAAAGCAACTGAGTGAAGTGGAGTGGAAAAGTGTTCATTATGGGAAAATGGAACAGCTTTGGAAAAGGATCAAGGGAAAGAGAAAATAATAATTATCTTGACGTGGTCCTTGGTTGTTCTGTATTCTGAAAAGAAAAAGACCTTCGTAGGATGCTTAAGAACCGAAGTGATACGGTGGCTAAGCTAAGCGCAGAACTACAGCGCAGGATGGCCGAGAAATGAATATTCAGGCGGAATGTCCCCACCTCGGCAGTCACCCACACTTCCACGGGACCCTCGAATTACGGCCGGAGTTGTTTCTGGAATGTTAGACGCGTTCTGCAGGGTCATGAGTGGAATCAAATAAAGAAACAGTGCCGGGGAAAATGCGACGTCCCAGCAGAACAGCAGCAGTAATTGCGTAGCGCGATGTTAAATTTACACTAACCTCACACCTGTTTATGGAACATCTGAGACTGCCGTATCGCGGACGAAAAAACTAGAAGCGGGGAAAGGAGCCGCTGTAACTGCGAGCTATAATCGGATTAAAGGGCGACGGCAGAATGGAAACGCGATGCAGAAAGCAGGCTGCCAGAGGGAAAAAGCAACACAATTCTGCGGGGGAGGCGGTAGGCGGTGGGAGGGTACAGTCTGTAGCGCAAGGCAGGCCTCCGGGAAACGGAGTCACCTCAGTTACAGAACAACGAAATAAATGTTTTTATTACCTCTAGAAACCCACTTAACGAAACTGGCCCGGTCCCAACGAATTTTACGACCTCGTCAACACATTTTAGTGCAACTTCATCTGTCTCATCCTCTCCTTCATTATCATCACCATAAAATTCTTTTCCTCCTAATCATCATCATCTTTCCTTCTTCTGCTTTTTCTCTTTCTTCTTCATCTTATTTTATAAGATGATTACTTAGGAGCGACTGTAACCACATGTAGCTCGATGTTCCATTTCTTTAAGAGACATGGCAATTGATTTTTAGTAGAACCTATGTGCTAAGTCTTTTCTTCCAGTAGTGCTAGCTGATTGTTTCGTTCATTGTTGATGTTACGTTGCCCAGCCAATGATATACACAGCAAAGAAAAACTTACTTGCCTTACGAACAATTACGAGGTGTAACAGTCCAACAACAGCAAATTGTACACTGTATTCCAATTGAACCTTGAAAGCCTTGTTACATCATCTAGAGATAGCGTGTGAGATTTCTGTATGATCCGAAACACATTTCATCATTTCGCTTATCGTTCGACAAGCGGTTGCTTGCCGATCTTCTGCATACGAAAGAAACATACACTACTGGTCATTAAAATTGCTACACCAAGAAGAAATGCAAATGATAAACGGGTATTCATTGGACAAATATACTAGAACTGACATGTGATTACATTTTCGCGCAGTTTGGGTGCATAGATCGAGAGAAATTAGTACCCAGAACAATCATCTCTGGCCGTAATACGAGTATCGCCCCTGATATGCCTGGGAATTGAGTCAAACAGAGCTTGGATGGCGTGTACACGTACAGCTGCCTATGCAGCTTCAACACGATACCACAGTTCATCAAGAGTAGTGACTGGCGTATTGTGACGAGCCAGTTGCTCAGCCACCATTCACCAGACGTTTTCAATTGGTGAGAGATCTGGAGAATGTGCTTGCCAGGGCAGCAGTCGAACATTTTCTGTATCCAGAAAGGCCCGTACAGGACCTGCAACATGCGGTCGTGCATTATCCTGCTGAAATGTAGGTTTCACAGCGATCGAATGCAGGGTAGAGCCACGGGTCGTAATACAACTGATATGTAACGTCCACTGTTCAAAGTTCCGTCAATGCGAACTAGAGGTGACCAAGACGTGTAACCAATGGCACCTCATACCATCACGCCGGGTGATACGCCAGTATGGCGATGACGAATACACGCTTCCAATGTGCGTTCAACACGATGTCGCCAAAGACGGTTGCGACCATCATGATGCTGTAAACAGAACCTGGATTCATCCGAAAAAAATGACGTTTTGCCATTCGTGCACCCAGGTGCGTCGTTGAGTACACCATCGCAAGCAGCGTCAAGGGTAACCGCAGCCATGGTCTCCGAGCTGATAGTCCATGCTGCTGCAAACGTCGTCGAACTTCTCGTGCAGAAAGTTTTTATCTTGCAATCGTACCCATCTGTTAACTCGGTGATCGGAACATGGCTGCACGATCCGTTACAGCCGTGTGGATAAGACGCCTGTCATCTCCACTGCTAGTGATACGATGCCGTTGGGATCCAGCAGGCGTTCCGTATTACCCTCCTGAATCCATCGATTCCATATTATGCTAACAGTCATTGGATCTCGACAAACGCGAGCACCAATGTCGCGATACTACACTACTGGCCATTAAAATTGCTACACCACGAAGATGACGTGCTACAGACGCGAAATCTAACTGACAGGAAGAAGATGCTGTGATCTGCAAATGATTAGCTTTTCAGAGCATTCACACAAGGTTGGCGCCGACGGCGACACCAACAACGTGCTGACATGAGGAAAGTTTCCAACCGATTTCTCATACAGAAACAGCAGTTGACCGGCGTTGCCTGGTGAAACGTTGTTGTGATGCCTTGTGTAAGGAGGAGAAATGCGTACTATCACGTTTCCGACTTTGATAAAGGTCGGATTGTAGCCTATCGCGATTGCGGTGTATCGTATTGCGACATTGCTGCTCGCGTTGGTCGAGATCCAATGACTGTTAACAGAAAATGGAATTGGCGTGTTCAGGAGGGTAATACGGAACGGCGTACTGGATCCCAACGGCCTCGTATCACTAGTAGTCCAGATCACAGGCATCTTATCCGCATGGCTGTAACGGATCGTGCAGCCACGTCTCGATCCCTGAGTCAACAGATGGGGACGTTTGCAAGACAACAACCATCTGCACCAACAGCTCGACGACGTTTGCAGCAGCATGGACTATCAGCTCGGAGACCATGGCTGCGGTTACCCTTGACGCTGCATCACAGACAGGAGCGCCTGCGATGGTGTACTCAACGACGAACCTGTGTGCACGAATGGCAAAACGTCATTTTTTCCGATGAATCCAAGCTCTGTTTACAGCATCATGATGGTCGCATACGTGTTTGGCGACATCGGGGTGAACGCTAATTGGAAGCGTGTAGTGGTAATCGACATACTGGCGTATCACCCGGCGTGCTAGTATGGGGTGCCATTGGTTACACGTCTCGGTCCCCTCTTGACGGCACTTTTAACAGTGGATATTACATTTCAGATGTGTTACGACCCGTGGGTCTACCCTTTATTCGATCCCTGCGAAACCCTACATTTCAGCAGGATAATGCACGACCGCATTTTGCGGGTCCTGTACGGGTCTTTCTGGGTACAGAAAATGTTCGACTGCTGCCCTGGCGAGCACATTCTCCAGATCTCTCACCAATTGAAAACGTCTGTTCAATGATGGCCGAGCAACTGGCTCGTCACAATACGCCAGTCACTACTCTTGATGAACTGTGGTATTGTGTTGAAGCTGCATGGGCAGCTGTACCTGGACACGCCATCCAAGCTCTGTTTGACTGAATGCCGAGGAGTACAAAGGCCGTTATTCGGACAGAGGTGGTTGTTGTGGGTACTGATTTCTCAGGATCTATGCACCCAAATTGTGTGAAAATGTAATTGTATGTCAGTTCTAGTATAATATATTTGTGCAATGAATACCCGTTTATCATCTGCATTTCTTCTTGGTGTAGCAATTTTAATGGCCAGTAGTGTATAAACCGCAATCGCGATAGGCTACAATCCGACCTTTATCAAAGTCGGAAACGTGATGGTACGCTTTTCTCCTCCATACACGAGGCATCACAACCGGCGCCAACCTTGTGTGAATGCTCTGAAAAGCAAATCAGTTGCATAACACAGCATCTTCTTCCTGTCGGTTAAATTTCGAGTCTGTAGCACGTCATCTTCGTGGTGTAGCAACTTTAATGGCCAATAATGTATTAGCCAAGTCTCTGCTTCTGAGATCTACTGTCGTGGCAAAGGTCGCAGTATACCTGAAGTTTGCCAAATACTTTGCTCGGGGTGCGTGACGTCAGGGAACTTCGATCCGAGAAACAAAAACAGTCGAATGGATGATGTTTGCAAACCACTTGCTGGAGAGGTACCTGCATGTTTGGACGCGAAACACAGCGAGCGTTCAGCTCACACAATTACATCAGACGCAATCATACTTCGAAATGTATCTTTACCCATTTAAATAGGGGCATAGTGAATTCACTTGAATGCGATATGATTTACATTTATTTTCAAAATCGCACCGCTTCATGTCACACTTCCTTTTGTGTTCTTTCAATAATGCACGCTCCGGCGTACAGACGGGAGTTACCATGAGCCATTCTGTGTGGAAGACGTATTTAGCACTATTCAGGTATTAGTTGCTTGCGGGTACAGTTCACGTGAGCATTGACTTAATCTAAATACAGAATCACACATTTCAGTGGTTACGTGTAGCTTTTATTATATCTACACAACAAAATAAGTTATACAAATGGGAATGCCAATATTTTCTTTTATGCGACCTTGGTAAGCTTTCACGTGAAGATCGTTGGATTTCGTATACCGTCCGCAACAGGGGGGCGCTTTCAAGCTGTCGTCTACACTTCGCACTGTGGTACTCGTCCTCGATTGAGTTGGACCTAAGCTGCCCCACGGGAAGCTGACGCAGTCGTTGGTACACTAAACCTGCGTTTGGGACGATCGGGGTTGAAAGCACAGTCCAAGTATCCAGATTACGTCTCTCCATAACTTCCTTACATCGGTTTAGGCGAATTTCGGTTCCTCTCAAAAGAATACTGCCGAATTCCTTCGCTGCCTTTGCTCCGTCCGCGTTAGTGCAGTCTTCTGTAACAACCATCCTGAAATTAGCTTCGACTGAATTCACTAAATTGTACCTTCTACATGAAAGTGTAGATACGCAATGTAATCAACTTTTATTAACACAAATTCCAACAATTTAGCAATTTTTAAAGGATCTGATCTTCATAAACGGCTATCCACTAAGTTCTGATACCTTGATGGCAAATTCTGTTTCCATCCTCCTCAAAGTATTGGTAATATTGTACTTGTTGAGCTAAATCTGGCTGAATTGATGTGACATGCATCTGACACCCTATGTCATCCTAAAAGCTGTTTATAGAGTTCTGTTCGGACTTTTAAGCAGCCAGTACAGCAAATAGGCTCGATTTACCTCGGATCCAGTGGCTGTTGATTTATGGACAAGTGATTTACTATGCAGACACAAAAGTCGATTTTACCATCGTCGAAAAGAGCACTTCCGAGGTAAATTAGAACGATAACTGCTCAACAGCGGGTTTTCTAGAAAATCACTACCAAATCATTAGCGTTAACGAACACTCTACTGCGACAACACAAAACAGTTACTTCCAGTACAGGTATTAGATTGAATCTGTCCTGGCTGAGCCCAAGTCCAATACACAGTATATAGAAATAAACTCTGTCCGGAACTGAGCTGGTTACGAGTGTTGCTGAGCACATGTGACTACGGCACTGTCTGAAGACTAAAGACTCTTCATGAAGACTGTAGACAGCGGATTTATAACAAGAAAAGGCGAGATAGGCACTAACTTGCTGGAGCACCGTTTAAATAGTCACGTAACCGATACTGGGAACCCACACCACTGACAGTGGCTGCTGAGCGATACCATGCGTCTGCTCGTTCACTTGTCAGGCAGAATGTTATTAACCCCTGACTGACTGGTACATGTGACGGAGACAAGTAAAGCTGTGCAGCTGCCGCCTTTTGTCTCTGTGGAAGCCTTTCGAAGTATTCGCTGCTCTGGCTCCCCCTTGCTGTGAGCCAACCTCGTGCACCACCCATGACAGAAGGGTAGACTACATGTCAGGGGTTGTGAAGTGGTATACACCATGCCTCCCCTCCCCCCTTCCCCCTTAAGAGAGTGGGGCTGCTACTGCGGTTGATAGACAAGGTCCATGTTTGCCTCCACGCCGTCCCTACAGGCTCTGAGTCCATCAGTTCTGGTGGTGGAAGGGCGTCGGTGTTTATAGGCTGCTACAGTTTTGAGGCTTCCTCTCCCTAGCTAAATGTGTTGTCTTCACCTGAAACTCTAACAGGGCTATAATTCCTGGAAGGGTAAAAATTTTCAAATCATTATCGAAGTTGAACCACGTGTTTGCTTCGTGTAGTCCCTTCTGGAGTCAGTATGCGTACAACGCATTGCCCAGCTGATAGACCACAGTCCCAGGACACAATTTCTTCTTTCCTCTAGCTTCCAAAGCAACATTCAATGGCGCTTCCCCAGCGGTTTGCAGTGAGGGACAGAAGCCTCATCTTCCATCCATCCATTACAGCGTCTCCATGGGATACACGTCCTTATGGGGAGATCTTCTGCAAGGAGAAAGAAACATCAGCGAGGCATGCTCTAAAGTGTAGTCAGCATTGAATTCAGCACCGAATGTCGTAATGACTGCGGATGAAATGGCACGTTGTGAAAGTACTGGATGCCATTAGGCGTCCAGAAGACTGAAATTCTCGAGCAATTAACTGGACCCCAGTATCAGTAAGAATAGCTGTTGGGAGACCAACTACTACGAAGATATGTTTCAGTGCGTAGATCGTTTATGGTGCCCCCATGCCGACCATCCTGATGACAGCAGGATAGATGAAAATAATCCAGCTAGCGCCCATAAATGGTCCATCATTGTCTAGGTGTAGTCGAGTACAGAGTTACATTGCCTCGAGCAAAGGCAAATAAGATTTCAGCGGTGTGGCGTGGTGCACGGCGTTGAGTTGTTTAGGTTCTGCACTCATACCCGTGTCATGGACTTGTTTGGCTGAATCCTCAACTGTGAACCCAGGATGCTGAAAAAGATGAAATCCCATCACGTTGGCAGCTGTGTGAGAATGTGTCACACCTGTATCATGGATTTGTTTGGCTGAATCCTGAACTGTGAACCCAGGGTGCTGAAAAAGATGAAATCCCATCACGTTGGCGCTGTGTGGGATTAAGTCACCAGCAGCTGTGCATGTACACGTTTGGTTTTATACCGGCGAGGCACTAGACAACGACCTTTGATTTGGATCTTCTGATCACCACAGCTCGTTAGAGTGCCTTAAAATTTGGTCAATTTGGCGAATAATGTCGTAAGTAGCAATATTTATGATAGTTTCAAAAGACCCTGCATCAACCTTAATTTGGACATTTCATCCAGCGAGCCCAACAGCTCGCAAAACCGCTTTACCGTGAGAGATAGTACTGTGAATACTGTTTCCGAAGTCATCCACCACACGTTCAGTGTCACACGTACAGGTAGAATACTCTACAATGGGACGTCGTATCTGCAGACAAAACTCTGCCTTGAGCCCACTTTTCGACAGCATGAACACTTGATGTTCTTGTAGTAACACAGCCGTCTATCATGAGTAACGAAGCCTTGCTTCAAGACAGCGGATGTACAACAATTTGCCCCTTTGGTGGGGTGGAGCTCCCCCCTCCCCAGTAATTTGGCGGGTTTTACCATTCTGTCTATCCTTGCGATCGAAAGATTTATCGCCATTGTGAAAGTACGTCTTTCTCGATTGCTCCGTTGCTTGCTCTGTTCGCTTTGTTTGTTCAAAAGCGTAATAAGACAAAACATTCTTCCAGTGTGGGGTTATTTAAGTGAAAACGGTCGTTCCGTAATCTTGCATTTGGTGGCTGAACAATAAGTATGTCACAGACTGCTGTACCGACGTAGGAAATATTACACTCCTGATGTTGACTATTTAGTGTACAATCTCTCATCAGACCTTTGACATGGGTTCCTGTTCCTTGAATTAGTGTCTGTGTCTCTTATATGTCCTATAGAGCCTATGACGTGAAGCCGCCACTAGAATCTTACTTTCAAAATATTCAGTTCCAGAGTTCGTGTTTTCGTGTTATAACGGCATACAGGCTCACTACGACCACTGACTATTGTCATGTCCAAAACTCTTAGTAAGCAAAGTGTAAACTAATAAGCTGTGTCGTGTATCTCAAAGATACGAAATATCCAGTCAGTACAATCCCTCGACGACTCTTGGTTCTCAGGAGGTTTAAAATTCCTTGTCGACTGCCACTGTCGTATGTCGTCTTCTGTCGTGACTGTCCTAGTCGCTTCAAACTATCTCGTAAACTGTGCGTGTCGCGTAGGTTCGAAATTCCTATTTGCCTGCACCACTTTTCAATGGCCTGCACTCTTCTGGTTCTTGCTCGTCCTACAGACTGCACCACTGTTCAGTAGCAGAGTGTCTATAATACCGCTACCAAATAGTTAGTACACCGTTAATGAACACTGTTATTGAAACAACACAAACTCACAAGTTCCAGTTCAGGAACAACGCTGGTCTGTCCCGGTCGAGACTGACGAGGAACCCCTTGAGTGCAAGGGCACACAAGGCCAATAATGTTTACGGCATTCGACGCCACACATATTTCCTGCCTCGCAACCACAATATTGGCTGCTAATGGCAACATGGGTGGGACTGGAGGTATCCAATGGAAAGCATAGCGTGAGGTGACGGAGCGCAGTTGAACTGCTTAGTCGACGAGTAACTCACAGTGCTAGTGGTGTTGGTACAAAGCAGAGCAATGGGAACGATAAACAAAGCCAACATAATATTATACCTACAGCAACAATTGTCGAGGTTGACATTTCGTCAGAAAGGAACCCAAAGAATTTCGCAGAGTGAGAGAAAGAAGTGGCAGATGAAACGTTAGCGTCTCTGCGAAATGAGTCAGTGCAATGTGTAGTGTCGCTCGATTGTGTGGACGATATACGTGAGCAGTACAATGGTGACGATACGTGCTTCACAGGTGAAAGTGATACTGAAACAGGTGTAGAGCCGCGTCGTTCAACAACTTTGTCGGACACGGCGCCACGAGTCCCGTCTTCTGTGAAACACAGTAAAGAACAATCTTTGTCCAAGGAGTGAGCACTAAACACAATTACGTAAATGGAAGATCATACATGGAAGGTCATCTGCAGCACAGAAAAAAAAAAAAAAAAAAAAAAAAAAAAAAAAAAAAAAAAAAAGGACAATTATGAACAGATTTCGAATAAGTCCTCAGCAGTGCGTCCGTGTAGTGCGTAAGAAAAACTATGGATATTCAAGGGAGGACAAGGCGTAGTTGTTACAAAAACGGGTGTTTGAGCATCTTCATGTATGTTCGATACAATTTACAGGATCTGCATGATAGTGACCTGCGTTATGTACATCAAATTGTGCACGACATAGATTACAAGTATTTCAAGGAAAACAGTGGATTTCTGGGTAAGTTCAAACAGTGCTACGGAATTTTAAGACGTAAGATAATGAAATTTCGGACAAAGTATTAACTTGACGACGCACAGCAAACTGCGGAATCGACCCGAAAATTTGAAGGTGAGCCGGCCGATGTGGCCGAGTGATTCTAGGCGCTACAGTCTGGAGCCGCGCGACCGCTACAGTCGCAGGTTGAATCCTGCCTCGGGCATGGATGCGTGTGATGTCCTTAGGTTAGTTAGGTTTAAGTAGTTCTACGTTCTAGGGGACTGATGACCTCAGAAGTTAAGTCCCACAGTGCTCAGAGTTACTTGAACCTTTTTTTTTATTTTTTTGTAGGTGAGGTAAACAAACTTATCCCTTCGTTCAGTAAAGAATCTGTTTTCAACTCCGATCAATCGCGATTTGAAGCGGAAATGTGTATGAAAAGAACCTTGGAAATCAGAGATACCAAGAGAATCATATTAAGATCAACTAATATCAATGCCTTAATGCATTCGTATACAATTATGTTGACTGTTAATCTGGATAATAAATTGGCTTAGAAGTTATTTACTGCGCTGTGAGAAGTTAGAGCTGATCTGCCCCGTACGATTCTCCCTCGTGTGCGAGATCTTGCAAGGACAGTAGAGAAGCAAGCAATAGGGAGAAAATTGGGGAAAGTGAACTACAACTATGGTATGAGCACTGCTTTTGGGCAATACCTGGTTAAAATAACTCGCTTATGCTTGATTGCTCGCCTGATAAAAATCATACTCATTTAGAGCAGACTATCCCTCCTTAAAAAAATATGTGACACTGCACTTCATACCACCTGGAACCAATGGGTAAATTCAGCGTCTGGATACTTTTTCTTTTTTCCGTCCGTACAAAACATATTACCTCCTCATCGACAGCTGCACTTTAAAGGATAGCAATTTTCACGACAAACTTCACGAGAGCCTGTTTCGCATTCGGTTGAATGCCATCACATTCTATCAACTCTCAACACCCATTTACACCAATATGGTTCTGTATGTATTTGTTAAGAGTGGATACCTAGCTGAACGTTGTGCACGGATTATAACTCTCAAGGAGTTCGCCTCAGATCTTAATGGTGCTAACCTCTGCGATCTCTATGGCGCGCCAATTTTCATTCGATGTTCATGATGCAAGTTTTCGACATTTCTTGAATGTCTAAGATGCCCATTTTTGTGAAGTTTAATTCATACATCCCACAGAAGGTTGATCTCTACACCTTCCGGATATTCATCTTCTGTCACCCTCTTTACGCACATGGAGGGTCATTAGCAGCTAATATTTTTCCTGTCACACTTGTTAACACAATACTTGAAAATGAGCCTTACTAATGATTGAACATGCGACCTTGCTTTCGGGGGGTTCCTTGTAAGTCCGCTGTACAATACAGTCACTTTCCAGAGAAAAACACATCGTCCAGAACGGAGACTGTTAATAACGCCACTGTGTAGTCGTGGCTGCTGCAACCGCTATACCCATGGACTGAAACTGCTGGTGGAAATTGATGAGTGCTAAAGGAGACGAGACTGCCAATAACTCCCTGGGGTGCAAGTTAAATGGTTGCGCAGATTGTCATTGGGGGTCCCCGCGATTGGCTGCGACACAGATTGATAACATGCAGCCACACATTGGGATCTCAGATGGAGTGACACTATCCCTCTGCCTGATTGGTGCACGTAATGGAAGTGCACAAAGTAGTGGGGCCGCGGTTAGTAGCCTGTATGGACGACTAATTAAGTACTCGCTGCTGTGACTTCGCCTTGATGTAGGCCAAACCCACACACCATCCATGACAGAAGGGTGGACTACCCACCAGAGGTTGTGACCTGTGCACAATACGAACATCCTAGATAATCATGCCATCTTGTGTCCATTACTACTGAAGCAGATGGCAACATCAGGTAACGTGACAAGACTCTTTAAAAAGATGTTTGATTTCTCCAGAGATGTCCTGCATCCTTTGCAGCACAAAAGCTACACTCATTCGTTCGTGCATGCATAGTCATGAAAAACTGTTATTCGTCTTATCTGAACTTCAGTGAAAGCAGATTTTCTTATTCTTGAAGGTGAACACTATCAGTTTGTAATAACTTCGATTTCCACAATAATCTCTTCACTAAGAGAATAATTTCTTCTTGTTATCGTCTCTTTATACTTTTTCAATTGATAAGTAGGGCGATTTCCAGTTTTTACACAACATGAGAATCGCTAGATACCATCATCTGCATCCTGCAAGTATACTACTGACCCTTAATATTGCAACAGCAGGACGGTTAGAAAACTTAACTATTACGAAAATACAGTGTACTAGGATATAAACTAGTAGGAATTTATCACATACAGCAGCCATCTCTTACAACAACAATATACCTAACCCAGAGGGCCATCAAGTCCAACTGAACTTGCATGACAGACATTGGTACGTCATGCCACGCTGCTTCAACTCAACGCCAGAGTTCACGAACCAGAGCTGATGGTCAGTCGAGGCATGCCGTTCTCTCGGCAACCTTAACCAGACGGTTTCTGTGGGTGAGAAACTTGGATGATGCGCTGGCCGGAGCAACGGTCGAACACACTCTATATCGAGGTAGATCGGCACAGAAAAGGCAACATGCATCATCTTGTTGATTGATAACGCTTAACATATCAGTAATGTAAGGGATGCTGTTTAAAATATTGGCTATGAAAACTAGAGATCCCCGTGTTGTGTACACTGTGGTAACTTACACCATCGCGACAGGTGATGGGGCCGTATAATGACAAATACGATGGACGTTCAACAAGTAATACAACACATTTTTTTTCCGGAAAGTAGGTTGGTTTTATTCAGGGTTCCAAACCAACATATAATTTCCCGCTCTTTTCACTACACAGCACTATTTTTCAAAGTAATATCCGTTCAATGCGACCGCATTAGGCCAACTTACTGCGCCTGTATGACAGCGTGGTACCACTCTACTGGTCGACGATGGAGCCAACGTCTTTCTGCATCAACAACCTCCCCGTCATCCACGTACTCCTTCCGTGGACTGTATCCTTCATTGGAAGTCGGAAGGTGCAAGATCTGGACTGTACGGTAGCTGAGGAAGAATATTCCATTGATGTTTTGTGAGATTCCATCGGGTGCATAGGCTTGTGGGAGGTCTTGCTTTCTCTTGGACGAAAAGATCGTTTGCATTTTTGTGGCTACGTCGTGCTTCGGCTTCCTGGGAGTAGCACAATACACTTCACAACTGATCGTTGCTCCATGAGGTGGGACGTCAAACACAATAACCCCCTCAGCGTCCCAGAACACCGTCACCATGATTGTACGAGCTGAGGATGTGCCTTTCAACTTTTTTTTGGGGGGGGGGGGGTGAGGTGGTGTGTTTCCACTCCATGGATTTCCGTTCTGCTTCTGGTTCGAAGTGATAACCTCTTGTTTCATTGCCTGTGATGATGTTCGACAGTCAGCATTTTGATGGCTACATATAATGCCGCCACTTACAGCAAGTTCTTGAAACTACAGGGGCTATGCAGGAATATTAACGATGTCCCACAACAAATTCCGAACTTTTTCAACCGAGATAGGTAGAGAAAAAAATTTATTGCATTACTTTTTGAACTCCCCTCGTAGAATCTCGCAACCTTCGTTCTCCTCGGAGCCACCACACATGGGTATGTCCATTGCGATACTGTAACCAGAACCGGGATTTGTATGGAAAGACAATGTCTGCCACTCCTGTGTCCACTTTCAGTGGATCTCTGTCTGCTGTTGCATCAAGGGAAACCTATAAATGGTCAACCGCCCCTTACGTATTGATAACAATATATCTTTGCCTCTCGCAGGTCGCAGTAGGTACTATTAATAGTCGAGCTCCCAGTGCGCCAGAGAGTAGTCAGCGTTCAGACTCCGAGCAAGTATGTTGTTGGCTGCTAAGCGAGCAGGGCGGATTTCGACAGGACGGTCGACCGCTTTTACGCTTGTTTAACGGCTGTGTGTGTCACCCAAAGCTGTTGCCCTGACCTCAAGCAAATACGTAAAAGGCGTTAATTTAGTTATTTGTTTGACGTATTTAAGTGTTCATTTGCGCACCGTGATTACGCGATAACCGCGCCGGACAGCCACGATTGTAATGAGGACTGTGTATTCAGTGCCGCATGAAGAATATTGGCGCGTGGCTCCATTAACAGGCGACCTGTGATGCGTTAATCGTTATTACTTTGTCAGACGAAGGGAGTACTGCATTATTCATGCTGATTAGATGAAAGGTATAGACCATTAACAACAAATTATGTACCGATTATTGCTTCCTGACATCCTAATTAGCCTTGCTGGATTTGATACGAAACAACTCCCGTGTAAATACTAACCGATGTGCCTTTATCAGCCGGCCGGTGTGGCCGAGCGGTTCTAGGCGCTTCAGTCTGGAACCGCGCGACCATACTGTCGCAGGATCGAATCTTGCTTTCGCCATGGACGTGTGTCATGTCGTTACTTAGGTTTAAGTAATTCTAAAGTTCTAGGGGACTGATGATCTCAGATGTTAAATCCCATAGTGCTCAGAGCGATTTCAACCATTTGAACCAGCAAGTCAGTAACGGTGGGTTTAATAGGGACCGCTACAGATCGCAGTATTAGTGGCTGTGATTACTGTCCAGTATGCTCTGGACGTCATCTCATTGTCCATGTGGATACCTGTCTTGGTACAAATTACCCAACTTCATGACTCAAGGTATATGGCAGTTCTGTATGGTCCTACAGGGTCAAGTGCACAATGTTCGTTGTGAGGGACCTTTGACATCGTGCATGTCATTGAGTATGGCACTCTTGAACCGATCGATTCCATTCTACCACGTGAGTTGTGGTATCCTGACCAATACGGGCAGCGACATTTGCAGAACGGTAAACTGCAGTCGTGACAGATCGAGATTCTGCTGCTGTCGAATTTCGACAATTCTGATAGATGTTTCTCCTTCACAAGTGCGGGTTCGTGGTACTTGCAGAAGATGGCATGATGAACTTGTCACAAACAGATAACATCCAAATTCCATTTCCCTCTGAGAAACCCGCCACATAATGTTTCCTTAGGCGAAAGGCCTTACCGCAGTGGTTACACGAGTTCCTGTCAGATCACCAAAGTTAACCACTGTCGGACTTTGTTAGCACATGGTTGTGAGACTATGTGGGTCTGCTAAGTCCTCTTGGCAAATGGAGTATGCTCAGCTATCAGGTAGCTAAATGAGCAGTTACTTGAATAAGAAGTAGCGGCTCCAGTCACGAAGGCTGATAACAGCAAGGAGAGCAGTGTGCTGACCACGTGCCCTTCCTTATCTGCATCCAGGCTGAGGACGACTTGGCGATCGGTCGGAACCGGAGTCCGAGTTTGAAATTTTCCTTATATACCGAATGCAGATTCCGTTAATCCTACGTTACATTAAAATACTAATCATTTGCAAGCCCAACAGGTAATACACTTGGCCTGTTTGTTGTAACACTGCTTCAGTGTGGTTGTCATCCAAAAATACATTCGCACTCCAGTGTACGTTATCACAGCAGAAACGTGGCACACCTACAATTCCTCGCCGCAGCACTCACTATGATACTTACCGAAGTGAGTTTCAGAGTCTCCAAGTGCATCGCAGCACGCGTCGAGGTACCCATCGACGTTAATAGGTCCACATTCGTTCACTGAGTCTTCTTAATTTTGTCTGCGACGCACGATCCCAAATAAAGAACATAAATAGTTTTGATTCCCCGAGTCCTACCTCGGTTTTCGAAAGGTTCACCTTAGCTGTAAGCAGTTGCCTGTATTGATAAACCATTCTCAAATATACCCAGTTGGAAACATTTCCTTCTCACTCTCAGTTCACTACAATTCGGCTGAAAAGAACCGAATTCTACGCTGAGGAAGAACTAAAACAGTTCGCTCAAGCCACTGAGTTAGAGAAAAAACAAAAAGAAGCTAATCCCCAAAGGTGCAGCACGTGCGCACTAAGTGACTGACGTCACTGTGTTACACTAACAGATGCACTTAGGAGTATATGCACTAGGCTTTCTTATTTTTGTCTGGGACTAATAGGTCCCACCCTAAGTTTACGGAAGGTTTTCCTCTGTTCTAAGACAAAGGTCAGAACCGGCCCAAACAATCCCAACTGGCTACCCTTCCATGCCCCCCCCCCCCCACCACCACCCTTCCACCACTCCCAGCTTGCTGAGATTTGTCTGAAAAAAGTAGAGCTTAACAATGATTTGCATCTCAAGTAGGAAATTAAATGAAAAAAATTAGAAAAGTCTCGTAACAGGGAAGATCGTGGATCGATTACTCACTATCATGATGTCTTCTTTTGTTTAGCTACTTGTCGATCTTTTAGTATAGTAAGTTAATTAGTTCCCAATCATAGGTACTTTGAAATCATGACATGAAAGATTTTTGCTGTGCACCTGATACAGTAAAACGATATTTTTGTTTTACGTTCTGCTTATTGCTGTCGTTTGGGACTGATGAGTGCACACTTATCGTGAGTTTGGCAGATACTTGTGTGGTTCGATATCTCGACTGCGGCTGCACTCCTGTGTAACTGAGGACGATAAATACTTTTGTATTCACGCCCCACTGGAGGTAGCCGGCTTGGTCTCTCGTGAAGAAGCATATGTTTATGGACATGGGCTATCCATCGGGGGAGGGGAGACACCATATCGTCGCACTTTGCACTAATAGACTGGCTTAAATAACACACATTTTCCACAGTGTCTCACGGACGGAGTTTCGTCAGACTGATGGAAATGTTAATCTCAGAGTCCCCCCTCCCGCCGCCCCTCCACAGTCAGTGCCCGTATATGTCATTTGCGGATACTTATTCCAAGGTAATGTCAATTGGAGACTATACCTGGAATTACTGTGCATGTCATGTGAAATTCAGTACATAGGTGGAGAAAAATCCGCATACTCGGACCTCGAAGCGCGATTCCTCACATACTAGCAATACAAAAATGTGGCTCACGAAATTTCGTTCTGCGCATGTTTCGGGGAGTAAATGTACGTTTAAGATTGTCAATCTGGCAACACTGCAATCACGTGTACAGTATCTGTCTCCGTCTGTATACAGCAAGACTGCTGTGCAGTTGGTGCAGGGGATAGCGTTTGGGGTTAACATGCAGAAGGTTGTCATAAACCTTTGGCATTTGTTTTCGTTTTCTTTAAAGGCAAAGAGAAAAGGTGATGCGGTAGCCAAGATACAGTCTGCGCCTATCGTCATGTATTTTTGATTTTCAGATGTTAAAAAACATAAGATGGTTTTCCTGTTCCTGAGTAAGATGATGCGTTCGCGCTCTGCTACTCACCTTAGCGCGTAGTCGTACACCGCCATTTTGGGCGATGTGAATAAGTGAGGAGTATGTATTTTCTGTGTTCTTCCAACAGAAATATATAGTACTGTTTTATTAATTAAATGGTTGTATGAGTTATTATTTCAAGTACTAATGTAATTAGAAGAGATGAAGCCCACCTGTGTACTTCGGAAAATTACGAAGATCCGGTTGACGCAACATGGACACGGTCAAGATTTTGTAGAAGGATACGGCTATCGAACATAATATTATAAATTGGTAAGCATAAATCTACAACAAAACAAGGACTATTTCATTTATGTGGAACTAATATGTAAAGATTCTTTAACCGTTTACAGGGATAGCCCAACTTATTGTGCTTGTCCGAGAGCCGAAAAATTAATCTCGTTAATTCCATATATCTAAAAGGCCACAATTTATTTTTTACTATCCTATTTTTTATTATATTATAAGGTCGAGGGTTCGATTCTGGCTTAAGGCTTGTTTGTTTTTATTTACTAAAAATAGTCTGCGTGGTACGATATCTGACTTCTTAATCGTCATGCAACGGTTACAGTCGGTCTTCTACATAACATTTGCAGTTACATACTACGAACACAGAAGCGAAAATACAATCGTTCACATTGTTTCGCACCAGTGCACATACTAGGTTCCAAACTTGTTTTGTGTGACCCTCCTCCAGTGGTCCCATAGATAAATACCAACTATTACTCTTGCTACTCTCAGGTCCATTACATTTCGTTAAGGCCTTACGTCACCAGCAGGACTAGCAACCTGCTTTGTAAATGATTTCGGGAGTGTGTACATAATAAACAGATTTGGAATCTAGCTGATGTAATAGAGTGAATTAATTCGCATCAAAAACGTGCATTCTGCGCATTTCTGTGTTTGTGGTACATAACTGCAAATGTTTTGTAGAAGACCCACTGTCATCTCTGTATGATAATTAGGACGGAAGATACCGTACCACGCAGACTCGTTTTACCAAATAAAATCAAATAATTCTCGACCCAGTATAGAAACCTCGAGCTCCTGCATGCTAATCCAAAACCATTATACACAGCACCAACCACACACCACTGCTCTACCTGCTGACAAAGGTAGTTACTGTACACGTGATTATAGTGTTGCCAGATTGCCTATCATTTATGTCCACGAACTGCCTGAAATATGCGCAGGACGAAATTTTGTGAGAGACATTTTCGTATTGCCAGTATGAGAGGAATCGCACTGCGAAGTCCGAGTGCGCGGATTTTTCATCACCCTGTATAATTAAGCCTACGAGAATTTAGAACTTTGTTTTAAGAAAGAAAACTTTGTTCGAACAGGTTGTTATGCATTTATTGTACATGCTATTAGGTAATTTAGAGTGTTCGTCATTTTCAAGAACTCGTCATAAACCTTAAGCTCTGCAGTCTATCACTTGAAACCCCTGCTCGGTCCCATGAGCAGTACTTGAGTGGAGGGCTGGGACCTATACCTTCCATGACATTTACACAACCTGCAATTACAACACGTAAATCAGGGACCAGAATCAAATCCAAGTAATGCAATTAAGCCACACACCAACAACCGCACTGCAAGGCTTAAGGTCACACCTGTTTCATGACACACTTAGAAATGTGACACTGATCAGCTTCATATACACTGAAATGTATGCTCATAATTATGGAGATCAACAGTAAATATAGCAAGTGACACGTCTTAACCGATGTAAGATTTATTGGGTATTATCTCCATTACAATTCCGGATCGTCTTAAGGCCCCTAAACAAACAGCAAATAACAACCACCGACAGGTTAAAAAGAGAAAAACAGTCAGAACAACACTAAAACTACAACAAACTTCATCTCTACGTGGATACACCAGTTACTGCCCAACTTCACAACTTTAAAAACAAATGACCCTTAGATAAACCTCATTAGAAAACCCACTGAATCACAAACAGTTGTTCAAACTTAGCGATAAAACAATAAATATGACCACCAGAGCCTAGTGAAGTACTTGAAAAATTTGGTTAACAAACCCCATTCAATTCCGGATGTGCTGCAATGTAACCGCGAGCAACTTCATCCTATTAGAATTTACTAAGACGCAATTTAAGGACATACTTGCAACCAACGGCAAGTCCCTTCAACAGATATGCTTGTACGGGACTCGAAACCGCTTCTTATGAATGTTACTGACGGTCTTGTACACGGTAAGAACTAAACGAAGTATAAACAGCACACCATAATTAACAGATGACGGTCTAGGATAATGTCGACTAAATGGGCTCAAAATTTGATAAAATCTAAATAAAAGACATATTTTCACATGAGCAAATTTTTTATTACAAATACTTAAGAACTATGTTCTTTTGCCTACAAATTCTAACATATTACACCACGTAAATGTCGTTCATAGTTTCACAAAATTAATCTGAGGAATGAGCTGCGTGACCCTATTTGCCTCCTTCAAGTAAGGCGAACCGGGTCATAAATCCGACGAGTAGGATCAGCACAAAAATGTATGCCTTACGAGGTGCATTCAAGTTCTAAGGCCTCCGATTTTGTTTCTCCGGAATGGAAAGAGACAGAAACATGCGCATTGTTCTAAAATGAGGCCGCGTAAATTGTCAATATGTCCCAGAGATGGCAGCACCGTACGGCAGATGGAATTTTACCGCCAGCGGCGAGAATGAGAACTGTTTTAAATACTTAAAATGGCGGCGTTTTCCTTACTTGAACAGCGTGCAATCATTCGTTTTCTGAATTTGCGTGGTGTGAAACCAATTGAAATTCATCGACAGTTGAAGGAGACATGTGGTGATGGAGTTCTGGATGTGTCGAAAGTGCGTTCGTGGGTGCGACAGTTTAATGAAGGCAGAACATCGTGTGACAACAAACCGAAACAATCTCGGGCTCGCAAAAGCCGGTCTGATGACATGATCGAGAAAGTGGAGAGAATTGTTTTGGGGGATCGCTGAATGACTGTTGAACAGATCGCCTCCAGAGTTGGCATTTCTGTGGGTTCTGTGCACACAATCCTGCATGACGACCTGAAAATGCGAAAAGTGTCATCCAGGTGGGTGCCACGAATGCTGATGGACGACCACATGGCTGCCCGTGTGGCATGTTGCCAAGCAATGTTGACGCGCAACGACAGCATGAATGGGACTTTCTTTTCGTCGGTTGTGACAATGGACGATACGTGGATGCCATTTTTCAATCCAGAAACAAAGCGCCAGTCAGCTCAATGGAAGCACACAGATTCACTGCCACCAAAAAAATTTCGGGTAACCGCCAGCGCTGAAAAAATGATAGTGTCCATGTTCTGGGACAGCGAGGGCGTAATCCTTACCCATTGCGTTCCAAAGGGCACTACGGTAACAGGTGCATCCTACGAAAATGTTTTGAAGAACAAATTCCTTCCTGCACTGCAACAAAAACGTCCGGGAAGGGTTGCGCGTGTGCTGTTTCACCAAGACAACGCACCCGCACATCGAACTAACGTTACGCAACAGTTTCTTCGTGATAACAACTTTGAAGTGATTCCTCATGCTCCCTACTCACCTGACCTGGCTCCTAGTGACTTTTGCCTTTTTCCAACAATGAAAGACACTCTCCGTGGCCGCACATTCACCAGCCGTGCTGCTATTGCCTCAGCGATTTTCCAGTGGTCAAAACAGACTCCTAAAGAAGCCTTCGCCGCTGCCATGGAATCATGGCGTCAGCGTTGTGAAAAATGTGTACGTCTGCAGGGCGATTATGTCGAGAAGTAACGCCAGTTTCATCGATTTCGGGTGAGTAGTTAATTAGAAAAAAATCGGAGGCCTTAGAACTTGAATGCACCTCCTACATTAAAATAGCAACACATCCTCCACAATAAAACTCTACTTCTCCATTGCACCAACCCAGTTCCCATTGTGGCATTCCCTTGCCAATGCCTTGACACTGAATCCAGTCACGAAGTTTCACTTATATTGACCCGCTGTATTTAATCTTGCAGAGTTCACAAGACGTGCCATTGTCGTCATCCGTTTCTTCCTGAGGATTCTGATGAACCTCACCCTGACGATTCACGATGTAGGTGTTGTCTGTTCTTAAACTGGTGTTTCTTCAAACTGTCATGCTTGGATGACATTTCCCCTTTCTTTTCCAATCCTTTTCTTTCTTTTTTTGTAGCATTTGTATTCTCTGGGGATGTAACAAGTAATGCCTTCTGTTTTCTGGCAGAAGATTTTGTTGTAGTCTTTTTTGTTTCGGAGAAGGCAACACGTCGAGGAAGACAGAAGACTTTGGCGTGTCATTGTTTGGCCTGTCATGAACTGGACTAGCGGCAGGAGACACAGAATGAAGTTCTCAACGATATACTAGCCGGTAAGAACGCGTTTCATCCACTGCGTTTTCATTCAAAGGAAGAACGCCAGTAGAACGAAATCCATTTTGTGCAATCGCTGGTGCTGTCGTTCTCATCCGTACAGCCTTGAAAATGTTTCCAAATGTGAGCTTGTTCATCTCCCTTTTTCCTCTTGTGTTATGAATGAAGGTCATATTTTCACTGTCGTAATATGGTTTTAGTGTCCCAAAACGTTATCTGCCTAATGGCTGCAGGTGGTGAGTTGTGTGGCTTGGTAGGCACGTCATACTTACGATATTTTCTTCGCAAAACTGGAGAGCTTCTAAAGTTTCGTAAGATGCATGATCACCCACAAGTACAGTGCAGTGCCCAGGAACCAGGTGTGACTGAGAATGTTTCGGACATTCGAGGAATGCTTCTTGATTAATCCACGAGGAATCTGTAATTGTAATCAGGGACTCATTTGGAAAACCGTCACGAAATTCAGGTAAAAATCTTTTACCTTTAAATATGGCCACAGGAGGAATAAAGTTCGCCACTAGCGCAAGCTTAGATGATGACAAGCTTTGCTCTTTCTACGGAAGTCTGCGCATTAACAGCTTTGCTTCTTTTCTCACCAAAAACTTTTCTTGTGGGCTTATTATTCATTTGGCAACCTGATTCATCTGCATTTTCCCAGAAAATCAAGATTCTCCATACCTTTTCTCAGCAAGGAAAAGAAGTCAGCCACATCCTCTTTATTCAAATCATTGCATTTGGCTAGGGAAAATCCTTCCGCTTTCCTCAAAGACAAATTTGGTTTAGTTCCTCGAACCCTTTTAGTCACTCTTTACCTGCTATTAATGGTGTCTGAAAATGTATGATTTATTTTGTTGGATTGTCCGAACTCATAGGCAGCCCTCCTTACAGTAACTGAATCCAACGGGAAACCACTTGCACGTAACTTCAGCATACTTGAAACGAGTTCTCTTTCTTGCCCCTTATTTAATATTGTTGTAGCAACTTTCACGTTTGCTGGAGAAACTTCCACTTTTCAGTCGTCTTTGCAGACAGGAATGCGGCACCTCAAACAGTTCCGCGGCATGGCGCTGACTTCTACCCTCCCTTAGCTTTAACTGCATGTTGCATGTAATCCTCGGTCTACAAAGTAACGGTTGTTCTTTTATGTTTTCCCAACTACAATAAAAAACGAAAACAAAATAAAAAACGAAAAAATACAATAATCTCAATGAATCTAAATAAAATTTTTGACCCTTTTCAGCCAGATTGTATTAACCCGATTTGCCGAAAACGCAGAATATTTTTTTCCTGCATTGATAGTCCTGCGCAAGAATATTAACGTGCGAGTAACACCATAACCTCTTCTCCTGGATATAAATTTACTGGGTAGCGAATACTTAAATTACTAAACGAATTAGCAGAGATATGTTAATTTGAATCACAAGCTATTTTACAAAGAAGAATGCTTTCATAACTTACCACAAACACCACAGTTTTTTACACGACGAACACACCTGACAATGTTTCTCATCTTCCGACTCATACACCGAGTTCTAACAGTCACCACAATGTGGCAGCACTTCCTATAACACTGTAACACTTCTGACACTAAATGTAAGTGAGTTTTCTCTTTTGATGCTCGTCAACTGTCAGGATGAGCATTACTGCAAAGTGCATTTGATTCTAAAGCATTAAGACAGAGTAAAAAACACTAAATAAATTACTTTTTCTCTCTGAACAACATGTGGGCAGGGTGGGTTCTTCCTTGGTTCGGGTATGAGGTAGAATGAAACAGCAGTTTTACATTAGATAACTTTTATTGAAGATTTGTACAACTGTTCCCTTACTCTATTGTTCTGGCTCGGAGAGCGGCAGCTGTGTCGTTTGCGAAGCCTTCTGCTGCGGCAGCGGCGGCGTCTGATTACGCGTGGCGGTGTGTAGCTCGTGTCACCGTCTCGCCCAGTTGACTGGAGACGCGCAGCGCGAGGTGGCCCGTTTAAGTATTGAGAACGAAGTCGTGAAACGGATGGCGATACCTTGGATGTGGCGTCCCAGTGTTTCTCTTCTCTACGCGGCCGCGTGTGTCAGTGTTGAGCGTCGGCCAACAGAGCGGAGCGGCGGGGGAGGGCCAGTGTCCCGGACTCGAACAACGGACTCCAGCTTGCCAGTCCTCGGCTGTCCGACCTTCATCCCAGCTTACAGGTGACTGCTGATGTGAGGCCGTCTCCTACCCGTCCTCACGAGTCACCCGGGTACGTAAAAATCAGTCTTCAAATACCTTTTAACTTCTGTCTTCTGGCGCCGAGGCTGCTGCTTGCTATTCCATTACAGCGGCGGACTTGGTGCTTCTGTGTAAGATGTAGTCTCTTCCTGCATGACGGTCTTCAGCACCGAAACTGACTGAAAACTACTGCTGCTCTCTTCTTGTCGGCCCACTGCGTCTCGCGTACTTATTCACTTCAGTTCACTGGAGGTGAACGACTTCACGGTCATTGCCTCTTCTGTCACGTTGAAAAGCTTCTCGAAGAATCTTCTTATCGTCGGTCATTGGCTCTTGGAATGTAGGCAAGGGCCTTTGATCGCATGTGACAACTGAGAAGCACTTGAGCCGGTCATTGCCTCTTCTGTCACGTTGAAAAGCTTCTCGAAGAGTCTTCTTAACGTCGGTCATTGGCTCTTGGAATGTAGGCGAGGGCCTTTGCTCACATGTGACAACTGAGAAACACGTGAGCCGGTCGGGCGATGTCCTGACGGCTGAATCGACAGCGCCCGCTTATGTGGAACTTGCTGACTTCACGGTCATTGTCTCTTCTGCTCTGCCCGCTGTTTGCCAGTATGTAACTCTCTAAACTATACCAAGTTTTTCATTTATTTTCTAATTTTACTTCACTTTGATTTCACTAATTTATTTACTACTTATCTTAAGTACCACTCAACAACACCTTGTGTGTGACGATCAGGCGGGACTTTGTGAAATTGACCGCATTCATCTCCCGCCCCGATTCAACCGACTTCACGGCAGTAGCCGCAGCACTTTAAACACTTAAATATTTAAAGAACAACGATAGCAACGCTAACTATAGTTTAACAAATGTCGAAAAAATACCTCTCAAGGAAAAGCGTGCAAGCACAACACGTTATCACCAAGAGTGATAAATTCACAGTGCATGCTCGTATTTCGGTAACAACAGCTAACACCAGAAAGAAAATACTTTCCAGAACAGAACTCTCAAAGAGGACAACGCGTCGACGGCCCACAGCACACACCAGGCTACGTCAGACAGTGCTCGCTCGCCGGCCCGCCGACGGCTGTCACCTGACTCACGCTAGATGGCATTGCCCGCTTACCCAGTACGCACCAGTGTGAAACAGTGGGTCTTACAGATTATCACTGTAACTCACCATGGCCGAAGGCGAAAGAGAAACGTGTGGGAAGTGCCATAAGGCACAACTGAGAACGGTAAAAAGTACAGAAAGGGATTTGCTTTGGTCCTGAAACATCCAGGTATGATTCTACAGGTAAAGTAGGGTGAAAAACGGATGGTAGTAATGGTGGAAGGTGAACCGTGCCGGCTCGTATCGATTGATCGATAGGGTCTGCATGGTGTGATCTTTGGGCTCGGCCATTTGACGTGACTTTTGGCCGCGACGGGCGCGGGGCGATAGAGAGGGACAGTTGGAGAGCCGCGCGGCGCTGCGGAATCAGGAGTAGCGTGGTTGAGCAGACTAGGGCACGGCGCAGAGGTTGTGGTGTGTCTGGCACGTTTGCAAGACCGAACGTGGCTTGTAGTGTGGGAACTGGACTTGGTCACATTACCCGAATCGAGTCGTGCGGCCCTGATTTGGATCTGTAAAGGATTTCATAAAATGTTACTTATAACCCCCTTGACTGCAAAATTTTTTTTATTCATATGACCGGTTTCGGTTCATTCAGAACCATCTTCAGATCAGATATTTCAGTTACAGGAGTAACCCGTCAAAATCTAGCAACTTTCACATGCTGCGTCACATAATACTAGTGAAAGTTGCTGGATTTGGACGGGTTACTCCTGTAACTGAAATATCAGATCTGAAGATGGTTCTGAATGAACCGAAACCGGTCATATGAATAAAAAGAATTTTGCAATCAAGGGGGATTATAAGTAACATTATACAGTCACTTATTGCTGCCATCCCATCAGACATTATGTCTGTTTTTGCAAAGATTTCATAAAAGATTTGGTGAGAATTGCTTGTCATGTTTTTGGTGCGAATATTATACTGATCCTTGCTTCCAAAGTATCGGCACCATGACTGGAAGCTGTTGTCTTGCCAACCAAAAGGTCTCCTGTGTTTAGTGCTGTTTAAGTAAACACGTGTTATTGTGAAACTTCGTGGCAGATTAAAACTGTGTGCCGGACCGAGACTCGAATTGTGTTTGGTTAAAGGTTTATCTGGATTTTGTGATGTGATACAGTCCGGGTAAGCGAGGTGCATTAATTGGTACTATTCCTGTTCGGAGTGACGGACGGCATAAGCCAGTATGGTGAAACTGTATGTTAACCTACTAGTGTAGTTTAAATTTCTAAACTGACTTGGTATTATGCTATTCGCCCTCGTCCTTTAAGGTTACGTCAAGGGCATTCGTTGTTGATGGACCCTTGACTATTTTATTTCAATGTTCGTGAAATAGGCTATTATTTTATACATCGTAGTTATTTTACGTCTGAGGAATTAATGTTTGCCGTCCCCCCCCCCCCCCCCCCCCTAAATTTTGTAGTAGCCCGGGCTCTAAGACCTTTTTTTCAATGTGTTACAGTGTACTGTGTGCGGCACCCTGTCTAGCTCGCCCGCTTGCTGTGAGTTCTGGGTCTAGCCGCCTCTGGTGTGGGTCCAGTGGGCCCCCCTTCTGCTACTACTCGAATTTCTCAGTGCCTATGTGGCGTCACCTGTTTTGAAAATCTGTGACGAAGGGGTGTACCTGTTTGTATTTTATTTAAAAAAATAATTTGTGAGATCCATGATTGGTTAAACTTTATCTCATTATTGTAGTCTCATTTTGCGAGTTTTACTGTGTACAGAATTTAATTAACTTGCGAATCACTTAATGCATGTTTAAAGATTAATGTTGTTGTCCGAATAGGGCGCTTACCCGTGCTTGTAAGGATTCTTTGCTAACTTACCTTATCACAAAAATTTTAAAGATAAAATTTTATTTCCTGTAGAAAAGTTTAATAAAAGTGTTGTTATAAAATGTGAATGTTGATTATGTGGCCCGGCCCTCCCGCTCAACAGCAATTCGCTGATTAGGGTGGATTGATCAGCACAGAAGGATTCGCAGTTGTAACGATCACACAAGGTGTATTGGACAGCACACGCTGAAAAGTCGAAACTGGTGGCAATTAATGACAAAATTAAATTAACGATCGTTGTAGCAAATAGTGACACAGATGGTCGCTGCAGCATAATGGACGGCGTCAGCAAATATTAGAGGGGAGGAACGATATCGATGGTTCAGAACGCTTATTACTCAATCTGTCAACACACAGATTAGCCTCCGTACGGTGCGGAGATATGAGGTGATGGGATCCACAATGGACTGAGGAGCATAACGAACAGCGTTAGAAACACTACATGATGCAGAGTCATCGACAGATGTAGAAGTAACATCAGGGAAGAGTGACTGGTACCATTACCGTTCATGTTGTACATCAGTGACTGTCAGGCGATATAAAATGTAGCTACATATCTTTTGGAGGTCATACAGTTATCTGTAATGAAGTACTCTGAAAATACTCAAGTATTCAGTCAGACCTGGATGAGATTTGAAAGTGATAAGTTTGACAACTTGCTTTAAATGCTCAGAATTGGAAAATGGTGCACTTAACAGAACACAGAAAAACATTATCCTCTTCTACAATATCGTTGCGTTACAACTGGAGTCAGTGCCCACTCGTATATTTTGTATGGATGTAAAACGTAACGATCGTATAGGCTTAATCATATGAAAATCAGAAACACTGTTTCACTTATAGCGTACTGGGAAGCATACAAAAATGAGACTGATTACAAGACCCTCATTTGACCCATCTTACAATATTGCTCAAGTGCGTCAGGCCCGTTCCAAATGGGAGTAACCGGGTGGACTTACATGGAGATGCTGAAAGAACTGAACTCTCATGCACTTCAAGAGAGACGCACCCATTCTGCTTAGACGATAAATACTACTGACTTAAGAATCTAATAACAATTTACAATACCCTACAAGATTAAGCAGAATGCCGTGCATACAGAAGCATTTAAGCATCCATTTTTCCTTCACTCCACAACATGAGTTAAGCGTATTCTACATCTACATCTACATCCATACTCCGCAAGCCACCTGACGGTGTGTGGCGGAGGGTACCTTGAGTACCTCTATCGGTTCTCCCTTCTATTCCAGTCTCGTATTGTTCGTGGAAAGAAGGATTGTCGGTATGCCTCTGTGTGGGCTCTAATCTCTCTGATTTTATTCTCATGGTCTCCTCGCGAACTATACATAGGAGGGAGCAATATACTGCTTGACTCCTCGGTGAAGGTATGTTCTCGAAACTTCAACAAAAGCCCGTACCGAGCTACTGAGCGTCTCTCCTGCAGAGTCTTCCACTGGAATTTATCATCTCCGTAACGCTTTCGCGATTACTAAATGACCCTGTAACGAAGCGCGTTGCTCTCCGTTGGATCTTCTCTATCTCTTCTATCAACCCCATCTGGTACGGATCCCACACTGCTGAGCAGTATTCAAGCAGTGGGCGAACAAGCGTACAGTAACCTACTTCCTTTGTTTTCGGATTGCATTTCCTTAGGATTCTTCCAATGAATCTCAGTCTGGCATCTGTTTTACCGACGATCAACTTTATATGATCATTCCATTTTAAATCACTCCTAATGCGTACTCCCAGATAATTTATGGAATTAACTGCTTCCAGTTGCTGACCTGCTATATTGTAGCTAAATGATAAGGGATCTTTCTTTCTATATATTCGCAGCACATTACACTTGTCTACATTGAGATTCAATTGCCATTCCCTGCACCATGCATCAATTCGCTGCAGATCCTCCTGCATTTCAGTACAATTTTCCATTGTTACAACCTCTCTATATACCCCAGCATCATCCACAAAAAGCCTCAGTGAACTTCCGATGTCATCCACAAGGTCATTTATGTATATTGTGAATAGCAACGGTCCTACGACACTCCCCTGCGGCACGCCTGAAATTTTATTTCGGAAGACTTCTCTCCGTTGAGAATGACATGTTGCGTTCTGTTATCTAGGAACTCTTCAATCCAATCACACAATTGGTATGATACTCCATATGCTCTTACTTTGTCCATTAAACGATTGTGGGGAACTGTATCGAACGCCTTGCGGAAGTCAAGAAACACGGCATCTACCTGGGAACCCGTGTCTATGGCCCTCTGAGTCTCGTGGACGAACAGCGCGACCTGGGTTTCACATGAGAGTCTTTTTCGAAACCCATTCTGATTCCTACAGAGTAGATTTCTAGTCTCCAGAAAAGTCATTATACTCGAACTTAATACGTGTTCCAAAATTCTACAACTGATAGACGTACCCGCTGCCGTGCACTTGACAGTCGTTAGTAGAGTGTAGCTGTAGAGATACAGGTAGGAATAGACCCCTAAGTGAATTACGACTGTAATTTCAGCAGAAGCATACAGAGTTCCGGTAGATTAGCCGAATTAGCTGGACAGCGAGCTAATTCGCTGTACTAGGGAAAGTAGTCGGCTGGTCCAGCAGTCAGACGGCGGGAGACCAGAGACTAGAGAGAAGTCGATGCGCACTGTAGCTGCGGCGCCATTAGACGCCTCATTACGCCACGCGCAACGCCGCGTCCCTAATTTCCTCGGGGACCGCGGCGTGGCGCTGAGCTCGCCTCCTTGCAGGCGGCATGCTTTATTCACGGCCGGCGCCTGTCTCCAATTGGTTTTTAATGTTGCACACGGGGGCGCCGCGACCCTTATCTAATAAAGCGGCGCGCCGTTTGCAAAAGGGCGCGCAATGACATCTCGGCGGCCTCCCTCAAAGACAGCAGCCTGTGCCGTCTGAAATATTTAAATTTAATCGCGCCGCTCCTGGCGTCTTAATTACGTTACGCGGCCGCTGTTGCGACGCCTTGGCCACCGGCCCTAACGTCAGTCACAGAGGATGCCGCACTGAGCAGTTGGTTAACGAGGTCGCACGCCGCGAGTTGACGTTAGGAAGGCCGCTACTGCAAAATGTTTTTCTACGTAGAAAGTTACTCATCACCTGCGCCCGCATCTCGTGGTCGTGCGGTAGCGTTCTCGCTTCCAACGCCCGGGTTCCCGGGTTCGATTCCCGGCGGGGTCAGGGATTTTCTCTGCCTCGTGATGGCTGGGTGTTGTGTGCTGTCCTTAGGTTAGTTAGGTTTAAGTAGTTCTAAGTTCTAGGGGACTGATGACCTAAGATGTTAAGTCCCATAGTGCTCAGAGCCATTTTTTCATCACCTGCTTCGACTGAATTCGCGGAATTCTACACGTTGTTCTTTATCCACATCAGTGAGGGCTTTTAGCACATGTGTTCCGGCTTAACGTCAAGCGCCGGCGCGTCGCCCTGGAACGTTACAGCAGAGGCCTGTGAGACGGCGTCAGCCAATAGTACGCTTACGGACCCCTCTCCAAAATGGTTCAAGTGGCTCTGAGCACTATGGGAATTAACATCTGAGGTCATCAGTCCCCTAGAACTTTACATAAACGTAACTAACCTAAGGACATCACACACATCCATGCCCGAGGCAGGAATCGAACCTGCGACCGTAGCAGCAGCGCGGTTCCGGACTGAAGTGCCTAGAACCGCTCGGTCACAACGGCTGGCTGGGCCCCTCTCTAGGACGATACCGAGACAGAAGAGAATAAAAGTGCCGCGTCCTACGAACGCTACAGCAGTACCTTATGAACTGCATTGTTTTGCTTGTATTGGAAATGTATATACCGAAGGACATTCATTATTTGCAGCCGGCCGGAGTGGCCGTGCGGTTCTAGGCGCTAGTCTGGAACCGAGCGACCGCTACGGCCGCAGGTTCGAATCCTGCCTCGGGCATGGATGTGTGTGATGTCCTTAGGTTAGCTAGGTTTAATTAGTTCTAAGTTCTAGACGACTGATGACCTCAGAAGTTAAGTCACATAGTGCTCAGAGCCACTTTTGATTATTTACATGTCACCATTTGCTTGCAGCACACCTTGGTGCATACACAAAGTATTGACATTTATCTCACTGTAACAAAAATCTATTAGTACAATTTGCTTGAATTGTTGTCTAGCGATCCGAGGAAGCAGGTTTCCAAGGCATCCTATATTAGACTCGTGGGCAAAACACAACACAATGAATGCTGAATGCTTAGCCTCGAAACACGACAGACAGACACGTAAGAAGTGGCTAATATCTTGTACGAACACACAGGGCCGAGATGTGGATTTCTCCTTACATACACATGCCGATGCTTTGCGCTGTACGAAGCGCCATACCGTACTCTATCTACACGAAACTAGCGCCATACAATTGTTTTTTTTAATAAAATAAAAAACGAATACATTCAAGTTCATACTAGAGAATGTAAACAGGAGCCTCGCACAAATTCGGACATTAAAAATTCATAGTACCTACGCTAAGCATATGGCTACAATACTGTTACGTAAATACAGATATTCTTCATACCTTCACTTCCACAACGTCAAGATCTTACGTATAGCCAAAATCGCCAGCCGAAACTGAAAAAACTTGGTCAGAAGCCCGGCACAATCGCCTATCTTTATCGGGATCAATAGACAAATGAGCGTAAATAACTGCGCCAACCTACACTTCAGATACTACCATATGCGCCTCAAAACATGTGTATGTATATAACAAAGTATACGAAATACCGCTGTACATATAGCTAGAATTACTGAATGAGTCTGAGAGAAAATTTTAAAAATTTATTGCAAGAGATTACGGCAAACCAGCTGCTTATGAAACAATCATGTACGTGAAGAGGCATTTCGTTACGCCTCTAGAAGCATTCCTGTCATCATATCGCACCAAAATCCATACAGCAATTTAAAGGAATCTCATGAGTCTAACTGTAATTTTCAAGCCAAAAGACCAGAAATTGTGGAAAGTAGCGTGGTGCAAACTGAAACACAGGCAGTCAAACTAACAACTGCATACCGAGTCATCCCAGATGCCTCTCTAAACCTCGAAATGAGGTAGTTCAGACGTATTTATACTTACAATTGACTTGAAAGTGAACGGGAACGCTTTAAACAATTAAAAATAATTTTGGCCACGATTTCTGTACAAATACTCCGCTGTGCGGCGTGGCTATGGGAAGTCCGCTTGCTCCATCGATAGGCAACCTTTCTATAGAAAAACCTGAAGATATTACCTCAGACGCCGCTGCGGGTAAGCCAACTTCTTTTATCGTTACGACCACACATTTACCGTCTGGCGCCATGGACGTGGAAAATTGGAAGAAATCTTAGAACCTGAACGACATTCAGTACCATATTAGGTTGACGACGGAAGTAAAGACAGATGTTGCATCGCCCTTCCTTGACATCCTCTTTCGCCGAAAAACCAATTAAACCATAGTTTCTAAAGGGAACCTATGCACACGAATCGGTATCTGCACGCTCTCAGCCAACAGTGTCCGGCACAAAAAGGGCATTCTGAATACCCTTGCCCGTAGTCTTAAAATCTTCTCAGACACCGATAAACCACCATTGTAACTGAGCCAACCCCAAATAGTCTTCTGGGAAAACGGCTGCGACCGCCGCCAGGTATCGCAGGCATTTCCGGATTTCAGGTGGGATGCGCGCTAGATACACCACCAGCCTTGCGCTTCAGCCTTACTTTGATACAGTGTCAGGAAAGGTCAGCCGGGTCCAAAAGAGACACATTTCATCAGTGTACAGGTCCCCAACAAAAAGAACGACACCTCATGAGGCATGTAAAGTACGATCTAGGACTGAGAAAGCCTGGAGTGTACGAGACACCTTGCTAGTTCGGCCGAACAGTACGCTCTCTGAAGCAACGCCGGACGGAACTGGAAATGCGTTTACGCCAACACTACACTGAAAAATCGGCCGTGGCGGAACACGCTTTAAAAAATCGATACGGAATTATGTTAGACGAAACATCTGTCATTTGTGGACGAACGGATTTTAGGATACCGTTATAAAAACATGTTTAGAAACACCACGAATGAGGACGGTGGCTTGCAGCTCAGCACAACATGGCACCCAGCTATCGCGAGTTTGAAGTGGGCGCGATTGACGTGGGATGAAAACACTACCATATTTGGCGACGAAGCGAGCACCAGCAGCGTGGCTACACAGGGTGATTGATCTGTCCATACCACTGAGTGTTCAGGAACTTGCAACGCCTACAAATATCATGCACAAGATTTTCATACTCTCTGCTTCGCTATGCCCAAACTATTAGTCCTACAGGAGAAATGAACAGGACCTTTTCGTAGAAATTTCATTTAGTTACATTGTATACTGGGTTACGTTTTCGCTAGATGCCGTAGTTTCCCAATTAGTCAAGAAAAATGTACAAAAGTGACCTTCAACACGTTCTTCTTCAATGACTCGAAAACCTTGACGTCCAGCGAAAAAGTATCCAAGCACAAAATTTGCTTACATTAAATTTCCTACAGAATGGCCTTGTTCATTTTTTCTGTAGGACATACAGGGTGGTCCATTGATAGTGACCGGGCGAAATATCTCACGAAATAAGCATCAAACGAAAAAACTACAAAGAACGAAATTCGTCTAGGGTGAAGGGGGAAACCAGATGGCGCTATGGCTGGCCCGCTAGGTGGCGCTGCCATCGGTCAAGCGGATATCAACTACGTTTTTTTGAATAGGAACCCCCAATTTTTATTACATATTCCTGTAGTACATAAAGAAATATGAATGTTTTAGTTGGACCACTTTTTTAGCTTTGTGATAGATGGCGCTGTAATAGTCACAAACGTATAAGTACGTGATATCACGTAACATTCCGCCAGTGCGGACGGTATTTGCTTCGTGATACATTACCCGTGTTAAAATGGACCGTTTACCAATTGCGGAAAACGTCGATATCGTGTTGATATATGGCTATTGTGTTCAAAATTCCCAACGGGAGTGTGCTATGTATGCTGTTCCGTATCCTGGATGACATCATCCAAGTATCCGGACCGTTCGCCGGATAGTAACGTTATTCAAGGAAACAGGAAGTGTTCAGCCACATGTGAAACGTCAGCCACGAACTGCAACAAATTATGATGCCCAAGTAGGTGCTTTAGCTGCTGTCGCGGATAATCCACACATCAGTAGCAGACAAATTGCGCGATAATCGGGAATCTTAAAAACGTCGGCGTTGAGAATGCTACATCAACATCGACTGACCCGTACCATATTTCTATGCACCAAGAACTGCATGGCGACGACTTTGAACGTCGTGTACAGTTCTGCCACTGGGCACAAGAGAAATTACGGGACCATGACAGATTTTTTGGACGCGTTCTATTTAGCGACGAAGCGTCATTCACCAACAGCGGTAACGTAAACCAGCATAATATGCACTATTGGGCAACGGAAAAATCCACGATGGCTGCGACGAGTGGAACATCAGCGACCTTGGCGGGTTAATGTATGGTGCAGGATTATGGGAGGAAAAATAATTGGCCCCCATTTTATCGATATCAATCTAAATGGTGCAATGTATGCTGATTTCCTACGTAATGTTCTACCGACGTCACTAGAAGATGTTTCACTGCATGACAGAATGGCGATGTACTTCCAACATGATGGATGTCCGGCACATAGCTCGCATGCGGTTGACACGGTATTGAACAGCATATTTCATGACAGGTGGGGATGGGTCGTCCAAGCACCATACCATGGCCCGCACGTTCACCAGATCTGACGTCCGTGGATTTCTGTCTGTGGGGAAAGTTGAAGGATATTTGCTATCGTGATCCACCGACAACGCCTGACAACGTGCGTCATTACGGAAGGCGAACTACTCGCTGTTGAGAGGAATGTCGTTACACGTATTGTCAAATGCATTGAGGATGACGGACATCATTTTGAGCATTTATTGCATTGATGTGGTATTTACAGGTAATCACGCTGTAACAGCATGCGTTCTCAGAAATGATAAGTTCACAAAGGTACATGTATCACATTGGAACTACCAAAATAAAATATTCAAACGTACCTACGTTCTGTATTTTAATTTAGAAAACCTACCTGTTACCAACTGTTCGTCTAAACTTGTGAGCCATATGTTTGTGATTATTGCAGCGCCATCTATCACAAAACGAAAAAAGTGGTCCAACTAAAATATTCATATTTCTTTACGTACTACACGAATATGTAATAAAAAAAGGGGGTTCCTATTCAAAAAACGCAGTTTATATCCGTTTGACCGATGGCAGCGCCATCTAGCGGGCCAACCATAGCGCCTTCTGGTTTCCCCCTTCAAGCTAGACAAGTTTCGTTCTTTGTAGTTTTTTTCGTTTGACGCTTATTTCGTAAGATATTTGGCCCGGTCACGATCAATGGACCACCCTGTATACATTGAAGATGAACCTTTCAGTTCGAAACCGGTAACTGCGGTATTTAAATAAATAAATAGCATCGTTGAAACGGGGTGGTTGCTGTTGTCTTCTCTATCAACCGATATTGTTAGATGCATGGGCAGAACACAACACAATGAATGCTGTATGCTTAGCCTCGAAACACGACAGTCAGACACGTAAGAAATGGCTGATATCTTGGACGAACAGAACACACAGGGGCGAGATGTGGATTTCTCCTTACATACACAATGCTGGGAAATTACACATTTACGCGAATTACATAACCTATGCGCAAACATCTAATGCCATATAGGAGGGTTATCTAGAAAGTAATGCTTCGCGTTTTATTCTCAACAATTCTTTATTGAGCATAGTGTGAATTACAAGCACGAATGAGTGGTGTTTTATTCACACACCCTATTTCCCACTTGTTCTCCATCCCGTTGTATGGCCTTCCTTCGGTGCTAAACAAGGGCGTGTATGCCCTGTCGGTACCAATCCATGTCCTGGTGGCGCAGCCAGTGCTTCACTGTGTGAATCACCTCCTCATCGTCCTCAAAATGTCTTCCACGAGTGGCATCCTTCACTGGCGAATGACAACATCAGCTCGCTGCCACATGTCATCTGTGACAGCCGTGAGTGGTCTTCCCGACCGCTGCAAATCGTGGAGCTCCCACTAACCGCCTTCTGATGACCTCACCCTCCGTGCCCAGCGACTAACGGTGCTTCTGTCAATAGCACATGCTCCATACACTTCACACAAGCGTTTGTGAATATTCCCGACAATTTCTTTCTCTGCCAAGAGAAATTCAATGAGAGCACGTTGCTTGGGACGTACATCACCTACAGACGCCATTTTGAAACTGTCCTGCAGCTACGCTATCTGTCGGAAGTGACGGAAGCTTGGCGTGCCCACTCAGGAGGCTTCAAACACCAAATACCTACTGTTTCGCGTTCATGGCATTGTTTTCGGCTGAGAAAAAAAATGCGATGCATTACTTTATGGGCAACCCTCGACCTCTACAGACCTACCAAGAAACTGCCTGATTCCTGATACGCAGTATCAGTGATGTATTTCGCTCCAAAGGCGGACAAACAAGCTGTCAAGAAGGTGGTCACGATGTTTTGGCTCATGAGTGTGGTTTGCACATAGCAAACGAGAGACTACGCAAATTTCGCACACGGTTTTTGAAAGTACTGTGGGTTGCATAAAACCGATAGGTAGAGCAAGCTGAATCACCTCATATAATAACGAGGCCACGGTGACACGAAAGTCATTTACGACCTGACAATAGGCAATGGAAGTTCTTTTCAAAGCTTGTAGGAGGTTGTGGGATTTTAACCACTTGATGCTGCTGGAATCCCGAGAAGATTTTTATTAATTTATTTCGCCGCGAGAGCATACATTCGTGCAGACACCTTTCAAATCCACAAACTATAGTAGTAGTAGTAGGAGTAGAAGCAGTAGTAGTGTAAGGTGGCAACGGCCTTGCACCTTACGTGAGTGCATTTAACGTGACACTTTAGGTTTTGTTGGAGTAATACTCTAAATTACGGTGTATGAAATCTATGTGGAAACGCATCGGCACGCGAGATTTCCACGATTTTGTAATTATAAGATTTTTCGGAAAGGCAGTACGTGAGACAGAGCTCGGCTATCTCCCCGCCTAGCCGCCGAAGGCCACACCCTAACGGTATGAATGGTGAACTGGGGGATTTCTGTAATCCGTTTAGAGAGGCCACAGTGGTCACCAACCTCTGAGGGACGTGCGGCTGCAGGTGTTTAAGTGTTTACCAAAACAGAGCAGTGGATAGCTGGACGGAATTTCCTGTGCGTGCTCTCGCCTATGTCCCACTAATTTTACGCCTTCGAGCAACTCAAGTGGGGCAGGCCAGGAGTTCCGAATAACATGTAACACCCCACCCGTCACTTAGCTGGATTTGGCATGTGTTCACCCCAAGTAACTGACTAACAGATCAACAGAGAGTGCAAAACTGCCGCAATATCGGATAACGCAAAAAAGTAATATGGCCCTGTGACTCCTGATTGAACTGCGGTGGAAGTGTTGACATTAATTTATTCGTAATTGATCACTTTTAATTAAAAAGGGGCGCACATTCATGTAATATTTAGCTGTTGAACACCAGATGCAAATGTTGAACATAAAATTAATTAATAAAGTGACTTGGGATTTCAACTACTTGATTGAAAACAGATGCAGTCGATTAACACAAATTTATTTTAACTCTCGACCTTCAATCATCACATTACATGACTCTCCCATCAGGCAGTGTGTAACACTCCGGTTTGATCTTACTGACTTATCCTGCTCGATCGAGATCTGATAGCAGCCCAAAACAGGTATTAATTAATGTGACCGTGTACCTAATGGGGCTGGCAATCGGATTGGACTGCTACGGAGTTGTTACATTCCATTTTGTCCTTCTCAAATGCTGTAATAATGATATGTCTAGTGCCAAGAAGAACAACAACACAGCTTCATTAATCAGCGACCTATATTCATCACAAAAACACAGAGTAAGGAGACAGCCACTGCCTTCGTCGTACAGAATTAATAACGGCTAATCTCGGCACAGGTCCTTTCGTTATTCCTTATCGTCACACGCAATTTCAATCATTGTATCCAACACTGCAATCCAACACTGCAATCCAAATAATGCCGGCGCGGTAGACACAAAAATACAAATATCGGCACTGAAATATCACTGAATCACACTAGTAATTGTACTTGTTCACTTTCCCGTATATTTCTAACACAAAAGGGGTTAAACCGCGGCGATGGCCACCCCCTTTGTCGGTACGGCCTTGCATTACGGCCACCGGCCGCCCCACGGCCCGGCCCGCAGCCTGGGTCCCACTCTACTGTCTCAACACTCGCTCTCGCTCTCGCAACCCGACACACACTATCGATTGTTTGTCCTGTCGACCTGTGCTGTCGCAAAACTTATAGTAAGGGCCTACGGACCCCTTACAAGTGGTAATACATTGCGTTTGCGTGGAGTAAAGCGCGATAACTCAAAAGTAATTCCTATCAACTGAGCGAGGCGTAATGCGAAGTGCGAGAAGAATTCTACAATACACGGCCCATGAAACCCTCGTGGAAACTTGGCCGACATGATCCAACAAATTAATCAGTGGCCTGAGCGTGCGCAATATCACCGAATACAGCGTGGTGGAGCGTCGTCGTTGTGTGGACGTCCGCCAACCTCGTGGTACTGCAAGGCTGTGCTCGTCTATTCACTCCTAGCTATCTTGCTCAGTACACAGCTGAACAAAAACTTCCTATCTCCAAGCAATCGTTCCCTTTGCTAAGTCCTAAACTGCAGAGATGCTCACACTTTCTCAGGCAAGCTGAGTAAAGAATGCCACGTCCGCACTCTAGGCAAGCTGAGAACAGAAGACCTCTACGAAGACTTCTCACAGTCCGCTCTTTGCCTCGGTTTCCCCTCCAGCAAAATCACTTACGCCAATTGCAGCGCAAGTCGCGTTAATTATGCGTCGCTTCCCAGCGCTGACCAATGCATGCTCTGGGAAGTGAACAAATTCCCACAAAATTTCCCTTCCTCTCAACTTCTGTTATTTAGCTCCTCCCAGGCCACCCATCAAGGGTAGCGTCTGCACAACACCCAGTTTTCCGGAATTCTGACTCCCAGGAGAGTACTTCAAATTCCTTGGTCCTTCCTTCCATCGGAGGCCGGCGTATTTCATTCTGTCGCTCTTCACCTGATTTGCTTCAGACTCTGCAGACCGTGAATTCAACATGAAGTTGCTATAGTCACGAACACACATATTTTGACCTCTGTTGACCGCTCCACCATAGCTTTGCACGGCTTTCTCGCATGTTGCACAGAAAACAGGACGACGGACATTTATCAACAGGCGTATAAGTTCTCTGTCTGTTTTCCGGTACACCAGCATGGAGTCGAGGTCAACCACCCACTCACTGTCACTCATCTTAAGGCGGCTGGAGGCCGTGCCCTGTTACCGCTTTCTCAGAGCTTGAGCCACCCTAAGCTGCCTATCGTTGCTTCCCTCAGCCGCTCGAACGGTGGCCAAGGTTAATTCTGAGAACTTCCCTGAGGTAAAGTAGCCTCCAGTAAATCGACGCATTTCCACAAAGTTTTCATGTCGTGTGAATTACTTTAAAAGCATCACTCGACATTAATTATTTCAATACATCCATACTATACCCTATACTAGATGCATTGTGCCTTGTCAGTCATTTTTTGTTCAGCCCTACTGTTCGCTCAACGTGAGTTAGGTGATCTTTAATGACTTCATGTAAGGGGCATGGTTCTTGCCATCTTACAAACAAACTTTCAGTGCAAGAATCTGTGTTTGCTATGACGGGGAAACTTGCCGGGAAAATCTCGAGTGGTCTCTTCATAGAAGACTTCCAGTAAACGTGTTATTGCCCACAGCTGTGGTTCTTCCCAGCCGGTGACGGCGGAGTTTACTTGCGAAATTTTGTAGAAATAAAAGAATGGTGGAAACGAGTTCTGTTCCCAGGTCGTAGATTGGTCGGCACTGGCAAACTGGGTATTTTGAGAGCTTCTAGTGATGTGATTCGCTCAGTAAAACTTGAGGGGAGAAAACAAAGGTGAAGAGCGATATTGCTGTACTCTCGGTAATGGTCTTCCGTTCTGGGCTCTCGTACTGAGAGGTCATTACCCAAGTCGTCTCCCGTCTTGGTTTCTTCGTTCTGAGTGGACGTTAGCCGCGCCAGCTCTTTGCTACTGGGAAGATTGTTGCAAATAGAGAAGTTTATGGACAGCGGTCTGTCGTCCGAGTAGTGTAGGAGTGTATTTTCCGAGACGCCACACGCCAACCGCACAGCCGCGCCGTCGCCGTCGGAGACCGCCGCTGCAACAGGAACATTACGGTGAGATCGCTCCCGCTTAGTAGTGCCCGCATCTCGTGGTCGTGCGGTAGCGTTCTCGCTTCCCACGCCCGGGTTCCCGGGTTCGATTCCCGGCGGGGTAAGGGATTTTCTCTGCCTCGTGATGGCTGGGTGTTGTGTGCTGTCCTTAGGTTAGTTAGGTTTAAGTAGTTCTAAGTTCTAGGGGACTGATGACCATAGATGTTAAGTCCCATAGTGCCCAGAGCCGAGCCGCTTAGTAGTAACGTTAAATAGTTGGATCACGTGCAATTACTGTTTACACAGGGGTTTCACGGTACTTTGTGGTCTAGTGCTTCTTCGTATTTTACGTTTTGTGTCGATGTCAGTCGGTCAGCCAAGTTATAAGGGATCACGTTTTGGACCAATTTTACCACAGTTCAGCGCCAATGCCAGTCAGGAGGATAGTTTGTAAATCGTTCATTGTGTTTTATTCAGCATTGATCTGAAGGTTACAATAAAATTATTGTGATTCAGTAGAGCCTTTACTTTCAGAAGTTGATCCTGAAGACACCCTTTTGCGTTATTTTATTTTTGTGTATGTGTTTGATGTCATTGAACACCCTAAGTGTTCGTGATCATTCATGTTTGGAAAACAGGTGTGATTCATCATCAACGCTACCACCGCAGATTAATTAGGGATGACAGGGCCACATTTAAATCTAGCATTATCCATTTTTGCTTACAGTTCTGTGGTGTGCGTACTGTGAGACCTTCGGTACACACACCATCAGATTATTTGACTCGTCGCTCTTACGAAGTAGGCGAGTGTCAGCAATATGTCTCGTGGTCTTATCGTGGTGTGTTTATCTTCTGCCGTTAGGTCAGACGGTAGAAATGCCACTTGCACACTTAGAGTAGCAGATTGACAGTGACCAACTTTAAACAGAACTTGATTAATTTTGACACACATTTATTAAAATAATAACAAGCATAAACATTACTTAACTTGTTTCTGGATGCTATTTACAATTGACAATCTGAAGTTCCTTTGGTCTTGGTACGTTAATCTTATTCTCACATATATCTCTGATACTTGACAAAAGTGTCTATACATTTATCTTCATGGCTATGTACAGGAATATGATAATCTTATTAGGCACAGACAGAAACTTGACTATAGACTGGTACAGACTAATGCAGACTGCTACAGACTGGTGCAGACAAATGCAGACTAATGCAGACTGACTAATTGGAGGTCTGTACACTTGTTATAATACCTCGCGCGTTCAGGTATCACTGCGCGAGTGTGATCCGTGAGGAGAAAAGGTTCTACGTTAGCAGCAATCTCATTGGCTGCATTACATATTAATACGCGGATCGGCGGAAGCAGAATTTGGTCCGTCTCTAAGGAAGCGCCATCTCGTAGTGCGGAGACAGACGGGCGCTGCGCCTGCGCTGTTGCGCTCAGTGGGGCGCGCTCTAGTAGGAAAGCTGTGTACGTGCTGACTACGCGGAACTATGTACACAAGAAGTTCCACTCCCAATTTCTGTGTAAGTTGCTTGTCAGGGGCGAACACACGCAAAAATCGGACAAGCAACGGGTGGGGTGTTACAGTAGTAGCAGCACGAGAGTGCCGTTTCCGAGGGGGGCGACGGCAGCCTAGGTATGAGGTCGTGGGCCTACGGGACGGCGGCGTCCGCGGCGCCATTGTCCGGTCTAGGGGCGCTACGAACAATACAGGCGTAACAACAGTTGTGCTGCTATCCGGGCGGACTGGCGGGATAGCATCTCCGAAGCGCTTTTCCCCGTCACGGCGGCTCGCGGCGCACAATGCGGCCGGCGGCCAATCTTGGCGGAATATCTAATTCGTCCGCGGAGCGGCGCGGCGCGGCGCGTCTCCGCACTCGCCGACGCCGCCTGACAAATGGCCAGCTGGCGGTCGCGCCAGGGACACGACCGCGCAGCCCGCCGCCCTAATTGCGTTATCTCGGCCCAGCCGCTTCCTGCTCCTCTGCGGGACGGGCTCTCGTTCCTCTTTCTTAATTTTTTTCTTTTTTTGTTCCACCGCTCCTTACGCCGCTCTCGTTCCCGACGTCGGCCCCGGGCGCGTCTCATTGCCGGAGAAACGCCAGCGCGCAGACTTGTCAGCGTCGCCGCAGATCCGATCTGGGAGCCCCGAGCGGCGCTCCGTAACGCCGCGTCGTTAAGATAGGACACTCACACGCGCAACCGCACCGGTTCCACTCCAACGGCCCTCATCTGCCTTGTGCGCGCCGTTTCTGAAATTAGGCTGGCTCGCGATCGTTAGGGACGACGGATGTCGGGCGCTCTGCACCAGCCTCTGTGGTGGTGCTCTTCCAATGCGTTCAGTGAACCGATACCAGACGTGCATATCATTTAACTCGTCATCATGTAATACTTCTGGCTTAGTCAGCCATCATATTAGGCTCCAAGAAGTTGCTCCCAGAGCAAAAAATTGTTCAAATGGCTCTGAGCACTATGGGACTTAACTTCTGAGGTCATAAGTCCCCTAGAACTTAGAACTACTTAAACCTAACTAACCTAAGGACACTACACACATCCATGCCCGAGGCAGGATTCGAACCTGCGACCGCAGCGGTCTTGCGGTTCAAGACTGTAGCACCTAGAACCGCGCGGCCACTCCGGCCGGCCTCCCAGAGCAGGGGAGATGCATTAAGTATACAGGGTGTTACAAAAAGGTACGGCCAAACGTTCAGGAAACATTCCTCACACAGAAGGAAAGAAAATATGTAATGTGGACATGTGTCCGGAAACGCTTACTTTCCGTGTTAGAGCTCATTTTATTACTTCAAATCACATTATTCATGGAATGGAAACACACAGCAACAGAACGTACCAGCGTGACTTCAAACACTTTGTTACAGGAAATGTTCAAGATGTCCTCCGTTAGCGAGGATACATGCATCCACCCTCCGTCGCATGGAATCGCTGATGCGCTGATGCAGCCCTGGAGAATGGCGTATTGTATCACAGCCGTCCACAATGCGAGCACGAATAGTCTCTACATTTGGTACCAGGGTTGCGTAGACAAGAGCTTTCAAATGCCCCCATAAACGAAAGTCAAGAAGGTTGAGGTCAGGAGAGCGTGGAGGCCATGGAATTGGTCCGCCTCTACCAATCCATCAGTCACCGAATCTGTTGTTGAGAAGCGTACAAACACTTCGACTGAAATGTGCAGGAGCTCCATCGTGCATGAACCACATGTTGTGTCGTACTTGTAAAGGCACATGTTCTAGAAGCACAGGTAGAGTATCCCGTATGAAATCATGATAACGCGCTCCATTGAGCGTAGATAGAAGAACATGGGGCCCAATCAAGACATCACCAACAATGCCTGCCCAAACGTTCACAGAAAATCTGTGTTGATGACGTGATTGCACAATTGCGTGCGGATTCTCGTCAGCCCACACATGTTGATTGTGAAAATTTACAATTTGATCACGTTGGAATGAAGCCTCATCCGTAAAGAGAACATTTGCACTGAAATGAGGATTGACACATTGTTGGATGAACCATTCGCAGAAGTGTATCCGAGGAGGCCAATCAGCTGCTGATAGTGCCTGCACACGCTGTACATGGTACGGAAACAACTGGTTCTCCCGTAGCACTCCCCATACAGTGACATGGTCAACGCTACCTTGTACAGCAGCAACTTCTCTGACGCTGACATTAGGGTTATCGTCAACTGCACGAAGAATTGCCTCGTCCATTGCAGGTGTCCTCGTCGTTCTAGGTCTTCCCCAGTCGCGAGTCATAGGCTGGAATGTTCCGTGCTCCCTAAGACGCCGATCAGTTGCTTCGAACGTCTTCCTGTCGGGACACCTTCGTTCTGGACATCTGTCTCGATACAAACGTACCGGGCCACGGCTATTGCCCTGTGCTAATCCATACATCAAATGGGCGTCTGCCAACTCCGCATTTGTAAACATTTCACTGACTGCAAAACCACGTTCGTGATGAACACTAACCTGTTGATGCTATGTACTGATGTGCTTGATGCTAGTAGTGTAGAGAAATGAGTCGCATGTCAACACAAGCACCAAAGTCAACATTACCTTCCTTCAATTGGGCCAACTGGTGGTGAATCGAGGAAGTACAGTACATTCTGACGAAACTAAAATGAACTCTAACATGGAAATTAAGCGTTTCCGGACACATGTCCACATAACATCTTTTCTTTATTCGTGTGTGAGGAATGTTTCCTGAAAGTTTGGCTGTACCTTTCTGTAACACCCTGTATAGATGACGAAATGTGGTGTGAGGCACCTGTGACAGACGTTAGATTCGGTACCGGCCGTGAGAAAGACCGCCTGCATAATGCTATTGCTCTGTGATTGGCTGCTGTGTTCGGAGCAAGGCCGCCAAAACGTTAAAGTATAAGGTTTTTAACACGGCTGTCAATCAGCGACTGTTGTATAATACAAAATTTGGAAAACACAGCCCTCAGTCACGAACATAAGTAATTTGTGACCTAGGTTTCGGTGTCACAAAGGACACCTTCTTCGGACAAAATTAAAACTGAAAGTTACAGCATAACGTACCAAAAAATACGAAAGCTGCAGTCATTCCTGACAGCGTCAGATAGTCAAAACTTTTGTGTTGACTGTAACAGAGGACACATGGTAGCCCCTAGCGGCTTGCACCTCTGTTGCATTTTACGAGGCCTGTTCAGAAAGTAAGCTCCGATTGATTGCCAAATTGAAACCACAGTGAACATCAGAAATGTTTTACTTGTAACAATTAGCTACACCTTTCAGCTACTTCTCTACGTAGTCACCGTTCTGACTTAGACTTTTGTCATAGCGTTGTAGCAACTTTTCAATAGCCTCATCATAGAAGGCAGCCGCCAGTGCTTTCCGCCAATTCTGCACGCTGGCCTACACCTCGTTGTCTGTGTCAAAATGTTGTCTTCAAAGACAGCGGTTCATGTGACCAGAGATGAAACTCAGGGGGAGGCAATTGCATACTGTATTGTGGGTAATCTCACATTTCCATTTGAAAACGATGCAGGAGCATCTTCATTGCCCCTGCAGAATGCGGCTGAGAATTGTCTTGAAGAAGAAACAGCACGACAGTTATGTAATGTTAGCTGCATAGCTTCAGGCGAAATTTCTCACCAGGACCTCGTACTTGGCGGCAGACACTATTTTCTAGACATCTTTACGCACTCACTGCGAGCTCAGAAATGAGAAGAGCGACGTGATGCTGACTGGGATTATACTAGAGACACTACCCAACACATCTGTGCAAATCTTTATCGGATTTTCATAGTCGTTTCCATTTCGCGACCGATCGGAGCTTACTTTCTGAACGCCCCTCGTATTTTGATTTTGACTATCTGACGCTGTCAGGTATGACCGCAGCTTTCGTATTTTTTGGTACGTTATGCTGTAACATTTAGTTCTAATTTCGTCCGAAGAAGGTGTCCTTTGTGACACCGAAACCTAGGTCACAAATTAATTGTGTTCGCGACAGAGGGCCATGTATTTCAAAATTTTGCGTTAAAGTATAATTATTATTGTTAGCTAAACTACTCACTGGAATGACTTCACTTTTTAATATAAATATCTCTCAACAGCTGACTATCAATCAGTCATTTTAGAATTATTAAAGACAATTTAAATAAAAAACAAAAGACTGACGAAATTGCAGACGAAGCACTTCGGAAGCGTTCGGGTCAGGTCTTTTCTGGTATGGCGCGCATAGTGTTTCGGGCTGTTCATCACTCCGGATTAGGCAGTCGAGAAGAACAGACACGTTGTCTGTCGTAGGATGTGTTTCCAATTTATATTTCAGTTTCTGTTCGTCACTCTGGATTAGGCAGTCGAGATGTACAGTCATGTTGTCTGTGGCAGGATTTGTTTGCCAGTATTCAGTATTAAAAGATTCACTCCGGTAGTCATGAGGCACAGACACGTCCCAGAAATAGTGTAAAGATACATTTTCGTAAACATTGTGTTTGACCATGTACTTTGCTGTATCAGAAGCTGTTGTGTTAAGATCATGTAGTCTTCTCGTGTGGCTATATTAAAATACGCGAGTGGCATCCCAAAGAAGTGATACATTACTTCAGAACAGAACCTCGCTAAAAGTCAGTTTCACCCTCGAGATACAGAACCTACGACCTGCGTGCTGTTTTCTGCGCTGGGAACATCAACTTGAAGGCAGCAGGTTAGTGAAGTACAACAGAACCTTCGTATTCTACACACTGCAGTGGAAACAACTAGGCGCCTCACGTGTACTGCATGCACAGAACAAATGTGCTCAGTGACACGTCATCTGCAGTAACGCAGAGGAGGTAAAGGAGGATGATCGTTATTAACACCAACAATCAATTCATTCTTCCCTTCTTGCAGCAGGAGAATTCATGTTGCTGTGTACCGCGGTAAACGTTCAACCAAGACTGATGGAGAGAACAAACGCTACGCAGAATCGAGGCATACTGAACGTAAACTTGACGGGCAAGAGTGAAATAAGAATTACTGTTGTCAGCGTACGGCAAGTTGAAAAAGAGATGCAGAGAGGGTGATATACACGAGCGTGTGATAAATTCCTTCACTCGAAAAATTCTCTCCTTCATACACTGAAGCGCCAAGGGAACTGGTATAAGCATGTGTATTCAAATACAGAGATATGTAAACAGGCAGAATACGGCGCTGCGGTCGGGAACGGCTATATAAGACAACAAGTGTCTGGTGCCGTTGTTAACAGAATATTATATTTTGGCACGCAACTTCAGAATGAAGCAGCCAATCAAGGAAAAGGATCATAATTTAGGCTGTACTGACGACATCCATACCGAACAAACCACCTGTCATCCGTACCTCACATCACATTACGTCATCTTCCAACTGCTGCCTTCTCAACTGCTCTAAGAAGAGTTTTTGGTCCTGAATATGATCGCTGTAAAGCCAGAAATATTATAAGGTACCTTATACCAGAATACGTAGCAAAAAATCTCTCTCAATCACCTACGAAGTTTTACCGGTCACGTACGGGTTCACCCAGCACGGTACGTTACGATTTGAAAGTTGCATGGAGTTGTCATTCATTTGGTAATGCCTAAACATAACACAACACACATGTTATGTCAGTCACTCAGCTTTCGGTGGTACACAGTAAGAGATTGTGGCTGAAAGTGCTAAGAACTGGGGCAGTATGCTGAGTTCCATACGACGCAACACAAGGCCAGAAACACAATCGAATATGACAATCATCACCTTTGTATTTTGCAGTTGTTCTTCATTTCGACGCTTCGAAAGAAAATGCAGAGGAAATATTTGCTTAAAGGAAGACTCACTTCATTTATAGGATGTCAAATCAAACACCTTTCGGCTTTCTAGTTTCCAAACTTAATTTATTTGGCTGCAAGTTTCGGTGATTTACTACGCCATCATCAGGCCTGACACGTCAGTCAGGGGTTACGCTGAAAGTTATGCTTTAACTTGATGCTATATCTTTGCTTTATCTTTGCTCCCTCATGGCAGCATCCTTGCCTGTTACGTTAGTGATGAGGATGAAACAACTAAATTATGGCCCAATTAAAACAGTAATCTAATTTTGAGCGGTGGAATAACAGGCGTCGTAAAATGACTCGATGGAGCGCATATACTGTGGCATTCTGACATAACGGACATAAATTTGTTCCGACTTGTTAACACCAAAGGGACTTACTATTCACCACACTTGCTCTTTCCCATTGCACAAGTTCTGGTGTGTGAAAGTCTCGGGAATTTTCGGGATCTTTATGCACGAACAAAGATATCCTTCCATAATTTACAGTGGCAATCGTTTATTTCTTGAAACAAGGTCAAATGGTTCAGCATGCATTAAGAATCACCGTAGCAACATTTAGAACATAAATGAGTGTTACCATAACACGCTGTATTTCAAGATTCAATAAAAATGTCAAAGGTTCACTCTTTGTGAAGTGACTGAAATAATCGTTTGTGATAAAGGAAAACTATTTTTTAATGTCTCGCATTCATCGCAGATACACACGGAAAATATGCCATTCTTTTAATAACTATTCACTACCGTCAAACAGTTGTGATAGAATGGGAAAGTAGCACTGTCTAACGTCCAACGTAAATCCCACAAAACTCTTATTTAATCCCAAATCACTGCAAAATGGCGGGCCGCTGTGACCGAGCGGTTCTAGGCGCTTTAGTCTGGAACCGCGCGACCGCTACGGCCGCAGGTTCGAATCCTGCCTCGGGCATGGATATGTATCACGTCCTTAGGCTAGTTAGGTTTAAGTAGTTCTAAGTTCTAGAGGACTGATGACCTCAGAAGTTAAGTCCCATAGTGTTCAGTGCCATTTGAACCATTCTGTTCCCCTTCCGGTAGTGTCTAAAACGACGCTTAGGTGTGTTGCTTTCTTTAAAAAAGTAGTTTGCGGGGGAGATTCATTGAAGTTGAAACTGAACTAGTTCTCTTGCTGCGTTCTTGTCACAGCCGGTTAGTTATTCTGTCTCCATGCTACGTCAATTTTCAGCCAGCCACATAATCATCCAATGATAATCACACATGGAATACAGGATTATTAAATTAAAGTAACATCCATAGGAGTAAACACTTCGCTTTCTTCATCTTTTCCCCAAATGTGCACTCTTGCCAAGGCAAAATTTTGAGTAGAAGACCCGATTATGGCGCAAAAAACATGGCGTAGAAGTGTCAAATCAAGTCACGGTACATGAAACGAACTAACGTGCACGTTTCAATATTACTGTTGCGTTGATACCTATAGCGCAACAAACTTCATCCAACCAGTTGGAACTGAATGGCGTGGACGCCTTTTCAAGTCTCAGACATCTACGATGTATATATGCAGACTGGTGCGACGAATGAAAATGTGTACCAAGGCTGGGATGCGAACCCAGATCTGCTGTTCACTAGGCAGATGTGCCTACCACTAAGCCACCCTGGCACGGTAACTTCTCGCACCTGCACGAAGTACTCCAGCACGCCTCGCTCCTCAACCCAAGTTCCCAGTCAAGCCTCAGTCCACTTTATATTCCAACTAAACTCGAACAGTATTCCAAAGGCTCTCCAATTGTAGCACCGCAGCATCGAACAAAACGGGGAATCCTGCCTGAAATCCAGGCATAGGTGCTTCAATCAAATGAAATTATACGGGTCCAGATCTATGATAGACAGGGTGTCACAAAAAGGTACTGCCAAACGTTCAGGAAACATTCCTCACACACAAAGAAAGAAAAGATGTTATGTGGACATGTGTCGGGAAACGCTTAATTTCCATGTTAGAGCTCATTTTAGTTTCGTCAGTATGTTCTTCCACCTACGCTCAAAGGAGCACGTTATCATGATTTCATACGGGATACTCTACCTGTGCTGCTAGAACATGTGCCTTTACAAGTACGACACAATATGTGGTTCATGCACGATGGAGCTCCTGCACATTTCAGTAGAAGTGTTCGTACGCTTCTCAACAACAGATTCGGTGACCGATGGATTTGTAGAGGCGGACCAATTCCAAGGCCTCCACGCTCTCCTGACCTCAACCCTCTTGACTTTCATTTATGGGGGCATTTGAAAGCTCTTGTCTACGCAACCCCGGTACCAAATGTAGAGACTCTTCGTGCTCGCCGGCCAGTGTGGCCGAGCGGTTCTAGGCGCTTCAGTTTGGAACCGCGCGAATCCTACGGTCGCAGGTTCGAATCCTGCCTCGGGCATGGATGTGTGTGCTGTCCTTAGGTTGGTTAGGTTTAAGTAGTTCTAAGCTCTAGGGGACTGATGACCTCAGATGTTAAGTCCCATAGTGCTCAGAGCCATTTGAACCATTTTCTTCGTGCTCGTATTGTGGACGGCTGTGATACAATACGCCATTCTCCAGGGCTGCATCAGCGCATCAGGGATTCCATGCGATGGAGGGTGCATGCATGTATCCTCGCTAACGGAGGAAATTTTGAACATTTCCTGTAACAAAGTGTTTGAAGTCACGCTAGTATGTTCTGTTGCTGTGTGTTTCCATTCCATGATTAATGTGATTTGAAGTAATAAAATGAGCTCTAACATGGAAAGTAAGCGTTTCCGGACACATGTCCATATAACATATTTTCTTTCTTTGTGTGTGAGGAATGTTTCCTGAAAGTTTGGCCGTACCTTTTTGTAACACCCTGTATACGTGCAGACTGAAGCGACAAATGAAAGTTCAAACCAAATCACTCAAATAGTTCCATTTGTTTAAAGCACTTCTACCTGCGTCTTCTATCCCCCCTCCATTTTCATTCGTGTTCGAGTCTCGCTCCGGCACACAGTTTTAATCTGCCAGAAAGTTTCATATCAGTGCACACTCCGCTGCAGAGTGAAAATCTCATTCTGTATAGCTTTTGTTTTATTACGTCTCTGCGTTCAGGCGAAATTATGCCGACTATTTGGCGCGGCGGCGGTTTCGACGTTGGTCCGCTGTCAAAAGGGTTACGAATCTTTACAGAACGGTGACAAAATAATATCTTCAAACATTGTTCTGTCGCTTCCTCGTTTAGCCCCTACCGACCTACAGAAAGGAGTTGGTGTCCATAAAATAAATAAAAATAAATAAATGAAAATAAAAATATATTGTTATTTTAAATATGTTAATTATTCTATCTGTATGATGGTGATTGTGATTGCAATTGTGTTCGCTTATCTGGAACGTGGACGTTTGATTATTCGTTATCAGACGCTTGACAATGGCTTTTTCGTAAAGGCAATGTTACTCGTAGTTGACCGTGAAATAAAACTGAATAATCGGACTTCGTAATTAAATCGTTTCCAAAGACTGCTGCGGTAGGTGCGGACTCATAATCTAAATCTCAATATTACAATAATTTGCCAGCCATGCCAATACGTCGTACAGAGGTGATTGTCTACTAAACATAAAAAAGTTACACAGTTAGTTAAATCAGATATATTCAATGAGTAAGCCTACAGTTCATAATCCTACTTACTTTTATAAATATAAATTCTTTACAGAATCGAGTGCCTAGTGTGGTTGCAACTCGCAGTATTCTTCTATAACATGAAATATGGCGGTGTGCCAGACAAAAATAAAATACGTGCTTCTCGCACCACTTCTACCAGAGCTCTCCTTTCTTAATCAAACATAAGAGTAACGTAATTGTGCTTTTGTTTTATCAGCGACACAGCGCTGCAGTTGTGTGCCATAGGCTTTATTTATTTGTCACTGATTATTTATTTAATTAATATTTCGCGTTTCCGCGGAAACTCACGCTCGGCATGCAAATGTGCCTTTATATTGCCCCCTGAATTGCGAGGCGAAAGGACACACCTGCAGGCGAGCAATTCACCTAAAGGCACAAGAAAATCTAAGTTATCTACAACTATTTACATGACTTACATTACACATTATACACATTATATACAAAATTTGAATGACACGGGTGCGCCGTAAAAGTTCTGATGTTGGCAGATAGAGTGCGCGCATGCGCAGAAGCGTCTGTGTAACTGCGGCACTGCCGTTATACCGTACAGTTAGATCACGCGGCACAGTATTGCAGTTCATATTGTTCGTGTGCACGCGTTTTTTAGTCGTTGCACAAAGAAAATATTCAACCAAGATTACATATGAAGACTACATTCTATGACAGGTAACTTAGTTTTAAATTTACAATATTTGTTATAACACAATACAACTTAGATTGTTGAATGTTCTTAGTTACATAGTATTGTTTTGAAATACTTCAAAGAAAAATGTCCGTATTTTTCAGGTGCGTTGACCTATACACATCGTGTCGTTATTACAGTTCATATTCATCCGCTGCATAATAATTTTTTTACAGGTTAGTATCGTCGTGGTAAAGTTTTTTGATCACAGTAACATCGTTGTATAACAACGTGATTAATACATAAGCGTGTCCATTTCCCATTTCCATTATAGTCGTAGTGATGCAGTTCGTTGTGACTAAAAGCATTGCTTATTACAGATCAGACGTGACCCGTCGAGTAATTGTTCCACGTGCAGTTCGTTTTTTACATTCCGTGGAAGCTTGGTTGCAGAACCTCGGACGGCACATAGCTGGCGTCGATCCTTGAACAGTCCAGGTAAGAGTGTCCGTCACATTTCGAGAACATTTCATTCCCTGAAGTTCCAACCAAAATTCTTCCACCCGTCGTGTTGTTTTCTGGACAGGCACTTTGTGTCCATTTAATCCAGTTAACATCTTGAAGTTGGGTACTGTAGTAATGTCACTAGACGATGCACGAATTATGCACTTCACATTTTCAGTTTTTTGTTGAATATAGCTCACCTAAATGTTCGTAGTTATTAATCAAGGAAATCGTTCATCGCGTTTACATTGATACGCTGCATAATGAATGGCATTAACAGTTTCTTTCACGTAGGTTTCCGCGTAGTTGCAGAGTTAGTAATGTTCGTTAATGTCCGTGAACAGTGGTTCACTATGCAATGTCTTTTTGGCACTCGTTTTGTTCAAATTTTTACATAGTAACAGTTACACTATACATCAGTTAAAAAAATAAGTAATTATACATACACACGTCACATATTTTCTTAGCATAAACATAATATAGTTGCACATAAACATGTTTACATCATCATTACATCGCTATAGGTTATTACATTGTGTCACATTTGATTACATGAATTGCAGATATTTACATCCTCTTTGGCGGTTTTGCTGGGATATTATCGATGTTTTTTGTGATGTCATCTGAAATTAAGATAGGTTAGACGCAACATTCATTACATCAGTAGGCAAGACCAGGCGTTTTCACTACTCAATAAATATTCAAAATAGTAAGAGAGAGAAAATGTTCAATTCCTCGCGTTTTGTGCGTGTGTGTAGTGTGTCTGTGTGGCCTTGACTACTGATAGATGCTTTTCGTGTTGAGAGATGTGCGTCTAATCTATTTCTCAAAGTAAAAGATCGCTTCACAGATGACGTCTGTCAGTTCGTCAGGTGTCACACCAAGTCAGTGGTACCTTCAGTAACAAATGTTCCGTGAAAAATTAATATGTCATCCACTGCTACGTAATCATAAATTTTACTTTAATATTCAGTCTTCTCGGTGGTGCCGCGGCGTTGAAAGAAAAGTTCTTCTGTCTTCAACTGCGTCACTGGAACCGCTGAAATGAAAATTTCTATACTACTTATAATCGATGTTGTAATTTGTTTTAGTTCTTCCCACACAGCAGGTCGTTGAGATAACGGTACGTTTATGTCTTGTGGTAGAAGATCTTGTGAGGCTTAACTTCAATCTTGTACACATACGTGTTGATAACACCTAATCGTTTGGTAAAAACTTGTAAATATTTGGATAACACTTCCTGTAGTTTTATACGTTCATGTACACTGAGAGCTGTAGCTTCACTTATCTTATGATCAAGCAATGTTTTCAAGTCCATTAGCTCTGTGTCAGATGAGTGTGTTTGCATGTCTTGAATGTCTTTGTCAAGTACTAACTGAACCTTGTACCCTGTACAGTGTTTGTCATGCTTTAGAGTTCTCCTGTCCAAATCAATAATAATTACACTGCCTTTATCATTTAAAATACATTTACCTTTGGAGAAGTCTATAATGCAGTCCTTCTCGCTCATAATATCTATTCCTAATATGCAATTTGTCACAAGGTTTTGTACAACCAGGAATGGCCATTGTACGGTTCCATTACCTATTTTAACGTTTACAAAAACTTGCTTCGTAACCCTACATGACTTATTACCTAGTGCAGTAGTTATTTTACAGTTTTGGGCAGGAAACTCAGACACAGGTTCCAATTCACACATCTTTTTATAGAAATTAAAAGACAAAACGCTCACAGCTGCACCTGTATCTAGGATAATAGTAGTTGGAATCCCACCTACTACACCAGTAGTAGATGCTAAAACAATTTCATTTGTGTTTAAACGACATTGTGTACTGTCTTGTAAAAGTTCATCTGATATATTGTTATTGTGGTTGTATCTTATAAATAAAACAGGTAGTTTTTGTTTAGAATTACTCGGCATATCATTATTCTGTTGTTCAAGTGTGGTGTCAAATAACTGATTAACATTGAAGTCGCCCACCAAGAATTCTTCAGCCACGAGCTGGGGCAAAGTAGTGACTGTTTCTAGTTTGTTGGATTAGCATTTGTACTAGGTACTGACACAGATTGAGGTTGTGCATCAGGTGTCATTTCTATTATATTCACATTCGGATATTGCCTATTATGATCTCCAAACTTTTGCGGTTGTTGTTGCTGTTGCGCATTATAACTTACCTGTCGGTCGTAAGGTATGCTCCAATTTTGACCTGGTGGCTGCTGTGGTAAAGCAGAGTTTGAAGGAAAGTACTGATCGTTACGAGTCCAACCTTGATGCTGTCTTGGCTCGTAGTTATTATTATTTCTATTTCTGTTTGTGTTTTTGTTATTACCTTTGTATCCGTTGTTACCGTTGTAGTTATTACCGCGGTGCCTCTTGTATGGATTGCCGCATGAAATGTTATTACTGTTGTAACTATTGTTTGTATTGGAATACGCGTGTTGATTTTGATTTCCGTACTGAGACGGCATGTGAGTTTGCTGTTTTTGTTGTACCGCGTATCCAACTGTGGGCGCGCCAGAATTGTGTTGGCAAGCCTGCATGTTTTGCATACCACTAGTGTAAACATTGTGGCTGCTGTTTTGCCGCGCGAAGCGCTGATCTTCAAGTAACATGTCAACCGAATCTAAAGCTGTTAAAAAATAATCTGAATCGTCATCCGGGATATGTAGGAGTTTTTCTTTAATGTTGAAAGGCAATTTGGCCTTCAACGCACGGAGTATATCACGCGTTGCGACTGGTTCGTCTAAAAAATGTCCCATGTTCAAGTATTTTTCAAAATATGTGCGTAAGTTACCATTTTTACTGTTAAAAGTTTCAGGTTCTAAAATTTGTCTTCTGAGTCGCTCCTGGACGGATTGCGACCAGAATTTGTTCAGAAAAGCACGCTCAAACTCACTGTACGTGGTACATACGTCAGCTTGACTATATGCCCAGACAGCTGCATCGCCTTGGATGTAAGCGACAATATATGAAATCTTTTTCCGGTCACTCCAAGTGCGTGGAAATGCGTTACTAAAAGATTTAAGAAAAATCACCGGATGAATGGTTCGTTTTTCTGGGATAAAAATCTGAAATTGCCTGTGTTTCATTAAGCTTTCATCTTCCTTCGCATTGTGATATGGATTTATTCCACTGTAATTACTGGTATGTTCAGCTGGCGAGTAATTACGATAATGTTGCTGTGGTTTACCATGATAATAGCTTGTGTTTGTGTTTCCACATCGTGGTATGTGTTGTAGTCGTGGTGTGTTTTGTTCTTGTGTATTTGTCGTGTGCGGAATGTGTGTATCATACTCGAATGTATATTGGTTTCTGAACTGTACATTTTGACTGATATTTTCGTTACATTCAGACTGTAGTTGATCGGTGAATTGTCTCATGGGTGCAGTGACGGATTGTACTGCGTCACTGATCAGCTGTTTGTTATTAGTAATGTATTGCGCTACGGAGTCGGGCACAATTGTTGGTAAATTTTCATGTAAGCATCTATCAAAATGTTTGTCTTTGTTCTCAACCCAATCATGAAATTCTTTATTAATATTTTGAAAATGAGCTGTGGCATCTGATTGTAAGATGTCAGTCAGGTGTTGTTCAACATTGTCAAATTTATTCTGTACGTCAGTAATTCGTTTTTCAAGGTTGTCATGTACTGAAGGATATGTTTGAATTTGTTCAGTAAGAACTTCACACGTGACATTAAGGTTTTTTACTTGTGTCTGTAAAAGTGCTACGTCAGTTGTAGTCTTTTCTTGTCTCGTATTGAGCTGGGAAAATTTAGTACTGAGTTCGGTCATCTGTTTGGTCAGTGTGGCGTCTATAAGTTCCACACGTTTACACAAAGTGTCATTACCTATCTTGATTGCTATGAGATCAGATTTGATTTCGTCATTTTGTGTTTTTAACTGTTCATTTTGTGTCTCTAATTGTGCCTTTAAGGTTGCCATGCTTTCGACGTTCTCTTTCCTTATGGTTGCCATATTTTCTGCGTTTTGTTTCATTAGCATTTGTAACATGTCGGCAATGTTTACCGTTTGCAAGGTCTCTGCCCCCGCCGCGTCATTAGACGTGACGTCATGCATTAACATGGGCTCTGATTGAGATTTTGAAATTTTTGTAGTGGACGGCCTATTGTCAAAATTTTCGTCAACACTTGCGTCAATGTTTGATGAATCGTCACTACCGGTTGCTGTCGTAAAGTCATTTTCTAACACTTGTCTCACGTCCGAGTCGGATTGCGTCTGAATAGTACGTCCTTGCTGTTCCATTTTTGCGTATTGTTTTCTAGTTATTACCATCCAACACGTGATATATGTTTCAAGAAAATTTTTTACACTGATTTTAAAATAAAATGTAGTTGAGCATGAATCGCTCGTAGCAACAATGGCTGTCTGTTAATTTAAAAATATAAACTTAATTTGAGATTATTGGTAATGGCTGCTGGCCATGTTACATGATATCGTACAGAAGTCGGCCATATTGTACACTCGTGTATTGGTATTGTTGCATACGTTATTGTTTAGGGAAAAGTACTGAGAATGAAATTTATCACTGAAACTGTTATGCAGAAAAGAAACACTACAGAATTTACTGAAAAGCTAATACACTGAATTATACGTCTGGTCAAGCCTGCTAATGCAAAGATGCTGCGTCTTACCTTATTTTGCAGGAAGTTTCATTGCGTCTTCCCGCAAAATTTCAGAATTGGAAAATATCTTCAGATTTTGTTATCTCTCATACATTGACGTCCAGGTCCAGAAAGTTGATTTTTTACATGAAACAAACAGAACAATGTAACAAATGACAAAATAACAAGTCCTGTCATGGTCGCCAATATAAAATAAATAAAAATAAATAAATGAAAATAAAAATATATTGTTATTTTAAATATGTTAATTATTCTATCTGTATGATGGTGATTGTGATTGCAATTGTGTTCGCTTATCTGGAACGTGGACGTTTGATTATTCGTTATCAGACGCTTGACAATGGCTTTTTCGTAAAGGCAATGTTACTCGTAGTTGACCGTGAAATAAAACTGAATAATCGGACTTCATAATTAAATCGTTTCCAAAGACTGCTGCGGTAGGTGCGGACTCATAATCTAAATCTCAATATTACAATAATTTGCCAGCCATGCCAATACGTCGTACAGAGGTGATTGTCTACTAAACATAAAAAAGTTACACAGTTAGTCAAATCAGATATATTCAGTGAATAAGCCTACAGTTCATAATCCTACTTACTTTTATAAATATAAATTCTTTACAGAATCGAGTGCCTGGTGTGGTTGCAACTCGCAGTATTCTTCTATAACATGAAATATGGCGGTGTGCCAGACAATAAAATAAAATACGTGCTTCTCGCACCACTTCTACCAGAGCTCTCCTTTCTTAATCAAACATAAGAGTAACGTAATTGTGCTTTTGTTTTATCAGCGACACAGCGCTGCAGTTGTATGCCATAGGCTTTATTTATTTGTCACTGATTATTTATTTAATTAATATTTCGCGTTTCCACGGAAACTCACGCTCGGCATGCAAATGTGCCTTTATATGTCTCACACTGGTGCACGAATTCGGTCAGCGACTCCCAGCACACAAACGTGTGGCAGCGTACGTGTCAGTGATCTGTCCCCGATTCCCATAAGGAGGTCCCTTCCCCATGATACACAGTGGGGATGCATGACAGCTTTTTGCTACTTGCTTGTGGAAAAAGAAAACACACAATGGTTTGCTGGTTCTCCATTCGGTTTTACACGAGAGCTATTGTAGTACAGTGCAAAAACAACAGTTATGCTATTTTTGCATCACAAGAGAGAGAGAGAAAACGAGTGTAATTTTCAAGTTGGAAAAAATGTTCTCTCGAAAACTGGTACCTTGTCAAAGTCTGTAGTTGCAGCACAGCGTCCCATACAGTCAAAGACCTACGTATTCTGCATTCCAGTTGGCATGCTGCATAGCAAGGTGACGGCGATGAAGATTACCTTGGTACAGTCGTAGGCTGCTGAAAAGGTTGTTCTACGGGCCAGTCTTAGGGTCGTTTTGGGAGGTTTCCCACATTCATGTCGTTATATTCTGGTCGCAGGCTACGCTTTACCAAACCGACCAGAAAAATGTAACCAGAATGAGATTTTCACTCTGCAGCGGAGTGTGCGCTGATATGAAACTTCCTGGCAGATTAAAACTGTGTGCCCGACCGAGACTCGAACTCGGGAACTTTGCCTTTCGCGGGCAAGTGCTCTAATATCTGAGCTACCGAAGCACGACTCACGCCCGGTACTCACAGCTTTACTTCTGCCAGTACCTCGTCTCCTGCCTTCCAAACTCGCTGCAGAGTGAAAATCTCATTCTGGAAACATCCCCCAGGCTGCGGCTAAGCCATGTCTCCGCAGTATCCTTTCTTTCAGGAGTGCTAGTTCTGCAAGGTTCGCAGGAGAGCTTCTGTAAAGTTTGGAAGGCAGGAGACGAGGTACTGGCAGAAGTAAAGCTGTGAGTACCGGCCGTGAGTCGTGCTTCGGTAGCTCAGATGGTAGAGCACTTGCCCGCAAAAGGCAAAGGTCCCGAGTTCGAGTCTCGGTCGGGCACACAGTTTTAATCTGCCAGGAAGTTTCAGAAAAATGTAACTTTTAAAACACATTTTGTTCAACCTCAGTTGTTCCAGCCTACATTAAAAAATAAAAATCATGAAAGTTATGCAGAAAATTTGTTAATGTGAACAAATGTGTAGTTTTATAGGGAAATAAAGTGTTATAGAGGACAAAAAAATTGAATAAGTATATTTAAAGGCGTACAACTTTGAACATGGCTGACGTTTGCAACAACTGTATACACAAATTTGAAAAATATGTAAAAATCAGCCAACTGGTTGCATAAGTTTTCTATATACCTTGACCATGATTATTTTCTGCTTGTCCCCTTCAAAAGGTATCAATGTGAGACCTTTCTTGATATACAGTAGGATTTTCCCAATTATTTTGTGTTGTCCTATTTCACATTTTTAATTTCAAGTTTCAACCTAAAATTGTGGGAATATGAGAAATAATCATACGAGGGACTAATTTCAGGTTGATGAATGAAAATGTATCATCCATATTCAAATCAGTGACACAAAAATATGTACTTTGCATATAGTATTGAAATATGCGTACCGTTTTGGTACCAAGGTAATCTGAAGATTAGCCTTAAGATAAACATTAATAAGTATGAATACTTGCCTGTTACAACGGAAAAAGTAAATAATTTGAAGATAGATAGAGAAATAATTGTAGGTGTGGAAAAGGCAAAATATCTTGAGATATTATTTAATAAACAGGGCACAAGCAACGATGTTGTACGGAACAAAAAGATGAGAGGATCAACAAAGAAGAGATTCTATAAAACTATAGTCCATAGTGTAATCTTGTACGGAGCAGACGCCTGCGAGGTTAGCAAATAAATAAATAAATAGTGCTTGCCATTTAGATCGATTATTTAAGACGAAGCTCAAGCTGTAATAGGACGTACAAGATAAGAAATTAGGTAATCCGACAAAGGATGAAAATGATAGGGATATATGTGCCGATATGCAACAAAAATAGCTGACGCTGTTTAGCCATGTGAATAGGATACCAAACAGGTTGCTGCGCTGGATATGATCCCAGTGCATTAATGGAACTGGCAGAATGATCTGGAGCAGGTAATGCAAGCAAGGAATGTGAATGCTGAGGAAAGTCAAGGCAAAAGCAGAAGGTGAGTGGGACAGAGAAGCGGCGTTAGTCGTAGAAGAATAAGTAGTAACTAACCTTAAAAGCACTAATTACATAAATCTCAGTCATTTGAGGCACAATGCGTTTTGTGTACTTCTAGTCAAATTTTGTTCTTGGGGTTCGAGAAATTTTCAAACTAGTCTAGCCAGTTACATCAAAACTGACAATTTTTAAATGTAGCCCCTCTTCGAAAAATTCCTGCGGATGGTCCTGACTGTTGCTTAGACTTTTTTCTGGTTAGCCGTTCAGTTCATGAACTCCGCCGTCGGCGACATCAGGAATTCCCAGTTTGTTCCATCGGTCTCTGAGTTACTGCCACTTCGAGTGCTCCTGAACTGTGTTGTATCTACGCAGAGTTGGATAGAAAATCATACTTCAATAGGACAACGCTACATGTCACCACTCTGTGGCTTGATAAACGCTTCAGTGAATTTACGACCATGACTTTCGTTCAAGGTTACCAGATCTGAACCCAGCTGAGCACTCATTTGATGCCGTCGGTACCGGCGTACGCTCGATGAACTGAGCACCAATTCCACAATAACTGCCGACAGCACTGTAAGGTTCGTCGATAAGCATCTTTCCAGAACGATTCTAATACTTCGTTGACAGGATCGACTTACGTCATCATCACATCTGGTGCCCATCCTCGACTTTTGGCCACTTATTGTATAAGAACAATAAGTGAGACGACTGAAGTCAATCACGAGCGCTCAGCCGAATGTTAGCGTCTGATGGTGCAATATCTCGGCGAAAAGTCCTCGTCGTCACCATCAAGTTACTTCAGTCAATATCATCGCAGAAAAAAAAAAAAAAAAAAAACACGAGAAGCTGCAAATACGTGAGATTCAGCACATGTAAAGGACAGAATGAACGAGCGGTATGTCTGCTTTGATCTGCGGACTTGCCTTTAATTAAAAGTTTGTCTACAAGTGCGGGAGGCATCCGGAAGGGTGGCCATGCGAACGCGTGCCGCCCGTCTGTATGCTCACTGGGATGGAAACCGATGTTTGTTCAGATCAGAGGAAATGGAGCGTCGAGGAGAAGGGCGCGCACTCTGTGATTATCTGCGCGTGTCGTTGCTGGACACACTCCCCACCCCCCCCCCCCACCCCCCACGCCGCCCAGTCCCCCAAACAGCCCACCGGAAGGATGCCTCGGGGAGGACAGGCAGCGCAACCACCCCCTCCACCCCCACAGTGTAAGTGTGGGGCTGCAGAAGGGTGGTTGCACAGCAGCAGCCGGATCGACATGGTCTTATGTCAGGTCCAAAGAGACAGAAAATGTTAGTGCAAGGAAAACGTCATCAGTCTTTGCAACTTCACGTTCTCTTGGGTTAGACTGGATAAACATCGATGACTGGAGATCAAATTTAACATTTGATCAGCACTGTTGTATAATGCTAAACTTGGATCCACCGAAGCAGGTTCAGATTTGATCCCAAGTGGCACGTAACAAGATTGGCAACAAGGTTAAGATCGGCTATCTATATGATTACTGCGCTTCGATCGCAGATATTTATCGTACATCGTATGGAACGTCACCATAGAAAAATTTATGAACTACCGTGCTGATAAAACTCTTACGCTATTTGATTTTCAAGCAGCTGAGCAAAACTGAACGTACTCAGACATTTCGCTCTGTACCTCTTCTGATCAACACTAAACTGGCACGCAATGTTTTTAGCGCAACGCAGTCTGAATTTCAATAATCCCTACAAAAGAATGGCCCTGACTAATATTAACCTATACCTTTCATGAATCACTTACCTCACAAAAATCTTCGTTACTCGAACTCCTGCAATACAGCGAGCGCCACTACTGCCAGCTAACTAAAAGATTCAAACTACTGAAGACACTAACAATTGATAGGCATGTTAGCAAATGAAAGATTATGATAGAGAACAAAAAATGTATTTACCTTAATAGTGTTCAAATGTCATAATATATATAGCAGTTCATGACATCCAGTCTTACAAATTTACTCTCTCTGATGGACACACGTCCAGATCATCCGTTCTTAAAACTCCGCCATTTCTCTCCCCACATCCACCACTGCTAGCGGCTCACCTCCAACTGCGCAACGCTACGCACTGTTAACAGCCAACTGCCCAACACTACAATAACAAACAACAATGCAAACCAGCCACAGACTGCACATAGCACAGCCAGTGATTTTCAAACAGAGCGCTACGTGGCGTTACCAATAAAAAATCCTAAACAGCCTACATACAAAGCCCCCATGCTCCCCACAAAAAATTTTACAAATTGTTTTGGGCAGGGGCCAATGCAGATTTGAAAAATTTTTTCATAATTACAATAACAAAGATATCAAATGCATACACTTATTGATACACTGTTGGTCAAAAGCAAAGATTTTCGCACAGTCCATAACGACAGTCCTGATCATTCATCACAGTAAAATTGCAGTGTTTTTCTCAAAGTCTGAGCAGTAAAAGAAAATGCACACGGAAGTAGTGGATTTCCATGCAGTCTTGAAGAAGTAGTGTTGTCCTTCCAATGAAAGACAATGCTGACTCTTGACATGCAGACAGGTAATGGGCCACAACAGAGCAAACTCACAGCAGAGTCAGTCGAAGTTGAAGAATATTGGTATGTAGGTCATCATAGAGCAGACCCGCTGTAGTCCTGGTAGAGATTATGGTATTGGTGAGCCACCAGAGGTGCAGACCCACTGCAGTCCTTGTAGAGACGGCCAGCAGCCATCTGTTGCGACTGTGCAGGTGCACAATCACCATCGAAGAGTCTTGCGGACATAAACCACCACTTGTGCACTCACAAAGTTTTTGGAATTCTCCTTAGAACCAGCAAAGCTGTTAACCAGTCGCTTGCTGAATTATTAACACACGTGCAAACACTAACAGTCCCAACTTCTCACATATTGTGCATATACTATGACCAACAGAAATGTGTGCAGTGAAATGAATGCTTACAAGTTACTTAATTTGTTGAATTGGTGTCAATTACAATTTTATAACATGAGAACACAATAACAAAGGTACAAAATACATGATTAAAGAACATAACAATAGAGATAACATTTGTAGTAATACGAGCTTTACAAAAGAATCGAAATAACGTATAGATCAGTGTTACAGGAATTATGACATAAGTACATACATAAAAGATCAGAATAACTTTTGAAAACAATGTCTGAACATCTTTACAAAGTAAATAACATATTATTAATGCAAATTATATTTGAGGATAACAGTATTCCTCATCATAGTTAATGTAGCTTAGTACTAGAAAAATTCTACAACGTAAATCTTAATAGCTAAACACATAAAGACAGGAAAAACACAAATACACAAGGGTACACAAACACATAGCGGAATAACACAAAAGGAAAGGACAGGGTTTGTTTTACTGCAGTATTTTGCAAACAAAACATTCTTTACTTCTTGGAGATCTCCCTTCGTTCTTCATTATTTCCAAAAAGTCCTATCTATACCTGCTTTCTGTACTTTTTTCGTATAACTTCTCAATGCATTTCTTCCAATTCATAGCAGCTCATTCTCTTATATAGTCTACCGCCCCCCCCCCTTAAGCTAACTTAAATCTATTGAGCTCAGATGCATAAACTAAGGGACGAGGCAATTCAGCAGCACAAAACAATTAATACAAACAGCAATGAAAAAAATGCAAATTGGCAAATCTAGCAGCAGTAAATCTAAATTAGCAAAGCAAATGCAATATTATAACTAATATAAGGCAATGTGCAGCAAACAAGAAAAATAAATCATTAGTAAAACTGGCTTAACAGACTAATACAAAATGAAATTTAGTAGCACTATGCCTGTCAAACAGCAGCAGCGAATGCAATAACTAATATCTAAACATGACAAAGCTCAAGCAGAAAAAATATTACAGTAAAGATGACCATGTCTAATACCTATGTCACATCTTAACACTAGAGTGATGCATCACGACAAGTTACTCTACGAAACAAGTTACCCAGTCATTGACAAAAATTATGTATGCAATTCCTGTGAAGGTAAATGTCTTTTGTGCTCTCTCAGTTTCTTGGAAGTAGATAATAAAATTATTATTTACTGGATCTGTAGGCATAAAATATCTATATTAGTACATCCATTAAATTTTATTTTAACCAATGCTGCAGTGCAGCTAGAAAGTAGATATTAAACGAAATGAGAATATATATATATATATATATATATATATATATATATATATATATATATATATATATATATATATATAAAGCAACACACGAAACGTCATTCACTAGGCAAATGGCGTCTCCAAAGGTAAAAAAATATCTCAACTAGAAGCACAGTAGTGATAATCAGGTGTACAGACATAAAATATTTCTCATCATTTCATTCGGCATTTCAGTAAATATCAGAAAGTATGAGCTCAAAACTGTAATCATACGTCTCAATTATGCGCGTGTCTTATTTGAAATGCTTTTCCTCCAGGTGACTGGCACAGCTGGTCGCCCATAACGCATTACGTCAAGGTCACTTAGCTTTCTTACCGAAACATTTACGACACCAGTTTGCACTACAGTGAGGGTCTCATATAAAATATTTCACAGGTCGAGAATTTGCGTTGCAAATGTGTAGAAACAAAATCCTATAAATATAACTGTGTCCAAAAAATTTTCTTCGGCATTGTAATACATTCAACCATTTACACACATTTCATAACTCTTAAAGTACGATTCTTGGTTTCCAACATCCTTTTTCACAAATCAGCGTCCCTAACCACTACTCATTATTCCCTATCTTATTACACATATACATATTCGTCGACACTTCTTCAATATTTCATCATAATAAATACGTAGCATAATCAAATTCCTCATATAGCATCAGCTTATTGATCATAAATGTACCTCAACAGCATAATACACATCGCCATCGTAATAATAACATCATAAAACCTCAGCCAAATCTCGAAATCGTTGTAGCTTCCTCCAATAATTTCAAAACCTAAAAAAAATTCTCTGCTCATTTCAATAGTGTCATCTACCTCAAACGTACTTTAAAGATCATGATCCCATACCAAATACACTCCTGGAAATGGAAAAAAGAACACATTGACACCGGTGTGTCAGACCCACCATACTTGCTCCGGACACTGCGAGAGGGCTGTACAAGCAATGATCACACGCACGGCACAGCGGACACACCAGGAACCGCGGTGTTGGCCGTCGAATGGCGCTAGCTGCGCAGCATTTGTGCACCGCCGCCGTCAGTGTCAGCCAGTTTGCCGTGGCATACGGAGCTCCATCGCAGTCTTTAACACTGGTAGCATGCCGCGACAGCGTGGACGTGAACCGTATGTGCAGTTGACGGACTTTGAGCGAGGGCGTATAGTGGGCATGAGGGAGGCCGGGTGGACGTACCGCCGAATTGCTCAACACGTGGGGCGTGAGGTCTCCACAGTACATCGATGTTGTCGCCAGTGGTCAGCGGAAGGTGCACGTGCCCGTCGACCTGGGACCGGACCGCAGCGACGCACGGATACACGCCAAAACCGTAGGATCCTACGCAGTGCCGTAGGGGACCGCACCGCCACTTCCCAGCAAATTAGGGACACTGTTGCTCCTGGGGTATCGGCGAGGACCATTCGCAACCGTCTCCATGAAGCTGGGCTACGGTCCCGCACACCGTTAGGCCGTCTTCCGCTCACGCCCCAACATCGTGCAGCCCGCCTCCAGTGGTGTCGCGACAGGCGTGAATGGAGGGACGAATGGAGACGTGTCGTCTTCAGCGATGAGAGTCGCTTCTGCCTTGGTGCCAATGATGGTCGTATGCGTGTTTGGCGCCGTGCAGGTGAGCGCCACAATCAGGACTGCATACGACCGAGGCACACAGGGCCAACACCCGGCATCATGGTGTGGGGAACGATCTCCTACACTGGCCGTACACCACTGGTGATCGTCGAGGGGACACTGAATAGTGCACGGTACATCCAAACCGTCATCGAACCCATCGTTCTACCATTCCTAGACCGGCAAGGGAACTTGCTGTTCCAACAGGACAATGCACGTGCGCATGTATCCCGTGCCACCCAACGTGCTCTAGAAGGTGTAAGTCCACTACCCTGGCCAGCAAGATCTCCGGATCTGTGCCCCATTGAGCATGTTTGGGACTGGATGAAGCGTCGTCTCACGCGGTCTGCACGTCCAGCACGAACGCTGGTCCAACTGAGGCGCCAGGTGGAAATGGCATGGCAAGCCGTTCCACAGGACTACATCCAGCATCTCTACGATCGTCTCCATGGGAGAATAGCAGCCTGCATTGCTGCGAAAGGTGGATATACACTGTACTAGTGCCGACATTGTGCATGCTCTGTTGCCTGTGTCTATGTGCCTGTGGTTCTGTCAGTGTGATCATGTGATGTATCTGACCCCAGGAATGTGTCAATAAAGTTTCCCCTTCCTGGGACAATGAATTCACGGTGTTCTTATTTCAATTTCCAGGAGTGTACATCATTAAAAGCTCTCATAGTATTACAACTGTTCCGAAAAAAAATGAACAGTTCATAAAGTACAGACAAAATACAATTTCATAAGTGTGAAGTTATCCAACTGTGTAATTACGTAAACATTGGTCACTGATGTAGTAAAAAAAATTTTTTGTCTCTCTCAGTTAAATGATCAGATAGCTGTGTAATTTATGTGTTAGAGAAATATGGTACCGATGTGTAAAGTTGTATAAGCAAATGCCATATTAGCTAGGGCTCCTTGTGCTTGCCAGACACGTGGTACACAAAGTAGGTGTGTACCCCCTGAGGATTAACATAATTATACTCTCAGGTGTTACAGATTACAGCAATGGAATGATATGTGTCACGGAAAACTTTCTTTGTAATTCAAAAATCTTCAAAAATGAATTAAGTACAAAATTAATCACTCAAATGCGTGTCCTGTAGCGCTAAATGTGCGTCTTGCTGTAAGAGAATTCTGTGGAAGTGTCGTAGTTATCGTCCTCTGTCAGCAAAGTTCTGCTGAAGTCAATGTACTCACCTCATCATAAACAAAGTGAAATGCTTTGCGTATAGATATCGTAGTTGTTACGCTTATTGCCTTGATGAAGTAAGTACTGTACTGTAACGTATTGTTGTGCTACAGAAAAGGCTGTCTCATTGTAGCTATACCACAAAAGTTACTACTAAAACATGTTTTACTATCCAGAATAATACAGAAAAACTGTGTAGATATAAAACAGATACACCGCAAAAGTAACAATTTAAATTGTCACTCATTAGTAGCGTTGTGATATAATCGTGTAGCTGTCACATAAACTAACCACTGTGTCTTCTGGTATCTCTCAGAAAGTACTTTAAATCCAGAATGTATTTTCAAGGAAACCAAATGTTGCATTAAAATCTCATTTGCAGTACCGGTATATGTTCTGAGTATGTAAGCCTTATAGTCGTTACGTAATCGTGCAACTAAGAAGCAAGAATGTACACACACAATAACACTGCGTCGTCTGTTCACTATAACAATGCATTCGTAACTACTGTCTAAATATGTTCCCTAGGTTCTAGACTGGATAGTTAATCTAAAAACATAGTTGCATGTTAACAGTTTCCAAGTGTAACAGAGAGTACTACTAACGTGAAGTGAAAAATTTCATAGCAAAGACTAAGTTAAAAAGCAGATTATCATTCAATAAACGGTTTTACATGTGAAATGTGGTGCAATCCTTTACTCTTCCTAGTACCCAGAGTTTCAACTTCAAAGCAATTATTATGTTGTATACGTCGGTAAGGAATGCTAAAATTTTTCTCAAAGTTAGCGTCTCTTATTTTTCTCTGAGCAAGCCGGCGCACATGCCTGCCTGCGGTGCGAGTGATTGTATGTCTCTTTGTTGGCGCGCGTCGTTATTAAAATTTGGAGATCTAACTTCTACAAATTCACCTTTTCGAGAGGGCCCTGTCCTTTTTGAATCCCGCCAGTTCTGATGAAATTCAGGTCTGTCGTTTTGTCGGTAGTTTACATAGTATCTTTTTTGTAGGTCATGTGGTGGAGAATTTCTCCCAGAATCGGAACTGCGCGGTGGACCGTTGCGTCTGAAGTTATTCTGTCTCCCTTGATATTGATTATTTAGGTTCCCATATTGTCTGTTTCTCTGATTGTCTCTCTGATAGTCATTACTGCGGAGAGGTGATCTTTCCCCGTAATTATTACTACTCTGCCAACGGTTGTCATACGGGTGGTGTCTGGTTTGGTTACGATTTACGTTGTAAGAATAGCCTTGTTGTGTCCAGTTATTATTTCTTTCATCGCGGAATTGTGACGAATGTGACCTGTAATTGTTGTGTTCCTGTTTTTGCGTCCCGCGGTTGTCAGTGTCAATTTCCAATTCTTGTAAGAGTCCCTGAAAAGCTTCAATGTCGTCTTTGCAACGTCCTGCCAAAATAATATGTCGTAAATGTTCAGGCAATTTGATTAAGCAAATGCGGATGAGTTCTGAGGGGCTGTAAGGCTTTGCAGGTACTGGTTCTTGTGCAACATGTCTTCAAAATATTTCACAAGACTGGAAAATTCAGATTGTTCGAAATGTTTCATCATTATGATGCTATGTTTTACTCGGTCTTGTGTAGCTTGAGACCAATATGCTGAGAGGAAGACACGATAAAATCCTCCTTCACTGTGACAATCGTGAATGACCGATCGCATTCTCACAGCTGGTTCATTCTCAAAGTAGCCACACATAAATCCCAACCTGCGCTCTGGTGACCAGTTGGGAGGAAAACAATGAGAGAATTGATGGAGCCACGCTTGTGGATGAATGTCGTTGCCTCAATTCTTAAATGTTTTGAATTTACGTGCAGTAATGATCAGTTGATAGTCAAAATCATCGTGAAGGCGAGTCGCATATCGGTCACTGTTACGTCGTGTCGGCGGTTCCATCTCAAAATTCGGTGCACCTTGCCAATTTCTTTCATAATTTCCGAAATGCCCTGTGTTATTATTTTGTGGCTTTCCCGTATTACTAAGTCCCTCTTCCCGTGTTGGAGCGCGAATGTCCTCTGAAATATGTAATTCTTGTATTACTTGTGCCAACTGATCTTGTACGTCCCGGATTTATCTTTTGTGTTGCGTATTAATTTGATTCTGATTTTGTTTGAATTTCTTAATTTGCTCATACTCTTATGTGTCAGTGAAGGCTACAGGTCTTGTGTCATTCAGATCATCATCTACCTTTGAAGATAAGGTAGTGAACTGATCCGAAATTTCGGCTACTTTCTCCGATAGTGAACTTATTTCCTCAGTGTGTTTTTCAGAACCAAGTTTCAGAGTGTCCATTTGTGTAGAAATCGTATCTACTGTTTCCTTTAAGTTTTCCTGAGTTTTTGCAAGTTGCATAACCGAATCGGTAGATGCAACTAAGTCAATTTTAGCTTGCAAGGTGTCGTGATTTTCATGAACAATTGTTTGCAGTTACTTTATGGCTGCTTCGTGATTCTGTAATGCATTTTCATGACGCGAAAAAATAGGTTGAAAATGCTCACAAATTTGTGTTTTTACGTCATTACAGACTTTTTGACATTTCGATTCGATTTTATGTAACTCAGTAGTTAAATCTTCACGTGTTTGTTCAAGCGTGGTGTCTAACTTTTGAAGATTTTGTTCGATTGCGTCTAACTGTTGCTGTGTTTGTGTCTGGCGTTGTTACATTGTGTCTAACTTTTGAAGATTTTGTTCCATTGTGACAACTTTTGAAGATTTTGTCCCATTTGTTTCTGATTTTGTTCAAGCGTTGTGTCTAACTTTTGTAGCCTTTGTCCCATTTGTTGCATTAACTGTAATAACAATGCACTGGTGTCTGAAACATGTTCCTCAGTGCTATTCGGCAGTGCATTTGAACCGGCAATAATCGCATTTTTAAAAGCAGAAAATGTGTCTTGACTTATTTGAGAAAACGGTGAGGACGCAAAACCTGAATCTACAGTATTTGCAAGATGGAGTCCTGTCACTTCGGATTCCTGAGGCGAGCTGTTGCCGACCGATCGATCGATAATGCTTCCCTGTTCACTATTTGTGTCACTGTCTACACCATTATTTGCAGCCCGCTCCATTTCCCTATGCACAATTACCAAATTACTACTTTGAACATTTGTTAGTTCATTACTCTGCGGCGCTAACACACTGCTTTCGTCTTCGCTCATTTTTCAGTTTACTTTGGAGCCTAGTGTTACGTTTTTACACTCCATAATTATCACGTACCTCACACGGTAACAAGAAAAGCACAATTTGAAGAGCAAAAATAAGAAAACACATTAACATAGCACTGAAAATAATATCTAGTTAATTGCAAGCGCAGCTACGAAATACTTGGTGCAAATCTACATGCATGCCACAACTGTTTTACTGTGCAACAATGAAAAACTACAACAACAAAGGAAATTCTTTGTATAATTATGCGCTAGCAATAAACAATAGATACACTAATTACAGAAACTACAAGGAAAAACCAGAAGATTCCAGTGAGGTATCCTCGGCTAAGGGTCGACATATGAAACGTACCCTTAGAAAAATTTATCAATTACTGTGCTGATAAAACTCTTACGCTATTTGATTTTCAAGCAGCTGAGCAAAACTGAACGTACTCAGACATTTCGCTCTTTACCTATTCTGATCAACACTAAACTGACACACAATATTTTTAGCGCAACTCAATCTGACTTTCAATAATCCCTGCAAAAGAATGGCGCTGACTAACATTAACCTATACCTTTCACAAATCATTTACCTCACAAAAATCATCGTTACTCGAACTACTGCAATACAGCGAGCGCCACTACTGCCAGCATGTCACAAAGATCAAACACCATATCCATATAACTATTTGAAATGTTCGCCGCGCGGAATTTCCGCACCATGTCACCGCGCCGGGGTTTCGAATCCTCCATCGGGCATGGGTGTGTGTGTGTTGTTCTTAGCATAAGTTAGTTTAAGTAGTGTGTAAGTCTAGGGACCGATGACCTCAGCAGTTTGGTCCCTTAGGAATTCACACACATTTGAACATTTTAAAGCTTCCTCTGGCGTACACTCTTAAGGTTAACAGCAACATACTCTACAGTATTCATCTCCAAACGAAACGTCAGCTTAAATGACGCGTTGTTTAACTCCAAGAGGGGTTCTCCCTTTCACGGAACGAACGAAGACCTCGTTGTGTCTCATCATCATCGTCCCCTGTGGAGACATCTGAATGCTCAGATATTTGTAATGAAAACGAAAGGAAACAATGTAATTCACATCGCGTAGGTTTAATGCAAACAGAAGACTGCCCAACAGTGGTACAGAACGTTCGGAAAACGGGAGTGTATGGTATGGCTTCAGTGGTATGGAATGGCGTGATAATGCTGTTATAATTATCTTTACGACCAATAATGTAGAGAAAGTAGTAGCAAACGAAATAAAATTTATGGAATTGACATCGGTTCGAACATACGATCTCCTCCGCTGTGGTCCACAACGCAACCTCTTTTTTTTTCATTTCTCTTTTTCTCTCTCTCTCTCTCCCTCTCTCTACAGGCTGGTCCATTGATAGTTACCGGGCCAAATAAATTTCACGAAATAGGCGTCAAACGAAAAATCTACAAAGATCGAAACTTGTCTAGCTTGAAGGGGGAAACCAGAAGGCGCTATGGTTGGCCCGCTAGATGGCACTGCCATAGGTCCAACCGATATCAACTGCGTTTTTTTAAAATAGAAACCCCCATTTTTATTAAATATTCGTGTAGTACGTAAAGAAATATTAATGTTTTAGTTGGACCACTTTTTTCGCTTTGTGGTAGATGGCGCTGTAATAGTCACAAACATATGGCTCACAATTTTAGACGAACAGTTGGTAACAGGCAGATTTTTTAAATTAAAATACGGAACGTAGGAACGTTTGAACATTTTATTTCGGTTGTTGCAATCTGATACACGTACCTTAGTGAACTTATCATTTCTGAGAACGCATGCTGTTACAGCGCGATTACTTGTAAACACCATATTAATGCAATAAATGCTCAAAATGATGTCCGTCAACCTCAGTGCATTTGGCAATACGTGTAGCGACATTCCTCTCAACAGCGAGTAGTTCTCCTTCCGTAATGTTCGCACATGCATTGACAATGCGCTGACCCATGTTGTCAGGAGTTGTCGGTGGATCACGATAGCAAATATTCTTCAACTTTCCCGCAGGAAGAAATCCTGGACGTAGATCCGGTGAACCTGCGGGCCATGGTATGGTGCTTCGACGACCAATCCACCTGTCATGAAATATGCTATTCAGTACCGCTTCAAGGGCACGCGAGCTATGTGCCGGACATCCATCATGTTGGAAGTACATCGCCATTCTGTCATGCAGTGAAACATCTTGTAGTAACATTGGTAGAACTTCACGTAGGAAATCAGCATACTTTGCACCATTTAGATTGCCACCGATAAAATGGGGGACAATTATCCTTCCTCCCACAATGTCGCACCATACATTAACCCGCCAAGGTCGCTTATGTTCCACTTGTCGCAGCCATTGTGGAATTTCCATTGCCGAACAGTGCATATTATGCCGGTTTACGTAACCGCTGTTGGTGAATGACGCTTCGTCGCTAAATAGAACGCGTGCAAAAAATCTCTCATCGTCCCGTAATTTCTCTTGTGCCCAGTGGCAGAACTGTACACGACGTTCAAATTTGTCGCCATACAATTCCTGGCGCATAGAAATACGGTACGGGTGCAATCGATGTTGATGTAGCATTTCAACCCCGACGTTTTTGAGATTCCCGGTACTACCGCAATTTGTCTGCTACTGATGTGCGGATTATCCGCGACAGCAGCTAAAACACCTACTTGGGCATCATCATTTGTTGCACTTCGTGGATGACGTTTCACATGTGGCTGAACACTTCCTGTTTCCTTAAATAACGTAACTATCCGGCGAACGGTCCGGACACTTGGATGATGTCGTCCAGGATACCGAGCAGCGTACATAGCACACGCCCGTTGGGCATTTTGATCACAATAGCCGGACATCAACATGATATCGACCTTTTCCGCGATTGATAAACGGTCCAGTTTAACACGGGTAATGTATCACGAAGCAAATACTGTCCGCACTGGCGGAATGTTACTTGATACCACGTACTTACACGTTTGTGACTATTACAGCGCCATCTGTCACAAAGCGAAAAAAGTGGTCCAACTAAAACATTAATATTTCTTTACGTACTTCACGAATATGTAATAAAAAATGGTGGATTCTATTTTAAAAAACGCAGTTGATATCCGTTTGACCTATGGCAGCGCCATCTAGCGGGCCAACCATCGCGCCATCTGGTTTCCCCCTTCAAGCTAGACAAGTTTCGTTCTTTATAGTTTTTTCGTTTGACGCTTATATCGTGAGATATTTGGCCTGGTCACGATCAATGGACCACCCTGTATACAGCTCGTTGCGTTTAGTCTGGGCGGACGCTACAAGACATTCGTTCAAGTTGATCGTTGTTTCCCTAACTCAGTTTCTTTGTTACAGAAGGCAAGCAACCCTCTGACCGAACACGGTGAGCTACCGTGCCGGCAAACCTCAGATCCACCGAACTGAATGAAACAAATGTATGCGGGTAGCATATTTCAACGTACTTGCTTATATTTTCTCTATCAATGCACGTGGTATTGTCAAAGCAGTTCAAGGATGTGTTCGGTAGTTAACAATTTAATACGAATTGCGTGGTTGCTGTCTATCGAGCCCAAAATAGAACATGTATGAGTGATGTTTAATCGTTATTGGCTGGTGTCAAAATTCCCTTAACTGTTCACTGCAAATATTTCGAATTTTACTTTCTTAAGCTGCTGTTACGTGTCTATAAAGTGCCTTTGAATTAATGCATAAATAGCGAGTCGCGTCCTAAGAGCTGTTATGAGGCTGATCGTCAAGTACACACGGCACCTAGTAATATCCTTAACGTAACCTTCCAGATCGAAAAACGTATTTTGAGCATCAGCGGCGTGGAAATGGTGTAGTCACACATTTACTTGCCATTTTTTATGTCAATAACAAAATTCTTATTATTTCAGTTGGTATCTGCGAAAAACAAAAGTGATGAATCGTATTGCCACAATGCTGTAAACTGACAATCTGAGCTGAACCTAACTCTGAACCACGAATTTTCGCCAGACCAATGTGACCTGTCTTCACGGCGATATGATCTAGAATTAATGCTTATACAATCCAGGTTTCCAGGTTAAGTTTGATCTAAGATCGTTTTCTGTCTTAACCAAAGGTAGGCGACTGTTATGTGCTTTTTGGATTTCAGCACTGTCGACTTTGACAGTCTGCTTCTTAAACTCAAAAGTGAGAAACTTTTCTTCAGGGTCCGTAGAATAGTTCTACCCATACCTTAAATGCCACTAACAACATGTAATGATCGGAACAAACAGATCACAATGGAAGAATATGGTATCAGCAATCCCACAACGATTAGCGTTGGGTCAATTACTTTTCTCATTATATGTCAATGAGGTGTCGACTATTATCTCGCATTGCAAATATCATTTATATGCTGATGACCTTCAGTTATATTTAAGTGCAAGTCCAAAAAATCTACGCATAGCCATCCAGAACGTAAGCGCTGACTTACTTGATTTATCACGATGGGCACAGAACATAGGTTTGAAACGTAACCCACTCAAAACTCAAGCAATCATAGTCTCTTACGAAAGTCATATTTCTGCTCATTGCGGAGAATCTCTTCCACTCTTAATCCTAAACAACACACATATCATCTTCTGTTCTTCTGCAAAGAATTTGGATATAATTCTGGACCATCACCTACATTGGTCTGAAAATACCACCGTAATCTGTAAGAAGTTGTCAGCCTCACTTCATTCGTTACAGAAATATAAAATAGTATTTCTTCTCGATCATAAAAAGAAACCCGTAGAGTTACTAACACCCCCATACTTGATTATGGTGGTCCTATCCTCTAAGGACTTTTGTAACAGAGCTCACGCCAGCTGGAACTGGCTATTTCGGCCATATCACTTGTGTCTATGAACAGTTATCGTGGCGATATGCTGACAAGCGTAGAGATTATCAGACCGTGTGTTTCCTGCATCGTAGTCTCCATATTTCGGCCATATCACTTCTGTCTATGAACAGTTAACGTGGCGATATGCCGACAAGCGTAGAGATTATCAGACCGTGTGTTTCCTGCATCGTAGTCTCAGTCACTGCGCTCCTTCCCATATATCTTCAATCCTTCCGTTGTTATATGAACAACACAGCAGAAACATTCGTTCTCAACAAAGTAAATTACTCTCTGCGCCACTACACAACACTTCCATGTTCTGAATGGCGGGCTCCATGTGGTTCCCAAGTTGTGCAGCGACCGTAAACCATAAAATTACCAAATAAGCTTATTTGGTAATTTTACTTCCATGTTCTCCAAATCAGTTTCTGTATCAGGAACACGACTGTGGAACAATCTTGATCAAAATATTAGATAAATTAAAAGCCTTTCAAATTTCAAAAGGCAGATACTGGCCCACATCTATCACTATAGGCATTTCTTCTTGTAGCTCACTGTCATCAAGCCTCCCTCCCCTTCTACTTTACCCTCCTCTCGTTATAGAATTCTCTATTGAAATTCTTTTCTTTTCTAGGAGCCACTATCGTTATCATTTGAACACTGCCCTCTTTCGTTATCCCTTCCACTTCTAATACGAAACAAGGCCTCAGAAGTGCTAAAGTAATCAACATTATTCTTAATGCCTCCATCATTTTATTTTAAATTCTTCTGGGCCTGCAGCATTATATATGTCTTTTAAGGACTGCAGGCTTTCAAATAGCCACGCACCCTCCGCCTCAACGTTGAAATATTATTAGTTTTGGCTGGTTTCGTTGTCTAGGGGCTGGGATACGTAGTTGCCGCATTACAGGCCAAATATTGCTGAGTCTACAGTATACGATAAGAATACACAAATGAATCGAATGGTCGAAGGTTTCTATCACTCAGCAATTGCGAATTATGAAAGTAACATATAGATTTATAAATGAAAGAATGAAATTAAGTAAAATCTTCAGACGCTATCTTCACGACTTTAAATAACGAGTACGATAGTAGAAGTACTTTTGAGAATGCAGTACATTTCTGCAAAACACTTATTGGTGTCGATGGTCCAGCAATTAAATAAAATATAAGTTGAATAACAGGGAAACAATAGATTCCTACAGCACGTAATTTGTTATGAACTACAAACCAGCTGGCGAATACTTATGGCCTGACGCGATCGATAGTAATCGACCACTTTCAGCTCCAATAACTCATGTACTATTTACGTTACATGCCTATAATTCATACCAATTGACGTTTACACTAATAGCTTTCTAAAGACACGGCGATCGACAAAATCGGATGAAGCATTTAGATTTTGGAAATTCGTTGCTGGGTGTTACTTGTATAATTTGTCGTCAGATACTAAGCTTTGAAGTAATAAATATATTGAAAATCTGATTACACCATCACAGTCGCCGTGCAAATAATAGTAATGTGCATGTTTCTTTTTGAGATATCATGATTCATCTGGGTACTATTAATTTCTACACGAACTGTAAAATTTCTGCCATTAAGGTTTCACAAAGTCAGCCATCTTTGGCACTCCCGGCATAGACATCTCCTTCACCGACACAAAGCACCGTCTTCGTCACAGCAGAATTCCCAGCCACGCGGCTGGACCATGTACTGGGGCTGCCCCTCTCGTCCGGCTAAAGCTTGGCACCACGTGTTTGCTAACGCGTTCGGCCCTGCCGGGCGGCCCGAGCAGCGGTCGCCAACTCTGAACTTAAGAGTATTTCCAGGACGCCGCAACTCGCCCGTTACCTCACAGGACATTATGTGTACATTATGCCAAAACGTTGCTTTGTGTAGCATTTGTTATTATTGTGACTTTATTTTCATTGGCTATAGTCCTATTTCGGCTCAAAGGCCATTTTCAAGCACTTTCCATATTACGCTCTTGCTGTCAGATACCTTACTTGGTGCGTTTTTAAGCAAAGCACAGGCGAAATTATAAATTACTCGCTAAGTAATGTCTCAGCAGTGGAATTTTTCTTTGTTGGTCACTATATGATATACGAAATACAAAGGACTACAAAAATAAAAAAGGGGAAAAAAGTTGCTACACTGATGAAAAAAAGAAAAAAAGCGTGGTCAGAGGGTTGGCTACTCTCTGTAACAAAAAACCGAGTGAATGGATCAACAAAGAAACTACGCGGGTGTTATCGGACGTCCGCCCCGCACAGATTCAACGGACAATACAGAACAAAATGAGATCTTAAAAAAAATGATAAGGTGACCGCCCGTGATAATCGGGAAATTCTGGTTCGAGTCTCGGTGCGGCACAATTTTTCATTGTCGTCATTCCGTTCTACAGTTGATGGTGGTCCACATGTGCATTTGGAAATACACTACTGGCCATTAAAATTGCTACACCAAGAAGAAATTGAGATGATAAACGGGTATGAATTGGACAAATATATCATACTAGAACTGACATGTGATTACATTTTCACGCAATTTGGGTGCATAGATCCTGAGAAATCGGTACCCAGAACAACCACCTCTGGCCGTAATAACGGCCTTGATACGCCTGGGCATTTCGTCAAACAGAGCTTGGATGGCGGGTACAGGTACAGCTGCCCATGCAGCTTCAACACGATACCACAGTTCATTGAGAGTAGTGACTGGCGTATTGTGACCAGCCAGTTGCTCGGCCACCATTGACCAGACGTTTTCAGTTGGTGAGAGATCTGGAGAATGTGCTGGCCAGGGCAGCAGTCGAACATTTTCTGTGTCCAGAAAGGCCAGTACAGGTCCTGCAACGTACGGTCGTGCATTATCCTGCTGAAATGTAGGGTTTCGCAGGGATCGAATGAACGGTAGAGCCACGGGTCGTAACACATCTGAAATGTGACGTCCACTGTTCAAAGTTCCGTCAATGCAAACAAGAGGTGACCGAGATGTGTAACCAATGGCACCCCATACCATCACGCCGGGTGATACGACAGTATGGCGATGACGCATACACGCTTCCAATGTGCGGTCACCACGTCGCCAAACACGGATGCGACCATCATGATGCTGTAAACGGAACCTGGATTCATCCGAAAAAATGACGTTTTGCCATACGTGCACCCAGGTTCGTCGTTGAGTACACCACCGCAGGCGCTCCTGTCTGTGATACAGCGTCAAGGGTAACCACAACCATGTCTCCGAGCTGATAGTCCATGCTACTGCAAACGTCGTCGAACTGTTCTGCAGATGGTTTTTGTCTTGCAAACGTCCCCATCTGTTGACTCAGTGATCGAGTCGTGGCTGCACGATCCGTTACAGCCATGCGGATAAGATGCCTGTCATCTCGACTACTAGTGATACGAGGCCGTTGGGATCCAGCACGGCGTTCCGTATTACCCTGCTGAACCCACCGATTCCATATTCTGCTAACATTCATTGGATCTCGACCGACGCGAGCAGCAATGTCGCGATACGATAAACCGGAATCGCGATAGGCTACAATCCGACCTTTATCAAAGTCGGAAACGTGATGGTAAGCATTTCTGCTCCTTACACGAGGCATCACAACAACGTTTCACCAGGCAACGCAGGTCAACTGCTGTTTGTGTATGAGAAAACGGTTGGAAAGTTTCCTCATGTCAGCACGTTGTAGGCGTCGCTACCGGCGCCAACCTTGTGTGAATGCTCTGAAAAGCTAATCATTTGCATATCACAGCATCTTCTTCTTGTTGGTTAAATTTCGCGTCTGTAGCAAATTGTCTTTGTGGTGTAGCAATTTCAATGGCCAGTAGTGTACATTTAACGTTCCCCTAGAATATGTCTGCAGAATTGTCTTATGTATTTCACACCTGGATTTAGGACAGTGAACCCATTTTAAACTTGAGGTTGTGTCTCTCTCTGTAGACATGTGTTCAGTGTGTAAACGATAACAGTTTACAAAGTGACACAATGGTGTTGGGGAATTCGAGACGAATAATTTGAAATGAGGCACTAAAAACTCAAATTGCGCTACAAAAGCCACCTAAGCTACAACGCGTGAGCGCCGCTGGAGACATTTTAATAACATTTCGCCCTCTTATTCCACCCGACCTCCTTACGACTGATTAACATTTGCTATGAGAGCAATGAAAGGAAAAAAAAAACTTTTGAAGCGGTTATGGAAAAATTAATTACGTGTCGAACTCGATCTCAACTTACTCCTTACATGCACAGTCAAATCATATTAAGAAGCCCAGACAAACAAAACTATTTAATTGTTAATTTTACTCTATTGAAATTTAAAAAAGAGATAAATGGGAATTCCGGCGTCGTCTGGACACTGTCAGGTTGAAAAAGAAACTGACTGGTTTGATGCACATCTTTTCCTTCTTCTTAGCTTTTCGATATCAACCATTTAAACTGAGTGTAGCACCTCAGCAAGGCGCCCAGCTTTTGGGCTTCCAGATGCCAATCCTCTTGCGTCACGATGCCTGACCAGATGGTGTGGACAGGGCAGTGAAGGAAATGGACCAACGTCTGCTCTACACCTGGACACATCTTGGTTATCAGAGAGTCCCCATTTTAAGGTGGCAGCTTTACTTTACTTCGGACCATGCCCACGCGTAGAAGATTAAGTGATCTCTGTGTTTGACACGACAGGCTGTTTCCCGAGAATGCACCTCGTATTTCTGTCATTACGATATTAAATATCGAGTCTTGAGAAGGATATTCTGCACAACTACTACACGTGCTCTGTCTTGACAAAACCGATGTATATACAAGATGACAGTAGTATTGAAAATGCTTCTGCGTTTCCTGTAGAATATATACACAATAAAGATAGAAACCACACAAAATGTTTCTGCAGCATTAAATTTTCTGTCGCTGTTTGAGACTGTAAAATTCGTTGTTTGTGTGATGAAAGCAGTTGTTCTGGTTAACAGAGAGTCTTCTAATGAATTATTGTAGTGCTACGCTGATCCAACTGTCAGTTCGCTGTTGCAGAGACCATTATAGTAAGTGGCACAAGGTTCATAGCCAGCTGTACGTAAATAATTCTCACCACATCCTGAGCAATCGAAAGTTTTTGACTTGACTTTCGGGCCTGCGTTGCAGTCGTAACACAGGGCTCCGACGAAGCATTGTCGTCTTTACCTCCACTCACGTTCTTCCTGCCTCTGATGCCCGTCTCTCCATTGTCCTCCTCCACGTTTCCTTCGTCCTCCTCTTCTGTAGTGGCCCTGAGAATTACAATCAGGGCTTGTCATTGTATGGCAGTTTTACGTAAAGTGTGTCCAACCCATTTCCATTTTCTTGTCTTTGTATACTCACCGCGACGACCAGTTTTTTAAAGTTTGTATTTTTCTCGGTGACTGATGTTCTCGCCTTCCAGGTTTCTCACCCGTACAGCAGCACTGATTTTACATTACTGTTGAATGTTCGATGTTTTCTCCGCAGAGAAATCTCATTGTTTTTCCAGATGGAACGCAGTAGTATGAAGAGTGTGTCTGCTTTCTTGATCCTGCTGCAGACATTCTCCTCGGCTCCTACAGTTTTTTTTACAATGCTTTTGAGATTTGTGAAGACTTCAACAACCTCTACATTACTTCTATTTATTTGGAACTTTCTGTCGGTAGACGTAATTAGCCGTAGAGATTCGGTCATTCCTACATTTATAGCTATCCTATGTCTTCCCGCCTACTCTTGTATTTCTTTGAATTTGACGTTTATGGGAGAGATGTTTTGAAAGATGAGATAAACGTCAGCGGCAAAATCAGTGTCGTCTGGTCGGTCTGTGATTATCCACCTTATACCCATTATTCTGCGCTGAATTTATGTTTCTCATTGCGTCGTCCATTAAAATTAAGAAGATAGATGCAGAAAGATCTCATTCTTCTTTTATACCTCACTAAAAAGTAATGTCAGTTTCCCTTGGTGCTTTATTTTGCAGCTGTACCCATCATACATTTCCTGCATTTTTTGCTCACAGCCGTTCGCGGTAGCCGCGTGGTCTTAGGTGTCTTGAAACGGTTCGGGCGGCCCCCGGTCGGAGGTTCGAGTCCTCCCTCGGGCGTGGGTGTGTGTGTTGTCCTTAGCGTACGTTAGTTTAAGTTAGATTAAGTAGTATGTAAGGCTAGGGACCGATGACCTCAGCAGTTTGGTCCTATAGGAACTAACCACAAATTACCAATTTAATTTATTATCTGGTAGTATCATACACTCAGGAGACAAAAATCGTGCGATACCTCCTAATATTGCATTGGATCTTCTTTCGCCCGGCGTAATGCCGTACCTCGACGTGGCGTGGACTCAAAAATTTGTTGGAAGTGCTCAGCAGAAATATTCAGCCAAGCTGCCTCTATAGCCATCCATAACTGCGAATGTGTAGCCAGTGCAGGATTTTGTGCACCAACTGACCTTTCGATTGAGTCCCATAGATGTTCGATGCGATTCATGTCTGGCGACCTGAGTGGCCAAATTATCCGCTCGAATTGTCCAGAATATTCTTCAAACCAGACGCGAACAGTTGTGGCCCAGTACATGGCGCACTGTAATGGAAACACGGTCCATAAACGGCTGCAAATGGTCTCCAAGTGCCCGTACATAACCATTTCCAGTCAATGATCGTCCCACAACTTCATGGACCCAACACCAGCTTGTACAGTATCTTGAGGACAACATTGGTCCATGGTTTCGTGGGGTCTGTGCCGCACTCGAACGCTACCATCAGCTCTTACCAACTGAAATCAGGACTTAGCTGACGTGATGACTGGGTGTTGGGTGATGTCCATAGGTTAGTTAGGTTTAAGTAGTTCTAAGTTCTAGGGGACTGATGACCATAGATGTTAAGTCCAATAGTGCTCAGAGCCATTTGAACCATTTTTTTTTGACTTAGCTGACCAGTCCACTGTTTTCCAGTCACGATGCCACGAGAGGCGCTGCAGGCGATTTTTCGCTCTCAGCAAAAACACTCGCGTCGATTGTCTGCTGCCATTGCCCATTAACGCCAAATTTCGTCGAACTGTCCTATTAGATACGTACGCCGTACGTCCGACATTGATTTCTACTATTACTTCATCCAGTCTTGCTTGTCTGTTATCACTGACAACTCTACGCTGCTCTCGGTCGTTAATTGAAGGCCGTCAGCAACTGCATTGTCCGTGGTGAGAGGTAATGCCTGAAATTGTGTATTCTCGGCACTCTCTTGTCATTGCGGATGTCTGCAGCTCGTGGTCTACTTGGCAGCGTTGATGCCTCTGGATCACGGGGTCCCGGGTTCGTTTCCCGGCAGGGTTGGGGATTTTCTCTGCCCGAGGACTGGGTGTTTGTGTTGTCTTCGTCATCATCCTCATCAATCGTGACTGTGGCTAGATTGGACTGTGAAAAAAATTGGATTGTGTTTGTACAGTCCAATTTTTTTCACAGTCCACTTTGTACAGGCTTGATGACCGCGCAGTTGAGCACCCCACAAACCAAACATCATCATCTTCACACGTCGGATCCCGGAATACTGAATTCCCAAACGATTTCCAAAATGTGATCTCCCAGCTACCATCCCGCGTTCAGAGTCTGTTAATTGTGTCGTGCACCCATAATCAGGCCAGAAATCTTTTGATATGAATCACCTGACAAACAAATGATAGCTCCGCCAGTATACTGCTCTTTGGTGCCTTGCGTACGTGATGCTCCCTCTATCTGTACATAGTTATCCCATGACTTCTGTCACCTCAATATGGTTTGACGTAGTTATCGACATGCTTCGTCTTGACACTAAATCAAACGCCTTTTGAAAGTCTATGAACACTAGATATCAACTAGTCATTATTTCAGACACTGTTAGAGGACGATTCGCAGTGTATCGATCTGATCTACAAAGGATCTCTTCCTACGAAAGCGATCTTGTTCGTAGGTGTTTGTAAATTTAGTCATGTATTGTGTTTAAGTTTATTGGTGAAAGCGCTTTGCTAGGGGTGAATGACAACGTGATCCCTCTCCAATTACTGTAGCGTGTCAAGTCTCCATTCTTTGGAAGTTTTAAGGGTATAACAAACCTGCTGCCGTTGATAGGTCCCCGCTCAGCGGTTTTCGTGGAATATTGTCTGGCCCAAGGGCTTTGTCGCGTTACACGGCGGCTCTGACTTCCTTTCTTCAGGCTACTGCACTCGTGATTCTTTCAGGTATCTCGTATTCACCCACATTAACGTCTTTGGCTATATTTTCCTGCTCTTAAATTGCCTGTTGTCCTTCCTCTGTTCTTACCTGTTGTCCTTCCTCTGCCTGTGCCTCTTCAACATGATCGCGCAATTTTTCCAACTCTACACTTTCATTTGTCAAATGGGTTCCTGCATTGCTTTTCGCTGGACGGTTTCTTGGTCCTTTTTTCCTGCGAAACTTTTTGCTTAACTACAAGATGGCAAGCAATGGAGACGACAGCACTTGGTAGGCACGCTCGAATTCCATGCTGAGCAGTCAAGAGTTCTGCATCCAGGAGTACAGGGGTCAGTGTCTTACCTGAGAGAGAAGTTCAATAAGTTACGAAATACAATTTTTTCTCGGTCAGTTTCGGTTGAAAAGTATGCCGAGTTTGTTGTGGGACACCGTGGAATGTTCTCGCTTCACCCCTATAGATTCATAAAGTTTCGATACGTCGGGGTGCTGTACGTACCGTTCAAAATGGCGTCTGTAAGGGATGTGCGTGCCAAGCATAGAGCTGTCTTTGAGTTTCTTCCGGCGGAAAACCAGTACGTCACAGATATTCATAGACGCTTGCAGAATGATTCATAGACGCTTGCAGAATGTCTGCGGAGACTTGGCAGTGAACACAAGCACGGTCAGTCGTTGAGCGAGCCATCTGCCATGATCGTAAAAAGATCGGGCAAACCTTTCCGATCTTCCGCGTGCTGCCCGGCCGGACACACCTGTGGCTCAGTAATTTTGGAACGTGCGGACACTCTCAGACGAGGTAAGAGATCTAAAACAATCAAACGCCTCGGTGCACAACTGGACATCTCTGTTGGTAGCACTGACACGCCCATCCACCACATGAGGTACTAAAAGGTGTGTGGGCGCTGGGTTTCTCCCCGCCTAACAGAGGACAACCTTCCGACATCCATCTGTTTAACCCAATGAAGGATGCACTACGTGGCACGCAGTATGTGGATGATGGTGAGATCATTGATGTAGCAAGACGTTGGACTCGACTCGTCCAGCACAGTGTTACCATGCGAGCATATAGACCCTACCAGTAAGGTGGCGTGAGATCCAGGTACTGAGCAGAGGCTATGTTGAAAAATACGGTTTTGCAGTGTAGCCCCTATTTTACAGTCGATAAAAACATTTTTATTACTTTTTTTTTAATATGTGATATCGTGACAAACAAGTGTGTTGTCAGAGAAACAGTTTGGTTTTGCTAGTGCAGAGACGTAACAGTATCTTCACAAGCCAAATAAAATAGCCTGAAACCTGATATCTTTTAATCAAAAGAACAATTCTTACTATCACTGATTTTTTATTCAGGTAGCCATGATGCTAGCAAGACGCACTTTAATCTGCCGCCTACGATAAGGTCTGGTATTATTATTATTATGTAAACTACCTATTGTAAATTACGGGTGAAAAATAGAGAATAATGTTATTCATGTTGTAACCTCCCAAAGATAATTATTTAATAACCTCCCAATAGTAAAAATTATAATTCTATAATTCACATTCAGTGTAACTGCCCAACAGATATGTTCCGAAACCTATCAATAATACAGTGTGACTAATCCCTCAATAAAATTGGCTCACTTATAACCTTTCAATAACTGACTGTGAATTTGAACTGGTAAATTTAGGAAGTCAGCAGTGCTGCGTCATGGTCCTGAAAATTCATTCTGAATAAATTGAAAAATCTTACCTCAATTAGGTCGCCGGATAACGCGTATATATCTGCTCCTATAAGAAATTTTTCTGGCGCAGCTCTGTGCAATGCTGCCTGATAGATTTTTCATGTATAAAAAGAAGCAACTGATTTTTCCTTTCAATAATCGGGATGACCATGGATTGGAGAAATTAGTAAATTCTTTAAATTGAAATGAATGATTGTCAAAAGTTACTTTTTATGAGAAAGATTATTTTTAAGAGATTTTTTTTTAAACATTTACATGGGACTTGATATAAAAATACTACATATGCGCGAGGCTGCTTTTACCTTATACTACAACGCTCAGGCTCCGCCATCGCTCCACACGACCGGCCCAGCCAACACGATACACCAGACTGCTAGCAACTACTTACTGCTACTAACACACAGTTCCTACTGCAGTCAACACTGCTCTTTGGTCTTTCTCTTATAGCTTACATATCACAGGCAGCGCGTGAGCAGTCCATCGAAATTACATCTCCTCGAGTGCGCTAACAACAAATTCGTTAATCATGCACTACATTAGGGTGAGGAATGCATCGTATTCTACATGGACCTGCGTATGGAAGTTCAAATTTACTGCATCTACTCTTTCCTCTGTTGGATAAATAATGTGTGCGTACTAATATCTTCCGACCTATGTGAATGTCACGGCGTGTACAAACCTGTTTTTGCTGTCTTCTCCGGCGCTCTGCGGCACGTTTGATGTTGTTGAGTGCAATGTCAATTATTTCATGGTGGCGTAGTCGATGAGATGTAGGAAAGGATACTAATTCTTTAATTTTGTTGGGTGGTTCAACATTTTTCAATATAACAGTCGGAGATAGCATAGTAGATTCATTTGGTATCGAGTTAATTGCATCCTGGAATGAGAGTATGTGTGTATCCCAATCAATATGATTTTTATGGCAGTATATTCTACATAGTTTACCAATTTCTTTCATTAGTCGTTCACAAGGGTTCGAAGACGCGTGATACTTGGATATATAGATCGGAGAAATGTTCCTAGCTCGTAACATACGGGTCCATATCGCAGATCGAAATTGTGGTCCATTGTCGGAAATTACTAACAATACATGTCTTACATGGAATAAAAAATACTTTACAAATGCATTCGAAATAGATTTAGCAGTAGCTTTGTGTAACGGACTGAAGGTAACAAATTTTGAAGTGAGTTCAACAGCGACAAAGATGTAGTAAAAACCTCTATTAGCTCTGGGAACTGAACCAAAAATGTCTACAGCGGCCATGTGTCTCAATTTAACGGGTACAATGGGATGTAACGGAGGAGTATGTGAAGTCGTGTCTGATTTAGCTTTCTGGCAGATTTTACATGACGCTAAAACTCGTCGAATACGTTCCTCCATGTTAGCAAAATAACAGTTCTGTCTCAGTATAAGAAAACATTTTCTAGCTCCATAATGTGCGTAACTTAAATGAGTATACCAAATTAATTTGTTAACAAGCTCGTCAGGAATACATAATAACCAGTTGTTGCTGTAAGGGTGAGAGCGGCGAAACAGAATGTTCTTGCGTACAGTATAATGGTTTCTAATGGTAACGTTATTCCTATCTTCCCAAAGGTGCTTAATTTCTTTCCACAGGTTGTCTTTGTTCTGCTCTTGTGCTATATCTCGTAATGACGACGAAATGAAATTTTCGAATGCAACTTGTTGAATATACGTGCCGCTAAAATTTTCTTGGCAGAAGTTGGTTGCGATGTCTTGCTGATTGTTGCCGAGAGAACGGGATAGTGCGTCTGCTACAATATTTTGTGTACCGGGAATGTGAACAATTGTAAAATTAAATTCCTGTAAATAAAGTTTCCATCTGCTTAACCTGTGATGTGTAAATTTAGCTGAAAGTAAAAACTGTATAGATCTATGATCTGTGTAAACGGTAGTATGCCTTCCATAAAGAAAATGCCTAAATCTCGTAAATGCCCATGCAACACATAATGTTTCAAGTTCTGTAACAGAATAATTGCGTTCAGCAGGTGACAGAATGCGACTTGCAAAGGCGATTTTTTTAATTACTGTAGTACCGTTTTCTTCAATTTTGTGAAAAATGTGTACGCCTAAAGTGGTGTTAGAACTGTCGGTGGCAATGGAAAAATTTCTGCTAGGATCTGGGTGTGATAAAAGTGGTGCGTTCAACAAAGCTTGTTTCAGATTAACAAATTCAAATTGTGCTTGGCTAGCCCAGGACCAAATAGCGTTTCTACCCGTCAATTGGCATAATCTAGGGGTGTCTAAAGCAGAGTAATGAATAAATTTACGGAAAAAGTTAATTAATCCCAAAAAGCTATGTAATTGTTTCTTCTTCGTTGGAACAGTAATGTCACGTAAAGCTTGAAGTTTTTCCGGGTCAGGCGCTTTACCTTCTGCTGAAATTACATGTCCAAGAAATTTTATGGAAGTTTTGCCAAAGTGCGATTTGCTAAGATTAACTGTGAGTCCTTGTGCACGAAAAGTTTGCAACAGTTGTTCAAGAATCAGATTGTGTTCAGACCAGTTAGCTTCTGCAATAAGGATGTCTACATATGTTGTGATTCTGTCTTTAAGTTCTGTCGGAATTATATAATTCAAACAGTGAATAAATGCTGTTGAATAAATAGTTAAACCGAACGGTAATTTGCAAAATTGGTAACAGTCACCAAAAGAGAGAAATGCTGTGTACTTTCTGCAGTTCAGATGGAGCTGGATTTGCCAAAATCCCGATTTCAAATCTAATGTGGAATAAACAGCAGTACCATGAAATTTCTGTAGAAGTTCTTCTAGTGTCTGTGGGCGATCTGTTTCATTAATAATAATGTCGCTCACATGACGCGAATCAAGTACGAGGCGAAGTGAGCCATCCTTTTTCTTAACAATATGGAGCGGGTTTATGTACTGACTAACTGCCGGTTCAATAATTTCTTGATCTAGCATGGCTTCTTATTCTTTCTTAACTTGTTCTCTGTGAATATAAGGAATAGGGTAATGTTTGGCTTTAAATGTGTCGTGCTGTTTAACTTGAAATTCATACATGAAACCGGACATAGTACCAGTGATGTCAAAAACTGGAGCTTGCTGTAAAAGAATATTGCGTAGTTGAGTACGTTCGACGTCTGTATTTGCACTGCTTTGTTTTACTTTATCACAAATCATCTGCATAACGTCATAGTCAGCTTCGTCTGGTGTATTATAATTGTGTACGTACGTATCGGTGAACAATGTCGAATGACAGTCTATGTTAGGCGATGTAGAAATGATCTCTGTTGGATTAATTGTTTGTTCTTCTGCAGATAAAAAGTGCTGAATTTCTAATGCCAGTTGTACGTTTTCATCCTTTAACATTAAATAGGAATTTTGAAAGTCAATAATTGCGTCGTGTTGTACCAAAAAATTCGTACCTAGAATAACCTTTGTTGTCAATAAGGGAACAATCCAAAAATTTGAGTGGAACGTATGACCTGCAATACAAAATGATAAGTGTGTCTGTAATTTTACATCTACTCCTTTACCAGATACTGCTCCTTTTACTTTAGTTTTGCCTAATGGTAACGCAGGATAAATATTCTCTTTGTTGCGTTCCTTGAGGGTTTCTTTATTTATAACTGAAATAGGTGATCCAGAATCGATTACTGCTGAAAATGTGGATGATCCAATCTTTACTTCAATGACAGGGTGGGAAATGGTTTTTTGAATATCTGGTTTTTCATGCAAAAGAGTGTCTCGGATGTCGTCAAAAGTAATAACATTTTCGTGAACAAGAGTCCGTGTGTCAAAGTATTGCCTACGTTGCTGAAAGATTCAGTCTGTTCTGTATCTAGTCAAATTCTTTCTGACGTGCTGTTATTTGAGGGAGATTGCTGTGGCATCTAGACTATTTGTACTGTTCTGTTATTTCTTCCTGACGTATTAGGTTCGGGATGATACCGACTGTCTGGTTCATTCATGATAATCTGTTCTTGTGGTTGATTCTGCTGCTGGTAAGACCGACTGTTACGCTGAAAATTGTGCTCATCACTTTTACGTCTGTCATGATAGTCATTGCAATACGGTGCGTTGCGATAGGAGTTGAAAGGATATGTCTTCTGCACGTTGTGATTTCCTTGTTGCTGTGCATTACTATTTGGTGGAGCTGACGCTATACGTGTAGGCGGCGAAACATTAAAGCTTGGTTGACCTTGCAAACCACATTGTTGGTTAGGTATGTTAACCGGCTGGTTTTGATGCTGTTGTGGGGAAAAGCCTCTATTGTTGCCAAAATGTGTTTGCTGTTGCTCATAATTTTGATGATACTCATAATTAAAATGTAGTCTGTTATTAAAATTCTGGTGGTTGTCAGTCCTGGAGCGTCTATCACCTTTGCTATTAAAATAGCGTGGCTGATCGTAAGTGCCGTATGCGTGTCGGCCTTGGTTATGATGTGAAAAATTTTTGTTTGTGAAAGAATAGTCTGACTGCTGAACTTGAAAAAGCTGTAACAGATCTCTAAATGCCGAAATATTTTCTTTCTGCTGACCTGTTAAAAGAGATACTCTTAACGATCGTGGTAATTTAGAAATACACAATTGGATAGGTGCTGATTCACTCTATGGCTCACTTAAGTATTGGTTTTGTTGGACCATGTGTTCAAAAAATTGCGTGACAGCGGGAAAATTTGAGTTCTCGTAATTCGGTAAGCTAATTAATTGATCCTTGATTCCGCGCTGTGTCGCCTTCGACCAATACGCTGACAGAAAAGCATTCTGAAATTCTTCTACCGAATAACATTGTGTCGCGATCGGTCTCAGACGAGTTGCCGGTTCGCCTTCCAAAAAACTGCAAATAAATTCAAGTTTGTGTGTTACGGGCCAAGTTGGTGGAAAAGCAAAGCTAAATTGTTGTATCCAATCCAAAGGGTCAATCTGCGTTCTGTCATTTTTAAATACTTTAAATTTCCTAAAGGATAGAAAGTGCTTGTAATCAAAATTTTCGCCTCTGAATGTCTGAACAGGTTCAGGATTGTATGCTAATCTGTTTGTCTGTGACTGTTCGGAATCTAAGTCACGTACTCTCTGTAAATTACCTAAATTATATTGGCTGTGTGAGTGTGAGAAATGTTCGGAGAGTGGCGTATGCTGTGTCGTGTTACAGGCTGAGACATTTCTCATCTCTGTCATCTCTTGCTGTAAAGACGACACTTTTCTACGCAATGTATTATTGGACGAACTTATCTCACTGATTGTCTGCTGTAAATTTTGGAATTCGGGTGTCTGATTGAAAGAAATTGGTGACGTATCGTCTGATTTGGTGTCATTGTTATTTTCGATAACGTCAATACGACTGGCCAATTCATTAAATTTTTCAGTCAGTGATTTTACCTGATCGTCATTTTTAGTGTCACAAACATTTATTTGTTTTTGGATTTTACGGGTGGTTTTGTTCAATTTCTTAACGTCTGCTTTAATGGCATCGGGATCCTGTATTAATTCTAATTGTTCTAATCTGTTGGTCATTGTCTGAAAGTCTACTGTATATTTATTTTCCAAAGTCTGAATATTAGTGTCTGTTTTTGTTTTTAGATCGGATATTTCACCATACAATTCAGTGTTCAACTGTTTAATAGTATTGATTTCGTGTGATACTGTAGCAATGTTGTTGTCTACGTATGTTTTTGCTTTCGTAAACAAATTACGCTTATCTTCCTGTCTCTGTGCAGTAATTGCTTCCATGACTTGTTTCTTTACTTTGTTCTGTTCCTGTATAAATTTACGGTAACGCGTTTCACTGTTTTGTAGGTGGTGATTAAAACGTTTGTCAATTTGGCTGTTTTCTTGTTCAAATTTCGTGTTTCCTTTCGCATCCAGTGTGCGTGAAAGTTCTGATGACATTAATTTAAACTCGTCGCGTAACTGTGTTGCGTTTTCAGAACATTGTTTAGCAAATGCGCTAATTTCATCTCTAAGCAATTTGGTTGTGGCAGCATGTGTATTACTTAATTCTTGTGCCACAGATCTAATTTCTTCACTACTGTTCCTAGCACAAGCCTTAATTTCCTCACGTAATTGTTCTTTAGTATCATGACATTGCACGGCAACGGCTGTAATCTGTTCACTAAGTTGTTTGAAATTGTTGTCTTGTTTTTCATTCGACTGTTTGAGATTTTCATCAAGTTGTTTCTTTCATTGAGTTGTAGTAATAATGCCATAACTTGATCCAACCCAAAATTAGCGACTCTATTTTCTGTGCTGTGTGATGATGTATCTGCATATGTCACGTTCTGTGTAACCATTTCGTCATTGTCTGATTCATGAAAAGGTTTGCTAATCGGATGTGCTCTGTTGGTCACTACATCGGAATCAAATAAATCTGACGCGTTTTGTGTATATTGTTCACCTTCGTTAGAAACATTTGTCTGTTCACTGTGTAAACTTTGCAAATCAGGTGTTTCAAAATTGGCGGCGTTCATTGTAACGGAACGTGCCGCGTCATCAATTGTCGTTAAATTAACAGAGGACACAATTGAATTTGTTTGCTCATCATTAGAATTAAAATCATTACTAGTGATCGGCACGCACCGATTATCTGTAATTAGAGGATTATCACTATTACGCTGACTGTCGCTAGTATGATCGGTCAAATTATTCGAGTCAGCTTTTTCACTCATTGCACAACGTGATGTACTGTTAGCAGTTTTTCGCGGCATTTTCACAAATCAAAGTTAAGCACAAAATGAAACAAAGACAAAGCAAAAATGGAACAAATACAATTACAACGAAGAGCAATAAATTGCCGATGATCTGTGAAAGAAAGAGTGACAAGTTAGTAAATGCGTTGCGCCAGACGCAAACTACATTTAATATTAGGTAAATAAGAGCAGATATATAACTGACTACTTCTCAGAAATTCACAAAAATACGATCCTGGCCGGTTGTCGACAGGTGTAATCTCCCAAAGATAATTACTTAGTAACCTCCCAACAGTAAAAAATATAATTCTATAATTCACATTCAGTGTAACTGCCCAACAGATAAGTTCCGAAACCTATCAATAATACAATGTGACTAATCTCTCAATAAAATTGGCTCACTTATAACCTTTCAATAATTGACTGTGAATTTAAACTGGTAAATTTAGGACGTCAGCAGTGCTGCGTCATGGTCCTGAAAATTAGGTCGCCGGTTAACGCGTATATATCTGCTTCTATAAGAAATTTTTCTGGCGCAGCTCTGTGCAATGCTGCCTGATAGATTTTTCATGTATAAAAAGAAACAACTGATTTTTCCTTTCAATAATCGGGATGACCATGGATTGGAGAAATTAGTAAATTCTTTAAATTGAAATGAATGATTGTCAAAAGTTACTTTTTATGAGAAAGATTATTATTAAGAGATTTTTTTTTAACATTTACATGGGACTTGATATAACAGTACTACATATGCGCGAGGCTGCTTTTACCTTATACTACAACACTCAGGCTCCGCCATCGCTCCACACGACCGGCCCAGCCAACACGATACACCAGACTGCTAGCAACTACTTACTGCTACTAACATACAGTTCCTACTGCAGTCAACACTGCTCTTTGGTCTGAGATTCTCTTATAGCTTACATATCGCAGGCAGCGCGTGAGCAATCCACCGAAATTACATCTGCTCGAGTGCGCTAACAACTAATTCCTTAATCATGGACCTTTTACAATGTTTATCTCATATCTTCTGTAAGAATATTACTAATCTTCTCCCTCTGCATTCCATCTTTGCTTCGCTGCAGAGGAACTGCAACGCCGCCATTAGCGGTAATATATTTATATGAATTTATTGCTAAGAGTTATAGTTTTATTTCAGATTGAAAATTATGAGAACAATTATTTAATGCTGATTAATGTTTTTTTTTTTTTTCAAATTGAATTCAGTCCGTTATTTTCATGTAATCGGAACAAATCGATACTGTGATACACAGATGTTCATTTATCAGCCACCATTTCATGAAAGCTTTATGCGGCGAGTTTAAATTGTCGAAAAACTGAGGCCTATATATTTGCCATTGTAAAAATAATCCACGCAAAGGTAACTTGATTGTATATCAAAATCTATGCTATGAGAAACCATTTTAACTTCTACCATTCTTTGCTGGTGTCGGAGCATAAAACTTTCTCAGGTAAACCTCATAAATCTTTTCAGTAAAATTCACCGATTCTAGTGTTGTGTGTCTCCGTATTATAAAAGTGAAGCGATATTCAAGAGTGAACTAAGTTTGTATGAAAGTACTCTACGAACCTAATTGAATATTTTTAAACAGACTCACTTCTTTATAGACAACATATGAAAACGGTTGTGTGTTTCAATTTAGTTCACATTCAAGTTCATGTCATATTCTAGCCGCGTAATGCACTAATTGAATGACAATTTAGAACTGTAGACATATTACATATTTATGTTGGATGCTGCTAAATTTACGCATTCACAACATGTTTAAAAGACAGCAAAGCAGCAAAAGATTCGGTAATAATATAGCCGAATGTGAATAAATCAAATTGCTTTCAGAAAAAGAAAATTACTTACTGAACGTCCCGGTATATTACTGCAGCCGAAAAAGCAGTGATGCGATGGAGAGATCATGACGTCTCGGTAAGCTTACGGTAGATAGAGGTTGCAGGTGGCTTATGTAGGAAAGGCTATTTCTCCTTTATAAGCAATGGTTTGAATCAAGAAGTTTTGATTACAGTGGTCAAGTGCTGTGCAGCTCATGGATACACAGGAAAGCAATTGAGTGATGGCAATGCACCGTTCCACAAGTAATGTTTTAAAAATACCGACATTTGCTACCATTGTTACTACATCAAGTTACTGAACTGAATGCAATCTTAATTACATTATTTTTTTTCTATCGATGCCTCGAACTTCGTAACTTGTTTTTGGGTAATCGTCAATACTGGTAAAAGTTTTTCCACTTTAGCACGACGCAGTGTTTGGGTAATTTCAACGCAAGCGAGCATATTAAATCGCAAGATCTGCCTGATCGTTTTAACTAAGGCCTTTGGTATGGGAAGAAGACTACAACCAATCGTTGTGCCACCAGTTTTCTTTCCTTTGAAAAAAAAATAAAAAATATTTTCTGCACATTTAGCATTAAAACGAAAAAGAGAAAGTAAACGTTTCAGAGAAATAGACAAGAAGTGCGATACGCCTAGACGCTTAGGATGCGGAAATGTAAGACGCATTTTATTTGTAATTTTATCGGTATAAGTGTAAAGAAAATAGACGAATATTTTGACACTACATATTGTTAACATTATCTGCTTCATTACAATGTTTGTTTTAACAATCAACATTTCCCAGTATATTTTGCTTCCCTCCGAAACATTTTCTCGCTGCACTAAAGAATTCAGTAAAAAAAAACTGAATTGCAAACATCTAACTTGCAAAATAAACGGACATTAAAAATTAAATGCCATTGAATTCCTTGAACACTTTATACTTAGTTCTGGGAATAAAAATAATGTTACCTACCAAACCGATACACTGAATTCCTGTCCTGTGTGACCCAGATGAAGCACATTACAGCCAAAAAAGGGGCTTCACTAAAGAAAAGGATATTCTTACCCTTGTACCAAACGTACACAGAACTAATTGCATAGCCAACGTTTCAGACCTTGTTTTTACAAGACAGAGTCTTACACTGAGAATTGTCCCATTAGTAATGGAAACGATACAGAAAGAACGTTAACTGTAATGTTAAATACTAACAATGTAAGTGAGAAAAGTACTAATTTTGTTTGGGTTCTCATTATGCAATCTGAATGTGATTGATTGTTAATGTAACTATCTCTATCATACTGAATAGTTTAGATTAACTATAATCATATTTTAATTTCATGAAAACGTCAAACTGTATATTGTTTTATAATTACAAGTATTACTTGAAAACCGAAAGTGTATGATATTGAAGAAAACTCGCTAGCTATATCACCCGCTCGTAAGGCCAAACACGTCTTCGATAAAAAATATCACCTCAACACGCAAAAGCAACTTTTTTTATAAAAGAATATTCACACAGCAGCTGCGGAAAGTGACCTCACAGACGATTTGTTTACGAATTTTCTCTGTGATCACAGCAAGCGGAAAGGTTCAAATAACGTGTGGTTTCGGTAGGACAGCTGTATGTTGGGAACAGCTGTGACTCTCTTCCAATTGCGCTTTTGCCTTTTTTGTGTATCGTTCTGATGGCTCTCGCTAATGATACGTTTTTGCTTTTCCGCTGCTGCTCCAAAACTTGCTTTTCCTGTGAAGTCCACCGTTTTTCCGTTGGATCTGATTATCCGACCATTAATAAGGACCTTCTTGCTCTTGGGGTTAACCTTCTGCGCTAATCAGCATCCAGTTAGAACAAATGCTTCTAGGACTGCTCATTTTCTCTTTGATATGGCTCCGTTTCGTTTCTCCTGGCATAATTGCGTCCCGGGGAGACATTGTTAAATCTCCTGTAATTACCGCTGTGCAGCACTTCGCGAGGGATTTTAACGTGGTCGGTCAGCCGCGACCTAAGCATTTCCGTGTTAACCACCTGCAAAGCAACAAGGGCAGAGCTCACGAGGGATAGAAAAATTGTTTTCTGGGCGGCCATTGTTCGGTCTCAGTTGAGTTGCAGATAGGCTGAGTTGATGTTATAAGATCGGCAGCACGTATTTCTGCAATAGAAAGTGAAATTCTGAAACGTTTTCCGAAAACGTACGGTGGAACAAAATCCAATACCCAGATTGTCCCCAGTAGTAGTAGGTTTCACATGCTTGATGGCAATCAGTAGAAACGGAATATTACTACGAAATATTAACATCCTCTCCTTATTAATAAACAGGTAAACACAAATTTTCAATACGAAGGCGATTCATTTGGTATACAGAGACACTGGGCAAACATATGAAGCACTTGTTTTGCAATTTTTGGAGAGTAATACCACTTACATCGCTTAATAAATTTTCTTTTATTTAATACAGTTAGAATTTCTTATCAATTGCTCTGAGCACTATGGGACTTAACATCTATGGTCATCAGTCCCGTAGAACTTAGAACTACTTAAACCTAACTAACCTAAGGACATCACACAACACCCAGTCATCACGAGGCAGAGAAAATCCCTGACCCCGCCGGGAATCGAACCCGGGAACCCGGGCGTGGGAGAATTTCTTATCATCAGATCCTGTGACATCTCTTCTGAGTGCATATTAACGGACTTCCCACAAGACGGCGCAGCGTCTCCAACATTTCTTAATTTAATATTGAAATTGTTTTATCCGTTTAATCTCCTTTAATAGTCAACACATGTTAGTACTGCCCAGCGTCGGAAAGTAAACCGATTTTGTGACATATTAGAAGTTTCTAATCAGGGGCGAATTATTTAGTTTCACCTGAGTGCTTCCGTAATTAGGTTTTTGAATATCTGCGTATAATAAGACCCAGTTCCTGCGTTATCGTCAGGGTCTACAGTAGAGATGCGCAACAAGTGCCGATAGTCCGTTTATGTGCATAGTTTAGTTTTTCACGGTCTTTAGCATGGACAGGGATTGCGATTGTTGTGTGCGGATGCGAGCCGAGTTGGTGACACTTCGCTCTCAGCTTCAGGCTGTGATGGCTTCGGTTACACAGCTTGAGGCTGCAGTAGATGGGCACCACTGTTGTGGGCCGGCCGTGGGGATCCAACGGACGTCCAGCACGTCCGAGTCCTCCGATCGGTCCTCACCGGTGGCTACCCCAGTTACTGCTCGCACTCACCTATGGTCGAGTGGGAGGTCGCCCCGGTGCGAAGCAGGCGGCGATAGACTTCCCAGGCGGCCTCACGTAAGGTCTCCCCGGTTTGTCTGACAAACAGGTTCCAGGTGCTGTCTGTGGCTGACACTGTCGCTGAGCCAGATGCTGTAACCTGTCCTGTTTCAGAGGAAACCACGCAGCCTGCAAGATGTGGGCAAACACAGAGAGTGGGGTTATTGGTAGTTGGGAGCTCCACGTTAGGCGCGTTATGGGGCCCCTTAGGGACTTGGCTGACAAGTAGTGAAAGAAAACCAATGTGCACTCCGTGTGCATACCGGGTGGAGTCATTCCAGATGTGGAAAGGGTCCTCCCGGATGCCATGAAGAGCACAGGGTGCAGCAAACTGCACGTGGTGGCCCACATTGTACCAATGATGTGTGTCACTTTGGATCAGAAGAGATCCTCTCTGGTTCGAGCGACTAACAGAAGTGGTAAAAGCTGCCAGTCTTGCTTGCAAGATTGAAGCAGAGCTGACCATTTGTAGTATAGTCGACAGGACCGATTGAGGACTTCCGGTACAGTGCCGAAGGGAGGGTCTGAATCAGAGGCTCACAAGGGGAAGGCCTCAGACACGGCCAACCGATTCGGCTCAGATTTGTCAGGTCGCTTGTGTACAACCTAAAACGAAGTAATCTAAGATATTTTGGGTCAATACCCCCTCGTTTTTGAGAAAATCACCCCCAAAGCTTATGACAAGCAATCGACTCAAAATTGGCGGGATCGATAGATAATTGTAAATAGAGCATTTTTCATCATCCGAAAACGCATACTTTTCCAGAAATCGAGGAAAGAAACTCTTACAGCTGCCGCTTCTGTACCCACATGGTAAACATTTCTCGCCCACAGCACCGATAACGCCGGCACGGTAACTCAGTGTGTTCGGTCAGAGGGTTAGATGCCCTCTGTAAAGATACAACGAACGAAGACGAACAAAATGAGATTAAAACAAATAGCGCAACGGCCAAGGTATCTGGCTGGGAATCGGAGAACCCTGGTTCGAATCTCGAAGAAACCTAGTGGATGTTATTCTTATCGTTCGTATTTTTTCATGTCTCAACTGATAGGGATAGGAGAGTTAATAAGATAAGTCAATAAGGAATGATAATAATAAGGTAGGCAAATAAATTTCTCAAACCTCTTGGGATAGTAAACAACTAAAATGTTACTCCAGGTCACTTTACAATGGCTCTTTCAGTCACTGTTACGTGTCCTCACTTTTCTTCGAACAACTAGATGGATTGTACTTGTCATATAAACATTCGAAACAAATATACTAGCGGCACCAAGAACATCTAATGAATGCAATCTTTTGACAGCTACACTGTTCCTTCTGAAGAATCTGCGGAAAACAAACTTGGTTTACATTTAAAAATATGTCTTTTTCGGGAATTAATTTTGATGCGTACCACGCATACGATATCATTGCCTGAAAAATCGGTGCTGAAAGTTGGTTATGAATTATGCTGTGAATAGTTATTGCATCAGTGCGGTTGTGCAATTCCCGCTGGGTTTCAGAAGCACACGGCAATTCTGAAGTCTGGAAATAAAGTTTTTAACCTGGCGATAGAAATAAACATCACACGGCTGGCACACAAGTGTGCAGTTTGGCGGTGTGCACGTCGGCTGACCTTCGCCATCTACACAAATTGTGTCATATGTTGTAGTATTAATTTGTCCACTCTAGGAATGCAGTATTAGGCAAGACTTGTTATCAGAAACGTTTGGTTTCAAAACATTCTCAAGGAATGTTCTGTAAAACGCAATCGTCAGTTTCCCGGGTTTGGAGTAGGTACTGTAAACATTTTTCAACGAGTCGGTTAAACGATTGACCTCTTCTATAACCCGAGGACCAAATGTAACATTCGTTTCTTGTAAACACAGGAAAACCTTAGGCAACACTTTTCCAGAGGCTGTGATGGCATATTGCGCCATATACGGATGTGTTAGTTTGTTTTTACTACCAACTGCGACAAGGGTTCGTTTCTCTCCCTTATGCGATAACGTGCGTCGAATGTTCAGCCGATACTCGCATCCTGTTTGATCGGTGTTGATCACGTAATCACTATTAAAACCGGTCGTAAGTGACGTCGTTTGCGTGCTGAAAAGAGCCGCCACTTTCTGTATATCTTCTATATTTTGTACCTCCTTATGAGAGACGTATTTAATGATGTGCCGTTGACGAATTTTATACTCTGATTTGAAATTTCTTGCCCAAGATAATGATGCTGCAAACGTAAAATCCTTGTTGGCCATATATTGAAGCGCTGCGCCTGTAACCCACTCCCGAAGTATTCTCGTTGTTACATTCTCGTTACGACAACGAGATTCGACAAATCGGTCGTATGTCCACTTATTTATCGCCTGGTATTTGTCGTATCTTGTCCCTCCTTTAACGATATCACTTTCCCACAATTTGAAGTCCTTCTTCCTTTTCAGGGCTGTTGTTGCTCCATTCTTTTGCAGTGTTTGTAAGTTCCAATTTGGATGATTCCTGACTAGCGCCTTTACTTTTGCTTCAAGGGGTATAGCGCCGTAGTTCAATCGTTTAGTAACTCGTTCGTAATACTCATCGTGAACAGATGAAGCACATATTCCCAGTGACGTGGAGATTTACAAAGTGATATGACCATTTTGCGATTCACTAGTCGGATTATCTTCCACTGAATCACCTTCTGCTTCGTCTTCATGATATAGCCTATGGGGTATCGTCTCAGTTGTGCGACTGGATTCGTGATTTCCTGTCAGGAAGGTCGCAGTTCGTAGTAATAGACGGCAAATCATCGAGTAAAACTGAAGTGATATCAGGTGTTCCCCAGAGAAGCGTCCTGGGACTTCTGCTGTTCCTGATCTATATAAATGACCTGGGTGACAATCTGAGCAGTTGTCTTAGGTTGTTCGCAGATGATGCTGTAATTTACCGTCTAGTAAGGTCATCCGAAGACCAGTATCAGTTGCAAAGCGATTTAGAAAAGATTGCTGTATGGTGTGGCAGGTGGCAGTTGACGCTACATAACGAAAAGTGTCAGGTGATCCACATGAGTTCCAAAAGAAATCCGTTGGAATTCGATTACTCGATAAATAGTACAATTCTCAAGGCTGTCAATCCAACTAAGTACCTGGGTGTTAAAATTACGAACAACTTCAGTTGGAAAGACCACATAGATAATATTGTGGGGAAGGCGAGCCAAAGATTGCGTTTCATTGGCAGGATACTTAGAAGATGCAACAAGTCCACTAAAGAGACAGCTTACACTACACTCGTTCGTCCTCTGTTAGAATATTGCTGCGCGGTGTGGGATACTTACCAGGCGGGATTGACGGAGGACATCGAAAGGGTGCAAAAAAGGGCAGCTCGATTTGTATTATCACGTAGAAGGGGAGAGAGTGTGGCAGGTATGATACGCGTATTGGGATGGAAGTCATTACAGCAAAGACGTTTTTCGTCGCGGCGAGATCTATTTACGAAATTTCAGTCACCAACTTTCTCTTCCGAATGCGAAAATATTTTGTTGAGCCCAACCTACATAGGTAGGAATGATCATCAAAATAAAATAAGAGAAATCAGAGCTCGAACAGAAAGGTTTAGGTGTTCGTTTTTCCCACGCGCTGTTCGGGAGTGGAATGGTAGAGAGATGGTATGATTGTGGTTCGGCGAACCCTCTGCCAAGACTTAAATGTGAATTGCACAGTAGTCATGTAGATGTAGATGTAGATGTAGTACTTCAGTATCAACAAAAGTCATTTCGTTCGTCAGCTACAAAAATCGCACGACCATAGCCGCTCCTATCAATCTGGAACGCCGAGAAACAGAACTGCCTGCTTCCGGTAGTGCACTGATAATGCATCTGTCTTGCAACACTTTTGTAAACCAAAACACAGCGTCGGTAACTTCCCGCTTGCCATCGTCTGTGACAGGCTCCCAACTATATATTACAGCGCTAGTCGAAGGGTGTACATCCTCCATTATTCAGATTATGCACCTGAAAGATATGACACACTCTTACTCGGAGTTGTTTACATGTGACAAGACTTAAAAGTTTAATACCTTACGAACTCACGGCGTTTGGGAAATTAGTTTGCCTACCTTATTATTGTCATTCCTTATTGATTTACTTACATTATTAACCCTTGAATCTTTATCAATTGAGATATGGAAAAATACAAACGAAAAGAATAACATCCGCTAGGTTTCTTCGAGATTCGAACACGGATTCTCCGATTCGCAGCCAGTTAACTCGGCCGTTGCGCTATTTTTCTCATTTTGTTCGGTTTCGTTCGTTGCATCTGCTCGGGGCGGACGTCGTGAGACACCCCTTTAAGTTCGTTCAAATGGTTCAAATGGCTCTGAGCACTATGGGACTCAACTGCTGAGGTCATTAGTCCCCTAAAAAGGATTCGAACCTGCGACCGTAGCGGTCTTGCGGTTCCAGACTGCAGCGCCTTTAACCGCACGGCCACTTCGGCCGGCCTTAAGTTCGTCGTTGATCGATTAACTCAGTGTCTTTTTATTATTATTGTTGTGGCGTAACAAGACAGCTACGCCACACTGAAGTAGCCGAAAGGCACGCGTAATCTTAAGTAGGCTTGATAGAGGTCTGAAACAGGATACTTATTAATGTTATAAAGAAAAGTATGTAGCTACTAGAACACTTAACTTTTATATCTTCATTGGTTTACAACGTTCTTGGTGATACAAGTGAGACTCTATCTTGAGGTACATGCAATGTTACAAATGGCGCCTTGCTAGGTCGTAGCCATGAACTTAGCTGAAGGCTATTCTAACTATCTCTCGGCAAATGAGAGAAAGGCTTCGGCAGTGTAGTCGCTAGCAAAGTCATCGTACAACTGGGGCGAGTGCTATTTCGTATCTCGAGACCTGCCTTGTGGTGGCGCTCGGTCTGCAATCATACAGTGGCGACACGCGGGTCCAACATGTACTAAATGGACCGCGGCCGATTTAAGCTACCACCTAGCAAGTGTGGTGTCTGGCGGTGACACCACATTCCTCCCCCGCAAATCGGCGAACGGTCGTGTTATAAGGCTTCCGCCCGCCGTGGGGAGGACCCCATGTTGACGTATGCGATGAGGTGGGGAGCCTAACAACAGGCGAGGCTGTGCCACCCGCACCCGGCCATTCGGTCCGAGGGGAGCTAGGAAACGCCTGAAAACCTAGTCCAGGGTGCACGTCAACATGCGGTGTCTGCGCCCGTAATGAGACAGGAGGGGCCGAAGGGTCGACCTATTGCGTCGGGGTACCCGACGCGCGATGACGCCATGTGGTCCAGAGCGGGCAAGAGTTCCATGGCGGAGGACAGCTGGTCACGGGTAGCGGTCGGCGGCGCGTGACCCAGGGAGGCGCTTGGCGGCGGCAGCGAAGCGTCGAATGCGCGCGCCGCCGGCGGGAGAACAGGCGGCGGCGGCGGCGGCTGCGGCGGCGCGTCGCCATGGGGCAAAATGGAAGGCATCGTCGGTAACACCTGGGGATGAGGCGAGCCAGTAGATGGGTCCCAGGGCGCTGACCGGACGGCACCGTCGCTGAAAGCAGACGGGGAGCGGCAGAACCCGTGCGACGACAGAGGCGCAGCTGATTGAGATGCCGACGCACCTCACCAGAGGCCCCCAAAACCAAATACATCGCGCGACCGAGGCAGCGAAGAATGCGCCCTGCGAGCCAACGCCGTGAACCTCGATAGTTGCGATAAAATACAACGTCGCCTGGAGGAAAAGCAGGAGTCTTCCGCTGCACAGGAACCTGATGCGGCGGGTGCAGCAAAGACATCAAGGTTCGATGAGGACGACCGTGGAGCAACTCAGCCGGCGAGCGACCATCTCGGGGCTGAGAGCGATACGATGACAAAAAGAGCAACAACGCGTCCTCCCGAGATTGCGACTCTTTCAACTTCAACATCTGTGACTTGAAAGTCCGGACCAATCGTTCAGCGGCACCGTTTGACTGAGGCGAAAACGGCGCGGATGTCAGATGTTGAATACCATTGGCCTGGCAGAATGACTGAAATTCTGCTGACATGAATTGTGGGCCATTGTCGGAAACAATAGTCTGCGGAAGACCTTCAATGCAAAAGATAGCAGACAACGCTTGGATGGTGGCAGAGGACGTCGTGGAAGACATCTGGACAACAAAAGGAAAATTACTGAAGGCATCGACCAGAACCAACCATCGAGCAGTCCAGAATAGACCAGCAAAATCTATGTGCAAGCGTTGCCAAGGGGAAGTGGCTTGTGGCCATGCAAAGACTTTCCGCGGCGGTGCGGATTGATGTTCGGCACACGCCATGCAAAAAGAACACATATTCGTAATCGCAGCATCGATTCCGAACCAAGTACAGTGCTGACGAGCAAGTTGTTTCGTTCGCACTATACCCCAATGTCCTTGGTGAAGAAGCCGTAAGACAGAGGACTGCAATGAACGTGGGACCACGACTCTGGACTGATCGTTATCAGAACGCAACAACAAAACACCACATCGAACAAAAAGTCTCTCCTCGTGAGCAAAAAATCGGCGAACCAACGGATCCTCGATCCGAGAATTTGACAAAGGCCATTGCGTAGCAACAAAACGCAAAACGGTAGCAAGGACAGGGTCGGCAGCTATGGCTGTAGCTACACGACGAAAATCAATCGGAAACGATTCGACCACTTCATCGGTTTCCGAATCAATGAACATGCAAGCAAGTTCGGAAGAATCGAATGCTTTATCCTCAGCAACAGGGAAACGGGACAACGCATCGGCGTTTCCGTGCTTAGCAGTGCACCGATACAAGATATCGTAGCGGTACTGCGAGAGGAAAATAGACCAGCGAATGAATTTCTGCGCTGTACGCGGAGGTACAGGCTTGTGCGGATGAAAAAGCGACGTCAAAGGTTTGTGGTCTGTGATGATGGTAAAGTGACGACCATACAAGAAATCATGGAACTTAGCAACACCAAACACGAGAGCTAAAGCTTCTTTCTCTATCTGGGAATAATTTCTTTGCGCAGACGAGAGCAATTTGGACGCAAAGGCAATAGGGCGATCATGCGAGCCAACTTTGTGCGCAAGCACAGCACCGATCCCGAAATCCGATGCATCTACCATCAACAAAAGGGGTTTCTGGGGATCGAATGGCGTAAGACAAGTATTTGAAAGCAACGCCGATTTCAACTGGCGAAAGGCGCGTTCGCATTCCGTCGTCCAGACGAACGGAACACCCTTACGGCGTAAGCTATGAAGCGGAGCTGAAATGGAAGAGGCATTGCGCAAAAAGCGATGATAATAGGTAATTTTACCCAACACACTCTGTAGCTGCTTCACATTTTGTGGTGAAGGCCAATCTTGGATGGCACAGAGGTGCTCTGGACTCGGATGTATGCCTTGGGCATTGATGACATGGCCCAGGTATGGTAAGTCACGAGCAAAAAACACACATTCGTCCTTCCGCAAGCGAAGACCATTTTGTCGCAATACCTGAAATAATGTCCATAGGTGTGCTAAATGCTCGTCGGCTGTCTTTCCGGAGATCACAATATCGTCCAGATAGTTCGCAGCAGTAGGGACCGACGCACAAATAGTTTGTAAATATTGCTGAAACAATGCAGGGGCGGATGCACACCCGAATGGCAGTCTTTTGAAGCGGTACAAACCAAGATGCGTGTTAACCACCAAGATGCGCTGGGATTCGGCGTCCACTGGGATTTGCAAGTACGCATCTGCTAGGTCCAACTTCGAAAAGTATTTACCCGGGCACAGTTTAGCAAAAAGATCTTCCGGGCGGGGTAAGGGAAAAGTTGCAATAACGAGTTGTGGATTCACTGTTGCCTTGAAGTCCACGCAAAGTCTCAGTTTTCCGGAAGGTTTTGGCAAAATTACTAAGGGTGAGGCCCAGAGAGAAGCTTGCACACGTTCAATTACACCTTGTGATTCTAAATCGTTTAATGTCCTTGCGACCTCATCGCGCAATGCGTGGGGAACATTGCGCGCTCGGAAAAATTTCGGTTGCGCGTTTACTTTCAGTTCCAAATGTGCTTCATAGTTTTTAGCGCAACCAAGGCCCGGTGCAAAAATGTCTGCAAATTCTTCACATAGCCGAGAAACACTGTCTGAAGGCACAGTCTGATTCACTGATAGGACCTGATTTACGATAGACATGTTAAACAACTGAAATAAATCTAAACCAAACAAGTTCACTGCAGTAGAAGAACGAAGAACGTAAAATGACACAAGTTTTGTTTGTCCCTGGTATGTTGCAAGAAGAGTGCACTGTCCTATCACAGGAATTTTCTGTCCTGAATATGTAGTTAGCTTAACATTTGCGGCACGCAACGGAGGTTTGCCCAGTTGTTTGTACGTGTCTTGATTGAGCAGTGAAACTGCAGCTCCGGTATCGAGCTGGAATGGGATGACCTTGCCATTAAAGTCCAAATCTACAAAAAGTTTATTGTCCTGCTGACGACAAGAGCGACTGTTTTGTGCAATTTGAACTGATACAGGTACAGAAGCACTTGCGACTTGACGCGATTTCCGGCGACGTCGGCGCACACTTGTTGTGGGACGAACACAGTCACTGTTAGAGAAAGTGGCACTGGATGGGGTGGAAGTAACTACATGAATGTCCATGGGCGAAGGTCCACAAGCCTGAGTGTCCTTGGTTCGATTCCGGCGCGAAGCAAAGGGCCTGGAATGGTTGTGAGTGTCTGATCTGAGCTTTTTCTGGCAAACACTTTGAACATGTCCTTTCTTAAGACAGAAAAAGCAAATAGCTTGGCGTGACGGGCAATTGTCATGCGAATGTCTAGTTGCACACCGCGGGCATGATTTCACTGCATTTGTATGCTGGCGCGGCACACCTGGTTTAGAGCGTGGCGGCAGCTGCGCAGACGTGCGCGAGGGCAGTTTACCGGGCCGCGCAACGCGAGCGCGCCCAGCGGGCCGGTTAATGTTACACACTGCTGGCGAAGTTCCAAAGGATTCCTGAGCACAGTCAAGTGTGTCTTGTCTATCTAATACGTCTGTCACTTGCTGAAGGGAGGGATTAACTAGTTTCAAAATTTGCTCCCGGATACGAACATCATAAACGTTCTGTGCAATTGCATCACGCACCATAGTATCTGAATAAGGGAGTCCACATTCACACTCAAAATCACACTCCCTTGTAAGGCCTTGCAATGTTGCAACCCACTCCCTATTAGTTTGACCGGCCGTACGTTTTGTACGAAAGAACGTATACCTTTTTGCAACTACATTGACTGTTTCTTTGAAATAGGCGTCCAATGCCGACAAAATTTCATCGTAGGACAGAGTCGCAACGTCGCGTCGGGGAAACAATTTCACTATCACACGGTAGGTGGACACACCTGCACACGAAAGCAAAAACGGCTGCCGCTCATTACCTTGAATTCTGTAGGCGGCGAGATGGAATCCAAATTGGCGTGACCATTCAGTCCAGGATTCCACGTCCGGGTCGTAGGGCCTAAAAGGCGGTGCAACTGCGAGTTGTGGCTACGGTAGCGGTGAAGCGGCGGCTGCCGCATCGGTTTGCAGCGCAAGTTGACCCTGGACGAGCTGTCCAAGGGCATCCAATAACGCCTGCGTCTGCTGATTCTGCAAGCGATAAAATTCGGACAGTACATCTGGCGAAGCCATGACACAAATAAATGTAAGCAATTAGAAAGAACAAGACCCTTTCCGTTGTTTCGTCGGCAATGATGTGTTGGTAAATGTGCCAACACCTTGTAGATAGAGGCGGCCTAAATGCACGCTATCTAACGCAGACGGGCGTGAATTCTGGAACAGGATAAGTAGTGAATGGTATGCAAGAAAAGTATGTAGCTACTAGAACACTTAACTTTTATATCTTCATTGGTTTACAACGTTGTTGGTGATACAAGTGAGACTCTATCTTGAGGTACATGCAATGTTACAAATGGCGCCTTGCTAGGTCGTAGCCATGAACTTAGCTGAAGGCTATTCTAACTATCTCTCGGCAAATGAGTGAAAGGCTTCGGCAGTGTAGTCGCTAGCAAAGTCGTCGTACAACTGGGGCGAGTGCTATTTCGTATCTCGAGACCTGCCTTGTGGTGGCGCTCGGTCTGCGATCATACAGTGGCGACACGCGGGTCCGACATGTACTAAATGGACCGCGGCCGATTTAAGCTACCACCTAGCAAGTGTGGTGTCTGGCGGTGACACCACAATTATTATTATTATTACTACTACATAGGGCAGCTAACCCTCTGACCGAACACGCTGAGCTACCATGCCGGCGTGAAAAGCGTTTACCATGTGGGTACAGAAGAGGCAGTTGTAAAAGTTTCTTTCCTCGATTTCTGGAAAAGCTTGCGTTTGCAGACCCCATACCTGATGATGAAAAATGCTCTATTTACAATTATCTATCGATCCCTCCAATTTTGAGTCGATTGCTCGTCATAACGTTTAGGGGTGATTTTCTCAGAATTGCGGGGGTGTTGACCCAAAATATCTTAGAGTCCTTTTTCTCTGCCTCGTGATGGCTGGGTGTTGTGTGATGTCCTTAGGTTAGTTAGGTTTAAGTAGTTCTAAGTTCTAGGGGACTGATGACCTAAGATGTTAAGTCCCATAGTGCTCAGAGCCATTTGAGCCATTTTCTTAGAGTCCTTAGTTTTGGCTGTACACAATCGACCTGCCAAATCTGAGCCGAATCGGTTGGCCGTGTCTGTGGCCTTCCCCTTGTCAGATGGTTCTGCGACCGTGTAGGCTGCAGATTCCTCGACTTGCGCCAAAGGGTGGTTGGGTTTCGGGTTCCGCTGAATAGGTCAGGTGTCCACTATACGCAGGAGGCGGCTACACAGATAGCAGGGGCTGTATGGCGTGGACTGGGCGGTTGTTTATGTTAAGGGGTCTCGGGAAAACACAAGAGGGCTTCAGTCACAAAGGGTGTAGGCCGAACACAGGAAAAAAATAGATATAGGAACCATCTGTATAACAGTTGTAAACTGTCGTAGCTGTGTTGGGAAAGTACTAGAGCTCCAAGCGCTAATAGAAAGCATTGATGCTCAAATAGTTAAAAGCACTGAAAGCTGGCTAAAGCCAGAGATAAGCTCAGCCAAAATTTTTGCCAAGAAACTAACGGTGTTCCTTAAGGATAGGCTAAACACGGTTGACGGTGGCATGTTTGTTGCTATTCGAAGTAGTTTATCTTGTCGCGAAATTGAAGCAGATAGCTCCTGTGAGTTAATATGGGCAAAGGTCATTGTTGGCAACTGGGATAAAATAATAATGGGATCCTTTTTACCGATCGCCCAATTCAGATGACACAACTGCTGAAAGATTCAAAGAAAACTTGAGTTTGATTTCAAACACTTACTGGCTCCTACGATTATGGTTGGTGTTGACTTTAATTTGCTCTTGATACGTTGGCGAAAATACATGTTTAATTCTGGAGGTACGCATAAGATACCATCCGGAGTTGTGCCAAACACATTCTCTGAAAATTATTTCGAGCAGTTAGTTCATGAGCCCATGGGAATAGTAAATGGTTGTGAAAACACACTTGACCTCTTAGCAACAAATAATACTGCGTTAATAACGAGCATCAAAACCGATACAGGGATTAGTGAACACAGGATTGTAGTAGCGAGACTGAATATTGTAATCCCCAAATCCTCCAAAAATAAGAGAAAAATATACCTATTCAAAAAAGTAGATAAAAATTCCCTTGACGCCTTCGTGAGAGACAATCTCCACTCATTCCGAATTAATAATGTAAGTGTGGACCAGATGTGAATTGAATTCAAAGAAATAGTATCGTCAGCAATTGAGAGATTTATACCAAATAAATAAACAAACGACGGAGCTGATCCTCCTTGGTACACAAAACGGGTTAGAACACTGATGCAGAAACAACGAAACAAACATGCTAAATTTAAACAGACGCAAAATCCCCAAGAGTGGCGATCTTTTACAAAAGTTCGAAATTTAGCGAGGACTTCAATGCGAGATGCTTATAACAGTTTCCACAACGAAACTTTGTCTCGAAACCTGGCAGAGAATCCAAAGAGATTCTGGTAATATGTGAAGTATGTTACGGCAAGAACACTCAATGGTTTCTGTGCGCGATAGCAATGGAGATACTATTGAAGACAGTGCTGCCAAAGCAGAGTTACCCAACACAGCCTTCCGAAATGCCTTCACAAAAGAAGACGAAGTAAATATTCCAGAATGCGAATCGACAACAGCTGCCTACATGAGTAACGTAGAAGTAAATATCCCCAGAGCAGTGAAGCAACTTAAATCACTTAATAAAAGCAAGTCTTCTCGACCAGACTGTATACCAACTAGGTCCCTTTGGGAGTATGCTGATGCATTAGCTCCATACTTAACAACCATATACAAACGTTTGCTCAACGGAAGATTCGTACCCAAAGACTGGAAAGCTGCACAGGGCACACCAATATTCAAGTAAGGTAGTAGGAGGTATCCACTAAATTACAGGCTCATATCGTTAACGTCGATATGCAGCAGGATTTTGGAACATATATTGTGTTCAAACATTGTGAATTACCTCGAAGAAAGCTGTTTATTGACACACAGTCAACACGGGTTTAGCAAATATTGTTCCTGTGAAACACAACTAGCTCTTTATTCACATGAAGCGTTGAGTGCTATTGACAAAGGATTTCAGATCGATTCCGTATTTCTGGATTTCCGGAAGGCTTTTGACACCGTACCAGACAAGCGACTTGTAGTGAAAATGCGTGTTTATGGAATATCGTCTCAGTTATCCGACTGGAATTTGTGACTTCCTGTCAGAGAGGTCACAGTTCGTAGTAATTGACAGAAACTCGTCGAGTAAAACAGAAGTGATTTCTGGCGTTCCCCAAGGTAGTGTTATAGACCCTTTGCTGTTCCTTATCTATATAAACCATTTGGGAGACAATCTGAGCAGCCGTCTTAGGTTGTTTGCAGATGACGTTGTCGTTTATCGAATAATAAAGTCATCAGAAGATCAAAACAAATTGCAAAACGCTTTAGAAAAGATATCTGAATGGTGCGAAAATTGGCAGTTGACCCTAAATAACGAAAAGTGTGAGGTTATCCACATGAGTACTAAAAGGAACTCGTTAAACTTCGGTTACACGATAAATCAGTCTAATCTAAAAGCCGTAAATTCAACTAATACCTAGATATTTCAAAAACGAACAAATTGGAAGGAACGCATAGAAAATGTTGTGGGGAAGGCTAACCAAAGACTGAATTTTATTGGCAGGACACTTGGAAAATGTAACAGATCTACTAAGGAGACTGCCTGCACTACGCTTGTCCGTCTTCTTTTAGAATACTGCTGCGCGGTGTGGGATCCTTACCAGATAGGACTGACGGAGTCCGTCGAAAAGTTCAAAGAGGGGCAGCACGTTTTGTATTATCGCGAAATATGGGAGAGACTGTCACAGAAATGATACACGATTTGGCCTGGACATCATTAAAAGAAAGGCGTTTTTCGTTGCGACGGAGTCTTCTCACGAAATTCCAGTCACCTACTTTCTCCTCCGAATGCGAAAATATTTTGTTGACACCAACCTACGTAAAGAGAAACGATCACCACGATAAAATAAGGAAAATCAGAGCTAGTACTGAAAGATATAGGTGTTCGTTCTTTCTGCGCTGTATACGAGATTGGTAAATTAGGTTCGGTGAACCCTCTGCCAGGCACTTAAATGTGATTTTCAGAGTATTCATGTAGATGTGGATGTAACGACAAGCGCTGGCACGACGATCAAGGACGGAAGAGCAGAGACGGCTGTGAGCACGCGAGGCGGTACTGACCCTCATAGAAGATAAGTAAAACTAAACTTTCGTTTATAGCATTAAAGAAAAAGAAAACTTTTGACAATGTTGGCTGGGATAAAGTCTTTAGAATTCCGGAGTAGAGATGATATAAAATGTAGACTGGCAATACCTAGAAAAATGTTTTCACATCGAACATAGATTTACGTGGAGCCTTTCGTAAGTGATTGCAGGTACTAAATTTTTTGGAAATAGCGCATTTATGCGATCAGTTGTACAGTTTTGTGTTTGTTCTCTACCAATTTCGATTGTCACACTTATCTTCAAGGGGAAAAACATTATACATCAATCGATCAACCACACGTTTCCCTCATGTATGAGCCGTACATACGTGGAATATATACAACTGTCAGAATCGTCTCTTTCAAGATAGCCTATTACGGTTATTATATACGTTTTATGATTATATAGCTCATATGCCGAAAATGTATGATTGATTCATTGAGCTGCAATGTTTTTCTCCTTGAATATGCCTGTAAAAATCGAAATTGGTACAAAATAAACATAAAACTGTACAGTTGCTGGTACAAACATGCTTTTTCCAAAAACATATTTAAGTTTTAGCATGTCTCTTCTGAAGTTATCTGTCTGGAGTGTAGGATTGTACGGAAGTGAAACGTTGACGATATACAGTTCAGACAAGAAGAGATTACAAGCTTTTGAAATGAGCTGCTGCAGATTTATGCTGAAAATGAGATGGTGCGGCGACACAGTGTGATTTGCAAAGTTCAACTCACCTGGTGTGTTCTCTACTCGCACGCCTCCTTGAAGCTACTGGTATGTAGTTTCAGTCAGAAAAAGAAACTACAGAAAAAAACAGCTGACACACCGTAGCCTCAAGTCGCACAAAATTTTTTTGGCGGTGGAAGGAATAGTTAAATGAAAGTATTTGTCTGCGTAATACATCACTCTATTACGATAAGATTGCGTAAACCAGTCACTACCAACCAAGCCTTACTATTAAATGGTCCAAAGTCTGAAAAGTTCACACCTCATCCTTTTTTTTTTTTTTTTTTTTTTTTGGATGGCTCGCACAAATTTAATAGACACTGAAAGTTCTTAATTTAAGACCGTGAATTAACTCGAATTCTCATCCACACTTTACGGCACTTCTCAAACATTTTAGTACCGAAATATAACAATGTCAATAATTTTCAGCGGAGCAAATGTCAATACGTCTGATCCCTACGAGATCCAAGCCCCAACTCTGCTCGCTCCTCTCTCTACACAAAAGAAGCTTCCGGTTCCCCAAAAAATGCGCAAATATGCTAATTTCTGATTGGCAGAGGAACATCACAACCAGTCGGAAAGCAGCATCAGGCCTGCTCAATCCCCCACATATATACACAACCAATCAAAATTCGTCACTGAATCAAACGGTAAGTTACCATAAATAAATTTGGAAAATCCACAAACATAAAATCCTTTAAGAAAACTATTTTCCGAAGTAATAATCTCATTTCCCCAGTACCATAAACTGACGAAATAGTTTATAATAAAGTCCCCGATACGAATGACTGACACACACGTCATTCTCGAACACTCCTTACTTTACCTGTTACTTCAAAAAATGGTTCAAATGGCTCTGAGCACTATGGGACTTAACATCTATGGTCATCAGTCTCCTAGAACGTAGAACTACTTAAACCTAACTAACCTAAGGACATCACACACATCCATGCCCGAGATAAGATTCGAACCTGCGACCGTAGCAGTCGCGCGGCTCCGGACTGAGCGCCTAGAACCGCTAGACCACCGCGGACGGTACCTGTTACTTCAACGTATAGTGCAAAATCTTTACATAAAACAGTATTTCACATTCATACCTTTCACTCTCATAACGAAACACAATAATACTAGTAAGTAATAAACAACTACAAAATTAAACAAACAAAATCGAAAATAAAATTAACAGTATTTTGACTGCAGTTACGACAGTGTCCCTCAGCTAATTACCTCTGTCACATAGCGTACTACGGTACACCACTGGCCATTAATATTGCTACACCACGACGATGACGTGCTACAGACGTGAAATTTAACCGACAGGTAGAAGATGCTGTGATATGGAAATGATTAGCTTTTCAGAGCATTCACACAAGGTTGGAGCCGGTGGCGACACCTACAACGTACTGACATGAGGAAAGTTTCCAACCGATTTCTCATACACAAACAGCAGTTGACCGGCGTTGCCTGGTGAAACGTTGTTGTAATGCCTCGTGTAAGGAGGAGAAATGCGTACCATCACGTTTCCGACTTTGATAAAGGTCGGATTGTAGCATATCACGATACCGGTTTATCGTATCGCGAAATTGCTGCTCGGGTTGGTCGAGATCCAATGACTGTTAGGAGAATATGGAATCGGTGGGTTCAGGAGGGTAATACGGAACGCCGTGCTGGATCCCAACGGCCTCGTATCACTAGTAGTCGAGATGACAGGCATCTTATCCGCATGGCTGTAACGGATCGTGCAGTCACGTCTCGATCCCTGAGTCAACAGATGGGGACGTTTGCAACAACCATCTGCACGAACAGTTCGACGACGTTTGCAACAGCATGGACTATCAGCTCGGAGACCATGGCTGCGGTTATCCTTGACGCTGTATCACAGACTGGAGCGCCTGAAATGGTGTACTCAACGACGAACCTGGGTGCACGAATGACAAAACGTCATTTTTTCGGATGAATCCAGGTTCTGTTTACAGCATCATGATGGTCGCATCCGTGTTTGGCGACATCGCGGTGAACGCACATTGCAAGCGTGTATTCGTCATCGCCATACTGGCGTATCACCCGGCGTGATGGTATGGGGTGCCATTGGTTACACGTCTCGGTCACCTCTTGTTGGCATTGACGGCACTTTGAACAGTGTACGTTACATTTCAGATGTGTTACGACCCGTGGCTCTACCCTTCATTCGATCCCTGCGAAACCCTACATTTCAGCAGACTGCACGCCTGTTCACACATTTCCCATCTCGACAGGAACGATGTAGAGGTGCTACGCCTCAGTGGGTAGATCATGTAAGTAATAGAAAGGTATTGAACAGAACTGGGCAGAAAACAAGTTTGTCGTGCAACTTGACTGAAAGAAGTGATCGGTTGATAACATATATTTAGCATTGGAGGGAGGTGTGGGGAGAGGGGGGTGGGAATAAAATTGTAGAGGGATACCAAGAGATGAATACAATAAGCAAGTTCAGAAGATTGTAGGTGCCAGTAGTTATTAGGAGATGAAGAGGCTCGCACAAGACAGTTGCGTGGTCAGCTGCAGCAAACCAGTCTTCGAACTGAACAACACAACAGCATACACAACGTCTTTCCACAACTCCTATTGTAGTCTTCTAGGGGCTGTAGAGGGAGAATAGTAGATAAAGATTCGATAAGTTTCCAATGCTTTGGAATGTAACGTATGGCTGTAAAATAAGTATGAAGATCGGATCACATTCAAACGTCCTGCTTCGCAGTACGAACATAGGGGAGACAGTGAGCTCTGATTTGTCTGCTCCACGTGGAGGCCCATCTGTTGGTTGTACAAGAGCAATCTGCGACGCGTGATTTCATACACACAGCCCACAAAGCCTGGTAGAAGTCCTTGGAGCACTGCAGTCGTCACCTAGTTGTGAATGTGCCAGCTTCTCGTAGCCGTTGCTATAGTCGGACGAAAATGGTACGTGATGGACAGAGGCGATCAGGAAAAGATTCTCGGTACGTGTATAGTGAAACTCTTCCATTACGTAGCGTAAAGCTTGAGATTTCGAAGTGATCAGATCTTTAAACTTGTTTTATATCCAAACGGTACATTCCCGGAGGTGAGTCCGTTATCAAAGCTTTATATACGCGGCTCTAGGCGCTTCAGTCTGGAACCGCGTGACCGCTACGGTCGCAGGTTCGAATCCTGCCTCGGGCATGGATGTGTGTGACGTCCTTAGGTTAGTTAGGTTTAAGTAGTTCTAAGTTCCAGGGGACTGATGACCACAGATGTTAAGTCCCATAGTGCTCAGAGCCATTTGAACCTTTATATACGGGTTCCCCTGAGCAAACCCTAGAAGCCTGTAAAAGGAAATGTGAAACACCATATCAATGCTTACATACCCGCATTGGAGTCGCGTTGGGTTGCGTATATGTTGCAGCAACGCCCTCCTATCGAAACTTTTTGATCACCTCTTATATAGAGATATGAGGTTTGTCAAGAAAGTAAAGAATGTCTTGGCATAAATAAATAATGACGAAAGATATCAACACAATGTTACAGTACCATACTTTATTTTTCAATGTAGTTGCTATGGCTCTCAACGCACTTACACTGATCAACAATAAGATCATAACCACCTACCTACCATCAATATAAACCCGACCAGGCGACAGCAGCGTCACCTAGAGAGGAATGACTGCTGGTCAAACACAAGCACGATGTATATATGTAGTATCAGTGAGCTTGCTGTCAGTGTGTAGATTGGGGAGTGCGCGCGATCTGTCTGAGTTTGACCGAGGGCAGACTGTGATGCCCGGAGGCTCGGCACGAGCATTTTGGATGTTCGAGGACTGCCGTGGTGGTTGTCTTCGACAAGTGCCGAAACAGGGTGAAACCACGTTCAGACGTCGTCGGGTAGGGCGGCCACACCTCATTACAGCTGTCAAACGTTGTAGGGTGGCTGGACTCGTAAAACAAGACAGGCGGTGAACTGTGGCGAAACTAACATCAGAATTTAACGTTCGATACAAGTGTGTCTGAACACACAGTGCACCGAACACTTCTGACGATAGGCTTCGGCAGCCGACAACCCATGCTTGTGCCAATGTTAACACAACGACATGTCCAACTATGACCGAAATGGGCATGCGGCCATCGGCACCGGACATTGGCGCTGTAGCAGAGCGTTACATAGTCGGATGAATCCGGATGCCTTCTTCATCACGCAGACGAGAAGGCGCGAATCCATCGTCTTCCAGGGGAGCAGCTCCTTAACACCTGTACTGCGGGACAGAGACAAGCTGGCGGCGGCTCCGTTATGCTCTGGGGAACATTCACGTGGTCATACATGGGACCAGTGGAGCTCGTGCAAGGCATCATGATGGCCACGGATGCCTTGTTGCAGACCACGCACACCCCATCAAAACAATTATGTTTCCTGGCGGCAGTGGCATTTTTCAACAAGGTAATGCGCCGCACCACAAGACCAAGAGTGAGATGGAGTGGTTCGAGGATGACAGTGGCGATTCCCAATTCATGTTCTGCCCCTATCTCAACAGATGTGTACCAGATCGAACGCGTCTGGGATGTGATTCAATGTGGGGTCAGAGCTCATCGCCCCCCTCCCCAGAATTCACAGGAATGTGACACGTGTGTGTGTAGATGCGGTGCCAACTCCCTCCAGCGATCCACCGAGGCCCCATTGCAACCACGCCACGACGCGTCGCCGCTGTTATCCTTGCCAAAGGCTGACATACCCGCTGTTAGGCAGGTGTTCATAATGTTCTGCCTGATCAGTGTATTGTACCATGAGACCAGTTTTGCCACTCCGATGCTAATCTCCTCCCCTGCCCAAGATTTGAGCCAGTATGTCAGTGCTATTTTGAGGTCTTCATCGTTTTCGAACTGATTTTCACCGAAAAATTCCATTTGGCTTGAGAATAACTGAAAATCACTTGGTGCCAAGTCAGTGTTGTATGGAGTATATCAGAAAATTACCCACTTAAGACCCTGAAGTTCTTGCTGTGTTCGTTATGTCGTATGAGGCCGTGCATTGTTATTAATCAAAAACGTCTTTACCGGCAACTGCCCCCTATCTTACTTGTAAGAGGCATGACGCTACACACTGTGGCATAGTTTTCCCTGCTATCAATACGAAGCACAGTAGTTTCCAGAAGTCCACAGCATTCGGCAAAAAGTGAGATCCGAAAAGTAACAAATGAAGCACGAATAAGAATTGTGAATAAAAGCAGAAGGGTTTTAGACGAGATACGGATATCTTTTTAATTTTATGGGCTAAGCTACCACTTGCAAAAAACCGAATCTATCCAGCAGAGCTCTTTAGGAATACATTTTTGTAAACAGGGAAAGAGTTCACGGTCGACCTGTATTACGAGAAGCGTTCAGAAAGTAATGCAACAGTTTTTTACAGTGTATTGTAGCGCATCTTTTAGCATTGCCGCTTCAGCCCTTATAGTTTCATAAAGTGCCGACAGGTGGTGGCGCCAGTGATAGACTTCAAAATGGTGTCTGCAACGGAGGTGCATACCAAACATACCAAACAGAGTCGCCATAGAGTTTGCTTAGGCGGAAAACCAGAGCATCACAGACATTCATAGGCGCTTGCAGGAAGTCTACGGAGAGCTGGCAGTGAACAGAAGCACGGTGAGCGTCGGGCGAGGCGTCTGTCATCATGACGACAAGGTCGCGCAAACGTGTCCGGTCACGCTCTTGACGGTCAGCTGCACACAGCCGTCATTCGTCCAACGTTCGAACGTGTGGGCACTCTTATCTTAGGTGATAGATGGATCGCAATCAAACACATCGCTGCTCAATTGGACGTCTTTGTTAGTAGCGCTGACCCACTCGTCCACCAGTTGCGCCGGCCGGGGTGGCCGAGCGATTCTAGGCGTCTAGGTTCAGTCTGGAACCGCGCGACCGCTACGGTCGCAGGTTCGAATCCTGCCTTGGGAATTGATATGTGTGATGTCCTTAGGTTAGTTAGGTTTAAGTAGTTCAAAGTTCTAAGGAACTGATGGCCTCAGAAGTGAAGTACCATGGTGCTCAGAGCCATTTGAACCATTTGAACCACCAGTTGCAGTACTCAAAGGTGTGTTCGCGCTGGTTTCCTCGACGCCTAACAGAAGACAATAAAGAGCAACGAGCGACCATTTGTGCGGAGTTGATTGCGCCTCATGTGGTTGATCATGATAATTTTTTGTCGAAAACCCTCACAGCCTAAGAAACATAGGTTCATGACGTCGAACTGGATACAAATGGCAAGCCATGGGCTGGCGCCACCATCTCTCCTGCGAAGAAAAAGTTAAATGCCGCAACTCCAGTAGGTAAAGTCATGGCGAGGTTCCTCTGGGACTCTGAAGTGGTTATTCTCTTTGATGTCCTCCTTCATGTTGCAACGATCAAGTCTGCAGTGTTTTGTATTGCTCTGGAAACTGAAGAGACGACTATAGCGTGTTCGACACCACAAAAATGCAAACGAACTTCACCTACTCCGTGACAACGCAAGGCTTCACGTAAGTGTGCGCACCCGAGGGTAGCTCGCGAAACGTCATTGGACCCTTCTTCCTCACCCACCTACAACATGGATCTCGCACCTTCAGACTGCCAACTGTTTGGTCCAATGAAGGATGCACTCTGCGGGAAGCCGTACGCGGATAATGGGGAGGCTATTGATGAAGCATGACTTGTATCTCACGTCGACAACTAGGTTGGTACGACGCAGACCTAAATGCCTTCCCAGTAAGATGGCGTAAGGCCATACCACTGAACGGAGATTATATTGACGAACAGGGTTTTGTAACCAAAGGAGTGGGGAATAATATGGTGAATTGCAATCCTGAATAAATCCAATCAGCTTCCGCAAACAAAAAAAAAAACTTATTGAAAGGCTCTACTATTTTTGGCTGTTAGCAACTGCTCCTTTTCATAAAAAACGGGTTTCACCTATGCTACGCTTGCTGCTATATCTTCCACCTTTATCTATTCTTTTCCCAGATTGGCAAATTCGTACATTTCTTCAACAATGCAGCTGCAGATGATCCTCTACTTTCCACTACAGAAAAGCTTACTTACATAATTTATTGTTCAGAAGTTACTGTTTTACTTCTGTAATACACAAAACAGTACCACCGAGCTAATTAACAAAGCAATACTGGTACGACTCCGTAAAACGTACCGACAGAATGAAAAACAGGCACAAATTGCGAAAGTCTATTTGCTGAAAATAATCAAAACAAGTAAATTGGTTCTTGATGGTAACTGCAATACTGTCAAACTGTAATACAGTTCCAAAAATGTGTATTTTCCTGATGCATATTCAAGTGCTCACAGGTTTAAATTCAACTTTAAAGTTCACTCATACATGTTCCGTGGCACAACTTGTTTCTTTTCATTATACGTATGATAGAAATGCAATCATTAATGATGGAAACATACTGCGAATACAAGTTATTGACCCTGCTGCGTTTATAATTAGTAACTACCGATTAATCCGCATAAATTTGCTGTATATTGTATTTTTTCGATACTTCCATCACTGGATACAAATAATACGAGGATAAACGGGAACACTTCTGAAAACTGCAACATCATCACAGACTGAGTTTTACAGTACATTTCTGCCGCTAGTACATTTATACCATAATAGAGACGACTTGCAAATATTTTTCAAGATGAGGAGAATTATAATGGAAAGAACTCCTTTCTATTACTTTTGATTTCTACCCTGTTTTATTATTATTTGGCAGTATCCGAAATACGTAATGCGTAATAAAGATAGGGGATATCGATGATAGTTATTAATTAATATATATGATTCTCCGATTGTAGCAGGAACTAGGACCATAGCTAATACCCGAGAAATTAGTCAGAGACTCAACTTGTTGTGAGTTGAGGCGCAGCGACCAACCTCGTTGGTAGCCACACCCGTCACTCGATAGACGCTGCCTCTTGGTCAACTGATGTACTTGGGGGTATGTAGCTCATCGCCTGCCACTTTTTGTTTCAGAGGATGAGCTGTGATGAGGCTTTGAAAACGGTAATGAACAGCATCTTATTCCTCAGTGAATCAGAGGCCCCAGTCAAACGCCAAAAATTAACGACCTAATGGATAATTCACTGTCTATGCATGCTCCAAAAAATGTTCAAATGTGTGTGAAATCTTATGGGACTTAACTGCTAAGGTCATCAGTCCCTAAGCTTACACACTACTTAAGCCAAATTAACCTACGGACAAACACGCACACCCATGCCCGAGGGAGGACTCGAACCTCCGCCGGGACCAGCCGCACAGTCCATGACTGCAGTGCCTTAAACCGCTCGGCTAATCCTGCGCGGCGTGCATGCTTCTTTTAAAGTAAATTTGAGAGGTATTGAATTCAGCCTGTTTACAAAATATGCGTAACTGTTTCTATTACTTGAATAATTACAGTAACCTGTTACTTTATGAATGTCTTTCTTTGTTCCAAGACACGTTTTCAGTTTTCACTCATCTACATCTGGCATAATACATAAATATTCTCATCATTATTATGTTTACGTCCAATGAATTATGAACGCTTCAGCTGCCCTTTGCCAAAGAGCAATTCCTTGACCTACCATATTTTCGAAGTCTTACAGTTATGTCATATTTACAGTTAGATGCGATTACTTTTCTTATTTATTTATTGTTTATTTAGCTTAGCTAGATTGTGATCTTGAGACCTTATATAGGACCAGAAACAAGACATGCCAAAAAATATTACAAAACATTCGCAATAATAGTAACAAAGAAGGAAATTAAAAACAACAATAATATGATACATTACCTTAGCCTGTTATGTCCTTTTGTAACTTCTTGCTTCTGATTTACGTACATAACATAAAGACACATTTATATAGACTAGTATACTAACACAGCGTAGCATTCACTATGTAACCACACTCACAAGGGAACATTTTCAAGAGTCAATAAACGATCTTGATAACACTTGGTGGGTGTGTAGGGGGGGTAAAATAGTGCAATTTTTTTGTATCTGGCTACGTTCATTTTTGAGGGATAAAACACATCCATGACGGAGAAGACAATATAAAACAAAATTCAGCAGAATTGCAAAGGGTCATGCGTGATCCTCTAAATATCGTGATTTGTATCAGGCATATTTCAGTACTTTGGTACGCCTTGGCGAAGAGAATTACATATTTGTGACTACAGCTTCACTGTATTGTTTCTCAAGTGGAGATAGACACCAAAATCATTCAACAGAGCCAGATCTGAGAATATTCTCACAATGTTCTTCCAACATCGAAAGCCGTATCTCATCCGTCCAGCCTTTTGGGATTACCGGATGAACAAGTTCCTTGTCCTCAATTACGATGGTCTAAAAGGTTCTTTCACACCGACCACCGCAAGAATCTGACAATAATACAGATATCTCTCGCTCACTGGGGGAGAAAACATCTTTCAAATATATTTTGATCTGGTGCGACGTTTGTTTACCAGATTTCGATGCTGTCACAAGGACATTTGGGGGTTCAAAAAAAGATTCTGGAATTCTCATTACTTACCATTAGTGTCTCTTAAAACTATGAAAAGGCGGGTGCTCAGAGCGAAAAAGAGAAGTTTGCTACGTCGTGCCTATGGACAAGAAACACCTCGTGATCCGAAAGACTCGACAGCACTGGTACAGCCGTGGAATGTATACGGTTTTCGATGTTGGAAGAACCTTGTGAGAAGATTTTCAGATCTGGTTCTGTTGGATGATTATGATATCAATTTCCACTTGAGAAACAATACAGTCAAGCTGCAGTCACAAATACGTAACCAATCCCCTCCAGTAAGGTTTACCAATGTACTGGAATATGCCTCATACAAATCACGACACGTAAAGGGTCACCAGTAACAATTTGAAATCCTGCTGAATTGTGTTTTATGTATGTTACGGGAAGAAATTTCGTTCATTTTATATGCATGATGTAAAATAATGTTATGTTTAAACATTTCTTTACAGATTAGCATTCCTGTAAGTATTTTCTATTATAATAATGAAATACTTATTCTCAAAAAATGGTTCAAATGGCTCTGAGCACTATGGGACTCAACTGCTGAGGTCATTAGTCCCCTAGAACTTAGAACTAGTTTAACCTAAGGACATCACAAACATCCATGGCCGAGGCAGGATTCGAACCTGCGACCGTAGCGGTCTTGCGGTTCCAGACTGCAGCGCCTTTAACCGCACGGCCACTTCAGCCGGCATACTTATTCTCAATAAATAAGATACACAGATATGAAATGGTTAACTAAAGAACAAAAAATCAACGAATGCGAAATAAATATAATTAATATTAATAACTAGAATAGTAACGAATATTTATATATGATATTCCTTGGCCCGTACTAGCGGTAATAATGAAACACTTACCTTCAATCAATAAGATACACAAATATGAAATAGTTAAATAAAGAACAAAAAATCAATGAATGCAAAACAAATATAATTCATATTAATAACTAGAAAAGTAAAGAATGTTTATATAGTACCCCTTTGTCCTTACTAGCGGTAGGAATCGTCAGTCGATCAGCTAATAGGTACAACGATCTTTTTGAGATTCACAAGCGATATGAAACGTTAATGTGGAATTTAATAACAGCCATAATACAGTCTGGAGCATTTCAGTGGGAATTTCGGATATTTATTTTTGATCAAAATATTCTGTGATGAACTGTAATGTACGACGAGTTTGTGCAGGACTTCCAACATTTGGTGGTCTATGCTTGCTGTAGAACCTGCTTCAATAACACGGTCAAAAGCATAGAGAAAATTTTCTCTGCTAAAAAGAACTGATTTCACTCGCAGACAATCACTGAATGACCAAATGGGAATGGCAGCATCCCAGTTCGGGAAGATCCTGTAGAAGTTTTCTTTCTCTTACATTTCAATAAATTTACAGGCGACCGTCGGAATTCCCATCTGCTTCTACACCACGAGAGTAACGTGTCTACGTGTACGAAATTACGTATGCTGTGGCGGTAGTCGACGCCGCTTGGGATATTGTCCTTCGCAGACATACAAACAGAGACACTACGCAAACTAGTTCAATAACAACGAGTTTAATATTACCAGCTTAAAACATTAATTTCTCCTTTTGAGCAATAATATTATGGATACTTTAGTTAGGTATGTTTTGAGAATACTCTGACATCATATTGCGTACAGTTCGTTTTTCAAAAATGATATTTCAAGATCCAGCTTCATTACACAGGGATGAATGGGGCTTAAACGTACCTTTAATTTATTTCATAACAAAAATTTTCAATTTTCAGAATTAATTAATGGTGATGGGTTACTTTGCAAAATTTCAAATTATTGGGAAAGTTTATCACACAGTTTTCAAGAACATTAGTTACATATCAACTTCTATACGGAAAACATGTTTTATGTATCATCCTTTCGAAGATATTTCCTCTAAACATAAAATGCCAAATTACTTTTCGGGGTGTGTTTTACTCCTTAAAACTGTAATTGGGGACAAAGAAATATATATATATATATATATTGCACTGTTTTGCTCTCTCCACATACCCGTAAAGTTTCATCAAGATTGTTTATTAACACTTGGGAATCTTTCCTTGACAGTTCACTTATGGGAATAACTGAGAATTAAAAAAAAGTGTTTATCATAAAATGCAATCCTCTTATGTATTTATTGTGTAAACAAACAGTGAAGAAAATAATTAATTTTTTTCGTAGAACCTAAAAATGAAGCGTTTCACTGCTGAAAAAGTATTTCAAACGTGCAGTACCGTCGGACTGTTCAGCTTGCATTGTTTCTCAAATCTCTAAAGAGTGACGTGTACTAGGAACTTAACTGCTTTCTGTAAACTGACTGCGTTTCGTAAATACCCGCACTGTTTCCGCTTTATGTTTCTTCGTTTTGGTTCCCCTGTAATTGCTCTCCCCCATGACCTCTTTCTCCTTCCACGACAGTATGGCAAAACGTTCTTTGTCTGCAAGCCGCGCAGGTTTTCAGTCGGATCTGATTACCTGACGGTTAATAAGCTGCCCCGCTCTTGTAGCTAACCTCGCACAGGTGCGTGAAACGTTAATCAACGACCAGTCTGAACAAATGCTTACTGGTCTGCTTGTTTTCACTTTGTAATCGTTCCGTTCCGTTTCTCTTGACACAGCTTACGTTCGTGCCAGGGAGACATTGTTAAATCACCTGCAATTACGGCAATACAGCAGTTCCGCAAGAATTGCAACGCAGCCAACCTTGACCTGAAGGGCTCTGTTCTGTCCTTCCGAATTTAATACGTACTTCGGGATTAAACAAAGGTTTTATGAAACAAAGGTGTAATGATACAAAGCTTTAATGATACCTGAATGCCTACGATTTGGCCACTGACACGTGACACGGAACTGCCATGCTTTGTATTCGTAATACTGGTAAAAGATGACCGCACTTATCTCTGCCAGAGTCATTTGAGGCAAAATTCCGAAGTTCTGCGTACCATTTTAGCAGGCTTCGATTTCGTGTATCCAAACGACAGCCTGCAGCGCCTTACTTCTTCTGTTACTGTGAGAGTGAAAACTAAAACTTCACTGTTTTTGTTACGTTTTTCATTTGCAGCAAGTAAATATCCTCCTTGAATTACATTTATTTTAAAGGTTTTTTGATTTCTGACTTTTGATGCTACCTTTTAGGGATTCTTTTCCCGAGTCAACTTCTTCACCAAATGATTTGTTCTGTATATTGTAATCCTTACCCTTACATGCAATCTTTGCACTCAACAACTACCACTAGAACCATGAAAGCTATTTCCTAATGTAGAAACACGTTTCCTATCACCCTACTCCCAACTATGGTCAATATTTACTTTATATTTACTTGATATTTACATTATATACATTATATTTATTTTATATTTCTCTCCTCTCCAAATCTTAAGCGCTTCTAACCTCTTCTTATCCGTATGATGTGAATATATGAAGATGGTATCTGTTCTTTCGGACATGTCCCAAAGAACAGATACAATCTTCTTATATATAAGGCTTACCGGCCAATGATCTTCTTCAGTGCGGATGCACCCACATTGCCCGAACTCCTACGGGAATCGTACCACACAAGCGGCTCTTAGTAAAATTGCGTGCTTATGGAAGATCGTCTCAGTTATGTGACTGGATTTGCGATTTCCTGTCAGAGAGATCACAGTTCGTAGTAAATGACAGAAAGTCATCAAGTAAAACAGAAGTGATTTGAGGCGTTCCCCAAGACAGTATTATAGGCCCTTTGCTGTTCCTTCTCTATATAAACGATTTGGGAGACAATCTGAGCAGCCGTCTTCTGTTGTTTGCAGATGACGCTGTCGTTTATCGACTAATAAAGTCATCAGAAGATCAAAACAAACTGCAAAACGATTTAGAGAAAGTATCTGAATGGTGCGAAAAGTGGCAGTTGATCCTAAATAACGAAAAGTGGGAGGTCATCCACATGAGTGCTAAAAGGAACTCCTTAGACTTCGGTTACATGATAAATCAGTCTAACCTAAAAGCCGTAAATTCTACTAAATACCTAGGTATTACAATTACGAACAACTTAAATTACAAAGAACGCATAGAAAATGTTGTGGGGAAGGCTAACCAAAGGCTGCGTTTCATTGGCAGGACGCTTAGAAAATGTAACATATGTACTAAGGAGACTTCTTACACTACTCTTGTCCGCCCTCTTTTAGAATACTGGTGCGCGGCGTGGGATCCTTACCAGGTAGGGCTGACGGAGTACATCGCAAAAGTTCGAAGAAAGGCATCACGTTTTGTATTATCGCGAAATATGGGAGAGAGTGTCACAGAAATGATACGGGATTTTGGCTGTAAATCATTAGAAAAAAGGCGTTTTTCGTTGCGACGGAATCTTCTCACGAAATTCCAATCACCAACTTTCACCTCCGAATGCAAAAATATTTAGTTGACACCGACCTACATAGGGCGGAACGATCACCACGATAAAATAAGGGAAATCAGAGCTCGTACGGAAAGATATAGGTGTTCATTCTTTCCGTGCGCTATACGAGATTGAAATAATAGATAATTGTGAAGGTGGTTCTATGAACCCTCTGCCAGGCACTTAAATGTGATTTGCAGAGTATCCATGTAGATGCAGATGTAGATTCCCTAAGAATGTACTAACAAGGATGGTCATCAATGAAGAGGGATAATAAAAAAAACTTTTGCCTGCTGCGGCTTAAGATAGCTCATCTGTCCCTCCAGAGTCACTTAGATACTCTTCAAGGCATAGTACGGTGCTTGACCGAGGGTACCCTGTACCACTAGTAGTTGTTTCCTTGCCTATTTCATTCGCAAATAGAGCGAGGGAAAAATGACTGTATGCTTCCATATGAGACCTAATTTCGCATATCTTTGTCATCCTTACGCTCAATGTGTGTTGGCGGCAGTAGAATTGTTTGGCAGTCAGCTTCAAATGACGGTTCTCTAAATTTTCTGAGTAGTGTTTCTCCAACAGAATGTCGTCTTGCCTCCAGGGATTCCCATTTGAGTTCGCGAAGTATTTCCGTAACACTTACATGTTGTTCGAACCCACCGGTAACAAATCTAGCAGCCCTCCTCTGAACTGATTCGATGTCTTTCTTCAGTCCGACTTGGTACGGACCTCAAACACTCGAGGAGTACTCAAGAATACGTCGCACCAGCGTCCTATATGTGGTCTTCTTTACAGATGTACCGCTCTTTCCTAAAATTCTCCGATAAACCGAAGTCGACCATTCGGCTTCCCTACCGCAATTCTCACATGCTTGTTCCATTTCATACCGCTTTGCAGCGTTACGCCCAGATAATTAAACGACTTGACTGTGTGAAGCAGGACACTAGTAATACTGTGTGATGTGTTGGCAGAAGAGCCAACACCGTGTTACTAGAGGAGGCCGAAATGCACGCGTTTACGCTCACGCAGACTGGCGTGAGGTCTGGAACAATTAAAGGAGTTGAGTCTAATAAATAAAGAACGTAGTTGCTTGAATACTTAACTTTAATCCATAATTGGAGAACATCGCTCTTGATGATACATAATTAATAACAATCTCAATATAAACTGGTAATGGCGCCTTCCTAGGTCGTAGCAATTGACGTAGCTGAAGGCTATGCTAACTATCGTCTCGGCAAATGAGAGCGTGATTGTCAGTGTAGCATCGCTAGCAACGTCGGCTGTACAACTGGGGCGAGTGCTAGGACGTCTCTCTAGACCTGCCGTGTGGCGGCGCTCGGTCTGCAATCACTGACAGTGGCGACACGCGGGTCCGACGTATACTAACGGACCGCGGCCGATTTAAAGGCTACCACCTAGCAAGTGTGGTGTCTGGCGGTGACACCACACTGTATCCGAACATTACAGGTTTTTTCTTCCTACTCATCCACATTAATTAACATTTTTCTACATTTAGAGCTGGATGCCATTCATCACACCGAGTGGAATTCTTGTCTAAGTCGACTTGTACCGTCCTACAATTACGCAACCTGTCTGCTAAACAATTTGTATATAGAGACGACAGCGGTCCTATCACATTTCCCTGCGGCAGTCCTTGTCTCTTATGGATATTCGCCGTCGAGGAAAACATAGTGGGTTCTATTACTTAAGAAGTTTTTGAGCCACTCACTCACATACCTGCGAACTTATTCTATCTGCTCGTATCTTCATTAATAGCCTGTAGTGGGGCACCGTGTGAAATGGTTACCGGAAATCTAGAAATATGGACTCTGCCTGTTGCCCTTCATCCATAGTTCGAAGTGTGTCATGTGAGAAAAGGGCAAGATGAGTTTCCTGACCCCCATGCCGATTCGTGGACATAAGCTGCTCAGTCTCAATGGAGTTTATTATGTTCGAACGGACAATATGTTCAAGGATTTTGCAGCAAACCGAAGTTAGGGATACTGGCCAGTAATTTTGCGGGTCCGTCCTTTTGCCCGTCTTATATACTGGATTCAACTGCGCTTTTCTCCAGTCTCTCGGGACCTTGTGCTGGGCGAGAGATTCACGATAAATGCAGGCTAGGTGACAGGCAAATCCCGTAGAATACTGTTTGTAAAATCGAATTGGGACTCCATCTGGGCACGTTGATTTATTTGCTTTCAAATCTTTCAGTAGTTTTTCTACACAAGGGATTCTTATTACTGTCGTCCATACCGTTGTCTGTCCGATGGTCAAACGACAGTATATTAGTACGATTCTCCTGTGCGAACGATTTCTTGAAGGTAAAATTTTAAATTTCGGCTTTCGTTTTGCTTTCTTCAACTGCCACACCAGACAACAAGGGACTGAATGAAAGACTTTAGACCCGCTAAGCGATTTTTCATAAGACCAGTATTTTCTGGGGTTGTCTGCTAGATCCTTCGCTAAGGTGTGGCAGCGGTAGTTGTTGTATGATCCGCCCATAGATCTTTTCACAGACGCACGAATCTCTACTAACCTTCGCTTGTCGTCATTTGTGCGTTCCTTTTTGAACCGATAGTGCAACAACGTCAGCTTCTTCAGCATTTTCTGAATTTCGTTATTAAACCATGGTGGGTCTTTCCATCCTTTATGCACTTATTGGCACGTAACTTTCCAGACTCTGATTTACAATCTTCTTAAACTTTGCCCATAATTCCTTTGTATCCATCTCACTGGAACGAACAGATGTCAATTCACTGTCTAAGTGAGATGCTAACAATTTCTTATGCGCTCTGTCTTGCAGAAACTGTCCCCTAGCCTTCTTGACTTTATTAATTTTGTAATCGTAGTCGCTATAATGTCATAATGATCGCTAATCCCCGTTTCTATCCTGACATTTTCGATAAGGTCGGGCCTGTTTGTAGCTACAGGATGTAAGATGTTTCCATTCCGTGTGGGCTGCCGAGCTAGCTGCCCAAGACAATTTTCAGAAAACGTGTTTAAAAGTTTTCCGAGTGACTGTCTGTTTGTAGGCCCCATTATGAATCCATGGACATCCCAGTTTACATCGGCAGTTTAAAGTTGCCTCCAACTAGTGCCGCATTATCCGGCTATTTATGCGCTATTGACCGTAGACTTTCTTTTAATGACTCTAGAACTGTCACAGCGAAATCGGGTGGTCGTAAAAATCAAACAGTAAACTCGGTTTTACCTACACCTGTCATACGTGACCAGATAACCTCACTGTCACACTCAACTTAGACCTCAACAGGGACAGTATTTTTGTCAACTGCAATGAACACTTTCCCGCTTATGGCCTCTAATCTGTCTTTCCGATATACGTTCCACGACTCGCTAAATACCTCATAGCTTTCCATTTCAGGTTTCAGCCAGCTCTCGGCAAATAATTTGAGCGCGTGAACTTTCCTGGATCTCAGTAAATTCGGGAACTTTATTACGAGTGCATCGACAGTTTACATAAAATTATGACAGTCTGAGAGCCTTTATTCTGAACGCTGTTTGACTTCCTTTGCTGCCTATCGACTGGCGATTGTTCATCAGAGGATCTGAAACTGCCGCCTAGCCTAGAAAAACTCTCATGTGCCATTCCACAAGAACTCTGCATCCGAGTGGCTGCTTCTTTGTGTAGCACACCCCTGACATAGGGTTCCCATACGTCGCGGATTTCACGGACAGTCCGTGATTTTATGCTCGAAGACGGGTGTCCTGGACGAAGAGGAAAATGACCGCGAAAAAACTGGCTAGTAAGAAAAAAATTTTTTTTACGCAAGTTTTGCCACTGGCCACCGATCGAGTGTTTCATAACTTCTGCAAGCTTGACGATAGCCGTTGAAACCTGTCCTGATATTCCGTGCCACTTCAGAAGTGCTCGGCTATTTTCAGAGCAGACTGTGGAAGCAGTGCAGTAATCGATTCTCAGAAAAATATGACTGGTTTAAAGCATAAAGTGAAAGATATATATCATCTGTAGCAGCATGACTTTGTATATGTTAATAATTTGCGTTCAGTGCTTTAATCAAAAAGTTATTTAATGTCAATTACAATTAATTTTCTTCACCATTGACCACTCTCTTATAGACAACATTAATGCTTGGATTAATTTTCCTTGATAATTACAACTTCTTTGCTGATAGAGTTACTGTTGAATTATGGTAATTATGAAGATTTGGTTGACGTGCAGAAAGGTGAAAGGACATTGTGTGATTTCAGGTTTCAACCATATCTTCATAATTACCACTATAAGGTAATAATGAAGATTCAACTGAAATGCAAACCAGTGGTCACTTGCACAAAATATCGGTCCGTGTTTCAACCACATCTTTATAATCACCGAATTTTGTCCTTGATTTTCGTCCTTGGGTTATGGCAACCATACCCTGACATATCAAGGGGAGTCCTACAAATCCTCAAACGATTACGCAGGCCTAGAAATCTGCATCCAAAACCGGCGAAGCTTTTGGTTGAGACCCTCTACTCGGCTCCAACACAAAGGTCTCCGATCAGCTCTGGGAACAATGCTGCAGACTGCGAGCTCTGGTTGCACCCCGCACGCCACGCGAGGCCAGCAGTCTTCACCACTTCCGCCAGCCGCCTTACGAACCGAGGATGGCCTCAGATCCCGAGCGACAGCCGACCCAGACGACATGAGCCCCGACTTGCAGACGAGCGCACCCCGCACGCTCGACAGCCGCAGGTAAGGTCGCCTCCACATCTCGAATGAGGCCCCCGGGCAGACATACCGAGTGCACATCGGCTTTCTCTCCAGCCGTGAGCGCTATCTGCTTAAGGGGCTCCACAACGTGCCTAACACTGCAGCTCCCAACAACTAGTAAACACCTCCCGCCGTGTGCCTGCTCTGACTCTGCAGAAGGAGCGGTCACCTGTCCACTCACAGGATTAGTGGGTGAGGCCAGGCGGCCAGTGTCTACATTGGCTCTCGCCTCGAGCGACGCGAACACGTTACCACTAGCTGCTCACCCCGTTGTGAGGGCTGATCCAGCGCGTCAGGTGCACTAGGAGATACCCCGGAAGCAGTTCGTGGCTCATTGCCCCGTCCATCAGCGCTTACGCGAGATGTGCAGCACCTTGTAACCTCCCCACAAAATAAAATAAATAATATGAATATGATTCTTATTTAGTGTAACCTCAAAACAGAAAATTTATTGACATTTAACCTCCCCACAAAATTCTTTTACATTTAGTGTAACCTCAAAACAGAAAAATTCGTAAGCCTCTCAACAGTAAAAATTATTATTATGTCGTTCACATTCAGTGTAACGTCCCAACAAAAAAAAAAAAAAAGTAATAATAATAATAATAATAATAAAAATTAAGTAACCTGGTAATAATACAATGTAACTAACCTCTCAATTAAATTGTCGCTCACTTATAACTTTTCAATAATTGACTGTGAATTTAACCCGGTAAATTTTGGACGTCAGCAGTGCTCCGTCATTGGCCTGAAAGATCATTCTGAATAAAAAAGAGAAAAATTCATACCTCAATGAAGTCGCCGGATAACGCATATACATCTGCTCTTAAAATAAATTTTTCTGGCACAGCCCTGTGCAATGCTGGCCGATAGATTTGTCATTTATGAAAGGAAGCAACTGATTTTTCTTTTACAACAATCGGGATGATCATGGATGGGACAAATTAGTAAATTCTTTAAATTGAAATGAATGGTTGTTAAAAGTTACTTTTTATGAAAAGATTATTATTACGAGATTTTTAAAACATTTACATGGGACTTGAGATGACATTACTACATATGCGCGAGGCTGCTTTTTACCTTATACAATAATACTCAGGCTCCGGCATCACTGCACCGCGACCGGCCCAGCCAACACGATACACCAGACCAGACCAGAGCAGACAGCAGACTAGCTCACTAGCAACAACTTACTGCTACAGCTACACAGTTCCTACTGCAGTCAACACTGCTCTCTGGTCAGAGATTCTCTTATACCTTGCATATCGTAGGCAGCGCATGAACAATACATCAAAATTACATCTGCTCGGACCTCTTATAACCTCTACATCTACATCTACATCTACGTGATTACTCTGCTATTCACAATAAAGTGCCTGCCAGAGGGTTCAATGAACCACCTTCAAGCTGTCTCTCTATCGTTCCACTCTAGAACGGCACGCGGGAAAAACAAGCACTTAAATTGTTCCGTGCGAGCCCTGATTTCTCTTGTTTTATCGTGATGATCATATCTCCCTATGTAGGTAGGTGCCAACAGAATGATTTCGCAATCGGAGGAGAAAACTGGTGATTCAAATTTCATGAGAAGATCCCGTCGCAACGAAAAACGCCTTTGTTTTAATGATTGCCACTCCAATTCACGTATCATGTCTGTGACACTATCTACCCTATTTCGCGATAATACAAAACGAGCTGCCCTTCCTTGCACTTTTTCGATGTCATCCGTCAGTCCCACCTGATGCGGATCCCACACCGCACAACAATTCTGCAGAATAGAGCGGACAAGCGTAGCGTAAGCAGTCTCTTTGGTAGACCTGTTGCACCTTCTAAGTGTTCTGCCAATGAATCGCAGTTTTTGGTTTGCTCTACCCACAACATTATCTATCTGATCGTTCCAATTTGGGGTATTTCTAATTGTAATCCCTAAGTATTTAGTTGAATTTACAGCCCTCAGATTTGTGTGACTTATCGCGTAATCGAAATTTAGCTGATTTCTTTTAGTACTCGTGTGAATAACTTCGCACTTTTCTTTATTCGGGGTCAATTACCATTTTTATCACCATACAGATATCTTATCTAAATCATTTTGCAAGTCGTTTTGATTATCTGATGACGTTACAAAATGGTAAATGACAGCATCATCTGCAAACAATCTAAGACGGCTAGTCAGATTGTCTCCTACGTCGTTAATATAGATCAGGAACAATAGTGGGCCTATAACACTTCCTTGGGGAACGCCGGATATTACTTGTGTTTTACTCGATGACTTTCCGTCCATTACTACGAACTGTGACCTTTCTGACAGGAAATCACGAATCCAGTCGCACAGCTGAGGCGATAATCCGTAGGCACGCGGTTTGATTAGAATACGCTTGTGAGGAGCGGTGTCGAAAGCCTTCTGGAAATCTAAAAATATGGAATCAATTTGACATCCCCTGTCGGTAGCACTTATTAATTTATGAGTATAAAGAGCTAGTTGTGTTTCACAAGAATGATATTTTCTGAATCTGTGCTGACTATATGCCAATAAATCATTTTCTTCGAGGTACCTCATAATGTTATAATACAGTATATGTTCTAAAACCCTACTGCAAATCGACGTTAGTGATATAGGCCTGTAATTCAGCGGATTACTCCTACTTCCCTTTTTGGGTATTGGTGTGACTTGAGCAATCTTCCAGTCTTTAGGTACGTATTTTTCTGTGAGCGACTGCTTGTATATAATTCCATAGTCTGACGTATGATCATTCCCTTCCGTTAGTCTTAAGCATCAGGTACCGAGATATTTAGTGTGGCTTATATTGTATTGTAACCATTTCAGGATTATGTTTCCCTATTTCGTTGTTCCGGTACGCTTGGTAAAACGTATCTTCATATTTCGATACTAATCAGCAGGTATCGTATTTCGTTACAATTCGGTATTTTTTTTCTCCTAATGATTCGTTTTCCAACACTTGTCAGTAATTTTACATGCCAAACAGGATTCTTCAAGTTTACTTCACTATCTGCTGTATAGTTGGTTAAAGAAGTCCGTTCCTTCGTTTATCTCAAATAAGATAGCATCTCTATGATGATTAGGCGTCTACCTCCAATCGAAATGCTTCATATGGAAGTAGGCTATGTTACTCTCGTTCACTTGCATCATTGCTATTTGGAGCCCCTTTTTATGTGTGCAGCGATATTTGCGAGACTGAGTTTGCTATGGAATATAGCTTCGAAAGCAGCAGTTCATGTGCGATTAGAATACAAGCACATGCTCTTTGCTCGCCGAATATCAAGTGAATATTAATTTATGGTGTTTCATAATATTCCCCATTTAACCAAGACCAATACGTATCATATATCATCTCTGCCAGTTTGTTAGAATTATCCTATTTTTAAGGCTATTTTTCCTTCGCGCCATTTTTGATTTAATTCTTCCCCACGTGTACTGATTTCCTACACCATAAGCATCTATCACGATAGGGCCTTTCCTCTGAGTCGTCACGTTGATGAACATCCTCTGGCTTTTCCCATAGTCTGACTGTAGGTCGCACTGTGCAGCCGCCGTGTACGAATCTCGTCTCCTCTAAATGTTGTGGCCAATGAACGTGTGTTCACTCCTCCATTCTTTCAGGTTAGCTCTGTTGTATAAACTATATTCTTTGTCTCCAGATTACGACAACAAGTGCCAAATTTTGTGCAATAGACCGTAAGTGCTTGTCACATCTACGAGAGGACCACCATGTGCCAAACTCCCGATATACAGGGTGTGCCAAACAGAATCGTCCGATTTGGCACGTCTATATCTCTAAGACTGATAAACATATACAATTAATTTTGTTTTTTATGAACGAGAAACTCAAAAAAAAATTTTTCATACCTTTTCATAGGTGTTCAATATGCTCCTCTTGAGATGCACGGCTTATGCCAATGCGGTATGCAGATTGTTCCCACAATGCAGCGAGCATGTCGAGTTACAGCTTTCACAGCTGCTGTCATGCGATGTCTCAGTTCATTCATTGTTGTTGGTAACGGAGGCACATAAACGGAGTCCTTTATAAACCCCCACAAGTAATAACCACGTACAGTAAGGTCCGGTGACCTTGGAGGCCAGTAATGTAAGGCTGAATCATTTGGTCCAGTGCGAGCGATCCATCGTCCAGTAATCCTTTGATTTAAAAATTCCCGCACTTTCAGTTACCAGTGTAGACATGCTTCATCCTGTTGGTAAATGAAACTTCAAATCTGTCTCCAACTGTGGGAAAGCATATGGAGATATGTGCTTCCTGTAACAGTGTTTTCGGCAAAGAAAAATGGACCATACAACTTTTGTAAAGAAACTGGTTCTCTACTTCTGAAAAAAAAACTTTTAAATAATGAAACATGACCTATACAAGGAATCTGACTACCCCTGTTAGTCATGGATGAAAAAAAAATTGGCATAATCTTTGTCAAAACGTGCAGAATCTTATGTGGGGACAATAAGACGTCAATTTTAATCTAAATATGGATGCCAATGTTTACGTACTAAAAAAATAAATTAGGTAATTCAGTACAATTATTATGAAGATGCGATAAATCACTTTAACGGGGGCCAAATGAACAATTAAAGTCAATATAATTCCAGTAAACATGCAAAAGTAAAAAAAAAAAAAAAATTGTAGGGGCCTACATAGACATCGCGCATCTGCTAGAGGCACACGAAATACGTAATTTTGTTTTTGAAGCTGACAGCCAAAGAGAAAATAGGTGCAAAAATACTATTGGTCAGTTTTCAAGCAGTAATGGCGGACAGCATCAGCTGGTAAATACGTAATTTTATGGTAGCTAATGTTACTACACAAAAAAATAAAATATGTACTCCCTCCAAAAGAAGTTACACACAAACATTAAAATAAAATTACGATGAGCAGCAAAATGTCTGAGAAGAATTTTAAAAGAAAATTATTATTTGAACTTTAATTTGGCGGGTTTTCAACACTGTCAACAAGACGAAGTAAAGGAAAGAATATTCATCGGAACTAAACAAAATTGAACCTTGATATTGTGACAGTATTTTTAAAATAGATAATTTAAATGCAATTGTCTTTAATTTTGAAATGAGAGAGAGCGTAATAATTTTCTTTTAATTTCTTAACTGTTGCTGCAGGCAGTACGATGACGACAGTGGTGGTCCGCGCGGACGATGTGTGAAGTGAATCCTGGTTCGTGGCGTGAAGATAATGATGGTTCCTCCTGTTTCATTAATATTCCAGTTACGGAGGTGGTCCACGTCTCCGTTGTAGTCGAATCAGCTGGCAGCACTGGCGCGATAATAATAGTTCCAGTGTGTGCGTTGTCGTTACGCGCGCGACGTTTTATTAGGTCGGAATTATGCAATGTCTTTAGCATTTACGATATATAGCCGGTTAATGCCAATACTTCGCACAGTTCTTCCACCGTGTTGCCACAGGAAAACAGTCACATGTGTTTATCACTATAACAGTCCGTTAAACATCAGTTCAATTTACGTCGTCGTCTTTAAGACAGCTTGGATGATGTAATAAATGTTTCTTGATCAACCCACAGCACTGTTCTTTCATTTAACATTTTGGTTTGTTCCACTTTCATGCAATTCTAACAGTTAGTGTCTCCATACGACAATGGTGTCTGGTTCACGGCTAATTGTGACAAGTTCACACAGTATGTAAAATCGTCACCGCAAACACTCGATATACTTTGCAGGTTTTACTGTTCACTTAATAACGCACGATCTCCTATTAACACAGCGGACGCACTGTAATTAATTGTTCCTCTGCGTATCACCGTCTTTCACGCAGAACTTTGCAACGTTCCTCCACCCGCGAACCGGCCACGATACCACAACAACTCGCACGCTCTCTATCGATAGTCGTTCGCTCTCTCTCTCTCTCTCTCTCTGACTCAGTACTTCTCCTACCCTAACCAAAGATTTACAAAGCATATAAAACCAGAACATCCATATTCGGACAATATAAAACATAAAACAGTAGCAAAATGAATGAATAAACAATGTGACGTATTAACAAATAAAGAATAGTTGAAATAAATGATACATACGTACTATGACAAGATAATGCACAAATTCGGGGAAAGCACTGCACAAAACACATTAAATTTTGGAGCTGCTGCTGCCTAGTGGGAACCATGTGTACGTTGTTCACGCACTTATCTCAAGTAACATTATAGTTACGATTTTTTTAAAATAAGATGATTTTTTTATACACCCTATATGTCTCACTGAAGTTACAATTAATTGTATCAGAGTTAGCTGAAGTGGATATGGTGTAATAAAATTACATTATAGATGTTTTAGTCGATGATCGTTACTTCAAGTCACTATCAAATCCATGTCTCGCAATTTCTTATTTTTAAATTATATCACAGGAAAATTTATTTCAAGGAATTCTTATTTATTCTTCAGTCTCATGTGCACATATCTTAAATGCACGCAATGTTTCGATCCCTCTGGATCATCTACAGATTAAATAGTTTCGTCAGCAAATATTCATCTGTGTGTCAGAACCTCACATAGAGTACCTCATGTTAATACAGTTGCTGAACCTCTCGGGATGAGTATGTTGGCTAAAGTGAAAATAAATTTAATTCAATTGTCTGGTCTGAATTTCGTAGTAATGATAGGGCGATGCTGGTCCCCATATGGAACCTTATTACCTGCTCATTCAGTGTTAGCGTTAACCGTTATGCGACCGGTTCTCAAACTTCCGGGCTTAATAAAGTTATAGTACTGCCCAAAAATGGGAGCAGACCTATTTTCTCATTTAAAGTATATTTTTTTAAAGATAAGAAAAACAAAGGAGCATTTTATGATCCGTCGTTAGCTCTTATCAATTAATCTTTTATTATCCTTATCATAACATGTTACTGAAGGAAAACGTACGACTGACCATCTGAAAGAAACAGATGTGGAGAGGAGTGATCTGGTATCTTCACGGGTGTGTTACAATGGGAATAGAAGAGAAATACTCTTGAAGATAATATTAAGTGATTCATTGATTGCACCATTTAGCCATTTATTGGCAAAAATCTATTTCAAATTTCCAATGAAACTACTTAGCTTATGAACAGAAGCCAATTATGCCGATGATTGTTTTAAGCAGCCTGTGTGTGTTAAAAATTTAGAACTAGTTCGAAGGTCTTAATAATGATTACTATTGCTAGTACAGTTCCCTGGACTCACAAACCTTACGAAGCTAATATGAGAGTTACATCTACATCTGCCTAAATACTGTTCAATTCACAATTAAGTATCTGGTAGAGAATTCATCGAACCACCTGTAAGCTACTTCTCCACCGTTCATTCCCAAACAGCGGGCGGTGAAAATGAACACTTAAATTTTTGTGTGCGAGCTCTGATTTCTCGTGTTTTATTATGATTATCATTTGTCGCTATGTGGATGGGATCCAACAAAATATTTTCACACTCTGAGGAGAATCGTGGTAATTGAAATTTCATGAGACGATCCTGCTGCAACGAAAAATGCCTTTATTTTAATGATTGCCACCCCAATTCGTGCATCAGACCCGTGACACTCTCCCCCTTATTTCGCTACAGAACAAAGAAAAGCTTTCCTTTTTAAAACTTTTTCGACATCCTCCGTCGGTCCTATCTGATGCGGATCCCACATCGCGCAGAAATACTGCAGCAGAGGACAGGCAAGCGTATTGTAGGCAGTCTCTTTAATAGACTAGTTGCATTTTCTAACTATTCTGCCAATAAATCGCAGTCGTTGGTTTGCTTTCCCTACAACATTATCTAAGTGAGCGTTTCAATTTAAGTTATTCGTACTTGTACTTTTAGCACAGTTTACTGTTTTTAGATTCGTGCGATTTATGGTTTTGTAACTGAAATTTAGCAGATTCCTTTTAGTGCTCATGTGGATGATTTCGTGGTTTTCATAATTTAGAGTCAGCTGCCACTTTTTGCACCATACAGATATCTTGTATAAATCATTTTTCACTTCGCTTGATCACCTGATGGGTTTACATCACGGTAAATGACAGCATCATCTACAAACTATCTAAGAATTGCTGAGATTGTCTCCTAAATAGTTTTGTAGATCAGGAACAACAATTACGGATATTTTAGAACCCGTGACTGTTAATTGAATGTAAATACGTAAAACTGCAACCAGTCACTTTTTTGAATAGTTATTTATTATTCGATGATTCGGTTTTCGAACCTTTTCAGGTTCTTCTTCAGATGGTTTTTCTGGAAGTTACATATCTATTTCTAGCGTAATGCTGCGTGCTGGCAGATGGAACATGCTTTAACGTATCGCCATGAATACTGTTTATCTGTCGATGTTGTAGTTGTTGTGGTCTTCAGTCCAGAGATTGGTTTGATGCAGCTCTCCATGCTACTCTATCCAGTGTAAGCTTCTTCACCTCCCAGTAACTACTTTAACCTACATCTTTCTGAATCTGTTTAATGTAGTCATCTCTTGGTCTCCCTCTATGATTTTTACCCTCCATGCTGCCCTCCAATATTAAATTGGTGATACCTTGATGCCTCAGAACATGTCCTACCAATCTATCCCATCATCTAGTCAAGTTGTGCCACAAAATCCTCCTCTTCCCAATTCTGTTAGTACGTCCTCACTAGTTACGTGATCTACCCATCTAATCTTCAGCTTTATTCTGTTCTCTTCTTGTCTAAACTATCTATCGTCCATTTTTCACTTCCATACATGGCTACGCCTCATACAAGTTCTTTCAGAAAAGACTTCGTGACACTTAAATCTATACTCGATGTTAACAAATTTCTCTACTTCAGAAACGCTTTCCTCTCTACTTCGACCATCATCAGTTATTTTGCTCCACAAATAGCAGAACTCGTCTACTACTTTAAGTGTCTCATTTCCTAATCTAATTCCCTTAGCATCACCTGATTTCATTCAACTACATTTCATTATCCTCGTTTTGCTTTTGTTGATGTTCATCTTATATCCTGCTTTCAGGACACTGTGTATTCCGTTCATCTGCTCTTCAAGGTCCTTTGATGTCTCTGGCAGAATTACAATGTCATAGGCACACCTCAAAGTTTTTATATCTTCTGCATAGATTTTAATTCCTACTCCGAATTTTTCTTTTGTTTTCTTCACTGCTTGCTCAACATACAGATTGAATAACATCGGGAATAGGCTACAACCCTGTCTCACTCCCTTTCAAACCACTGCTTCCCTTTCATGGCCCTCGACTCTTAGAACTGCCTTCTGGTTTGTGTACAAATTGAAATAGCCTATCGCTCCCTGTATTTGACCCCTGTCATCTTCAGAATTTGAAAGAAAGTATTCCAATGAACATTGTCAAAAGCATTCTCTAAGTCTACAAATGCTACAAACGTAGGTTTGCCTTTCCTTAATCTTCTAAGATTAGTCGTAGGGTCAGTATTGCCTCACATTTTCCAACATTTCTACGGAATCCAAACAGATCTTCCCCGATGTCGGCTCCAACCAGTTTTTTCATTCGTCTGTAAAGAATTTGTGTTAGTATTTTGCAGCCGTGATTTATTGAACTGATAGTTCGGTAATTTTCGCACCTGTCAACACCTTCTTTCTTTGGGATTGGAATTATTATTGAAGTTTGAGGGTATTTAGCCTGTCTCATTCATCTTGCTCACCATGTAGTAGAGGTTTGTCAGGACTGGCTCTCCCAAGGGTACCTGTCGATATGGATGCAAAAAATTTAGTTTGTACTTACTGCAACAGTATGGACGGCTTTTGCCGGCATCCAGATGCTGGCAAGGTTTCACGAATCCGGTCATACAACACATCTCTTATTCTACAGACACATAACATTGCAACATCCAGGATCAGAAAGTCATATCTTACCGAGAAATCTCCACGTAAAGGTATGTAGCCGTGTGCCTTTCAGCATTCCTCCGGATAATGAAGTTGCAGAAAAGGCTACGGGAGGCCAGTCTATAAGTAATCCTGCTACAATATTTTACAGCAACCCGTACCACACTACTGTACCTGTGAAAAATTGACGCGCCAAGCCCGCCTCGGCTCACATACCTAAGTGGTACGTCTCCTGATCTCTTTGCCGCTGCCGCTCAGCGATGAAAAACTAGTCCGGCAGGAGTATCAGATCTGCGGGAGTCAGCGTGACAGCCCCTGGACTGGCATGTTAATGACTGGAGGCGCGCACTTCGTCTCGCCCGTGTGTGCCATTCCAGGGCCGCCGGAGTAATTGCGAGCGACTAACGGCAGACGTAGACAGATTCTGCCCCCATCTGCAGTCGCCGGTCTCAGGTACAAGCAACGTCCAGCGTAGCAGTCAGTGTTTGATACTTACTCACTTCAGTTAGTATGTCAACTTCCTCAGAATCAATGAGTGCCGACATTTGGGTTTGATTCACATTATTTTTATTACTCGCCTGTAGCTCGTGGTTTAATGGTTAGACTGATCAAGGTGACGCAGTGGTTGGCACACTGAACTCGCATTCTGGAGGACGACGGTTAAAATCCGCTTCCAGCCATCCTGATTTAGGTTTTCCGTGATTTCCCTCAGTCACTTCAGACAAATGCCGAGATGGTACCTTTGCAAGGACACGGTCGACTTCCTTCCCCATCCTTCCCCAATCCGATGGGACCGATGATCTCTCTCTTTGGTCCCCTTCCCCAAAATCAACCAACCAACCAATCTAGCGGTCAGCTCTCTGCCTCTAGATCGCGGGGTCTCGGGTTTGATTCCCGGCCGGGTAAGAGAGTTTCTTGGCTCGCAGACTAGATATATCTGCTGTCTTAATCATTTAATTTAATCCTCTTCACAAAGATACGCAAATCGCTGAAGTGGTGACAAACAAAAATATTTGCACCAGGCGATACACTGTTTGATGCAGTTCTCCACATTAGTCTATTCTGTGAAAGTGTCTTAGTCTCTGAAGAACTACTGCAAGCTACATCGGAATCAGCTAATAGGAAACACTTCAGGTTTTCTCTACGTTTACACGGCTCTTACACTGATGTGACGCTCAGAGATGTAATAAATAATATACACTTTGCGATAATGACAACGTAGAAATTTGCTTTACCTTTGGAGCATTAATTTTATAAATATTTTGCAAAACGGGCATAAAGTAGATTATGAGACAAATTTTAGGGTAGTTAGATAATTAGATATATTATTTGATAATATCGTTCCGAAATATTTGCACGTCAGGGAACCACCAACGATGTGATTAATTACAGCAAAAGAACTCTGGTTGCTCTGGATGTGCTCTTTTGAGTTTGCTGGCACCAGAACTCACTAGAGGTAAGAAGTGTAATAAGTAACTAGAAATTAGGTGCAGATTTAATTTAATCTGACGTAAAGGTCAGGTAGATCAGTGGTATATTATACTACAATTTGTATAACACTGTTCTAAAATTATCTCTTTTCTGTAGTAATTAGCACAGTTTTCCACAGTCATTGGCCGGTGCACAACAATTAGATGGCACACAAAAAGTAAGGAAATGGAGATAGAAGGTAGGAAGCCAGATAATGTCACTTAACTATGTAAATAAAAGGGGGTATGATGACATTATGGCTGAAAACGGCGAGGTGGTGATAACATTGCTGTCCAGACACTCGTCTATAGCACAGAAATTGAAACTGATGGCTACTACTGCCCAAGTTTTCTTCTCACAATTCTGCACAAACAAGTGACGCTGAACAGTAGTAGAACCACTAAAATTAAACAAGGCTCCCGGGCCCGATGTAATTCTACGGAGAATTTGGAGCTGAGTTAGTTCCCATTATAGTCGTACTATACCGTACATCCATCAAACAAGTTACTGTACCCAGTGATTGGAAGACAGCACAGCTCACACTAGTTTATAAGAAGGGTAGCGGAACAATCGACAGAATTGAGCCAGAGGATGTGATTGGGGAGTGGAGCGCTGAGTTTTGACCACGGAGAGCATTGAGCTAAAACAATCTTTTTTATTCAATCTTTGATTTCAAATTTCATCAAGCAGTTTCAGGTTTCCAGAACGTGAAGCGAATCTGGAACGCCCTACGTCTTGAGAGTAGGCGCCAGACGTCAGAACTCGGCCGAGATCGATCAACATGGCGTCGGTAACAATGACTGTGCGAATTTCGGAATTGGTGAATGTGGACGACAAACGGAAGGCACAAGTGATCTTGTTCTGAAACAGAGACCTGAATAACCTAGTGATTTTTTGCATGTTTTAAGTTCCTTCTCTCTCTACCCACGAGCAGGTCTCGACTGGCTATCCCTAAATTCATCATTAAAATATACCAAATGCAACACAATTAACCTACTGTTTAAATATCTAATCAAAATGCCGTTACTAATCAGATTAAGTTAAAGACTTCAAGAAAGTAAGACTGCCATCAATTAATATTAAATGTCGAGGCAACAACGCATTCCATTCATTATCATGCACTTCGTAATACCTAAAATGCTCTCAATAGGTATATGTAACTTCTGACAGACACCATCACATACTATGATTGAGTAGCACACACACTAAACGATCACCACCTTTCTTATTAGATACGTCAGACATTGCCGCGTACCCGGTTAATACTAATGGTTGCTGTCAATAAGCGAAAACGCAAGTGGCTGCTCACCGTGCTACAGACGAGCTACTCATGTCCGGGAATGTTCATCTGATGTTCATTATCTCAAAGACAGTAGCGTCACTTACAAGTACGGTAGCAGACGTTTGTCGTAGGATTTGAGAACTATTGGGCAACGAGCCTCTTACCCTAAGATGGCGCAAGCTGTAGCTTCTCATGTCCTCAGCATATAACAGAGAAGTAGCGCCTTCATGATCACTCAGGCCTAGGGAATACTAAGAATAAAGCAGGAAGACACGGCAACAGCGTTTTTAGCAATCAGCGCGGTAGTGCTGGTTTATCACTGGTACAGCCGGTCCCTTCTCTGCGTGTATGCTTTTGCGATAAACAGCTCAAGTTGCCCACCGAGCAAGCGGGTAAACTATGACAACGAAAATACTCGTATGTTGTTCCTTACAGCCAAGACAAGGGAATCACTTGTAATTTAGCTGTATACACGACGTGCTTTCAATAAACACAGCCAGCCGGCCGGAGTGGCCGTGCGGTTCTAGGCGCTACAGTCTGGAACCGAGCGACCGCTACGGTCGCAGGTTCGAATCCTGCCTCGGGCATGGATGTGTGTGATGTCCTTAGGTTAGTTAGGTTTAATTAGTTCTAAGTTCTAGGCGACTGATGACCTCAAAAGTTAAGTCGCATAGTGCTCAGAGCCAACCAACCATGAATAAACACAGCCAGCAAGATTAAAAAAAAAAAAAAAAAAAAAAAAAAAAAAACACGACAAAAGCTCAAAACAGACACTGATCATGACAAGGCAACAACCTAAATTAGCCACGCGCACATGCGTGCAATACACATACAGCTAACCAGATTAGGCAAATTTTATAACATACAGCCAGTCCAAAATATACTGTTCGCTCGGACACAGATTTCATGAGCCACCCATCCTCGGCCAATGCAAACGGACACACCGCACCGAGCTGCAATTTAAACAAAGTGGTACAGCCGGTCTCAGTTATGCCGACCCCCTCCAGTGACGGTTGCTTAAGACTGTAAACAGTACCACTCCCAAACTGACTAATCGTTTCATCCAAACTGACTTACAAAACTCATCCTCCATCAAGAAACTCACGGACAGAATCACGCAATCACTGATACAGGTAATCTATGCAAGATTTATGTGGGATCGCACAAACTCAAAGATCTCAATACACAGTTAATAGCACAAAACATCAGAGAGACAAACTATCAGTAACTGGTCCTCCACTTTGTTTGATTGCGAGGTAAAAAAAGTGTAAACGCGCCGAACCACCAACCACGCGTCGTTGCGGAAACCTCGCAAGTGAGCCAAAACCGATTTGCATTGCGGGAACCTCGTGAGCGGGACTAAACCAGTTTTCCAAGACGTCACACACGATTGATCGCGAACACGTACGCTCCCTGAACTCACCGCAAAACTACTAAGAGATCAACTGGTGGATGCTTGCAACAGGAAGAAAACACTAAGCTATAGCTGCTAGCACATGTCTGGCACTAGCCGTTACTTGTATAATTCGTGAGTTATCAAGCCATCTGACAGCAAAGAGAAAGAACTCAAAAACACACCCGCTTCCAGGAGCTTACTGCATAAAATCTAACTCCACTCTCTTATGCGCGGCGACCAGATGGGTACGTGTCACATCAGCATCTAGTTACGCCACTTCTTGCCTCAGCGATTCATGAAGGAAAACACATGTCACTACAACCGCTGGAAGAGGCCCATACTGCTGGTTAGTTCCGTTCTATTGCAGGTCACTAGAGGAAAGACCACCTCTCCGGTCACCGAAAGTCTGAGGCCGCGAAGACAGCTATCAGGCAGAGCTACCTCAAAAGGGAATGTTGCGCTCAGTAGGCTGGATTTTAAAATCTTCACACCTGGCTCAGTTGTCGAAGCTCATTGACGTCTATCTGCTGTAGAATCCCAGAACATTCTCTGAGCTAACACATAGCGAGATAGCTTCAACATGATCACTTTCACTGTGTGTACTAACTAGGATTCTGGAGACATCTAGCGATACTCAACTTCACTTTTTTCCCCGTCTCAAGTCGTTGAAAGGGTCCTGTAGCCACCTTTAATTACTCCGGTAGCCCATTTTCACTAGCATTTCTCTTTCTTTTCCTTGTTTATCTTTTCTCATAACTCTCATAGTGGTGTGATTGAATGAATGTGGTTGTGTGTCACCTTGCTAGACGGTGGCGTAGTCTGCTGCAGAAATTCTGCGATAGTCATACAGATTCAGCAGCAGTTGTACAGAATAGTCAACTCTGGTAGTGGTCAAGTAGGCAAAGAGGTTTGCACTACTTGTGAGAAATCCACCTGCGTTAGGTTGGTGGCGGAAATGGCATCTTTGGGTTTTCCGGGCCACGCAGAGCGTGGAAGAGGCTGGAGAAGTAAAAGGGAGGCAGTCTGCCGCCGGTACAGGAAGCGTCCACAGCTGTGCTCCAGTCGAAGAAGGGTGAGTTAGACTGATCGCGTGGCGCGTTGTTACTTGGCGAGAGGAGAGCTGTTAGCTTTTGGTCTCGCTTTTCAACTCTAAAAGACTGCTTTGCCTTGTCGCAGCAGACTTGAAGTCTGAGCATGACTATGGATCCGAACAGGGGTATGAGATAGAGGTCTGCCATCCGACCCTATGTCGAGGAGCGCTGAGAACTGCATCTAGACTTTTCTACATGCTTGTTGTGAGCATTTCACAGCACTAGCACTAGGAATCTTTTGATAAATTTTCTGTGACTTCACTGTGTAACTGCTGCAGCAGCAGTTGTTGTAGGATTTAAAATACATCATGGCAGTTTGCTTCAGGATTCAATTAAGAATCATTGTCATTTGTATTAATTACTGTCAGGTTGCATATCCATTTCTAAGTCACAATTAAGGTCAAATCGCCACCCGTACTTCAACTTTGTCAACTGTCTATGAACGTGAGGGAATTAGATTAGGAAATGAGACACTTAAAATAGTAAATGAGTTTTGCTATTTGGGAACTAAATAACACATGATGGTCGAAGTAGAGAGGATATAAAATGTAGACTTGCAATGGCAAGGAAAACGTTTCTGGAGAAGTGAAATTTGTTAACATCGATATAGATTCAAATGTCAGGAAGTCTTTTCTGAAAGTACTTGTATGCAGCGTAGACATGTATGGAAGTGAAACATAGACGATAAATAGTTTGGACAAGAAGAGAGTAAAAGCTTTCGAAATGTGGCGGTACAGAAGAATGCTGAAGATCAGATGGGTATATCACGTAACTAATAAGGAGGTACTGAAGAGAACTGGGAGGAAGAGGAATTTGTGGCACAACTTGACTAGAAGAAGGGATCGGTTGGTAGGACACGTTCTGAGGCATCAAGGGATCACCAATTTAGTATTGGAGGGCACCGCGGAGGGTAAAAATCGTAGACGGAGAACAAGGCATGAATACACTAAAGAGATTCAGAAGGATGTAGGATGCAGTACTTACTCGCAGATGAAGAAGCTTGCACAGGTAGAATAGCATGGAGAGCTGCATCAGGATTACTGCAACAACAACATTGTGTTATGTTCACCAATGTTCCATGTAACTCATGGTTCTTTCCTTAATTTTTTATTTTTTAAATAAAACTATTGCGATATTGAGTTCAAGTAGAAAAGATTCCTTGATCACCTTTAATAATTTTACTTACTTATGTGGGAAATAATAGAAATAGTCTTGGACTAAGAAAGTCGCCTTCAGTTTCACTACAGAGGACCACATTTCGTGGTCATTTGCGTTTAAATCTATTGCGTATAATTTTGACAGTACTTTCACTGTAGTGATGATTCTGAGTGTTAAAGATACTGAGAGGCGGAAGTTCGGGGGAGCTGCCCACGTGTATACGCACTAGAGAGGTGTGTTGCAGCGTTTATCTTCTTAAAAATCCTTGCCCCTATAACAAACCAAGGTTTATGGCACTTATCGTGTCAACCAAAGTTTGCATGCCTACTTCATTTTGAGTAATGTTTATTCCGATTTTCGGCAAGGAAGTAAGAGGTTCATTTTACTCACATAATTACGCAATACACTCGTGCATTTACAAAATTTTAAACCGTTCCAATTTGTCCGTAACGTAATAACATTTTGTACGCTATTTGTCAAAAGGTCGTGCTATGAGTACTAGTTATGCAGCACATTTCACTCTACAATAACCTAATTTCAAAATATAGTAGGTACCTAGGCAAAATGTTATTTGGTTTTAATTTTTTTTTATCATTCACAAATAATACCACGTAGACACGATTATTTTCCAAATTTGATTTATATAATGATGAACAAAACTTTACTATTCATTAGATTAAGTGCTGTGGCGCACTTTCCGCGAAGCGCAGGTGACCGACTGTCTGCCAGCGACACAGTTCAAGCGGCCACGACTCCACTGGAACCGCCGAACCGCGGCAGGGCCAGGAAGTCAGCGAGCAGACCGTCAGAGGGCGATTCCAGCATCCAAAGCGCCGCGTGCAGCTTGTATCGGCGTGCGCCGATCGAGAACATGTTCTGCTTCCGGGGCGAGTCAGAGGATTCAAGTTCGCACCGCGGCAGCACAGTGCAGTTACATCGCCACTCCAGAACCGATAAACGCCGCTAGAGCCACCGCTCTGCAACCGCGATGCCGTGCCCCTGGGGACCAGAATCTGTCAGTTCGGCGCGTCTGGACTATGTCATCGTTTCAGCGACTGTAGCTAGGAGTATTAACTTTTTCAGTACCCGTGCTCGGCACCGAATTAGCGTTCGCAAACGAGTGTGCTCTATAATGGCTTGCCGTAACTTTAACTTTTGCTCTACCAGTTATATCGTCCAGCAAGGGACTCGATTATTTGTTTCCAGTTACTGACGTTTCGAAAGACTGTGTTGTTTATTACAGTGTTTAAATTTTCTGAAGAAGTATTTAATTACTCTGGTGTTAACTGATTAATTTTGGAAGACACTTAAAGAAACAATTTCTTGTGTTGTTAATATTTTTTGTGTTAGCAGAAGAGCCAACACCGTGTTACGAGTGGAGGCCGAAATGCACGCGTTTTAGCTCACGCAGGCTGGCGTTAGGAGGGAAGAACTATACTGACGTGAGGTCTGGAACATGACAAGGAATGAGAATTCAGAAAGCGGACATAATTAGTTTGATACTTAACTTTAATCCATTAATGAAGAACGTCGCTCTTGACGGTACACGATTTACAATATTATCTGTTCAGAACACATTCTTGAAGTTATGATAGTAACTGAATATGGCGCCTTGCTAGGTCGTAGCAAATGACGTAGCTGAAGGCTATGCTAAACTGTCGTCTCTGCAAATGAGAGCGTATGTAGACAGTGAACCATCGCTAGCAAAGTCGGCTGTACAACTGGGGCGAGTGCTATATCTAGACCTGCCGTGTGGCGGCCCTCGGTCTACAATCACTGACAGTGGCGACACGCGGGTCCGACGTATACTAACGGACCGCGGCCGATTTAAAGGCTACCACCTAGCAAGTGTGGTGTCTGGCGGTGACACCACAATATTCAGCTATGTGCTCGTAACCTTCCGCATCCAACGTAATTGTGTTAGCAAATATTTTTTTCAATTTAGGTTCTATGTATCAAATATGTTCGACATAATACTAACAGACATCTTGATATTTCAGAAACACACTGAACGTACTCAGAAATGTAAAAAACTTTCTGATGTGGTATTTTTTTAAGATAATTGAATTTAGTTTCATTTGTATACAACTACATCAGTAGCTTTCGCTTCTGTTATATTTCTGAGATTTTTCCAGTCTTATACGTAAATTGAAAAAGGTGGAGGGGGCAGAAAGCAAAGGGAAGGGATTACTGATAAGTTGCATCGGGATATTACACGGAATCATAGGCGACGAGCGAACAATGTCTACTGGACCTCGATTCTGTCCCACTTTCTGCTGCTTACTAGAAAGGTGCTTTGACCACTGCACTATCGGGGACACGGTGTTCGTCGTAACTGCGCGGACCGCCTCGGCACACCTCGCAGCCGACCCCCACACTCCCACCGAGCGCAACCTATCCGTCGGCAGCCCCCGTCCATTTCCTCCGTGCTCGCTACTCCGAGAGTCCCGCAGACGGTCGGACGTATTTGTGCATCCGCGCTGAAGCACGTGGATCCACGACCAATGTTGGCGAATCAGTTCTATGAATGCGTGGTGTCTGTTCTTTCGGACATGTCCCAAAGAACCAGCACCACGCGTTCATACAATTTCACTTAAATTTGTAACTACTCCAAAAGTGGAAATTGCACAACTTTCTAATTTGATGTACTGAAACTTCTAGGACAGTGAGTAACTAAAACAGTTGTACAAAATGAACACCAAAGCACTCACGTCACTTCTTGTTAGCTTCCAGTGTGTGTCAGCCAAGATGCTATCTGTTAGAACTTACACTGCACATGTAGAATGACTTTAGTGTTGAAAAACTGCAATGAAAATATCTCTCCTACAAGATAAAACTCAATGTTGCGACTTCGTGACAAAAATCTTCATATAATCAAAACTTCTAAAGAAGAATAGATGTTGTAACGTTTGTATCTAAAGTGAGGTGTGATGTTTATGGCCTGCAAAGAACAGTTACACCAAGTGGTGCGCTGACAGCGTATCTGCACATTAGCCCGACCCTGTTTAAAACAATCTGGCAAGTAACAAGGAAGCAATACCTATTCTATCTATCTATCACTTGAGCCTTGTCCCGCAGGGTCAGCCATCGTTAATCGGATTTGGCATGTTAATGTTTAAGGGGTGGCCAGATGCTCTTCCTGCCACAACCCTGTACCCCCCCCCCCCTCCCCCCGGGACGGAATTAGTGTACCCCAACTGTCTGCGTCGAGTGGAATCAATGGAATAGTGCGAAAGTGTTCAGATGTATTCGAGCTGTGTAACTGAGGCGGAACATGGGGACCAGCCCGGATTCACCTAGCGGGATGTGGAAAACCGCCTAAAAACCACATCCAGGCTGGCCGGCACATCGGCCCTCGTCGTTAATCCGCCGGGCGGATTCGATCCGGGGCCGGGCGCGCCTACCCGAGTCCAGGAAGCAGCGCGTTAGTGCTATCGGCTACCCTGACGGGTCTAACAAAGAAGCTATACCACCAAACCCAAACTAAGCGGTCCCTGTGCGAAAATCCGTAAACTGTGCGAAATAATTTCCTTACCACGTACTGCTGTCGCCTTCGATAACGCGTTGTTCTGCTCTCATCACTACTAAACTTCCAACAGCTGCAAAAGTAAAAATGCAAGATATTTGACTGACGCATTTAGAATTTGTTTAAATAAAAACGACTTGGAATTGGGAGGCGGAACATGACTGATGAGCATGACTGTAAGATCTTACTTGACAATCTTACTATATTGTGAAATTCATTTGCAGCTGTTACGCAATATCATAAAAATTTATATTTACACAAATATGATCTTTACAAATAAAATACAACAAAAAACTTGGGGTTACATACAAATCTGGTCACACAATACTAAACTTACTATCTACTTGACAGCAGCACATTGAAATTATCACAATTACCAATTTGGTAAGGTAACGAAATCTACCGTACCTGAATAATCACTTATTTTGAGTAGTGATTACTGTTTGTAGTCTGCTTGCGTGTTGTTTCAGCCTCGCTCCCATCACTGCCGGCAGCCGATGTCGCTGTCTCGACCGATGTTCTGCTCTGTTCCTGTTCTCCGACGCTTTGCGTCGCTCCGTCTGCAGGTGTCTCGTAGTCGCGAAGCGTCGACCTCCACGTTGGAGTCGTGGTTGCGTCGAGCTCTGCACGTCGTGTCGTTTGGCGTTGTCGGGCCCCACGTTGGGCGCCAAATGATGTGGCGTCTGCGTCTCCTTAGAGTTGACACGACTCAGTGGTGATGGTTGTCCCAGTCGGTATGACGTGGAACGGCCACCGTGTAACTGATAGAAAAACACAAACTCCTCGCTTGGTTTGGTCATATTTCAGATACCGTCTTTCGTCATTAATGTCAATATTTCGTTAGAGCAGCGCGTCAGAACGTGTAAGCCGGTCTTGCTTCTTCACTGATGAACGCGGCAATTGCAACCACTCGATGACGCGATGACTCCCTTGACCTGAAATGATGACCACCAGTTTTCTTTTGTTGTGAGTCCGCCACAGACTTTCAGCTTGCGGGAACTGCCTAACTGTGGTTCTTCTTTTTATTATGCCCGGTTAGATAATGGATGATGAATATTAATAATATAAAGTCTTGAATCTTCAATTCATCACCCAAGTCGTGGCCACACAATGGAATTGCGAGGATGTTAAGTTAATAAATTGTTATTCCGTCCTCAAGACCTCGCTACATCGCGTGTTGAATAACTACAAGACGTAATTCCAGAGGTATATGTACTTAAGCAATGTTGAGAATGCGTCGTAATCGTGGGACTAATCGATGACTGTCCACTGCTAAATAACCATGAATTCACTTTTCACTTCATAATATTCTAATAGTCAATTAATTGTCACTAACACACATGATAGTCGGTATGGCCGAGCGGTTCTAGGCGCTTCAGTCTGGAACCGCGCGACCGCTACGATCGCAGGTTCGAATCCTGCCTCGGGCATGGATGTGTGTAATGTCCTTAGGTTAGTTAGGTTTAAGTAGTTCTAAGTTCTAGGGGACTGATGACCTCAGATGTTAAGTCCCATAGTGCTCAGAGCCATTTTTGAACCACTCATGATAACGTCTGTTCAATTGTGTAGGTGACACGAAGAATTAAGGTTTGAATCCAATTTTACTGTTCCTTGTAATTAATTGTCCCTACCCTGAACACGCACACCGATTTATTACTCGGGGAATTACTTCCGTTTGCATCAGTAATCCTGTCGTTGACGACAACTTCTGACAACTATGCTCAATTGTACGTTCTTCGTGTTTGCGTTTGTCTATTACCTACTCGAGACTAATAATTGTATTTCTGTCGGCGATCTTTCTTTTTCATTGTCCTTGAATGTTCGTGCTCATTCAGTATCACGAAGGATAAGTCCCATCACAAATCTCACACGATTTAATTTCGTCGCGAATCTCCGTATCCCGTTATCTTGCTAACGGTAAAGATGACTTTCCTTTAGTATGACCTCTGAATAATACTTCAGTCTATATCGCAAAGCTTTCAAACTCCCGATTAGTTTAAAACAATCTAGTAGCGCTTACATGCATGCTACTGTCGCAATAGTACTAGGGTGCGACTAGATAGCAACTGAAGCTAATATTTCCATTTCCGAGTTACATTGTAGTCACATCGAACTTCCTTTTCGATGCGGCTACAACTCTCTTCTATGGTAAATATTATCTTTGGCCAGTTTACCATCTGTGCTTGAACCTTCGTTACTAATAATTTTGCAATTCTTTCTTTGATGGTTTTGTTGCTACCTTTCATATTCTTTCATTCAGTCTCTATTTCATGATAAATATTATTATTCACATGACATTCCTGTTGATCAAATTATCACAAGTGTAAATTTTGTCGCCAGTAGCTGCCGTCACTATCAGGATGAGCTAATTTTTCTACTTCTTTTATAACAAGGGGTTATTTATTAGGGTTTTTGTAATTGGGGTGTTCCGGTACGTATTTCACAATTTCATAGTTACATCTCAAGTAGGTGCTTCAGCCATTTATAATGAAACGTCCAAATGGACCTCAATACGATAGACTGTTATCTGTAGTTCTCCTCTACACGCTGACGCCCAATAAATGTAAGTACTAATATCTCTCGGAACATTTGTGCATTTACTAACTTTGGTGACGACTCATAACACATTACCCTCCTCTTTAGGCTTCTGAGATTGGTATCGGCATTGATTTCTTGTCTTTAAATAAATGCCATTTTGCGAGTATTTTCTACGTTGATTCTCGACTACTTTAAGTGTCGATTTTTTAGCAGGATCCGACTTAGTTAAAAAAGATGAGTCTGGCAGAAACGTCAAAGACTGAGTGAAATCTACCGTCTAGCGTCTACTGAATTCCGTGTGCTGCCAGTTTCCTATTAACTAGCAATTTCATGGATTTCAAGCAGCCTGAAGTATCTTTCTACTAACACTACTTTGCTTAAATACATTCGGACATTTCTTAACGGTTAGTGTCGTCACGGTTTCATGTTCTGGATAGTGCTAGATTTGCTCAGGATTTAACGTAGTCCTTGGTTCTTTCTTCTCCTTCAGCCTTTAGTATCCCGCACTGATCCAAATAACTCGTTCTTGATTTTTAGCAATTAACGTTCTCTGGTCGTCGTACTTTCCAGTTTCAAATGTTCTAACTGTACACAGGGACGCTGGAATTACTGATACCGTTCTCGTCGACAGTTTAGTTTTTCTGGCGGTAGTAACGAGCCTTTCTCTTCGTAAGTGTAATATTGAGAGCAGGTTGTTAGTTTCATCATTTGTCACCTGTCCACCATGTCGTCGTAAAAACGAGAAACAAAATACATCACAGAGCAAAAATGTGCACAAAAAGAAAAGCATTGCGGCGGACTCTGCAGTTAAATGATAGCCTAGAGTCTGAAGCACATTTTGTAATTTGCATACAGGTGGGTCTAGGTGACGGGAACCTTGTGCGCTGTGCGCTCCTAACGTAACCTGCTCAGGGGAATGTAAAACGACGCGAAACAAATAGCGAGATCGCCATCTGACGGAATGACAAAATGGCTGTAACTGGAAAAATAAGGGTTGACGGCTTAAGTAAATCCGCCTGGAGGCGCGTCCAGGAGATGTGGCTGTAATTAGCGAGCGCGCCGGCCGGCCGGCAGCCGGGAAAAACTTGTCCTGCGGCACTTTCCGTCCCTGCACTCCGTCTTCCCACTCTTTACGGTGGTTTTGTTGCACCGCTGCACCTCGACAACTGTAAAAATACGTCACACTCGGGTAATCAAACCCGTAAGTCCTGAGGCGACTGCCTGAAGTGCTAAGATCGAAACAGCATCCGACATTTTGGGAGGGGGAGAGGGGAGGGCAGCGGAAATACACATTCTTCGTGCAAACGGGAGGGATTAAGGAAACGAAACACAGTTTCTGGCAGAATAAAACTCAAAAATGTTACCACCACTTTGTGATAGGCACGAAATACCTGCTGTGTACCTACCTGAGAGACTGTATGAGATTTCCAATCGCAAAGAAGGCAAGTGATAACAAATGTTCCTTGTGAAATACAGGCAATGTATCAAATAATGCAGTTGAAGTCGTAAGGCCGGCCGGAGTGGCCGTGCGGTTCTAGGCGCTACAGTCTGGAGCCGAGCGACCGCTACGGTCGCAGGTTCGAATCCTCCCTCGGGCATGGAGGTGTGTGATGTCTTTAGGTTAGTTAGGTTTAAGTAGTTCTAAGTTCTAGGCGACTGATGACCTCAGAAGTTAAGTCGCATAGTGCTCAGAGCCATTTGAACCATTTGAAGTCGTAAGTTCACGAATGTTCATGAATTTCAGAAAATAAATTGATGCTAAATCACAGTAAGACCCAGTTTTTACAGTTTCTGACACGCAATTCAGCTAAAACCAACTTTTTGATTACACAGAATGGTCATATGACTTGTGAATCTGAACGATCCATTTCCTATGTCCACAGATACACGGTAAGCTTTCACAGCCCATGTTCAAACCTGAATGTTTCTATATCTACAATTAGAAAAGTTTCTGCAGTAAGTGATAGTGCAAGATGGTTATTAGCCTATTTTGTTTACTTTCGCTCCCTTATGTCATATATCATCATATTTAGAGGTAAATCTTTCCGTTTACAAATGGTATTTTTTGCCTAGAAACGAGCAGATCGAACAACATTCAGTGTGAGACCCGAATTTCTCCCGGCGTATACAAATAGCTGTGAATGCAGCCTGGTGACGTTGTCGACAACCGCCTATATTTTGACAGGAGCTTACCTCACCATTTGCAAGGCAAAATTCTAGCAAGGAAGCGCTGTGCAAGGGAATTTAATATCTCGTTATTCAGAGAAATTCCGGAAATACAACAAAAAAAATGGTTCAAATGGCTCTGAGGACTATGGGACTCAACTGCTGTGGTTATCAGTCCCCTAGAACTTAGAACTACTTAAACCTAACTAACCTAAGGACATCACACACATCCATGCCCGAGGCAGGATTCGAACCTGCGACCGTAGCAGTCGCACGGCTCCGGACTGCGCGCCTAGAACCGCGAGACCACCGCGGCCGGCAGGAAATACAACAGACCAAAGATGACCGACGTCAGAAGTTATCTATAATGAAATCAATAATCACGGCCTGAGGTAGCATTAACTCTGTCCCTCTGTTTTCTGACAAGGTAGAGAACAGAATTCTATGCAGTATTTAAACAAAACCACCATCTCTATTTATAAGGTTACTTCCTAATTAAATTTCAACAGCTTTCTTAACAACACTATACCAATAGCTGGAAGCCCATAGCAGACTCTTCGTGTTGTTATCATCCATAGGTAATAATCCATAGGTTTCTTTGAAAACCGAGGTATTAGATTCGCTTGCATATCGCTCATTTTCTGCCGCTTTTCCTTCTAAATGGAAGGGTGTGCTCCTGTTTCAATATCGGCGGTTCTCTACGACGTCACCCGGCCGAGTTCTCATAAGTTATTTGAGGATGTAGCGCGTGTTCACGAACCTCTCAGGAGTCTCAGGACTCTGACATTGGTCTTTCACTGCGTATTTCCTTCTGTATGGTTTGTTATCAACAATATGAGCTTATTCCCAAGAATTAGCAGCTTTCAGACAGTTAATACTAGGCGGATATGCAATATGCATGTGTGTCGCACCTCCGTCACTCTTGTGCAGAAAAGCGCGCAGAATTCTGCTGCATCCATTTTTAATGAGCTACCACAAGAATTAAAAAATCTTAGCTGTAGTCCTCGCACTTTCAAGTCCAAACTGAAGAACGACGTATTTTATTTTTGGTACAGGTTTCTGCTACACTTTTGATTTACTTACTCGTAGTGATTACAAAGTTACACATCGAGTTCGTTTCGACGTTTTTGCCATTGTCTAGCGTTCTTGTGCAGTTGGTATAATAGGTTCAATATTGTTCTTTACGTCTATGTTACTTTCTTTGTCTAAGCATGCCATCATACCAGCTAAGACGTAAGCGTAATGTTCCATACGTAGACAAACTAACATAGATGTAAGAAACAACATTATACCTATTATACCACGTATAAGCTAGTTAATGGCAAAAATGCCGAAACGAGCTTGTCGTGTAACTCTAGAATCACTTCGAATAAATACGTCAATATTGCAGCAAGAACCCATACCAAAAATAAAATATGTCGTTTTTGACCTCGTACAATCTGCAAAACCATGAGAAAAGGGATTGCTCAATGTAACTAATCCGAAGAATTTACTCGTGGCACACCCCTGTTCTTCCGGGGGATTCCTGAAAAAAAAAGCAAAAATCTGTGTTATATTGTTCATTACACTTATATGCACTAATCAGCTTCTCATCTGCAAAACATTCATGTAAATTTTATTCTATTTATTGTTATCATTTCTGATATAATTCCGTGTACTCACCCGTTCGATGACCATGGAGATAGGCCCCGAATTTGGTCCTCCGGATGTAGATGTATAAATAAATGAATTATAGAACCATCAGTTTAGTAAAATAATGGCAGAGCACTTGCCCGCAAAAGGCCAAAGTCCCGAGTTCGAGTCTCGGTCGGGCACACAGTTTTAATCTGCCAGGACGTTTCATCAGTTTAGTAAGTCAGAATGCACCCTGCGAATTATCTTAGAAGACAGACCGAAGAAAGGCAAACCGACATTCACAGTTTTTGTAAATTTAGAAAAACCTGTGCAGTGTTAGCTGGAACACGATCCTTGAAATTTTGAATATAGCAGGGATAATACACAGCGGGTGATAGGTTATTTGCTCGAACATCTTGTACAGAAACTACAATATACTTACAGTCGAAGATCATGAAAAGATAGTGGTGGTTTTGAAGGAAGAGAGACTGGGTTGTAGCCTATCCCCTATGTTATCTAATATACACACATAAAAATATTGCTCATGAAAACCACACATTGCTTGTTGTACCACTATACAGCGAGATTTTCAGAGATGGTGGTCCAGATTTCTGTATACACCAGTACCTCTAATACCCAGTGGCACGTCGTCTTGCATTGATGCATGCCTGTATTCGTCGTGGCATACTGTCCACAACTTCATCAAGGCACTGTTGATCCAGATTGTTCCATTCCTCTTCGGCGGTTCAGCGTAGATACCTCAGAGTCGTCCATGAAGACGTATGCCTCGGCAGTATGCTGCCGATATGGATGCACTATCAGTCTGAGGATGGGATTGACGTATCGTACAGCCGCTACGACGCATTCCATGACTACCAGCAGCGTACGTCTGTCCCACACAATGCAACACCAAAACAGCAGGGAACCTCCTCCTTGCTGCACTCGCTGGACACTGAGTCTAAGGTGTTCAGCGTAACCGGGTTGCCTCCAAACACGACTCCGACAATTGTGTGGTTGAAGGCATATGCGACACTCATCGGTGAAGAGAACGTGATACCAATCCTGTGCGGTCCATTATGCACGTTGTTGGGCCCATCTGTGCCGCGCTGCATGGTGTCGTGGTTGCAAAGATGATTCTCGCCATGGACGTCGGGAGTGAAGTTGCGCATCATGCAGTCCATTGCGCACAGTTTGAGTCGTAACACGACGTCCTGTTGCTGCACGAAAAGCATTATTCAACATGGATGGCGTTGCTGTCAGGATTCCTCCGAGCCATAATCCGTAGGTAGCCGTCACCCACTGCAGTAGTAGCCCTTGGGAGGCTTGAGCGAGGCGTGTCATCGACAGTTCCTGTCTCTCCGTATCTCCTCCATGTCCGAACAACAACGCTTTGGTTCACTCCGAGCCCACTGGACACTTTCCTTGCTGAGATCCCTTCCCGGCAGAAAGCAACAATGGGTACGCGATGGAACTGCTGTGTTTACCGTCCAGGCATGGCTGAACTGCAGACAACACAAGTCGTGTACCTCCTTCCCGGTGGAATGACTGTAACTGATCGGCTGTCGGATCTCCTCTGTCTAATAGGCGCTGCTCATGCATGGTTGTTTACATCTTTGGGTGGGTTGAGGGACATCTCTGAACAGTTAAAGGGACTGTTTCTGTGACACAATGTCCACAGTCAACGTCTGTCTTCAGGAGTTCTGGGAACCGGGTTGATGCAAAACTGTTTCGATTTGTGTATATATTACGCAAGAAGTAAAGGACAGCTAGGAGACTTTGCTGGGCAAGATAGGGTTTGGAAACTACAAGGACAAGCAGTAGAAACTCTGGATATGGGCGGGCGGACGTTATCTTACTGAAATGTAAGCCCAGGTTGGTTTGGCACAAACGGCAACAAAATGGGACAAAGAATATCGTCGACAGACCGCTATGCTGTAAGAGTGCCGCAAATGACAACCATAGGGGTCCTGTTATGAAATGGAATGGTACCCCAGAACATTACTTCGGGTTGTCAGGCCATGTAGCGATATCCCACTGCGTCCGCGGCGTGTCCAGACACGTTCCCGCCGGTCATCGGGGCTCACTGCGAATCCGGACTCATCACTGAAGGCAATTCTACTCCAGTCAATGAGATTCCAGGCCAAATGTGCCCGAAACGATTGCAGACGGGCTTCTTGGAATACAGATGTCCAAGGTAGTCGGTTGTAGGGGCGCCTTGAGCTCATCCCTCCTTCTGTCATCGACCTATTAATCGTCCTTTTGGTCACTGAAGCGCCATTTGCATATGGGATCGATGATAATGATGAATCCTGGGCTCTGAGTGCCTCTGTGACGATTGCTGAGTGCTCGCGTTCTTCCATGGTTCACCCATTCCTGCCAAACATTGTCGAATAATGCCATCCCTCCTGGTCACATGTGAGCGATTTGCCAATTACTCCAAGTGGCTTCTTTGAACTCAGTTATACTTGCTGTCCAGCTAGGTACACGGAATGAAATTCTGAGACACCTTATGCCCTGGTATCGACATGTCCAGTGTATACTATCTTGCCACGTGGCCGGTGTAATTGCGCTGCAACGCCAGACATTCATCCATCGGCCACCTGTGGTCCTTCCTGTCTTGCTATACTACTTTTCATACCTCTGTCTTCTAAATCTTTTCGCCAACTTTTCAATCTCATTTAAAACTCTTCCTTGTTTTCCCTTTTCTGTAGATAGTCGATACCTGTATGAATATCTAGTGAACAATTGACCAATTTGCGTAGCCCCTTCGTGGTGCATGCTTTTTTTTTCTTTTTTTATAAGTAGCTCACTTCCCTTAGACGCTTGGAGTTTCCACTCGATGATTCCCCAGTAAGGAGTTGACAGGTGGGTGTCCACAGTTATAATTCGCCAAGTCTGTAACCTGACACCAGAAGTCGTTATCAGTGGCTTTGAAATAAGACTGTTATCTGACCCGGAACCGGCAGTGGTTGACATCATGTTTATCAGCTGTAGCGTTATCATATCACAGGAAGCGGTGCGTCACCAACTGTCCACCTGTGCTCATACCAGTCTTGCTATACTACTTTTCATCCCTTTATCTTCTAAGCCTTTTCTCCAACTTTACAATCTCATTTACAACTCATCCTTGTTTGTGCTAGAAAATGCAGTGTCACATGTCAACATCGTAAACCAATGAGCTTGGTTACTAATACCTGCTGATAATACATCATTGACCACAGTGAAGATATATGGGCTGAAGGCATATCTTTGATACAACCCAGCTTTAGCTGGTATGCAGCTGCATTGCTACTTCCTTGCATATTAGCCCCATTATACATGTCCTGAATAAGATGTCATTCACATTACATGGTGAATAAATGTTGTCAAAGTGACAGTATGCAATGAGTAGTAATACTAATCATAAGTCCCAGTCATTGTTGTGGGGAGTGGAAGAAACAACGTTCCCCCCCCCCCCCCTCACACACACACACACACACACACACACACACACACACAAAGGCTGCATCGAAGTAACAATCCCTTCCTGACCCCTTCAGTGCAGACAACTTAAACTGTGCATGACGCTTCTGCGAAAGTTGAAGTTTTGCACGGGGGTTAAAACAGCTTAAATGTTGTTCGTAATCTAAACTAATGCCGGCCATTGTCGCCGACAAGCGGTTCTAGGCGCTTCAGTCTGGAACCACGCGACCGCCACGGTCACAGGTTCGAATCCCGCCTCGTGCATGGAAGCGTGTGATGTCCTTAGGTTTGTTAGGTTTAAGTAATTCTAAGTTCTAGGGGACTGACGACCTCTGATGTTACGTCCCATAGTGCTCAGAGCCATTTGAACCATTCGAAACTGATATTGGACTATGCATCGATATCAATACATATTATAAAAATCGTAATAAATTTTGCAGACAGTATCCACGTACGCAGCTAAATACACCTACAAAATTATATCATGATAACGGAAGTAGTTCGGGAGATATGACATCAAAGACACAGATGCGTGAAACATTGTTGCATCATGCATAACATTTCAATTTATTATTTCCTTGCTGCTAGCTCTGTTCGCACCATATATTGCAGGCTGCGTCCAGATACGCCGCTGACATTTTCACACTTACGTGGAAATGATTTTTTTCGATATTGCCCTAGAAACGCAACTCATTTATTGTTTTCCTGTCTAATAAAAAATTGGCAGAGTGAGCACCCAGGAGGTGTTGGGTTTGTCTGCTAAAGTTTAATAAAGTTCCTAAATATGCTAACCGCAGCACTGTGTGCACTCATCACAAACAAAGGAAACAATACGAAACAGAGTGAAGTGCAACGCAGTAACACAGCAGACAACAACTGCCACACACAGTACTGTCAACTAGACATAAGAACAACTGTTCTGCAGCCCCAGTCTGGTCTTCAGTTCGCTTTGTCAGGTAATAACGACCCACTCATTATGGCAGTACATACTTGCACCCCACAACAGTGAAGCTAACGGATGCAAAAGGGAACCAGTCTTTCAGTAGTGATGGCACAATAAACGTCTTTAGGAGATAAGTTCTTCATAGTGTACAGGAACCAGCCACAAACTGGTTTTAGGTTACTTTATTCAAGAAGAATCGTTACCGTTTTTTTTTTAATAATTCATCATCAGACGGTTTTTTAATGCTTTTATCGATACAGACTATGCACTGGTTTCCTGTGAGTTGCCCTGGAATAAACAGTAATTTTTAAATTGCAAACGTGTAACCAAAGTGGTTGCGCTACGTATTTGTGTTGGAATACAACTTACGTGGAATGTCCATCTGGCTCATTTGTATTAGCAGTTTTCTTGCAATGAAATACATTCTCAAGGATGTTTGTGTTTTCACACTCATAAAGGTTGCACTGCATTGCAAACCACTTTCGTTCGGTTACAAAACGAATTTTCAATATGCACTATACGTTTTGATTTATATCATACGAAAACAAATATATAGTTTGCAAATTGCATGAGTATCAAAGGTGCTACAGTGCTATGATACAAACACATGTCATTGTTGGGGTGGGGAGCAGCAGGGAAACGTAAATTACTCTTATATTAGACTGAAATAGTGTTTCACATTACGTCAGTGGCATTAAATGCAGACATGAATGATAAATGCGTGGAATTATGTGAATTATACCACTATAAAATTGTTTTATGTAACGACAGAGATGAAAGTGTGGGCAAGAAGTGCGTGAATTCTTACGTGCTGTTTGAACACCGATGTGATAATGCGTTAGAATTTATTAGTACTTAAAGCCATAGATAATGCTGACTATTGTAGTTACTTATATGATCTGTTACTTAATTTGCAGATAGGTGTACAAATATTATTTACGTTGTAGCACGGAAAGTACTTTCTGGAAGTTTTTCAGGAAAGGAGTGTTAGTCAATTCAGTCTGCTCATTAAAGATTTTATCAGGAGAAGTGTTTTTGTGTGTATACAGGGTGGTCCATTGATAGTGACTGGGCCAAATATCTCACGAAATAAGCATCGAACGAAAAAAGTACAAAGAACGAAACTCGTCTAGCTTGAAGGGGGAAACCAGACGGAGCTATGTGGAGCTATGGTTGGCCCGCTAGATGGTGAAGCCATAGGTCAAACGGATATCAACGGCGTTTTTTTTTAAATAGGAACCCCCATTTTTATTACATATTCGTGTAGTATGTAAAGAAATATGAATGTTTTAGTTGGACCACTTTTTTCGCTTTGTGATAGATGGCGCTGCAATAGTCACAAACGTACACGTACGTGGTGTCACGTAACATTAGCCGGCCGCGGTGGCCGTGGGGTTCTAGGCGCTGCAGTCCGGAACCGCGGGACTGCTACAGTCGCAGGTTCGAATCCTGCCTCGGGCATGGATGTGTGTGATGTCCTTAGGTTAGTTGGGTTTAAGTAGTTCTAAGTTCTAGGGGACTGATTACCTAAGATGTTAAGTCCCATAGTGCTCAGAGCCATTTGAACGTAACATTCTGCCAGTGCGGACGGTATTTGCTTCGTAATACATTACCCGTGTTAAAATGGACGGTTTACCAATTGCGGGAAAGGTCGATATCGTGTTGATTTATGGCTATTGTGATCAAAATGCCCAACTGGCGTGTGCTGTGTATGCTGCTCGGTGTCCTGGACGACATCATCCAAGTGTCCGGACCGTTCGCCGGATAGTTACGTTATTTAAGGAAACAGGAAGTGTTCAGCCACATGTGAAACGTCAACCACGACCTGCAACAAATCATGATGCCCAAGTAGGTATTTTAGCTGCTGTCGCTGCTAATCCGCACATCAGTAGCAGACAAATTGCGTGAGAATCGGGCATGTCAAAAAAGTCGGTGTTGAGAATGCTACATCAACATCGACTGCACCCGTACCATAATTCTATGCACCAGGTGTTGCATGGCGACGACGTTGAATGTCGTGTAAATTTCTGCCACTGGGCACAAGGGAAATTGCGGGACGATGACACATTTTTTGCATGCGTTCTATTTAGCGACGAAGCGTCATTCACCAACAGTGGTAACGTAAACCGGCATAATATGCACTATTGGGGAACGGAAAATCCACGATGGCTGCGACAATGGGGACATCAGCGACCTTGGCGGGTTAATGTGTGGTGCGGCATTATGGGAGGAAGGATAATTGGCCCCCATTTTATCGATGGCAATCTAAATGGGGCAATGCATGCTGATTTCCTACGTAATGTTCTACCGATGTTACTACAAGGTGTTTCACTGCTTGACAGAATGGCTATGTACTTCCAACGTAATGGATGTCCGGCACATAGCTCGCGTGCGGTTGAAGCGGTACTGAATAGCATATTTCATGACAGGTGTGTTGGTCGTCGAAGCACCATACCATGGCCCTCAGGTACACCGGATCTGACGTCCCTGGATTTCTTTCCTTGGAGAAAGTTGAAAGACATTTGCTATCATGATCCACCGACAACGCCTGAAAACATGCGTCAGCGCACTGTCAAAGCATGTGCAAACATTACGGATGGCGAACTACTCGCTGTTGAGAGGAATGTCGTTACACGTATTGCCAAATGCATTGAGACTGACGGACATCATTTTCAGCATTTATCGCATTAATGTGGTATTTACAGGTGATCACGCTGTATCAGCATGCGTTCTCAGAAACGATAAGTTCACAAAGGTACATGTAACACATTGGAACACCTGTAATAAAATGTTCAAACGTACCTGCGTTCTGTATTTTAATTTAAAAAAACCTACCTGTTACCAACTGTTCGTCTAATATTGTGAGCCATACGTTTGTGACTATTACAGCGCCATCTATCACAAAGCGAATAAAGTGGTCCATCTAAAACATTCATATTTCTTTACGTACTACACGAATATGTAATAAAAATGGGGGTTCCTATTTAAAAAAACGCAGTTTATATCCGTTTGACCTATGGCAGCGCCATCTAGCGGGCCAACCAGAGCGCCATTTGGTCTCCCCCTTCAAGCTAGACGAGTTTCGTTCTTTGTAGTTTTTTCGTTTGACGCTTATTTCGTGAGATATTTGGCCCGGTCACGATCAGTGGACGACCCTGTATATTTATATTTCCTCTAATATATTCCTCTAATGTGTACTTCTCCTGCCAAATGTAATATTTTCATATTGGTTTCAGTGTTTGTCATTGAATGGATTTATTCTGCAATTCATTCCAGCGCAACCATTTTGGTTACACGTTTGTCACTTGTAACTTATTGTTTATCCAAGGGCAATCGCAGGAAACCTATGTAAGCTGTGACCTGTATTGATGAAAGCATGAAAAAAAACCGTCTGTTAATGAATTGTGAAAAACTTCGAAACCGGTAACGCTGCTTTTTGAATAAAGTAACCTAAAACCAATTTGTGTCTGATTGCTTCGACAATTTGCTTTATGAAACAGCTACGGTGTCCAACGAAGTCTATATACGACAAAATTGCACGTATTTAGGAGACCCGGTACATCACCTTTGCAGGGACGGTAACGTGATACTTCGCATTAACTGCCCGCTTATACTCTCCTCTAGATGGGAGCTGGCGCACTAGTGACTTCCTCATTGCCGCAGGAGCAGATAATGAAGGCCATCGCCAAGTCCACAACGGCGCCTCCGAGTCGGGACGTACCGCCTGCCCGCGAGAAGGCGAGGTCGAGGCAGGAGCAGTTTGCAGGGGCTGATTAGCAGCGGAGGGGCAGCCGCAGTGCATCGCGCCGAAACCGCACGTAGGCTCTGCGGCCGAGTCTGGAGCCGGCTGAGTGCGGGTCTGCGACCGCGCCGGTAAATCGCGGGGGTTGCCTGCCTGCATTAAACACCAGCCGCAAGGAGCCACAACTCTCCCGGACCGCTCCTTGAGGGGGAGGGGGGGGGGGCGCCAAGGCGGCCCAAGTGTCCACTGAGGAGGAGGAGGAGCCGACCCGCGCGACTGGGGGAGCAGCCACACCCATCTCCACTGCCTCGTCCTACTAAGTTCATCACCTGCACCAGGATGCTGATATCCCCATTGATTCCTGCTCTCGTATAAGACAATGTTCATCTGCAGCTGAATTAGCTGGCTGATTGAGGCAGGTAAAGCACTTTTGTTCTTTGCATCTTTGTTCAACCGCCCTTATAACCTGCCGCAACCTCAGACCTGCCACATTCGCTTGGTGTGTGGTATACCCCGGATTATCTTTCACGCAGAATTATTGGGATTTTAATTTCGCTGGAGGACCCGACATGCAGCGTGTTTCACAATTCATGTTACGCACTTCTATAGATTGCAGATGGGACTTAGTAGATGAAATTTCACATAGCAACCCACGTCAGGAAACGTCATCCAAGGAGGCTACAAAGATATAGGCGCCGGAATATATATATATATATTCTCAAACACTCAATAATTCACACATGGAAAGTACAGGCCAAAAGTAGCTAAAGAGCTCCAATAAACATGAGTCCACAAATCAACCATTGTCGAGATACAACACATTTTCTGCTGCGGTTCATCAGTGTCTAGGAACACGTGGTATCTCTAAACGTTTGAGCAGGTGTTCGAAATGTTGTCGATGCGTCTGAATGCAACACTGAACTCGACTCTGAAATGAGTTGCTTATCCTCTCACGCAGTCCTGGGGAGTTCCGTAAATGCTGGAAGACTGCTTCAATCCGCAAGCGTAATTGCTCAAGAGACTTGACGTCTGTAGCGTAGACCAGACTTTTGACATAATCCAACACACAGAAACCCATGGGATTTAAATTCGGAGATCTTGCAGGTCATAGCACAGGCCCTCCTACACCTATCCGAAGTTGACAGTACCTCCGAGTAAGAAGCCGGCGCACTCGTAAAAGAAAATGTGCTGGAGCACAGAGGTGCATGAATCATACGTCCAGGCTTTGGTTCAGTGGCAAATCATCACTTACATCTGGAAGTACAGTTCGCAGAAACCGCATGTACTGCTGTCCGCTTAGTCTCTGTGGTAAGAAGTGTGGTCCAATTATGCGGACTCCGAGCGGTCCAGCGCAGACATTCAGAGCATAACGCTGCTTATGTCGTGGTACATGTGTTGCATTAGGATTGACATCGACGGCAATGAGACACTTATGGCACTTAAAAATATAGTCACGTGTAAATCCGGCCCCATCCGTAACAGGATACTGCTTTACAAATAGAGGATTCCGAGTACTTTGTTGTCGCACCCATTGGGGGAAATCCTCTCTGGGAGGGAAATCTGCAATGTTGAGGGCCTGCGCTCGCCGGACATGATAGGGATAGAGTACTTGCCTATGTATAATTCGCCACACACTGCTATGACTCAGGATACACTATTGGATAGCAATCCTCCTTGCTGACGTACTCAGTTGTTGGTGGACAATGCGTAAAACCCTTTCCTGTACTTTGGGTTTTATGAATCTGGGCCGACCTTCTTGTACATGCTGTGTGAAACTCCCAGTTTCTCTAAGGCGCTGATGTAACCGGCTAAATGTACGCCTGTCGTGCTACTGCGGAGAGGAAAAGCTTCTTCATGCAATCGTGTAGACTCAAGGGCACTGTCACTCGCTTTCTCGTACATGAAGTGCATGTCAGCGTTCTCTTCATTGGTGTAACCTCTGTCCACGATACCTTCACGTTCATAACCAATCGTGAGGCCGATTTGGTATAGTGCACAGATGGGGAAAAGGGAAGTATTTAGGCATTCGTAAACAAACAGATAGTCGATCCCAAATCTTGAGATACCAGATATCGCGGTATCCCGGGGCGCTTACAGTTGGTTCCCAGCTCGAATTAATGTGTTACCTCGGCAACGGTTGATTTGCGGACTCATGCAGATTTGAGCTTCTTAGCTACTTTCGGCCTGTACTTTCCATGAGTAAATTATTGACCACGACTTCTGAAACTCCCTGCATATAGAGGGTAATTCTGTGGTGACTTTCTAGGATGATGAAGAAGGGTAACTGTATCAATTTGAGTTATGGGTCCTGTACGGGAAAACGAAAGAGTCGAAAGTTACAAGCGAAAACCGTTCTGATAGCTCTGACAGTGGAACACATGTATCAGTACTGTAGTTGCTAATATTGTACGTTAGGAAACTTCCAGAGGTGGTAGTATAGACCAAAATAAGCAAAAATGTCCAGTAAACATAGGTCTAAAATACATACCTGAGGAACTATGAGCAATTGTTCATCTTCGTTTTGTGTGAAGCACGTCTCCTCTGTTTGCTCCTAACGTATGGTCTTTAGAGCCCACGTTTACTGGACTTTTTTCCTTGTTTTGGTCCATAATACCATGTCTTAAAGTTACCTAACGTTCAGTGTTAGCAGCAACAAAAAATGGTTCAAATGGCTCTGAGCACTATGGGACTTAACATCTGTGGTCATCAGTCCCCTAGAACTTAGAACTACTTAAACCTAACTAACCTAAGGACATCACACACATCCATGCCCGAGGCAGGATTCGAACCTGCGACCGTAGCAGTCGCGCGGTTCCGGACTGAGCGCCTAGAACCGCTAGACCACCGCGACCGGCCTAGCAGCAACAGTACCAGTACATATATTCCACTGTCAGAGGTATCAGAATGGTTTTCGCTTATAACTTTCGACTCGTTCGTTTCCAGTATAGGAATCTTTTACCTCAAACTGGCACATTTATCCTTGTCCATCACCCTACAAACTTTGTGACCTCTTTATGGAATCGCCCTGTATGCACATACTATTACGGGCGCCGGTGGCTGTAACTTTGACGCTCTGTAGCGACGTTTCCGGTCGTGGGCTCCGACGTGAAGCGTGATCTACTAAGTCCCCTCTACAGCCTCTATAAGTGTGTAACATGAATCGTAAAGTATCCGGTACACTTGAAACTAAGCTTTCAGGAGGCGGCAACACTATATGGAAGGATCACAATAACTGAGTGGTTTCGCCTGTGATCCGCAAGCCCTATTTCTACGAACGGCTATTTACCTGGACTCAGTCATTGCCGGTCTCGGAGTAGTGCTGGGAATCGTGTTCGCAACCCGACCACATAAAACGTTCTACCGCTCCAGGAAGAACAAGAAATATTCGTTGAACCGAATCTGACAGTTCTAAACTTGAACCCAAATATAAGAAACTCTCTGGGGAACTCTAACATCACCATACGTTAGAATGAGCAAACTAGGCTTGAGGTCTGGATTTTTCTGATTACAACATTAATGGAATAACCAGTTCTGTGGATTTAAAAATAAATGGTGGTAAGACAAACACAATGTGCATAAAAAAGTGGAGAAGTAGGGCTGAAAATAAATGGCTATAAGACAAAATGTGAATAAAAAATGAAAATGTCTCTCCTCAAATTAAAGAACAACAGAAGGCAACGCAAGATCCTGATTGATTTCCATATTTCGGCAGCCTTATCTGTAAAATGGGGAAGTCGATGCAGTCGTCAGTAGCAGACCTTGGAAAACTTCTGTTGTCTTATAAAGAATGCGATCCGTATAGCAGTTAGACTCTATAACTGTGTCCAAAAAGCATCGACAGAGCTCCAGTACCGATAGCCATGTAGGCAAATGAGACCATGGAAGTCTCAGTAAAATTAGCACAGAAGCTCAGTATTTTTCACAAATGATGCTTGAGACGAATTTTGAAGGTCAGTTATCGCCACCAAATTTCAAATATTGAAGTGCTGAGAAGAAGTGGTCCAACCAGCGTGCACAAAATCGTTGCTGAAAGAAGACTGAAGATTGCAAGGCATGTTCCTCGCATGAAGGATGGAAGAATGGCCAAATCAGCACTGTTGCGGAAACCAACAAATGGTTACAGATGTAGAGGAAGACCTCAAACGCCTGGAAACGAAGTTTCAGTGTGTGGACTTATAGGTGAAACAAGTTCTGTGTGTTTGTAAGAGGTAGAAAGGCGAGCAAAAGTGCCAGGGTTTACTCCAGTCCACTACTACCAGCGGCACGTCACCATAACGCACCTGTGCTCAACACACGAAGGACGACAACCATAATCTAAGGTAACATTAAAAATTAATATAATTTTTCCGAACGTCGTCAGTCTATGCTGAAGTATATTAATGTTAACAGTGCAAAGTCTCAGAACGAGCAAATGCATATGGTAGGCAAAATATTGGATGTTAGGAAAAAATAAGTGGCGCTGAATAACAAAACTACAAAGTTAAAAATTGCTCAGAATCTGAAAATGCATGTCAAAGTAAAAGTTACAAGTCTGAACTTGGCCACAGTAATATTATGGCTAAAATTGGCGTTTCACTAAAAACTGAAGCCTTTAAACATTAGACCGAGAAAGCTGAAAATTCTTATGTAGCTTCAGTCTCATCTATAAATATTAAATGTGTGACACCATACAGCTACCTCCGTTAGGTTTCAAGCTATTGACTGAAAACCAAATTTTGAACAGAAACATCCATATTCATGGTAAATTATGTATAGTTTGTATTTGTAACAGTAAGTTCTAATTACAGCACGCGATTACATTCATGGAATAATACAGCTATACGAAGTTTCATAACGGTATTGTAAATAACAATGGTTACAAGGATTCTTAAAGAGTCCGTTCAGAGGTCACATTCTACTGTCGGTTCCGTTCTAAAAATTATAGCCGGCAAAGTTTAAATGCAGTCGAACTAAACCACATCAGTAACTAAAGCAAACTTTATTTATATAAAATTTAAGAAGATTGTAAATTGTTCAATAACAGAGCCATTAATTAATACGTTCCGACAAAGTGGCCATTTAGCTACTGGTACCTGTGCCTAGGGCAGTTGATAGCAGATGTTCCGTTTGGCAGTCCGCTGCGCCCCTACATAAATGCAGCCAGAGAGGCAGTAAAAAGGAGACAAAAAATGGCTCTGAGCACTATGGGACTTAACATCTAAGGTCATCAGTCCCCTAGAACTTAGAACTACTTAAACCTAACTAACCTAAGGACGGCACACAACACCCAGCCATCATGAGGCAGAGAAAATCCCTGACCCCGCCGGGAATCGAACCCGGGCGTGGGAAGCGAGAACGCTACCGCACGACCACGAGATGCGGGCAAAAAGGAGACACTTCGCGCCGAGGTATCAATCTGTCCGCGTCAGTGGAACGCTTGCTCGCTCTGTGTCTCGGATGACGTCAGAACAGTGCAGCTACCAAAATCGTTTTCGGTAAAAGTAGGAAGTGAACTCGCGAGGACTGTACACCGTCCTGGACCGCTTAGATTTCGCGGAAGTAACTGAGTGTCTGCTGCCCGTAGTGCTGACAAAACCGTGTTGAAAGAGGCGAGATTATTTTCACTTTTAAGGCGAGCAATTAACTTTTCGTGTTTAGAAGTTAGGGAGATAGACCATATTAATTGGAATTCCCCGTAGAGGTCGTCTGTGTACTGTTACTAGTGTTGTTTCCGATACTGCTGATATTATTATTATTATTAGGCGTATTATTACACTTTGGGCATGTGAACTTTTACAAAATATATCAACCAGTTAAAACTCAAAACTTTTATTTATAGTCATAGTTCTTGGTCCCGTTGAGTAAATAGCGAGTAGGAATGTTTCCTTTCAGTATGCACAAAGAGTAATGTGGATTTGCAGACCGAAAATTATGGTCAGTATGTTCTCCATCGCTTTTTGTCTGACCGAAAAAACACATTTCAGCCTCTCGCAAACAGCGGAGGTAGGTGTAAAGCAAGCACAGACAAATTGTCTTTTCCCGACTAAGTAATGAAAAACATAGGCCATCTGATTATTACCATCCGCCCCAAAACGTCAACTGGGAGGAAGCTGAAAATTGGTCGCGTTCGGGTTGTGACCTGAAATGCTTCCTAGCACTGGAGGAACTAAGTCTAATTACGCTATTTATTTACCTTTTGTCAATCAGTAGAGAACTATAACACTTCGAGTTTCATCTCGGATTACCCTGCATCTGTATCTACATCTACATTCCGTAAGACAAATTGCGTTTTGTGCTCGAGTGTGCTTCTGTTACGAACCGCGCGAGGGAAGAACGATTGTCGATAATCCTTCGTATGGGCTGCAAGATTTCTGATTTTCCCATCGTGGTCATTTCGCGAGACTCAAGTGGAAGAAGTAATGCTTTCCACGACTCTTCTTGAAGCTGCCCTCTCAAAACCTCAACAGTAAACCTCTCCGAGATGCACAACGCCTCTCTTGTAGCTTCTGCTACTCGTGTTTGTTGAGCACCTCGGTGACGCTGTCGCAGTTACTAAACGCTCCCGTGACGAAACGCGGCGCTCCTTTCTGGATCGTTTCCTCTCTCTTTTATCAACAGTACTTGGTAAGGGTCGCAGACTGATGAACAGTTCTCAGTAGCCGACCCATGTGGCCGAGCGGTTCTAGGCGCTTCAGTCTGGAACTGCGCTGCTGCTACGGTCGCAGGTTCGAATCCTGCCTCGGGCATGGATGTGTGTGATGTCCTTAGGTTAGTTAGGTGTAAGTAGTTCTAAATCTAGGGGGCTGATGACCTCAGATGTTAAGTTCCATAGTAGTTAGAGCAATTTTTGAAGTTCTCAATAATCGATCGAACAACTGTTTTGCAAGCCACTTCTTTCGTGGATGAATCTCTTTTGTCTAAGATTCTTTTAATGAGTTTTATTTTCAGGTCTGCGTCTCATGTGCTCATTCCACTTTACGTCTCTCCGGATGGTTACTACTAGGCATTTCACGGTAATTATGGTTTTCAGTTCAAAATGGTTCAAATGGCTCTGAGCACTATGGGACTCAACTGCTGAGGTCATTAGTCCCCTAGAACTTAGAACTAGTTAAACCTAACTAACCTAAGGACATCACAAACATCCATGCCCGAGGCAGGATTCGAACCTGCGACCGTAGCGGTCTTGCGGTTCCAGACTGCAGCGCCTTTAACCGCACGGCCACTTCGGCCGGCTGGTTTTCAGTAATTTGCTGCCTACACTGTAATCAAACAGTAGCAAATCTCCTTTCATGCGCAGTACCCTACATTTTTTCACGTTCGGAAACAACTTCCAGTCCCTACGCCAGTCATCGATCTTCTGCAGGTATTCTTGCAATTCGCTACTGTGTTTTGGCGTTACAGACTTGCTGCAGAAAACACAGTCACCTGCGAATAGCTTAACGGATCCTCCAATTACATCCAACAACTCATTAAAATAAATTGTAAAGTGTAACGGCCCTACACACTCCCCTGAAGTGGGCCTGAAATAACTTAAACATCTGTTGATTTTGTGCCTTTAAAAGCGACGTGTTGAGCTCTATTTCGAAGGAAGTTCTATGTCCAACCACAAATCTGGTTGGATAATCGGTATGCTCCTGTTTGTCCATTAAATTACAGTACGGAACTGCATCAAATGCCTTCAGGAGTCGAAGACCCCAGCTACCTGGATCTCTTTGTCTACGGCCCTCTGTATCTCATGGGCGAACATACCGAAGTGGGTTTAGCAGCATTTTTGTTTGCAAAAACCATTTTGATTTTTATTCACGAGATTCTCGTTTCCCGAATTAGTGATGATCAGTGAGCATAAAACACGTTCCATAGTTCTGCAACATCTACGTGGATCATTGAAGTCAGCGATATAGGTTCTACAATTGTGTCGATCTGTGCGATGACCCTTCTTTGGAACGACAATGATCGTTTTCTTTCCAGTCACTAAGGCACCTTTGATAAACTCTACAAGAAAGGGAGCAAATTCTTTCACAAGTTTCTATTTCTGAATGACGTGCGAAGTGGATATGTACGCTGGAGTCCAAAATTAAAGCGACAAACAGAAATTTTGCAAGATTGCGTTTATTTTGTCACAAAACAGTATAAACAGGTGATAGCAGAGTCGAAACACCGTAAAGAATACAAAACGTAAGCAGCTGCAACATGCACGACGGTAGACAAAAATGTTTTTCGTTTTTTCCAACTTAACAGATTTGCACACACATTGCGACAACTGGTTAATGTTCTCACTATGGGCTGTGACCACTTCCGGCAGCAGTGCAGGCCTGACAACGACGTCATCAGTCTCATGTTGAGGCAATGACGCCCATTCTTCATGCTGAGCTGCTCGCAAGCCTTGGAGTGTGGTTGGTGCATGTATAAGTGATGTAACCCGTCTCCCTAGTGCAGCCCAGACATGTTCCATGGCATTCAAATAGGGAGAGCGAGCATGTTTCCAAGAAAACATCAACCACCCGAGTTTTATGAGGTTGAGCATTATCGTCCATCAATACGAAGTCTGGGCACACGCGACCTCGCAACAACCATACATGAGGTAGCAGGAGCTCGTCGGCCGGCCGAAGTGGCCGTGCGGTTAAAGGCGCTGCAGTCTGGAACCGCAAGACCGCTACGGTCGCAGGTTCGAATCCTGCCTCGGGCATGGATGTGTGTGATGTCCTTAGGTTAGTTAGGTTTAAGTAGTTCTAAGTTCTAGGGGACTAATGACCTCAGCAGTTGAGTCCCATAGTGCTCAGAGCCATTTTTGAAGACCTCGTCACGATACCTGACAGCAGTTAAACCTTTCCGATTCACCCGTACAATTGCGTGAAGAGGTGTTCGAGTTGACATCATAATCCCTGCCCACACCGTTAGGGATTATCCTCGGTATCCGTCTCTTTCCACCATGTTCGGGTCTGGAAATCATGTTTTACATTCCCTTCAGGTCCGAATCCGTCGAAAATCACTTTCCATACCAAATCGGGATTCATCTGTAAAAAGAATATTGGCCCACTGTTCGGCGGTCCAGATGGTCTGGCGTTAGGAACTTGTTTATTAATAATAGTGATGCTGTAACTGTTGGTAATGTTTACTGACAAAATGCAACCTAACACCAGATTGCGTACTTACGACTATCCTGTGTGGCCGTTTTTCAGTACGACTTGAAAAGAGAGAGAGATTATTAATCGATCGCCGATGCGTCGGTTCTCGATTGTGTTCAGGAGACGTACGGATTAATTGCGCGAATAACTGACCTTTTGACCCTGTTTGCCTTCACGAAATCAGAATCTTCGATGAAATTACCTAAGTGACCTATTTGAATATAAAAATGGAAATGAAACAAATTAGTGGAATTCCGTAAGAGAAAGAGCAACAGATCGGAAGTTGAACACATTAGTGGTCTCCCAAATACAATCGAGACACCGCAATGAGGAGCGAACCTGTGACAAAGCTCATATACAATTTGAACATCATTTTTGGTTAGTGAAAGAAAAGAATAAGAAGAAAATTACTGCACTGTAAAATATTAATATATTTTGAACAAATTGGCTTTAATCTTCTACACATTGACAAATACACAATAAATGCATGACTTACATCTGAATATTTTTTTTTTTGTTTGTAAATGGCGCAGTACAATAATCGCCACTTTGTCAGTCAGTTCCTTCTTAAAATTAAATGTCCTTGCGTGTGCGTAAGTACATTGTATCCACACCCGAGTTACCGAAATGTTTGTTCGTCGTTTCACATAGTTTTTATACAAAATAAAAATACAACTTGTAGCAATGCTATGTAGTACGTCTTAACATGTCGGCGACCAAAAGTACAAGGGATAATGAAATCTCTAGAATATTTCTCAACAAAAGATAGATTGTTCTTTCTTCTGTTTCGCAGCTTCTTGCTATCAAGCGCTGCGGCAATGATTTTAAATATCTGCGCCCAGCGGGTCATAGTGTTTAATTAGAGTATTTAAACGCTGGACGCGCGTCTTCGTATAGGCACACATTTAAAAAAAAAAAAATCATCTCTTTACCCTCGTGCTATGATGCTTTTACTAACCACAGATCGTTGGCTGTCCTTTTATTTAAGGACAAATATCCCACATGCAAAGTAGCTGAAAACCAATAATATTACAATCTTATGTTCTCTTCTGTGTAGAAGCGTCAAAGGCACACCTACAGCAGATCTCTGACAATAAAGGCCAATCTGTCGAAGCCTTATTTACACCGTTTGCCTCGATACAACACGTCCAGTGGATGCTGTGAGATCCAATTCCAGTAGCTGCGTAGTACAAAAGCAGTACCGTCGTGCCCTTACAGCAAAATAACGGGGTTCACTTTCTGATGTTACACATGGTCGGCCATGCTCTGCTCTTCGGGATACAGTTTCGGTTTCTATAGACTGTCACCACATCCGAGAAACAACAGAACGAGTCAGTTTAAGCCATCGGGCCACATGAGTTTGCGACTGTCCTCCTTCCACTCTTCCTGCGTCCCTTCACCGCAGAGTATCTAATAGGCGTCTTCTTTGCGCCATACTGCAACGTCTGTGACTGTGTACACAGCGCCTGTGGATGTGAGGCTAACCGACAAACACTAAACCATTTTATAGGTACCCTGACTTCATCGTTGCCGTGGTTTTCCGTCGACCGAAATGTCATCTTCCGTGCAGAACACGATCGTACGGACATCTGTTGACAGTTTGTATCGTGAATTAGACACAGGAGGGGAAATAGCGATATGTTGCTTTAATTTTGAACACCAGTTGTAACCCCTGCGTTATGTATCACTAGATCAGTACTGTAATTAAATTCAATTACTTTTCGATAATAAGAAAAAGGCTTTTAGAAGAATAATAGCCACACCAATCAATAGCAGTTACAGTACCCTTTGTACCATAACAATCAAAATCAGATTCAGGAAACTAATATATGGAATATGTTAAGATAAAAAGAATAATATATTTCGTTCTCATCATCTGTAAATGGAGGGAATTAAATCTCGAGGCTAATTAACAAAATATAGATAACTGATCGTTTAGCATTGTTAGAATGCTTATTTCAGCAGTTTCAATTTTAACGTGATTTTTATGTGTTAAGAAAATGTCTTAAACTTGTTCTAGCAAAGTAGGGAATATTATAGTCTGTTTGATAATGTTGTTAAACTATTTCATAGTATAAATTATGTTTGCCATGTTAGTACATTGTAGGAAGAGTATAAATACTCGGTTTCGAGTATTGTTAGGGCAGATGCGTGTTGGACCCACTAGAGGACGGATCTGTGCGTACAGTTAAGTTCTTGGTGCATGATTCAGATTTGGATTTACAATAGAGCGATTCGTGGTTTGGACATAGTCTAAAACAGCATATTGAAACAGTGCAGTGAAGTGACGGATTATTTTGGAGTGTTAAACAGTTTGATTTAATATCACAAAAGGCAGAATGATATGTGACTTTATATTCGTACTTTGTTGAGTATTAGTGTTGAAAAATGCCATGGACCTCACACACACATTTATATCCAATTACTGCATCTGGACTAATTAATATCGCCAGTGTAGTATGTGCTACCATTGATTAGCGGTAGTAGTAACAACGAGGCTTATTACACCGAAGATTGATCAGGAACTAATAGGGTACAGGTTTTGAAGAGAATAAATCTCGTACTTACTTTACTTCAGTTGTGGCCTACATCACTGTAGTGAAATCCATTATGGTATCCTGTATTTACTGAACAAGCATATTTTAGCTCATGTATGCAGTCGTCGACGGACCCCGAAGGCAAAATATTCACAGGTATTTAAACCATTTTTTAACTTCTCGCTAACCGGTGGGACGTTACACAGTGTATTTATAATCCGGAAGATGTGTGCAAACAACAGACTGATATACATCCGTTGTAGTCAACGTGGTGCAGGCAGGGCAAGTGACAGGTTTTTGCATGCAAGAAACCGACCAGAGACTCCAGGAAACTCCAGCTGCCGCCTCCACGACTGCCAAACAGCAGCTCCTCTTGGCGACGCCAGGTTATCAGGTCAGCTGTCCACCTGTCAAGGCGCGAATCGAAGAGCACACTTCCCCATGACAGGAAGCCAGAGCTACGCATTAGTAACGGGGCCCTCACCCACTTGTTCTGCTTTCTATCTTACAAGCTTTTCCACCCACCACTTTTGCGTTAGCTGGTTTATTCATACGTTAAGTCAAGGAAGCGCGTACGATCTTCCTCTATTTATTCGAGACCCCCTACTATGCGAAAAACTATTCGCTTTTCCATGCATTCTTCTCACTTACAGAAGAAAAAGTCCTCAGGCTTCCAGGCGGGTCACGTGATTTAAAGATGCCACGAACTTTCGACCAAGTATTCTTTTGCCATTGACAAAGGCTAATTACTTGATGCAGTTGTAAGCCCGAGAAAACTTTATGCAATGTTACTGCCGCGAGACCCTGCGTCCTTAAAGTTCTTGTTCATTACTTATTTTAGATGTTCCCCCATTGGTATCCGCCGCTGAGAACACCACACACTTGTTACCAGCACTGTTTTTCAGGAGCTGTGATACCCATATATCTAGCAAGTATTCTCCAAAGTAACATGTTAAGTTAACAATCTTATATTCCATGTCCATTGATTTTCTTTTTCACTAGTAATTACATTATGCTGAGCTTCTTTTACTAATGGCACTCAGTTCATTAATTCGTAACAAATATAAAAACGTTCGTGACAAATACATTTGCGGGCGCTGTAAGACCCTTTGGAATGGCCAGGCATGAATTTGAATATTACCTGCATTGAGTATTCCAATATCATTCAGTTTTATTAAAAAAATATATAACACACGCATCAGATAAATAGATAGTAACTCACGGTTTGGGTTCACATTCACTAACAGCTCATGGTACGACCATTGTTCGTAGATTTTTACACACATCATGTATGTAGTTCGTCAGTTAATTTTCAGTAAATGAAAATTTGCAAGACATTTCATCATATGTGCCTTCTGACAGATAGCAGTTTAAGTTTTGAAACTTATAAACTAGTATATGCTGCTGCTCGTTATTATGTATATTATTGCTGCTTAATTTACCTCTACTTTTTTAAGGCTGCTTGAAAGTACACAGTCTTGCAGCTGCTTCTATAAAATTACTTTTGTTTGGAGTGAAGATTAAGTTTGTGGTCCTCCCATTACGGCGAAATACACTGGGAAAACAACTCGAAAAGCCAGGAAAGGGCCTATCTCTCCTCCAAAATTCCTCAGATAGTGCTTTTGTCTAGCGTTTGTAAAACATTTGATTCAATGAGAGCTACAAATGCTAACATTTTAGAGCTATGTATAAGTATGCAAATAGAACTTGAATGCATAGTTATTTTTGCTACAAGCATGAAGGTTTACAGACTTTCTCCAGAGAGTTTGTCTTCCCCATTATACAATGTAAATGTACGCGAAGTTTAGCTGCTGTGTAGTTGTAGTCTCTGTGTAGAGGTTGAGAAACGGCCAGCATTAACATTGGGTCGAACCACGAAGCCCCAGGCGACGGACTGTTGCTTAGCTGCAGCTGCCAACTTGTCGCTGCCTCGTTTCCGCCAACTTTGCTTCCGACTGCGCAGCTCCGTCATGCGTGGCCATGAAAATGTTTAAAGTACGGCTCTAAACATTGATTACCTTACACGTCGCGTGCTGCGGGATGAAACACGTGAACATTATGCATTATTATTGTTTATTCAGGACCGATTCTGGTCCGCAGCTCGTGGTCGTGCGGTAGCGTTCTCGCTTCCCACGCCCGGGTTCCCGGGTTCGATTCCCGGCGGGGTCAGGGATTTTCCCTGCCTCGTGATGACTGGGTGTTGTGTGATGCCCTTAGGTTAGTCAGGTTTAAGTAGTTCTAAGTTCTAGGGGACTGATGACCATAGATGTTAAGTACCATAGTGCTCAGAGCCATTTAAACCAATTCTGAAGATTATTTGCCTTGGCGATTTATTCTCACACATCTTTCACATTTATTGAACATGCCTCGGTTCAATATTTTACATACGCAAACGCACCGTTGTCGTATGACTTTTCTATCGTCTGTAAATGCGTGGACGCTCGCAGCTATACTGCGTTCTGCAAACACTGAATGCTGCGATCGTCCATTGCCTGCGCCGCGTCGCCGGCGGTTAGCGAGGTATGCGCATTGTTGTCTGCGAATGAATCTCAGCAATCTCAAACACATTCACCTCAACTCCGTACGTAAACACTGCCTACACCGTTTTCACTCTCACTTTCGCAGAGGTTTTGTACAAACGTCTTTAAAACACAGCTTTTACAATAGGCCTACACTGACGTTTAGACGTAGTCGAGGTTTTTACACATTACGTTCAATACTGCGCTGTTTTCTACGAAGACTGCACTGTAGTTCCTTCTCTAGATTGTCGCACAGATGACAAAATGGTAGATATCGAAATAGACGACAGATGGATAGAGAAACAATTAAAATCGCTCAAAAGAGGAAAGACCGCTGGACCTGATGGGATACCAGTTCGATTTTACACAGAGTACGAGAAGGAACTTGCCCCCCTTCTTGCAGCGGTGTACCGTAGGTCTCTAGAAGAGCGTAGCGTTACAAAGGATTGGAAAACGGCACAGGTCATCCCCGTTTTCAAGAAGGGACGTCGAACAGATATGCACAACTATAGACCTATATCTCTAACGTCGATCAGTTGTAGAATTTTGGAACACGTATTATGTTCGAGTATAATGACTTTTCTGGAGACTAGAAATCTACTCTGTAGGAATCAGCATGGGTTTCGAAAAGGACTATCGTGTGAAACCCAGCACGCGCTGTTCGTCCACGAGACTCAGAGGGCCATGGACACGGGTTCCCAGGTAGATGCCGCGTTTCTTGACTTCCGCAAGGCGTTAGATACAGTTCCCCACAGTCGTTTAATGAACAAATTAAGAGCTTATGGAATACCAGACCAATTGTGTGATTGGATTGAAGAGTTCCTAGATAACAGAACGCAGCATGTCATTCTCAATGGAGAGAAGTCTTCCGAAGTAAGAGTGATTTTAGGTGTGCCACAGGGGAGTGTCGTAGGACCGTTGCTATTCACAATATACATAGATGACCTTGTGGATGACATCGGAAGTTCACTGAGGCTTTTTGCGGATGATGCTGTGGTCTATCGAGAGGTTGTAACAATGGAAAATTGTACTGAAATCCAGGAGGATCTGCAGCGAATTGACGCATGGTGCAGGGAATGGCAATTGAATCTCAATGTAGACAAGTGTAATATGCTGCGAATACGTAGAAAGAAAGATCCCTTATCATTTAGCTACAATATAGCAGGTCAGCAACTGGAACCAGTTAATTCCATTACTTAGCTGGGAGTACGCATTAGGAGTGATTTAAAATGGAATGATCATATAAAGTTAATCGTCGGTAAAGCAGATGCCAGACTGAGATTCATTGGAAGAATCCTAAGGAAATGCAATCCGAAAACAAAGGAAGTAGGTTACAGTACACTTGTTCGCCCACTGCTTCAATACTGCTCAGCAGTGTGGGATCCGTACTAGATAGGGTTGATAGAAGAGATAGAGAAGATCCAACGGAGAGCAGCGCACTTCGTTACAGGATCATTCAGTAATCGCGGAAGCGTTATATTCAAATGAAAAATATTAATTACTTTTTAAGGCACTTCACATTACCTTTCAATTAAACATTTACTTTGAATTGTTGTAGGTCTTGTCTACTAGGCTACCCCGCAGACTTTCCTTTGGCAATTTATTGTACTTTATACTGCTGAAGGCAGGTCTTCATTTATCTGCTATTGTTAAAAAAAAGGTTCAAATGGCTCTGAGCACCATAGGACTTAACATCTGAGTTCATCAGTCCCCTAGAACGTAGAACTACTTAAACCTAATTAACCTAAGGACATCACACACATCCATGCCCGAGGCAGGATTCGAATCTGCGACCGTAGCGGTCGCGCAGTTGCAGACTGAAGCGCCTAGAACCGCTCGGCCACTCCGGCCGGCTGCAATTGTTCAGTTCAGGCTGATGGCCACTTACAAACGAAACACATTTCACATGTAAATGATTGATAACACACATACTGCACTAAACTAACATCTGCTATTTACAACTTTCGACTACTGTACAAATTTCTTTAAGTCTTTGGAGGAGTACAAAACCTTACTTTATTTGTCTTGGTGTCAGCTAACAGGTAGCTACACCCATGTGCTATTCTTATTATCCTGTACGGCCCTGCACATAACAATTGCCATTTCTTGTTTCTTTTGTGCATAATAGATGACTTCGAGTGACTCCTTAACAACACTAAATCATTTACTTCAAATGCTAGTGCATTCCTCACACCACTGTCATATGTTAATTTCCTTGTTTATGCACACTTCGGTAAGTTAGCCAAGACTTCTGCGTATCTCTCTGCTTTGGACTTTCCTGACCTTGGTAAGCGAGGTAATGGAACAATCCATTCGTTTCTTTCCTCCCTGCCTATTAATACCTCTGTTGGTGAGTACCCAGTCACGGCATGCGGTAGACAGTTATGAATGTTGTCAAAGACTGACACATAATCCACCCACTTAATGTGCTGACTGGATATGTAGATTCTTATAAATCTATTGAAGTCCTTAAAAACTCTCACCACTGGACTTGTTTTCTTTTGGAAGTGTGATACTAATACCTGCTTAATTCCCTGTTCCCTTTGCAACTGTTTCCATCTGAAACCGATAAAACAAACAGCATTGTCAGACACTTTAACTTGAGGTTCGCCACTTTTGGTACGTAGTCCCTTACCATATTTCGATTTACTGGCGATGCTGTGGACGTTTCTGGAGTGTACAATTTCACACATTTTGTGAAAGTATCGTACACAGCAAAGAGATACTTAACAGCACCTCTTGCCGTGAGTAAACATAGCGCTACGTCAACTGACACTAACTGCAAAGGATTAGTAGGTACTACAGTATGTAATACGTTCTTACTTGACCTGATCATGGGCTTGGTTTTCTGGCATATTTCACAGGTTCTTATTACTCTTTGTATTTGTCTTTGATGTTATTCGAATCTCAGTACCTTTTTATGATTATCACACCCTTATTAATTCCAGCAATGCCCCCAAGTCATGTGTGTACACCAGATGAAATCCTCCATACACGACTGTGGAATACATACGCACCACACATCCGTGTTTACGTCCCTCCTATAGAATAGGACTGAATTTTCTGTTTTATATCGCTCACTTAGGGCACAAACTGGATCTCGGGACAAGGCTATTATCACATCATTCCAAGTCGGATCTGAGATTTGCAATTCGCCCATGTCTTTACACATCCATAAATACTTTTGCCTATGTGTTTGATCCCTAATTAGCAACACATTTTATTCGAATGCCTGTTAAGTCAGCTCCATTAAGTTCATCCATAGCGTGTGATAGGGTTCATAAAGCATCTGCTTCTACGTAGTTATATCATTCGATATAAATTATTTTTAGCTGCTACTCTTCTAAGGTCAAAGTCCACCGGGGCAACCTGTCAGTTTGCACATAAGCAAAAAGCTCATAGCTTGATTGTAACAATATACTGGCTTACTGTAAATGTGAAAACGGAACTTTTTTGACGGCAGCTACACTACTCAATAGGATCGCTCACAAACTGTGAGCGCTCGACTTGCAAAACCTATCACTCGTATTTTTTTGAAACCGTTTACTTCTCCTACTTGGAACAGGCAACGTCCTAACCCGTACAAAGAAGCGTCTGTTGCAGTGGGCAGAACTCATTCGTCATATTCGGGTGGTAAAGCAGGTTTGCTTCTAACAAGGCTTGTTTGATTGTTGCAAACGCTCGCTGGCATTCTGTTGACCACACCAACGGTGCGTTTTCCGTAGTAATCCCAACAGTGGTTCACTGTTCAAAATCTGATTGCGCACAAAATGCCGAAAAAATGACACAAGACCGATGAAAGCCATTAATTGCTTCTTCGATCTCGGTTGAGGAAATTCCTCAACAGCTTGCATTTTCTTAGGATCAGGAACGGTGCCTAAGGACGAAGTAACATGTCCTAGAAATTTTATTTGGTACCTGCCAAACTTCGACTTCTCGAGGTCTGTAGTCACCTCTGCTTTTACGAATATTTACAGTACTTCTCTAAAATCTCTACTTGCTCTTCCCGTGTTGCGATCTCACTAAGGAAGTCATCCACGAAAAACGCAACTCTTTCCACGAGTTCAGGACCAAGCACTGTATCGTGTGCTGTCATAAATATGCTAAGGGAATCTGCAAGTAAGGTGATTTTAAATCTATTGACGGTAGATATCTAATACCAAAGAATTCTTGTATCTCTTCTTCCAGATTCTCTGGTCTCGTACGAACCATTACAGTTATCTTATTTATGTCAATAACGCCTTAAACCAGACGGGTTTTCCCACCAGCTTTAGCTGCAGCAACTAAAGGACTAGAATATGCTTACAAGGAAAGTTGTATTATTCCCAGTCTACCATATTCCTAATTTCCTTGGTGGCTGAAGCCTTCTTGGGCCCTGGTCTGAAGTGGCATGACGAAATGTGATGTGAGGTATCACCTCTATATTGTACTTGTACAAGTTGATGAAACCTGGTTTATAAGAAATGACGTCTATGTATTTACTTACGAGTTGACCTAATTCAATTTTCTGGCCGCTAGTAAGGTGCTCTGATTCTCGCGTTTTCTAGATGATCAGCTTTTCCACATTGAGTAAAGTTATACTGCCTCACGTCTCAATAGTAGAAGATCTCATTATACGTCGTATTGCAGATCTGCAACACATGTGACCCCTACAGTATTTGCAATACATTTCCTTTGTCCTCAACATAACCAGTGACATTATATTTCCCTCATTGATGAAGCTTATTTCGCCTCTGGAGAAGTTCAAATGGTTCAAATGGCTCTGAGCACTATGGGACTCAACTTCTGGGGTCATCAGTCCCCTAGAACTTAGAACTACTTAAACCTAACTAACCTAAGGACATCACACACATCCTTGCCCGAGGCAGCAATCGAACCTGCGACCGTAGCGGTCGCGCGGTTCCAGACTGTAGCCGGCGGGCTCTGGAGAAGTCAATATTAGCTTTCCTCTATCGGAGAAACTCGCAACACAGAGTGCAGGCAACCGAGAGACTTCAGACTATGAGAAAGGTGCTTTTAATAGCTTCCTCTTCTGCCATTATTACAACTTGAACTTGGTATGCGACTTGCCACCAATAGCATCTGTCACCCTACGTTCACCGGTAATGTCGACAGTTTTCAGGCTTGAAAAATTTTCTTAAGATATTCTACATTCATTACGTTCGTACAAGCACCAGTGTATATGATCATATCGACAAGTATGCCACATGTGGTCCCTTATACTACGGACTGCTCAAGTTCTCTATCCGTCTTCGGATATGAACGCTATTCATTCAGCAAATCTTGCTGTGTGCCGAAGCCATCGTTGTACCTCAACTACCGTGCGTGGTGGCCGAGAGGTTCTAGGCGCTTCAGTCTGGAACCGCGCGACCGCTACGGTCGTGGGTTCGAATCCTGCCTCGGGCATGGATGTGTGTAATGTCCTTAGGTTAGTTAGGTTTAAGTAGTTCTAAGTTCTAGGGGACTGATTACCACAGATGTTAAGTCCCATAGTGCTCAGAGCCATTTGAACCATTTTTTTGTACCTAAACTGCCGGACATGGTGGCCGAGAGGTTCTAGGCGCTTCAGTCTGGAACCGCGCGACCGCTACGGTCGCAGGTTCGAATCCTGTCTCGGGCATGGATGTGTGTGATGTCCTTAGGTTAGTTAGGTTTAAGTAGTTCTAAGTTCTAGGGGACTGATGACCTCAGATGTGGGTGATGTTGCTCTCTGTGCGGCGCACGGACAATAATGGGGAGCGTTTTGGGGCCGAATCTAACTTAATGGAACAGACAGACCGGGCAGGTTTCCGTCCGTTACGTCCACTATACGCATGCTTTGATTTGAATTCTGCTATTGTGGCACATGTAGGTTTAGCCCTTGCGCAATTAGATAGCTATTATTACTAATGTTTGAATTAACAGACAGTGGTCCTTGATTTGTAATCCAGGTTTCAGAATATCCTCCTTACCTAATATTTCTCAAAGAACGGACATACATTGCTCAAGATCATTTTCGGATATATTGATCAACTCTTCTTTGATACTGTGAGGTAACCTAGCCGTCAATAAGCGAATGACGTCTCTATTAGAGATCGATTCACCCCAGTTTGTTTATCTAGCTTTCGAAATATTTTCTTAAAGGACGCTGTTTTGAGTTATATAATTCTGGGCTGTAGATTTGCTTATGTAAACGCTCTTGAACACCGGTTCTCCAGAATTTCCCTAAATGCCTCTTTAGAATTGTTTTTGTGTATCACACGTCTCTGCCATCTGTGTGGCCAATAATGCTGGTTCACCTTGTATTGTGAGACGAAATAAATTAGACTTTCTGTCTCTCACTCCAAGTGCTACGTAATATATTTTTAAACCGCGAATGAACACAACCGAGTGGATAGATTTCTTTTTATTAGTATAAGATTGAAATTGTCTAAATTCAGTCAAGCTTTTTTCAAGCAATATGTCAGAAACCGAAAGCTCTTCCCCCGGAACAGATGAATGTTGTCTCTTGATTGGACTATGACTATTCGAAGTATTTGCTTATTGCTGCTCGAATACGCGCGGAAAATTGCGCTCATTGCTATACATATTTTCACATGTCACACCGTCCTTTACAAAATGCCTATTACTGTCGATTGGACTGCGATTCGTGCCAAAATTTTCTGCAGTGCTTTGCTGCCAGAACGTGTTGCTATGTTTGGTTTTGAGCACTGTGTCGTCTGACTCACAAGGGGAAGGCCTCAGACATGGCCAACCGATTCGGCTCAAGTTTGGCAGGTCGATTGTGTACAACCTGAAACGAAGGACTCTAACACAGTTTGGCTCAACACCATCCAGTTTTTGAGAAAATCGCCCCTAAAGGTTATGACGAGCAATCGACCCAAAATTTGAGGGATCGACAAATGCACACTTTTCCAGAAATAAAGGAAAGAAACTTTTACAGCTGCCACTTCTGTAGTGACGTGGTAAATGCTTTTCGGGGAGAGCGCCGATAGATCAACGGTCAAGGTAACTATCTGGAAAGCGGAGAACCCGTGTTCGAATCTCAAGGAAACTGTACCGTTTTCATTTTTTTAAATTGTAGCTTTCGTATCAGGATTCGTAGGGATAGGAGGATTAATTAGGTACGCAACTCATCACGGAATAATAATAGTAATAAGGTAGGCAAACTAATTTCCCTAAACTTTTACGTCTTGTCGCCAACAGCGATAGGTAACTGGCTGCGAAGCGTAGGACCCGTGTTCGAATCTCGAGGAAACCTAGCGGATGCTATTCTTGTCGTTCGTATTTTTCCATATCTCAATCGATATGGTTAGGAGGGTTAATAAGGTAAGTAAATCGACAATGAATGATAAAAAGGTAAAAAATAAATTTCTCAAACCTATTGGTATAGTAAACAATTAAAATGTTACTCTTGGTCACTTTACAATGACTCTTCCAATCACTGTTAAGTGTCCTCACTTTTCTTCGAGCAACTAGGTGGATGGTACTTGTCATATAAACATCCGAAACAAATATACTCGCGACACCATGAACATCTAATGAATGCAATATTTTGACAGCTACACTGTTCGTACCGAACAGTCAGTGGAAAACAAACTTGGTTTACATTTAAAATTACGTCTTTTTTGGGAATTAGTTTTGATGCGTACCACGCATACGATATCATTGCCTGGAAAACCTGTGCTGAAAGTTGGTTATGAATTATGTTGTGAACGGTTATTGCATTCGTGTGGTTGTGAAATTACCGCTGGGCCTGGGTTTCGAGAAGCACACTACAATTCCGAAGCCTGGAAATAAAATTTTTAACCTGGCGATAGAAATAAACATCACACGGCTGGCACACAGGTGTGCAGTTTGCGAGTATTACTTTTACCGTGTACGTTGGTTGGACCTCGTCATCTATAAACATGGTGTCACATATTAGAGTATTAGTTTGTCCACACCAGGAATCCGATATTAGACAAAACTTGCTATCAGCAACGTATGGTTTTATAACATTCTCAAGAAATGTTGCGTAAATCGCATTTGTCAATTTCCCGGATTTGGAGCAGGTAATGTAAACACTTTTCAACGAGTCGGTTAGGCGATTGACCTCTTCTATAACCTGAGGACCAAATCTAATATTGGTTTCTTGTAAACACAGGAAAATCTTCGGTAACACTTTTCCAAAGGCTGTGATGGCATATTGCGCCTTGTACGAATGTGTTAGTTTTTTTTTACAACCAACTGCGAGAAGGGTTCGTTTTTTCTCCCTTATGCAATAACGTGCGTCGAATGTTCAGCCGATACTCGCATCCTGTTTGATCGGCGTTGATCACGTAGTCACAGTTAAAACAGGTCACAAGTGACGCCGTTTGCGTGCTGAAAAGAGCCGCCACTTTTGTATATCTTCTAAATTTTCTACATCATTGTGGGAGACGTATTTAGTGACGTGCCGTTGACGAATTTTATATTCCGATCTGAAATTCCTTGCCCAAGATAATGATGCAGCAAAGGTAAAAATCCATGAAGCGCTGCACCTGAAGCCCACTCCTGGAGTACTCTCGTTGTTACATCCTCGGTACAACGACAGAATTCTACAAATCGGTCGTATGTCCACTTATTTATCGCCTGGTGTTTGTCGTATCTTGTCCTTCCTTTAACGATATCATTTTCCCACAGTTTTAGGTCCTTTTTCCTTTTCAGGACTGTGGTTGCTCAATTCTTTTGCAGTGTTTTTATGTCATAGTTTGGATGATTCCTGGCTAGCGCTACCGCCTTTACTTTTACTTCAAGGGGTATCGCGCCGTAGTTCATTCGTTTAGTAACCGGTTCGTAATACTCATAGGAAACAGATGAAGCACATACTGCTTGCGACGTGGAGTTTCCGAAGTGTTATGATCATTTTGTAATTCACTAGGCGTGATATATTCCACTGAACACCTTCTGCTTCGCCTTCATGGTATAGTTATTCAGTATCAACAAAAGTAATTTCGTTCGTCAGCTCCAAAAATCGCTGGACGATAGCCGCTCCTGTCAATCTGGAACGCCGAGAAACAGAACTGCCTGCTTCCGGTAGTGCACTGATAATACATCTGTCTTGCAACACTTTTACAAACCAAACAACCCAATTATATATTTCAACGCTGGTTTAAGGGTGTACATCCTCCATTATTCAGATTATACAATTGAAAGATATGACAGCCGGCCGGAGTGGCCGAGCGGTTCTAGGCGCTATAGTCTGGAACCGTGAGACCGCTACGGTCGCAGGTTCGAATCCTGCCTCGTGCATGGATGTGTGATGTCCTTAGGTTAGCTAGGTTTAAGTAGTTGTAAGTTCTAGGGGACTGATGACCTCAGAAGTTATGTCCCATAGTGCTCAGAGCCATTTCAACCATTTTTTTTTTTTTATTTACGGAAGATCACTGTATAATTTCACAAAAACATATTTTATTCGGCTGATTAACGATATGTCCTCGAGGTTCGCGGCAGGAAAATGACGGAAAATAACCCTTTCCGAGTCACTTCTGTAAGTTTCGTGCTGGACACCCTCACTGTTCGAGGTTCACAACTGCGATATGGCGAACAGGCAATCGGGACAGCATAACTCTCCGCGCGCGCGTTCTGTGCCGTGTCTCGCGGTAAACCAGCTTCGCGCGGTTGGCTGTCTGTGGTCCCTCGTGAGGAACTCGCAGCACTCTTACTCGGAGTTGTTTCCATGTGACAAGGCTTAAAAGAGTAATTATTTACTAATCCACGTCGTTTGGGAAATTAGTTTGCCTAGCTTATTACTATTATTATTCCGTGTTGAGTTGCATACCTTATTAACCCTCCTATCCCTACGAATTCTGATGCGAAAAACCACAGTTTAAAAAAATGGAAGCCGCGCAGTTCCCTCGAGATTCGAACACGGGTTCTCCGCTTCCCAGGCAGTTACCTTCACCGTTTCGCTATCGTCATTCTCGCCGAAAACCGTTTACCATGTATGTACATAAGCGGCAGGTGTAAAAGTTTCTTTCCTCGATTTCTGGAAAAGTAAGCGTTTGCTGACCCCATCTGCAAGTAACGGGTAAGGCGAACTCTAGATTGCGTTTTATTGGTAGGATCCTGAAGCGATGCAGTCCTTCAACAAAGGAAATTTCTTACACTACTTTAGTTCGTCCAGTCTTAGAGTATTGTTTGTCTGTGTGGGACGCTTACCAGTTGGGACTGATTCAAGAGATTGAGAAGGTCCAAAGAAGAGCGGCGAGATTCATGACTGGTACATTTAGCCATCGCGAGAGTGCTACAAATCTCATAGAAAGTTTGAAGTGGGACACATTTGAAGATCGACGACGCGCTAAACGGAAGGGGCTGCTCACTAAATTCCAAAATCCGATCTTCGCCGAAGATGTAGAGCATATGTTATTATCACCAACTTTAAAATCACGCAGTGATCACCATTCAGAGATAAGTGAAATTAGAGCTCGTACTGAGGCGTTCAGACTGTCGTTTTTCCCATTCGGGATCAGCGAGTGGAACAGAGTGGGGGGGGGGGGGGGGTTATGAAACTGTTATGAAACTTCCTGGCAGATCAAAACTGTGTTTCGGACCGAGACTCGAACTCGGGACCTTTGCCTTTCGCGGGCAAGTGCTCTACCAACTGAGCTACCCAAGCACGACTCACGCCCCGTCCTCACAGCTTTACTTCTGCCAGTACCTCGTCTCCTACCTTCCAAACTTTACAGAAGGTTCGCAGGAGAGCTTCTGTACCTTTACAGAAGGTTCGCAGGAGAGCTTCTGTAAAGTTTGGAAGGTAGGAGACGAGGTACTGGCAGAAGTAAAGCTGTGAGGACGGGGCGTGAGTCGCGCTTTGGTAGCTCAGTTGGTAGAGCACTTGCCCGCGAAAGGCAAAGGTCCCGAGTTCGAGTCTCGGTCCGGCACACAGTTTTAATCTATCTACTCCAGTATCTTGCACTTTCTCTGGTTCAGACGAAGCTTGGCTAGTTTGCTGTTCTATCTTTTTCCTATGCCCAGCCATGATTCGTCATACAAAATACTGCACGTAATTGGTACAAAACGCACTAGATCTCCATACAAGAAGCAACAAAACACAAGTAAATGATCCAGCGCTGCAATACTACAAGCAGTGCTACTAACACTACAAACTATCTTCTGTAGATCTTCTGTAGATTCACTTTAGTAACTAGTCGACAACAGGAAATTGTACACTGCCGCCCTTACCTGTTGACGATTAATCTTTTATTCCTTGTATAGTATTATAGTTATTTTCCGGCTAGTTTTTTCCTGTTAGGGATACAAGTATCTTCTCGTGATCAGTCTCGTACGTACTTCGTAAAAGAAGAGCATACATTCAGTAAATATCTGGAAGACGCAGAGCGATCAACGACAGAGTCAGAGAAAAAACACCAAAGAGAAAACGTCAAGGAGAGAGACGCTATCGGAATGGCGGTTCTGTATATATACGTATATTAAATTTTAAGAGTTACTGATATAAATATACTGTTTCGTAACACATTATATCAAGTCTCTATTGTCACTGGTTTTCTCCAAAGTAACAATTCGAAGAATTAAGAAGCGTATATTCCATGTCCATTGATTTTCTTTTTCACTAGTTGTTACATTACACAGAGCATCTTTTATTAAAGTCACTCAGTTCATTAATTCGTAACACTTTAGGACACGGTGTAAAGAAGGTACGTTTTACCATATTTTATCTGTACATTTCCCTGGTTGTATATTAGTATATTGTGATACGTGTTGCTATGTTATCTTGAAAGACACACTGCTCACTAGGTGTATATATTTGTATATAGTAGATCTGAGGATGGTCATTACGGACTGAAACCGGTCGTCGTCTAAAGATTTGATACTGTGATCAAAAAAAGAAAAAATAATTTGAAAAATAAAAATGTTCGTGGCAAATACACATGGGGGTGCTACACAAAGGAGTACAAATTGCAGACAGCCGAACGTTACAGATGCTTGTTCTTTCAGATGATCTCAGTGGAAGACGACACAGAAGCAAATTGCTATGCATAAACTGAACTCGATGTGCTCTCACTTCACTCTGTCAAAAATTAGCATTCACAGGCAAGTACCACTCTAAATCAAAAATAACCATACGCAACACGCCAGTGATAGAAGTTTATCATTTTAGATATTTACGCTATGGTGTCAGTTATAGCTATGAAAAATTATAAATAAATAAAGATAAACAGATTCGCTGGTATGTGCCGATCAGTTAATCGCATTCTCAAAGGAAAAATGAGAACAAAAAAAATGGTTCAAATGGCTCTAAGCAATATGGGACTTAACATCTGAGGTCATTAGTCCCCTAGACTTAGAACTACTTAAACCTAACTAACCTAAGGACATCACACACATCCGTGCCCGAGGCAGGATTCGAACCTGCGACCCTAGCAGCAGCGCGGTTCAAGACTGGAGCGCCTAGAACCGCTCGGCCACAGCGGCCGGCAAAATGAGAACAGAAACGTAAATTATATTTTATAAATTTATGGTGGTTCCAACACTTCTTTCCTCAGAGAAAATCTTAAATGATTTAGTTTTTGTTGTTGTGGTCTTCAGTCCTGGGACTGGTTTGATGCAGCTCTCCATGCTACTCTATCCTGTGCAAGCTTCTTCATCTCCCAGTACCTACTGCAACCTATATCCTTTTGAATCTGCTTAGTGTATTCATCTCTTGGTCTCCCTCTACGATTTTTACCCTCCACGCTGCCCTCCAATACTAAATTGGTGATCCCTTGATGCCTCAGAACATGTCCTACCAATCGATCCCTTCTTCTAGTCAAGTTGTGCCACAAACTTCTCTTCTCCCCAATTCTTTTCAATACCTCTTCATTAGTTATGTGATCTACCCATCTAATCTTCAGCATTCTTCTGTAGCACCACATTTCGAAAGCTTCTATTCTCTTCTCGTCCAAACTATTTATCGTCCATGTTTCACTTCCATACATGGCCACACTCCATACAAATACTTTCAGAAATGACTTCCTGACACTTAAATCTACATTCGATGTTAACAAATTTCTCTTCTTCAGAAACGCTTTCCTTGCCATTGCCAGTCTACATTTTATATCCTCTCTACTTCGACCATCATCAGTTATTTTGCTCCTCAAATAGCAAAACTCCTTTACTACTTTAAGTGTCTCATTTCCTAATCTAATCCCCTCAGCATCACCCGATTTAATTCGACTATATTCCATTATCCTCGTTTTGCTTTTGTTGATTATCATCTTATACCCTCCTTTCAAGACACTGTCCATTCCGTTCAACTGCTCTTCCAAGTCCTTTGCTGTCTCTGACAGAATTACAACGTCATCGACGAACCTCAAAGTTTTTATTTCTTCTCCATGGATTTTAATACCTACTCCGAATTTTTCTTTTGTTTCCTTCACTGCTTGCTCCATATTAAGATTGAATAACATCGGGGAGAGGCTACAACCCTGTCTCACTCCCTTCCCAACCACTGCTTCGCTTTCATGTCCCTCGACTCTGATAACTGCCATCTGATTTCTGTACAAATTGTAAATAGCCTTTCGCTCCTTGTATTTTACCCCTGCCACCTTCAGAATTTGAAAGAGAGTATTCCAGTCAACATTGTCAAACACTTTCTCTAAGTCTAAATTTAGTATGATAGTTAAAATAATAGACGGCTCAAGGAAGATGAAGGAGCTTTTAAACAGAATGGGGAATGGCGAAACACCAAAAACAGTTCCCCGTTTCAAGCCAGTGGGTAGAAGAACTACTGGAAGACCTAAAAAGAGGTGCGAATGATGGGATCCGGAACGGTTCATATAGACTAAAGTTCATCGAAACGGAAGCAGAAGGTCATGGTAATCGTTCGTTTCTACTTAACGATAGTGTAACGAAATTATTCTCACGCAACGTCTTAGGTGTGATCTCGCTACGAGACGTAATTGTACCACTGTTATTCGACGGCTCTGCACTGGTATACTACTGAAATAGTGTTTCACAATCATCGTCAGCCTCGCTTAAACACACGAAACAACATAAAAAAGAACTCTGACGCAACTCATTCCCCGTACTGCAATGCAGCAGTACGATTCGTATCGGATAAATTCCTATATCAGACCTCTGAACTGGCAATATACAATGCTAACAATCTCCAAGCAGTCTCCAAGTAGTAGTAGTTGTTTTATTCTTCCATAGAACTATTTTACAAAGATACTGGGCATGTCGTGCTATTACAATTTAAAAATAACAAAAATAAAGTCATTCACATATACAGACATTTACAGATCTACAAGTCTAGTACCGAGCGGGGTGGCGCAGTGGTTAGACACTGGACTCGCCTTCGGGAGGACGACGGTTCAATACCGCGTCCGGCCATCCTGATTTAGGTTTCCGTGATTTCCCTAAATCACTCCTGGCAAATGCCGGGATGGTTCCTCTGAAAGGGCACGGCCGACTTCCTTCCCAATCCTTCCCTAATCCGATGAGACCGATGACCACGCTGTCTGGTCTCCTTCCCCAAACCAACCAACCAACCTACAAGTCTAGTTTGACAAGTATGGGGAGGTAGTTGGCCATAACGTTGTAGGAGGAAACGACGCAGCGTTTATCCGAAATAATTTAGGGAAACCATGGAAATCCTAAATCGGAATGTCTGGGTGAAGACTGGAGCCTCAACCCTCCCAATTACAAGACCACGCTAAAACAGTGCTACCTCAATGAGTTTACATCTGATGTACAATTCCGTTATAAAAATAAGTTATTTAACAAAGTAACAGGTTAATGCTACTTTTTTCATTCATTTGTCACTCCCAGTCACTGCACGCACTAAGCACACTATGCACACTTTGGCTCATAACGCTGCTAGCAGTATCAGCTGATGTAAGGAGCATTCTTCGCAGTGCAACCTTCCATTCGCTGGTGTGAAAAACTGAGTCAGCTTCCCTCTAAAACGAGTGCCATGTTCAGCTCAGAGAGATGATGTCAGTATTGTACATCGCACGGCTTTGGAAGTAAGTTTTTCCAGAAATGGGAAAGACGGAAAAAAATATAGTGTGAAAGTGTTATGTGGAATGAAGAAGGATAAAATATAGTGTGGAAGTGTTATGTGGGATGTCAGATGCTTCATTATCATTGTTATTATGCATGTTACGTTTTTCTACCAAACGCCTCATGTGTGTATCTTCGTAATACTTCAGTGCATAGACTGTATTGCCGAAGAGCTACATTATAACTGCCTTTTCCGGTAAGTTGTTTTAGCGATTTCTTTAATCTCCTTTGGTAATTTATTGTACAGTTTCATTGCATGTTAGAAAATGCTGTTTTGAGTTTTATGTTTATTCTTTCTTGGTAAATGTAAATTCAGTCTAAATCGTGTTCCACTGTCAAGGGCAGAGTTTTTTCTGCATTAACTATCACTGTTATTTTTGAGGCGTTCTGCTGTCTGGTAATTGTATTCACGCGTCGCAGTCAAAATCCCCACTGTTCTGAACAGATCTTTGCTATGAGCCGTACTTCTGTTTTTGGTTATTACTCTTATGGCTTTTTTCTGCAGTTCGAAAATTGTGTTCATATCGGTTCATTTGTTCCCCAGAAAACAATGCCGCAGCTAAGGACTGAATGAACACACGAACTGGTGCATTTGTACCGCAGAAAACAGTGCCGCAGCTAAGGACTGAATGTACACACGAACACTATGTAACTAAAGGACACTGGCTGTTACACGTTCATGACAGGTTTCTAAGGGCATAACATGCTGATGACATTGTATTTGCAAATATCTTTGTGTGTTCACACCACGTCAGCTGAGAATCAATACTCCTTCCTAGAAATTTAGCTCATATTCCACATTCTGTGGAGGTACCATCTAAATTTTATTTAACAGTGCCATTCTTCCTATTCGAACTGAAATTCGTGGCATTTGTCTTCTTTCAATTCATCGACACTTCGTTGCTTATTGAGCAGTTGTCACCTTCCTATGGGGTTTCATTTGCTTTCTCTGCAAGGAATGCTCTAGCTTTTTCAGTGACGATACTGTTGCTGTCATCAGCAAAGAGCCATTTTTCCCGATGACTTACGCTACTGGGAAAGTCATTTATGAGCATTCTAAGAGAAGAAAACGATGCAACACGAAAGATTTATCCGAATGGGGCGGAAATCAATAGATGTGATGCACATTTACCGAAAAACAAATAATTACAATCTCAGACAAATTGGTTGATTTATTCAAGGAAAACAGCTTCACAAATTGAGCAAGTCAATAACGCGTTGGTCCACCTCTGCCATTTACGCCAGCAGTTATTCGGGTTGGCATTGATTGACAGAGTTGTGGATGAAACTTCCTGGCAGATCAAAACTGTGTTTCGGACCGAGACTCGAACTCGGGACCTTTGCCTTTCGCGGGCATGTGCTCTACCATCTGAGCTACCCAAGCACGACTCACGCCCCGCCCTCACAGCCTTACATCTGCCAGTACCTCGTCTCCTACCTTCCAAACTTTACAGAAGTTCTCCTGCGAAGGTAGGAGACGAGATACTGGCAGATGTAAGACTGTGAGGGCTGAGGGCGGGGTGTGAGTCGTACTTGGGTAGCTCATATGGTAGAGCACATGCCCGTGAAAGGAAAAAGGTCCCGAGTTCGAGTCTCGGTCCGGCACACACTTTTAATCTGCCAGAAAGTTTCATATCAGCGCACATTCCGCTGCAGAGTGAAAATCTCATTCCAGAGTTATGGATGTCCTTCTGATGAATATCGTGTCAAATTCTGTCCAATTGGGTAGTTAGATCGTCAAAATCCCGAGCTACTTGGAGGACCCTGCCCATAATGCTCCTAACATACTCAATTGGGGAGAGGTCCGCCAACTTTGCTGGCCAAGGGAAGGCTTGGCAAGCACGAAGGCAAGCAGCTGAAACTCGCCATCTCCGGGCGGGCATTATCTTGCTGAAATGTAACCCAGGGATAGCTTGCCATGAAGGGCGTCGAATATCGTCAGAGTACCGCTATGCTGTAGGGATGCTACGGATGACAACCGAAGGGGCCATGCCAGGTAAAGAGCTGGCACCCCAGACCATCACTCCTGGTTGTCATGCCGTATGGCGGGTGACAGTCGGGTATCTCACCGAAGTCTGGGCCGTCTACAGAGACGTCTTGGGCCTGCAAACTCACTGACTCCAGTGGAACTGTCTTCAGTGATCAGTCCCGCATAGAACTGAGCCCCGATAGCCAGTCAGCGAAGTCGCGTGTGAAGACGCCCTGGACACTGGTGGGTTACGAACTTGATTGTCGCCCGTAATACCTGCCGAGAGCCAGGAACAGTGGTCTGGGGTACCAGTGGCAGGACTCCTTTGGTTGTCGTCCGCGGTACCCTTACATCTCAGTGATACATCGACGATATTTCACGTCCCGTTTTGTTATCCTTCGTAGCAAGCCATCTTCGGCTTACATTTTAACAAGATAACGCCCGTCCGGACACGTCGAGAGTTTATACTGCTTGCCTTTGTGCTCGTCAAACCCTAACTTGGCCAGCAAGGTCGCCGGATTTCTCCTCAATTGAGAACGTTTGGAGCATTATGGACAGGACCATCCAACCAGCTCGGGACAGAATTTTGCGTAGTATGCCTCAGGACGATATCCAACAATTCCGTCAGTCAACGCCAAGCCGGATAACTGCTTGCATTATGGCCAGAAATGAACCAAAGCGTCATTGACTTGCTCAGTTTGTAAAGCTCTTTCTCTTGAATAAATCACCATTAGAGCACACAAATCAGGAACAGGATTGTTCCGAATGTACCACTCTGAGGCTTGCTTGCCTCTTTTCAGCGCTCTCAGTAATCTGAGTAGTGAAGATAGTTCTGGCATGCCAATTCAAGGAATTGAATGTCTGGAAGTCATAGAAATTTTAAACGCTCTAGCCCCCTCGGAAAAAAATCCTTTATTTCTGCTTTAATAAACTTCGCCGAGTCCACTTCTCCGATATCAATACATCCGGGTAACAACAGCTACACAATGAAATGTCAAACAGCTATCGAATACTAATCTCAGTTAGGGCTAAATCACTTTTACATCACCTTACATTAGTTGCATTTCATGCAGAAATCTCTCTGGAATGTGTCGTTGTGCTGCATCCTGTGATCACGTGGCTGGAACAAAAATCAAAAGAAAGAGTCAAAAAAATTATATGGGAATTATCTATACCAGAGTAGTAAAAGGAAGCAAATAAAGTTATACAATACCAGTAGCTGACAGAAGTCCAACCTTCATATACCAAATGGGTGGGACGTACATTGTCTTTGGCAAGGTAAAATTCTGAGTCGTTTGGCTGAATAAATTTTAGGAAGCGAAAAAAACCATTGGACATAAATAATCGCCGAACGTGCGTTAGTATTCCAAGCGACGCTTTTCAAATTTGCTTGCCCCGTAACCCTGCTTGACCCAGGGAGGGGAAGAAGCTGCCAATCTAGAATTTATGCAAATTGTGAAAGAAAGTCAGAAATGACGAAAGAAGGTGGTACACTTTCCTGTGAAGCTTTGGTACTAACTTTAAACCAACAGGAGATACACGCTAGTCTCAGATGTGAATTGCGTCAGTGCTTTACTGCTGCGAAGTGACGACATGACAGTCCTGGTTGGAAAAAATTAAACACAACATAACACCACATAGACCGTTAGGAACTCGGATTTCACCAGGGACATATGTAGCAAGAAATGTAGTGCTGCCACTGTTCAATGTAACACTTTGGGAAGGGGTTGCAACTCCAAAAATAATTACATCAAATCAAGCAACAATTGTCTGTGAAGATTCAATGGCCTTGTACGCCCTTATGATCATCAACACGTCATTTATCACCCTTTTCTGGTTATGGATCTTTTCGGGACTATTGTTTGCAATGTCTGCGTTTTATGGTGTACTATGTAATGTCCTTCAGACACGTTTGAATGTGTTGTAAGACGTCATGGTCTCCTGACCGTCATTGCTTACATATTCCACCCTCACAATCACATGCCGCACATCAAGACGCTTCATTCGAACCGGAACTCGATAAGATAAAGTCAACGTTGTATGAATTCATGTAAACGATATGCAAATAACAAGTGTGCACCGGGGTTGAAATACTCGAGGCTGGCGTACACACATACATTCCAAACATGACGGACACAGGAGCTTTTAGTTCGAGAGAGGCAGACCACACACCACGAGGCCAGTCCCTTCAAAGGACGAGTCAGCCTATCTACGTTGGATGGTGACTGCCTGTAGAGCTGACAGCATCTACCCAAGTGAAAGGGGGAACGACCCCGTGTTTGCCTTAAAATAAAATTCCGCTAAACTGTGTGGGGTGTCCAACCTATGCATTCTTTACACATAGCACTTTCAGATATTTTCACAGGGAGACAGCAAACGCCAAACGCCGATACTACACATTTCTGGACCTTAAACAAAACGTCATTCTCCAGTTTTAGTAGATCAATGCTAATTGACAGACGATATTTCTGATGCCTTGAGCTGAAGGAGTAATGGAAGAGACCAAAAGATATACATACCCCTTCACATCTGGCGTGGAGAGGCGCCGTTCTGTTGTCGCTGGAACGAGGAACAAGTCTCTCCTCAGTACTTCACTGGGAGAGCACCTCTGTCGAGAGCGAATCAAAGTGCGACTCTATATTGAGTCCTTGCGATTAAGTGTTGTTCACTGTGTTGGCCGACACACTTATTGCGCGGTGTGAATGACAGAGTTACAGTTAAACACCTGTGAGCGAATTTTTGAGTGGCATCGCGGTGGACTGGTTATCTGATCGGTGTACCACGCCAGTAGTTAGACTAGGGGCGAATAGGAACCCTTGACTTCATCAAGGCGTTGGGAGAGTTTGATTGGCGAAAGTCAATCCAGACAGAACGAGAGTTATCTTATTTGTGAGCAGCGAGCGGCGCAGACAGCAGTCATCGCAGCTTACAGTATTGTGCACTACAGCTATTGCGAGCCCCATATTTCCTCCACAACAGTACACTTCACTGCATTTCACACGTGATGGCCTCGACTGTACCTAGCAACATTCTAAAGGATAATTATTGAAGTTGAGTAGGCGTGCCTCTCAACCATTCTACCAAGTTAATAACAATCTTAAACTTTGTATAGAAATTTCACTAGCGAATCCTATCCTTGAGAGGTAACTTCACATTCCGAAAAGAACCAGGATATAACTTGTTCAATTCATAACTAAGAGTGCCATTGTGATTTCTCAGAATTTTTGCAAAATAAATAATAATTTTCGTTAGTTTCATGTTTTCCTTACACTAACTAGTACTACTCCAGTACCCAAGTATCCCACTAGTTACATAAGAAATTTTGAGAATTTTTGTGTCATTTCCTTAGAGCGGACGACACTAGAAGATGTTTATTGCTTCAGGTTTTTCAGGCGTTTCTCTTTAGAACGTTAGGAGCGTCTGTCAGACTTCTGTAGTAGTGTGAGGGTGGAAATTGCATCTTGCAGGAGCCACAGGGTAAAGGGTAAATCCCAGATTAATCCGTTGTGCAGAATAACAGAGTAGCAGATCAACACCCCACGCACACAGAAAATGGCGACCCTGCCAGGATAGGGAAATAGGTAACCTGTCAGGATAGGTAAAATAGGTAAGCTACCAGGATACGAAAGTGTTAGGATAGTTAGGTACGGCAGGTCGCAGCAGTAGTACTTTGAAGAACTTTCTTTCATGTATTAAATAGCTATTTGCAAAGATTGGGATCAGAATAGATACAGGTAGTGAATAAAGCAGAATTGTAAGGAAAAGGGCGTGTGTTATTGTGTTGGAAAATTTTGAAAATTTTTCTTTTTTACGATTTTTGTGTAGCTGTTTGGGTATAGAATTTTCAGGTGATAGGCCCAGACGCAGAGTGACGCACAGACGCAGTGTGACGCAGCATCATATAAATTAGAATTAAGAAATAACATTTTTCTCCCTTTTCAAGCGTACAGGTAGAGATTGGAGACTGTAGCAGAGCAGACAGAACATTAGCCGACAAGTCACGACGTTGTTGTTGTTGTTGTTGGTTCAACCAACTGGTAAGTGGTCGTACAGGTTTGTAGATAGGGTTGTGGTGTGTTGAAAGAATTTCCATGGAACGAGAGCACAAGCCAAAAGATTATGTGAGAGACAGCAAGTAGACAAGATGGGGGAGACTCAACCAGATAGACAGCAAGTAAACGAGCTTATTGAGAATAGGAAAGAAGGTGAACCTGTGAATAGGACAGACGGTGAATCAGAGAATAGGACAGTCGGGGAGCTGCAGAATCACCAGACTCAATTAGACTGGGATAAAATTGAGACAGATCAGACAGATGGGAATCGAAGGGATGAGAACATCGAATTTCCAGAATATAAAATTCCAGGTAGGGCAGATTCTGAGCCAGAAATAGACAGCACACGTAGGAAATGGCAAAGATTAGAAGCGAAACGAGCACAGGAAACGCGTTTATTTGCCGTATATTCAGGGACAGAATACGCGTCAATACATTCAATGAACCGGCGGTTAGCTAACGTTCAAAGAGAAGTAGACTGTGAGGAAGAGGGGGAAAATTTAGAATACGTCGAACTAATCGTATACATTCTAAATATGCCCCAACAGCAGACGTAGAATTTTGCGGAGTTACGAGCACCTCGAAAAGGTTCCGTAACAGACGCAACTGTACGTGCAAACACAAGACATACACAACAGAGAGGGCAGAATGCGGAGTTGTTTGCGCCACGTAATGGTTCAACGAAAAACGTAACTAGTCCTCAACACAGACAGCACGGGTTATTGCAGTTGTCAAACTTAGAAACGCCTCAGCATAGCCCAGTAAACGACGTAACTGGCCGAGTGGAAAACAATAGACCGAGAATACATAGTTCAGCAGAAGATAGTGTTACAGAACAGGACGCGATCATGGAGATGTTACAAAAAATGAACGCTAGTATGACGAAACAGAATCAGGATATTAAAACACAGATGACAAAACAGTATCAGGAATTGAAACAGGATAATCAGAACTTGGGACAAGAGATAAAGACACAGATTCTATAGGTCAAAATTCAGATGGAAGAAGGGATCGCTAGAATTGATAGTCAGATCACTCAGATAAACAAAGACCCGAAAGAATCTAGAGAAAGAATTCAGATACTAACACAAGGTCTGCAGCAATTACGCGCTGACGTGGACAAGGTCCAATTGGGCATCGTAAACGTTGACAAAAAGGTGGAACGTTTTATGAAAAAAGCCACTCGAACAGCAATACAAATTTCGGAAGAACAAGCAATTCAAAGCAAGGTCGCAAAGGTTGCACTGAAAAAATATGATCAGCGGATCAATAAAATAGAACTTACAAACAAAGATCAGTTTGAAAAGCTTCGAACAGAGTTGATACAAACTATCGAAGAAAAGATCGAGACCGATTACGCCTGTAGCGAAACAACTGACGCGTCAAGCATTAATTCAGTACACGAACACGCGCCGTCTAAGAAATTTCAAGTAAAACAAAGGCTAGACGTAACACTTGCGCTGAAATCGAAACAGAAAACCCCAATTAAAGTAATACATGACATGACCCAGGACTAGGCACAGTACCTAGAAAAACGGAACACATACATCCAGCCGATACCAATCGAAAGACAGGCAACTGAACCAGTAAATCCAACGACACAACATAATAGCAGCACAGGTACTATACCACGACCGAAGAGAGTAGAAACACACGTACAACATTTTTGTTCACCAATGATACGATATGACGCGGATATGAGTCAGGAAATTGAGAATAGGCAGACAGGCAGTAGATTACCAGAGAATAAACACGACGACACAAGCAGTGGCAGATTATTTGAGTCCATGAATCAGCCACAAACCGGATTTATGAGTAGATATGATACAGACCACTTCCTTACAGTTAGAAAATTTCAACATTTCATGGAAGAACGCGGTAGCTTGCATGCACGCACATTCATCGACCAGTTTCAAGTAGGCTTACCAAACCACTGGAGCGTAGCTCACAAACTTGACTTCATTTGTCCACAAATGTCATTCACAGTAGCAGAGGTGATGCAAAAGATCGCGGCTACCTGTATGTCTTACCTACAGTTCAGAACAGCATTTCTCGAAAGATATTGGTCCAAGGAGGCGCAAAACAAAATTAAATACGAGTTACTTCAGATGACACCATATGAAAACTCAGGAGAGAAAAGCGTGGTAAAATTCTTTGATACATGGACAAAAAGAATCAATGCCTAGACAAACCATACAGTAACAGAGAGCTGATACGTCTGTGTAGAATGAAATTACCGGTAAAGTATAAATAGGCGAAAGTAGAAAAAAATGAAAATACCGATGAATTCAAAGAGGTTTTAAGGGAACTTGAATTTATGTTTAAAGAAGACGAGGTGAAAGAAAAAAGAAAGGAAAGGGAACAGTAAAAGGAGAGGACTAGGAACGAACATTCCAACAATAATAATAATCGTAATCCTAACACCAATAATTTCAGGCAATTTAACAGACAAGGACAGTGGCACAATGGAGACAATTGGCATAGAAACGATAACCAGAATAATTGGTACGGAAATAGGAACGGTAACGGACACTCATACAGTCGCGGATATGGATTGAGGAATCAAAATGCCAACGGGCAAGGGTACTTTGAAAGAGGTCACGATGTTAGAAACAGCATCTGGCGAGACCTGGGCGTGAATAATTACCGAGGAAATTATGGTCCACTGAGACAAGAACAACACAGCAAAGAGAAACCAGATGCAGAAGTTAGGCCACCAAACACTGCAAAACGTAAAGATTGAATTGACAAATGTGGAAGAGCTTAGATAAACTAACTTCCACCCTATCTTATACTAACCACTAAATCAAAAAATAAATTAAGAATCAACAAAATAACACATTAATTAAAAGAAAAAGAGACACAATACACACTAACAACCTCTAGCAGTATCAAGTACACTACAACATGCACACAAACAATAAATGGTACACAAAAATTAAAAGAATGAAGAAGTGGTAGGACATAATTAGAATAAAGAAAAGAAATCATATATATACAATAATTTTTGCCACTATCAGAAAATTTTTGCATTATGTAAAATCAGAGTTTTTTTGTAGCTAGCAAATATATGTAAAACAAAAATTGTAAATATTTCTACACGTCAGAGGGACATCGCCACCAACACCAATCACCAGCTCCCTTAATACCAGATGCTTCGAGATAGCGACAGAGAGGGTACAGACATGTTGAGAAAGCACTTAGGGCAATAACAACAACATGAAGACAAACGCTACACTGGAAATGCAGGTTGCAACCAGGTTGGACTTCAGGAGAACAACGCTCAGCATGGACATTTCATATGTCACGACACTGCAACACAACAGAAGAGTGCGGGGAGAATCACAATATGACGAGACGACAATGAAGGTACAAAAAATTACTAAGATCTACAAACTCATCAAGTAACAGTTGGAAAGGTAGCCAGATCCTACAAATTCTATATCACTCCTACTCTACAATTCACATATTCCTAGCCCAAGAAGAACAGAAGACTGCAAGAAAGAAGAGAAGAGCAGAAGATTCAAGATGAAGAAGGGCAGAAGACAGCAAGATATCTTTCTTTCCTATCCCACAAAGCAAATTGCTACAAACGTCTTTCCATGATCTTTGAGGCATAGCGACTACTACAACCACCTCTCCAAAAATAATCCTTGAATCGTCAAACAAATACAAGCGAACGGCAAACGGAATATTAAGTAATACCAACCAACATTATCTAGAAATAGATTCAGCAAAAGTGAACAGTATTCTCCCTACCACATCATCAAATTGCCATACCGAACCAGGTGTGAAGTACCAAGACATCACAGTACAATATTGGGTGACGATCGTCGGTAGTTAACTACAATCATCGAACTGCCATACCGTCCCAGGTGTGACAGCAAAGGAGTACCAAGACATCACTGTTTATGCAGTAAACCACAGTCATCATCATCGGTTAAAGGTACCACTCCATGATGACAATGTCAACAAGTAAGACGCGGCATTCGCATGCTTGAGTGCTTCTCTCATGACTTGTGACACCCATACAAATGAGTCGACACCTTCCAGTATTTCAGTGGGGATCATCGAGCACAGAAACTGACGCAGCAAAAAAGGAAAAAACTCATAAAACACAAATGTAGAGTTAAGAAAACGATATATTTGTAAAAGTACCTTTTTCCTTTCTTGTAAAAGTAATTATTTTTATTATGTATGTAAAGTCCACAATTTATAAATACCTTAAACCTTTTGTAAAGAAACTTAGTTAGTATAGTAATATAATCTCACAAAGTCATGGAAAGTTTCTTTTATATACAAAATTAGAAAAGAATTTATGCAGGAATTTTCTTCTTTAAGTAACATTCAAAAACACCTTTTTGGGGTAATAATATTAATAGCGAGGATAGAATTAAGAGGAAACACTCCTTCATTCTTGCAAAAGAAACAGTGGCACACCAAAAAAGATAATGCCTAAATAAATCAAACAAAGTATCACAACAGAGCTTTTGCGAACATTTACGTGAAACTTAACTAAAGAAAAGATATAACCACACTAAAACTTGATACACTGGATACTAACGAGTTTAGAATAATTAATATTGTAAAAACAAATTTTTGGGTATAAAAAAGAAAAACAGAGACACGTACTGGCAACGACAAAGAGTAACAACCTTTGTCAAGCCTATATTTGCCTAACAACAAAACATAAATTGTAGAATTAAAAAATAGAAACAATAGCTATAAAGAAATCATTAGAAAAAATTGTTAAGAATGGCTGAGAAAAGTTTATTGGAAAATCTAAAAGAACAATTTTTGCCTGGCTTTGTCAATGTTTTCCTCAACATTGACAAACCCCAGACAAACATTTTGTCAGGAGGAGGGAGGTATGTAAGACGTCGTGGTCGCCTCACTGTCATTGCTTACATATTCCGCTCTCACAATCATATGCCGCACATCAAGACGCTTCATTCGAACCGGAACTCGATAAGATAAAGTCAACGTTGTATGAATTCATGTAAACAATATGCAAATAACAAGTGCGCACCGGGGTTGAAATACTCGAGGCTGGCGTACACACATACATTCCAAACACGACGGACACAGGAGCTTTTAGTTCAAGAGAGGCAGACCACACACCACGAGGCCAGTCCCTTCAAAGGACGAGTGAGCCTATCTACGTTGGATGGTGACTGCCTGTAGAGCAGACAGCATGTGCCCAAGTGAAAGGGGGAACGACCCCATGTTCAGCTTAAAAGCAAATTCCGCTACATTGTGTGGGAGCATCCAACCTACGCATTCTTTACACATAGCACGCAGTTTCAGAGATTTTCACAGAGAGACAGCAAACGCCAAACGCCGAAACTACAGATTTTCGGATTGGTCGCCTTAAACGAAACGTCATTCTCCCGATTTAGGAGAGCAATGCTGATTGGGAGACGATACATCTGACGCCTTGAGCTGATGGAGGAGAGACCGAAAGACATACCCCTTCATGTCTGGTGTGGAGAGGCGCCGTTCTGTTGTCGCTCTTGGAGCGAGGAAGAAGTCTCTCCTCAGTACTTTACTGGGAGAGCACCTCTGTCGAGAGCGAATCGAAGTGCGACTCTATATTGAGTCCTTGCGATTAAGTGTTGTTCACTGTGTTGGCCGACACACTTATTGCGCAGTGTGAACGACAGAGTTACAGTTAAACACCTGTGAGCGAATTTTTGAGTGGCATCTCGGTGGACTGGCTATCTGACCGGTGTACCACGCCAGTAGTTAGACTAGGGGCGAATAGGAATCCTTCACTTCATCAAGGCGTTGGGAGAGTTTGATTGGCGAAAGTCAATCCACATAGAATGAGAGTTATCTTATTTGTGAGCAGCGAGCGGCGCAGACAGCAGTCATCGCAGCTTACGGTATTGTGCCCTACAGCTATTGCGGGCCCCATACTTCCTCCCCAACAGAACACTTCACTGCATTTCACATGCGACATTCTCGATCATACCTAGCTACATTCTAAAGGATAATTATTCAAGTTGAGTAGGTGTGCCTCTCAGCCATTCTGCCAAGTTAATAACAATCTTAAACTTTGTATAGAAATTTCACTAGCGAATCCTATCCTTGAGAGGTAACTTCACATTCCAAAAAGAACCAGGATATAACTTCTTCTATTCATAACTGAAAGTGCCATTGTGATTTCTCAGAACTTTTGCAAAATAAATAATAATTTTCGTTAGTTCAAATGGCTCTGAGCACTATGGGACTCAACTGTTGAGGTCATTAGTCCCCTAGAACTTAGAACTAGTTAATCCTAACTAACCTAAGGACATCACAAACATCCATGCCCGAGGCAGGATTCGAACCTGCGACCGTAGCGGAATTTTCTTTAGTTTCATGTTTTTCTTACACTAACTAGCATTACCCCAGTACCTAAGTATCCCACTAGTTACGTAAGAAATTTTGAGAATTTTTGTGTCATTTCCTTACAGCAGACGACTCCAGAAGATATTTATTGTTTCAAGTTTTTCAGGCATTTCTCTTTAGAACGTTAGGAGTGTCTGTATGACTTCCGTAGTAGTGTGAGGGTGGAAATTGTATCTCGCAAGAGCCACAGGGTAAAGGGTACATCTCAGATTACTCCATTGCGCATAATAACAGAATAGCAGATCAACCCCATGCTCACAGTGTGAAGGAACAGATGCTGCTACAAAGTAAGGATTATAAAATGGGAGAAATGTATTCAAAACTGCGAGGCTTCAACTGTACAGTTCATGAGTGAATAACTAAAGTTTGTGCTGCAACGGGACTCGAATCCAAATACCCCGCCTTACGCGAGCGGTCACCTTAACCACTTCCGCTACCCGAGCATGCTCCAGGACCGACCTAAAATTGCCTAGGCACTGAGTGACCACGTCCTGCAGTGGCGAAGTTGATGTGATTCCTGCACATGGAGAGGCTTCATTATTAATTTCGCGGCCTGTCTAGGCATGGAATACTATTTGCTGTGCCTGTGTTTTGCAGTGTATTATGCAATGTCCTTCAGACAATAATAGTAAAAATAATAACAATAAAGTCTATCCCTGCACAGGTATTACATCAACTGTGTGAGTGCAGGACCTGGACGCTCAGTAACGTATGGAAGTTTTGGGTCGGTTTTGGAGACGTGTTGAGGTAGCCGAAGTGCTTAAGGCCATCACTTGCGTAAAGTGATGAATATCGATTCGAGTCCCGGTCTGACACAGATTTCCATTTCTCGCTAATGAATTATGCAGATGAAGTCTAATCATACTCGCAGTTACTAATACCATCCTTCCATATCTTGAAAACTTTACCGTACATTACAAACTACAACATTCCACTCCAAAGTTTTCCTGTTGGCTTCTTCGTATCTTCAATCCATCTCCCATTAAGTGAATCTCTTTGGTCTTTCCTTATAACGAAGAATCCAACACAGAATCTCCTTTGTCCTACTACCATCATTTTGTGTTGTTATTCGCCCGGACCATCTTCATTTCAGTTTTGCAGTGATTGCTATCATGTCTTTGACGTCTACCTGTTATCTCATCCATTGGTTTTTCGTTCTGATCTTCATATTATGCTCAACGTGAATCATTCCACTTCTCATTGGGCAGTCCTCCAGTTTTAAACTGTCTGTGCATTCAACGTCCATATTCAATTTCCGTAAGTTAGTACAGCCAGCACAATCTTGTTATTGAGATTCCGTTTAAGGTACATTGAGAATTTACTTCTGAGTAATCCATTCTTTTTTCCAGATCAATTCCGAACCAATTTTACCTTCCTGTTTACTTAGTTTACATTCGCTTTTTGCTTTCATTTGTTCTATGTGCATAAATTCGTCAGCTGTTTCTGTAATTTCATCTATATCTTCAGTTACACTGAGGCGACAAAAGTCACGAGATACCACCTATCGTCCAGTCGGGCCTCCTTTTGCTCAGCGTTGTGCAGGAACTCGGCGTGGCATGAACTATTCAGCAAGGCGCTGGAAGTCCCTGCAGTCATTTTGAGATATGCTGCCTCTCTAACTGCCCACAATTCTGAAACTGTTGCCGGTGCACGATTTTGGGCATGAATTGACCTCTTGAATATGTCTCCTAAATGTTCGCTGCCATTCATGTATGGCGATACGGATGGCCAAATCATTCGCTGGAATTGTCCAGAATCATCTTGAAAACAGCGGCCAACAACTGTGCCCGGTGACATGTTTGGGACCACGAAGCCAATGAATGGCCCCCAAGCAGCAGAACACTACCATTTCCATTCAGCTGGACCAGAGGCCAAAGTCCATTCCATGTCAACACAGCCCACACCATTATGGAGCAACCACCAGCTTGCAATGTGTTTTGCTGACAACTTGGATCCATGGCTTCGTGGGGTCTGGGACATACTCTAAACGTGTCATTAGGTCTTAGCAACTGAGATCATGATTGATTTGATGAGCCCACGGTTTTACAGTCGTCTAGGGTCCGATATGGCCAGGAGCCCAGGCGCTGCGGGTGAAGTAGTTCTGTTAGTAAAGGCAGTCGTGTTGGTTGGGTTGGGTTGTTTGGGGGAAGAGACCAAACAGCGAGGTCATAGGTCTCATCGGATTAGGGAAGGATGGAGAAGGAAATCGGCCGTGCCCTTTCAAAGGAAACATCCCGGTATTTGCCTGGAGCGATTTAAGGAAGTCACGGAAAACCGAAATTGGGATGGCCGGACGCGGGATTGAACCGTCGTCCTCCCGAATGCGAGTCCAGTGTGCTAACCACTGCGCCACCTTGCTCGGTTCAGTCGCGTTGATCGTTTGCTGCCACAGCCCATTACCGCCAAATTTCGCCTCATTGTCCTAACGGATAAGTTCATCGTACGCCCCACATTGACTTCTGCGGTTATTTCGCGCAGTGTGGCTTCTCTGTCAGCAATGACAAACGAGGGACTGATGACCCTGTAGTTTGGTGCCATTCTCTCCTATACAACCAGGCAACCATTGACAAAAGTCTCCGCTATCGTTCGTTGTCTGTGTTGAAAGGTAATGCCTGAAATATGTATCCTCGGTACGCTCTTGACGCTGTGGGTCGCGGAGTATTGAATTCCCTAACGGTTTTCGTAATGGAATGTTTCATGCGCCAAGCCCTAACTACCATTCGACATTCAGTCTGTTAATTTCCATCGTGTCGCCATAGCCCCGTCGGAAACCTATTCACGTGAATCGCCTGTGTACAGATTACAGCTCCACCAACGCACTGCCCTTTTATACTTTGTGCACGTGATATTACAGCCATCTGTATAACTACATATCGCTACGCCACTACTTTTGTCACCTCAGTGCATTCTCCGTGACCACAGTGCTGTTCACACTTGTCAGAGAGTTCATAGAACTACTTTCAGACAATTCCCACACTCGGATAGTATGTGGGAAAAATGAACACTTACATATTTCCGTGCGAGCTCAGAAATATTCTCCCTATGTAGGTGGGAGTCAACAAAATATTTTCCCATTCTGAGGAGAAAGTTGGTGATCGAAATTTCGTGAAGAGATCTCGTCGCAACGAAAAACGCCTTTATTTTAATGATTGCCACTCCAACTCGCTTACTATATGCATGACACGCTCTTTTCAATTTCACTTCAATGCAAACCGTCCGCAGATCGTGGTCGTGCGGTAGCATTCTCGCTTCCCACGCCCGGGTTCCCGGGTTCGATTCCCGGCGGGGTTAGGGATTTTCTCTGCCTCGTGATGACTGGGTGTTGTGTGATGTCCTTAGGTTAGTTTGGTTTAAGTAGTTCTAAGTTCTAGGGGACTGATGACCATAGATGTTAAGTCCCATAGTGCTCAGAGCCATTTGAACCATTTTGCAATGCAAACCGAGTTCCGTTCTTTGGATTTTTCAATGCACTTTGTCAATTCTATCTGCTGGCGATCCAATACAGGGCAGCAACACTCCAGAAGAAGGCGGACAAAAGTTGGCAACATTGTTTTAGTCTTGCTGTAGTTAATCTTCCTGCCTACAGGCACACTTTCTCGCTTCCGGGTTCAAAGCAAACAAAAACAATGACATCTGCAAATCGAAGGTGATTGGGACAAGATCTGTATATGAGTATTCCTTCTTCATGCCAGTTTAAAATTTCAAGACCTCTTCCAAGGTTTCAACAAATTAGTTTTGGTGAAATGGAGTCACCTTATCTGACTCGTTTCTCAAGTACGGATTAACCTGATGTAAGCGAACGGAATCTGTTTCCTTGTTGTATTATTCTTCAGAAAACTGGTGTAGGTAGATTCTACGCTTCTCGCTCTCAAGTTCTGTCTGCGCGAATCTTATTGCAACAGAGTCAGACGCTTTCTCGTTACAATCCCTGTACAAAAAGTGGTGATTAATAAAATTCTTTACTTCTTCCTATAGCTTCGTTGACAACCCTTAGATGGTCCTCTGTTCTATGCTCACTTCTGAGGTAAGATTGTTTTCTTAGCTGGTTAAAACCTAACATTTTCTCTAGACGATTACTGCGGAATTTATGTAAATATTTTGTGTACCACTAGCAAAAGACAAATTACCTGCTCCATTTCTTATGCAAAACTCTATAGATAACTGTACAATTTTTGCTTTCACCATCTCTCCCACTGCTTTTATCATATATAGTGTTATGCCATAATTCCCAAGGGTTTTTCCTCTTTCTGCGCACCGAATTTCTTTCTCTACCTCTCCTGGTAACACTTCCGGGGTTCACTTCCTGTCATAGTTACTAATTAAAATACTCGTTTACCTAGGTGGACTATCTAGATTTTTTTCTGTGTACTAAAAGTGAAGAAAGGTTAGGTGCCAAGGAAACTAGTAGAAATACAGTTACAGGCTGAAACTTGTGGAGCAGAAAGAGACGGAATGTAGTCAGAGAGACTGTGGCGTGTTGTTTGGCGCTCACCGCGGTGCATGGGTGTGCTATTAACCACCATATTTTACGTAGGCAGTCTGCGATTGAGAGACAATGTATATAAAGTGCTAGTACTCTATACTCAGAGGTAATGCTGTTGAAAGTTATTTCGTAATTTTCTTACGTACTATCAAGTACCACGCCCTGTCCTTTTTCCTACACAAAACATGGCGGAGACTTGTTTAATTAGCCTCTCGTGGTGGTGCTGCGTCTCCATCGTACTCTTTCTCTTTTGCGGAGGGGGGGGGGGGAGGGGGGGGGGGGAGTATATTAATGAGGAAGTTGAGCGTAACGTGTTCGCAGAGGTGCTGAGGGTCACAGAATTGGATAAAATTGAGGGACGAATCAAATCGCTCGGTATCATGCGGACGACAAAAAAGAAAAAAAAAACAGAGGCTGGTTTAAAGAGCATGGAGTGCGTAGTACATTAAATTCTCAGCAGTAGTCGGATATTTTGTATCACTGAAGACGGGTGTCGGAGCCGAAACGATCGCTTTAGCGAGGCGTAGAGCTCTGCCCCCGCCAATCGCCGACGCGAGTAACGCTTTGATGAGCGAGCGGCGGTGGTTTTCTCCGCGCTGGGGGCGTGTCCGTCCTCCACGTCTGCGGCTCTGTGGTGATCGCGTGCAGCGTGCAGGAGGCCGTCACAAACGCCGGTCTCCTCCCGCCCCCGCCCCCGTCCCCGCAGCTGCCCCACTGGCACAGCGACCTCCGCCCCCGCTTCGCCGCGCCGCTCTCTCTCCGCGCGTTCCGCTGTTTGCAGTACCGCCGCCGGACTATCATTTACAGCTAACGGCCGCTAGCTGCGCGATTAAGCCGTAGCCGCGTTTTAATACCTCCCGGCTCACCGCTGCCTGATTATACGTTGTTTCGGCGCAGCCGCTCGTGAGGGGGCGTGTCCCGCACAGCCCGGACATCGACGCCCCCCTTCCCCCCCCCCCCCCCCCCCCCGACCTCCGGCCCTGCCCAAACCGCATCACACGGCGTGCGCTGCGTAAATTCCTCGGAACCTCGGAACAGAGATCGGTCGCTTGGTTTCTATCAAGCGGCGTAGCGAAAAATAACAATGCGGTTTTCCCCAATCGCTTGGTTCCTATCAAGTGGCATAGCGAAAAATAACAATGTGGTTTTCCCCAAGAGTACTTAGCACATCGGGCAAGAAACTAGTCATCCCGAGGCTAGCGCCTTACACCGCGCATACAGCAGTACTCGGCGTAACGTGGCTTCGTGCGGGGACTATCCTGTTGTGTCAGAAGCGCTCCTTACAAACCTGTAAGTTAAAAGCACTTGTGCTTGTGCCCGAACAATGTCGCTATCCTACAGGCAGTAAAAAATTCTAATCCTCCATAATCAGTGTACTTTTCTAAATTAATTTTCTCTTCTGCTTGTATTATGTCTTTCGTTAGTTATCCCTGGGTTAACCTGTTTAGCTATTATTGTGAACGAAGTCTGAATGGGAAGTCACATTATTAATGGATATTGTTAGGTCTATTAATTGAGGAAATGGTAGCATGCGAATTGTATCTATACAGAATGAGACAGTCACATGCTCAGGGGAAATCTGTAATGTATAACTCGCAAGTTTATGGTCCTGGGGTAACTAGACGCATATTTGGACCGTTCAGTTATTTAACGAGGGCATTGGTTTGGTATTTGTGGGTTTTATAAAACTGTCCGTTTAATAAATTGCTCTGAAAAGGTATTTGCTGTGATTGGCTCATAGTGAAAGGCAGGGGATAGCGCGGTTTAGTGCTGATAGATAATGGAATATGACTTTTGTCAGACAGTCGGAAGAGATTAGATTCGCTCTTATTTTTGTGGACTGTGCTTTGTGTAGTCGAGATTGTGATTTGGAGCTCAGCTATCACGACGATAGGGCGCCTGTACTGCGAGCTTCGAATAGCTGTAATAATTTTGCGGATTTATGATGTTACAAAGGTCGTGGAATATCGAAAAGTGTTTACTGACGAACGAGAAAGATGAAAGCGAGAAATTCAGGATTTTCTGTGTGAACTGTGTTGTCTTTTTGACTTTTTGAATAACTAATATCCGCGTAGCGTGTTATAAAAGTCGTGACCGCGAACTGAACTTTGGACGAGATAGGTTTTGATAATATAGAGGTAGCAAACGAAAACACAATATCCGTTTGCAAACGTTTGCGGTAGCGGGTTCGGTTAAGTACCATAAGCTGGCCATTTAGAGTGAATATGTTTGTATGTGAATGTCGAAATAGTAGGTAAGTACAGACTTGTCAGTTATTATGTATGAAAAAAGTAACAATATATCTGTATGTTCATTCGAAGAGTGGTTTCAGCCTAGTTAAAGGCCGGCCGGAGTGGCCGAGCGGTTCTAGGCGCTACAGTCTGGAACTGCGCGATCGATACGGTCGCAGGTTCGAATCCTGCCTCGGGCGTGGATGTGTGGGATGTCCTTAGGTTAGTTAGGTTGAAGTAGTTCTACGTTCTAAGGGGCTGATGACTTCAGCAGTTAAGTCCCATAGTGCTCAGAGCCATTTGAACCTACTTAAAGTGACAGTAGCAAAACTTTTGATGTACCCTTTAGAAGCGTTTAGCGCTACTGGTTCTGCTAGCCTTCATGAAATCGAGAAACCATTATTCGTTTTCTGACGGAGTGGACGTATGAGCGGAAGCAGAAGAAGATATCATCGAAAGGTGAGTGGGACATACACTGTAAGCGTAAAACACACCGCGTCCCTCCAGAACACATCACGCGGCCTCTGGGCTTCCTAAGGCCCTAACTTCGGCGAGGAGCATAGTATACACGTTTCATCAGGTATGTCATACCCAGCTGAAGTCACTGATCGACGAAAAGACGCCATAGGCTCCACAACGTTGCTTTGAGTTGATTGCTACATTACGCCGGCCGGAGTGACCGAGCGGTTCTACGAGCTACAGTCTGGGACCGCGCGACCGCTACGATCGCAGCTTCGAATCCTGCCTTGGGCATGGATGTGTGTGATGTCCTTAGGTTAGTTAGGTTTAAGTAGTTCTAAGTTCTAGGGGACTGATGACCTCAGAAGTTAAGTTCCATTGTGCTCAGAGCCATTTGAGCCATTTTTGATTGCTGCATTACACTCACTGTTGAAACAGTCTCTGGAATTAACATGGGATCATTTAGTGGGCCGGTTATGGTGCAATGAGGTAGCTGCATGCTCATGAAACAAGGCGCATACTTGAACAGCAATATAAATTCACCGCTTGTCGTCTTTCAAGACGAAGGTATCCATAGCATACTCTGTAAGGTGACAATACTTTTCCTCTATACATGTAATATTATACCAGTTTGCATATTTTATTCGAAATGAGATCATGATTTACGGTGAGTGATTTTGATAACTGATCATTTCTGTGGTCGGTACTGAGTAGCACCAAGTATTAACATTATTCCGCAGTCTTTCATACCTGGGAACGAATTTGAGCGCGACACCGAAAGCAGGGAGTGGTGACCGTTACATGTTCCTATGTAAGCGGCGATCGGTAGAAGAGAGGTGAGAAAAGAAGCCGTGTCGTGTTCGACTGAGAGAGATGTTTCACTGCTCTAAGGAGAACAGAGTGGAGAACACCGCTGCTGGCAGTGTCCCCTGTGGCAAGGTCAGAGAGAGGATGCAAGACACACTCCTGCTGGTAAAACAGCCAGGTGCTGGAACCACGGATGGAGGGCGATACCATCTGACAAGAGAAGGAGGCATCCTTTTTGTATGAAGTAATGCGTTGGGATGATGAACTGCAGACGCGGGTTTGCGGACCCTTTGCAGATCTTCTCACGAGAGATGGCGAGTCATATTCCCTGCCAAAAAGCAGAGAAGTGATTTTGATAGGCGAAGTTGTTGTTGGGGTTGTTTTTGGGAAGGAGACCAGACAGCGAGGTCATCGGTCTCAACGGATTAGGGAAGGACGGGGAAGGAAGTCGGCCGTGCCCTTTGAAAGGAACCATCCCGGCATTTGCCTGGAGCGATTTAGGGAAATCACGGAAAACCTAAATCAGGATGGCCGGACGCGGGATTGAACCGTCGTCCTCCCGAATGCGAGTCCAGTGTGCTAACCACTGTGCCACCTCGCTCGGTGTGGAACTTAGAGACTTTTCTGACAAAAGGGTCAGTGAAGAACCTCACTGCAAGAATTTGCGAAGTTTTGATTTCGGCACTAGGAGAGAGTTAAGTCGTTTCTCTGCAAGCAGAGTGCCGATTCTTGGCTTCTCTGTGGGGTATGAGGCATACTAAAGTGCTTCCTTACGACCAAATACTTGGGATTCTGTTACTGGCTTATGAGCGAATAGAAATCTTGACTCGTGTTCTCTGTTGTACTGGAGTAGTTTCAGCTCTTGGAGTGGCATATAGAAACAGTCATATACTGTGCATGCAAATAGTAGAATCTGCTTGGAGCAAAAAGAAAAATATCGAAAAAATCACTCAGGCTCATCCAAATGCATTTTCAACCCAACTGAATACAGATAACTCTGCTGACAGCTATTGTTAAATGGAATATGCAAAATAAATACAGTTTCCAGTGTTCCTGTAGACGTAAATGGAAAGTAGTTACGCTGTTATTTCCGTGGGAACAGGCAAATACGCACAAGCAATATGTGATAACTGGGGAAAAGTCAAATGATGAGTATTTTATTTAATGATCGTTTTCTTTAACGATCAAATAGTGAAAATTTCTTTCAAATAATATCTATTTGCTGCACAATGAAAGGTCTAAACCCTATGAAATATTAAGTTGACACAGTTCTAATATTTTATGTGCAATATATTATCACCAAGTATATCAGTTTAAAGACTCCATGTGGTGATATCTTCCAGTGGAGTAGAAAGAGTTGCCAAAAAGATTCACTCTTAAATTATACACGAGGCCTTTAACGAGCTCTCATAAGCTGTTGAATTCATGTGTAGTCATAAATATGATTCTGTCTTTGTGTCAGTGCTATGTCCTAGAGTATTTGTATAAATGTTTTTGCCCAAGTACACTACTGGCCATTAAAATTGCTACACCACGAAGATGACGTGCTACAGACGCGAAATTTAAGCGACAGGAAGAAGATGCTGTGATATGCAAATGATTAGCTTTGCAGAGCATTCACACAAGGTTGGCGCCGGTGACGACACCTACAATGTGCTGACATGAGGAAAGTTTTCAACCGATTTCTCATACACAAACAGCAGTTGACCCGCGTTGCCTGGTGAAATGCTGTTGTCATGCCTCGTGTAAGGAGGAGAAATGCGTACCATCACGTTTCCGACTTTGATAAAGGTCGGATTGTGGCCTATCGCGATTGCGGTTTACAGTATCGCGACAGTGCTGCTCGCATTGGTCAATATCCAATGACTGTTAGCAGAATATGGAATCGGTGGATTCAGGAGGGTAATACGGAATGCCGTGCTGGATCCCAACGGCCTCGTATCACTAGCAGTCGAGATGACAGGCATCTTATCCGCATGGCTGTAACGGATCGTACAGCCACGTCTCGACCACTGAGGGGGACGTTTGCAAGACAACAGCCATCTGCACGAACAGTTCGACGACGTTTGCAGCAGCATGGACTATCAGCTCGGAGACCATGGCTGCGGTTACCCTTGACGCTGCATCACAGACAGGAGCGCCTGCGATGGTGTACTCAACGACGAACCTGGGTGCACAAATGGCAAAATGTCATTTTTTGGGATGGATCCAGGTTCTGTTTACAGCATCATGATGGTCGCATCCGTGTTTGGCGACATTGCGATGAAAGCACATTGGAAGCGTATCACCTGGCGTGATGGTATGGGGTGCCATTCGTTACACGTCTCGGTCACCTCTTGTTCGCATTGACGGCACTTTGAACAGTGAACGTTACGTTACAGATGTGTTACGACCCGTGGCTCTACCCTTCATTCGATCCCTTCGAAACCCTACATTTCAGCAGGATAATGCACGACCGCATGTTGCAGGTTCTGTACGGGCCTTTCTGGATACAGAAAATGTTTGACTGCTGCCCTGGCCAGCACATTCTACACATCTCTCACCAATTGAAAACGCCTGGTCAATGGTGGCCGAGCAACTGGCTCGTCACAATTCGCTAGTCACTACTCCAGATGAACTGTGGTATCGTGTTGAAGCTGCATGGGCAGCTGTACCTGTACACGCCATCCAAGCTCTGTTTGACTCAATGCCCAGGCTTATCAAGGCCGCTATTACGGCCGGAGGTGGTTGTTCTGGGTACTGATTTCTCAGGATCTATGCATCCAAATTGCGTGAAAATGTAATCACATGTCAGTTCCAGTATATTTGTCCAATGAATACCCGTTTGCACCTGCATTTCTTCTTGGTGTAGCAATTTTAATGGCCAGTAGTGTATTACAATAATACTTCTTCTTCTTCTCAGCCTTATGGTAGGTAGGTCACATGGTCTAAATGTAGGCTTCCTTGACCAACTCGATTTATTTGTCAATGTGGCAGTGTCCTCTGAGATTCTTGGCACTCCTCATTTTGGCCCTGTTTCAACTTTCCCGTCTGCTAGAGTGCTGCATCTAGAAGATCTGGCGCAGCAAGTTTTCGACTAAACTACTGCGACTCTCTCTGCCATTGTCTTTCAAGTATGTGCTCCTCCTGGGTTTGTCAGCAGGTCTTCACTCTGCCCAGAGAGTGCGCAGCATTCGGCGCCAATACCTCGTCTCATCTTAGAGTCCTTTGTCAGAGTTCAGGTTTCCGATGTAGATATTACCAGGTTTCGGTCGAAACTACTCTAGAAATGTTTTTTTTTTTTTCCTCAATTTCCACGAGGCATTTCTCGACCTCAGTGGGCTTTTTTGTCTAATTGGCCTGAATAACTCTGAGCAGAGGTGTTATTTTTTTACGTACTACAAAACTGTCTTGCAAAGACACCTTTTGAAAATTTCCTTACAGTTGACACCAAACATAATTCGTATAGAGCAAGTGCAAATTTCGAAAAAGTTATCTCTGTTATCTAAAATATGCGCCACATTAGTGAATGGAAATATGCGAAATGAAGTGCCCCTTTTTAAAATTTTAAACCACTTACTGATGTTGGGAGTGGGAGAGGCACCACACGACGTTAGACGTTTTAATTTCCACTGTCTTGAATAAAAGATAGATAGCTTCCATTACAAAATATACACGTTTGTATTCCACAGAGTGTAATACAGTGACGTGTGGTGGAAGCATGTTGTGTGAAGACGTGACACTGCGCTTTAGCACACTTAAGACCTAATAGCGTGTCTTACATTTCAACTATCCATAATGCAACTATAGATGAACTATAGTCTAAGACGCATGTGTGATGCCAAAAGCTGAATATCTGTTTCCTGTACTTCGTAGGTTAAATACGTTTTAGTTATGGTATTCTGAGTGAACTGAGTTTTGTCAAAACGTGTAGATTACTCATCCCCTGAAACGTCAATTGATATGATCAAATATTTCATGAATTATCGTTTCAGTAATGCAAGTGTACTATGTTCACAGATTTGGGCCCAGCTGCACCACGAGATGTACTGTATGATTCGTTTTTAGTAGACTTGGCCACTGTTTCTATGTTTCGATACAGTGCATCGATTCGTGGAACTGTTTCACTGTTTCGAAACAGTAGCGTTTTATTCCGCTGTGTGTCTGATAACGGGACCAGATTCGATCTCGAGCGAGACAGAGAAACTGTATCGTTGTTTCAGAATAACGCTGTTTCGGTCCTTTTGTGCTTGGAACGGACTAATTCTAACGAAACAGTGATGTTTTATTTCGCTCTGTCTCGGACGAGATTCAGGCATGGCACAGATACTAAAACATGTTTAACATACTACTTCATAAAACACTTTCAAGATTGTCGAAATCTTTTTGATACACAACAGCATGAAGCTTAAGATTTCCAAAAATAAAGCCTTGTTGCTAATTTACTGCCTTATCCCGAAATGGCATAATATATGCCTTATAAACACTAACAAACAATAAAATAACGCACACTATTCGCATTCAAAATAAAAAGTGTGGAAAACATTCAGTTAAATTACACATCTCTCATACCATACGCTTCTCTGTTCATGTACAGTAATCATATTAAAAAACGCAAGTAAACCTACAACATTTTGAAATAAAAAAAATGCGTAGAGTGACAGTTTTTAGACATATACATAAACTGGATGTACTTTCAAGCAATCTGGCTAACGAATCATTTGCAAGATGGCCAGAACTATGCCTGTTACATGAAGTCATTAAAGATCACCTAACTCACGTTGAGCGAACAGTATGGCTGAAGAAAAAATGACTGACAAGGCACAATACATCTTGTAGAGGGTATAGTATGGACGTATTGGAATAATTAATGTCAGGTGATGGTTTTAAAGTAATTCACGTGACATGAAAACTTTGTGGACACGAGTCGATTTACTGGACTCTAGTTTACCCCAGGGAAGCATTTAGAATTGACCGTGGCCGGCTGGGGAATGGCGAAGGGAAGCGACAATAGGCAGTTTAGGGCGGCTCAAGCTCTGAGAAAGCAGTAACGCAGCGCGGCCTCCAGCCGCCTTAAGATGAGTGACAGTGAGTGGGTGGTTGACTCCGACTTCATGCTGGTGTACCGGGAAACAGATGGAGAACTTGTACACCTGTTGATAAATGTCCGTTGTCCCGTTTTCTGTGACACATGCAAGAAAGCCACGCAAAGCTACGGTGGAGCGGTGAACAGCGGTCAAAATATGAGTGTTCGTGACTATAGCAACTTCACGCTGAATTCATGGTCCACAGAGCCTGAAGTAAATCAGGTGAAGAGCAACAGCATGAAATACGCAGGCCTCAAATGGGAACGTAGGACCAAGGAATTTGAAGTACTCTCCTGGGAGTCAGAATTCCGGAAAAATTGGTGTTTGTGCAGACGCTAACGTTGATGGGTGGCCTGGGAGGAGCGAAATAGCAGAAGTTGAGAGGAAGGGAAATTTTGTGGGAATTTTTTCACTTCCCAGAGCAGGCATTGGTCGGTGCTGGGAAGCGACACATAATTAACGCGACTTACGCTGCAATTGGCATAAGTGGTTTTGCTGGAGGGGAAACCGAGGCGAAGAGCGGACTGTGAGAAGTGTCCGTAGAGGTCTTCCGTTCCCAGCTTGCCTAGAGTGCGGACATGGCGTTCTTTACTCAGCTTGTCTGAGAAAGAGTGAGCATCTCTGCATTTTAGGACTTAGCAAATGGAACTATTCAGCTTGGAGATACGAAGTTTCGGTTCAGCTATATACTGAGCAAGATAGCTAGGAGCGAATAGACGTGCACAGCCTTGCAGCACCATGAGGTCTGCCGACGTCTGCACAATGATGCAGCTCTGCCACACTGTATTCGGTGATATCGCGCCGTCTCCAGCCACTGATTAATTTGTTGGATCATGTCAGCAAAGTTTCCATGAGGGTTTCATGGGCTGTGTATTGTACAATTCTTCTTGCACTTCGCATTACGCCTGGGTCAGTTGATAGGAATTACTTTTGAGTTATCGTGCTTTACTCCATGCAAACGCAATTTGTTGCCACTGCCTGATAGGAGAGTCTTGTAATGTGATGATTGAAGGTTGGGAGTTAAAATATATTTGTGCTAATCGACTGCATCTGTTTTCAATCAAGTAGTTGAAATCCCAAGTCACTTTCTTAATTAATTTTAGGTTCAACATTTGCATCTGGTGTTCAATAGCTGAATATAACATCAATGTGCACCCCTTTTTAGATCAATTCTGAATAAATTAATGTCAACACTGCCACCGCAGTTCAATCAGGAATCACAGGGCCGTATTACTTTTTTGCATTATCCGATCTTGCGGCAGTTTTTGCACTCTCTGTTGATCTGTTAGTCAATTAGTTGGGGTGAACACACGCCAAATCCAGCTAAGTGATGGGTGGGGTGTTACACATTGATGGTGTAATGGTGAACAGGAAGGGCTGGGAAGCATGATGAATTTATAATGATGGTTTGAAACACCTTGGGGACAAAAATTTTCTCTCTTATATTTTGTTATTTATTAAAATTATGTGACTTTATTTGTGAGTCTATTGTCAATGTACCTATTCCCTACAATGACTCATTTTGTGTCCATAGCGGGACGGGTATATTACCCATACTAACGAAATGTGGGAATCCCAGTAACATATCTGTTGTTTCTGCAGTTTGCTCCTGCCTCCAGTTCCGTTCATGTTGGTTCTTCTGTCTTCAGCTATAGCGTTACGAAGCCCGGTGTGGGATTATTTTATGAAGATAAATGCTGAGAAAATTAAATATAACTTGTGCTTGGCAGTGTTGTCGTTTAAAAGTAGTTCAGCTTCTTGCATACCAGTAAACAAACACTTGCGACATTAGGATCCAGCAATTAATTTAAGTGAAACTCGTTCGAAACCAGTTTTTATGAATCTGGGCAGTGACGAAGCCAATTCAGTTTCCACAGCAACTGCTCAGGAATCTGCTGTTTCAGTGCCTGTGCGTCAAGAGGAACAATCTGTGCAAGAAATAGCCGGCATTCCCACTGGTTGAGTTCTGGGTAGGTGTGGTAGCTAAACAAAGATTACTGGATTTGCATCAAGACCAGTTCCTTCATCTAAAGAAGCCAAAATAGACGAACAGATTTTAAGACTTTTTGTTAAAGAATATCTTCCATTTAATGTAGTTGAGAGTGTAGAATTTAGAAAAATGACTTATTTATTAAATGAAAACTATGTATCTCCCAGTAGAAAAACACTCTCCCACAGTTTACTCTCTCAAGTGTTTGACAGCACACTAGAGCGAGTAAGAACTGAAGAGCAAGCTGCATCCTACATCTGCATTACGACTGATAGATGGACATCTGTGAAAAGTGATAATTATATTGCAGTGACTGCTCACTTCATTGATGAAAACTGCAATCTGAAGTCATTTGTGTAGTTTTAACTTCCATGACAAACATACAGCAGAAAACATTTCCAGTGAATTACAAAATGTGGCTTCAACTTGGGGTATTACCAATAAAATTAAAGCTTGCACTACAGATAACGCACCTAATATGATGACAGTAGTGATGATGTGCAAATGGTGGCATGTACCTTGTTTTACACACACACTGAATTTAATTGTGCAAGCAAGCCTTGAACCAGTTACAGACACAAGGGCAAAACTGAAGTCAATTGTGGAATTTTTCAAAAGAAGTACTTGAGACATTACACAATATTCAGAAGCAAATGGGCTTCCCTATTTTAACACCGAAACAAAATTGCCCTACGAGATGTAATTCCACGTGTGAAATGCTTGACAGGCTTTTGAAAATCAAAAAGCCTTTGCAAAGCATCCTCGCCATCCTCAGTGTGGATTCACGATCAAAATTGTCCAATGAAGACTGGTCAGTTATTGAAAAATCTTGTGAAATCCTTTTGTACAAGTCACAATAGAAATTATCAACGAAAGAAATGTACCCTCGTCAAAAGTTGTCTTATTAAACAAAGGTTTACAAAAGACATTGTCTGAGACTGAAAAATTCAGATTACAGCAATGAAGCCACTAATACAGTAATTGCTAAAATTGAGGCTGGAATCTGTACCCGCCTCGTTCAAAAGTTTGCAGATAAAGCAATTGCTTGTGAAGCAACATCATTGGATCCCCACTTCAGGGAGCATGGATTTCCAAAAACTGGGCATCTATTAAAATAAACAAAAGATGACATAATTAACAAGTGCTGTGCAATATGACATAAACGCGCTCGGTGTTCTACAGATAATCCACCACCAGCCAAACCAGTTGTAGTGAGCACATTCAACTCTAGCAGTGGCAACATTAGGCAAGATTTTGACCAAGCTGCAGATGGCTTGATCCAAAGTGTAGACAATCCACGTTCTGCAAGTATAGTCGAGTTTGATAAATATATGAAGATGCCACTGATACACAGATCACGAAATCCATTGCTGTGATGGAAAGAAAATCATGTGTTGTTTCCTACACTGTTTAAAATAATGAAACTACCTCTTTGTATTATGGCCACCTCTGTTCGATGTGAGCGAATATATTCAAAGCAGGGGCAAACAATAACAGACAGACGATCCCGTCTTTCAAGCAAAAAAGTATCAAAAATGATTTTTCTAAACTACGACTTAGAACAGGTACAGCAAATCTATTCAGAAATGAAACAGTAAAATTTTAGTTGATTTTGCCCTTCTCTGGACAATGTGAACTGAAATTGTATTTGATTGTATTTTGTTTAGTCCAGTAAATCCTACATGTAGCTACCTTACAAGAACATTTTTCTGAAATTTGTTGCACACAGAAGAGACGTTTTGCTCACCATTCAGTGAGTTTACTTTTTTGAGTATGCTATTTATTTATGTGTTTGAGAATAATTAGCTGATTTATGAATGTATATGTTTGTGTGTTTATTTTCGTAAATGTTCTATGTTTTGTTATTTCACTATAGGCATCGTGATACTTGTGTATCATAAATAATTCTCAGACAAATCAATAATGGTACTTCGATACTTCCGTTTTTGGCGTTCAGATACTGTGATAAAAATTGCATTTCAACAGCAACTTAACTTCACCTCTGATTGTCTGGGGAAGTTTATAATAAAATGACAATACATCTGCATGCTGTGAGTACTTGATGGAACTCCATATACCTGGACTTCAAACAAACTTCTTTAGCAAGAACTGTAATTGGTTAGAGCCAGGTCTGCCATGATATAGGTATCACAAAGGCATCACACTGTATGAATTGTTTTACATTTTAGTCTGGATTTTATGCTTCAAGGAAACATACCGATCTCTGCATTTCAGTTACCTTGAAATATTTTAACATGTTTTATAGCTCTATCAAGTGTACATATTATGAGATTATCCATATAACTTGTGAATGTTTGATGAAAAACTGCCATACTTGAGCACTGTGCTATATGCTCCAGTCTGTTATGGTAATTTTGTGATCTGTGTGCATCATTCATTGCATCCTGCTCTGTGTGACAAACAATAGAAAATTTAACTGTGAGTAAGAAAAGTGTGAGTGGCACACTCGTAAATGTTCATTAAGCGCCTCACTTCCCAGAATATTCTCTCAATAAATTATATCTCATGATATGCCTTTTCAAGAGCACATACAGATTATCACTCATAAAACCTATCAAAATTAGGCAGTAGAATACAGGGAAACGAGTATGGAAAAATTAGTTACGTCAAACATATGAAGTCTGTCTTCAGCCAATTGGAAAGTTGGAAAGTCATGACATGAAAGCAGCGCATTTGCTATAGTAAATACGGAACTACAAAGACGCCTAAGTGAAAGTTTCATACTTTCTGCGATATGATTGTCGCCCTCGCACCTCATTTGTGTTTTTATGACAATACTTATACAGTAAACACCCAAGATGATATAATGTGACAGCCTATTCTAATACAAAACACAAACTGTTTCGAAACATTACATTGTACTGTTTCTTTTGTTTCGAAACAATGATGTGTTTCAGTTTGCCCATCTCTAGTTTTCAGGAATTTGTTTTACCTTTAATTTGTGGCCATGTTTTCATTGTTACAGTTCGGGATCATTTCCCCGTATCATACCAGGTCTTTCTGGTGTCCTTGACTTTATCTGCTAACCCCATTGTCCAGTCTTGAACATCACGTTTTGCTATTTCTGCTTCTAACAGACCATGTTCTACTGCGCCAGTCCATTTTACTGTTTCATATCTTTTCTTAACTGCGAGTTTCATAGAATTGCACAACCCGTATAATTAATCCAATTGTTTTTATTCTTTTAATACACCGATAGAATTTTAGCCTTTTTCCCCATGTCCGAATGCATGTTGCTATACGTTTCAGTTTACTTCGTCTTAGTCACGTTCCTCCTTCAGTAAAATTTGGACCTAAAATTACTTGGTCTACTTTTCGTTCTTTTTTTCTTCAATAATAAGAAAGAGACACATTGAATAAATCCAAATGAGACAACGAAAACTAGTCCGAAAAATTTTAGGTCCAGAATATGTTGAAGAAGGAACTTACAGGCTAACAACAAAGAAAGTGAAACGTACACAAACACGTATTCGGACGTGGGGATAAAAAGAAAGGAGAAACAGACTAAAAGTCTATGAGCCTATTAAAAGAATGGAACCAACTGGATTAACTAGACATGTTGTGTAATTCTGCGAAACTCGTAGTAAAGCAAGTACTGGAACAGTAAAATGGATCGGCACAGTAGTAGAAGATCTGCAGGAAGCAGGAAAAACACAAATTGATGTACTAGACAGGAAAATATTTGGCAGAAAATTTACGACTGGACAATTGGCCTAGTAGAATAATCTAATATAATTAAAGCAAATTTGAGTAACATAACATCAAAATTAAAATTTTTAGGTTAAGTAGCAGAAAATTCTGTGACAAAGTCAGGGGTAGGACAACGAGATGGCCTGGTGCACCCACTTTTTTAACTGTGCATTACACAAAGTAGTTAGAGAACTGAGGAAAGTCATAAATACTAAGGGTATAAAAAAAGGAAGAAAGTGAGACACGATCACTTCAGATTGTCCAGCATTTGCAGATGACATGGCACTTATTACAGACTCACTTGAAAGGGCACAGTAACAAATTACATAAGAACGACCTCCAACGGCAAAAGTTGTATTCCAGATATCATCTGAAAACAAAAACATGCTTCATGAAAAACATCTGTAATGCACCTCAGAAGCTTATAATAAACAAACATAATCTCTAAATTAGACTGTTTTGATGCTTGCAGCAGATACAAGAAAGGATCTTGAAACTCTTGTGCAAACATACTGTGATCCTCTGCAAAGATGCGGCCTCCGTCTAAACATTTAGAACACTGAGTACGTGGAAATGATTCCGTCTACTGGAACTGTACAAATCGGTGTAGCTCCCTTCGTCAAGGTGGATACGTTCCGATACCTAGGTTCTCGCCTACAGAATGGCAGCTATGTGAATGAGGATGTGCAAGCAAGAAACAAAGCGATCTGGATGCGATTCTGAGACGTCACTTGTGTCCTTTGTGATAAGTAGATGTCGACCCACGTTAAATCAAAGATAGTACAAGTATGAGACCAGCTGCTTTGTGTGGTTCCGAGCGTTAGCACACATCTAGCGCTCACAGCATGTCGTGGAAATGAGTACATTGAACAAATCATTAGGCATTTCTCTGCTCGGCCACATCAACAAACAAGATTCGGAAACTAGATGGAGGAGCTCTAATCAGTGAGAAGATGCAAGAATGGAGATTTCGCTGGTATAGACACACCGTATGGACGTATCGTATGGACAACGCGCAGCCCACTACATCATCACACTGTCGAAGGCCAAGGACACCGTGGAAGACCTAAAATATGATGGTTGGACGCTAAAAACGCAGATATCAGATCAAGATGCCTTAATTCACGGATAGCGCTACGTCGTAAAAAAATGGCGTGCACTGAACCAAAAAGCGGACTCCGTTCCACACGGAAGGCGCTAGGAAGTAGTAGTTGAAGAAGAAGATTTAAGGTAGACTGCTTTATACACTCATGAGGAAGGGTATCAAACAACATGAAGAAAAACACAGTAACAGAGTCTAGGATAAATAAAATGAAGAGGACTCTTCAGATAAAAAGAAACATTTAACCTAAAATAAATCATCATGGAACACAAAACTGAAGCACTATGAAACAGCAGTCAGACCAGAAATATTCTACGCAGCACAAACTCTTAAGCTGGCTACGAAGGGAGAGATCGAAAAATTTGAAGAATTGAAAGAAGTGTCCTAAGAAAAATATTAGGGCCCAGAAGCAGCTGTAAATCAGAATACAGATTAAGATCTAATATCGGACAATTTCTGAAATTTTAAAAAGGAAGAGACGCAATGAGAAAAAGAAGATTAGCGTCCTGTGGACTCACATGCAAGATGAATAATGACAAATGACTAAATAAATCTTCGACTTACTAAAGATTACTGAGAGAAGTAGGATGAGATATTGAAAATGTAAGAGTCGACTCGCATTCAATAAGAAGCAGAACATTTTTTAAAGAAATAATAATAGGAAAGGCAGGCTTTTACGACGGAAAAAATCAAGAACTGGAAAAAAAGGGAACAAGAACAGAAGGGACAACAAGCTCGAAGAATGAGTGAACTGTTAGCACGAAGAAAACTGCAGTTGAAACCAAAGAAGCAGAAACAATATTAGTTTATTTTACTCGCAAAAAGGAATATTGAAAATAAAAATAATTACAATATTTTAACAATAACAGTAATATAATAATAATAATAATAAAAGAACCATAATCTAGCAAAATGAAAGAAAGAACATTACGATTAAAAATCAAATACAGTAAGGTCAAATCTAGTTGTGCTCCAGTTATTAAGTATAAGCAAACAGTTCTTACATTAATTCTGGACTAGAACTCTACTTGATAATTTTCCTATTTCTAAGAGTCACATTTATTTAAATCACAATTTTTTGATCATTTGGTTGTTCTTTTATTTTCTTTTAGACAGTGTTTCAATTTAGACTCCGCAGCGTCTTGAAGTTACTCACTGAGACGGATCCCCTAAAAATCAGTTTAATTTGGTACTCAGTAAAGTGTACAAGGAACTTCTTTACGCTTCAGTTGTTTGTATGCGTTTGCTCCCTGAACCTTAGCATGCCTAATTGGGCTGGCGACCGTTTATTGTTTCATTTGAATATTAATTTTACTACTTTCATTAACCCCAAAGTTGAAGCCAATTTAGTTTTAACGTTAATTCCAATATATTCAAAATTACAATCCAATAACTTTATCCATTAGTCGCACAATTGATCAAATTTCCCAAACCTCCTCAGGGGGTAACATTAGTATGAGTCACAGCAAGTTAGTGTTATACGTGGCTTTTCCCGTGGCAGGACTTAAGGTTAGGTTGTTAGGGAAGAGTGACGTATTACAAACGAGTGTTTACACCAGAAAGTAAGAACAAGGATTGGAAATGAAATGTCAAAAGGAAGCAGCATTGGTAGAAGTGATAGACAAGGTTGTTGCTTTTCCCCACTGTTGTTTAATACATACCTTGAAGAGATTATTGCGAAAGGCTTAGATAGGAAAAGAGGAATATCTACCGGTGCAGAGAGAACAGAATGTACAAGATTTGCTGATGACATGGTATTAGTGACAGAAAGTGAGCGGGCATTGAATAACATGCTGAAAGAAGCTTGTGTGGAACATGGGATGCAAATAAACACAGCAAAAGCAAAGAGTATGGTCATCAGTGCAAGACGTAGACTGTCCAATATTAAAATAGGACAAACTACCATTAGCCAAGTAAGTGCATATAAATATCTTGGAAACACAATAACTGAAGACTTGAGATGTCACCAGGAGGTGAAAACTCGAATTGCCATAGCAAAGGAGGCATTCAACAGAAAGAGGAGACTGTTATGTGGCAAATTAGATAAAGGCCTAAGGAAAAGACTTGGCAAATGTTTTGTCAGGAGTGTGGCACGATATGGGGCAGAAACCTGGACGCTGAGACGGGAAGAATGAAAAAGGTTAGAAGAATTTGAGATGTGGATGTAGAGGAGAATGGAGAGGATAAGTTGGTTGGAAAGAGTAACGATAGAGTATTGGAAAGGGTTGGTGAGAGAAGATGTCTGCTGAAGGTTACAAGAGAAAGGATAAAAAACTGGTTGGGACATTCATTGAGAAGGGAGTCCTTGCTAGTAGATGCTTTGGAAGGACTGGTTTGTGGGAGAATACTGAGACGAAGAAGGAGATACGAGATGATAGACGACATAAAGGGAAGAGGAAATTATATGGACCTGAAGAGGATGGCAGAAGACCAGACAGCCTGGAGAACTACCATGTCAAAACTTGCCTTTTAGCAAAACACTTATGATGATGCAGTTAGTAAATATTTATCGTCATAAGAATGGAACTTATAAAAATTTGTGATATATTGATTTGCTGTATTGTAGTAATAAATTTGCAAAGATATTATTTTAAAGAAACAAACGATGTTCAAGTTGTTGCCTGATCCTTACATTAGGAACCATTAATGCGTCCTCTCATTGAGTGACGTCCTTTTTAAGGCCTTATCAATGGGCATGAAGGATTTTCTGAACCAAGGAGCAGTTTTAAATTACGAGGATGCTCATAAAGTTAAATTATGACCTGGAGGGATTAAAGGTATGCATTTAATTTTTGTTCATAGTTACATGTCCGCAGTCCTGATACATACAGAACCCACTTCCCGACCCCGGGACGGCAGAACGCCGCTAGAGAAGCGAAAACAAAACGACAGTGAAGTATTGTCCGGTAATCCCTTTTTTCGTCTGATGGGAAACCGCAGTGCTTATCAACTTATCAATCACGTTACATAGAAACAGATTAAAACAGAATGAGAAACAATGGCAAGACTCTACAAGTGAATGTACACCGAACTTTTGACAGAACGAACAGATACATTCAGTGTCACATATCTAAAATATACCATCACGAATTTCCACTCAATACATTGTACAATTACACTATCTATTAAAAACTTCTTTAAATATTATTCATGATTTTTATTGGACAGCCAGACATACATTATCTGCACAACCCTGAAATAACCTACTATAAGACAAAACAACTGTAGAAGGTGATAAATGGAAGGAAACAATACCTCACAAACAAGTAAAAAGGAGGAACATGACCTATGTGTCGTGTCAAAGTACAAAATGCTTAGTTGTACAGAGACGAGGGGCATACACTATGTCATACCTATAAAATGAACGTCCAAGACGTGTTATAAACCGAATGTAGGACCCACCTCAGATCATAACATATGTAGAACGTATGAAAGACTCCCACAAGGAAACTGTTCATGATGCAGACATTCATATGCGAATGCATCATAAGCCGGCCTTTGTGGCCGAGCGGTTCTAGGCGCTTCAGTCGAGAACCGCGCTGCTGCTACGGTCGCAGGTTCGAATCCTGTTTCGGGCATGGATGCTCGTGCTGTTCTTAGGTTAGTTAGGTTTAAGTAGTTCTAAGTCTCTGACCTCAGATGTTAAGTCTCATAGTGCTCAGAGCCATTTGAACCATTTGAATGCATCATATATCGTGTACTGCCATGAAAAACTAACACACAGTGATACTAAGTATGCAGTGTATCATAAAGGATGACTCAACAATATATATACATGAAAAAACCAGAAAAGCTTACTGAGTAGCACATCGCTCCAAAAAGTACTCATGTGTGATAAGCCTAAGGGATCACGAAGAAAGAATTGAAATCTAAAATATATAGTTATGAAAAAAAGCATTGTAACAAGTACACACTTAGGTATTTCGATGACATTGAAACCAAAAGCCATTACTTGCCAGCAATTAATTTTGTTATGGAAAATTTCCAGTAGTTCAAATCGTGTCAAGTCCAAGCCACATTATTAATTGACTAGTGAGGAGGCCACACACCAGGCTCGTAATTAAAACGTAAGTAGCTGTAATTTTTCTGTCAGACGTAAACTTAACGAGTGAAAGCAACCTATATGTTGGCAACACATACACTATCGCAACAAAAACACTGGTAATGCAGCGAGTCGTATGTAGTGGAACTTAAGGTAATATAATGCAAATCTAGGCGAAATAGAAGACAGGTACATAATCACTAAATGTGTCATATATGACTAAAGTAATTGCCCGTTACAGAAAGCGACATTTAACGTACACAGTTCTACCACCAAACACGTAACTAGAGGCCAGTGGCAGCAACGTTCACACCAGCTTCCTGACCAGCAACCCACTCGAAAAGCACTCATTTGCACGAAACCTAAGTAAACAGGCCAAAATACAACAAAATTAAACTGTATATACTTATGAGTAGATGTATTGTAATCAATACATACCTTGAACTTTGAACAACACCACTGGCCATTAAAATTGCTACACCAAAAAGATGACGTGCTACAGACGCGAAATTTAACGGACAGGAAGAAGATGCTGTGATATGGAAATGATTAGCTTCTCAGAGCATTCACACAAGGTTGGCGCCGGTGGCGACACCTACAACGCGCTGACATGAGGAAAGTTTCGAACAGATTTCTCATACACAAACACCAGTTGACCGGCGTTGCCTGGTGAAACGTTGTTGCGTTGCCTCGTGTAAGGAGGACAAATGCGTACCATCACGTTTCCGACTTTGATAAAGGTCGGATTGTAGCCTACCGCGATTGCGGTTTATCGTATCGCGACATTGCTGCTCGCGTTGGTCGAGATCCAATGACTGTTAGCGGAATATGGAATCGGTGGGTTCAGGAGGGTAATACGAAATGCCGTGCTGGATCCCAACGGCCTCGTATCACTAGCAGTCGAGATAACAGGCATCTTATCCGCATCGCTGTAACGGATCGTGGAGCCACGGTTCGATCCCTGAGTCACCAGATGGGGACGTTTGCAAGACAACAACCATCTGCACGAACAGTTCGACGACGTTTACAGGAGCATGGACTATCAGCTCGGAGACCATGGCTGCGGTTACACTTGACGCTGCATCACAGACAGGAGCGCCTGCGATGGTGTACTCAACGACGAACCTGGGTGCACGAATGGCAAAACGTCATTTTTTCGGATGAATCCAGGTTCTGTTGACAGCATCATGATGGTCGCATCCGTGTTTGGCAACATCCCGGTGAACGCACATTGGAAGCGTGTATTCGCCATCGCCATACTGGCGTATCACCCGGCGTGATGGTATGGGGTGCCATAGGGTTACACGTCTCGGTGACCTCTTGTTCGCATTGAAGGCACTTTGAACAGTGAAAGTTACATTTCAGATGTGTTACGACCCGTGGCTCTACCCTTTATTCGAACCTTGCAAAACCCTACATTTCAGCAGGATAACGCACGAACGCTTGTTGCGGGTCCTGTACGGGCATTTCTGGATACAGAAAATGTTTGACTGCTGCCCTGGCCACCACGTTCTCCAGATCTCTCACCAACTGAAAACGTCTGGTCAATGGTGGCTGAGCAACTGGCTCGTCACAATACGTCAGTCACTACTCTTGATGAACTGTGGTATCTTGTTGAAGCTATATGTGCAGCTGTACCCATACACGCCACACAAGCTCTGTTTGACTCAATGCCCAGGCGTATCAAGGCCGTTATTACGGCCAGAGGTGGTTGTTCTGGGTACTGATTTCTCAGCATGTATGCACCCAAATTGCGTTAAAATGTAATCACATGTCAGTTTAGGAATAATATATTTGTCCAATGAATACCCATTTATCATCTGCATTTCTTCTTGGTGTAGCAATTTTAATGGTTAGTAGTGTACCTTAGAACTAAAAATTATATCGATGTAACAAAATTTCAAAAGTGCTATACTGGTCATACATATCGTCACACAAACCAATTTATCAATGGACCAGTGAGGCGCCCACACAACATGCCAATAATTGAATCGTAGGTGAACCCTTTATTTATATTTGATAACATACGACCAAAATATCTGCATGCGAAAGAAACAGCATCGTACAGGTCAACATATATCATTACTCGAAAAATCTTCTAAAACACACTACAAACTACTTATCACGTACGAACCCAAGCGCAAACACATAACCCACATCACGTCCGGTAGCAGCTGTATCATGGAACAACAAACTACCAGTAATAGTCGGCAAGAGGCACATACTTATTCAATACTGAAACAGCTATGAAAAAACAGGAACGTGGCACGAAATTCCGGTAGATGTTGGCGCTTTGCGTAGCCACCATAGTAATGTGTGTAACGGATTCGGGTGCCAAGCAGAGAGCTGTCACTGAGTTTGTTGTGACGGAAAACCAGAGCCTTGCAGATGTTCACAGACGCTTGGGGCACGTCTACGCAAATCTGGCAGTGAACAAAAGCACGGTGAGTCGCTGGGGGAGGCGTCAGTTATCATGGCAACAAGGTGGCGCAAACGTGTCCGATCTCTTGCGTGCTGTGACTTCTGCAGTGCTAGAACGTGCGGACACTCTCATTCGAGGTGATCGATGATTCACAATCAAACACGTCACTGTACAACTTAACATCTCTGTTGGTAGTGCTGACATACTCGTCTGTCAATTGAGGTACTCAAAGGTGTGTGTCCGCCCTTCTCCTCTCACCCAAAGAGCAACGAAGGACCATCTGAGCGGAATAGCTTGCGTGCTACGACTTTGATCTTGACAATTTTTTGTCGAACATCGTCACATGCGATGAAACAACAAAAAGATCGCCATTTACTGAATTCTGCCCGACGAACCCAGTCAGATGCGGAAATATAGCAAGTGTGTCAACCCAATCGTGATGGTTTCGTTTCTCGTCCAATCACCATGGATTGATTATGGGGGAATCATTATGACGCCGAGGCAAAAGACCAAAAAAGTAAGCAGTAGGAACAGGTGGATTCACCACCGCAGAAAAAGCAGAAGACCCCGTCATAATCGGCCAGGGAGTTGCTGTTTTATGGTGCTACCATGGTGTATTGCTAACAAAAATTCTTTGGAGGGGGCACACCGTCACGGAAACATTACACTGAAATCTCCTGACTAGGATATGGCAGGCTGCAAAGACGAAGCGTCGTGGGGGGGAGACACGACACCACCCTTAGCTGATCCCTTACAGGATAATGTCACACATCCTTCTTCTTTGGGCCACCAAACTTTGCTTCGTCCCCGCAGTCTCACGACATGGGATCCAATGGCCTCTTCCTCTTTCCTCACATGAAAGAACCATTGAGTACCGGAAACTTCCGGTATGGCGAGGGGTGATTTTCGATGTGGATCATTTCCTGAACAGGCATCATGCAGACTTCTACAACCTATGAAGTGTGAGAGAAAAGTAATGAGACCGATTTTTTTATTTACCAAAGTTTTTATTTTTTTCAAAGAACAATACTGTCCACTTGAAAGGAAATCCCTTCGGCAGCTATAAGCTATACTCCGGCAGTGTCGCTGTTTCCGGTCTTGTAGCATTGCCGAAAGACTTCAACTGGTATAGCCTTTAACATGTCGATAAAACTCACCAGACTCTCAAAATGACGTCATTTTAAAACATTTTTTCAATTTCAGTAAAAGAAGAAAGTCAGAAGGACCCAGATCAGGTGAACTGAGAGGCTGTGAAACCAAGGGAATGCCCTTTGCGGTCAAAAATCCTGTGCTGGAAGTGTCTGTTTGATGTGAGGCGTTTTCGTGATGCTACATACACTTGTCTGCAAAGTCTTGTCTCGCTCGGTTCACCTTTTTCTTTAGTCTTTCAAGGACATCTTTGTAAAACACTCGGTTGCTATTAGGTCTGGGAGGAACAAGTTCTTTGTACACGATACCCCTACTGTCGAAAGAACAAAGCAGCATTGTTTTGATCTTTGGCTTGCTCATTCGAGATTGTTTCGGTCTAGGAGATGTCTCAGTGTGCTATTCCTTACTTTGCCGCTTTGCCTCAGAATCGTACTAAAAATTCCAGGATTCATCACCTGTGACCTCAGTACTGAACCATTCGTGGCCACTGGCAGGGCTCTCAAGAAGATTAACACACGCCTTTCATCGATTGTCTTTCTGGTCAGTTGTGAGGTTTTTCGGCACCATTTTGGCACAAATATTTCGCATGCGCAAAATTTCAGTCAAAATTTGATGTACGGTGAAGGTGTTTCAGTTTAAGAGGTCATCCACCATCCTTATTCTTAAACGCTCATCTGATTTCACAAGAGTGCGCACACATTCGACATTTTTCGCCAGTTTTTGAAGGTGAAGGTCATCTTGGGCGAAATTCATCTTCAACATGTTCTCAGCATGTTTGAACTTTTCCAAGGGCACAATCATGGATTTCTCAGTTGTAACACAAAACCGGCATAACGTTGGAATAAACTCCACTCTTGTATTTTCGTAACACACAACTAAAACACACCTTCACTGATGACGCTCTGAAAAATCTGATGATGGTTGTACAGTGCTGACATCTGAAATTGATGAACGCACCAGTCTACACAAGTAGACCTACAAAGCGTTGGCAGATCGCTCGCTGTATTGTCAGTTTCATTACTTTTCTTACACACCTCGTAGATCTCTGCCGTCCGCAGCTCGTGGCCGTGCGGTAGCATTCTCGCTTCCCACGCCCGGGTTCCCGGGTTCGATTCCCGGCGGGGTCAGGGATTTTCTCTGCCTCTTGATGACTGGGTGTTGTGTGCTGTCCTTAGGTTAGTTAGGTTTAAGTAGTTCTAAGTTCTAGGGGATTTATGACCATAGATGTTAAGTCCCATAGTGCTCAGAACCATCTGAACCATCAGATCTCTGCCGGTGATGCGAAGTGTGTATGTGTAGAGAGTATCTGGGATCATCATCAGGTTTCATCTACATCTACATCTACATGATTACTCTGCAATTCACATTTAAGTGCTTGGCAGAGGGTTCATCGAACCACAATCATACTATCTCTCTACCATTCCACTCCCGAACAGCGCGCGAGAAAAACGAACACCTAAACCTTTCTGTTCGAGCTCTGATTTCTCTTATTTTATTTTGATGATCGTTCCTACCTATGTAGGCTGGGCTCAACAAAATATTTTCGCATTCGGAAGAGAAAGATGGTGACTGAAATTTCGTAAATAGATGTCGCCGCGACGAAAAAGTCTTTGCTTTAATGACTTCCATCCCAACTCGCGTATCATATCTGCCACACTCTCTCCCCTATTACGTGATAATACAAAACGAGCTGCCCTTTTTTGCACCCTTTCGATGTCCTCCGTCAATCCCACCTGGTAAGGATCCCACACCGCGCAGCAATATTCTAACAGAGGACGAACGAGTGTAGTGTAAGCTGTCTCTTTAGTGGACTTGTTGCATCTTCTAAGTGTCCTACCAATGAAACGCAACCTTTGGCTCGCCTTCCCCACAATATTATCTATGTGGTGTTTCCAACTGAAGTTGTTCGTAATTTTGACACCCAGGTACTTAGTTGAATTGACAGCCTTGAGAATTGTACTATTTATCGAGTAATCGAATTCCAACGGATTTCTTTTGGAACTCATGTGGATCACCTCACACTTCTCGTTATTTAGCGTCAACTGCCACCTGCCACACCATACAGCAGTCTTTTCTAAATCGCTTTGCAACTGATACTGGTCTTCGGATGACCTTACTAGACGGTAAATTACAGCATCATCTGCGAACAACCTAAGAGAACTGCTCAGATTGTCACCCAGGTCATTTATATAGATCAGGAACAGCAGAGGTCCCAGGACGCTTCCCTGGGGAACACCTGATATCACTTCAGTTTTACTCGATGATTTGCCGTCTGTTACTACGAACTGCGACCTTCCTGACAGAAAATCACGAATCCAGTCGCACAACTGAGACGATACCCCATAAGCCCGCAACTTGAATAGAAGTCGCTTGTGAGGAACGGTGTCAAAAGCTTTCCGGAAATCTAGAAATACGGAATCAACTTGAGATCCCCTGTCAATAGCGGCCATTACTTCGTGCGAACAAAGAACTAGCTGCGTTGCACAAGATCGATGTTTTCTGAAACCATGCTGATTACGTATCAATAGATCGTTCGCTTCGAGGTGATTCATAATGTTTGAATACAGTATATGCTCCAAAACCCTACTGCAAACTGACGTTAATGATATAGGTCTGTAGTTCGATGGATTACTCCTACTACCCTTCTTAAACACTGGTGCGACCTGAGCAATTTTCCAATCTGCAGGTACAGATGGTCACGTCTTGATTCTCTTCGAGGTGGTAAGTAAAACTTTATGAGGGCTCTTCGTCTGTGCCGAGCTTCGTCTCTCTCCGCAGTGAAGGAGGCTACGCCTATCCCCCCCCCCCTCCCCACCCTATGACGCATCGCAGTAAGGAGGCAGCGCGACCACTCGCCGAGCCTGAGAAACGGCTACTCTCTTTCACCCTCGCGAGGGAAAAACGCATTTCGTCGCCTTATTACGAACTTTTTCTAAGGCACTAATTTCATTTTTGCCGACTCCCTAATGTTCTGTCATCAAGAAACTTTGCGGCGACGCACTTCTCCCGCCCCGGCCCTCATTACAAATTAGACGCGGCGGCGGGCCTGTTACGGGCGCGCCCCGCTAACGCCGCGGCCGTGGCTCGTAATTCAGGAACATCAAACACAGGGGCGCGCGCGCGGGAAAAAGAAGCGGGGGTAAACAGGCCGGGAGATTCTGCCGGCGACTGCCTCCGCAATCAGTTCGTGGAACCACAGGTGTTCCTAGGATAACGTCCGTTTTTACTGACCGTAATTACGTTTAATCCCTCGGCGACACAGCCGTTCTCTCCCCACAGACGCAGTCGCGCCGCTGTCGTTACAGGGTAATTTAGAGCCGCGTTTTCACTTAGTGCGCGAAATGGGGTACTTTTTAATTAAAGCTAACGCAACGGAAAAGAAATCTTATTAGGCTTATATTTCTTCGGCTGATGCCGCGAGGATTAAAGACGGCGGTCACGAAGGTGCCTTGTGGGGCCGCTCTGTTCTCATTACCTCGCTTTGTCTCCGCCAGACATCGGGACGGCTTGTTGCCTAACGACCGGCTTCAACTGGGGAAATCTCTCAAGCGGCCAGCTGTTATACGCGGTCGAAGGTCGCGAGTGAAGCAGCGTACGACGCAATTTGTGGCCGGGTGAAAATTACTCGACAACCATACCGTACTCGCTGCAGAAGTGTTAGTTCCAATACATGAAACGTTTAACGTCGACTTCAATATAGCAGAGTTAAGCGTAGCAGAGAGATATGAGAGAGGAAAGACGTAAGTCAACAATCGTTGATTGAGAGACTAGATTTCTCCACAAACCATAAATCTGTTACATAAACTACTCATGTTGTGTACATAGTTCCGCATAGTCAGCGCGTACACAACTTTCCCAACAGAGCGCGCCCCGCTAAGCACAACAGCACAGCCGCAGCGCTCGACCGTCTCCGCACTACGAGATGGCGCTGTCTTAGAGACGGACCAAATTCTGCTTCCGCCGATCCGCGTATTAATATGTAACGCAGCCAAGGAGTTGCTGCTAACGTAGAACCTTTTCTCCTCGCGGATCACACTCGCGCAGTGATACCTGAACGTGCGAGGTATTATAACGTGTGTACAGACCTCCGATTAGTCAGTCTGCATCAGTCTGCATTAGTCTGCATTAGTCTGTAGTCAAGTTTCAGTCAGCGCCTAATAAGATTATCATATTCCTGTACACAGCCATGAAGAGAAATGTATAGACACTTTGCCAAGTATCAGAGATATGTGAGAATAAGATTAACGTACCAAGACCAAAGGAACTTCAGATTGTCAATTGTAAACAGCATCCACAATCAAGTTACGTAATATCTATGATTTTTATTATTTTAATAAATGTGTGTGAAAATTAATCAAGTTCTGTTTAAAGTTGGTCACCGTCAATCTGCTACTCTAAGTGTGCAAGTGGCATTTCTATCGTCTGACCTAACGGCAGGAGATAAACACGCCACGAGAAGACCACGAGACATATTGCTGACACTCGCCAACTTCGTTAGAGCGACAAGTCAAATAATCTGATGGTGTGTGTACCGAAGGTCTTACAGTACGCACACGACAACTCAAAAACAGTTTTGCACCACCTAACACCTGAGAACGAGTATCGCCTTACATTTGACAGGAGCAAAGAATAAATTAATATGATTATGAGACAAAAAATAAGTTTTCTTGACATGTCACTCTTCTGACTGGCTCGATGCGGACCGTCACGAGTTCCTCTACTGTCCCAACCTCTTCTTCTCAGGACAACACTTGCACTCAACTTTCTGAATTACTTGCTGGATGTATTTCAGTCTCTGTCAACGCCCATAGTGTTTACCCTCTACAGCTCCACTGCTCCTTCTAGTATCATGTAGGTTAATTCCTGATGTCATAACACTTGTCCTGTCATCCTGTCCCTTCCTCTAGCCAGTGTTTTCTGTATGTACCTTTTTCTTCTTCAATTCTGCGCAGACCCTCCTCATTCCTGACCTTGTCAGTCCACCTAATTTTCAACATTTTTCTGTAGCACTACCAGGTGCTGGGGTGGAGAAGAGTTTGTACCTCTTTAATTCAGACGAATTTTGCATGAGAACGAGACATGCACTCGACCCCCTCCTTATTTACCAGCTAATTAATTATGCGCGCAACGGTAAGGGAAGGAAATAATGGTGGACCCTGCTAGTTGGAATAAGGAGTGCACACTCACAATAATTTAATAAAAATCGCAATCTACTCAAAAAAACAGTACTTTATCATAATAAACAACAAGAAATGGGATTCTGCCTCTATCCACGAAACGTTATACGGATTAAATATTACAATGAGATTTATTATATATCAGAACATAAACGCACATGATTGTCTACACACACAGTAGATTAAAGGATAGAGTATACTGCAATATTATGAGAATAACAGTTGGCTCGAGAACAAGGTGCTCCTACTCTCTGTGATGCAATAGATAGACGATATAGCAGTATCGCAATTAGTGGTGAGAGCTCAAATGGGATCACATGGAGAAACAAGCAGGGTGGACTTGTAGCAAAGCGAGCACGTGTGCTGCTGAGGGATTCAGTATAAAATTGATAAGGTCCTACAACGCCAGAGCCGCAAAATACTGGCTCTGAGCACTATGAGACTTAACATCTGAGGTCATCAGTCCCCCAGAACGTAGAGCTACTTAAACCTAACTAATCTAAGGACATCACACACAGCCATGCCCGAGGCAGGATTCGAAACTGCGGCCGTAGCGGTCGTGCGATTCTAGACTGAAGCGCCCAGAACCGCTCGGCCACAACGGCCGGCCGCAAAATACTGTACCAGAACTGAAATCTGCAGCACGTCGTCGGTTGGCAGCGTCCTGATGAAGTAGGCGGCGACTTCTGCCATGCAGCAACTCTGTGTCAACCCCTGGCCGCGAAGGCTGTCAGAGAATTCTAAGTTCTTCCGAAAACGGGCGACCAAGTCGCAAGACCGTTCGACTCCGAGAAAGATCGAATCCTGAATCCTCCTCTGTGATGCGATGCAAGCAGCGAAGCCAGCATTGCTCAACTCCCTACTCTACTCGAAAACCGCGAATCAGCATTCAGTGCTGATTCCAAAATTCCCCCACACTGCCTCGGAACATCATTCACGCCCATAGTGACCGTTCCCTCAATTTCGAGCAGGGCTTTATGACGTCAGCTAACCTCAGTTTAAGTTGACCAATCATGCCTCTACGATTCAGCTGAGGGCACTGAACTTGCCGTTTGACCGGCTACAAAAACAACCTGCCTAGACCACTGGCCATCCGGCGCCAGACAGTCACACCCAGCAGGGCACAGTCCGCAAGTATTCTCAGAATCATGAGGACAATGCAGTCAGTCGGTGCCAGGAATCTTCGTTCCGGACGCGTCGGAACGGTAAACACATAAACTGTGGCGACACTCAGACGTCTCGCAGGTCGTTTCGCCCTGCATACAAATAGGCGAAACTCGACCGACGTCAGTCGTTCCGCCAGGCGCTTAAGCCTATTGTACGAACCAACAGAATTCAGGGAAGTGCAGCCCATAACCGGAAACGCAGTGTGCCGCGTCCTCTGATGCTTGCCTCGCACAGGCTACCCATGGAACTAAACCAACATGCATGGGAATCAAGTGAAAAGTAGTTTTTGAGCTCTCAGTACAAATACTCTCATTACAATAACCTTATTTGGTCTGTTGATGAATTTAATGAGAGGAGACATACAAAAGAGGGCATGGAACCTCTCATCACTACATCTGAAATTTTATGTTCTGCCCACTCGGCTTATGTAGAGTGCCTAGGAAGCTGCTTTCTCGGATCGCTAGACAACAATTCAAGCAAATCGTATTAATGGAGTTTATTACAGTAAGTTAAATTGACAATACTTAACTCTTGAGTATTCAGATAGGTGTGTCGCAAGCAAGTGGCGACATCCAAATAATCAATGTCCTTCGGTATAAACAATTTCAATGCGAGCAAAACAATACAGTTCGTAAGTCACTGCTGTAACGTTTGTATGACGGCGCGTGTTCCACTCCGGCCGCGGTTAGGCGGCGCGGCGCTTATATTCTCTTCGTGTAGAGGCCGCTCATGGTATTGTCCTAGAGAGGGGTTCGTCAGCGTATTATTTTCAGATGTCGTCTCAGAGCCCTCTCTGCTCTTCCGTTCTTGATCGTCGTGCTGGCGCTTGTCGTTACGCCGGAACATGAAAAGCATCGATTCTTTTCTTTTATGGTTTTCTCATAGTCCATGATTCACTATCATACAATGCTGTGCTGCAAACATACATTCTCATAAATTTCTTCCTCAGATTAACACCGATGTTTGATATTTCTGTTGGCCAGGAATTCCATTTTTGCCAGTGCTACTCTGCATTTGATATCCTCATTTCCCCGTCCGTCATGGTTTAGGGGCCTACTTTGCTGCCTAGATAGCAGAATTGTTTAACCTCGTCTAATTCGTGAGCACCAATTTTAATGTTGAATATTTATGCTACTCCTCATTTCTTTCGCCTTTCTAAAGTTATTCAATCCATGTTTTGTTCTTGTTCCTGTAATTTTTTTTTCACCTTCACTGAGGATGTGGTGGGGAAGGGAAAGGAATGAAAGAGGAAGCTGACTGATAGAATTTTTCACAGAACGTAATTTAATCATCAATAACACTTGGTTTAAGAGTTGCGAAAGAATGTTGAACACGTGGAAGAGACCTGGAGACACCGGAAGGTTTCACAATGAATACTTAATGTTAGAACAGAGATTTCGGAACCACATTTGAACTGTAAGACATTTCCAGGGGAAGATGTGGACTTTCATCACAATTTATTGGTTATGAACTTTAGGTTAAAACTAAAGAAACTGCAATAAAATACGGAATTTAGGAGTTGGGTCCTGCGTAAGTTGAAAGAACCACAGGAGATTCTGAGATTTGGAGGGAGCATCGAGCAACGATTGATTGGAATAGGGGAAGGAATACAGTAGAAGGCGAAAGTGGCTTTGAGAGATGAAATAACGAAGGAAGCAGGGGCTCAAACAGCTGAATCTCCTTGGATAACATAGGAGATATTGAATTCAGCTGATGAAAGGAGAAGATATAAAAATGCAGCAAATGAAACAGAAAGGGAACACAAACGTCTAAAAAATGAGACTGTCAGAAAGTGCAAAATTAGTAAGCAGGAATAGCTAGAAGATAAAAATGGTTCAAATAGCTCTGAGCACTATGCGACTTAACTTCTGAGGTCATCAGTCGCCTAGAACTTAGAACTAATTAAACCTAACTAACCTAAGGACATCACACACACCCATGCCCGAGGCAGGGTTCGAACCTGCGACCGTAGTAGCAGCGCGGCTCCGGACTGGAGCGCCTAGAACCGCACGGCCACCGCGACCGGCCAAATGAAAGATGCATTTGGAGAAAAAAGAAGCAACTGTATGAACATAAAGAACTGAAACGGAAAGCCAACCTAAGCAAAGAAGAGAAAGCTGGAAATGGAAGGAGTATATCGAGCGTCTATACAACAGAGATGCATTTGAAGGCGGCACTATGGAAATCAAGAGGACGTAGATGAACAGGAGATGGGACACATGATACTGCGAGGAGTATTTGAAAGGTCACTGAAAGGCCTAAGTCGAAACAAAGGCCCGATAATACATTCTATTCTGTCAGAACTACTGCCAGCCTTGGGGAGCCAGCTTTGGAAAACTCCTCCATCTGGTGAGCAGGATATATCAGACAGGCGAAATAGCCTTATACTTCAAGAAGAATGTAATAATTCCATTTTCAAAGAAAGAAGGTGTGAATATTACCGAGCTATCAGTTTAATACAAACATCAAAAAGAGTTTTGCATTACGCTGGTGCTCAGAATTCCTGAAGACAGACGTTGACTGTCCTTTTGACTGTTCAGAGATGTCACTAAACCCGCCCAAAGATGTAAAGAACAATGCATGAGTAGCGCCTATTAGACGGAGGGGGTCCGACAGCCGATCAGTTACAGTCATTCCACCCGGAAGGAGGTCCACGGCTCGTGTTGTCTGTAGTCCAATCATGCCTAGACGTCAGTACCGAGGCTCGATCGCATCCGCATTGTTACTTTGTGCCAGGAAGGGCTCTCAACAAGTGTTCAGGCGTCTCGGAGTGAACCAAAGCGATGTTGTTCGGACATGGAGGAGATACAGAGAGACAGGAACTGTCGATGACATGCCTCGCTCAGGCAGCCCATGGACTACTACTGGAGTGGATGACCTCTGCCTACAGATTACGGCTCGGAGGAACCCTGCCAGCAACGCCACCATGTTGAATAACGCTTTCCGTGCAGCCACGGGACATCGTGTTACGACTCAAACTGTCCGTAATAGGCTGTATGATGCGCAACTTCACTCCCGACGTCCATGGCGAGGCCCATCTTTGCAACCACGACGCCATGCATCACGGTACAGATGGACACAACAACATGCCGAATGGAGCGCTTAGGATTGGTATCACGTTCTCTTCACCGATGAGTGTCGCATATGCCTTGAACAGCACAATTGTCGGAGACGTGTTTGGAGGCAATCCGGTCAGGCTGAACGCCTTAGACACACTGTCCAGTGAACGCAGCAAGGTGGAGGTTCCCTGCTGTTTTGGAGTGGCTTGGAAGGCGCCGTAGCAGCTGTTCGATACGCGAATGCCATCCTCCGACCGATAGTGCAACCATATCGGCAGCATATTGGCGAGGCATTCGTCTTCAAAGACGATAATTCACGCCCCCATCCTGCACATCTTGTGAATGACTTCCTTCGGGATAACGATATCGCCAGCATGAACCCTATCGAACATGCCTGGGATAGATTGAAAAGGACTGTTTATGGACGACGTGACTCACCAACGAATCTACGCCGAATCACCATTGAGGATTGGGACATTCTGGACCAAAAGTGCCTTGATGAACTTGTGGATAGTATCCCACGACGAATACAGGCATGCATCAATGCAAGAGGACGTGCTAATAGGTATGAGAGGTGCCGGTGTGAACAGCAGTCTGGACCACCACCTCTGAAGGTCTCGCTGTATTGTGGTACAACATGCAATTTGTGGTTTCCATGAGCAATAAAAAGGGCAGAAATAATGTTTATGTTGATCTCTATTCCTATTTCCTGTACAGGTTCCGGAACTCTCGGAAGCGAGGTGGCGCAAAACTTTTTTCGATGTGTGTAAGTCATGGTTGAAAAATACTAACACGAATTCTGTACAAACGAATGCAATAACTGTTAGGAGCCGACATCGCAGAAGATCAATTTGGATTCCGTATAAATGTTGGAACGCGCGAGGCAATACTGACCCTACGACTTATCTTAGAAGGAAGGTTAAGGAAACATAACCTACGTTCATACCATTTGTGGACTTAGAAAAAGCTTTTGACTGTGTTGGCTGGAATACAGTCTTTGTAATTCTGAAAGTAGTAGGGGTTAAATACAGGGAGCGAAAGACTATTTAGAACTTGCACAGAAAGCAGACGTCAGTTATAAGAATCGAAGGGTATGAAAGGGGAGAAACGGTAGCGAAGGGACTGTGAGAGGGTTGTAATCTATCGCCGATGTTATTTAATGATATTTACATTGAGCAAGCTGTAAAGGAAACCAAAGAAAAATTTGGAGCAGGAATTAAAGTTTTGGGATAAGTTATAAAAACTTCGAGGTTTGTAGATTGAAAGGTCTCTGTTGGATTCCTTTCATGTTAATTTCTTAAATCTGTTGTCATTTACGGCATAAATTCCTCTTCTAAATTTACTGTGGCGTTTCTGACCATCTGGGAGGAGACTGAGTAGTGGAACGTGTTACTTTTACACATGAACAAGAACGATCTGTCACACTACTACACTTTAAAACACAGTTTATATGTAATTCATGTCACACAGTCTCATACGGAACCTACATCCGCTTTCTTTTATATACTGTATATGATAAGATACTGTCATCCCCCTTCCCTTCTGTGTGAGAGGATGAATGAGCAAATGTATTTCTAGTTGCATGCTGGATGGTAGCAGACAAGCCTGTCTGCTAGAGAACAGTAGGACCAACGTCGGAACAGGTAGCTACGCTTTCTAAAAGCAAAGAGGTTTCTATCCTTAGTATGGTCCTGTCCGTCCCTTGTCATGTTGGTATAGGAAGCTGCCTCTCTGGTCACTTCCGCTTTGTATACGGAAGCACCCTTGGTAGGAGCCCAGGTCTGTCTGTCCGTGGCGAGCGTCTGAAGTGGTAAGATCTCCGGCTAAGCGCCTGTCGGCTAAGTCCGTAGGACAATGGATTTCTTAAGTTCAGTCTAACTGAAAATTTAATCACCTTTATTTCAGGTATAGCTCTAAAATATCTAATGTTATCTTAAATTGCAACGCAGTGTGATTCGAGTGTACAGTTCAGAATATATTCCGGTAGTTGTTTTGTCACTACTTTGTGAGTAAAGTGGAACCACGTGTTGATCAGTAACTCCAAAAAGCGAATGCTCGTGTGATTATAACGTCTCGTCTTGACAATATTTTTTTAATATAGCAACTTTTCTTTATGTTCAATCCACGTGGGGTGTCCTTTATGAGACCAGTACCACGTGCTTATACAACTTTTTGACCCACCAGGTTAATAGTAAGACGATAGTAACCAGTTCGAGGTTTTTCTTTAGTAAATTGCGTTTCGATGTAATTTATTTTAATTATCAAAATTATTGTGGAGTTACACTCTTTGTATAAACCAAGTTGACCACGTGAAGCATGTGGTGAAAGCATCAAAGTAGCCCTCAGCTATTCTTTTCGGGAAGATTTCACAGAGAGTTAGTATGAATTTAGTATACGAGTGTGTGGTAATTACATGACGGACAGGATTGCGCTACGAACGTAACTTCTTTGGGTGAAAATTGAATCGGTTGGTTGTGGTTAATTTCCTCTTGCATATGTTTCAACGTTCTTTGTGTATTATTTTATGGATGCAGTGTTGTATGTATTCTCCCAATCTTGGCTCCCTATTTGATGTGTTCCGTAAGATTACAAACTCACATTTTCACAGTCCTAAATAAGGCACCAGCTTAGTTATGACTCAAGTTTAATATGCTGAAATTTCAATGATCAATGTTAAAATAAATTTCCAAATATAAACTGATTTATTTCTTTTTATTTAAATTCTCTTTTTGTATATATATATCACCGGTTGTCGTATGACGATTAAAAGATTATAATTAATGTTAGTGTGGTTGGGAATTTGGTAATCTATACTGGATACCTGGTGAAACAGTTGCTCAGTAATGCAAGGTTAACTTTCCCAGACAGCTCACAGCTTTAACCCACTTTTATGGTCTTGAATAGCAGCACCGCTTTCAGAACAAATCAAAGCAACAACGTTACAAGATGACATCACAATTGTGTCAGAGACGGCAAATTACTTGGAGGAGCAGATGAAAGGAAAGGGCAATGTCTTGAAACGAGTGTATAGGATGAATATCAACAAAAGGAAAACAAGTATAATGGATTGCATTCGAATCAAATCAGGTGATACTGAGGGAATTAGATTGGAAAACGAGGAACTTAAAGTAGTAGATGAGTTTTACTATTCTGACAGTAAAGTAACTGATAATGGCCGAGGATGTAAAACGTAAACAGGCAATGGGAAGAAAAGCGTTTCTGAAGAAGAAAAATTATTTGTTAATATCGCATAGACATTTAGGTGTACGGAAAGCTTTTCTGAAAGTCTTTGTATGGATTGTAGGCATGTAAGTTAAACATGGACGATAAATAGTTTACACAAAGAGAGAACAGAAGCTATGAAATGCGATGCTATAGAAGAATACTGAAGATTAGATGAGTACATCACATAACTAATGTGGAGGTGCTGAACAGAATTGGGAAGGAAATGAAATTTGTGGCACAACCTGACTAGAAAAACGGCTCGGTTGATAGGATACATTCTGAGACACAAAGGGAGCACCAATTTAGTACTGAATGGAAGTATAGGGAGTAAAAATCGTCGAGGGAGACTAAGAGGTGTTACAATAAGCTGATCGATAAGGTTGTAAGTTGCAGTTGTCATTCGAAGATGAAAAGCCTTGGATGGGATAGAATAGGATAGAGGAGTACATCAAATCAGTCTTCGGCCTGAAGACTACAACGACAACAAAAGGAATGTCATCAGTGAATATTATTATTCATGTCCTTCTACACTGAATTTTAGTCCTCCTATTAACAACTATCAATATTGATCAAAGTTATTAATGCACACCGTGAACAACAACAGTCCTATCATACTTCTCTGGGACACGCCCAAAGTTACTTCTACATCTGTCCATGAGTCTCCATCCAAGATAAGATGCTGTGTCCCACCTAGAAAATATCCCAAGTCCAGCTGCAAATTTTGCTTGATACGCCATACGATGGTAGTTCTGATAACGAGCATAAATGTGATACTGATTCAAATGCTTTCCGAAAATCAAGAAATACTGCAGCGTCGTGACTACCTCGATCCGTGTCTTTCAGGATGTCATGTGAGAAAAGTACGAGTTGCTGACTCAAGTATCATGCCACTTCGCCCCTTCTCTGGTAGTGCGGGGTGGCAGCAGAAAAGAACCGGTTGCCTGGTAGCAGCCCACGCCTTAAGTGGTCGGGGTTAACACGTATCGCTGGCAGCGCGGGGTCGGGGCAGTCCCTCAGCGAGTGGCCGGTGGACGCTGCCGCCCCTGCGGGTTAAGTGTGCCCCGTCCACCCCTGCGGGAGCGGCTGTCACGGCGGCCCGGGAGCAACCCTTGCAATAACAGACGCGCGCCCCGCTCCGCCCCAGCACACACCACTGTGCGGGGAGAAATGATGTGACTACTGCCCGCCCTACGGATCTGAGGGGGTCGCCGCAGCTATACGGCACAGGCGGGGGGGGGGGGGGGGGGGGGGTGACTCAGGGCAGCCGGACAGCTAGCTAGACTCAGTCGAGGATTCGAGAGTCTCTGTCAGTAGCACGGAAACACTTCTGTTCCGGGGTCTCTTTTCAGGTGGGGTGTGTAGAAGGAAACGGTTACATCTACGAAAACAACTGAGCTTGAGAAGAAGATTTAATGCTACTCTGCTATTAGCTATTGTTTCAATTACACTACAAATGATTCGGGTTATTGTAGTAATTCCTGGGTGAGATTTCTGCACCAAGTCGTCTAGATGGTCTCTACTCGACCGTCTCTAATTTGTTTCGAATTTTGTGTGTAAGTTTGCTAAATGGTCAAAGGGAGGAACACAGATTTCTAACCGACAAATTTCAGTATTTTGTGAGTAGGTGCCTCTTAATTGAAGAATGGCATCAAGTCGCAGCGACATTTCAAAAATTACGGAAAAGATTTCAGTCCTGCATTTCAGTGAATAATTCGGAAAAGACATTAACTCTAATAAAATTATAAACAGCCGACCAGTTGCAATGGATAAAGAAATTCTTTACTTATTTTTCGACAAATATAAATTTGTCTTCTTCAGAAGGTAGCAATTTTACTTTAGTAAGGACTAATGTATCATCGCCGTTTTTAGTCAGTTGTGAGCTCTGCAAGATCCATGAGCTATTTTATATTTACGTGACAAACCCCAATTCTAGGGCTATATTTTATTTTTGGCACATGGATCTATGCCGACAATTGTAAAAACGGCGATGGTACATTAGTCCTTACTAATGTAAAATAGCTACCTTCTGAAGAAGACAAATTTATATTTGTCGAAACCTAGGTAAAGAATTTCTTTGTCCATTGCAACTGGTCGGCTGTTTATAATTTTATTGCGCGAAACCATTGCTGTTGTGCGCCTGTGTTTAAAATACATTAACTCTGATTGAGAAAAGGACAAAATGTAAACACGCAGGAAATTCAGCAGGCAAAATAATATACAGAATATGAGATTGCCATGAAGGACAAGATGGATAACCAGGAATGGACAACTGCAAGGCTGCGCTAGCACGCATAATTAGGGAAAAGATACATTGAAGTTTCCCATAATGAGAAATGAGAAGGAGCGATCTGTATGTATTTAAAAGAAATTTTTTTATAGGCAAGACCACGTTCAAAACTCTTTTTCAGTGAGCGATTTCGACAGGTAAGACAGTCATCTTCAGAACTTAAAAAACGATTTTGGTTGTATGTCATGTTCCGTTATGCATGCATGACTCATGCCATGTTAACATTTTAGTGAAGATTATGTTGCACTTCCACGCATGTTTGCCAAAAATAAAATTTCAAAGACGTTTGTCACAAGCTAAAATATACACAGCTAAAACGCACTATCTGAAACCAGGCATGTCCACACCTACAACACTCCTTTGATGCTTGTCAGTTGTTAAAATCCACAATGTATAGTAAAAGTGCACATTTATGCCTATGTTTACATTTATAGGGTATGTGAAGCACATCTTGCAACCTTCTCACTCGAAATACGTAGTGCAACTCATTTCGGATGAGAAGGGCCCAAGATGTGCTTCACTCGTCACGTAAATGTAAACATTGGCATAAATTTGTATTTTTACTGAATTTAGTGGATTTTAACAACTGACAAACATCAAAGCAGTTCTGCGCACTCGTATGTGGACGTGCACAGATTTCACAAGGTGTACTTTAGACGTGTATCTTTTTACTTGCGACTAACCTATTTTTAATTTTTATTTTTGGCAAACTGTTGTGCAATATGCAATGTTCAATATATTCTTCACTAAAATGTTAACATTGTATCAGTAATGAACACACGACGAAACAAGGCACGTACAACCAAAAACGTTTTTAAAGACCTGAAGATAACAGCGTCACCTACCGAAACCGGTCAATAAAAAATAGTTTTGAACGTGATCTTGGACATAAAAAAATTGCTTTAAGCAAAAGATATATGCTGCTTGTATAGAAATTAAAGAGAGCTTTGGAGAAAAGTGAAGCAGTTGTAGAAAAATGAAGAGCTCAGGTGGCAAGCCAGTACCAAAGTAAGATTGGCACCTCCCAACGAAACTACAGAAGAGTACAGAGATAGACCGCCAGTATATTAATGTCTTAAGTAGAAATTAATGTGAGCATTATGTCAGTTATTCTTAAAGTGAAGAACCTTGTAAATATTTCTCTGTCAAGTGATACTTCAATATTCAAGGGTAGTTGTAAACATTCAGAACATTCCTATGGAAATGCATTATACAAAGTTATGTCAAGCTTCATACCTGTAAGCAATAAAGAGAACTGATATTTTACACGCTACAGCTGCGCTCAATCTCCTCTCGGAGCAAATCAAAGCACCCGCCGTGGTAATGGAGAGTGTATTTTCATATGGCACAACAGAAAGGTGGAAGGAACAGACACAAGGGTATACAAGGAAAATGAACTCGAGGGCAGTGTTATAGAACGAAGAGTACATAGATGCAGATGAGAGACACGATAAAGCGATAACAATTTGGCACTCCACTGTTAGACCTAAGTCGGAACAATGTCAGTGAAATAGACGGCATTCCCTAGGAACTACTGATGCCTTTGCGATAACTAGCCATGACAAAACTACTCCATCTGGTATGCAAGATATGAGACAGGCGAAATACCCTCAGACCTCACGAGGAATGTACTAATTCCCATTCCAAAGATGACAGGTGAGAACAGGCGTGAATATTACCAAACTATGGATTTAATAAATCGTGCCCGGAAATTACTGGCACGAATTATCTAAAGAAGAATGGAAAAAATTATCAGGAACCGACACCGGGGACGATTAGTTTCTGTTCCAAAGAAATGCAGAAACACGTGAGGCAATACTGACACAACAGCATTTCTTAGAACATAGGTTACAGAAATCGAAACCTACGTTGGTACTTATTTATTGAGAGAAAGCTTTTGAAAATATTGAATGGAATACACCATCAGCACGTCTGAAGGTAGCACCGACAAAGCGCAGGCTATTTATGTCATGCACAGAAACATGACTGTAGTTGTAAGAATCGAAGGACGTGGAAGTTGCTCGGTAGGGAGCGAGCACGGTTGTAACCTATCCGCTATGTTATTCAATGTGTACTCTGAGCAAGTACTAAAGGAAGGGATGGTTCGAATAGTGGGTTTGAGTTCAGGGGGAAGAAATAAAGACGGAGGTTTACTGGCGACGTTATAACTTTGGCAGAAACAGCAAATAATTAGGAATACCAGTTGAATGTAACGGATAGTTTCTCGAAAAGATACAGTAACATGAACAGCAACAAAAGTAGAGCAAGGATAATGGAAAGCAATAGTATTAACTTAGGTGATATCGAAGGAATTAGATTAGAAAATGAGACACTAACAGTACTAGGGGAGCTTTGCTATTTGGGCATCAAAATAACTGATGATTGTTGAAGTAGAAAGGGCAAGAAATGCACACTGACTATAGCACGAAAAGGATTTCTGAAACTGAGCAATTTCTTAACATCTAACATAAATTTAACTGTCAGGAACTTTCTGCTGAAGGTAGTTGTTTAGAATGTAACCTCGTACGGAAGTGAAACACGGTCGATAAGCAATTCAGACATGAATAGAGTGGCAGCTTTTGAAATGTGATTCTGCAGAAGAATAGCGAAAATTAGATGGGTACATCGAGTGACTAAAGATCAGTAAAAAAGAAATTTATTACACAACCTGACTAAGTGACTGGCTTATGGGACACATACTGAGAGGTCAAAGAATAGTAAGTTTGGTAGTGTGTGTGTGTGTGCGTGTGTGTGTGTGTGTGTGTGTGTGTGTGTGTGTGTGTGTGTGTGTGTGTGTGAGGGGGGTGGATAGGAAGAAGTAAAAACCGGTAAGGAGGTTCGAATGGATGTGAATTGCAGTTGTTGATCAGAAATGACGTGTCTTGCATGGGACAGAGTAGCATGGAGCTCTCCATGCTACTCTGTCCCATGCAAGACACGTCATTCATATCAATGTTGCGACTAAAGGCCGCAACAGCATCAATTCTAATAAAGTTGTACAATTTATCAGTACTGCTGAACAGTTTGCTTTGAGCAGATTCTGTAAGTTTAATATCGCTCGATTCACTATTCTTGCTCCAAGACACACTCAGTCATCAATAATTTTGTCGTGACGGAAATTATTTCACTTTCAACTGGCATATGAAACTCACCTTTTGTGACCATCAGGTTTCATTACTTTTAGTTTCGTAGTTTTTATGATGTATGGAAGGAAAGTAAGCTGAAATCAAATTTCTCGAAAAATAAATTACATTCAAATTCTTGCACGTCGAAAGTGACGGCTGATCCATACTTGTTGACCATCATTTGAAAGAGCATTTCTGTTTCTGCAACTTATCAGATTTCCGGTCTACAATTTTCCAGTTAAGTTTCCCAACACCATGTTCTAAGGTCGCAATGTTTGGCGACATTTGTGAGAAATCGGTAGTAAATGCACGCAGAAAGCCAGTATGTTTTAAAAGAGGAATGAAACATTCAGCCTTTTCTGTAATTTTTCAACATTTTTGTACAATTTTTCACAAGGAAAAAGTAATCGATTGTTAACAAACTCAATCAAATATTGTTCTTGCACTGGACTTTTAATTATGTTGCTTTGAAAATCTAATGGCTTCAGCAAGAGAGGAATACGCGCCAAGGAGTACTTTAGTTCATTTATATTTTGAAGTGTTCATTTGGTTCTCTCTGATTCGAGCAAAGGCCTGCAGAATGTTTGAAATTTTTCTCGCTAACAACAAGAACTGTTGATTTCTTTTTGCCTGTGGTTCAGTGATAAGTCCGAAAGAACAGATACCACATACATAATTAAGGCGATGACGGCCAATGATGCCTTCAGTGCAGATGCATACTAAGCTTTAACTCTGACGGGAATCGGTGAGATGCCGCGAGTAATGAGGATAATGAGCAGCGGTACTACATCAGTAGTGTGTGGTGTAGCTGAGAATCTTGGTCTGACAGGAGGCGTGCTAGGGTAGTCTGTGCGGTTGTGGTAACCACTGTGTCCGGGTGGCGTAGTTGTCAGTCATCTGCCTAGCAAGCAGGAGAACCGGGTTCAAGTCCCAGTCCGGCACAGCTTTTCAAAGTGCCCCATTCATATAAATCATTGACCACTGGCAACTGATCTCTTTAACTCCTTTGTGTTTTTATTCATAGTGGCGTTGGCGTGTGTGTGTGTGTGTGTGTGTGTGTTTGTGTTTGTGTGTTAAAAAATTTTTGTTACCCGGTATCATGCACCTTTTGTTACACTCATCGCGTGCTCATGAGCACACTGTGAATGAAGTTGCCCGATTCGTTGCTATCAGTACAGACTATTCAACGTATTTACAAGAAAAGATGTACCACTCGCAGCCATGTAATACGGTGTACGGCCAAGACCCAGTTAACAGGTGCAGAAGACTAGTGTTACATATACTTGGTCAGTGACAATCTATTCGATACCCTACAGAAACTGCTGCTGCCAATGAATGGAAAATCGTCTTCACCTCTGTCCAGGGAAAGGGAAGTTGGGGGTTGGGTACCTCACAGAAGGCCATTACTCACAGTGACACACAAAGTTCCACGTCTTCTGTGGGCTTTCGTGCTAACCAACAAAGAAACTGGACACTAACTGACCGAAGACTTGTCTTCCGGTCCAACAAGTCTCCATTTTGTCTCTTTTCAAATGATGTAAGGTGTCGAGCATACCAGCGGTCTAATGAGACTATGAGTCTGCAATCCTTCGAGGGTGTAATTCAGCTGGACAGGATGTGCAATTTGTCGAGGGTGTAGTTCAGTCACAAGTGGTTCCAAGACTTTTGTGGGGAGAGTAATTTGTCGAGGGTGTAGTTTAGTTGGAGGTGGTCCAAGATGTTATGGGGAACGTACAATTTGTCTAGGGTGTAGCTGAGCGGGAGGTGGTTCTGGGACGTTTATGGAACCTGCAATTTGTCCAGGGCGTGGTTCAGCCGGAGGTGATACCAGGACGTTTTTAGGAGCGTGCAATTTGTCGAGGGTGTAGTTCAACCAGAGGTGGTTCCGGGAGTGAAAAATTTGTCGAAGGTGCAGTTCAACTGGAGGTGGTTGCAGGACGTTTTGGAGGTCGTTTTTAGTATCAAGATATGGGGCGACTAATCCAGGTTTCCATAAACCTCAAACAAGATGCATGTTTCAACATAATCGATGGCCGAAGGATACTCATTTTTCCTACGTCTCCATGATGAACATGCAGAGGATCTCCTAGGCTTCCAAGATTACGACAGGCACGTTCACAGGGCTGCACACATAAATTCCTGATTTGACGAACATGCAGGCCCTCTACCTCATCTCGACTATCCCACTAAATCAATTGATCTCAGTCTCACAGAATTATTTTTTTCCAGTGTGCTCACAGATAAATACAGATATTGTTGACTACACATTAAGTATTTTTTATCAAACACACCATCTTAAACGTTTTAATGTTACTGGTCTGTCTACCTCACTTTCCAGTAAAACGTTTGATAATCACGATTATTAGCGTATGTCTGTGTGTGTGCAATTGAATGAAGGTAATTTTCGCTATTTCAGACGTCTTTCGCCATCTGAGGTCATCAGTCCCCTAGAACTTAGAACTACTTAAACCTAACTAACCTAAGGACATCACGCACATCCATGCCCGAGGGAGGATTCGAACTTGCGACCGTAGCGGTCGTGCGGTTCCGGACTGATGCGCCTAGAACCGCTCAGCCACAGCGGCCGGCAGACATGGATTCTACATCTACATCGATACTTTGCAATCCACCTTACGGCGCGTGGCAAAGGATACCCCGTACCACAAGCAGTCATTTCCTTTCCTGTTCCGCTCACAAACAGAACAAGCCTTAATTTCTTGTAGCTTATCTTCCTGGTACTTACGTGGAATGTATGTTGGACGGAACAGAATCGTTCTGCAGTCAGCTACAAATGCGGGTTCTCTAAATTTTCTCGAAAAAAATGTAGTATTACCTCCAGAGATTCCTGTTTAAGTTCCAGAAGCATCTCCGTAACGCTTGTGTGGTGTTCGAACCTACCAGTAACAAATCTAGCAGCCCGCATCTGAATTGCTTTGGTGCCTTCCTTTAATCCAACTTGCTACGGATTCCCAAACCCTCCAGCAGTACTCAAGAACAGGTCGCACTAGTCTCTTGTACGCGGTCTCCTTTACAGATGAACCACACTTTCCTAAAATTCTCCCACTAAACCTAAGTCGGCGACTCGCCTTTGCTACCGCAGTTCTCACGTGCTCGTCCATTTCATGTTGCAGCTTCACGCCCAGATGTTTAATAGACGTGACTATGTCCTGCAGGACACTAGTAATGCTGTATTCGAAAACTGGGGGTTTGTGTTTCCTACTCATACGCATCAACTTACATTTTTCCAAATTTAGGGCTAGCTTCCATTAGTCACACCAATTAGAAAATTTGTCTCAGTCACCTTGTATCCTCCTAGAGCCACTCAACGGCGACACCTCACCGTACACCACAGCATCATCAGCAGACAACCGCAGATTGCTGCCCACCCTGATACCCCCATCGTTAATGCACTGTATATAGGGAATAACAGCGTCCTATCACACTGCCCGGGGGCTCTCCTGATGATACCATTGTCTCTAATGAATATTCGCCGTTGAGGACAACATACTGGGATCTGTAACTCAAGAAGTATTCGAGCCACTCACATATCTGTGAACCTATTTCATATGCTACCTTCTTTGACAGCCTACAATGGAGCACCGTGTCAAACGCTTTCCAGAAATCTAGAAATATGAAAACCTGCCTGTTGCCCTTCATGCATAGTCCGATAAGCTTATATCGATGAATCAGCATGGTTTTAGAAAGCATCGAGGGTACGAAATTCAACTTCCCCTTTTTCTATGGTGCTTACAAACAGGCATTAGATTGAATGAGCCGTGAATAACTCCCGATTTTCAGCAGGATTAATGATCATCATTTTTGTAACGTCTTACCCATTTTTAGTGTTCCGTCTCTCAATCGGTAGAATGGGAATCCTCATACAGTCACTTTGTTGTCCCTCCGTCTGTTCGTCTGTTAAGACCGCTTTTTCTCACTAACGTGCAGAAGTGTCAGGCTGACATTTGTGTCAAACACAAAGGGTCTACAGTCTCTTGGCGGCGTAAAAAAGTAAAGGGTCTAAGTCAATGAAGTCAAAAGACACATCCGTTTATGTGATACATTTTGATACTGGGAAACTCGCTTATCAAATTAATACATAGTCAACGCTCCTTAGAGCATAAGTCCTACTCGCACGTGTACGGTTTTTATTCTGTATGCCTATGAGTTTCGTCTGAAGATCTGGAGCTATAAGAAGACCCCATGCCTCTGGTTTTCCTAATATTATTTAATCCTTTAGTACTGCCAACAGATGCATTTAGATAACGCATTCTTCCAAACGCGTTTAAGTTCTGCTCTATTACATTTTGGATCCTCTGTGTCCATACTCATGTATCTTATAGCATCTCCATGTCTTTTACATGATTTCTTGAAACTCGTGGTAACAAAATCTCGCTTATTCAGCACATTTCAGAGGCACAATTGCAGGATCGGTGTTGATATATTGCAAAAACGTAGATATAAGATGAGAATATAAACAAAGACTTACTTAAGATATTAATTAGTATAAGTGGTTGTATCGATTGTGGCGTGCAACCGCTGAAACATTAGAATAATTGCGCAGTTCAGTTGTCTTGCAGAGAAGACGGCACCTTCTCTGTTCTTGTAGCGGTCCAGATCAGACTCATATCTGACACCGATGCAGATAATTACTTGGGACACCGCCATTATTAATATTCTATTGAGACGCAATGTCACTAGACGTACTCGTAGTTACACACAACAACAGAATTAATTTAAGTGTCTGTGTAATTTAATTTACTATAATACACTCCTGGAAATGGAAAAAAGAACACATTGACACCGGTGTGTCAGACCCACCATACTTGCTCCGGACACTGCGAGAGGGCTGTACAAACAATGATCACATGCACGGCACAGCGGACACACCAGGAACCGCGGTGTTGGCCGTCGAATGGCGCTAGCTGCGCAACATTTGTGCACCGTCGCCGTCAGTGTCAGCCAGTTTGCCGTGGCATACGGAGCTCCATCGCAGTCTTTAACACTGGTAGCATGCCGAGACAGCGTGGACGTGAACCGTATGTGCAGTTGACGGACTTTGAGCGAGGGCGTATAGTGGGCATGCGGGAGGCCGGGTGGACGTACCGCCGAATTGCTCAACACGTGGGGCGTGAGGTCTCCACAGTACATCGATGTTGTCGCCAGTGGTCAGCGGAAGGTGCACGTGCCCGTCGACCTGGGACCGGACCGCAGCGACGCACGGATGCACGCCTAGACCGTAGGATCCTACGCAGTGCCGTAGGGGACCGCACCGCCACTTCCCAGCAAATTAGGGACACTGTTGCTCCTGGGGTATCGGCGAGGACCATTCGCAACCGTCTCCATGAAGCTGGGCTACGGTCTCGCACACCGTTAGGCCGTCTTCCGCTCACGCCCCAACATCGTGCAGCCCGCCTCCAGTGGTGTCGCGACAGGCGTGAATGGAGGGACGAATGGAGACGTGTCGTCTTCAGCGATGAGAGTCGCTTCTGCCTTGGTGCCAATGATGGCGCCGTGCAGGTGAGCGCCACAATCAGGACTGCATACGACCGAGGCACACAGGGCCAACACCCGGCATCATGGTGTGGGGAGCGATCTCCTACACTGGCCGTACACCACTGGTGATCGTCGAGGGGACACTGAATATTGCACGGTACATCCAAACCGTCATCGAACCAATCGTTCTACCATTCCTAGACCGGCAAGGGAACTTGTTGTTCCAACAGGACAATGCACGTCCGCATGTATCCCGTGCCACCCAACGTGCTCTAGAAGGTGTAAGTCAACTACCCTGGCCAGCAAGATCTCCGGATCTGTCCCCCATTGAGCATGTTTGGGACTGGATGAAGCGTCGTCTCACGCGGTCTGCACGTCCAGCACGAACGCTGGTCCAACTGAGGCGCCAGGTGGAAATGGCATGGCAAGCCGTTCCACAGGACTACATCCAGCATCTCTACGATCGTCTCCATGGGAGAATAGCAGCCTGCATTGCTGCGAAAGGTGGATGTACACTGTACTAGTGCCGACATTGTGCATGCTCTGTTGCCTGTGTCTATGTGCCTGTGGTTCTGTCAGTGTGATCATGTGATGTATCTGACCCCAGGAATGTGTCAATAAAGTTTCCCTTTCCTGGGACAATGAATTCACAGTGTTCTTATTTCAATTTCCAGGAGTGTATTTTCTGAATACAGTGATATTATTTAATCTTGTGTTTCATTTATGTTGCAAGTAATTGTTCAAATTAATGACGTCTGGGCATAGCTAAAGGTTCCGTGTTACAAATCCTATGAAAGGTCCGGCACGAGCCAAAACTTTGGAATCATTCAATCTACCAACTCCGATAAAGAAATATTTTCAGAAAAATCACTCACGGTCAAACTTCCAATGAACGAACCTTAAGCAAAATGCTATTGCCAAGCGCCCAAAGTTTGTATTACGCACCGTTAAAAATTTATACTCTGATCACATACTACTGTCATTACCTGTTACTATCTGTCTGTTCTCTGATATTCTCAAGCCAGACCGGAAAATCCGTTAAATCAAAACATGCAAAGGATATTACGATAAAAATGGTTTATTGTTACGGATATAAGCATGTATTATTAGTGTAGCAGCGTGCGAGTAAATTAGCCCTTGAAACTGTATTATGTAACACAGTAACATAACAACGCCTACCTTAAGAACGCTGCACGGTGTGGACTCTACAAGTATGCAAACCAAACCAAAGGTGATAATTCGTGTACAAAGATGCTGTGACAAGTCTGCTCATTAGATTTAAATTTACAAACGACAATGAACTTCGACAATAAGACTCTCGAGGCCAGAGAGTACTAACCGCTCTCGACATAAGTAAAATATCCGATATTTCAACAAGGACTTGTTTCAGGGTGTATTTTTATTGGACACTTTTTTCTAATAGTGGTCAGTGCTATCTCATGTAAGAACGTGGGAGACACTTTTTTAAAAGCCCTATGAATGTTGTTTGCCAAATAACTAATAACAATGACTATACCCAACGCTAACATGCGGAACGAAAACTTTTGCCAAAGTGCAAAAAAAAAAAAAAATGGTTCAAATAGCTCTGAGCACTATGGGACTTAACTGCTAAGGTCATCAGTCCCGTAGAACTACTTAAACCTAACTAACCTAAGGACATCACGCTCATCCATGCGCGAGGCAGGATTCGAACCTGCGACCGTAGCGATCGCGCGGTTTCAGACTGTAGCGCCTAGAACCGCTCAGCCACTCTGGCCGGCTGTCAAAGTGCACAAATAAAAAATAAACTTGAAGAAAGTCCATGAGGGAAGACTTAAGCCTATGCAGGCTGTTTTATTTTGAAATAATCACGTTGTTTCATGTTCTAACATTAGCTAATTCCCCCCCCCCCCCCCCCCCCCCCCCGCCTCTCTCGGGCATTATCACACTACAGCAGAGTAAAAAATTGTGATGCATATTGCACAACATATTCAATACATATGTGTGAAGGAAACAGCATGTGAAGGCGTATTTAGTAATGGCTTCGCACAGCCACAGTGGTTCCGGGCACAACTTTCTCACACATGAAATCCAAACGCAAAAAGAAAAAAAAATGCAGTCCTTGTGGGGAGTTTCATGGTCTGCGAGTATGATTTAGGATAACTATTTGAAATGAAAATACACATGGCGTGGTCAATGTCTTAAAATCAAATAAGGAAAAACTTCCTTATCGCAGCGCCTGTGTCCCTAACTATTTGAAATGAAAATACACATGACGTGGTCAACGTCTTAAAATCAAATAAGGAAAAACTTCCTTATCGCAGCGCCTGTGTCCCTAACTATTTGAAATGAAAATACACATGACGTGGTCAACGTCTTAAAATCAAATAAGGAAAAACTTCCTTATCGCAGCGCCTGTGTCCCTAACTATTTGAAATGAAAATACACATGACGTGGTCAACGTCTTAAAATCAAATAAGGAAAAACTTCCTTATCGCAGCGCCTGTGTCCCTAACTATTTGAAATGAAAATACACATGACGTGGTCAACGTCTTAAAATCAAATAAGGAAAAACTTCCTTATCGCAGCGCCTGTGTCCCTAACTATTTGAAATGAAAATACACATGACGTGGTCAACGTCTTAAAATCAAATGAGGAAAAACTTCCTTATCGCAGCGCCTGTGTCCCTAAGGGACGTCACTACCAACAATGCCACGTGAACGTGTGACTCATTTTATATATTTATTTCTAATTTTTAGGTAAAATGTACCTCGGTATCTTAGTTCACAAAGTGTGCGTTAAGGAACATAAAGAAATGGGATTCGTGCGCCGATAAGAGCTAGACCTGTCAATATTATTTCAAGAATGGTTTGTCTAAAAATGGCAGTAAAGTTTTAGAGTCCCACTGTAACTAATTGTGCTAGCCTGTTTGATGGTGGACGAAACAGAAGTGTATATCCCAAACAAAAGGAGCATCTCCGAAAGCTTTGTAGCTTCGAAGGACTGCGTCATTGTACTAAGTCCTAATTCTTCAGTTATTTACGAAACAGTTATTCAGAAATGGGTTTTACTGATGTATAAGTTAGGCAGAAGGACTCAACAAGAAATTAACCGATCAGTTAATTACTAGCTTTGTATCAGCGCCTCAGTAATCTAACTGATAGTGTTTAATCATAGGCTTTCAGATAATTATGTCAACATGCAATTAAGGTAAATGGTAGACTAGTGTTCAGCCCTTCAAACAAGTAACCTGTGTTACTATTTGAGTAGACAGCACTACTTTCGAAATTGTTTCTGACTTTTAGACATCGTAATTACTATCGACAATTTTGAATAATTCCTTTTTCTACAGCCTGTTAAAAGAACGCCTCAATTCACCTTGTAATGCAAGAGTATAATGAACGGAAACAGCTCTCACGTGGTGTTTGCCTTTTCATTAATTCTAGCCTTTTTTCAATCTACGTATTAGTTTATTTGGAATACACAAACGTCTTTTACACATACATCACTGACCTTTCTTTCTTGGTAAACAAAATAAAAGTGTTCCTGTATTTTAAGGTAATGGTGCGACGTGTTACACTGGCGGCAACAGAGAAACAAACCGCCGTCCGATAAGAAGAAACTGGTAGACAACTTAATTGTCAGGCAGTGATTTGCATGACGAAATTTGTCCTGAGTCACTGTGCACCATGATTCAGGTAGCAAAAACGTAATTTATATAGAAATGAAACAGTTTACGACACATAGCAGGAATGAGTGCAGCGAACAGATAAACTTTTGAAACTGAAGATATTAATTTGTAGAATTGAGCAAATTTTGTTGTTCAGAATGACAAAGTAGGCAAAAGTCGCAAGCAAGGAAGACACAGAAGAAACTCTCTTAAGCTAGTGAAATGTTCTTCAATGTAAAAAATGTAAGTAATTCTAATACAGTCCAGGAGTTGAAGAAGAATTTTCTGTAACCGTTAGTTAACGCTTCTTTGCTGTGTAAGGGTGCAATGTGCTCAACTCGAAAACTGGAAATCTGGAAAAAAGAAACTTGAAGCATTTAAAAATTTTTGTGCAGCGCCGTGTCATAAAAAGCACAAAATGAAGAGCTATGAGGCAAAGAGAGGAAATAATTATAGTCCTACACACAAGATGGCGAAAAACACTGACAAGAAGAGTGGAAAGGGTAACATGACATACACTTAGACCTGGAACAATAATTTGAGTTTATAGAGGAAAATAGCTGGAACGATAAGACTACGACACTCACATAAAGCTTAGCATAAATTACTGAAGCAAAGCTGGTATTGTGAGATACAAGAATTGGCACAGAGCAGAAAGGAATAGGGCACCTCCGCTATCCCAAGGAGGTGACTGATTCCCATTGTTAGTGCTCCGACTGATTTATTATTTTACCATACTTCGATCAGAATGAGTGAACTATTATTTCTTTCCTGGGATATGTTACTCGGCTGACGCATTGTCATCTACATAACGGCGCTCGAATTCTTCCCCTCAGTGTATTGCATCTTCCATGACAATAATGCCGCCACTTGTACGGCTATAAATATCCGACACTGACTAGCTTAGTTTTTTGGAAGTATCTGGTGTGTGAGAAACGCAGAGCTCAGTGGATTTGAGAGGGAGACTGGACAGGCAGAAGAATGCAGCTAGAAAAAAGATGGCTCTTTGTGAAAGGCCGGTTCGGCCTGCGAGTGATTCTGTGTAAAGGTAGTCTGGCGATGAGGTAGTGAGGACTCATGTAGCTCAATGTGCAGTTTTGAAGCAAGGACAAGCTTCCTAACTGCGGGATATGTTTTTTGGAAGTTCCTTTTCGGATAGCCATCGGTGCTTTCGCAAAGAACACGTTGGGCTGAAATAATGCACCTAGACTCGTACCTCTGTTGGTGTAAATTCTTAGCACCTTAATAGCGAGGCTAGGGGAAAACACGCGGAGGGCCCATTGGCAGAATAGTCGGTGACGTGAAACGGATGGTACTGAAACTCCTGGTTTTAGAAGTGGTGGTAGGACCCTAACATTCATTGGATTTGTTTAGAGACACGTTGTCTTGATGCGATTTTCGTTGACAGGAGTTTCCATGCGACTGGAGCTGCAGTCTCCGCACTTTTTACGGTTGGTGGACTAATGTGCATTGTTAGGAATCCGCAAGAGGCCGCGTGTGTACTCGGTGAAGTGAGATTCAGCGTCCGGCCTTTTTGGAGAGGGGTTGAGCTTGGCTCTGTAGGGTTCAGTTAGACGTCTGGGATTGTGTTTGGTTCAAATGGCTCTGAGCACTATGGGACTTAACATCTGTGGTCATCAGTCCCCTAGAACTTAGAACTACTTAAACCTAACTAACCTAAGGACATCACACACATCCATGCCCGAGGCAGGATTCGAACCAGCGACCGTAGCAGTAGCGCTGGGATTGTGTTTAACGTTGTGTCTTGTTGGAAACACTCCGCGCTTTGAAGATCGGTTTGAGACAACGTCCGGTTGCAATCTGAGCGTAGACATCTGTTGCCACATACCTCCGGAAACAAAAATGGTTCAAATGGCTCTGAGCACTATGGGACTTAACTTCTGAGGTCATCAGTCCCCTAGAACTTAGAACTACTTAAACCTAACTAACCTAAGGACATCACACACATCCATGCCCGAGGCAGGATTCGAACCTGCGACCGTAGCGGTCGCGCGGTTCCAGACTGTAGTGCGTAGAACCGCTCGGCCACCCCGGCCGGCAATGAGTGCTTTAGGTCGGCTATTTTCGTGACACCATGAGTCGAAACATACGTATGGTATCGCCAGGGTCAATACTTCTCATTCGATGAAATAGAATTGATCAGCAATCATGCATCGATACCACGGAACGTTCAGACTGGAGTTGGGATTTTGGACAGTGTTATATCGAAATATCCTTATATCGGAATCAGTAACGATATTTGCCTCTTTAATTTTATCCATATTTTGCAGCTGCAAACGTGATCGTATTCAATACTCTGGTAGTATGTATTAAAAAACGCTTTCAGTCACAAATATTTGTGGTTTATGAAATACAAGATGCATTTCGGACTCAGTGGGTCCGTCATCAGGTGTAACTTGGCTTAATACATAATTTATTTTTGCTCTTGAATGAAGTGAAATGCATGTTACTGTCATGAAAAGCGTTGACGTTAGGCTATGAGTTTCGTAAGTCAAATATGTGCGACACAGGGGTAAAAGTGAGCAGTGTAAACTTACCACATAATGAAAGGCAGCATTTTTAATTTTTTAACACCATCATACATTGCTCCATCCATCCTGTTCATCCATATCAATCCACTCAAGAGGAACATTTGCATGCACATTTTTGTGAACACTTCAGAGATGTTGTTGTACATGGTGTGATCAAAGATGAATTTATCCGCAGTGCCAGAGATCTAATTATTAAAAAATTGAGATATGCAGGGAATAACATTAGAATAAGTCTTTAAAATTATCGAAATAACTGTGGCTTGCGAAATCTGTTCACTTAACATCGATTCTGGTTTTTTGATTTTATTGAATATAGCGTCTTGCCATTGGCTTCATTATACAGGGTGATTCAGAAAGAATACCACAACTTTAAAAATGTGTATTTAATGAAAGAAACATAATATAACCTTCTGTTATACATCATTACAAAAAGTATTTAAAAAGGTTTTTTTCACTCAAAACCAAGTTCAGAGATGTTCAATATGGCCCCCTCCAGACACTCGAGCAATATCAACCCGATACTCCAACTTGTTCCACACTCTCTGTAGCATATCAGGCGTAACAGTTTGGATAGCTGCTGTTATTTCTCGTTTCAAATCATCAATGGTGGCTGGGAGAGGTGGCCGAAACACCATATCCTTAACATACCCCCATAAGAAAAAATCGCAGGGGGTCAGATCAGGGCTTCTTGGAGGACAGTGATGAAGTGCTCTGTCACGGGCTGCCTGGCGGCCGATCCATCGCCTTGGGTAGTTGACGTTCAGGTTTCATAACTAACCTTTTTCGTAGGACTCTCCATACAGTTGATTGTGGAATTTGCAGCTCTCTGCTAGCTCTGCGAGTCGATTTTCCTGGGCTGCGAACAAATGCTTGCTGGATGCGTGCTACATTTTCATCACTCGTTCTCGGCCGTCCAGAACTTTTCCCTTTGCACATACTCCCATTCTCTGTAAACTATTTATACCAACGTTTAATACACCACCTATCAGGAGGTTTAACACCATACTTCGTTCGAAATGCACGCTGAACGACTGTCGTCGATTCACTTCTGCCGTACTCAATAACACAAAAAGCTTTCTGTTGAGCGGTCGCCATCTTAGCATCAACTGACGCTGACGCCTAGTCAACAGCGCCTCAAGCGAACAAATGTACAACTAAATGAAACTTTATAGCTCCCTTAATTCGCCGACAGATAGTGCTTAGCTCTGCCTTTTGTCGTTGCAGAGTTTTAAATTCCTAAAGTTGTGGTATTCTTTTTGAATCACCCTGTACAATCCTACCAAATTGTTGTCTAGACCGTTAATTATATGTGTCGTTTCCAATGCATGTTGCGCAGTAACCTATTTTTCGAAGTGGCTGAGCCCCAAGGCATTTATGTGTTCTTGAAAACGGGATTTGAAGTTTCTGCCTGTTTCTCCCACATAGCAGGCAGGACAACCGGGGCATAACACTTTATGCACTCTATGTTCTTGAATTTTTGTGTATTTGATTTTATTTTATGAATATGTTTCCTAACCTGTTATTTGCTGAGTATGCAGCTGTTACTTTCTTCAAAAAAAATTAGCGATTTTTTGTGTTATGGGACGCAGGCATGGGATATTGGCAAAAATTTTCTCTTATTTCGCAATGTGGCCACTTATTGTCTTACTTTTGTGTATTGGTTTGTCTAAATTGTCAAGTGTTCTGGCTGTGTAGCCACTGTTTATAGCAATGCTTTCTATTGCATTTAGCTCCTTCCTGAAGCTGTTTTCTTCCTTTTTTCTTCCATCAAACTGTAGCAAGGTAGCATCCACATGTCTCAACTAATATATATATATATATATATATATATATATATATATATATATATATATATACATGCAGCTAATATATATATAGTCTACTGTTTTCTTTAAAGAACTACTTTCCAGATATTTGAGAAATGTATCTGCCACGAAACTCGGTATGCTACTGCCCATGGCAAGACCCTCTTTCTGTTGCTATATTTTCCCATTAAATGTGCAGTTATTGTGTGGCAATATTAGCTGCAACATGTCCCTGAATTCTGATATATCTTCAGTTGACAATTTTTTATGTTTTAGTAAGTTTTCAAAGGTTATATCTATTGTTTCTTCAGTTGGTACTTTTGCAAATAGGTTACTTACATCAAAAGATCAAACCTGGCAGCTATAGGAATTTCTGTGTCTTTAATTTTAGGTGCTAAATCATTTGTGTTCTTAACTGAGGATCACTTACAAAAGTACAATACTGATTCAGAATTTCATTCAGTAATTGAGAGACTTTGAAGGCAGGTGTATTTTTAGAATTAACAATAGGCCTCAATGGAACATGAGGTTTATGGGTCAGTCTTGGGGCTGTGGGATTCATTAAAGTACATGTTTTTGCTTATGTTTTCTGTGAAGAAGAATTTGTATTTATTACCCGTTTTTCTGATTTTGTTTTGGAATTTTACAGTTGGATCTTTTTTAAGCTCTGTTATGTTGTTTCCAGAAAATAAAGCCAGTGTTTTAGTAATGTATTCATCTTTGCTCATAATTACTACAGAATTGCTTTATCAGCTTTCAGAATCAAGGCATTGTTATTATTGAGTTTCGTGTTTATGCTGTTTACTACATTTCTCTCTTGATAAACTGCTTTGGGTCTTTGTATGATTACTTATGCTTTTCTGATTAATTTTATTTATGGTGCGTGCTAGGACAGGCTGTCCAGGGTTATGTAGGTCAGCTGAATCAGCTGTTTTATTAGTGTGTATGATGCGGTTTTTTAGTTTCCTGTTGCTTAATCTGGGTTGTACATTGTGTTTTAGCCCTGTCCAGAGTAGATGTTGTTCTCTTTCAGTGAAGGTAATGTTAGTTATGTTGATGACTCTTTCATATAACTGTGTTTTGTTGGGTGGTTTGTTGCCCTGTTGCTGATTCAGTTTTAGTTGTATGACTTCTAATTTCTTTTGGTACCTGTGTGTGATTTAAGATTGCGTTTTGTTTACAGTACTTTCAACATACTTTTCAACAGCTTTTAGTTCTAATGTGTATAGTGTATTAGCTGATTGGAAATATGTGTAATAACAGCACTTAATAATATCTTTTTTCTTCTTAAACTGAGACTTTACTTATGACTTCATCCACATTATCTGGGCTGCAGTGGAGTTGTTTTTGATCTTCACTTTGACATAATTAGGACGAAAATCGCAAGTTAGACATTTTTTGGTGAACATGTTACTGGCATTGGCATTCATAAGTTTTATTTGTCTAGCCAATGTTCCGGTAGCATGGATATTTTGCGGTGATATAATCGGATAATAGTATTATTATAATCATCTGGCACATGATACAGAGAACTGAACTCGTCTTTCTTTTTAATGTTGAAGTATTTATAACGTAAGCAAATTGCCTACAGTTTTTTACTTTGAAGTTCTTACAGCAATTTTGACTGTTGTGAATTTGTATTTTCATAAACTCCTGTCACTCGAAAGTAAGGCTATTAGAAATATTTGAAATTTGGAAGCTAAAAAGAAGAATAACTCTAGACATTGAAGACGCTTCTCCAGAAGTATCAGTATATGTGTGAATAACACCCGCTGGACAGTTAGAAAATATTTCACTTACAATCTGGAGGGAAATGTCTCAGCCTAGTTCCGTTTCGTATCAGATAGCTAGGGATTATTTATCTATTGTTTCAGCAGGAAGGCTGTATTCCAAAGCTGGTGAAGTGATTTCTTCACAAGAAATAGATTAAAAGCAAAACATGCTGAGAAGTTATTATTTTAAGTTCATTAGAAAATAAATTTTGGAATTATTAATTTTTTCATTTATATTTTCTGTATTTTTAGTGACACACAGTAATACAACTTTAATATAACTATAATACCACTTTTTCCATTTTTCCATAATATTTCTCCATTTATGTGGAAATTATGTGTAATTTGATTTTGTTTTCCTTAAATTTCTTATTAATTCACACAAATCCACTGCTTACAATTTTAAATAACACGCGCAATCTTAATTAATCTGAATTTTAAAACTAAATTTTTAACGCTGATATGTCGAAGTATCGATATTTTCCGTAAGATGAATAGTTGATAACGATGTTTTGTGCGGCGATATTAGATTGTACCTGATATCGATATTGTTTCTATGTCCCATCTCTGGTTCAGACTGCTTTGACAGCAAAGGTGATTGCACCGTTACCTGAGAGTTAAATACTATTTTCACGAAATTCTATGTAAAAAGCAGCAGAAGTAACTAAATCCGTGCTTAAAACGCAACAATAGGATCTGGAAAGCGGCGTACCCTTGTAACAAGAAAAAGAACCAGACTTCGCGCTATCTCCGCAGTTCGGTAAGCGGACGCCAGGTAGCAGTAGCAGTCAAGTGGGCCTAAACGTGGGGCACGAATGGTAATTACCAGGAGGCCGGGATTTCTCCGAGTCATCTTCCGCACATCCAGGCCAAGGTTCGGTGTCAAGCACCGCATTTGCGTCGCTAATGCCCGCTGGTTACGGAACGTTTTTAAGCAGCTGAAGGTAAAAGTCAAAATGTTGCATTATCCGTAACGGAGTAATTCGAGACGGAAATGTCATTCGCTTCGGGATAGCCTGGTTGTGGAAAGAGAGAGAGCTTGCTGAATGAAGACGCGCAGAGAAAACTGCCGCACTTATGATTTGACAAATAAACCGAAAATGTGGTGGGCAAACTTGTGGAGAGAGACTTGGGCCCGTTTTGCTGACGGAGAATCTGAATTTCAGACTGCACCGGTACTGATCCACTCATCGACACTATCGGAGTTTAGCCTCAGAGCGTTTTCTTGCACTTATCTTTGTTCATTCATGTATTTTTATTTTTTGCGTTTTTTACACCTGTCAGGATTAGGACCACCGGACCCCTCTCTTACATTCAACCAAGTATCCCTCATAGAGCAAACTACGACTATCGAGGTTAATGTTACCCGAAACAGCCCATATAACCGAAACAAACTTTTAACCCTAGAGACATAGGAAAGTGCTAGCTATTGTATTTCAGAAACACGAAATACACTGAGGTGGCAAAAGTCATGGGATACCTCCTAATATCGCATCGGACCTCCTTTTGCGCGGCGTATTTACATATCTAGTGTAGTGTAGTGCGGCAACGCGGTGTGTCATTGACGTAATAAGCCGTTGGTAGTCCCCTGCCGAGCTACTGAGCCAATATTTTGTGCAAGAATTTATCTCTCGATTATGCCCCATAAAGGTTCGATGGGACTCATATTGGGTCATCTGGAAGGCTAAATTATTCACTGGAACTGTCGAGAATGTTCTTCAAACCAGTCACGAGCAGTTGTGTTCTAGTGACACGATGCATTGTCATCCGTATTAATTCCGTCGTTGTTTGGGAACAGGAAGTCCGTGAGTGGCTGCAAATGGTTAATGACCGGTTCAGTTGCTCCAGAGGAATCAGTCAATTCCATGTAAACACAGCCCACACCGTTATTGAGCCATCTTCACCTTGCACACTACCGTGTTGACAACTTACGTCCATGGCTTCGTGGGTCTCCGCCCTACCATCAGCTCTCACCATCATCAGTGTTCTGCCAAAAGACAGGTTTTCACATGATAGTTCTCCAGGCTGTCCGGTCTTCTGCCATCCTCTTCAGGTCTGCATAATTTCCTCTTCCCTCTATGTCGTCTATCATCTTGTATCTCCTTCTTTTTCTCAGTCTTCTCCCACAAACCAATCCTTCCAAAGCATCTGTTAGCAAGCACTTCCTTCTCAATGAATGTCCCAACCAGTTCTTTTTCCTTTCTCTTACAACCTTCAGCAGACATCTTCTCTCACCAACCCTTTGCAATACTCTTTCATTACTCACTCTTTCCATCCAGCTTATTCTCTCCATTCTCCTCCACATCCACATCTCAAAGGCTTCTAACCTTTTTTTCATCCTCTCGTCTCAGCGTCAATGTTTCTGCCCTATATAGTGCCACACTCCAGACAAAACATTTGCCAACCCTTTTCCTTAGTCCTTTCTCTAATTTGCCACATAAGAGTCTCCTCTTTCTGTTGAATGCCTCCTTCGCTATGACAATTCGAGTTTTTACCTCCTGGTGACATCTCAAGTCTTCAGTTACTGTGCTTCCAAGATATTTAAATTCACTTACTTGGCTAATGGTAGATTGTCCTATTTTAATATTGGACAGTCTGCGTCTTGTACTGATGACCATACTCTTTGTTTTTGCTGTGTTTATTTGCATCCCATATTCCACTCAAGCTTCATTCAGATCTTTCAGCATGTTATTCACTGCCCACTCACTTACTGCCACTAATACCACGTCATCAGCAAGTCTTATATATTCTATTCTCTTTCCACCAATACATATTCCTCTTTTCCCATCTAAGCTTTTCGCAATAATCTCTTCAAGGTATACGTTAAACAACAGTGGGGAAAGGCAACAACCTTGTCTAACACCTCGTCCAATGCTGCTTCCTTCTGACATTTCATTTCCAATCCTTTCTGGTGTAAATATAGATTCTGTATCAGTCATCTCTCTTTCCAATCTACTCCTTTCCTCTTCAAAATATCCATCAGCTTGTTCCACTGAACTCTGTCAAAAGCCTTTTCTAAATCTATAAAAACAGAAAAGATTTCTCTACCCTTTTCCATATATCTTTCTCCTATAGTTCTTAACAGGGCAATAGCATCTCTCGTTCCTTTTCCTCCTCTAAATCCAAACTGCTCCTGTGCAATCCCTCTATAGAGCTTGCCATATAACCTTCTATTCAACACTCTCAGCAAGACTTTAGCTGCATGAGAAATTAGACTGATGGTCCGGTGCTCTTCACATTTTTTAGTGTTTCTCTTTTGGTATCATAACTGTTGAAGCAAAGTCCTCATGCCATTCGCCTTTGTCATATATCTCGTTACAGATGTAGACTACCAACCAACTAGACTACTAACCAGCTGAAATCGGGACTCATGTGACCAGGCCACGGTTTTCCAGTCCTCTAGGGTCCAACCGATATGGTCACGAGACCAGGAGAGGCGCTGCAGGCGATGTCGTGCTGTTAGTATCGGCACTCGCGTCAGACGTCTGCTGCCATAGCCCATTAACAACACTCTGCCGTGCGGTGACACCACAGTGGCGTCGTGCTCGAAATAGCGGTCAACGGCCGGCGACACCACAGTGGCGTCGTGTGCACGGTATCGCTCAGTGGCCGTCGACACCACAGTCGTGGTTTTTTGTTTTTATAAGTACTTGTGGCCTTTCATCATGGCAGACGAAAGAGACGATACGATTATTTACGATGAATGCGCGGAGCAAAACTTGGAGGTTGCCACTACATCGCGTACGTCTCATCACGATCCGATTGACAGACTTTCCCCTCACATAAATCAACACCAACTAGTATTCTGCGGCGGGAACACTTTCGCAATTACGGACGGCTATAGAGGCAGCATGGGTCAACACTTCTTCAGAGGACTTCCAGCGAGTTTTTGAGTCCATGCCTTGTCGAGTTGCCGAACTACGCCAGGTGATGGGATGGGATGTATTCCATGACTTTCTGCCTCTCAGTATAAACAACGTTGTATAACAACCTGTGTACGTACATCGTCAAATCAACATAGTAAAACAAATAATGATGAATCAGAACTTGTTCACAATCCAAGGAAGTTACATTTATGACCTGAAATTACTAGTCTATGGTGGTGGGAGTACACAAAGAGACTGCTGAGACGTGTGAAAAGGCAGTGTTTAAATAGGAGACAGGAGGGTTATAATGCTGCCTGTATATGGCAGGGAAGGCGGACAAGGGGAAGCAAATTATAATCACCTGAGTACAATGTTTTAAAAGAAAAACAGAATATAGAAATACTTCGCACTTATTTACAAAGATTAGTAAGCGAAAGCCTCGTAAAAAAATAGAAATATGAGAAAAATTTCAGACTAGGAGTAATTACATCTTTTGGACACCCTTGACACAAAATTTGTAATTTTGGTGTAATACATTCTAATTCTGTCAGAGACAGCAAAGGACTTGGAAGAGCAATTGAACGGAATGGATAGTGTCTTGAAAGGAGGATATAAGATGAACATCAACAAAAGCAAATCGACGATAATGGAATGTAGTTGAATTAAATTGCGTGATGCTGAGGGAATTAGATTAGGAAATGAGACACTTCAAGTAGTAAAGGAGTTTTGCTATTTGGGGAGCAAAATAACTGATGATGATCGAAGTAGGGAGGATATAAAATGTAGACTGGCAATGGCAAGGAAGGCGTTTCTGAAGAAGAGAAATTTGCTAACATCGAGTAAAGATTTAAGGGTCAGGAAGTCGTTTCTGAAAGTATTTGTATGGAGTGTAGCCATGTATGGAAGTGAAACATAGACGATAAATAGTTTGCACAAGAAGAGAATAGAAGCTTTAGAAATGTGGTGCTACAGAAAAATGCTGAAGATTAGATGGCTAGATCACATAACAAATGAGGAGATATTGAACAGAATTGGGGAGGAGTTCGTGGCAGAACTCAACTAGAAGAAGGGACCGGTTGATAGGAAATGTTCTGAGGCATCAAGGGATCACCAATTTAGTATTGGAGGGCAGCGTGGAGGATAAAAATCGTAGAGGGAGACCAAGAGATGAATATACTAAGCAGATTCAGATGGATGTAGGTTGCAGTAGGTACTGGGAGATGAAGAAGCTTGCAGAGGATAGAGTAGCATGGAGAGCTGAAGACCACAACAACAACATTTTTAATCTTGTTTGTCGGAATTCGTGCTTCCTCCCAATCAGTCATCACTTCCCGCACATTAATGTAGCACTTTGATGTACAATTTTCTGTACTGGGGAGTCTTCCCATTTCCTTCCAGTGCTCCTTCATTGCTAAACAGTGACTTCTCTCCTTTCTTCAGACTACTTTGTGTCTTTCGTTTTCCGTCCTCTCTTGGAGACATCCAGTTTTTTAAAAACTTCGTTGCTGAACACTCCTATTTTCATCACCTCTTTTGTCATGCTGCACCTGTCCAAGGCTTTTGTGGCCTCTTGAATCCAGGTGGTTTTTGACTTTCTTTCCCCCGGAGATTGCTGCAGATAATTTTTGTTTCTGTGTTGCTCCGGCCACCAGGGTACGTCATATGTCTTGTTATTAAACTTGCCCTTCCGAAATTTTCCTCGCGTAACGTGCTCTCATTTGTCGGCCAGGATTAACTTTTAGACACTGGTGTGTGTGTAACGTGGGAGCCGTCGATCGGGAGAGGGCGGGGGTAATCCTCCCAACCAGTCATCACTTCCCGCACATTAATGTAGCACTTTGGTGTACAATTTTCTGTACCGGGGAGTAATGGGGACCACGTCCTAATTTTGAGTTCTTCATCTTTCCATTTTCTTCCAGTGCTCCTTCATTGCTAAATAGTGACTTTTCTCCTTTCTTCAGACTACTTTGTGTCTTTCGTTTTCCGTCCTCTGTTGGAGACATCCCGTCTTTTTTAAAAAAAACTAGCTTGCTAAACACTCCCATTTTCATCACCTCTTTTGTCATGTCGCATCTGTCCAAGGCTTTTGTGACCTCTCGAATCCAGGTGGTTGTTGACTTTCTTTCCCCTAGAGATACCTGCAGATAATTTTTGTTTCTCTGTTGTTCCGGCCACTAGTGTAAGTCAAATGTCTTGTTATTAAACTTGCCCTTCTGAAAGTTTCCTCGCGTAACGTGCTCTCATTTGCCGGTCAGGATTAACTCTTGGACACTGGTGTGTGTGTGTAACGTGGGAGCCGTCGATCGGGAGAGGGCGGGGTAATCGACTTGTCACTTAATGAACGAGACGAGGCCGCGTCGCAGCGGGCGGCGGGTAACCTGCAGAACAATCGCTTGGACACGGCGCCGCGTCTCCCGTGCCGCCATCACCGTCAGAATGGGACGCGGCCGCAAGAAAATCATTTCCCCCCGGCGCCGTAATCCGCGTATCGGCCGACCCATTAAATGCAAAATCAGCCAGAAAATAGAATACCGGGATGAAAGGCGAGTGGGGGAGGCGGCAGGGGCACAAATAGAGAAGTGAGAGGCGGAGAGCTGGCGAGAAAAACGAGTGTTACCTCCCGGTGACATCATCAAGAAGCGGTCGGGGATTCTCGGTGGGCGACGCGCGTTTCATTAGAAATGGAACTGGTTTTCTCGGTAGGAAGGCGCTGCGTGACGGCCGCTCCGGGCTAATGGGAATTCCTCGTCGCAGCTGCCGGCGCCGGCTGCGGTACAGTCGCGGCGCCTGCGGGCGACCCAGAAGGTCTCCGCGGGGCAGTCGCCGAGTCTCGCGCCGCACGAGGCGGCTTCCTCCGTTTCGATAATTCGTCTTCCGAGTCATCACTCTTCCGACCGGTTTGATGTGACCCGAAACGAATTCCTCTCCTGCGCCAACCTCTTCGTCACAGAGTAGGCACTTGCAGCCTACGTCCTCAATTATTTGCTGAATGTATTCCAATCTTTGTCTTCCTCTACAGTTTTGCACTCTATCACGACGGAAGTCGTTCCCTCCTGTCTCAACAAACGTCCTATTATCATGTCCCTTCTCCTTCTCATTGTTTTCCACATAATCCTTTCCTCTCCGATTCTGCACAGAACCTCCGAATTCCTTACCTTATCAGTTCACCTAATTTCCAACATCTACATCTACATCTACATACATACTCCGCGATCCACCATACGGTGCGTGGCGGAGGGTACCTCGTACCACAACTAGCGTCTTCTCTCCCTGTTCCACTCCCAAACAGAACGAGGGAAAAATGACTGCCTATATGTCTCTGTACGAGCCCTAATCTCTCTTATCTTATCTTTGTGGTCTTTCCGCGAAATATAAAAAAAAATGGCTCTGAGCACTATGGGACTCAACTGCTGAGGTCATTAGTCCCCTAGAACTTAGAACTAGTTAAACCTAACTAACCTAAGGACATCATAAACATCCATGCCCGAGGCAGGATTCGAACCTGCGACCGTAGCGGTCTGGCGGTTCCAGACTGCAGCGCCTTTAACCGCACGGCCACTTCGGCCGGCTCCGCGAAATATAAGTTGGTGGCAGTAAAATTCTACTGCAGTCAGCCTCAAACGCTGGTTCTGTAAATTTCCTCAGTAGCGATTCACGAAAAGAACGCCTCCTTTCCTCCAGAGACTCCCACCCGAGTTCCTGAAGCATTTCCGTAACAGTAACAAATATAGCAACCCGCCTCTGAGTTGCTTCTATGTCCTCCCTCAGTCCGACCTGATAGGGATCCCAAACGCTCGAGCAGTACTCAAGAATAGGTCGTATTAGTGTTTTATAAGCGGTCTCCTTTACAGATGAACCACATCTTCCCAAAATTCTACCAATGAACCGAAGACGACTATCCGCCTTCCCCACAACTGCCATTACATGCTTGTCCCACTTCATATCGCTCTGCAATGTTACGCCCAAATACTTAATCGACGTGACTGTGTCAAGCGCTACACTACTAATGGAGTATTCAAACATTACGGGATTCTTTTTCCTATTCATGTCATTTAAGTAGATAGAAAACAACAGCGGACCCACCACACTTCCCTGGGGCACTCCAGATGATACCCTCACCTCTGATGAACACTCACCATCGAGGACAACGTACTGGGTTCTATTACTTAAGAAGTCTTCGAACCAGTCACTTATTTGGGAACCAATCCCATATGCTCGTACCTTAGTTAGGAGTCTGCAGTGGGACACCAGTGGTCTGTAGTGCCACATCTCAAATACTTCTTCTGTTCCGGATTTCCCACAGTCCATGTTTCACTACCACACAATGCTGTGCTCCAAACATACGTTCCCAGAAATGTTTTCCTTAAATTAAGGCCTACGTTTGATTCTAGTAGACTTCTCTTGGCAAGGAATGGTCTTTTTGCCAGTGCTACTTTGCTTTCGATGTTCGCCTTGCTCTGTCTGTCATTGGTTATTTTGCTGTGTAGGAAGTAGAATTTCTTAACATCATCCACTTCGTTAACATCAATCCTGATATTAAGTTTCTCGCTGTTCTCATTTATATTACTTCTCATTACTTTTCTCTATCTTCCATTTACTCTCAGTCCATATTCTATACTGAGTTAGACTGTTCATTCCATTCAGCAGATCATGTAATTCTTCTTCACTTTCACTCAAGATAGCAACGTCATCAGCGAATCGTATCATTGATATCCTGTCACCTTGAATTTTAAATCCATTCCTCAATCGTTATTTCCATCATTTCGTCACAGTGTTATTTGGTAAGCGTGATAGCGTTACGGACATGTTTGGCAAACTCAAGTGGCAGACTCTGCAAGAGAGGTGCTCTGCATCGCGCTGTAGCTTGCTGTCCAGGTTTCGAGAGGGTGCGTTTCTGGATGAGGTATCGAATATATTGCTTCCCCCTACTTTTACCTCCCGAGGCGATCACGAATGTAAACTTAGAGAGATTCGAGCGCGCACGGAGGCTTTCCGGCAGTCGTTCTTCCCGCGAACCATACGCGACTGGAACAGGAAAGGGAGGTAATGACAGTGGCACGTAAAGTGCCCTCCGCCACACACCGTTGGGTTGCTTGCGGAGTATAAATGTAGATGTAGATGTAGAATGTAGATGTAGGTGTAGATGCTTCTTAGATGTACGCATTGAACACTAGGGGCCAAAGACCACATCTCTGTCTTAAATCCTTTTTAATCCGAGCACTTCATTATTGGACGTCCACTCTCATTACTCCCTCTTGGCTCTTGTACAAATTGTATATTACCCGCCTCTACCCATAGCTTACCCCTATTTTCCTCAGGATTTCGAACATCTTACGCCATTTTACATTGTCCAACGCTTTTTCCAGGCCGACAAATCCTATGAACGTGTCCTGATTTTTCTTTAGTCTTGCTTCCATTATCAACCGGAACGTCAGAATTTCCTCTCTGGTGCCTTTACCTTTCCGAAAGCCAAATTGATAGTCATCTATCACATCGTCAGTTTCTTTTTCCATTCTTCTACACTCCTGGAAATGGAAAAAAGAACACATTGACACCGGTGTGTCAGACCCACCATACTTGCTCACTGCGAGAGGGCTGTACAAGCAATGATCACACGCGCGGCACAGCGGACACACCAGGAACCGCGGTGTTGGCCGTCGAATGGCGCTAGCTGCGCAGCATTTGTGCACCGCCGCCGTCAGTGTCAGCCAGTTTGCCGTGGCATACGGAGCTCCATCGCAGTCTTTAACACTGGTAGCATGCCGCGACAGCGTGGACGTGAACCGTATGTGCAGTTGACGGACTTTGAGCGAGGGCGTATAGTGGGCATGCGGGAGGCCGGGTGGACGTACCGCCGAATTGCTCAACACGTGGGGCGTGAGGTCTCCACAGTACATCGATGTTGTCGCCAGTGGTCGGCGGAAGGTGCACGTGCCCGTCGACCTGGGACCGGACCGCAGCGACGCACGGATGCACGCCAAGACCGTAGGATCCTACGCAGTGCCGTAGGGGACCGCACCGCCACTTTCCAGCAAATTAGGGACACTGTTGCTCCTGGGGTATCGGCGAGGACCATTCGCAACCGTCTCCATGAAGCTGGGCTATGGTCCCGCACACCGTTAGGCCGTCTTCCGCTCACGCCCCAACATCGTGCAGCCCGCCCCCAGTGGTGTCGCGACAGGCGTGAATGGAGGGACGAATGGAGACGTGTCGTCTTCAGCGATGAGAGTCGCATCTGCCTTGGTGCCAATGATGGTCGTATGCGTGTTTGGCGCCGTGCAGGTGAGCGCCACAATCAGGACTGCATACGACCGAGGCACACAGGGCCAACACCCGGCATCATGGTGTGGGGAGCGATCTCCTACACTGGCCGTACACCACTGGTGATCGTCGAAGGGACACTGAATAGTGCACGGTACATCCAAACCGTCATAGAACCCATCGTTCTATCATTCCTAGACCGGCAAGGGAACTTGCTGTTCCAACAGGACAATGCACGTCCGCATGTATCCCGTGCCACCCAATGTGCTCTAGAAGGTGTAAGTCAACTACCCTGGCCAGCAAGGTCTCCGGATCTGTCCCCCATTGAGCATGTTTGGGACTGGATGAAGCGTCGTCTCACGCGGTCTGCACGTCCAGCACGAACGCTGGTCCAACTGAGGCGCCAGGTGGAAATGGCATGGCAAGCCGTTCCACAGGACCACATCCAGCATCTCTACGATCGTCTCCATGGGAGAATAGCAGCCTGCATTGCTGCGAAAGGTGGATATACACTGTACTAGTGCCGACATTGTGCATGCTCTGTTGCCTGTGTCTATGTGCCTGTGGTTCTGTCAGTGTGATCATGTGATGTATCTGACCCCAGGAATGTGTCAATAAAGTTTCCCCTTCCTGGGACAATGAATTCACGGTGTTCTTATTTCAATTTCCAGGAGTGTATATATTATCCTTGTCAGAAACTTGGAAGCATAAGCTTTTAAGATGACTGTGAGATAATTCGCGTACTTGTCAGCTCCTGTATTCTTCGGAATTGTGTGGATGATATTTTAGGGAAAGTCAGATAGTATGTCGCCAGACTCATACATTCTACAGATCAATATGAATAGTCGTTTTGCTGCCACTTCTCTCAATGACTTTAGAAATTCTGATGGAATGTTGTCTATCTCTTCATCTTTATTTGACTTTAAGTCCCCCATAGTTGCCTGTAATTCTGATTCTAATGCTGGATCCCCTGTCTCTTCTAAATCGAATCCTGTTTCTTCTTCTATCACATCAGATAAATCTTCCCCCTCCCAGAGGTCTTCAGTGCACTCTGTCCACCTTCCACAACCCATCCGTCCGATGACGTTCGCGGTTTAAACAGTAGGAGAGGGGCGCCACACCTGAAACCACACTGCTCAAAAGAATCAGGGGAACATGACTCTGGGCGTCTGCTACACTCCGTTAAGTACTGAGCATGTTAGGAAATTAAGTACACAAAAAGCATCATTATATCCTCGATCGTTTATATAAAAAGAACTGAAAAGTACGACAGGTGTCGAAAATAATGTCGAAAAAGTCATTCATCCCGTCATCCTGGGTGCTTTTCATTGGAGTTGAGAGCTGCAGTAATGCGTATGGCCTCCGCGAGCGTTTATCACATCCTGACATACATGTGGTATGCTCCGCGTAACTTTAAGGAGGGCACCCTCTGGTACTCGTTCCCATTCTTCAGGGAGAGCCCATGAGAGTTCTTGGACGGTCTGCAATGGAGCAGGACGACCAAGAACACATGTGTCAAGCATGTCCCATGTATGAACTTTGAGGTTTACGGCAGAACTCATCGCCAAATATTCCATTAGTTCAACGTCCAGGCTTCGCAGGACACCCCTCCCGACACAATCCGCATAGGTCCTGCCATTAGAAGGAATTAAGGGTCACCACATTATGCAGCATCCACCACATGCTCCAACAGGACCTATTGGATGTAGTGCCTGGCGGGAAGGCGACCGTTGACAACGACAAGGTCCGTATGTCTCTCAACACCGAAGCCTCGTAACAACGTCACAATACCTTGGAAACCTCTCGATTTCCTGAACAACGTTTAGGAGGTACCGCTCACCACGCACCTCCGCACATGAACTCGTAACACGTTTCGCCGGCGAACAAGTTGCCAGTTGACGTGGGGGCGGAAGAATTGAAGGCGAGCTGCTAGAGGATGCCATGTCAAGCGGGCGTACTCGAACAGGACGACTGGATGGTAAGGTCCTTTCTCGTAAGTGTCCATTACGTTCTCATCCGACACAGCGGCGCCAGTGCCCCTTATGAAGTCATCTTGCAGTTCTATGGTGGTAACCTTACAACGCCGCAACGCAGACGTGGCGGTCTTTACCTGCAGTTTGCGGCAGCGATCTTGTCCATCTCGCCTAATGTAACGACCTATCTCACTGTAGCGTATTGACAAGCTATGGATGACCACATGGAGAGTCACTTGCATTTGCAGCAAACGACGGAAAGTACATCCTTTTTGGATCAAACAGACCGCCCTTGCAACTTGCACTGCATTAACACGTCACATTGGATGTGCTTGACTGAATACAACTTCCTCAAACGAGAACTGCCATTTGTGTACCACATTCGAAAACAATGAGGCACCAGCATTCACTTCCTTCTGTGAGATCACCTGACCTGTAATGCATAACACAGCCACTAGGTAGCGAAAGATTTTAAATGCTGCCTACCTTGAAAGCGAAGATCTCAAGTCATGCGGTAAGATCAGAGTCACGGCCTGTATCAAAACAGATTTAACATACCGGACTTTGACACACGTGTTCCTCAAGTTCTTTTACACGGTGTATTGTAACCGCGATAGATGAAGTCGCAAGGAAGTATAAGGGGCACTCAAATACACACATCAAAAAGGTTTTGCATCACCTCGGTTCTGAGAGCTCGGGAACCTGTATAGAAAATTGGAATGGAGATCAACATAAACATCATTTCCGACCTCTTTATTGCTCATTAAAACCATACATATCATGTTGTACCACCATACAGCGAGACCTTCAGAGGTGATGGTCCAGACTGCTGTAGACACCGGCACCTAATACCCAGTAGCACGTCCTCTTGCATTGATACATGCCTGTATTCGTCGTTGCATACTATCCACAAGTTCATCAAGGCACTGTTGGTCCAGATTGTCCCACTCCTCAACTGCGATTTGGCGTAGATCCCTCAGAGTGTTTGGTGAGTCACTTCGTCCGTAAACAGCCCTTTGCAATCTATCCTAGCCATGTGCGATAGGGTTCATGCCCGGAGAACGTGCTGGCCACTGTAGTCGAGCGATGTCGTTATCTTGAAAGAAGTCATTCACAAGATGTGCACGATGGGGCGCGGATTGTCGCCCATGAAGACAAATGCCTCGCCAATATGCTGCCGTTATGGTTGCACTATCGGTCGGAGGATGGTATTCACGTATCTTACAGCCGTTACGGTGCCTTCCATGATCACCAGCGGCGTACGTCGGTCCCACATAATGCCACCCCAAAACAGCAGGGAACCTCCACCTTGCTGCCCTCGGTGGACAGTGTGTCTATGGCGTTCAGCCTGACCGGGGTGCCTCGAAACACGTCTCCGACGATTCTCTGGTTGAAGGCATATGCGACCCTCATCGGTGAAGAGAACGTGATGCCAATCCTGAGCGGTCCATTCGGCATGTTGTAGTGCTTCGAGAATTTCCGTGTAAATTCTAGAGCCACTTGGCCTTCCTCCGTTCTGACCCACGATGTATTAAATAGAAGTGTGAGAGAGACGAATCCGATCTACTGCATGTTTGTGTGTGCAGTCACGAGCAAAATGTGGACGCGGAAAGTACCTGCTGTACGATCCATAGGGTTTCAGTGTATGTGTAGAGAAGAGCCTGTGCTATTCTTTGCTGGTTTACTGACCGTGATGACTGCTAAGAACAAATGAAGAAATGAGATTAGACTTTTAAGTAATTCATGTGTTGGACTTGCTAGAAGCAAGACATGCTCGTATTTTCTGGTGGTTATTAAACCAACCCTGTTGTAAATGTATCCTAATAGAGTCTAATGTTTGACGACTTGGTTGACTCGCACGAGTCTGAATATTTATAAGAGAAGTAGTGATTTTTTTTTTTGTTCAAGTTGAAATATACCATGACTGAACTAAAAGTAATTTTCGAGTACCCAATTATTTCAAGAGTAGAGAGAGAGTCCGAAAAATTCCCTTAACCAGGATTATTTTCCGGAGAAGAAGTTTTTGGAGATCGACGTGGCCGACTATCCAGAGAAGAAGATCGGCTGTGCATACCAAGTACGTCAACCTATGGGAGAGAGGTGGGAACTGTGGTGTCACCACCAGACACCACACTTGCTAGGTGGTAGCCTTTTAAATCGGCCGCGGTCCGCTAGTATACGACGGACCCACGTTTCGCCACTGTCAGTAATTGCAGACCGAGCGCCGCCACACGGCAGGTCTGGAGAGACTTACTAGCACTCGCCCCAGTTGTACAGCCGACTTTGCTAGGAAAGGTTCACTGAGAATTACGCTCTCATTTGCCGAGACGATAGTTAGCATAGCCTTCAGCTAAGTCAATTGCTACGACCTAGCAAGGCGCCATTTATCCTTTGCTATGTATCTAATGAAGCAAGTACAGTAACAAGACCAATGTTCACCAATTGTGGATTAAAGTTAAGTATTCCAGCAGCTACGTACTTTTCTTTATAGCATTCATTACGTATCCTGTTTCAGACCTCACGCCAGCCTGCGTGAGTTTAAGCGCGTGCCTTTCGGTTACCTGTCACTGTGGATTGGCTGTCTTGCCAGTCCACAACATTTTTGGCGACTCGGATACAAACGGTCTCCTTTATATTTAACTAATTTACTTGTGTCATGGCTTCGCCACAATCTCCAGATGTACTGTCCGAATTTTATCGCTTGCAGAATCAGCAGACGCAGGCGTTATTGGATGCCCTTGGACAGCTCGTCCAGGGTCAACGTGCAATGCAACACGATGCGGCAGCCGCCGCTCCACCGCTACCGCAGCCACAACATGCAGTTGCACCACCTTTTCGACAATTCGATGCCGCGATGGAAACCTGGACGGAGTGGTCACGCCAATTTGGATTTCATCTCGCCGCCTACAGAATTCAAGGTAACGAGCGGCAGCCTCATTTATTGGCGTGTGTAGGGGTGCAAACGTACCGTGTGATAGTGCAATTATTTCCCCGACGCGACGTAGCAATTCTGTCCTACGAAGAAATTTTGTCTGCATTAGATGCCTATTTCAAAGAATCAGTCAATGTAGTTGCAAAACGGTATACGTTCTTTCGTACGAAACGTACGGCCGGTCAAACTAATAGGGAGTGGGTTGCAACTTTGCAAGGCCTTACTAGGGATTGTGCTCTTGAGTGTGCATGTGGACTCCCTTATTCAGATACTATGGTACGTGATGCAATTGCACAGAACGTTTCTGATGTTCGTATACGGGAGCAAATTTTGAAACTAGTCAATCCCTCCCTTCAACAAGTGATAGACATATTGGATAGGCAAGACACACTTGATTTTGATCAGGAATCATTTGCAACTTCGCCAGCTGTGTGTCACATTCACCGGCCCGCCGGGCGAGCTGCACGTAACTGTAAACAGCCCTCGCGCTCGTCCGCGCAGTCACGTGTGCCGCGCAAGCGTGCAAATCCAGTGAAATCATGCCCTCGGTGTGCTACTAGACATTCGCGTGAGAATTGCCCGTCACGCCAGGCTATTTGCGTTTTCTGTAATAAAAAAGGACATGTTCAGAGTGTTTGCCAGACAAAGCTCAGTTCGGACACTAAAAACCATTCCAGGCCCTTGGCTTCGCGCCGGAATCGAACCAAGAATACTCAGGCTCGTGAACCTTCGCCGATGGACATTCATGTAGTTAATTCCACTCCGCCCAGTGCCACTCTCTCTAACAGTGACTGTGTTCGTCACACAAAAAGTGTGCATCGACATCGCTGGAAATCCCGTCAAGTCGCGAGTGATTCTGTACCAGTGTCAGTTCACGTTGCACGAGACAGTCGCTCTTGTCGTCAGCCGGACAATGAACTTTTTGTAGACTTGGACTTTAATGGCAACGTGATCCCATTCCAGCTCGATACCGGAGCTGCAGTTTCTTTGCTCAATAAAGACACGTACAAACAACTGGGCACACCTCCGTTGCGTGCCGCAAATGCCAAGTTACATAGTTATTCCGGACAGCATATCCCTGTTTTAGGACAGTGCAGCCTTCTTGCACCATACAAGGGACAAACAAAACTTGTGTCATTTTACGTTCTTCGTTCTTCTTCTGCTGTGAACTTGTTTGGTTTAGATTTATTTCAGTTGTTTAACTTGTCTATAGTCAATCAGGTCCTATCAGTGAACCAGACTGTGCCTTCAGCCAGTGTTTCTAGTCTGTGTGAAGAATTTGCAGACATTTTTGCACCGGGCCTTGGTTGCGCTAAGAACCATGCAGCACTTTTGGAACTGAAAGTAAACACGCAACCGAAATTTTTCAGAGCGCGCAATGTTCCCCACGCATTGCGTGATGAGGTCGCAAGAACATTACACGATTTAGAATCACAAGGTGTGATTGAACGTGTGCAGGCTTCTCTCTGGGCATCTCCCTTAGTAATTTTGCCAAAACCTTCCGGAAAATTGAGACTTTGCGTGGACTTCAAGGCCACAGTGAATCCACAACTAGTGATTGCCACTTTTCCTTTACCCCGCCCGGAAGATCTTTCTGACAAACTGTGCCCGGGTAAATATTTTTCGAAGTTGCACCTAGCAGATGCGCACTTGCAAATACCGGTGGACGAAGAATCCCAGCGCGTATTGGTGGTTAACACGCATCTTGGTTTGTATCGCTTCAAAAGACTGCCATTCGGGTGTGCATCCGCCCCTGCATTGTTCCAGCAATATTTACAAACTGTTTGTGCGTCGGCCCCTACTGCAGCAAACTATCTGGACGATATTGTGATCTCCGGAAAGACAGAAGAAGAACATTTAGCCAACCTCCGAACATTATTTCAGGTCTTGCGACACAATGGTCTTCGCTTGCGGAAGGACAAATGTTTTTTGCTCGTGACTTACCGTATTTGGGACATGTATTCAATGCCCTAGGCATACATCCCAGTCCAGAGCACCTCCGTGCCATACAAGACTTGCCTTCGCCGCAGAATTTGAAGCAGCTACAGAGTGTGCTGGGAAAAATTAACTATTATCATAACCATATCCCACATACTTCTTCCATTTCAGCTCCGCTTCATCGCTTACGCCGGAAAGGTGTTCCGTTCGTCTGGTCGACGGAATGCGAACGCGCCTTTCGCCAGTTGAAATCGGCGTTGCCTTCAGATACTTGCCTTACGCCATTCGATCCCCAGAAACCCCTTTTGTTGATGGTAGATGCATCGGATTTCGGGATCGGTGCTGTGCTTGCGCACAAAGATGGATCGCATGATCGCCCTATTGCCTTTGCGTCCAAATTGCTCTCGTCTTAGCAAAGAAATTATTCACAGATCGAGAAAGAAGCTTTGGCTCTCGTATTTGGTGTTACTAAGTTTCATGATTTCTTGTATGGTCGTCACTTTACCATCATCACAGACCACAAACCTTTGACGTCACTTTTTCATCCGACCAAGCCTGTACCTCCACGTACAGCGGAGAAATTCATTCGCTAGTCTATTTTCCTCTCACAGTACCGCTACGATATCTTGTATCGGTCCACTGCTAAGCACGGAAACGCCGATGCGTTGTCCCGTTTGCCTGTTGCTGAGGATAGAGCATTCGATTCTTCCGAACTTGCTTGCATGTTCATTGATGCGGAAACCGATGACATGGTCGAATCGTTTCCGATTGATTTTCGTCGTGTAGCTACAGCCACAGCTGCTGAGCCTGTCCTTGCTACCGTTTTGCGTTTTGTTGCTACGCAATGGCCCTTGTCAAAGTCACGGATCGAGGATCCGTTGGTTCGCCGATTTTTTGCTCACAAGGAGAGACTTTTTGTACGACGTGGTGTTTTGCTGTTGCGTTCTGATAATGATCAGTCCCGGGTCGTGGTCCCATGTTTGTTACAGTCCTCTGTCTTACGGCTTCTCCACCAAGGACATTGGGGTATAGTGAGAACGAAACAACTTGCTCTTCAGCACTGTACTTGGTTCGGAATCGATGCTGCGATTACGAATATGTGCTCTTCTTGCATGGCGTGTGCTGCAAAATAATCCGCACCACCGTGGAAATTCTTTGCATGGCCAAAAGCCACTTCCCCTTGGCAACGCTTACACATCGATTTTGCTAGTCCATTCTGGAATGCTCGATGGTTGGTTGTTGTCGATTCATTCAGTAATTTTCCTTTTGTTGTCCAGATGTCTTCCACGACGTCATCTGCCACCATCCAAGCGTTATCCGCTATCTTTTGCATTGAAGGTCTTCCACAGACTATTGTTTCCGACAATGGCCCACAATTCATGTCCGCAGAATTTCAGTCATTCTGCAAGGCCAATGGTATTCAACATCTGACATCTGCGCCGTTTTCGCCACAGTCAAACGGTGCCGCTGAACGATTGGTCCGGACTTTCAAGTCACAGGTGTTGAAGTTGAAAGAGTCGCATTCTCGGGAGGACGCGTTATTGCTCTTTTTGTCTTCGTATCGCTCTCAGCCCCGAGATGGTCGCTCGCCGGCTGAGTTGCTTCACGGTCGTCCTCATCGAACCTTGATGTCTTTGTTGCATCCGCCACATCAGGTTCCTGTGCAGCGGCAGCCACCGGCTTTTACTCCAGGCGACGTTGTATACTATCGCAACTATCGAGGTTCACGGCGTTGGCTCGCAGGGCGCATTCTTCGCTGCCTCGGCCGCGCTATGTATCTGGTTTTGGGGGCCTCTGGTGAGGTGCGTTGGCATCTCACTCAGCTGCGCCTCTGCAGACGCACGGGTTCTGCCGCTCCCCGTCTGCTTTCAGCGACGGTGCCGTCCGGTCAGCGCCCTGGGGACCCATCTACTGGCTCGCCTCATCCCCAGGTGTTACCGACGCTGCCTTCCATTTTGCCCCATGGCGTCGCGCCGCCGCCGCCGCCGCCGCCGCCGCCGCCGGCGCCGCCCGCAGTGGACGCGTCGCTGCAGCCGCTGGGCGCCTCCCTGGGTCATGCGCCGCCGTTCGCTTCCCGTGACCATCTGTCCTCCGGCATGGAACTCTTGCCCGCTCCGGACCAGATGTCATCTTCGCCCGTCGGGTGCTCCGACGCGATGGAGATCGACCCTTCGGCCCCTCCTGACTATCTTAGGGCGCATACCCCGCATGTTGGCGTGCACCCTGAACTAGGTTTTCAGGCGTTTCCTAGCTCCCCTCGGACCGAATGGCAGGGTGCGGGTGGCACAGCCTCGTCTGTTGTTAGGCTCCCCACCTCGTCGCATACGTCAACATGGGGTCCTCCTCACGGCGGGCGGAAGCGTTATAACACAACCGTTCGGCGATTTGCGGGGGGAGTAATGTGGTGTCACCGCCAGACACCACACTTGCTAGGTGGTAGCCTTTTAAATCGGCCGCGGTCCGCTGGTATACGACGGACCCGCGTGTCGCCACTGTCAGTAATTGCAGACCGAGCGCCGCCACACGGCAGGTCTGGAGAGACTTACTAGCACTCGCCCCAGTTGTGCAGCCGACTTTGCTAGGAAAGGTTCACTGAGAATTACGCTCTCATTTGCCGAGACGATAGTTAGCATAGCCTTCAGCTAAGTCAATTGCTACGACCTAGCAAGGCGCCATTTATCCTTTGCTATGTATCTAATGAAGCAAGTACAGTAACAAGACCAATGTTCACCAATTGTGGATTAAAGTTAAGTATTCCAGCAGCTACGTACTTTTCTTTATAGCATTCATTACGTATGCTGTTTCAGACCTCACGCCAGCCTGCGTGAGTTTAAGCGCGTGCCTTTCGGTTACCCGTCACTGTGGATTGGCTGTCTTGCCAGTCCACAACAGGAACTGTGCAAACCAGCTCTACATCGCGTCTTGTCGTCTAAGGCTTTAGAATGTTGTTGGGCCCACCTGTATCGTGCTTCAAGATGTCGTGGTTGCAAAGATGGACCTCGCTATGGAAGTCGGGAGTGAAGCTGCGCATCATGCAGCCTATTGCGCCCAGTTTGAGTCCCGTGGCTGCACGAAAAGCATTATTCAACATGGTGACATTGCTGTCAGGGTTCCTCCGCCATAATCCGTAGGTAGCGGTCATCCATTGCCTGAGCGATGCATGCCATCGACAGTTCCTGTCTCTCTCTATCCCCTCCATGTCCGAATAATATGGCTTTGGTTCACTCCGTGTCGCCTGGACTCTTCTCTTGTCGAGAGCCCTTCCTGGCACAAAGTAACAATGCAGACGCGATCGAACCGCGGTATTGGCCGTCTAGGTGTGGTTGAACTACAGACAACACGAAACGTGTACCTCTTTCCTACTCGAATGACTCGAACTGATCGGCCGTCGGACCCCCTCCGTGTAATAGGCGTTGCTCATGAATGATTGTTTACATCTCTGGGTGGGTTTAGTGACATCTCTGAACAGTCAGAGGGACTGTCTGTGACACAGTATCCACAGTCAACGTCTATCTTCAGGAGCTCTGGGAACCGGGGTGATGTAAAACTTTTTTTGGTGTGCGTGTTATCGAGATGGGTTAGATAACGAACATAGCGCGGACGCTGCTAATGCAGGTACGTGTGTTTACAGAAGTGTCCTCTGTTGGAAATCAGGAAGGAACAGTGCGAACGCTCACTGCTGTCCCATTTGTCTACTTGGCGTGTTCGACCTAAGGTCTGCGAGTCGTGTGAGCGTCCGACTTCACTGTGAATGTCGGGAAAAGAGGAACGGCGATGTGTAGTGCGATTTTTGACAGCACGAGGTGTGCCAGGAACTGAAATTCGTGCCCGAATGTCCGCTGAGCGCCGGCCGCGGTGGCCGAGCAGTTCTAGGTGCTTCAGTCCGGGACCGCGCGACTGCTGAGGTAGCAGGTTCGAATCCTACCTCGGGCATGCATGTGTGTGGTGTACTTAGTTAGGTTTAAGTAGTTCTAAGTTCTAGGGGACTGATGGAAATGAAATGGAAATGAGCGTTTGGCGTCATTGGCCGGGAGGCCCCTCGCGGGGCAGGTCCGGCCGCCATACCGCAGGTCTTATTACATTCGGCGCCACATTGGGCGACCTGCACGCCGGATGGGGATGAAATGATGATGAACACAACACAACACCCAGTCCCTGAGCGGAGAAAATCTCCGACCCAGCCGGGAATCGAACCCGGGCCCAGAGGACGGCAATCCGTCACGCCGACCACTCAGCTACTGGGGCGGACAGGGGACTGATGACCTCATAAGTTAAGTCCCATAGTGCTCAGAGCCATTTGAACCATTTGTCCGCTGAGTATGGCGAACACAATACGCTTGTGTTTGCGTGGAATGAACGATTTCGATGAGGCTGGGTGTCACTGAAAGATAGCAGTCGGCCAGGACAGGCCCATTGTGTCATTAGCCCTTCCGTCGTTGCTGCAGTGGATGCTGGCGTCAGAAATGACCGACACTGAACAGTGGAACATATTCGGCCCATTTTGACCATCATTCGAGGTACCGCTGTCTCCATCAAGCCGAGAGCATCTCAAGCTCCGGTGAATCCTGCAACTTAGCGTTCCTACTTTGTTGATAGTTTACGTAAACAGGTAAGGTGCAATGATGTATACCGACAGTTGTGCTTAATTTACAGTACAGTAGGACACACTAACACTACAAAAATATATAAATACACAATTCGGACCATAGACATGGATTGCAGACCACCTAATGCACTGTCTAATGTTCACGTAGAGCACTGTGATACAGAAAGACATCAACATACTCTGTTGATGGAGCCAACGCAACGACTGTGCTCATGTATACCACCAAACGTCTGTAAATCACTCCTATGAAGAAATGTTTAGATCGCAGGAAGAACCTGTTCCTGGATACATATTTATTGGCCTAGTTTTTCTTGTTTCGATTAGTACTACCCTCTTTCAAAATATTGGACACTTTTTTTAACAAGTACAATTAAGAATCACCTAAATATATTCTGAAAATCATAGATTCTTCAGTGAAGCCGTAAGTGCAGTCTCAGAAAGAGAGGGATTGCGCAGTGAACACGCGTTCAGGAAGGCGGCAGTTCAAATCTCCACGGTGGCGCACTGGTTAGCACACTGGACTCTCATTCGGGAGGACGACGGTTCAATCCCGCGTCCGGCCATCCTGATTTAGGTTTTCCGTGATTTCCCTAGATCACTTCAGGCAAATGCCGGGATGGTTCCTTCGAAAGGGCACGGCCGATTTCCTTCCCCATCCTTCCCTAATCCGAGCTTGTGCTCTGTCTCTAATGACCTCGTTGTCGACGGGACGTTAAACACTAATCTCCTCCTCCTCCTCTCTCTCCTCCTCAAATCTCCACCCGTATATCCAGAGTTATGTTTACCCACGTTTCGCTAAGCCACCTAGGGGAAGTGCTAGGACGGATACGGCGATTTCTCCTCCTGCTCTTGCGCCTTCTAGGATTGTGCTTGTGACATAGTCGCCGACAAATCTTCATCCTTCTATCTCCCATTCGCAACCGCTACACTACTGCAATTTTACCTTATCTGTTGTCGGCACGCTCAGTACTGTCTTTCTTTTCTTACTTCACGACGAGGTCCACCTTGAAGATGATGTGTCAGCCCCACAGTTAGCTACCTTATCTTCCAACAGCAGCTCTTGCGTGTGTTACGCCTCCGTGCAACCATCCCTGCAGCGGTCCCCCTCCCCCCCCCCCCCCCCAAGCGCACCTTTCCACCGTCAGTGTTTTGGCTAAAAAGTGTTCAGTAAAGCGAGCCACATGTCCTGTTCATAGAAGTCTCTTCACCTTCATTATTTGATCTCCAGGTTATCTCAAGGTTTCCTATCATTCTTGGTTCTTTTGCTCCAAACATCAGCATCTTGGATTGCACAAAATATTTCACCCATGGGTTCCCGTTGTTAAATAAATGGTTTATTGGCACAAACCTCTGTACCATATTTTTGAAGTCCTATTCGAATGACTGCGATCTTTTTAAGCAGGATAACAAAAACAGCCAGTCTCGGTGGTGACTAATATTTATTTATTCTGATAATCGGTTTCTGTCAAATATGAGCACCTTCAGACCGCTAACTCTTTTGGTAAGGCGTGAAGCCTGAACACGGAGCTGCTACGTATACCAAAAGGTACCAGAAAACAACTGGTCAGAAGATGATCATGTCAGACTGAAACCAGTTACCAGAATATATAAATATTAGTTATGATCTAGAGGGACTTTTTATTATAGGCCTTTGTGGAAATCAAGCTCTTAATTACACATAACATTACTGGCATTATTATTGCGCTACGTACCCTAATTTTGTTTGCTCTGGAGGAAGCGCACGAGGTTACAATGTGATTTACACTGCAGTAGATCCTGGATGTAGTAGTTACCAGTGTTTTATGTCTTGAGTTATTCGTACATTCAAAAAGAAACGAGCCGGAGACTGTAAAATGAAAACCGCTGAAAGTAACATAATGACATTGCCTTCAGAAGAAAGTGCAGTCCTTAAAAGTGCGCTGAGGTCCTAAACGCACCGTCATTAACGTACACACGATGAGACGTCGCTTCCAGCTCGGGTGCGACACCTTGGGTTCATGGTCCAGGAAGTGGCGGCTGAAATTTGACGCAGCGAAGAGCCAGGCGGTGATCTTCACCCACAGAATGCTGTCGTCAGATCTTCCATCAGTCGAGATCCTGGGCACATCACACCCATGGACGGTGAAGTACCTAGGTGCCGCTCTAGACCAAAGACTATCCTGGGCACCTCACATTCGTGACGTCAGAGGCAAAGCCATCGGCCGCCCTCGCTCTCTAAACATCCACTGCTCAACCCGCAGTCGACGCTGCCACTGCACCATTGTGACACACTGTACCCAACGCTGATCCGATCAGTGTTGGAGTAAGCAGTAGTGGTGTGGGTGAGGCGGCAGGTTCACTCATCGCAACGCTGCAAATGGTCCAGAACAGAGCCCTGAAGGCCGCTTTCCGTCTTCCGAAGGAATACTCCACTCGTCTGCTTCACGAAGACACTGACCTCCCGCCGCTGCTGGACAGATACCGGATCACCGTGAGGTCCTTCTACTAGAAGGATCCGCAACCGGCTCGTCCGAGAACTGGGCCACCAATGACACCACCCGCCAACCACGTGTTGTCCTGACCTGCTGCGAGAATAATATTTCTCGTACCAGACACAGAAATTCATCACCACATCACCAAAGCCCGATTCATATAGGTAAGGTTATGTTTTCTTTCTTCCCCACAGGAACAGCATATTTATGCTTACACTGCTCAACATGCCGCGCAAGAAAAGCTCGCCAGTGGAGCGTCAACATCAAAGTCAAACTCGCCGCTAGAAGGACACGGGAGGACATTCACGTGAAGACGGAGCGAGCACGCGCACGTGTCGACCGTCCACTGCACTCAGCAGTGGTGAAAACAGAAAAATGGAGGCTTCAAAAGAAGAGGAAAGGGGAGTAGAGCGTTTGCTGACAGTGGAAGGTGAGCGGGAAACGGAAATTCAGCGAACAATGGGTCAAGTGTACGAAGAGCAGTGCATGTCCATTGGAAGGGTCAAGGGGTGACACAAGCGATTCGGGGAAGGGTGGATGTAGTTGGCAGATGATGAATGGTCTGAACGCCACACTGCGTTACCGAACTCATTTTCAAACAGGTGAATTCCATTGTTACCCAAGATCGGCGAGTTACGGTAACAACCAGTGTCGCAGAGGTCGGACTGAGCATCGGCACTTTTCGTGCCATCATTAAGGACAGATGGGTTACTCACAATCTTCAACCACCAAAGGAATCTTGTGTGATGGAATTCTCTCTTGAACATCTGCAGCGTTATGCCAAGGACGGAAAGCAGTTCCTGCCACGAGTGGTCGCTGGAGACAAGACATGGTGTAATCTCTTAGAACCTGAGTCAAAACTATGGTGTCTAGTAGAAGCATGCAGGGTCACTGCCACGCAGGAAACCAAGGCCACCCACACAGGGTTGTCCAAAAGTGTCCCCTTCTTATCGGCTGCCTGCAGCATGGGAAAACGGTATTCGCAGATGATACAGTTGTCTATACCAAAGTAGTAACGCCAGAAGTTAGAATTTACAGAACGACCTCTAGAGAACTGATGAATGGTGCAGGCTTTGGCAGTTGACCCTGAATGTAAATAAATGTAACACATTGCGCATACATAGGAAAATAAACCCACTACTGTACCGCTACACTATTGATAACAAACAACTGGAGACAGCGTCTGCCATAAAATATCCACGCGTAACTATCCAGAGTAACCTTAAAGAGAATGACCACATAAAACAGATAGTGGGAAAATCAGATACCAGACTCAGATTCATCGGAAGAATCTTAAGGGAATGTAACTCATCCACGAAAGAAGTGACTTATAAGGAGCTTGTTCACCTGATTCTTGAGTATTGTTCATCTACAGGGTGTTACAAAAAGGTACGGCCAAACTTTCAGGAAACATTCCTCACACACAAAGAAAGAAAATATGTCATGTGGACATGCGTCCGGAAACGCTTACTTTCCATGCTAGAGCTCATTTTATTACTTCTCTTCAAATCCCATTAATCATGCAATGGAAACACACAGCAACAGAACGTACCAGCGTGACTTCAAACACTTTGTTACAGGAAATGTTCAAAATGTCCTCCGTTAGCGAGGATACATGCATCCACCCTCCGTCGCATGGAATCCCTGATGCACTGATGCAGCCCTGGAGAATGGCGAATTGTATCACAGCCGTCCACAATACGAGCACGAAGAGTCTCTACATTTGGTACCGGGGTTGCGCAGACAAGAGCTTTCAAATGCCCCCATAAATGAAAGTCAAGAGGGTTGAGGTCAGGAGAGCGTGGAGGCCATGGAATTGGTCCGCCTCTACCAATCTATCGGTCACCGAACCAGTTGTTGAGGAACGTACGAACACTTCGCCTGAAATGAGCAGGAGCTCCATCGTGCATGAACCACATGTTGTGTCGTATTTGTAAAGGCACATGTTCTAGCAGCACGGGTAGAGTATCCCGTACGAAATCATGACAACGTGCTCCATTGAGCGTAGGTGGAAGAACATGGGGCCCAATCAAGACATCACCAACAATGCCTGCCCAAACGTTCACAGAAAATCTGTGTTGATGACGTGATTCCACAATTGCGAGTGGATTCTCGTCAGCCCACACACGTTGATTGTGAAAATTTACAATTTGATCACGTTGAAATGAAGCCTCATCCGTAAAGAGCACATTTGCACAGAAATGAGGATTGAGACATTGTTGGATGAACCATTCGCAGAAGTGTACACGTGGAGGCCAATCAGCTGCTGATAGTGCCTGCACACGCTGTACATGGTACTGAAACAACTGGTTCTCCCGTAGCACTTTCCAGCCAGTGACGTGGTCAACGTTACCTTGTACAGCAGCAGCTTCTCTGACGCTGACATTAGAGTTATCGTCAACTGCTCGAAGAATTGCCTCGTCCATTGCAGGTGTCCTCATCGTTCTAGGTCTTCCCCAGTCGCGAGTCATAGGCTGGAATGTTCCGTGCTCCATAAGACGCCGATCAATTGCTTCGAACGTCTTCCTGTCGGGACACCTTCGTTCTGGAAATCTGTCTCGATACAAACGTACCGCGCCACGGCTATTCCATACATCAAATGGGCATCTGCCAACTCCGCATTTGTAAACATTGCACTGACTGCAAAACCACTTTCGCGATGAACACTAACCTGTTGATGCTACGTACTGATGTGCTTGATGCTAGTACTGTAGAGCAATGAGTCGCATGTCAACACAAGCACCGAAGTCAACATTACCTTCCTTCAATTGGGCCAACTGGTGGTGAATCGAGGAAGTACAGTACATACTGAGGAAACTAAAATGAGCTCTAACATGGAAATTAAGCGTTTCCGGACACATGTCCACATAACATCTTTTCTTTATTTGTGTGTGAGGAATGTTTCCTGAAACTTTGGCCGTACCTTTTTGTAACACCCTGTATATGGGATCCTCATCAGGTAGGACTGATAGAGGAGATAAAGAAGATCAAACGAAGAGCGGCGCGTTTAGTCACGGGAGCGTCCAGCTGGCGAGAGAGCGTTACGGAGATGCTAAACGAACTCCACTGGCAGACGTTACAAGAAAGACGTTGTGCATAACGGAGAGATTTACTATTGAAATTTCGCGACAGCACTTTTCAGGAGGAGCCGGACAAAATATTATTTCCCCCCACATGCATCTCGCGTATTGACCACGAGGAGAAAATTCGAGAAATTAAAGCTAATACAGAGGCTTACCGACAATCATTCTTCCCACCCACTATTCACGTGTGGAACAGTGTTGGAGGGATCAGATAGTGGTACCGAAAGCACCCTCCGCCACACACCACTGGGTGGCTTGCGGAGTATGGTGTAGATGTAGATGTAGATGTAGATGTGTATGCATAGCGATATCACATACCTCGACAACCCTTCGCAAAGCGATAAAGTCTAAATGAGTCTGCCAATTCATCCGCTCGATTATTCCGCTCCAGGAAAATGCAATAGTTCTTACGGTGAACGCTTTGAAGGGGCTCTTGCGGACATACAAGTGGGAAGTCCTTACACACCCTGCCAGTCTCCCTGTGATTAAGCCAGATACCGGAAGAAAACCGGAACATTTTCGGCTAGTCGAGCAAGTTCACCTCAATAAACTCTAAGGATTTCTCCTGCAGTAGGAGACGAAACAATAGCTACAAAAGCATTCCGCAGAGCGCGGCCTAATTGCCAGAAAACACAAGTCACCAAAAATGTGTTACCTCATCAACACGCAGATTACATCAGTGTAACATGCAGTGATATTCGATTTATGTGTTGCAGAACGTTATTACACACCATTCATAAAACAAAGAAAAAGAAAAGTCGATTTATGTTATCACATTGTTACAGACCTAAAGGCTAACAATGTAGAACGATAGGGGAGGATGTTAAGCTCTGATTGAACATATCACCCAAAAAAAAAGTCCGTGGTTTTATGAGCTGAATGTCAACAAACACCGTACAGTATTGATGATATAGGACGCGTCCGAACCATCTTCAACGAATAAAAGTTTAATATATCTACTGTCTCGAAGAGGCTAATCAAGCAGTTGTGACAATAATAATATCGTTTATAAAATTTATGGTTCACGCTTGTATGAGGGAAATTTTTTTTAGAGGAATAACGTTCTCACATTTCTCAGTTACATGAGACTCTGTACCACGAATATAAAAGGCTTTATTTGTTTACCACTGCTAGCGAAAATCTATTAACAAAAATCTGTTGCCTTGTCCTTTTCTATGTGTTTATTATTCTATAATTGTTACATTTCATCACTGATGCCGTATGAATCACTAACTAGACTTATTCAGGCCAAAAACTAAATAAATAAAAGTACTGATGATGTGGTCGCACCGTCTGCCTTCAGCGTTGGACTTCGTTCGCAGAGATGACGCCAAATTTAAAAGCACGTGTAGCGGCTGTGAAGATGGAGGTCCTAAACTCTGGCATTATGAATTATTTCACGGTGTTTAATGCGTTTCAAAGAGTCACTTATGAACGTACCAATTATTTATTTATTACTCGATTTTATTTTCGCGCGGAAAGTCTTAGCCAGAGCTGCATACAAAGTACGTACGTCACTAATTTTCATAATTACTTTAAATTCTCGCCCTCTCCGTTATACCGGACATCTATAATTTAAATAATTACACAGCATTAACAGCGTAAACACATTATATCCAACACTTTGAGGAACACCGCCTCGGTCTCAAATAATTTATGGGTAATTTTCTGCTTGTGTCTCTTTGTCTTGACTATGACTGTAAAGCCTTTGGGCTCTACCCTAGTTGTATGTGGAACTTCGCTCGACTATCAGCTATATCAGCTCTTTGTATTCGAGAAAATTTGAAGTTTTTACGTTTCACCGGGATTGGGTTACTCATCATCAGAAGGTCTCCGGTAACAGGGTGGACAGTCGGTTCCGTTCTCGCTTCCCACGCCCGGGTTCCCGGGTTCGATTCCCGGCGGGGTCAGGGATTTTCTCTGCCTCGTGATGGCTAGGTGTTGTGTGCTGTCCTTAGGTTAGTTAGGTTTAAGTAGTTCTAAGTTCTAGGGGCCTGATGACCATAGATGTTAAGTCCCATAGTGCTCAGAGCCATTTGACCCATTTGACAGTCGGTTCAAGCGATCGATAATAGGAGAACGACACACTTGGATGAAACAAGTAAAAGTACGTGGTGCATAAAAGTCGTGGAATCTGAAACGACATGATGAAAATTTAGCACGAGAATCGATTAAAAATAATATGAGCATGAAAAGAACCAAACATAAACTTCTACTGAGTAGAAACCGCATTCGTAAGTTAAGACGACAGGTATCACGCTAACTAAGAACAAAGGAAGAAAATGCATAAATCTTCCAACTGTTCTGCATATGTTTTTATAGGTCAAGAGACGAAACACACATATTTCAGAAAGAAAATATTTAAAATCCGGAAGTAATGTTTGATGAGACGTGTAAAACAATTCGATGTATGTGGAAAGGGAAGTTACCTAAGGCTGATGGTCTATCATTAGAAAGGGTTAAAGTTTATGGCGATGTGGTGCAGAAGGAAGATGTAATACTGTTTAAGAAATAACTGTGTGGGAAGGCATTTCCCTCAAACTGCAACAGTGGTGTAATTCTTCTACTTCACAAGAAACTAGACGGGCCAGACATTGGGAAACTATAGACTTACCAGATTTCTATCCACAAGATACAAGACATTTGCTAAAGTCAGTACCAGCTGCAAAGCAGAAACATTACATTTTGTCCAAACAAAGCAACGAGCTGGCTTTATAAGCAATGTACGGAGTTATAAGACGGACCAATGAATATAAATTTCCACACTGGCCAAGATTCGTGGATACTGAAAAAATTTTTTGACGCGATTTCAACAAAATTCATAATATCAACACTTGAGAAAATTTCTTTGATTCAAGGAACGGTAGTAAACTCAAGCTTTCATAACGGTATTCAGAAACTGATAATTGGAAGATGAGTCAAAATAGAACACTCCATAGCACCAAAAGTATTCTCAAACTCAATAGAAGAAATCCTCACATACATAAATGAAGAAACAGAAGACGAAAAGCGTTTTAAATGAAAAAACTTCTGAGCTATATTTGTATATCAGTACAGTATTGCACTAGTGCAGGTAAACTTACACAGTTAAGAATGGAATTTATAGAGAAAATTTTAAAACAAATCTGAAAACAAATTACGACAGAACTAAAACAATGGTTAAACTATGAAGAATGAAAATTTTATAAATTTACTGTAATAGAATTAGTTGAATATTAGTAACTAGGACACCAAAAGAAATGAACAGGAGAAAAGGATGGTCTGGAGTGTTTTTGTAAAACTAAACTGAGTTTTCAGTACCTAGGGCCCATGTGTCTCAAAGGGAAAGTTTACAATCGGCATATGTTAACAGTTTGAAATTAATGTAGTAAAACATGGCCTTTATATGCGCAAAACCATTCAAAAACGTAGGCCTTCCCAATGATCAGTGGAGTGATAAATGATGGGAATTACCGGGAGAGACATAGAAAAAGAAAATTTATCAGTGAACAATGTGGAGTGGAAGGTGTGATTATGACCGTAAAGAAAATTGAAAGGAAATGAACGGGTCATGTATCCAAACAAACAGGTAGCACAGGTAGGATGCAGACAAAGAATGTTCTTCCTTTAGTTCCAGGAGATAAGAAAAGTTAGAGACTACGAGCTAATGGAAGGTCTGTAGATGACATTAGTAAACATGCAGGAGTACGATGAATGAGTATAACATGAGGCCCTATTGCTTGCAGAAGTCTGGGGGAGGCGTTTGTCGACTAGCTGCTGAAAGTGTCGCCAGTACCGTTAATATTCATGGCGTTTGAGTTACGTACCTTAGCATTCATACTTTGGTCATAAAAACGCTGTAAAATTGTAGCAGCCCTAGTGTCACACGTTCTACTCTCTTTAGTTCTGCGATCCTAAGAAATAGCTTTGTCAGCATGTTCCGCTAATGTGCTTTAGAGCTTTGTAGATCTTTCGTTTTATTCTTTTAACTCAGTCAAAAATATTTCAACATTATTGGAATGCAGTCCAAATACTCATTACTTCAATAATTGCTGTGTCGACCACTTTAGTCACTGAATCTAATTGTATTTCGACTGTTGCAGACTGTTTGAGAAGTCTGTTTTGAAATAACATCTGCTGCTCAGTTCATGCAATCCTCACTTATTCGCGCAGCGTCACTTCTGTAGCTACCCTTGCAATCTGTTCACCTTTTGCTGTTTGTGACGAAACTTATGTATAAAACAGTACTTTTACGACACGTACATTCTCCCATTCACAAGATTCTGTTTCATATGCTTAGATATGTGAGCATTTGAAAGGTTATAAACCAAATACGATCGAACACTCGAAGGAAGTCCATCCAAATAAAATCATTCCTCGCCATAAAACATGCTAAACTCAGAACGATATTAACAAATCTCTCATTTCACCAAGCGAGAAATTAAGCCATTCGACTCTTATTTTGGCGCACTGGAATTCAGGCTCCCTTCCAAACAGTCAGATTTAATTTTTTTCCGTGGTTGCCTTCAATCATTTATGACGAATGCCGTGGAGGCTCCATTAAAATGTCTGCCAGATATCCTTGCTTAGCTAATTAGAACTTGTGGTCTGTTTCTAATGACCTTGTAGTTGTTGGGACATTAAAACGTACACTCCTATCATGTTGCTATTTAAAAAAAAAAAAAAAAAAAGTCTCCTTGCCAGTCCTGTGTTACGATCTCATGGTGTTATCAAGGAAAAGTATTTCACATAACTGTGGGTAATTTCATTGGAGTGAAGAAGAAAGCAGGTTACACATCGTACAGATAGTGTCTGACATTTCTTAGTTGACACTGTAGATAGCATGCTAACTCTTTCTAAATACTGCGGGTATAAAATACGACTGCACGCGAAGCTTGGAGGAATAATAACTTATGAAAAAATTTCTACTGCTTCAGTCACTTTTCATTAATATTTAATTAGCACAACTCGTTTCAGCACCTATACAGTTACATATACATTACATTAATCTATAGTGTGATTAGTTTCATTTTCTGTGTGTGCCAATGAGGTCATTTATCGAAATGCAACCCTGCAAAGAAAGATACATGTATTGTAATGTTTACATTAAGTTATTTGCATGGCGACTGCTACGGTCGCAGGTTCGAATCCTGCCTCGGGCATGGATGTGTGTGATGTCCATAGGTTTAAGTAGTTCTACGTTCTAGGGGACTGATGACCACAGATGTTAAGTCTCATAGTGCTCAGAGCCTATTTGCATGTTTGTCATTTTATTAGTTCATTTACTTATACTTCAGTTGCAAATTTAGTTGTCTGGTTCATAGAGCACAGTAAGAAACAAATCACAGAGTAATACTTTCACATACAGATAATTTCATCATTCCAAAGAGTCTTTACTACTAAAATGAACTAGTTTTAATTGCTATGATACTAATTCATATACAGCGAAGAGGAAAACTTATCTATGTAGATGAATTTATGTCACGGCGTATACTAGATAATATGATTACTTGGTAAAGACACGTTTTACTGTTAAAGACAATATCTTCAATGAAATAAACATGCAGCACTGCAGAACGTTTTGAAGAAATCAATATTGTTACTTGTTAGCTTATTATTTACTAACATGTTACCATGTACTGTGACATGAATAAATATGTCTAATTCTTCATATAAGTTCTATTCGTGCCCTTCGTCCACTGTATGTAGTATATAACGATTATTCACGATATCGTGGAATGGGTGGCTAGTGTCCATTATGTGGGTGTCTACTGCTGATTTATGAGAATTGTTTTGTGGAAGGCATTTATATATTCACTAATTTGAAAGACTCTCGAAGGCATGAATTTTACTTTTCTTTATTATTTTATGACTAGGTTCGAGCCTAAGCTCAACATCAAATCATCCACTAACCATGGAACAACGTCTATTTCGACAGCCACATGCCTATATATTCCCGTTAACCACATCTTGAATTTTACTGTACTTCATTCACCAAACTAGGACTGCTATCCACTCAATCTCACTATTCGCATTTGTCGTTGACTCAATCTGGAACCGCGCGACCGCTACGGTCGCAGGTTCGAATCCTGCCTCGGGCATCGATGTGTGTGATGTCATTAGTTTAGTTAGGTTTAAGTAGTTCTAAGTTCTGGAGGATTGATGATCTCAGATGTTAAGTCCCATAGTGCTCAGAGCCATTTTTGAATTTATCGTTGACTGCACGGTGTGGTCTCTATGCCCGATGACCAGTATGGTGTATTCCGCTGACATCCACACATCGGCGGCACCATTGCGGTGGTGCCAGGAGCACAGATGCTGGACCAACGACAAGTGAAGTCACGAGTTTATCTCAAATAAGAGTAGATACAGTATGAGTAGTAACTCTGCACGTACCCTCATATGGTGCACGTGGGAATACGAGTATTTAATGCACCGAGGAACAATGTCGAAAATGATAGTTTTGTGATCCAGATGTGAAGGTCTTAGGAGGCATAATGTTGCATCGGTGTACTGACGTCCAAATCTCTGAGCACGGTGCAGTCACATGCCAACGTTATTGTAGTACTATACACCTTCCCCACGTACGTTTCTCCAGGGGTGCATTCGGGCCTGCTACATTTTTATGGACGACAACGCCCGACCGCGTCGAACGGAGTATGCAGGTGAGTAGCTCTTGAAATGAGAGGATGGTGGTTGAATGGACTGGCCTGCCCATTCCTCCGACTTAAATTCCATCGAGTACATCTACATCTACATCTACATCCATACTCCGCAAGCCACCTGGCGGTATGTGGCGGAGGGTACCTTGAGTACCTCTATCGGTTCTCCCTTCTATTCCAGTCTCGTATTGTTCGTGGAAAGAAGGATTGTCGGTATGCCTCTGTGTGGGCTCTAATCTCTCTGATTTTATCCTCATGGTCTCTTCGCGAGATATACGTAGGAGGGAGCAATATACTGCTTGACTCTTCGGTGAAGGTATGTTCTCGAAACTTTGACAAAAGCCCGTACCGAGCTACTGAGCGTCTCTCCTGCAGAGTCTTCCACTGGAGTTTATCTATCATCTCCGTAACGCTTTCGCGATTACTAAATGATCCTGTAACGAAGCGCGCTGCTCTCCGTTGGATCTTCTCTATATCTTCTATCAACCCTATCTGGTACGGATCCCACAATGCTGAGCAGTATTCAAGCAGTGGGCGAACAAGCGTACTGTAACCTACTTCCTTTGTTTTCGGATTGCATTTCCTTAGGATTCTTACAATGAATCTCAGTCTGGCATCTGCTTTACCGACGATCAACATTATATGATCATTCCATTTTGAATCACTCCTAATGCGTACTCCCAGATAATTTATGGTATTAACTGCTTCCAGTTGCTGACCTGCTATTTTGTAGCTAAATGATAAAGGATCTACCTTTCTGTGTATTCGCAGCACATTACACTTGTCTACATTGAGATTCAATTGCCATTCCCTGCACCATGCGTCAATTCGCTGCAGATCCTCCTGCATTTCAGTACAATTTTCCATTGTTACAACCTCTCTATACACCACAGCATCATCCGCAAAAAGCCTCAGTGAACTTCCAATGTCATCCACAAGGTCATTTATGTATATTGTGAATAGCAACGGTCCTATGACACTCCTCTGCGGCACACCTGAAATCACTCTTACTTCGGAAGACTTCTCTCCATTGAGAATGACATGCTGCGTCCTGTTATCTAGGAACTCCTCAATCCAATCACACAATTGGTCTGATAGTCCATATGCTCTTACTTTGTTCATTAAACGACTGCGGGGAACGATATCAAACGCCTTGCGGAAGTCAAGAAACACGGCATCTACCTGTGAACCCGTGTCTATGGCCCTCTGAGTCTCGTGGACGAATAGCGCGAGCTGGGTTTCACATGACCGTCTTTTTCGAAACCCATGCTGATTCCTACAGAGTAGATTTCTTGTTCAAATGGCTCTGAGCACTATGGGACTCAACTGCTGAGGTCATTAGTCCCCTAGAACTTAGAACTAGTTAAACCTAACTAACCTAAGGACATCACAAACGTCCATGCCCGAGGCAGGATTCGAACCTGCGACCGTAGCGGTCTTGCGGTTCCAGACTGCAGCGCCTTTAACCGCACGGCCACTTCGGCCGGCTAGATTTCTTGTCTCCAGAAAAGTCATTATACTCGAACACAATACGTGTTCCAAAATTCTACAACTGATCGACGTTAGAGATATAGTTCTATAGTTCTGCACATCTGCTCGACGTCCCTTTTTGAAAACGGGGATGACCTGTGCCCTTTTCCCATCCTTTGGAACGCTACGCTCTTCTAGAGACCTACGGTACACCGCTGCAAGAAGGGGGGCAAGTTCCTTCGCGTATTCTGTGTAAAATTGAACTGGTATCCCATCAGGTCCAGAGGCCTTTCCTCTTTTGAGCGATTTTAATTGTTTCTCTATCCCTCTGTCGTCTATTTCGAGTACATCTACATCTACATGTACAGTACGTGTGGGATGCGTATTGTAGCACGTTCACGTTCACCAACGACCATTCAGCAACCTGTCAACCGCGCTGGTGGAGGAATGGGAGGCCCTACGACACGTTCTTGTTACCAGCCTCGTGTTAAGAATGGAAGCGCGTTGTAGAGCATGCATTGCTGTCCGTGGTGATCACAAACCCTTTGAAAAACCATTTCCCGCCTTTTGTAATATCATTGGGACCATCATAAATCGCGGTGACTTCAGCGTAATTATTGAATAGAAGTGCCATTCCTCCTCGTCTCATTGTGTGTTCCTTTCGGTTAACTTCTGTACTATACCGTAGCAGTTCCTTCTGCGTATGGTCCAAGTTCCATCGAGCTATGTTACTTAGCAGTGAGACGTCATGCGAACGTTACTTTCGTCCTTAAGTTTTGCTCACCAGTGTACTTACAAACAACTCTAGCCGCTTTTCGCTTTGTGTGCCTACTTCTTCTCGTCGGGGAAACTTAACTACGATAAATTTGGACTTCGCCAGGTAACATTCATGCAACGAAACTCACTACAACGGCTGCCTAAAAGTCAAGCTGTATTCTCAACAAATACTCTTTTCATTATTGTAGCCTTAAGCCGTCGGCACACGGACCGTGCATTCGAACGTTGAGCGCTGAGCGTGCCGAGTTTCTGACGTCACAGCATGGAATAGCACGCTCGGGAGTCTTTCCGAACGTGCAGAGCAATATCTGGCATGTCAGATATTTTCAGCGTGCGTCTGAGCGTTGACCAATGACATGGCACAACGCCACCTACGTCACACGCACGCCGTCTCCCTTCAGTACAGAGTTGTGACGCGCCATATTGTCATTCATTTCAAGCCTATACGTATATATGCCGTTCCGAGCACCAGCAAATTGAGAATCACTGCAAAACTCATTGTTAACTGTGTGATTCGTTCCAATAAAATAATGAGGAACATCATATTCGCGGCAAAATAATTATTGTAACTTGCGTATAATGAGAGTCGGCTATTTGAAGGCAGCGACACACTGAAGATCCACCCAAAACACATTGTTCTTGGTACAATGTGTTATAATTAAATTTCAGGTAATAAAATATCTATGATTAAAGTTTCTAGGAAGAGGTAAGGTACTATCATAAGGTACAGCAGACGTGATGTTGGTATAGCGTAATGAATAGCATCATTGTATGGTAATGAGGGTTTTTTTTGTTGGGGCGGTCGTTCGCGTCCTGACACGACAATTTTTTTTTTCCAAACATTCGTGTTTTTATTAGGTTCTGATACTTTATTATTAGTTTAATATAAGTATAGACTGTAATGTTTGATTTTATGTAAATACAAGTTCACCTTTTTTTGAGGGGTGACTTTGTTCGATTGGCTTAATCTAAAGGACAGCTTACGCTACTTGTGTAAAGGTATTTTTTCTCCTTTTTCTTTTACGCTTCGTAATTGACATGTTGCAAAGATTCTGCTACTGGGTACGAACAGTGATCAAGTAAGACTGACCTTGGGGTTTTACTAAAATGTGGGAATGATGAAATAATGTTTGTCTTATGCGGAAAGTATTCCAATTTTGTAACGCACCGCTTGTAATGGAACTTTTATAAGCCTGTGTCCTTATTGATTGGACATGGTACTTTCCTTTTCGTGGACGATGGAAGAAATGTGCATTTTAATAGAGCTAACGTGGGTATTTTACGCGCCCGTTGAGTAAACAGTGTGATTAACGAACTAGAAACATCCCTCAACTGTCGCTTGAGTGCGTTGCGATCGCGTATACCACGTTGGGGTCCACGTACCGTATGCACAAGTCGCATCATTCCTGAGCGTTGAGCAGCACGTTGAACTTGGCACGCTCAACGTTAACGTTCGGCAGCACGGTCCGTGTGCCGACGGCTTTACACACAATTACAACCGAGTAGCCATGGTCGCTAACATTGGAACGGCATTTTGAGCTAATACAGGAACAAAGTAACGAGCTGTTGGTAAGAAGCTTTTGATTTGGCTGTATAGTCATCGGCAGTCATCGTTATGGAAGTAGGTCACCGCCAAAGACAACAATCGATGGAGCGTGTCAGTTACCTGCTTAGCTGTGTTGCGTCGAGCCCACGTCATCCCACCTTCTATGACCTCATTATAAAACGCTGAAAAGTCAAAGTAAATTAAACTAACCATCTACAGGTACATTCATACTCCGTAAGCAACGTTGTGGTGTGTGGTAGAGAGTACTTGTGGTACATCTGTCATTTGCCCCCCTCCCCCTTCCTTGTTCCAGTCGCGAATGGCGCACTGGAATAACGTCTGGCGGTAAACCTAACTTTTCTAAGTTCCTCATCGTTTCGCGAGACTTCTGTGGGAGACAATACTTTGGCGGCAGACTATTCTTGGAATGTTCGCTCCCGAAATTTCGACAATATGCCTCTCCGCGATGCACAACGCCCCTTTTACAGTGTCTACCGCAGGAATTTCTGCAGTATTTCAGTAACATTCTTGCTGTTATCAATGAACCCATGATGAAACGCACCGCTGTTCTATGCCGCTCTTTCTATCTTCTAATAATTGTATCTGGTAATGGTCTCAGACTGATGAGCAGTACTCGACAATTGGTCGAACGAGTGTTTTGTAAGCCATTTCTTTTATGGACGAGTTAACATTCTCTTCAGGTTGTTCCAATAAACGTCAGCCTGGCGTCTGATTTCCCTGCCACTAGTTTTATGTTGTCATTTCATTTGAGGTCGCACCGGATGTTTATTCTCAGTTATTTTCCGGTTTCTAAATGTATCCAGTGATTTATCGCCGATACTGTGATAGAGAAGTAATGTGTCTCTTCTCTTCACCTATGTATTTGCAGTACTTTACGTTTACTTACGTTAATGGTTAACTAGCCCAATTGTAGGTCCTTTGCATGTCTTTCTGCCTTTTGATCCCATTTTCTGGCTTTACAGTTTTCCTATAGACAACAGAGCCGCCTCCGCCAACATCGTTGAGATTTCGACGATGTCCATTCGATCGTTTGAATCCACTGAAGAGCCAAAACATTATGTCCACCTGCTTAATAAGTTGTTTGCCCGTCTCTGGAACGAAAAACATAATTGATTCTGCATGTCAAGGATCCGACAGTTTGTTAGTAGGTTTTTGGAGGTATGTGGCATTTTATATCTACGCACAGGTCATGTAATTCGCGGAAATAACGTGCTGCTGATTTGCGTACATGGCGATGGCGCCCGCTAACGATGCAATTGGATTCCATAGGATTTACATCAAGTGAATTTGGTCGCCGAGACATCAAGGTGAGTTCACTATACTGCTCCTCAAACAAACTTTTGTACGGTTCCGACTCCAACACACGGACAATTATACTGTTGAAAGATAACGTCGTCGTTGGGGAAGGCATCAAGTATGAGGGGATACTGGTGGTTCGCTGCCGTCACCGTATCTCTGATAACTGCACCGGTCCCACGCAAGAGCAGGAGAAAGTCTCCCATAGCACAATACTGCTCCCAACAACCTGCTTCCGTGGTGCCCTGCACTTTGCGAGCCGCCGTTCACCTCGATGACGGCGTTTGTGGAGACGACCTTTGACCTCGTGTAGCAAAAAAGTGACTCACTCGAAGAGCCGACAAGTTTGCATTGATTGACGCTAGAATCCTGATGGTCCCGTGCCCACTGCACTCGTAATTGGCGATGTCGTTGGGTCAACATGTGAATACGTAGGGATAGTCTGCTGGAGCTCCATGTTCAACAATGCACGATGAATAATGTGCTCTGAACCACTTGTGCGCGCATCAGAATTGTGCCCTTTCGGCAGAGATATCACAGACCACTAACTATCCTACTTTACGGAGTAGACAAGCCTCCGAACGCTACGTAATGTGAACAATCGTGGACGTCCAACTATTTAGCTCCTAGCGGTAGTTTCACTGTCCTTCTACCTCTTTCCATGGATGCTTGGGACAGCATCACGTAAAAATTCAGCGAGCTTCGCAGTTTCCGAGATAGTCGTTCACAGGCTCTGCGTAATAATGACCTTTCCTTCGTCAAAGTGGCTTCTCTCAATGGCTTTGCACCCTATATCTTCTCTAGGATGAGTCCCCGTCCGTGTCTGCTCGACTTACACATTTCTCTTACCGCATCACGTGCTCGGAACGTCATCAGGTGGGTGGTCAGGTGGGTGGTGGTTTTTGGCTTATTAGCGTATATTGTAAACACTCCACCGTTTTCCCAAAGCTCGCCCACATATGCATTTGACACATGTACTGAATATACCTCCTTTTCCCCCTAACGCATCTTTCTCCCTTTGTCTGCCCATCCCATCTGCCAGCCTCTATCTTATCCTCCCAACTCTATCTGTTTCTTCATCTCCTCCTTGCAGTATCTTTCTCCATTTCTTCTGCCCCTTGTCACTGATCATGTCCTTGTCACTTTCACTCTGACCATAATCTCCTCCCCCTCTCTCTTTCCATCTGCACCTCCCCCTCTTCCAGCTGCCCACTACCCCCTACACACGTCCTCTTCTTACCACACACCTTCCCCTCTACCCCTCCATCGATACCTCATCGCTCTCGTTCTGTCCATCCCTTCCTCTGTCCATTTTAATCTGTACCCAGCCATGCTCATCAGCATGTGTGGGCCCCGCAGGACATTTCAGAAAAGCAGGCCAATACTATCTCGCAACACACCTGTCATACAGGACAACCTACACATCATGGGTTTGAAAATCATTTATTGGCCTCTGACATACGGGCCACCATGTAAATCTGGTCGATAAAGGAGCCATTTCTACTCCACCACAATACACCTGTCATACAGGCCTGCCTATATTTCTGGGCCCAGTAAACTGTTTCTTGCCCCTGACAAGCAGGCTGCCCTGCAAAGTAGATTGATTTGACAAGCTGATACCATATTTTTATGGAGCTGCAGAAACTGGGTAACTTAAACTGATTTCTCATTTCACTTCTGGGAGATCATGTAAACACTTCAAAATCGATTTTGGAAAGCCACTTCTAGTTGCCAGTTTTCCAACTCTGCAATAGATTTTCGCTCCCATGTAAACGCTACCAGTTTTGAAATGTGCCTGGGTTGTCAAATTAAGTCTTGTTTACAGGGTATTTGATTAATATGAACTTATTGTGCAGTGAAAGAGAAGCAGAAATATTAGACTGAGTATGAAGATGTCTACCTGTAATATTTAAGTGAAGAGAAATAACGATTGTGTTGACTGAATCAGAAATTGGATCAGCTGTTTTGCAGATGCCGTATATAACTGGGCTAGCTAATCCACTTCAGACCTTAACATGCAAACATGACGGCGAAAAACGGTTTCTGAAATTCGGTTTTCATCTTTCGGAAGATATGTTGCCTGTAAAAGTAGTGACTGTTCCCACACAATGTGCCTGTCATGCAGGGCAGCCTGTATGCTAGGGGATGGGAGAAAACATGTTTGTCCCGTATTTCTGCTCCCGTTTGAGCTAGGAGGTTATAAACACTGCAGTGCTGGTACTGGTGACGCCTGCTGTTTCTATGTCATATGTGGCTGAAATCGTTAAAGGGATTTGGAAGGAGATCCCAGAAATACACACACCCTGCTATATATATAATTTCCTCTACAATTCAGTTTGTCCACTTAAGTGACACATTTTGGGCTCTATCTGATAGCACATCCTGAAACCAGCCATCTAGTACACTACTAAATGAACACTATTTTCTTCACTAAAAATACAGTGCGGGAGTGCATCAAGGCTAAAGAACATGATATAAATCTGGGCACCATCGTCTATGGCGCTCTGGATCTCGTGGAAATCCATAGTGAGGTGAGTGTCGCTGGATCTCTTTTGGCGGATTTCGTATTGATTTAAATAGAATAGGTTCTCGTTTTCCAAGAAGGTCACAGTACACTATCATACAACTCTATAACACCAGTGAGATTAGCCTGTAATTATGTATATTTTGTTGAAAACAAGACTAACTTGCGCCTTTTCCAGTCGCTTAGTACCTTTCGTTACTGCAGCGACCAACGATTAGCTGCTGTTAGAAGAGGAGCTATTATCCAAACATTATCCATCACTTGAAATATTTCTACATGTGAATTCTGTTCTAGGAGTATTCGAAATTTACGTGCAGTATAGACGTCTCATGGCTCTCATACACACAGTAATAACAGATTGGTGCTATGGGGAAGCTTACATTGAAACTCAGTATTCATGCTAGACTGGAAAAGTTAATTTGGGTTACCGCTTCTTGAGCTCTTCCCTTGTTAGTAAGTTGGTAATACCAGGAATAGTTGGAGAAGCAGCAGCAAGCCACAAAAATTCAGTGTTAAGCCTTGCACTGTGATTATTGAAACAAGATTATTCGTACAGAGCATGCCGATAACATGTAGGCCAGAACGACAAGTATGGGAATGGCAGAATTGCTTGGCTTGTCGTATGAGTTTCAGCAGGACACATCTTTCTCATCAGACACTCTACAAACAGTTAACAAGCATGGAGATACCTATCACCAGCAGGCTGAAACGGAAAAGTTCATGAAGTGCAAAGAATTGTGGTTGTTTCAGAAATCAACCTTCCATCGGCACGAGACAGTCCTTACAAATCATTACATTACTGAACGGCGAAACTGATGGTTTCGTCGATATTTGATATGGAAATTATGTAGTGTGCTATGTTGATCGAATTAATTTGATTTGATAATAGCGCATTCCTTTATGTTATTAAAGATTATCCGATAGTGATTACCGGTACTGTAGGCGTATTATATGTTGAAAATTACGTTTGGCTGGGCTGCCAGTTTCACAGAGAAACAGCAGATCAAAGAGGGCTGCAGGGCACCATTAACTTGACACAGGTTGTAAAAGGTGACGCCGATGCCAAGTAGGGCAGTGTTTGCCGAAGACTGTCGTTTGCGCTGGACAGGATGAAAGATGCTCATTGCGAGCCAACACATTGCGGACAGCAGGTAATGCTGCGAATGTCCGGATGGCTGTAGAGGAGTTGTTGGAATTCTGCTCGAGATGACTGCCGCTCCCACGTTCCTAAAGCGTTTTTTTGTGGCGAGGGCATTGCAAAGTGCAGTACAGGTACGGAAGGGGGGCAACAATGAGCCTTGGTTGGAGACTGCAGAGAAGATGGCGCCAGTCTGCCGATAGGAGAGAAAGACATCTGTGGACACTAGGCAGTTTCTGTGATAGCTACAGTTATCTATGGCTCTATGCTCTTGGCAGAACATGGCAGGTGAGATGTGAGGATTCTATGTGTGAAACTGAAACTTTCTCGTCCCAAAAATACCCCTAGCTGGCCCCTGTGTCACAAGAAACACCATGTTGGAGCACAATTTCATGCTCCTTGGAAGCACTGACAGGACAGAACCAAAACAAATTCCTTTCTCTGGCTATAGACCTCTGGGCATTGGTCAACTGGTCTGATGTAGTAGTTATGGAAAATTATTGAGTTGTGGGAGGACGCTCCAGGAGAATTGACACTTGCAATTGGATGGCTGCTGACGGGAGGCTAGGATCGTCCCTCGAAGAAGGTGCAAATGTTACGAGGTAAGACAGCTGGAACTAAGGTGACACTTCGTCCGCAACTTCTGAGAGAAACCAAGCGAAGTGTGCAATGGTTAGCACACTGAACTCACATTTGGGAGGACGACGGTTCAAATCAACGTCCAGCCACCTAGATTTAAGTTTTCCGTAGTTTTCCTAAATTTCTCCAGGCAAATACCGGGATGGTTCCATTGAAAAGGGCACGGCTGATTTCCTTCGTCATACTCGACACAGTCCGAGCTTGTGCTCCATTCTAATGACCTCGATGTCGACGGGGCATTAAACCTAATCTTCCTTCCTAGTGAGAGAAACACTTCGAATTCTGCTCACAGAATGCGGAGTGAGAAGTAGTCATTTCATTTTTCAGCTCGAACTCCTATAGGGTGTAAAATTACCTAAAAACATATGTGGTGGGATATTACACATTTTGGCGTACCCCTGCCAGGATCATGACAGTGACTGGAGACTTCGTGATTTAGTCAGCAATAAAAACTTACATTTTCAATTTTTAGGAATATTTTTAAAACATTTTCCGTAAAGTAATGCTCATGGAGCAAAGACAGAAGTAAATTTTTTGATAAGTAAAAGTTGATTGGTTTATCATCACATTTATAGAGACATAAAGCTGTAATAGTCATAGAATTTCTGCTGCGCGAATTAAATTAAATAATACATGTATACAATATTTCAGCTTGCTCCGGTTTATATGGATTTTGCTCCACATCCTATCGATCTACCAGTCTTGGTACAGCGTCAAAATTATTGTGGGTGGGTATAATAATATTTTATGCAATTGACCGTGAGGTGTAATTTAAGTTAACGAAAATTTCGACAACGGAACGAGATCAAGATAAGGAATTATCAGGCATGGGCGAGGAGCAATTAGAATTTCCCAATGAACGGACAATTCAGAGCCCTTTCGTGCTTCAAACTGAGCAGAGGGAGAAGTTCGAGTCAGAGAGTGTGATCTGATATGACAGGGAGAACAAGAACGAACACGCCTTGGTTGCTACACGAGGCGGGTCTGTGGTTAAAAGGATCAGAGATTACCCGGTAGAAGGGAGCAGTAGGGCAGTTTCACCACTGCAGCCGCTTTCTCAATCGAGTTCAGGAGCATCAGCTCCCAGCAGATGAGATGCGCAAAGTAACTCAGAACTTGCTTTATTGCAATTTTTGAAGTACACGGAGCAGAAGAATAAGACAGTGAGAAAGGAAATTTTACATGAAATGGTGGTGACTAGAAAAGAGATAAGGAAAAATGGGCTACTTTTATGGAAAATTTGAAATCCAATAGGATTAGCATTGGAAGCAAAGGGTGAGTCTACGGAAGCCAACAAGTTAGCACAGTCAACTGAGCAGTTAGAAGAAGATGTAGAGAAATCACAGGAAGGAATAAATACGCAAATACAACAACTTCCAGTCCTTGAAAAAGAATTGGACACAGTATGCATGAGGCAGAAGGAACATAAAACACGTACGAGAGAAATTGAAAGAAAAGTGGACAATACTGATGCTGATATTAGAACGAAATTAGATGACGCCACAGTATCGTTAGAATGGCGCAGGAAGAAATTAATCTCACACGAAATACAGAAGAGACATGAGCATCCAAGAAATTCGAATATAGCTTCAGACAGGGAAAATGAAGAAAATCATTAGTCCAGTCGAGTACACCACAGGAAACGAGGATTAGTAACCAAAATGATTTTCGTGAGCCGATCGCATGACGTTCACTTTTGGAGATGGATGACTACCCACAAATAATTGTACTCCACTCATGAGGACGCATGCATGGGACATGAGCGAGTCTGTCGCAAGGGAAAGTAGAAGTAGTGTGTCAACTACATACGGGGAACCTCTAGCAGGATACAGAGAAACACAAACAGCTGACAGGACATAAGTTCGGGAGGAAGAAGCATTTGGTTTTAAGTATTTCCTTTTTGTACAGGAAATCCAAACGCATATGGACAACGGAAAATCCGTTCATCCCAAGGCGTGGATATCTCAGTTCAGTTTATCATAACCGCCATCATGGGCATTGCAACACAAGCTAGACTTCTTGTGCGCACATTTAGGAGGAGACTCTGAAGTCCGAATAAGTGAGTGCGCACAAACGTGAAGCTTGTGTCAGGAGTTTAAAGGTGCTTTTCTTGTGATACACTTGGTGAAGGAAACTCAAGGGCGCATGAAGGAAGAAACTGCGATGCACAAAGACTTAGAATCATCAGAACAGAGGTATCTGGTGAAGTTCTTTGACAGTTTTCTGCGCAAGAAACAGTACTTGAAAACGCCATATAGCTCGAGCGAAATTACACGATTTTTCTATATGAAATTAGCATTTTGCTATACGAAAATATCTACCAGGTATCAGTACGTATTGGACGGCAGGTGTAACGAAAACAAAGAAGCATTCAAAAACATGCTGTTGGGAGTTAGAGTTTGCTTTCAACGAGAATCAGGTGCAGGAAAGACAGAGGGAAGCGTAGAACAGTAGCAACAATTCTAATAATTTTTGTGGATCGCCGCGACGGGAGTATAACAGTAGAAACAATAGGAACAGGCCATAAAACATGGCTGGACAATTCCAGCCAGCCCCTCCAAACATAGGCGCAGGAAAGCATTTGCAACCGAGCAATCGCCCACGGTTCGTAGCAACGTGGCCACAACCTAATGAAAGGATGCAGCAAGTTCAGATCACGGAGATTAGACCACCAGATGCTCGCGACAAAGGTCAGCCAGCAAATCAGAATCAACTATGACGAATGTCAAAAGAGGGATCGGTCATTAGAACGCCCGCAGAACAACTCGAAGCAGATCCGAACGATGCTCTAGATTCTGTAAATGCGTCAGAGGGGTAGCAGCAAAGGAGAGACGATAATAAGGGGAGAGATGTACAATATGAGAACGACGATAGAAATGAAGAGGAATGACTTGTAAATAGTTATGGGGATCAGAGAATAAGCATTTTAACGTTAAGCCATGCTTTAGAGGCGGAGGAAAATGAGGTGGAAGAGGACGACGAAGACTGGAAGCCGAGTCCACACGATAAAGGACGACGAAGACTGGAAGCCGAGTCCACACGATAAACAAGACGTAGATGAAGAATCATATTTAGAACTTTGCAAAGAAAATTTTGAGTTTGATGAGGGGAAATTCAGATACACAAGCTGGACTAAAAGGTAATGGAAAACCTACGTCAAAGTAGAAGAGATAGGAAAGAACTAAACTGCGATCAGAGGTGAACCCATGAAAACATCAAGTGAGCATAGGGTAAAAAGAAAGTGATGAACAGTGTAAACTTACTCAAGTCTGAGGACATATCGGAGATCATGTTGGGAGAAAAGAAATCAGTGTTCGGTCGGGAGCTATACTCAGTGGTAAAGATAAGAGCTAAAGGGAATTTTTGACAGTGGCAGTGAAAGCTCTGCGATTTCCGATGCCGCCTTTGAAAGACGTGGGAAGGAGACTCGGTCGCCATTGCTGTCTTTAAAAAAGACAGGCATAGAGGGGGCGGTTGTAGGCAAACACACGAAGATAAATAGCCAGGCTAGGATAGAATTTACATGTTGGGGATATGACTTTGTGACTTCCCCCTTCCTAATCGGCCTACTGCATTGCAATATGATTGAACGTGATCGCGTATATCTAATGAAATTTTACAGGGAATAAGGGTATCGTTACAGGAGGAAAATAACACTGGTTAGTAGGAGGAAAGTGTACAAGAGACCCTTATGAAGGAAGAATGTATTGTAAACCTAATCTAAATACTGATGATAATTTTTAAATGAGTGGAATATAGTGCAATCGCTCACGAACCACATAGGAGGGAAAAGGGTATCACGTAATATTCAATACAAAAAATACTGACTAGCGAAAGAAGGATAGTTAAACGGGCGCCACCCACTAGGGCAACGAATATCCAAAATCCTAAGAAAGGTAATGGCAAAGGAAATTAAGTAAATAATCACTGGCGCGGCAACAGACGATTGTCACCCTTTTCCACAACATAACAGTTCACGAGAAAATAAAATATGAATCAGAAAGCACTGAGTTTGAAGTTACTTAATCTGAAATACTAAATTTTGAAAGTAAATTTAAATGAAGTCGCAGACTATGGTGGCCTTGAAGCTTTTCCCGATGCAAACATTTTGGCTTCGAAGACTTGGAACACAATGGAGAGCACCGGACTACTACAGAAGATACCTTATGGTACCTTGGTTCCACATAAGCCGTTTTCCATCTCAACTAGAAGAAAGAAGCGGCTTCATTCTGACGAGTATTTGTTTGTTTGGGGGCAAAGTAGGCAATTTATTTATTTATTTATTTATTTAACCTGGCAAGATTAGGGCCATCAGGTACTCTCTTACATCTAACCAGGCATTCTACTTATTTTACATTCATACGTTTTAGTAGGCATGTTAAACTACATCTAGTACAAAAAGTGAAATAAACAATTAGAAAGGTACACCTGGAAAAATACATACATATAGAGTTTATATTCGTAGATCATAAGTACTGTTATAATTAGACATTATTGAAGAGACAAATTTTAGATAGGAGTGCTGGCGGCAGGGAGTATGAGGGAGACTCATGGTGAAGGGAGGAGAAGAATAGACATGATGAAACATAATTAAGGAAATATAAAGGAAAAGAAGATTGCCTGGCTAATAGAGATAGATGAAGGGGAAGGCATCTCAGGAGCAAGATAGGACACGCTAGCTTTGCTATTTGACAGATGAGAGGATTGGCCTGGTACATTAATTTTGTGGAGAACTTTATGAGGATGATAGTGGGAAATGCTTCAACTTCTTAAAAGCAGCAGGAGATTGAATTTTGCGCAAGGTAAGGGGTAGTTTGTTCCAGAGGCGGACAGCGGCAACTGAGAAGGAGTTTGCAAAAGTTTTTGTTTTGTGAGTGAGCACAGTTAGGATACCATATAAGAGTGACCTCGTGTTTCGATTATGATGGCATGACAGGTTTTTAATCTCTGAAGCAAGGTACTGGGGTGCTTGCGCGACGAGGAGTCTGCGAAGTAGACATAGAGTGTGGTAGTCACGCAAGTTGTCCGGCCGCAGCCACTTTAGCTCGGAGTATGAAGCACTAACATGATCATATCGGCGAATGTTGCAGGTGTAACGCACGCAGGCATTCATGGTTAGCTCTAGCCGTCTTTTGTTTTCACTACTCGTGCCTTGTTGAATCACATCACAATAGTGGAGGTTCGGTAGAACGAGTGCTTGCACGAGCTGGCGTTTCAAGTCCTGTGGAAACATGTTCCTAAACTTTTTGAGAGCATATAGACTAGCAGACGTCTTTCGGCACACTGCGACTGTATTCTCCGCCCAGTTGAGATGCTCATCCAAAGTTACACCCAAGTTCTTCACTGTTTTCTGATATGGTATTGGAGTACCGTCGAGCAGAATAGGAGGTAGCCGTTCGCGGAAATCTGTACTTATTAATTTCTGATGGGCTATTAAGATTACTTGCGTCTTTTTGCATTTAGTTTAAGCCCCAGGCTTTTCGCCCATGTCACTACCGAAGACAGGTCATCATTCATCTGAGCGATTGCAGTGTTTACGTCTTCAGGTCTGACGCTTAGGTAGAGCTGGAGGTCGTCGGCATAGAAATGATATTTACAGGAGGACAGAACCGACGAAATATCGTTGACATATAAAGAAAACAAAAGTGGTCCTAAGACTGATCCTTGTCGCACTCCCGAGGAAACATGTTTCCAGGAATATTTTTCATTCACGCAGACAACACGTTGCTGTCTGTCTTTTAAGTAGCTTTCAAACCATCTCATTGCACTATCAGAGAAATTAAGCTGTTGCATTTTTCTGAGCAATATGTCAAAGTTGCCTTTCGATTGTCGATGGCACATTTCAGGTCATCTGTTACTTTAATTGGAGCAGTGTTTGTACTGTGATGTTTACGGAAACCGGATCGAAATTTGTCATATAGGCTGAATTCATGCAAGTGTTCAGTGACTTTGGTCATGAACAATATATTCGAGTGCTTTGGAAACAGCAGGCAGTATGCTAATTGGTCGGTAATCACTAGGCAGTTGCGGGTTTTCGATCTTAGGCAATAACAATTGTAAGATAAGTCATGCAGACTATGGTGGCCTTTAAGCTTTTCCTGATGCAAAAGACTGTAACTGAAACTTCGTTTAATAAAAAATGACTTTGAGTAACCTCTGCATAACGTAATGAAAAATTTGGAAAACGGTTCAGACGCAGCACGGCTATACCGAAACCAGTACACTCACAGACACTGATCAAATCACACATTTCAAGCTCTTTTTGGTCGTTCGTCTGATCATAGGTCCTTTCAGACAGAGGAACGTGCAGGGAGGCGGCAGACTGTGCGTACTACGGTTCGTCTCAAAATTCAGTAAAAATGTTCAGATGTATGTGAAATCTTATGGGAATTAACTGCTAAGGTCATCAATCCCTAAGCTTTCACACTACTGAACCTAAATTACCCTAAAGACAAACACACACACCCATGCCCGAGAGAGGACTCGAACCTCGGCCAGGATCAGCCGCACAGTCCATGACTGCAGCGCCTTAGAATGCTCGGCTAATCCCGCGCGGCAATATTCAGTAGAACACGGTCCTAAAAAACTGGTGCACACACAATCCGCCGTTTCTCAGCACGTTCGTCTGTCTGAAAGGATCCATGATCACACAAACGCCCAAAAAGGGCTTGAAATGTTGTGTGATGTGGCTGGTGACTTTGAAGGAACTGATTTTGCTATATAGCCGTGCTACCTCTCGACCGTTTCCATCTGCTTGGCCGTACACAAACACCATCTCGGCTTGTTCCCGACATTAATACCGGACCATCCTGCCGCTTACAGTTCGCTGCGTCAATCAAAGAGTCCGCAACACACAAGGAACACACGGTACCTGGTCACAGAAAATGTCATTTTTCAGCGCCATCCACCGTTGCAGTGTTACATTTCTGGACACATGTTCATGAGACCTTTTTCCGCAATTTCCAATGAGAAATCCGTCCCTGTAGTTTGTTGGTTTTATTAATGTTCACACTCTATAATTGTCTTAATCATCACCCGAGGAGAGATACCTAGGCGTACTATTTATGACGTCTTGTCACATAGGGTGCTTATAGCGCACCAGAGACGCATTTACAGTAAATCGTGACAGTATGTAATACCTTTTGCCTTTGCTGTGTACAATCAGGTAGCTCTCAAACCTTACTGCTTTGCATACGATGTCGCCAGTAATGAAACATGACGCGGCTCACCTTTCAAGTATCTCCAAGAGCGACGAAGTTCTTCTCAAGTCACAGATTTTCATCTTCCTTCCCTTCCACACACCGGGATAACAACTTCCTTATGCGTCGGAACATTACTGCAACGATAAAGGGCAGCACGTTAGATATGGCCAGACCGTCTCGGTGATAAATCTTACAGCAATGTCCTGCAGGTGGATCTCAAGAAAAATCTGGAAGTGTGCGGCATATCTGTAAACTTAGCTTTTGTAATAAAAGTAGCTATCAGTGTTACAAACGACCTATAAAATCCAGATAGACGAAATAGTTCTTTCATTTGAATAAACATATCCATTTGTAACTAGTTAAGAATTCATTACCGGCATTTTAATTCCTTGTAATTCATATTCGTTGAATCAAATTAAAAGTAGTTCTTATAGTTAGAACAGTGATGTCCATACAAGACTAAACGGAAAAATGAGCAACAAATTATTTTTATCATTTGATCAATAACACAAAAATGTCGACATGTACCAAAGGAAGTTTGAAATCTAACTGAAGATGACGTCTCCTGGATAACTCCCTCTCTTTCATTGACAAATTTATACTCAATAACTGGTAGACAGTAAAAAATAAATGTTATTTTTAAGTATAATTGCTTGAGCAGGACTAAAATAATATTAACAATAATCGTGTATACATACCCTGTAAATTGACTCCTTCCACATCATTTCCATAAAAGAATCGTTCAGATGACCTATGGAACATGCAACTAACTAAATAACTAATTAACAGGCAAAGGAATGTTCATTATGTGGCACATTTATTCTGCAAAGGATAATTTTGTTTTGGTAGCAGTTATCTGAAGCCATCGCTATAGACTGCATATTACTAAGCAAGGCGCTACTGCAATATACTAGTTTCAGATCAACACCGATTTTAGCTATAACAACTTCATATTGGGCCAGACATTAGACAGTGGTCGTATAATCTTCACAGCGATAGGGTCGGCAGCTGGGGTGAATTTGTAATAATTTTACAAAAATGAGCGGAACAAATACATAAAAGTTATTTCAAACAAGTTACATACACTCATATTTACACCAAAGATGAACAGTAATTAAATATGATTGAGAACAAATACATATACAGCTTAATTAACACCAAAGATGAACAGTAATTAATATGATTTAGAATAAATACATATACAGCTTAATTAACAAATTTATGTAAAATAATTATAACCTTCCTAGCGTAGTGCGTTAAAATCATCAACCTTATATATAACAGATTTTCAGCAACTGCTCAAATGGAACGCGCTCCTAAAATAGCGAAAAACTCTTTCTAATTTACTTTGTGACAGCTACATGCAGCCATAGGAGCAAGGACGCAGGACGGTAGCATGAAAGAATTGTCCGGTAGATCAAGGGAAACAGAAGAATGGAAAAGAAAATTGAGGATGTGTTAGATGACGATCATTTTGGCTTTAGGAATGGTGAGGGAACCAGAGAGACAATTCTGAGGTTGCGGCTGATAATGGAAGCGAGACTAAAGAAAAATCAGGACACGTTCGTAGAATTTGTTGACCTGAAAAAAGCGTTTCGATAATGTACAATGGTGCAAGATGTTCGAAATTCTGAGAAAAATACGGGTAACCCATAGAGAGAGACGGGTACAGTATGTACAAGAGCCGAGACGGAATAATAAGAGTGGACGACCAAGAACGAAGCTCTCGGATTAAAATGGGTGTAAGGCAGGGATGTAGTCTTTCGCCCCTACTGTTTAATCTGTAAATCGAAGAAGCAGTGATGGAAATAAAAGAATGGTTCAGCAGTGGGATTGAAATTCAAGGTGAAAGCATATCAACGATACTATTCGCTTATGACTTTGCTGTCCTCAGTGAAAGTGAAGAAGAATTACATGATCTGCTGAATGGAGTGAAATTTCTAATGACTGCAGAATATGTACTGAGGGTAAATCGAAGAAAGGCGAAGGTATTGAGAAGTAGCAGAAATGAGAACAGCGAGTAACTTAACATCAGGATTAATGGTCACGAGTAGGTTCAAATGGTTCAAATGGCTCTGAGCGCTATGGGACTTAACATCTATTGTCATCAGTCCCCTAGAACTTAGAACTACTTAAACCTAACTAACCCAAGGACATCACACAACACCCAGTCATCACGAGACAGAGAAAATCCCTGACCCCGCCGGGAATCGAACCCGGGAACCCAGGCGTGGGAAGCGAGAACGCTACCGCACGACCACGAGCTGCGGACGAGTAGGTTAAGTTAAGGAATTCTAACATCTAGGCAGCAAAATAACCAACGACGGACGGAGCAAGGAGGACATCAAAAGCAGACTAGCACTGGAAAAAGGGCATTCATGGCCAAGATAAGTCTGCTCGTATCAGACATCGTCTTAATCTGAGGAAGAAATCTCTGAGAATGGACGATGGGGGCACAGCATTCTATGGTAGTGAAACATGGACTGTGGGGAAACCGGAACAGAAAAGACTCGAAGCATTTGAGATGCATTGTTACAGACGAATGTTGACATTTAGGTTGACTGGTCAGGTATGAAATGAGGAGGTTCTGCGCAAGATTGGAGAGGAAACGAATGTGTGGAAAATACTGAGAAGATGGGATAGGATGATAGGACATCTGTGAACGCATGAGGGAATGACTTCCATGGTATTAGAGGGAACTGTAGAGGAAGACAGAGATTGGAATGCATCCAGCAAATAAGTGAGGACGTAGGTTGCAGGTGCTACTCTGAGATGAAGAGGTTAGCACAGGAGAGACAGGAGAGTAATTCGTGGCGCGCCGCCTCAAACCAGCCAAAAGACTAATGACTCACAAAAAATGACTTGTTGCTATGTTAAATTCACAAATGACACTAATACATTCATTGTATAATGCTTTCTTTTTAGGTATTTGAAAATGGCCAAGGCCGAAATTGTAGAATCGTACATAACAAAAGAGAATGGCTGCTGAGGACATCACTAAATCATTCAACAAAATACATGGTGATTTGCTGACTACCTTACGTTCGTTCAATACGACGCTATGAGGCAGGAGCGATAATTTGATATGCACGTCCCTATAGCTCTAAGCACTATGGGACGTAACATCTGAGGTCGTCAGTCCCCGAGACTTACAACTACTTAAACCTAACCAACCTAAGGAGATCACACACATTCATGCCCGAGGCAGGATTCGAACCTGCGACCGTAGCAGCAGCGCGGTTCCGGACTGAAGCGCCTAGAACCGCTCGGCCACAGTGGCCGGCTCACATACCTATGGTGAAGTTCTAGTGGTAGCATATAACCAAATTTCTCCTCATTGTCCGAAGGGATTTCAATTTTACGGTACCCATTTGTCGGAGTTAGTGTATTCTCGATGGACTGCACTCTCCCTTTTATGTGTTGTAATCATCAACAACGTAAATTCAACCTTAAATCTAGAACTACTCTTCACCGCCACGTGAACTAAACATTTGCACGTACGACGTAATTACCACCCTTGGCGACTGAAATATAGTCAGCGATACATAACTGAAGAAAACACCCGAATATCTTATAAACATCCAATGGATATAACAGCTAATGGTGCCCCAAAACATTAACTCAGTTCACTTAAGCAACAGGGAGAGAAAACACTTTTGTGCCGTTGTCATTGTGAAACTAAGAAATAAATTTTAGGCTATACGATTGCAGCACACGAACACTATAAAACTCAGTAAGGAGATCCGTCTCTTCAAGTCAAGTTCTTAACCTCAGAAGCAATATGACAAATTGAAGGAACGCCCTGGAATGTTAATCGAACTCTGTACTTACCTTTTCGTCTGCAGTCGTATTGTTAACTGCATGTTGCGAGATCACATCATTCTCCGTTCAATCGCTTGTGTTTACTAGTACCTCTCCGCTACATACACACTCACCCAATAGCCACGATATTCTAATTTCAGATGATACTGTGGAAAATAAACAGGTAACAGTTAACTCAGTGGCTCGTACCTCTTGTAGATAGGAAGCACCTCGCGTTGAAGCTGGGTGTCTTCTTCGTTCAAAGCTTTTAAAGCTCCCCGAGAGCTTTAGAAACGTTTCGTTGGATGCACACGAAACACGAAATCCAGCACTGCAACACTTGAATCAGAACTGAAGCTCCATCTACTCAACAAAACATAGAACCTAATCGTATTGATACTCCAAGTATTCGAGAGAATACAGAAGTAATTGCTAGGCAACGGAACACGACGCTTTAGGCGACATAGCATTGTTGTTTGCATAGCTTCAGATCGATATCAAATAGCAACATCTGTAACTAAAGAAAGGGTCCTTCGGTGTTTAGCAACCTCGGCATGGTTAAACGAGAACTGCAGTAAAATTTTAAATAACTCAATTGTATGTACGACCGCCGGCCGGAGTGGCCGAGCGGATAAAGGCGCTACAGTCTGGAACCGCAAGACCGCTACGGTCGCAGGTTCGAACCCTTCCTCGGGCATGGATGTGTGTGATGTCCTTAGGTTAGTTAGGTTTAAGTAGTTCTAAGTTCTACGGGACTTATGACCACAGCAGTTTAGTCCCATAGTCTTCAGAGCCATTTGAACCATTTTTTGTTTGTACGAGGAAACAACAAGGTTTTGTGATTGAAAAATATCTAGCAACATCTAAATGGCGAAAACACCCGAATAGCTGTATCAAACGTTCTCGGACTTCTTTCCGCGTCAGTTCAGGATAAAGCCTCGAGCTTTCGACAGTTTCCACCATCGTCTTCGTCACGTGACATCAATTCAGCGTTCTCCAAGAAAATGAAACGTAAAAATGCTGAACATTCAATGATGAGCCACCGATTGAATTCGTTCCCTTCTGCGGCGCGACGTCCAGCAATATAGACTTCTGGGAAGACCAGACATAAGATAATTAGAGGCTGTAAAAATAAGAATGTGTGAGAAAACCTTTAACCGTGGCGGCGTATATAATCTTAGCGCTGCATAGAAACGAGCTCTCGATGCAGAGAAGACCCAGAGATATATGTCGCAATGTTTACGCTACAGCGGGAGCAATGGCGCCACCAGCGCAGACGTTGACAAGATCTGCGAGAGCATGACGTCTCTACTGACCAATCAGAAGCAATCTTTTGGCTGTATTAGGCCACCACAGCAGTGATTCTGACAGTCAGTTGCTCCTGACGAAGGTGACGGCAGAAATCGTCGACAGCTCGAGGTTTTACCTTGAAGTGACGCGGCAAGAGGTCCGAGAATGTTATATACAACAGCGCCGCAGCGAAAGACTCCGTCCTCACCCGAATAGCTAATAAACTCCCATTGGATTTAGCACATAACGATATTCCAAGATATTAGTTTAACTTCCCTAAACAATAGGAGAGGAAAACGCTTTTGTTGCGGTCCAACTGCACTCAGTACGACTCTACGTAGTTGGCAGCGGTTTCCAAAGTGTCTTCTACTTCACAGACGGAAGAAAACTCCATCAGTACGTCTCTATAATGACCACTGACGGTTTGTATGTTTCATAGGCAAGAGAGAAACATCAGTGACACCGTTGTAGTTGTGAAAGTAAGCAATGAATTTCAAAATACAAGCAAAATCACATTGAAATCGTCAAAAACTAAGTAAAATGATCTACCAGTCAAGCCCATAACTTTTGAAAATGCATGAAAAGTGAGGACAGTTCATTCTTTCACGTAGTGTACTATTAATAACTACATGTTCCAAAATTACATCAAGCTGTGTCGTAACGCTTCAGTTTGGCAGTACTTCTTCATTGAATACACAGCCATTTGAATAATTGTACGATTTCTAATTGAGAAGGATTCTGTATTGTAATTAATAGGTGACAGTTAAGTGAGTGCTCATTATCTCTTGATGATGTATCCTGCCTTCATGCACGGTTCTTTCGACGCTTTTAAAGCTCCCCAAAACCTTTATAATGTTACGTTAGTTGTACTTTAAACACTATATCCAGCACTACAGTACTTTATCTAAAATGTAGTTTCTTTTACTCTATAAAACAGAGAACACCTTCGAATTCATACTCGAAGTATTCGAGAAAATACGATGCTTTAGGAGCCATAGCAGTATTGTCTGCATGGCGCTGCAGTAAAATTTCAAATACGTTAGATATACATACAACGAATTAATGGCGTTTTGCGATTAAAAATTATCCAGCAGTATCTAACTGACCAAGATATCTGAATAGCTAATGTAGTCTCAATGGATTTAACAGATAACAGTATTCCAAGATATTAATTCAACTTCCGTATGCTACAGGTTATGCTCCTATCGCAACTAAATATAGCTGGCATTAGTTTCCAAAGGCTGGAACCATTTCCCAAACTGTCTTCTCCTTCACAGACGGCTGAAAATTGTAGCGGTACATCTACATCTACGTGATTACTCTGCTATTCACAATAAAGTGCCTGGCAGAGGGTTCAATGAACGATCTTCATGCTCTCTACCGTTTCACTCTCGAACGGCACGAGGGAAAAGCGAGCACTTAAATTTTTCTGTGCGAGCCCTGATTTCTCTTATTTTATCGTGATGATCATTTCTCCTTATGTAGGTGGGTGCCAACAGAATGTTTTCGCAATCGGAGGAGAAAACTGGTGATTGAAATTTCATGAGAAGATCCCGTCGCAACGAAAAACGCCTTTTTTTTAATGATTGCCACTCCAATTCACGTATCATGTCTGTGACACTATCTTCCCTATTTCGCGATAATACGAAACGAGCTGCCCTTATTTGTACTTTTTCGATGTTATCCGTCAGTCCCACCTGATGCGGATCCCACACCGCCCAGCAATACTCCAGAATAGGGTGGACAAGCGTGGTGTAAGCAGTCTCTTTAGTAGACCTGTTGCACCTTCTAAGTGTTCTGCCAGTGAATCGCAGTCTTTGGTTTGCTCTGCCCACAATATTATCTATGTGATTGTCCCAATTTAGGTTATTTGTAATTGTAATCCCTAAGTATTTAGTTGAATCTACAGCCCCAACACGCGTGTGACTTATCGCGTAATCGAAATTTAGCTGATTTCTTTTAGTACTCATATGAATAACTTCACACTTTTCCTTATTCAGGGTCAATTGCCACTTTTCGCACCATACAGATATCTTATCTAAATCATTCTGCAAGTCATTTTGATCATCTGATGATTTTACAAGGCGATAAATGACAGCATCATCTGCAAACAATCTAAGACGGCTACTCAGATTGTCTCCTATGTCGTTAATATAGTTCAGGAACAACAGAGGGCCTATAACACTTCCTTGGGGAACGCCGGATATTACTTCTGTTTTACTCGATCACTTTCCGTCTATTGCTATGAACTGTGACCTTTCTGACACGAAATCACGAATCCACTCGCACAATTGAGGCGATACTCCGTACGCACGCAGTTTGGTTAGAAAACGCTTGTGAGAAACGATGTCGAAAGCCTTCTGGAAATCTAAAAATATGGAATCAATTTGACATCCCCTGTCGATAGCACTTATTACTTCATGAGTATAAAGAGCTAGTTGTGTTTCACAAGAACGATATTTTCTGAAACCGTGCTGACAATCTGTCAATAAATCGTTTTCTTCGAGGTACTTCATAATGTTCGAATACAGTATATGTTCCAAAACCCTACTGCAAATCGACGATCCTACAATGATCATAGTATGATGTTTAATCCACAAGCGAGGATGGTCAGTGACACCGTTTTCATTATGAAGTACAGTAATTAATTCCAGGATTCACGATGAAATAACATAAAAATCGTGAAACACTAAGTAAAGACGTCGGCCTCTACAAGTCATGCACCTAACCTTTGAGCACGAAAAATAAAAATGCACTCTTTCACGTGATTTGCTGTTACTAACATCATGTTGCAAGATCACGTCACACTCCGCCGCATGCATCAGTTGGAAAGTACCTCTCCACTAAATAAACAGTTATTTGAAATCTTACATGCTAACTGAAGATGATTCTGATTGACAAATGAAAAGCGACAGCTAAGTCAATGGATGGTACCTCTTCCGGCGGCGATGCACTGCGCCCCTGGGAGTTCGCTTTGTTCAAAGTTTTCAAAGTCCACAACAACTTTAAACAGCTTCGTCAGTCACTTTTACCCGATGCACAAAATTCGACGCTACACTACTTTAATCAGTAATGAAGTGTCTTTGCTCATTAACACAGAGAACGTATTATCGCTTCTCAAAGTACTCGAGAGAATACAGAAGTAATTGCTATGCAACGGATCACGATGCCTTGGGCGACATAGCATTGTTGTTTGCATGGCCTGATATCCGCATTAAACAGCAACGCCAGTAACTGCAGAGTCGTTCACTTTTTAGCAATGCTGATAGCAATGGTCAAACGAGCACAGTAAACCAATTTTAAACAATTTAAATGTTTTGCAATTGAAAGATACGTAGCACTATCTACGTGAAGAAAACACCCGAATAGTTAAAACAAGCTCCCAATGGATTTAACACGTAACGATGATCAAAGATATAATTCAGTTTCCATATTCAACGGCAGGGGAAAACTTTTGGGAAACTGAAGAATGAGATACAACTCGTGGTATCTGATCAATGGTGTCATAAATAAGTCATAGGTGATACACGACAAACTAAGGTGCCAGCTCGACTCAATACGATTCTACGTAGACTACACGAGTTTGAAAACTATCTTCTCCTTCACAGTCGGAAGAAAATTCCACCACTACGACCCTACAACGATTGCAGGTAATAGGTATGTTTACTCGATAAGCGAGAAAGATATGTAACAACGTTGGTTTGTGAAAGTAGGCAAAGAATTTGAGAATACTGGATGAACGTACATGAAAATCGTCAAAAATTAATTAAAGAGGTCTGCCCCTACAATTTGCCTTTAAAACTGCATGAAAAATGAAAACGATGCACTCTGCACTTATACTAATTACGTGCTCCGAAATTACATACAACTCTGCCGTAACGGTCCATTTTGACAGTGCTTCTCCCCTAAATACACAGTCATTTAAATTTTTAAACGATTTTAACTGCTGGTGATTCTATATGGTAAAAAAAGACGTGACCTTTAAGAGGATGGCTCATACCTCTTGCAGGTACGCACCTCCCTTTGAAGCTGGGTGTTCGATTTGTTCAAAGCTTTTAAAGCTCTCCAAGAACGTGTTTCTTTACGTACTCGAAACACGAAATCCGACACCACAATACCTGAATCAAAGCTGAAGCTTCTTTAACCCACTCATACAGAGAACGTATTCGTCTCAGTACTTAAGTACTCAAGAGAAAACAGAAGTAATTGCTAGGCAATGGAAAAAACGATTCAGGCGACATATCACTGTTGTGAGCACAGCCTGATATCGAATTAAACAGGAACTGTTGAGCAGCGGCATAGTTTCTCTACCAGGGCAGCCCTTATTATTTCGAAGCCATTCTGTTCGCCATAATTTTTATTGTCACATGTTCGCTTCTGCTTGGAGGAGATTACTGGCACGTTATTGGACGTAGGGAAATAAGGCGTAGACATTTAATGTAAACTCAGGAAAGGTTCAAGGATACAGTGTGAGCGGCCGCCACACACCGGGAGCTGAGAACGGAGCAGATGGTCGAGGGAGGAAGTGTTCGTGGCACTGCCGACACTACGCTGTCGCCCTCTCAGGCCACCAGTCCCAAATGAGGCGGGAACTGATCACAGCCGGAGGCCATCGCAGCAGACTGCGTCACACCAAGGGCGGAAAAATTGCTTTGCGCGCTTTTATTCCACAAACATCACGACCTCCCGTAGTAGTTTGACAGCTGAGTAACTAAGGCGAAGTGTTCTGAAACGCGTGTTTAAGTACTTGTACTCTGGCCAAAGCTAAGATTTCTTACATTTTTCTTGGGGGAACTTTTGAGCTAACTCGACATAGTAGCCACGCAGTGGGAGTGCGAGTGTAAAAACCTGTCACCTCCAAAACTATGGTGCCGCGAGTACGCTTTTCACTGACCTTTGTACAGGTACTTGGAGTTTTACAGTACCCTATGACGGTTTTAGATTCGATACCATAGCTAAAAAGACAGATGTTGAGAGATGTCAGAAACTGTAAAAATTTTATTTTTAGGGCTGAAAAGTCTTGTCAAATAAGTGAGAGTTGATATTACAGTTTACCACTCTTTGTACCATCTCGTTTGGCTAACAACTATAAGGGGACCCAACCGTCGATACGGTCTACCGTAAAACAGTAACCCAAGAGTGGCGCCGAAACGCAGTAGAGGTAATGTTGCATCTCTAACGGCTTCTCAGTGACGTAGGAATTTGCCATGGCAGCCCGGAAGGCTTAACAGAGATGAGTAAACAGACGACGGTATCACAGAAATATCTACGTCAGCAGCTACCACAAATCCAATACATCTAATAAATACAGACGGTACGTATATGGACGTACAGATATTTCGAGTAGCAAGGAGACGCCTGTGAAATGTCAAAGAAAGGAATCCACAAAAGCGTACAAAACAACAATAATAATAATAGTAAAATCGCTGTGAATGAAGGTTTATGTTGCAACAGTGCATATGGAGTATAAGAAACAATTACATTTACACATCAATAGCACAAGCTGTTCTGAGCGAACGGGTATCGACACATGCTGAAACGTCCATACTAGTACGCGGTGTAATATCCACGGGCAGCAATGCAGTCGCTGAGTCTGGCATCCAGAGGGCGAATACTTTCCTGGGATACGGTATGCCACGCCTGCTCGACCTTTTCACGTAATTATGTAACATTTGTTAGTTGACGAGTCACAAGAGCCATTTCTCGTCCCATCACACCCCACACGTGCTCAACTGGAGACGACTCCGGAAGACCGTATCGGCCAGGTAAGTTCCTGCACTTCTTGCAGAGTACGTTGAGTTTCATGGGCAGTGCGCACAGCTGCAAAATACTGACGGGAATTCCTTACAGACGAATGGAAAAACTGATAGAAGCCGACCTCGGGAAAGATCAGTTTGGATTTCTTAGAAATGTTGGAACACGTGAGGCAATACTGACCCTACGACTTATCTTAGAAGAAAGATTAAGGAAAGGCAAACCTACGTTCCTAGCATTTGTAGACATAGAGAAAGCTTTTGACAATGTTGATTGGAATACTCTCTTTCAAATACTGAATGTGGCAGGGGTAAAATACAGGGAGCGAAAGGCTATTTACAATTTGTACAGAAAGCAGATGGCAGTTATAAGAGTCGAGGGACATGAAAGGGAAGCAGTGGTTGGGAAGGGAGTGAGACAGGGCTGTAGCCTCTCCCCGATGTTATTCAATCTGTATATTGAGCAAGCAATAAAGGAAACAAAAGAAAAGTTCGGAGTAGGTATTAAAATCCATGGAGAAGAAGTAAAAACGTTGAGGTTCGCCGATGACATAGTAATTCTATCAGAGACAGCAAAGGACTTCGAAGAGCAGTTGAACGGAATGGACAGTGTCTTGAAAGGAGGGTATAAGACGAACATCAACAAAAGCAAAACGAGGATAATGGAATGTAGTCTAATTAAGTCGGGTGATGCTGAGGGAATTAGATTAGGAAATGAGACACTTAATGTAGTAAAGTAGTTTTGCTATTTGGGGAGCAAAATAACTGATGATGGTCGAAGTAGAGGAGATATATAATGTAGACTGGCAATGGCAAGGAAAGCGTTTCTGAAGAAGAAAAATTTGTTAACATCGAGTATAGATTTAAATGTCAGGAAGTCGTCTCTGAAAGTATTTCTATGGAGTGTAGCCATGTATGGAAGTGAAACGTGGACGATAAATAGTTTAGACAAGAATAGAATAGAAGCTTTCGAAATGTGGTGCTACAGAAGAATGCTGAAGATTAGATGGGTAGATCACATAACTAATAAGGAGGTGTTGAATAGAACTGGGGAAGAGAGGAGCTTGTGGCACAACCTGACTAGAAGAAGGGATCGGTTGGTAGGACGTGTTCTGAGACATCGAGGGATCACCAATTTAGTATTGGAGGCAGAGTGGAGGGTAAAAATCGTAGAGGGAGACCAAGAGATGAATACAGTAATACACTAAGCAGATTCAGAAGGATGTTGGCTGCAGTAGGTACTGGGAGATGAAGAAGCTTGCACAGCATAGAATAGCATGGAGAGCTGCATCGAACCCGTCTCAGGACTGAAGACCACAACAACAACAACGTGTGGACGAGCATTATTCTGTTGGAACAACACATCACCATCCTAGCGCAAGAACAGTAAAAGTGCGGGTCTAACAACAGTGTTCACGTACCGAGCGCTGGTCAGCGTCCGCTCCGCGAACACCAAAGGTGACTGAGAGTTGTAGCCTACCACGCCCCAGACCGTAGGTCCCGGTGTTGGGTCAGCGTGTCTTGAACGAATGCACTCTACGAAACAGCGTTCGCCAGGTCAGCGACGTACGCGCAGACGATCAGCACCTGTGTGCAGGCACAGTCTGCTATCATCGCCGTGGTTCCATCTTTGAAGTGATCCTCTGCCGACACCAGTCGAGCCGTGAGCGTCGACGCTGTGGCGTGAGTGGAGGACGGAATGGAGGTGTGCGTGCCCGTAGCCCCACTTCTAACAACCGGTTGACAACAGTTCGTGCTGACACGTCTGGGCTCACAAGCGCTCTTACCTCCGCCGTGGTAGCTGTACGATCTGCCACCGCTGCCCTTACAACACGACGATCCTGACTGACGTCTGTGGTGCATCGACGTCCAGAACCTCATGTAGGGTGTGAGAATGTTCACGTGGCCATGATACTAGCATCGTTGTGCAACGACACAGCATGTTCAAGTTGTGTGGCAGTTCTCCGAAAGGATGACCCCGTGACTCGGAAGGAAACAGTTTGACGCCTTGCAAACTCGCTCAGTTGACTGCAGGAAGCACGAGTGCATCTCAGTGGCATGGTTGCCTGCTCGCTTCAAGCCTTTGCACCACACTGAGCCTCTCTTAGCAGAGAGGATTCCCTGTTAAAGGGCTGACACACATGGCGCTCTGATAGCTATACCACTTCGCTATCTGTTGGCAGACAACGTTGAAACCACTACTACTAGTACATCTACTATTCCCAGGTGGCATATGCCGTCATCGGATCAAAATCAACCTCGTCTTTCCAGGTGTACTACTTTTTTTTTTCTTTACGGCAGAGTAAGATGAAGTGTGAATCTTTCCAACCAAGAAATTACTGACAACTGAAATTAGCAATTCAGCTGATTCGTATCGTCACGGCAGTTGGATAAGAACAGAAAAGCCTACACCCCAACCACTATGGTATATAGCAAAATGTTATCGGTTGATAAGCCCTAAATCTCATCTTCTCTCTCCTCTGCCACCTTACACTTTCTACGGGGACGTTCGACGATTGAGTGTCGTCCAATAAATTGCTACATTCTCATCGCAAGTATAATGTCACGTTCAGAAGTATCCGAACGGCCAGAATTGCGTTCCGCCTGATTTGCATCGAGCCCACATATCGTCGCTATCTTGCAGGACCTCTAATCTCTTTAAGGTACATCACTCCAGAATGGAAGATTCTCCAATCATAGCACAAAGAAAGTTGAATATGTTTTGGTCAGAGATAGAGATGCAAAAGAAGGAAACAGGCTTTTCGGCTTATCTGGCAGCTTCGAAGACGTTTAAATCAAATGATCCTAGGAAGAATTCCGTTGATAGTTGCTACAATTGCTGTTCGATTGATAGACAACCGGTTTCGCGGCCTAATGTCACATCATCAAGAATAACAATTGTAGAAGGCCATAGGTGAAACCATCGCTACTAGTCAGGATATATTACTCAGTAAACATTTTCTACATTACTTTGGCTATAGGAGGATGACAATGACATGATCCATTAATTCCGTAAAAATTGCTGGTGGGTAGATCATATAGTTATGGACCCTCGTTTTATAATTTTCTGCATCGGTGTCGAGGAAGGGCGATCCGGTGTTGGGAAGAGTAGAACCAGCCTGCACAGGTTACTATGCCCGAGTTTATTGTGTCAAGAGGAAGGCATCATACTAATTTGTGTTCTCTTTATTTACATGCAGGCAGGGTGCCAATACCGACGAACATAGCATTTCACTTTAACCCCAGGTAGAAACGACAATACATAAAGAAAAAAAAGTGATGAAAGGCTTCAGGTGTACGCCCGAAGTCTTGTGTTCGAGTCCATTTCTCCCTTAGTTACATAATTATGAATAAATGCTGCAGTTTCCATTGTCCCCCTAAAGTAATAACTGTTACCACTAACTAAAATTCATAGACGACAGAGGATTCGAGCTGACTACTTACAGATCAGAAATTTACCGCCATGACTATTTTGTCATTCTACCAAATGCTTACAGTGGAAAACAATTTGGCATGATATACTATGTGATGCAACACCTTTGCTTAAACACATGCAACAACACGAGAAACATAGGCTGAATCACTACGTGAATCTAAATTTCGCTTCTAAAGTATAGCAATTCGAAAGCAGTTGAAATAGCACAGTCTTGGACAGCCTCAGGTAGCGTCTCCAGTGGCTAAAGTAGAACCTACTTGTTAGGTGGCAATCAACACCCTCACAGCGGCACAAATCGATCACACCATCATACGTGGAAGTTGGTAGAAGAAATGTTATCATAAACTTGAGCAATAAAATGCCGCGTCTGCAAGAGGTCTTGTGGTAGAAGGCGCTAAGAAGCGCGATGAAGTCTACTCGTTATGTTGCACATCGTCTGTATACTAAAATCATACACTACATCTACATCTACAACTACATCTACATTTATACTCCTCAAGCCACCCAACGGTGTGTGGCGGAGGGCACTTTACGTGCCACTGTCATTACCTCCCTTTCCTGTTCCAGTCGCGTATGGTTCGCGGGAAGAACGACTGTCTGAAAGCCTCCGTGCGCGCTCTAATCTCTCTAATTTTACATTCGTGATCTCCTCGGGAGGTATAAGTAGGGGGAAGCAATATATTCGATACCTCATCCAGAAACGCACCCTCTCGAAACCTGGCGAGCAATCTACACCGCGATGCAGAGCGCCTCTCTTGCAGAGTCTGCCACTTGAGTTTATTAAACATCTCCGTAACGCTATCACGGTTACCAAATAACCCTGTGACGAAACGCGCCGCTCTTCTTTGGATCTTCTCTATCTCCTCCGTCAAACCGATCTGGTACGGATCCCACACTGATGAGCAATACTCAAGTATAGGTCGAACGAGTGTTTTGTAAGCCACCTCCTTTGTTGATGGACTACATTTTCTAAGCACTCTCCCAATGAATCTCAACCTGGTACCCGCCTTACCAACAATTAATTTTATATGATCATTCCACTTCAAATCGTTCCGCACGCATACTCCCAGATATTTTACAGAAGTAACTGCTACCAGTGTTTGTTCCGCTATTATATAATCATATAATAAAGGATCCTTCTTTCTATGTATTCGCAATACATTACATTTGTTTGTCTATGTTAAGGGACAGTTGCCACTCCCTGCACCAAGTGCCTATCCGCTGCAGAGCTTCCTGCATTTCGCTACAATTTTCTAATGCTGCAACTTCTCTGTATACTACAGCATCATCCGCGAAAAGCCGCATGGAACTTTCGACACTATCTACTAGGTCATTTATATATATTGTGAAAAGCAATGGTCCCATAACACTCCCCTGTGGCACGCCAGAGGTTACTTTAACGTCTGTAGACGTCTCTCCATTGATAACAACATGCTGTGTTCTGTTTGCTAAAAACTCTTCAATCCAGCCACACAGCTGGTCTGATATTCCGTAGGCTCTTACTTTGTATATCAGGCGGCAGTGCGGAACTGTATCGAACGCCTTCCGGAAGTCAAGAAAAATAGCATCTACCTGGGAGCCTGTATCTAATATTTTCTGGGTCTCATGAACAAATAAACCGAGTTGGGTCTCACACGATCGCTGTTTCTGGAATCCATGTTGATTCCTACATAGTAGATTCTGGGTTTCGAAAAGCGACATGATACTCGAGCAAAAAACATGTTCTAAAATTCTACAACAGATCGACGTCAGAGATATAGGTCTATAGTTTTGCGCATCTGCTCGACGACCCTTCTTGAAGACTGGGACTACCTGTGCTCTTTTCCAATCATTTGGAACCCTCCCTTCCTCTAGAGACTTGCGGTACACGGCTGTTAGAAGGGGGGCAAGTTCTTTCGCGTACTCTGTGTAGAATCGAATTGGTATCCCGTCAGGTCCAGTGGACTTTCCTCTATTGAGTGATTCCAGTTGCTTTCCTATTCCTTGGACACTTATTTCGATGTCAGCCATTTTTTCGTTTGTGCGAGGATTTAGAGAAGGAACTGCAGTGCGGTCTTCCTCTGTGAAACAGCTTTGGAAAAAGGTGTTTAGTATTTCAGCTTTACGCGTGTCATCCTCTGTTTCAATGCCATCATCATCCCGGAGTGTCTGGATATGCTGTTTCGAGTCACTTACTGATTTAACGTAAGACCAGAACTTCCTAGGATTATCTGTCAAGTCGGTACATAGAATTTTACTTTCGAATTCAATGAACGCTTCACGCATAGCCCTCCTTACGCTAACTTTGACATCGTTTAGCTTCTGTTTGTCTGAGAGGTTTTGGCTGCGTTTAAACTTGGAGTGGAGCTCTCTTTGCTTTCGCAGTAGTTTCCTAACTTTGTTGTTGTACCACGGTGGGTTTTTCCCGTCCCTCACAGTTTTACTCGTACCTGTCTAAAACGCATTTTACGATTGCCTTGAACTTTTTCCATAAACACTCAACATTGTCAGTGTCGGAACAGAAATTTTCGTTTTGATCTGTTAGGTAGTCTGAAATCTGCCTTCTATTACTCTTGCTAAACAGATAAACCTTCCTCCCTTTTTTTATATTCCTATTAACTTCCATATTCAGGGATGCTGCAACGGCCTTATGATCACTGATTCCCTGTTCTGCACTTAAAGAGTCGAAAAGTTCGGGTCTGTTTGTTATCAGTAGGTCCAAGATGTTATCTCCACGAGTCGTTTCTCTGTTTAATTGCTCGAGGTAATTTTCGGATAGTGCACTCAGTATAATGTCACTCGATGCTCTGTCACTACCACCCGTCCTAAACATCTGAGTGTCCCAGTCTATATCTGGTAAATTGAAATCTCCACCTAAGACTATAACACGCTGAGGAAATTTATGTGAAATGTATTCCAAATTTTCTCTCAGTTGTTCTGCCACTAATGCTGCTGAGTCGGGAGGTCGGTAAAAGGAGCCAATTATTAACCTAGCTCGGTTGTTGAGTGTAACCTCCACCCATAATAATTCACAGGAACTATCCACTTCTACTTCACTACAGGATAAACTACTACTAACAGCGACGAACACTCCACCACCGGTTGCATGCAATCTATCCTTTCTAAACACCGTCTGTACCTTTGTAAAAATTTCGGCAGAATTTATCTCTGGCTTCAGCCAGCTTTCCATACCTATAACGATTTCAGCTTCGATGCTTTCTATTAGTGCTTGAAGTTCTGGTACTTTACCAACGCAGCTTCGACAGTTGACAATTACAATACCGATTGCTGCTTGGTCCCCGCATGTCCTGACTTTGCCCCGCACCCATTGAGGCTGTTGCCCTTTCTGTACTTGCCCAAGGCCATCTAACCTAAAAAACCGCCCAGCCCACGCCACACAACCCCTGCTACCCGTGTAGCCGCTTGTTGCGTGTAGTGGACTCCTGATCTATCCAGCGGAACCCGAAAGCCCACCACCCTATGGCGCAAGTCGAGGAATCTGCAGCCCACACGGTCGCAGAACCGTCTCAGCCTCTGATTCAGACCCTCCACTCGGCTCTGTACCAAAGGTACGCAGTCAGTCCTGTCGACGATGCTGCAGATGGTGAGCTCTGCTTTCATCCCGCTAGCGAGACTGGCAGTCTTCACCAAATCAGATAGCCGCCGGAAGCCAGAGTGGGGTTTCCTCCGATCCATAGCGACACACATCATTGGTGCCGACATGAGCGACCACCTGCAGATGGGTGCACCCTGTACCCTTCAGGGCATCCGGAAGGACCCTTTCCACATCTGGAATGACTCCCCCCGGAATGCACACGGAGTGCACGTTGGTTTTCTTCCCCTCTCTTGCTGCCATTTCCCTAAGGGGCCCCATTACGCGCCTGACGTTGGAGCTTCCAACTACCAGTAAGCCCACCCTCTGCGACCGCCCGGATCTTGCAGACTGAGGGGCAACCTCTGGAACACGACAAGCAGCCATGTCAGGCCGAAGATCAGTATCAGCCTGAGACAGAGCCTGAAACCGGTTCGTCAGACAAACTGGAGAGGCCTTCCGTTCAGCCCTCCGGAATGTCTTTCGCCCCCTGCCACACCTTGAGACGACCTCCCACTCTACCACAGGTGAGGGATCAGCCTCAATGCGGGCAGTATCCCGGGCAACCACAGTCGTAGTCCGATCGGGGGATGCGTGGGACGAGCTGGCCGTCCCCGACAAACCCCCATCTGGACCCCCACAGTGATGCCCATCGGCAACAGCCTCAAGCTGTGTGACCGAAGCCAACACTGCCTGAAGCTGGGAGCGAAGGGATGCCAACTCAGCCTGCATCCGAACACAGCAGTTGCAGTCCCTATCCATGCTAAAAACTGTTTTGCAAAGAACGTCTGAACTAATCTACAGAGAGCGCAAACAAATTGACAAAATTTAAACGGTTATTAAAATACAAGATTGCCTAGTAAATGCAGTAATGCTGCTACTTGCGCACTGCTAACACTGCTCGGCGGCGGAAGGAGACTACGCGAATTTACACTATTCAGGTACTAAAACGCGATGCTACAACTCTCAAATACTATAAAACGCCCGAAATTTATGAATTAAACAATGCAAGTACCAAAAACACGCAAAGAAATTAAGAATTAAACTATGTAACAAATGAGTGAGCTAGGAGTATACGACTTGCTGCTGCAGCTGCTTATCCAACGGCGGCAGGGAGCACACTGGCCATTAAAATTGCTACACCAAGAAGAAATGCAGTTGATTAACGGGCATTCATTGGGAAAATATATTATACTAGAACTGACATTTGATTACATTTTCACGCAGTTTGGGTGCATAGATCCTGAGAAATCAGTACCCAGAACAATCACCTCTGGTCGTAATAACGGCATTGATACTCCTCGGCATTGAGTCAAACAGAGCTTGGATGGCGTGTACATGTACAGTTGCCGATTCAGTTTCAACACGATACCACGGTTCATCAAGAGTGACTGGCGTACTGTGACGCGCCAGTTGCTCGGCCACCATTGACCAGACGCTTTCAGTTGGTGAGAGATCTGGTTCAAATGGCTCTGAGCTCTATGGGACTCAACTGCTGAGGTTATTAGTCCCCTAGAACTTAGAACTAGTTAAACCTAACTAACCTAAGGACACCACAAACATCCATGCCCGAGGCAGGATTCGAACCTGCGACCGTAGCGGTCTTGCGGTTCCAGACTGCAGCGCCTTTAACCGCACGGCCACTACGGCCGGCAGAGAGATCTGGAGATTGTGCTGGACAGGGCAGTAGTTGACCATTTTCTGTATCCAGAAAGGCCCGTACAGGACCTGCAACATGCGGTCGTGCATTATCCTGCTGATATGTACGGTTTCGCAAGGATCGAATGAAGGGTAGAGCTACGGGTCGTAACACATCTGAAATGTAACGTCCACTGTTCAAAGTACCGTCAATGCGAACAAGAGGTGATCGAGACGTGTAACCAATGGCACCCCATACCATCACATCGGGTGATATGTCAGAATGGCGATGACGAGTACACGCTTCCAATGTGCGTTCATCGCGATGTCGCCAAACACGGATGCGACCATCATGATGCTGTGAACAGAACCTGGCTTCATCCGAAAAAATGACGTTTTGCCATTTGTGCACCCAGTTTCATCGTTGAGTACACCATCGCATGCGCTCCTGTCTGTGAAACAGCGTCAAAGATAACCGCAGCCATGGTCTCCGAGCTGACACTCCAAGCTGCTGCAAACATCGTGAACTGTTCGTGCAGATGGTTTTTGTCTTGCAAACGTCCCCATCTGTTGACTCAGGGATCGAGACGTGGCTGCACGATCCGTTACAACCATGCGGATAAGATGCCTGTCATCCCGACTGCTAGTGATACGAGGGCGTTGGGATCCAGCACGGCGTTCCGTATTACCCTCCTGAACCCACCGATTCCATATTCTGCTAACAGTCATTGGGTCTCGACCAACGGGAACAGCAATGTCGCGATACGATAAACCGCAATTGCAATAGGCTACAAATCAGACCTTTATCAAAGTCTGAAACGTGATGGTACGCATTTCCCCTCCTTACACGAGACATTACAACAACGTTTCACCAGGCAACGCTGGTCAACTGCTGTTTGTGCATGAGAAATCGGTTGGAAACTTTCCTCCTTTCAGCACGTTGTAGATGTCGTCACCGGCGCCAGCCTTGAGTGAATGCTCTGAAAAGCTAATCATTTGCATATCAAAGCATCTTCTTCCTGTCGGTTAAATTTCGCGTCTGTAGCACGTCATCTTCGTGGTGTAGCAATTTTAATGGTCAGTAGTGTACGTCTAGCGGAAACAGAATCCTTTTCGGCAAGCCGCTAATGGTAGTCGAGTGCAAAAATATTTTCGCGGCAGAACTGTAGGCTGGTGTGCGCTACCAAACCCTTTATTGCTCCAGACTCCACCCCGGTAGGGCAGTCGCGGGCGCTGCTTACGTCACAGGCCCCCTAGCGGCTAGGTGAGCCCTGCGTGTCGCAGCGACTGCCTGCGGTCTACGGCGCTTGCTGATGCTCTCTCTTTGGCTGGCTTAATACTCTTCATAGAGCCTGTGTGAGTTTCCGGGGAAGAAGACTACGATACACAGAGTAAAAGCGGCGCAGTACGTCTTCGATGGAAACACAAACAAGCTATCTCACTTTGATTCCATGAACGGAATTATGAAGAACATTAGATGACTGAAAGTGCGACAGCACGTACTCTGCTAGATTTTATCAGACCTGCTTGTTTTGGAGATGCCGGGGGTGTAGGTGTGTGGGAAAGTACTAGCTGCTAACGCATGTGTCATAAAATTTCGACACAGGGATGGCCAGGCTACTCACGTGGCGATTGCTCGTGCAACATACTACGCGAGAATCTTTGAAGCATATAACCTATCACCATGATTAAATTGTATCAAAGAATGCAGCTGAATTATACGCTTATTAGACAGAGTTATTCTAAGTGATGGACCCCTTTTCAAAACTTCGCATTTATTCAAGTACAAATCCAAAATGGACAAGCATTATACCAATGAAAACATGAAGTTTCAAAGTTTTTTCATATTGTTTAATATCAGTTCAATAAATTTAACAATTCGTAATTAATTAGTTTTTAATAATTATTTAATATTTGTTGTAGTTGTTGTGGTCTTCAGTCCTGAGACTGGTTTGATGCAGCTCTCCATGCTACTCTATTCTGTGCAAGTTTCTTCATCTCCCAGTACCTACTGCAGCCTACATCCTTCTGAATCTGCTTAGTGTATTCATCTCTTGGTCTCCCTCTACGATTTTTACCCTCCACGCTGCCTTCCAGTACTAAATTGGTCATCCCTTGATGCCTCAGAACGTGTCCTACCAACCGATCCCTTCTTCTAGTCAAGTTGTGCCACAAACTTCTCTTCTCCCCAATTCTATTCAATACCTCCTCATTAGTTATGTGATCTACCCATCTAATCTTCAGCACCCTTCTGTAGCACCACATTTCGAAAGCTTCTATTCTCTTCTTGTCCAAACTGGTTATCGTCCATGTTTCACTTCCATACATGGCTACACTCCATACAAATACTTTCAGAAGTGACTTCCTGACACTTAAATCAATACTTGATGTTAACAAACTTCTCTTCTTCAGAAACGCTTTCCTTGCCACTGCCAGTCTACATTTTATATCCTCTCTACCTCGACAATCATCAGTTATTTTGCTCCCCAAACAGAAAAACTCCTTTACTACTTTAAGAGTCTCATTTCCAAATCCAATTCCCTCAGCATCACCCGACATAATTCGACTACATTCCATTATCCTCGTTTGCTTTTGTTGATGCTCATCTTATACCCTCCTTTCAAGACACTGTCCATTCCGTTCAACTGCTCTTCCAAGTCCTTTGCTGTCTCTGACAGAATTACAATGTCATCGGCGAACCTCAAAGTTTTTATTTCTTCTCCATGGATCTTAATACCTACTCCGAACTTTTCTTTTGTTTCCTTTACTGCTTGCTCAATATACTACTTGAATAGCATCGGTGAGAGGCTACAACCCTGTCTCACTTCCTTCCCAATCACTGCTTCCCTTTCATGTCCCTCGACTCTTATAACTACCATCTGCTTTCTGTACAAATTGTAAATAGCCTTTCGCTCCCTGTATTTTACCCCTGCCACCTTCAGAATTTGAAAGAGAGTATTCCAGTCAACATTGTCAAAAGCTTTCTCTAAGTCTACAAATGCTAGAAATGTAGGTTTGCCTTTCCTTAATCTTTCTTCTAAGGTAAGTCGTAGGGTCAGTATTGCCCCACGTGTTCCAACATTTCTACGGAATCCAAACTGATCTTCCCCGAGGTCGGCATCTAAAAGTTTTTCCGTTCGTCTGTAAAGAATTCGCGTTAGTATTTTGCAGCTGTGACTTATTAAACTGATAGTTCGGTAATTTTCACATCTGTGAACACCTTCTTTCTTTGGGATTGGAATTATTATATTCTTCTTGAAATCTGAAGGAATTTCGCCTGTCTCATACATCTTGCTCACCAGATGGTAGAGTTCTGTCAGGATGGCTCTCCCAAGGCTGTCAGTAGTTCTAATGGAATTTTGTCTACTCCCGGGACCTTGTTTCGACTTAGGTCTTTCAGTGCTCTGTCAAACTCTTCACGCAGTATCATATCTCCCGTTTCATCTTCATTTACATCCTCTTCCATTTCCATAATATTGTCCTCAAGAACATCGCCCTGTATAGACCCTCTATATACTCCTTCCACCTTTCTGCTTTCCCTTCTTTGCTTAGAAATGGGTTTCCATCTGAGCTCTTGATATTCATGAAAGTGGTTCTCTTTTCTCCAAAGGTCTCTTTAATTTTCCTGTAGGCAGTATCTATCTTACCCCTCTACATCCTTAAATTTGTCCTCTAGCCATCCCTGCTTAGCCATTTTGCACTTCCTGTCGAGCTCATTTTTGAGACGTTTGTATTCCTTTTTGCCTGCTTCACTTTCTGCATTTTTGTATTTTCGCCTTTCATCAGTTAAATTCAGTATCTCTTCTGTTACCCAAGGATTTCTACTAGCCCTCGTCTTTTTACCTACTTGATCCTCTGCTGCCTTCACTACTTTATCCCTCAGAGCTACCCATTCTTCTTCTACTTTATTTCTTTCCCCCATTCCTGTCAATTGATCCCTTATGCTCTCCCTGAAACTCTGTACAACCTCGGGTTCTGTCAGTTTACCCAGGTCCCATCTCCTTAAATTCCCACCTTTTTGCAGTTTCTCCAATTTTAATCTACAGTTCGTATCCAATACACTGTGGTCAGAGTCCACATCTGCCCCTGGAAATGTCTTACAATTTAAAACCTGGTTCCTAAATCTCTGTCTTACCATTATATAATCTATCCGAAACCTTCTAGTAGCTCCAGGGTTCTTCCATGTATAAAAATGGTTCAAATGGCTCTGAGCACTATGGGACTTACAAAAAAAAAAATGGCTCTCAGCACTATGGGACTTAACATCTATGGTCATCAGTCCCCTAGAACTTAGAACTACTTAAACCTAACTAACCTAAGGACATCATACACATCCATGCCCGAGGGAAGATTCGAACGTGCGACCGTAGTGGTCGCGCGGTTTCAGACTGAAGCGCCTAGAACCGCTCGGCCACTCCGGCCGGCCATACACCCTTCTTTCACGAGTCTTGAACCAAGTGTTAGCTATGATTAAGTTATACTCTGTGCAAAATTCTACCAGGTGGCTTCCTCTTTCATTTGTTAGCCCTAATCCATATTCTCCTACTACGTCTCCTTCTCTTCCTTTTCCTACTGTTGAATTCCAGTCACCGATGACTATTAAATTTTCGTCACCCTTCACTACCTGAGTAATTTCTTTTATCTCATCATACATTTCATCAATTTCTTCATCATCTGCAGAGCTAGTAGGCACATAAACTTGTACTACTGTAGTAGGTGTGGGCTTCGTGTCTATCTTGGCCACAATAATGTGTTCACTATGCTGTTTGTAGTACCTTACCTCCACTCCTATTTTTTTATTCATTATTAAACCTACTCCTGCATTAGCCCTATTTGATTTTGTATTTATAACCCTGTATTCACCTGACCAGAAGTGTTGTTGCTCCTGCCACCATTACTTCTAACTTTAACCTATCCATTTCCCTTTTTAAATTTTCTGAGCTACCTGCCCGATTAAGTGATCTGACATTCCACTCTCCGATCCGTAGAATGCCTTTTTTCTTTCTCTTGATAACGACGTGGTCCTGAGTAGTCCCCGCCCGGAGTTCCGAATGGGGGACTATTTTACCTCCGGAATATTTTACCCAAGATTACGCCATCACATTTAACCATACAGTAAAGCTGTACACCCTCAGGAAAAATTGCGGCTGTAATTTCCCCTTGCTCTCAGCCGTTCGCAGTACCACAACAGCAAGGCCTTTTTGGTTTGTGTTACTAGGTCAGATCAGTCAATCGTCCAGACTGTTACCCCTGCAACTACTGAAAAGGCTGCTGCGCCTTTTCAGGAATCACACGTTTGTCTGGCCTCTCAACAGATACCACTCCGTTGTGGTTGCACCTACGGTACGGCTATCTGTATCTTTGAGGCACGCAAGCCTCCCTACTAACGGCAAGGTCCATGGTTCATAGGGGGGATTTAATAATTATAAATGTGATAAATTTCATAAATGGTCAATGAGGCCACCGTTGGCTGCACGCCAAACATCGACGCGTAGCCAAAAACGGTCCACACATGCGAAAGCCTACCTGCTGTTACTGAGTGCACGGCAGCGGTGGTCCGGTTCCACAGATCGTTCAGTGTGGTTGGTAGAGGCGGGGCGTGAACAGCTTCCTTCACGTAACCCCATAAGAAATAGTCGCAGGTGTGAAGCAGGAGATGTCTGTGGCCAGAAGTACAGAGCCAGGTCCTCAAGTCCCCAGCGACCGATCCAGCGCTAAGGAAGTGAGTCATTATAAAAGCCTCGTACACCACGCTGCCAATCCTGGGAATCTTCCATTACTTGAGGGAACAGCCATAGTTCAAATATATCAAGGTAGGTGATTTCCGTTACAGCTCGTTTTACAAAGAAAAATGTTTTATAAACCTTTGTACGGGATACGGCACAGAACACTTTGATCTTCGGTCTCATTCGCGTTGCAATGGTGAATGTGCATTTTCCAAACCCGGTATGCGAACGTTGTGTCTGCTGACTTTTCCACTAACGTGGAACGTCGCTTCTTCGCTAATAATTACACGCTCTCATCCTCAATCTCTGCTAGCACGTAACCACAAAATGTGAGAAGCTTCTCTTTGTCATTGCGGTTCAGGGTTTGCACAAGTTGTAATCGGTAGGGCCTGTAGTGCAAACGCCGTATCAGGACTTACCGTATAGTTGGTTGGGGTATTCCAAGTTCTCGACTGGCTATATTGGTAGACTTACTGAGACTGCACACGAAACTTTCATGAATCTGTCGGACATCATCCTCAGGCACACGCGGTCGGTCTGTGCTTTTCCCTGTGCACACACTTCCAGTCTGTTTAAATTTCTTAAACCGACGGCATGTTTTTGCCAGTTGCTGGTTGAATACCGAATTTAATAAGAAATGCCCAGTGCACTGCAATTTGCGACTCACTTTTTGCGAACACAAGAACTCTGAAAAACTTGTGCTCCACAGTCGCCATCTCATTCACAACTGACAGTGAAACGGAATGACGGCCCTCTTGCCGAGTGAACTCTGTCGGTCGCTTCTGAAACCATCTGCGCCCGCCCACTGCCGCCCGCCAAAAACTTTGAAACTTCCTCGTTTCACTGGTATAAAGCTTGTTCTTTTTTGGACTTGTACTTTAATACATACGAATTTTTGAAAATAGGTCCATCACTCAGGATAACCCTGTACCTATCTTACAACGAAACTTGTAAGGCACGGAAGAGGTAAAATAGTTCAAATGGTTCTGACCACAATGGGACTTAACTCCTGAAGTCATCAGTCCCCTAGAACTTAGAACTAATTAAACCTAACTAACCTAAGGACATCACACACATCCATGCCCGAGGCAGGATTCGAACCTGCGACCATAGCGGTTGCGCGGTTCCAGACTGTAGCGCCTAGAACCGCTCGGCCACCCAGGCCGGCAGGAAAAGGTAAAGTAATTCACAATTTTGAAATGATTCAAGTATATTACAAAGTTATCAAAATGTGTATTCACAAGTAAACTGTATCTCTTCTGACGCAATTATAAGAATAAAGGTATGGACAAGCGTGTGATTGTACTTTTCCATATGTTTTTCACGGCCAGGTTTAGTTCACTGTGTTCATTGCTGCCGTAACTTCTGTCTATAATGATGATTCCTTAAAAGAAGAACAACTCACAAATTACTCTCATTAATATAAGAGTGCATAGTTTCAAGGCAATAGCAAGTACTAAAAGTGTATCAGGCTGCCAGCCGTGTCAAGTGGTTTAAAATCCACGAGCTTTCGGCCGAGTACTCCTCGGCCATTGTCAACACGCTCTATAGAGATGGCGGCCTGCAGCTACGCACAGTGTGGGACCCGGCCATCGGAAGGCTGAAGCGGCCGCTGCGGCCGCACAACGCAAACCTTACCACATATGGTGCCACAGCGGGTACCAGTGACGTCACGGAAGGGAGCACGGCTATATAAGGATGGCAGCACCACTTGACAATGGCCGAGGAGTACTCAACCGAAAGCTCGTGTATTTTAAACCGCTTGACGCGGCTGGAAGCCCGAGAAGCTTTTATTACTCTCATTAATGGTCCCTTCACGTCTTGCCAGAGCCTGTCGTAGGAATTGACTCAGTATTTCCAAAACAGACACTTCTGGTTATTCTTACAATGCACTGAGTCGAGGCTGCGAAATGGCTAATGATGCAGAGTTTCTCATAAGATTTCGTTACTGATTTGTTTCTGGCCATTTGCAGGCAATAAAGAAAACGAGAAAAAAAAACTTGCAAACCTCAGAGTCTCTCCAGGGAGGTTCATGCTGACCTGTATATCAGCCAGCGTATTAGATGTCCAGCGCGTTACCGCCGAGCCAACACGACACTGGCTCATTACTTCAAATGTTGTCTAAGATAGAATGCTGAGAGTGGGCAAAGAAGAGAGTAATGGTAGCGTGGGTGTCTAACATCAAACCTGGATTCAAACAATGTGTTTTACAGGGTGACAATTACTGAATTATATGGAAGAAACGTAAGAGAGTTACAAACGATATCGTGCACACACTGTATCCAACATGTAAACGTTAATGCAGGTATTCGGATTTAGGTTATGACAAGTTCGATATGCCTGCCATCATTGCCAATGATGAGGCGCAGACGAATAGCGACAATCTGTATGACCCGCGAAGTGTCGAAACATCGATGCTGTGGATAACCACCTGAATAGCTGTTTTCAGCCCAACAGTGGTTTTACGGTTATTTTCTGGTAAACCTTCCGGGATGTAAGGTCGTGGTCCATGAAGCTCTTCAGCTCCTGACGTTTCGTCCAGAGCTGCGCTGGACATCTTCAGAGGGATGTTTCTCCTCCGGTGAGTCTTGCCGACTGACGGGTCGGACGTCTGAGAGCGACTTATATATCGTAGAAAGTGGGCGTGACCAGAGTTACACATTATATGCAGAGAAAATCTTTGTCAAAGATAAAACTTAACTATCGATCGTAATCTCGTCACGGATAAAACTGTCTAGCAATTCTGTAGTGCTACTGTCCAAATATCACTAAGTTTCATGGTCTCTTCTTTCCGATTAAAATTATCCCTATGTTTATATATTTCAATTGCTTCTCTACAAAGCCGTGGGTAATAGTTCGTCGTCATAGATAAAATTTTTGTTTCGGAAAACCTCACTTGATGATTTCCTGACTGAAAAGCGTGTTCTGCCACAGCCGGCTTTGCAGAGAAGCAATTGAAATATATAAAGATAGGGATAATTTTAATCGGAAAGAAGAGACCATGAAACTTAGTGATATTTGGACAGTAGCACTACAGAAATGCTAGACAGTTTTATCCGTGACGAGATTACGATCGATAGTTAAGTTTTATCTTTGACAAAGATTATCTCTGCATATCATGTGTAACTCTGGTCACGCCCACTTTCTACGATATATAAGTCGCTCTCAGACGTCCGACCCGTCAGTCGGCAAGACTCACCGGAGGAGAAACACCCCTCTGAAGATGTCCAGCGCAGCTCTGGACGAAACGTTAGGAGGTGAAGAGTTTCATGGACCACGACCTTACATCCCGGAAGGTTTACCAGAAGATATGTCATCCGGTCGTGAAAGCCTTCATACTATGGTTTAGGGTTATTGCTGTACACCTTGTCCTTCATACAACCGCACAAAAAGGAAGGTCCATGCCAGTGGCCTCTGGGTACCCCAGAGCCAGAATGCGGTCCCCAAAGTGCTCCTCCAGGACATCAAACAGTTCCCTGCTTCGACAGCGTCGAGCTCCGTCTTGCATCTATCACATCATGTCGAAATCAGGGTCACTTTGGATAATGAGGATGAAATCACCTTCCAAAACCTTCACGGTAGCCGCCGTGCTTTCAAGGAATATCGCACTGATTATTCCGTGCCTGGACATTGCAAACCACATAGTTATCCGTTTCGGGTGAAGAGACTTTTCGGTCCCGAAATGCGGATTCTCAGTACCCCAAAGGCGCCAATTTTGCTTATTGACGAACCCTTCCAAGTGAAAGTGGGCTTCGTCACCAAACTAATGCACATCGTGCCCCGCCGCCAACCGTGCAGTTTGAACGTCCTAACGCAAACCGTTCAGAAGTTGGGGCTATTTTATTTCATACAGTTCATTGTGTGTCACCATGTACTTACTCAGTGCCACATCTCAAATGGAAACCATCCACAACATTTCGTGGAGACGACAACAGAGTATCAACTGAATGTAGAGGAAATTAAGTGGAAGATCACAGCGTTGCCACACTTCTTCTGCAATGTTGTCAATTCTCACCTACACCAGTTTCCGTATCTAAACCCATGTACTGAACTATTTGTTTTGCAGTCGCCTGACAACGTGAAGAGTTGAAACACTGGGACCATCTCTTTAACAGCTTGTTCATCCACCCTTGGAACGCAATGCAGCAACAATTCTGCGTCGCACGTATTAGACGAGTATTTTTTAGTTTTCTGGAGGTATATGGCACCAGACGTCTACTAAAATGTCACGCAATTCCCGTAAATTACTAGCCGAAGGGAGTCAGCACCTGATACCGTCCCAGATGGGAACCGTCGCGTTCAGGTCAGACGAATTTGGTGGTCCAGGCATCACTATCTTGTTCACTAAACCCCTGTAGCACGATTCCAGCCTTGTGACACGGAAAGTTATACTTCTGGAAGATTCCATCGCCGCCAGCGGAAATATCAGGCGTGAACGGACACTGTGAACATCATATCAAAAACTCTCAGATGATCAGTGAGAAAATTAAACAGATTATAGTTGGCCCAAACATTTCAGGTTCCGACATGTTATGACGGCCACCTACTTCTTCTACGGCGGTAAATTTTATGAAATGACGCACAGAGTGGCTATGGATCCTCCGTTGTCTCCAGCAATGGCCAACTTCTTTATGGAACATTTTGAAGTACGTGCATTAAATTCAGTTGCCCTTCGTCCATTTTCATTTTATTGTTATAATGACGACATGTTGATGGTCTGGCCAAACAGCGTAGAAGCTCTCGAGTGCTTCCAGGAATACATGAACAGCATGCACCCAAGCATCCAGTTCACCGTAGAGGCAGAAAAACAGGAAAGACTGCCGTTGTTAGACGCTCTGGTACAGCAAAGTCCGATGGACGTCTAGGCCACTCTGTGTACCGCAAGCCGACGCACACTGATATATATCTGTGCCACCAGAGTTTTCACTATCCAGTACAGAAAAGAGCGGCTACAAATACACTGGTACACAGAGAAAATCTGATGAAGACCACTTGGATTTCGAAATCAGTCATCTGAAGTATGTGTTCCGAAAGAACTGTTATGGGTCACGTGACATCAAGTTAGCACTAGCCAAGAAAAGGAAACATGAAAATGTTGAACATTCACGTGACGAGCCACCGACTGTATTCCTTCCCTTCTCCGGCGATACACCCAGAAAAATAGGCAGAGTACTGGGGAGACGTGTTATCAGATCTATTTTCCGACCTCCTAAGTAAATAAAGCAGACGCTACACCCTGATAAGGGCAGTCTCGGCCTCAGGATTCCTGGAGTTTACAATATCCCCTGTGAATGTGGAAGTACATCGGTCAGTCAATCCGCACCGTTTCCGACCGATGTCCAGAACATCAACGCACGTTAAAAATCGTGAGCTAGAGAGATCCCCAGTTGCTGAGCACAGTCTCACAGAGAAAATTAAAATACTGTTTGACGAAACAAAAGTTTTGTCCCAGGTTCACGCAAACTGGGGCTCTATACTTAAAGAGTCTATAGAAATAAGCATGTGTGAGAAACCTTTCAACAGTGACGGTGGATATAATCTGAGCGATGCACAGAGGTGAGCTCTTGATGTTTACGCTACAACGGGAGCGGTGGAGCCGCCAGCGCAGACGTTGACACCATCTGCGAGAGCATGACGCAACTACCGACCAATCAGAAGCCGTCTTTTGGCTGTGATTTTGAGAGTCAGTTGATCCTGACAATGACGATGGTGGAAATCATGGAAGGTCAAGGATTTACCCTGAACTGGCGCGGCAAGAAGTTCTACAATGTATTATATAATATGAGTGGATGTAGATGGGCAGCAATAATGTTCACGTAGTCCACAGCTTGTCAAGGAGTATCCGATCAATATCACAGGCCCTGTGGATCCCTGTAGCATAATACTGCCTTCACCGTCCTGGGTGCATGTGGCATGTTTCGAGGAGCCGTTCGTCTGGATGGTGGCGTATCCAGGAACGACCATCATCTTGGTGCAACAAGAAGTGTGGTTTATCCGACCAGGAGACGCGTTTCCATTCATCCGCTGTCCAATATCGCTGATGACGTGTTCACTACGTGCACAATTGACGACGTCTTTGTGTCACTACGAAAAAACGTAGATGTCGTCTGCTGCGAAGTTCCATGTTCATCTACATCTACACAGATATCCCACAAGCCACCGTGTGGTGTGTGGTGTAGCGTACCTTGTATCACTACAAGTCGTTTATTTCCTTTCCCGTCTATATGCCTCCGTGTGAGTCCTAATTTCTCATATCTTATATTCGTGGTCCTTGCACGCAATGTGTGTTGGTGACAGTAAAATCTGTCGGCAGATAGCTTCAAATGACGGTTCTCTAAATTTTATATATAATGTTTCTCGAAAATAACGTCGCCCTCCCTCCAGGGATTCCCATTTGAGTTCGCGAAGCATCTCCGTTGTTCAAACCTACCGGTAACAAATCTAGCAGCCCGCTTCCGAATTGCTTCGATGTCTTCCTTCAGTCCGACCTGGTACGGATCCGAAAAACTCGAGCAATACTCAGGAATAGATTACACTAGCGTCGTATATACCGTCTTCTTTACATGTGGACCATCCTAAAATACTACCTTAAACCAAAGTTGACCATTTGCCTGCCCCATCACAATACTCACATGCTCTTTCCATTTCATATCGCTTTGCAACGTTACGCCGAAATATTTAAACGAATTGACATTAGTAGTAATGTATCCGAACGTTACAGATTTGGTCTTCCTACTCTCCGCATTAATTTACAGTTTTGCACATTTAGAGCTAGCTGCCATTCATCACACCAACTAGAAATTTTGTCGAAATCGTCTTGTATCTTTCTGCAGTCACTCAACTTCGACCACAGCATAATTAACAAACAACCGCAGATTGCTGCCCACCTTGTCCGCCAAACCATTTATGTATGTGGAGAACAACAGCGGTCCTATCAGATGTTCAACAGTGTGTGCAGAAGGCTGTGCTCTGAAACACTGGTGCCTGCACCGACATTGTTTTCTGTAGCCGTGTCTGCCACTGACGCGACACCTTGGGCTGCACAGGTGTGTGGGTGGGAAGTAAAGTCGCCATTGAAAGAGGGGGGGGGGGGTTAAAAGTCGCAACTCAAAGGGAAATTAATTGAATTTTCATCAAACTTGGTTGTTAATAGAAGCTTGCCACGTTTCGCATCTAAAAGCTGTAAGTTATTACACTACTGCCCATTAAAATTGCGACACCAAGAAGAAATGCAGATGATAAACGGGTATTCATTGGACAAATATATTATACTAGAACTGACATGTGACATGTGATGACATTTTCACGCAATTTGAGTGCATAGATCCTGAAAAATCAGTACCCAGAACAACCACCTCTGGCCGTAACAACGGCCTTCATACGCCTGGGCATTCAGTCAAACAGAGCTTGGATGGCGTGTACAGGTACAGCTGCCCATGCAGCTTCAACACGATACCACAGTTCATCAACAGTAGTGACTGGTGTATTGTGGCGAGCCAGTTGCTCGGTCCTCATTGACCAGACGTTTTCAATTGGTGAGGGATCTGGAGAATGTGCTGGCCAGGGAAGCAGTCGAACATTTTCTGAATCCAGAAAGGCCTGTACAGGACCTGCAACATGTGGTCGTGCATTATCGTGCTGAAATGTAGGGTTTCGCAGGGATCGAATGAAGCGTAAAGCCACGGGTCGTAACACATCTGAAATGTAACGTCCACTGTTCAAAGTGCCGTCAATGCGAACAAGAGGTGGCCGAGACGTGTAACCATTGGAACCACATACCATCACGCCGGGCGATACGCCAGATTGGCGACGACGAATACACGCTTCCAATGTGCGTTCGCCAAACACGGATGCGACCATCATCTTGCTTTCCGAAAAAAATGACGTTTTGCCATTCGTGCACCCAGGTTCGTCGTTTGTGATGCAGCGTCAAGTGTTATCGCAGCCATGGTCTCCGAGCTGATAGTCCATGCTGCAGCAAACGTCGTCGAACTGTTCGTGCAGATGGTTTTTGTCTTGCAAACGTCCCCACCTGTTGACTCAGGGATCGAGACGTGGCTGCACGATCCGTTACAGCCATGCGAATAAGATGCCTGTCATCTCGACTGCTAGTGATACGAGGCCGTTGGGGTCCAACACGGCGTTCCGTATTACCCTGCTGAACCCACCGATTCCATATTCTCCAAACAGTCATTAGTTCTCGACCAACGCGAGCAGTAATGTCGCGATACGATAAACCGCAATCACGATAGGCTACAACCCGACTTTTATCAAATTCGGAAACGTGATGGTACGCATCTCTCCTCCTTACACGAGGCATCATAACAACGTTTCACCACGCAACGCCGGTCAACTGCTGTTTGTGTATGAGAAATCGGTTGGAAACTTTCCTCATGTCAGCACGTTGTAGGTGTCGCCAGTCTTGTGTGAATGCTCTAAAAAGCTAATCATTTGAATATCGGAGCATCTGCTTCCTGTCGGTTAAATTTCGCGTCTGTAGGACGTCATCTTCGTGGTGTAGCAATTTTAATGCCCAGTAGTGTACTTCAAGGATTTTTAAGTCGAAAAGAAAATACTATATACAGGAACTACAAGCATTTTTCTGAAGGCTTTCGTAGTGACCAGTTTTCTGTACCTAAACGGGTAACGTAACCCGTCCCTGCAACAGGATCCGATGTCTGTTGTTGTGATTTGCTGGCTTATTTTCTAGGCGCCTTCACGCCCATGTATCTGAAAGAATATCAAGCGGCTGCAGCAGATTCTTTCCAATCGTACTTTTGTATTAGGCGAAATGTAACAGGACAGACATAGTTTTAAATGATACAACTATATTAACACACCAACAGTCGCAGAGGGGTAGAAAGATGGACGATAGCTTTGTATGGCTCTGAGCACTATGGGACTTAACATCTATGGTCATCAGTCCCCTAGAACTTAGAACTACTTAAACCTAACTAACCTAAGGACATCACACAACACCCAGTCATCACGAGGCAGAGAAAATCCCTGACCCCGCCGGGAATGGAACCCGGGAACCCGGGCGCGGGAAGCGAGAACGCTACCCCACGACCACGAGCTGCGGACAGTTAGTGTTGCCTCGCGTGTTCCTACATTTCTACGGAATCGAAACTGATCTTCCCTGAGGTCGGCTTCTACCAGTTTTACATTCTTCTGTAAAGAATTCATGTTAGTATTTTGCAAATACGCTGATATTTTTTCCGTCGATATATAGATATGTTTTTCGATGTATTGGGATACGCTAGTGATATTTTTAATTATCGGTATATCGGATTCCCGATATTTTTTGTAATAGCGACAGACCTAGCTCATTCGTACGCCATAGCACATCTGGAGAATGTTGCTCCCGCCCGGGAAGCACTCCAATATCACTGCAGCATCAGCAAAGATTAACCAGGAACCCGTTACAGCACTGCAGCTGAACGTGGTACTGTTGGACGGCACAGAAACCATGTGCCATTCGCCGACAGCTAGCAGCCTGCCCTCGACTCAATTTGTATCTAAAAGCACTCCGTCATCAAGCCACAAGTGGCCCATCGGGACCATCCAACCGCCGTATCATCCTCAGCTGAGGATGCGGATAGGAGGGGCGTGTGCTCAGCACACCGCTCTCCCGGTCGTTACGATGGTTTTCTTTGACCGGAGCCGCTCCTCAATTGGCATCACGAGGCTGAGTGCACCCCGAAAAAGGGCAACAGCACATGGCGGCCCAGATGGTCACCCATCCAAATGCCTGCCACGCCCGACAGCGCTTAACTTCGGTGATCTCAAGGGAACCGGTGTTTCCGCTGCGGCAAGGCCGTTGCAATTTGTATCTAAGCGGCTCGTAAACACAATTCTGTCGCTCCAGTCGGAACGTCCACCTCCGATCGCTGCGTATCTGTTACTCCGCACTCCTTAGATAAGGTTTCGAAGAGGTCACCCGATCCCCGTGGTATCTTCGACACGACCGCGGTCGGCTGCAATAGTGTCGACCACCGGCTCAGTATGTCATAGAATCAGAGAGAAAAGAAACGTGTCACACAACCTGACTAAAAGAAGGGATGTACTAAACGTCAAGGAGTAATCACTTAACAAGGGAGGGAGCATGGGAGTACAATTTTTGGAGGGAGACAAAGACGTTGAAACGTCCCCTTAGAAGAATTATTAATGACTGTGCTTAAACTGTCACACAATATTTTTAGCGCAACGCAATCTGACTTTCAATAATCTCTACAAAAGAATGGCCCTGACTAACAATAACCTATACCTTTCATGAATCACTTACCTCACAAAAAATCTTCGTTACTCGAACTACTGCAATACAGCGAGCGCCACTACTGCCAGCTAAATAAAAGATTCAAACTACTGAAGGCACTAACTATTGATAGGCGTAGTTAGCAAATGAGAGATTTTGATAGAGAACAAACAATGTATTTACCTTAATAGTGTTCAAAAGTCGTAATATATATACCATTTCATAACATCCAGTCTTACAAATTTACTGTCTCTGATGGACACACGTCCAGATCATCCGCTCTCAAAACTCCGCCATCTCTCCCCACATCCACCACTGCTGGCGGCTACGCGCTGTTCACATCCAACTGACAATCACTACAATAGCAAATATTGCAACAATGCCGACCAGCCTCAGACTGCACACAGCACAGTCAGTGATTTTCATATAGAGCGCTACATGGCGTTACCAACATAAAAACCTAAACAGCCTACTTTTTTCATATAGAGCGCTACATGGCGTTACCAACATAAAAACCTAAACAGCCTACTTTTTTCATATAAAGCGCTACATGGCGTTACCAACATAAAAACCTAAACAGCCTACTTTTTCATATAGAGCGCTACATGGTGTTACCAACATAAAAACCTAAACAGGCTATTTTTTCATATAGAGCGCTACATGGCATTACCAACATAAAAACCTAAACAGCCTACTTTTTCATATAGAGCGCTACATGGCGTTACCAGCCGTCCGGAGTGGCCGTGCGGTTCTAGGCGCTACAGTCTGGAACCGCGTGACCGCTACGGTCGCAGGTTCGAATCCTGCCTCGGGCATGGATGTGCGTGATGTCCTTAGGTTAGTTAGGATTAAGTAGTTCTAAGTTCTAGGGGACTGATGACCACAGCAGTTAAGTCCCATAGTGCTCAGAACCAAAAAAAAAAATGGCGTTACCAACATAAAAACCTAAACAGCCCACTTACTTGTGAGTATGTGTCCTCGGTGTCTTTCACGACGCCATACATGAATAAAACGTTCTCGGTTTTCAAGCCGCGTCAATTGGAATAAAATCCTCGAACTTTCGATGATCATCTCCACCGCCGTCGTCAGGAGTTCACTGACTGCCAGGGTTGTTACGGTAGCAGCCCTGGCAGTCAGTGAACTCCTGACGACGATGGCGGAGATGGTCATCGAAAGCTCGACGATTTTATTCGAATTGACGCGGATTGAAAACCGAGAACGTTTTATTCAAAGACGTGACTATACAGCAAGCAGGACCAAACTTATACAGGCTGCAGTAGTTATCCAGTGATTTAGAGACTTACACTGCCGTCTTCTGACTGAAGACCACGTCAGCAACAACAACAGTCTTGCAAGAGAGCGGCCACTCTCCTTGACAGTTATTTAACGATCGCCTCCTCGGCGATCACGTGGACAGGGGAGCGGCCGCGGATAGTGACGGCGCAGCCAGCGCAGACAGGGAAGGGTTGTGGGGTCCGCCACGCCGCCCTCGTATCTGCCGCCACATCTTAATTGCGTTCCTTTCTCTGTCAGCGCCGCAGCCCGACGTGCAACCCCTCCCCGTCAGCGATAGGATTCCCCCGTGGGAACGGTCAACACCCGCGTGGGCGGCCGTCCGTCCGTGCGGGAATGTTGCCTTTCTGGACGCACAAACCATCGAGGAAGTCTCTGTGAATCACCTGCCATAGGCTCTAAAGCACGAATCTGTAAGCTACTCTTGAAACTACGGGTAGCCCTTTCTTAAATAAAATGTGCGACTGAAGTTACACTCCTGGAAATTGAAATAAGAACACCGTGAATTCATTTTCCCAGGAAGGGGAAACTTTATTGACACATTCCTGGGGTCAGATACATCACATGATCACACTGACAGAACCACAGGCACATAGACACAGGCAACAGAGCATGCACAATGTCGGCACTAGTACAGTGTATGTCCACCTTTCGCAGCAATGCAGGCTGCTATTCTCCCATGGAGACGATCGTAGAGATGCTGGATGTAGTCCTGTGGAACGGCTTGCCATACCATTTCCACCTGGCGCCTCAGTTGGACCAGCGTTCGTGCTGGACGTGCAGACCGCGTGAGACGACGCTTCATCCAGTCCCAAACATGCTCAATGGGGGACAGATCCGGAGGTCTTGCTGGCCAGGGTAGTTGACTTACACCTTCTAGAGCACGTTGGGTGGCACGGGATACATGCGGACGTGCATTGTCCTGTTGGAACAGCAAGTTCCCTTGCCGGTCTAGGAATGGTAGAACGATGGGTTCGATGACGCTTTGGATGTACCGTGCACTATTCAGTGTCCCCTCGACGATCACCAGTGGTGTACGGCCAGTGTAGGAGATCGCTCCCCACACCATGATGCCGGGTGTTGGCCCTGTGTGCCTCGGTCGTATGCAGCCCTGATTGTGGCGCTCACCTGCACGGCGCCAAACACGCATACGACCATCATTGGCACCAAGGCAGAAGCGACTCTCATCGCTGAAGACGACACGTCTCCATTCGCCCTCCATTCACGCCTGTCGCGACACCACTGGAGGCGGGCTGCACGATGCTTAGGCGTGAGCGGAAGACGGCCTAACGGTGTGCGGGACCGTAGCCTAGCTTCATGGAGACGGTTGCGAATGGTCCTCGCCGATACCCCAGGAGCAACAGTGTCCCTAATTTGCTGGGAAGTGGCGGTGCGGTCCCCTACGGCACTGCGTAGGATCCTACGGTCTTGGCGTGCATCCGTGCGTCGCTGCGGTCCGGTCCCAGGTCGACGGGCACGTGCAACTTCCGCCGACCACTGGCGACAACATCGATGTACTGTGGAGACCTCACGCCCGACGTGTTGAGCAATTCGGCGGTACGTCCACCCGGCCTCCCGCATGCCCACTATACGCCCTCGCTCAAAGTCCGTCAACTGCACATACGGTTCACGTCCACGCTGTCGCGGCATGCTACCAGTGTTAAAGACTGCGATGGAGCTCCGTATGTCACGGCAAACTGGCTTTCACTGACGGCGGCGGTGCACAAATGCTGCGCAGCTAGCGCCATTCGACGGCCAACACCGCGGTTCCTGGTGTGTCCGCTGTGCCGTGCGTGTGATCATTGCTTGTACAGCCCTCTCGCAGTGTCCGGAGCAAGTATGGTGGGTCTGACACACCGGTGTCAATGTGTTCTTTTTTCCATTTCCAGGAGTGTATTTTACACTGAAGCGCCAAAGAAACTGGTTCAGACATGTGAATTCAAATACGGAGATATGTAAACAGGCAGAATACGGCGCTGCGGTTGGCAACACTTATATAAGACAAATGAAATAAAATGATGGTGTGGCATTGTTGGCCGGGAGGCCCCATGCGGCGAAGTTCAGCCACCGTATTGCAAGTCCTTTTCAGTTGACGCTACTTCGGCGACTTGCGAGTCAATGATGATGAAAGACACACAACACTCAGTCATCACGAGGCAGAGAAAATCCCCGGCCCCGCCGGGAATCGAACCCGGGACCCCGTGCGCGGGAAGCGAGAACGCTACCGCAAGACCACGAGCTGCGGACTGTATAAGACAATAACTGTGTGACACAGTTGTTAGATCAATTACTGCTGATACAATGGCAGGTTATCATGATTTCAGTGAGTTTGAACGTGGTGTTATAGTCGGCGCGCGAGGAATAGGACACACCATCTCCGAGCCTTCGATGAAGTGTGGGATTTTCTCGTACCACCATTTCATGAGTGTACCGTGAATATCACGAATCTGGTAACACCTCAAATCTCCGAATCGCTGCAAACGGAAAGAGATCTGGCAAGAACGGGACCAAAAACGACTGAAGAGAATCGATCAACGTGTCGGAAGTGCAACCCTTCCGCAAACTGCTGCAGATTTCAATGCTGCCAACAAGTGTCAGCGTGCCAACCACTTCGGAGCCGAAGGTCTACTCGTGTACCGTTGATGGCTGCACGACACAAAGCTTTACGCCTCGGCTTGGCCCATAAACACAGACATTGGAAAAACGTTGCCTGGTCGTTTCAAATTGTATCGAGAAGACAGAGGTGAAATGAAATGTCGTGTGGCTAGGGCCTCCCGTCGGATAGACCGTTCGCCTGGTGCAAGTCTTTCCATTTGACGCCACTTCGGCGACTTGCGCGTCGATGGGGATGAAATGATGATGATTAGGAAAACACAACAACCAGTCCCTGAGCAGAGAAAATCTCGGACCTAGCCGGGAATCGAACCCGAGCCCTTCGGGCTGATAGTCCGTCGCGCTGACCACTTTTTTTTTTTTAGCAACGTGTTCGAGTTCGAGGATCGAAGGATCAGGAAGGGGATGGAGTGGGTTTGTCGATGTTGTTCTCTTTATTTATTTATTTCTTTAATTTTTATAACTTTCTTTTTGATTATAGATTTATTTTTGTTTCATTACAAAGAAAGATCCTACAACTGGCGTAGCCGAGCGTCCGAGTCGTCTTCTCGTCTGTTGGGAGGGGTTCCCCCCTATTCCGTCCGTAGAGGATCAATATGCTCCAGGATTCTTCTTCATTTTCAGCGTCTCATACCCGGAACGCCCCAGTGAGCAGGAGGATCCGCAAATAATGAACCTAAATAATTTGCGAAACGAGTTCTGTACTTCGGGTGGCGGCTGAAAGCTGCATGTGTCGTCATCAGTAGGGACCAAAAGTCGAGTGTGCCTTTGGGAGCATCGCAAAATATGTAGTAAACGGCCTTGCCTTTTAGCCAGTTAACGCCGTTCGTTCTGGTTGATGGGAAGTATACGACGTCGGGGCGCAATACGTCATCAGGGGAGATAGACTCCGGCAATCGCCGCAAGAGCAATGCCAGCATGCGCTGCGTCAGTAGCCAGCACTCGCTGGTCGCGGCACAAGTCAGACGGTGTGCATCCGAGTCAACGACTGAGCATGTCGGACACAAGGGGTCGTCCGTCAGATGTATGGAATGTAGCCTCTGACGAGTAGCGAACTTCCCATTCACAACCACGTACCACAATGAACGCACCGTCGTAGGTAGAAAAGGCGTGTGTACCGCTCGCCACACCGTGTTCCAGGCAACTTCAGGATGTCTGTGGGTGACCGTATTTACAGGTTGACGCTGCCGATAGAGGCGATAATAGTCTTTTGTGCTGGGCTTCCGTGTCGTCGGAAGTTCTGACCGTAAGTAGCTGAAGTCAATAAAGAAGTCTCTGATGTGGGTGAGTGCCGGTGAAATGTGTCCTACAGAAACCGGAGGATGCAGAGAGTGTGGTGCCACTTCCGCTATCAGGGTGCCCGTCAGAGTGGCGTGGGCAGAGGTCCACGTGCGACGCATAGTGTTGAGATAAAGCGATCGCGCACGGTTATATACGTGAATTAAACCGATACCGCCCGCCCGCTGCGGCAGTGTCAGGGTGGCGTATCGGACTTTAAAAACCAGACCGGTGCTTACGAAATGTCCATATGCTGCTTGAAATCTGTCGGCCATCGTAGCTGTCAAGGGAAGGATATGCGCAAAATAGTTCAGTTTTGAGACAAGATAGGTGTTGACATAACGTGTTCTGAGGAGCATATCCAAGCGACGCAGTTTGTTGTCCTGCAGCAGAGCACGTGTCTGGTGTAGGAGCCGGCGGTACGTAGCCGCCGCCGTGCTGCGGACATTGCTATAGAATTGCACTCCTAAACACTTGAGTACGGGCACCTTGTCAAAGGGCACCGCCGTTGTGTGGGAAATCCCCCCTCCGACATCCATGTATTTTGTCTTCTTCACGTTGATGACGCTCCCAGCGACCGTCCCGTACTGGCGTAGCCACTGTAGCGCCATATGCATTTCATCCTCTGATCTGGCCAGGAACACCACGTCATCGGCGAATGCACCACAACAAAAGGCCACGTACCGCAAGGAGATACCAGTTAATCGCTGCCGTAGACCATGTAAAGCTGGTTCAAGCGCTGCAGCAAATAATAGGTCCGACAGGGGGCACCCTTGTCGCACTGACCGTCCAACAACAATGTGACCAGACTGATAACCGTTGACCATCATGCGGGAGCGCGCTCCGTGGACCAGTCGAAGGACCACCTGTGCAGACTCCGGAGAGAGGCCCATGTGTTGCAAAACTGCGCGTAAGAAACCGTGATCGACGCGGTCGAATGCGTGGTCAAAATCTACGGCGACAAGGGCGCGTCGTATTTTGCAGGCCGCCGTCAAAGCAATTACGTCGCGGTATGCTCCTAACGCCGTATGAATGTTGCTGACACCACCTAAACATGTCTGATCGGTGTGGATGGCTTTCCCGATAGCGGTGTGGAGACGCGCGCGGTGGATACCGGCGAGGATCTTGTAGTCGTTGTTGAGGAGTGTGAGTGGGCGAAAATCTTGCCACCTACAACCACCATTCGGTTTCGGAACTGGGATCAAGATGCCTTCTGTGAATTCTGTGGGGACAGTGAAATCAGGGCGGATCAGGTCTTGAAACATTTGGAGCCACTTGTCACCCATAAGGTGGTAAAAAGTGCGGTAGAATTCCAGGGGTAAACCGTCCGGTCCAGGCGACTTGTTCGGTGCTCCACGTGCCAAGGCCGATGTCAGCTCGTCGGGTGTAATGGGCAACAGAAGACTATCATCGGGTGCCACGCCCCGAGGGGCGGGAAAATCGTGCAACAGCTCGTCATAATCACGTACATTTCGCGGATCTTCCATGTACAAGGTCCCATAGTGTCTGGCGAACGTGTGCGCGATGTCCGTTTGTGTCACTGCGCGCCCGCCGTCCTCCGTGTTTACCGCCGTAATGAGCTGACGTTTGCGGTGGCGCCTCTCGCGCACAATGTGATACACTGACGCTGTTTCGTTGGGGATACAGTCTTGCACTCGCGCACGGATGCGGACACCGTCTAGCTGCTCTGTCCTGATGCGAAGTAGACGAGCTTTGATGCGTTGTACGGACGTCTGACGTTCGGGAGACGGCGGTTGCGTCGCCAGCTCACGTAACGCTGTATAGTAAAATTCCGATGTTGCCCTTTGCCAGTTCGATCTGTCACGCCCGTAGGCCATCAAGGTCTTTCGGAGGGCAGGTTTGACACATCCCAGCCACCACAGCAACGTGGAAGCATACATAGGCAGGCGCCTGATACATCGACGCCACGTGTCAGTGACTGCTCGCCGACACGCTTCCTCGCGAAGGAGGGAGACGTTCAGCGTCCACGGGCCCCTGCTGCGTCTTGTGAGTTGTCGGGGCAAGGTGACAGTGCAGATGTACGCGAGATGGTCCGTGAAGGCCGTCGGCCAGAGTTCTGCATCACGGGTTGCTGTTCGGAGGGCACGCGAGACGTAAATCCGGTCCAGACGACTGGCAGAATGGCTGGTAAAGTGCGTATATCCACTCTGGGTCCCATGATGTAAGAGCCATGTGTCGTGGAGCGCGAGGTCACGTATCAATGCTTGTAGAGCCGGGCATGGGACGTAATGCGGTATCTGGTCCTCGGGCCGCAGAACACTGTTAAAATCGCCGCCCACTATGTAATGGTCCATATTTCCTTGCAAAAGTGGGGCCAACTCCTCCGAATAGAAGACATGCCTGTCACCACGGTGCGAATTACCGGAGGGAGCGTAGACGTTAATGAGGCGCACTGCGCCAAGTGTGAGTGCGATGCCTCGCCCGTTCGGCAAGTACGTCGCGTCCGTCGCGTCTATGCCATCTCGGAGAAGGATGGCCGTTCCTCCTGCGCCATCACCTAGGGGTAGGCTGTACGTGGTGTAGCCATATAGGTCTAAACACAGCTCGGGACGGATCTCCTGGAGAAGGGCAATGTCCAAGTCTGCCGCTCTGATCATGTCGTGTAACATGCGGGTCTTGACAGTGGAGTGGACACCATTTACGTTGGCTGTCCCCACACGGTATGACTGAGACATATCAAGTGGCGGAGGCAGGGTGCCGGTGCAATCCCACAGTGATCTCACACACCACACACCACACAGCCATCCATCTGCATGCTGTGCATTACTGTGCCGTAGGAGTCCCTGACTGGCAGAGCCCTCCGGGCTCAATGTCAGCCACGGGCTCTGGTGGAGATATCGATGTTTGCTGTGCATCATCTGCCTCCATATCGTCTGCCCAATCACCAAGAGACGATTGTGATGTCATTGGGGGCTGGACGCTTTCACAGGAGCCCACATTTTGGGAGTCGACGCAGTGCGCCTCGTTTTCTGGGCCACCAGATTTAGGAGAGTGTTCCTTGTCTTCAGGCACCTTCTGGTGAATGATGCCACTGGAGTCCGTTGCAATTGTGGGCGAGTCAACGAAGTCGATGTCTTCCGCCGACTTCACATTCCTGTCCTGTTCGTCAGCTGACAATCGCCTCTTCTTGTGTCGCTTGGGTGATTTTTGCTTTCGGGTCCGAGATTCGACATCCACTGGAGGGCGGGGCTCGACACAGTCTCGGTCGCTAGGAACCCCTGTGTCTGATCCCGACAGTGACGGTGGCTGGGTGCCCACGACGCTGCGGTGGGAGGAGGCTGTAGGAACCTCTGCACCGTTGGGCTGCGGCGTCGTCGACGGCGCTGACTCTCCGAAGGAGCTGGCAGAGGCTTGAGGAGGTAGCAGGTTTTGATCATCCGTCACATCATGTCGTGCCGCCTCCACATATGTGAGCGGGAGAGAGGTCATAGTGGATCGTTGGGGAAGTTCATTGCGGGGCACCTGAACGAGGCGGCGCTGCAGACACTCAGTTCTAACATGGCCCTCCTGGCCGCAGCCCGAGCAGGTCCTCGGTTGTCCATCATATATAACAATTGCGCGGCAGCCACCAACGAAAACATACGATGGAACGTGCTTCTTAAGTTCTATGCGCACTTGTCGTACCCCGTTAAGGACAGGGTACGTTTCGAATGTGTTCCATTTCTCCTCTGTGTAGCTCAGAACTGTGCCGTATGGCCGCAGCGCATCAAGGACTAGGTTGGCAGGAACTTCGAACGGTAGTTCAAAGATGCGCACGGTACGCACCCCCAGACCAGCATGGTCAACTCCTACCACGCTCACGTTACCGTCTGCGTGACAGAAGCGAAAGCCGTTTGCAGATCGTTGGAGTAACCTGTCGCAGGCCGCTTCGTCAATCAGTTTGAGGTACACTGTGCTGGTTACAATAGACAGATGAATTCCTATCAGATCTTGTGGTTCGATGTGCATGATGTCTCGTAGAAACCGTTCAATTTCATGGGCCTTCGGTCTCGTGTACGATGCGTTGAACGTTAGTTTGATTGTAGCTTTTCGATATGAGAACGCCATGTCGGGTCGGTACAGGTACTATACGGCAAGACAACGACGCGACCGCGCGCTAGCGGGTAAACAACAACACCTGCGGAGCACTGCCCGGCGCGCCGAGCCCGTCCGCACGGTAACACGGCTGAAAGCCGACTGATACCACTCAGCTATCGGGGGCGAACAGGACAGAGGTGTACGGGTATGGAGACAACCTTATGAATCCGTGGAGCCCGCATGTCAGCAGGGCACTGTTCAAGCTCATGGAGGCTCTGTAAAGGTGTGGGGCGTGTGCAATTGGAGCGATATGGGACCCCTGATACGTTTAGATACGACTCTGACAGGTGACACATAAATAAGCATCCTGTCTGTTCACGAGCATCCATTTGTATGCCTTGTGCATTCCGACGGACTTGGGCAATTCCAGCAGGACAATGTGACACCCCACACGTTCAGAACTGCTACAAAGTGGCTCCAGGAACACTCTTCTGAGTTTGAAACCTTCTGCTGGCCACCAAACTTCCCATATATGAAACATTATTGCCTTGCAACGTGCTGTCCTGTCCAGAAAAGATCTCCATCCCCTCGTATTCTTACGGATTTGTAGAGAGCCCTGCAGGATTCAAGGTGTCAGTTTCCTCCAGCACTACTCCAGACATTAGTCGAGTTCATGCCACGTCGTGTTGCGCGCTTCTGCGTGCACGTGGGGGCCCTACACGATATTAGGCAGGTGTACCAGTTCCTTTGGCTCTTCAGTGTAAATTATCTTTTTATGGCTTTCGGACATTATCCACTCAGCTACCCTCTGATATCTGCAGATCGGAAGCAGTGACTATACTAATTAAATTATGACATAAGTGCCGCATCTGGTCACACTTATACCGACATACACACAAAACACCTGCATAGAAACTTAGGTCTAAGAGCAAAAAGAAAATGCAAACAGTATATCATTTTCTCTGCAGTTTTTGTGGGTTGTGGACCGTGTTATACTATGGAATGATATGCCAAACGTTACAGTCACTGATATATGCAGCATTCCTCAGACTGACAGTTACACAATGCAATCTACCCTTTTGTCTGACAATAAAGAGAAAATACAAATGGTGGAGATAATTAAATCTGGTCAATGGTATGCAGGGCATAAGTAAAGGTTTGCCGTATAAACGAAACGTGACAAGTACGGTAGCAAGACTGACTGAGCTTAAATTCCAACACCTAATCACCAAATGACCTTCCCGGAGCTGAAGTCACTTCTGGCCGGCCGGAGTGGCCGAGCGGTTCTAGGCGCTACAGTCTGGAACCGCGCGACCGCTGACAAAATAGCTATCGCCTTGATTTATTCGATGATTGTACGAGGGCTACTCGGAAAGTAAGGGCCGACAGGTTGCAAAATAGAAACCATAGAGGAAATCCAATGGAGCTTTGCACAGATGTGTTGGGCAGTGTCTCTATTATGCCTGTCGATCGCGTCACGTCGCTCCTTTCAGTTCTGAGCACACAGGGGGCGCGTAAAGACGCCCAGTACAGTGAGCACGCTCCTGCAGCTTTGTCGATGGGAAGTGTCTGATCACGCACCATATAGCCAGGACTTGGCTCCCTCTGATGTTCACCTCTACTCACGTGAACGCTGGCTATGAAGACGACATTTTGGCACAGACAACTAACTGCAGACCAGCGCAGAGGAGTAGCCAAAAGAACAGGCGGCTGCCTTCTACCACGAAAGTATTGGAAAGTTGGTACAAGGCTACGACAGATGTCTAAGTCGGAGCGCCGACTGTGTGGAGAAGCATCTGGAACGTGTAGCAAAGTGTTTCAGGTAAAACATTTTTGATTTTCGCAGTGGTTTCCATTTCGCAACTGATCGGATCTTACTTTCAGAATAGCCCTCGCATCAGGCCACTGTTGTTGCAGAAACGTGCCATTGTTCGATAAGAAGGTTGACCATAAAAGTGTTAACTTCATTTCGAAGTTTTCGCATTAGTGGGTAACTGTTCTCCATTGGACGCTATACAAAACTAGTTGTTCCTAGTAATCGCAAAGGATAGTCGACGGTGGTGTGGTTGACGACCACCTCGGCGCCACTCTCGGGCGGCGATGATTCACTCCACTGTAATCGATGAAGGTGCTGTCTAAGCTTTCCGTTACTGAAAAGGAGGAGAAACACTATTACGAGAAAGTTACCGTGACATTCATCAAAATTTTACCACAGTCGTGGTGGTATCTAAGGGATTATTTCCGAAGTGATCAGTTTGCTCAAATTATTTGCAGTTTCGAAAAAAAAGAAGAAAAAAGAAAAGCAAATAAGAAAAGGACAAATAGGTAAGTACCCGAACTTATTACGGCAGTGTAAGTGCTTTATTTATCAGAGCCGTGTGTCGGTTATTTATCCAGTTTCTTGCTTTTATTTTATCGTGATATTCAGCGAGTTCTACACTACGTTTATGTCAGCATTGTCTGCTTTTTACAGGCGTTGTAATGGGTTTCTGGGATGCTAAGGTTGAAGGACGCGAGAGCGAGAGAGCGCGGGAAAAGGAAGCAGTAAATTTAATGACGGGAGTGTAAAGAGTGATAAAACCATGAAGTTTATATCGTCGACATTAATTAGCACTGTCGTGATTAGGGACAAGTTTACTGTTATTGTGGTATTTATTTACTCGAGTCGGGAACATACACGTAGTGTCCCATACATTTACAAATGGCTCTGGCTCTGAGCACTATGCGACTTAACTTCTGTGGTCATCAGTCGCGTAGAACTTAGAACTAATTAAACCAACTAACCTAAGCACATCACACACATCCATGCCCGAGGCAGGATTCGAACCTGCGACTGTAGCGGTCGCTCGGTTCCAGACTGTAGCGCCTAGAACCGCACGGCCATACATTTACAATTCCAAGTAATGAAATAAAAATTAATTTATATATATACACACAAACACCAAACTGAATTCAAACAGTCTTTGCCTAGAAATGAGGCACTGCTACCGCATTTTCTTTTGCCCTAAACAGCTCCTCCTCCTTAGAAGAAATAGGGAAACATAAACACTGATACTTATATTTCGTTGTCCATATCTCTCCACACTCACACAGTGTTGGGCGAATTATTAAATTGTCCTTAAATTTGCCCAAGCCAGCTGGTAACCTGGGATCCAGCTGAAGTTCTATCTGGCCGGCAAGCATTCTCCTGGCTACATACCTGCTAGGAAATTTATTTTGGCTCCCCACAGATTTTCTTCTGGCTTTCTTGGCTAATGTATTAAGTACAGATGTTAACTGTAAAATGACCTCTCCACACGCCAACCTAGATCTTGCTGGAGTATATCCATGCAGTTATATATGAATCATTTAAGAGATGTTCTTACTAATATTAATAGAGTTGGTCGGTAGGAAAGTCATTATGAACAATTTAGCAGACAATATTAGGATAACATTCCTGCACGATTTACCGTTCTCAATAGTACGATTACATGAGTAAACGAAGCTAATAATTGCAGGGAAACGGAGTGGTAATTGCAGACAAGAAAGGAAATAAGTAATCACAGAGGGCGTTGATTTGGTAAAACAGTGATTTGGAGACAGCGGGGACGCGTGTAAGAAAAATTATAATACACTTATCATAACCCACGTAGTTTATTGTGAGGTTAATTACCAGCAGCCTTTTTAAAAATGGACGTAAGTGAAGGAGGACGCCGGCCGCGGTGGTCTCGCGGTTCTAGGCGCGCAGTCCGGAACCGTGCGACTGCTACGGTCGCAGGTTCGAATCCTGCCTCGGGCATGGATGTGTGTGATGTCCTTAGGTTAGTTAGGTTTAAGTAGTTCTAAGTTCTAGGGGACTGATGACCACAGCTGTTAAGTCCCATAGTGCTCAGAGCCATTTGAACCATTTGAAGGAGGACGGAAAAGTGCGTTCTTCTTCTTGACACTTGACGCACATGTCAATAAATTCCCCCTCGTCTGTATGGTATCTACGAAGTTCGCTGAATACCACGTTTAAGATTAATAAAGTGTTATAAATATTACAGAAATCAGTGCTTAGTACTGCAGTAAGGACGTGCAATAGACGATCTCGAAATCGTGACATATCAAGTGTATTGTGCGAGCTACTTTTCGCAGCAGCTGTATACAAATTGTACTAGTTAGCAAGGAAACGCCTTTTCGCTCGCTGAGAAATAATTATGGTTTTTATTAATTCACCTGGACGCGTTGGCCTATAAGTATTTTCCCAACTACAAGAGAGAGACACATGAAATTATGAAGTATCAATAATGAGACATCTGCTAACATCACATACGCGAAACAAAGTTAGCCGGCCGAAGTGGCCGTGCGGTTAAAGGCGCTGCAGTCTGGAACCGCAAGACCGCTGCGGTCGCAGGTTCTAATCCTGCCTCGGGCATGGATGTTTGTGATGTCCTTAGGTTAGTTAGGTTTAACTAGTTCTAAGTTCTAGGGGACTAATGACCTCAGCAGTTGAGTCCCCTAGTGCTCAGAACCATTTGAAACAAAGTTAGAAAAGAAACTTCTATTAATGGCAGAGTGAATACATCTACATCTACATGGATACTCTGCAAATCACATTTAAGTGCCTGGCAAAGGGTTCATCGAACCACGTTCACAATTCTCTGTTATTCCAATCTCGTATGGCCCGCGGAAAGAACGAACACCTATATCTTTCCTTACGAGCTCTGATTTCCCTTTTTTTATCGTGATGATCGTTTCTCCCTATGTAGGTCGGTGTCAACAAAATAGTTTCGCACTCGGAGGAGAAAGTTGGTGATTTGAATTTCGTGAGAAGATTCTGTCGCAACGAAAAACGCCTTTCTTTTAATGATGTCCAGCCCAAATCCTGTATCATTTCTGTGACAGTCTCTCCCATGTTTCACGATGATACAAAACGTGCTACTTTGAACTTTTCGATCTACTCCGTCATTTATATCTGGTAAGGAGCCCACACCGCACAGCAGTATTCTAAAAGAGGGCGGACAAGCGCTGTGTAGGCAGTCTCCTTGGTAGATCTGTTACATTTTCCAAGTGTCCTGCCAATAAAATTCAGTCTTTGGTTAGCCTTCCCCACATTATTTTCTATGTGTTCCTTCCAATTTAAGTTGTTCGTTATTGAAACACCTAGGTATTTAGTTGAATTTACGGCTTTTAGATTAGACTGATTTAACGTGTAACCGAAGTTTAACGAATTCCTTTTAGCACTCATGTGGATGACCTCACACGTTTCGTTATTTAGCGTCAAGTGCCAATTTTCGCACCATTCAGATATCTTTTCTAAATCGTTTTGCAATCTGTTTTGATCTTCTGATGACATTATTAGTCAATAAACTACGGCGTCATCTGCAAACAACCCAAGACGGCTGCTCAGATTGTCTCCCAAATCGTTTATATAGATAAGGAACAGCAACTCAACGATTGACTTCACAGTGGGCAAACATCTCATTGGGTGATCACAAATCCCATTCCTCGCTTTGTCTTAGTCTATCTTACATTTGTACGCACACAAGCGCACGCTCTAATGTGCAATAATCCTCCTGGACCATGTACGTTCTCAAATTGCGATCTTATTTGTAATGTTTTAAACTCGGTCTGTATAGTAGCATATGTCGTGCTAAAACAATTAACCATCTGTGATTAAAAAATAAATTTCATAAAATTACTGTACTACGAAAATATTTATTTTTGTTTATGTAAATGTATGTTATCATAATTGCCCTATTGCCCTGTTGAATGAATTTCATTTTCTGCAAATTATTTTCGATTTATAGTTCTATGTTTCGATCTTAGTATGACTATATCTTTACTGATGTACTTTGGAGCGATGTTAACTGGGTACGGTTTGCTTGTATGTGGTCTGGCGGGAAGGAAGGAAGGATAGATATAAAGTTTTTCTGGAGTTACATACAAATGGAATGTATTTCACTGAGTGAACATTGTAAATTGATGACAGCAAGACATCTAGGACTATTAAAAATAGAAATTACATACAAATCAGTTTGTCGCCTATATTATTGAAGAAACACGTCAACCTATGAGGTTTCCAGACAGAAAAAATTCAAGAAACTGATTGAAGGAGATTCTGAAACTCCAGATGAGTAATTTTTCTTTAAAACTACCAATAGACCCGACCAACAATATTTAATTACTCCATGAACAATTATTACAATTAACGGTCATCCAATGTAACAAAGGAGGTCCTTAAAACGCACGCGGTCTCGCGCACTCACACACACACACACACACACACACACACACACACACACACACATAACACAAGTAACAACATAAAATGAGGAAAGTTGGCTTCAGTTACCGAAACAAAGGACACACTCGTCACCGAAAACGGAAACTGAATTTGTGTTACGTTATGAAATTATACTGCTTCTACAAGAAATGTGCGATTTTCAACATGAAGAAAAACTTCTTGATCTTCAAGTAATGAATTAGACTTTACTGTAAGTATTTTTTCATTTTACTGTGAAATATTTAAGTGAACTGTTTTAAATCTAAAAACGAATATGTGAAAAAGAAAAATTTAATATTCCAGGACACCATCTGAGGATGCGTTGTTAAAAACACGCAACGGGTTTGGATACATAAGTGCAAATAAAAATTCATGGGCAGCCTGTAAAAAGGCGTTTCCTTGCTAACTGGTACAGTTCACTGCATATCATGTAAGGTGCCGCTTCCTGCCAACAATATCGAAAGTTTCATTCCCAAAGGATGTTAGCAGACACTAGCCACGCTGTAGAAATCACTTGCCTTTGAAGACATCATTGTCGGTCCACATCACTACCCATGTAGAAAAATTAAGGAATGAGCAGCCCATTATCTCCAGGCTGGAGAACAGCACCCGCCCATGGAAACCGGAAGACCGGCGCCTGCGTTTACGATAGTGACTACAGTAGCCGACGACCGCGGCCGGGAAGATGTAGATCTCGAGCTTAGTCTTTCCCTAACCGCCTTTTCCACTCTGAGATAAGCATTTTCTTACCTTCAAGGAAATTCTCCGGTCACAATAGAATGTGACATCGCTGGACTTCTCGTCATGTTTCTGCCGAAATTTTCTGTATGAATATACTGAGGCAGGTGATATTGTTAAAGATGAAAAATAGCTTTCGGAGAATTTTTAACTTAACTAAACTCTTCAACACAAACGAAATCTGCGGCAGTCTTTCCACTATAACACCCACTATTTCACAATACTGCAGTGTTGGTGGAAATTGCCCCGTTTTACACGGGAAATATTTGAACAGAAAAAATATTAGAGAGATGGACAAGTTCACTTAGTCCGGGCTCTAACATGTTAAAACAGATCAAGATGGCGGCAGAGCAAGTAACTACTATGCTCAAATAGGAAGCAAAGTAAATGGTGTGAAGTTCAAATGTACTCGGGAGAAAACAGTGCAGAGAGAGAAATGGGTTAGTTGACTACTGATGAGGTCCCTATTGATCCGCTGCAAGGGCCTGGTCAGACCATAGGAGTTACCACCTTATCGTCAGCACGCAGATGGGAAGCAAGCCGTAGGGTCTACCCTAGCTTCCCGTGGCCCCACCTGTGGCGTCAGTCAGTACTATATTTTAGAAACGCGACCGAATTAAAAGTGAGGCAGAAGTCTGCGAGTCTGACTCCAAGGTAACTGTTATCGAGCATGCCGGTGGACTGCTGCAACGATGTTCACTTTGGCAAAGGACGAACAAGCCATGGTAAACGCAAGAGAGGCGTTTGAGATACAACTGAGCAACGTATCAGATGGATAGCGGTGTCTCCGGCCACATTACGAGTATGTCCTGGTTAGTGGGCTTCTGCGTTTAACAGCATATTTCACACTGCAAACCTCGAAGGGAAGCTGCACTGGCCTTCCGCTCTTACGTCCTTATGCCTGGAGTGAGGACCTTTCTAGCTCTAGGTTTGTTCAAAAATGTTCAAATGTGTGTGAAATCTTATTCGACTTAACTGCTAAGGTCATCAGTCCCTAAGCTTACACACTACTTAACCTAAATTATCGTAAGGACAAACACACACACCCATGCCCGAGGGAGGACTCGAAATTCCGCCAAGACCAGCCGCACAGGCCATGACTGCAGCGCCTTAGACCGTCTAGGTTTGTCTTCTCCACGTGGTGCCACCGAGAATACGGAGATAAAGATCTCTCTCTTTCTGCGACCAGGTGGGCCTAGTTTAATCTCACAATTATTCTGACCTCGCTGTCTGATAGTTCTATCCTTTCACACCTCTAGTTTCAGAATTTCGCACATAATGGGTAAGCGCTACGTAATATGTTCCAAAACGCCGCCTGTAAAAACGGGATTCTTCCGAGGCCATAACTCAGGTTTTGTCGGTGACAAAAAGGTAGCGTCAAGTGTTTTGGATGGCCCTTGGGCTAGGGAGCACTGGAATATCCAACAGAAGGATCGTCTTAATGTCACTACGCTACAGTTCAAAGTATGAATATTACACATTTAATCCTGCTTAGGCAAGTGGAGCAAATATATTGGTTCTTCTTGTATTTTATGAGGTCTACGGTGGGCGTTAAACGGCTTACGGAGGCACCATTAGTTAACGGGCAGCTCCCTACAAAACCCCTAAAAATGTCTTTACCATTTTTTCGGACCAAAACCGAAACACATATCCCAAGACCGCTAAACACAGCAAACAGCTGAAGTTTGTATGCATATTCCTATGATCCCGATCTCGAATAACCTTGAAAACATCCGCTATACATTTATGCGTTGCCAAGATATAGAGGTTCAGAGTTACTCTACTTGTGCACGTAAAATAGACATGTAAAACCAGGTATGAGGCGAAAGCGTAATTTATAAAACGACGTGCTACGGAGAAATACGTGCCTCCGTTATCATCAGTAGGATTTTGGGAACCCCACGTTGTAATACTGAAGCACATGCAAAATTGTTATGCACATAAAGGTCTAAGGTGTAAAATGCGTTACTTCAATTTCACATAAGCAAACTATCAAAAATTTACTGACCCATAAAACTGTTTTCATATGAGTAATCGGAGCGAGATGGTGCAGTGGTTAGTGCACTGGACTCGTTTTCGGGAGGACGGCGGTCAAAACCCGCGCCGGCCGATGTGGTCGTGCGGTTCTAGGCGCTTCAGCCTGGAACCGCGCGATCGCTACGGTCGCAGGTTTGAATCCTGCCTCGGGCCTGGATGTGTGTGATGTCCTTAAGTTAGTTAGGTTAAAGTAGTTCTAAGATCCAGGGGACTGATGACCTCAAATGTTAAGTTCCATAGTGCTCAGAGCCATTTGAACCATTTTTTTCAAACCCGTGTCCGCCCATCTTGATTTAGGCTTTCCATGATTTCACTAAGTCGCTCCAGGCAAATTCCGCTATGGTTCCTTTGAAAGGTCACGGCCGATTACTTCCCCCATCCTTGAATCAATTCGAGTTTATGCTCCGTCTCTAACGGCCTCGATGTTGACGGGACGTTAAAGCCTAATCTTCCTTCCTCCCTTCATCTGAATGACTTGCTCTGCTGTGGCAGGGAAAAAGGGGACCAGCGCAAAAATGCTCCAATCGAGCCCAGAAAAGGTGTTTATAATCCTGTTTAAAATACTCCATGAAAGTGAGGTAACAGCCCTCATTCTGCCTTCCTCTGCACCTTTAAAAAGTTTTTCATGCTGGGAAAGAAGGAGACATTACTAATGGGAAATAATAAGTACTGGTCGAAGACACAGTGGCAGTGGAACATAGTTAACAGTGTCAGAAAAGTGCCGCGAGAGGAGTAAAGGAGACTGTGCCAGTAGGACAGAAATAAAGAGAAGGAGAAAGTGGAAGTGGGTAGGATACAACGAAGGAGACTATGGCTATGAGTCAGGAGCCAAGAGATAATAACGTTCAGTTGGGCTGAATGGTGTCAGAATGGGAAAGTTAGAGCACATGGGTATTAGTGACATACAGCAATTGGGTAGTGGTTGTGATCAAGTTACAGTTAGTGGAGCTTGTGGGAGTAAGAGATGAGTTGCATGTCAAAAAGAGCGCGAGTATGTTCGCATGCCAAAATTTTCGGAAAAATTTTTAAAGGCGCTGAAGAAGGTAGAATGAGCTGGTATCCGACCTTTCACTCATAGTGGGTCAGACAGGAGCATATTCACCTTCTTTTTTTTCCACCGATAGGAGAGATTTGCATATGAAGTTTATGTACATGCTCAATATACAGATAACCGATGCATGACTGTGGTTGTTCGACATGTGACTTTGTCAGCTGCCAAAACCTGTGATCTGAATTTGGTCGTACGGCATCTTCAAGAGAACGTGGTGACATACTAAAGGCGGCCACGAGAATCGACACCACAGACGTTAGCGAGGACTCGCTACAGTCCTCAGTAACCAATGGGAAGCACCCCAGAAGACCACGCCTCCGTCTCAGCACAGCAGCGCCCTCACGCTGAGGTCAATATAGTGTTGGGCTTGCAAGAGCTCAACCTCAGTTCATGGTCTCATTTGAAGGAGTCAATGTGATAGTGTAGTTCCAACGAGTTGTTTAACTTTCTGATGAACTTGTACCTTAGTAAAAAGAACAGATTGTTAATTATTGCATCGAGTGAGGCTTTGTAAGCCAGTGACAATTGTAAATTGTACAGCACTCCAGCAAGAAGTGCGTCAAAGTTAAGTAAATGATTTATTCATTTTCGTAGTAAAGTGAATTAAAATTTCATGTGTTGTAGTGTGATGAGCCTTCTCCCAAAGCAATCAAAGAACCCACAGTTATGACCAGATGACAGTAGTTTCGTATGGTCACAACAAGCTGTATTGATTTACACCATGCTCTTTCTTTGTATGGGTTTCATGAAATGGTTGACTTTGGCTCGTCAACTTGAGTGTGAGTCGCATGGAAACAGTCTATAATTCACAAATGATATGATAAAAGTTAGCCACAACAAAATAGAGGCTAATCGTGGCTCAAAGGCAGTGGAGAAAAGAGATTTCAATAGACGATTGTATAGGAGACGGTCGTACTTGGACTCATGCGAGATATTTTGACTTCTACTGACAAGCCATTCAAGACTAGTCGCGAAAATAAATGATGACAGACTCATTGCATAGTCCAACTTCTAGACACCGCTCAGATCGGCACGATCATAGCCACACACTATAACAGCCCCTGTGTGCAGGTGTTGCCCTCTTCCCCAAATACCACGAAAGACACTTTTCGCTTAATGCCATCAATAAACTGGTCACCATGTAACGTTTCCTAAAGAGTGGAATATTTAATTCGCTCCTGGAACAGGTGAGACAGTGATTGCCGGTACCTCAACACTCTTCAGTTTTTCCTGTTGTTCCTCTCATTGGGTCATAGAGTGTGAAGTCAACTCGCCACCAAGTAAAATTAGCAGTTAACGTCCCAGCAATACCCCGACACTCCCGGATAGCCGTGCAAGTGTCCACGCCACTTCCGAGACGATGTATCCCCAGCAAGCATGTAAAAGCAATTCTCAGCCATCGGTACAGCCTCAAGATTAAATAATAAAATATTCTTCCAGCAAAGGCATTGGAGCTATTTGAGAAGATGACGGCGATCGCCTCGTTTACGTGGCGCAGCAAAATATCTCAGCCATGTTTACTTCTGAGACTAGCATCCATCTTTTCCGCGCACTAGGAATAACGAATTGAGTTAGTTCGCAATTCTGGATGTGTCTCCAAACTAGCAGCAGATGATGCTTACAGGATGGCAACATAAAACTGAACCAGGAGCCGCGTCATGCTTTGCCGAACAGTGTCGCAGAACCCCTGCTGGCTGTTATACGGTATTTCCATTTCTCGCCTGCAAACAGTCTCGAGTCTCCGCATGTGGCAACCTCCTGTCTACTTCTGTTTCCCAAGGGACCCACTCTCGTGTCTCTTCCACCAAACGCCGCCTCCAACAAGAAACGAGCTGCCTGGTCGTTTCACACCCGTTTTTTACCTTAACAATTTAGATCCTTTGCATAGTTCAGAATAGCACAACAGCTCCGTGGTTACTTTCTATGTCTAAAATAAAACATTACAAACTAATTTACACAACTGGCCATTAAACTTCCTACACCAAGAAGAAATGCAGTTGATAAACGGGTATTCATTGGACAAATATATTATACTAGAACTGACATGTGATTACATTTTCACGCAATTTGGGTGAATAGATCCTGAGACATCAGTACACAGAACAACCAACTCTGGCCGTCATAACGGCCTTGATACACCTGCGCATTGAGTCCAACAGAGCTTGGATGGTGTGTATAGGTACAGCTGCTCGTGCAGCTTCAACACGATACCACAGTTCACCAAGAGTAGTGACGCGTATTGTGACGAGCCAGTTGCTGGGCCACCAGTGACCAGACGTTTTCAGTTGGTGAGAGATCTGGACAATGTACTGGCCAGAGCAACAGTCGAACGATTTCTGTATCCAGAAAGGCACGTACAGGACCTGCAACATGCGATCGTGCATTATCCTGCTGAAATGTAGGGATTCGCAGGGATCGTATGAAGGGTAGAGCCACGGGTCGTAACACATCTGAAATGTAACGTCCACTGTTCAAAGTGTTGTCAATGCAGGCCCGTAAAGGACCTGCCAGATGCGGTCGTGCATTATCCTGCTGGATTCATCCGAGAAAAATGATGTTTTGCCATTCGTGCATCCACGTTCGTCGTTGAGTACACCATCGTAGGCGCTCCTGTCTGTGATGCAGCGTCAAGGATAACCGCGGCCATGGTCTCCGAGCTGATAGTCATGCTGCTGCAAACATCGTCGAACTGTACGTGCAGATGGTTGTTGTCTTGCAAACGTCCCTATCTGTTGACTCAGGGATCGAGACTTGGCTACACGACCCGTTACAGCCATGCGGATAAGATGCCTGTAATCTCGACTGATAGTGATACGAGGCCGTTGGGATCCAGCACGGCGTTCCGTATTACCCTCCTGAACCCACCGATTCCATATTCTGCTGACACTCATTGGTTGTCGATCAACGCGAGCAGCAATGTCGCGATACGATAAACCGGAATCGCCATAGGCTACAATCCGACCTTTATCAAAGTCGGTAACGCGATGGCACGCATTTCTCCTCCACACACGAAGCATCACAACAACGTTTCACCAAGCAACGCCGGTCAACTGTTGTTTGTGTATCAGAAATCGCTTGGAAACTTTCCTCTTGTCAGCACGTTGTAGGTGTCGCCACCGGCGCCAGCCTTGAGTGAATGCTCTGAAAAGCTAATCATTTGCATATCACAGCATCTTCTTCCTGTCGGTTAAATTTCGCGTCTGTAGCACGTCATCTTCGTGGTGTAGCAATTTTAATGGCCAGTAGTGTAATATTAAATATAACGGTATAATATTTTACACAATATCGTAAAAGGTCTCTGTTTGAATTTGCCTCTCAGGTTTTCTGCTACTGACAGACGTCTTGTCTAATCTCAATGATGCTGTCGCCCACTGCCTGTTTGCTTGCTGTGTAACAGAGTTGAAGAGGTCTGTCTTTGTACCCTTCAACAGTATTGCCCTACATTTGGTAATTCTGAGGAAAAGATATTACGTCGAAATATTATAGAACAGTTACAGTTGTGTAACACACCACCCATAGAAATGTTTTTCGTTAATAATATACATAATGCAGTACCGAGCGAGGTGGTGCAGTGGTTATCACACTGGCCTCGCACTCGGGAGGACGGTGGCCAAAGCCGCGTCCGGCCATCCAGATTTAGGTTTTCCGTGATTTCCCTCAATCGCTTCAGGCAAATGTCGGGTTGGTTCCACTGAAAAGGCGCGGCCCACTTTCTTCCCGCTCCTTCCCTAATGTGATGGGACTGATGACCTCGCTGTTTGGTCTCCTCCACTAAACCAGTCAACGAACCAGCCATAATGCAGGGACATAAATTTTCACACTTGACTAATGTGTAATATATCTCATAGTTCCTAATTTCTTTAGTGAAAAAGTTTTCGGTATTTCATTAAATAGTTAATACTGGAACCTATACATTGAAGAGGCGCCGAAAAAAGTAAGGGAAAATTCACAGACAGGTGTAGTAATTCATGGCCAACGAATAGACATGATAAGATATGCCGATGATATAGCCGTCCTAGCTGAAAGTGAAGAAGATCTTGTAGTCCTACTCAATAGAATGGCTAAAGTTATGGGGGAAGAATATGATATGAGAATTAATAAAGCAAAAACAAAAGTAATGGCATGCGGCAAAAAACATCAAGTGAAAGTCCAAGTTCATGTAGGCAATGAACTGCTTGAACAAATTGATAAATTTACTTATCTGGGCAGTAATATTACAAGGGATGGAAGGAGCAAGGCAGAAGTGAGAAGTAGAATTGCTCAAGTGAAGGCTGCTTTTAACAAGGAGAAAAACATCTTAACATCTAAGAGCATCAGCCTTGAAATCAGGAAAAGATGTTTGAAATCATATATGTGGAGTGTGGCATGCTATGGGTGTGAAACATGGACTCTCGGGACAGAGAAAGATCAGAAGGTAAATTCTTTTCAAATGTGGTTGGCTCTGAGCACAATGGGACTTAACTTCTGAGGTCATCAGTCTGAAATGTGGTGCTATAGACGCAAGCTCAAAATAAAATGTATCGCCAAGATCACAAACGAAGTGGTTCTGAAAAGAGCAGGTGAGAAGAGAAGCTTCTGGAGTTTCATTGTTAAAAGAAGAGTTCAATTTACAGGCCATTTATTAATACATAAAGGACTCCTGAACACAATCATAGAGGGATATGTTGTTGTTGTGGTCTTCAGTCCTGACACTGGTTTGATGCAGCTCTCCATGCTACTCTATCCTGTGCAAGCTTCCTCATCTCCCAGTACCTACTGCAACCTACATCCTTCTGAATCTGCTTAGTGTATTCATCTCTTGGTCTCCCTCTACGGTTTTTACCCTCCACGGTGAACTCCAATGCTAAATTTGTGATCTCTCGATGCCTCAAAACATGTCCTACCAACCGATCCCTTCTTCTAGTCAGGTTGTGCCACAAACTTCTCTTCTCCCCCATCCTGTTCAAACCCTCCTCATTAGTTACGTGATCTACCCACCCTATCTTCAGCATTCTTCTGTAGCACCACATTTCGAAAGCTTCTATTCTCTTCTAGTCCAAACTATTTATCGTCCATGTTTCACTTCCATACATGGCTACACTCCATACAAATACTTTCAGAAACGACTTCCTGACACTTAAATCTATACTCGATGTTAACAAATTTCTCTTCTTCAGAAACGCTTTCCTTGCCATTGCTAGTCTACATTTTATATCCTCTCTACTTCGACCATCATCAGTTACTTTACTCCCTAAATAGCAAAACTCCTTTACTACTTTAAGTGTCTCATTTCCTAATTTAATTCCCTCAGCATCACCCGACTTAATTTTACTACATTCCATTATCCTCGTTTTGCTCTTGTTGATGTTCATCTTATATCCTCCTGTCAAGACACTGTCCATTCCGTTCAACTGCTCTTCCAAGTCCTTTGCTGTCTCTGACAGAATTACAATGTCATCGGCGAACCTCAAAGTTTTTACTTCTTCTCCATGAATTTTAATACCTACTACCAATTTTTCTTTTGTTTCCTTTACTGCTTGCTCAATATACAGATTGAATAACATCGGGGAGAGGCTACAACCCTGTCTCACTCCTTTCCCAACCACTGCTTCCCTTTCATGCCACTCGACTCTTATAACTGCCATCTGGTTTCTGTACAAATTGTAAATAGCCTTTCGCTCCCTGTATTTTACCCCTGCAACCTTCAAAATTTGAAAGAGAGTATTCCAGTTAACATTGTCAAAAGCTTTCTCTAAGTCTACAAATGCTAGAAACGTAGGTTTGCCTTTTCTTAATCTTTCTTCTAAGATAAGTCGTAAGGTTAGTATTGCCCCACGTGTTCCAACATTTCTACGGAATCCAAACTGATCTTCCCCGAGGTCGGCTTCTACCAGTTTTTCCATTCGTCTGTAAAGAATTCGCGTTAGTATTTTGCAGCTGTGACTTATTAAACTGATAGTTCGGTAATTTTCACATCTGTCAACACCTGCTTTCTTTGGGATTGGAATTATTATATTCTTCTTGAAGTCTGAGGGTATTTCGCCTGTCTCATACATCGTGCTCACCAGATGGTAGAGTTTTGTCATGACTGGCTCTCCCGAGGCCATCAGTAGTTCTAATGGAATGTTGTCTACTCCCGGAGCCTTGTTTCGACTCAGGTTTTTCAGTGCTCTGTCAAACTCTTCACGCAGTATCTTATCTCCCATTTCGTCTTCATTTACATCCTCTTCCATTTCCATAATATTGTCCTCAAGTACATCGCCCTTGTATAAACCCTCTATATACTCCTTCCACCTTTCTGCCTTCCCTTCTTTGCTTAGAACTGGGTTGCCATCTGAGCTCTTGATATTCATACAAGTGGTTGTCTTCTCTCCAAAGGTCTCTTTAATTTCCCTGTAGGCAGTATCTATCTTACCCCTAATGAGACAAGCCTCTACATCCTTACATTTGTCCTCTAACCATCCCTGCTTAGCCATTTTGCACTTCCTGTCGATATCATTTTTGAGACGTTTGTATTCCTTTTTGCCTGCTTCATTTACTGCATTTTTATACTTTCTCCTTTCCTCAATTAAATTCAATATTTCTTCTGTTACCCAAGGATTTCTATTAGCCCTCGTCTTTTTACCTACTTGATCGTCTGCTGCCTTCACTACTTCATCCCTCAGAGCTACCCATTCTTCTTCTACTGTATTTCTTTCCCCCATTCCTGTCAATTGTTCCCTTATGCTCTCCCTGAAACTCTCTACAACCTCTGGTTCTTTCAGTTTATCCAGGTCCCATCTCCTTAAATTCCCACCTTTTTGCAGTTTCTTCAGTTTCAATCTGCAGTTCATAACCAATAGATTGTGGTCAGAATCCACATCTGCCCTTGGAAATGTCTTACAACTCAGAACCTGGTTCCTAAATCTCTGTCTTACCATTATATAATCTATCTGATACCTTTTAGTATCTCCAGGATTCTTCCAGGTATACAGCCTTCTTTTATGATTCTTGAACCAAGTGTTAGCTATGATTAAGTTATGCTCTGTCCAAAATTCTACAAGGCGGCTTCCTCTCTCATTCCTTCCCCCCAATCCATATTCACCTACTATGTTTCCTTCTCTCCCTTTACCTACTGACGAATTCCAGTCACCCATGACTATTAAATTTTCGTCTCCCTTCACTACCTGAATAATTTCTTTTATCTCGTCATACATTTCATCTATTTCTTCATCATCTGCAGAGCTAGTTGGCATATAAACTTGTACTACTGTAGTAGGCATGGGCTTTGTGTCTATCTTGGCCACAATAATGCGTTCACTATGCTGTTTGTAGTAGTTAACCCGCACTCCTACTTTTTTTATTCATTCTTAAACCTACTCCTGCATTACCCCTATTTGATTTTGTATTTATAACCCTGTAATCACCTGACCAAAAGTCTTGTTCCTCCTGCCACCAAACTTCACTAATTCCCACTATATCTAACTTTAACCTATCCATTTCCCTTTTTAAATTTTCTAACCTACCTGCCCGATTAAGGGATCTGACATTCCACGCTCCGATCCGTAGAATGCCAGTTTTCTTTCTCCTGATAATGACGTTCTCTTGAGTAGTTCCCGCCCGGAGATCCGATTGGGGGACTATTTCACCTCCGGAATATTTTACCCAAGAGGACGCCATCATCATTTAATCATACAGTAAAGCTGCATGTCCTCGGGAAAAATTACGGCTGTAGTTTCCCCTTGCTTTCAGCCGTTCGCAGTACCAGCACAGCAAGGCCGTTTTGGTTAATGTTACAAGGCCAGATCAGTCAATCATCCAGACTGTTGCCCCTGCAACTACTGAAAAGGCTGCTGCCCCTCTTCAGGAACCATACGTTTGTCTGGCCTCTCAACAGATACCCCTCCGTTGTGGTTGCACCTACGGTACGGTCATCTGTATCGCTGAGGCACGCAAGCCTCCCCACCAACGGCAAGGTCCATGGTTCAGGGGGGGGAGAGGGATATGTCGAGGGAAAAAGACCAAGAGGAAGACCACGGCTGTGGTACATGCATCAAATCGTGAAAGATGTGGGATGTAACACCTATAAAGAAATGAAGAGAAAAGCTGAAAGACGCACAGAATGGAGACAAGCTGCTATTGTAGCTGTTGCAAACCATTCCTTGGATTGACCGCTACAGAAGAAGAAGAGTGGAACATAAAGAGTTAGTTGTAATATTTCTTACTGCAGTCTGTTGCCGCATTTGTCTTTACAGTGATTTTCGATTTCGTTCAAGTTTCAAATACCTTCGTATCTCTTTAAACAAATAAAAGACATGCTGTGTTAGACGTTACAAAACTAATCTGAAAAACACATATAACAAATATAAAAGTGTTTACGATACCCGTTGCAGTTGCAGCACAACCCGTTAGTTTCATGCGCTACGTGCAGCATCCATAGCCGCTCCTGTACAGCACATATATTACAAAGCAATGAACTATAAAAGAATATAGGTAACGTGCTAGGATGTGTCGCCGTCTAAATGTGGGACATCAAGGTCACAAAGTCATTGTGTTAAAACGAAACAGCTACGAAGATAAAATAAAATTACGGTTAGTTATTAAATTAAAACAGCATGAAAGAAAGTCTTGTTGCTCACAAAAAAATGGCTCTGAGCACTATGGGACTTAACTTTTGAGGTCATCAGTCCCGTAGAACTTAGAACTACTTAAACCTAACTAACCTAAGGACATCACACACATCCATGCCCGGGGTAGGATTCTAACCTGCGACCGTAGCGGTCGCGCAGTTGCAGACTGTAGCGCCTAGAACCGCTCGGCCACTCCGGCCGGCCTTGCTGCTCACACTTCGAACATATTTTCTTCAGTGTCGCACATTAGTGTGTTTTTTTCTTTTCGAGTCTCGGGAACACATACAGCAGCAATGTCCAGCATCTTACCTTACCTGGGCCGCTTTGGAAGAAGATGAGTAATTTAAAAAAAAAAAAAAAAAAAAAGAGGGGGCAGAGGTCGAAGGTACATGGTTAACAAACATTTAGATAATTTATTGATCTACGATGCTTTATTCTAAAAAAGCAAGGTGGAATGAATCTGACAATTTATACAGTATGAGATTTCATTAACGCTGTAAGAAAAGAAGAAGATGAGATTTCATTAATAATTTTATATATAACTAATTACAAATCATAGAACTAATATTTCATCTGAATTGCGGTGGTTACAGAATTACTGCACTGTCAGATAGGAAACTGTGGTGTCACCGCCAGACACCACGCTTGCTAGGTGGTAGCTTAAATCGGCCGCGGTCCATTTAGTACATGTCGGACCCGCGTGTCGCCACTGGGTGGTCGCAGACCGAGCGCCACCACAAGGCAGGTCTCGAGATACGGACGAGCACTCACCCAGTTGTACGACGACTTTGCTAGCGACTACACTGACGAAGCCTTTCTCTCATTTGCCTAGAGACAGTTAGAATAGCCTTCAGCTAAGTCCATGGCTACGACCTAGCAAGGCGCCATTAACCGTATCTGAAGATAGTCTTATTTGTATTATCAAGAGCGATGTACCACAAGGATGGAATAAAGTTAAGTATTCGAGGAGCTGCATACTTTTCTTATTAGAATTCACTACTTATCGTGTTCCAGAATTCACGCCCGTCTGCGTTAGATAGCGTGCATTTAGGCCGCCTCTATCTACAAGGTGTTGGCGCATTTACCAACACATCAGAAACATTGGCAATAATTGTAATCCACATGAAGAACTGAAATTTTCCTGCAACCCTTGAAGCAGCCAGTCAAATTGATCAATGAACAAAACTATTTCCAGAAGCATCGAGTTCCTGAACATTTTATAGACTCGTACTTCTACATACAAGTTTGTAACAATTACACCGCTACGTTTTATTTGTTTATTTGAGTGAAAAACGAGTACAATACATGGCACTTACTGAGCCGTGTGCGGCTGGCTTTCATGCCGTTCATAGCTTGGCATCTAGTAATAGCGGTAGTAGCGTCTCGTTTTCTTAGTGTGTTCACTGGCGCCACTACGTTTGCTCGACTTGTCTGACCGTGAGTGGCAGCAGCAGTGCTTATCGATAGCGCGTACTGTGGTACCATGTTTAGAGCGGCCTCTAGTATTTCCGGGTCTTCGTGCGTCAAAAGAGTTGACTGAACGGAGCAGCAGTGAGGTTCGGACAGCCAGTACTAGCCCGACTGCTGGCGACACACATGCACTGTCCGACGGAAGGATGTAGTAGTGAGTGTGCTCGACCATATCAAGGACCGGATTCACCATGTTCTAGTTGAATGGACCGTGATATTCGAGTAGTGCAACTTTCACTTGTGTGTGTGTGTGTGTGTGTGTGTGTGTGTGTGTGTGTGTGTTCTCCCGTCGAAGTGACCTCATGCCAATAAGTTGCCAGTCGACGGTTTACACTGGGCTCTTTCCTGTGCCTGACTTAAATGGGAGACGACCGTTGGTTGGTCGTTCGGTTGGTCGTCGCAGCGGACGACGTGCATTTGGTCTTCCGAGCGCTTCTCTGTGTTTGTGCCGACTTATAATTCGTCCGTGTTTTTGACAGTGACTGGGTTTGGTGTTATGAGTTGTTGGTGGAATTTTTTCTACGCATCCGTGTGTATCTTGTCGTTTGAATGAGCAGTTATTTTAATGCTGTCTGCGTACTGGATTTGGTGAGGAGTTGAGGATGGACATCAGTGGGGCTTCGGATGGAACAGCGAGGAAGACCGCCACGTGAGGGCAGGCCAGGACCGCTGTCGGCGTGCAGGCACTGTCGCACCGAGGGGCTGTAGCCGACGACCGAAGCCAGGACGTTTGAAGTTGAGTGAACCTTATCCAGTACCGAAAACTCCACTGTGTGGGACCTCGGAGTTGTTTGCACGTTGCTGCTTCCAGGGTCGGTGAGACCAACCGCAACAAGTGGAGTCAGTCAGGTTGGCGGAAGCTATTAGCCGTCCTCTACTCCTTGACGTGGTTTGGATTTAGTATTATTCTTATTAGTGAAGTGCAACCAGCGGTGTTTTCTGCCTTGTGGCCGCTAACGCCCCAGTTACCTGCCCTGGAGGTTGGCGTACTTTTCTGGCAGTGTACCTTTCCTCGTCGTGTTGTTGCTGTCCGACATGGCGTGTAGTTCGACAGCCTCTTGAATTGTACTGTGCTTATGTTTTTGGGAGGTCTACCTTGGTTCTAGTGTTTCCTTTGGCCTTGGATGTTTTTCTGAACATGTAGTGCTCTCCGTATCTTCGTCCTTGCCTACAAAAATTTCAATGCTGTTCCAGTGACCGGACGTTAGGCGGATTGGTTAGTCGGTCGGTCAGCGCTTAATCTACACCTAGTGCGAGTTGCCATCCTGTTAAGCGAGCAGAACTCTTGGCTGCCTGTCTTATCGCCTACACAGCTGTAGTCACCTTCCTCAGGTCGATCCACGTCGCACTGACTCTGGATCACTCCGTCTTATTGGACAAGTTGTCATAATTGTTTAAAATTTACCCTAATGCTTTAACATGTTATTGCCTTCCCCACTTGTAATTCCGGCCTTCAGTCGTTAATTGTGTGTAACACTGCTTGTGGCCTTCAGCCTACAAATAATTTTCAACCTTCTTAATCAGGCCTTCAACCGTTACTATAGCTTCTTACCATTTTATTATTAAGAAGAAAATATATTTGTGTTTGTTAATGCGTAACTCCCTTCCTCGCTTGTAATTCAGGGCTTCAGCCGTTGTGTATTCTGAAACTGCTGCTGGCCTTCAGCCGTTAATTGTTTGTAAAACTGTTTGTGGCTTTCAGCCGACAAATAGTTTCAGTTCTGTCTTGATAAGGCCTTCAGCTGTCACTATAACTTGTTACAGTTATTAAGATTGTTAAAAGGGGTTTTGTAACTGTCCACCTTATTGGTAATTCGGGCCTACAGCCGTTGTGCATTTTTGAAATTGCTTCTGGCCTTCAGCTAACGAATAATTTTGAACCTTCTTAATCAGGCCTTCAGCCATTGACTGTGTGTAACATTGCTTGTGGCCTTCAGCTGACAATGATTTGCAATTCTGCTAATAAGGCTTCCAGCCACTAGTGTAGTATAATCTTTTAAATATGATTGTCGCGAGTTTTGTTTTTTAAACAATAAAGTGTATGTGTTTTCTGTGCAACCAGCAGTAACTGATTAGGCCCTGTCCACACCTTTCCTGCTTTCTCTAAGTGTCACGTCTCACTTACCGCTAAAAAAAATTATATAACGAAGTGTCAAGCTACGTTACCGTTGGCCGAAATCTTGCAACTTCCACTGTGCTCGTAGTTGCAACCAGATGCTCTTATTTACCATTCCAGTAGGTAGCCTGTGGCCTGTGTTTCTCTGCAGTCACGGCTGGTGGTACCCACAGAGCAGTGCCACTTCTGGAGGTTACTCCTGGATCTTCCAAATGCAAATCGAAAGTGGCTGAGTGACCTCCATGAGACCCAGTTCTGCTCACGTCAATGTGGGAGGACTTCCGGAGGGAGAGGCCAGGCAGAGTTACTCTCAAATGGCGAAGTCCACAGTTCTTTCCTTGCCATAGCTGCTGTTGTTTCCATAACTAAAATCGACTTCAGGAAACTTCTTTTGGACCTCGACCTGGATCTGTTGGACTCTGCCTTTGTAACAGAAAATGTTTTTTTTTTTCTGTTGAGCATGTTTGTTCTCTCCGTGTTAGCAGTTGCTTCATTATGAACATCTGGTAGTACTATGCCTGTGAGCCGACAGAGTATTACAAGTTCTGTGGGTTTCAAACAACTTGAAGTATGACTGCATGTTTCGTTTAGTGCCTTATCAACTGTGTTTCCATCAGTAAAGTTACATCTAAATCTATATGATCCCTCTGCAATTCACAATTAAGCGTCTGGCAGAGGATTCACCAAAGTACCTTCAAGCTATTTCTCGACACTTCCACTCTTGAACAGCCCTAGGGAAAAACGAACACTTAAATTTATACATGCGACCTTTTGTTTCTCTTTGTTATTATGATGATCATTTCTGTCTTTGTAGGTGGGCGCCAACACAGTACATCCGCACTCTGAGGAGAAAGCTGTTCACTGAAATTTCATAAGAAGATGGTGCAGCATGTGAGGTAACAGGCGAGTTGTGGCGCCCTGAAAATACTCTAAGTTTGCAGTTGCCGGGGCCGCACTGGGGCTTCTCGGCGGGCCGTGGCTCGTCGGCGGCCATGTGGTGCAGAACGTTAGCCGGGGTCCAGTGACAGAATTCCACGGTGACGCTGTGAAAATGAAGGAGACACTCTGCGAGTGCCAAAGATGGCGGACATTTTGAAACCTTAATGGCAGACATTTCACAGTTTGTATAGAAATTAATACACTCCTGGAAATTGAAATAAGAACAACGTGAATTCATTGTCCCAGGAAGGGGAAACTTTATTGACACATTCCTGGGGTCAGATACATCACATGATCACACTGACAGAACCACAGGCACATAGACACAGGCAACAGAGCATGCACAATGTCGGCACTAGTACACTGTATATCCACCTTTCGCAGCAATGCAGGCTGCTATTCTCCCATGGAGACGATCGTAGAGATGCTGGATGTAGTCCTGTGGAACGGCTTGCCATGCCATTTCCACCTGGCGCCTCAGTTGGACCAGCGTTCGTGCTGGACGTGCAGACCGCGTGAGACGACGCTTCATCCAGTCCCAAACATGCTCAATGGGGGACAGATCCGGAGATCTTGCTGGCCAGGGTAGTTGACGTACACCTTCTAGAGCACGTTGGGTGGCACGGGATACATGCGGACGTGCATTGTCCTGTTGGAACAGCAAGTTCCCTTGCCGGTCTAGGAATGGTAGAACGATGGGTTCGATGACGGTTTGGATGTACCGTGCACTATTCAGTGTCCCCTCGACGATCACCAGTGGTGTACGGCCAGTGTAGGAGATCGCTCCCCACACCATGATGCCGGGTGTTGGCCCTGTGTGCCTCGGTCGTATGCAGTCCTGATTGTGGCGCTCACCTGCACGGCGCCAAACACGCATACGACCATCATTGGCACCAAGGCAGAAGCGACTCTCATCGCTGAAGACGACACGTCTCCATTCGTCCCTCCATTCACGCCTGTCGCGACACCACTGGAGGCGGGCTGCACGATGTTGGGGCGTGAGCGGAAGACGGCCTAACGGTGTGCGGGACCGTAGCCCAGCTTCATGGAGACGGTTGCGAATGGTCCTCGCCGATACCCCAGGAGCAACAGTGTCCCTAATTTGCTGGGAAGTGGCGGTGCGGTCCCCTACGGCACTGCGTAGGATCCTACGGTCTTGGCGTGCATCCGTGCGTCGCTGCGGTCCGGTCCCAGGTCGACGGGCACGTGCACCTTCCGCCGACCACTGGCGACAACATCGATGTACTGTGGAGACCTCACGCCCCACGTGTTGAGCAATTCGGCGGTACGTCCACCCGGCCTCCCGCATGCCCACTATACGCCCTCGCTCAAAGTCCGTCAACTGCACATACGGTTCACGTCCACGCTGTCGCGGCATGCTACCAGCGTTAAACACTGCGATGGAGCTCCGTATGCCACGGCAAACTGGCTGACACTGACGGCGGCGGTGCACAAATGCTGCGCAGCTAGCGCCATTCGACGGCCAACACCGCGGTTCCTGGTGTGTCCGCTGTGCCGTGCGTGTGATCATTGCTTGTACAGCCCTCTCGCAGTGTCCGGAGCAAGTATGGTGGGTCTGACACACCGGTGTCAATGTGTTCTTTTTTCCGTTTCCAGGAGTGTAGTAACCAGATGAATCATGATACCTTAAAAAGAAACAAGTACGTTACCATTATTTGAACGACGATTCTGATCGTGTAATCAGATTTTCAATATCTTTATTAGTTTAAAGTTTAGTATCTGACTATAAATTATACAAGTCACATCCAACAACGAATTTCCAAAATCTAAACGGTTCATCCGATTTTATCGACAGATGTGTCTTTAGAAAGCTGTTAGTGTAAACCTAAATTGGTATGGACTACAGGCATTTAACTTTAATAGTACATGAGTTGTTGGAGGTCAAAGTGACCGATTACTGTTAACCGTGTTAAGACCGTAAGTACTCCATAGTGACATAAAAAATCTGTGGCAACATGGTATAAATATATTAATTCATCTATGTCTTTGTTTATATCTGATAATGCAATTCATGAGAAATTGGTCAATTATTTACTGTGTTTTAGAAAGCACCGAGATGTTAGGCTACTGTCCTACTTTTGCTTGCTATTCCTTTAATATATGTTTATTTAATTTTTTTATGTATCTAATAATGAGTGTTAGAAAGTGTTTATGGTCCAGCCGTAGGAATATGTATTTAATTTCAAATTATTTAAATGTAAATCCAGTATTTCGAATGTGTTTCATTATATTTGTGTGGGGCATTGACTTGGAGACATGGAGTGAGCGCTCTAGCCTATCACAGCGGTCTTTCCTAAAAGGACACGTGGAGGGACTGCATGCAAGTGGGGAGCAGCATCGTTTCCGGAGAGGACACGAGGCCGTTCGGAACAGTGCAGCGCGAGGAACGGTTGCACAGGACATGGGGAGAGCTGGACGTGACGGCGCGATTGTCACACGGTCGCGAGAGAGACTTCGAGAGTGTGGAGCGGTTTGCACGTGGTCGCGAGAGACAGAAATACTTCCGAGTGCTGACTTGTGAATTTGTGAGATTTCCATAGTTTTTATAGTGAAGACATAGAATGCGTTTAGAAGTGAATATATCGCGAGCTATGTTGTTGTTCATAACTAATTACGTGCAGTAGGAATATATTGTTTACCTGTTATTCAACCTGTATTTTATGTAGTTGCTGGGCCATCAACACCAATAAGTGTATTGCAGAAAGATACCACACTCTCAAAAGTACTTCTACTATCGTAGTCATCATTTAAAGTAGTTAAGATAGTACCTGCAGATTTTATTTAATTGCGATCTTTCATTTATAAATTTCTACGTTATATTCGCGATTGCCGAGTGATAGGAACCTTCGACCATTCGATTCATGTGTGTGTTCATATTGCACACTGTAGACACAGCAGTATTTGACTTGTAATGCGGCAATTACGTATCCCAGCCCCTAGACAATGAAACCAGCCAAAATTTTTAATGTTTCAACTTTGAGTCTGAGGGTACATAGTTGAGGGCCACCACTCATCACATTGATTTTTTATTTTGAAAGCCCGCAAGCAACGAAAAACGCCTCTGTTTTAATGATTGCCAACCCAATTTGCGTATCGTATCCACAGCGCTCTTCCCACATTTCGCAATAATAAAAAAAACGAGCTGTCCTTGTTTGAACTTTCTCATTGTCCTTCGTCCATCGTATCTGATGCGGATTCCATAAAGCGAAGAAATACGTCGCAACAGAACGACCAGCCATAAATAAACAGTCTCTGTAGCATTTTCTAAGTGCTCTACTAATACATCGCAGTATTTGGTTTACTTTCTCTATAATATTATCTATGTGATCGTTCCAGCTTAAGTTATTTGCAGTTGTAATCCCTAAATGTTTAGTTGAATTCGCAGCTTTTAGATTTGTATGATTCCTCGTGTAACCGAAATTTAGCGGATTCCTTACAGGATTCATGTTGATGACATTATACTTTATATTATTTAAATTGCCACTTTTCGCACAATACAGAAATTTTGTCTAAAGCATTTTGCAGTTGGTTTCTATCAACTGTTGATTTTACGAGCGGTAAATGACAGCATGATCTGCAAACAATCTAAGAGGGCTAATGAGATTATCTACTGAATAGTTTACGTAGATAGTGAACAGCAGAGAGACTATAACACTTCGTTAGGGAACACCAGATATTATTGCGGCTTTACTCGATAGTTTTCCGTCAATTATACGAACTGTGACCTTCCAGAGAGGAAATCATGACTCTAGTCGCACAACTGAGACGATACTCCATAGGCACGCAATTTAAATCGAAATCGCTTCAGAGTAATGCTGTCAAAAACCTTCTGGAAATGCAAGAATATGGAATCTGTATGAATCCCCTGTCAGTAGCACTCATTATTTCTTGAGAATAAAAACCTAGTTGTGTTTCACAAGAACGATTTTTTCTGAATCCGTGTTGGTTGTTTGTCAACAAATCGTTTTCTTCGAGGTAATTTATTACGTTCGAACACAATGTATGTTCCAAAATCGTACTGCAAATCGACGTTAGTGATATGGGTATGTAATTCAGTGGCTAACTACTGTTTCCTTTCTTGGGTATTGGTGTGACTTGTACGGATCTTTCGACGAGTGAGCGATTGTATATGATTGCTAAATATGGAGCTAATGTACCGGCAAACTCTGAAAGATATCTAACTAATATGCAATCTGGAACTGATGTCTTGCCTTTATTAAGCCTGCTAAGCTGCTTCGCTACACCAAGAATATCTACTTTTAAGCTATTCACCTTGGCGGTTGCCCTTAATTCGAAATATGGAATATTTACTTCGTCTTCTCTGGAGAAGGAATTTCGAAAAATAGTAATTCTGCTTTAGTGACACCATCATCAGTAACATTACCATTGCTATCGCGCAGTGAAGGTACTGTTTCCGACTTGCTGCTGGTGTTCTTTCCATAGGACCAGAATCTCTCTAGGTTTTCTGCCTGACATCGAGACACAGTTTCGTTCTGGGAAACTAGTAAAAGCGTCTCGAATTGAATTTCGCTCTAAATTTGAGGTTTCTGCAAGTTTTTTACCAGACGGAGCCTGCATATTCTGGAACACTGTAACATGTTACTAGTGCCGTTGTTCTCAGGGTTTGTGGTCGAGAGCCCCAATTATCTCTGTCTTCCACCTTCATTCTCGGATTCTCACAACGCTGCTTTTACGACAACGAGTGACCGCCAAAAGTTTTAGATGGGCTATACTTACTAACTGCATACCTTGCTATGTGATAGTTTGCAACGTGCCAAATTACGTTTGCGATGAAACGCAACCGGTTAGCTTTTAGCTGGGTTTGGACGACGTTGGCAATCACTCAACTCCCTCAATCCATCGACATCTTCAAAATATTTCTCTTAACTCGCTAACACCAGATCATCGGAATAAACGAAACTCCTTGTGTTCGCCGGAAACGCTCATTCATAGGTAAACGTGAGATGTGTTATGTTTCGAACGGCTTATTCTGCCCAGCACCGCCGTGGACACGCAACACGATGGGAACGTCGTTACAGCCCCTCTTACACATATTTGACCCCGCCTTTCACGCCTCTGCGACGGAGGTCAAAACCGTGACATCCAGCTTTGAAATCACGCAGGTTTATTATGAGTGTCCGAGAAAAACGTTTCAGAGACACCGCCCCTCAGAATCGATCCGAAAAGGCCTAGAGGGTGCCATAAATGGCATCAACGAGACCACTTCTTCCCTTGGGGCGTTCATTCGCATACATTCTGCTGTTGGAAACGACTGTTCGCAATGCGATGAGCGATAGGACGACATTGTTAGCCACGTTTGGACGACGTTGGCAATCACTCAACTCTCTCAATGCATCTACATCTTCAAAATATTTCTCTTGACTCGCTAACACCAGATCATCGGAATAAACGAAACTGCCGCTCGCATGGGCGTTTCAGTCTTCCTCTGACGACATCGTGAAGCTGCAACCCCCTTGAACGTGATCTGATCTCTTTAGAGTGTGGTGCGACCACAATTGTTGCTCTAGTATACAGGCTGGAACCACTACGGACCGTTCAAAACCATTCGACGAAATACGGACGTGATTTGAAGCAGGAAAGCGTCCTTATGCTTTTTCAGCCATCTTGTTCCCTCCTGTGGCGTGCTACTAGGGAGATGCAACATTAACATGTGTGTGAATAAAATGGCAAAGGGCCCCTCTAAGTCCTCCCAGTTCGGCAACACCCTCAGTACCACCCCGCACCTTTCTTAAGCAGTTTAAAAATGTGGCTGTCACCATCTTCGACACCAGTTCAGCCTGACGGGTGCTCCAGCGCCTGTAGGTTAGACCACCCCTTCGACACATGTTAGGTACTCGTTCTCTTTCGTTGAGGCGCTATGTAAGGTGCAATATTTGTGGTTTACGTATTCTAGGATTGAAGACAACTGTGTAAGTTGAAATGACATATTTAATGTCCGAATATTAGCACAAAAATACACGCTTTTACACAGTTTCCAGTGAGACAAAAAAAAAAAAAAAAAAAAAAAAAAAAAAAAAAAAAAAAAAAAAAAAAAGAAAAGTTGTCAGGATAACGCATTTCGTCAACATGACAAAGGTGAAATAATCCTAAACACAACAATTTTAAATATTAACTCTCAGAAGTCTAAATTATCCGTAACACGACAATATTAAAGTTTAACTAGAAGTTTCTTTACAAAATTATTCCTACACTTACGTTATGATGTTGGTTAGTACTACGAAAATCGTCCGATTCCAGTTCAAAGTTCGGTACTATTTTTAGGATGACAACAAGTTTACGGTGTATGGTTAGCTATGTGACAAATTGAGCGAAAGATTACCCAAGGTCGCTCGAGACTACAGTGGACGCAAGCTGGTGAACCAACAAGTTTACACCCCTGCGTGCAGTATTTACCTTAAGCTGCAATGAACTGTCGTCTGCTAGGCCACTCTCTTCCACTGAAATTCCTATAAAACTAATTATCCCTTTGCTGAATTTTCCAGCAGAAACATACCCTCTGTTTCTCGTTATGCAGGAGAACATGTACCCACCCCCTGTCTTAGAATGTGGCGATACACACAGGCATGGTTGGGGCAGCTTGCATATTGTAATCCCCTCTCAGATCTTGTAAGAACAATTAACTAATTGGTAGGTTCGTTTCTGCCTAGCTGGATATCAGCCGCTGTGAACGCAGTGTTCACACAAATTACTCCTCTGTGTCGTACAGAGCATTATGCTTGACGCCAGTTCAGAGACGAGTCCCCGAAAAATTCCGTCTTGTCTTACTCGTAGCCGAACTGTCTCACCACCTGGGTTCTTTCATTCTTTATGTCATGGCTTTCTTCGACCAATAGTAGCGTTCCTCTTATTTTGTGGAAACTCTCTCTACCAATCGTAAGGTCCCTACCATTAAATTGCGTTGAAACTTTCGCTCTTTTCTCCTTCCTAGCGGGTTTCGCCAATCGGACGTTTTGTGCCAGTTCCAGATGCCTAAATGCGTACATTGACTCTCTCACTACCACTCGCTGGACACATGATCTAAAATGCGTCACCAGGCTTGTTTCGTATCCATTTGGAATTCCGAAACGCAGTTTTCTAAAAGCTTTCTTTCCTGTCCTCCCTCATATGGGCCTTTATTCTGCTCTACCCGTCTGAGTCACCTGGTCGGTCGTTGACTTTCTGCCTGGGACACCGCTTTAAGTGGTTTCTGTGGCACCCCCTGTAGTGCGGCCTTGCCTCTGCCCTCGTCCCTCTGAATTCCAAACCAAAACGCCTCTCGCCGCTCGTTTCGCCTTCCGCTCAAACAGGCACTATAGAAACAGTGTGTTAATTACCATTGATTGAGTGTCATCCCTGTTTTGCGTTACATACTGATAGGCAAATTTGCTCGTAACCGCCGAATTAAGTTAGATGTCATATTCACCTTCCCGTTGCGATGTATAAAGCTCTCATGTAAGGTGCAAATCTGACCTTCATTTATTCTGCCACCGTACAGCTAGAGTAGTCGCGAGGCTGAATCAGTGTCCAAGTTTCTGACGGTCACATTTTTAAAGTGCTCAACAAAGGTGCGTAAGTGGAACTGAGTATGTTGCCGAACTGGGGGAGGTCTTACAGTAGCCCTTTACTGTTTCATTCGCGCCTGTCTCGACGTCGCATCCCTCCACAATTAAGCTACAGGAGCACTCGAAACAAGAGGGCTGGAAAAGCGTAAGTATACCTTGCTGCTCCACATTTCGTCGAATGGTTTTGAACTGTCCTTAGTAGTTGCACGCTGTATAACGGAACAAAAATGGTAGCCGCACTACACTGTAATGGGACGAGGTTACGCCCAACGAGGCTGCAGCCCCACGATGTCGTTAGACTAGGACTGAAACGACCAGGGCAGCAGTAGTGTCGAACGTTGTCAAAAACATCGCCTTGCTGCTCACCGCATTGGGGATTGTCGTTTTCAACTGCAAAGTGTGTGGGAATCGAGGAGCCGAGGGAAGGATGGTTTCATTGATTCCCTTTATGCCATCCGCTGAGGCCTTCCTTTTCGTATCGATTCTCAGGGGCGGTGTGTGTCTGAATTGTTTTCCTAGGCCACCCATAACAAACACTGCGTGATTTCAAACCTGGGCGTCCTGTTTATGACGTCCATTGTAGAGATGTTAGAAGAAGGGGTGAAATACGGGTAAGAGTGAGTGCGACCACATTCCCATCTTGTGACACGCCCACGGTGACGTTGGGCTGGATTGTGGTGAATTTGGGTGCCAATGTGACGTCATTAACTCAACTGGCAGCTCGCGTGAGGTGCGTTCTGGCCTTCCTCGCGAGTGTCGACACCTCGCTGTGTGAAGCGTCGTGGAGCCCGGGGGCGACGTCGCCGGTCGACGAGCTTTTTCGTCGTTACGGATGAAGTTGTAGGCACTTTTCAGCCAAATTTCAAACTTGTGGGTTGCCATGGAGACAAGCACGGGGGGTCCTTTACTTGTCTTACGTGATATACACTACTTATCATTAAAAATGCTTCACTAAGAAGAAATGCAGATTATAAACGGGTATTTATTGGACAAATATATTATACTAGAACTGATATGTGATTACATTTCCACGCAATTTGGGTGCATAGATCCTGAGAAATCAGTACCCTGAACAACCACCTCTGGTCGTAATAACGGCCTTGATACGCCTGGGCATTGAGTCAAACAGAGCTTGGATGGCGTGTACAGACACAGCTGTCCATGCAGCTTCAACACGATACCACAATGCATCAAGAGTCGTGACTGGCGTATTGTGACAAGACAGTTGCTCGGCTACCATTGACCAGACGTTTTCAGTTGGTGAGAGGTCTGGAGAATGTGCTGGCCAGGGCAGCAGTCGAACATTTTCTGTATCCAGAAAGGCCCGTACAGGACCTGCAACAAGCGGTCGTGCATTATCCTACTGATATGTAGGGTTTCGTAGGGATCGAATGAAGGGTACAGCCACGGGTCGTAACACATATGAAATGCAGCGTCCACTGTTCAAAGTGCCGTCAATGCGAACAAAAGGTGACCGAGACGTGTAACCAATGGCACCCCATACCATCACACCGGGTGATACGCCAGTATGGCGATGACGAATACGCGCTTCCAATGTGCGTTCACTTCGACGTCGTCTAACACGGGTGCGACCATCGTGATGCTGTAAACAGAACCTGGATTCATCCGAAAAAATGACTTTTACCATTCGTGCACCCAGGTTCGTCGTTGAGTACACCATCGCAGACGCTCCTATCTGTGATGCAGCGCCAAGGGTAACCGCAACCATGGTCTCCGAGCTGATAGTCCATGCTGCTGCAAACGTCGTCGAACTATTCGTGCGGATGGTTGTTATCTTGCAAAAGTCCCGATCTGTTGACTCAGGGATCGAGACGTGGCTGCACGATACCTTACATCTATGCGGATAAGATGCCTGTCATCTCGACAGCTAGTGATACAAGGCCGTTGGGATCCAGCACGGCGTTCCGTATTACCCTCCTGAACCCACCGATTCCATATTCTGCTAACACTCATTGGATCTCGACCAACGCGAGCAGCAATGTCGCCATACGGTAAACCTCATTCGCGATAGGATACAATCCGACCTTTATCAAAGTCGGAAACGTGATGGTACGCATTTCTCCTCCTTACACGAGGCATCACAACAACGTTTCACCAGGCAACGCCGGTCAACTGCTGTTTGTGTATGAGAAATCGGTTGGAAACTTTCCTCATGTCAGCACGTTGTAGGTGTCGCCACCGGCGCCAACCTTGTGTGAATGCTCTGAAAAGCTGATTCTTTGCATATCCCAGCACCTTCTTCCTGTCGGTTAAATTTCTCGTCTGTAGCACGTCATCTTCGTGGCGTAGCAATTTTAATGGCCAGTAGTGTAGTACTGCGGGAGAGGTTATATCCGAGTTCTCCTAAGAACAGGAATCTTGCGCCGCACAAACAAGAGAGGACGTTTTACGACTCCAAAAACGCAGTCCTTAATTGCGTTGCGCATTTGAGTTTGTTAGAAAGTTAACTATTCTCTCCATACGTTATTACTTTAACCAAAATGCTGACGTATGGATGGATCGCGTGAGAGAAAAGAAAATTTAACTCTCTAGTTTCCTGAACGAGAAAAAGATTACTTCAAGGAAATTGGATCACAGAAAGTACCAAAATTAAAGGAATTCAAAAGTGGCTGCACGCTCTACAACATCCCTATGCCATACAGTCCGCTCTGTTAAAAATAAACTTATGTTCTCATTTGATTCGTTTTTATGACTTTTGAGTCCCTGAAGTTGGAGAGCCTGTGAAAGCTTTACAGTTGCTTATCATTTGTTTACACAGAGAGTTTAATCTTTTTTTGCTGCAGCGAAGCAATAGTGTCCGTGAGTTTCTTATTGTTTGCGTGAGTTTCTTGTTCCACTTGTAAGCAAAGGGAAGAATTAAGAAGACTGGTGTTAAACAACGTAAATTTGATGAAAATCGGTTCATCGAACGGATTAACTCTGCTAATACTGAAATACAACGTGATGCTACACTTGAATCCGTTTCAACTACTCCAAGTGCTTCGAAGCTAAAACTGAAATATTTGGACAAGGCGGTTGACAGTATTAATGCTAATAATATACAGACGCCAAGTACTGGTTCAGGTTGTGTTATTGTTGAACACTCTGCTCTATCTGAAGTAATAAATAAGGCTTTTCAGTGTAAGGAATGTAGCAACAGTGGTGTGAAGGTAGATGAGGCGATGCTTGCTAGAAGAGACTGTGCATCAAAATTAAGAATTGTTTGTAATTTTTGTGATTTAAGTGAGTTTGGTTATACTCCTGGCTTAACTAAACAGAGAGTGTATAACACAAATATTGAACTTGCTTCTGCTATGAGGTGTACAGGCAAAGGCTGCAGAAGTGCACAAACTTTCTGTGCTCTTGTGGACTTACCTCCCCCTACAAGGTTTGACAGGTACAATAAAATTATTATACAGACTTTAGAAGAAGTAGCAAATGATAGTATGAAAAATGCTGTTCAGGGAAGTGTAGACATCAATGACAACAATACATATATGTCTGCAGCCCTGGATGTATCCTGCCAACGAAGAAGTCATAGTTTTCTAAATGGTGTAGTGACAGATACCTCCTTGGACAATGGTAGTCATTGATGTCGAATGCACCACCAAGTACTGTCATGGCTGTACTAGTGGAACTGAAAATCATGAAAGTTTGATTAATTTTAGTGGTTATAGTGGTGGGATAGAATCTGAAAGTTTTGTGAAGACATTTCACAGGTCAGTGGAGAAATATGGTGTGATGTATAAATCTTACCTAGAAGATGCAGACTCAAAAGGATACCAAAAAGTTTGTGAATCCAAACCTTATGCTGACACAAAAACTGAAAAAAAATGGAATGTGTTGGACATGTCCAGAAAAGGTTAGGTACAAGATTGAAAAACTTCAGGAGGTATTTGAAGAAAAGAAACCAGCTGATGGTAAGTGCATTAGTGGATGTGGTCGGTTTACAGACGAAGAAACAGACACGTTGCAGCATTATTATGGACAAGCCATAAGACAAAATAAAAATGACCTTGAGGGAATTAAAAAGGCAGTATTGGCTACCTTCTATCATAAATAATCCTCCGCAGGTGGCAACCCATGTCATGCACTCTGCCCACCTGTCAATGATTCATGGTGAGGCTACCAGAGGGCTGTTACAAAAGGCGAGACCTACAACCATAAACATTCTTTGCCATTTGGTATAAGATAAGTTATAAAACCTATATACAGGGATCTTAGTGATACAAGATTATTGTTTACTAAAGAAATGTTCACATGGTAGGACTCAACAATTGGATATGGGAACAGATACCAAAAACTGTTCTAGGACTAAATTCTTTGAAAGTAGGTGTGCTAGATGCTGATCTATGTTTCGATGACTGTGAAGTGTCAAGGCTTAATGTTATGGAACTGATGGGAGTGCCTGGTGGACTAAATGCGCATAGAGTTCAAACAGCCACTGACTGACGGAGAATCATCGAAGCAGAAAAATCATTGTTGGAAGCCGCCAAAGAAGCAAGAATAAGAAGGAGAAGAAGTTTGAAATGGAGAAGGGAGGAAGATCAACACAGGAGACAAGATGAATATGGACCTGGGATGCATTAGTGCCATGTAAGTTTAATAGAAAATCATGTTTTAACTTGAATTTCCCAGAAGTTAAATTATTTCATGTTCTGGTACGCTTTGGCTAAAACTATTAAAGATAGGGAGCTGAAATTTTGTGTACTGTCTTAAAACACGATTAACTAAATAGTAGACTACTCTTGTGACTTAACTTTGAAAACAAAACGCTTCTTTGAAGAAAAAACCTGAATTCATTTCCAAAATTTTTGATAGTCATATTTAAAATTTTTTGCACCACAATTTATGACAGCACCATCTTGTCAATAGTCTGCTTTAAAGGTAGTAGTGTAAAGAACTTACAGAAAAAATTAACCTTCTACTTTGTTTGCATTTTGAGTAATGTGTACCTATGATGTATATAAATGATTAGCATGGTATATTTCACCTGCAACAAAAAAGTACAATTAAAACAAAGCGTGGGAGCTAAAGCTGTTGTGAATACACAAAAATGTTCCTAAATGTTGTCTTAAAATATGGTAAGCATTATATGGGATTACAAAGCTTAATCTTTGAGTTATACTGTTTATAAAACTGACCTTTTTTTTAATATTCTAGACTTTTTCACACGAACTTTACCTCATTTGGACCAACTGCTTAACTAGGCTGCAGCTCACAACGTATTAGACTCGCCCGGAACCAGATGACCTGTCATTCCTGACGCAAAGCACTGGCGCTCTACACGTTGAGTCCTGTTGGAAAACACCTTCACTGTTTTGTCACTGTCGAGGGGACGAAGCACTAGGACGGTGAATTACGAACTACGAGGCAGAAAATGCCTGCACCTAGGAATACGCGCCATTAGCGTTCGCTGCGAGCAGCGCATCGCGCCGGCATGCCCGTCCAGCCCTCGCCGTGTTGCTGCGAGCGGGGCCGCAGGTAGCCGGCAGTTAGGTAATTAATGGCCCGACCCGGCGACCAGTAAAGAACTGCCGGGCGCGCCGTGCATCTTATTGATGCCACCGTAATATGCGCCGCGCTTAAACTTAATTAACGTGCTTGTTTAGTTGCAACTGGTTAAATTACGGATGCAATTAGCGCACTGCATCGCAGTCGTGATGCGTTGGCCGGCGCTTTATTTACGGCGCAGCGAGGCAGCAGTAGCAGCAGCAGCAGCAGAGGCAGCGCCTCATGTGCGTTCCCTGCAGCAAAAACAGTGACCTGCAGGGTGACCCCAGTCACCGACTCTTCGCTTACTTCCGTCTTCTATTACGCTGGGTCACTCACTGGCAAACGCGGGCGAATAACTGGAAAGTGTGACACCATGGACACCTCGACCAGGAGTTATCAAACAGATACTCCAGCTTTCAAATCAAATTGCGTGCCTACGAACTATCGTCTCAGTTGTGTGACTGGAGTCGTGATTTCCTGTCATAAACGTCACACAGTTCGTCGTAGTCCACGGAAAGTCGGCGAGTAAAACAGAAGGGATATCTGGCGTTCCCCAAGGAAGTGTTATAGGCCCTCTGGGGTTCCTAATCTCTACAAACGATTTAGGAGACAATTTCAGCAGCTCTCTGTGGCGCCTCTTTATGAACTGCTCACAATTTTACGAAGGAGTTCCGTTTTCTTTAATTTAATTGTCCGTGTATATCATGAAAACGAGTTTTGCCTACAGTGATATGATAGATGTACAGTTCGTCTAAGAGTAAAACCACATTAATGAGGTAGCACTCCTGGTTTGTTTCATTTTTCATATTATACAACTACACTGGTGTCCAAAATTAAATCAGCAAACGGAAATTTAGCAAAGTTCGTTTATTCCAGTCAACATTGTCAAAAGGTTTCTCTAAGTCTACAAATGCTAGAAACGTAGGTTTGCCTTTCCTTAATCTTTCTTCTAAGATAAGTCGTAAGGTCAGTATTGCCTCACGTGTTCCAGTATTTCTATGGAATCCAAACTGATCTTCCCCGGGATCGGCTTCTACTAGCTTTTCCATTCGTCTGTAAAGAATTCGTGTTAGTATTTTGCAGCAGTGACTTATTAAACTGATAGTTCGGTAATTTTCACATCTGTCGACACCTGCTTTCTTTGGGATTGGAATTATTATATTCTTCTTGAAGTCTGAGGGTATTTCGCCTGTTTCATACATCTTGCTCACCAGATGGTAGAGTTTTGTCAGGACTGGCTCTCCCGCGGCCGTCAGTAGTTCCAATGGAATGTTGTCTACTCCGGGGGCCTTGTTTCGACTCAGGTCTTTCAGTGCTCTGTCAAACTCTTCACGCAGTATCGTATCTCCCATTTCATCTTCATCTACATCCTCTTCCATTTCCATAATATTGTCCTCAAGTACATCGCCCTTGTATAGACCCTCTATATACTCCTTCCACCTTTCTGATTTCCCTTCTTTGCTTAGAACTGGGTTTCCATCTGAGCTCTTGATATTCATACAAGTGGTTCTCTTATCTCCAAAGGTCTCTTTAATTTTCCTGTAGGCAGTATCTATCTTACCCCTAGTGAGATAAGGCTCTACATCCTCACATTTGTCCTCTATCCATCCCTGCTTAGCCATTTTGCACTTCCTGTCGATCTCATTTTTGAGACGTTTGTATTCTTTTTTGCCTGCTTCATTTACTGCATTTTTATATTTTCTCCTTTCATCAATTAAATTCAATATTTCTTCTGTTACCCAAGGATTTCTACTAGCCCTCGTCTTTTTACCTACTTGATCCTCTGCTGCCTTCACTACTTCATCCCTCAAAGCTACCCATTCTTCTTCTACTGTATTTCTTTCCCCAATTCCTGTCAATTGTTCCCTTATGCTCTCCCTGAAACTCTGTAAACCTCTGGTTCTTTCAGTTTATCCAGGTCCCATCTCCTTAATTTCCCACCTTTTTGCAGTTTCTTCAGTTTTAATCTACAGGTCATAACCAATAGATTGTGGTCAGAGTCCACATCTGCCCCTGGAAATGTCTTACAATTTAAAACCTGGTTCCTAAATCTCTGTCTTACCATTATATAATCTATCTGATACCTTTTAGTATCTCCAGGGTTCTTCCATGTATACAACCTTCTTTCATGATTCTTAAACCAAGTGTTAGCTATGATTAAGTTATGCTCTGTGCAAAATTCTACCAGGCAGCTTCCTCTTGCATTTCTTAGCCCCAGTCCATATTCACCTACTACGTTTCCTTCTCTTCCTTTTCCTAGTCTCGAATTCCAGTCACCCATGACTATTACATTTTCATCACCCTTCACTATCTGAATAATTTCTTTTATCTCATCATACATTTCTTCAATTTCTTCGTCATCTGCAGAGCTAGTTGGCATATAAACTTGTACTACTGTAGTAGGTGTGGGCTTCGTATCTATCTTGGCCACAATAATGCGTTCACTATGCTGTTTGTAGTAGCTTACCCGCATTCCTATTTTCCTATTCATTATTAAACCTACTCCTGCATTACCCCTATTTGATTTTGTGTTGCAAGGGGAAACTACGGCCCCTAATTTTTCCCGAGGGCATGAAGCTTTACTGTATGATTAAATGATGATGGCGTCCTCTTGGCTAAAATATTCCGGAGGTAAAATAGTCCCCCATTCGGATCTCCGGGCGTGGACTACTCAAGTGGACGTCGTTATCAGGAGAAAGAAAACTGGCGTTCTACGGATCGGAGCGTGGAATGTCAGATCACTTAATCGGGCAGGTAGGTTAGAAAATGTAAAAAGGGAAATGGATAGGTTAAAGTTAGATATAGTGGGAATTAGTGAAGTTCGGTGGCAGGAGGAACAAGACTTTTGGTCAGGTGACTACAGGGTTATAAATACACTGTAAAGAATACAAAACGTAAACAACTGCAACGTGCACAACAGTAGACGAAAACACACATTCCGACAACTGGTTAATGTGCTCGCTATGGGGTGTGACCACCTCTCCACAGCAGTACAGGCCTGACAACGACACAGCATAGTGCAAACAACGTCATCAACCTCATGTTGAGGCAACAGCGCCCATTCTGTCTCGGAGTAGCTCGCAAGTCTTGGAGAGTGGTTGGTCGATGTTGACGTGATGCAACCCGTCTTCCTAGTGCATCCCAGACATGTTCTACGGGATTCAAATCCGTAGAGCGAGCAGGCCACTCCACGTGTGCAGTACCTTCTGTTTCCAACAAAACATCAATCACTCGTTCCCTATGAGGTCGAGTACTATCATCAACACGAAGTCTGGGCGCACAGCACCTCGCAACAACCGTACGTGAGGTCCAAAGACATCGTCACGGTAGCTGGCAGCAGTTAAATATTGCTGATTCACCCGTACAATTTCATGAAGAGGTGTTCGAGTGGTTAACATTTTCCCTGCCCATACGGTTAGTGGTCCTCCTCGATATCGGTCTCTTTCCACAATGTTCGGGTCCCGAAATCGTGTTCCACATTCCCTTCAGATGCGAATCCCTCGAGAATCACTCTCCAGAGTAAATCTGGACTCATCTGTGAAAAGAACATTAGCCCACTCTTCGACTCCCCAGGTGGCATGTTGACGTTCCCTTCTGTGAAGCCACGTCAGAGGAACAGATACAACAGCTACTGGCGAAGCCTTCTCTACACCGTTTGCCTCGACACAACACATCCAGTAGATGCTGCGAGGTTATACGCCAGTTGCTAGGCAGTGCTAAGGCCGTACCGTCGTGCCCTTACAGCCAAATAACGGTCATCTCTTTCTGTGGCAAACGTGGTCGGCCCTGCACTGGTCTTCGGGATACAGTTTCAGTCTCTATAAATTGTCGCCACATCGGGGAAACAACAGAACGATTCACGTTAAGCCATCGGTCTGCGACTGTCCTGCTTCCATTCTTCCCGTGGCCCTCCACCGCAGACAGCCTGGTAGCCGTCTTATCTGTGCCATACTGCACCGTCTCTGACTGTGCACACAGCGATTGTGGATGTGGGACTAACCGACAAACACTACTCCGTTCGATACGTGCCCTGACGTCATCGTTGGCTTGGTTTTCTGTTGACCGAAATGCCACCTTCGGTGCAGGACACTTTGTATGATTATACCGTGAATTAAACTCAATTCGGGGAAATGGCAGGTTGTTGCTTTAATTTTGAACACCAGTGGAACAACGACAATGAATCGCTCATTGATGCTTTTGTTCTGATCGAGATTGTATATGATAGCACTACTTGTACTAACAAATGTAAGTTTCTTGCTCTAACTGAAATGATAATGATCAAATAGTCTTCACGTAATTTCCTGCCCTTTCATTATCTTGAGGATTTAGAGTTAAATGTGGCCACTGTAATTGTACTAGTGGAAGCTAGTATGGATTTGCGTGTTACAGTTAAATTACTTTCATCCTTAATAGTAATTTCTCTTATCTATGACTTAACAGAACCTGCACACGGTTTTCTTACTTTGCAGTACGACGCTTTTATTAGGTCGCGAGATCAAAATTAATTTTCAGTAAATATATTTTTCAAACAGAATCACCCAAGCAGCAGCTATTCACAAACGTTGGCTTGAGGAGAAAATCGAAGTGCTTCAACACACAGAAAATATTAAATCAATATAAGAGTGAAAAACAGTTTCTAACATTCAGTCTTTGCTAGTAATTCAGCGCTTAAGTCAGAGATACCATTTAATTCTGATAACGATGTTCTCAGCTGCGACGAATTTATAATTGATCCACATTAAACATTAAGGTCAATAAAGATACACGAGTCAGTTGATTCTAAATAAGGAAAAGTGTGAGGTCATCTAGATGAGGACTAAAAGGAATCCGTTAAGTTTTTGTTACACAATAAAGCGCACAAATCTAAATGCTGTCAGATCAACTAAGTACCTAGAAATTAGAATTACGAACAAAGACTGAAGTGATCACATAGATAGTTCTATGGGGAAGGCAAACCAAAGCCCGTGTTTTATTCGCAAAAAGCTTAGGATGGAAAGGTCTACTAAAGAGACTGCCTACGCTGCGATTCTCTGTCCTCTGCTAGAGTATTCCTGTGCTGTACGGGATCCTTACCAAATAGGACTGACGGAGGATATCGAAAACAGTGCAAAGAAACGCAGCTCGTTTTGTGTTGTCGTGAAATAGGGAGAGAGTGTCACGGACATGATAAGCGACTTGGGGGGCCAATCATTCAAACAAAGGTGTATATCGTTGCGGCGAGATCTTTTCACGAAATTTAAGTCACAAATTTCCTCCTCTGAGAGCGAAAATATTCTGTTGACGCCAACCTACATAGGAAGAAATGATCTTCATAATAAAATAAGAGAAGTCAGAGCTCGTTCGAAAAGATTTAAGCGTTTAATTTTTCCCTACGCTTTTAGAAAGTTGAAAGGTAGGGAAAGAGTCTGAACGTGGTTCGATGATAACTCTGCCAAGCTGAGTTTCCCAATAGCCGTCTATATGTAGATGTATGTAGATGTAGATGTGGGATTCGTTGTTTAAAATTTCATACTTATACGAACTCATTTTAGCATGCGAAAAATTTGTTCTTATGGATGAAGAACGATGTGAGTACGTTATGGTAGCCGCGTGTTTATGACATTATGGGGACTTTGAACTGGAGACCTCATCACAGCACGCCAAGAGGACGTGGACGTACAGCTTATTGCCCTCTTTCGTGTTTTGAAAATGATCGAATCATCGCTATCAACGACATTGGAATATTATACCAACAGATCGCACAGACAGTTGACTGTAATACACTGAAGCGCCAAAGAAACTGGTATAGGCATGCGCTGCGGTCGGTAACGCCTATATAAGACAAGTGGTGGTGCAGATAGATCGGTTACTTCTGCTACACTGGCGGGTTATCAGGATTTAAGTGGGCCTGAACGTGGTGTTAAAGTCGGCGCACGAGAGATAGGACACAGCATCTCCAAGACAGCAATGAGGTGGGGATTTTTCCCTACGATCGTTTCAGGAGTGTATCGTGAATATTACGAATCCGGAAAAGCATTAAATCTCCGGAAAAAGACCCTGCAAGAACTGGCCGAAAAACGACTGAAGAGAATCGTTCAAGGTGACGTAAGTGCAACCCTTCCGTAAATTGCAGCAGATTTCAATGCTGGGTCATCACCAACTGTCAGCGTGCGAACCATTCAAAGGAACATAACCGATACGGGCTTTCGGAAACAAAGGTCCACTCGCATAACCTTGATGACAGCACGACACAAAGCTTTATGCCTCGCATGGGCCCGTCAACACAGAAATTGCATTGTTGATGACTGGAAACATGTTGCCTGGTCGGACGAGTCTCGTTTCAAATTGTATTGAGTGGATGGACATGCACGGATATGGAGACAACCTCATGAATCCATGGACCCTGCATGTCAGCAGGGGGCTCTTCAAACTGCTGGAGGCTCCGTAACAGTGTGGGACAGTTGGACCGGCCGTTGGACCGGCCTTGGGGATCCATAGGACGTCCAGCACGTCCGAATCCTCCGATCGGTCCTCACCGGTGGCCAACCCAGTTACTGCTCGCACTGAGGCTGATCCCTCACCTGTGGTCGAGTGGGAGGTCACCCCGGGGCGAAGCAGGCGGAAAAAGACTTCCCAGGCGGCCGCACGTAAGGCCTCCCCAGTTAGTCTAAGAAACAGGTTCCAAGTGCTGTCTGTGGCTGACACTGTCGCTGAGCCAGATGCTGTCGCCTGTCCTGTTTCAGAGGAAACCACTCAGCCTGCAAGATCCGGGCAATCACAGAGGGTGGGATTATTCCAACGTTAGGCGCGTTATGGGCCCCTTAGGGACTTGGCTGACAAGAAGGGAAAGAAAACCAATGTGCACTCCGTGTGCATACCGAGTGGAGTCACAGGGTGCAGCCAACTGCAGGTGGTTGCTCACGTCGGTACCAATGATGTGTGTCATTTTGGATCAGAAGAGATTCTCTCTGATTTCGAATATCTAACAGAAGTGGTAAAGGCTGCCAGTCTGGCTTACAAGATGAAAACAGAGCTGACCATTTGCAGCATAGTCGACAGCACCGATTGCGGACTGTTACAGAGCCGAGTGGAGGATCTGAATCAGAGGCTCAGACGGCTCTGCGACCGTGTAGGCTGCAGATTCCTCGACTTGCGCCAAAGGATGGTTGGGTGTCGGGTTCCGCTGAATAGGTCAGGTGTCCACTGTACGCAGGAGGCGGCTACACGGGTAGCAGGGGCTGTGTGGCGTGGACTGGGCGGTTTTTTAGGTTAGAGGGTCTCGGGAAAACACAAGAAGGGCTTCAGTCACAAAGGGTGTAGGCTGAACATAGGAAGAACGTAGATACAGGAACCATTCGTATAACAGATGTAAACTGTCGTAGCTGTGTTGAGAAAGTACCAGAGCTCCAAGCGCTAATAGAAAGCACTGATGCTGAAATCGTCATAGGCACTGAAAGCTGGCTATAGCCGGCCGAAATTTTTGCGAAGAGCCTAACGGTGTTCCGAAAGGATAGGCTAAACATGGTTGGTGGTGGCGTGATTGTTGCTGTTAGAAGTAGTTTATCTTGGAGCGAAATTGAAGAAGGTAATTCATGTGAGTTAGTATGGGCAGAGGTCATTGTTGGCAACCGGAATAAAATAAAAAGTGGATCCTTTTACCGACCTCCCAATTCATATGATACAGTTGCTGAAAGGTTAAAAAAACTTGAGTTTGATTTCAAACACGTACCAGACTCATAATATTATAGTTGGTGGTGACTTTAATTTACCCTCGATAAGGTAGCGAAAATACATGGTTAGTTCCGGAGGTAACCATAAAATATCATCCGAAATTGAGCTAAGCGCATTCCCTGAAAGTTATTTCGAGTAGTTAGTGCATGATCCCACGCGAATAGTAAACGGTTGTGAAAACTCACTTGACCTCTTAGCAACAAATAATCCTGAGTTAATAACGAGCATCAAAAACGATACATGGATTAGTGAACACAGGGTTGTCGTAGCGAGATTGAATACTGTAATCCCCAAATCCTTCAAAAATGAGCGATAAATATACTTATTAAAAAAGCAGATAAAAATTCCCTTGACGTCTTCCCGAGAGACAATCTCCACTCATTCCAAATTAATAATATAAGTGTAGACTAGATGTAGCTCGGATTCAAAGAAATAGTATCGGCAGCAATTGAGAGATTTATACCAAATAAATTAACAAACGACGGAGCTGATCCTCCTTGGTACACAAAAAAAGTTAGAACACTGTTGCAGAGAGAACGAAACAAACATGGCAAATTTAAACAGATGCAAAATCCCCAAGATTGCTTAAAACAGTTTCTACAACGAAACTTTGTCTCGAAACCTGGCAGAAAATCCAAAGAGATTCTGGTCGTATGTGAAGTATGTTAGCGGCAAGAAACACTCAGTGCGTTCTCTGAGCGATAATAATGGAGATACTATCGAAGACAGTGCTGCCAAAGCAGAGTTACTAAACAAAGCCTTCCGAAATGCCTTCAAAAAAGAAGACGAAGTAAATATTCCAGAATTCGAACCGAGAACAGTTGTCAACATGAGTAATGTAGAAGTAAATATCCGCGGAGTAGTGAAGCAACTTAAATCACTTAATAAATGCAAGTCTTCTGGTCCAGACTGTATACCAACTAGGTTCCTTTCGGAGTATGCTGATGTATTAGCTCCATACTTAACAATCATATACAACCATTCGCTCGACGAAAGATCCGTACCCAAAGACAGGAAAGTTGCACAGGTCACACCAATATTCAAGAAGGGTAGTAGGAGTATTCTACTAAATTACTGGCACATATCGTTAACGTCGATATGCAGCAGGATTTTGGAATATATATTGTGTTCAAACATTATGAAGAAAACGCTATATTGATACACAGTTAACATGGGTTTAGAAAACATCGTTCTTGTGAAACACAACTAGCTCTTTATTCGCATGAAGTGTTGAGTGCTATTTACTAGGGATTTCAGATCGATTCCGTATTTCTGGATTTCCAGAAGGCTTTTGACACTGTACCACACAAGCGGCTTGTAGGGAAATTGCGTGCTTATGGAATATCGTCTCAGTTATGTGACTGGATTAGTGACTTCCTGTCAGAGCGGTCACAGTTCGTAACAACTGACGAAAAGTTATCGAGTAAAACAGAAGTGATTTCTGACGTTCCCCAAGGTAGTGTATAGGCCCTTTGCTGTTCCTTATCTATGTAAACAATTTGGGCAGCCGTCTTCGGTTGTTTGCAGATGACGCTCTCGTTTACCGACTGATAAAGACATCAGAAGATCAAAATATTTTTCAAAACGATTTAGAAAAGATATCTGAATGGTGCGAAAATTGGCAGTTGACTCTAAATAACGAAAAGTTCCTTTTAGCACTCATCACATGAGTGCTAATAGGAATTCGTTAAACTTCGGTTAGACGATAAATCAGTCTAATCTAAAAGCCGTAAATTCAACTAAATACCTAGGTATTTCAATAACGAACAACTTAAATTGGAAGGAACGCGTAGAAAATGTTGTCGGGGAGGGCTAACCAAAAACTGCGTTTTATTGGCAGGACGCTTAGAAAATGTTACAGATCTACTAAGGAGTCTGCCTACACTACGCTTGTCTGCCCTCTTTTAGAATACTGCTGCGCGGTGTGGGATCCTTACCAGATAGGACTCACGGAGTACATAGAAAAAGTTCAAAGAAGGGCAGCACGTTTTGTATTATGGCGAAATATGGGAGAGACTGTCACAGAAATGATACAGGATTTGGGCTGGACGTCATTAAAAGAAAGGCGTTTTTCGTTGCAACGGAATCTTCTCACGAAATTCCAATCACCAACATTCTCCTCCGAATGCGAAAATTTTTTGTTGACACCGACCTACCTAGGAAGAAACGATCACCACGATAAAATAAGGGAAATCAGAGCTCGTACGGAAAGATATAGGTGTTCGTTCTTTCCGCGCGCTATACGAGATTGGAATAATAGAGAATTGTGAAGGTGGTTCGATGAACCCTCTGCCAGGCACTTAAATGCGATTTGCAGAGTATCCATGTAATGTAGATCTAGATGTGACTACTTTTTAGTGAAATCATTGCATGGTTCTGTTGTGGCGAGTGTTCGGTTGTCATTTGACTGCCAGTTATACCACAGACAACAGAGACTTGGATGGTGTAGAGTCACCTGGGACACTGAGAGGCCGTCTGTAGTGTTCTCTAGTGACTCTTGTTTCTGTCTTTGGCGGCCGTATCGACGCTAAATTTGACTGTGAAGAATGCCCATAATTTTATAAAGGACAAACGGGAAGAAAAGTTAGTACACGATTTAAAGAACACACGACACGAAGCAACAATAACCTATCCACGTTTACTACACGCTTAAAAGGCACAGTCACAAAATACCTAACATAGATGGATCTCTTCAAATGTTACACAAGTTATAGGAAGGAAAAATCATGGATGTAATGGAAGTAATTGAAATTTACATCCATGTAAAAAAAATAGTCAGTCGGAGTTTTAAATGAGCAAAAAGTCTTTCGAAATGGAAAATTGCTAGACAAATTTCTGCCAGTTCTACGACGAAGTATTACAGAAGCATAGAATGTAAAATTATCGCTACACTCATTAGCAAATATGACTTAATGCGAAACATCACGCAACCACAAAGCAGTTTGTACAGACTCTCACAGTGTTCAGTACTGTTTCATTAGAGCACTGAGATAGGTTTCGTATATAAGATCTTTGTACCAACTATTCAAAAATGACGTGCTCCCACACTAAAAGAACAAATATTAACAAGTTATTTTAAAAAAATTATATACAGTTATATTTACACCAATGATGAACGATAATTAAATGTAATTCGGACCGAAAGCATATGCAGGTTAAGTAACAAATTTCTGTGAAATAATTATAATCTTCCTAGAGTTAAGTACGTTAAAATGTGGGGCATTATATATAAGCTTTGCAACAACTGCTCGAAATTAACATGCCCCTAAAATAGTGTAAAACATCTCGGATTTATTTTATGAGCATAATATGGCGCCATAGGAACAACGTCATACATTCACTGCTAAAAATTATCCGTAAAGTAAGTCATAATACACCCAGTATATCTATAGATATGACATGTTCCTACATCAAAATCACAAGTGTCACTAACGTATCCAGTGTATAATGTTTCCGTTTTAGATGCTTGAAAATGTACAATCGTACATGAAATAAATAGAGTGACAGCTAAAGGTATAGTGACAACTTTCGAAAAATATATAATTTATTTTAAAATATTATTTTTGTGGCGGTCAACAACCTTAGCGTGTTTGGAGAGTGAAAACATGGTCCAAGTAGGCTGTGTAATTTTTATTATCCGTGCAATTTGTCAGTTTCAACAGGGAGGCATTTTCGAGCAGTTATAAAACATTCAAAATTGATGGCGTTGGTTTACACATCAATCGTCTACAACCAAAGTTACTTACATATCTTAATCTACCAGGTTCATTTCACATTACAATAAGTCGGCAATACATACGGGCAAGTATACATCGTATTTCTGTGCGTATGTGGTACAAAAAAAAGTGGCATACATGACTTCGTCCATTAGCCGACACACACTGAATCCTGTCTGTGGATCGTCGATATCATTCAGTAAGCTAACGATGCCATGTTCAGTGGCATATTATGTTTGTTATTCTCATATGTGCTGTCTCATCAAAAGTAGAGGACCAAAACTCATACATCGTATCTCGTGCCTCATATAATAAAAAAAATATAGTATGACGTCCTGCTACAAAAGATTATATCAGGCCTTTTATTGAGGCATGGCAGTCAATCTATAAAATAAAATAACACTGATGTAGTTACAAATACGTCATCTGATACACTAGAACCAGTAACAGATTATGCATACACCAGGGTGATTTTTTTAAAAATTTGTCTTTTATACGGTGTTATAATGAAAGTGGAAAACCATAGTTGGATAACACCAAGTCAGTAGAGTTATTTCAACAATATACTACAGTACACATGATGGAACCTACTGTAGACTGCCTGTAAGGGCCATCTAAGTCAGTGTACAGCTTATAGCAAAACAGAAGTAGTAGCTACAGTTTTTACGAAAATAGCATTATTTATAGGTCATACTTGTAAGTCTTATAGTAACCCGCCAGGTTAGCCGAGTGCACTAACGCCCCGCTCCCTGGACTCGGGTAGGCGCGCCGTCACCGGATCGAATCCGCCTGGGGGATTAACGACGAGGGCCGGTGTGCCGGCGGCCAGCCTGGATGTGGTTTTTAGGCGGTTTTCCACATCCCCCCTAGGTGAATACCGGGCTGGTCCCCATGTCCCGCCTCAGTTACACGGCTCGCAGACATCTGAACACTTTCGAACTATTCCATGATTTACACTAGTCGCAGACAGTTGGGGTACACTAATTCCTTCCCGGGGGTTACGGGGTGGCGGCAGGAAGGGCATCCGGCCACCCCTTCAACTAACATTGCCACATCCGATTAACCATGCCGACCCTGCGTATCCGCGGGAAAAACAGCACAAGCGAAAGAAAGAACTTGTAAGTCTTATAATACTATCTGATTCATAGCTCATACATCATGTCTCATATTAGACATACAAATGTAACATTCATTGTAATGTTAAAACTACTGAAATATGGCGGACACATTCGTGGGGCATAATAGACCGACTAAAAAATAATGTTCAAATGTGTGTGAAATCTTATGGGACTTAACTGCTAAGGTCATCAGTCCCTAAGCTTACACACTACTTAACCTAAACTATCCTAAGGACAAACACACACACCCATGCCCGAGGGAGTACTCGAACCTCCGCCGGGACCAGCCGCACAGTCCATGACTGCAGAGCCTTAGATCGTTCAGCTAATCCAAACATACTAAAAACAAATCTCTATTAATAAGTTACTTATACGAGAAAGCGAATAATTTAACCTAATATAAAAATTCATACACAATACACTAAGTTGAAGTTCTAGTACATCGTACATATATATAATATCCAAGTTCCATATATCTCTTATAAAGAGTTATGAAAAATCGCACAAATCTTTCTAGTGCATTTCATGCATTAGAAAGAAGATAAGTTAAGGTCCATACACCGCAGTTCGCGATCACAAACCTCTTTGGGAACGTATGGATTCTTTACTTGCCTGTGCAGTCCGTGGTACGTCGCCCTGTAGAGGATATCTGGGATGTTATGAGAGGCCGTGTCGTTTCATACCGGCCTCCAGCCAGAAATATTTATGTCCAGACACAGCACGTGTTTAGAGCTTCGCAAAAAATTTCTGAAGATAACATTCTCTACCAGACAGCAACAAATACAAGAGTGTATGCGTGCTCGTGGGGTCACACTACACGCTGGTGTTCGTGATGGAAATCAATTCCGACAGAAATGAACGTCTAATCATTTAATACCCGTTATAAGATGGACGCCTTCATATATGTTGATAAATACACTCTTGGAAATTGAAATAAGAACACCGTGAATTCATTGTCCCAGGAAGGGGAAACTTTATTGACACATTCCTGGGGTCAGATACATCACATGATCACACTGACAGAACGTCCGCCCCAGTAGCTGAGTGGTCAGCGTGACGGATTGCCGTCCTCTGGGCCCGGGTTCGATTCCCGGCTGGGTCGGAGATTTTCTCCGCTCAGGGACTGGGTGTTGTGTTGTGTTCATCATCATTTCATCCCCATCCGGCGTGCAGGTCGCCCAATGTGGCGCCGAATGTAATAAGACCTGCGATATGGCGGCCGGACCTGCCCCGCGAGGGGCCTCCCGGCCAATGACGCCAAACGCTCATTTCCATTTTTCCACTGACAGAACCACAGGCACATAGACACAGGCAACAGAGCATGCACAATGTCGGCACTAGTACAGTGTATATCCACCTTTCGCAGCAATGCAGGCTGCTATTCTCCCATGGAGACGATCGTAGAGATGCTGGATGTAGTCCTGTGGAACGGCTTGCCATGCCATTTCCACCTGGCGCCTCAGTTGGACCAGCGTTCGTGCTGGACGTGCAGACCTCGTGAGACAACGCTTCATCCAGTCCCAAACATGCTCAATGGGGGACAGATCCGGAGATCTTGCTGGCCAGGGTGGTTGACTTACACCTTCTAGAGCACGTTGGGTGGCACGGGATACATGCGGACGTGCATTGTCCTGTTGGAACAGCAAGTTCCCTTCCCGGTCTAGGAATGGTAGAACGATGGGTTCGATGACGGTTTGGATGTACCGTGCACTATTCAGTGTCCCCTCGACGATCACCAGTGGTGTACGGTCAGTGTAGGAGATCGCTCCCCACACCATGATGCCGGGTGTTGGCCCTGTGTGCCTCGGTCGTATGCAGTCCTGATTGTGGCGCTCACCTGCACGGCGCCAAACACGCATACGACCATCATTGGCACCAAGGCAGAAGCGACTCTCATCGCTGAAGACGACACGTCTCCATTCGTCCCTCCATTCACGCCTGTCGCGACACCACTGGAGGCGGGCTGCACGATGTTGGGGCGTGAGCGGAAGACGGCCTAACGGTGTGCGGGACCGTAGCCCAGCTTCATGGAGACGGTTGCGAATAGTCCTCGCCGATACCCCAGGAGCAACAGTGTCCCTAATTTGCTGGGAAGTGGCGGTGCGGTCCCCTACGGCACTGCGTAGGATCCTACGGTCTTGGCGTGCATCCGTGCGTCGCTGCGGTCCGGTCCCAGGTCGACGGGCACGTGCACCTTTCGCCGACCACTGGCGACAACATCGATGTACTGTGGAGACCTCACGCCCCACGTGTTGAGCAATTCGGCGGTACGTCCACCCGGCCTCCCGCATGCCCACTATACGCCCTCGCTCAAAGTCCGTCAACTGGACGTACGGTTCACGTCCACGCTGTCGCGGCATGCTACCAGTGTTAAAGACTGCGATGGAGCTCCGTGTGCCACGGCAAACTGGCTGAGACCAACGGCGGCGGTGCACAAATGCTGCGCAGCTAGCGCCATTCGACGGCCAACACCGCGGTTCCTGGTGTGTCCGCTGTGCCGTGCGTGTGATCATTGCTTGTACAGCCCTCTCGCAGTGTCCGGAGCAAGTATGGTGGGTCTGACACACCGGTGTCAATGTGTTCTTTTTTCCATTTCCAGGAGTGTATTTGGCTGATGTTTCATCTTGTAACACTTCCCGTTTATTTCAGTATGTATAAACGTTTTTCACACACGACATAAGAACTGTGTCCGGCGTTCAGTATCTAGGGTTTGCACATAAAAAGTAATCACGGTGACCCACATTGCTCGGAAACCAAAACCGCTTCATCACAGAAAAGAGCATTTCAGAGTAAACCTTTCCCAGTACGGCAGACTGTAATAACCCGATCGAGTATTAACGTGGACCACTAACACCTGTATTGGTCATTCGACGCGCTACCATAAGGTTTCAGTGTGGAGGTGGACGCTATAGTGCAGGGTACATGAAAATTATGCCCACACAAAAATCTGTAAAATTTGTGCTGAATATTCCTGATCACCAAGTGAGGGCCTACTTGGGGCCTGAGGGCTCTCGTCCACGGGGAAAGCCCGCGTGCCCGCAGTGAGGTGCTGTGTTCAAATGGTTCAAATGGCTCTGAGCACTATGGGACTCAACTGCTGAGGTCATTAGTGCCCTAGAACTTAGAACTAGTTAAACCTAACTAACCTAAGGACGTCACACACATCCATGCCCGAGGCAGGATTCGAACCTGCGACCGTAGCGGTCTCGCGGTTCCAGACTGCAGCGCCAGAACCGCGCGGCCACTTCGGACGGCCAGGTGCTGTGTCCCGCTATGCAAATAACCCGCAGGGTAAACATCCTGCTGCCGGAAGAAGAGCGTCGCCAGTGCCCTGTGTGTTGTTTTTAATATTTATGTTGTTGTGTTCTGTTCTCAACGTCAAGTGGTGTGCTTTAATTGTGTGTACATGTGCAGTTCGTTAACCTGTGTTATTTGTAGCCACATATGCGTATAGTTACACATCAAATGACGCCACATACACTAAAGTGACCGCTACGGTCGCAGGTTCGAATCCTGCTTCGGGCATGAATGTGTGTGACGTCCTTAGGTTAGTTCGGTTTAAGTAGTTCTAAGTTCTAGAGGACTTATGACCTCAGAAGTTAAGTCCCATAGTGCTCAGAACCATTTGAACTAAAGTGACAACATAACTTATCACAGGCAAATTAGACTTTCTTTTATGGAAATATTATTTGATGGTGTAACGCCCGCAAAATCACACAGGTAAAGAGCAGTGTTAAGCACCGTACAAGCTCGTATGTTAACAAAATATTTCAGGTTCTTTTTGCGCTGCAATCTCATTGAAATTAATACTGCTTTAATGTCACGGGTTCGTGTAGAGAAATACTATTGTGTGGCATATTTATCAATGATCACGTTTGAGTAAGTTATACCCGCGAGGGTAGCCGAGAGCGCTAATGCGCTGCTTCCTGGACTCGGGTAGGCGCGCTGGCTCCGGATCGAGTCCGCCCGGCGGATTAACGACGAGGGCCAGTCTGCCGGCCAGCCTGGATGCAGTTTTTAGAGGGTTTTCCACATGCCAGTAGGTGAATACTGGGCTGGCCTCCACGTTCCGCCTCAGACGGCTCACAGACTTTTGACCTCGTTTGCACTATTTCATGGCCTACACTAGACATAGACAGCTGGGGTACACTGCTTACATCCCGGGGGTTCGGGGTGGCGGTAGGAAGGGGATCCAGCCATCCTCTGCAACTAACACTGACAAATCCGTAATACCACGGCCGACCCCGCGTAGGCGCTGGACAAGGTCCAAAGAAAGTTTTGAGTAAGTTATCTTCTGTGAATTTATGTAGCTGAGATAAAATATAGCCGTTATCTGGCACCGGTGTGAATTTAATGAAAACTGCTATTAATCCTCGCAAATAAATGAAAGTGACACTGAAGTTAAATAATATAATTAAAATGCAAACTTCGTAAGTTATTTCCGCGGCCCTGTACCGTTCAATATTAGCGATATTCAAATAAAATGTTGCGGCCGTGCAAATGCAATTACGTTCGAGAGGAAAATAAAATAAATTATTCTTACTTCGTATCGCTAAAATTTTGTCGTTGCATTTCTTGTTCGGGCATCTCAGGTCCACTTCATCAACTAAGATTCCTCATGTCTTCTATCTGCCCCCAGACAAGATGCCGGCTTTGGACACAGGGATCAGTGCACATTTCTTTGGTCTTCTATGGGAGAAAGTTCAGAGGATGCAAATTTTTCTGGGTACAGCTTACAGGGCAACGTAGTGGAGATTGAAACACCCCCCGTTTTGTCCTTTATTGAGTTTTGTGTGATTTACTGAAGCCGCCAAACAGTTAATTATTATGAATATACGACCGTGTGCTTAATGGATGAAAGGCTATCGGTTTTCCTGCTGTGGTTTCGGGGGTATTTCAACCGAGTGCGGCTAATCTGAGACTGAATAGTGGAATGATTCAAAGTGTGTCTATTATTAAAGACCATAAACTGATATGTATTTTCTACTAACACACAAATTCTGAGGCAGTTGCTACCTTCGCCTTACAAGTCTAATTACGGTTATATCTTTTTATTGGTTGCTGATTATCAGTACTTCGTCACACGCAATGATGATGGTTAACATTCACAACAATCCTCACTGCAATCCATGGTTGTTGCTGGCCGACGCGGTTGACGCTAAACGCGAAATTTGGCACTCGTGTCACTTTAGGTTTCATATCACTCGCGAATCGGTATTGATGAGGGTCCACCCCACGACGATCAGTGGGACGCGCTCATTCGTCATAGTCCGGTGAATTTGCCGTTTATGACTCTCTCGACCACCATTCTTGCCCTACTGCTCACTCCAGACTCGTCTCACTGCCTCCTTCAGCGCTCGACAATCGACTCCTATTTGCTATCGACGTAGGTGTTAGATACTAGCATCTATGTTCGTGGGATCACGGATCCCTTACAAGATCAAAGGTAGTAGAAAGGGTGGGTGGAGGGTAATTACGTCCAGGAAGCAAGTCAAACTGCGTGTCGTTCTAGCATCTGGAGAGTGACGAAATTACAACATGGAAAGATGAAGTGGGCGTATTTACTGATGATAGTTGTATTATTTATACGCCAGACTGGGTTTATAGTTGCTGCAGTGTTCCAGTTCAGTTGTGGCTCTTCTCTTGGGCCAGACTTAACGTTAACAATAACAGCTGAGTAAAAAAAAGGGGATCGGTCGGAGGCGTATAGTTAACGTACACTTAGATAATTTAGAATTTATTCATTTCTGATTCTTTACTCTAAAAAGCAACCTATGATTTATATTACAGTTTATGCATGAGATTTCATTAATAATTTTATATAAAAGTGATTACAAATCATGCCCGCCCGGCTAGCCGTGCAATCTAACGGTCTGGTTCCCTAGGGGGAGGGTGTGCCGGTCCGAGGCACGAATCCGCCCGACGGATTAGTGTTGAGGTCCGGTGTACCGGGCAGTCTGTGGACGGTTTTTAAGGCGGTTTTCCATCTGCCTCGACGAATGCGGGCTGCTTCCCCTTATTCCGCCTCAGTTACACTACGTCGGTGATTGCTGCGCAAACGCTGTCTCCACGTACACATACACCATAATTACTCTATCACGCGAACATTGTGGTTACACTCGTCTGGAATGAGACGTTGCCGGGAGGGGGGGAGGAGGGGTGTCCAGTGTCCACTGGGGCCCGAACCGCACAATAACCCTAGATTCGGCGTGGGGCGGCGGAGGGGTGAGTGGACTGCTGTAGCCTGTTGTGGGGTTGGGACGAAGCCTCTCCGTCGTTTCTAGGTCCCCAGTTCAATACATGCATACATAGAATCACAAATCATACAGTTAATGTGGCAGTTGACTTACGGTGCTTACCGAATTACGTTACTGTTGAATAGCAAACACTGGCAGTAATGGCAATCCACGTGAAGATTTCTAACTTATGCTGACTTCTTCAATAAAATTCTTCAGGGTATCAGACCGCATCGTCATAACGTAAGGCCCTGATGAAGGCTAGCTGCAACGCTGGCCGAAACGTTGGCGCATTTTAAATTATGACGATGCGGTCTGATACCCTGAAGAATTTTATTGAAGAAGACACCGGCCGCGGAAGCCTACGCTTACAATTATGCTGACTTGTTGTGATCGGAAATACGGTAAAAACTGTTCTTATCACAACTGTACAGAAATAACATAGAATTTACTTGTATTTCCATAATTTTATTTAATTGTACGTCTCTAACTCTCTGTCTTCGCACTTGCAGCTGAAGTAGCCGGAAGATGAGAGACCAGCGCATCTGAAGGACTGGCGGTTACAAGAAAGACTCTGGGGATTCAAGTACAGCACGGGGAGCAATGTTCAGAACGGGATGTACCAATGAGCGAATAACATTGTGCGGCGAAAGTTTCAAACTGAAAATATTATATTTATCACAACCTTACGGTAACAGTGTTATAGGTTTGTAAGACTATTTCAGGGCAAGTTGTACAGAAGTAATCGAGTTATTTAGCACTGAAAACTAAAAAACTAAACTCCGCCCGAGCAGACTATGAATGCCCCACAGTACCGACCGGCCTCAGCCCAGAGGCGTTACTGGATGCGGATATGGAGGGGCAATGTTGTCAGCACTCCGCTCTGCCGGCCGTATGTCACTTTCCGAGGCAGGAGCCGCTACTTCTCAGTCAAGCAGCTCCTCAGTTTGCCTCACAAGGGCTGAGTGCACCCCGCTTGCCAACAGCGCTCGGCAGACCGGATGGTCACCCATCCAAGTGCTAGCCCAGCCCAAGAGCGCTTAACTTCGATGATCTGACGAGAACCAGTGCTGCCACTGCGGCAAGCCCGTTAACTACTTAGCACTGAAGTTAGCCAACCAGGTCGTTGCGCGCGCAAGCTGAAGCACTTGCACGAGCTAACAGGCGATATGCGCAGACATCTGTGGACCTGTTAGTTACCACATGTTCAAATGCTCCTTAACAGTTTAATACTTCTTTTTCGGAAGTGCTTTCAGCTAGGTGGGCATACGTTACTGTTGTGTACATAGTTCCGCGTAGTCAGCACGTGCACAACTTTCCCACTAGAGCGCGCCCCGCTAAGCACAACAGCGTAGGCGCAGCGCTCGTCCGTCTCCGCACTACGAGATGGCGCTGCCTTAGAGACGGACCAAATTCTGCTTCCTCTGATCCGCGTATAATATGTAACGCAGCCAATAAGATTGCTGCTAACGTAGAACCTTTTCTCCTTGCGGATCACACTCGCGCAGTGATACGTGAACGCGCGAGGTATTAAAACGAGTGTACAGACCTCCAATTAGTCAGTCTGCAATTGTCTGCACCAGTCTGTACCAGTCTGCATTAGTCTGTACCAGTCTACAGTCAAGTTTCAGTCTGCACCTAAGAAAATTATCATATTCCTGTACATAGCCATGAAGATAAATGTATAGACACTTTGTCAAGTATCAGAGATATGTGAGAATAAGATTAACGTACCAAGACCAAAGGAACTTCAGATTGTCAATTGTAAATAGCATCCAGAATCAAGTTACGTAATGTTTATGCTTGTTATCATTTTAATAAACGTGTGTGAAAATTAATCAAGTGCTGTTTAAAGTTGGTCACTGTCAATCTGCAGGTCTATGCGTGCAAATGGCATTTCTATCGTCTGACCTAATGGCAGGAGATAAACACGCCATGATAAGACCACGAGACATATTGCTGACACTCGACTACTTCGTTAGAGCGAGACGTCAAATAATCTGGTGGTGTATGTACCGAAGGTCTTACAGTACGCACACCACAGTTACCTTTGTTCGGTATGAGAAAACCAAACAAAGAACAACTTTGGCGACACTGTCTCTAGCAGGCGCCACGACCTGATAGCGTACCTTCAATGCCAAATAACTGGGAAGTGGCGTAACGTATCCCATTTTTTTCTTGAGGATTGTTTCTCAATACGACCTCGCAAGCAACATCCCACAAGCTCTTGAGACTGTTTCTGGCCACCCTGTAAGTAGCGTTCCCAGGTCAGCCTGAGGTCAGAGGCTCGCCCCAGATACTGGAGTGTTTACTGGAGCCACAATCTGGCGGGAGGCGGGCGTCGCCTTGACCGGGAGGTCGCCCGCGGTGGTCCACCTGCAGCGACACGCCGGAGGCCAGCTGCCGCTGCCGGCCACAGCTGCCGAGACAATGGCGTGCAGCCGCAGCTGCGGCCGAATTAATAAACGACAGTCACGGCCGCCACGCCGGAAAAGCGAAAAACAAACCGGCGCGGCCCGCCTGCGCCCAAATTGAAATGCCGTGTTCCGCAGGACGCGCAACAGCTGGCGGAGCGCACCGCTGTCACTGCGGCCGCGCCGCCGTGCGTTTGCCGCGTCACCGCCGCCTGCTCCCCGCAGCACTCCACGTCGCCTCGCCGAGCCGAGCCGAGCCGAGCGCTTTCATTTCAAATCGCTCCGGCCAGTTGCCCACGCACCTGGGTACAAAGTCAGCAACAGCGGATCACATGTTCGAGACACAAACGACTGCATTTACAAACAGGGTTGGAATACAGCGTGCGTCAAAAAAAAAAAAAAAAAATGTATACACACTTTGAAGCGTCATAGAAAATTTATTTCCCGTTCTACAACGTTAAATTTCTGGAAATGGAAAGCTTAAAGTCCAATTGGAAAACTAAATGTACTTTGCAACTTGCCCTCCTTCATGCAGCGGTGTACCGTAGGTCTCTAGAAGAGCGTAGCGTTCCAAAGGATTGGAAAAGGGACAGGTCATCCCCGTTTTCAAGAAGAGACGTCGAACAGATGTACAGAACTATAGACCTATATCTCTAACGTCTATCAGTTGTAGAACTTTGGAACACGTATTATGTTCGAGTATAATGACTAGAAATCTACTCTGTAGGAATCAGCATGGGTTTCGAAAAAGACGATCGTGTGAAACCCAGCTCGCGCTATTCGTTCACGAGACTCAGAGGACCATAGACACGGGTTCCCAGGTAGATGCCGTGTTTCTTGACTTCCGCAAGGCGTTCGATACAGTTAACCCCACAGTCGTTTAATGAACAAAGTAAGAGCATATGGACTATCAGACCAGTTGTGTGATTCGATTGAAGAGTTCCTAGATAAGAGAACGCAGCATGTCATTCTCAATGGAGAAACGTCTTCCGAAGTAAGAGTGATTTCAGGTGTGCCGCAGGGGAGTGTCGTAAGACCGTTGCTATTCACAATATACATAAATGACCTTGTGGATGACATTGGAAGTTCACTGAGGCTTTTTGCGGATGATGCTGTGGTATATCGAGAGGTTGTAACAATGGGAAATTGTACTGAAATGCACGAGGATCTGCAGCGAATGGCAGGGAATGGCAATTGAATCTCAATGTAGACAAGTGTAATGTGCTGCGAATACATAGAAAGAAAGATCCCTTATCATTTAGCTACAATATAGAAGGTCAGCAACTGGAAGCAGTTAATTCCATAAATTATCTGGGAGTACGCATTAGGAGTGATTTAAAATGGAATGATCATATAAAGTCGATCGTTGGTAAAGCAGGTGCCAGAATAAGATTCATTGGAAGAATCCTAAGGAAATGCAATCCGAAAACAAAGGAAGTAGGTTACAGTACATTTCTTCGCCCACTGCTTGAATACTGCTCAGCAGTGTGGGATCCATAACAGATGGGGTTGATAGAAGAGATAGAGAAGATCCAACGGAGAGCAGCACGCTTCGTTACAGGATCATTTAGCAATCGCGAGATGATAGATAAACTCCAGTGGAAGTCTCTGCAGGAGAGACGCTCAGTAGCGCGGTACGGGCTTTTGTTGAAGTTTCGAGAACATACCTTCACCGAGGAGTCAAGCGGTATATTGCTCCCTCATACGTATATCTCGCGAAGAGACCATGAGGATAAAATCAGAGAGATTAGAGCCCACACAGAGGCATACCGACAATCCTTATTTCCACGAACAATACGAGACTGGAATAGAAGGGAGAACCGATAGAGGTACTCAAGGTCCCCTCCGCCACACACCGTCAGGTGGCTTGCGGAGTATGGATGTAGATGTAGATGACATTTCTGCGCACACCACTTGAATCTCATTACAAAGTGTGTCCAGGTTACGTGGTTTACGTTTGTACACCTTATCTTTTACTGTGCCCTATAAGAAGAAATCCACCGGCGTGAGGTCTGGAGAGTGTGCAGGAAACTCGATTGGTCCCCTGCGTCCTATCCACTGGCCTGGCACATTGTGATCCAGGTATGCTCGTACGTCCCTATGATACGCCATCTTGTTGGAAATAAAACTAATCATTACCGTATAATGCACGAATGGCAGGGAATATGGAGTCAGCAAGCATTGTTAGCTATGTTTCTCCAGTAACAGTACCTTCAAAGCGGAAAGGCCCAATGAGTCCCCTTTCAGACAAACCGCACCACACATTTACACCAGGCAAATTCACAGCCTTTTCAACTGTAATGTGAGGATTATCTTCAGCCCAGTACACACAATTGTGCCTATTGACAGTTCCATTGAGTTTGAATTGGGCTTCACCCGACCAAATTATGCTACCCATAAATCCCGGTTCACGTCTCACCATCTGCTGAACCCATTCACAAAATTCTAACCTTCGATCTGTTCGATCTGGATCGTCGTCACTTAGCTGTTGCACCAGCCTTGGAATGTACACACGTAACTTGCCTTTCTTCAGAATGCGTAGCACACTACTGGCACTTACATTACTCTCACGTGCCGCTTGTCTTGAAGATTTTTTAGGCGAACGCTGAAACAGTTCCGAGACCGCCGTTGTGGAATCATCACGTGTAGCTGTACGAGGTCTCCCTGATCGACCTTCATGCACATCACACATTGTTCCATGAATTTCTAATTTGTCTCGTAGACGTGTAATTTTTAACCTTGAAGGTGGTTCTGTACCATACTCACTTCTCCACTGTCTTTGAACCGCAGCTACATTCTCAAACTTCGAGTTCCACTTAATTATCTGCTTCCGCGCTTCAAAACTCAAACGCACGTCCGCCATGTTGCAGTTACTTCCTTGCCACTGCTGACACCTGTTGAAGGAACGTAACATTACTTTCTCACAGGTATTTAACCTTGTAGAACGGGAAATAAATTGTCCATGACAGTTCAAAGTGTGTATACATTTTTTGACTCACCCTGTATATGGAGACACCGAGCATGTTACTGTTATTTACTTGTTTATTCATTTCATTTCAGACGTTGTCGAGGAATGGCCGATAGGGCTACGAGCAAAACACAGAATTACAGATCCACATATTCGAAGCACTAAGAGTTATATCAGCAGGGTGACAATTATTGAATTATATGAAATAAAATCGTCATAACTTCCGAACGGTTTACGTTAGGACGTTCAAACTGCACGACTGGCCGCGTGACGTCATGGGAACTAGTATACGCGTTAGCGACGAAGCCCACTTGCATTTGGATGGGTTGGTCAATAAGCAAAACTGGTGCATTTGGTGAACTGAGAATCCGTATTTCGCAATCGAGAAATCTCTTCACCCTCAACGGGTGACTGTGTGCTGTGTAATGTCCAGTCACAGAATAATCTGTGCAATATTCCTCGATGGCACGCTGACTACCGAATGGGAAGGTTTTGCAATATGATTTTATCCTCATTAACCAAAGTGACACTGATTTCGACAAGATGTGGTTCAAATAGGACGAAACGGGAGAGTGTTTGATGTCTTTGAGGAGCACTTTTGGGACCGCATTCTGCCTCTGTGATACCCAGAGGCCACTGGCATGGGTCTCGATTGGCCGCCATATTCTCCGGATATGAACACATGCCACTCCATTTTGTGGGGATATATGAAAGACAAGTTGTGCAGCAATAACCACAAAACTATTGCTAAGATGAAAACAGCAATTCAGGAGGTCATCGGCAGGATCTATGTTTCTACACTTCAGAGGGTCAGGTATAATTTCGCTATTCGTCTGCGCTACTTCATCGCCAATGATGGCAGGCGTATCGAACATATCATAACCTAAATTCGAATATCTATGGTGACGTTTTCATGTTGAATAAAGTGTGTGCACGCCGTAGTTTGTAACTAATTTCCTAAGTTCAATAATTGTCACCCTCTATGTCAGTGCGTGAGAAGCAGCGCGCTGTAGTCAAATTTCGAATTCGAAAAGTTCTGCCACACATGTAGCGCCCTCTGCTTCAACTTGAGAGCACCAGACAACCAGACCACACACGACCGCTGCGACATCTGGAACATTCCAACGCCTTGGGTTCATTATGATCGATCACCCTCCATACATTTCCCAGTTGGCCATTTCCGATTTTCATATGTTTCCAAAACTCTAAGAACAACTTCGAGGAATTCACTTTCAAAGTGATGAAGCGGTAGAAGCAAAGGTGAGAGTGTGACTCCGTCAATAATGTCAAACATTCTACTGTAACGATATCAACAAAATGGCCTGAATAAAGATGTAGAATGTCAATAGTGTTTGTTCTATTTCAAGAGCGTTAAGAGTTTTCATATAAAAAATTTGGACGCATCACTTCTCAGCTTGCCCAAGCATTTCGTATGGTTTCGGGCAATGGTCCATATAAATTAGTAAAAAAGTTTGAAACGCAGATCCACATAGTCTAAGCACAAAATAATGCTTGTACAAACAACTTTAAACGATGTGGATTCGATCAAGCTTGCACAAGAAGCTTGGCGAAGCTCGTGCCTCAAGCTTATCAAGCACGCGCCTCAAGCTATTTGATAACGAAATAAGTACAACGTTATGCTGAGCTCCACAATCTACAGACCACTGGGTGTCGTGAATGGACAGCGAAACCTGGGGTTCATATGGGTAGTATTTGCAGAGATAATGCTGATTCCTTCAGAGCAGTTTTTTGGCCCCTCACCTAGTACGATATCGATTTATGAACATCGATAAACTTTTTTTTCTGCGGAAATGTGAAGATTTAGTTGCGTTCGTAAATTTCTACCGAAAATGACCGCTTACAAATGTCGATTAATGAAAAGGATTGAACTAACTGTAAGACAAGCCGTGCTTCTTGTCACGGATTCGTTGAGCCAGCATAAGCGTGTGAGAGGGGTACGCAACAAATTATAGTCGAATACTTGTAGAAATTACCGACAGTAACATTCAAAGCTTCGTGCTTTTCATATTCAATATGAGATCAAAAGTGTCCGGACACCCCCAGAAACATACGTTTTTCGTATTAGGTGCAGTATGATCCCACCTACTGCCAGTACTTCATATCAGCGATCTCGGTAGTCATTAGACGTCGTGAGAGACAGAATGCGGCGCTCTGCGGAACTCACGGACTTCGAACGTGGTTAGGTGATTGGGTGTCACTTATGTCATACGTCTGTATATAGCATTTCTACACTTCTAAACATCCCTAGGTCCACTGTTTCCCATGTGATAGTGAAGTGGAAACGTGAAGAGACACTTACAGCACAAAAGCGTACAGATCGACCTCGTCTGTTGATTGACAGACACCGCCGACAGGGTTGTAATGTGTAACATGCAGACATCTGTCCAGATCGTCACACAGGAATTCCAAACTGCATCAGGAACCACTAGAAGTACTATGACAGTTAGGCGGGAGGTGAGAAAACTTGGATTTCGTCGTAGAGTGGCTGCTCGTAAGCCAGACGTCACGCCGGTAAATGCCAAACGACGCCTCGCTTGGTGTAAGGAGCGTAAACATTGGACGATTGAACAGTGGAAAAGCGTTGTGTGGAGTAACGAATCACGGTACACAATGTGGCGATCGGATGGCAGGGTGTGAGTAAGGCGAATACCCGGTGAACGTCATCTGCCAGATGTTACGGCGCCTTCCATGACCACCAGCGGCCTATGTCGGCCCCACATAATGTCACCCCAAAACAGCAGGGAACCTCCGCCTTTCTGCACTCGCTGAACAGCGTGTCTTATGCATTCAGCCTGACGGGGTTGCCTCCAAACAGGTCTCCGATGATTGTCTTGTTGAAAGCATATGCGACACGCATCGGTGAAGAGAACGTGATGCCAATCCTGAGTGGTCCCTTTGGCATTTTGTTGGGCCCATCTGTACCAGGCTGCATGGTGTAGTGGTTGCAAAAATTGACTTTTCCATGGACATCGGGAGTGAAGTTGCGCATCATGCAGCCTATTGCGCATAGTTTGAGTCTTAACACAACGTCCTGTGGCTACACGAAAAGCACTATTCAACATGGTGGCGTTGCTGTCAGGGTTCCTCCGAGCCATAATCCGTATGTAGCGGTCATTCACTGCAGTAGTAAACCTTGGGCGACCTGAGCGAGGCATGTTATCGACAGTTTCTGTTTCTCTGTACCTCCTCCATGTCCGAACAATATCGCTTTGGTTCACTCCGACACGCCTCGACACTTCTCTTGTTGAGGGCCGTTCCTGGCACAAAGTAACAATGCGTACGCAATTGAACCACAGTACTGACCGTGTGTGCATTGTTGAACTACAGACAACACGAGCCGAGTACCTCCTTCCTGGTGGAATTACTGGAACTGATCGGCTGTCGGACCCCCTCCGTCTAATAGACGCTGCTCATGCATGGTTGTTTTACATCTTTGGGCGGGTTTAGTGAAATCTCTGAACCGTCAAAGGGACTGTGTCTGTGATAGAATATCCACAGTCATCGTCTTTCTTCGGGAGTTCTGGGAACCAAGGTGATGCAAAACTTATTTTGATGTGTGTAATTTGCCCGGTGTTGCTCTGTGCGGAATTACAAAGTTTCCACGTCAGATATTGGTTGCCACTAAAGGTACTACGCCTCACGTATTCCTTCGTGTAATACGCTACGTCGCCTCTGAGATGCAAGGGAGTGAGCTGAAAGCAAGTTCTTGAAAACCAAACAACAACACTCGGCAACTCTAAAAGGCCAGGTACTCAATTTCAGCGGCCTCGGTAGTCATTAGAGATCGTGAGAGACAGAATGCGGCGCTCCGCGGAACTCAAGGACTTCGAACGTGGTCAGGTGGTAGGGTGTTACTTGTGTCATATGTCTGTATATAGCATTTCCACACTACTAAACATCCCTAGGTCCACTGTTTCCGATGTGTTAATGAAGTGGACCCGTGAAGGGACACGTACAGCACAAAAGCGTACAGGCCGACCTCGTCTGTTCACTGACAGAGACCGCTGACCATTGAAGACGGTTGTAATGTGTAATAGGTAGGCATCTATCTACACCATCACACAGGAATTCCAAACTGCATCAGGATCCACTGCAAGTACTATGACAGTTAGGCTGGAGGTGAGAACAACTGGATTTCATTGTCGAGCGGCTGCTCATAGGCCACGCATCACGCCGGTAAATACCAAACGACGCCTCGCTTGATGTAAGGACGGAAAACACTGGACGACTGAACGGTGGAAAATCGTTGTGTGGCGTAACGAATCACGGTACACAATGTGGCGATCAGATGGAAGGGCATCGATATGGTGAATGCCTGGTGAACGTCGTCTGCCAGCGTGTGTAGTACCAACAGTAAAATTCCGAGGCGGTCGTGTTATAGTGTAGTCATGTTTTTCAGGGAGGGGGCTTGCACCCCTTGTTGTTTGGCGTGGCACTATCACAGCACAGTCCTACATTGATGTTTTAAGCACCTTCTTGCTACCCACTGCTGAAGAGCAATTTGAGGATGGCGATTGCATCTTTCAACATGATCGAGCACCTGTTCATAATGAACGGCCTATGGCGGCGTGGTTACACGAAAATAAGGTCCCTGCAATGGACTGGCCTGCACAGAGTCCTGACCTGAATCCTATAGAACACCTTTGAGATGTTTTGGAACGCCGACTTCGTGCCAGACCTCACCAACCGACATCGATACCTCTCCTCAGTCCATCACTCCGTGAAAAATGGGCTGCCATTCCCGACGAAACTTTCCAGCACCTGATTGAGCGTATGCCTGCGAGAGTGGAAGCTGTCATCAAGGCTAAGGGTGGTCCAACATATTGAATTCCAGCATTACCGATCGAGGGCGCCACGAACTTGCAAGTCATTTTCAGCCAAGTGTCCGGATACTTTTGGTCACCATAGTGTATAAATATTAAGTTATTCTACCAAGCAGACACGAAAAAATCGATTAATCTGACATAATAAAGATGTCCAGTGCAGGTGTTCGACACAACAGAGATCCTTAATGACAAAGTTAGGAGATCTTTATTTCATCCATCACACTTCTTACGCAATGACCACAACACCAAAATTACAGGAGCTGCTGCGTACACAAAACGATACTTACAATCTTCTGTCTAGTGTACGATCGGCGAATAACAGTGGAAGAAGATATGAAACCCCTCGCCCCTACAGGCACATGCACATACACACACACACACACACACACACACACACGCACTCGCGCGCGCGCACCAAACGGTGGCTTCAAGAGAACAGATACAGGTACACATCTTGTGTCAAAAGACCGAGTGGGTAATGGAAGACGACCACCAGGACTAATACCACTTTGCTCTCCTGACATCAACCTGCTTCCTAACATCGAGTGCAAACTTAATGTTTCGTGCACGACTCTGTCGGGAAGTTGAAAGTTCGTAATGTCCAATCACAAAATCGCTGAGTCCCTTCCCCAATGCTTGCCGTCTTCGACTCTAATTACTTCGTCTGGACGGTATATTAAACACCTTTCTTTCTAGCTTCCTTAAAGATTTTCATCGCTGTTTGTTCTTGTTGTGTTTCTCAGTGCGGAGGTTAGTTTGATGAGTTCTCCACGCCATGTGTCTTGTTGCAAGCCCTTCCATACATGCGTAACTGTTGCATCCTACGTTCACCTGTACTTTCTTAATTTCAAGCCACGGTTGTCCTCCACAGTTTTTACCCCCCCCCCCCCCTCACCCGGTCCTCCAAACACATACTTTCCTCCTCACAAAATGAACTATTTCTTGGTGCCTCATCATTCTACATTTCCTTCTAGTCATACTGTACCGATTCGACTCAGCACATCTTCTCCCGTTATCAAATATACCCATACAATATTCACCATTCTATAGTAATATCAGAATTCGAAAACTTCTGTTCTCTTCTTGTGTTTACTAATTTTCCACGTTTCATTGCCACACTACAAACAATTACTTAGAAAAAAGACTTTACAACAACCATTTTGAATTCGATGTTCACATATTTATCTACTTCAGAAAACCTTTTGCTGCTGTTGCCATTCGGAATTTTATATTGTTCTTACTTCTGTCGCCGGCCGCTGTGGCCGAGCCGTTCTAGGCGCTTCAGTCCGGAACCGCGCTGCTGCTACGGTCGCAGCGGTCTAGGGGACTGATGACCTCAGATGTTAAGTCCCTTAGTGCTTAGAGCCATGTGACCCATTTTTACTTTTGTCAATAGGTATTTCCCTGCCCATATGAAAAAACTCGTCTCCTGCCTTCACCTCGTAATTTCCTAACCTAGTTCTGTCAACATCACTCCATCAGCCTTGTTTTACTTTTATTTTTGTTCATATTATACACCGAAGCGTCAAAGAAACCGGTATAGTCATGAATATTCAAATACGGAGTTATGTAAACAGACAGAATACGGCGTTGCGGTTGGCAACGCCTATATAAGACAACAAGTGTCTGGCGCAGTTGTTAGATCGGTTACCGCTGTTACAATGGCACCTTATCAAGATTTAAGTGAGTTTGAACGTGGTGTTACAGTCGGCGCACGAGCGATGGGACACACACCACCATCTCCGAGGTAGCGACGATGTGGGGATTTTCCCGCAAGACCATTTCACGAGTGTACCGTGAATATCAGGAATCCCGTAAAACATCAAATAGCCGACATCGATGCGGCAGGAAAACAATCCTCCAAGAGCGGGTGCAACGATGACCGAAGAGAATAGTTCAACGTGACAGAAGTGGAACCGTTACGCAAACTGCTGCAGATTTCAATGCTGGGCCATCAACAATGGTCAGCGTGCGAACCATTCAACGAAACATCATCGATATGGGGTTTCGCTGCCGAAAATACATTCGTTCAAAAATGGTTCAAATGGCTCTGAGCACTATGGGACTTAACATCTGAGGTCATCAGTGCCTAGAACTTGGAACTACTTAAACCTAACTAACCTAAGGACATCACACACATCCATGCCCGAGGCAGGATTTGAACCTGCGACCGTAGCGGTCGCGCGGTACCGACTGAAGCGCCTAGAACCGCTATGCCACAACTGCCACCAATGCACTCGTGTCGTGAATACACGATACATAGCATTACGCGTCGCCTGGGCCTGTCAACACCGACATTGGACAACTGATGACTGGAAACATGTTGACTGATCGGACGAGTCTCGTTGCAAGTTGTATCGAGCGAAAGGACTTGTACGGGTATGGAGACAACCTCATGAACCCATGAACCCTGTATGTCATCAGTGGACTGTTCAAGCTGGTAGAGGCTCTGAAATGGTGGACGTGTGCAGTTGATGTGATATGGGACTCCTAATACGTCTAGATACGACTCTGACAAGTGGCTCATTCGTAAGCTTCCTGTCTGGTCACCTGCAGCCATTCATGTCCATTGTGCATTCCGACGGACAATTCCAGCTGGACAATGCGACACCCCACACTTCCGAAATTGATCCACCAAGCTCCACAGACAGGGAACATTGTGGATCTAGGATGCCTTCCAAAGTACTGTTCAGTAGAGATCTCGGGACCCCCATACTCCTACGGATTTATGGACAGCCGTGCAGGATTCACGGTGTCAGTTCCCTCCAGCACTACTTCAGACGTTAGTCGAGTCCATGGCATGTCGTGTTGCGGCACTTCCGCATGCTCTCGAGGGCCCTACACGATATTAAGCAGATATACCAGTTTCTTTGGCTCTTCAGCGTATCTCTTCAGTACATTATCCATTCTGACTGATCTTACCAGTCCTTCATTAGCTCTGAGAAAAGTACAGTGTCGTCGACGATCCTTTAAAATTTCTAGTTCTCGTCCAAGTATTTCACTTCCTTTTCCAAATTTCTATTCGATTTATTTCGCTGCTTGCTTAATGCAAACGACATGAAATACAACGTGCACGTAAGGTCGGTTGTACGGAAGGCGAATGATTGTCTTCCGTTTATTGGGAGGATTCTGTGAAAGCCCAGTTCATTTATTAGGAAGACCGTGTATAGAACACTTGTACAACACATTACTGAGTACTGTAGGATTGTATGGCATCCCAACCAGGTCTAATGAAAGAGGCGTTACCGGTAGGTTCGATCAACAAGTGAGTTTTACGGGAAAACTCCGTCAACTCAAATGAGAGTCCCTGTAGAGAAGAAGAGGATCTTTTCGCAAAATCCTGTTTAGGAAGTTTGTATAACTGCCATTTGCTACATACAGTCTGCAGAACGATTCTTCCGCCACCAATCTATATCTCGTGTAAGGACCGCGAAGACGAGATAAGAGACTTTTTTTTTCATCTGTCTTCTGACTGTTTTTATGTGGCCCGTTACGAATTCCTTTCCTTTGCCAGCCTCTTCATCTCAAGAGTATCAAATGGCTCTGAGCACTATGGGACTTTCAACTTCTGAGGTCATCAGTCCCCTAGAACTTAGAACTACTTAAACCTAACTAACCTAAGGACATCACACACATCCATGCCCGAGGCAGGATTCGAACCTGCGACCGCAGCGGTCGTGCGGTTCCATATTGAAGCGCCTAGAACCGCTCGGCCACCTCGACCGGCTCAAGAGTATCAGTTTCACACTACGTCCTCAATTGCTTGCTGGGTGTATTTCATTCTCCGTCTTCCTCTAGTATTTGTACCCTCCAGAGGTCCCTCTGGTACCGTGGAAGTTATTCCCTGAGGCCTTAACAGATGTCCTATCATCCTGTCCCTTCTGCTTGTCAATGTTTCCTTGCCTCACCGAAAGTGCACAGAACCTCCCCATTCCTTATCTTATCAGTCCAGCTAATTTTCAACATTCTTCTGTAGCACCACATCTCAAAGGCTTTGATTCTCTTCTGTTCTGGTTTTCCCATCGTCCATGTTTCACTACCCTGTAATCCTGTGCACCGGACGTACGTTCTCAGAAATTTCATCCTCAAGTTAAGACCTGCGTTTAATACTAGCAGACGTCCGTGCTAGTCTGCTTTTTTGTCCTCCTTGGTCCATTAGTCATACATAGGTTATTCTGATGGCTAGGTAGCAGAGTTCCTCAACTTCTTCTGCTTGCTGATCTCAAATTTTCATATTAAGTTTCTCGCTGCTGTCGTTTCTGCTACTTCTGATTACTTCGGTGTTTCTCTGATTTAGTCTCAGTCCATATTCTGTACTCATCAGACTGTTCATTCCATTCAACACATGCTGCAATTCCTCTTTACTTGCACTGAGGATATCAACGTCATCAGTGAATCTTATCATTGATGTCCTTCCACCTTGAATTTTAATCCCACTCTTAACCTTTCTTTTATTTCTCTCATTGCTTCCTCGACCTACAGACGGAACAGCTGGGGCGAAAGAGTACATCCCTGTCTTATACACTTTTTAATCCGAGCACTTCGTTCTTGATCTTCCAGTCTTATTGTTTCCTATTGGTTCTTGTACATATCGTATATTACCCGCCTTTCCTTATAGCTTACCCCTATTTTTCTCAGATTTTCGAACATCTTGCATCACTGTACATTGTCGAACGCTTTATCTAGGTCGACAAGTTCTATGAACGTGTCTCGATTTTTCTTCAGTCTTGCTTTCATTATCAACCGCAACGTCAGAATTACCTCTCTGGTGCCTTTACCTCTCCTAAAACCAAAATGAAAATCATCTAACACGTCATCAATTTTCTTTTCCATTCTTCTGTGTATCATTCTTGTCAGCAACTTGGATTCATGAGCTGTTAAACTGACTGTGCGATAATTCTCGCATTATCGTCTCTTAATATCTTCGAAATTGTGTAGGTGATGTTTCTCCGATGGTATATCGCTAGTCTCATACATTCTGCACTTACAACCGTGTTTTTTGTACAAGTTGTAAGTAACCTTCCTCTCCATGTATTTCATACCTGTATTTTATCTCAATCTTTCACAACTAACCGTACGTTGACATCTCACTGAAGCAGCAGAAGCAGGACAGGATTTACGTATAGCCCAGGTAGGCCACGTCTAGGCCGCCGAGAGGAAAGGAGGCACCCGGAGACTTCGATCTGACCTATAGCGTAGTTGGCAACGTAGCATTTGTTTCATTGTTGCATGCATTTACAGAGCAACAGTTAATGTCTCTGGCTGCACCTGATGTATATAGACCTATGGGGTGGGTCAAAAAGTCACTACCCATCGAAACCCACTGAAAACACTAAAGTAATCTTGTTTGTAATGAATATAGATACCAGAGTACATTGCTATATTTTTTCCGATAATTATTGACACAAACACCAGAGTGCTCTGCTACTGATACAAGCATCTGACATTGTTCATTGTTGATTCTAACCGAGGGTGACGAAACGTCCTGGAAAACCGGGCTTGTCCCGGTTTTTGATCGTAGCGTACTGTCTCGCGAAAAATGGTTTTGGGAAGCCCAAATGTTCCGGAAATCAGGTTTTAAACATACTAGGGTTTACTGAAAAGTAATGCCTCCTCCTTCGTAACTCTTCAACAGTTGGCAGCATTGGTATGCGGCAGGTACTGGCTTGTTCCGTAGCCTCTTCTCTACAGCTCCAGTTGGCGGGAAGCCTTGGCATTGAACGGTTGTGTTGTTACAGTGTAAAGTATGGAACCCTGCGCAGACGGTGGGTCAATGCGATTTAAGCAACGTGCAGGCATTGAATTCTTGACAGCAGAAGGTGTCACCACAAAGGAGATTCGCCAGAGAATGAAAGTAATTTATGGTGATTGTATTGATGTGAGTACTGTGCGTCGTTGGGCGAGTAAGTTTAAAGATGTTGAGGCGGGAACATCTGACCTGCGTGACAAATAAAGAGGTGGACGTCCTGTGACAGTAACCATCGAGTTTCACAAGCAAAATGTTGACAGATTGATTCAGGACGATCGTCGTATCACTCACAGAGAAATTGCAAGCAAAATTGGCATTTCACAAAAACGTGTGGGTCACATTAATGCTCCACTTGGCTATCGGAAGATCTGTGCACGATGGGTACCCCGGATGCTGACTCCTGAAATGAAAGCGCTCAGATTTGAAATTTGCCAGGAACTCCTCTCGCGTTACGAGAATGAAGGTGACGCCTTTCTCCATTCAGCTGTGACAGGGGACGAAACGTGGGTACACCATTACGACCCGCAGACCAAACGTCAGTCTATGGAATATCCTCACAAAGACTGGTCCCAGAAAAAGAAATTCAAGGCGCAGTCTTCAGCTGGAAAAACCACGGCCACAGTGTTCTTGGACGCAGATGGTGTTATACATGTTGATTTCACTGATCGTGGTACAACAATAAATTCAGAGCGTTACTTCACAACGCTGCGAACACTGAAACGACGGCTAACAGGGGCCGAAAGGAAAATGGAAATGTTTTCCTGCAGCATGACAATGCCAAACCACAACCTTCACGTGCCACCACAGCAGAACTTCAGAGACTGAACCTCACCACCGTACGGCATCCTCTATACAGTCCAGATTTAGCACCGTCTGACTTCCACCTGTTCCCGATAATGAAAGACGATCTGCGGGGACATCATTATGCTTCTAATGAAGACGTCAAGAGAACTGTGAGACTGTGGTTGCGCTAACAGAGTGTCGACGTCTTCCGTGATGGCTTCAGAAAACTTGGCCATCGTTTTCAGAAATGTATCCAATTGGCTGGTGATTATGTGGAAAAGTGAATTTGGTAAATAAAGATCACATTCTAAGGTTTATTTCTGCTTTTGGTTTATTAAAATACTCTCATCCGAAACCAATTAACGAAGGTGGGGGCATTACTTTTCATTCAACCCTTGTATTTTATGAAATTTAACTCGATTAAACGGAATACGACATGAAAAATAAGGCATTTTAGATTGTTTTTCTAACCTCCCCAAAGTAATCAGAGTATCAATGTTTATATACTGAAACAATAATTTATCTTGTGTGCTACTGTGGCTGGACGGTGGATGTATTGTTGTAACAGTCCTGGTACGTGGGTACGTTCAGGGTGGGGTTGAGTCCGTCAGATCGCGGCTGGTTCCGTCCTGGTTGTCTCCGAAAGTGATTTAGTCACTCTGTTCTATCCTACTGTGAAGATGTTTTCTAATGAAGAAAGATTTTTTGATTTAAAAGCGTGGTACAAAGGTAGCTGTAATTTAACACTTGTACCTACAAGGAAGTTTGCAATTTACGGAAACGTTTTGTGAAAAGCTGATCAGCAGAGGATTCCCACAGGTAGGCCATCAATAACTGACGAAACTAAGTTTAAAGTTTAACAAGTCGTTACCCGAGCCCTAAAGAGTCTAATCGTAGGCTATGTCTCGCTGAGGATGTTTCTAGAAATTTTGTGCGAAGAATTTTTCATAAGACCAAGCTCAGACATTACATACCTCGTCTCATTCATGGGCTATTGGAAGACGATCGATATCGTAAGCGTCAAGTTTGCGAGGCAGTGTTAAATGAGTTAAGAGAAGGTGGTAATAGGTTGTTTTCTCAGGTAATTTCGAATGATGAGGCAACCTTTAAATTATCAGGCAATGTCAACAGACAAAACTGCACCTGTTGGTATACAGAGAGGCATAGAATTGTTTTTGAGGGAGTTACATCAACCCGGTTTTACTGTTTGTGGAATTTTTTTTGGAAATGTGTGGTAAGGTCTTATGGGATCAAACTGCTGAGGTCATCGGTCCCTAAGCCAACGCACTACTTAATGTAACCTAAACTAACTTACGCTAAGGACAACACACACACCCACGGCCGAGGGAGGACTCGAACCTCCGATCTATTTTAAATTAAAAATCGAGGACGAACAGTTAAAAAAACGGAAATACAATGTTGTTCAAATTTAAAGCAACAAACGGAAATTTTGCAAGGTTGCGTTTATTTTGTCGCAAAACACCGTAAACAGGTGATAGTACAGTAGAAACACTGTATAGAACACAGAACGTAAACAACTGCAACATGCATAACGGTAGACAAAAATGTTATCCGGTCTTGCAGTGCGCCCCCGGTAGCTGAGTGGTCAGCGTGACAGAATGTCAATCGTAAGTGCCCGGGTTCGATTCCTGGCTGGGTCGGAGGTTTTCTCCGCTCAGGGACTGGGTGTTGTGTTGTCCTATCATCATCATCTCATCCCCATAGACGCGCAAGTCGCCGAAGTGGCGTCAAATCGAAAGACTTGCACCCGGCGGGAGGCCCTAGTCACACGACATTTATTTTAACGGATTTGCACCACATTGTAACAACTGGTTAATGGGCTCAGCAATGGGTGTTGTCACCTCTGGCTGCAATACAGCGCTGACAACGACGGGGCTTGCTGTGAGTGATGTCATCAGTCACGTGTTGAGGCAATAACCCCCATTCTTCCTGCAGAAGTGTACGCAAGTCTTGGAGAATGGTTGGTGGATGCCAATGTGATGAAACCGTCTCCTTAATGCATCCCAGACGTGGTCTGTGGGATTCAAATCGGGAGAGCGAGCAGCCCGCGCAACACGTGTAGTATTTTCTGTTTCCATGAAAACAGCAGCCATCCGTGCTCTTTGAGGTCGAGCATTATCGTTCATCAATATGAAGTCTCGCTTCCCACACCCGGGTTCCCGGGTTCGATTCCCGGCGCGGTCAGGGATTTTCTCTGCCTCGTGATGACTGGGTGTTGTGTGCTGTCCTTAGGTTAGTTGGGTTTAAGTAGTTCTAAGTTCTAGGGGACTGATGACCATAGATGTTAAGTCCCATAATGCTCAGAGCCATTTGAACCAATATGAAGTCTGGGACCACACCACCTCGCAACAACTGCTCATGAAGTCCCAAGATATCGCCGCGATGCCTGACAGCAGTTAAACCTTGCGATTGACCCGTACAACTTCATGAAGTGGTCAATATCGGTGTCTTTCAACAATGTTTTGATTCCGAAATCGTGTTCCACGTTCCTTCTATCTGCTAGTGCGTCGAGGATCACTCTCCAGACCAAACGGGGACTCGTCTGAGAAAAGGATATTGGCCCACTGTTCGACAGTCCAGGTGACATGTTGACAGCTTCACCCCAGACGCTGCCTTCTGTGAAGATGCATCAGTGGTACACATACAGAAGCTCTCCGACAATAAAGGATACTCTGCCAAAGGCTTCTGTACACCGTTTGTCTCGATAAAAAAGCGTCCAGTGGGTGCTGCGAAGTCAGATCCCAGTTTCCGTGCAGTACCAAGGCGGTACAGTAATGCCCTTACGGCCAAATAGTGGTCCTCTCCTTTTGATATCACACGTGGTCGGCCATGCCCTGGTCTTCGGGATCCTGTTTCGGTCTCTACAAATTGTCGTCACATCCGAGAAACAACACAACTATTCACATTAAACCTTCGGGTCTCACCAGTTTGCCACTGTCCTGCTTCCATTTTTCTTATGGTCCTTCACCGCAGAGAGTCTGGTAGGCGTCTTCTTTGTGCCATAGTGCACCGTCTTTGACTGAATACACAGTGATCGTGAATGCGTGACTGCTCGGCAAACGCTACCCTGTTTTATAGGTGCCCTGACGTCATCGTCGACCTGGTTGCCCATTGGCCGGAATGCCATCTTCCGTAAAGAACACGACTGTACGGACATCCGTCGATATTTTGTATGATTATACCGTGCATTAGACACAACACGGAAAACAGCGGTTTGTTGCTCTAATTTTGGACACCAGTGTATATACATTTTAAAAACAGATCCGAGGAAGGTGAAATTAATCCGATAAAAACACCGAAGCACTGCACTTTCACTTAAAACCTGGAGGACGTGCACTAGGGTGAGAGGTATTGCAGGAGGAAAGAGTATGTTCCCTCGGGATGACAGGTGTGGATAGAAAGACAGGGGTCTGTTAGAGAGAAAAAAAACTATACAGATGGTGGGGAGTAGTGTGTTGTGTGGGTAAGGCAGTGGTTGCAAGAGGAAAGGGATGGGGAAGGATGAAGAGGGAAGGGAGAGAGAAGCCTCGATGTGGAGTGGAATAGGTGGGTAGGAGTTAAAGTTGGTAGGAGGGATGAACATCAGGGCGGATCTCAGTGTCTGGGAGAGGAGGTTGGTTGAAGTTGCTTTGGGATAGGATATGTAATGTGTGTAGTTGTAGGAGCGGAGGGGTGTGTTTGTAAAGGCGCGGCAGCATACGAGGATAGTTGACCAGATGGGAGGCAATGGAGTGACTGGAGCAACAGTTCGCAGAAGAAGTTCCTAATGTATCACTGTTGCAATTGCGATCGCGACAGGCCTTCTGCTTCTTAGACTGGTTACGCGAAACGTAAAGATAGGGAAACTAATGAAGGTTTCGCTGTCTGGATGTGCTTACGTGAAGAGTCCGATCATTGTGAGTCGTTCCGAAACCTTTGCTTGTGGGACGTCTTTGAATTTCTTCACCTAGCTACGGTTTTTCTGGCGTCACGGTAGGTGGCGCACTTGCGACGTTTCGAGCGGCGTTTAAGAGCACACGAAACTTGCACGAGGGGTGTGTGCGCAGGGGGTTGACCGACTGGGAAGGAGTCTCGCTGGATCGCGCCCTTAGCTTGCTAACCCTGGAGTTCCGCTCGCAGCATTCGGATGGCGGATGTTTAATTTGAGGAGCGTGCCTACGCCTGCTGGAGAGTCGTCGCTCTCCTCTCTTTCTGCGATAGTGGACCGTACTCTGAAATTCGCATCTACCTGTTTCCTGCTGACCTTAGTTCTCCTGGGCCTGACGCAGAAACAACGGTAAGCACCATTTCTTGCGTGCGGTAAAGTGTCGCCGCGGTCCGTGAAAATCCCTGTGCCTTGCTACTGAATTTCGTGTGATGTTCTTGCCCTGAGCTGATTCGGCTTGCAGCGCTGGCCGTTGTTTCGGCCGGAATCCCTGATGTGGCTTAGCATTCTGGTAATAAGGACGTGCCCCAGTCAAACATTTACTCGATTGTTAGAGCTTCCATTTCATCTCGTTTTGTTTGTGAAAGTCTTTCTTTACACGCACTGCTTGTGCCTGTATTTTCTACGTTTAGATATCTTCAAATTTTTTCTTTGTCTTCTGATAACCTTGATCCTTTCTACACTACTGGTGCTTATACATTCTGAGTTTAGGTATCTTTAAAATTTCTCGTTGTCAGTTAATTTTGATCTGAAAAGATGACGTTTACCAGCACTAGTGGGGCGTGCACTTCCCGAATTTAGATATTTTTTTAATGTTTTTCCTTGTTAGTTAAGGTTAAAAGGCCCATGTGTATGTTGTAATTTATCTAGTTAAGTAAGTTCTACTCTGTTAACGAGTACTTTTGCGTCAAAGGTGTCAGTTTTCTGCCTTCATTTCCTCTGTCATATTTCGGGCCCATACGCTATTTTCTACTTATGCGTTATGTATATTTAACGTATTTTCTGTTTGTATGTTTTAGATCTGTGCTGAAACGAACAACCGTTCGGCCGTGGACCGAGCTCATACCGGTACCGTGCGTTGGTTAATCCATGCATTTCAGCCAGTTTATTCGATTTCGATTTATTCTTGATTGCTCGTTTGAATAACTGCTGAGGTTTGATAATTTCCTAATGCTTAATTTCTTATTTAAAAGAAGTACCTGTTACCTTGCATGTTCTGTTATCTTGAAAGTTTTGTTTAATGATTGAAATGTAAAGACATTGGATGCCTTTGTTATACTGACGTCCAAGCAGCCAAAACAATAGTGGGATCCAGCAACGTTATAAAGCTCAAAGAGCTTGTTTTTGTTTTGAAACTCTCTGTACTATTACAGAATCTTTCATTTAAAATTTGATCTCTGTAGTAAATAAATGCCCCTCGCGGCAGGTAGTGCCTAACAAAGGGACAAACCAGTCTGCCACCCTACTCCAGGCTGCTCAGCGGAATGCGTCAGAGCTTTTAGTAGCTCACTGCAACATACAGTCTTTACCTGCACATTACGAACTTAGCCTCCTCTTCAACCAACTAAACTACCATGTAACCCTCTTATCCGAAACGTGGTTAAAACCACACATATCCTCTGCATCTATTCATCTCCAAGGGTTCACATTTTTTAGTGCAGACAGATCAAAAAAGCGAGGTGGCGGGGTCGGCGCGTATATACGAACAGATCTCAAAGCGAATGTCTTATGTACGTCAAACCCTGCTGCAGAAAAAGAGGCTGAATTCATGTTCATCAAAATAAATATACAAAGTCGGAAGTTTTTGACTGGCGTCGTGTACAAGCCGCCAAAAATAAGCTCAATGAGTTCCTTTCAGTCGGAATTACATTCACTTCAGTGTCAATACGAACATGTCATCGTAATGGGTGACTTGAACGTAAACCTGCTAAGAGACACTCCCTCCGCAATAAACCTAAGAAGACTGTTTTGTTGCAATACCATGAACATTCTTCCATTACAACCTACACACCATACGGCGCACAGTCATACTCTTATAGACGTAATCGCAACGAAACAGACTGACAAAGTAAGAGATGTTGCTCAAACATCGGCCCCTGGCCTCTCAGCACATGATGTAATATTCCTGGCCTACTCTGTGCAGCCCCCAAGGATCAAATCGCGTTACATAACTTGTAGGAACATGAAACGTATTGACCTTGACGCTCCAACAGCCGATTGCTCAGAAATCTCATGGCATCAAATAATCAGAGAATCTACAATCGACGGCAAAATTAATGAACTTGGTGATAAACTCACTGCCCTCTGAGACAAACATGCACCTGTGCGCGCAATCCGTGTAAGAAAATCTCCTGCTCCATGGCTGACAGCTGAATTACGTCAAATGATGACTAATAGGGATGCTGCCCACAGGTGTTTCAAGGCAGATCCGAAACCTGAGCCTTTAGAAGAATATAGAAAGCTACGGAACAGAGTGAAACAATGCATTCGCAATGCTAAAATCAGGCATGCTCGCTCCCTTGTATGCAGCGGTCTGACGCCCACGACTCTATGGAAGAATCTCAGTAGCTTGGGGGTCGGAAAGGGAAAATCGGAAACTACTTTTCATGTGTCAGCTGACGAATTAAATGAATTCTTCTCCGCACCTCTGAATACCCACACGGCTGATAATTACCGTCCACAAGAACCCCCAAACAGGATAACTAACAACGATACCTTCCATCTAAAACATGTAACAATAAATACGACAAGAAAATCAATAATGAGAATGTCTTCTTATGCGATAGGCAATGACAGTATCGGTATAACCATGATTAAGAATGTTGCCTGTCTTAGCTGACATATTTAATTTTTCCTCGTGAACTGAATATACCCCACTGCATGGAAAAGAAGCATAATTCGACCGATCCCTAAGATCGAAAACCCGCAACTGCCTAGTGATTACCGACCAATTAGCATACTGCCTGCTGTTTCCAAAGCACTTGCATATATTGTTCATGACAAAATCACTGAACACCTGCATGAATTCGGCCTATATGACAAATTTCAATCCGGTTTCCGTAAACATCACAGCACAAACACTGCTCTAACTAAAGTAATTGATGACCTGAAATATGCCATCGACAACCGAAAGGAACAATATTGACGCTACTGGACTTCAGCAAAGCTTTTGACACTGTTAACTTTGACATATTGGTCAGAAAAATGCAACAGCTTAATTTCTCAGATAGTGCAATGAGATGGTTTGAAAGCTACTTAAAAGACAGACAGCAATGTGTTGTCTGCGTAAATGAAAAATCTTCCTGGAAACATGTTTCCTCGGGAGTGCCACAAGGATCAGTCTTAGGACCACTTTTGTTTTCTTTATATGTCAACGATATTTCGTCGGTTCTGTCCTCCTGTAAATATCATTTCTATGCCGACGACCTCCAGCTCTACCTAAGCGTAAGACCTGAAGATGTAAACACTGCAATCGCTCAGATGAATGATGATCTGTCTTCAGTAGTGACATGGGCGAAAAACCTGGGGCTTAAACTAAATGCAAAAAAGACGCAAGTAATTTTAATAGCCCATCAGAAATTAATAAGTTCAGATTTCCACGAACGGCTACCTCCTATCCTGCTCGACGGTACTTCAATACCATATCAGAAAACAGTTAAGAACTTGGGTGTAACTTTGGATGAGCGTCTCAACTGGGCGGAGAATACAGTCGCAGCGTGCCGGAAGACGTCTGCTTGTCTCTATGCTCTCAATAAGTTTCAGAACATATCTCCACAGGAATTGAAACGCCAGCTGGTGCAAGCACTTGTTCTACCGAACCTCCAGTATTGTGATGTAATTCAATAAGGCATGAGTAGTGAAAACAAAAGACGGCTAGAACTAACCATGAATGCCTGTGTGCATTACACCTGCAACATTCGCCGATATGATCATGTTAGTGCTACATACTCCGAGCTAGGGCGGCTGCGGCCGGACAAATTGCGTGACTACCACACTGTATGTCTACTTCACCGACTCCTCGTCGCACAAGTATCCCAGTACCTTGCTTCAGAGATTAAAAACCTGTCATGCACATCATAATCGAAACACGAGGTCACTCTTATTTGGTATCCTAACTGTGCCCACTCACAAAACGAAAACTTTTGCAAACTCCTTCTAAGTTGCCGCTGTCCGCCTCTGGAACAAACTGCCCCTTACCTTGCGCAAAATTCAATCCGCTGCCCCTTTTAAGAAGAAGTTGAGGTATTTCCTACTATCATCCTCATAACGTTCTCCACAAAATTAATGTAGAAGGCTAATCCTCTCATCTGCCAAATAGCAAAGCTAGCGTCTCCTATCTTGCACCTGAGATGCCTTCCTCTTCATCTATCTCTATTAGCCACGCAATCTTCTTTTCCTTTACATTTCCTTAATTATGTTTCATCATGTCTCTGTTCTTCTCCTCCCTTCACCATCAGCCTCCCTCATACTCCCTGCTGCTAGCACTCCTATCTAAAATCTGTCTCTTCAATAATGTCTAATTATGACAGTACTAATGATCTACGAATACAAACTCTATATGTATGTATTTTTCCAGGTGTGCCTTTGTAATCGTTTATTTCACTTTTTGTACTAGATGTAGTTTAACATGCCTACTAAAACATACGAACGTAAAACAAGTAGAACGCCTGGTTAGATGTAAGAGAGGGCCTGATGGCCCTAATCTTGCCAGGTTAAATAAATAAATAAATAAATATTTTCTTTATGCTCCCAGATCCTAGCTCCCTACAACTTCACACTACAAGGGTAAGATGCATTAGAAGACTGGAGAAGCGTTCTACGGGTCCGATAATAAGACAACACAGCTCTATAAGTCAAGAAGCAGCTGGGGAAGGTTGAGAAGAGGGCTCGAGAAGAAGCTACCCAGTTGTCAGAGATATACGCGGTATGTGCGTGTGTGCATGTCTTCGTAATACATATATAAACTGAGACTGAATCTTTTCAATACTGTTTTAAAACAAATTCATAGCTAAGATAAGTCCATGTAATAACAACCACTAGTACCACGGTCGAAATTGGATGAATTGTATTTATTGTTTGATATCTCTTTAATTGAAGTGAGTCCTTGTTTCAGTGCACTAAAAAACAAATTTTGTGTTAACGGCAGCAAATTAGCTTTTCCGTTATGATAACACAATGCAACGGAACCACAAGTAAGCGCAGTCGCTACTAGACGCAAAACCGAATGAGAGACGTTGACGAAGGCACGTTGTCAACAGCTTCCGTGCTCCCCCATTGAAGCATGCTTTCTTACGTGACAGCGGTTTGCTGCTCAAACCAGTGTGGAAGCATGGCCAACGACTACGGTGTCGTCTCCTTACAGCCAGCAGTGCGAGAGTTGTTTAGACAGACTATACAGCAAAGATTATAGTCGATTGTACTTCGAGAGAACAGACTATTACCTTGTATCGTATCAAGTGACATGTTAGTGCTCAGTAACAGTAACAAATATGCATGACATGATTGTGACAGTGGATTATTTCAAAATTAAATATTTCGACTTGTTTAAGTTGTGATAAAGTAAATTTTGTATGTGTTGTAGTATCAACTCGGTGTGCTCCACAAGTAATCTAAGAACCTACCACTGTGCCGACGAGTCTTATTTCGTCCGGTACAACAATGTGAATGCAGCTGTACCACATAAAGTAAGTGCAGATGCGAAATATTTTTCTAATCTGCACTGTAGATACATCAAATAGCAGTTATAACTCTCAAAATTATTTGAAATTACGTTCAGTGCACATTTAAACGCATCTTTCAAAACAATAACAGAATTATCATTTCTAGTGTCCACATTATTCCTATTACTTTGTCTACCCAAAATTTGTGTCTCTCTAGCTCTCTGTGTTTCTGTCCGGCCCGTTACTGTTCGTCTTCGGGGCATAGCCTAAAACAAACACAGTTTTCGCATAATAAGGGAAGTCGTAGCTATTCAAAATTTACTTAAAATTTCGTGGTAACAGCGGCAAAATTTCACAAACTTAGTCCCGTTTTCTCTTATACAAAAGTAAGCGAAAATTGACGCCAATAAACAACGTTATATATAGACAGTGTTTCCTTCTTAGGCTTTGTAAGTACAATGTTTTGCCTTCCACTGCTGATGCATCAACGACCTAGTACTAAAGTGCGCGTCATATATCTTGGCGGCCGAGTTTAGGTTCGTTCTGCGCATCTGACGTCACAAAACACAGTCAGCCAATGAACAGAGAACGACGTTGCCAGATCTCGACAGCAGTGCAGAGCCGTGTGTATATAAAACTTTTATTACAGTCGCGAAAGACGGAATATTTCTCAATATTACATACGACACCTATGTGGTACTTAAATTAAATGAGATATTGTTATACAGTAAATATTATATGAAATTTAGGTATCTTGTCCACATTTCATTCTCAACATTGTGGCAACTAAAATCGACCAGACGGAAAGTATACTCTATGGACTTTTACCTCTGCAAACTCTTCAAAATTTCGTGCAAAGGTTTACTATATTTAATGCTGCATAATAACTGCGTTGAACATCGAAACAAAATTAAGTCATTTATGGGGGGAAGGTATCAGTCAAGAAGATAGGTAAAAATCTAATTTTTGAGCCAAATAGTTTTTGTGGAATCGAATGATAAAGAGTGTCAAAGCAGTCGGAACACAATGTGTCTGCACAGGCGAGCAGTGCAGTGACAAAATCGCCCACAGCGCGGAATGCAGGGAGCACGTCTTTGTAGCAACGAAAGGGTTAATGCGGCCGTGGTGGCTTTACTTCATGAACTGCGCGCTCCCCCCTACACGTAAGCTTGCGAACTATGCTATACTATGACGCTGCTTCTATTGGCGCGTGCGTCGTGTGCAACTGGCAATGTAGCACTCTCCCGCGTCTGGGCGGGCATGCGCGAGCCGCCAAGATAAAAGAATTGAACTATAGCAGCTGTAGCATTGTCGTTGGCCGTTGTGCCTGTATTACTGCAAATGAACCATTTGCAACATTTAAACATGAAAGTCCCAATAATGCGATTTCACGAAACGTCGTTACTTTCGTGTGTCATTTCTACCTAGCATCTGATCGGTACGTGGGGCAGAAGTTGATACACATACGCTTTTTCAGCTCTCTTAACGGCTAGATTCTTACATTATTATTTCTTTCCTTTCTCAGACGTTATGTCTGGCTAAAAATGGAAAGTGACGCGGACCTTGATCAAGCGTGACTTCCTTTTAACTGTACGGTATATGTTACATTGCATATAGGAACTTTCGGGTAATTGAACATATTTCAATAATTACATATTTCTGTAGTTGTGTATATACGTTTGGATGTAGTTGTATTGCGTTGATGTACTGGTGGATATTGTGTGGTATGATTCCTGTAGTTGATAGTATAATTGGTATAATGTCAACTTTAACCTGATGCCACATGTCCTTGACTTCCTCAGCCAGTTGGATGCATTTTTCAATTTTTTCTCCTGTTTTCTTCTGTATATTTGTTGTATTTGGTATGGATATTTCGATTAGTTGTGTTAATTTCTTCTTTTTATTGGTGAGTATCATGTCAGGTTTGTTATGTGGTGTTGTTTTAGCTGTTCTAATGGTTCTGTTCCAGTATAATTTGTATTCATCATTCTCCAGTACATTTTGTGGTGCATACTTGTATGTATGTATGTATGTATGTATGGATTATTATTGTTATTATTATTATTACTGTTACTGTTTCAGTGGCCTCCATGTGTAAGCAGAATTAAAAATCGGTACATCAATTTTCGATTTTCACGTATTAATATTATATTTAACACTTCGGAATGTAGTTAAACGATTCTCAGGAAGATTGTTTTCATTTCAATATTAAACCACAGATTTTGTTTTTAGAATTAAATCACAGCAATTCTCCACATTGCAGATGCGGAGAACTACTTCCAGTTCTACAATAACTGGTAGTCTGTAAAATGCAGCATCGGTCATACAAAATTATCAAAAAAATGTTCAAATGTGTGTGAAATCTTATGGGACTTAACTGCTAAGGTCATCAGTCCCTAAGCTTACACACTACTTAACCTAAATTATCCTAAGGACAAACACACACACACACATGCCGGAGGGAGGACTCGAACCTCCGCCGGGACCAGCCGCACAGTCCATGACTGCAGCGCCCTAGACCGCTCAGCTAATCCGGCGCGGCACGAAATTATCACACATGACTAACGAATCTGGACATGCAACTATAGTAGTACTTAATTGTGTGCTGATAGAAATAAAAATCTGTTCACAGTTAAGACTTTTAACTGCATTTGTTCATAGTTGCATATTATTCTACCGCAACACTGATATTCATTCACATAAAATAATAATTACAGAACACGAAAAAGTTGTTTACTTACTTTTCTTTACTTAACTAAGACATTATTGCTCGACATACACAACTGCTTTGGAGGTTCTCACGAGAGTTATACTGTTGGTGTTTGAGGATATTGCAACACAAAACATCACTAGAATGATCTTCCTGTGGATTGTAATTTCAGTTAGTCCTAACTTTTTTCCAACTGCAGTTAGCTTTCTAATTACCACTTTTTCATTCTCTTTTGTGTTCCATAATATCATCAATAATTTTTCATAAGTTGCAAGAGACATCGTATTTCCCTGAGCAGATTAGCATGAGGTATCTCTTTCTTTTTCCTCAGCCACTCAGGTAGCCATTCTTTTTCTTTTATTATTGTTTTGGTGGCAGTCTTCATTAATAAAATAGCTACAAACTGATGTTGCTCTTTCCAGGCTGACAACGATGGGTAAAACGTTAGCACACTGGTCTCGCATTCGGGAGGAAGACGTTTTAAATCTGCCTCCTGCCATCCAGATGTAATTTTTTCGTGATTTCCGTAAATCTCTCAGGGAAAATACCAGAATGATTCCTTTGAAAGGTACGGCCGATTTACTTCCCCGTCCTGAACAAAACACCACCTCTAATGGTCTCGTTGTCGACGGCACGTTAAACCCTAGTCTTCCCTCCATCGATATCCTGGCTTCTTGAATTCGAGTTGGCAAATGAAAACACCGTCGTAACTATTGAGGCAACGGCCTTGCCGCAGTGGCTACACCGGTTCCCGTGAGATCACCGAAGTTAAGCGCTGTCGGGCGTAGTCGGCACTTGGATGGATGTCCATCCAGTCCGCCATCCGCTGTGGCTATTTTTCGGGATTCACTCAGCGTCGTGATGCCAATTGAGGAGATACTCGACAGAATAGTAGCAGCTTCGATCGAGAATACCATCATAACGACCGGGAGAGCGGTGTGCTGACCACACGCCCCTCCTATCCGCATCCTCAACTGAGGATGACACGGCGGTCGGATGATCCTGATGGGTCACTTGTGTCCTGAAGACGGAGTGGTGATTGATTGGCGTAACTATTGATGGTGTGATGGTAGCTTCAGCATATGGAAGGACTGATAGTATAGTATTGTTAATGAATACTGATTATGCGGAGGCCCCTTACGTACCGGGGGTGTCGGGAAACATGCGAACACGACGGCTTGAAAGCTGAGATTTGCCAGCTCGAGGAAGGTCTCCCTCCTCCGGAGGGATCTGTGTCCAAACCACGCCGCAAAAGTGGTGTCCGCAGATCTCTGTCAAACCCTGCTATCCGTATATCTCTGTGTTCTCATTTCTCCAGCATTCACATTGGAGGAGCATTAGGGCGTGGATTAGCATACAGCAGTCAACATTTGGAAACGAGGAAACAGAGGACAAGAGGAGTCGCGAAGAGTGTCATCAAACTCTGAAACAATCACTAAGTGGGGAGCGGTGGTGCGCCCAAAGTCCCTGGCCTAGTGTCTAGCCGTCTGGGAGCAGGAACCACCCTCCAGGCCCACCTGAGTAATTAAGTCGCTAGAGATTTGGTCCTTGGGATAATATGGAAAAATAATATTCAGAGGGACACTAAGAAGAGAATACTTGACAGCGTGGTGGAGGACATAGTTCTGTATGGAGATGAGGTACGGCCTCATACGAGAAAAGTTGGGAAGAAAATCAGAACACTGGAAATAGACTTCATGAACAGCTCTCTGCAGTTAATCAGTCAAGATAGGATACTAAATGAGGAAGTATGGAGGCGAACGGAGATGACGTGCTCCATATAAAACTTTGGAGAACAGAGCATTTCAGTGATACGACCACTTGTAGAACTACCTAACCATAGGTGCAAGGAGAATGAATTTGAAGGCAACATTACACTAAGGGGGAAGAACGTAGGTGAAGATGAGATAGGAGATATGATACTGCGAAAATAATTTGAAAGAGCACTGAAAGACCTAAATGGAAACATTGCCCCTAGAGTAGACGACATTCCCTCAGAACTACCGATTTCATTGGGAGAGCCAAAACTATTCAACCTGGTGTGGCAGATGTATGAGACGAGCAAAATACCTTCTGTCTTCAAGAAACACGTTTTAATTCCATTTCCACAGAAAGCAGATACTGATAGTTGTGAATATCACCTAACTGTCAGTTTGTAAGTCATGGTTTCAAATACTAACAGGAATTATTTACAGAAAAATGGAGACATTGGTAGAAGTCAACCTCAGGGAAGATCATTTTGGATTGGAAAGAAATGTAGGAGAATGTGTGGCATTACTGGCCCTTCGACTCATCCTAGAAGACAGATTAAGGGAGGGTAAACCTACGTTTACAGATTTTGTAGATGTGGGGGAAAGTTTCGACAATATCGACTACAATACACTCTTTGAAATATGAATGTATCAGGGGGGCTATAAAGGGAGCGAAAGGCTGCAAATTACCGTGTAAGGAAACCATACGGCACTTATAATAGTCGAGGAGCATGAGAGAAATACAGTGTTTGAGAAGGCAGTAAGACTGGGTTGTAGCCTGTCCCCTACGTTACTCAGTCTGCACATTGAGCGGGCTGTTAAGGAAACCAAAGAAAAATTTTGAGAAGGAATTAAAGAGCAGGAAGAAGAAATGAAAACTTTGAGGTCTCTCTGAGACACTGTAATTCTGTTAGAACAGCAGAGGTTTTGCAGGAGCAGTTGAACGAAATGGACAGTGTCTTGAAAGGAGGGTATGAGATGAAGGTCAGTAAAGGAAAAACAAGGGTAATGGAAAGAATTAAATCAGGCGATGCTGATGGAATTAGACTGGAGAACGAGACACTGAAAGTAGTTGATGAGGTTTGCTATCTTGGTAGTAAAAGAACTGATGACGGCCGAAGTTTTTTTTTTTTTTTGGTCATCAGTCTACTGACTGGTTTGATGCGGCCCGCCACGAATTCCTTTCCTGTGCTAACCTCTTCGTGTCAGAGTAGCACTTGCAACCTACGTCCTCAATTATTTGCTTGACGTATTCCAATCTCTGTCTTCCTCTACAGTTTTTGCCCTCTACAGCTCCCTCTAGTACCATGGAAGTCATTCCCTCATGTCTTAGCAGATGTCCTATCATCCTGTCCCTTCTCCTTATCAGTGTTTTCCTCATGTTCCTTTCCTCTTCGATTCTGCATAGAACCTCCTCATTCCTTACCTTATCAGTCCACCTAATTTTCAACATTCGTCTATAATACCACATCTCTAATGCTTCGATTCTCTTCTGTTCCGGTTTTCCCACAGTCCATGTTTCACTACCATACAATGCTGTACTCCAGACGTACATCCTCAGAAATTTCTTCCTCAAATTAAGGCCGGTATTTGATATTAGTAGACTTCTCTTGGCCAGTTATGCCTTTTTTGCCATAGCGAGTCTGCTTTTGATGTCCTCCTTGCTCCGTCCGTCATTGGTTATTTTACTGCCTAGGTAGCAGAATTCCTTAACCTCATTGACTTCGTGACCATCAATCCTGATGTTAAGTTTCTCGCTGTTCTCGTTTCTACTACTTCTCATTACCTTCGTCTTTCTCCGATTTACTCTCAAACCATACTGTGTACTCATTAGACTGTTCATTCCGTTCAACAGATCATTTAATTCTTTTTCACTTTCACTCAGGATAGCAATGTCATCAGCGAATCAAATCATTGATATCCTTTCACCTTGTATTTTAATTCCACTCCTGAACCTTTCTTTTATTTCCATCATTGCTTCCTCGTTGTACAGATTGAAGAGTAGGGGCGAAAGGCTACAGCCTTGTCTTACACCCTTCTTAATACGAGCACTTCGTTCTTGATCGTCCACTCTTATTATTCCCTCTTGGTTGATGTACATATTGTATATGACCCGTCTCTCCCTATAGCTTACCCCTATTTTTTTCAGAATCTCGAACAGCTTGCACCATTTTATATCGTCGAATGCTTTTTCCAGGTCGACAAATCCTATGAAAGTGTCTTGATTTTTCTTTAGCCTTGCTTCCATTATTAGCCGTAACGTCAGAATTGCCTCTCTCGTCCCTTTACTTTTCCTAAAGCCAAACTGATCGTCACCTAGTGCATTCTCAATTTTCTTTTCCATTCTTCTGTATATTATTCTTGTAAGCAGCTTCGATGCATGAGCTGTTAAGCTGATTGTGCGATAATTCTCGCACTTGTCAGCTCTTGCCGTCTTCGGAATTGTTTGGATGATGCTTTTCCGAAAGTCAGATGGTATGTCGCCAGACTCATATATTCTACACACCAACGTGAATAGTCGTTTTGTTGCCACTTCCCCCAATGGTTTTAGAAATTCTGATGGAATGTTATCTATCCCTTCTGCCTTATTTGACCGTAAGTCCTCCAAAGCTCTTTTAAATTCCGATTCTAATACTGGATCCCCTATCTCTTCTAAATCGACTCCTGTTTCTTCTTCTATCACATCAGACAAATCTTCACCCTCATAGAGGCTTTCAATGTATTCTTTCCACCTATCTGCTCTCTCCTCTGCATTTAACAGTGGAATTCCTGTTGCACTCTTAATGTTACCACCGTTGCTTTTAATGTCACCAAAGGTTGTCTTGACTTTCCTGTATGCTGAGTCTGTCCTTCCGACAATCATATCTTTTTCGATGTCTTCACATTTTTACTGCAGCCATTTCGTCTTAGCTTCCCTGCACTTCCTATTTATTTCATTCCTCAGCGACTTGTATTTCTGTATTCCCGATTTTCCCGGAACATGTTTGTACTTCCTCCTTTCATCAATCAACTGAAGTATTTCTTCTGTTACCCATGGTTTCTTCGCAGCTACCTTCTTTTTACCTATGTTTTCCTTCCCAACTTCTGTGATGGCCCTTTTTAGAGATGTCCATTCAACTGTACTGCCTACTGCGCTATTCCTTATTGCTGTATCTATAGCGTTAGAGAACTTCAAACGTATCTCGTCATTCCTTAGTACTTCCGTATCCCACTTCTTTGCGTATTGATTCTTCCTGACTAATGTCTTGAACTTCAGCCTACTCTTCATCACTACTATATTGTGATCTGAGTCTATATCTGCTCCTGGGTACGGCTTACAGTCCAGTATCTGATTTCGGAAACTCTGTCTGACCATGATGTAATCTAATTGAAATCTTCCCGTATCTCCCGGCCTTTTCCAAGTATACCTCCTCCTCTTGTGATTCTTGAACAGGGTATTCGCTATTACTAGCTGAAACTTGTTACAGAACTCAATTAGTTTTTCTCCTCTTTCATTCCTTGTCCCAAGCCCATATTCTCCTGTAACCTTTTCTTCTACTCCTTCCCCTACAACTGCATTCCAGTCGCCCATGACTATTAGATTTTCGTCCCCCTTTACATACTGCATTACCCTTTCAATATCCTCATACACTTTCTCTATCTGTTCATCTTCAGCTTTCGACGTCGGCATGTATACTTGAACTATCGTTGTCGGTGTTGGTCTGCTGTCGATTCTGATTAGAACAACCCGGTCACTGAACTGTTCACAGTAACACACCCTCTGCCCTACCATACTATTCATAACGAATCCTACACCTGTTATACCATTTTCTGCTGCTGTTGATATTACCCGATACTCATCTGACCAGAAATCCTTGTCTTCCTTCCACCTCATTTCACTGACCCCTACTGTATCTAGACTGAGCCTTTGCATTTCCCTTTTCAGATTTTCTAGTTTCCCTACCACGTTCAAGCTTCTGACATTCCACGCCCCGATTCGTAGAACGTTATCCTTTCGTTGATTATTCAATCGTTTTCTCATGGTAACCTCCCCCTTGGCAGTCCCCTCCCGGAGTTCCGAATGGCGGACTATTCCGGAATCTTTTGCCAGTGGAGAGATCATCATGACACTTCTTCAATTACAGGCCACATGTCCTGTGGATACACGTTACGTGTCTTTAATGCAGTGGTTTCCATTGCCTTCTGCATCCTCATGTCGTTGATCATTGCTGATTCTTCCGCCTTTAGGGGCAATTTCCCACCCCTACGACAAGAGAGTGCCCTGAACCTCTATCCGCTCCTCCGCCCTCTTTGACAAGGCAGTTGGCAGAATGAGGCTGGCTTCTTATGCCGGAAGTCTTCGGCCGCCAATGCTGATTATTTATCAAAATTTAGGCAGTGGCGGGGATCGAACCCGGGACCGAAGACGTTTTGATTATGAATCAAAGACGCTACCCCTAGACCACGGCCGAAGTAGAGAGGACACAAAATGTAGACTGACAATGGCAAGAAACGCTTTTCTGAAGAAGAGAAATTTTATGCATATAGATTGAAGCAGCGAGTTAAAATCTATACCAAGACCGAGAATCGAACCCCTGTCTCCGGCGCTCTTGTCATCTTCGTTAGCCACTAAGCTACCTTGGCACAGCGGTTTACACAACTGTAGGAATTATCCTGACACATCTCTCTTCTCGATCCAAATTCTCACTGCCGCCCCAGTCTACAGTGAGAATTTGGATCGAGGAGGGAGGCATGCCAGTGCAATTCATGCAGCTGTGTGAACTGCTGTACCAGTGGAGAATTCTGACACAGTCCTTACATATATGTGAGGAGTGTGTCAGAAGTCTCCATTACACAAGATGGGTTAGTAGCTAACGCACCTTCCTAGTAAGCGGGATACTGAGCTCGATTCACGTCCTTGGAACAAATTATCACTCGCTGCTTCACTCTGTATACATAAAATCGTAACTGTATGAGACCAGTAAAGTCTCTGAAACTGTGTAATTTCATTTGAAGAGAAATTTGTTAACATCGAATATAGGAAGTCTTTCCTGAAGGTATATCAGTGGAGTGTAGCCTGGTATGGAAGTGAAATGTGGACGATAAACAGCTCAGACAAGAAGAGATTAGACGCTTTTGAACTGTGGAACTACAGAATAATGCTGAAGCTGAGATGGGTAGAACATGTAACGGAGGTACTGAACACAATCGGGGGAAAAAAATTTGTTGCATGACTTGTCTGAAAGAAGCGATCGGTTGATAGGGCGTATTCTGAGACATCAACGGATCAGAAACATACTAGGTGTATAAGTATGGACCCGGAGTTTCCCCATAGATGGTGCTAGCCGTCAGTGCAGGGCCCGTGGGACCGCATCTGCAGTGCCATCTGCTTCCTGTAACGGCTGACGACGAATGTCAGCACACAATAACCGAAGTTGCATAAACCCGTAAACATGTCGCGTTTTGTGCCTACGAACTACGATTTGCGGACGCTATTGGTTTTCTATTATAATCTGAAGAAAACTGTTGCAGAATCGCGTCGAATGCTTGTCGAAGCTTTCGGCGAACATGCTCTTGGGAAAATACAGTTTTTCAAGTGGTTCAAAAAATTCAAAAGTGATGATTTTGACGTGCGGAACGACGAACGAGGGAAATCACCGAAAAAGTTGGAAGACAACGAATTGCAGGCCTTATTGGATGAAAATGATACTCAAACTCAACAGGAACTCGCGGAAGAATTGAATGTGACGCAGAAAGACGTTTCTCTTCGGTTGAAAGCTATGGGAAAGATGCATAAAGTGGTAAAATGGGTTGCACATGAACTGAGTGAAAGGCAGCAAGCAAATCGAAAGACCACTTGTGAAATGCTGCCCGCCCGATACAAAAGAAAGTCGTTTTTCCATGGAATAGTGACAGCAGATGGAAAATGGACATATTTTGAGAATGCTAAGCGTCGTAAATCATGGGTGAATTCAGGCAAACCATCGACAACCACTGCAAGGCCAAATCACTTCGGAAAGAAGACAATGCTCTGTGTTTGGTGGTATCAGAAGGGTGTCATCTATAATGAGCTGCTAAAACCTTGTGAAAGCGTGAACACTGACCGCTACCGACGATTTAAATCGAGCATTACGTGAAAAACGATCGTAATATGGAAAAAAGGCAACACAAGATGATATTGCTCCATGATAAAGCCCCATCACACACAGCAAAACTGGTCAGGGAAACGATCGAGGCGTTCAGTTGCGAAGTACCAGGGCTTGCGGCTTATTCTCCGGCTTGTCTCTGTCAGATTATCATCTGTTTGTGTCACTGGGACGCGCTCTCGCCGAACAAGGCTAGAGTTGGTATGAGAATGTGAGAAAATGACTCGCTGATTGGTTCGCTTCAAAAGGAGACCTGCTTTTTAGCGTGGCATTCTGAGCCCTCCGGAGAGGTGGGAGAAATGTATAAATAGCAATGGAGATTATATTGAATAAAGTATTGTTTATCAGTTTCAAACAACAGACGTGTAATAATGGCAAACAAATCCCGGTTTCATACTTCTACACTTGGTAGCACTGGAGGATAGTGTTGGAAGTAAAAATCGTGGAGGGAGAATAAGACATGAATACAGTAAGGAGATTCCGAAGGGTACAGGTTACAGGGAGCGAAAGGCTATTTAAAATTTGTACAGAAACCAGATGGCAGTTATAAGAGTCGAGGGGCATGAAAGGGAAGCAGCGGTTGGGAAGGGAGTGAGACAGGGTTGTAGCCTGTCCCCGATGTTATTCAATCTGTATATTGAGCAAGCAGTGAGGAAACAAAAGAAAAATTCGGAGTAGGTTTTAAAATCCATGGAGAAGAAATAAAAATGTTGAGGTTCGCCGATTACATTGTAATTCTGTCAGAGACAGCAAAGGACTTGGAAGAGCAGTTGAACGGAATGGACATTGTCTTGAAAGGAGGTTATAAGATGAACATCAACAAAAGCAAAACGAGGATAATGGAATGTAGTCGAACTAAGTCGGGTGATGCTGAGGGAATTAGATTAGGAAATGAGACACTTAAAGTAGTAAAGGAGTTTTGCTATTTGGGGAGCAAAATAACTTATGATGGTCGAAGTAGAGAGGATATAAAATGTAGACTGGCAATGGCAAGGAAAGTGTTTCTGAAGAAGAGAAATTTGTTAACATCGAGTATAGATTTAAGTGTCAGGAAGTCGTTTCTGAAAGTATTTGTATGGAGTGTAGCCATGTATGAAAGTGAAACATGGACTATAAATAGTTTGGACAAGAAGAGAATAGAAGCTTTTGAAATGTGGTGCTACAGAAGAATGCTGAAGATTAGATGGGTAGATCACGTAACTAATGAGGAGGTATTGTATAGAATTGGGGAGAAGAGGAGTTTGTGGCACAACTTGACTAGAAGAAGGGACCGGTTGGTAGGACATGTTCTGAGGCATCAAGGGATCCCAAATTTAGCATTGGTGGGTAAAAATCGTAGAGGGAGACCAAGAGATGAATACACTACGCAGATTCAGAAGGATGTAGGTTGCAGTAAGTACTGGGAGATGAAGAAGCACAGGATAGAGTAGCATGGAGAGCTGTATCAAACGAGTCTCAGGACTGAAGACCACAACAACAACAACAGGTTACGATTGTTATTCGGAGATGAAGAGGCTCGCAGAGGAGAGAGTAGCACAGAGAGCTGCATTAAACCAGTTTTTGGACTGAAGGGCAGGTTTTGGCAACAGGTAGTCAATGAAGATTTTAAACTAGGAGTAGCCCGGAAAGAGAAGAAGAGCTAGGCTAGCACAAGGTGGAAGAAATACGTACCCGGAAGTAGTGCAAGGCAGAAATGTAGGACTGGACGAGTGGAACGTAAAGGTCTGTGGAGGTCGAAAACGTGTAGCTCCTAGGGGGAAACCCCGTAGAAGAAAAACGGAAAAAGAAGAGAGAGGTTTGAGTCAAGTGTAGTGACAACTAGGCGTGCGCCGTGCAGGTGAACTGGCGGGAGTGTCGGGCACCGTTAGCCGGGGTCGCTCCCGGATCACGAGCTGCGAGCAGAGCGTCAGCCGCGGGGGCGAAACAAAACAAAACGACGACGTGGCCTGGTCTGGCGTGGCCGCCTCTGGCGCTCGGTTAAGGACAGCCGCCTGTGACAGCGAGATCTGCCAAGTCGAGGTTCGTCTGGGTCCACCTGCCGCGCACCGCGGGCAAGCCCGCTTCAAAACCTGCACAGAACAGTAGATAAAGAGATGCGCGAGGCCTTGTGTACACTGCACTGGTACATTCTTGTAACAAAACTGAACGTCGTTTCGAGACTCAAGTCGATACGATACGTGACGTGACACTTGCCGGTGCACAGTGCATCGGACAACTACACGATTTTCACAGATTGTTCGTGTGGCATGTTTAATACACCGACGGAAAAAAATCGCAACACCACGAAGGAGCTGTGCAACATCAACAAAAGTTGGTAGACGTACACCACCGGCCATTAAAATAGCTACACCAAGAAGAAATGCAGATGATAAGCCGGTATTCATTGGACAAATATATTATACAAGAACTGACATGTGATTGCATTTGCACGCAATTTGGGTGAATATGTCCTGAGAAAACAGTACCCAGAACAACCACCTCTGGCCGTAATAACGGCCTTGATACGCCTGGACATTGAGTGGCTCTGAGCACTATGGGACTTAACGTCTATGGTCATCAGTCCCCTAGAACTTAGAAATACTTAAACCTAACTAACCTAAGGACATCACACAACACCCAGCCATCACGAGGCAGAGAAAATCCCTGCCCCGCCGGGAATCGAACCCGGGAACCCGGGCGTGGGAAGCGAGAACGCTACCGCACGACCACGAGATGCGGGCTGGGCATTGAGTCAAACAGAGCTTGGATGGCGTGTACATGTACAGCTGCCCATGTAGCTTCAACACGATACCACAGTTCATTGAGAGTAGTGACTGGCGTATTGTGACGAGACAGTTGCTCGGCCACCAGTGACCAGACGTTTTCAGTTGGTGAGAGATTTGGAGAATGTGCTGGCAAGGGCAGCAGTCGAACATTTTCTGTATCCAGAAACGCCCGTACAGGATCTGCGACATGCGGTAGTGCATTATCCTGCAGACATGTAGGGTTTCACATGGATCGAATGAAGGATAGAGCTACGGGTCGTAACATATTGAAATGTAACGTCCACTGTTCAAAGTGCCGTCAATGCGAACAAGAGGTGACCGAGACGTGTAACCAATGGCACCCCATACCATCGCGCCGTGTGATACGCCAGTATGGCGATGACGAATACACGCTTCCAAATGTGCGTTCACCGCGATGTCGCCAAACACGGATGCGACCATCATGATGCTGTAAACAGAACCTGGATTCATCCGAAAAAATTACGTTTTGCCATTCGTGCAACCAGGTTCGTCGTTGAGTACACCATCGCAGGCGCTCTTGTCTGTGATGCAGCGTCAAGGGTAACCGCAGCCATGGTCTCCGAGCTGATAGCCCATGCTGCTGCAAACGTCGTCGAACTGTTCGTGCAGATGGTTGTTGTCTTGCAAACGTCCCCATCTGTTAGGGATCGAGACGTGGCTGCACGATCCGTTACAGCCATGCGGATAAAATGCCAGTCATATAGACTGCTACTGATACGAGGCCGTTGGCATCCAGCACGGCGTTCCGTATTACGCTCGTGAACCGACCGATTCCATATTCTGCTAACAGTCATTGGATCTCGACTAACGCGAAGAGCAATCTCGCGATACGATAAACCACAATCGCGATAGGCTACGATCCGACCTTTATCAAAGTCGGAAACGTGATGGTACGCATTTCTCCTCTTTACACGAGGCACCACAACAACGTTTCACCAGGCAACGCCGGTCAACTGCTGCTTGTGTATGAGAAATCGCTTGGAAACTTTCCTCGTGTCAGCACGTTGTAGGTGTCGCCACCGGCGCCAGCCTTGTGTGAATGCTCTGAAAAGCTAATCATTTGCATATCACAGCATCTTCTTCCTGGCGGTTAAATTTCGCGTCTGTAGCACGTCATCTCCGTGATGTAGCAATTTTAATGGTCAGTAGTGTATTTCTACGTCTGAAGCGTGATGTCTATTCAAATATCGCGCCAGTCGCGTAAGACTGGCGTTAGTAGCGCACTTCGAGGATGCGGATCAGGTTTTCTTTAAACACGCGCTATAACGGTCGTGAACGCTAGGTTCCTTAGAGGCAAGACTGGACGTGGTGAGTTGTTGCTAGTCAAGAACGTCTTTAAGGAGACACAGGCGCCATTATCAAAAGCTCAGTGAATTTGAACGAGGTCATGTAATAGAGCTACGGGAAGCTGGATGTTGCTATTGCGAGTTTGCAGAAAGACTGGCAAAGAATGTAGCGACGGTCGTGATTGCTGACAGTGGTGGTCACGAAACTCTACGATTGCAAGAAGACCGGATTCCGGACGCCCGCGTGGCAATTCGGAGAGCGAACAGCATCATGTTTGGCGTGCGGTTCTGGTGCATCGCACAGCACCTGCAGTAGCAATTTGAGCAGCAGTTGGCACCACAGTGGCACAACGAAGTCGGTTACATCAGGGACAGCTCCGAGCCAGACGCCGTGCACTGTGCATTACAATGGCTCCAAACCACAGCACTATGTCAAGCGACAGCTCATTGGAAGGTAGGGTGGACGTCTGCCGTGTTTTCTGATGAAAGCTGGATCTGCCACAGTGGCAGTGACGGCAGTGAACTGGTGCAGCCAACCTGTCTGCGGTCTAGACACACCGGACCTACACCTGGAATTACGGTCTCGTGCGAGATTTCATATGACAACAGGAGTGCTCTCGTGGCTATACCGCGCACCCTGACAGCAAATTTGTACTTCAGTCTGGTGATTCGATCTGTTGTGCTGCCATTCATGAACAGCATTCCAGAGGTTCTTTCCAACAGGATTACGTTGGTCCACATACCACTGTTGTAATCCATCATGCTCTATAGAGGATCGACATGTTGCCTCGGCTTGTTCAGTTACCAGATCTGTCTCCAATCGAGCACATATGCACATCATCGGAGGACAACTCCAACGTCATTCACAGACAGCATTAACCGTCCCTGTATTCACGGAACAAGGACAACAGGCATGGAACTCCGAACCACAAACTGACATCCGGAACCTGTACCACACAATACATGCACTTTTTCATGCTTGGATTCAATATTCTGGCGACTACACTAGTTCTCAATGTACCAGCAAACCACATTGGCAATGGCTTATCTCACACTTACATTGACCTGTGATGTTGCAATATTAATCGCTTAAGTATGTTACCTAGACAAATGCATTCCCTAAATTTCGTTACTCTACATTAATTGAAACTTCCTGGCAGATTAAAACTGTGTGGCCGACCGAGACTCGAACTCGGGACCTTTGCCTTTCGCGGGCAAGTGCTCTACCAGCTGAGCTACCGAAGCACGACTCACGAACGGTACTCACAGCTTTACTTCTGCCAGTACCTCGTCTCCTACCTTCCAAACTTTACAGAAGCTCTCTTGCGAACCTGGTAGAGCACTTGCCCGCGAAAGGCAAAGGTCCCGAGTTCGAGTCTCGGTCGGGCACACAGTTTTAATCTGCCAGGAAGTTTCATATCAGCGCACACTCCGCTGCAGAGTGAAATTCTCATTCCGGTCTACATTAATTACTTTTTGGTGTCGCGATTTTTTTTCCTTCAGTGTATGTGAAAGCGATTCTGGCCAGTTGTCAGGATAAAATAAGATGGGTAGCTCTCCAGAAGGTATGTTTGTCATTTTTAGCCTGTGTAATGACATATATCAGCGTAAAACTAAACTACTACCAATAATATCCAAACTCGTTAACTACAAAATTTCTCCTGCGTGGCTCCACTTTTGTAAATGACTCTCCTTCTACCTTAATAGTATAGCTAACGAGTTCCAACGTATTCGCGTGCACATACACGCATTTTTTTAGTGGACGGTCATATTTCTACCGCGCAACAACTCCACGTGGTAGAAATGGGTCACTCACTATTCCAATTATCTCATAAACTATCATCTGCACAAAAATGTCTTTAGAGCTTTCTGTAGAATCCTCGGGGAACTATTCGGGATTCTGATCATAGCTTTTTTCGCAAATTTGCAAATAACTTTTTTACAAAATTTAATTTTCCCGAGAAATATTATTTTTCTCGCAAAATGCTCCAAAACTATTCAAATTCCCTACAGAGAACTCTCGAACTAAAATATATCTATCAAGAACTCTGAAGAAGAAGTGCATATTTCTCGAAAGTCGGATGCCATCTCCACCGGACTCACAATATTCTGCAATAATGCCCGATGCCGACATCAGTATACGTAGTTCGATGCGCGGATTTGTCATAAACAAAGCTGCTCCGTTGCTGATTGATCGGCTATCTAAAGATGCGCAGTGAGCTCGGAATAAAGACATCCGGCGTCAGTGAGGTGATTATTCCCGTGAGAAAACGAGACGTGTCGCATTTCATCGGCTTCTGGCATCTTGGGATCCATTCATTCCAAGAGTTCAGAAAATGACAAGTGAAGAGGATAAACATACGCCACATAAAGTAAAAGTTCAGCTTTTCGAACCATCTCCCAGTGGACAAACCGACAGAGACCTCTCTGAAGCAATAATGACACAAGCGACGAATGTGACTATGATTTTGACTGAGAAATGTAAAACAACAGATAAAACATTTCAATAGGGCATTTTTGACTTTTAATTCGTTATCAGCGACCTCACCGAATTTCTTCTCTAATCCGCTAAATTCATAATTTTTTGATCCGACAAATCTGATCCGCTGTTTTGCATTTTGTAATTCAGAGATCGGATTCCTGATCAGCGTCTAATAGAATCTAAAAATAACACAGTTTTGTAGTATTTTATAGTCATCTATGTATAATAGCAAGGTTTTTAAGCGAGCTAACCCACAACGTTGTGCCTGATCTGAGATAGACGGCCGGCCGCTGTGGCCGAGGGGTTCTAGGAACTTCAGTCCGGAACCGCGCTGCTGCTACGGTAGCAGGTTCGAATCGTGTCTCGGGCATGGGTGTGTGTGCTGTCCTTAGGTTAGTTAGGTTTAAGTAGTTCTAAATCCAGGGGACTGATGACTTCAGATGTTAAGTCCCGTAGCGCTTAGAGTCATTTGAACCATTTGAGATAGGTGACGTGCAGGGAGGCGATATTTGGAACCGAGAACTATCTTCTCGGGTACGGTGTTCTAAGTTAGAGAACTAAAAGGAATCGAATATAAACCCGAGAACCGAAATCTTTTACGAGAACAGGCCAGTTACTAGAAGCTACATACGCTTCATCCCCACCGATACCTCTACTCGTAAGGTTCCTATTTCTGTATGCATGCGTACGCAGTGTAAAATTTCATGCAATTTCCGCGAGCCACAATACGGTGCTTGGCAGTGGGTACCTTATACCACTATCAGTCATTTCCTTTTTTTTTCCTCTACGAAGTGGAGCGAAAGAAAAACTGCTATTTATGTGCCTCCGTCAAAGCCCTAATTTCTCTTATCTTGCCTTAGCGCTCCTTACGCGACATGTACGTTTGCGGCTGTAGAATCGTTCTGCAATCAGCTGCAAATACCTATTCTCTAAACTTTATCAATAGTATTTCGCGAAAAGAATGTCCTCTTTCTTCGAGCGATACCCCATTGAGTTCACGAACCATCCCCGTACAACTCGCCTGTTCATCGAAACTGCTGGTAACAAATCTAGTAGCCTACCTATAAATGTCTTCGATATTTTCCTCCTGGTAGGATCCGAAACACTCGAGAAACAAGAATGGGTCAAACTAGCGTCGTGTAGTCGCTCTGTAGTAGGTGGTCAGGTACGTAGCTTTTGGTTCGCACTGAAAACAGCCATCAAGTCAAGAGTTCTTTTTCGGAATGGAAGCTTAATAAAAGAAAGTCGTTGACTTAGCTGTAAACAAATGGAAACGAATACACATCCGAGAGACGAGACTTTTTCTCGTTTTGGTCTTCAGTGCTACCGCCATAAGCCGATCCTCAACGTGAAACGTGAGGTGTTGATCTTGGACGTTACGTTTAAATACTTGGTGTCTAGAAAAGGCGTAGAAGAAATTGGAATCGAGAAACCCAACACTTAGTGGAGTGCGATGGTGCAAAGGACTACCAACATTGTATAGCTCAGTATCAAATTGCCCTCTTCTTCCTCTCAAATTTTTGGAGCTTACCGTTGACGGTGGAGTCGTTACCTTTATAGAACGAACTACATTTGGACAACAACGAGCTGTAATGGGACGCGTTCATGTTGGAAGAACTGCGATAACATTCAACAGAACCCATTTAACGAAATCGAAGTTAAATTACCGTCAAAAATTATCTGGCGGCCTTCGACTTGGCGCACTCACAGATATGGTGTAAGCACGCCTGTTGTCTGGAGAACATGAGACGCACTCGCGCCAGCGGTAGGATACCCATTCAAACGGGCACAGTACACACCAGTATAGTGGTTCCAGAGTACTCTGTTTGAGAGATGTTTAACTCTACTCATAAGGGATATTTCACTGCCATGAATTATTATTGCGGCTGCACCATTAGAATAATAATGACGTCGAATTAAATCATATGCGGGCACTACAGATATTTGAGAAACGGTTCGATCGAAGGTTTTCGGTATAAGTGATAGTATAGAAGGGGACATGTATGTTATTAGCTGGTTAAACATTCGCAACTGATTTATTTACCGCGATGTTGAAGTGAGTATGTTTATTAGATCTGCATCTGCTAATTTTTAACTGCATTTTAGAGTCATTGAAAAGAGGAACATGATTGCATTAATCTCATTAGTGCCTTTCATGGAACTTTTCAGAAAATTTTCGAGACACTTTCGAAATCTAGGGATCGAAGCAACTTTTCAATGATCGTTAGAGGGTGTTTACTTTGTTGTAAAAGGGAAACATCATTCTATCAGTCTTTCCCTTTGTATTCGAAATGTTATTTTCGCGAGAAGTTTCAGTGCAAACACTTTTATTACATCACTGGGCTGCTTCTTTCACCAGCAGTCAAATTGTCTTGCAATCCAGACGTAACTCTAATAGCCGTCCCTTCAGTTACTCGGCAGACACATAAGTTACAGTAATTATCTATGGAGTGAAATACTCCAACTTTGCTGAATGCCGCTTCTTGAAAATCTAAGTGTCAATATCTGGAATAACTTGTAACAGTTAGATGCGTGCACGAGCACATTTGGTAGATGTGCGGAACGACAAGACAGTACATTAGACTGTAAGTGGTAATAGTCGAAAGGAAAATTCATAAATAGTCTCGCAAAACATTACAAATTTACAGTTTGCGAACCTCGTGTCACATGGCATTTATTAAGCCAATCCTCAAAATTCCAATGAATGTGGTATGAATGAAGCGTGAAAGAGCAATGTGACGAACGCGTTCCCACTTGCCAGATGGCAAGTTAAACTGGCGTCTGCTGTAGCGTACTTTGTTCCTGGCACTTGTAGATTCGCGTTGCTGCAACACGTATGTCGCTATGAGACTTCGCCACCATCTGTTGGATTTTTCTCTGGACAACACGCCAATGACATGGTGGTATACTTAGAAGAGTTCTGGACTTTCATTGTGGATGTATTGAACTGTAAAGCTGCCTAAGAAATGGCTGTGAAGGGAATGAGTTCGCATTCGCGAGGACGTGATCTAATCTTCTAAATCTACTTTAAGGTTTTCCATGGTTTCCCTAAATGTCGTAAGATTAGTGCCAGGATCATTCCTCTGTAAACAACACAATCAGTTTTCTTCAGCATATTTCCCCAGTCACAGGTTATGCTCCGTCTCCAATGACCACGCCATCGGCGGGACCTGAAACCTTTACATTTCTTCTCTTTTCGTTCAATCGTTCAATTTTTTGCTGAAGTGTTTCATAAGGTCTTCCTCTCCCTTGCGTATCTCCAAATTGTTGCGTGATCTTCTTCTTCTTCTATTCAGCGATCACAGTGCCCTGTAGACTATGCGCTGCATCAACGATCTGCTTCCATCTTCTTCTGTCTCTCGTTGTTTCTCTCCACCCTGCGGGGATTCCTAATGCTGCGACTTCCTTCTCTACGTCATCTTTCCACTGTGTGCGATGTCGGCATAAAGGTCTTGTTGCTTGGAGAGTGGGAAGTTACTTCAGAATAAAGTAGTCCGTCAGCAACTTGAGTGATAATTGCGACTGCATTTTGTTGCTGACGTTACTTAATAATCATTAGGAAATAGGGAATTTATGACAGCACTAGAATATTCACTCGAATTCTACCCGAACGGAAGACTGGTTCCTCACGTCTTTGCTTTCGATTTAGTAGATAACTACATTCAATCTTCGCCGATAAGCGTTAAAGTAGCTAAACACTACGGTGTTATTATAATTCAATCGTCTTAGGCCAGCAGATGATTTGCCCGAAAATTAGACGAACATACTACTTTTTCTACAGATACACACTACTTAAAAAAAGTTGTCACTTTCGCGAAACCCTGTAATTGTCTCCAAATGCGAAGCATAAGTTTGAAATTTGGCTCAAAGGTGCCTACAGCCCTAGTCTGTAATGTCTCTGTCGGTCCATTATGGACGTTATATTACTACATGTATACTCCTATATTATGCAGGGGCCTGAAGATGGCAAAATGAATTGCCGAAACTGGTTGCGCTCGAAATAAAATAACCTAAAGTATAGGGCTGTTGGTAAAGTTTATTGAACTGAAACGTTAGTCTGCAATGGTGTAAATCCGTGACGCCCAGTTACGTCATTCTCGGGCTGGGCGTCGCTTCAAACAGCAAGGTGTCGAAACATGCGAAGAAAAAGCCCACAGCTCAGAATGTCATCTGGGCCCCACCATGTCCTTAGAGTAGGGCTGAATCGTTCAGGGGGTAAGGATGCGAGGTGCCGGGGTGGAGAACAGTTTGCACCTCTTTAATTCAGAGGAGTTTTGCATGAGAACGAGACATTCAAAATGGTTCAAATGGCTCTGAGCACTATGGGACTCAACTGCTGTGGTCATAAGGCCCCTAGAACTTAAAACTACTTAAACCTAACTAACCTAAGGACATCACACACATCCATGCCCGAGGCAGGATTCGAACCTGCGACCGTAGCGGTCGTGCGGTTCCAGACTGTAGCGCCTTTAACCGCTCGGCCACTCCGGCCGGCAACGAGACATTCACTCGACCCCCTCCTTATCTACCATCTAATTAATTGTGTGCGCAACGGTAACGGAAGGAAATGATGGTGGACCCTGCTAGTTGAAATAAGGAGTGCACACTCACAATAATTTAATAAAAATCGCAATCTACTAAAAAAAAGAGAACTTTATCATAATAAACAACAGGAAATGGGGTTCTGCCTATATCTACGAAATTATATACAGATTAAATATCACAATGAGATTTATAATCTATCAGAACATAAATGCACATGATTGCCGACACACAAAGTAGATTGAAGGATAGGGTATACTGAAATATTATGAGAACAAGAGTTGGCTCGAGTGCAAGGGGTTCCTCCTCTCTTTGAGGCAATAGATTGACGATAATGACTGGAGGAACTAATGAATCAAATATTAATTTTCCGACTATGTAGCAGTATCGCAATTAGTAGTGAGAGCTCAAACGGGATCACATGGAGAAACAAGCAAGGTGGACTTGTAGCAATGCGAGCGTGCGTGCTGCTTAGGGATTCAGCATAAAGCTGATAAGGTCCTACAATGCCGGAGCCGCAAAATACTGTACCAGTACTGAAATCTCCAGCACGTCGTCGGTTGGCAGCGTCCTGATGAAGTAGGCGCCGACTTCAGCCGTGCAGCAACTCTGTGTCAACCCCTGGCCGCGAAGGCTGTCCGAGAATTCTAAGTTCTTCCGAAAACGAGCGACCAAGTCGCAAGACCATCCGACTCCGACGAAGATCAGATCCCGAATCCCTTTTGTGATGCGATGCAAGCAGAGAATCCAGCATTGCTCAACTTCCTGCTCTCCTCGAAAACCGCGAATCTGTTCGCGCCAATAGCGACCATTCCCTATAATTTCGATGAGGGTGTTATGACATCAACTAGCCTCAGTTTGCGTTGACCAGTCATGCCTCTACTATTCAGCTGAGGGCACTGAACTTGCTGTTTGACCGGCTACAAAAACAACCTGCCTGGACCACTGGCCATCCGGCGCCAGTCAGTCGCACCCGGCAGGGCACAGTCCACAAGTATTCTCAGAATTGCCGGCCGGAGTGGCCGAGTGGTTCTAGGCGCTGCAGTATGGAACCGCGCGACCGCTACTGTCGCAGGTTCGAATCCTGCCTCGGGCATGGATGTGTGTGATAGGTTAGTTAGGTTTAAGTAGTTCTAAGTTCTAAGGGACTGATGACCTCAGAAGTTAAGTCCCATAGTGCTCAGAGCCATTTGAACCATTTTCTCAGGATCATGCGGACAGTGCAGTCAGTCGGTGCTAGGAATCTTCGTTCCGGACGCTCCGGAACGGTAAACACATAAACTGCGGCGACACTCAGACGTATCGCAGGTCGTTCCGCCCTGCATACAATAGGCGAAACTCGACCGACGTCAGTCGTTCCGCCAGGCACTTAAGCCGATTGTACGAACCCCTCAGAATTGAGGGAAGTGCAGCCCCCAACCGGAAATGCAGTGTGCCGCGTCCTCCGATGCTCGCCTCGCACAGGCCACCCAAGGAAGTAAAAAAACATGTTTAGGAATCAAGTGAAAAGTACTTTTTGAGCTCTCAGTACAAATACTGTCATTACAATAACGTCATTCGGTCTGTTACTACCATGCAATGACATAGAACATTAATAAAATTGATGAAAATGAGAGGAGACGTGCTAAACAGGGCATGGAACCTCTCAAGGTGCCAATAGTGTCCAGCATTGTCAATAATATCGTACTGTTGCTCTTTGCACAGCGAGTTGAAGTTTTCGACCACGAAATGCGCGGGAATCAACGCCGCAAGGGAAGAGGTGGTTTCACTGACGCCCTTTATGCCACTTGCCGAGAGCTTTTCGTGTCGACTCTGGGAGGCGGAGTATCCGAAATGTTTTCCGCCGACCATAAGGAAATCGCTCGATTCCAACGCTGGATGTCGCAGAGCTTACTTCCATAGCAGAGGCGTCAAAAGAACGGTTGAAATGTGGGTAAGAGGGGGTTTAGCGACCTACCAATGGTGTGACAAGTCCACCATGCCGTTGGGGAGAACTGTGGTGCAGTCTTCAGAAACCCACCTTATAGCTCACATGGATTTCTTTCCTTTCCCCCGTCTTTTTTTTTTTCTTTTTTTTTTTTTTTTTTTTTTTTTTTTTCACTGTTGTCGAGAGCATGCAGTTTGAAGCGTCGCCCAACTCGAGTGTGACGTCACAGGTCGGCACGTTTCGCTCCGTTACAGAGGAAGGGTGTAGGCAACTTTGAGCGAAATTTCAGTGGGAAAAAATTACAATGTTTGGCAAAACTGGCAACATTTCTATTTTGAGCAGTAGCACCAGCGCAAATCGACATAAAATGGGAAAACATGGAAAGCATAAAGCGTTCTGTGTTCTTGATTTTCGCAAAGAAATATTTTCTTGGGATCATTCCTGAGAAGTTGAACCTGAGTACTGATTAGGGTTCGAAGCTGCGTCTCTGTCTTTTGCAGGCTGAGTACTGTTCTCCAAAAGTCAGGGATTTAGGATTGAGACTCGGTCCGGCACACAGTTTTCATTTATAAAAACTGTATAGCGTGGTGCACATTCCACTAGAGAGAAAAAAAATAACACGAAACGATTTTTACTAATCGGCGCTGTTTCTTAACCAAGCTTAGACGAGATGCAGTGGTATTTTAAATTGAAAACGATACGCTTAATTTATTAAAAACACTGCGGTCAATAAGTAGTACAACACTTTTTTACACTGCCCAGTTTCGTTTGAAAAAATGCCGAATTTGTTGTGGGAGATCGTGGAATATTGCAGCTTCAGCCCCTATAGTTTCACGTATTTTCGATACGAGGCGGCGCCATATGTAGCGTCTGTCGCGGAGGTGCGTTCCAAACAGAGAGCTGTCGTTCAGTTTCTTTTGGCGGAGAACCAGAGCTTCTCAGATATTCACAGGCGCTCGCAGGACGGTTTACGGAGACCTGGCACTGAACAAAAGCACGGTGAGTCGTTGGGCGAGCCGTGTGTCATCATCGCAACGAGGTCGTGCAGACTTGTTCCAGCTCCCGCGGGCCGGCCGGCCGCACTCAGCTGTCTCCTGCATGTTGGAACGTTTGGACATTCTCCTTGGAGGTGATCGTCACATCACAGTCAAACACCTCGCTACACAACTGGGCAGCTCTGTTGGCAGTACTGACACACTAGTCCACCACTTGCGGTACTCGAAGATGTGCCCATTGGGTTCCTCGGTGCTTAACAGAAGACCATAAAGACCAACGGAGGACCCTGTGAGCAGAGTCGGTTGCGCGTTACGATCCTGATTGTGACAATTTTTTTAACATCGTCACAAGCGATGGCACATAGGTTCATCACTTCCAACCGGAAACAGAAAGGCAATCCATGGAGTGGGCACCACACAATCTCTCCTCCGAATAAAATGTTCAAAGCCACACCCTCAGCTGGTAAAGTCATGGCGACGGTCTTCCAGAACTCAGAAGGGGTTATTCTCTTTCATGTCATCCCTCGTGGTACAACGATTAACTCAAAAGTATATTCAGCTACCCTCAGTAAACTGAAGAAACGACTTTAACGTGATCGTCGCCACAAAAATGCAAGCGAACTTCTCCTTTTCCGCGACAACGCAAGGCTCTACAGAAGTTTGCACACCGAGAGAAGCTGACAAAACTTCATTGGGCTGGTCTTCCTCATCCGCCTTAGAACCCGGATCTCTCTCCTTCCGACTTCCGTCGGTTTGAGTCAATGAAGGACGCACTCCGCTGAAAGCGGTACGTGAGGTGGCTGATGCTGCAACACGTTGGCTCCGATTCCACTACTGGAGTGGTACGGTGCGGGGATACAGGCCACCCCAGTAAGGTGTCACTGAATTTGGAGCCAAAAGAGTGGGAAATAATATGGTGCGTTGGAATCCTGAATAAAACCGACCTGCTTTCAGAAAAAAAGTGTGTTGCATTGATTACTGAATGCACCTTATACAAGCAAAAATCAGGTGGGAGGTTGTCGCTCGCCAAGGTATGATTTTTCCAGGAATTAAGAAAGACCCTGTTATTGAACCTTCACTGACAGCGACTGATGCAGGCTCTAAATATCGTGCTGAGGCTCACGGAAGAAGTTGGCTTTCTTCAAAAGTTAATTATTGGTGATGAAGCAACTTTACTTAAATACGGATCTAGGGATGTAGTCCTAAGATCCAGATCTCGAGCAGCCTCGAAAATTTTCTTCATATCTTCATCCATTTCCGAGACACAGTGGTTCAAGGTAAGTGTAGACTGTAGTAGTAGGACAGAATGAAGGGACTGTGGCTGTAATACAGGAGACAATGACAGAGGTTGTCACCTAACGCTCCTGTAAAGTGAACGCAGTGCCATAAAATACCGAAGATTTTCGGGTTCTCTTTCCTCAATGAAAACGGTGGAACAACACACTGTTAAGCATCGCCGACATTGTCATGCTACAACAACGGCTCTTTAAACAGGTGGGAGCAGTTCTGACTTCACCTACGAACTAAATTTTTTTCGCTGTTTCCGGGACCACGTAAATGTCCGAATGCCATATCAGTGGATTGAGCGTGCAGTGGATAAATATCAACCCCGATCTCAGGTCATCCTATTGCATTCCATAAAGGATGATGTGGTTGTACCACTATCTGGGTCGACGTTAACTGACCCTCGATCACACATCACCGCAGCTCTTTCAATGATTGGGCGAGACGTTCTATCAAGGTTTGGGGATGAGTGTCATTACCAGTTAGTGTGCAAACTGAGCATTTGATAAGTGCTGAAAATGGCTTTTGACGTGAAAACGTCTTTAAAAGTATTCTAGAACAGTTCTCGCTAAAGGCACGGGAAAAAAACTATGTTGTTTCTGGTTTGATTATCATTTGCGAATTCGAAGCCATGCGACCAAGTATCGTCCATACTCCGAACAACAAAAAAATGCTCCCATCGGAACACAAAAAATGCGAATATGTTCCTGTTTATTTAAAAGACTGTCTGAAAAATAAGGTACCAGCTGCCTCATTCTACCTTACACAGCACCTTTAAATTTTTTCTCAAAAAATCTGGCATGCGAAGATATTCTTAACAAGCAACTTCCACAAGCAAACTTCCACAAGCTCCCTTTACTATAACTCGTTCCCACCCACCAGTACGTCGCTGCACGTCGCTCACACCCATCCACTCCCAGGTGCCCTTTCTCACTCACTCATTCAGCCCAACTCATTATCTTTATCTCTTTGTACCTCTCTGTCATTCTCTCCTGTATTCCAGCCAAAGTCCCTTCATTCTGTCCTACTGCTACAGTCTACACTTACCTTGAACCTCAGTGTCTCGGAAATGGATGAAGATATGAAGAAAATTTTCGAGGCTGTTCGAGACCGGGGTCTTAGGATTACATGGTAAAAAAATTACAGCCGTTTGTTGTGCATATTGCCTCGGAATCCCCGACTGGGTTTCGGCACCGAAGAAACAAGTTTTTGGGGCATTTCTCAATAAAGGATTAAGAGTTTTGAAAACAGGGAGATGGTTCTTCTCGTTAAATGTCTCGAGAATATACCACTAAACTTTCAGAAATTTTCTTTGCTTATTTATAATTTAGATTTCGTCTCGGTTTTCCGAGTAACCGCCCTTGAGCTAACGGTGCCTCTGTAAATTCCATGATCCCCACATAGACCATATCAAATACAAAAAGAACCAATCTATTTGCTGCATTTCCTTAGCAGCAGGTAGTGTGTGATATTCATTTTTTGACCCTGTACTATAGGACAGTGGCAGCAAGTTGATCCTTCCTTTGGGTACTCAAATAGTCCCTGGCCCAAGGGACATCCGAGAAACTTGATCTTGCCTTTTTATCACCAACAGAACCCGCGATATGAGCACCAGGAAATCCCGTCTTTGTTGTTGTTGTTGTGGTCCTCAGTCCTGAGACTGGTTTGATGCAGCTCTCCATGCTACTCTACCATATCCAAGCTTCTTCATCTCCCAGTAACTACTGCAACCTACATCCTTCTGAATTTGCTTAGTGTATTCATCTCTTGGTCTCCCTCTACGATTTTTACCCTCCACGCTGCCCTCCAATACTAAATTGGTGATCCCTTGATGCCTCAGAATATGTCCTACCAACCGATCCCTTCTTCTAGTCTGGGGGACTGATGACCTTAGCTGTTTAGTCCCCCTTAAACACCCCAACAACCACCACCACCTTCTTCTAGTCATGTTGTGCCACAAATTTCTCTTCTCCCCAATCCTATTCAATACCTCCTCATTAGTTATGTGATCTACCCATCAAATCTTTAGCATTCTTCTGTAGCACCACATTTCAAAAGCTTCTATTCTCTTCTTGTCCCAACTATTTATCGTCCATGTTTCACTTTCATACATGGCTACACACCATACAAATACTTTCAGAAACGACTTCCTGACACTTAAATCTATACTCGATGTTAACAAATTTCTCTTCTTCAGAAACGCTTTCCTTGCCATTGCCAGTCTACATTTTATTTACTCTCTACTCCGACCATCATCAGTTATATTGCTCCCCAAATAGCAAAACTCCTTTACTACTTTAAGTGTCTCATTTCCTAATCTAATTCCCACAGCATCACTCGACTTACTTTGACTACATTCCATTATCCTCGTTTTGCTTTTGTTGATGTTCATCTTATATCCTCCTTTCAAGACACTATCCATTCCGTTCAACTGCTCTTCCAAGTCCTTTGCCGTCTCTGACAGAATTACAATGTCATCGGCGAACCTCAAAGCTTTTATTTCTTCTCCATGGATTTCAATACCTACTCCGAATTTTTCTTTTGTTTCCTTCACTGCTTGCTCAATATACAGATTGAATAACATCGGGGAGAGGCTACAAACCTGTCTCACTCCCTTCCCAACCACTGCTTCCCTTTCATGTCCCTCGACTCTTATAACTGCCATCTGGTTTCTGTAAAAATTGTAAATAGTATTTCGCTCCCTGTTTTTTACCCCTGCCACCTTCAGAATTTGAAAGAGAGTATTCCAGTCAACATTGTCAAAAGCTTTCTCTAAGTCTACAAATGCTAGAAACGTAGGTTTGCCTTTCCTTAATCTAGCTTCTAAGATAAGTCGTAGGGTCCGTATTGCCTCACGTGTTCCAGTATTTCTACGGAATCCAAACTGATCATCCCCGAGGTCGGCTTCTACCAGTTTTTCCATTCGTCTGTAAAGAATTCGCGTTAGTATTTTGCAGCCGTGACTTATTAAACTGATAGTTCGGCAATTTTCACATCTGTCAACACCTGCTTTCTTTGGTATTGGGATTATTATATTCTTCTTGAAGTCTGAGGGTATTTCGCGGTTTTATAATATTAGTTATGCATGCGACAGCAGATGGCCGCTTATTTTCGTGTCGGTCAGGCGTGTTTGCGGGCTTATCATCGAGCGGGACGCGGTCCATTTAGGCTTCAGATTCACTCCAGTTCAGGAGACACTTACCCGTTACATTCGTCGGTTGAATTCAGTGTCTCGTGAGTTATCCTGGGCTTCTAATGAGCCTTGTCATTTGCCTGTTTGATACTTTACTGTCTTCACTGTTTCATCTACCAGAGCTACCATTCATCTTCTACAGTTTTTCTCTCTCTTTTTGAGTCAATAGTTGACAAATGCTGCCTTTGACACTTTACTGCTGTGGTTCTTTCAGCTTATGGTGATCCCATACCCTTAATTTAATTCCTTTCCGCAAATTATTCAGTTTTAATTTGCAGTTCGTAACCAATAAATATGGTTAGAGTCCACAAGTGTTCATGGAAATGTTTTCCAGTTCAAAATTTCGTCTGTCTTATAAATTACATAATATATATGATACTTTCCATGTCTCTAAGTATGTTCCCGGGTATAAACTACTTCCATGCGCCTTAAAACAAGTGTCTGCAATGATTAAATTGTGCTCAGTGCGTCATTCTACCTGGTGATTTCCTCTTTCACACCTTTCTCCCAGCCATACCCTCCTACTATTTTTCGTTCTCAGCCTTTTTTTTCTACTGGATCCCATGCCGAATTAAACCTTGGTCTTTCTTAAGTTACCGAATAGTTTCCCCTAACTCATGTACTTTTTTTTCAATCTCTTTAGAATCTACGGAACTACTAGCATATATACTTGTTCTGGGTCTTAGCTTTGTGTCTTTTCTATGTAGGTCTGTCAGTCAGTACTACATCTATTTCACAGGTTACCTAATACAGCTATAACAACTTTTCCAAATCGGAAAGAACATTTTGACTTATGCTGTGTGGGTGGAACAGATGCGTATGATACTGAGTCGCACTGCATACTCCTTTCGAAAAGAGTGAAAGGTATCCTATAGCAATACTCACAATTACAAAATCGTGACAACATTACGACGCCACTGAGCCTCTTGTTGGCACTGTCTACATCTACATCTACATCTACATTGATACTCCGCAAGCCACCCAACGGTGTGTGGCGGAGGGCACTTTACGTGCCACTGTCATTACCTCCCTTTCCTGTTCCAGTCGCGTATGGTTCGCGGGAAGAACGACTGTCTGAAAGCCTCCGTGCGCGCTCTAATCTCTCTAATTTTACATTCGTGATCTCCTCGGGAAGTATAAGTAGGGGGAAGCAATATATTCGATACCTCATCCAGAAACGCACCCTCTCGAAACCTGGCGAGCAAGCTACACCGCGATGCAGAGCGCCTCTCTTGCAGAGTCTGCCACTTGAGTTTATTAAACATCTCCGTAACGCTATCACGGTTACCAAATAACCCAGTGACGAAACGCGCCGCTCTTCTTTGGATCTTCTCTATCTCCTCCGTCAACCCGACCTGGTACGGATCCCACACTGATGAGCAATACTCAAGTATAGGTCGAACGAGTGTTTTGTAAGCCACCTCCTTTGTTGATGGACTACATTTTCTAAGCACTCTCCCAATGAATCTCAACCTGGTACCCGCCTTACCAACAATTAGTTTTATATGATCATTCCACTTCAAATCGTTCCGTACGCATACTCCCAGATATTTTACAGAAGTAACTGCTACCAGTGTTTGTTCCGCTATCATATAATCATACAATAAAGGATCCTTCTTTCTATGTATTCGCAATACATTACATTTGTCTATGTTAAGGGTCAGTTGCCACTCCCTGCACCAAGTGCCTATCCGCTGCAGATCTTCCTGTATTTCGCTACAATTTTCTAATGCAGCAACTTCTCTGTATACTACAGCATCATCCGCGAAAAGCCGCATGGAACTTCCGACACTATCTACTAAGTCATTTATATATATTGTGAAAAGCAATGGTCCCATAACACTCCCCTGTGGCACGCCAGAGGTTACTTTAACGTCTGTAGACGTCTCTCCATTGATAACAACATGCTGTGTTCTGTTTGCTAAAAACTCTTCAATCCAGCCACACAGCTGGTCTGATATTCCGTAGGCTCTTACTTTGTTTATCAGGCGACAGTGCGGAACTGTATCGAACGCCTTCCGGAAGTCAAGAAAAATAGCATCTACCTGGGAGCCTGTATCTAATATTTTCTGGGTCTCATGAACAAATAAGGCGAGTTGGGTCTCACACGATCGCTGTTTCCGGAATCCATGTTGATTCCTACATAGTAGATTCTGGGTTTCCAGAAATGACATGATACGCGAGCAAAAAACATGTTCTAAAATTCTACAAGAGATCGACGTAAGAGATATAGGTCTATAGTTTTGCGCATCTGCTCGACGACCCTTCTTGAAGACTGGGACTATCTGTGCTCTTTTCCAATCATTTGGAACCCTCCGTTCCTCTAGAGACTTGCGGTACACGGCTGTTAGAAGGGGGGCTAGTTCTTTCGCGTACTCTGTGTAGAATCGAATTGGTATCCCGTCAGGTCCAGTGGACTTTCCTCTATTGAGTGATTCCAGTTGCTTTTCTATTCCTTGGACACTTATTTCGATGTCAGCCATTTTTTCGTTTGTGCGAGGATTTAGAGAAGGAACTGCAGTGCGGTCTTCCTCTGTGAAACAGCTTTGGAAAAAGGTGTTTAGTATTTCAGCTTTACGCGAGTCATCCTCTGTTTCAATGCCATCATCATCCCGTAGTGTCTGGATATGCTGTTTCGAGCCACTTACTGATTTAACGTAAGACCAGAACTTCCTAGGATTTTCTGTCAAGTCGGTACATAGAATTTTACTTTCGAATTCAATGAACGCTTCACGCATAGCCCTCCTTACGCTAACTTTGACATCGTTTAGCTTCTGTTTGTCTGAGAGGTTTTGGCTGCGTTTAAACTTGGAGTGGAGCTCTCTTTGCTTTCGCAGTAGTTTCCTAACTTTGTTGTTGTACCACAGTGGGTTTTTCCCGTCCCTCACAGTTTTACTGCTCCTGATTGTGCGAATGGCTATCACCATCAGAAAATACTCGTCTTCTATTGACCGTGATAGAAAAAAAAAATCAGTACCCTGAAAGGAGGATGCCTGTGGTCTTCCATTGCTCGTAACTGGTAAGTTTTCTGCCCAAGCACGACAAACAACGGACGTCGTCAGTTCCTCGAGTTTCGTGGCCACCAGTGCTGGCGAATTGTAGAGTCATTTAATGAGTTGTAGCATGAGGGACAAGAGAAGTGGACAAAAGTTGAAACAATTTAAATCATCATCAGGTTGATGACAACATTTGCGGTTTTCGCTAGTTGTCGGCGAAACCTTTTCAGAAACATTGAATGTGCCCCACCACCTTGTCACTGTTTGCATGCTACAGTGGCCTCTAGAGGAAATGTCCTCCATTACATGTGTCGCCACTTTGCTTCGTAACACTGCCCGTCTCTACAGGAATGCGGTGTCCCAACAGCTCATCTGCAACACGCACAGCGTTGACGTTTCCCACATGTAGGCCCCTGTCGCCACAGGGGAAAACCAGGAAATAATCCCCGCATCTTTTTACAAACGATTCTCTGAAGCCCCTCTGGGGAAGTGACATTCTGTCGCGACACTCCAGATTTCCTTGCGTTTCACCAGAGTCAGTACGAAGAAGTGGTCGTTCCTAGAAGTTATACCACCTGGCTCACGCGTCTCCGTCGCCACTAAGAAGCGATGAAAGTCTTGCATAACATTATCCTACTCTCGGATGAACGTCTCGATAGTGGTACGGCAATAGCTGTCACTTATTTTATAGAATACTCATTCGCACTAGTGTCAGTGAGCGTAGCTAATAGTCGTATTCTCCAAGTTCCTGTAAAAAAGATCGGTTGGTTTCAGACAAACCATTGCCAAATACTATGTTGCTATTTTCTTTCCAATAGATGTTTTTCTCGTTTTCTTGCCTTATAGTTTCAGCAGCTGATTGTTTTAATAACTCGTGTACCAGCAATGTATATCATTTTGTTTAATTTAAACGATTCGTGCCTCCTCTTTTTCTAAACGTGCATAGAATATTTACGATGCAGAGCATGTAGTGGTGGTACAAGAACACGAACGCCAATTGATGAAAGAAATTTTGTCGCAAACGACGCACAGGCTGCTATTTTAAGAAAGTATTTTATTTCTGGATTTTCTTCGGTCGACTGCGGATCTCCTAGTAAGCATACGTACAGGTTACGAACAAGAGCGGCAACAAATAACAGGATGGGTTGCCCCATTTGAAGACCTTTAGAGTACTCTCTCTGATCACAAGTGTAAGGAAACTCCGATACGAGTAGATGTCACAGGAGGCTGACAAGAGGACCGTACAAACGTCCCTTCACCAACTTATTTCATATTGACAGGGTCCTTAGGGCACGATTAGGATTACAACATTTGTAAACAGGGAGACGTAACTCTCAGCCGTTTTGAGAAAACCGAGTTTGAAAATTTTAGACGTCCATATACAGGGTGTTACAAAAAGGTACGGCCAAACTTTCAGGAAACATTCCTCACGCACAAATAAAGAAAATATGTTATGTGGACATGTGTCGGGAAACGCTTAATTTCCATGTTAGAGCTCATTTTAGTTTCGTCAGTATGTACTATACTTCCTCGATTCACCTCCAGTTGGCCCAATTGAAGGAAGGTAATGTTGACTTCGGTGCTTGTGTTGACATGCGACTCATCGCTCTACAGTACTAGCATCAAGCACATCAGTAAGTAGCATCAACAGGTTAGTGTTCATTACGAACGTGGTTGTGCAGTCAGTGCAATGTTTACAAATGCTGAGTTGGCAGATGCCCATTTGATGTATGGATTAGCACGGGGCAATAACCGTGGCGCGGTACGTTTGTATCGAGACAGATTTCCAGAACGAAGGTGTCCTGACAGGAAGACGTTCGAAGCAATTGATCGGCGTCTTAGGGAGCAGGGAACATTCCAGCCTATGACTCGCGACTAATTCTTCGTGCAGTTGACGATAACCCTAATGTCAGCGTCAGAGAAGTTGCTGCTGTACAAGGTAACGTTGACCACGTCACTCTATGGAGAGTGCTACGAGAGAACCAGTTGTTTCCGTACCATGTACAGCGTGTGCAGGCACTATAAGCAGCTGATTGGCCTCCACGGGTACACTTTTGCGAATTGTTCATCCAACAATGTGTCAATCCTCATTTCAGTGCAAATGTTCTCTTTACGGATGAGGCTTCATTCCAACGTGATCAAATTGTAAATTTTCACGATCAACATGTGTGGGCTGACGAGAATCTGCACGCAATTGTGCAATCACGTCATCAACACAGATTTTCTGTGAACGTTTGGGCAGGTATTGTTGGTGATGTCTTGATTGGGCCCCATGTTCTTCCACCTACGCTCAATGGAGCACGTTATCATGATTTCATACGGGATACTCTACCTGTGCTGCTAGAACATGTGCCTTTACAAGTACGATACAACATGTGGTTCATGCACGATGGAGCTCCTGCACATTTCAGTCGAAGTGTTCGTACGCTTCTCAACAATAGATTCGGTGACCGATGGATTGGTAGAGGCGGACCAATTCCATGGCCTCCACGCTCTCCTGACCTCAACCCTCTTGACTTTCATTTATGGGGGCATTTGAAAGCTCTTGCCTACGAAACCCCGGTACCAAATGTAGAGACTCTTCGTGCTCGTATTGTGGACGGCTGTGATACAATACGCCATTCTCTAGGGCTGCATCAGCGCATCAGGGATTCCATGCGACGGAGGGTGGATGCGTGTATCCTCGCTAACGGAGGACATTTTGAACATTTCCTGTGACAAAGTGTTTGAAGTCACGCTGGTACGTTCTGTTGCTGTGTGTTTCCATTCCATGATTAATGTGATTTGAAGAGAAGTAATAAAATGAGCTCTAACATGGAAAGTAAGCGTTTCCAGACACATGTCCACATAACATATTTTCTTTCTTTGTGTGTGAGGAATGTTTCCTGAATGTTTGGCCGTACCTTTTTGTAACACCCTGTATACTTCCTATGGTCGCTAGCATTCAAGCGGTCAGTATTCGAGTGAGCAAGCGCTTATAAGTAGTTTTGTAATGGCGATGTCTCTGGATTGAATTCCGGTCCCTGTCCTTTTTTTTCTCGGCCGAAAACAATGCTACAAATGCGAAACGTTGCGTATGTCAGAGGTGCTGACTTGAAAATATATATATATCTATTTTTTTTGGGGGGGGGGGGCAATAATCATTTTATTAGGTACGACATTTGATAGATAACTTTGCGTTTCCATCTACATGTTCGACACTCCAGACCAGTCCTATTTGCAGATGACGCCAGTGTATTGATTGAAGGTGGAAATAGAAAGGCTCTTAGGCTGTATGCTGAAGTCACAAATGAAAAGATTTCAGAGTGGTTTGTGAGTAATAAGCTACTGATTAACCATCAAAAAAAGAATAAAACCGCCACTATACAATTCCACACACAGAAAAATTAAAAATCTATCAAAACCAAATGTTTCTTTGGAAAACCAAAAAATGAACCGTCACTGAAACAAAATTGCTTTGTTTACTTACAAGACAATCTGAAATGGAACTCCCACGTCACATTCTCAAATTCTGAGCTATCTAAAATGACCTATGCAATGAGAATTTATGGAACAACACAAGTGCTGAAGGAGAGAGGTGCCGGCCGTAGTGGCCGAGAGGTTCTAGGCGCTTCAGTCTGGAACCGCGTGACCGCTACGGTCGCAGGTTCGAATCCTGCCTCGGGCATGGATGTGTGTGATGTCCTTAGGTTAGTTAGGTTTAAGTAGTTCTAAGTTCTAGGGGACTGACGACCACAGATGTTAAGTCCAATAGTGCTCAGAGCCATTTGAACCATTTTTGAAGGAGAGAGGTGTATTATGCACGCATACTTTACCTTTTGAGTTATCATATTCTTGGGAAATTCCCCTCACAGCATAACAACTTTCAAGAAACAAAAAAAGATTGTGAAGATAATTAAAATGCAAACAACTGAAAATCATGCAAACTGCGATTGTCTGGCCACTAGCCCCTACCCCTAGACTCGCTGAATCGTCAATCACAATGTCATTTCAGTCGGAGTATATGTCAGTAGTGCTACAAAACAAATACATAAATAAAGTTGAAGAAACATACCTTAATTTTTGATGGCAAATGTACTCCTCCTCAGATCATTCCTGTATATGAACTCGTCACATATGGCATCAAGGTCGAGTTCATCGATTCATCTCTATGGGCTTTGAGAAGGGCGATGGCATTAAGACGATCCTGCCTCATTATAGAACGAAGATATGTCTTCACCCTCCGCAGACAAGAAAACGATCGCTCAGCGGTGCAGGACGTTACCGGAATTGCCAGCACTACACGTATGAATTTCACTAGTTCAGGCAGTAGGTCAAACAGGTGGTTTTCCTGTTTTAGGTATTTCGCTATGTCATCCAACGAACTAATATTCGCAGAATCACTATTTCCGATACTCTCATGAAACAAGCTTCGGTGGAGAAGCAAGCGTTGCCTCATAGAAAGATAAAATATCGAATGAATGTTTGTTATCACCAAGAAGAAATTGTTCAATTTGATTTACAAACATGAATGACTGAGTTTTGAACCGTGATTCCAAGAAGCTGAAGTATGTATCCATTGTTTCATAATACAATCTTCTATATTTGTCACATACTTCAGTGAATGTTTCTACAGATGAATTGATGGAGTCATCGTATTTCTAAGGAACTTTTCTTCTACGGGGTAATTTTGGGAAATCAACATCCATATCTTGACATTTAAGGAACTTTTCTTCTACGGGGTAATTTTGGGAAATCAACATCCATATCTTGACATTTTCAAGTTACTTCACCCCAGAATTATTCAAAATTGTTTCTCATAAATTTAATAAAAGTTTCAAGAGTGGAACTTATCTTATTGGCCTCCTCTAAGTGTAGGGATTTCCTCTGTAGTGCTATGTTTACGGTATAAATGTGACCAAACAGTTTTACCAAAAGTGATAACATGAAAAAGAAATCGTATGTCTGCATATCAATCAAAAAGCCATTTGCTTTGGCCCCAGTGTCTGAATTGTCATTTCTTGAAACATTTAGAAAAAAATTCCTGAAGTTCTGTATAGTTGGACAAAACTGAAGAATTTTGCCAAGTATCTTATGGACCACCCTGCAGGACAGGGTGGTTTCAAATTTGTAGAAGCATCTGTCTTCAGATGAGCAAAAAGATCTAGTCTTTTAGGTGAATCTTTCACAAAACTTATTAAGTCCTTCATAACATTCAATGCATTTCAACATTCTGGAACTGCTTTCACAGTGTCTTGTAGTGTTAGATTTAAACAGTGTGCAAGGCAGTGCACAAACATAGCTCTCTTCTCGATTTCCATAAACTTTGCCTGGACACCATTATATAATACGGCCACGTTAGTTGAACCGTCCAAGCATTAGCCCCTACAATTAGATGTAGGCAAATCAAATCGTCTTAAAATGTCGATAATAATATCAAACAGAGCCTTATCTGTGGTACTTTGCATTGAGTATAGCCCTAAAAAATATTCTTCTATCGCTAGCGAAGTATCAAAAAATCTTATACAGATACTAAATTGCTCATTCGTGGCTATGTCTGTTCTTTCGTCTGCTAATATTGCAAAATACTCTGCACTCTTAATATCCTCCAATAATTTTCTAAGAATTATATGACTTAAAATGGTGAAAATTTTGTTTTGTACATCATGGGATGTCCATTTGTAAGTTTCGCACTGTAGCCATATTAAAAGTAGCTGGTTACCTTCACATCGAAGGCGTAATAAATTGTCAAAGTTACTTGTTTCATCAGTATGCTCACGTACTGCAAGCCCCCGCACTGCTAAATAACGGAAGGAAGATATGATTTTTAGTAAACAAGCTCGGTTTTCTTTCATTTGTGTCAGTTTTTCTTTGGAAATCTGGCTAAATACATTGACATTCAATTTTAAGGATTTGAATTTCAGTACAGCTTCTCTGTGGCAGCCCGATGCTTCATGCACTTTCAACTTTTCTACCCCTTTCTTCCAGTTCGAAAAACCAGTTTCCATGAAAGTTTTTTCCATTTTGTGAGAAAACTGAAACGATTTTCTTCAAATATTTGTCTGCAAATTTTGCAAAAAATTACATCTTGTACCTCATTGTAATCGATCCATGCCCCAAGAGGGCTGATAACAGCATTTTTTTCCAGGAACAGTGTTTTTTGTCACCGCCACAGTTCCGTCACTATCTGTGTCTTTGTTGTCACACACAGCACCACTAACTCTGGGTCTAGCTTCACCATCGCTAACACTTGCCACATTGTCATATTTCTTCCTAATTATAAACTTGTCCATTTTAAACTGGACAGCGAGGAACGAAAGATTAACAATTGAACCGAATCACAGTAAGACTAACTGACCATTGGCGATGCCCTGCTCCGGAATATTTACGTTCGCTGCCAACATTAGCAGCGGCCTGCGTAACAGTACTGTGCGCCTAACAAGAAGTAGCCCTGTAACAATAGTGTTGATTATTGTCAGGGCCGGCGCTAGGAAGGGGGCCGGGAGGGGCGAACCGTGCCATCGCCCAGGGCGGCAGATTTTTGGGGGCGGCAAATCCATCTTACGTAAATGAAGCAATGTGAGAATAAATTGGAAATACAAATTATTCATAAAATCAAGGGTGTTATTGAAATTTATCTACTGTACAGAAGCAGTGTGCTCCGATTTACGGAAGAAACGTTTCCTCCAACAAAAATGGCTTAAAATGTATTGCACTGTAAACGTATCACTGACTGCTGCTTTGATCTTAAAGACATATTCACAACAAAGAGACGAATGGGTGTGATATGTGAAAATAAGGCGTCATGTATGAAATATATTGTGGGAAAAGTTGGCTATATCGAAAGGGGGGTGGGGGGGGGGGGACGCTTGACATGTTCGCGAGGGGCGGCAAAATCCCTGGAGTCGGTGCTGATTTGTGTGGTGTTGTACCTAGTGCCTGTCAATAGAATTTACAAAAATGAATGGTCTTTAACGTTACCTAGCCCTTCTAGCGATCGCCATCATATTCGGTGTCACTATTGCTCATTAGTTTCTTTTACAAGCTGCCAGCAGGCTGTTGTGGGAGGTAGTGGAGCTCGTCCTAGCAGCCAAAGCGCTGCAAGCTCATGGTGAGCTTTCGTTCCCCGCATACCTCCGTACAGTAAAAGTGTGCGAATAGTACAAATGCAGGGGACAAATCCTGTCACGACAGTCCGTCATAAGCAGAGGTTGGAGGAGTAGCAGAAAGGAATACGCTATAGCTCGTAAAATCGGTATTTTTTTCCTACACAATCATTACATACTATTATGCAAAAATGTATGTGCAAGTTTTAACAAATTTCCCAGTAAAGGATGAGAAAGAGGGCGAGAGCGGTGAGAAATGCATGTTTGACTATTGGGGGGGGGGGGGGGCGGGCGAGGCCCCTACTTTTAACTACTGGGGGGGGGGGCACAAAGTACCTTGCCCCCCCCCCCCCCCTAAGTCGGCGCCATTGGCGTATGCATTGTTTGAAGTCTCCTGAGTCAGCGCGCCAAGTTTCCGTCACTTCCGACAGATAGCGTAGCTGCAGGATAGTTTCAAAATGGCGTCTGTAGGTGATATACGTTACAACAAAGTCCCGTCATTGGATTTCTCACTGCAGAGAAAGAAACTGTGCGGAATATTCACAAACGCTTGTGCAAAGTCTATGGAGCGTTCGCTATCGTCAGAAGTGCAGTTAATCTCTGGGTAAAGAGGGTGCCGTCATTAGAAGGTGATTCGGCGGATCTCCCAGATTTGCAGCGGTCGGGGAGACTATCCACAGCTGTCACACCTGACGTAGCCCCCTCGGACTTCCACTTGTTTGGACCATTACAGGATGCCATCCTTGGATGATATTTTGAGGACAATGAGGAGGTGATTCACACAGTAAAGCACTGGCTGCGCCACCAACACAAGGACTGGTATCGACAGGGCATACACGCCCTTGTTTCGCGCTGGAGGAAGGTCACAGAAGGGAATGGAGATTACATGGAAAAATAGGGTGTGTAGATAAAACACCATTCTTTCGTGTGTATTATTCTCATTATGTTCAATAAAGAACTGTTGAAGAAAAAATATGCGGTGCATTACTTTCTGGGTATCCCTCGTAATATAAATAAAATTGCTGTACTGACGTGACTGAAAGTTGTTGTGTTTTCTGTTTTCAAATCAAAAAGCCTCACGAAAAACATTTTTTGTTTTTTTTTTTTCAAGATAAATACTATGAAAAAATAAATCAATCAAATATTGATAATTCGCACAGTCATACGAAATTCTTTGTTAGTATTACGTGGGAATGGAAAGAAAATTGTCTACTGGCAGTGAGATTCGATCCATGGACCTAGCACTTAGCAAACTAAGCGTTTACTTGCTCTGCCTGCGAACTTCTTAGCTAATAACGATCATTCAAAGTATATAAGACCGCCAAAGATTTTCAAATTTGGTTTTCTTGAGAACGAGTGCACTTGCTTCTTCCTGCATGCGTATGTTCAAGAACCAGCAGTGCCCTACACATCCCGTCAGTATGAATCAAATCAATGAGGGGAATTCCTGGGGTCCCCTTGTGAGTCCTAGTACAAAACAAGGCGGAGAAATGCATTTTGCTATTTGTAGGAGAACTAGGCCCTTTTTTAGAAAAAGTCCAGGCAGCAGATGCCCTTGCTCATAAAATGTTCCCATCGTAGAAACTTTTTCAGTCACTTCACAAAAAATAAATTCAATCACAGACAAAAAGCTTTGTATTAGGCATGAAAATCGGAAAGAAGACACACGGGCAAGTAATACTGGAATTTAATTTTATTCATCATAATCGATGTTTTTTGAAAGGCCTGCAACTGCCTAATTATAAAGTGAACTGATACTGGAATTAAGACAGATCCAGCAATCCTTCAAAAAAACATTCAGCCAGTAAAAAATAAAATACAGCTCTGTGACGTAGAAATTGTCTTTAAACTTTAGAGTAACTTGCATTACAGAATACTGGTGGTGAGTTATAGAAATCCAGGATGTAACATTATTGTCATATGAGAGAACTAGTTACTATTGTCGGACTTCCTTAAAGGATGGAGGATCAGATATATGTACCAAAGAAAAATATAGTTTGAACTCAAGCATGACCTTACCACAGTTACTGATGAGGTACGTTTTGAAACACGAGGTATTGAACTAAGAGGTACTAGCAATAAAAAAAGAGAATAATCATTTCCTGTGTACTCCAATCACTTAGCGGTAATGTGGACACCTTTTTCAATAAATTAACTAAAATTCTGGAAAACGTTTTAATGCCGAAGGATAGGATAATCTTATCTGGTGACGTAAATGTAAACAAACCAGTAGTAGCCTCATAAACATTCTTCAAGTTTTGGCATGTCGCTGTTGGTCAACACTTCAACAAAGGTAACAAAAACCCCAGCATCAGGGATGGATCAGCTTGTTACTAACACAGACAGGGAACACCGTATTGTATATTTAAAAGATCTTTGACTCTTTGATCATTTCTGCCAATTAATTAAAGTAAACGCTACGTTGGAGGCCTACAGAAGACCTCTTTCAAAACGCAGAATTTCACTTTTTCCAAGGATAGTGCTAAACTAAAGCTGTGACGAAGTGTATACAGAAGCAACGTAGATTCAAAACTGTCTACATTCTGTAAAATTTTAAACTAAACTTTGAGTAGTCATTCCAAAAGTTCGCACATCGATAACAACGCCTAATAAGAACAAGAAGATAACAGCAGGTGTAGTAATAAAGTCCTCCCAGACAGTGAAATAATTTTCAATAAGTAAAACCCATAGTATTACAGAGTTCCTAAGCCGTTACAAAAGAAACGAAAGGATTTACACGAGGGTTTGCTTGCTACAAAAAAGTCGACAGAAGCAAAAGAATACTTAATGCTGAAAATAAAAGCAGTGTCTTCCGGAGGGTTGTAAAACGAGAAACAGGAAAACGGAAACAGAATCAAGATAAATCGGTAAATGATCAACAGAAATAGCAGATTTTATGAATATAAATGAATATTTTTCCTGAATACCAGAGAAACTACAACAAAATGTAAAATATCAAAAGTTCCTCCAGTGAAATTTTGCAATAGATTCAATGATGATGTCATCTACCACAGAGTATTAAACCAGGAAAACGTTCAAAAATTTAAATAATAATAATAATAAATCAATTGAAATTAGTTTTTGTGTTTAAAGACACCATATGCGATACACAGGCTCCATTAGTTGACATAATAAATGGGTGTTTCAGCTCAGGTAACCATCTGCAGTATCTCTAACAGGAAAGAGTTGTGCTTCTACTAAAGAAAGGTTATACGGAAGGTACAGAAGCATAAAGGCCCATTTCTCTGCTTCCGTCATTTTCAAAATAATAGAATCCATAATGAAAGACAGATTAATGAATTACTTGAATAAATATAAGCTCCTCAGTGATACATAGATTACTTACATTACATACATACATTACCTCTCAGGTGTAGAAATACAACTAGTATCTTTCGTTTATGTCAAACAACTCCTTCTTGCTGTTGCAATTTCTTTCCGTTAGGATATATATATGGCTTTACAGGCAGTGTTAGATATGTCGAAAAATTTCTTTTTGCTGATGGCAACGACATTATAATCAATGATAAAACACTAGAACTTCTACTGGAGACAGCAAAGGGAAACCAAAATAATGTTTATAATTCGTCATCATGCAATAAACTTACACTCAACATAAAATAAACAGAATGAGTTTCTACTTACAAGGGGGAAATAATACATTAAAATTAAATGTGGATGAGACTTTCAGAGATTATATAGAAAAGCAGAATTTTTTAGGAACTTATATTGGCCATACGTGGTTCACATATGGTTACCTCCTCCGTCGCGAGGACCCACCTCTGTGTCGCTGTGGCTACCAAATCACAGTCGTCCATCTCTTGCTGGACTGCCCACTTTTAGCTGCTCTGCGGCTGACTTTTAACTTTTCCAGCACCCTACCTTCGGTGTTGGGCGACAATGCCTCAACAGCAGCTTTAGTTTTACGTTTATTTATAAGGGTGGGTTTTATCGTTTCATCTGAGTTTTAGTGCATGTCCTGTGTCCCTCTGTGTCCTCCACCATAGGGCTCTTAGGATGGAGGCTTTAATGTGTTCCAGAGTGGCTGGCTTCTCCTTTTTTATTCTCATGGTCAGCAAGCCATGGTAATCGGCTTTCTTGTTTCCAATCTACTCTCCCGGTTTCTTGCGTCACCCTGTGTTTTTTTTTTTTTTTGTCCTGTTTTGTCCATTGTAATGTTTGTTACCCTTCTGCCGTTCTTCTGGTTCTTCCTTTCTCCTGTTATTGTGACGCACGTCTTCTTTGTTTTCTTCTTTCCCTTGGGTAATTGTTCTACTGGGAACAAGGGACAGATGGACTCGCAGTTTGGTCCCTGGTCCCTTCCCCCCCCCCCCCCCCCCCCACGGCCCCTTTTAAACCAACCACGCACGCACAGTAACACATTAAACACATATTAAAATAGTTTAACATTACTTATGGTGATTCCAAACCTTATAATAAATGCTAAATGAATATCTACCTGGTGTCTGGGAGTCCCTTTTATTGGAACCACAATATTGTCCTTTCCTTCACTGTGTAATTCCTTCCATTCACTTTGAGTACTAGTTTAACCTCTATTCCTCCGTTTTGGTGGAGTTTCCGTTTCCATTATGCGATATTGTGTATTATTTGCATGTAATAATTATTTCAGTAATGCCCTTTTGTTGCAAACAAACCATAGAGCTACTTCAATTATCAGCAATTTACACAAGTGCTCGCCAAGACACTAATAGAGAGTTGGCTTATGACTCATTATTTGAAAATCGATGTTGGTCTTAGACAAGAGTGCCATCTTTAGACAGCTGTAAACAGTGTTTCCCGCAGTTCTGGTGCTTGTGTCAAAATATATGTTATTGGCCTTAGTATTTACTGCGAAATTTCTCCAATTTCTCATTTTTTTTCCTTTTTTGGCGCTTAAAACAGTTACTGACAATTCTTGACCTATATGAAATAAAATTTTCATAATTTCTTAACGGTTTGCATTAGGACGTTGAAAACGCACGGTTGGCCACGGAGCATGATGGGAATTACTGTGGGTATGCATGGTTTGGTTTAGCGACAAAGTGCACTTTCATCTGGATGGATTCGTCAATACGCAAAATTGGCGTATTTGAGGGACTTAGAATCCTCATTTCGCGATCGAGAAGTCTCTTCACGCTCAAAGTGGTGTGCAGTGTCCAGTCAAGGAATTATCGGTGCGATATTCCTTGATGGCACGACTACTACTGAATCGCTCATGATGGTTTTGGAAGATGATTTCATCCCCCTCATCCAAAGAGACCCTGATGTCGACGAGATGTGGTTGATGCAGAACGGAGTTCAACCCCATCGAAACAGGAGTGTGTTTGATGTCCTGGAGGAGTACTTTGGGGACCGCATTCTACCTCTGAGGTACCCAGAGGCCACTGCCATGGGCCTCGATTGGCCGCGCCGCCATACGCTCCGAATCAGAACACATGCGACTCGAGTTTGTGGGACTATCTTAAAGACAAGGTGTACAGCAAAAACCCCAAAACCATTGCTGAGCTGAAAACATCCATTCAGGAGGCCATCGACAGCATCAATGTTCCGACACTTCAGCGGGTCATGCAGAATTTCGCTAGTCGTCTGCATCACATCATCGCCAATGATGGCAGGCATATCGAACATGTTATAGCCTAAGTTCGAATATCTTTAGCGACGTTTCCATATTGAATGTAGTGTGTGCACACCGTAGTTTGTAGGTAATTTAGATTTTTTCATCTAGTTCAATAATTGTCACCCTGTACATGGTAGATTTGTCTCCACACTGAGGAACTGAAGGCTGCTACAGGGTTAACACCGCATTTAAAAAATTCCGGAAAAGTTTCTTTACGTTCGAGTCGTCCGTGCGTTCCATTTGCTCCTTTTTTGTGGGTACTGGCTCTTCTATTGCGCTCTTGCAGCTGTCACAGCGTTTCGAAACAACGTGCGCAGCTCCGCCTTCCTATTCAGGGGGGCACGCGACGGCGCGAGGAGCGCATTCAGGCCCGCAGTCACGTCGGTCGGTCGACGGTGCGTTATCAGCGCCAGCCGGCCGCAGCTGCGGGAAGACGCGACGTCGCTCGCCGCTCGACGGAACTCCTTAGAAGGCTGTGGGAAACGAAAGCGCCGCATCTCCTGTTACCCGCGGGCACATGAAACGAGCTTAGCATAAGGACAATGGGGACACGGCGATTGCATCTCCGGGCTGGCCTTGGACGTCAGCCTCGTATGAATTTACATTGCCCGGGCTACTCCTATCTGGCAGCTCCACCTGTTGCGGCGTGCGAGAGCCGGCCGACCAGTGACAGCAACGTTGTAGCTTAATTTCTCGCTGCGCGGCTCACACACACACTCACACACACACACACACCTGTGCTGAGACAGTCTGGGAAGCAAGAGCGCTGCTCTCTCTCTCTCTCTCTCTCTCTCTCTCTCTCTCTCTCTCTCTGTCTCTCTCCGTCGCTCTCTTTTCGTGCCCCGCAGCTCCATCTCACACAGACTTCTCGTCATACATACAGATACACACACATACACACAAACACACACACACACATTTAAGGCATCTGCGAGAGCGTTTTAAGATTAGCATTAACACTAACGCTTCGATACTTCGGGTGACTGACAGAATAATGTTACACTCATTGGCCAAAGAAAGAAAAAAACATAACACGTTGGACTGGTCAGACTCAAGAAATGCAATCTCAAGGATACTGCCATAGTTGTTCGACCTCGAAATGCTTTTAAACGCACGGTGTAACGCATTCTTGACGTTGAAACTTTTTTTGCCTTACTTTTCACATTCCTAGCGAAATTAGTTCAATGTAAAATGTGTAGCAGTCATCACCCTCTGATTCTTTTTTTCTCTTTTTGAAGAATAGTAAACAGTGAATAACTTGCACATTGAAAGCGTGGTTTAAACGCTTATAAAAACTCCTTCTTAAGAAGGAAAATATGGACAAGCTGTATTACATGTTGTGGCAGAGGTACGTTAAAATATAGCCGAAAGGCATAAATAAAATACAGAATTTCACCTCAATATTAAATTAAAACATGTACAACATAGTTGTTGTCATATGGTGGTATCTCGTCAATGTACAGTCAGTGCATTCATCCATTACTACCAAATACCTCACCAAGATAAAGTCAGTGCATTCATCCATTACTACCATACACCTCACCAATGTACAGTGAGTGCATTCATCCATTACTACCATATACCTCACCAATGTACAGTCCAGTGCATTCATCCATTACTACCATATACCTCACCAATGTACAGCCAGTGCATTCATCCATTACTACTATATACCTCACCAATGTACAGTCAGTGCATTCATCCATTACTACCATACACCTCACCAATGTACAGCCAGTGCATTAATCCATTACTACCATATACCTCACCAGTGTACAGTCCAGTGCATCATCCATTGCTACCATATACCTCACCAATGTACAGTCCAGTGCATTTATCCATTAATACCATATACCTCACCAATGTACAGTCAGTGCATTCATCCATTACTACCATATACCTCACCAATGTACAGTCCAGTGCATTTATCCATTAATACCATATACCTCACCAATGTACAGTCAGTGCATTCATTCATTACTACCATATACCTCACCAATGTACAGTCCAGTGCATTCATCCATTACTACCATATACCTCACCAGTGTACAGTCCAGTGCATTCATCCATTACTACCATATGACAACTATGTTATGCATGTTTTAATTTAATATGAAGGTGAAATTTGATGTTCGACTGACACCTTTCAGCTATATTTTAACGTAAATCTGCTACAACATGTAATTTCAGATGCCCAAAATTTCCTTCTGAAGAACATTTTTTTTTTATAAACGTTGAAAGCAGGTATAGTATCCAGATTTCGGCTTTTATGCCGTTATCAAGTACAATGCTAAAAGTTGTCAGACCATTATTAAGCCATATCTGTTAAGGCAGTCCAAAGCAGGCCCTTATTAAGTCGTACATGTTAGGTAGTGTAAAGCAGGTTAGCACTGCACTTGATAATGGCGTAAAAGCCGGAATATGGGTAGTACAGAAGATAATTATAATGATACAAAGCTATAAGGCGGCTCACTCTTTTAAAAAGTATTTCACGAATGTGGCTCAACGCCATCGAAACATTTTCATGGTTAAGAGGGTTTTAATACACCTTCCAGTTTGCAACTTATTGGCTGTTTACTATTTCTACAAGACGATTTCAGTCTACAGTTGATACTTCAGCCATGTACTATATATATATATATATATATATATATATATATATATATATATATATATATATATATATATATATATAGTGTTACAAAAAGGTACGGCCAAACTTTCAGGAAACATTCCTCACACACAAATAAAGAAAAGATGTCAAAATAAAGAAAAGATGTCATGTGGACATGTGTCCGGAAACGCTTAATTTCTTTGTTAGAGCTCATTTCAGTTTCGTCAGTATGTACTGTACGTCCTCGATTCACCGTCAGTTGGCCCAATTGAAGGAAGGTAATGTTGACTTCGGTGCTTGTGTTGACATGCGACTCATTGCTCTACAGTACTAGCATCAAGCACATCAGTACGTAGCATCAACAGATTAGTGTCCATCATGAACGTGGTTTTGCAGTCAGTGCAATGTTTACAAATGCGGAGTTGGCAGATGCCCATTTGATGTATGGACTAGCACGGGGCAATAGCCGTGGCGCGGTACGTTTGTATCGAGACAGATTTCCAGAACGAAGGTGTCCCGACAGGAAGACGTTCGAAGCAATTGATCGGCGCCTTAGGGAGCACGGAACATTCCAGCCTATGACTCGCGACTGGGGAAGACCTAGAACGACGAGGACACCTGCAATGGACGAGGCAATTCTTCGTGCAGTTGACGATAACCCTAATGTCAGTGTCAGAGAAGTTGCTGCTGTACAAGATAACGTTGACCACGTCACTGTATGGAAAGTGCTACGAGGGAACCAGTTGTTTCCGTACCATGTACAGCGTGTGCAGGCACTATAAGCAGCTGATTGGCCTCCACGGGTACACTTTTTCGAATGGTTCACCCAACAATGTGTCAATCCTCATTGCAGTGCAAATGTTCTCTTTACGGATGGGGCTTCATCCCAACGTGATCAAATTGTAAAATTTCACAATCAACATGTGTGGGCTGACGAGAATCCGCACGCAATTGTGCAATCACGTCATCAACACAGATTTTCTGTGAACGTTTGGGCAGGCATTGTTGGTGATGTCTTGATTGGGCCCCATGTTCTTCCACCTACGCTCAATGGAGCACGTTATCATGATTTCATACGGGATACTCTACCTGTGCTGCTAGAACATGTGCCTTTACAAGTACGACACAACATGTGGTTCATGCACGATGGAGCTCCTGCACATTTCAGTCGAAGTGTTCGTACGCTTCTCAACAACAGATTCGGTGACCGATGGATTGGTAGAGGCGGACCAATTCCATGGCCTCCACGCTCTCCTGACCTCAACCCTCTTGACTTTCATTTATGGGGGCATTTGAAAGCTCTTGTTTGCGCAACCCCGGTACCAAATGTAGAGACTCTTCGTGCTCGAATTGTGGACGGCGGTGATACAATACGCCATTCTCCAGGGCTGCATCAGCGCACCAGGGATTCCATGCGATGGAGAGTGGATGCATGTATCCTCGCTAAGGGAGGACATTTTGAACATTTCCTGTAACAAAGTGTTTGAAGTCTCGCTGATACGTTCTGTTGCTGTGTGTTTCCATTCCATGTTTAATGTGATTTGAAGAGAAGTAATAAAATGAGCTCTAACATGGTATATATATATATATATATATATATATATATATATATATATATATATATTCTTTCTGTGTTGGCTACCTTGGAAAGTCACGACAATTTCAGCTTCTTACTACACACAGCTGCTCTGTTACTCTATCAGTCAAGTGGCGTTCACCGTTAGCGGAAACCGTATCTACTTTCTACTTTTACGATTGTCGTATACACTGTAGAAGTCTGAATAGCTCCACAGTAATGTTAGCTACAACAGCCGAGGCGAGACTTAAGGGCTTGAAGTGCACCGTAAAGACACGATCCACCACCTGAGTTAACATTTCTTTACATTTGGTACAGTAAGGCGGACATCTGCGGGACCTCTCCTTCTGACGGCGGGGCAGTGGTTTGTCGCTTTGTTGGCTTCTTACTGCAGGATGGTTCAAAATAAAGCGCATCTACTCACGATGGTCCAGTGTGGGCTGTAATCACCGTATGGCAGGGAAACTTTGTAGATATGATAATGCGCTAATGCTGTTCCGACTTACGCCAGAAGAAAAGTACACTCCTGGAAATGGAAGAAAGAACACATTGACACCGGTGTGTCAGACCCACCATACTTGCTCCGGACACTGCGAGAGGGCTGTACAAGCAATGATCACACGCACGGCACAGCGGACACACCAGGAACCGCGGTGATGGCTGTCGAATGGCGCTAGCTGCGCAGCATTTGTGCACCGCCGCCGTCAGTGTCAGCCAGTTTGCCGTGGCATACGGAGCTCCATCGCAGTCTTTAACACTGGTAGCATGCCGCGACAGCGTGGACGTGAACCGTATGTGCAGTTGACGGACTTTGAGCGAGGGCGTATAGTGGGCATGCGGGAGGCCGGGTGGACGTACCGCCGAATTGCTCAACACGTGGGGCGTGAGGTCTCCACAGTAAATCGATGTTGTCGCCAGTGGTCGGCGGAAGGTGCACGTGCCCGTCGACCTGGGACCGGACCGCAGCGACGCACGGATGCACGCCAAGACCGTAGGATCCTACGCAGTGCCGTAGGGGACCGCACCGCCACTTCCCAGCAAATTAGGGACACTGTTGCTCCTGGGGTATCGGCGAGGACCATTCGCAACCGTCTCCATGAAGCTGGGCTACGGTCCCGCACACCGTTAGGCCGTCTTCCGCTCACGCCCCAACATCGTGCAGCCCGCCTCCAGTGGTGTCGCGACAGGCGTGAATGGAGGGACGAATGGAGACGTGTCGTCTTCAGCGATGAGAGTCGCTTCTGCCTTGGTGCCAATGATGGTCGTTTGCGTGTTTGGCGCCGTGCAGGTGAGCGCCACAATCAGGACTGCATACGACCGAGGCACACAGGGCCAACACCCGGCATCATGGTGTGGGGAGCGATCTCCTACACTGGCCGTACACCACTGGTGATCGTCGAGGGGACACTGAATAGTGCACGGTACATCCAAACCGTCATCGAACCCATCGTTCTACCATTCCTAGACCGGCAAGGGAACTTGCTGTTCCAACAGGACAAAGCACGTCCGCATGTATCCCGTGCCACCCAACGTGCTCTAGAAGGTGTAAGTCAACTACCCTGGCCAGCAAGATCTCCGGATCTGTCCCCCATTGAGCATGTTTGGGACTGGATGAAGCGTCGTCTCACCCGGTCTGGACGTCCAGCACGAACGCTGGTCCAACTGAGGCGCCAGGTGGAAATGGCATGGCAAGCCGTTACACAGGACTACATCCAGCATCTCTACGATCGTCTCCATGGGAGAATAGCAGCCTGCATTGCTGCGAAAGGTGGATATACACTGTACTAGTGCCGACATTGTGCATGCTCTGTTGCCTGTGTCTATGTGCCTGTGGTTCTGTCAGTGTGATCATGTGATGTATCTGACCCCAGGAATGTGTCAATAAAGTTTCCCCTTCCTGGGACAATGAATTCACGGTGTTCTTATTTCATTTTCCAGGAGTGTAGTTCGAATTCTGACCACGACTTGCAAATCTGGCGCTGTCCAGCATCTCTTCGACAGCTCCAGTGCTCATATTGAACAAATTGTGTAAGCTCTAACAATAAAATCAACGTTATGCACTCCTCAATAGTTTGACAATTCCTGCCCACATTCCGTTCCTAATCCATTACATATGGAAACATTTCTATACGTCTGTCTTGCATCCACAGTGCCAAACTTTCACATGGTAGCCAAATTTTGAATTAATTATTTACACCGTAAGTCGGGTCCACACTAATGCATTTCAATATCTGCCCAGTGTGATATCATCCAGAGATCGTGGTGCCACACCAAAGTCGGTAACACGAATCGGTACCACAGACAACTTATACACAGGTCTTTGCCATAGGACTGCTTGATAATTTACGTTTGTTATTAGCTATGAAAGCATCACTTGATGCACGGAGTAACAAACTGTTCTCATGAGATACAACGTTCGACATTTGCAACAGTACACGTTCATCTGAAACTTCATAACTGTCACTTTCCTGCAAGATTTTGTTGACTGCTGTGGCTGATGTCTCGAACAGATGTGAGCTCTTGCATGCTTGACACTATATTGACGCCAGCGTGAGGGCGCTGCTGTTGCTGAAGGGAAGGCGTGATCTAGTGGAGCGTCGCCCCATTTGTCATTGCGGATTGCAGCGAGCCCTAAGTATTTATTTATTTATTTATGTCATAAAATAGACTAATACACTGAAACGTCGAGGAAACTGGTATAGGCACGCGTTTTCAAATACAGAGATATTGAAATAGGGAGAACACGGCGCTGCTGCTGGGAACGACTATATAAGACAACAAGTATCTGGCGCAGTTTTCAGATCGGTTACTGCTGCTACAATAACAGGTTATCAGGATTTAAGTGAGTTTGAAGGTGGTGCTACAGTCGGTACACCAGTGATGGGACACAGTACCTTCGAGGTAGCGATGAAGCAGGGACTTTCTCGTACGACCATTTCATGAGTGTACTGTGAATATCAGTAATCCAGAAAAACATCAAATGTCCGACATCGCTGTAGCCGGAAAAAGATCCTGCAAGAATAGGACCAACGACGACTGAAGAGAATCATTCAACGTAACGCAAGTGCAACCCTTCCGCAAATTGCTGCAGATTTCAGTGCTGCCATCAACAAGTGTCAGCGTGCGAACCATTTCGGAGCCTAAGGCCCACTCGTGTGCCCTTGATGACTGCACGACACAAATCTTTACACCTCGGCTGGGGCCGTCAACACCGACATTGGACTGTTAATGATTACAAACATGTTGCCCGATCAGACGAGTATCGTTTCAAATTGTATCGAGCGGATGGACGTACACGGGTATGGAGACAACCTCATGAATCCATGGACCCTGCACGTCATCAAGGACTGTTCAAGCTGGTGGAGGCTCTTTAATGCTGTGTGGCCTGTGCAGCTCGAGTGATATGGGACTCTTGATAAGTCCAGATACAAACCAGGTACCGCCGTTTGAGTCTCGTACAGATTCCCGTATGGAGGACATAGTGATAGACATCCCTGGGGTTGTGAAGCAGCTGAATGGGTTGAAAATAAATAAATCGCCAGGTCCTGATGGGATTCCAATTCGGTTTTACAGAGAGTACTCTACTGCATTGGCTCCTTACTTAGCTTGCATTTATCGCGAATCTCTTGCCCAACGTAAAGTCCCGAGCGACTGGAAAAAAGAGCAGGTGACGCCTGTATATAAGAAGGGTAGAAGGACGTTTAACTCGGTGCCCCACTGCAGACTCCTAACTAAGGTACGAGCATACGGGATTGGTTCCCAAATACGTGAGTGGCTCGAAGACTTCTTAAGTAATAGAACCCAGTACGTTGTCCTCAATGGTGAGTATTCATCGGAGGTGAGGTCATCATCTGGAGTGCCCCAGGCAAGTGTGGTAGGTCCGCTGTTGTTTTCTATCTACATAAATGATCTTTTGGATAGGGTGGATAGCAATGTGCGGCTGTTTGCTGATGATGCTGTGGTGTACGGGAAGGTGTCGTCGTTGAGTGAGTGGAGGAGGATACAAGATGAGTTGGACAGGATTTGTGATTGATGTAAAGAATGGCAGCTGACTCTAAATATAGATAAATGTAAATTAATGCAGACGAATAGGAAAAAGAATCCTGTAATGTTTGAATACTCCGTTAGTAGTGTAGCGCTTGACAAAGTCACGTCGATTAAATATTTGGGCGTAACATTGCAGAGCGATATGAAGTGGGACAAGCATGGAATGCCAGTTGTGGGGAAGGCAGATAGTCGTCTTCGGTTCATTGGCAGAATTTTGGGAAGATGTGGTTCATGTGTAAAGGAGACCGCTTATAAAACACTAATACGACCTATTCTGGAGTACTGCTCGAGCGTTTAAGATCCCTATCAGGTTGGATTGAGAAGCAATTCAGAGGCGCGTTGCTAGATTTGTTATTGTTACACAAATGCTTCAGGAACTCGGGTGGGAGTCTCTGGAGGAAAGGAGGCGTTCTTTTCGTGAATCGCTACTGAGGAAATTTAGAGAACCAGCACTTGAGGCTGACTACAGTACAGTTTTACTGCCACCAACTTATATTTCGCGGAATGACCACAAAGATAAGATAAGAGAGATTAGGGCTCGTACAGAGGCATATAGGCAGTCATTTTTCCCTCGTTCTGTTTGGGAGTGGAACAGGGAGAGAAGATGCTAATTGTGGTACGATATTCCCTCCGCCACGCACCGTATGGTGGATTGCGGAGTATGTATGTCGATGTAGAACCTAACAGGTGACACGAACGTAAGCATCCTGTCGGATCAGTTGCATTCATTCATGTCCACTGCGCACTCCGACGGACTTGGGCAATTCCAGTAGCACAATGCGACTCCCACCCGAGTTCCTGAAGCATTTGCGTAACAGTAACAAATCTAGCAACCCGCCTCTGAATTGCTATAGAGTGGCTCCAGGAATACTCTTCTGAAAAATGTTCAAATGTGTGTGAAATCTTATGGGACTTAACTGCTAAGGTCATCAGTCCCAAAGCTTACACACTACTTAACATAAATTATCCTAAGGACAAACACACGCACACCCATGCCCGAGAGAGGACTCGAACCTCCGTCGGGACCAGCCGCACAGTCCATGACTGCAGCGCCTTAAACCGCGCGGCTAATCCCGCGCGGCTACTCTTCTGAGTTTAAGCACTTCCGCTGGGCACCGAACTTGCCAGACATGGACATTATTGAGCATATCTGGGACTTATGGACAGCCCTTTAGGATTCACGGTGTCAATTCCATGCAGCGCTACTTCAGACATTAGTCGAGTCCATTGCTCGTCGTGTTGTGGCACTTCTGCGTGTTAACCATGGTAACGTATTGTATTTTTGGTGTTTCCATATTTTTGTCCATCGCCTGTACGTTTTCGAGTTGACAATTAAAACGTTTTGACTACTCTCATAAAGTGATGTTATTTACACTACTGGCCATTAAAATTGGTACACCAAGAAGAAATGCAGATGATAAACGGGTATTCATTAGACAAATATATTATACTAGAACTGGCATGTGATTACATTTTCACGCAATTTGGGTGCATAGATCCTGAGAAATCAGCATCCAGAACAACCACCTCTGGCCGTAATAACGGCCTTGATACGCCTGTGCATTGAGTCAGACAGCGCTCGGATAGCGTGTACAGGTACAGCTGCCCATTGTAATGACACATTCCTATGCAGAGACATACAATATCTTAAAAGCTGCGCCAAAGATAAATTGAGAGGCATGTATATTATAATCTTTGTAAAGTTCACATTGGATTCTCTTTTGTTTGATACTCCAAGGAGCTAAGGGACACTTTCGATTGTTGCCTTGTGGAGGATGGACGTGATTTTTGGACTGTGCGGAAAGGCAGCCATATGGTTGGTAATTATGGTTTGTGTGACGAGCACAGCAAGTCTTATTGTGTCGTGAATAAAAAAATAGTGAAATGTATCGAAGTGTTACGAAAATTATTTATAGCGACGTAGCATAGTATTCCTTGGTTTCCACCGTCTTCGTGAAGTGAACCGATGCCGACTCATGATGGTACACACGGTCAACAAAGAGAAGAACATCGATGGCGACTAATGAATTAATATTGTGGCAGAAGGACTAATTCTACGTCTAAGGTGAGAACTCTGATTAAATCAACAATGACGTGGAATTTAAAATATAAAATGTTTTTTATTTATATCGCCACACTGGCGACCGCTGACAGGGACAGTGCTGGTGGAACAAAGAGTAAGTACTTCATTGTTGTGCTACAAATGTACTTGTACTAATTACTGTTTCTCTGTTACATGACGCACATGGAAAATGACGAATAAAGTGAAACAATATTAACTGTATAAACGGATGGCACAATAACCAGAAGGAACAAGGACAAGGATTTACAAAACTAACGTAATCGTGAGTGACGCAGTTCAGTCGGAATTAAGGTAGGAAAGCGCAAACGCATGCAGTGGCTGCACCTTGGTTTAGCTCCACTTAAAGCAGAACCTTTTCCGTCCATATTAAAATCCTGGTAGTGTTTGTGGCAACACACAATTACACTTTGATAATTACTTTTTATGTTCAACAATCGCAGAATTAGAAGACGTAGTGCGCCATCTTGTAAATTTCCGACGCGCAACAAATAACAATCGCGAGATATTTTTATTAATTCAACTGCGGGAGAATTTAAAGATTTAGATTAACAGTAAAGTACAGATAAAAATAATATCTTCACAATGGAATCGGAGAACTTTAATTTAACAAATGTTCATGGACACGTCACCGATTCTGACAATAGTGACGTAAATGATGACGCAATTAGTTTTTCAGCACAACATAATGTAGAAGTAAATACAATTCAATTGCACTCCACAGGGATTAACAATAACGAACCACTTGCAAATGAAACCTTGTGCACAGTCGATGAAGCATCGATTACCAGATCAGATGAAAATATTTCACGTGAAATCAGTGAACCTAGCCCGGTTTCGATTCAATCAGACCGTGGCAGAGAAACAATGGCAACAAATAATGGCATAAATACAAACACACAAGCTTCGTCAGTTACGCTTGAGGCATTATATAGTCTGATGTCAAACGTGAGCGAGCAATTATCTGATTTAAAGATCAGTCACAACACAACGAACACAAAACTGGCGAACATGCACAGACATTTCGATCAACGCTTAAATAAACTCACCAATGAAATCGATCAAAAGATCGAAGACAAAGTCATCAAAACCGTCCATAGTGTATACAATGTATTGGCAAATGATTTAGAAAAGAAATTGTCAGATCTTACAAACAAACAGGAACAGGAACTGTCAGAAATAGTAGAAACACACAATCAAACACAAACCGTACAAAAAGAAATACATGAAAACGTACAGGCTATTCAATTAAATTTAACAAGAGTACAGTCCGCATGTGAAGAAATACCTGACCAAGTTAATAAAGTTAACGAAGAAGTTGGTTTTCTGAAACAGGAGACTCGACGTATCAACGCCGACATTATCAAAATAAATGAAACTTTAGAAAACGGTAATGTAAATGAATCAATAACTGACCGGGAAACAAAACTTTTTGAAAAATTAGGTAATGAAATCAAAGTAGCCGAGGACAGAATACGCAAGGAAATTGCTGGTAGACTGAATGTTTCAAATGACTTGCCTACGTCAAGCAGCAGGCAGCGCGACACTTATTCGCCCGTGCCAGATTACGATGTCAATAACGCAGAACATCAGGCGCCCTGTCCGGCGTATGTGCACGCACCGGCACAGGCAAACAATGGCTATTCGCCAAACGCGGTGCTGCAACAGGCAGTAGGCGTGTCGCCTTGCATCTCGACGATTCTAGTCGATGAGAGCCTGTTGAAACATAGACAGTTTCCAGTTTTCTCCACAGAATCCAGAAAAACTCATCCAGTCGTATTCGTAAGAGCATTTAAAAATGTCTTACCAAGAAACTGGACTGAGGCACAGAAGATTAGATATGTAGTAGGCTTCACACAAGGCGACGCACTTTTGTGGGCCACAGACATGGCTGAACAGTGCGTCACCTACGAACAATTTGAACGGGCTTTCTTGGAGAAATATTGGTCTGCTGGGGTCCAAGAAAGACTGCGACGTGAGGTATTCAACCCACAACCGTTCAACCTAAAAAAACGGCGGGTTGAGAAAGTATTTCGAAAAGTACTTGAATAAGACGCGCTATTGGAACAATCCAATACCGCACGTAGACGTTCTCAAAATTCTGAAAAACAGACTACCCGCGAATTTACGCGAAAAATTGGTAACCATACCAGAGAACGACCTTGAATACTTTCTTTCCGTGCTTGACTCAATTGATCTAATATACGAAGAAGAGCCGAGCGCAAGTAATCGGAATGAATATTCCGGAACCAATCAAAACAACGGTAACGGATATCATTTTAATGGCAGTGGACAAAACCCACACAGTTGGCATCCGTATGCGACAAGGCCAAATAATGGAACCTGGAATTACGGGAATCGGAGGAATTCGGCGCCACAGAGACGTGAAGACCGAAGGTATAGTACAGATTACGGTCCACGGCGGTATGGAAATGATAGAAATCACGTGAATGATTGGTCAGGCCCGCGTGATGAAAGGCGGCACACAAATGAAAATTACAATAGTTACAGTAATAGGAATGATAGACCAAGGAGGAATAGCGACGGCCGGTCGCAAGAAAATGTTGCACGCAGCGGCCCGGAAACTAATTGGCGACAGAATAACCACTCAGTACACTTTGTAGAGGTAACGGACAGTACTGAAGCAACGCCGTTGTCTCCCCCGGTAAACAACAATCGGTCGTAATGAGCCCCCACCGGCCGACCGATTTGACAACAGGGGGCACAAACAAGCACACATTACATCTTAGACAATTATTTTTAAGATATGATCAGGATGCGACCGTAGAGGATGATCTATGTGCAGAAGAGATGAAAGCACCGGACAAGGTAAGTGACCTCGTGCAGGCTGTAATAACAACAAAAAGATAAGAAAGGTTACAGAATTTAACATTGGACAGGAAGTACTATTACGTACCCACCCAAAATCCTCTAAAATTAAGGCATTAAACAAAAAGTGGCAGTTGTTTGTATGATGGCCCTTTCATTATAATAGACAAACCTCACCCAGGATGTTATCTGTTAGGTAACACACGAACGGGCAAGGTGAAAGGGTTATACCCCCACAAGGATATCAAGGAATTTTTTCATTAAAGGTTATATGTTATTTTTGCAAAATTGAAATTGTACAACCTTGGATCACATAGTAAAATTGCTGTCATTAACCTAAGAAACAACTGGGGGCATATGCCAGCTTAAAAACGCATATTTAACCAAACCTAATGAAACATGTGTTACTGTGAGTCTTAACACTATAAAATAAACCATACAGTACTTTTGTAGTCTAACTCAGTTATTTAAGAGAGGGGAACAAAGACAAATTAGAGCGAAGGTCAGAGTTTGTTCGCTTGAGACGAGCAACAAACCACACGTCGAAGTTGCAATCCAACGCTCAGCTCATGAGCACGCGATAGCTGCATGTCAAGACGAGGTCATTGGCCGCGCTGTAGGCAGCGAGCCGGGGAGAAATCTTCCCCCCTTCCATGTCCGATCAGCTGAGCGTATACAAAGCGCGAAGGCGCATGCGCGGTCGAGTCCAGGTGTCACGTGACTATTACACGATGGTGGCTATCACGAATAATGTTCACCAACAATGCAGAGTTTTCCCCGCACCTACAGTCCAGTCGTGGTACGTAAGCGCGCATGCGCGGAACGTTTAAAAGTTTTGAGACCACTCTTAGTATGAGACACAGAGACGAAAGTCATTCAAAAACAAGAAAGGAAAGGGTACACAAGTCTTGTAAATAGTAACTTAGAAAATTTAATTATAAGCTGGTATTACGTAATAAAAGTGAACATACAAGTACATACTGGTCATGGACGGTATTGTAATATTATATTATACTGAGTAAAATCTTAGCTTGTACGGAAGGAGAAAGAAAATAGAAAAATAAATAAATAGATAAATAATGCAGATATATAACCGGAAGAAAGGCTATGTACACGAGAACAGCACACAATTACATATAGGGAAAAAGCAGCAAAGAGGAAATCAAAGAGATAACGCATACATTTACATTACACAGTAGCTAGCGATTTTCAGAATGAACAACAAGGTAAACGCGGGAATTTTTGTGACCGAGGAAAAGAGTGACACAAGCTTTAAAATCGGGTAATAATAAACAGACCTATGCAGCGTGAGTAATGAACTGAATCGCTCTCAAAACAAATACCTAGGGTTTATAGAGAGAGAGACACACATTAACGTTAGGAAACACCTGAAGCACTCAGCAAACAACTTTGTAGAATATATAAGCTATACACGAGGGTACATGTACGAAAGCTAAAGTGTAAAGGAGGAAAATAGGGAATGTTGCACATTAATGGACTGTAAGGCAGTTATGTATGTAAGAAGAAATATTAAGTTGTAAGTATTATTAGTATAAGGGACGATGCTCAGCACACCCTGAATTATTTTGGAATATTGAAGGAATGATGCAGGGTACCGAAAAAGGGCCCCACCAGCAAAGTGTATATTATAGTGGTAGATATTTTTTTGTGTATAAACGTATGTATGAATGTGTGAAAGGCGAAAGAAGCCCTGTACATGTACGGAACTTAAACAACGTAGAAGTGTATAAGGAAAATTAAACTCTAAGACAACCGCGTATAAACAGGTATACCTAACGTCAAGAAACAACTTAATTAAAACCGTAAGACTCTACGAGTTTACGAGAAAATGCGAAAAACCTGATACAAAGTGCAACATTAGCGATGCTTCACTCATGTATGCAAAAGGAAGGTATGAATTACTTTACCCACTTGAAACATGAAAGGAAAAATCATGTCAAAATTATATCTTTCACACATATAACAATTTACAGTCACAAAGAATGAAAATGATGTCGCCGCTATACGAGAAACAGGTAAGTAGTGTGATCGACGACCTGTAAGCAAAGGAATCGTCTATAAAATGAATTATGAACAAAAACGTCATAAAGAATTTCATGCTGCACTGAAGCTATGAAGGTCTGATTGTTCGTGTACATAGATTTTCATGACAACCGATGCATTAAAATGTCTGTATTTTTTCTCCCGTGATAACACAAGACGGCTATAAGCGCACTTTAATTGAAGATGATACACGCACACAAGGGCGTGCCGCTATTGTGAAACACTGTACATATTAATAGTAGCTACACCCTGAACTTCAAAATTTTATGTTTATATGTCCATGTTAACGTAGGAAAATTTATTAGGGTTAATGATTTATAAGCACACCAGAACGTGCTTAAGCACAAAACACTGTACATATTAGGGTTATGCTGCATATAAATGATTATTTCGTGCATTTTCAGGTTTCATACGCAAAAAACCGTAGCATACACGTAGTCGTTGCCACTACCCTAAGTAGAAGGTAGAAAATTCCCTTCCCAAGCTTCAGTGGAGCGGCTACAGGTGTATTCTCTGCATGCTGATGCAAAAAAAATGGTTCAAATGGCTCTGAGCACTATGGGACTCAACTGCTGAGGTCATTAGTCCCCTAGAACCTAGAACTAGTTAAACCTAACTAACCTAAGGACATCACACACATCCATGCCCGAGGCAGGATTCGAACCTGCGACCGTAGTGGTCTCGCGGTTCCAGACTGCAGCGCCAGAACCGCGCGGCCACTTCGGCCGGCCATGCTGATGCATGTCGTTGCGTATGAAGAATACGTAACGGAGGTAAACCTTAACTTATACTCGAGTTCGAGAAGGTAAACAAAGGACTTGTTCCTTCTAACAGATTAATGGAAAAAGGCGAGTGTGTGTGTCAGTAAAATCCAAGACGAAGAAGCCACTATGAGTGGTCAAAAATTTTTTCAATTTTAGTCGATAGTTTTTTCCTGTAGTTAATGTAAACAATGTATTGGATGTATTATATGTTATTCCATTGTATGTGATGTATTTTGTATTTCATGCCAAGTCCCGTGACTTACAAATTATGTGCATTGACCAGAAGTATTGAGGGGAATGAATCTCAGTACAATAGGTAAAAGGGGCTAATGCGAAGAAAAAAAAAGTGTAGTGAAAAGGAAGTTTCGATCGCAATACTCGCGGTTAAAGTGGTGTGTGTAGAAATTAAAATTGTGCAAAGTAGTGCTACGTTGCAAGTGTCAGCGAGCCTAAACAAGTGACATCGAAAATTGAAGCTTGTATCGTCAAACGACCCATGGCGTCACAGTAGGAAAGGACAATGCCAAACAAGTTTGACATGGTACGCTTCTTACCAGGAGCTACATCGACGGGATCGTCCTCCGCCTCGCACATAGTGTGGTGTGTTCTTCGGGGCACATATTCCAATGTACCTCGTCGTATCCAGTCTAAGTACTGGAAGGAACTACAAAAAGCACACGCATACTGAGGTTCGGAAGTCTCGACGGTACCCGCACGTCGGTGTATATTCAGTGCACTGGCGCGCGTATTCAACCAACGTCGCCCGCTAACGGACGACCAAACAATCAGGCGCGCGTATCACCCGCCCATATTCAACACGGGCTAGCGAACAAAGCTCGTCGCCCCAGAATAAATACAGAAGGCAATACAAGGACTTAATTTTCACCTCTGATGAGGAAGGAAACATCTGTATGTAAAGTTGTATTCAGTGTATATTTTATTGTACAAACTTTACTACATGATGTCATTTTCTCAGCATTAACCAGAACTTTGTATATTAGAATTAAGGTTTGTAAATATTAGCATAAGTATACCAAAAAACTGACACACACTCAGTAATACCAAAGAATTCACAGTGCCATGAAAATGAGACAATAAAAATGAAGTGTGTAAATAAAAGACCCCCAAACCTATCAATTGCAAGGTCGACTAATGTATCCTGTCAATCAAATAAAATTTTCTAGTGACAGTATACAGTAGGGGGGCAGTTGTAATGACACATTCCTATGCAGAGACATACAATATCTTAAAAGCTGCGCCAAAGATAAATTGAGAGGCATGTATATTATAATCTTTGTAAAGTTCACATTGGATTCTCTTTTGTTTGATACTCCAAGGAGCTAAGGGACACTTTCGATTGTTGCCTTGTGGAGGATGGACGTGATTTTTGGACTGTGCGGAAAGGCAGCCATATGGTTGGTAATTATGGTTTGTGCGACGAGCACAGCAAGTCTTATTGTGTCGTGAATAAAAAAATAGTGAAAAGTATCGAAGTGTTACGAAAATTATTTATAGCGACGTAGCATAGTATTCCTTGGTTTCCACCGTCTTCGTGAAGAGAACCGATGCCGACTCATGATGGTACACACGGTCAACAAAGAGAAGAACATCGATGGCGACTAATGAATTAATATTGTGGCAGAAGGACTAATTCTACGTCTAAGGTGAGAACTCTGATTAAATCAACAATGACGTGGAATTTAAAATGTAAAATGTTTTTTATTTATATCGCCACACCATACAGCTTCAACACGATACCACAGTTCATCAAGAGTAGTGACTGGCGTATTGTGACGAGCCAGTTGCTCGGCCACCATTGACCAGACGTTCTCAATTGCTGAGAGATCTGGAGAATGTGCTGGCCAGGGCAGCAGTCGAACATTTACTGTATCCAGAAAAGCCCGTACAGGACCTGCAACATGTGGTCGTGCATTATCCTGCTGAAATGTAGGGTTGCGCAGCGATCGAATGAAAGGTAGAGCCACAGGTCGTAACACATCTGAAACGTAACGTCCACTGTTCAAAGTGCAGTCAATGCGAACAAAGAGGTGATCGAGACGTGTAACCAATGGCACCCCATGCCATCACGCTGGGTGATACGCCAGTATGGCGATGACGATTACACGATTCCAATGTGCGTTCACCGCAATGTCGCCAAACACGGATGCGACCATCTTGATGCTGTAAACAGAACCTTTATTCATCCGAAGAAATGACGTTTTGCCATTCGTGCACCCAGGTACGTCGTTGAGTACACCATCGCAGGCGCACCTGTCTGTGATGCAGCGTCAAGGGTAACCGTAGCCACGATCTCCGAGCTGATAGTCCATGGTACTGCAAACTTCGTCGAACTGTTCGTGCAGATGGTTGTTGTCCTGCAAACGTCCCCATCAGTTGACTCAGGGATCGAGACGTGGCTACACGATCCGTTACAGCCACGCGGATAGGATGCCTGTTATCTCGACTGCTAGTGATACGAGGCCGTTGGGATCCAGCACGGCGTTCCGTATTACCCTCCTGAACCCACCGATTCCATATTCTGCTAACAGTCATTGGATCTCGATCAACCCGAACAGCAATGTAGCGATACTACAAACCGCAATCGCGATAGGCTACAATCCGACCTTTATCAAAGTCGGAAACGTGATGGTACGCATTTCTCCTCCTTGCACGAGACATTACAACAACGATTCACCAGGCAACGCTGGTCAACTGCTGTTTGTGTATGAGAAATCGGTTGGAAACTTTCCTCATGTCAGCACGTTGTAGGTGTCGCCACCAGCGCCAACCTTGTGTGAATGCTCTGAAAAGCTAAACATTTGCATATCACAGCATATTCTTCTTGTCGGTTAAATTTCGCGTCTGTAGCACGTCATCTTCATGGTGTAGCAATTTTAATGGCTACTAGTGTAGTTGAAATCTCACTTCAGCTCCACGTGATTGTTCGATGTGTGACACACCTCAAGGCGATACAGGTATTCATCGGCACGATGTACGCGTTCATGCTGGATAGTCAGGCGCTGCAATTACGGTGTAATGACTTGCCTTTGTGTGGAGGACCTAAGGAAAGCGGCGCCAGCGTGTCGTGCGCTGCCTCGGCAGGTGGGACACCCAATTAATACCTGCGGTGACACTCGCCCCGTACTGGGAACCCGCGGCGCCCCGCTGCGCCCGGCCGTGGCGTCACCAGCCGCTCACTCCTGAGTCACGAGCGGCGCGCCGTGACGCCGCCCAAGGGCGCACTCGGCCGCCTCCCGGACGGGTCGAGGCCGAGCGACGCGTCACACACACACACACACACACACATTCAGGCCCGCGAGGCCTGCCTGTCCGTCTGTAGCAGTTGCTGGTGCCGGAGAATCGCAGAAGCCCGCCACTCACTCTGTGACGTCAGCTTTCAGTTACAGTGCTTACCCACTTATTGTCCTCCGAGTCGCCTTCGGTATCTGAAACACTAGTGCTGCGTCAGATACTTGTTGCAAGAAACCAGTATTAACTTCATTATCGACGGTGCTCTCAGGACATACTAGTTCGCGTCTCGTAGTATGACAAGCTCCTGATTATCTGGCTAGTATATTATCCAACCACAGTCAAGTGATTTTTGAAAAAAAAAAAGATAGAAACGAGGCATACAGACTGAGGAGCCAAAGAAGCCGGTACACCTGCCTAATCTTGTGAGGGGAGCATGCAGATGCGCAACAACACGACGTGCCTTGCACTCGACTAATGTCTGAAGTAGTGCTGAACACATCTACATCTACATCTACATCCATACTCCGCAAGCCACCTGACGGTGTGTGGCGGAGGGTACCTTGAGTATATCGGTTCTCCCTTCTATTCCAGTCTCGTATTCTTCGTGGAAAGGAGGATTGTCGGTATGCCTCTGTGTGGGCTCTAATCTGTCTGATTTTATCCTCATGGTCTCTTCGCGAGATATACGTACGAGGGGGAAATATACTGCTTGACTACTCGGTGAAGGTATGTTCTCGAAACTTCAACAAGAGCCCGTACCGAGCTACTGATCGCCAATCCTGCAGAGTCTTGCAATGTAGTTTATCTATCATCACCGTAACGCTTTCGCGACTACTAAATGATCCTGTAACGAAGCGCGCTGCTCTCAGTTGGATCTTCTCTATCTCGTCTATCAACCCTATCTGGTACGGATCCCACACTGCTGAGCAGTATTCAAGCAGTGGGCGAACAAGCGTACTGTAACCTACTTCCTTTGTTTTCGGATTGCATTTCCTTAGGATTCTTCCAAGGAATCTCAGTCTGGCATCTGCTTTACCGACGATCAACTTTATGTGATCATTCCATTTTAAATCACACCTAATGCTTACTCCCAGATAATTTGTGGAATTAACTGCTTCCAGTTGCTGACCTGCTATATTGTAGCTAAATGATAAGGCATCTTTCTTTCTATCAATCCTGCAGGGCTGTCCATAAATCCGTAAGAGGACGGTGGGATAGAGATCTCTTCTGAACACGTTGCAAGGCATCCCACATATGCTCAATAATGTTTGGGGGCCAGCGTAAATGTTTAAATTCAGAAGAGTGGTCCGGGAACCACTCTGTAGGAATTCTTCATGTGTGGGGTGACGCACTGTCCTGCAGGAATTGCCAAATTCCGTCAGAATGCACAATGGACATGAAAGGATGCAGGTGATAAGACAGGATGCATACGTACGTGTCACCTGTCAGAGTCTAGACGTATCAGGGGTCCCATATCACTCCAACTGCACACGTTCCACACCATTACAAAGCCTCCGTCAGCTCAAACAGTCCCCGACTGACGTGCAGCGTCCATGGATCCGTGCATTTTTCTCTATACCCGTTCTCGTCGATCCGTTCGATATAATTTGAAACGAGACTCGTCCGACTAGGCAACATGTTTCCCGTCATCAACAGTAATATCGGTGTTGACAGGCCCAGCCGAAGCGTTAAGCTTCGTGTCCTGTAGGCATAAATGGCACACTAATGGGTCTTCTGCTTCGAAAGCCCATATCGATGATGTTCCGTTGAAGGGTTCTCACACTGACACATGTTAGTGACCCTGTATTGAAATGTGCAGCAATTTCCGGAAGGGTTGCACTTCTGCCACGTTGGACTATTCTCTTTAGTCGTCTTTTGTCCGATTCTTGCAGGATCTTTTTCGGTCACAGAAATGTCGGAGATTTCGTGTTTACCGGATACCTGATGTTCACGGTACACTCATGAAATGATCCTACGGGAAAAATCATTGATACCTCGGAGATGCTGAGTCCCAACGTTCGTGCGCCGGCTATAACACCACGTTCAAACTCACTTAAATCTTGATAACCTGCCATTGTAGCAGGAGTAACCGATCTAACAAATGCGCCCGACACTTGCTGTCTCATATAGGCGTTTTCGACTGCAGCGCCATATTCTTCCTGTTCACATATCTCTGTATTTGAATAGCCATGCCTATACCAGATTCTTTGGTGCTTCAGCGTAATTCAAATTACTGATTGTGAAACAGGAAGATGACCACAAGATCACGGTGAACAAAGAATGCAAGTTAGAGTAAGAGGCCAAAGACGAGGCGAGCGATGAATCTGCTATATCGCGCAAGAGGGGTGAGAGTATGCGATGTTCTATCAGTGATTAGAATACTCAGTTAAATGTACAAAGAAGTTGGCAGTATGGGCCCACTTATCAGTATGACAGGGGACACTATGTGGCTTGGAAGCACACACTAGTCCCATTGGGAAGGGTGTCATAAAAACGTTGAATCATCTCCTGAGCTAAGATAGCCGAAACTGTTCGAACTGGTCCCTGATGTCCTGGATGCTGCGACTGGGACGGAGCTGCCATCAGAGCCGGTCCCACATATTTTCCAATTTGGTCATATTGCTGGTCGTGGGAGAGTCTTAGTATCACTCACACCGTTCATAGAGACATGAACTGTGAGTGGACAAGTCTGTGTACTATTGAAAAATGGCATAATAATAGTGTCACATGGGAGGTAACACACCAGGACGCAGGGTGTGCGCGACGTAATTCTTGTACCGTCAGAGGTGCCTCAGTCACTACCAGCCCTCGAACTGAAGTCATATTAGTGTCTCCCCACACTATGCCGCTAGGAGAATATCTCCTATACCACTCCAAAAAATTGGAGGAATGGGATCTCTCTCCAGGTGGCCACCAAAGTCACTGTAGATGGCCATCCGGTGTAGTGCAGAACCGAGATTTATAGCTGAACATAACACGGCATCAGTTATCAGCAGTCTGTGCTTCCCAGTCGTGGAACCACTGCCAGCACAGCCGTTTCTGTTCTGGTGCTGATGGCAGACTACGCACGGGTGGGTAACTTCTGAGTCCGGCTGGTGATAGTCTCCGATCAGAGGGGCAGGATACTGAAGAACGTTGCACGGAGTCCAGTTGCTCACGGATGGCAGTCGCAGGGGCGAAGGTGTTATGACGTACTTGCGGCACCACATACAGTGGTCCTTCCTTGTGGTGGTCAGGCGAGGTCGACCGAAACGTGGACGAGTACGCTTAGTCTCATGTTCCGATGTAGCCCAACATCGGGCCACTGTCACATGCGGGTGCCCTGTGAGTCTGGATATTACACATTCAGACCAGTCGGGCTAAGGGAGATCCATAATGAGGCCCCTTTCAAGCCCTATAATTTGCTTATAACTCTGTGTCACACAAATACACAGCATTTGTGTATCGTTCACGCCCCTTGTATACTCTACCAGGCCTAGTGGTAACCATCCTACACACACTAATGCACTCTGTCACAGAAAACTGCAACACTAATCTTTAAGGTACCAACCGATGGTGTGTACATGCATGATGTTACATTGACATCCGATCATGTCTTCTGGGTGTTTCACTAATTTTGTCGCGCAGTGTATTTGCTCAGTATGAGAATTTAGATTTAAGTGACTTAAGCCTGTCTTAAAAAACACGTTACTTCTAATATAAATTTATGTACATATAATTTTACCATAGAACAGTATGTCTGAAACTTAAAAGTATTTGTTATTAGGCCAGTCTTAAGAGCCGACGGCTAGTGTGTTCCTTTTCATCTATGTTCATTTTCCTCTATGACACATGTTAAGGTTTCAAGTAGTGCAAAATTCAATTACTTTTGAACCTTGTTCGCTATGATGGATTTTTGCAGTACTAGTTGTACTTAGTTTGTATTCAATGCTGTAGGGAAGTTTGGAGAAATTATTTGTTAGCTTGCTCCAGTTACTCACTGAGAATATATTGAGACGAAGTGAGGGTGAGAATGTATATTTCTAGTTATTCTAGGACATACTTTTCCTTGGCTTTGCGAATTGTATATAATGCCTCTAATTAACATTTAATGTTCGAAATACAATGTCCATACTGATGTACTCCATCAGCCCAAAATGTTTCGTGATTGGTGGGCCGTGGCGAACAGGCGCCAGTGTTATTTTGATCATGTATCGGTGAGATCGATTGTGGTTGAGCTAAGCTATCTTCGCTTTTTGCGTATCTTATTCTCCGGGTTGGCGCTTGAGGCGAGTTGGTCGTTAGCCTTCGACGGGTAACCCTCAAGATCGCGTGACATTCGCGGGGAGACGAGTGTCAACGGCTGCCAAACGAGCGTGATGACCGTTACACGAAATTGTTGGGCGTTTTGGTGACATGGGCAGCTTGGAGATACAAGTTCTGTGACTTCGCTGGGAACAAAATTTGAAGTGAAGCCGTGAAGCTGTGGAACCCGCTCCCTCGTATTCTGTATGTGATATGGAGTAAGTGGTCGTAATTGTGTTTTGTCGACCGACACACTCGAGCCATTTATACTTTATTATTGTGGTGAGACTTTCATAGTCGAACCTTAATATGGTATGGAAGAGTCCAGTTGGCCTAGTTAAATGGTGGCCGTTATTTGAAAGTTTCCTCAGAAGTTTTATTAGTGCTTAGTGTCTCTTGTAATCAGACGATTTTATGTTGGCGTTTTCAGAGCCTGCACTCTATTAATATCGTTGTCCATTTGTAAAATACTTAATGTCAAAGTTGCGATTTAGTCAGCAGTGTAACGCGTTCCTTCACACGCTTACCCATATGTCGAGTCAAAGGTCCTGCCGAGTGTTCCTATGGTTCAGAGTTATTGGAATGTCTTTGTGATTTGAGCAGAAACTTTTGATTGCGCCAACGCCTTGGCTGGGGGTGAAATGTCGTCTGAGGTCTAGGCCTGGAAGTGTTTAAGAACCTGGCCACTATCGGGAGTTGTTCACATATCGCCTTCCAAAGTTCGGTATTTATCTTCCTTCCGTCAAGGCGGGTTAAGCTGGTAGACATATAAATACAGCCGGCCGCTGTGGCCAAGTGGTTCTAGACGCTTCGGGGATGAATGTGTGTGATGTCTTAGGTTAGTGAGGTTTAAGTAGTTCTAAGTTCTAGGGACTGATGACCTCAGATGTTAAGTCCCGTAGTGCTCAGAGCCATTTGAACCATATATAAATACACTCATGCTCATAAATTAAGGATAATTGCAGAGTGTGGTGCAACACAACTTGGCACTACACAAAACTGGCGCTAATAGCATAGGCACATAGGGAACACACATGATACAGATCTTCCCCAAGCACATGTGGTACAAAACGCCACTGTTTCCTGCGCTTGTAGCCCGACATCAATACGGGATATGATCACCATGCACACGTACACAGGCCGCACGACTGGTTGGCATACTCTGGATTGGGTGGTCGAGCAGCTTCCGGGTTATTGCGTCCCATCCTTGCACCAGTGCCTGTCGGAGCTCCGGAAGTGCCCCAGGGGTTTCAAGATGTGCAGCGATACATCGACCGAGAGCATCCCAGACGTGCTCGAAGCGGTTTAGGTCTGGAGAACAGGCAGGCCACTCCATTCGCCTGGTATCTTATGTTTCAAGATACTGCTCCACGATGGCAGCTCGGTGGGGACGTGCGTTATCATCCATCAGGAGGAAGGTGGGACCCACTGCACCCCTGAAAAGGCGGACATACTGGTTCCAAATGACGTCCCTGTACACCTGACCTTTTACAGTTCCTCTGTCAAAGACATGCACGGGTGTACGTTAACTAGTCATAATCCCACCCCACCCCACACCATCAAACCACGACCTCCATACAGGAACCTTTCAAAGACATTAAGGGTTTGGTATCTGGCTCCTGGTTCACGCCAGATGAAAAGCCGGCGAGAATCACTGTACAGACTATACCTGGACTCGTCCGTGAACATAACCTGGGACCTCTGTTGCAATGACCTTGTACTGTGTTCTTGACACCAGGCTTTACGGGCTCTCCTGTGACCAGGAGTCAGTAGAAAGCACCTTGTAGGTCTCCGGGCGAATAAACCATGTCTGTTCAGTCGTCTGTAGACTGTGTGTCTGGAGACAACTGTTCCAGTGGCTGCGGTAAGGTCCCGAGCAAGGTTACCTGCAGTACTCCGTGGCCGTTTGCGGGCACTAATGGTGAGATATCGGTCATCTTGTGGTGTTTTACACTGTGGACGTCCCATAATGTAGCGTCTGGACACGTTTCCTGTCTGCTGGAATCGTTGCCATAATCGTGAGATCACACACGGAGGGCCCGTGCTACGACCTGCTGTGTTTGACCAGCCTCCAGGCGCCCTGTTATTCTACTCCTCATAACGTCATCAGTATGTGTCCTTTGAGCCATTTTCAACACACAGTCACCATTAGCACGTCTGAAAATGTCTGCACACTTACTCGTTGCACCGTACTCTGACATGCCCCAAGACACCTCTGCGTATGTGGACTGCTGCCAGCGCGACCGTGCGACGACCGCAGGGCAAGTGCACCGCATGGTCATACCCCGAGGTGATTTAAACCCGCAAACCTCCCACCAGAGCGTTGTTTCACCATATATCAGCATTATCCTTAATTTATGAGCCTGAGTGTATATATTGTATGTAACTTGTTCGTACATGAACCTGTTTCCTTAAATATTACATATAGGAAGCTGTCTGTACCTTAAGCTGCATAGCATCCGCTGATTTCCTTGTGCAACTCTTTCTAGTAATCTTTCTTTAACACGTCTGAGTACGTGAACATTTATTTTTAAAGATCAGTGTTCCTGCTGTACTTTTTTTATTTAAGTGGTTCTATCATGTAATTGGATCTTAGTTTGGCACTAGTGTTCAAGTGTCATTAAGTCACCCTTTACTGGTAATTCTTTTTATTATATATATTTCCAGCGAAATCCAATATCGGGGTTTGAATTTCTGAAGTTTGTTAGTAATTCTGTTTTCGTAATAAGGGACTGTTTATTTGAGTACCGAGTACATTGGGTTTCTAACTGTATTTGCAAAGTTTTATCTAATGGCTCATCCACAATTTGTAATTGTCAAATGCCTTAAAAAGCGTAATGTCAATAAATTGTCTTAATTATAAATTGTGACTACCAAACATCATTTCATCCCGCTTCCTCTTCTATGGTATTTAAGATATGGTGTTTAATTGTGGTATGATTAAGGAAACCACGTACCAATTGGATTAATAAAAAACTGAAGTTAAGATGGTGGTTTTAGTGCTTGTAGTGTTCTACATAGCCTCCCTCCACCTGGTTAAAACGCAGAGAACGTCGTCCATACAACCACGTGAAATTGTCAGAAAAGTCCTTTTTTGGAATGTTGTTCGAACTGCGTGTCACATTCGCACCTCCAAAAGTCTCGGCGAATCATCAGAGACCCATTCTGCGTTTTGTGGTAGATTTGTGTTGTTGGGAAAAGTTTCTTCCAAAACAAAACTGTCCACGTTTTTCATTTCAATTAAGTCGTGGCAGGCATACAAATTTCATCGTTTTTGTTCAGGAGTTGAGATGTCGGAGACAAATTTAGCACATACTTTTTTCTTCTTCAAAACATTCTGGTGAATTTCTTGAATCCCCTATTGACAGATTTTACGCAGTTATGGCTTGTGACAACTACATTGACTCACTACGACCTATCGTCCACTGCTTAACACTGCCTGCTCGCAACTGACCGGACAAATGGACAACTGTTGTTTGCAACTGCTAGTTCAAGCTGCTGCCGTAGACATTGCACTGGCGACGCAATAAAATCGCTGTCGGAACATCTGGATGGGCGGTGTATCTGGGTGTCAGTTACATATTTATTTCAAGGTATCTTATATTAAAGTTTCTGAAAGTCTGGCCTTAATTGCATAACAGCTGCGGAGTTCAACAATATAAAATAATATCATAGGGACACTGAGGGTCCTGTCAGCTAGTGACTGTGGGGAAACGTAAGAATAACAAAACTCTACTTCACATTAGATGGTAATGCACTGATAACTTTAAATATTGTATTTTACGTTCTGTGATTATACAGCGGGATTACAAGTGAACTAAACGTGTATAGTTTAAGTTCTTTGTTAGAGATTTTAATAGAAAGTGATATAACACTATATTTGGTACAATGTGTATAACTATGACTGGATGTGTTCGAACAGGTATTTTCACGTAAATGTTCTACTGTAAAAGACAATAGCGTAAAAACATAAGGAGAGGTTTATGCATGGACATGATAATAGATCTCTATACTAGAGTAATACGAATTGAATGCTCTTTAATGTATAATGTCTTATGATATGGCACTTTCATACTTTTTTTCTGTGCGCATTTAATGACAATGGCCTAATTAGGTTTCGAGAGGGTTCGTTTCTGGATGAGGTATCGAATATATTGCTTCCCCCTACTTATACCTCCCGAGGAGATCACGAATGTAAAATTAGAGAGATTCGAGTGCGCACGGAGGCTTTCCGGCAGTCGTTCTTCCACCGAACCATACGCGACTGGAACAGAAAAGGGAGGTAATGACAGTGGCACGTAAAGTGCCCTCCGCCACACACCGTTGGGTGGCTTGCGGAGTATAAATGTAGATGTAGATGTACCTCATACATGCCTATATATTTCAATTTTAACTCTGCGGGGTCCAAAGCTGATTACTTTAGGTAATTTTTTAAGAAACGAAGACTATGGCATAGGCTACTGAAAAGCAGTGGTAGTTTTGATATTTCGAATGTCAGATCAAACACCTTTCAGCCGTCTAATTTCCGATCTATTATTGGACTACCAGTTTCGGCAATATATTGTGCTTTCTTCAGGCACACTGACCGAGGTGTGGGAGGATCCCATCCTCGGCTCTGGTCGAAATAAGGGCCAGCATTCAAAGAGTGGAATCTGTGGATTTCTGATACACCTCAAACAACACCAGCCGCAGATGGCGTAATATATCGCGAAACTGGTAGCCCAACAAAATTATAATTTTTTCATAATGCGGGGCCACAGTCATAATATATTTCTTCAAAGTCAGTACCGCCATTAGACTGTTAATTTACAGTGTTACACTTGCACTTACACGATCATGATTTCGGCTTCGAAGTGCCATTATCTTAGCCAATTTATAACACTTAAATCACTTGATAATGGCGCTTTGAAGCCGAAATCATGACTGTCTAAATGTAAATATAACACTGTAAGTAAACAACAGTCTAATGGCGGTACTGACTTTAAGAAACAGAATTTTAGTTTGGAAATTTGACATTCTGTACTGAACAGCCGAGGTCCCGCACACATCTCTGAAAAGATGGACATATAAAGTTTTGATATTTAATTTAAAAGGAGAAGAAGCACACCTTTTTACTCTATGTTAGCACACAGACAATATTTTCAGTGATGTGCAATTTGACTATGGTTTGGTATTAATGAAGTAGGCAGTGTAGTGGAATTGTTGATTTAGTGAGGTTGATTTGTAGTGATGCATTGTAGTTATAAGTAGTCATTATATCTTTGCAATGCTTTAAGATCTCCATCGAATGGTCTTTCACATTTCCTGCTCAGTTCATGAAACAAGCACACGCAAGCATTTGTAAGGTTGACCAAACATATACCGTCTACAGAAAAATAGCATTTGGAAGTCGGCCTGCAATTCCTCATCCAGATTCAAGACAAAAGTTTTTCTGGCAAAATCAGATTGGGTGCATTTAGAAAAGTGTGTGAAAAAGAGAAGTTGGCAACACTGTTACGTCGCACAGCGTATCGGGATGTACAGAGGAATACATATCACTCCACGTGACCTCACCAGCCGTCGTATTCACTGAGCAGGCTACTGGGTGATCAAACCCCCATCTTCTATAGTGTGTGGTACGAATCCTCATCAGATTCCTTTTTTTTTTTTTTTTTGGCGTCCGTTCCCTATTTTTCATCACTGACAATGTGGGGCGGCGCGTTCATTTATTTAAACAATAGTAATTTATTTTATTATGGTTGTTTATTTGTTGACTTTGTTCGTCGTCTTTTTCACGCGAGCCTGGCAACTAATTTTGTGGTCAGCCAGAAACCGATGGAGAACATACTGACCTTAGTTTCCACTCCGCATGGCCACATTTTGTTCCAGTCCACTGAAAGAAATGTTTCTATTCTCTTTCTATTTAGCGGGATCAGGACTATGACTATTAATTAAGCTACAGGGTGTTTCAAAAATGACCGGTATATTTGAAACGGCAATACAAACTAAACGAGCAGCGATAGAAATACACCGTTTGTTGCAATATGGTTGGGACAACAGTACATTTTCAGGCAGACAAACTTTCGAAATTACAGTAGTTACAATTTTCAACAACAGATGGCGCTGCGGTCTGGGAAACTCTATAGTACGATATTTTCCACATATCCACCATGCGTAGCAATAATATGGCGTAGTCTCTGAATGAAATTACCCGAAACCTTTGACAACGTGTCTGGCGGAATGGCTTCACATGCAGATGAGATGTACTGCTTCACCTGTTCAATTGTTTCTGGATTCTGGCGGTACACCTGGTCTTTCACGTGTCCCCACAGATAGAAGACACAGGGGTTCATGTCTGGCGAATAGGGAGGCCAATCCACGCCGCCTCCTGTATGTCTCGGATAGCCCAAAGCAATCACACGATCATCGAAATATTCATTCAGGAAATTAAAGACGTCGGCCGTGCGATGTGGCCGGGCACCATCTTGCATAATCCACGAGGTGTTCGCAGTGTCGTCTAAGGCAGTTTGTACCGCCACAAATTCACGAAGAATGTCCAGATAGCGAGATGCAGTAATCGTTTCGGATCTGAAAAATGGGCCAATGATTCCTTTGGAAGAAATGGCGGCCCAGACCAGTACTTTTTGAGGATGCAGGGACGATGGGACTGCAACATGGGGCTTTTCGGTTCCCCATATGCGCCAGTTCTGTTTATTGACGAAGCCGTCCAGATAAAAATAAGCTTCGTCAGTAAACCAAATGCTGCCCACATGCATATCGCCGTCATCAATCCTGTGCACTATATCGTTAGCGAATGTCTCTCGTGCAGCAATGGTAGCGGCGCTGAGGGGTTGCCGTGCTTGAATTTTGTATGGATAGAGGTGTAAGCTCTGGCGCATGAGACGATACATGGACGTTGGCGTCATTTGGACCGCAGCTGCAACACGGCGAACGGAAACCCGAGGCCGCTGTTGGATCACCTGCTGCACTAGCGGTGCGTTGCCCTCTGTGGTTGCCGTACGCGGTCGCCCTACCTTTCCAGCATGTTCATCCGTCACGTTCCCAGTCCGTTGAAATTTTTCAAACAGATCCTTTATTGTATCGTTTTCGGTCCTTTGGTTACATTAAACCTCCATTTAAAACTTCGTCTTGTTGCAACAACACTGTGTTCTAGGCGGTGGAATTCCAACACCAGAAAAATCCTCTGTTCTAAGGAATAAACCATGTTGTCCACAGCACACTTGCACGTTGTGAACAGCACACGCTTACAGCAGAAAGACGACGTACAGAATGGCGCACCCACAGACTGCGTTGTCTTCTATATCTTTCACATCACTTGCAGCGCCATCTGTTGTTGAAAATTGTAACTACTGTAATTTCGAAAGTTTGTCCGCCTGAAAATGTACTGTTGTCCCAAGCATATTGCAACAAACGGTGTATTTCTATCGCTGCTCGTTTAGTTTTTATTGCCGTTTTAAATATACCGGTCATTTTTGAAACACCCTGTATAAAGTTGTAGTTCAAACATATAACGAGTAAAGTCTCTCACGTACAATACTTTGAAATGCACTACGTCCTATTGACAGTAAATCGTTCTATTCTAAACAGCGCAACTAGCAGTTCAGAGGCGACTTCTAAGGTACGTTCGTACGAAATTGTCTTTCGCCCTGAGTACCAATACTCAAATACATGTTCAAAACAAATGCTCGCCACAAAAGTAGAAATAATAGTCACCACTTGCCACGCAGATTTTTAGTTATCACGGACTGCTCACTGACAGTTACATAAAAAAAAAAAAAAAAAAAAAAAAAAAAAAAAAAAATTGCGAATTCTAAGCGATCCAGGACGGTGTACAGTCCTCACGAGTTCACTATCCGTTAATACAGAAAATACGCGTTTTGTCACAATTCGTCTCTGCCTTCATCCGAGGCAGAGCACGATCCGACATTTAACAGACGTGTATCTTACAGTGGCTGAGTGCGAAGTGAACCTTTTTCCTGCTACGCTACGCTAATTCACGGAGTTTCATGCTCCGGTGAGTTGCAGTGTGTGGGGATCACGCCTTCTCTACTTCTTCCTTGGTGTGTTGACTGTGTTCTTCTCGTTTGAATCGTCCTCACGGTTGCGCTGCTGCTAGTGAGTCTTCTTGCTAATGTTGCAACGCGCCTTCACTCCAGCAACAGGTCTGGACACCTTGTGGTTGGGCGCCAGTGCACCTGGTTGCCCAGGTTGCGGACGAGTTCGTTCTCCGACATCAGCGCGGCCGCATAAAAGCGATGCGCCGCTTGCCGGAATCGGTGAGTAAGCAGCGGGAGTCCCGCTATTCTGCGGAGTTCTCCGGTGCTGAAGTCTCGTGGCAGGTGAAGCGCTAAACTAAGCGCCTTGTTGTGGACCGTCTGCAGCTTATCGACGGACGGGTCGGCCGCGTTGCCCCACACCACAGCAGCGTACTCCAGCACTGGCCTCATTAGCGTCAGGTACAGAGTTGTGCCGCAGTGTGGGGGCAGGGTCGTCACTGGGTTGAGTAAGGGGTATAACTAGCGCAATATGCTAAGCGCTTTACCCGTTACTTCCCTGATGTGCTCCTCCCACGTCAGGCTCCGGTCCAGAGTGACGCCTAGGTAGCGTCCGGCGTTCGACCACGGGATGGGGCGTCCCGCGATGCTGAGTGGCTGCAGTTCGGCAGGAATCTTCTACCTAGTGAAGATCACCGCCTGACTTTTGGCTGCGTTAAACATGAGCCGCCATTTGGTGGCCCAAGCTCCGAGGATGTCGCAAGCCGATTGCAGGCGATGACGCATCAGCCTGGCGTTGATACTTCTGTCGTACAGAGCCGTATCGTCCGCGTAGAACGCAACGTGCACGCCCTCCCTCCTCGGAACGCCGGCGGTGTATAGTGAGTAGAGCGAGGGGCCGATAACGGACCCTTGCGGCACTCCAGCTGCTATGGGGCGTGCTGTCGACGTCCCGTCGTCGGAGCGCACGTGGAAGGTGCGCCCACTCAGGATTTGAGTAGGTGGGCGTGCGACACAGGTAGGCCTTGTGTAAGTAGTTTATACACAAGGCCGTCGTGCCACACGCTGTCGAAGGCTCTGGAAACATCCAGGAGTCCTGAAAAGGAGCAGCCGTGGAAACGACCTTAACTTTATCGGAAATTTAAAAGCCAAACAGCTGAAACGCATCCACGCCAAAATTATTCGAAGCCGACGGATGGTTTGCGACAAATAGGGCAAGGAGCCGGGGAACATGTTTGTACGTCGCCTGGACGGCGAACTACCCACGAAGGGGAATGGAACCGTCTCCATAGGTGACCAAGCACCGAGAGGGAAGTGACATCTCAGGAGAGCCCAGGGGGGTATACATGGCCATATTTCTCAGGGAAATGGTGGCCCCAGTGTCGACCTGAAAACTGACATCCTCAGTGAAAAGGCAGAGCGCGAGGAAAAGCTTCCGTGCTGATGGGTCATCGCGTGGGACTACCGATTGCAGAGCATGGACTTTATCTTGAGGCCCAGGAGGGGCAGGACTGGAGCAAGTCGAGTGACTATGACAAACCGATCGGATGCGGCGCTCCTTGTTTCACTGCGTGCACATTTTCCAGCGGTGGGGACAATCAGCTCGAGAATGCGTAGTAAAGCACTGTGGGCAAGATGGAAGTAGGCCGTGTGACTGGCGACGATGGGCGACCGGAGGCGCCGATGCCATGGAGTCCCGACTTCGCTGGCCTCTGTCGGCAGGGCCACGTCGACGTCGCGACAGAGGAACCCGCTGAGACACATCGATTGCCGCCACTTGCAGCCGCGCCATAAGACGCTCATTAGCCGCCAGAGAAATTTCAAAGGAGTGTGCAGTCTCTTCCAAGGAGGGGTTATGGAGTTTCAACGCCGCAGTGCGGACCTGAAGATCGGGAGGCAGCTGAACCCCCACGTACCGGGTCAGGGAGTCCGCATACGAAGCTTTACACTGCTGACTGGAGGACATAAAATCGCATCGACGGTTCATACCCAGCAATTCCGTGACCGAGGAATGATATGATTGACCATGCTGTTTATGGTACTGATGGAACTTTAATTAAACAAAAATATTTATATATGTATGTGAATATGATTATTTATATTATTTTAATTTTTGCTGAACTGAATTGAGATGAATGGAAATACATTAAAATCAGTGAATATATTTAAACCATGATAAGGTGGCATCAGACATATACTTCGAGAATTTCGTCGCCGTAAGAAGGAGGTTCGTGGGCCACGTTATTTCTGAGCTAAAATGAGATAAATACTGAAAATACAGTTTACATATAATGTTGAAATTTTAGGATCATGGATTAAACAAATAATGAAATCACAATAGCGTTAATCATAACTATAATTACTGAAGTGCACTATGCTACTTACATTGGGAATACAATATTAATCACTAGTGATATGTTGATTATCCGCACGTCGGTATCTCGTCCGTGCGCAGTAGAAATTTCCTTATATAATTACTAGTATTTAATTAATTACTGCAAAAAGTTGGGAATTTAAGGAGATGGGGCCTGGATAAACTAACTAAACCAGAGGTTGTACAGAGTTTCAGGGAGAGCGTAAGGGAACAAATGGCAGGAATGGGGGGAAGAAATACAGTAGAAGAAGAATGGGTAGCTCTGAGGGATGAAGTAGTGAAGGCAGCAGAGGATCAAGTAGGTAAAAAGAAGAGGGCTAGTAGAAATCCTTGGCTAACAGAAAAATATTGAATTTAATTGATGAAAGGAGGAAACATAAAAACGCAGTAAATCAAGCAGGCAAAAAGGAATACAAACGTCTCAAAAATGAGATCGACAAGAAGTGCAAAATGGCTAAGCAGGGATGGCTAGAGGACAAATGTAAGGATGTAGAGGCTTATCTCACTAGGGGTAAGATAGATACTGCCTACAGGAAAATTAAAAAGACCTTTGGAGAAAAGAGAACCACTTGTATGAATATTAAGAGCTCAGATCGAAACCCAATCCTAACCGAAGAAGGGAAAGCAGAAAGGTGTAAGGAGTATATACAGGGTCTATACAAGGCCGATGTACTTGAGGACAATATTATAGAAATGGAAGAGAATGTAGATGAAGATGAAATGGGAGATACGATACTGCGTGAAGAGTTTGGCAGAGCACTGAAAGACCTGAGGCGAAACAAGGCCCCGGGAGTAGACAAGATTCCATTAGATCTACTGACGGCCTTGGGAGAGCCAGTCTTGACAAAACTCTACCATCTGGTAAGCAAGATGTATGAGACAGGCGAAGTATCCTCAGACTTCAAGAAGAATATAATAATTCAAATCCCAAAGAAAGCAGGTGTTGACAGATGTCAAAATTACCGAACTATCAGTTTAATAAGTCACAGCTGCAAAATACTAACGCGAATTCTTTACAGACGAATGGAAAAACTGGTAGAAGCCGACCTCGGGGAAGATCAGTTTGGATTCCGTAGAACACGTGAGGCAATACTGACCTTACGACTTAACCTAGAAGAAAGATTAAGGAAATGCAAACCTACGTTTCTACCATTTGTAGACTTAGAGAAAGCTTTTGACAATGTTGACTGGAATACTCTCTTTCAAATTCTAATGGTGGCAGGGGTAAAATACAGGGAGCGAAAGGCTATTTACAATTTGTGCAGAAACCAGATGGCAGTTATAAGAGTCGAGGGGCATGAAAGGGAAGCAGTGGTTGGGAACGGTGTGAGACAGGGCTGTAGCCTCTCCCCAATGTTATTCAATCTGTATATTGAGCAAGCAGTGAACGAAACAAAAGAAAAATTCGGAGTAGGTATTAAAATCCATGGAGAAGAAATAAAAACTTTGAGGTTCGCCGATGACATTGTAATTCTGTCAGAGACAGCAAAGGGCTTGGAAGAGCAGTTGAACGGAATGGACAGTGTCTTGAAAGGAGGATATAAGATGAACATCAACAAAAGCAAAACGAGGATAATGGAATGTAGTCGAGTTAAGTCGGGTGGTGCTGAGGGAATTAGATTAGGAAATGAGACACTTAAAGTAGTAAAGCAGTTTTGCTATTTGGGTAGCAAAATAACTGATGATGGTCGAAGTAGAGAGGATATAAAATGTAGACTGGCAATGGGAAGGAAAGCGTTTCTGAAGAAGAGGAATTTGTTAACATCGAGTATAGATTTCAGTGTCAGGAAGTCGTTTCTGAAAGTATTTGTATGGAGTGTAGCCATGTATGGAAGTGAAACATGGACAATAAATAGTTTGGACAGGAAGAGAATAGAAGCTTTCGAAATGTGGTGCTACAGAAGAATGCTGAAGATTAGATGGGTAGATCACATAACTTATGGGGAGGTATTGAATAGAATTGGGGAGAAGAGTAGTTTGTGGCACAACTTGACTAGAAGAAGGGATGGGTTGGTAGGACATGTTCTGAGGCATCAAGGGATCACAAATTTAGCATTGGAGGGCAGCGTGGAGGATTAAAATCGTAGAGGGAGACCAAGAGATGAATGCACTAAGCAGATTCAGAAGGATGTAGGTTGCAGTAGGTACTGGGAAATGAAGAAACTTGCACAGGATAAGGTAGCATGGAGAGCTGCATAAACCAGTCTCAGGACTGAAGACCACAATAACAACAATTATTAGTATGCGCGAGTATGCGCCCTGCAGTACGTAGTGTGCAGTGACTTTTTATAAAATTAAAAAGTTTAAATTAGAGTGGCCAGTCTAATGCGCGACGCTCTCCCTCGACTCCATTCCAGAACAGATAACAGAAGAAGTAATTAACAAAAGACTAGACATCCTTTCTGTGTCTCACCAGCGATCACATGCGACCGCGCACAAGATAACTTGCATTGGCTTTCATGCTTTACTAAACAGGGTTCTCTGATTAAAAAAAAATAGATTTACATGCTATGGCTAAAAATGTGTCTTTAAAAGCTCCAGCAGAAGGCGACCACGTGGTAGTGTTGGGAATAATAGCGCGTCAGCAAAAGGCATATCTCCTGGAAAGAGAGAGCCACAGCATCAGACAACGATGGCAACTCGCGGAGAAGAAAGAATGTGTCTGGGGTGGTCCAAGACAAAAACAACGACCGCTGCCAAAAGTCATCTGTGACCTGAAAAGCCGTGAAATGTTGTTTCAGCCGATGTAGGTATGTTTCCCAAACTTCTTTAGCGTCATTAAATGGTGGGCATGACGGCGGACGTGGGAAAGCATCAGACACCCGAGGACTCGGAAGCTTTGTGGTAATGCGTCCCAGGCGTCGACTTTGTCCATTAGCAACCGTAGCGACTGTTGTAAGATGTCTAACTGTAGCTGCTGCTGCTGCATGAGCTACTTCTGTTGCTCCAGAAGACAGACCAACTTCAGTCCACGCTAACAACTACCACCGTTTACCTCATCGCCAAAATGTTGAATCTGGTTGTGGGGTTGCCGAGAACGAAAGCCCGGCGGAACCAAATGGGAACGGCCTGCGAAAAAACAAAACAAACAGGGAAGGACGGACAAGAACAATGATGGACGACCTAGCAAGACCTGACAAACAACAACACGCAAATACCAATCGGGTCACAAGAGAAACCTTACGAATCTACCACGTCCACTCGCACACGGAAACCAAGTAAACACGCTGTCTGTAGACGTGATGGCGATAGACTAACGCGAATATCAGACTGTCTGCTGATTTTTTTTTTTTTTTTTTTTTATTTTTTTTTTTTTTTTTTTTTGTGGTGGTGCTGAAGTCTCATCAACTTCGTTGATTTTTACTTCTGTAGGGAATGGAAGGGGTAAAAATTTTCTCTTTATTTATTTAATCTTCTTTCAGCTTTAGTTTGGGCACACAGAAGGGTCCTTTAACTCGCTGCTTTTGGTGTGTGTTTGAAAACATGTATGTAGAAGTGCTAAAGGACGATATGTCCTTAAATTATGGAGAATTACGTAGGGATATCATTTACGGAGGCTCAAATACTATCGCCTTCGGTACTTTATATTTGTGGTTGCGTAAGGGTTCTACCGCCCCTACTGTGGTGAGTTGTGATGTACTGTCACGTATCATGTCCAACTTCCGAAATAAGGTTCGTGCCTTCTCCTTGACCTTGTCTGAGAGGTAAGATTCGCTTAAGGCTCGATGAATGTCTTGATTTCGGATCCACCATTGGGCTCCTGTGATCCATCGTAGGCATCTGCTTTGTACAACCTGTAACTGCTTGTAGTTCGTGGCACACGTAGTACCCCAAGAGGTCGATCCATACAAAATGGATGGTTCGACTGTGGCATGGTACAACTGGAGTTTCGTGCGTTGGCTCAGGTATGAGCTCTTCAGAAAGGGGAGGAGAGCTCCCAGACTGTCTGCTGAGCGAGAGGCAGGCGCTTAAATACCTGATACAGTATGTTGCTATTGGTCGCTGGGACGACGTACTCCACCGTGGCGCCCTCACATCATATGCCGGCCCGAAGCGCGCGCATAGCTTACCGGGCGATGGCTGTAGAGACCTCTAGTGGTAATCGAGGTCCATGCCGTCTGACGCGGATTCGAAACGCCGCGGCACTCGGTACCAGAGATATAATTCTTGAAAACGTTCAACAATTACTTTGGCGAAGTACCTGTAATATTGCATGGCAGTTGCAGATACCTCAAAGCGTGATTGTTGAAGTGTTGCACGATGAAGAACTGCATCTGTGTCATTACACCTTAACTCAACATCAGCGGCAAGAAGACCTGATTCCACAAGCACAGTCTCTGAATTGCTTTTTCACCAAATGGAAGATAATGAACATTTTGTAAATAACGTGATATGGGCTGACGAATCTAGCTTTACTCATGAAGGTATTTTCAACCTTCACAAAAGCCATTATTGGTCAGAGGACAACCTACAAGTCTCCCATGAACGTGGCTTTCAGGTACACTTTGGCATAAGAATAAACCTGTGGATTGAAACTGTGGGTGGAGTGCTTTTGGGCCCTTATCCATTGCCGGTCATGCTGAATGTGTCCCTGTATCGTAAGTTTCTTTACAATACTTTGCCTGACGCAGTAGAAAACATTCCACTTGGTGTTCGACGAAGGCTGTGGTTTCAGCACGATGGCACACCACTACACTTTGCAATAAGTGTGCATAATTACGTAAATAAAACGTTTCCAGGGGAATGGATTGGTCGTGGAGGTCCAGTGTTCTGGCCTCTACGTTCCCTGGGCCTTAAAGCCAACATTGCTAGTACGCATACACACCGGCTCTGTGAAGATAAGCCTGGGCATCAAACCTACAGAATCAAATTATTGCGGGTAGCATAATGTGCAATCTAGTGTACCCTACTTACTGAGATTTTTGTACCTTGTTGGATACAGACAATTTTACTGTATTCACTGTTATTTTTATTGACTTGATTTGTGCTGTGAACGAACAGAGTGGACATTTACGTCTGTAAGAAGTTCATGTTATATACTAGTGTTTAAAAAGAGCTAACAGAACGAGAAAGAAATACACAATATATCACATTGTGAAGGTGTGAATTGGAAATAATTTTATGGCAATTTTTTGCAAACATCAGTGAGTATGCGTAGCCGTTTACTACTTCGTTGCTTTATCTCACTGAGCCAACTGGTCACGTCACATAGAGTGTAGTGTTCATGCTATGTCTTGTACACTGTGCTGCGCACAGTTACGGATTTCCCACAGCCTCGATTATTTTCTATTAAACCTGTTGGCAGGCTTATGTTTTCCAAGATACACTTGTGTCTTGAACTGGGATGAGGAACAGCATGCCGACATCCAAGTGCGACATTTTTTCTACTCCCTGTATCTCCTTGTATGTGCAGGCCTTCAGTGTGGATAGTCAGCTTTGTTTGTTTTCTGAGAGGGAGTCGCGGGTAGCTCTTGCGATGCACCACGCATTCCTTCTCTTTCATTCTAACAAACACATACACACGCACACACACACACACACACACAACACAAACTAAAAGTCGTTCACCTTTCATCATTTTAAAAATGAAAGTGTTCCAAGGAAAGTCTTTTTCTACAGTTAACTTCGGTGCTAGAATTGGTAATAATATGGGGGAGGAAGGGGGGCAACAGATGGCACGGGGTGGGGGGGGCGGCGGAAAGAGCGGGTATACTAGCTGTATCTGATTGCACTCAGGGGTAATAGCCCAAAAAGAATTAGGAACCACTGTTTTAATTGGACCATTGTCTCCAGAGATTTTAGTCTTGTCTAGAGTACACACCGAGGTCTAGTTTCATGGATATCTACCTACATGCTTTTTCGTACATTGTCATGCGCCATATGATTTACACTGAAGCGCTAGAGAAAGTGGTATAGGAATTCAAACACAGAGATGTGTAAACAGGCATGATACGGCGCTGCGGTCGAAAGCGACTATAAAGGACAGTAAATGTCTGGCGCAGTTGTCAGATCGGTTACTGCTGCTACAATGGCAGGTTATCAAGATTTAATTGAGCTTGAAAGTGGCGTTACTGTCACCGCACATGCGGTGGCACACAGTATCTCCGAGGTAACGATGAAGTGCGGATTTTCCCGTCGACCATTGCGTACCGTGAATATCAGGAATCTGGTAAAACATGAAATCTCCGACATCGCTACGGCCGGAAAAAGATCCGTCAAGAACTGCAGCAACGGCTGAAGAGACTCGTTCAACGGGACAGAAGTGCAACCCTTACCCAAATTGCTGCAGATTTCATTGCTTTGCCATCTACAATTGTCAGCACGCGAACCATTCAACGAAACGTCATCGATATGGGCTTTAGAAGCCGGAGGCTCTCTCATGTACCCTTGATGACTGCACGACACAAAGCCTTACCGCTCGCATGGGCCCGTCAACACCGACATCCCGGCCGGACTGGCCGTGCGGTTCTAGGCGCTACAGTCTGGAACCGCGTGACCGCTACGGTCGCAGGTTCGAATCCTGCCTCGGGCATGGATGTGTGTGATGTCCTTAGGTTAGTTAGGTTTAAGTAGTTCTAAGTTCTAGGGGACTGATAACCACTGCAGTTAAGTCCCATAGTGCGCAGAGCCATTTGAACCATTTGAACACCGACATTGGAGTCTTGATGACTGGAAACGTGTTGGCTGGTCAGACGAGTCTCGTTTCAAATTGTATCGAGCGGATGGACGTGTACGGTTATGGAAATAACCTCAAGAATCCATGGACCCTGCGTGTGAGCAGAGGACTGTTCAAGCTGGTGAAAGCTCTGTAATGGTGTTGTGCGTGTGCATTTGGTGCGATATAGGACCCCTGATACGTCTAGATACGACTCTGACAGGTGACATATACGTAAACATCCTGTCTGATCACTCGCATCCATTCACTTCCACTGGACGTGGGTAATTGGAACAGGACGATGCGACACCCCACATGTCCAGAATTGTTACGGAGTTCCTCCAGAAATATATATATATGGGATGCCTAGCAACGTGTTGTTCAGGAGACATCTCCACACCCTCGTACTCTTAAGGATTTATGTATAGCCCTGCAGTATTGATGGCGACAACTTCCTGCAGCACTAGTCGAGGCCATGCCACGTCGTGTTGGGGCACTTCTGCATGCTCTAGGCACTAGTATCAGTTTCTTTGGGTCTTCAGTGTATATACATGTGGGTTACGTGGGTGGTTATTTTAAAAAAATCTTTATTACAAACCATAATAATTATACAATGTTAATCCACTTCCTTATCTGATTAGTGGGTCATAATAATTATACAACTGATATAATTATGTTCCAGCTAATTACAATTTTCAAGTGAACTAAAGTTAGTGTTACATACAATGGGCATTTAATTTCTAGTATCTAGGGCTTATATCTATTTCTTATAACTAGTTCCTATCACCTGGGGCATCACATGTGTGCCAGTGAAAGAAATTAATCTACTTTTGATAGCCTTGCTCATCGAGCTAAAACCGAAGAGCGGTGCCCCTGGCACTGGGCAGGCCACGATGTTGACTCGCTGCAGTTCCCTAGCACAGTTTCCTAAAAACTATGTCCTACAAACTAACTTATCCTACGTCATATCCGGTGCATATCCTTATCGGTAGCATTGACCCCCACTCCCCCTAATTCTGCACATGGCGGATTCCAGCTATGATGGAAAGCCGGGCAGTCAACGCACAGGCGATATGGGAATAGGGCTCGGGACGCAATCGGTGTTGGTTGTCTCAGTTATTTAGTTCATGTCCCTCAAGTATTCTGTTAAAACTTTCCGTCATACCTCGTTAGCCAATGTATTTAGCAGTTGATATGTGTCATGGTTTGGAAGTCTGTCTCGAAGTGTAGTCGCAACATCATTGAAGAGGGGGCACTCGTAAACCACATGGTCGGGATTACCCTCTGACACGCCACAGTCACACGCGGGTGTAGCCCTCTTCCCATATCGACATAAGTATATCGGGTAGGGTCCATGGCCAGTGATAAAATGGATCAATCCTCGTGTTGGCTCAAAGTATTTCATGTCCAAGCGCTCCCTCACATCTGGTATGAACTGGAAAGTTCTACGTCCAGTTTCTTCTAGCTCCCAAGACCCCTGCCAAAGTTCCTCCCCTCTTTTCCTTATTTCCTTTTTGTCCTCCACCCTCATATCCATGATGTCTACAATTTTCTCATAATTCCCCTTTTTTGCCCAGTACCAAGTCGCTTGTTCCCTTATTTTGATATCCAGTGGGCAGAATCCCATTATGACTAATAGCCCCCGCCCCCCTGTAGATGTTCTGTAGTCCCCCCAAGGATCTCAGTATCATACTTCTCTGGACCCTTCTCACTGTCATGGTGGGCACAACCCTCGTGAGCCTATGTGCCCAAACTCCCGAGCCGTAACTCACTATTGAAGTTAAGGTACTGTTATGGTAAAGTTTAATAAGGTGTTGGGGGAGATGGAATCTTTTGTTTCCTATCGAGATGAGATTGTTTAATATCTGCAGAGCTCTCTGGGTTACGGTATCAATGTGTTTCCCGAAGTTCCACCTCTCATCAATGATGACTCCTAGGTAGCGTGTCTCACGTCGCCGGAGAAATGGTGAGCCGTTAATTCTGACAGTGGGACTTCTAATTAGATGTCCTTTTAACAGCAGGTATGCGGATTTGCTGGATGAGATTGTCATTTTAGTCATGTGGCACCATTGTTGGAGTTTCTCTATGGCTCTCTCAATTTTCGGTTCTATGTCTTCCCGGCTGTGGCCGCCGACCAACAGGAGGAGGTCATCCGCGTAGGCTATCACCTCTAGCACTTCTTTGCTTTGTTGTAATCTGTCTAGTAGTAGCTCCATGCGGATGTCCCAAAAGAGGGGTCCTAAAACGGATCCTTGGGGGCATCCTTTAGTGATTGCTTTTCCAACACTCTCGCTAGGGAATGATAGCAAGACCTCCCGATCCTTACGTGGGTGGTTGTGTAACTGAGTGACTTTCACGCGACGAACTGCGTCGGAGGAGCGCGACGCGGCAGGCGGCGGTGGGCGGTGGGCGGGGGTGGGGGTCGCCGCTCCACGTAGGGCGGCAGGTGGCGGCTCGGCTCGGCTCGGCTAGGCTCGCCCCTAATTAATCACGACTGTGTGGCTGTCGGGACGAGGCGCGACGGCGGGCACGGCGACGGCGGCGCGGCGCTCGGCGACGTCTCTCTTTGTGGCGCGCGGGACCCCCTCCGCTGCCGCTGACGACCTTATTTATGGCCGGTGTTTTCTTTATGGGATTCCTGTGTAATGAACTGTGTGCATTACACGCTACAAAAAGGCGCGCAGCGGCTGCCCGGCCTGGCTGCAGCGGCCGCGCCTAACGAGCGCCTAGGCTAGGCCGGGCCGGCGGTCAGTAGCGGGCAGCCGCCGCGGCGCCCGGCACTCGTTAGCCACCTTCACGCCTCAGCTGGGCAGGAACACTAGTAGCGCACTGACGTATTCTTAAGTGCTACGAGGTCAGTGATGGAAAAACCTGGCGCGAGATCGTCAAACTCGCGCACAGAGCAGAGTCCAAAGCGACTGGAAAACACGCAGGTGTTTCCAGTATGGTTAAGGCGCAAAGAAAATGATCTGCAAATTCTTCTTTTTCTCTTTGTTCTTGTTAATATTCTTCTATCTGCATGTATACGTCTACATCAGGTAGCGCAGGGAAACGGGAAATTTCGAAATAACGTCATTTCCATGAATAAATTCATAAAACTAGTAATTTATTAACGAGAGTGAATGTATTCAGTTGCCATTATTCAGTATGTCTTTACAATCAAAATGTCCAAAAGTGTCTCCTTACTTTTTAAAGATGACATCGGAAAGATGTGCTCCCATTCGGCATTCACACTCTAACAGCCTGTTATGAAAACTCTGGAATGCGCGGTGTAGCAAATCTTGCGGAATGGCAGTGATTTCGTTTTCAATGTTCTCCATCAGTTCATGGATTCTTGCAGGACGTGTACGGTACACCTTGCCTTTAAGATATCCCCACAGGAAGAAGTCGCACACACTAAGATCAGGGGATCTCGAAGGCCATACAATGTCACCGTTACGTGAAATAATGCGTCTTCCAAACAATTGAAGAACTGCTGCCATCGATTGTCGAGCAATGTGTGACGTGGCTCCGTCCTGCTGAAACCACATGTTTTCGACGTTAAGATTAAGCTCGTACAGTCTCGGTGTAAAGAATGTTTGAAGCATTTCAACATATCGAGCGAATGTTACTGTCACTGCACTACCATCCTCACGTTCAAAACAATAAGCGCCGATAACACCATGACGTGATACAGCGCACCATATTGTGACCTTGGCGCTATGTAGTGGTCGCTGGTGAAACTCATAAGGATTGTCCTGTGCCCAATAACGAAAATTCTGTTTGTTCACGAATCCGTTCAGGTGGAAATGGGCTTCATCTGATATCCATAAGTTACCAAGGAAATTCTCATCCTCGTTGATTTTAGCCAATATCTGGCCACTAAACTCCATACGTGACGCTGGGTCTCGTTCATGTAAGTGTTGCACAATCTGCAACTTATAGGGATGGAAGTCCAATTCGTGCAGTATTCTTTGTAAGCTACGTCGCTTAATCCCTAGCGAAGATGCGTGCTGTCGAACGGAGCGGCGAGGACTTCTCTCGATTGCAGCTCCAGCAGCTGCAATGTTCTCTGGGGTACGTACCGTTGGAATGCCACCTGGAGGTTTCTTTTTCAAGGTAGATCCTGTTTCTTCAAAATTACGCACCCACGTTGTAATCGCATGCGCAGATGGGACACGTCCATGACGTCAAAGCTGGTAATGCTGTCGAAATGTTCTCTGCGCGGCAGTCGCACTATCACCATTTTTGTAAAACGCTCTCACAGCTACTGCACGTTCCGCACCAGTCCAGTTCTCCATTATTACTAAATGGCAATGCGTTCACATCAATTGTGCAAAGTTTCGAACATCTGCCGGCGCTACAGTGCTGCCAACTGTAACGTTCAAAATTTCCCGTTCCCCTGCGCCACCCTGTACAAGGATACCCTGCAATCACACTTCAATGCCTAGCAGAGGACTCATCGAACCACTATAATTCTCTATTATTCCAATCCTCAACAGCGCGGAAAGAAAGAACACCTGTATCTTTCCGTGCGAGCTCTGATTCCCCTTTTCTACGAGTAAGTTCCGACTGATCGCGAAATGGAAACCACTTTGAAAATCAGAAATATTTTCTCTGCAACAGTTAGCTACAGCTTCCAGCCACTGCTCTACATAGTGACCACTCCGACTTGGACATTTGTCGTAGCGTTGTAGCAACATTCCAATACCCTCGTCACAGAAGGCAGCCGCCTGTGCTTCCCGCCAATTCTCTACGCTCATCTATAGCTCGTTGTCTGTGCGAAAATGTTGTCTTCATAGCCAGTAGTTAATGTGAGCAGAGATAAAACACAGAGGGAGTCAATTACGGGCTGTAGTGCGGGTGATCAAACACTTCCCATCGAAAACGCTGCAGGAACATTTCCATTGCCCCTGCACATTGCGACCGAGAATTGTCACAAAGTAGGAACCGTACGACAGTTCTGTACTGTGGGCTGCATAACATCATTCGAAATCTCTCACCAGGACCTCATACTTGGCGGGAGACACAATTTTCTATGCATCTTTATGTGCTCACCATGCGCTCAGAACTGAAAAGAGCGAAGTGATGTAACCGACAGGCATAATAGAGACACTGTCGAACACATATGTGCAAAGCTTTATCAGATTTTCACAGACGTTTCCATTTCTTTTCCGATCGGAACTTACTTTCCGGATATCCCTCGTATTACGATGATCGTTCCTCCCTATGTACAGGGTGAGAATTGTTGAATTATATGCAATAAAATCAACATAATTTCTGAACAATTTGCGTTAGGACGTTGAAACTGCACGGTTGGCCGAGGGACATGATGGGAATTACTATGCGCATGCATGGTTTGGTTTAGCAACGAAGTCCCATTTCATTTGGATGGGTTCCCCAATAAGCACAGTCGGCGCACTTGGGGGACTTAGAATCTGCATTTCGCAATAGAGAAGTCTCTTCACTCTCAACGAGTGACTGCGTGGTGTGCAGTGTCCAGTCATGGAATAATCGGTGCGATATTCCTTGATGGTACGATGACTACCGAACGGTACATGAAGGCTTCGGAAGATGATTTCATCTCCATTATCCAAAGTGACCCGGATTTCGACAAGATATGGTTCATGCAAGACGAATCACGACCCCATCGAAGCAGGAGAGTGTTTGATGTCCTGGAGGAGCACTTTGGAGACCGTATTCTGGCTCTGCGGTACCCGAGGTCACCGGCGTGGGCCTGTGGGCGCCGTACTCATCAGATCTGAACACATGCGACACCCTTTGGCGGGGCTACACTAACGACGAGGTGTACAGCAATAACCCCAAAACCATTGCTGAGTTGAAAACAGCCATTCAGGAGGTCATCGACAGCTCGATATTCCAGCACTTCAGCGGGTCATGCAGAATTTCGCTATCGTCTGCGCCACATCACCGCCAATGACGGCAGGCATATCGAAGATGTCCTCACCTAAATCCGCATATCTGTACTAACGATACGGTTGCACTATCGGTCGGAGGATGGCTTTCACGTATCGTACAGCCGTTACGGCGCCTTCCATGACCACCAGTGGCATACGTCTGCCCCACATAATGTCACCCCAAAACAGCAGGGAACCTCCACCTTGGTGTACTCGGTGGACAGTTTGTCTAAGGCGTTTTGCCTGATGGGGTTGCCTCCAAACGCGTCTCCGACAATTGTCTGGTTGAAGGCATATGCAAAACTCATCGGTGAGGAGAACGTGATGCCAATCCTGAGCGACCCATTTTGCATGTTGTTGGGTCCATCTGTACCGCGCTGCATGGCGTAGTGGTTGCAAAATGGACCTCGCCATGGACGTCGGGACTGAAGTTGCGCATCATGCAGCACTTTGCGCACAGTTTGAGTCGTAACACGACGTCTTGTGGCTGCACGAAAAGCATTACTCAACATGGTGGCGTTGCTGTCAGGGTTCCTCCGAGCCATAATTCGTAGGTAGGGGTCATCCACTGCCTTTGGCCGGCCTGAGTGAGGCATGTCATCGACATTTCCTATCTCTCTGTATGTCCTCCATGTCCGAACAACATCGCTTGATTCACTTGGAGACGCCTGATCACTTTCCTTGTTGAGAGCCCTTTCCGGCACAAAGTAACAATGCGGACGCGGTCGATCCGCGGTATTGACCATCTAGGCATGGTTGGACTACAGACAGCGCGAGGCGTGTACCTCCTTCCTGGTGGAATGGCTCGAAGTGATTGGCTGTCGGACACCCTCCATCTAATAGGCGCTGCTGATGCATGGTTGGTTACATCTTTGGGCGGGTTTAGTGACATCTCTGAACAGTCAAAGGGACTGTGTCTGTGGTACAATATCTGCAGTCAATGTCTATCTGCAGGTGTTGGAACCAAGGTGATACAAAACTTCTTTATGTGTGTATAAGGGATTTCATAAATCACGACAGGCATACGTTTAACGGAATTCTCTAGCGCTTCTTCATTTACTTGTCAATAGTTATGAGTATGTTTTTCCTAATATTTAAAATTAATTAAAAATAGTAAGTAGTTAAACAACATGAAATTCACTAAAACGTCATGCAAAGAAACATGTTTTTTAACTGTATTACCTCTCAAATGTCATGTAAATTAAATAATATGGCTAGTGATGAAAATACAGATTAAAATTTAAGTTTTTACGAGGATTCAAACATGAGACCTTCCATTTGACCACCACGAACTCTAACAGTCAGCACTTACGCAAAGATACATCCGTTAGATAAATGACGCGTAGAACCTCTCGCGATTTTCTCGGAATTGCCAGATTAGTGCGCCTTTCGATTTGCACATTATGTCGTTTTTATGGCCTAATACAGGTTTACAAAGTTTGAAGTAAATCTGATCCTAGCGTCATGGCTTCTCCTTGTTAATTTGATATAGCGCAATAATTATGGCATATAAAGAAAAGACATTCAGTCGTTTATCGAGGGAGTGTAAGATATGCAAATATGAAATTTTTTCATGTAATAGTTTTCTTAAAATCGGATGATAACTATTTCATAGCAGCTGGGAAGTCCGCATGGTCCGAACTGGGCAGTTGTGAGCGACCGTCTGACGGATATAAGAGCCAATAATTCGGGAGTAGACAACATTCCATGGGAACTACTGACGGCCTTGGGAGAGCCAGTCCTGACAAAACTCTACCATCTGGTGAGCAAGATGTATGAAACAGGCGAAATACCCTCAGACTTCAAGAAGAATATAATAATTCCAATCCCAAAGAAAGCAGGTGTTGACAGATGTGAAAATTACCGAACAATCAGTTTAATAAGCCACAACTGCAAAATACTAACACGAATTCTTTACAGACGAATGGAAAAACTGGTAGAAGCCGACCTCGGGGAAGATCAGTTTGGATTCCGTAGAAACACTGGAACACGTGAGGCAATACTGACCTTACGACTTATCTTAGAAGAAAGATTAAGGAAAGGCAAACCTACGTTTCTAGCATTTGTAGACTTGGAGAAAGCGTTTGACAATGTTGACTGGAATACTCTCTTTCAAATTCTAAAGGTGGCAGGGGTAAAATACAGGGAGCGAAAGGCTATTTACAATTTGTACAGAAACCAGATGGCAGTTATAAGAGTCGAGGGACATGAAAGGGAAGCAGTGGTTGGGAAGGGAGTAAGACAGGGTTGTAGCCTCTCCCCGATGTTATTCAATCTGTATATTGTGCAAGCAGTAAAGGAAACAAAAGAAAAATTCGGAGTAGGTATTAAAATCCATGGAGAAGAAATAAAAACTTTGAGGTTCGCCGATGACATTGTAATTCTGTCGGAGACAGCAAAGGACTTGGAAGAGCAGTTGAACGGAATGGATGGTGTCTTGAAAGGAGGATATAAGATGAACATCAACAAAAGCAAAACGAGGATAATGGAATGTAGTCGAATTAAGTCGGGTGATGCTGAGGGAATTAGATTAGGAAATGAGACACTTAAAGTAGTAAAGGAGTTTTGCTATTTGGGGAGCAAAATAACTGATGATGGTCGAAGTAGAGAGGATATAAAATGTTGACTGGCAATGGCAAGGAAAGCGTTTCTGAATAAGAGAAATTTGTTAACATCGAGTATAGATTTGTCAGGAAGTCATTTATGAAAGTATTTGTATGGAGTGTATCCATGTATGGAAGTGAAACATGGACGATAAATTGTTTGGACAAGAAGAGAATAGAAGCTTTCGAAATGTGGTGCTACAGAAGAATGCTGAAGATTAGATGGGTAGATCACACATCTAATGAGGAAGTATTGAATAGGATTGGGGAGAAGAGAAGTTTGTGGCACAACTTGACCAGAAGAAGGGATCGGTTGGTAGGACATGTTCTGAGGCATCAAGGGATCACCAATTTAGCATTGGAGGGCAGCGTGGAGGGTAAAAATCGTAGAGGGAGACCAAGAGATGAATACACTAAGCAGATTCAGAAGAATGTAGGTTGCAGTAGGTACTGGGAGATGAAGAGGCTTGCACAGGATAGAGTAGCATGGAGAGCTGCATCAAACCAGTCTCAGGACTGAAGACCACAACAACAACAACAATTCGGGAGCGAAATGAAATATCTTTCTGCTCCCAATATTATAAGAATTTCGATATCTTATTTACATTTCATTCCCTGTAATATATGGCCTATAACCAACCATACACAAAGTTTACTCAGTGCGTCTTTACCTCTGCAAACTGTTTAAAATTTCGTGCAGTGTTTTACTTAAATTAATGCATCGCAGTACGTATGACGGACAATGAAAAGAAACTCATTAGCCGGCCGGTTTGGCCGAGTGGTTCTAGGCGCTTCAGTCTGGAACCGTGCGACCGCTACGGTCTCAATTTCGATCCTGCCTCGGGCACGGGTGTGTGTGATGTCCTTAGGTTAGTTAGGTATAAGTAGTTCCATGGGACTGATGACCTCAGATGTTAAGTCCCATAGTACTCAGAGCCATTTGACCAGTTGAAGAAACTCATTTATCAGGTCGTAAGATGTGCAACAATAAAATTTTTTCACCTAAAATTTTTCTAAAAATCAGGTGATAAGTATTATATGTCGGCCGGAACCTGTCTCTCAGCCAAAGTACCGGCACTTAGCGAGCAGTACAGCCAAACAAAAGCCTTCTCAGCACGGAATGCAGAGATCATGTCTATAGGAGCGAAAGGGTTTCTACAGTATCAACAGCAGAGCTACCAACACAATTCGCTGTGGAACGCCTGAAGTTAATCCTGCAACAGTCTACGACTTTACATCTAATGTCATGCTGCATTATTCCAACTAAGGAATCGTCAATGCAATAATCAATTTCGCTTGTACCCCATGTGGTGATACTTTCCTTACTAAGCATTGGTGTGGTGTAGGAAGTCAAGAAATACTACAGCTACCTGTTCTACTTGATTGCTTTGGTCCATATTTTTAAAGAAAGCGTGAGAAAAATGCAGCTTGGTTTCGTGCTACCGATGGATACATAATCCACGCTGGTGGGCAGAGAAGAAGTTCTTCTGTTCGAGACACCTCATAACGTTCGACTTCAGAACACGTCCTAAGATTTTAGTGAAGCTGGAAGTCAACGATGAACGGATGTTTTGTAAGTAGGCTGTTTATGTTTTTTTATTGGTAACGCCACCTCTGTATAAAAATCACTGGCTGTGCTGTGTGCAGTCTGTGGCTAGTTTGCATTGTTGTCTGCCATTGTAGTGTTGGGCAGCAGCAGCTGGATGTGAACAGCGCATAGCGTTGCGCAGTTGGAGGTGAGCCGCCAGCAGTGATGGATGTGGGGAGAGAGATGGCGGAGTTTTGTAATTTGTCATGAACTGCTATATATATTATGACTATTAAGGTAAATACATTGTTTGTTCTCTATTAATATCTTTCATTTGCTAACTATCCCTATCAGTAGTTAGTGCCTTCCGTAGTTTGAATCTTTTATTTAGCTGGCAGTAGTGGTGCTCACTGTATTGCAGTAGTTCGAGTAACCAAGATTTTTGTGAGGTAAGTGATTTCTGAAAGGTATAGTTTAATGTTACTCAGGACCATTCTTTTGCAGGGATTTTTGAAAGTCATATTGCGTTGCGCTAAAAATATTGTATGTCAGTTTAAGGACAGTCATGTATAATTCTTCAAAGGGGACGTTTCATATGTCGACCCTTAGCCGAGGATACCTCACTGGAATCTTCTGATTTTTTTCTTGTAGTTTGTGTAATTAGTGTAGCTATTGTTTATTGCTAGCGCGTAATTGTAGAGAGAATCTCCTTTGTAGTTGCAGTCTTTCATTGTTGTACGGTAAAACAGTTGTGGCATGCATGTAGATTTGCAGCAAGTATTTCGCACCTGCGCTTGCAATTAACTAAATATTATTTTCAGTGATATGTTAATGTGTTCCCATATTCTTGCTCTTCAAATTGTGTTTTTCTGTGTTGTCATGAGAAATATTGTGACAATAATGGCGTGTGAAAAACGTAACACTAGGCTCCAAAGTAAACTGAGAAATGACAGCGAAGACGAAAGCAGTGCGTTAGCGCCACTGTGTAATGAATTATCTAATGTTCAACGTAGCAACTTGGTAATTGTGCATAGGGAAATGGAGCAGGCGGCAAACAATGGCGTAGGCAGTGAAACAATTAGTGAACAGGGAAGCATTATCGATCGATCGATCGGCAACAGCTCGCCTCAGGAATCGGGAATGACAGAACACAATATTGCAAATACTGTAGACTCAGGTTTTGGGTTGTCAGCGTTTTCTCAAATGAGTCAAGAAACATTTTCTGCTTGTCAAAATGTGAATGTTGCCGGTGCAACTTCACTGCCGAAAAGCACTGAGGAACATGTTTCAGACACCAGTGCATTGTTATTACAGTTAACGCAACAAATGGGACAAAGGCTACAAAAATTAGACACAATGGAACAAAATCTTCAAAAGTTAGACACAATGGAACAAAATCAGAGACAAACACAGCAAAAGTTAGACACAATGGAACAAAATCTTCAAAATTTAGACACAGTGGAACAAAGTCTTAAAAAATAAGACGCAATGGAACAAAATCTTCACACCACGCTTGAACAAACACGTGAAGATTTGACTACTGAGTTACATAAAATCGAATCGAAATGTCAAAAAGTCTGTAACGACGTAAAAACACAAATTTGTGAGCATTTTCAACCTATTTTTTCGCGGCATGAAAATGCATTACAGAATCACGAAGCAGCCATAAAAGAACTGCAAACCATTGTTCATGAAAATAATGAGACCTTGTGGGCTAAAATTGACTCCGTTGCATCTACCGATTCGGTTACGCAACTTGCAAAAACTCAGGAAAACTTAAAGGACACAGTAGAAAGACACATGGAGGAAATTAGTACATTATCAGAGAAAGTAGTTGAACTTTCGGATAAGGTCACTAACTTATCTACAAAGGTAGATGATGATCTGAATGACACAAGACCTGTAGCCTTCACTGACACAGAAGAGTATGAACAAATTAGAAAATTCAAACAAAATCAGAATCAAATTAATACGCAACACCAAAGAGAAATCCGGGAAGTACAAGATCAGCTGACACAGGTAATACAAGAATTACGTATTTCAGAGGACACTCGCACCCCAATACAGAAAGAGGGACATAGAAATACGGAACAGCCACAAAATAATAACACAGTGCATTTCGGAAATTATGAAAGAAATTGGCAAGGTGCACCGAATATTGAAGTGGAACCGCCGAAACGACGTAACAATGACCGATATGCGACTCGCCGACTTGATGACTTTGAATATAAGCTGTTCATTACTACATGTAAATTCAAAACATTTAAGAATTCTGGCAACGAAATTCATCCACAAGCGTGGCTCCATCAATTCTCTCATTGTTTTCCTCCCAACTGGTCATTAGAGCACAGATTAGAGTTTATGTGTGGCTACTTAGAGAATGAACCAGCTGTAAGAATGCGATCAGTCATTCACGATTGCCACAGTGAAGGAGAGTATTACCATGCCTTCCTCTCAGCATATTGGTCTCAAGCCACACAAGACCGAGTAAAACATGGCATCATAATGATGAAACATTTCGAACAATCTGAATTTTCCAGTCTTGTGAAATATTTTGAAGACATGTTGCACAAGAATCAGTACCTGTCAAACCCATACAGCCCCTCAGAACTCATCCGCATTTGCTTAATCAAACTGCCTGAACATTTGCGACATATTATTTTAGCAGGACGTTGCAAAGACGACATTGAAGCTTTTCAGGGACTGTTACAAGAATTAGAAATTGACACAGACAGTCACGGGATGTGAAAACAGGAAAACAATCACTACAGGTCACATCCGTCACAATTCCGTGACGACAGAAACAATAACTGGACACGACAAGTCTATTCTTACAACGCAAATCGTGACCAAAACAGACACCACCCATATGACAACCACTGGCAGAGTAATAATACTTACAGAGAAAGATCGTGTTTCCGTAGTAATGAATATGACAGAGATTACCTTAGAAACGGACAATATGGGAACCAAAACAATTACTATCAAGGGAGACAGAATAACTTTAGACGCAATGGTCCAGCGCGCAGTTACGATTCCGGGAGAAATTCTCTACCACATGACCGACAAACAAGAAACTATGTAAACTACCGACATAATGACAGACCTGAATTTTATCAGAACTGGCGAGATTCAAACAGAGCAGAGTCCTCTCGACAACGTGAATTTGTAGAAGTTCGGTCTCCTAATCCCAATAACGGCGCGCGCCAACAAAGAAACAGACAATGACTCGCACCGCAGGCAGCCACCTGCGCCGGCTGGCTCAGGGAAAAAATAGCAGACACGCTAACCTTGAGAAAAATTTTAGCATTCCTTACCGACGTATACAACATGATAATTGCATTCAAATCAAACTGTGAGTACTATGAAGAGTAAAGGATTGCACCACACTTCACATGTAAAACCGCTTATTGAGAGATAATCTGCTTTTTAACTCAGTCTTTGCCATAAAATTTTTCACTTTACATTACTAGTATGTTTTGTCAGACTTAAGAAACTGTTAACATGCAACAATTTTTGAAGTTAAATATCCAGTCAAGAACCAAGAGAACTTATTTAAACAGAAATTACGAATGCATTGTTATAGTGAACAGACGACACAGTGTTGTTATTTGTACATTCTTGCTTGTTAGTTACACGATTACGTAACGACTATCAGGCTTACATACTTCGAACATGTACTGGTATTGCTAATGAGATTTTAATGCAACATTTTGGTTTACTGGAAAATACATTATGGATTCAAAGTGCTTTCTGAGAGATACCAGATGACACAGTGGTTAGTTTATTTGACAGCTACACGACTATATCACGACGCTACTAATGTGTGACACAATTTACATTGTCGCTTTTGCGGTGTTTCTGTTTTATATCTGCACAGTTTTTCTGAATTATTCTGGAAAGTAAAACATGTTTTAGTAGTAACTTTTGTGGTATAGCTACAATGAGACAGCCTTTTTCGTAGCACAACAATACGTTACATTATAGTACTTTCTTGATCACAGTAAGGTACGTAATAACTACGGTATCCATACACAAAGCATTTCAGTTTCGTTTGTGATGAGGTAAGTACATTGACTTCTGCAGAACTTAGCTTTTGGAGTACGATAACTACGACACTTCCACAGAGATTATCTTACAACAAGACGGACAGTTAAGCGCTACAGTACACATATTTGAGTGATTAATTTTATACTTAAAACATTTATTTTTAAAGATTTTTGAATTACAAAGTAAGTTGTCTGTGATACATTTCATTCCATTGTTGTAATCTGTAACACCTGAGGGTATAATTACATTAATCCTCAGGGGGGTACACGCCTACTTTGTGTACCATGTGTTTGGCAAGCACAAGGAGCCCTAGTTAATATGGTATTTGCTTATACAACTTTACACATCGGTACCATATTTCACTAACACACAAATTACACAGCTATCTGATCATTTATCTGAGAGATAAATTTTTTTTTTACTACATCGGTGACAGATGTATACGTAATTACACAGTTGGGTAACTTCACACTTATGAAATTGTATTTCGTCTGTACTTTGTGAACTGTTCGTATTTTTCCGGAACCATTGTGATACCATGAGAGCTTTGAATGATGTATTTGGTATGGGATTATGATTTTTGAAGTGCGTTTGAGGTAGATGACACTATTGAAATGAGCAGAGAATTTTTTTTAGGTTTTGAAATTATTGGAGGAAGCTACGACGATTTCGAGATTTGTCTGAGGTGTTATGATGTTATTTTTACGACGACGATGTGTATTATGCTGTTGAGGTATGTTTATGGTCAATAAGCTGATGCTATATAAGGAATGTGATTACATGTTTATATGTATATATACTCTGGTTTGTGAAAAAGGATGTTGGAAACCAAGAATCGTACTTTAAGAGTTATGAAATGTGTCTAAATGCATGAATGTATCACAATGCTGACGAAAACTTTTTGGACACTGTTATATCAATAGGATTTTGTTTCTACAGATTGGTAACCCAAATTCTTGACCTGTGAAATATTTTTATATGAGACTGTCACTGTAGCGGAAACTGCCGTCGTAAATATTTCAGCAAGAAAGGTAAGTGACCTTGGCGTAATGCGTTTTGGGCGCCCAGCTGAGAGGTAGACGTCTGACAAAAGGAAGCCATTAGGTGCAACAAAAAAAAGGGAGGCCATTATCCTCACTATTGACATTCCTTTGTAGAAAGAATCGCAAATACGACACGCTTATTACTTGGAAACATATCGTACTTTCTGATATTTACTGAAATGCCTAATGAAATGACAAGAAATAGTTTGTCTACACACCTGATTGTGACTACTGTCTTTCTAGATGAGATATTTTTTTACTACTTATGAAATGCCACATGGCTATTGAACGATGTTCTTATGCTTTGATTTGTTCTAGCTGCACTGCAGCATTGGTTAAAATAAAATTTTATAGATGTACTAATATAAATATTTTCTGTCTACAGATCGAGTAAATAATAATTTTTTTCAAAAAAAATGAGGGAGCACAAAACGACATTTACCTTCACAGGAATTGCATTCATAATCTTCTTTTCAAGTACTTGGTAATTTCTTTTGTAGAATAAATTGTGATGCATCACTCTAGTATTAAGATGTGACATAGGTATTAGACATGGCCATTTTTAGTGTACTATTTTTTCTGCTTGAGCTTTGTCATGTTTAGGTATAAGTTATTTCATTTTCTGTTGTTGGTTGCCAGGCATAGTGCTACTGAATTTCAATTTGTGTTACTCTGCTAAGCCAGATTTATTTTTCTTGTTTGCTGTGCATTGCCTCATATTAGTTGTAATGTTGAATTGCTTGGTAATTTAGATTTACTGTAGCTTGCTTTGCAAATTTCCATTTTTTTCATTGCTGTTTGCGTTAATTGTTTTGTGCTGCTGCATTGCCTCGTCCCTTAGTTTAGCATCTGAGCTCAGTAGATTTAAGTTAGCTTAAGAGGGGTAGACTATATAAGAAACTGGCTATGGAGAATAGGTAAAGAATGCGTTGCGAAGTTATATGAAAAAGATTTGGGCCAAAATGAGTATTGTACACTGAGAAATAATTATATTGAAAGAAATATGAATAGAATACAGAAAGCAGGTATAGATCGGACTTTTTAGGAATAATGATGAATGAAGGGAGATCTCCAAGAAGTAAAGGAAGTTTTGCTTGCAAAATACTGCAGTAAAACAAACCCTGTCCTTTCCTTTTGTATTATTCCGCTATATGTGTGTGTACTCTTGTGTATTTGTGTTTTTCCTGTCTTTATGTGTTTAGCTAATACGATTTATGTTGTAGAATTTTTCTAATGCTAAGCTACATTCACTATGATGAGGAATACTGTTATCCTCAAATATAATTGGCATTAATAATATGTTATTTACCTTGTAAATATGCTTAGAGATTATTTATTCTGTTTTGTTTTAATGCTCATGTGTGAAGTTGATGTTTCAAAATTTATTCTGATCTTTTATGTATCTACTTATCTCATAATTCCTGTAACATTGATGTATATGTTTATTTCTATTCTGTTGTGAAACCTGTACTACAAATGTTATCTGTATTGTTATGTTCTTTAATGATGTATTTTGTACCTTTGTAATTGTATTCTTATGTTATAAAACTGTAATTGACACCAGCTCATCAAATTAAGTAACTTGTAAGTTCCATTTCACGGCACACGTATCTGTTGGTCATAGTATATGGACAATATGTGAGAAGTAGGGACTGATAGTGTTTGCACATGTGTCAATAATTCAGCAAGGGACTGGATAACAGCATTGCTGGTTCTAAGGACTATTCCAAAAACTTCGTGAGTGTACAAGTGGTGGTTTATGGACTTGCTATATTGTCTGCAAGACTTCTAAGGACAATTCCAGAAACTTTGTGAGTGCACAAGTGGTGGTTTATGGACTTGCTATATTGTCCGCAAGACTCTTCGATGGTGATTGTGCACCTGCACATTTGCAGCAGATGGCTGCTGGCCGTCTCTACAAGGACTACAGTGGGTCTGCGTCTTTGCTGACTCACCAGTACCATTATTTCTACAAGGACTGCAGTGGGTCTGCGCCTCTGGTGGCCCACCAATATCGTAATCTCTACCAGGACTACAGTGGGTCTGCTCTGTGATGACCTACCAATACTCTTCAAAATGTCGAATGAATCTGCTGTGGGTTTCCTCTGTTGTGGCCCATTACCTGTCTGCACGTCGAGAGTCAGCACTGTCTTTCTGTTGGAAGGACAACACTGCTTCTTCAAGACTGCATGGAAATCCACTACTTCCGTGTGCATTTTCTTTTACTGCTCAGACTTTCAGAAAAACACTGCAACGTTACTGTGATGAACGATTAGGACTGTCTTTATGGACTGTGAGAAAATTTTAGCTTTTGACCAACATTGTTTTAATAAGTGTGTGCATTTGATATCTTTCTTACTGTAATTATGAAAAATTTTATCAAATCATTATTGGCCACTGCCCAAAATAATTTGTAAAATTTTTTGTGGGGAGCGTGGGGGCTATGTAAGTAGGCTGTTTATGTTTTTTATTGGTAACGCCACCTCTGTATAAAAATCACTGGCTGTGCTGTGTGCAGTCTGTGGCTAGTTTGCATTGTTGTCTGCCATTGTAGTGTTGGGCAGCAGCAGCTGGATGTGAACAGCGCGTAGCGTTGCGCAGTTGGAGGTGAGCCGCCAGCAGTGATGGATGTGGGGAGAGAGATGGCGGAGTTTGGTAATTTGTCATGAACTGCTATATATATTATGACTATTAAGGTAAATACATTGTTTGTTCTCTATTAATATCTTTCATTTGCTAACTATCCCTATCAGTAGTTAGTGCCTTCCGTAGTTTGAATCTTTTATTTAGCTGGCAGTAGTGGTGCTCACTGTATTGCAGTAGTTCGAGTAACCAAGATTTTTGTGAGGTAAGTGATTTCTGAAAGGTATAGTTCAATGTTACTCAGGGCCATTCTTTTGCAGGGGTTTTTGAAAGTCAGATTGCGTTGCGCTAAAAATATTGTATGTCAGTTTAAGGACAGTCATGTATAATTCTTCAAAGGGGACGTTTCAGTTTTATGGGTCATTTCTGCTAATTTTTGGAGGCGAATCTAACCTGTGCTATCTCCCAGTTAGCCGAGGAAGGAAAATTAGAATGCATCGTCTCGTTGACATCCAGATTGTTGGACACGAAGCATTGTCTCGGATTGGACAGGGCAGGAATGCGAGGATAAATTTTCAGTTGCCTTCTTCGTGGAGTCGTGCCGCCATTCGCCTCAAATGTTTACGAGCACCCAAGTCGAGGTCGGGATTTGAACTGTGGTGCAGAGCGTCAAACGTCTACGTCTGACCGACAGGCTTTACAACGATCAGTCGAGACTTTTCTTCCAGGTACTCTGTACGACGCTTTAGCTTTTATGTTCGGGCAACGGTTAGTTCATTAGAGAATGGGTGTAAATCGTAGATTTGTCTGCCATGTAAGTGTTGCGACACGGGCTGACCAGCCACGCGGCGGAGGCGTGGTGCTAAGATAGGAAGCGACGACCTGGACTCTCGGTTGTAATCAGCGTGGCGTGACCCAGCCCGAGCTGCCGCGTAACGAACCGGAGCAAGCAGGCTACACGGCACACGTCGCTGACGTGCGTGGGGAACATCCGCCACTGCTCCCGTCTCCTCCTCTCCCTGCTGGTTGACTGCCGTCCAGGACGTACCCAGAGGCAATAAATATGTGTAGAGGTACGTCTGGGAAAAAGTCTTCACAGTATGCACTGCAACTTTCGTTCCAATCACGATTTTTTCCAATGCTCTTCATGTAACACAAATCATCATAAAAGTAATTAATATATAAGGTGAATACTATGGCCCATCCCGTTAATGTTAAGTTTTCTAATTTCGTCGCCCATTTTTCAAGATTACTTCATGCAGCTTAACGAGAATTTTACGGGGTTCTTACGAGTCATGCACTTACTCCTCTAGTACGTATTTTAGAAGTTAGTCAGATTTTTTGTATATTTCCTGTTACATTTCTTCCTTAAATGTTTGTGCATTTCACTGGAAATACACTCGTGGTGTCTACCATTCTAGAAGTATAAGTAGCACAAGGATACCGCAGGTTTCACATAGATTATATAATGGTAAGACAGAGATTTAGGAACCAGGTTTTAAATTGTAAGACATTCCCAGGGGCAGATGTGGACTCTGACCACAATCTATTGGTTATGAACTGTAGATTAAAACTGAAGAAACTGCAAAAATGTGGAAATTTAAGGAGATGGGACCTGGATAAACTGACAAAACCAGAGGTTGTAGAGAGTTTCAGGGAGAGCATAAGAGAACGATTGATAAGAATAGGGGAAAGAAATACAGAAGAAGAAGAATGGGTAGCTTTGAGGGATGAAGTAGTGAAGGCAGCAGAGGATCAAGTAGGTAAAAATACGAGGGCTAATAGAAATCCTTGGGTGACAGAAGAAATATTGAATTTATTTGATGAAAGGAGAAAATATAAAAATGCAGTAAATGAAGCAGGCAAAAAGAAATACAACAAAAATGAGATCGTCAGGAAGTGCAAAATGGCTAAGCAGGCATGGCTAGAGGACAAATGTAAGGATGTAGAGGCTTATCTCACTAGAGGTAAGATGGATACTGTCTACAGGAAAATTAAAGAGACCTTTGGAGAAAAGAGAACCACTTGTATGAATATCAAGGGCTCAGATGGAAACCCAGTTCTAAGCAAAGAAGGGAAAGCAAAAAGATGGAAGGAGTATTTAGAGGGTCTATACAAGGGCGAGGTACTTGAGAGTAATATTATGGAAATGGAAGAGGATGCAGATGAAGATGAAATGGGAGATATGATACTGCGTGAAGAGTTTGACAGAGCACTGAAAGACCTAAGTCGAAACAAGGCCCCGGGAGTAGACAACATTCCGTTAGAACTACTGACAGCCTTAGGAGAGCCAGTCCTGACAAAACTCTACCATCTGGTGAGCAAAATGTATCAGACGGGCGAAATACCCTCAGACTTCAAGAAGAATATAATAATTCCAACCCCAAAGGAAGCAGGTGTTCACAGGATCAGTTTGGATTACGTAGAAATGTTGGAACACGTGAGGCAATACTGACCCTACTACTTATCTTAGAAGCTAGATTAAGGAAAGGCAAACCTACGTTTCTAGCATTTGTAGACTTAAAGATAGCTTTTGACAATGTTGAGTGGAATACTCTCTTTCAAATTCTGAAGGTGGCACGGGTAAAATACAGAGAGCGAAAGGCTGTTTACAATTTGTACAGAAACCAGATGGCAGTTATAAGAGTCGAGGGACATGAAAGGAAATCAGTGGTTAGGAAGGGAGTGAGACGGGGTTGTAGCCTCTCCCCGATGTTATTCAATCTGTATATTGAGCAAGCAATAAAGGAAACAAAAGAAAAATTCAGAGTAGGTATTAAAATCCATGGAGAAGAAATAAAAACTTTAAGGTTCGCCGATGAGATTCTAATTCTTTCAGAGACAGCAAAGGACTTGGAAGAGCAGTTAAACGGAATGGACAGTGTCTTGAAAGGAGGATATAAGATGAACATCAACAAAAGCAAAACGAGGATAATGGAATGTAGTCGAATTAACTCGGGTGATGCTGAGGGAATTAGATTAGGAAATGAGACACTTAAAGTAGTAAAGGAGTTTTGCTATTTGGGAAGCAAAAGAACTGATGATGGTCAAAGTAGAGAGGATATAAAATGTAGACTGGCAATGGCAAGGAAAGCGTTTCTGAAGAAGAGAAATTTGTTAACATCGAGTATAGATTTAAGTGTCAGGAAGTCATTTCTGAGAGTATTTGTATGGAGTGTAGCCATGTATGGAAGTGAAACATGGGCGATAAATAAACAAGAAGAGAATAGAAGCTTTCGAAATGTGGTGCTACAGAAGAATGCTGAAGATTAGTCGGGTAGATCACATAACTAATGAGGAGGTATTGAATAGAATTGGGGAGAAGAGGAGTTTGTGGCACAACTTAACTAGAAGAAGGGATCGGTTGGTAGGACCTTTTTCTGAGGCATCAAGGGATCGCCAGTTTAGTATTGGAGGGCAGCGTGGAGGGTAAAAATCGTAGAGGGAGATGAATACACTAAGCAGATTCAGAAGGATGTAGGCTGCAGTACGTACTGGGAAATGAAGCAGCTTGCACAGGATAGAGTAGCATGGAGAGCTGCATCAAACCAGTCTCAGGACTGAAGACCACAACAACAACAACAACAGGGTGTTATAAATAAACTGTAAAAAAAACTCTCGTGTCTATTTTCTATAGGACCTGAGGAAACAGGTAATCTGTCTGTGGAAATTTTGTATTCCATAAATCGGAATAGAAATTAATTTAAATTAAAACACATATTTTACTATAAACTATAGTTCAAACGCAGCACCACTGTAGTCCACATCATCTTCTGCATCATCTGAATGCATCATCTTCCTCCTCATCAAAAGACCTAGAGCGTCCATGGAAAACTTTTGGGCCTGTAGCTCAGTTTCGTCGACTCACTCCTTGTCCGGTTCCTCCAGTATGGTGACTCGTTTATTTCAACCAGTCTTCACTCCCAGCTCCTTCAAGACTTTTAGCCTAGCAGTTTACCGTTGTTAAGTATGATGACAGCATCATATACACCAGTCCAATGTATGGAACCCCAAAAAGACATTATTAGGTACTCTTCTCCGAACTACAGTGTTGAATGACTCATTCACATCTTCTGTTTTTCTGGTCAGACATTTCTTCAATAGATCTGAAAATAGCCTCCTGTAAATATTTTTGTAGGTAAACTTATCTAAAGTTAAACGTGATTCAGCTTTTTGATATTCACACCACTCGCCTGAAAAAATGCTGTGGATCACCTTGTCATCTGTTGATATTTTATGGAAAAAGAGTGCCTACACAGACTGTTTCATAGTTTCTATGTTATTTCCGTTGCTTCTTATGGCTTGATGTAGTATTCTAATACTTGATTGATGATATTGTCTGGCAGACGACTGCTAATAGTCTTGTCGTCAGACAGCAGTGTCTTCGACAGCTATACTTCTCCGTTATACCAAGAACAGCGCAAACAAGGGTCAGAACAGTTATGTCAGGCCTACCAACCAATACAGCAAGGTTTCTACCACAGTCTTCTAGACCTTATGGCCCGTGAGATATTATATGTTTAACTGAGTACTTGTTTATGAAGTCCTAAAAATGTCTTACAACACAAATTAAATTAAATATACCTCTAGTGAGCCAAATGTAATAAATTATACACCAAATTAATTAGCAAGATCCAAATAATATTTCTGCATTTAAAAAAGGGAAAAATTAAAATTTTTCAAGAAAGTAGCCATTTATACTGCCTTAAATTCAGTGCTGCACTTTCACTGTACACTGATGACCCAAAACATTACAACCCCCTTCTCAATACCGTCTTTGTCCACCTTTGGAATGCAATGCAGAAGGGATTCTACTTGACAGGGATTCGACAAGCGCTTGGTATGTTTCCAGAGGTATGTGGCAAAGTCTGCACACAGGCTATACAGTTCTCGCAAATGTGGAGCTGGTGACTTGTCCCAGAAGTGTTGCATTCGGTTCATGTCAGGACAAGAACCAACGAGAGTTGCCTATTGTTCTCCTCAAACCGCAGTCTGCCATAAAAGTCCACTGCGCTCATCGGCCAGCGTCCGTACACGGTAACAGCATAGCCAGATTCGAACATCGATCAGGTGTAACAAGAAACGCGAATCATCCGGCCAGGCAACACCTTTCCATTAGTCCATGATCCAGCTTCGATGATCCTGTGCCCACTGTTCTAATTGACGATGTCGTTACATCAAAGTGGGAGCTACGTCGAGGGTTCTCTGCTGCAGAGCACCATGTTCAACGGCGTGAGCTCAAAGGTGTGCTCCGAAACATTTGTGCCTGCAGCAACATTGTGCTCTGACGTCAAACCGGCCACCGAACGCCACCCAGCGTGCTTTAGAAAGTGGTCAAGCTTCCGACAACCGTCATGGACGTCTACTCGTGGTTTCACCGTCACTGAACCACTTTTCTCATAAATGCTTAGGATGGTAGCATGCGGAAGGCAGACCAGCCTGGCCGTTCCCGGGCGCCGAGCCATGTAATAGTCTGTCGCTTACGTCAGTGGATTTCCCGATGTACGGCCTGCGTCGTCGCTAGAATGCACCCCCAGTGTTTGCCTATCAATGTTTATGTTCCACTGAAGCACCACAGGCTTTGCCCGTCTGACTTCTAGTATCGCTGAATGATATTTAGAAGAATAGCTTTTGTGGTTTATCTAAATCATGTTTGCATGGATGACTTTTCTCTGTAACTGTTATGCGATAAATTCTCTGGTTAACGTTGAGATTGGTCGCTTGTCTGAAGCATCAGGGTAATGGGTTACCAGCTGCTGAATTTGTTGGTGGGTCGAATTAGGTTCCTTTTCATAGAGTTTTACTGATTTTCTTTTAATGTATGTGTAGATTCATGGTTCTTCTAAGAGGTCTTTAATGTGTATTTATGGTGTGTAGCGGTCTGCATCGATGATGACGCGGAGGATTCTGTTTTGGAGTCTCTGAATTTTTTGCAGATGTCCGTCTGCTGCCATAGACCAAACTTCCGATCCATATAAAATACTCTAGAGGATAACTGACCTGTACAGTCTTAGTTTCGTTTTTATGCTAAGTCCTCCACCTCTTAGGAGTGAGTACAGTTGGATAAAAGCAGTGCAACCTCTGCTTCTGGATCTGTCTATCTGCTTTGCGAAGGTTAGGCGTTTGTCTAGTGCAAGGCCGGCCGAGATACGTAGCTGAGTTGCTCCATTCTGTTTCCTCGTCGGCTACAGAAATCCGTCTATTTGGGGGAGTCAACTTCCTCGTGAACATAACTGCGACGGACATCTCCGACCTCACGCCAGCCTGCGTGAGTTTAAGCGCGCGCCTTTCGGCTTCCTCTCATTGTGTCTAGGCTGTCTTGTCTAGACACAACAGTTGGTAGAGGGAGAAAAGGGGTTACTGGTCAGTCAGCGCTCCCTAGCGGTACAGAGCAGAATGCAGAAGGAAAATCACAGTGAAGGCATTTGATTGTTTTCTTCTATCTGAGCCAACACTGGTACAGGCATTTACTAGAAATGCAGGTGGTGAGACTTGGTGGGGAACTCGTTGTGGAGACTCTTGGACGAAAAGGGCTTTGAAATAGTTGTTTATTCCAGACAGGACTAACTAATACACTGGAGGCTAGTTCTAGGGTTAGTAAAAGCATGAATAACACTGTTACAACAGACGCCAGTGCCAAAGCCCCAGGAGTGGATGCTAACCACAGTAGCAAACACTAGCAGCATCTTAAGGTAACAACTTAGTTCCAAAACAAAACATACTGAATGTGACACTGTTCACTGAGGCACTCCAAATGAGAGAGCAGACTTACGTGGAACTCGACCGAGGCTAGAGTCTACGGACATGGATTCAGCGCCCAGATCGTCTGACTAAGAATTCCGCCAAAATGCGGAATCTAGGGGTTTTAAAGAGTCGTGTGGGGGCACTGTTTTTCCTGCTTAAAGCCACCCAGCCAATCCCGCAGGTCCGCGTCTGGGGGCGTCTGCATTTTTTCAGGGCTCTCCCCTTACAGTTTACTTCATGTAACAATATCTCTCCTAGTTTCGTCTGCCCTCAGCAGCGTCTCTGCTTCCGCGCCTTCGAGTGCCTGTCCTCCTTTCTCACAGCTTCAAGATAACACTAATTATTACACCTCCCATCATGGAAGCAATTTGTTGACAATCACTTGTCAAGAAATTTGTGAATTGGCTTCTGTTGTGCTTGAAATATCTTATCTCTAGAAATGATATTAATTATATTCACTTTTTGCGAAACACTTCAGTCTATGAACAGTCTTTTAGTGTCTTGACACACATGAAACACTTTTCACTGCACACATAGATCATCACTATAAATTGGTTCTCTTTTGTCCAATGTACTTTACATGAAAACATCGTTGTCACATATTCTTTTACAAAATGTTCACTTTACAAATACATCATATATATATATATATATATATATATATATATATATAGTAAGTAAATATACAAAATTTAATTCATTTACTTACTTAATTGCTATTCTCGGTTAATTGTTTTTATTTATTCCATAACTTTTTTTTTCATCACAGATACACAACAATACAGAAGTTGTGTGTTACATTTAATATAAGCAATATCAAAACAGTATACATTTTTACATTATTCAGTTTACATAGAGTGACGAATTACAATATTGGTTTCTTATGTACTAAGGGGGGGGGGGGGGGTTCTGAGGTGTCTTGTTTTATCTTTGATCCCTACGCGGAATTGGCATCGGTAACAGGATACTTTCTTCATTGAGTGCTGAAGTAGCAGAGTCCTCATTTCGCTCGTCACTACTTCGACTGCTGTTCCGAGGGGGTCGTCTACTCCGGATGCGTATCATTTCTGACCCTTTGCACGTACCTACTGTTGTTGTTCGCACACATATCCAGTCACAACAATCATCTCCAATGCCTTTCCACACGTATTTGAAACAATCTCGGAAACATTTGCAATATCGGTGAAAACAACATATAAACAAAATAGTATTACAACTCCTAGGTAAGACCAGAACGAATAATGATATCTAGATATTTCCGATAAACTGTGCTGTTCTTGGAATGCTGTCTCTTCCTCTTTAGGGGCAACGAGCAACCATTGATCCTGACTCATGGAAGTCCATATACTATCATTCAATTTCACAAACTTTTTAATGCAATCGCTAGGAATTTCCTTTATGTGTTGCAACATTCTAGTTTGATACGTTTCATGACCGTACGTGGACATTAAAACAAAATTTTGTTAGCAGCCGGCCCGGGTGGCCGAGCGGTTCTAGGCTCTACAGTCTGGAACCGCGCGCCAGTACGGTCGCAGGTTCGAATCCTGCTTCGGGCATTGATGTGTGTGATGTCCTTAGGTTAGTTAGGTTTAAGTAGTTCTAAGTTCTAGGGGACTGATAACCTCAGAAGTTAAGTCCCATAGTGCTCAGAGCCATTTGAACCATTTTTTTTTTGTTTGAAAATTTTTCGAACACCTAAACAATAGTTGAAAATTTGCTACTCAGTTTGACATTGTTCCGCTCAGCTTCGTCAATTAACAAATAATCTTTCTCGGGCTGTATGTACATGAAAAAATTCTGATTTCCATCAACTTCTGAAGGTAAAGGTAACACTTTGTATGAATTGAACAACTCACTTTCCACTAATGGAGCATTTAGTACATAACTTAGTATATTGCCTGACGAGAAAGCATTAATATCAATTATGCGTAGCAGCTGGTACCCACTCTGTTCTGTGAACACAACTGGGAACTTCTTACCCTTAATGTCATCCCGAATTAATTGTAAGTATTTAGCTATTTGAACTGGATTAATTATATGAGGTTCCAGTATTCCTTTCTGTGCGTTTACAATTGCAGCAATTAACAACTCGTATTCCCGTTCTAATTCCATAAATATTGATACCAACGGTATCAGTTGTTCATTAACAGTAGTAAGAACAGCTAAGTGTTGTACTTTTTTTATCTGTGCTGTTAGCATATTCATTCATGTATCTATAAAGTTTCTCCATGTTCTTGACAGTAATTTCTTCGTTACGTGCAAGGCTAGATACTGTGTGATTGAAACTTGTCGAAGTGGCTTTGACTACAGTAACTTGCTCTTTTGTCAGCTTAAGCAACTGCCTCTGTTCGCTTCCAGTTAAATCAATCTTGGATTTGAAAAACGAGGCATCCTGTTCGTCTAAGGTTCCAAAGAGAATTTTACTGATTTCTCCCACAAAATTCAAGACACCTCTTTTTCTACGTGTATCATGCCTTGTTAATTGCCCAATTAGTCCTTGTGTAGTTCCTATCTTTCGGGCATGCCATTCTAAAGCCTGTTCTACTGCTGTGCATTCCCGATCACCAATTTCCAGACTGGTTAATTTCTGTTTACAATAACTTATAGATAAATGTGCAAATCTCTATGTTTTATCAGCTTTAGCTTGAGTTCTCCTAAATGGATATAATTCACGATTTTCCACGTCACACTGTAGATTTGTACCTTGTCATTGCTGTCATAATACAAGCCTGCGGACGAAGGAAACTTTCCCACACTAAAATTTTGATACTGTCCGAGGGTGCACACGGCGGCGATACAGCTCACCAAGTACAACACTCACGTCAGTTTCCTCATCTGTAATTTCAAGACAATCCGGTTTCAGTAGAATTCCTTTAATCTGTTGGCATGTACTGTTAAAAATTTGTTTCTTCTTAAACGGATAACTACATTCGATCCCTTTGTCCTAACTACAGTGAAGGGACCACGCCACTGGGTGTCTAGCTTACGACTTCTACCTCTTCTGACACTTTCATCGTACAACAGAAACTGGTCACCTGTTTTGAAGTCTTTTGGGTTCTTCGTTCTATCATAATATTCATGATTTTTCTGTTTACACTGTTTGTTATGATCCCTTGCGCACTGGTGCAAAAAAAAAAATGGCTCTGAGCACTATGGGACTTAACATCTGAGGTCATCAGTCCCCTAGAACCTAGAACTACTTAAACCTAACTAACCTAAGGACATCACATAAATCCATGACCGAGGAAGGATTCGAACCTGCGACCGTAGCGGTCGCGCGGTTCCAGACTGAAGCGCCTAGAACCGCTCGGCCACACCGGCCGGCGCACTGGTGGATTTGCCTTATTTTCTCTTTTAATGCACAAACATAATCATAGTAATTATACGTAACACCTGTGGGATCTCTTTGCAATGTTCCAGGTATGTTGCATTCTCTACCGAAAAACAACTCATGGGGTGTATAGTTGGCTGCAATATCGGGTGTGGTATTGAAAACGAAGACAGCGAATTGAAGCCAGTCGTCCCAGTCTGTTTGCTGTCTGTTGATATAGTGTCTCAGGAATTCTGTTATGATGCAGTGCGACCTTGCCAATGCGCCGTTCGACTGCAGATGGTAACAAGAAGTTTGTACTCTGTCCATCCTTAACATTTTGCACACTCTCTTTAGTGTGTCAGTCAAGAAGTTGCTGCCGTTATCACTGAGTATTACCAAAGGCATTCCAGACTTCAGAATTATTTTTTCCACGAGGACGTGAACCACAGTATCTGCGTCCTGTTTTTCTATGGGTTCGGCCACAATGAACTTCGTTAGCGCGTCTTGAAATATCAGTATATACCTGTTGTTTTTCTCGGTTACCGTTAATGGGCCGACAATGTCAATATCACACCGATCAAATTCCCCCTGCGGCGTTGGTGTTATAACCAAAGGCATTTTTGGCTTATTCTGTGTTATTTTGTTTTCCTGACAACTGGGGCATTTTCTAATATAGTTCTCAATGTCCTTCTTCATACTGGGACACATTTGGTATTTTCGTATACGATCGTAGGTTCTCACGATCCCTTGATGACCACCTATGGGTGCGTCATGGAATCCTCGCAAAATTTTCCCCTTTTCTGCATCGGTTATTTCCTGTTGTTCGTCTACCTGACCTACCAGTATTTCCTCACTTTTGGTTATACCTTCCGCCTTAACTGGCTTCGTTGGTGCACTGTCTCCTTGTGAGTCCGGGACCTGCTCTATGGCTGCCTCTTCGACCGTGCCCTGATCTAGGCTACTGTCGCTGTCTGGGAGGTTATCAGACGCGCTGAACTCTCTCACTCTCGAGAGTGCGTCAGCAACCTGCTTTTCCCCATTTTCTACACAATTTCGTAATCTTATTCTTCTAATTTCAGTCTCATCTTCATTAAACGTGAAGACGGATCGCTGATATTTCCGATCCACTGTAATGGCTTATGATCAGTACAGATGGTGAACTTGCGACCAAACACATACGGTCGGAAATGTTTGACAGCCCAAACCACGGCCAATAATTCCCGTTCAGTTGTTTTATAATTTCGCTCTGCGTTGTTTAGGGTTCTGGATACAAACGCCACAGGGAGTTCTTTGCCTGTTTCTCCTTGTGATAGAACAGATGCTATTGCAAATGAACTAGCATCGGTTGTAATGATAAACTTTTTTGAAAAATCTGGATACTGTAATATTGGGGGGTTAAGTAGCTTCTCTTTTAGCATTCGGAACCCATTTTCTTGCTCTGCGCCCCATTCATACTTAACACCCTTTTCAAATAATTCATGAAGTGGTTTTGTACCTTTGCTGAAGTCACTCAAGAAACGTGGATTATATCCTATTAATCCAATAAAAAATTTCAATTCTTTTGTTGTCTGTGGCTGCGGAAACTCTGCCACTGCTTTCAACTTCTTTGGATCCAGTTTTAACCCATCTGCAGTCAAAACATGCCCCAAATATGTGACTACCTTCCTTAAGAATTCAATTCATCAACCTGCAACTTCAAATAAAGTTGTCTTAGTCTCTTGAAGGCTTCGCCCAATTGGGAATTGTGCTCTTCCAGTAATGGACCAAAAACTACTATGTCAGCTAAATAAATAAACATCTTGTCAACCTACAACCCCGTTAATACGGCATTCATCAATTTTTGGTAGGTGCTGAACGAAGTCCCATGGGCATTCTTGCATACATATAATGAGCATATGGTGTACTAAAGGCTTTTTCTTCAAATAACATCTGATAATATCCTTTTGCCAAATTAATCGTTGAAAAATATTTTGCTTTGCCTAAGACATCCAGAATTTCATCGATACGTGGAAGTGGGAAGACTGTGTTGACAGTAATGTCATTTAGCTTCCTGAAGTCCACGACTACTCGCCATTTCTTTTTACCTGATGCATCCATCTTTTTTTGAATCATAATTTAAGGAAAGTTGAAAGGACTGATATAAGGAACGATTATATCGTCCTCTAACATTTGATTTATCTCTTGTTGCAACGCTCCTTTCTACACTTCCGAGATTCGGTATGGGAGGGGGGGGGGGAGACAAATAATTCACCCCTGTGCCTCAGGAATCAATTGTATCCTATGTCGAAGCATCTCTGTATATGTCAAATTGTCTCCTGGTAGATGGAATATATCATTATATACAGAACACACCTCTATTATGGACTGTATTTCTACATCATTTAAATGATCCAATCGTAAATTCTGCTTCAGTAAACTGATTCTCGACTTTTCCTTGCTCAAGACTTCTACGTTACGCATGTTCTGCTGCGGACTAGCGCTGAACTGTGGAACTCCCTCCACTGTAATCCACTGTATCTCAAGAGAAACTGCCTCCTCTCGTGTATTTAACACACTAATTAAACAATAGCCTTTTCTTATTCACACCAACGCTTCTGGGAGGTACACTACTTCTAGCAATTCTTGCTTTCCCACAATGCCTTCCTCTAGTCTAGTATCTTCAACATCTATCCTCAAAATCCTCTCCTCGCGAGGACCTAACTATCTTTCCCATCTGGCCTGTCCTAGGCTCGGTAGCGACTTTTTCTTGTCTGTGACGTGTCTGTATACTGGTATCCTGTGTACTGCATTCTCTCTCTGCAGTTTCATATTCCATCGGTGGCTCCTTAAGCCCTGGCTCTTGTGTACGTGGGCTTGGTGTCTCCACCCCCGTACACAGTTTAACGGATCTGACCTTAATCCACAATGTTCCTTTTGCGTAGTCAGTCACTACACCATACTCCGTAAAGAAGTCTCTTCCAGTTAAACCATCATAAGGAATACCCAATTCGCCTTCTACCGGATGAAACTTACGTTTGACTCTTAACTCGCGATCTATTTCTAGATCTAAGACTGCTGTCCCATACGTGTGCATGGCTGGGATCGTAATACCTTCAATCTTTATACTTTCCTCAGGTCTATACCCAACCTGGTCTTACAGATACTTGATATTAAATAAACTAATCTGAGCTCCATTATCTAGAAACAATTTTAACGGACTTTCTGTACTCTGGGGGCACCTCAATTGTACAAACTCATTTTTTCTCTCACAGTCGACTTTAAATACCTTCCCTGGTTCAGCATAAGTTGACTGTAATCTTATGCTTTCCGGTCGTTTCCCTGCTTCTTGCTCTTCACGGGTGACCCTGAGTTCTCATTACATTCTCTAGCCAAGTATCCTAGCCTATGACACGCAAAACACACAACTGATTTCGCTTTCTTGCAGGGACCTCAATGTCCCAATAAATTCCAACTTTCACATCTAACTGCTTTTGATGTCTCTGATTCTCGACACGCTTGCGCTGATTCGACTTTGCGAATCCGTTTCTCAAGTTGACAGTCCGTTTCTTCCTCTCTAATGGTGTTTATTACAACACTAGTATCGTCTGCAAATAATATTCAGTGTCAAGTGCAAGGTCATTCACATATACAACGAATAGTAGTGGTCCTAAAATTGAACCCTGTGGGATTCACTTTGTGATTTCTCCCCAGTCACAAAAATGTTGTAACGTTCCAACACTGTTTGAATTATTCAGCATAACTTTTTGCATTTTGTTTGTTAAGTATGATTCAAACCACCTATGTGTAAATTCCATGAAATTTGTTTTTTGCTAGGAGAACCACTTGGGACTGGAAGAGCAAAAGCGGAAACCACCCTCTGCCACACACCATCAGCTGGCTTGAGAAGTATAGATGAAGGTGTAGATGTAGATGTGGATGAACGCAGAAAAAGCTGTACAGAGGCGCCGCAGCAGCGGCAGCTGAGACGGCTGTGGCAGGGCGGCCTCCCTGAGGGCACCATAGTCCTGAGGGACGTTCTGCGGTGAGCCACAGTCACCCGGCACGGCCTCCCACCCGCCGCGGTTTCCCACGTGAGGCGGTACAGCGCACTGGGAATTACGCTCTGGCTCTAATTGAGGGACAATTCTCTGCGAGAAATGCTTCTTCGTAAGGCGCTAACTAGATCACTCTGAAATGGGTGCACGCCACAGCGGCGATTAAAGGTACAGGGGCTATCGGTTGACCCTGGCCCTAAATAAATAACATGCAGGGGATTGACAAAAATATGGAAACACTTAAAAATAGCACATTACCGTGTCTAATGCGGTATAGGAAAACAGTTGCCATTCAAAAAAGCTTCCGGGAATGGATAAATACAGGGTCTTCAGGTTTCAGTGCAATCTTATACCATTCTTCCTGCAAAACAGTGGCAAGTTCAGATAACGATGATAGAGGTGGACAGCGATCGCGCACCCTTACCTCCAAAGCAGACCACAAAGGCTCAATAATACTGAGATTCGGTGACCGTGGTGGCCACGGGGGTGCGGCAATTAAACCTCGTGTTCACAAAAGGACAATTCGAGCTGTGTGAACGAGGGCCCTGCGCCATCTTGGAACACAGCATAGCTATTGGGAAAGGAACATGGTATCATGGGTCCCCATATAACACCACGATCTAGCTGCCCAAATTGTCACCGAACCTCCCCCCCCCCCCCCCCTGCAACTCGCCCATCTCCCTCTCCCGACCCCATGATTCATTCTTGGAATGTAAACTTGGAAACAGTGTGAAACAGGATTCATCCGACCAAATGACGTTCTTCCATAGATCAGATTTTATGGCTTCCGCACCACATTTTCTTGTTACGGACATTTGCATCACCGATGAGTGCTTGTGGTATGCCATCTCGTCCTGAATTAACTGCTTATGGAGCTCCCTTCGTCTTGTTCTGGTGCTTACAGGTTCCGCGACTGTGACATTCTGTTTTGCAGTGACTTTGGCAGCTGTCGTCCCCGTATTTTTCGTCACAGTCCTCTTCATTGGCCGTCGGTCACGACCACTCAGTTCACCCTTTCGTCCACCGAGCGAGCTGGCGCAGTGGTCGGCACAGCACACTGGACTCGCATACCGGAGGGCGACGGTTCAGACGCGCCTCCGACCATCCCGATTTAGGTTTTCCGTGATCTCCCTAAATCGCTTCAGGGAAATGCCAGAATGGATTATTTCACAGCCGATTTCCTTCCCTGTCATTCCTTAATCTTATGGTCCCCTTCCCCAAATCAACCACATTTACGTCCGCGTCGAGACGTAGCGAATGATGTTTTCCCACTTTCCCTGTGTGCGGTATAAATCTACCATCGGTGCCTCTTGGAACACCAAACACTTCGGCTCTCTTGGTTACGGAAGCATTCACTGTACGAGCACAAATATTTTGTCCACGCTCCAATACACTGATCTCCGATTTACTGCAATGCCAGCTACGCAGAACGTTGTTCAAATAGCTCTGAGCACGCTGAGACTTAACATCTGACGTCATTAGTCCCCTAGAGCTTAGAGATACTTAAACCTAACTAACCTAAGGACATCACACACATCCATGCCCGAGGCAGGATTCGAACCTGCGACCGTAGCAGTCGCGCGGCACCAGACTGAAGCGCCTAGAGCCGCTCGGCCACCGCGGCCGGCCAGAACTTTGTACACTTGTAATGCACTGACGACATTCCACAGGTGACGTTAGTCGTCGAATGCAACACTGCAACCTGCAGGCATGACTAGCATCAGCAAATACAGGGTGGAGAAAAACGTGGCGAAATTTTAACTCTGGATAGCTGATACCAGTAGGAACCAAAGTTACTAATGTTGTGTAGGTCGACAACGCACATTAAACTACGGAAACTTGGCGCCACGTGCTCCGATTAGCCGCGGGATTGCCCTGTTACCGGATGCTCTGGACAACGCATAACCGCGAATGCTTTGCCTGTCGGAGATCGCGATGTATTCGACACTTGTGCATATCACGTTGGGACAGTGACGGGGCGAGGGACGTCTGTATGTGTGAACCGACAACCATAGCACTGCTCGTCAACCGACGAACGGCAGCAGGGCAATACCACAGGCAATCAGAGCGCGTGGTGCCAAGTGACCGTAGTTTAAAAATGGTGCGTTCAAAAAATTGTTCAAATGGGTCTGAGCACTATGGGACTTAACTGCTGAGGTCATCAGTCCCCTAGAACGTAGAACTACTTAAACCTAACTAACCTAAGGACATCACACACATCCATGCCCGAGACAGGATTCGAACTTGCGACCGTAGCGGTCGCACGATTCCATACCGTAGCGCCTAGAACCGCTCGGCCACTCCGGCCGGCAAAATGGTGCGTTGTCAGCCTACACAACATAAGTAATTTTGAAACTTCCTGGCAGATTAAAACTGTGTGCCCGACCGAGACTCGAACTCGGGACCTTTGCCTTCCGCGGGCAAGTGCTCTACCAACTGAGCTACCGAAGCACGACTCACAGAAGCTCTGTAAAGTTTGGAAGGTAGGAGACGAGGTACTGGCAGAAGTAATGCTGTGAGTACCGGGCGTGAGTCGTGCTTCGGTAGCTCAGTTGGTAGAGCACTTGCCCTCGAAGGGTAAAGGTCCCGAGTTCGAGTCTCGGTCGGGCACACAGTTTTAATCTGCCAGGAAGTTTCATATCAGCGCACACTCCGCTGCAGAGTGAAAATCTCATTCTGATAAGTAATTTTGGTTCCTATTGGCATCAGCTATCCAGGGTTAAAATTTCGTGACAATTTTTCTCCACCCTGTATGTTCAATATGTGGTGCTACAGAAGAATTCTGAAGATTAGATGGATAGATTACATAACTAATGAAGAGGTATTGAATAGAATTGGAGAGAAGAGAAATTTGTGGTGCAACTTGACTAGAAGAAGGGATCGGTCGGTAGGGCATATTCTGAGGCATCAAGGGATCACAAACTTAGAATTGGAGGGCAGCGTGGAGGGTAATAATCGTAGAGGTAGATCAACAGATGAATACACTAAACAGATTCAGAAGGATGCACGTTGCACTAAGTGCTGGGAGATGAAGAAGCTTGCACAGGATAGAGTAGCATGGAGAGCTGCATCAAACCAGTCTCTGGACTGAATACCACAACAACAACATGTTCAATGATGCATTTCTTGCAGCGTTTCAATATTTTTGGCCACCCCATGTATGCGCATACATAGGAGAAGAATTGCAACGCCCTGGAACTACGCAACTGATCACAAATTGCTTGAAACAGAAAGCTGCGAAACACCTAGGAGTAACCACCCAGAGCGACTTTACACGGAACGACCACATAAAGCAAATAGTAATAAATTCAAATACCATCCCGAGGTTCATACAAAGCGTCTTATGGACGTGCAATTCATCCACGAAAACTGTGACTTACAATACACTGGTTCGACCAATTCTTGAGTGTTGTTCATCAGATTGGGACCCTTACCAGGCTGCATTAATGAAAAAGAGAGACAAGAATCGCTCAGTCGGCGCCAGAGCGTTATGGGGATGCTAGACAAGCTCCAGGTCAGACGCTACCAAAGAGGCACTGTGCATCACGGAGAGGTTTGCTGTCGAATTTCTGAAAAAATACAGACCGGGACGAGTCGGACAACATACATCACTTCCTCCCACATACGTCTCTCGAAATGATCACCTTGAGAAACATCGACAAAGTAGAACTAATTCAGAGGTTCATCGACAGTCATTCTTCCTATGCGCCATTTGTGAATGCAACTGGGAAGGATCGCTCAGTTATTGGTAAGAGAAGCACCGTCCGCCACATACTGTTGGGTGCTTGCGGAGTGTAGCTGTAGATACTAACTCTACACACATCAAAAAAAGTCCCGAGAGTTCCGGAACCTGTACAGAAAATTGGAATACAGATCAACATAAACTTCATATCACCTTCAGAGGTGATGGTCCAGACTGCTGTACACAACGGTACCTCTAATACCCAGTAGCACGTCCTCTTAAATTGATGCATGCTTGTATTCGTCGTGGCATTCTACCCACAAGTTCATATAGGTACTGTTGGTCCAGATTGTCCCACTGCTCAAACGCGATTCAGCGTAGATCCCTCAGAGTGGTTGGTGGGTCACGTCGTCCATAAACAGCCCTCTTCAGTCTATCACAGGTATGTTCGATAGGGTTCATGTCTGGAGAACATTCTGACCAGTCTGGTCGAGCGATGTCGGTATCCTGAAGTAACTCATTCACAAGATGTGCACGATTGGGACATTAATTGTCGTCCATGAAGACGAATGCCTCGCGAATATGCTGCCTATATGGTTGCACTATCGGTCGGAGGATTGCATTCACGTATCGTACAACCGTTACGGCGCCTTCCATGACCACCAGCGGCGTACGTCGGCCCTACATAATGCCACTCCAAAAACATCAGGGAACCTCCGCCTTCTGCACTCGCTGAACAGCATGTCTTAGGCATTCAGCCTGACGGGGTTACCTCCAAACAGGTCTCCGACGATTGTCTGGTTGAAAGCATATGCGACACTCATCGGTGAAGAGAACGTGATGCCAATCCTGAGCGGTCCATTTGGCATTTTGTTGGGCCCATCTGTACCCCGCTGCATGGTGTAATGGTTGCAAAAATGGACTTTGCCATTGACATCGAGAGTGAAGTTGCGCATCATGCAGCCTATTGCGCATAGTTTGAGTCTTAACACAACGTCCTGTGGTTACACGAAAAGCACTATTCAACATGGTGGCGTTGCTGTCAGGGTTCCTCCGTGCCATAATCCGTATGTAGCGGTCATTCACTGCAGTAGTAGACCTTGGGCGACCTGAGCGAGGCATGTCATCCACAGTTCCTGTCTCTCTGTATCAACACCATGTCCGAACAGCTTCGCTTTGGTTCACTCCGAGACGCCTGGACACTTCTCTTGTTCAGGGTCCTTCCTGGCACAAAGTAACAATTCGTACGCAATTGAACCGCGGTACTGACTGTATGTGCATTGTTGAACTACAGACAACACGAGCTGAGTACCTCCTTCCTGGTGGAATGACTGTAACTAATCGGCTGTCGGACACCCTCCGTCTAATAGGCGCTGCTCGTGCACGGTTGTTTTACATCTTTGGGCGGGTTTAGTGAAATCTCTGAACCGTCAAAGGGTCTGTGTCTGTGATAGAATATCCACAGTCAACGTCTTTCTTCAGATGTTCTGGGAACCGGGGTGATGCAAAACTTATTTTAATGTGTGTAATTTGCCCGGTGTTGCTCAGATATTGGTTGCCACTACAGGTACTGCGCCTCACGTATTCCCTCGTGTAATACGCTACCTTGCCTCTGAGATGCAAGGTAGTGAGTTGAAAGCAAGTTCCTGAAAACCAAACAACAACAACAACACTCGGAAACTCTAAAAGGCCAGATACTCAATTTCAGCGACCTCGGTAGTCATTAGAAATCGCGAGAGACAATACGTTGCTCCGCGGAACTCACGGACTTCGAACGTGGTCAGGTGATAGTGTGTTACTTGTGTCATACGTCTGTATACAGCATTTCCACACTAATAAACATCCCTAGGTCCACTGTTTCCGATGTGTTAGTGAAGTGGATCAGTGAAGGGACACGTACAGCACAAAAGCGTACAGGCCGACCTCGTCTGTTCACTGACAGCGACCGCTGACAATTGAAGACGGTTGTAATGTGTAATAGGTAGACATCTATCTACACCGTCACACAGGAATTCCAAACTGCATCAGGATCCACTGCAAGTACTATGACAGTTAGGCTGGAGGTGAGAACAACTGGATTTCATTGTCGAGCGGCTGTTCATAGGCCATACGTCACGCCGGTAAATACCAAACGAAGCCTCGCTTGATGTAAGGACGGTAAACACTGGACGACTGAACGGTGGAAAAACGTTGTGTGGCGTAACGAATCACGGTACACAATGTGGCGATCAGATGGCAGGGTATGGATATGGTGAATGCCCGGTGAACGTCATCTGCCAGCGTGTGTAGTACCAACAGTAAAATTCCGAGGCGGTCGTGTTATGGTGTGGTCATGTTTTTCATTGAGGGGGCTTGCACCCCTTGTTGTTTGGCGTGGCACTATCACAGCACAGGCCTACATTAATGTTTTAAGCACCTTCTTGCTACCCACAGCTGAAGATCAATTTGAGGATGGCGATTGTATCTTTCAACATGACCGAGCACCTGTTCATAATGCACGGCCTATGGCGGCGGGGTTACACGAAAATAACATCCCTGCAATGGACTGGCCTGCACAGAGTCCTGACCTGAATCCTATAGAACACGTTTGAGATGTTTTGGAACGCCGACTTCGTGCCAGACCTCACCAACCGACATCGACACCTCTCCTCAGTCCAGCACTCCGTGAAAAATGGGCTGCCATTCCCGAAGAAACTTTCCAGCATCTGATTGAACGTATGCCTGCGAGAGTGGAAGCTGTCATCAAGGCTGAGGGTCGGCCAACACCATATTGAATTCCAGCATTACCGATAGAGGGCGGCACGAACCTATGAGTCATTTTCAGCCGTGTGTCCGAATACTTTTGATCACATAGTGTAGATTATAACAAACGCTTTATAAAAAGTACAGTGTTGTTGAAGAGTCCGTAACACAAAATATTATCCATAATTGTCCTTGATAGTGACTACTAATCACTCAGCTAAACAATATGGAGAATATCAGAGTTAAATGTAGAATGGGAAATCGTATGCCGAGCGCTTTCTTTTACTTAAAATCGCTAATGTACAACAAAATGTTCGATAGTGAACTGTCAGTGATATCATTAACCAACCTCAAGGGAGAAATTCTCTCAGTGCAGGGAAAAACAAAAGAGAATTTGCCAACAAATTAAAATAACTGAATATTATTTGTGAAATTCTATTACAATAAAATTGTGGGAAAGATTCACTGCTCGACTGTTTGTTAGAAAAATAAGAGGCTGGAATTTAGAACTTGAAAATTACAACGTTAAAATTAAGCATTCGAATGAGAAAATGGAAAGGAACTAATACAATTTTTTTTTTTTACCATCTGCAGGAAACTTTGTGATACTTCAAAAAAAATGTTAGCAAACGTACCTTACAAATAAAATTGTTATCGTGCAATGATGATTTCAGGATTTAAAAGGGAAAAACAGAATTCATGAACATTATGCACTTAGTTCTCCTTCTGATTGGTCCTTGGCTGCAGAAAACGTAATGAGATACGTGGGTCCGTTTTGAAGCAAATACTTTGTTTGTTTCCCCGAAGTAGTTTCAGTTGTATGTGAAACACACAACAAACCACTCAAGCAGTGACGTAGACAAAATTTTCGTACCTACATTCAAAAATAAGCAGGTTGCATTCCGTAACAGTTCTACAAGGTGAGCCCAAATTCTATGAAAACTGTTTCGCAATTTGTTCACGCTTTTTTCTGAGATTTTTGTAAAATGGACACGTGATTCCCGATAGCTCGTTACAGAATAACCGCATTTAATTTGATTTCTTACTTCCATTTATCTTCGTATCTGAAAATATCTGCATAACGGTGCAAATCTCGATAATAATCGCTGTTTGTATTGTTTGGGAACAGTGTTGTTCCATGAGCTTACGGTACCAGCTGTTGACAAACGCGACGCCCACTTTAGTCTGGGCCCTCAAGCTTGCACTAAGTACTCCTGGGCTCTGTCTCTGTTTAGTTTCCTCGGCAGGGTTACCTGCTCGTTAACAGTGTTCGAAAGCAATGTGGATGGGTACTGCAGAGGGGTTGGCCGACATGCATCCCGTGCACTGCTCCACTGAATGTACTGGAAGAGCGGCAGAGTGATGTTACGCCCAGCTGTTCCAACAGCGACGAGAACCGCATGACAGTACTTTTGGATTTGTCTGAAAGTTTTCGGATCGTATGTTTTGTTGACTCGATATAAGAGGGTTCTCCACTGTCGTGAAAGTGTTGCCACAGAAATAAATCGCAATTATATTACTATTATGCAACGAACCACCGAAGGCCACATATGTCTTGTACCAGAACAGGCAGAAAATATCCCTGAAAATGTCCGAAATTTTGTCGCTGCAGTTCGCGTTCACGCAGTATATTTTATGTATTATAAAATGAAAGAAACTCACTGGTAACGAACATTCACCTTAACTAGTCTGGGGAGAACCAACAAACATATGCATCAACGCGGACACACAAATACGTATGTAAATGCAGGCGTAAGTCTCACATTGAAATATATATAAAAAATGCACCAGACACAAAAATAAATATAAAAAGCAAGAAAACTTAAATATTTTGGATAATTCATAAAAGAAAATGGACTGGGAAAAACTGAAATAGATTAGGTGAATCTGTGGAACAGAAAGAGCATGTGGAGTAACTAATTTCATCTACAAAAATATGCGTCTATGTAGACACAAAATATTTGGCAGTTGTACAAGCAGAGGTTACAGCAAAAATTGATGTCTCTGAGAACAGTTAAGTATTTAATTATACTTTGGATAGGCTCAAGGTATTACAAAGAAGTACTGAAGGAAAATTCGTTGTTGTAATGCAGACGAAGAACAAACAAAAAGGTAAATAGAAAGTGATAAGTAATGGGAAGGTGTCGACGTATTTAAAAAAAACATCTGATGTGACGGTAAAGAGAAGGTTGATGTTTCTTGAGTATCCCTACAGAGTGAGAGAACAGATTAACAAAACCAACTATATGTAATTCCTGGAACACAAATTTGCTATAGCTTGGATCACAACACTGAAAAATGATCCGGAAAGAAAAAATAATGAATTAAAGGAAATATGAGAAGGACAGTCTTAAGAAACATTATAAGGTTGGAAGAGTGGTAATGCTGAAAAAAAGACATCAGGAGCAGTATCAATGGACAAAGAAAACAGCGCTGTGTGGTTAACTTCAAAGAGAACTGAAGACGCAGGAAAGAACAGACGAAGGAGACGAATGGAAGTTGAATTGTGACACTCGTTTACCAATTCGGAACAAATGACACGCGTCTCTTCCACTATGTTGAGCAGAGGAAGTAAATATAAACGCAGCATAAGCCTTATTCTTGTGAGAAATATTAAAATTCTGAAATAACGTTGATCGTCCACCCACACTTTCTCTACGCCCAAATACTTGTTTTTCAGATGTAGAATAAAATGTTTTCGGTTCTTCAGCAATGTTGTATCAGTTACAAGGAGGGAACAGAATCCACTCTCGTTAGACTATGTGGAGCTGACTGGAGCACGGGCGGAATAACACAAGAGGCCGAAACCAGGAGAGATGTGAGCCAGGGTTGCTCACCATCACTCCTGATGTAATAATTTGTTTATTGAAAGGCGCTGAGGGAAGTAACGGACTTTCTACGCATGGAAGTAGTTTGCCATAGACAAAAAATCATCCCGATTCATTTGCTGATGACGAACAGGGGTCGGCGTAACTGGATCGGGTCTTAAATGCGATGCGACGTGTATTAACTCTGACCTGTAATACGGGCATAAACAGAAAGGAAACAGCCGGCCGCTGTGACCGAGCGGTTCTAGGGGCTTCGGTCCGGAACTGCGCTGCTGCTACGGTCGCAGGTTGGAATCCTGCCTCGGGCATGGGTGTGTGTGATATCCTTAGGTTAGTTTAAGTAGTTCTAAGTCCAGGGGACGGATGAACTCAGATGTTAAGCCCCATAGTGCATAGAGCCATTTAAACCATTTGAAAAAGGAAACAGAGGTAATAGTGTGCATAACAGGTGCACATGATTCGGGGATTAAATGTCAATTTCCTTTGTGATATTCGTTATCGGCACAATGTATTTGATAAGAATTATCTAGTCTTATGCAGTGTACATTTTCACGTTGCACAGTGTCACGTGCGTGAAGACGCCACAATAACGAGAACTTCAACTTGAGCGCCTGTAAGAAAACGCGTTAGGCTGCCCGGGCCACAGCTCCGCAAGGGGAGTGGCCTACCGCAGCGGCCGCAGGGGCTGTCTCGCCGGGCAGCTGTGATTTAGTGGCGCGGCTATCGGCAGCGGTCAGAGCTCGGCGCTGCGGAATTACTGACCGCGTCCCTCGAGGAGCCGGCCGCAGCGAGTGTCTCGGCAGTTAATTAAGACGCGGGAGGTGTACCCCACTCCCGTGGGTTCCGTGTTAGGCAGGTACGCCGTACATTTTTAAGCACTGAAACTACCAAACATTAATACAACAGACTGTTAGATTAGATCTGGAAGAAACCGCCGACAAAATCCCCAAGAAGCACGTAAAAGAGTCACTGAGTGATTTGAATGCCCAGTTAAGCAGGGGAGGAAAATTCAGATGCACAAGCGGAAAACATACGACCCGTCAGAGGATCAACAAGAATAGAGACAACCTGATAAGCCTCTGCAGGAATTTCGACCTCAAAATCGTGTCAACGCGATCCCAAAACACCACAAGAAACTACGAACTATAAAGTCTCCCAGTAATGCCCTAGGAAAATTTCAGATGTATCACATAGCGATATACATGAAAAACGCCGGAGAAATTATGAATGTAAGAACAAGGAAAAGATTTTTCGAATCAGATCGTCATCGACTCCTAATAAAAGCGAAATTTATACCCAACAGACAAATCAAGAGATCTAACAGAACTTTCAGAACAGCTCAGGAGTACTACAAACTAAACAAGAATGACATAACAGAAAGAAATTAAGAAGGTCGACGGAACGACTGGTCATAACTGTCAGAAAGAATGAAAAACTGATAAAATTTGGGCAATTACCGAGAAAAAACAAACATGTATGGTAGAACATGACACGCGATAGAGCCACAGAAGATACAAACCTGCAAAACATTTAACACTCGTAGAACATCCATTCTATTTCATTCGGTTTTGGAGAAAATAATGGGACATGGGACAAAAGAGTTAAAGGGATAAAGATCGGGAGACACAAGGATAGAACCGTCAAATAAAATGTCTGGCCTTTGCTGATGATATAGCCATCATAACAAATAACAATAAAGAAGCAAAAGAATGTCTAAGGGCACTACACGGAGTGTCAATCAAAACAGGACCATAAATCTCATATGAAAAAAACACAGTGCATGGACACAAAATCCACAGGTAACGAACTGGTAACGAAGTATGGAAAGGTACCTCAAGTAGAATGTTTCAGATACCAGGGATATATTATACAGAAAAAAATGACTGAACTCGACATCCAATGAAGAAAGGACCAGGAAAATATAAAAAACAGAGACTTTCATCGAGCCATTACAATAAAATAATTATTTTCATCAATGCCAATTGAAAAAATTATGTAGTGTACTACACTTACCAAAGGCCTTGTATGCCTCAGAAACAAGAGTACTGTAATCGAGGGAAGAACGAAAATCAAGGATATGGAAAAACAAGAAATGAAAATACTGAGAACGATCTATGGGCCGGCTCAGAAAGAGGGGATCTGAATATAGAGCAGACAAAAGCTCTGTACGAACAGACAGAGAAGATTACCAACAACATCAGGAAAAGAGGGACGAAGTTCTACGAACAGAAACATAGGTTGAAGGAAAACGCCACGGACGACCTCAAGAAACTAAACATCTCCACAGAAGTGACCGACAGGAAAAACTACAGAGAAAATAGAAAACGGATTTTTCAGCAAACAACCGAACAGAACATAACACAAAAGAAGTGAATAGAAGACAGGAATAAGAAACACAGTGAATATATAAGAGGCTTTTGGGGAGAAAGAAGAAAGAAAAAAGTGTCATAAAAACATTGTGTTGTAGCGCTCTCCTTAGAGCGAAAATAACAATAATAATAATAATGAGGCAAAAGGTTATGACCACTCGCTTAAAATCGTGTTGGTCCACCCTTGGAATGCAACGCAGCCGTTATTCTGTGTTGCATGGACTCGACGAGTCCCTGGTACGTTTCTGCAGATATGTGGGACCAGACGTCTACGTACAGACAACATAACTCTGGTAAATTACGGGTTGGTGATCTGTGGACGTGGAGGTGACGCCTGTTAGCCTCCCAAATGTCTTTCACAAGGCTTCAGATATGGCGAATTTGATGACCAATAAATCAACTGGAGTTTATTATCACGCGATTCACAGCACTGTAGCACGATTCTGGCATCTTGACACCGACAGTTATCCTGCTGGAATATGCTATCGATGTCGGGGAAGACATCAAGCATGGAGGAATGCAGGTGATCAGTAAAATCTTCACGCAGTGCAACGTTGACACGGTGCTTTCGATTACTACCGTATGTCCCATGGGAACCCCAGGTGAATGTACCACACAGCGTAATAGCGCTCGCCACCGGCCTGCGTGCGTAGCGCAGTGCTTCTTTCGGCAGCCATTGTCTTGGATGATTGCGTACTGTATCACATACGATCATCGTGAATCATTCGACCAAGCAATAAGTTTCCATTGATTCACTGTCCAACCTCAATAACCCCTTGGCCACTACAGTGGTAATTGGCGCTGTCATTCTTACAGTCCATTTTCGCATTGTCGGTAATCCTATTTCCAGTGGAGTCGTAACTGACGATGTCATTGGATCAGCATGTTAGCACATAGGGGTCGTCTGCTGAGGAGCCCAACGGTTCACCAATGTGCGCTGAAGACCTGTGCCTGCTCTGGAAGACCTGTGCCTGCGCCAACACTGTTCTCCGTCAACATATTTCCCACAGATTGCCACCCACCCTCCTTTACAGACCAGTCATGTCACCGGCCTCCACATCCTGCGGTGAGGCGTGGACATCCAACACTTTGTTACCTACTCGTGGTTTCCGTAGATGCTCGCGACAGTAGCACACCAACAGCCGTTCAGCTTCGGCGTTTCCGATTTGCTCAATTCCAAGCTCCGGTCGAGGACAGCCCTCTTTGTCAAAGTCGCTTATATCAGTGGATTTCCCCATTTGCATCCGTATCATTGCTGTAGTACTTGTCCATTTACATCTGTTCCGCTCATATACTCTCCCTGAGATCCAGGCGCCATTCAGTCCAGCATTGGACAGCACTCATAATGCTTTCGCTAATCGGTGTAAACAGTATGCATGTAACTGCTTATGGTATCGTTGTGCCAGTTTCGAACGCAGCGACTGTTTGCGCGCTGTCTCACACGTGAGTCGGGCAGCCGCCACGACAGAGAGAGAAGTTGGAAGCGTGGGCCGCTAACTGCTGGACGAAGCATTTGGAAGAACAGTATCCATTGCTATGCGTGCGAAGGTAGTGCCAGAATATTTACTAAAAAGGTGTACGGAAAAGTATTTACTGTCGAATTTTGAAAGTAATACACCAGGACACCGTTGTGTGTATCAAACATTGAACTATGTCACGAAACCATTCCGTGAAATACACTACTGGCCATTAAAATTGCTACACCAAGAAGAAATGTAGATGATAAACTGGTATTCAATGGACATATATATTATACTAGAACTGACATGTGATTACATTTTCACGCAATTTGGGTCCATAGATCCTGAGAAAACAGTACCCAGAAGAACCACCTCTGTCCGTAATAACAGCCTTGATACGTCTGGGCATTGAGTCAACCAGAGCTTGGATGGCGTGTACAGGTACAGCTGCCCATGCAGCTTCAACACGATACCACAGTTCATCAAGAGTAGTGACTGACATATTGTGACGAGCCAGTTGCTCGGCCGCCATTGGCCAGACGTTTTCAATTGGTGAGATATCTGGAGAATGTGCTGGCCAGGGCAGCAGTCGAACATTTTCTATATCCAGAAAGGCCCGTACACGACCTGCAACATGCGGTCGTGCATTATCCTGCTGAAATGTAGTATTTCCCAGGGATCGATTGAAGGGTAGAGACGAATCGTAACACATCTGAAATGTAACGTCCACTGTTCAAAGTGCCGTCAGTGCGAACAAGAGGTGACCGAGACGTGTAACCAATGGCACCCCATACCATCACGCGGGGTGATACGCCAGTATGGCGATGACGAATACACGCTTCCAATGTGCATTCACCGCGATGTCGCCAAACTCGGATGCGACCATCATGATGCTGTAAACAGAACCTGGATTCATCCGAAAAAATGACGTTTGGCCTTCGTGCGCCCAAGTTCATCGTTGAGTACACCATCGCAGGCGCTTCTGTCTGTGATGCAGCGTCAAGGGTAACCGCAGCCATGGTCTCCGAGCTGATAGTCCACGCTGCTGCAAACGTCGTCGAACTGTTCGTGCAGATGGTTGTTGTATCTGTTGACTCAGGGATCGAGACGTGGCTGCACTTTCCGCTATAGCCGTGCGGATAAGATGCCTGTCATCTCGACTGCTAGTGATACGAGGCCGTTGGGATCCAGCACGGCGTTCCGTTTTACCATCCTGATCCCACCGACTCCATATTCTGCTAACAGTCATTGGATCTCGACCACGCGAGCAGCAATGTCGCGATACGACAAACCGCAGTCGCGATAGGCTACAATCCGACTCTTATCAAAGTCTGAAACGTGATGGTACGCATTTCTCCTCGTTACACGAGGCATCACAACAACGTTTCACCAGGCAACGCCGGTCAACTACTATTTGTGTATGAGAAATCGGTTGGAAACTTTCCTCATGTCAGCACGCTGTAGGTGCCGCCACCGCCGCCAACCTTGTGTGAATGCTCTGAAAAGCTAATCATTTGCATATCACAGCATCTTCTTCCTGTCGGTTAAATTTCGCGTCTGTAGCGCATCATCTTCGTGGTGTAGCAATTTTAATGGCCAGTAGTGTGTAAAATCCGATGCAGGATTCTGAGATTCAAACGATCTTAAAGAGGAAGTTATTGTGGAAACTGCGTTTATCAATTTATGCGGCCCAGTCACGTTAACGTGATCACTGACTGTGACCGACGTCAACGTGCAGTACCCGCTCACAGACAGCAGATGGCAGCACTAGTAGTGGAGCGTATATGAAGCGTGTCGGGGGGACGTCGAAAACAGTGCAGTCCTTGTCGTAATGCGGAAACGGAGCGATTTACTTGACGCCCAAAAGAGCATCATCATAGGCTTCCAGGTCAAGGATGAAGGCATATCCGAAACGACTGAGTCTGTAAATATTCGCGTGCCGCCGTAGTTAATGTATGCCGTGCATGGCAAAATGGTGCTATCCAAAGGCGGCGCCGAGGCAACAGTGGTGCTCCACGGGCCATAGATGGCAGGAGTGAACGGCGGCTGCGGCGACGAGTACCGGCGGATAACGTGCAGCTGCTGGGCAGTCGACCGCCCAGGTGCACCGAGGGTCGAACAACAGTGTCTCCTCAGCGACTGTTCAGCGAACGTTGCTGCGTATGGGTCTCGCAGCAGACGCCTTGTCCATCCACCCACACTGACTGCTGTTCACCAGCGACGAAGGCTCGAAGGTGCACCGACTGGCGGCAGGTGGATGAGTCACCTTTTATGCTACATCGGCCAGACAGCTATTGGTGAGTACGGCGTGAAACGTATGAAAGCTAACACCCTGCAGCAATCGTGGCAGGGGTCAGAGCGGCGGGCATTCCCTGGCTGATCTCGTCATTCTGGAAGGCACAATGGACTGACACAAGTATTCATCTATACTTGGGGACCACGCCCGTTCCTACAAACAGTTGTTTTCCTCGACAAGATGACGTCTACCAGCGGGGCAGTGTAACTTATCACACGGCTCGCAGAGTACGTCACAGTTCGAGCAGCACCATGATGGGTTTGCCGTACTTCCCTGGACACCAAACTCCCTGGGTTTAACCACAGCCGAGAATTTCTGGGACCGCCTCGATCGGACTTTGCGCCTCATGGATCCTCTACCGAGAAACCTAAGGCATCTGACCACTACATTGGAGTCGGTATGGCTCCACGTCCCCGCCGGTACCTTTCAGAAGGTCATTGACTCCCTTCCTGCACGTCTCGCGGCGGTCCTTGCTGCAAGAGATGGTTGTGCAGGCTTTCTACAGGTCGTCACATTAATGTAACTGGACAGTTTATTTGCTGTATCCTTCGAGTTTATTGAAATGAACTTAAGTATGAGAATTTTTGTCGGTAAGCGATAACAACAGTTCGCTAGTTTTGAGAATTCTGGCTAGGATAAAACATCAGTATATATTACTTCGCAGGGAAAGCTCGCCCCAACAGCCGAGCCCATTAACGAGCCACTTCCGGGATTCAGGGAGGCGAGTATGTCCCGGATCTAATCCTCCTCGCGGATTGACGATGAGGGCTGATGTGCCGGCCAACTCGAATATGGTTTTCAGGCGGTTTGCCACATGCATCTACGTGAATACATGGCTGGCATCCACATCCCACCTCAGACACATGTTACACAAACATTTCGTCCCGGGGGGATAAGTGGCGTCAGGAAAGGCATCAAGCAGGAACTGTCACTAACATTGCCAAAATCGATACAACAACACCTACAGGTCGGTGAACACACAGACACACCGATAATTCTTTCCTCTTAAACTGGAATATTCGCTATTGTAGTGTTGGGCAGTTGGATGTGAACAGCTCGTAGCGTTGCGCAGTTGTAGGTGAGCCGCCAACAGTGGTGTATGTGGGAAGAGAGATGGCAGAGTTTTGAGAGCGGACGATCTGGACGTGTGTCCGTCAAGAAAACGAAATTTGTAAGACTGGATGTCATGAACTGAGATATATATATATATATATATATATATATATATATATATATATATATATATATATATATATATATATATATATATACTTTTGAACACTATTAGCCGGCCGCGGTGGCCGTGCGGCTCTAGGCGCTCCAGTCCGGAGCCGCGCTGCTGCTACGGTCGCGGGTTCGAATCCTGCCTCGGGCATGGGTGTGTGTGATGTCCTTAGGTTAGTTAGGTTTAAGTAGTTCTAAGTTCTAGGGGACTGATGACCACAGCAGTTGAGTCCCATAGTGCTCAGAGCCATGTGAACCATTTTTGAACACTATTAAGGTAAATACATTGCTTGTTCTCTGTCAGAATCTTTCATTTGCTAACTATGCCTGTCAGTAGTGCCTTCAGTAGTTAGAATCCTTTATTTAGCTGGCAGTATTGGCGCTCGCTGTATTGCAGTAGTTCGAGTAATCAAGATTTTTGTGAGGTAAGTGATTCATGAAAGGTATAGGTTATTGTTAGTCAGGACCATTCTTTTGTAGGGATTTTTGAAAGTCATATTGCGTTGCGCTAAAAATATTGTGTGTCAGTTTACTGATGATATGAATAAGTAAACAGAGAAATGTCTGAGTACATTCAGTTTTGCTCAGCTGTTTGAAAATCAAATAACGTAAGGGATTTACCAGCACAGTAATTCATAAATTTTTCTAAGGGGAGGTTTCAATGTTACAAACTTTCATGAGTGTCGGAGAAGGGTAAAGGTATCAATTTGAGCTAAGGGACGATGATCAGAAAACGACAGAATCGAAACTTATAACTGAAAATCGTTATGATACCTCTGACAGTGGATTACATATACGGTACCGTTGTTGCTAAAATTGTAGGGTACATATCTTTCAGAGCTGGTAGTATGGATCAAGCAAGAAAATTTTTAGTAAGCATGGGCTGTAAAATACATACCTTAAGAGTTAGGACCACTTGTTCGTCTTCGATAGTAAGAAACTCATCTCTTCTACTGCAAGCTCTTTGGTTCGCATATTTTTGAAGAAGCTGTAGGGAGCAAAGCGCTTCTACGTCAATTTAATTTGGACTCTAAAGTGCTATGGTCACATGTTCAGTAGAAGAGACGTGTTTCACAGTAGCTGGCTCTTAAGGTATGAATTTTAGAGCCTAAGTTAACTAGTCTTTTTTTCTTGTTTAATCCATGCTACCATCTCTGAAAGCTGCCTACCGTACAGTCCTAGCAACAACAGTACCAGTACATGTACGCTTTTGTCACACGTTATTGGAACGATTTTCGGCTATAACATTCGCCTCGGTAGTTTCCGACCAGGTTTCCTCAGATCAAATCGCTACATTTACACTGAGCTGTCGTCCCCGAAAGTGTGGAACACCACGAAATCACCCTGTATAATGACACGGCCTGCTGTTCGGACACTGCAGCAGGTGACATATTGGCTTTAGCCGAGAAACGGCTAGACGAATTGCAGAGACCTTGGACTAATCGTTGCCCCATTTAGCACTTAATGATCTTCCACCGTCAGAGGATGGTATGGCACTTAGTCCCACCGTCACACGTTCAACGTGCATTACAATTATGTCATTGCAATGATGTCAATGTAAGATAGAAAAATTTTACCCATACACCAAGAAGGTAAGACCCCTATCCACTGGTGACGCTGTACCACAACCTACCGCAAAAAAAAAAAGCACTTCAGATTAGAGATGTGCGATGTTGGTGAATCATTGACGTCTAAACTTCGACGACTGATAATAACGAACTCCAAAAATCAATGTTTTTACCATTGCCATTAAAGGACGTATGAATATAATGTTGTAAATAACACAGCTAATGTCATATTTATTTAATCAGTAGTTACAACAAGACAAACGATCCGAATTAAACACGAGAGCAATTGAAAAATTTAATACGGTGATTAAAATAATCTGACAAAAGAATAGAAATTAAAAATATATTCAAATCAATTAACTGAATAAAAATAATAATGAAAGTAATTTGGATAAAAATAAAAAAATAAAAAAATTCAAAGCATTTCACGAAATTGGAACCCACAAACGCTCACATATGAGCCTAGTACTATCAGCATTACGCTTCCCAATCTATCGCGAGCACATTCCCTTTTAAAGCTATGTAGCACCACGCAAAATTTCCAAATTTTTTTTTCATCGGATCATAACCTACCTCACAGTATAGATGATTTCAAAACATCGATCCCGGCGCTGGTGGCCTGTCCTTGTTAGAAGATGCTCGCTGTTTCGGTGATCGCTGTAACAATACGTGCTCAAATCTGATTATGTAAGCAACCGAACGCTAGCTCACCGATACTTTTGTGGTAAGCGACGCGATCACGAACTTCCATTGTAACTCCCCTGTGTGTTTTATGTATTCTTTACCCGATGGATAGCTTTTTTGTGGCAGTAGTAGTATAGAATTGTGGATTCATGGCCGTTCCCATATTGTGAAGGTTACATCACCATTTCCCAAGTGCTGGATGTCAATACATAAATCTTGATTTAAACTGCAACACCTCCGCTATTCTACTGTTGCCCTTCCACTTTTCCCTAAGAAACATAAACAAGCCACTATTGAAACACCTGTCGTAGGTTGCGAAGTTAGATTTTCAACGGTCAAAGGGACAGGTAGGCTTAGCAGGTAAACAGTAATATTTTTGTAAAATTGCAGGAAGGAGCGGCAGAGCTGCAGGTACGTTCAGGTTTTAGTTGCAACGTAAATGTTAAAATAAAAAATAAACCCTCAATAACTAGTCGGCGAATGCGACGTTCCTGTACTGCTTCATCATTTCTTAAACATCTAACAAATACACAGATAGCGTGAAAATGTAAGGCTGTTGAAAAAGTTTATTATTAGCAATAATTAACTTTCAAAGTAACAAATGAAAAGAGCAAAATTATTCGAGGACTGAGGAGCACAGATACCTGAAAAACCGTAATTGCTGATATGTCGGTTTGCTTTATAAAAGTTCTTATGTTCACATGGATCAAATGTAATCCTACGTATCTCAAACGGAAAATGTGCTTACATAATTTGAAGTATCGTTTTTAGCAATTAAAAGCAGTTTCAAACAATACTGCTACACACTGACTGACACCACGACATCACGAACCTAATGCACCATAGGCAATGTCCGTGCCTTCGTTCGAAAGTATTGCTTCCCCTGTTCCCTATATCCACGTTTGACAAGTCGCAAGTCTGTGGTAGTGGTATCTTTGTGACACACATTTTGAAAAAGTTTAGTTTCAATGAAGAAATAATTATTTGACGGTGGTGACAAGTAGCCTGGTTTTCTTAACAACATCGAAGGTCGAGATTCTGACTTTAATAGCGATGTTCCGATGATCTAACCCTTAATATCGATATTAAAAAATCTATTTTTAAGACCCCAACATCGACTTTTTTGCGAACACAGATGATCACCGTACATCCCTTCGTCAGATTGGTGTGTGAGCAGCTTCTGTTCACAGAACTGTGCAGAAGCTCATCCTGAAAGCTCAGAGTGTAACTGTAGTGCGTAAATGTCTATTCAGACACTGCAACGGGCTACTGCAGTCCGTTCGATAAAGTCCCAAACAGTTGAGGCTGGAGTTCTGAGAATCCTCTTGCGTTGCACTGAGGCCCTCTGCGTGGCGTGGAAACAGGAGTGTGTGCTGTGGAGCTAATGCGCTTGTTGTACTGATCTTTCCCTACGAAACCATAACTTCTGACATATGTGATCAATACACTGTAACCTTTTTTCACACACCCCACAACTAACGAAAAGATATACGGCTCTTTTATGCAGGATATAGCAAAGGCAAACAACTTTACAGATTGTACCGACACCTTGACCAACGACGGAAGCAGAAAGCGCGATTGATGCCGTCTCTCGCATTTCTGTCGCAGTACCGGGATGAAGGAGCTACCCAATGTTCTTGAAAGTTTGAATTGGATTTACTTTAAGCAAATGAGCAACTGAATTTACGTTTAACATAAGAACAATAAAGTACTTACCAAGCCAGCAGAAGTCACTCGCTAAGCCGGCCGCGGTGGTCTCGCGGTTCTAGGCGCGCAGTCCGGAACCGTGTGACTGCTACGGTCGCAGGTTCGAATCCTGCCTCGGGCATGGATGTGTATGATGTCCTTAGGTTAGTTAGGTTTAAGTAGTTCTAAGTTCTAGGGGACTGATGACCAGAGCAGTTGAGTCCCATAGTACTCACAGTCATTCACTCGCTAAGCCAAAAACAGTAAACGAAATTGCGCACTCTTAATTTATGCTGTACTTTTAGTTATTAGTTCTGCTAGTGACATTTTATATTATTTTAAGTGAGTTAAGTTAATACAGAAAACATGTGCCTTATAAGTTTTAACTAATGAAGGTTATTATTCAAGAAAATTATTAAAGTTTGTGAAAGAAATGCCACTGGGTAATTCCTGTACAGTATTAGTAATATTCTGTCCGTTAACAGTCCTATGATATTGTAGCTATGTGGACGATGGAGAATGTAGCCGACGACAATACTGAACTGCTGTTTTCGCTGCTGTTTGCTAACTAAGAGCCGTTCCCAGAGCCACGGATAATTATGAGACAGGCAACAGCTAGAACTGCAGTTTCCTCCGCCTGTCCACTCAGACCGCGCTCTCAATATTCGCGGGTTAGTGAATTAGGCGCGCCTACATTGGCGCGATCACAGCTGCACGCCGCGTCTGCGGGAGCGGCCAACAAACATTTCGGCACTCTTTCGTGTCTCAAGCTGCTCTGTTCCCTCTCTGTTCGCAGTGCGACAGAGACTCTCCACACGCAAAGATAAACAACGGCACTGCTAGTGCCTTTTCGTCTTTGCTATCGCTACAGTTAAATAAAGCTCCTTGGCTATTGCCCAGCAATTTACAATATTTACATTATAATTACAATCAATTATATACATTCACTAATAAATGCATTATTACATTCATTACATATTACATATTGTTTCTGTAACAAAGCTTACACATGCAGAGTTAGAAGTACAGTACAAGTTATCAACGGATATTAAAAGGTGAAAAATTTCGGATGGTGCAGAAGGAATTTTATCTGCATTTTCGGTGTTACAACTAAAAGGAAGATATGGAATGCTATAGCAATGAAACTTAGTATTGACAGTGAGCAAAGATTGTTATTATGTCATTCTGTTATGATAAAAGTAATTCACCATCATATCTCGCACATTTCTTGACAGTGGTGATATTAGATGCAATTGTTTGGATTCCGTAACAGCTAATAACACTTTACTTTAAACAAAAATTTTAAGAACAAGACAGTTTCTTTAATTCACTTTTCTTTATGTCAAGGTAACTATAACCCTTTCCTCTGTTGAATGGAAGTTGGCGCAGGGTACTAACAAGCGTGCTTCGATTTCTTTGAGAAGGTAATCAAATGTAGACGCAGATATTCTCGTCCATTCACGTAATTTATCAGGAATCGATAGTACATTCTCATACAGTGTATTAATTCTCCAAACAGTTTCTCTTTTTCACTAGAACACTTGGACCCTTCCTTACACTGAGTAAGCCGACTTTCAGAAATGTATTTCCTTCCAGTGACTGTATTGTTGGTCTGATCTCTGCAGAACACTACAACACATCACTGAACAAAGAACTGCTACACAGGACACTACAGCATCGGGTCACGTTATGATGTAATTGAGCATTCTACCTGCTCTCCACCATATGACACTCATGTCATAGCCTAAGACCCTCGGTGCCACCTACCCACCTTTGTCGAGCACTTTAAAAAGACGACCTGTGATGGAGTCCTGGGCGCCTGTACAGAGGCAATATCTCGACACGCCTCCGACTCTGCATGCCTACTGGCAGGCGCTAGAGCGTAGCCCTCCTGCAGGGATGTAGGACCACATCACGGGTAGTCTCAGTGCATGATATGCTCAGATTGCTCCAGTGATTTATTTGTTACTACTTTTATCATCTGTCATAGTAAAAAATAATATTCACTATTGTAATAATAATCTTGAGAGTCAAGGTCGTAATTGCAATGAGGATGTCTCATCAACACAGTTTCTCTTGTTTTTGTTTGAAGAGTCCGTAATGTATTTTCATTGAAAATATATTTATTTCGTCTTTTGTTTTGTCCACCTTAGCAGCCACTGTATTGGCTCCCGTCGCTTTTCACTAGCGTGTACAGGGTGTTTCAAAATTGACCGGTATATTTGAAACGGCAATAAAAACTAAACGAGCAGCGATAGAAATACACCGTTTGTTGCAATATGCTTGGGACAACAGTACATTTTCAGGCAGACAAACTTTCGAAATTACAGTAGTTACAATTTTCAACAACAGATGGCACTGCGGTCTGGGAAACTCTATAGTACGATATTTTCCACATATCCACCATGCATAGCAATAATATGGTGTAGTCTGAATGAAATTACCCGAAACCTTTGACAACGTGTCTGGCGGAATGGCTTCACATGCAGATGAGATGTACTGCTTCAGCTGTTCAATTGTTTCTGGATTCTGGCGGTACACCTGGTCTTTCAAGTGTCCGCTGTTGGATCACCTGCTGCACTAGCTGCGCGTTGCCCTCTGTGGTTGCCGTACGCGGTCGCCCTACCTTTCCAGCACGTTCATCCGTCACGTTCCCAGTCCGTTGAAATTTTTCAAACAGATCCTTTATTGTATCGCTTTTCGGTCCTTTGGTTACATTAAACCTCCGTTGAAAACTTCGTCTTGTTGCAACAACACTGTGTTCTAGGCGGTGGAATTCCAACACCAGAAAAATCCTCTGTTCTAAGGAATAAACCATGTTGTCTACAGCACACTTGCACGTTGTGAACAGCACACGCTTACAGCAGAAAGACGACGTACAGAATGGCGCACCCACAGACTGCGTTGTCTTCTATATCTTTCACATCACTTGCAGCGCCATCTGTTGTTGAAAATTGTAACTACTGTAATTTCGAAAGTTTGTCTGCCTGAAAATGTACTGTTGTCCCAAGCATATTGCAACAAACGGTGTATTTCTATCGCTGCTCGTTTAGTTTTTATTGGCGTTTCAAATACACCGGTCATTTTTGAAACACCCTGTACGTAGCGCCCCCAGGGAAACTTGCCACGCAGTCGCTCAGCCATCAGTGCAGGCTGTCTCCTGGCATTACTCGTCCACCCTCGTCTGCATTGTTTGCTACGCCTGGCCTAGCTTTCTGGTCGAGCCATCAAATGCACACCACTTTCTCTCGCGCCAGTAGCTGGCTTTTCGGAATGTCCGTTGGAGGGCTATATTCATTACTACTTGAACGATTATTAAGGCCACCCTGAACTTTTGTAGCATGACAGTTTAATTTGTAAAAGCAATACAGCAATGACTTGAGGCAAATTCCGGGATGGTTCCTTTAAAAAGGCACGGCCGACTTCCTTCCCCATCCTTCCCTAATCCAATGGGACTGATGACTTCGCTGTTTGGTCCCCTCCACCAAATCAATGAACCCACCTTGCTAGACATAGAACTGTAATACCTCAAAAATACAGACCATATTCACTCCCATCCATTTGTTCAAGAAGTCATCGATCTCTTGTCGGTTTAAACCTGAAGCCATTCCGCAAAACAAGTAACCACAACGCCCAAGTTACTGAGAAAACGTAAAGTAAAGTTTGTAACAAATTTGAACTAGTCATTTCATGGGGACCGTATCCATACAATGTTGCGATTCTGCAACAAAGAATTAACTTCAATTGTTTACGGAAAATAACATAATTTCACGAAAAACTGTATCTGATTGTACACTGTTCGAGGAAAAAAGTGAAGCACCCAGAAGACGTGGCGACAACAAAATGATCTTCCCAGTTTGAGAGAGTATGTGATGTTATGTCAACGATTTCAGTATAGAGTCAAATTTAGAATGCACTTAGCAGTACGAGACCACTTATCAGTATGACGTTGCATCCCATCTGACGTGGACGCATGAGCTGCTTCTGACGGGAAGGGTGTCGCAAAGCTGTTGCACCCTCTACTGGGGCCAGTTGGCTCTCAAGTGTTGTATCCTGGGTACTGGCACTGCTCCCAGACACGTTCTACTGGGGAAAGACCTGGGCATCTTGCCAAACAGGCGACTACCTCGGCATCACACAGAAAATTCGTACAGAAATCCGTCATATGTGGGCGAACGTAGTCGCGTTGAAAAACCGCATCACGATACCGTAACGTGGTAGGTAACATATCAGAATACACGATGTCTGTGACAAGCCGTTGTGCTCTCACAATTCCCTCAATCACCACCAACCGTGGCCTGAAATCATATTCTGTGTCTCCGTAGGCCATCACGTCAGGAGTATCACCGCTCTGTTTCTCCAAAGTATTGGAAGATTGGGACCCTTATCGAGGTCGCCGCCACACTCACCTATGATGGACATCTGAGGTAGCGCAGGACCGCGATTCGTCGTTGAACACAATGCGACGCCATCCGTCAGCAGTTCCGTCCTTCCCAGGCAAGGGGCCACTACAAACGCAGCCATTTGTGTTGTGGCGTTAACAGGTGGCCATGCATGAGGCGGTAATTTCTTACTCCGGCTGCTGAAAGTCTCTGATGAATGGAGCAGAATGGCAGAGAATATTGCAGTGTTTCAGTTACTTGTTGTCAGATGGCAGGCGCGGATGTGACGTGGCTACGATGTGCCTGGTGAACAATGCAACGTTCCTCCAGTACCAGAAGGTAATATGCAGCGAGGAGTGGGTGTTAGAAAGGTAGACTGACACTTTCAAACTTTTTTTTAAAACTAGACATTCACTAGTGATTACTAATTATTAAAACATTTATCGCAGTCTTGCTGCTGGCCGAAGTTGCCGAGCGGTTCTAGGCGCTACAGTCTGGAACCGCGCGACCGCTGCGGTGGCAGGTTCGAATCCTGCCTCGGGCACGGATGTGTGTGATGTCCTTAGGTTAGTTAGGTTTAAGTAGTTCTAAGTGCTGGGGGACTAATGACCACAGAAGTTAAGTCCCATAGTGCTCAGAGCCATTTTTGCAATCTTGCTTTTTGGATACAACTTCCGTGTATTACATATCCCAGCAGATAGTTGATAAATAAATTTCAATAAAATAATTCACGAAAACTTGCAACTAAATAGGATCACTTCCTTCTAAAATTTTAATGTACAGGGTGATTATAATTAAAGTTAAACTTCCAAAACGCTGTAGAAATAACACCACTGGTCAGAATGACGTCAAATTGCAACGGAATATTAACGGAGAAGGGTGAAAACGTATGGCAGAAGAAAAAAATAGTGTAAAAATTGATGGCACGGTACGTGTCATAATACGCAAATGAAAACACCTGTCATGCGCACGACCCGTTGAAGCTGGTATAAACACGCCGGGTACACGGCTCTTCCTCGAACGCCACGACCCTACCCTGCAATCTCCCGACGACATCTCCCGCACCGCTGTCTTCCTCCACCAGACCTTGTCTGACGCCGTAGCCGCCCATATCCCTACCAAAGCCATCCACTCTCTCCGTCCAGCCCTGCCCCCACAGGCCGTCCTTCTCCTGCGTAAATCCCGCCGCCTCTACCGCTCTTTTCTCCGCACTCGTGACCGGGACGCACTCACCCGCCACCGGCAATTACAACGACACATCCTCAACATGCTTACTGCGAAGAAACGCCGTGCCTGGCGACAGACATGTACACAACTCAACACCACGCTCCCCATAAACTCTTCCAAGTATTGGTCTGCTTTCCACCGCCTTACTGGGACCCGCCCCACCTCCCAGTACCATCTCCTCCTCAATGACCGTCCCTTTCCTGACAACCTCAGTAAGGCCAACCACTTTGCCTTTCACCTCTCCGATGTTTTTTCCATTCCAGATGATCCCCACTTTGATTATTCCCACTTCCCTGACGTCATGGACCGTACGAATACCTCTGTTCCTCCCCTTGCTCCTAGCTTCCAGTACTTGGGCCACACACCACCATCTGAACTTAACACTCCCATCACTACACAGGACATCAGCCTCACACTCCGCACTAAACGCAACACTGCTCCCGGCCACGATCGCGTTACCTACCGCCACCTCCAACCCTGCCTTCCCTCCTTCCTTGCAGTCCTTGCCGCCCTCTACAACGTAATCCTTGCCACTGGCTTCTACTCCGACCTGTGGAAAACCTCCGATATCCTGATGTTCTCCAAACCCAACAAACCTCCATCTTATGCCACTTCCTATCGCCCTATATGTTTCACCTCGGTCTTCAGCAAGCTCTTGGAATCCATCCTTACCCGGTGAGACACCCTACAGGACAGGACAGGTAGCTTAAATTGTGGAAAGGGGCCAAAATACGCGGCTGTCAGTTACACTCGAACATGCAACTTTATTTATTTGACCAAACATTACAAGAGCCAACAAAATTTTTAAAAAGCACAGCATTAATTTACCGGCTGAATGCGCCATACAATGTCATGGCTTAAGGGCAAGACCACTTTAATTTAAAATCTGTTAAAAGTCAATAACTTAAGACTGAAACCAAAATCAGAAATTTAAAAGCCAGAAGGCCTTATCTTAAATCATTTCTTTCAGTTAGGCTTAAGGTCCAACAATCTCACACCATAAGAGTAAAACAATTTTAATTTTTTTAAAAAATCGACTTAAGGCCCATCTCTTAAGACTCCAACCAAAATTAAATTTTTAAAGAGCAAAGGGCATTATCTTAAAACAGTTCTTTAATTGGGCTGAAGTCCCAAACAATCTGACACCTTAAGAACGAAACAATCTTAATTTAAAAATCGGCTAGAAGCCATACAAATACAAACAACAAGAACGAATAAGACAAGGCAGTACACCCAACGGCGCTCAGAAGTTTCCGAGGGTCGGCCTGGAATTCAAACACTAACGCTCGCTTAGGTGAGACAGGCGGTCGGCCCAACCATTCTCGATCCGCGACGACAACCCAACCGACGGACAGTCAACGGACCCACCGACAAGACAACTTCCGCTCCTCCCGACCAGCATACAACAGGGAATTCAATGGTACAACGTAGAAAGTATTGGCGCTCACAACCAATTACACATTGCGCTGTCAAACTATACACTGTGCTGGACAGCGACAACACGATGAGGAAAATACACTGCCTGAAATTTACGTCAACGGCCAGGGCAGGTAACCGGAACTTTAACGGCTCTGAGCACTAAGGGACTCAACTGCTGTGGTCATCAGTCCCCTAGAACTTAGAACTACTTAAAACTAACTAACCTAAGGACATCACACACATCCATGTCCGAGGCAGGATTCGAACCTGCGACCGTAGCAGTCGCACGGTTCCGGACTCCGCGCCTAGAACCGCGAGACCACCGCGGCCGGCTGAACTTTAACGGCCACAAAGAAGAAGATTCCGCTGTTGCACTTCAATTCAAAATAACCAAGTACAGTTAAACTCCACTGGACGGTGGCTAAAACTTGCCAACTTGAAAACACACGCTTTGCTCGTGGGAATGTCCCAACAGCCGACAACGAACTCCAAACGACACAGTGTGAACAGTCGTGACTTGCAGGTAGATAAAGTCAAAACTCAACTTTCGTGAGCAGGATCGGTGAGCCACGAACCTCGTAGCAATGGGAACAGCACAACACACTCCGACCGCGCGTGGCCGCCGCCAGCGGCCTCGGCCAAACTATGCGCCGACGACATTTCCTCGCTGCTCCACGCCAACAGACCAACTGATCGCACACCGCATAACCGGAACTATAAGTGCCAGGCCAAAGATAGTACAAGGTGAAAATATCGATACACCCCTCTGCTGCCACTCGCGGACAGAGAGGATAACAGCATAATGGCGATAACCGCGGGTGACTAAATACAGAATAGCAACCAAAGTTTAATCCAACGCATAACATGAGTCAGCCACGGCTCAACCTCCCCCTCTCAAACGGGGTGATTCAACCCATGAGCTACCTGAAGTTAACTAGGCTAAGGTGAACCCGATACTGCATACCTGAACTGTTCTCCTTGACCAACAGATTTACCGGGCCTAAAATACGCACGATAGTGCAAGGCCCCAGAAAACGAGGAATAAATTTACTAAGATTCCCGCCACGCACCTGCCTCCCGGGAAATTGCGGACATGAACTTGATCCCCTGGCCTACCCTTAAAGGTTTCTCGATTACGATTATAAGGATCAGCTTTTTTATTATGGGCTCTGAGTATATTATGCCTAGCCCGGTTCCAGTTCTCCTTGATAGCACGAGGACTAATATCGGCTAGAATAAGATCTTGAATTCCTCACAAGTTCGAAAGACGGGAATTAACCGGATAGGAAAGAATCAAGGAGGCGAGCGTAGCTCTCAAGGCTTCATGATTGGCGGTATTAAAGGCAAAACTAAGCCAGGGAGGATTGGAGTCCCACTTACTATGATAAATAATCAACGTGGACGTAAGATTTCGGTTAACTCTCTCCACAAAGGGCTCCTGGCGATAATACGGGGTGCTCGCAATATACTTGACACCGTTCTGATAACAGTAGGCCTTGAAAGGAGCCGAAAGAAAAGCAGAGCATTATCGCTAACAAGCTGATTGGGTGGGCCAAAAACACTGAAGACATTAGTTAAATGATAAATAGTGGTGGTAGCGGTAATGCTACGGCTCGGGAGGAGCCAAGTAAATCTGGAGAACGTATTGATAATAACTAGTACATATCGATGACCCTTCTTAGTACGACGCAAAGGTTCTAAATAATCAATGTAGAGCTTGTGCATAGGACAGGACTCTCGTTCACAACTCAACGAACCCTGTTGAAGAGCATTCTTGGTTTTGGCTAAACTACACAAACGGCATTGGTATATCATCTCTCTCACATCCAGGTCCAAGGAGGGGCAAGTTAAATGCTCCTTGATTTTTTGGAGACTCTTATAAGTACCTAAATGGCCAACCACCAACGAATCACGAAAATAACGAAAAACCGGGCGCACCAAAGATACAGGCAAACAGATCTTGCACTGCTTAGCATCGCCCACCCTCTTATAGAGATTACCACTCTTAACAACATACTCATCCGTCAGCTCTCCTGCCAACACACGTTGCTTAATGGGAGTCAAAAAAGGGTCCTGATCCTGATGCTGATTATAAGCACCATACAATTAAAACTGTCTCCCGCTACCTGCTGGTTTCTCTCACTAGGTGTAGTTTCGGCGGACATCCAGCTGAGGACATCCACAAGGATATTTTCAGAGCCCTTCACATGTTTAACTTCAAACTGAAATACCGAAATGCGTAGTGCCCACCTGACAATACGGCCAGTTTTACGCGACCTAGCCAACACCCAGCTCAAAACCTGATTGTCGGTTTCTAATTGGAAAAGCCGATGTTCAAGGTAGAAGCGGTACTTCTCTAATGCAAATAAAACGGCCGAGGCCCCGCACTCCATCAGTTAACCGACGAGACGCGTAGGCCAACGGCTGCCTCTGCCCCTCAAACTCCTGGAGGAGAACAGCTGAAATACCAGCGTTAGAAGCGTCAGTTTGAACAACAAACCTTTTATTAAAATCGGGTTGTAACCTCCCCCTCACTTATCGACCTTAATGACAGTGAAAAATCAAACCGCGTGTGCCTAATGGAAATTTGGGAAAAAGCAATCGTCACCGAAGTCAATTTGTCGGTAAAGAGGGAGGAAAGGGTTACATCTAAATGAAAGGAAAAATGCAAATGAAACTGGTGGAAATTAAAAGGGGTAAAGTTAATAAAGAAAGTAAATGTGCGGCCGTTACGTTAACAATTAACTAGTGGTAATTAGATATTTGAGATTTGGGGGAAACTACGGTCGCCAGTCCTATGGACAATTACTATAGTAACTGAAAAAGAAAGGTTATTACACATATAATTAGCACTAGAAGCGTGGCAACTGAAGGTTGACACGTGTAGTGTGAAAACTGAAAGTTTGTCAGAAGTAATAAATATCACTACACTCTGACTTAATTTAGCAAAAGAATTAATAAAATCGAAAGTTAATTTAGTGACTGAAGTTAATAGTGAGCTTTCTTTCTGAAGCACATCGAAATTCTGTAAAATACGGTTAGTCTTGGACTACCTCAACAATCATTTCAAAAGCTACTTGAATCTACGCAATTTAGAAATAAGAGATTTATCTTTGAACTTGAATTAAATGATTCTGAACAATTAACAGTAGTAAAACTTAGTACGTACCAAGCTGAGCTGCAGTCGCAGGTAACTAAAATACGGTAACAAAACTCGCACTCTTAATTTGTGCTTGTGCAATCTAAATATTGTAGCCAGCTATGAATACCTTAACTGAACTTTGAAATTAAAGCAGTGAAATCGAATGATGCTGGCGTTTGAATTTCAACGACAATCGGGCTCATTTCGGAAAAGGAAGGGACCCTGCTTGGTAATGCAATTGCGACAATGAGCAACGAAGGTTCATGCTAAGTTTCTGTAATTTTGTGATGCAACAATTTTAAAAGTTTGAAAAACTGAGGTCTGCCATACAGTTCTAAAACTTTACGTGCTTCCAGTCTTCCTTGTTGGCTGATTGAAGGTTTTAAACCGTCGATCGAGGAGGTGGCGACAGTCACTCATTGTCGGCCGTCGCTGTTGCAGAAGCTGGATGTTGGCGCGCCTTCTTCTCGACACGGTCACCAGACGAAACGGGCTCTTGATGTGCGCCAGCTAATGCTTCCCGCCCGCGACACCATGTCAGAAACTATCATAGCAAGTCGAGCGCAATTACATGTTGCCAAACCCCGAAAGCGCGGCAACTCGCGGGAGCGTCACACAACACACCTGCTCCACTGCACCAGCCCAGCCAGACTCTCTCTGCTCTGCCCGCGCTCCACGCGGCAGAGTTAACACTACCAAATATCCTTAACACTTTGGTTCTCCACACGACCTATCGATGTAATGGTTCGATAGCATAGTTTCCCTAGGCCAGACCCAGCGTAAAAATACAAATAATCTTTACACAACAAACCCATTATACACCGACATCAATGCATATATATACAAATAGTAAAACAATTACAATATACAAAGACACAGAAACGTCATATATTCAGGTAACAAAATAGGGAAAAAAATTATAGTACAATAGATGGAAATACGAGGATATACATTTCCGGCGTTACAGGGTACCCCAAGAACTGGAGGATTGGCTGGCTATTGCTGCCTTAATGTGCTCAAAGGCAGCCTCCTGGGCGGGTCCCATTCAAAACGCGCGCCCTTCCGGCGTATTAAGGGTGCCACCAACTGAACAGAATTGGGAACGAAACGCCTAAAGTAATTTGCAATGCGTATGAATTTAGCAATTCCCCGTTTATCAGTAGGCGGAGGCAAAGCCCGTAAGGTTTTAGTTCGTTCTTTGTCAATGCGAATACTCTGACCCGACACTATATGATCTAAAATAGATACCTGCTGCTTGACTAGCGTCATCTTACTAGGCTTAACGGTCAGCCCGGCTCCCTGTAATCTCAAAAGAACTTGCTGTATATGCTCCAAATGATCCTCAAACGAACGACTATAGATAACCAAGTCGTCCAAATAATTATACACACATACTAACTTTAAGTCGCCAAGGATATTATCCAACAAACGAGTAAGCACAGCCGCTCCAGTTGCTAGTCCAAAAGAAACTCTGTTGAACTCAAACAAGTTCCAATCAGTACAAAATGCGGCAACATGTTTACATTCTTCAGCCAACGGAATCTGATAATAGGCCTGATTCAAATCAAGGACCATAAACCAGTTAGCGGCGGCAAACCAATTAAAAGAAATATGCAGATCATGTAGGGGTACCGATTCAAGGACAACCTTAGCGTTTAAACGGCGGTAGTCAACCACAGGTCTGAAATCGCGCCCCTGATCTTTAGGTACAAGAAATATTCGGGAAGCATAAGCAGATGTAGAAGGCCTAATCACTCCTTGTTGGAGCATCTGAGATATTTTAGCCTTGAGTGTCTTCACCTTACGGGGTGAGAGGCGGTATGGGGACTGCCTAACCGGAGTGTTGTCGGACAGACGGATATGGTAATCAAGAACGTTAGTAACACCCTGGTTACCACTAAGGAGCTGGCTAAAACGGTGCAACAAATCACGTAACTGAGGATCCTGGTGGGGCAAGAGATGGGCCAGATCAAACTCGTTAGCTACGGCCTCAGCGGTTCGCCATGACTGTCTCAATGCACAATCGCCCTCTGCTTGTAAAAGAATACTGACTGTGCACACGTCGCTCTGCAGAAGTTCCGGACACTGATGGGTTTGAAAAAAGGCGTTGGTCCGATGACTGCCGTGGGGCTGGAGAAAATGATACGGAAAATCGAAAAAGTGGGTTCTTTTGGTGTGCAACTTGGTAGAGGGAGGAAACGATTTGATGCGATGTCAGTGGAAGCAGTGGCCACAACAGTGCAGGAGGACACGAGTGGTAGCGTGCAAAAAGTGTAGCACACGGAGAATTGCCGAACTTTGGACATACCCTTGAGTACGGAGCGTAAAATCCTACGAAAGATCCTTGTTTGTTTACTATCCATTCAAAATTACCCATGTGCACTAGTTGCTTCCTGTTGACCTGCCGGAAAGAGAGATCTTTGCTTTAGAATTTATTGCTCGCATGGAAGTGGACGATGATTGGCCGTGGAAGATTTTGTGGACAGACGAAGCCCACTTCCATGTGATAGGGTATGTCAATACACAGAATTGTCGAATATGGGCAACGGAAAATCCACACACAAATCAACCAGTACCACTTCATCCTCAAAAGGTCACTGTGTGATGTGGGTTTACGGCATCAATTATCATAGGGCCGTATTTTTTCGAAGAGACAGGTGCTTCCGGTCCTGTTACCTGTATCGTCACTGGTAAGTGCTTTGAGTGTCTTTTGCGCAACCACGTCATTCCAGCTCTCCAACAGCGTGGATGTGTGGATGGGATCGTTTTATGCAAGATGGCGTACCTCCGCACATTGCAAATCCAGTTAAGCAGCTGCTGAAGCGCGTTTCGGAAATGCTATAATTATGAGCCGCCATTTCCCTACAGCCTCGCCGTCACGATCACCTGATCTTAATCCGTCTGACTTCTGGTTGTGGGGCTATCTGAAAGATGTTGTGTTCACACGTGTACACCCATGCACACTGAGTAGTACAGTTTGTTTAACGTCAGACGTACACCTTGGTCATTGTTGTATGATTCTTTTGTCATTTGTAATCGATCACTATTAAATTACGATGCTTACAGTGCCACGTTTTGCTACAATTTGTGACTATTTATTTTTCTTCTACCATACGTTTTTACAGTGGTTTGAAAGTTTAATTATAATCACCCTGTACTTGAAATTACTTAAACGAAACACCGTAAAAGCCTAATGACTGTGGTTATGGACCCCAGCTGCCGACCCGAGGGCGTGACGTGTGTGGATAGCGATTGGTCGATGCCTCGTTAAATGCCGGAGAGCTGAACTACGGCGGACAGTTCTCTTCAGTGCGCCTAGTCGTGTGCAGTAACCGCCGAGTCTACAAGCTGAAGTGTTCGTCCGTGGTCTTCGAGACTCAGGCTCCGTAGGCATCGCAGGCCAGCTCAGGACTCTACAACGGCATCACTCACAAGCACAGTGACAGGAACTTTAATATTTTAGAGGACTTCTAATAATTTCGATCGTATAATTGTGCTAGACATTTCACAAGAAGATGTATCTTTTAAGTTCAGTATTTCTCCATACACTCCTGGAAATTGAAATAAGAACACCGTGAATTCATTGTCCTAGGAAGGGGAAACTTTATTGACACATTCCTGGGGTCAGATACATCACATGATCACACTGACAGAACCACAGGCACATAGACACAGGCAACAGAGCATGCACAATGTCGGCACTAGTACAGTGTATATCCACCTTTCGCAGCAATGCAGGCTGCTATTCTCCCATGGAGACGATCGTAGAGATGCTGGATGTAGTCCTGCGGAACGGCTTGCCATGCCATTTCCACCTGGCGCCTCAGTTGGACCAGCGTTCGTGCTGGACGTGCAGACCGCGTGAGACGACGCATCATCCAGTCCCAAACATGCTCAATGGGGGACAGATCCGGAGATCTTGCTGGCCAGGGTAGTTGACTTACACCTTCTAGAGCACGTTGGGTGGCACGGGATACATGCGGACGTGCATTGTCCTGTTCGAACAGCAAGTTCCCTTGCCGGTCTAGGAATGGTAGAACGATGGGTTCGATGACGGTTTGGATGTACCGTGCACTATTCAGTGTCCCCTCGACGATCACCAGTGGTGTACGGCCAGTGTAGGAGATCGCTCCCCACACCATGATGCCGGGTGTTGGCCCTGTGTGCCTCGGTCGTATGCAGTCCTGATTGTGGCGCTCACTTGCACGGCGCCAAACACGCATACGACCATCATTGGTACCAAGGCAGAAGCGACTCTCATCGCTGAAGACGACACGTCTCCATTCGTCCCTCCATTCACGCCTGTCGCGACACCACTGGAGGCGGGCTGCACGATGTTGGGGCGTGAGCGGAAGACGGCCTAACGGTGTGCGGGACCGTAGCCCAGCTTCATAGAGACGGTTGCGAATGGTCCTCGCCGATACCCCAGGAGCAACAGTGTCCCTAATTTGCTGGGAAGTGGCGGTGCGGTCCCCTACGGCACTGCGTAGGATCCTACGGTCTTGGCGTGCATCCGTGCGTCGCTGCGGTCCGGTCCCAGGTCGACGGGCACGTGCACCTTCCGCCGACCACTGGCGACAACGTCGATGTACATTGCTTGTACAGCCCTCTCGCAGTGTCCGGAGCAAGTATGGTGGGTCTGACACACCGTTGTCAATGTGTTCTTTTTTCCATTTCCAGGAGTGTATTTAATAAATAGCATTATGTTACTAATTGTTGGGAATGTTTCCGATTGAAGATAACCTGCTCGGTCCTCCTGCATTCCCAACAATGACCATTTAAACAATTAAAATTTACTTGAAACAGCTCGACGGGAAAAACCATAAGACCGTAATTATTATTTACACAGCTCTGTATAACAGGCAAAATTATCTACTAACCATGAAATACTAATTAAAGAAATTTTTGCAGTTTACGTCCACACCTCGCACATCAAACAATGAAAGGATCCCTCGTATTGTCACAATGAGGTAGCATTAACAATGCTTGAGGTTACATTACATTACTAACACTTGACAAGGATTAGTAAATTTCCGCAGCTTGGTTGACCAACCAGACGCGCCAGCAGCTTCAAACCCGCTACGTAAACAACCGCCACGCAACAGACATCGGCAAATGGCGCCGGACTAGTACTACTGACAGTATTCACTGGATATCCTCGAACGTCATATTATATCAGACATTTCATCAGGTAATCTGAAAACAACCAATGTCACTAAGAGCAGATACAATCAGAATTTACCAAGTTACGAAGCTGCATAGAGAGACTAATCTCCTCCACATTTTTTACAACAATAACACAGTGTTCACAGGTTATAATTTAGTCAGTCATATGATCACTCTGCTTGTATCATACAGAAATACCTCATTCCATACCCTTCCGCTCAGACGTGGCATATGACGTACATATAATCAGAAAAGTTATGGAGAAGTAAGAAACGGCTGGATCTAACATACGAATTACAGCTGTATAAAATCCATGTTTGACCATCAGCTGCTTCTATTTGAAACCCAAATATCGATCGGTTTCAGTCACAGACCGTCTTCACGGATTAGGGTTAAACCAGTTCAAGGCACAACACCACATCTGTCACTTAAATACTGGCCACGTCTCTTTAAGTAATGACAGGTATGGTGTTGTGGCTTAAACTAGTTTAACCCTAATCCGTGAAGATGGTCTGTGACTGTAAACGGCCGATATTTTGGTTTAAAATAAAAGCAGCTGATCGTCAAACATGGATTTTATACATTACTTGACAGCTGTTGATAGTCACCTTCCAGAAATGTTTAGAATTACAGCTGCTCCTAAAAGAGTCAACTGTGTGATGTAAGCACAACCGTTAGCAGCAGAATGTTTACACAATACTGATTTGTTCAAATGGTTCAAATGGGTCTGAGCACTATGCGACTAAACTTCTGAGGTCATCAGTCGCCTAGAACTTAGAACTAATTAAACCTAACTAACCTAAGGACATCACACACATCCATGCCCGAGGCAGGATTCGTCGGCTCCAGACTGTAGCGCCTAGAACCGCACGGCCACTCCGGCCGGCTACTGATTTGTCACCACTAGGATCCACAACAGGCTGCGATATGCGTTATACACCAGAAATGTAGCCGTGGAACATACGATTAGACGTACCGCGTTAATCCTTTGCTGTCCATAGGTCACCAAGCATACTACTGTCGTACTAAATCCAACAGTCTCCACTTAAGGCCACAATTGCACGACATCTCCACATGAATACGCGTACGTAAAATCTGGATAGAGAGCGATCTCTCCCAAAGTCCACAGAGTGCCTTTAGCCAGACCAATTCGCAAACAATCCGTACTGAGCGTGCCGAGGAGGAACCAGCCGCCTCGTCGTGCCAACTAACACTGAGTGCCATTCTCAGCCTCCAGCTCCGGTTTCCGGCCCAGAAAAAAGTGCGCACCATGCTTGTGTCAAAGATGCAGGCCGTCAGAAATGTGTCACTCCGCGGCACATTCCCTTGTGGTTAGACGTGGTTGACCAGAACCATGTCGAAGAGTGTGCCTGCTCTCGTATTCCCATTTAGTCCACCAAAGGGCTACTGTCATGTCCGTGTGCCCCACAAATCTGGATACTGAATGAATGCCAGCCGTCCAAGCGCGGACCCGAAATGAACCTGCTTCCAAACTCTGCCAGAAGTCGATGTTGCAGTCTCACACGAGTAGGCAGCATCGTTTCCTGCGTATTGATCACTCAACATACGACACTGTTCACTCCTTTTATGTATCATACAAGAAACAACACCAACCACGCACAACACTAGTACACTCTGCCGCCCGTCTACCTGTCACAAGTAATTGGAACTCTAATCATCGGCAGATCAGTCGATCGTGTTATGTCGACATCCGACGATGTCTTTTACGTGCATCACTTTTCTTTGTCAGGCAGTGTAGAAAATAGAACATTACCCATTAAAGAGAATGTTAGTTCTGTCTGATATGAATCTTAAATCCGGTTTCTATGCTTCGAAAACAGCTCATTTCAGACTTACGTATCCTTGAAAACAACTGACAAGTAATCGCAACAAGGCAATCCAGAACAATGGTTCCCTACTAGGGTCAATTACCCCCTAAGACGTAACATGAAGTTTTCTGATTGGTAAAAACTAAACGATTTGATTCTGTTTCAGTCACGAAACTAAATTATTTTCAAAATATCATTACTATTATCACAATTGTGTAAGACTCTAATTCTGATTATACACTGAAGCGCAAATAAACTGGTATAGGCATGCGTATTCAAATACAGAGATATGTAAAGAGGCAGAATAGCGCGCTGAGGCCGACAACGCCTATATAAGACAACAAGTGTCAGGCGCAGTTGTTAGATTGGTTACTGGTCCTACAATGGCACGTTATCAGGATTTAAGTGAGTTTGAACGTGATGTTATAGTTGGCGCACGAGCTACGGGACACAGCATCTCCGAGTTAGAGATGAAATGGATACTTTCGCGTACCACCATTTCACAAGTGTACCGTGAATATCAGAAATCCGGCAAGACATCAAATCTCCGACATCGCTGCGCCTGAAAAAAGATCCTGCAAGAACGCGCCCAACGACTACCGAAGAGAATTGTTGAACATGACAGAAGCGTAACCCTTCCGCAAACTGCTGCAGATTACAATATTGGGCCATCAACAAGTATCAGCGTGCGAACCTTTCAACGAAACATCATCGATACGAGCTTTCGGAGCCGAAAGCCCACTCGTGTACCCTTGACTACTGGACGGCACAAAGCTTTACGCCTCGCCTGGGTCGCTCAGCACCGACATTCGACTGTTGATGACTGGAAACATGTGGCCTGGTCGGACGAGTCTCCTTTCTAATTGTGTCGAGCGGATGGACGTGTACGGGTATGGAGACAACCTCATGAATCCATGGACCCTGCATGTCAGCAGGGCTTTGTTCAAACTGGTGATGGCTCTGTAATGGTGTGAGGCGTGTACAATTGGAGTGATATGGGATCCCTGATACGTCTAGATAGGACTCTGATAGGTGAGACGAACGTAAGCATCCTGTCTGATCACCTGCATCCATTCATGTCCGTTGTGCATTTCGGCGGACGTGGACAATTCCAGCAGGACAAAGCCGCACCCCAGACGTCCAGAACTGCTATAGAGTGACTCCAGGAACACTCTTCTGAGTTTAAACATTTCCGCTGGCCACCAGACTCCCAAGACATGAACGTTATTGAGTATATCTGGGATGCCTTGCAACTTGCTATCCTGCAGAGATCTCCACCCCCTCGTACTCTTACGGGTTTATAGATAGCCGTGCAGGATTCATGGTGTCAGTTCCCAACAGCACTACTTCAGACGTGAGTCGAGTCCATGCCACGACGTGCTGAGGCACTTCTGCATGCTCGCGGGGTCCCCACACGTTATTAGGCAGGTGTACCAGTTACTTTGGTTCTTCAGCGTAGAAGGTATCAATCATTACTTTTTCTCAGTTACTGGCATTAATTCGGTGGAGGTCACAGGTTCATCGCATACTCCACCCACCATACACAAATCTAGTGCTTTGTTCCGTACATCGCTCATGATAAAAGTGAGACCTACACGTAACGAATGCTAAATATCTCAAGAAAATGTCTTCTCCAACTTGTAGATACTATCTACCAATTGCTTCTTTACTCGTTTCGAAACAGATAAATGAGTTAAATGACAGCGCAACACAGCAGTAACTACATAAGGCTATATGAAGTATTATTATTGTTTATTAGACTAGTTAGAAACGAGGCATTAACAGCCTGAGGTCGTCAAGTTTGTTCCTGTTCAGAGGTAAGGAGTCCATTGATCAAGTGATCTACAAACGGTAAGTACAGTGTACACATCTGAACTTGTTTGATACAGACTCATCTACCGAAGCACAACTTACGCGGCTTCATAGCTCAGTCAGTAAGAGCAGTGCCCGCGAAAGGCAACTTCCTAGCTTCGAGTTCCGAACCGGCACCCACTTTTAATCTGCCAGGAAGCTACACTCTGTATTTACGTTAACCAATGAGGTCCAACTCTTGTCTTGCTCGGCCGGGCCGCTCACAACTAAAAAGTGTGTAACCCCGTTGGGGAGATAATGGCATCCTGCTGTTGATAGGATTTGCCCCTCCATTACCTGCCGAGTTCCGCTCGCGGGCAGCGTCACGCCGCCTGAGGGATGGGATGCGGTGTGTGGTGGGCGCGGCCCTGTCGGGTCGTGACGCATCGCCACCGCTCACGGAAGGACGAGGGAGGGCCGCGGTTCGAGTCCGCTGCGAGCCGAAGCGGTCGCAGCGTCCCCCGTAACTCAAGGCAAATAGTGACGCATCGCCACAAACGTTCCTACGAGGGTTGCCCAGAAAGTAATGCACCGCGTTTTTTTCTCAGCCCAAAACAATGATACGATTGCGATACGTTACGTATGTACGAGGGCAGTTCAATAAGGAATGCAACACATTTTTTTTCTCGGCCAATTTTGGTTGAAAAAACTGGAAATTTCTTGTGGAATATTTTCAAACATTCCCGCTTCGTCTCGTATAGTTTCATTGACTTCCGACAGGTGGCAGCGCTGTACGGAGCTGTTAAAATGGCGTCTGTAACGGATGTGCGTTGCAAACAACGGGCAGTGATCGAGTTTCTTTTGGCGGAAAACCAGGGCATCTCAGATATTCATAGGCGCTTGCAGAATGTCTACGGTGATCTGGCAGTGGACAAAAGCACGGTGAGTCGTTGGGCAAAGCGTGTGTCATCATCGCCGCAAGGTCAAGCAAACTGTCTGATCTCCCGCGTGCGGGCCGGCCGTGCACAGCTGTGACTCCTGCAATGGCGGAGCGTGCGAACACACTCGTTCGAGATGATCGACGGATCACCATCAAACAACTCAGTGCTCAACTTGACATCTCTGTTGGTAGTGCTGTCACAATTGTTCACCAGTTGGGATATTCAAAGGTTTGTTCCCGCTGGGTCCCTCGTTGTCTAACCGAACACCATAAAGAGCAAAGGAGAACCATCTGTGCGGAATTGCTTGCTCGTCATGTGGCTGAGGGTGACAATTTCTCGTCAAAGATTGTTACAGGCGATGAAACATGGGTTCATCACTTCGAACCTGAAACAAAACGGCAATCGATGGAGTGGCGCCACACCCACTCCCCTACCAAGAAAAAGTTTAAAGCCATACCTTCAGCCGGTAAAGTCATGGTTACAGTCTTCTGGGACGCTGAAGGGGTTATTCTGTTCGATGTCCTTCCCCACGGTCAAACGATCAACTCTGAAGTGTATTGTGCTACTCTTCAGAAATTGAAGAAACGACTTCAGCGTGTTCGTAGGCACAAAAATCTGAACGAACTTCTCCTTCTTCATGACAACGCAAGACCTCACACAAGTCTTCGCACCCTAGAGGAGCTCACAAAACTTCAGTGGACTGTTCTTCCTCATGCACCCTACAGCCCCGATCTCGCACCGTCGGATTTCCATATGTTTGGCCCAATGAAGGACGCAATCCGTGGGAGGCACTACGCGGATGATGAAGAAGTTATTGATGCAGTACGACGTTGGCTCCGACATCGACCAGTGGAATGGTACCGTGCAGGCATACAGGCCCTCATTTCAAGGTGGCGTAAGGCCGTAGCATTGAATGGAGATTACGTTGAAAAATAGTGTTGTGTAGCTAAAAGTTTGGGGAAAAACCTGGTGTATTTCAATGCTGAATAAAACAACCCCTGTTTCAGAAAAAAAATGTGTTTCATTACTTATTGAACTGCCCTCGTATTATTTGAAGTCTCCTGAGTGAGCGCGCCAAGTTTCCGTTACTTCCGACAGAAAGTGTAGGTGCAAGATAGTTTCAAAATGGTGTCTGTAGGTGATGTACGTTACAAGAAACTTGCCTGAATTTCTCACGACAGAGAAAGAAATGTGGGGGAATACTCACAAACGCTTTTGCAAATTCTGTGGAGCATCTGCTGTCGACAGAACTACAGTTAGTCGCTGGGCATGAAGGGTGAGGTCATCAGAAGGCGGTTCGGCGGAGCTCCACGATTTGTAGTGGTCGGGGAGACCACTGCATGTTGCAGCGAGCTGCTGATGTCTTTCGCGAGGACAGACGCAATAAGACTCGGCAGTTGGCGCCGCATCTGTCAGTCAGCAAAGGAAGCGTGGATGCAATTATCCGTATTCTTGGATATTCAAAAGTGTGTGCACGATGAGTCCCGCGGTGTCTAACGCTGGATTACAAATTCCACAGAAAAAACATTTGTCTCGATTTGTTGCAACGTTTTGAAGCTGAGGGGGAGGCCTTCTTGTCCCGGATCGTGACAGGTGATGAAATCTAGGTTCACGATTTTGAGTCCTAAACAAAACGACAGTCGATGGAATGGTGCCATTCCCAATCCACAGAATAAAAAATTCAAAGCAACTGCTTCCGCCGGTAAAGTCATGATCACCGTGTTCAGGGACTGTGAAGGTGTGATTCTCATTGATGCGAAGTCAAGAGGCGGTACCATTAATTCAGAAACATAAGTCAACACATAAACAAAATTCGACACGCGCTTCCGGCGACTTCTGCGCCACAGCAGCACGATAACGCGCGGCCCCACACAAGTCTGAGGACTGCTGAACACATCGCAAAACAGGGTTGGAAGTGTTACCCCATCCACCCTACTGCCCCAGCCTAGCCCCCTCGGACTTCCACTTGTTTGGGCCATTAAAGGATGAGATTCGTGGAAGACATTTTGAGGACGATGAGGAGGTGATTCACACAGTGAAGCACTGGCTCCGCCACCAGAACAAGGATTGGTACCGACAGGGCATACACGCCCTTGTTTCGGGCTGGAGGATGGCCATAGAACGGGATGGAGACTACGTGGAAAAAACAGGGTGTGTACATAAAACACCATTCTTTCGTGTGTGTAATTCTCATTATGTTCAACAAAGAACCGCTTTTCTGTCAATTCTAAGCTCGTGTCATACAGTCGCTTACCACAGAAGAATGAACTTTTTTTTTTTTTTTGGAAACGTCTCAAACCCTTTTTTGTAATCGGCCCAAGTTTTGGATTACTAGCCCCTTTTCTAATACTGTTAATGTCTCGTGGTGCACCTTGAACCAAAGAGTCAACAACGACCATGGAATTAACTGAAAACTGGAAATAAACCAATAACTTAGGATAGACAGCAAGGGCACTAAACGATTGTAAGAGCCATTGATGCTGTAACATAAATGGAGCGCGTTTCTCAATACAAAATATACGCATGCCTTAAATATATTGTCTGCCAATATAAGTCAAGTACCTAGAACATATGCTCGGATGTCAATGTAACCTTGTACACTTACGCACCGTCAGAAGCGGCAGCCAAATGAAAACCGAACAGCTGCCACAGTGGAACCTTGGAATGGTTCCACTCAAAAGTAATCACTGCACGCGTTAGCACACTTATCCCACCGGGACATGAGGCGATCAATCCCTGTTTTGCAGAACGCGGTCGGCTGCTGAAGGATCCACAATCTCACCCGCTTTTGCACTTCCTCGTCCGACTGAAGCTTAAGTCCACGCATGGTTCTCGTCAGAGATGTGAAAATCGGACGGAGAAAGATTCGGGCTGTGCAAAGGATGTTGTAGTAGCAGAATGAAATTTTCACTCTGCAGCGGAATGTACGCTGATATGAAACTTCCTGGCATATTAAAACTACGTGCCAGACCGAGATTCGAACTCGGGACGTTTGCCTTTCGCGGGCAAGTGGTCTACCATCTGAGCTACCCAAGCACGACTCACGACACATCCTCACAGCTTTAATTCCGTCGGTATCTGGTCTCCTACCTTCCAAACTTCACAGAAGCTCTCCTGTGGAGCTTGCAGAACTAGCACTCCTGGTACAAAGGGTAGTGCAGAGACGTGGCTTAGCGACAGCATGTGGGATGTTTCCAGAGTGAAATTTTCACTCTTCAGCTTAGTGTGCACTGATATGAAAGTTCCCGGCAGATTAAAACTACGTGCCAGATCGAGATTCGAACTCGGGACCTTTGCCTTTCGCGGGCAAGTGGTCTTCCATCTGAGCTACCCAAGCACGACTCACGACACATTCTCACAGCTTTAATTCCGTCGGTATCTGGTCTCCTACCTTCCAAACTTCACAGAAGCTCTCCTGTGGAGCTTGCAGAACTAGCACTCCTGGTACAAAGGGTAGTGCAGAGACGTGGCTTAGCGACAGCATGTGGGATGTTTCCAGAGTGAAATTTTCACTCTTCAGCTTAGTGTGCACTGATATGAAAGTTCCCGGCAGATTAAAACTACGTGCCAGATCGAGATTCGAACTCGGGACCTTTGCCTTTCGCGGGCAAGTGGTCTTCCATCTGAGCTACCCAAGCACGACTCACGACACATTCTCACAGCTTTAATTCCGTCGGTATCTGGTCTCCTACCTTCCAAACTTCACAGAAGCTCTCCTGTGGAGCTTGCAGAACTAGCACTCCTGGTACAAAGGGTAGTGCAGAGACGTGGCTTAGCGACAGCATGTGGGATGTTTCCAGAGTGAAATTTTCACTCTTCAGCTTAGTGTGCGCTGATATGAAAGTTCCCGGCAGATTAAAACTACGTGCCAGACCGAGATTCGAACTCGGGACCTTTGCCTTTCGCGGGCAAGTGGTCTTCCATCTGAGCTACCCAAGCACGACTCACGACACATTCTCACAGCTTTAATTCCGTCGGTATCTGGTCTCCTACCTTCCAAACTTCACAGAAGCTCTCCTGTGCCTGGCCGAGACTCAAACTCGGGACCTTTGCCTTTCGCGTGCAAGAACTCTACCATCCGATCTCCCTAAGCACGACTCACGACGCGTCCTCACAGCTCTAATTCCACGAGTACCTCGTGTCCTACCTTCCAGACTCCACAAAAGCTCTCTTGCGGGGGTTGGAGAACTAGCACTCCTGGAAAGAAGGATATTGCAGAGACATGGCTTACCCATCTCCAGCAGACCTTCTGTGAAGTTTGGAAAGTAGGAGACGGGGTATCGGCGGATTTAGACCTGTGAGGACGGGTAGTGAGTCGTGCTTGGGTAGCTCACATGATAGAGCTCTTGCGTACGAAAGGCGAAGGTCCTGAGTTAGAATCTCGATCCGGCACACGGTTTTGATCTGCCAGGAAGTTTCGATGTTGCAGTGTTTCCCAAAGCGTAGCATTTGTTTGACTGGCAGTGCGAGGGAGGGCGTCATCGTGACCTCCTTCGACTGCAGGCACTCGAGGTTCTCGAGCGTCGAACCACAATCAGCATGCAGCGCTATGAAGATGCTTTGCGGAAACTGCGACGCGCCGTAAAGTCAAAACGCCCAGGAAAGCTGTCAGACGGAATCATCCTGCTGCACGATAACGCCCGCCCCCCACACTGCTAGTCGGACGAAGGCTACGGTTCAGCAATACTGTTGTGAAACTCTGCAACATCGTCCGCGGAGCACGGATCTTTCACCGTGTGGGTTTCACATATATGGTGCCCTGAAGAAAGACGTACATAGACGTTGCTTTCAGTCGGACGAGCAAGATCAAGAGTGGGTTCTGTTGCCAATCCATCTGCCGCCGACCACTGTGGAATTGATCATATCATCTCCCAGTGGGATAAGTGTGTTAACGCGTATGGTGATTACTTTTGAAAGGAACCATTCCTTGGTCCCGTTTTGGCGAGTGTTCCGTATTCACATGACTGCCACTTATAAACTGTTACAGTCGCAGTTTTCTGTGACAGGCAGAAAGGCCGCCGACTGCATTAGTGTTGTTCGTGTTTAGTATTTTCATCAGGCGTGGTAGCGTATAAAAGGGGCGCGAACAGCGTGAGATGAAGAGTGATGGCTGGCTCTGAGCACTATGGGACTTAACTTCTAAGGTCATCAGTCCCCTAGAAGTTAGAACTACTTAAACCTAACTAACCTAAGGACATCACACACATCCATGCCCGAGGCAGGATTCGAACCTGCGACCGTAGCGGTGCGCGGTTCCAGACTGCAGCGCCCTTAACCGCTCGGCCACTTCGGCCGGCTATGAGTGATCAGTGTGAAGGACACAGAGGTGCAAGGCAGAGTTATCGGCACCATACTTTGAAAGTCTCTGGCAATCCATCAAGGAAAGTGGGACTGCCGCCGCATACATAGTACTTGAACAATGATAACAAAACAACTAGTTTTGACACCACATGGTGTTATGTCCAGGCCCCGAAAGTAACCTGCCATCCGCAACCGTTTTCGTGTGCAATGAACAGAATCGTATGCAGTGGGCCAAAATTAACTGGATTCCGTACCTTCAGTGGCATCAACAAGTTGGTTGGTTGGTTGTTTTTGGGGAAGGAGACCAGACAGCGTGGTCATCGGTCTCATCGGAGTAGGGAAGGATGGGGAAGGAAGTCGGCCGTGCCCTTTCAGAGGAACCATGCCGGCATTTGCCTGGACTGATTTAGGGAAATCACGGAAAACCTAAATCAGGATGGCCGGACGCGGGATTGAACCGTCGTCCTCCCGAATCATCAACAAGCCCAACATGGTAAGACGACAACTGGAACTCATTGCACATGAAAACAGTTGTGTACGGCAGGTCACGTTGGGGCCTGAAGATGACACCATCTGTTGTCGAAACTGTTAATATGTATTAAAAAGAATAAGCGATGTTAGATTCAAATACAGTCGCTAGTTTTGTTATCATGATTCAAGTAAGACTTTCAAAGGGACCTCACTGTGGCTCTTCGTTTGACCGGCAGATCGGATCGTGCAGTGCCCAGATTTGTGCGGCATTCGAGTGATACTGGCCCGACACTGGACTGAATGGAAACTCGTCGTCAGTGTTCTGGTCGGTCACGTCTGACCCCTATAAGGATGTATCGCCGTACTGCGTACCCGGTGCGTTGTAATCGCTTCACATCTGCGGTTCCCATTCGAGGTAACGGACTCCCAGAAACACACTACCTCATCCTGCAGCATGGGTTGGAGACTAGCATCGACACAGCCGAGGAATTACCGCTGCGTGTCTAGGATTCCATCAATAATCTCAACACAAACGGCGCGTTTGGAGCCTCCCGTGACCGCGAAGCACGGACTGCTGAAGCACGGCGTCCCATTGAGTTCAGCTGCTGTACTACTTCGGAAGACCATCGACAGCGAATATGATGGGGCCCATCCTTCCAACGGTCTGAAGAGGCGCGTAAGTGTCACTCCTGGCGTCACAGTGTGAGCGACAATCGGGCATGACTTGCAGGTCTCGGCAGGTAGTGACTGAGGACACCCTGTATCCTCAACAGTTAACTCCCATGCAAAAGAATTGTGGTGCCACTTTCAACATCCGCATACGGCACATGTCTCTAAGAACTATTTGCGAGATTTATTCCCGAGCAGAACAAGATGTCCATATCCCTCTGGGGTAGAACATGTGTGGTACCAGCTCTGACGTCAACATGGTCTTACTGCCAGCATCAAGTTACCACGGGTCACCTACAGCACTTGTAGGCCAGCTTGCCTCAGGAGTGAATACAACAACGTTACGACACACTTCCACACCGAATCAGTACATATACACTGACGGAAAGAAATCGTAACACCAAGAAGGAGTCATGCGTCATAAACGAAAGTTGGTAGGCGTGTTTCTACATCTGAAAGACGTCTGATAAAATTTCTCGCCTGTCGGAGAAGAGTGGCGCAAGTAGTGCCACTATGAGGAAGCAAATCGGATTTGCTTAAATACTCGCTGTAAAAGTTGGTCATCATTGCCTTTAAGGCGGCAAAGACGCCATTATCAACACCTCACTGAGTTTGAACGAGGTCGTGTAATAGGACTACGATAAGCTGGATGTTCCTTCTGCGGTATTGCAGAAAGACTTGGCAGAAGTGTAGCCATTGTACATAATTGCTGGAAGCGGTGGTCACGAGAATGTACGGTCGCAAGAAGACCAGGCTCCGCAAGGTCACGTGGCACTGCCGACAGGGAAGACATTGTGTTCGACGTATGGCTCTGGTGCATCAAACTGCTTCTGCAGCAGCATCTTCAGCATCAGCTGGCACCATAGTGACACAATGAAATGTTACAAATCGGTTACTTATGACAGCTTCGAGCCAGACACCCCGTAGTGTGCATTCCATTGACCCCAAACCACCACCACTTGCGACTTCGGTGGTGTCAAGCGAGAGCTCATAACATCGCAGTGTGGAGGTCTGTTGCGTTTTCTGATGAAAGCTCATTTTGCCTCCGTACCAGTGATGGTCCTATGCAGGTTAGAAGGAGACCAGTTGAGGGCCTGCAAACCAACCTGATTGTGTGCTAGACACACTGGACCTATACCTGGAGTTATGGTCTGGGATGCGATTTCTTATGACAGTAGGAGCAATCTCATAGTTATCCTATGCACCCTGACTACAAATTTCTACTTCAGTCTAGTGATTCGACCTGTTGCGCTGCCATTCATGAACAGCATTCCAGGGGGTATTTTCCAACAGGATAGCGCTCGCCCACATACAGCTGTTGCAATCCAACATGCTATACAGAGTGTCGACGTGTTGCCTTGGCCATCTCAATCACCAGATCTCTCTCCAACCGAGCACATATGGGACATGGTCGAGAGGACAACGACAGCGTCATCCACAAACAGCATTAACCGTCCCTGTAGTGACTGACGAAGTGCGATAAGCACGGAACTCTGACCCACAAACTGAATTCCAGCACCTGTACAACACAATGCATCCACGTTTGCATACTTTCATTCAATATACTGGCTGTTATATCGGTTACTGATGTACCAGCATTTCACATTTGCAGTCGCTTATATCGTGCTGATATTAACCTGTCATCTCCCATATTAATCGCTTAAATATGTTACCTAGACAAAAGTATTCCCGAAAATTCATTACTCTACATTAATGAACTTTTGGTGTAGCAATTTCTCTTCATCAGCGTATTTAGGTCACAGGGGATGTGATGTCATATTGACAAGTGAGCTCATACTCTCATGTCCTTTGTAAATTTGACTCGATACTGTCATTATTGAAATATTACCACATACCTTCTCAAACCGTGATGTTTAATTTCGTTTCATCTTGCCCTCCTGTATGATTCATGATTTTTTGCCATTTTGCCATGCAGTGTAGATTACAGATTACATGTGGAGATTTTCGTTACTCCATATTTGTTACACGCATATTTATTACAGCCCAGAGAAGAAAGGTTGTGTCGCTACTTTTCAGTGTACTGGTACAAACTGTTTACCTGGAGAGCATGTGCAGCATGGGGGAGGGTGGGATAGATCAGTCACCATTGGCGTTAGCTATTCTGGCAATATTCAGAAGACATAGGACACCAAAATCGATTTGGTCGTTCAGCAGTAGTTCAGGATTGTTTTTCTCGGGTTTTTGTTTATTTTTTGTTTATAATATTTCTAGTCCTGAAAGCATTTGCCCCATTTTGTAATATTTCAACATCCATGGAATATTTCTAATTGACTTCTAAAGAATTACGCGCAAAATGTGGAGTCACTCAGCATTTTCAAAAAAGTTCAAGTTTGTGTGAATTTCTACGGGACCAGACTGCTGAGGTCATCGGTCCTTAGACTTACACACTACTTAAACTAACTCACGCTAAGAACAACACACACACCCACGCCCGAGAGAAGACTCGAACCTCGGGCGCGAGGGCCGCGCAATCCGTGACATGGCGCCTCAGACCGCGCGGCCTCATCATTTTCCAGTCTGTGATGTTACTCCACTTTATATTTTTTGGTAGTTGTAGATTCTCTGTTCCATAGTACATTGCAAGACATGAATAACATCTGTGGAACGGAAACACTACGATATTGTCTTCCAATCTGAAACTTGTGACATACCAAATAAAAGACTGTGAAACATGCTTAAAAAACTCATGTTTTTTCTGTAATAGTCGCACTATTTCAGCAATAATCCAAACTCAAATCAGATAAACAGATCCCTGCCGACCGTTACACCTATCGATAGTGGTTGTGTTAACCCTCGAAACTATTCTTACGATAGATGACCATCATTCATGGAAGTTCTTATTTACGTACCTTGCAATGTGAATCATACTGAACGCAGAATTCCTAAGAACGAGCCTTTAACCTCAGTTAAGCTGCTCCTTTGTCCCTTAACATGTCTTTCAAATGACGGAACACCTGTCATACGTCACTAGGTGGGACTTCGTCAGTACCATTTGACTTCCAGAGGCTCTAAGGCCTAGATGTCAACTGACTCTTAGAGTTCACACTAATCATTATTACAGAACACCCTCCAATTTCGGCAGCGATTGACTGCATTTATGCATTAAATTGTTTATTAATTTGTATCGTAAACATTCTAAACATACATTTATTAAAATTGTTAATTAAAAATAATTGCCATTACGTGGCTGTTATAATCAGTTCATGTAGTACATGTAAGCTGTCGGTAATAAACCTACTTTTTCAAGGGCAATTTCCAAGCTTGTCACCAAGGAACGTTCCAGCATGAAATTCGATACGATATAATTTGTTGATAACAAATCTAAAACTGTCTCGAGTGCAGTATTACAACCGGAATTACAAAAAGGCAGGAGAGCTAATACTACAATACAAGGCATGAATCAGCAGTTCAGCAAGATGACCTCACTGTGGAAAGAACATATCGTCGACCAGACAGCACTGCAAGGTGCCATAGCTACATGTAAATCTTACACATGAACGCCTTACAGCCTTTCGATACTGCAAAAAAGCAACAATCTGAAGATCTGAAAGATACAGTTGGGACACCAACGTGTGTTGAAGATCGTTGAGAAACCTGGAAAACAAGGTCACACTCAGTCATTCTTGCCAATACATAGCATCATTGTATCTGACAGACAAGTACAAATATTGGGTTCCCAAGTCCCTCTGTCTTCCATCTGCAGTGAGCCAGCATCGAGACAGGACCTGGGTTGTGCTGTCCATCATTCACCTGATGTCTGCTACCTTTGAAACTACAGCCAACCTGGTCCGCTTGACTTAGCCGCTGTGAGATGCGAACCGGTTATCTGCTGACTTGAAGACTTGGAGCCTTCTACGACGTACTTGCTAGCGCCAAATTGGTAGTACTTGATGTACCATCGTACTGTCACTGTACTGGGGTGACGTGCTCGCTGGTGCTGCCCCTCACTCACATCTGTGAGCTGATACTGGCGACTGCAGCCTTCCTCTGGTGAAGAGGCCATCCCATCAAGAGCTGCAGGTGGCAGACTGGGGCACTCCCTACAAGGTTCTCGATTGTTACCTAGACAAAACTGTTGGGCGTCGGTGCAGCCGATCGGGTAGGCTACCCTGTACAGCGTCACTCCTGCTCTCTCAGATGCCGAGACCTTGTCAACGTCCTTGAGATACTGCTGAACTGCGCACATATTCACATTACACTCTGTGTGTTGTGTCTGCTGCCCTTCTCAATCTTATGCTATGGAGAAGACAATTCAGTAATAAACTGAAGCTAATAAATGTATAATTCGCAAATTCTGTCCCATTAACACCCACAGCACCTGACAGCCCCCCCACCACTGTGCTCAATTATTCATAATCCTGCACCTGCAAGAGTGGCAGCCTGCCGGCACGAAATAAGCAGACTGGACCAAAAATTAGTTACCCCAGGAGACATCATTCTAATACTGAATAAATCCACCTTTAGCCTTGGTAAGTTGGGTGACTTATCAGGCAGTCAGACTGTAATAGGATGCCAGAGTGTTCATCAAATCAGTAATATAGGAGTGCAGCCCTGTGAACACAACTGTTGTCAGCTTGGAAGATGGGAGTTTTCACAGCATACTCATCATCAAGATGTGGAACAAAGGGAACACTTTGTCACTGAGAATGTTAAATTAAGCATCTTGTTTTACGTTCATAGCAGCCCGAATAATTCGAGCAAAATTTCTCCATACACTACGGGTTCAGTGCCTCACTGGGCCATCAGAGCATTCAATCATTTGGAAATGGGAAAACCGTCTCATCACATTACACGCCCCCAGTCAACTGGAATTTAGTTTCTGTTTTCTTTGACCTAATGAAGACATGAAGTTTTACGTGCTACTGTGAGCTATGTCCTTTTTGGAGGTACCTCAATCCAAAATACGTCCCCTGTTTGCTGTACCCTTTGCTGTGTTTGCTGATTTAGATGCACCTGCTTTTGCTTACAACAGCAAAACCTGTCGGGTTTGAAACTAACTGGCATTGACAAGGAGCGACACTCGTCTCTCGTTCTGTCAGTTAGGGTATTTTTACGTCCATTGTTCTTGCTTCTCATTACATGGCTGCGGAGTGGTCAGGGACACGTCCAAATGTATCTTTCTGCCATACTGTCACGTCTCCACATCGACCCATCTTACTGTGCTGGTTCATTACCATCGACTGGCACACTCAACCCTATGCCAATGTATATGAATCACATGGCTACCTGATACCAGTTCTATTGCTCCTATCGCCCTCCAGAGCTACCAGTATAATCTGAGGGACACGGCAGGCATCAGTTTACGAGTATATGCTGATGACGCTGTGGTGTGCTGGTATGTGTTATCCTTGAGTGACTGTGGGAGGATGCACGATGACTTGGACAGATATTCTAGTTGGTGTGATGAATGTCGGCTTGCTCTAAATCTAGAAAAATCTTGGTTAATGCGGATGAGTAAAAAAAATAATCAACGATCGAATGCAGCAGTAGTGTCCTGCCTGACACAGTCATGATGATTAAATATCTAGGCGTAACGTGTATAGGGAGAATTTTGGGTTCAAATCAAATGGCTATGAGCACTATGGGACTTAACATCTGTGGTCATTAGTCCCCTAGAACGTAGAACTAGTTAAACCTAACTAACCTAAGGACATCACACACATCCATGCCCGAGACAGGATTCGAACCTGCGACCGTAGCAGTCGCGCGGTTCCGGACTGAACGCCTAGAACCGCTAGACCACCGCGGCCGGCGAGAATTTTGGGAAAGTGTAGCTTATCCTTCAAGGATACGGCATATAGAACACTAGTACGACCTATTCTTGAATTCTGTGTGTGTGTGTGTCAGTCGGATTAAAGGAAGACGTCGAAGCAATTGAGTGGCGTAATGCTGGATTTGCTACTGGCATGTTTTATCAGTACCCAAGCATTACGGACATGCTTCGTGAACTGAAATGGAATTCCTGGAGAGAAGAGGATATCCTTTGTGAGAAACACTATCGAGAAAGTTTAGAGAACCGAGATTTGGAGTGTAGAACGAAGCTGCTGCCGATGACAAAGATAAGAGAAATTAGGGCTCATGTGGAGGCATATAGACAGTCGTTTTTCTTCGCTGTATTTGCGAGTGGAACAGGAAAGGTAATGCCTAGTAGTGGTACAGGGTTCCCTCCACCATGCATCGTACAGTTTCTTGCGGTGAATGCATGTAGATGTAGATGTGTCCTCTTTTAACGAAATTACTAATATTTTGTCCTGTTAACTAATTTATCAACGCCCTACGTGATGAGCTATCACGTGTGTTGAGTGGTACTTAAGATAGGTAAATAAATTAGTGAAATCAGTGTGAAGTGAAGCAGAAATTAGAAATTAAATGAAAAACTTAGTTTAGTTTAGAAGAATTACACACTGGCAAAGAGCGGACAGAGCAGCAGTGGCAATGTCCGGCGCTTGCAAGTCAGCACGTTCAAGAGAAGCCATCGCCCTCCCCACATAAGCGGAAGCTGTCGATTCAGCCGTCAGGGCATCGCCCGACCGTCTCACATGTTTCTCAATTGTCACATGTGATCAAAGGCCCTCGCCTACATTCCAAGAGCCAATGACTGATGTTAAGAAGATTCTTCGAGAAGCTTTTCAACATGACAGAAGAGGCAATGACCGTGAAGTCGTTCACCTCCAATGAACTGAAGTAAATAAATACGCGAGACGCAGTTGTCCCGATAGTAGTTTTCAGTTCAGTTTCGGAGCTGAAGACCGTCATGCAGGAAGAGACTACATCGTACACAGAAGCACCAAGTCCGCCGCTGTAATGGAATAGCAAGCAGCAGCATCGCCGCCAGAAGGAAGAAGCTAGAAGGTATTTGAAGACTGATTTTTACGTACCCGGGTGACTCGTGAGGACGGGAAGGAGACCGCCTCACATCAGCAGTCACCTGTGAGCTGGGATGAAGATCTGACAGCCGAAGACTGGCAAGCTGGAGTCCGTTGTTCGAGTCCGGGACACTGGCCATCCCCTGCCGCGCCGCTCCGCTGGCCGACGCTCAACACTGACACACACGGTCGCTTAGAGAAGAGAAACACTGGTATGCCACATCCAAGGTATCACCATCCGATTCACGACTTCATTCTCAATAATTAAACGGGCCACAGCAAGATGCGCGTCTCCAGTCAACTGGGCGAGACGGCGACACGAGATGCACACCGCCAGGCGTAATCAGACGCCGCCGCTCACGCAAGCAGAAGGCTTCACAAACGACACAGCTGCCGCTCTCTGAGCCAGAACAATCCAGTAAGGAAACCGTTGTACAAATCTTTCAATAAAAGTTATCTTATGTAAAATGCTGTTTTATTGTACCTCATACCCGAGCCAAGGAAGAACCCACCCTGCCCACATGTTGTTAAGAGAGAAAAAGTAATTTATTTAGTGTTTTTCACCCTGACATAATGCTTTAGAATCAAATGCCCTTTGCAGTAATGCTCATCTTGACAACTGACTAGCATCAACAAGAGAAAACGCAGTTACACTTGAAAGTGGCACACATTCCGAAAATGCGAAATAAATGAATCGATTTAAATTCCAGCCCAGATGGAACATATTGGCGTTTCTGAAACACTGCAGGACTGAATATATCTCACCCATTAAAACTGCAGAATGAAAATTCGTTCTGTATATTGTAGGACTATGGAGCTACATACATTCTCCATAAGTCACTACGCGGTGCATGACGCAGGGTACCTGTACCATTGCTAGTCAGCCCCCTTTCAGTAACACTCGCAAATGAAGCGAGGGTAAAATAGCCATCTCTATGTTTCCGCATGAGCCCTGAGTTCTCATATCTTGCCTTCGCGAGTCTTGAACAAGATGTATGTTGGGGGCAGTAGCATCGCTCCGTAGTCTGTAGCAAATAACGGCTCTCGAAACTTTCTCAACAGCGTTTCGTGAAATGATGGTCCTCCTCCCTTCAGGGAATCCCATTTGAGTTCACGCAGCATATCCGTAACACTCGCGCGTTGACAGAACCGTAAACAAACCCAGCAGCACGCCTCTAATTTCCTTCGATGCCCTCCATTAATTCAGCACTCAAGGAGTACCAAAAGATAGCCTCCACTGGTGTTGTACTCGCCGTCTCCTTAATAGATGAGTTACACGCCCCTAGAAACCTCCCAATAAACCGAAATAGATCGTTCGTCTATCCTACAACATACCTTTCTCGCTCGTCCCATTTCATGTCGCTTTGCAACCTTACACCAAAACATTTAATCGCCATGACTGAGTCAACAAGCACAACACTAATACTGTATTCGAACATTAAAGGATTGTCTTTGCTAGCTATCTGCAGTAAACTACTTTTCTCTCTTTGCTACTTATCTGCATCAAATCACTTTTCTCACATTTGGATGAAACCGTCATACATCGTAAGCGTGAACAAAAAATCCGCCTACAGAGTCTTGCAGGCGCATTGGTATCGACCGACCGCCGTGACATCCGCCGCCAATGGCATCACTGGATGCCATATGGAGGGGCACTGGGTCAATACATTGTTCTCCTGTCACTTTTCCTGCCTGAAGCCGCAACTGCTCAGGCAAGTAGCTCCTCAGCTGCCATCACGTTTCAGTGCTCTTCTCAAGGAAAAATCGCTGGTAATATCGGAAATAGAACCTGGGTCCTCCGTATGGCGCACTTCATAGTACCAGATAGAAATTTTGTATACTCTGCCCTGTATCCTCATAGAGTCATCCAATAAAGACATTTTTCTGGATACTACCTTATCATCAGCAGGCAGTCGCAGATTGTTGCTCACCACACTGCGATCATTTACGAGCGCTATTCGGAAAGGAAGTCCAAATCGGGTGCGAAATGTAATTCATAGCGAAAAATTGCACAGATGTGTCAGGCAGATAGACTAATATGCTGTCGATCTCTTCGCGTCACTCTTTTCGGTTCTGAACGCACAGTGAGCTTGTAAAGATGCCTATAAACAGTGTCTCCCGCCAAATACGAGGCCCTGGTGAGAGATTTCGCCTGATGTCATGCAGCCCACATACCATAAGTGTCATGCGTTTCCTTCTTTACGGCGCTTCTCAGATGCACTCTGAGAAGCAATGAAGATGGTCCTGTAGTGCTCTCGATGGCAAGTGTCTGATCACCCACAATACAGCCCGTAATTGGCTCCCACTGAGTTTCATGTCTGCTTACATTCCAACTAGCACTGATAGGTATGTAGAGGATAAGAGCGGTCCTACCACACGTCTCTGGGGCACTCCCGATGATATCTTTGTCTCCATGATTAGGACAACTTACTGGGCTCTATTACTTAAAAAGTCTTCGAGGATGCGGGTAAGCAGAAAATAATTGAGGCAGCCCTCTGCTGAGGGAGAACTTTGCGGAGGGATGGGTAGAGAGATGGGCTTCACTGAGACAAGGACACACACACACACACACACACACACACACACACACACACTGAGAGAGAGAGAGACTGATGCAGGCAAGGGTCCAGGGGATCGATCTGGCAGAACAGATGACGTGTGCTAAACGCCGTCGGTCTTCTGTAAAGGGGCATAAGGTTTTTTTTATACGCGACCGCGTTAAAAAAAAATCCACGTCGAATGTATTCAAATGGAGGCGCGCGGCGGGGACTCCCTACGGTAAGATTGAGGTTGACTCCAATTTCGGCGACGGTGAAATACCGCGGGTCCAGAGGGCACAGTCCCCAGGGCGCAATGGGCCGCGATCTATGGCCGGCGCCGATATGAATTTCAAAGCTAATTTTCCGGGCGGGCGCCGGACCGGCCGGCTGCCACCCGCGGTCGCGGGGGCGGCGGGGGCGGAAGGCCGCCCCACGGATTGAGCGGGAGGCAGAGAAAGAGGAAGAGAAAGAGCCGCCTCCGCTGAGTAATGGGAGCCGCCGCCGGCTCTACCGGCCGCCCGCCGCTGCCCAGCTCCGCCACTGCAGCGCCGCTGCTCCTGATTAATAGACCGCGGTGGTCAGTCCGCGCTCGCGCACGGCATCGCGCCCGTCCAGCGAGTCTCGCTCGGTGATGCGCCGCATTCCCCGATAGCAAACGGCGCTCTCCTACGAGGGCTGTCGTTTCAAAAGAGCAACAAGTGCCTTGTGACGGCTCGCAGACAGAACAAGCTACTACTGCAGATTCCGTTTTTTTCGTTGGCTGATTATTAATTGAGTGTTAATGGATCTCCTCCTCGACTAGCTGAATTAATTTATTATTGGTACTTGACAGCAGTGATTTAAATTGATTGCTGGGAGCCATTTACCGTGATGTGGCATCATTAACTAGAGCATCTCCTGAAACATGAGAGCTACTATTTTTTATTCGAGTTCCAGTCGGTTGGGAAATGGAAACTTGAGTTGTTGTGTGTGACCTAGGTAGGGAGAGGCCGGCTACAGAGGGGTGTGGCAACGGTCGTCGTAGCAAAGGTGGACAGTAGCAGAAATGATCTGTGAACAAACTGAACCATGTTAGACGGTTCGAGATTTCCTCTACGATCGACGGACTGGTTTCTCTTCATAGAATGTCTCTGGTGTATTGGATGAGGCAAGCGAGCAGGGCAGGAATAGCAAGTGGCTCTGCGCACGTTGCTAATGGCTACCGAGTGGGCGCGCTTTGGTGAGGCAGCTGGCAGCAGAGGAGCGCGCGTGTGTGTGAAGGAAGGCACATGTGTGTGAAGGAAGGCACTTGCACAGACTGCCGCTAATTCGGACGAGGAAGGCGGCAATCCGCGGCAGCCATCTTGTGTAGAATGATGGTACGCCGCTTTTGGAACTTCTGAAACTTTTAGTCACTGAAACGAAAGGGACTGATTTCGGTGTCGCCTGATGAAATGACCTTCTTCTAGAACCTCGTAGAACTGTGTTGTGAAGCTGATCTTCTAAGAGGGGGAAAAATATGGACAGCGGCGGTAACGAATAAGTTGGTTTGGTGGAAATAAGGCACGAACTGTAAACTGCTGTTCTAGGCGCTTCAGTCTGGAACAGCGCAACCGCTACGGTCGCAGGTTGGAATCCTGCCTCGGGCATGGATGTGTGTGATGTCCTTAGGTTGGTTAGGTTTAAGTAGTTCTAAGTTCTAGGGGACTGATGATCTCAGATGTTAAGTCCCCTAGTGCTCAGAGCCATTTGAACCATGGTACTTTGATAAACTGTTGTCTTTTCTGTTATTGTTAACATCCAACTGTGTACAGTTATATAGTACGCTGGAATTTTTCTTGATTGAGGACTTTGTGTATTGGCACAGAGGAGTAATTACCGGAAATAGTGGAGCGCTCTCAGGTTAATATGTTGATAACTTTTCTTGGTGAATTTTATAAATTACATTTCCATTGGTTAATTAACTGTAAATGATCATGTGAGAAGTTAAGCTGACCACTTTATGCGTGAGCCTTGGTTACATTATTTATTATCAAGTGCTCTTGTACATATTTAAACTTAAGGGACTGAAATGCAACTATGTTCAATGGAGGTTGTTTTAGAACATTGTTTTAATATTGTTGTTTAATTTTTTTGGTACTGTCTTTGCATAATCTCTTAGGAAAACAAAAGTATATCAGTGTAAGATGAAACAGATTAACTAACAATTATTGGATCTTAAATAAAGGAAGAGACTAAAACTTGCCTTTAGCAAAATAAATGAAATGGTAGGGCACGGTGTTGACTGATCAGCCGGTGTAGAAAACGGTCGTTGGGCTACTGAAAATTAATAATCTTTTGTAATAAGGAGTGTTCGAATTTCGGTGTACAACCAGTGTGCTCCACTTCCCCACTAAATCTGTGTTCATGCCTTTCAAAACTGACGCAGTAAACGGAAGATTTACTTAATTTATATTTCTCCAAGTGTAAGAAGACTCATTACAAATAACGCAGCAGGAAACAGATTCTAGCTCTCAATGTCAACAAGGAAGAGGTTCTCTGTACAATACCACGAAATGGACGATGGAGTCGGAATCACGACTAGGTGGGGTCTGCATGCGGACAGGTAGCGAAGTGGCTCCAAGTGCGAGTGGGCTGTTTGCCGCCGGCCGCCCTACATTGCGGCAGCAGAGGGCGCTCAAAGTCCAGGGCCGCCGTAGGCAGGGCCCAGCGGGCGCGCATCACTGGGTCCGCCAGATCCTGCACGTCTGTTACTGGTGTCGGACAGACACCTGCAAAGCCATTGCCAACATTGATGCCTGTAGTGTGGTACCGATAGGTGATACCATAAAACTGGAAATCAAAAATATTTTACTTGCAACATTTAGCTACACCTCCCAGCTACTTCTCTACATAGTCGCCGCTCGAACTTAGACATCTGTCGTAGCGTAGTACCAGAACCAATCTTCCAGTACCCTCGTCATAGAAGGCGGCCACCTGTGTTTTCCGGCAATTCTCTACACTGATCTTCAGCTTCTTGTCACTGCCAAACTGTTTTCCTCATAGCCAGCCGTTTATACGAGCAAAGAAATGAAAATCAGAAGGAGACAAACCCGGCCTGTATGGTGGGTGATAAAACACTTCCCATCTAAAATGCTTCCTTCTCTGACTGCCCGCCACATGACAAACGTCTGTACGTCCTGCTTCAGAGTTCCCGCAGCATTGCCAGACTTTTCTGTTACTCATGACAGTTACGTTGTGTGGCCTGCATGGAAATGAAGCAGAATCCCTCAATTTGAAGAAATGTACACTTTTAGGGAGACTTTATTGATCTAGGCATCTTTACGTGTCCACTGTGCGCTAAGAACTCGAAACTGATACGTGACTCGATAGACGGTCATACTAGACACAACATGCAACATATTTGGGCAAAGCTTCGTCTTATTTTCACTGTGGTATTAATTTCGCCACCGATCGGACCTTGGAATGAACAATAGCCTTCGTTCATACGCATATACGGAATGATTCAAGAGGCAAAAATCAGGAAAGGTGTAATGCACGGTTTCTCATTGTATCCACTGACGTTTGATTTGTATTTGAAGAGATGATGAGGCGAACAAAGGACTATCTCCACTATCTCGACATGATATGGTTCGCTGACATAGCAGAAATCGTAATAATTGAGTAGAAAGCGTGTATGGTGTTTCATAAAATGGAACCTGCACTGGCCCATGGTGCACGTGCTGAAGAGGTGAATGTTAAACCAGAAGAAGAGATTCATGAAGTGGTAGGCGAATCTCGCTAGCTCAGAAGTAAAACGGATAAAGAAGGAAGAGGCAAAAAAAGGAAATAGCAAGATTTTATACCAAAATCCAGAAGTCCGAGTATAATTCCTGAGACCAAAAAAATATTCACGAAAGGTTATGAGGGGTGAACATCGAAATTATTTGCAGATTGGTTACTTAGGGCGCTAACAGATTGTAATGGACCTTAACTTTGCAAGAATAATAGTTGGTTTTAATGGATGGGATCATTGGTGGAGAGTTCACAAAAAACAGGTTTAGAACCTAGTAGATGCAGTGCTGAAAAACAACTCGCGTCCACGACATACAAAGAGTTTCTTTACAAGCTGACCAATGAAAACGATTGTATTTCCGTTTCTGTGTTCGTATTAAGTAATTGCAAATGGTTTGTAGAAGACCTGCTGTAATCGCTGCATGACGATTGAGACGCCAGATACTGTACCACGCAGACTTCTTTTAGCAAATAAAAACAAATAATCCACGACCCAGAATCACACTCTCGACCTCCTGCATGCTAACCCAAAACGCTATCCACTGCACCAACTGCACAGCACTACTGCCATATCCTGAAAGAGTTGGTTACACTACACGTGATTACAGTGTTGCAAGATTGCCGATCTTTAACGTTCATTTACTGCCCGAAATATGAGCAGGACGAAATTTTATGAGAGACATTTTTGTATTGCCAGTATGTGAGGAAATGCGCTGCCAAATCCGAGTGAGCAAATTTTTCTTCACCGTGTGTAATTGTGTATCGTTTTTTTTCTGAGGCGCCGGCCAGAGTGGCCGAGCGGTTAAAGGCGCTACAGTCTGGAACCGCACGACCGCTACGGTCGCAGGTTCGAATCCTGCCTCGGCCATGGATGTGTGTGATGTCCTTAGGTTAGTTAGGTTTAAGTAGTTCTAAGTTCTAGGGGACTTATGACCACAGCAATTGAGTCCCATAGTGCTCAGAGCCATTTGAACCATTTTTTTTCTGAGGCGGAAATTTGGGACTAGCCCAGCAGTTGGCTAAACGACCGCGAGAAACCACCAGAAAACTACACTCAGGATGACAGGTCCACCTGCCACAGTCATGGATTCGATCTGTATCTGCCTACCTTTCCTATATCGCAAGTTAGTGAGCTGCGCGTTAAGCTATATCTGACGCATACCGCGTACACCTAAAGGGGGAGAGAGACGTTCGACTTAGACATGTAGAACAATATTTCAGTGTTCAGGTTTATAGGTTACAGTCTGGAGATGATTAGTAGCAATGAATTACTTGGAGCTTCTATAGCACAGCTTGCTACCAGTTCTCTAGTGATTTCTGCAACGAGGAAAATAAAGGTCTACGTTTAGTTAGATTGAACTCAAGACGGAAGTTTCGTTTAAGGCAGTCTTGTTTGACGTGATCTGTTTTATTACACGTGAAGCATGCTGGTAGTTGCCCCATATATGTGATGTATGCTCGATAGCCCCCAGTACTCATTACAGATGGGATCGGTTTTTTTACTTCCATTTTGATTAGTCTGATTCCACTAGGCACAGAGAACGGACAAAAATCTGCCCAGACTTCGTTCGGAATTGCACCAACGTTTCCATAAGGCTGAAGTTTGAGTTTTATGACCGTTTGGAACTTCATGGGGACGTTAAGGACACGCACATTTGTCAAGTCGCCCTCGACTGGACTAACGGTAAACTTAGCGATAGAGCCTGTTGCTAATATTAACTCAAAGCGACCAGTACACTAAGTTAGAGCAAATGATGAAATAGAAAATCGACTGTTTAGTATTCAGTTTCACACAGTCTACTTCATCTCTTTTTAGTTTCATGTGTGTAGTTATCCATCTCTGGAGAACTGTTGACCGCTCGATGTACTTGTCGAATTCCATTTCACAGTATTCTTCCGAGGGAAGGTTCCCGCTGTTGTTTATTCGTATACTTTTCACGCACTTTGAAAAGTGTGAAGACTATCACTATCCAAGTAGCACAGTATAGTAGAAGATACGCGAGATGTCACCAGTTGCACGCGACTAGTAAACACTGGCTGTAGCACACACACTAGTAAACATCGAGTGACAGATCGCTACGACGGCCGGAGCGGAACTGCTCTAGGAGCAGAAACCTTGGCTCACAGCCGGCCGCGGTGGTCTAGCGGTTCTAGGCGCGCAGTCCGGAACCGCGCGACTGCTACGGTCGCAGGTTCGAATCCTGCCTCGGGCATGGATGTGTGTGATGTCCTTAGGTTAGTTAGGTTTAAGTAGTTATAAGTTCTAGGGGACTGATGACCTCAGATGTTAAGTCCCATAGTGCTCAGAGCCATTTGAACCATTTGAACATTGGTTCACACATCACACTGCCCGGAAAACAAAACTGAAACAGAACCGATCAGTACTGAGTGCAAGCATCAGGGCGAACAGTGAAGTGCGTATTACTGTTTTCGGCCGGAAGGACCGTGAATGAACAGAAGAAATTTGTTTCCAAATAAGATACTCACCATATACCGTCGACATTAACACAGTTGTGTAGATGTTTTTAATGTGCCAGTGCCAGACTGATGATCCAAAAGTATCGGGTTCTATCCCCAGGCACTTTTTTTGATTTTTATCTCCCTAGTTTCACCTCTCTTCCGTTTGGCAACGTTCGTAAATCACGCGTAAAATGGCGAATTCCACCGCGCTCCGCAATAAACGTTGCAATGTAAGTCCCCTTTAACCGGCTGCGTGACTGTAACCAACGGCACATTACATCTAAGGCTATCATGCCTAGTAAACCACTGTGGAGCCTTCGGACTGATGACAGACTTACCTTATAGCTAAAGAGATAACTGGCTTCGTGCTTTGCTGTCAGAGAGGTCACAGTTCGTAGCAATGACGGAAAGTAATCGAGTAACACAGAACTGATTTCTGGTGTTCCTCAACGTAGTGTTACAGGCCGTTTGCTGTTCCTTATTTATATAAACGATTTGGGAGACAATGTGAGCAGCAGATGCTGCTGTCGTTTATCGACTAGTAGAGTCATCAGAAGATCAAAACAAATTGCAAAACGATTTGGAAAAGATATCTATACCGAGCGAAAATTGGCAACAGACCCTAAATAACGAAAAGTATGAGGTCATCCATATGAGTGCTAAAAGGAATCCGTTAAACTTCGGTTACGCGATAAATCAGTCAAATCTAAAGGCCGTAAATTCAACTAAATACCTAGGAACTACAATTACGAACAACTTAAATTGGAAGGAACACATAGAAGATGTTGTGGGGAAGGCTAACCAAAGGCTGCGCGTTATTGGCAGGCCACTTAGAAAATGTAACAGATCTGCTAAGGAGACTGCCTACACCACGCTTGTCCGTCCTGTTTTAGAATAGTGCTGCGCGGTGTGGGAGCCTTACCAGATAGGATTGACGCAGTACATCGAAAAAGTTCAAAGAAGGGCAGCACGTTTTGTATTATCGCGAAATAGGGAGAGAGTGTCAGTGAAATGATACAGGATTTAGGATGGACATCATTAAAAGAATGGCGTTTTTCGTTGCGGAGCAATATTCCCACGAAATTTCTATCACCAATTTTCTCCTCCGAATGCGAAAATATTTTGTTGACGCCGACCTACAAAAGGAGAAACGATCACCATGATAAAATAAGGGAAATCAGAGCTCGTGTTCATTCTTCCGTGCGCTTTACGAGATTGGAGTAATAGATAATTGTAAAGGTGGTTCGATGAGACTTAAATGTGATTTGCAGAGTATCCATGCAGATGTAGATGAAGAAGTTGCACCACGCCACATACAGAAATTGGAATACAGCAAACAGACACGTCAATGACCGGACGGACACTTCATAATTTTGTAGAAAAAAAATGTGGAGCACGAGGGAGGCTTGAACACGGATCTCCCTCTTCACTGTCCATCGCCGTAACCACCTAACTCCGACTCGCTGATTGTAGAGAGTCGACCGATGTTACACATCTTGAGTTTGGACCGTTCAGTCTTTCTATTTTGCCTCTTTTTTCGTAGTTCAATACACTTTGCTCCTGTTTACATGCCTCACCTGTGTCCAGTTGATGACGGCCTATCCACTGGGTTATCTTACCACCAAATCTGAGGGTGACGTGAGGGGAGTTTCCCTTGTTAGTTGTCCGTGCATCATCTCCTGCCTGGCGGATGACACGCTAATGCTAACTTCGGAAATCGTGTCAGTACATCTTCGCTCAGAATGTTGCGGCATTTCTTCAACCTATATTCAAAAGGTTCTGCTTCCAGCAACTTGTAAAGAAACTGGTTCTCTACTTCTAAAAAAACCCTTTTAAATAATAAAACATGACCTATACAAGGAATCTGACTACCCCGTTAGCCATGGACAAAAAAAAAAAAAAAAAAAAAAAAAAAAAAAAAAAAAAAAGAAAAGGCATAGTCTTTGTCAGAACGTGCAGAATCTTATGTGGGGCCAATAAGACGTCAATTTTAATCTAAATATGGTACGCCAATGTTTACGTAATAAAAAAATAAATTAGGTAATAAGTACGATTATTATCTAGATGCGATACATCACTTTAACGGGGGCCAAATGAACAATTAAAGTCAATATAAGTCCAGTAAACCTGCAAAAGTAAAAACAAATTATTGTAGGGGCCTACATAGACATAGCGCATCTGCTAGATGCCCACGAAATATGTAGTATTGTTTTGAAGCTGAGAGCCAATGAGAAAATAGCTGCAAAAATACCGGTACTATTGGTCAGTTTTCAAGCAGTAATGGCGGACAGCATCAGCTGGTAATATACGTAATTTTATGGTAGCTAATTAAACTGCACAAAAAAATAAAACATGTACTCCCTCCAAAAGAAGTTACACACAAACATTAAAATAAAATTATGATGAGCAGCAAAATGTCTGAGAAGAATTTTGAAAGAAAATTGTTAATTGAACTTTAATTTGGCGGGTTTTCAACACTGTCAACAAGACGAAATAATGGAAAGAATATTTATTGGAACTAAACAAAATTGAACTTTGATATTGAGATAGTATTTTTAAAATAGATAGTTTAACTGCAATCGTCTTTAATTTTGAAATGAGAGAGAGCGTAATAATTTTCTTTTAATGTCTTAACTGTTGCTACAGGCAATGCGACGACGTCAGCGGTGGCCGCGCGGACGATGTGTGAAGTGAATCCTGGTTCGTGGCGAGAAAATAATGATGGATCCTCCTGTTTCATTAATATTCCAGTTACGGCGGTGGTCCACGTCTCCGTTGTAGTCGAATCAGCTGGCAGCACTGGCGCGATAATAATAGTTCCAGTGTGTGCGTTGTCGTTACGCGACCGACGGTTTATTATTAAAAGTTTATTAATCACGCAGTGCGGGTGGGTCGGAATTATGCAATGTCTTTAGTATGTACGATATATAGCCGGTTAATGCCAATACTTCGCACAGTTCTTTCACCGTGTTGCCACAGGAAAACAGTCACATGTGTTTATCACTATTACAGTTCGTCAAACATCAGTTCAATTTACGTCGTCGTCTTTAACGCAGTTTGGATGATATAATAAATGTTTCTTCATCAAACCACAGCACTGTTCTTTTACTTAACATTTTGGTTCGTTCCACTTTCACGCAATTCTAACAGTTAGTGTCTCCACACGACAGTGGTGTCTGGTTCACGGCTAATTGTCAGAAGTTCACACAGTATGTAAAATCGTCACCGCAAACACTCGATATACATTTCAGGTTTTGCTGTCACTTAATAATGCACTATCTCCTATTAACACAGCGGACGCACTGTAATTAATTATACCTCCGCGTATCACCGTCTTTCACTCCGAACTTTTCAACGTTTTTCCACCCGCGAACCGGCCACGTACCACAACAACTCGCACGCTCTCTATCGATAGTCGTTCGCTCTCTCTCCGACACAGTACTTCTCCTAGCATAACCAAAGATTTACAAAGCATATAAAACCAGAACATTCATATTCGTGCAATATAAAATATAAAACAGTAGCAAAATGAATGAAGAAACAATGTGACATATTAACAAATAAAGAATAGTTGAAATAAATGATACATACGTACTATGACAAGGTAATGCACAAAAGAAAAAAAAATTATAGACTTTTGGGGAAGGCAATGTCTTTACAAACTGTCGTACTGTTTTGTGTCTCATGTAGTTGCGGCTCGAACAATCTGTTCGTCTACTCAGAAATTCCATTTCTGTACTTCGTATTTTCTGGAAAGGCCTTTTCGTAGGATTCCCCATGAAGAAATCCTGGAAGAACTACTATTTCAGTTGCAAGAGGGGAATATTTACCTTTTCTAATGTGCATGTTTAAAAAAGTTTAAGCTCAGCAGTATTGTCGATGTATGAAGCTATTTTGTTTCCTGTTTAGAATTCCTTTCGTTGAAAACGACTGTAATCTAATGACTGGCAACAGTTGGACATCTACACATGTAAATTAGTTTACATTTCCAGTGACGATGTCAAACGAAAATAAATAAATAAATAAAAGAAACGAGTTCATTGTAAGGGGGTTGGGGTAAGTTTCGAAAACAAAATGGATCAAGTAAATTTATTTACTTGAATGAAAAATTTCCGAAGCTTGCAATGAGGCAAAGCATCTTCTCATATTGATCTACGTTTGTTTCGACAGGATTCAGTAATACAGAACTATGATCTTCATTTGTAGCTTTACCATAGTAAGAAAATATTTCATCTAAATAAAACTGCAGAATCCAAAACAACACCAAACATTTTGTCCAAAAATAAGAGATTTATAGTGATAAGCACGCCCAGGCGTTTCTGCATGCAACAGACCTGGCGTTCGCCGTGCCTAGCTGACGTGACGTCACGAACAAGCGCCGAGGCCTTCCTTTGAGTCGGTGTTGCTCTAACCCTCTACGCACAATCGTCGTGATAGTAGCCGCGCCGGTGGCACTTTGGAACTCGCGAGCGCCTCCTTCCACTGATTTCTTGCCATTTTTTACGACCACCCTCCGCAGTGTTCGACGATCCGTCAGCACATGAGGCCTGCCTTGACTTGGTTCAGTCGTGGCTGCTCCTTCGCATTTTCACTTCGCAGCAGCGTCACTAAAGTCGACTTGGGCAGCTTTAGAAGGGTCGAACTGTCAATGATGGGTTTGCTACTCAGGTGACACCCAATGACTAGTCCACGTTTGAAGTCTCTGACCTCTCCCGACCGACCTGTTCTGCTGTTGCCGCTGCTCCTGAACAATACTGGCCGCGTCCTTCTGAACTGACGAGTCCGCCTCTCGTGACATCTAGTGGAGGGTTCCGCATTACATAGGGGTGTACGGATACTTTGAATCAGATAGCATATAACGTATGGTATGGTGTAGCCTGTATGACACAGTTGACCAGTTTACAGCAACATATCTATTAGTGCCTAAATCAGTTTCAAGGCCCAAATAACTGAAAGAAGATACCTGTTCTTTACGGTAATTTTGGCCTTTGCCATAAAAATCCATTACTTCAGCTTCGTTTTAAACATCCGAAAATTATACAGGCTACTTCTTCTAAGAGAGTACTTCGGCGGATATTTGCAATTTCGTTCTCGCAAAGTAGAGATACTGGCTTTATTGATGTGTATTAACAGGGGGATTGAAACGGGAAGAATAACCGGTACTCCTTCGACGCGCAGGTCGCCGAAGTGGCGTCAAATCGAAAGACCTGCACCAGGCGAACGGTCTACCCGACGGGAGGCCCTAGCCACATGACATTTCCATTTTACCGGTACTCCAGCAGCGACTAAGTAGCGCTGGTGCATTGCAGTAGCACTCAGCGCCGGCCTGGGTGGTGCGTGAGTCACCGCTGGACTATTGGTTATTCTTCCTGTTTTAATGTCCAGTTTAATACACGTCGATAAATCAACTACAGCACTAGATTTCGGACAGCTCTGTCCAATGTCCAGCTACACATTACAAAGACAAAATTACAAATATCTGCTATAGCTCGAGAGAAAATGCGCCTGACGACTCATGGGAGAGACATCCAGTATAATCTACATACACCCACCAGCCAGAGCGTTATGACCACCTACCTAATAGCCGGCATGCCCACCTTTGGCACGGATAACAGCGGCGACGGGTCGTGTCATGGAGGCAATGAGGCTTTGATTCGTCGCTGGAGGGAGGTGGCACCACATCTGCACACACAAGGCACGTAATTCCCGTAAATTGCGGGGAGGGGGCGATGAGTCCTGGCGTCACGTTCAGTCACATCCCAGGTGAGTTCGATCGGGTTGAGATCTCGTGAGCTGTGGGACGGGGGGGGGGGGGTTAGCACATCCATTATAACTCGCCACTGTGTTCCTCCCTGGCCTTGTGAGATGGCGCATTATCGTGTTGAAAAATTCCACTGCCGTCGGGAAACATGATCGTCACGAAGGGGTGTCCGTGGTCTGCAATCAGTGTATGACACTGCTTAGCTGTCACGGTGCCTTGCACGAGCTCCACTGGACCCATAGATTCCCACGTGAATGTTTCCCAGAGAATAATGGAGCCGCCACCAGCTTCTCTCCGTCCAGTAGTAAAGCCGTCAGGGAGCTGTTCCCCTGGAACACGACATATTCCCGCCGTCCCATCGGCATGATGGAGAATGTATCGGGATTCATTAGACCAATGCAACACTCTGTCACTGCGCCAACGTCGAGTGCCGCTGGTCACGTGCCCATTTCAGTCGTAGTTGCCGATGTCGTGGTGTTATCATTGGCACATGCATGGGTCGTCGGCTGCGGAGGTCCATCGTTAGGAGTGTTCGGTGCACTGTGTGTTCAGATACATTTGTAGTCTGACAAGCATTTAAGTCTAATGTTAGTTCTGCCAAAGTTCGCCGCTTGTCCTGTTTTACTAGTCGAATACCAGACAAGTCATGCAGTTCCCGAAATGCTCGTGCGTAACCTCCGGGTCATCAAAATCTGCCCTCAATCAAAATCAGATAGATCGCACGCCCTCCTCATTCTACACACGGACGGCAAGGTCCCTGAAACTATATACAAGATGGCCGGCCGGAGTGGCCGAGCGGTTCAAGGCGCTACAGTCTGGAACCGCGCGACCGCTACGGCCGCAGGTTCGAATCCTGCCTCGGGCATGGATGTGTGTGATGTCCTTAGGTTAGTTAGGTTTAAGTAGTTCTAAGTTCTAGGCGACTGATGACCTCAGAATTTAAGTCCCATAGTGCTCAGAGCCATTTGAACCATATACAGGGTGAAAAGTATTTAAACCGACAAACTGTGGGAGGTTGTAGGGGACATCAAAACAAATATTTTTCCCTAATGTCATTTCTTCCTATGCGGATTATTTAAACCGGTGGAGGCCGTATTACGCTCTTCAGTTGTTAGAGGTCGTTTTGCGATCTTCAGTTGTTAGAGAGCGTATTACGCTCTTCAGTTGTAGGCAACTGCTGTCCACCAGTGTAGCAGTGCATTGTCTCTGTTTACTAATGGAGCGATACACCTGGAGTGAGTACACTGATATGGTTGGTGCGTATTACGTAGCTCACCACAACGGACGAGCTGCACAGCGGATTTATCAACAACAATATCCTAATCGCCGTATCCCGCATCATACGAACTTTGCTGCTGTGTACCAACGTCTGCGTGAGACCGGGTCATTTAGCAGGTTACCTGGACAGAGACGCCGTCGCACGGTAAGAACGCTGCAATTTGAGGAAGCTGCCTTGCAACATGTGGAACGGAAGCCTTCAATTAGCATTCGTAAAATTGCACGTAACATGGAGACTAATCAGACAAATGTAAGAACAGTCCTTCGAGAGCAATTGTTACGTCCATTTCACTTACAGCGTGCCCACAACCTGAAACCAGTTGATTATCCACCCAGAGCACAGTTTTCGCAGTAGTACCTGGAACAGTGTGAAATGCATCCTACATTTCCATCCTCTGTGTTGTTTACCGATGAAGCAACTTTCGGGCGTGATGGAGTCTTCAACATGCACAATTCGCATATTTGGAGTGAGGATAACCCACATTCCACAGTTACTAGCGCTCATCAAGTGCGGCTCTTCGTTAATGTGTGGGCCGGTGTTGCTGGGGACTGTTTAATTGGGCCGCATCTGCTACCTAGGCCATTAAATGGCAGGCACTATTACAATTTTCTCGCCAGAGCATTGCCAGAATTTCTGGAAGACGGCCCGCTCCCTACAAGACAACGCATTTGGTTCCAACATGACGGGGCGCCGGCACATTTCAGCCGTCGTGTGCGTCGATTCCTGGACCGACGGTTCCCAGAATTCTGGGAACAAATTTACATGTCAATTTTGAAAATCTACTGTAATTGAAACTGGGTTGTGTTAATCTGTTGTCTCTTGGTCATTAAAAAAATGAAAAAGTGTTTTTTGGTCTATTTGACTTGCCGCCAGAGAAATCTTCCTCTACTGGTTTAAATAGTCCTCATAGGAAAAAATGACATTAGGGAAAAATATTTGTTTCGATGTCTCCTACAACCTCCCAGGGTATGTCGGTTTAAGTACTTTTCACCCTGTACACAAGATGCGGATGTCTCAGTAGCAGTAATTCCTCACCAGGTGACGTTGCTATCGTCTGGACGGGTTTATGTCGATAGTACACCGGTGGTCATGATATGCTGGCTGAACAGTGTAGATAACTGAAATTCTGAGGTGCATGTTGTAAGCCATGTTGATTTTGTTTCAGTGATACGGAATTTCTGCATAAGTCAAAATGTTTAGAAGATACTTTTTTTGGTAATTTGATTCCGTTGTAAATACAGCACTTCCAATTTCAAATAACGGCAACAAATCGTGAAGAAATATTGGAAATAGAGTGTGGTCCAGAAGTCATGGTCAGTATTCAGGAACATGACATGAACGATCACTCGAGGCGAAAAAGTCCAGAAAGCATGGGCTCCATCGTGCTTGCGTCATCTTCGCTGCTGTGAAACACGTCTCTTCTACTTGCTCATCGGTCTTAAGGCAAGCATATTAGAGTTTACTACATAATTTTTTTTCTTGTTTTGATCCATACTACCTCCACCCAAAACATGGAAAGCAAAGAGATTGTAGTAGAAGAGATTTATTTCAAAGTATTGAAGATGAAGAAGTAGTAATAGCTCGTAAGGTGTGCACCTTAGAGCCCATGTTTCGTAGACATTCTGCCTGGAACAGTCGTTCTTGTCGTTCCCTCGACGACTGATCATTTGCCTTGGACGCAATGTATTTATTTTACGCCTCTATTTATTAATACCGTATTTTTGTTCCAGTTACGAATGATGCGAGCGAAGAACGATTCCTCGCAAGCTCTTGAATAAACTAGAAACTTTCCAATTTTAACTTCACGGTCTTTTTACGATATATACGTACGACGAAACGAATGTTGGATGATTTCTGGAACGTAAGCTCTCGGCATTTTAACAGCAAACCACACCATGATTCAGATCGCCTCTTTTGTAACATCCGGCACTGGTGTTTATGTGCATCTCCACAACGCTTTCGCTTTTGCTAAACGAACATGTGATGAAATGTGCTTCTCCTTTTTGAATCTTCTTTATTTCAGCTAACAATCTTACCTCCCAGTGACACAGACTAAGGCGCAAAAATAGAAGGAGGTTTTTGTAAGCTAACTCCTACATAAGTGGTCTGCAATTCCCAAGGATTCTTCGAATAAATCTGTTTGGTATCTTCCTTTCCTATGATTACTTTTATCTGGTCGTTCCATTTTAAATCGCTCCATACTCATTCTTCAAGACATTTGTAGGATGTGATTGCTTATAGTGACTGTTTGGCAATTGTGTACTCGTACAGCAGCGCGTAGAACGTTAAATTCGTTCATTTTGCACCAAATCAAAAATGGTTCAAATGGCTCTGAGCACTACGGGACTTAACTTCTGAGGTCATCAGTCCCCTAGAACTTAGAACTACTTAAATCTAATTAACCTAAGGACATCACACACGTCCATGCCCGAGGCAGGATTCGAACCTGCGATCGTAGCGGTCGCGCGGTTCAAGACTGTAGCGCCTAGAACCGCTCGGGCACCCCGGCCGGCAGTCTTTGCACCAAACATCAAGCTGCAGGTCTTCGTGGATTTCACTACAACTTTCTACCATTGCGACTTGTCTATAGAAGAGCATCTTCCGCGGACAGCCTTATGAGCCTTCCGATGTCATCCGCTAATTCATTTATATATTTCGTGAATTACTATGGTCCAATTACATCACGTCTGGTGACGCCCAAATCTACTTTTACGTCAGAATATTTCCCACCATAAACCTCCTCAGTTCTTATCTAGCTTAAATGTTGCATCCAATTTGAATGTTCTTCCAGTTCAGGGAGGAAACCAAAACTCGCTGTGCATATCTGTGGGGTATATTTCACACCGTGTGCCTACCGTGAATCACTTGTTTTCGTCTCTGCATGTTCGCAGTACGTGTCAGAAACTCCTTGAAGAAAACATTTCATTGAAGTGTCAGCATGCCTTCGAGAAATAAGAATGATTTTTTTAAACAGTTTTGGACTAGAACGTCTTTAAAATATGCTACAGTATACTAATATATCTCGTACTATCGAACAAATGATCGTTTATTTCATCATGACGACACAGCGATACATCTTTTTCAAAGAAGCATTGAATTTACTTTCGGCAGCGTCCTGAATTTTTACATTCTAGTGACATTATTTTCATAATTTTTAAGTTTTTGCTTTCGAGTTTTCTGAGTACTGCACATATTTCCGCTATTTTCAAACATAAATAGTATTCACTTAGAACATGACTAAAATTATGGTAATCGCATTAATCTTTTTTAACAGTAGTATTTTGGTTTTATTTTGTCCCAGAACATCGAACTTATCACCAATATAAACATTTCATTCATAGATCCTAATCTTAGGACTAAGGAGGTTAAGAACGTCATACTGTGTTCCATTCGCAATTGCTGTCCAGTGTTAGAGAAAGATGGTTGTGTAGGTTAACTTTCATCCTTACTCTTAGATACTGCTTAATACACCATATAGATTACACAGGCGATCTTTCTGTGATTTTTCCTTTTTGCTACTGCTTAATTATCCGGTATAGATTACACAGGTGATTTATCGTATGAAACTTTCTGGCAAATTAAAACTGTGTGCCGGACCGAGACTCGAACTCGGTACCTTTGCCTTTGCGGGCAAGTGCTCACACTTCTTGCAGAAGCACGAGGCTTGCAAGTTTTAAAGGAGAGCTTCTGAGAAGTTTGGAAAGTAGGAGATGAGGTACTAATGGAGTGAAGCTGCGAGGACGGGTCGTGAGTCGTGCTTGGGTAGCTTAGATCGTAGAGCACTTGCCCGCGAAAGGCAAAGGTCCCGAGTTCAAGTCTCGGTCCGTCACACAGTTTTAATTTGCCAGAAAGTTCCATATCATCACACACTCTACTACAGTGTTTATTCTGGTTTATCTATGTGTTGTACTCCAGTGGTAAGAGAATAAGCAGATTGTGACTGTACCTATTTTATGTGTTAACCAGCATCCTCTCCATATCCTCTCCATTTCCCCAGATAATCTGTGTGTGCGTGGGAGAGAGAGGGAGAGAGAGGGAGAGAGAGAGAGAGAGAGAGAGTGCACCTCCTCCTTTCTCTCGACGAATGTTAGGCGATGTCTATCCCCCACGGTCTTAAAAAAATGGATTCCGAGGTAAATATATCCGCTAGTTTTTTGAAGCAGCACTCTGGATCCTGCCGCTTTGCTGGAAAGACTTATTTTTCCTCCGAACATATTTTGCTATGGTTTTTGTTCTGGTTTGAGTGCATAAGTTTGTGTCAGACATGAAGACTGTCAGGGGAAAGCTTTTCGTTCCGTTTCGTTGAATTTTTCATTTAATTTTTGTGGGCGTGTAATGCTTGAAATGGTACTATGTCTTGGTCCATACCGGAAGTGACCATGGGCCATCTGCAGTGATCTCCATTTGATCGAATACCTACTGTGTTTTGCTTAAGAACAATGTGTCTTTCTCTTTGCAAGAACAACGATAGTAATTTAAATCATTTCCTGTACCCTATCCAGATAAAGCCTTCCATGTCATGAACCACATATGGAGAGTAGTATTTGTCTTTTACCACTTAAGTCAATGGGATATGGCAGCTTGTTTGCGTACTCGACATACAGGGCGACCGAGAAGTCCTCGTACACCTGTAACCCCTTTTTAGTATCAAATGCTATGCTACTTCTTATCAGTTGTTGGAGTTTATGTTGAGAAGCTTTCGCAGTCGCAGTCAAATTTTAATTTGTAGCTATGATAGAAGTGAGCGTTTACAGTTACACTATTCAGAAGCGCTTTGTGAGAAGTGTGTGGGTACGTGGACACACTCGGCAGACAATAAGTCATTTTACGGGAGTACTCCAGCAAAGATTTAACAAGGCTCCACTGTGAAAGGCAACACTTCTGGGTGAAAAAAACACGTGCTTTTGCTTTCGGCAGCGTTAAAGACAGGTCGGGGAGTGGAAGGAAGAAGACACGAGAAGAAACATGTGCCGGAGTCTCTGCCGGCCGCTGTGGCGGAGCGGTTCTAGGCGTTTCAATCAGGAACCGCGTTGCTGCTACGGTCGCAGGCTCAAATCCTGCTTGGGCATGGATGTGTGCGATGTTCTTGGGTTAGTTAGGTTTAAGTAGTACTAAGTCTAGGGGACTGATGACCTCAGATATTAAGTCCCGTAGTGCTTAGAGCCATTTGAACCGGAGTCTCTACTTCGATTGAACGACTTCCTAAGAAGTTGAAGCGTAAACGTGCTTTAGAACTCGAAATACCGAGGACAAAAGTGCGAGATCACAAGAAAAAAAAAGTTAAGGTCAGATCTTCTCGACCGTTGCTCTTAAATGCTCTAGAGTGCCGTGCTTTAACTCAGTTTCCAAATGGCGTTGAACTGTGTTTACAGCATGACGAGGAACATACCGATATAAACTTTCCTCTCTCCGTCCAAGCAGGCCTCGGAAGTGTAACACCCACAACGCCTCTCGGTGTTAATAAACCAAATTAGCTCCCATGCCCTCGAAATATAAATTCAGAAAATGTCTCAAGCCCCTCCACAAGTAGTAATTTACGAAATAGAAATAAGAGACAAATAGAGGGAAATCTATAGTAGAAAAATAGTAGAAAAAGAAAAGAATTTTAATCATAAATTTTGGAAGCATGGGAGGGGGGAAAAACGATAGAAATGGTTAAATTATTAGTTATTCTTATATATGAGAAAATCAATATTATAGTCACAGAACGTAGGTCATGAACACCAAAGATAGCGTTTACTAAAGTATAAATAGACATACAATGCAATTATGATACTCCAGTCTCTATCCTCTAGTCTGTTCGAAGTCAATTAGGACGTACAGCTTTAGGAAGCAGCAATAGGAGCTGTATTAATCCAGGGCGCAAGAATAAATTTCGACGAGATTGTTTTTTGGGAAGCATTAATTTCAGATCAGAATTAGAACTTTTGTCATATTAGAGGAACGGGGAGGTGATCAATAATCTCTCTGACTTTAACGTCACTTCGTGTGAAGATTTAAATATTTTACGGAATTAACTGTTTTTCGGCAGATTCGGACTTTGTATTGTGATAGTGGACAAGCTTTACTTCACGCGACTAGTAATCATAGTTCGTGACAGTTTATGGATATTAAACGGGAACAATCTTTTTATCGAAAGTGAAAGAACATTGTTTAGTATCTCTGATATTGACGGGATTCCAGATTAGATACTTATTCAAAGAGCCCCTTTGAATGCGATCGTGTGAATGAACTGATTTATTAACAACTATTGTTAAATAAAATAACGTGTTAATTTGAAACTGACTATTGTAAGTAGGCTGTTTATGTTTTCTTTATGTAAGTAGGCTGTTTAGGTTCTTATATTGGTAACGCCGCCGCCACGTAGCGCTCTCTGTATGAAAATGAAATCACTGGCTGTGCTGTGAGCAGTCTGTGGCTAGTTTGCATTGTTGTCTGTCATTGTAGTGTTAGGCAGCTGGCTGTGAACAGCGCGTAGCGTTGCGCAGTTGGAGGTGAGCCGCCAGCAGTGGTGGATGTGGGGAGAGAGATGACGGAGTTTTGTAATTTGTCATGAACTGCTATATTTATATATGATGATATCAAGGTAAATACATTGTTTGTTCTCTATTAATATCTTTCATTTGCTAACTATCCCTATCAGTAGTTAGTGCCTTCCATAGTTTGAATCTTTTATTTAGCTGGCAGTAGTGGCGCTCGCTGTATTGCAGTAGCTTGAGCAGCGAAGATTTTTGTGAAGTAAGTGATTTGTGAAAGGTATAGTTTAATGTTAGTCAGGGCCATTCTTTTGTAGGGAATTTTGAAAGTCAGATTGCGTTGCGCTAACAAAATATTGTGTGTCAGGTTCAGCACAGTCGTGTATAAATTGTTGAAAGGGGACGTTTCACTATTCGTCTTGAACTTTACTTTGATTTAGGTTCATAAATAATTAGGTTACGTGATTTTCACCAAGAATAAACTGCAGACTAGTAACTGAAACAAGTGAACGAGAATCTATTGAAAACACTAGTATTAATTTATTTATGGTTTTTTCCTTCAGAACTGGGAAGACAATACGTGTAGTGACTCACTGGAGTTAATTTAAGAACTGGCTGGGATAAAACAAAACCCCTCAATACCAGTCAATGTATAGATAAATTAACATTCCTACTTTCATGCAAGATACGGAAGTCGGGATAGAAAAAGGGGTCGCTACAGGAGGCCGAACGGTATCGACCGACCGCCGTGTCATCCTCAGCCAATAGGCATCACTGGATGCAGTTGTAGAGGGATATGTTGTCAGCATATCGCTTTCCGTGACTGATGCCGCTACTTCTCAATCAAGTAGCTGCCCATTGTGCCTGACAAGGGCTGGGTGCACCCCACCTGCCAAGAGCGCTCGGTAGACGCCGACGTCACCCATCCAAGTGCTAGCCAAGTCGGACAGCGCTTAACTTCGGTGATCTGACGGGAACCGGTGCTACCACTGCGACAAGGCCGTTGGCAACATTCCGATATATTTGACACTTAATACCCAAGTAAGTACTTGTGCTAAAACAAGATCAATTAGCATTCGATACCAGGGAGTACAGAGACCCTCTTCTCCACCCTGTAGAATCCACCTACCGCCCCTTAAGCTCTTTCATACGATCAGAAAGACTCGGCAAGACGCAATATGAGACTAACAAGCTAGCATTAGCTACTCTCGTGTACTGTACATTAGGTGACAGCGTAGAGCCGGATCGAACAATTTAAGGCAGTAGAGGAACACGACATCCTCCGGTGTCGGCACGAAACGCTTTTGGGTCTCCTCGAAATGGAACAGCGCGTTCTAGACAAGATGTTGGCCAACCTGACAGCGCTGAACATTAGCGGTCGGGTCACGCCAACCCTTTTGAGAGAACGCACTTTGGATGATGAGGATGCGGGAGTTTGTGGGCCCGCGTCTCCTCGGCTGGAGGCGTGGCTCGCGACTGGAGACCAGAGTTGGCGGCCGGGTGGTATCAGATGGCAGTTACAGGAAATCGCCTAATTTCCTGGCTGCAGATCGGCGTGCGTGCCGGCCCGCCATCCATCACGATTTGTTGAAAACTTCCGGCGCGCGAGGACGCAGTGCCGCGCCGGTACCGAACAGCACGGTGTCGGCCTGGGCCGCGGGGGGCGGCGGGGGCGGCGGGGGCGGAGGCGGAGGAAGCGGTGTCTTCTCGCGTGAGACGGCGCGGCGGACACGCGACGGCGGCGTTACCGTCTCCAGCACGGCAGCTCAGCACGCCGGCGACCATTTTGAGCATCCATGCCTTGAAACGTAGTATAGAATACACGAAATAGCAGTACCATCCCATTTATTCGCCAATACGAGGCCCTCGACTCTCAACAAATATATTCTTCCGGGGAATGTACGTAACGTACGAATGCAGGTTGTAACAAATGAATGACGACGTATGGAAGTTTGGGTCTGGTCGTGATTCGCGCACAGATATCCGAAACAGTGTAATGTTGATGCATTAATTTGTTCTGATAGCGGTGCTAATATTCAAGACAATAAAAGCGCGTTAAAAGCTGTGAGCTATCTGGGGAAGTTAACCTTGCATTACTGAGCAACTGTTTCACCAGCTATCCAGTCTAGCTTACCGAATTCCCAACCAGACCAACATTAATTATAATCTTTTAATAATCATCTTACGACAACCGGTGATATATATATATATATATATATATATATATATATATATATATATATATATAAAAGAGAATTTAAATGAAAAGAAATAAATCAGTTTATATTTGGACATTTATTATAACATTGATCATTGTTCTCTTAAAATTTCAGCATATTAAACTTGATTCATAACTAAACTGGTGCCTTATTTATGATTGTGAAAATGTGAGTTTGTAATCTTACGGAACACATCAAATATGGAGCCAAGATTGGGAGACTGCATTCATAAAATAACACACGAAGAACGTTGAAACATATGCAAGAGGAAATTACCCACACCAAACCGATTCAATTTTCACCCAAAGAAGTTACGTTCGTAGCGCAATCCTGTCCGTCACGAAATTACCACACACTGGTATACTAAATTCATACTACCTCTCTGTGAAATCTTCCCAAAAAGAATAGCTGAGGGCTACTTGCTTCACGTGGTCAACTAGGTTTACACAAAGAGTGTAACTCCACAATAATTTTGATAATTAAAATAAATTACATCGAAACACAAATTACAAAATAAAAACCTCGAACCGGTTACTATCGTCTTACTATTAATCTGATGGGTCAAAGAATTGTATAAGCACGTGGTACTGGTCTCACAAAGTACACCCCACGTGGGTTGAACATAAAGAAAAGTTGCTATATTGAAAAATATTGCCAAGACGAGACGTTATAATCTCACGCACATTCGCATTTAAGATTGATGATCTTAGTTAGAGTTACGGATCATCCACACGTGGTTCCACTTTACTCACAAAGTATTGACAAAGAAACTACTGGAAGATATTCTGAACTTCACACTCGAATTACACTGCGTTGCAATTTAAGATAACATTAGATATTTTAGATCTAAACCTGAAATAAAGGTGATCAAATTTTCAGTTAGGCTGAACTTAAGAAATACATTGTCCTACGGACTTAGCAGAGACGCGCTTAGCCGGAGATCTTACCACTTCAGACGCTGGCCGCGGACAGACTGCCATGGGCCCGTACCAAGGGTGCTTCCAGATACAAAATGGAATTGCCCAGAGAGGCAGCTTCCTATACCAACATGACAAGGGACGGACAGGACCATACTAAGAATAGAAATCTCTTTGCTTTTAGAAAGCGTAGCTACCTGTTCCGACGTTGGTCCTACTGTTCTCTAGCAGACAGCCTTGTCTGCTACCCTCAAGCATGCAACTAGAAATACATTTGCTCATTTATTCTTTCACACTGAAGGGAAGGGGGATGACAGTATCTTATCATATACCGTGTATAAAAGAAAGCGGATGTAGGTTCCGTATGAGACTGTGTGACATGAATTACATATAAACTGTGTTTTAAAGTGTAGTAGTGTGACAGATCGTTCTTGTTTATGTGTAAAAGTAACACGTTCCACTGCTCAGTCTCCTCCCAGATAGTCAGAAACTCCACAGTAAATTTAGAAAAGGAATTTATGCCGTGAATGACAACAGATTTAAGAAATTAACATGAAAGGAATCCAACAGAGACCTTTGAACAGTTAAGGTGACAGCTCACGTAAAGCGGGAAATCCGGGTTCAAGGCCCAGTTCGGCACAAATTTATGTCCGCAGTTCCGAATACGTTTCCCGTAATACAGTCTATCGGCAAAGTGAAGAGAACAAAAGCTCCGTCATTCCTCTTCCACCTATAGTTCGTCTCGAGGAACACGTAACAGCTCTCCACGAAGAGGCTATACCCTTCCTTCCTTCCGCGCCTTTTAAACAAACGCCCAAGCACTGTTGGCTCAAACTGAACCACATACTGAGTACAATTAATTTTTATTAATAAGTAACAGACTAGGTTCGTTATCTGTGTAGCAAAACAGAGGACCATAGCCGAAGTACAGACGATCTACATCTACATCTACATCTACATGGATACTCTGCAAATCACATTTGAGTGCCTGGCAGAGGGTTCATCGAACCACCTTCACAATTCTCTATTATTCCAATCTCGTACAGCGCGCGGGAAGAATGAACACCTACGAGTCTATCTTTCCGTACGAGTTCTGATCCGTGGTGATCGTTCCTCTCTATGTAGGTCCGTGTCAACAAAATATTTTCGCATTCGGAGGAGAAAGTTGGTGACTGGAATTTCGTGAGAAGATTCCGTCTTAACGATACACAATATCTGACGGGAAGGATGCCACAAACCCCTTGTATGAGGGGCATTCAGTAAGTAATATGAAATGCAGGGTTATTACAAATGATTGAAGCGATTTCACAGCTCTACAATAACTTTATTATTTGAGATATTTTCACAATGCTTTGCACACACATACAAAAACTCAAAAAGTTTTTTTGGGCATTCACAAATGTTCGATATGTGCCCCTTTAGTGATTCGGCAGACATCAAGCCGATAATCAAGTACCTCCCACACTCGGCGCAGCATGTCCCCATCAATGAGTTCGAAAGCATCGTTGATGCGAGCTCGCAGTTCTGGCACGTTTCTTGGTAGAGGAGGTTTAAATACTGAATCTTTCACATAACCCCACAGAAAGAAATCGCATGGGGTTAAGTCGGGAGAGCGTGGAGCCCATGACATGAATTGCTGATCACGATCTCCACCACGACCGATCCATCGGTTTTCCAATCTCCTGTTTAAGAAATGCCGATCATCATGATGGAAGTGCGGTGGAGCACCATCCTGTTGAAAGATGAAGTCGGCGCTGTCGGTCTCCAGTTGTGGCATGAGCCAATTTCCGCGGGCTACGCGTGAAACTTGCCCCCACACGTTCAGCCGTTTCTTCGCTCACTGCAGGCCGACCCGTTGATTTCCCCTTACAGAGGCATCCAGAAGCTTTAAACTGCGCATACCATCGCCGAATGGAGTTAGCAGTTGGTGGATCTTTGTTGAACTTCGTCCTGAAGTGTCGTTGCACTGCCTCTGCGCTCTCGAGCGCTCTGGCGGCAGAAACCTGAAGTGCGGCTTCAGCCGAACAAAACTTTATGAGTTTCTCTACGTATCTGTAGTGTGTCGTGACCATATGTCAATGAATGGAGCTACAGTTAATTTATGAAATCGCTTCAATCATTTGTAATAGCCCTGTACTTTGTCTGAAAGCAGGTTGGTTTTATTCAGGATTCCAACACACCATTTTATTCCGTATTGACTGTAAAATCCAGTTTTTGAACGTAACCTCCGTTCATTGCTATGGCCTTACGCGACCTCACTGGGAGGGGCTGATGTCCGCACGGTACCACTCTACCAGACGACGCCGAAGACAACTTCTTGCAGCATCTGTAACCTCCCCATCATCCACGCACTGCATCTTGCGGAGTGCATCGTTCATTGCGTCAGACAGACAGAAATCGCAGGGTCCGAGGTCCGCGATGTAGAGCGGATGAGGGAGAACAGTCCAGTGAAGTTTTGCGAGCTCCTCTCTGGTGCGCGGACTTGTGTGAGGCCTTGCATTGTCATGGAGAAGAAGTTCGTTTGCAGTTTTGTGGCGACGAAAACGCTGAGGTTGGCACAATGTACTGTTTCTCCTGGGTGGTCTTCGGTTTAAAAAAAATGTAAACTAAATATCACGATAAATTTTATAAATAATCCACAAGTACGCCAAAGAAGAAGAGATAGAATTACAATGGACATGTTATTCCATTCTTTGCATGATCTATCTTTCCTTTGTCTTTCACTTATCTTATCTGCTTGGATTCGGACCTAAGAGGACGTTCTTGTGTAAAGCTCATCTTGCTGTACCAGCTCATAATGTAAGTTGTACTTAAAACCCGAAAAATATAATGGTTATTGTGTCAAAAGAATTTGTGTATGTGGTCAATCAATTGGTAGTCTGATGTCTGGATTGTCTTAAGTAGATATGGGCCTTAACAAAGAACTTTCATTGTTAGGCGCTACCTTAGAAAAATCTTTTAACATTTTTCTTTTACCTCGTCTACGAGACGTGCCGTCGGTTAGGACAATTAACTTTATTTCAGATCCCACGAGACCGGAGGCAGCTACTAATAATTTAACAATTTTACTGACAGATTTTATTTATATAACGAGATAAAATCCCAGGCAGAAAAGATCTGGTCACAAGATTCCAGTTCCATTATAGGATTTCATTTGTAGATGCTACTCTTGTTATCTTATATTGGGGAATCGAGACGAAACCACGACGTTAAGTTACGTATTGCAGTAGTGTACATCGAATAGACTTGGCAAATATTCTCTGGTGCAATAAGCACACGACGTCTCACGAGCCTGGAATAATATCTGTAGTGTTGGGTAAATGAGAAAAGAACAATTAATTATCGACGATTACGTAACTACCCGGAGAACTGAGCTAGTTTACTGAGTGCTTATACACGTCGGGCTAAATTAAACAACATATCACACTGTTTATAATATTCCTACATAAGTTATTTCTCTTTTACGCTGAGCCATTGCATTAATGTGTGTTTCTTTTTTGTATAAGTCACGGCTCATATTCATTCTATTACATTACACTGATAGCGAAGAAAAAGAAGTCACAAATAATTTTTATTTTATTACATTACAACAATACACTTCATAGTTGATCGTTCCACCTTGAGGGAGTACATCAGACAGAATAATCCCTTCAGAGTCCCAGAAGACCGTCACCATGACGTAACCAGCTGAGGGTGCAGCTTTGAAGTTATAAGAAGTGGTATGGGGTCAATCTGTGGATTGCCATTTTGTTTCCTGTTCGAAGTGATGAGCACGTGTTTTATCGCCTATGACGATATTATGGAAAAAATTGTCAATATCAGCCTCGTAACACGCAAGCAAGTCCGCACAGATGGGTTTTCGTTACTCATTTGGTCTTCTGTTCGAAGAGTACGTCAACTTCTGGACGAGTGAGTCGCCACCACCAACAGAAACGTCAAGCTGTGCGGCGAGGTATTTGGCTGCAATCCGGCAATCACCTCGAATGAGAGTGTCCGCACGTTCCAACACTGCATGCGTGACAGCTGTGTGCGGCCGGCCGCATGCGGGAGATCGGACAGGTTTGCACGACACTGTCGTGACGATGACAGAGGCCTCGCCCAACATCTCACTGCCAGGTCTCCGTGGACATTCTACAAGAGCGTATGAACATCCGCGATGGTTTGGCTTTCCGCCAAAGAAACACGACAACATATCTGCTTGGAACGCACCTCCGTTACAGACGCCATTTTGAAGACCACATACAGTGCCGTCACCTGTTGTTGTTGTTTTAGTCTTCAGTCCGGAGACTGGTTTTATGCAGCTCTCCATGCTATTCAATTCTGTGCAAGCCTCTTCATCTCCAAGTACCTACTGCAACCTACATCCTTCTGAATCTGTTTAGTGTATTCATCTCTTAGTCTCCCTCTACGATTTTTACCCTCCACGCTTCCCTCCAATACTAAATTGGTGATTCCTTGATGCCTCAGAATGTGCCCTACCAGCCGATCCCTTCTCCTAGTCAAGTTGTGCCACAAACTCCTCTTCTCCCCAATTCTATTCAATACCTCCTCATTAGTTATATGATCTACCCATCTAATCTTCAACATTCTCCTGTAGCACCACATTTCGAAAGCATCTATTCTCTTCTTGTGCAAACTAGTTATCGTCCATGTTTCACTTCCATACATGGCTAAACTCCATACAAATGCTTTCAGAAACCACTTCCTGACACTTAAATCTATACTCAATGTTAACAAATTTCTCTTCTTCAGAAACCCTTTCCTTGCCATTGCCAGTCTACATTTTACATCCTCTCTACTTCGACCATCATCAGTTACTTTGCTCCCCAAATAGCAAAACTCCTTTACTACTTTAACTGTGTCATTTCCTAATCTAATTCCCTCAGCATCACCCGACTTAATTCGACTACATTCCATTATCCTCGTTTTGCTTTTGTTGATGTTCATCTTATATCCTCCCTTCAAGACACTGTCCATTCCGTTCAACTGCTCTTCCAACTCCTTTTCTGTCTCTGATATAATTACAATGTCATCGGCGAACCTCAAAGTTTTTATTTCTTCTCCATGGATTTTAATACCTACTCCAAATTTTTCTTTTGTTTCCTTTACTGCTTGTTCAATATACAAATTTAATAACATCGGGTATAGGCTACAACCCTGTCTCACTCCCCTTCCATCCACTGCTTCCCTTTCATGTCCCTCGACTCTTATAACTGCCATCTGGTTTCTGTACAAATTGTAAATAGCCTTTCGCTCCCTGTAATTTACCCCTGCCACCTTCAGAATTTGAAAGAGAGTATTCCAGTCAACATTGTCAAAAGCTTTTCCTAAGTCTACAAATGCTAGAACGTAGGTTTGCTTTCCTTAATCTATCTTCTAAGATATGTCCTAGGGTCAGTATTGCCTCACGTGTTCCAATATTTCTACGGAATCCAAATTGATCTTCCCCGAGGTCGGCTTCTACCAGTTTTTCCATTCGTCTGTGAGGAATTTGCGTTATTATTTTGCAGCCGTGACTTATGAAACTGATAGTTCGGTAATTTTCACATCTGCCAACACCTATAGGGGCTGAAATGTGTATATTCCAACACGTCCCACAACATATTCCACATTTTTTCAATCGAAACTGACTGAGAAAAAAATTTGTTTAATTACCTATTCGAAGCTCCTCGTAACTTCTATCTATCTATATCCATACTCCGCAAGCCACTTGACGGTGTGTGGCGGAGGGTACCCTGAGTACCTCTATCGGTTCTCCCTTCTATTCCAGTCTCTTATTCTTCGTGGAAAGAAGGATTGTCGGTATGCTTCTGTGTGGGCTCTAATCTCTCTGATTTTATCCTTTTGGTCTCTTCGCGAGATATATGTAGGAGTGAGCAATATACTGCTTGACTCTTCGGTGAAGGTATGTTCTCGAAACTTTGACAAAAGTCCGTACCGAGCTACTGAGCGTCTCTCCTGCAGAGTCTTCCACTGGAGTTTACTGTCATCTCCGTAACGCTTTCGTAATTACTAAATGATCCTGCAACGAAGCGCGCTGCTCTCCGTTGGATCTTCGCTATCTCTTCTATCAACCCTATCTGGTACGGATCCCGCACTGCTGAGCAGTATTCAAGCGTACTGTAACCTACTTCCTTTGTTTTCGGATTGCATTTCCTTAGGATTCTTCCAATGAATCTCAGTCTGGCATTTGCTTTACCGATGATCAACTTTATATGATCATTCCATTTTAAATCACTCCTAATGCATACTCCCAGATAATTTGTGGAGTTAACTGCTTCCAGTTGCTGACCTGCTATTTTGTAGCTAAATGATAAGGGAACTATCTTTCTATGTATTCACAGCACACTACACTTGTCTACATTGAGATTCAATTCCAATTCCCTGCACCATGCATCAATTCGCTGCAGATCCTCCTGCATTTCAGTACAATTTTCCATTGTTACAACCTCTCGATACACCACAGCATCATCTCCAAAAAGCCTCAGTGAACTTCCGATGTCATCCACAAGGTCATTTATGTATATTGTGAATAGCAAAGGTCCTATGACACTCCCCTGCGGCACACTTGAAATCACTCTTACTTCGGAAGACTTCTCTCCATTGAGAATGACATGCTCCTGAGACAAGGTGACCCACAGCTGCTATAATTGGTGCTTGATATTCTCCATGCTCACAAGGAGCTGATGTCAGAGATGGTCCCACGTTCTGTCGAGGACAGATCTGGGGATCTTGTTGGCTACAGAAGTATGTCAGTGTCACGCAGACAACGTGTCGTATGTAAACGAGCTCTGTTCTGGTGAAAAATGGCCCCACAATCCTGTCACAAGAGCGGTAGGACGTGAGGACGCAGGATGTCCGTCAACTACCGTTAAGCTGACGGAGTTCCCTCAGTCGCCATCAGCCGCGACCTGCAGTCAGACACGATGGTTCCCCACACCACCACGCTACGAGTAGCACCACTGTGTCTCTCCAAAATATTGGAAGAGTAAGATCTGTCCCCAGGTCGCCACCGTATTTGCTGCCGGTGGTTATCTGGGGTAGTGCATAATTAACTAGTATTTGAATGTAGCCGTCTTTCATACCGTAGCAAAAGACGCCACTGCACGTGTCTCATACCTCAGACCATGATTGCAGGCGTCGAGAAGCTCATCCTGGCCTTCGACTTCCCCGGGTAAAACCGTCTTTGCCCGCCGCTTACCGTCCCTGAGTCCGCGAGTGTGTGCCTGACCGTGAAAGCCCCTTCCACCACTTACTCCATCGGCTTGCCCCAGCCGAGACTACTGGTGCATTTCACGTCTCAGAACCTTAATCCGGCCGATTTTTCGCTAATATATTGGTTTTGTTAAAATTTCAAGAACTCACAGTTCATCAACACCTTTAACTCAGCACTGCTGATTAGCATTTAACGTTTCGTCGACATCGAGGTCACTAGAGACGGAGCACAAGGTCGCATTAGGGAAGGATGGAGAAGGAAAGCGGCAATGCCCTTTCGAAGGAACCATCCCAGCATATCCCTTAAAGCGATTTAGGTAAACCACGGAATATCTAAATCAGGATGGCCGAACGCGGGTTTGAACCACTGCCTTACCCCTCTCGGTACTGCTCACTTAGATAGTCCATAATGTTCAATAGCATGCATGTATGCAATGTTCTATAACCATATCTTCGTAATTTTGAAGTAAAACTAAATAGTTATATTCTGTTTCATGGTAACATAGGCCCTGGTTTAACATCACAGATGCCTTGCTGGAGTCTGCAGAAGACATTACAGAGCGACAGATAGCACCAAGATCGACACTTCACAGTGAAATCAAACGAGTCTTTGTTTTGACTGCCATTTCTTTCCTACTACAGAGTGGTGAAGATTCTAATAACACCGTGTTGAAACTACTCTTTTCAAATTTGTATACAGTTAGAAACAACGTACAGTTAGCCACAGCAGCGAGTGAAAGCCAGTAGCCACATCACAGACAGATATTTAGCTATTTTTAGCTTTTGTGGTAGCAACATAAAAGCAAATCAAGTGATCAGTCTCTTATATGGGTTACACGTATCTTTTTCCGCAGACAGGCCACAGCACATGCCGAAACAGAATAAAAGTAGATTCAATATTTCGGCCATCAAACTGTTCGCCATCTTCAGGAGAACGCTGCTGCTGCTGAGTCCCGCTGAAAATTGATACCAACGCTACAAATCGTCGTCCTATACAGGGCTCCGTACCATACAAGGCGCATGCCCCTCCATCTACCGTACACGGCGCATGGCCCCCATCACGATTACTGTCCTCCAAGAGTGAGCGGGTGGAAGAACACCGGCGGCAGCGATATATCGCACTCAAGGACTATTTTCACACTAGGACTGGCTGCATAGAAGAACGTTCTGTTTTGATGCGGGCCAGTACAGGGTTCCATGTCCTGCTAAGAAGAAAGCCTATGTCTCTATTAATCAAATTGTATGTCAGCCGCCGGCCGAAGTGGCCGTGCGGTTAAAGGCGCTGCAGTCTGGAACCGCAAGACCGCTACGGTCGCAGGTTCGAATCCTGCCTCGGGCATGGATGTTTGTGATGTCCTTAGGTTAGTTAGGTTTAACTAGTTCTAAGTTCTAGGGGACTAATGACCTCAGCAGTTGAGTCCCATAGTGCTCAGAGCCATTTTTTTTTTTTTTTTTTTGTATGTCAGCCTTATTTTAACCGCCTCTGTATAAATACTCTCTCAAAAGTCGGAAGTGTTGGCAACTATCGCCGTCTCATCAGATTTCATTCCGCGTCCCTCGTTTAAGCAGTGTTGTGCCACAGCCGAATTTTCCGGCTGTTGTAGCCTCGTATCACGGTGATGTTCCGCGCTCTTGTCCTGAACTGTGCGAATCGAACGGCCGATGTAAGCATTCGCACACCGACACGGAATTTTAATATGCCAGGCTTCCTAAGCCCCAAATCGTCTTCCTCAGAACCGAGTGCTGCCCTAAAGGTGGAAGGTGGATGGAACACAGTCTTAATGTTGTTACTGTTGTGGTCTTCAGTCCTGAGACTGGTTTTATGCAGCTCTCCATGCTACTCTATCCTGTGCAAGCTTCTTCATCTCCCAGTACCTACTGCAACCTACATCCTTCTGAATCTGCTTAGTGTATTGATCTCTTAGTCTCCCTCTGCGATTTTTACCCTCCACGCTGCCCTCCAATGCTAAATTTGTGATCCCTTGATGCCTCACAACATGTCCTACCAACCGATCCCTTCTTCTAGTCAAGTTGTGCCACAAACTCCTCTTCTCCCCAATCCTATTCAGTACCTCCTCATTAGTTACGTGATCTACCCACCTTATCTTCAGCATTCTTCTGTAGCACCACATTTCGAAAGCTTCTATTCTCTTCTTGTTCAAACTACTTATCGTCCATGTTTCACTTCCATACATGGCTACACTCCATACAAATACTTTCAGAAACCACTTCCTGACACTTAAATCTATACTCGATGTTAACAAATTTCTCTTCTTCAGAAACGATTTCCTTGCCATTGCCAGTCTACATTTTATATCCTCTCTACTTCGACCATCATCAGTTATTTTACTCCCCAGATAGCAAAACCCCTTTACTACTTTAAGTGTCTCATTTCCTAATCTAATTCCCTCAGCATCACCCGATTTAATTTGACTACATTCCATTATCCTCGTTTTGCTTTTGTTGATGTTCATCTTATATCCTCCTTTCAAGACACTGTCCATTCCGTTCAACTGCTCTTCCAAGTCGTTTGCTGTCTCTGACAGAATTACAATGTCATCGGCGAACCTCAAAGTTTTTATTTCTTCTCCATGAATTTTAATACCTACTCCAAATTTTTCTTTTGTTTCCTTTACTGCTTGCTCAACATACAGATTGAATAACATCGGGGAGAGGCTACAACCCTGTCTCACTCCTTTCCCAACTACTGCTTCCCTTTCATGCCCCTCGACTCTTATAACTGTCATCTGGTTTCTGCACAAATTGTAAATAGCCTTTCGCTACCTGTATTTTACCCCTGTCACCTTCAGAATCTGAATGAGAGTATTCCAGTTAACGTTGTCAAAAGTCTACAAATGTTAGAAACGTAGGTTTGCGCTTTCTTAATCTTTCTTCTAAGATAAGTCGTAAGGTTAGTATTGCCTCACGTGTTCCAACATTTCTACGGAATCCAAACTGATCTTCCCCGAGGTCCGCTTCTACTAGTTTTCCATTCGTCTGTAAAGAATTCGGGTTAGTATTTTGCAGCTGTGACTTATTAAACTGATAGTTCGGTAATTTTCACATCTGTCAACACCTGCTTTCTTTGGGATTGGAATTATTATATTCTTCTTGAAGCCTGTGGGTGTTTCGCCTGTCTCATACATCTTTCTCACCAGATGGTAGAGTTTTGTCATGACTGGCTCTCCCAAGGCCATCAGTAGTTCTAATGGAATGTTGTCTACTCCCGGGGCCTTGTTTCGACTCAGGTCTTTCAGTGCTATGTCAAACTCTTCACGCAGTATCGTATCTCCTATTTCATCTTCATCTACATCCTCTTCCATTTCCATAATATTGTCCTCAAGTACATCGCCCTTGTATAAACCCGCTATATACTCCTTCCACCTTTCTGCCTTCCCTTTTTTGCTTAGAACTGGGTTTCCATCTGAGCTCTTGATATTCATACAAGTGGTTCTCTTCTCTCCAAAGGTCTCTTTAATTTTCCTGTAGGCAGTATCTATCTTACCCCTAGTGAGACACGCCTCTACATCCTCACATTTGTCCTCTAGCCATCCCTGCTTATCCATTTTGCACTTCCTGTCGATCTCATTTTTGAGACGTTTGTATTCATTTTTGCCTGCTTCATTTACTGCATTTTCATATTTTCTCCTTTCGTCAATTAAATTCAATATTTCTTCCGTTACCCAAGGATTTCTATTAGCCCTCGTCTTTTTACCTACTTGATCCTCTGCTGCCTTCACTACTTCATCCCTCAGAGCTACCCATTTTTCTACTGTATTTCTTTCCCCCATTCCTGTCAATTGTTCCCTTATGCTCTCCCTGAAACTCTCTACAACTTCTAGTTCTTTCAGTTTATCCAGGTCCCATCTCCTTAAATTCTCACCTTTTTGCAGTTTCTTCAGTTTCAATCTGCAGTTCATAACCAGTTTATTGTGGTCAGAATCCACATCTGCCCCTGGAAATGTCTCACAATTTAAAACCTGGTTCCTAAATCTCTGTCTTACCATTATATAATCTATCTGATACCTTTTAGTATCTCCAGGATTCTTCCAGGTATACAACCTTCTTTTATGATTCTTGAACCAAGTGTTAAATATGATTAAGTTATGCTCTGTGCAAAATTCTACAAGACGGCTTCCTCTTTCATTTATTCCCCCCAATCCATATTCACCTACTGTGTTTCCTTCTCTCCCTTTTCCTACTGACAATTCCAGTCACCCATGACTATTAAATTTTCGTCTCCCTTCACTAACTGAATAATTTCTTTTATCTCGTCATACATTTAATCAATTTCTTCATCTTAATGTTAAAACTCCTTAATATTCTTTCAATCTTGCCCCCAACATAAACCATAAAGCCACACACCTGTGTTCCTCTTCATGCACTTCCAGGGATGGTCCATAGCCCGACTAATAAGCTTCTCAGAGTGTCCATTTTCCTTAAAAACAGCCACCAAATGTGCAAGTTCTTGGGTTAAACTCTCGACGTCAAAAATGGAATATACTCTGCGTATCAGAATCCTAAGGACGCCACTGCGTCGGTATGGTAGATGGCAACTCCTAGCATGCTGATACCGATCGGCGTGTGTCGGCTTTTGATGAACACTAGGTCCCAGAGTACCATCATGCCTTTTGTAATCCATGACTTCCAAAAATGGAAGCATCCCATCACTTTCAACCTCTATGGCAAATTTGATTGGGGATGAAGACAGATGAACTGGTACAAAAATCTGTTGAGAACATCGTGTCTATGAGGCCAGACGATGAAGGGGTCATCTATATACGTCCAGAAACACATTCGTTGCAAAGCTGAAGTTCTCAGTGATGTATCCTCGAAGTCTTCCATAGATAAATTGGCGACTCTGGGCGATAAAGGACTGCCCATAGCAACTCCGTTATTGTATTGGGAAATGATGGCATTAAATGAAGAATACGTGGATGTCAGCACATGACGACAAATATTCACCAGTCTTCATCTAGTTTTTCACTAATCAAACTCGGGGGTTTTTCCAGAGGGACCCGAAGAGACTTTCAAGTCTCATTACGCCGGGAAAGCCTAAGAATTCAGATTACAACTATATGTATATGAAGATGGTATCTGTTCTTCCGGGAATGTCCGAAAAAACAGATACCATCTTCATATATGTACACTACTGGCCATTAAAATTGCTACACCACAAAGATGATGTACTACAGACGCGAAATTTAACCGACAGGAAGACGATGCTGTGATATCCAAATGATTAGCTTTTCGGAGCATTCACACAAGGTTGGCACCGGTGGCGACACCTACAACGTGCTGACATGAGGGAAGTTTCCAACAGATTTCTCATACACAAACAGCAGTTGACCGCCGTTGCCTGGTGAAACGTTGTTGTGATGCCTCGTGTAACGGGGAGAAATGCGTACCATCACGTTTCCGACTTTGATAAAGGTCGGATTGTAGCCTATCGCGATTGCGGTTTATCGTATCGCGACATTGCTGCTCGCGTTGGTCGAAATCCAATGACTGTTAGCAGAATATGGAATCGGTGGGTTCAGGAGGGTAATACGGAACGCCCTGCTGGATCCCAACGGCCTCGTATCATTAGCAGTCGAGATGACAGGCATCGTATCCGCATGGCTGTAACGGATCGTGCAGCCACGCCTCGATCCCTGTGTCAACAGATGGGGACGTTTGCAAGACAACAACCACCTGCACAAACAGTTTGACGACGTTTGCAGCAGCATGGACTATCAGCTCGGAGACCATGGCTGCGGTTCCCCTTGACGCTGCATCATAGACAGGAGTGCCTGCGATGGTGTACTCAACGACGAACCTGGGTGCACGAATGGCAAATCGTCATTTTTTCGGATGAATCCAGGTTCCGTTTACAGCATCATGATGGTCGCATCCGTGTTTGGCGACATCGCGGTGAACGCACATTGGAAGCGTCTATTCGTCATCGCCATACTGGCGTATCACCCGGCATGATGGTATGGGGTGCCATTGGTTACACGTCTCGGTCACCTCCTGTTCACATTGACGGCAGTTTAAACAGTGGACGTTACATTTCAGATGTGTTACGACCCGTGGCTCTACCCTTCATTCGATCCGTGTGAAACGCTACATTTCAGCAGGACAATTCACGACCGCAGTTTGCAGGTCCTGTACGGGCCTTTCTGGAAACAGAAAATTTTCGACTGCTGCTCTGGCCAGCACATTCTCCAGATCTCTCACCTATTGAAAACGTCTGGTCAATGGTGGCCGAGCAACTGGCTCGTCACAATACTCCAGTCACTACTCTTGATGGACTGTGGTATCGTGTTGAAGCTGCATGGTCAGCTGTACCTGTACACGTCATCTAAGCTCTGTTTGACTCAATACCCAGGCGTATCAAGGCCGTTATTACGGCCAGAGGTGGTTGTTCTGGATACTGATTTCTCGGGATGTATGCACCCAAATTGCGTGAAAATCTTTTCACATGTCAGTTCTAGTAAAATATATTTGTCCAATGAATACCCGTTTATCATCTGCATTTCTTCTTGGTGTAGCAATTTTAATGGCTAGTAGTGTAGTTAAGGCTCACCGACAATTTGACCATCTTCTTCTGCGTGGATGCACTAACAGTCCCCGAACTCTTACGGGAATCGGCGGTAAAGCCACGAGTAATGAGTATGGTGGGCAGGGGCACTATAAATATAGTGCGGGACAATAAGTTGCGAACGTGGGTCGTGTGAGGCGTGTCAGAGATAAGTCCCTGCAGTCGCCTTGTTCTTTGTCTCCTCGGTGGCTCAGATGGCTAGCGCGTCTGCGACGTAAGAAGGAGGTTCCTGGTTCGAGTACCGGTCGGGGCACACATTTTCAACTGTCTCCGTTGACGTATATCAACGCCTGGATGCAGCTAAGTGTATTGATTTTATTGTAAGATTACAACTAGTGTCTCTGTGCAATTATGTTGAATGTTTTTATACTGCCATTTTTGCCTGATGATAAAATGAGAACCCGAAACATGTTGCAATTTTAACAATTTAAGCAAAATAACATACAATCGTGAATGGTTGTGTTTGTAAAAAAACGTGTTGATTAGTTTTAACAAACAGTCATGCTATACCTTAAAGAATACTGCCCTCATTGTGTTAATTGTTATCACAAGACTACTTTCCTAGGCGTTGGTGGTGACTATAGGACAATCACAACATCAGCAGGCAAACTTTGAGGCACTACATTAGCTGGCGGTGTGGAGCCAGTGAGCTGACACCGAGAGACAGTGGGAGCTGCACGCGCGATACGGCACCAGCCCAGACGTCACTGGGACTGGGATCGGCACCTGCCAGCAATGATTTTCACTGATAATCATTGCTAGCGCCCATGATCAAAGTCTTGATCGACCTCAAAGTACGCGTTGACGTACTCCACACGAGGAGTAGTAACAGAGCGTTCTCTATAATTCTGGGGCACGCTTCTACATTTTATTGGCCACATCAGACTGTTTGATCCGGAAGTAGAATTATTTGGTATCAACCTTCACCGCTGTTGTGTAAGGCACTCTTTTCCGGTGCTAAAAGAAACACCCGTCTCGCCATAAACATTTTTGTCTGAAATCATTCCAACTATAAGTAGTGTCCAAATATTTGCATTTGTATGCACACTGGGTCGTAAATCTTCTTGCATTTAGGTTGACCCATGATGCTAATATTGCAAACATATATGGCAAGGCTGAAGCAGTTCTTACCCCGTGGATACCGTTCATTCTGATGGATCTCCTTTCGACTATTAAATATTTCGAGTTCCAGTGAGACTTATGCTGCCAGTAACAATCAGTGAATCGCTAGGGCCCTCTGTTAAGCACTGTGGAACCACCATACTTCTCCTACCGTCATCTTTATGTTGCTTGTTCAAGTGTGGGTTCTGCACGAACTTATTTATGCTTGCATCTTGAGGAGAAAATAAAATTAAAATTGTATACAATCAAGTTTGTGTTAAATTAATATTAGAATGAATTTGTAAAAGACATTATTAAAAATTTCCTCTCCGGAATACCAAAAATGGGATGAAACAAAGTAATCGGACAATGCTGGATAATATGCTAGTAATATAATATAATATTTTTGTCCTTTCTTTTTCCCAAATCAAATGTCCTAACACCCAAAATGCATTGACCTGTCCGATATAAGAGCATACACTGCATCTGAACTGAGGGAGCGAAGGTTGGGAATGCATGTACGTTTTATAGGAGAGGGAGTGGTGACGAAACGATTTCTTACAAAATAAAACTCAAAAATAATGAAAACGGTACTTATTAATCAACATTCATGCTGCTGCTACTGCTGTGTAGTAGGCACTTAGCTGGTAGAATATACACTGAGATGAATATAGTCATGAGATACCTCCCAATATCGTGTCGGACCTCTTTTGACCAGCGTAGTGCAGTAAACGCAAAGTGGCATGGACTGAACAAGTCGATGGCAGTCTCCTGCAGAAATATTTTGCCAACGCTGCCTCTATAGCCGTCCATAATTGCGAAAGTGGTCCCGGTAAAGGATTCTCTGCACGAACTAACCTCTCGATTATGTCCCATAAATGTTCGATGGGATTCATGCTGTGCGGTCTGGATGGTCAAATGATTTCCTCAAACTGTCCAGAACGGTCTTCAAACCAGTCACGAACAATTGTAACACGGTGATATGGCGGACTGCCATTCATAAAAATACTATCGCTTTTTAGAAATATGAAATCCATGAATGGCTGCAAATGATCTCCAAGCAGCCGAACATAGCCAGTGCCAGCCAATGATCGGTTCAAGTGGACCAGAGGACCGAGTCCATTCCAAGTAAACACACTCCACAACCCTATATGGAGCCACCACCTGCTTGGACAGTGCCTTATTGACAACTTGGATCCATGGCTTTATGAGATCTGCGCTGTACTCGAACCCTAGCATCAGCTGTTACCAACTGCGTTCGGGACTCATCTGGCAAGGCCGCAGTTTTCCATTCGTCTGGGGTCCAACCGATATGGTCACGAGCCCAGGAGAGGCGCTGCAGGCCATGTCGTGCTGTTAGCAAAGGCTCTCGCGTCGGTCGTCTGCTTCCACAGCCCATGAACGCCAAATTTCACCGTACTGTCCTAACGGATATGTTCGCCTTACGTCCCACATTCATTACTGCGGTTATTTCACGCAGTGTTGCTTGTCTGTTAGCACTGACAACTCTACGCAAACGCCGCTGCTCTCAGTCGTTAAGTGAAGGCCGCCGGTCACTGCGTTATCCGCGGTGAAAGTTAATGCCTGAAATTAGATATTCTTGGCACATCCTTGACAATGTGGATCTCGGAATATTGAATTCCCTAACGGTTGACGAATAGAATGTCCCATGCGTCTAGCTGCAACTGCCATTCCGCGTTCAGAGTCGGTTAAATCCCGTCGTGCGAACACAATCACGTCGGAAACCTTTTCACTTGAATCACAGTAGAGTACAAACGATAGCTCCGCCAGCGCCCTTTTATATGTTGTGTACTCAATATGTCGCTATATGTATATATGCCTTTTTTTCCCCTTTATTGAGTTTCGATTCCCCCCGAAGCGGGCGGGCTGGCAGCAGCTTAGTACGCCGCTCTTCAGCCTACAGAAGTTGTTTTGAAAAGATGAAGATAATAATAATAAAAACAGGCGATAAAATCGGTGACTTAAATGGTAAAATGGCGGAAAATCGTGGAACTTAAAACATAAAACAAAGGGTTGATGCTGTTAATAAAATACATAAGAAGCAGACAGGTAAAAGAATAGACGTACAATTGAAAAAAACACGGCGACAGTCTGGTTTCTGTTAGAAAGAGATATAAAATTTACACCCAGCGAGAGCATGGTTTCTGTTCGCAACACTTTGGAAAGACGAACAACATTGAACATTCTCTTGAACACTGCACTAAAAAATTTTCACAAATATGATCTCCGGGCGGGGACTACTCAAGAGGATGTCGTTATCAGGAGAAAGAAAACTGGCGTTCTACGGATCGGAACGTGGAATGTCAGATCCCTTAATCGGGCAGCTAGGTTAGAAAATTTAAAAAGGGAAATGGACAGGTTGAAGTTAGATATAGTGGGAATTAGTGAAGTTCGGTGGCAGGAGGAACAAGACTTCTGGTCAGGTGACTACAGGGTTATAAACACAAAATCAAATAGGGGTAATGCAGGAGTAGGTTTAATAATGAATAGGAAAATAGGAATGCGGGTAAGCTACTACAAACAGCATAGTGAACGCATTATTGTGGCCAAGATAGATACGAAGCCCACACCTACTACAGTAGTACAAGTTTATATGCCAACTAGCTCTGCAGATGACGAAGAAATTGAAGAAATGTATGATGAAATAAAAGAAATTATTCAGATTGTGAAGGGAGACGAAAATTTAATAGTCATGGGTGACTGGAATTCGAGTGTAGGAAAAGGGAGAGAAGGAAACATAGTAGGTGAATATGGATTGGGGGACAGAAATGAAAGAGGAAGCCGCCTGGTAGAATTTTGCACAGAGCACAACATAATCATAACCAACACTTGGTTTAAGAATCATGAAAGAAGGTTGTATACATGGAAGAACCCTGGAGATACTAAAAGGTATCAGATAGATTATATAATGGTAAGACAGAGATTTAGGAACCAGGTTTTAAATTGTAAGACATTTCCAGGGGCAGATGTGGACTCTGACCACAATCTATTGGTTATGACCTGTAGATTAAAACTGAAGAAACTGCAAAAAGGTGAGAATGTAAGGAGATGGGACCTGGATAAACTAAAAGAACCAGAGGTTGTACAGAGATTCAGGGAGAGCATAAGGGAGCAATTGACAGGAATGGGGGAAATAAATACAGTAGAAGTAGAATGGGTAGCTTTGAGGGATGAAGTAGTGAAGGCAGCAGTGGATCAAGTAGGTAAAAAGACGAGGGCTAGTAGAAATCCTTGGGTAACAGAAGAAATATTGAATTTAATTGATGAAAGGAGAAAATATAAAAATGCAGTAAGTGAAACAGGCAAAAAGGAATACAAACGTCTCAAAAATGAGATCGACAGGAAGTGCAAAATGGCTAAGCAGGGATGGCTAGAGGACAAATGTAAGGATGTAGAGGCCTATCTCACTAGGGGTAAGATAGATACCGCCTACAGGAAAATTAAAGAGACCTTTGGAGATAAGAGAACGACTTGTATGAATATCAAGAGCTCAGATGGAAACCCAGTTCTTAGCAAAGAAGGGAAAGCAGAAAGGTGGAAGGAGTATATAGAGGGTCTATACAAGGGCGAGGTACTTGAGGACAATATTATGGAAATGGAAGAGGATGTAGATGAAGATGAAATGGGAGATATGATACTGCGTGAAGAGTTTGACAGAGCACTGAAAGACCTGAGTCGAAACAAGGCCCCCGGAGTAGACAATATTCCATTGGAACTACTGACGGCCGTGGGAGAGCCAGTCCTGACAAAACTCTACCATCTGGTGAGCAAGATGTATGAAACAGGCGAAATACCCACAGACTTCAAGAAGAATATAATAATTCGAATCCCAAAGAAAGCAGGTGTTGACAGATGTGAAAATTACCGAACTATCAGCTTAATAAGCCACAGCTGCAAAATACTAACACGAATTCTTTACAGACGAATGGAAAAACTAGTAGAAGCCAACCTCGGGGAAGATCAGTTTGGATTCCGTAGAAACACTGGAACACGTGAGGCAATACTGACCTTACGACTTATCTTAGAAGAAAGATTAAGGAAAGGCAAACCTACGTTTCTAGCATTTGTAGACTTAGAGAAAGCTTTTGACAATGTTGACTGGAATACTCTCTTTCAAATTCTAAAGGTGGCAGGGGTAAAATACAGGGAGCGAAAGGCTATCTACAATTTGTACAGAAACCAGATGGCAGTTATAAGAGTCGAGGGACATGAAAGGGAAGCAGTGGTTGGGAAGGGAGTAAGACAGGGTTGTAGCCTCTCCCCGATGTTGTTCAATCTGTATATTGAGCAAGCAGTAAAGGAAACAAAAGAAAAATTCGGAGTAGGTATTAAAATTCATGGAGTAGAAATAAAAACTTTGAGGTTTGCCGATGACATTGTAATTCTGTCAGAGACAGCAAAGGACTTGGAAGAGCAGTTGAATGGAATGGACAGTGTCTTGAAAGGAGGATATAAGATGAACATCAACAAAAGCAAAACAAGGATAATGGAATGTAGTCTAATTAAGTCGGGTGATGCTGAGGGAATTAGATTAGGAAATGAGGCACTTAAAGTAGTAAAGGAGTTTTGCTATTTGGGGAGCAAAATAACTGATGATGGTCGAAGTAGAGAGGATATAAAATGTAGACTGGCAATGGCAAGGAAAGCGTTTCTGAAGAAGAGAAATTTGTTAACATCCAGTATTGATTTAAGTGTCAGGAAGTCATTTCTGAAAGTATTCGTATGGAGTGTAGCCATGTATGGAAGTGAAACATGGACGATAAATAGTTTGGACAAGAAGAGAATAGAAGCTTTCGAAATGTGGTGCTACAGAAGAATGCTGAAGATTAGATGGGTAGATCACATAACTAATGAGGAAGTATTGAATAGGATTGGGGAGAAGAGAAGTTTGTGGCACAACTTGACCAGAAGAAGGGATCGGTTGGTAGGACATGTTCTGAGGCACCAAGGGATCACCAATTTAGTATTGGAGGGGAGCGTGGAGGGTAAAAATCGTAGAGGGAGACCAAGAGATGAATACACTAAGAAGATTCAGAAGGATGTAGGTTGCAGTAGGTACTGGGAGATGAAAAAGCTTGCACAGGATAGAGTAGCATGGAGAGCTGCATCAAACCAGTCTCAGGACTGAAGACCACAACAACAACAACATGATATACCACAGTCGAGGACAGATGGGGGGGGGGGGGGGGGGGGGGGGAACCTGTACAGACGACGGGAAAGGAAAGGGGGGGGGGTGTATATGTGCATATCGCTATCCCATATATTTTGTCACCTCAGTATAGTTTGTGCGAGAGCTGTAAATGTTATTTTGCCTCAGACATGTAACGTTCAGTTACATGCATATCATTTCTATATTCACATTTTAGTACGTAGTATTCGTAGTAGTTGTATTCACCTGCGTGTCACTTTTACAGGTATACTGGACACGTCCTGGTATTACAGTTTAAGAACAACAGTTCGTAATTCATATTTTCAGGTAGTAGCTGAAGTACCCGGTTTCGCTCAGGGTGTTGATTTGAGATTGTGTGGTAGCTGGAATAAAAAGAAAAACAAAGTACAAGAGGTAAAAAAATATTGAAAATATATTCCAAGTATTTAAAATACTTGTTAAAGTATGAGACGTAAAAATAATTGTTGGTAAAAGGCTGTTAAATTTTGTGTTCTGAGGCAGTGTGATTGCAGTTTTTCTCACGGCATCTTTTATGAAGTAAACTCTCTATCCATTCTCCAAATGTACTGTTAGATATTGCACAGTTGGTTCGCGTTCGTGTATGGTAAAACCGAAAATCCGCCACGCTGCTTCGTTACTGTTGGTGTATCTTCCCATGTGGTACATGAGGGTTTCGTCGTTTCTGTTTTGTTGTTCGCTGCCTTTGGCTACTCGAAATACTGCCATGTCACTGCCTTTGTTCACTTACAGACATATTTGATGGATTTCACTGAACTACAGTATTCTACTTTCATGTGTGATTGGAACATTTTAGAAAGGAATGTGCTATATGGACCATCCATTGATTATCTATTTCCACTTCGTCGTTGTCACGTATTCGTATTTTTGCTGTGAAGCTACCGTTTTTGGGTGATCGTCTTCTGTATTTGGGATAGCCATCAACTCTGGTTTGTGTGTCGTCCAAGTATGATTTTGGGTATTTTTTGTTCATTTTCCATCACTCATACATGGCGAATTGGTGTTTAATGGCTCGCATAGACCATGACTCGTGTTTTTTACTACTATGTCGTACAGTTCCGCATCTTCTTGTGGATTGGGAAATTCAGCTTGGATGATTTTGCAATATCCATGAGGTGAATTCTGCCGCGTAGCCATATGAGATTGTGTGAGTAAGGCAGTCCCCGTTTTTGCCAATCAATTCTGTACATTCATCGTCTAACGCTTTCAAAGATGTGGTATTTTGTAATGACTTCAATCAATCTGATTTTTTTTGTTGCTAAATTCAGGCTATTATGTCGTGTCGACGCACGGTGGCTTGTCTGTATCTTAGTTGTTCTTCGACTTCTGGATAAGACGAGTTGCATGTGAATGTTATGAAGAGGTCAGGTCATCCATATTTTCTTATGTAGGTCATGGTATCTTGAGTGTATTCTTGCATATGTCTCGGACTTCCTGTGTACGATGAGGGTAAGATCACCATTGTTCCAATGTCGTCATTATTTCCATCATTTATGACTGCGTCTCGAAAGAGAATGTATTCTTCCCTTTCTTCTGATTCATTCTTATTTAAAGCATCCGTTTCGTTTCTACTTTTTTTGCATACATATCGACCATAAATTATTTGAATAAACGGCAAGTGTTGAGAATGTTGGTGTATGTTTCATTGTCTCGGATCATTAAGCGGTAAACATATAACTCCTTGGAAGTGACTTTTTTTGTTTGTTTCTACGACTGTTTCAGATTGGACTTGTTTCCCATTAAATGATATCCGTTCTCTCCGTGCAGAAATAGTAATGGATATTTGAGGGCATCATATGAACGGTGTGTCTGGATCTTCTTCATCATACAGTTATGTCATGGTTTGTGTTTTCATTGTCCACAATGGCGACTCCATCTCTCTGAGGTGCGGTAAATCGACGTTCATGTTCTCCAGATGGTCTTTCGTCAACTTGAATTATAACTTTACAGTCATCAGAATGCATTCGGTGTAGTGTTGATTTAAATATGTGAATCAGTGGCTTGTATTTGTTTAAGATCTTCCGAACATCTTGGACTACTTCTCATCTCAGTCCACTTGTATTTCTGCTACGTTGATCAATTTCTGTTTTTTCGTTTCCTATGAAATATACTCGCAAAAATTTATGGTCTTCGTCGGGTAGTGGTCGTAACGATTCTATGTTGTGATAGATTTGTCCTTCGATGGAAAAACATAATCGATTTCATCTCTGTTAATGTTGATCGAAGTGACACCGAAAGAAGCCATTTGGAAATAAGCGTTGTACTCTTTTAGGCGAGGGTTGGAACTTTAACAGTGGCAACTTTTTATTAATAAACACACTAAGTACACTTAACGCACTTTTCACATTTTATTTTCGATTTATGTTCAGTCACTGTATCACTTTCACTACTCACACTTCACTGTTTGTTTTTAGTCACTCATTGCACTACTTTTTCGGTTCATCCTTTAGTCACTGATAAGAAACTGACGTTTGAACCCACGAGGGGTCTTGCTTTATAGATCCCTACCAATGGGTAGTCCCATCCGTGGCGAATTCCAGAACGTACCAAAAAGAGTTCGAATAGTTTACAATGCTCCAGAACATTCTGTAGAATGTTGTGGAATGTTCCACAATGATCTGCGATGTTCCGGGATGTTCTCGAACATTCCGAAATCTTCTCGAATGTTCCAAACTATTCCCGCACATCCGATAACTTCCCGGATTATTATGGATCATTCCGAAACATTCTGGAATGTTGTGGAATGCTCTCGAATACTCTAGAATGTACTGGAATGTTCTGAAATACTCTAGAAAGTCCTGGAAGTTTCTAGAGATCGAAACACCCCAGCCCTTATACGAGGGTTGGATCTGGTCGTAGGTTGTGTTCCAAAAATGAACAGCAAAGAGACAGAAGAGATTTTGCAGAACAATGCTCAAGCACGTACAGTGCAAGCTGTTACTGATGTGTTTGACTGATGGGGCAGCTAAGTGCTATACCACCTACTGCACTCCCCTGACTTAGGCCCTCGTAATTTCAACTTGATTTCTAAACTGAAGGAAACACTTCACGGCATTCGCTTCAGAACTGCTACAGATTCGTCGGGCAATAGACAGCGCCATTCGAACTGTCAACACAACTGGCACTGCTAAGAGTATCCTACGACTTCCACATCGCTTGCAACGGGTTATACACAATGCTGGTGAGTACTTTGAAGGTCAGTAAAACTTTGAAACACGTATCTGAATTGTACGAGCTGTAAATAAATAGTTGCCACTTTTAAAGTTCCATCTCTCGTATCTTTAAATGTATACCCCCCCCCCCCCCCCCCAAGTAAAAAGGGGAACCTTCTTCATGGATGGGGAATAGAGGGCTACCACACCATGTAACTCCCTTGATCCTACCGGGACTCGTTCCTGAGTTTTAGCGGCACGCACATTGTACACTTACTACATACTTACAAGTCTCGTTTGACATGATGGCACAAGTAGTGGGCCTTGGACTCTCGTAGCTGGAAGCATCCTGTCACTTGCCTCAAGGAATTTTGAGAAGCCACAGAAAACCTAAATCAGTATGACCGAAAGATTACTAGAACCTCAACGCCCCCCCCCCCCCCCCCCACACACACACACACAAAATAAACAAGGACAGTCTGCCACAACACATCGCAGAGCTCGTACCGTTTATCCCTGTATTTTTTGTTTATACATTCCTGCAAAGAAATATAAATAATATAAAAAGCTAGAGTTGTATCGAATCATTCTCGACAACGATCAATGAACACACTACACACACTATCATCTGACATAAGCGGCATTACGATGATGTTTGGCTTTCATTACGTATTCCGCAACATCCCATTCCTTAACTCACCCTAATTAGAACCAGTAGAGTTAATTGACGAAAGGGGCACGGGTTAAAATTTGTAAGACTTGCAATATTATTCTCTCGTAGTAGCTGGCTTGGTTTCGTCTTTTCTTGACCGCGAACATCAGGAATCCCTTAAGTACGCTAATCTGATTCACACAGGAAAATCAAATGATGTGCAGGTTCTAAGCAATTACTGCAATTCGTAGTTATGTCAGTGCGAAGGAGTATCGCCCAAGCCGGTTATTCTCGCTCATACAACAGGGCTCACCCACTTGGGGATCTAACAAGAGCATATTAATGAGATTACTGCTAAGAACTAATAAAACAAGCGTCATTATTTGAACGAAATAAATTATTCGCACGTATATGTGTTTGCAATGATGTACGCACCTTATCACACAAAGGGCAGCAGAAAGAAAAGTAACGAAGGAAGTGACAGACGAAGAAAGACAGACAAATGGCACAGATCACAGCACAAACGTATTAAAATTTATGCTCCTTCCTCTAGATTTTGAATCACTATGCATCCGTGTTTCATAAATAAGACTCCTTTCCTTGTCGTTAAAGGTTCAGTGCATAAATAATTCATTACATTTGGTAAAGGTAATTTTACTAGCACAATAAAAACAAGAAAAATACCGATATGTCACCATAATTTGCTTGGCTGAATAACCTATCACTGTATAGAATGAGTGAGAGAATCTGTCAACTCATATTATTACTGGGGATAACAATTTGCAGGGGTAGTAAGTGGAACGATCACATAGACCCTGTAAAGCAAATAGCAGACTTCTGTTCATTCGTAGAATACTAGACAAGTGCAGTCAGTCTACAGAGGAGATTGTATACAAAAGACCCATCTTAGAGAACTGCTCAAGTGTGTGGGGCCAACACCAAACCGGAATAATAGGAGACATTGATCATATAGGAAGAAGGGCAGCACGAATGGTCACAGTTTTATTTGACCAAAGCAGAGGGTCATAGAAAGAATAAAAATCTGTAAGGGCAGACGCCTGAAGATAGACATCAACTATCGCGCCAAAGTAAACTTAAAAAGTTTTGAGATACAACTATAAATGAAGAACTTGGGAATATACTCATATCAAAAGTTTTGCATCACCCCGGTTCCCAGAATTCCTGAAAACAGACGTGGACTTTGAATATTGTATCACAGAGACTATTCAGAGATATCACTAAACCCGCCCAAAGACGTAAACAACCATGCATGAGCAGCGCCTATTAGACGGAGGGGGTCCGACAACCGAACAGTTCCAGTCATTCCACCAGGAAGGAAGTACACGGCTCGTGTTGTCTGTAGTTCAACCATGCCTAGATGGTCAATACCGCAGTTTGATCGCTTCCGCATTGTTACTTTGTGCCAGGAAGAGCTCTCAACAAGGGAAGTGTGCAGGCGTCTCGGAGTGAACCAAAGCGATGTTGCTCTGACATGGAAGAGATACAGAGAGACAGGAACTGTCGATGACATGACTCGCTCAGGCCGCCCAAGGGCTCGGAGGATTATGGCTCAGAGGAACCCTGACAGCAACGCCACCATGTTGAATAATGCTCTTCGTGCGGCCACAGGACGTCGTGTTATCCCTCAAACTGTGCGCAATATGCTGCATGATGCGCAACTTCACTGCCGATGTTAATGGCGAGGTCCATCTTTGCAACCACGACACCATGCAGCGCGGTACAGGTAGGCCCAACAACAAGCCGAATGGACAGTTCAGGATTGGCATCGCGTGCTCTTCACCGATGAGTGTCGCATATGCCTTCAACCAGACAATCGTCAGCGACGTGTTTGGACGCAACCCGGTGAGGCTGAGCGCAGTGCAGCAAGGTGGAGGTTCCCTGCTTATACACTCCTGGAAATTGAAATAAGAACACCGTGAATTCATTGTCCCAGGAAGGGGAAACTTTATTGACACATTCCTGGGGTCAGATACATCACATGATCACACTGACAGAACCACAGGCACATAGACACAGGCAACAGAGCATGCACAATGTCGCCACTAGTACAGTGTATATCCACCTTTCGCAGCAATGCAGGCTGCTATTCTCCCATGGAGACGATCGTAGAGATGCTGGATGTAGTCCTGTGGAACGGCTTGCCATGCCATTTCCACCTGGCGCCTCAGTTGGACCAGCGTTCGTGCTGGACGTGCAGACCGCGTGAGACGACGCTTCATCCAGTCCCAAACATGCTCAATGGAGGACAGATCCGGAGATCTTGCTGGCCAGGGTAGTTGACTTACACCTTCTAGAGCACGTTGGGTGGCACGGGATACATGCGGACGTGCATTGTCCTGTTGGAACAGCAAGTTCCCTTGCCGGTCTAGGAATGATAGAACGATGGGTTCGATGACGGTTTGGATGTACCGTGCACTATCCAGTGTCCCCTCGACGATCACCAGTGGTGTACGGCCAGTGTAGGAGATCGCTCCCCACACCATGATGCCGGGTGTTGGCCCTGTGTGCCTCGGTCGTATGCAGTCCTGATTGTGGCGCTCACCTGCACGGCGCCAAACACGCATACGACCATCATTGGCACCAAGGCAGAAGCGACTCTCATCGCTGAAGACGACACGTCTCCATTCGTCCCTCCATTCACGCCTGTCGCGACACCACTGGAGGCGGGCTGCACGATGTTGGGGCGTGAGCGGAAGACGGCCTAACGGTGTGCGGGACCGTAGCCCTGCTTCATGGAGACGGTTGCGAATGGTCCTCGCCGATACCCCAGGAGCAACAGTGTCCCTAATTTGCTGGGAAGTGTCGGTGCGGTCCCCTACGGCACTGCGTAGGATCCTACGGTCTTGGCGTGCATCCGTGCGTCACTGCGGTCCGGTCCCAGGTCGACGGGCACGTGCACCTTCCGCCGACCACTGGCGACAACATCGATGTACTGTGGAGCAATTCGGCGGTACGTCCACCCGGCCTCCCGCATGTCCACTATACGCCCTCGCTCAAAGTCCGTCAACTGCACATACGGTTCACGTCCACGCTGTCGCGGCATGCTACCAGTGTTAAAGACTGCGATGGAGCTCCGTATGCCACGGCAAACTGGCTGACACTGACGGCGGCGGTGCACAAATGCTGCGCAGCTAGCGCCATTCGACGGCCAACACCGCGGTTCCTGGTGTGTCCGCTGTGCCGTGCGTGTGATCATTGCTTGTACAGCCCTCTCGCAGTGTCCGGAGCAAGTATGGTGGGTCTGACACACCGGTGTCAATGTGTTCTTTTTTCCATTTCCAGGAGTGTAAATTATAGAGTGCAGCAATCAGTCGTCCTTTTTAGATTTTATTATGCAAATCCACATCTCGGCTAGTAGCTAGCCATTCTCAATGCGCTACCTTTTATCCTCAGTGCATGTAAGTCCCTGTTGTTCGGGCGTCAGTCACAGTTCTTTGAGTACTGCTGTTTTGGCGTGGCTCTATGTGGGCCGACGTACGCAGCAGGTGGTCATGGAAAGCGCCGTAACGGCTGTACGATACGTGAATACTATCCTCCGACCGATAGTGCAACCATATCGGCAGCATATTGGCGAGGCATACGTCTTCATGGACGAGAATTCGCGCCCACATCGTGCACAACTTGTGAAAGAGTTCCTTCAGGATAGCGACATCGCTCGACTAGAGTGGCCAGCATGTTCTCCAGACATGAACCCTATCGAACATGCCTGGGATAGATTGAAAAGGGATGTTTACGGACGACGTGATCCACCAACCTCTCTGAGGGATCTACGCCGAATCGCTGTTGAGGAGTGTGCCTTGATGAACTTGTTGATAGTATTCCACGACGAATTCAGGCATGCATCAGTGCAAGAGGAAGTGCTACTGGGTATTAGAGGTACCAGTGTGTACTGCAATCTGGACCACCACCTCTGAAGGTCTCGCTGTGTGGTAGTACAACATGCAACGCGTGGTTTTCATGAGCAATAAAATGGGCGAAAATGAAGTTTATGTTGATCTGTATTCCAATTTTCCGTACAGGTTCCAGAATTCTCTGAACCGGGGTGATGCAAAACTTTTTTTGATGTGTGTGCTATGATCACCCATCATTCCCGTATGGACCACAACGACAAGATTAGATTAATTACACATAGTGCACACAGGTATTTGAGCAGTCGTTCTTCCCATGCTGCATACGCGAATTGAATGTGATGCAACTCTGGTAACTACTACAATGGAAAGTACGCTCTGCCATGAACTCGAACGTGGCCTGCAGGGTATGCTGTAGATGTAGGCATCGAACCTATTTTTTAACAGCCAGTATTCAATACATACTCTAGCGCTATGGAACTCACACTGAATTGAAACTTTCTGGCACATAAAAACCGTATAACAGAAAAGGACTCGAACCTGGTGTCAAGCCAACATCCATCCGCACAGAACAGACTTCCAACCAATATCTTTTCTGGCGACTCGCATTCGGGAGGACGACGGTTCAATCCCGTCTCCGGCCATCCTGATTTAGGTTTTCCGTGATTTCCCTAAATCGTTTCAGGCAAATGCCGGGATGGTTCCTTTGAAAGGGCACGGCCGATTTCCTTCCCAATCCTTCCCTAACCCGAGCTTGCGCTCCGTCTCTAATGACCTCGTTGTCGACGGGACGTTAAACACTAACCACCACCACCATCTTTTCTGCCGATACTGAGAGTTACTCCATGCCAGTTGATTGTCCAAGGCCGGACGGAGTGGCCGTGCGGTTCTAGGCGCTACAGTCTGGAACCGAGCGACCGCTACGGTCGCAGGTTCGAATCCTGCCTCGGGTATGGATGTGTGTGATGTCCTTAGGTTAGTTAGGTTTAATTAGTTCTAAGTTCTAGGTGACTGATGACCTCAGAAGTTAAGTCGCATAGTGCTCAGAGCCATTTGAACCATTTTTTCGATTGTCCAATGGGGCCAGTTAGCTTCATCACTTCTAGCTACTTTGTCCTCCACGTGCTGGTCTGTGAGCCACTGAAAGACCTGACGTTACCAGAGCTCGAACCAGAATCGTCCAGATGGGGCCACCTGCAGAATGGCTCCATCTGGCCTCTGGCCATCTGCATGGGGTTGTGGGTTCAGAGCCAGTATGCCACATCCTTGATCAAGTGCAGTCGCAGCTGTCTCTCTGTCCACACATGCATCGGCGGACTGCTCATGCCTCCTGTCAGCACTGGGTCCGCAGGGTTGCACACTGACATTGCACTCAGCTGAGCTGGCGCTTCAATGCAGCGATCACCCAACAGCTGTCCACACATGCACCAGCAGACTGTTGATGTCAGCACTGTGTCTGCAGGGTCATAAGCTGACAATGCACTCTGATGAACTGGCATTTCCATGTGACGACTACACAACAGCTGCTGTCCACACACACACACTGTCAGACAGCTGACTTCTGACATCAGCACAGTGCCTGTAGAGTTGGATGCTGACACTGCACTTGGCTGACCGAGAGCTCCCGTCCACCGACCATGCACTGCTGGGGCCAAGTACGCTACCTTTGCTGAGGTAGCTACAGCTTCTGGGGTTAACGCACACCTTCGAGTCAGCGCCAACAACTACTGCCTGAACATGTCATTGGATAAAGAATGTATCTGCTAATGAAGCATGTTTGAGTCTATGACAACTGAGGAACTGGTGGTTTACACCCAACACCCTGCATGCAACCCTGAGTCGACCAATCTTATATAATAGTATCTGCACCCTCGACACTTTTACACTGAGAAGTTTGCCGTTCCTGAATTGACACGTCTGTTTTTATGGTGAAGTAGCTGCTTTGGTGGAGAAGGGAAAAAGGGGGAGGGGAAGGGCAGCTGACAACCCCAGCCCCTCGCGCGGTACGCTCTTGTTCCGATAGCTCAGTTCGGAAACTCTCTGTATGTGATATTACTTGTGACACGTCTACATTGCTGGCGGCAAACCACTGCAGTACCGAGACCACTGTGGGCGTCGGCCGACACATCCGTCTCTCCATTCTGAGGCGTTCGCAAGTGGCGTGTAGCGAGCAGTGCGGGACACGGCTAGCGACTGCCGGGACGACCACTAATCTGGAAAAGCGACTTCCCGTTCGCCGCCCTCCTCATTTCGTCCTCAGCTACTCTGTAATTCCCGACCCGTGGCGAGCAGCGGCTAGCGTGTAGCCGGGCAGTCGCATTCGGCGCGAGTTACGGCCGGCGCCACAAAGGGAGCGGGCCTTTGTCGGGAAACCGTTTCCTCTGCGGTGCGCGATGTTGACATAAAAGGCTATCGCAGTAAATATGTGGCCAGCCCGCGACTCACGTCGTGCTATTTATCCTGCCTGCATTCCGACCGCCCAGGGGGCAGGCGGAAGGCGGAAGGCCCAAGACGGAAGGGCGCACGGGGGAGGAAAGACAATGGCGCCGCCATCAGAAATCGATTCCTCGATCTCGACAAACTTGGGCGCCCTCCGAGCTGCCTGTGGGCGAAGGAGGGGGGTGGGGGGCAGGGCAAGGCAGTGCCGCCCCGACACTCGCATTAACGACGTCGAGCTATCGACCAGCGGCGGTGACGCGGCGTCTCGCAAATGTACCGCAGGCCCCGGCAAATGGCCCGTGCTCGCGTTCCCCGCCTCTGCTTCTCCGCTGATTTCTCATCAGCTCAAATTCAGATAAAGGCTGTTTGACAATGTTGATGGTTACTCTAATTAAAAATCAAATGTTCAAATGTGTGTGAAATCTTATGGGACTTAACTGCTAAGGTCATCAGTCCCTAAGCTTACACACTACTTAACCTAAATTATCCTAACGACAAACACATACACACCCATGCCCGAGGGAGGACTCGAACCTCCGCCGGGACCAGCCGCACAGTCCATGACTGCAGCGCCCTAGACCGCTCGGCTAATCCCGCGCGGCTTGACTCGACTAATGTCTAAAATAGTGCCGGAGAGCTGATACCATGAATTCTGCAGAGCTGCCATAAATTCTTAAGAGTACGAGGAGATGGAGGGCTCATCTGAACAGCATGTTGCAAGGCATCCCAGATATACTCAATAATGTTCATGTCTGGGGAGTTTGGTGGCCAGCGGAAGTGTTTAAACTCAGAAGAGTGTTTCTGGAGCCACTCTGTACCAACTCTGAACATTGGTTTCTCGTTATTTCTTCGTTTCGTCCAACAAGGGACCATTTTCGATAAAAATAAGAAAATTAATACACAAAGACCACTTCTTCCTTCTCTCTCTCTCTCTCTCTTGTAAGTTGCCTGGTAGGCTGGAAGATTTTACGAACTATCAATTTCCTTGACAAGTAGCTGGTTGCCGTATTGATTCAGCATCGGACTATTTGTTCTCAGCTTTCTCATACAACTTACCCTTGAGCTTCCATAACTCTGAGCCCAGGTGACATGTGTCCTCCGGCACAGCTACTACCACTCTTCCATATAACTGATTCAGTGAAGTTATGCTTGAAACGGATCATGAAATAAAACAGTGTATGATTTACACTGGGTTTATTATATATGAGTTCACCAAATTTCTGCTGCTCAGACAATACAATTTACGGTTCACAAATAAGAAATATAAGAAAGTAAAATGGGAGGCGTCGTTTATGATAACATGATGGAATGGTCCTATACACTCTCTTTATTATGAGCATGATGTGACGGTGGATCCTGGTTACTGTGATCTTGGATTATAGTATGAGAAATACTGGGGAGATGTTGTATGGAAACAGACGTGCGATATTCATATAGAAAAGAATTTATATGTGGGGTGAATGTCTTAGGAAATGAGCGGAATGCCAGCTGGACTGTGAGAGTGTGGCTGGAGCCTTAAATTTGGCTTGGAGGCCAGATGTCAGGGACGGTTCATAGTGTGGAAGAGGAAAGTGAGTGAAATTACACTGGGAAAGGACACATAGTAGTAGACATATACTAGCAGGAGGACTGAGAGAGGAGCAATATTGGTTTAGACCAGGAAGGTAGACAGTGCGTCTAATTTTTAGAACAAGGCAACACCATGACAGACACTACGAATATGGTAAGGATTTAGTAATAGTGTCCCTAGACAATGATACGGTGCATTATAGCGTGAAAAGAAGCAACATGTGATAAACCCTTCAGAAAACAGGAACTGGAAGTCTGGCTATGAGAAAGATAATGTATCAAATAAGTGTGGGTTGTGTAAAAGTAAGATGAGAGATGACAGATTGGTTAGGACGTAAAATTGGGCTGAAGCAAGGGATTACATTATCCCCGTTATTTTTCTTCAGCGTTGTGGATGATATAATGGTAATAAGGCCGTACTCGTACCGTGGTGAATCACGGACAGTGGTAAAACTGGAACAGAGGGGTATCGAAGCGTTTGAGATGGTGCTACGGAAGAATGTTAACAATTAGGTGGACTGCAAAGGTGACGAAGGGGAAGGTTCTGTGCAGAACTGGAAAAGAAAGGAACATACAGAAAACACTGACAGGGAGAAGGGATTTATTATAGGACATGTCTTAAAGCATCAGGGAATGACCTTCTTGGCATTAGCGGGTAGTGATGGCTGTTATCGCCGAATCGCCGAAACAACGGGGTATCGGTTATATCGTTTTCTTTTTCTGAGCCAGATTAACCTGACTGTTTAAAGCTCTCAAAATAATCGGTTTCTGGGATAACAAATTTTACGTTTTTTGTTCCTATTAGTTTCTGTAATAAAGGTAGGACTCGAACAAAGATTGAAACATTTTTATTGTCTTAGTTTCAAGACACATCTAATTAAAATATTAAATTAAATAGGCAAATAAGAGAAAACTTTGTCGAACGGTCGCTGCTTTTCTCGAAAAGGGATAAGTGGTTGACTTTGCAAAACATCACCATATTCCCGCACCCATTCAAATTTCTTGAAACTCTGCTCAAAAATCGTTTATTAATCGGGAATAATACCACTAAATGGGCATTACGCATAGTCATGCTAACGGAAGAAAACTGGGGTTGAAGAATTCTGTTTTTCGTGGTAATTGTCCGTTTTCAAGGGCTACAAGCAGATAAAAGCATATTATGTACAGGCAGGCAGCTGATCAGCTACTCTTTATTTTTATTGTATACTCTGTATGAACTGTTGTTAAGTTTTTCATTTAATTTCCTTCCTCTTTTATCATTTCATAGGAATGTCGGACAAGTCTTTAATCCCTTAAGCCAGTGAAGCACTGTACTTCATTAGCTACGTCACTTTGTAGAAATACTTACAGACTAGGGTTGGTGCATTGTGCAATGCAACGGATGCCCAGCAACGACAGTGAGAAACAACCATCTAGACCAGATGGGGACAATTCTTGCACTCTGCATGTGTACGCCTACCTTAAGCCACAACACACACAACAGGGACACTACTGTCTCAGCAATGCTGCACCAATTGTTATGCCATGTTTTCGTTGCTTGTTTTTAGCTGTTGGCGTTTTTATGAAAATAGCACTGATTGTTTTGCCATTTCCACTAACAATGCAGTACTTCAAACCAGTGCAAATTTTAAGAATAAAAATTACTCCTTCTCTAAAAAAAGTTTTATGTAAAAAAGAAAAATTTTAGCACTGCTGCTATGGATAATTGATATTTCGGTTTTATTACTCTGTTATTGGTGAAACAATAAAAAAACTTTTATAACCGAGACCAAACAAAAAGCGAAAGTACTGGTTATTCAGAGATAAAATAGCGGTATCTGTTGTAACTGGATGATTTTTCCCACCCATACAAGAAGGAGTAGTAGATGTTAAAAACTGTTGAGGAAAACAGAGATTGGATACATCCAACAAATAATTGTGGACGTAGGATGTAAGTGCTACTATGAGATGTGGAGGTTAGTGCAGGAGAGGAATTCGTGGCAGACCGCATCAAACCAGTCAGAAAATTGATGACAAAAAGAGAGAGAGAGACAGACAACAAGAAGGAAAAAAAGGGTAACCTGGATATAGACTTTTTATTTAATGTAGAATTATCTCTCGAATTTTTGGCAGTCATTGTCTGCGACTCCACTAAACTGTAGATTTAAAATTGCCAACTGAGACAAAAAGGATTTCAGCAATCATTACGCGTTTTGGATTTTCCTGGTTGTGACTCTTTTTACGATATATTGTACCGATTCCTTTGAGCGGCTGCTGTTTATGAGCTGACGTACAGTCGAGAACATTGCCAAACTAATTTCTTCTAAATTTTTATGTCTTTGTCTCGTTTAGTTCTTACTGAGCTGCAGGAAGAAGTCGGTTCAGCAGCCTGGATTCCATTGCCAGTTCGACACTGCTCCTGTTTCGAGCCCTCCTGTGTCGTGATCACAGGTAGGTACGACACAGTCACATGCGTGAGTAAAAAGACAAAGGGTCCTTCTAAGAACCTTCAGTTCACCAACATCCTCAGTGCCTCCCACCCGCCTTTGTTGAGCACTTTAAGATGCACCTGAACAGAGACAAGCTGTTAAGACGCCCAAGGTGCTTACAGTCAGGAAACCCCTTCAACACGCCTCCGACTCGGGATGGTGTACTAGCAGGCACAAGAGCTGCAGTGTAGCCCGCCTGCAGGCGCCGGGGACTCTAGTCATAGCTTCTGTCTGCACAGGGAGACTTAATGAGTGAGGTGTGCAACAAATGTGGGTGTGTGGCATCGAGGCTGTTGCTGAACTGGGTGGTCTTAGAGGAACCCATTGCAATTTTATTCACAGATGAGTCGATGTCGCACCCCTCTGTGATCACACCACAGGAGGATGTGAAACAGAAGGTATGAAAAAGCATAGACACCCTTTGCTGCATCAGATCACGTTCAAATTTTGTAGAATGGTTTCGAATGGTCCCTAGTTGTTCCACCCTGTACACCGGATGAGAAACTGCGGTCGCACAGCACTCCAAAGGCGTGCGATTGTATTCAGTGGAGTTGCTGGCCCACAATGCCCTTACAGTAGGGTTAAATTGTCCGAGGATATCAGCAGCGTCAAAGGTTGAGAAGAATGTCGTCCTGTTGCTCATAGCACTGCGAATTGTCGTTTTCGACCGCGTAATGTGTGGGAATCAACGTCGCGAGGAAAAGGGGCACTTTTATTGACGCCGTTTCTGGTACCCTTTATGACGCCCTCTCAGGCCTTTTCATGTTGATTCTGAGCAGTGGTGTGTCTGGAATGTTTTCCATAGTCACCCATAAGAAATCCGGGTATTTTAAAGCTGGCTATCGCGGTTCTGACTTACATTGCAGGGCCGTCAAAAGAACGGGTGAAATGTGGGTACTTTGGGAGTGTGGCGACCTTCCAGTGTCTGAGGCGTCAGTGGTGCCGTTGGGCAAAATTATGGTGAAATTTGGTGCCACCGTGACATTACTAACGCACTTTACACGAACTTCCGGCCATTCTTCGCGTGTGTGGACACCTCGCTGTTTGAAGCATCGACAAGCCAGGGAGTGACGCCGCAGGGATCCCACGCCTTGGACCGTGAACCAAAGTTCAAAATTCTGTCTCGAAATAGGAAACGATTACTTTGTTTCGAATTAGTGATCCATTAATTGTGTTGCGCTGAGTCTAAAGTAAAGTCCCCCACCTAATTTTTCTGTCTGTATGTGAAGACTAATTTGAGGAACTACTGCGGGGATTTTAATACGGTTTTCAGTGATATACGTGTTCACGGGGAAGTTGTGAGTGTATAATTTAGCACTGCTGCGCCAGGTAAGTCCTCCGGGAATAGATAAATGGTACTAGGAGTGCAAAGAAGTGACACAACGCTAGTCTTTGGTGATCGTTACACCCAGTTATTTGTTTGAGTTGACTGACTGCAGTTGTAACTAAGTGATGTTAGCACAATACCTGCTTGCGTTTTGTGACGTACACAATTCTACATTTTGAGCATTTAAAAGAAATTAGTTAGTTTTACGTCTGTGCTACTATAATAACAATGCCAACGCAAACGAAAACAGCAGACAACGTGGCATAAGAATTGTAACAGCATTGGTGAGTCAATACTGTCCGTTTTCAACTTTTTTAGTCCTGTCTTCCTCAGTTGCCTGTAATATCACGATATATTGATAATTTTTACTTATGGACCGTTTGACAGCGACTGAATAAAACAGTAAAATTGTGTGTTATTCAGTTGCTTTCAGACGGTCCATAAGTAAAAATTATCAATATACCGTAATTATATTGTCCGTGTATCCGTGTGTCTTGGCTTAAGGTATGCGTGTACTGCGGTGTCATTACTGGTCATCCTTTGTATTGTAGAATGACACCAATCTCAGCCTGGAAATATTTCTACAATGTGACGTAGCAATGAAGCACAATGCTTCGTTTGCGTTAAAAGATTAAAGATTTGTGTGATCTTTGTATGAAATGGCAAAAGAGAAAGGAAATTATGATAACAGTAATAAAATAAAAACTAAACAATTCATCCATAGTATTCAGTTAAAATAGAAATTAGCTGATCTGCTGCCTATGTCTACATAATATCCCCTTATCTGATCGCAGTTCTTCAAAACGGACAAATTAAAACGAGAAATAGAATTCTACAACCACAGTTTTAATTCTTTAGCACTGACTAATTGTAATGTCCAAATAGTGGTATCATCCCAGATTATCACGTAGTTTGCTGTATTCGATTTGCTAGAAATGCCTCAATTCAATCAGAAAGCAGGGGTCTGATATTGCGGGCGATCGTATTTTGTTCATTAGGCGACATTGCGGAACCGTATCGGCTTTTGCGGAGCTCTCCCTCGCGTTCGTGCCGGCGCGCGGCGCGAGATGAAAATGGATTACGGCCGGAAAAGTGTGGCGCATGGCGGGCAGCGGTGACCGGCGGACGCGGCGTTCAGCTGACAGAGCCACGGGAAACAAAGGCAGGCGTCGCGACGTCCCGCCGGGAGATTAATGACGCGGCGCGCCGCAGTAATCGCAATTAATGCCACCTGCCGCAGCGCGCGCCGCACCCCACACGCCGGCCCCAGGGCTGGCCGGTCTGCGACGTCCAGCGCTCGTCTTACAAGTTAACGCCGCCGGCCTCCACATCCAAGAACCTACTGCGGAAGCCACTGTATAGTGCGTGGCAGAGGATACTTGGTGCCAATTAGTCTCTCCTGGTCCAGTCCATACATACAAGTTCCACATGTGAACATCGTTTTCCACAAAAGTATTAAAATCTCAGATTAAAACTGTGTGCCGCACCGAGACTCGAACTCGGAATCTTTTGCCTTTCGCGGTCAAGTGCTCTACCGACCGAACTACCCAAGCACGACACATGATTCGTCCTCAAGGCTTTACTTCTGCCATTACCTCCTTTCTTCCGCGGGTGCTAGTTCTGCATGCTTCGCAGGAGAGCTTCCGTGAAGTTTGTGAAGTAGGAGACTTATGTACTGGCGGAAGTAAAGCTGTGAGGAGTTATCGTGAGTCGTGAGTGCCTATCTCAGTCAGTCGAGAACTTACCCGTGAAATGCAAAAAGCCCGAGTTTGAGTTTCGGCTGGCACACAGATTTAAGATATCAGTAGGTTTCATATCAGCGCACACTCTGCAGAGTGAAAATTTCATTCTGGAGAATAGCGACAATTGACAAAAGAAGCCTTCAGCAGCTTCTAACAAGGAGATGTGCCCAGTCGTGTGATCGACTTACTTATACGGTGATGTAGGTTAGGGTCCAAGGTATCACGTTCTGCAGCCATTCACCCTGGTGGGCTCTACTTTCGGAGCAATCAACGAAAAAAGAATTTCTGAAATTCGCGTCTCGCACTACAGCTTCAAAAATGACATAAACTGAGGGTCTTTTTTTATTTATGTTCGTGTAGTGTAATGGTTAACGAACAGTCAGTGACTTTGAATATTTTTAGTTTTAAATCTTTATCGAAATGACTTTGATCGTTTATTTTTATTCAAGTGTTTGGTTTAACGATTTTTTTTTATTTATATTCCTTTGTCAACTAATGTTAATCACCATATTAACTTTTTTCATTTTACTTTCTATAATTTTTTCTCCTTGGAATCTTTGTGCATGTGATTTTAATTATTGTTATGTGTTAACTTCGATTTATTTTCTTCCGTTTTATCATCTTTTAATTCTGCCCATTGAGCAGTGGCGTTTTGCTGGCGCGCCAGCGTATTTGCAAGTACCTCGCCTTCGCGCTCTTATCGTTGCGTGTGGCACGTACTGAGTCTTGGCTGCCTTATCTTTGCCGGAGGAGTTAACTGGAGGCTCTCACCAAAGACAGGACAGTAGGCGTTCGATGTTACCTGAGGCCGGAGTGCGCTTGTAGTGGAGCGGGAGCCGACCACATGTATGGGGCGGCTTGGTGGAGAGCCTTTCATGTCGCCTGTGAGGAGTCTTGCTGCTGCCTTGGCTTGCGTGCTGCCACTTCCGGACATGGCTGTCTACGGTCGTCCGCTGCCTTATTGCCGCCTGCTGTACCCGACACAAGCCATATCGGACGTCCAGCGAAACGTTAAGTGAGATTGTACTTAGGGCATATGTGTGAAGGTGTTGAGGGCTGCTACCTCACTTCTGGTAACTGTAAGCGCATCCGTGTTACCATGGAAGTAAAGATGGGCCTATGAAGAGTTCATGGTGTTTAAGACGGGTGTTAAATACACTCCTGGAAATTGAAATAAGAACACCGTGAATTCATTGTCCCAGGAAGGGGAAACTTTATTGACACATTCCTGGGGTCAGATACATCACATGATCACACTGACAGAACCACAGGCACATAGACACAGGCAACAGAGCATGCACAATGTCGGCACTAGTACAGTGTATATCCACCTTTCGCAGCAATGCAGGCTGCTATTCTCCCATGGAGACGATCATAGAGATGCTGGATGTAGTCCTGTGGAACGGCTTGCCATGCCATTTCCACCTGGCGCCTCAGTTGGACCAGCGTTCGTGCTGGACGTGCAGACCGCGTGAGACGACGCTTCATCCAGTCCCAAACATGCTCAATGGGTGACAGATCCGGAGATCTTGCTGGCCAGGGTAGTTGACTTACACCTTCTAGAGCACGTTGGGTGGCACGGGATACATGCGAACGTGCATTGTCCTGTTGGAACAGCAAGTTCCCTTGCCGGTCTAGGAATGGTAGAACGATGGGTTCGATGACGGTTTGGATGTACCGTGCACCATTCAGTGTCCCCTCGACGATCACCAGTAGTGTACGGCCAGTGTAGGAGATCGCTCCCCACACCATGATGCCGGGTGTTGGCCCTGTGTGCCTCGGTCGTATGCAGTCCTGATTGTGACGCTCACCTGCACGGCGCCAAACACGCATACGACCATCATTGGCACCAAGGCAGAAGCGACTCTCATCGCTGAAGACGACACGTCTCCATTCGTCCCTCCATTCACGCCTGTCGCGACACCACTGGAGGCGGGCTGCACGATGTTGGGGCGTGAGCGGAAGACGGCCTAACGGTGTGCGGGACCGTAGCCCAGCTTCATGGAGACGGTTGCGAATGGTCCTCGCCGATACCCCAGGAGCAACAGTGTCCCTAATTTTCTGGGAAGTGGCGGTGCGGTCCCCTACGGCACTGCGTAGGATCCTACGGTCTTGGCGTGCATCCGTGCGTCGCTGCGGTCCGGTCCCAGGTCGACGGGCACGTGCACCTTCCGCCGACCACTGGCGACAACATCGATGTACTGTGGAGACCTCACGCCCCACGTGTTGAGCAATTCGGCGGTACGTCCACCCGGCCTCCCGCATGCCCACTATACACCCTCGCTCAAAGTCCGTCAACTGCACATACGGTTCACGTCCACGCTGTCGCGGCATGCTACCAGTGTTAAAGACTACGATGGAGCTCCGTATGCCACGGCAAACTGGCTGACACTGACGGCGGCGGTGCACAAATGCTGCGCAGCTAGCGCCATTCGACGGCCAACACCGCGGTTCCTGGTGTGTCCGCTATGCCGTGCGTGTGATCATTGCTTGTACAGCCCTCTCGCAGTGTCCGGAGCAAGTATGGTGGGTCTGACACACCGGTGTCAATGTGTTCTTTTTTCCATTTCCAGGAGCGTATAACGCACGAGCGTGCCTCTTCCTGCTCGTGCGAAATTGTTATTTGATGTAACACGTAATGAGCTGCAAGGCCCAAATCTGTTTATCAAATCTACTACATTCGAGTGTTTGGTAGCCTTAGTGCAGTGAGCCCCAGTAAAGATTATTATGAAATTTTGAGAATTTTGCTCGATACGGTTTTCACTGAACAGTGGGGCATAAGAGTTCACGTAATTTAATTGTGACTAAGATTGGAGCGCCCGCTGGCCTTGCTAGTAATTGTAAGTTGTTGTTTTTTTTTTAATATCTTAATAGCAGGCCATTCTCCTTAAGGTTATTGATAAGATTTGCGCTGTTGGTTGTACCCTGCCTGTGTAGTTCATTCGTAGTGGGGCAAAGGCAGTGCGCCGTTTTATTAGTGAATAATTTAACCTGTTATATCTTTTGGTGGTTGTTTACATTGTCCCTGCGGACCTGTACTGTGCGCTTGTTAAATGTTACAGCTGGCTGGCTGGTGTTTTTGAGTAAGCGCTACCTATCCACCTATGGGTACCGGGGCTGTGAAATCCTTGGTAGCGGGAGGTGACTCCGGGTCGAAGCTCGAGAAGTGGGTCTTGTACGAATTGCCGCCTTCCGCCTTGGCTTCTGCAAGCTAAGTTTTCGTTCTGCCTTCGAGTGACCTGGCGTCACTCCTCACCAACTAATTCTGGCGCTAATTATGTTTACTTGGGTATTTATTATATTTAATAAACCTTGTCCCAAGAGCAACATACAATAGTGAAAGGTTGTTGCTGTGCTACTCTTAGTAAGACTTCGCGCTGACTAATTGTGTTGCTCGGCCTTGGAGCCGATGTTTGATACCTTAATAAGCCTTACTGATATTTATTGACTCCTGAGTGTGAAGCAAATGCCTTTGTATTAACTTCATCCTGCCCTTTATTGGGTGCATCTGGCAGGTTGTTGTTTTGGTAAATGTTTTGAGATCATCAGTTCTCAGTGTCCGGAGACTAGTCAGAAATATTGTGTCTTAATTTAAGTCGTCAGGCGCATAATTGTCAGTGGTTTTAAAATTTTCTTATATATGAGATAGACTTTGTCTCGTAAAAAGACATTGTCAGCAGAGTCACTAAATTCTTGTGACTTACTATTCTTATTACCTAAAGTAATAAGGATTAAGATATTGTTGTTTTAAAGGAATTTTTTGATTTGATTGTTAAATAAAACGAGTGATAAAAAAAGGGGTCTGGTCCTTCCTATTGTTTCCCTATTCCCTAGTGGAAGAACGTTTCACCCATGTTATTACATTCCTTATTCGTAAACCTCTCTTTGCTTAATTTTGTTTTATTTATCACCTCCTCCTTCGTTTAAATCTTCATTTGCCTTATTTTATCCATAGTGCAATACGAAAATATATTTCAAATATTTGTTCGATAGTCACCATCCAAAAAATATATGCATCTTGCAACGAAAAATAAATAGCCGAGCGGTCTAGGGAGCTGCAGTCATAGACTGTGCGACTAGTCCCGGCGGAGGTTCGAGTCCTCCCTCGGGCATGGGTGTGTTTGTTTGTCTTTAGGATAACTTCGGTTAAGTAGTGTGTACGCTTAGGGACTGATGACCTTAGTAGTTAACTCGCATAAGGTTTCACACACATTTGAACGATTTTCTTCACCATTGCACTGTCAATATAAGTAGATTATTTCGACTTGTTTTTTAACTTATAGATCGACACTTTCAAATGTTTCATTAATACGCTGGCTAAGTAAAAAAATTAAAATCTAGTGCACAAAGATTCCAAGTATAAAATAGTCGTTGAAAGTGAAAATAAGGGCAAATGAAATACTTACTACGATGACTGGTGTGACATGACAAAGAATGCAAATAAAAAAAAATTACATTTAAACCAGTTGGTTGAATTAAAATAATGATTAAAATCATTTCGATAAAGATTTACAAATAAAGAATTGGAAAACACCTGACAAAATCTGAACCCATTCTATCATATGTAAGTACTACACCTTAAGTAGTATGCTACCGAGAAATCTGTATACCATTCTTATTTTCAACCTGTAGAGTGTCACGCGAAATTCCGAAATTCTTTTTTCGTTGACTGCTCGCAAATGAAGACCCACCAGAGGAATGGCTGCAGGGTACCTTGGTCCCTAACCATACAAACGGTTTCAATAAGTCGACCGCACGTTCGGGGACCTCTCCTTGTAAGTGCAATAAGAACGTACCATAAGACAATCCTAATGGCCGTTGTGGGTTAGGAGTCGACTGTATGGCGTCGTATATTTATTTATTTCTCAAGTAAAGAGCTGTTACCTGTTGTTATGTAGCAGGTCGTACATTGTGCGATTTTACATGTTATGTCATACAAATTCAAGGATAAGGTGTTATGTATATATAACAACTTAAACAAGTGAGTATCTCGGTCGGCACACACACACACACACACACACACACACACACACACACACACACACACACACACACACACACACACACACGCACATATATATATATATATATATATATATATATATATATATATATATAATTTAACGGAAGAAACAAGAGATGGAAATGTGATGTGACAGTTCTTCCCTTTATATCTTCTGCTTGTATGGTTACGTCTGTTACATATGTATCTTGACAGTGGTAATACTTAATTTCATGTATTGATTACTTACGTTATAATTTTTCCGAACTTAAGGTAATAGTGGAGATTGGGAGTTGATTTAAAATGTCATAGCCATAAAGGTAAAGACAGCACAGGGTCTTCGGTGCCAGTTTTCCTCGGAAGGATGGTGGTGCGGTGTTGTTGCTGGCAGAAACAGTGAAAGAAGCCTCAGAATTAGTTATTTATTTCCACAGGTTACAATCAGTGTCTTGACTCGCTGTTGTCATCGGCTGTCAATGTCCGCCGATGATTCGCATCATAGCGGCCTTCAGCCCGCTCGAGCTGCTGACGCCACACTCCCCGCACGCGGCCGGTTGCTGGTATGGCGGTATGCCGTCCGCTATGGCTCCAGCGCTGGGCGTACTGCGATGCCGTGACAGTGAGTGAAGGACGTAGATATGTCAATATGGGAGCTGCGCCGTCCCCTCCCACTCACCGCCGTTCTTTTTCATCTGTCGAACAGCGATTCCAGTTGTCGTGCAGTCGCGTAGTACGGCGATCTTGGCCTGCCGTTCAGGTAAGCCCTGGTCAGTCCGTCGAAGTATCGAGAATGCTGGTGTCCTGAGCCGGGATGATAGGGAAGACCTCCGGGTTCACCCATCAGCGACAGCAGCAGGCTGTGGTGCTGAAAATGGTTGTTCAAATGGCTCTGAGCACTACGGGACTTAGCATCTGAGGTCATCAGTCCCCTAGAATTTAGAACTACTTAAACCTAACTAACCTAAGGACATCACACACAGCCATGCCCGAGGCAGGATTCGAACCTGCGACCGCAGCAGTCACGCGGTTCCGGACTGAAGCGCCTAGAACCGCACGGCCACTGTGATGCTGAACTCTGCGACGGGTGATTATGGTGAGGAGGTCATCTCTCTCGATAGCGGCTGTTATTGTTCAGTAGCGTGCAGGAAATCTACAGCAGACCTGTGCCAGACGTCACTTTACTGTAATCGGGGAATCGAGAGTGAACGTTATGCATGCCATCGATCAGTCTGACCGACTACCTTACGAGATAAAATACCGGGGCGCTTACGGAGCGAAGTAGTGGTTAATGTTTACCTGATGTCTCTTGTCGCGATATCCTCCCCGATAGCTGAATGGTCATCGTGACTGATTACCGCCCTACGGGCCCGGATTCTATTCCTGCCTGGGTCGGGGATTTTCTCCGCTCAGGGACTGGGTGTTGTGTTGTCTTCATCATCATTTCAACCCCATCCGGAGCGCAGGTCGCCCAATGTGGTGTCGAACGTAATAAGACCTGCACCAAGGCGGCCGGACCTGCCCCGTAAGAGACCTCCCAGCCAATGACGCCAAACGCTCATTTCCATTTTTTAATTGTCACGATCTCACTGGTCTCGCCAATACGAAGGTATCAGCGGTTCTCCGTCTGCCGTGCTTGCTTAACGTGTTTGTTATAGTATAGGGCTGCTTCGTAAAAGCAATTGGTTTGCATATTTGCAATAGCAATAGTACTTCTTTCATCACGTAGCGAAGGTGACATGAACCAGTCTAGCTGCTCTGCCCTTCTACATTTCTGCTCAGGTCTACTGTCTGGCTCGCCAGAAGCGTCAACATTGTGTTTTCCATAGGTTACAATCAATGTCTTGACTCGCTCTTCTCATCGGCCCAGTCTCAGTGATAAAATGCCAATTTTCGCGCCTGCCTCGCGTCGACACCACCATAATGCAAGCGAGATAGCTTACCCTATCTGACAGAAACAATGGCCATGTAGAGGTTATATTGCAAAGGCTCTAAGGAGGGACAGCAATAAAAACTAGAGTGCAGTGCTATGTGTGAACACCGTGATACGCTTTCGAGATACAGCAGAAAAGAAGGAAGAATACGCCCGTAGCTCGTAGCCCAATGGTTAGCGATGTGACTGCTATACAGAGGACCCGGTTTCGATTCCCTGTACTGCCAGGGACTGGAACGGAGTGCACTCGGTCAGCAGGTGCCAACTGAGCGAGGAGGAGCGGCTCCAGGATCTGGGAAACTGGCAACGGGACAGGGCTTTGGTTCTAGTTCTTTATGTAGTAGTAGCATTTTACGTCACTTGACGTCGACATCATTAGTGACGAAATGCAGCTTGGGAAAGGAATTCAAATCATCATTTCAAAGAAACCGCGCTGAAAATTCTGTTGGAGGTTGACAAATCGCACTGAGGGAAGGGTTGTATAAGTGACATACACTGTGGGACAAAAGTCATGGAGTACCACCTAACGTCAACTCAGACCTCCTTCTTCCCGGCATGAAGCAAACTCGACGTGGCATGGACTCAACAAGTAATTGGAAGTCCCCTGAAAAACATCGCGGCGTACCACCTAATGTCGACTCAGACCTCCTTCTTCCCGGCATGAAGCAAACTCGACGTGGCATGGACTCAACAAGTAATTGGAAGTCCCCTGAAAAACATCGCGGCGTACCACCTAATGTCGACTCAGACCTCCTTCTTCCCGGCTTGAAGCAAACTCGACGTGGCATGGACTCAACAAGTAATTGGAAGTCCCCTGAAAAACATCGCGGCGTACCACCTAATGTCGACTCAGACCTCCTTCTTCCTGGCTTGAAGCAAACTCGACGTGGCATGGACTCAACAAGTAATTGGAAGTCCCCTGAAAAACAACACGGCGTACCACCTAATGTCGACTCAGACCTCCTTCTTCCCGGCTTGAAACAAACTCGACGTGGCATGGACTCAACAAGTAATTGGAAGTCCCCTGAAAAACATCGCGGCGTACCACCTAATGTCGACTCAGACCTCCTTCTTCCTGGCTTGAAGCAAACTCGACGTGGCATGGACTCAACAAGTAATTGGAAGTCCCCTGAAAAACATCGTGGCGTACCACCTAATGTCGACTCAGACCTCCTTCTTCCCGGCTTGAAGCAAACTCGACGTGGCATGGACTCAACAAGTAATTGGAAGTCCCCTGAAAAACATCGCGGCGTACCACCTAATGTCGACTCAGACCTCCTTCTTCCCGGCTTGAAGCAAACTCGACGTGGCATGGACTCAACAAGTAATTGGAAGTCCCCTGAAAAACATTACGGCGTACCACCTAATGTCGACTCAGACCTCCTTCTTCCCGGCATGAAGCAAACTCGATGTGGCATGGACTCAACAAGTAATTGGAAGTCCCCTGAAAAACATCACGGCGTACCACCTAATGTCGACTCAGACCTCCTTCTTCCCGGCATGAAGCAAACTCGACGTGGCATGGACTCAACAAGTAATTGGAAGTCCCCTGAAAAACATTGTGGCGTACCACCTAATGTCGACTCAGACCTCCTTCTTCCCGGCATGAAGCAAACTCGACGTGGCATGGACTCAACAAGTAATTGGAAGTCCCCTGAAAAACATCGCGGCGTACCACCTAATGTCGACTCAGACCTCCTTCTTCCCGGCATGAAGCAAACTCGACGTGGCATGGACTCAACAAGTAATTGGAAGCCCCTGAAAAACATCGCGGCGTACCACCTAATGTCGACTCAGACCTCCTTCTTCCCGGCATGAAGCAAACTCGACGTGGCATGGACTCAACAAGTAATTGGAAGTCCCCTGAAAAACATCGCGGCGTACCACCTAATGTCGACTCAGACCTCCTTCTTCCCGGCTTGAAGCAAACTCGACGTGGCATGGACTCAACAAGTAATTGGAAGTCCCCTGAAAAACATCTCGGCGTACCACCTAATGTCGACTCAGACCTCCTTCTTCCCGGCTTGAAGCAAACTCGACGTGGCATGGACTCAACAAGTAATTGGAAGTCCCCTGAAAAACATCGCGGCGTACCACCTAATGTCGACTCAGACCTCCTTCTTCCCGGCTTGAAGCAAACTCGACGTGGCATGGACTCAACAAGTAATTGGAAGTCCCCTGAAAAACATCGCGGCGTACCACCTCATGTCGACTCAGACCTCCTTCTTCCCGGCATGAAGCAAACTCGACGTGGCATGGACTCAACAAGTAATTGGAAGTCCCCTGAAAAAAATCGCGGCGTACCACCTAATGTCGACTCAGACCTCCTTCTTCCCGGCATGAAGCAAACTCGATGTGGCATGGACTCAACAAGTAATTGGAAGCCCCTGAAAAACATCGCGGCGTACCACCTAATGTCGACTCAGACCTCCTTCTTCCCGGCATGAAGCAAACTCGACGTGGCATGGACTCAACAAGTAATTGGAAGTCCCCTGAAAAACATCGCGGCGTACCACCTAATGTCGACTCAGACCTCCTTCTTCCCGGCATGAAGCAAACTCGACGTGGCATGGACTCAACAAGTAATTGGAAGCCCCTGAAGAACATCGCGGCGTACCACCTAATGTCGACTCAGACCTCCTTCTTCCCGGCATGAAGCAAACTCGACGTGGCATGGACTCAACAAGTAATTGGAAGTCCCCTGAAAAACATCTCGGCGTACCACCTAATGTCGACTCAGACCTCCTTCTTCCCGGCTTGAAGCAAACTCGACGTGGCATGGACTCAACAAGTAATTGGAAGTCCCCTGAAAAACATCGCGGCGTACCACCTAATGTCGACTCAGACCTCCTTCTTCCCGGCTTGAAGCAAACTCGACGTGGCATGGACTCAACAAGTAATTGGAAGTCCCCTGAAAAACATCGCGGCGTACCACCTCATGTCGACTCAGACCTCCTTCTTCCCGGCATGAAGCAAACTCGACGTGGCATGGACTCAACAAGTAATTGGAAGTCCCCTGAAAAAAATCGCGGCGTACCACCTAATGTCGACTCAGACCTCCTTCTTCCCGGCATGAAGCAAACTCGATGTGGCATGGACTCAACAAGTAATTGGAAGCCCCTGAAAAACATCGCGGCGTACCACCTAATGTCGACTCAGACCTCCTTCTTCCCGGCATGAAGCAAACTCGACGTGGCATGGACTCAACAAGTAATTGGAAGTCCCCTGAAAAACATCGCGGCGTACCACCTAATGTCGACTCAGACCTCCTTCTTCCCGGCATGAAGCAAACTCGACGTGGCATGGACTCAACAAGTAATTGGAAGCCCCTGAAAAACATCGCGGCGTACCACCTAATGTCGACTCAGACCTCCTTCTTCCCGGCATGAAGCAAACTCGACGTGGCATGGACTCAACAAGTAATTGGAAGTCCCCTGAAGAAACATCGCGGCATGTTGTCTTTACAGCCGTCCATAACTGCGAAAGTGTTGCCGGTGCGGGATTTTATGCACGAACTAAACTCTCATTTAAGTCCCATAAATGTTCGATGGGATTCATGTCGGGCGATCTCGGTGGTCAAATCATTCGCTCAAATTGTCCAGAACGTTCTTGAAACTTACCGCGAACAATGGTGGCCTGGTGACATGGCGCATTGTCATCCACAAAAATTCCATCCTTTATTGGAAACAAATGGTCTCCAAGTAGCAGAACATAAAAAATTCCAGTCAATGATCGGTTCCGTTGGACCAGAGCACCCATTCGATTTGATGTGTACACAGCCCACGCCATTATGGAGCCACCTCCAGCTTGCTCAGTGCCTAGTTGACAACTTGGGTTAATGACTTCGTGGGGTCAGCGCCACACTCGAACCCTACCACCAATTCTTACCACTGAAATCACGACTCATCTGACCAGACCTCGGCTTTCCTGTCGTCTGGGGTCCAACCGATACGATCACAAACTCAGGAGGGGCGCTGCAAGCGATGTCGTGATGTTAGCAAAGGTACTCGAGTTGCTCGTTTGCTGCCATATCCCATTAACGCCAAAATTTCCCCGCACTGACCTATCAGATGCGTTCATCGTACGTCACACAGTGATTTCTGCAGTTATTTCACGCAGTGTTGCTTGTCCGTTGGCACTGACAACTCTACCCAAACGCCACTGCTCGCGGTCATTCAGTGAAGGCCGTCGCCCCTGCATTGTCCGTGGTGAAAAGTAATGCCTGAAATTAAGTATTTTCGTCACACTCTTGACACTGTGTATCTCGAAATATTAAATTCCATAACGATTTCCGAAATGGAATGTCTTATTCGTCTAGCTCCAACTACCATTCCGCGTTCCGAGTCTCTTAATTCCCGTCGTGCGTCAATAATCACGTTGGCAACCTTTTCACATAAATCAGCTGAGTACAAATGTCAGCTCCGTCAGTGTACCACATTGTTGCACTGAAGCGGCAAGGAAACTGGTACAGGCATGCGTATTCAAATACGGAGATATGCAAACAGGCAGAATACAGCGCTGCAGTCGGCAACGCCTAGAGGAAAGGTGCCTATTATGCGATAGTTCCCTAATATGAGACACCCCAACTCTGCCCATGTTAGGGGTCGCACTCTGGTCGAGAGTTTCTTAAACGCGTCTATTGCGTACCAGACGACGACACAGCGAGTAGGACGCCATTGTTGAGCCGGACACAGTACGTAGAGGATGATACAAAATTTCTTGTGTTTGGAATTTTTGCGACATCGGCGTTAAGACCATATTTCAGCTTAAAGGTGACTGGATATTACTGCACTCTTTTATTGTTGTTATTTGTGACGGTATTACCTATAAGTATAGACAATTAGATTTATTTTCCAACGCACGTTGTTAGCAAGTGCGTGATTCCTTGTGTAAGATGGCGAAATTCCTAATATGCGATAGTATGGGGATCCAAATACGCAACAGTGTCGCATATTACGATACCTATTGCATATTGGGAGAACCAGTTTTCTCACTATTTGTTATATGTAATTTACGCAATACTATCATGAGATAACTATATTTTATCATTTATTGTAGTAAAATTTTGGCAACTGCGTTTTTTTTAATTCGATTAAATTATCATAAACAGGGATTACTTTGACTAGTCTTATGATCAGAAATTGGAATGTTTTCTGGAACTTTCTTTCAAGGCAGTATTTTACTCAGAAGTTGATCAATATTACTCCAAATTCAAAGTACTCCGTTCACAGTACTTATAAAAAAATCTAAGTAATAAAATCATAGAAGTTGAAGTCCTTTAAGAAGTATGTCTCATGATTATATTTATTCTTTGTAGATGGCATTGGCACCTAAAAGGAAAACGTGGGATAAAGACGCCATGGTTCGTGCCATTACATGTGTGAGAAATGGCGAGATGGGGTACTTAAAGGCCTCAAAAGTTTTTGCTGTACCAAAACCTAGTTTGGAAAGGTATGTGAAGGATAAAACTTGCACACTCGAGAAGCTGGTTGGTGTTAATATTGGCAGATGGCCTGTTCTCTCATCTCAAATGGAAGATGAACTGGTGAGATACTGCCTTGCAATGGAAGCACGATTTTATGTTCTTAAATGTAAGGATATATGAAGCATGGCCTTCCAGGTAGCTGTCAGGAATAGGCTGAAGAATCCATTCAACTCAGAAAAGGCTTCAGCAGGAAATAAATGGCTCCGAGCTTTCCTTAAGAGGCATCCCATTTAATCAACGAGAACTCCTCAGGGTCTTGCAGCAGCAAGAGTGAAAGCTATCACTCCAGAAAATGTGGGGAGATTTTTTGATATTTAGGAATCTGTGCTATCTTAAGTTAACCATAACCCGCATCGAGTCTTCAATGATGACGAAACTGGGGTGACGTCTGTGTAGCACAAACACAGCAAGCTTATTGCTATGAAATGGAAAAGATAAGTTGCTGCCATGACTTCAGCAGAAAGAGGAAATTTCATCACAGTTGTAACATGTATGAACACAGCTGACACTTACGTTCCACCACTAATCGTCTTCCCAAGGAAGAATATGAAGCAGGAATTGATGGAAGGTGCACCTGCAGGATCAATATCAGCTTGTCATCCAAGTAGCTGGATACAAACTCACATTTTTACTCAGTGGTTTGATCATTTTGTGAGTCATGTAAAGCCATCTTCAAATGACCTTGTCATTTTGATTCTTGAAGGGAATTATTCCCACACAAAGAAACTCGATGTGTTAGATAATGCACGTGAAAACAATGTTCATATTTTATGTTTGCCACCTCACTCAGCGCATAAAATGCGGCCACCCGATGTCGGATTTATGAGGCCTTCGAAAACCTACTATGCCCAAGAGATAGAAACGTGGTTGGCAAGTAACCCAGGTCGTGTTATCCCCCCATTATTAATAGCCAGGTTATTTGTGGAAGCTTACAACCGAGCAGCAACAATGGAAGCATCTGTGAATGCCTTCAGAAAAGCAGGTCTCGTCCCATGGAACAGAAACATCTTTAAGGAACATGAATTTTCAGTTCACCGCCATGCTGACGCTCTTCAAGAAAGAGATGTCTAAAACGAAAATGAAACTACTGATGGTGATGGTCAAGCTGTCAGCCCAGCAGACATCAGACCTTTCCCACACATCGCAAGACCACCTGGAGATAGTCAAATAGGTCAAACATCGCGTTCGTGCCCTGCTGCGTTACTAACTCCTTACGTGAAGCAATTACAAGAATCTAAACAGAAGAAATCAGAGGCTGAAGCTAAGAAAGCAGACAGAAAGTTATTTGGGGAGAAGAGTGGAACATCTTCAAATCGTAGACCTAAAGCAGAAGAATCGTCTAGTGACTCGGCATCCGATGTCCATCTTGATGAAAGTGGGGATTCAGACAGCAGTGATGACGATGACGCAGAGTGCCTGTCCTGTACTGGGCGCTTTTCTGAAGGCAAACACGGTGAGAAATGGGCACGGTGCACGAGATGTTATCGCTGGGCTATTGAAGATTGCGCGTGTCAAGGAAGACAATTTTGTTTGCCCCAGATGTCGTAAATATAAACCTACGTAGTGTGAATTGAGTGAAGGATAACAGAAATTGTATATTCATGTGTCATTATTCTGTAATAAAATACTTAGAGCAAAATATTATTACTGTCTCATATTAGGAAACCTTGATTTCATTTCTACGAAATGCCTTGTTTGTGAAGATTTCATAACTACTCTGAAAGATTGTTTATTATTGCAAATACGATAATTGTATGATAAAGTTAAATAATGCAAGATATTATTACCATAATAAAAAATACAATTGCACTTACTTTTAGGTCTTTTAAATGGGTTTACAAAAGTGTGTCTCATATTAGTCACCTTTCCTTATAATTGCGGACTCATTTACAGACTTTATGTCTTCAATTAATAAATGCTTATGTAAGACAAGTGTCTGGCACAGTTGTTAGATCGGTTACCGCTGCTACAATGGCAGGTAATCAAATTTAAGTGAGTTTGAACGTAGTGTTACACCCGGCGCACGAGCGATGTGACACAGCATCTCCGAGGTAACGATGAAGTGGGCATTTTCCCGTATGGCCATTTCATGAGTGTAGCGTGAATATCAGGAATCCGGTAAAACATCAAATATTCGACATCGCAGTGGCTGGAAAAAGATCCTGCAGGTACGGGAGCAACGACGACCGAAGAGAATCGTTCAACGTGGCAGAAGTGCAACCCTTCCGCAAATTGCTGCAGATTTCAATGCTGCGCCATCAACAAGTGTGAGCGTACGAACCATTCAACAAAACATCATCGACATGGGCGTTCAGAGTCGAAAGCTCACTCGTGTACCCTTGATGACTGCAAGACACAAAGCTTTACGCCTCGCCTGGGCCCGTCAACACCGACATTGGACTGTTGTTGACTGGAAACACGTTGCCTGGTCCGACGAGTCTCATTTCAGATTGTATGGAGCAGATGAGCACGGAGACAACCTATGAATCCATGGACCCTGCATGTCAGCAGGGACTGTTCGAGCTGCTGGAGGCTCCGTAATGGTGTAAGGCGTGTGCAGTTGGAATCATATGGGACCCCTGATATGTCTAGATACGTCTCATCACCCGCATCCATTCATGTCCATTTCTCATTCTGAGAGACTTCGGTAGTTCCAGGAGGACAATGCGACACCCCACACGTTCAGAGTTGCTACAGAGTGGTTCCAGAAACACTCTTCTGAGTTTAAACACTTCCGCTGGCCACACCAAACTCCCCAGACATGAACATTATTGAGTATATCTGGGATGCCTTGCAACATGCTGTTCAGATGAGCCCTCCATCTCCTCGTACTCCTAAGAATTTATGGCAGCTCTGCAGGATTCATGGTTTCAGCTCTCCGGCACTATTTTAGACATTAGTCGAGTCAAGCCGCGCGGGATTAGCCGAGCGGTCTAAGGCGCTGCAGTCCTCCCTCGGGCATGGGTATGTTTGTTTGTCCTTAGGATAGTTTAGGTTAAGTAGTGTGTAAGCTTAGGGACTGATGACCTTAGCAGTTAAGTCCCATAAGATTTAAAAAAAAAAAATTGTCGAGTCCGTTGCACGTCGTGCTGCGGAACTTCTGCGTGCTCGCCGAGGCCCTGCACGATATTAAGCAGGTGTACCAGTTTCTTTGGCTCTTCAATGTATATTTTGTGTAGGGCGATACTACCGCCATTTGTGAACTTGCGTATCGCTACCCATGACTTTTGTCACATCACTGCACAGACATATGATGGACACACACACAGACAGACACACACACATACACACTTGCGTATGTTACGAGTCTAGAAATACACTCCTGAAAATTGAAATAAGAACACCGTGAATTCATTGTCCCAGGAAGGGGAAACTTTATTGACACATTCCTGGGGTCAGATACATCACATGATCACACTGACAGAACCACAGGCACATAGACACAGGCAACAGAGCATGCACAATGTCGGCACTAGTACAGTGTATATCCACCTTTCGCCGTAATGCAGGCTGCTATTCTCCCATGGAGACGATCGTAGAGATGCTGGATGTAGTCCTGTGGAACGGCTTGCCATGCCATTTCCACCTGGCGCCTCAGTTGGACCAGCGTTCGTGCTGGACGTGCAGACCGCGTGAGACGACGCTTCATCCAGTCCCAAACATGCTCAATGGGGGACAGATCCGGAGATCTTGCTGGCCAGGGTAGTTGACTTACACCTTCTAGAGCACGTTGGGTGGCACGGGATACATGCGGACGTGCATTGTCCTGTTGGAACAGCAAGTTCCCTTGCCGGTCTAGGAATGGTAGAACGATGGGTTCGATGACGGTTTGGATGTACCGTGCACTATTCAGTGCCCCCTCGACGATCACCAGTGGTGTACGGCCAGTGTAGGAGATCGCTCCCCACACCATGATGCCGGGTGTTGGCCCTGTGTGCCTCGGTCGTATGCAGTCCTGATTGTGGCGCTCACCTGCACGGCGCCAAACACGCATACGACCATCAATGGCACCAAGGCAGAAGCGACTCTCATCACTGAAGACGACACGTCTCCATTCGTCCCTCCATTCACGCCTGTCGCGACACCACTGGAGGCGTGCTGCACTATGTTGGGGCGTGAGCGGAAGACGGCCTAACGGTGTGCGGGACCGCAGCCCAGCTTCATGGAGACGGTTGCGAATGGTCCTCGCCGATACCCCAGGAGCAACAGTGTCCCTAATTTGCTGGGAAGTGGCGGTGCGGTCCCCTACGGCACTGCGTAGGATCCTACGGTCTTGGCGTGCATCCGTGCGTCGCTGCGGTCCGGTCCCAGGTCGACGGGCACGTGCACCTTCCGCCGACCACTGGCGACAACATCGACGTACTGTGGAGACCTCACGCCCCACGTGTTGAGCAATTCGGCGGTACGTCCACCCGGCCTCCCGCATGCCCACTATACGCCCTCGCTCAAAGTCCGTCAACTGCACATACGGTTCACGTCCACGCTGTCGCGGCATGCTACCAGTGTTAAAGACTGCGATGGAGCTCCGTATGGCACGGCAAACTGGCTGACACTGACGGCGGCGGTGCACAAATGCTGCGCAGCTAGCGCCATTCGACGGCCAACACCGCGGTTCCTGGTGTGTCCGCTGTGCCGTGCGTGTGATCATTGCTTGTACAGCCCTCTCGCAGTGTCCGGAGCAAGTATGGTGGGTCTGACGCACCGGTGTCAATGTGTTCTTTTTTCCATTTCCAGGAGTGTATATGAAACTCTATCACCAGTGCAGCGAGTAACTCCCCGTGGTGCGCACAGACGCTTAACTGCTCACTACCTGTTGGTCTTAATAAAGTGACCGGACTGGGCATTTCCCTAATCTTAACGGTGTCGTCGGAGAGAAGGATTTGACACGCGGGTCATTAGTCGGCCGGCGTGGCTCAGTGTTGGGACAAGCCGGCGAGGACCCCCTGCGGCGGCGGCGTTCGTGAGAAGAAGTAATGACAAGGGCGTCAACGAGCCCCCGGGGCGCGCCGTGCTTTATGGTTAATTTCACTCCGGCCGTCCCCCTGGCGCTGCTGCGTCTTCCCCAGGCAATCTGTCCGGCGAGCCTCCATCCGCCAGCGTCTCCCCGCCGACCACCGCCGCCCACCACCGCAGCGGCGCTCTGCCCCTGGTAGAACAGCCACCTCCGGTCGCCCACCTCACTGCACACGACCTACACCACACGCTATTAATCCCCGGCTACCATATCCTGCTACTTCGTACCGGTCAGTCAAACAAGAAACCGTACCCATTCACTTATCCGCTGACGGGATTCCCGAAGTGTCCGATTCCACCCGTCTGCTTTGATCCATGACGTAATCAATATGGCGGAAATAGCTATTCTAAGCGTCTCCAATATGTCGTTTAAGATGTCACTGCATATACACGGCAACAAACACGAAAATACGTATAAATAAGACAATAACATCTCCCTCCGAAAATACAATCAAACTAACGGAGCAGCCGCGTGAAATTGGGGGTTTTAGGGAGGGGAAAAATATGACAGTAAAATGACGAACAAAAAAATTACAAAATCTACAGGAATCAGACACTTCCCTTGACCTATATTGGTCGATTTCAGCTGACGATACCGAAACACCAACAGCAAAAACCACGAAAATTGGAATCAGAGATTTCCCTTGACCACAGCCGACGATACTAAAACACCAATATCTACATATAAAACTACGAGAATTGGAATCGGTCATTTCCCTTGACCTATATAGGTCAACCATAACTACTGATACGAAAAAACCACCACCTACAACTACGAAAAACAAAACCAAAACCACGCCGCCTCAAAAATTCAAAAGTCAAACATTCCTACGTAAATTAAAACATTCAACACACAAAAAACACAACAAGGCGACATCTACAAACACAACCAACTCATAAACTACGCGTCGTAATCACGTCACACACCACAACACCATTACATCATAGGTCAAAGCAGACGGGTGGAATCGGACGCCTCCGTTGACCCCCGTTGGCTGATTACAGTAACGATAATCAGTATACAATCAGTGTAGGAAAATAACAGCGTCGATTGGAATAGTTGTGTGCAGTGTATACGTAATAGTTTAAGATCCAGTGTATTGATAAATTCAGTCAAATGGTATCGCATTTAATGTTAGTAGTGCAGTACATAACGCCAACGGCCTTGCCGCAGTGATAACTCCGGTTCCCGTCAGATCACCAAAGTTAAGCGCTGTCGGTGTGAGCTAGCACTTGGATGGGTGACAATCCGGTCTGCCGAGTGCGGTTGGTAATTGGGGTGAATTCAGCCCTTGTGAGGCAAACTGAGAAGCTACTTGATTGAGAATTTCTTGGATGAACACCAGAATTAACTGTAACATGTACACTGAGACGTTAGAGACAGAATTGCTGAGAATGTATGAGGCCCTCGGGGACGGAAGGCTATAATGTTTCAACAGACAATATATCTCTCCATATTTCTGCTACAACCAAATAACTGGTTTGAAGATAAAGATATCGATGTCTCACCCTGACCTGTACTAAGCCCGGATATGAACTCTCTGGGAAACCGTCGGGGAGTGCTTGCAAGGTATGTTTTTCGCAATGGAAGTCAGTTTGGGGTCTTATATCAGCTGAAAACTGCTATACGAGAAGAGTGGGCGACAATATCACTGCAAGAACAGCCAACCCTGACAGAATCATTGCCGAAGAGAATTTTTGAGGTAAGTAGGAAGAACGGAGGTTGGACAAAGTACCAACAATGCAATAACACAACAGGACATTGAGTAACTTAATATCAAAGTCAAAGCGGGAAATGCAAACGCCTTATTTTGTTACCCGTGTTATGAAAGAAACTATGTAATTCTGTCATGATTGTTTATTTCTTACACTGAGGAACCAAAGAAACTGCTACAACTTCCAAATATCGTGTGTGACCCCCGCGAGCACGCAGAAGTGCCGTAACACAACGTGGCATGGACTCGACTAATGTCTGAAGTAGACCTGGAGGGAACTGACTCCATGAATCCTGCACAGCTGTCCAAAATCCATGAGAGTAATCCGTAAGAGTACGAGGGGGTGGAAATCTCTCCTGAACAGCATGTTGCAAGGCATACCAGATGTGCTGAATAATGTTCATGTCTGGAGAGTTTGGTGGCCAGCAGAAATGTTTAAACTCAGAAGAGTGTTCCTGGAGCCACTCTGTAGCAATTCTGAACGTGTTGGGCGTCCCATTGTCCTGCTGGAATTGCCCAAGACCGTCGGAATGCACAATGGACATGAATGGATGCAGATGGTCAGACAGGATGCTTACGTACGTCTCACCTGTCAGAGTCGTATCTAGACGTGTCAGGGGTCCCATATCACTCCAAATTCACACGCCCCACACCATTACAGAGCCTCCACCAGCTTGAACAGCCCCCTGCTGACATGCAGGGTCCATGGACACATGAGTTTGTTTCTATACCTGTAAACGTCCATCCGCTCGATACAATTTGAAACGAGACTCGTCCGACCAGGCAACACGTTTCCAGTCATCAACAGTCCAATGTCGGTGTCGACATGGTCAGGCGAAGCGCATAGCTTTTAGTCGTGCAGTCATCAACGGTACAAGAGTGGCCTTCGGCTCTGAACGCCCATGTCGATGATGTTTTGTTGAATTGTTCGTACGCTCAAACTTGTTCATGGCGCAGCATTGAAATCTGTAGCAATTTGCGGAAGGGTTGCACCTCTGTCACGTTGAACGATTCTCATCAGTCGTCGTTGGTCCCGTTCTTGCAGGACCGTTTTCCGGCCGCAGCGATGTCGCAGACTTGATGTCTTGCCGGATTTCTGATATTCACGGTACACTCGTGAAATGGTCGTACGGGAAAGTCCCCACTTCATCGCCACCTCGAAGATTCTGTGCCCGATCAGTCTTGCGGCGAGTATAACACCACGTTCAAACTCACTTAAATCTTGATAACCTGCATTTGTTGCAGCGGTAATCGATCTGACAACTGCACCAGACACTTGTCTTATATAGGCGTTGCCGACCGCAGCACCATATTGAGCCTGTTAACATATTACTGTATTTGAAGACGCGTGCTTATACCAGTTTCTTTGGCGCTTAAATGTATATGTTTCGACTACTTTCATGATAAATTAGATACACGTATGCTTCAGACATTATACTATTACTTTCGTGGAGGCACCGCTTTCATACTGGTTTCCACTACCGTATTTGCTCGCAGTGAAGACAAGCTACAAATCACGGTTGCGAATTGTGGGGTATCGCTGACATTGCAAGGTAAAAATCTGTGAATTAAATTAACATAATATCTGAATACACTATCTGATCAAATGCATCCCGGTAGTACCTATTAAACTAAACTCGGCCCGAACAGACTATGAAGGCCCAACGGTATCGACGGCCGCCATGTCATCCTCAGCCCATAGGCGTCACTGGAAGCGGATATGGAGGGGCATGAGGTCAGCGCACCGCTCTCCCGCCCGTATGTGAGTTTACGAGACCTATGCCGCTACTTCTTAATCAAGCAGCTCCTCAGTCTGCCTCACAAGGGCTGAGTGCAGCCCGCTTGCCAACAGCGCTCGCCAGCCTGACAACGCTTAACTTCGGTGATCTGATGGGAACCGGTGTTACCACTGCGGCAAGGCTATTGGCCTGATTCCTATAAGCGGGCCTTAAAGAGGGCTGTGTCTACTGTTCACTTTATGGTGAACACTTTCAGTCAGGTGTCTGAAAGCCTGAGGAAGAGTGGCAGTCCATCTCGAGATCCGAAATCAGAGAAGATAATGATGTTATTGGGGTCTGGAGCGAAGTCGACGTTATAGCTCATCCCAAAGATGTTCCATTGAGCTCACGTCGTGATTCTGGACAGCCTAGTCCACTACAGGAATGTTGTTGTGCGTCAGTCATTGTCTCACAGATAGTGCTTTATGATAGGGTGCATTGTCGTGTTAATACAAGCAGACATAGTTTTCAGACTGTTTCTCTATTGAAAACAGTAGAAAGTGCTGTCAGATATGTTCATATCCTTCCGAAGTTAGTATTTTCATAAGTTCAACAAGGGTTCCGCATCCTAACGACGAAACACAACGGCATAGTGTAACGCCACGTTCTCCGTGCTTCACTGTTGGCACTACACATGACTGCATACAAAGTTCTCCAGACATTCGCCAAATCCAGCTGTTCCACCGGATTGCCATTGGATATGCCTTGATTCATCACTCAAACTCACTCGTTTACGGTCATCAACTGCCCAGTGGCGAAGCCCTTTACAGCACTTCAAGCGTCGCTTAACCGTGACTACAGAAATGTGTGCCACTACTATACCGCATTCTTCTCGCTCGCTACACTGCTGGTAGCACTTTGGAACTCGTGAGAGATTCCTTCCGTTGATTTTATACAGCCACCTTCTGTCTGGTCTCGGTTTAGCTGTTGTCGTTTCTTCGCGTTTCCACTTCACAATCACCAACAGTCGACTTCGGCAGCTTCAGAAGGACTGAAATTTGCCTGATGTATCTGCTACTCAGTAGCCAACGCTCCACGTCACAGAGTTCTCACATACGAGTAATTCTGCTGTGAACTGCTTCCCTACTGGTAACGCAATGTTCGCGACTTCCTCGCAGTACGGCTCTCCTTACATCTAGCGGTCAGTTACGGATCACATATGGGTGACGGGATAGTTTTGATCAGATAATGTATTTGCGAAGGGTAGTCGTAAAGTTGTAGTTATAATTTCTGAACGCACAAGCTTGAATAATAAACTTCCTGATGTCGTTATCTTCTCTCCATATATTTACTCTTTTATGCGATATATTTTTCCGAAGGATGTACGAGTTTTCCTGTGTTCCACTATCCCCTCGTCTGTGACACACGCCGGTCTTCGGTGGTCAGGGCCTCTACTTCTCTTACGATTTCCAGCTCTTTACGGACAGATGGTCTGCCACGCAGCTCATCATCATTCAAACTAATTTGACCACGCAGGAAGTATCAGTGCCACCTAACAGCTGCGTGATTTGATGGTGCATTGTCGGCGTACACTTTCATCGACACAACATGAGCATTTGGAGCGTTGTTACCCTTCAGATGCATACAACGGATTATCGCAGGATGCGTCACATTAGCAATAGGCTCCTCTGTTTTCATTTGGCGCCTCTAGCGGGGTCCCACGATATTCGATTGCGGTGTTATCATTGTGTACCACCATAGCTCAGACATCCATTTACAAACAAACATAATGCTAACTTTATGTTTTACAGCTCATAATTTTAACGCTATGAATAGCTACCGCAATAGTCTAATTTGCAAAGATATTAGATGCCACGAACTGGGCTACGTGGCTAGCACCGAGAGGTCAAGTATACGAAAATTGTAAAGAATTCTGTTCCACTGTGGCGCCTGTGTCAGATTTAAAGATTCACAGTGCCTCTCTTAAATTTAATCCACTGAATATTCCGCGAAAAAAAAAACTGTGCCCAGTACTTGGAAGAAAGCACAGGTCACACCCGTTACAAGAAGGACAAAAATACCCTCCAGTATCCTTGACATCCAGTTGTTATAAAATCTTAGAACATATTCTGAGCTCGGCAATAATGAGATGTCTCGAACAGAACGACCTCCTCTAAGCCAACCAGTGTGGATTTCGAACACAGATCATGTGAAATCCAACTCACCCTTTTCTCACATGACATACAGAAAGGCTTGGATCGAGGCAGTAAGGTAGACATAGTATTTCTTGCTTTCCGAAAAGCAGCTGCCTCAGTACCACATCTACGCTTAGTATCAAAAGTACGGTCGTATGGAGTAATAAGTGAAATTTGTGACTTGATTGAAGATTTTTTTCGTAGGGAGAACGCACCAAGTTATCTTAGATGGAGAGCCGTCGACAGACGTAAAAGTAACTTCGGGTGTGCCCCAGAGAATTTCCAGCGCCCTTGCTGTTTATGTTGTATATTAATGACCTTGTGGGCAATTTTAATACACTACGTGATCAAAAGTATCCGAACACTCCCAAAAACATACGTTTTTCATATTAGGTGCATTGTGTTGCCACCTACCGCCAGATACTCCATATCAGCGACCTCAGCAGTCATTAGACATCGCGATACAGAAGAATGGGTCGCTCCGCGGAACTCACGAACTTCGAACGTGGTCAGGTGACTGGGTGTCACTTGCGTCACACGTCTGTACGCGAGATTTCCACACTCCTAAACATTCCTAGGTCCACTGTTTCCGATGTGATAGTGAAGTGGAAACGTGAAGGGATACGCACAACACAAAAGTGCAGGCCGACGTTGACTGACAGAGACCACCGACAGTTGAAGAAGGTCGTAATGTGAAATAGGCAGACACCTATCCAGACCATCACACAGGAATTCCCAACTGCATCAGGATCCTCTGCAAGTAGTACGACAGTTAGGAGGGAGCTGAGAAAACGTGGATTTCATCATCGAGCGGTTGCTCGTAAGCCACACATCACGCCGGTAAATGCCAAATTACACCTCGCTTGGTGTAAGGAGCGTAAACATTGCATGATTAAACAGTGGTAAAACGTTGTGTGGAGTGACGAATCACGGTACACAATGTGGCGACCCGATGGCAGCGTGTGGGTATGGCGAATGCCCGGTGAACGTCATCTGCCAGCGTGTGTAGTGCCAACAGTAAAATTCGGAGGCGGTGGTGTTATGGTGTGGTCGTGTTTTTCATTGAGGGGACTTTTTGTTTTGCGTGGCACTATCACATCACAGGCCTACATTGATGTTTTAAGCATCTTTTTTCTTCGCCGGGCGGTGTGGCCGAGCGGTTCTAGGCGCTTCAGTCTGGAACCGCGCGACTACTACGGTCGCAGGTTCGACTCCTGCCTCGGGCATGGGTGTGTGTGATGTCCTTAGGTTAGTTCTACGTTCTAGGAGACTGATGACCTCAGCTGTTAAGTCCCATAGTGGCCAGAGCCATTGTAACCAACCCTCTTGCTTCCCACTGTTCAAGAGCAATTGCATCTTTCAACGCGATCGAGCACCTGTTCATAATGCACGGCCTCTGGCGGAGTGGTTACACGACAATAACATCCCTGTAATGGACTGGCCTGCACATAGTCCTGACTTGAATCCTATATATCACCTTTGGGATGTTTTGGAAGGTCGACTTCGTGCCAGGCCTCACCGACCGACATTGTTACATCTTCTCAGTGCAGCACTCCGTGAATAATGGTCTGCCATTCCCCAAGAAACCTTCCAGCACCTGATTGAACGTATGCCTGCGAGGGTGGAAGCTGTCATCAAGGCTAATGGTGGGCCAAAACCATATTGAATTTCAGCGCTACCGATGGAGGGCGCCACAAGCTTGTAAGTCATTTGCAGCCAGGTGTTCGGACACTTTTGATCACATAGTGTAGCAACCCCAGACTTCTTGCAGGTGGCGGAGTTATCTGTAATGAAGTACTGCCTCAAAGAAACTGCAGAAATATTCAGTCAAATCTTAATAAGATTTGAAAGTGGTGCAAAGATTAGAGCAACTTGCTTTAAATGTTCAGAAATGCAAAACTGTGCATTTCATAAAACGGAAAACGTAGTACCCTGTGACAATAATATGCGTGAGTCACAGTTGGAATCGGTCAACTCATACAAATACCTGGGTGTAACACTCTGTAGGGATATGAAATGGACTGATCACACAGACTCAGTCGTGGGTAAAGTAACTGGCAGACTTCGGGTTATTGTAGTGTTGTGGCTGTGCCCTCTCGTAATGCTTTGTGGTTCCTGGCTGGATGAGCAGAGGGTGGTATGATACATGGATAGCCGGTATCCTCTCACTACAACACAAAATGCACACGTGGTTAAAATACACTTTATTATTAGAACCAATTGAGTACTTAACTTCAATGATGTCCAATCTAAAGTTCTGTGGCCAACATTAATCAAATAGCATATACTAATTCTTGAATCTTGTCCGTGTCATATCACAACTATATACAATGACTAACGTTCCCTCACAGCTAGCTAAGGCGCGAGGCGACCACTATCACTGTGGAAGACAGGAGTGCAGTGCGACTTATGGAGATGCAATCCGAACTGAGCCTCGATGCGACGTACTGAGGTACTGAGATTGAGAGATTGAGACAGCTCGGTCGGCTGCGGCGACCTATATGCACGCTGCCCAGGGGGCGTTATCGTCACGTAGCCTGGGGCGTGTCTTAGTCTACTCTCGTCATAGGCGCGCCTAGTTCAGCGCCTGCGATACAATGTTTTCTAGTGCCGAACGGTGTGCTGGCGAAGCCAGCACAGGTAGAACACTGGGAAAATGCAATCAGACTACAGAATGCATTGCTTGCAGCCTAGAATATTGCTCGAATTCGTGTGATGCCTACCAATCAGGATTAACAGAGGATATTGAAGTATACAGAGAAGGGCAGCACGAATGATCACAGACTCATCTGAACCGCTGGAGAATGTCGCAGAGATACTGAAGAAACTGAACTGAAACTGAACTGTCAGACTCTTTGTAACGTAGCAACTACATTACTTAGTACCGTATAAATATAACCACTCTATTTTGCAATTTTATTTAAAGGCTTCAACAGTAATATTAATAACGTAAGGGCTTACCTAAATTTAAACCAAAGTAACTCACGCCACCCATAAGGCGACGTGAATTAATATATTTTCGTCGTTAATCAGAGTAAAGGTAAATGAGATTATGCAGAAGGCAGTGGGTAGGCATATGTCGAACGATCGGTACAGAAGGCTCTGAGTCGTCTGGAGCAGGAAGACACACCGGTTGTCGTGGCCGGATGTCGACGGAAGTGCCAGTTGCGCGGAAAAATGATACGTTTCTAATACCTTGTAGAAAAATTTCAGAATAATAATACTGTTCCGGTACCTCAGAAAGCACGCGGGATTGTGAATGCTGAGGGGAACCCCCCCTCCCCGTCGAACTTCGATGGCGATATTGCGAGATTCGGCGACGAGAGAAAATAGCCCCACTTGTTCTTAACCCTTCAGATTAAGAAAGATATATTTTGAATGTAATCTAAAGCACATAACTGAGGACAGGGCTTAAGAAAACGATCTCCTCTCTTACATGCTATTTTCTTTCATTAGTTTATAAAATGAGTAAAGAGTGATTACCCATCTGCGCCGAGGTACGATCAAAGTGGAGGGAATTGCTGGTTTTTCATTGGCACTTTTACTCCGGAGAGTAGCTCTGGGTCGTTCATGATTGACAGACTGGTATCTGACTCCTCCGATGAAATGTTAACTTCATTCGGTCAGTAAGTACTTTAACAGTACAAATGGCTTTCCAGGGACTGCTCCGAGTGTCTGGAACAGCAGTTGAATAGCGACATGTTATTCCGAAATTTAACAAGCCAGTAAAAGCATGCGTGAGGCAGATTGTGTGATACGAAGTCTCTTTGGAACTGTGGCGATCTTTAGACCAACGGTAGAACTGTGTATCGCAATCAAGATGCAGTCTCATCTTCATGGGTAAGTGATTTCTTGCATGGGTCGGCACTGGTGTGAATTTCCGATAAGTCTTCAAGGTTTTACTGTACGCAAGATAGCCACAGAATCGAGTGCAGTTAAACGAATCTAAATTCAAATGTGGTAATGTGTGGTAATGTTCAGGCGAGTGAAGGTTTGCTGTAGTTGCATCATTAGAAGTCCCGTATGGCAGTGGAAAATTAATTGTTTAACTCTGAGTGAAACCGGTACCTAAATTCTATGTATGTAAAGAGAAGACAGATTGTTCTAGAAGGAGCTAACGTATATTGCATTATTCTGAAGCATAAAGTCTGATTTATTGAGAAGATAATTTATGAACATAAATGAGAGCTGTGTTATCATTTGATTGCTCTTAGATTAAGTACAGGTGCCAAACATTACTGTAATAGCAGTCCCTTGCAGCTGTAACACGTGCTTATTGGAGGACGCGGCACGTCTGAATTATATTTTATTTATCACGGTAGGTCCGTGTTCTTATTTGCTGCAACACCCTTTTTCATTACAATATTACTTGGTTGATTTGTTGCTTCCCAAGACTGCTTTCAGTGAGTAGCATCGAGAGCGGGAGAGCAGAACTACCTTTGAGAGGCAAACATCTTCGAGAAATATAAAGTCCATTGCATGTGAGGATTACGACACGTGAACAAACGACAATTGGACGCTGGCCCGCTGCGCGCCTGATTTAGTAGAAATGTATGTCACCATGGCTCTCAAGTGACTAATCACTGGCGCCGATACCTTAATAATAGTATGCAACGCATGCTGTATCATATTCCAGCATTCGATTTAGTCATAATAGTAGTCTGGTGGAGTAAATCTCAGAGTAAGAAGCTGCTCCACCGACCCTGCTAGCTTCCATCTTGGAGATAATTTACGCCTATTCCAAGGAAGTCGACTTGCAGTGTTTCAAAACCCGGCTTTAAATGATGACTCTAGAAATGTACTAAAACCCCATACGTATCTCCCTCAGAAGGATCGTGAGGACAAGGTCAGCAGGCATGGAGGCATTTAAAAATCATTCTTCTCGTGCTCCATACGTGAATGTAACGCGAAAAATGCCTTATAACTGGTACAATGGGTCTTACCTCTGCCATGCACTTCACAATGGTATGCGGAGTGTAGATATAGATATAGATGCATATTAATGGCCACATAAAGTTTAATTAACACTGATGACTATACGGCTCTGATATTCAAAGTCTTGGCGTAAAATATCAGAAACTGCTTCGAGAGATAAAGAAATAAAATCAGAAACATATCTTTCATTTTCACATCCTTTTGACCGGTTTAACATTGTCAATTTCCTTACACTCCCTGGCGATCTCTTTATCTCATAATACCTACAACACTCTACATGTATTCCTATCTTTATTTGACCACAGAACAATAATGCTCTAATATTTTTACCTGCAATGCTAAATTAATTTCCCTTGAATGCCTTAACACATCTGCCTCCACCATTCCCCCTATCTCCTGTCTCTGTGCCTTCTCCTTCCCTGCTTGATAATCCCTGAAGTTTGTGACACATTTTGTTCACGATGCTGATGACATGAGTAATGAGACACCAGAAGAGAAAATAAACATTTGTCGTGTCCCCATATACGATAGGCCAGAAGCATCCCCTTGATGTGGACAGTTAAAGGAAACAAGCAAAAAAAAGAAAGTATAGGAGTGGTATGCGATGACAAAAGTTATGATTTCCGCGATGACAAAAATTATGATTTCCAGATTAAAGGACAATTTTCTATGTACGTTATTCCATTCCTCCCCGAGTGCAGTTTGTCAGTGTCTGTGGGTCTCAACTGTGTTCCCATATTTTTCAGGTCTTGTGAATACGCACATAGTGTCTTTACAATATAATGAATACTCTGTTGATACCAATTATTCTCCCTAACAACCTGGACAGCAGTGTAGTCCCACTCTATCTGGAAGGTACCCATTGAGTCCCGTAGACAGAGGCATTATCCTCGAGGAAGGGCAGGTACGAACAAGGAATGCACAGAGTAGCAGTCCTTTTACACAGGGATCCAGGTGTGTTCGGAGGTTGCCATTAGTGTCTCTCAGTGGGCTAACCGTTCCGCGTCCCCTATATGGGAGCTGACGGAGGATAGACAGTTCCCCTGCCTGTTCGCAATTTTAAGGTTGAAATGGAGGTAGAGTCCAGTGGACTGTTAGGACAGTAGAGAGCCTCACACTCTCTCTCTCTCTCCTTCACTCATTCTCTGTGGGTGCTGCATTTTGTTCCCCCAGTTTTGCGATTTGTGCATTAATATTGTCACTGTGTGCTGCAATTTGTGTCTTAATATTGTCAGTAATAATGTCATTTTGCACTGTAAATGGCGCAGACAGTATTCTAAGTAAATCAGTCAGATCTGGTGTCTTTTCACTTTTAGTTTCTACTGCATTCTCGTGTTCAGATCCTACAGACCTCTCTGTGGTGATTCAAACGTATCCTTCGATTCATTAGCATAGCCACTGTCTTTGACAACATCACTTATTTTGTCATGTTTAGTACGTGCGACATTCATAGCATCGATCTGTTTATTGACGTCCACATGATATTGTACGTAATTTAATTCCGGCGTAGTGCCATCTGTTGGTGTGCTGCCTCGACTGCTCTCGATTGCATTCTGTTCTCGCGTACTAGATTTCTTTCTAGTTTCCTGTCCATTTTAATTACTGTTAAGTACTGATATCTTTAATTTTCAATTTAAGCTGAACTTTCACTATCCATTCTGTCAAAGAATGTACAGGTTCGTACCGCTGGATGTTTTATATTCACTCTATGTTAGTAAAATGCTAACTACTTATAATTTCTTCCGTCTGTAGTTGTATATTACACAACGTCCTGTCACGCGGCGCCACGTATAACACTGCAATACGGAATTACGTAACTAATATAATCAAATACCAAGTCTGGTTTTATGCATATTAGGCCCCTACAGAACAAATAGTCCTGTCACGGAAAGGCACGTATAACACTACCGTCTGCTACTGCTGTACCATAACCTTAAAATTGGAGGCAGGTTGTGAAATAAAACTATCTTATTAAAGCAATTTTGGTATAACGCGACAGAGCAGTGTTACCCTCTGAGAGAAATTTTTGTTGTGTTGACCGTGTTGTACCTAACGGAGGTGGCTTATCGGAAATAAAAGTGAGAATTACGTAAATATTCGAACAGTAACAAACAATATTTTTGCCTATCTACACTGTTTAAAGAATAAAGAAAACGGTCGCCAGCCTAATTAGGCAAGAGAATGGTTAACATTCTTGTTTAAGAAAATAGGTATGAGTAACTTCAACGGACAAACACAACCTATATTTTGCCACACGCGAGTGCAATGAACTCTGTCACCTGCATATGTTCACGGTTAAGATTGGAAGCTGACAGAGCAGAACAGACTATTTGCATAAATATAACAGATAACATTACACACTATTACTTTTCACACATTTTCCTAGCTGACATAAAATCGTAAATGTGGTTCACTGCAAAATTATGAACTGACCACAGGTTAAGTCTCTCTTAGCGAAGTACTATTTTATTTAGAATGAAAACTAATTGGAATTCACTAACAGGTTACTTCTCATTGTCTTTTGAATAAAGAAATTATTGTTTTCAGAAATAGTGGTCTTTCTATTTAATAGTTATTTATCATGAGCATAAAGGATAACCTGTGGATCCTATTACACTATTAATATGCACTTTCATTACCCAAAAGAAACAAGTACTTAGCAAGCATGAGTATATAACTTTCCACTATTGCAGATTTCCACTTTTACTACAGTGAGACACAATGTTGACAAATTTGCAAGAAACTGACTCACCTTTTAAAATTTACTATAGGCAGCACTATGATCATTAACTAAGCAAAACTTTATAAGCCTCAGTTTTAAGAACTTTTATCTTTAAAGAAACAGCAAATTGTCTTTATTACCACACTCTTCTACTTTCAAGCAAATGATTAAATAGGTGACTTTGAAACTCCACAAAACTTTAAATTGGACTGTTTCCATCACAGGGAGGCTTTCACCAAACTACATTTACTGCCTCCCACAATTTCACTAAATCCACAGTAAATCTGAATACTCCCTTCTTACCAAAGATCAAACAACATTTTTTAATTAACTGTTTGGCTTTGATGCTTTCATTTTTTCCACAAACTAGGACACTCGGTAATCATAGTTCAAATAGAGAGGAACCTGAGAGGTGTTGTCATAGGGAAAAAATCAAGGTAGGTACATGAATTCAGTTATGAGTTACCTTATATTTATGCACACTAAAACATCCAATGAGCTGATCCTTCACTGTTCATTACTATAGTGCTCCATTATAGTGATTGCGCAATGTGGTGGCGATTGCATGTTGGTAGATGGATTTGCAGGTAGAATTGCTGTACTCTGTCATTTCTTGGTGGCGATGACAGATACTAATTCCAGAATAGTTCCAGCTATTAATCCATCCATCCGAGGCATTGGAAAGCGGCAGGAAAAGCCTCTCTCGAAACCAGCACAATACACAACTTTTACATGGGCAGTGCACAGTTTGGTAGCTCGTCCCCGACTGACTCTTGGTTCCACCTATCCTACGTAGCCAACCACAATTTGCGCGCGCTACACAGTTCCCTTCCCGAGGGGAACCACTACGCCTTTTTCATATAAACTAACTCAGCATCCTAAGTGAAGGTCAGCAGTTTACATAACAGCAAATAAAAATTTTAAATAAAACAGAACATTTGCATATATTGGTAGTTCTACTCAAAATTATCCACATGTAAATTACAATTATATACAGTAAGTTTTGCCTCCTTCCAATTGAGACAAAGAATTTAAATGACAGATACATTACATTGCATAGAATCAAATCATGATATCAAAGTTTTTACAAAGAAATGAGTATACAATTTTGTGTTATCAATTCAAACACATTTACAGAAGCTCAACGATGTAACATTAAATAAAACAAAAGGCAAAATAAATCAGTAGAGCATTAGATCTATGGCGTTACATTAGTATTTCTCAATTATCTTTCCCATGCTGTCAGAAAGTACATTGAAACTGACTTATACAAAATTTGTCACAGATCCAATACGAGGACTTCGGCAGCTGCCGCCGAGATCAGTGTTCTGCCTGCAAGCGATCCTTCCACTTGATGTGGCGATAACAAAGGGCGTCCGATGTGGAAACAAAAATTATTTCTGAGAGACAAGTGTGTAAGGAATAAAACTATACCAACAGATTTAGCATAAATTTTTATTTTACTCGAAGAAATCACGAAAATCACCTATTTCTCATGCGTTCAAAGAGGACTACCCCATTAAAGACTCTTGGGAGGTTATTACTACTAACTGCATTTCTTGTAATATTGTTTCAAGAATGTATATACTGTTTGCTTCTATACGCTCTGTCGTTTCCTTTTACAAAGTGAACTGAAATGAAAATATTCCCATTCGCTTTCCAGTACCTTAGTGCAGCGTTCAGCTTTTTTATTTCCTGCGTGAAGCTGAGACACTTACTTGCTGTTTACACTGTCATTTACTATTCTTTAGTGGTATCCAAAGCAGCGAAACATAATTGAAAGCAGTCAGGTGCGTATTCTAGGGCCTCAGCTGTGATTTTATGATGGTAACTTAAATTATCGAGTATTTTTATTTTAGTCCCTTACAGCGATGGTTCATACTGTAAAATATTTAAAAAAAGTAATTCAGACATTTAAACAAGTGCACTACGAGAAGAAGATAGCAATGTCAGGGAACAAAATAAAAACAATATGGGATATAGTGAAAGAGGAGACTGGTAGGACCAGAAAGGAACAGGAGCAAATAGCCTTATGGGTAGATAACACATTAGTAACCGATGGGCATAGTGTGGCAAATCTATTTAACGAGTACTATATATCTGTAACTGATAGAATGGGATTATCAGGATCAGTAAATAATGCCCTTGAATATCTGAAACTAGCCTTTACAAATAGATCCAAGTACATGAATATGTAACTCACTTCACCAAAAGAAATAACTTCCATAATAAAATCTTTAAAAACAAAGCATTCTAGTGGTTATGATGAAATATCAACGAAGTTAATAAAGGCATGTTCTTGTGAGTTTAGTACAATTCTAAGTTACTTGTGTAACCAGTCAATTATAACTGGGACATTTACTGACTGGCTAAAATATGCAGATGTTAAGCCTCTATTCAAGAAAGGGGATAAAGAGATACCATCAAACTACAGACCGATTTCACTTTTGCCAGCATTCTCAAAAATTTTAGAAAAAGTGATGTACAGGCAGCTTATCCACCATCTGACCACAAATAACATATTATCAAGAACACAGTTTGGATTTCCGAAGGGTTCTGATATCGAGAAGGCTATTTACATCTACAGTGAAAATGTACTTAATTCATTAAATAACAAATTACAAGCAGCAGGTATTTTCTGTGATTTGCCAAAGGCATTTGATTGTGTGAACCACAATATCCTTTTAAATAAATTAGATTTCTATGGTGTCACAGGCAGTGCTGCAAAATGGTTCAAGTCATACCTTGCTAACAGGAAACAAAGTGTGTCAGTGCAAGGGACTAGTGAATTAAGTCATCAGTCATCATCAGAATGGGAAGAAATTACATGTGGTGTCCCACAAGGATCCATCTTAGGGCCATTGCTTTTTCTTGTGTACATTAATGATCTCTCATCAGTTACACTGCCAGAAGCAGAGTTCGTTTTGTTTGCAGATGACACAAGTATTGCAATAAATAGTATGTCGAGTGTAGTTCTAGAAATATCTGCTAATGATATTTTCATGGATATTAATAAATGGTTTAAAGCCAACTCACTGACATTAAACTTCGAAAAGACTCACTATATGCAATTCAGAACCTGTAAGAGGTTTCCACCCAGCATATGCATAAAGTACGAAGAAGAGCAGATAGAAGAGGTTGACAGTCTTAAATTCCTGGGATTACAAGTTGATAATAAATTCAGTTGGGAGGAGCACACCACAGAACAGCAGTAACGCCTTAACAAATCTGTATTTTCAATTCGAGTGTTAGCAGACATAGGCGACATAAAAATGAAAAAGCTTGCATACTTTGCCTACTTTCATTCCATAATGTCATATGGTATAATATTTTGGGGTAACTCTTCAAGTCAAACAAAAGTTTTCAGAGTCCAAAAGCGTGTAATACGTATTATTTGTGGAGTAAATTCACGGACGTCCTGTAGAAACCTCTTCAAAGAACTGGGTATACTAACTACTGCCTCTCAGTATATTTACTCATTAATGAAATTTCTCCTAAATAATATATCTCTTTTTCCAACAAACAGCTCAGTTCATACATACAATACCAGGAACAAAAATGATCTGCAGAAGGACATAAACGCATTTACTTTAGTTCAAAAAGGGGTGCACTACTCAGGAACACTCATGTTCAATAATTTTCCAGCAAACATAAAAAAATTAGTTACAAATAAAGATCAGATCCACGAGGATCTCCTCAGCACGGATCTATGGAACGAAAATAAACTAATCTAAGACATTTTAAAAAAAAAAAAGAAAAAGAAAAGAAAAAAGGATCACCACAACCTTATGCAGACGGACAGGGAGAGTGGTAGGAGGAGAGGGACAGAGAGAATGGTGAAGGAGGAAATGGAGACCGACATGGGGAAGGTGGAGATGGACTAGTAGAACACTGGAATAAATTCGTACCCCGGCAACGCCGGTTCCTCAGCTAGTTCCATAATAAGAATTCGTATCAGAGCTTTATGACAGACTCATTCATTACTTGTTACCAATAGATTGTAAGCGTTTACGAACATCACTGTTTGCGTGTGCGAGTACGCCGGTGAGTTCTAATTAGCAGTAGAGCCTCGCGCGGGGCTACGTCGGCGGCCCTGCTATTCTCCGCAGGCCTTCCCGCTGCCGCCTCAGTCTTGGCGCTTCCGCCCATTAAGCGCGGGCAGCATTTTAGCGATGCAAATTCCGCGCGCCCGCCGCAGTTCTTTGAGGCCGATAGCGGGCCGCTAATGTGATTGGCCGAGCGGTCACTTGGCCCGGGCCGCGTCGGCGGAAAGGGTGCGGCCCTGGCGACTTGGAGCGGCCGGCACAAAGGAGGCTAATTCTAAAGCGCCGAAAACTGATCTGCTGATGCGATGCCCGCGGCCGCCCAAAAGGCGGCGCCGCTGTTCACGCACGCACACACACACACTCACACACACACACACACACACGTACATACACTGGCCGGCACCCGACCGGCCCGGTTTGTTCGCTTGAGTTGCAGGAATAATCTCTTAATGCTCCAGGCGGAAGCAGAGGTCATCAAAAGTCCATCAGATGAAGAGTGGAGCCGAGATGAAAGAGTGTTTTGAGTCCCGCGCGGGGGTAGCTGCGGTGGCGGCGGGGACGGGGCGCGGGGGCGGCCCGGAGTGACCTCGCACAGCGGCAGCCACGCCCGCCTCCGGAGGCTAATCAGGACCGTCGCAGCCAAAGGCCAAGCGGCGCGCTTAAAATCCGCGAGGGACGTCCAGGCAGACCGGCGGGGACGTGGCGGGAGACCCTGGTGCGCATGCGCTCACTGGTCGGCAGTCTTCCGACCGAGTCCAATTAGGCCGCACTTTGCCCACTGTACCCACCAACCTCTAAATACACTACTGGCCATTAAAATTGCTACGCCACGAAGATGGCATGCTACAGACGCGAAATTTAGCCGACAGGAAGAAGATGCTGTGATATGCAAATGATTAGCTTTTCAGAGCACTCATACAAGGTCGCCGTCGGTGGCGACACCTACAACGTGCTGACATGACGTAAGTTCCAACCGATTTCTCATACACAAACAGCAGTTGACCGCCGTTGCCTGGTGAAAAGTTGTTGTGATGCCTCGTGTAAGGAGGAGAAATGCGTACCACAACGTTTCCGACCTTGATAAAGGTCGGATTGTAGCCTACCACGATTGCGATTTATCGTATAGCGACATTGTAGCTCGCGTTGGTCGAGATCCAATTACTGTTAGCAGAATATGGAATCGGTAGATTCACGATGGTAATACAGAACCCCGTACTGGATCCCAACGGCCTCGTATCACTAGCAGTCGAGATGACAGGCATCTTACCCGCATGGCTGTAACGGATCGTGCAGCCTCGTCTCGATCCCTGAGTCAACAGATGGGGACGTTTTGCAAGACAACAGTTCGACGACGTTTGCAGCAGCATGGACTATCAGCTCGGAGACCATGGCTGCGGTTACCCTTGACGCTGCATCACAGACAAGAGCGCCTGCGATGGTGTACTCAACGACGAATGTGGGTGCACGAATGGCAAAACGTCATTTTTTCGAATGAATCCAGGTTCTGTTTACAGCATCTTGATGGTCGGATCCGTGTTTGGCGACATCGCGGTGAACACACATTGGAAGCGTGTATTCGTCATCGCCATACTGGCGTATCACCGGCGTGATGGTATGGAGTGCCATTGGTTACACGTTTCGGTCACCTCTTGTTTGCATTGACGACACTTTTAACAGTGGACGTTACATTTCAGATGTGTTACGACCCGTGGCTCTACCTTTCATTCGATCCCTGCGAAACCTTACATTTCAGCAGGATAATGCACGACCGCTTGTTTCAGGTCCTGTACGGGCCTTTCTGGATACAGAAAATGTTCGACTGCTGCCCTGGCCAGCACATCCTCCAGATCTCCCACCAATTGAAAACGTCCGGTCAATGGTGGCCCAACAACTGGCTCGTCGCAATACGCCAGTCACTACTCTTGATGAACTGTGGTATCGTGTTGAAGCTGCATGGGCAGTTGTACCTGTACACGCCGTCCAAGCTCTGTTTGACTCAATGCCCAGTCGTATCAAGAGCGTTATTACGGCCAGAGGTGGTTGTTCTGGGTACTGATTTCTCAGGGTCTATGCACCCGAATTGCGTGAAAATGTAATTACATGTCAGTTCTAGTATAATATATTTGTCCAATGAATACTCGTTTATCATCTGCGTTTCTTCTTGGTGTAGCAATTTTAATGGCCAGTAGTGTACATATGTGATAGGACGGGCTAAAGATGTTCACAACTAATCTTATTTCCACTGCTTGACAAAAAAGTGGAGCGCCCAGAAGACATGGTCGGATGTCAGTGTAACTGCGCACATGTACACACCACCGGCGAGAGTGTAAATGATTACAGTTGCAGTTCCCTTTGACAAAGATTAAACAATAATACAGGGCGGTTATAATTAAAGTTTCCCCATTTAACATGCTATAACACGGAAATTACTGTACAGGTACCAAACTTGATATCATTAATGTCAAGGACATTGTGACGGTACAAAGCCCCGTTACTAGATGAATATTTCTAGTATGCAAGGATTGCTTTGTGGAGAGCGAGCGCACTACATGGTGCGCGATTCGCGGAAGCGCGCGGCGCGCCCGCGCGGGATTTGCAAGGGTCGGTGGGATGGTCTCCGGCGGGAACGTGGCCTGCAGCTCGGAGCATTGTTTGGTTTTTCGCACATTGTAACCTCCCCAGAGAAATGAAAGATAATATTCAAATGTTAGTGGGACATAGAGCTAAGTGTAACCTCCCCGTAATTATTTTTAAATGATATGATTTCAATAAAAATGCAAATAGACCCAAATGTTAGGTTCCAACAGTAATAAAATTCAATGATAATAAAAATGTGAAATATGTTAAGTCCCTACAAAATTAACGTTAAGATCAACCTGCTAAATTTTATAAAGTCATCTGCGCTGACCTTAGGACCTGTGCAAATCTGATAAATTTTTTCTTTAAGGAAATGCATGGGAAATTTTCTTTCAATAAAATGTTTGTTTTGTTAAAATGCTTGGTTTGAAAACAAAATTATTATGGGGACGATTCTTGAACAAATTAATTACACTTAAGATGCATTACATTATCAGATGAGTGCAATGCTGCTTCATTACCTTATTTAAAAAATATACCTCGTCCTGAATCTTGACCAGAGGCCCATGTCGACGCCCGCCGACTCCTCACACACAACTGCGACTATCTCGTGCGCGCTACTAGCACTGACGAACTACATGCTCTCGCGACTAGCTACGTACAACAACTTTCTCGCAACTGAACTGAACTCTCGCGCGGTCAAGCGCAGACTAGCCACGATAAATAACTCTCTGGTCAGAGATTCTCTCATGCCTCGCCATCGCTGTACTGAATACATACGTGTTTCATAACCCTCCACTGGGGGGGGGGCAAAAATTTGGCAGCGATGGTGAGTCATTTGGACTTGCCATGAGTAACAAATTTTTTCTTAACTAATTAACTTTACAATTACAGAGAAATATACTGATGTAGCAAATATGGTGCACATGCACCGAGTACATAACATATAAGACAATGACAAAATGTTAGTACAAAACATATTAGCAAATCAGAAAAATGTATATACAAATTATGTGATAGATAACAAAAATGCACACGCACTGGAAAACTCTTTAGCATTTTCAGAACAAATAAAAAGAATGGCAAAAAATCATGTTGACAAGTGACATGAGTGCACATGCACTGCAGTTCAGAACATATCAGCAAATGAGGAAATGTATATACAATGAGTAACAAATCACATAAGTGCATACGCACTGAAGTATTGAACATATCAGGAAATCACAAAATGCGTACAAATCATATTGAAAAATGAGAAAAGTGCACAGGCACTGAAGTTCAGTAGAAAACATATTAACATATGACATAAGTGCACATGTACTGTAGTTTAGAACATATCATCAAATCAAAAAAAAAATGTATCAGGAAATCACAAAATGCATACAAATCATATTGAAAAATGAGAAAAGTGCACAGGCACTGAAGTTCAGTAGAAAACATATTAACATATGACATAAGTGCACATGTACTGTAGTTTAGAACATATCATCAAATCAAAAAAAAAAAAAAATGTATAGGTCATGAATACAAATCATGTTAGCAAAAAAAATGTTTTTTTTTATTTTATTTTTTTTACTATGTTACAAGAATTAGGATAGGAAAGGATTGCATCATGGTTGTAGCACTTTAGGTTGCACACAGCTGCACTGAAAGTCCATATCTTTCCACAGAAGTACAACACCAAGTGAGACAATTTGAAGTTCTTTTCTCAGAAGTATTTATCAGCGTAGCCAAGACACTGAAATGTCGTAGTGATATTCCATGTTATCATTTTGGCAGTACATCAGGTACACCAAACAGTGGGACCATAATAACGTCTCCATCGCTCACGGTGGTGGACAGCATGTCGTGTCAACACCACGCTCTTACAAGGCACACCAACGTAGAATTAGTGCAAAAACCAAATATAGTGCTCCATGATCATGAGGATGGACAGGGCAAATGGATATTGCAGTAATTCAGGGTAGTTAGGTCAGTAGGTGAAGGACATTAAGTCACATACTAGTCTTCATTGAGAATTACATTAGTCTAACAGCTGATTTAAGTAATTGGTGGCACTCATCGCCCAGTTACTGAACATTTCTGTACCATGTATGAAGTATTACAGAATAATGTTCATAAATCATCTGATTACAGTCAATATTGGGACTTATCGGCCAGTTATAAGCCATCAGAAGTCATCATTGAAAACAGGAGCTAATGAATGGCATAGTATTAACATAATTCATTTAGTTATGCTAATTATTGGCACTCATTGGCCAGTTACAAACATCAGAAGTCATCATTGAAAACAGGAGCTAATGCATGGCATAGTATTAACATAATTCATTTAGTTATACTAATTATTGGCACTTATTGGCCAGTTACAAACATCAGAAGTCATCATTGAAAACAGGAGCTAATGAATGGTATAGTATTAACATAACTCGTTTAGTTATACTAATTATTGTCACTCATTGGCCAGTTACAAAACATCAGAAGTCATCATTGAAAAGGAGAGTCAATTATTGGCATATTATTAACATAATTCATTTAGTTATACTAATTATTGGCACTCATTGGCCAGCAAGTATTGAATAGTACAACATTTTTAATTATTGGCAGTCATTGGCCTGTTACAAAACATCAAGGGTCATCATTGAAAACAGGAGCTAATGAATGGCATAGTATTAACGTAATTCATTTAGTTATACTAATTATTGGCACTCATTGGCCAGTTACAAACATCAGAAGTCATAATTGAAAACAGGAGCTAATGAATGGTATATTATTAACATAACTCGTTTAGTTATACTAATTATTGGCACTCATTGGCCAGTTACAAAACATCAGAAGTCATCATTGAAAAGGAGAGTCAATTATTGGCATAGCATTAACATAATTCATTTAGTTATACTAATTATTGGCACTCATTGGCCAGCAAGTATTGAATAGTACAACATTTTTAATTATTGGCAATCATTGGCCTATTACAAAACATCAAAAGTCATCATTGAAAACAGGAGCTAATGAATGGTATAGTATTAACATAATTCATTTAATTACACTAATTATTGGCACTCAGTGGCCAGCTACAAAACATCAAAAGTCATCATTAAAAACAGGAGCTAATGAGTGGTATAGTATTAACATAATTCATTTAGTTACACTAATTATTGGCACTCAGTGGCCAGCAAGTATTGAATAGTACAAAACATTGTTCATCATTCAGTATTATTCAGAACTCTCTTAAATGGGTAGCATTATTTGGAACTGGTGATACACACTTTTTTTTTGGTTAGCAATGCATTCCTTTGGGTAATTATAAAGGAAAGCAAGAAGAGAAAAAAAATTTGCTTCTGGGTTGTTCCTGTAAATGAAAAATGTGTAACGTCATTCGTCATGAGTCAGCTGTAGCAAGGTTGTGACACAACTGGGTAAAAAAGTACTAGTATAGGTTTAATAAGTAACAAGTTTAGTAAGTATCATGAAAGACTTCTCCTGGAAAAAATACAAAATGGATTATTGAGCTGAAAGAAGAAACGTATACTATGCTGAAAAGTAGTGAACTTCGAATTAACAGGTAGTGAAATATGTATAAAAAAATGTGTTCCATAGCTGTCCTTTCCAAAACCTTCAGTCATCATACCATACGATATAAAACATACTGTCAAAACAAACTGCAACAAATACTTAAATAACTACATAGCATAAATACATAAACCTCAACATCATCCTCATCTGTAAAGAAAAAATTTCATTATCCATCACTTCATTATCCATATTATCATAACTTCATTATTATCATCACCTGTAAAGAAAAACTTCATTATCCATAGTAGCATATTCTTCATCATTATTCATCATCATTCATTATCATCTGCAAAAAAAATACCACTTCATTACTCATTACACAACTATTCCTTATCTCTAGCATATTTCATCACTAAAACTAAGATGTGTAGTTCTGTCTGACAGCCTGCATCAACCGCTTCGTATTCTGAAAGAAAAAATTAGTTAAGACTGCTATTCTACGATGTGTATTGTATATTCTTGTTAATGCTTGTTAATTCTGATCCATTTACTCTTCCTCACAAGGTTTGCATCTTCTTTCGACCATTCCGAAGGTGAAATTCCCATTTTTGTTTAATTTATGTCTTTCACGCATCATTTCTTTCTGAAATTGATGAACAAAGATTAATGTCTTGCATTTACATCATATACTCACTAAATAATTACTGGTTAATGGTAACATAATTGAGCATACAGCATACCATGACAGAAAACGTAATATGTGAAAAAAAATAGACAGTGTTCAAATGCAAAAATGTACACAGAATATCACAATGCAGCAGCAAAAAAAAAATGTAAAACAGTCACGATCTTGAGATGTCATAGGGCAAAAAATGTCAAAATCAACTGGTGTGTGTTATATCTTAACTATTTCACAGTGCATACAAACAAAACACGAAAACAATCGTACATACATAAAAAATGGAAAATGTGCACGGTCTGATGTGTAACGACAAGAAAAGCGACCTGCTAACCTTACCTTGCCGGGCACTTGCCAAAAAAAATAAGATAATCATCAGTAATTAGTCATGTGAATATGATTGCATAAGTGGTCATAAAATGTGTAAATGGCCTCATAGCATGTTACATCATAAAGTGGTTTCATTCAATAAAGGGTTTAATGTTTGACACATGATGGTTCCCCTTACTTTTCCTGGTTCTCAAAGTTTTGACGTGTACAACATTGGGGTGAGGAATGCTGCGAATCCGATACGGACCTGCGTATAGAAGTTCAAATTTACTGCACTTACCTTTTATTCTGCTGGATAAATAGTGTGTACGTACTAAAATCTTCTGTGCCACGTGAAAGTCTCGGCGCGTACAAACCTGTTTTTGCTGTCTTCTCCGGCGCTCTGCGGCACGTTTAATGTTGTTCAGCGCAATGTCAATTATTTCGTGGTGTCGTAATCTACGAGATGTAGGAAATGTTACTAATTCTTTAATTTTGTTTGGTGGTTCAACGTTTTTCAGTATAACAGGCGGAGAGAGCATAGTGGATTCGTTTGGAATGGAATTAATTACATCTTGGAATGAGAATATGTGTGTGTCCCAATCAATACGTCTTTTGTGGCAGTATACTCTACACAGTTTACCAATTTCTTTCATTAACCGTTCACAGGGGTTCGAAGAAGCATGGTACTTGGATATATAAATCGGAGAAATGTTTCTAGCTCGTAACATACGTGTCCGTGTAGCAGAACGAAATTGTGATCCATTGTCAGAAATTACTTTCAACACATGCCCTACATGAAATAGAAAATGTTTTACAAATGCTTTCGAAACAGTTTTAGCAGTAGCTTTGCGTAACGGAGTGAAAGTAACAAATTTTGAAGTGAGTTCAACAGCGACAAAGATGTAGCAAAAACCTCTGTTAGTTCTCGGAATCGGACCAAAAATGTCTACTGCGGCCATATGTCTTAATTTAACAGGTACAATGGGATATAATGGAGGAATATGTGAAGTGGTGTCTGACTTAGCTTTCTGGCAAATTTTACATGACGCTAAAACTCGTCGTATACGTTTCTCCATGTTGGCAAAATAACAGTTCTGTCTCAGTATAAGAAAACATTTTGTGGCTTCGTAATGTGCATAACTTAAATGAGTATACCATATTAATTTGTTAACCAGTTCGTCAGGAATGCATAATAACCAATTGTTGTTGTCAGGATGAGAGCGGCGAAATAGAATGTCATTGCGTACAGTGTAATGGTTTCTAATCGTAACATTATTCTTATTTTGCCAGAGGTGTTTAATTTCTTTCCACACGTTGTCTTTACTTTGCTCTTTTGCTATGTCCTGTAATGACGACGAAATAAAATTTTCAAATGCAACTTGCTGAATGTACATGACGCTGAAATTTGCTTTGCAGAAGTTGGTTGCGACGTCTTGCTGATTATTGCTGAGAGAACGAGATAGTGCGTCTGGTATAACATTTTGTGTGCCGGGAATGTGAACTATTGTAAAATTAAATTCCTGTAAATAAAGTTTCCATTTGCTTAATCTGTCGTGAGTGAATTTAGCCGAAAGTAAAAATTGTATCGCTCTGTGATCTGTGTAAACGGTGGTATGTCTGCCATAAAGAAAGTGCCGAAATCTCGTAAAAGCCCATACAACACATAATGTTTCCAGTTCTGTAACGGAATAATTTCGTTCAGCAGGCGACAAGGTGCGGCTTGCAAATGCGATGTTTTTAATTACTGTAGAGCCATCTTCTTCAATTTCCTGAAAAATATGTACGCCTAAAGCGGTGTTGGAACTGTCGGTGGCAATGGAAAAATTTCTGGTAAGATCTGGGTGCGATAAAAGTGGTGCATTCAACAAAGCATGCTTCAGGTTCATGAACTCAGAATGTGCTTGCTTATCCCAGGACCAAATACTGTTTTTACCTGTTAATTGGCATAATCTAGGTGTGTCTAAAGCAGAGTGATGAATAAACTTACGAAAAAAGTTAATTAAGCCCAAAAAACTGCGTAGTTGCTTCTTCGTCGTAGGAACAGTAATGTCACGTAGAGCTTGAAGTTTTTCCGGACCAGGCGCAATGCCTTCTGCTGAAATTACGTGTCCAACAAATTTTATAGAAGTTTTGCCAAAGTGCGATTTACTGAGATTAACTGTGAGTCCTTGTGCATGAAAAGTTTGTAACAGTCGTTCAAGAATCATATTGTGTTCAGACCAGTTAGCTTCTGCGATAAGAATGTCGTCTACGTACGTCGTAATTCTGTCCTTAAGTTCTGTCGGAAGTATTGTGTTCAAACCGCGAATAAAAGCTGCAGAGGAAATAGTTAAGCCGAACGGTAATTTACAAAATTGATAACAGTCACCAAAACAGAGAAAAGCTGTGTATTTTCTGCAATTCGGATGAAGTTGAATTTGCCAAAATCCCGATTTCAAATCTAATGTAGAATAAATAGCAGTACCGTGAAATTTCTGTAGTAGTTCCTCTAGTGTCTGTGGTCGATCTGTTTCATTAATAATAATGTCATTAATGTGACGTGGATCAAGTACGAGGCGAAGTGAGCCATCTTTTTTCTTAACAACATGTAGCGGGTTTATGATCGGACTAACTGCCGGTTCAATAATTCCTTGGTCGAGCATATCCTGCAATTCTTTTTTAACCTGTTCTCTATGAATATATCGAATGGGATAATGCTTTGCTTTAAATGTGTCGTGCTGTTTGACTTGAAATACATACATAAATCCGGACATGGTACCAGGAATGTTGTCAAAAACTGGAGCTTGCTGTAAAAGAATTTTGTGCAGTTGCGTGCGTTCGTCCTCTGTATTTGCACTGCTTTGTTTAACTTTGTCAGAAATCATCTGCATTACATCGTAGTCAGCTTCGTCTGGAGTATTATAGTTATGTACGTACGTATCCTTGAACAATGTGGAATTACAGTCTATGTTACGTGTTGCGGAAATGACCTCTGTGCGATTAATTGTTTGTTCTTCTGCCGATAATGAGTGCTTAAATTCTAAAGCCAATTGCACATTTTCATCCTTCAACATTAGATAGGAATTTTGAAAATCAATAACTGCGTCGTGTTGTACCAGAAAATTCGTACCTAAAATAATGTCTGTTGTCAATAAAGGAACAATCCAAAAATTTGAGTGAAATGTGTGATCTGCAATACAAAATGATAAATGCGTCTGTAATTTAACGTCTACACCTTTACTCGATACTGCTCCTTTTACTTTCGTTTTGCCTAACGGTAATGTAGGATAGGTATTCTCTTTGTTACACTCGTTAAAAGTTTCTTCATTTATTACTGACATAGGTGATCCGGAATCGATTACTGCTGAAAATTTCGATGAACCTATTTTAATTTCGATGACAGGATGTGAAATGATTTTCTGAACAAATGGTCTTTCCTGCAAAAGAGTGTCTCTGATGTCGTCAAAAGTAATAACATTTTCGTGAACAACGTTCTGCGTGTCTAAAGTAGTGCTTGTGTTACTGGAAGATGCGACCTGTACAGTATCTAGTCAGATTCTATCCGACGTGTTATTATTATCAGGGGGATTCCGTGGCATTTCTACTATTTGAACTGTTCTATTATTTCTTCCAGACGTATTACGCTCTGGATGATACCTACTGTCGGGTTCATTCATGAGAATGTGTTCTTGCGGATGATTTTGCTGTTGGTAAGATCGACTGTTATTGTACGTACGCTGATAATTGTGCTCATTGTTTTTACGTCTGTCGTGATAGTCATTCCTATACGGTGCATTGCGATAGGAATTGAAATACTGTCTTCTCTGTACGTAGTTAATTCCTTGCTGTCGTGCGTTACTATTTGTTGTACCAGGGACTATACGTTCACGCGGCGAAACATTAAAGCCTGGTTGACCTTGTAGACTGCATTGTTGGTTACATATGCTAAGCGGCTGACTTTCATGCTGTTGTGATGGAAAACATCTATTGTTACAAAAATGTGGTTCCTGTTACTAATAATTTTACACATACTGATGATTACTATTTTATCTGTTATTAAAATTCTCGTGATTGTCATTTCTGGAGTGCCTAATGAAAATTGTCACATTCGGTAAAAATTTGTCTTATCGGGTTTTCATTACTTATTCTTAATCCTAGATAGACCAATAGTTAAAGAGCTGTTTTGATAGATATAAAGGATAGTAGAAGAGAAGGCAGCAGTGCAGAAAACTAAAGATGAAACAGCACTACTACAGCTCGGGGCCCTATGCACGCTACGGCACATATTCATTAAAGCGTAATGAATCCCCTGAGGTCAATTACGCACTGCATATAAATTTTAGCTTTTGCGTTACAGGCAATAGCGGTAAAAATCCAAAAGTAAATTGTTGTATCCATGCTAATTCCACTTTCTGCATTACAGGTAATAGCGGTGAAAGTACAAAAATAAATTGTCGTATACAGCTCAAAGCGTGTACCTGTGTTCTGTCATTATTAAATTCCTTTGATTTTCTTACAAATGCAAATTGCTTATAATCAACGTTCTCGTCAGTGAATTTGAGAACACGTTCAGTTTTGTGTGAGAATCTGTTTGTCAGTGTCATTTCGGATTTCAAGTTGCGTAACTTTTCAGATTTTAAGTCGCGTAGTCTCTGTAAATTGCTCAAATTATACACGCTGCGTGAGTCAGACAAATGTTCGCAAAGTGGCGTCTGCTGTGATGTGTTATTAACTAAAATATTTTTTATCTCTGTTACCTCTTGCTGTAAACTTGACAATTTTCTGCGTAATGTGTTATTAGATGAATCGATCTCATTAATTGTCTGTTGTAGATTTTGAAATTCAGGTGTTTGATTAAATGAAACCTGTGAAGTATCGTCTCATTTGCTGTCATTATTACTTTCAATAACATCAATACGACTGGCCAATTCATCATATTCTTCAGTCAGTATTTTTGCCTGATCATCGTTTTTACTGTCAGAAGCATTAATCTGTTTTTGCAATTTACGTGTAGTTTCGTTCAGTTTTTTAACGTCAGCTTTGATGACATCGCAATCCTGTGTTAGTTCTAATTGTTCGAATCTGTCTGTCACTGTCTGAATATCTGCGGTGTGTGTATCTGTTTTTGATTTAAGATCAGAAATTTCATCACGTAATTCGGTGCTCAACTGTTTGATGGTATTAATTTCGTCGGACACTGTAGCAATATTGTTGTCTACGTATGTCTTCGCCTTCGCAAACATTTTACGTTTATCTTCTTGTCTCTGTACAGTGATTGTTTCCATGACTTGACGTTTTACTTTATTTTGATCCTGAATAAATTTGCGGAAACGCGTATCACTGTTTTGTATGTGCTGATTAAAGCGCTCGTTAATTTGAGTGTCCTGTTGTTCGAATTTCGCGTCTATCTTTGCGTCCATTGTGCGCGAAAGTTCTGCTGTCATTGTTTTAAACTCGTCGCGTAGTTGTGTAGCTTTTTCAGAGCATTGTTTACCGACTGTACTAATTTCCTCTCTATGTGTTTCTATTGTAGCTGTTTGCATATCCCTTAATTCTTGAGCAACAAATCTAATTTCTTCGTTACTTTTCTTTGAACAAGCCTCAATTTCCACGCGTAACTGTACCTTAGTATCATGACACTGCGCGGCAACGTCTCTAATTTGTTCACTAAGCTGCCTGGAATTGTTGTCTAATTTTTCATTAAGCTGTCTGGAATTGTTGTCTAATTTTTCATTAAAGTATTGTTTGAGTTTTTCGTTATCTTGTTTGACCTGTTCACTAAGTTGTTTGAAATTTTCATCATTGTTGTCTAATTTTTCACTAAGTTTGTCTTGTTTTTCACTCTGTTGTTTGAAATCTTCTCTCTGTTGTTTGGAAATGTTATCAAATTTTTCATTAAACTGCTTAGTCATTTGTAGCAACAATGCCATAACTGGATCCGACACAAAATTAGCATTTCTATTCTCTGTGCTGTTTAATGGTGGATCTCGAATTGTCTCGCTTTCTGTAACCATTTGGTTATTCTGAGATTTACAAAAAGGTTTGCCAGTCGAATGTACACTGTCGGTCACTATTTCGGAATTAAATGGATCCGTCGTACTTTCAGTACACTGTCCATTTTCATTAGAAAAATTTGTCTGTACGTTATTTGAATTTTCCAAACCGGGTGTGTTAAGCTGGGCAGCGCTCATTACAATAGGGCGCCCTGCGTCATCAATTGTCGTCAAATTAACAGGGAACACAATTGACTTCGTTTGTTCATCATTAAGATAAAAATCATCATGAGTGGTTGGAACGCATTGATTGTTAGTGAACGCAGGATTGTCATCATTACACTGCGTGTCACAAATACCATCGGTGAAGTTGTTTAAGTCGGTAGTTTCATTCATAATACCTCGCGATACACTATTCACAGTCTTTCGCGGCATTTTTACTATAGTCACAATTATTCACAAAAGAAATAAGCACAATGCAAAAAGCAACAAACACAAATACAACAGAGCAACGAATTGCCGATGATCTGAGGAAAGAAAGTCATAAAATTAGTAAAAGCGTTGCGCCAAATGCTAATTATATTAAGTAAATAAGACCAAATATCTGACTACTTATCAGAAGATTCTCAAAGAAATACGATCCTGGACCGGATGTCGCCAAGTGTAACCACCCCAGAGAAATGAAAGATAATATTCAAATGTTAATGGGACATAGAGCTAAGTGTAACCTCCGTGAAAAATGTTAAGTCCCTACAAAATTAACGTTAAGATCAACCTGCTAAATTTTATAAAGTCATCTGCGCTGACCTTAGGACCTGCGCAAATCTGATAAATTTTTTCTTTAAGGAAATGCTTGGGAAATTTTCTTTCAATAAAATGTTTGTTTTGTTAAAATGCTTGGTTTGAAAACAAAATTATTATTGGGGCGATTCTTGAACAAATTAATTACACTTAAGATGCATTACATTATCAGATGAGCGCAATGCTGCTTCATTACCTTATTTAAAAAATATACCTCGTCCCGAATCTTGACCAGAGGCCCATGTCGACGCCCGCCGACTCCTCACACACAACTGCGACTATCTCGTGCGCGCTACTAGCACTGACGAACTACATGCTCTTGCGACTCGCTACGTACAACAACTTTCTCGCAACTGAACTGAAATCTCGCGCGGTCAAGCGCAGACTAGCCACGATAAATAACTCTCTGGTCAGAGATTCTGTCATGCCTCGCCATCGCTGTACTGAATACATACGTGTTTCAACATGTAACTTACGGTGAAAAGCGATGCGGCAGTGGATTGTGGTCAGCAATATGCACCTTCTGAAAAATCGGTCTTTATTTCAAGTCACGAGACGCAAAAGTTGTAGTAACCTCAAAATCGGTTAATATCACGATTACTGAAAGACAAATAAAAATAGTAAACAACAACTTATAGGGATGAGCGAGCACTCATTAAAAACGTTTCGTCATAGCGGATCGAGTGCCGTAGTCATATGTTAAAAGTCATAAATAATTAAGCCCGTAAAGAGCAATAAACAAAGTTTGAGGGGAAATTGTTTATAAAATTCAATAGAAAATTCATGACGTAAAGAACGGCATTATATAGTATTTTGGGTGGCATCACACGTATTTTAAACTAGTTAAGTTACACTATACATTTTAGTTGCAATAGTTCTCATTGTTTGCAAATTATTATTAACATTTATCGCCCATAATTAATTAATTATTATAGATATGAAGATTTTGAGCAGCACAATGTGTAGATCGCTATAGATTACGTCTAAAAACAGTGCTATATGCAGTTCCATGTTAAAACTTTGCAGCACAGATGTAAACAAACAAATTTGCGGTAAGTGGCAAAATTTTGCAAAAAAACTCAAACTTGATTTACGGGCGATAGAATAATCCTAGAAATTAATGTAAATTAGTAAATATGATGAACTTTTTAGCGCGGTTCCTATGGTGTGCTTATTTCTGTCGAGGGATGTGTGTATCAAAATTTGTAACCTTAACTGGTGAGACTGGTACTTAAATAACCAGGGGGTTGACGTCCGAGCCTATATAAGCGAGCGGTCATCTTGGCTAGGGGTCAGTCGTTGGTGAGTCGTTTTGGAGGGTGGGTGGCGAGCAAGCCCCACTTGAGGGTGGCCCATGTTGTCGTTTGAGAATTCTTTTTCGCGCCGATTTATTTCGACAAAGAGTATTGTTTAATAGTGCAAGTGTGCAAGCAAATATTTGGTGAAATGGAAGTGCTACGATTATTTGTGTGAGTGCAATTCACGAGGTATACATCGTCCTAAGTGAACATGTGGCGAACTGTGATTTCGCGCCAAAACTGTTAGAACAAAGAGGACAGTGGGACTTGTGGTTCTGCTCGAATTGATTGAATAACTTTCGATTATAGCAGCCTACTTTACTGCTATTGGGGGCTCGGAGTCAAATTATTATTAAAGTAAAACTGTAAACCGCCTCACCAGTGATAATTTCATTGTGTGAAAGAAAAGGACAACGCCAATAAATGGTGATTGAACTGTGTCGTGAAAAACTGATTTTAATATAATAATCGCCTAATTCTTGTTCCCTTGCATAAACTGTACTCATGTCTGAGTGAATAATTAATTCAAAACTATAACAAATGCGCGGGTGTGGAAGTGTACTAATGCACCAAGTGTGGAAATCATCCCCAGAGGCTCACGTGAGAGCCAGAATTTGCAATAACATTTTTAACCAACATTTGCATATGCACATTCGTGTGAAAACGCTGCAACCGCACTTCTTCTTTATTATAAACCGCCCCGTCGCAATATGGAGAAGAGAAATAACGCAGAATCAATCCAATTGAAACATTTTTAATGTGCTGCTACAGTACATCATACTTTTACATACTGGTACCATTACTGCTTCAAAAGGGACTCAACATGGCGCCCATAAGTATCCAGAAGAGTCTGAAAGCGCAGGATCGCATTCTGCACAGCAGTAAGAAGCACGTCCGTAGGTATCCTGGCTACCTCTCTTGATATGCTGCCCTTCAGATCAGCACAAGTGCGAACATTCCCCTGACGAACCCTGTCCTTCTGGTAGCCCCGCAACCAGAAATCACATGGACCGAGATCCGGTTATCGTGATGGCCAGGAATTTGGAGGCTGATAATTCGATTGTTTAGAAGTGTGTTTCGGAGAAGAAAATGAACTTCACGAGTGACGTGCTGTGGAGCCCCATCTTGCATGAAAACTGCCGAGTTCAATCCGTCTCTCTTCTGTAGGGCGGGTGTGATATGTTGGCGAAGCATATCGCAGTAGCGCTGGCCAATCACACTGCACGTCTTTCGTCCTCGAGCGCCAACCTGTTCAAAAAAGAATGGGCCAATGATGAAAGCAGCCGTGAAGCCACACCATACGGTGACACGTTCACCATGCAGAGAAACTTCATGCACAGTGGCTGGAGGTGAAGATCCCCACGCTCGGCAATTTTGTGTGTTCATCTCAATCGTCAGAGGAAAATGAGCTTCGTCTGTCCATAGGATGGTCCAGCGCCAGCCCTCGTCAACTTCAATCCTTACAAGAAAGTGGAGAGCGAAGTCAACACGTCGTTGTGCGTGCTGTGGGGTAAGCTGCTGTACGATGTGGATCTAGTACGGATATCATTTGAGAATGGTGGCAAGCACCTTCCGTACAGTGGACCACGGGATTTTCAACTGTCGTGACTCTACACGCGCACTGCCTGACGATCGGGAATTGCGCGGCGTTGTGTGCCATAGCAACAGCGATTTCATCAACCGCCTGTGGTGCAACCGGTCGTCGGCCTCTTCCCGGAGCGACGCCCGAACTTCATCATGATCCGCACAGCAGGTGGAAAAAGAGGAGCCTTCCGTAGTCGATTCAGCCGGCAATATTCTCGAAGTTCAGCTGCAGCATTAATGTTGTTTTGATACTAGAGCTTCACCTTGAATGTTTAGTGGAAGGTCATTCACATATATAGGAAACAGGAGGGGACCCAAATTTGAACCCTGTGGGATTAACTTTGTGATTTTACCCCAGTCACTAAAATTTTCCACCATTCTGACACCGAACAATTCAGCACAACCTTTTGTTCCTTTTGTCCAAGCTCATGCTGACACCTCAACGAGTGCACTGCAACTGGTCAAGTGTGTGAGACTATGAATCACGATGACCGATAACGGCACGTGGTGGCCATACATGGAACTGGACGGTGGCGCTGTGACGCATGGAAATCATGCACCCCATAGTCTGGAAATTAATGCTACCATGTCTGGTACTCATACGGTAATTAGCTTCCGTGTTATAACGTGTTAAATAGGGAAAGTTCAATTATAACCACCTGGTGTACTGCCAGTTGGTATTTTTCGTGATCTCTCCAAGACCTTCGACTGCGTAAATCATGATACTCTCAGAAAAACTTAAGTTTTATGGAACTGACTACTTTACACACAGTTGATATGAATCATACTTGAGAAACAGAATGCAAAAGGTTGTCCTGAATTGTTCAGTGTCAGAATGGTGGAAAATTTTAGTGGCTGGGGTAAAATCACAAAGGGAATCCCACAGGGATCAAATTTGGGTCCCCTCCTAATTTCCTATACAGGGTGTTACAAAAAAGTAAGGCCAAACTTTCGGGAAACATTCCTCACACACAAAGAAAGAAAATATTTTATGTGGACATGTGTCCGGAAACGCTTAGTTTCCATGTTAGAGCTCATTTTATTACTTCTCTTCAAATCACGTTAATCATGCAATGGAAACACACACCAACAGAACGTACCAGCATGACTTCAAACACTTTGTTACAGGAAATGTTCAAAATGTCCTCCGTTAGCGAGGATACATGCATCCACCCTCCGTCGCATGGAATCCCTGATGCGCTGATGCAGCCCTGGAGAATGGCGTATTGTATCACAGCCGTCCGCAATATGAGCACGAAGAGTCTCTACATTTGGTACCGGGATTGCGTAGACAAGAGCTGTCAAATGCCCCCATAAATGAAAGTCAAGAGAGTTGAGGTCAGGAGAGCGTGGAGGCCATGGAATTGGTCTGCCTCTCCAATCCATCGGTCACCGAATCTGTTGTTGAGAAGCGTACGAACACTTCGACTGAAATGTGCAGGAGCTCCATCGTGCATGAACCACATGTTGTGTCGTACTTGGCACATGTTCTAGCAGCACAGGTAGAGTATCCCGTATGAAATCATGATAACGTGCTCCATTGAGCGTAGGTGGAAGAACATGGGGCCCAATCAAGACATCACCAACAGTGCCTGCCCAAACGTTCACAGAAAATCTGTGCTGATGACGTGATTGCACAGTTGCGTGCGGATTCTCGTCAGCCTACACATGTTGATTGTGAAAATTTATAATTTGATCACGTTGGAATGAAGCCTCGTCCGTAAAGAGAACATTTGCACTGAAATGAGGATTGACACATTGTCGGATGAACCATTCGCAGAAGTGTACCTGTGGAGGCCAATCAGCTGCTGATAGTGCCTGCACACGCTGTACATGGTACGGAAACAACTGCTTCTCCCGTAGCACTCTCCATACAGTGACGTGGTCAACGTTACCTTGTACAGCAGCAACTTCTCTGACGCTGACGTTAGGGGTATCGTCAACTGCACGAAGAATTGCCTTGTCCATTGCAGGTGTCCTCGTCGTTCTAGGTCTTCCCCAGTCCCGAGTCATAGGCTGGAATGTTCCGTGCTCCCTAAGACGGCGATCAATTGCTTTGAACGTCTTCCTGTCGGGACACCTTCGTTCTGGAAACCTGTCTCGATACAAATGCACCGCGCCACGGCTATTGCCCCGTGCTAATCCATACATCAAATGGGCATCTGCCAACTCGGCATTTGTAAACATTGCACTGACTGCAAAACCACATTCGTGATGAACACTAACCTATTGATGCTACGTGCTGATGTGCTTTATGCTAGTACTGTAGAGCAATGAGTCGCAAGTCAACACAAGCACCGAAGTCAACATTACCTTCCTTCAATTGGGCCAAATGGCGGTGAATTGAGGAAGTACAGTACATACTGACGACAGTAAAATAAGCTCTAACATGGAAATTAAGCGTTTCCGGACACATGTCCAAATAACATCTCTTCTTTATTTGTGTGTGTGGAATGTTTCCTGAAAGTTTAACCGTACCTTTTTGTAACACCCTGTATATGTGAATGACCTTCCACTTAACATTCAACAAACAAAATTTTTACTTTTTTCAGGTGATACTAGCGTTATAATGAATCCCGTTAAAGAGAAAACAATTAGTAAATGATATTTTTCAAAAAATTATTAAGTGGTTCCCTGAAAATGGACTCTCCCTAAGTTTTGAAAAAAACACTCTACATTCAGTTCTGTACAACAAATAGCGTCGTACCAACAACTGATGTAGCACATGAGTTGGAGTCGGTAAGTATGGCAGAATGCTACAAATTTTTGAATGCACACATTCATGAAAACTTGAACTTACTGAGATCCTCAAACAAGTAAGTTCAGCTATTTTTACTCTTCATATAATTGCTAGTCTTGGAGACAAACGTATCGCCCTCCTGACATATCTTCCACATTTCCAGTCAGTAATGTTGCAGGGAATAGTTGTCTGGCGTGACTCATCACTTAAAAAGAAATTATTGATTGAACGAAAGTGAATTGTAAGAACAATATGTGGTGTTAACCCTTGGACGTCATGTAGGTCTTCAAGGTGTCGGCATTTTAACTGCAGCGTCACAATACATATTTTCGCTGATGAAATTCGTCATAAATAATCAATCACTATTTGAGAAGTACATTGACGTACATATATACACCAGTAGAGGGAAAATTGACCTTTATGATCCATAGTTAAAGCTGTCAGTGTCTCTGAGAGAAATTTAGTATGCAACAATAAACATTTTTGATCACTTGCCCAATAACATAAAATGTCTGACAGGTGGCGAAGAAAGTTTTAAACCAAATTAAAATCATTTCTCCTGGACGATTCCTTCTATTCGTCTGACGAATTTCTACTTAAAAACTGACAGCCTGTACAAAAAATGCTTGTTTTTAAGTGTAGTTGCGTGAGTAGGAATAAAATGATAGTGTGTTCGTTAATGCTAATCATTTATACATATCATGTAAACTGACTCGTTCCACATCCTTTCCATAAAAGAATCGTTCAAATGATCTGTGGAACATGTAACTAACTAACTGAGTAACTAACCGGATAACAAGGACCACAGTGCATTAATGCTTTTGTGTTTACTGTTGCAAACAGGGCTGGTAGGCTATAGGAAGTGTGATTAGCGGCAAGCATTGAGTGATCACCGTGAAGGGCACGGAGGTGTGTACTCACATGAGATAGCGTTATCAGAACTGACAAAGACTGGAGGGGCCTCATTGTAGAATTTCACTTGTACCAGCTGCTCGAATCCCTCGCTGTTCGGATTTGTGGGTCGTTCGGACGTGACAGTAGCCCAACAATGGGGTGCGTGTGAACATGAGGGCTGACGTACTCGTCAAGGTTCCGATAGATCAAGTCTGACCACCACTAGCGATAACCATAGTCTTGTTCACAAGCGCATCGTAACCGCTTCTGAGGACAAGTAATGGACTCCCCGAAATATTCTACGTCGTCCCGCGCCATTGGTCAGAGACCAGCAGCAACCGGACTGATGAATTACCATCCCATACGTAGCCTCCCGACCGGAAAGCATGCACTGCTGATAACAGTCGTCGCATCGCATTGCGTACAGCGTGGAATAGCGGTGCTGCGCTACCCTAGATTACCACTGTCGGCGGAAATGGTGACGACCATGGGAGGGGTCCGATTTTTAAAGTGTCCTGCAGAGGCACAGAGGTGTCTGGAGTCATCGGTATGACGTCAGGTCAAGGTTGGTACTGATTGAGGTAACTCTAACGATGGAACGGTACAGCACGGACATCATGTGTCTCCATCTGTTTCCTCTCATTTTTCAACGCGACATTGTTCGTCCAGTCACGGCCCTGTCTTACTGGACTGTCTGAATGATACTGAGGTACTGCCGTGGCCAGCAGTATCCCCTGATCTGACACCAACAGAACACGTGTGAGACCAGCACAGACCTCAACTCGACCTCTGTGACAGTGTCCTGATCATCAACGACCAGTTACAGTAACTGAGGACCAGCTTGCCTCGGAAGAAGATACAACAGTTTTCTGATATCCCTACCAACCGAATCAGTGCAAGCGTTCAGGCCAAGTTGGATACACCCTCACACCGATAAATGGACTCATACTGCCAAGTTCTAAATTTTACTCGAGCTTCTTATCACTGAAAGAACATCATAACTCTGCCTGTAAAGATTATTTAGTTTCTTTCTCCGCTACGGGTGCTCCACTTTTTTGTCAAGCAGAGTAACTATTCGAGTCAGGAACAAATACAACACATGGTTATTACCATTAAAAGCAAATCAAAGAAAGAATAATCAAGTTGCGCTACGGTTGGCCAAAATCTTTGCAACTTTAATTGCTTTCGGAGCGGCAAGCGGGAGATCTTCTTTGCAAATGCAAGGCACAGTTGACAATCTAGAAGGTGTTCCTCGCTCTGTGGTTTTCCGCGGCCACATTCGGTGGCATCCATAGAGAAGTGTCATTTCCAGAGGTTACTTTTGGACCTTCCAGTTCCAAAGCGAAGACGGTTGGGAGACCTGCACACGATCCAGTTCTGTTCATGTCCAGGTGTCAGGGTTGCCGATGGGAGTGGACAGATAGTCCCCAAGTCCAGAAATTCACAGTCGTTTCCTTGCTGTAGCTGCAATTGTTTGCAAGACTGAAGCTGTCTTGAGGGAAGTTCTTCTGGATGTCAACGTCGGGTCTGCTGGAAAGCGTCCATGTTATGTATCCTGATTTGTTACCTCCGCATTGGAAGCTACTTGACGACAATATTTAATGGCGCTACGCCTTCGAACTGGTAGAGTTTTACGGGTGGTATGGCTTTCAGAAAATCTGCAATGAGTCTACGCGTTTCGTTTAGCATCTTGTCAACTATATTTTTTGTGTGAGTAGATTTGTGCCAGACTAGGCACGCTTACTCTGCAGCACTGTAGCGTGTTGCTACTGCCACCATCTTCAGAGTCTGTGGTCGGGAACATCATGTGCCACCACTGATCTTGCGAAGGATATTATTTTTATCTTCAACCTCCATTCTCGTATTCTTGCCAAGCCGCTAGTTCTTCAGAGTACGATGCAGTCCGACTGCCAGATATTTTGGATGGGGCTTATTAACTAACTGTGTCCCCTGCCATGTGATGTTGAATTAGAGACGTGCCTGATTGTGCTTAAGATGAAACGCACACAATTGTTGACTGTTAGAGTAAATGGTATTAAACTCTCTTGATGCATCTTCTAGGTGGGCTTCAAAATCTTCAAAAGGATTCCCTTGATTCCCTGATGCCAGATCGTCGTCATAAAGGAAACTCCCTGTGTTGGACGGAAACTGGTCATTGGTCATTGGTTTAGATGTTGAATAAGATTGATCAAAGAACTCTTCCTTGCAGTAAGCCATTTCTTTGATATATCTTAGTTATAAACATTACCTTGCATTTATCCACATCTAAAGAGACATGCTATTCATTACAACGGTCACATTTCCTCAACTGAATGATTGTAGTTGATTTTCTATCTCACAGTCATTTATTTCGATATGCATCATTTTGATATTTGAGACACAATTGCTGGAAGCAAATGAAATTCCGTTACAACTATGGAGGGCATACTTCAGCTTCCAATTCATTTTTAGACGTTTCCACTTCTTACACGACAGTTAATTAACATAGATTTGAGAACTCGTGGCTATGTTATATGCAGACAAGTGTAGGTTTAACAGAAAACTACCACCAGTAGTAGAATTTTACTATGACTGTTTTCCTTTTTATGGATAGGCGGCCGTTTCTCGAAATTTGAGTTACTTCAGAGTGCCCTATTTTTAACACCTTAGTGACGCTGAACATTAAGACGAACCTCCCATACATCCAAGGCGAAGTGAATGAGAAAATTGTAGCTGACAATTTAGCAAAATGGCCATCCTCAAGACATATTTACACAGATGGATCTAAACGAAAAGACGGAGTAGTACGTGCATTCGTAGATAGCAAGAGTAAACGAGGGTGCCAATTCAAGTTCCCTGAAGTAACGTCCATACTGCATAACTTTCAACGATTTTAGAGGGACTTAAATACGCAAAAATGGTCAAAAAAAATTTTCGAATTTTCAATTTCATGAGATTTTATTAATGCTTCTTAATATTTTTGCTCTGCTAATTTAAAATCTGATGTTGCTTTTACTCTGCATGCTTTAGTTTTCATGGAAGTCGAACTTTTGCATTCCAGTCGTTTGCGGTTAGATTAATAACATACAAGGGGGACGGGACAAGCATATGGCGGCAGACTGTTGCTGGAGTATTAAACGAGGTCTCGGTTAAGTAGTCCACAAACTGAAGAGCTCGAAACGAATTTAGATCTCCAAACTTGCAAATGAAGCGTTAGTCTCTAGACTGAAAAAAAAGGATACTGTGTGATAAAATAGAACGTCATAATAATCGAGAGCGGAAGGAAGTCGTTGTCTGATATTTTATGGAGGAAAATAAGCTTTTTTATTGCCATAATGTCTCAGCTCTCCTCTAGGAATTATGAATTACGTCGTATAGTGGAGAGCACTGGTGTTTATTCGTAGACAGTTCAAAACGCAGTCTGAAGTGTGTCCTATTACGTAATGAAACAGTCTGTCCAACTGTTGCAGATGGTAATACTATGAGGATAATGAAATGGCGACTGTGATTGGCCCACTAAATTACCAGGAGCACAAATGGATAATGTGCGTCGATCTCAAGACGGTTAATTTGCTGCTAGGTCCACAGAGAGAATTTGCAAAATATTCCTATTTTGTTTGCGTGTGGGACAACCGAGCACGAGATAGGCGCTGGGGCCAGAAGGTGAGGACCATACGTGAGACGCTACAAGCCGGTATGTCAAATATTGTCAACGATCCAATTGTCAGTCAAGAAAATATAATTTTCTCTCCACTCTACATCAAAGTAGCTTTGATTAAACAGTTTTTCAAAGCAATACAAGAGACGATGAACGCTTCCAGCATGTGGTCAGTACTGTTCCAGATTCAGCCCTTCAGAAGGTCAAGGCAGGAATGTTTAATGGACCCCAGATATAGGTACTTGGAAGTGATAAAGAATTTATCGCAGAAACGAAAATCAAGAAATAGGCTGCATGGGTGTCATTCGTGACGACAATGGAAAACTTCCTTTGATAATACAAAAATCTGCTAACTATAAAAGTCTCATAGCCGATATGTTGTCAGCATTTCATACCCTGGGATATAATACGAATGTCAGACTCCATTTCCTATATTGACATTTAGGTAAATTCCTTGACAACTTAGCAGACGTCAGTGACAAGCAGGACTAAGGAAGAGCGCTATCAAGCGAGATGGCACAAACATGTGATATAAGACTGTGACTTGAGTAGTAAACGAGATCAGCCTGATGTAATCCAGAAACGGAAGAGCTTGATATGAAAATTTCTGACTCAATGGAATGTGTTGGTTAGCTATAACTCAGTTTTATCTAATTGTAACCTCCTTCATGATGCTATGTGTTTCAGTTTGAACCAGTAATTCGTATTTAATTTGTATTATCTAGCTATGTTCAAGAGACTTAAATCAAATCTTTATCCTTGTGCGTTATCATTTAATGATGGAAACATGAAATACTGTCATTTGGCTATTGCAAAAAGAACTGGAGCTTTCAGAAAAGAAACGACCTCAGATCTGAAATCGGCACCCTTAAGTCAGATAAGAACAACTGCTGACAGCAATACAACAAAAACGTTGTTGTCCTGTGTAATCATTATTTTCCAGATTCGGGTGCAGCACTGATGCTGTTAAAAAGCTACGATGTCTAACAACACCAAAATTTTTCTCGTATATCACATTACAGAGGAATTTCAGGACTTTTCCCTCCCGTATACGACTATCATTACTTTCTGAATGAAGGCGTACAGCGGAATAAAGAAAAAGGAAGAATTACACCCCATGGTCAAGGAAGTTGTGTGCACTGGTTTAGTGAAATACAATGAAGTGCCAGATGAAGATCTCCCGCGTACCACAAGACTGTAACCAGGGTGCGAGGGAACGAAAGCTGCACTTGTCTCACGAAATTGTAGGGGAGCAGTACGCCGCATTGGAACCCAAAATCCCATCACGTGCTTGGCACCAAAATTGCAAACAGAGTAGAGACTTTAAAGTGACAATGGCAAGACTTCGATTTAATCGTAGGAGATTCCGGTAACTCCACTACCGCCTCAACAAGAGCTCATTTTTATCTTGTGCATGCGGAAGTGAGGAAAATGTTAACCACATTTACTTCAGCTATGAGGGAAGATATCAAGATACCACGATACTATTGCAACGTGCGATGGCTCTCCTGCAATGCATTACGAACGTACATACAAAGCGTTTTTGCGGTAGACTCTTACACCATTCTATAGCAGAAGGCCACATAAGAATAAGGATAAAACTTTTTAATATTATAATATAGTAAATGAATATTTATGTTTTTTGTTGTCAAGTCTCCTTTTACGTTAATGTATTTACTTTAATTGGTTTAGGTCACGGATTTAATTTTAGGTACAACGAATACAGTTGTCAATGTTTATTATAATCTCCCTTTCATCACTTGTTTACTTTCAAAGATTTCCTGTCATTACTCACTTAAATGTCAAAAAATCATTCCGAGAACGCCCAACAGCCATTAATAAGTTAAAAAATACAAATAAAACAATGAGTGACCGTTACATTGTCTTTCTTAAGAAGAAAAACCGACGTAGTGGAGCACGCACTATGAGAGACAGATCAGATATTAAAATTCGACACCCAAGTTGTCGCTGTGACGAAGAGCTGCCGCGCCCACTTGTTCAGGAAAGCCACAAACATTCACAAACATCACAATAGTCGGCCGGGGTGGCCAAGCGGTTCTACGTGCTACAATATGGAACCGAGCGACTGATACAGTCGCAGGTTCGAATCCTGCATCGGGCATGGATGTGTGTGATGTCCTTAGGTTAGTTATGTTTAAGTATTTCTAAGTTCTAGGGGACTGATGACCTCAGATGTTAAGTCCCATAGTGCTGAGAGCCATTTGAACATTTTTTTTTTTTTAAACATCACAATAGTTTTAGCGAGAAAGGGTAGAGGGAGTCTGGATCCCAGTGCCGCAACGGAAAACTGTTAGAGGTAACAGCAGTAATGACGGCGGGAAAAGCCCCGTCTGACGATGTTGCGACAGGGACCTACCTGACCAAAGGTCTCCGGACACCTGTTAGTGGACATTAGTATGGGCTGGGGCAACCCTTCGCCTTTATGATGGCTCAAAACCTGCTGGGAACACGTTCAGTCAAATGTCTGAACGTCTGTTGAGGAATGACAGCTCATTCTTTCTCAAGAGCCGAAAGCAGATAAGGTAAGAATTTTTATGTATTTTTCACAGTTATAGCCTATTATCTGGGAACCTAACCAGGCCATATAACTGACATTTTCGTGGATGCATAAATATAATGCACATATTAATTAATACATTACTCCTGGTAGTTAATTAAGAAAAAGCTAATACGTCAAAATGCTGATACTACAATTACTTCTGCTACTGCAAAACTTCAATAAAACCCTTAACCAGTTACCCAACGACTAATACCACTGAATAGTACTACAAAATCTGTTCCGTTTTTCTTCATTTCTTTTCGTGCATTTAAACTGCAGACGAGTGTTTCCGCTGCTCGATCCGTTCGCGCACCACCCCTGCCAACAGCCTCTCGTCTGCTGGATTCCTTGGACTTAACGGCAGCACGTCAGCAGCGTTTCCACTATAACAAATAATTCCACGATTCACTGTTACCTCTTAGAATCCACACTTCCGTAATAACTTCCACGAAGTGATGTAAGTTCTCGAGAAACCACTGAATTCAGTGGTCGCCAACCGCCGTTGTGTTCTCTCCATCTGCAGAGTTTGTTTTCCAGTGGGGCTGACAGGATACTGACGCGCAGCTGAGTGCCTCGTCAAGTCCCCCCCTGGCCTCCCTCGATGCAGCGGATGCAGTGTCGTCCACGACGATCCAGTCTGGCTCGTTCCTCAGTGCTGCTGTGGCATCCAACATCGTTAATGCTTCCCGTCTTCGTCGAGCGCACAGTCCCACTATGTGTGCTCTGGAGTGCCCACACTGCCACAAGTGCAAATATCATACATCTGCCTTTTTACTTTGTGTACATATGTAGCATAGGTCAATGAGCGGTCAGGTAATGTATCAGTCCACTCTATGGGTTAGGCAGAAATTCGTATGTTCCCTTGCCTTTCCCTGAAGTATCCCACTCATTTTGCCGCGGTCGTAGTATGCGATACTTTACTAACTTTTCGTATTGGACTCAGTTCCAAACACTACCTTCGTACGTCCATATGATTGCCTTTCTTTAACCAGTAAAAGGCTCCCCTTTCCCTAATTTCCAAGCCCAGTGAGCATATTCCTAGAATTACCGACAAAGCTTCATTTGGGGTAATGCAGTAGGCGCCGGCTAATCTTAGTTGTATTCCTCGTTAAACTCGTCTGATTAATGAGGCTAACTTCAAAACCTGCAATCTATGAGCCCAAGTTCTCGTACCATATCCTAGGACTGATGTTAGTATAAACTGGTGGTATGCCCTGTTTGTTTTCAAAGGAAGCCGAAACAGCCTGTCTGCAATGGTTACAATTTTGTTCGTCGTGGGGTGGCTCTGAGCACTATGGGACTTAACATCTGAGGTCATCAGTCCCCTAGAACTTAGAACTACTTAAACCTAACTAACCTAAGGACATCACACACATCCATGCCCGAGGCAGGATTCGAACCTGCGACCGTAGCGGCCACGCGGTTCCAAACTGAAGCGCTTAGAACCGCACGGCCACACTGGCCTTTGTTCGTCGTGTTCGTACCTTTCCAGCCTGCCTCTTCTGTATGAAGGGCTTATTTCAATAGTGGTACAAGTCCATTTTTGTTCATTCTGAGAGACAGAGTCCTAAAGTTAAACGAGCGCTGAGAAATCTGCAGTTGAGATACCAGAAACATTCAAGCATATGGCTTCTTGCTATAAATGAACCTTTTTTCTGTTTGTTAGGCCCATTAATGTCAGAAGCATTATAGACAGAAAAGTGGAGGTAATGGACCTGTACCACTATTGAAATAAGCCCTTCATATGATGTGCAGAGTTACGTCGTTCGTCCAGGAACACAACAAGATATCTCGTTACTGCGATTTTTCTAATAGTTACATAATTTAATTTTATGGTTTCTTGCTGCATTCCCTTTCAGCGGTAGGTACGTAGTTTTGTGAGCTGCTAGCGACAATTCGACACTTGGAGACCATCACTGAAGTTCATGGAGCGCTGCATTACATTTGATTTCTGTAATAGTTCTGGTGTCAGCGGCTACAGCGAACAGCACATCATCAGCAAATGCTACCAGTCCGGTTGCGTTACCGATGTCACGTAGCGTCTGTAGTATGGGCTCCGAAGCGACCTCCGAATACTCTGAACCATACACTGATCCCTGTAGGCAGCTTTTGTTATTGTCCTCGTTGTTTCCTTTCCCAGGAATACTGAGGAAGGACGTCTCCCGAGGCAGTAGTCTCTGAGCACCTCTGAGAACACTCCAGCACTCTTAGGCGACCAGGGAGCGACGACCACCACAGATTTTGGAAAGCGCCAGCGAAATATCCATCATGACGATAGTGTACGTAGAATAAAAGTACCTGTCCGTAGCGTGATCGCCTTATTAACTGCGTCTTCAGTTGACTTGTGTCCTCTAAACCCTGCTTATCCCGTCTCGCAGTCTATGATCTTGTAATCTTTTGCATAATTATTGAGTGGACTGAGTAAAATAGTAGAAGGTAGTGACGCTGGGTGCTGGAGACTAGGGTGGAGTGTACGTTGTCACTCATCCCACAGGTGTTCATCAAATTCATGTCGAGGCTCTGGGCAAGGCAGTCCATTTCAGGAGTGTTAGTGACCGTAAACTACTGCCTCAGATCGTTCAAATGGCTCTAAGCACTATGGGACTTAAGATCGGAGGTCACCAGTCCCCTAGACTTAGAACTACTTAAACCTAGCTAATCTAACGACATCACACACATCCATGCTCGAGGCAGGATTCGAACCTGCGACCGTAGCAGCAGCGAGGTTCCGGACTGAAGCGCCTAGAACCGCTCGGCCGCAGTGGCTGGCCTGCCTCACATATGACTCTTTATCACAGGTTGCCGGCTGGTGTGACCGAGCGGTTCTAGGCGCTACAGTCTGGAAGCGCGCGACTGTTACGGTCGCAGTTTCGAATCCTGCCTCGGGCATGGATGTGTGTGATGTCCTTAGGCTAGTTAGGTTTAAGTAGTTCTAAGTTCTAGGGGACTGATGACCTCAGCAGTTAAGTCCCATAGTGCTCAGAGCCATTTTTTATCACAGGTTGTTTTGTCACGCTGTTACTAGTGAACATTCTCTCCGTACTGTACCTCCACTGCAGTACGTAATACTGTAAGCGGGATTTAGCATTTCCTTCAGCGGCATAAATGGACTGCATCCTAATCACTAAAAACACCCTCTCCTCGTCCGCAGCTCGTGGTCGTGCGGTAGCGTTCTCGCTTCCCGCGCACGTGTTCCCGGGTTCGATTCCCGGCGGGGTGAGGGATTTTCTCTGCCTCGTGATGACTGGGTGTTGTGTGACGTCCTTAGGTTAGTTAGGTTTAAGTAGTTCTAAGTTCTAGGGGACTGATGACCATAGATGTTAAGTCCCATAGTGCTCAGAGCCATTTGAACCATTTGAACCACCCTCTCCTCCATACTTGATTGTTCGCACTACGCATGATGGCAGGTAACGTCGAACCAGGCATTCGCCTAACCCAAACTGTTCCGTCGGATTGCCACAGAGTACAGTGCGACTCATCACCCAAAGTCACTCGCTTCCAACTCTCCGCGGTCCAGTGACGTTGCTCTTTTCACCACCTCAACCATCGCTTACCATTGACTACATAAATGTGTCGCTTATGAGCAAGTGTTCGACCGTTGTACCTCATTCTTTTTAACTTTCTACCCACAGTGCCGCGCGGGCTACCCGCGTGGTCTGGGGCACCTTGCCACGGTTCGCACGGCTCCCCCCGTTGGAGGTTCGAGTCCTCCCTCAGGTTTGGGTGTGTGTCTTGTCCTTAGCGTAAGATAGTTTAAGCTAGATTAAGTACTGTGTAAACCTAGAGACCGATGGCCTTAGCAGTTTGCTCCCACAGGAACTTACCATAAATTTCCAAAAAGCACAGTCATTGTACTAGTTGAACTGCTGCTAGCATTCTCAAACTCTCAATTGATTTTTTTTTTCCGCTGATTTCATGTAATTCTTTCAGAAACCCTCCGCAACGCTCAGCACTTCCTGTCCGTTAGCACTGGAGGTGCGCCTTACTTGGTTTGGCTGCGATAGGCCTATTACCTTCACGTCTTCACTTCACAGGCACATCAGAAACAGTCGACTTGGGCAGTTTTAGAAGGGTTGAAATTTCTCTGATGGAGTTGCTACTCTGGTGACGTCCATTGATTAGTCCACATTCGAAGTCACTGAGCTCACCTGGACAATCCATTCAGCAGTTACTGACAACACAACACTCCCTTCCTCCTTTTATGTTGGCGGGTACGTCTCGCGTGACACCTAGCGGTCTACTCAGCATTTCATAGGGGCGTCCGGATACTTCTGATCGAAAACTGTATAACCTCCGTTCGCGGGCTCGATTCCAATCCGCTACCAGCAACGCAGGCTGAACCTTTGACCGATGGCAGCCACTCGTGACGGAGAGACGTAAGAACAAATCCTAAAACAAACATCAACCAAAGGTACCGAGCTAAAAGCCAATAGGTAACACGGACACTGACAATACTGGCTTCATTTTACCTTCATTACACAAGTGGCTGTAAATAGCGATATCGTGCAAGCCGTGAGAGCGCTGCGAAACGTTTTGTGTGCAGTTCATCGAGTGGTGGGCACTGGTCGTGCTGAGATTCCTGGGGCAGCAGAGCCGTCCCGCGCCCCCGCCGTGAAGCGGACAGCCGGACAGATTCCCGTCGCCCGTGCAGCTCTGCCACACGGATCCCTCAACGTCAGATTACAGCGGGCCGCGGCGTGGCGCCGCAGCATCCTCGCGGCTTACCCAGCAGCCGGCCCGCGGCGATTAATACCTTCTTATCCTGTCCGGACTCCTCCACAAACAAAGGTCGCAATAAGAGTCACACGAGACGACTCGTAATTCCCTCACCAACAGCGGCGCTTTTTCACTTACTCTTGACACCGCTCTTAGTACACGTCTCCTAAGACCATCGCTTGACGATGTATACTGTTAGCGGAAACAGACAGAGACGAAGAGAAAAAGAGTACTGAAGCTTCGTGCGTTAATCATTCACTACTGGCCATTAAAATTGCAACACCACGAAGATGACGTGCTACAGACGCGAAATGTAACCGACAGGAAGTAGATACTATGATATGCAAATGATAAGCTTTTCAGAGCATTCACACAAGGTTGGCGCCGGTGGCGACACTTACAACGCGCTGACATGAGGAAAGTTTCCAACCGATTTCTCATACACAAACAGCAGTTGACCGGCGTTGCCTGGTGAAACGTTGTTGTGATGCCTCGTGTAAGGAGGAGAAATGCGTACCATCACATTTCCGATTTTGATAAAGGTCGGATTGTAGCCTATCGCGATTGCGGTTTATCGTATCCCGTCATTGCTGCTCGCGTTGGTCGAGATCCAATGACTGTTCGCAGAATATGGAATCTGTGGGCTCACGAGGGTAATACGGAACGCCGTGCTGGATCCCAATGACCTCGTATCACTAGCAGTCGAGATCACAGGCTCTTATCCGCATGGCTGTAACGGATCGTGCAGCCACGTCTCGATCCCTGAGTCAATAAAAAATGGTTCAAATGGCTCTGAGCACTATGGGACTTAACAGCTGTGGTCATCAGTCCCCTAGAACTTAGAACTACTTAAACCTAACTAACCTAAAGACATCACACACATCCATGCCCGAGGCAGGATTCGAACCTGCGACCGTAGCAGTCGCGCGGTTCCGGACTGCGCGCCTAGAACCGCGAGACCACCGCGGCCGGCCCTGAGTCAATAGATGAGGACGTTTGCAAGACAACAACCATCTGCACGAACAGTTCGACGACGTTTGCAGCAGCATAGACTATCAGCTCGGGGACGTGGCATCGGTTACCCTTGCCGCTGCATCACAGACAGGAGAGCCTGCGATGGTGTACTCAACGACGAACTTGGGTGCACGAATGGCAAAACGCCTTTTTTTCGAATGAATTCAGGTTCTGTTTACAGCATCTTGATGGTCGCATCCGTGTTTGGCGACATCGCGGTGAGCGCACATTGGAAGCGCGTATTCGTCATCGCCATACTGGCGTATCACCTGGCGTGATGGTATGGTTACATGTCTCGGTCACCTCTTGTTCGCATTGACGACACTTTGAACAGTGGACGTTAACATTTCAGATGTGTTACGACCCGTGGCTCTACCCTTCATTCGATCCCTGCGAAACCCCACATTTTAGCAGGATAATGCACGACCGCTTGTTGCAGGTCCTGTACAGGCCTTTCTGGATACAGAAAATGTTCGACTGCTGCCCTGGCCAGAACATTCTCCAGATCTCTCACCAATTGAAAACGTCTGGTCAATGGGGGCCGAGCATCTGGCTCGTCACAATACACCAGTCACTACTCTTGATGAACTGTGGTATCGTGTTGAAGCTGCATGGGCAGCTGAACCTGTACACGCCATCCAAGCTCTGTTTGACTCTGTGCCCAGGCGTATCAAGGCCGTTATTACGGCCAGAGGTGGTTGTTCTCGGTACTGATTTCTCAGGATCTATGCACCCAAATTACGTGAAAATGTAATCACAAGTCAGTTCTAGTATAATACATTTGTGCAATGAATACCCGTTTATCGTCTCCTTTTCTTCTTGGTGTAGCAATTTTAATGGCCAGTAGTGTAAAACCACGAAACGTACTCCCTTGGATAAAAAGTGAAAGACCCAGAAGACACGGTCGGGTGTCGCCTTAACTTCGTACACGGGCACACCGTCGACGGGCGTGTAAATGATTAGAGTTGCAATTTTCTGGGAGAGGTAGAACGGCTGCCAGAGTGTTGTCACCGGGCCTGGTATGCAATACAAGATAGGTGAACAGCGTCAGATTCTGAGCGATCATTATGAAAGAGTCGGAGACGCCGCATACTCGTGTGAGACCTCATTATCAGCATCTGACAGAGTTGGAAAGATGCTTCATTGTGTGTGTCTCCATTTGGGAGGTTGCTCGATCGTCCAATATCCGGATTTGTAGGGCATTCGGGTGTGACTGTCGTGTCGGCTACTGTGGGAGTCGGCGCCAACACAAACAAGGAAGGAGAGATATTAGTTTTATAAATAAAACCGCCTTTTCTTGCGGCAATTTAATTTGTTTTTCCCAGAGGCGTTCCGCAGTGGGATCTATAACGATAGAGTTTTGTTATTTCTAGGTTATCCAACAGTTCACGTTTCGTTTTTCATGTAAATAAGTAATTACTTACAGTTTACTGTGATCTGCGTTTCCTCTCATCTGATCTGCAGGTCGCACTACTACTACATTTCCGAAACATATGAACAATTTTGTATTCCGAACTTTTTCACACTGTTCACCATGTTTCTACTTCTTTTTTCTGTGGTGTACTATTATTCTTTTGCCACTACATATAGATATTTGTTCGAACATTGTGATGTGTGGTTATGTCTCTTAGGTGTTCTGCAAATGTGGAGTGGTTTGTCTCATACTTCCAGGCACTCATGCCTTCTTTGTATCTGACATCAGATGTTCTACCTGTTTGCCCTACCTGGCTGCCTTCACAAGTGTTACACTGTAGTTGATATATACGTGCTTTCTGGTATATCTCTCTGTTTTTTGTTAGTGTTGGGGTTTAATTTTGTATAGAATCGTCTGTTGTCTATGCTACGTTTATTGGTTCAAATGGCTGTAAGCACTATGGGACTTAACATCTGAGGTCATCAGTCCCTTAGAACTTAGAACTACTTAAACCTAACTGACCTAAGAACATCACACACATCCATGCCCGAGGCAGGATTCGAACCTGCGACCATAGTGGTAGCGCGGTTCCAGACTGTAGCGCCTGGAACGGCCACCCCGGCAAGCGCTACTTTTATTCCCTGTCTTTCGAAATATTGGTGATTTTATGTGTGAGGAAACGCAGATCACAGCAAACCACAAGTAATTATTTATTTATGTATAAAAAAAACGCGACGTGAACTGTTTGATAATCTTGAAATAACAAAACCGATCGTTATAAATCCCACTGAAGATGCCTTAGAGCAAGAAAAAGACGGAACGCGTCTGGGAAAAATAAATTAAGTTGCTGCAAGAAAAGGAGGTTTTACTTACAAAACAAGTATTTCTGTGCTTGTTGCGGAGGACGGCCACGCAAATAAACTTGGTAAGGAAGGAGAGAAGTTGCGATGGTAGGCGGCAGGAATCCAAAATGATCTGTACAGAACACTTGCAGATTGACAGAGCACTTTATTTCTAAAAATGAATGAAACATAAATACCTTTATGAGGTGGCTTGATGTGCTTCCTGTGCCCCCTACATGCACGTACTTTAACACACTATTACTGCTTGCAGAACGCACGCTAAGTATCGTCTTCCTATTACTCAGTACGGTGCTCTCGAAGTCTGTGAGCGAACTGGGCCCGACCAGCGATGGGCGGCTGGTTAAATGAGCGTTGACAGGAGGCGCTGAACTCTGTCTTCCTGGAGGTGTGGAGTTTCCCCTCTTTTCCCATTGGTGCGCGGTTCGGCGCCTTCTTATGCCGTTTCGCGGCGCTGCGCTGGTGGGTGTGCATTCGATGCCTTAGGATCCCACAGTGACAGTGGCCCGGTACTCGACTGCATGAGAACGTGACGGCAGGCAAACGTGACGGCAAGGTACCGGTCGATCATGTCTAATCACCACAAGGGGGGCTCCTGAACTGTGCACCAAACACATCGTAACCCCCTTCACATCTGACCCTGCTATCCGATCACAAGTAATGGACTCCCTGCAACACTGTGTCTCACTCTGCATCCTGCATCTGAGACCAGCAGCAGACGGACTAGGGAACTGGCATCGCGTGTGTAGGCTGCCGTTAACACCACAATACAAACGGCGCCATTTGGAGTGGTTCCGTGACTAGGAAGACTGCACTCCCGATGAATGCCGGCGCACTGTGTTCAGCGACGAACCGCGGTTCTACATCTCCGGATGACTACCACTGGCGAGTGTGGCAGCCATTTAGCGAGAGGTTCCACCTTCCAGTGTTCTGGAAAGGTACAACGGAGCTGCTCCTGGTGTCGTAGTGGGGGAAGCCTTCGAGTACGACTTCATTTAACAGCTGGCGCTGAGTGAGGGAACTCTGACAGCACAACGGTACGCCTCGAACATCTACACCCTTTCGCTTTACCTGTCGTACAGTAGTATAATGCTACCATTTCTCAGCAGGTTCGCCTAAACGTGGTACGAGACTGTGCGAACTGTCTGCTTGACTCTGAGGTACTCCTATGGTCACAGGATCCCCAGAGCCGTCCCCCATACAACGTGCGTGGGATCGTCTTGGTGGCCAACTCTGTCCAGTGTCCAGTGTCCAGGATATCAGGGACCAGTTACAACAATTGCTGGCTAGCTTGCCTCAGGAGGGGGTGCCACAGCTTCGTGACTCTCTTCCCAACCGAATCACTGCATGCATCCAGGCTGGAGGGGGTGCAGCGTCGTACTGGTAAGTGGGCTCCTACTGGCAAATACGTCGAAAATTTGACTCTATTTTGTAATCGCTAAAATAGTATTATATTCCCTCCCAACCCTTAAGTTTCGTTGCATTTGCTTCTCCTCTTCTGGGTGCTGCACTTTCTGTTTTTTTTTTTTTTTTTTTTTTTTTTTTTTTTTTTTTTTTTTTTTTTTTTTGTCTGGCAGTGTGTATGCCATAGTTGCTGGTAGATGATATATGTAAATTATTGCATTTTCAGGTAAATGCAACCCAACAGAATTTGTTCTTTCCATTTATTATTTGGTACCTGTTTACTCGCGATGCATCAACCCACTCTCTAGAGACTACCGCGGGTTGTGTTTAATTACAAATGTAAAACACCCTTTTACACTAAATATACACAAATAATTTAATTATATGTTTGTCAGAATCGCAAATGTTTCATTAATTCCCTGACCCCTTTTCAGCCACTGGCCACCTTCTAAGGAACTGTACAAAGAGGAAAGCAAGTATCAGGAAAACGGTTACGAGTGTAAAAATATTAGCAGTCATTAGTTCCAGCATGGCATTACCAAAAATCGATATGATCTGGCTTGACACAGTCACTCATAGAACGTAACCGTAAATTGAAACATGTACACAAAGAGGCCATAGCCCACATTCACATGAGTGCATAAACAAGAGCACAGCGTGATAAAAACAGTTATATACATAACATTAGCAGCCGGACGCTGTGGCCGAGCGGTCGTGGCGCTTCAGTCCAGAACCGCGCCGCTGCTACGGTCGCAGGTTCGAATCCTTCCTCGGGCATGGATGTGTGTGCTGTCCTTAGGTTAGTTACGTTTAAGTAGTTCTAAGTCTAGAGGGCTGATGACCTCAGATGTTAAGTCCCACAGTGCTTAGAGCCATTTACATAACATTAGCGATTACAAGTCCATGCACGACATGAAAGTGATTCATGCAGTGTATAAACAATACTGGCCGTACGAATCATAAGTCCAAACTAACAGGATTAGGCAAACTGAGTACCACAAGAAAACACTGAGGACACCAGATGGCACAGTAGATTGCTGCCCACAGAACAATGTGATACCAAATAAATGACAGTAGTACATCTACGCTCCCGTTCATTAACATCAAAAAACCTAATAACAGGAATCTAATACACTGTAGATATGGTATAATACTATGGATACTACTCATTAAGCAAAAGAAAAGCAAAAAATTGGTAAAAATGTGACGTTTATGTGTTCGTGTTAATTTACATGCCGGGAAAGCTTTAAACATCAAATGGCTTGTTTCAAAGGGCTCTGAGCACTATGCGACTGAACTTCTGAGGTCATCAGTCGCCTAGAACTTAGAACTAATTAAACCTAACTAACCTAAGGACATCACATACATCCATGCCCGAGGCAGGATTCGAACCTGCGACCGTAGTGGTCGCTCGGCTCCAGACTGTAGCGCCCAGAACCGCACGGCCTCTCCGGCCGGCTTAAACATCACATACATGCAATATTACCTAGAAGAGAGTTGTATGCATACAAAATATGGTATGTTTGTTTGCCAGTATGGCGAATGAATGCCCTTTCCATATCCCACTATTGTTCTCTGCAGTATTGTGATGTTCGCAGTGTACTTCAAGCAGTAGTAGAATACATACTGCAAAAATATGGTTCACTTCCTTAGTGGTAGTTCACAGTATGTATGTCGTAATTATGGCTCCAAGAATGGAGATATCAATAGACAAACCTACTGTAGTTGAAGCACTCAGACAAACGGGTTTATCTATGTCCCAATTTGCGAAACAATATGGCGTGTCTATAGGGGGAGTACAACACAAGCTTCACAGCCAGAAGATAGCAGATAGCAATGAAGACCTACCACGACCAGGAAGATCTCGTTCAACAACTAAAAGTGATGACAAATTCATCACAATTACGAGTAAGAGAAGTAGGTTCAAAACAGCCGCACAGATTCACTCACAATTGGTAGAAATGAACAAGATAATCATATATGTTGCATCAGTAAAAAAGACATAGATGCCGCCTTGAATGGACATGTCGCAGAGAGGCAAGGCCTTCTGAAACTGGTAAATAAGAAGAAAGACTCAAATGAGCAAGGAAGCAAAGTAAATGGACACATAAAGAGTGAAAGAAAGTGTTATTGACACACGAATTGCAATTAGATTTCATTCCATTCATTACCAGAAGGAGAACACTTGTTCGTCGATCTGAAGTAGATAGGGTGGTCAGGTAGTGCAATCTACCTACAGTTAAAAACGGTGGGGGTTTGGTTATGGATTGCAGGTATTTTTAATGAGAAAGAAATGGTGACGTTGTGAAAACAGAAGTGTGTACGGACCAGAAGCACTACCACGACATATTTCATTATCATACGATACCATGTGGTTTGTGCTTGGTAGAGAAAGGGCTCACATTAAAACTAGGTAGTGGCCCAAAGCATGGGACGACGTTCGGCATCAAAGGAAAAACAGAAGATACTGAAAGATAAGTTGTGGTCATCTCTGAGCCCAACTTGTAATCCTACTGAAACGGTCTAGGACTTAGTGGACAGAAGACATATCCGGAAAATTAACATAACAAGTAAGGTATATCTCTGGAATGTCGTAAATTCACATAACAAGCAAGGAACGTTTCTGGAACGTCGTTAAGGATGTGTGGAATCATACAGACTTACGATACCTACAAAACGTATTGACAGCATGCCTCGAATTTCTGACGGAGTCATTAAATCCAAGGAAAGATACTTTGATGAAAGTAAAATATAATTTTCCTGTATGTATTATATATTTTTAAGTGAATATATTTATATTTTTGGAGCAATAAAGCTTTCTTGTGCTCATGTTTGAAATAGCAGATAACAATCACGGTTTATTGAAATTAATGAGCAATACTGTATGACACATCGATGTGCTAGTCATTTCAAAAGTTATGCCTTAATTTTAAGTATCAAAACATCCAACAGAGACAGTTTCACTTACAACAATGACGTGAGTTTCACGAACATCGTACGACTATCTTCGGATCACCATGTGACTGCGATTGACCCCGTTTCATCACGAAACTTGGGAACCCTTACATAGGGCATTTTACAATAACAATAATCGTTTCTTCGTTATTGTGTATTAATATATCCAGCACTCCCTATAATGTTAAACGCACTGAGTAACTTTCAAGATGTTACAAGCGATTGTCTTCCATTTGGTTTTATTTTTACTGGATCTACAGTGACATGCTGTGACCAACTTGTTTACTTACGGAACACAATTTACCAAAACCTCTCATTTTGCATTCATCTTTTGTACTGACAACACTGAAGAGATCTGTTCTATGGCATGTCTGAACTTTTAATTCTTAATGTTATCTACGTAGTTGTTTTTCTTATACTCTACTCCTGTTTACATAATCACGTGAATGTGGCTTACAGCAGCTTCCCGTGTGTCTTTCAGTTTACACTTACGTTTTATTATCAACTGACAAGACACATTGTGTGAGTTTTTAGTAATGCCTTGTTGAAACTAATGACTTCTGATATGTTTCTGTATATAAATTTTTTCTGATATTTTCTTCTTTGTACAACACTTTTGGAGATCACCAGTGTCAGAAACATGTCAAAAATACAACGACACATATGTTCCACACAGCATATAATTAAATTATGTAAGTGCAACTGCCCGCAGCTCGTGGTCCCGCGCATGGGGTCCCGGGTTCGATTCCCGGCGGGGTTAGGGATTTTCGCTGCCTCGAGATGACTGGGTGTTGTTGTTTCGTCTTCATCACCATTCATCCCAGTTACGGGCGAAGGAAGGCAATGGCAAACCACCTCAGCAAGGACCTTGCCTAGTCGGCGGTGCGGGTATCCCGCATCGTCCCCTACGCTCCTCGGAGTATGGACCTCATCATCATCAAGTGCTACTATGACAGCTTCAGCTTTTTTTGCGTTCAAGCGATGTATTTACAAAAAAATACACAATGCTGAAGAACAAGGAAAGGTAACTAGAAACTAGAATACAGCCGTAACTTAACCCCATTGCCGATCTAACTTGTCCTAAAATTAACCTACGGCGTGTATACGATATTGCAGTGCTTGTAATATTCCGCATTGCGATGCAATGCTCGTTTGAATATGATGGTTGACGTTTGGGTATGGCCGTGAGTCCTGCTCGGATAGCCTAATGGTAAGGCGACAGCTCGCGATAAGTAAGAAACCTGGGTTCGAATCCCTGTCCGGCACCAGTTTTCATTGATGCTTGTCCATAATCACAATTGCGAATACATTTCATCTGTACGGCAAGAATGTCTGGGCCCATTGTCTCCGTGAGACACAACATAATGGTGCACTTCCATAGTTAGCGGTAGGCTAGCACTGTGCGAAGATGGGGGTGGCTGCCTTGACCAACGGCGTGAAGGCAGGTGTCTGTTTCTCTGGCCAGCGTGCAATCCGACACTGAGAAGGCGGTGCCAGCGGAAATCCCAGAAATTTGCCGTTCAAGACTTTGACTGTTGCCAGAGGCTGCCCCAGTTCAGTACACTATCCAATTAAAGTCGCGATTATGTCACTACTATAGGTAGTACTCAACACCCGAAAACATTATTTGACTCGGAAAATATATAGAAATTGTTTAAACGGGATCGCTTTTCATAGGATAGTAAATCGCGATTTAACATCTATACTGGAAGCAGTCAAGACGTCATTCGGCAGTGTACTTCACGCAGCAGCGGATTACGCATGAAAAGTTTTATCAATGTATAAAATTCAAGGGTTTGATTGATTTTATAGAATCTACGCCTACGTCATACTCCACAAGCCACCTAATGGTGTGCGGTGGAGGGTAGTTTTTGTACCACTAACTGAGCCCTCCAACACTGTTCCACTCACGAATAGCGCGTGGGAAGAATGATTGTCAGTAACCCTCTGTACTGGCTCCAGTTTTTCGAATTTTCTCCTCGTGGTCATTATGTATGTGGGGAGAAGTAATATGCTGTCCGACTCTTCCAGAAAAGTGCTCTCTCGAAATTTCAGTAATAAATCACTCCGTGATGCGCAACGCCTCCCTTGTATCATCTGCCAGTGGATTTTGTTTAGCACCTGCGTAACACTCTCTCGTCAGGTAAACGTGATGAAATGCACCGCTCTGCGTTGGATCTTCTCTATGAGTCCTACCTGGTAGGGATCCGTGAACAATACTCAAGAACCGGTCGAACAAGCGCCCTATAGCTGCGCGGGGTAGCCGCTCGGTCCGGGGCGCCTGGTCACGGTCCACGCGGCTCCCCCCGCCGGAGGTTCCAGTCCTGCCTTGCACGTGGGTGTGTGTGTTGTCCTTAGCGTAAGTTAGTTTAAGTTAGATTAAGTAGTGCGTAAGCTTAGGGACCGATGACCTCTGCAGTTTGGTCCCATAAGACCTTACCATAAATTTCCAAGCGCCCTAAAGCCACTTCATGAATGAGTTACGTTTCCATAAGATTCTTTCTATGATTCTGAGTCTGGCATCTGCTTTTCCCACTATTTGTTTTATGTGGTCATCCTAATTAACGTCGGTCTGCGTCAGCTGTACAGCAGTGGATTTCTTTTCTAGTGTATGCGCAGTATGTTACATTTATTTACGTTCCGGGTCAACTGCAAGAGCCTGCACCATCCATCATTTCTCTGGACTTCATTCTGCGAATCGTCACTATCTTCTGGCGTTGCCACTTTGTTATAAAGAACCGCATATTCTGCGAACAGCCTTAAAGAGCATCCGATGCTTTCTATTATTTTGCTACAGAAGAATGCTGAAGATTAGATGGATAGATCACATAACTAATGAGGAGGTATTGAATAGAAATGGGTAGGAGTTTGTGGCACAACTTGACAAGAAGAAGGGATCGGTTGGTAGGACATGTTCTGAGGCATCAAGGGATCACAAATTTAGCATTGGAGGGCAGCGTGAAGGGTAAAAATCGTAGAGGGAGACCAAGAGATGAATACACTAAGCAGATTCAGAAGGATGTAGGTTGCAGCAAGTACTGGGAGATGAAGAAGCTTGCACAGGGTAGAGTAGCATGGAGAGCTGCATCAAACCATTCTCAGGACAGAAGACTAAAAAAACAACATATATATATATATATATATATATATATATATATATATATATATATATATATATCGGTTTCGTTCCGTTAAGAGTGACGTCTTGAGTTCTGTCTCCAAGAAAGTCATGAATCCAGTGGAAATTCTGATCCGATACTCGATAATCTCGAATTTTTTGTACTACACGGCAATGCGGAACGATGTCAAATGCTTTCCTGAAGTCAAAGAACACGGCATCAGCCTGAGTGCCGTTGCCTACCGCATTCTAGACCTCACGGAGGAACAGAGCGAGCTGATTTTCACAAGAACTCTCTTTGCGGAAACTATGCTGATTCTTATAGGGGGGATTTTCATTCCAAAAAACGTTGCAATTCTTGAGCATCAAACATGTTCCACAATTCTACAACAGATTGACGTCAACGATGTTGGTCTATAATTGTGTGCATCTGTCCTACGACCATTCTTAAAAACGGGGATGACTTGCTCTTTCTTCCAGTCGCTAGGTACCCTTCTTTGCTCAAGCGATCTACATAAATTACTGCAAGCAGACAGCAAGTTCTTTCGCATAACCTTTGTAGAATCTTATAGGTATCTTATCTGCTCCTGATGCCTTTCCACTACTAAGCGATTGTAGTTGTTTTTCCATTCCGGCGATCGATTATCTCAATATCTGCCATTCCGAAGTTCGTACGACGATTGAAAGGAGGGGCCGTGTTATGATCTTCCGCGGTGAAACAATTTCGGCATGAATAGATGATTTTGACCCACTTACTGATTTTACATACGACTGTGCACTATGACCTTCAGTAGGCGATACTAATTCTGGGACCTCTCCTTGGATGCTCCTGCAGTTTACGAAAATCATATTACCCTTCTATATCTCTGATCTGCGACAACGAACATTTGAGGACACTACGGCTCATTTATTAGTAAAATCGTCTTTGAGTCCAAGGGAGGGTTTCTATAACTTAAAAAAGTCCCATGTGCACGCCATACGTATTCCGCTACCCTAGTAGCCGCTTTCTGAGTGTAGTGCACGCCTGACGTATTAAGGGGAAACCTACAATTCTGCAACCGACAGTGGATGTCTAGAAATTCGCATCCGATACCGTCACAAAGTCGTCTGAGGCTCTGCTTCAGACCTTCCACTCTGCTCCAAACCGGACGACGGCGGTCAACCCTGAGCACGATGATGAAAATAGGCAGCTTAGCGTGCACCCCGCGTGCGATGCTAGTTGCCTTCACCAAATCAGCCATCCGCCGAAAGGAGCCGAGGATGCCCTCAGAACCCAAGCGGCGGGCGTCATTCGTGCCGACATGTGTCAACATATGCAGCCCTTTCACTCAGTACGCCCGATAGCCGCCGGCAGGGCCTCCTCCACATCACGAACGAGATGCCTCCGCCCCCCGCCGAACATACCGAGTGCACTGTAGCATTCTTTCCCGCCCTGCGTGCTATGTCCCTAAGGGGCTCCACAACCCGCCTAACATTGGAGCTCCCAATGAGAAGCATACCCACCCTCTGCCCTTGTCCACACTGGGCAGGAAAATCTGCCGCTGGTCCAACAAGAGAGGCTTCCCGTGCTGACTGGGAGTTATCACCAACACTGGGCAGCACCACGCATGTGTTGCTAAGGCGAAGAGAGCCAGCCGCGCGAACTGCGCCCTCTTTCGCCTTCCGCCCAGTGACACGGGAACCCACCGCTGTCTGCCACCAACTGTAAGATGTTGCGTATCAGAAGATGCAGCGACACCCGAGCCACCAGGGCATTCCAAATGCCCCAGAGGTGTCACAGGTCTCGTCAACTGCGCCCCAATTCCACTGAAACTTTGAGCATTAGCCAGAAGCATGTCGACGGTAGCCAACGCAGCTTCCATCCGTTGACAGACAACAGCCAATTCTCTTTGTGTACTCCCACAAAAAGCACAGTTCAAATGGTTCAAATGGCTCTGAGCACTATGAGATTAACATCTGAGCTCATGAGTTGCCTAGAACTTAGAACTACTTAAACCTAACTAACCGAAGCATATCACACACATCCATGCCCGAGGCAGGATTCGAACCTGCGACCGTAGCGGTCGCGCGGTTCCGCACTGAAGCGCCTAGAACCACTCGGCCACAACGGCCAGCAACAAGCACAGTCCCTAGCCATATGGCAGCGTGTAAAAAATGGATATAATATCTTAAATGGCGCTACTGAGTTTGGAATGTACGCAGAATATAACGAGGAGAATAAAGAAACACTAAAAACTGATGATTATCCATTACGGATATTTTAGAACCGTGACTGTATATTGAACGTAAATAAGTTAGACAAAATTGCAACCAGTCACTTTTTTCAATAACTGCCTTTTATTCCATGAACCGGTTTTCGAACCTTTTCCGGTTCATCTTCAGATGGTTTCAGGAAGTTACATCATTATTGCTAGCATAATGCTGGGTGCTGGCTCTATGACAAAAAGATGGAACACACTTTAATGTATCGCCATGACTATAGCTTATCTGTCGATATGGACGTAAATTTAGTTTTTTACTTACTGCGACAGTATAGGTGGCTTTTATACATATTACTTCTAACTGGAACAAACAGAAGCTGCTTTTACCAATATTCCAGATCACTTTAATGTAAGAATAAATATAAGTCAACAGTTACAGAACTTTTGTTCATGGTTTTTTAAATATAAAGTGTACAGCCATACAAACAGCTTTAGTCCACTACAATCACTATAACTTTTATACTTATACCTTTAAATAAGATAAACTGAATCTACTCTTGCTAATACCCCAGATCATGTTAACATAACAGAAATAAGTCAACAGTTCATCTGAAGGTTTGTTATTAATTCAAATTTAAATATAAAGGTCCAGCTGCATCTCACTGCTGATACAATAACCCTGTATCATTGATTCCTGGGTATTCATGTTAATGCCAATCATGATTATATATAAAAAAATTGCTATAAACTGCCTGTATTATACGTAATATACAAATAGAAATAAGATATCAGATCACCCGAAGTTTATTCTTGTAGTAATTTATTTATATATTTTATTTTGTTCAAAAATGGTTTAATTGGCTCGAGCACTATGAGACCTAACATCTGACGTCATCAGTCCCCTATAAGTTAGAACTACTTAAACCTAACTAACCTAAGGACATCACACACATCCATGCCCGAGGCAGGATTCGAACCTGCGACCGTAGCGGTCGCGCGGTTCCAGACTAAGCCCCTAGAACCGCTCGGCCACACAGGCCGGCTTTTATTTTGGGCTCTCATGCTGTCGCCAGTCTGATTAAAATATTTGCCCTTATATCGACTTTAATACATGTAACGAAGAACAAATTACATCTCTGTGCAAAGTAGGCGTATGATCTTTGTTACAAACAACAGTCGTAAATCGCATGCTGGATGCTGGGAAAGTCTCGCTCTCAGAGTGTAAATTAATACAGTTTGTGTGGAAGTGTGTGTAGTGATACAACAACTGGACATCAAAATGGAGGCAAACAGATGGACACTAGCCGAAAAAAGCCGCCAATACTGTCGCGATAAGTAAAAAACTATAGTCTTGGCGATACATTAAAGTGTGTTCCATCTTTTTGTCATAGAGCCAGCACCCAGCATTATGCTAGCAATAATGATGTAATTTCCTGAAACCATCTGGAGATGAACCTGAAAAGGTTCGAAAACCGATTCATGATATAAAACGGAATTATTCAAAAAAGTGAATGGTTGCAGTTTTGTATAACTTATTTGCACTAAAAATTGCTCCGCAGATTTCTCACCATGCAAGGTTCTTAAACAGAAATAAATTTCTCTACTGAATGGATGTGTTTACAGTTATCTCTTACCAGTAACTCTGCTTACTGAAAAGCTACTGCACGAGATAAGTACGCAAACTCGAATGCGCTGATGTAAACTATACGTTCTGTACCAGCACTAGATTCAAACTTAGTAGCGTGATGTGAGCTTCTGGCGGCGGGAAAATTGCGCTAGGAATCCGCCTTACACAAGGATATGAACCTAGATTTACGGAAAAACAAAAACTTAGAGTAGTTGGCTAACCACTAGTCTACACAGTGAAATACAACAAATCACAGCGGGAAACGACCACAGTCAGGATCAGGCAGAAGTCGTGTAGGCCTACTGATGGAGAGGGAGCGTCGACCAATGCGGAGGGTAGTAGCACGAAGTTGCATGAAATCAGCAGAAAGAATCAGTCGTGAATTGCAAAGTGCTATCAGCAATCCAGAGCACAATGTCCGTGCGTTGGAAGTTACAAAGAATGGAGTCATAAGATCGAGCAGTTTCCCACAAGCCACGTATTTCTGTAGTCAGCATAAGCGACCATTGAGGTAGTGTAAAGAGCGACACGACGGCCAGTGGATGACTGGAAACGAGTGATTTGGAGAGGTGAATCACACTGTAACCTGTGGTAATCCGATGGAAGCATCAGGTTTGGAGAATGCCTGAGGAACGTTACGTGCTAACATGTGCATGTGGATCGTGTCTATGGGTCATGGGCGGCATTAAGTGGAGAAACGTTCATGCATTGTCAAATTCAACATAATACCAAAAAATCAGGGGACTGTATCCACACAACTCAGGGCACTTTTCTTTCCTACCCTTTGTGCTAGATTCGAGCATGCTCTACAAGGTAAATCGTTAATTATGAGCACCATAAAATACACTGAAGCGCCAAAGATACAGGCATGCGTATTCAAATACAGAGATATGTAAATAGAAATAATACGGCGCTGCGGTCGGCGTCGCCTATATAAGACAACAAGCATCTGTCGTGGTTTTTAGATCAGTTACTGCTACTACAATGGCAAGGTATCAAGATTTAAGTGAGTTTGAACGTCGTGTCATAGTCGGCGCACGAGCGATGGGACAGAGCATCGCCGAGGTAGCGATGAAGTGGGGATTGTCCCATTTCACGAGTCTACCGTAAGTATCAGGAATCCACTAAAACATCAAATTTCCGACACGCTGCAGCCGGAAAGAGATCTGGCAGGGAACGGCATCAACGACGACTAAAAAGAATCGTTCAACGTGACAGAAGTGCAACCCTACTGCAAACTGCTGCAGATTTCAATGCTGGGCCATCAACAAGTGTCAGCGTCGAACCGTTCAATGAAACATCATTGATACGGGCTTTCGGAGCCGAGGGCCCACTCGTGTACCCTTGATGACTTCACGACACGAAGCTTTACGCCTCGCCTAGACCAGTCAAAACCGACATTGGACTGTTGATCACCGGAAACGTGTTGGCTGGTCGGACGAGTCTCGTTTCAAATTGTATCGGGTGCATGGATGTGTACTAGCATGGAAACAAACTCATGAATACATGGACCCTGCATGTCAGCGGGGAACTGTTCAAGCTGGCGGAGGCTCTGTAATGGAGTGGGTCGTGTGCAGTTGGAGTGATATGCGACCCCTGATACGTCTAGATACGACTCTGACAGGTGACAAGTATGTAAGCATCATGTCTGATCACCTGCATCCATTCATGTCCATTGTCATTTCCGAAGGACTTGGCCAATTCCAGCAGGACAACGCGACACCACTCGACACCTCTTCTTCAAATAACTTGCAGCCACTAAAGTGCATGAACATTCGAACTGAGCAGTTAGAAATAAGTGAATGGTCACGAACGTTAACCGCTAGAATCACGGGACGCCGTGCATGCGATCACCGGTAATCATGCGGGTAGGATGAAAGTGTCGAGGCACCCAGTCATGCTGTAGAATTATTGGCGTGTCGTAACTCTGAGAAGCCACCAAGATAACTGTAGGTGCGGTCCAAGAGAGCTGGGAGTGCACAAAACGAGCAGTGGGAGGACCTGGGGACACTTTTTTTTCACTAGCTGCTTATTTTTTATGACCCACCGTCTAATTTCTTATGCTGGGTCATATGTTGCCACTTAGCCGCTGTGACTTGGTCCGGGGTCCGGTGTGACTGAAAGTTACACCACACCGGCTCCCCTCCCCACTCACACCGTTGCCCGTGGAGGCGGGCTCTGTTTGTTTACATCCATTTGATATCTTTTTTTTTTTTTGTGCAGCATTAGAGAAACTGGTAGCTAATACAAAATCAAGTGAGATATTAATAAAAAAAAACGAAATTAAATATTTAGAAAGAAGGAAAGAAGAGAATTGAATAGAGAAGAGATATATATATATATTGTCCGTCACCTGGTTGTAGGCGGCGACCCGGGTCTTGGAATGACCCTCAAGACGCTAGCCATCGCTCACCATGCCTTTAACATCTACCATCCTAAAAAGTAACTTGACTAGAAGAGATTTGGGTACGTTAAAGCTAGAAACTAAGACTAAAACTTCGGTGTCCAGCGTGCTAAACTATTTACGATATACAATAGAGGGGTAACTGATTTTGTGCTTGGCTCAAAGTTGCTAATAAAATTGTTCTTGCGGTAATAATAATAAAGGTAATGACGCTAACGGTTTGTGTTGAGCCTACAAGGCTCATAGTAGAGTACATCAGGCGCAAGCACCTCCCGGCCCCGCCGACAACACGACCTGAACGGTGGGTTTCCCCGATCTACCATAGGTATCCGTCGGGTTGGGCTCAAAAGAGAGGGACCACAATTAAGATCCTTCCATCCAGGCCGTGCGCCTCCTCTTACCAGGAGGCGTAGGTCCCTTGAAGAGGTGCCTAACTTTGAGCTTCAGATCAGAAGTAATTGGTGTAGTGGAGGTTGAGGTATAGGCAGTGTGGGTTGGTTGTACAAACAATTCATGCTGAGCCAGTGAGACTTATAATGATACGTGGTGTGGCAGTTAGCACCTTCCGGTCCCGCCAGCAACACAGCCTGAACGGTGGTTTTCCCCGATCTACCATAGGTATCCGTCGGGTTGGGCTCAGAAGAGAGGGACCACAATTAAGATCCTTCCATCCAGACTGTGCGCTGCCTCTTAATGGAAGGCGTAGGTCCCTTGAAGAGGTACCTAGCTTTAAGCTCTTATTAGACATGGAGATGCTGTTAACTATTTACATATAAGGTGCAATCTGTTTTTAGGATTGTGTGTGACTTGTGCACCTCTTGTCGGTTGTTCCCGACTGATCTTTGAAGTGGACTTGGTTGACACTATGGATCATCCGCCCTGGACGCTTCAATATCTGTGTTGGTGCCCTGGTCTGTATCTGTTTCTTCTTCATCACTCGTAGTGCTAATCATATCCGTGTCCCCCTGGGCATCATGATGTCTGTTTGGACCGACTTGCCTTCGATAGGATCTGTTGCGCAAGTATTCTGTTTGCTGGACCTTCGAGATTTCGTCAGTTAGTTTGTTGAGTTCAGTCCACCTTTCCGGGTCGCGTATTATGGCATGTAGTTCGTTCTGTCTGTTCAGGCGATTTATGTGTACTGTGTGTCTTGTGTACGTGCGTTGTCCGCAGAAGAAGACAGTATGTTCAGGGGAACCTTCTTCCCCTCATGTGTATCTATTAGTCTGCTGCAGACTCACGCGGTACAGTTACGTGGGTTAAGGGCCATGTCCTGTGATGAAATGTACCATACCGCGGCTGGGATCGATATGTTTTAAATTTGGTCTTTCCCGGATGTCAGGGAAGAAGTTGTATGCACCTGGCGGCAGCGGTAGAAGCAGGAGTTGTCGCGCAGGGATAACTGCTGACTGAGGCCACGTAATTGGCGGTCTCGGCTACGTGACACCGCCGGCCGGCCTCGTCATGCGGCAGTGGCCACACCACGGCTCGCGGTGCAGCCTGTCCTACGGTAATGCGGCGACCCGGGCACCGCAGGCCGTGCCGCCTGTAATTAGGTTTGCAGCAACACCCAAGTATACAAACACCACTGTGGCAGTTCATTTCAGGTTTAGAGACGCTACTAACAGAGCCGTCGAGCACTGATCACTTGAAATGCTCCTTTACCAGAATGACTGTTTCTCTCTGCAGCAGACTGTGCCCTGCTTGATAACATCCATAACAAGTATACGGGGCCGGGACTCGAAGTAGAACTATAAAGTCGTTGTATGCCAGTATTCCAAGAAGAATCGCAGCTGTATTACGGACAAATGTGGGTCCAACCCCTTATTAATAAACCATTACCAAGTAAGTACAGGTGTTCACATTATTTTGCCTATCCGCTGTAGGACGGGCAGCGGCAGCTACATGGCCTGGTCTCAAATGATTCAAATGGCTCTGAGCACTATGGCCGTCTATTGGACTTAACATCTGTGGTCATCAGTCCCCTAGAACTTAAAACTAGTTAAACCTAACTAACCTTTGGACATCACACACACCCATGGCTGAGGCAGGATTCGAACTTGCGACTGTAGCGGTCGCGTGGTTCCAAACTGTAGCTCCTAGAACCGCTCGGCCACTTCGGCTGGCGGCCTAGTCTCAATCGCAGTCTTAGTCAGTCTTTGAATGTTTGCTCGTGCGTTAGTTGCGGGAGCCTCACAATGCATGACAATCTTCGGTTGCTTTTTACACTACTGGCCATTAAAATTGCTACACCACGAAGATGACGTGCTACAGACGCGAAATTTAACCGACAGAAAGAAGATGCTGTGACATGCAAACGATTACCTTTTCAGAGCATTCACACAAGGTTGGCGCCGGTGGCGACACCTACAACGTGCTGACATGAGGAAAGTACATCATAAGCAAAGAGCAGTCGACCGGCGTTGCCTGGTGAAACGTTGTTGTGATGCCTCGTGTGAGGAGGAGAAATGCGTACCATCACGTTTCCGACTTTGATAAAGGTCTGATTGTAGCCTAATGCAATTGCGGTTTATCGTATCGCGACTTTGCTGCTCGCGTTGGTCGAGATCCAATGACTGTTAGCAGAATATGGAATCGGTGGGTTCAGGAGGGTAATACGGAACGCCGTGCTGGATCCCAACGGCCTCGTATCACTAGCAGTCGAGATAACAGGCATCTTATCCGCATGGCTGTAACGGATCGTGCAGCCACGTCTCGATCCCTGAGTCAAGAGATGGGGACGTTTGCAAGACAACAACCATCTGCACGAAAAGTTCGACGATGTTTGCAGCAGCATGGACTATCAGCTCGGAGACCATGGCTGCGGTTACCCTTGACGCTGCATCACAGACAGGAGCGCCTGCAATGCTGTACTCGACGGCGAACCTGGGTGCACGAATGACGAAACGCCATTTTTTCGGATGGATCCAGGTTCAGTTTACAGCATCATGATGGTCGCATCCGTGTTTGGCGACATCGCGGTGAACGCACATTGGAAGCGTGTATTCGTCATCGCCATACTGGCGTATCACCCGGCGTGATGGTATGGGTTGCCATTGGTTACACGTCTCGTTCACCTCTTGTTCGCATTGACGCCACTTTGAACAGTGGACTTTACATTTCAGATGTGTTACGACCCGTGGCTCTACCCTTCGTTCGATTCCTGCTAAACCCTACATTTCAGCAGGATACTGCACGACCACATGTTGCAGGTCCTGTACGGGCCTTTCCGGATACAGAAAATGTTCGACTGCTGCCCTGGCCAGAACATTCTCCAGATCTCTCACCAACTGAAAACGTCTGGTCAATGGTGGCCGAGCAACTGGCTCGTCACAATACGCCAGTCACTAGTCTTGATGAATTGTGGTATCGTGTTGAAGCTGCATGGGCAGCTGTACCTGTACGCGGCATCCAATCTCTGTTTGACTCAATGCCCAGGATTATCAAGGCCGTTATCACGGCCAGAGGTGGTTGTTCTGGGTACTGATTTCTCAGGATCTATACACCCAAATTTCGTGAAAATGTAATCACATGTCAGTTCTAGTATAATATATTTGTCCAATGAATACCCGTTTATCATCTGCATTTCTTCTTGGTGTAGCAATTTTAATGGTCAAATAGTGTATAAAAGCTGGACTCTATTACTGCTTGTTCTGCAAAGTTTCCCCGCAACTGCACGTTAAGTAAAATTGCTGTTTGCTGTATTGATATGTTCGCTAATCATTTCTGCTCCTGTCGAGCTTTTCTATGACGACAACTGCTGCACCACACTGTAAGTTCGAAGTAGTACACAGCTTGTAAAATGATGAACACTTTTACTAGAATGGATCAGCGTATGACGTAACGGGGTAAAGAACGTAAAATATTATTGAGAGACGCAAAAACTGAAGGAAATAGTTAATTTCTATGGGTCCATTCTGGGACAGACAAGCGTGGTTGTACATATCAGTTCTAATGGTTGAAATGGATTTGCGCACTATGGGACTTAACTTCTAAGGTCATCAGTCCCCTAGAACTTAGAACTACTTAAACCTCACTAACCTAAGGACATCACATAGCTGGTCAACCGTGCAGTTCTAGGCACTTCAGTCTGGAACCGCGTGACCGCTACGGTCGCAGGTTCGAATCCTGCCTCGGTCATGGATGTGTGTGATGTCTTTTGGTTGGTTAGGTTTAACTAGTTCTAAGTTCTAGGGGACTGATGACCACAGATGTTAAGTCCGATAGTGCTCAGAGCCATTTGAACCATTTTTTGACATCACACACATCCATGCCCAAGGCAGGTCGCGCGGTTCCAGACTGTAGCGGCTGGAACCGCTCGGCCACCCCGGCCGGCGTACATATCAGTTTTGATTCCTATACAGTCTGTATAATTTTGAAGTACAGCATTTGGTACACCCAGTAGAAGTAGTATATGGTCAAAATAGTAAAGTATTCTTGCCAGTGGAAATGAAAATTTAGGACTGCTGCATCGCATTTAGTGTTAACACAAAACATTTCCGAATAGTCAGAGTGCGAAATTTCGCTGCCAGATTAGTTCCTCTCCCACACAGCCTTCCAGATTAATTCCTGCTCACACAGCCCTCGTAGACACCGAGCAAAGTGTCGGCATCTGGAACGACGCAAGTTTCTACAGCGGAGGGGCCTCTGCGAGACGACTGAGTTACAAGTAAAAAAATCCGAAGCAGAGTAAAAGGGTTAAAATAATTACAGGATTTAATTAGCGGCGCGTGTCCCCGGCGGGAGCCATTCGTCAGCTGGCGGGCGAGGGAAAGAAGGCCGTCCCACTGCGCTGTGCGCCCTACACCCTACGCCCCTCCCTGCCACCCAAGGCGCCCCTGCATTCCGCGCGAGCTGACGGTGACGAAATTCTTCGCGTGCAGAGTCGACAACGAAGAACGCAGCGTCGGCCAACACAGTACCTCCTTGCACGAGGCAGTTCAACACTACCGGAGACAATGGAAAACGATACCTTAAGCTGTAGGCACACGAACCTAGCTGTCGAACGTTAAAGTTGAGCGTGCCAAGTTCAAAGTGCTGCTGAACGCTCAGGAATGATGCGACAAGTGCATACGGTGCGTGGGCGCCAACGTGGTATACGCGATCGCAACGCACTCCAGCGGCAGTTGAGCGATGTTTCTAGTTCGCAAATCACACTGTTTACTCAACGGGCGCGCGTAAACTTCCCACGTTAGCTCTATTAAAACGCACATTTCCTCCATCGTCCACGAAAAGGAAAGTACCATGTCCAATCAATAAGGACAGAGACATATAAAAGTTCCATTACAAACAGTGCGGTACAAATTTGGAACACTTCTCCGCATAAGATAAACATTATTTCATCATTCCCACATTTTATTAAAACCCCAAGGTCAGTCTCACTTAATCACTGTGCCTACCCAATAGCAGAATCTTTGCAACATGCGAATTACGAAGCGTAAAAGAAAAGGAGCAAAATATCTTTATGGAAGCAGCGCAAGCTGTCCTGTAGATTAAGCCAATCGAACAAAGTCACCCTTCAAAAAAAGGTGAACTTATATTTACATAACATCAAATATCATAGTATATACTTATATTAAACTAATAATAAAGTATCAGAACCTAATAAAAACGCTAATGTTAAGAAATAAAATACAGGAGTGTCAAGACGCGAACCACCGCCCCAACTATCAACTTTTTTTTTTTAATCTCATTTTGTTCGCTTTTTGTTCGTTGCATCTGCTCGGGGCGGACGTCGTAAGGCAACCTTTTAAGTTCATTATTGATCGATTAACTCAGTTTTTTTTATTACAGAGGGCAATTAACCTTCTGACCGAACACGCTGAGCTACCGTGCCGGCTCAACTAAATACGAGACAGTTACGCTACTCATTACGCTAATCCAACAACACACGGACACATGTCGCAAATAATCCAAGTATGTTACCCTTTGCAGAAAACCTTATCGTAGATGCGTTACTAATTGAAATTTAATTATAACAAATTGTACAAGAACAATGTGTTTTGGGTGGATCATCCTTGTGTCACTGCCTTCAAATAGCCTACGCTTATAATACGCAAGTTACAATAATTCTTCTGCCACGAATATGATGTTTCTTGTTATTTTATTGGAACGAGTGACACAGTTAACAACGGGTTTTCCAATGATTCTGAGTTTGTTGATGCTCAGAAACGGCATATTTACATATAAGCTTGAAATGAATGCCAATATAGCGCCTCACAACTCTGTACTGAAGGGAGACGGCGTGCGTGTGACGTAGGTGGCGTTGTGTCGTCTCATTGGTCAACGCTCAGACGCACGCTCAGAATATCTGACATGCCAGATATTGCTCTGCACGTTCGGAAGGACTCCCGAACGTGCTATTCCACGCTATGACGTCAGAAACTCGGCACGCTCAACGTTCGGATGCACGGTCCGTGTGCCGACGGCTTTAGCACCCCCTCGACGACGAGGTATTTAGAGAAGGAGCAAGTCGCCAGGTGCGGATGGAATCCCAGTTCGGTTTTACAGAGGCTATTCATCGGCATTGGACCCTTGATTAGCTTGCATTTATCGTGCAAAGTCCCAAGCGACCGAAAAAAGTGGAGCTGACTCTTACATATAAGAAAGGTAAAAAGAAGAGACCCGAAAAATTACAGACCATGTAAGAGGTCCATGACTAAGGAATTTATTGCTAGCGCACTCGAGCAGATGTAATTTCGAGGGATTACTCACGCGCTGCCTGCGATATCTAAGCTATAAGAGAATCTCAGACCAGAGAGCAGTGCTGGCAGCAGTAGTAGTTGTAGCTCCGGCAGTAGGAGTAAGTAGTAGCTAGCAGTCTGGTGTATGGAGTTGGCGGGGCCAGTCGTGGGGAGCGATGGCGGTGCCTGAGCGATGTAGCATAAGGTAAAAGCAGCAGCGCGCATATGTAGTTTGTTACAACAAAATTTGTACTATTGTTATATCAAGTCCCCTCGTAAATGTTTTAAAAAATCTTTTAATAATAATCTTTTTTATAAAATTACCTTTTTTTACAATCATTCACCTGAATTTAAAGAATTTACTTATTTCTGCAATCCATGGTCATCCAGATTATCGTAAAGAAAAATCAGTTGTTCCTTTTTATACGTGACAAATGTAGCAGCCAGCATTGCACTGGGCTGTGCCAGAAAAATTTCTTATGGGAGCAGATATATACGCGTTATCCGACGACTTCATTGAGGTAAGAATTTTCAATTTATTCAGAATGATCTTTCAGGGCCACGACGCAGCACTGCTCCGTCCAAGTTTACCAGAGTAAATTCACAGTCAGTTAATTATTGAAAGGTTGTATATGAGTCACATTTTTTATTGGGAGGTTAGTCACATTTTTATTGCAAGATTACGGAGTAATAAACTGTTGCGAGGTTACACTGACTGTGAATGATAAATTTATTTTTTCTGTTGCGAGGTTACAACCAGTATCCCTAACGTCGGTCTGGTGAAGAATTCTTGAGGATGTTCTAAGTCGGAATATAATAAATTGCCTTGCGAAGGGAAAGTTTCTGTTCACAAATCAGCTCGTGAGAAACTCAGCCTGCACTTTTCACGCGTAACATCCTGCGGACCGTGGATGTAGGGGACAGGAAGATTCTACACTCCTGGAAATTGAAATAAGAACACCGTGAATTCATTGTCCCAGGAAGGGGAAACTTTATTGACACATTCCTGGGGTCAGATACATCACATGATCACACTGACAGAACCACAGCCACATAGACACAGGCAACAGAGCATGCACAATGTCGGCACTAGTACAGTGTATATCCACCTTTCGCAGCAATGCAGGCTGCTATTCTCCCATGGAGACGATCGTAGAGATGCTGGATGTAGTCCTGTGGAACGGCTTGCCATGCCATTTCCACCTGGCGCCTCAGTTGGACCAGCGTTCGTGCTGGACGTGCAGACCGCGTGAGACGACGCTTCATCCAGTCCCAAACATGCTCAATGGGGGACAGATCCGTAGATCTTGCTGGCCAGGGTAGTTGACGTACACCTTCTAGAGCACGTTGGGTGGCACGGGATACACGCGGACGTGTATTGTCCTGTTGGAACAGCAAGTTCCCTTGCCGGTCTAGGAATGGTAGAACGATGGGTTCGATGACGGTTTGGATGTACCGTGCACTATTCAGTGTCCCCTCGACGATCACCAGTGGTGTACGGCCAGTGTAGGAGATCGCTCCCCACACCATGATGCCGGGTGTTGGCCCTGTGTGCCTCGGTCGTATGCAGTCCTGATTGTGGCGCTCACCTGCACGGCGCCAAACACGCATACGACCATCATTGGCACCAAGGCAGAAGCGACTCTCATCGCTGAAGACGACACGTCTCCATTCGTCCCTCCATTCACGCCTGTCGCGACACCACTGGAGGCGGGCTGCACGATTTTGGGGCGTGAGCGGAAGACGGCCTAACGGTGTGCGGGACCGTAGCCCAGCTTCATGGAGACGGTTGCGAATGGTCCTCGCCGATACCCCAGGAGCAACAGTGTCCCTAATTTGCTGGGAAGTGGCGGTGCGGTCCCCTACGGCACTGCGTAGGATCCTACGGTCTTGGCGTGCATCCATGCGTCGCTGCGGTCCGGTCCCAGGTCGACGGGCACGTGCACCTTCCACCGACCACTGGCGACAACATCGATGTACTGTGGAGACCTCACGCCCCACGTGTTGAGCAATTCGGCGGTACGTCCACCCGGCCTCCCGCATGCCCACTATACGCCCTCGCTCAAAGTCCGTCAACTGCACATACGGTTCACGTCCACGCTGTCGCGGCATGCTACCAGTGTTAAAGACTGCGATGGAGCTCCGTATGCCACGGCAAACTGGCTGACACTGACGGCGGCGGTGCACAAATGCTGCGCAGCTAGCGCCATTCGACGGCCAACACCGCGGTTCCTGGTGTGTCCGCTGTGCCGTGCGTGTGATCATTGCTTGTACAGCCCTCTCGCAGTGTCCGGAGCAAGTATGGTGGGTCTGACACACCGGTGTCAATGTGTTCTTTTTTCCATTTCCAGGAGTGTATATTCTTAGATTTCAGAAAACCATTTGACACGGCGCCGCACTGCAGACTGTTAACGTAGATATAATCATTTGGAATAGGTTCCCAGATATGTAAATGGCTCCAAGTCTTCTTAAGTAATACAACTCAGTACGTTGTCCTGGACGGCGACCGTCCATCAGAGACAAGGGAAGTGTGACAGGACCTCTCATGTACTCTATATAATAAATGATATGAAGGACGGGATAAGCAGCAGTCTGCGGTTATTTGTCGGTGGTGACACAGTGTACGGGACGTCGGGAAACCGCTGACGTTGAGTGACTGTAAGAGGATGCACGACGACTTAGACGGAATTACAGTTTGGTGTGGCGAATGGCTGCTTGCTCTAAACCTAGAAAAATGTAAATTAATGAGGACGAGTAGGAAAAACAATCCTGTAATGTTATAATGCAGTTTTAGTGCTGCACTGGTCGACACAGTCCTGTCGATTAAATATCTGGGAGTCACGCTGCAAAGTGATATAAAATTGAAGGAGCACATGTGGTCGGTAGTAGGCAAGGCGAATGGTCGACTTCAGTTAATTGGGAGAAATCTAGAAAAAGTGTGGCACATCCGAAGGGTCTCTGGGAAGGAATAATCGGTATTCAGGGATGATACAGGAACGATCATTTGAAGCAAGGGAAGTCTAGTAAACGTGAGCTCTAAAAAGTAAACCTGACAGCTGTGAGCACTTGTTCAGTTGAAGGAATGTGTGTCACAGTAGCGAACATGAAAAAGTGCTCCAACGTATCCACTTTAGAGCCCATGTTTCTTGGACTTTTTCTTGCTTTTGTGCTTCCTACCACCTCCCAAAATAAGGAAAGTAAAGAACCTCCGGTAGAAGAGGTTTGTTAGCAGTATCTAAATTCAGAAGTGCCCATACCTTTTAAGGATTTCAGAGCCCATATTTATTGGACATTTTTTCTTATTTTGATCCATGCTACCACTTCTCAAAAATTTGGAAAGCAAAGAACTTATAGTACAAGAGATTCGTTCCACAGTACCGAAGCCGAAGTTCTCAGAGCTGTTACGGTATTTTTAGAGCCCATGTCTACTAAACGCTTTTGCTTCGAATGGTCCTTCCTGACACATCCCTGAATATTGACCATTCCTCCTGGTACACCCTCTATAAAGGAAATCTAGTGTGGGACACCAGTCTGAACCATTCTGGAGTACGGCTGGAGTGTTTGGGATCTCTACCAGGTCAGATGTTTGGGATCCCCCACCAGGCCGGACCACAAAGGAAGACATCCAAGGAACTACGTGTGTGACCGGCAGGTTCCGTCAACGTGCGAGTGTTAAAGAAAAGTTTGGGAAACTCAAATGGAAATCCCTGAAGGGAAGACGACGTTCTTTTGACGAAACACCGTTGAGAAGATTTAGAGGAAACCAGAAAGATGCTACTGTCGCCAACGTATATTTCGCGTAAAGACAACGAAGAGAAGAGAAATTAGGGTTCATCGGGAGGCGTATTGACAGCCTTTTTTCCACGCTCCATTCGTGAGGAATAGAAGAGGGAATATTATCAATGATACAAGGTACCATCAACCGAGCACCACATGGTGGCTTGTGGTGCGTTTGCGTGATGTAGATATAGACCGGTCTTTAGTGATAGAGAACAAGCTACAGTTGGGAAAAGATGCAGAATCATTAAGTTCATTCTCTTCGTGTTACATAAAAATTTAGATGTCAAAATATTGGTGACTGCTATTGCTTCTCATAGAGAAACTCAGAGATGATGCTGGTGATTGGATATCACCCTGTCTAAAAGGGTCCAGGCAGTGTACGTTGTGAAACAGCATCTTCAAACTGGGGAAGCACAGGTACACCTGTACCTGTCTTGTTTCTTGTACTTATAACACTCATTCTGAAATGATCTTCCATCATATATTCAAAAAGAAATGTAAATATTATAATCAAGCCTTATGGAGTAATTTCAACATTTTAAAATGTGAAACTAAACTACCTACCCATATATATATATATATATATATATATATATATATATATATATATAAAGAATTTAGTATATACCAAAAAAGAATTGAAGTAATGTCTACTTAATAACTGTTTCTGCTCCATAGGAGAATTCCTTGATGGATAGTAGTACGGTGTGTGTGCACACGTATGGTGGTTGTGTGTGTGTGGGTGTGTCAGCGCGCGAATGCTTTAAAGAGAGGGACGGATCATAGTGATGTATAAATCACTGTGTGTGTATATTAAAAAAAAATTGGCTTAACGAATTAAATAAACGGTCAGCAAGCTGCCATATTTTTCCTAAGGAAGTGTAACGTAACTGTAAAACCGACTCGTTTCACACCATAGCGAGAGATCCCAATTATCTTCCCAGGAACATGCAAATAACTAACTTACTGATTAATTAATTAATTAATTAATTCTGACTAAGCCAATATGAAAACAACATTATACCTATTAGCAGCCGGCCGGAGTGGCCGAACGGTTCTAGGAGCTACAGTCTGGAACCGCGCAACCACTACGGTCGCAGGTTCGAATCCTGCCTCGGGCATGGATGTGTGTGATGTCCTTGGGTTAGTTAGGTTTAAGTTGTTCTAAGTTCTAGGGGACTGACGACCTCAGATATTAAGTCCCATAGTGCTCAGACCCGTTTGAACCACTTGACCCCATTAGCATTATTTTTGTTTGCAATTGTTTTCTTTACAGTCGATCTTTCAGGAAGCTCATTTGACTCGTAATCTCCATTTCCAAATTCGCTTTCAAAGCTCACCCTAAGACGAAGATCAAGACAGTATTTTGACCTGGATTACATGAAGAAGTTGTTTCCGTAATTATAAGGGGCACTCAAATGAAAACCGAACACCCGCTACAAGAGGACTATGGAATCTTTCCGATAAAAATTAATCACCACACACACTAACACATTTATCCCACTGGGAGGTGAGACGATCAGTTCCTGTTTCTAGAACGCGCTCGGCCGCTGACGGATCCACAACCGCACCCGCTCTTGCACTTCCGCTCGACGAATTCCTCAAGTCTGGTGCCACAATCAAAGCGCAGCGCTATGAAGACACTTTGTAGAAATTGGGTCTCGCTAGGAAGTCAAAACGCCCAGGAGTGCTGACGGGCCGAACCACCCGGTTGCACGAAATCCCACACAGTAAATCGGACAAAAGCAACGCCTCGGCGATTTGTTTGGGAAACACTGCAACATCCCCCATACAGCCCGGATCTTTCAGAATGTGGTTTCACACACCTGGCAGCCTGAAGAAAGACATGCGTGGACGCCGGTTCCAGTCGGACGAGCAAGTGCAGAAGCGGGTTGCGGTTGTGGATCCGGCAGCGGTCGACCGCGTTCCATAAAACAGAAATTGATTGTCTCGTCTCCCAGTGGGATAAATTTCTTAACGCATGTCGTGATTACTTTTGAATGGAACCATTCCATGGTCTCATTGTGGCGTCTGTTCGGTTCTGACTTGCTTCTCACAAAACCTTGTCCTTCGTTATATCTGACCTACGACAGGCGTCGACTGGAGCTCTCCACTATCTCTAACCGATGCTTCTTCTCCCTTTCCCTCTATTGTCTGCAGTTTTTTATTCAAACACCCTTTGTCGTAGGCAGTTTCTACGCAGTGCGTGTCCCAGCCAAAAAGTTTCCCTCACCCTCATCATTTGCACTATCATTGTCTCGTCTCCTACTACTGAAAGGCCTTCTTCATTCGTCGTTCTGTCAGTCTAGTTCACATGTAACAATCCCCTCTACAACAACATTCCTGAATTATTGTTCGTTTCCTGTTCTGACTGTCCATGATTCTCAGCCACATACTACATTCTGGACAAAACAAATGGTTCAAATGGCTCTGAGCACTATGGGACTTAACATCTGTGGTCATCAGTCCCCTGGAACTTAGAACTACTTAAACCTAACTAACATAAGGACATCACACACATCTATGCCTGAGGCAGGATTCGAACCTGCGACCGTAGCGGTCACGCGGTTCCAGACTGAAGCGCCTAGAACCGCACGACCACACAGTCCAGCCTGGATAAAACACTTAGCAAGTCTCTTTCTTAACTCACATTACGCCAAGCACATTTCCCCCAGATATACTACTTATTATTTACTCCACACACTTCCTAAGTTCCTAACATATTAGTCTTGTTCCAATATTCTTCTTTCCAGTGATATTTTGTGGAACCTTCATGTCTACTGCTTCTGAACACTTTGAACTTTCCTACATTTTTCCTCGTTCCATTTTCTACGTCCAGTTTCCTACATTCTCCATCATAAACTGTAGATCTTGCTCTGAGACAGTCATCAGTGTTTGATCACCAGCATATTACATTGCCTTTATCCTTTCCCCTCCTACTATTATGCTATTGGCTTGTAATGCGGTGTCTATTAATTTCTCATTGTAAATACTGAAAAGAATTGTTGATAAACAACACCCTCGTCTAAAAACTCTTCCAGTACTGAAAAGAATTGTTGATAAACAACACCCTCGTCTAACAACTCTTCCAGTACCTATCTGACGTGTTTCCTCATCACCAATCCTTATTATCAGTCTGTCTTGTGAAGAGTTCCTTTCTTTCCTTCCAGTCTACACCAACTGATTTTAAAGTCTTCAAGAGGATACTCTAGTCCACTCCGACAAACACAATCAACATATGCACCAATTCCTGTTAACTCATAACATTCTTTGTTCAAAAATGGCTCTGAGCACTATGGGACTTAACTACTAAGGGCATCAGTCCCCTAGAACTTAGAACTACTTAAACCTAACTAACCTAAGGACATCACACACATCCATGCCCGAGGCAGGATTCGAACCTGCGGCCGTAGCTGGAAACGCTCCGCCAACGCCCTCTCAGCCGCCACTATTTAGGATTGCCGTCACGGACTGCAGGGCCAGTTTAGCCAATCAGTTTGTCAGTTAGTTCGAACCTGTTACGCCAGTTAGTTCGAGTCTGTATCCTGTGCAGTTCCAGAGTGTCACTGATACGGAGCCGCAGACTTGGCCTCTAGCACAGAGACAGGCAGCACACAGCTGCCTTATAGTGAACTTAGCGGACTTCTACTTCAGCAGCATTCAGGCTACGTGGACTATACAGTAGAGAGCTTGTACCACAGCACATGGAAACTTAACTTAAGTAGCTCTTTGTTTATGAATAAAGAACTCTGTTATTAATTGCGTACAGTTTGTGTTATAGAACGAGGATACCAGCAACCAACCAACACCCTCTCCTTGCTCACCATGGTGCAGCTCTACAGAGAGAAAGAGACCACATAAAAGCATCTAAAGAGAATACAACACTGTACCATCATTGTCAAACATCCAGTGGGATCCCATGTACTTTTCCTCTCTTGCACCCAAACTTACCATTCACCATGTTTTCTTCCATTTTTTCGTTCTACTCTTCTAAATAGAAGCCTACTTTGTAATGTGGCGTATGGAATTAACTGTCCTGTATTTTTTGCATTATTTGGCAATTTATTCCTTTGGCAAAGCAACTTTAAAAACACTAAACTAAATTCCATCTGAACAGGCCTTGAAGGCCCACGCTACTGACCGGCCGCCGTGTCACCCTCAACCGACATGCGTCACTGGATGCGGATGTGGGGGACAAGTGGTCAGCACACCACACTCCCGGCTGTTGTCAGTTTTCGTGAATGGAGCCTCTACTTCCCCATCAAGTAGGTCCTCAAACGGCCTCACAATGGCTGAGTGCACCCCGCTTGCAAGGAGCACTCGGAAGATCGAACGGTCACCCATTCAAATGCTAGCTCAGCCCGACAGCGCTTCACTTCGGTGATGTGACGGGAACCGGTGTTATGACTGGCCACGTTCAAATGGTTCAAGTGGCTCTGAGCACTATGCGACTTAACTTCTGAGGTCATCAGTCGCCTAGAACTTAGAACTAAATAAACCTAACTAACCTAAGGAAATCACACACATCCATGTCCGAGGCAGGACTCGAACCTGCGACCGTAGCGGTCGCTCGGCTCCAGACTGTAGCGCCTAGAACCGCACGGCCACTCCGGCCGGCGACTGGCAAGGCCGTTGATCAGAGGAACTATAATAGTTTTAATTATATCTTCAGGCTAAATTCCATCTCCATTTATCCTATTTATGAGGTTCTTCTAAATGAATATTGCTTTATTTCTCAAGGCCTTTAGAGCCTCAGCTGGTATTTTATCACAGCGCATTGTTTCGTTTTTTCTGAGATCTGCAATGGTTTACTCCACTTCACACTTCCACCTCTTTCGTCTACGGTCCATTTCGTCACATTCCAACTCATGCTCCAATCTTAATCGCGTCTGCTCTCCTTTCGTTTCATATAATTCTTTGACATACTCTTTCCACAACTGTTTTTTCTTTGCTATGATTACAGTCATCTTTCAATTTTTCTTAAATATGCGTTGTTTACTGACTTTTCTTCTTGATTTCTTAGCTTCTTAACCTTTCTGTACATTGGTTTTAATTTAACCTGCTTTTCCAGTTCTTCAAACTCTTTAGCCTGTTCAGTTAATCTTCTTAATTCCTTTTTCACTCTTCTACACTGTTTTTTCTTCTTGTTTACAGTGGTCGTCCTTCCATTCCCCATGTCCCTCCATTTCATTTAACACTCATTATGTAATCCATTTCTCCTGCTCTTTACTACTTTTACTGCTGTAGTCGCCTCGTGTAAGGCTTTCAGAATTATATTTTTGTTCTGTTCCATTCTGTTCTGGTACTCTGGTATGTTCCGCTGTAATTTTCATTCCTTTTTTCTCAATGGTTTGAGTGTAGACCATAGGTTCTTCTGTAAAGTTATGATCTGCATCACAGGAAGAGATGGTTTCCGCCATTCTGACAGTTGTTCTTAATCTTTGTTTATAATATGATCTATCTGGTGTCTTGAACTCATAAGTAGACTTCATATGTACAGTTTCCATTGATGGTTCTCAGACCACGTATTGTAATCCAGGGATCAAAGAGAGCACGTAAAGCTATTAATTTTTCATTCCACTCATTTCTTTTTCCAAGTCCATATTCTTCAGTTACGGTCATCTGTTTACCTTTGCGTACCATGCTATTCCAGCCTCACACCATTATAATTTTTTTACCCTTTCTTTTTTCTTCATAGATTTGCCCCATTTGTTCATACATTTAAACCATTTTCTGTTTATCTGTATCATATTTGGACATGTAAACTTGAATGATCAAAATATCCATGGTGTTGCTCAACATCTTCATAGCTGTCACGCTTTCATTCAGCGGTATAACTTTTAACGTTCTGATCCGGAGTTTTCTTTTATATGCTCCAATGTCATTTGCTATTTTCCTCTCCTCATTATAATATCACCTTCTATTCTCCATGTTCAAATTCTCCTCCTCCTTTCTCTTTCACTTACTTCTAAAATATTAATGTTATACTTCTCCACTTCTTCTATTGTAATTTCCAGTTCCCCCACTTTATTCATCGTTGTTATTTTTCACGTTCCAATTCTCAACCCTTATACCTTCCTATCCCCCTCCTTCTTATTTTCTAACAGATAACACTGCTCTCCTTAAAAAGTACTCATTCTGGAATTCTTCACCTCAGGTTCTGTCATGCTTATGAAATTCGTCTTGTGGGGCAAGGGATACCGCCAGGTGCCCCACTGTTCTCCTGCTCGACCACACTTGAAGAGGCTGTTGACGCTTAAAGGAAAGGTTCTCCTTTCCCTGTTGTCGTATGTGGAACATCTGTACAGACTTCATCGCTTCTCTGCCACTAGTGGAGTTAAAACTTGGAGAAATGCCCTACCCACTGATATGTGTCTGTTTCTGTATGTCTTGTAGGTTTCTTCTGAAACCCCAGGACTATTTAGGAATAACCCTGTATTTATACTCAGACACATATTTACAGGACACCTGCCCTGATAGCCTAGCGCTTAACGCACCGTTTCTGGGATACAGGGAGACGAGCCTCGAGCTGCGCAGCGTTAGAAAGGCTAAAATGTTGCTGATGGATTTGCTACTCAAGTGACATCCAATGACCAGGCCACGTCTGAAAAACTGACATCTCCTGACCGACCAATTTTACTGTTACTACTTCTCTACTGACTACAGCGGTACTTGGTCACTCTAAGCTCATTAGCCCAAAACATCGGGAATCCGTACCATCTCTTATCCTAAATGGAACAAATATTAACTTCTCTCCCTCAGCAAAGAGTTTGGGAGTAATAATAGATGAAAACCTAAATTAGACAGAGCACGTAACAACAGTGTGCAAAAAAGCATCAGCATCCTTTCATGTCCTACAAAAATATAAAAAACTCTTCCCTTTCGATTTGAAAAAGAAGTTAGTACAAACGCTTATACTCCCAATCATTGACTTCAGCGATATTATCCTACAACGCCTCTTTCAGGAAAATTCAGGACGTCTGGGATTGGTCATGAATGCCTGCGTCCGATATATCTGTGACGTTCGACTTTTTGATCAAATTTCACCAGCATATTCCAAATTGTCCTGGCTGCCTGCAGACAAACGCAGAGATTTCCATACACTCTGTCTCATCTCCTGCCTTATAAATGTACACTGTCCCTCATATCTCTCCTCGTCCTGAACGCTTATGTCGGAACAACATGACAAAAACACACGTTCCCATCATAATAAAATCCTCTCTGTTCCACTGCATCGCTCAGTCACCTTCTACAAGTCCTTTACAATAGCGGGCACCCGACTCTGGAATAGCCTCCCTCGTTATGTTAGAGAACTTAAAAACATGCCCGGCTTCAAAAAACAGTTAATGACGTATCTACTTAAGCAACAGTAATGCCTTCATCTGTATATGAATGCACTTCACCTCATTACTTCCCTCTTTCCCCCTCCTTTAATCTCCCTTCCCCAAAAATCGCTATACTAGTAAACGTCTACTTTACACACCAAGATATTAATGTACATCTGCACAAATCTTCATTACTATTGCCAATTTTAGTCATGTTTATCATTATTATTTGATTATTTTACTGTTACTATCATTGCTTTTATCATAATTTGTATGTATAGCACCTGTTGTAAAAATACTGCTAGCGCTTACTTTATTAGGTCTTAGTCATTACTCTTTATTCATATTGTCACTAGAGTAGTCTAACTTTCTTATTTAAACTATTGTCATGATGTAACTCTGATATGTGATATGCTGCATGTGTGAAGCACTGGTCCGATGTAAGAGAGGGCATGATGGCCCAAATCTGATCAGGTTAAATAAATAAATACACAGTACTTCAAACGTTCTTTCATTTGGAGGGCTTGCCACTCGTGTCATCTAGGGCTCATTACATAGGGTGTCCGGATACTTTTGATCAGATAATAGGGCCATTAATGCTACGGTTTCCGTGGCCTTCCGCGACATATTCTGTTGACCTCAGTCGGTTCACCCGCCTTTAGGAAGGGCTTCTCATTCCAAGCAAAGGAGGTCGCAGAGTGAAGTTGCGAACTAGTTAAATACAAACAATTGTCTGCACTACAACAACAACAACAACGGCTACTACTACTACTACTAATACTACCTACTATTACTACTATTACAAATGCATTACCGTTTCTGAAAAATTCAGGGAAAAAGAGAGGACATATGTGAATGAAGTGAACTTTGTGCTCACGGTGTGTTCGCAAGAGTTTGTTGTGCTGTGAGCTCAAGATGGTTACTACTCATTCTTGCTCATCCCATAGTACCAAAACACAGATAGCTCTCATGGGACAGATTGACTCATATCCCAACAAGCACAGCGTTATTCGAATGTACCTCTGGGGTTTCAGAAGATGACTTTGGGAAAACTACAGGACAGAAAAATGGCACAACTATAAGACATAAAAATGATACATATCACCGGATAGAGAATCTCTACAAGTTTCGACTCGTAACACGCGCCTTGGCGTATTTGTGGAGTTCACCATCAGGGGGCAGGCACGATGTGTCAAAACATTATAGACAAATCTTCCGCTGCGTATTGTCCCATTCAATTAGTTCTTGCCTGAATATGGGCAACCCGGTGAGCGATTTCCAAAGTGGGGTGCTCTTGCTGCACCTTCCCAGGCAGCAGAGAATTTCTCACACGTGTTCTTCCGCCAGTATTGATATTTGCCAAGTCAAAAATGGTGCTCACGTTGAGCATCTGTAATGTGAGTTAAAACCTTGTAGTGATGCTCGGTCCATTGATATGCGTCTATTTTCTGTACCGCATCAACCCGAGAAGTTTCGAGATTTGATTAATAAATAAAGCATAAAAGTTAAGATGCTTAAAAGTTAAGATGCTTGTTTTAATGCTTCAAGTGTTCTGCATAGTCTCCCACCACTTGAGTGCAATGAACAGAAAGTTCATAAAAGATGTGAGACTGCCAGAAAATTCCTTCTTTAGAATTTTGTCTAAATCGCGCATCTCATTTGCCCCTTCTTCGGTGTTGGTGAACCATCAGGGACCCATTCTGCACTATATCGTATTGTGCTAGATTCGTATTGATAACAACAAGTCACATCGTGATGATTTTTACACAAAAGAATTGACCGTATTTTTTTCATTTCAATAAAATCTCGCAGACGTCCACAAGTCACTAAGTTTTGTTTCTGTGTTACGAACTTTGCACACGTTTTACTCGTCTTTGAAAGAACCTGGAGAATGTCTTAAACACATCTTTGCAATTCGTGACACAACAACGTCGATCAGTTGTTTACAGCTGTCAGTTCAAGCTGCCACCGTAGTTTCTGGGCTGACATCGCTTATATGAGTTCCTCGTCCAGACTTTGAGGGCCCAAGGTATGTCTGCTGGCTGCCGTGTCATCCTCTGCCTTGCGACGCCGTGCAGATGTGGCGTGGAGGCGCATGTGTCAGCACACCACCCTCCCGGCCGTTTTGTTGATATTCCAGACCTTGGAGCCGCTGCTTCTCATTCAAGTAGCCTCTCAGTTGGCATTACGAGGCTGAGTGCATCCTGTACCAGTCCTTCCACCAGGGAAAACTCCTTGACAGTACTGGAAATCGAACGCGAGTCTTCCACATGGCAGCCATCGAAACCGCCCTTAACTATGGGGGTAGCCACATTGCTTATACGTCAGGAATAAAACCAACCTCGAAACTTTTAGGACAGACCACTTATGTCATCTAGAATCTTTTAGGATGGACGGCTTATGTCTTGTAGTTTTCGAGTAATTGGCCTCTGAAACGCCATTGGCATTTATGAATAACTCTGTATTTATCCTCATACATATGTCTATATGACTTTTTTCATATTTTTGACCAGTATTGTCCTCTGTAAGAATATGGGGTAATTTTTTGAACACCCTGTATAAATATGTCTGTTGTTGATTAGAGTCCCGACGTCTGACAAGACGTTTTCCAGCTACGAATCTGGCGACCGTGACAGGACACTAACCAAGCGTGGTACTAAATCCCGTTAGGCGTCTGTCTTAACGAGAATTTGGGGCGGCTCTGCACAGAGATAGTTTCGAAGATTAGGGGCAGGGCGGTGCATCTTCCAGAGGCGCCCTCCCCAGACGTTCAGTGGCAAAGCGGCTGCCGGAATTGTGTAGCTAACTCGTGGCACAGGAGAAGACGACGGAGTGACTCGGGGCGGCCGACATCAGACCGCAAACTGGCGCGGGGTGGGCCGTCTCCATTGCACCCCAGTAACCCGCGGTGAATATTATTACCCCGCGAGCCACAGGGAAACAATTAGGGGCAGGGCGCTGACGACTGCGGAGTCCGCTTTGTCTCCGGTAATTGTGGAACACGGCGCGCCAGCCGGGGCGGCGCCCCGGGCGCTGCTCCCAACGTCTTGAGACGTCGGCGAGGTAACTGGCTTAAGGCGCGCGGCACGGCGGGCTCCTTTGAACATCCGGAGCCCTCGGGGGTGACTGCTCCCCCTGAAACGCCCTAACCGCAGCTCTTTGCCAGTTGTCAACATAGCTACATTTGGCTTCCGGGAGGAATATGTCCAATAATATCTCTGACTGCCATCCGCTCGTTCATTCGTTTCCTAAAGGCAACAAATTATCGAAGCAACCAGTCCACTCTGTCACTTTCTGGTCTTTTAAGCCCCTCATAACATTTGGATCTTGTTCTCGTCGTGATGCCCTCAGAGTACACTTTTCTTGGGCGTCCTCTTAGATTATTTCCAATTACCATGATACATATCACCGGATAGAGAATCTCTACAAGTTTCGACTCATAACACGCGCCTTGGCGTATTTGTTGGAAAGTATCCAACTGTCCAGTGTAACGCGGAACTGATCACTAGATGTCATGAATCCGCAAGTATAAAAGGCGAGAAGTACTGTGTTTTCAGCAGATCAGGAGAGCTAAGTGACTTTTAACGTGGACCACTCATCCGTCAGGGACATTTCTACACTTCTGAAGCTGCCCAAGTCGACTGTTGGTGATGTGATTGTGAAGTGGGAAAGCAAAGGAACTACCACAGGTAAACTAAAACCAGGCAGGCCCATGTACAGACAGCCAGAGACCATCGAGCACTGTGGAGGCTGGCTGTAAAATTCACACGAATGAAGATGGTATCTGTTCTTTCGGACATGTCCGAAAGAACAGATACCACTGGTGATCTTGCAGCTCTCTAAGAATGAAATTACAATGAGATTCAGACCTTGAGCTGCTGACAGGCGTTGATAAATATCAACGGGTGCAGTTGAAAATGTGTGACCAGATCGGGACTCGAACATGGGTAAGCATCAGTGCTTACATAGCAGACACTCTATCCGTCTGAGCCATCGAGGCTACAGAGGCCAGTGCGACTGCGGGGACTTATCTCTGGCACGCTCCCCGTGAGACCCACATTCCTAACTTCGAGAGCTGCAAGATCACCAATGGTATCTGTTCTTTTGGACAGGGGCACTGAAATGTAGAGTGTGGACAGTAAGTTGGGAGTGTGGGTCTCACGGGGAACGTGTGAGAGATAAGTCCCTCCAGTCGCACTGTTCCTTGTGTCCTCTGTAGCTCAAACGGATAGAGCGTCTGCCATGTAAGCGGGAGATCCCGGTTTCGAGTCCCGGTCAGGGCACACATTTTCAACTGCACCCGTTGATATTTATCAGCGTCTGTCAGCAGCTAAAGGTCTGCAGTCCACTGTAATTTCATAAATCACATGAAATTAGCGGAAGGAAGCGCTCATCAGTTCCAAAGTGCCATCAGCAGCCCATCTAACACCATGACTGTTCGTAAGGAGTTAAAAATAGTGAGGTAGAGTTGTCGAGTAGCTCCTCATAAGTCACACATGACTGTAGCCAGTACTAAGCGACATTTTGGGTGGTGTTAATAGCGACGCAACTGGAGAGTGGATGACTAGAAACGAGTGATTTGGCGATCCGATGGAAAGGTTTGGGTTTGGGGACTGCCTGGAAGAAGGAAGATTGGGTTTAACGTCCCGTCGATATCGAGGTCGTTAGAGACGGAGCACAACCTCGAACTGGGTCAAGGATGAGAAAGGACATCGACTGTGGCTTGTCAAAGTAACCCCATCGCCGCATTTTCCTGGAGCGATTTAGGGAAATCACGGAAAACCGAAATCTGGATGGACGGATGCGGGTTGGAATCGTCGTCTTCCTGAATGCGAGTCCAGTGTGCTAACCAATGAGCCACATCGCTCGGCGGACTGCCTGGAGAACGTCACCTGCCATCATGAGCAATGCCAACAGTGAAATATGGAGGATGTGGTGTTACAGTATGGGGGCGTTTTTCCTGGGTAGAGTGCGATCCCATGATTGCGCTTTAGAAAACGTTAGTTGCGAAAGTATATGAACACGTTTTACTATGCTGTGTACTCCTTACAGCAGAGGAACAGTTAGCAGACGATGGTTGTATCAGCATGATAATGCGCCCTCTCCTTAAGCAGCGTCTATGAGGCAATGGGTTGTGGGCGATAACATTCCTGAAATGAACTGGCCTTCCCAGCGTCCCGACTTGAGCCCAACGGAACACATCTGACACGAGTTAGAAGTTAGACTTCGCTCCAGACCCAAGCGTCCAACACCACTGCATTCTCTGTGGCTGGGTCTTGAGGAAGACTGGACTGTCATGCCCACAGCCACAAACATTCAGACATCCCACTGAAAGTATTCCAGCAGGCCACTGTAAAGACGAAGGCTGGACACACCCCCGTCAATGTCCTCTAAAGGTGTCCAGATACTTTTCATCATTAGTGTTGCAAGTGTTACCCCAGGAAGCACCACTCTAATACTTAACAAAATTTTTTGAGTCGTTCAACACCTAACAGATATTAAATGATTAAACTTCAATTCCTTTTGGAATTGACGTCTCTCATCAAGCTAAGAACCTCCGAATGTCATCTGGACGAAGACTGTTGGCTGGAGGCTGGTGAGGCAGTGTATATCTCGCTCTCGCCTGCCAGATACGCTCAACTGAGGTGAGCGGGCAGGTAAGTCAAGCATCCATAGATTCCTCCAGGCGTTTGTGGCGTGAACTGCAGTGTGGGATGTTGCGTAATCCTGCTGCAATATGCCATTTGGTACACTGGTCAAGAAGAAAACGAAGAAATGGTATCCGTTCTTGTTACTTACTGACGAAACCAGTCCGTCCAAAAATTCCGATACTGATTTTATTCTTGGTGTATAAGCGACGTCAGAGCAATAATTAAGGTGGCAGCTTGAGCTGTGGACTCGATCAGTCAGCTGTGAGCAGGTGGTGTTAAACAGTAGACGTGCAGTCGTAGCGTGTCAACAGTGTCGTCTCACACACCGCAGTGAAGTAACATCTCGGCATCCAATGTTCAAGACATTCCACGGAATGTTTTGATGCAGAGAAAAGTGAGTGGAAAGTTTGAAAGTCTGTCCCGCACACTTTGACTCCTGAACAAAAACGCCAACGCATGGACGCCTGCCGCAAGTTGACTGAAATGAAAATCCGCGGCAAAAATTTTTTCTGTTTGTTAAACTACTCCGCAAGCCACCGTATGGTGTATAGCGAACTGTACCTTGTATCACTACTAGTCATTTGTTTTTCTATTCTAGTCGCAAACAGAGTGAGGGAAAAACGAATGTCTATATGCCTCCGTAAGACCCCAAATTTTTCTTATCTTCGTCGTACTTACGCGAAGTGTTCGTCGGTGTCAATAGCGTTGTTCTGCATTCAACTTCAAATGCCAGCTCTCTAAATTAATTTTCTCAGTAATGTTTCGAGAAAAGTACGCCCCCCCCCCCCCCTCCAGAGATTACAACTTGAGTTCACGAAGCATTTCTGTAGTACTCGCGTGTTGGTTGACCCTATCGTTAACAAATCCAGCAGCCCACCTCTGAATTTCCTCCGCGCCTTTCTTCAGTCTGATCTGGTAACGATCACAAACACTGTAGCAGTAGTGAAGATCGGGTCACACTGGTGTTCTATATGCGGTCTCCTTTAGAGGTGAACCACGTCTTCCCAAAACTCTACGAACAAACCGAAGTCCAACATTCGCCACCCCTACTGGCGCCCTTAAGTACTCGTTCCATTTCGTACCCGTTTGCACCGTTAGACCAAGATCTTCAAACGACTTGACTGTGTCAAGCAGGTTCCACTCATCATAGCAACTAGAAATTTTCTCTGTGTCATCTTGTATCCTCCTACACTCGCTCAACAACAACTTTTCTGCATGACCGGCGCTGTAGTCTTCTGTTACAAGCTATGTCGTTACGTGTACTCATTACATGGACGTCAAACAGATTGTGGACTATTGTTTGCGGTCGCGCCACTGTTTATGACCGAGTCGACTACCGCCTTTGGTGCTCACGCGTTCGTCTCTTGTTTTCCGGAACCGTCAGTATTGTTCCATGTACAACTGATTCGGAGAAAGTTGTTGAACTTGGGTCTCCGCACTAGAAAGCCCCTACGTGTTCCCATGAACTTATTAAAATCTAGCCGGCCACCTCATTCATCAGAGCTTGAAAACTTGTCTCTGCTCCGCTTATATGCTTTCCTTATAGCATGACGTATCCTCAGCACTATCAAGCGGCAGTCATTCTGGCGGTGGGCTCTGGCAATAACGTTTTGTCTCATCAGTGTATTTGTGACACGGCATTTCTATCTGTTACAACCCTGTTGAAACAAGGAGTCAGAGCAGCAGTTATCCGTTTCAGTGGATAAACAGCTGCCGGAATTACGTAGCTAACAGCTACAGGAGTAATTTCGTTACCGTCAGTATGCACTTATACTCGGTACTATAGTGCACTATTTGATGTAATATGATGTGTTCATTCTTTAAGTTTTTGATATGTATGTTTCATATCTGTACTCTGTATTTTTCTTTAATCAAATAGTGAACACGTGTTCTTTCTAGTAATATGTGAAATAATGTATATCCCGTGTTTACTGATTTTTTGTCTTGCGCCAGATCTGATGATGATAGTTTACCGAGACATGTTAACCATTTGAAGAAATAATTTTTGATCTACAGTGACCATTTCTGTATAAGTGCGACATGGTCGCAGACGTCTAAACGCCTGGCTAGTTTGGTGGCCAGCGGCAGTGTTTAAACTCAAAAGAGAGTTCATGGAGCCTCTCTACAACAATTCTGGACGTGTGGGGTGTCGCATCGTCCTGCTCGAATTGCCAAAGTCTGTCGGAATGCACAATGGACATGAATGGGTGCAGGTGATCAGACTGGATGCTTACGTGCATTTCACCTATCAGAGTCGCATCTACATGAATCAGGGGTCCCACATCACTCCAACTGCATACACCGAACACCTTAAGGAGCCTCCACCAGTTTCAACAGTCCGCTGCTGACATGCAGGGTCCATGGATTCATGAGGTTGTTTCCATACCCATACACGTCCATCCTCTCGATACAATTTGAAATGATGTTTCCAGTCATCAACGCCTAGGCGAGGCGTAAGGCTTTGTGTCGCGCAGTCATCAAGGGTACGCGTGTGGGCCTTCGGCTCCGAAAGCCGATATCGACGTTTCGTTGAGGTTCGCACGCTGACACTTCTTGATCGCCCGGCATTGAAATCTGAAGCAATTTGCGAAAGGGTTGCCCTTCTGTCATGTTAAATAATTCTGTTCAGTCGTCGTTGGTCCCGTTGTTGCAGGATCTTTTCCGGCAGCAGCGACGTCACAGGTTTGATGTTTCACCGCATTTCTGATATGCTCGGTACACTCGTGAAGCGATCGTACGAGGAAAACCCTACTTTGTCGCTACGTCGGAGATGCTGTGTCCCATCGTTCGTGCCCCGACTATAACACCACGTTAAAACTCACTTAAATCTTGATAACCTACCATTTTAGCAGCAGTAACCGATCTAACAACTGCGCCAGACACTTGTTGTCTTATATAGACGTTGCCGATCACGCCGCCGTATTCTGCCTGTTTACATATCTCTGTATTTGAATACCCACGCCTATACCATTTTCTTTGGCGCTTCTGTGTATAATTATTGTTCTGACGACGTATTCCACATCATAATATTTATCGTGATAGGGCCTATGGAAGAAGTAACTAACTAACGAAAATAATTCGTCAATTTGTAGTTAAAATAACACTTCAGTTTACCACACTGTACACCTACTATCTGAAAAATTTAGCTGCATCACAACCATCCTTTTGCATGAGCTGCTCCATAAAGTCCTCCTGTAGACTTGTCCATGTACTGTGGTCTACAGCCGTTCACACCAGTGTTAATCCGACATGTCACCCACCCACCTTCCATTAGGTCGTCGTCTCGATCTTTTGTTGTGTCTTCGAATATAGTACAGAGCTTTCTTGGCTATCCGTTCGCCTAGCTACACGTCGCCCCTGACCTCTTTTTCATTATCACTACAGTTACAACCAGTTACCCCCCCCACCCCACCCCCCCAGCCCAATTCTTTCAACAGTCGAACTTCGATGAATGAAATAGTTTTAAGCGTCTGATAACCTTACAAATGAATTAATGTCTTAAATGACGTTGGCCATGTAACACATATACAGTTAAAGACACAAAACCCTTATTCTTTTGGTTTTATTCGTTTCATATAATCACATCTTAGACTAGGAGTAGTTGTACTGTGCGTAGATGCAATAAATTTGACCAACTGACAGAGTTGAGTGGAGAGCAGCCTCTTGTAGCTGTAGGTGTAGGAAACGTGCAGCAGTCATTAGCAATTAGGAGGCCTAAGTCAATTGCAAAGTCTAACGGAAAGAAGAAGGTTCTGCTGCTAGGTAGTTCACACAGTAGATGTGTGGGCCAGCAGTTGCAGGAAGTGTTGGGGAGTGAGTACCAGGTCACCAGCATTGTGAAGCCTAGTGCAGGGTTGGCTCAGGTGACTGACAGCATAGTGGAGTTAACTAGGAATTTTACGGAGGAGGATCAGGTAGTGATAATGGGTGGAGCAGGAAATAGTCTTGATAGGGACATGGAATATGATGTAGGTGGTGATCTGGGATAACTACTCAAACTGGGGGCACTAATGTGCATCTTGTGCAACAATGTCAGCGTCATGATCGGCCTCATCTGAATGCGGCTTTTAGGCGCGTTGACGTGGGGCTGGAGGAGGCACTCATGGCAGAGGGCATGGGTCGCATTGCAGTGGTGCCAACTGAGTCTATCAGTAGATTGGGTTTCACTAGGCATGGCCTGCACCTCAATAGGTATGGGAAGGGAAGGCTGGCTAAGCTTATAGTTGACGGTGTAGTGGTTGGTGGTGGGATCACTCATGGAAAAATTCCTGTAGTAGTTGGTGATAGAGCTGCACCTTTATTAGATTGAAGTCTTCTGGTCGGTATACCTGCTTAAAGGAAGTCCCTCTAACTAAGGGCTCACCTTCTGAGGACGTCATGTTTGACAGTAGAGAAGGAATTAGCATATTTCATCAAAATATAATAGGTATTAGAGATAAAGTTAGTGAACTGTTTATACGTAAAGTGCCCTCCACCACACACCGTTGGGTGGCTTGCGGAGTATAAATGTAGATGTAGATTTAGATGCTGACTCTGAAATTAATGGCATATCGGAGTGCCACTTAAATAATTTGACAATTCACAGTTTTCCTTTATCAGGATACAGATTAGCTGACTGTTTATCAGGTTGTTCCTTGCAAAGTGGGAGAGTGCCCATGTACATAGAAAACAGTATTCCATTGAGTACACAGACGTATCCCAGCACTGCACAGAAAAGGTATATAAATCTTGTGCAGGGGCAATTGAATGTAGTAAAACTAAGCTTCTAATTTTTGTTCATTATAGGTCCCTTAACTCTGACTGCCCCCCCCCCCCCATGAACCATGGACCATTCTGTTGGTGGGGAGTCTTGCATGCCTCAGTGATACAGATAGCCGTATCGTAGGTGCAACCACAATGGAGGGGTATCTGTTGAGAGGCCAGACAAACGTGTGGTTCCTGAAGAGGGGCAGCAGCTTTGTCAGTAGTTGCAGGGTCAACAGTCTGAATAATTGACTGATCTGGCCTAGTAACACTAACCAAAACGGCCTTGCTGCGTTGGTACTGCGAATGGCTGAAAGCAAGGGGAAACTACAGCTCTAGTTTTTCCCGAGGGCATGCAGCTTTACTGTATGGTTAAATGACGATGGCGTCCTCTTGGGTAAAATATTACGGAGGTAAAATACTCACCCATTCGGATTTCCGGGCGGGGACTACTCAGGAGGACGTTGTTATCAGGAGTAAGAAAACTGGCGTTCTACGGGTCGGAGTGCGGAATGTCAGATCCCTTAATTGGGCAGGTACATTAGATAATTTAAAAAGGGAAATCGATAGGTTAGAGTAAGATATAGTGGGAATTAATGAAGTTCAGTGGCAGGAAGAACAGGACTTTCGGTCAGGTGAATACAGGGTTATAAATACAAAATCAAATAGGGGTGATGCAGGAATAGGTTTAATAATGAATAAAAAATAGGAGTGCGGGTAGGCTTTTACAAACAGCTTAGTGGACGCATTATTGTGACAAAGATAGACACGAAACCCATGCCTACTACAGTAGTACAAGTTTATATGCCAGCTAGCTCTGCAGGTGTCGAAGAAATTGATGAAATGTATGATGAGATAAAAGAAATTATTCAGATAGTGAAGGGAGACGAAAATTTAATAGTCATGGGTGACTGTGTGGGGCGGCGGGTGGAAATATTTGTTATAAAAATGTTATTTTTTATGCTGTTTGCCATTCTCAACACTGGCTCTCTAACTACAATATTGGCAACCAGAAACTGATTAGCAAAACGTGAAGCCTGTAATTAGAATTCCTAGTGCCCACTTCATCTGAGAAATACATTTATAGCTACAGCTTATAGCTCTGAGGAATTAGGAGATTGTCTGGGATTCATAATCAAAAACGATTCTCTCTAAAATTTTCACTATATTCTGAAAGTCACAGACCAAAAAGAATCCACACAGTCCAACTACCAGAGCAGTTCAGAGTCTAATGCGCTGATGCAACTATAACTGTTCAAATTAAATGTTTAAGTGAATGCTCGCCATAATTTGATGATAATGTTCATCAAACACCACACTAAATAATGGTAGACAGCACGTGAAAATACGACATACGCAAACTGAAGATAGATCATTAAAGTCATCCCAGAATTAACACTTCACCCAAAAACGATTTCATGGTTACGCGTATCCCGAGTAACTTATTATGGCATCCGAGGCAGTTTATACCAATGATACCGACGTGACGCGACTCCCAGCACAGGTGGTGCGCTAATCAGCGTCTGGAGACAACTGGGGCCTTTCCTCTCTCGCACGGCGTTCTTATATGTAAAGCCCTGGTGAGGACGGCTAAGGGAACGCCTGATCAAATCCGCTCTCCCGACTAGCTGCTGGGCTAGTAATGCACCACTTTAAGTTATTGTATAAATCATTGCTTCCTTTGCTGATGGCCGATGAAGCTCTCAATTTAAATGTGCAATCAGCACACAGGTAAGTAATCATAATAAAAGTCTGAGGTGGCTAAGTCAAATATTTTGGGCTAGAGAATTAATTTAATTACACTACACGCAGTAGACGAGCTCTGAACTTGCCCTTTGGAGATACGCTATCGCTATAGTTTTATAGTTATTCAGTTGAAACTTCTCACATCTTTATGATTATACCGGATCTCCCTTCTACTTAAATTTAAACATCCTAGCCTTATTTATTCACCTACTTCATCTATCTTGCTTCCTTAATTTCTAAGACAAAAACCAGAAAATCATGAATTTCAACTAAAATTTTAATTTATGAGATCCAGAATACTGTTTCTACTAAATTATTATGAAAAAGGAATCTAAATATAAATTTTAAGTTTCTAGCTCTCTTCTATTGCGCCAATGATTTTTACAGAAAAATGTCCAAATTTCGAAAATGATTAAAGTTATTGAACTGATATTCAACACATATTGATTTAGTATTACTCCTGACATGCTAGAATCGTTTCAGGTTATTTACTTGATTTTTAAAGTATTGCGCAACATTTATGACGTCAGAGCTAGTTACAGCGGACTGGCTGGCACACAATGGAAATACTGATGTGAATTTTATACGGCATGAGTAGGCTGCTTCCCTACATCACACTCTACTTAATTTTTTGTTTTTGAATGTAAATGGAGAAAAAAAATTAATTACAAAAAGGGAAGCAAGAGTACAGCTTAACTCCCTATGAAAATTAAAATTGAAATGTAGACATATAGAAATATTAAAAGGAAACTTATTATCTACTTCAATTATTTAAATTGCTGGCATGTTCACTGCCTCTTAAGCAACATTATCACTCAAAATGTAAGCAAAATCAATGAAACACTTTGGAATACATATTGCCTTAGACAGACAAACACGTAAAATATGTAAAATTATGAAAATCTTAAATCCATTAAATACATTTTTACATATACAAATTCAAAGAAAATAACACAGTTATTCATGATACATAAACAGATAATTATATCTTAGCAGTCTTTTCTAAACATGAAAGAAAATTTCACAAATTATGACAATTTCATTTTTACACACGTTGTTGTAGCCACTTTGGCTGGCGTTCTACACTTCCATTCACCAGGGTAGAGGAGGGGAAGTTGCTATGGTGTGTGTCCTTTACGTTCACTCTAAATTACATGGGGAAAGGGGAGGGGTCACTGTGAGTTGTGTTCAAGTCACTCCACGCTTTCACGCAGCTACCAGGCTGCCATTATCTGGTTTGTCCTGTAGAACAAACAAAAAGAGCGCCTCAGACTCTGTTCACTTAATATCTAAGGGTGAGTCACAATGAAAAGGGAATATATACATTTTATTTTTCAGTATATTACTGGAACAAAGTTAACAGAAAATTTTCAATTTTACTCTCGCGGTTACTTAACTGTCATAAAATCGACAAATAAACGGCTCAAAACGCCATTAGTCACGTACAAGAGAAAATTTATGCTCAAGGCATACATTCATAAATCCTATTTAATTTCAATTTATTGTTTCTGGGCTCGGTACATTCCTGATACATTTGTATTTTATTTACTTAGCTGACTCATCTTCGATTACCTTATTCTTAGAGATAGTATGAGTATATTTGATTAGTAGTTGTCTTCTCAGCTTCTTTCTACATGTGAGTAACTTGTGGTAATAGTACAGTTCTGAGTGTTCAAAACACTATGTTTAGTTGACGACTAAATCCACTTATTGGTCCTCTGCTGCTATGTCAGTTCCACATCTTCAATTATGTACATACTTCATCGAAGTGTATTTATGCTGAGCTATAAATAATGTTTCTCGTCTGCCATTATGATACTCAATTATGTTGCTAGTGTATGTACTTACTTAACACTCACTCTATTAACATTTAACGCATAGGATAGCACATTTATTTCATATCTACAGTGTATTGCAGCTGATCAGTCTGCTCACGTGGCAATACATTTCCACTCGATCGGACGCTGAAACCACTGGTAGTCTCTCTCGACCTACCACTAAAGTGCATTAAGTAACTGTGGACGAGCGTAATGCTAAATTCCTTAAACCTATAGGACACCATGAGCAGCTCTGTCTCATCTAACATAAGGATACCTATGGTCGCATTCACGCCTCCAACTCATAACCTCAATACGTGTAGGTGTGTTCTGTCACACACTACACCAAATAACGGCCAGCTCCAACCTTATAAATATTTCAAGGACGTGTACTTCACGTCTCAACCACAAACACTGTTCAATTCTATTACACTGCCATTCCTTGTTACACAAGGTGAGTTCATTTTTACAACTTATCTGCATATTTTTCATAACACAAAGGAAGTAATTTTACTATTAATTAGTTAGCTCTACAGCATAGAATAGGTTTCACTGCCACTTCAGATCCTGCTTGTGCACGAATTTGTATATCTTTTTAAATTACTGTTGGTGGACCAATTCCAATAAAACAACAACTTTGTACTTCTTATATTACCAGGGTTCTATACATACTTGTTACTCAAATACCTTTGTATCTTAATTACATCATACTTCTCTGTTGCTTAGGCACTGTTAGGTTTGTCACATTAGGTTTTCTTTTCTTTTTTTTTTTTTTTTAATCGGTGGATAGAATGGTTACAGAACTCAGAACTCACGGCTTGATAGCCATGACGGAAAATTTTTGTATATGAGAGTAAGAGCCAAAATTTTGGTGGATAGGAAAGATGAAGATAGAGTGAGTGAGATCTGAAATGGGAAAGAAGATCTCACACAGCTGGGACTGCACAGCTGCCACACTGTGTAGAGGTTACAGAACAACCTCCTCCCTACAGAATTCATTAGTTTATTATGGGCTTGATAACCATAACGGAAAATTTAAAGTGTTGGAAAGAAGAGGTCGAAATTTTAGGTGGATAGAAAAGATTAAGAGAGAGTGAAATCTGAAATGGGAAAGAAGTTCTCACACAGCTGGGACTGCACAGCTGCCACACTGTGTAGAGGTTACAGAACAACCTCCTCCCTACAGAATTCATTAGCTTAATGCTGGCCTGATAGTCATACCGGAAGATTTTAGTATATGAGAGTAAGAGCCGAAATTTTGGTGGATAGGAAAGACGAAGACTGAGTGAGACCTGAAAAGTAAAGAAGATCTCACACAGCTGGGACTGCACAGCTGCCACACTGTGTAGAGGTTACAGAACAACCTCCTCCCTACAGAATTCATTCACTACCTATGAACTTCTTTAGGTCGATCACGTTCCTGAGACCTAATAGCTTTTTACTCTTTAGCCTATATGCATTGGCATGTGGTTTTCCTATGATCCTGAAAGGTCTTTGGTATTTACTAAGATTGACACCTTTGTCCCAATATCTCCTATTTTTCAGAACTCGTATAGGCAGCTCCCAAGTTCCATCATTAGTTACTACATGTTTATCAATAAAAGGTACCGTAATTACTCCGGTTATCGGCAAGACCATTTTTAACTGGCTTCTTTCAAAGTCAGCAACACTCTGATATTTTGACAAGAAATCTATGCCAATGAAAACCTCAATACTGAGATTGTTTACAATTAAGTATGGATGATCAATTAAATTACCATTAATATCAAAGGGCAGCAAAGCTTCTTGCTTTACCTTTTTTGACACCTTGCTAGTAGCACCAATTATTCTTAGTCCTGATACCCTCATTACGGTAAGCTTGTCTTTACTAGGTGTTGCATCAAAGAAGGACTGAGATATCGCACTCACCTCACTTCCACTGTCTAAGAGACAACGTACATTGATACCCAACATATTCACTATTATTATAGGGTGGCTTATTCTAGTTTGTACAGGTGGTTCCTCAAACTTATCCAATAGTTCCTTTTGGATTTGTCTCCAGCTTAAGTGATCGACATCTGTCTTCATTACATTTAGGTCAAAGTATGTAGGGGTTTCCTGAATTACATTTTCAGCTGCCTTTTCCAGTCGGTCTATTAATTTCGAATCGAAACACCGCACGACTTCATTACATTTAGTTTGCTGAACATGACCCAAATTACTATAGTCTGAGCGATTCTTCGCCTCCAGACCGGGCATAACACTAGTTACAGCTAAACCACTTTCACTATTATCGTCGGGTTCCTTCTCAAGTGACAACTGGTCACAGCTACTGGGTTCATCGACCCCCAACAGGCTATCCTCTACATTCTCACTTACCTCCGGTCCTAAATCTATTAGTACAGTATCAACATCCTGCACAGGCACTTTAGATAAGAGCACATCATCCTCATCGTAAATATAAGCATGAATTTCTTCTGCTTCTTCACCTGACAATTCAATATTTTGTAGCTCTTCCCTACCGTTACACTGCTGCGCCTTCTCTTTCTCTTCCCACTTAGAAAGCGTCTCTAACACGGTATCTATCAAATACTGTGAGTGATGTAATATTTCTGCTGTATCCTTAGATGCTACCGACCCCTCATCCACATGTTCAGTCTGAGTTTTCTGATCTGTCTTACCAATTACTGTAATTACTGGCTTAGGAAAAGTAACCGCCTGGTGAGCGCCAGTGTCCTCATAGACGGGAACTAGTTTTCCTGCCTCGGCCTACTACTGTTTCCTTTATTTCCATTATAGTTAACTGGCACAGCATTGCTTTCCGCACTGTTGTTTACCTGCATAATTTTGTTCGGAACAAAATTACTGTCATTTGGATGCCATTGTTGGTTCTGATAATTATTTCTCCAATTCCTACCTCTCTTAGGATGGCGAACACCTACTGTTCTGATGTTTACATTGCCATTCTGCACGTTCTTAAAATTACTGCTAGTGTTATTAGCATTCCTGTTATTACGTGCTTGCTCCTCATTGGCAGCAACACGCCCTACACGTTCCAAATATTCAATGAAACGATCCAGATTGTCTCTAGGAGCAGATATAATTCTAGTTTGCCAACACCATGGCAGTCTGGCTTCAAGAACTAATATTTTCATTTCAGGTTTTAGTTTTTCGGCCAAATGTGACAAACGTGGGATCCATGACCTGGCAAACTCTTTAATAGATTCCTTGCCTGCATTGAAGCGTTTTCCACTCCAAAATTCTCTCAACACTTCATTTTGCTTATTGCTAGACCAATACTCATTAATGAAAGCTGTTTTAAATTCCGCTAATGTTTCACACTTCAACATAACATCAGCTGACCAATGCTGAATGGCTTCTAATAAATGAGATTTTCTCTCAGTCAGACCAAGATGGTGGAATCACATCTTCAAAATCATTCCAGAAATCTAGCAGGTGGATATTTTTATCTGGATCGAACCGCAAGAACTGCCGACACCCGATAAAAGCGGCGTTTGCAGCTACAGCTTGTTGTATACTATCATTACCAGAAGTTATTGAAGCTACTTTACTCTCAATGTTAGCAATGTTAGTACTAATATTTTCTACTCTCATTTCAACATTATCTACTTTTTGCACAATATGAGTAGTATCAGTTTTGATTGCATCTACTTCTGCTTGACATACGTTTACTTTTATATTAACATCTTTAAACCTATCTGAGCACAGTTCAGATTCCGCCTCGATCTTTTCTGTTAACTTGTGCTCCAGTTTCGCATCTTCCATTTGGAAGTCTTTTCAAACCTCAGAAACTTCGGATTTTACTGTTTTATACATGTCAGATTACTGTTGAGCAACCTTTTTCTTAATTTCCTCATGGTTGTAATCAATTTTATAATTTAAACTGTCCAGATCCTCTTTCAACTTATTGCAGCCAGTCTTGAAGCAAGTTTCTAATTCAGCTTTATTGGATTCTAATTTATTGTCCATTGCCTCAAATCGTTTATTAAAATTGATTTGGCTGGCCACAATCTCATACTTTAATTCAGCTGTCATTTTAGCATTACTAGCTGACATTTTTGTATTACTGGCAGCTATTGCTTGTAATATTACATTTAAATCAATAGCCCCAGTATCTTTGGGTTGCTCACTAGCTGGCTTTTTATCACACTCAGGTGACTAAACACTAGCTCCAATACCAGAATCATCAAAACTAAATGAAACTTCTGATTGATCAGTCATATCCAACTTATCCTTTTTAGACTCTACCACTTCTGATGACTGTTTCGTTTTTAACTCAGCAGATAAACTATCATCCAATAAATTAACAATTTCTGATTTCTGATTTACTACAGGGGTCTCTATTATTGAATCATTGCCCCTTTTCACACTACTGTCAGGAGACAATACTTCATATTTCACTTTAACATTACTATTTTCATGCATATTTACACTTGAACCGTTGTCTGGATTTACAGTTCCCTCAACAGACATATGTTCTGATTTAAGTTTAACCTCGGTTTCTTCTGGCAGTTCCATCGCCGACAGTCTGTTAGTGCAGGTTAGTAAAATTTTTTAACAGCTTTTCACTTAACTTAGTTTCTTCTGCACGACATATGGCGTTGCCGGCGCGGCATACCAGGATTACTGATGCGACGCGGCGCGTTGAACTGCAGACGGCACTTCGACAGCTGCTGTGTGTTTGCGTGGCCCACAACTGCAGGCGCGGCTCCGGTTGTTCCGGCGGACAACTGCGGTGAGGCGAGCAGACACGCTCCTGCCGTCGCAGCGGAATGAGCTCTCAGCCGGTGATGGCCGGTGCAACGGTAGCTATTGGGGTTTAGGCCTCGCTGACCGCTCTTCTCTACAGAGAGTTCCCTTTCGAAGCGCCAGTAGCGCTCGGTGGATCGGCGGAAGGTTGAGCTTGCTCCCTTTCGTCGAAAAGCCGCGTAGCTCGCGGAGAAGCTCAATTGTCGGGAGAGTCACTGACTCACAGTAACCCGTAACTTCGGTTACAAACCTAGCGAGACTATCTCGTTATGTGTTAGGGTTGATCAGTGCCAGGGGCCCGTTCACGTCGGACCACCCTGCGTACTGTAGGCCACTTCTCTTCCTCCGCACCTCCATTAGGTGCCGCGCCACTGCACCAACGGCGCACGCTAGGCCGTAGGGCATTCCCCTTCTTCTGTAGGACCTACTTGTTAGCCTTTTCTTTTCAGAAAAAGCATAATTGTCGTACCCACCCACACCAAATAAAGCTCCTGTAAACACTAAGATGGCAGATTCCGCCGGTGTTTCCCCCCGCCCTAACCCGCAGCAAGGCTGCAGCTAAAGAGGCGCGAGAGTCGGCTGTTCCCGTCGACGTCAGCGTCCCGCTTGCCGCCGTTGAGGAGGTGTTGGCCGGCAAGGACCGGCAGATCGCTGCGCAAGCGCAGGAACTGCTGAGCCAGCGTCGATTGATAACCGACCTCTGCGGCCCAAGTGTGTCCCCCACGCGAACAAGCACACTCCACATAACACTACATTCACCTGCAACTGGTGACTCATGCACCACTGTCCCACTGCGGCAGCTGACTTCAACGGCGGAACCAGCAGCTGCAGATGCGGACACAGAACAATATTACACTGGGCCCTGGCAGGTGGAGGGCCCACGACGCAAACAGAGAAACACCACGCAAACAAGTGAGCAACCACACTCGCAAGGTAGCCGAAAGGCGCTGCTACCTACACCAAAACCCGCACTTCCGGTTAGGAACACCAATACAACAACAAACACGACCCGACCTGCGGTCAGCAACACCACACAAGTACCAACCGCAGCTACGCCCGCACAACAGAAGACTGGTTTTCCCCCAGTCGTTATACAGAACTATGGGGACCTCAGCGTCCTCAACACAACATTCGCGAAAAGGCACTCACCTTGCACGCTACACACAAAGTACTCTGGGGATAGGGCCTCACTGTACGTATCAACTAACAATGAATATAAAGATCTCCTTATCTTCCTCAAAGAAAAGGGGATCGAACATTACACGTACAGGACCGCCGAAGAACGGACACAGCAGTACGTGGTAAAGGGAGTGGACCCCAGTACCCCAAACAGCACAGTACAAGCGGCGCTCAACTTCCTTGGATTCGACTGCAAAAGTGCTTCCAGGATGACAGGCTTCGGCTCCCACCACCGTCTACCACACTATCTGGTCGAGATGGACGACACGGCCGCCTCCCGCGACCAATTTCGGATAAAAAGCCTTCTGCGGATGGACGTAAGGGTAGGGATATACTAACCGTCACAGGTCCCACAACAATGTAACAACTGCCAGCGGTTCGGTCATTCGGCCCTCCGCTGCAGCCTGGCACCCCGTTGCCGCGGATGCGCTGGCAAACACGCATCCAACGCATGTACACTAATACACGAAAACATACGCCGTTGCGCCAACTGTGGCCAAGGCCATGCGGCCAACTACAGGGGCTGCGACGTATACAGAGAGGCGCAGAGGCGCAAAAATCAAAAGTCGAAGCCACCCAACGTCATAACATGTCCAAGGCCCGCACCAAACCCTGTCAGGAACGGAGTGTCGTTCGCCATGGCTACACGCCCTGGAGGAGCGGAGCAGGCTGCGGAACCCCTGCGCCCAGCATACGCACCTAACACGCACAGTCGTCCCAGCCAACACACGACACTGCAACCACACCGGTACCAACACCAGCCCCCAAAAACAACACAACCCCACCCCCTGAAGCCACTGCCTGCGAACCTACACATGACACACAAGAAAACACACTCACACAAGGAACCCCAGAACCAAAAACCCAGAGAAGGCGTAGGCGAACACGCGGAAACAGGAGCGGGAACACGCGTGCACCACAACAAAATACCCAGCAACAGCAAAACAATGACACACAGACACACAGTCAGCAAGCCAGCGACACCAGCACACACACTACTACACCCCACACCACGTCTGACACACAGGCACCTCAAAATGTTCCACATAACAACAACACAAGCGCCAGCCCACAACTAACGCCAACACCCGCACCAGCGGCCGCCAATACCACAACCGAGCCACAGGCCGACACACACAACACCAACACAACATTTGGGAGCTTATTGGAAACAATATTCCCCCATCACACGTCCGATCAGATCTTTAGCAAGCTCATGGCGGTCGTCACCACACTCTTCACGCAGCTCTTTACTGCCCAACGTGGGCAGTACTGGGTCGCCATACAAACAGCATTCACCACACTGTTTACACCCATACATGGATAACACGCCACACCCCGCCCCCATCGCAAACAACCAGACACTGACACGGATCCTGTTCTGGAATGCAGACGGGATCAACAACAAAAGTGCGGAATTTGCCGCGCTCATGGAGCGTAAGGGTATACTTATCGTCCTATTGAGCGAAACTAAACTCAAGCCACGCAACCAACTAAACTTCACCGGCTACTGCGTCTATCGTACCGACCGACCGGACGGCTCCGGTCACGGCGGAACAGCCATCATCATACACAAGACATAGAACACACAAACATAGTGCTCCCTGAACTTGAGAAAGTAGAGGCGACCGCCGTCAGGGTCAAGTTCAACGGATCCTACACCACACTGGTGTCAGTATACAACAGCCCTAAGAACATTAAAACACGTGACATCAGCACAATACTCAACATATCACCGCGCGTAATAGCCGCTGGAGATCTTAACGCAAAACACCCGGACTGGAACTCACGAATACGAAACTCCAATGGCAAGAAACTATACGAACACGCACTAGGACGAAACTACATCACACTAGCGCCGACCGAACCGACGCATATTCCCTACCGGAGGGGACACAGGCCGGACCTGTTAGACATGGCCCTCATCAAGGGCATAACAACGACACTCAACGTTGCCGTTGAAAACGATCTGCCCTCAAATCACCAACCCGTTATACTGTACATTGAAGAAACACTGCAGCACATGGAACAACGCAGGATGTTAGACAACAGGCGCGCGAATTGGACCCAGTTCAAGGAAACGCTTGACAGTCGCATCCCACCCACCCACGCGATTAACGAGACAGCCCAAATTGACGAGGCAGTTGAAACCCTCACCGCCGCCGTCCAGGACGCAATAGCCGTCACCATATCAATCCGCACGCCACAACAACACAGTGCTGCCCTGCCCCAGGAAATCCTGGGCCTAATCTCAATGAGGAACCGCCTCAGGAGACACTGGCAGCGTACCAGGCGCCAGCACTTCAAACAGCACATTAACAGGCTCCAGGGTATAATCCGGGAAAAAATACAAACATTCAAGACACAACAGTGGGACCAGAAACTCGAAGGGCTGGACACCACGCGACCTGGCGTGTGGCAGCTAGCCCGACACTTCACCATGGAGAAACTGTACACCCCCACGTTACAAGAGCCTGACGGACCAGCATATTCTGCGGAAGAAAAAGCGGAACTGATGGCCCTCACACTCGCAGCGTCATTCACACCGAACCTGGATCCCTCAGACCCAGCGTTCACACTTGCTATCACATGCATCTTGGCCCAACCGGCGCGCAACAACATCCGACAAGCTAGTACAGCAGAAGTCAAATGGACCATCATGCATACCACCGCTAGGAAGGCCCCTGGTCACGATGCCATTCAAAACCGTGTCCTCCAGGAGTTCACGGACAAAGCTGTAGACTACCTAACACGCATCACGAATGCCATACTCAAGCACCAACACTTCCCCGCCTTTTGGAAGACGGCCAAGGTCCTGATGTTCAGGAAGCCGGGGAAAGACCACACCCTCCCACAAAATTACCGACCCATCAGTCTGCTGAGCGCGCTCAGCAAGATCGTTGAGAAGGTAATATTAAAACGACTCACCAGGCACTGCATCACAAACGACACCCTGAGACCGGAGCAATTCGGTTTCAGGAATCACCACTCAACAACACAACAACTCCTCCGCGTCGTTGAATACATAACACACGGATACAACACAAACAAGGCAACTGGGGCGGTGTTCCTGGACATCGAAAAGGCTTTCGATCGTCTATGGCACAACGGCCCAATACGCAAACTTAGCGACGCAGGGTTCCCCGACGGGCTCGTACGTCTCATACACTCATATATCACGGACAGGAGTTTCAACACCGACGTGCAGGGCAAACAATCGGCACGACATGGTATACAGGCAGGAGTACCCCAAGGAAGTATCCTAGGGCCCCTACTGTTTAACCTCTACATTAACGACCTCCCAGCTACACAAAACACGACGGTAGCAATCTACGCGGATGACACCGCCATCCTTGCGCAAGATTGGAAGCCGTCTAACATTAACTCACGACTACAGACTGCCCTCAGAACGGCGGAACCTTGGCTGGTGAAATGGCGTGTTAGAGTAAACGTCGACAAGTGCGAGGCCGTTCTGTTCACTAGACGACCGAAGCAACTGCGCAAACATCAGCACTGCAACCCAATAACACTACACACACGCCCAATACGTTTCCGCGAGAAGGTCAAATACCTCGGTGTCTGGCTGGACAGGAAACCACTCTGGGGGGACCACATTCAACACGTGACCAACAAAGCTAACGCGAGGCTCAAACAACTCTACCCTATGCTTAACAGGCGTAGCACACTGAACAGGAGGGTGTCTAGGTCCATGTACATGACACTTATTAGACCCCTGATGACGTACGCAGCCCCTGTCTGGGGATACGCTGCGCCAACTCGTCTGCGCCGTCTGCAGCTCATACAGAACAAAGTACTCAAAATCATAAACAACGCTCCGCGCTACACACGCATCGCGGACCTTCACCGGGAATACCGGCTAGATACTATCTTGCAGGTATTCCAAATACTCTCCTCACGACTGTACAATAACACGAGACACTAAAAATGGCTCTGAGCACTATGGGACTCAACAGCTGTGGTCATCAGTCCCCTAGAACTTAGAACTACTTAAACCTAACTAACCTAAGGACATCACACACATCCATGCCCGAGGCAGGATTCGAACCTGCGACCGTAGCAGTCGCACGGTTCCGGACTGCGCGCCTAGAACCGCGAGACCACCGCGGCCGGCCACGAGACACTCGCGCAACCCGTTTATCCTTTCTCTGGGTAACTACGACCACAACCATAGATGGAAGCATAATAGACCAAAGACATTCCTGGCTAGGAACTAAACATCTATGGTCCATAGAACACTAACACGACAGTACTGGCGAGCCCCTGCAACACGGTTATTACTGGAGACCCAGATGTGCGACCAGCCGAAAAACAGGCAACCGCAGGGAAACCGTACTGTACACAGCACGCAAACCAGCCACACACACACCCCCTACACCGTCTGTGAGCCGATCTATGACCGATCGCCCACTAATATACAATGACCTTGACCTGTTGCAGGGACGCAGCAACTGCAGAAAGCGCCGCAACAAGCTACAACAACGACAAAGGTAACGATGCACGATACCTCGAACTAACACAACCACACCTTGCATGCACTGTCGCAGATAGCAAGCCGCTACTGCCCTTACTACCCGTCCTACTGTCGCAGAGGTTTTTTTCCCTTGGCTCTTGCCTTGGCACTTTTTTTCCTCTGCCCTTACAACCGCTACCCTTCAATCGTTTTCGACCAGTTCTATCTCCTGATGGACCATGTTAATGAGTAATCTTACCCAGACGCATGGACAACATCACAGCCCGCATCCTGTGACGCCTGATTCAAAAACTAACATGTTTACGGACGTGACAGTAGAACTTTTTGTTTGGTCACCACGTTGGTGTGGGCGTGGAGGGGCCCCATCCTTGTGTGTGTGCGGTGAGCCGAAACTGGCTTCTCGCGATGTCGGCAGCGCCGCTAGACTCAGTGCCAGCTCCGTCAATCTAGATGCGTTGTTAATCCAATTGCGTCGTCCACATACACACGTAACACTATCACTGTTCTATTACTCAGTTGCGTGTCGCATTTCACTCCCGAATCCAAATATTTAAAACCACTTTCACTTTTACTCAGTTTCTTTCCCGGCCGATTAGCAACGTATGTGGGGCGGCGGGTGGAAATATGTGTTATAAAAATGTTGTTATTTTTTATGTTGTTTGCCATTCTCAACACTGGCTCTCTAACTACAATATTGGCAACCAGAAAGTGATTAGCAAAACGTGAAGCCTGTAATTGGAATTCCTACTGCCCACTTCATCTGAGAAATACATTTATAGCTACAGCTTATAGCTCTGAGGAATTAGGAGATTGTCTGGGATTCATAATCAAAAAGATTCTCTCTAAAATTTTCACTATATTCTCAAAGTCACAGACCAAAAAGAATCCACACAGTCCAACTACCAGAGCAGTTCAGAGTCTAATGCGCTGATGCAACTATAACTGTTCAAATTAAATGTTTAAGTGAATGCTCGCCATAATTTGATGATAATGTTCATCAAACGCCACACTAAATGATGGTAGAATGTCTGTCCCACAACAGCACCTGAAAATATGACATACGCAAACTGAAGATAGATCATTAAAGTCATCCCAGAATTAACACTTCACCCAAAAACGATTTCATGGTTACGCATATCCCGAGTAACTTATTATGACATCCGAGGCTGTTTATAGCAATGATACCGACGCGACGCGACTCCTGGCACAGGTGGTGCGCTAATCAGCGTCTGGAGACAACTGGGGCCTCTTTCTCTCGTGCGGCGTTCTTATATATAAAGCCGCGGTGAGGACGGCTAAGGGAACTCCTGATCAAATCCGCTCTCCCAACTAGCAGCTGGGCTAGTAATGCACCACTTTAAGTTATTGAATAAATCATTGCTTCCTTTGCTGATGCCCGATGACGCTCTCAATTTAAATGTGAAATCAGCACACAGGTAAGTAATCATAATAAAAGTCTGACGTGGCTAAGTCAAATATTTTGGGCGAGAAAATTAATTTAATTACTCTACACACAGTAGACGAGCTCTGAACTTGCCCTTTGGAGATACGCTATCGCTATAGTTTTATAGTTATTCAGTTGCAACTTCTCACATCTTTATGATTATAGCGGATGTCCCTTCTACTTAAATTTAAACATCCTAGCCTTATTTATTCACCTACTTCATCTATCTTGCTTCCTTAATTTCTAAGACAAAAACCAGAAAATCATGAATTCCAACTAAAATTTTAATTTTTGAGATCCAGAATACTGTTTCTACTAAATTATTATGAAAAAGGAATCTAAATATAAATTTTTAAGTTTCTAGCTCTCTTCTATTGCGCCAATGATTTTTACAGAAAAACGTCCAAATTTCGAAAATAGTTAAAGTTATTGAACTGATATTCAACACATATTGATTTAGTATTACTCCTGACATGCTAGAATCATTTCAGGTTATTTACTTGATTTTTAAACTATTGTGCAACATTTATGACGTCAGAGCTAGTTACAGCAGACTGGATGGCACACAATGGAAAGACTGATGTGAATTTTATACGGCGTGAGTACGCTGCTTCCCTACAACTGGAATTCGATAGTAAGAAAAGGAAGAAGAGGAAACGTAGTAGGTGAATATGGATTGGGGGTAAGAAATGAAAGAGGAAACCACCTGATGGAATTTTGCACAGAACATTATTTAATCATAGCTAACACTTGGTTCAAGAATCATGAAAGAAGGATGTATACATGGAAGAATCCTGGAGATACTAGAAGGTTTCAGATAGATTATATAATGGTAAGACAGAGATTTAGGAACCAGGTTTTAAATTGTAAGACATTTCCAGGGGGAGATGTGGACTCTGACCACGATCTATTGGTTATGAACTGTAGATTAAAACTGAAGAAACTTCAAAAAGGTGGGAATTTAATGAGATGGGACCTGAATAAACTGACTAAACCAGAGATTGTACAGAGTTTCAGGGAGAGCATAAAGGAACAATTGACAGGAATGGGGAAAAAAATACAGTAGAAGAAGTATGGGTAGCTCTGAGGGATGAAGTAGTGAAGGGTACAGAGGATCAAGTAGGTAAAAAGACGAGGGCTAGTAGAAATCCTTGGGTAACAGAAGAAATATTGAATTTAATTGATGAAAAAAGAAAATATAAAAATGCAGTAAATGAATCAGGCAAAAAGGAACACAAACGTCTCAAAAATGAAATCGACAGGAAGTGCAAAATGGCTATGCAGGGATGGCTAGAGGACAAATATAAGGATGTAGAGGCTTATCTCACTAGGGGCAAGAAGGATACTGCCTACAGGAAAATTAAAGAGACCATTGGAGGAAAGAGAACCACTTGCATGAGAATCAAGAGCTCAGATGGAAACCCAGTTCTAAGCAAAGAAAGGAAAACAGAAAGGTGGAAGGAGTATATAGATGGTGTATACTAGGGCGATGTACTTGAGGACAATACTATGGAAATGGAAGAGGATGTAGATGAAGATGAAATGGGATATTTGATACTGCGTGAAGAGTTTGACAGAGCACTGAAAGACCTAAGTCGAAACAAAGCCCTGGCAGTAGACAGCATTCCATTAGAACTACTGACAGCCTTGGGAGAGCCAACCCCGACAAATGTCTACCATCTGGTGAGCAAGATGAATGAAACAGGCGAAATTCCCTCAGACTTCAAGAAGAATATAATAATTCCAATCCCAAAGAAAGTAGGTGTTGACAGATGTGAAAATTACCGAACTATTAGTTTAATAATCCACAGCTGCCAAATACTAACACGAATTCTTTACAGACGAATGGAAAAACTGGTAGAAGCCGACCTCGGGGAAGACCAGTTTGGATTCCGTAGAAATGTTGGAACACGTGAGGCAATACTAACCCTACGACTTATCTTAGAAAATAGAGTAAGGAAAGGCAAACCTTCGTTTGTAGCATTTGTAGACTTAGAGAAAGCTTTTGACAATGTTAACTCGAATATTCTCTTTGAAATTCTGAAGGTGGAAGGGGTAAAATACAGGGAGCGAAAGGCTATTTACAAATTGTACAGAAACCAGATGGCAGTTATAAGAGTCGAGGGGCATGAAAGGGAAGCAGTGGTTGGGAAGGGAGTGAGACAGGGTTGTAGCCTGTCCCTGGAGTAATTCAATCTGTATATTGAGCAAGCAGTAAAGGACACAAAAGAAAAATTCGGAGTAGCGTTAAACTCCATGGAGAAGAAATAAAAACTTTGAGGTTCGCCGATGACATTGTAATTCTGTCAGAGACAGCAAAGGACTTGGAAGATCAGTTGAACGGAATGGACAGTGTCTTGAAAGGAGGGTATAAGATGAACATCAACAAAAGGAAAACGAAGATAATGGAATGTAGTCAAATAAAGTCGGGTGATGCTGAGGGAATTAGATTAGGAAATGAGACACTTAAAGTAGTAAAGGAGTTTTGCTATTTGGGGAGCAAAATAACTGATGATGGTCGAAGTAGAGAGGATATAAAATGTAGACTGGCAATGGCAAGGAAAGCGTTTCTGAAGAAGAGAAATTTTTTAACATCGAGTATAGAGGAGTTCGTGGCACAACTTGAGTAGAAGAAGGGATCGGTTGGTAGGACATGTTCTGAGGCGTCGAGGGATCACCAATTTAGTACTGGAGGGCAGCGTGGAGGGTAAAAATCGTATAGGGAGACCAAGAGATGAATACACTAAGCAGATTCAGAAGAATGTAGGTTGCAGTAGGTACTGGGAGAAGAAGAAGCTTGCACAGGATAGAGTAGCATGGAGAGCTGCATCAAACCAGTCTCAGGACTGAAGACCACATCAACAACAACGAAAACGCTATTCTTCTTCTGAAGATCATTAAGGGGGGCTGCAACATGGGCGAACAACAACTCTGACTTCAGAGCATTTCTGCTCAAGCTAGAGAGGGTTCCTGATTTACCGTATAGGAAGTACCAGAAATTAGTTATATGAGGTGACTTCAATATTAATTTTGTATCTGACAGTGCAAGAAAAAGGATGTTGATAGATCTCCTAAATTCATATGGTCTGATGCAGACTGTTTCTTCCAACGATGGTGCAGGTGAACAGTAGCATAGTTATAGACAATATTTCTATTCATTCTTCATTACTAGATGTGCATTCTGTTAGTAAAAAGGTGAATAACGTTTCAGACCATGATGCACAAATTTTATCACTAAAAGGCTTTTGTAGTCAAACAAACGCCACATATAATTACAAATTATCTAGGAAAGTTATCCAATGGCAGTAGAGAGTTTTTTTGAACTCATCAGAGAACAAGAGTGGCAAGATCTTTATAGTGACAATAACATAGATGACAAATATAATAGTTTCCTTAACACATTTCTCATGCTCTTTGAAAGTTTCTGTCCATTAGAACGTTCTAAACAGGGTACTAGCAGTAAAAGGTAGCCTGGGTGGCTGACTAGTGGTATAAGTATATCATGTGGAACAAAGAGGGAATTATATCAAAATGTTAGAAGTGGTCAGAATCAAGCTACAGTTGCCCTTTACAAACAGTATTGTAAGGTGCTTAAAAATGTTGTTAGGAAGGCAAAGGATTTGTGGTGTGCAAATATGGTAGCTAATTCGCAGAGTAAAATTAAAACAATATGGTCACTTGTGAAGGAAGTGTCTGGTCTGCAGCACAAGGTCGACAATATAAAGTCAGTTCATTGTAAAAATACTTCTGTTGCTGATAAATCAGATATATGCACAGTATTTAACAATCATTTTCTGAGCATTGCTGGTGCATTAACTGAAAACTTAGTTTCTGCAGAGAATCATATAATACTCTTGGCAAACGCCTTTCCGAGCTTGATGTCTGAAATAATCCTCTGTGATACAGACAAGGGGGAGATTGAGTCAATAATTAAATCGCTGAAGGTTAAGGACTCTCATGGATATAATGAAGTGCCTAGCAAAATATTGAAGTACCATGCTGTACATGGTAGCCCTGTATTTAGCCACATTTGAAATTTTTCCTTTATGAATGGTCAGTTTCCTGAGTGATTAAAGTACTCAGTAGTAAAGCTGCTTTATAAAAAGGAAGAAATGGATCATGTAGACAATTTTAGACCTATTTCTATGCCATCAGAGTTTGCTAAAGTTATTGAAAAGGCTGTGTATATAAGGATAATTGATCATTTTATATCATTTAATTTGCTATCAAGTGTACAGTTCGGCTTTAAAAGTCGTTTACAACTGTAAGATACTGGATGGGTTAATCAAAAGAATTTCGAACGCTAGGCACACTTTTTGACTAAACTAAGGCATTTGATTGTGTTGACAACAAAATATTTCTGCAGGATTTGGACCATTATCGAATAAGGGGAGTAGCTCACAATTGGGTCATCTCTTACTTTAACAATAGATAGCAAAGGTCATTATTCACAGTGTTGAGAATGGCTGTAATGTGGGGTCTGAGTGTGGTACAGTCAAGTGCAGGCTACCCCAGGGATCAGTGTTGGGGCCACTGCTGTTCCTTATTTATATAAATGACATGCCCTCTAAAATATTTCTGTTTGCTGATGACACTAGCTTGGTAGTAAAGGATGTTGTGTGCATCATTGCCTCGGTTTCAAGTAGTGCAGTTCATAGCATAAGTTCATGGCTTGTAGGAAATAAACTAACTCAAAATCACAGTAAGACTCAGTGTTTGCTGTTTCTATGACACAATTCAACAAAATCCGATTTTCCAGTTTCACAGAATGGGCATATTATTAGTGAAACTGAACACTTCAGATTTCTAGGTGTTCAAATAGATAGTAAACTGTCTTAGAAAGCACATGTTCAGGTTCTTGTTGAAAGACTTAATGGTACCTGAAGTAAGTGATCGTGCAACCTGAAAATTAGCCTACTTTGCTGATTTTGATTTGCTTTGTCGTATCATATTATATTTTGAGGTAACTCTTCCCATTCCTAAAAGATATTTTGGGCTCAGAAACAGGCAGTTTGGGCAATAAGTTGTGTAAGTTCGCAAACCTCTTGTAGGCCCCTGTTCACTAGTCTGGGTAATTTGACATTGGCCTCTAAATATGTATATTCTTTACTGTCATTTCTTGGTAACAATATCAGCTTATTCCCAAGAATAAGCAGCTTTCACTCAGTTAATACTCGACAGAAATCCAAACTGCGTTTGGATCAGACTTCCTTAACTTGCCGGCACAGTAGCTCATCATGTTCAGTCAGAGGGTTAGCTGCCCTCTGTAATAAAGAAACTGAGTTAATGGATCAACAACAAACTGAAACGGGTGTCTTTCGACGTCCGCCTAGAGCAGATACAATGAACAAAAACGAACAAAATGAGATAAAAAAAACTCTGGGGCAGAAAGGTGTACAGCATACTGCTGCATCCATTTTCAGTAAGGTACCACAAGAATTCAAAAATCTTAGCAGTAATCCACGCGCTTTCAAATCGAAACTGAAGAGTTTCCTCATGGGTCACTCCTTCTGTTCTGTTGAGGAGTTCCTTGAAAAATTAAGCTGATTCTTATGTTATATTGTTGACTGCGTTTGCTGAACCTTATGGCTTGATTTTTTGGGTTCATAAGCATTTTATTGTTATCTGTTATTACTCCTATGTTGTAATTTCATGTACTGAGATGTTCAATGACCTTGGAGATGTGTTCCTCAATTTCGTCCTACAGAAGTTGATGTGTGAATAAAAAAAATAAACTAATAAAAATGTTTAGAAAGATTTGAAATTATGTTTAAAATTTGTTGGCAGTCGCTAAATGACCTCATTATCAAACTCAACATGAGTCTAGTCAAAGTTATTTGCACTCAGTTTTTCAAGCATCTCAATGTTAGTGGAGTCATATCTCCTGGAGAATCTGTCATGCAAGGATATAATTTCGCAAATACATTCACTAGTATATATGGATACTGCCTGCCGTATGTCTTCTGAAATACAGTTAGCAGTGAAGAAGTAATAAATTAAAACATCGTGCCTGATGACTAAGTTTTAATGCATGAACTGCGAAAATGTAATAAGCGATAAAAGTTTCCCTTGCCGCCTTTTATTTTGGTTTCTCGGCAAAAAGAGTTCATAAAAGCTTGTAATTATGTGTAAAGTTTGTTGCAGGAGGCTAAATGCGCTCATTCTCAAATACTTGCGACTTTGTCTTCTGGTAATCCTTGCGGGATGTAAGGTCGTGGTCCATGAAACTCTTCAGCTCCTGACGTTTCGTCCAGTGCTTCGCTGGACATCTTCAGAGGGGTGTTTCTCCTCCGGTGAGTCTTGCCGACTGACGGGTCGGACGTCTGAGAGCGACTTATGTATCGTAGAAAGTGGGCGTGACCAGAGTTACACGTGATATGCAGAGATAACCTTTGTCAAAGATAAAACTTAACTATCGATCGTAATCTTGTCATGGATAAAACTGTCTAGCAATTCTGTAGTGCTACTGTCCAAATATCACTAAGTTTCATGGTCTCTTCTTTCCGATTAAAATTATCCCTATGTTTATATATTTCAATTGCTTCTCTACAAAGCCGTGGGTAATAGTTCGTCGTCGTAGATAAAATTTTTGTTTCGGAAAACTTCACTTGATGATTTCCTGGCTGAAAAGCGTGTTCTGCTACAGCCGATTTATCTGTTCTTCCTAATCGGCAAAGACTTCTGTGTTCTTTTAACCGTGTATTTACGCTTCTTTTTGTTGTTCCAACATAAACTTTACCACATGTACACGGAATTTTATATACGCCACTGGCTGATAGGGGAGCGCGTTTATCTTTTACAGACCGAAGAACATGACAAATTTTCTTCGTTGGTCTAAAAACAGGTCTAATATCATGTTTACTTAAAATCTTTCCAATCTGATCGATAGTTAAGTTTTATCTTTGACAAAGGTTATCTCTGCATATCACGTGTAACTCTGGTCACGCCCACTTTCTACGATACATAAGTCGCTCTCAGACGTCCGACCCGTCAGTCGGCAAGACTCACCGGAGGAGAAACACCCCTCTGAAGATGTCCAGCGAAGCACTGGACGAAACGTCAGGAGCTGAAGAGTTTCATGAACCACGACCTTACATCCCGCAAGGATTACCAGAAGACATGTCATCCGGTCGTGAAAGCCTTCATACTTGAGACTTTACCAGCGGTTACTCGGACCGGAGGTAGTTGGGATATGCACGACTCTGTTTAAAAGGAATGGCTCCATAACACTTACGATCAAGATGTACAAGTCTGCCTCCATGCCCAGCAGCTCAACTCGCTGCATATAGTAACATGTACCTGCTATCAGTCTATAACGTTCAATGAAGACAAAAATCTTACATTTCGCAAAATCATCTTACAGTTACTAATCGCAATACAGACAGAAAGTCTGAAATGGAATGAAATGCACAACAAGAATGGTAAACAGAATCCCCAAGCTAAGTAGTCTTCCACACTCTTGCGTGCACCACCCAAAAAGTGTCTGTCTCCATTTCATTCCAAAAGTAAGTCCCTTTTGAGAATACAACACATGAAATATTTTCCAGCTCAAAACAATAGTTCAGCACGACGATTTTACATCTCAAATGATGTATTTGATACATTATAAATGAGTAGGAATTCTGTCTACTATCAGTTCCATAATACAAGTGAAGAAGTTAAAGTTCTACCCTGGGGCATGTTCAAATCTTGCAAGAGTTAAAGCCCCTTCAAAAGTTAAAGTTTTCTAGTGGCCGCTGAACACTCGAAATCAACCATCCACACTACTGTATATCACATGTTATCTCAGGCAGGTCTGCCCTCTTCTATATCTAACGCGAAATGTGCAGAAGTTAAAGTATTGCAGAGGCCATTCACTACCCAGAAATTATCATCTATATGACCAAAAAACATATGTTATCACAGGCAGATGTGCCTTCCACAAGATCTCAACCTAAAATCCCAGAATCACTCCCTTCTGTGCGCAACCCAAAAAGTGTCTGTCTCCATTTGACTCCAACAGCGTTCCACCACTGTGTACTTCTCCGTTAGCTGAAGCCATCCCAACAAAATGCATCGTTCTTATGTTCTACAGACATGATTTGAGTCAACTTGACCACTTTCCATATTAAACTACTATATTTATTGTCACAGTATTTAATAAAGAAATTTTTTATACACTGTCACACTCAGATCGTTTACAATAAATATAAATAATAGTTTGTTCATAAATAAACAATCCATCATTTTTCTGCATCTGCACTCATTTTAATGACAACAAAATGTTGTTAGGTATTGTCTGCTTGATAGAAGCATATTTTTGCACTCTTTTCAATAGTGATGTTAGCTAACACATGAAACTGGCGACTTTGAAACTACATTGTTTTTTTAATTATTGATTGTAATAATATTTAAATAAATTTATTGACATATTCCTTAAATAACTACATAGGTGTGGCAAGACATGAGGTATTCATACTGCACTGAGTCACTCTGTCATTATGGAAGATATGATGTTCTTACAAACATTTGCATAATGCTATCATCTGAGATATCGCTTGTTCCAGTCGCACGAAACGTTTAAAAGTGATTAATTTCAAGTTCGTTGTGAAAACATTTAGTCGCCATAAATTAATAACTGCTGTAGTTCTTAAGATATTGAAAATATTATTTCTTCATTAGATGTGCTTCATTTTTCTGAGATTGCAGGTGTATTCAGATTTGCTTCATTGTGTAATCTGGATTTATTATAGAATTTCTAAGAGCTATAAGTAGCCAAATTTCAGACCGTCTTAAATTCCGCAATTTCTGGTGCATCTTCTGTCCTCCGGCTTTGCGAACAACCACTGTCCACATGCTCTAGCATTTACATTTTTCCAGCTGCACTACTGACCGCCTTTCTACCTGGGTAAGCTCACAGGGGTCACTCAACCACACTGCAACCTGGGCCCTGGGCCCGCCAACTAGCACTCAGCTGCACGAACAATTTTACCTTCCTTCACAGCAATTCTAGGTGTCTAAATAGCTCACCTACATATATATGACGTTACAGACTGTGTCAGTGTAATCTGTGAAATTAGTACACCTTGAGTTACAGAGTGTCAAGACATATACACACTTTCTAACTGTAATACTTGTCTTACTGTGTTAAACCTCTAACATAAGATTACAAGTTATGCCTCTTAATGAGTAGACTATGATGGTATTTTAAATTTTTAACTTCAGTAAATAATTTTGTGAAATATTGAAAATTAATTTTTTTGTCCCTGGAAGCCGTAAACTGCCAACCTGCAACTGGGACTTTGTACTGTTTTAGCCATTTTCTAGTAGAGATTACGTATTTGCCCACCAGTCCGTTCCCTGATAGATTTGTGCGTTTCATCACCTCCCCTAGTACTTCCCCACTGTAAATCTGTTCTTTCCTCACTGAGCAACCGCCGGTTTTTGAATTGTTTGCTTATTAAAAATCTCACTCTTCTAAGTCAATACACACTGATTGTAAACTGTCCATTTTAGAGACACTTGAAGATTCGTTTTAAACACCCTTCATAGACAATAAAAAGCACTCCATGCCAATTTCACTCTTGTAATTTTCATCCAACAGCTATCTTCAAATGTCCTCCATAAAAAATCAACAACTTGTTCTATGACTTCAGCGCTAATTTATACTATTTTCTTTAAAGGTGATATCTTATGTGTTTTAAGAGTTCAGAGCTCTGTGGTAAAGTGTCAGACTATGGAAGTAAATGACTGTGGTTCAAACCTCAGTCGGGCCTAGAAATTTTGTTTGTCGCTCATCACTTCTTTCACTTAAGGCAATGTTTATTAATGTGGAAAACGCCAAGTCCACAGTGGTTCAGAGTCGTGTTGTAGAGTACTGATTGGAAAAGTCAGTTGAAAGCCCAGCTGAAGGCAACAGCATATCACATCCGGCAGGATCGCTCCTAGTACAGCACTGTGGTGTTCTAGCCAATCGTCATGTTCCTAACTCTTATACATCACATTAAATGCCATATAAGTAACGTGGTGAGCTCCAGACTCAATTAAACAACTTTATGATGGATAATTCTTATTCTGTTGAAAAGTACCTTCGCAAAAACTTTTACAAATAATGTTTTAGGTTTTTTATCATTAGATCTAACGCTAGAGTGGAGCGTGTTTCAGAAAGATAGATACAGCTCTACAAGACTGTATTTTGTACATGAATGAAGTCTGAAACCTCAAGAAAGTTTTCACTTACATATCGGACTACAGAGTTTTTATTTTTGAAAGAACCATACGATTTATAAGATTATTTGTTTTTCATGCATGCACATACAACCTTGTAGCAGTTTCATGAAATTTCGGGCGAACTGCCGGATGTCTTGAGTGCATGTGTTTCTGCTCCGTTTCCGTGCACTGTGCCTATCGCACTCCCTGATGGAAGCTCGCCTTATCGATATCAGGTGGTTCGTAATGAGACTGTAATCTCGTAGAACGACGCCAGCTTTGACCGAGCGAGGTGCAACAGTGGTTAACACACTGGACTCGCATTCGGGAGAACGACGGTTCAAACTGCGTCTGGCCATCCAGACTTAGGTTTTCTATGATTTCCCAAACACTCTCCAGGCAAATGCCGGGCAGGCTCCTTTGACGCGACACGGCCGATTCCTTCTCCATCCTTGCCAAAATTCGAGCTTGTGCCCCGTCTCTAATAACATCGGTGTCGACAGGAAGTTAAACCCAAAGTTCCTTCCTTCCGGCGGCTATGAAGAGCATGAAATTTTCCTATGACAGGATTCGAATATAACTAGATGCGGCCGTCCTATCTCATAACGGAGTCAGACAGTCGCATTTCCATCGATTCATTGACCATGACACTCCAAAAATTGACATATGGGGAGCAAATTTTATTTCATTGTATTTCGTAGAAATACTGCATTCAGTGAGGGTGCAATTCTGGCATGGAGGAGGCAAGTATTCCTCTTGTGTTCAATGATGCACTCCGGAACACTGCGCAACGTTTTCCCTATATAAGATTTGCCATACTCACATGGATTCTTATCTACACCTCCCATGCGCAATTCTAAAACGTCTATGATTCATCCCAAAATCTCTAGCAGTTCTCCAAAAATTTCATGCAACAATCTATACGCGAGAAAAATTTCAAATTTCACATCAAACTCGGGTTACTTTCTGTAATTACGTTTAGGATCAACATTTTCATTTGCCTTTTACAAAGGCTTAACACATCCTGCATTGCTCGCACCACAAACACCCAGACAGCATCCTAACTCATCATCAATAATTAGCGGAAATGCGATTAGCAGTCGGGATGATGGCTTTCAGTTAAATTATCAGTGAATTCTGTCGTAGGAAAATTTCAAGCTCTGCATTCTGCGATTGTACTCCAGTATCTGGAGTTACTGTGTTCACTGCTGTCATAGATCATTCAGAATTGTTGGAAAGGAAGCCACAGAGATGCATTCTTTCACAAACCCCCACTAAATATCACATGTCATGAGTTCAGGCGACCTTGGAGGTTAATAGTTCAATGCGTGATCAGTACGCACATTATGCTTTAGGAGGTGCAGTGCCATATTTATGACGAAAATCAAGGCGTATAGTTGTTTGTAACTGAACTGCGCCTGTTGAACGGAAAATGCCCTTTGTTCCCATGTTACTGGCACCACGGCTCAGCGCACATTCAGTAATGAATGAGGGAGTGAGCTAGTTGCACCCCGGAGACATCTACTGGCAAACACATGAACCAGCAACATATAAGCTGTGGGAAGGCAACCTTCAATGGTGGCTTTTTATTATTATTTATTATTATTCAGTTTTGAAATAAGCATTTAATTTTATATTACTCTGGCTTTTAAAATATTTGAAATGAAATTAAAGTCTGAATCAAATTAAAATTATCTTTGGCTAAATGCATCTTCAATTAAAGCAAAAAAATTACATACTTGAAAAATTTTGTAAAAATACTTTTTTTAAATAGTGAAATTTGAATGCAATTTGTCAGATATTACCACTATAATAATTAATGCTTGATATTTTTTCGCTAGACTCCTCTACTGGGATATTCTGTTGGCGAGTATAATTTTAGGATGTGATTTACACCTACAAATTATTAGACTTCATTTGTGAAAAGTGAAATTTTAGATGGAGGTTATATTCTGGAAGCAAACCAAATGTATTACACTGATTGGTGCCGTTAATAGACGGTCATTCACTAATAGACATCCCCACATAAAGTGAGCCACATTTAATTATCAAATTCATGAAATAAAAAAGCTGAGGAAAAGAGGTATGATTATTCATAATAACCAATACAATGAAATTAAGTAGTTTTTATTAGGTAAAATGAGCACAAATAACAAAATCTCTACATAACAAAGCAATATATTTTTTGACCATACCAGACAATCACTGAAAAGGAAGAGAAAGAACCAAAAAAGTTGCGAGTACTTGTTCGCTTAAATTACACAGCTAATCCAATTACAAAGATACTAATTTCATTGCAATCGCAGTGTGTATTGTCAGCGATAAAATCGTCCCAGCGCTTCTGGACGACAACACACAGTCACGAAATCCACAAACACTTGGAGAAACATTTCACAGCCCACTAAATTTTTAAAATTTTGTCAAGTCTTTGTAAAGAGTTTTAAAAATTTACATCGTTTCATTAACTTTTAGTCTTTAGATTGTCCTTTTTTGGATCAATTCAGTGTAAATCGTATTTCGTTTTCGTAGCACTTCATCGGTTTATGGTACATCAAATAAACAATAATATTACATAATTCTCTGTTCATTAATCTAATAATTAGTGATGTCATTTTATTTGTTTTAGCTAGAGGCTGTTTTACCTTCACCAGGAATGTAATTTGTCTTCCCATTTGGGTGTGACCCTGCCGGATACCTTTTTCATAAGCAAAGTTTTCTCATAAAATTTACAAACATTACACACTGACAAAATCAGATCATTTAGTACATTAATCAGAATGAACAAATTACATCGTTAGGAAAGAAAACATAAACATATGAAATTTTCATTTTTGACAGTTATTTGTCCTTTTGATTTGAGTTTGAGTTTTGAAGTGTTAATAGTAAACAATTAGGAATCGTTGTATGGGTTTTTGTTACAGAAATACATGTGGTTTTTGAAACAGTTTACAATAATCACTCAGTTGAACATTATTCATTCTTGCTCGACATTTATAAAGGCGACACATTGCAATCGAAGTCAGTCATGCTGCAGCATTCGCTGTTGCTGTTGTGCAGGGCAGTCATGGTGGTGTACTCGTGATGTTGACAAAATCTGCTTACGTGTGAGCCACAATGATCTGCTATGGAGCAAGAAGATCGCAGAGTTCTGGACTGGTTGTGCTCGATGGGATCCAGTCAGCTCAGGATACAGTGATTACATAAAACATTCATAGGCTGGTGTCAGTAACACAAAATTGACATTTTAATACAGATTCCCTAAAAAGAATTTTGATTAGTATATAATAGTTGTAATCATTTGCAACACTATTTTACATCGGTTTGTTCAGTGATAGCTGTGGGTTACATAGTATACATGTTTACATTGTGATACAAAAGCTTAAGTGTATGTTTTTTGTTCATGTACTTTACTGTTAGTTGTCATCAACACCATTACTGCACAAACACATTCATGTTAGTTTTGCTTTCTGCACATTCATTAGTGTCCTCAGAATACTGTACATTACACATGTTTGCAAAATGTTTATCAGAGTTTTCGTTTCTTAAGCTTTTAGCTTCGTGTCGGCGTGTAATAATCACACATGACATCACATTCACAAAGTTCCAGCGCTACAGTATGTTTCATAGTTTATGCACAATACACATTATTTGAGTTTCATTTTAAAGTAACAACACTTCACTGTCTTTCACTTCAGTGGATCATCACATCACTTCAATACTGTTGTCTGCGTGAGTACACAAATTATTTTCATTTGCTACTAAGAGTGCCATCCATATTCGACATTAGTGTAAAGTGTTTGAATTTATTTTACCAGGTAAAATTGTATTGTCATGTGTATAACGTGTCTTGATAACACATATTTCTCTTTGCTCTTGTATGAAGAGTCCTCCTGTGAAATGCAAATTTGTGTATACTACTTCACCACTGATAGTTCTGTTTGCCCTTTACAACTTATTACTGAGCCTCTGTTGATAAGTCTCGCGTTAGTTACAAATATGCTCAAAGAAAAATCCCACAGCTTATGTACGCTGGTGTAGGTACTAACTGTATGATTTATATAGTGTTTATGTTCTTTAACTTTCTGACTTTTTCCTCTTTTGGTTCTTTGTGACATTAATTTTGTTGTGTGGCTGTTTGCAGTAGTGAAGCCTAGATTTACAGTCTTTTTTTCAGCATGCAGTGCGAATTTAGTCATTACTACTGGCGCTAAGGACATTAGTTGCGAGAACTAGTACAGAATACAAATCTGCTTATGGCACAACGTTGCCATTTCCCTACTACCAAATTAAAGTCTCAATAGTTTTATCACTTCACTTTAAAAACGCGACCCAAAGTAGCTTTCTGTTTATGTTTACAAACTACATTTTAGGCATAAACAGAAAAACTATTTTACACCTCAAACCATTACATCTGCACAAAATTTAAAATCTACTGATACAAAAACTTCATCATCTGTATGGCTTCTGGCATACTTTCTTTACTTAGAATTGCATAGCAAAAGAAATGGAATAATTGCATCCATGTAAAATGTTACTATGATTACATCAAAACAAGTTTCTTGTTTACTTTTCTCTTCAAAATATTAATGAAATGACTTTACTTAAAACATTATTACTGAACTTCTGCTATTAATGTGGAAGTTTGTTGTTCAGTTGCACTTTTTAAATGCCCATACCAATGCTAATACTTCTAGTTCAGTTGTGTAGAAAAGCCGTTCACATTGTGACAAAGTACAGCTGGCGAAACCAATGATTCTTACATCTGTTTTCTCATATACTTCAAATAGTTGGAATAGGCAATATCCTAAACTGTAACTGGAGCACCTGTTGCAATACAGAATTCTTTGGTCGTGTCTGGGTGGTGTAATAACTTTGTATTTAACAATATTTGTTTTATGTTATAAAAAGTTTTCTAACATTCTACTGTCCACATTCATAAAGCATTTTTTTAGTAAGCTTAACAACACTTGGTTGTTAAGCAACCATACAGGTATGACACATCTAAAAAATGACTCTAGGCCCAAAAAGGCTTTCAATTGCTTTTTTGACCTGGGAGGTGACATGTTTTTTAATGTGTCCCTTTTCTGGGTTTCAGGCACTATGCCTTCAGGCGTCACTATGTGTCCCAGAAATTTTATTTTGTCTCTACCAAAGCTTGACTTTTTCAAGTTTATCCCCACATTACTCAATTTTTCAAATACCTGTTGTAATATTTCTGTGTGTTCTGCCCAAGTTGCAGTAGCAATCAATAGGTCATCTTTGTACATAGTGATTCTGTTAATCAGCCCAGGCCCAAGCACAGTATCTACAGCAGTAATAAAGACACCTGGACTTATGTTAAGACCAAAAGGTAATACTTTAAACCGATTACTTTTACCTGCAAAAATGAATGTTGTATATTTCCTAGGACATTCTGAAATCTCTACCTGCCAGTATGAGGGTTTCATGTAAGTTGATGTGAGATACTTTACACCATAAAATCTCTGAATTTGGTGTTGTAAATTCTCTGGCCTTGTCTGTACAGGTATGATAATTTTGTTTATATTTCTTGTATCTAGCATAAGACACGTACTTCCTCCTGGTTTAGCCACTGTACTTAGTGGACTATTGTATGGTGACGTGGATGGTTCTACGATATCCCATTCTAACATGTGACGGATTTAATTTGATACAGCTTCTCCGTTGGCCCACAGGACAGAATAGGTAGAGTGGCAAAATGTTTCATGAGACCTTACTTGCGTTGTATACACATATCCTTTGACTATACCGGGCTTTTCATCAAAAACAGATACATATTTGTTTAAAAGGTTCATCCTTTTCATCAAAAACAGATATATATTTGTTTAAAAGGTTAATCAGTGTTTAAATAAACTGATTCATAAACTTTGCTTCGTATTTCTTGTCTGCAATCAATCAAATTGCTGTTGACTGGGCTGTGTTTGATCTGGCAACATAGGAAACTGAATGTCATATTAAATTACTTCTGGTTTTATGTCTTTGATTCGGACTCCTTGATATAACTTACTGTGTACTGGCTTGCTTTTAATGAGTGGTAGGGCTATTCCCTTCCTGTTCACTTTTAATACACATGTGCCACAAGACAGGTCAATTACTGCATCTCTCTCTTGTCAGAAATCTACTCCCCATATGCAGCTCACTGACAAACCTTCACAAACCAGGAATGTGCTCTTTATAGGTCCATTACCTGCCTCAACTAATACATGAGTCTGTATACGCACTCCTTTTGACTTATTTCCAAACACACAAATGATCCTACAATTGTGTACTGGCAATGTGTGTGGTGTCTGAAGTTCACAAAATTTATTATGGAATTCTAAATCCATACAATTTGTAGCCATGCCTGTGTCAATAGTAACTGTGGTTGGCATTTCACCTACTACTGCATGAAATGCAGCTTCGATTGTTTCCTTTTCTGTTAGTTCACACAAATGGTTTTTTCACAAAGTTCATCACTCCGATTTTTGCCCTGATTATATCTTATTAAATACATGCTCTCACGACATTTGCTCCCTGTTCCTTCTGCGAATGAGATATGAGGAACTTGATGAGGTTGCATTTAGTTTAACGCCTCTGAAGTGCTGGGCATAGTGTTGCCCACCACCTCTGTAAGTCTTACTGGTGGCTGTAGCCTCCAGTTTCGTCCAGAACCATTGTGTACAGTAGCACTGTTCTGTGGTGCAGAAGTGTCAGTTGATTATGTTTTGGTTCCTGTATTAGGATGCCAATTACTGTTTGACTGCCGTGGTGGTGGTGGTTGCCAGCGGTTTGGCTGCTTATTGTTATTACTATTGTAATTATTGTACCCTGGATGATATCTGTTGTCTTGCATACGCCTCTTATTAAAAGGAGGAGAATTTCTTCCATCCCTTGGCCTAGGTTATTATTACCATTGTAAGATTGAGGAAAACTATTCCCATTTTTTACCATTACCGATTTTATTGTGGTATTGGTAACAAGTTATTACTGTTTTTTTTTATACTGGAGCATTACTGCCCCTGTTCAATTTCGCTTCTTCATGCAACAGGTCAATAGAATCAAGCATTGACATGAAAAGTTCTACATCTGAATCTGGTACATGAAGTAGTTTTTCTTTTATTGAGACTGGTAATTTTGATTTTAAAAGCCATATGACTTCTTGTTTGGGCATTGGTTCATCCCAATATTTCGTCGTATTTATGTACTTCTCAAAATATTTATGCAGTGTACCTGCTTTACTATTGTACATCTCAGGATTATACACCCCATGCCTTAAGCATTCTTGTGATTTTGCTGACCAATACTTATTTAGAAAAGCTGTCTCGAATTCCTCATAAGTATGGCAATAATCTATTACTTCACTGGCCCATAAGGGTCCATCACACTGAATATGGGTAGTGACAAACTGCACCTTCTGTTTATCATTCCATGATTTTTGTAGTATACCACAGAAGCATTTGATAAAAATGACATGGTGTGGCATTTTGCGATCCGGTGTAAAACTTTGGAATTATTTGTATTTTATAAACTGCCTTCCACAAGTACGTTAGAAAGAGAACTGGCCGCACCCCTGTACACAAACTACTTGAACGGGTTGCAGACTGGGCATTGATGTCGCTGCTCGAGATGTCACAGTCTGTGTCTCTGGCAGTTAATTGACACGTAAATCAGACTAGCCTGCTACGTTCCTTATCGCTGAAAGCTCCTTTTTTCATGTATCCAATTCTTTTGTAAGTGTCTGTTTCCATTCAGAAACCTGTTGGGTGTTTTCATCTAACATCTTTGTTGCAGACAAAGCTTCGTTAGTCGCTATAGTTTATAGTTACTGGCAGTTCGTTCCGTAAATATTCTTGAAACTGGTTGTCTTCATGTTCAGTCAGTTTGAAAAGTCAAGAGCAAATTGATTGCCTTTCTCTATAAACTTCGCTTCTACAGATTTCTCCTGTTCGATATCGAGTGTCTGTAACTGTGTAGCTATTTGCTGCACAGAATTTGCTAATGTAATATTTGCTGCATTAACTTGCGGGACCTGCTTGGTTACATCATTGGCAGCTTCGAGCAAGTCCTTGTATGTTTTACACATTTCGTCAGATACATAACTAACATTTTTGAAGTTAGTTTCAATTGTAGTGAATTTTCTATCAAGGTCATCACGAATTTGTGTGGCAGCATTTTCTTGTATCTGATGGGCTATCGCTTTCAAATTTTCGTTTATTAATGTCGTGACATTATTTTAAATTTCAGTGGCCACAGTTTGAAGTTTTCCATTCAAACTGTCAGTCACATTTTGTAGTTTTGCATCTAAACTGTCTGTTACATTTTATAGTTTTCCATCTAAACTGTCTGTTACATTTTTTGAACTTCTTTAAAGTGTGCATTTTATTCATAAACAGCGCGATGTAAACCTTGCATCTTTTCTCTGAAAAATATGAACAGTTCTGCGAAATTAGTAGGTACAGATTCACTGTGCGTGGGTTTTTCAGTATTTTCGGACGTAGGTACATTTTCACCCGACGATAATGTATTATTCTGAGTTCTGTGACTCGCCATATCTTTCTCGCCACTGTCTGTGTCTGACTCTACTCTGGGCAGTGTAGACGTTTTAATGTTTCAATCAACTTTGCCCACGAATTAAAAAAAAAACACTTCACAGACTTTAATAAAATTGACAGTTAATTCTACTCAAGTTACTCATTGCAAATTTTATTTAATGGGAATTACTGCTAATGGATAGCAATTGACTATAGAACAATTTAGTGACGATTCTCAGTCATTCTAGAAAGTGGCCATCTTGCCAACATTTCGTTTTGCAAAATTCACCAAAAAATTTGCAAGCCAATATGAGCAACGGTTTTGGAATTTAACACACCCTAACTGACTTTTGCACACCAAGGCAAAGGAAAACAGTAATCATCACATCTCGTGTAACCCAGTTTGTAGAAATTGTCTCGTATCTCGTTGCAGTGGTTTTTCATGTAACAGAAATATACACTACTGGCCACTGAAATTGCTACACCACGAATGTGACGTGCTACAGAGGCGAAATTTAACCGACAGGAAGAATATGCTGTGATATGCAAATGATTAGCTTTTCAGAGCATTCACACAAGGTTGGCGCAGGTGGCGACACCTACAACGTGCTGACATGAGGAAAGTTTTCAACCGATTTCTCATACACAAACAGCAGTTGACCGGCGTTGCCTGGTGAGACGTTGTTGTGATGCCTCGTGTAAGGAGGAGAAATGCGTACCATCACGTTTCCGACTTTGATAAAGGTCGGATTGTAGCCTATCGCGATTGCGGTTTATCGTATCGCGACATTTCTGCTCGCGTTGGTCGAGATCCAATGTTTGTTAGCAGAATATGGAATCGGTGGGTTCAGAAGGGTAATACGGAACGCCGTGCTGGATCCCAGTGGCCTCGTATCACTAGCACTCGAGATGACAGGCATCTAATCCACATGGCTGTAACGGATCGTGCAGCCACGTCTCGATCCTTGAGTCAACAGATGGGGACGTTCGCAAGACAACAACCATCTGTATGAACAGTTCGACGACGTTTGCAGCAGCATGGACTATCAGCTTGGAGACCATGGCTGCGGTTACCCTTGACGCTGCATCACAGACAGGAGCGACTGCGATGGTGTACTCAACGACGAACCTGGGTGCACGAATGGCAAACGTCATTTTTTCGGATGAATCCAGGTTCTGTTTACAGCATCATGATGCGTGCATCCGTGTTTGGTGACATCGCGGTGAACGCACATTGGAAGTGTGTATTCGTCATCGCCATACTGGCGTATCACCAAGCGTGATGGTATGGGGTGCCATTGGTTACACGTCTCGGTCACCTCTTGGTCGCATTGACGGCACTTTGAACAGTGGACGTTACATTTCAGATGTGTTTCGACCCGTGGCTCTACCCTTCATTCGATCTCTGCGAAACCCTACATTTCAACAGGATAATTCACGACCGCATTTTTCAGGTCCTGTACGGGTCTTTCTGGGTACAGAAAATGTTCGAATGCTGCCCTGGCCAGCACATTCTCCAGATCTCTCACCAATTGAAAACGTCTAGTCAATGGTGGCCGAGCAACTGGCTCATCACAATACGCCAGACACTACACTTGAACTGTGGTATCGTGTTGAAGCTACATGGGCAGCTGAACCTGGACACGCCATTCAAGCTCTGTTTGACTCATTGCCCAGGCGTATCAAAGCCGTTATTACGGCCAGAGGTGGTTGTTCTGGGTGCTGATTTCTCAGGATCTATGCACCCAAATTGCGTGAAAATGTAATCACATGTCAGTTCTATTATAATATATTTGTCCAATGAATACCCGTTTATCATCTGCATTTCTTCTTGGTGAAGCAATTTTAATGGCCAGTGGTGTACACATTCATATGTATGTACATAAATAGGTCCTGTACTAAGGTAGAAATTTAATGGTGGCTTTTTATTATTATTTATTGCTATTCAGTTTTGAAATTAGTATTTAATTTTATATTATTCTGGCTTTCAATATGTTTGAATCAAATTAAAATTATCTTTTGCTAAATGAGTCTTCAATTAAAGCAAGAAAATTATGTAGTTGAAAAATTATGTAAATTTTTTTTAAAATATTGAAATTTGATTGCAATTTGCCAGATATTACCACTATAATAACTAATGCTTGATACTTTTTAGCTAGGCTCCTCTACTGGGATAGTCTGTTGGAGAGTATAATTTTAGGATGTGATTTATGCTTACAAGTTATTGGATTTCGGTTTGTGAAAAGTGAAATTATTGATGCAGGTTATATTCTGGAAGCAAACCAAACGTATTACACTGATCGGTGCCGTTAATACGCGGTCATTTACTAACAGACATCCTCACACAAAGTAAGCCACATTTAACTATCAAATATAAACATGTCCTTAAAAACAAAGTATGACTTTATGTATGTTTATTTGTAAACATTCTTGTTGATTTCTATACACACCACGTAATACAAAATTCACTTTCGAACACATTGGGAGTGTAGTACTTACTTTTTGCAGTGTTTAAAACTAGCACTTAATCTTGAAATGTCGGCATGTATCTGAAAAAATCGACGAAGTATGATGAAAACAATGATGTCTATCCAAACAACAAAATAACGTTTTCACAACTGCACAGCGATTGTTTAAAGTATTCCAAATTAGTAAACGTGTCCTGTCAATCTTCACTTTCTGCACGGCTGCACTGGATCACAAGGTGCATTTCCGGGTTTTCCATTTTCAACGATCTACAGTATTAACACGAGCGTATTTGAAGGGGTGAGGCCACTGCAGGTCAGCATTGGTTCATTGTCTTCAAATTCTGTGGCATTCCCAGAAATTCTGTCTCCAATTGGAGAACACTTAGCAAGTTGTTGCTCACTTTATCAGCGACGTGAGGAAGAGCTCCACACAGTTCACTCTGCACATGTTGCACAATATCCAGGGCGTCACACATTTGAGGACCAGCAGCTTCCAGTCGTTTGATGGCTTTTGACACCACTGAAAAGTTGGTGGCGATGTATAACAAGTTTCCAGACAAGGTAAGGACCTCTTTCACAGTTTTCATATCACTTGATTCGTTGCAATCTCACTCACAAAACAATGTATTAATTTTGATGTAACTGGTACAGTAATACTCAGCAGGATTAAGCCAAGAACCCCATAGTGTAAGAATGGGCTGAGAAAGTGGAGGGGGGAGGGGGGGAGCAGTGGATGTGCTTGTTCCTCGAATTTCTGCACCTATAGCGGAGTTTTCACATAGATTTTTTTTTTACCACAGGAAATTAATTTGTCCACATCGGAGTAATTTCATCGCACCGCTTTCGTATCTCTGTGTAATGCATGTGCAACGCAAGTGACGTGCACCATACTGAGATAAAAAGGGCAACCAACCATAGGTCGTAGGACGGATGCAAGAACACCCCACTCGTACTAAACCTCCAGATATGTCTCACTTTAGCCGGTGAGTTCGTAGATGATAGTATATAGGGCGTATAGCGTAACTGGCCACGCTTTCCCACACGAGTTCTGCGGTAATTAAGCCAGTCCGTCCTTGAACTGACTTAGTGAGCCGCCACGTAGGAATTCTTCCTAGCTGTTATGTGAAGATGCTCTCGCAGTTTTGTGTCCCATTGTAGAGCTATAGCAATGCTGTCGGATTCTGGAGCTGCAATGCTACTGCGTATGTTTTACGTAATGAGGCGGGAAGAAGTTTCTCCTTTGCAAATAATTTTTTGCACATGATGTGATTATGGTGCCTTTATTTATGAAACACCATAAAATGAACTTACTGTTAACGGTACAAGAACACGGTCCACTGCATGACTAGATCGAAAGGTATCTTATCGACGACTGCTGAATACGGCGCACAGTCCGTAGCTTGAGCGTACAATCGGTACAGTTCATATAAGATCGTACATCTTCGGTTATGCCAAAGTTATTCATTTCTCTCTCTCTTTCGAATAACCCATTTGGAGGGTACGATGAATCAACTTTGGCTACTCTTCATTGTATTAGATTTCTTCAGTTTCCAAATTTCCTTCATCCTTTTAGAGTGTTGTTCCCTTTCTTCTTGAGTCCACTTTCGTCTAGTTATTTTCTTTCTCTCCTGAAATTCTGCCTTTTGAACTGCCTTTCTGAAATGTGTTCTGTTTTCTATTGTGTCTATTGTAACTCCAGCATTTTCAATGTCCTTTTCAGTCTCTATGAACCATGCTGGCTTGGATTTGTGGCTATTGAGTAATGTGAATATCCGCTTGGTTAATCTGTTGTTATTCACTCTGAATATATGTCCAAAAAACTGTAGTCTCCTCTTCCTCATTACATCAGTTAGTTTCTCCGTTTTCAGATATAGCTCTCTGTTTGGTCTTAACCTGTATTCAGCATTATCGTTTCTTTTAGCTCCCAGTATTTTCCTTAAAATTCTTCTTTCGACCTTCTCTAGTTTCTCAAGATCTCCATTTCTTGTTAGTTTAAGTGTTTCTGCCGCATAGAGAGCTTCAGGTCTGGCCACTGTTTGGTAGTGTCTTAATTTCGTGTTCCAGGACAAGGATTTTTTATTATAAACGTTTTTGGTCATATGAAACACTCTTTCCATTTTGTGCACTCTAGTTTCTATAACTATCTTTTCTTTGGCATTGTATGTAATCCACTCTCCTAGGTATTTAAAGGAATGTGTTTTGCGTATTGTGTTGTTGTCAACTGCAATATTTTGAAGAGCATCACAGATGTTTGTCGTAAACTTTGTTTTTTCATAGGATATTTGTAGTCCTACTTTGGCTGTTTGTTTTTGTAGTTCTCTTATTTGTTCTTGGGCATTGTCTAGTGAATCTGTAATCAATGTCATGTCATCTGCGAAGGCTAAACAGTCGACAGTGATCTTGTTTGGATTTCTCCCTAGTTGAATCCCTTTAGTATTGATGGCCTTCCTCCATTCTCGAACTACCTTCTCCAAGACACAATTGAAAAGCAGAGATGACAGACCATCTCCCTGTCGAACACCTGACTTTATTTCAAACGATTTTGAGACCTCTCCCCTAAATTTTACTTTCGATTTTGTATTTGTCAAAGTTATTCATTTGTTTATTAATACCAAGGTTTCCTGGCACTGTAAAATTACTGATGGTAGTATTTATGACCCGTAGACCCCTCCTAATGTCGGAGTGGCAAAAGGCAACTTTTGTTAACAAATATTTATTAGTAACGGTTATCTGATCGCGCCAGAATAAATGTACTTTCCCTACATATATCTTTGCTGACGTCAGGAGTGATTTCTGCATCGGCAGCTCATGCCACTGGCTCTGAAAGCGCCAGGTGTCCAACCGCCACTGCTATCCGGCATGGGAACCTACCTTTCGCTACTTACTCCATATGTACTGCAACGCTGATACACTCACTTCACATCTGTAAAATAGCAAAACTGGAAATAAAGTAAAATGCGCTCTTATCTGACAGTAAGGGATATCTTGTGGGGAGGGGGGTGGGAGGCTCTAGACCTGGGATATGGAGAATTTTTAATATTCTGGAAGACGAATGGCGACTTGTAAGTAGCCACGAGAAAATTCCAGTTTCAGCCCTGTTAAAAATCTAAATCATACCGTCTTTTAAATCATTTTCTTAAAAGAAAAGCACGTGACTTCAGTACATCTTTTTTCCTTTCCCTGCGAGCTTGAGGGAGGGGGTGGGGGTAGTGTCCCTATGCCCCCAGCCATGGGCGTCCTTGTGGGGTACAGAATCTGGCCCCTTGGTTGCTTTAACCTATTATGAAGCCACATCTATTACTAGCAGCAGAATGTTGTCTCTGTTCACACCATCTGCCCAGAGTAGCTTCATAGGGTTGTTAAACAAAATGGCAAAGGGTCGAGTTGCTTCATGTATTGGGAGGAACATTTCCCCAGGCCCGTCAACCTTTAGAAGGCCAACAACATTTGCAACATAATGCCCACCCACACGGGCGGTTTCGTGTATGGATACCAAAATCTTTCGATAAGCAACAATAATTCGTGTTTTGTTGAGCACCTCCACGTAGGTCACGGATAAATAGCTTTTCCTCAGCGTAGATTAATCGGGATGAGTCGTGTACTTCTCCAAGGATTGTCTCAAACGTATATTCTTCAGCTTCTCCGATGGGTTGGTGCAAGACATCAACATCTCACACGAGTCCTTGAAGAATGATTGCACGATTCATGATGGACCCGTCTACTCAAATAACAGCCTTTGTCTGCAGTCATTTTCAGCATTTCTCTTCACATGACTACTGTGTTTGGAGGTATTACAGTACTGCACATTAAAACGCTTTTCTGCACTAATTTCAAATTCACATTGTTTACAAAATAATATTTTCTTGTCATTGCTGAAGAACTTCTCTTGAAAATCACAAACAAAACGCCGCACTTCATGGTGTCTGAATCCTTTACTTTAGGCATGCTGAACCAGACTGAGTTTGTATTCAAACTGAACAGTTTGTCTATTCGGAAGCGATTTATGTGACAGCGTTTTGTCGGTCCCGCTCAGCAATGTCTTACTTCAACGATCCGACTTCTGTGTTACGCCACTTGTCCACTATAGTCCTGACAAATAAATCTTAGTAGTAACTGTTACGTTTATTTTTGGCAATACCACCTGGAACATTGCCATTTGAGCAACGTTTTCATGTTTTTATTCTATTTTATCCTTAAAGATACGACAAACATACGCATTTTTGGCAGAAGTTGGCCGAAATATGACCAATTATGTGCAAAAGATAGGCGAAATGTCACCTATAGTAAAAAGAGGAGTAAATATGACTTCAAATACACAATATAAATACATTCTTCTGTAGTACAATACCCAAATACTTGGATAAATTCTTCTAAAACAGACCTAAAGTTCAGGAAAAAAATGACTTGCCATTAAAATCCGGGCGCTAGTGATAAATGAATTATACTGCATTTTAATGTACTGTAAAGGGCGAGTGAACAATGTTCTGCGCCTCTGTCGGAAGCTCTACTTTTTCCCACTTACGTGAAAATGTTCTCTCATAAACTCCGGTCGATAACGAGAACAGAGGCTTTGCTGAGTTTCAGAGTACGACAAAAGACGCACTGCCGTTGCCAACGAAACAGCTCGAGAGGACGCTGAGGGTAAGCTATTACTGTTTACCGCCCGTTCACTTCTGAACGCTGACGACGTCTGCCGTAAAACACTTGGCGAAATTAATGTCCAACCCACTTTGCACCACACTCTCTCTCCTTCTCCTTCCCCCCCCCCCCTCTCTCTCTCTCTCTCTCTGTGTGTGTGTGCGTGTGTGTGTGTGTGTGTGTGTGTGTGTGTGTGTGTCAAGTAAATAAACTCACACACATAAACTGAACAAGCAATTAGCAGTTATACCTGTTTTCGCGTTATTTATTTAGCTGTATTTCAAGTAAAATTCACATTCCACTTACACCGCACAGAGGCAGTTCATAAACTGAATCTCAACTAGACATCGCAGAACTTCTACTGTCGTTTCTTCAAGGGACGTTCGTATTTAATCCTGACTGTTATAAGACAGAGGTTATTAAGTAGAAATGTCATGACATTCCTCTCATTTAAGCGTGACCACCATCACCACTTTTCACTAAACTAAATTTTTATTTATTTAATCCTAACTATATTTCATTACTTTTCATATCTAAAATTTGTGGGAGACCGTTTAGTCCATGTACACCAGGCACCATCTTCAAATCATTTACTAATTCCAAGTACTGATTCACTATGCTGTATCTCAAGCTTGAGAGAGATATATAATTTTAAACGAACTATTTCTTTCCTATCGCTCGTATCAGTTGTAGTGACGTCAGTTTGTTGGAGACCTATGGAGGCTCTCTTCAACCCAAATAAATCTTCTGTAAGAATCAACACGTATTCCGAAAACATCTGTCGTTTAGAACACAATCTATGTATATGTTGCGTTCACTGGCTACAAGCATGTGTAGATAGCAAAGCCGCAGTTAATACTGAAGTCTTGACCCCAGGAAATTTTTAGCACAGTTTCAGTCGGTCGTGTATTAACAAGTCATCCGTCTACGGAATATCAGACTGGGTAAGAGGTTTCTTCTTGGCAAGCAGAACTTAGTACATCCTTCTCAGTGGGGAAACAATTATTCCGTAGTATTTTTACGAGAAGTTACCGTCCACTTAACACCCAACTGAAGTGCGCTGTAAATTCAGTTTAAGCTAATAAATGTGGAGATTCGGTTTTAAAGTTTATAGAAGAAAAAGTAACGCCTGATGTGTCCCCTGTGTAGTTGCAAATGCAGTTGGCACTCAGAGATCTCATAATTAAAATATTATGCAAACTGAAGGGGGAGGGGAGAAAGAAAAGGGAAGGAACCAATGATATTAGTTGCATAAAGACTTTGTGCAGAATCAACGGTGATGAGTGAAGAGTGTGCCTTACCGAGACCCGAACCCAGGACCTCCTGATCACTAGGCAGCTGCGTTAACTAGAGCACCGCACGGCCACAGTGTTTATCGCACATGCGTGGCCTACGCTGGCAACTTCCCCGGCCGACTTACATTCCCACCCAGAGCCACCTGTCCATAGTCCCTGTTCAGGTTCTTCACGCTCACTCATTTTAAATTCCTGCTAGAGTTCGAACGCAAGTGTGCATCCGCACTGAAAGTTGTGGATTCATTGCCCATCGAGGTGAAGCAATCATGTGAACACATGGTGTCTGCTCGTCCGCACTGGAGGTGGTGGATTTATTGCCCGTCGAGGTGAGTCGGTTAAATGGACACATGGTGTCTGCTCTTTCAGACATGTCAAAAAGACTCTGCAGCTGTGATATATATATTGTGTAAATTGAATGTGGGGAAGAAACGAAAAGAGAGAAGGAACGAATTATGTCTGCTACGCCGGGGCTTAGCGAAGATACAGCGGCGCTGAGTGAAAATATGTGCCTGACAGGAACTCCAATCTGGGATCTCCCGCTTAGTAGGCAGTTATCTTGACCACTGCGCCACCCGGACAGTGTTTGTCGGAAATGCGTGAACTGCCTCGGCACGCTCCCCGTCCAATCACAGTCTCACCCAGCGCCACATGTGCACTGTCCCCGTACCTGTCCTCCAAGCTCGCTAATTTTAGATTCCCGCTGGAAGTCGAACGTAAAAGTGCATCTACCCTGGAGGTTGTGGATTCATTGCCCATCGAGGCGCATCAGTCATATGAATGCATGAACACGGCCATAAGAACAGACGCCACACATTCATATAATTAAAATGTTGTTGCCACATACATAAAGGCCTGCAGATAGTCTGTACTCGGCATAAGGCCCGGTCATTGACCCTCATAATAACCGAACCGAATGTGATACGTGACCCCAAATCTGTCTTGGGTCGGAAGTGCTATCTTTGTGCCGCCTTTTTCGTGCAGTGTTTTACAGTGTGTTTTTCCAGTGCGTGCTCCGTGTTGTGTCTTTTGGGAAGTGTAGCGAACAGCCATCATACTGTCGCTGGGTGTGCTTTTTATTACTTGCGAACAGAACCCAGATTGTCGCCATGTTTTTTAATTGTGTGTCTACTGTGTTACTTGTCTGATTCCTGTGTCTTTTATCTACATTGCCAACCCCCTTTGCTTTCTGTTTTAACTTTCCGCAATTTTACGCCATTTTTCACTTTAAATCGCCATTTTATCGCCTGTTTTTCCTTGTTTCTTTCTTCCTTTATTTAAAAAAAAGTCTGTAGGCTGTAGAGCAGCGTAGTAAGCTGCTGCCGGCCCGCCCCCTTCGGGGGGAATTGAAAATCAATAAAGAAAAAAAAATGATACGTGAAACGGCGGACATGCCACCGCCGTCACCCCCCGTCCACCTTCTGCAGTTTGCCGATGACACCGCCTTCCTTGCCCTCGCCCCCACTCTGCAGTGTTCCCAACACCTTTTCCAATCCCATCTTGACCGGTTCACCGCTTGGTGCAACCAGTGGTTGCTCAAGGTCAATCCCTCCAAAACCCAGGCAATTATTGTAGGCAAAACCACCCCTTCCTTCCGCCTCCTTGATTTCTATCTCACCATCTATGGCCATCCTATCGCCCTCACGCCCACCCTTAAGTACCTTGGCGTCACCCTCGACCGTCGCCTCTCCTGGACCCCCCAAGCCAAGGCACGCTCCCGACTCTGTCTCCTCAAGCTCCTTTCCGGCCGTACGTGGGGTCTGGACCCCTCCACCATCCTCCACACCTATAAATCCCTCATCCGCCCTATCCTCTGTTACGCCCATCCTGCCTAGATCTCCGCCCCCCCCCCCTACCTTTTACAAATCCCTTCAGATCCTTGAACGCCATGCTCTCCGCCTCGCCTATCACACCCGTCTCCCCTCCCCCACGCGAATCCTGTATGACCTCATTCCGTTCCCCCACCTCCTCCTTTTCCTTGAGCAGATACAGATCCTGTACATCTCCTGAAAACTCGATCCTCCTCACCCGCTTGTCTCCTCCATCCTCTCCCACCCCCGCCCACAGCCGCGCCTGTATTCCCACATCCCACCCGGTCTCCATCTCTTCACCCTCCTTACCCTCTCCCAAGGTGGCTTCCGCCAGCTCCCCCTCCCTGATGATGTCCTCCTCCCCTCCATCTACCCCTCCTATCAACTTTGATCCTCTCCCCCACTTCCTGTGTCCTTTCCTTTAGGCACCCTCCCTCCCTTCTCTTTCCTTTTCCCCTGTCCCCTTCCTCCACCCCTCTTCCCCTGGACTTCCCTGCCCCCTTCCTCCCTTCCCTCTATCTCCCCTGCCCATGGCATCTGCTCTCCCCTCTCCCTCTCCCACTCCCCTCCTCCTTTCTTGGCAGGTCCCCGGACTCATACACGGTTAGTGAACTTTCGCGCGCCGGAGATCAACGCCTCGCGTTTCTGTGTGTGCCATCGTTTTGTGCAGTGGTTCAGTGTTATTCGTTTTGTGCACCTACGTTCACGTGTGGCACTCTTCGTCTATGTATGTGTCCAGGTGTCTGACCAAATTTTATCTTGGACTCTACACCCGTGAACGGCTCCATGTATTTCAAAAAGTGTTTGTCTCCGTTTCTATGTCCACCATGTTTTTTCTCTAAATGTCTTCATTTGTATCTTTTGTGTTTATCTGAGGCCTAAGAGCGGCGTATTATGCTGCTGCTGGCCTGCCTGTAAACAGGTTTACAAATAACAATAAAGAAAAAAAAATGATACGTGAAACGGCGGACATGCCGCTGCCGTCACCCCCCGTCCACCTTCTCCAGTTAGCCGATGACACCGCCTTCCTTGCCCTCGCCCCCACCCTGCAGTGTTCCCAACACCTTCTCCAATCCCATCTTGACCGGTTCACCACTTGGTGCAACCAGTGGTTGCTCAAGGTCAATCCCTCCAAAACCCAGGTGATCATTGTAGGCAAAACCACCCCTTCCTTCTGCTTCCTTGATTTCTATCTCACCATCTATGGCCGTCCTATTGCCCTCACTCCCACCCTTAAGTACCTTGGCGTCACCCTCGACCGTCGCCTCTCCTGGACCCCCCCAAGCCAAGGCACGCTCCCGACTCTGTCTCCTCAAGCTCCTTTCCGGCTGTACATGGGGTCTGGAGCCCTCCACCATCCTCCACACCTATAAATCCCTCATCCGCCCTATCCTCTGTTACGCCCATCCTGCCTGGATCTCCGCCCCCCCCCCCTAACCTTTTACAAATCCCTTCAGATCCTTGAACGCCATGCTCTCCGCCTCGCCTATCACATCCGTCTCCCCTCCCCCACGCGAATCTTGAATGACCTCATTCCGTTCCCCCACCTCCTCCTTTTCCTTGAACGGATACAGATCCTGTATACCTCCTCAAAACTCGATCCTCCTCACCTGCTTGTCTCCCCCATCCTCTCCCACCCCCGCCCGCAGCCGCGCCTGTATTCCCACGTTCCACCTGGTCTCCATCTCTTCACCCTCCTTACCCTCTCCCAAGGTGGATTCCGCCTTTACTGCCTGTCGTACACAACCGTTGCATTGTCTGGGAAAAATATGCATCGAAGTGCAGGAAAACCCCAAAGGAATGGAAATATGTAGTTATCTTTGTGGTAGATATCATTTTACACTCCCATACAAGAAGTCACTAAACACCAAAGGAAGAGGAAGAAAGATTAGGGGTTAACGTCCCGTACACATCCCGGTCATTACGGAAGGTGCACAAGCCCATAACGTTTCGAGGATGGGGAAGGCAATCGGCCGTTCCCTTTCAAAGCAACTATCTCGACGTTTGCCTGGAGCGATTTAGGGAAATCACTGAAACCTTAAATCCAGATGACCAGAGGCGGAGTCGAAATATCGTCCTCCTGAATGCATATCCAGTGTGCTAACCACTGCACCAGCTCGCTGGGTAACGCCAAATGAAGAAGTAATATCACGGCAGTTACATTAACGGAAACGAAATTTCCGTGCTGCAGTTTTACTTTGGCACATACAACAGGATGAACGCTTTTGAGACTCACAGTGACGAACCAGAACGTTACGACCACTACCCATAGAGAAACTGAAATCTGCCTGGTGGTGTTGCGGCTACGTGACTCGGAAAGGAAAACGTATAAGCGAAGCAGAAAGGAATGGGGAAATGTCTCTTGAGATGATCAACTCCGGTACCTTTCCCATCAAATTAATACCGGCAAATCGGCCAATTTGGTATACATTGTTCTCGAAAAGTGTACATGGCATTCCACTATCTTCTTCAAGCTCTATACCTACGCATTCAAAATAACTACATCTGCCTTATCGCATTCTTTTAATTCAACCGCCCTGCTTACGTCACGATCAACAACGCCAACTCCCGCACCTTACATTCCTCTGTAGGTGTGCCCAAGAATCCGCCCTTCCTCCTCCCGTGTATGTCATATATGCAGCTAATATGCCTAAGCCACCTCCTCCTGTACTTCTTCTCCAGTATGCCGATGATACCGCCTTGCTAATCGTCTGCTTTACCCTTCAGAAATTCCAGTGCTTTCTCCAGGTCCATCTCAATCAATTCACCACTGCTGCAACCAGTCTATCTTCAAGACAAACCCTTCCAAAACCCAGGCAATGCTTGCAGGACGAACTACGCCCAGCTTGCGTCTCCATAACTGCTACCTTACCATTTACGACCATCCTAAACAATTGACAAACTCACTAAAATACCTTGGAATAAAACAGATCGCCAGCCCACATGGAAACCTCCTCACTTACTAACAAATCAACAAAAATCTCACAATTTACTGAAATTACTAACACTACTAACTGGCCAAACAAGGGGATCGTACCCTTCCACAATTCTCCAAATCTATAAATCGTTGACCCGACTCGTCCTCTAACAGCTAAATGTAGCGTGGATTTCCGCTAGTCCAGGACACTATGAAGCCCTACAAATCTTATAATGGTCCCCACTCAGCCTAACTTTCATTTTCACTTAACCTCTGTTACAAGAATCATCTATCAGTTTATAAAATTCCCCAACCTTCTCTTCCATATTGAACACCTGCGAATAGCCTACATTTCCCACAAACCTGACACTAAGAATCCTACTGTTCCCCCTCTGCCATCCAATCCTAATACCCGATCACACCTATACCAACACATTTCCCCAGCATTAAACCTGAACAGTCTCCACATCTTCTCCCAATGAAATCTGAACCATCTCCTCTTACCGCACTATGAAATGCGCCCCTATACACTGAAGAGCCAAAGAAAGTGGTGCACCTGCCTAATATCGTGTAGGGCCCCCACGAGCACGCAGAAATGTCGCAGCACGACGTGACATGGACTCAACTAATATCTGAAGCAGTATTGGAGGGAACTGACAACATGAATCCCAAAGGGCTGTCTATAAATCCGTAAGAGTACGAGGGATGGAGATCTCTTCAGAACAGCATGTTGAAAGGCATCCCAGATATGCTCAATAATGTTCATGTTTGGTGGCCAGAGGAAGTGTTCAAACGCAGAAACTTGTTCCTGGAGCCACTCTGTAGCAATTCTGGACGTGTGGGGTGTCGCGTTGTCCTGCTCGAATTGCCCAAGCCCTTCGGAACGCACAATGGACTTGATGGATGCAGGTGATCAGACAGGATGCTGACGTACGTGTCACCTGTCAGAGTCGCATCTAGACGTAGCACGCGTCCCATAACACTCCAACTGCACAGGCCCCACACCATCACAGAGACTTCCCCAGCTTCAACAGTCCCCTGCTGACATGCAGGGTTAATGGATTCATGAGGTTGTCTCCATAACCGTACACTTCCATCTGCTCGATACAATTGGAAACGAGACTCGTCCGACCAGGCAATATATTTCCTATCATCAACAGACCAATGTCGCTGACGGGCCCGGGCGAGGCTTAAACCTTTGTGTCATACAGTCATCAAGGGTACACGAGTGGGACTTCGGCTCCCAAAGACCATATCGATAATTGTTTCGTTGACTGGTTCGCAAGCTGACACTTGTTGATGGCCCAGCATTAAAATCTGCAGCAATTTGCGGAACGGTTGCACTTCTGTCACGTTGAACGATTCTCTTCGGTCGTCGTTGATCGCGTTCTTGCAGGATCCTGTTCCGACCGCAGCGATGTCGGAGATTTTTTGTTTTAGCGCAATACCTGATATTCACGATACACTCGTAAAATGGTCGCACGAGAAAACCCCCACTTCATCGCTACCTCGGAGATGCTGTGTCCCATCTCTCGTTCGCCGGCTATAACACTACGTTGAACTCACTTAAATCTTGATAATCTGCCGTTGCAGCAGCAGTATCCGTTCTAACAACCGCGTCTGATGCTTGTTGTCTTATATAGGCGTCTGAGCACTATGGGACTTAACTGCTGTGGTCATCAGTCCCCTAGGACTTAGAACTACTTAAACCTAACTAACCTAAAGACATCACACACATCCATGTCCGAGGCAGGATTCGAACCTGCGACCATAGCGGTCGCGCGGTTCCAGACTGTAGCGCCTAGAACCGCTCGGCCACTCTGGCCGCCTATATAGGCGTCGGCGACCGCAGCGGCGTATTCTGCCTGTTTACATATCTCTGTATTTGAATGACCTCGCCTACACCGGTTTCTTTGGTGCTTCGGTGTATTTAAAAAACTTTAAGAGTTTTCACATAAAAAATTCGGAAGTATTACTTTTCAGCACGTCCTCGTATGTGATGGAGACATTCACGTGGTCTTCCATGTATCTGTGGTAGTAATCGAAGGCCCCAAGACAGCTGAAGGCCTACGTGAACGGTATTGTGGACCACCTGTATCCTTTCATCTTTGATGTCTTCCCCGACGTCGACGGCATCTTCTAGCAGGGTAACTGCCCATGTCATAAGGCCAGAACCGTTTACAGTGGTTTGAGGAACATCACTGTGAATTCATGTAGGTGTCTTGGCCATCCAGTTCGCCTGCTCGAGACCGACGAAACACGGCTGGGACGCTATCGAACGCCAGCTCCGCGCTCACAAATGCAAATTTCGTTAGTTTTGCGTACACATCTGCTGCCAAATACCTCCGCAAACGTCTTGTCGTGTCGATATCACACAGAATCGCTGCTATATAGTGGTCCAATGCTGAACCAAGATGCTATTAAGAAAGTGGTCATAATGTTTCCGCTCATTAGTCTAATTTGTTCTCATGAGTTATTTTACGTAATCTCCAACTTCACATGCTCTACGAACGTGAAGTTCAGCAAGCGAGTGGGTCAGCGGAGATCATTTACCAGTTGAAATTGGTTTCCATGTGATTCAGAAAACATTTTACTCTGTGAGAATAATTTAGAAAGGAGTTTGCAACAGTGTGTAGGGCATACTACAAATTCCAGGGTGCATCTTTCTACATTTAACTTATATGGTGCTTTACCTATCATAATAAGGAAATTTTTAAGTTTAGCTAACTTAATGCAATAAATAGTAAATAAAAAGCAGACAGGCAATAAAAGAAACGCTTTTCTGCAAAGCAAAATTTTGTTAACAGCGAACATAATTTTAAATGTTAGTAACATCTTAAGATGTTTGTTTGGAGTGTAACATTTTTCGGATATGGAACGTGATGATAAGCTCTACAGACAAGACGAGAATAGTAACTTCTGAAATGTGGATCTAGAGAAGAATATTAGAGATTAGATGGGTGGATCGAGTGCCTAACAGACAGGTACTGAATTGATTTTAGGTGATAAGAGCTTTATTGCACAACCTGAATAAAAATGTTTTAAGTCGACCAAAGAATAGTCAGTTTGATGGAGGTGTGTAACGGAGGGAGAGGAGAATGGGAGGAGGTGTAACCATTGTACTGTGGTGGCAAGGTTGCAGTAAAGTAAGTAGGTTCAAAAAGATGTGGGAAGCGGAGGCTACTGCGAAAATGAAAAGACTTGCGCAAGACCGCTAGACAGGATTTTCGATCATCAATTAGAGGTAATATGTGCTCATGACTCCTACTGCTATTTTAACATATTGAAAGCAAAGAGTTTCGTAAGTCTTCGTCAACTTATTTTCATATTTAGAGTTTTCCCATTATCCTGCCGATTTTTACTTGCGTCGCGTGTTTTTTAAGACAACTTACTGTTAGTTCTATCCTGCTGGAGTTATGCCCTTCTGCTGCGAAAAACAACACATCATGGCGAAACAATCCGAAATAAAATATTTGTGAAGTAATTTAGAGATAATAATTCACAAGATATTATTTTAATTTGCTTGAAAATACACTCCAAAGTGCATCTTTTTTACATGAATTTACCGGTTGAACAGCGCATCGTCCGGTTAGACTTCATACATCGCTTACTTGGCTCAGCTGCACTTCCAATTGATGAAGCTATAATATCGTGAGTTCTCGCAGCACAAGCAGCGTTCCGCTGGATGACCTTCATTGAAAGTTGTTTCTCTGTCTTTGCATTCAGATAAACACTCAATGGTTTCCTGGTTTGTTATTGGAATAGGCATCTCACAAAATCCACTGAAATTTGTGTTACTTGACTTACAATTGGAGAACAAGTTCACCGGGTTTGGACCGAGCTTATTTTGGAGAAATTTCTATCTCAATGCACCCTCGCGAAATTATTATTATTGTTATTTTTTTACTATTTTCACTATGTTCAGGTAACTAAATTAATTATCACAGTACTTTTATCGTTGGTGTTCTTAAAGAGGAAAAGGAAGTTGCTCTTGATAGCAAAGCTGCAAACTCTTTCTAAATGTATGTGGTACCGAAAGTAGCTGTTTCATGTCCTGAGCCTCATGAGAGACGTCTAAAAATAGTTTAACACAGCCGCAAAAAAACGGCTTGATCTTAAGATATTTCAGAATATGCAGTTCTGTATACAACACAGATCTGATTTCGTTTCCAAGCGTTCATATCACATGATAGCTAAAATGTAGTGTGTCTTCACATTCCTAGACAGCACGCGAGCGCGAAATCAGCGAATTAGGGCTCGTCAAAGATCTTTTGCCAGCACTACACCAGATCTAACGGCGCATGCGCCGAATAAACAGACGTTAGCAGCCAAGGAGGTTAGCAGCCCTTGAAAAACATTGCAGTTGTCCATTCAGTGCAGCTTCCTAATGGGCGCCAATTGTTTCTTAAAATACTATGTATGGTCTTTCAAATTTGAAACACGATAAATCTCTAGAAAAATGTAAAGAACAAATTTGCGAATTGCGTCAGCGTACAACACCGCAAGAACATTACAACATAGTGCAGGAAAAGAAACGATTCCTACCTGCTGTTATTTGTAGCTGCGTAGTTCTTGAGAACGTCAGCGCTCACCAGTATAAACTTCTCGGGAGTTGTTAAGTGACTGCTAATGTTCCTCGCAGAGGCGTATTGTTTGTCTGTATCTAGGCAACGTAGCTCCAGTCATTACATCGCTTCACCATTGTCGATCTCTGACAAGATGCGGGATCTAATGGTATCAGTCATTGAGCAGGCTCGAATTATTTATTTTACTGAAGAATAACATCAAGAAGCTATCTAATTTGATGCCTCCTCCTTTCACACAAGGAGTATTGCTTTTGTGAGTTTCGGAGTTTATGTCGTAGGCCACTATACCAACCGTCCAGAACCGATTTTGGGAAGCGTCTTCAGTTGCCTCGTTGATGAAGTATACGCACCGATATTTGCGATTTTTCTTGCGTACCTGTGATGCAATATTCCTAGTTCACTTAATGGTTGCTGCCGCCTTAGGATGTCAGTCGTCTGCGTCTATGACTGCCGTGTGGCGGAGAGGACCCGGAGATTGGATTTTTCCTTGAGGGACTATGTGTCAGGGGTGGAGGGGGGGGGGGGGAGGGGGGACCAGAACGGGGTGCAATGGCCACGGTAGGCGAACTGAGGAGCCAGTGGTTTGGTAGTAGGTCCCGATTGGGAAATGCGATGTTAGTGGCTGGGAGGACAGCGTGGTGACCACAGTCCCATTCTATCATCGTCCAGACACGAGTGTATAACAGCAGCAGACTGTGAGGACTGATGTTAAAGTCAGCCTAATAGTATTATGAATTTGTTTCTTAAGTTTGTTAAACTAACGTTAACATTTATGGAACCTTTTTTCTTCACAGCAGGAAAGTGGTCTGCGGCCCTGTTCTCTTCTTACTACTTGATCGAGCTCCACACATGTTATCCTGCTGAAATTCGTTTCGAAAGCTCTTTCCAGTGATATATCGTTCTTATCAACGTTTAAAAACCCCCGAAGTGACATACGAGTAGATGACGCCTAGACACGTAATTTACTATAAGGCACATGCGGCCGCAAACGTCAGGAATTACCCCAAAAGTGGTTGACAGATGTTGAACCTGTGACGTCACCAGACGGCGTACCTCGCCGCACGTGCAGTGATGCAGCCCGTCGCTCTGTCGCACCTGACCATCCCAATCCAAGTCAAGTAGCCGCACCGGTGTGGCTCCGGGCCTACGTTCGCTACTTCAGCGCGTGGGGCTCAGGGTTCGAGTCTTGCCTCTGGCAGGCAGTGTTTCTTTTGCACTGCGTTAGACTGTTATGTATTTACATTGAGGTAAAATTTATTATTTTTATCACTGATCCCATGGTCTCCGCTGGTTAATTCCAAAGTACAGTACAACAGAAACCTACCGTATTGCGTCACAAGTAAATAAGTCAAACTCCACTTGAAACATCTCTGTGAAGTCGTTTCATAAGACGCTTGTCGAATTCGGTACAACTTAGTCATTTTACTACCCGATTTTAGCTCGATTGATGAACTCTTCCAGAAAGACTGAGCACTCAAATAAGGCCTATTGAGTATTATATGTGTATTTTAATGTGGGGTTTCGGTTTTGTTTTGTGGGAAACGTTGAGTTAATCATCGTCTGCTGGGAGCAGACGATGTTGCTGTTGCTTCTCGTTTGAAGGAGAGGACAGGATGACCAACTTAGGTTTCCAATACCTGAACAGAGAGGTTTACCCATGTTAGTCGAGGGCTGTGTCGAAGGCTGCTTTTGTGTGTGAGGTTGGTGACGGAGGGCTACCCCTCTGGTAGCTTCCGCTGCACGGGGAGCTAGGTAATCTCGAAAGAGAAAGCGGCACTCTTCGGTGAACGCTTGGTGAGTACGGATCGTAGCTCTTAAGGGGGGGTTTCAGGTGATACAAATCAGGTTGAGTTAGGACTTCGTTATGTTTAACTGGTGAAATACTTAAGTACTTAAGCTTATCTGAAGCGTGTGAAGCGAGTTATTTTTTTAATGATTTTTAATCTTATATTTTGTGGAAATTACTTTTGTCTTTGTGTGTCGATTTTGTGCCACGTGTCTGGTAATCAATGACCCTTCTGGTTCACAACGGCACCGCAATAGGCTTTATTTTAACAGTTTGCTTGTTTAATGAGCTACAATTTCTGCAAGAATATCTGTACTTTCGTGCGCTTTCTACAAAGCAGCACAACAGTTTGAGTCAGAATGCACCACGTGCTCTAGTTCGGCCGTTTGCAAGCAGCAGATGCAGTTAGTATGTTAAATAATTATCGCACAGCATTGTGTATTGGTTAAACCTCTGTCCAGAATAGAGCATGCGTAGAATCGTAATACAAATCTCACTTAGATATTTTTATGGTATTAATGTAAAGGATATTATAGTATAATTGTCTCCCACCCCCGTCTTCGGTGTTTCTTCTTGCTGTAGTTAAATTGTGCTCTGTTTCATTCTCACGTAATTCTTACTTAAATATTTCGAGTCAGGCACCAGGTATGTGTAGTTAGGATGTGCAGCCAAATATTTAGTTACAATAAATAATATACGTGAAAGATAAATTCTTTGGTGTCGATCTTACCCCCTTACTCTGATTTCCATTCCTGAATTAATCAAGTTGTTTCATGCACGACATGGAGTGCTATTTATCTGGCTGCTTAAAGAAATTTGCGTACTTGTAATTAAATTATTAAAGTAATTAAACTAATAATTTTCCAGCTCCGTTTTTTCTAAATTCCTGAATTTTTATCATTATTTGTGTGAGAGAAGCAGCTAGAAATGCGAGATAACGTATATGGCTCGATGAGAAACGTCGTAAACATCTGCAGAGCTCGATGAGGGCATCGCGGTCGTTCCTGAGCTAATGAAACGGCCGAATCTGTAGTTGTTTCCAGATCTCTCCCACAACAACTACAGATTCGGCCGTTTCATTAGCTCAGGAAACTACCAGAGGAGTAGCCCTCCGTCACCAACCTCACACACAAAAGCAGCCTTCGACACAGCCCTCGACTAACATGGGTAAACCTCTCTGTTCAGGTATTGGAAACCTAAGTTGGTCATCCTGTGCTCTCGTTCAAAAGAGGAGCAACATCGTCTGCTCCCAGCAGACGATGACCAAGTCAGCGTTTCCCACAAAACAAAACCGAAACCCCACATTAAAATACACATATAATACTCAATAGGCCTTATTTGAGTGCTCAGTCTTTCTGGAAGAGTTCATGAATTGAGCTAAAATCAGGTAGTAAAATGAATAAGTTGTACCGAATTCGACAAGCGTCTTATGAAACGACTTCACATAGATGTTTCACAGCACTGTATCGCTACCAGTGAATGAACTACCTGCTCTTTACTAAATGCAGTTTGTAAACAAAGAAAGAAGGGACAAAAGCAAAGAAACACAAAATTATAACAGGTTCTTATTGACTATAGCGAGAACAATAATTTTGTAGCTTCTTTATTTTCAACAGATCACATTTACAAAATGTGTTCGAGCCTACCGGAGCGATGTGTAGCACTGTCCCTACCGGCGATGGTAGGATCAGCAAGCCCAGTCTCTGCACGTGCGGCGAGGTGCGTCACTATGTCGTCACATGATCAACATTTGTCACCCACTTCTCGTGGTATTTCCAGATATTTTCGGCCCCATGTGTCTCACAATAAGTTACTTGTCTCAGCGTCGTCTACGTCGCTTCGGCGGTTTTTTTTTAACGTTACTAAGATTCACCCTGTAAAGGTCCAAATCCTTAAAAGATGTAGTCGATGTGCTAATCTGGCAGCTGTAGCGTTAAAAATTGCATGTGAGGGTTTGAAACCGCATCTCGATACAGTTACTCGTTCTACGCAAAAGTGCGGTGACCTGCTTGAATCATCCTTTAAAAAACGTCAAGTTCCAGAACAGAACGCGATGACCAGTGTGAATATTACTCAGCTCTCAGTTTAATAACTCGTATGGTGTGTGTGACAAAATGTGAAATGTAAACCAAAAGGCAAAAGCGGACCAAGTGAAGTAGTGGGCGTTAAAGTTCCACTTGAAACTGCCCTCATTATAGATGAGAAAATAATTTTATTGTGCGCTCTGACTGCCCTCAGGTATCATTCGTTATAGAAACACATATTTCTCACAACGGATATTTTGTAAGGCCGAAATGATATACTATTATTTACTGATTAACTTTCCTATTACTGAACATAAGTTTTGACCCCATAACCAACATCTAGGTATCACTTAATCTGTAGGATCTGTACTAAAATCGAGAAATCATCGTGAATCTATAACACTTGTTTCCAGTGAGCTGGTAATATAACTTTATTACAAACCATATTTTCAGTATGACGAAGCAGCTGCTGCCCTTAAGTTCTAGCCGGCCGGAGTGGCCGTGCGGTTCTAGGCGCTACAGTCTAGAACCGAGCGACCGCTATGGTCGCAGATTCGAATCCTGCCTCGGGCATGGGTGTGTGTGATGTCCTTAGGTTTAATTAGTTCTAAGTTCTAGGCGACTGATGACCTCAGAAGTTAAGTCGCATAGTGCTCAGAGCCATTTGAACCACCTTAAGTTCTCAAGGCAAACTTATCTTTCGTGTCTGAAAATAACTTACCAAACTGAGAGAATTTTTTGTTACCTAAATAATTCCTATGAGAGTAAAAGTGGGTCTGATTGAACTGTTGATTGAATTATGGGTACGAGATCATTTCTTTGATTTCTTTTCCATGAGGCATTGGTGCAAGAGCTCATAGTTACTCACTGCTGTCATCAAATAATATATCTCTTCAATTAAATTTCTCATGGATTGAAATAATCTCTTTACCGTTGCAGTTATTATTGCATCGCAAGAATGCAAAGGCTTTACACTGAACAATACGATCAGTGTTATTCAGTGGCACCCTAGATATCAGGTGCCGACAGCATCACGAACACCTTATTTGTTGTGTAGGTTATAGCAAGCTCAGCCCCTACAGTGCAGATGACGATCGGCCGTTGTGGCCGAGCGGTTCTAGACGCTTCAGTCTGGAACCGCGCTACCGCTACGGTCGCAGGTTCGAATCCTGCCTCGGGCATGGATGTGTGTGATGTCCTTAGGTTAGTTAGGTTTAAATAGCTCTAAGTTCTAGGGGACTGGTGACCTCAGATGTTAAGTCCCATAGTGCTCAGGGCCATTTGAACCATATTGTTTACAGTGCAGACGATATGGAACTTCGCAACTCCGGAAACTCCTCAGGCAGACCAGCAGAGGGCGTCTGGCCAGGTCACCAGGTAGTGCACACTGCGATGGTACAAGTCGCTGCCTAACCACACCTCCTGATGCATCTGCCCTGTCATGTACCAAAAATAGGTCAGCACATATCCGTCCGTGAGGTCCCTATATAGACCTGTTCGTGAGTTATAGATCGCAGTTCCATCACAGCCAGTAACCTGAAAACAATCACTCCACGCCAAGAAGCGGACCATCGACTTCCGGATAACACACCGCGTCCTCGCCTCAGGCTCTTGATTGATCAGTAACGTCCTCGTTGGGACTTGGTACAACTATAGTTGGCTGGTTGATTTGGGAGAGGGTACCAAACGGCGAGGTCATTGCTCCCACGTATTAGGAAAGGATGGGAAAGGAAGTCGGCCGTGCCCAAACGAAGGAACCATCCCGGCATTTGCCTGTAGCAATTTAGGGAAATCACGGAAAACCTAAATCACACAGAAAGGAAGTCCGACACGATATTAGAAGGTATCCCATGACTTTTGTCATCTCAGTGTATGCCTCCGTTTGAGCCCTAATTCCTCGAATTTTATCTTCGTGGTCCTTACGAGAACTATATGTTGGCGGCAGTTCTGCAGTCAGCTTCAAATGCCAGTTCTCTAAGTATTCTCAATAGTGTTCCTCGAAAAGAACGTCACCTTCTTTCTAGGGATTCCCATTCGAATTTCCGAAGCATCTCTGTAGCACTTGCGTGTTGTTGAAACCTACCGGTAACAAATCTAGCAGTCCACCTCACAAGTGCTTCGACGCCTTCCTTTAAAGCGTCCCGGTGTGGATCCCAAACGCTCGAGCAGTACTCAAGAACCGGTGGCACTAGCGCCTTACATGCGGTCTCCTTTGCAAATAAACCACACTTTCCCAAAACTGTCCCTATAAAACAAAGTCCACAATTCGCCTTTCCTACCACAATCCTCACATCCTCGTTCCGTTTCAGATCGCTTTGCAAGATTACTCCCAGATATTTAAACGACAGGACACTACTATCGCCCTATCCGAACATTACAGCTCTGTTTTTCCTACTCATCCGCATTAACTTAAGTTTTTCCACATTCGCAGCTACCTTTCCTTTACCACACCAACTAGACGATTTGTCTAAGTCATCTTGTATCATCCAGCAGTCACTCAACTTCGACACTTTCCCGTACATCACAGAATCACCAGTAAACAACCGCAGATTGCTGCGTACCCTGCCCGCCAGATGATTTATGTACCTAGAGAACAACAGCGATCCTGTCACACCGCTGTCGACAACAACATATTGGGTTCAATTACTTAAGAAATCTTAGAGCCACTCACATATCTGGGAACCTGTTCTATATGTTCGTACCTTCGTTGATAGTCTGCTGTGAGGCACCGCGTCAAATGCTTTCCGGAAATCTAGAAATATGGAACCTTACTGAAGGACTAGCATCCACTTTGTATCGCTTACTGAAGAACCGTCCTCTCTTTTGTTTCATTGTGGAAAATATTTTTTGGAAATTATGTTCAATAAACTTTTGTTTGTTCCCTAAACCTGGGCTGTTTACTTGTGCCCGCCAGCAGCGGACACGTTATGTTACACGACTAAAAAATGAACACGGGGCTAAATATAAATCCGGCTTGCTAAACCTGGTCACGAAGCAAATGCAGCACGTAAACAGAACGAAATACGCCTCACATTAATCATAACAGGTAACACCACTCTGACATTCATTCGACATCAGTGCCTAGGATATCTCGCTATCCCAATATGGCTCATCAAGAATGCAGTTGTAGAAAATATTAGCTAGTGTTCCAGAGCAGACACATGGAGAGGAGCTGTATACAATTCTGGTTATAACTTCACCAAAACAAACCCGTTGTTGCCTTCACACACAGCTCTCTCTCTCTCTCTCTCTCTCTCTCTCTCTCTCTCTTCCTCACTACAATTCAAGTGAGGCAGCATTATCAGCACCTCACAAGAACTCGAAAGGGGCCACACATTTTTTTGTCAAGCAGTGTATTAGAGGATATTTTAAATAACGCCAGACGTAAGTTCCTAGCATTTGTAGATTTAGATAAAGCTTCTGAAACAAAAGGTTATTTTCAACTCGTACAGAAACCAGGCCGCAGTTATAAGATTCGAAGGCGATGGAAGGGAAGCAATGGTTGAGAAGAGATTGAGAGAGAATTTTAGCCTAACACTAACGTTATTCAGTCAGAACATTGAGCGAATAAAGGAAACCAAGCATAAATTCGGAAAGAGGATTAAATTTAAGCAAGAAGAAATATTAGCTTTGCTGTTTTCCGATGACGCTGTAATTCTATCAGAGGCGGCAAAGGACATGGAGGAACAGTTGAATGAAATGGATGCTATGTTGAAAAGAGGTTACAAAATCAACATCAGACAAAAATAAAACAATGGTGATGGAAAGTAGGCGAATTCAGGAGGTGATTCTAAGGGTATTCGATTAGGAAATGAGACATGAGAAGTACGGATGATATAAAATGCAGACTATCTATAGGACAGTAAAAACACCTGAAAAATAGGAATTTCTTATCATCTAATATCATTTAACGTTTTAGGAAGTCTTTTTGAAGGTATTTGTCTGGAATGTATCTTGTACAGAAGTGAAACGTGAGTGATAAGCACTTTAAGTAAGTGTGTGTGTGAAATCTTATGGGACTTAACTGCTAAGGTCATCAGTCCCTAAGCTTACACACTACTTAACCTAAATTATCCTAAGGACAAACACACACACCCATGCCCGAGGGAGGACTCGAACCTCCGCCGGGACCAGCCGGACTTCAAATAAAAAGAAAATAGAAGACATCTTATGTTATACGAAAATGCTGAAGATTACATGGGTCGATCACGTAACTAATGAGGAGGTACTGAACAGAATTGGGGAGACAAGGAATTTAAGGCACAACTTGACTACAACAATGGATCAGTTGATAGGAGACGTACTGAGACATCAGGGAATTGTCAGTTTGCTACTGGAAAGAAGTATAAAAGGCAAAAATTGTGATGGGAGACCAAGGTTTGAATACAGTAAGCAGGTTCAAATGCTTGTAGGCTGCAGTAATTAAGCAAGGAGGAAGAGGCATGCACAGAATAGACCAGCACGGAGAGCTGTATCAAATCAGTCTTCAGACTGAAGACCACAACAACAACATTATTACCCGAACAGCGACATGGAAACTTATCACTCGTATTCAATTGCTTGACCCGAGGAACATTCCTATACATATAAATATAAGTAAGTGTTCGATACTTTTATTCCGATACCCAGTGCAGTTAGAATCGAATCACTCCAAATCGATTCTGCAAGTATATCCGAGTAGTGAGGGAGTGACTGATTGTCTATGGTAGTACCTTCGGTCCGCAACCCCACCCTTCGTCCGCAGACCCTGTTGATCTGCTAGTCGGCAGTATCGTTTGTTGTGATTTGCAGTCGTGCAGGACGTACATCTTGTGAAAAGTTTGATAGTTTTTATTGTGTCATGGGGCCGCCGAGATCTAAAGCAAGGGCCAATTTTACTAACACAAACGACTCCATGGCGAAGAGCAAACAATGTTTTAAAACTGTGAAGTTTTATGGTAATATGTCCAATTTATTGAAACTGAAACATCCCCTTTGAAATATTATACATGACTGTGCTTAAGCTGACACACAATATTTTTAGCGCAACGCAATCTGACTTTCAAAAATCCCTGCAAAAGAATGGCCATGACTAACATTAACCTATACGTTTCACCAATCACTTACCTCACAAAAATCTTGGTTACTCGAACTACTGCAATACAGCGAACGCCACTACTGCCAGCTAAATAAAAGATTCAAACTACGGAAGGCACTAACTACTGATAGGCATAGTTAGCAAATGAAAGATTTTAATAGAGAACAAACAATGTATTTACCTTAATAGTCATCAAAAGTCATAATTATATAGTAGTTCATGACATCCAGTCTTACAAATTTCAAAACTCCGCCATTTCTCTCCCCACATCCACCACTGCTGGCGGCTCACCTCCAACTGCGCAATGCTACCCACTGTTAACATCTAGCTGCCCAACACTACAAAGGCCAACAGCAATGCAAACCAGCCACAGACTGCACACAGCACAGCCAGTGATTTTCATACAGAGCGCTACGTGGCGTTACCAATATAAAAACCTAAACAGCCTACTTACATAGCCCCCATGCTCCCTACAAAAAATTTTACAAATTGTTTTGGGCACTGGCCAATACAGATTTGAAAAAATTTTTCATAATTACAGTAAGAAAGATATCAAATGCACACACTTCTTACTACAATGTTGGTCATAAGCTAAAATTTTCTCACAGTCCATAAAGACAGTCCTGATCATTCATCACAGTAAAATTGCAGTGCTTTTCTCAAAGTTTGAGCAGTAAAAGAAAATGCACACAGAAGTAGTGGATTTCCATGCAGTCTTGAAGAAGTAGTGTTGCCCTTCCAATGGAAAGACAGTGCTGACTCTCGACATGCAGACAGGTAATGGGCCACAACAGAGGAAACACACAGCAGAGTCATTCGACGTTTTGAAAAATATTGGTAGGTAGGTCATCACAGAGTAGACCCACTGTAGTCCTGGTAGAGATTACGATATTGGTGGGCCACCAGAGGTGCAGACCCACTGTAGTCCTGGTAGAGATTGTGGTGTTGGTGGGCCACCAGAGGTGCAGACCCACTGCAGTCCTTGTAGAAATAATGGTACTGGTGAGTCAGAAAAGGTGTAGACCCACTGTAGTCCTTGTAGAAATAATGGTATTGGTGAGTCATCAAAGATGCGGACCCACTGTAGTCCTTGTAGAGATGGCCAGCAGCCAGCTGTTATGACTGTGCAGGTACACAATCACCATTGAAGAGTCTTGCGGACAATATAGAAAGTCCATAACCATCACTTGTGCACTCACAAAGTGTTTGGAATTGTCCATAGAACCAGCAATGCTATTATCCAGCCCCTTGCTGAATTATTAACACACGTGCAAACACTAACAGTCCCTACTTCTCACATATTGTCCATATACTATGACCAACAGAAACGTGTGCAGTGAAATGGAACTTACAAGTTAATAATATGATGAACTGGTGTCAATTACAATTTTATAACATAAGAATACAATTACAAAGGTACAAAATACATCATTAAAGAACATAACAATACAGATAACATTTGTAGTAACACAGACTTTACAAAAGAATAGAAATAAACATGTACATCAGTGTTACAGGAATTATGACATAAGTAAATACACAAAATATCAGAATAACTTTTGAAACATCAACTTCACACATGAGCATTAAAACAAAACAGAATAAATAGTGTCTAAGCATCTTTACAAGGTAAATAACATATTATCAGAAAAATTCTACAACATAACTCTCATCAGATAAACACATAAAGACAGGAAGAACACAAATATACAAGAGTACACAAACACATAGCGGAATAACAGAAAGGGAAAGGATATGGTTTGTTTTACTGCAGTATCTTGCAAACAAAACTTTCTTTACTTCTTGTAGATCTCCCTTCGTTCTTAATTATTTCAAATAGTGCTATCTATACCTGCTTTCTGTACTTTTTTTGTAAAACTTCTCAATGCATTTCTTCCAATTTATCGCAGCTCATTCTCTTATATAGTCTACCCCTCTTAAGCTAACTTAAATCTACTGAGCTCAGATGCTAAACTAAGGAACGAGGCAATGCAGCAGCACAAAACAATTAACACAAACAGCAATGATAAAAAGTACAAATGGCAAAGCAAGCAGCACAAATTAGCAAAGCAAATGCAATATTACAACTAATATAAGGCAATATGCAGCAAACAAGAAAAATAAATTCGTAGTAAAACTGGCTTAACAGAGTAATGTAAAGTGAAATTTAGTAGCAGTATGCCTGGCAAACAGCAGCAGCAAATGCAATAACTTATATCTAAAATGACAAAGCTCAAGCAGAAAAAATATTACAGTAAAAATGGCCATGTTTAATACCTATGTCACATCTTAACACTAGAGTGATGCATCACTGTAACTTGCTCTAGCAGACTAGTTACCAAGTCACTGACAAAAATTATGTATGCAATTCCTGTGAAGTGGAAATGTCTTTTTGTGCTCCCTCATTTTTTTGGAGTACATCCATCATAAAGTTATTTTTTACTGGATCTGTAGGCATAAAATATTTATATTAGTACATCTATAAAATTTTATTTTAACCAATGCTGCAGTGCAGCTAGGAACTAGATATTAAACAAAATAGGCAAAGCAAGGCGTGAAACGTCATTCACTAGCCATATGGCATTTCATAATGCAGTAAACAATCTTTCAACTAGCAAGACAATAGACATCAAATGTTTCTCATCATTTCATTCAGTAAATATCATAAATTAAGAACTCTACAGTGTAATCATGTTTTCAAGTTTGAGGGTGTCGTATTTATGATGCTTTCTACAAAGGAATGTCAATAGCGAGGATAATGGCCTCTTTTTTTTTCTCTTCTACACCTGCCCCTCTGAAAGGCACACACTAATGGCTTTTTTCCAGACGTCTGTCGCACAGCTGGGTGCCCACGACGCATTACGTGAAGGTGGTCACTTAACTTTCTTACCGAAATATTTACGACAGCAGTTTCCGCTATAATGACAGTCTCATATAAAAATATTTCACAGGTCAAGAATTTGCGTTACAAATCTGTAGAAACAAAATCCTATTGATATAACAGAGTACAAAAAATTTTCGTCTTCATTGTAAAACATTCACACATTTACATACATTTCATAACTCTTAAAGTATGATTCTTGGTTTCCAACAACCTTTTTCACAACCAGAGTCCCTAACCACCACTCATTATTCCTTACCTTATTCGTCAACACTTCTTCAATATTTCATAATCAAATAACTCATATAGCATCAGCTTATTGATCATAAACATACCTCAGCAGCATAATACACATTGTCATCGTAATAATAACATCATAACACCTCAGTCAAATCTCAAAAACGTCGTAGCTTTCTGCAATAATTTCAAAACAAAAAAAATTCTCTGCTCATTTCAATAGTGTCATCTGCCACAAACGTACTTTTAAAATCATGATCCCATACCAAATACATCATTCAAAGCTCTCGTAGTATCACAATGGTTCCGATAAAATATGAACAGTTCACACAGTACAGACAAAATACAATTTCATAAGTGTGAAGTTATCCAACTGTGTAATTGTGTAAATATCTGTCACTGACGTAGTAAAAAAATGTTTGTTTCTCTGTTAAATAATCAGGTAGCTGTGTAATTCTGTGTTGGAGAAATATGGTACCGATGTGTAAAGTTGTATAAGCAAATACCATATTAGCTAGGGCTCCTTATGCTTGCCACACACATGGTACACAAAGTAAGCGTGTAACCCCCCTGAGGATTAATGTAATTATACCGTCAGGTGTTACAGATTACAGCAATGGAATGAAATGTATCACGGAAAACTTTCTTTGTAATTCAAAAATCTTTAAAAATAAATGATTTAAGTACAAAATTAATCCCTCAAATATGTGTCCTGTAGCGCTAAACTGTGCGTCTTGTTGTAAGATAATCTCTGTGGAAGTGTCGTAGTTATTGTCCTCCGAAAGCTAAGTTCTGCAGAAGCCAATGTACTTACCTCATGATAAACAAAAGTGAAATGCTTTGCGTATAGATATCTTAGTTATTACACTTATTGCCGTGATGAAGAAAGTACTGTGCTGTAACGTATTGTTGTGCTACAGAAAAGGCTGTATCCTTGTAGCTATACCACAAAGTTACTACTAAAACATGTTTTACTTTCCAGAAGAATTCAGAAAAACTGTGCAGATATAAAGCAGATACAGCACAAAAGCAACAATGTAAATTGTGTCACACATTAGTAGCGTCGTGATATAATCGTGTAGCTGTCACATAAACTAACCACTGTGTCATCTGGTATCTAACAGAAAGTACTTTAAATCCAGAATGTATTTTCAAGTAAACCAAAATGTTGCATTAAAATCTCATTAGCAGTACTGGTAGATGTTCTAAGTATGTGAGCCTAATAGTCGTTACGTAATCGTGCAACTAACAAGCAAGAATGTACAAATAACAACACTGTGTAGTCTGTTCACTATAACAATGCATTCGTAGTTTCTGTTGAAATAAGTTCTCTTGGTTCTTGACTAGATATATAACTTCAAACATTGTTGCATGTTAACAGATTCTAAGTCTGACAAAGCATACTAGTAATGTAAAGTGAAAAGTTATATGGCAAAGACAAAGTTAAAAAGCGGATTATCTTTCAATAAACGGTTTTACATGTGAAATGTGGTGCAATCTTTTACTCTTCATAGTACTCTGAGTTTCAACTTTAACGCAATTATCATGCAGTATATATCGATAAAGAATACTGGAATTTTTCTCAGCGTCTATGTTATTTTTCTCTGAGCCAGCCGGCGCACGCGGCTGCCTTCAGTGCGAGTCATTGTCTGTCTCTTTGTTGGCGCGCGTCGTTATTGGGATTAGGAGACCTAACTTCTACAAATTCACCTTGTCGAGAGTGCCCTGCTCTGTTTGAATCCCGCCAGTTCTGATAAAATTCAGGTCTGTCGTCATGATTATATCATCTGTCGTCATGTCGGTAGATTCCACAGTTTCTTTCTTGTCGGTCACGTGGTGGAGAATTTCTCCCCGAATCATAACTGCGCGCTGAACTGTTGCGTCTGAAATTATTCTGTCTCCCTTGATAATAATAGTTCTGGTTACCATATTGTCTGTTTCTATGACTGTCTCTGTCATATTCATTACTACGGAAATACGAACTTTCTCTGTAACAATTACTCTGCCAGTGGCTGTCATACGGGTGGTGTCTGTTTTGGTCACGATTTGTGTTGTGAGAATAGCCTCGTCGTGTCCAGTTATTATTTCTTTCATCGCGGAATTGCGACGGATGTGACCTGTAATTGTTCTGTTCCTGTTTTCGCATTCTGCGATTGTCAGTATCAATTTCTAATTCTTGTAAGGGTCCCTGAAAAGCATCAATGTCGTCTTTGCAACGTCCTGCCAAAATAATATGTCGTAAATGTTCAGGTAATTTGATTAAGCAAATACGAATGAGTTCTGAGGGGCTGTATGGGTTTAACAGGTACTGATTCTTGTGCAACATGTCTTCAAATTATTTCACAAGACTGGAAAATTCAGATTGTTCGAAATGTTTCATCATTATGATGCTATGTTTTACTCGGTCTTGTGTAGCTTGAGACCAATATGCTGAAAGGAAGGCATGATAAAATTCTCCTTCACTGTGGCAATCGTGAATGACCGATCGCATTCTTACAGCTGGTTCATTCTCTAAATAGCCACACATAAATTCTAATCTGTGCTCTAATGACCAGTTGTGGGGGAAACAATGAGAGAATTGATGGAGCCACGCTTGTGGATGAATGTCGTTGCCTGAATTCTTAAATGTTTTGAATTTACGTGTAGTAATGAACAGCTTATAGTCAAAATCAACGTGGCGGCGAGTAGCATATCGGTCATTGTTACGTCGTGTCGGCGGTTCCATCTCAAAATTCGATGCACCTTGCCAATTTATTTCATAATTTCCGAAATGCCCTGTGTTAATTATTTTGCGGCTTTTCCGTATTTCTTAGTCCCTCTTCCCATGTTGGAGCACGAGTGTCCTCTGAAATACGTAATTCTTGTATTACCTGTGTCAGCTGATCTTCTACTTCCCGGATTTCTCTTTGGTGTTGAGTATTAATTTGATTCTGATTTTGTTTGAATTTCCTATTTTGTTCGTACTCTTCTGTGTCATTAAAGACTACCGGTCTTGCGTCATTCAGATTATCATCTACCTTCGTAGATAAATTATTTAGCTGATCCGAAAGTTCGACTACTTTCTCTGATAGTGAACTAATTTCCCCCATGTGTCTTTCTGAACCAATTTTCAGAGTATCAACTGTGTCCTTTAATTTTTCCCGAGTTTTTGCAAGTTGCATAACCGAATCGGTAGATGCAACTGAGTCAATTTTAGCTTGCAAGGTCTCATGATTTTCGTGAACAATAGTCTGCAGTTCTTTTGTGGCTGCTTCGTGATTCTGTAATGCATTTTCGTGCCGCGAAAAAATAGGTTGAAAATGCTCACAAATTTGTGTTTTTACGTCATTACAGACTTTTTGACATTTCGATTCGATTTTATGTAACTCAGTAGTTACATCTTCACGTGTTTGTTCAAGCGTATGTTCCACTGAGTCTAACTTTTGAAGCTTTTGTTCCATTGTGTCTAACTTTTGAAGCTTTTGCTGTGTTTGTCTCTGATTTTGTTCCATTGTGTCTAACTGTTGCTGTGTTTGTCTCTGGTGTTGTTCCATTGAGTCTAACTGTTGCTGTGTTTGTCTCTGATTTTGTTTCATTTGCTGCATTAATTGCAATAATAATTTATTAGTGTCTGGAATCGATTCCTCTATGCTTTTCGGCAGTGCAGTTGCACCGGCAGCATTTACATTTTGACGAGCAGAAAATGTGTCTTGACTTATTTGAGAGAACGGTGAGGACCCAAAACCTGAGTCTACAGTATTTGCAATATTGTGTTCTGTCATTTCGTATTCCTGAGGCGAGCTGTTGCCGACCGATCGATCGATAATGCTTCCCTCTTCACTACTTGTTTCACTGCCTACACCATTATTTGCCACCCGCTCCATTTCCCTATGCACAATTACCAAATTACTACTTTGAATGTCTGTTAATTCATTACACAGTGGTGCTGATAAGCTACGCTCGTCGTCACTATTAATTCTCAGTTTACTCTGGAGCCTAGTATTACGTTTTTCACACGTCATTATTGTCACAATATTTCACACGATAACACAGAAAAGCACGATTTGAAGAGCAAAAATAAGAGAACACATTAATATAGCACTGAAAAAAATATCTAGTTAATTGCAAGCGCAGCTGCGAAATACTTGGTGCAAATTTACATGCATGCAACAACTGTTTTACTGTACAACAATGAAAGACTGCAACTACAAAGGAGATTCTCTCTACAATTACGCGCTAGCAATAAACTAAAGCTACACTAATTACACAAACTACAAGAAAAAATTCCAGTGAGGTATCCTCGGCTAAGGGCCGACCTATGAAACGTTCCCTTTGAAAAATTTATACATGACTGTACTTAAGCTAACACACTATATTTTTAGCGCAACGCAATCTGACTTTCAAAAATCCCTACAAAAGAATGGCCCTGACTAACATTAACCTATACGTTTCACCAATCACTTACCTCACAAAAATCTTGGTTACTCGAACTACTGCAATACAGCGAACGCCACTACTGCCAGCTAAATAAAAGATTCAAACTACGGAAGGCACTAACTACTGATAGGCATAGTTAGCAAATGAAAGATTTTAATAGAGAACAAACAATGTATTTACCTTAATAGACATCAAAAGTCATAATATATATAGTAGTTCGACATCCAGTCTTACAAATTTCAAAACTCCGCCATTTCTCTCCCCACATCCACCACTGCTGGCGGCTCACCTCCAACTGCGCAATGCTACGCATTGTTAACATCTAGCTGCCCAACACTTCAATGGCCAACAGCAATGCAAACCAGCCACAGACTGCACACAGCACAGCCAGTGATTTTCATACAGAGCGCTACGTGGCGTTACCAATATAGAAACCCAAACAGCCTACTTAAAAAACATGCCAGTACTGACGGAACTCTTGCATAAAGACAACGACAGAAAATCAGTAGTGTTCCTGAGCCTGATAAAACAAGGCACCAAACCCAACAATAATTCTTTTTTTGTATCCTGTGATAAAAAATCGTTGAATTTTTGAAGGGTTATTTTTTAGTTTAAAGTTCTCATTTTAAAGTTTGTCATTAATTAGTTTCATTCACAATCTAGCAATGAGTAACTATCATTTTGAATATCGAACTTACAAGTTGATTTGAGAAAATAATATGAAGAAAATAAAATCAAAACAGGGAGTACTGGAAAGTGCCGTCTATCGACAATTGCAGTAGAACTTCGATTTTAAGAATTTTCCGAATTTACGACACAAATTTGTAGTCCGTGCATGAACCCGTAAGATCAGTGCTAAAAATTTCTGGAATTTACGTTTCATCCTAATAATAATATTTACCTCAGTTCTACGTTCTTACTCGATGTGTAGCTTGACTCTCTGCCGTATTCTTCCTTCTTGGCGTTTTCTGTGATGGTATGAGCCAACTCGCGTGTCTTCTATAATTTATAGCAATTGCTCTTTTTGGGGACCCTTTCAAAAGGTGAGTTTTTTTGTTTAAGAATTATCATTAACGAAGAAATAAAAATATATAATGTGTTATAAGACCACATAAAACAAACAATCAAGTAAAATATCGTATCTGCTCTAAATTATTTCATTTGCGTGGAAAAATTAAAAAAAACTGTCCAAGTGTGAGTGGGACTCAAGCTCTGAGGGTCCCATATAAACTTAACTGTATACAGGGTGTTACAAAAAGGTACGGCCAAACTTTCAGGAAACATTCCTCACACACAAAGAAAGAAAATATGTTATGTGGATATGTGTCCGGAAACGCTTACTTTCCATGTTAGAGCTCATTTTATTACTTCTCTTCAAATCACATTAATCATGGAATGGAAACACACAGCAACAGAACGTACCAGCGTGACTTCAAACACTTTGTTACAGGAAATGTTCAAAATGTCCTCCGTTAGCGAGGATACATGCATCCACCCTCCGTCGCATGGAATCCCTGATGCGCTGATGCAGCCCTGGAGAATGGCGTATTGTATCACAGCCGTCCACAATACGAGCACGAAGAGTCTCTACATTTGGTACCTGGGTTGCGCAGACAAGAGCTTTCAAATGCCCCCATAAATTAAAGTCAAGAGGGTTGAAGTCAGGAGAACGTGGAGGCCATGGAATTGGTCCGCCTCTACCAATCCATCGGTCACCGAATCTGTTGTTGAGGAACGTACGAACACTTCGACTGAAATGTGCAGGAGCTCCATCGTGCATGAACCACGTGTTGTGTCGTACTTGTAAAGGCACATGTTCTAGCAGCACAGGTAGAGTATCCCGTATGAAATCATGATAACGTGCTCCATTGAGCGTAGGTGGAAGAGCATGGGGCCCAATCAGGACATCACCAACAATGCCTGCCCAAACGTTCACAGAAAAACTGTGTTGATGACGTGATTGCACAATTGCGTGCGGATTCTCGTCAGCCCACACATGTTGATTTTGAAAATTTACAATTTGATCACGTTGGAATGAAGCCTCATCCGTAAAGAGAACATTTGCACTGAAATGAGGATTGACACATTGCTGGATGAACTGTTCGCAGAAGTGTGCCCGTGGAGGCCAATCAGCTGCTGATAGTGCATGCACACGCTGTACATGGTACGGAAACAACTGGTTCTCCCGTAGCACTCTCCATACAGTGACGTAGTCAACGTTACCTTGTACAGCAGCAACTTCTCTGACGCTGACATTAGGGTTATCGTCAACTGCACGAAGAATTGCCTCGTCTATTGCAGGTGTCCTCGTCGTTCTAGGTCTTCCCCAGTCGCGAGTCATAGGCTGGAATGTTCCGTGCTCCCTAAGACGCCGATCAATTGCTTCGAACGTCTTCCTGTCGGGACACCTTCGTCCTGGAAATCTCTCTCGATACAAACGCACCGCGCCACGGCTATTGCCCTGTGCTAATCCTAACATCAAATGGGCATCTGCCAACTCCGCATTTGTAAACATTGCACTGACTGCAAAACCACATTCGTGATTAACACTAACCTGTTGATGCTACGTACTGATGTGTTTGATGCTAGTACTGTAGAGCAATGAGTCGCATGTCAACACAAGCACCGAAGTCAACATTACCTTCCTTCAATTGGGCCAACTGGCGGTGAATCGAGGAAACTGACGAAACTAAAATGAGCTCTAACATGGAAATTAAGCGTTTCCGGACACATGTCCACATAACATCTTTCCTTTATTTGTGTGTGAGGAATGTTTCCTGAAAGTTTGGCCGTACCTTTTTGTAACACCCTGTATACTAAGATATACAGTTAGTTCATCCATACCAGGAATCGAGAAACTCCACAATTTTTTCCTGTTATGGAGATCGATACTTAACAGATGGACAGACAGACAGTCGGATAATAAATGACAAAAACATTTTTTTCGTGTGATATAATTACAAATTAACAAGCTTCCGATTTCTTCCTTTGCTAGTTCTGCAAAACCTTACTTCATACAAATTTCGTGAATATAGGTCACTGGCAAGCATCCTATAGGCTCTGATGAGCGAGTTTGTCGGTATGCTTCTCATTGCACAAACTTGGAAGATTATTTTTTTTAAACCGCCAAGATATAACACATCTTAGTATGAGGCATACAGTTCAAGGTGGTACGTCTAACCGTTCCAGATAAAAATGGGTCTTAATAGACGGACACGCGGAGGGACAGATGAAAAACAAATGACAAATTTTTTTGCTTTAATATAATTACAAATTAACAATTCTCGATTTCTTACCTTTAATTCTATTGTAAGGTCTTGTTTCTTGCCAAATTTCATGTTTCCAGATCAATCGGAACTACCCAATAGCTATTGACGAGTGAGTTTGTGAGCAACAAAATATTTAACATAAATGGCCATATCATTGTAGTACATTGACATAGATGATTAATTTTTAACACCGCCAAGGAACCGTGACCCTTAGTACGTGACATAAGTTTCAACTTGATCCGACTACCCATTCCTAAAAGAAGGGGTCTTAACAGTCGGCCACATATACAGGCAGACGAACAACAAAGTAATGCTACACTGAAGGCATGGACTCGACTGATGTCTCAAATAGTGCTGGAGGGAATTGACACCATGATTCCTGCAGGGCTGTCCATAAATCCGTAAGAGTACGAGGGGGTGGAGAACACTTCTGAACAGCACGTTGCAAGGCATCACAGATATGGTCAATAATGTTCATGTTTTGGAAGTCTGGTTTCCAGCGGAAATGTTTAAACTCAGAAGAGTGTTCCCGGAGCCACTCTGTAGCAATCCCGGACGCGTGGGGTGTCGCAATGTACTGCTCGAATTACACAAGTCCATCGGAATGCACAATGGACATGAATGGATGCAGGTGATTAGACGGGGTGCTTACGTACGTGTCACCTGTCAGAGTCGCATCTAGAGGTATCAGGGGTCCCATAGCACTCCAACTTTACACGCCTCACACCATTACAGATCCTCCACCGGCTTCAACAGTCCCCTGCTGACATGCAGGCTCAATGGACTCATGAGGTTGTCTCCATACCCGTACACGTCCATCCTCTCGATAGAATTTGAAAGGAGAATGCGGGTTAAATCTTATGGGACTTAACTGCTAAGGTCATCAATCCCTAAGCTTACACGTTACTTAATCTAAATTATCCTAAGGACAAACACACACGCCCACATCTCGTGGTCGTGCGGTAGCGTTCTCGCTTCCCACGCCCGGGTTCCCGGGTTCTATTCCCGGCGGGGTCGGGGATTTTCTCTGCCTCGTGATGGCTGGGTGTTGTGTGCTGTCCTTAGGTTAGTTAGGTTTAAGTAGTTCTAAGTTCTAGGGGACTGATGACCATAGATGTTAAGTCCCATAGTGCTCAGAGCCATTTGAACCATTTGAACAAACACACACACTCATGCCCGACGGAGGACTCGAACCTCCGCCGGGACCAGCCGCTTTGAAAGGAGACTCATCCGACCAGGCAACATGTTTCCAGTCATCAACAGTCCAATGTAGGTGTTGACGGGCCTAGGAGAGGCGTAAGGCTTTGTGTCGTGCAGACATCAACGGTACACGAGTGGGCCTTTGGCTCCGAAAGCCCATATCGATTATGTTTCGTTGAGTGTTTCGCACGTTGACACTTGTTGATGGTTCAGCATTGAAATCTGAAGCAATTGGCGGAAGGGTAGCAGTTCTGTCACGTTTAACGATTCTCTTTAGTCGTCGTTGGTCCCGTTCTTGTAGGATCTTTTTCCGGCCGCAGTGACGTCGGAGATTTGATATTTTACCGGATACCTGGTCTTCACGGTACTCTCGTGAAATGGTCGCACGGGAAAATCCCCACTTCATCGCTACCTCGGAGATACCGTGTCCCATAGCTCGTGCGCATACTGTAACACAACGTTCAGACTCAAATCTTGATAACCTGCTACTGTAGCAGCAGTAACCAATCTGACAAGTGCACCAGACCTTGTTGTCTTATATTGGCGTTTGCGATCGCAGCGCCGTATTCTGCCTGTTTACATATCTCTGTATTTGAATACGCGTGCCTGTAGGAGGGTTCCGTTATCACCGATTGAGGTACGGAACCCTAAAGGTATTTACATTAGAGATAGACAATCTCGTTCATCCTTGAGAACTAGTTCACCGCTGATCGTTCTTTTTTGGGAACCGTTCATTTTTACTCGTTCACCGTTCATTAATAGACCACAAGTGTCTTGTATAAAATTCTTCGTTTCGACTTCCACTACATAGCTCTGCTATGTTGTAAACAATAATCATTTACACCCTATATATGCTTCACGTTGTCTCTGAGTTCGTACTCGAAGTAGAGACTTTACGGAAGCATAACATAAAATGTGGTTTTCTCATAGTTGCGTCACACGCTTAGTAAAAATTGGGTTTTCATGTTGCATTATTAAAGTTAATGCAGCAATAATAATAATAATTAAGTTCGCAGTAATAAAGTTTTTGGTTTGAAAGCTCCTTCTGAACAAATGTTTTTGAGATAATAAGTAAATACGATTTTATGGCAATCTATGTCTTTTCAAATAGAGAGGCACCGCTTTTCCTACTGAGCCAAAATGACCCACAACCCACTTTTTTTTTTCTTCAAAGAAACCAAACTTGCAGGTAATGCAAATTGAAAACAACGAAACTTAAAAATAATGAGAGCCTTCCTAAATGTAATGTTTTTTATATGAAAGATACACGAAAATCGTTTTATTTGAATTTCCTTACACTAAAAATTTAAGCAAATTATTGAAAGTTAGCTGCTAAATCAAGTCGATGAAACGAAAAAAATATATGAATTAAAAAAAAACTTGCCTTGTTATAAGTATGTCTTCTGCTGTTCCTCAATATAATGAAGTGAGCTGATATGCCCTTTTGTTACCTGAAAAGACGTACCTATTACACACAACGTAATTTTTATGTAATTTACATAACTATAAAATACTTTTTGATTACCGGTCGTGGACGCTGAATAGCCAGAACCAAGTGTAAGAACAGTTTGGAACACACGTAGAATAGGCGAGCACAGTGAACGAATCGAACAACTGGATACTGAACTAACTAGAAGCAGTCGGCAGTGGAACTGAGACAGGTGGTCATGCGAAGAAAGCTGAGTGCGGCCGAGGGAGACCGAGACTGAGACGAGTACGCGACCGAGGCTGGAACAAGAACTGCCGAAGTGACCGCCGCGACCAAAGTGAACTAGTGAACTACGAACCGATCGTTCCTCGTTCCCGGGAACTATAAGTGGACCGCCGCGACCGAAGTGAACTATGAACCGATCATTCCTCGTTCCCGGGAACGATAAGTGGACCGCCGCGACCGAAGTGAACTATGAACCGATCATTCCTTGGAATTCGTTCCTCGGTCCTTTCGTTCATCTTGGTGAACCGTTTCTTTGCACCCGTTCGTTCGCGAACTACCCATCTCTAATTGACATGCATAGGTATCGATATACTTGGGGTATTCATATGAGCAGTATCGCAGGACGATATGAGCACTATTCAATTGAACAAGTGTCAGTACTTTGATGGAACCGCAACATATCTGTTTAGCTCATCTATACGTCCAACCACGCTGTTGCTCGTCCAATACACGAAGGCGCCATTCGAAAGTGCTTTTGAAACCTTGCGCTGTTGGGCTGGGAGGGGAGGGGAGTGGAGGGGGTAAGCCGTGACTGGGCAGGGAGGCAGCCCGGACCAGGAAATTGCGGACGCGGCGAGAATCCCGGAGCGGCCCCCGCGTGCTGACTGGCCAGATATCATCGCAGCCGCTGTGGCCGGAGCGGAGACAGGACTTAGGCCCTGCCGGCCGGCAGAACGGGGACAGGATTTATCGCACGCGGGCCGCCATGCAGATAGGGCCAGGGAGCGCCCCTCACAGTCTTCCACCTGGGGGCGGTGCTGCCTCAGTCCTTCACTGTTACTATTCCACCTCTGGCACGTTAACGGTCCAAACGTGAGACAAACAGGAATAGAGAACAGGTGACCAACACTCCGAATCACCGTCAACATACTCCCAAAAACATTTCTGTTTATGAACGTTAGTTGGTTGATTACGATCGGTAGACAAACGTTTTTAATTATCATCACCAAAAAGAAAATCAAGCTGGGACCATGAAATTTGGAAATGGTGATAGTTTCCTGTCCTCATTCACCCTTAAATGCGATACTTTTTCCCGGCGGTAGGTGACTTGACGGAGATCTTGGTTGTAGAACTCTGCGTTTTGGTTGTTCAGCAAGAGTTGCACCTCTAAAATCATCTCGTCATTGTTTAGGAAACGCCTTCCGCGCAATGGTTTTCTCATTCAGTGGAATTTAAGGCATAAACTTTCTCCTTTGATTCTGAAAATATCCTCCTGCCGCCACCTACGTAGGGAAAAATGATCACTATGACAAAATAAGACAGATCAGAGCTTGTACAGAAAGATTTAAGTGCTCGTTTTTCCCGCTCGCCGTTTGACTCTGGAACAGTAGGGAAATAGCTTGAAGGTCGTTCGATGAACCCTCTGCCTCGCACTTAACTGTGAATTGCAGAGTAATCATGTAGATTTAAATGACTCGTGTGTGTCTGTGTCCTGCGCAAAATGGGCTGGGGAGCTGTAGTAGAGCAAAAACGACCCCTTACACGGTGTCCACAGACTATCCTATAAATTTTTTTGTAAGACTGATATATGTAATCCGTGGTGTGATTACGTTCGTGATTTTATTAAACAAATGAGTGTAATGAGTCTTCTTCACCTTCATCTTACTGTCGCTGGCATCTATCAATGTAGGACGTAGTCATTATTGCTCTTAAGCTAAATGCTAACGATCACCATAAATTTGTCAGATACTGTGTTCATAGTTATTCTATTTCCCTGTCCCACAACCATGACTATGTGCCAGTAATTTCTACTTCAGACTTATTTTTCCTCTGTGAAGCGTAAGTTCGGTGATGTGACTACGCACTATCCCCGTACTTTTACAGGAATCATTACTTCGATCATTTTAGAAACTGCATTCTCATTTACTTATAAAACGAAGCCCGAAGATTTATCACTGTACATTGCGATACATGTCGTTACACTGTACTGCAATTTTATACGGTCGCACGTCACCCGACTTATTGCTGTCCAACAACTTACACTGCACATTCGTATAAATCTTCAAACACAACACGTCACTAGGACAAGCGCAGAAGCCGCTGTGGAGGGAGACTGGTACAAAGGAATATCCCGTTCCTTTTTCAAAAATCTTTCATCAATCACTTTCACTCCCGAAGAAGCTGTTGTAAATTGTTATGTAATGAGCAAATTAACAATTAATGTTGACATTTTAAATTATAAAGAGTACGGAAACGGCACCCAGTGAAATTTGCGTTCAGTGAAATTTGCCTCCGGCAAAGGTCGAGGAAAGTTCCACTAATCCTCCTGTCCGAAAGGATCAGCGTATGGTACATGTAATGCCCATACAGGATGACAATATGAAATAAAATTGTCATAACTTCTGAACGGTTTGCTTTAGGACGTTCAAACTGCACGGTTGACCATGGGGCATGATGGGAATTAGTATACGCATGTGCATGTTTTGGCTTAGCGACGAAGCCCACTTTTATTTGGATGGGTTCTTCAATAAGTAAAACTGGCGGATTTGGGGGACTGAGAATCCGTATTTCGCGATCGAGACATCTCTTCACCCTCAACAGGTGACTGTGTGGTGTGCAATGTCCAGTCACATAATCGGTCGATATTCCTTGATGGCACAGTGACTACCGAACAGTACGTGAAGGTTTTGGAAGATGATTTAATCTTCTTTACCTAAAGTGACCTGATTTCGTTAAGATGTGGTTCATGCAAGACGGAGCTGGACCCCGTTGCAGCAGGAGAGTGTTTGATGTCATTGAGGAGCACTTTGTGGGCCGCATACTGGTTATGAGATACCCAGAGGCCGCTAGCATGGGCCTCGATTAGCCGCCATATCGTCGGGATGTGGACACATAAGACTCCTTTCTGTGGGTCTGTATTAAAGACAAAGTGTACAGCAATAACACAAAACCACTGCTGAGCTAAAAACAGCCATTCAGGAGATCATCGACAGCATCGATGTTGCGACACTTCAACGGGTCATGCAGAATTTTGCTATTCGTCTGCGCCACATCATCGCCAATGATGGCAGGCATATCGAACATGTCATAACCTAAATTCGTATATCTGTAGTGATGTTTACAAATTAGATCAAGTGTGTGCACACCGAGCGGGGTGGCGCAGTGGTTAGACACTGGACTCGCATTCGGGAGGACGACGGTTCAATCCCGCGTCCGGCCATCCTGATTTAGGTTTTCCGTGATTTCCCTAAATCGCTCCAGGCAAATGCCGGGATGGTTCCTCTGAAAGGGCACGGCCGACTTCCTTCCCCATCCTTCCCTAATCCGATGAGACCGATGACCACGCTGTCTGGTCTCTTTCCCCCCCCCCCCCCCCCCCCCCCCAAAAAAAAAAAAAAAAAAAAAAAAAGGTGTGTGCACGCCGTAGTTTGTAACTAATTTACGTTTCTTTTCACGTAGTCCAAAAATTGTCATCCTGTAAGCTGCGCCGTCGTACCAACTAAAAGGCCAGAAGTATGCAAGGCTACACCCACATCTGCATCCGTACTCTGCAAGCCACCTAACAGTAGCAGGCGGAGGGTACTTTTCGTATCACTAACTGATCATCCCTTCCCTGTTCTATTCGCGAATAGCGTGTGGGAAGAATGACTGTTGGTAAACCTCTGTGTTAGTTCAAATTAACCGAATTTTCTCGTTGTTGTCATTTCCGTATAGGTGACATAAGGAGTAAATTGCTTCTCAAGTCTCGTAGAACTACACGCTTGTGTCTTCTATATGGGTCTTATAAAGTGAAGCAATTTTCTTTATAGTTATAGCTCTGCCTATGATTGTCAGATTTACCAAGTGAAAGATATACAGGGCTATTACAAATGATTGAAGCGATTTCATAAATTCACTGTAGCTCCATTCATTGACATATGGTCACGACACACTACAGATACGTAGAAAAACTCATAAAGTTTTGTTCGGCTGAAGCCGCACTTCAGGTTTCTGCCGCCAGGGCGCTCGAGAGCGCAGTGAGACAAAATGGCGACAGGAGCCGAGAAACCGTATGTCGTGCTTGAAATGCACTCACATCAGTCAGTCATAACAGTGCAACGACAGTTCAGGACGAAGTTCAACATAGATCCACCAACTGCTAACTCCATTCGGCGATGGTATGCGCAGTTTAAAGCTTCTGGATGCCTCTGTAAGGGGAAATCAACGGGTCGGCCTGCAGTGAGCGAAGAAACGGTTGAACGCGTGCGGGCAAGTTTCACGCGTAGCCCGCGGAAGTCGATGAATAAAGCAAGCAGGGAGCTAAACGTACCACAGCCGACGGTTTGGAAAATCTTACGGAAAAGGCTAAAGCAGAAGCCTTACCGTTTACAATTGCTACAAGCCCTGACACCCGATGACAAAGTCAAACGCTTTGAATTTTCGGCGCGGTTGCAACAGCTCATGGAAGACGATGCGTTCAGTGCGAAACTTGTTTTCAGTGATGAAGCAACATTTTTTTCTTAATGGTGAAGCGAACAGGCACAATGTGCGAATCTGGGCGGTAGAGAATCCTCACGCATTCGTGCAGCAAATTCGCAATTCACCAAAAGTTAACGTGTTTTGTGCAATCTCACGGTTTAAAGTTTACGCCCCCCTTTTCTTCTGCAAAAAAAACGTTACAGGACACGTGTATCTGGACATGCTGGACAACTGGCTCATGCCACAACTGGAGACCGACAGCGCCGACTTCATCTTTCAACAGGATGGTGCTCCACCGCACTTCCATCATGATGTTCGGCATTTCTACAACAGGAGATTGGAAAACCGATGGATCGGTCGTGGTGGAGATCATGATCAGCAATTCATGTCATGGCCTCCACGCTCTCCCGACTTAACCCCATGTGATTTCTTTCTGTAGAGTTATGTGAAAGATTCAGTGTTTAAACCTCCTCTACCAAGAAACGTGCCAGAACTGCGAGCTCGCACCAACGATACTTTCGGACTCATTGATGGGGACATGCTGCGCCGAGTGTGGGAGGAACTTGATTATCGGCTTGATGCCTGCCGAATCACTAAAGGGGCACATATCGAACATTTGTGAATGCCTAAAACAACTTTTTGAGTTTTTGTATGTGTGTGCAAAGCATTGTGAAAATATCTCAAATAATAAAGTTATTGTAGAGCTGTGAAATCGCTTCAATCATTTGTAACAACCCTGTATGAGCATCACAAAATTATATGTTTAGTAAGATACACAGTGTGATTCCGTGATGATGTTACAAACTTTCAGGAATGATGCAGAAGGGTAAATGTATCAGTCTGAAGTACTCTGGTCCGAAAACAACCGAGTCGAATGTTACAAGCAAAAATCGTTCTAATACATCTAACAGTGGATCTCTTCTACTGCAAGCTCTTTGATTTCCATATCTAGAAAGGTGGTAGTATGGACCAAAAGATGAAAAAAACGTTCAGTAAACATGACCTCTAAAATAAATGTCTTAAAAAAGAGCTATGAGTACTTCTTCAGTACAAGAGATATGTTACACTAACAAAGATGAACAATTGCTCATAACGCTTAAGATATGCACTTTAGATTGATGTTTACCCGACATTTCTTCGTTTTTTGGCCATAATACCGCATCTTACAAAAAAGCAAAGAAATTTCAGGAGAAGAGGTCCGCCGTCAGAGGTGTCAGAACGATTTGCTCGTGTAACTTTCGACTTGGTCGCTTCCGGACGAGGGTTCCTTACCTCAGACTTATACACTTGTCCTTCCCCATCATTCCTGAGAGTTTGTAACGCCATCATTGGAATCATTCTGTACTCTGAAAGCCCAGAGAATGAATCATAAATCAAGTTACGTAATAATAAAGAAACAAAAATTCAAAGTGACATAACAAAGTTGTTCAAATTAGGGCAAGTATGCATCATGAAAGAAGGAAAAGCAGTATTTAAACGTTAAAATAGAGCCAGGTCAATATCCATATGTAAGGAATCCTGTCGTAGAACATTATGTCGACCACTGCTTGCGCCCTTTTCTGGCACCAGGATATTTGCTTTGCTGGTCATTTGCATGGCGGAGTCAACGCGGCTCGGTGCTCCACTGAGGTGGACGAGGACTTTCGGAGTAGACGTAGATCTTGGATCATTGAGAGGATTCCCGGGTGCAGACAGGCCGTGACTTAGTGAGCAGATAGTCTCCAGGAATATTGGGCGCCAATTTTACAGATCTTTGCGTGGGTGCGTATTTCACTGGAAGCAATCGTCGTATATCCCCTTGGACAGCTTCCTGCAACGTAGCCACCTGTGACCTCGTCATCAGATTTAGGTGATATCCTCTCGGTCACGTTTAGCCCCTTGCAAGTGTAATCTGTTAGCGCCACACCACGTCAGTCACAAAATACACTCAGCATCAGCTTGCTCGATGATAGTTAGGTATCCGCCTCTTCTGCGGGTTGAATCCACAGGTTCGCAGCGTTTTGCTCCTTTGTGTCTAGGTCATAGCAATACACAGCATTAGTCTGTGGTCATCAGGAGGCTACATACGTCAACCGGATTGACCTGACACAGCTACAGAACAAATGGATGCGTAGGAAGAACCATGAACTGTACGACCTGACGAAACAGCCAAACCTCGCGCAGAAAATGAAAGCGCAGAGGATAAGCCGGACTCGTGCCGGGCCAAATCTGTGCTTGTAGGAAAACCTGACAGAAGTCGTCCAATTGCATGACCAAGGAAGCGGTGGAAGGATGAACTACAGAAGGACCTTCAGCGGCTGGCATCCATGAAACTGGATCCAGAGTGCACAACATCGCCATCTATGGAGCATCTTCCGGCTCCGTGATCAATATATGTAAACTAAAACCAATTTGTAGGTGCCTGACGCTGTACACCAACAATTTGTACCACATGACAACCAAGGTCTCTAATCATGTCTTTACGTGACAAAATTACGTATCTTAGGTTATCCGTGCAGTCTCGAGTCGTCGTTGCTCCCGATCATCTACATGCACGTGGATACTCGAACTAATTGACTCCGCCCGAACAGGCCATAAAGGGCCAACGCACCGACCGGCCGCCGTGTCATCCTCAGCCCACACGTGTCACTGGATGCGGATACGGAGGGACATGTGGCCAGCACATCGCTCTCCCGGCTGAATGTCAGTTTACGAAACCGGAGCCGTTACTTCATGATCAAGCAGCACCTCAGTTTGCCTCACAAGGGCTGAGTGCACCCCGCTTGCCAACAGCGCTCAGTCATCCACCCAAGTTCTAGCCCAGCCCGATAGCGCTCAACTTCAGTGATCTGACGGGAACTGGTGTTACCACTGTGGCTAGGCCATTGTCCGTGGATACTCTGCATATCACATTTAAGTGCCTGGCAGAATGTTCATCGAACCACCGCCACAATCAGTTCTCTATTATTTCAATCTCGAACAGCGCGTGGAAAAAATGAACAGCTATAGCTTTCCGTGCGAGCTCTGATTTCCCTTACTTTATTGTAGGTCTGAGTGAACAAAATATTTTCGCATTCGCAGGAAAAAGTTGGTGACTGAATTTTCGTGAGAAGATTCCGCCTATGTTTTAATGAAGTTCACCCCAAATCCTGTATCATGTCCGTGACTCTCTCTCTCCTATTTCGGCATAATACAAATCGTGCTGCTCTTCTTTGAACTTTCTCGATGTACTCCGTTAATCACATCTGGTAATGATCCCAGGCCAAAAGAGGACGTGCATGCGTAGTGTAAGCAGCCTCGTTAGTAGATCTATTACAGCGTAGTGTAAGCAGCCTCTTTAGTAGATCTGTTACATTTTCTACCTGTTCTGACGATAAAGCGCACTCTTTAGTTTGCTTTCCCAATAATATTTTCTATGTGTTCTTTCCAATTTAAGTTGTTCGTAATTGCAACTTCTAGGTATTTAGTTGAATGTACGGCCTTTAGATTTGACTGATTTGTAGTGCAACCGAAGTTTAACGGATTCTTTTTAGCACGCACGTGGATGACCTCACACTTTTCATTATCTAGGGTCAATTGTAAATTTTCACACCATACAGATATCTTTTCTAAATCGTTTTGCAATGTGTTTTGACTATCTGATGACTTTACCAAACGATAAACGACAGCATCTTCTGCAAAATACCTAAGACGGCTGCTCTACTGTTTCCCAAATCGTTTATTTAGATAACGAGCAACAGATAGCCTATAACGCTACCTCGTGGAAGGCCAGAAGTCACTTCTGTTTTACTCAATGACTTTCTGTCTATTGCTACGAGCAGTGACCTCTCTGACAGGAAATCACGAATCCAGTCAAATAACTGAGACGATATTCCATAAGCAAGCAATTTCACTACATGCCGCTTGTCTAGTACAGGGTCAAAAGCCTTCTGGAAATCTAGAAATAGATACTCAATTTTATATCCATTGTCAATAGCAGCCAACACTTCGTATGAGTAAAGTGCTAGCTGTGTTACACAAGAACGATGTTTTCTAAATCCATGTTGACTGCATGCAATAGAGCGTCCTCTTCGAGGTTCGAACACAATACATGTTCCAAAATCCTGCTGCGTGTTTAGAGTTTGCTGTATTCATACTTTTATTAGTCGACCACAGTATCATTGCACCTGGAAATGAGAGCGTTTTGGTCGGCTTATCTTGAGTCAGCACGTAAACAGAATTGTGGGTATGTACACAACTGATATAAAAGCAGAGGCAGTGGGATGGGTTTCCCTTTGTAAAGACATTACTTTCCCCGAAAGTCGACAATATTTTTTTTTTTTTTTTTGTGCATTACCTTGTCGTAGTACGTATGTATCATTTACTTCAACTATTCTTTATTTGTTAATACGTCACATTGTTTCTTCATTCATTTTGCTACTGTTTTATATTCTATATTGTACGAATATGAATGGTCTGGTTCTATATGCTTAGTAAATCTTTGGTTAGGCTAGGAGAAGTACTGTGTCAGAGAGAGAGCGAACGACTATCGATAGAGAGCGTGCGAGTTGTTGTTGTGGTACGTGGCCGGTTCGCGGGTGGGAAAACGTGGCAAAGTTCGGCGTGAAAGACAGTGATACGCGGAGGAACAATTGATTACAGTGCGTCCGCTGTGTTAATAGGAGATAGTGCATTATCAAGTGAACAGTAAAACCTGAAAAGTATATCGAATGTTTGCGGTGACGATTTTACAAACTGTGTTAACTTGTGACAATTAACCGTGAATCAGACACCATTGTTGTGTGCAGACACTAACTGTTAGAATTGCGTGAAAGTGGAACAAACCAAAATGTTAAGTAAAAGAACAGTGCTGTTATTTGATCCAGAAATATTAATTATATCCTCCAAACTGTCTTAAAGACGACGGACTGTTATAGTGATAAACACATGTGATTGTTTTCCTGTGGCAACACGGTGAAAGAACTGTGCGAAGTATTGGCATTAACCGGATATATATCGTAAATACTAAAGACATTGCATAATTCCGACCTACCCGCACCGCGTGATTAATAAACTTTTAATAATAAAACGTCGCGCGCGTAACGACAACGCACACACTGGAACTATTATTATCGCGCCAGTGCTGCCAGCTGATTCGACTACAACGGAGACATGGACCACCGCCGTAACTGGAATATTAATGAAACAAGAGGATCCATCATTATCTTCACGCCACGAACCAGGATTAACTTCACACATCGTCCGCGTGGACCACCGCTGACGTCATCGCACTGCCTGCAGCAAAAGTTGAGACACTAAAAGAAAATTATTACGCTCTCTCTCTTTTCAAAATTAAAGAAATTGCAGTTAAATTAACTATTTTAAAAATACTGTCACAATATCTCAATTTTGTTTAGTTCCAATAAATATTCTTTCCATTATTTCGTCTCGTTGACAGTGTTGAAAACCCGCCAAATTAAAGTTCAATTAATAATTTTCTTTCAAAATTCTTCTCAGACATTTTGCTGCTTACTATAATTTTATTTTAATATTTGTTTGTAACTTCTTTTGGAGGGAGTGCATATTTTATTTTTTGTATAGTAAAATAAGCTACCATAAAATTACGTATATGACCAGCTGATGCTGTCCGCCGTTACTGCTTGAAAACTGCACCTATTTTCTCATTATCTGTCAGCTTCAAAACAAAATTACGTATTTCGTGGGCATCTAGCAGATGCGCGATGCGTATGTAGGCCCCTACAATAATTTGTTTTTACTTTTGCAGGTTTACTGAAATTACATTGACTTTAATTGTTCATTTGGCCCCCATTAAAGTGATTTATCGCATCTATATAATAATTGTACTGAATTACTTATTTTTTATTACGTAAACATTGGCATACCATATTTAGATTAAAATTGACGTCCTATTGGCCTTACATAAGATTCTGCACGTTCTGACAAAGACTACGCCAATTTCTTTTTTTTTTTCTCGTCCATGACTAACAGGGGTAATCAGATTCCTTGTATAGGTCATGTTTTATTATTTAAAAGGTTTTCTTTAGAAATAGAGAACCAGTTTCTTTACAACTTGTTTACTGTGACGTGACCGCATGTTTCCGATAACGGCCAAGAGTAATAATATCGTGGTTGAGTAGTGTATTAATGTTGTGTTTATTCATTTATTTACAGCGCACTCCACTCTGCTGCTTCCTCAGTCGTAGTGCCACACCACTTGGCGTGTCATCTGCACGTATGACCGGAGTGAGCTCTCCCCCCGACCGCTGTGCCGGTACGTTAAGTACACGCAGCCGTTTCTGCGCAGGACAGCAGGAGACAGAATGAATGCCTGCGATTACCCCTCGGGCGCCCCCGGCAGGATGTTTAAGTTGTGTTAAGCAGCACCCGGCACCCCGGGCGCTGGGGGAGCAACAAGTTTAAACAGGGACAAGATGACAACCAGAGCAGCCAGCAGCCGCTCTCGGAAATGAGATTAGGCGGCCGGTTTACACAGGGGAGACCCGCGCCGGAAGCTAATTTGTCCGTCCCTGTGATTAAATGCGCTGCGCGACCCCGCAGCTCCCAACTGACAACTCTCGCAGACGATTCTGTTTTTATTTCGCTGCAGCCGCAGCTCTGAAGCTGTGTTGACCGCACAGCTCTTTCCACGCATCCCTCTCAGCCCGCTGTCGTGCCTGTGTAATTGTTTCAGACACATAAACGTGAGAAAAGAAAGGAAACCAGTGTGAAGTCATTGCTAGTTGTAAGTGGCAGTTTTTTATTTTATTTTCACTTTTTAAATACACTGGGGTGCAGAACTCAAGAAGGAAAGTAACTATCGCATCAAGTGTCATTTCCAAGTGAGATAAATTGATGAAAATTGGACAATAGACAGAGAGACCTGCTGCAGTAAATTATAACAGATAACTGAAAGAAATGCGCAATGAGGCGAACAGATATGATACTATTATTCAAACACAATAATTACACTGAAATCACCGCGATTTACCCTGAAGCGCCAAAGAAACTGGTACAGTAATGCGTATTCAAATACAGAGATATGTAAACCGGCAGAATACGGCGCTGCGGTGTGCAACGCCTATGTAAGACAAAAAGTGTCTGGCGCAGTTGTTAGATCGGCAGTTTATCAAGATTTAAATGAGTTTGAACGTGGAGTTACAGTCGGCGCACGAGCAATGGGGTGCAGCGTCTAGGAGGTAGCGATGAAGTGGGGATTTTCCCGCACGACCAATTCACGCGTGTACCGTGACTATCAGAAATCCGGTAAAACATCTAATCTCCGCCCCGTCTGGGCACATCAACACCGACATCGGACTGTTGATGACCGGAAACAAGTTTCCTGGTCGGACAACTCTCGTTTCAAATTGTATCGAGCGGATGGACGTGTACAGATATGGAGATGGTTGGTTTGTGGGGGCTGAAGGGACCAGGCTACAAAGGCTATAGGTCCCTACAGATATGGAGACAACCTCATGAATCTATGAACCCTGCTTGTCAGGAGAGGATTGTTCAAGTTATTGGAGGCTCTGTAATAGTGTGGGGCGCGTGCACTTGGAGTGACGTGGGACCCCTAATACGTCCAGGTACGTATCCGACAGGTGATACGTACGTAAGCGTCCTGTCTGGATCCATTCATGTCCATTGTGCATTCCGATGGATTTGGGCAACTCCAGAAGGCCAATGCGACACCCCAGACGTCTATAATTGCTACAGAGTGGTTCCAGGAACACTCTTCTGAGTTTAAACATTTCCGCTGGCCACCAGACTCCCCAGATATCTGGGGTGCCCTGCAACGTGCTGTTCGGAAGAGATCTCCACCCCCTCGTACTCTTACAGATTTATGGACAGCCCAGCAGTATTCATGGTGTCAGTTCCTTCCGGCACTACTTCTGACATTATTCGAGTCCATGCCACGTACTGTTGCGTTACTTCTGCGTGTTCGGAGGCCCCTACACGATATTATGCAGGTGTACCAGTTTCTTTGGCTCTTCAGTGTAGTTCAGTAGATAATTGTAAGAAATGCACAGTGAGACGAACAGAATTGACGCTGTTATTCAAAGACAATAATTACTCTGAAGCACCGCGATTTATAATGGTCCCTTGGGCAGAACAGTAAGTGGGAGAAGGTCCTTAACAGGATGGATGCCTGACCACCATGCGGGGAAGTGCATGCTCGTGCAACGTGCTCAGATGGTGGTCACAAGGTTGGTAAGGAGTTCTCGCTGTAGGGTGTAACATTCCATCACTGGCGTGGCTGACAACAGTTCGGTGGTCATAGGTGCAGGTGAACGCGCTGCGACGCACCCCACACGTCCTCGGTGGGATGTGAGTCGCGGGAACTGACAGGCCAGTCGACTCGCCGGATGTCGATTCGTTCCAAGAGCTTCTCCATGTGCGCTCTTTGATGAGTTCGCGCACTGTCATCCATAAAAAGAAGTCAAGGCCGAAAACACTTTATACCTCACAACAAAGGTTGGCATAATTTTAAGGAAAAACACATGGAAGGTGCACCCACACATTTGGCCATTATACGCAATTGCGAATACATTTAATGTATTTCGTCGTTTGTCATTTCATGGAATACACTTAGCAACAATTATTATGATACCAAATTAAAAACCTTGTCAAATACTGAATAAAAACGCCCACAATAATTTAAAGAACTTGAACAGGATCAATACATTAATGAGAAAACTATAACAGAATGAGATTTTCACTCTGCAGCGGAGTGTGCGCTAATATGAAACTTCCTGGCAGATTAAAACTGTGTGCCGGACCGAGACTCGAACTCGGGACCTTTGCTTTTCGCGGGCAAGTGCTCTACCAACTGAGCTACCCAAGCACGACTCACGCCCCGTCCTCACAGCTTTACTTCCACCAGGCAAAGGTCCCGAGTTCGAGTCTCGGTCCGGCACACAGCTTTAATCTGCCAGGAAGTTTCATATCAGCGCACACTCCGCTGCAGAGTGAAAATCTTATTCTGGAAACATCCCCTAGGCTGTGGCTAAGCCATGTCTCCGCAATATCCTTTCTTTCAGGAGTGCTAGTCCTGCATGGTTCGCAGGAGAGCTTCTGTAAAGTTTTGAAAGTAGGAGACGAGGTACTGGCGGAAGTAAAACTGTGAGGACGGGGTGTGAGTCGTGCTTGAGTAGCTCAGTTGGCAGTCTGCCGCCGGCAGTGCTGCGAGGCGGTCACGCGCCAGAGCGCTGCAGGCGAGGCGCGCACGGTGTGTTTGTGGTTACTTCGGCCGCTGCAAGTGCCGTTTTCCTTCTAGACCACCATGGTGCACAGCTATCGGAAGAAGACATTACGTTTCAACTTTTGTTCCTACTTCGCCCGACCCAAGGCGCTGGAGGTAGAACGATTTATTCGCGATGAAGTTAAAATACCACCAACGGATCTCATTGGTATCCACTTGTCCATAGTTAGCAGTACCGTCTACGTCAAAATGATCAACGACGCGGCGTGCGACAAAGTGTTTCAAGAGGCAAAACGTGGACTGCGTTTCTGTCATTCCTACGGCAACGTCGGACCCGTTACCGTCGACCACGCAGGTCTCGGCACACGGACGATAAGGCTCTTCGAACTGCCGTTCGAACTACCTGCAGACGTCGTCATCGAGGCGCTCCGTCCCTATGGCAACGTTCCGGAACGTGTTGTCGAACGATGGGTACAATTTCAAACCTATCCCGTTTTAAACGGTGTTAGACAGGTCCGCATCGAGTTGCAGAAACACGTGCCTTCCTATCTACGTATCGGAGGCTGCCGTGCCATTATAATGTACGACGGCCAACCTCGGACCTGTTCCGGTTGCGGGAAAGAAGGTCACCTACGATCTGAATGCATTCAACGACGTGTCGCGCAACTCCCGTTGTCGGAAGCGTCCGTCACACCCACGATGACCGCCCTACCGGCCACTTACGCAGCGGCTCTTGCCACGTCTACAGTTTCGTCCAGTCCGTCGCCCGGTCCTTCCGATCGGCACGTCCCACCGTCCCATTCACCTACGGACGGTGCAGACGTCCCACCCGACAACCTTGCCGCCGAACAGGCTCCCGCACCGGACGCTGAGGAGAACAGTACTTCTTCACAACACCTGTTTGACAATTTCATTGTACCCACCGACGCCTTCGAACCAGGTCGACGCTCCTCCTTGCCGTCGTCCGACACTGAGGAACACATGCGCAAACAACGCTCGCCACGTAGGCGCAAACGCCGTCGCCGTTCACCCACGGGCTCTCAAAGTGTCGCCACCCGCGACGACGAAGACGACACCCAAACAGCCGACATTTCCACGCAGAGGTCGGCGGACAACTTTCACGATGAACAAGACGTTTCGCAGGACGGGCCCACCATGGAGCTCGCCACGCACAATGTAACGATCGGTGCGCAGGTTGAGACGCCTGTCTCCCCGCCGACATCTCCAGATCTCTCTCACCACGACGCAATTCCCATGGACATTGGACAGACCCACGGCACAGGAGCACGGCCCGACGACATTGAGGAAGATACGCCCCCTCCACCGGATGAATTGCCTCCGCCGGACAAGGCTGCCTGTTAACATCAAAAGCGAGGCACTGCAGCTGATAGGACGGGGCTTCCTGTTGGTGCCCTCCTCATACTTCCCTTGGTGCTGGTAGATTCGCGTCCACCACCACTGAAACAAACGTACCGGTTTGCCACACTGAACATCAACATGATCGGCACTGCACCCAAGCTGCAACTCCTATGTGACATGCTTCGGGCCTCTGACGTCGACGTCGCCCTTCTTCAGGAAGTACGCGTTGCCACACTTCCACCAGTCTACGGCTACGACTCATACACGTCCACATGTGATCAATCAGGGCGTGGAGTGGCTTTCTACATACGCGAAGGAATCCCACTCAAGGACACGACAATCCTTCCCTGTGGAAGGGGCATGGCTGTTACCATCTTCGACACGCGCGTCATCAATATCTACGCTCCGTCTGGCTCCACGAACCGTCGGCAGCGGTCCATTTTCTTCGGACATGACGTGGCGCCCCTGTTTTCTGGACGCTATGATCGCCTTGTCATGGGAGGCGATTTCAACTGCGTCCTCCATCCGCAGGACCACGTGCCTGGTTATTCGCCATGCCCGGCGCTGATCACTTTACTCGAAGAATTTCATCTAGTGGACGTTTGGGAGAAAATTCATGGCAATACCCCCGGTTTTACCCATTATTCAGCTCATTCTGCGAGCAGACTGGACCGGTTTTATGTCTCTGCCCACCTTGTCAATGAAGTCGCCCAAGCTGAACGATGGCCCCTTGCATTTTCGGACCACTGCGCCGTCATTTGCTCTCTGGCTCTGCCACCCCAATCGGTGTGGCGCAGCAGAGGTTACTGGAAGCTTAATACTTCCCTCCTTAATGATCCACACTGCCGACAATGTATTGCCACTACATGGGCGTCTTGCGAAAGACGCCTCCCGCAGTACACATCCACGTTCCATTGGTGGCTGAAATGTGCCAAACCTGCGATCAGAAAGATCTTCATACAATGTTGCAAGGAAGCAGCAGCATGGCATCGAGACACCACAAATTTTCACTACGCCGTCCTCCGTGAGCTCGATGCGTTCCCTCCATCACCTGACACCCATAGGGAACGACAGCGTACTAAAGCTCGTCTCCTCTCTCTCCAACGTGCACGACCGCATGGTGTCGTGGTGCGTTCCAGACGACAAGACCTCCTCCACGACGAAACCCCATCCACAATTCATGCCGCATCCGACCATAGTCGTCGACGTCGACTTTTCGTCCCCAACATCACGACCTCCGATGGTGTTCACCACACAACACAGGCGGCAGTGGTGTCTGCCTTTGCTGAATATTTTCGCCAATTTTATGATGATGAGCCGATAGCAACGCCAATTCCTGACGATCTCCGTCCTTCCCCTGATCGGACCCTCATCGTCGGGGAGTCAACGTCCATGACATCTGCAATCACCGCAGAAGAGGTGGTAGATGCGATCAACAAAGGGGCCAAGAACAAATCACCGGGACCAGATGGTCTCCCAGTGGAGTTTTACCGGGCGTTCACCACGTTAATGCTTCCTCGCTGGACGGAAATGATGCAGGAACTCTTTACTCCGTCCTTCCCAATTCCACCTGAATTCGTCACTGGCATTCTTCTACCTGTACCTAAGCCGAAGGGAGGGTCTCATGTCTCTGCATATCGCCCCCTTACACTACTGAATGCAGACTATAAAATCTATGCACGCCTCTTAGCAGCACGAATACGTACCGTCTTACCTACGGTCCTTTCACCGGAGCAGACTGCACGTGGTTGTGGGGCCACCTCACAAACAGCCCTAGGAGAATGCCGTGACCTCATCGCACTGGCGTCGGTTTGTCGCCTTCGTGCAGCACTGGTATCCGTCGATTTCACGAGTGCCTTTGATCGCGTTCGACACCCATTCCTCCTCATGGTGGCGACACGTATGGGGTTCCCATTACTTTTTGTCAATGCCATTCGCCGGTTACTACTTCCCGCGGTCTCGATGGTCCAAGTCAATGGGAGGCTTGTAGGACCGATTCCTATACGCCACTCTGTGCGTCAAGGATGCCCTATGTCTACTATATGCCATTGCACTTGAGCCCCTCATCACTGGTCTTACCTCTAGACTGCAGGGTCTCACTTTTCGTGACTACACCTTTCACTGTAGGGCTTATGCGGACGACCTCCTCTTTCTCACCTGCTCCTCCACGGAACTCAATGACGCCATCCAATGGATCCACCAGTGTGGACGTCTTTCTGGCAGCATTCTTAATGTCCGTAAATCCACTATGATGCACATTGGGCGCGGCCTCCCGGCTATGGTGCCGACCCCACTCCCAGTCAGTACCACCCTTCATTACTTGGGTACCGACTTTACGAGCTCCACACGCCGCACAGTGGCCCTGGCTTACCGGCGGCTTTTGCAGTCGATTCGGCACCATGTCCGCGGTCAAGTGCACCGTAACTTAAACCAACTCCAACGTGTGTCCTATGTCAACATGTACGTCGTCCCTAAACTGGTACACGTCGCCAAGATCCTCCCGATGCCGTTACTCCTTGGCCGCCGCATACAATCAGCTTTTGGATATTTCGTGTCAGCAGGGGCACTTTTCAAAGTCCGCTACAACACTCTAACACTGCCTCCTGCAAAAGGTGGCCTCGGACTCGTCAACGTGCGGGCACGATCTTCTGCACTCTTTGTCCACACTCTGTTGCGACACTGGCAGCGGCCGGTCCCGTCCTTAACACGCAGTCTCTTAGATATCCTCCGACCAGCTTCTCTCGATCCACCGATCAATGTGACGCCTATTTCTCCATGATTATACCACGTCGCCAATTGTTTCATAGAACTCAGCTACGTTCGGGCCGATCTTCCAGTCACCCGTCCTCCCCGTACAAAAGATTATTATCGTTTGTTTATGCTGTCCAACCCTTGCGACCCCATGGTGCTACAGCATCCTGACATTAACTGGCGAACGGTTTGGGGGTGTGTGCATGCACCCTTTTTACCGTCGTCTGTGTCTGCACTCTGGTATGTTTTAGTCTATGGAAAGTTCCCAACTAATAATCGACTTTATCGCATAGGACTGGCCACCTCCCCACTCTGCCCTGACTGTCAGCTCGAAGACACCGACGAGCACCGTCTTACGTGCCCCCTGAAACAAAACGTATGGCTCCTCATCCAACGAATCGTGGGCTTTTACCTCCGTGCCCCGCCAACGACGGTAACCCCGGATTTCCTGTTGTTGCCCCAGACATTTCACTACCCTCTTGCTAAGCACCACACCCTAATCTGGTTTCGAGGACAGGCTTTAGAATACCTCTTTCACAGTGGTCCGCATACAGTCCTTGACTTCTGGTACAAAGTTGTGACCGCACATAGCACCCTCACTCGAAAACCATCTTACCGACAAACTTTTGCCGGTTATCTCCGCAGCGTCTTCCTTGACCCCCCTCACACTTGGGGTGTGCCATGCCTACCTGTCACATGATGCAGTACCCTTATCCACGTTCTCATGCATCGACCAAACAACTAATTTAAAAAAAAGGAGGAAGACAGAATATGTTATATTTTGTTGTATTTAATGTTTTTTTTTATTTTTTTGTTTAACTAACAGTCATATGTATATGTTTAAAGGGTACCTTGAAGAACTCTTGCATAGTGAATATATATGTACTTTTAGTTTGTTCAATAAAAATTACTTAAAAAAATATCGAAAAAAAGGAAAAAAACGGGCTATGTTACAATTTGTTGTAGTTAGTGTTATTCTAAAAAAAAAAAAAAAGTTGGTAGAGCACTTACCAGCGATAGGCAAAGTTCCCGGGTTCGAGTCTCGGTCCGGCACACAGTTTTAATCTGCCAGGAAGTTTCATATCAGCGCACACTCCGCTGCAGAGTGAAAATCTCATTCTGGAAACATCCCCTAGGCTGTAGCTAAGCCACGTCTCCGCAACATCCTTTCTTTCAGGAGTGCTACTCCTGCATGGTTCGCAGGACAGCTTCTGTAAAGTTTGGAAAGTAGGAGACGAGGTACTGGCGGAAGTAAAGCTGTGAGGACGGGGCGTGAGTCGTGCTTGGGTAGCTCAGTTGGTAGAGCACTTGCCCGCGAAAGGCAAAGTTCCCGAGTTCGAGTCTCGGTTCGGCACACAGTTTTAATGTGCCAGGAAGTTTCAAAACTATAACAGTTTATAACTTTAAGAACAGGGCTTAAAACCAGGAATACACATACGTCCCCAAATACAAGTAGGAAGTCTCACGAACAATTCCCAAGTATGGATAAAACTGTAAACAAATAGAGAACACCCACTCAAAATACAAAAAGAATAACAAGTGACGCCACTGACTGTGGCTGTTATAAAGCCCTTGTTGTAGTTGTGGTCTTCAGTCCTGAGACTGGTTCGATGCAGCTCTCCATGCTACTCTATCCTGTGCAAGCTTCTTCATCTCCCAGTGCTTACTGCAACCTACGTCCTTCTGAGTCTGCTTAGTGTATTCATCTCTTGGTCTCCCTCTACGATTTTTACCCTCCACGCTGCCCTCCAATGCTAAATTTGTGATCCCCTGATGCCTCAGAACATGTCGTACCAACCGGTCCCTTCTCCTTGTCAAGTCATGCCACAAACTCCTCTTTTCCCCAATTCTATTCAATACCTCCTCATTAGTTATGTGATCTACCCATCTAATCTTCAGCATTCTTCTGTAGCACCACATTTCGAAAGCTTCTATTCTCTTCTTGTCTAAACTATGTATCGTCCATGTTCCACTTCCATACATTGCTACACTCCATACAAATACCTTCAGAAACGACTTCCTTACACTTAAATCTATACTCGATGTTAACAAATTTCTCTTCTTCAGAAACGCTTTCCTTGCCATTGCCAGTCTACATTTTATATCCTCTCTACTTCGACCATCATTAGTTATTTTGCTCCCCAAACAGCAAAACTCCTATACTACTTTAAGTGTCTCATTTCCTACTCTAATTCCCTCAGCATCACCCGAGTTAATTCGACTACATTCCATTATCCTCGTTTTGCTTTTGTTGATGTTCATCTTATATCCTGCTTTCAAGACACTGTCCATTCTGTTCAACTGCTCTTCAAAGTCCTTTGCTGTCTCTGGCAGAACTACAATGTCATCGGCGAACCTCAAAGTTTTTATTTCTTCTCCATTGATTTCAATACGTACACCGAATTTTTTTGGTTCCTTTACTGCTTGCTCAATATACAGATTGAATAACATCGGGGAGAGGCTACAACCCTGTCTCACTCACTTCCCAACCACTACTTCCCTTTCATGTCCCTCGACTCTTATAACTGCCATCTGGTTTCTGTACAAATTGTAAATAGCCTTTCGGTCCCTGTATTTTACCCCTGCCACCTTTAGAATTTGAAAGAGAGTATTCCAGTCAACATTGTCAAAAGCTTTCTGTAAGTCTATAAATGCTATAACATAGGTTTGCCTTTCCTTAATCTTTCTTCTAAGATAAGTCGTAAGGTCAGTATTGCCTCACGTTCCAACATTTCTACGGAATCCAAACTGATCTTCCCCGAGGTCGGCTGTAACCAGTTTTTCCATTCGTCTGTAAAGAATTCGCGTCCCCCAAAATACAAGAAAAGCTGGGAACACACACATTTTGAACGTGACTCCCAGCTGGTACACACCAGCAGAAACAGCAATAATGACCCTTAAACAAATACACAATCCCCCAAAATACAATAAAAGCTGGGAAGGCATACAGTTTAAATGTGACTCCCAACTGTTATACACCAGCAGAAATATTAATAATGACCCTTAAATGAATATACAATCCCTCAAAATACAAGAAAGGAAACAAGTTACAGTAACCAGTTATCACAACGAAGTGGCAGCAACCACGCAAGTTTGACAATGAGTGGAGTTAGCTAATTACTGGCGATAAAGAATCTCAACAGTTCATACTCATAAGTGGGAGCCTGTAATACTCAACAAACTTCAGAAATAGCAAAACAGTGTCTGTAACATTTAAACTTGTAGTTAAAGGGCAAATATAGTCACAAGGAACTTCGAACTTGCAGAACACCCCTTAAGGCTTTTGCTTTTGCTCAACTCTCAATATCTGGATAAATCAAAGATTCCTGGATTGATTAGGCAACATTCCACCGTTCCAAGTACAAAACAAGCAAATTTACTTAACTTGAGCCAACACGCGGCAGCTGATACAGTCGCCCGGGTGCAGGCAAACCTAGACCTCGTGCGACGACAGAGGTGTTGCCGCAGCAGGAAGAAGACACGACTGTGCTCCGGGTCCAGGAAACAGTTAAACAGAACAAGAGCTGAGGGACATGTTCAGATCTCTCAGGCAAAGTGCCAGCAAAATTAAACTTTTGATAAACCGAGAAAAAAAATACGGAAATCGGTTGAGTCATAAACCCAAATAAACACTTTTAATATCCATCTTTTCATTTGCAGCTCCTTGTATTGGCCGTGTTTGTAGTTAAAATATTTGGGATTTGAGGTCCGCCAGTTACGTAAAACAGCTTTTTTCTCAGTACCCAAACATGTTTCGGCACCACTGTGCCATCATCAGTGTGTTTTCGTTTTTTTGGAAAAGTACTTGTGATAGCTACGTATGTATCACATCTCAGCATGATGCGGAGAATGGAAGTGCTTGCCACGCGAAAACATGACAAGCTACCTGTAATAATTAACACAAAAGTGGTCCAAAAAATTCATGCTTACGACATGTAAAGAATAAATAAAAACGAAAACCCACTGATGATGGCACAGTGGTGCCGAAACACGTTTGGGTACTGAGAAAAACGGTGTTTTGCGTAACTGGCGGACCTCAAATCCCAAATATAATAAACGCTTTTAAATTGACCGCCATTCAAGATTCATAAAAATTCATCAGTTTCAATATCTTGGATCGCGCATCAGCGGTGAAAATATCATAACACTGGACATAGAAGAGAAAATACCCTCGGGATCAAGATGTCTCTACGCTCGAAGCAGCCCACTCAAAAGTGAAGCTTTGTCAATCACCATCACGATGAAGACATGGAACACCATCATCTGCCCAATAGTGCTGTATGGTTTGGAAAGCTGGACGCTTACCAAGAAAGAAAGAGAAAAACTGAATGTCTTCTAAAAATCAAATGGTTCAAATGGCTCTCAGCACTATGGGACTTAACATCTATGGTCATCAGTCCCCTAGAACTTAGAACTACTTAAACCTAACTAACCTAAGGACATCACACAACAACCAGTCATCATGAGGTAGAGAAAATCCCTGACCCCGCCAGGAATCGAACCCGGGAACCCGGGCGTGGGAAGCGAGAACGCTACCGCACGACCACGAGCTGCGGACAATGTCTTCTAAAGAAAAGCGATGAGAAATATCTGGGGACCTGTATAGGAGAATGACATATGGAGAGTTCGAGATATCACTGAAATTCATCAGTTAATGATGCACCTACTATCGTCCAGAAATTAAAAGGTAGCAGACTGCAATGGGCTGGGTATATGGCTAGGAGGGAAACCGACAGAATTCCTAAGAAGACATTTGAAGCCACTCTCCAAGCAACAAGACCACTGGGCCGACCTGGCACACGGTAGAGCGGTGACATAGAGAAGGACGTCGCAGCATTAGGAATTCCCGCAGGATGAAGAGAGACGGAGAGAGATAGAAAAAGATGGAATCGGATCGTTGATGCAGCTCGTGGTCTACAGGGTCTGTGATCGCTGAAAAGAAGGAGAAGAGAGATAGTAGTATGGACCAAAACAAAGAAAAAACGTCAACTTCTTGCTACTACGTACGACATGCTTCCGTCCGACGTCTTAGGTAATTACGCAGTCTCTGAAAAACTCCAGGTCGGTGACAGATGTGGCGGCAGCCACTGATGACTCGTTCCTGTAGTGTTTGTAAGTCATTAATATGACTTGCATACAGCATAAACTTCTAGTGTCCCCACAACCAAAAACCCAAGGGATTAGGATCGGAAGAACGATCGTACTGGACGTGTCCGACCAACCCACTGCCCATCAAATGTCTGTATGGGGTGTTGTCGGACATTTCGGAGAAAATGGGCAGGTGTTAAATCACGCATCAATCACATCTCCAGCCGTTGTTGGAATGGTAACTCCTCTAGCAGTACAGACAGGTCATTTGACAGAATCTGTAGACACAATGTAAAAGCACACACTGATTCCTTTAGAACTCATGTATGAACTGCACCTATCCAGAACTGTGAATACGATTTACAGTAACGACACTAACAGATGTTTACTGCATGCTGCATACATGAATAATAACACAGGAAAGTGCCCTCACTTGTTTACTGCAGTCAGTAGGTCGTTCGTAGTAGCAAAGAGTTTATAGTAGAAGATGTGTTTTACAGTAGCGAAAATGAATGAATAAGTTATCATAGCTCTTAAAGGATACATTTTAGAGTCCATGTTTACTAGACATTTTGGTCTTCTTTCGATCCATACTACCATCTCTCAAAATAATGAATATTTTATTAATATCCTGTATTTGTCCTATAATATACAGGGTGGTCCATTGATCGTAACCGGACCAAATATCTCACGAAATAAGCGTCAAACGAAAAAACTACAAAGAACAAAACTCGTCTAGCTTGAAGGGGAAAACCACATGGCGCTATCGTTGGCCCGCTAGATGGCGCTGCAATAGGTCAAACGGATAACAGCTCTGTTTTTTTAAATAACAACCCCCATTTTTTATTACATACTCGTGTAGTACGTAAAGAAATATGAATGTTTTAGTTGGACTACTTTTTTCGCTTTGTGATAGATGACGCGGTAATAATCATAAACATAAGACTCACAATTTTAGCCTAACAGTTGGTAACAGCTAGGTTTTTTAAATTAAAATACAGAACGCAGGTTCGTTTGAACATTTTATTTCGGTTGTTCCAATGTGATACTTGTACCTTTGTGAACTTATCATTTCTGAGAACGCATGCTGTTACAGCGTGATTACCTGTAAATAACACATTAATGCAATAAATGCTCAAAATGATGTCCGTCAACCTCAATGCATTTGGCAATACCTGTAACGACATTCCTCTCAACAGCGAGTAGTTCGCCTTCCGTATTGTTCGCACATGCATTGACAATGCGCTGACGCATGTTGTCAGGCGTTGTCGGTAGATCACGATAGCAAATATCCTTCAACTTTCCCCACAGAAAGAAATCCGGGGACGTCAGATACGGGGCCATGGTATGGTGCTTCGACGACCAATCCACCTGTCATGAAATATGCTATTCAATACCGCTTCAACCGCACGCGAGCTATGTGCCGGACATCCATCATGTTGGAAGTACATCGCCATACTGTCATGCAGTGAAACATTTTGTAGTAACATCGGTAGAACATTACGTAGGAAATCAGCATACATTGCACCATTTAGATTGCCATCGATAAAATGGGAGCCAATTATCCTTCCTCCCATAATGTCGCACCTTATATTAACCCGCCAATGTCGCTGATGTTCCACTTGTCGCAGCCATCGTGGATGTTCCTTTGCCCAATAGCGCATATTATGCCGGTTTACGTTACCGCTGTTGGTGAATGACGTGTAGAACGCGTGCAAAAAATCTGTCATCGTCCGGTAATTTCTCTTGTGCCCAGTGGCAGAACTGTACACGACGTTCAAAGTCGTCGCCATGCAATTCCTGATGCATAGAAATATGGTACGGGTGCAATCGATGTTGATGTAGCATTCTCAACACCGACATTTTTTAGATTCCCGATTCTCGCGCAATTTCTCTGCTACTGATGTGCGGATTAGCCGCGACAGCAGCTGAAACACCTACTTGGGCATCATCATTTGTTGCAGGTCATGGTTGACGTTTCACATGTGGCTGAACACTTCCTGTTTCCTTAAATAACGTAACTAGCCGGCGAACGGTCCGGACACATGGATGATGTCGTCCAGGATACCGAGCAGCATACATAGCACACGCCCGTTGTGCATTTTGATCACAATAGCCATACATCAACACGATATCGACCTTTTCCGGAATTGGTAAACGGTCCATTTTAACACGGGTAATGTATCACGAAGCAAATACCTCCGAACTGGCAGAATGTTACGTGATACCACGTAGGCTACTTATACGTTTGTGACTATTACAGCGCCATCTATCACAAAGTTAAAAAGAGTGGTCCAACTAAAACATTCATATTTCTTTACGTACACCACGAATATGTAATTCAAAATGGGGTTCCTATTTTTTAAAAAAACGCAGTCGATATCCGTTTGACCTATGACAGCGCCATCTAGCGGGCCAACCATAGCGCCATCTGGTTTCCCCCTTCAAGCTAGACGAGTTTCGTTCTTTGTAGTTTTTTCGATTGATGCTTATTTCGTGAGATATTTGGCCTAGTCATTATTAATGGATCACCCTGTATACATTGAAGCGTTAAAGAAACTGACATAGGCACGCGTTTTGAAAGACAGAGATATGTAAATAGGCAGAATAAGGCGCAACACCTACATAAGACTTGCTGCTACATTGGCAGGTTATCAAGATTAAAGTGAGTTGGAGTGTGGTGTTAGATCATCCGTCCTATCCTCTGTTATGCCAGCGTCGCCTGGATCTCCGCCCCCACCCGCTTTTACAAGGCTCTCCAAATCCTTGAACGCCATGCGCTCCGCCTTGCCTTCCATATCCGCCTTCCTTCCCCCACACGGCTCCTGTATGAACTGATCCCCTTCCCCCACCTCCTCTTGTTCCTCCAACATCTCCGCATCCTTTACATTGTTCGCAGGGTTGATCCCCCCCACCCTCTGGTTTCCTCCTTCCTCTCCACCCCTCGCCCGTTGCCGCGCCTCTATCGCTGTATCCCTCCCTCTCTCCACCTCCACACCCTCCTTCTCCTTCATCAGGGCAATTTCCAACGCCTCCCCCTCCCGGATGACGAACTTCGCCGTGACATATACCCTTCCTTCCAACTATAACCCGGCCTTGTTCCCCCCCCCCCTCCCCAGGGCCCCCTTCTCCTCTTTCCTCCTTCCCCCAGAGCGGATTCTCCTCCATCCCCCCCTCCCCTGAGACCCTGCACCCCATACTTGCCTCTCTCCTTCCCACATCCCTCCCTACCTGGCCCTCTTCCGAGCGACCCCCATTCCCCTCCCCCATCTCTTCCCCTCCCTCCCTTCTTCAGGTCTCCCTCATCTCCTTGAACCTGGCAGATCCTCTGTATTGATCATCATCAGTGTGCCACGTCAGTGTTGTGTTTCGTGCTATTTCTCGTGTGCGTCCAGAGGTGTGATTTTAATTGTGTACTGCCTTGAGGTTCGCCGTCAGTGTGCTATGCCATCCGTCAACACCTTCATGCTCCAGTCATACTGTGCCTTGTGTTCTTTTCATCGTCGCAGTGTGGCTTTTTGTGTGTGCTACTTTTAAACAGTTTTTTTTTTTTATCTCCATTTTACAGTCACCCCGTTTTTTTTTTGTATATTGCCTTCCATGATGTTCTCCCTTTTGTATATCTATGTTCGCCTTCTTCTCTCCTTTGCTGTTTTTAAATGTCTTCTATTGTTTTGTTCTATGTCTTTCGGCTGAAGAGCAGCGCATATGCTGCTGCCAGCCCGCCCCGATGGGGAATTGAAATACAATAAAGAAAAAAAAAAAAAAAAAAAAAAAATGGTGTTAGAGTCGGCGCACGAGCGATGGCATACAGCATCTTCGAGATAGTGATGAAGTGGGGATTTTCCCTTACGATCATTTTACGAGTGTACAGTGAATATCAAAAATCCGGTATAACATCAAACCTCCGACATCGCTGCGGTCGGAAGAAGATCCTGCAAGAACAGGACCAACGACGACTGAAGAGAACCGTTCAACGTGACAGAAGAGCAACCCTTCCGCAAATTGCTGCAGATTTCGATGCTGTACATCAACAAGTGTCAGCTTGCGAACCATTCAAAGAAAAATCATTGATATGGACATCCGGAGCCGAAGGCCCACTCGTGTACCCTTGATGACTAAACAGCACAGAGCTTGGCGCCTCGTCAGCATCGACATTGGCCTGTTGATGACTGGAAACATGTTTCCTGATCGGAGGAGTCTCGTTTCAAGTTGTATCGAGCGGATGAACGTGTACAGATATGGAGACAACCTCATGAATCCATGGGCCCCGAATGTCGGCAGGGAAATGTTCAAGCTGGTGGAGGTTCTGTAATGGTGTGAGGCGTGTACAGTTGGAGTGATATGGGACCCATGATACGTCTAGATACAAGTCTGACAGGTGACACGTACGTAAGCATCCTGTCTGGTCACTTGCATCCATTCATATCCACTGTGCATTTCGACAGACTTGGTCAATTCCCGCAGGACAAAGCGACACCCCACACATCCAGAATTGCTAAAGAGCGGCTCCAGGAACACTCTTCTGAGTTTAAACACTTTCGCTGGACACCAAATTTCCGAAACATGAACATTATTGAGCCTATTTGTGATGCCTTGCAACGTGCTGTTCAGACGTTATCCCCTCCCCCTCGTACTCTTACGGATTTATGGACATTACTGCTGGATTCATGGTGTCAGTTCCCTCCAGCACTACTTCAGACGTTAGTCGAATCCACGCCATGTCGTGATGCGGCTTTTTTGCGTGCTCTCGAGGACGCTACACGATATTAGGCCGGTGTACCAGGTTTTTTGAGCCTTCAGTTCAGTTTAACTAAGCATTACTATTATTGCGTTCTGATATGAAGGTATTATTAACTTGTATATATGCAGACTGCAACGATGAAGGAATATTTGTACCAAGGCCAGGATCGGTCCCGGGTCTTCTGTTTACTAAGTAAATTCGCTAACCACTAAGCCAGTAGTAGCTTTGCACAGCTCTACGGACTACCCTGGCACGGCTCTCTCATTCGCGCCTCAGCCTACTTGGTATTCCCCCTAAACTCGTACAGCATTGCAGAGGCTCTCCAGCTGTATTGGAATAGTTTATAATGATAGACGATTGAGACTTGAAAATGTCTCTGGAACCATATAGTTTAATTTATTATTAACATGTTTATTTTTATTTTTTGGATACGCGATAATGCCTGTTTCATACAGGGTGTTACAAAAAAGGTAAGGCCAAACTTTCAGGAAACATTCCTCTCACACAAAGAAAAAAAATATGTTATGTGGACATGTATGTAGCGTTCTCGCTTCCCACGCCCGGGTTCCCGGGTTCGATTCCCGGCGGGGTCAGGGATTTTCTCTGCCTTGTGATGAATGGGTGTTGTGTGCTGTCCTTAGGTTCGTTAGGTTTAAGTAGTTCTAAGTTCTAGGGGACTGATGACCATAGCTGTTAAGTCCCATAGTGTTCAGAGCCATTTGAACCATTTTTTTTTTTTTTTTTTTTTGTGGACATGTGTCCGGAAACGCTTACTTTCCATGTTAGAGCTCATTTTATTACTTCTCTTCAAATCACACTAGTCATGGAACACAGCAACAGAACGTACCAGCGTGACTTCAAACACTTTGTTACAGGAAATGTTCAAAATGTCCTCCGTTAGCGAGGATACATGCATCCACCCTCCGTCGCATGGAATCCCTGATGCGCTGATGCAGCCCTGGAGAATGGCGTATTGTATCACAGCCGTCCACAATACGAGCACGAAGAGTCTCTACATTTGGTACCGGGATTGCGTAGACAAGAACTTTCAAATGCCCCCATAAATAATGAAAGTCAAGAGGGTTGAGGTCAGGAGAGCGTGGAGGCCACGGAATTGGTCCGCCTCTACCAATCCATTGGTCACCGAATCTGTTGTTGAGAAGCGTACGAACACTTCGACTGAAATGTGCAGGAGCTCCATCGTGCATGAACCACATGTTGTGTCGGACTTGTAAAGGCACATGTTCTAGCAGCACAGGTAGAGTATCCCGTATGAAATCATGATAACGTGCTCCATTGAGTGTAGGTGGAAGAACATGGGGCCCAATCAAGACATCACCAACAACGCCTGCCCAAACGTTAACAGAAAATCTGTGTTGATGACGTGATTGCACAATTGCGTGCGGATTCTCGTCAGCCCACACATGTTGATTGTGAAAATTTACAATTTGATCACTTTGGAATGAAGCCTCATCCGTAAAGAGAACATTTGCACTGAAATGAGGATTGACACATTGTTGGATGAACCATTCGCAGAAGTGTACCCGTGGAGGCCAATCAGCTGCTGATGGTGCCTGCACACGCTGTACATGGTACGGAAACAACTGGTTCTCCCGTAGCACTCTCCATACAGTGACGTGGTCAACGTTAACTTGTACAGCAGCAACTTCTCTGACGCTGACATTAGGGTTATCGTCAACTGCACGAAGAATTGCCTCGTCCATTGCAGGTGTCCTCGTCGTTCTAGGTCTTCCCCAGTCGCGAGTCATATGCTGGAATGTTCCGCGCTCCCTAAGACGCCGATCAATTGCTTCGAACGTCTTCCTGTCGGGACACCTTCGTTCTGGAAATCTGTCTCGATACAAACGTACCGCGCCACGGCTATTGCCCCGTGCTAATCCATACATCAAATGGGCATCTGCCAACTCCGCATTTGTAAACATTGCACTGACTGCCAAAACCACGTTCGTGATTAACACTGACCTGTTGATGCTACGTACTGATGTGCTTGATGCTAGTACTGTAGAGCAATGAGTCGCATCTCAACACAAGCACCGAAGTCAACATTACCTTCCTTCCGTTGGGCCAACTGACGGTGAATCGAGGAAGTACAGTACATACTGACGAAACTAAAATGAGCTCTAACATGGAAATTAAGCGTTTCCGGACACATGTCCACATAACATCTTTTCTTTATTTGTGTGAGAGGAATGTTTCCTGAAAGTTTGGCCGTACCTTTTTTGTAACACCCTGTATAATCTTTGCAGAATTTTGATAAATATAATGTGTAAATGAGAATATCTGTACGAACGGTGAGAGAGCCATGTCGACAGCTGAGAGCCGGACTATGAGAGAAAATGCGGCTGCGAATTCACGTGTATGAAGTGAGTAACAAGTCGGATCGCGTCAGAATAAAACATACGGACTTAACATTGACTTGGACATTGTGAAAATATTTAACAGTTTCGAACGGTGCGAGCCTCGTGGCGTACCACAAATTGAATTTGCAGCGCACATGCGAGTAAACAGTGGTTGTCTGTTGGACTAAACTGTCTGCTGTAGCGAGAGTTGCAAAACACTAGTGTAATCTAAGATCTTTCATTTGCACCTTAATTAGGTAACACGGACGTGAAAGCATTAATAGTCGCTATAATACCAGTTAAGAAGTTTTCTACATTTGGAAGTTGTTCGCTAGACTGCGAATTCGCGAATATGACGTGTGTGCCAAAATGGACGAACCGTAACTTCACGGTCTGTTAGTGGAAGTAAAGTTCGTACGCTGTCAAAGCCTGTGTACTTGACGTTAATAACTGCATTGTGTGTCTGTAATGTTGTCGTCGTACACATATAAACTTCGATCTATATAATAATAGTTACTTCAGACCAATCTATACACAAAGAAGGACGACGGAGGAATAATACCACTGTCAAGTGGGATACGCTCCAGACAAAAGGAGGTACCAGGTGCAGCTTACAATTGATACATTTACCATGATTTCGCCGTTGTCGATGTCCAGCCACTGATGACAACGCACATCACCTGCGACACACAAATAAGCTGTCTCTCTCTTAATAAAGACTCGGAAAGCAGTTCCACCCACTTTAAATGAAGGCATTCGCGCAGTAACCGGGTAACTAACATTTACATCGTTTCAAACAAAACAGATAAAACTGTCTACAATTCTTTTTAAATTTCTCTTGTCTTTTTCCAACCATTATTTAGGACACCAGCATACCGTAACGTCTTATCACATACGTAAACAAAGATATATTATGATATTTACTGGATTTTAAAAACATGAACTTGTCTCGCAACTGACAACTTTGTGTTTTGAATATGTCGTCAAAAAATAGACAGGCAACTAAAGAAACAACAATTATTACCACTTTACGGGTTACTGAATATTTCGAGGAGTTTGAGAGTTTCAAAAAGAAAATAAATATCCTAATAAAAGTCGTAGGTTAGCAACAAGTTCAATGTGCTTCTCCTTCCGATGAACTGTATATGGCATTCGTAACAGTTCTGTCGCCGATCAGTTTATTAGAAAATTCCAAGTTTGAGCCTGGCACATACTCCTTGGCAAGCTCCATGATATCTTGATATTGCTCAGCTTTAAATGTCGGAGGTAGTGTGTAGAGCTTTTCCTCAGGAAACGTCAGTGTAACTGAGGCTTTCTGAATGACGAAATGACGATAAGATGTGATAATGATGCACTGCAGCGAACTACGTCTTTTAATCAATAGAGTACTCAAAGAATCTGTACTTTGAAATAGAGAACTTCTCTTTATCAGCACACGTAACGTTAAATCGAAACAGTTTTTTCAAATGAGACGAGAAGTCTAAAATCAGATGTCGTGTTACATCTATCGCAGAGAACTTCTTGGGTGTATTTCACTTGCCTGAACCTGGGTAGTCTGGTGCAATGATAGGGCAACTACTGGACGTGTCCGGTTCTTGCCCCAAACGCCCGACGTCCTCAAGTCCATTCCCTATGTTCATCTCAACTAATCACATGGGCAGGTCTCATTCTTGCACTATACGATCAATCAGTTTTCAAACTATGGAATGATACTAAAATCTCATTTTCGACCAGAAGTGGATACAGATGATTATTGCAAGAATGCCTTCAAATACAATTTCTTTTGCAAAACGTGTGTTTTTCGAATAAACGTAATTTGATAGTGAATGTATTCAAAATTACATGTTGTTGTTGCTAGTCATATTATTATTTCTCTACCATTACTGTTTACTAACCTCACCTCTGGGAGGGATATACACTCCTGGAAATTGAAATAAGAACACCGTGAATTCATTGTCCCAGGAAGGGGAAACTTTATTGACACATTCCTGGGGTCAAATACATCACATGATCACACTGACAGAACCACAGGCACATAGACACAGGCAACAGAGCATGCACAATGTCGGCACTAGTACAGTGTATATCCACCTTTCGCAGAAATGCAGGCTGCTATTCTCCCATGGAGACGATCGTAGAGATGCTGGATGTAGTCCTGTGGAACGGCTTGCCATGCCATTTCCACCTGGCGCCTCAGTTGGACCAGCGTTCGTGCTGGACGTGCAGACCGCATGAGACGACGCTTCATCCAGTCCCAAACATGCTCAATGGGGGACAGATCCGGAGATCTTGCTGGCCAGGGTAGTTGACTTACACCTTCTAGAGCACGTTGGGTGGCACGGGATACATGCGGACGTGCATTGTCCTGTTGGAACAGCAAGTTCCCTTGCCGGTCTAGGAATGGTAGAACGATGGGTTCGATGACGGTTTGGATGTACCGTGCACTATTCAGTGTCCCCTCGACGATCACCAGTGGTGTACGGCCAGTGTAGGAGATCGCTCCCCACACCATGATGCCGGGTGTTGGCCCTGTGTGCCTCGGTCGTATGCAGTCCTGATTGTGGCGCTCACCTGCACGGCGCCAAACACGCATACGACCATCATTGGCACCAAGGCAGAAGCGACTCTCATCGCTGAAGACGACACGTCTCCATTCGTCCCTCCATTCACGCCTGTCGCGACACCACTGGAGTCGGGCTGCACGATGTTGGGGCGTGAGCGGAAGACGGCCTAACGGTGTGCGGGACCGTAGCCCAGCTTCATGGAGACGGTTGCGAATGGTCCTCGCCGATACCCCAGGAGCAACAGTGTCCCTAATTTGCTGGGAAGTGGCGGTGCGGTCCCCTACGGCACTGCGTAGGATCCTACGGTCTTGGCGTGCATCCGTGCGTCGCTGCGGTCCGGTTCCAGGTCGACGGGCACGTGCACCTTCCGCCGACCACTGGCGACAACATCGATGTACTGTGGAGACCTCACGCCCCACGTGTTGAGCAATTCGGCGGTACGTCCACCCGGCCTCCCGCATGCCCACTATACGCCCTCGCTCAAAGTCCGTCAACTGCACATACGGTTCACGTCCACGCTGTCGCGGCGTGCTACCAGTGTTAAAGACTGCGATGGAGCTCCGTATGCCACGGCAAACTGGCTGGCACTGACGGCGGCGGTGCACAAATGCTGCGCAGCTAGCGCCATTCGACGGCCAACACCGCGGTTCCTGGTGTGTCCGCTGTGCCGTGCGTGTGATCATTGCTTGTACAGCCTTCTCGCAGTGTCCGGAGCAAGTATGGTGGGTCTGACACACCGGTGTCAATGTGTTCTTTTTTCCATTTCCAGGAGTGTATTTCGAAATATTTGTGTGATTGATATTGTTGGGTCATTTTACGTACTTAATGTTGTATTTCGTAAAATGCGTGGCCTATGGCGTCCGCCATCAGCCTCCATGCTCTGATAAATCAGAACAAGGCACGCCATTTCTCATTTGTACACAGTGGGACTTTGAAATTGACAGCTGCACAGTGACAGAAGCTTATGTTTACGTTCTGGAGCTCATCAAACTGCAGTATTCTCAAAACCATCAGTGAGCTCAATTGCTTTTGTTGATTCCATTGATCGATATTATAATTTGTTTAACAACTTTTTTAAAAAAAAGTATTCACGGATTTTTTTGTAATTTGTAATCTTTTGGGGTTTTGTTTACTAAATTAAAATGTGAGGTAGGAAAAATAGGTCTTCCACGTTTAAAAACCATTAAACTCCGTTTTCGAGTTAAATATTTTGGCACATACATGGTCAAAAATCGGTATTTACATCTTTTTAGAACCGGTTTTGTTACGCCAGACAGGTGTCACAGTCTTCCAAGAACTGTGCACTTAGCAGTGGTATGTGTTCGTAGCGAACCCAGGGGGGAACCTGGGTTTTCAGTCCCGTCGACGACCAGATCATTCGAAACGAGACGGAGGCTCAGACTGGAAAACGCAAAGCACGAGTAAAGTTAATTCGTTAGTTTTAAGAGTCAATTTTGTAACGCGACCTTAGCAATTTAGTACTTCAATGCCCTTCCTAATTGGGAATAATAGCCTTGGACGCATCGGACTTCCAACGCCGTATTACAAGGAAAATTATTTAAGTACATATAATTCGTGTACTTTACTTTCGTGTGCACTATTTTAAAAGGATAACGAGATGACAGGATGATTAACCTAGGTATGGTCAGTGATTTAGTATCTTTTAGCAGTGCATTTGCATAATAAGAATTCTTCATAACAATACGGAAAAATTCCTACACACATTCACATTCACATAGCGCACAAAAATAACTCTGTAGTTATTGTAACGTTATTATTATGCAGCTAGGAAGAGTCTGTAACGTGACTGTAATGACATTTAAATATGAAATACTATCAACAAGAATTCGTGGGGTAAAATAAAATAAATTCTAGTGCCAAATAGCATTACTGAAACAAATTTATGTTTCCATTTCAATGCAATTAATGATACTCTTCATTATGATGGAGTTAAAAATGATTTAAAAAGGCACTTTAACTGAATTCATTTTTAACTGATGGAAGTAGAAAATGTTCAAAAAATTATTGAGAGCTGCACTTTACAAAGCGTGTTGATCGACGCATTGTTGAAGTGGCTGCCAAAACTTTAGTGGCAAATCTTTGTCTCTCTCAGCTTCTCCGTGATAATTTTATGATTAACAATCCACGTCGATAAGCATCTTCCTCCGTCATCTCAGTACACCGCCAGCACCCATATACTAAGCTACTTGTTTTCCTCCGGCGCACACAATAGTTGTATTCTAAGCACACTGACATTCACTACCAGCAGCAGAGTGAAACTGTTCGATTCTTTCGAAACAGGTAATGTCTTTGGCTTACCCAGTGCAGGTCTGTTTCAGAATTTTACCAAAATTTCTACATGTAGACTGCCTGAAAAAAAACGAAGCATCCAGAGGACATAGTTGGATATGAATGTAACTTACAAGGGAACCTCCCCATCGCACCCCCCTCAGATTTAGTTATAAGTTGGCACATAGGCCTTGAAAAACTGAACACAGGTCAATCGCGATAACAGGAAGAAGTTGTGTGGAACTATGAAAAAAATAAGCAAAATGTACAAACTGAGTAGTCCATGCGGAAGATAGGCAACATCAAGGAAAATGTGAGCTCAGGAGCGCCGTGGTCCCGTGGTTAGCGTGAGCAGCTGCGGAACGAAAAGTCCTTGGTTCAAGTCTTCGCTCGAGTGAAAAGTTTAATTTTTTATTTTCAGAAAATTATCAAAGTTCAGACACTCACACATAATCAACTTCGCTCTCCAAAATTCCAGGACATGTTCAGATTTTCTTGGACATATGCAGGATTTGACGGTCTACTCACGGAAAAATTTGAAAACGTTAGAAACTTGTGTTCTGACAGAGCACAGGGAAAACTGTGCGACTGTGAAACTGTTGCATTCATTTGTTGCAGTTTACGCGACAAACTCTTATGTTTTCATCACATTTTTGGGAGTGATTATCACATCCACAAGAAAACCTAAATTGCGCAAGGTAGAAGAATCCTTTTACCCATTCGCCAAGTGTACAAGTTAGGTGGGTCGACAACATATTCCCGTCATGTGACGCACACACCGTCATCAGTGTCGTATAGAATATATCAGACGTGTTTTCCTGTGGAGGAATCGGTTGACCTATGACCTTGCGATCAAATGTTTTCGGTTCCCATTGGAGAGACACGTCCTCTCGTCTAGTAATCGCACGGTTTCGCGGTGCGGTCGCAAAACACAGACACTAAACTTATTACAGTGAACAGAGACGTCAATGAACGAACGGATCAAAACTTTGCGAAAACAAAGAAAGTAAACTTTTCACTCGAGGGAACACTTGAACCAAGGACTTGCCGTGCGACAGCTGCTCACGCTAACCACGGGACCACGGCGCTACTGAGCTCAGAACATCCTTAATTTTGCCTATCTTGCGCATGGACTACTCAGTTTGTATATTTTGCTTAGTTTTTTCATAGTTCCACACAACTTCTTCCTGTTTTCTCGATTGATCTGTGCTCAGTTTTTCAAGGCCTATCCACTGTGCCAACTTATAACTAAATCTGAGGGAGGGTGCGATGGGGAGGTTCCCTTGTTAGTACATGTACACAGCCGCGCGGGTTGCCACGCAGTCAGGGGCGACTTGTCACGGTCCACACGGCTCACCCATCGGAGGTTCGAGTCCTCCCTCGGGCTTGGGTGTGTGTGTGTTGTCCATAGCGTAGGTTAGTTAGATTAAGTAGTGTGTAAGCTTAGGGACCGATGAACTAAGCAGGTTCGTCCCAAAAGGTCTTATCAGAAATTTACGTGCGCACTCCATCGGCAGTTATGCAAATGATAAGAGTAGGAATTTGTTGTGGCAGGCAGAATGCCAACCAGACTACGTAAGTGTTATCACCTGGCCTGGTAGGGTGGGTACACCGCGGCAGCTGTTGACCGGTCACTGTAGAGAAGACAGAGGTGCCACACACTTGTGTAAGGCATCGGCTTTGTCAGCACCTGGCGTAGTTTGAAAGGGACCTCATAATAGGTCTCCATTTAACGGGTTGGTCGAATCCTATACTATCTAGGTCTATGGGGTATCTGAATACGACAGTGGCCAAACGTTGAACTGCGTGGTAACTCGAAGCCAGAGGCCAGTCAAGGTTCCGAATTGGGCACCAAGCACATCGTAATCTCTTCATATATGTGCCTGCCTTCTGAGAACGAGTTATGGACTGCCTGCAACATTCTGTGTAATGCCACAGCACTGGCCGGAGACCAGCTGCAGCCACACTAGCCAAGCTTACTTCCCGTGACTAGGCTGCAGTTAACACCACAACACACGGCTTGTCGTTGAGTATAGCGGCAACCTTGGGAGAGATCTCACTCTTCCAGTGGAGAGGAAGAGCAGTGTTACTACTGCCGTATGCTGTGGAGAGCCACCGGGTATGACTTCAGGTCACGGCTTGTCGTGACTGAGGGAACTCTAGCGGCATGACGGACCTGAATACTCACAGGTTACCTTCCATGCGACGGTATAGTGACATCATTTTTCATCAATTGTATGCTCATAGACACATGGTACACGTCTCTATGAACCGTCCGTGTGATGTTGAGGTATTACTGTTGCCAATACGATCCCCAATTGTGTCCCCAACAGATCAGACCAGACGTCAGCTCTGTGACAGTCTCAGCGTCCAGGATACCAGGGACCAGTTACAACTGTTGTGGACCAGTTTGTCTAAGGAAAGCATGACACCCTGCCCAACTGAATCAATGCACGCATTTGGCCCAGAATTGCTGCAACGTCATTCTGACTACGTCATTGGCTCACACTGCCCAACTCTTTGTAAATTTGACTCGAGTTTGTAATCACTGAAATAATATTATATACACTCTCAATCTATAAAGTTTTAATCGAGTTCCGCCTCAATTTCTGAGTGCTTCTCGTATTTTGTCAGACAGAGTAATTTTATTTTATACAGGGTTATTACAAATGATTGAAGCGATTTCACAGCTCCACAATAACTTTATTATTTGAGATATTTTCACAATGCTTTGCACACACATACAAAAACTCAAAAAGTTTTTTTAGGCATTCACAAATGTTCGATATGTGCCCCTTTAGTGATTCGGCAGACATCAAGCCGATAATCAAGTTCCTTCCACACTCGGCGCAGCATGTCCCCATCAATCAGTTCGAAAGCATTGTTGATGCGAGCTCGCAGTTCTGGCACGTTTCTTGGTAGAGGAGGTTTAAACACTGAATCTTTCACATCACTATGCGTGAAACTAGCCCGCACGCGTTCAACCGTTTCTTCGCTCACTGCAGGCCGACCCGTTGATTTCCCCTTACAGAGGCATCCAGAAGCTTTAAACTGCGCATACCATCGCCGAATGGAGTTAGCAGTTGGTGGACCTTTGTTGAACTTCGTCCTGAAGTGTCGTTGCACTGTTATGACTGACTGATGTGAGTGCATTTCAAGCACGACATACGCTTTCTCGGCTCCTGTCGCCATTTTGTCTCACTGCGCTCTCGAGCGCTCTGGCGGCAGAAACCTGAAGTGCGGCTTCAGCCGAACAAAACTTTATGAGTTTTTCTACGTATCTGTAGTGTGTCGTGACCATATATCAATGAATGGAGCTACAGTGAATTTATTAAATCGCTTCAATCATTTGCAATAGCCCTGTACTTCACTTTCTACTTTTTGCACATTCTTTGAACTTTTAAGAAAACATGTCATAAAAAAAAACAAAATTACATACCTTGGACTGACAAAATCAAAGCATTTACACACATAATTCCCCACCCCACTAACAGGTGGCATTATTTGTTATTACCGTACATTGGCGTAATCTTGGGATACTTCAGAATGAATCATTTAAGAAATTGATAAAAAAAACTGTTGTACAACTGCCTCAAATTTACTGTGTTGTTACACATTCCTCTCAATTTCAGCAAGGGTTTTCGCCAGAAAAGCACCTAGTAATGTATAATTAAGTTCAAACATAAACACACAGAACCCATTTTGTTCGTTTGCCATTTCATAGCATTTACAGAGTTTCATCGCTATCAACGCTCATTGTCTACGGAACAGTCGTGAAGACCGACTGTATTGTAAACCTTTGTATCTGTATATATTTATTTCAACATTCAAATCTACTGTTAGCAACAGACGCTGCAACTACAGCTAACAATGTTATATATTACTTTTGCTATTTCATAGATGTCGAATAAATTAATCGCGTCTGCTCGCCGCTGCCGTATCCACTAAAGAGTGCGAAGGAAGTTACAACAGTTCCTTCGCGTCTCCACTTCACAATCACATCATCAACAGTCCATGTGGATAGCTGTGTAAGGGTTGAAATGTCCCTGATGGATTTGTTATTCAGCTGACATCGAATGACTACTCCACGTTCGAAGTCACCGAGCTCTACTGAGCAACCCATTCTGCTGTTTCCGCATCTCTGCTGATAGCACAGCACTCCCCGCCTCCTTTTATACTGGAAGGTCAGCTCTCGCGACATCCAGTAACGAATTTTGCATTACAGTAGGTAGTCTCGATACTTTTGATCAGATTTTCTCTCCGCGTCGCATGACCCCAACGTAACCAGCCGGTATTTATAGTGAAGCGCCAAAGAAACTGGTATAGGTATGCGTATTAAAATATAGAAAGATGTAAACAGGCAGAATACGACGTTGCGGTCGGCAACGCCTATATAAAAGTGTGGGGCGCAGTTGTTAGATCAGTTACTGCTGCTACAATGGCAGGTTACCAAGATTTAAGTGAAACTGAGCGCGGTGTTATAGTCGGCGCAAGAGCGATGGGACACAGCATCTCCGACGTAGCGATGAATTGGGGATTTTCCCTAACGACCATTTTACGAGTGTATCGTGAATATCAGAAATCCGGTAAAACATCAAATCTCCGGCATCACTGCGGCCGAAAAAAGATACTGCTAGAGCGAGACCAACGACGACTAAAGAGAAACGTTCAACGTGACAGAAGTGGAAGCCTTCCGCAAATTGTTGCAGATTTCAGTGATGAACCATCAACAAGCGTCAACGTACGAAGCATTCAAATGGTTCAAATGACTCTGAGCACTGTGGGACTTAACTACTGTGGTCATCAGTCCCCTAGAACTTAGAACTACTTAAACCTAACTAACCTAAGGACATCACACACATCCATGCCCGAGGCAGGATTCGAACCTGCGACCGTAGCAGCGCGGTTCCGGATTGCGCGCCTAGAACCGCTAGACCACCGCGGCCGGCTACGAAGCATTCAACGAAACATCACTGATATGGGCTTTCGGAGCCGAAGACCCACTCGTGTACCCTTGATAACTTCACGTCAAAAAGCTATACGCTTCGCCTGGCCCTGTCGACATCGACATTGGAAGTTGATGACTGGAAACATGTTGCCTGGTCGGACGAGTCTCGTTTCAAATTGTATCGAGCGGATGGACGTTTACGGGTAAAGAAACAAACTCATGAATCCATGGACCCTGCATGTCAGCAGGGGACTGTTCAAGCTGGTGGAGGCTCTGTACTAGTGTGGGGCGTGTGCAGTTGTAGTGATATGGGATCCCTGACACGTCTATATACGACTCTGGTAGGTGAGACGTACGTAATCATCCTGTCTGATCACTTGCATCCATTCATGTCCATTGTGCATTCCGACGGACTTGGGCAATTCCAGCAGGACAATGTGACACCCCACACGTCAAGAATTGCTACAGAGGGGCTCCACCAAATTCCCAGACATGAACATTATTGAGCATATCTGGGATACCTGGCAACGTGGCGTTCAGAAGAAATCTGTGGCTGTTTGCTGATGATGCTGATGTGTACGGGAAGGTGTCGTCGTTGAGTGACTGTAGGAGGATACAAGATGACGTGGACAGGATTTGTGATTGGTGCAAAGAATGGCAGCTAACTCTAAATATAGATAAATGTAAATTAATGCAGATGAATAGGAAAAAGAATCCCGTGATGTTTGAATACTCCATTAGTAGTGTAGCGCTTGACACAGTCACGTCGATTAAATATTTGGGCGTAACATTGCAGAGCAATATGAAGTGGGACAAGCATGTAATGGCAGTTGTGAGGAAGGCGGATAGTCGTCTTCGGTTCATTGGTAGAATTTTGGGGAGGTGTGATTCATCTGTAAAGGAGACCGCTTATAAAACACTAATACGATCTATTCTTGAGTACTGCTCGAGCGTTTGGGATCCCTATCAGGTCAGATTTAAGGAGGACATAGAAGCAATTCAGAGGCGGGCTGCTAGGTTTGTTACTGGTAGGTTTGATCACCACGCGAGTGTTACGGAAATGCTTCAGGTAATCGGGTGGGAGTCTCTAGAGGAAATGAGGCGTTCTTTTCGTGAATCACTACTGAGGAAATTTAGAGAACCAGCATTTGAGGCTGACTGCAGTACAATTTTACTGCCGCCAACTTATATTTCGCGGAAAGACCACCAATATAAGATAAGAGAGGCATATAGGGAGTCATTTTTCCCTCGTTCTGTTTGGGAGTGGAACAGGGAGAGAAGATGCTGGTTGTGGTACGAGGTACCCTCCGCCACGCATCGTATGGTGGATTGCGGAGTATGTATGTAGATGTAGATGTAGAAATCTCCAACCCCCATGTACTCTTACAGACTATTGGACAGCCCTGCAGGATTCGTGGTGTCAATTCCCTCCAGCACTACTTCAAACATTAGTCGAGTCCATGCCACGTCGTGTTGCGGCAGTTCTAAGTGCTCTTGGGGGCCCCACACGATATTAGGCACGTGTACCAGTTTCTTTGGCTCTTAAGTGCAATACCACTGCGGACAACAGTCGTAATGTTTTGGCCCCTCAGTGCAGCTGGAGAGGCAGTGATGATGCGCGACGGCTGACGTCAGCGGTGTCGGACGCCTCTGGGCTGCTACCGGACAGGATGAGCTGCTGGGGCGACGGCAGTCTGCGAAGAGCCTCCCGCCCCCCGCGGCGCGCGGACGACACACACGGCACTCAATTACCGTGTTAATTGTCGGCAACAAAGACAGCGTCCAGGGGCGGGGGACAGCAAACGACGCCCCGAAGGCCCACAACTCCGGCAAACCCAATTACGCGCGGCGCGCCCGCGGCTGCGCGCTGCTCTCCGCCCGCCTCTCGGACGGGACTCCGGGCCCAGACCCAGACCCAGACCCTCGCCGCGGGCTGATGAACTGCTTGTTCCGGCGCCGGCGGACGCGCCGGGCATACGGCCGAGCCCAGACGCTGGCGGGCCCCCAGCCGCCCCTCGCCACACCTCGCCGCGCGGCTGCTCCCTGCTGTGATTGTCGCTCTGGCGGGTGCGAGTCCAGCCGACGTTACCACTTCCCGGACTCGACTCTGCCAATACGCTGCTGGAAACTCGAAAGTGGACACCCTAAAACGTGGTTACTACATGAATCTCCCCAATTTTACTTTCATTGTTTCCTCGTGAGGTACAGTATCTGATCAAAAGTATCCAGACATCCTATATAATACGAGTGGCGGACCCGCCAGTATACCAGGTGTAGGAGTATGAAACCGGAATTTGGTTGCTATCATTACATGTTCATTACATGTTTGTTGTTTGAAACTGATAAACAGTATTTTATTCAACATTGAAAGGGTCCTTTCATTAGTCTGGTAGCCCTTTTTCACTAGCATTTCAACTTCTTTTCCTTGTTTCTCTTTCCTCATAACCCTCATAATGGTGCGATTGAATGAATGTGGTTGTGTGTCACGTTGCTAGACGGTGGCGTAGTCTGCTGCAGAAAGTCTGCGATAGTCATACAGATTCAGCAGCAGTTGTACAGAATAGCCAACTCTCGTAGTGGTCAAGTAGGCTATAAAGACCCCTTTAAAAAAAAAGAAAAACTTTTTTGTTTACCTCTACTACTACTAGGCTAATTACTGTTTAGCTCTACAGGGCCTTTATACTGAAATGTTTCCCCACACTACCTAGTATTGTCTTTCTATGTGTGTGAGTAACTGTATGTTCACTGTTGAGGGTAAATACATACAGCGCAGCCGGCCGAAGTGGCCGTGCGGTTAAAGGCGCTGCAGTCTGGAACCGCAAGACCGCTACGGTCGCAGGTTCGAATCCTGCCTCGGGCATGGATGTTTGTGATGTCCTTAGGTTAGTTAGGTTTAACTAGTTCTAAGTTCTAGGCGACTAATGACCTCAGCAGTTGAGAAAGTGGTAACCAAAGTACGGAGAAATATTCTTCGGGGCTCTGTTGCATAGCAATCAGATTGCTTTCAGTTCTGAGAAATGTCCAGGTACTATTGTGGATTTGAATGATCCATGAAGTGGCTTCTTTTCCGAAGAAAACATCGAACTATTTCACTAGAACTGAACGCTCCCGTCGGAACTGTTCTCAAGCTGGTGTTTATTAGTAAATCACACTAGAAGTATATCGCTGGGTGTATAATAACACGTACCTTCTTGAAATGAACAATATTTTATTGTTCTGTTAACTGATTTCCTACCATATACACTTATATTTTACAATGTGAATCAAAAACTCGCAATGGCGTCGATTTTTTCATCACAAGAATGGCTCTCTTCTTCTTAAATTACTCTTAACAAGAACAAAAGCTCTATATCCTAAGAATAATTATGAGAGCCCTGACCGCCACAGAGTAATAAATAATATCTTTGTCTCTCTCTCGCACTGTCACAGCAAGTTACGCTGCATGATACATCATATATGCCCCTCTTGTGGACGAATGTTCTTGGGCAAAAACAAACACGGGGGTTCACATAACACTATATCGGTGATTGTTTATGACGCTGTATTAATGTCCACTAGAGTATTAATGTCCACTGTATTTCTTACGATATTTTGGTATTAGTGAATGACTATCTAAATGGAAATTATAGATTTGGGTGCATATACTGCTGACAAAGCCTGTGCTGCTTGAAAACTCCTGATGCAGCTTATATGCATAGCTTCCATGCTTGCCTTTATTCATTTATCGAGGCTGGCATGAGATGTGATCAGAAACCTTTTTCATCATCACTCAAAGCTTCTGTCACTCGCTTTGGGATGTCTCAAACGGATAATCTAGCCATTCGGCCAAGCCCCACAAAGGAAAACCAAGGAAAACCTCGGGGTAGATTTACCATCCTCGTATTTCTCATTTGCAAAGAAAATTAATTGAATTACAATGGAAAAAAATATTTACAATATGGATTTTTTTTTAATGAATTTAAACACTGTTCACAAAAGAAACACGACACTGTCAATCTTCTGAGTCTTGAGGTAAACCGTCGACGCGTTGGTTTACGTCCATCTACGATTCCCTTCTATCTGTCATCTCCGGGTAACTGATTGAATTCTATTCCCAATTCACCGTCTCCTCGTTGGTATTATGGTTTTTCGCATATGGTTAACATGAAAATAAGAGTCAGTGTAAGTTCCGTGGAAAAGGTGTTTGATCTATGCTGAGCTGAAATAGAAGCTAATCTAAAGTTCTTTCTAATTCTCTGTCCTGAATTCGAAATATTCGAAAGTCGTAAGGTGTTCTTCATTTCTATAAACAATCCTAGAATGCACTATACATAAATCCAAATGGTGCTGCCGTGTCAACTTATGCTCGTCATCTTTCAGATGGACTTTAACACTTGTTGATGTGCTTATAACTGAAAGGCATTCGCTCAGTTGGTAACTTCGCGAGCAACAATTGACATAACATAATTTACATACACAGGTATGTTACAACAATAGTACAATTATAAAGACGATGTCCATCACAAAAGATTGAAACAAAGTAATAGGCGTCCTTTTAAAACTGAGAACGGGTTACCCCTTCCGAACAGCATGACTTCAGCTCAGCGAGTAAAATAGCAAATACAAACATACACTGACATTGTTAAATTGACATAAGAAAAAATATCTTGCCATAGACCAGATTCATTTGAGTCACTAACCCATGGTCATTATGCATTGTGAAACCTGATTGAAGTTACTATCAACTAAAAATAAAAATTTTTTAAAAGAAACCATTCATACTATAGCTAAACTCTCTGCATACTGAAAAGAAAACTTATCTTTACAGTGGAAAATAAATACATAATGTCTGCATATCTCTCGTACATTATGCCTGAAAAGAAAACCTAACTACTAAATTTCAAAAAGAAAGAAACTATCCTAAGTATGATTGATAGGTTTAATGAAAATTCTCTAATCAATATTATTTGATAATAATAGTATCTTCAATCTTCAGAATCTTCAGTCATCATGAAATTACTTTAACAAGTGATGAGGATAGATTCCTTTCACCTTTCCATTCTTCACATCCTTCAAAACATAAGTTCCTGGATGGGGTATTTTGGTAATCACAAATGGTCCTTGATACAATAATTGCCATTTTGTGTTCTTCCTCTGTATGAGTGAAGCCTTAGGATGAGTTTTTACTAAAACTTGGTCTTTCACTTTATATGTTTTTATTTTTCCAAGTCAGTTGTCAAAATATATTTTCCTTTTTCTTGCCTTGTCCGTTATATTGAGTAAGGATTGTCGTACTTTATTTTGTAGGTCTATTTTGTTAATAGCTACTTTAGGAATTGGTCGAATCCAGTCATTCTGTTCCTGTTTTCCAAACATCAGTTCGTATGGGGTGTATTCTGTCGTAGTATGTGGCATATTGTTTACAATTTCCTGAAAATCGTGAAGATAATCGATCCATTTGGGTTGCCGGTTGTGGCAATGTGTTCTCATGAACCGGTTTAATTCACGAAAAATTCGTTCCACGGGATTCGCCGAAGGGTGGTACACTGATGTTAGAATTTGTTTTATACCACAACTGGCTAATGTTTGCCTCCAACGAAATCCAGTGAACATTGACCCATTGTCAGAAAGAATAGCCTCTGGTTTGCCTACCCAGCTTCTTGGCTATGGATGCAGCAGTAGCTGATTTTAATGGATAATGTTTGACATACTTAATGAATATATCAAGAAAAACTACAATATATTTGCATCCTCCCCTTGATGATGGTAGAGGACCACAGACGTCGACCGAAATGATTGACAGCGGTTTAGTGGTTATAATAGGATGTAGGAAATCTTTCACACAAAAATTTCCTGGTTTGGCTAGCTGACAAATTTTACATTTCTTTAACTGTCTGTGTACTTTCCTGCGAATATTTGGGAAGTAGCAATATGCTTGAATCTTCCGAGCACACTTTAATACTCCAAAATGTCCCCAAGTGATGTGCGTGTGCAAAATTAAGTCATTCTCATTCTTCTCGGGAATACACACCTTCCAATTATCTGAATCAAGATGCCCTTTGAAAAATAAGACGTTGTCCTCAACTTTGTACAGTCTCTTCAGATCATCGTTTCCAGGCTTTGCTAAAGTTTCCTTTATTGATTGCCAACGAGGATCTTCATTCTGTAGTTTTTCCATGTTCTTACACATGTCAAGAAAATGTTTCCTATATATTCTATCAGTCATTATAAAAACATTAAATTCGGACGGATTGTCCGTGATGTTGATAGTTGACAAATCTCCATCTGGCATTCTAGACAGTGCATCGGCGATGAAATTATCATGTCCGCTTATGTATTTAATTTCAAATTGAAACTCTTGGAGTGAGAGCGTCCATCTTGCTAATCTTGGATGTAATAATTTACATGTTTGCAAAAAAACTTAACGCTTTGTGGTCACAGTATACTGTTGTCTTCGCTCCATATAAGTAATAGTAAAATTTCTTAAATAACCAGACTACGGCCAATGCTTCCCTTTCTGTATCGTATATGTTCTCTCACAAGCAGTTAAGAGTCGCCTAGCAAAAGCTATTGGACAGAACGTTGATTTTCTCTCTATCATCTTTACTTGGAAGAGGCATGAACCTATTCCAATTTCCGAAGCATCTGCCATTAAACCGAATTCTTGGCTCATATCTAGATGATACAGTATTTGTGAATTGACTAAGGCACGTTTTATTGCTTCAAATGCATTCTGACATTGTTGCGTCCACACCCACGGAGTATTTTTTGCGCAACAAGCTGTACAACGGTTCTGCATTAATGAAGTGGTCGTGAATGAAACGCCTGAAAAAAGAGACAACTCCGAGGAAGCCCTTTAACTGCCATTTTGTTGTTGGAACTGCAAAGTTTTTGATTGCCTTTAGTTTCTCGGAGTCCGGTAAGATGCCTTTTCCATTTATAAGATGACCCAAAAATTTGATTTTATCTCGAGCAAAATGGGACTTTTGCAGATTTGCGGTTATGCCTGCTTCCTTGAAACGCTCTAACACTCTTCTCAATAAATCAACGTGCTCCTTCCATGTGGTCGTAGCTATGAGCATGTCGTCCACAAACAAAGTTAAATTGCTTCGAAGTGCAGGTCCCAATGCGTAATCTAGAGCATTTATAAAAACTCCTGAGCTCACGTTTAGCCCGAAAGGTAAAACCTTAAATTGATAGCTTCTACCTGCATGTACAAACGCGGTGTACTTTTTTGATGGTTCGTCTAGAGCCCCTCGAACTTTTGAATTAGCTCATCGATATTTTCCGGATGAGTTCGCACGGGCACGATAATCTTATTTATCTGCCGTGCGTCTAGCACGAGACGAACTTTTCCTCCCTTTTTCGAGACAACATGAAGCGGACTACAGTATGGACTCGTCGAAGGTTCGATCAGATCCCATTCAAGCATCTGGTGGATTTCCGCATCAACTGCCTTTCGTTGGTGCCACGGTACTGGATAAAAAATACGGCAGAAAACTTGGTGTGGTATCACATCTAAATGGCATGTGTATCCCTTGATTACACCAGGTCTTTCTTGAAAGACTTCATGATATTCCTGTAGAAGATCATATAATTGCTTTCTTTGGTGTTGTTGCAAATATTCAGGTTCTTGCACCTTTTCATTTACCACATCTTCAGGGTTTAAAAGTGGTTGCAAGTAATTAATTTGGTAATACCGTACAGGTTTGCTATGTATCCACTTCATTTGCAGCTTTCGTCCCTGACAATACTTTCCGTGGGTACTATATTCCCTGAGAAGGTTCACTTGATGTTTCTGATCCATTATTGTAAAACTGGCACGGCCTAGAGAAAAATCGATATGCCAATTTCTCTCTCTAAATTCATGTATACCCAGGATACAGTCCTCAACCAATTTTTCTATTACAAGGAACGTGCAGTTTATAGCTGCATTTCCTATATCTAACTGGAGTTGAGTCTGCACTTTAACCTGAGAAGACTTTTGACCAGTAGGACCTACAATTCTACAACACTGAACAGGAAAAATCGGTGGATTTGCTTTCTGAAGTATCTTTGAAATAACTTCTCAGAAACGACATTTACTGCTGCTCCTGTATCAAAAGTAACTTGCACAATAATGCCTTCAATTGCCGCCTGAATTTTCGCAACAGGTTCAGTGATATGTTCCTCTTGACAAGGCATCATATCCTGCTATAAGTTCTTCTATTAATAATCTGCCATCATTGTACCGAAAAAAATTGACGCTTGAATTTTCGCTCCTGAAAACTTCCTCGACTGCACCGTCGGGGCTTCTGACAGTCGAGTTTAGTTTGACGATTGTCCATTATTAGTAGATGTCTGCTCCGTTACGTCAGTTATTATTGGTGGTTGATTTCTCCATTCATTTGCATTAGCATTTGGTACCCAACCTGAAGTTAGTGGTTGGTTGTGATATTCTTGGGTTGGTTGCTGATATCGGCGTTTTTGCTGATAATTCCCTTCTTAATAGTATCCTTTCCTCTTCTTATTATTCTTCCTCCATTTCCGTTTATATGTTTGTTCACATTGTTGGTCATGATTACACTGGTCGGGATTTTCGTTACCAAATTTCACGTTTTTCTGGAAATAATTCACCTGTGGGTTTGGTGAATTGTGTGCAAACGGTTTGTTTCCATACTGTTTGTTGTTACTATTGTATTTGTTAGGTTGGTAGCTTGGTTGGTTATAGCACACACGTGATTCTTCGAACAGAATGTCTATTGAATCCAATGTGGCTAGAAAATCTTCCACATGTTGTTCAGGCACATGTAAAAGTTTTTCCTTAACTTCAAGTGGAAGTTTGCCCTTTAATATTCGAATGATATCCTGCGTCGGGATTGGTTCATTCCAGTGTTTGCTTTTATTTATATACTTCTCGAAATACTTTCTTAAAGATCCATTTTTGAAAAGAAAAGGTTGTGGGTCAAAAACTTCCTTACGTAGTCTTTCTTGTACTCCCTTATTCCAGTATTTGTGCAAGAAAGCGCTTTCAAATTGGTCATAATCTTGACACCAATCGGATGCTTCTGACGCCCACATCGATCCATCTCCATGTGCGAATCCTGCAACATACATAATTATTTATTGCTCAGTCCACATTCGCGGCAATATCCCTTTAAATTGCTTGATAAATACCACGGGATTGATCGACTTCCTTTCGAGAATAAATATCCGGAATTGACGATATTTAAACATTTTTTCTTCATTCATAGTCACAGGTGTATTCTGGTGGCTACTTCGCGGTGAATGATAATCTCGATAATTTGTTTCTGGTTGATTACGTAAATATGCACCAATACATGGATACTGTTGCATGGATTCGGTTTCACTGGTTTCATCAGGAATAATGTCTGCTTTTGATAAACTGCAAGTAACATGCGCCCCTCTAGTATTAACTAGACCCTGCTGGCATGCTTTTAATGTATTTTCTATCTTTGCTTTCCAAGCAGGAAATTAATCTCCTATATTCTCCTTAATCTCTTTAACTTCTGCTTTAAGTTGTTCTTGTGCCGCTTCGCTGTTAACTTGCACGTTAGAAACCGTTTCTTTCAAGGTTTTGTCAACATAATTTCGCACTGTATCGGTTTGCTCTTTCGCCCAATCTTCAATGTCCTTAGAGAATGCGATCTTATGTTCATTGAAAAGTTTTTCTAGGTGTTTCTCGCCTTCGAGACTGAGAGTGTCTATCCTCCGAGTAAGCTCAATGACAGCTTGCTCGTTATCGTGCTTAATTGTATTCACGTCTTGCGCAATAGTGTTCTGTACATGAATAACTTCTTGCACTTGATGATTAAGTGTATCTTGACGACATAAGATGTCTTTGTATTTGTTTGTTAATTCCTGATACTGTTGTTCTTGTGTAACTATGAGTTGTGCCTGACTGGCAATCAAGTGATTCTGCTTTGTTTCCAAACTCTGGAATTTTTCAGTAATCTTACCATTTATTTCTTTTAGTTTATTAAATTGCTCCTGAGCCAAATTAAATTGCGCACTCTCCAATACTTGGAATCTACGATTCACGTCATTTTCAAACGTGGATTGTGTGGTTTCCAATGCTTTAATCCCTTGTGTTATGACAGTCAAACTTGACATCAGCTGGGATAACAAATCGGTATTCTCAGCAATTGACGATTGCACTGGGCTTAATGAGGATTGTACCGACACAATTTTCGGTACAGTCATTTCGTTTTCGCACGCGTCTGTGTCAGAGATGAAATTCATGTTGTTTGTTGGTTGCTGCATATTTCTCTGGACTTCTTTCGACATATGAATGTCGGAACTAGCAACCGTTTGTGTCGACGGCGTGAGCACATTAATTACTGCTGGTTGCTCAGCCGTAATCGACATATCGCTAACTACGGCGGTAATAAATTCTGTGGCACTAGCTGACGATGCATTCACACTATTTAATTCATTTTGTGGCATTGTGATGCGTGCTTGCCTATTGGCTTTGAACATAGATCTAGGTATCACCATGTAAATAAGCAATTGACAGTTTCTCCTCCAAATAAGTCCTACAAAAGTGACTATTAAATTTTACACACGCAAAAAACGTTAATGTCCTAATGCTGTTAATGTACACTTTACAATGTGACACAAACACAGTACATAGATAACACATAAAATATTGTCTTACTATATCTACTGAAATACTGGAATTCTAGTAAAAGTAATGTAGCAACACTATTTATACTTAGAAAATTAATACATGAAAGGTCACTACAATGCATAAATGCTCAAGAAAGCTAGTAATTCAAATGTTCTGGCCTCACAATGAAACATTAATTACTAAATTACTAACACAGTTATATTGCAGGTTCACTATGAGTGTTGTATCAGGATCGTGTCCCGTCTAACGGTAGACATATATAGAGACTCCTTTGAAAAAAAAGAAAAACTTTTTTGTTTACCACTACTACTACTTGGCTAATTACTGTTTAGCTCTACAGGGCCTTTATACTGAAATGTTTCCCCACACTACCTAGTATTGTCTTTCTATGTGTGTGAGTAACTGTATGTTCACTGTTGAGGTTAAATACATACAGCGTACACAGAGCGATGTGTGAAACTGATAGCGATTACGCGCTTCCGCTGTTGTAGAAATCTGCTCCAGATGCTGCAGATACCGTGTTGAGCTGAAAGTGGTAACCAAAGTACGGAGAAATATTCTTCGGGGCTCTGTTGCATAGCAATCAGATTGCTTTCAGTTCTGAGAAATGTCCAGGTACTATTGTGGATTTGAATGATCCATGAAGTGACTTCTTTTCCGAAGAAAACATCGAACTATTTCACTAGAACTGAACGCTCCCGTCGGAACTGTTGTCAAGCTGGTGTTTATTAGTAAATCACACTAGAAGTATATCGCTGGGTGTATAATAACACGTACCTTCTTGAAATGAACAATATTTTATTGTTCTGTTAACTGATTTCCTACCATATACACTTATATTTTACAATGTGAATCAAAAATTCGCAACGGCGTCGATTTTTACATTACAAGAATGGCTCTCTCCTCCTAAAATTACTCTTAACAAGAACAAAAGCTCTATATCCTAAGAATAATTATGAGAGCGCTGACCGCCACAGAGTAATAAACAATATCTTTGTCTCTCTCTCGCACTGTCACAGCAAGTTACGCTGCATGATACATCATATGGCGAAGAGGTTTTCGCTACTTGTGAGAAATCCACCTGCGTTAGGTTGGTGGCGGAAATGGCATCTTTAGGTTTTCCGGGCCACGCGGAGCGTGGAAGAGGCTGGAGAAGTAAAAGGGAGGCAGTCTGCCGCCGGTACGGGAAGCGTTCACAGCTGTAATCCAGTCGAAGGAGTGTGAGTTAGACTGACCGCGTGGCGCGTTGTTACTTGGCGAGGGGAGAGCTGTTAGCTTTTGGTCTCGCTTTTCAGCTCTGAAAGATTGCTTTGCCTTGTCGCAGCAAGGATAGCAAATCTTTGGCAGATTTTTCTTTTAGTAAGTTTCTGTAGCAGACTTCGATCCACCAGAAGAGCGCCACACAAAGGTGTCGATAAGAAGTGAGCACTCGCTTCTGTATGAATGTCTGTTTGCCTTCAGCTGTTCTAAATATTAGTAGCTTTGCCTTCTCGTAAATTCTCCTTGCTTTATGTATCTTTCGTCCGTGGCGAACCAACCACGTGGTTGAACATTAGAGTTTGTTGGGCTACCGTCATCCCTAACTGTCCGATCTCATGTTTGTTTTAAAGAATGTTAACTGTTCATGATTGCGTGATGTCATATTGTTGCAACCTGGCCACGATACCTAGAAATTGCGTCTCCACAAACTACGTGGGCTCACGGATGTACTACGAAACGTGTACCGTTTCACGAGTTACTGCGATCAGTTATCAGGCAGCAGCAGTTGTATGAATTATTCACACCAATGATTTTAGGTGTAGATTATAACGGTGAATGTACGACGCTTTTCTTTAATGTTTTAGTAATTAATGTTGTCAGGAATTGTGTACATGCCTCCCATCCATATCTTAGGAATAAATGATTTTATACACAATTTTCTCTTGCATTCCGAGGTTACGTTAATTTCACAATCAAAAAGCATTTCAAATCCCACTCTTAACGTAATAACCCCTAGAAACAGGTTAGTTACAACATAATCTCCATCGCTTTTTGTACATAGCTCCTCCTGAAATCAGACGTGAGGTAGCTGCGAGATACGAGAAAAGTAAAGCCAGAATGAAGGAAGCCCATCCCCTACATGTTCGTCAGCCCTCAAATCCTAGGCTGAAATCAAGAAAGTGCTTCTTGACAACTGCTGAGGCTTCATCGAGAAACCACATGCGGCAAGGATCTCGCGATGGCGGGAGAAATGTGGGTATTTGGGAGAATGGATGGCTCCAAAGGAAGAACTTCCCCCTGGACATTCGGAGAAGTAGTCAATATGGAGGTCTCTCAATAGATTGCTATCAAACACAAGGAGATGCGAGACCAATCTGAGGACTTGGGGTTTCTCTGTGGACTCAGTTCTTTGCCAGTGTGGCGTTGAGCATACTAACAGCCATTTCCCTCAGTGTTCCTCATCACCAACCACCTGCACCATGCAAGACCTTATGAGAGCTACACCAAATGCACTTGAAGTGTCCAATGTTTGGTCTTCTTTCGTGTAAAATTATGTCAACACGTATATATATAATTGATGTGTTGGCAAATGTGCCAACACCTTGTAGATACAGGAGGCCGAAATGCACGCTATCTAACGCAGACGGGCGTGAATTCTGGAACAGGATAAGTAGTGAATTCTAATAAGAAAAGTATGCAGCTCCTCGAATACTTATCTTTATTCCATCCTTGTGGTACATCGCTCTTGATAATACAAATAAGACTATCTTCAGATACGGTTAATGGCGCCTTGCTAGGTCGTAGCCATGGACTTAGCTGAAGGCAATTCTAACGGTCTCTCGGCAAATGAGAGAAAGGCTTCGTCAATGTAGTCGCTAGCAAAGTCGTCGTACAACTGGGGCGAGTGCTATTTCGTATCTCGAGACCTGCCTTGTGGTGGCGCTCGGTCTGCGATCACACAGTGGCGACACGCGGGTCCGACATGTACTAAATGGGACCGCGGCCGATTTAAGCTACCACCTAGCAAGTGTGGTGTCTGGCGGTGACACCACAATAATTTCTGTACTTTTGACAAGATAAATAAATACAATTTCTCCCACCTCTCCGGCAGGAAATGAATGCCACGCCAAAAAACAAACAGTTCTTCTTTTGAAGCGAACCAGTCAGCGAGCCATTTTCGTACATTTTCATACGAACTGAAGCGTTGTTCACCGAGAGCGTGTCCCAGTGATGCAAATAGATGATAGTCGGACGGAGCCAAGGCTGGAGAAAAGCCTAGTATTTCCCGACTGAACGCCTCGATCGTTGCTTGACCCTTTTTCCTGTGTGTGATGGGGCGGTCTGCATCTCGTGGTCTAGTCGCTAGCGTTGCTACCTCTGGATCGAGGGGTCCCGGGTTCGATTCCCGGCCATGTTGGGGATTTTTCTCTGCCCGGAGACTGGGTGTTTGTGTTGTCCTCATGATAGATGACAACCTTCTGATCCCACCAAACACAGAGCATTGTCTTCTTTCCAAAGCGATTTGGTCTTGCAGTGGATGGCGATCGTTTGTTTCGATTCACCCATGATTTACGATGCTTAGGATATATTCTTCAGCATTTCACAAGTGGTCGTTCTATTTGCTTGCTGCCTTCCATTCAGTTCATGCGGAACACAATTTCCCACCTTCCCCGTAGCTTTCAACCAAAGAGAAACGGCTTTCTGCGTCACATTCAATTGTTCCGCGAGTTCCTGTTGAGTCTGAGTATCTTCTTCAATCAATAAGTCCTGCAATTCGTTGTCTTCAAACCTTTTCGGTGGTTTCCCCCGCTCGTCGTTTCTCACTTCAAAATCACAACTCTTAAATTTTTTTGAACCACTCGAAACACTGTGTTTTCTAAAGAGCACGTTCGCCAAAATCTTCGACAAGCATTCGGTGCGATTCTGCAGCAGTTTTCTTCAAATGATAACAGAAAATCAATGCTGTCCGCAAATCGTAGTTCGTAGGCACAAAACTCGGCGTGTTTACTGGTTTTAAACAGATACCGACGTATGGAACTTGGGTTACTGTGTGTTGACATTCGTCGTCAGCCGTTACAGGAAGCAGATGGCGCTGCAGGCGTGGTCTCATAGGCCCTACACTGATGGCTAGCACCATTTTTAGAGAACTTCCAGTTTCATACTTCTACAACTGGTACACTGTCTCTCAATTATTTGTGCTCCATAATGATGACACATGTCATTTCCACATTTACGTGTCCATTCTTTGTTTTCCGTTTTTAGGTGGAACAGCAGCCTATATTTTCCATCCAAGAGGGAGACCTCGCCACTCGTGAGGTCATTGTCTAGGATAGTTCGCTGCGCCTCTCTTAAGGACTTTTTTTTATACTGAGGTTCCAATACTGATGCCAAAGAGGTCCATACAATGCCAATCTTATATCGAAGTACCAATGACGGCATCTAGGGCTGTTGGGTATTAACATACAGTGTGTTCGGAAATCCCAGTTACAAACTTCTAGGCCATGTAGAGGGGAGTGAGTGCATGACATGTGAGGCGGAAAGCAAAAAGGGATCTTTTGTCGACAAAGTCAGTTGTTCAGTACCGTCTAAAAACGTCGTTTCCCTCAAAACTATCGATTTTGGTTTTTTCACAGTTTAATACACTTTACTTTATCCTCTGCAATTTAAAATCGATATTAAAACAATTTGTAATAGATAAAACAGTATAATCCGTCGTTAAAGTAAGGACTGTCGAGCATAAAAATAGGTCCTCTTGTCGCTTATGGAGAAGTAACAAGGGCCGACAAGAGGTCCCTTTCATTAACGCACTTGACTAATACGCATCAATTTGAAACCTAGTCTGTCCTGAATGCCAGCGGAAACTGAGACAGCTACTACTGGTTTCTCTCAGGAGAAGAGGGTGCACGAACCCATTAAATTTTAGAGGTTGGGATAGTCTGCAACTCCACCTGGTCACCATATCAAAATTAAAAAGTTGAAAAGTTCTAATGAGGTGTACAACTTTACACGTTGCATTGGAAACTGAAAAATACTGTGGCACCTTTTTCAGACACTGCGTTTATAATAAAATTTCCGAACAATTATGCAGAGCACTACGCCATTATATTGCTTGGCAGAAGCAGCACAGTATTCAAAACACATTTAAAACTAGTACTTTCTAGTGACTAATACTTTCTAGTGACTCAAAAGTTAAAACCTATGAAACATACAAAGCGTCTTTTACTGATATGTTGCAAAAACCTATACATTCAAAGATGTTTGAAACATTTGGAGGGAACTTTGCCCTGATTTAGCAGTTAAGAAAACCAAAACTAATTTATGTGCTTTATGCCTAAAACATTTTACATCTGGTGCAGAAATGACTTTCGTTTCCGAAGAGACACAACTGAAGATGGTTGACAAAATGAGATCCCACCTTCAGATTATTTCTGAGGAGAGAAGGTATTATAATGATACCATAAATAATACTAGAGAAAACTTTGCAAATGGTGACAAAACTTCTTTGCACTACAGTTTCGATATGGCACAAATGCTTATACCAAACAATCCTTTGCAGACGGCTTGTAGAGGACAAAAGAGTGTATTAAACTGTAAAAAGAAAAAAAAAACGAACACGATAGTTTTGAGGCAAATCACATTTTTCGACGGTACCGAACAACTGACTTTGCCAACAAGCGGTCCCTTTTTTGCTTTCCACTTCAGATATCATGTACTCACTCCCCTCTACATGCCCTAGAAGTCCGTAATGGGAATTTCCGAACACCATGTATGTTACTGTCCAACGGCCCTAGATGCCGTCAAAGATACTTCGATATTAGATTGGCACTGTCCTAGAAAATGGCCTCACGGGTAGCCATTTAAAGTTGGTATTTTGGGTGTTATATGTGAAACCACAAATAAACGATCTTATTTCTGAGAGTGACAGTACAACCAAAGGCTCTAACCATATGGTTAGCTTTTTTCATCATCATTTAGAAAATAACAGTTTAAGAGAAGCAACAATTTTTATCCATGACGACAGTTGCAGTATGTTGGACACAACAAGAAATGGACGATTTGACAAAAAAAGAAAAACATGAAAATAGTTATGTCATACGTGCCAGTAGGACACACAGAACTTACATGTGAATTGGCCTTCGCGTTAAAAAAAAAAGTTCATGGTAACTTATGTCTCCTTTTTCTCGGACTTGATTGACTGCATTGAAAAATCAATCCGCTGTAATGGTTGGTTGGAACTGAAAAAGGTGACGCTCTTGTGAAAATATATGACTAGTTAAATTTTTTTCACAGAACTGGTGCCAAGACATTGCTCCTTATAACTCAGTTCACCCACTTTGAATTCAAAGTAGAGAAGCAAGGTAAAATGTATTGCAAAATCGGCGTTTCAGGTAAAGTGTTTGTATACGAAGTATTCCCATTGAAGTGGCTGCAGAAGAAATGACAAGGAAACGTCAAGAATACCTCTTCAAAAACATCAAACCATACTGTAAAGACGTATTCATAGACGTTTTATGTCCTCAAGTTGAACCTGAACCTGTTGCTGAAACCAACAGTAATGCAGCTGCTGATTCCGAGGGTGATGATGCACAAGCAGTTTCTGGGTCCTCAAAGAAGTGTCGAAAACACTCAGTAAGGTGTCAAGCTGAAGGGTCGTGAAACACGTTTTGTAGTGTTCAAAAGAGGACATTTGAAGCTGCTGCTTTTTGGTACTAAATTAATTTCCTAATTGTAAAATATAAATTTCTGTGTTAATTTGGAGTTTTGAAAGTGTTTTCCTCAAACCAACCATTTTCATTTTAAAAAAAAACTTTAAATGTCTGTAACTTAACTAAAAAATTATAAACCCATGATTGTTGCACCAAATTAGTCAGAATTTAATGATTTATTTGAAAAAAATTAATAACTCAGAATCGAACGTTTCCGACAAGAAGTTCCGTTTTGCTTTCCACCTCATGTGTTTTGAATAGGAACCAATGTCCAGGAAAGCGCCGTTTCTGTTCTACGATAGTTTCAATTCAGATGTGTAGCGCGTCCACGTCTCCTGAGGGAAAGAGAAAAGTCTCAGAGCTGTTTGTGCTGATATGCCCTTAGGGTAGACAGGATGACGAGCACTGAGTCAGACAGTCACCTGACGACGTCACTTAACGTCTGCCTTGCTGGAAGACGGAAATCTGCTGGCACGAGTTCTGGCCGCTGCGCTGGAAACTGAAGAGACGCCAGGTGGGGTGGAGAGCGTGTACCGGAACATGCTTCGTAGGTACAACATCTGCAACAACGTTGGTGCTCGCCGCTGATGTAATGCATCAGTACTGTTCTGTATGCACAGACTGCTGGGTTATTTTTTGTATTGGAATAATGTGAACGCTTACTGTTTAAGAGTCAATACAAAAAAATGTGATAAAGGGATGTTACGTCATGTTTCCTTTCGAACAACTGTACTGCGTCACGCCTAATTCAATTCCCCAAGAAGAAGTGGATGAGTTAAGTATCTGAAATGAAAACTCCCGTGGATCGGAAACGGTACGTTCCCCGACATGGGTTCCTATTCAAAATATCATGTACTCACTCCGTCGCAGTTTGGCTCGTAATACCATAGTTCCTCTAGAACCAGAATAGCAACTGTACAATTTATGTTATTTCCGTAGAATGTAAGTGGAATATCCTGGACCTGTCTTCATCTGGTGCGCTGAAGGCCTCTTTAGATCAGCAGGAAAATGGCGGAGGTGGTCGCAATTGGATTAAAAGAGTGCCAACGCAGACATGAACTGCAACACTTTTGATCTCTTTTTACAGAAAGTTATGAAATTCATCTGCCTTCGGTTCTAAAATAGACACTTTTACACCGCAGTGAAACGGGCTGATACCCTGAAACAATTTATTTCCTTCTTCAGACTCTTTCTCTAAGTACTGCCAATTTTTTGGTTCTGAGCGTTATGCGACTTAACTTCTGAGGTCATCAGTCGCCTAGAACTTAGAACTAATTAAACCTAACTAACCTAAGGACATCACACACATCCATGCCCGAGGGAGGATTCGAACCTGCGACCGTAGCGGTCGCTCGGCTCTAGACTGTAGCGCCTAGAACCGCTACTGCCAATTAGTTAATGGTTTAGGTTCCACTGAGTTCTTCGGCCGCCAATATAATGTTGATACATAATGGTTTTTACAAATTATGTGGAATGAAATCCTTGAAGATAGAACGGCTGAATGTCTGCCGCTTTCGCCACAGGAGAACAGCGTATGAGGTCGATTAGCCGGTAGGTATCGAACGATAGAGAGTGGACCGTGTGAGTTATCAAACATTTCGCTCTCATTTAAGTATATGGCCGATAGGGTCAGCCTTAAGGAATTGTGAAAGAACCCTGTCGTCCAAGACCGTGTGTCGCAAAGAGCGCGGATTCGCCACAAGATGGGGAAATTCACAGGCGTCTGTTGTGCTGAATGAGGGCTATTCGTTGTAGTGTGCGAGTGAGACAGACGAGAACCTGAGTCATAGGGAAACCCCGTAGAAGCCGTTTGTGGCCAGGGAGATGTAGTAGTGTTAAATATGGCGGACTAATACCGGGAGTAAGGGGAAACATTTATGAAACTATTCAATTCCGTCGTACTTCAGGGAACGAAGCCACAGTAATTTTAGTTCACCATCCTTCATAAATTTTAGTGGTGACACCAATAAAACTTGAATATTGATCATATCTATAATAGTTTAGGATTTACTGTTAAAGTGAAATTAACAAGTTTTGTTACAAAGACCTGAATGCTAAAATCTGAATGCTTTGGTCGATCTTAACGATTGATATTTCGTATAACAGAGCATCATTAAAATGACAAATGTTGTAAATATCAACCCTGTAACTTTATTTGTTTAAAGGTTAGAGTAAATTTAAATTATCAGTATTTTTAGCTAAGCATCTGATCATCATTTCCTCCACACAAAACACATTGAACGATGACAGCATGACACCTTATATAATCATTCGTTAGTGGAATATTTGTTGTAAAGTTTAGTGGATAATAGTTACTTTTGGTCTTTATTTATTTATCAGGAAGCACATTGGTGCAAGGCTACTGGCCACGATAAGTGATGAAATAAATTGTAGAGTTTTTATGTAAAATAATTTAACGTTTATTATATAATGGATATTATTGTTACTTTATTTAGAAAGTGAAAGTGGTCAAGCTTTGATTATTTAAATAAGTTAAAATGTAAAATAATGTAGAATAAGCTCTAGCCAATCAGATGGGTGGCTTCAGGAAACGGCACTGCACTAGTCAGTTGAGCGATGTTGTTCGGCGCGCAGGGGACGTGGTTGAGGGGCAGAGGGACAGTTGCGGTCTAGATAGCAAAGAGGTCGAATTGAGACGCGAAAGCGGTCTTTACGTAGCTAGGAAGCGAAACGACTTACAAGGGAACCTCCCCATCGCACCCCCCTCAGATGTAGTTATAAGTTGGCACAGTGGATAGGCCTTGAAAAACTGAACACAGATCAATTGAGGAAACAGGAAGAAGTTGTGTGGAACTGTGAAAAAATAAGCAAAATATACAAACTGAATAGTTCAAGGGAAGATATCCAACATTAAGGACGATAGTAACGCAGGAGCGCCGTGGTCTCGTGGTAACGTGAGCAGCTGCGGAACGAAAGGTCCTAGGTTCAAATCTTCCATCGAGTGAAAAGTTTAATTTTTTATTTTCAGTTAATTGACAAACTCTTATGTTTTCATCACTTTTTTGGGAGTGATTATCACATCCACAAGAAAACCTAAATCGGGCAAGGTAGAAGAATCTTTTTACCCATTCGCCAAGTGTACAAGTTAGGTGGGTCGACAATATATTCCTGTCATGTGACGCACATGCCGTCACCAGTGTCGTATAGAATATATCAGATGTGTTTTCCTGTGGAGGAATCGGTTGACCTATGACTTTGCGACAAATGTTTTCTGTTCCCATTGGAGAGGCACGTCCTTTCGTCTACTAATCGCACGGTTTTGCGATGCGGTCGCAAAACACAGACACTAAACTTATTACAGTGAACAGAGATGTCAATGAACAACGGACAGATAATAACTATGCAAAAATAAAGAAAGTAAAATTTTCAGTCGAGGGAAGACTTGAACCAAGGACCTCTTGTTCTCCATCTGCTCACGCTACCACGGGACCACGGCGCTCCTGATCTCAGAGGGTCCATTATGGTGCTTATGTGGCCCATTGACTACTCAGTTAGTATATTTTGCTTATTTTTTCACAGTTCCACACAACTTCTTCCTGTTTTCTCAATTGATCTGTGTTCAGTTTATCAAGGTCTATCCACTGTGCCAACTTATAACTAAATCTGAGGGGGGTGCGATGGGGAGGTTCCCTTGTTAGAAAATTTCGCGCTGTGTGATATTGTGGGACTTCTCTGAGGAGCGAGCAGCTGCGCGCCTGGTGTGAACTCTGACTTTTCGTGTAAATAACGAGGTGGAGTACTGAACTTGTGTTTGCGATGACATTCTAAAGGATCGAACAGTGTCAAATGCGTATGTGTTCGTGTGTAACAGTAACTCTAAATACAACCACTTTCGCTATTAGTTGGCAACCTTACTACTTTCTTTTATAATCTGGACTTTAATAAAAATGGCAAGGTACTGTTAATCAGAGCACAGGGATGCGTTGTGATCTAAATGACAATAGATTTATTCAGTCTTAACAGAACAAGACAAAAAAATAATGAAAGAAACGTCACACAAACATCTTTATTTGACAAACACTTTCACTAACATGGGGTCTATGGTGGACAAAGTGATCAGCTGGGGATCGACACACGTCACTAACCAGAACCCTAGTCGCTCTATCTGACTTCATATACGTGAATCCGGGGTATTGCACAACTACTACCCCACAATCAAGCATCTATACTCTACCATTCCAACAAGAAAATATGGTTCGAAAGAACAGGGTGCTCAGAAACATATATGGGAGCCCTACGCCATAGCAGCGAATACTTTACCCGCCTGTTGGTCAGTGCGGTGCACCACGATGCGTTCGGCGACTGAAGTCACGGACGGCTGCCATCTGTTATTAATGGCGCGCGCCCGAAAAATGCAAGTACCCTGTCTCGCGTTAGGTTAATTCGGAACGCAGGTACTTTCCTAAGAGCCTCTGAAATCCCAGTGGATTCTAGTGTGCAGGCGGACCGATTTGCTGAGCTGCCAAACAAATTTGACTCTGTGCCGTGACGATGTGTGACGGAATATGTCAAATGTTTAGATGGCCGACTCAAGACAAATAAGTACACCCACGCATCACTCATTGCGTGCATGATGCTAGAAGCAGTACCTCTGACGGTTCAGAAGGTGACTGGCACAGGCTCTAAGTGCCACCCTAGCAAATGACACAAGTCCAATCACGACCTGGAGCACGGCATTGGAAGCTCGGAGAGTGCCCTTGCTCTGCATACACCGATTTGGCCAATAAGAGACTTTAAAGTTAATTGGGAGAAAAGGAAAAAGATTCAGCTTCGCAGCCTCTTTCCCACGCGTTTACGCCGTGTCATTTGCTAACAAAATTACCAGGATGGAACCACACCCCTCCATAAAAGAACTTGTTATCTCCCCTGTTGCGCCCATTTTGAAGTTTCCAAAGAACAGCCATAAACTCGCTAAAAGCCCCGTGATTTCACAAATACACTCCTGGAAATGGAAAAAAGAACACATTGACACCGGTGTGTCAGACCCACCATACTTGCTCCGGACACTGCGAGAGGGCTGTACAAGCAATGATCACACGCACGGCACAGCGGACACACCAGGAACCGCGGTGTTGGCCGTCGAATGGCGCTAGCTGCGCAGCATTTGTGCACCGCCGCCGTCAGTGTCAGCCAGTTTGCCGTGGCATACGGAGCTCCATCGCAGTCTTTAACACTGGTAGCATGCCGCGACAGCGTGGACGTGAACCGTATGTGCAGTTGACGGACTTTGAGCGAGGGTGTATAGTGGGCGTGCGGGAGGCCGGGTGGACGTACCGCCGAATTGCTCAACACGTGGGGCGTGAGGTCTCCACAGTACATCGATGTTGTCGCCAGTGGTCGGCGGAAGGTGCACGTGCCCGTCGACCTGGGACCGGACCGCAGCGACGCACGGATGCACGCCAAGACCGTAGGATCCTACGCAGTGCCGCAGGGGACCGCACCGCCACTTCCCAGCAAATTAGGGACACTGTTGCTCCTGGGGTATCGGCGAGGACCATTCGCAACCGTCTCCATGAAGCTAGGCTACGGTCCCGCACACCGTTAGGCCGTCTTCCGCTCACGCCCCAACATCGTGCAGCCCGCCTCCAGTGGTGTCGCGACAGGCGTGAATGGAGGGACGAATGGAGACGTGTCGTCTTCAGCGATGAGAGTCGCTTCTGCCTTGGTGCCAATGATGGTCGCATGCGTGTTTGGCGCCGTGCAGGTGAGCGCCACAATCAGGACTGCATACGACCGAGGCACACAGGGCCAACACCCGGCGTCATGGTGTGGGGAGCGATCTCCTACACTGGCCGTAGACCACTGGTGATCGTCGAGGGGACACTGAATAGTGCACGGTACATCCAAACCGTCATCGAACCCATCGTTCTACCATTCCTAGACCGGCAAGGGAACTCGCTGTTCCAACAGGACAATGCACGTCCGCATGTATCCCGTGCCACCCAGCGTGCTCTAGAAGGTGTAAGTCAACTACCCTGGCCAGCAAGATCTCCGGTTCTGTCCCCCATTGAGCATGTTTGGGACTGGATGAAGCGTCGTCTCACGCGGTCTGCACGTCCAGCACGAACGCTGGTCCAACTGAGGCGCCAGGTGGAAATGGCATGGCAAGCCGTTCCACAGGACTACATCCAGCATCTCTACGATCGTCTCCATGGGAGAATAGCAGCCTGCATTGCTGCGAAAGGTGGATATACACTGTACTAGTGCCGACATTGTGCATGCTCTGTTGCCTGTGTCTATGTGCCTGTGGTTCTGTCAGTGTGATCATGTGATGTATCTGACCCCAGGAATGTGTCAATAAAGTTTCCCCTTCCTGGGACAATGAATTCACGGTGTTCTTATTTCAATTTCCAGGAGTGTATGTTTTGTAACAGAGTTTGGACGTCTGGGCGCCGGTGAGCTGTCCCACGGAAATTCGCAGAACGCTCACAGTTGTGCTGTTTGCTTCCTGCCTATCAAGGGCCCATCCTCTTCTTCATTGCCGGTCTACAATGCACTGGCCATTGCAGCGGCGGCCTCTCGGCGCTAGTCAGTCTACCTAGACGCAGCTGCCTACTGACTGGCGTCAACCAACGTGTCTGCACAAGGAGACTGCGGAACTCGGCCGTCTGGAAATGTTTCCACCACGTTCTGCAGAAAAAACACGCTTCCCTCGGCCCACCATCGCCGTGCTTTTACTGCAGTCGTTTAAATCGGCACCCTATTCCTTTGAACGCAGGTAAAGCTTACCCTTATTCCTTCCCTAGAGCATGCAAGCTAGAGCATTATCTACTGCCCACCATTTCATCATGATGTATGAAGTCAAACTGCAATAAAGATCATATTCCCTAAGAACATGAAGCGGCATAACACCGAATCAGAAGTGAGAGTGCCTTGCACTATCTCAAGTTTGCTTTGTCAATAAACGTTATTCTAACCAAATCGCAACTGTGTGGCCTACATCATTATGGGTCGATAATTTAGTTCCAAATATTATTGTTACGGTTATTATATGTTATATTAACTTTATATTTTGCAAATTTGTCATCAGCCAGACAATTTAACCAAAGGGTCACAAGTGTCTAATTTAGGGTGTGTAATGCGACATGTGCAGTTCAACCCTTAGACGAGTTTGAGCAAAGACATTTTGAAGAAGAGGAACCGCATATGAGCCCAAACATCTTTGGGATGTTATCTCGCAATCAGGCTATCGAAAGAAGAAAAGGACACGACAGTTGAGCGACAGTCATGTGTCAAGTGGAGTGGGCGTTAGAAAGTGCCAGAGTGCACGGATACTGACTCAGTGTAGTAATACTCATAACTGAACACATACTGTATTTTTAATTTGTGTAATATTGGGTGGAATAATTAAACTTTCCCTATTTAATACTTTATAATACGGAAGCTAATTACCGAAAAATGACCAAACTTGGTAGCCTGGAAGAGAGAAAATGCGGTATCAATTCAGCTGAAACACTTTTAATGTGCTGCTACGGTACATCATACGATTACATACCAGCACCATTACTGCTACAGAAGGGGCTCAATATGGCGCTCATCAGTGTCCTGAAGAGTCTGAAATGGAGGATTGCATTCTGCACAGCAGACCAAAGCATGTCCACAGGTATGCTAGCTACGTCTCTTGATATGCTGTGATACAGATCAGCACATGTAGGAATGTTACCCTAGTAAACCCTGTCCTTCAGATAGCCCCACAACCAGAAATTACAGAGGGTGAGATCATATGTTAGTGCCGGCCAGGCATTTGGAAGCGATCGGCTGATAATTCTATCATTTCCAAATGTGTTTCGGGGAAGCAGCTGAACTTCACGAGCGATGTGCGGTGGAGTCCCATCTTGCATGAAAACTGTTGACTTCAATGCGTTTCTGTCTTGTGGGGCGCGTATGACATGCTGGAGAAGCACACTGGCCAGTCACACTGCACGTCTTTGGCCCTTGAGCGCCAACCTGTTCAAAAAAGAATGGTCCAATGATGAACGTAGCCCTGAAGCCACACCACACAGTGACATATATAGAGGATCTTCATGCACAGGACTGGAGGTGAAGATTCCTACACTCGGCAATTCTGTGTGTTCACCTCACCCATCAGAGAAAAATGAGCTTCGTCTGTCCGTAGGATGGTCAACGAGCAGCCCTCGTCAACTTCAGTCCCTGCGAGAAAGTGGAGAGCGAAGTCAATACATCGTTGTATGTCCTGTGGTGGAAGCTGCCGTACGATATAAATTTTGTATGGATGCTATTTGACAATGGTTCTAAGCACCTTCTGTACAATGGACCATGGGGTGTTCAACTGTCGTGACACAGCATACACACTGCCTGACTATAGGGAATTGCGCGCAGTGTTGTCTGCCACAGAAACAGCGGTTTCATAAACCACCTGCGACGCAACCGGTCGTCGGCCTCTTCCTTAAGCGATGCCCAGTTCTCCAGTTGATTCAAACTTCTTCATCGTGCTCCAGTGGTGGAGAAAGAGGACCTTTCCATAATCCTTTCTGCCGGCGATATTCTCGAAGTGCAGCGTTACTGTTGCTTTGATAACAGACCTTCACCGATAATGCCCTACTCCTTTTGTCCAAGCTCGCGTCGACACGCCAACAAGTGTACTGCAACTGGTCAGGTTTGTGAGACTATGAATCACGATCACTGATCATGGCGTCTTGTGGCCATAGTTGGAACTGGACGGCGGCGTTGTGACGCATGAAAATCACGCACACCATAATCTGGACATTAATGTTACCACGCATAGTCCTCGTACGGTAATTAGTTTCCGTGTTATGACATGTTAAAAGGGGAAAGTTTAATTATAACCACCCAGTATGAGTGGAGGAAGGTGGCAATCTATTTGCTTTCCACGCCATAGAAAGTGTAAATAATTTTGTTAACACGAAGAATTTCTGAATATAGTGTGACTAAACTAAACGTGAAAATTATCTCATATTAATTTTAGAAAATAAACAATTTTTTTCTTTCAGCCTTCAGTTGCAAAGTAATTTTTACTCGTTTACCTAGGTTTCGATTCCAGTAATGGAATCTTCTTCAGAACCTATGAATTAAACCACATACGGACATATATTACTCACTGAAATGCATCATTAGTCTAATGATTGATTAATAAAGAAATCGTGATATTTACAAAAATTAAATTATTTTGAGAGCCAAACACTGGCCATGTCACAGATTAAAATTAAAACAATAACGACGCATAATCATAAATTATGTCTGTCAAGATTAAAACCATTAAGGCGAACGTAGACGGAGCTACGACGGCCAGAAATAAGGACCACATGTTATATACATATAAACAAGATGTGACTGAAAGCCGTCCTACAAATGGACAAACCTATCTATTGGTATGGCAACATTAAACAATTTACCAGAGAACAAATTACGAAGCCAAGGTATAATTTTTTTTTTTACATTCAAATATTATAGTAAGAGGGCGAAGCCCCGCTACAGTAACTAAAAAATTAGTGTCAAAACCATGCGTGCTAAGCATAAAATGTCTTTAACATAAAAATGCCTTAGCAACTATGTGTCATTAACAAGCAAATTACCTTGCAACTGAAGACTGAAAGAAAAAAATTGTTTATTTTCTATACATGTACGGTTGCTGACGCGCTGCATGATGTTAAAGATTTGTATATTAATTTTAGTTTTCCAGCTAATTAAAAATGGAATACTTAATAACAATGTAATGATAATCACGTTCAACGCTGATTGCAAGTAGAGAATTAACATTTTTTAAGTCTGTACCATATGAAACTTTCAGTATAACTTTGCTGTTGCTATGTTTCATTGCCTTTGCAAAAGACGGAATTTTAGTTACCTATGATCATTATTGTTAATGGTAAAAACTGCGTGCGATCCTGCTGTCAGATGAGAAGCGTAATACTTCCAGAAAAGCCGGCCGCGGTGGCCGATGGTTCTAGGCGCTTCAGTCCGTAACCGCGCGACTGCTACGGTCGCAGGTTCGAATCCTGCCTCGGGCATGGATGTGTGTGATGTCCTTAGGTTAGTTAGGTTGAAGTAGTTCTAAGTTCTAGGGGACTTATGACCTAAGATGTTAAGTCCCATAGTTCTCAGAGCCATTTTTTGAACCATACTTCCAGAAGAAAAACGTCATTTTCCCATATGCTTGCTTATTTTCAGTTGGTGAGGGAAACGTTAATTAACTTTGGAGAGGCAGAAGTTGGTGTCTGGGTGGATGTATGAGTACTTCAATAGTGTTTTGTTACTGTCAAATACCCAATACCAGGGGATCTGTGCGAAACGTTCGCAGCTTTATAGTTTTAAATAATTACAGTATTTCGACAAGTGTTGTCCATGGGATAACAGTAGTTGTAGAAATGAAGAGAAAATATATTTTTAAATGAACCGAACGACGTGAAATAATAACCATGAATTCATTATATATAGTTGTACACACTTTTTCATGTGTTCAAAAGTGTGTTTTGCCTTCGGAATGTTTTGTCCTGTTTGTACGATGGGCAGAGATCAGAGACAGTCAGTAGGCCCATAAAAACTGTAACTCGACAAACATTTTCAGTTACAGTAAGCACGTTAGGCCGTAGAAGCGACAAGTAAATCACAATTCACGGCGACAGTGACAAACATGATCGTCGCTTCGGAATGTATGTTCGTTTAGAAAACTCAGCTTGTAAGACGGGCAGAGACAATGGACTACCGCAGTGGTCGCTGTTATTATCTACAGCAATACTATACACAAATTATCAATTTATAAGTACTTTAAAGCAAATGAAATGGTATTGGTAATAAAATAATTTGAAAAAGGACTCTCTTATTCGTGATTAATCCGTTAGCTGCGTAAAATACACACATCAAAAAAAGTTTTGCGTTACCTCGGTTCTGAGGCTTCCAGAACCTGTACAGAAAATTGGAATAGAGATCAACGTAGACATCATTTCCGCCCTTTTTACTGCTCATGAAAACCACACATTGCATGTTGTACCACCATACAGTGAGACCTTCAGAGGTGATGGTCCAGATTGCTGTAAGTGCTAATTCCGAGTAGCACATCTTCTTGAATTGATGCGTGCCTGTATTCGTTATGGCATACTATCCACAAGGTTATCAAGGCACTGTTGGTCCAGATTGTCCCACTCCTCAATGGCGATTCGACGTAGATCCCTCAAAGTAGTTGGTGGGTCACGTCGTCCATCAACAGCCCTCTTCAATCTATCCCAGGCACAATCAATAGGGTTCATGTCTGGAGAACATGCTGGCCACTCTAGTCGAGTGATGTCGTATCCTGAAGGAAGTTATTCACAAGATGTGCACCATGGGTGCGCGAATTGTTGTCCATGAAGACGAATGCCTCGCCAATATGCTGCCGATGTGGTTGCACTATCGGCCGGAGGATGGCATTCACGTATCATACAGCCGTTACGGCGCCTTCCACGACCACCAGTGGTGTACGTCGGCCCCACATAATGCCACCCCAAAACAGCAGGGAACCTCCACCTTGCTGCACCCGCTGAACAGTGTGTCTAAGGCGTTCAGCCTGACGAGGCTTACCTCCAAACACGTCTCGGACGATTGCCTGGTTGATGGCATATGCGACACTCATCGGTGAAGAGAACGTGATGCCAATCCTGAGCGGTCCATTTGACATGTCGTTGGGCCCATCTGTACCGCGCTGCATGCTGTCGTGGTCGCAAAGATGGACCTCGCCGTGGATGTCGGGAGTGAAGTTGCGCATCACGCAGCCTATTGCGCACAGTTTGAGTCGTGAAACGACGTCCTGTGGCTGCAAGAAAAGCATTATTCAACATGTTGGCGTTGCTGTCAGAGTTCCTCCGATCCATAATCCGTAGGTAGCGATCATCCACCGCAGTAGTAGCCCTTGGGCGGCGTGAGTGAGGCATGTCATCGTCAGTTCCTGTCTCTCTGTATCTCCTCCACGTCCAAACAACATTGCTTTGGTTCACTCCGAGACGCCTGGACACTTCCCTTGTTGAGAGCACTTCCTGGCACAAAATAACAATGCGGACGCGATCGAACCGCGGTGTTGACCGTCAAGGCATGGTTGAGGTACGAGCCGTGTTTCTCATTCCTGGTGAAAAGACTGGAACTGATCGGCTGTCGGCCCCCCTCCGTCTAATAGGCGTTGCTCAAGCATGGTTGTTTACATCTTTGGGCGGGTTTAGTAACATCTCTGAACAGTCAGAGGGAGTCTGTGATACAGTTCCACAGTCAACGTCTATCTTCAGGAGTTCTGGGAATCAGGCTGATGCAAAACTTATTTTGATGTGTGTATATGTATGAAGCTGGGAATGCATTATGCCTTTTTGCCTATGATAGTTAAAAGTCTCTTTTATGTTAAAATTTTCTACGTATTGTAAGTTTTAGAGCAAAATCGGACGCAATGTTAGAAGCCGGTTAAAAAATCTTTCTAACTATACCTCATTCATCCCTGTATGATTAGTATGTGTTGAGAAAAGGGGAAGTTGACTTGTGAAGTGATATACGAGGGTCATTTCACTGCCCATGTGACGTCAGTTGTGAGCGAGACTTTAGGCGTGATGATCGTCTATGTGTTAGCTGGTTCGCGTGGATGTGTCGTGAGTAATTCAGTTTTAAAATGGAAGCTGAAACCGAGTCATGTCGGATTACCCGTAGCGACCAGCGTTCCTACATCAAAATCGAGTCCCTACGTGGAAAGAACCCAACGGAAGTTTACAGCGGTTTGAGAGAAGTGTGTGGGAATAGCGTAGTGGATCGTAGCCCAGTGTCAAGTTGGTGTGAAAGGCCATCAGCTGCACCAAACTACACCTCTCAGGTTATTGTTAGTCACATTTTGAGAGAGGATCGACAAAAACATCTAAGGAAATTGGATATTGGTTCTGAATGTCTGTCACTTCAGTTTTTCAGACTCATAACTGGAAAGTTAAAGATGAGAAGAGTTGCTACCAGATGGGTTGCGCCTGATCTTAGTGAAGAGCGGAAAGATAGGCGTAAAAGAAGAACTGCTTCAGTTTTATAGAACAGAAGGAGAACAGTTTCTGAAAAGGATTGTTGCACTTGGTGAAACCTGTATACACTATTTTGATCCGGAACTGAAGTCAGTCGTCACAGTGGAAAAGTTCCGACTCGCCACGACCGAAAAAACTAGGCCGCCAACAAGCAAAGGTGAAACTGGTGATGAGCACTGCATATGACATGAATGGAGCCATCGCTACAAAGAGATTGTCCCAGCGGACGTCTGCAACACGCTTTTAGTGAAAGCTGTTTCTGCAAAATGTTTAGCGCCCGAAAATTCGTCGAAGATGGCCTGTCTTGCTTGCAGCTGGTGTTCCCATTTTGCATGGTAATGAAAGACTATATATTGCCCTACCAGTGAGAGAAACGCTCGACAATAATGGATGGGAAATACATCCCCCATCACCATAGAGTCCTGGGTGCGTCAAAAAATGTATACACACTTTGAAGCGTCATAAAAAATTTATTTCCCGTTCTACAATGTTAAATTTCTGGAAATGGAAAGCTTAAAGTCCAATTGGAAAAATAAATGTACTTTGCAAATGTGATTAATGTTCAAACTGGTGGCCTTCAGCATCAATACATTTCTGAGTACGAGTCGCCACTGATTCCGTACATCGTACCAAAGTGTCCAATGAGATTTCTGTGCACACCGCCTGAATCTCATTCCAAAGTGTGTCCAGGTTACGTGGTTTACCTTTGTAAACCTCATCTTTTACTGTACCCCGTAAGAAGAAATCCAGCGGCGTGAGGTCTGGAGAGCATCCAGGAAACTCGATTGGTCCCCTGCGTCCTATCCACTGGCCTGGCACATTGTGACCCAGGTATGGTCGTACGTCCCTATGATAGTGCGCCGGGGCGCCATCTTGTTGGAAATAAAACTCATCATCACCGTATAACGCACGAATGGCAGGGATATGGAGTCAGCAAGCATTGTTAGGTACGTTTCTCCAGTAACAGTACCTTCAAAGCGGAAAGGCCAAATGAGTCCCCTTGCAGACAAACTACACCACACATTTACACCAGGCAAATTCACAGCCTTTACAACTGTAATGTGAGGATTATCTTCAGCCCAGTACACACAATTGTACCTATTGACAGTTCCATTGAGTTTGAATTGGGCTTCGTCCGACCAAATTATGCTACCCATAATTCCCGGATCACGTCTCACCATCTCCTGAACCCATTCACAAAATTCTAACCTTCGATCTGGATCGTCGTCACTTAGCTGTTGCACCAGCCTTGGAATGTACACATGAAACTTGCCTTTCTTCAGAATGCGTAGCACACTACTATCACTTACATTACTCTCATGTGCCGCTTGCCTTGAAGATTTTCGAGGCGAACGCTGAAACAGTTCGAAGACCGCAGTTGTGGAATCATCACTTGTAGCTGTACGAGGTCGCCCTGATCGACCTTTTGCACATCACACACTGTTCCATGAATTTCGAATTCTCGTAGACGTGTAATTGGTTCAAATGGCTCTGAGCACTATGGGACTCAACTGCTGTGGTCATCAGTCCCCTAGAACTTAGAACTACTTAAACCTAACTAACCTAAGAACATCACACACATCCATGCCCGAGGCAGGATTCGAACCTGCGACCGTAGCAGTCGCACGTTTCCGGACTGCGCGCCTAGGACCGCGAGACCACCGCGGCCGGCAGACGTGTAATTGTTAACCTTGAAGGTGGATCTGTACCATACTCACTTCTCCACTGTCTTCGAACCGCAGCTACATTCTCAAACTTCCAGTACCACTTAATTATCTGCTTCCGCGCTTCAAAGCTCAAATGCCCGTCCCCCATCTTGCAGTTACTTCGTTGCCACTGCTGCCACCTGTTGAAGAAACAAAACATTACTTTCTAACAGACATTTAATCTTGTAGAACGGGAAATAAATTGTCTATGACAGTTCAACCTGTGTATACAATTTTTTTTGACGCACCCTGTATGAACCCACAAGACTTTGATTTGTTTCCCAAATTGAAGAAACAACTCCTTGGAAAACGTTTCGAATTAACTGACTAAGTTTCCAGTGAGGTGACTCGAGTAATCAGCTAGCTCAACAATGAAGGTGTTCCATCCGGAGCCGGCCGCTGTGGCCGAGTCGTTCTAGGCGCTTCAGTCTGAAACCGCGTGACCGCTACGGTCGCAGGTTCGAATTCTGCCTCGGGCATGGATGTGTGTGATGTCCTTAGGTTTAAGTAGTTTAAGTGTTCTTAGGTTTAAATAGTTCTAAGTTCTAGGGAACGGATGACCTCAGATGTTGAGTCCCATAGTGCTCAGAGCCATTTGAACCATTTTTTTCTGTCCGGAATATAGAAGTTGCCAAAACGTTGGGAAGCTGACATAAGCAAGAATGGGGTCTATATTGAAGGCCTGTACAGGTATTTTGTGAAATAAATTATTTTCTTCCGTTCTGTCTTACAGTGTGCAGAAATTTTGAATGACCCTCACATACGATAACGTTACAGCGTCATAAGCATTGGCGGCTCATAGATATACATTCTGGGTATTCACAAATTTTTAAATTCAGATACATATGAGAGTGCGAAATTAAAAGCATCTCCTGTATAACAGTTACGCTCATCAACATATTTATACAACTTCAGCCGCTGTCAATAATAATGATAATAATAATAATAATAATAATAATAATAATAATAATATGCATAACTTGCTGAAAAAAGGAAGAATTTTTTTGGGAATTTTTATTGTTTTGTACATAATCAAGTACAGTTTATGGCAAGAACGAAATAATGTTTTAAGTTCTCGCTGCTCTCCGTTTCGCATTTTTGTGTAAATGGGAGTTTTCGTGCTTTTTTATTTTTTCGGACAAACGTACAAGATCCCTAATTCATGTGTTAGTTAACGAATTAACATTTGAACTGAAAATCAGACATTCTTACGTTGCACCCACATAACGACTTACGCTTATTTTTCACTTCTTGGTTAAATGTGCGCTTGTAGTCACGCTTATTTGATTTCGTCACTTTCTCAGACAACGAATCTGGTCTGCAATGCCCTAGTTTCTTTGCGGCTAACTTTTCCCGGTAATTTTCTTTTCTGTTACCGGTTAACAGAGGTTCAACAGAGTTCATGTTGACAATCCACAGGAAAGCCGATTCCTGCCCAGTAGACAACCAGCTCCAAACACAAACTGCCGTTTGCGGAAATGATTAAATTCAAGCAGTACTACCGACCAATAAAGTCACTTGACTAGAATACAAATGGGGCGCTGGGAGCCATATGGGCCAAAAGCACACCGCCTGCGATCCCCTCCCTATTTAAGTGAGACAGGTTTTCTTGGATGTTCAAATATATGCACAATGTGGGCCTACAGCACAGATAAACCATAAGATCAACAGATGTCAGAAGCACGAATTAATCGACGATGATGTGCTTTATGGTTCTCAGCACCTTAAATGGATTACTCTGCGATAAAACCCAAAACTTCATGTACCACAGCTCACTCAGAATCCCACAAAATACGTTTTTCTCTCAGTATAACTATAACATATGTTGATGTCCCATCTAAATTTAGAATATAGTTTGTGAATTCGCATATCTTTGGAGTGTGCTACCACCTAGCGGAATTTATGGCTAACATAGGCAAAAATCTGCTGCAGAGTGGTGGTGGCACTGATATAAACTAGTAGGTGAATGGCAAAGGCTAGCAGGGCACGACGTAAATCGTGCACATTGATAATAGACCGATATGTATTTGGCCTACAAGGCAATTACGTCACGCCAGTTGCGCATGCGCAGAAGCTACTTACGGATGTGCTCACGAACCTGACTTCTAATTTCACCGAGTCTAATGGAGCAATATGTAGCACAGCGCGGTAGATTTAGTGCGATTAGATTAGTACTTGTTCCATAGATCATGAATACGACACTTCGTAATGATGTGGAACGTGTCAGGTTAATAAAAGGTGTCTATACAAGATATTACATTACACAAAATATTGCATGAAACTTAATATTTTTAATTCTTTTTTTTGGGGGGGTTGAGGAAATTACCCACTTACTATATCCAAAAATTCACCTAATGAGTAGAAGGAGTTGCCATTAAGAAATTCTTTTAATTTCCTTTTAAATGCTGTATGGCTATCTGTCAGACTTTTGATGCTATTAGGTAAGTGACCAAAGACTTTTGTGGCAGCATAATTTACCCCCTTCTGAGCCAAAGTTAGATTTAACCTTGAGTAGTGAAGATCATCCTTTCTCCTAGTGTTGTAGCCATGTACACTGCTATTACTTTTGAATTCGTTCGGATTGTTAATAACAAATTTAATAAGTGAATATATATATATATACTCACTTATGAAATATATATATATATATATAGTGAGGCTACAGTGAAGATCTGTAGCTCTTTAAATAAGTGTCTGCAGGATTATCTTGGATGAGTTCCAGCAATTATTCTGATAACACACTTTTGTGCAATGAACATTCTTTTACTCAATGATGAATTACCCCAGAATATGATCCCGCGTCCGGCCATCTTGATTTAGGTTTTCTGTGATTTCCTTAAATCGCTCCAGGCAAATGCCGGGATGGTTCCTTTGAACGGGCACGGCCGACTTCCTTCCCTAATCCGATGAGACCGATGACCTCGCTGTTTGGTCTCTTCCCCCAAACAACCCAACCCAACCCAACCGCAGAATATGATACCATACGAAAGCAGAGACTGAAAATAGGCGTGGTAAGCTAATTTACTCAGATGTATATCGCCAAAATTTGCGATGACCCTAATAGCATAAGTAGCTGAACGCAAACGTTTCAGCAGATCCTCAGTGTGTTTTTTCCAGTTCAACCCATCACCAATGCATACACCTAGAAATTTTGAAAATTCCACCTTAGCTACCGATTTCTGATCGAAGTCTATATTTATTGATGATGTCATTCCATTTACTGTGTGGAACTGTATATACTGTGTTTTGTCAAAGTTTAATATACATAAATGACTTAGTTGACAACATCGGTAGCTCCGTGAGGCTATTTGCAGATGACACGGTTGTCTACAAGAAAGTAGCAACATCAGAAGACTCGTACGTACTCCAGGAGGACCTGCAGAGGATTAATGCATGGTGCGACAGCTGGCAGCTTTCCCTAAACGTAGATAAATGTAATATAATGCGCATACATAGGGGCAGAAATCCATTCCAGTACGATTATGCCATAGGTGGTAAATCATTGGAAGCGGTAACGACCGTAAAATACTTAGGAGTTACTATTCGGAGCGATCTGAAGTGGAATGATCACATAAAACAAATAGTGGGAAAAGCAGGCGCCAGGTTGAGATTCATAGGAAGAATTCTAAGAAAATGTGACTCATCGACGAAAGAAGTAGCTTACAAAACGCTTGTTCGTCCGATTCTTGAGTATTGCTCATCAGTATGGGACCCTTACCAGGTTGGATTAATAGAAGAGATAGACATGATCCAGCGAAAAGCAGCGCGATTCGTCATGGGGACATTTAGTCAGCGCGAGAGCGTTACGGAGATGCTGAACAAGCTCCAGTGGCGGACACTTCAAGAAAGGCGTTACGCAATACTGAGAGGTTTATTATCGAAATTACGAGAGAGCACATTCCGGGAAGAGATGGGCAACATATTACTACCGCCCACATATATCTCGCGTAATGATCACAACGAAAAGATCCGAGAAATTAGAGCAAATACGGAGACTTACAAGCAGTCGTTCTTCCCACGCACAATTCGTGAATGGAACAGGGAAGGGGGGATCAGATAGTGGTACAATAAATACCCTCCGCCACACACCGTAAGGTGGCTCGCGGAGTATAGATGTAGATGTAGAATGAGAGCCCGTTTGCAGAGAAAAACATCGTTTACGATTTCACCAGTTAATTCTTGTCTGTTGGGTGTGATTGCTATACTTGTATCATGTATTTCAGATTACCGCATCTACATCTACATTACGTTTAACAGCATTCAAAGAAAAATAACCAAGAAATCCGCAAGGTGTCCAAAGTTAGGTTGTTCACGTGCCCTTGTGCTCTTACACAGCAGCCGCCGCTAGTCATAAGTTAAGGATCAAACGGAGGCTCTGCGTGCCGGTAGGGTTCAGGCGTATGCCACGTGGTGGTGCCCACCCGGGACTGTTTGCCCTGCGTGCGGCGCGGGGGCGGCCGTTCTAGGAAGCGATTACCGGCCGAGTAAACAAGCGGCGCGGCTGCGTGCTCTCTGAAGTATTGCCAGTGAAGCGTCGCGTGGCGTGGCCGCAAACTGCAGGCCAGGGGGCACTGGGCACAGGCCACACAACCCCAGAGGACAGGCTTCCTGGAAGTGGCCAGGTGCATCCAGCGTGCAGTCCGAGCGCGTCAACTTCTCTGGCTTGTAAACGTGCGCCCTGTGATGTGCTTTGCTACACCTACGTACAACCGTACTCCTCAATGGCAGTAAGACGTTGTAACAGCTCGGTTCAGTTTACAGTGATAAAAGCTATGGAAAGAATAATTTAAAATTAAGAATAGAATTTTTAGAGGGGAAAATAGTGTAGAATCAGAGTTCAGTAATTGCAGATCAAAATTATAGTATATCAGCGAGTAGTTTAACGTCTAAGTACAGCAAAGCTACGGAAGCTCCGTCATGGAGAAGGCAGTGACGTTAAACTCTTGTGATGAAAAACCTATAAAAAGGCCTGATCGCCTTTTTTCCTTGATTGTTTCGTTAAAGGGCGGGGAACCCGTGTCAGTCAGCGAGACAATAATTAGATTGGACTTTATCGTGTTAATATTCACGATAAACTGTTAGAATATTACGGAGATTAAAAGCGATGTAGTGTACGATCTCTGACTGTTGGTAGCAACGGAGTATTAAGGGGATTTTAGGACTTCAGTGCTAGATTGGAACGTTACGGACGTATAGACGACAGAAACTCAAATTATCTGCTGATACGTGTGAATTCAGAGGTGCCGGTATTCAGATATTAACGTGTGGACTTCTGAATGTGTCGTGTGCCGTTAGTTGCGAATCTGGACGTAGAGCGCCTGCATATCGGCATTTGCGGACTATTTAGATTCCTCCAGGCTAGGAACCTTTTAAATAGGCCATCATCCATCACCATCTTAATCCCTGAATACAGAGTGAAAGTGAAATACAAGAGTACTGTACTTATTTCATTTATCAGTGAAGGTTTTCGGAACCAAAGCTATCCAGCAGTAAGTCAGCACCATCTAGCGGAAAGCGTAGCCATTAACTAACACGCTAACTGAAGTGAACGTTTCCGTGTTTTACGGACTGCTTAATATGAACTTTTGTGACTCTTTGACGTCCCCACTCCCTCTGAAAGGCGGCGCAGGCTGTCGTAATCATAAAAGGGGAGAGTTTTAGCCGGGCAAATTACTAAATAAAAGCTATATTTACAAGACTCGCAGTAATAGCAAAACACAAGGCCCGCACCTCATCGGAGAGTCGTCACTGTCACGTCGGGAAGTACTGCCGGAAAACCTACCGACGATACGTATGTACGAGCAGACGTCGACGTGGATTACGTAAAAAGGGAACCACAAGAGAGTTGGGGATGCTTCAGCGTGCGCTAGTGGGCACTTAGGCCCGTCAAACGGTGATTCTTAGTGGAAAATTCTGTACAAGTCTTTTCTACAAGCTCTTTACACGGTGTGATTCAAAAAGAAACAACAGATTTCAAGTGTTTATTACAACTACAGAGAAACGCCAAAGAAACTGGTGTAGGCATTGCTATTCAAATACAGAGATATGTAAGCAGGCAGAATACGACGCTGCGGTCGGCAACGCCTATCTAAGACAGCAAGTGTCTGGTGCAGTTGTTAAATCGGTTACTGCTGCTTCAATGGCAATTTATCAAGATTTAACAAATTTTGGTGTTACAGTCGGCGCACGAGCGATGGGACACAGCATCTCCGAGGTAGCGATGAAGTGGGGATTTTCCCGTACGACCATTTCACGAGTGTACAGTGAATATCAGGAATCCGGTAAAACATCAAATTTCCGACATCGCTGCGACCGGGAAAAGATCCTGCAAGAACGGGACCAACGACGACTGAAGAGAATCGTTAAACGTGACGTGCAACTTTTCCGCGAATTGCTGCAGATTTCAGTGCAGGGCCATCAACAAGTGTCAGCGCGCGAATCATTCAATAAAACAACATCGATATGGGCTTTCGGAGCCAAAGTCGCACTCGTGTACTCTTGATGACTGCACGACACAAAGCTTTACGCGTCGCCTAGGCCCGTCAACACCGACCTTGGACTGTTTGTTGATGACTGGAAACTTCTTGACTGGTCGGACGAGTCTCGTTTCAAATTCTGTCGAAAGAATGGACGTGTACGGGTATGGAGACAACCTCACGAATCCATGGACCCTACATGTCAGCAGGGTGCTGTTCAAGCTGGTGGAGGCTCTGTAATGATGTGGGGCCTGTGCGGTTGGAGTGATATGTGACCCCTGATATGTCTAGATACGACTCTGACAGTTGTCTCGTACGTAAGCATCCTGTCTAATCCCCTGCATCTATTCATGTCCGTTGTGCATTCCGGCGGACTTGGGCAATTCCAGCAGGACAACGCGACACCCTACACGTCCAGAATTGCTACAGAGTGGCTCCACGAACACTCTTCTGAGTACTTTCGCTGGGCACCAAACTCCCCAGACATGAACATTATTGAGCGTATCTGGGATGCCTTGCAATGTGATGTTCAGAAGAGATCTCCACCCCTTCGTACTCAGACGGATTCATGGACAGCCCTGCAGGATTCATGAGGTCATCTCCCTCCAGCGCTACTTCAGACATCAGTCGAGTCCATGCCACATCGTGTTGCAGCACTTCTGCGTGCTCGTGGGGGCCCTACGCGGTATTAGACAGGTGTATCAGTTTCTTTGGCTCTTCTGTGTATAAAAGACGGAAACACATTGCGGATGTCACTGGATAGAGGAAGGTTCGAAGTTTTTACACAATTGCGCTGTTGTTTGTTTGTAGCAACAGACGACTGCACCACAAGAAAGATCGTTGTGTGTTGGAATTTGCGGGAAGTCAGTCCATTGTTCAACTACAATATGATTTCCGCCATCGATTCAGTAAGAATCTTTGCACAAGCAGATTTATGACTGACCCACAAAATTCTTGGAAGTAGGTTGCATATGCAAAGTGAAGAGCACTGGTCGGCGGCGCACATCTGATGAAAATGTCGACCGTATCCGAGATGAATTCACATGGAGCCCTCGGAAGTCCACAGGACGGGCAGTCCAGGAACTTCAACTTCCTCAAATGACGGTGTGGCACATTCTGAAATGACGTCTGTATAAGAAGCCTTACGACTTCTAATTATTACAGAAATTGCGTCCCGGCAACCGTAACAGAAGGTACGAATTTTGCAGTCCAGTTCTCCAGGATATGTCAGAGGACACTTTTTCCGAACAATTCATCTCTTCGGACGAATCGACGCTCTATCTATCGGGTAAAATAAACAGCCATAATGTAATTATACTGAGGTCACAAAATCATGGCGTCGTCGTCGCACATAAAAGAAACTCATCGAAACTGACTATGTTTTGTGCCGGTTCTGTTCACAAAATGTATGCACCTTTCTTTTTTGCGGATAAATATCGTACCTGGACATGCTGCAAAACTGTTTCTTTCCTTAATTTTACAAGGATTCCAATGATTTCATTTTTATGCATTACGGCACCCCACTTCACGTTCACCTTGTCGTGCGGCGTTATCTCAACAACACCAACCCACGATGTTGGACTAGAAGAGATGGACGAGAAGATCTTGTTCATTGTTTTTCGCCTCACATGTCACCAGACAATTTTTTTTCTGTGGGGACACATAACAGACATAGACTTCGTTCCACCTACGGCAGTTACTCTTCAAGAAATGAGAAATCGAGTTGTCGATTCAATATAGAGAGGGACCTGTTGATAAAATGTTGAACCTTCCTCTGTCCAGTGACATGCGCAATTTGTTTCTATCTTTCATAGTTTGTAATAAACAGCTGAAATCTGTTCTTCCTTTCTGAATCATCCTATAAGTTCTCGAGGGTGCTGAATCCGAATTATCATGGTCCCACCAAGATTTAGGCCTGGAAACAGATCAAAAATGGAGAAAAGACAAAAAATGGGACATTTTTGGGTTTTCCGCTTGTTGTCGTTGTTGTGGTCTTCAGTCCAGAGACTGGTTTGATGCATCTCTTCATGCTCTCTGCCCTGCGGAAGCTTCTTCATCTCCAAGAAACTACTGCAACCTACATACTTCTGAATCTGTTTAGTGTATTCATCTCTTGGTCTCCCTCTACGATTTTTACCTTAAACGCTTCCTCCAGTACTAAACTGGTTATCCCTTGATGCCTCAGAACGCGTCCCACAAACTCATCACTTCTTCTAATCAAATTGTAACACAAGTTCCTCTTCTCCCCAATTCTATTTAGTACCTCTTCATTAGTTACGTGATCTGCCCATCTAATCTTCGGCATTCTTCTGTAGCACCACATTTCGAAAGCTTCTATTCTCTTCTTGTCCAAACTATTTATCGTCCATGTTTCATTTCCATACATGGCTACACTCCACAAAAATACTTTCAGAAAAGACTTCCTGACACTCAAATCTGTACTCGATGCTAACAAATTTCTCTTCTTCAGAAACGCTTTCTTTACCACAGCCAGTCTACATTTTATATCCTCCCTACTTCGACCATTATTAGTTATTTTGCTCCCTAAATAGCAAAACTCATCAACTGCTTTAAGTGTCTCATGTCCTAATCTAATTCCCTCAGTATCACCTGATTTAATTCGACTGCACTCCATTACCCTCGATTCACTTTTGGTGATGTTCATCTTATATCCTCCTTTCAAGACACTGTCCATTGTGTTCAACTGCTCTTCCAAAACCTTTGCTCTCTATGACAGAATTACAGTGTCATCCGCAAAACTCAAAGTTTTTATTTCTTCTCCATCGATTTTAATACCTACTACAGATTTTTCTTTTGCTTCCTTTACTGCTTGCTCAATATAAAGTTGAATAAAGTCGGGGATAAGCTACAACCCTGTCTCAATCTCTTCTCAACCATTGCTTCCCTTTCATGCCCATCGACCCTTAAAATTGCCATCTGGTTTCAATACAAATTGTAAATAGCCTTTTGCTCCCTGTATTTTACACCTGAGAGTATTCCAGCCAACATTGTCAAAAGCTTTCGCTAAGACTACAAATGCTGGAAACATAGGTTTGTCTTTCCTTAATGTGTCTTCTAAGATAAGTCCTAGAGTCAGTACTGCCTCGCGTGTTCCAACATTTCTACGGAATCCAAACTGACCTTCCCCGAAGTCGGCTTCTACAAGCTTTTCCATTCGTCTGCAATGAATTCGTGTCACTATTTTGCAGCCGTGACTTATTAAAATGAGAGTTCGGTAATTTTCACACCTGCCAACAGGATTTTAATTATTATATTCTTCTTGAAGTCGAAGGTATTTCACCTCTCTCATACATCTTGCTCACCAGATGATAGAGTTTTGTCATGGCTGACTCTCCCAAGGCTCTCAGTAGTTCTAATGGAATGTTGTCTACTCCCGGCTACTTTTATTGACTTAGACCTTTCTGTGCTCTGTCAAATTCTTCACGCAGTATCATATCTCCCATTTCATCTTCATCTACGTCCTCTTCAATTTCCGTAACATTACCCTCAAGTATATCGCCCTTGTATAGACCCTGTACATACTACTTCTACCTTTGTGCTTTTCTTTCTTTGCTTAGGGCTGGTTTCTGATCTGAGCTCTTGATATTAATACAGGTGGTTTTCTTGTCTCCAAAGGTCTCTTTAATTTTCCTGTGGCAATATATGTCTTACCCCTAGTGGAATATGATTCTGCAGCCTTGCATTCATCCTTTAACCATCCCTGCTTAGCCATTTTGCACTTCTTGTCGATCTCGTTTCTAAGACGTTTGTATTCCTTTTTGCCTACTTCATCTACTGCATTTTTATATTTTCTCCTTTCATCAATTCAGTTCAATATGTCTTCTGTTACCCAAGGATTTCTGCTAGCCCTCACTTTTTACCTACTTGATCCCTGCTGCCTTCACTATTTCATCCCTCAAAGCTACCCATTCTTCTTCTACTGCACTTCTTTCCCCCATTCTTGTCAATCGTACCCCAACTGAAACTCTCTACAACCTCTGGTTCTTTCTGTTTATCCAGGTCCCATCTCCTTGAATTTTCACTCTTTTTGCAGTTTCTTCAATTTTAATCTACAGTATGTATCCAATAGGCTGTGGTCAGAGTCAACATCTGCCCCTGGAAAGATCTTACAATTTAAGAACTGGTTCCTAAATCTCTGTCTTAACATTATATAATCTACCTGAAATCTACCAGTGTCTCCAGACCTCTTCCACGCATACAACCTTCTTTCACGATTCTTAAACCAAGTGTTAGCTATGATTAAGTTATGCTCTGTGCAAAATTCTACCTGTTTCATTCCTTACACCGAGGCCCATCTAATCTAATGGGCATTCCTTACACCCAGTCCATGTTTCTACTATCGAATCCCAGTCCCCCATTCGGTTGTAACACGGGAACGACGCAACTTGCGGTGAAGCTGACTATTTATGACAATAAACGGGATAAAATTTGCCACAAAACACGTACTAGTGACTTTTTTAGTCGCACTAGCCCTCTGGCGGGTAGCGCACGTTGAAGTTATCTTAATTTCGGACGTCACCACCGAAGCACCACTCCTCGTGTGTCAATACGCAGTGATGTTCGCTCCAAAATGAAAGCTTTCATCACTTCTACAATTAAAAGCTGTTCAAATAACGTTTGTAAATAACATAATAATTATGTTTATTTGGCTTTTGGTATTATTAGTAACTGTTATCAAAATACAGCAAAACTTTCTCAAAATGGAAAGGCATGGGTCTGAAACAATTTTCCCAATTGTAAAAGTTTTCGGATCACACAAAACTCATTAGTCTACATAAAATTGGGCATATGTCATGCACAAAAGTATAATTTTGTAATTATGCACGTATTTATGTACTTTCACTCCTACACAGTAGATGTTCATTTACTGTGTACTGTACAACAGAATATTAGACTTTACAGAAACTGATAAATAACAAGGCATTTCTGTATTGTTTTCTAACTTTAAATTTGTTTATTGTTGTAGGTACATACATATTATTCTCGCGTTTATTTGCCTTACATTTCATTTTTTTGCCGCTTCTTTCCTGTTCAGGAACGTTTATTCTACGCAATTTTTTGCCCTATACAATGGTTCCAACAGCTTGGAGGATTTGTGTGTGCTGCAAATTGGAATGTAATAGCAATTGCAATGCAACGCAATAGCTTCTTCAGGCGTGTTAATTTTTCTAAGGATATCATTTTGCTCCTCTTCTTCTCCCTTTGTTTCTTCCTGATCATCTTCTGTGTTGCGGATTTCTAATAAATCTGTTGCTGAAGTAAAAGTAGAGTGAGTTGGCAGGAAGCCATTGCTTCGAATGTTGTCATCTGCACTACGTGGAATGTTTCTTTTTTTAATTAATTCGCTATTGGGTTGCACAGTATTCCATTGTGGTGCTACTCTTTCCTGCACGTTCTCAGCTTCCCCACACACTTCATGTCACGCGCTTTGGCGATTACCTCTGAAACTGTCAAGACATCTTGTGGATGTCAAACTGCGTATTTCCAACCTCTTTAGCGATTTCCAGAATCTCACTCTCACTCAGAAAACCACACTATCTCGTTAATTTCTTCATTTCCCGTCTCCTTGTCTTTCATTTGCCCGTTGCGTTTCATCCACCTTACCTTGTTTCTTAAGGTATCATAAATTTGTGTTTAACCGCACATCAAACGCAGCATCATTTCGTGCAGAGAGAAGTTCTTTCTCACACGCTTCGACTAAATTAATCTTTTCGATAAATGTTTTCGACACATACTTCTTGTTCGAGGCCATGTTACCGGGATCACTTAAAGTGCCGGCCACGGTGGCCATGCGGTTCTAGGCGATTCAGCCCGGAACCGCGCGACTGCTACGGTCGTAGGTTCGAATCCTGCCTCGGGCATGGATATGTGTGATGTCCTTAGGTTAGTAAGGTTTAAGTAGTTCTAAGCTCTAGGGGACTGAGGACCTCAGCTGTTAAGTCCCATAGTGCTCAGAGCCATTTGATTTTTTTTCATTTGAAGTGCTCCTAGTGAACTGAAACTGACAGAATATAATGCACACACTTCACTGATTTGAAATACTTGACCTTGCTGGGTAAAACCATTGTTTAACCGAACAACACCCACCTATTTCACAGCGCATAATGCATCAGAGTGTTCGTAAGTGCGCACCAATATTCCAGTGTGCTCCAGCGCGTATCAGTAATAATGGAAAACGAGAAAAGCCGACAAACGAGCGAACCATTTCCCTTGGTGCAGAGACACTGCGTCCAACTTGCACGTTGTTGCACAGAGCGGCGCGGTTTGATGGCCACACCCGCAACGCAGCCCTGCACCTAAACTGTTTTTTTCTGATTTTGCTCTGCTGAGCAGCATTGTCACGGGTGTACATTCTTTGTGTTAAAAGTAGCACCCTTTTAGAGTCGTGAATAACTAATGTACGCTGTAATACAGTAATGCTGTATAAGCTTTTTTCGGCATTATGCAACGAATTACTAGTTAAGTCTTAAAATTTGCATTCCGTTTCCGCGTTAGGCACGTTCCGCTTTATACAAAATAATAGCGTATAATACTGTATTGAATTCGTCGGGACTGAAATGCTTGCACGGTTTTGACAGATTTCCGAATTATACACGTTCCGCTTTGATCAAGTTTTACTGTAGTATGTTATTAAAACAGTCAGTTTAAACACATTTCAAATAAGTCTCATCCTCCTCGCAGTTTGTAATCCAATGTCCTCGTCTTCACTTGATTCGTCTGCAAAATAAGAATATATAGCTATGCAGCTAAATAAGATAATATACGATCGGTTTTATTTCGTACCAGGTAATAAGTAAGTAATTATATGTGAAACCAATGTAATTTGGTACTGTAATGAGGTCATGATATTTCACAACAGGAAATTATAATAACAACAAAGTGAGACATGGCTTACCTTCGTCTGTAGCAGTCCTCGTTTTAGCCTCCTGTACCTGCTCTAAGCTTCCAACACGACTTCTTGTAAGTCTCGCGAATAGGGGTGACTGACACTCTCGCAAATCGTATCGGAGCTGATGCAGACTTTCGGGCAGTGGAGGCTTGTTTTTCGACACCTACAAGCGTAGCCAAGACACCCAGTTTTGCATCTGCGTACGATAAAACAATAGCAGTAGGTGCTGGCGGCTGAAGCAGGGAGATCCTGAGATGGCCCATCTCCTCCAGCTCTGAGAAGGCGTTAACTTCAACACGCGACACGCGCCATACGGCTGGTCTGAGGAACAAACTTAGTGAAACCTGTTTCGTCGTAAATTTTAGCTTCTTTATTTTCGTAAATAGTCAAACCTGCCAAAAATTGCGTTTTCCGAGCTATAAGCGAAAAACTCACAATGTTTCATTTTTCGTTCACCTATTTCCTGGTCCAAATTTTGGACAGACTTTGAAAATTCGGATTCATAGCCTCGAAAACTTATAGACAGCTTGACAAAAAAAAACTTCTACAAAACTTTCAGCTATTTCGCTTTTCTGAGCACCATTTGACTGGACTAACTTCATGTAGTAGTATAACCCCACACTAGAGCCGGCCGAAGTGGCCGTGCGGTTCTAGGCGCTGCAGTCTGGAACCGCGAGACCGCTACGGTCGCAGGTTCGAATCCTGCCTCGGGCATGGATGTGTGTGATGTCCTTAGCTTAGTTAGGTTTAACTAGTTCTAAGTTCTAGGGGACTAATGACCTCAGAAGTTGAGTCTCATAGCGCTCAGAGCCATTTGAAGCACTTTTTTGAACCCACACTAGAACCGCCCATAACCGGAGGCCTACCCCCTCTCCTCACACAGCCCTTGACATCTGTATCTACATCTACATGCATAATCTGCAAACAATTGAAAAGTGCATAGCAGAGGGTACTTTCCATTGCTCTGCTATAATGGTTTCTTCCCTATGGAGCGAGGGAAGAATGACTCAAACGCCTGTGTCAGCGCAGTGGAATGAGTCTTCGCGAGCTCTACACTGGCGACACGCAGGGGGTTCGTAGTAAGTCCCTCGATTCTTCACTTAAAACTGGTTCTTGAAAATATGTAATAGACTTTTACAGGATAGTTTTCCTCAATCTTCCATCGTCTGCAGCTCAGATTTTTCAGCATTTCCGTGACATTCACGCATGAGTCGAACAAACTTGTTACCGTTAGTGCTGTCCTTCTTTTCATACGTTCAGTATTCTCCGCTAGTTCTGTTTGGTACGGGTCCCACGCACTTCAGCCACACTTTATGATCGGTCGTACGAGTGTTTTTAAGCAATCTCTTTAGTAGACCGATTGCATATTCCTAGTGTTCTACCACTTAACCGGAATCTGTCACCTGATTTACCTAGGCGATGCAGTAACGAGCTGTGGTGAAGCCAAACTGAGCCACTGTCTCACTAACATCCTCATCGCCCAGCGTGCACAGGTGAGAAGTCGTAATGCTACAGTTACTGACTTATAATGTAAACAAGTTAACGTTTGTTTGGAACGGTGTTATGTGTTGTCACTGTTCGCACAAAGTGTTTCTTTTCTTATGTTGCATGACGAGAACAGAACTGCTACACTACGAAGCAGACAGCGTCTTCGTCGCTGCGCTCAGAGACAATAGGCCGACCACGCGCGGTTTAGAGGCGCCATGTCACGGACTGCGTGGCCCCTCCCGCCGGAGGTTCGAGTCCTCCCTCGGTCATGGGTGTGTGTGCTGTTCGTAGTGCAAGTTAGTTTAAATAGTGTGTAAGTCTAGGGACCGATGACCTCAGCAGTCTGGTCCCTTAGGAAGTCACACACATGTGAGTCTGTATACTGACACCAAACAATTAACGTCTCCGATATATCAGCTGTGCAAGTTACGAGTGCAATAACAAGTGAAGAGGTGCAAAAAATTATTTTTCTGCCTACTCAATACTTAGGTATTACGAATTTGTGGATGAAGACAGAGAGTCAGTTTTACTGGATGTTTAACTGAATTTATGAAATAAACAGATGATTATCTTTCAAGTTTGTACTGTATGAAGGACTAATCGTTAGATCTGAGATAAATTATAACTTGAAGCGAAAAGCCACAGAGATAAACATATCTTCAGTTTATCGAAAATATCCAGCAATTTTACTAGAACAAAAGTGTGCAGCTATCTCCAACAGAACCTCCCTCGACAAACGAAGTTGCTGACTGAATTTAAAGCAGATTTAACAGAACATATTTAAAATTTTAGCTGCCTGTTACGCCCTGGTTACAAGAGTTCCGAAGATGATCTGACAGATTAATTGAGAGGAAGTACTGAATAACCAAGTTCATTTCTCGGATCCAGGGGACAGTAGTAGCGCACAATACTCGAGCAATTCCGCCCTCTCTCACCCAGCGGCACTGCATATGAATACGCGTGAGTTAAAATCAGCGCGCGGAAGAATACAAAGTCACGACCTAGCTCATCTCGAACGGTAGCACAGAATCCAGCACAATAAAATAACTTGGAATTGTGATGTCGGTAAACTTTCGAATCGTACAAATTATTCAACATCATAGCTCTCTATCAGGCAAAAGTAATTTCATCAGAATAACATGCTCCATCAAACACAGCTGCAAAAGCAAACATATCTTACCACTCCAAGCACTGAACACGAAAAGTAAAGACTGATCACCCTCGAACAAGGAAAGATCATGGATACTCCACAGCCAAGCCACGTGATTGGCTGAGGGTCAATGGCCCACCAAAGACGTGCTTTCCGATGCAGTTATTATGTGAAGAGTTTTTGAACGTATCAGAATTTGTAGGTTCTGAGCTCATTAACTCAGAGCCAGTTGTAAAATAAATAATCTCACTGGACAAAAAATTAGTCACCTCTGGAGAAATCATTACAAGCATCATTTAATACCGTAATTCTGCCCCTGGCCTTGATAACCACCTGGATTCGACGAGGAAGTGACTCCGTAAGGTTGTGCAGGTGCAGCTCATCCAGATTAAGCCGTTCCTGCACGATGAACTTTGCTGTTGTCGTAATGAAAAACTGGGGTATTAATAGCATACTCATCATGTAGATGTTGAGTGAACGGCAACGCCTGATCATTCAGAATGTTTAAATAAACAGGTGGGGTCATGTTAGCCGTCACCTCAGTGAGCGGGCCCAGTTAATGATGAGAAAAACACCTCCAAAACATCACAGACTCACCTCTGGCTTTCAGTTGACCTTGCACACATTCAGGATGAAATGCTTCATTTGGTCCTCTGTACACACGACGAAGTGCATCATTTGAATACAGGCGAGAACGTCATTTGTCAGGACGCCAGATCACATTGTCCACGTTCGATGATTTCTAGCCCGTTAACAACGCGCTGCTTTATACGCCTGTATGAGCAATGGCCCCTTGCGATGTGACCGACTTCATGTATTCATTGCATGCAGTTCGCGTCCAAAAGTTCTCTCGCTTACAAGTTGGGAAGGACCTTCATTCACTGTCTGTAGCAATTCCTGTCGGATTTGGATGCGATTTTGATTCACAAAATGTGAAACGTGTCTCTGGTCGCTCTTTGTTACGATCTTTCTCCGACCACAATTCTGACGTCGTGTTTCGTGGCCACATGCGTTACACCAATGCTTGTGCAGACACTGAACAGTCTGCCGCGAAACGCCAACAGGTCCGGCTAATTCGCACACAGTATTGGCCATGAGCGCGGCCAAATGCGATTGCCCGTTTCTGCCTCTCTTTCACGGTCTTACATTTACCCATGTCCATGTACAACGTCCACTTAAAACAGAAATGTCTGACTGATCGCTACCACTTTATGCTCACGTAGAGGTTCAGCATGCGAGTGTATCGTTGCGCCAAGTGTAAAGGCTTAACGACACATCCGTACGTGCGCGCACTGGGATGATTGATATTTTGTCTCGTGAGGCTATTACAGATCTTGAAAAAGATAAGACAGGTGCTGAGATTATAAAAGAACCGATAACAGGCAGCTTACAACATATACAGTCTCTCACGACGACTTTAAAGTTCTCGGCTCAACAACGCAGTTGTAACATTCGTTCCCACCAGAGTTAAGTCCTTTCCGTACCACTCCATCATTCAGTCTTCTCCTCTACGTACTTCTGGGTAGCAGGAATCAGACTCCGGAATGACTTCCCTCAATAAATGAGAGAACTGAATACCAGCCCCAGCTTCAAAGGACAGTTATTGACATATCTAGTGAAACAAAAATGTCTGCCTTTGTTCCTGTATGCTCTCGTTATCCCACTACAACTAACAATGAGTATCTTTGTTATCAACCAGATCTTCCTCATTTGACAAAGCTCTTAGCTGGTGTAATCTACTAAAATTTCCCTCTCTCAGAGCATGCTATCTCAGAAAATACTACTTTTTTACACCTACAAATAATTTTGTATCTGCCACTAATCATTATTATTATTATTATTATTAGGGGCAGTACGTTACACAGCCTTTACATACATTCAAATTATTGTTACTTATATTAGTACCATTTTATTACCGTTTCTCATATTAAAGTTATTGTCATTTCTTAAGTAACTACTCAGTGGCAGAACATTGTAGCCCTGTCTGTACAAACAGTAGCCACACGAAGATGGGATATATGCAGCTAAATCACAGATTTTTAGTGGTAGCTACAATTAAATCCACTGTAGTATTCTGGTGACCTGCTCTGAGCTATATTCACCATCCAACACGAGAAGGGAGAGTATGTTTCTGAGGGAATTAAGAAAATCACCAATAACCAGCAGCTGTGAATTCTTGTGGACATACCTGCTAAACGAATCAACAGACTTCACTCCAGAGATCCCCCATTCAGATCAGCTAGGAACCCGGTCGTCTAAAGCTTCATTCTCGACGAAGCTTGGACCCAAAAATGGTACGACTGCTATTTTTTCAACCGCCGATAAGTCTCGAAATTAAAACTGTAGTGAAACTCCGTTGAAGCTTTGCGCAGATGCGTTGCATAGTGTCTCCAGTATACCCATCCATCGCGTCACGTCGCACTTTTCAGTTCTGAGCGCACAGTGAGCACGCGAAGATGCATAGAACGTAGTGTCTCCCTCTTCTGCTGAGGGTTTTTGCCTGATTTCATGCAGCCCACACTACATAACTGTCATGCGTTTCCTTCTTCGTGACAATTCTCGGCTGTATACCGCAGGTGCAACGAAGACGCTCTGGCAGCGTTTTTGATGGACATTGTCCAGTCACCCACCATAAAGCCCGGACTTGTTTCCCTCTGCTTTTCATCTCTTCGTTCACCTAAACGGCTTGTTATGAGGACAGAAATTTGGCCCAGACAACGAGCTGTAGATCAGCGCAGGGAACGCAGAAATCGCAGAAAAAAATGGCTCTGAGCACCTTAACATCTTAGGTCATCAGTCCCCTAGAACTTAGAACTAATTAAACCTAACTAACCTAAGGACATCAAACACATCCATGCCCAAGACAGGATTCGAACCTGCGACCGTAGCAGTCCTGCGGTTCCGGACTGCAGCGCCTAGAACCGCACGGCCACTGCGGCCGGCTCACCCTCGACCTCAACGACGCTTCAAGCTGCAAGGTGTCGACACACGTGGAATAGCGGCCAGATCTCACAAGTTCATGAGACGTGTAAGGTGGGTTAATGATGTCACATTGGCACCAAATTTCACCACAATTCTGCAGGGGATGGCATAAAGGGCGTCAACGAACAGTACCCCTTTACTGGGGCGTCAATTCCCACACATTTGGCTGTCGAGAACAACAGCTCGAAGTGGAATGAGCAAGAGGATGACCATCTTCACAACCTTTGACATCCTTGCGTTTATGAACCCATCTCTAAGGACATCATGGGATGGCATCCCCATGAAACGCGATCGCATCCGTTTGGAGTACAACGCGACCGCAATTTTTGCTCTCGTGTACAGGTTGGAACCACTAGCGACCGTTCAAAACCATTCTACGAAATTTGAAATTCATACGCCAAGCGTGCTCACCCTGCGGCCTCTTCGTGCTGATTCTGTGCGGTGAAGTGTCTGGAATTTTTTTCCTCGGCCGTTCAGAAGTAAACTGCGTGAGTTCAACACTGGGCGCCTCGTTTCTGACCTCCACCGCAGGGACGTCAAAAGAAAGGGTGACACGTGGGTAAGAAGGGCAGCGACGACCTTCCGATCGTGTCCCATGCCAAAGATGGCAGTGGGCAGAAGTGTGGTGAAATCTGGAGCCAATAAGACATCATTAACCCGCCTTCCATATCATATGAACTACCGAGCTGTGGCCTTTTTCTCGTAAGCGTCGCTGAGCCCGAAGGTGATATCGCAGGGTGCCACGCTTTTGAAGCACCACAGAGGAAGGTTGGACGCAGCTTTGAGCCAAATTTCAAACGTAAGCGTCGCAATGGATGGGAGTTACGGGTCTAGAAAAAGTGATCCCTTAATTCTGCTGTGCAGTGTATGACGAAAGTATTGAAAAGTTCGTACCAGGCTGCGACAAACGTCCAAGTCTTAGCGGCGACTGTGTGGAAAAGCAGCTGGGAGGTGTAGCTAAATGTTGTAAATAAAACGTTTTTAATTTTCGCTGTAGTTTCTATTTCGCGACCGATCGAAGTTTGGGAAAAAGAAAAGCCGTCATATAGTAAACACTCCTCCACAACTCCATGCCTTCCTCCAAGTCAACAAGAGACCGTGGGAACTTGATCTGACCTGTAGGACATGGAGTACATTCTGGGAGATGCAGTGACCTACTATACGGATGAGAAAAGATCACTACTGTGGAGTGCATCTGTGGCTTTCCAAGACGGACTGTCTGATATAATGTTGACGAGTGCCCTCGAAATTCGTACTCTCGAAACCTCTTTAAGCCCCTCAGACTTCTTCGACACTAAAACAGATGTGATTAGTTACGTAAATAATACGTCTGTAAATTTGTAAACTATGTACGTATTTATTTGTGTTTCTAAAGTGACGTGTAATTGCTACTGTACTAACGTCTTCAATTCTTAATGTTCGAAACAGACATTGATCATTCATTTTAAGAAAGTTGCATCGAATCCTACATCCACATCTAGAGTTATAACATATCACTTATCTTCTTATTTCGTGGGTGACCTCCTTGTCTTCTGTGGGATATGATGCTGGTCTCGGATCCAATTTCTGATACGAGGAAACATTAACTCGTGAAAGGGCCACTGTGCACACCAGTGTATTTCCGTCTCATTTTTAGCCATTTCAAGCGCCTATGTTTCACATGTAGCAACTTCACAGATTTTCACAACGCTCATGATTGACATGAGCACGATTAGCAGGACGATGGAAGAGACTGTCTAATGGGACTTGAAACAAGAATTTCGTGCGTTAAACATTTAACACGGTGGATGGGAATAAACAGTGAGGACTTGGAACGCTTTAGCGTGAATCTTTACGACACTGACGCTAGAATAACAACGAAACAACTGACAGATAAGTTGTTTTTGTTTTGGCTTCAGTACGAAGACTGGTTTGACGTAACTCTACGCGCTAGTCTATCCTACGCAAGCCTCTTCATTCGTGCATAAGACTGAAACCTACAGCCATTTCAGCCTGCTTACTGTATTCATCTCTAGGTGTATCTCTACAATTTTTAATTCCCACACTTCTTCCTTCTATTACGAAACTGATAGTCCCTTGATGCCTCATCAACCCATCCTTTCTTTTCATCAAGTTGTGCTACTTTTCAGTTCCTCATCAAAAAAAAAAAAAAATGGTTCAAATGGCTCTGAGCACTATGGGACTTAACATCTATGGTCATCAGTCCCCTAGAACTTAGAACTACTTAAACCTAACTAACCTAAGGACAGCACACAACACCCAGCCATCACGAGGCAGAGAAAATCCCTGACCCCGCCGGGAATCGAACCCGGGAACCCGGGCGTGGGAAGCCAGTTCCTCATCATTAGTTATTCTATTTACCCATTCAATCTCCACCACTCTTCCGTAGCACCACATTTTAAAAGATGCTATTCTCTTCTTGTCTGACCAGCTTATCGTCCGCATTTCAGTTCCCCACAAGGTTACGACACTCCAGACAAATACATTCAGAAAAGCCTTGCTAACACTTAAATTTATATTAGATGTTAACCATTTTTCCTCTCTCATAAGTATTTTCTTGTAATTGCTAGTCTACATTTTACGTCAGTTCTGCTTCGACCAACAATAGTTATTTTGCTGCTCAAATAGCAGAATTCATCTACTAATTTTTCTGTGTCATTTTTCAATTCTGTGAGCATTGCCTCATTTAATTCAACTACATTCCATTGTCTTTGTCTCATTTGTGTTGATGTTCATCTTACAACTTCTTTTCAAGACACTCCACTCCGTTAACAGCTCTTCTACTTCCTTTATGCTCTCTGACAGAATTGCAATATCATCTACAAACTCTCAAAGTTCTTATTTCCGCTAACTGAACGTTAATTACCTGTTAAAATTCCTCAAGGTTTCCTTTGCTACTTGCTCAATGTACAGAGTGAAAAACATCGCGGATAGGCTGCAACCCTTTCTCATTCTCGTCTAAACCAATGCATTCATTTTCGTGTCCAAGATAGAAAACTAGGGCGTCGTATTTCCAGTAGCGTCATGACTCGTCGAGTATGTTGGCGATGAGCAACATGTAGTACGCTGTACTTGCCTAGAAGATTTCGATAGTGGACTGGGAGAGCTGCGGACGTGCGAGATTTGGCCAGAAGTGGAGCAGACACCACCAGAAGGGGCAGTGCTTCTCCCACCCAAGCTACATATCGTCCCCCCACCCACTCCCCTCGCTCCCTACCTCCCATTAGAAGTAACGAGATAACCCTTGCGGCCTCCGGGGACGGGGGTCGACCCCTAATATTGAAAAGGGTTCAGCCGGCAAAGGAAGGCGGAGGGTAATTGCGCGCACAATAACGTGAGTCAACATTAATCTCAGATCAAAGCGGCGCGCCTGAATTACTTCCTTCGGCGGAATGTGACAGTTATTCGGATGGGCGGATGGTGGCGGTGGCGTGTCACCAGAAGGGGGGGGGGGGGAGAGTGAGGGGTTGGGAAGGGACGTTCGTCTAACCACTCTGGACATTCAATGACCGGCCGAGCTTCTCCGTCTAAAATGTAGGGCCGTCCCCGCTAGCGATCTACACAGCAGCGAGACTTGGCTACTGCTCCGAGAAGATGGGGCCGGCTAGCGGCAGGGGGAGCCCACACCGCTGCAACACGCGTCGTGCACCGGAAGGAGCGTCCAGGTGTGGATCCAGGAGGATTCAGTTCAGGGTTGGGGGGAGTTGAAGCATAGCTCGTTATTCACACTTGCTATACAAATGTAACTTCACGACACCCTCACTCTTAATGAGCCACAGACACCTAGGATTTTAATTATACACTACTGTCCATTAAAACTACTACACCACGAAGATGACGTGCTACAGACGCGAAATTTAACCCACAGGAAGAAGATGCTGTGATATGCAAACGATTACCTTTTCAGAGCATTCACACAAGGTTGGCGCCGGTGGCGACACCTACAACGTGCTGACATGAGGAAAATTTCCAACCGATTTCTCATACACGAACAGCAGTTGACCGGCGTTGCCTGGTGAAACGTTGTTGGTTGGTTGGTTGTTTCGGGGAAGGAGACCAGACATCGAGGTCATTGGTCTCATCGGATTAGGGAAGGACGGGGAAGGAAGTCGGCCGGGCCCTTTGAAAGGAACCATCCCGACATTTGCCTGGAGCGATTTAGGGAAATCACGGAAAACCTAAATCAGGATGGCCGGACGCGGGATTGAACCGTCGTCCTCCCGAATGCGAGTCCAGTGTCTAACCACTGCGCCACCTCGCTCGGTGAAACGTTGTAGTGATGCCTCGTGTAAGGAGGAGAAATGCGTACCATCACGTTACCGACTTTGATAAAGGTCGGATTGTAGCCTATCGCGATTGCGGTTTATCGTATCGCGACTTTGCTGCTCGCGTTGGTCGAGATCAATGCCTGTTAGCAGAATATGGAATCGATGGGTTCAGGAGGGTAATACGGAACGCCGTGCTGGATCCCAACGGCCTCGTATCACTAGCAGTCGAGATGACAGGCATCTTATCCGCATGGCTGTAACGGATCGTGCAGCCACGTCTCGATCCCTGAGTCAACAGATGGGGACGTTTACAAGACAACAACCATCTGCACGAACAGTTAGACGACGTCTGCAGCAGCATGGACTATCAGGTCGGAGACCATGGCTGCGGTTACCCTTGACGCTGCATCACAGACAGGAGCTCCTGCGATGGTGTACTCGGCGACGAACCTAGGTGCACGAATAGCAAACCGTCATTTTTTCGGATGAATCCAGGTTCTGTTCACAGCATCATGATGGTCGCATCCGTGTTTGGCGACATCGCGGTGAACGCACATTCGAAGCGTGTATTCGTCATCGCTATACTGGCGTATCACCCGGCGTGATGGTATGGAGTGCCACTGGTTACACGTCTCGGTCACCTCTTGTTCGCATTCACGGCACTTTGAACAGTGGACATTACATTGCAGATGTGTTACGACCCGTGGCTCTACCCTTCTTTCGATTCCTGCGAAACCCTACATTTAAGCAGGATAATGCACGTCCGAATGTTGCAGGTCCTGTACGGGCCTTTCTGGATAGAGAAAATCTTCGTCTGCTGCCCTGGCCAGCACATTATACGGATCTCTCACCAACTGAAAACGTCTGGTCAATGGTGGCCTAGCAACTGGCTCTCACAATACGCCAGTCACCACTCTCGATGAACTGTGGTATCGTGTTGAAGCTGCATGGGCAGCTGTACCTGTACACGCCAGCCAAGCTCTGTTTGACTCAATGGCCAGGCGTATCAGAGGTGGTTGTACTGGGTACTGATTTCTCAGGATCTATGCACCCAAATTGCGTGAAAATGTGATCACACGTCAGTTCTGGTATAATATATTTGTCCAATGAAAACCCGTCTATCATCTGCAATTTTAATGGCCAGTAGTGTAATTATAAGGAGCTATCAAAAAGTTTCCGTTTGAGGGCTCTGCTCTGCAGCATTTATCCAACGTAGCGCGATTCCAATGCGGTTATATAAACATCGACATGTAGGCAAAACATTAGTGAGGCATTCTTGTTTTACTGACGTGCATGAGGTAAATGCGGAAATGTGAACTATTATAGCGACGTTATTACAAATGCGTCGAAACAGGATCAACGTGCTGTTGTTCTTTTCTTGGCTACCGAAGGACGAACACTGGTAGACCATCAGTCGCAGAATGAAGAATGTGTGTGGGGCAACATGTCCGACAACAACCGTTATGGAATGGTGCGGCAAAGGACGCTGTTGGCTTAAGACAAAACGCAATTTCCCCCGCCGCAAATGTCGTAAGACAGAAGTTACGTCAACTCAAGTGGGTAACACAAGAGCACCCGCCCGACAGACCTGATCTCTCCCCATGCGATTATCACGCCTTCGCTTCCTTTAAAAAGTATTTGAAGGACTGACAATTCCAGTCAGCTGGCAATTAGGAACATCTTCACCCAACAAAACGTGTTGTTTTACCAAAAGGGTATCTTAAATCTGGTGCGTCGGTGGATGATTCCCACAACGTTCCCGGGTAGTTTACCTGACTGGCATATCGATTCTGGACTGTACGGCCTTCGAACAGAAACTTTTCGATCGCCCCCTTATATTATTGGTTCAAATCGCTCTGAGCACTATGGGACTTACCATCGGAGGTCATCAGTCCCCTAGAACTTAGAACTACTTAAACCTAACTAACCTAAGGACATCACACACATCCATGACCGAGGCAGAATTCGAACCTGCGACCGTAGCGGTCGCGCGGTTCCAGACTGAAGCGGGTAGAACCTCTCGGCCACACTGGCCGGCCCCTAATATTATTATTAATAGTATGGTATAAAACAATGAAGTCAGTAATTCAAACAATGGAAAATCCAGGTTGTAATGTAACAATATTATGAAAAGGAAAGTTGTTACCATATAGCGGAGATGCTGAGTCGCAGACAGGCACAACAAAAAGACTCTAATAATTGAAGCTTTTGACTATTGAGGCCTTCGTCAACAATGGAGACACACACACACACACACACACACACACACACGCTCACGCAAACGCAACTCACACACAAGACTGCACTCTCACGCAACTGAAACCACATTGCAGTGTGGTTTCAGTTGCCTCAGTTGCGTGAGACTGCAGTTTGGTTTCAGTTGCACGAGACTGCAGTCTTGTGTGTGAGTAGCGTTTGCGCGAGCGTGTGAGTGTGTGTGTGTGTGTGTGTGTGTGTGTGTGTGTGTGTGTGTCCATTGTTGACGAAGGCCTCAATTGCCGCAAGCTTTAGTTGTGAAAGTCAATAATTCATTGAGAAATATACGTTATCAGTCAGTATTGATATCTAAAGTTGAATAAAAATGAATTCGCATATACACAAATTCATAAAAAATAGTTGTTCCATATTTAAATATTCATATTATAGGGAGAGTGGGGGGAATACACGCACCTAAGGAAAAATCGATGTGAACCATTCGTTACGTCATTAAAACCTACGAAAATAAGTACATACCATACAATGGACATTTCTCCACATATTCCAATCGTCTGTAAATAGTTATAAACAGTACCTTAATTTTTAACATTAAAATAAAAAAAAGTGCAAATGCGTGGTATTCTCCACCCCTGAGGGTAATGACACGCGAAGTAGTGGGTAATAACACGTAAAACAAACAAACCATAAAAATGTACAATACTTGCTATTTTTATTTGCTTATTAGTTACTACAAATAGTAAACAGTATATTTAAGAACGAAATAATGTAATTCTACAAACATCTCTTATAATTTTCGTTTTTTTCATTTTTATTGATGTGAAAAAGTGTTCATTTCCTCATACAGCAAATATCGCACTTGTAACCTTTTCGAGTGTTCCAGCCACTACATTCTTCATGGCGCCATCTGCTACAAGAAATACATCGGTACCATAGTTCTCCATCTTTCCCAAACTCTCCACAAACTTAGCAGATATCTTCTGAAATTGCCAATGGATCAATATCATCCATTTCATCGTCATCACAAATGTTCTGCAAGTCCAGATTTAGGTCATCCTCGCTGCTACTTTCACTTTATTGGTGGTGTTCCTTCTTGTATAATGTCTGTTTCTTCTTCGAGACTTTTTTAAGTTGCAGATTTCTGCACTTATCTGCTTTATCCTCAAGATTTCTTTTCTTATTTCCTGCAACTTTCTTTTTCATGGCTTCTTTTTGTTTCTTTATTGATAACTCCGTTAACAGTTTATTCTTCTCTGGAGTTGCTGTAAGGATCACTGACTTTCCCTTAGGCTTTCCCTTGGCTTGTTTCGTCCCAGGAAGAACTTGTTTTTGTTTTGGAACAGGAGATATGTCAAATACACCAATGTGCTTGACACATGCACTTTTAGTTGATGTTGTTGTGACCTAGAAGTGGAACATCTTCTGCTGAAGATCCAGGGATCTGTTCTTGACTCCTTTTGGGGATATGTGGCTCGTTTGTAGATGCAACCACTTCATTTACATTTGTTGCATTCGGACCCTCTACATCTTCAAGGACAACATCTCTGAAGATCTCACGTTGTTGTAAGTCGTCATGCTGAAATTTGTTTGGATTGAAAGGGCAAATCCCACATGCCTTAAACCCTGACTGCCCTTTGTCCATGGTAGCGACCTTAATATATCCCTTATTATTAAGTTCTGCTAACTCATATGGTGTCATTTTTTTATACACCTGTGACTTCATATACATGTCACATTCACGATTGAAGGCTGATTTCAAAGAAGAAAAGAATGTAACATCTAGTGGTTGAAGCTTGCGAGAAGTGTGTGGAAGTATGGTTACCATGACAATAGAATGTTTTTTTACAAAATTCAAAAATATCAAGTGAAATTTGGCTGCTGTGATTATCTAAAATCAGCAGCACAGGGTCATCAATAGTTGATTTTACATTTTTCTGAAAATGCTGGATCCATTCGAAAAATAATGACTCATTGGACCAGCCATTGACGGAACAGCCATATTTTGCTCCAACTGGTCCACCTTTACTTAAGAGATTCGACATCCTCTTCCTGGGGAAGACAAACATAGGGGGGATGTAGTACCAGCAGCACTGAAACAACATATCATAGTCACGTTTTTCCTCGTTTCCCAAGACGTGGCCCCACCTATTTGTTTAACACCTTTAGGAGCCAAAATTCTCTCGGGCCTTTGTACAGTATTTATGCCCGCTTCATCGACGTTGAACACTCGCCCCTCTTTAAATTTATATTTTTCAAAGACATGTTCTAAATTTTTAAAATATGCATTAACCTCTTCTTCATTAAATGCCTGTATTCTGTTAATGCTAGTTGCTTCAGGTTTTCTCATGCTAATACTTGGGTTTCTTTTTAAAAATAGAGCTAGCCAATCCTTTCCAGCTAACCTAGATGACTTATCAAAATTGTTTGCAATGTTGTTAGCCTCTGCATACTCAAATGCAATCTTTCGCAGCTGGGTGCATGTAATGCCATAGAACAGCTTGGCCACTGTAATAACATGATCCCTAATCTCATTTTCCTGTTCTGCCGAAAATGTTGGGTTTCTTCCAAGTTTTGGACCCTCAGTATTTTTAACCTTCATTCTAGTTTGCAGAGTAGCTTCATGAATTCCCAAAGCTCTTGATACTTCTCTCATTTTTCTTCCAGATTTGATGGCATCAAGAGCCTTACAAAGTTCCTCTTGCGTCCATTTTGCTTTCTGGGTTTTTCTTTTATAATATCTACCCATCTGAAATTAAAAAAAAACCTCGTTAGTATTGAAAATATAACCTGCAAGGGGGAATACCACGCACTTCAACAGCTGCGTGGCATTACCCCACCGTAAGTTCGATGAATAACCTAAGCATAACTCCGGACCTAATTCAAATAGCGGGACAAATCTATAATTAAATTAAAGGTTTCATCTAGGGTTAGTAGTTGATGAGCAAGAATTACATTAAAGCAACTTATAGTAGCACCTATCTTGCAAAATACAGCTGACCAAAATTACATGAGAGACGACTGCTCCAACAGTGACACTGGAAAATGGCTGGCGTAAGCTGCGTAGTAGTTGTTACTCCTGGCGGCAGGGTGTAGCACCAACAGGGAACAGCTTGTGCCATTCAAACCGTAAATCAGCCTGCGTGGGATTACCCACATGAGTGTAATTCCCCCACCATCCCCCCACATATATCAATTAATGATGAAGCATTTTATTTAAATTTCTGTAAATTCATTTTTATTAATTATTTCAAAGTGTACAAGCGATTATTGTTGCTAAAATTGTTAACTCTTAGCTTTCATGTTATATCTCTATTCTCCTTCGTTGTGCACGGTTTCAGCGGAAGAGTAGTTTAAAATGGACTGTCTTGGCGGAAAAGCTATTGTAAAGGGAGCTAATGTGTCTTTTTATTACTGCTGAAGGCAGTGGTATCTGTTGTAAAATTCTCAGCGTGTGCAAATATTAGTGAAGATAGTTATTTAATAGTTCAGAAATTGTACTTCATAGACTAGTCATTCCATGCCACTTCTTTGTTCTGAAAGACGCATCAGTAGTCTAGTCGCGTTCAATGTAGTAGTAGTAGTAGTAGTAGTAGTAGCAGCTTTATTCATCTGTAGATCTCTTTTTACAAGGATATAGGACATGTCATAGTATTTACAAATTTAGATCAATTGAAAATATTCTAATTCGTATACACATATATTTACAGACTTCTAGTTTGAGACAATCATTAGATTTACTCATGGTATACAATTTTTTTTTTTTTTTTTACAAATAACTTTTAAATAATGTAATGCCACATTGTTCACTCATATCTCACTATCAGTCACTGCACACACATTGTTTCATAACACTTCTCACACTAAACACACACACATACACACACACACACACACACACACACACACACACACACACACACACACACGTGTCCTCTGGGCCATTTTCTGTACCGCAACTTCCAATTTGCTGTCCTGAAAAACTGAGTCAGCATCTGGTAATTTCCAAGAATGATTGCCTATTGAAGTCGCAGGGACCTAACGATACATATGATCATGCAACTCTGGTGGCGGGCGTTATAAGTTTGTTTACGGTTGTCACCACAGCAATGACAAAAGAAGAGCGTTACAAAAATACTTGCAGTTGCAAAGGAGACGTCTTACTCGTCGTCGGTGTTGTCGTCATGTTAAACTCCATTACGGTGGTCTGGATGCATAATTTGGAAGAGTCGAACCATGTATTCCTCCTGATACTCGTTCGTTTTCCACGCTGTCCGCAATGAAATTGTAACGGTATTTCAGCATCGAAACTGTTCTTACGATTCATGCAATGGCTTTCACGGCCGGTGTCGACTTCAGTTGAAACTTCCGGGCTGAGAGGCCGTGGTCTATGTATAAAATTTCCACCTAACGTTTCGTCTCCATCTGCAGGAGACATCTTCTGAAGTCGTTCGGCTACTGCCCTCGACAGTTTCTTTATGTCCCGCTAAGAGGGTGTTTACACTTCTTTTCGTTGTTCCAATATATACTTGTCCACAACTGCATGGAATTATGTATACCCCAGGTGTTGCTAGGGGGTGTCGGGCGTCTCTTGCAGTTCTTAAATAATCCTTAATCTTGGTGGGTCTGAAGATTGTTTCGATCCTATAGCTGGCCAGAACTTTCCCGATACGGTCCGTGAATTTATTAATGAACGGTAGGAAAACTTTTCCAGTAGGTGACCGTTGTTGCTCTTAACTTCTGCCTCCTTTTTCTTCTTTAATGGAGAGCTCGATCAATTTCCTTGCTGGTATACCTGGTCTTCATGAAGGCTGACCGTAAGTGACTTAACTCATCTTGCAAGTAAGTCGGCTCGCAGATTTTGTTGGCTTAGTTCACTAAGGTTTTCATGACACTTCTTCTTTGCCTAGGACGAAGGTTTGACCTCAGAAGCTGCTCAGCCCAGAAGTTTCAACTGTTCTTACGAAGTTTTACACACTCCGCACCACCACAGTCTACACAGTCCCTTCTTCCCTCGTCTGGTAGTACTCCATATTTGCGATAAAAAGTCAAACAATTTTCTACGCTTGATAAACATGGAATCAGATTTTTCCATGTGAGAGAATCCGTCGAAGAAACATCAAGAACACCAGGCACCCCACTCACTAATGTAAATCGTCTGGGTTTCCCTAGCAACTCACAAATAATTCGCGGAGGTATGTAATGTAGAGCAACTACGGGAATAACGGCAAACAGATAAAAACGACGATCACAAATTATTGATCACAACACCTGCCACCAGACTTGCATGATCGATTTACGAACGCACGTTCGATATGTATCGTTTGGACCCAGCGACTTCGATAGGCAATCATTCTAGGAAATTACCCAGCATCCCTCCATAATGAGTGAGATGCTGAGCTCGGAAAGAGGAAGAGGTGTTGGTATTGTGCTGTGCATAGCTTGGGGGTAAGAATTTCTAGAAAGGAAAAAAGAAGGAAAAAACATAAAGTGAAGGTGTTATGTGGAATGTTGCATATTTTATAATCATTATAATTATTATTTATTTGTATAACATTTTTTTATCAAACCCCTACTCTTAGCTAAGTAATCCTTCATTGTATAAAATGTATTGCATAACAGGTACTTTTAGCTGCCTTTTTAAATAAGTGTATTTTTGCAATTCTTTGATCTCTTTTGATAATTTATTGTACAGTTTCATTCCTTGGTAGAAAATGCTGTTTTGAGTTTTATGTTTATTTTTTTCTTGGTAAATGTAAGTTGAGCTGTTTGTGCAGTAATTACCAATATTAATTTTGATGTGTACAACTGACTGGTTACTATTCTTATGGCTCTTTTCTGGAGTTTCAAAATGTAATACCGATCCTGAACTGAACTTGGTGTACAGCAGCGGATAAAACAAACTTACAATTGCATTGTGTTAACACATTCTTCCGTCGAAAGACAACAGAGACGAACACAAGGAAAGTACCTTTTCTTTTATGGCCTAAAAGTTAAGCAGAGCGGGTAGGAGACAACGAAGTTTTGTTATACTTCACAATTAATATATTCTTTTACACGAAAACATTGAAAATGAAAATAGAAAAGTTGTGTTACGATCTAAAAATTGAAGCGAACGTGTCATACATTTGAAATTAACACGTACTTTTACAGAGATGCATTCAGAATTAAAATTAAACTGTCGTTTTGCAATCTAATAACTAGAATGTGTAGCAGATAAAAAACACTTTTGGTATTAATTCGTGAATCTATAGGAAAGCGTAAGAAATGGAAATGAAATAGAGATCTCGGAACACGATCTAATAACTAAATACAGTTTAACAAACACAGAACTGGATTTGCTATTACATAATTTTACAGACTAGAGTGGAAAAATCAAATTTGTTTTATAATCTAATAGTTAACGCGTAAAGCATTAGAGTCTGTGTAGCTAGATGCTGCATAATATGTGTACACAATACCTTTAATCCATGTAGGGGCTGAACAGTATTTTACTATAGCTACTGCTCTCACCGAAGCTCTTTCTAACGGTATTAGCAAAGCTGTTACGTATTTATAGGGAGAACTGAACTACGTTATTTATTAACACTTTTTCATCTGATCGTACTCTCCGATAACGTATATTTCCGCGATAACTATACATTTCAGCAGGCGTCAAGAATACGCATCAAGTTGTAATATACTACAGTATCAGTATGACTGGACTACACAGTGACGAGCTGTCTGGACTATTCGGTTATTGTTTAGTATTTGGGCGCCTTCGGTTACGTCTGCGTAAACTAGGTTTAGTTCCGCGTTCTGCCATCGTAATTGTAAAATAAACAGGTAATACGTAGTTTGTAAATCCAATGAAAGTGCTCTAAGTTATAATAAAAATCACATTATAACCTTAAATTTTTAAAACTAATATGAATAAATAAACACTCACCAGTCAGCAAAGTTTGCGTCTGGCTTTGACGGCAGAGAACTAGTTGATTATATCTTCATAGTTCAGACTTTTATCGGTTAGGGGGTCGGCTTCGATGTGAACAGTGGACAAGACGTTCAATCTCTCCTCAGACAACGAAGAACGTAGGTACGATTTCAGCCTTCTAAGAGCCGAAAACGAGCACTCTACTGAACAATTTGTAAGTGCCATACATAGAAATATTCTAAGAGCAATGTCAACATTCGGAAAATGGACTGTAACTTCTCTTTTCGTAAAAATTTACTCATTTCGGCTGGTATATCGATAATCTCAAAAGAATTCAAAAATTCCACGAAATGTACACATTCGCCAGGGAAGGAAGGCTCTAAATCAGTGTCATATGACGCTTGGAGTTATGTTGCACGTTCAGCAATATCGTCAGGTGAACTGTTATTAAGGTTACTGAAAACTGTGAAGGAGTGTTCTACGGCTTTCCTTCCTCCTCACTAATTCGGAGTCCACTTCTTCATCATAATGAAGTTTGCGTTTTCGTGATCGTTTATAGTTGCATTCATAGTCTATATCAGTCACAATCTCCATATATATATATATATACAGGGTGGTCCATTGATCGTGACCGGGCCAACTATCTCACGAAATAAGCGTCAAACGAAAAAACTACACAGAACGAAACTTGTCTAGCTTGAAGGGGGAAACTAGATGGCGCTATGGTTGGCCCACTAGATGGCGCTGCCATGAGTCAAACGGATATCAAATGCGTTTTTTTTTAAATAGGAACACCCATTTCTTATTACATATTCGTGTAGTACGTAAAGAAATATGAATGTTTTAGTTGGACCACTTTTTTCGCTTTCTGACAGATGGCGCTGTAATAGTCACAGACATATGGCTCACAATTTTAGACGAACAGTTGGTAACAGATAGGTTTTTTAAATTAAAATACAGAACGAATGTACGTTTGAACATTTTATTTCGGTTGTTCCAATGTTATACATGTACCTTTGTGAACTTATCATTTCTGAGAACGCATGCTGTTACAGCGTGATTACCTGTAAATACCACATTAATGCAATAAATGCTCAAAATGATGTCCGTCAACCTCAATGCATTTGGCAATACGTGTAACGACATTCCTCTCAACAGCGAGTAGTTCGCCTTCCGTAATGTTCACACATGCATTGACAGTGCGCTGACGCATGTTGTCAGGCGTTGTCGGTGGATCACGATAGCAAATATCCTTCAACTTTCCCTACAGAAAGAAATACGGGGACGTCAGATCCGGTGAACGTGCGGGCAATGGTATGGTGCTTCGACGACCAATCCACCTGTCATGAAATACGCTATTCAATGCCGCTTCAACCGCACGCGAGATATGTGCTTGACATCCATCATGTTGGAAGTACATCGCCATTCTGTCATGCAGTGAAACATCTTGTAGTAACATCAGTAGAACATTACGTAGGAAATCAGCATACATTGCACCATTTAGATTGGCATCGATAAAGCGGTGGCCAATTATCCTTCCTCCCATAATGCCGTAACATACATTAACCCGCCAAGGTCGCCGATGTTCAACTTGTCGCAGCCATCGTGGATTTTCCGTTGCCCAATGGTACATATTATGCCAGTTTACGTTACCGCTGTTGATGAATGACGCTTCGTTGCTAAATACAATGCGTGCAAAAAATCTGTCATCGTCCAGTAATTTCTCTTGTGCCCAGTGGCAGGACTCTACACGACGTTCTAAGTCGTCGCCATGCAATTCCTGGTGCGTAGAAATATGGTACGGGTGCAATCGATGTTGATGCAGCATTCTCAACGCCGACGTTTTTGAGATTCCCGATTCTCGCGCAGTTTGTCTGCTACTGATGTTTGGATTAGCCGCGACAGCAGCTAAAACACCCACTTGGGCATCATCATTTGTTGCAGGTCGTGGCTGACGTATCACATGTGGCTGAACACTTCCTGTTTCCTTAAATAACGTAACTATCCGGCGAACGGTCTGGACACTTGGATGATGTCGTTCAGGATACCGAGCAGCACACATAGCACACGCCCGTTGGGCATTTTGATCACAATAGCCATACATCAACACGATATCGACCCCGCACTGGCGTAATGTTACGTGATACCACGTACTTACACGTTTGAGACTATGACAGCGCCATCTACCACAAAGCGAAAAAAGTGGCCCAATTAAAACATTCATATTTCTATACGTACTACACAAATATGTAATAAAAAATGGGGGTTCCTATTTTTAAAAAATGCAGTTGATATCCGTTTGACCTATGGTAGCGCCATCTAGTGGGCCAACCATAGCGCCATCTGGTTTCCCCCTTCAAGCTAGACGAGTTTCGTTCTTTGTAGTTTTTTTAGTTTGACGCTTATTTCATGAGATATTTGGCACAGTCACTATCAGTGGACCACCCTGTATATATAATAAAATCAATACAATGCTGTGGACTACAAACACCTACATTCATACAGCGTTACATCCACAACTAGTCCACTTTAATAAACAATAATTGCCATAAATTATTTATTAATTTAACATCATAAAACCCTGTTTCATTCTGAGAGGTATTCATTTACCGAGTAGAAACGGTGCTCCATCAGAAATAACTTCAGTTTTTTTTTTTTTTTTTTTTTTTTTTTTTTTTTTTTTTTTTTTTTTTTTTTTTGAGCAGACTGTCTTCCTTTACCAACTTGATGTTGTTAGGAAGGTGGTTATACAATTGTCTGTCTTCTGGTAGGCTGATGTTCTGGCATATGAGACATGAATGTTATTGCCATTTATTGTTGTATAATTGTGCACAGAGCTGTTCAGCTGAGAGGCATTGGAGGTTCATAAATATTCTTTTGCAAAGACTATTGTTTCAAATATATATAGGCATGGAAGGTTCAGTATCTGTAGAGTAGAAAAAAGAAAACGACATGAACCTTGCCTCTTTATGTTGCAGATGATTCTGATAGCTCATTTATGGGTTTTGAAAACAGATTGACTACAGGGTGCATTCCCCCAGAATATTATTCCATATCGGATTGCTTACTGGAAATGTGCATGATATGCCTGTACTACTATTTCTCTATTACAGCTTGTGATTAGTATCTGTAGCATGTAAGACATTGATGATAGCTTGGTTGTAAGAGCTTTAATGAAGTTTATTTTTACAAACCAGTGTGTTAGCTCCAGCAATGATGCATCTGTAGTTAACTGAAGCTCTTTTTGGTCTGACCCTGTAATCAAAATACTGGTATCATCTGCAAATAAAGTTTTCTGTTTGGCATGGACAGTGTAATTCAGATCATCAATATACAAAAGAAAGACGATAGGACCTAATTTTGATCCTTGTGGCACACCATATTTGATGGTAGTTTTTTCTGATGTATATGTTGTTCTTCTTGAAATGTTTTCAGTTATTATGTCTTGTTTGAGAACAACTTTTTGTTGTTGACTAGTAAGATATGATCTAATCCATTCATTTGGAATACCTCTAATTCCCTTTCTTTCCAACTTACATAGTAGGATACCATGATCCAAAATGTCAAATGCTTTGGATAGGTCCAAGAATATTCCAGTAGCCATTTCCTTTTTATCTACAGTTTTATAATGGAGTGCAAATATTCATAGACTGCTGTGGTTGTGGATCTAGATTGCCTGAAGCAATGCTGATGATTTGACAGCAATGAGTTTTTGTTAACAAACTCTAGCAACCTATTATAAAAGAGCTTCTCGAAGATCTTGGAGAAGCCACTAAGCTGTGCTACAGGTCTGTAATTGTTAACATTGTCTGTGGCTCCCTTTTTGTGCAAGGGGGTTACTTTTGCAATCTTTAGAAGATTTGGAAAGGTACCTGTGGAAAAGGAGTGATTAACAATATGATTCACAGATTCTTCAATATGATAGCTTGTTTGGTTTATAATACAATCTGTAATCTCATCAAAACCACATGAAACTTTCTTTAATGAACTCACTGCCAGTATGAGTTCACTCTGTGTGACCTGCTTGGGAAACATAACCCCCTTGGGAGGTTTACAGTTCTCAATGTAGTGCATAATAGTATTCTGAAAGTTGCTTTGGATGAGATCATTTGCAGCTTTGCCAAAGTACTCATTGAAGATATTAGCTACAGAGGTAGCATCAGATAATTGTTTGTTTTCCAACTTTAAGTTAAAATTTTTTGCCACTGGTTTTGTGTGTGTTTCAGGGCTGATGACGTTCCATGCAGCCCATGTTTTGTTTTTTGATTGGCGGATCATTTCCCCTTTTCTTTGCCTCTTTAATAACTTTGTGGTAGATCTTACTGTATTCTTTGATACAATTTTGCATTTCTAATTATATATTATTTTGTTTTTTATACAAATGTAGAAATCTTTTCCTTGCACTGGAGATTTTTATGCCCTTATTAATCCAACTTTTGTTTCTGGTTGGTTTTAATTTACGTTGCTTTAGTGGGAAGACTATGTCAAAATAGTACTTATATGACCCATGAAGGTTATAAATCATTCTATTTACATCTGTTTCATTAAACACTTCATCCCATGTTTCTCGGCTTAATATGTTGCAAAAGTTTGCTGTAGTGCCATCACTGAAATCCCTGCATCCACTGGGAGATATTTTCTCTGAACATAATTCCAGTGATAACAACACAGCCTCATGATGACTGTATCCCATCTTAACTGCTTCACTACTGTATGGAGAAAAAGGTTTCTTGAATAAAAAATTGGTCTGATGCAGTTTTAATATGCCTACTGATTCTCGTTGGTGTATTTACTGTGGGGATTAAGTTGAAACTCTTTGTCATATATAGTAATTCATCTTTGTAGTTTGGGGGTTTCAAAAAGTCTATGTTGAAGTCTCCACAAATGATTTTCTTTTTCTTCTGTTTGCAATTTCCGATTTACCCTATTAAGTCTCTGGAGTATGTCCTTCCAAACTGTCATCATGAATATTGTTTCTAGTCTGCTGAGGTGATTCAATAAAACTGAAGACTTATTTCGCACAAGTGGTTTTTCAAACGTACTATTTGCAATATGTGTGAGGGCATTGATAACGCCATCCCTGTTTTCACATAGATCTACACAGGCTTCGTCTCTTGCTGACCAACGTGTTTTTGATTAACTTTTTACCGTTATGCTTCCTGGTTTCATGAAAGAAAGAAGTTTGTCCCAGCACTGTGTAAAAGCAGAGAAAAAATTATAAAGGTTGCGGAGTGCCGGGGTGGAGAAGAGTTTGTACCTCTTTAATTCTGACGAATTTTCCAAGAGAACGAGACATGCACTCTACCACCTCCTTACCTACCACCTAATAAATAATGCGCACAATGCTTACAAAAGGAAATGGTGGTGGACCCTGCTAGTTGGTAAAATAAGGAGTGCAAACTCATAATAATTTAATTAAAATCATAATCTACTCAGAGGAAAAAAGGGAACTTTATCACAATAGAAAACAGGAAATGGGATTCTGCATATATCTACGAAATGATAGGCGGATTAAATTACAATGAGATTTTTTATACATCAGAACATAAAGGCACATAATTATCGACACAAACAGTAGGTTAAAGGATAGGGTATACTGAACTATTATGAGAATAAGATTGGCTCCAGAACAGGGCTTCCTACTCTCTATGACGCAATAGATTGACGATAATGACTGGAGGTCCTAACGAATCAAATATTACTCTCCCAACTATATTGCAGTATTGCGATTAGTAGTGAGAGCTCAAATGGGATCACATGGAAAAACAGGCACGGTGGACTTGTAGCAAAGTGAAGGCGCATGCTGTTGAGGACTTCATTGCAAAACTGATAGGTCCTACAATGCCGGAGGCACAAAATACTTTACCAATTCTGAAATCTACAGCAGGTCGTCGTTAGGCAGCGTTCTGATGATGTAGGGGCTGACTTCTGCTGTGCAGCAACTCTGTTTCAACCCATGGCCTCAAAGGTTGTCCAAGAATTCTAAGTTCTGCCGAAAAAGTGCGACTAACTCAGAAGACCATCAGACTCCGATGAAGATCAGATCCCAAATAGCACAGCGTCTGCACAATGCAAGAGCAAATCTTACATTGCTCATCTCCCTAATACCCTCGAAAACCGCGAATCAGCATTCACTGCTGATTCCAAAATTCCCCCACACTGTCTGAGAACATCATTCGTGCCAATAGCGACCGTTCCCTCCTATTTCAAGCAGGGCTTTATGACGTCATCTAGCCTCAGTTTAAGTTGACCAATCATGCCTCTGGTATTCACCTGAGGGCACTGAACTTGCTGTTTGACTGTCTACGAAAACAACATGCCTAGACCACTGGCCATCCGGCGCCAGACAGTCGCGCCCAACAGGGCACAGTCCGCAATAGGTCAAAGTCAACCGACGTCAGTCGTTCCGCCACGCGCTTAAGCCCATTGATGTACGACCCTCTTGAGTATTTGCAGAAGTGCAGCCCCCAACCAGACACACAGTGTGCTGCATCCTCCAGTAATCGCTTCATACAGGCCACCCAGGGAAGTAACCCAACATGCATAGGAATCAAGTGAAAATTATTTTGGGCTCTCAGTACACACACTTTCTCATTACAATTACCTTATTCGGCCTGTTACCACCGTACAGTGCCGTAAACATTAATAAAATTAATGAAAATGAGAGGCACCACACAAAAGAGGACATGGAACCTCTCAAGGTTTTGCACTACACCGACAAATGAACATGCTTCCCAACAACATCTTGGAGCACTAGTGCCGACTAAATTCATAGAATGTGCTGTACAAGGCACATAGTGCGGTTTCGTATTTCGTTCTTTAATGCATGCCTGCAAACCATTGTAGGTCCTGACGTATTGCTTGCGTTGTCATATGACTGGCGTCTACAGGACAAGACTTTTAGTACGCCCTCAGCTAAGTTTTCGGACTTGTGTCCCGGGTTCGGTAAAAACCAGGGTGCGATTTGTGCTTTTACCAGTGGGGGAGATGTCTTAGAGGGTTAGTAGAATTAAATATGTTACTAGCGTGGACCGTGGCGTTACGCATGGTTAAACAGCTATTTATAAATAGATGTTAATGCCGAAACTCACTACTGACGCGTATGCACTATCAGAAAAGCCATCCCTAGTTATATCTTTAAAAGTACATCATAGGTAAAGCTTATTTACAAAATCATCTACATACAGGTACAGATATACGAGGGGAATTCAAAAAGTAGAGGCACATTTGTGAAAAGTTGTACTTATTCTGATGATAGAAAACTGAAACACATTAACAGTATTAATAGAAAGACTTAAAAACTTTCAGTGTTCGGCTCCACAAATTTAAATTATATGTAAAGTTTTACTCCAGTGCTTGGGAAATAAACATCCCAGGTTGGGATGCATAAACTAAAACCAGAGGAGGGGATGGTCTGATGCAGAGGGGGGGGGGGGGGGGGAATCCCCCCCATCCCCCTCTGCAAATCGCACACAGGTAAAAACACAAGGAAACGTTCAACAGGTTCACCATTCTCATTCACATATCTTAATATGAAAGATAATTGATCAATATGTGAAATGTCCGCAGTAGAATCTATTGCAGAGAAATATTTGACCTGTTTTATTTCACTTATAATAATTCTTTTATTCGCTCAGAGACAAGCTCAATTATTTCATCACAGATTGTTGAAGAAAAATAAATTGTATGCCCCTGCCCTGGATTTACATATCGTTCAATGTAAGGAAAGGATCAAACTCGGCTATAAGTTCAAGAGACGTCATAAACTGACCATTATGTAATGAATGGAATCTTTCAACGTGTCCATGTAGAGGAAGTCGACGTCTTGTTAGCTTCTTCACTACTGCAAACATCCTTTTCAACACACTGCGCCAGACCATTTTTTCTGTCTCAACATATGATTCGAAATGGTTATTTATTGTTCCAAGAGACTTTTTTCTTATTAAGAGTGATAACTCAGAATTTTTGCGTTCAAGTGAATTCTCATGATGAGATAAACTATTACAAATATTTTTCCAATCTACAATACCATTAGTAGCAATCGCGGCCTTACCCCTGAACAAGTTACATGGGGAACAAAAAAAAGCACCGGTGCTACAGGAGTACACTAGAAAATCACGCAAAGTTGATTCACTATTAAAAAGCTTACGGTAAAATACATTTTTGTTCAAATATCTGTTATTCATGTTAAGGCACGCACAAAATTGTCAACCAACAGTCAAAACAAAAGAAAAAAATTGTGAAAGGAAAGAAAGAAAGAAAGAAAGACTGTATCCAGTTACAATCGTACTACACCGCACATGAGCAAAAAGCTTTTTATTTTAAACATGGCACATTAGCACAAAGATTTTTCCTTTAAACACGGAGCGATGAACTGACCATATCGGATTACTCGACGTGAATGTGCTATGAAAGAACGACAACGCTGAATAATTTCATTTCATTGTTGCCTGTTTCTCTGTTGTCAGTGAACAGTAGAAGCACACCTGTCGGCTGGAATTCGTCTCGTAAAGAAAACAGGACAGTCCCTCTTTTGGCTTCTGTTTCCTGTGTCGCTGGAATTTTAGCTGGGACGCAGGTATGTCCTGAATATTCTTGACACGGTCTTTCTAATTTAAGAAGCAAATAATTTTTGCAATTTCTTGCAGTGAGGTGTGCTGGATCGCCTCTTATCCCACTTATTCTTATAACATTTTAGCGGTTTCTATGTTCAGAGAAGACAGACTACAAAGTTTAAGTATTGTATAAAAAGGGCAATATACATGAAGTGGGAAACTATATACCAATAGCTTTATTATTGGTATTTTCAAAAGTAATAGAGACAGTCATGAAAAACAGAATTACAAATTACCTCGAGAAATTCAGTCTACTGTCTGTAAACCAACAAGGCTTTTGCAAAGGAATGAGTACAGAGTCAGCCATCACCCAATTCATTGAAAATATTGTAACAGGACTAGATAGGAACAACAGTACAATAGGAATAAACTTGGACTTATCAAAGGCATTTGATACTGTCCAACATGATATCCTGCTAGACAAATTAGAATATGTCGGTATACGAGGAGTGGCAAAAAAGTGGTTTGAGTCATATCTCCATAATAGGAAACAGATAGTAGAAATTGCAACAACAGATTAGATTAGATTAGATTTACTCTCATCCAGGATGTGGAACATGTCAGAAAAACAACAATACATGACAAATATTTACAACTAAAACAAATAAGCTAATGTACCATTCCACAGGTCCCAAGTGGAATGATCGTCGTTTTTTAATGAACACTAAGAGTCATTTTACAAATACTAATGCACTGAATTTAAAATAATAAAGTTCTTTATTTATTTATAAGGTAATACAACTACTGTAATACTTATTTACAATGAACACATTACTGCACTGAAATTGTGCAGAAGTTATATTGTACTTATATACAAATCACTTGGTTTTACTAAGAAATTCATCAATGGAGTAGAAGGAGTTGGCCACCAATAAATCCTTTAGGCTTCTCTTAAACTGAATTTCATTGGTTGTTAAGCTTTTTATGGCTGCTGGCAAGTTATTGAAAATGTGTGTTCTTGAATAATGCACACCTTTTTGTACAAGACTAAGTGACTTTAAATCCTTGTGAAGATTATTCTTAGTTCTAGTATTGATTCCATGAATTGAGCTGTTGGTTTTAAAAAGTGATATATTTTTAATGACAAATTTCATTAAGGAATAAATATATTGGGAAGCAGTAGTTAGTATCCCTAGTTCCCTAAACAGGCTTCTGCAGGATGTTCTTGAGTTCACACCACATATAACTATCACTGCACGTTTTTGTGCCCGGAAAACTTTAGCTTGGCTTGATGAATTACCCCAAAAAATAATCCCATATGACATTATGGAATGAAAGTAAGCATAGTATGCAAGCTTTTTCATTTTTATATCCCCTGTGTCTGACAAAATTCGCATTGCAAACAGAGATTTGTTAAGACGCTTCAGCAGTTCTGTGGTGTGCTCCTCCCAGTTGAACTTATTATCAAGCTGTAATCCCAAGAATTTAACACTGTCCACTTCTTCTATCTTCTTGTCATCGTATGTTAGACATATACTCTTGGGACACCCCTTACAAGTTCTGAACTGCATGTAGTGTGTTTTTTCAAAGTTTAGTGACAAAGAATTGGCTAGGAACCAGTGATTAATGTCCACAAATATTTTATTGGCTGATCTTTCTAAGACTACACTTGATTTGCTATTTATTGCAATGTTTGTATCATCGGCAAACAAAACAAACTTGGCATCTGGTAATGTTACTGATGAAAGGTCATTGATATACACAAGGAAAAATAAGGGCCCCAAAATGGAACCTTGTGGGACCCCACATGTAATTAGTTCCCAGTTGGATGATGCCTGATAGCTTGATACATGTCTCTTTCCTAATAACACCCTTTGTTTCCTGCCAGAGATATAAGATTTGAACCATTTTGCAGCATTTCCTGTTATACTATAATATTCTAGTTTACTTAAAAGGATATTGTGATTTACGCAGTCAAATGCCTTTGACAGATCACAAAATATACCAGATGCCTGCAATTTTTTGTCTAATGAATTAAGCACATTTTCACTGTAAGTGTAGATAGCCTTCTCAATATCAGAACCTTTTAGAAATCCAAACTGTGACTTTGACAGTATGTTATTTGAGATAAGATGGTTATAAAGACGGCTGTACATTACTTTTTCGAAAATTTTTTAGAATGCTGGCAACAGTGAAATTGGACGGAAATTTGATGCTATTTCTTTATCTCCCTTCTTAAACAGTGGCTTAACTTCAGCATATTTCAGCCATTCAGGAAATATTCCACTAACAAACGACTGGTTACACAGATAGCTTAATATGTTACTTAGCTCAGAATCACATTCTTTAATTAACTTTGTTGATATTTCATCATACCCACTAGATGTTTTTGATTTTAAAGATTTTATGATGGACATTATTTCTGTTGGGGTGGTGAGGGTCAAATTCATATTATGGAAGTTACTTGAAATGTCTGGTCTAAGGTAATCCATAGCAGCATCTACCGAACCTGACAACCCCATCTTTTGAGTAACAGTTATAAAATGTTTGTTAAAAAGTTCTGCAACACTATACACATCTTTCACCAATGTATCCTTTACTCTTAATGCTATTTGTTCCTCTTCATGTCTGGTTCTACCGGTCTCCTCCTTCACTATATCCCATCTTGTCTTTATTTTGTTTTCTGATATGACTATCTTTTCCTTGTAATATATTTGCTTTGACATCCGTATTACAGTCTTTAATATTTTGCAGTATTTCTTATAATGTGCTATAGCATCAACATTGGAAATGTTTCGGATTGACAGATACAGTTTTCTTTTTGTTGTACAAGATACCCCTATTCCTCGAGTAATCCATGGCTTCTTTGTAGACTTTGCTCTAACCTTGGTAAGTTTTGGGGGAAAGCAGTGTTCGAATAAGGTAAGCACTTTATTAGCAAAAATGTTATATTTTTCATTCATGCCATGAGCACTGTAAACATCAGTCCAGTGAATGTCTCTGAGGAGTGTCCTAAAATAATCAATTTTTGGCTTACTGATTACCCTTTTGAGCTCAGATTTAACAGATTTTATATCCTGTTCAGTATTAACATTTATCAGAAGGAACTGCATGTCATGGTCTGAGCGGCCATTGACTATTGGTTTTGTAATATAATTTTGTTCATTGGACTTTTCTGTAAAGATATTATCAATGGCTGTTTGTGAGCAAGTGGCTATCCTAGTGGGGAACTTAACAGCGGGAATTAAGTTGAATTATAGTGTTACTAACTCAAATAAGTTCTTATTGGGAGAGTCTTTAAGGAAATCTACATTGAAATCACCAGCAACCACTATTTCTTTGTTTTTGGTTGTTAAATGGGCCAGTACAGCTTCAAGGTGGTTGACAAACAGATTAAAGTTACCTGCAGGTGCTCGATATACACTTAATACTATGAAGAATTTTTTGTGAAATTCTAATTCTGTTGCACATGCTTCCATATGCTGTTCTAGGCAAAATTTATGAATGTCTATGTTCTTAAATTTATGACAGTTCCTGATGAATGTGGCAACTCCTCCTTTCTCCATTTCTGATCTACAAAAGTGAGATGCTAACCTAAACCCTGTAACACTTAAAAGTTCTATACCAGTGGTCACATGATGTTCAGAGAGGCAGATTATGTCAGTTGGGTTTGAAGACTCTAATTCATCTATGCAGATAGTTAATTCATTAATTTTATTTCTCAGTCCTCGAATATTTTGATGCAATAAAGATAGCTGACATTTCTCATTGACTGAGTTAAAATTGGGTGGAGTTAAAATATCTGCTGACAGTTGAAAATTCTTAACCAATGGCTGTTTATGCTGATGTAATAAGCTGGAAACAGTAAAAACCAAAGTATTGTTTACAGATCGGATATTCAGATTGTGCCAATTGGGGTACCACAGGGGAGTGTTCTAGGACCTCCCCTATTTCTTCTTTACCTAAATGATATCAAGATTCTAGTAAATGGTACTCACTTAACCCTGTTTGTGGATGGCACAAACATTATAGTAACTGACATAAACCAGGTATTGCCAACATCTGCAACCAGAGTTATAGAATATTTGCAAAATTGGTTTGAAATGAACAAATTAGCCATAAATATCTCTAAAACTAATTATATCCATTACAGGAAAACAAATTCAAACTCTGATCTGGATCTCAGAATACAAAACAAACAAATTGTGAGAGTTGCTACCACAAAATTCTTAGATGTACATATAGACGAAAATTTAGACTGGAAATCCCACATCCCGTATCTCTCGCATAATTTAAGCTCTGCTTGTTTTGCAGTACATGTTATTAGCTTTGTATGTATCAGAACTGTTTACTTTGCTTATATACATTCTGCTATTACCTATGGCCTTATCTTCCGGGGTCATAGTAAGAAAAATCTCAAAACCATCTTCACTCTACAAAAATGAGCTGTTAGAATAATTACCAACAGTTCAAGGCTAACTCCTTCAAAGCAATTATTTCAACAACTAAATACTGTACCCCTACCGTGCCTCTATATACAAAAAAGCGTAATTAATGTAGAATGAAATATTGACAATTTCCATTCCAGCTCGGATCTACATACTTACAACTCAAGAAAGTGCAATGACATTCATATTAAAAGAGTTAACAAGGTTTTGGCACAAAAACAAACAAACATACAAAGAAGTAAATTGTATAACAAACTACTGGTAAAGATCAAAGGAATAAAAAAATTGTCTTCATTTAAAGAAGCAGTATTCAAATTTTTAATGACCAACTGCTGTTATAGTGTAAACAAATACCTGGAATAGCTTGATAAAAAACAATTAGATTTATGTACTCTGTGTCAATAGTAATTTTTATCTTACTGTTGCTATGATCTAAATAAATAATATGTACAAAAGTGTTAGAATTATTGTGTGTTATATCTAAATATCAACTGTGTATTCCATGTAAAAAGTCTTTGTCATACATTAATGTAGTTAATAAAAGTTGTACATGCTATTTCAGTGCGGTCTGATGTTGTGTTGTCTATAGAGGGAGACATTCGATGTGGGAAAAAATTTTTAAAAAAAGATGATGTAACTTACCAAACGAAAGCGTTGGTATGTTGATAGAGACACTAAATAAGAAATCAATGCAATGTACATTGTCTCTGGATGAATAAACTACTACTACTACTACTACTACTGCTACTACTAGTTGATGTGGTGTGTTGTCATTTGTGTGAGCACTGCTGTTATGGCTACACAAAAATGCAACTTTTGTTCCAAAATAAAATAAAAATAACCTTTCCTCGAAAAAAAATAGCTTATTTAAAAAGTTTAATATAAAATTTGCAATGGCACCTACTATTCGATTGCACGGAGTGGGAACTGTGATATCATGAAGGCTGCAGCACAATAAATGAGACAAACGAATGTTGGTTTCTTCTTCTTTTTTCGCCAAAAAAAGTAACTAAGTATTGTAAATAATACATAAAATTTTCACATGGTTGTGAAGTATATTTCACACATGATTAGATATTCTGCTTATGTTCTTTTCATGTAAACATGTGTTTAAAAATGTAAAACATTCCCAGTGTCCACATGTTTTGTTAAACGGGTGTCATTAGATCAAAGCTCAGATATTGAAGACCACAGAGCTTTCACATTAATTACAGTAATGGAGGGTTGACTTGATATTTCCTCATAATTTCTACAAGAAATTTAAGTAGAGTCAGGCTTTACATAATGAGGTCCACACATGTTACAATATTAAAAAACTCCTGATCAGTTTATCCCAGTATTTTCATAGGGAAAATATGGTAGGGTTAAGTAGAAGCTGACAACATTCTCGAAATAATGTTTCGAACATTGTATTGTAGATTGCTGTCCTGACAGCTTACTTCAAAATATTTTGAACAATCATGGAGATGATACTGGACAGAAACCCAATGCTAAATTTCCATTCAGTCACCAAGTAAACTATGTATATTTCCAAGCTTGTATTGTCGAATTTCATTCTTAAGGCTTATTTACACTAGCAGGTTGTTTAAAAGTACCTATTAAAATTTTTTGTCATTTGTAAGTTCCTCTCTAGCCAAACGGTCAGCCAGTTCATTCCCCGGGATGTCTAAATGACTTGCGACAACAGAGTAGGCAGCACAGCCAAGGCCAGAGAGAAGGTCGTGGATAGCAGAGACCAAAGGGGGACGAGAGTAGCATCGTTCTATAGCCTGCAAGCTGCTCAGTACGTATTAAAATAGTGTGGAGGAAGGCCTGAGAAACCACATGGAGGTCCATGTCAATGGGTAACAGCTCTGCTGTGAACACACTACATGATCCCAGCAGTAAATGGTGTTCCATGCCAGTAGGAGACATAAAACCATATCCCATCTTATCTATGGTTTTAGAACCATTAGTGTAGAAGTGGACCTCTTCAAGGATGGAGCATATAAGACACTGGAATATCATAGGAGCGACAGAGACATTAGGACCCTGGAATAGATTGGTCCTAGTCCATGGTCAAGGCACCATACAATTGGTGTGGGGGCGGGGGGAGGAGGAAATTCAAGGCATTTTCTAGTGATTGGAGATTGAGAGCTCGACAGAGGGAAGTAAAACACATTCCAACCGGCAATCCCACCTGAGGGCAGGTATCAGGAGAGAGACATCCCTTGATGGGGTACACAAGATGGTCAGGGTATTGTCGAATGGTCATTGCATAAGAAACCTAGAGTTGGCTCAGTCGTATCTGTAGAGGGGGAATCTCCACTTGTGTGAGGAGACTGCTGACAGGACTAGTGCAAAAGCACCGAGAGTCAGACACATCGCATATTGATTAACAAGGTCAAGTGAGTAGAAGGAGCCACTGAGCCATAAACCTGACAACCATAATCTAGTCTGGACAAAACCAGAGAGCAGTAAAGATGGAGAAGAGTAGCATGATATGCACCCTAAGATGTGTCAGAGCATGAAGCTTCTGCATGCAGGTAGTCTTCAGGAGGGGCAGCCATGTCAGCTTTTCATAAAAAATGAGGCCCAAGAAACGGGACTGTGCTACAACATCTAGGCACAGGTCATCCAAATAAAGTTCTGGATCAGGGTGCACTGCAGCTCAATGGCTAAATTCATTACCCACATTTTGGAGAGAGAAAACTAGAAGCCATGGGAGAGGGCCCACGTAGAGACCCTTCAGATGGCATCTTGGAGTTGGCATTCAGCAGATACTACCGAGTGGGATCCGCACCAGACGCAGAAGTCGTCAACGTGCAACGCCGAGGTAACCAGAGGCCCAATAGAGGAGAAAAGCCCATTGATGGCAATGAGGAAGAGTGTGACACTTAACACAGAACCCTGTGGGATACTGTTCCCCTGGATCTGTGGGGATCTGAGTGAAGTGCTAACTCAAACCCGACATAGAGCTGGAGGGATAAAAAACCATGGATAAAAATCAGATAGGGGCCAGTCTTGGAGGGTAACTAAAACGTCATAGTATCAAAGCATGTTGTATGCCTTATGTAGGTCAAAGAAGACCATGACAAGGTGCTGGCAATTAGTAAAAGCCTGTCGGACTGCTGTTTCCAAACAGAGTAAATGATCAGTTGTAGGTCATCCTTCCTGGAAGCTAAACTGATACAGTGACAAAAGGTCCCGATATTAGAGTACCCAACATAATTGTTAAATAACCATCCTCTCAATCAGTTCACAAAGTACATTGGTCAGGCTTATCGGGCAGTAGCTGTCAAGAGATGTTGGGTTCTTTGTGGGATTGAGAATGGGAATAACTATGTTGTCTCACCATTGTTAGGAGAAAGTACCCATGAGCCTAATGCAGTTGAAGGCCATGAGGAGATGGTGCCTCTGGGTAACATCCAAATGTTGGATCATCTGGTTGTGGATGGAATCCTGGCCAGGGCCATGTTATGTGAAGAGGTAAGAGCCTGCTAGAATTCCCATTCAGTGGAGGGTTTATTATAGGATTCACCTTGTTGTGGGTTGAAACAAAGGGGGGTTTGTTCAACTCGGCTGTTCTGCTGGAGAAAGGAAGTAGGACAAGAAGAGGATGCTGATTCTGTCACAGAATGTGTTGCGAGATTTCTGCAAGGACTGATGGTTCAGTATGCACAGCACCATGTAGAATCATACCCCAACAGTTGATTCTCACTGGCAGCTCAGAAGGCTAAGGAGGTTGTACCAAACCTGCTATGAAGAGGCATACATCCCCAGGGAAGAAAAATAGTGCTCCCAGCATTCATTTTTACTCTGCTTAATAAGGTAGCGAGCCTTAGCATGGAGATGCTTAAAAGCGATAAAGCTGTTCTGTGAAGGGTGTCATTTAAATTGTTGCAGTGCCTGTTGGTGGTCCTGTACAGTGACTGCTAAGTAGTTGGTCTACCAAGGTACCAATTGATGATGACGGGGACCAGTGGATAGTGGTATAACAGTGCCAGCAGCATGAAGAAGAGTAGCAGAGACCTCTTGCATGGCCGCATCAATGCAAACTGAGAGAGAGGTGTTGAAGTGCACAGCAGATGTATATAAAGGCCAATTGGCCCTGCCTAATGCCCAACATGGGAGCTTGTCTGCCTGGTGGCAGCATGGGAGCTATGGAATCACAGGAATGTAGCCACTGACACAAAAATAATCATGGGGTGACCAATGTAGGGAAGCCATGAGAACAGGGAAGGAAATTGTGAGATCAATAACAGAAAAGGTACTATGAGTGGCACTGAACTGGGTAGGTGAGCCATCATAGAGGAGACACAAATCAAAGTCTGTGCACTAAAGTCCCCATGGAGGTGGTACAGGGGTGGTTGCTGTATTAACATAGGCAGGCCAACATAAGGAAGTGGCCTACAAGGAGGGTGGTGATTGCTGGGATTGTTCACACTCATACCGCTATTGCTTCCAGGTTGGTACAAAGGGTGACCCAGCAACTAATATCAGTGCAAAAGAAAATGCAAAACCCTCCAGACGCTATCCCAGGGCTGGGCATGGTTCTGACAGAATGCAAGATAACCATGAAACATTGAAAGTGGGCATCACAGAAGTGAATTTCTTGAAGAGCAAGACAGAATGCATAATAATAAGAAACAAGTTGTCATATTTCCAGCAGCATTTGCAATTTCACTGGATTATTGTTTGAGAAGAGTTCAAGTTAGACATAAAGAAGCTAAATGGAGGTCTTGTCACCAGGTCAGTGTTCATCACTGATGAGGATGGGATGACATCCATAAATAAAATGTCAGACCCCGGTTGTGAAGGGGGAGACAGCACCTCTGGGGGCATCAATGGGGCCTTGTTCTGGTGTTCTGGGACTAATGTTTCTTATTCTTCTCTTTCGGAGGTTGAGGGGCAGAGCACAGAGTAAGAGCAGGCTTCTGCAAGATCCAGAACTGAAAGAGAGCAGATGACCTTGAGGCACACAGACAGTGAATCCCTGGAAAAGTTGTGGTAGCATGCCCCCACCCTGAGAGACAACAGGGAGTGGGAGGGGGGGGGGGGAGGAGCATCACCAGAAGGCACTGAAGAAGGGGGACACTTCTTCAGCTCGGGAGGTGGAGCAGCACATGGAGGGGATGGCATGGGAACTGCAGGAGAGGGGAAATGAGAGGTGGACGGGACTGGGGTAAGGAAGATGTAGGAGAGGGAAAGGATGTAACAGAAGCAAAAGTAGAAGAATCGATTCTGGGTGGAGTCGGTCATATTTCTGGTGAGGCTCAGTATAAGATAGACAATCCAAGGACTTGGTACTCTTAGATCTTCTTTTCTTTCTTGTAAACTGGGCAGTTGGTGAAGGTGGAGAGTGGCAGTCATGACAGTTGACACACGCAGGTGGTGGAACACAGGAGCTTCCCTCATGGAGTGAGTGGTCAGTCACCACACAGAGGGTCCACCATACAATGGGAAGACATATGTCCAAAACCCAAGCACCAAAATCACATTATGGGTGGTGGGACATACGGCTTCATGTTACATCAGTAACACATAATCTTGACCTTCTCAGGGTGGGTATCCCCTCGAAAGCCAGAATAAAGGTACCTGTATCGGTGTGGTTGTCTTTATGACCCTTCTACAAATGTTGAACAAAGTGAATGCCACATCACTCCAGATTAGCCCAGAGTTCCTCATCAGTTTTGCAGGATGAGGCTCCTATGAAAAATCATTCCCTGGGCCATATTCAGAGACTGGTGAGGGGTAATCACCAAGGCAATGACTAGCAAGAAGGGGTGCAGACTGTGCGGCAGACCAAACTTTGATCAACAGGGAGACCGATTGCGCTTCACTGAGAGACTCCACTTTGCCAAACTTTTCCTTACAATGGCTTTGTGGCGGTGAGCATGTCTTAGTACACACCAGGTAGCGGGGAAAGTGATTCATGCCAAGATGGTGAGCCTGTCCCTCCTCCCATGATGTAGCCCAGGAAAGGAAGGCTGCAGGGTCATATGAACCAGCATTCAGTGATCTGCTGCCATTCAAAGAGATGGCTGTTTGAGAACAGCCAGATTTTTGCAGCTTGATATGCTTCATGTGCCAAGCATGCCCTGATACCACCCACTCTGATCAGGGGGCCTCCCCATGGGGACCAGCCAGCCACAGTAACGGCCATCTAGCACACCAGCTGTTGGCATGAGTTCTTATGCTCCAACATGACAAGTAACCATTCCTTGGCATATATGGGGCAGGAAGAGCTCAGGTATCAGTTGTGTAACCTCTGTGTTGTCAGTGGCTCAGCCAGATGGGTGCATAACAACCCCAACACATGGACTGGCTATACGTGCTGGTGACCTAGTGGGGCAGAAGGAGGTTACAGTGGGTAAGAAAGAAAGGTAGGAAGGAAAGGGGGGGGGTGGAGTAATCCATGCCATAGATGGTAGAATGGAGTTCTTCCCAAAATGGCTCACACTAAACAGAGAAAATTTAGAAGTGGAGGTCAAGCTCCAAGGGGGAACCAAAACTGGCAAAAGGAATGAAATAACTGGCAATAGGAAAAAAATCGCAAGGAATACAGGGATCCACATGGATAGCAGGTTGAAATAAATAATAACACTGAGAGAGAGAGAGAAGGAGGGGGCAGCATAGAGGGAGCCAGGATGGGGAGGGTGGCGCATGGTGAAGGAAATGCAGCCTGGGAAGGAAGACCAGTCTGCAGCGAGGAATCATGTGTGCCATGCATGAACTCGTGAAAGAAATGCGAGCCCTATGGGGGTTTGGCAGTTCTGAAATGACTCTTTCTAATATTTGTGATCTGAGAGGAACTAGCTGCACAAAATATACCAAGAAAATCTGCCCAAGCATATTATCATTTCACAGGTTTATTGGTTTCCAATGGTGCACACATAGAGGATTAAAAATCTTTTGCGTGAATCATGGACGTTGTTGAGGTGGAGAGGTTTATATGCCTCAACAATACAGACAGCTGCACTGTAGGGGTAACCATAATGGAGGTACGTCTGTGGAGAGACCAGACTAATCCATGGTTCCTGCAGAGGGGCAGCAGCCTTTCAGTAGCTGCAGGGACAGCAGTCTTGATGACTGAGTGATCTAGCCTTGTAACATCAGCTAACATGGCCTTGCTGTGTCAGAACTGTGAACAACTGACAGCAACAAGAAACTACATCTGTTACTTTTTTCTCCCAAGGGCACATCGCCCTATTGTATGGCTTAATGATTATGGCATCCTCTCAGGTCAAAAATAGTCTCCCATCCAGAATTCTGCATCGGGACTATTCATGAGGATGTTATCATGAAGAATTAAACTGGCATTCAATGGGTCAGAGTGTGGAATATTAAATCCCTGGGTAGGATAGTTAGAGAAATTAAAAAGGGAAATCAATAGGTTGAAGTTAGATGTACTGACATTGGAGATCTGCGGTGGCATGAAGAACAGGACTTTCAGTCAGGTGTGTACAAGGTTATAAATACTAAACCAAATAGGTGTAATGCAGGTCTAGGCTTAATAATGAATAAAAATGTAGGTATGCCACTATGAAGAGCATAGTGAACACACTATCCTAGTCACCTCAGTGAACTGAACATTTACATGTTTTTGAAATGTTATTCATTACCTTTGAAATGAAAATACATACATAAAATGAAGGAAAGGTAACCACTCATCTGCAAAGACCAAGATCTAAAAGGCTACAGTGAGTATGTTTCTCATTGCGTATATCTATGCGTCACACCAATCAGCTATAGATGAGTGGTAGACTTTGCTTTATTTAACATATTATTCCACCAAGGAGTTTCCACTGTAGTTATAAATGAAGATATGTTGATTTTTTTATTTCTTCCACATCCATTAGGAAAATTTAATGAGGGATCTGTGGATGGAACAATAGCATTTTTTTAATATTTATTGTGTTTTCTTGTTTTTTCTGACGCATTATACATCCTGTAGAGTTTACTCACTATTCATCTATTGGAACAAAAATTATGTCAGAACAAAAAGCATGTCTAATCTAATGTAATAGAGACAAAGCTAATACCCACCACAATACTATGAGTTTATATGCTGACTAGATCTGCAGATGATGAAGTAACTAAAAGAATGTATGATAAGATGAAGGAAAATATTCAGATAGTTAAGGGAGATGTAAATTTAATGATGACTGGTGACTGGAATTTGGTATTAGGAGAAGGAAGAGAAGGAAAAATAATAACTGAACAGGGCCTGTGGGAAAGGAATGACTAGGGGAAGCCATGTGGCAGAATTTTGCACAGAGCTAATTTAATCACTGTTAACAATTGGTTTAAAAACCCTGAAAGAAGACAGTATATATGGAAGACACCTGGAGAAACTGAAAGGATCCAGATTGTTTACATAAAGGTAAAACAAGGGTTTTGAAACCAGAATTTAAACTGTAAAATATTTCCAGGTGCAATGTAGACTCTGGCCATAGCTTTTTGGCTATGACTGCAGGTTGAAATTGAAGAAATTACAGACAGATAGGAAATTAAGAAGGGACCTGGATGAATTGAAAGAGACAGAAGTTGTTGAGAGTTTCAGAGGGAGCATCAGGCAATACTGGATTTAAACAGGAAAAAGGAATACAGTATAATACAAGAGGGCAGCTTTGAGAGATGAAATTAGAAAGGCAGCAGAGCATCGTACAGACAAAAATGCAAGGCCTGGTCAAAACAGCTGGATGCCATAGGAGGTACTGAATTTAACTGATGAAAGAAGAAAATATAAAAATTCAGCAAATGAAATTGGTGACAGCAAATACAGATGTTTGAAGAATGATATTGACAGAAAGCGTAAAATGGTTAATCAGAAATGGTAGAGTACAAATGCAAGGCTGTAGAAGCATGTATATTACTTTATTACTAGATCAGCCATGTCTGGGCAGACTGTTTCAAAATCACATTCTTTATTATATGACACATACACAAGTTGTTTGCAATTATTATCAAATAACATATAAAATTATTTACAAGGATAACATATAAAACTGATGAAACAATGTTATTTTGTCGTCACTTGAGGCACCACTGAAAAATTCTCCAGCTTGAATAATCCTGATGACAAACGTTGCACTCCTTGAGGCAGTGTGTTGAACGTTTTAGAGCAACCACTGGAAAACTCTTGTGTTTTAGACAGTCAACAGCTTGGTATTTTTATGTTTCTCTTATTCCAGGTGTCATAATTATGTACTTTTTGCCTCATGCTGAAAGCCCTCTTTTTTTCTTTTAGACTGATGAGGGTAAAAATACCTACTTACTGAAAATTACGCCAGCCAGAGTGGCCGTGCAGTTCTAGGCGCTACAGTCTGGAACCGAGCGACCGCTACAGTCACAGGTTCAAATCCTGCCTTGGGCATGGATGTGTGTGATGTCCTTATGTTAGTTAGGTTTAATTGGTTCTAAGTTCTAGGCGACTGATGACCTCAGAAGTTGAGTCGCATAGCGCTCAGAGCCATTTTTGAAAATTATCATTATTCTTCACCAGTGAATATAGGCTTACAGCATCTGTCTTTTGCTTGCTGTGATGATATTGACAGCAATTTTTTATTTATAACACTAACATGTCCTAGCAACCTGCAGTGTCTCTGTAACAGCAGCCCATAAGTAAAGTGGCTATGAAATAGCACATAATACACTGTTATAAGATGCTGGGCAGTTACTATCCCCTTTAGTCTCTTCGAAAGGCACATCACATTGGGAAGTGTGGAGCACACACACATTGTGGACTCATTCACTGATAATTTGCTGTAAGTCACAATGCAGGGGTGCCCAAGACGCACTATGGACATGCTACAATAGGGGTCCCACAACTACAGAATGGGGATGGGGGCAGCTCATTGTGGAGTAAAAAACCATGGGTCAACTTAGTATGACCAATACAAGGGTGGCATAGGATGGTAGATTTCTGCCAGGAGGGGCAGACTGATCCTTTCCGATTCCTACACCATACCATGATTCCAACACAATGGGGACTAACCAGAGGAAGAAGACATAAGAAAACGGGAAACAAAAGGGCACAAAATACTAGACAGTATGTAGGGAAAAAGGAAGGGGAAAGGGGGGGGGGGGGGGGGAGCGACCTGCCAATGTTGAGGCAAGGCCAAGGCCTCCATAACCAACACCAAAACTTACTGATGGACTCCAGTTCCAGAGGGAAACTCAGGTAATTAAACTCAGGAGGACCAACCGCTTTTATGAAGAAAATCAAGGACAGGTGTAACAATATGAGGGTCATCCACTAACATCCAGGATAAGGAAAGTGGGAGATCATGTTTAGTGTGAAGGGCCAAAAGGCAGGGGCAGTCCAGAAAAATATGAATCACCATGAGGGGTCCCACAACTACATAATGGGGATGGGGGCAGCTCGTTGTGGAGTAAAAAACCATGGGTCAACTTAGTACGACCGATAAAAAGGTGGCAGAGGATGGTAGATTCCTGCCAGGAGAGGCAGAACGAAGAACATCGTGCAGTGGGAGTCTCCTTGATTGCATAAAGTCTGTTAGACAGGGATGAGTAGGATACCCCGAAGAATTGGCCCAAGACTGAGCAAAAAGGGATTTAACATAATGTCACAAAGGCTCATGGAGAATGGAGAGTACGTGGCCAACCCCACGCCATACTATCAGCAAGTTCATTCCTGGAATACCCATGTGGCTGGGAATCCAAAGGAAATCAAGCGAACAATCAGCATTTCAAAGATTGGCGAGAAGGTCATGGATGGCAGAGACCAAGGGGTGGTGGGAAAAGCACCAAATGGTAGCCTGAATGCCACTCATTGAGTCTCTACATAATAACTCTTGGCTGATGGAGGACTGCTTTATAAAGCAGAGGGCCCAATAGATGGCCATCATTTCTGTGGTAAGCACCCCACACGTGGCAGACTCTAGATGGGGTTCTGTAACAACAGAAGGGCTGAAGGCATATCCTACATGATCAGCAGATTTAGAGCCATTGGTGGAGAAAACAATAGCATCTCCTGTAAAAGAGAGCAGAACAAACAATGGAACACCATTGGACAGATGTAGGGTTTCAGACCGCAGAAGAGATCCATCTGAAACCGGGGTCGAAGAAGTAAACAAGGGGGAAGGAGTGATCAGGGGAGAATGGGGGAGAACAAGGAGAGCAGATGGAAATCACAGCAGAGAACAGCAAGGTGGAGCCCAACTGGTAAACCCATCCAAGGCTGGGCAGCAGGTGGGAGACGTCCCCAAGCCATAAAACGAATAGAATAGGAGAAGTGAGCAAAAGAAGAGTGGATGGTGATGGCATAGGAAACCAGGAGCTGTGACTGCCAAACTGGAAAGAGAGGGGCACTAGCATCAAACAGACAGCTATCACCAGGGCTAGTGTGAATGGCAGCTGTGGCTAAACAGATAGCATGATAGTGAATTGGGTCGAAGAAGGGCAGTGTGGAAGGGGCAGCTGATCCATAAACTTAGCAAACATAATCCATATGAGACAGAACTAATGCCTGATAAAGGCGGAGAAGAGTCGAATGATCTGCGCTCCAAGAGGCATTGGCAAGGGAGCGAAGAACACTGAGTTTACGAAAACAGCCTACTTGTGGAAAGTGGATATGGGGCACCAAGCAAGTTTTTTGCCAAAAAGAAGACCCAAGAAACAGAACTGGCAATGGATGTTGAGATAGAGCTCTGGATCAGGAAGGACCATAGTACGGTGACTGAAATGTACCAACCACAACTTACAAGGAGAGAACTGAAAATTTTGTGAGAGTGTCATCGCGGATTGCACAGGGTGGTACACTGGGGCTGTCATTCTGCAGAGACCACCAAACCCAATCTGACAATGAGATAAACAGGTCCAGAGATCCAAGGACCCAACTAAGGCGGTGAGCCACTATCCTTTCAAATAATTTGCAGGTGACATTAGTCAGTAGCCATCAAGGAATATGGATCATCACCAGGCTTAAGAGCAGGGACCACAATACTCTCTCTCCATTGAGAGGGGAAAATGCTTTGGAGCCAAATATGGCTAAACACCTGCAGGAGATATTGTCATTGTGAAGGATACACGTGTTGAAGCAACTGGTTATGGGTGAAATCAGGGCCAGGGGCTAAACTGTGGGAAAAAGACAGAGCCAGAATTAGTTCCCATTCAGCAAAAGGTTCAAGTAGGATTCTGTCTGACAAGGGGTAAGACGTAAGTAGGAAGCTTCAGTCTACTGTTGCCGCTGCCTTCGCAAAATGGGTCACGAGGTGTTCCACAAGAATTGATGGATCTTTACAAAGGCTGCCTGTAAGGGCAAAGCCCAGAATGGAAGAATGCTGCCGATAACTTTGGAGAGTGCAGAATGTAGCCAACATTAATAATGACAGAAGAATCTAGGGAGGCGACAAAGTGCTCCTAACACATTCGCATGCTCTGTCTGATCAAGTAATGGACTTTGACATGAAGACTTTTAAAAGTAATAAGACCAGCAGAGGACAGAGAATGGGTATTGCTTAAGATGTTGCAAGGCATGACAGTGAGCACAAATGGTGGTGGCAATGGCCATGCTACACCGCAAAATTGGCAAGCTGCAAACTGGCCCCTTTGATTGGAGTACAGCAATGCTGGCAGCACTAATTATCTTACCAGACAGATCATGAATGATGTCCACCACACAACCTGGCAAAGAAAGCATAAACACGAACTGGAAGGTATATAGAGGCCAGTCAGCATGAAGGAAAGCCCAGTGGGATAACCTGGCCATCATGAGATGAAACAAGAGAATCAATAGGAAGTGGTCACTATCGCAGAGGCCATCATCTGGTGACCAGTGTAAGGAAGGAAAAAGGGAAGGGGAAGGGGAAGTGAACAAAAGATCAGTGCCAAAGGTAGCACTAAAATAAGTAGGGAAACGATCATTAAGAAGGTGAGTAGGGTAACCATCATTAAGAAGGCATAGGTCATGGTGTGCAAGAAATTGGTCAACAATGAGTCCCTGACTTCACAAAAAAGCACTGCTGCACAAAGGGGGATCGGCATTAAAATCCCCAAGAAGGGGCAGGGAGAGGGGAGTTAGAGCAGTGGGTATAGGTCGCCTGTCAGGAGGAACATAAAGACTGCAACTGTGACAGGGGAGTCCACATTTTTCTTTCCAGTGGAATGTTCTAAATGGATTACTAGCAGTGCAAGACAGCCTGGGTGGCTGACCAGTGGGATAAGGATATCATGTAGAACAAAGCAGGAATTATATCAAAATGTTAGAAGTAGTCACAATCGAGCTACAGTAGCCCATTACAAACAGTATTGTAAGGTGCTTAAAAATGTTGCTAGGAAGGCAAAGAGCATGTGACATGCAAATAGAATAGCTAATTCACAGGATAAAATAAAACCACATGACAGCTGCGAACGAAGTGTCAGGTCAGCAGCACAAGATCGACAATATAAAGTCACTCTTCAGGCTTTCCCAGTGATCTAATGACATCTTGGTTGTCGGCTGTTCTGCCATATATCAGCGTCGTACTTGCACGATATTTCGGTCACGTAGCTCGTAACCTTCATCAGGTGCGACCTGAGACTGCTCTTCGAGTGGACCTGGTCCATTATTTATGCCTATGGCCTTCCCCCTCCACCAACGGCTGCAGGCGCTTCCTCTGTGGTCCGCGCCCATTCCCTGCAACCTGCTGGAGCGTTGCTGCTCCGTTTTCCGTCCGCTGCGGTTCTAGGTGTTCCCTGTGCGGTCCGCGCCCACCAAACCCGCTCCTGGGGGTTTCATCTACGGTCTGGGGTACCAAGCGTTCCCCCTGCGGTCCGCGCCCGCTCACCACGACCTGTTGGAGCGTTGCCGCTCCGTTTTTCGTCCGCTGCGGCTCTGGATGTTCCCTCTGCGGTCCGCGCCGACCAGTCCCACTTCTGGGTGTTCCATCTTCGGTCTGGTGCGCCTGGCAGTCCGTCAGGGGCTCGTTTTCCATCTCCATGTCTCTGGTTCTTCTGTTTGTGTAGTGATGCAGCTGGCCCCGTTGCTCCTTTAACAATTCCAGAGCCGGATCCCAGGCTCTGCTTAGCTGGTACCCAGTGTCACGGTTCATAAGATCGTCAGCCATTTTAATTTCTATCGATTCTCTTATCACACTGTCCCAAAATCTGGGTGTTTGTGCTAGAATCTTGGTATCCTCATACTTCATGACATGATCTAGTTCTAGACAGTGTTCAGCAATGGCTGACTTAGTCACCTGTCTTAATCTAGTGTGCCTCTGATGTTCTTTGCACCTGATCTCCACAGTTCTTGTCGTCTGGCCAATGTAGGACATGCCACATTGACAAGGTATATTGTAAATCCCTGGTTTTCGTAACCCCAGGTCGTCTTTGACACTCCCCAGCAGTCCCCCGGTCTTGTTGGATGGACAGAAAACACACTTGATATTGTGTTTACGGAGAATCCTACTGATTCCGGCAGAAATAGATCGAGCATAGGGCAGATATGCCACCTTCTTTGCTTCATCTTGGTCTTCTTCAGGAACCTGTGGTATAGTGGCTGGTTGGAGTGCCCTCTCAATTTGTCTGTCCGTGTATCCATTCTTGGATAAAACTGTTTTGAGATGTTCTATCTCTATAGGTAGATTCTCTTGGTCTGACAGGGCACGTGCTCTGTGGACCAAAGTCTTCAGAACCCCATTCTTCTGTGCAGGGTGGTGACAGCTGCTGGCCTGCAGATATAAATCAGTGTGTGTTGGTTTTCGGTACACACTGTGGCCAATTGATCCATCTGCTTTCCTCTGGACTAGTACATCCAGAAATGGCAGCTGGTCATTCTTCTCCAGTTCCATGGTGAACTTGATATTAGGGTGGCATGAGTTAAGATGTTCAAGAAACTCATTGAGCCTGTCCATCCCATGTGGCCAGATCACGAAGGTGTCATCCACATACCTAAAGAAGCATGTGGGTTTAAATGTGGCTGTCTCCAATGCCCTCTCCTCAAACCACTCCATAAACATGTTGGCAACCACAGGGGACAGTGGGCTGCCCATAGCTACACCTTCAGTTTGCTCGTAATATTGGTTTCTGTACAGGAAATACGTGGAGGTCAGTGCATGACTGAACAGGTCCAACAGAGCACCGTCAAATTTCTCTGCAATCAGTTCTAGTGAGTCCTTCAGTGGGACCCTGGTGAACAGCGATACCACATGAAAACTAACCATGATGTCCGAATCTGTGATGTGCAGTTGCTTGAGGCGTTGCAGGAAATCTTCTGAGTTGTGGATGCGGTGAATACATTTCCCCACATATGGAGACAGGAGACCTTTCAAGTACTTGGCTGTTGTGTACGTAGGTGCCCCAATATTACTGACAATTGGACGTAGGGGCACGCCCTCCTTGTGTATTTTAGGCAGACCATACAGTCTAGGTGGCACTGGCGCTTTTTCCTGTAGTTGTCTGATGATCTTATCGGGCATCCCTGTTTCCTTCAAGAGAGCACTAGTCTTCTTGGCCACCTTGTCCAACTCCAGAGCGGCGAAACAAGATAAAACGCAGAGCCAGCATGGCACTGGTGAGAGAGAGGATTCGAGATATGCGCCACAGGTTAGATGTTGTGGCCAGGGAGCTGTTACGGATTCATCCGTACATGGCAGCCTCCTTAACAAGAGAAGTATGGGATTGGGTAGACCGTGCCTCCCGGTCTTTAGCTGAGTATGCTAGAAGGAATACCTTATCTTGCCAATCTGCAAAGTTTGACCGCATGAGTAAAAAAGCACAGCAGATGGAAGAGACACGCACTGTGACGAATCTGAGTGGCATAAAGTTTGATAATACAACCTTAAAGGTACTCAGCAAGGGTCTCAACTTTGTTACGAACCCTAGAAACGTACCCATTTCAGGTTTCGTCAGTGCAGTAGAGCAAGTTGCAGCCACACTTCCACCTAATGTGGCAGAGGAAGTCCGCCGAGAGACCTGCAGGGCCCTCACCAAGGCCAGGCCGCCGAAATCAAACATCACAACCGAGGAGAGGCTTGCACTCAAGAAACTCCGGGAAGACAACAGCATTGTGGTACTGCCAGCAGACAAAGGGAACACCACTGTCATCTTGAGCAGGTGGATTATGATGAGAAAGTAGGCCAACTTCTGGAGGACCCTGCATACAGAATTCTGGAGTGTGACCCCACGGACAAGGTGGCCAAGAAGACTAGTACTCTCTTGAAGGAAACAGGGATGCCCGATAAGATCATCAGACAACTACAGGAAAAAGCGCCAGTGCCACCTAGACTGTATGGTCTGCCTAAAATACACAAGGAGGGCGTGCCCCTACGTCCAATTGTCAGTAATATTGGGGCACCTACGTACACAACAGCCAAGTACTTGAAAGGTCTCCTGTCTCCATATGTGGGGAAATGTATTCACCACATCCACAACTCAGAAGATTTCCTGTAACGCCTCAAGCAACTGCACATCACAGATTCGGACATCATGGTTAGTTTTCATGTGGTATCGCTGTTCACCAGGGTCCCACTGAAGGACTCACTAGAGCAACTGAGTAGCCACAAAAGTGTGCCCCCACCCCTTGCCCCCTTGTGACTCGATAACAGCTAGCACTGCAGTAACTAAATCATGTTCTCTGGCAGGGTTTTGACTGCCTCTCATTGTGCCCTGAAATGGGAAGTATCTTTCCACTCTCTCCCAACCCCCCCCCCCCCCCTCCTCGTGTATTCTGCTTCGCACGCAACTTTCAAAACATTCTTGTCTGTCCCTATTACATCCCGCTTCCAACCCTTTGCCCTGGTGGCTCATACCCCTGCAAAAAACACTGATATGAGGCATGTCCCATACATCATGCCACTGCCAACATCTTCATTGTGTCCTGTCAAAACCATTTCCTACTCATTCACATTCAAAGGTAGGGCCACTGGTGAAAGCAGCTGTGTGGTCTACCAACTTAGTTGCAACCAATGTGTGGCATATTACATGAGCAAGACAGTCTGTGTGTCCTTGTGAACAAACACTACAAAACTGTGTGCATCAGATAACCACCAAGATGCTGCACATATCACACAACCCAGAGTGCTTGACTTCAAAGACTGCTTCACAGCTGGTGCCCTGTGGAGTCTTTCCACCACCACCAGCTTTTCTGAACTGCACAGGTGGGAACTCTCCCTTCTATGTATCCTTTTTTCCCCATACCCTTCCCGGCCTCAACCTTCACTAGTCCTTTACCTCCACTTGCCTCTGTGTCCTTCCCTGCCTCCATTCCTGCCTCACATATTTCTTATGTTCCTCCTCCCCCCCTCCGACCGTGCACATGTACATAGTCCACTTCCATTTTCTGCCCCCCCCCCTCCCCTCTCCAACCAAAAATCCACAGTCTCTTGATGCTATGCCTAGCAGCCCAGCATCTTTCCCCACAGCTATACTGCTGTCCCAACCCCATGCTGCTCCATGGTTCTTCTGCACCTCCAATAATCCCAACAGCTTAGATTACTACTCAGTGCAGTCAGGCCTCGGTGCCCAAAGATGACAGTAGTCATCTGTATGTGAGTTGTGCATGTATGAATGTGCATGTGTTTATCTAAATCTGATGAAGGACTTAGTCCATTACCTTAGTCTACCTCTGAAATGGCCTTTTAAATGGCCTGCCTGCCACTTAACACCTCCCCTATGTGGTGAGTGCAGCTTATCCTAATTTATGATGCATTCCAATTAAATTTCTGATCAGTATGTACACCTAAATATTTTTAACAATTACTTTTACATATTTTCTTTTCCCTGAGCAATACTGATAATAATGATAATCTGTCTTGCCTTGCACAGAACTGAATGAACTGTTTTATCTAAGTTAAATAGACCATTCACAGAGTATGAGTCAACAGTAATTGTAAATGTTCCATTTATTGATTGTTCTGCTGTTGCAACTCTGTTGGGCTCGAGTACGATGATGTGTGTACCATCAGCAAAAAACACTGTCTTTGCTTTACTAGTGTAAGATAGAAGGTGATTTATATATAACAAGAACAAGAGCGGTCTTAGAATTGAACCCTATGTAACACCTGTAACAGTTTTCTCCCACTTTGAAGAAGATTCGTCATGACAGCTGTATGACCTATCTGACAGTACCTTTCTCTCACTGTCAGTTAAAGATGAAGTGAACCATTTGCTTGTTACACCTCAGTAAGAATAAAAGTTAATTTTCTCCTGCATATTGTTGTGATTTAGGAGAATCCAAAAAATCCTGAATTGTTAGATCAGAAGCTAGTACAATCTTCCGATTGTACCACTTGTAATCAAAATGATTTTGTTGTATTATTAAGAGGGTCAAACGATGTATAAAACATGAAACTAAAAAGGCCATATGAAGTCTGAAAAGATGCTTAATCCACCTTACTCACACAAACATGATAGTATGCGATATTCCACATAGATATGACTTACCAAAATGGTCCTGTGCGAACAAAGAAATTGCATAGGCAAATAAACGTCTGTCAGGAGTATGTAAGCATTTCAGAAACGTGGTGACTATAGACATCGGCAATATTGGCCGAAGATTTCATACTGTGCATGGCCTATATCTTAACTTTTTGGGGAAACAGGCGATAGCCATACAAATAGCCAATATTGTGTCAGAAAGGCAGAAAAACTTCTGTGATAAAAAGCTGATACTTTGTTGGCATTACCCTCTCAATTCAAGTACACGGAAAAATTCAACAGATTATGAACCAAAACTACAAAGTCATTCTTCATTGGAGGGAACAAAAGAAATGGAAAACAATACAAAAAATATAAACCAATCCAGTGCCACTGAAGAAGTGAATCTGACATAAAAAACACCAAATAATCCTCTGCAGGAGAAAAAGAAGACAGAAAAATTACTATCTCATGATGAGCAACAGAAGAGGAATAAGACAGCAGTTCCGGTGCCGAGAGGGAAGATTACAGCCTACCAGAAGTGAAGTGCTCAGCATCAAATGCGACAACAATGATTCAGCTACAGAAGAGGAATGCAGTAACTCCAGCTCACTTAAGTGATTTTTTTTTCTGATGGGTGCCATAAAAAGAACAAAAAGTTAAGTACAGGAGGAGTAAATACCTCAGTCAATGCATTAATAATTACACATCAAAACATTCAGTCAATCAAAAACAAACTCTTAAACTTACAAGTAGCTATAGAAAGCAGTGATATAAGACCCACTGTTCTCTGTGTAACTGAACATCGGCTAAAAAACTATGAAATAGCTTGTATAAACTTAGACAATTATAAGTTAGTATCATAATTTTGCAGAAAGAATCTAAAAAATGCCAGTAGCTGCACGTTTGTTAGAGATTACATCTCCTGCCCTGTAACTGCAATTCCATTGCAAAGGTATGCAACTGAAAAACATTTTGAGTGCAGTGGTATAAGAATTGAACTGCAAAATGTAACCTATGTAATAATGTCTTTATACAGAGCTCCCAGTGGTGATTTCAGTGTGTTCATAAAAAACCTTGATAGGCTGCTATCACAATTTTGAAAGAACAAGTTGATTTTATGCGGAGACTTGAAATTGACACCCTATCTGAATCAAAATATAAAATGGAACTAGAGAGCTTACTTATAATGTATTGTTTACAGAACACAATTCAAAACTATATGAGAATAGGTATGAACACTCAAACTGCCACTGATCACATAATTACAAATATTCAGTCTGGCAGATATAATTGCCTTAGGCCTATAGAAGATATGAATTTATCAGATCATAACTCACAGCCAGTAATAATAAAAGAAGTAGGGAAATTAGATTCACTCAGCTTTATCCCTTACAGAGATATGAGAAGTTCTAACATAACAGATCTAAAGATAAAACTACAAAATGAAAAGTGGCCAGAAATGTACTTATCTAATAGTGTTAATGATAAATATAACAGTTTCTTAGATATCTATTTAAAAGTCATTGAAGAGTGTTTGCCAACCAAAACTAAACCAATAAAGAAAAAGCAAGGATATCTGCCATGGCTAACTAAAGGTCTATTAGTATCCTGCAAAAAGTTGAAACTCCTTCATGCAATTTGGAAAGCTCCAGATAGGCCTATTCATTTTGTTGAATATTATAGAGCCTATAAAAAGATTTACAATAAAACTTTAATAGATGCAAAAAAACTGCATAATGGAAATGTTATTACACAATGTAATGTGCCGGGACATGTCCTTGTATTAGTGCCACTTAAAGTTCACATCACAACCGGATGTACCGATATTGAAACATTTCCTCACCCAGTAGATAGTGCGCAATGTTCTCAACCTACCTTGCTTTGCTTATTCAATATTGTCTTCCCGGTAGCTGCGTCTGTCTCACCTAAATCACACTGAAATTAAGAAGCCAGGATCCTAGGTTAAGTTTTCCAGAATCAAAAGTCAAGGTTTAAATCATTGTTGAACATTTATGTCAACCTAAGTGCGATTTATTTGTTATCACTCGCACACACAATATCCATGTGACCAGGCCTCTGATACTTAATCGCCACATTAGGTAGGTCAAAAACTTCCAGTCTTTAACGAAGTTCACAATTACAATCACCAAAAAATTAACCAACTTGCCGCACTTTTGCTCCAAGAGAATCTGACTGAGAACTAACTGAAAACTGTACTAGCTCGGACCTTATATAGATGAGCACTTGAATATTTGAGTATTTCTGTTAACATATTATAGTTTATAATATCCCAGGGTTAAAATGATCCTTTCTAACTGTTTTTGAAGTTAACTATTGGGTTTCATTGTTTAAATAACATGAGTGAGCTGTATTAATTTAAATACACGGAACTAACTTATGCATCCACCGTGGGAATTCCCGACTTATAACCACGGCAGCCCTTTTGAACAATAATTTTTACATATTCAGATTTACTTAATTCTTAATTAATGCACTTACAAAGTTGAGACTGGAGTTATTTTACGTACAAAACTAAAGGTAGCAAAAGTATCAAAACAGATCTGCAAATTATTTGGTAGTTTGGTCACAATTGGCACTGAAAGTCATACAGGCTACAGATTTTAAGTCTTAATATCTATTTAACTAATAGACTTTAGGTTAATTTAAACACTTTGCTGGAATCAGTAAAATTTAGGCTTTCTTTTGGATGCAGTCTTATAGCTGAGTTCAATCTATTAGCTCACTCGAATTTTACTTAATATGTATTGCACAATATACGTCATTGTCCATAACTGTTAATAGTACGCATTTCCAATAAAACTGATTAGCTCATTACTTTCAGAATAGACATTAGAATGTACTGAAATAATAGATTTTACTACGGGAATTTTATTTAAACTATTTCTGAATTCTGTACTATGAGGCTGAAGGCCACAGAATCTGTAGTCGGAATCTGAGCAGTGAAAATGAAAAAAATAAAAGTTCATTGCTTAACTAAGTTACTGAAGGAGTGTAAAACCAAAACAGGATAGCAGTGGGCAACCCTGCTTTGTTACAACAAGCTCCCAACAAAGTCAGAAGCACTTCGAAGATAATAAACAGAGAAACAGGAAAGTCATCAGGAAATAACAATAAAAGTTTAAGCCTAAAAATCAATAGTGTTGTAACAGAAGATCCATTAATCATTAGCAACACTTTCGTTGTGACTCGCCGATCTTTCAAAGTGCCGCCGTGCAGTTACGCGCGTCCTCTACATGCGGCACTGTCTGTCAGCCATGCAGCAGCAGCGCCACCTAAGCAGCCAGCCAGCCAGTGGCCGCTAGACTTGGACTCAGTTATGATTTGACTGTTAAAGTGTACACACGTCTTACTCTGTTTACTTGATCTGTGATTTTCATGTACAGCGTCTTCCTTGAAATATATTTGTTCAACTTGAAGTTATTACAATTAGCGATGAGGTAGTGATTTTTCTTTTCCATTGTTGACCCACATGTTTCCATGGCTACTTTAGAGCAACTATTGCAAGGTCTCATAGAACAGCAAACGCTTCTCACAAATGCGATTCATGATTTCACCATGGCATCAAATGCGGGGCGTCTCTCATTGTCGTCTCTACCTACTTTTCCTCCTTACGACGAGACAGTGGAAGACTGGTCTGATTACGAAAAACGTCTTTGACAGCACTTCTTGGCATTTCATGTTGCGGACGAACAAACATGTAACTCTCTGTTCCTTTCATGGATTTCACCTCAAATGTATCGGTTGTTGTCACAATTGGCTCCTTTGAAAGATCCTGCGTCTTTGTCCTTTGCTGAAATGTGCTCACTTCTGTCCGTCTATTTTCAAAAGCAAATGCATGTGGTAGCCTCTCGTGTTGCCTTTTATCGTTGTCAAAAACAATCAAATCAATCCTATCATGCTTGGGCTGCTGAACTTCATGGCCTCAGTAGAAAGTGTCAATTTGTTGCTGAAGTTCACAAAGAATCCTTCGCCGATTCCATGGTACGGGATGCTATTAACCGATCGGTGCCCGACAAAGAAGTTAGGCAACGTGCCCTTCAGTTGGCAAATCCGACCCTAGATGAAATCCTATCCATTGCTCAGTCTTTTGAAATTTCTTGCGCCGCTGGAGCCCAAATAGAGGCATGGGGCGATGTCGGGGAAATACAATCTCTGTGCGATGTTGATGAAGCATGTGGCATGTCCCCGCCGGCCGACGTGGCCGCAGTACGCTCCCAAGCACAGCCTCGGCCTAACCGTAAACAAACCTCTAAGAAACTGCAGCAAAACCCACGGCAACTTCCTTCATGTCCGCGGTGTTTTACGAAAAATTCATGAGAAGGTTGTCCAAAACGTTGGGCCATGTGTCACAAATGCGAAAAAAATGGTCATGTGTCATCCATTTGCAAATCCGACCGCATACATGATGTTCATTAACATGACGCTGATTCTGATTCTGTGTTGTCTGTCAATTGTACTTCTTCCCTTTCAGGGAACTTATTCCTCACTGTCAAAATACTTGGTCGAGATGTTCGCATGCACTGGTTCTGCTGCCACTATCATCAATTCTCAGACGTATCTTCAGTTGGGTTCTCCAATCGTGTCACCTGTCACTAGGCAATTATGGACTTACAATAAACAGAAGATTTCTCTCTTGGGACAATTTGAAGCTGAGGTATCTTACAAATCTGTCGTTTGCACTGTTACCATATTTGTGGTCGACTATAGTAACGCGGAGAATCTTTTTGGTTTCGATGCCTTTCGCGTTTTTGGGTTCTCCATAGATGACTCTGTCAATATCGTCTCTGATGCTATTCCTTATGCTCAACTGGATTCCTTGTCGACGACATTTTCGTCCCTTTTTTCTCCTGGGTTAGGCTGTGCAAACAACTCTGAAGCTCATATCACGCTCAAACCCACTGCTCGGCCCATTTCTGTGGCCCTTCATGATCAGGTCAAACGGGAGCTGGATCATCTCACTGCTTCAGGGGTCTTGCTTCCTGTCACTTCCAGTGAGTGGTCCTCTCCTGTCATTGTTGTTGCTAAGCCCAATGGTGATATTCGTCTCTGTGGCGATTTCAAAGCCACTGTAAATGCTTAATGCCTTATCAACACTTACCCTATGCCTCGACCTGAAGAATTGTTCACTAAACTTGCTGGAGGCCAGTATTTTTCTAAACTTGACCTGTCAGAAGCTTATCAACTTCCTCTCAATGCTGCTTCTCGCCAGTTTCTGGTCCTTAACATGTCTTTCGACCTCTATCAATACCAACGATTGCCATTTGGGGTTGCCAGTGCCCCTGCTCTCTTTCAGCGATTCTTGGAACAATTATTGCTCACTGTCCCTGGGTGTATAAATTACCAGGACGACATTGTTGTCACTTGCTCCACCACTGATGAACATCTTCAAAATCTCTGCACACTTTTTCATGTCTTACAGAAATCAAATTTTTTTCAGGCATCTATCACGTACTTAGGGTTTCAACTCTCTCAGGATGGTATTCATCTGCTTCAGCAAACTGTTGCTGCGGTCGATGCCCTTCCTTGCCCTACATCTGTTAAGGAACTGCAGGCCTTCTTGGGGAAAATAGCATACTATCACAAGTTTTTACCGTCTGCTGCTAGTTGGCTCAGCCGTTATATCGCCTGTTGCATAAAAATGTGCCTTTTCACTAGTTCACGTCATGCGATGCAGCTTTCCAGAAATTGAAGACTATGCTGAAACAGGCCCTGTGCCTGGCTACTTATTGACCTGGCCAACATCTTGTTCTTACCATGGACGCCTCTCAATATGGGGTCGGTGCAGTCCTTGCGCACCGTTTTTCTGACGGTTCTGAACAACTCATTGCTTATGCCTCCAAAACGCTCATGGATGCCCAACAAAAGTATTCTCAAATTGAAAAAGAAGCTATGGCCATTATTTATGCTCTTCATAAGTTTGGTGTTTTTCTCTATGTATCCAAATTTCATCTTGTTACGGATCACAAACCACTTGTTTCCTTGTTCCATCCATCAACGTCACTTCCTGACAAGGCTGCACACTGCCTCCAGCGTTGGGCTCTTTACTTGTCTCGTTTCAATTGTGAGATTCATTTCTGGCCGACGGCTCAACACGTGAATGCTGATGCACTGTCTCGCCTTCGCATGGGTCCTGATCTGGCATTCAATAGGGACGAACTTTTGTGTTTCCACCTGGATGTTGCCAAGCAGCGGGTTGTGGACGGGTTCCCCATCATCAGGGACCGGCTGGCGGCTGCTACAGGTTCTGACCCTACCCTCTCCTGGGTTTTACGCTGTATTCAGAAGGGTTGGCCAGATCGTCTGTCCGCTAAGACTTCTGTTCCGTTGCGGAACTACTACGCTTCGCATAATCGCCTCACGGCTAGGGATGGTGTTATCCTCCTTTCCACCGAAAATGCTTTGCCGCGTGTTGTGGTCCCTGCGTCTTTGCATGCTTTGGTCTTGCACCTCCTTCACCAAGGGCACTGGGGTGTCTCTCACACAAAATCTCTGGTGCGGTGTCATGTGTACTGGCCCAGCATCGACTCTGAAATCGCACACATGGTCGCTGCCTGCGGCCCTTGTGTGTCCCAGGCTGCCGCCCTGAAGTCATCTTTGTCACTGTGGCCTTCGCCTGAGAAGCCCTGGGAGCGTATACATGCTGACTTCATGCGACCTTTTTTAGGTACTTATTGGCTTCTCGTTATTGACGCCTACTCTAACTTTCCTTTCATTGTCCGTTGCGCGTCGCCTACCACCGTAGCAACCACCAATGCTCTAGCTCGCATTTTCTCTTTGGAAGGCCTTCCCTCTACTCTTGTTACTGATAATGGTCTGCAATTTACCTCCTTCGATTTTGCAGATTTTTGTGCTCGTCACGGTGTCATGCATGTCACGGCCCGTTCATTCCATCCACAGTCAAACGGTGAGGATGAACGACTGGTCTGCACATTTAAGGCTCAGATGAGGAAACTCCTGACTTCTTCTGCTGATGATGCACTTCTCCAGTTTCTGGCTTTTTACCGTTTCACCCCCATGGGTGACCACAGCCCGGCTGAGCTCTTACATGGCCGACAGCCCCGCACGCTACTTCATCTCCTGCGGCCTTCCACCTTACGGCCTTAGGTGCTTTCGCTTGGCCAGTTCACCACCGACAACCTTGTATGGGTACGGGAATATGGCAGGCGGCCAAAATGGAGTCCTGGCCACAGCTTATGACAGCGTGGCCAACGCCTGTATGAAATCCAGACGGACATGGGTGTTGCAGTGTGTCATTCGGACCAGCTTTGGCCTCGTGTGCCAGCAACACCTGTTCTGGATGCCCTTACACCACCTTCAGCTCTACCTGATGCTTGGGATACTGGAATCTCTCTTTACTCACAACACAGTCTTCTCACCATCATCTCGGTGCCAGCACAAGGACTGATGCCACCAGGAGACATGCCCATGCGGGAACCAGATGACCATCATCTGTCGGAGCAACTCTACTCACCTCCTTCTCCTACAAACGTGGACACATCGCCCATGTCTCCTGTTATAACAACCAGACTTGCCGCAACAGGCAGATTGGTGCACGGGTCCCCAGCAGATTCGTCCCCGTCTCCTGTCATCTCAACCCGTTATCATCGGGGACACTTCTGACCATACGGGAAGCCTTCTCCTGGAGACTTTACGGCCAGTCAAACAACACCTATGGACATTAGCAATCTACAGGCCACCTCCATCAAGACCTGTGAAAAAAATTCAAAGGGGGCAAAAGTGTTGTGACTCGCCGATCTTTCAAAGTGCCGCCGCGCTGTCTGCCAGCCATGCAGCAGTAGCGCCACCTAAGCGGCCAGCCAGCCAGTGGCTGCTAGACTTGGACTCAGTTATGATTTGACTGTTAAAGTGTACACACATCTTACTCTGTTTACTTGATCTGTGATTTTCATGTATAGCGTCTTCCTTGAAATATATTTGTTCAACTTGAAGTTATTACAACTTTCAACCAATATTTTACCAGCATCTGCCAACAACTTACACAGGGTAACAATAGTGATTCTCTGCAAGCCCAAAAACTAGTTGAGAATAAACAAAAGTTACCCAGTAACTCATGCTACCTGTAGCCAGCAACTGAACAAGAAAAAAGGAAAATAATAGAGAAACTAAAAAATAAAGCATCCATAGACATAAATGGCTTGTCAAATAAAATCTTGAAGCTAACTACTAGGGAAATCGCTAAACCCTGTGACTTAGTCAACTCATGTCTCGAAAAAGGAATCTTCCCAGATATAATGAAGATTGCTAGAATACTACCACTATTCAAAACAGGTGATCACATGTGCACAGATAATTACAGACCAGTTAGCCTCCTTCCCATTTTGACAAAGATCCTAGAAAGAATAATATTTGTTAGGTTAATGGCATTTTTTGATAAAACTGTATCATAAATGGTAGACAGTTTGGGTTCCAGAAGGAAAAATGTACAGTGTCAGCTGCATTTGAACTTAATATAATCTCTGCAGGCCTAGATCAAAGCCAAATCCCAGTTGGCGTCTTTTGTGACTTATCGAAAGCTTTTGACCTTGTCAATCACCACATATTAATAATGAAGCTACACCACTATGGAATTAAAGGAACTGCTCTTGATATCATAAAGTCATTTCTGCAGAGCAGAAAGCAAAGCAGTCAAGGGAAACAGCTATCAGAACGACAAGATATCAAACATGGGGTGCCACGGGTAGTACTCTAGGACCCCCCCTTTTCCTTACCTTGTAACGTATACAGTGAATTGATACTCTTTGCAGATGACACAACAAGCATAACTGTGAGACCGAGTTTACAGGAGGCCATAAGTAGAAGTAATCAAACAGTTGAAATGATCACCCACTGGCTTGAAGTGGATAGGTTAATTCTCAATTATGAGAAAACTAATGCAATTCTATTTAGGAACAACAAAAGAAAAACAAGTGAACTAACAAATTTGCAAGAGCTAGATGTAAGAGTAGTTGAAAGCACTAAATTTTTAGGAATCACTGTGGACAGTTGTTTAGGATGGACAGATCATATTTCCAATATAAGCAATAAACTTAGCAGTGCTGTTTTTGCTCTGAGATAAATTAAGCCACTAATAACTGAAGATGATACGCGCATGGTGTATTTTTCATACTTCAATGCTATAATAAGCTATGGTATAAAAATCTGAGGCCACTCGACTGAGACAATTAAAATATTCAAATTACAGAAGAGAGCAATTAGAATAATAGGAACCAAAAGAACAAGAGATAGTTGCAAGTCAGTCAAACAACTGCTATTAGAAACCCCTTTATATTCCATCAGAGAATTTCTTTCAAACGAAAATGACTGAAGCAAACAGGCATATTACACCAAAAGAAAAATGTACATATGTATAGATAAAAAGAAAAAGTAAAATGTGTTAACTTCTTAACAGCATTTTTTTAGCTAAAGACTTTGTTTTTCTGCAGTATTATTGCTGTTAATTATTTTTTTATAAATGTAAACGAAACGGGATGTAGAATATGTAAGTGCTATGTGACTGTATTATACTGTATATATAAAATGATGGACCCATAGCATAGAATTATTGCAATTAAATGTTCTGTAATTTAGGTACATAGATTATGTATGCCTCATAAAATCCGTTCAGTTTACAAAATTTTCTAACAATGATGTTAATCTTCAGAAATGTTGTTGCTAAAATTTATCTTAGCAAAACTATAGTTAGAATCAGTAAAAGTAATGTATTTTATTGGAAAACTGACAAAGCAAATATGTACTTGGACTTACTCCATGGGTGCAACTAAATTCTACCCAATAATAGTGTTGGCTGTCTACAGGGCTCCTTCAGGTGACATAAAAACTTTTCTGCATTCAATGGAACTCCTTCTGTCATGGTTACTTTCAAAAGCAAAGGATATTGTAGTATTAGGTGATTTCAATATAAACTTTTTGACAGAAAATAAGAATAAAATAGACTTTGAGATTGTGATGACCTTACACAATCTGACATCAGTAATAAACTTCCCAACAAGAATTACATCCGAGTGCCAAACTATGACAGACAACATTTTTTTAGATGTAAATAGACATCAGAATTATATTGTCAGGCAGGTTATAAGTGGGCTTTCAGATCATGATGGACAAATTCTCACCATTTATGACGTTAATCTGTTCAAAAAAGAATTTCCTCGATGGAAATTCATAAGAGTAATTAATGAAGAGGCGAAAGGAACTTTCAACCACAGGTTGCAGCAAATGGATTGGTCTTTAGCATATAGCCATGATGATGTTGATACTAAATTTAACTGTTTTATAAATGAATTCTGTGCTCTTTTTGAAGAAATATTTCCCAAGAAATGGGTCAGAAACAGTGCTTCCAATTCTGTAAGCAAGCCTTGGATTACAAAAGGTATAAAACAGTCATGTAAAACCAAAAGGGAAACTTATGCTGCAATAAGATTCTGTAAAGTTGTAGAAAAATGAGAACACTATAGAATATACTGTAAAATTTTGAAGAAACTAACACAGAAATCAAAAGCCCTTTATTATGAGAAGAAAATAGATAATTCTAATAATAAAATAAAAGCAATTTGGAGCATTGTAAAAAAGAAACAGGAAGAGATACAACAAGTAAAGAAGATATAAATAATATCAGATATGAAGGTATCCTAGTAGATAACCCCAAAACGGTGGCTGAGATTTTTAATAAACACTTCCTATCAGTAACTCAACAGATTGGTTGCAAGACCGATGTTGATGAAGCTGTAACTCTTTGTCAAGTCTTATATTCAAACACAATTTCAGAAATGCACATTAATCCTGTCACTGTAGAAGACATTCAAAAAATCATCATGTCTCTAAAAAGTATGAATTCTGCAGGGGTTGATAATATATCTAGTAATTTATTGAAATATTCTTGTGTGTGGATAAGGGACATTCTCTGTCATATTTTCAATGCTTCCCTTCAGAAAGGTGTTGTTCCCAGTAGACTTAAGTATGCCATTGTGAAGCCCCTGTACAAAAAGGGTGATAAAGCTGAACTAACTAACTATCAACCTATCTCTTTGCTGACAGCTTTCTCCAAAATTCTAGAAAAGCTAATACACGTAAGAATTACTGATCATCTCATGAAGAATGGAGTTCTCAGCAAGAGCCAGTTTGGCTTTCAAAAGGGCCGTTCAACAGAAGACGCAGTCTACGCACTTGCAAATGAAGTCCTAGGAACCCTTAATGAAAAAATGCTAACACTTGGTGTCTTCTGTGATTTGTCCAAAGCGTTTGACTGTGTTGATCACCAGATTCTCTTGCATAAAGCAAAATTAGTAGGAATCCCAGGGCTCAATTCTTGGGCCACTATTATTCCTGATTTTTGTAAATGATCTACCATCATGTACAAGCCTGCCGTGTAAATTTACATTATTTGCTGATGATACCACAATTTTTATGAGCAGTAGAACAGACAACAATCTAGAGGAACTCATTAATCACATACTCTCAGATATGGTTAATTGGTTCAAGGTGAATGGTCTCTCATTAAATTCCAGTAAGACCAGCTTTATTCAATTCTGTACAAAAACAGAAAAAGAGAGAGAGATAAGTGTGACATGTGGTAATCAACCAATAGTTAGAATGGAAACAACAAAATTTCTTGGAGTGCACATTGACAAGAAAATGAACTGGTCTTCACATATTATTGATCTCTGTAAGAGGCTTAGCTCTGCTACCTATGCTTTACGGGTTGTCACTACATGTGTTGAACCTAACACTGCGAAAGTGGCATATTATGGCTATTTTCATTGTCTCATTGAGTACGGAATTATTTTTTGGGGCAACCAGCCATTAGCAAGGAAAGTGTTCATTGCACAGAAGCGAGCTTTAAGAATTATATGTGGATTGCGCCCAAGAGACTCTTGTAGAAATAGTTTTCGTAATCTTAAAATATACACAACTACTTGCCAATATATTTTTTCTCTCATGTGTTTTGTTTGTAAAAATATAGATATATTTCAACCAAACAGTAATTATCATGAGCATAACACACGGAGGAAGAATGACATACACAGTGAACTCAGAAATTTGAGCTTGGCACAAAAGGGTGTCCACTACACTGGAGCAAAACTCTTCAATGCTCTTCCTCCTGAAATAAAGACAAAGATTCATAACAATAGTGAGTTTAAGAAAGCACTAAAAATATTTCTGCTAGAAAAAGCTTTTTACAGTCTAGATGAATTTTTAACTAAATAGATTGTAATATTTTAATTTATATAATACAAGTTGACATAATGCCACTATGAATTTTATTTAACCTCAGCTCTGTATCTGTGTGTGCTCCGTATCTGTTTTCTGTAGTGTTTTAATGATTCTAAGAAAATATGTATTTTCTTATTCTGTATTTCTGCCCAAAGAATTTACTGTATAAAATTTTATATAATTATGTACTCAAATTTCTGTATATGCTATAAGATTATCAGATTGTATTTGTAAAAAACTGACTCGTTCCACGTCCTTGTGTATCCAACACAGTTGGACCTATGGAACACGAAATAAATCAAATCAAATCAAATCATAAGCTGCTAAATAAATAAATTCTGATATTTTAATAGGTGGTCAGTGAAACGGCAAATGATATGTTCAGTGGAGATGTGCTTCTGGAATCGAAATTGCTAGCTATTCAGAATCTTATATTTGGAGATATTCTCAACCACTTTTAAAAATGTTATGTGTTCAAGAACTTTTCAGGAGGAAATTAATAGTGAAATGGATGGACATTTATTAAGATATGTACTCCTTTTACCTTAAAGAAGGGTGTACTTCAGAATCTATATTGAAACCACAATCATATTCAAATCTGAAGCCAGCATCATCAATGAAGCACAATACTTTGAACTGAATGCAAGTTTATTTTTCATACTATAGGCTGATCCACAAACGATGGAAGTACACGCATGTCAAGACATAGTGATAGTTGTGATATGCACATGTGTGTGCTTTCCACTTGAAGAAAGTGTATATCCTGCAAATTATGTCTCTCCCTTGCTTATGCATAATGTCACACTTTTCACCACCATCAGTGATGACAACTCGCAACAAATGGAATAAAAATTCACTAAACAATTCACTACAATCACGTTTAATGCTCACATTAGTTATGGCATTCAGAACAGAGTGCTCAGAACACAACTGAATGCTCATTGGCTGTCGGAGAATGCGTGATGTAGGTGCAGAGAACAAGCCTAAAGTTCACTGCCATCATTCGTGACTACAACTATAATGTACAGCCAGAACAGAACTCATGACCTGGGTAGAGAGTGAAGCTATTTATACAAACATAGAATATTCCAGAATGTTGGTACTTATACAAACATCTAAACCTCTAGAATATAAAATCTTCACAAAACGTAAGATATTTCAAGAACCTCCCAGAAATGATAAATGCTAAATAGCAAATAATTCCTTGTGATCGGATTTGAACTGGTGACTGGTGTAGATGAGCTGGGATGGTGAGCAACCATTTCTGCCCCATTTTGTCATAGTTCCTCTGATACATTTTTCTGTTTATTAACTGGAATTCTCCTTTGGTCAATTTCACCTTCTTTAAGGTTTCTATGATTTTCAGTGATGATAGATGTTTTCTGCATTCAGCAGCAAAATCATTTAATGTGGTGATGACTGACATATCATCCACACTGCTGTGTTCTGCCAAAGAATTTCTTGGAAGGCAGTTGGCATCCTTGAGCTATTGTCCTTGTGAATGATTCGCAAAAACAATCTGGCTAAAATTTGTTAATGGCCCAAACAACTGCAAGACACCCTTTCTTGGTTGTAGAATAATTCACATAGGACTCTGGAAACACAAGTTTTTCAGCACCTTCCTGTACAATAGTCTTCCAGGATGCACATGGTTTTTGCAAAGGAAAGTTGATGTTTACTGCAACGTTGAACTTAATTACATATGTAAGACAAGGGTTTGAAGACAATGTGGCATTGACACTCCATGACCCCAGAAAAGCATTTGATGCCATCTTGCCTAAGATACTGATTTGTAAGTGAAAGTCAGTGCTGAAAACTGGAAAAGAATTAAATGGTACACTGAGTGCCTGTTGCCAATCTCTAATGTTTGCAAATTGTTGCTGTAAGAAATTGTAACAGATGTTTACATTATTTTCCTTACAATCATCACTGCTGCCATTTTCACTATCACCTTCAAAGAAGTTAATATTTTTGGTCACTGAGAGTGAGAAATACTGCATAATGTTATAATTCATTTTGATTCTGAAACTCTAATAGAATTCCACATTTCACCTTAACCTCTTTAACAGTGTATACACAAGAGAACAAACCACATTACAGCATCATTGCGTAACAATGACAGCAGAGCCTTCTCAAAAAGTATTTTAATATGTGATAATATAAAACTGTTGTTTATTTCTGTGGCACTTAACATTCACATGTGGAACAATTTCAATCATATTTTACATGTCACTATTCTAGTCATGTTTCAAAAAGGCTGTGATATTGGCTGCAATGACAGTTAAAGGAAAACCAATATTCCATTTACAAATGCCCTGGTTATAGACAAAATCTAATATCATTACCTCCTTTAGCTAACAATGTCATTAAAAATGTAGCTGTCCCCCCCCCCCCCCCCCCCCTGAGGAATCAAAAAGTTAGAGGTTCATCCGCGAGCATACATAACCCCCTCCCCCTCCTTCAGGGCTCATGGCTCTATTAAGATTTCATGCATGGTGCACATGGGTTCAGAGCTATTGCAGCCCATTCTTCCTTCCTCGACTGCATTTCCTTCCCTGTGACTCTACCTTCCTCTCCTCACTCCTTCCCCTCTGGACCCTCCTTCCCCTTTCTGTCTTCTTACTTATGTCAGCCTGCCTGTTCACCTGGTTTCTTATATTCCTTCTGGTTTTGTTTCCCTTTCCTTCTTTCACCTTTCCTTTTTGTCACTTTTGGTCCCCCTTTGGAGTTTGACCTCCACTTCTAAATTTTCTCTTGATAGTGTGAGCTGTTTGAGCAAGAACTTCCTCCCTAGTATCTATGGCATGAATTCCTCTGTACCCCCTACTTCCCCTCTTCCTTCCTTGCCACAGCCCCCTCCCCCTCCACCATCCTGCTAGGTCACCAGCATATGCAGCCAGTCCTTACGGTGGGGCTGTTATGTTCCCATCTCGCTGAGCCCCCTGATATCACAGGGATCACACTTTTGATACCTGAGCTATTGCCTTCCTTTGTATGCCTAGAAGTGTTTGCTTGTCAGTCTGGTGCATCGAAACTCCTGGCAACAGCCACTGTACCAGACAGCTCTTGCTGCCACTGAATGGTGCCCATGAGGAGAGGCCCTGATCTGGGTTGTTGGTATCAGGGTGGATGCTTATACATATGCAATGTATTAATCTCCAAAAAAACTGGCTGTTCTTCTACAGCCATCCCTTCAGTTGGCAATGGGTCATTTTAAGCTGCTTCTTATGATCCTGCAACCTTCCGTTCCCAGGCTACACCCTGAGAGGAGGTCCAGGCTTGCTAGCTTGGGGTAAAACACTTTTCCACTACCTGGTCTGCTCTAGGATTGATGGGGATACTTTCACCACCACCAAACAGTAATTTTTTTTGTGAAAAATATCGAAGACAAGTTTGATGAAATGGATTCTCTAAGTAAGATGCGATTGGGTTTGCTGTTGATCTAAACTACTTCTGCTACCCAGTATGCAGCCCTGCGTGCTTGTGACCATCTTGGCGACATCCCAGTGTCACCAGACTTTGAATATAGTTATGTGAGTAATTTTTCATAGGGACCTCAACTTCCAAACTTATGAGGAACTCTGTGCCAGTCAGGAACAATGGGGGCAGTCACTTTTGTGTGTGTGTGTGTGTGTGTGTTTGTTTGTTTGTTTGATGGAGATACCCTCCTGGAGAAGGTCAAGGTTATGGTTTATCTGTGTGAGGTGAAGCCATACGTCCACTAGCCATGATGTCTTCTGGGTTTTTGTATTTTAGGCACTTCTCCCCACTATACGTGGGAACCTCTATGCAGAGAATGTGGATACCTGATCCTTGAGGGGAGCTCCATTATTCTGCTGCCCGAATGTGTTGATTGTCACGACCATCACTTTCTACCACCCCAGATTTCCCTGTTTATAAGAAGACAAAGAAGATACAGGAGTATAAGTAATATGCATACAACTCCATCATTAGCTGATTAAAACAGTAACCTGTTTTCATTATTATATATTGAAAATAAAACAGTCACAGTTGCAAAGTTATTTTTAATTAAAAAAATAACTTTGTAACTGTGACTGTTTTATTTTCAATATATCAGGAGTATAAGCCCCTTGACTGTTTATCCTACACTGAGGCTCATCGCAAATATGACCATCTTCACCTTGTGTTGATGACCTCAAACTTTGCGTCTGTTATGTCCTTTCCCCCTCCTCCTCCTCCTCCTTATCACAGTCCCACCCCCATCTCCTTTCCACTCCCCTGCGGTCCCCGTCCCCTCCCCTCCAGGTGCCGCTCCTCATTCCTGGCTGGACAAGTATCCCTCTTCTTCGGCACTTGCCAGTGATTGGGCTCCCTCCCAGGATTCTTCTCCATGGCATTTCCGAGGCCAGACACCTGCTACCACAGCTCAGTTGTGGGGCCCACAGCCTTGTGCCCCAAGGTCGCTTGTTCTCACTCAGTTCTGAATCTTGCAGAAGCCTATTCTGTCTTCATGCCCTGCCCTCCTCAATCAATGAAACAAGAAGAAGAAACATAAGTCCCAGCACAAGGCCTCTTCGGTGCCCCTGGACATACTGTCTCTCCCCTTGCAACCTGAGTCTGACCTCTTATTTATGGATGTCACCCCATGGGCTCCAGCACACTCACCTCCCTTTTGGATTGCCATTCTGTACTTATTCAATGGAACTGTTATGGATACTTCTGTTATGGATACTTCTGTTATGGATACTACCACCACTTCTTGGAGTTGGAATCGCTTATTTCATTTTACTCGGCAGCATGTGTTGTTCTCCAGAAATCTCATTTTACTGGTGCTCACTAAAAAACCCTTCATGGGTTCTGAGCTTTCTGTTGGTACCAGGTTGGCCCTTTGATGGCTTCCAGCAGTGTTTGTACATTGGTCTATACAGAATTTGTTAGGTATATGGGTCCCCCATCATACCATATTGGAAGCAGTCGCCATCCTGGTCCAAATTTTTATTTATTTTATTTATTTACACATCTAGTTCCATAGGACCAAATTGAGGAGCAAATCTCCAAGGTGATGGAATGTGTCAGTACATGAAAATACAACATAAGAGTAACAACAGATAAAATAAAATGTTTATGAACCCAAAAAAACTTAAGTCAACTAAGTAAACACAATCAACAATGTAACATAAGAATCAGCTTAATTTTTCAAGGAACTCCTCAACAGAATGGATGGAGACACCCATGAGGATACTCATCGGTTTTGATTTGAAAGCGCATGGATTACTGCTAAGATTTTTGAATTCTTGTATGTTGTTGTTGTTGTTGTAGTCTTCAGTCCTGAGACTGGTTTGATGCAGCTCTCCATGCTAATCTATCCTGTGCAAGCTGCTTCATCGCCCAGTACCTACTGCAACCTACATCCTTCTGAATCTGCTTAGTGTATTCATCTCTTGGTCTCCCTCTACGATTTTTACCCTCCACGCTGCCCTCCAATGCTAAATTTGTGATCCCTTGATGCCTCAGAATATGCCCTATCAACTGGTCCCTTCTTCTTGTCAGGTTGTGCCACAAACTCCTCTTCTCCCCAATTCTATTCAATACCTCCTCATTAGTTACGTGATCTACCCACCTAATCTTCAACATTCTTCTGTAGCACCACATTTCAAAAGCTTCTATTCTCTTCTTGTCCAAACTATTTATTGTCCATGTTTCACTTCCATACATGGCTACACTCCATACAAATACTTTCAGAAACGACTTCCTGACACTTCCTGACACTATACTCGATGTTAACAAATTTCTCTTCTTCAGAAATGCTTTCCTTGCCATTGCCAGTCTACATTTTATATCCTCTCTACTTCGACCATCATCAGTTATTTTGCTCCCCAAATAGCAAAACTCCTTTACTACTTTAAGTGTCTCATTTCCTAATCTAATACCCTCAACATCACCCGACTTAATTCGACTACACTCCATTGTCCTCATTTTGCTTTTGTTGATGTTCATCTAATATCCTCCTTTCAAGACACTGTTCATTCCATTCAACTGCTCTTCCAAGTCCTTTGCTGTCTCTAACAGAATTACAATGTCATCGGCGAACCTCAAAGTTTTTATTTCTTCTCCATGGATTTTAATACCTACTCCAAACTTTTCTTTTGTTTCCTTTACTGCTTGCTCAATACACAGATTGAATAACATCGGGAATAGGCTACAGCCCCGTCTCACTCCCTTCCCAACCACTGCTTCCCTTTCATGCCCCTCGACTCTTATAACTGCCATCTGGTTTCTGTACAAATTGTAAATAGCCTTTCGCTCCCTGTATTTTACCCCTGCCACCTTTAGAATTTGAAAGAGAGTATTCCAGTCAACATTGTCAAAAGCTTTCTCTAAGTCTACAAATGCTAGAAATGTAGGTTTGCCTTTCCTTAATCTTTTTTCTGAGATAAGTCGTAAGGTCAGTATTGCCTCACGTGTTCCAACATTTCTACGGAATCCAAACTGATCTTCCCCGAGGTCGGCTTCTACCAGTTTTTCCCTTCGTCTGTAAATAATTCGTGTTAGTATTTTGCAGCTGTGACTTATTAAACTGATAGTTCGGTAATTTTCACATCTGTCAACACCTGCTTTTTTTGGGATTGGAATTATTATATTCTTCTTGAAATCTGTGGGTATTTCGCCTGTCTCATACATCTTGCTCACCAGATGGTAGAGTTTTGTCAGGACTGGCTCTCCCAAGGCTGTCAGTAGTTCTAATGGAATGTTGTCTACTCCCGGGGCCTTGTTTCGACTCAGGTCTTTCAGTGCTCTGTCAAACTGTTCATGCAGTATCGTATCGTATTCTTGTATAGCTTGTTGAAAATGGATGCAGCAGTATACTGAACACCTTTCTGCACAAGAGTTAAGGAAGTGTGATCCAAATGCAGATTGGATTTCTGCTGGGTATTAACTGAGTGAAAACTGCTAATTCTTGGGAATGAGCTGATATTGTTAACCAGAAACAACAGTAAAGAAAATATATATATATATATATATATATATATATATATATACAGACCTGGTCTGTATATGTGTGGATGGATATGTGTGTGTGTGCGAGTGTATACCCGTCCTTTTTTCCCCCTAAGGTAAGTCTTTCCGCTCCCGGGATTGGAATGACTCCTTACCCTCTCCCTTAAAACCCACTTCCTTTCGTCTTTCCCTCTCCTTCCCTCTTTCCTGATGAGGCAACAGTTTGTTGCGAAAGCTTGAATTTTGTGTGTATGTTTGTGTTTGTTTGTGTCTGTCGACCTGCCAGCACTTTCATTTGGTAAGTCACATCATCTTTGTTTTTAGATATATATATATTGAGAGGCCAATTCTGAATACCCAGACTACTGAACAGAGGTCAACAAGAGGTTTGCAAACTTACACCACTTATTGCCCAAAATGCTCGTTTCTGAGCCAAAAATATCCTTTTAGAATGGAAAGAGTTACGGCAAAATATACCATATGACATAAGTGAATGAAAATAAGCAGACTAATTTTCATGTTGAACAATCACTTACTTCAGATACCGTTTGATTAGTAAAAGTGGCAACATTAAGTCTTTCAACAAGATCCTGAACCTGGGCTTTCCACAACAGTTTACTATCTATCTGAACCCTTGGAAATTTGAACTGTTCAGTTTCACTAATCATATGCCCATTCTGTGAAATTAAAACATCATGTTTTGTTGAATTGTGTATTCAGAACAGTAAACACTGAGTCTTACTGTGATTTAGCATTAGTTCATTTTCTACAAGCCACGAACTTATGTCATGAACTGCACTATTTGAAACAGAGCCAATGTTGCACACAACATCCTTTACTACCAGGCTGGTATTGTAAATAGGCTGTTTAGGTTCTTATATTGGTAACACCACCACCATGTAGCGCTCTGTATGAAAATCACTGGCTGTGCTGTGTGCAGTCTGTGGCTAGTTTGCATTGTTGTCTGCCATTGTACTGTTGGGCAGTTGGCTGTTAACAGCGCATAGTGTTGCGCAGTTGGAGGTGAGCCGCCAGTAGTGGTGGATATGGGGAGAGAGATGGCGGAATTTTGAAAGCGGGCGATCTGGATGTGTGTCCATCAGAAAGAGTAAATTTGTAATATTGGATGTCGTGAACTGATATATATATTATGACTTTTGAACACTATTAAGGTAAATACATTGTTTGTTCTCTATCAAAATCTTTCTTTTGCTAACTATGCCTATCAGTAGTTAGTGCCTTCAGTAGTTTGAATCTTTTATTTAGCTGGCAGTAGTGGCGCTCGCTGTATTGCAGTAGTTCGAGTAACGAAGATTTTTGTGAGGTAAGTGATTTGTGAAACATATAGGTTAATGTTAGTCAGGGCCATTCTTTTGTAGGGATTATTGAAAGTCAGATTGCGTTGTGCCAAAAATATTGTGTGTCAGTTTAAGCACAGTCATGTATAATTTTTCTAAGGGGACATTTCAGTGTCATCAGCAAACAGAAATATTTTAGAATTACCCATAATACTAGAGGGCATATCATTCATAAAACAAGGAAAAGGAGTGGCCCAAACACTGTTCCCTGGGGCAACCCCCATTTGACCGTACCTCACTCAGACCCCACATCATAGCTATTCTCAACACTGTGAACAATATGCTTTTGCTGTCTATTGTTAATGTAAGAGGTGAACCAATTGTGAGCTACTCCCAGTATTCTGTAATGGTCCAACTTCTGGACCAATATTTTATGATCAACACAATCAACTGCCTTAGTCAAATACGAAAATATGCCTAGCATTCGAAACCTTTTGTTTAATCCATCCTCACAGAAAGAATAGAATATAACATTTTCAATTGCTAAAAAAAATGGCTCTGAGCATTATGGGACTTAACATCTTAGGTCATCAGTCCCCTAGAACTTAGAACTACTTAAACCTAACTAACCTAAGAACATCACACACATCCATGCCCGAGGCAGGATTCGAACCTGCGACTGTAGCAGTCCCGCGGTTCCGGACTGCAGCGCTAGAACCGCATGACCACCGCGGCCGGCAGTTGCTAAACGACTCCTAAAGAAGAACCATACATTTGCTAGGAAATTATGTGATATAAAATGATCAATTATCCTTACATACGCAGCCTTTTCAATAACTAGTAAACACTGTGTGACGGCTTGCCCACTTTTTTTGTTTGTTTGTTGTCCTTTGTTTTGATGTACTGCATTGCTACATTATCTGAAAAATGGGGTGTGGAAGTACAACACTGACTAGAATGAGATTTTCACTCTTCAGCGGAGTGTACGCTGATATGAAACTTCCTGGCAGATTAAAACTGTGTGCCGGACCGAGTCTTGAACTCAGGACCTTTGCCTTTCGCGGGCAAGTGCTCTACCAACTGAGCTACACAAGCATGACTCATGCCCCGTCCTCATATTTACTTCTGCCAGTACGTCGCCTCCTACCTTCCGAACTTTACAGAAGCTCTCCTGCGAACCTTGCAGAACTAGCACTCCTGAAAGAGAGGATATTATGGAGACATGGCTTAGCCACAGCCTGAAGGATGTTTCCAGACTGAGATTTTCACTCTGCAGTGGATTGTGCTCTGATATGAAACTTCTTGGCAGATTAAAACTGTGTGCTGGACCAAGACTCAAACTCGGGATCTTTTCCATTTGCAGACAAGTGCTCTACCAACTGAGCTACCCAAGCACGACTCACATCCTGTCCTCACAGTTTTACTTCTGCCAGTACCTTGGCTCCTACCTTCCAAACTTTACAGAAGCTCTCCTGCGAACCTTGCAGAACTAGCACTGTGAGGACGGGGCGTAGGTTGTGCTTGGGTAGCTCAGTTGGTAGAGCACTTGCCCACGAAAGGCAAAGGTCCTGAGTTCGAGTCTCTGTCCAGCACACAGTTTTAATCTGCCAATAAGTTTCATATCAGTGCACACTCCGCTGCAGAGTGAAAATCTCATTCTGGTAACATCTCCCAGGCTGTGGCTAAGCCATGTCTCCACAATATCCTTTATTTCAGGAGTGCTAGTTCTGCAAGGTTCACAGGAGAGCTCCTGTAAAGTTTGGAAGGTAGGAGACGAGGTACTGGCAGAAGTAAAGCTGTGAGGACAGGGCGTGAGTTGTGCTTGGGTAGCTCAGCTGGTAGAGCACTTGTCTGCAAATGGAAAAGGTCCCGAGTTCGAGTCTTGGTCCAGCACACAGTTTTAATCTGCCAGAAAGTTTCATATCAGAGCACAATCCACTGCAGAGTGAAAATCTCATTCTGCAAACATCCCCCAGGCTGTGGCTAAGCCATGTCTCCGTAATATCCTTTCTTTCAGGAATGCTAGTTCTGCAAGGTTTGCAGGAGAGCTTCTGAAAAGTTTGGAAGGTAGGAGACGAGGTACTGGCAGAAGTAAAGCTGTGAGGACAGGGCGTGGGTCATGCTTGGGTAGCTCAGTTGGTAGAGCACTTGCCCGTGGAAGGCAAAGGTCCTGAGTTGGAGTCTCAGTCCGGCACACAGTTTTAATCTGTCAGGAAGTTTCACAACACTGACTACTTTAAATGATGTAGCCAACAGGTACATTTGCATTTCACTGTACTTTACTTTCACTGTTCACAACCTCCCAATAACACACAGTTATATGGCCAGTGCACTGTTGTTTAACTTTTGATAAGCCTCATTAATAGCTTGCAGGTGAACATCCACATACTGCTACAATAGTTTCCTGTTGAACGTCTACAAGCAGTAAAAGCCTAACCACATCATTCACATTTCTTGAAGAATAAAAAGGTATGTTTGGAAACAGACACTGTCATTGTTTTAACACTCAACCTAGTTGTGTTGCACTTATTTCACAGTTAAGTTGATGCATTGTTGCTGATCTAATCAACACAAGTTTCTTGTCTGAAACTTGGCCGTGGACTTACTGTCTCAGGACCAAAATCAGGCTCTTAAATATACTCACAATAATGGGTGCTGAAAATAAACATAGTTCAAAGTTTAATTAATACTTAATTAATACTTAAGTCATTCATTGACAGAATACATAAAAAATTAGTTCTTTTTAACCGTTTCTTCTACTACAAGAGTTAGGCCGAATTATTTGTTTAAATGATGAAATCAACATATATCGTTACACAAACAATGTTTTTGGCAAAATTGTTAATTACTTTGGAATTAATTAAGGGCTGGCTTTGCTAACATGTTTTCGAATAGAGACAAATAGATCCTTTAAGAATACTATTAGTTGTTCCTCCAAATGTTTGTAATTAGTACAGAATTTATATTTGTTTATAAGTCAGCAACAGTATTTATGTTACTAGCCAATCACTGATTTCATCCTATAATGAAAGAATTAACTAGGAATAGTCAAAATAAATTGGACAATCAATTACATACATAAAACTAAGCACAAAATTAGATCTTGTGTTATATTCTTTAAAACTGAGGGTCAGCCTTTTTCTTTCATGAAAATGCAGATTACATTCATGTATGTTAATGGTAATTAGTTAAAAGTGAAAAACCGAATTTAAGGAGGCAGATGGCAAAACAAGAGGGGAAGTAAAAATATCATCACAACTGATGGGATGGAAGTAGATCTAAAATTGTCTACATTATCCGTTTTTCCCTTTTTATAAAGCGGCTTTGCAACTGAGTACTTTAATCATTCAGGAAACTGACCATTCTTAAAGGAAAAATTACAAATATGGCAAAAGTACAGAGCTAACATGTGCATCACAGAACTTTACAGAACTTATAATATTCTGCTAGGCACACCGTCTTATCCATGAGAGTTCTTAGTCTTGAATAATTTAATTTTGACTCAATCTCCCCCTTGTCAGTATCACAGAGGAGTAATTCAGACATCAGTCTTGGAAAGACATTTTCCAAGAGAATTGTTTGATTCCCCATAGAAACTAAGTTTTTATTTAATTCACCAGCAATGTTTAGGAAATGGTTTTTAAATACTATAGGCCTACATACATCTGACTCACCAGTTACAGAAATATTTTTACTATAAACTGACTTTATATTGACATCTTGGTTGTCGGGTGTTCTGCCGGATATCAGCGTCATACTTGCACGATATTTCGGTCACGTAGCTCGTAACCTTCATCAGGTGCGACCTGAGACTGCTCCTCGAGTTTTTTTTATTAAAGGATGGGGCCCCTCCACGCCCACACCAACGTGGTGACCAAACCAAAAGTTCTACTGTCACCTCCGTAAACATGTTAGTTTTTGAATCAGGCATCACAGGATGTGGGCTGTGATGTTATCCATGCGTCTAGGTAAGGTTACTCATTAACATGGTCCATCAGGAGATAGAAGTGGTCGAAAACGATTGAAGGGTAGCGGATGTAAGGGCAGAGGAAAAAAAGTGCCAAGGCCAGCGCCAAGGGAAAAAAACCTCTGCGACAGTAGGACGGGTAGTAAGGGCAGTAGCGGCTTGCTAGCTGCGACAGAGCATGCAAGGTGAGGGGGGGTTAGCGTGAGGTATCGTGCAACGTTACCTATGTACTGTGTGGTCGTTCGCTGGGTCAGTCCGGTGCCGCGGCTGGGCTCCCTCGTTGTCTCCTGGGCCGGCCACAGTGGCTTCCTCCCTGTAACATAAAAGTTCGGCGCGGCAACGCATGCGCTGCTGTTAGGCCCTCTGCTGCGCCTTGTCGTCAGTGACTTGGTGCAGCTTCATCAGGCTGGCGCAGAACGGCGGCGATCGGCTACCGTACAGAGTCCTCCTCTACTGCACGGCGCAGCCCTTCTGCATTGCAGCTGTGAGCTGCTCCGCTTGTTCAGTGAGCTGCGTCGCTTCAGCGTCGGAGAAATGCACGCCATTCGCTCGCGCTTGCGCGATGACAGCTGCCTTTCTGTCTTCTCGGTCCCTTGGAAGGGCCGCTCCCGCAGCGGTCGGCGTCGCCACCGGTTCCGCTGGGGCGGCGGTTTTCTTCTTTGCACCTTTCACCTGCGGTGCTGCTGGGGCAGCCGCTGGGATAGGTGCTTGAACGTCCTTCTGCAAGGTCGCAGGAGTGTTCGCAGGTACGACTGCGCTGAGGCCTTGGGCGAAGACTGCACGCAGTTGCCTCAAGGCCTCTTCCTTCTCTGCAGCCACGATGGCTGTGAAGGCAGCCCTCTCCGCCGCCATGACGGCTTTGAGGGCTGCTGTGGCCTCCTTCACGGCGGTGCCGAGTTCGAGGTCACATCTCTTCACGGGAGAGTGAGCTGCGTCCTGGCTGCCCGTTTCCGAGCGGCCGTCCCTGCCCCTGGCAGGTGGATCTGCTGCTGCGCCGTCCCTCAGCTGCGCCGGGCTGTTCTGCGCCCTACGCCGTTTCCGACGTCGTCTTCTCTTCTGCTGCTGCGTTGGTGCGGCCACGGCCGCGTCGCCGCCCCCGGCACGGTTGCGGCTTGAGAAAGCCGCACAACCGCGCCAACTGGCGACGTGCGGGCCGCCACACCGGACACAAGTCGGCAGAGCGTTGCTGCCGCGGTCGCAGGCGCGGCTGTCGTGCTCACCTGAGCACTTGACGCACCGCGCCGCGTTGCGACAATACTTCGCAACATGGCCCTCGCCCTGGCACCTGAAGCACTGGGGCTGAGGATTCATGGCGGTCGGGAGAGCCTCCGTCGTAACCGGGAAGCCCAGCATCTTCCGGAAGTCGAAGATGTCGCTCCCGCCGTCGACCGTTTGCACGGTCACGGCATAGAGTGGGGCCCTCTTCCTGTTAGTCCGGTTGTGCAACCTTGCGGCTGCATTACCATACCCGGCTCGCAGCAGCCCTTCCCGGACCGCTGCCTCATCACAGCACCAAGGTAACCCCCTGAGGAGTGCCTTAGTCATCTTCATCCTTCCTACAGAAGGTGCCTTCTCACGCGCCAGCGGCGCGTCGACGATGTGGTCGGCCACTGCGACCTTGATCTAGTGGCTGGGGAGAAAGGGCATAGCAGATCTGTTTCTAGACATAGTGTGGAGCATAATTTTGATATGTGAAGACCTCAGCAAAACCCTCAGCATATGCAGAGAGGGCTGCAGATCCAACAACAATACTTTGTGAGGAATGGGTGGCAGCTCTCAAAACAGATGTACTGTTAGTGGTCGATAGGTCTGATGTGTATAGAGGTAGTGACGGAGCTATCTGTGAGGTGGGTGATTGACATCGAGAAAGATATCTCATTGGGCTGAAGAGAAACAGCTGAAGTGTTGTTGTTGTTGTTGTTGGTGGTGTTGTTGTTGTTGACTTCAGTCTGAAGACTGGTTTGATGCAGCTCTCCATGCTACTCTATCCTGTGCAACCCTCTTCATCTCCAAATAACTACTGCAATCTACATCCTTCTGAATCTGCTTACTGTATTGATCTCTTGGTTTCCCTCTATAATTCTTAGCACCCACACTTCCATCCAGTACTAAACTGGTGATCCCTTGATATCTCAAAATGTGTCCTGTCAACTGATACCTTCTTTTGATCAAGTTGTGCCACAGCATCACATTTCAAAAGCTTCTATTCCCTTTTGCTAAACCATTTATTGTCCATGTTTCACTTCCATACATGGGTACATTCCAGAGCTGCTCTTTCATGCCTTCAACTCTTACCACTTTTGTCTGATTTCTATGCAAATTATAAATAGCCTTTCACTCCCTGTATTTTGCCCATGCTGCCTTTAGAATTTCAAAGAGAGTATTTCAATCAACATTGTCAAAAGCTTTCTGTAAGTCTATAAATGTTATTAACAAAGGTTTGTCTTTCCTTAAAAAATTTATGATGAGATAAAAGAAATTATTCAGATAGTGAAGGGAGACGAAAATTTAATAGTCATGGGTGACTGGAATTCGATAGTAGGAAAAGGGAGAGAAGGAAACATAGTAGGTGAATATGGATTGAGGGAAAGAAATGAAAGAGGAAGCCGACTGGTAGAATTTTGCACAGAGCATAACTTAATCATAGCTAACACTTGGTTCAAGAATCATAAAAGAAGGTCGTATACATGGAAGAAGCCTGGAGATACTGACAGGTTTCAGATAGATTATATAACGGTAAGACAGAGACTTAGGAACCAGGTTTTAAATTGTAAGACTTTTCCAGGGGCAGATGTGGACTCTGACCATAATCTATTGGTTATGAACTGTAGATTAAAACTGAAGAAACTGCAAAAAGGTGGGAATTTGAGGAGATGGGACCTGGATAAACTGAAAGAACCAGAGGTTGTAGAGAGCTTCAGGGAGAGCACTAGGGAATGGCTGACAAGAATGGGGGAAAGAAATACAGCAGAAGAAGAATGGGTAGCTTTGAGAGATCAAATAGTGAAGGTAACAGAGGATCAAGTAGGTAAAAAGACAAGGGCTAATAGAAATCCTTGGGTAACTGAAGATATATTGAATTTAATTGATGAAAGGAGAAAATATAAAAATGCAGTAAATGAAGCAGGCAAAAAGGAAAACAAACGTCTCAAAAATGAGATCGACAGGAAGTGCAAAATGGCTAAGCAGGGATGGCTAGAGGGCAAATGTAAGGATGTAGAGGCTTATCTCTCTAGGGGTAAGATAGATACTGCCTACAGGAAAATTAAAGAGATCTTTGGAGAAATGAGAACCACTTGCATGAGTATCAAGAGCTCAGATGGAAACCCAGTTATAAGCAAAGAAGGGAAAGCAGAAAGGTGGAAGGAGTATACAGAGGGTCTATACAAGGGCGATATTCTTGAGGACAATATTATAGAAATGGAAGAGAATGTAGATGAAGATGAAATACGAGATATGATACTGCGTGAAGAGTTTGACAGAGCACTAAAAGACCTAAGTCGAAACAAGGCCCCAGGAGTAGACAACATTCCATTAGAACTACTGTCAGCCTTGGGAGAGCCAGGCCTAACAAAACTCAACCATCTGGTGAGCAAGATGTATGAGACTGGCGAAATACCCTCAGTGTTCAAGAAGAATATAATAATTCCAATCCCAAAGAAAGCAGGTGCTGACAGATGTGAAAATTACCAAACTATTAGTTTAATAAGCCACTGCTGCAAAATACTAACTCGAATTCTTTACAGATGAATGGAAAAACTGGTCGAAGCTGACCTTAGGGAAGAGCAGTTTGGATTCCATAGAAATATTGGAACAAGTGAGGCATTACTGACCCTACGACTTATCTTAGAAAATAGGTTAAGGAAAGGCAAACTGATGTTTCTAGCATTTGTAGACTTAGAGAAAGCTTTTGACAATGTTGACTGGAATACAAAGGACCTGGAAGAGCAGCTTAATGGAATGGACATGGTCTTGAAAGGAGGATATAAGATGAACATCAACAAAAGCAAAATGAGGATAATGGAATGTAGTCGATTTAAATCGGGTGATGCTGCGGTAATTAGATTAGGAAATGAGGCAGTTAACATAGTAAATGAGTTTTGCTATTTGGGGAGCAAAATACTTTATTACTATATCTTCATTGTTTACCAGCCATGGCTGGACAGACTGCGTCACAAATACAATGTTTATCAACTAACATTTATACAACACCATATACAAAATTTGTATTACAAATAAAAGAAAATATTTATGCAGTGCACAAAAACACATAGAACATAGCGGGAATGAAATATAACTAAACAGGAAAGTAAAACTTCATAGCAGCAAATGAAAATACCATAAAGCAAAATGTTTACAAGTCCATGTGGATCACACACACAAAGTTTCATTTTGGCAAAATATGTACTTTAAGTAAAACACAAAATTAGATGTGCAGTTAACATAAAAAGAAGATTAAATTTAGGCAAAATTAAATATAAAACATAACAATACTTTTTTTATTTTGCCCATTCACTAGAACCGCTGTTGAAAAACTCTTCCAAGGAAAATAGTGGATGTTGTTTCAAGTCCTGAGCAATTTTTTTCTGAAATAATTCAGGTGGCAGGGATTTCACTTCTGGAGGCAGTTGATTGTACATTTTTAGGGCAACTGTTGGAAAGCTGTCTTGTGTGCTTGATAGGCGACACCTTGGCACTTCAATGTTCCTCTTACAGCGAGTGTCATGATTATGTATTTCTTGTCTCATGCTAAAATTCCCTTGATTTTCTTTTATATACATGAGGCAGAAAAACACATACTGGCTAAATACAGTCATTATGCCTAGCCTGGTGAAAATAGGCTTACAGTGGTCCAGTCTTTTGCTAGAGGATATGATCCTGATGGCTTTTTTTTTGTAATTGCAACACATCTTTGCTGCCTGAGGAGTGTCCCCACAACAACAGTCCATAGCTAACGTGGCTGTGGAAGAGTGCATGGTAGACTATTGTGAGAAACTGGTCAGTTATTACCATCTTCAGCTTCCTCAGGAGGTATATCATACGAGAAAGTTTGGTGCATACATATGCAGTGTGATCATTCATGGAGAGTTTGCTGTCAGTCTTGAAGCCCAGTAGTCTGACAGTCTCCATGTCTTCTTGGTCTTCAATGTTGGTTAGACAGCATATCAAATGTTGGGTTTTTTCTTCATTGACCTTCATTTTGTTTATTACGAACCATTCTTTTATTTCTTCAAACATCAAATTTGATGCACCAAGAGCTTCTGCGGCTGTATGCCCTTTGGCAATAAGGGTAGTGTCATCTGCAAACTGCAACATTTGACTATTACAGCTCATATCATTGACATATATGAGGAATAGGAGAAGTCCTAAGACTGATCCTTGGGGCACTCCATGTTCCAGTTTTTGTTCAAGAGAAGTTGCTCCGTGCACTGATACTACCTGATTTCGGTTTTCCAAATAACTGATGATGGTCGAAGTAAAGTGAATATAAAATGTAGACTGGCAATGGCAAGGTTAGCGTTTCTGAAGAAGAGAAATTTGTTAACATCGAGTATAGATTTAAGTGTCAGGAAGTCGTTTCTGAAAGTATTTGTATGGAGTGTAGCCATGTATGGAAGTGAAACATGGACGATAAATAGTTTGGACAAGAAGAGAATAGAAGCTTTCGAAATGTGGTGCTACAGAAGAATGCTGAAAATTATATGGGTAGATCACATAACTAATGAGGAGGTATTGAATAGAATTGGAGAGAAGAGAAATTTGTGGCACAACTTGACTCGAAGGAGGGATCTGTTGGTAGGGCATAATCTGAGGTGTCAAGGGATCACCAATTTAGTATTGGAGGGCAGAGTGGAGGGTAAAAATCGCAGAGGGAGACCAAGAGGTGAATATACTAAACAGATTCAGAAGGATGTAGGTTGCAGTAGGTACTGGGAGATGAAGAACCTTGCACAGTATAGAGTAGCATGGAGAGCTACAGCAAGTTAAAGCATATAATAAAAATTCCTTACAAAATACTTTATGTTGAACTTTCGCTATGTTTGGCAGAATAAACCATTATAAAACCTTGCAGTATGGTAGTTAAATCTAACAGTTTCTTCGTATTTGATGTACAAACTAGCAAAACATCTTACAAAATTACCTTCAGGTTATTGTTGTTGTGGTCTTCAGTCCTGAGACTGGTTTGATGCAGCTCTCCATGCTACGCTATCCTGTGCAAGCTTCTTCATCTCCCAGTACCTACTGCAACCTACATCCTTCTGAATCTGCTTAGTGTATTGATCTCTTGGTCTCCCTCTACGATTTTTACCCTCCATGCTGCCCTCCAATGCTAAATTTGTGATCCCTTGATGCCTCAAAGCATGTCCTACCAACTGATCCCTTCTTCTAGTCAATTTGTGCCACAAACTTCTCTTCTCCCCAATCCTATTCAATACCTCCTCATTAGTTACGTGATCTACCTACCTTATCTTCAGCATTCTTCTGTAGCACCACATTTCGAAAGCTTCTATTCTCTTCTTGTCCAAACTATTTATTGTCCATGTTTCACTTCCATACATGGCTACACTCCATACAAATACTTTCAGAAACGATTTCCTGACACTTAAATCTATACTCGATGTTAACAAATTTCTCTTCTTCAGAAACGCTAACCTTGCCATTGCCGGTCTACATTTTATATCCTCTTTACTTCGACCATCATCAGTTATTTTGCTCCCCAAATAGCAAAACTCCTTTACTACTTTAAGTGTATCATTTCCTAATCTAATTCTCTCAGCATCACCCGACTTAATTCGACTACATTTCATTATCCTCATTTTGGTTTTGTTGATGTTCATCTTATATCCTCCTTTCAAGATACTCTCCATTCTGTTCAACTGCTCTTCCAAGTCCTTTGCTGTCTCTGACAGAATTACAATGTCATCGGCGAACCCCAAAGTTTTTATTTCTTCTCCCTGGATTTTAATACCTCCTCCAAATTTTTCTTTTGTTTCCTTTACTGCTTGCTCAATATACAGATTGAATAACATCGGGGAGAGGCTACAACCCTGTCTCACTCCCTTCCCAACCACTGCTTTCCTTTCATGTCCCTCGACCCTTATAACTGCCATCTGGTTTCTGTACAAATTGTAAATAGCCTTTCGCTCCCTGTATTTTACCCCTGCCACCTTCAGAATTTGAAAGAGAGTATTCCAGTTAACGTTGTCAAAAGCTTTCTCTAAGTCTACAAATGCTAGAAACGTTGGTGTGCCTTTTCTTAATCTTTCTTCTAAGATAAGTCGTAAGGTTAGTATTGCCTCACGTGTTCCAACATTTCTACGGAATCCAAACTGATCTTCCCCGAGGTCTGCTTCTACCAGTTTTTCCATTCGTCTGTAAAGAATTCGCGTTAGTATTTTGCAGCTGAGACTTATTAAACTGATAATTCGGTAATTTTCATATCTGTCAACACCTGCAATCTGCAGTTCATAACCAATATATTGTGGTCAGAATCCACATCTGCCCCTGGAAATGTCTTACAATTTAAAACCTGGTTCCTAAATCTCTGTCTTACCATTATGTAATCTATCTGATACCTTTTAGTATCTCCAGGATTCTTCCAGGTATACAACCTTCTTTCATGATTCTTGAACCAAGTGTTAGCTATGATTAAGTTATGCTCTGTGCAAAATTCTACAAGGCGGCTTCCTCTTTCATTTCTTCCCCCCAATCCATATTCAGCTACTATGTTTCCTTCTCTCCCTTTTCCTACTGACGAATTCCAGTCACCCATGACTATTAAATTTTCGTCTGCCTCCACTACCTGAATAATTTCTTTTATCTCGTCATACATTTTATCTATTTCTTCATCATCTGCAGAGCTAGTTGGCATATAAACTTGTACTACTGTAGTAGGTGTGGGCTTCGTATCTACCTTGGCCACAATAATGCGTTCACTATGCTGTTTGTAGTAGCTAACCCGCACTCCTATTTTTTTTATTCATTATTAAACCTACTCCTGCATTACCCCTATTTGATTTTGTATTTATAACCCTGTAATCACCTGACCAAAAGTCTTGTTCCTCCTGCCACCGAACTTCACTAATTCCCACTATATCTAACTGTAACCTATCCATTTCCCTTTTTAAATTTTCTAACCTACCTGCCCGATTAAGGGATCTGACATTCCACACTCCGATCCGTAGAATGCCAGTTTTCTTTCTCCTGATAACGACGCCCTCTTGAGTAGTCCCCCCCCCAGAGATCTGAATGGGGGACTATTTTACCTCCGGAATATTTTACCCAAGAGGACGCCATCATCATTTAATCATACAGTAAAGCTGCATGTCCTCGGGAAAAATTACGGCTGTAGTTTCCCCTTGCTTTCAGCCGTTCGCAGTACCAGCACAGCAAGGCCGTTTTGGTTAATGTTACAAGCCCAGATCAGTCAATCATCCAGACTGTTGCCCCTGCAACTACTGAAAAGGCTGCTGCCCCTCTTCAGGAACCACATGTTTGTCTGGCCTCTCAACAGATACCCCTCCGTTGTGGTTGCACCTACGGTACGGCCATCTGTATCGCTGAGGCACGCAAGCCTCCCCACCAATGGCAAGGTCCATGGTTCATGGAGGGGACCTTCAGGTAATTACATTAATGAGATCCCTAAAGTTACTGTTGAGAAACTAAATACTGGATATCTGGCTAAATTTTTGTCAGGAACAAATTTAACTCAACTCTTTCAAAAATATTCAAGAAGTTTTTTTCTTTGGTTATAATATGATTAATAGCAATAAAGCCTGATTCCATAAGATGTGAGGTAGGGAACGGTGTCAATAAATTTAATATTTTTTCCACATATTTGAATGTAAGACAGGTTTTCTTTAATTTGCCACAAGTTCTCAAATCCACCACTTGTGACAAAGCAAGTAGGGATATTTTTACTTCCCCTCTGGTTTTGCCATCTGCCTCCTTAAATTCGGTTTTTCTCTTTTAACTAATGTCCATTAACATACATGAGTATAATCTGCATTTTCATTAAAGAGAAAGATTGGCCCCCAGTTTTAAAGAATACATCAGATCTAATTTTGTGCTTATTTTTATGTATGTAAATGATTTTCTAATTTATTTTGACTATTCCTAGTTAATACCTTCATTGAAGAGCAAAATCAATAATGGTTTTGTAACTTAAATTATATTGTTGACTTATAAACAAATATAAATTCTGTATAATTATAAACATTTGTAGGAGCAACTAATAGTATTCCTAAAGGATCCATTTGACTCTATTAGAAAACACATTAGCAAAGTCAGCCCTTAATTAATTCCAAAGTAATTAACAGTTTTGTCAAAAGTATTGTTTGTATAACGATATATGTTAATTTCATCATTTAAATAAATAATTCAGCCTAACTCTTGTAGTAGAAGAAACTGTTAAAAAAGAACCAATTTTTGATGTATTCAGTTAATTCAATGAGTTAAGGTTTAATTGTCATTTCTGTAAATTAAACTTTGAACAATGTGTAGTTTCAACAACCATTATTGTGATGATATATAAGGGCCCAATTTTTGGTCCTGAGACAGTTAGTCCATGGCTGAGTTTCAGATGAGAAACCTGTGTTGATTAGAAGAACAATAATGCCTCAACAAGAAACTTCCTAGCAGATTAAAATTGTGTGCTGCACCGAGACTCGAAATCAGGACCTTTGCCTTTCGCGGGCAAGTGCTCTACCATCTGAGCTACCCAAGTATGACTCGCACCCCGTCCTCACAGCTTTACTTCTGCCAGTATCTCATCTCCTACCTTCCAAACTTTACAGAAGCTCTCCTGTGAACATTGCAGAACTAGCACTCCTGAAAGAAAGGATATAGTGGAGACATGGCTTAGCCACAGGCTGGAGGATGTTTCCAGAATGAGATTTTCACTCTGCAGCGGAGTGTGCACAGATATGAAAAAACTTGAAACGTAACAGCCCATTAAGACCTATTTAAAATGAACATTTCCCAGTCTAATTCACGATCATGCATGTAAACAAAATATGTAACTCACCTAAAAAAATTTATAACTGAAAAAATAAATGTTTAATCTATTTCAGTCCAAAATGTAGAAGTCTGTTAATTGGTAGGAACATTTTATGTGTTATGAATCTCCTGTAATTAGTAAATATAACAAGTGTATTGTTAACATTTAACACCTAAGCGTTTATACACTCTACAATTAATTGATAGACTAGAATTTTTCTCATGTGTTTAATATATAAGAATCTAGCTAATCATTAAAATGTGTTATTTGTTTTAGGATGAGAGTTTTAATTTTTAACTAATGAAATAATAATTTTAAACAATGCCAAGGATTGTTTGGGATTGTTAAGAAAATATAAATAGTGACTGCCATGTTGGCAGTCTGGTTATAGTTTTTGAGCAGTGAGTATGTAGCTGCTCCTTTTGTATTGTACGAATTGTTTGCCTTTATAATAATACTTTAATTTTGTTTTGAAAGTATAATAAATGTATTTAGAATAACATAATGCAAGATGATTTTTAATTTTAACTTTTCTGAAGTTGGAATTTTACAGTAACTGTCTCCAGGACTTACGCTGCGACAGATACGTTGAGTAAAACTACCCCTAAGAACTTTATAAACTTCCTGGCAAATTAAAACTGTGAGCCGGGCAGAGACTCAAACTCGGCCCCGAGTTCAAGTCTCAGTCTGGCACACAGTTTTAATCTGCCAGGAAGTTTCATATCTGCACACACTCCGCTGCACAGTGAAAATCTCATTCTGGAAGGCTTCAACATAACTGTGAAATAAGTATAACACAATTAAGCCATGTGTAAAAACAGTGACAGTGTCTGCTCCAGAAGTACCTGATTATTCTTCAAGAACTGTGAACTTTGTGGTTAGGTTTTACTGCTTGCAGATGTTCAATAGTAGACTATTGTAGCAGTATGTGGAGGTTTGCCTGCAATCTGTTAATGAGCCTTATGGAAAGTTCCTACCCTCCTGAACCATGGACCCTGCCGTTGGTGGGGAGGCTTGCGTGCCTCAGCGATACAGATGGTCGTACCGTAGGTGCAACCACAACGGAGGGGTATCTGTTGAGAGGCGAGACAAACGTGTGGTTCCTGAAGAGGGGCAGCAGCCTTTTCAGTAGTTGCAGGGGCAACAGTCTGGATGATTGACTGATCTGGCCTTGCAACACTAACCAAAACGGCCTTGCTGTGCTGGTACTGCGAACGGCTGAAAGCAAGGGGAAACTACAGCCATAATTTTTCCCGAGGGCATGCAGCTTTACTGTATGGTTAAATGATGATGGCATCCTCTTGGGTAAAATATTCCGGAGGTAAAATAGTCCCCCATTCGGATCTCTGGGCAGGGACTACTCAAGAGGATGTCGTTATCAGGAGAAAGAAAACTGGCGTTCTATGGATCGGAGCGTCGAATGTCAGATCCCTTAATCGGGCAGTAAGTAAGAAAATTTAAAAAGGAAAATGGATAAGTTGAAGTTAGATATAGTGGGAATTAGTGAAGTTCAGTGGCAGGAGCAACAAGACTTTTGGTCAGGTGAATACAAGGTTACAAATACAAAATCAAATAGGGGTAATACAGGAGTAGGTTTAGTAATGAATAAAAAAATAGGAGTGCGGGTAAGCTACTACCAACAGCTTAGTGAATGCATTATTGTGGCCAAGATAGACACGAAGCCCGTGCCTACTACAGTAGTACAAGTTTATATGCCAACTAGCTCTGCAGATGATGAAGACATTAATGAAATGTATGATTAGATAAGAAATTATTCAGGTAGTGAAGGGAGACGAAAATTTAATAGTCATGGGTGACTGAAATTCGAGAGTAGGAAAAGGGAGAGGAGGAAACATAGTGGGTGAATATGGATTGGGGGAGAGAAATGAAAGAGGAAGCCGTCTGGTAGAATTTTGCACAGGGCATAACTTAATCATAGCTAACACTTGGTTCAAGAATCATAAAAGAAGGTTGTACACATGGAAGAATCCTGGAGGTACTAGAAGGTATCAGATAGATTATATAATGGTAAGACAGAGATTTAGGAACCAGGTTTTAAATTGTAAGACTTTTCCAGGGGCAGATGTGGACTCTGACCACAATCTATTGGTTATGAACTGTAGATTAAAACTGAAGAAACTGCAAAAAGGTGGGAATTTAAGGAGATGCAACCTGAATAAACTGACTAAACCAGAGGTTGTACAGAGTTTCAGGGAGAGCATAAGGGAACAATTGACAGGAATGGGGGAAAGAAACACAGCAGAAGAAGAATGGGTAGCTCTGAGGGATGAAGTAGTGGAAGCAGCAGAGGATCAAGTAGGTAAAAAGACGAGGGCTAGTAGAAATCCTTGGGTAACTGAAGAAATATTGAATTTAATTGATGAAAGTAGTAAATATCAAAACGCAGTAAATGAAGCAGGCAAAAGGGAATACAAACATCTCAAAAATGAGATCGACAGGAAGTGCAAAATGGCTAAGCAGGGATGGCTAGAGGACATATGTAAGGATGTAGAGGCTTATCTCACTAGGGGTAAGATAGATACTGCCTACAGGAAAATTAAAGAGACCTTTGGAGAAAAGAGAGCCACTTGTATGAATATCAAGAGCTCAGATGGAAACCCAGTTATAAGCAAAGAAGGGAAAGCAGAAAGGTGGAAGGTGTATGTAGACGGTCTATACAAGGGTGATGTACTTGAGGACAATATTATGGAAATGGAAGAGGATGTAGATAAAGATGAAATGGGGGATACGATACTGCGTGAAAGTTTGACAGAGCACTGAAAGACGTGAGTCGAAACAAGGCCCTGGGAGTAGACAACATTCCATTGGAACTACTGACAGCCTTAGGAGAGCCAGTCCTGACAAAACTCTACCATCTGGTGAGCAAGATGTATGAGCCAGGCAAAATACCCTCAGACTTCAAGAAGATTATAATAATTCCAATCCCAAAGAAAGCAAGTGTCGACAGATGTGAAAATTACCGAACTATCAGTTTAATAAGTCACAGCTGCAAAATACTAACGCGAATTCTTTACAGATGAATGGAAAAATGGGTAGAAGCTGACCTCAGGGAAGATCAGTTTGGATTCTGCAGAAATGTTGGAACACGTGAGGTAATACTGACCCTACGACTTATCTTAAAAAATAGATTAAGGAAAGGCAAACCTACATTTCTAGCATTTGTGGACTTAGAGAAAGTTTTTGACAATGATGACTGGAATACTCTCTTCCAAATTCTAAAGGTGGCAGGGGTAAAATACAGGGAGCGAAAGGCTATTTACAATTTGTACAGAAACCAGATGGCAGTTATAAGAGTCGAGGGGCATGAAAGGGAAGCAGCGGTTGGGAAGGGAGTGAGACGTGGTTGTAGCCTCTCCCCGATGCTATTCAATCTGTATTTTGAGCAAGCAGTAAAGGAAACAAAAGAAAAATTTGGAGGAGGTATTAAAATCCAGGGAGAAGAAATAAAAACTTTGGGGTTCGCCGATGACATTGTAATTCTGTCAGAGACAGCAAAGGACTTGGAAGAGCAGTTGAACAGAATGGAGAGTATCTTGAAAGGAGGATATAAGATGAACATCAACAAAACCAAAATGAGGATAATGAAATGTAGTCGAATTAAGTCGGGTGATGCTGAGGGAATTAGATTAGGAAATGATACACTTAAAGTAGTAAAGGAGTTTTGCTATTTGGGGAGCAAAATAACTGATGATGGTCGAAGTAAAGAGGATATAAAATGTAGACCGGCAATGGCAAGGTTAGCGTTTCTGAAGAAGAGAAATTTGTTAACATCGAGTATAGATTTAAGTGTCAGGAAATCGTTTCTGAAAGTATTTGTATGGAGTGTAGCCATGTATGGAAGTGAAACATGGACAATAAATAGTTTGGACAAGAAGAGAACAGAAGCTTTCGAAATGTGGTGCTACAGAAGAATGCTGAAGATTAGATGGGTAGATCACATAACTAATGAGGAGGTATTGAATAGAATTGGGGAGAAGAGGAGTTTGTGGCACAACCTGACAAGAAGAAGGGACCAGTTGATAGGGCATATTCTGAGGCATCAAGGGATCACAAATTTAGCATTGGAGGGCAGCATGGAGGGTAAAAATCGTAGAGGGAGACCAAGAGATCAATACACTAAGCAGATTCAGAAGGATGTAGGTTGCAGTAGGTACTGGGAGATGAAGAAGCTTGCACAGGATAGCGTAGCATGGAGAGCTGCATCAAACCAGTCTCAGGACTGAAGACAACAACAACAACATATGGAAAGTTAAACAATAGTGCACTGGCCATATTAAATGTGTATATGGGGGGTTGTGAAAACTGAAAGTAGACTACCGTGAAACGCAAATGTGTACCTATCAAATACATCATTTACAGTAGAGAGAACTGCACTTTCACCCCTATTTTTTCAGCCAGTACGTTGTCACTCAGGACAAGAAATGAAGAATAAAAAGAAGGCAGACCATCACATTTGGTGCCCCAGGTGAGGACTATTGTATGTGGGCACAATAAAGTAGAACTCATGAACTTTGAGAGTGAAGTGTGAACTCAAGTGGTTTACAATACAGTTTTAAATGGAAGAGATGATACAGTCAATCAGCGCTGGGGTTTCACGGTCACAGTAGGACAGCAGCCAATCAGCGAGCGGGTTCTGTGGAAGCAACCATGAAGTACAGGAGCAGCCAAGCAGCATGCAGCTGGACACAGCTGACCTAGGTAAACAAGACGCCTCACCGAGAGAATTACAACTTACAGGAGAAGATGAGTCGAGAGGACAACCACAGCAGAGCAGCTGCAGACGAGTGATTAAAAATTAAGGTAATTTCATCAAAAGCTGTTCGTTTATTGAGTGATACATAATGAGTGGCCATAATGAACAAGACAGTGTGATGGGAGTCAGGCACAACAGGATCCTGGTCCAGTAGATAACTATGCTTATCAGTCTGACATGAATTTAACTGTGAATGATGTGGACGAAAATCCTATTGTAGATGAAATGATAAAAGCGTCGTCTACAATGTGTGGTGGTCGGAGCAAAATGGGCAAAAACAGTACTGAAGTGGGTGAAATCATTAAGGTTAAGGAGGAGGAATCTAGTAGCGAAAGTCAGCAAGGGCAACAGTCTATGGCAGACGGAAACTTGGAAGTGGTGTTAAGGCAAATTATGAGTAGTATGTGTATGAAAGAAGACATCAGTAGTAGGAAAGTAGACATTAGTAGTATTAAAACTGACATGAGTACCCTAAAAGATGACCTGAAGAAAGAAAATCAAAAGGAAATTAAGATAGTTAGCTCTAGCCCATCAGAATTAAATAAGAAAGTTGAGGCAGCAGGGAAAGACTGTGATGAAAAGATAAAGAAAGTAGAGCAGAATACTTATGAGAAATTAAGATTAATGAGCAGTAAATGTGTAGAAGAGAGGAAGAAGCATTGTGATGACTACAGTTAAAAGGTGAAGGCTTCCAAAAAACAGTGTAAGGATCAAAGGTGCCAGGAAATTTTGTGCTGAAAACAGAGTTAAACTTGAGAGCCAAATTGATCAGAATAAAAATGATTTTGAAATTGGAGTAGAAACCAAGTGTGCAATAGTGGTAAAGGAAAAACTGGAAAAGTAACTAAAAATGTAGATTCAAAATTTGCTGAAATAGAGAAAAAGGTGGACGTTCAAAATTTAAAGCATAGAGAAAGTGACAATGGGTCTGATTCTGACAGTAGTTGTAATGATAGCAATGACGAATCCAGTAGTGATGACAATGAGGTATTTGAATTTATAATTGATAATGATAGCAATATGTTAATTAAAGAAAGAATAAAGGAGGATAATATCACACCTAATGAAGAGTTGGAGTTTGAGAATGGTAATGAGGAAGAGGACCATGCTATCTGTCATTTGACTGTGTCATAATCGTTTTGGTAAGCACGATCATAGTTTTTTTTTAGGGAAAGGACTAATGAGGATTTGTTTTATGAAGAAGATCATATGGTAAGTAAAAAGGAAGTGTGGCACCCTGTAATAACAGCAAGGGTACAAGGTATACATGTTAAGTGTTTACTGGACAGTGGTAGTGATTTTAATGGCATTCCAGAGGCATTTTTTAATGTGTTAAGAACACAGAGTGTATAGTAGTGATGCATGTTTCTGGAATGAAAATTATTGGTGCTACTATTAAGCTATCAATGAATGTGTAACAAGAGGTACTATGAACTGTGGAACTGGCACGACATCTGTTGGAGTGCAATTTCTTGGTAATTCAAAATCTCAGCATTGATATAATATTTGGAAATAATTTCTTGTGCAAATTGCAAGTATGGGGTTCAATATTCTGTGTTGGATTAAATTATGTGGCAGTAACGCTTACCGTAGCTGTCTGTCTCAATTTTCATGTTTCCTGAGGCAGTCAAACTCTTCTCCTATCCTATCTGCAATTGATAAGTGAATCAGAATATACTTCAGTATAGGAATATTTTAGAAAAGTTTTCTTCAGTGTTCTCTATGTATATATTACATTGTGTTGTCTTAGTTATAAGTAATGGAATCATAAGAGGATGGAAGTAAATAAAGTGGTACCACTGTGATGAAGCAAGCTGGGATATTTTTAATTCCCTTCTTGTTTTGCCATCTGCCTCCGTAAGTTTGTTTTGTTACTTTTAACTAATTATCATTAACATATGTGAATATAACCTGCATTTTCATAAAAGAGAAAGGTTGGACCTTAGTTTTTAAAGAATATAACACCAGATCTAATTTTGTGCTTAGTTTTACAATTGATTTTCTAATTTATTTTGACTATTCCTAGTTAATGTCTTTTGTTGTTGGGTGAAATCAGTAATAGCTCCATAACTCAAATTCTATTGTTCACGTATAAACAAATATAAATTCTATGAAATTACAACCCTTAGCTGCTTACAGACGTTGGCATATATCAACGGGGACAGATGAAAATGTGTGCCCCGACCAGGACTCGAACCCGAGATCTCCTGCTTACGTGGCAGATGCTCTATCCATCCGAGCTGACAAATATAAATTCTGTAATAATTGTAAACATTTGGAAGACAAAATGCTATAAATATTTAAGTATCTATTTGGCTCTAGTCGGAAACATGTTAGCAAAGGCGGCCCTTCATTAATTTCAAAGTAATTAACAGTTTTGTCAAAAGTATTGTTTACATAACTATATTTGTTAATTTCACAATTTAAACAATTAATTTGGCATAACTCTCGTAGTAGAAGAAACTGATAAAAAGAACCAATTTTTCGATGTATTCAATTAATTTAATTAGTTAAGTTTTAATTGTAATTTCTGTAAATTTAACTTTAAACAATGTGTAACTTCAGCACCTATTATTGTAAGGATACATAAGGGCCTGATTTTTGGTCACGAGACAGTCAAACCACAGCCGAGTTTCAGACAAGTAACCTGTGCTGGTTATAACAATAACAATGCTTCAAATCAACAGTGGAATAAGTGTTAAACAATTAGGCTGTGTGTAAAAACAGTGACAGTGCCTGATGCATATGTACCTGATTATTCATCAAGAACTGTGAACTTTGTGGTTAGGTTTTGCTGCTTGTAGATGTTCAACAGGAAAATATTGTAGCAGTATGTGGGGTTTCGCCCGCAAACTAATAATGAGGCTTATCCAAAGTTAAATAATCATGCACTGGCCATATAACTGTGTATTATTAGGGGGTTGTGAACGGAAATTAAAGCACTGAAAAGCGTAACTATGCAGCTACATCATTTAAAGTAGTGAGTGTCGGAATTCAGCACAACCCATTTTTTGAGCCAGTGTAGCAATGCAGTTCGACAACACCGAGGACAACAAACAAAGAAATAAAAGGAGGTGGAACTGCTACACCATGGTTAAAGAATTTTTCAGACAAAGAGGTAAGGTAAACAGAAAATGAAAGGTGTCAGAATACGTCAAGGATAATTAACATCTGAGGTAATCAGCTCATGAGTGTAGCAGCAGCAGCAATTGTTGTTGTTGTTGTTGTTGTGGTCTTCAGTCCTGAGACTGGTTTGATGCAGCTCTCCATGCTGCCCTATTCTGTGTAAGTTTCTTCATCTCCCAGTACCTACTGCAACCTACATCCTTCTGAATCTGCTTAGTGTATTCATCTCTTGGTCTCCCTCTACGATTTTTACCCTCCACGCTGCCATCCAATGCTAAATTTGTGATCCCTTGATGCCTCAGAACATGTCCTACCAACCGGTCCCTTGCAGCAATATGCAGTTAAAAAACCATCTTAAATATGAGATCTTAATATTAATTTGGGTATAATAGAAGTGTTTGTTTTCAGTGCAGTCAGTATATGGAGATAACTATTTACCTATAAAAGTGTGTCATGGTACAGCCTTTTCTAACATTAAGGAATTTGAACTTTAAACATAGTTGTGTGGAGTAATGTATGTTGAAAGAATAAGTATGGTTTGCATGTATGTCACCCTTCAGGCTAGAATCTTAAGCAATTTAATGGAATACAGTGAAATAATAGTTTTTTGAAGTGATAATTTTGTCTGATCAGTAATGAGAGTTAAGTTTGCCTAAACATAAGGATCTGTTACTGTGGAGTGTTTTTCAGTAGAATAAATTTTGAGTTAGATAAGCAGAGCAGGTGTTTATTTATTAGTTAATGAAGCAATAATGAAGTAATAAAACTGAATAATGTTAGGGTCTTAATGGTTAGGGAGCCTGTCTCTACGGTAGGGATATTTTTGAGAATGCACTCCACTAGTTAACAAGGTAGGAAATGGAAGTAAAATAATGGAGCTGACAGACATACTTGAGTAATGAAAAAGTTAACTGTATACAAACAAATGTGGTGTAACTGTATTGGTGATCTAATTGTGAACTAGGTAACATGGGTACTGTGTACATTGTACAATTTATGGCACTGCAGCTGGGAATGAGAGCTTAACATAAAGAGCAATATTTTTGCAAGGTACAAGTCATATAAAGCTGCATCATTGGATCTATAGGTTATCTGAAAGCTACCATTTGTGTTTTGAGGAATTATGAGCTTAAAGTGGTAATACTGGGATGAAGAACAATAATTTTGCTGATTGACTGATAATTGTGGTGCTAGGCTGATGTGACAATTCTGACAGGTCAACTATTTGGTAGTATTTTGTGAGGATTTAATTTTTTGGTTGAATGAGAGTAGTGCTCAGAGTTGAGTAGACAAGTGGGGCTATGATTTGGTACAACATCCGTCCCCTTAATTTTGATTTGACTAGTAATTAAGTTATGTAATGGTGACTCCATTATTTTTCATAATGTAATGATTAGTAAATCAATGCTACTGTGCGTCTTGAGTTTCTGCTATTTTGCAAATGGGAAAGAGGCCCAATCTTTCAGGTTTGACCAGTTTCAGATAGTTATGACTTAGAGTAATGTTTTGTAGTGTAATGTGCACTTGATTTTAAATTTTTACTAGTCCACACCTTCTGTACTGTAGTCAATTTCAGTGCTAAGTTATGTTAAGAGAACTGTGAATGTATCTGTGGTGGATTCAGGGTGGTTTTCTCCAGAGAATACACCAATGTCGAGAACTATATTTTATTGCACATCATGGCAGAACAACACACACAGAACTGAACTTTAACATGGCGGGAAGGAAAGAAGTCAGAGATGAAATACAATACAAAGATGGTTTGTTTATGTATCGATATTTCTGGTGACAAGTTTATCGGCACCACATAGGCACCCCCCCTCCCCAGTACGGAGTACTGTAGAGAGACTGGAGGAGGGGTAACTATGGCATCAGGTGGAGTTGTGTGAGGTAGACGAACGATAGTAAGCTCGACGGAGTCCTCCGGTAGTGGTGTTGGAAGTCGTTGAGCTGCAACAGTTGGCCAGTCGACGTGGAAATCGTGGAAGTGAGCTGGTTGTCATACAGGCCGTATGTGTTGGGAGGAGGTGGGCCTGTACGGAGCAATCATGACAATGTCAGCCGAAGGTGTTGCGAATGCCCGGAGTGTTTCGAGGTCGACGTCATGTGGCAGAGGGAAACACTTAATTAAGTGGCATGGTATCACAGAATTATCACTGGGAACACTGGGAGATGAGAAACACACAATAAATAGAAAATCGTCCCTGAGTATTATAAAAATTTTGTGGATGATGTCAGAGGGCACAGGGACTGTCACCGTGAGTGAGGGTGTGTTGACCAGGGGATCAGGGGGAGAGAAACCTCAACATGGTATGGTGAGGCAGGCGAGAGCGGGTATGTGCTCGACACAGGTAGCGGTGAGCAGTTCATGGTTATGGGTTGTGAGCTCGATCGAGAGAGTGTGGTTGGTGGGGAGCTGAGCAACGAGCTCGATGAGGAGTTCTGAGATGCACATGATGGTGAGTGATCACTCGAGGGAGGAAGCAAAGGTGGAGCATTGTGTGGAAGTAGGTGGAGTGGAGCACTCTTGTCAGGTGATGGCGTAGATTCGGGCTCAACATGAGCTGGTTTGAGGCTGTTCAGCGACACAGTGACGGGGGAATTTTTTATCAGGAGGTCAAACGTGTTCGTGGATCGTCGAAGCACACGATAAGGGCCCGGAGCACGACAAAATTATAGTTGGAAAGGGAAGTGGGTACATAGACCGTTGGAGGTGTGTGAGCGGACCGGGGGGGGGGGGGGGGGGGGGGGGGGGGGATCAGCAGGTTGGAGAAGTGGGATTTCACACGTTCAATGAACGAGGGTATGGGTAAAAGCGAGTGACAGGCAGGAGGACAGACGAGTTCTCCTAGGCGGACCAGGGTTTGTCCATATACATATTCTGCAACTATCCCTTTGATGTCTTCCTTATAGATTGCACGAGCACCGAGCAGTACAAGCGGCAGGGCCTCCGTCCATTAGGAGTCGTGGCAGCGGAGGGCCGCTTTGAGGGTGCGGCGCCAGCGCTCAACGAGGCCATTGCTTTGTGGATGGTAAGCATACTAAAATGTAGACTTCCACGGCCGGAAATATCATGTCCATTATAATTATCCGGGCTGTTATGCCGTGGTCGGTTGATGAATTCTGTGGTGATTCCCAACGTTTCGTCTCCGACTGTGGGAGATATCTTCAAGGGGGTCCGTAGCTCGATGGAAGATCCAACACACCCACTGGCTCGCTACTGACTGCCGCTAAATTCCGTGTCCGCGCGCTCCCGCGCCGCGGCGTGACGTCACGTGTTTTGAAAACGTCAGTGCAATTGGCCGCTGTCCGTCGCCGTCGATCGCCGTTGCCATCACCCAGTAGTGGACGGGTGGTACACCTCTTCTTTAACACTGGCATCCATATACCGTTTAATTTCACACCCACCTCCTTTCGATTGAAATTATTAGGGGGTTTAGCGATTTCGATTGCCTCCCTGTAGAGCCTTTCGTAGTATCCGCTCGTGGCCGCTAGTACTTGCGTCTCCTCGAAACGAATATTGTGGTTCCCTGGCTGGAAAGCATGCTCCGCAACAGCTGATCGTTCCGTTTCTCCTCTTCTACAATTTCCCTTGTGCTCTTCCAAACGTTTAGAAACAGTTCTTTTGGTGGTACCCACATAAACATCACCACAGCTGCATGGGATCCTATACACTCCAGCTGTTTCCAATGGTTTGCGAGCGTCCTTGGCAGGCTTAAGGTATTCCTGTGTCTTCCTGGCGGGCTTGTAAATTATGGTACTATTCTGCTTCGTCAAGATCCTCCCTATTTTTTCCGTTACATTTTTAATAAATGGCAGGAAAACCTTAGATTTTGCAGTAGCCTGTACGTCAGTATGATTTCTGCGTGGCTGCCTCAACGCACGTTTTATTTCGGGGGACGAATATCCGTTCTTCATTAGTGCATTGTGGAGATGTTCCATCTCAGCGTTGAGCAACTCATGTTCACAAATATATCTAGCTCTGTCCGCTAACGTCTTCATAACACCCCACTTCTGTTGTGGGTGGTGGTTCGAATCCCGGTGCAAATAATGATCCGTGTGCGTGGGTTTGCTGTACACTGAGTGGCCCAAACTACCATTTTCGTTTCTAAAAACAAGCCCATCGAGGAAATGTAATTTGCCGTCTACCTCCTCCTCCACTGTAAACTGAATTCTCGAGTTTATACTGTTCAGATGTTCGTGGAACCGGCTTAATTCCTCCCTACCATGTCTCCACAGCACAAACGTGTCATCCACGTATCGGAACCATACATTTGGTTTTTTGCTGGCAGTACCTAAGGCCTGTTCTTCGAATTTCTCCATAAAGAAGTTTGCAATTACGGGACTTAGGGGGCTTCCCATAGCCACGCCATCCGTTTGCTCATAAAACTGTTCATTCCACTTGAAGTATGTGGTCGTCAAACAACACTTAAACAGTTCTAAAATATCGGCAGGAAAAATTCGATCCAGCTGTTCCAATACATCATTAAGTGGAACCATGGTAAACAGCGATACCACATCGAAGCTGACCAATATGTCCTCCGGCTGGACCACTATGCCATTCAATCTGCTGATGAAATGTGTCGAATTCTTTATATAAGAGTCCGAACGGCCCACATATGGTTTTAACAGCGTAGTCAAAAACTTGGCTAATGAGTAGTTGGGCAAACCAATGGCACTTAGTATCGGTCTTAACGGCACATTTTCTTTATGAATTTTGGGCAATCCATAAAGCCTCGGTGGTAGCGCAACCGAATTGCAGAGACCTTTCTGTACACTCTCTTCAAAGGAGGACTTTTTTATTAACCGCGACACAGTTCTGAGAACGTTGTTAGTGGGGTCCTTCTTCAGCTTCCTATATGCTTGCGTATCCAGTAGATCAGTAATTTTACTCTGATAGTCGGCCACATACATAACCACCGTTGCGCTTCCTTTGTCAGCTGGGAGAACCAAAATACTATCATCGTCATTCAGGAGTTTTAAAGCTCTTCTCTCACCCACAGTTATATTACTTTTCGGCGGTTTTGCATTGGCTAATATTCTCACTGTTTCTATATGGATTTCTTCAGCTGTTACAGAATCCACACTGCGAATTCCTGCTTCTACACTGGCTATAATTTCTTCCGTGGGCACAAAACGCGGACTAACAGCAAAATTTTCTCCCTTGGCAAGCACAGATGTCTCATCGTCAGATAACGAACGTTTGGACAAATTGATAACGGTCCGGGAAACGTCTAAATGCCGAACAGTCTGATTAGGCAGCAAATTATCAAACTTCTTCTTCTGTCTACTAGACATTGTCAACATACGCATCCCCATGGTATCATGCAGTAGTCTATCAATTTTATCCCAGTCACCGCTGCACAGTTTATTACTGATCGTAATATGGAGAGACATTAACTTACAGTTTGTGCCTGCCAAGTCCCGTCGGGTCTGCTGGATGCGCTCTCATAGTAAGGCCTCCTCAGTCCATTTGAAAATGCGTTGTGCCTTTCCCGAATAGAACAGTCGCTTTATCTTCAGAAACTTCGGTATAACGCCGACGGCTCTGCAACGAGACAGGAATGTGAGGGAACACAAAAGCTGCACTCTCTTCTTCTGGAGTCCTTCCAGGCGTCGCACTTCTCTTGACATCTCCTCCCTGTAGAGGCGTCTGATACTAAAATGTAGACTTTCACGGCTGGAAATATCATGTCCATTATAATTATCCGGGCTGTTATACCGTGATCGGTTGATGAATTCTGTGGTGACGTCACGCCGTGGCGCGGGAGCGCTCGGACACGCAATTTAGCGGCAGTCAGTAGCGAGCCAGTAGGTGTGTTGGACCTTCCATCGAGCTACGGACCCCCTTGAAGATGTCTCCCGCAATCGGAGACGAAACGTTGGGAATCACCACAGAATTCATCAACCCACCACGGCATAACAGCCCGGATAATTATAATGGACAGGATGGTAAGCAGTCGTGTGTATGCGTCGGATTCTGCAGATATGGCAAATGCAACTGAACAGGGCCGACTCGAACTGACGGCCCTGGTCAGTGGTAATGACCATGGGACAACCGAAACGTGATACCCGCGACTCAATGAAAGAACGAGCGACATTTCTGCGGTAATGTTGGGAAGAGGGGTGGCTTCGACCCAACGAGTAGTACGATCAATGGTGGAAAGTATGTAGTGGAAACCATTGGAGCCGGGAAGAGGGCCCACAATGTCGATGTGCACATTCTGTAATCGCCCAGGGGGAATAGGAAAGGTGCTGAGAGGGGGAGATGTGTGTTTGTGTACCTTGTTGCTTTGACATGCAAGGCATTCGCGTGCCCACTGTTGAGAGTCTTTATTGACGTTTCGCCAAACGAAGCACTCCGCAACTAGGCGGGCTGAAGCTCGAATGCCAGGGTGAGCCAAGTTGTGAAGAGCATTGAAAACAGCTCGATGGAGCGTGGTGGGGATAATGGGGCGGAGTGTGCCCGTGCTGTCGTCGCACCAGACTTCGCCGGAAATACCAGGAAAGGTGGTACGGACAGGGTGTACAGAAGAAGCTGGGTCAGAGATTAATTTCTGTGTATCTTTTCAGAGGATTGGAGTTCAGGGAGAACAGAAAGATCCGAAAGAGAAGATACAGCATCAACAAAGGAAAGAAAATCAGCAACAATACTGTCGGCACCCTTTATGTGCCTGACATCGGTGGTGAATTGTGAAATGAAGTCAAAATAATGGAAAGGACGTGGGGGACGGTTGGCCGGAGGGTTCATTATAGCAGCTGCCAACGGTTTGTGGTCAGTGAGAACATAGAATGAGTGCCCCTCAACGTCCGTTCGATAATGTTTGATCGCCTCGAACACAGCCAGTAGTTCACGATCGAACACGGAATATTTGCGTTGGGCATTGTTGAGCTTTTGGGAGAAAAACTGCAGGGGCGAGGTCTGGCCGTCGACTATCTGGCTGAGAATGGCGCCGATGGCAGACTCACTGGCATCTCCTGTTATGAAAAGTTGCACATCGGGGTGGGTATGCGCAATTGTGCAGGCTTTGGCGAGGAGTTTCTTGAGTTCCGAGAAAGAATCTGTCATTTCTGGTGTCCACTGCACAGGCCAGGTTCCGGAGGTGTTTTTTCCTGCCAAAGCGTCGGTTAATGGGGCTTGGATTTCCGCGGCTTGGGGTAGGTGTTTTCGATAGTAGTTCACGGTGCCAAGAAACTGCCGAAGTTCTTTGAATGAAGGAGGTCTTGGTAGATCTAAGATGGACTGTACTTTCTCCGATGGAGGTGAGATACAGTCAGCCAATACCCGGAACCCAAGGAAAGTGCCAGCAGGCTGTTGCAGTTGTAGTTTGTTGGGGTTGGTTTCGATGTCTGCGGCTTTCGAGGTGTCTAGAACGGTCTGCATGTGATGTAGTTTGTCCTCGACAGAGGAGCTGAAGAAAAGTATGTCGTCGAGGTAAGCAAAACAGAATGTAAGGCCGAACAAAACCTCGTTAATAAAGCGTTGCCACGTCTGTGTGGCGTTTTTGAGTCCAAAAGGCATGAATCGGAATTGAAAGGGGCCTTTGGGCGTGGTGATTGCTGTTTTTTTTTTTTTTTTTTTTTTTTTTTTTTTTTTTCAATATTCTCGGGGGCCATTGGAATTTGGTGGTAAGCTCATTTACAGACGATGACGGAAAAAACAGATGCGCCCGATAGCGTGCTGGTGAAGTCGGCAATGTTTGGTACAGGGTAGTTGTCCATTATAGTTCTCGCATTCAAGTGACAGTAGTCCCCACACATGCGCCAGGTCTCGTCTTTTTTTGGTGTCATATGAATGGGAGTGGACCAGCAGCTGGCGGAGGGTTCAATGACACTGGCGTTTAAGAGCTCTGTGATTTGGTTTTTGAGATCACAAAGGCGCTTGGGGGCAAAGTCTCTGGGGTTTACTAGAGATAGGAGGACCCGGTGTGAGGCGCAATCTGTGCATTGTTCTGTTAGTAACCACAGCAATGTTGCCTGACGCAAAGGATCCTGTTTGTTTACTGCTCGCATTGTGCAAGTCAGGCGGAGCAGGATTACTGCATTCAGTGTAGGTCGGCTTTTCTGAAGGAAGCCGAGGTGGCGACGTGTCCCAGAGTCAGCGCAACAAGATGGCCGCCAGCCCGAAGCACAAACTCCAGAATCGTGAAAGCTCAGTTGGGTTCGTGAATCGTTAGTAGGCACAGCGTCCGTGGGTGTGGCCTGTGGCAGCAAGGTCTCGGTCGAAACATGTGAATTGCATTCAGGCGCGACTGCACTGTCTGTGTAGTTCATCGAGTTCACACGGTGGCACGCAGGAGCAGCGGTTTCGCAGTTTGCAAGATCATCCACTGGGGGAAGGCCAGGCTGAAGTACAGCGCGGCGTGCATTTGCAGTGGTACACAAGTCAGAGTCAACAACTGCGGCGCGAGGAGGGCGTGGCGCTATGGGGCTGTCAGTACATGTGGCAACAGCAGTACAGGGGCCTAGTTTACACACATCTGCATACGACATTGCAGTGACAGCACAGTTGATAGAGGTGACTGATGAGGAGCACACGGAAGTAGGATTTTCTGTACAGTCGATGCACTTACTAACCTTGATTTGTCCTTGTTGAAGTGTTTTTAATTTCTTGAGAGCGATGGAGAGCTCGAACTACTTTTCATGAATCCAGCAGGCGAGCTCGAAATTTTCGTTGTGTAGGCGAGCAACCTGTTCTTGCTCGACGATGCACTTGTGTCTAATTTCTTGCAGTGCAGTCGAAAGAGACGAGCATGTATGTACTAGTTGAGCACGAACAGATGCATCCAGGGAGTGAAGGCTTGACGGAGCACAGGGAAAGTGAGTGTTTGTCGGGTGATGAAACACAGCGTTGCGCACTATGTCTGGGGAACGTTTGTGGTGGCGCAAGAAATCAATGCCAATGATAGGTTCGTCAATATCACAGACTAGGAAAGTCCACTCGGGCTTGCAGTTCGGAGAGAGCGTAACAGAGTGGGATGTCGAACCAACACACTGCAGTTTAGTGGAGTTGACGGCTTGTAGTGACATGTGGTGGGAACGAATGTTGTCGGGTGCTAGAGATGTGGGCAATAGGGACACATCACATCCCCATGTCAATGAGGAACAGCGTCCACAAATGTTAGGTCGTTCACAAACTGAGTGAAGCACTGGGAGGTGCCTGTCTTTTGTGCAGGAGGCGGCACCCGAACCTACCTGCGACCAGAGTTTGGATGGTCTGCAGTTCCCTGCTGCTTCACCGAAACGTGTGTGGAAGTAGCAGTAGGAGTCACCACTGTGGTGGATTCAAAGCGGTTTTCTCCAGGGAACACACCAACATGTTGAGAACTATATTTTATTGCACATCATGGCAGAACAACACACACGGAACTGAACTTTAACATGGCGGGAAGGAAAGAAGTCAGAGATGAAATACAATACAAAGATAGTTTGTTTATGTATCGATATTTCTGGTGACGAGTTTATCGGCGGCACATATCTATTTACGAAGTAATGATTATCAATTTCAGTGTGAAACATTTTGTCTTAGACGTAAGAAAAAGTAAGTGTTCTAAAGTAGGATAATTTTTTCTAATTTTTTCATGTACTGTGGCAGAGGTGAACTACCTCCAAGGAAACTGATAGCAGTGCATTTCCTAACTAACTATCACTTGGACCTGTTGCAGGCATGGACAATTTGGAGAGGAAATGTATAAAACCTCATTAAAAGTGAGAAAGTGTTTGTGAAAAATACTAAACATTGAGCAACGAACAAATAGCGTGCCGGCTGACTGGGGGGAGGGGGGGGGGGGGGGGGGGGGGGGACCGCGGTTGACAATGCGGGCGGCCCTGCGAGGTTGGTACTTTCAGACGAAATTGAATTAATTTCCGTAAAAGTTCAGAATTAAGACATTCACTTAATGAAAGAGATCCCAGTTTCTTTTAATGTTGTCGCCATTGCTTTTCATTTTAATACAAAAATAGTTCATAACGTAAAATTGCCTTCCATATTAACTGCAAGTAAAATAGTTAAATCCCAATTGACAGGTGGTGACATTAAATTGGCCACCTCAGACGAGGATTGCCAATGAATAAATAATAAATGAAATTTTATTGTGTGTATAATTGTTACAATACCATGTTAATAATTATGTACATTTTCTGTTCCATGTATGAAACACACAACAATTGAGAAACAATATGAGAGTGAACCAAGGAAAGGAAAATAATAAAGGCAATAACACTATAAGAAATCACAATTTTAACAAAAACAGATAAAGGCCAAATCTCGTACTGCATGTTAGAAAATATATGGGCCTAAACTCCTTTCCTGTGTGAATTTAATAAATTATTTCATGTGACTCATAGATATTTATGTATGAGCGTTACGCGCCACAAGATGGCAGATTTTATTAGTGTATTCGCATAATGGCTATGTGTGGTTAGATTGTTCAGCTTTGTTGGTAATTATTACATCCGAAAGTGATTTGCGGGTGTAGGGTAAGTGTTTGTAGGAAAGTGTAATTTTTGTTTATAGGATTTTTGACTGCATAACTCACTGATATGGGGAAAATAGGAAATAAACCGACATTTGAGGTTGAGGAGAATGTACACGATTGGAATTAAATACTGACTATCGGCAAATTCTGAGGTTACAAGGCTACAAGTTCTGTCGCAAGCAGTGCTGATATGTCAGCAGAATTAGAACCCAAGATTGAGTTACCAACTTCTGTATTTGGTCCTTTTACTGAATTGTATAAGGGACTAGCAGATCTTATACAGAAAAATTTCGAACAACTTGCGGAAAAACAAACCGCACAAATGAATGAAAATTTCATACACCTTGCATGAGAAAAGACCATAGAAATTAGTGCGCATATTGAGGACAAAATGAACGAAAACGTTAAGCAATTTGGAAATCAACAGAAGGAAGAGACAAGCGGTAAAATTCAACACCAGATGAATGTTAATATCTAATGCTTCTTTAACGAGCAAGCTGTGCAAATTAGGGAACAGTTTGTGATGTACCTTTTGCATTACTTGTTTTTATATTTTCGATTTCTTCAAAGGCACAGAGAAAAGGTGAAGCAGTAGCCCAGCGTAGAGCCTGCGCCTACCGTCATGTATTTTTGATTTTCAAGTGTTAAAAAACATAAGATGTTTTTCCTGTTCCTCGGTAAGAGGAAGGTCTTTCTGCTAATGAACGAAGGTAGACGCACGTTAATTTTACTTACTTAGTCCTTCAAATCCTACATGTATAGAATATATATAAGGATACTGGACATTGTTAGATATCTACAAGATAAAATACAGTTTGTATTACATTCCTAAGGACTAGATATTGAAGTAATTTAGCAAAGCAGCATACATACAACAAACATTAGAGGCAACATACAAAGTAGAATATTCATAATGCATCTTTATTTTTGTTGTTTGACTTCTAGGTACTCTGTCAGACTGTAAAAGCAATGATCAATTAAATATGCCTTTAGTTCAGCCTTAAAACTACTGAGTTTACCTACTGATTTAATATGGTTCAGCAGATGATTGTAAATCTTTATCCCAGTATGTAGTGTGCCTTTTTGGCACAATGATGTTCTCACCTGTTTCATATGAAGGCCAGATTTTTGCCTTGTATTGCATGCATGTATCTCTTCATTTTTTAATAAGATGTCTGGGTGTCTATCAATATACTGTTTGATGAAAACTGATGCCTCGTAGATAAAAATGCAAGGAAGAGGAAGAACTGGCAGTTTTTCAATATGGATCTGTATGATTTCGTATTGTTTACCCCTTCAATAATTCTTAATATTCTCTTTTGCATTCTGGAAAGTTTAATATTTGTTGTTGCACTGCCCCAGAAGATTTTGCCATATTTAATTACAGAATGCTCATAGGAGTAGTATACATTTAACAGGCTGGCTTTGCTGCAACAAGTTTTTAAGATCCTTATCATGTAGCAGGTTTTGCTTAAGTTTTCTCTGCAAATATTCAATGTGTACCTCCCATTTTGCGTTGTTCTGGAGCCAGAGTCCCAGAAATTTTGTGCTGTCAACATTTTCAAGAACTCTGTCCCTAAGTTCTATTTGTATGTTTGGGTGGTGTCTTCCTTTTAGATTACAGAAGTTTAGTGCTACTGTCTTTTCTCTGTTTATAATTAGCTTTTTATAGCTGAACCATTGTTCTACAATGTTCATTGTTTGGATACAGAATCTTTTAGTTTTTCTTCTGTTTTACCACTAATAAGCAAGCTTGTATCATCTGCAAATTGGAGGGTAGTTTGGCAATACTTGTTGCATATAAGATCATTGACATAGAGGAGAAACAGAATTGGTCTTAATACTGATCCTTGAGGGACACCGTATTTCACATTTTTCATATTCTGAATAGTAGTAGCTGATTTTGTTATGGTCAGTATATTGCACTTCAACCACCGGTTTGTGACCATATAGTTATGTCCTGAGCCACTCATTGGATATAGCCCTAATACCCAATTGGTCAAACTTCTGCAGTAGGGCATTATGGTCAATGACATCAAAAGCTTTAGATAAATCAAGACATATGCCCGTCACAAACTCACTTGCTCCCAGTTTAGTATAGATTTTCAAATATTGCACTTTCAGTTGAATAGCCTTTCCTGAAGCCATGCTGTGAGGGTGAGAGAATTTTATTTTTATTTATGAAATCACAAAATGTCTTATAAAAAAAATTCTAAAATTTTCGAGAATGCAGGCAGTAGGGCTATTGGTCTATAATTTGAAACACATTCTGGATTTCCTTTTTTGAGCAGTGGTTTTGAGTTTTACTGTTTTTAAGCATGAAGGGAAGGTTCCTAATGCCAGTGAGCATAAACTGTGGTAGCCATTTCAGGTTAAGAGAATAAGTAAAAAAGTGTATTTTTTATGTGTGTAGAACAAGTAATACATTCGTATTCCACTAGTGAAAAATTGAGTTATTATTCCAAGTAGTAGCCTACTGTAATATAGAAGAATTCAAGAAGCCCACTTGTGTACTTCAGAGCTAATTCGAAAATCCAATTACAATAGGAATGAGGGACACAGTCAAGATTTTGTAGTTGGATACGGCAATTGGACGTAGTATTATTAATTTGTAAGCATATAACTACAACAAGAGAAAGGCTATTTCGTCCATGCAGAACTAATATGAACCGATAGCCCAGCTTATTGTGCTTCTCCAAGTGCTGAAAAATTAATCTCCTTATTTCCACACATTATTATACATTTTTATTATTTTATAAGTTAGAGAAAAAGATAAGTGCAGATTGTCGGCAGCTAGCCAAAGAGCAGTCTGCTGATATAAGAAAAATAAATTTGAAGACAGAAACTGTTACTAATTCATTTCCCGAGTTACAACTTGAATATAAAGACACACCCGAGTCGGTGAGGCAGTTGAACTCAGAAGTGAGAGAACTAAAAGACATGCAGTGTCAATTGCAAAATGCTGTATGCAACAGATCGCATTGCAAAGTGACCAGCGGAACAAAGATGTGTTATCAACAAGAAAATGCACATTCATAATGGCAAAACAAACTCAGATCTTCACTCATATAATACAAGAATATGCAATGACATCCACATGTAAAGAGTAAACAAGGCTTTAACACAAAAACAAACCAACGTTCGGGGTACCGTTTTGTACAACAAACTTCCAACTCAGCTGAAAGAAATAAAAACATTATCTACATTCAAGGAAGCAATATTTACATTCTTAATGACCAACTGCTATTATAGTGTACATGAATATCTGAAGTAACCTTGTAGCAAGTAACCTTGTAGCAAGTAACTATATTCATTTACTATATGTTAATAGTATCATAAATCAAACGCTTGCCACAGCCTCAATATTAATTTTTCTGAACAAAAGTGTTAAATCAATTATTTATTTGTAATGTATTTCATGTAAAAGATCTTTCTCATAGTTTCATATCATTACAGTAATCAAAGTTGTATTAGCCAAAAACATTGTGATGAGTACAATGAACCGTTGTATTATGTAGGAGACTGTACATCCTTATCTTACTTTTGTTATACTATGTTCTTTGACAAAATCCATACAATGTACATTGTCACTGAATGAATAAACTACTACTACTACTCCTACTCCTCCTCCTCCTACTCCTCCTACTACTAGTCCTACTCCTCCTACTCCTACTACTATTCCAAGAATGTTGTCGGCTTCTATTTTACCCTATCATATTTTCCCTGTGAAAATACCAGTACCCCTGAAAAGCTGGATAAACTTGTCAGCAGTTTCTTAAATACTGTAACGTTTGGGCCTCCATATGTAAAACCCGACCCTACTTAAATTTCTTATAGAAATTATGGGGGAAGTATCAAGTCAACCCTCCATTACTGTAATTAATGTGAAAGCTCCATGGTCTTCAATATCTGAGGTTTGATTTAATGACACCCACTTAACGAAACATGTTTATACTGTGAATGTTTTACATTTTTAAACTGTTTATACGAAAAGAACATAAGCAGAATATCTAATAATGTGTGAAACACATTTCACAACACTTTAAAAATTTTATTTATATATATTTACTTAGTTACTTCGTTTGGCGAAAAAAGGAAGAACAAACCAACTTTCCTTTGTCTCATTCATTGTGCTGCTGCCTGCACGATATCAAAGTTCCCACTCTGTGCAATCGAATAGTACGTGCCATTGCAAATATTATATTTAACTTCTTAACTAAACTTTTCTTCTTCGAAGAAAGGTTATTTTTATTCGATGTTGGATCAAAATGTGCATTTGTGTGTAGACATAACAGCAGTGTCCACAAAAATGACAACACAAATTCTTCTAGATGAGCTTAAGTATTGTGGTGTGACTGGGACAGTGCACAAAAGGTTTAATTCATACTTAACTGGAAGAATGCATAAGGTTGAAGTTGACAGTACAGATAGTCTACAAAAACCAGCAGAGTCCTCTAACTGGGGAGGTATCCAGAATGGTGTCCCACAGGGTTCAGTCTTGGGTCTCTTATTGTTCTTAATATATATTAACGACTTGCCACTCGGTATTCATGAAAATGCAAAGTTAGTTATTTTTGCTAATGATACAAGTATCGTAATCACGCCCGAGAATCAAGAATCAGCTGTGGAAATTGCAAATAATGTCTTTCAGAAAATTATTAAGTGGTTCTCTGCAAATGGACTCTCACTAAATTTTGAGAAAACACAGTTTATACAATTCTGTATAGTAAATGACATAACACCATTGATAAATGTAGACTATGAATGGAAGTCTGTCGCTAAGGTAGAATACTCAAAATTTCTGGGTGTGTGCATTGATGAGAAATTGAATTGGAAGAAACACATCGATGATCTGCTGAAACGGTGAAGTTCAGCTACTTATGCTATTAGGGTTATTGCAAATTTTGGTGATAAACATATCAGTAAATTAGCTTACTATGCCTATTTTCATTCACTGATTTCATATGGCATCATATTTTGGGGCAATTCGTCATTAAGTATTCATTGCACAAAAGCATGTAATCAGAATAATAGCTGGAGCCCACCCAAGTTCACCTTGCAGACATTTATTTAAGGAACTCGGGATATTCCCAGTACCTTCGCAATACATATGTCCTCTTATGAAATTTGTCATTAATAACCCATCCCAATTAAAAAATAACAGCGAAGTGCATAGCTGCAACAATAGAAGAAAGGATGATATCCACTGTTCTGGATTAAATCTCACTTTGGCACAGAAAGGGGTGAATTATGCTGCCACAAAAATCTTTGGCCATTTGCCAAATAGTATTAAAAATCTGACAGATACCCAACCAAAATTTAAAAGCAAATTAAAAGAATTTGTGGATGACAACTCCTTCTACTCAACAGATGAATTCATAGATATGAAGTAGTAACTGTAAAAAAAAATTAATTAATTATTTTGTGTAAAGAAAACTTATGTTAAAGTGACACATTCCACATCATTACGAAATGTCGTTTTCATGATCTATGGAACAAGGATTAATGTATGTATGTATGTATGTATGTATGTACAAACCACATCAACTGACAACAAGACTGCTTAAACTTTGTAGTCTGTCTTCTCTGCCCACAGAAACCGCTAAGAGTCGATCCAGCACACCTCACTGCAAGAAATTGCAAAATTTAGTTGCTTTTCAAATTAGAAAGACAGTGTCAAGAATATTCAGAACATATTTGCGACCCAGCTAAAATTCCGGCGACGCGGGAAACAGAAGCCAAAAAGGGACTGTCCCTTTTCTTTACGAAGCCAATTCCGGCCAGCAGGTGTGGTTCTACTGTTCACTGACGACAGAGAAACAGGCGACAGCGAAATTAAATTATTCTGCTTTGTCGTTCTTTCATAGCAGAGTTATGTATAGAGTAATCTGAGTTAGTCAGTTCATCGTTCCATGTTTAAAGGAAAAATCTTTGTGCTTGTGTGCTGTGTTTAAAGTATAAAGCTTTATGCTCATGTGCAGTGTAGTATGATCGGAACTGGATACGGTCTTTCTTTCCATTTACAAAATTTTTTCTTCTGTTTTAACTGTTAGTTGACAATTTTCTAAGTGTCTTGACATGAATAACAGTGAAAAAAAAGCAAACAAGCAAAAATAAATGTGGCATTTCGGAAATATTCGATGGAGAGGCGAGAACGAGAAGCCAATGTTCTAAAATCGCATGGAAGACTAGATAAATTTTTCGCAAAAAAAGTTGCTGGTTCGACTTCCAGTAGTACTGATGATATTTCTGGCACTGCAGCTGTTGTAAAAGAGGTAAATACAGACGAAATAAAAGTTAAAAATGAAGAAAAACCAATTGTTCCTGATTTCGAGTTACACAAAAAACGAAGTGTCGAGTCAGACATTACAAAAAGAAATAACCTCGTCAGTGATGATCCTGCAGAATGGGGTGTGAATGAATCAACATTCTCTTATAGCATGGCATTAATCAAAATTGTAACGGTGATTTTTCTAATTCAAGAAGATCAACAGGCGATAAAACTAGATCTTTGAATGTATTTTAGGTAAACTTTTACATGGTGAATCAACTTTGCATGATTTTCTAGTATACTCCTGCAGCACCGGTGCTTTTTTTTTTTTTTTTGCACAATGTAAATTGTTCGGTGGTAATGCCATGATTGCTACTAATGGTATTGCAGATTGGAAAATTATTTCTAATATTTTATCTCATCATGAGAAATCACTTGGACACAAATATTCTGAGTTATCGCTCTTAACAAGAAAAAAAAAGTCACTTGGAACAATACATAACCATTTCGAGTCATATGTTGAGACAGAAAAAATGTACTGGCGCAGTGTGTTGAAAAGGGTGTTTGCAATAGTGAAGACGCTAACAAGTAGTAGACTTCCCCTTCGTAGACACGTTGAAAGAATTCATTCATTACATAATGGTCAATGATGTCTCATGAACTTATAGCCGAGTTTGATCCTTTTCTCGCAGAGCACATTGAACGATATGGAAATCCAGGGCAGGGACATACAAGTTATCTTTCTTCAACTATCTGTGATGAAATATTAGAGCTTTTTTCTGAACGAATAAAAAGAATTATCGTAAGTGAAATAAAAACAGGCCAAATATTTCCCGTAATAGTAGATTCTGCTGAGGACATTTCACATATTGATCAATTATCTTTCATATTAAGCGAATGATAATGGTGAACCTGTTGAACATTTCCTTCTGTTTTTACCAAACCCGAGACACAAGTCCAATAACTTAGCTGAGGCTTTACTGAAAGTCCTGTCTAGAAATTACATTGATATTACTGACTGTAGAGGCCAGTCACATGACAACACAAGCAATATGTCAAGAACCTACACTGGTTTGCAAGCACGCATTAAAGAACGAAATACGAAACCGCATTATGTGCCTTGTGCAGCACATTCTTTGAATTTAGTCGGCACTAGTGCTGCAAGCCGTTGTCGGGAAGCATGTTCATTTTTCAGTTTAGTACAAAACCTTTATAATTTTTCCTCTGTTTCTACACAGTGCTGGGATAAACTTTCTTTCATGAAAGCAGGAATCAAAACCGCAAAAGTTTATCAAAAACACGTTGGTCAGAAAGAGTGGAAGCGTGTAATTCCAGATGGTAGGGCGTTATCAATGCCCTCACACACACATTTCCAATCGTACGACTAAAAAAGCACTTGTGTGAAATGAGGCTTCAGCTTTATTGAATCAACCCAGCAGACTAGAAAATGTATACATGATGACAGTTTGGAAGGACATACTCCAGAGACTTAATAAGGTAAATCTGAATTTGCAAAGTGTAAATATTGATACTAAAATAATTCATGAACTATGTGAATCACTTGTAGGATTTATTACATCTATTCGTGGCATGTTGGACTATTACGAAAATAAATCCATAGAGATTGTGACTGATGTAGACTATGAGCGCACCTATGAAAAAAAAAATCACGAAAACGCAAACCTCATAATGACGAAGAAGCGGACTCTGAAAAAGTTTTTCTGACCGGAGGGGAAAAATTTAGAGTCGAAACATTTCTCCCAGTACTCGACAACTTGAACGCCGAATTAGTGAGGAGGAAGGAAAGCTATAGAACACTGTCGGACTCCTTCACAGTTTTCAGTACTCTTAAGAACAGTTCACCTGACGATGTTCCTGAACGTGCAGCAAAACTCCAAGTGTCATATGACACGGATTTAGAGCCAGCCTTCCTTTGTGAATGTGTACATTTCGCTTAACTTTTGAAATCTTCTGACATTAGTGGTCTTTCAGTCGAAATGAGTAAATGTTTGCAAAAAAGAGGGGTTACAGTCCGTGTTTCCAAATGTTGACATTGCTCTTAGAATATTTCTACGTATGGCACTTAAATTGTTCTGCAGAACGCTCGTTTTCGGATCTTACAAGACTGAAATCGTACCTATGTTCTACGTTGTCTGAGGAGATTGAACGCCTTGTCCATTCTTCACCTCGAAGCCGACCTCCTTACTCATAACCGTCTGAACTATGAAGATATGATCAAAGAGTCTTCTGCCGTCAAAGCCAGATGCTAACTTTGCTGACTGGTAAGTTTGTTTATTTATTCATATTAGTTTTAAAAATTTAAGATTATAATGTGATTTTTATTATAACTTAGAGCAAGTTCATTGGATTTACAAACTTCGTATTACCTGTTTACTTTACAACTGCCGATGGCAGAGCGCGGAACTAAACCTCATTTACGTGCAGACGTGACCGAAGGCGCCCGACAATACTAAACAATACCCGAATGACCCAGGCCGCTCGCGCTGTACAGTCAAGTCATACTGATACTGTAGTATATTACAACTGATGCGTATTCTTGGCGTCTGCTGAAATGTATAGTTATCGCGGAAATATACCTTATCGGGGTGTACACTTATATGAAAAAGTGTTAATAAATAACGTAGTTCAGTTCTGTCGATAAATACGTAAAAGCTTCGCTAATACCGTTAGAAAGAGCTATGGTGAGAACAGTAGCTGCAGTACAAAACTGTTCAGCCCTTACGTGGATTAAAGGTATTGCGTACACTTATTATGCGGCATCTAGCTACACAGACCCTGAAGCTTTACAGGTTAACTATTAGATTTAAAAACAAATTTGATTTCTCCACACTAGCCTGTAAAATTATGTAATAGCAAATCCAGTTCTGTGTTTGTCTGTATTTAGTTATTAGTTCGTGCACCCATATCTCTTTCATTTTCATTTCTCACGCATTCCTATAGATTCAGGAATTAATACCAAAGGTGGTTTTTTTATCTGCTACACATTCATGTTATGAGATAATTTTTTGATCGTAATACAACTTCTTTATTTTCATTTTCAATGGTTTCTTGTAAAATAACATTAAAAGTGAATGTATAACAAAAATCCGTTGTCTCCTACACGCTCTGGTTGTGTTCGTTTATGTTGTCTTTCGACAGAAGGGTGTGTTAACACAATGCAGTTCTAAGTTTGTTTTATCTACTTCCGTACACCAAGTACAGTTCAGGAACCTTATTACGTTTTGATTGAGCGGGACTAGACCGCTGACGCCTTCTTCGGAACAACGAATAGCAGAGTAAGGAAACAGCTCACAGTGCTCCCACACAAAATGGCAATTGTGGAGTGATCGGGTAATAGTTGTTATTTAAAACATTTTTTTTTGGGGGGGGGGGGGGGGGGGGCGCATATAATATGAAGTGCCTAGGGGCGCAAAATTTTTAAATCCACCACTGGTTGCCTCACATGTACAAAGCGAAGGTGTGCTGCGGGTATGAGAAATTACAGAGAAATACAAAACATATGAGCGTTTCGACAGAGCGTTTTAATCAAGGTACTGATCTCCAGGGCAGCAAGAGAGTTTAAGAAAAGAAGTGCACTCACCTGAAGTTTACAACTCTGTGCAAGTATTCTGAGAAATACGAGGGCTCTTCGAAAAGTTAGGTGACTTTTCAAATTGCGCAGGCAACATACATTCGATTATAGATATTTTTTGTTATGTTGGTACACATGTACCAAACATTGTTCACATTTTCCAGTGTACAGCATACTTCGTCTGTTTTTGACATAAAAGGTTTGACGTGTTTTAGTGCGATCGGCGATTTTCTATTACTAAAAAAAAAAAAATGGAACAAAGAATTTGCATCAAGTTTTATGTGAAAAATGGAATCAAGTGCTGTAAAACACTTGAAATGTTGACAGTAACACACGGTGAGTCTGCTCCAGGTAATAAAACAATGTTTACAAGCTCTTTCAAGAAGGCTGAATGTGTGTGAAATCTTATGGGACTTAACTGCTAAGGTCATCAGTCGCTAAGCTTACACACTACTTAACCTAAATTATCCTGAGGACAAACCCATGGGCATGCTAGTAGTAAGGACAGTGTGTACCACAATAACAATGGTAAAACAGGAACCAGAACTAAAACCGAAACGGCAACAGTAACACGAATGGAAATAACCGAAATGCATCCTAGCAAAGTTATAGAAATAATCATGCACGGGAAGGTAACAACCGACAGCACTTCGGAAAGAAAAGAAGGTATGGCAATCGGCTTAATTCTGACTATCAGAATGACAACAACAATAATAATTAGGGTAACAACATAATGCCACAAACATGGCCAAAAATCAAGAACTGGCAATCGAATACTGCACCACAAAACGGTGGGCAACAGCATTTGATGCAGAACAACAACCCAAACCAAAGTAATAAGAACAACAGTAATAATACTGTGAACTTGTGGGTAGAAAAGCAACCCATGACTAATTGAAGCGATCAAATTGATTGTTCTGTTTACGGCGCAAAAACAACTAGGGTCGTAAGGGCCCATGTCAGGAATGTAGAACACAAGGAGGAAAAAGGAGTTATAAGCGACTAGATGTTGAGCACAATCAATGGGAGGAAAGACAGCTAAACACAGCGACTTGGAGAGAGGTAAATAAAATGCTCCACAGAGATAACGGGGGTCCTGAATTAAAGATGAAACGTCCTTCGCCATATTGATATGATGGATAAAAAGTTAAACCCGACTGAGAGCCCATATGTCCTATGCTAAAACAGCTGATAACTCAGATGTCAAACATAAATGAGAATGCAAGTGGTAAAGAAAAAAAGAAAAACGAAATGTCAAAGGTTCAGGACAATTTGCACAAAGTGTTTGGAGATCACCAAATGATGCCAAAGAGAGACCACCTGCTGACAGATGGCAAGACAGAGATTATTGGAGGAAGTGGAAGAACTAATAGGCCGAGGTATGAGGACTGCAGCCTTCACAGCAGCCTTGTTTTCTGTCAGACCAACATGACCCATGACCCACATAAACATTACAGTGGCTCCATCAAAAATGAACAAGTGAATGCTTTCCTGGACCTGTTGCACTAAGGGATGGCTGGTGTACAGCACACAGGGGCTCTGAAGAGCACAGAGAGTCAGAGCAGGTGACAATTGAAACTCCTGCATTGCCGGATGTACTAAGTGGCCTGATACAGGGTGAAAAGTTCCACTGCAAATACTGAGCAGTGTTCTGGAAGCCAAACCGAAAATCATCAGTGCCAATGACGAAGGCACACCCGACAACAGTCAGCCCAAGAGCCATCAGTGTACACAAAGATACTATCATGAACTTCTGTGCTAAGCCCGAAAAACTTATGGTGATGGAGCAAGTCTGGAATAGTGTCCTTGGGAAGTGAAGGAAATCCAAGGTGAGCACGGGCCAGCACATGAAGCAAACTTGGTGAAGGGTTCATACCCACTGGGAAAGAGACCGGTAGCATGAAGTTAAGCTGCCAGAGCAATAGCGGAAAGCGAACTCCATGAGGTAAAAGATGGATGAGCCCCATACTGGTGACCTAAGGAGTCATCAAAGGAGGAGGAATAGAATGGGTAGCCAGGCATGGCAGACAAATGGCATGCATATCTGCTGAGGAGAAAACACGATGGTATGACAGCAGTAGTGCGGCAACTTCTGCATAGAGACAGTTTATCAGGCTGGTGTAAAAGTCGCCTTTGGCCAAACGGATGACATGACGGTGGATTGTACTGAGATGGTGCAAGATAGCCAGACATGCAGATGCATAAACGAAACTCCCATAGTCCAGTTTTCAATGGACAAGGGAGAGGTACAAATGGAGGAGGGTGGTCTGATCTGCTCCCCAGGAAGCACCGCTGAGGATACATAGGACACTGAGTGGCCAGGGGTGGCCAGGTAAGACATGTGGGAGAACCAAGAAGTTTCCTATTGAGCATAAGCCCCAAGAATTTCGTAATTTCAATAAACAGAAGAGCAACAGGCTCAAGGTATAAAGAAAGAGGAAGAAACCAATTGCACTGCTAGAAATTCATACAAACGGTTTTGTCAGTGAAAAGGCGAAAGAGGACGATGCTCAGGACAGAACTCTGATAAAGGTGTCTCTGAGAAGGCAGAACCCACATGCGCCTTGAGAACTCAGTCTTTTAAAAATTCCTGAAGGAAACTGGGCATGCGGTCTCAGAAGCTCCACCTTTACAGAGTATGGAGGATACCAGTCTGCCAGCATGTGTCATAGGACAGTTCCAAATCGAAAAACATGGACACAGTCTGGTATTTCCACGACATGGGTTGGCAAAGTGACAAGATGGTCAACCACAGAACGGCATGCTCAAAATCCACATTGTGCAGTGGTTACTAATTTGCAAGACTCGAGCCACCATACCAGCCGGGCATGAATCATATGTTTCATCACCTTGCAAACATAGCTGGTGAGAGAGAAGGGGTACTAGCTAGAAGGAGGGTGTCTGTCTGGATGACAGTGGCTTCAAGCCAGCATCTGGGAAATTTGCCCTCCACCGAGATACGATTGTACATACGAAAGAGAAAATGCTTGCCCACTAGATGAAGGTTCTGCAACATCTGAATGTGAACATCATCAGGCCCTGGGGTGAAGGATTGGGATGAAATGAGAGCATAATATTGCTCCCTCATGGTAAATGCAGCACTGTAGCACTCATGATTCTGAGAAAAAAAGGGTATTGCCTGAGCCTCTTCCTCTCGTTTCCGATGGAGGAAGGGAGGATGTTAGCGAGTGGAGCTCAAAATCTCCACAAAATATTGGGCCAAGGTGTTGGAGATTAGAACCGAGTCCTCTATGACATCATCTGCTATGGTCAGGTTAGAAACTGGGGAATGGATCTTGGTCCCAGAGAGGCATCTGCGGTTGGCCCACACGGCAGAAGAGGGAGTGGAACTGTTAAAAGAACTAGTGAATGAAATCCAGGTAGCTTTTTTGCCATCCCAAAGAACTCAACAATACCATGCATCTGTTTATAATGAATGCATTCTGCCATCGTAGGATGATGGTTACAAACACAGAGAGCATGTATCCCTGCACAAGTGTTCCATTGGAGGAGAGTCATGACAAGGAAAAAATGAAGGGGTGTCACCTCAATGGCTGCCAAGTGCCAGCCTCCAAAGACTTGCTGCTACGGGGCACAGAGGCAGGAGGAACCTGCTCCATGAGGTCTACAGAATGTCAGCATTCTTCTGCTGTCGGCCTGCAGAGTCCAGGGCAGAAAAACGGTTGGTGGTGCGTACCAGCAAAATGGAGGGCATACATCGCAACACTGTCGAAGAGGATCTTCAAGTCACCAAAGGAGAAGATCATTTGCCTTTGTTTGAATTCTTCGGGAGTTACTGTTTAGCATAGGAAGACTCATGTTGGTTGGCAGGAGAGCTGTTGGAAGTCTTCACAGGAGTATTCCATCTGTTCTTTCTGGCCTGCTGGTTGTGTAGCTGGTGATTTGCCCCACGAGCCGAAAGTTTGGTGGCGTGTTGCACAGCTGGAGGAAGAGACGGGGACACTACCATGACACAGGGCGATTTCACAACCACAGTGCTGAATTTGAGGGTACATGACCGTGTCCTTGATGAAGTGAGATGTAGCAAGAACAGTATTGTAAGTGCCACATGGTAGAACACAGGGTTTCCGACTAGACAACTTGCGAGCAACCAGGTAGGGCACTTTTTCCTTCACCCGAGTCTGCTGGACAGCCTGCTCATTGAGATACATGGGACAATAGCGGGAGGAGGAAGCATGGTCACCATTGCAGTTGATGCAGCAGGGAGAAGGAGGTGGGCAATTGCCCTCATGAGCATCCTTACCACAGGTTACACATTTGGCTGGGTGTCAACAGGAACCTCGAGTGTGGTTGTAATGACACTGGTAGCAGTGCATCGGGTTTGGAATATATGGTTTGACAGTGATAACTTCATAACATTCTTTGATCTTTGGCGGAAGAAACACATTATCAAAAGTGAGACAGTGAGTGCATGTGGTCACTAAGGAGGCATTTACTTTTTTCATCACCTGATGGACGGCCATGACACCCTGATGAGAGAGGTACATTTGGATTTCTGCCTCGGTCAGACCATCACACAGCCTAGTGTAAATAACACCATAGGAAGAATTCAGTGTTCGATGGACCTCAACACGAACAGGATAGGCAGGGAGGAGCGTAGTTGCAAGCAGTAGTTGTGCTTGAGAATCAGAAGTAGTCTCCAAAAGCAAAGTGCTAAGGTATAAACGAGCAAAGGACTGACCATCTTCAGTATGTGAAACCACGAGAAACCTTTGTGCAGCTGGGAAGGTCTTTGAATCATTAGCCTCATTCCGTTTACATTTTGTAGCTGTTGACTGTGAAGATGATTGGTTCATTGCGAGAAAATCCCCCTGAATGCCATTGTCTTCAATGGCGAGCTCCTTCCAACTTAGGACCCCTTCAGAAGGGGGTGCACCCGCCTTAGGTGATTGTTCACAACTCAAGTCACACCTCCCGAATACCTGACAGAGGGACCAATCGCAATTTGGGAAGGTAAGAGCTCAGACAATCACACCTCCCTGACCCTGGCCTGTACCATGGGGTACGTGCAAACCCTACCTGTCACCCAGGGCTGGGAATAATGTGTTACTCCGTCAACTGTTACGTGTCAGACGTATGGGTCGGCCTTCAGTAGCACACAGGGAGGAAGAGAGAGAGGAATCTCAAATACTGAAGTGGAAGGAGGATAGGAGAAGGTGAACGAAGAATGAAAAAAGGAACAGTGGAGAGTATTCTGATACTGACTACTAGAATGGCAGAATACATTTCCTAGAACAGCCCCGACATGTTCTCCAGGGGAGGGGAAAAAGAACAGAAAGGTGACAGATATGCAGCATGGAATGGAAAGATTTTGCAAAGGCAGACAAGCATGAACCCGCCAAAGAACAGTGAGTCCCCTGAAGTGTGAGAGAGAGTGGTAAAGGATTAATCTATAGTTTAGCCTATTGTTCCCTTTTGTGCCATATTTAAACATACACACACACTGCACCTTCATCATGAAAACTAAAGCTGCAAGGTACATTCAGAAACTGTTTATTACGTAATTGCCAAGACTGACAAGTATTTTGATGTGTATTATCTATATTACTACAGAAATGCAAGACACTGTTTAACATTTATTTATAAATTTCTTCACTGATTTACTTGAAATTCTTACAGCATGATGTAACAAATACTTGGACGCAAATATACTGTACATTTCTTGACCAGACGTTTTCAGCAACAATATACAGGCTTTCTGTTACAACCGGCTGTAAGAAACAAAATGATGTGCTGTGAAAATGTGTGGTTTTATTTTCTTTCTTGCAGGCAACTTTAACTATGATTGCAAGGTATTTCTCCCATAAACAGGGTCACTCAGGAAGAATGTCACATGATTTGCGAGATGATTCCACATGTAAAAATGAACTGAAAAAGTGCTATGAACAAGTGTCCGATTTTTCAGCCATTGCAGAATTTGAAGAGTTAAGACTACACACTTCCATGAATGACTGAACAGGAGTGTGAATATAACTTATCAAAATGCTGTGTAGGCATGATGGTGGACAGAGTAACAGTGGGACACATGACAGAACCCTCCTACAAGAGGTGTTCAAAAAGTCCTCCACCAATCTCAGTGCACTTGTCAACACATTGGAGGGTATGTTACTTTGCACATTGATCGTCATCTCAACAGACTTTAATGCACGCAACAGCATTGGTGATGCTAGTGACAAGTTCTTCACATGGATTGACCTCCATAGCATACACATCCCACTTTAACCAGCCCTATAAACAGAAGTCTAATGGGGTTAGGTTGGGTAACCTGGCAGGTCAGTTAATGGATCTGCCACAGCCTATCCATCACCGAGGAAATATGGCATTTGGATACCAAGATACTTGTCAGGTACAGTAAATCGGTGATCCACCAAGTTGCAGGTACATTTGCCATCATTCCTTTAATATTACATCTTCCAAAAGTGGTGGTATGTCATCTATCAAGAAATGTATGTATGCTGCTGCTCTTTTGTGATTTGGCAGGAACACAGGTCCTATTGCCAGGTCATCGATCATACCGCACCAGACGTTCCCTGAGAACTAGGAATAATGTTTCCCTCTTGTCATGTGGGTTCCCCATCAGCCTTGTGTGATAATTGTGTGTTCAGGGTACCACTGCTTGTAAATGTAGCCTCATCTGCAAATAAAGTGTACAGCATGACATCTGTATGTATTGCCAACCATTCACAAAACTGTTGTCTGCTTACTGAGCCACTTGGATGCAAATGTTGCACAAGCTGCACATGGTATGGATACAAGCTCACGGAATGTAACATATGTCACACTGGCGTTTGTGGAATATCCAGCTGATGAATAAGGTGCCACGTACTGGAGGTGGGACTCCACTCTTACCGTTGTAATGATGCCTTCCCTTTCCTCACCTGACTGGAGGGCTTCACATTCTGATGTTATGTGTACACAGGGTAGTGTTCTGGACTCACGAAACATTTGAAAAACTCTTGGAAATATCCTGCCACAGTGGGTTCATTGTCAGGGAAATGTCTCTGGTATTCTGTCACAGCTGCACAGGCATTGAGATTACAGTACCCATACACAAAAACCATGTCTCCATGGGTGAATGTATGTGGCATGTTGGTACTCACAGACACAATGGACTCACACACACACACACACACACACACACAGACAGACGGCCTCACGACTGCTCACTGATCCGCCGCACACTTTGTACACTTGAACCCGTTCCCTCGGTGTGACGTTACAGTATGCCATCTGCTGGAGAATCCCCACACCTCTTGCAGGATGGAGTCAGTCATCCATCCCACTATTATTCCTTCCACCACAGCATCTACACAGCATTTCAGTAAGTAATAATCACACCTGTCTTAATCATTCACGTATGTGTGTAGTCTTCAACTGCTGTAGTTCCGTAACGATCAAAAATTGGGCAGACGTTCATAGCATTTTTTTGGTTTCCTTTCACATGTAGAATCACCTTACAAATTATGTGACATTCCTCCTGAATCATCATGTATATTCTTTCTCCTCATATATAATTTTAAACAAAAGTTGTGCACATGACAACATGTTTTTTCCTCAGTGAGTTTTAACAGAAAACAGTAAAGTTGTCTTATTGGATTATGATTAGAACATGATTACAGAATATGAATCATCAAACTTTGTAATCTTACCCATTCACAGATTGAAACAATGCAAAATATTGTCATGGTAGCTATGGTCTTCACAGATCCAGCTGCTGGAGATGTATCTTCTCAAACCACATATACCAATGATCACAACCATTTTTTTGTCATCATTCCCCTGAGTGGTTTGATGTGGTCCATCACGAATTCCTCTCCTGCACCAGCCTTTTTAACCAAGGCAGCAACTGAAACCTACACTCTCAATTATTTGCTGGATGCACTACATGAGGTGACCAAGACGTGTAACCAATGGCACCCCATACCATCACGCCGGGTGATACACCAGTATGGTGATGACGAATACATGCTTTCAATGTGCGTTCACTGCGATGTCCCCAAACACAGATGCGACGATCATTATGCTGTAAACGGAATCTGGATACATCCGGAAAAAAAATACGACGTTTTGCCATTCGTGCACCCAGGTTCGTTGTTGAGTACACCATCGCAGGCGCTCCTGTTTGTGATTCAGTGTCAAGGGTAACCGCATCCATGGTCTCCGAGCTGATCATCCATGCTGCTGCAAACGTCGTCGAACTGTTCGTGCAGATGGTTGTCGTCTTCCAAAGGTCCCCATCTGTTGACTCACACATCGAGACGTGGCTGTACAATCCGTAACAGCCATGCGGATCAGATGCCTATCATCTCGACTGCTAGTGATACGAGGCCGTTGGGATCCAGCACGGAATTCCGTATTACTCTCCTGAACCCACCGATTCCATATTCTGCTAACAGTCATTGGATCTCGACCAACACGAGCAGCAATGTCGCGATACGATAAACCGCAATCATGATAGGCTACAATCCGACCTTTATCAAACTCGAAAACGTGATGATACGCATTTCTCCTCCTTACACGAGGCATCACAACTATGTTTCACCAGGCAACACCAGTCAATCGGTTGGAAACTTTACTCATGTCAGCACGTTGTAGGTGTCACCACCACCGCCAACCTTGTGTGAATGGTCTGAAAAGCTAATCATTTGCATATCACAGCATCTTCTTCCTGTCAGTTAAATTTCGTGTCTGTAGCACGTCATCTTCGTGATGTAGCAAGTTTAATGGCCAGTAGTGTATGTCCAATTCCCTTCTGTTCTGGTTTTCCCAGTCTAAGTGTCATTTCCATACAATGCTGGGCTCCAAACACATCTCAGAAATTTCTTCCTCGAAGACTTGTTTGATATTAGTAGACTTCTCTTGGCCAGGAATGCCCTTCCTGCAAGTGCTAGTCTGCTTTTTATGTCCTCCTTGCTCCATCCATTACAGGTTATCTTGCTGCCTATGTAGCAGAATTCCTCAACTTTGTCTACTCCACGATCCCCAATTCTAATGTTAAGTTTATTTCTGTTCTCAATTCTGCTAGTTCTCATTACTTTCGTCTTCCTTCCAGTTACACTCAATCCATATTCTGTACTCACTACACTGTTCATTCCATTCAACCCTTCTTTGAATTCTTTTTTTCACTTTCACTGAGGATAGCAATGTCATCAGCGAATCTTATTGTTATCATTGATACCCTCAAACCCCCAATTAATCCCACTCTTGAACCTTTCTTTTATTTCCTTTGTTGCTTCTTGAATGATTGCATTGAACAGTAAGAGTGGAAGATTACATCCTTGCCTTATACCCTTTGTAATCCGAGCACTTGATTCTTGGTCTTCCAGTCTTGTGCTTCCCTCTTGGTTCTTGTATGTTTGTATATTGGCCATCTTTCCCTATAGCTAACACCCATTTTTCTCATAATTTCATGTATCTTGCAGCATTTTACATTGTCTAACACTATTTTCAAGTCAACAAACCCTATGGACATGTCTATTTTTTTTCAGTCTTACTTCCATTCTAAACCGCAACATCAGAAATGCCCCTCTGATGTCTTTACCTTTCCTAAAACGAACTCTGTCCTCACCTAACAGATCCTCAATTTTCTTTTCCATTCTTTCGTATATTACTCTTGTCAGCAACTTTGATGCATCAGCTGTTAAGCTGATTACACAGTAATTTTCGCACTTGTCAGCTCTTTGGATCTCGGAATTGTGTGGATGATGTTTTTCTGAAAGTCTTATTGTCTATAGTTTCATACATTCTACATACTATCATGAACAATCTCTTTGTTCCCATCTCCCCCAATGATTTTAGATATTCCAGTGGAATGTTATCCATCTGTTCTGCCTTATTCAATTGTAAGTCTCTCAAAGCTGTTCTAAATTCTAATACTGCACCCCTCTCTCTTCCCTGTCAACTTCCATTTCTTCTTCAATCACATATTAAGACAAGTCCTCCCCTTCATAGAGGCCTTCACTGCACTCTTTGCACCTACCCACTCTCTCTCCTCTGCATTTAACAGTGGTGTTCCTACTGAACACTTAATATTACTATCCTTGCTTTTGATGTCACTGAAGATTGTTTTGACTTTCCTATATGCTGAGTCGGTCCCTCCGACAATCATTTGGTTTTTGATTTCTTCACATTTTTCATCCAGCCATTTTGCATTAGCTTCCCTGCACTTACTATGTATCGCATTCCTAAGTGACATTTCTGTAAACCCTGAATTTCCTTTAGCATTTTTGTACTTCTTTCATCAATCAACTGTAGTGCTACATCTATTACCCATGGTTTCATCACAGTTACCTCCCTTGCACCAATGTTTTTCTTTCCAACTTGTGTGATTGCCTTTTTTTTTACCATTACTCTTCAACTCAATTTCCTACCGAGCTGTTCAGTAGCTATAGCCTCAGAACTTCAAGTGTCTCTTCATTCCTCAGTGCTTCCAAACACCATTTCATTGCACATTGATTCTTCCTGACTATTCTCTTCCACTTCAGCCTTCTCTTAATTACTAAACTGTGATCTGAGTCTATATCTGCTCCTAGGTATGCCTTACACTCTAATATCTCATTTCAGAATCTCTACCTTCTTCTTCTTCTTCTTCTTCTTCTTCTTCCCCTACAACTGCATTCCAGTTTCCCATGACTACTATACTGCATACTGAATTATTCTTTCAATATCCTCTTACTTTCTAGATCTTTTCATATTTTGCTTGCAATGTCAGCACATATACCGGAACTAATGTAGTTGGCATTAATTTCCTAGCAATAAACATAAGAACAATCTTATCAGTGGATTGTTCACCGTAACTCATTCTCTGCCCTAAATTCCTATTCATAACAAATCTATTCTCATTATACTATTTTCCGCTGCTGTTGATATTACCCTATGCTTGCTGACCAGAAATCCTTGTCTTTTTCTTTTTCCTTTTTATTTCACTGACCCTCCAGTGTTGAACATTAGCATTAACATTTTCAGATTTTCTAGCTTCCTTATGAAGTTCAAACTTCTGACATCTCATCTCATGACGAAACTATCAGAACATTATTCTTTCACCGGTTATGCTATCTTTTTCTCATGGTCAATTTCCACCTTGCAGTCCCCGTCTGAAATGGAGGTCTGAAATGGAGGTCTGAAATGGAGGGCTAGTCTAGAATCTTTTGCCAGTGGAGAGAGAAACACGAGTTTTCAATGAAAGGCCACATGTTCTGCAGATACACATTATGTGTCTTTAATGCAGTAGTTCCCATTGCCTTCTGCATCCCCATATCTTTGATCATTGCTGTGTCTTCTTCTGGCTTCCTGTCCCAAGATCAGGAGACTGCCATGAACCCGTCTGCTCCTCCACTCTCTTTGATAAGGCCAGTGGCAGATCAAGGGTGACTTCTTATGGCAGAAGTCTTCATTCACCACTGGTGATGATTATTATTCAAAATTTAAGCATTCACAAGGTCCAAACCTGGAACCCAAGGCATTCTGATTACTAGTCAAAGACGCTACCCCTAGACCAATTAATTTAACCATTCATTTTAAGTAACTTCACAGTTTGCAAGAATAGTACATGAACTGTAAAAAAATCCGAGGTGGTGTCCACTATGTAACTTACGGATATTTTTTCCCCCCCCAACAATGCAAAAAAACAGGTATATTCTGCACCAATCTTCAAGCACTGCACTTAAAATATTCCTGATGTCAACATTTAACTAGAAGATTTGTACTTCCCACTATTTACATTTGCATATCATCAACCTTAAAATAATGTAACAAAGTCTATACTGGTAATTTGAAATTTGAGGGGCACAGGACAGGTTTAACAAGGTGAGAATGGAACTTTAATTATTTATTCACAGTCTATTTCACATTTATTTATCATCCCTCACAAATCATAATGACTTCAATGTCACACTACTGAAATGATCAGTCTGCACACTTTATGAGCACTAACCTATTATTTCCACTACACTGGCACAGCTCACACCCGGCCAAAAATACCCGTTACTATATGTACTTCCAGCAGCTGTTAGTTGCTGCTTCCAACTTATCACAGTGTAACAGCTATGGTGAGAAGTTGCAGAAATCTGATTTTCACATTTGTGGAGTGTAGAGGGATACAAGTAGTTAATTTGTGACGTGTTATTTAAAACTGACAAGTTGCAACTAAAAGTCAGTTACCATAAAATAGCATTCACAGAAATCACTGATGTCAGAAACTCACGTTTAGCCTGCTGCTACTGCATACTTACCTAGGGCTGTGCAAACAATGCTCACATTTGAACGAGTTCGAGCTTTCCCAATCACCATAGAGCTAGATACAGTACCAAGTACTGCTCAAACAATCCATGGCATTTTACTGACACAGCACAAGGGCAAGTGATTCCAGGAAACAAAAGTGACACCTGAAAAAGCTGTAGCTCTATTTGAAATGTGCCAGTTTTATGAAACAGAGTTGGAAATGATGATAAATCTTACCACTGTACAAACTCCTGTTTTTGAATATATTTACTGTACGAACTCTGATACAGCATTTATGGATGCCATATACAAACAATTAAGGAGATTTTGTATGTAAAGATAACAAAGGTCCTTCTAAAATACCTCACTCTACACTGTATGTATTACAATGTTATATTTAGTTATTTATTTATTAATGTCTGTGTTTACCTATGATATACCCTACATAAGATACTGTAGTACATGTTTAATGGTAATTTATTATGATTAAAATCCATAATATATTGATAACTTAAGACATTTTGAAGACAGTACCAACAGAAGCCACGGTTACTAAATCTTGCAGTGATCAAGAGTTCAACTGAAGCCAGAGATTTCTCAAGCTGTAACATCAAATGTTTGAAATATGGAAGAACGATTAGGGTTCTATGTCCCATCAACACCGAGGCCATTAGAGACAGAGTACAAGCTCTTACTGTTTTTAAAGAATGGGGAACAAAATCGGCCGTGCCCTTTCAAAGGAGTCATTCCGATGGAGCAATTTAGGGATATCATGGAAAACCTAAATCTGGATTTGAATCACTGCCCTTCCAAATGTGAGCCAGTGTGCCACCTCACTCAGTCAACTGCTTGTACAGTTCCAGTTATGCTCAAGCACAGCTCTAGTACTGACCAGTACCTGAGAAACAGAAGAGCCCACGTCATGTATCATCATATGCTCATGCCTCTAGTACATAGTGGATTGGATTTGGGGTGGGGGGTGGTGCCCGCTACCAGTTCTGCTTCCCTGTTACAGCTGGGATGTGTGATGCAAGATGTCTAAGCTGTTCTGGGATGAGGCTCTTGTCTACAATCACACTACAATGCTATTTAGCTTCACTTACAAAACATTAACTGCACTCATCCAAGGGGAATAATACAATATTTTCTGAAACTGAAATTATGGGCAATTTTGGGAAAAACTAATGAAAATGTTTTAAAACCTATTACCACCTACCACCCATGATGAAAGCTGGAAAAACCAGTAGTGGGCAGCAGGGACCAGGTTGACTACCGCTGTCCTACAGAATAATTTTCAAGACAATTTCACTAAACAGATGCAAAGTGTTCATTGCACAGAACATGCTGTAAGGTTATCTTTGTCGATCCTTGGCCTTTGGGTAAGTAACTGTTTAAAATATTAGGTGAAGGAACAAGTATAATTTGAAAATAATGGTAAAATTTATAAATATAATGCTATGAACAAAAGTAGGTCTCTACCATCCTGCAGTTAACTTTAACTCTTGCATAGAAGTGAGTGAAATGTGCCATCGTCATAAAAATATTTGACCACATCTCTCATGAATTAAAGGTTTTGGCAAATAATTATAGTTTTAAATATAGATCCAAATCATTTCTGGCTTGACAACTCATCCTATTTTATAGATCAATTTCTGAGCCGATGGTATGCATATGCTTGGGTAACATTTATCACATTATGTTACATATTATGATAAAAGAAAATTCTGTTATGAAAGCATGCAGCCACGTTTTCAGAGATAATATGGTTTATTTGGGAACTTACAGACACTTTCATCATCATGGTGAGTTGTCATGAATGTGACCCACAGAAAATGCAAACAACTGATTGAGAACTCTCACGATTGTTGACTTTGATCCTCCAGGTGCGTAGTGTTCATTGTATCACATACCAGAACTGTACGTATTTTAATAAAACAGATGACCTCTCTTCCTCCTCCCTTCCCCTTCCCAAAGATACAAGTTAATAATAGTAGGTAAAAAGCGGGTTTATAGAATAAAATTCTCTGAAGTGAATGTTCAGCAGAGTTTTTAAATACTGACAAATTAATCCCTGAATTTGATTCATTTATTTCCACGGCACTGACAATATTACTCTTATATTTCAGCACTAGATTACATATTATATCAAGTATAAAAACTAACTATCACACTCTAGCTCGTTTTCCTAGCTAATGCTGAAAATCCAAATTTTACAGTAACATTTGTCAAACTTATCACAGTCCATATCACATATTGATCTGTTTAACACTCATCACATAAGAATAAAATTCTATGAAAATAATACACTTTTATACATGGTAAAGCCATACAACACAGAATTTCTATATTATTTAAAAGATAGATGAACAACCAAATTCCTGTGTTGTGCCTTTTGTAAAAATGCTGAGTCCGTTATTTTTCTGAAGGAAAGTAGACAGTTATTGTATTCTCAAAATATAAATGCCCATGTGTGATACAGATAGATAAAAATCTAATTTAGTAACTGTTTTGTATAATACACAGAAAAATGAAAACATTACCATTTGATTTTAAAAATAAAACAATACTACTGAAGATAGCTTGGACCAGTTACTTCTGCACCTATCTGAGTTCTCAGAAAATTTGTTACCAACTGCAGTACAGTTACAGACAGAGTTCTATCAGTGAGAATCAATGATGCAAGCATAGCTGCATCTTCTGCTCTAATGTCATTAATAACAGCCTGAACAGATCTAACCAGTTCTTCTTTCTGACGAACCGTAAGATCTTCCATCAATATTTTTGGGACAGGCTTGAACTTGTTCTTACTCATACAATATGCTGTGATTCCACCAAATGTGCCACCTGGAAACAAAAATACACAGTTGATTTCCTTCCTTTTCTACCAAGGAAACACTTTAAATGCTAAAAATGTACTATCAAGATCACAGAATCTGTTACAGCAAGCTGAAAGCAACAAAAAGCAATCCTGCCCTTTCATATATTCACACAGCAGGGCAAGTAAACTGTGCTAAACATATAACAAATTTTCTGTCACAGAGAATTTAGAAAAATCAACTGAAGAGTTCCAGTTAAATCATGAACTACTTTATAAATCAATTCACCAACAACAAAAAAAACAAGAACAGTAACTATGCAAATATTTTCTGACATTATACAACAATTCCAAAGAACACATTATTTTTGCACAATAAAGCGTAAGTTTTGTTTATAACAATGAGAAAAATACTGCAACGAGCCATAATTTCATCAAATGAACAATTTAATTATTTGTAGTAATGTTCCAGTTGAAGCCCATCATTACCCAGCAGCCACATTTTTGTGCTATCCTGTGTGTTTCTTTTAAGTTAGTTTGTTTCATAATGCAACAGAATGTCTTTTACCGAATATAATGCAGCAAATATATTGCTTTTTAAGCATCTGAATGCAGACTGGGGACAATATGGCAGATACATACAATAATTTATTTGGTTGCTGCTGTTGATGTATCACAGACTGACTGGCTGCACCTAAGGCCAATCTTTGTCTTAGGTACAGCAGACCAGTACACACTCATGAACCAAACACAGTCTCAGTTTAGTACAGGCACTGAGTCTATAGAGAGAGAGAGAGAGAGAGAGAGAGAGAGAGAGAGAGAGAGAGAGAGAGAGAGAGAGGGGGGGGGGGGGGAGTATTTTACAGCTCTGAAAATTATTCATCTGAAAGCTAGCGACCTTCTTAGTCTTGTTAAATGCATGCTACATCAGTGGTGGGGAAACCACCCAAGTGCTATCATGGATTTTTTTCTTTTTTAAATTCTGGAACTGGATGCCACTCTTGTCACAATGAGCTTCAGTTACTGCATCAGATAAGATATGTGCTTGCCATAGTCTGTGAATCACAAACTTTGTTAAGTGTGCTTTTATATTTTTAACATCTACGTACTGTGGTTTTGGTTTTGTTTTGCTTTAGGGTGCAAAAAACAACTGGGGTCATATGAGCCCAAATCAAAACTATAGAACACGGAGACAGAAAGGAGTTAAAAACGACTATACGTCAGCCCCAATTGACATAATAGAAAACAGTTAAAAATGTGCACGTGGAAAGAGGGCTAAAAAAAGACATCGTACAGAAACAGAGTTCCAAAACTAAAAATTAAATGGCGCTTGCCATATCGCTTTGGCGAATAAAAAGTAAAACATGGTTGACAGGCTGCGCATCATTTGCTAAAACAGCCAATAACTCAAGACGACAAACCCAAGCGGGAACGTCAACGGTTAAAAAATGGGTATCCATCAGAAAGTGGTGGACAGTTAAAACTTCTGGGCAATGTGTACAAAGTGGTGGGATAGTGCCACTTGGAAAATGACAATGGCTAAAAAGGCAGTGTCCAATATGCAGCCTAGTTACAGTAACCTCCTCCTGGCAGGTGGGCCGAGAGGACTTCGTCCAAGCCACTGGGAGAGATTTAATAAACTGGAGCTTATTCCTGTGAAGGGAGGACCATTGGCAATGCCAAAGTGACACCACCACCTCACAGATGGCAACACAGAGATCATCTAATGGAATATAGGTACTCGCGGGCTGAGGGGGCAAGGACTGCAGCCTTGGCAGCAGTGTCAGCAGCCTCGTTTCCTTGCAGACCAGGAACCCACAGAAACATCACACTGATGTCACCAAGAGTGAGCAAGTGACAGTTTTACTGGACTCTCTGCACTACAGGATGGGCAGTGTACAGTGCACACAGACTTCAAAGGGCACTGAGTGAATCTGAGCAGAGAGGACAATTGAAAAGGCTGTGTCGCCAGATGTACTCCGTGGCCTGATAAAGGGTAAAGAGTTCGGCTGTAAATACTGAGCAGCGTGCTGGAAGCCAATATCGAAAAACACGGATGCCAACGATGAAGGCATACCCGACCCCATGGTCAGTCCGAGAGCCATTAGTGTATACAAAGGTACTATCACGAAGTTCCATGCGAAGGTCGTGAAACTGAAGGCAATAGACCGAGGCTGGAGTAGCGTCCTTAGGAAGCGAATGAAGGCCAAAGTTAATATGTGCCACTTCACAAGGCCCAGCATAGACTCTCAACCGAGCTAGTGTAAAAGGCACCTATGGCCAAACGGATGCCACAATGGTGGCTAGTGTTGAGACCGCGTAAGAGGGATGGGTATGCAATCGCATAAACGAAGCACCCAAGTTGAGTTTTGAACAAACAAGGGATCAGTATAAATGGAGGAGGGTGGTTCCATTGGCACCCCAGAAGTACTATTGAGGACATGGAGGAACTGCATACAGCAGGATGCCAGGTAAGGCACATGGGAGGATTGATTGGTTGGTTGGTTGGACTGGACAAGGGACCAAACTACGCGGTCATCAGTCCCTCCGACCTGGGAATAACTAAAACTGATACAACCTCACACTATACAAGGGAACTACAATGGCCATAAAAATTATCAACTATAGACAGAGAAGGAAGGAAGAAGGTGGAAGAAGAGAGGAGGGTTAGTTGGTTGATTGGGGTTGAAGGGACGAAACAGCAAGGTCATGAGTCCCTTGATTCAAATGTGGTCCATTCAGACAGTTTGACATCTCAGAAAAGTCAGAACGATAAAAGGGAAAAGGCTAAAAAACGTAAAAGTGCAGTCGTGTTGTCAATGGTAAAAACAAAATGAGGGAAGTCAGCAAGAGAGCAACCCCAAGGCTATGCTAGAGGCAGGAATTACCCCACCTCTCAAGCAGTCAAGGCAAGACCACCTGCTATTTAAAAGCATTCAACCGCTAGAATGTAGAAGTGCGAATGGGAAAAGGAGACTAACCAATTCTATAAAGTGATAAAAACAGAGTAAAAGGGAAAGAAAAGAGGATCTTAGCCAGAGAGGGGAATCTCCAAACACAGCTTGCAGTGGGAGACCCCCCAACCCTCACCGCCCTGCCCCAACACCAGAGTGAGATTAAAAACCTTAAAACTGAGAATAAAAACCACTTTTACAGAGGAAACTGAGAACCAGTTCGACCATCCAGGAATCGTCAGCCAACATTAAACGTAAATTGTGTGGAAGTCTGTACCTAGTACGCAGAGCCAAAGAAGGGGGCATTCCACCAAAATGTAGGCTACTGACTGGAAGGCTCCACAACCACAAAGTGGGGGTGGCTCATTGCACAAAAGAAAACCATTCGTCAGCCTGGTATGGCCAATGCAGAGACGACACAGGGTGGTTGAGGCCTTTCGGGAGAGGTGGAAGGAAGGACGCCACGGGACTGGTGTCACCTTAATCGCATGAAGTTTATTAGACAGGGAGGTAGCCTCCCAAGAGTTGGCCCATGATTGTGCGAAGTGGGATTTGATGTGAAGCTGTAAATCCGCTGCAGGAGGGGTTAAAGAGTGGGGGGGGGGGGGGGGGGGGGTAAGTGACCTCTTCCCCCAGCCAATGATCAGCAAGCTCAATACCTGGGATACCCAATGGCCAGGGACCCAAAGCAAGTCAACGGAACAAGCAGCACGGTGAAGATCAGCGAGATGGTCATAGATGGCCGAGACCAAGGGATGGTGGGAAAAACACCGCTCAATAGCCTGAAGGCCACTCATCGAGTCTGTACATAACAAAATGGGATTGAGTTGGGACTGTTTAATAAAGGTAAGGGCCTGGGAAATTGCCATCACTTCTGCAATAAGCACCCCACATGCAGTTGGCAGGAGATTATTTTCCATGCCAACAGAGGACATGAAGGCATATCCCACATGATCAGCAGATTTAGAGCCATCGATGTGAAAACACCACCATCCTGAAACGCCCATAAAATTTGGCGGAAAAACAACGGAACACCATCGGGGGAACGGAATCTTTTGGACCTCAGTGGAGATCCATCCGAATCCGGGGCTGAAGAACTAACAAAGAGGGGTTGTTGGGGAGGAAACGTGGGAGACAGGACAAAGAAGGACACTGAAAATCATGGCTAAGAGACGCAAGGCGGAGCTCAACCAGTAAACCCGCCCGAGGGCGGGAATCAGGTGGGCGACGTCCTTTGTCTGGGAACAGGATAGAATAGGAAGGATGAGTGGGCGAGGAATGGACAGCGATTGCATAAGAAACCAGAAGTGGGACTGCCAAACAGAAAGGGATGGTGGGGGGGGGGGGGGAGGGGGGGGGAATCCCAGCTTCAACCAGATACTATCAACAGGGCTAGTAGGGAAGGCACCGGTGGCCAAACGGATACCACGATCGTGGATCGGATCCAGGATGCGCAGTGTGGAAGGTGCAGCCAACCCATAAACTTGACAACCATAGTCCAAGTGAGACAGCACTGAAGCCCGATAAAAGGCGGAGAAGAGTGGAATGATCCACACCCCAAGAGGTGTGGGCAAGGAAGTGAAGGACATTGAGTTTACGGAAACATCCTATCTTCAGAAGTCTGATATGAAGCAGCCAAGTGAGCTTGTTGTTGAACAGAAGATCCAGGAAACGAAACTATGCAACCACAGGTAATCGTTGCGCATCGAGGTAGAGCTCCAGATCAGGGTGGACCGTAGTAAGGCGAAAGAAGTGGACCACCCGCGATTTTAAAGGAGAAAATTGAAACCCGTGTGAGAGGGTCCATGCAGAGGCACACCGTATAGTACCCAGGAGCTGCCACTCTGGAGAGGCCATCTAAGAGGTACTAACCCAAATGCAGAAATCCTCCACATACAGAGCAAGGGTGACCAAAGGACCGACGGAGGCCACAAGTCCATCTATAGCAATGAGGAAAAGAAGTACACTCAATAAGGAACCCTGTCTGACACCATTCTCCTGGGTCCGTGGAGAACTAAAAACAGTACCAACCAGAACCCTGAACAACCGGTGGAACAGGAACTGGCACATAAAAATCAGGAGTGGCCCCAAAGACCCCACTCATGAAGTGTAAGGAACATATGATGGCGCCAAGCCGTGTCATAAGTCTTGCGAAGGTCGAAAAATACTGCAACGAAATGGTGACGCTGGAAAAAGCCTACATCTACATCTACATTTATACTCCGCAAGCCACCCAACGGTGTGTGGCGGAGGGCACTTTACGTGCCACGGTCATTACCTCCCTTTTCTGTTCCAGTCGCATACGGTTCGCGGGAAGAACGACTGTCTGAAAGCCTCCATACGCGCTCGAATATCTCTAATTTTACATTTGTGATCTCCTCGGGAGGTATAAGTAGGGGGAAGCAATATATTCGATACCTCATCCAGAAACACACCCTCTCGAAACCTTGTGAGCAAGCTACACCGCGATGCAGAGCGCCTATCTTGCAGAGTCTGCCACTTGAGTTTGCTAAACATCTCCGTAACGCAATCACTATTACCAAATAACCCTGTGACGAAACGCGCCGCTCTTCTTTGGATCTTTTCTATCTCCTCCGTCAACCCGATCTGGTACGGATCCCACACTGACAAGCAATACTCAAGTATAGGTCGAACGAATGTTTTGTAAGCCACCTCCTTTGTTGATGGACTACATTTTCTAAGGACTCTCCCAATGAATCTCAACCTGGCACCCGCCTTACCAACAATTAATTTTATATAATCATTCCACTTCAAATCGTTCCGCATGCATACTCCCAGATATTTTACAGAAGTAACTGCTACCAGTGTTTGTTCCGCTATCATATAATCATAAAATAAAGGATCCTTCTTTCTATGTATTCGCAATACATTACATTTGTCGGAACTGTGGATTCCAAGTGAAGTAAATGATCAATCGGAGACCGTCCCTCTCAAAAGCCATACTGGTAAGGGGACAATAGATGAGAGTCGAGGACCCAACTGAGCCGACGGGCTACCATCCATTCAAGTAACTTGAAAACAATGTTTGTCAGACTAACTGGCCGATAGCTTTTGACAAACATGCTTGAGGATGGGGACCACAATACTATCCCTACATTGAGAAGGGAAGTCACCCTGGAGCCAAATATGGTTAAGCAACCAGATAGGATGTTGTCGTTGTGGAGCACTGAGATGTTGAAGCAATTGGTTATGAATGGAGTCTGGGCCAGGTGCTGTATCATGAGAAGATTAAAGTGCGGAAAGAAGTTCCCATTCAGTAAAAGGTACATTGTAAGATTCTGACTGACAAGGAGTAAAATGGAGGTTGATGCTGATGCTGTTGCAAAATTGATCACAAGATGTTCCGTGAGAATCAATGGGTCCGTGCAAAGGCCATCTGGGAGGGCAAGGCCCGGGAGGGTAAACTGCTGATGGTAACTTTGGAGAGAGCGAAGAGTAGCCCATACCCGTGACATAAGGACAGAAGAACCGAGGGAAGAAACAAAGCGTTCCCAACACACCCATTTGCTCCATTTGAGCAAGGAGCGTGCTTTGGCGCAAAGGCATTTAAAGGTAATTAGACTGACAGCAGATGGGTGCCTCTTAATGTGTAGCAAAGCTCAACAGCGATCACGGATGGCAACGGCAATGGCCGAGCTCCACCACGGGACTTGGCAGTGGCAAAATACTCCTGATGAGTGTGGGAAAGCAAGTCTAGCAGCACGAACAACCGCTTCAGACACGTCACGTAGGACATCAATACAACCTAACAGAGAGACAGAAAAAACAACCTGTGCAGTATATAGAGGTCAATCGGCATATTGGAAAGACTAACGAGGTAACCTGTTGCTTGGGGAGCATAAAGGGAATGAGAGAATCAACGGGAAGTGGTCACTATCACAAAGGTCGTCGTATGGCGACCAGTGTAATGAAGGTCGGACGGAGGGAGAATAAAGAGAAAGATCAACGGCAGAAAAGGTACCATGACCAGCACTGAAATGGGTGGGGGAGCCATCATCAAGAAGGCACAAGTTGTGGCCTGTAAGAAACTGGTCTATGAGAAGAGCCCAACTATAGATGGAAATGCACTGCCCCAGAATGGATGATGAGGATTAAAATCCCCAAGAAGGAGGAAGGGAGGAGGACATTGCTGAACAAGGGCAGTTAAGGCAGCAGGTGTAAGAGTCCTGTCAGGAGGGAGATAAAGATTGCAACTGTGACCCCAGAGTCCAGGAGGACCCTAACAGCAACTGCTTCGAATGTAGTTTGAAGAGGAATCCATGTGCTAGCAATGTTCATATGCCACCAGAGGCCCACAGGGGGCCCTCCCGATTTCGAGAAGAAGCACAGAACCCACGGAGGGTGATCAGTAAAATGAGATTCCTGTAGAACCACACAAGCTGCCAAGTAAAACAATACAAGGGATTTCAACTCTGGAAGGTGATGGTAATATCCATTACAATTCCAGTGGATAACCACAGAACGACAATTAAAATAGGGGGTGAATAGGCTAAAGCCAGTCATGCTGCTGGGTCACCAGCCATCACCGACAAGGGGAAGGGGGGGGGGGGGGGGGGGGGGGGTTGACATCCATGAACAGCAGGTCAGAGTCATGTTGCAAAGATGGGGATGGGACCTCTGGTGACACCAGAGGCTCCTTGACCAAGAACTTATGTTTCTTCTTCTTTTCCGTTTGAGATCGAGGAGGGCTGTGCTGCAGAAAGGAGCCAGCTGCAGCAAGATCTGTAACAGAAAGGGAGTGGGTGACCTGGGGGCCCACAGATTGTGGTTCTTGTGGTCGTCTTGTGGCAGCACACCTTTGGCTTGGAAGGTGCCGGGAAGGGGGGGGGGGGGCCCCGAGAGGGGTGCCCTTGACCGGCAGACACCGAAGAAGTGCGACACTTCTCTGGCTGGGGAGGGGGAGCAGCACCCAGAGGGGTGGGTGTGGGAACTGCAGGGGAGGGGGGAAGAGATGGGTTCGGGACTGGGGTAAGGAAGGGGTGAAGATGTAACTGAAGCACAGCTAGACGTCACTGACATAGGATGAAGACGTGCATACTTCTTACGAGCCTCAGTGTAGGTTAGGTTATCAAGGGACTTTTACTCTTGTATCTTCCTTTCCTTCACATAAGCCGGGCAATCCAGTGAACATTGAGAATGATTGCCATGACAATTAACACACAGAAGAGGAGGAACACGGGAACTCCCCTCAAGGAGTGCGGCCAGTCACCACAGAGAGGGGTCTGCTAACAGTGGGAAGAAATGTGTCCAAAACGCAAGCACTTAAAACACCTCATAGGTGGTGGAATGTACTGCTTCACGTCACATCGATAAACCATAATCTTGACCTTCTCAGGGAGGGCATCCCCTTTAAAGGCCAATAAAAAGGCACCAGTGTCAATGCGATCGTCCTTCGGGCCCTTCTGAACACGCCGAACAAAGGGAACACCCCGCCATTCTAGATTGTCCCCAAGTTCCTCATCAGTTTGAAGGATGAGGTCCCTGTGAAAAATTACACCTTGAATCATATTCGAAGAGACAGGAATTGTGCCAAGGTGGTCACAGGCACAAAGGGCTGCAGACTGGGCAGCTGAAGCAGTTTTGATCAACAACGAACCCGACAGTATCTTGCTTAGAGTGTCCACTTTGCCAAATTTGTCTTCAATATGTTCCACAAAAAATAAAGGTGTGGTATTGGCGAAAGTATCCCCATCAGTCCTGGTGCAAACCAGGTAGCAGGGGAAAGGTTTTGCCCTTGGCCAACGGGCTTAACACTCCACCCAGGGTAGCCATGGAAGGGAAGGCCGAAGGAACAGAAGAAGCAGCACAAAAAGAATAATTTCCATTCAAAGAGATGGCCGTAGAAGAGCCACAGTTCTGGACCCGCATGCGTTTCATTTGCATAGAGAGTGCCCTGATAGCACCCACTCCGATCAGGGTCTCTCCCCATGGGTGCCACCCAGCCACAGCAAGGGCCGTCTGCCCCAGCAGCCACTGCCGGGAGTTTCAATGCTCCAGGATGACAAGCAACCACTCCTAGGCTTATACGAGGATGTAACAGCTCAGGTACCAGAAGTGTGGCCCTGTGTTTTCAGGGGGCTCAACCAAAAGGGTACATAGCGGCCCCACCACACGGGCTGGCTGCCATACTGGCTATGTACCCTAGCATCAGACAACAACGTGAAGGAAAAGATGGAAGGAACTAGGAGGGCACATGCTGGAGACACTAGGTAAGGTGTTCTTCCCCAAATGGCTCACACTACAGGATAGAAATTTAGCAATGGAGGTCAAACCCCAGAGGGGGACCAGAGAATGCCAAAAGGATGAGGTAATTATGCAACAAAACCAAATTGCAAAGCCAACATAACCAGGTGGATAGCGGGGCCAACATAAAAAAGGACACCAAGAGAGGGAGAGCAGAGAGCGGAGGGGAAGGAGCAAGGACAGTAAAGGATGGGAAGGAAAAGGAAATGCAGCCCAGGAAGGAAGGAAAGCTGCAATAGCTCGGGGCCCCATGCTCGCCACACACATACTCATGAAAGGACCTTGAGCCCCCTGGGAGCTCAAGCGGGTTCTTACCAGGTTTGAGCACTGGAATGATGGTGCTCTCCCACCAGTGTGATGGAAAGATGCCATCGCACCAGATCCAATTGAAGATGATGAGGAGAAGTCACTTGCAGTCAGACAAAAGATGTTTAATTATCTGAATGTGGGTATGATCTGGCCCAGGAGCTGTGCAAGGGCACCGAGGAGCTCCCACTTTGTAAATGGGGCATTATAGGGTTCACTGTGGAGTGTAGTGAACAAGGGGACTTTCCTTTCCATATGCCATTAGAGGGTGTGAAAGGCTGAGGGTAATTCTTCGATGCAGAGGCTCAAGCAAAGTGCTCGGCAATCACATCTGCGTTGGTACATAACACGTCATTCATGTGAATGACGGGGACACCTGTTCGGGTTTAGAACACAAAAAGACATCTGATCTTTGTCCAGACTTCGGAAGATGACGTATGCCACCCACTGGTTAACACGTACGTGTCCCAACACTCCCATTCCCGTTGTTTCATAGCTGGCGAACGCGGGCACGGAGCTGCTTAAAGGTTATTAGGTGCTCTAGGGAAGGGTGCTGCTTATGTCACTGTAGAGCTCGCCAACGATCTTTAATTGCCTCAGCAACTTCAGACGACCATCAAGGGACTATCTTTTGCCACGGGCACCCTAAAGCGTGAGGGATCGTGTTTCCTGCCGCAGAAACAATCGTCGTAGGACCTACTCAATCACAACATCAATGGCACCATGTGGGCGAGATTCAACTGTGATGGCAAAGATGAAGCCTACCCAGTCTCCCTGTTTTAAAGCCCATCTGGGTAGGTGTATGTGGGCAAGATGCTGGGATAGTGACAGGGAAATGGTCACTACCACACAGGTTGTCATGAGCTCTCCAGTGGATAGATGGGAGAAGGCCAGGACTACAGACCGAGAGATCAATGGCCGAATATGTGCTAGTTGCCACACTGAAATGTGTGGGGGCACCTGTATTTAAGAGCAGAGATCGAGGTGGGACAGTAAAGTTTCAACATCTCTACCTCGGCCAGTAAGTACAACGCGACCCCACAAGGGGTTATGGCCATTAAAATCTCCCTAAAGTAGAAAGGTTTAGGGAGTTTATCAATCAGTGCAGTCGATACGTTCTGTGGTACTGCAACATCTGGAGGGAGATATACATTGCAAAAAGTTATTTCCTGCGTCATCTGTATCCTGACAGCCACAGCTTCAAGGGGCACAGATTCACTAGATACTGAGTTCAGGACATAGACGCAAACTCCACCTGACACTATTATATTTGCTATGGCTCCTGTGATATCTCCTGTAGCCATGAAGGGCAGGGATCCGCATTGCAGGGAACCAGGTTTCCTGGAGGGCAATGCAGAAAGCAGGTGTAAACCTTAACAGTTGCCGTAGCTCAGCCAGGTGGGGGAAAAAACCGCCGCAATTCCACTGGAGGATGACGTGATTGTGAGACTCAGTCAATAAGGCAGTCTATGCCTCAGGGTCACCTGCTGCCACCGAATGAGTACCTGTGCGATGAACATCCATTGTCTGAGGGCCTAGTGAGATCTAGGTCCTCAGTGGACGTCAGAATTGCCACTTCATGCTCAGACGCAGATCTTGTAAGGAGCACTGGTGTGGGTGCCACCACAGTGCCTTGGTTCTTAGGGGCCCTTTTTCGGTTTTTCTCACTGCTCCTTAGGTTTGTCCAGCTGTAAGGGTGTAAGTGATTCAGTCTCAGGGACTGAGGAGGACTGTGTAGCACTACAACCAGCTACCTCTGTTTGCTTCAACCACTGGTGGATGTCAGCATTACCACTGGTAGGAACCTGGGAAGGGAGTGACCCAAGGAACCCCTTCCTAGCAAGAGGAGGTGAAGAAGACGTACACTCTCCGGCTGCGAAATGGTAACTGACATTCTCAATGGTTGGAGGAGGGGGGAGGGGGGTGTTGCTTCCAAAGTAGGTGGTGCACGAGCAACATGGAGGGAAGTGCCTCCCACCATCAAGGGGGTAGGTGGAGTTTCGCAGCTCAGAGTCAACTGTATGTGGTGGAACGGAAGATGGTAGAACTGTTTTCATAGCAGTGGTGAAAGTTGACACCATACGCACAGGATGTAGCCTCTCATACTTTCTCTCTGCCTCAGTGTAGGTTAGTCGGTCCAGGGTCTTGTATTCCATTGTTTTCCTTTCTTTCTGGAGAATCCTGCAGTCTGCTGAGCAAGGCAAATGGTGACATCTTGGATATTTGGGAATCCAGCCAGGTATTCACGTCATTCTCGCACGATATCTCAACAGCGTGCCTCGCTGTCTTCTTCAGGTGCTACCTGAAACTGGTCCTTGGGTCAATCAAGTCCAGTATTTATGCCTAGAAGGAGCTGGGCGTTCCGTCTTCGGTCCGCACCGAGTCGCGTGTTCCCTCTGTGGTCCGCTCCCGCCAGACTCAGCTTCAATGGACCCCTCCAGATGCAGACTCTATTGACGCAAGGACCAGTCTCAGGTAGCACCTGAAGAAGACAGCAACGCATGCTGTTGAAATATTGTGCGAGAACGACACGAATATCCGGCTGGATTCCCGAATATCCAAGATGTCAACAGATCGCTGAGAAAGCATGAAGAATAACACAAGGCAAATGGTGCTCTCCGCAGTTGACACAGATATGGGAAGCGAGGCACATATAGTATTGGGATGCGAGGAATGTCCATAATCGTGACAGGTGATACAAAGTACAGCGGAAAGACATATAGCCGAACTTCCAGCACTTTGAAGCACCACATTGGGGGAGGGATATATGGCTTCACATCACAGCGGTAGACGATCACCCTGACCTTCTTGGGTAATGTGTCACCCTCGAAGGCCAAGATGAAGGTACCAGTGGCAACCTGTTTATCCCTCAGAGCCCAGTGGACGTGCCAGACGAAATGAACACCTCGTTGCGCTAAATTGGCGCACAGCTCATTGTCAGACTGCAAAAGAAGGTCCCTGGGAAATATGATACCCTGGACCATATTTACGCTCTTATGGAGTGTGATGGTAACAGGAACATCCCCCCGCTCATCACACGTGAGTAATGAGCGTGACTGGGCAGACGATGCCGTTTTTATCGGGACTGACCCTGACCACATTTTGGTCCCTCCACCTCCCCAAACTTGTCCTCTAAATGCTCCATAAAAACCTGAGGCTTCATGGACATGAAAGATTCCCCATCAACTCTTGTATATACGGGGTACGGGGGTGAATAAACTTTGCTGCCATCCTTAGCCTGGCATTCCTCCCATGGTGTGGCCAGTGAGGGGAACGTTTTGGGGTCGTATTTCTTAGCACTGAAGGTAGACCTCTACCACTTAGAGATTTCTGGTGGTTGACCACCAGCAAGAGATGACCTACTACACTTCATTGATCAGCCTTGATGCCACCCACTACGACCAGGGGCCCTCCACACGGGCGATACCCAGCTGCAGAGAATGCCTCCTGGCAGGAAGGCCATTGCTGGGAGTCCCAATGTCCCAGGGGGATGGGCATCCACTCCTTGACATACCTGGGGAGCTAACGGCACAGGCATCAGCAAAGCGAACCCTGTGTGGTCAGGGGGCTACAACCAACAGGGTAGATGGCGGCCCCACCACTACGGACTGGCTACTGTGCTGGATATCAGGTGCAACCAAGTAAACAAGTCACTTATCATCGTCGGCGAGCAAAATGATACTGTACAGTTGATGGAAAAATATGCACCCAGGACAGGGACCTCTCACAACAGTTGGAAGACGAGGATAAGTGCAGATCCACGTTGACGAAGGATGCGAGAGGTCTCGACGCATGGACACTATGCATCATGTAAGGTGCCCTTCCCCAACTGGCTCTCTCTTCGGGAAAATTTTGAAAAAAATGGAGGTCAAACCCTACAGGAAACCTTCACATAAAGGCCAAAAGGTGTGAGATTCCTTTTAGTCGTCTCTTACGACAGGCAGGAATACCTAGGGCCTGTTCTTACCCCCAGACCCACAGGTGGGGCAAATTGGGGAATGGATCTTGGTCCCCGATAGCCTTCAGAGGTTGGCCCACATGACAGAGGAAGGGGTGGAACTGTTAAAAGAACTAGTGAATGAAATCCAGCTAGCTCTTTTGTTATCCCGAAGAACGCAATGACACTTAGCACACATCTGTTTATAATGAAAGCAGATTGCCATTATAGGATAACTACTGAAAACACAAGAGCATGCCTCTGTGCACGAATTGCGTCGAGGCATGCCTCAGTCCACCACGGGACTGGGACATGATGTGGTAAAGAAGAAGTGTGAGGAATGAATGGAACGTTCTGCAGCAGTAAGGATAACATTTGTGAGACTTTCCAGCTGGTCTTCACAACTGGGGAAACATTGTTCTTCCAGGAGTAAAGCTGCCATTTAGGCATGCAGCAAACGGATAGCACATGGGAAATGGTTGCTCAAGTAGGTGTCAGAAAGAATGGACCACTCAAGATGAGGGGCAAGCTGGGCAGCGCAGAAGGATAGGTCCAAATGGGAATAAGTGTATGAGGAGTCAGAAAGGAAAGTGGGTGCTCCAGTCTTAAGGCAGAAGAGGTTAAGTTTCTTAAGAAGGTCAGCGAAACAGGTACCTCTCTGACAGGTCCTGGGAGAACTCCAATGGGGATGACGCACATTAAAGTCACCGAGTAGCAAAAATGGGGAGTCTCGGTTGGGCACACAGTTTTAATCTGCCAGGAAGTTTCATATCAGCGCACACTCCGCTGCAGAGTGAAAATCTCATTCTGCTGAAAATTTCTTTGTAAGAGCATATGACCTTAGCTATAATACTGATGAAATAAATATTGGCCACAGAGACAAAAAGGGTCAGACACTGTCAACATAGCTCAAGAATAAGAGAAAATTGGGACCATGGTGAAAACTATTGAACAGACAGATTGTAGTGATTAAATCAGGCTATCTTATGCTGTCATGGGAAACAAGGAATTAAGTCTTCAGTGAAAGTGCAGTAAACATCATGTTTGCCAGTTGTGCATCTACATTATATTGATATTCGCAGTAATATTAAAGAATAGCTTGCTACTCACCATAAAGATTACTTGACTTGCAGACAGGCAGAACAGAAGTGATACAATTAAGCTTTCAGACAAGGCCTTCCCCAGAAGGGGCACATGCACAGGCCACTGCTAGCTCTAATCTCTCTGAGCAGAATGAAACTGCATCTAATAGAAGAAGCAATATGAAGTAGGGTGGGAAAGGGGGAGGGATAGGAGGGTACAAGTGGTAGGAGAGAAGTGGGCACTGAATGGTGAAGCATACAGGGACTGATGCCGACACGACAAGGTTGCCAGACAAAGTGCCAGGAAGCTGTGTGGAGGTCTTTTCTCCTTCTTTGCTCTTCTTTCCCGTTCCATATCCCCTTCCTTCCCTCTCTCCCCAACAGTCACTCAACACTGTGCCTGGCAGCCTTGTCCTGCCACTATCAGTCCCTACACACTCTGCCAGGCAGCATCCACTCCTCTCTCCCCACCTGTATCCTGCTACTTCTCCCCCTTCACCACTCCAAGCCACACTGCTGCTTCTGTTCAACACAGTTGCATTCTGGGCAGAGCAGCCAGATATAATGGTCATGTGTGCATGAATGTGCAACAGTCATTTAGTTGTGCCCGTCTGCAACTTAACCTGTCATCTGTATGCTGAGTAGACATTATCCATTTCATAGTATTGTCGATATACTGGTGCCCTCCCCCTCTCCCCCCATGATCCACGGACTTTGCCATTGGGGGGCTCGTATGCCTCAGTGATACAGATAGCTGTGCCTTAGGTGTAACCACAATGGATGGGTATCTATTGAGAGGCCAGACAAATGTGTGGTTCCTGAAGAGGGGCAACAGCCTTTACAGTAGTTGCAGGTGCAGCAGTCTGGATGATTGACTGATTTGGCTTTGTAACATCAACCAAAGTGGCCTTGCTGGGTTGGTACTGAGAACGATTGAAAGGAAGTGGGGAAACTACAGCTGTCATTTTTCCAAAGCCCATGCAGCTCTACTCTATTGTTAAATGATGATGGTATCCTCTTGTGTACAATATTCCAGAGGTAAAATATTCCCCCATTCGGATCTCCAGGCCGGGATACTCAGGAGGATGTTATCAGGAGAAACAAAACTGGCATTCTATGGATTGGGGCATGAAATGTCCGATGCCTTACTTGGAGAGGTAAGTTAGAAAATTTTAAAAGGGAAATGGACAGGTTTAAGTTAGAGATAGTGGAAGTTTGTGAAGTTTGGTGGCAAGAGGAACAGAATTTCTGGTCAGGTGAATATAGCATTATAAAATTGGAACGTGGATAAGCTACTATGAACAGCATAGTGAATGCACTATTATAGCGAAGACAGACACGAAGACCACACCCACCACAGTAGTACAAGTTTATATGCCAACTAGCTCCGCAACGATGAAGAGACTGAAAAAAATGTATGACGAGATAAAAGAAATTATTCTGATAGGTAATGGAAAAAATTTAACTGTCTTAGGACACTGAAATTCGATAGTATGAAAATGAAGAGAAGGAAAAATAGTAGGTGAATGTGTACTGGGAAAAGGAATGAAATGGGAAGGTGCCTGGTAGAATTTTGCCCAGAGCACACCATATCCTTAACATACCCCCATAAGAAAAAAATCGCAGGGGGTAAGATCAGGGCTTCTTGGAGGCCAGTGATGAAGTGCTCTGTCACGGGCCGCCTGGCGGCCGATCCATCGCCTCTGGTAGTTGACGTTCAGGTAGTTACGGACAGATAAGTGCCAATGTGGTGGCGCTCCATCCTGCTGAAATATGAATTGTTGTGCTTCTTGTTCGAGCTGAGGGAACAGCCAATTCTCTAACATCTCCAGATACTGTAGTCCAGTTACAGTAGCACCTTCGAAGAAAAAGGGACCAAAAACTTTATTGGCTGAAATGGCACAGAAAACGTTCACCTTAGGCGAGTCACGTTCATACCGAGTTGTTTCCCGTGGATTCTCAGTGCCCCATATACAGACATTGTGACGGTTGACTTTCCCGTTAGTGTGGAAAGTTGCTTCATCACTAAACACAATCTTTGAAACGAAAGATTCATCTGTTTCCATTTGAGCAAGGATAAAAATCACAGAAATCGATTCTTTTAATCTTATCAGCTGCAGACAGTGCTTGAACCAATTTCAGACAATAAGGTTTCATAACTAACCTTTTTCGTAGGACTCTCCATACAGTTGAATGTGGAATTTGCAGCTCTCTGCTAGCTCTGCGAGTCTATTTTCCTGGGCTGCGAATAAATGCTTGCTGGATGCGTGCTACATTTTCATCACTCGTTCTCGGCCGTCCAGAACTTTTCCCTTTGCACAAACACCCATTCTCTGTAAACTGTTTATACCAACGTTTAATACACCACCTATCAGGAGGTTTAACACCATACTTTGTTCGAAATGCATGCTGAACCACTGTCGTCGATTCACTTCTGCCGTACTCAATAACACAAAAAGCTTTCTGTTGAGCGGTCGCCATCTTAGCATCAACTGACGCTGACGCCTAGTGAACAGCGCCTCAAGCGAACAAATGTACAACTAAATGAAACTTTATAGCTCCCTTAATTCGCCGACAGATAGTGCTTAGCTCTGCCTTTTGTCGTTGCACAGTTTTAAATTCCTAAAGTTGTGGTATTCTTTTTGAATCACCCTGTATAATCTTAAGACATATGTCAGAGCCAGATTTTAAATTTTAACGCATTTATTGATTATGAACTGTTGATTAAAACTAAAGAACCTGCAAAAAGGTAAGAATTTAAGGAGATGGTACCTCATTAAACTGAAAGAACGAGAGATGGTAGAGAGTTTCAGAGGGAGAATTAAGGAAGAACAATTGACAAGAATAGAGGAAAGGAATACAGTAGAAGAAGAATGGGTAGCTTTGACAGATGAAATAGTGAAAGCAACAGAGAATCATGCAAGTAAAAAAAAAAAGAAAAAAAAAAAAGAAAAAAAAAAAAAAAAAAAAAAAAAAAGGGGGGGGCTAGTAGATTCCTTGGGTAACAAGAGATACTGAATTTAACAGATGAATGGAGGAAATATAAAAATGCAGTTAATGAAGCAGCTGAATAGGAATATGAAAGTCTAAGAAATGAGATTGACAAGAAGTGCAAAATGGCTAAGCAGGAATGGCTGGAGAGGAAATTTAAGGATTCAGAAGCACACAGAATTAGGGAAAACAGAGATGCTGCCTATGGAAAAATTAAAGTGATCTCTGGAGAAAAGAGAACAATCTGTATGAATATAAAGAGCTCAATTGGAAAAGAAGTCTTGAACAAAGAAAGAAAAGAAGAAAGGGGAAGGAGTATACAAAGGGCCTATACAAGGAAGATGTATTTGAGGGCAAAATTATGGAAATGGAGGAGGACGTATTTGAAGATGGGAATGGAGATATGATTCTGCATGAAGAATTTATGAATTACTAAAAGACAAGTCATAAGAAGGCTCTGGGAGTAGACAACATTCCATTACAACTACTGATAGCCGTGGGAGAGCCAGATGTGAAAACTCTTCATCGGGTGTGTAAGATTTGCGAGACAGGTGAAATACCTTCAGACTTCAAGAAGAATATAATAATCCCGATTTGAAAGAAAGCAGGCGTTGACAGATGTGAAAATTACCAAACTATCAATTTATAAATCACGGTTGCAAAGTAATAACAAATTCTTTATAGAAGAAGAAGAATGGAAAAACTGATAGAAAACAAGCTTAGGAAATATCAGTTTGGATTCCGGAGAAATGTAGGAACAAGCGAGACGATTCTCACCCTACAACCTCTCATTGAAGATAGGTTAAGGAAAAGCCAACCTATGTTCATAGCATTTGTAGACCTACATAAATGCTTTTGATGATGTTGGTTGGAATACTCTCCTTCAAATTCTATAGGTGGCAGGGGTAAAATACAGGGAGCAACAGGCTATTTACATCTTTTACAGAAACCAAACAGCAGCTGTAAGTGTTGATGGGCACAAAAGGGAAGGAGCGATTGAGAAGACAATGAGACATGATTGTTGCCTGCTCCAATGGCACTCAATCTGTATACTAAGAGAGAGAGAGAGAGAGAGAGAGAGAGAGAGAGAGAGAGAGAGAGAGAGAGAGAGAAAAGAAATAAGAACTTTGAGGTTTTCCAATGACATTGCAGTTCTGTTAGAGTCAGCAAAGGACTGGGGAGAGCAGCTGAATGGAATGGACAATGTTTTTAAAGGAGGATGTAAAACTAACACCAACAAAAGCAAAACAAGGGTGATGGAATGTAGTATAATTAAATCCAGTGATGCTGAGAGAATTAGATTACAAACTGGGAACTTAAAATAGTAGCCGAGTTTTGCTACTTGGGTGGCAAAGTAACTGACAAAGGCTAAAGTACAGACAATGTAAAATGTAGACCAGCAATGGCAAGGAAAGCATTTCTGAAGAAGATAAATTTGTTAACATCAAAGATAGGTTTAAGTGTCAGGAAGTCTTTTCTGAAAGTATTTGTATGGAGTGTATTCAGGTATGGAAGTGAAACATGGACATTAAAGAAGAAAATAGAGTCTTTTGAAATGTGGTGCTACAGAAGAATACTGAAGATTATATGGGTGGATCATGTATCTAACTAGGAGTTACTGAATAGAATTGACGAGACAAGAAATTTGTGGCACAACTTGACCAAAAGAAGCGATTGGTTGATAGGACACATTCTGAGACATCAAAGAACCACCGATTTAGTACTAGAGGGAAGTGCGTAAGGGTAAAAATCTTAGAGAGGGCTCAAGAGATGAATACAGCAAGCAGATTCAGAAGGACGTAGGTTGCACTAGTTACTCGAGTGATGATGATGAGGCTTGCCAGGACAGTAGCATGGAGAGCTGCATCAGACCAGTCTTCAGACTGAAGACCAAAACACAATATTGGGGTATTCCAACATGGACTTTCTACAGTTTTATTTTGATATTCCATTCCCAAGGTAAAAGCAGACGATTAAGATTATTAAAAATGTATGTAATACATAGCACTCTACAATACAATAGAAAGGGAAAAAAATTGCATTCTCATTAAACACAATTAAACCACACCAGAATTTATGAACCATGTAAAAAAATATATAATTGTATCAAATGAAAATTTACTTAAGGTAACACTTACTAGAAGGCAGAATCATGACTTTGTGCTTACCTGCAGGAGGTGAAATTCCAAGTAGGCTATTTACAAAAGACATCTTTAGAAACACAGAATATATCTAAGCTTTCAGAACAGTTAGTGCCTTACTCATGCAGGAGAGACTTGTCACTCAGACCTAAGGGTTATGCAAACCCTATCTCTTGTGATAACATGGGGGGACAAATCTCCAATTATCCTTGCAGCAAGAGGGTTCCCTTCACCCTCAAGCCTAAATGGCATGCTTCTCCTATCCATTCTTCTCCAAACCATCCTACTCTCCTCACTAAAGAAGACACTAATAGTTCCAAAACAGTTTTTCCCCTACTTTTAAAGATGGGTGTGTTAGCAGTACTTGGCATTTTGTCTCCTGACACTAAGAACTGGTCTTCCACTCCACATTCTTGTAGAACATTGATGAATACCATGGGATGGGAGGAGTGAGATATATCACTACATGGCTCTCTATTAGGTAATTTCCAGCTATTATGAAGATGGGTGTTTGATTTCCTCATGTTGGCACAAACTCTAATGTACTTAAAGTGGAACTCCTGTCATGGAACACGTCTATCACTATTCCGTGTGGTGTGATAACATAATAAAAATTGTTTATATCTATTATTATGAACATAGTCTTATGTATTTCTTTTTGGTTATCTCAGTACTCCTTATTAACCACAATGTTTTTTTTTTTCTTTTTTCTTTTGTACAAACTCAAATATCCAATAGGTTGTGACTGATCACAATATATCACAATACAAATACCGCAATATGAATAAATCTGAAAGATAATCTTGCTAGTGTCCCTTCATGTAATGCATTCAATTATAACAAGACCAATGTCAGTGACAACCTTGGAAAATTACCAAGGTAGTATAAAGCACCCTCAAAAGATATACAGAGGTGGGCACATTCAGAAGCTTTGGGTAGTGAATGGCCAGAAAGGCCATCCCTGCAGCAAAATATCATGTTGCGTTGCTGATGTTTTACACAGTTCCACTAACACAATTGGACTTAATATGGCAACATTAATGGATGGGTTCGCAGAATCTTTTCTTACATGTCCCAGGTATCTGGAAGACATCATTCATTAAGATAATTTACTATTTCACTCAGTCCAGAAGGTCCCAGGCTCTGTAGTATTCATGATATAAAATGTACTTGTATACAACTAAAAAGCACTGACAACACTCTCCTGAGACGTAGGAGAGATGTTTACACTGAAGAGCCTGAGGGGGAGGAGGTGTCACCCCCGTCTGAGTGAAAATTATGTGCCGTACCTCAGTATACGTGATTTAAAGACAGATTCATGTGTACTCTGGCAAATTTTTGGGAACAATCTAGAAAAAATAACTAAAGAGTACAGATTTGTGAGCACAGTGCAGGAAGTTCTGGAAGACCAGGAAACAATGGTACTAGGAATGAGAAATTGGAAATTCTCACAAGGTGTTTGAATTGGAAGAAACTCATCTCAATGAAGCCTATGAAAAACATTTCATACATTCTAACAATACCTTCTATTAAAGGATATGATTAGCATGCATTTGCAAAGAATACTGATATCAAGGAACTTAACATTTGCAGCTGTACACATTTCAGTTTTTCTCATTCTTAATTTAGAAGCTGTTTCTTCAACATAATTGAAATTTAAAAAAATCTGGAGGGATTTACTGTTCCAATTAATCATACCTCAATTTTTCACTCATCTCAAATATGGCTGAACCAAATTCATGAGATTTTGAAGAGTAATTACTGGTTGCTGCCACACAGGATATAAGACAAAAAATAGTTAGATCAGCCTCATACTTGTTTTGAGGTGAGAATTATCACTCACGTTTTGTTTTTTTTCCTCCGATCCTATGATAAGAAGGAAAGGGATTACAGAAGCGCCCAATTCCACCCGTCTGCTTTGACCCATGACATCATCAATATGGCGGGGATAGCTATTCTCAGTATCTCCAATAAGACGCCTATGACATTATACATACACATGGTAACAAACACGAAAATACATATAAATAAGAACATTTCCTTCCAAAGATATAATGAAAGTAACAGGACAACTGCAGGAAATTTGAGCGATTTTATGGACGAACTTACAAATTAACAACTGCTAAAAAAAAGTCCTCTACAACATAATCATAAAACAAACACCCCACCCCACCCACCTACCTACCTAAATCCATGAAAATTACCTCCCCACCCCATACACATACATACCAAACCCCCTCAACTAACCACCCTCTGCCTGTTCATCTTACCCACAGCCCTCAGACATAAATAAAAAAATACAATAATCCGTTGGCATGCTCTTCCGCCAGCAATACTTATCTAACTGAGATTGCAGGTTAGAAGAGTGCCTCTTTCCCCTCCCGGTGATTGATTTAACTGCCCCCCAAAACCCCTCTGTTGTATTTTACATCCACCAGGTTCATAATTTTTAAACATTAAACAATGGTTCACAACTAAATGATCAAAATCCCTTTTTCCCAAACCACTGCATGACGAAAAAGCATCTGAAACTACAGTACTCCCCTCCTCAATATACTCTTCAATTAACCCCACCAATTCCCTCTTAGCATGCTCCTCCCCCCCCCCCCAAAAAAAAAAAAAAAACCCTGACAACAGAGTCCCCCTGAAATAATAGCCACCTACATCCACAAACCAACTGGAGACTTACCCCCCCCCCTCCCCCATACCACCTACTCCCAAATTGTGACTCATCTATCTCAAAAACCACTCCCAGCCCACCGAACTTACCTCTACACTTCACATACTCAGAACACACTTCCCTATAAAAAGGAAATCAGTCTAACACCATTCTCTCACTCATTCCAGTCTCATGCACACAAAAACTAACTGAGGACCTATAACAGAAACAGTAAGTCATCAAAATCTTTCTCGTGGCCAGCCTAGATTTCCCGAACCAGGTACCGCGTTTAATGGAGCGCCAAACATTGTTCTCTCGACACCACCACTTGTACCCGTCCCTGGTCCAACACGCTGGAACTCTCACCGACCTCATATTCTCGCGGAAGATACTGCACTTCACGATTTCCGCAATTAGCCCAAATACTGGGAAGAATTTAACCAGGGACAACATGTCCTCTCCCATCTTCAGAGACAACCAACTCAAACTAAACTCCACGCCATAATTACGTCACACACCACAATATCCTTATGTTGTGGGTCAAAGCAGACATGTGGAACCTGACACTTCCATTGACCTGAAGGAAAAGTATTGCAACACACTATTTCAAAGCTTTTTGTTTGTGCTCTTCGCACGGTGAACTTTGATTGATCATAGCTGAGTCTACTTAGTGCCTGGAAGTAGAAGCCTAAAATAAAACTAAAAAAAAATCAATGAGCCCATTGTAAGTAAGATGAAACCTCTTACGGCAGTAATTGTACAAAAATTGAAATTGAACCGGTATGTTAACAAAACAGTAAAAATGAATATTGGTAAAGAGTGGACTGTATTCCTGATCAATTGTTTATAATTAAGCTTCAGACTGCATCACAAAACTACTACTGTACAATGTTAACATTAGCTCCTCAATTGGAACTTTCCAAAGTACCTTTAAAAAACAACTAGGCCTGAAGGAAATCCTCTGACCAAAAACCACTATCATCCAGTATACAATCAAGTCTTTTTTTCCAAAAGTAGTTTAAAGAGTTAAGCTTCAAAGCTGTGTTTCGTTTTTAAAAGTAAACTTACAGCAAATCCTTGTCTAACTCAACAAATGTATATGCACCACAGTGAAACTATAAACCAAGATATACCTCTGCCCCAGATCTACCAAAAGCATTTAACATAACTGACTAACATTTGCATTTTCAAACTAGGCCACAAAGATGTCAGTCATCCAAAAAGTCTGCTGACAATTTGCTGTATGGCAGAGCTGTCAAACTACCTTTATTGTTTCTATTCTTGACAACACATTAATATTGTTGGTTGATGGGAGACTCATTTTCAAGCTTGTGAAACCAGTTTTCAAAACTTGCCATGTTTTAAATATACTAAGACTGTGTACTAGAATGTCAACAGTGTTTCGGGCATATTCTACATTTACTTTAATTAATTAATTAGGAATAGATTGTTTGTGATGAAAGTTAGCCACCTGTAAAAATAGACACCACGGCGTAGGGAAACAAAGTCAGAGTCTGTGGAGCTCTGAGAAATCTAGATAATACTTCATTCACTTAAAATAATCTGTCAGACCCAGTTTAATATTTATGAGTCAATTCTGTTTTCAAATTACGATCTTTTAAACAGCAGTTTTGTTTATTCTCACACACACACACACACACACACACACACACACACACACACACACACACACGAGGAAGTAAATGCACTGAGTCCAGTCAGTATGCTCGTGTTTAAACAGCTGTTTATAGAAGTTTCAAGACTGGGCACCACATAGTATCCTTATTACACATTCCTATGCAGCAGTCCTTTCTTCTACACTAGGGAGTGACAAAAGAATTAATTATGCAAAAAGGAAAGCAAGTCAATTTTTTTTACATTTTCATCTCAAAATGTCTGATATTATCTGTAACACAGAAGTTGCAATGCATTTAAGATGATCTGGATCATGCTATATCTATTTGCAGTTAGTACAAATGTAAATAGTTCTGGCTGAATATCAATAATTTACCAAACAGCAGAAGCACTGAGTCCTCATGAAGAACATTTATTAAAAATACAAACACACAAGGATTTCGAATTGTTTCAGTTGTTGATTTACCCTCATGCTTTATTGCTAATGAATGTCCACAGCTACAGAACGATGAACACCACCTAATAAGATACTCAGTCTTGTCAGCATCGCACCTCCAAGTATTCTCTGGGAAGTCACTGCTGATCAAGAACTGAAGGTTGAAAACACTGAAACACCCACTGTTTGGTCATCAGTTACAGCTTACACTGAAACTGAGAACAAGTTTCTTCCTAACATCAAAGCCTTTGGAAGTACCATCAGATAAGGCAAGAATTTCATTTGGACATCAAAGCACCAAAGGTGGAGTTACATTAATACTTTCTGGTTGGTAACAGCTAGGACTGGTGTCTATGGAGATCCCTTAACAGAATAAGAACTGTTGTTGGCAAGCCTAAGTCGTCACGTACGTCATGGGGCTTCACGTAAGTGGATGGTAACCATAAGTGTGACCACAAATGATCATGTGTTGCCATGCCCTAAGTGTTCCCACAAGTGTCCATCTGGAGATTTCCCAACAGTGACATGTGGTGAGAAACTACATAAAAGATCTTGATATTCATGATTAGCTATTGCCATTTATGTTATATGATTCTAGAGAGCTGTGTTGAAATGCTGATTAATAGTAGTTTAGTACTCTTTGTATACGTGTAGCTATACTTGGGATTCAAAACTCTTAGTACATGTCATGTGATAAAAACCAAATAAAATAAATTTGGAGAAATGCTACCCAAATGCAGCCTTTTGTCAATTCCTTTGTTTTCTTAATTTAACTTTTTTTTTGCAATCTATGTATAGCCTATGTAAGCATGAATGTTATGTAATCACAGGTATATGGTTGGACATGGGGAAAGCAACACTGTACAACAACAACAACAACAACAAAAAACTAACTCAAACGGTTTTTTTTTTCCTAGTATGCAACGAGCCATATAAAAATAACTGCCACCACCTTACCTGTGTATCACTTATGACATACAATTACTTGAACCCAGTAAAATAATTCTTGAACCATGAAACATAGAATTTGCACAAAATGCTCCTAAACCTAAATTAGAGTTGTTCTACATCCAACATAGTAATCAACTGTGCAATGAATCATAACGCAACTGTGCGGGTGTCACATGTAAATAATTTGAATATTAACGTCACTGTAACCCAAATGTAAATATTTTGGCCATAGTTTGTGTGTCAGTTTTCTACTTGTTTTATGCGCACACTCTTATCAGTTGCGTATGTCAAACACCGCGCCAGACAGCCACAACAATAAATGTGCACTACTCACCAAGTGCCAAGCCAAGAGGTCCAAGCAGGAGGCCTCCACAAACGGTGGACACACCCGTAATTATTCCTCCTTTAGCCGATTCCTTGACTGCAACATTCATGTGTTCGTGTTCTGACACGATAGCAAGAGCATTCATTATTTCTCCAGTATTGAGAGGCATTTTCGTTTAATATTACAGCTAGAGCTTTGAACGAGAACCTCAATTAGCGCCACTTATTGACGTAAATTTTGTTAACTGTGACGAAAGCTGACGATATTATTCCCATTTGATTTCACATTAAAAATTTAAACAAACTCATTGCAAATCTTACAAAATTTACTGCGCATCACTTTTAAACAGAATCGGTCTACTTCGTAAAGGGCAACTTATATAAACCTAATATCTACGATATCTTCCTTATCTTGTCATAGCTTCCTAATCACTCCACATTCCAGAAGTCCAATGTGTAAACTTCCCTGCTTTTCCTGCTGAGTACTGACTACTGAGTGCTGAACTGCTGACTAAATTTACCCGGCGCAGAGTTCATATTATGCTGTTGGCAGTGTTGCCAACTCTAAACAACCCGAGTCGCTAGATTCAATATCAAAAGTCGCTAGAAAGTCGTTTAAAACTGATTTCACTAGGAGTGTACTGAAAATTTCGTGCTGTGCATGGTGCAATAAGCCAGTGAGGGGGGGGGGGGGGTAATAAAATATTAATAAACATTGTCTCATACGTAATTGCTATATTGTCTTAATTAAATGACGCATTACTTGCAACAACATACATATAAAATACGATAACGTTTAATTAAACATGTTATCATAATTGACGCAACACATAAATTGTTGTTTCAATCACAGTAGTCAAATATACTAGAAATATACAACCACATTTGTAACAAAAGAAAGCAAGAACTCAAATTACGTTACAAAATACATACATACAGGTATGTGAGTTATTCATCGTCGTCACTCAGAAGATCGAATAACTCTTCTGCTTCATGCTCTGACAGAACTGTAGTTGATGTAGAGGGTTGAAAGTCGCTCAAAACATGATGTTGCAGTTCAACAGGTTTTGTCGCAAAAGAGTAACTTTTGTTCGTTCCAATAAGCTCCAATACGTCTGGCGCTATGTCAAAAGATGCACAATATTTATTTTGTTTCCTCAGCTAGTCTCTCAATATGATCAAAGCATTAATTGTCTTTAACGATAATCTGTTACGTTGTTTAGTTTTTATTACGTTCATAGAACTGAATATTCTTTCCACTTCTGCATTTGAATGCGGTAGGCATAGAACAGTCATTGCTAGGTGTGAAATCAAAGAAAAAGGATTCTCCCCTGCGGCATTTTTATACTGCAAAAACCTCGCTCCTAAATCGAACAGTGTTAGTAGTGTTATTCCACCTAATGAAGTTGATATTATGCCATTCTTGCAGCATGCAGTCTATGAAATCGCCACTAAAAACCTATTCGTTGGCTACATCCGCTACAGCATTATTTTCATTCACTTTTAGTGTTTCTTCAACATTCAGCATTGACATTTTTTTCAGGATCGTAACGTTACTTGGCAGTCTTTGTTGAATTACTTTTATGAGTTTCAGACTAAATTGAATGCATCTCTTCTTCAAATAAACTTTATTTTCTTCAGACAAACTTGATTCAGACAATTTCTGTTCAAACATAAAGCCAAGGTTCGGATTTGCGTACGGACATTCGCTTGGAACTGGTGTCGTCAATAAATCAACAGTTGGAAAAACTATGTTTTGTCCGAGTGACTGCATGAGAAACACAAGTGTATCTAGTAATTTAGTGGGGTCATTGTCTTCTCCTTCAAAAGCTTTTATTGCTATTTGTACGTATTTTAAAGCATGTTTAAGGTAAAATATGTAAAGATGATTTGTGTTGTCACAATACATCTTGTACGAAAGATTGGCAGTGTAACAACTGTCTTGAACCATGGCTTTAGTTCTTCCCACTGCTCCAGAATTCTTCGTATTGCTGGTTCAATTGAAAGTCAACGTGTTGCACAGACCTTCAAAATTTTTAGTGGCTGTTTTCCACAATTTATTGCCTCATAAACCTTCTTATATTCGTCTTGTCTTTTGGGTGAAATGGAGAACCAATTGTAGGTTTCCCGTACAAGAAACTCTATGTTTCTAGGTATGGTATTCACTGAGGCGTGCGAAACTGCAAGATGAAGAGAGTGACAAATGCAACGGATCAATACCAAATACTTCAAACCATATTCTCTCTTGAGTTGTTGGAAAAGCCCATTGTTTATTCCAACCATTACAGAAGCATTATCTGTGCCAGTTCCTACCATATTAGCGATTGGAAGCTTGAGATCTTTCAAAGAATTCACAAGAACAGCAGCCAGATTTCTTGCATCTGCAGTTTCTACTACAGCGAGTTTGAGAAATGCTGATCTAATGGTTTGGTTGTTTACATTATAGTACCGTATAACGATACCTAGCATTTTAGATATTGATACATCTGTGGATTAATCTATTAGTACACTGTATTTTTGGTTACCTATATCTTCAATCAGTGATTGTGTAAAACATGGAGCCAAAGCTTCAGTTATAATGTTAGTGCACTTTGTACGATGTAATTGCATGTTTTTAGCGCCCTCATCACCGGAAAACACCTTCTTACACAGTATTCCTAAATGATCTACAGCTAAAATAGAACAATGTTCAGCATTAAATAAAGAAAGGGCGCCTTCAGCTCTGCTTGCTATTCTAACTGTTGTTTTCGGAACAATTTGTGGTTTGTGTCTTTTTTAAAATCAATTTGTTGTTTATGCTTAAAAGTTTTCGAATGTTTTCTAATATCACACAATTTAGCATAACACTCTGTTGCACATACTTGACATCTTGCCTTGGATAAGTCTCCAATGACGGGTTTCAACCACCTATTGAATTCAAGTTCCGCTTCCCTTGCATCCTGATATTTTTGAGCGTACTGCTTCTTCTTCTGCGGTAAATCCATTACGTAAGCTACCACAACATAAGGTTCACCAATTCATAATCACTGAAAATACATTAAAACTCAGGCGAATTAGAGGTCATGAAACAATCTACTCACTCGGTAACTCTATATCAGTCCTATTGTTCGTTGTTTAGAACATAATAATGTCTGAAATACCCCCACCGAATTGTTTTTGCGTTAACACTGTGCATGTGGTAATAATTTGACTGCGAGTTAACATTTCGAAAAATTAGAGGTTGCTGGACAGAAACGTATTTTATTATACTTAATATTACGTATGTTTTTTGTCAATTCGAAAAATAAAGGGAGTTCAAAAGTTGAAGAATTATAGATCGATATGCTATCGACGATAACAGGCTAGTGGGTGATGAATAATGAATTATTCTATAGTTAAGGTTTTCTTACTTTGTAGGCAATTCCCACATTCAGGTTTACTAAATGCTGAACAATGCTACATGATCTGCTAAGAACTTAAATTTAACTTAGTAAATCTACATGATCAGCTAAGAACGTAATTTAACTTAGTAAATCTAGAACAAAGTCAGTGTAGTACTCATTCTATAGTTAAAATCTTAGTTTTGTTAATGAAAATACTGGCCCAAAATAGTTTTTATTTGTACTTCAAAAGTCGTCAGTACTCCAAAAGTCGCCAGATAAGTCGCTAAATAATTTTTGTCGCTAAAAAGTTTTTTTTGTCACTAAGACGAAGGCAAAAGAAGCCATTTCTAGCAACAAAGTCGCTAAATTGGCAACACTGGCTGTTGGCTGTAGCAGCCAGTCACATTCACAGCTTTTCTTACGGTTTAAATTTCTATGTATGACATAAGCTCAGGAAACACATTTGCTGATTATTGTTATTTTTTACTAGCGGAAATTTTGTTGTGTTTTGTATCCTCATGAAGCCTTAAGCAAATAGTGGAGTGTGAGAAACAGAAAGAACAATCTACACCCAAGTCAGTGGGTCTTCAAGCGATGGAATTTTCGCATATCAATTTACTTCGCGAATAACATGGCGAACCCGATGACTGGCGAAATTATTTGTGACTGGACGTGGAAACGTAAATATCTGTAGATTCTAGTAGCTACTCAACTAACACAACAAAATTCATGCATGGAGGAAGTACTATCACCACGTGAACCGCTGATAGCGACATTGCGAGTGCAGACAACAGTGAATAGTTAAAAAAATTAGAATTTTCGACAGCAATGTCCAAACAAGCATTAAGCAAAACAACATGTGACAGATTGCGAAACTATATAATAATGCCCTCAAGAGTTTTATGAAAACAGGTAAATAAAGTATTTGAGTTATGGAATATATCAACTGTGACCTTCAGAATAAATGTTTACATTTTGGACGTGTTTTGAACAGCATAAACACTAAAAAATTACTGGAATGTCCAATTAGCTGTCCTTTACTTTGATTCTGAAAATATGGAGATTTTTCAGCTCTGTGCTTGCAGCATACCTACCAGCAACATGATATTAACTTTCGTACCAGAATATAATCTATTTTGAACTTAAGATAGGGATTCATAGTACATACGAAAAGTTTTAATATTGTGCTAGTGAACTGTACAGTTTACCTTTAATTCATTCTTATTCTGAACCACAGATTCCATCAAGGATTAAACATATTGGTGCACAAACCAGCAACTTCTTTTATTATTACTTTATTACCAATTCTCTGACATTCACCAGCCACAGCTGGACAGACAGCTGTGTCAAGATACAACATTATCAAAATGCATGAATACAACTCTACTATGATAGTAATTTAATACTGCAATACATATTTAAGTTATAAATTATATTATAATAATATCACAACAATAAAATAGATACACGTATATATTGAAATTAAATATAACTATTGCTGTTGGAGTCATGGAACTGAGCTGCAGCTCAAGTAAACACTATGCAATTACTAGAGAAGAATTCTTCAACATTGTAGAAGGGTTGCTCTTTTGCTTACACAAAATTGTGGTTTTAAACTGCTTCCATGGTAAAGCCTGAATGTCATGAGGTAGAGCATTAAACAATTTTAGGGCCACCATTGGGAAGCTGTTTTGTGTGTTTGCTAATCGACACCTTGGCATGTCGATACTGTCTTTGTTGCAAGTGCTGTAATTGCGAACTTCAATTCGCTTTCTGCAGATATCATGGTTTCTCTTTATGTGGAAGAGGCAATTCAATATATACTGGTTGTAAACAGTCAGAACTCCTAACCTGGAGAAAACTGGTTTACATTGGCCTGTTTTTTGCTTGAAGTAATGATCCTCATTGCTTTCTTTTGCAGTAAAAGCACATTCATGCAGCCTGCAGAATGGCCCCAAAAGAACAGCCCATAACTGATGTGGCTTTGGAACGTTGCATAGTATACAGTTAGCAGGTACTGTTCTGGTACTATACTTTTCAGTTTCCTCGAGAAGTACAGAATCTGTGAAAGTTTGGAACATATATGTTTGGTGTGCTGTTGTCAGGTTAGTTTGGTATCAATGAGAAAGCCGAGAAGTTTAAAATCTGCTGTGTTACCCAGTGCTCTAGTACTGCTGAGGCTGCATTTCATCCTCTGAGTTTTTTCTTCATTAATTTTCATTTTGTTCATGATAAACCAGGCCTTAGCTGCATTGAACAAGACTTCTGCTTGCTGGACTGCCTGTACAACATTCTCTCCTTTTTAGAACAACTCTTTGTCTTCAAAACCCTGACTTATGTTTGTAACTAAGTCAAGTACAGCTGTTGTTGTTGACCTGCCCTTCCAAAAGCCATGTTGCGCATCATTAAAGAGACTATTTCCTTCAAAGTAACTTAATAGTTGTTCTTTTATTATCGACCCCATCGCCTTCGTTAGTGCTGGTATTATAGATATGGGCCTGTCGCTTGACACTTCATGTGAACTGTCTTTTTTGTAAACAGTCACTGTGCGTGCTACTTTCCCCTGCATAGAGGCATTTATTTATTACTACTGTTTATGCCTGTGCAATTTCACTGATTATAGTTTTTAATATTGTACAGAACATGCAATAAATATCAGGGCTCCCTGAAGATTTGTAGATTTTACAATTTTTATTATTTCTTTTGGATACACTCTCATCGACATTGCCATGCTGCATTTATTCTCAAATTTCACAGCAATTGCAGGATCTATCCCAAAGTCAGGAATTTCGTCTACTTTGTTTTCCACTGTTTTTATAAAATAGTCATTAAACTCATCTGGACTGCAAGAATTAGAGCAAGAGGTAGGCTTTTTCCTGTAGTCATTAACCAGATCCAATGCTGCTTTACAAGGATTGTGAGCTTCTTCAATAAATCTGGTATTGCTTTCCTGCTTTCCTTTTTGTTCTTCCTTTCTGTAGATCCTTTTGATCTGTAAATAACTAGAGTACAGTCTATTCTTGATATCTATATCTTTAGCAGCATTGATCTTGTCATTTGGTATTTGGAGAATACATTTTATTTTGGCTAGTCTAGGAGTATACCACCTCTTTACTTTGTTATTTTTTGTCTACATTTTGATTTAGCATTTGAAAATATTTGAGGTTTTAATGGAAAATGTTCATAAAATTTCATTTTAAGGGTCTGGAACGTGTGATTGAATGCAGAATTTGGTGGCAATTCATCAATTATTTGGTGCCAATCTATAGAAGACACTAGTTTTGAAATCATCTAAGCTTTTCTTTGTAATAACTCTATTTCTGAATATATAATTTGAATGCCAGCTGGGAATTTGTTGTGTACTTACTGAGTTTGTGCATAACTTCATGATTACTGCATGGTGATCTTCTAATATAGCATCTACCACACTTACTTTGTAGTCCCAACTATTTAGGCTTGTCACAATTGTGTTAAGAAAAATAGCTCCTCTTGTTGGTAGAGAGTTTCCTACCAATAGCCCATAGCTGTTTACTAAGTTCATGAAAGGTCTTTGTTTATAATTACCTTCTCCAATATGAATGTTGAAGTCTCCATATAAAACAATTTTTGTCCCTAAGTACTTTAGGTGACACAGACAGCTTTCCAACTGGTTGGGGAAATTTTCAAAATTTCCATCTGGGGAACAGTACACAGAAACAACAATTAAGTGCCAGCCAGGGTGACCGAGAGGTTCTAGGCGCTACAGTCTTGAACCGTGCGACCGATACGGTCGCAGGTTCGAAACCTACCTTGGGCATGGATGTGTGTGATGTCCTTAGGTTAGTTAGGTTTAAATAGTTCTAAATTCTAGGGGACTGATGACCTCAGAAGTTGAGTCCCATAGTGCTCAGAGCCATTTGAACCATTTGAACAATTAAGTTGGCATCTGACAGTCCCTAAGCAGCTAATTCTAGGTCTAGATCTACACAAAATTTACTTAAGTCACTTTTATTGGCACTGAGTTTACTGTTTACATACACAGCCACACCACCATGGATAGCAGTTTCTCTACACCATGCATTCACCATTCCTAAATATTCAATGTTTCTGTAGTGTTCTATTTCCGGCTGGGCTAGCCAGTGTTCACATATACATAATACATCAGGTCTCACTTCGTCAATAAACGGTGACAATGCATCAAGCTTTGTTCTGAGGCACTACACATTTACACTCGCTAGAACTAAGTCAGCATTTTCTTCAAAGATATCATTTCCTTTTTCACTAGAATGTTCTCGGTCTTGGGAGTTTATCGCACTGGTGCACTGGGTATCCTCCAGAATAAAAAACGTTTTATCACAATGTTCTTCAGCCATATACTGTTGTCCATTATTTTATCTTTGAGGTCGAAATCAACACCAATTTTGAAGCCATTATTTATTCCCTTTGTTTGCAGTTTTTCAACTGTAAAATTGTTGTGATTTGGGAAAGTGTTCTGTAAGAAGTTATTTACAGTTTCATCTGTGGTGCCACCTCTTAGTTTGCTTAGATGTAACCAGGCTTTTTTGTCACCATACAGCATTCCTTTTTCATCGCCAATACCTATTATGGCTTTATTTCTGTTTTTAGTACTGGCATTCACAAACGTTTTTATAGTGGGCCTCAAACACTGTTCACCAGATTTTCCATTTTGTAGCACAGTCTTGTAAGATGTTTTGTTTTCTTTTTCGGTGACTTCAGTGGTTTTAGGCAGTTCATGTTCTTGTTTCGCTACAGTCGAATTTCTTCTGCCTCCTAGCTTGTTCTTAACTTCTTGCCAGTCTATATTGATGCCTTCTGAAGAGTTTTCATCCATCAGATTGTTTACGTCTGTATTTGGTTTCTTTTTAATCTGGGATTGAGTTTCACTGACACATTCATTGTTTACGTTTGTACTAGATGCCACTCTAGCAATGCTTGGGTCTTCAACGTTATTTCTCGTTGGAAAATTACCTCTTGATGAATTTGCAGGCTTTTTGCTGCTGTTGTGATTGGTGATGGTGGTAAGCGCTGCTTCTCTGACACACTCCAGGCCTGTATTTGAACTTTGCCTCAGATTAGCGATGTTTACTTCATTATTTCCGGCAATAGTACACGGCATATTGTTTTCTACATCCTCTGCACACTGTCTTGCTGTGTTTCTCGATGACTGAGTTGCTTCTTCAGACTTTGTGGCAATCACAGTGTCTTGTTTTTCTTTTATTTTTTGTTATCACTGGTAAGTTTTTTCACAGTTTGTGTAAATCACTCACTGATACAACTAGATCAACACTGCATTGCTGCTTAGCGTACAAGATTTGTTCATGTTTCGCTGTATTAATGTCTTCTGAGACTTTGTCAGCCCGCATCTCGTGGTCGTGCGGTAGCGTTCTTCCTTCCCACGCCCGGGTTCCCGGGTTCGATTCCCGGCGGGGTCAGAGATTTTCTCTGCCTCGTGATGGCTGGGTGTTGTGTGCTGTCCTTAGGTTAGTTAAGTTTAAGTAGTTCTAAGTTCTAGGGGACTGATGACCATAGATGTTAAGTCCCATAGTGCTCACAGCCATTTGAACCATTTTTTTGAGACTTTGTCAGCTAACCTCACTTCACAGGTGTCACTTTAGATTGCAATCTTCGCTGTTGGTGAGTCCCACACATTCCGTGGTGCAGAAATTGGCAACCTGCTCTAATGTTCAGAAATATAAAATTTTGCACTGCACAAAACAAAAAAGGTAGTATCCTATGACTATAATATCAATGAGTCATTGTTAAAGTCGGCCAACTCATATAAGTACCTGCAAGTAACACTCCGTAGGGATATGAAATGGAAAGATCAGACAGGTTCCATCGTGGGTCAAGTTGATGGTAGACTTCGGTTTATTGGTAGAATATTGGGGCAGTGCAATCAGTCAACGAAAGAGATTGTTAAAAATCACTCGCGTGACTGGTACTAGAATACTGGCCAAGTGTGTGGGACCCATACCAGATAGGACTAACAGGGGATATTGAACGTATACAGAGAAGGGCAGCACGAATGAAGGTTTGTTTAACCGTTGGAGAGTGTCACAGAGATCCTAAAGGAACTGTTATGGCAGAGGGGCAGCAGCCTTTTCAGTAGTTGCAGGTGCAACAGTCTGGATGATTGACTGATCTGGCCTTGTAACATTAACCAAAACGGCCTTGCTGTGCTGGTACTGCGAACAGCTGAAAGCAAGGGGAAACTACAGCCGTAATTTTTCCTGAGGACATGCACCTTTACTGTATGATTAAATGATGATGGCGTCCTCTTGGGTAAAATATTTCGGAGGTAAAATAGTCCCCCATTCGGATCTCCGGGCGGGGACTACTCAAGAGGACGTCGTTATCAGGAGAAAGAAAACTGGCATTCTACGGATCGGACCATGGAATGTCAGATCCCTTAATCAGGCAGGTAGGTTAGAAAATTTAAAAAGGGAGATGGATAGGTTAAAGTTAGATATAGTGGGAATTAGTGAAGTTCGGTAGCAGGAGGAACAAGACTTTTGGTCAGGTGAATTCAGGGTTATAAATACAAAATCAAATAGGGGTAATGCAGGAGTAGGTTTAATAATGAATAAAAAAATAGGAGTGCAGGTAAGCTACTACAAACAGCATAGTGAACGCATTATTGTGGCCAAGATAGACACAAAGCCCATGCCTACTACAGTAGTACAAGTTTATATGCCAACTAGCTCTGCAGATGATGAAGAAATTGATGAAATGTATGACGAGATAAAAGAAATTATTCAGGTAGTGAAGGGAGACGAAAATTTAATAGTCATTGGTGACTGGAATTCGTCTCTAGGAAAAGGGAGAGAAGGAAACATAGTAGGTGAATATGGATTGGGGGGAAGAAATGAAAGAGGAAGCCGCCTTGTAGAATTTTGCACAGAGCATAACTTAATCATAGCTAACACTTGGTTCAAGAATCATGAAAGAAGGTTGTATACCTGGAAGAATCCTGGAGATACTAAAAGGTATCAGATAGATTACATAATGGTAAGACAGAGATTTAGGAACCAGGTTTTAAATTGTAAGACATTTCCAGGGGCAGATGTGGATTCTGACCACAATCTATTGGTTATGAACTGCAGATTGAAACTGAAGAAACTGCAAAAAGGTGGGAATTTAAGGAGATGGGACCTGGATAAACTGAAAGAACCAGAGGTTGTACAGAGTTTCAGGGAGAGCATAAGGGAACAATTGACAGGAATGGGGGAAAGAAATACAGTAGAAGAAGAATGGGTAGCTCTGAGGGACGAAGTAGTGAAGGCAGCAGAGGAACAAGTAGGTAAAAAGACGAGGGCTAATAGAAATCCTTGGGTAACAGAAGAAATATTGAAATTAATTGATGAAAGGAGAAAATATAAAAATGCAGTAAATGAAGCAGGCAAAAAGGAATACAAACGTCTCAAAAATGAGATCGACAGGAAGTGCAAAATGGCTAAGCAGGGATGGCTAGAGGACAAATGTAAGGATGTAGAGGCTTGTCTCACTAGGAGTAAGACAGATACTGCCTACAGGAAAATTAAAGAGACCTTTGGAGAAAAGAGAACCACTTGTATGAATATCAAAAGCTCAGATGGCAACCCAGTTCTAAGCAAAGAAGGGAAGGCAGAAAGGTGGAAGGAGTATACAGAGGGTTTATACAAGGGCGATGTACTTGAGGACAATATTATGGAAATGAAAGAGGATGTAGATGAAGATGAAATGGGAGATAAGATACTGTGTGAAGAGTTTGACAGAGCACTGAAAGACCTGAGTCGAAACAAGGCCCCGGGAGTAGACAACATTCCATTAGAACTACTGACGGCCTTGGGAGAGCCAGTCATGAGAAAACTCTACCATCTGGTGAGCAAGATGTATGAGATAGGCGAAATACCCACAGACTTCAAGAAGAATATAATAATTCCAATCCCAAAGAAAGCAGGTGTTGACAGATGTGAAAATTACCGAACTATCAGTTTAATAAGTCACAGCTGCAAAATACTAACGCGAATTCTTTACAGACGAATGGAAAAACTGGTAGAAGCGGACCTCGGGGAGATCAGTTTGGATTCCGTAGAAATGTTGGAACACGTGAGGCAATACTAACCTTACGACTTATCTTAGAAGAAAGATTAAGAAAAGGCAAACCTATGTTTCTAGCATTTGTAGACTTACAGAAAGCTTTTGACAACGTTAACTGGAATACTCTCTTTCAAATTCTGAAGGTGCCAGTGGTAAAATACAGGGAGCGAAAGGCTATTTACAATTTGTACAGAAACCAGATGGCAGTTATAAGAGTCGAGGGGCATGAAAGGGAAGCAGTGGTTGGGAATGGAGTGAGACAGGGTTGTAGCCTCTCCCCGATGTTATTCAATCTGTATATTGAGCAAGCAGGAAAGGAAACAAAAGAAAAATTCGGAGTAGGTATTAAAATCCGTGGAGAAGAAATAAAAACTTTGAGGTTCGCCGATGACATTGTAATTCTGTCAGAGACAGCAAAGGACTTGGAAGAGCAGTTGAACGGAATGGACATTGTCTTGAAAGGAGGATATAAGATGAACATCAACAAAAGCAAAACGAGGATAATGGATTTTAGTCAAATTAAATCAGGTGATGCTGAGGGGATTAGATTAGTAAATGAGACACTTAAAGTAGTAAAGGAGTTTTGCTATTTAGGGAGTAAAATAACTGATGATGGTCGAAGTAGAGAGGATATAAAATGTAGACTGGCAATGGCAAGGAAAGCGTTTCTCAAGAAGAGAAATTTGTTAACGTCGAGTATAGATTTAAGTGTCAGGAAGTCGTTTCTGAAGGTATTTGTATGGAGTGTAGCCATGTATGGAAGTGAAACATGGACGATAACCAGTTGGGACAAGAAGAGAATAGAAGCTTTCGAAATGTGGTGCTACAGAAGAATGCTGAAGATAAGGTGGGTAGATCATGTAACTAATGAGGAGGTATTGAATAGGATTGGGGAGAAGAGAAGTTTGTGGCACAACTTGACTAGAAGAAGGGATCGGTTGGTAGGACATGTTTTGAGGCATCAAGAGATCACAAATTTAGCATTGGAGGGCAGCGTGGAGGGTACAAATCGTAGAGGGAGACCAAGAGATCAATACACTAAGCAGATTCAGAAGGATGTAGGTTGCAGTAGGTACTGGGAGATGAAGAAGCTTGCACAGGATAGAGTAACATGGAGATCTGCATCAAACCAGTCTCAGGACTGAAGACCACAACAACAACCACATGGCAGACTCCTGAAGACAGACATAAACTATCGCAAAAAAGTCTGTTAACAAAGTTTCAAGAACAGGCTTTAAACGATTAGTCTGGTGATATACTCATGCAGGGATCGTAAGGATAAGATTAGAACAATTACTGCACACACATTCAGACAATCAGTCTTGCCATGCTCCGTATGTGAATGGAACAGAGAGAAACCCTAATAACTGGTTCAATGGGATATATCCTTTGCCATGCACCTCATGGTGCTTTGCAGAGTATAGATGTAGGTGTAGCTTCCAAGTTTGCACACATCTACAAAGGAGACTGCATACAAAACACTTATGTGACGCATCCTAAAATATTGCTGAAGTGTGTAGGACCCACACCAAAGAGGACTGACAGCTGATATGGAATGGATATAAATAAGGGCAGCACGAATGGTCAAAGGTTGTTTCAAACCAAGGGAGAGTGTCGGCGGGTACACTTTCGCAGCTTCTGGGTCTACAGGAACAACAACCAGTGTTGAATTATCTGTAGCAGTGTGTGTGTGTGTGTGTGTGTGTGTGTGTGTGTGTGTGTGTGTACAAACCAATGATGTATTCCAAAATCTTAAAAGGTTTTTTGATGACAAAATAAACATATGAAGATGTTAAAACAACTGAACTGGCAGATCCTTGAAGATATATGGAAACCATCCCTTGAAAATCTACTTTAAGAGATGAATCTAGAAATATATTACAACTCCGTATGTACCACTGCCATACAAATCACGAAGACAGCGTGCGCAGAGGCATTTAAGCAACCAGTTTTCACATGCTCCATACATGAATGGAATGGGAGAAGCCGTAATAACTGGTACAATTTGGGGTGCCATCTGCCAAACACTTCTCATTGGTTTACAATGGATAGTTGTAGATGTAGATCTCATATCTGTGCAAATCTCCTGTCCGCAAGATGTGATCTGTCTGCATAGATATGATGTCTGTAGATAGGTCATTATGTGTGCGAAGTTACAATCTAGTTTTGTAGTGACAGAATCAAACAAAACGTAATGAATGTGCTTTATTGTGTTATAAATACAGCTAGAAAATACTCCGAAATTTTGAATATCGTGAAGTAGCCGTAAGGTGTGAATAAGCAACTACATTACTAAAGCCTAAAAATTCTGTCGCTCTAGACTATTACATGAAACCGAACACCAAACATCTAGTGACACTGCAGATCAAGTTTAGACAATGAAAACTACAGGACAGAATATAATATTATTATGAAAAGGATAGCTGCTACTCTGCTGAATACTATTACAGGAACTCTGCTGATATGACGAGTGTATTAACAGTTCATTTCCTATGCAAATTGTTAGCCAAAAACAAGCAATTATACAAAACATGATATAGCCAACAACACCAAAATATGATGTAAGGACAGAACAGGAGAAAAGGGAACCAGAGAAATCCTAAAGAGAAAGGTTTGTTACGGGTCAGCAAAACTCTTATTATTACTTTAGGAATAACCCGTGGAGTGCGGAAGATGCGTGACAGCACGTTTGCGCTCCCTACCGTGCTGCGTCTCAAAAAGTGTAGTTACGTCAACCGCGTCAAGCACTCAACCGCGTGGCACATCTTGTGCATTCTGCGGCAGCCGCGCCGCACCTCTGCAGCTTACAGATTCTGCAGTATTACTACGATGGTCGATCAAGTTCCTGCACCATTAGCAGACGCACCTGCTGGTGCAGTGATCAACCATGTCACAACAAAACCACCGACGTTCTGGCAGCAAAATCCTATGCTGTGGTTTGCACAGTTGGAAAGCCAGTTTATTTATTTATTTATTTAGCCATCTGTGGTCATTTTAAAATGTATGGATGTTGTCAGTTTGTGTACATTCATATATTTATACAGTTTGCTGTTACATGCAGTTAAACATTGTGACATATAAGTTATTTACAATCCTTATCAAAAAGTTACATACAGTTAAGTATTGTGAAACAAGAGTTATTTACAATCATTTTGTACTAAGGAATTCACTTATTGTGTAAAAGCAGTGTTCCTGCAAAAAGAATTTAAGATTTCTCCTAAAGCGGTAGATGTTATCTGTTTCTTTTACTTTCTGTGGCAGTTTATTATACAGTTTTACACCCTCATACAAGAAGCTGTCTAGGTGAAGACAGTGACTTGTTCTTGTACTATAGTTACGAAAACTGCTATTTGTGCTACAATTTTATATGTTTTTCTTGATGTACACTACTGTTTGGAATATAAATTCACAAGGAACAGTTAGAACTTCTAACATTTTTAAAGTTACTGCTTTTCGTTATAATTCTTACTGCTGTCCTTTGCATTTTAACTACTGTTAGTAAATTGTGAGCACTGTTTTCCCAGAAAATAATACCAAAACTGATTAATGAATGAACATAACATGCGGATACAAGGACTCTAAGCATAACACGTTGTGGACATCTTTCTCGAGAGTTTCATAGCATGTTCACTCCACTTCCTTTGCCAGGCAATGTGCAACCTTAAGAATTTTGTTGTAGGTACATCATCTAGGGAGATGTTATCTAGTTTTAAGTTTAAGGAACTCAGTTTTCTGTTCATTCTAAAGCATATTGCCCAAGCAAAAGTCACCACACACTGTACAAAATATATACGTTGTGGCAGCACTCAGCGAAGAAATGGCACTGCAGGTGCAGGATATTCTGTCGTCACTGCCGAGCGTGGACCAATATTCGTCGATTAAGAGCGCCCTAATCACATGACTTTCGCAGTCGCGAAAAGGCTGGAAAAATTACTTCGTAAAGAAGAGTTGGGCGATCGCACGCCATAGCAGCTGCTGCGCCGCTTATGTACGTTGGCAAGCAACTCAGTAAGCGACGACATTCTGCGAAGCATTTGGCTATCACGCCTACCTCCTGATGCGCAAAATGAGTCTGTGTGCGCCGGCGATCTAGATGCACTAACGCAAAACTGCCGATACAATATCTGAAATGTATCCATCTGTGTGGTTTGCAACAGTTAGCTCACAACCGCAGACGGATAGCAACTTCGCTGCGCTACAAGCTCAGATCACTGAACTTTCTGCACAAGTCGCTGCACTGCGAACTCACAACAATCGCCGATCTCGTCGCTACTGCAGGGAAATGGAACAGGAGCTCAGTGATGACGGTGACTGACGCTCCGAACGCCAGCCATCGATTGTTTACCACAGACTGAGGTACGAAATAAGAGTTCCTAGTAGACACAGGCACAGATGCATCAATCTACCCGTCTGCCCATTTGTCACCTCGTGATGGTTACCACCTCTTTGCAGCGAATGGTTCTACAATGGCTTCATATGGTCGTACCCCATTAGTGTTAAACCTAGGCCTATGACACATGCTCCAGTAGCAGTCTGTTGTGGCAGACATCACACATCCTATACTGGGGGCTTGTGTCTGACTTCCAGCATTGATTCCTGCTGGACACGTACTAACTTAACTAGCAGAGTACTAGTATGCATGTGGAAGGCGTTAGCATCAGAGTGCTAATTGGAAATTCTCCATTTACCGAACTTTTGAAACAGTTTCCCGAGATCACGGGTCAGCCTCCCAAGCTAGTTCCCGTGGAGCACTCCATGGTGCACTACATTCTGACCACGCCTGGGTCATCTGTTCATGCTCGACCACGTCGTTTAACGCCACAGAAATTGAAAGTGGTTAAACAGGAATTCGCATCCATACTCTCACAGGAGATCCGTCGTCCATCAAGTAGTAGTTGGGCATCCGCACTCCACGTGGTACCAAAAAAGAGCAACGGATGGCGTTCTTGTGGAGACTGTCGACAGCTAAATGCAAGAACGACTCCAGACCGGTAGCCCATACCACACATAGAGGATTTCACGTCCAATGTCTACAGTACGAGCACATTCTCTACTCTGGACCACGTTAGAGCTTTCTACCACATACCCGTGGCAGCAGACGATGTTCCTAAGACAGCTATATGCACACCTCTCAGGTGGTTCGAGTTCACTCGCATGCCTTTCGGGCTATGCAACGCTGCTCAGACATTCCAAAGATTTATGGATGAGGTCACATGTGACTTGAATTATTGCTGTGTATACATAGACGAGGTTTTGGTCATGTCGCCCTCAGAAGCTGAACATCTGTCACACCTACGACAAGTCTTCACCCGTCTACATGAGTATGGCCTCATTATTAATTCGTCCAAATGCGTCTTTGGGGCAGCATAAGTTCAATTTCTTGGTTATATCATTAATGCTTAAGGAATTAGGACGTCAAAAGAGAACATAGAGGGTTGGGTTGGGTTGTTTGGGAGAGAAGAACAGACAGCGAGGTCATCAGTCTCATCGGATTAGGGAAGGACGGGGAAAGAAGTCGGCCGTGCCCTTTCAAGGGAACCATCCCGGCATTTGCCTGGAGCGATTTAGGGAAACCACGGAAAACGTAAATCAGGATGGCCGGACGCGGGATTGAATCGACGTTCTCCCGAATGCGAGTCCAGTGTGCTAGCCCCTGCTACGACGTTTCATCAGTGTCACGAACTTCTATCGTCGTTTCGTTTGTAACCACGCCCATCTAGCTGCAGCACTGAACAAATTCATACAAGACAAACCAAGATCAAAGGATAAACTTCAGTAGAATCTAGAAGCTGTAACGGTATCTTCTGATTTGAAGTCTGCCATCACTGAAGCAGCACTCTTGGCACTCCTAGTAACGCAGGCACAACTTGCTGTGATGGTTGATGCGTCCCCCTCCTCAATCGGTGCTCCACTACAACAACGCGTGGATGGACAGCGGCAACCGGTAGCCTTCTTTAGCAAAAAGTTGTCACCTTCACAGCAAAATTGGTCAACATACGACCGTGAGCTGTATGCTGCCTATGCATCCGTTAAAAAGTTAGGGGGAGTTTGCTTTGGTAACGCATCACAAGCCAGTAATATATGCTTTCCGACATCGCCCAGACAAAGCTCCACCACGACAGCTGCATCATCTTGATTTTATTTGTCAGTTTACTACTAACATCATTCATGTCGAAGGCAAACTGAACATGCCAGCTGACGCGCTCTCGTGTATAGAAACTATTTCTGAAGCAATTGACTTTGAAGCTCTCGCTGCGACGCAACAATCTGACGATGAATGACGTGATTTGTTGACGTAACCGTCAGGCATGCAACTCCGCCGCATCGCGCTACCACCGTCAGTTGTTGAGCTGTATGGTGACGTTGCCAGTAACAGAGCACGGCCATTCGTTACAGCAAATTTCCGGCAACAGGGTTTCGCCTCGCTGCACAATATGTCGCACCCAAGTGTTAGAACCACAACAAACATGGTGAAGTGAGCGTTCATCTGGCCGCATATGGACAGAGACTGTAAGCAATTTGTACGAGAGTCGTAAGGATACAATTACTGTCTCACAGCTACAGACCGTTATACACGCTGGTTCAAATGGCTCTGAGCACTGTGGGACTTAACATCTATGGTCATCAGTCCCCTAGAAATTAGAACTACTTAAACCTAACTAACCTAAGATCATCACACAAGACCCAGTCATCAAGAGGCAGAAAAAATCCCTGACCCCGCCGGGAATCGAACCCGGGATCCCGGGCGCGGGAAGCGAGAACGCTACCGCACGACCACGAGTTGCGGCAAAAAATATACACGCTGGGTTGAAGAATTTCCGATAAATGCTAAAACTGCTGAATCTGTCGCGACCGCATTCTTTCGTGGGTGGATCGCCCATTTTGGAGTACCTCTGCGGATCACAACCGACGAGCGGAGACAATTTGGATCTTATCTCTTCAAAGCACTTGCTGTCTTACTTGGCATGAAGCGAATCAGGATCACAGCGTGCCACCCAGCGACAAATGGTTTACTTGAGCGTGTGCACCGCCATCTCAAAGCGCCGCAGCGATGCCACTATTTGCAACGGTGGACAGAGACTCTACCTGTCGTTCTCTTAGGTCTAAGTGCGTCCCTGAAGGAAGACCTCCAAGCAACTACAGCAGAGCTTATATATGTGAACTGTGATTTATTTTCAAAGGATATTCTTAAGAATTTATCTTATTTACTAGCGATTCATCAAGAACGTTAACGCATTTAATCACTCTATGTAATTATGGAAGTAGTTGCCATGGGGTAACTGATGAAATCATAACCAAATTCCTTTTAACTAATGGGAATTTTATTCACTTTAATAGTGCCTAAAAGCGTATTTTAAAAGAAACAGACTTAAAACTCTAATCAGAAAGCACCCTCTAAATATCAAAGTTACAGTTTATTCAGAGGCAGAAAGAAACAAGTTTAGACTGTATGAGCCTTTGGGCAGACAACCTTGCCGCTCCCTTTTGACGTGGCCGTAGTTACAACTGCTCACAACAGCCTCTGAAAGACTACGCTGGTGCAAATCTGCAACACACCAGATAATTTTAAACTAAGAGTTTTAACAATTTACACAAGCACACAAACTATGCACCCCCCCATAGGAGGGATGGAAATAGTACAAAACACTAACAATTAAAATATTAACCTTGCCACCGAAGGTGCAACTTGATTTTAACTTCTAAGAAAAGTCTTATGGTGAAAGGGTGGCAACTTTATATACTAAAATGATCATTTAAATATAAGCCCATGAAATGCAATCTCATATAAAATCCTACAAGATTTGTCAAACAATAGTTAAGATGCTCTACAGTATACAGATACCGCCTCTCAAGATCATAGGCAATAATATGAAAGTTTCCAAAGATCAAAACATACTTCAGGCATTAGGACGTTACACTCTAAGCAATAAATTCGTTAACACACCAAATCCGACAAACATGACAGAGGCAGCTACTAACGTACGGTAGATTGATAGGGAGATTACTGAACAACCCGGACCGCAGGTTGCTCTAACCCGCCCCTACTCCACAAGGGAAAAACGGACCACCCAATTTATAAACGACCACCTTCCCATGGGTGGGCAAACGGAGAAGAATGGCGGGACGACCCCAAAGCAAAACGGCTGGTGACTTCACCAAAAAAACAAGTATAATTTAACACGAGTAAATCAAACAACATATCACTAATCACTTAACTTCTAATAAATTGCGATTTCTCGAGTAGACCTGGCGCAGCACACCAAAATCGCTCTCCCTAACTGTCCGCTGCTAGCCGCTTCAACGGACGCAGGAAGGCGCGCCGATCTTCGCCTCACGGCGTCGCAGCTCGCACCAGCCAGACTGATGTCGTGGGTTGACTCCTATTGCTCTCGTGTCGACCACGAAGTCACTACCCCTCGCTATACGCCGTGGCCCACTGGACCCACGTGGTGACCTCACATGCGCCAACGCTCAAGACGGACCAGTCATCTTGTGTCTCAGTGCGCGACCGACCATCCAATCGATCAAACCGCCAATGATCATTGTCTGAGCAAACTCGAGCAGACTGGTGGCCTAACACCCAGACTCAGATGCAGGAACTAAGCCCCGACCGGGCGACCACTCGTTGAGTTCTCTTACTGGTGGAGTGGAAAGACTCTCATTTTGTCGGCTTTAAAGGCTGATCCGAACGACAGACATACTAGCACTCCGAACAACAGACAGACACTAACTGCCTAACAAATGCGGACGAGAGACAGACTAGCAAGCTGGGGACGAGAGACTGACCCAGACTGACCAACTGGCGAGCTCATAGCGCCCCTTAAATGCACATGAACAGGCAACCTTTCCCCCTTCCCACCAGAAGGAGACACCAAAGCTGTGATTGCCACAGCGACGCCACCGCCAGAAACGGAGGGCGACTGCTTTACACCATGCACTGCGGCATGCTCTTCAAAACAGCAATTTGTACCACGGCTCAGTGTGGTCAACCTATACGCCTTCCTGGTGAGTTCTTCGCCAATGTAGAAGATGAATCCATTGACCCATCAGAGTTTGTGGATAAGCTGCACACACAGATACGACATCTACGCCTGGTGGCGCCAAGGGGTCAGCCGAACAGCTACTCGTTGATGTTCGATGTAAAATGTAAATGTCGTGTGACTAGGGCCTCCCGTCGGGTAGACCGTTGGCTGGGTGCAAGTCTTTCCATTTGACGCCACTTTGGCGACTGGTGCATCGATCGGGATGAAATGATGATGATTAGGAGAACACAACACCCAGTCCCTAAGTGGAGGAAATCTCCGACCCAACCGGGAATCGAGCCCGGGCCCTTAGGATTGAAATTTTGTCACGCTGACCGCTCAGCTACCAGGGGCGGACGTTCATGTTCGATGAGCTACATGATTGTCACTATGTTTTTATTCACAACGACACAGTGCGTAAGTCGCTGTAGCCACCCTATGTTGGACCGTACTGTGTAGTTCGCAGGCAAGACAAAACATTTACCGCTGACATAATGGGCACACCGACAGTCATCAATGTTGATAGGCTTAAGCCAGCCTTCCGTGTAAGTACCACAGACCATGACCCAGCTGCACTCACCTCAGACACTACAAGTACATCTACTACTTCACCACACACTGTGAAGAAGCTGCAATGGTCGTCAGAACCCACGACCAGTACACGACCTGTTGTCCGGTTGAGAAGCCCACCACCAGGAAACCAGCAGTAACCAGTATGTGAGCTGTTGTCGGGTTCAATGCAAAGTATAGATGACACTAGGGGAGGGAGTAGTGACGTGTACGCAAGCTGGTGTACAGTGTATATGCGCAAGATTGCTGCACACAAGTCAAAGAGTCCATGCAACATCTCTGGCACAGCCTGTGATCTATATTTATTCTTTGTTTTCTAGCTATATTTTTTATTCTGTTGCTTGTTTGCTCTGTCACTCGAATATCATTTTCTGTTATGGGTTATTCTTAAAGTAATAAAAAGAGTTTTGCTAACCCACAACAGGTCAATATTTACCTTTCGAACAAGTCGTGTGATGCCAGCATCTTAGGGAAGACGCCTGTTTCATAACAATAGTCTGAGAAAGCCATGGGAGTGAAACTCACACACAATATGTTTACACACATGGGACTCCCAAAACCGGATTTCGTAAACCAATTTCGCAGTAACATTTCTGACAGTTCATGTAAACACTCAGCAATCGATTATGGAAATCCGTTTCTAGCTGCCAGTTGTCCACTTGCACTATCGATGATCACTTCTATGTCAATGCACAACCATTTGGAACATGAAAATGCATTGACATCGAAAGGAGTACAACGGCAGTCTCTCCACAATAACTGTGACATAATGCTGGTATTCGAATTCAGCCACCAGGGAGGAGTGATGGAAGAGAAGAGGCTCAACAAGTTACAAAAAAATTGATTTTTTTGTGGCATGAAAAGAGTTGCGTTTCTTAAATAGCACCATTAAAAGTTGAGACATGACACATGCAATTACACTGCAATTGCGGTGTGCCACTAGCTGTGGTGACACTTTCGTTGCATGTGTGAAGCCGGCTTGCATCGGATTTGCTAGTCTGGTTAAACATGGCGTCTGGAAAACAGCTGTCCCAGTTTCTGGTTTATCAGCACAATCGCTATTGCTCTTCACATATAGCCTAATCTTAAAACTAGGCATAGGAAATATGGAAAATACACACACACTACTACAGATAATTAAAGATAGGTTATTGTTCTTGTAGTTCCACAAGCTGCGAAAGTGTATCTGCCGACCACTGTTTTCACTTTTTTCAGTAATACAATGAAAATGCACTGGAATCGATTGGAGTATGGCAGCAGTTACTCCACGATAACCGCGACAGAAAGCTCATGTTTCGAAATACAGTCACCAGGGAGCAGTGGTTGAAGTAAAAGTGGTGGAACGAAGTTGAAGTTACTGTCGCACGACAAAAGTTGCGTTTCTCAAATTGCGCGACTAAAAGCTGGGACTTCACAAGTGCAACTACATTACAACTGCGGTATCTTGTATGCTGTAGCGACACTTTTGTTGCATGTGTGAACCCAGTTTTAATTTCGTCCATATTTGTTTTCGTTTTGTAGAACAGAAAAACTCTTTTCATGGTATTCAGTTCCTGATTACGACTTACTGAGTGCATTTCACTTTTTTAATTGCATTTTAAATATGTTGCTTGTATTCTGCTTGATTTTTCCTCACATCTCTACTATTGGGTGGAGTTCATAATTCCATATTATTGTTTCATATAAATCAGAAGCTGGTTTCGTCTGATATTATTCTGTGGATATTTCTTCTTGCCTATGAATGTATGTATTAACTGCTGGATTTAAATGCATTGTAAGTATATTGTTTGTATTCTGCTTTACTTTAGTTAACATTCATTTCTTGTGATTTCTCACATATAATGGAGAACTCAGTGCTACCAGTTTTTGGCAATTGGTGTCCAACTTTATTACTTCTTGTCATGGGATGAGTGTGTATTTCTGCTTTGAACTGAGTTTGCTTTGTAGTATTAGTGAGAGAGTATGTATGGTAGTTATTGTACAAAACTATTCTACATCGAAATGCATATTTATATATTGGACTGTGTGGCATAGTGCGAGTGTGCTTCCAGTATACTGAATGCTGCTGCATTTAGTTAACGATAGTTAAACAGAATTTGGTAGTAAAGCCAATGATGAAAGCATGATAGTGTATATCATTTGCTTTTCAATCTTCATTGGTTTGAGACGATGATTGTACATCATCCCAGAATTCAAGATGGCGCCGAGTGTAAATTGTGGCTGTGTTAATTCCAGAATAAACTCAACATAAACGTTAAAAAGTGTTTGACATGTAAATATATTTGAGACCAACTGCCCTCAATACAAATGTAAAGTTAACCCTAAAAGTAACAGTAATAGACATAGGGATAAGAATCCATGGTATGCCACTCAACTAGCCAATATGAAAAGGAGGTTGTTGTTGTATAGAGTGAGAGGCACCCACATGCCTTGCTCATACTGTGGCATCAAGCAGTCAGGCCTGCAAGATGAGTGGACTGCCAAGTGAGTTAATTCATTCTTATTTATCGAGTAATATGAACTCTCGTACTCTCAATTAAGTTACAAATTATCCTCCTGTATGAATAATACGCAACAGAAACGCACTTCTGACTATCAGTAATTTACAGAACTCTGACTGTTCACTACGCACTGGCAATACCACATTTTCTTTCTTTTTTTATTTAACGGCTTTTATCAACATGTGGCCATCGCACTGAATATGAGTGGCGCACACATTATAAATTCTGGATATCATGACAACATACAATTCGAAGGAAAAGGCCACCAATCTTTTTCTTTTCACTATCTTATTTATTCTGATAAATTCTATAACCTAAACACACAAATTCTATAACCTACAACAATAACACGTGAGAAATTCCGCCCAGTGGGCATGTCTTTACATTGGTGAATCTCTATCTTATGGTCTCGTAATTATTTAACGCTACAGTGCACTTTCTGGATAGGATGGTGGATCTTTTGCTATATCTCACACTTTGACTCTCACAACCATCATCACGAAACTTTCTTCCAGACCGAGCGGTACAAAAGGAACATGCATACCCACTACCTCTGAAACTACCTTGCTACTCTCCCATGCAAACCACACATACTTAAATTACATTACATACACCACACTGCAACATGAAATACAAGACAATAAATAGTCACAACACTATCACTTTCAGCTTTCCCACTTCAGTTAGTATTTATCCCAGTTTCACACAACACTGCCCCACTTTGTAATTCTACTTTCCTACTATGAACTCTGGAGATATATGCACGTCTTCCTGTGCAATGCAAGCCAAGTGGCGTTGCTGGATAGACGGCCGACTCACCTTGCTTCTCTCTCAGAGTTTGAATCTAGCGTCACACGGAATCATATCACGCAAAGTAATATTAAGAACATATTCATCACACACGCGAGTCCTCAACTGATACCATGGACGAGTACTTCTCTTTATCCTTTGTCTCATACACAGATTGAGACTTACACTGTACTCACCACGTGGAAGCACTCGTCTCAAATTTCAAGTCCTGCACACGCCATTTCTTAAATATTTCAACTTATGGTACACACGCTATTTCTTAAATATTTCAACTTATTGTACAAACGCTAGTAATTCAACTTAACTTAAGCACACGGAAGTATTTCAACTTATTGCTACACGTGGTTTCATTGTGACCGTTGGTCACTTCCGAAGATTACTACGATCCCATTAATATTACCTGCCTGACATTTAATTCTCCCCACAACAGTTCCTGAAATAGAGAAATTATTATTTCAAACTACTCTTAAATATTCCACATGCATACCATGTCTCCACTCTTTTGTCTTTACGGAGCACAACTAAAACATGTCTTAACAGCACAAGTTCCAGCGGCAGAGTGCTGAAATATGGCTGTTCTTCAGGTTCTCTCGCACCTCTGCTGAACTGGGGAGCACCTTGCTACCGTATTGGTCAGCCACATTTCAGGTGCTCAAAGCTCAGGTAAGTTTCATCTCTTTGGTCCCACCAAAGGTGGCCAAAGGATCGTCTCAAAGATGATCATGTATTCACATTCACTATCTGTGGTTAGCAGACGACCATACATTCATTCATTTCACAGATCTCACCAAACTGGATGTAGGGATTTATTTTGTGGGAGTGCACATGTGATCAATGAAATAAATAAATTGTCATTCTTTCCCACACTGGTATCCGGCTTCGTTGTATTAATTGAAATTGAGTTATTATTTGTTCTGACAAAAATAATGAAGTATGTTGTACCTATTTTCAATGTTGGGCGATACTGTACCCTTTCAAGAGATTCTTACAGACATCAGAAAACTGATATGGCTAAACAAAGGTACTCAAGAGCACAAAAGGAACATAAGTATGCTTTAAATGAGACCAAAAAACAACGTAACCTAGTCAGCATTGAGTCATCAAAAAATAAATGCAAAAAAGCATGGACTATAATAAATTCAGTGTCCAAAAGCAAGCAGAAAGCTGAGGTAGAAATTTCAGTAGATGAATATAATAACAACTGTATAAAATCTGTTAACCAAATTAGGGAAAGCATTGGGAGGCCGCAAGAAACTGTAGCTGATCTCATTAAACATCATAATCTAGACTACACCCTGAAAGATAGATTCCTTTTAACAGAGGTCACACCAGATGTTGTTTTAACTATTGTAAATGATTTTAGGCCCTCTGATAGTGAAGATATATATGGTATTTCTTGTAATATGTTAAAAAATATAATTGGGCACATAGTATATCCTCTTACTGAATGTATAAACAGATACCTAATTGAAGGAATATTCCCAGATGTATTAAAATTATCCAGGGTAGTGCCCATTTACAAGAAAGGAGACAAAAATTGTCCATCTAGCTGTTGACCAATATCTCTGACACCTATTTTATCTAAAGTTTTGGAATCCATCATCAACTCACAGTTGTGTGATTATCTAACATGTAATAACATTATTACTGCGGTACAATTTGGCTTTAGGAAGGGCAAATCCACTGTCCATTCCCTTGTCTCCCTGATTAAAAAAGTGCTTAATGCTTATGAAGGAAAAAAATTTGCTCAGGCTACCTTTTGTGACCTTAGCAAAGCCTTCGATTGTGTGGAGCATATTTCACTTCTCAGCAAACTAGTTTATTATGGAATCACGAACAGTGAAGTTGACAACATCTTCGAATCTTTCCTTAGTAACCGTAAACAAATTGTTTTTATTGGTAAACAGAGATCACAGCTAGCTGAAGTTAAGTGCGGTGTACTACAATGCTCAGTATTAGGACCTCTGCTATTTATCCTAACGACAAACGATTTACCTTCTTACATAAATACTCACTCCATTCTCTATGCAGATGATACCAATTTTTTCAATATCAGCTCAGACATAGATATGCTCCAAACTGTGGCAAATGACACAATATCAGAAGCATCAGTCTGGTTTTGAGCTAATGGGTTCCTGCTTAATGAGAGTAAAACTCAATAGATCTGCCAGTAGCAGACTTCATGGATAGTGTTAAGCTCTTAGGTATTGTTATAGATAGTAAATTGACTTGTGAGCAACATATTAAATACATTAGTGCAAGGCTGTCTAGAGTGGATTATTTGTTAAGGAATTTAAGAAACCATGTCCCTGCAGCCTATGTAAGATCGGCCAACTTTGCTTTCTTTTCAAATCATTATATCTTATGGGCTTTTAATATTGGGCAATAGCTCACACCTTCAGGACATTTTGGTACTTCAGAAGAAAGTAATTCCAATTATCACAAACAGTGATGAAGTGGACCACTGAAAACCACTGTTTATCAACTTATAAATATTAACTGTTATAAACTTGTATATTTAGACTGCCCTACTGCATATAAAGACCAACTTACGAGAATACCAGCGTAGAAGAGATGTACACTCTCATGAAACCAGAAATAGTAGCCATCTTGACATACCTTACTACAGATTATCCAAGTCGCTGAACAGTGACGAAGTGGTGGGTATGAAGATGATTAACAAACTGCCACTAGAATGGGTAGAAGCTCCATTTGATTTATTTAAAGACAGATTATTCAGTTGGTTAGCTGCAAATCCTTGCTACTCACTTCAGGAATTTTATGACTGTAAAATATCATAGTGGTACCGGTTTGGAAAGTACACCATAATTTCTTTAACTGAGTAATTTATGATGCAAAGTTATCATATTATTTGATTTTCAATATTTTATTTTATGGAACACCAATAGTGACATAATGATCTTCATGTATATATGCTGTATAACTTGTATATATGTAACTTGACTTTGTCAATTGCTGTAATAGCTAAACGACAATAAAATTTCATTCAATTCAATTTGTTAAAATGTATTGTTTGTAGTACATGTTAATAATAATACTTTATTAATCATTGAATGTTTAATTGCAATATGTATAAAAACAGGTTACAAATCTTGATTCATACCACAACAATATATTCTTCTGAATATGTGTCTGATTAACAAAATGATTAAATTACAAATAAAATGGTTTGCTTAACACTATTTACATATTTTTTCGAAGCACTTCTTATTCTGCATGTAAGTATGGTATTCTTCTAATGTGTAAAATGGATTTTGCAACAGGAATTTCTTTAGATGAAATTTAAGCTTCATTGTGGGTAGGGTAATAACTTTACTGGGCAGTGCATTGGCTACCTTTAAACCTGCATATTGCGAACCCTTTTCATAGAGTGCTGTTCTGTGGCTGCTAATGTAAAATTTTTCTTTATTTCTGGCATTGTACAGTTACAAATTGGAACAAATGTTGGGTTGTAGTGTTTTAAAAAGTAATGTGGCTTTAAGACTGTACATTTTTACTACAGTTAGTACACCAGTTTTTGGAAACAAGTCACGGCATGATTCCTTATATTTTGCTGCAATGATGATCCTTATAGTCCTTTTCTGAAGTAGCATTAGCTTATTTAGATTTGCTTTGGTTGTTGCTCCCTATATTTCTATTCCATAATTCAGCTGAGAGGAAAATAGAGCATGGTATGCAGTCTTCTGGTTCCTCCAGCGACTTCTTTGCTCTTGAAATTTCAGATCTCACAACTTCAGTAAGATGGTAGTTTCCCATCATTTTGAAAATTTTTCCCAGAAGGATTTTGTGGTTTATCGTGTCGTATGCTGCTGATGAGTCGACAAACACTTACCAGTTTTTTGTCCCTTCTCAAAACCGTCCTCTGTGTAATGTGTTAGGCAGAGGACCTGTCCAGTGCAAGACTTACCGGGTCTGAATCCTGCTTGTTGTGGAATGATTTGGTTTTCTAGTTGTAGTCCTACTTTATTCAAGATAAGACGCTCATATAGTTTGAAAGGGCAACACAGCAGCGATATTGGACGATAGTTCTTGGCATCACTTCTTGATTTACCCGCCTATGGGATAACTACTACCTGAGCCAGCAGCCATAGCTTAGTTACCATCTTGTTGGACCAGCAGAAAAAATAGAGCTGTAAGAGCCGTTCCTTAGCAATGGGCAACATATTCTGTATGAATTCATTAATGACGTCATCGGGACCTGTGGCCTTCCTGGGTTTCAAGGAACTAATAGTAGCTACCAATTCTGTTGAATTGAAATATGGCTCAGGTGAAATTTCAGCCACTTGTAGCCTCTTATATGAGGTGGCAATCTTGCTGTTCCTGGTTGGTTTACCATTCAAAAGGAGCTGATGTGCGATTTGAATATCTGCCATGGAAACCTGATCGTTGGGGACTGCCAGGTCGCTAGACAATCGTTTTATAAGGTTCTAAGATCTTCTGCTACTATGTTTCACGTCAAGTCTCTCCAACATATGTTTCCAGAACTCTTGTGGGTCTTCGCTTGTAGTTTCAGTCAGCTGATCCCCAAGTTTTATGGTTTCTGCACTGAAAGGGGCCTGGCTGTACTACGCCAGGTATTCGTTATGAATTTGTTTCGTGTCATTGGACACTACAGGAATGTAGAGTGTTCGGCAGCCTCTAGGTATGCTTAGTCTTGCTGATCTTTTAACAGCTTCGACGGACATTCTGTAGTTTTCAGTGTTTGATGGTAAATTTACGATTTCCAGATCTAAGGTGTCCACAAATTTTTTCCGGTTAGCCCTTTTGAAGTTAAAACATCTTTTAAAGGGTACTTTTTGTGGCACTATTACTGGTCTAAACTTTAGCATGATTGGTCTGTGTTGGGTCTTTCGGATCGGGTTGAGAATGAATTTATTGCATGACCCAGACAAGGTCTTGGAAACAAGTATGAGGTCTGGGTTATACCCTCTCTGCCGTCTTGCACTGTTGAATGACGCAGGATTCTTCTGATCATGGATGAGATTCAGCTTGTGCTCTTCTGCCCAGTTTTCCAGTACTTCTCCGTCCTCGTTTGTGACTTGGTAGCCCCACACTCAACTGTGACAGTTAAAGTCTCCCATTATTAGCTGTGGGTGACAGACATGTTGGCTGAAAGCAAACTTTTCCCCTGGTGGTTTATATATATTGGTCGTGAGGGCACTCCTTCACCAAGGTCATCCCAGGAATATTTGGACGGCTTTATGATGGCCCTCTACGGGTCTCCTGGAGGCACAGGACGTCACAGACGTAGCTCAGTGTGTGGAAGGATCTGCTGGTATTTAGCGTTGCCCAGCAGACGCCTGACTCTACATGTACAATCTTCTGGGAGGCTCCTTCTTTGTCCCACTTGCCCACACAGGACATGAATAGAAACCTTAAAGAAAACGATACAGGTAAATGCGTTTGTAGCTAGTGCTCCATACAGGCATGATTTAATAGATAATTGCTGTGTAAACAGAGAAACAGTTACCATGCACATTCGAAAAGATCTACAGGAGTTCCCAATATGCCAGATTTTTAGAAACAAGGAATCAATGAGACATCATTTCATCAGGCATGGATTATACAAAATAATTAAGGGATGACAGTTCTGCATGAAGAAGTATTGCAAGTAATTAATATGCAAATAGAGAAAAATGGAGTAAATGTACTGTTTGCAGAAACTCAAACTGAAGCAATACAGGACGCAAAGAAGTGAAATTGCGAGGAATTGAATCATCCAAAGAAGAATATTCACCAGCAGCAGAACTATCACTGACACCAGAGTTTAAAACACCAACAAAACTGGAAACAGCATTCAAGGAGAAACTCGAAGTATTAACCTTACATGCAGCACAACAGACACTAATTAGTAACATCAGAAAAGAGGTAGAAGCCACCGAACAGTATTTTAGATACCTACAGGTAGCAAAAATGTAATATAAAAATATAGATACTAATTTAAATGTTACATCATAATAACCAAAAATTTTAAATTAATTATTTTACTTTAAAATGCGAAATATGCCTCAAAAAATTAGAAGAGATAGAATTACTATTTGTTACTGATGTAACATATGTTTTTGTAATGACAGAACGTGACCTAAAAGAAAATGAAATAAGTGTTAACAACCAATAGGACTACACAGATTTGCCATGATTTCTGTAGATCTGAAGATAAGGTTGGGAGATTGACAATACTTGCTAACAACAAGATGAAAGATAGTATGTCTTGGTAGTGGTAAATAGCACAGAAATAATTATTTTCAGTTAGTAGCAATAATACCTGGGAAATAATGTTTCATAATAGTTCTTTTCTGATCACAAGCATTGAGATAAATTTTTTTTACAAGAATTGCAATTCATTTTAATCAAGCTTGAAGAATTCATATATCTGGTAATGGTCGAGACTTAAATATAGAGTACATCATAATTAATAGCGAAGACGTCGGGTGAAAGTAAATAAAAACATTCTAGTAAACTGGCTTCACAAACAAGACATTTTTGTGAGAAGACTGCAGATGTGTGGTTACAAGCTTTAACTAACTTCAGTATGAAATGTTGCCCTAGTTAGTACAAATATATTTGAAATACAAAATTTTCTATGAAGTCTGGACCGTTCATGTTCACATACTTTCAATCATCTCGCTTTCCCTTATTATTTGTAGTACACCCTGTGTAAATACACTGATAGCCAACTTACATACAATATCTTTTTTGTGAGTTGTTCACCAATTGCGTTTTAAGGTTAGAAGTAAATAGCTGAACAAGTTTTAGGAACTCATCGAATTACTAGTAGATCATATAATAGCCTATGTTTCTCAAAGTAGACCACTTTAAGTCACACTTACACTGAATTTGAAATATGTTTTGATACAATGTTCACAACAGTGTTCGCAACTACTGTTGGACTATCATCTTGTGACTGTTACAAACACGAAAAAATCTTGTAAAAGGTCAGTATGTAACCATGTTTATAAATGGATGTAAAATGTGAATATAAAATGACTTATTCCACATCAGTGTGATTAATCATACTAATGAATCATGCAGCATGCAATTAACTAACTAATTAGCTATCTATGATTGTGTCAATACAGATCAAAGGAAACATTGTTTGTGATACACTACCGGTTTTTGTTTATTTCATGACATACATTGTATAGATGAATGCAGTAACTGTGCTGGCTCACAGTGTGTGATAGGTTCTAATATCTGTTGTCCTGTGAAGACAATACATATTTAATCTTGTCACACTCTATGAGACAAAGAAATGGCTGTGGATTTTGTGAAGTGTTAACTATAAAAATTACAAGTTAAAACAATCTCCATCCAGAAGATCGCTGCTGTGCTTAAAACCAGCTGTAATGAAGTTGAAAAGAAATTTGGGGGTCTCTTGACACACTGCAGATGAGTGCCATCAGGTCCTCTTTGAGAACACATTGACTTTATTTAGGAGAATGGAAGAATTGTCAGTGAGCATGGACATGAGAGTGTGGATGGGGAGGGCGGGGGGGGGGGGGGGGGGAATAGGGTTGAAAACAACTGTAGATTCTGTTGTTACATTCATTAGGTCCAGTTGTGGTATTACTACGGAATTGTTGGTAGGATCCGACAATGAAAATGATATGATTTTTTATACATTAATGTCCTATGAGTGTTTCAATGTACAATTAAAAATATACTTCAGTGTTATTTATGTGACTGAACTGCTGTTGTGTAATCCTTCAGCTGGTGCTTCACAAACAGCTGTACCAATAAAAATATTATGTGGATTTCAGATATAGAATAAATATCGAGCAAAAATGCACTGCTTGATACAACAGTGTGTTGTCTGGTTTGCTCTGGGAGGAGACTGAGCGGATGCTATAAGACATAACATATTAGTTCAGTTTATGACAACATAGATAACAAGAATTACTTAACTTTGTATGATCCATATCCACAGTAATTTCATAGATAGTTACAACTATCTCTGAACATTAAGGTATCACTTTATATAGACAAATTAGAAGTCTATCTCTCAGACTTTATTGTACAATAACTTTGACATTGACTCTGCCTACTAGATTAATCACACAGCTGGCCTACTAGAAGACAATCGCGTTGCCTTAGTTGATGATTGCAGACTGAGCTGGTGGTACTGTGCTCAGACATAAGTAGAAGGTTGGATGCAATGGCGTGTGTATGGTGGTGGTTTGTGACAATGGTAGGGGGAAACAGAATGCAGACAGAGATGACGGCACAGGGAGTGTATTGCAAGTTAGCAAGTTAGAGAAACCAGTTACAGGCTGCATGCCAGAGACACAGATGAAAGGCAAACAACAAGGGGATCTTCTGGGGGGCAGAATGACAATCCAGGGGTAAAAATGGAAATGTCGTGTGATGAGGGTCTCCCGTCAGGTAGACCGTACGCCTGGTGCAAGTCTTTCGATTTGACGCCACTTCGGCGACTTGCGTGTCGATGGGGATGAAATGATGATGATTGGGACAACACAACACCCATCCCTGAGCGGAGAAAATCTCTAACCCAGCCGGGAATCGAACCCGGGCCCTTTGGATTAGCATTCCGTCATGCTGACCACTCAGCTACCGGGGGCAGACAATCCACGGGCGCCACGTCCATACACATTGGTTCAGGACGTAGGGCTGGTGCAAATGTTGGTGAGAAAATGGTTCAAATGGCTCTGAGCACTATGGGACTTAACTTCTGAAGTCATCAGTCCACTAGAACTTAGAACTACTTAAACCTAACTAACCTAAAGACATCACACCATCCATGTCCGAGGCAGGATTCGAACCTGCCACTGTAGCGGACGCGCGGTTCCAGACTGTAGCGCCTAGAACCGCTCGGCCACCACGGCCGGCAGATGTTGGTGAGGTCTGTTGTGGACTGTCAAGACAGTCAATCCACTATGACAGGTAGCCGAAAGGAATGTGTTTAAGCTCACGCATGATGGCGTGAGGTCTGGAACAGGACAAGGTCTTTATAGTAGCAAAAATAGTACGTAGCTTCTGGAATACTTAACTTGGGGACCGACGCACAGATTGTTTGCAGATATTGCTGAAACAACGCAGGGGCAGATGCACACCCGAATGGCAGTCGTTTGAATCGATACAAACCAAGATGCGTGTTAACCACCTAAACACGCTGGGATTCTTCGTCCACCGGTATTTGCAAGTACGCATCTGCTAGGTCCAACTTCGAAAAATATTTACCCGGACACAGTTTGTCAAAAAGATCATCCGGGCGGGGTAAAGGAAAAGTTGCAGTCACTAGTTGGGGATTCACTGTTGCCTTGAAGTCCACACAAAGTCTCAATTTTCCCGAAGGTTTCGGCAAAATTACTAAGGGCGATGCCCAGAGAGAAGCCTGCACACGTTCAATTACACCTTGTGATTCCAAATCGTGTAATGTTTTTGCGACCTCATCACCCAATCCGTGGGGAACATTGCGCGCTCTGAAAAATGTTCGTTGCGCGTTGACTTTCAGTTCCAAATGTGCTTTATAGTTCTTAGCGCAACCAAGGCCCGGTGCAAAAATGTCTGCAAACTCTTCACATAGACGAGAAACACTGTCTGAAGGCACAGTCTGGTTCACTGATAGGACCTGATTGACTATAGACAAGTTAAACAACTGAAATAAATCTAAACCAAACAAGTTCACTGCAGAAGAAGAATGCAGGATGTACAATGACACAAGTTTTGTTTGTCCCTTGTATGTTGCAAGAAGGCTGCACTGTCCTAACACAGGGATTGCTTGTCCTGAATAACTACTTAACTTAACATTTGTGGCACGCAACGGAGGGGTGCCCAGCTGTTTGTACGTGTCTTGATTGATCAAGGAAACTGCAGCTCCGGTATCGAGCTGGAATGGTATCACATTGCCATTAATGTCCAAGTCTGCAAAAAGTTTATTGTCCTGCTGACGACAAGAGCGACTGTCTCGTGCAATGTGAACTGACACTTGTACAGAATCACTTGCGACTTGACGGGATTTCCGGCGATGTTGGTGCACACTATTTGTGGGACGAACACAGTCACTGTTAGAGAGAGTGGCACTGGGCGGAGTGGAATGAACTACATGAATTTCTGTGGGCAAAGGTTCACGAGCCTGAGTATTCTGGGTTCGATTCCGATTCCGGCGCGAAGCAAAGGGCCTGGAATGGTTGTGAGTGTCCGTTCTGAGCTTTTTCTGGCAAACACTTTGAACATGTCCTTTTTTATTACAGAAAAAGCAAATAGCCTGGCGCGACGGGCAATTCTAACGCGAATGTCTAGTAGCACACCGCGGGCATGATTTTAGCACTGCATTTGCTTGCTTGCGCGGCAGCTACGCGGACGACGCGAGGGCTGTTTACTGTTCCGTGCAGCGCGCCCGGCGGGCCAGTGAATGTGACACACGGCTGGTGAAGTTTCAAATGATTCCTGAGCAAAGTCAAGTGTGTCCTGCTGATCCAATATGTCGATCACTTGTTGAAGGGAGGGATTGACTAGTTTCAAAATCTGTTCCCATATACAAACATCAGAAACGTTCTGTGCAATTGCATCACGTACCATAGTATCTGAATAAGGAAGTCCACATTCACACTCAAAACCACAATCCCTAGTAAGGCCTTGCAAAGTTGCAACCCACTCCCTATTAGTCTGACCGGCCGTACGTTTTGTACGAAAGAAGGTATACCTTTTCGCAACTACATTGACTGATTCTTTGAAATATGCATCTAATGCAGACAAAATTTCGTCGTAGGACAGAGTTGCTACGTCGCGTCGGGGAAATAATTTCACTATCACATGGTACGTGGTCACTCTGACGCAAGAAAGGAGAAAAGGCTGCCGCTCATTACCTTGAATTCTGTAGGCGGCGAGATGGAATCCAAATTGGCGTGACCACTCCATCCAGCTTTCCAGTGCCGCATCAAAAGGACGAAAAGGTGGTGCAACTGCGTGTTGTGGCTGCGTGAACGGTGAAGCGGCAGCTGCCGCATTGTTTTGCATTGCACGTTGACCGTGGACGAGCTGTCCAAGTGCATCCAGTAAGGCCTGCGTCTGCTGGTTCTATAAGCGATAGAATTCGGACAGCACATCTGGAGATTGTGGCGAAGTCATGACACAAGTAAATCAGGGCAATATCAATACGAACGCAAATTGGGCTCGTCGCCAACTGTTGTGGACTGGCAAGACAGCCAATCCACTATGACAGGTAGCTGAAAGGCACGCGTTTAAGCCCACGCAGGATGGCGTGAGGTCTGGAACAGGACAAGGTCTTTATAGTAGCAAAAATAGTACGTAGCTTCTGGAATACTTAACTTTAATCTATAATTGGTGAACATCGATCTGACGGTACATGCATCACAAGATAAATAGCAATTGATAATGGCGCCCTGCTAGGTCGTAGCAAATGATGTAGCTGAAGGCTATGCTAACTATCGTCTCGGCAAATGAGAGCGTAATTTGTCAGTGAACCATCGCTAGCAAAGTCGGCTGTACAACTGGGGCGAGTGCTAGGAAGTCTCTCTAGACCTGCCGTGTGGTGGCGCTCGGTTCGCAATCACTGATAGTGGCGACACGCGGGTCCGACGTATACTAAAGGACCGCGGCCGATTTAAAGGCTACCACCTAGCAAGTGTGGTGTCTGGCGGTGACACCACAAGGTCAGTGGCGGCTCCAGTAGTGGTGACAGCAGCAGCTGACTATAGTCTGATTTGAAGTAGTTTTCACTTGACGTTTGCACTGCGATGTTGCGGCGTTGTCACGTCAAGCACTGACTGGAGGCAGCCGCCTCAGCGCATTGCTATAGTCTGTCGGTAAACTGAAGAGCGAGCAAGCGAGTCCCCACTCTGCCTACCCTGCTACGTCACAGGGTGCTTCTACAGGCCGTTTCACAACGTAGTACCGGCCTTGCCGCGGTGCGCGCTTCAAATCTGTGGCAACGCCGTGTACAGATACGTCCCGGCTGTGTTTATTTTTAGACAAACGTATTAAGAGTATAAGTAAAACAAAAGACGATAGCTTCTTCGAAACAAAACATTATAGAGTAAATAATATTAACATAAGAACGGAAGTCAGTATTCTACTACAAACATAGAACCGAATGCCTCTTCATGTGAATGTATGTTCCACTATTCGAAAGACGAACCAGATATAGTGCAATCAATCTGTAGAATTTAAGGCTTGTTCTTACTTTGTGTTTCTACTAAAAGGCAGAAGTTTTCTTTAAAGGGTTTGCATTGAAACTTAACAATTCTTGCAACACGAGGAGTGTTAAAAAGTAAGCAGAAATTTATAATTCCGTGTTTTGCATTGTTTCGATTTGCACTGCATTTTTTGTCACTGTCTTTGTAAACATGTCTGAAAAGTATCTGTGCAATGTTTTGCATATTGGGTATTTACCCAGTTCTCAGTTGTCAAAAAAGTTATATGTGTTTTGGTAGCATCAACTATTATTTGTTTTGTATAAAAATAGATTAGAGAATCTGTACTAAATTTTGTTATAAGAACGGAATAAAGTGTATCAAATTTTTAGGAATGTTAAATATTGCTTTTGGTGAGTCTCTTATGAGTAAACCCAGAACATACAAGTGGTATAAACATTTCAAAGCAGTCCTTAAAGGACAGCAGTTTTACAAGAATGGATGAGATTAAAAATGCAGTCAAAAAGCCTATAAACTATCCTGAGGAAATAATTCCTAAAGTGTTTTGGGAATTGGAAAAAGCACTGGCATAAGTGTATAGCATGTACTGGGGAATATTTTGAATAGGATAACATTGTTGTAGAATAACAAGTAAAGTTCTTACCAAAAAATAAAAATTAATACATGAACGCACCTTGTATGTCAAGCTTTTTACATAGAAGTCCAGAATCGGTATACATGTTTTGAAAGAAATTTCAGCAGGGTTTAGATTAGCTATTGCACACATGTTTTAAGCAATATTCCTTAGAATCATGTGAATAGTAACCGAGATAGAGTTTTAGTGACAGAATACATTCAAATGCTGCTGTTCTCTAGGCATTAAATGTTTTACATGATTGAATCACGTTCTACTAGCGAAAAGTTAATTGATTTTACCATGAAGTTCTCAAGTTATTCCTGGTTTTGTACAACAAGTGATAATGGTATTTATTGCTTTGGACCACATTTGACTGTATTTATCTTGGAAAATCTTTTACTACCATGTAGTACATTTCTACCAAAAGAAATTTCGTGGTGTATGAGCAGAGTCAGGCTTGAAAGAACACACAATACATTTTTCAAAAAAATATTCATTGCCTGTTTACATACATCGTATTTTAGATGTCATCATCAACATTGTCACTGTCATTACCGACGTCGTCGTCGTCGTCCTCGTCGTCATCACTTTCTAAATTAATAACTATAGCGTCTATTATGTCTTCCATAACCCCATCCTTAACCCAGTATTCTGTTTCAAGTTTCTCCACATGGAGGCAGTATGCACTCCAGTCATCTTGAGTTATCGTTTCGAAACCTGTGACAATTGGGACAAGTGTTTGTATATGCTCTCTTTCGGTTACGGCAAAATTTAGTTCGGAATAAAACACGGAAGCTCAGAAAATGTCTACGTACCTTCTTTCACCAACTGCAGCAACTTCGTCAGGCAAATATCTCCAAGAATATTTCTTCTTCTGACGAAATTCTTGAGCTTTGCCCACGCCATTTCAATTGGATTTAAGTCACAGTTGTATGGTGGAAGTCGCAGCACAGTGTGTCCATGAGCTTCAAGTATTTTATTAATTTCAAATACTTGGTCTTCCGGCTTATGTTGTTTAATTAAATCAAATAATTTTGTTATTCTCATTGTCAAATCAGCTTCCACCTTATTTTTTAATAACCATTCAATCGATCATTTCGCTTTTATTCGAGGACCTAGTTGGAGCTTTGTTACCGCTTTATAAATCAACTGTGTGTTGTGTAAGAACCCATCTTTTGATCCAATATTGACCACTATAATCCTATTGCTTCCGCTAACATTGTCCATAATGCCCTCAACGCCAGGGCCCTGCCAACATTTTCTGTAAGTAATGTTGTTGTCCACACAAGTTTCATCAATATAAAAGAATTTTCTGCCTAGCTCCCTTAATTTCCTCACTTGGATCAGGTACTTACATCGCCAGTCAATTATATCCGTTCTTTCTACGAGAATCTTTCGTTTACTTACAGATCTTTTTCAGGTAAATCCCATTTCACGCAATGTCTTGTGTAAAACATCTTTCTGCCAAGGAAAATGTATTTTTTGTTTCACGACAGTAAGTAATTTCCGTAATGTCGGCACTATTTTTTGGTTTATGTAAAAGTCCTCCATCGTTTGTCGAATGACTGATTTTGTGAAACTGTCTATAACGATGGGTTTCCTCCCTGAATTATCAGTTTTCCTTCGCGGTGATTCCAGTAAACCATGCGGCTTGTTTTCACGTTCCTTCCTTATGTGTCCTATTGTGGCGAGGCTGACGTTTGCATAAACTGCAGCCCTTTGACTGGGGCTGTTAATGTTAACCAACAGTTCTTTTTGTGTCGCCTCCTTGACACACGCTGTAATAACGTTAGAGACGATCGAACGCTCGTTACTCCGCAAATACCTCCTCTTCTTCGTGTTCTGCACATTTTCTTGCAATACAGGGCGATTATCCAACACTCCGGGATACTGAAGTATATCAGTGAGTACACAAAGTCAACTGACTGACACTGACAACAAAGATTCCACAAACAGAAACGACGTATATCAGTATATCAGTACACGCTGAACTACACTGCTAGACAGGTAACAGGGCAACTGATTTTGGGTGGCCCTGTAGGCCAGTGACAGGGTTCTTCCGGGAAAGCCTCTTCCCCCACCAAAGGCGCTGCTCGCTCTTCAGTTTACAGACAGACTATACCCCCGGCGATAGAAAATCGTTTTAAAGCCTGTATCTTCTACAAAAAGTAAGTAAAAAATTTCAAACCCACATATGATGTATATCTCTACAATGTCTCTCAATCTGTCAAATATCTATTCTTAATTTTAATTAGGACAAGAGTTACGTTAATTTGTTTGAAACCATTTCAATTCTCGATTTCGCAAACAGCTTCTAACTTATCACGTCATTACTGAAAAACTTTTGGTGTCACAGCAAAATATTTTTTTTCCATTCATTACCAAAATAATGCACTCGGCAAAGAATCCTTAAAAGTTTTCGTAGTGCATCACGTTTCCTGTATATAAATTTCTGAAAACAGCGTTTTTAAGCAACTCTATCAGTACTGAACTCGAAACAAGTATGACGTTTAAAATCTCTACCTCCTATAAATATTATCCAAATATTTTTAAATTTACGTACACTATCGGTCTCAGTGGTATCTGTAAGCATATCAAATATCTTTTATTAATTTTAATTAGGGCCATTGTTACATTAACTATTGAAGTGTGAGAAATTTTCGCGTCCGGAAAAGTTTTCTTCTTTAGATTGCAAATCTCGAAAACTATTACACACATTGAATAAAATCTTGGTGCATATACAAAATGAAATAGAATTAAAATTCAGTCTAACTTACCGTAAGGAGATGACGAGAGCTGGCCAAACAGTATTTCTTAGTCTCACAACAAGAATAAGAATTAACCGAAATAAATTCACAAACACAATATTTAATGGCAGTAAGTACACTACACACTAATCAGACAATGCGAAAACACCGCTTAATTCAGAGTCAGAGTCAGTGGAACTACCTGTGTCGCTGCTCGTACTGACAGATATAATCAAGTCTTCGACACTTTGTTGTAAGATACCTTCATTGTTCCATGCGTCCTGTATCACTCCTTTCACGTCATGCACTACCTTCTGCCAGTCTTCCGATGTCATAATTTCAACTGCCTCTTTCCACTTCGGTTAATGTGAATTTCTTATGTTCTGCAGCAATATGCCGTTTAACCTGAGCCCAAATCAATTCTATTGCGTTGAAATGGCAATGGTAAGGAGGCAATCTGAGCACTTTATGCCCGTATTTTTTTGCTACTTCATCCACAATGTCAGTCGGGTTCTTTGGCTTGTGTTGCGATACAATTTCTAATAAGTCTGCCCTTGTCAAATTACCGTCGAACTGTACCATATGTTTCTGTAACCAGCTAACAATGTCGTTTTTCCTCGTTGCCTTTGTGGGTGCTTTATCTTGTATTACTGAGTGATTAAGGAGCGTTATCCATAAAAATGATAGAGTTTTTTGTTAAGTTCTGGAGCACACAGTCTTCAAACCATTTCGCAAAAGTATTGTGGTTCATCTCTTCGTGGTAGTCGGAGGTCTTATTTGAACTGAATAGCAGCAGACAATTTGGAATGGAACCTTTTGAATTTCCGGCATGTGCTACAATTATCTTTTTTCCTCTGCCGATCGGAGCTGCCATACTACCGCTGATGGTACCGCCTGTCCAGCCTTTTTTTTAAAACTGTGTCCTGCATTCACCCACGTTTCATCAAGCCAAACGATATCATCAAAATTTGTCCCCACTAATTCTCTAGGAAAGCGGCATCGCCAGGCTGCAATATCTTGGCGTTCCATTAGTAACTTTCTGCCAGAGATGGATTTATAGCGGATCCTAACATTTTCACGACTCGTAACAAAGACGATTTACTACCCTGAAACAGGTCAGCCACTGTGAGGGTAGTATGTAGTTTTTTGAGTGTTGGATACTCCTTCCACGAATAAAATGCGTATATTTGACGAAGAATGGCATCTTCCTGAAAAGAGTTTAGTTTTGTGACCCTCTTCTCTAGTCGCCTCTTTTTCCCAGGTGTCTCCAATTTAGATGATTCACTTGAGCCTTCTTTCGTGAAATTCTCCTTGGAGATTCTTATTACTGGTCGTTCGCTAACTTGCAGAGCAGCTGCAGTTCGCTCCACCACCTTATCCAAAGGAACGAGAGGCCCTCTCGCATCCCTCTCTCTCTCAAAATACTCCCTTAAGGAACACACGTATTCGCGCGCCTGACTGCGTATAACGACGCCATGTCCGCCACTTTTTGGAGGTTCCAAAGGAGTGTGCAGCCGCGGCCTCCCTCTCTTGCGACTGCTTTCATCAGATATCGTAAACACGCGAAGCTACAAGTCACTCGAATCTCTCACCCGCACGTCTGTAGCGGCTCGCTGAGGACTGGCTGGGTTGCACAATGCCTTAGTCAGCTCAGCAGAGCGAAGTGGCAACGCAGTGGCAGCCGACAGCGCTGTCGGCTGCCATAGGTTTATTGACGGCGGGAGCCCTGCAGCCCGTTGCCTGTCAAGTGACAACTACTTTAAATCAGACTAAGGTGGGGCAGTGGGCAGCGACGTCCACAGGGACCACTGTGGACGCGTACTGGCCACGACAGGCTGAGAGATGGAGGCGACTGATGGTGTGGACCCCAGCAGTGTGCTGGTCGATGGGAAAAATTCTGCAGCAGAATCTCTGACATGTACTGAAGCGTGCAACAGTTGGTTCTGGTGGTGCCGATGCAGCCCAGTGGAACTTTGTACAATGAAAGAAGGGCGTCCAAAGGCTTTTGTAGTGACACTGTGGTCCCAATGTAGTTTCTTCCAAAACGCTTCATAGAACACTTTATCCTATGCCTAAAACTTTGTCTGCCCAGATGGAACGAAATATTTCCATGGTAAACGCAGAAGATGCAACAGGGTACAGTGTCTACAACCACGTAATAATTCTGCTGGCAACTTTTGTCACACGGCAAGGGGCAATAGGAGGACAGAAAAATCTTTAAGAGTGCTTCTGTGTGTGGGAGGAACGGAGTTTCTCCATGTGACTTCTGAATGTCTGAAAGAACCATTCAGCTTCAGAGTTAGACTGAGCATTTTTTAATTTGTGTCAAAGGCATCAATTACAAGGGAATTAACAGACATTAACAGTTATAAAACATGTAAGTATACAATGGACAGTAACATATAAACATGAAATAGGAGAAAGAAATCTATAATTAACTAGCTTTTGCCCAAAAGGGAACTATGTTCAAAGCATTACAATTAGCAAACAGTTAGAAGTAATTGTACATAAATGAAAATTCATAAATACACTTAAGTATAGACTAACAGACATTGAATTAAATTGTATTCGCCCAGAAATGGGCAACGTCCAAGGCGTTAGAACTGGCCATCATCAACTCTTCTTTGGTGCATGATGATGGACACAGACAGCAGTTGTGCAGGTGAGACATCATCTGCTCCTCTCCACACTCACAAGTTGAGGGTCCTCTAGACCATCCCTATTTTTCAATAGCTTCTTTACACCGCCCAACACCAGTTTGTAATCTGTTGAGGGACTTCCAGGTACACCAGCTCTCATTATCTCTCGCAGAGCAGGAGAACGCCAAAACCTAAGTCCGAATAGCGACTGGCTGTGCTCCCCAGTTAGATACCCTTAGTATTCATATGATATTATTCCCTGTGGAAACTTTCAATTTGGTGTTTTGACAATGCGTTTGGAACGTTAGGGTCCGATCTAAGATCATCCCAAGATACTTTGGGGAAAACGAATGTCCAAGTTGAGAGTCATTCCATGAAATATTTAGTTGTTGGTTGGCCTGTATGTTTCTTTAGCAAGTTCTTCCAGTGCTTCAGACAGCTTATTTTCGACGTTATGGAAATCTTTTCCCTGGGTGGCCAATGCGAGATCATCCACATACAGAAAACTCCAAGTGTACAGCGGGAGTGGTTGATCATTTGCCATATACATATTAAAGAGTATAGGGGCCAGCACACTGTCCATTCCTCTGTAGTCTACATCTACTGCGCCGTCCTTGAAATTCCACGAAAAATCTCCTAAGGAAGTTGGCTATTAAGGTGGTTAGAGTACAGCAATTACTGATGTCATAAAATTTTTTCAGGAGTAATTTATGGTTCACAGTGTTGTACGCAGCAGATAGGTCACCAAAGGCCTCATTGGTTACCATACGTGATTTAAAACCGTCTTCAGTGTATTGGGCGAGGTTGAGGATCTGTGATGTGCAGCTTTTACCCAGTCTAAAGCCAGCCTGTTGAGGTATGAGCGCAGAGTCAGTTGCTTCTGTCAAGCATTCAAACTCATTCTCTTCAGGATTTTATACAAAGGGCAAAGAAGAGATATGGGACAGTAGTTCTTAGGGTCATTGCTCTCTTTACCAGGTTTAAGAATAGCGATGACACGAGCTTTCTGCGAGACTTTGGGGATCCTTCCAGAGCATAAGCAGTTGTTAAAAAGATCTAGAATCAATTTTAGTGTTGCAGGACCAAAACGTTTTATTTGCTCATCCCCAAGATCATCCATTCCAACATCCTTTCCTGTTTTACATTTACTAATCGACCTCTGCAGCTCTTCTGAGCAGAAAGGTCTAGACAGGTCGGTAACATAAGTACGCACGTTATTAGACTTTGGCTTGATGTTTCGGTTATCCGATTTCACATTTAATAATAGTTGATGGGAAATATCGTAGGCTGTTATGTTTGCGTGGGGGGGGGGGGGGTCGCTCTAGCAGGGTCATTATTAAGGCGCCTGAGAAGTTTCCAGGCTTTCTGGATGTTCTTGCTGAAGTCAGTTTCCTCCATAAGCTTGATCCACTGACCCAACTTGGCGGCTGATATTGATTCAAGTAATTGCAGTCCAAGAGATATGGTTTCTTCGCCAAAAGGGTTTAGCTCAAATGCTGTGTAGTAGCGATCAAGATCTGGTGCTATCTCAGGGGCAGTCCTTGCACGTATGTAGTTCGACATCGACGAGGAATGGACATTCCAGACCATTTGTTCACAACTCTTACGAAACGATCGTATTGCTCAGGGTATGGGCTGATACTAACCTAAGGACACCACACACATCCATGCCCGAGGCAGGGTTCGAACCTGCGACCGCAGCGGTCTCGCGGTTCCAGACTGTAGCGCCTAGAACCGCATGGCCACTCCGGCCGGCTACATCGCACTACAGGTGATACCTCCTAACACACCGAGTCTTAGCATCGACACGCACCCAAAGCGTGAACCGCTTACACCATATGAAACACATCCGAAGATCGAGACTCACATGCTCGTAACACACTGAGTCTTAGCGTCGACACGTGCCCAAAACGTGGGCCGCTAATAAGATACGAGACACATCCGAAAATCGAGACGCACATGCTCCATGGCACGACTTAACATCTTGACACCACGAAAAACATAAAGTGACGTACATCCGTCCCTTGGACAGTGTACAAGAAACCACGGAAAGTAAACAGAAACAATTTCATCGACCATGGTGATAACTGTGAAGGCTCTTCTACGAGAATGCTATGAGAGAGTATGATGCTCAACTGCGGTCAACTTACTACAGACCTCCTTGCTCTCCTGGGAGCGGAAATCGGACAACAATTGTGAGGTTCAAAGAAATAATAGCAGTACTCAGTTGTTTGGAGTACTCAGTCTTGCAACGTGCCTGGTTTGGTATGCCACAAAAAGTGCCAGTTGGTGATGACATATAACTTGCAACTGAACTTTAATTCAATCTGCCACCTGCCAGTGAATGTTGGTGTGAAGATGTCACAAATACGCAACCCATTTGACCACATTCAGCAAGGACTACATCTACATTTATACTCCGAAGCCACCCAACGGTGGAAATTACAAACAAACAAAATAACACAGAAATAGAACAAATGGAAAATTGCGATAAGCAGCACAATATCAACGTTAAATTACGTTAAAAACTTCATCTCTGGAGACTATTTACATACTGCCACCTTCTCTTCCCGTTGCAGTTCTCTTTTAGCTTAGTATTCTAACAGGTTAATATCGGTCGTTCCGATAGTTTCTGCGGCATTGTGTTGAGCTGAGTCCGCAGCGGCTGTGTGTCAATTCCTGTTCCAATTTTCTCTGCGTGACTGACCCCTGCGATGGGTTAGGTGGCCTCAGTTCCACATATTCGCTATGTTGGTTATTCCATTGACCTTTACCGTTGTAGGTCCTGCAGTTGCTTTGCTGTTGGTCCCTGGAATCCTGTTGGCCCTGGTTTGAGTTCTGTTCCTCTCTCCGCTTTCCGTTTCGTCGATAGTTTTTGTTGTTGTTGTTATGATTATAATTTCCTCATCTTTTTCTATTTTCCCATGATGGCCGCTTATTTCCATTGAAGTTTCAACTCTGGTTTCGACTCGATCGATGTTTCCCCCCATTTCGTCCATCCTCATTCATCTCTGGGGAATCTTGCCAGTTACAGTCATTATTTCTACTTCTTTCCCGCGAGTTGTGAATTTCATTCACAAACGCGAGTTCTCACAGCGCACTCTTGAAAGCTTCGATTGAACTGCTGCATCCACCGATGAGCAGTTGCTGGTAACATAAAGGTAATTTAATGTAGCAGTGCCTTATAATTTCCTTGGGACTCTATGGTTGATCCAATAATCGTTTCTCCTTGACCAGGGATTCGAAGAATTTGACAGGAGTGCGGAATCCTGACGCTTCTAAGTCCTTCCCTGACATGATCTCCTGTTTTATCCTCTCCTGCGTGTCTTGCGACCAATATGTGCCAAGGAATACGTCCTCAAATTCTTGGTAGGAATGACAACTCTGCAACTCCGCGCGTATGTTCTGCAGTCGACCCTTCTAAGAAAACACAGATAAACTGGAGCTTGTACTTCAGTGGCCAAGAGTCTGGTAGCACGTGATCGTACTGTCCCATCCAGGTCATGGATGTAATGCGTTGTTTGCCTCCTTGTAGGCTTGAAAATCCTGCATGGTCAACAAAAGTTTGTAGTCGAAAGGTTCGACGTATCCGCCGTACGAATTATCCCTCTTGTCTGCAGTGCGATTCCATGTATCCGTGCCCAAACGATCCTCGTGCACTGTTATGGTATCCTCTCGTGTTGTCAGATTCACATAATAACGTTTCTGACCTCCTTAGAGATGAACAATTGTTTTCCGGCTCAGTCTGCGCGTTACCGACGGAGCATTTTCCATTACACGTTCCACCGCGACTAGAGCATATTCCTGCTGCATTCGCGCATGTGCAGAGGGTATGTCCTCATAGAGCTGTCCGGAGAGTCGCAAAACATTTTCTTCGCTTCTGTAATGCTCTCGATGGCGCTCTACCGGACGAGATTGTGTTTGCAATTGCGCGACCCGCTCATGTGCCTGCCGAACGTTCTATGCCAACTTGTTTTGTTGCACGGCTACTCGGGTCTGCTTATCTTTAACTTTCAGAGATTTCGACCTGTTTGATTTCTATCAGTTCGATTTGCTACGCAGCCTCACTCATTTTTTCCTGCATTTCTCGAACTATTTTTTTGGCTTGCTTTTGGAGAGTTGCAAGTGCGTTTTCTGTCTTACACACTTCAGTTCTTGCCACTTTAACTTGTCCTTTGGTCACTGATGCATCCTTTCGTGCTACATGCGCTACCAATCATGCTGTTTTGGCATAGCGCTTCGCCTGGTCTGCGACCTCACATATTTCTACTGTCGTTTTCTTGACATTCTCTTGCTCTTCTTGGATTCCTGTGATCTCTTCCTAGGCTCCATCTATACCGTCTCTAACCGTTCTTATGACTAATTTGTGCCTTTGCTCCTCTTCCACCCATCTATTTTTCTCTGCCTCTTGTCTCTTCCTTTCTGCCTCTTGCCTCTTCCCTTCTGCATCTTGCATGAGAGCCTCATACTGAGATCCACGGCTAACACCTTCCAGACGAGATGAACGAGATTTCATCATTCTGTGACGTTTCGTTCGTGATTCTGATCTGCCAGTCTCACTGATGTTGCGTCTTGTACCAGCAGCGCCTACATTTCGTTCTGCTGTCTCCCGTTCACTTTCGTCACCTGACTGAGACATATCATCATACTCTGCAGGTTCTACATTTGACATCTGTGCCCAGTCCGCAACCGCATTCTCCTGAGAATCCTGTGTAACATCTGCCTGGTCACCGCTAAGAATCTGACATGGACCCATGGTTAACAAAACGCAATTAAAATGGCTCTGAGCACTATGCGACTTAATTTCTGAGGTCATCAGTCGCCTAGAGCTTAGAACTAATTAAACCTAACTAGCCTAAGGACGTCACACACATCCATGCCCGAGGCAGGATTCGAACCTGCGACTGTAACGGTCGCTCGGCTCCAGACTGTAGCGCCTAGAACCGCACGGCCACTCTGGCCGGCAAAACGCAATTGCTTCCGCTACTCTGTAGCAAGTGTGCCTTGCTTCTTGTAAGCATGCACTCTAATTCTGATCCAACAGAATTTAAACACTACACATTCCTATGCCACACAGATTCTAATCTAAATTACGCTCCTGAGAGCTATTGATTCTTAGTTCCTGACGACGAATTCAAATAACAGCATGCTTGTGTATGCTAACAAACGAAAATCTCAATATATCCTAACAAATCAGCACAACGCCATTCGCCATCAAAACAAACAATCAAGTGAGACAGAAGTCACAACACAACATGAAAATACACATATACAATAATTAAATATTATTACTATGTCTAGGTGCCAGCAGTGCGATTCTACTCTACCCAGTGCACCATGTTAACATGGGAAACAGAAACTTCACTAGGCAATACCATCTAAAATCTGATGGTCACAGAAGGTGCCATCAATTCAAAATTCTTTGCAAGGGACATGAAATTGAATGACTATGCTAGGCAACACAATCTGATGGTCAAAGAAGGTGCCATCAATCCGAGATCCTGGCAGGGTCGCCACAATGAATGTTAACCTTGTGGGGGCTATATGAAACATTGAGAATGAAGTAAAATTTACTAACATAATTTATTTTACTAAACCAGACATAAATTAAGCTAAACAAGTTATTGATTGAATACCATAAACAACTAACAGGTGGTTTAAGACTACAATGGGCAACGATCGTGGGTGGCAGATTTTGATTGAGAAAATCTACTGTAGTTTTACTACATAGGTGCAGCTGAGAGCAATTGGCGATTGAGATCTGTACATCCTGACAATGCTGGAGTGGCAGTACATTACCCTATATGCTTTTTGTGGCAATGTAACTTGCAGCTGGTGAGATGTGTGCAGTGGAGGTGAGATGTGAGGTGGCACCTGCGAATCGATTGCGGCCATGAAAGAAATGCAAAAATCTCACAGTCTAGAAATCAGGCAGATGGATCGCAACTTACTCTCTGCCAGAGCCATGAAACCATGGTAGATTCCAGTGTGTTCACCGATCGTACCAAGGACCAATTTGGCTCACTTATATGACAGAGTGCACAGGGATACCAAATGTGAAGACTGTTAAACAAAAAACGAATAAGTGTGCTCTCAGCAAATGAGTAGTCCAAGACATTTGAAGTCATACTGTTGGTACAGTAAGAACTTCACCATAGGTTCCCCAGTCTAAACTACTCGCAAGTGAAGTCAGTCATAGGACAGGTCCCAAGTACCAACCACACATGCCAGAGCTTTGACCAGAAGTGCTTCCAGACCAAAGTCCAGCACCCAAGTACTTTGCACCTCTTCAGAAGAAAACAAATCCGTTTTCTTGCAAAGTGCACAAACGACACCACATTCACGCCATCTTGAGCCAATCACAGGGCTCTAGAGGCGCTAAATCTCGCCTCCCACATGACAGCAAAAACTCATGTCGAACCAGGGCAAGAGTTAAGAAACCTGATTCTCTGGGGGGAAAAAACACCAATTATTGGCTTTTTTAAAAGTTTTCATAGAGGGGGAAGATGATTTTCTCCAAATTCATGTTGCTTCCCATGGCAACAAGCGAACAGATACAATCTTAAAAATATGTATCTGAATCACCTGTGCCTTGGAGCTTGTTAGTCCTAGCTATGAGGCATAATAAAGATTCTATCTCCAAACATTTCTGAGAAGCTGGAGTTTCTTATACAACTGAGGCAGCCAATGGAGATCGTTCACAGGCTTATTGGCAGTATTGGCGAACACGAAAACCCGTGAATTTTTATTATGCACGGCTCTGCACACAATGCCCAGTTTACAACTCCATTGTGTAGACACATTCCTTCAGTCCATCACCCCCATCTCAGACTTCCGCTGGCGCCACGGCAGGTAGCTCAGTATTGTTGTGCTGGAGACCTGTCTTGACAAGGGGCTGCTCTGTCTGTCCTTTATGGCTGTGGGCTTGTCTGGCAAGTTTTACTGTGACTCTCATCCACATAGAGGAAATTCATAAGTTTCACACTATGATCGAAGTGTCAGAGATATGTAGGTCACTGTCTGGTATACTTTGATGTATATGTTCGAGAATTAACAATAAATGAACGTGCTGTATAGTCATCTACTTACATTCACGATGGTACTCGTAAAGTATTGGAGGGGCTGTTTAGCAGTGATAAGAAATTTGTAAACATTCTGCCGCATCGTTAGTCAGTGTTGAAATTATGATAAAGTTGCTAAAATTAATCGCACTATCAACTATGATGCTTATTGTTAAAGTACATCGATAGTGTCTTTTCCATCCCAACATTCCACTGATACGCTGTTGCTTACCACATGATGATTTGACTGACATTGCTTGTTTGAGATGGAGAAGGAGTCTTGGTCGAGGAGGCAACACTTTCCAGGGATGGCTAACGCCGAAACAGTGCTCGCGTGCATGGCAGCAATATGAGGAATCAATCAAATGGAACACAGCGCCATCAGCTATCCCGTCTGTGAATGATGAGTTTAAATGTAGAGGTCGTCAATTAGCTTTGGACAGCAGTTTGGAAACGCTCCACAATGCCTCAAATCTCTTCCAGTTTCCTTATGTTGTGTATGTCTTTTATTTCAGTCACCCAGTGTGTGGGTGCTTTGTGGGATCAGCAGCGCCAACATGATTTGCACGGTGTGATGTCTAGTTTCCTGGGGGAGCCAATGGACCAAAACATGTTAATGTCAGTTTAGAATCTGATGCAGACGTCGAAGTCGTGGCGGAAAAAAAGTAAGTATGGCAGTGTACAAAGTGTGTTAGAGCTGAAAAAGTGGTGCATTAAAGAATGAAACAGGGACCCTCTCCTGCGACTGATAACCTGTGGGAGAAGAATTTCGTACAGTACAGGCAATGAAACTTTACACCGGTCTGTGCAAATGACGTCAATCACTAGCCACCTGCTCCAATGGATAAATACCTGTATATTTAACAGGATCGCCACATATGCTCGATGCCAGCAAGTAGACGGTATTCGTTTTTAATATCAACTGCGGTGTGTATCACAGCACCTCGCCCCATATCAATGATATCTTTCCTATCTCGACTTTCCACTGGGTACACTATTGATTGCCGCACCATTCCGTTGACATGGAGGGAGCCTTGGTGGAAGGCTGGATATCTGCTGTGGAACAAGGGATTATATGTAGAGGTCATCACCTTAATACAGTTGTTTGGAATCGTTCCTCGTTGCTACAGACTCGTCCTATTTCCATATGCTGCGATATCCTACACGTTTAAATTTTTAGTTTTTTCACCAATAAGACAACAGTACCTCTTTTTGATTATGCTTCCTCACGTGTGTTGTGAGCAGCACCTTCTGGTGTGGTCAACACCGGAACAGTAAGCATGTACAGTCGTGCTCAAAAGTATCCGAGCGACCTGAATTGCATTTCGCCTGATTCGCATGCAACCCGTATAATGCAGCTGTCTAGCAGGTCCTCTAATCGCTCCTTGGTACAGTCGTTTGACTATTGAAAATGATTCCAACAAGTCACCACTAGAAAACACTGCTCTGTATCGCAATAACTCAAGATGTAAAGTAATACCACGATACTAGAAATATCAGGGAACACCTTATCACAGATAAGACTGTCCTGAGGCTTGTAAGCTCACATTTATTGCAATAAATGACATACCTGGAATTTTACCACTCTCATTATTACGTGAGATAGGTAAAGCACGTAGTAAGTTCGTCGTATTCATGATTTCCTCTTCAAAGTAACATACCGTATTTGTTATGTAACACAAAATTACATTAAAAATTTAAGTTATTCACGAGCAGCTAGTTGAGAACATGTATGAACTTCAAATGACACGACGAACCGTCTCGTTCTGCATATGGATTCAAACCCAAGTCATTTCGTGACTGACGGAAACTAACAGTCATTCCTGACCAGGCATACAGAGAGGGATATACCTCGATTTTAGACAGTATCAGCTAGCAAATATGAACTTCAAATTACATAACGTAAACATTTTTAGCGGACGCGAATTCCTACCCAGCATCTATTGCCCCTGTTAAAGAACTACAGGAGATGTTAAATATTGCTTCTTCGCAAGTAACTTACTTGAAATGCCGTGAAGTAAAGCTTTGTGTTGGACAGGGATTCGAACCCAGAACCTAATCGGATTGTTATCGAAGCACAATCAACTGTGACATATCGGATTTTCTCGTCAGTAGCCAGATGTTTTAACTGAAATGACGAGACGAAACATTTTTTCCTTCCCAGGACTCCAACCCGGCACCTATCGCTAATATATTCTAGAGAAAACGAACGTTAAATACGGGTTTGTTACACCAGCAGCGACATTTGAGCATGTTTGAACTAGAAATAATATGACGAAGAGTTCAGAGCTGACTGGGAATCGAACCCCGCACATATCGTTGTTGACTACACACAAACAGACGTCAGTTACCGAATTTATCTCCACCAGCAGCTCGGAATAACATCCTTGAACTTACAGTGATCTCGCAAATAGTTATATGTCTCACTGGGAGTCAAAAACGTCAGATATCGCTAGTGTTGACGACGAATGAAAATGCATAAAAAATCTAAATTATAATCCTCCAGCAGATTGGTGTTCTCGTGCTAGAGCTTGATAATTCATAATAAAAACCTTTTTGACCGGCCACGATTCGAACCCATTCACGCGCAATATGTGGAGATGTTGAGGAATCTACAGTTTTGAACAAACAACAAATTGTAGTCGAGGTGTATTGTCACGAATGGATCAAATTCCACGTTAAGGGCGGTCTGAGTTGCATTCCCAGTTCAGAATCAATTTGATTGGCATACAGAAGCTCAAATAAAAGATGGAATAAGAGTCCTGTGACCCTACATAGCGTTTGTTTCGTCACTAGAAATGAATAACTAGTATAAGAAAGGATACTGGTGATCGAGTTTCTACATTTCGCCACCCCTGACTTTATTGTGGTTCAACCTAACGTCTACTTGGTAGAGAAGGAATATCACGTTTAATGTGAATTTCAGACCACAATTCCATTATACCTTCTTCACTTGGCGTAGCCAGAAGCGAATAGATTCTGTCTCTCCCTATCAAAAACCATCGGCGGGAGGTGGAATCGAACCTAGATCGTCAGTATATGAACCTATCACCAGTCCAACATACCACCAAATCCTCTTCTCTGTTACTCATTTTCCTATCATAATACTGATGCCGCACACTCGATGAGAACTCTGACACAGGCTCTCTGTAGTGGTTTGCAGCATGTTCAGTACAGTCATTTACTTGGTTGACCGAATCGCCATGAACTAGCTGCCTCGGTTATCCAGTGCATACATTCAACTCTGTTTTGTAATCACCGAAATAAAATAACGTAACTGCCACCTACACAGAACTGCCAACAGTGTAGGATGCAGAAATTTAAATAGGAAGTGTTCCTTTCCATTTGAGCTACTCTATTGCGCTATCTGTTTGTTGAAACCGTCGTGCAGTGCAAAAGGAAAGCTGTAACTGTCTGCCTCTCAGAAGTCTAGATCTGGCCTTATGCGTTATCTCACAGCACTGCGCAATGCGGAAGATCTGGAGGAACAGTTGTCGATTTCTGAAGCTGCTAGCTTCTAGCGTAACGGTAAGCGTCGCGCAGTGTCGATTCGATAATGCGTCGCGAGTTCTATTGCAGCCGCTGCTATGTTTTTTAAAACGCAGAACTGCTGTAGTTATCAATTTCATGGAACTTTGAACATAATTCCCTTCACTTCTCAACCCAAAATATTCGCATGTGGAAATAGGGCTACCTTCGGCGACATTTAGTTCTTTTCAGGTTTAATAGACGGCCAGGCAGCAGATGCATCTCGAAGCTTTTGTATTATGTCTGGGGAGAGCGCATCGTGCCAAAATAGTCAGAAAAGTATTTTCCACTTTAGCCGTCGTCTGGTAGTGGCATTTTATTCTTCTTCAAACCTTGTTTGACAGCTTTAACTCAGAACAAGTTTTCTGCATGCATGTAATCAATAAACTGCATGTGCATTGTCAGACTGTTATAGATAACATCAGAGAATTCGCATATATCGTTGATGATTAATTTCACTCTCATGTTTGGTAGTGTTTTAACAACACTAAAAGAAACCTTACGAAAATTGTGCACTGTATTATAAGAAATGAAATAAAACTACCCATGATAACCTTACGACGAAAGTCTGTTTTAATAAAACTGAGTATATGTACACAAGCGTGCCTCTATCGGCACGAATTAGTAAAATACTACTCACTTAGATTTCGATTGGGTCTGTGTTTAATTGGTATGCTGTGTCATACTCAACAGGTATGCAAAAGTGGTATTTCATAAATAAAGTTGTGTATTCCTAGAAACTTAAACTTTGCTTGTCAGCAGCTGAAAGAGTCATTACCTGTTGTGCAGCATTGTAAGTTTTTCACCATTGCACTATGAGCTGAAAGTATTTTCTTGCGATTTGCTTATCAATTCATTTCCTTCATTCTTATCATCCTGGCATGTGAGTCTTAAGTGAAGAACAATATTGAATTTCGTATCGTTGACGGTCGATTCGAAATTCTTCAGAGACGCTTGTATTGTGAAGCAGCTTGGCAGTCAGAAAGCCGAGATCTATGACCATTAACACAACTTACTGAGTCGAGCTGTGTCATTTGATGTGTGAAGGTTTTCTTCTGATTTCGATACAGAATTTTTTTCTGGCAATTCGCAGCTCCATAAAATAAAGCACGGAAAAATGTTTGGATACGCTGGCCTCTGCCACCGTCAGAACTGACGACTCCTTCAAGCGTTGCAACACTATACACAGGCGGTACCACGGGGCTACGGAGACGCCGCTAGCGGTATGCCACTCTCATCGTGGTATTGCTCGCTCAGCCTCATAACGCGTCGTGAACGATAATTAAAGTTGTCACTTATGTGAAGAATAGCATTCGATTATTCAAAAAATTGAATTTTCTGCCTCAGTGTCTTAGTTTACATGAGGATTGTACAGCACGAGTCATTCAAATGGAAAGGGAATATCAAGTGAATTTAGCGAGTCACTTCATTACCATACGCGGAAATGATTACACTGTCATAGTGTTGCCAAATGTTTGTGACGATGTTGCCAATTCTCAACTGTGCTAGGAACAGCTCTGTAGCGTTATAGGAGAAGAATCCCGCGCTGGTGTCACAGGAGGATACGGAGAGGAGGCACGGGGTTTGGTTAATATGCTGCGTTTCTCCTACCAGTTGTGTCAAACATTCAGGTGTGTAATCTTCCATAACGATTACAGTTTCCCACAAAATACATACGAATAAAACACTTACCTTGTTACTTTGTGACAAAAGATTATTTCAGTACAATAAAAAGTCTTTGGAATTCAACTTTGCCCAGCTGTCACGAAAAGTAAGATAACAAATATTTTGCACCTCGAAATCTATTGCATCTATGTGCAGTCTTGTGATCATACAAGCAGAATTTCATTAAATGCACGAGAATGTAGAAAAATGTTGGTGCGAATGGAAGCTGTAAGACACGCAGTTAACTGATTATTTTATACCAAGTAATATTCAATTCATTTGAAAATTCAGAAGAGAAGAAACTAAAAATTATGCGCATTAAGACAGAAACTAAAGTGCAGATGCGGGCACTGTGCAGATCCTGGCTTTTTCATCTTCAGATCTATTCAAATAATGTGTACTAACCACCGTATTCATTGCTTTCGTAATGTTTCCCTCTTGTTTAGTCTTCTAATGATGAACTGGATCCACACCCAAGAGTCTGATTGTTTCTTTGTATCCTTCCATCTACTATCTTTGTGTGTAATTGTTTTGTGTTCAAAAAGTAAAACATTACGCCTGCTCCCACGAGGTATTAAAACGAAGTCGCAAGAAGGCTAACGAATTATAATCAAAATACAGTGAGACGCCAATTTGTCTGTCGTCATGGTGTTAAGTCGACAGAAATAGTTGGGTGTTATTGCCTGTATCACCGGCATACCATTGTCGTCTTCTCTTATTGTGAGTTTCATATTACCCTGAACACAAGACGCCGAGATAAATGTGTATATTCTCCGTGACGAAACATCCCACATTCCATTCATTCTGATCCATTCGTTACGTGCATCTGCGGTATTGAGTGACAGGAAAGCTGTTGTGAGGTGACTAATAACAATAACAATGCTAGTAATAACAAATCAATACTCAAGGATGTTTACTGCATTACAGACGATTAACAAAATAACCAAGAAAGGCTGATTGTTTAATTGGCGCATTGCGTAGGTGTTCTTACCACTTTGTTACTGAATTATGGTCTGGTTGTTTGCAGAGTGAAAAGAAAGAAGCCTGTAGCCATACATATCGCTAGTACAATGAGATATTACCTATCAACTATCCTTGCTTTACATCACGAGACGAAAATGGCGTCACTGAGCTGATATTTGAAATACATTCCTGTTTCCTCTCTCTGTCTCTCTCTCTCTTTTTATTTGTACTTTTATTTTTTGAGGAAAGCATGGAGAAGCGCGAATAATAAGCAAGTGGGCATATAACCAGTTTACAGTTATTTTCATTGGGATACATAATGCAAAAATACAACTTTTAAGTGTATTATTGCGAAATTCCAGTTATTGGCAGTTTATTCGTGAGTTTGCTCGCATTCAGTGGGGTGAAACCTATCAGAGAAGCAAGCAAAACACAAATATTTCTTGCACCATGCGCAACACACAAACGAAATCTCGCTGCACTGACGCGTTGTTCGATATATTGCACGGAAAACATATCTAATTCATGTCGCTGAATACATCTCTATCAGATATCAATTTGGATGCGTACCAAGTGTACAAAAGTATATCTTGAAATACGTAGAAAGGCACATAGAGGTATTCGACTGAAACATAGCCATGACCAAGATTGTAACTGGGGTCGACAGCATCGTCGTCTACCACCTTGACAACTCGAACGGTGACAGTGCTCGGCCGGTTACTTACGTTTACTGGTATCAAAGCTTCAGCATGAAAACGCAAAAATGTTAATAACCCGAAGATAATTAATTTTGGAACCCATACAAACTAATGCAATCATCAGTCGGAAGAGTTGTTTGAACACCACAGTGCTTTAATAGGCACGGTCTTGTTGGAGGTGGTATGCCGTTGCTTTCCTCCGACCTTTGAGTTGACTTACCTAGCCAGTTAATAGGGGAACCTACAGTTTAACGTGGCTTTCGGACCACAGTGCAACTCGGTATTTTTCACATCAAAAAACACTGCCCGAGGGGAAATAAATGTAAAATGGCACATAAAAAACGTGGGACTGACGAGGACTCAAACCTGAGACCTTTATATCCGTAGTTCTGCTCTTTATCACCTTGCCACCATGCAGCCAACACTGTGGGTTCTGCTTGGCATTAAAATTAGGATCTTTCGTTTGTGCCTGCGTGGGCACTTGCGTGTCCCTTAGGAGACTTTATTTTTGGGATTACTCTCGTATGCGTGTGTGTAAACGCCTTCCAATGCCCACTCAAGGAAGACAAGGACACACAGTCTAGCTTCAATATTACAAATACGCTTCAGTTAGTGAATGAACGCAGACTTAGGTTGATAATCATTCTGAATATTTAGCAATACTGTACCCATTGGTGTTAAACTCGTTTACAACCAATGATTCCTACAGCTGCAGGAACACTACTTGTGATACCTCTCAGATAAAATACTTAGGCAGCGCTGTCAGACGAAAAGATCAACCTGATACTGTGGGAAGTTTGTTTTACAACCTTCGTACCTGGATAAAGAGCTTTTCCTATCTGAGATATCTGTGAAAGCTGCTGCATAAGACGATTTAAGAAGAAACTAAATTCCTTCAGCTAAGCCAATGTTTAAAGAAATCGTCTGGTTTGTGAATCGTTTACCGGTCGTACTCTGCCGCATTTCGCTGGTTGGAAGGCAAAAAGCTTACTGACAAATTTCACAGAAGGAAAAGGGGGACGAAATGTCTCCCACTGGAAGGTAATGTTGTTTTATTTAAATGATTACAAAATCAGGTAAAACGAACAGCGAAGTTGTCAGTATAATCACATTACTGTTGTCAGTATGATGCTTAACCGCCCAGGGCCTGTAATGATAAAGGTCCCATTTAGGTCAGGCATATTGTATACAGAAGTGTAAGAAAGAGCACCACTAAATTCTACAATCCGTATGTATTGCATACACACAGAATTTACTGTTACAGTGTACTTATGGAGCCCAATGAGTGAATTGCATATTTTCCGGTGAGAAAGAGCACTGGCAAACAGTCTTCGCTACTTTATGTTACTTAAACTGGTGTCACTCTGAGCCAGAATTTATGTCAGCGACAAAGTGTAAGGACAATGAGTCGGATGCTGGTTTTGCAACTGTGAACTACTTTCCTACATTATAGAAGCGGATATTAAATTTCAACTAATATTGCGAACATTTTGGATTTGGATAGCTTAGAATGAAAATCTTTCTGTTTATTGCAAAGGAAAACAATCGATTTTCTAAAAAAATCTCTGTCATACACAACATGAAACAGGCCACGTCGACCAAATCATATCAAAGAACTGACAGCGACGTATATCGGAAGGCAGTAAGATCCCTTGGCTTTTGGTTAGGCAGTATTCGACAGCCATTTCTAGGCGCAAGTAAATGAAGAGAGGCAGCGCGTTATTATTATCAAGTAACGTCTTCATTAATTACTTTAGTTTTAATGTGATCTATGAGTAATTGCTGATGTTTGATATTAACATGAAAAGGATTCCGAAGACAGGGAAAGAACGTGTTCTTGGGCAACTACTTCTATAATGACCAAAAGGCATTAAATGATCTTCAAGCACATGGTTTAAAGCAGCGGTATGAAGAAAATGATAGTAATAATGGCGGTAATAATCGAATTATCCTGTAACTTCACGCTTCACAGTGGATTTTCTCGAACTAAGAAATTTGCTGAATTAGTGAAAATTTGCGAATGGCTTCACATCGAAGCTATGATGCCTAGAAGAGTCTTTACATCCTGCTGGCATGAGAATAGCGTAATCTCCACGTCAGAATCTTGCTTCTACTTAATTACTTAATAGACTCGCATTTTTTCCACCGTGACTAATTTTGTAAGCTAAGCACATCATCCGTTTCAGCACACGCCTGGGGCTGGGAAATGTGGCCACAATGGTCTGGTGGAACGAACTATCACAAGTGCAATGCGTGGGTTCAGGCATTTACTCTTAACAGGCGCAAACAGATTTACTTTACCTCTGGTAACCTCAAGAGAAAGATGTTATAATCCAGAATACGAATTACACACAACGTTCCTTCATTACGAATTGGGCAGAGACGGTTTACGTTGGGAAATGACATAGGTGGAGGTCATGGTCCAGACAGAAATACTGTCACCAGTAAACTTACTTACATTTGAAGATTTTATTTTATTTGATGAACCGATAGCCATTTAAAGGAACAGGGCTCTTATTTTACTTGTGCTTGATTGAACTAGAGACGTTGAAAAATTTGATGCTGGACTGTGATTCGAATTCGTATCTCCTCTTTCGAGGATCTGAATCTCTCGGGACAGTATAGTTCAATCATTTCGTTCCTTTTCCCAAGACTACAATATTCTTTGGGTCTCCTCCAAAGGTAACTATGTGGCTCCGAATCCTGATCCAGTACAAAATTATTCATAATTTCATTTCAAGCACAATCACGTGCACACCGACCTGCTAGTGAAAATTAACGTGCATTTTTAATGTCTGTTCATGTGTTGCCAACAACTTCTGGTCAAACACGCACACATCTTGGTGAGTAAGCAGTTCATACTTATGCTATATTCGTGGACGATAAAGAAGAACGATAGGAGTGCTGTTCGATAGTCGCTCAGCCACAAAAATTTGTATCCTTATTTTAGATTCAAACACCTAGCAGCTGGCAAGAAATACCGATACGTAACATTTTCTTTTGCTTAGTTAACAATCCGATTACGTGTTGGGTTCGTATCTCCGTCAGAGAATTTCATATCATGCGCTTCATCTTTAAATGCATACACACTTTGTTACCTCTGAATTGAAGTGTATCAGACACCTTTCGTGGTTAGTTAACAGGGATGAAAGGGTCTTGATAGGAGTCCCGGTTTATTACAAAAACTGTCGTCTTTTATTTTCAAGTTTAGATTTCGTTACTGATATAGGCGAAAATTTCGGTAATTCATGACTGTTCATGGCTAGTCAGCAATATGATTAGATTAGATTAGATTAATACTTGTTCCATAGATCATGAATACGACATTTCGTAATGATGTGGAACGTGTCATTTTAATGAAAGGTTTCTTTACATACCAGTAATCAATTTTTGTACAACAGTTTTTTTATCCTCTCTCTCATTCTTTTTTATTTTTATCTCTCTCTCTCTCTCTCTCTCTCTCTCTCTCTCACACACACACACACACACACGACACACACACACTCTCTCTTTTTATTTTTGTTTGTTGTGCTCGACTATCGGCGAGGCACGAAAACGTCCGTGAATGAGTTTCTTAGTTTCGCGTACAGTTACGAAAGAAATATAAAAACAACAATTAGAGTGGCTGATTTATGATAGTTAGCGGTCAGTTCTGAGTATTATTAGTAACTACGCTCCAGTCCCTTAACGTAGTTACAGAATTGCGAATCAAACGCATTACATATTCCAGACCGTAGCAGCCGCGTCTTTGAGACACCAGCTGTGGTCACTTTCCAGCCCGCTGTAGGATCACATCGGTTCGTCTTCTTCCTGCTGGCACTGCAACTGAGATTTGGCAACAAGACAAGGTATATTTGGCAACACTGCAATCGACGAGTTACTTCCTCGTGTGCACGGAATTAAGCCTCAAAGTTCACTTGATAGTTCTTGTCATTTCCATTGATTAATCTGAGTTGTTATCGCTTGAGGTGTAAAAGAAGATTGTAAATTTCCGTTTTCAGCCCAGGAAAGTCGTTGCACGTGGAAATCGCAACTAATCACGTCCTTTAAATAGCGGATTACGAGTTCTAGCAACTATTGGCCTTATAAGAGGAAGGCCCAACCCACAGCTCTTCGGTGGCCTTCTGGTGGCGTGCTGACCCGTGGAAAAGCGTCTGTTAAGTTTCGCTAACTGTAACGTTTTTATCCCATCTGTGAAAGAGCTACAAGCAGTCACATCAAACATCGATAAGCAAATTGCAAGAAAATACTTTCAGCTCATAGTGCAATGGTGAAAAACTTACAATGCTGCACAACAGGTAACGCCTCTTTCCGCTGCTGACAAGCAAAGTTTGGGTTCCTAGGAATACATAACTTTATTTATGAAATATCACTTTTGCAAACCTGTTGAGTATGACACAGCATACCAATTAAACACAGACCCAATCGAAATCTAAGTGAGTAGTATTTTACTAATTCGTGCCGATAGAGGCACGCTTGTGTACAGATACTCAGTTTTATTAAAACAGACTTTCGTCGTAAGGTTATCGTGGGTAGTTTTATTTCATTTCTTATAATACAGTGCACAATTTTCGTAAGGTTTCTTTTAGTGTTGTTAAAACAATACCAAACATGAGAGTGAAATTAATCATCAACGATATATGCGAATTCTCTGATGTTATCTATAACAGTCTGACAATGCACATGCAGTTTATTGATTACATGCATGTAAAAAACTTGTTCTGAGTTAAAGCTGTCAAACAAGGTTTGAAGAAGAATAAAATGCCACTACCAGACGACGGCTAAAGTGGAAAATACTTTTCTGACTATTTTGGCACGATGCGCTCTCCCCAGACATAATACAAAAGCTTCGAGATGCATCTGCTGCCTGGCCGTCTATTAAACCTGAGAAGAACTAATTGTCGCCGAAGTTAGCCCTATTTCCACATGCGAATATTTTGGGTTGAGAAGTGAAGGGAATTATGTTCAAAGTTCCATTAAATTGATAACTTCAGCAGACAGCAGTTCTGCGTTTTAAAAAATATGGCAGCGGCTGCAATAGAACTCGCGACGCCTCATCGAGTCGACACTGCGCGACGCTTACCGTTACGCTAGTAGCTAGAAGCTGCAGAAGTCGACGACAGTTCCTCCAGATCTTCCGCATTGCACAGTGCTGTGAGATAATGCATAAGGCCAGATCTAGACTTCTGAGAGGCAGACAGTTACAGCTTTCCTTTTGCACTGCACGACGGTTTCAACAAACAGATAGCGCAATAGAGTAGCTCAAATGGAAAGGAACACTTCCTATTTAAATTTCTGCATCCCACACTGTTGGCAGTTCTGTGTAGGTGGCATTTACGTTATTTTATTTCGGTGATTACGAAATAGAGTTGAATGTATGCACTGGATAGCCGAGGCAGCTAGTTCATGACGATTCGGTCAACCAAGTAAATGACTGTACTGAACATGCTGCAAACCACTACAGAGAACCTGTGTGTCAGAGTTCTCATCGAGTGTGCCTCACCAGTGTTATGATAGGAAAATGAGTAACAGAGAAGAGGATTTGGTGGTCTGTTGGATTGGTGACAGGTTCGATTCCACCTCCTGCCGATGATTTTTGATAGGGAGAGACAGAATCTATTCGCTTCTGGCTACGCCAAGTGAAGAAGGTATAATGGAATTGTGGTCTGAAATTCACATTAAACGTGATATTCCTTCTCTACCAAGTAGACGTTAGGTTGAACCACAATAAAGCCAGGGATGGCGAAATGTAGAAACTCGATCACCAGTATCCTTTCTTATACTAGTTATTCATTTCTAGTGACGAAACAAACACAGGACACTTCTTCCGTCTTTTATTTGAGCTTCTGTATGCCAATCAAATTGGTTCTGAACTGGGAATGCAACTCAGACCGCCCTTAACGTGGAATTTGATCCATTCGTGACAATACACCTTGACTACAATTTGTTGTTTGTTCAAAACTGTAGATTCCTCAACATCTCCACATATTGCGCGTGAATGGGTTCGAATCTTGGCCGGTCACTAAGGTTTTTATTATGAATTATCAAGCTCTAGCATGAGAACACCAATCTGCTGGAGGATAATAATTTAGATGTTTAATGCATTTTCATTCGTTGTCAACACTAACGATATCTGACGTTTATGACTCCCAGTGAGACATATAACTATTTGCGAGATCACTGTAAGTTCAAGGATGTTATTCCGAGCTCCTGCTGGAGATAAATTCGGTAACTGACGTCTGTTTGTGTGTAGTCAATAACTATATGGCCGGCCGGTGTGGCCGTGCGGTTCTAGGCGCTTCAGTCTGGAACCGTGGGACCGCTACGGTTGCAGGTTCGAATTCTGCCTCGGGCATGGATGTGTGTGATGTCCTTCGGTTAGTTAAGTTTAAGTATTTCTAGAGGGCTGATGACCACAGATGTTAAGTCCCATAGTGCTCAGAGCCATTTTTGAACAACGTTATGTCTGGGGTTCGATTCCCAGTCAGCTCTGAACTCTTCGTCATATTATTTCTATTTCAAACATGCTCAAATGTCGCTGCTGGTGTAACAAACCCGTATTTAACGTTCGATTTCTCTAGAATAATGCAGCGATAGGTGCCGGGTTGGAGTCCTGGGAAGGAAAAAATTAATGTTTCGTCTCGTCATCTAGCTACTGCCGAGAAAATCCAATACGTCACAGTTGACTGTGCTTCGATAACAATCCGATTAGGTTCTGGGTTCGAATCCCTGTCCAACACAAAGCTTTACCTCACGGCATTTCAAGTAAGTTACTTGTGAAGAAGCAATATTTAACATCTCTCGTAGTTCTTTAACAGGGGCAATAGATGCTCGGTAGGAATTCGCGTCCGTTAAAAATGTTTACGTTATGTAATTTAAAGTTCATATTTGTTAGCTGATACTGTCTAAAATCGAGGTATATCCCTCTCTGTATGCCTAGTCAGGAATGACTGTTAGTTTCCGTCAGTCACGAAATGACTTGGGTTTGAATCCATATGCAGAACGAGACGGTTAGTCGTGTCGTTTGAAGTTTATACATATTCTCAACTAACTGCTCGTGAATAACTTAAAGTTTTAATGTCATTTTGTGTTAAATAACAAGTACGGTATGTTACTTTGAAGAGGAAATCATGAATACGACGAACTTACTACGTGCATTACCTATCTCACGTAATAATGAGAGTGGTAAAATTTCAGGTATGTCATTTATTGCAATAAATGTGAGCTTACAAGCCTTCAGGACAGTCTTATCTGTGATAGGGTGTTCCCTGATATTTCTTCTAGTATCGTGGTATTACTTTACATCTTGAGTTATTGCGATACAGAGCAGTGTTTTCTAGTGGTGACTTGTTGGAACCATTTTCAATAGTCAAACGACTGTACCAAGGAGCGATTAGAGGATCTGCTAGACAGCTGCGTTATGTGGGTTGCATGCGAATCAAGCGAAAAGCAATTCATGTCGGTCGGATACTTTTGAGTATGACTGTACATGACGGAAAATGAAGGAACAATGCTTTTCGAAACAGAGCACCAAGACATCCGCTACCCTATTTATAGGAAGATGAGATTAACTGTACAGGTAATCACCTTTGAATAGCTGTTGGAAGCGCCCTACAATACCACAAACTCTTCCAGTTTACATATGTTGCAATGTCTTCCACACTTTTGTCAATGAGAAACATTGCCTCTGTGTTTTATTTCTACCTGTCTGTGTTGTGGTAGCTGTATAGTTTATGCCATGCGATGTTCAGTTTTTTGTGAGAGCCTGAGGATCGAAATGTGTTTATGTCAGTTTAGCAGCAACTGACATGGGTCACTAAGTCATGATACAAAAAACAAACGGTATGGCGGAACACTGATTGGGTGAGTTACAACCGAAAAAACAGTGTATTATACTTTTTATGAAGGAACAATACAGGAACCCTCTCGTGTTACTGACAGTCTGTCGGATATGGTCATCCTACAGTACAGGTGATGAAACCTTACCCTGGTCTGTGGAAGTGACTTTGATAAAGAACCACCTGCTCCAATGTACCAATACCTGTATATTTAATAGGACTGCCACCTATGTTTGGGTGATAGACATTGGATATGTATTGCAATGCAGTAGTAAAATCTTCGTCCTTCCTCCATGCCATGTATGATGTGTAGTCTTCCTATGTTTCCCAACAAGAAACACCACTGTAACTGCTTCGTTTGGCGCTGGCCTTACACACTGTACACAGTTGGCAGACCTATGACACCATGTTCCCATTTCCACCGAGTGGTCGAAATGGGCTCCTGTCGCATTAACTCAGCTCGTCCTGTTTCCCCACAGGTTGCAGAAGGTCTTAGATACAGATCTCTCCAACTTCCGTACAGTCAGACTTAAATTGGGACGATCACATGGACTATGCTGCAGGGGGGGCAGGGTAGATACTTAGGATCAGTTACAAGATGCAGAGGGACTGTCTAAAAACAGTGCTGGAGTTCTTAGTGTATGGAATCCTTAGGAGATAGGTTTGAAAAAAGCTGACTCGTTTTGAGATACAAGAGTGGCACAAATGTGATTCACCAGTGGCAGTAATCATTAAAAGACGTCTCTACAGGATTCAATGCAAATATGTAGTTGAATGGATAGACCTGATTCCAAATTGCAGACTGCACTTCGGACAGCATTTCTCCCTAAAAGCGTAACACTAACAGCGACCCATATGTGCCTATAGACTCAGGACCGCCTTTTATTCAGGGTGATGGTAACATGGGCTCAAACTGGTTCAAATGGCTCTAGGTATTATGGGACTTAAGATTTGAGTCCCCTAAACTTAGAACTATTTAAACCTAACTAACCTAAGGACATCATACACATCCGTGCCCGAGGCAGGATTCGAACCGGCCACCGTAGCAGCTGCGTGGTTCCGGACTGAATCGCCTAGAACCGTTCGGCAACCGCGGCCGGCGTAACATAAGCGTTATGATCGTGTTTTTAATAGCATGGTCCTCACGCTTAATGTATGTTGTGGGCTTTAGAATCCCTGTGTGGTCAGCTTCAGATGTCATTTCTCAATAGTGTTCCTCGAAAAGAACATCGTGTTCCCTCCATGGATCCCCAGTTGTGCTACTTGGTGAGTGTAATCCGACTGTTGAAAAAAAATTACTCGCCATGTAAAGTGACTCTCACGATCAATTTAATTAATTGGCCGATCAAACTGATATCGATGACGTGCTGCCTTGCGGGTTGAAGAGTTGGCTGGGGCGCCACAGAATGATTCTTGACAAGCATTTCTTTTTTTTTTTTTCGTTGCGGTGATATCTTTTAACGAAATTTCAATCCCCCACCTACACAGGGTGAGATAGGCTCTCACGATTTGTTTCGTAAACGCTAGTATGATATAGCATCGCATTGGTAAAAGGGGACTTGTCATAGTGTACAAAACAGCTATGTTCTCTTGAATTATAGCTTATGGTTATTAAACGTTTTTCCGACATGTGAGCCAACGGCACGAAAGATTGCATTCTCTAATGTTATTTTAGGTGCATGACAGTTTATTTACAAACACTGAACGCAAGAGACGCCCTCAGATAGTGTAATTTGTTCAACAAGATGGAAGAACTTGCTTAATATAGATTATAATTTTTTTCTTTGGAGTTTAAATTATCGCTTTTTCTTTACTCTGATGACGGTTTCGAAATAACAAGGATATTCTGCGGTGATCGATAGTTTTTCGCAGCAAAATAGTCGAAGTTTTTTTCCTGATTTTACACATGGTAGACATGTCTCTGCTGATCACTGTAATCGGTGGTGGTATATTTCGCTGGTTGTCGCAAAATAAAGAGATGCACATTGCAGCCGGCCGGTGTGGCCGAGCGGTTCTAGGCGCTTCAGTCTGGAACCACACGACCGCTACGGTCGCAGGTTCGAATCCTGCCTCGGGCATGGATGTGCGTGATGTCCTTAGGTTGGTTAGGTTTAAGTAGTTCTAAGTTCTAGGGGACTGATGACCTCAGATGTTAAGTCCCATAGTGCTCAAAGTCATTTGAACAATTTTTTTTGCAGATTGTACCCTGCAGTTGACTGTAAAACCTATACCGATTTTTTCATTGAACTCAAACTAAATGGACTGCATCTATTTTTATGGAACGAGGACATTTATTATCGTCGCGAATGTGTTTTCCTTTTAACAATTGCTTTATTATAAGAGTCGAATTGATGTAAAATAGTCCAGCACAGAATGGTGGGTTGCTGTGTGCGAGTTCCCTACGAGGTCATGGCTCTCCCTTGGTCAGGATAGCAGTCGTTTATCACGGTTCTGAGGGATGCCGGCGTGAGGCTGCACTCGCTGTAGGCGGCAGGGGCTTCCTGTTTTGCAAGCAGCCAACTTTTGAAATTGCCATTTGGAGCGTTCTCCGGATGGGCGGAGTTGTGCTACTAAATTTCCCATCTCTGCTGTCAAGGACCGTCGCCTGAAGGTATGCCAGGTATCATGAGGGACGACAGAGGGCCTGGTGAGGCCTGCAGCTGTAGAGGGCTCGGCAGAAAAACTGTAGAGGACGGACAGTGGCCTGCCTGTACCGTGAGATGGTCGGCCGATAAGCTGGCTGTTTGAAGAAGCATGTGTTCTCTCCATAGATGGATGGATGGCAGAGGGGAAGGGAGGAAGGGAGGGAGGGAGGGGAAAGAGCCTCGGTTTTCGGCAGTTTGTGATTGTACATCAAGGAGAACGCACGTTCAACTACCACCCTCTTTTCATTCTTTTAGGGTGATGATTGTAACCAGTGCATGTGCTGAATTATGAACTGTTCACTATGAGTGCTGGTTTTTTCACGAGAATTTCGATGTGTAATTAGAAGTCTGATGAATTTTTTTCCATCAGTTTATTGGCTTCGATTACCTGGGCTGCAGGATAGTTTTTGAGCAGGCATCTGTTGCGAATTCTGACATCAAACAGCGATAGAGACTGTATGCTTACAGGTAATACACTTATTAAACTCACCTCTGTCCAACACCAGCATCTCGTCAGTTGAACGTATTTCCCACCAATAAGAATAAAGATAGTACCATATACCCCTGCCTTTTTCCTGACATATTAGATATTGACTCTAATTAGTCCTCTGTGAGATTATAAAGTTGACCTTTTAATCAAATACGCAATACACCATATTGCCACCAACACACATTTTTAGAGATTATTTATGCAGCGATGTTACATAACGAAGATCAAAGAGAAAACATAAACTACCATACATATAACACATCAAAGGGTAAAATATAATTCTTCCCAACACCCCCACAAGTTCTCGAGATGTCAATTCGTGAACTTGCTTGACAACACCACTGATGTTTACCTTTAGGCAGCGCCTTTGTCAAAAAATCAGCTTGCTACTTAACGGTACTTACAGGTTTCACACTGAATTTTCCTGCTTTAATTAAATCACGAATATGGTGGTGCCTCACGTCAATGTGTTTTGTTCGAGCGTGATGCACACCATTGTTACTCAGTGCAATGGCACCTCTGTTATCACAGCATACACTTACTGGTTTTTCACTATGCGTAACACACAATCCACGAAGCAATCCTTGAAGGTATACCGCTTCTTGCGCTGCTGCTGATAGAGCCATATACTCAGCTTCTGTAGTTGATAGAGCGACGGTTTGTTGTCGTTTTGAAGTCCAGGAAACTGCTGTCCCAGCTAACTTGAAGATATAGCCGGTCGTTTGATTGCCGCTGATGGAGGTCTGATGCATAATCAGCGTCACAGAAACCTTCAATTTCAGTTGTTCCAACTTTTCGGTAAATTAGTCTTACATTGATTGTGGCTTTAATGTATCGCATAATTCGTTTGACCGCTTCCCAGTGGATTTTCCGATAGTTAGAATTGGATCATGGGTGACTGGAATTCGACAGGAGGAAAAGGAAGAGAAGGAAATGTAGTAGGTGAATCTACATCTACATCTACATCCATACTCCGCAAGCCACCTGACGGTGTGTGGCGGAGGGTACCCTGAGTACCTCTATCGGTTCTTCCTTCTATTCCAGTCTCGTATTGTTCGTGGAAAGAAGGATTGTCTGTATGCTTCTGTGTGGGCTCTAATCTCTCTGATTTTATCCTCATGGTCTCTTCGCGAGATATACGTAGAAGGGAGCAATATACTGCTGGACTCTTCGGTGAAGGTATGTTCTCGAAACTTTAACAAAAGCCCGTACCGAGCTACTGAGCGTCTCTCCTGTAGAGTCTTCCACTGGAGTTTATCTATCATCTCCATAACGCTTTCGCGATTACTAAATGATCCTGTAACGAAGCGCGCTGCTCTCCGTTGGATCTTCTCTATCTCTTCTATCAACCTTATCTGGTACGGATCCCACACTGCTGAGCAGTATTCAAGCAGTGGGCGAACAAGTGTACTGTAACCTACTTCCTTTGTATTAGTATTGCATTTCCTTAGGATTCTTCCAATGAATCTCAGTCTGGCATCTGCTTTACCGACGATCAACGTTATATATGATCATTCCATGAATATGGATTGCGGCTAAGAAATGCAAGAGGAAGCCGCCTGGTAGAATTTCGCACAGAGCATAACTTAATCATAGCTAACACTTGGTTCAAGAATCATGAAAGAAGGTTGTATACATGGAAGAAGCCTGGAGATACTAGAAGGTATCAAACAGATTATATAATAGTAAGACATAGATTTAGGAGCCAGATTTTAAACTGTAAAACATTTCCAGGGGCAGATGTGCACTGTGACCAGAATCTATTGGTTATTAACTGTAGATTAAAACTGAAGAAACTGTAAAAAGGTGGGAATTTAAGGAGATGGGAGCTGGATAAACTGACTAAATCAGAGGTTGTACAGAGTTTCAGGGAGAGAATAAGAGAACAATTGACGGGAATGGGAGAAAGAAATACAGCAGAAGAAGAATGGGTAGCTTTGAGTAATGAAATAGTGAAGGCAGCAGAGGATCAAGTAGGTAAAAAGACGAGGGCTAGTAGAAATCCTTTGGGTAACAGAAGAGATACTGAATTTAATTGATGAAAGGAGAAAATACAAAAATGCAGTAAGTGAAGCAGGCAAAAAGGAATACAAACATCTCAAAAATGAGATCGACAGGAAGTGCAAAATGGCTAAGCAGGGATGGCTAGAGAACAAATGTAAGGATATAGAGGCTTATCTCACGAGGGGTAAGATAGATACTGCCTACAGCAAAATTAAAGAGACCTTTGGAGAAAAGAGAACCACTTGTATGAATATCAAGAGCTCAGATGGAAACCCAGTTCTAAGCAAAGAAGGGAAAGCAGAAAGGTGGAAGGAGTATATAGAGGGTCTATACAAGGGCGATGTTCTTGAGGACAATATTATGGAAATGGAAGAGGAGGTAGATGAAGATGAAATGGGAGATACGATACTGCGTGAAGAGTTTGACAGAGCACTGAAAGACCTAAGTCAAAACAAGGCCCTGGGAGTAGACAACATTCCATTAGAACTACTGACAGCCTTGGGAGAGCCAGTCCTGACAAAACTCTACCATCTGGTGAGCAAGATGTATGAGACAGGTGAAATTCCCTCAGACTTAAAGAAGAATATAATAACTCCAATCCAAAAGAAAGCAGGTGTTGACAGATGTGAAAATTACTGAACTATCAGTTTAATAAGTTACAGCTGCAAAATACTAACGCGAATTCTTTACAGACGAATAGAAAAACTGGTAGAAGCCGACCTCGGGGAAGATCAGTTTGGATTCCCTAGAAATGTTGGAATGCATGAGGCAATACTGACCCTATGACTTATCTTAGAAGAAAGATTAAGGAAAGGCAAACCTACGTTTCTAGCATTTGTAGACTTAGAGAAACCTTTTGACAATGTTGACTAGAATACTCTCTTTACAATTCTGAAGTTGGCAGGGGTAAAATACAGGGAGCGAAAGGCTATTTACAATTTGTACAGAAACCAGATGGCAGTTATAAGAGTCGAGGGACATGAAAGGGAAGCAGTAGTTGGGAAGGGAGTGAGACAAGGATGTAGCCTCTCCCCGATGCTATTTAATCTGTATATTGAGGAAACAGTAAAGGAAACAAAAGCAAAGTTCGGAGTAGGTATTAAAATCCATGGAGAAGAAATAAAAACTTTGAGGTTCGCCGATGACATTGTAATTCTGTCAGAGACAGCAAAGGACTTGGAAGAGCAGTTGAACGAAATGGACAGTGTCTTGAAAGGAGGGTATAAGATGAACATCAACAAAAGCAAAACACGGATAATGGAATGTAGTCGAATTAAGTCGGGTGATGCTGAGGGAATTAGATTAGGAAATGAGACACTTAAAGTTGTAAAGGAGTTTTGCTACTTGGGGAGCAAAATAACTGATGATGGTCGAATTAGAGAGGATATAAAATATAGACTGGCAATGGCACGGATAGCATTTCTGAAGAAGAGATATTTGTTAACATCGAGTATAGATTTAAGTGTCAGGAAGGCGTATCTGAAAGTATTTGTATGGAGTGTAGCCATGTATGGAAGTGAAACATGGACGATAAATAGTTTGGACAAGAAGAGAATAGAAGCTTTCGAAATGTGCTGCTACAGAAGAATGCTGAAGATTAGATGGGTAGATCACATAACTAATGAGGAGGTATTGAATAGAATTGGAGAGAAGAGGAGTTTGTGGCACAATTTGACCAGAAGAAGGGATGGGTTGGTAGGACATGTTCTGAGGCATCAAGGGATCACCAATATGGCATTGGAGGGCAGCGTGGAGGGTAAAAAACGTAGAGGGAGACCATGACATGAATACACTAAGCAGATTCAGAAGGATGTAGGCTGCAGTAGGTACTGGGAGATGAAGTAGCTTGCACAGGATAGATTAGTATGGAGAACTGCATCAAACCAGTCTCAGGACTGAAGACCACAACAACAACAACAGAACTTAATCTGCTTAGAACCCCCACAGCATATGCTATGTCCAGTCTTGTACTTTGAGCTAAATTTGTAGTGATTTTACAGCTTGCTGATAAGGAATGCGATGTAACACAAGGTTTTCCTCATCTTTCAATTTATTTTCACATTTTTGCAGCTTTGAACCAGGTTCCAATGGATATGCAACCGGATTACAATGTTCCATACCAAATTTTGTGAGTATGTTTGCTGCATATTTGCTTTGATCAATACTAATCATCCCTTGTTTCCTGTTTCGTTTTGTTCTCATGCCAAGACACCAACTAAGTTCACCAACATCTCTCATCTTAAACTGATTCATTAATCCCTTCTTCAATTCTTTCTTCCACTTATTATTTCTATTAGGTAAAATGATCAAGTCGTCTACATAAACAGCTATAATGAGTATATTTTGTTTCTCAATTCTGAAGTAAATGCGAGAATCATATTTTGACTTCTTTAGGTTCGTTTTATGTAATGTCACATTTAATTTCATATTCCAAACGCGTGACGCTTGTTTTAGACCATAAATTGCCTTCTTCAGCTTGCAAACCTTCATCTCCTCCCCCTTCTTCACGTAGACTTCAGGTTGAAGACTGTAAACTTCTTCATCGAGATCACCATATAGGAACGCAGTTTGAACATCCATATGTTCAATGTCAAGGTCATATTCAGGTGATAAAGCTAACAGGATGCGAAGTGAAGAATGACGAACAACAAGCGAGAACGTTTCATCAAAGTCTATTCCAGGTATTTGGGAATAACCTTTCGCTACAAAACGAGCCTTATAAAGTTCAATTTCACCATTTGACGTTTCTTTCACCTTGAACACCCATTTCGAACTAATTACCTTCCTGCCTGGCTGTAAATCAGTCAAAATCCATGTTTCATTTTCAAGTAAAGATTTATATTCATTATCTAAGGCTTCCTTCCATTTTTCACAGTCATCACAATTCATTGCTTCTTCATACGAATTTGGTTCAGAAATACAAGCAAGACAAGGAAAATCATCATTAAAATATTCAGTATTTGGTTTTCTTTCACGTGATGATTTTCTAATTTCTGGTTGCATTTCTGGTGCGCAACTTCCGTGTGACTATGTACATTGCTATTTACTGTTTTCTCAGTGTCACTTTGTGCTAATTCAAGATAAACTTCATTTCTGTCAACTTCAGCAGGTTGTGTAAGTTCAGTTGCCTCTTCAATGATGTTAGGTGCTGGCGCTAGTTGACGACTGTCTATACGATTATCGTCAATTGGGTTACTGTTTGGAATACTGTTTCCACAAGTGCACTTTGAGTTTTCGATGAATTGCATATCACCGGCTTTCACAATCGTCTTTGGTGAATTTGGATCAATCACACGATATGCTTTAGAATCATCGCAATATCCAACAAAGATAAGTTCCTTAGATTTGTCTTCTAATTTCATCCTTCATTCGTTTGCTATATGTACAAATGCTCGAGATCCAAAGATTCATAAATGACTCAGATATATCCGACAACCACTCCATAATTCCTCAGGAGTGACATTCTTAACAGCTTTTGTAGAGATCGATTCTTCAAATAAATTGCTGTGTTTACAGCTTCAGCCCAAAATTGTCTACTTAGACCTGAGAGAAAATTTGGAATACATTTCACATAAATTTTCTCAGCATGTTATAGTCTTAGGTGGAGATTTCAATTTACCGGATATAGACTGGGACACTCAGATGTTTAGGATGGGTGGTAGGGACAGAGCATCGAGTGACATTATACTGAGTGCACTATCCGAAAATTACCTCAAGCAATTAAACAGAGAACCGACTCGTGGAGATAACATCTTGGACCTACTGATAACAAACAGACCCGAACTTTTCGACTCTGTATGTGCAGAACAGGGAATCAGTGATCATAAGGCCGTTGCAGCATCCCTGAATATGGAAGTTAATAGGAATATAAAAAAAGGGAGGAAGGTTTATCTGTTTAGCAAGAGTAATAGAAGGCAGATTTCAGACTACCTAACAGATCAAAACGAAAATTTCTGTTCCGACACTGACAATGTTGAGTGTTTATGGAAAAAGTTCAAGGCAATCGTAAAATGCGTTTTAGACAGGTACGTGCCGAGTAAAACTGTGAGGGACGGGAAAAACCCACCGTGGTACAACAACAAAGTTAGGAAACTAATGCGAAAGCAAAGAGAGCTTCACTCCAAGTTTAAACGCAGCCAAAACCTCTCAGACAAACAGAAGCTAAACGATGTCAAAGTTAGCGTAAGGAGGGCTATGCGTGAAGCGTCCAGTGAATTCGAAAGTAAAATTCTATGTACCGACTTGACAGAAAATCCTCGGAAGTTCTGGTCTTACGTTAAATCAGTAAGTGGCTCGAAACAGCGTATCCAGACACTCCGGGATGATGATGGCATTGAAACAGAGGATGACACGCGTAAAGCTGAAATACTAAACACCTTTTTCCAAAGCTGTTTCACAGAGGAAGACCGCACTGCAGTTCCTTCTCTAAATCCTCGCACAAACGAAAAAATGGCTGACATCGAAATAAGTGTCCAAGGAATAGAAAAGACACTGGAATCACTCAACAGAGGAAAGTCGCTGGACCTGACGGGATACCAATTCGATTCTACACAGAGTACGCGAAAGAACTTGCCCCCTTCTAACAGCCGTGTACCGCAAGTCTCTAGAGGAACGGAAGGTTCCAAATGATTGGAAAGAGCACAGGTAGTCCCAGTCTTCAAGAAGGGTCGTCGAGCAGATGCTCAAAACTATAGACCTATATCGCTGACGTCGGTCTGTTGTAGAATTTTAGAACATGTTTTTTGCTCGAGTATCATGTCGTTTTTGGAAACCCAGAATCTACTATGTAGGAATCAACATGAATTCCGGAAACAGCGATCGTGTGAGACCCACCTCGCTTTATTTGTTTATGAAACCCAGAAAATATTAGATACAGGCTCCCAGTTAGATGCTACTTTTCTTGACTTCTGGAAGGCGTTCGATACAGTTCTGCACTGTCGCCTGATAAACAAAGTAAGAGCCTACGGAATATCAGACCAGCTGTGTGGCTGGATTGAAGAGTTTTTAGCAAACAGAACACAGCATGTTGTGATCAACGGAGAGACGTCTACAGACGTTAAAGTAACCTCTGGCGTGCCACAGGGGAGTGTTATGGGACCATTGCTTTTCACAATATATATAAATGACCTAGTAGATAGTGTCGGAAGTTCCATGCGGCTTTTCGCGGATGATGCTGTAGTATACAGAGGAGTTGCAGCATTAGAAAATTGTAGCGAAATGCAGGAAGATCTGCAGCGGATAGGCACTTGGTGCAGGGAGTGGCAACTGACCCTTAACATAGACAAATGTAATGTATTGCGAATACATAGAAAGAAGGATCCTTTATTGTATGATTATATGATAGCGGAACAAACACTAGTAGCAGTTACTTCTGTAAAATATCTGGGAGTATGCGTGCGGAACGATTTGAAGTGGAATGATCATATAAAATCAATTGTTGGTAAGGCGGGTACCAGGTTGAGATTCATTGGGAGAGTCCTTAGACAATGTAGTCCATCAACAAAGGAGGTGGCTTACAAAACACTCGTTCGACCTATACTTGAGTATTGCTCATCAGTGTGGGACCTATACTTGAGTATTGTTCATCAATGTGGGATCCGTACCAGATCGGGTTGACAGAGGAGATAGAGAAGATCCAAAGAAGAGCGGCGCGTTTCGTCACTGGGTTATTTGGTAACCGTGATAGCGTTACGGAGATGTTTAGCAAACTCAATGGCAGACTCTGCAAGAGAGGCGCTCTGCATCGCGGTGTAGCTTGCTGTCCAGGTTTCGAGAGGGTGCGTTTCTGGATGAGGTATCGAATATATTGCTTCCCTCTACTTATACCTCCTGAGGAGATCACGAATGTAAAATTAGAGAGATTAGAGCGCGCACGGAGGCTTTCAGACAGTCGTTCTTCCCGCGAACCATACGCGACTGGAACAGGAAAGGGAGGTAATGACAGTGGCACGTAAAGTGCCCTCCACCACACACCGTTGGGTGGCTTGCGGAGTATAAACGTAGATGTAGACTTAGACGTAGATGCATCTGTTAAACTGATCTTGCTTTTTCAATGATGGTCCGACTTAAGCGTTCTGAAACACCATTCTGTTCTGGTGTGTAAGGAGTTGTTGTTTCATGTTTAATTCCATTCGTCTTTAAAAATAACTTCATGCGCCGATTAACGAACTCTTTTCCATTGTCTGTTTGAAGTATTTTGATTTTTCGACCAGTTTCATTTTCTACTCATGCTTTGAATTCGATGAATGTGTCACAGACTTCTGTTGTTGATTTTAACATATAACCAAAAGATTAAAAGATTTTCTTGACAGATCATCAGTAAAAGTGAGAAGATATCGTGATCCTCTCCACGAAGCCATGCTCATTGGTCCACAAACATAAGAATGCACAATGTCAATTAGATATTTTGCTCTTTTACCTGATGTTTTAAGAAAAGGTTGTCGAGACTGTTTACCTTTTATGCAGAAAATACACGGATCTAAATTGACGTTCGTCCCGTTCAGTCCATCAGCCATTTTTTCTTTTAATAAATGCATGCTTATACGATTCAAATGTCCCAATCTTTGATGCCACAATTATAACTGTCAATTTCTACAACATTTGCGTAATGATGCTCTTCAACTAATCGATACATGCCATTCATTTGAGTTGCAGTTGCTAATGGTGTTCCAGAAACAATTACATCACTTTTATTGTATACACCGCACTGCACATTGTCAAACAATACACACAATCCACGTCTTGTCATCTGACTAACCGACAGTACGTTGTAAGCAAGGCTTGGAACATACGCAACATCATTAGCAGTTATTTGTTTATTCTTGTAGTCACAAGTAACTCGAAGATGAACATCGCCTTCTCCAATAGCCTGAATATTGCTGTTATCTGCTACTGTCACTTTAGCAGCTCTGGTCGATTGGAAAGTGTTAAACGAGTCTCTTTGATTCGTCATGTGTAGTGAACACCCGGAATCCACATACCAGCCACCACTATGACGCAAAGATTGTGACGACTGCGATTCTACCGTCACTAAGTATCGCCAAAATACCCGAAAAGTACCGTGTTAACTAATGCAGTCAAAATCAAGTCGTATCTAAATAGACGTTTCTCCAAATTTTACTTCCCAACACAATATCTGACCGTGCATTTATCCCAGTTTAGCATAGAGTAACCATATTAAATAAGATTTAATGACATTGAAAAAAAAATTTGCTTCTAACATTAATAAACAAAGGAATACCAAAGTTGAGTGATGAACCCACAATTTTACACGACTCTCATTCAAAGTAATCACAACCCGTATGGTTTGACAGCTATCCATACCCTCCAAAAGTTATAAAAAAAAATACACATGCAGCGGCAGCGGATTTAAAATGTAAAAAAAATGGAAATAATTAAAAGTGAAATGGCTGCTGCTAATGAAAGTCAACAATGTCTACATAGAACACACCACTTCGTGGAGAACACTTTTATTCTAAAGAAGGCAAATGTTATGTGAATGTCAGCCAAAAGGAAAAGAAATTGCAAATTAAAATTGTATGCAATAATTTTGAGTCTTTGAGAGGAGAGCGCTGCTTTTAAATCTTATCTTGTGTGTTGTGACGATGGTCGCGATATCGACGGCAGCTGGCTGCCTTGGTGAAACGTTGACATCTGCTCCCACGGTCGTGTGATTGCAGCTGATGATTTTTTCCTCGTAATCGGGCGGTCGATGGTATTCATTAAGCTGCAAATCTGATTGCAGTGGCGTTTTACAGGCCACAGGCTGGTCGATGTCTTTGTTGTTGCAGACGTCCGCATATGCACAGTTTTAATGTTTCTGGCGCACACAATTTAAGTTTACATATGCCACACACAGTTTATAAAACTTGCCTACCGCGAATTCTGTAAAAAGTCAGTTCGTATTATGAGTGCCACGATCGCGAAAAAGCGTCCTGGGCGGGAATGTACTCACACACAATGGACAGTTTGCGTAAGTTCAGAACAACTGTTACTGATTATAGGCGTCCGGTAGTTCATCGTAACGCGAATAAATACGTAAGTTCACAGTACTTGAGTGTACGAAAACACAGTCAAAATACAAGCGCAGTTCAATTCACAGACACAGAACTACAATACCGTCCATTCTCGATTGCATTGTCATAGTTACTTCATCTCACGGCACAGCCTCAGTATTTACTTCGCCCAGTTTCTACACTCACTATCATCGTATCACGTCCTGGTATAAAACAGTCATTAAAAACGTACAACGCTTGCCGCTAAACTCAATCTCCACCAGCTCGTAAAAGTTACGACCCCCACAGTAAAACATCTGTTCGCCTCTCTAGCTACTAGACTTGGCCACTGTTTCTATGTTTCGATACAGTGTATCGATACGTGGAACTGTTTCAGTGTTTCGGAACGGCTGTGGTTCACTGTTTCGAAACAGTGGTGTTTCATTCCGCCCCTGTCTCGGATATCCGGACCAGATTCGATCTCGAGCCAAGACACAGAAACTATATCGTTGTTTCAAAATAAAGCTGTTTCAGTCCACCTGTGCTTGGAACGGACTGATTGTATCGAAACAGTGATGTTTCATTCCGCTCTGTGTCGGACGAGATTCGGGCTCGGCACAGGTACTGAAACACAACATACCACTTCGTGAAACACTTTCAAGAGTGTCGAAATCGTTTTGACAAGCAATAGCATGAAGCTTAAGATATCCGAAAATAAAGCTTCGTTTCTAGATGACTGTCCTATTCCGAAATGGCGTAACATTTGCTTTATAAACATTAACCAAACAATAAAACAACGCATACTATTCACATTCAAAATAATAAATATGTGAAAATCATTCAGTTAAATTACTTTTTTTTATAACACACGTTTCTCTGTTCTAGTACAGTAATCATATTAAGAAACGCAAGTAAGCCTAGAACATTTTGAATAAAAAAAAGGCGTAGAGTGACAGTTATTATACATATACATAAATTTAATGTAGGTATAATTGCAAGCAATCTGTTTGACATATCACTGATAGTGTAATGGTGAACGGGAAGGGCTGGGAAGCATGGTGAATTTATAGTTACGGTTCGAAACACCTTGAAAGACAAAAATTTTTCTGTTATATTTTGTTATTTATTCGAATTATTTGGCATTATTTGTGAGTCTATAGTCACTGTGCCTATTATCCACAATGATTCCCTTTGTGTGCATGGGAATTAGCAGGATGGGTACATTCCCATACTAGTGGAATGTGGGAATCCCAGTACCATATCCGTTGTTTCTGCAGTTCGCTCCCACCTCCAGTTCCGTTCGTGGTGGTTCTTCTGTCTTCAGCTATGGCTGTCCTCAGCCAATTGAAAAGTATGAAAGTCACACGACACGAAGGCAGCGCATTTGCTGCATGAAATACGAAACTGCCAAGACGCCTAAGTGATAGTTTCATACTTTCTGCGATATGATTAGCGCTCTCGCACCTCATTTGTGTTTATATGGACATACCTATACAGTAGACATTCAAGATGATAAAATGTCTAGGTTTATTAGATTACAAAACACAAACTGTTTCACTGTTTCGAAACAGCGTATCGAAACATTACATTGTACTGTTTCATTTGTTTCGAAACAGTTACGTGTTTCAGTTTGTCCGTCTCTACTAGCTACACAACAACACACCCCCGCTGGCCGCTTTGTTGGATCGACTATCGATATTGCTCTCCCTCTCAATACTCTCGCCAACAGTTTATACAACATCAACGTAAATTACATATATATCTATACAAACTATTTTCTACCAAACTTATTACAGTAAACGATAAACAAAAAAAACTTAAAGCTTTCCACAATCAATAAACTCTAAACATATTTATCTACTTACAAAAAAGAAATAATTTCCAGTTACATATTACATCTAGAAAACAACTTTTATCTCTATATTACAGGATAAACGAAAAATGCGCTACAACATCAAAGATATATGAACAGAAGGAAAAAAAAACAAGATAAATATATATGTGTCGCAAATATACGATGTCTTCACAAGATGCAGTTAGAGCCATTAACAAAGTTTCGTTTTGAGTACTCACTGCATTCGCAGAATTTGAAAATTTATTTGGTTTCTTCTTTGTTCTACACTCATTCGCCTTGTGACCAGGTTTCTGACATTTATAACACTTAAAAGGCTTGATATTTCACACATCACGTTAGATATTTGTCTTCTGGTGTTTACTGTCCTGGTTACTAACTACCAGCGCCGAATCTGTGGTCTCATTTGTGGATGCAAACTGACGTTTCGTCGATTCTTGAATTAATCGCTGACTTACTAAATCACTAGTAATCTTGACACCCGAATTTTCAGTTGCCATAATCAAGGGTTGGAAATCTGCTGGAAGTCCACTTAGCATAATTGCAGCTACGAAATCATCGTCCATTTTCTTACCAATGCTTCGAATTTGTTGAGCAAGTGACATAATTTTCGACAAATACGCCTCCATATTTTTCTCAGAAGCCAATTGTAACAGCCCAATATAAACTGATAAACTCTTATCTTCAAATGCAGATTGTAAATTTTGCAGATTGTAAATTTTGCCATGCTTCTTTAGCAGGCATTGCTCCACGAAGTTTTGGATACACAGATGAATTTACAGATAAACATAATTTTGATAATGCTATCTGTACATTCTTTTCATCTTCGTCAGTGCCAGCAATTGAGTCCAATAGTCCCTCATGTTTCAGGTACATTTCCATCGTGAATTTCCAGTCGTTGTAGTTTGTCATACCAGTCAAATTTTCAAAATTAAACAGTGATTGTCCACCCAAAACCATCTGGAATACGTTCAGATAGTTAAACAAATAAATCTTGAAAGTTTCTCTGCAAAAAGAAAATACAATAGCAACTCGTTGAACACAAGCGAAAATTATGTAACCTTGATTTATCTGTTTATTTCTATGGTATGGAAAGTTCACTAATCTCTCCTGGGCCCATAACCTATTAGATATTGACTCTAATTAGTCCTCTGTGAGATTATAAAGTTGACCTTTTAATCAAATACGCAATACACAATACTGCCACGAATGCACATTTTTAGAGACTATTTATTCAGCGATGTTACATAACGAAGATCAAAGAGAAAACATAAATTACCACACATATAACACATCAGAGAGTAAAATATGATTATTCCCCACATGCCAGCTTGAGGTGAAAGGTAGAGTTTGAGTGTGTCTGTCACTAGTTTCGAGTGGTATTGCGAAATCTTTTCCCAGCAGGATAACACCAGTTGTATGGTGGCGCCAATTTTTGAGTTGTATTGCACTTTTATGCTGTCCTTGTGTAGCGCTATGCATATAGTTGTGTAATTAGGCCTGATTCTTACGATTAATTACGTAATTAGGTTCGATCTTTGAGTCAGTTTCCTGACCAAAATAAATAAAGTACACTAACCTAAACTTCCTCTCCCAAATCTAGAGAGCACTTGGGCTTTCCATACACAAGAATCAGGGTTCAAGTTTTTGCAGGTTGAGAATACATGTGATTTCTTCTAGGAGTGAGGGTGGGCGTGGTCAGGGCAGGGGTGATTAATTGATAAATTTAATTGATTTGCATATCAATTTAATATCAAAAGTGTCCTGACGCCGCCACTTCCATACTACTCTTGATATTTGGTGTGCTTCTAGGTGGGCCGTGAATTGTGCAAATATACTACGTCCAGTCTTCTGCATTTTCGTCGAAGGCACGGTAAGGTGGCAGGAACTGCAGCACGGAAGCTGCAGCCACGCTTGCCAATGCGCTGCTTACAGTTTAAGCTGCCACTTGATGTGTGACGAATTCTGTCATGATATCAGTCAGCTTCTGAAGCGACTGCATCTGAAACTGAAGGAACGTATTAATATCCTGTGGTGAATGTACATCCACATTAGGCAATGATTTGGTAGGAACAGATACAATTGGCGACTCTGTGGATTTGAAGCCGGAGTCGGTGCAGGCAAAGGTGACAGTTGTGTCATGGGACAATGAACTATAAATTGTGGTTGGGCAGTGGGTAGGGTTGACATCGTAATTAGTTCGACAATAACACTGACACAAAAGCATAAGGTGTGATGTACACGACGTGCTCCCGCACCCAGAATAAAAAACGTCACAAATTTGCATGTTATGTTCGGAGAAACAAGGCAAATTAGAACACTATAATTTCGAAGCAAAAGACACGTCAACCGTTGTCGCCACTGGTTCTGACTTAGGAAGCCGCCAACTCGACGACAATTTTGTAAACGCTTTGTCGACAATTTCGTTAAGACCTCGTCACTACTGCTGTGGAGGCCGAGTTGCCACTGTAGTTATGGTAGGCCGAGTTTGTGGGTTCTTGAAATGGCTCCTGGTGCAGTACACCGCTAAGACAATTTCTGCTTGCCACTATTACACAGCTATGCCAACATGTCAGGTAACAGGATAGGTGAACGAAGGTTCTATAACACTCCAACAGCTGGAGGGAGTGGCCAAGCAGTTCTAGGCGCTACAGTCTGGAACCGTGTGACCGCTACGGTCGCAGGTTCGAATTCTGCCTCGGACATGGATGTGTGTGATGTCCTTAGGTTAGTTAGGTTTAAGCAGTTCTAAGTTCTAGGAGACTGATAACCTCAGAAGTAAAGTTCCATAGTGCTCAGAGCCATTTTGAACACTCCAACAAATTAGTAACAAAGTTACGCAAATGAGTTAAAAGATTCACTTACCTTTGTGAATAGTTTAATACTGAAGTCTGCAACACTGCTTGAAAAAGAACACAAAAAAGGCCATCAATGGCTAAGTGCAAACAATCGTAGGTAAACTTCACAGTACATAGCAAATCCAATGTACAACAACTGTCTGTTCACTTCTAAGAGTTCACTAAAAAACGTTCCCTGTCTAAGTCAGCCCTGGGCGATGATCTATAACCAAGTGGGCGAGAGCTGCTCTTCTGTCTTCCAAATAGGCTTTTGTCCGCTCTCGGCTGGTCATTGGTGGATTGTACTCAGCCAGCAATTGGGCGAGGCGAAGTCGATATCTTCACTCACAGCGCTGCCCGTGGCGCTGGTAGAAATCGCGCAAGTGGCGAGTCTCTATGGCACTGGCACTAGCTCATATTTTTGTGCCTGTATTGTTCGGACAACACAGCACGTCTTGTCATGAAATGAGTATGGTCCATACATCTGTGCTGTGTGTGAAACCGTTATGAATTTGCGTTATGTTGGAACTTGTAGAAATGGCTTGTGAGAAATTTGTTTAGAAAATGTGAAGTTAATTTTGGTAACACCTGAGATATAGTTACAGTATCATGTTATGTATGAGCTCAATTTTTTTTTTACGAAAGACTCCGTCAATGACAGAGTGCGAGTACTTGTAAGTCACTGTCTGGATTTTAGTTCTGACGGCTTGCCTTAATACTAACGAGAATATTCCTTATCTCAAAACCATTGTTTTTGAGCAGCTCTTCCTGATCCTTGGCCCATGTACCCATCACTCAAGTCACCAAACAAATATAGTGGGTGGACTCACCTAAAGAAGATCCCACATGAAATTTTCACTCTGCAGTGGAGTGTGTGCTGATATGAAATATCCTGGCAGATTAAAACTGTGTGCTGGACCGAGACTCGAACTCGGAACCTTTGCCTTTTGCAGGCAAGTGCTCTACCATCTGAGCTAGCCAAGCACGACTCACGCCCCGTCCTCACAGCAGATGGTAGAGCACTTGCCCACAAAAGGCAAAGGTCCCAAGCTCAAGTCTGGGTCCGGCACATAGTTTTAATCTGCCAGGAAGTTTCAAGATCCCATATGTTGGAGTACCGGTCAGATGGCTGCACATGTAGATTAGCCTTTTTACATTGGTTGTCCTTGTCATGGCTGTGGGTTTTGATTTATAATTTGATGTAATCCTCGAAGTTCTAGAGATGTTGCGGAGGCCCCACAATTGAAATAGACATTAAGGATGGGAGATGGCAAAGAGAGAGGGAATTTCGAATTGTTGTCGTAACTAAGTTCATTGTGCTGAAGCTCCTTTCACAGTCTGATGTGCTATTTCAGGTTTTCAGCAATGTTCTCTCCTCTGTTATCTATACAATCTCTGAAACCTTCTCTTACATTTGGATAAGAAAGAAGAAAACGGTTACACATTTTTCTTAGATTTTCTTCCCCATCAAGCCATGGCTCAAAATGTCATAGGACCATTTTTTACTGTCTAAAATATCGATCTCTTTCATGAACAAAAGAGGCAAAAAGGTTGTTAGTAGCAAAATTATTGAGGAAGTCAGGTGACATTGTTCACAATGTGATGAAAGAAGTCCACTGCCATAGAGTGGTACAACCTACCTCAACAAAATCTGCCACAAAACCAGCCACCACTGGCAAGCCAGGGGAACTTGTAAAGCCTGCTGTCCTCATTGCTAGTCCAAAATTATCCTCTATGGTCCAGCAGGTAAAACTCAGCCTTAAAATCATACACCAGAATCTTGGTAGTATTAGAAATAAGCATAATGATCTAGATGTAATTTCACGGATTGACAAACCCGATATATTAGTTGTAACTGAACATTGGTACTATGAAGCTCTGATTAGCATTAGTCTACCACTGTGTATGAAATTCTGCACAGCCTTCAGTAGAAAAGACAAGACTGTTAATGAGAGTAATTTTAATGTTACTGATGTGAGTGCCTTCTGCTTGGAAGGAGTCTCAGAATTTGCTGCAATAAACCTAACATGGGGTAGAGATAACATAACAGTTACAGTGTTTACAGGACATCTGCAGCAAATACAGATATCTTTTTTGTAAATCTTTCCGACTTGCTTGTATATATAAACACAAAATTTTCTGGGCCAAATGGTCTTGTAAATATTATAGTTACAGGGGAAATAAATATAGATTTATTAACAAATGATGTCAGCACCAAAAAGTTACATCACCTGTGTGATGAATTTAACCTGACCCTACTCATTCGGGAACCCACTAGAGAAATTGGCAATAGTAAATCATGTCTTGACAACATAATAACCAACATGACCCACCTATCCCACAGTGCATCTGTTTTAAAACTAGCCATCTCAGATCTCCATGCAATACAGCTTAAATTGGAGCTCCATGAGGCCCCACTGTCACCACAAAGCAACAGTTTGTAACTAAAAGAATAATGTATAATGACAACATAAATAGACTAAACTACATGCTAGCACATATAAAATGGTTTGAAAATAATAGCTTTTCATGTGATAGCTTTGCTGCTGACTTCTATTACTGCTTTGATACCACATGCCCAGTTGTAATCACAAAAATGAAACAAACAAAAAATATAAACAAAAATATTTGGGTAAATAGTAATGTCACTGAAGCTAGGGAAAACTTAAAACTACTCCACAGTGGAATGCTGAATAATAGAGAGATTTCTGAGCTAAAGGAAGCCTTCAAAATATATCAAGCACACTATAAGGACTTACTCACACAGACCGGGAGCAACTACGTTGCAAACAAGCTTCAAAACTCACACAATGTAACTGCTGGCATCTGGGCAGTCATAAACAGTTTTAAAGCCTGCAATGACAAATCCTGTATGGACTTTACTATTAACAACAATGACATGCTCATAAAAGACCAACTGAAAATTGTAAATATTTTTAATGAATATTTTTCTTCCGTACGGGAAGCCATAAATGACAAATATAAAAACATGCACTACAGTTTTAAAGGTAATACATGTGACCATAGTATACATCTAGCCCCCACAAACTGTGCAGAAATAATGGACCTCATTAGCTCTCTAAAACCCTCCAATTCAGCTGGGCATGATGGCCTAAATATTAATGTTTTAAAAGCCTGTAGCCAAAATGTCTCTGTACCTCTGTCTGTAGCAGTCAACAATATAATAGAATCAGGCACTTTTCCAGGCAGACTAAAAATAGCACAGGTAACACCCATTTTTAAAAAAGGTGACAACAACAAAATAGAAAACTACAGACCAGTCTCAGTCCTTGTTGTCTTTTCCAAAATAGTTGAGACAGTTATATACAACAGGATTATAAACTTTAACAAACACAACCTGATGTTTGAAAATCAAAATGGATTCCTAAAAGGTAAATCAACTAACACTACAGCTGCTCATCTAATTGAAGAGGTGTTAGGGGGTATCGAAAGCAAGGAACATGTGGCAGGTGTATACCTAGATCTGGAAAAAGCCTTTGATTGTGTGAATGTTGACATCCTATTAGATAAGCTTTGGAACATGGGCATTAGAGGCGCTGCTTATGACCTAATAAAGTGTTATATGGACAATAGAAAACAGTTTGTTCTGCTTAAAATGGAAAGTGGTGTCTACAAATCAGGGATCACTTGCATAAAATATGGCGTGACCCAGGGCTCAGTGTTGGGCCCCCTTCTGTTCTTGATCTATGTAAATGATATTAAATACTGTATTATAAATTCCAAAACTGTTCTGTATGTCGACGACACGTCCATTGCGTGTAAAAAGGAATCATGTAATGAACTAGAAGCCGAGTGTAATAATGTGACAAAAGAAATTGTTCAGTGTTTTAATGAAAGCCACTTAAATGTAAGCACCAGTAAAACATGTTTGATGGAGTTTAATAAAAGTAGTTTGAATAATGAAATTAAATTATACATTGGCAACGAATTGGTAAAGAAAGAGTCTAGTGTAAAATTCCTTGTCGTAACAATCGAAAGCAACCTGAAATGGGACACACATTTGACTCCCTATCAACTAAGTTGTCAAAAAATATATTTGCAATCAGTACTATTAGCAGGTTCTGTAAAGACACTGTAGTCCTAAAGACTGCATACCATGCTCTTTTCTCCTCTCACTTGAACTACAGTATTGAAATTTGGAGGGCAACAACCAAAGCTAATCTAGATAAGCTACTCATTCTTCAAAAAAAAGGGTGTGAGAATAATCTGTGGAGCAAAATATAGGGAATCTTATCGCAACTTGTTTCCAAAAACAGGGGTGTTAGCTGTTATAAGTAGATAAATACTAAAAGCCATACTGCTTGTGAAAATACTGCACCCAAACACTTATTCAGATTTCCACCAGTACAATACTATAAATAAAGAAAGATTTTACAATGGCAGCCACAGACCAGCACTTTACGAAAAGGGGCCTCAGCATGCAGGTATAAAATTAGCTAATGCACTGCCTAGTGCAGTCATGGCTCTTCCTACAATTAAACTGAAGCATCAGCGTAAGAAATTTTTAGTAAAATACCCTTTCTACACATTAGAAGAGTATCATACTTATATGAAGGACAACAAATGCTTTGTGAAATTGTGTTAATAGAAATCAGTAAACATCTTATTGTAATTTTGTTGTAAATTAATGATGTATTCAGAAGAATTTGTCTTGTGCATTGTACAAACAACTTTAATCATTACTGTTTCTTTGTACATGTGCAGTGTACCATTCAATGTTGAATAAAGCAATTATTATTATTATTATTATTCACTGTCAATCGAAATTAGCCTTTGCCTCAACTTGTCGATAAGGCTCTGACAGAACTGTTTCTCATTAATTTGGGTAGTCTTTCTGCTTGATTCTCGTCTGGGATCGAATGAGACGTCTTTGAAGCACCCTTCAAAATAGCTTTATCTGCTTCCTTCATGCAAGCACCTGGCATTTCCTTCAGTTGTTCAATGGCTGTTATTAATCACGTATTGCCCTATATGATGAGGAAATACTAGCACTGCTCATTTGGAGGTACTGTGAGAGGATACTAATCTCTTCGAGAACATCAGAAAACAGTGCAATGCTGCTCATGAACTCAGCGCTTGATAGTGTTTACTGCAATCTCTTGAACTCTTCCCTTACAAATGATTTTGTAGTCATGTCATTTGAACATGTGGCAACACTGACATACAATAACATCTCTAGCGCGCAAAAATTCTTTAGGGCAAGGCGGCCATTATGTTCTATCTATGTGATACTTTCGATTGTAATGACGTATATTGATTGATTGATTTTTATTGCCCAAAAACAAAACATTTACAGGGATGTAACGCTTGTATAAGCAACGTCAATAAATGTACAAACAACAATGACAATAAATACACAAATAATTAATCTATGTTAGAAATTATGCTCACAGAAATCTTCCATTGTATAAAAAGAATTTTGAATTAGTAAAGTTCTTACAAATATGTTAAATTTTTCAGCTCCACAGTCTTAACTGACTCTGGTAGCTTATTAAAAAGCTTTATAGATGTGTGTTTGAAGCTGTTTAGAGTTTTGGTGTATGAAGAGTAGTCTTTTTTACATCATTACAGTATCGTGTGTTATAACTATGTACATCAGAATTCAGATCAAAACTACACAAATTCTTTTTAATGTACAAGAGACATCAAAATATGTATATACATGGCAAGGTCATAATACTAAGATTAATAAATACTTCTCTACAGTGAGTTCTAGGTGGTACATTACATATCAGTCTGACAGCTTTTATCTGGGCTGTAAATAAGCATTTTGAGTAGCAATTATTTCCCCACAAGATTGTCCCATACGTCAAATGAGAGAAAATATAACTATAATAGACAGAAAGCAAAATTTTCTCATCTACTGTTGCTTGTAATTTTCTGAGCATAAATATTCCTTTAGAAATTTTTGGTGTTAAATAATTCACATGTGCCTGCCAGCCTAAATTATTTTGCAAAACAGTGCCAAGAAACTTTACAGGAACTGTCTCTAAGGTGATTCTATTGTTATAAGAAATGTTTAATTCCTGTATTTTATTTATGTTGCACCAGTCAGAAAGTATACCTACCTTGAGTGAGGTAGAGTTACTTATGTTATTGTTCGTAGGCACTGTAACACTTAAACTGATATCATCTGCATACAAGTAACAGTTTTTAGTATCATCTATTACATTGCTAGGTTGGTGATTCATATATAACATGAACAAGAGAGGGCCCAAAATTCACCCTTGAGGAACACCATGGTTAATGGGTAAGAAACTAGAATATTGATTATTGAAGTAAACAGTTTGAGATCTATTAGATGAGTATGACTCAATAATTTTAACAGCAGAGACTGAGAAACCTACAGTTTTTAATTTCAGCAGCAGAGTGTTGTGGCACACAGTGTCAAACGCTTTTGATAAATCAAAAAACTTTGTACTTACAATAAATTTTTCTTCTTTTGCTTCAAGACAGTTACATATGTAGCTCATAACAGCATCACATGTTGACAGATTTTTCCTAAACGGAAACTGGCTATTTGAAAGTAATTGATGAGAATCTGGAAAATTAATTATTTGAGTACTCATTAGTTTCTCAATGACCTTGGAAAAAAGTGGTACAAGAGAAACTGGCCTATAATTGCTAAGCAAATTATTGTCACCATTTTTGTGGACTGGGATTACTTAAGCTACTTTTAATTTTTCAGGGAAACAACTTTCATCAAAGCAGTAGTTTATGATGTGATAGAGAACCTCTGCTATATTATGACTACTAAGTTTCAATATTTTAGAGCTGATATTGTAAATATCCAGAGAATCACTTTTGCTAAGAGAAAGAATGACAGAGTGTACATCTTCTATACAAATGTGTTCAAAATAAAACACATTTTCCATAGCATTTTGATTTTTATAGGCAACATCCAAATAGTAGCTAGGTTCATGTTTGCTATCAGGTACCTTAGTAACTACACTATCTGCACTGTTTACAAAATAATTATTGAAACTATCAGGACTAATTTTGGATCTAGATACAAATTCTTTGCTACCCGATGCTAGATTCTCATTAATGATTTTCCATATTTCTTTTGGTTTATTAATGGCTTGTGCAACCAATTTGCAAATATATTCTAATTTAGCTTTCTTAATACCCATTCTGTACTGATATTTGCCTTCTTTATATCTTACTTTGGCATGCAGACAAGATGAATTCTTTGCTAGGTAGTAGAAATTGTTGTATTGATCTTTAAGTTTTCGTAGTTCCTGTGTGTACCACTTATTTTTATTGATTGTCGATACCCTGCTCATTTTAACACATTTGTTCTTTAGTGACAGGCCAATGTTAACTGCTCACATGAATAATTCAAGAAAGTTGTTGAACTGGTTTTCAGCTCCAGTGTTACCATACACACATACCCTGAAGTGTGACAATAAATGTGCTCATTGTTTTAATAAGTGGATCAATGGGTTGTTATTTATAACGATAAGGATCCAAACTCCCACACTGGTGACCCCATTGACAGTTTGTGACGCTCTTCCCGTGTTCTACCTGAGTTCAATAACAATAACAATTGTGTATGTACGAGTGAACTGCATGTATCGTCATGTGGCCTACGCAACGAGGTGTACCACTGTACGATTTCTACTGTCAGAATCTGACCATGCCACCCACCTGCACTATGCATGGACTCTATACAGCGAACATTTCGAGGCCCTCTGACCTGCGAGTGGATTGCAGTACCACAACACTCACAGACAACGCGTACGAACCACCCGTTATCTTGCCTCAAGATGGTTCTTTCGAACATACAGGACAAAGTGTGAAAAGAGATCCGGACATTCCACCGCTAACGTCGCACGCTCAGGGGTGCGCAACCCCCCTCAGAACTTTGCACCAACTTTCGGAGCAGTGTAGTACACGGCTGCTACATCATCTGGGCCACAAATCGGTTCCACGCCTGGCTACACACAGCCTCAATTTTCTGATCGAACTGAACAGTATATAGTGAATGTGACCTCTCCTAGTACCTCACCCATATTTGCTAGACATCAGACAGCAATAACAACCGATCCAAGGGGTGTAACAGTTTACTGGCCCCCGGGCCTACCCCCCCCCCCCCCCCCCTGGCAGACGCCATATTGACTGCTCCCACACCTGTGGCTCTTACACACCCAGTGGTCATGGATTCCAAACCAACTAAGTTACTTAAACTGCCAACTTTTGCAAAAACGCAGCCCAACACATGGTTCACGTTAGTCGACTCTATATTCGCCGCCACAGGCATTGACTTAGAAGAATCACACTTCATGTGTTTGGTGGGACATTTGCATGACCATTTGGATTTGATTAGCGACTTCACCGAAATATACTAACGCGGAAAGACTCACTTGTGAAAGACTTTCTCGAGCTCCGGACGAGACTATTCATCATATCATTCATGAGGAACACCTGCACGACCTAACCCCATCGGGACTACGGCGACAACTCCGCGCCCTCGCACCTGTGGATTTGCTACCCGATACAGCGTTATGGTAGATGTGGTTCATCAAAATCCCAGAAGCATTACAACTACAGTTCCTGCCACTCACCAACAGCACCTAGGACGAGAAGCTTTCGGTCACAGATAGAGCTTTCAGGATTATTAATGGGCGAGCGCACAGCATGAAGAGTGGGGTTAGCGATGTCAACAGCACGCCACCCCCCCCCCCCCCCTTTCCCCTCCAGGATTCGGGCGAGCTCACTTCCTCAGCACTCACGCTACGACAGTGGTGACATCTGCCCGCCATCAGGAGGAACCAGATACAGCCTTCACGACCTCCGCCATGACAACTGACACCGCACTGCAGTGCTCCACAATGGACACAGCTGACACCAAGAGCTTTACGTCACCCCCGCCTAACGTAGCCTGGCCACTGTGTTGGTTCGACAGCAACTTCGGCGACGCGGCTAGGAAATGTTGCAGCCCTTGCGCGGCAGGAAACGCAGCTCGTGAGGCGCCATAGGCGCAGCATCTTGCGCACAGGAAAAAAGACACCTTACAGCAGCAACAGTATCTAACACGGTAAGTGCCGACGGTTGTCTATTCACTCTTGGCCTCGTCTCAGGAACTAAATTCCTTGTTGACAGTGGTGCTGATACGAGTGTAATACCCCCAGCTCTCGCACCTGCCGTGTTAACTTCCTCGCCCAGACTGTTCTGCGCAGCTAATGACTCTCATATCAAAGTGTTAGGTACAGTGCCTTTAACGCTCAAACTGTCAAAAGACTTGAAGTTTTCGTGGACTTTTCATGTGGCACAGGTGACTTGTCCGGTCTTCGGCATTGACTTTCAGCGACACCACAGATTTTCACTAGACATTCCGCAAAGTACAGTAGTCCACCAACCTTCGCAAAACACTATTGCCCTCATGGCCACTGCATCTGTATCACCCATTCAGTCAACAAACATTGACATTTCACTATCGCAGACCAAATGTGCCCTTCTTGCTGCCAAGTTAACTAGTAAAAGTTGCGACGTGCTACTACAACGACAAGAAGGCAGTGGACTCAAGCAAACGCAGGCCAAACTCACCTTCCTTATCGAGCGTACTGAACAGACATTACAGAGCACAAAATCCGAACTCGCCTCACTTTGAGGTATTCGCTCTTCGTACAAACCGGTGTGCGCTCAAATCATTGACTCATTGCACGAGTGTTCGAACGCTAACAACACACACTGCGCGCGTAGCATGTTATCAATCACGAGTGGCGCATGTCACAAACTCAATACGACTGAGGGCCCTCCGGTCAGACACCGACCACGACGCCTGAATCCACACAAACTCAAAGCGGCGAAAACAATAATCTCAGACATATTAAAAGCAGGCATTGTACGCCCATCCTCCAGTGACTGGTCGTCACCGATTCATCTCACACCGAAGAAGGATGGTTCCTACAGACTCTGTGGCGACTATAGACGTCTCAGTGACTGCACAATCATGGACAATTATCCAGTACCGAACGTTCAGGACTTCGCTTCTCAGTTGACAGGCGCTAAAATTTTCAGTGTGGTAGACTGTGAGAAAGCATATCACCAAATATCAATGTACGAACAATATATCCCTAAAACGGCCATCACCACACCCTTCGGCCTCTTCGAATATGTTTACATACCTTACGTATCGAAAAACGTCGCCCAAACCTGGCAGAGGTTCTTAAATACAGTTTTACGACTCCTACCTTTCTGCTACACGTACCTGGACGACATTTTGATCTTTTCTTCCTCTTGGGAGGAACACGAGCTTCACATCTGGGTCTGTTTGACATATTACAATCCCACGGTGTGATCGTCAACAAAGACAAATGCAAACTGAGACAGGATTCTGTTGCTTTTCTGGGACACACAGTTTCAGCCGATGGTATCCGGTCCACACAAGAGAAAATAGACATTATAAAACAGCTGCCGATACCAGAAACATACCATGAGCTCCGTCGGTTCTTAGGAATGATCAATTTTTTCCGCCGCCACATTCCAAGAGCCGCTGAAATACAGGTCCCCATCACAGACGCACTGCACGGGCCACAAACGTCAGGCGACAGGGGCGTGCCGTGGACAGAGGTCATGCGTGCGTCTTTCAAAAAACTCAAAACCGCACTCGCGGAAGCCATCACGCTTGCCCATCCACATCCAGATGCAACACTTACGCTCACCACAGACGCTAGCGAAATATCTATCGGCGCAGTACTTCAGCAACACAGAGGAGAGGTGGTGCAACCTCTTAAGTTCTTTTAAAAAAACCTTTCTTCCTCTCAGTGCAAATGGTCGGCTTTCGACAAAGAGATCTTAGCTGTCTACGAAGCCATTAGATATTTCCGCGAAGACGTCGAGGGACGCCCCCTCACGATCTTTACAGACCACAAACCTCTCGCCCAAGCACTCACAAACCCTCCAGCTGACCCACCTCCTAGGATCTCATTTCACAATACACAACTAATGTACAATAGGTTCGAGGATCCGACAACATAGCCGCTGATTATTTCTCCCGGATCTCGGGCATATCTTCCTCAATCGACTTCGACGCTCTTGCTCGAGCGGAACAAATGATGACTCCTTGGCGAGCCTTTTATCTGACAATAATCACTCGCTGCGCCTGGCGTGCAAGACGATCCCTGGCACACGCTTGGAGCTATGGTCTGACACCTCCACTGGCATGCCAAGCACCCTCGTCCCCTCCTCTTTGCGTCGCTCGGTGTTTGACGCACTGCACAGTCTCGCCCACTCGAGCATTCGCGCAACTACACGCATCTCCGCCGAGCGTTTCGTATGGCTTTCACTTCGCAAAGACTGTCGCGACTGGTGTCGCACTTGTATTTCATGCCAGCGGTCCAAAGTCGGACGCCACTTTACGCCCCCCTCAGGCGTCTTCCACTCCCCTTCTGGCAGACTCCACCACATCCACATCGACATTGTCGGCCCCCTTCCCCAGGTGGATGGTTACCGATACTTGCTTACTTTTATCGACAGAACAACTAGATGGGTCGAGGCAACCCCTCTAGCCGATATTTCGGCCGAAACAGTCGCCAATGCTGTCCTCTCCACATGGGTCGCACGTTTTGGCTGCCCCGAAACCATTACTACAGACCAAGGCCGTCAATACGAGGCTGTCCTCTTCAAAAAAATGTGTGAGCTCTTCGGCGTCGGCCGCATTCGCACGACAGCCTACCACCCCCAATCAAACGGCTTAGTGGAACGATGGCACAGCACATTAAAGACAGCGCTAATGTGCCACAAGGAACGGTGGTTACACGCCCTCCCGTGGGTACTGCTAGGCCTTCGTTCTGTGTATAAAGATGACCTGCAGTGCTCGGTGGCCAACTGCTTTAGGGCGAGCCGTTGGCCCTACCAGCCGAGTTTGTCGAGCCTTCACCGCTCCAAGATACCATCATATACCTCGTGCTAATCAAGAACATATGACAGACGATACGAGTGCAGAGAGCACCTGCTCTGAAAGCACACGCTCCACGTAAAACATTCGTGCACCAGCGGTTAGCCACTTGTGAAGCTGTGATGCTTAGGGACGATACAGTGCGCGCCACCCTGCAACCCCCATACACGGGCCCTTACAGGGTACTTAGGCGATTGTCAAATACATTCGATATCTGTATCAAAGGCAAATCCTCGACAGTGTCAGTGTCTTGACTCAAGCCGGCGTGGGTCACTGCAGACGACACCACCTCCAGTGACCCGATGCCACCGACCACTATGTACGACGACCTCCACACCACCGCCTCCTCAAGGGATGACACGCCGGCCACGCCCACTTCCCCAATGCCGGGAACCCTCACTGGGCAGAGTCCGGTGTCCATGCCCTTAACCCCACCCTCTCCTGCTATGCCCATCACACACTTCTAACCTGACATTCAACAACCCACTACCGTCTCCATCGACGTCTCACACTTCTCACCATCTGACATCTGTATAACTACCACAAATGATTCTCTCTTAGTCATCCATGCTCCCTCCCGCTTCGCCGACAGTGACACCTTCCAACTTTCCGTTCTCCACTCCTCACCGATCCCCAATTCCTTAGATCCTTCCCTCATTCAATCTTTCATTGATGCCAGGGGGACACTGTACGTGTTGTACCCCATGTCTCCGTCTATTCCCCCCACCCCCTCTGTCACCTCACAAACAGGTCGGCGCATACTCCCACTGGTGTGGCACCGTGATTACATTTTTCCATCCAAAAGGGCTCGAACTCTGGCCCCGCCCAGTTCCCCCTCCGGATGAAGAGAGCGCGACACCTGCACCCTCCCCCCCCCCCCACAACAGCCAGAGCCTCGTGCTCTTCACTGCAGTGTTGGGGGGGGGGGTGAGGGGGCTCTGTGGCAACACTGACGTGCCATAACATCTCTTCCGCGCAAAAACTCTTTGGGCTGAGGCGGCCATTATGCTCTATGTAATACTTTCGATGTGTAAAGACATATATCTGAAGTGTGACAATAAATGTGCTCATTGTTTTAACAAGTGGATCAACGGGTTGTTATTTATAACGATAAGGACCCAAACTCCCACAAACATCTATTGAAATGATCATTCAAGCCTGGTAGGACTTCCACACTGCTTGCACTGCTCTAAAGCTTGAGGCCAACCAATGCACTGAGAATACTTTAGATGTCTTCTTAAGTTCTGCACCTAACTCTTGTACAACAGCTGATTCTTTGGAGATTGATGATAAAACACATACAGCTTGTGGCACAAACAATGCCATTTGAACAGTTTGCTGTACTTGTTCTTAAGTCATTCAAAAAACATCTGAATTCTTACCTATCACTACACTAGCTCCATCACTGCATGCTCCTATCAAATTGTCATTCAAATAACTTGATGAAAAAGCTTGATACGAGAGACATTTTAGAAGTTCCGCTTCTATTGTGTCTGAAAGTGTTCTTTTAAGTTCAATAACATCCAAAAAGAAATTATTTACACAACCAGGACTGATTTCCAATCTTAAATACACTCTTAAAACTGATTGTGAAGCAACAGATGTAGACCCATCAATGAGTAGAGAAACCTTGAAATTCTTTGACATTATGAATGAACAGAGCTTTGTCCTCATAGTGTCCTTAATGCAGTCTTTGATGTTGGCATAACTGAGTTTATTACGCAGTGTTTTGTCCATGTGGAGACCAGTTTGAATTTGCAAATCCTCCAGCTTCCGGAAGTCTAGATATGGTTTGTTACTTTTTTGCTACAAAATATGCTGTGCGAAATACTTCCCTTGTACTTTCAAAAACATATTTCTGCTGTTCAGCTACAAGATTTTCTAGAATATTGTCTTATCCTTCTTTTCGTTATCTGCATCCAGTTAAATGGCTTCATAATTCCTATGTTTACCATTTTTTTCTCAATGACATCATCTGAGCTTGTTTACTTCCATAAACTGGACCCACCGAAATACTACTCCGTCCATTAGAAATGTGCACTCCCTGCGATTTACTAACATCCAATATTCTGCACATCTTTAATCACTGAGCATTCCAACTTGCCTTCCCTACATACTAACTGCTATATTTCCTCTTAAATTCTCTCCATGCGCTGTCGTTCCAACAAACAGGATAACTAGATATGTTTTGGGGACCCAAACCCTACACACTAATTGCTATATTTCATATTAAATTCTCTCCATGTGCTGTCATTCCAACAAACAGGATAACTAGATATGTTTTGGGAACCCAAATAATAACAAGGAATTACTTTACATGACTGGTTTTTATCTTCATCAATAACTGTTCTGGTGCTATTATCCGTGTATGGAGTAGACTGGCCATTATCAGCTTCACGATTTTTTAAGCACATGGACCATCTTCTGTAGTTGAAACCCAGAAACTAGATAGACTGAAATAATCTTCTATACTGTGTTATGCCAAGCTTTAAAATGGCAAAGTAACACATAGAATTGGAGGAGTCAACAGAGCTGTTCACTACAATGCCTATAACATAACTGAAAATAAAAATGAACAAGACCCCTGCTGGCCATACAGTGGCTAACAATTAGTTAACAATCAGACTGTAAATGCACAAACAAATGGCACAACAGTGACTCGAAATAATAAATAGGTCTAGTGTAATAATATCATAGCAAAGTGTTAAGTCAAGAGCGATGTTCAATATTGTAGTTGGATCATTGAAGATGGAAATATCAGTATAAGGAAGCAGGAAAGGTTTTCATTTTACTTATACCTTGTCTTAGAGATTAGGTTTCAGATAGGAGTCAGGCTTTTTAGTATTATTATTATTATTATTATTATATTATTATTAACCTTCAGGTGCTCGCAGAATTTGGAGCCACGTTAGCACTCGCATGGTTGCATTTACACTGCCACTAATTGGTTTTCATTTTCTAATGCCCATAAATTATTACATCGTGCTTTAGAATCAAATCAATCAGTATCAAAGTCCCACGCCATAAAGTGAGCCAATAGATAACCTGGGATTAAGTGAGAATCAAGCGCGTGAATAGTTACATGTTCAAGAGGCGATGTGCACGGAGGTTAAAGAATACAACATCTGTGTGCCGAAGAAGGGACACTATTATTATGTCACTCGATGTGAGCATCTAAAGGCGAGTCGACATCGGATGTGCAACGCTGCGCAGCACTGCTCATGACGGCACAGAACTGCCAAGAATGGAGCAGGGTCTTTGTAGGTGCTACAGTGTAAGTGCGCACGTGTGTCAATAACAGTGGAAAGCGAAAATGCCGTCCAAACAGAGCACGCATTTCCTTTGATGTTCCGACACTGCAGAGAACTTTTCATTGTTGTGCATAGCGGCTCGGTTTGATGTCTACACCAGCAGTGATGTGCCAAACGTACTTCTTAGCTTTGCGCGGATGCTCGACCCTGGGTGCCTGATGTTCATTGTTCTTTTTTATTGTGTTGTTTGTCTGGGCCATTTATCAACGCTCATTTGACTTCACAGCTAATATGTTCTATGAGTCATAACTCACAATTGACTTTAATTTAATTTACAGAGATGATGAAAGGGAATTAGTGTGATAAGAAAATGTTCTCCATGTAAAACAGTAAGGAGATGGTGTACCCCTCGGAAAAAAAGTGGGGGGACGGCGTCCACCTGCGTTACCCCTCCAATACGATACTGGTTATATGGATGTTTTATTTCAATTAGTCTATACTACCACCTCCTCGAACACTTACCACTCCTCCTGAAGCACTCTATATGGGACAGAACAATATGTTGGTTGACTCTTCTATAAACATACAATCTGGAAATTTTAACAGTGAAAGGACATCATGATGCATGACCTCTCTCTGGTAGATTCATTCATATTTATTCATATCATTGAGGAATATTTTTATGTGCAGTGCATTTTGATGCTTCTTTTTTGGGATACGTTCTAACATTACACCCATTTCAGCATCATATCCATCCTCCCGCAATTTGCAAGCCGTGACTTACTCAATTTTAAGATTTTGGTGCACCTTTCCATCTGCACTGTCATTTCTTTCTCCTTCTCATCATCAACAAATTTAATGGTGTTAACAGCTAGCCACTGTTTGAGGAAGCATTTTCCATGATCACTTCCCTGGCTCGAACTGCCTGGTAACTACGTGCATCAGTTTGGACTGGAACATGGCTGTACCAAATCACTGACCAAGTTGGTCCCCAGTATGACCGGGTCTACCGGTCTGCTCGTAGAGCAATACTTGCGTACATCGTAAGACACATTGAAACCGACTAATAACTTGGTGCAGGACTGGCAGCGATGACTTATCTATTGGGAAGAACTCACTCAAAATAAGTCCACACACTGCCTCTTTCCTCATGTGCTATTGCACAAGCATGGAAATAAAAGTGCTTGCACAAAAATTTGTGGAATAAAGCATGTACACATGTCCACACATCACCTCTTTGTGCAAGTAGTCTTCCTTGGATCCTCTTCTTTGCTTGGGAGCTTGTGCTACATTTATTGCAAAAGAAACAGCGACAGAAAAATAAAACACAAAAGCGACTATCTGTAATGAAGTATCTAAGTAACAGAGGAATGAGAACATGTATCGTTTGCAAATTTCAGAGGGAGGTCAAAGTGAGATTTTTAGATTTTCTGCTTGTAAAACTGCAGCTTTACGACTTGAATTGCAAGTAATTGGCGACTTATATATTAAATGCGCAACCAAAGTTAACATTCGGAGTGCTGGATGATGGGAGTGGCTGTAAACAGGAAATGCCTTTGCAAAAGCTCCCATCAGCCACCATTCCGAGTGTCAACTTTGTTTGTGAGTACAATACCAGTTTGAACTAGGGTATTTATTTTGCATTTCAGAACAAAGCATTTCAGTGATTATTCCTGAAACTGAGATATACTTAAGAGGGGCTTCTTAGTCATTACGTGAAGATAAATTAACTTTCAATATAATGGAAGGAAACATTCCACGTGGGAAAAATTATATATAAAAACAAAGATGAGGTGACTTACCGAACAAAAGCGCTGGCAGGTCGATAGACACACAAACAAACACAAACATACACACAAAATTCAAGCTTTCGCAACAAACTGTTGCCTCATCAGGAAAGAGGGAAGGAGAGGGGAAGACGAAAGGAAGTGGGTTTTAAAGGAGAGGGTAAGGAGTCATCCCAATCCCAGGAGCGGAAAGACTTACCTTAGGGGGAAAAAAGGACAGGTATACACTCGCACACACGCACATATCCATCCACACATACAGACACAAGCAGACATATTTAAAGATATGTCTGCTTGTGTCTGTATGTGTGGATGGATATGTGCGTGTGTGCGAGTGTATACCTGTCCTTTTTTCCCCCTAAGGTAAGTCTTTCCGCTCCTGGGATTGGGATGACTCCTTACCCTCTCCTTTAAAACCCACTTCCTTTCGTCTTCCCCTCTCCTTCCCTCTTTCCTGATGAGGCAACAGTTTGTTGCGAAAGCTTGAATTTTGTGTGTATGTTTGTGTTTGTTTGTGTGTCTATCGACCTGCCAGAGCTTTTGTTCGGTAAGTCACCTCATCTTTGTTTTTATATATAAATTAACTTTCAATGTGTCATTTGTATTCTATTTTATAAAAGAGATGTTTACATCACTACTATCATGAAAGCTTATATGTAAATTAATATCCTCGGTCTCGACAAATTTGGGAATTTCATAGCTGCCAGAATCCTCTAGGATGGAGGTTGTGTTTTCCAATTTTGTATTTTTTCATTATCAATGTCTTTCATTTCTATTTCCAGTAGTGTGTTGACGAGCTACATATACCCCATCATTTGTTTTGTTCAGATATCAGGCTCCTCAATTGTTGTGCTATTAAATCACCATTGCATGAATATTCATCCACAGCTTTCATATAACTTATAATACATTTCTGGTTTATTCTTCTCTGTTTTCCTTTTTCGAAACTTACATCATCTTGCTCTTTATGGTAACATGATCAGAGACTTTTTATACAATACTTGACACTCAGTGTATCACATCTCAAATTTTTATTGAAAAATCTTTGAAAGCGACATTCCATACAACTTTTCTTTGTCTGTAATCATTTGTAAATATAATAGTCTTTGGACCCAACAGCCATCACTACACATAAACCGCTTCACAGCATAACCTCCACACACTACACAATGGAACACACATGGGTGATGGAGATATATATATTTTTCAGAATGATGCATAGTACAGATCCCCCTACATATAGAAGGCAGATTGGTATGTATTGGCCCTTCCATCGGCCTCAGATGAAGAATGGGACATGCCTTATGTCATGTGTGCCAAAGTGCCTATTTGAAACTGGTCAGCTATCCACTTCGTGAGGCTATATGCAACCCAGAGAAGAGGACGTAAAGTGCATTGCTTCCCATCATTGGTGAGAAACTTTGCGCTTTTTAGCAGCTGACAAGCAGTTCGGATCCATCACCCATGTGTGTTCCATTGTGTGTGTGTGTGTGTGTGTGTCTTTATATATATAATACCTTGAGAGTAAGATCTCGCTACTTGTGAGGCCATTTTCTGGGATGGCTTTGCTGGGCCTCTCTTAAGAACATTTTTAATGCTATTTAGCTTCCATTACTGATGCTATAGAGCTCTATACAGCACCAATCTAATATCGAAGTATCTACGATGGCATCTAGGGAACTGAATATTCACATATAATATCTACAGCTCCCCCCACAGACTCTTATAAGCTCCTCATACTTTGACTTGCAATACCACAGTTCTCTAGAACTAGAACAGACACTCTACAATAATTTCATTTCCATAGAATGTAAGTGCAATATCGTAGATTCTATGTTAATGTGGCATGACGAAGGCTCTCTCTTGGTCAGCTGGAAAATAGTGGAGATGGTCCTAAATAAAATAAAAGGACACCAATGAAGACATGAACTGCAATATAGACACCTTTGTTTAGAATGTTATTTTTGATTTCTTTTTACAGAAAGTCATGCACACCTTTGTTGCACATAGAAAATCAACTTTTGATTTAATTGTATCATTTGGCTTTGGTTCTGAACACCACCAAAAACAAAAAACAGGTTGGAATCCTGATATAATTTATTTTCTGCTTCACACTGTTTCTCTAGATCTGGCCACTTACTAATTTAGCTTTGACCAGTTTCTTCAGCCTCTGATATATGGTGGATACATAATGGTTTATTCCATTACATTTTTGCCACGGAACATCTATGGAATCAAATCCTTGAAGAGAGAACATTTGGATGTCTGCCGCTTTCGCCACTGGAGAGCAGCGCCAGGTGATAGATGAGGTCGATTAGACAGGAGATATAGGTAATCGAGAGTGGACAGAGCTATCACAAGAAGAAGAAAAAGAATAAGCGAGTGGATTGGGGGTGAAAAATGCCAACAATTGAAAGTGCACAGATAATGAAATAATTTTCTACTTTTCATAACTGGATACATAGCATGTTTTTAATTTGTGTAATGTGTATGGAGGAAGATGTAAGTCTGTTTGGTTTTCATTTCATACAAAGGGTATTTAATTTCGTCAATATTAAGAAACTTTGAATTGAACTGAGTCTGACTTAATTATTATTTGAAGCAGCTCTCCCAGCTTTTGGTGTCTGTAAAGTTTCTGAATTTAGAGTGACTAAAGTATACGTGAAAAGTGTCTCACATTAATCTGAATTTTTCAGATAATTTTAATTTTGTATGGCCATTATTGTTAATTGTAAAAACTTTGTGGAATCCTGTTTTGCATTGAGAAGGTAACATTTCCAGAAAAAATCATATTCCTACATGCTTGCTTATTTCCAGTTGCGGAGAGAACTATTAATTAGTTGGTATCTGGGCGGGTGTATTGAGTAGTTCAATAAAGCTTTGTTGGCATTGGCTACTAGGGTAACCATGTGAAACTTTCCCACTTTTATAGTTGTAAATATGACAGTATTTGTAATAAGTGTAGTCATTGGAATAAGTGTTATCATCAGAATGAAGAGAAAACATCTTTAAAAATGAAACAAATGATATGAAGTAATTGTCATGAATTCATGGGTACATCTTTGTATATACATTTCCATGTGTAAAAATGTGGTCTGTATTTGGAATGTTTGTCCTGGATTGTATGATATGCAGAGATCAGGGACTGGCAATTGGGCCACATAACTTGTAACTTTAACTTGGAAAACATCATCAGTTACAATAAGCCCATCAGGCGATAGTAGCAATATGTGAATCATAGTTCAAGACTACAGTGACAAATATCAATAAAATCTTCTCAGTTACAGTCCATGTCACTTTGAATAAAACACTCAAGTCTTCGATAGCTGTTTCTGCCAGTGTCATCAGGAGTTAACTCCCAATGATGGGGACAGCTACTGAAAGCAAGAGTATTTTATTCGAACTGACACATTTTGTAAACGGAGAAGATCTTATTGAAGCTTGCCACCATGAAAGACTCTGAGGACACAATGAAAAATAAGTTTGTCACTTCAGAAAGTATATTCATTTAGAAAAGTCATATTGTAAGATGGGCAGTGATTATTAATTACTGCAGTGGTCACGGTGACAATGCTATATACAAGCTATCCAGTTAATAAGTAATTTAAAACAAATAAAATGGTATTTGTAATGAGATAATATGAAAAGGAAGTTTCTTATACATCTTTAATACATCAGCTTTGTAAAATATTGGAATGCAGATGGGCATCCATGGCGCTCTTTTACCTGTGATAATTAAAAACCTCTTTTATGTTAAAATTTTCCACAAATAGTAAGTTTTAGTGCAAAATCAATATGCAGCGTCAAAAGCTACTTAAAAAACCTTCTGACGATATCTCATTCATCCTTGTATGATTAGTATGTGATGAGAAAAAGGGTAAGTGTTTTGACAAATAATATAAGAAAATCATTTCAAAAGTACTACACACTGTGCATGTGACATGATAAAGTTAAATTCACGTCAGTTGTGAGTGAGACTTTAGGCACGTGTTTGCTTGTGTGCATGGCTGTGTCATGAGCAATTTCATTTTAATATGGAAGCTGAAACCAAGTCACATAGTGAGGAGCGTTCCTACATCAAAATCGGATTCCTATATGGAAAGAACCCGACAGAAATTTACAATGCTTTGAGAGAGATGTGGGAACAGTGTAGTGGATTGTAGCACAGTATCACAGTGGTCTGCTCATTTCTGTGAAGATCGTGTAAGCAATGAAGACAATTCAAGAAGTGGAAGGCCATCAGCTTCAACAGACTAAACCTCTCAGGTTACTGTTAATATTTTGAGAACGGATCGACGAAAAACTTGTGAGGAAATTGCGTATGAGGCTGGAATGTCTGTCACTTCATTTTACAGAATTATGAATGAAAAATTAAAACAGAAAAGTTGCACGATATGAGTGAAGAGTGAAAAGAAGGTCGCAAAAGAATAGGAGAAGAATTGCTTCAGTGTTATCAAACAGAAGGAAAACAGTTTCTGAAACAGATTGTTCCACTTCATGGAAACCTCTGAACGAGATTTTAAGCCAGAGCTGAAGTTTCACTCATCACAATGGAAAAGTTCTGACTCTGCACAAATGGAAAAATTCTGCCAGCAACAGTCAAAGGTGAAATTGGTGATGATCTCTGCATATGCAAGAATGGAGTTATCACTACAGACAGAGTGCCCCAGCAGATGTCTGTAACAATCTGCGACCATAGCAGCAGTGTGGTTCCTAACTGAAGCATCTAGAACCACTCGGCCACAACAGCCGGCTCATACATTTCTAATAGGGATGCACCAGACTTTGTTTTCCAAATTGAAGAAATGACTCCATGAAAAACATTTTGATGCAGTTGATGTAGCTCCCATAAAGGTGACTCAATTAACCAGACAGCCCAACGATGAAGGTGTCCTTTCCAGAACACAGAAGTTGCCAAAATGTTGGGAAGCTGTCACAAACAAGAATGGAGGCTATATTGAAGGCCTGTAAAGATATTTTATACAAGATATTATTTTCTTCAATTCTATCTTACAGTATGCAGAACCTCTGAAATGACTCTCGAATATGATTCCGTTTTAGCATCATAAAGTAAGGATCGAGCAGAGGCGCTGTGTGCCGGTAAGGTTCAGGCACATGCCATGTGGTAGTGGCTGCTTGGGACTGTTTCCCTGCATGCTGTTGTGGGGGCGGCAGTTCTTGGAAGGATTACCAGCTGCGTAAACAGCACAGTGTGGCTGCATGCTCTCCCAAGTATTGGTCAGAGGAGCATCGGATGGCATGGCTGCAAACTGCAGGCCAGGGCACACCCCACACCGCGCCAGGGGTCAGGCTTTCTGGGAGTGGCCAGGTGCCTCGAATGTGCCGTCCAAGTGCACTGCCTGTATTGCTCATCACTGTCTCTGGCTGTAAAGATGTACCCTATGGTGTTCTTACTACATCTACAACTATGGTCCTCAGTCACAGTAACACATGTGCTGGTGTGCACATAGTCCAGACAAATGGTGATTCTTGTAGCAGTCTTTTTGACAAGATTTCTATACTGATACCGAGTGATTCAAAAGAAAGATCAGATTTCAGCTGTTTATTACAGGCAAATTACAAAAGATAGAAGCACATTGCGCATGTCACTGGATGGAGGAAAGTTCAAAGTTTTGACGCAGCTGCACTGTTTTTTGAATGTAGCAACATGGCGACTACACTACAAGGGACATCATTTGATGTGTTGGAATTTGTGCGAAGTCAATCAATTTTTCAAATGGAACGTGTGGTCCACTGAAGATCCAACAAGAAGCCGCCTCTGCACAAGCAGATTTATGACTGGCATAAAAAATCCTGATGAAAATGTTGAGCATACCAAAAATGCAGTCACATGGAGCCCTTAGAAGTCCACACGATGGGCAGGCCAGGAACTTCAACTTCCTACATAACTTTGTGGTGTATTCTGAAACTACACTTGCATACGAAACCTTACGAGTTGCAATTACTGTAGTAATTGCATCCCGGCAATTTCAGTTCTTCAGGATATGGCAGGGGAAACTTTTCCCAAATGACTCATCTTTTTGGATGAATCGATGTTTCATCTATTCGGTAAAGCAAACTGCCATAATACAAGTATTTAGTGGTCACAAAATCATGGAATCGCCATCGAACATGAAAGAAATTCATTAAAAGTGAATGTGTTTTGTGCCATTTCTGTTCACAAAGTTTATGCACCTTCCTTTTTTGCAGAGGAATGTCGTACCTGGACTCTGGACATGCTGCAAAACTGGTTCTTTCCTCAAGTTCACGGAGATTCCAATGATTTCATTTTTCTGCATTATGGCGCTTGCATCACTTTCACCTTGAAGTGCAGCGTTATTTCAAGATCACCATCACACAATGTTGGACTGGAAGAGGTAGACAACAAGAACTTGTTCATTGTTTTTGGTCTCACAGGCCACCAGACGATTTGTTTCTGTGGGGGTACATAAAAGACATAGTCTTTGTCTCACCTATGGCACCTACTCTTCAAGAACTGAGAAATTGAATTGTTAAACCTGTCAATTCAACAGTGACCTGCTGAGAAAGCTTTGAGCCTTCCTCAATCCAGTGACATGTGCAATGTGTTTCTATCTTTCATAGTTTGTCAGTAATAAACAACCAAAGCCCATTCTTTCTTTTCAAATCACCTTATTTGTTTTATAGGGTGCTGAATCCGAATTTTCAAAGTTAACTGATCATTAACTGCACTCAGTTTTGCCAAAATCAACTGCATAATGTCAATTTTAATTGTTTCTTTGCTGACTACACTTTCACTTGGTTCAAACATGTCTAGGCTGGGTCCTACTGCTTTCACTTCATCACCTCTACCCTCGCCTCAATTCATTTTCTTAGCAATCACACGAGTCCACCAAAAAAATAATTAATTTCACAAATAGTTTGTAACTATATATATTTGTGAAATTAATTATTTTTGGTATATATATATATATATATATATATATATATATATATATATATATATATATATATATATATATATATATATATATATATTATTCGTGTCCCTCGTCATTGTAAAGCCCTCTTTCAATTCATCGGGTCCATCATTGTTGGTAGTATCTTGTCACTGTTGATACGACTTTTTTGGGGAGCTCTGAGTCTTCTTTCTTCAAGTGATTGTAAGTTCATTTGTATTCATTTGTATATAAACTTCAAATACACAAATAATTGTCTTTCTTCTCCTGCAACAGACAAAACTTCCTTGTCAATCAACAGATCCCAGCTGACACACACACTTGTAACCTTACCCTCCCACACATCACCATTAAATTTCTCTGTCTCTGCAAAAGTTTCGAAAGCTTCAACAGGCATAAAATTTACAAAAGAAAAAAATTGCCGTTGTTGAAGGGAGAGTTTTTAAAGGCGGAGGTGCACATTTCTTAAACACAGAGTTCCATTTTCTGTCTAGTACCACAGTCTTGGACATCACCTGCCACCCTACCTAAAACCTCTTTCCTCATTACCTTAGCCAGCTTCATCCTGACCCACAACTTCTTCACTTTTGAAGGCCAGACATACCAACAATTAAAGGGAACAGCCATGGGTACCAGGATGGCCCCCTCGTATGCCAACCTATTCATGGGCCGCTTAGAGGAAGCCTTCTTGGTTACCCAGGCCTGCCAACCCAAAGTTTGGTACAGATTTATTGATGACATCTTCATTATCTGGACTCACAGTGAAGAAGAACTCTATAATTTCCTCTCCAACCTCAACTCCTTTGGTTCCATCATATTCACCTGGTCCTACTCCAAATCCCATGCCACTTTCCTTGACGTTGACCTCCACCTGTCCAATGGCCAGCTTCACACGTCCGTCCACATCAAACCCACCAACAAGCAACAGTACCTCCATTATGACAGCTGCCACCCATTCCACATCAAACGGTCCCTTCCCTACAGACTAGGTCTTCGTGGCAAACGAATCTGCTCCAGTCCGGAATCCCTGAATCATTACACCAACAACCTGACAACAGCTTTCGCATCCCGCAACTGCCCTCCCGACCTGCTACAGAAGCAAATAACCAGAGCCACTTCCTCATCCCCTCAAACCCAGAATCCCCCACAGAAGAACCACAAAAGTGCCCCGCTTGTGACAGGATACTTTCCGGGACTGGACCAGACTCTGAATGTGGCTCTCCAGCAGGGATACGACTTCCTCAAATCCTGCCCTGAAATGAGATCCATCCTTCATGAAATCCTCCCCACTCCGCCAAGAGTGTCTTTCCGCCGTCCACCTAACCTTCGTAACCTGTTAGTTCATCCCTATGAAATCCCCAAACCACCTTCCCTACCCTCTGGCTCCTATCCTTGTAACCGCCCCCGATGCAAAACCTGTCCCATGCACCCTCCCACCACCACCTACTCCAGTCCTGTAACCCGGAAGGTGTACACGATCAAAGGCAGAGCCACGTGTGAAAGCACCCATGTGATTTACCAACTGACCTGCCTACACTGTGATGCATTCTATGTGGGAATGACCAGCAACAAACTGTCCATTCGCATGAATGGACACAGGCAGACAGTGTTTGTTGCTAATGAGGATCACCCTGTGGCTAAACATGCCTTGGTGCACAGCCAGCACATCTTGGCACAGTGTTACACCGTCCGGGTTATCTGGATACTTCCCACCAACACCAACCTATCCGAACTCCGGAGATGGGAACTTGCCCTTCAGTATATCCTCTCTTCTCGTTATCCTCCAGGCCTCAATCTCCGCTATTTTCAAGTTGCCGCCACTCATACCTCACCTGTCTTTCAACAACGTCTTTGCCTCTACACTTCTGCCTCGACTGACATCTCTACCCAAACTCTTTGTCTTTAAATATGTCTGCTTGTGTCTGTATGTGTGGATGGATATGTGTGTGTGTGCTAGTGTATACCTGTCCTTTTTTCCCCCTAAGGTAAGTCTTTCCGCTCCCGGGATTGGAATGACTCCTTACCCTCACCCTTAAAACCCACTTCCTTCCGTCTTTCCCTCTCCTTCCCTCTTTCCTGATGAGGCAACAGTTTGTTGCGAAAGCTTGAATTTTGTGTGTATGTTTGTGTTTGTTGTGTGTCTGTCGACCTGCCAGCGCTTTCGTTCAGTAAGTCACCTCATCTTTGTTTTTATATATAATTTTTCCCACGTGGAATGTTTACCTCTATATATATATATATATATATATATATATATATATATATATATATATATATATAATAGAGGGAAACATTCCACGTAGGAAATATATATCTAAAAACAACGATGATGTGACTTACCAAATGAAAGTGCTGGCAGGTCGACAGACCTGTTTGTTTGTGTGTCTGTCGACCTGCCAGCACTTTCATTTGGTAAGTCACATCATCTTTGTTTTTAGATATATATATATATATATATATATATATATATATATATATATATATATATATATATATATATATATATATATATGATATCAATATAATGGAAGGAAACATTCCACGTGGGAAAAATTATATATAAAAACAAAGATGAGGTGACTTACCGAACAAAAGCGCTGGCAGGTCGATAGACACACAAACAAACACAAACATACACACAAAATTCAAGCTTTCGCAACAGACTGTTGCCTCATCAGGAAAGAGGGAAGGAGAGGGGAAGACGAAAGGAAGTGGGTTTTAAGGGAGAGGGTAAGGAGTCATTCCAATCCCGGGAGCGGAAAGACTTACCTTAGGGGGAAAAAAGGACAGGTATACACTCGCACACACGCACATATCCATCCACACATACAGACACAAGCAGACATATTTATATATATGTCTGTGTGTATGTTTGTGTTTGTTTGTGTGTCTATCGACCTGCCAGCGCTTTTGTTCGGTAAGTCACCTCATCTTTGTTTCTTATATATATATATATATAATAAAATATGTCTGCTTGTGTCTGTGTATGTGTGGATGGATATGTGTGTGTGTGCGAGTGTATACCTGTCCTTTTTTCCCCCTAAGGTAAGTCTTTCCGCTCCCGGGATTGGAATGACTCCTTACCCTCTCCCTTAAAACCCATATCCTTTTGTCTTTCCTTCTCCTTCCCTCTTTCCTGACGAGGCAACCATTGGTTGCGAAAGCTAGAATTTTGTGTGTATGTTTGTGTTTGTTTGTGTGTCTATCGACCTGCCAGCGCTTTTGTTTGGTAAGTTTCATCATCTTTCTTTTTAGATATATTTTTCCCACGTGGAATGTTTCCCTCTATTATATATATATATATATATATATATATATATATATATATATGAATTTGAAATAAAAGAATTGTTTCCAGAATTCTGTGATGTCTTAAACAGAAATAACTGATTTAAATAAGGTGAACATACAACCAGATAGCTGCACTTGTCAAGGATATGATGGTGGTGTGTCTACGAGTAGCAAACACTCAGGTATTCAATCAAGAATCACTGAATGGTTCCCAAATGTTGAGTTTATACAGTGGTCAATACATAATTTAAATTTACCACTGAATGGTTCCAGTTTTATGAGAAGATACAATGCATTTATATTTTCTTTAGCGCTTCTGCAGTTTGATGGCAACAAATAAATGAAACTGTTGCAACTGACAGATATGTTTTGATGGCTCGGAAGAAACTGTGTCAAGCTAGATAGTCTTCTAGATTTGATTCTTTGTTAGCAATCATACAGAATTTCATACAAATTTTAAAGAGTAAAAGGAACACAGAGAGAGTAGCATCAAATTTAATAAAAATATGGAAATTTTTTATTTTGTCATGAATCTCATATTTTAAAGTTTTGGAAAATATGAATCTACTGCATTTCCCTGATGCTATATGGAGAAAGTCTCTCAACTTATTCAAACTGCAAGAAGCAACATAGTCACCTTTAGAAACAATGTTTTCATAATGAAATAATTTCACAAAACTTTTCATCCCATTTCACTCCCTTATACAGCTAAATTTCCAAAAACTCTGAAATACATGTTCTTCTATTTGTAACTGAGAAGACAAATGCCAGTTTTCATAGATGTAGCTTTACAAATACTTCAGTAGTTTACAAAAAAGTTTCACCCTCTGTTTCACACCCAAAGGGCTAAATTTTCAAAAATGCTGAAATGATTATTTCTTTATTTTTGACTGAGAAACCAAATACCAATTTTCATAGGCCTGGCTTCGAAATTGCCTCAATAGCAACATATTTTCAAAAAACATTTGATCCTCTTATTTCACCCCCTTAGGGGTGGACTTTTGAAAAATTGCTTCTTAAATGATGCCTACAACTTACAATCAACACCCTCTGTGGATTTCAGGTCTCTGTCTTTCGCTGTTTGGACTGGGCTTTTTGAATATTTTGATAAGTCCCCTCTGTTGTCGATGTGGAATAATTAACAACAATGTAATGAAGGATCACGTTGAACACTTACTGTAAATAGCAAAATAATGTTTTGCTTACCATTTGGATAAGAAACTTTCAATACAAATTAACGAAGAGGGTTCACAGAATAAAATTCTCTAAAGTTAGTGTGCAGCAGAGTTTTTAGAGACTGACAAATTAATTTCTGAATTTCATTAATATATTTCCATGGTACTGGCAATATTAATCTTATATTGCAGCACTAGATGACATATTATATCAAATATAAAGACAAACTATCACACACTAGCTCATTTTCCTAGCTGAAAATAAATTTTATAGTAACCTCATTTGTCATACTTATTACAGTCCATATCACATTCTGATATGTGTAACACTGAAATTAAATTCTGTGAAAGTAATACATTTCTATATATGGTAAAGCTATGCAACACATAATAATTCCTAAAAGATACATGAACACGATCAAATTACTGGGTTGTGACTTTTGTAAAAATGCTGACACCACTATTTTATTGAAGTAAAGTAGACAATCACTGTATTCTCAAAATGTAAATTCCCATAGGTGATATGGCTAGATAAAAACCTCATTTAGTGACAGTTTTAAATAAAAAATATAAATTATTTACACACAAAAATGACAATAACATTCTTCAGTTAAAACGTCCAGACTGGGAGGCCATGGTCAATGTATAAAATTTCCACCTAACGTTTCGTCTCCATCTGCGGGAGACATCTTCTGAGGTCGTGCGGCTACTGCCACTGAGGCTGCAGGTACTCTCGCATTTATAGAGCACATAGAGGGCACCACCATTCGTCACGTGATGCCGACGTGACAAATGGTGGTGCCCTCTATGCATTCTATAAATGCGAGAGTACCTGCAGCCTCAGTGGCAGTAGCCGTACGACCTCAGAAGATGTCTCCCGCATATGGAGACGTAACATTCGGTGGAAATTTTATACAATGACCACGACCTCTCAGCCCAGAAGTTTTAACTGAAGACAACACTGGCTATGATAGCCTACATTGTATGACAATAATATTGTTTGATTTTAAACAGAAAAATGATACTACTGAACATAGCTTGGGCCAGTTACTTCTACATCTGAGTTCTCAGAAAATTTACTACCAACTGTAGAACAGTTTTTGACAGAGTTCTGTTACTGACAATCAATGTCGCAAGCATAACTGCATCTTCTACTCTAATGTCATTAATAACAGCCCGAACAGATCTAACCAATTCTTCCTTCTGGTGAACACTAAGGTCTTCCATTAATATTTGTGGGAGAGGCTTGAAGTTGTTACTCATAAAATAGGCTGTGATTCCACCAAATGTGCTACCTGAAAATAAAAATATACAGTTTAATTACATCCTTCCACAACATAAAGCAATGTTTAAAAACTGCAGCACGTGTTTTTATCAAGAAAACAGTTTAAATAACACTGTGCTATCAAGATGACTGAATCTGTTACAGCAACCTGAAATCAACAGACTGTCCTTTCAAGTATTCACACAGCATAGCATATAAATCATGTTCAAAATGTAACAAAGTTTTAGTCACAGAGGAGCTAGAAAACTGAACTTCTAATTTTTCAAATCAGTTCATCGACAACTAAAAGGAGAACAGTAACTATATAAATATCTTCTGACATTATAGAAAAATTCCAAAGTGCACATTACTATTGCATAACAAAGCATGCCTTTTGGTTGTAACAATGAGAAAAATACTGGAATGAGCCATAATTTCACCAAATGTACAACTTATTTACCTACAGTGATGTTGCAATCTAAGCCCGTCGTTAGCCAGCAGCTACATTTTTGTGCTATCCTGTGTGTTTCTGTTGTATAATAAAACAAACTAACTTAATAGAATAAACCTATTTATTGAAAGGTTATGGTACTCATCTAGAGAATGTCCATAACCGAATATAATGCAACCAACATTTTGTTTTTTACACGCCATGACATTTGGAGGCAGACTGGGGACAATATGGCAGATACATGCAACAATTTATTTGGTTGTTGCTGTTGATATATGATAGACTGACGGCCAATCTTGGCCTCAGGTACAGCAGACCAGGACACTCTCATGACCTATGACTGTCTCAGTTTAGTAGAGGCACTGAGTCATTGTACCTAACAGAGGTATAGCACACACACACTTATCTGTAAGGTTATATCATCCCAGCTGGCTAACCATAGAGTGCATGCTTCACCAATGGTGGGAAACTACCCATGCACTATCATGGATCTTTTTTTTTTTTTTTCTTCTTTTTTAAATTCTGGAACTGGATGCCACTCTTGTCACTATGAGCTTCAGTTACTGCAAGAGACAAGAGTTGTATACGCCACTGTCTGTGAATATGTAAAGACAGTTAAATGTGCTTTTGTGTTTTAGTTTTTACGTATTGTGTTTCTGAAATGGTGATGGAGAATCAGCTCACTGTTTGCCTAGGCAAGTGTGTAGAACTGCTAGAAGCCAGACAGAGACTGGCTAGTGTACCAGTACAACAGCCTTTAATTTGGCAAGAGGAGTGATACAGGTCTGGCTTGTCTCTCAACTTATTGTGCAATACAAGCAGGGTGTTCAAAACTGTATTTTAAAGTTATTGAAGTTTTGCTGACAAAGTAACAGCCAACAAGCAGTAGTAGAACACTATTTGAAAGTTTTTTTTATATAAAATGCAACTGAGGAATCAGCAAACAATGTATACACCGTAGCAATGCAAATTATCGATATCCTTCATGGGCTCCTTCAAACAAGTATCTATTACACATGTGACATGTGGATTTTGTGTGGCTAAGAGAAATGCTATCCACAATACACCTGAAGTCTTTCAACTGCAACCATGGATGTTAAAATTTAGTAATCCATTTGGCATGCCAGAGCTCTGATAACCTTGTGCCCAGCCTGAGGTTTTTTACTGAAGTCAGACCTCAGAATTAGCATTCCATTGACTAAACAAAATAGAAACTGATCACAACTACATTTTAACACACCATAGCACGCCATACTCTTGATACATGCCTTAAGTTACACCTCTGTTGAAATTACTGAAACAGATTTTGTGACATTCTTGATCAGTCATTTCTATAACTCCGGGAAGGTGTATTCTCACATAATGTTGAATGTTACTCATATAATTCATTTATCAGATGTATGTTTGTTAGTTCACCATAATGTTAAATCACACAAGGAGTATAGGTAGAAGAAATGTTGGGCTGTTGAAACACAAAAATGAACACATAATTTGTTAGCTATAAATGAATTCTTCAACAAGCTAGAGTATGTAAACTTTGTGCAAAGTGTGAGGAAGAGTTGGGGAGGGGAAGCCACTGGCTCAGAGGGTGTCAGCAAGAGCGTGGGATAGGTGGGAGAGGCAGCAGGTGCATGGGACAAATTAGCAACACAAGAGAGCTGGAAGCTGGTGAGTTCATACAGTGCACAATGACATGAGGTGTGGACTGAGAGGGGATGACAGGACAGAAGAGAGATTGTTGGCTAGAGGGTGTTGGTGCAGTGGGTTGTAAGAAAATTGTCACTGGGAGAATTACAGAATAAGAGTATTTCAAGGCTAAAACCCATCTGCCTGGTTCAGAAAAGATGGTGCTGGGATGGATCCAGATGGCATGTGTTGTTAAGCAGGCACTGAACGCTAACATGTAGTGCTCAGCAGTGTATTTTGACAATGGAGGTAGACCTGCCTCTGACGTTGTTGTTCTGGTGGTCTTCAGTCCAGAGATTAGTTTGATGCAGCTCCCAATGCTACTCTATCCTGGGCAAGCTTCTTCATCTCCTAGTAACTACTGCAACCTACATCCTTCTGAATCTGCTTACTGTATTCATCTCTTGGTCCCCTCTACGATTTTTATCCTCCACACTGCCCTAAAATACTAAATTGGTGATGATTAATGCCTCAGAACATGCTCTACCAACTGATCCCTTCTTCTGGTCAAGTTGTGCCACAAATTCCTCTTCTCCCCAATTCTATTCAGTACCTCTTCATTAGTTACATGATTTACCGATCCAATCTTCAGCATTCTTCTGTAGCACCACATTTCAAACGCTTCTATTCTCTTCTTGTCTAAACTACTTATCATCCATGTTTCACTTCCATACAGGGCTACACTCCATACAAATACTTTCATTAGGGACTTCCTGACCCTGAAATCTATACTCAAATGTTAACGAATTTCTCTTCTTCAGAAATGCTATCCTTGCCATTGCCAATCTACATTTAAGATCCTCTCCACATCAACTGTCATCAGTTATTTTGCTCCACAAACAGCAAAACTCATCTACTACTTTAAGTGTGTCATTTCCTAATCTAATTCCCTCAGTATCACCTAATTTAATTCTATTACATTCCATTATCCTCATTTTGCTTTTTTTATGTTTCTCTTATATCCTCCTTTCAAGACACTGCCCATTCCATTCAACTGCTCTTCCAGGTCCTTTGCTGTATCTGACAGAATTGCAATGTTGTCGGCAAACCACAAACTTTTTATTTCTTCTCAGTGGATTTTAATTCCTACTCCAAATTTTTCTTTTTTTTAATTTACTTCTTGCTCAAAATACAGATTGAATAACGTCAGGGATAGGTTGCAACCATGTCTCAATCCCCACCACTCCCAACCACTGCTTCCCTTTCACGCCCCTCGACTCTTTATAACTGCTATCTGGTTTCTGTAAAGATTGTAAATAGCCTTTTGCTCCCTGTATCTGACCCCTGCCACCTTCAGAATTTGAAAGAGAGTATTCCAGTCAACACTGTCAAAAGCTTTCTCCAAGTCTACAAACGCTAGAAACATAGGTTTGCCTATCTTTAATCTACCTTCAAAGATATGTCATAGGATCAAGTATTGCCTCATGTGTTCCAACATTTCTACAGAACCCAAACTGATGTTCCCCAAGGTTGGCTTCTACCAGATTTCCTGTAAACAATTCATGTTAGTATTTTGCAGCCATGACTTATTAAACTGATAGTTCAGTAACTTTCATACCTGTCAATGCCTGCCTTTTTTGGGCTTGGAATTATTATATTCTTCTTGAAGTCTGAGGGTATTTCACCTATCTCATACATCTTGCTCACCAGATGCTAGAGTTTTGTCGTGGCTGGCTCTCTCAAAGCTACCACTAGTTCTAATGGAATATTGTCTACTCCCGGGGCCTTGTTTCAACTTAGGTCTTTCAGTGCTCTGTCATATCATATCTCCCATTTCATCTTCGTCTATGTCCTCTTCAATTTCCATAATATTGCCCTCAAGTACATCGCCCTTACATAGAACCTCTATATACTCCTTCCACCTTTCTACTTTTCCTTCTTTGCTGAGAACTGGTTTTATAACTGAGCTCTTTATATTCATACAAGTGGTTCTTGTTTCTCCAAAGGTCTCTTAAATTTTCTTGTAGGCAGTATTTATGTACTCCTTCCACCTTTCTACTTTTCCTTCTTTGCTTAGAACTGGTTTTATAACTGAGCTCTTTATATTCATACAAGTGGTTCTTGTTTCTCCAAAGGTCTCTTAAATTTTCTTGTAGGCAGTATTTGTCTTACCTCTAGTGAGACATGCTTCTACATCCTTACATTTGTCCTGCTTAGCCATTTTGCACTTCCCGTCGATCTCATTTTTGAGACTTTGTATTCCTTTTTGCCTGATTCATTTACTGCATTTTTATATTTTCTCCTTTCATCAATTAAATTCAATATCTTTTCTGTTACCCAAGGACTTCTACCAGCCCTTATCTTTTTACCTAATTGATCTTCTGCTGCCTTCACTATTTCATTTCTCAAAGCTACCCTTTCTTCTTCTATTGTATTTCCTTCCCCTGTTCTTGTCAATCATTCCCTAAAGGTCTCTCTAAAACTCTCTACAACCTCTGGTTCTTTCAGTTTATCCAGGTCCCATGTCCTTAAATTCCCACCTTTCTGCAGTTTTTTCGGGTTTAATCTACAGTTCATAACCAATAGATTCTGGTCACAGTCCACATCTGCCCCTGAAAATGTCTTACAATTTAAAATCTGGCTCCTAAATCTCTGTCTTACCATTATATAATGTTTGATACCTTCTAGTATCTCCAGGCTTCTTCCATGTATACAACCTTCTTTCATTTCTTCAATCTCTGTAGCATATGTGTAGCTAGTTGGCATATAAACTTGTACTGCTGTGGTAGGAGTGGCCTTGTGTCTATCTTGGCTACACTATGCTACACTATTCATTCACTATGCTGTTCGAAGTAAATTACCCGCACTCCTATTTCTTTAATTCATTACTAAACCTACTCCAGCATTACCCCTATTTGATTTTGTATTTATAATGCTGTATTCACCTGACCAAAAGTCTTGTTCCTCTTGCCACTGAACTTCACTAATTCCCACTATATCTAACTTTAACCTATCCATTTCCCCTTTCAAATTTTCTAACCTATCTACCCCATTATGGGATCTGACATTCCACGCTCCGATCCGTAGTACGCCAATTTTCTTTCTCCTGATAACAATGTCCTCCTGAGTAGTCCCCACCCAGAGATCCAAATGGGGGATTATTTTACCTCGGGAATATTTTACCCAAGAAGATGCCATCATCATTTAACCATTTAGCTGCATGTGTGTGATAATGATGGGATAAGGATGTGAAAGGACTAGGCTAGGGGTTCACGTTACTGAGGAAGACTCACATGCAATTTTTGCCCAGTTCCCCCACTAAGCACATCCTACTCTATCTACGAACCTAAACACTACGACCACTGCCCACTGTGAGGTTGAATGCCACCTGGTAGCGGAGCGGGCAAGTGCCACAGTGAGAGTAGTAGATAAGCGGGACAGAAACTAATTTGTAATCTTTCTAGCGATCATACAGAATGAAAATGGGGAAAATCCATTGACATAACTCACTTAAAAAAAATAGGCAGATTGTTATGGCTGTAGCCTGCGAAGGAGCATCTTGGAAAGAGTGAAGCTGGTTGGTTGGTTGCTTGCCACTACCATGAGAACCCTGGAAGGTACCAGTAGGCAACAAGGTTCACATCACAGCATAGTACGCAAAGGTAGAATGCTTTCCAACTCTGTAAAGCAGGGTAGACAAATATCTGTGACAGATCACATAACATATGTTCTCATGTGAGGCACATACATTTAATAGCACACAGTTGAGCATACACTGTTGAACATGGGGCTCCACAGCACACAACCTATGTGTAAAAACATCAGTTACAATTACAGTGGGTGTGGGATCAGAGTCCATGTGGATCAATGGACAAATGTCAGATGAATGCCACTTGTTGTTAAATCAGTCCAGGTACATCATCATTCAGTTGGACAGCTGCTTGATACAGGACCATGCCACAGGCACAGACCAGTGAGAGCAGAATTCTGTTATGGGAGACATTCACCTAGGCTTCCATGAAACCTGCAATAGTACTAGAAGGCACCAAGGCAGTTGTGAACTACATGATCATTATTGTGAAGCTCATGTTTGATATCTTCCTCATCTTCAATGGCATTGTCTTCCAGAAAGATCACTGTGTATGTCAAAAGGACAGAACCTTGCTACAGTGTTTTGAGGACTATGATAGCGAGCTCACATTGATGTCTTGATCACTTGCCTGATGTGAACATGGGATGCCGGTGCATGCCAGTTTGTACTCACTAATTACCAACCCATAATTTATGGAAATTGCATAATCTACGCGTAGATACCTGGTACTATATGCCTCCAGAAATCTGATGAGGAGCTGTCAAATCCATGCCACATAGAATTGCTGCTATACTGCTTTCCAAAGATGAACCAACACGCTATAAACCAGTTAATTACAATGTTTTTGTTCATCACAGTCTGTATTGCGTACTCTTGTCCATTATGCCACGATCATATCCTTGAGGATATCATCGCAATATCCCTAGAAAACAAAAAGTATATCTTACCTAACTTGCTATAATTTATTACTTGTTTAAACAAAAATTCTTACTTCATACAGTTGGTGGAGGCTTTTTTTTGGGGAGGAGGGGGTATGCTGTGTTTTTTGGTGCTTTCTTCACAATATTTTTAGTGATTCACCTATGCTGCCAAGTGTGGGCTGTTAGCCATTAGTTGCAGTTAACAGTTTTATCCCCCCCATGAACCATGGACCTTGCCGTTGGTGGGGAGGCTTGCGTGCCTCAGCGATACAGATAGCCGTACCGTAGGTGCAACCACAACGGAGGGGTATCTGCTAAGAGGCCAGACAAACAAGTGGTTCATGAAGAGGGGCAGCAGCCTTTTCAGTAGTTGCAGGGGCAACAGTCTGGATGATTGACAGATCTGGCCTTGTAACACTAACCAAAACGGCCTTGCTGTGCTGGTACTGCGAACAGCTGAAAGCAAGGGGAAACTACAGCCGTAATTTTTCCCGAGGGCGTGCAGCTTTACTGTATGATTAAATGATGATGGTGTCCTCTTGGGTAAAATATTCCGGAGGTAAAATAGTCCCCCATCCGGATCTCCGGGCGGGAACTACTCAGGAGGACGTCGTTATCAGGAGAAAGAAAACTGGCGTTCTACGGATCAGAGTGTGGAATGTCAGATCCCTTAATCGGGCAGGTAGGTTAGAAAATTTAAAAAGGGAAATGGATAGGTTAAAGTTAGATATAGTGGGAATTAGTGAAGTTCGGTGGCAGGAGGAACAAGACTTTTGGTCAGGTGAATACAGCGTTCTAAATACAAAATCAAATAGGGGTAATGCAGGAGTAGGTTTAGCAATGAATAAAAAAAAAATTGGAGTGCGGGTAATTTACTTCAAACAGCATAGTGAATGCGTTATTGTAGCCAAGATAGACACAAGGCCACTCCTACCACAGCAGTACAAGTTTATATGCCAACTAGCTACACAGATGCTACAGAGATTGAAGAAATATAAGATGAGACAAAAGGAATTATTCAGATAGTGAAGGGAGACAAAAATTTAATAGTCATGGGGGACTGGAATTCGATAATAGGAAAAGGGAGAGAAGGAAACATAGTAGGCGAATATGGACTGGGGGGGGGGAAGAAATGAAAGAGGAAGCCGCCTGGTAGAATTTTGCACAGAGCATAACTTAATCATAGGTAACACTTGGTTCAAGAATCATGAAAGAAGGTTGTATACATGGAAGAAGCCTGGAGATACTAGAAGGTATCAAACATTATATAATGGTAAGACAGAGATTTAGGAGCCAGATTTTAAACTGTAAGACATTTCCAGGGGCAGATGTGGACTGTGGCCAGAATCTATTGGTTATGAACTGTAGATTAAACCTGAAGAAACGGCAAAAAGGTGGGAATTTAAGGAGATGGGACCTTGATAAACTGAAAGAACCAGAGGTTGTACAGAGTTTCAGGGAGAGCATAAGGGAAAAATTGACAGGAATGGGGGAAAGAAATACAGGAGAAGGAGAAGGTTTGAGGGATGAAGTAGTGAAGGCAGCAGAGGATCAAGTAGGTAAAAAGACGACGGCTAGTAGAAATCCTTGGGTAACACAAGAAATATTGAATTTAATTGATGAAAGGAGAAAATATAGAAATGCAGTAAATGAATCAGGCACAAAGGAATACAAACGTCTTAAAAATGAGATCGACAGGCAGTGCAAAATGGCTAAGCAGGGATGGCTAGAGGACAAATGTAAGGATGTAGAGGCTTATCTCACTAGGGGTAAGATAGATACTGCCTACAGGAAAATTACAGAGACGTTTGGAGAAAAGAGAACCACTTGTATGAATATCAAGAGCTCAGATGGAAACCCAGTTATAAGCAAAGAAGGGAAAGCAGAAAGGTGGAAGGAGTATACAGAGGGACTATACAAAGAGCGATGTACTTGAGGACCTTATTATGGAAATGGAAGAGGACGTAGATGAAGACTAAATGGGAGATACAATACTGCATGAAGAGTTTGACAGAGCACTGAAAGACCTGAGTCGAAACAAGGCCCCGGGAGTTAGAACTACTGACAGCCTTGGGAGAGCCAGTCCTGACAAAACTCTACCATCTGGAGAGCAAGACGTATGAGACAGGTGAAATACCCTCAGACTTCAAGAAGAATATAATAATTCCAATTCCAAAGAAAGCAGGTGTCGACAGATATGAAAATTACTGAACTATCAGTTTAATAAGTCACAGCTGCAAAATACTAACACAAATTCTTTACAGACGAATGGAAAAACTGGTAGAAGTTGACCTCGGAGAAGATCAGTTTGGATTCCGTAGAAATGTTGGAACATGTGAGACAATCGGGACCCTACGACTTATCTTAGAAGATAGATTAAGGAAAGGCAAACAAGATGGCAGTTATAAGAGTCGAGAGACATAAAAGGGAAGCAGTGGTTGGGAAGGGAGTGATACAGGTTGTAGCCTCTCCTCGATGTTATTCAATCTGTATATTGAATAAGCATAAAGGAAACAAAGGAAAAATTAGCAGTAGGTATTAAAATCCATGGAGAAGAAATAAAAACTTTGAGGTTCGCCGATGACATTGTAATTCTGTCAGAGACAGCAAAGGACTTGGAAGAGCAGTTGAACAGAATGGACAGTGTCTTGAAAGGAGGATATAAGATGAACATCAATAAAAGCAAAACGAGGATAATGGAATATAGTCCAATTAGGTCGGGTGATGCTGAGGGAATTAGATTAGGAAATGAGACACTTAAAGTAGTAAAGGAGTTTTGCTATTTGGGGAGCAAAATAAACTAATGGTGGTCGAAGTAGAGAGGATATAAAATGTAGACTGGCAATGGCAAGGAAAGAGTTTCTGAAGAAGAGAAATCTGTTAACATCGAATATAGATTTAAGTGTCAGGAAGTCATTTCTGAAAGTATTTGTATGGAGTGTAGCCATGTATGGAAGTGAAACATGGATGATAAATAGATTGGACAAGAAGAGAATAGAAGCTTTCGAAATGTGGTGCTACAGAACAATGCTGAAGATTAGATGGGTAGATCACATAACTAATGAGGAGGTATTGAATAGAGTTGGTGGAAGAGGAGTTTGTGGCACATCCTGACTAGAAGAAGAGGTCGGTTGGTAGGACATGTTCTGAGGCATCAAGGGATCACCATTTTAGTATTGGAGGGCAGCTTGGAAGGTAAAAAACGTAGAGGAAGACCAAGAGATGAATACACTAAGCAGATTCAGAAGGATGTAGGTTGCAGTAGGTACTGGGAGATGATGAAGCTTGCACAGGATAGAGTAGCATGGAGACCTGCATGAAACCAGTCTCTGGACTGGAGACCACAACAATAACAACATTTTTATTGTACCCATTTCATTCTGAAGATTCTCTTCATCTCATTCAAACTTGTTTATTGGTTACACAAATGGATTTAAATGCATAGCCAAATGAAAATTCTCTATGGGAATAACGAATGAAATAGTATTCCAACATGAAACAATTTATTTCTGAAAACAAATAAAACCAACATTAAGGAAAGCAGGGACATATTGAGATCAGAAAAAATCTTTATTGAAATGCACACACAACCCTGTGTTGAAGTTCAAAGGTAACTTTTGGACCACCTTTGTTTTATGTTAACAGCAACCAGTGAACATGATAGAAATTAAAACTGTAAATATTCTATTACGAACTCTGTAAGACTTCTGTTACTTTCCTGTAAGAGTAACTACCTAGCTTGAGAACATAAACTTTTATGTTATTTTAAATATTTATATTTACTGGTACATTGTTGTTAAATGTGTTGAAGAGTAGTGTACCTACTGAGATGCTCATGACTGACCATAGTTGTACCCGCAGACTGGAAAATTCCTTTGGTTTGCTCACTAGACAAAAAGATTATAGTGATATGACAGATGGGGCATTTACCTTTTATCAGTTGTTCAAAAAGTATTCTTACATGCTTGCTTACCAAATTTTAAAAACAGATAAGACAGGGAAAAGACATATAATAATATTATATGTGAATGAAAAATGATTGAAGGTAACTCTGTAATTTAAATGTTAACTTCTTATGAGAGACCAACTATAAAACAGATTTGTTGAATAGAGTCAATACATTTGGATTTATACCAACAGTCAGCTCTTCAGCTGGTATGTCTGCTGAAAGCAAAACGAGCAGCTAACAACGTCTTTGTAAGAGCATGTGACCTTAGCTGTAAGATAAACATTGGCTACAGTGACAAAAATGGTCAGACACTGTCAACAAAGCTCAAGAGTGAAAGAAATTGAGACCATAGTGTAAAACTAATGAACATGTTACATTCCATCCTGGATTTTCCATTGTTTGAAAACTAATGAACAGATAGATTGCAGTGATGAAATGAGGCTACAAGTTATGTTCAAAAACTCCCGGAACATTCGTAATTTCACACCAATGGCGTGTTGGAGTGAAATGTGGTTGGCAACTCTCCACATGCCTGTGTTTAATGTGCAACTCCCGTAAGTTTCATTGTTGAATGTATGTTAGTTATTGCTCAGTGCTTCAGTGTTTAGTTGGATCATGTCATGAAATGATGTTGCCACCAAGTTTGATGCACTGCTCGTAAGTTAAGACCAGAAAGACCTTTGCCTCATAATCTGTGAAGAGCTTTGCTTTTGGACTGCAAGAATGAGTTGTTCCTTCAGAGAATCATAACTGGTGACGAGCTGAATGTCTATGGTTATGATGTTGAGACCAAAGTTCAAACTTCACACTGGGTTGGGAAAGGGTCTCCAACACCAAAAAAAGCTCATCAGGTCAGGTAAAAGATCAAATTTATGCTGATAGTTTCCTTTGACTATGAAGGATTAGTTTACATAAATTTGTGCCAAACTGACAAACTATTAATCTATGGTACTATTGGGACATGTTGCAATGCTTGCGAGAAAATGTGAGAATGAAACATTGTGAAATGTGGTGAGACAATTCACAGCTCTTTCACCATGATAACAGACCTGCACATTCATCCCCATTGGTGATTGACTACTGCACAAAAAAAGAAATAACTGCTCCCACAAACCCCGTACTCTCCAAACTTGGGCTCTGCGGACTTTTTTTAATTTCCAATGTTGAAAGGATGAAATATTACAATGACAGATGAGATAAAAGAAAATTTGCAGATGGTGCTTTGCGTGATCCAGAAAGAGGCGTACCAAGACTGCTTCTGGAAGTGGAAATGGCATTGGGAGCAGTGTGTCAATTGTGGATGAGAGTATTTCAAAGGAGACCACACACAATAAGTGAAAGGTATGCACAGCAAAATTTTGTGGACAAAGTTCTGGAATTTTTTGAATGGACCTCATATTTTATGCTATCATGGGAAACATGGAAAACAGTCTTCAGTGAAACTGCAATAAATATCATATTCGATGGCATGTTTATCTATGTTATATTGATCTTCACAATATTATGAAAATGTCTTGTCATTCTGGCCAGAATGCAACTGCGTGTAACAGAAGCAGCAATACAGAGTGGGGTGGAAAAGGAGGAGAGATATCAGGATACAGGTGATGGGAGAGAAGTGATCATTTGCTGGTGGAGCGTGCAGGGTCTGACGGTGGCATGAAAAAGCTACCAGGCAAAGCATCGGGAGGCTGTGGGAAGGGTGGGGGTGGTATTTTCCCTTTCTCTGCTCCTTTCCTTTCCCATTTCCCATTTGCCCTGCCTCTCTACTCCAGTCACTCAACAACATGCCTGGCAGCCATGTCCTGTCACTATCAGTCCCTTCACATACTGCGAGGCAGCACTCATTCGTCTCCCCCCCCCCCCCCCCCCCCACACACACACACACACACTCATACTCCCCTACCCCTTCCCCTCCCCTGCTCCAATCCTGATTGCTGCTTATGTATGACACAGTTGCATTCTGGCAGGAACAACTGAGATAGCGGTTTTGTGTATGTGTGTGTGTGTGTGTGTGTGTGTGTGTGTGTGTGTGTGTATGTGTGTAAGTGAGCTTGCTTGTTGGAATGTATGTGCATTTCCTAACAATCATTTCGTTGTGCCTGTCTGCAACTCAACATGTCCTCTTTATGTTCAGTGGTAATTATGCTTTTCATAATATTGTTGGTATTCCAGCCTGGACTTTTCATTATTTTATTTTGATATTCCATTTCCAAAGTCAAAGGACAGGATTAAGATTGTTAAAAACATATGTGACACATGGCATTTTACAATACAGTGGCAAGGCAAAAAACAAGTTTGCACTCCTTCATTAAAGACAATTAAAACATACCAGAACTTATGAACTAGGTAAGAAAATATAATTGTATCAAATGAGCATTTATTTAAGCTAACACTTACAAGAAGGCAGAATGGTGAGCCAGTGCTTACCTGCAGGAAGCGAAATTCCAACTATTTACAAAAGACACCTCTTAAAAAATTGGGTTTATGTAAGCATTCAGAATTGTTAGCTCCTTCCTTATGGAGTAGGGAAATGTTATAAAGGAGGGGGACTTGTCACTTCGACCTAACAGTTACCTAGACCCACTTCTTGTGAGAATACGGGGAGACAAAAATCTCCCATCATCCTTACAAGAGGATTCCCCTTCACCCTCAAGCCTAAATGGCATGCTTCTCCTATCCAACCTTCCCCAAACAACCCCACTTTTGTCTCTATGGAAGACACTAATTAGTTCCAAAACAGTTTTTCCCCAACTTTTAAATATGTGTCTGTTACTAGTACCTGGCATTTTACCTCCTGAAGCCAAGAACTGACCAAATATTCCATATCCTTGTAGAATATTGATGTATACCATGGGATGGGATGAGATTGATACTATGGAGTGAGATTTATCACTACATGGCTCTCTATTGGGTAATTTCCATCTATTATGAAGATGGGTGTTTGATTTCTTCATGTTGGCACTAACTTGAATGTACTTAAAGTGGAACTCATGTCACTGAACAAATCTATCACCATTCCGTGTGGTGTGATAACATAACAAAAACTGTTTATATCTATTGTTCTTTGAACTTAGTGTTTTACACTTCTTTTTGGTTATCTCCGTAGTCCATATCATTATCCACAATGTGAAAATTTTTTAGGTATAAACTCAAGTATTTAATGGGGTGTGTCTGACTACAATATAGCACAATACAAATACTGCAAGGCATGATACATAGGAATAAATCTGAAAGATAATCTTGCTAATGTCCCTTCATGTAATGTGTTCAATTATGACATTACCAATGTCAGTGATGATCTTGGAAAATCAGTTGTGACCAATGTGGTACAAATTACCCGCAAAAGATATGCAGAGGTGAGCACATTCAAAAGCTTTGGGAAGTAAATGGCTACAAAGGCCATCCTTGCTGCAAAAAATCGTGTTGCTGAGGTTTTATACAAAAAACTGACATTTTCTTGAGACCTATGAGAGATGTTTACAGTGAAGAGATTGAGGGAGAGGAGGTGTTATCCTTTGTTGGTTGGATGATTTGGAGTGAAAAGGACTAAACTGCAAGGTCATCAGTCCCTTCCGTTAAATGGAAAAACAGGAGTGGTTGTTAAAGGAAGGAGGCGAAAAACAAATCCTGGAAAGCAAGAGTATCATCTTTTTTAAAAAAAAAAGAGACAGAGATAAAAGCCCAGAAAAATATTGCGCAGACAAGTCTTTAAAAAATCATCCAAGATAAGGCATTAAAATCAAAAACTGAAAAGAATAAAGAGGATAAAAAGGAGGAAAGGGTAGATGCCAGGCTGGGACACCAAGCGAGGGCTGCAAAGAACTGGGGAGAGGGTGGGGGGTTGGGGGGGCAGGAGAGTTGTGCTCCGCCAATCTCTCAGCTGGGAAATGAGGTCAAAAACTTACCTTACATTGATGAATAGAAACCATCTTCACTGGCAAAACATAACATCAAGTCAGCTGCTTGGCATCGTCTGCTAGCACAGAGATAGTGTGTCAGGAAGATTAAGATGCTACCTCAAAACAACTAGATTAGGGCAATCCATGAGTATGTGGGCCACCATCAGCTGGTCTCTGCATCAGTAATGAGAGGGATCCTTAAGTCAGATAATGTGGCCACGGGTCAGCCAAGTGTGGCCAGTGCAGAGGTGACAGAGGATGATGGATTCCCTGGTGAGAAGCATGCAGGGAAGACTGCCACATAGTACTGGTCTCCTTAATTGTCCTCAGTTTGTTTGGGGAGATCATAGCAAACTATTCTCAGTTCTAGGCTTCCAGCAATCTATGGCATATAAATGACCACAGGCCTGCTTCTGGGGCCCCCATTTCCAGAATCAGCATCCTGGTGGCCAGCTTGGCCAATTGGTCAGCTCGTTCATTTCCTGCAATCCCAACTTGACCAGGGATCCAAATGAAAACAACTGGCCATCCAGGAGGCCAGAGACAAGATCTTGGATAGCCATAAACAGTGGGTGAGGAGAGTAGCACTGGTCTATAGCCTGGAAAGCTACAACAGATTAGGATACACTTGCCAGTGCAAGAACTAACATGGCTAAGGGATGATTTAATGGCGATCAATTCTGGGATACACCTGCAAATGCAAGAATGAACATGGCTAAGGGATGGTTTAATGGCCATCAATTCAGTAGGGAAGGCACTGCAGCCATTTGACAGGGAGTGGAGTTTGTTGCACCATGCATGTGCGTATGCAAAGGCCGTTTGTCCATCAATTGTCGAGCCAACGGTGATACCCCTTCCAAACACGACTGCATCCCAAGGAGAGCCAAGAGCTGATGGCGAAAAATTGAGGGGCGTCAGTGGAATCTTTTGGACCAAAGGAGACTTGGCGACAAATCTGAGGTCAGGGTACAAGCCATGCAGGCTGATACAATGTCTCCCTGACCAGTGGAGGAAGTTGCAGTTCAGAACAGAGACACTGGAGGTGTGCAGCAATTGTAAACCCAGTTCTGGATTGCTGTTGCGGGAGAGGGAACTCCCTTCAAGGGAAAAGGATACAATAGCTGGGATGCGCTGAGAAGCTACGAACATGTCTAGTGTGATTCGGCAGCTATTGTTAGCACATGATAGGTAATGGAGGGACTTCAATCTTGACTTGTATGCTGTTCACATGGCTAGTGTGGAAGGCTGCTGTCACAAGTTGGGAGCGGGTGGGCAGTATGATGGCAACAGAAGTGCATGACATGAGTCTTGATGGCTGAAAACCGAAAGCTATTGGTGAGAGCCCATGACGGTGCCTTTCAGATGGTGCCCTATAGGCGATGCTCAGCAACACCTATACTACCTATACTAGAGGGGCAATAATAAAAGTAAAATTTGTCAGCATATAAGGAGGGATATGGAGGGTGTCGGGGGGGGGGGGGGGGGTGACACCATGTCGTGTCATAAGCCTTCTATAGGTCAAAAAAGACAGCAATGAGGTGCTGATGATGTGCAAAGGCTGTCTGGATGGTGGACTGGAGGTGAACCAAATTATAAACAGTGGATAAGCCCTTGAGAAAACTGCCCTGAGACGTAGCTAAAAGACTCTGAGATTCAAGGATCCAATCCAGCCACTTGCTCACCATGCAGTCAATCAACTTACAGAGAACATCAGTAAGGTTAAATGGATGACAACTGTCCATCTCTAGGAGGTTCTTACCCGGTTTCAGTACTGGAACTATTGTGTTTTCTCGCTGTTGAGATGGGAACTCACTCTCATTTCAGATCTGATTAAAGAATATAACACTAACAGTCCACTGAGAGATGATTCAGCATCTGGTTGTGGACACGGTGTGGTCCTGGGGCCATATCAGGGCAATGGAGTTCCCATTTCAGAGCATTACATGGCTACAGGTGGCAGGTAGCAGAAGTTAAGTGCATTCACTCCACCTGCTGTTTTATGAGCCAGAAGGCAGGGTGGTAGTTCTCAGACACAGACAAGCAAGCATAATATTCAGTAAAACGTTCGGCGACAGCATCTGGATCAGTATAAACAGCACCATCCTCGGAAATACTTGGTTCACCTGCAGGGGACTGGAAGCCATAGAGTAGTCTGACCTTTGCCCATACTTGTATGGTGGAAACTTACTGCTCCCAGGATTTTTGCTTTTGTCATTTTACTAGGTAGCTGGTGCAGGCATGGAGCCATTTAAAGGCAATGAGGTGCTACAGCAAAGGATCCTGCTTATGGTGTTGGAAAGGCTGCTACTACGGCCACAGCGACCTCTGCGGTCCTCAGGATACTGTCTTCCAACAGAAGGATCCCGGGGAAGAGGGGATGGCTTGGTTGACTGCTATTGTATGCTGAACAGCTGCATCGCTACTGCCATGCAATAAGGAGCTAAGGACAACAGTAGAGGTGAACCCATCCTACTCAACATTACGGAGAACCAATCTGAGTGGGCATCCAGGGGAGCACCCCTGACGGAGCGACAGAAAGATCGGGAAGTGGTCAGTACCACACCGGTCATCATGGATTCTCCGGTGGACAGATCAGATGACCAGAAATGCAAAAGGAAATATCAGTGACTGAATACATTGTGTGTGCCACAAGGAAGTGTATGGAGGCACTAGAGTTCAAGAGGGAAAGATCGAGCTGTGTCAGTGAAGTTTTGATTTCTTTACCACAACCAGTGATCACTGTTCCACCCTACAAAGGGTTATAGGTATTGAAGTTGCCCAAGACTAGGAAAGGTTTGGGGAGCTGAAGGATTAACACAGAAAGTACATCCTGGGACATGACATTATTGGGAGAACAATAAACATTACTGGTGGTAAATCCCTGATGTGCCCTTAACCGAACAGTCACAGCCTCCTAAGGTGTATCAAGAGGCACAAGGTATGTATGATTCCAACACATAAGTGCAAATTCCATCTGATCGCCCTCTCATAGTCAGTATGATTCTTAAAATAACTTCAGTAGCCACAAAGGGTAGGGGTCCGAGTTCCTTGAAACATCATTTCCTAGATGGCAATACAGAATGCAAAGTAAGTGCTTAAAAGCTGCCACAGTTCAGTCAGGTGGTGGAAAAATCTGTTACAGTTCCACTGTAGGATCACACTGTCTGAATACTGTGGGGGTACAAAGTGATCGCTCGGGGCCATCAGGATCTCCATCTTGGGCACAGAAGGAGTATATGCAGAGTCTGGTGGTGTGGGTGCCACTGGACTTTCCTTCGTCTTAGAGGACTTCCTTTTGTCCTCCTTGTCCTTCTTCTCCTTAGAAGAAGAGGACTGGGAAGGTTTCCCTGAACTGGTTTCATGGACAGAGGAAGAACGACAAGTCAGATGGCCTGCACCCTGTGGTTCCTTCAGCCACTCGCTGGTGTCTGGCTGTGTACAAGTAGGAACCATGGAAGTGAGAGTCCCTAGGGCCCTCTTCCAAGCTAGAGAAGCCAGAGAAGGATGAAGCACCTCTAACTGGGGTATGGGGATCAGTGTCCCTGGCAGATGAGAAGCCAATTCTCCTGAAATGGGTGCAGTGGAAGCATCAGAAGGGTCCACTAACACCTTGGGGAGGGGGGGGGGGGGCAGGTATTAGTGGGCAGCTCTGAGGACACCCTGTAAGAGGCACAACAGAGGAAAGCACCATCAACACAGAAGGTGATGACATTGCTGCTGTAGTGTAAGATTGTGTCATTTGTAAGGGATTAAGAGGCTCATACTTTTTCTCACCTCTTGATATTTGAGCTTGTCCAGGGTCTTATACTCCTAAATTCTCTTCTCACACTTAAAAATGGAGCAGGAAAGGTGGAGCTCACCACAGTTTACACAGATTGGGGGAGGGGCACAAGGCATGTCTGCATGCAACAGACATCCACAATCCCTGAAGACAGGGGTAGCAGTGCAACGAGAAGACAAATGTCCAAACTTCACACACCTGAAGCATCTCATTGGAGGAGGAACACACACCAATAGACTATCACCTTGACCTTCTCAGGCACCATATCGATATCGAAAGCCCTGTTTTCTGTTGGTCACCTACTATGGACATGACAGATGAAGAGTACACCCCGTCAGTCTAAGCTGGCCTGCAGCTCATCGTCAGATTGCAGGGAAAGATGATGCCCTGGACCACACTGAGACTCTCGTGGGGAGTGACAGTCATGGGAATGTCATCCAACTTTTCACAGGAGAGCAGTGCCTGTGTCTTTGCAGGAGATGATGTTTTAATCAGTAGGGAACTGGTCTTCACCTCAGACATGGCTGCTACTCCCCCATATTTGCCTTCAATGTGTTCAACAAAAGAGACTTTTCATGTGTGAACTATCAACCATGGTGTCACCCATTCTGCATGGGGGCTCCCCTCATGGGTGCCATCCAGCCACAGCAACGGCTCCCTGGCCAGTAATCCATTGCTGGGAGTCCCTGTGATCCAGTCACGATAGGCACATACCCCATGGCATACATGTGGAGTGCAGCACAGGCATCAACAGTGTGCTCTGTGCATGGTCATGGGGTTATCATCGTGCAGGTATTTCATGACCCCCCTCCTCCGCTACATGATGGCTACCGTACTGAGTTTTGGGTATACTATGACAACAGGGAGGAAGAGTGAGAGGGTAGAAGGGCATAGAGGTGGAGCATACACTGCAGTGGGCAACCTTTCCAGCATGATACCCACTTCTGTAAAATTTGGAAAAGATGGTAGGTGAAACCCAATAATGGGGACCATATAATCATTAATGGAAGGTGAAGATAGCACCAGGAGTGAAAGAGGAAATCAGGACCAAAATCATTAACCAGGTCCAACCAAGGTCTACACTGAAAGGAAGAAACTGGAGTAGAAGAAACTGGCATCTCAATAAAGCCAATGAATAACATTTTATATATTCTAACAATACCTTCTATTAAAGGACATGATTAGTATACATTTGCAAGATAACCGATGTTAAGGAACTTAACATTTGCAGCTGTACACATTTCAGTTTTTCTCATTCTTAATTTTGATGCTGTTTCTTCAATATAATTGAAATTAAAAAATCTAGAGTGATTTATTGTTCCAATTAATCATGCCTCAATGTTTCACTAATCATCTCAAAAATGGCTGAACCAAAATTCATGATAAGTTGAGGAAGCATTTCTGGTTGCTACCTTATAGATTACATGACAAAAAATAGCTGAATCAGCCTCATACTTGTTTTGAGATGCGAGTGATCACTTATGTTTTCTTTTTTTCCGATCCCCTGATATGGAGGAAAAGTATTGCAACACATTTTTCCGAAGCCTTTCATTTGTGCTCTCCCTACGTTAAATTTTGACTGGTCATAACCGAGTCTACTTATTGCTCGGACGCAGAAGTCTTAAAAATCATCACTTTCAGCACATTCCACACTATATTTCAAACTCAAAAAGTACGATGAAAGCTCTTTTGCCTGTAATCATTATCAAAAAATATTTTGCACATACTGAAATTTAACAAGTATTTTAGCAACAAAGTAAAAACAAATATTAGTAAGAACTGGATGGTATTCCTGGTTGTATGTCATGGAACTACCACAGAACAATAGTGACAGCTCATCAATTGCAACTTTCTCAAGTACCTTTAAAAAAAAACAGCTAGGCCTCAAGGAAGTCCTCTGACCAAAAAAAGGTAAATATTGATACTGTAAACCACTATCACCCACTATACAACCAAGTGTTTTTTCTAAAGTAGTTTAAAGAGTTAAGCTTTAAGTGCTGTGTTTCTTTTAAAAAAGTGAACCTACAGCAAATCCTAGTCTACCTCAACATAAATGTACATCAAGCAGAGTGATGTTTCAAACCAAGATATAACTCTATCCTAGATCTGCCAATACCATGTGACATAACTGACCATGGTATTTGCATTCTTGAACTAGCCTAAAAGGGCACCAATCATAAAAAAAAACACTGACTATATTTGCTGTACTGCAGAGCTGTCAAGCAGCCTCTACTGTTTCAACTCTTGACAACATATTGATATTGTTAGTTGATGAGACTATAAAGTCTTCGGATGTGGCTACAAAGCAAATTAAAAATAAACTCATGTGCAAGCTTGTGAATCCAGTTTTCAGAACTTGCCAATTTCTAAATATACTAAGACTGAGTACTAGAATGTCAAGAGTGTTTCAAGCTTATTCTACATTTACTTCCATTCCTTCACTAATTAATTAGTAATGGATTGCTCTTGTGATGAAAGTCAGTTACCTGTAAAAATAGTCATTGGGACACAGGGAAAATAATGTTAGAGTTATTTCAATTAACACGGTCTGTGAGGCTCACCAAAAAGAAAGAACCATCAATGACTGAAATGAGTAACATTTTTATGGTTATAAGAAGTCTAGATCATACGTCATTCACTTAATGTGTCAGTATATTTATGATGCTATCCCAGTTTCAAATTATGATCTTCTAAACAGCAGTTTAGTTAAATTTATTTCTCTCTCTCACCCCCTTCACTACATTAAGGCTTAGTGAAAGTTTGTCATTTCTCCTTCTAGAACTGCATTTATGAATTTACAGTTGTTTCTGAAATGAGACTGATGTTGAAGACAAGTTTCACGATGAAGTAAATACACTGACCGAGTCTTGTCAGTATGCTCAAGCGTTTAAACAGCTGTCTACAGAAGTTTCTAGACTGGGCAAAACATAGTACCCTTATTACTAATTTCTATGCAGCAGACCCTTTCTTCTATACAAATGAGTGACAAAAAATTAATGAATGCAAATAGGAAAAGTGAGTCAGTTTTTTTACATTTTCATCTCAAAAATCTGATAATATCTGTAATGTATACATTGCAATGCTCAGACGTTTAAGATGATCTGTACCATGCGATATCTAGTTTAAGATAATACAAATTGCTGAATGTCAATAATTTACCAAATAGCAAAACCACCAAGTCATCACAATGCACATTTATTATAAATATAAACATACAAGATTTTGGAGTATCTTATTTCATTTATTGATTTACCTTCACACATTTTTGTTAACGATGTGGTCAGGTCTTGTGCAGTACATGAATTGCGTTTTATCTAAGTTCAGTGACAATCAGTTTGAAGAGAACCCATTATTGTGGAACTCCCAACACAATGAATGTCCATAGCTACAGAATGATAAATGCCTGTCAAGAAGATTTATAGTCTTGTCAGCATCACACCTCCAAGAATTCTCTGGGAAGACACTGCTCATCAAGAACAACTGAAGGTTGAAAACACTGAATCACCCCCTATTTGGCCATCCGTTACAGCTTAGGCTGAAATTGAAAACAAGTTTCTTCCAGACATCAAAGCCTTTGGAAGTACCATTTACTTTTTATTTATTTCATTAACAGTACTGAGTAACCCACCACCTTGTAATGTAAGGTGGGTCAGATGCATCTGAATCTAACAGCAAAGACTTCTCATTGTAACAATCTTATTGGTATGCAGTTGTTAATGTTTAAAAAAAATAACATAAAGAACATAATATATAAAGATTTCTCTGAGGTTACAGCAAATTGAATGCTTAACAACAACTGTTACAATGATTCCATATAATTTGTAAGTGCCTAGTTGATCAGAATATAATTTATATAATGCAAATGTAAAATAAAAATAAAAAAAAGAAATGTAATACAATGAGTGTGGTGAAAATAATTTGCAGTATGTAGAGGGAAGTGATATGCTGTATCTGGATATGTAATATAGTCTAAGTAGCATGTTGTTTGATAATGGACTATTTCTACCTACCGTATTTCTGATGAGAAGGTCTCGGTACAACCTTGTGCTATTCTCATCTGAAATGGTTTGTGCTAATATGTGTGTACACAGATTATACAGATTAAATACTGATTGAGCACTTCATACATGAATTTTAGCTTTACATGAGAAATACACTTATGTTTGCAATTTGTTAGTAGAAACAGAATATATTGCTACTTGACTGCATTATTCCTTAAATAACTTAATACATTACTGATGTATAAAATTCATTGATTGTAGCTTTGAACAGAGAAGAGAATATACTTTTGTCTGCACACAGTAAGATGAGCAATACATTACTGCTTGCCTGCAGTATACTTTAAACACAATACACTATGTCATTGTGGAGGAGGAGGAGGAGACTCGGAATACAAGTTCTTCGAGCCTTCTCCTCCCAAATGACATTACCTTATTACTACAGTCTTAGTATGTGGTGCCAGTGTTTATTTGTTTTACGATTGTTGTGCTGTTCGTGACTGTGTTGTGGCATGCAGTGTCATGCATTGGTGGTTTTGGTCCCTTACATGTTGATCCCTTCTGAGTCATGTTCACTGTGTTCCTTCCTCGGTTTCGGAATCTGTGTACTTGCATGTCCCCTCCCATGCAGTTTGTTGTGTCGTTTGTGCTTGTCTACACCTCCTTCCATATGGATTCTGGCTCTTGTATTCTTCATGCAGTGTGTTCGATACAATATCGGCTACGCTATTTATTGTGTTCCAGTCATCGGGATTACATATTATTCTGCTGATACCATTGTCTTTCTGTATAGGTCTCACTTGTGCTAGCATGTTGCATAGCAATGTGACATGTTCTGGTGTCCCAGTTTCTCCGCGTATGCATACTTCATCGTTAGTCAGCCCTATACAGTTTACATGTACCGGATATGGCCTGTGGCCTGTCAGGAAAAGGACCATCCCCTGACTTGGGTCGACATGTTTCAGTTGTAGTCTTTCATGTGCATCAAGAAAGAAAGAGTGCACTCAGTGACCCTTGCCAGATGCACCCCACTCTCTCTGCCATGTTTGAATCCGTCATTGTTTCATTTGCGTTTTCTTCATGATGTCGGTTTCCATAATTTTGGTGACTTTATTGAGCCGGTCTCTCTTAAGCCAGTAAAGTTATGTCTATAGGGCAGGTCCCCATCACAACGCAGTGCCTCTAGTGACCTGGTGTTGAACGCTCCTATCATCCTCAGGAGAACACTACATTTACCTTGTCTTGCAACTGTCTTGTTAATCTGTATATTCAGTCTGTGAGCCCACTCACTTGTGGCGAAGCATGCAATGGATTCAAATATCAGAATGTGGTAGGCCCTTATCGCCTTAATAGGTAATTTGTACTGAGTTGTGTTTAGTTTTGTTAGTTTGAGCATAATTTTGGAGGCTTTGTCAATCGTCAATTTTATATGATGGTTGAAAGTCTGTTTTTTGTCAAAGATGCAGTCTGAGGTAACATGTGGCTTGCCTCCTCTGTATACTTGTTTTGTCTAATTTTAGAATTGGATTCATCTGTAGTGTCCCTCTGAGCAGTAAATATGCAGTTTTGTTGGGAGCTATTTTTAATTAATTTTCTTTGGATCAACTGTTAATTTTCTGAAGCAGGTGGGCGTACCTTTTGTCTTTAGTGCTGCTCTGGAGTTGGCTGACACCACTACGAGCAGGTCGTGTGCGTAAGCCACCACACCTCTCACCCTGTCGTCACTGTCCAAGGTGTTCAGCAAGGGCTCGATTGCGATATCCCAGAATATTGGACATCCCTTTGTTATTCTCTTGACAACCTTCTGTGTACCAGCCCTCCACTCCACCACTCTGCCTCTACTGTAGTTGAGGAGGCTATTGTAGAGGGAAGCTGATAGCCTCATTTCTCTTAACCTGGCGAAGAGGGAGTGCCACCACAAGTTGTCAAAAGCCCTGGCTATGTCAATTAGTATGGTGACCACGTATTTGTTGCTAATGCTATTTGTTACTGTCAGCACTTGGTTGACAGCGTTTTCTATTGATCTACCTTCCCTGACGTCAAACTGATGGGGCGTTAGGCTGAGGAGGCGCCTGTGTGGTTGTAAACGGTCACACAAGAGCCTTTCCTGTACCTTGCCGAGAGTGTTTAAGAGACAGCTTGGTCGATACATTCTGGGATCTGTTGGCTCTTTGTCTTGTGATTTCCTGATTATTACTACATTATCAGTTTTCCAGAGGTTTGGAATTCTGCCTGTTAGTAGTGCCTTGTAGAACATGTTAGTAAGAAAAGGTATTATTTGTGTTACTGTTTGTTTTAATGTTTCTGAAAGTATTTTGTCTGGGTCAGGTGCTTTTCAGTTTTTAAGCCTGCTGATTGCTGTTGTGACTTCTTCTTGTAAGAATGGCATGGTTACACTGTCACTGATGCATGGTTGCCTCACGCTCTCTCCTAGGTCAGCATGGTCTCGCTCATCTTGTGTGGGGTCGTCATCTGGGAGGAGCCTGTTCAGAAGATATTCTGCTGTGCTTCTCCATCCTCTGGTCATTGCGCCGTCAGCTTATTTTAGTGTTGACAGAACTGTCAGTGTCTTAATTCGTCCTGTTTCTATCTTGAATGGTTTTCCCCAGATGTTGTTCTGTAGCTGGGTTTTTACAAAGTTGGTCCAGCAGACTTGCCTTGTTGTCTTTAGTTGGTTTTGGTATTTCCGTTTAGTGTCGCGATACAGATCAAGTCTTAGCTGTCTTTCAGGAGCTGTCTTTGCTTGTCGGTAGTACTTTCTTTTGTCCCATGAATCCTTCCTTAGTCTTGCCAGTTCTGTTGACCACGGTTGTTTCTGTCCCCAACCAGTTTTTGCTAGTAGTATAGCTGCTTCCTGTGCTCTTTGTAGGAAATCTGTCAGTACATGTGTTTTGTAATCTATACTGCCCTGAACGGTGTGTAATGATGGTGCCTCAACAATATCTTGAACTCTCTGCCAATCGACTCTTCCTATGAGTAAGTGCAGCTGTTCGTGGTCCATGTTATGTGCATTGATATATCTGTCTGTGGCTTCGACCACTGCGTTGTGGTCACTGTGTGTGGCTCTATCTAATACCCCTCCATGTATTGTAACAATACAAGAGAAAGAAAGTTGCTACTCACCGTATAGCGGAGATGCTGAGCCGCGATAGGCACAATAAAAAGATTCACACCATCATAGCTTCCGGCCATTAAGGCCTTTGTCAGCAGTACACACATATACACACATGCACACGCTCTTAATGGCTGACACTACAGATCACTTTATTAATAATTATAGTACAGGGTTACATCACCAGTTATGAGTTACATTTTCAGCAAGTACACAAAGTCCTTTCATCCATACATGTATTTTTTCATCATTACTAACTTTACGACATGAGCGGGTATACAATGTAAAAGGCATATTGCTATACACATAACTAGGTCTAGATTGAGACTTAGCATCTATTCCACAATGCCAGGTCTTGTAAGCGATGACATCTCGGTTGGCGAATGATTCCAATCCAGGTAGAGAGGCATTCTCACATCGGACGATGGCTAGAGTGAACCAACCACTTCCAGTATTCCCTGTGCCACCATCAAGACTAAAATTCACTCGACATCCTCGGACAAAGGCCTTAATGGCCGAAAGCTATGATGGTGTGAATCTTTTTATTGTGCCTATCACGGCTCAGCATCTCCGCTATATGGTGAGTAGCAACTTTCTTTCTCTTGTATTGTTACATTCCATCCTGGATTTTCCATTGTTTGACCCTCCATGTATTGACTAGTGGAAGAGATTTTGCATTCCCTAGAGAAAGGTGTATGTTACTTACACCACCAGCGTCTCCGAGGTAGGTAGGTGGCTGACCCTCCCTATTCAGTACGAACAGGTTGCATTCATTTACCACGTCAAGTACTAGTTGCCCTTTGTCGTCAGTTCTATCTGAGTTCCATAGGGGGCATTTTGCGTTGATATCAGTTAGAATGAGCAGCCTTTTTCTTTCTTTCCCTTTGGAAGTACCTTCAGATAAGGCATGACTTCCATAGCGGTAATCTAAGCATCAAAACTGGAGTTATATGAAAATTTTCTGGTTAGTTACAACTAGGAATGGTGTGTGTGGAGGTCCCTTAACAGATAAGAAATGTTGCTGACACGGGTAAGTCATCACGTCATGGGCATTCGTATCAAGGACAGCAAGTTTGAACGCAACCACAAATAACCTTGCTCCAATGCCCTACAAATGCCCACAAGGGTCCATCAGTCCAACAGTAACGTGTGGTGTGATAAACTACATAAATGACATTGATATTCATGATCAGCTGTTGTCATTTATGTTTTATTATTCTGGAGAGCAGTGTTGAAATGCTGATAAATAGTAGTTTCATAATCTTTGTATACATGTAGCTCATCTTGGGATTCTAAACTCTTAATACATGCCACACAATAAAAACTAAATAATATAAAATAAATCTGGAGAAATGCTACCTAAATGTAGACTGTCAATTCCTTGGTTTTCCTAATTTTATTTATTTTTTGCAGTCTATGTATATATGATTGTTATGTAATCACATATATATACTTTGACATGGGAGGGGGCGTGGGGGGGGGGGGGGGGGAGAAGCAGCACTGAAACTCTGCATAACATGTGCAGGGCTACAGCTATAAATAGAGATGCTGAATGAAATGCATTTGGCTGCCAAGAGAGCAATGCATGATGCCCTCAATGATTACTGTAGCAGATTATCATCTAGCGACCTTTTACAGAGCCCAAAGAAATTTTGGTCGTACGTAAAAGCTGATTGAGGCACCAAAGTTGGTGTCCAGTCCCTAGCAAATGAGACATAAACTGAAATAGTGGCTAGCAAAGCAAAAGCTGAAATGCTTAACTCTTGTGTTCAAATGTTCCTTTACAAAGAAACACCCAGTAAAATTGCCCCAATTTAATCTTTCTACTACTGAAAACACAAATGAAATAAGTATTAGTGGCAGTGGTGTTGAGAAACAGCTGAAATCATTACAACTGAACACAGTTCCAGGCCCCGATGGAATCCCTGTCAGATTGTATACAGACTATTGAAACAGCCCCTCTTCTAACTAAAATCTATCTTGGATCCCTCAAACAAAAACCATGACCAGTTCTTGGGAAAAAAAGTACAGGCCACACCCATCTACAAGGAGGGTGGTAGAGTGATCCACAAAACTACCATCTAGTATCCTCTGACACCATTTGTTGTAGAATCTTAGAGCATATTCTGAGCTCAAACATAATCAGGTATCTCTAACAGAATGTCGACCAGCATCGATTTCAAAACATCAGTCTTGAGCAACCCAACTCTCATTTTTCTCACATGACATACTGAAGGCTTTGGATCAAGGCAATCAGGTAGACGCAATATTCCTCAACTTCTGAAAAATGATTGACTCAGTACCACATTTATGCTTATTGTCAAACATATGATCATATTGGGTACCAAGTGAAATTTGTGACTGGACTGAGCACTTTTTAGTAGGAAGGACAGAGAATGTTTTCTTGGGTGGAGAGTCATCATCAGATATAGAGGTTGTGCCCAAGGGAAGTGTATTGGGACCAATGTTGTTCATGTTGTATATTAACTGTTGGGACCCTTGCTGTTAATGTTGTATGTTACTGACCTAGAACACAATATTAATAGTAAAGTCAGGCTTTTTGCAGATGATGCAGTTCTCTATAATGAAGCACTATATAAAAGAACCTGCACAAATATTCAGTCAGATCTTGATAAGATTTAAATGTGGGCAGAGATTGTTCACTTGCTCTAAACATTCAGAAATGTAAAATTTTGCTCTTCACAAAACAAAACAAAAAACAAAAAACCATTGCATCCTATGACTAAAATGTCAATGAGTCATTGTTGGAATCAGCCACCTCATACAAATACTTGGGTGAAATACTTTGTAGGGATATAAAATGGATTGATCACACAGGTTCAGCTGTGGGTAAAGCAGGTGGCAGGCTCTGGTTTATCGGTAAAATACTGGTCTACAAAGGAGATTCTTTACAAATCACTTGTGTAACTCGTTCTACAATATTGCTCAAGCGTGAGGGACGCATACGAGATAGGACTAACAGGGGATATTGAACATGTACAGAGTAGGGCAGCATGAATGGTCGCATGTTTGATTAATATGTAGGAGAGTCACAGATATACTAAAGGAACTAAAATAGTAGACTCTTGAAGATATACATAAACTATACAGAAAAAGTCTATTAACAAAGTTTCAGGAACTGGCCCTCGACTGATCACTCACATGTGGATTATGAGGCTAAGATTAGATTAATTACTGCATGCACAGAGGCACTCAAACAATCATTCTCCCTGCGCTCCATACATGAATGGAATGGGAAGAGAGCCTAATAACTGGTACATTGGGATGTACTCTCTGTTGTGCACCTCACAGTGGTTTGCAGAGTGTAGATGTAGATGCAGGACAAAAAAATGACAAACGGTTAATTTTTTTTCAGTATGCTATGAGGCATATAAAAATAACATCACCACCTTACCTGTATGTCACTTATGATGGACCATTGCTTGTATTCAGTGAAATAATTATTGAACCACTAAACACACAATTTGCATAAAATGCTCCTAAGCTTAAATTCGACTTGTTCTTCCATCTGATGTACTAATCAAATGTGTACTGAAACATAACTCAGAATAAATTTGGAAGCTTCATGTGTGCTGCAAGTAAAGAATATGAAAATTTTCATATTTATCTGACATGTTCCACACCCATGAGAATCAATACATTTTTTGGTCTATGGCACAAAACTAAATTTAAATAAGGTTACCGTAATATTAACCTTATTTACATTCAGTTTTGTGCCATAGACCAAAAAATGTATTGATTCTCATGGGTGTGGAACATGTCAGATAAATATGAATAGTTTTGGCCATAACTTAAGTGACAGTTTTCTATTTGGTTTTATATGCACACCCTTGTGAAATAATGGAAAGAACTTTCATCAAGTGAAATAAATAATATATCCATGTTCCTCAGTCCAGTAAGCCCAACAGAGCTCCTAAATACCATTAATTCACTGAAGAGTAAGTATTCAACTGGTATTGATGATAGTCCAGATTATATTATAAAAATAACAGCAAGACAAATACTTTCACCTTTATTCGACATATGCAATTCATCCTTATCGTGTGGTGTCTTCCCTCAGCAGCTGAAAATGGCAAAAGTAATACCCCTATATAAAAAAGGTGATCATCACTGTATGGGTAACTACAGGCCAGTGTTTCTATTGTCAGGGTTTGAAAATTATTGAAAAAGTGTTCCTTTCAAAACTAATTACATTCTTTGACAAGAATAATATTATTTCTGGATGTCAACATGGCTTCAGAACACAGAGATCAATTGAAACTGCCACTTTCAATCTGAAACCCACAGGAAGTAGCTAATATGTTTAATAACTATTTTATAAATGTAACAGAGAAACTACTACAACAGACTTCTAATAGAAAACAGCATACAGAAACAGGGAAAAAAGTCTCAAGCAGATCAATGTTTCTGTACCCAACAAATGTATAAGAAGTACAGGTTACAATAAAAAGTCTCAAAATGAAACACTCTGCAGGCGTACATGATATACCTGATTTCATTATAAAGAAGTGTGGAGACTTGATTACTGAGCCCTTAACCCACCTATGTGATCTATCTTTTGCTACAGGAACTTTTCCTTCATGATTGAAAACAGCAAAACTAAAGCCATTATACAAGAAAGGAAACAAAGATGATATTTCCAACTACAGACCACTGGCACTCCTGTCTGCTTTCTCAAAAATATTAGAAAGGTTTTTCAATAAGAGGTAAATGGCATTCGGTCAGAATCTCAACACGGATTTAGAGCAAACTGCTCAACCGAATCTGCAGTTCACTCCTTTCTATTAGAGGCACTGTTAGCATTAGACAGCAAAAAACTTACCATGGGCATATTTTTAGATTTGTCAAAGGCATTTGGCACCATAAATCATGACAAATTGCTATACAAGCTAGACAATCTTGGCATTAGGGGAACAGCTAACAGTTGGCTCAGCTCTTATCTTAAGAACAGGGAACAATATGTGGAAATAGATCAAGAAAGGGACAATGTCATTAGGAAATATAATTCCAAGCTATTGACTGTTAAATATGGAGTGCCACAAGGATCCGTAATGGGTCCTGTTCTGTTCTTACTCTATGTAAATGACCTAAACATAAGCAATGACAACAGTAAAATATTTCAATTTGCTGATGATACGAGTGTTCTAATTACAGGAAACTCAGAAGAAACTCTTGTAAAAAACATAAAAGAAGCCGCTGACAGGCTAAAATGTTACTTTGATGACAATGACTTAATAATAAACACTGAAAAAACTGTAGCTATGGATATACACACAGCACAAACAAAAAATCTGATATCACCCAATCTAGACCTATATGGGCAGACAATTGCCAAAACAGCCTGTACCAAATTTCTTGGACTTCATCTACAAGACAACTTGAAATGGAAAGCACACATTGAACAAATGAACAAAAAATTAAGTACTTCTTGTTTTGTGCTGTGTACATTAAAAAACTGTACCAGCTACAAACCCTTCAGTGTATATATTATGCAGTTGTAAACTCTCACCTCCGGTATGGGATTATGTTCTGGGAAAATTCTGGAGATGCCATCAAAACATTCAAAATTAAAAAAATAATTATAAGAATAATGGAAGGGGTAGATAATCACAAATCATGTAGACCATTTTTTCAAAAAAGGATGATCCTGCCACTTCCTTGCATATATATATACTTGAAAATATAATGTATTTAAAGCAAAACTTACATACAAAAAGACCACTCATCACTCAAAATCACACAATGCACAGCTATGATACAAGACACAAACTGGATGTACATGTTCAAAGTGCCAACACAAAGTTATTTCAAAACAGCCTTATCCATCCTAGTATCAAGCTATACAATGCCTTACCAGATACCACTAAACACATACAAAACATTGGTCACTTCAAATCTAAACTAAAGTTGTACTTGGTTGCTGCTTTTACACAATAAATGAATACCTACAAAACTAAATTTTTGTGTGTTTACCCGATGTAGTCTCATTCAGAAGAAAATTTGTATTTTATCTCTCTGTACATAGTGTAACAACATTTATTTAAGTATTCATCATTAATTGATATATTAATGTGTGTTATTACATACAAAGGTATATTACATGTAAAACTGTTAATATTAACAAAAAAAATCCAAATATCTCTAGCACATTGTGCAGCTGTAGATGAAAATGGATCAATAACTCAAACAGAACAAAATCTTAAATGCAGTGGACAACCACAGAAATATCTCAGGTTTATTCTTGGACCTAACAAAAGCTTTTGATGTGATTGATCATTTTATACTCCTGAGGAAACTTCAATGGTATGGTGTAAGAGGTGTGCCAAATCATTGGATTAAATCATATTTGGAATATCGTTCTCAGGTAACTGAAATTAAGTACATGGAAGGAAATGAACTCCAGGTACACCTTTCAGAACCATGTGTACTAAGTCATGGTGTTCCACAGGGCTCCATTTTAGGTACCTTTCTTTTTTTTTTTTCTTTTCTTTTTGGTCTTCGTTAGTGATTTCCCATCACACGTTAGGGATTCTGAATCTGTACTGTTTGCAGATGACACTAGTCTATTGATGGAAAGGAATAAAGAAGAAAATTTTACTGCATCTGCAAAAGATATTACAAAAGGAGTGTCTGAATGGTTTACCAGAAACAGGCTAATAATTAATCCCCAAAAAATGGTATTCATGAATTTCTACACTGATCAAAATAAAAATCCGGCACAACCTGTGATATGTATAGATAACCAAACATTAGTGCTGTCAATGAAACTAAATTTCTTGGGATTCATATCCAGGAAAATCTTACATGGAGCACTCATATCACAGCCCTAAATTCAAAACTAGCAAAAGTGAGCTATGCGATAAGAATTCTCTGCAACAGTACTAGTGCAGAAACAGTTAGGGCTGTATACTTTGCTCGTGTACATTCAATACTGAAGTACGGTATCATTTTCTGGGGAAATGTACATCAGACCATAATAGTTTCCAGGAAGCAAAAGGCAATTATAAGAATAATGAAATAAGTGAGCAGCAGAAAATCATGCAAACGTTTCTTTAAAGATCTAAAGATCCTACCCCTTCCCTGCATTAGTATACTGGAAGTAGTCATGCATGTCAAAAAAAGCATACTGAGAAAAGAAAACCTTTTTCCTGAAAACAAAAGTGTCCATGATTACAGTACCCAGTCAGACAGTGCCATACATGCTAATCATTGTAATACCACATTATGCCAAAAAGGTGTATATTATGCAGGAAGAAAACCTTACAGCAGATTACCAAGACATATAAAATCTCTTCCTGAACTACAAAGCTTTAAAAAGTCTGTGACATCCTACCTTATGAAAAACTGCTACTATTCAATCTCACAGTATCTTATGCAAGACAAAATGTAATTTCTATCTTAAATTGTAGAAATAATATATATATTTTTCAAAAATTTGTATTTATTAACTGTACAGATCCAATTTGTCGTAGAAATTTAAAAAATGTATGTTTAACATTTGAAAAACCAATAGCTAAAAAGGTTTTCTGTCCAATATCCTGTGTACAATATATGTACTGAAAAAGATTTATATGGGCAAACAAATAAAAAAAAATAATGCGCCAAAAATAAGTATGTCCACCACTCACCAATCGCCATGCCGACACGTCCACCCAGGAGGCCTCCACAAATAGTTGTTAAACAAGCAATAACACCTCCCGTAACCGATTTCCTGACTGCAACTTTCACGTTTTCGTGTTCTGCCACAATGGCAAGGGCATCCATTATTTCTCGAGTACTGAGTGGCATTTTCTTAAATATGGCAGACTATGAACAAGAATTAATATTTCGTTAAAGAAATTCATTGCAACTCTCACAAAATTTACTGCGCATCATTTTTTTTAAACAGAACATACATCAGCCTACCTCGTAAATATTTTTAAAAAAAATTAAGGCAACAATGGCAGTACTCTATACGATATCGCGCTAGTCTTGACTTCAAAACAGAATATACATCAGCCTACCTCGTAAATATTTTTAAAAAAAATGAAGGCAACAATGGCAGTACTCTATACGATATCGCGCTAGTCTTGTCTTGACTTCAAAATCAGTCCTTAACTCCACTGCGCAAACTTCCAGTTTTTCCCCGGTGCAGAGATTATATTATGCTGTAGGCTGTAGCAGCCAATCACATGATTACACAGCTATTCAGCGGTTTAGCATATGAAAAATTGCCATGTATGTGACATAAACTCAGGAAATACCTACACTGATTAATCTTATTTTTTACCAACGGAAATATTTTTTATGTTTTGTATCCTCGTCTAGCCTTAAAAACGCAAGTGCCTTTATTTGTATATACGTCACTACAGGTATTGTGGCTGCACACCAGTGACCTCAATACTAACTGGATGGCGAACTACGGCTGTCACGGCGTGCCGTTGTCTGCAGTTAGTCAAGAAACTGGACGTGATATTTCAGTTACAAAGTGGGCACTTGTTTTCGTTCGACAGTATCCACACTCTTGACGATAATAAAGCCACTGTGTTAACAGATTAGATTAGATTAGATTAATACTAGTTCCATGGATCATGAATACGATATTTCGTAATGATGTGGAACGAGTCGAATTTTCCAATACATGACATAATTAGGTTAATTTAACAACATACTTTAGTTAATATAACAACTTTATTTTTTTTTATTTTATTTTTTTTTAAAGCAACGAACTACCAATTTCGTTTTACGCTCATGAACACAAGTCTACTGTAATATCGTAAATATAGAGTACCTAAAAGCGAAGAAATACTTTTCCGAGGCGTAAGGAACAGTTTTTCACACATATGTAATGCACTTACCACTGGCGACATCGTCTTCGGCGTTGGAAAAAACGTAATGGGGTTTATTTAAACGTGAATTCTGGATATCCTCAACAATATGCTAATTATTGTCAGGCACCAAATGAAACAACCAAAATTACGCGTGAGACTGACACGAAAATTGTTCTCTTCGTTTACTGAACTAATTCACATGTACCAAGATGGAATTTGCGATGAAATCAGTTGGTTTAAAGTGCATATTTAACTGAGAACTTACGTATATATATAAACAGTTCAGTCAATTTGGGTTAACTTTGCACCATTTTTTTCCGTCTTTTTGAAAGCACTGCACAATGTACCTTACAACAGATACTAAAATTTAAAACGTGCTGCTAAGCTGGTCTTGGCAATTAGGAAATATGTACTAGAGACGCTCTCTTGGAGTAAAATTTCAATTTTACTACTGGTACAAAATTACTGTCATTTTGGGTAACTTTGGTCTTAAAAAACATAATATTTTTTCCCATATCTAATGTTCTGAAGAAATTTACATCACAACAAAAGGAAATTAGGTGTTAATAAGAAGTAAAAACAGTGTTGATTCAGTTTCCAGATTTATTTCGAAATATCAAGATGTTTGTATCAGTCTGGCAGTGTTCAACTTAAATCACTGTCAGAAGCTTACTTCACAGTCAAAGCAATTAAAGAAAAATCACAAGCCTAAGAGCTTTTAGGGAGGTGGAAAAACATTTGAATGAATCACAGAGGTAATAAAAACGTGACTTTTATACAAAATAATACAAACAGGTGTGACACCAGCCATTCGAAACAAAAATAGCAGTTGGTACAAAGATAGCATGATTAGTTAAAAGCTACCCTGATTGTAATGTCTCAAGTAACACTTTCATATGTCTATGTACTTTTTTATCGTTTGTAAAATGATTAATACTGTAAACATTAAGCATGAGCAAGTATATTGAAACGAGAACACAAAAACACACTGAAACACAAAATATGAAATTTAGTTTTTTCATTTCCATACATTTTTAACCACTACTGCAATGTTACAGGCACAACATTAAACATTACTGAATAAAATAATCTTGCTGAGTTTTTGTCTTACACTAGATGTATTGTGACCTATCTTCTCAACTGAAAACCTTTTCCCATTTGCTTTCAGCCACTCGTAAATGTACCTAGATGCTATCTTACGCGCAAGCCGTGTCTCATGCAAATCTTCAACTCCGCATCCATTATGGAAGTCATGGTCAAGTTGAGGGAATGAATAGTTCATAAATCTTAAGGACACACATGACAATCTTAGTAATTAAGTGCTTTTGCCTCATGTCACCATTGACAACAAACATTTGAAACAATTTTTCTGAGCGCTCCACCACAGAGTATACAAGGACTACTTGTTTCAATAAGCTTACCTTGGCTTACAAATTTCGTGAATGAGCTCTTTTCTGCAGTACTGAGAAGTGCTTACATTACGGCATTACAAACGACAGGTGGCCTAAGAATGTAGAGGCACTTCTTACATGTAACTTGTTTTGAAATTGTGAGGGCAACATATCCTGCAGTGTAGTACAAAATGTTCTACTTGTATGTAGAAAACGGAGTACCCTCTTCAATAGATGAGCACCATTTTTCTACTTCATCTACAAACATAAAAGAATCATCATCATCATCTATAAGAGGACGCTTTTGTGATCAGAAATCACTCAGTCCCACAGGTACCATTAAACACATGTTAAAATTTGTACAGTTTCCCCCAACAGTGCTAACATTACTGCCTAAAAGCAACTTATGCATAGCACACTTCAACTGATATGAATTTGGGTTATTCATCCAACCCCCTCTGGATCCTCACACATGAGAAGAAGAGTTCAATATGATCTTGGGAAAACTTGGATTGCCAGCTCTTCTCAAAATATCTATAGCATCTGCAACACTAGAACTGAAAGTGTTTTAACTGCTAACCAGACATTCACGTTTTTATTAATGTAATTAATATGTTGTCCTGGTAACTTGTTAGCAAATGTCATGCCTTCCTCAATTTGCAACTCATTTAGTTCCTTTAAGTACTGCCACTAAAGACACATATCCAAAATGCAGTGAACATTGTGGTTTGAAACTGGGTAAAGGAACTTAGAAGAAAAAAATTTTGATGAAAATAAATACTGCATTCCAATAAATGAAGAGTACTTATATTTCTCCTTGTGCCATCACAAGTGACTGCCCAAATCCTGATGCCTGAACTGCATAGCCTCTCCAGAACAGAGTTTATTACCTTTGCCTGCACACTAATATCAAATCCATTCACTAAAAATATGGGACACTTTAATTTACCTTTTATGGACACAAGCATAAAAATTAATGCCTCTGAAGTTTCTTTCACTTCTTTTGATTTTTCAACTTCTCCTCCAAAATCTGCAAAACCTGTATACCTCTTAGTTTCCTGGTCCAATACTACCTGTTTTCTAATTGCCACACTGTCTATTATGAGGCTAAAACCTTTAAATTCAGTTCTCACTTGATGGTTAAACTCAAAGTACCCGAACACATCACTTAAAAGGCCAGGATCACAATTAACGGTCCCTACCCAACAAGGAATCAGATTTGTGAGGCAGAGGCATTAATGTCTAAACATTCATACACATTAGGAGAGTAAAAATACACCGTCATTGCAAACATTTTAATGTCTGTTTTGTACCTGTTTCCCTTGGATGACACTGAATTATTCAATAAATTGCACACTAATTCCCCCTGAGTCCCTGTTCGTTGATTCAGGAATTCATGCAGCTTCACTGTTAGATGAACCTTCTCTTTCAGAGCACTTATGATGTCTTTCATTGAACAGTTTTTCTTTTCTCTTCTCCTAATTATTTCCTCCAGGCTCTTGATTTTTCTTCTCAGTGCGTCCACATCTGATAAAAAATTGCATATGGCAGTAGCCTTGTCAATCATTTCTATTTGTGTTTGAGATCCACATTCCTTAGATGTTTGCAACTCAGAGAAAGCTGAAACAGGAGTAGAATACAAGTAGTACAGGCATGAAACAATGTTTGGCAAGTACTTTCGAAAAAACATGTTTGTTTCAAAACAAAAACAATGTTTGTGTGAAGTGACTAACCTGTTCAATATAATCGTGAGTTTGTATAGTAGACTGTTCAGTTGTTATTCTAATCTGTCGCCTTGGTTGCTTTTCCTTGGGCATTAAATGCGTTGGAAACGCAAACTGTGATGGCACTGCATCAGGTTTGAGTTGCCATTCGAAGTACCAGGCCTTACTAAATAATCTTCTTACAAAACGTTATCTCCACACAAGAAACTAGCCCTTGTAGGAGTGAAACCTTTGCGTTTAGTGGCAATTACCTACTGTTTCAGCAAATCGTCTTTTTCTAGAGGAAACCTGTCCAAAACAGAAGACACATGCAAGGCAACGACCAAGATATTTACGAGATTGTTGTCATTTATTGACATTAAATTATTACCTGTGGAAAGTTAAATCACTTTCTTTGCTCCACAAGTTCGTACAGTTATATGTGGAACAAAAAATAACAATTTTTCACTCACAACACACACTTCGTTAACAGCAAGAGAAACTTTCTACCTAACTAAAAGATGGCCGACAACGTAAACAGTCCTAAGACGACACGGATAAAAGCTATGGTCAAAGACAGAAGATGTACGTCCAGTAAGTAAGTCTAACGTAACAGTCGCGACACTTAGCCTCGATTTTTTTTGTTGCCTACCGCGCCAGCAGCGCCCCAAGCGGCCAGTAACTTAAACTGTGAGTTCGGCGCGATCGTAAAAAAGCGAATAGTGGTTGTTTATTTTTATTTCTACAAAGGTTTTTACAAGTGGTAGCGATTGTAGTGCAATAAATTGCAGCAACAAAAGGAAGAATACACTACAGCTGTCTTTTTTAGGTTTTCTATGGATCATGAGAGATATATACCATCATGTTACTAAACTGTATCGTCAGGATTCACTTGCAAACCACTTGTGTATTAATGTTTCGTTTTAGGCCGGTATTACACTATCAAATTTCTTTGTCCAATATCTTTGTCCAATATCTTTGTCAAAGATTTTTGATAGTGTAATAGGGATCTTTGACAAATGTCGTCCAATATTTGATCAAATCTAGGCCGAGGCCGTATATTTGATCAAAGAAATCGCTTGTCTTCTGTTCACTGCAATGCGAAATGTTACCACGCGGAGCGCTAGCATCGCTGCAGCGTTCTGTCGTCTGTAGTGTTTTTATAACCATTGCCGGTAAATACAATTGGTGTGTGCCAACAACTACAGAATTAATAGAGATGTCTGAAGCTTATGAGGCGCTTTACAACGTGAGGCACCCTGAATACAAAAATACATTAAGAAGATTGGAGACCTAACCTAACCTAACATAACCCTCTCCTGTAGCAAGGAATCGGAGTGTTATAGTGAGCCTGTCTTCTGAAGATATAGCAGTTCTTAAGTGAAAATTGTGCTTTGTGATATGAGGATACACTTCATTGAGCACATACAGAAATGTATGCTCATCCATTCTTAAGTAATTGATGTACGACTTGACGTCTTCCACTGTAAGCTCACGTAACAAGTTTTGTTGAATGCTTTTATCGTGTCGTCGTAAAACCCACGGCTTCACCCAGATTAGATTAGTTTTTCGTTCCATAGATCCGTGCTGAGGAGATCCTCGTGGATGTGGAATATGTCGATTTTTTTTAAGCTGAAATAAAAATACTAATGGTATGAATAAATACAATACATCATTTGTTTCTATTAAAAATTTCGCCAATGGAGTAGAAGGAGTTGGCCAGTAGTAAGTCTTTCAGGCTCCTTTTAAACTGATCTTTATTTCTAACTAAATTTTTTATGTTTCCTGGCAAATTATTGAAGATGAGTGTTCCTGAGTAGTGGACCCCTTTTTGAACTAAAGTAAGTGTTTTTAAGTCCTTGTGCAGATCATTTTTGTTCCTGGTATTGTATGTATGAACTGAGTTGTTTGTTGGAAAAAGAGATATATTATTTACGACAAATTTTATTAAGAAGTAAATATACTGAGAGGCAGTAGTTAACCTGCGAGCCGGAAGTATAGTGAGACTCTGTCATTTGGGCCTACGAGAGTTATAGTTTTTTTTTGTTTGTTTCTCATGCCTAGATAACTGTACAAACATATCGTTGCATGTATTGTAATAATCATTACATATAATGATCCACATGCAACAATATCTCTACGGAAGTATCTAGGCATGAAATACAAAACAAAAAAAGCTAACCTGCAAATCTCGTACGTCCAAACGACAGTCTCACTGTACTTCTGGCCCGCCAACAGTTTCATTTTCTTTCGTATTTTCCCCCAGTACCAATGCAAGAATCTGAAGTACCCAGTTCTTTGAAGAGGTTTCTGCAGGAGGTCCGTGAATTTACTCCACAAATAATACGTATTACACGCTTTTGGACCTTGAAAACTTTTGTTTGACTTCAAGATTTACCCCAAAATATTATCCCATATGACATTATGGAATGAAAGTATGCAAGCTTTTTCATTTTTATGTTGCCTATGTCTGCTAACACTCGAATTGCAAATACAGATTTGTTAAGGCGTTTCTGCAGTTCTGTGGTGTGCTCCTCCCAACTGAATTTATTATCAAGTTGTAATCCCAGGACTTTTAAGACTGTCAACCTCGTGTGTATGGTTCCATTTTTTCCCCCCACTTCTTTTCCGCATGTGCACACAATGCAGTTGGAGTACGTAGAACTACTGCGGTTAATAACAAGTTGTTGTCAGCCATCTTGAACTTTGACGAAAAATTTGATGACAGTGTAATACCCCTTCTAGCGCTACGTCAAAGATCTTTGTCCAATATATTGGACGGAATATTGGATCACATCTTTGATCAAATATTGGACAAAGAAATTTGATAGTGTAATACCGGCCTTAGGAGCGGAAAATAGCTAGTTAATAGCAGACTGGAAGACCTTATGAAAAAAGCTCCAGTTTACCTGTATAATAATACTAGATTCTGTTCCCTACATTTCGTACAAAAAAAGGTCATGAACGCAGACAACAATAAACTCGTGTGGAATGCAGTACCCACGGGACTAGTGTAGCAGGGGATACAACCCGTCGGCTTTGGAGATTGACGTCACAAGAGGCCAATCGAGAAGCGATTCTTCTTAGTGTTGTAGCTCCCTTCAGTGGCTGATAAGTGTTTTTTGGCTTTTAAAAAAAAAATCTCACGAGATAGAATAAACAGTTCCACTTTATTAAGCAATCAGTAAAAAAACGAAACTGAACCATAACAGCAAAAGTGAAAATGGTAAACTGCTATCTGGCGACTTGTGACGTCATTGTCCAAAGCCGACGGGTTGTATCCCCTGCTGCACTAGACCTGTACCCACACTGTTTGACATCGCAAATAAGCCACCTCATCTGACGATGAAGAGGAAACTGCCACAAATATTCGACAATCTTTCTAAAGCTGTAAAACAGTCCTATGACAGAAGCAACCAGTTCAACTCTCCATGTATCAGTGCCAGATTCATGTGAATCGTCAACACACCTGCTTTGACGATGAAGAGGTTAGGTTAAATGCAGTTATTCGTATCTTACAAAAGCGTAATGTTTGGTATGTATTTCATTCACTTCTGTTGTTAGTCACTTAATTTTCCTTGTTTCTTTCGTGTGATGACAATTACTTTGTTACCACTTTGTTTCCTGACAGATTGTTTGAAAATTATTCAAATAGTTGGTTCTGCGTGAAATGTAATGTAATCAGCTCATTATAATGTTTTCAACATATTTCTCCCACTATTTGGCAGTTACTTGTCCCGCTTAGAATAATATAAACATGAAGATCGTACTTGTGGCGACGACAATGAAAAACACAGTAGGCCTACAGAACGATAAATGAGCTGTCGATCGCTTTTGCATGTAGAGATACATATCTGTGTTCATTACGTGTGAATCTGTGTGTTTATATACTTTTGACATCAACGTGGTTAGCTGCAGTATTATCCAACGTCACAAGTGTTACTTGCCACTCGATTCACGGTTTTTGTCCATATTTGCGTTTATTTTAGAATCATTTTTTTGAAACATATATGCCTTCTGATACTACACAAACCCCCAGAGGCAAGAAAATAAGTCAAATATTTAGTAAATTACGTAGGATATGGATGCAAAACAAACGTAATTATTACGACGCGTCTGACGTTCACCTTACTCGCTGCTTGGAGCGCTAGTGTCGCTACATATGTCAAACGGTAACAACTTTTACTACAGTGAGTGTCGCAACTGTTATGTTAGACTGTGGTATAGAGATCAGTGCCGCACACCTTTCGAAGATATGCTTTGGCTTTCTCGAAGGCGTCCAAGTCTCTGTTATCAAAGCAAATTACATGGGTGTTAAGTTCATGGAGCGCGCTGCAGCAAGGAGAAAGCGTCTCTCAGCACTCCTAGCGGTCAGTGCTCGAACCCTGTTGAGATGCGCTGGCCGAGCAGTTGATTAACTGACATCTAGTAGTGGTGGTAGTAGCAACAGTAGCAGCTTTATTCATCCATAGATCTTTTTTTACACAGATATAGGACATGTCAAAATATTTACAACTTGAGATCAATTTAAAATAAGTTAATTCGTATACACACACAGTTACAGACTTATAGTTAGGGACATTTAATAGATTTACTCCAGATATATATAATACTTCTTTTACCAATACCTTATTAAATAATGTAATGCCACACTGTTTACTCATATCTCACTATCAGTCCACCCTAACACACATTGTTTCATAATACTGCAGACACAAACAACACACTGGTGATCTCTAGCCCATTTTCTGTGCTGCAACAACCCACTTGCTATCCTGAACAACTGACTCAGCATTCTTCTATAATGACTGAGATGTTGAGCTCAGAAAGAGGAAGAGGTGTTAATATTGTGCCATGCATAGCTTGGGACTAAGTATTTATAGAAAAGGAAAAAGCATAGTGTGGAGGTGTTATGTGGAATGTTGGCTGTTTTATAATCATCATTATTATTATTTATTTGTATAACATTTTTGTTTAGCAAACCACTACTCTGTTTTATCTAAGTAATCCTTCAATGTATAAAATGTATTGCCTAACAGGTACTTTTTAGCTGCCTTATTAAATAAGTGTATTTTTGCTATTTCTTTAATTACTTTTGGTAATTTATTGTACAGATTTATTCCTTGGTAGAAAATGCTGTTTGGAGTTTCATGTTTATTTTTTCTTGGTAAATGTAAGTTGAGTTTAGCACCTGTTCCATGGTCAGGGACAGAGCTGTTTGTGCAGCAACTACCAATGTTATTTTTGATGTGTATAGCTGACTGATAAAGTTATTCAGATGGAGCAGTTAAAATCCCAATTGTTCTGAACAGATTTTTACAATATCCTCAACTACAATTTTTGGTTATTATTTTTATGGCTCTTTTCTGGAGTTTGAAAATTGTGTTCATATTTTGTGCATTTGTTCCCCAGAAAAGAATGCAGTAGCTAAGAACTGAGTGTACATATGAACAGTATGTAACTAAAAGACACTGCATGTTACACGCTGATGATAGGATTCTAAGGCATAACAAGCTGATGACATTCTGTTTGCCAGTACATTTGTGTGTTCACACCACTTCAACTGAGAATTAGTATTCATTCCGAGAAATTTTGCATTTGTTACACAGCCTATAGAGGTGCCATCTACATTTAAGTTAACATTGTCATTTTTCCTCTTTGAACTGAAATTCATGGTATTAGTTTTCTTTATGTTCAGTGTCACTTTATTGCTTACTGGCCAGTTGTAAAGTTCCTTGAGAGCTTCGTTTGCTTTCTCTGCAAGGAGTTCTCTTGTTTTCTCAGTGACTATGATATTGCTGTCATCAGCAAAGAGAATCTTTTCACCATGAGTAACACTACTGGAAAAGTCATTGATGCATATTGGGAATAGTATTGGTCCTAATTCGCTACGTTGTGGAACCCATACATTAATGTATTTTGTTTCTGATAAGTGTTTTACTAAATGATCTACTTGAAGTCTGTGTTCCCTACTCTTTGTACCCTATCTGCTAGGTATGATCGAAACTAGTCATTAGGTAACCCTCTTATTCCTAAAGCTTTTAATTTATTTAATAGAATCTTGTGGTCGACTGTTTCAAAGGCATTAGAAAGATCCAAAAATATGCCTGTGACACACTCATCGTTATCAAGAGCATCAAGTACAACGTTTGTGAATTCTATTACGGCTGATTCCGTACCACTTTAGAAACCAAACTGTGATTCACTTAATAGATTGTATTTATTCATGTAATTCATTAATCTGCCATTCATAATTGCTTCTATTGTTTTTGAGAATGGTGACAGCACGGAAATGGGCCAGTAAGTTTCTATGTCTTCTGCATTACCTTTCTTAAGCAAAGGTGTAACTCTAGCTGGTTTTAAAGCAAAGGTACAACTATAGCTGGTTTTAACTGCTCTGGAAATGTCCCTGATGTGAAGGACTGATTTACTATATTTGTTAAGGGCTTTGTATATCTCTATGCATTGTTTCAGTACACACATTGGTGCTTCATGTAAGCCTACTGACTTTTTATTTTTTAGTTTTTGAACAATTTTGTTGACTTCATTATTTGCAGGTGTTATACTTGTTTTTGAGAATTTTTACTTTAACTTCTCTGCAATACTTGACATATGCTCGTTTTCATAGTTTGCTACGTGTTATGAATCATTTATTACCTTATCCCCCTCCCTTAGCAGGTTATTCTGCATTTGTTTGCCTCTCCCTGTTTTCTTTTTATAACATCCCAGACTGCTTTGGTTTTATTCTCTGCATTATATATTATTTTGTCATTAAATGACTTTTTTGCAGCAATCAGCATCTTCTTGTAGATCTTTTTGTTTCTATGATAGAAATTTAAGAATTCTGGATCATTGCAACTCTTTTTCATCGAACTGAGCTATTTAAGTGTTTGGGAGGACTTCTTAATACTTGCTGTTATCCAAATGTTTTTGTGAGATGTTTATACAGACATGCATACTTTTGGAAATGCCTTTTCAAATTAAATAATGTGGAGAATACTGTAATCAAATTAATTTTCTTACACACTTCATCCCAGCTTTGTTTTGCTAGTTCTTTTGAAAAACTTTTATTTTGATTTCTGATAGATTTCGTTTGTAGGCTTGTAATTTAGGGAATGATTCAATGCCTGATTTTACCATTGTTATTTGACAGAGATGGTCTGATAGTCCAAGATCTTTTATAGCTCCATCACATTTTTCCCTGTCCATATTTGTGGCCACATGTACAATTACTGATGCAGTCATTGTAGTAACCATTTTTGCACTATTGACCAATAGGGATATGCCAAAACTCTGATGGATATTTATGAGGGTGCTGCAAGATTCGTTTATGATATTAATGTTGATGTTAATGTCCACACACAGAATTATGTTGACCTTTTTACTTGAGACTTTGTCTAGAACTTCTGTAAATTTCTGAAAAAAGTGGCCACACCACCATTGGGAGATCTATACACACACAAAATGTTTAATTTCTTGCTGATATCAAGCCCTGTTAATTCAATAGCTGATATTTCAAAGTGAGGTCATGTCTTGATTTCACCTGCGTTCCTTTTCTGATATAAATGCGTGATCCTCCTCCCATGCAGTAAGAGTTTGCCCTTTCATACAGTGACAATACTACATGCTGGGTTTCTGCGTCTCCACACAAGCGCTCAGTCACACAGACTACCGTGCAGTTTAAAGACTGGAGCCCACCCTCTAATAGTTGCATTTTATTTTTTATTGATTGCATGTTTTGATGGAGGACTGTTAAGTCTGTGAAATACCCCATGTTACTCTTTCCAAAGGTTTGTCTTTGTGACACCTGGTATATGTGATATCAGAAGTGTTAAAATCTGTCTTGTGAGTGATTGTTTCAGTTTTTTTTAAACTGCTGGAGATACTCTTTAGGCAGGAATACCTGATGTCTGGATTTATCCTAAAAATACCTACTTTTTCTACCTATGATAAGATGTATTAGAACATGCGTGGCCTGAGATCCACCCCCTATACTTTCATGAATCAGCTGTACCAATCTTCCCTTCCCAGTCCTGTTTAGGTGTAGGCCACGTCTAGTGAAACCCTATATGTTGATAGTCCTGACAGCCAACAGAGAAACACGAGCAAAGTTGGCTGTCCTCAGAGCCATTCCTAGCCCCATATTGATTCGCCTCACAGCTCCATCAAGGTGTGGTCGATGATGACGCCGAAACAGCTCAACAAAGTGTACATTGGTGCCATGAGTCAGGAAGCTATCTTGTCCAGGCCACCACCTATGTCATATGCCCCATCCCCGTCCAAACTGTTTCCCACCCCACCCACCATCACTACATGGTCCTCTTTTGTAAATTTCTTAAATAAAGACCCTAAGTCCTGATCACATGACTTAGTCCTGCATTTGACTGGAAGATACTGGTGTTCTGCTATGCCGTCCTTGAACTTTCCTGTAACTGAGGGCCTACACCTCGCCTATGGTTACTACCTAGAAGCAGCACTTTGTTCTTCCTAACTCTTTGTACATTCCTAGGCTTCTTGGCCTTTGTTGAAGTGTGCTGCACATTTCCTGAACCTCATTCTACGTGAGGATTTCTCCACTTAACTCTGGCAATGGTAGAAACCTGCTTTTGGTGTTGATGATAAAACTGTCACATCGCGTTCTCTTTCTTCCTAGATTAGATTAGATTAGGCTAATGTACCTTCCACAGGTCCCAAGTGGAATGATCGCCATTTTTTGAAATGAGCACTATATGAAAGAATCATTTTACAAACATTAATGCACTGGATTTAAAATAAAAAAAGTTTCTTTTATTTAAAAGGTAATAAACCTGTAATAGAACTACCATAATACTTATTTACAATGAACACATTACTGCACTCAAACAGTGCAGAAGTTAGATTGTACTTACACACACACACACTTATTTACAATGAACACATTACTGCACTGAAATTATGCAGAAGTTATATCGTACTTATACACAAATCAGTTGGCTGTACTGAGAAACTCATCAGTGGAATAGGAGTTGGCCACCAATAAATCCTTTAAGCTTCTCTTTAACTGAATGTCATTGGTTGTTAAGCTTTTTATGGCTGCTGGCAAGTTATTGAAAATGTGTGTTCCTGAATAATAAACACCTTTTTGTACAAGAGTAAGTGACTTTAAATCCTTGTGAAGATTGTTCTTATTTCTAGTATTGATTCCATGAATTGAACTGTTGGTTTGAAAAAGTGATCTATTTTTAATGACAAATTTCGTTAAGGAATAAACATATTGGGAAGAAGCAGTTAGTATCCCTAGCTCCATAAACAGGCATCTGCAGGATGTTCTTGAGTTCACACCATATATAACTCTTACTGCACGTTTTTGTGACCAGAAAACTTTACCTTGGCTTGATGAATTACTCCAAAAAATAATCCCATATTACATTATGGAATGAAAGTAAGCATAGTATGCCAGCTTTTTCATTTTTATATGCCCTATGTCTGACACAATTCGCATTGCAAATAGAGATTTGTTAAGATGCTTCAGCAGTTCTGTGGTGTGCTCCTCCCAGTTGAATTAATTACAAGCTGTAATCCCAAGAATTTAACATTGTCCACTTCTTCTATCTGCTTGTCATCATATGTTAGGCATATACTCATGGGATATCCCTTACAAGTTCTGAACTGCATGTAGTGTGTTTTTTCAAAGTTTAGTGACAAAGAATTGGCTAGGAACCAGTGATTACTGTCCTCAAATATTTTATTAGTCGATCTTTCTAAGACTACACTTGATTGGATTTTTATTGCAATGTTTGTATCATCGGCAAACAAAATGCATTTGGCATCTGGTAATGTTACTGATGAAAGGTCATTGATATACACTAGAAAAAGTAAGGGCCCTAAAATGGATCCTTGTGAGACCCCACATGTAATTAGTTCCCAGTTGGATGATGCCTGATAGCTTAATGCATGTCTCTTTCCTAATAATACTCTTTGTTCCCTGTCAGAGATACAAGATTTGAACCATTTTGCAGCATTTCCTGTTACACTATAATATTCTAATTTAGGTAAAAGGATATTTTGATTTACACAGTCAAATGCCTTTGATAGATCACAAAATATATCATTTGCCTGTAATTTTTTGTTTTATGAATTAAGCACATTTTAACTGTAAGTGTAGGTAGCCTTCTCAATATCAGAACCCTTTAGAAATCCGAACTGCGACTTTGACAGTATGTTATTTGAGATAAGATGGTTATAAAGCCGATTGTACATTACTTTTTCTAAAATTTTTGAGAATGCTGGCATCATTGAAATTGGCGGAAATTTAATGCTATTTCTTTATCTCCTTTCTTAAACAGTGGCTTATATTCAGCATATTTCAACCATTCAGGAAATATTCCACTGATAAACGACTGATTACAATGATAGCGTAATGTGTTACTTAGCTCAAAATCACATTCTTAATTAACTTTGTTGATATTTCATCATACCCACTACATGTTTTTGATTTTAAAGATTTTATGATGGACATTATTTCTGCTGGGGTAGTGAAGGTCAAATTCATATTATGGAAGTTACTTGAAATGTCTGGTCTGAGGTATTCCATAGCAGCATCTACAGAACCTGACAACCCCATCTTTTCAGTAACATTCTCCTACCAGTTGCCAGTTCCCAACCACCCTCCTCCTCCCTATCTCCCTTGATCCTTATGAGTTCCTTCTTTGCTTCCTCCAACTGTGTCTGAAGAGCACAGATTTTCCTTTCCTGTTTCCCAATCAAAATGTTCCTGTCGCATACTCTGCAGTTCCAGGAGAGAGCCTCTTCTGTTCTCCAAACACCATTACATCCCCCCCACCCCCACTGAAAATATTTCCTAAGAGATTGGCAACAAATCCCTCTACTCACTACCCTATAACAGCTCCCACATTTCTCAGTCGCGGTCATCTTCGAAAGAATAATTAAGTTTAAAGAACGTTTTAAATTTGTCGAGGACCCGAGACTGCCTGTGTGTAAACAAAAAACGACACTAAAGTCTTATGTGTGGTTGTTGTTGTTCTTGTACTGATTTAGATATACAATGACAGAAGAATGAATTAGCACTCACTTTGTTTTTAGAGAATTTACGTTATCAAGCGTGTTTAGTCAGGTTTTTAAACGTCTATAACTCGGAAAATTTAGGCCTAGATTGTGTCTATCTAACTAGTAAACAATACGAAATGTGTTAGTTAATACGATTTACAAACGTATAATTACACTTTTATTGCGAGATTAGTCACTGATGAAACTAGAAGCTGTCTTTTTTAAATGTATTTTTCTCTATCAAGAAAACCTGAATATATTTTTTTGTGCTTATGTCACGCAGAATTTCGGGTTATGTCTCGATTGTTGACACTTCAGATAACTCGACGTTTTTTCAAGAACAAGCTCGTTCTTGCTAATATGCAGTTGTGTGACAATTACGAACACTACAGCAAGTATATGAAACAAAGAAAATTGAAATTTAACACTATTTCCTCTTAAATAAGTTGTTTTAGCGGATGAAGAAAATACTGGTGATCTCATTCGGCGGCCATCTCGGAAGAAGCCCTACGTCGCTACACCAGCCCTCTTTGGGAAAGAGGAGTGCCCTCGTTGGATGATGCCAGAAGTGGCGTCGCTGGAGCGGGTCCGTGAACTCATCGGGAAGCCGTAGGACTTCTCCATACACCAGTTCTGCTGGTGAGGCTTCTAGATCCGATTTATACATGTTACATAGGCCAAGCAAAAGCAATGGTAAGACAGAGGTCCATTGTGATCCATGGTGCATTAAGGCTGCTTTAAGCGATCGGTACCAGCATTCAATCATGCCACTACCGACAGGATGGTAACTTGTCGTCGTGTGATGCAATGTGCCGCAAAATTTACTTAGTTGCGCAAATAGGTCTGATTCGAATTGCCGTCCTCTGTCCGTGGTTATATGAAGTGGACAACCAAAATGGGCGATCCAGTGTGACACAAATGCATTGGATAGCGTCTCAGTAGGAATGTTATCCACCAGAATGGCTTCTGGCTAGCGCGTGAATCAGTCTATTACTATCAATTCAATTCAATTCAATTTATTATCATCCATTTTATAATATACATGATATAGGAACTGTCATATAGAAAGCAAGAGAGAGAGAGAGAGAGAGAGACAGAGAGAGAGAGCATGATTTATATTTTTAACAATTAAGGGAAATAACATTTTGTTAGTTACACTTTACATATTTTGTCTTCTTTTTACATGAAATATGAGAAAAAAATTACAAGGTTTATACAAAGAAAAATCCATTAAAGGGAATAACATTTTCTTAATTACACTTTAATATTTTTCTTAATTCACCTTCACATATTTTGTCTTCTATTTACTTACATGCAAGTTGAAAAAAAGAAGGATTATGCAGAAAAATCAAAAGATAAGCACTGTCTGTTTAGATAGCAAAGAAATTCATCAACATTATAGAAACTCTGACCTAATAGTAGCTTCTTTAGTTCTTTTTTAAATATATGAAAGTTTTGTATGCTTTTTATTTCTTTTGGTAAGGCATTGAACATTATTTTGGGTAGATACATCACACTATTTTGGTAGAGGGATTTTGAATGTATGTTTCTATGGAAATCGTGCCTGTTTCTGGTCTGATAGTCGTGTACTTCATTGTTTAGAGAAGAGAATTCTTGATTTGACTTTAGGAAACATACTGATTCATAGATGAATAAGCTAGGGAGGGTCAAAATTTTCAACTCCTTAAAGAGTCCTCTACATGGATCTCTGTAGGCAACACCCTTCAGAATACGAATAGCTCTCTTTTGAAGCTTAAAGCAACTTTTTGCAAAACCTGTATTCCCCAAAATATAATACCATATCTTAGAGTACTACAAATGTAAGAGTAGTAGGCACATAGAACTGTTTCAAAATTACAGTTTTCTTTAAGTTTTCTCAATATATAACAGTATTTACTAAGTTTTTCATTCAATAGTTCAACATGTTTTTCCCATCTCAAGTTATTGTCCAGCCATACACCTAAAAATTTTGTAAAAGAAGGTTGTTCTATCAGACATTTCCCAATCTCTACTCTTATGTTATTTTTTACTTTGTTCCTTATGTGCCTAAAGTTCATCCAAGTGGTTTTTTTGTCATTTATAATTAAGTAATTGTCCTTGAACCATTCAGCTGCCTCATTCATTGTTGAAGCTATTTTTTACTGTAGGTCAGTTTCACTAACTCCCCTAATAAAAAGGCTCGTATCATCTGCGAAAAGTACTGATTCTGTTCTTGTTAGATGGTTAGGAAAATGATAAATAAAAACTAAGAAGAGCAAAGGGCCTAGAACAGAACCCTGGGGTACACCACTGTTGACTTTTCGATATGTTGAGTAATATTTTCTGCCATTATGTATTAAGTCAACACTTTGATATCTGTTGCACAGATACGATTGAAACCAGCTGTATGATTTTCCGCATACTCCATAGCAATACAGTTTCTGTAGCAAAATATCATGGTTGATGAGGTCAAATGCCTTGGATAGATCTAAAAATATTCCACAGTTTAAGTCCTCATTATCCATTGCAGTTAAAGCCTGTTCCAAGCAGTAATATACAGCTGTTTCTGTGGACTTGCTTTTCCTGAATCCATTCTGTGTGTTGGTTAGAATTTTTCATTTGTTTAGGAAACTCAACAGTCTCTCATACATAATCCTCTCAATTACTTTAGCAAAACCTGAAAGTTGTGACAATGGTCTATAAATTTGTATGGTATGTGGACAGTCTTTTTTATAAAGTGGCTTTACTATCGATTTTTTAAGTGCAGGAGGGAATTCACCAGTTTTAAATGATGTATTAATAATACCAACTAGTTACATTATTATTTTGTTTGCATTATATTTTATGACCATATCAGGAATACCATCACATTCAAAAAAGGACATTTTATTTTTCAGTTAATTAATTGCATTTCTTACTTCTGAATGCGTAACTGGGCACAAAAACATTGTCTTCACATTTGCTGGAACTTTTGACTTACTACCTTTTGAGTTCTCCAGGGTCTTGATAGGATTTTGAGCACTGTTAATGTAGTAGTCATTGAACATATTGGCTGCACATTGAGGGTCTTCAACAACCTTTCCTCCCTTTTTTATGATAAGATTATAGTTTGTCACTTTGGATTTACCAATGTTATGGTGTATGACCTTCTAAACTGATTTGGTTTTATTGCTGACTTTTCTGATAATGAAATCACTGTTCAGTTTTTTTTTTTTTTTTTTTTGCTGCATGAATATGTTTTCTGTAGACTTTTCTGTAGCATCTAAGATATAGTTTTAAAGCTGTATCACGCTTTGAATGCCAACCCAGATCTCTAAGAGTACCTGCAGATTTCATAATTCCTGCAGTTAACCATGAATTAAATATGAAAGAGATTTTTACTTTTTTGAGGGGGAAAGCGACATCAAGACAGTAATAACAATCAGAGAAAAATGACTCATATTTAGAGTCTACAGTTTTGTTTGGGTCTCTGTCCCATTCAACACTATGCAACATACTATGGAAATTCCAAAGGCTACTTTCATTAATATATCTGGTTTCTATATAGTTTTCACTGCCATGTTTTTTCCTAACCATATTTTTTTAATAAGAGCTTGATTGCCATGTGGTCAGAGAAACCAGTATCTGTTACTTCAACCTCATAACTACAGGTCTCTTTGTTAATAAACACCTGATCAATTGTTGTCTCACACCCATCTCCATACATAGCGATATCAGTTACTGTAGCTTCTAAATTATATGAGATGAGGAGATTTAGCAATTGATCCTTGTGTGCATTACTATTACTTCTAAAATTGACGTTGAAATCTCACAGTACAATTCTTGATTTTGACCTAACTCTCAATTCATTCATTAGATCCTCAAATTTTTTTTAAAAAATAAAGGAATATTTCCAGAAGGTGACCTATATATATATATATATATATATATATATATATATATATATATATATATATATACAGACAATTACCAAACCAAAGTCAGTCAGTTCACAGACCCAGTATTCAAATTCTTTTTCTATACACTTTACTTTGTTTAACTTTAGTTCTTTAGAATTAAGATTGTCTCTAACATAAATACAAACACCTCCACATCTGTAATTTTTTCTGCAAAAACTGCTTATAATTTTAGATTTGGGAAGGGCTGCTGCACATATTTGAGAGTTTTGTAACCAGTGTTCACTGACACATACAACAGATACTTGGCTAAAACTGTCACTTAACAAAACTTCAAGTTCACCCAACGTATTACTTAAACCGTGTACATTCTGATATAGGACTGAAAACTGATTATTAGACACATAGTTAAATAAATTATTACTTATCTTAACACTGCTTTCTTGTGGCTCTTTGACACTAAAAAATCCTTGAGGTGATTTGGCTGCCTCACACTTCTTCTAATTGGTAGCCCAGAAATTATTGCTGCTGTTGGTTCTGATGAAGTGGTTACCGAAGCTGGTTGTGGTGTTGGTTAGGCTACTGGTGTTGTTGCTAAGACTGTTGTAGTAGTTCCTGGAATACTCATTCCTGATGCTACAGATGAAGCTGATAGTGTTGTTTGTTGGGCATCTGCTGTTACTGGACTAACTGGTAGCCCAGAAAGTATTGCTGCTGCTATTGTTGTTTCTGATGAAGTGGTTACTGATTCTGCTGTTGATGTTAAGACTGTCATTGTGGTTCATGGATTACTCATTGCTGACACAGTTGGCGGTGCTGTAGATGAAGCTGGTTGAGCTTCTGCTGTTTGTGCTGTTACTGGACTAGGTACTGCTGCTGATGTTGAATTGCCCACTATAGCAATGGTCTCTTCATTCTTTTTTTTTTTTGTCTAGAAATTGTACAATTTTATGTCCAAGCAGTGACTTACCACTTGCATGCAAATGCAAACCATGTTTAGTAAAGTCTTCTCGCTGCAAGAAATCAACAGATAAGAAATGTGCGGTGAGGAATGCTTTACATATTTTTTTGAAGTCTGTTTGCCGTAGCAATTTCACTGTCAGTAGATAAAATTCTCCTTCTGAAGGGGGCGGCGGACCTACTGCATCAATATGAATACGGGCAAAACGTGCCATTGTGTCTGGAAATTTGCGCACCAGCGCAGAGACATGGTGAGAAACCTTGATGTGCTGGCACTGTACGCATGCGCGAGCCCGTGTGTGACAGTATTTTTTTATTCCTGGCAACAGGAAACGGTTGGCTATTAGTCTGACTGTTGCCTTCACGCCGGGGTGACATAAATTATGTAGACTTTCGAAGGCTTGCTTGCGTAACGCCGTAAGAACGAACGGACGAGTTTTCCCAGTTGAAATGTCATAATATAGCCTTGCGTTTGTAGCTGGAACGTCGATTGGCTGAAGTTCAAGGCCAGACGTTGCATCTTGTCAACAATCTCGAAGTTCCAGGTCAGACTCCTATGCTTGGACTAGGCGTGCGAAATCTACAGTCTTTGTGATACTGCTCACTTGGGATAGACATTCTGCAACGACATTGTCGATTTACGATACATGCCGTACATCGGTAGTGAATTGTGCGATGAACTTCAGTCCATTGCATTGTTTCGGAGAACACTTGTCATTATTTTGTTGAAAGGCATAGGTGAGGGGTTTATGGTCTGTAAAAATGACAAAAACTCTAGCTTCCACCCGTGTAAGGAAATATTTAATGGACTCATAAACCGCCAACAATTTGCGCTCGTATGCCCTCCATTGTTGCTGCGCAAGAGATAACTTTCGTGAAAAGAATGCGAAAGGTTGCCAGGCTTCACCTATATGTTATTGCAATGCAGCACTGATTGTCACCTGGCCACCTGTGCGAGAGGTGCTTCCAAAGCCAAATGTCCAAGAAGGGCTGCGTCTGCTATACTTTTTTCATCGACTCTGTCCACAATACCAGCGTTTGGCCTTTAACGTAGGACCAGGTAAAGCTGCAGTAAGAGGCTCTTGGAGTTCTGCTGCATAAGTTAGGTGACGGCGGTAGAAATTAAGGACTCCCAAGAATCGTCGCAGTTCTTCAGCAGTTTCTGGCAGTGGAATATTCAATAGAGCCTCTACTTTCTCTAGTAATGGCAGTGACCCCTCTGATGAAATCTGGTGGCCTAAAAAGGTAACCTCTGTCTGGCCAGAAACACACTTTGAGGTGTTCAACACTACTCCGTATTCGTCAAGGCGTTTAAACACCTCAAGCAGGTCCTGTTTGTGTTCTTCTGGGGTCGCTGAAAAGACGAGTATATCATCAAGATATGCAAAACAACACTGCAAGCCTTGCAAAACGGAAACTATAAATCTTTGCCATATCCGAGCAGAATGTCATAAACAGGCTTTCAAACAGACCAAATGGCGTTACAATGGCCGTTTCCGGAATGTGTCTTACGGCAACAGGAATCTGTGTATATGCCTTTACGCAATCTAATATGCTAAACACCGTTTCTCCACATAGTGCGTAATTATAATCTTTCAAGACAGGAACAGGGTACCGATGCGGTATTGTCCTAGCATTCGAGGCTTGCTAACCGCCACAAGGACGCCGTGCACCGTTCTTCTTTGGCATTAAATGGAGGGATGACGACCGAGGACCACTAGACAGGCGAATGAGGCCTTCCTTCAACATTATATTAAATTCCACATTGGCAACCGCATATCGGCCAGGAGCAAGACGCCTGTGTCTACACGAAAGTGGAGGGCCTGCAGTAGTGGTAGTATAATGTGCAGTATTGTGACATACCTTTTGTGGAGCCCCAGGAGGCCTTGTGATAGCCAGGAATTGTTCTAGAAGTGCGGTATACTCATCACGCTTCGACTGGATCAGTTTGTCATCGTATACGCCGCGCTAGGTCGGACGGAATCCATCGACAGATAGTCCCGTGACGTTGTCTGTTAGGCGGGCGCTGGCGACGTCTGGCAGCAGTCGATAATGTACTAAGAAATCGGCTCCGATTATAGGCTCGGTTACGTCCGCCACGGTGAAATTCCACTTCGAGACGCGACGTAGTCCCAGGTCCAACTCGATGTGCTGCATTCCATACGTTGCAATGGTTGAATTATTAGCTGCGGAAGGGCAAAACGAGGTGGCTGGCTGATACTTGTGTAACTGGGTCCATGGCAAAATACATATGTCGGAATCCGTGTCCACCAAAAACTTGCGCCCTGTCTTGCGATCTGTCATAAAGCGAAGCATGGACGGCGGCCGACTGTTCAGAGCGATTACTTCTGCCTGTCGCTTATAACTGAGAAAGGTACACATTGAAGCACACTTGTGCGCCTGATTTCCGAATTTCCTGTGGTACCGACACATGTCTGCCCGGGTTAAACCTTCGGCCGCGGCGGAGATCGCCGAGGAACGACTTCTAGATGTTCTGTGGAATCGTCCTCTAGTGTACCTGTCGGACAGTAGATCGCCCATCTGCTTACCCGGCGTGTCGACCTTGCTTACGAGACTGTCGTAATCAGCCCGCGTTACCACCGGGGTGCTATTACACGCCGTCGTAATTTCAGGGCAGGAGGTCGGTACAATGGTGTCGTTGAATTCGATCCGCCAGGTCAGCAACGGCATCTAACGACATGTCCGTTTGTGATGCTATAACGGCCTTCACCTGTGCCGGCAGACGGCTGCTCCACAACATGGGTAGTAATGTATTAGGTACCATGCGCGTATAGTCTGTCTGTAAACTCAAGAGCGAGCAGCGCTTTTGGTGGGGGAAGTGGCCTTTCCCGGAAGAACCCTGCCACTGGCCTACAGGGCAACCCAAAATCAGTTGCCCATTACCTGTCCAGCGGTGTAGTTCGGCGTGCAGTGATATACGTCGTTTCTGTTCGTGGGATCTTAGTTGCCAATCTCAGTCAGTTAACTTTGTGTACTCACTGATATACTTCAGTATACGGAAGTGATGTATAATCGCTCTGAATTACAAGAAAATGTGCAGAATACGAACAAGAGGAGATATTTGCAGAGAACGAGCGTTCGATCGTCTCTAACGTTATTACAGCGTGTGTTAAGGAGGCGACACAAAAGAAACTGTTGGCTAATATTTCCAGTCCCAATCAAAGGGCTGCAGTATATGCAAATGTCAGCCTCGCCACAATAGGACGCGTAAGGAAGGAACTTGAAAACAAGGCGCATGGTTTCCTTGAATCGCCGCGAAGGAAAACTAGTAATTTAGGGAGGAAACCCATCGTTATAGACAGTTGCACAAAATTGGTCATTCGACAAACGATGGAGGACTTTTACATAAACCAAAAAATAGTGCCCACATTGCGGAAATTACTTACTGGCGTGAAACAAAAAATACAGTTTCCTTGCAGAAAGATGTTTTACACAAGACATTGCGTGAAATGGGATTTACCTGAAAACACTTTTCAGACATGTTTACGAAAACAGCGACAAAAAAAGCAGTGCAAATCGAGCTAATACAACACACGAAATTATACATTTCTGGTTACTTTTTAAACATTCTTCGTGTTGCAAGAATTGTTAAGTTTAAATGCAGCCCTTCAAAGAAAACTTCTATCTTTTAGTAGAAACACAAAGTAAGAAAAAGCCTTAAATTCTACAGACTGATTGCACTATATCCGGTTCGTCTTCCGAATAGAGGAACATACATTCATATGAATAGGCATTTGGTTCTATGTTTGTAATGGAATCTTGACTTCCGTTCTTATGTTAATATTATTTACTCCTTAAAAGTTTTGTTTCGAAGAAGCTATCGTCTTTTGTTTTCCTTATACTTTTAACGCATTTGTCTAAAAATAAACGCAGCCGGGACGTATCTGTAGACGACGTCGCCACAGATTTAAAGCGCGCGCCGCGGCAGGGACTGTACTACGTTGTGAAACAGCCTGTAGAAGCGGCCTGTGACGTAGCGGGGTAGGCAGAGTGGGGACTCGCGCGCTCGCTCTTTAGTTTACCGACAGACTATATTAACCTTCCTTCTTAAATGACACAGGTACTGCGATGGTTTTCTGTCACTGACATCATCTTGTGTGAAAACCTTCCGCTCTCATTCTTCCTGCAAAGTGGACACTCTTCGAATTAATTCAGTCTTTAATTTCGCGTATGCTTCTGTATTCGGAGGTGATGCTACAGTATCTTGAACCTCAACTGCGTAGCGGTGGTGGAGCTAACTGACAACCAATGCAAAATTAGTGGAGTCGGCGGTCACTCCAGCGCAGAGGAAACTCGCTTCCACCTGTGCAAACCATGACGCTGAGTTGTGGGGCCAAAACGGCGGCAGCCGCGCCACCAGTCTTGATATGGTTGGTGGGTCCGTCCCTGCACCAATTTCCGATTCTTGAAGCTCGCTACTAGCCATTTGTGCTGCTGATTTACTCTCTCTCTGGCTGCGATCACGTCGGGGTCACCACTGTCGCAAGCTGGGTGTGTTGTACTTGCGATCTCGTTATCGTGTTCTTGTTCGCAGCGAGAATAAGATATGCTCGACGTATAATTCTGTCAAACACTTTATTTAGGCAAGAAGTTATTTTTAGCTCATATAACAACAGGAAAAGCATTACGAAACATTTCTGGCGCCACGAATATTACCAGTTTTTGGTAACTAAGTCAGTAAACAGTAACAGTAACAAGAATACTCAAAAGTCAAAGCAAATAATTAAATTCATGGAGCCCGAATTTCAAAGCAAATTACTAGTTTCATGGAGCGTGAGCTGCAGCAAGGAGAAAGCGTCTCACAGCGCTCCTGGCGGTCAGTGCTCGAACCCTGTTGACATGCGCTGGCCAATCAGCAAATTAACTGACATCTGTTTCGGCAGACGCCCGACGTCGCTACAAGGCCAATTCACACTACCTGTCACGGCACTGTCACGTCACGGCATCGTCTCGCCACCTCAAGGTGTAGTCACACTGTCAGTCATGTCATAAGTCATCAAGTCAATTCAAGTCACTTGATATCAACAGGCTTTGCTGTCCTCGACTGTTCTTTTCGCAGGAATTACGATCTTCGCACCATGATTTTCAACTGTTTTTATGTGCAAAGTGCACATACACAACGTGGTAACGTATATACATGGGATGCCGGATTTTGCATTTATACGAAAACGACCTGTGTTGGCTTCAAATGGCTCTGAGCACTATGGGACTTAACAGCTGAGCTCATCAGTCCCCTAGAACTTAGAACTACTTAAACCTAACTAACCTAAGGACATCACACATATCCATGCCCGAGGCAGGATTCGAACCTGCAACCGTAGCGGTCGCGCGGTTCCAGACTGAAGCACCTAGAACAGGTCAGCCACTCCAGCCGGCTGACCTGTGTTGTACTCAAATGGTTTGCAGCTTGCAGGTATAGCTTGGATATTGGAGAAGGGAGACAGACATGCGAAACAACATAAGGGAAGTGCGTTGGTCCGAAAAAAATGTCATTGCGTGGTAGAGAAGAGGAATTTCACACGTTATACAAGGAGCATGAGGAAGAGCAATCCGTGTTTCATATTTCGAAAAGTGCAGGCATCAGTTTTTTTTTCATTTGCACCCAGGCTTACTAAAAGTAACACAGCCTTCTGAGCTGCCATCACACTCCGTGAGAATTTGATTTAAGGTCAGCTTTAGTTGCTGGTCAAGCGGAAATTTTTGTGCATCAGTCCTATCTCCTTCAATCCCTTTCCTGTCGAAATACGTAGGGTTTTCTTTACATGTTGTATTTGGCTTTCAGTAGTTCAAGTGCCTTACTTGTACTGAGGTTAGCCCGCGAAACCACATAAATAATGGCCAATGATGCTTGCAGAACTGTTTCACATACAATTCTGAGAGCTGCTTAACAATAAATAAGCCTGTCACAAATAAATATTTAAAGAAACAATTTGCAGTACCTGAAGGTTTTCAGTGTATTTCTTTATGTAACACTAAAAATGACTGACAACATACAAATAAGTTCCAGCTACTGATTAATCCGATTCTACCTATAGTACAAAGGGCGTTCAAAAAGTTTTCTACAGTCGTCTCTAATTTTTTTATTTTTTGCAGGAGGAGAATGAAATTTTTTGTGAACATAATTGGAACATGTAGCTAAAAGTTAGAATGTGAAAGTATTTTCTTTTATTTGCAGGTGAGCTATAATGGACCCTGTAGTAGATGTCAGGTTGCGACATCCGTCGGTGATGGAGTTCTTCAAGACCAGCGATGACATCGATTCACAGGAAGTTGCTCCCTGTTTATGGTAAGGACACAAATGGATCGCAGCAGTATCCAGCGGTCGTTGCAGAGGTTTAAAGAAGGTGATTTCTCGCTCCTGGACAATCCACAATGCTGTAGACCCTCGACAGCAGTGAGTGATGCGAATAAGGAGACCATTGGTCAAATCATCCAAAATGACAGATGTGTGACGACACGACAGCTTGCTGAAATGACTCGTTCGTCATTGGGTAGTGTGGTATCACTGGTTCAGTCATTAGGGCACAGAAAAATCTGTGCACGTTGGTGCCCTTATGACACAGGGAAAAAATTAGGAAAATGGGTTGGAAAATTGTTCCTCATCCTCCCTACAGTCCGGACTTGGCTCCGCCGGATTTTTACCTCTTTGGTCGTGTGAAGGCCCACCTGCGCGGTAAAACATTTGATAGTGAGAAAGACCTTATTTCCTGTGTCAAGCGATGGTGTAAAAGTCAATCCCCAGAATTTTACCAAAGTGCATTTACGTGGAAAGAACGTTGGGCCAGAAGCGCCACAGCTGATGGAGGCTACATTGAGTATGCTCAATGTATAGCTAAATGTTCGAGGTATGTTCACAAAAAATTTCATTCTCCTCCTGCAAAAAAAAAAGAAATTAGAGACGACTGTGTAAAACTTTTTGAACGCCCTTTGTACTTTCTTTTCACTTCAACTTGTAGCTATGTTGCAATCCATTTCGTTGTAAAATAGTAAATACTATACCGGTATTTATAAAAATCCACTTTATAAATGTAGTAGAGGGCAAGTAATTTAGTACGATCATGTCGTACTATCCACACTGCTGTCCCACTGCTTCAATTAATCTCTCGTGATTTATTATAAATTTTAACAAAAGAAATAACGAAACGAAACAATTTATAGCAAATAACAAACAACTGACGTCGAGCACAAAAACTGGAACGAAATATGGAGATCTGCCTGTAGCCGTCTATTGTGAGGAAATGAGCTTGTAGGTCACGTTATCAGCAATGGATGGATGACGTCAGCCATCCAAACTTTCCTCCAGAGAAACCTTGATGGTGCCATGACGTGATGTGACGGGACGACCAGTGTGAATGCGCCTTTATGGGAGAACCTTTTTTAAATTCTCAGCTGGTCCACGAACTGCAAATTTGAGAACTATTGCTGTCATTTCTTCTTTCAATTTGACAATCTTCGCACTTCATACTACTTTATATCACAGCATGTAGTGACTAGGGCCTGACGCGCCGGGATTAGCCGAGCAGTCTAGGGCCCTGCAGTCATGGGCTGTGTGGCTGGTCCCGGCGGAGGTTCGAGTTCTCTCTCGGGCATGGGTGTGTGTGTTTGTCCTTAGGATAATTTAGGTTAAGTAGTGTGTAAGCTTAGGGACTGATGACCTTAGCAGTTAAGTACCATAAAATTTCACACAAATTTGAACATTGTTTTTACTACAGCCTCCTGTCGGGTAGGCCATTGGCCGGGTGCAAGTCTTTCGATTTTTTGCCACTTTGGCGACTTACGCGTCGATGGGGATGTAATGATGATGATTAGGACAACACAACACCCAGCCCCTGAGCAGAGAAAATCTCCGACCCAGCCAGGAATCGGATCCGGACCCTTAGGATTGTCATTCTGTCGCACTGACCACTCAACTTCTGGGGGCGGCCACTGCATGTAGTACAAACAGTACTTAAGAAGCTCCCCAAATGTGTGCTGGTTGAGAGAAATGTGTATTTATTTATTTATTTATTTTTGGGTTCCATAGATCCTTAATGCGAGTGTATCGCTAGGATGTAGAACATGTCAGATTATTAATGTCATAACTGTATCTAAATGATCGTGAGGCTTACAAACTAAATCATATATAAATATATTTAAAAACAAAGATGATGTGACTTACCATACGAAAGCGTTGGCAGGTCGATAGAAACACAAACAGACACATACATACACACAAAATTCAAGCTTTCGCAACAAACTGTTGCCTCATCTTTCCTGATGAGGCAACAGGAAAGATGAGGCAACAGTTTGTTGCGAAAGCTTGAATTTTGTGTGTATGTATGTGTCTGTTTGTGTTTCTATCGACCTGCCAGCGCTTTCGTATGGTAAGTCACATCATCTTTGTTTTTAAATATATTTTTCCCGCGTGGAATGTTTCCCTCTATTATATTGAAATCATATATAAACATATATATGATGTTAAAGTGTTTAAACAACAGCACATATTGCAGTAGTAATAATGATTACACAAACAAATTATAAGTCTTACATTCTAATACATATAAAAAGCATTCTTTCATCAGATGATATGCCAGTGTTACATAGTCAGTTCTTATAGGAAGCTTAAAATTAAACACATTGTACTAATTGTTACACAGTGTCAAAAAATTCCTGTAAAAAATATAAAGAACTACTCAAAAGATAAAGTGTCAGCTTTTTTTAATTTAGTCAAATCCCTGGTGACTGATTGAACATGAAATGAAAGTTTATTGTATAATTTTATGCTTGAATAATGTACAATTTTCTGTTCCACACTGAGATTTTTTATATCTTTGTGGAGATAATGCTTACTTCTTGTATCATGTCGTTCTGGTCTTCAGTCCAGAGATAGGTTGGATGCAGCTCTCCATGCTACTCTACCCTGTGTAAGCTTCTTCATCTCTTAGTAACTACTGCAACCTACATCTTTCTGAATCTGCGTAGTGTATTCATCTCTTGGTCTTCCTCTACGATATTTAATCTCCACACTTCCCTCCAAGTACTAAATTGGTGATCCCTTGATGCCTCAGAACATGTCCTACCAATCGATCCCTTCTTTTAGTCAAGTTGTGCCACAAATTTCTCTTCTCCCCAATTCTATTCAGTACATCCTCATTAGTCACATCATCTACCCATCTAATCTGTACTGTTACAAATTAAGACTGCTTAAAGATTGCTGCAATACTGAAACAGCGTTATGTGCTTATTACGCATACGTGCATAGTCTACCGAAGTATGGTACAGTGTTCTGGGGAAATACCTCTTCTACAAAGTAGTCTTTTAAGCTGCAAAAGAAAACTGTAAGATTAATAAGTGATGTTGCTTACAGAGCACCATGTAGAGGTATCTTTAAGGATTTAAAAATCATGACCTTACCTTCTATATTTATATTTGAAAGCATCTTCTTCATTATAAACCATCAAGTTTCAGCTTTGAATAGTGAGATCCACAATTATCAAACAAGGAACAGGAGTGACTGTCATAGGGATGTGCACAGAAAATCAATATATCAGGACAGTGCTGTTTACAAACCGAAAATTCTGTACAGTGCATTGCCAGATAGCATCAAAAAAATACCAAACATTAATACATTCAAGAAAGAACTAAAAAACTACTAACAAACAACAGCTTCTATAGCATTAATGAATACCTGGAATTTTGCTCAAATCTGTAGATCTGCATCATAACTCTCTACATAAAAATTTATAATTATTAACCATTCCTCCATAAATCCAAACTTCTTTCGTCCATGTATGTATCTAATTATGCACCTAGCTTTTGTGATATATATTACTATGCCTAGTTAACTGAAGTACTGGTCTTTAATAGTTTTAGTAAAATCAACAAATGGGTTTCACTAGCTTTTATTCTGTCTGTATGTGTTTATATAATTTTATAATCAAAGTAAGCAAAATATTGTTTTTATTATAAAGATGTTATTGATACCAATGATAAGATTTTGTATAGGACGTAAATATGTCATTTTTATACTGTTCTGTATCTTGAAAAGTCCAATATCATGAATGTGATAATACAGGCTCTACATAATTAAATAAATCTTCAGCATTCATCTGTAGCATCATTTTTTGACCCCTTCTGTTCTCTTCTTGTCTAAACTAGTTGTCGACCATGTTTCACTTCCATACATGGCTGCACTCCATACAAATAGTTTCAGAAAAGACTTCCTGACACTGAAGTCTATACTCGATGTTAACTAATTTATCTTCTTCAGAAATGATTTCCTTGCCATAGCCAGTCTACATTTTATATTCTCCCTACTTTGATAGTCATTAATTATTTTGCTTCCCGAATAGCAAAACTTATTTACTATTTTAAGTGTCTCATTTCCTAATCTAATTCCCTCAGCATCACCTGATTCAATTTGACCACGTTCCATTATCCTTCTTTTGCTTTTATTAATGTTCAACTTATAGCCTCCTTTCAATACAATGTCCATTCTGTTGAGCTGCTCTTCCAGGTCCTTTACTGTCTTTGACAGAATTACAATGTTGCCCTACCTTTTTGCAGTTTCTTCAGTTATAATGTACAATAAATTGTGATCCGCATCTCACCCTGGAAATGTCTTACAATTTAAAACCTTGTTCCTAAATCACTGTCTCACTATTATATAACCTCTCTGAAACCTTCCATTGTCTCCAGACCTCTTTCAGAAATACAACCTTCTTTCATGATTCTTAAACCAAGTGTTGGCTATGAATAAGTTATGCTCTGTGCAAAATTTTACCAGGCGGCTTCCTCTTTCATTCCTTACCCTCAGTCCATATTCACCTACTACTTTTCCTTCTCTTTCTTTTCCTACTATCGAATTCCAGTCACCCATGACTATTAAATTTTCGTCTCCCTTCACTACCTGAATAATTTCTTTTATCTCCTCATACATTTCTTCAGTCTCTTCGTCATCTGTGGAGCTAGTTGGCACGTAAGCTTGTACTACTGTGCTGGGAGTGGGTTTCATGTGTATCTTGGCTACAATAATGTGTTCACTATGTTCTTCATAGCAGCTTATCCACGTTCCCATTTTTTTTTTCGTTATTAAACCAACTCCTGCATTACCCCTATTTGATTTTTCTGTACAACCCTGTATTCACCTGACCAGAAATCTTGTTCCTCCGTCACTGAACTTCACTAATTCCCACTATACCTAACTTTAACCAATCCATTTCGCTTTTTAAATTTTCTAACCTACCTACCTGATTTAGGGATCTGACATTCCATGGTCCGATCCATAGAACGCCTGTTTGCTTTCTCCTGACAACAATATACTCATGAGTAGTCCCTGTCTGGAGATCCGAATGGGGGACTATTTTACCCCCAGAATATTTTACCCAAGAGGACGCCATCATCATTTGACCATACAGTAAAACTGCATGCTCTTGGGAAAAATTACAGCTGTTCACAGTACCAGCACAGGAAAGCTGTTTTCATGTTACAAGGCTAGATCGGTCAATCATGCAGACTGTTGCCCCTGCAACTACTGAAAAGGTTGCTGCCCCTCTATAGGAACCACACGTTTGCCTAGGCTCTCAACAGATACCCCTCTGTTGTGGTCCCACCTACAGTACGACTATCTGTATCACTGAGGCACGCAAGCTTCCACACCAGTGGCAAGGTCCATAGTTCATTCGCCCTGTAGTTTCATAAAAAAGCTGTTAGTGAATTGTAACTGTTACTGAACTGACCTCTTGACACACAGACTCTGGCACCACCTCTCAGCATAATATAAATGTGAGTACAGATATACTTGCCTCACTTTGGATTCGATTCCATGTAGATAACCCCTCCCTCTTTTGCACAAATTAATGACAAGAACAGTTTACCCATCTACATCTATGTGATTACTCTGCTATTCACAATAAAGTGCCTGGGAGAGGGTCCAATGAACCACCTGCATGCTGTCTCTCTACCGTTCCACTCTCGAACGGCACACGGGAAAAACGAGCACAATTTTTCTGTGCAGGTCCTGATTTCTCTTATTTTATCGTGATGATCATTTCTCCCTATGTAGGTGGGTGCCAACAGAATGTTTTCGCAATCGGAGGAGAAAACTGGTGAATGAAATTTCATAAGACTCCGACACAATGAAAAAGGCCTTTGTTTTAATGATTGCCACTCCAATTCAAGTATCATGTCTGTGACACTATCTCCCCCATTTCGCGATAATACAAAACGAGCTGCACTTCTTTGTACTTTTCTGATGTCACTGTGAGTTCCACCTGATGTGGATCCCACACCGCACAGCAATACTCCAGAATAGGGCAGACAAGAGTAGTGTAAACAGTCTCTTTGGTAGACCTGTTGCACTTCTAATTCTTCTGCCAATGAATCGCAGTCGTTGGTTTGCTCTACCCACAATATTATCTATGTGATCGTTCCAATTTAGGTTATTTGTAATTGTAATCCCTGAGTATTTAGTTGAATTTGCAGCCCTCAGATTTGTATGACTTATCGCGTAATCGAAATTTAGCTGATTTCTTTTACTACTCATGTGAATAACTTCACACTTTTCTTTATTCACGGTCAATTGCCACTTTTCGCACCATACAGATATCTTATCTAAATCATTTTGCAAGTCGTTTTGATCATCTGATGACTTTACAAGACGATAAATGACAGCATCATCAGCAAACAATCTAAAATGGCTACACAGATTGTCTCCTATGTTGTTAATATAGATCAGGAAGAATAGAGGGCCTATAACACTTCCTTAATTTTCTTGAACATTAGTTTCTCCAGAATTTTAGAGAGACTTGTCAATAATGAAATCGGCCAGTAGTTGGAAACAACAGCTTTATCACCATTTTTGAGCAATGGTTGGACAATTGCATATTTGAGTATATTACGGACAGTACCTTGATTGATGAACTCATTAAATATGTGACAGAGAACTTCAAGAACAAATTTTGCAGCAGTGCTTCTGTACTTTAATAGATATGTTATCCACACCAGTGTAATTTTTATTTTTCATTTGGCTTATTACCTTCTCAGTCTCTTCGGTTGTAATACAGGGTACATGCATCTGACTGATTTTGTTCTGCATTGCTTTTTGTAGATGACTCATGGCCTCAACTCTAGACCTTTACAACCAATTTGATCTGCTATTGTCAAAAAATAGTTGATGAAGATATGGCAACTATGCCACCTTCATCTACCATGCTTCCATTACGACACACTTCAATACTGTCTGTATCTTCTGTAATTTTTCGTGTTACCCTTTTGAGCACCTTCCAAATAATTTTCATTTTATTGTTTGAATTGTTGATTTCAGATTTAGTAAACATGCTCGTGCATTTTTAATGACACTTTTTAGGATGCTACAGTATAGTTTGTAGTGCTCCCTAACCTGTGGTTTGTTAGAATTTCTGAGTGAGACATAAAGCATTTTCTTGGTTTTACAGTATGTTTTGATTCCCTGTGTGAGACATTGTCTCCTGTAATCACTCAGATTGGTGTTTTTTGAAATTCTCTTGGAAATACTGCTTCAAAAATGATAATGAGTTTATTCCAGAATATGTTAAATTTGTCACTGATATCTTTAGCCTGACCTACTGTGTCCTATTCCAACTGCTGAAAATGTCTGCTGAAGATTTACAGATTCTCACAACTGATCAGTCTAAAAGCTCTATTGATAAAACTACTCTTTTTGTTGGGCTTACATCATGCATTTTTAACAACTGCCCATCATGGTCAGAAAAGCCATTTAAGATTTGTGTTACATATATATTATCAATTCTGTTATTGCTTACAAAAATATTGTCACTCAGACATGTGCAGTTGTTAGTCACCCTTGTGAGAAAATTAACAACTGCCCTCAGATTAAAAGAGCTCATTATATTCTGAAAATCTGTACTATCATTATTACAGGTAAAGAAATTTGCATTAATTATTATTTTGAGCAGGCGGGTTAAAAGCAATTCTGTTTGATTGAGGAATATACCTAGCTTCCCTGAGGGTGCTCTGTAAACAGTGGGCATAGTCCATATCTATTTAGGCAGGCTAGGAGAAAATTTTACCTTCATAGTCTCGGATGTTATTGAATTTAGCATTTGTTAAAATGAAGGCTAAACAAGGAACAAGCATTTTTTTGTTTCCTCCAAAAAAAATTCTGTTTAGAGATACAGCCCTTCTAAGATGACACTGCACATGCCATTTTTCTAGATGTGAATTTTGAAAAAAATTTAATATGCTATATCTGTGGAACAGATCTAGATATTTTGTTTTTTTTTATTTGTAAGATAATTGCTTTATGATTACAAAGTAATCCTCCATTTGGACTTATCTGTCAAAGTTATTTTACTACAGCATTCTGAACGTTTTTCATAATTTATGGAAATTTTTTTTTATAAAATGCCAATTCATAAAATTTTCATTTTTTTCTGTTGACTAGTACCATATAGTTCTACATTCCCTGAAAAGGTGAGCTTCCACTTTTAGGATGAACAGGTTTTATAAACAACTGAAATTTTTGCCATACATAAAACCTGTTTTATTACCACTTTATCACATAACAGGCTCATAAAAATCAAAACCTACCCGTATATACCATAATTTTCATTTTGAAACATGAGTAAAAGACTCATTTTCCAAGCATTTTAAATGGTTCCAAAATGTATGTGAAAAGTCCGAAGACTCAAAGATTTCAGTTAATACAACTTCTGTGCACTCTGTTTTGTACTGAAATTAGCCAGTCAGTGAACTAAAAATGTGTTCCACTGCTTCAGTATCTTAGTTTGATAAACAGTGATGCCTTCCTGTTGAACCAATAGTCACTGGAGCACTTACAGTCTTCAAAACATTGTGAACAGGAAGAGAACACTGATGGTGTTGTTGGTGTCCTTCAGCTGTAAACCTACATCCAGCAGCTGGTCCATGTGTTAGCATAAAGTTCACTACAATTTCGTTTAACTCATAGCTGGTGTTTATAATGTTTGCAATCCACCAGTATAAACACGCCACAAACAACCCCTTTTTAGGTTGTGAATCTGAACATTACCTTGCTATTTCTAAGGTGTTGGTCGAATGAAGGAAATTTCTTCTTTCTTGCTCTTTAAAGTGCATGCAATATGATTTCACCCATCATTTTAGGTAAAATGTGTCTTCTGAATTCCTTTCACAGGAGTAGTTTGTTTGGACCATTCTTCTTTTTTCTGCTCACGGAATTCTTCGATTTCCTCTTTGGACAAAAGAATGAGGCCTGTGGATGTGTAAGATTTCACGACTCTCGTAAAATCCTCAGCATTCTGAATCGCATAATTTTGTCCTGAAAGATTATATTTTGTAGCATTATGCTTCAGCAGGCCTCCTACACCATCACAAGGCCCCCTCCCATGACCAGTATCACTATATACTCAGTCAGTTGGTACAAGCGACTTACTCAATTCAAACAGCTGCTAACGATTTTTAAAATGACTAGGAGCACCATCAGATATAATGATCATCTCTGCCCCTGTTTGCAGTTGAAGAATTTTTGCGCATTGCTAGCAAAGCATGTGCTGAGTCATGTCGTGTGTCATCACTTATAACTGCAACAGTTGTGGTCTTGTTCTGAAAATATGTCGCACCTGTAGAAATTAAAACCTGGTCATTACTCTAATGACACCCTTGTACTTCTGGAGGGAGAATTACAGACCACTTCTCAGAAAAATTACAGTGAAGTACTAATCATAGTTCTTCAGCCTGTACGTACCCTGTCACTTTTGCAATGTGTTGTTGGAATTTCTTCAGATGCTGATGTGTTACAGCTTTCACTGACCATTTACCAAGTTCATCAATGAAACTGCAAAAGGCAACAGTTTTCTTAATCACTTTATTTTCCTCCCATGTCGCATATGCAATTTCTGCAGAGTTATCTGCTATGTCTTCCAGGCCAAGTGTCTTTAAAGACAGTCCTCCCTTTCCAGGGCAGTCACCACATTCTTGAAACAAATGAGTCTCTTGCTTTACATAACAGGCTACTAATGACTTCACACGCCCAACCAGGGTGTCATATGTCACGTGCTCCAGTAAGTTCTTGAAAGTTACCACACAAAGTTCAAAATTCGCGCAGTACAATAAACAGACATCTCTAGGTCAGTGAGGAACTACCCACTTAGGTCGTAGTGCATAAAATTTTGATCTTCCCATATGTGAAGTTATATACACTCCTGGAAATGGAAAAAAGAACACATTGACACCGGTGTGTCAGACCCACCATACTTGCTCCGGACACTGCGAGAGGGCTGTACAAGCAATGATCACACGCACGGCACAGCGGACACACCAGGAACCGCGGTGTTGGCCGTCGAATGGCGCTAGCTGCGCAGCATTTGTGCACCGCCGCCGTCAGTGTCAGCCAGTTTGCCGTGGCATACGGAGCTCCATCGCAGTCTTTAACACTGGTAGCATGCCGCGACAGCGTGGACGTGAACCGTATGTGCAGTTGACGGACTTTGAGCGAGGGCGTATAGTGGGCATGCGGGAGGCCGGGTGGACGTACCGCCGAATTGCTCAACACGTGGGGCGTGATATCTCCACAGTACATCGATGTTGTCGCCAGTGGTCGGCGGAAGGTGCACGTGCCCGTCGACCTGGGACCGGACCGCAGCGACGCACAGATGCACGCCAAGACCGTAGGATCCTACGCAGTGCCGTAGGGGACCGCACCGCCACTTCCCAGCAAATTAGGGACACTGTTGCTCCTGGGGTATCGGCGAGGACCATTCGCAATCGTCTCCATGAAGCTGGGCTACGGTCCCGCACACCGTTAGGCCGTCTTCCGCTCACGCCCCAACATCGTGCAACCCGCCTCCTGTGGTGTCGCGACAGGCGTGAATGGAGGGACGAATGGAGACGTGTCGTCTTCAGCGATGAGAGTCGCTTCTGCCTTGGTGCCAATGATGGTCGTATGGGTGTTTGGCGCCGTGCAGGTGAGCGCCACAATCAGGACTGCATACGACCGAGGCACACAGGGCCAACACCCGGCATCATGGTGTGGGGAGCGATCTCCTACACTGGCCGTACACCACTGGTGATCGTCGAGGGGACACTGAATAGTGCACGGTACAGTCAAACCGTCATCGAACCCATCGTTCTACCATTCCTAGACCGGCAAGGGAACGTGCTGTTCCAACAGGACAATGCACGTCCGCATGTATCCCGTGCCACCCAACGTGCTCTAGAAGGTGTAAGTCAACTACCCTGGCCAGCAAGATCTCCGGATCTGTCCCCCATTGAGCATGTTTGGGACTGGATGAAGCGTCGTCTCACGCGGTCTGCACGTCCAGCACGAATGCTGGTCCAACTGAGGCGCCAGGTGGAAATGGCATGGCAAGCCGTTCCACAGGACTACATCCAGCATCTCTACGATCGTCTCCATGGGAGAATAGCAGCCTGCATTGCTGCGAAAGGTGGATATACACTGTACTAGTGCCGACATTGTGCATGCTCTGTTGCCTGTGTCTATGTGCCTGTGGTTCTGTCAGTGTGATCATGTGATGTATCTGACCCCAGGAATGTGTCAATAAAGTTTCCCCTTCCTGGGACAATGAATTCACGGTGTTCTTATTTCAATTTCCAGGAGTGTAGTTGCTCTTATAAATTGCAAAAGTTTCTTTAATAATGCAAGTCATGCACCTGTTCACTTTCGCAACTTTCTGACCTTCAACTGTTACAATTATAGTATCTTTTTGTTGACACTCTCGCGAGAACAGTCCCATTTCTCTTCCAGATAAAATTACTGCACTATTTGTACTTGAGCTGCCTTTACAGGATGGCCATAATAGAGATCTGGTCTTCCAAATATTATTTTACAGACCTCGCATTTCTTGGTTTGTCTCCCATATACTTTGATACTGGTGGAACGTGGTTCAAAATTGTTTTTTTTTTTTTTAAAAATGCCTCTGCAATAATAGTTAAAACTTGCACTTTTGCACTCTATGATGCACAATATTCATCAGCTGAATTGATATTTGTGAAAACTTTCTGGCAAGAGGTGTAAGAGTGATTTAGTCCATTTTCTTCTGTAGACAGAATTTCTTATTTCAAGTGTGGTCAGTTTTGCTGTAGTCTATTCATCCATAGCTTCAGTAATTTCTCTGCACGTTCTTGATGCATAGAGCCTGTGACTCGACTTCACTGACCAAAGTTTCTTAACAGGACTAACACCTACTTCTAAAGTTGACTGATTCAGGATATTTAACTCTTCCTCTATTGATGCAAAATCTGCATCATCTGCACCATGGGAGGATTCACTTTGTTCAGATACTATCATTGTTGTTACCGGTATTCTGTCAAAACATGTAGAACATAAATAGTCATCACTGGAAACATTTTCACTTTGAAACAGTCTTCAAACGAGAACACTTTTTCCCAACCAGAACAAAGTCTTTTTTTGTCTTATATATTAATATATCACTCTTTATGTATATGCAAATAGTCAGCACACTTCACTCACCTGTGACCCCAGTCTAAGGGCATTTCGAACAGTCATTTTCACTAAACACACTGCAGTTGCATCAACTGGCAAATTCCTCAGGAAAACATAGAACTCATTGGTGGTTTCAGATTTCTTAGACGCCTCATCAGTAAACAAATTAGCACTGAACAACTACAATACAGAAACGTCCAATGAACCACCATGACATAAAATCTGACAAGAAACTACAACAAAGTGTAGGATATATCTGCAACAATGAAAGTGAAAAGAAATAACTGCAACAAAGAAAGCGATAAGAAATAACTGCAACAAAGACAATAGAAATAAACATTGTAACAAAGAAATTAGTAAGAAACAACTTGAGTGAAGACTTACATTTCCCTTGAAAGTTAAAAAAAATGAGTTTTTAAAATAAAACATGACCAACTTAAAAGTGGAAGTTCTTCTTTACAGAGGATATAGTACTTTATGGTACTAATCAACAGAAAAAAATCTAACTTTCCTGGATTGGGATTTTTGAAAAAAAAATCTTTTTCTGTAAATAATTAAAAAATTCAAAAAGTGACAGTGAAAGAACTTTGACAGATATGTCCAAACAGAGGATACCACTGTAATCATAAATTAATTATCGTTCAAATAAAAAAGTTATAACAAATTATCTGGAACTGTTACAGATACACAGCATTTAAAAGATTTTTTCTGTAATTTGCAGTGTCATCTTTGGAGGCTTGTATCTCGGGAAACGAAGTTTTTTTGGGGAAAACAAAAAAATACGCGTTTCTTACTTACTCTTGAATGTTAACATATGCTAAATTCAATAACATCCAAGACTATAAAGGTAACCCCCTGCATGAAGTCTACATCTACATCTACATTTATACTCCGCAAGCCACCCAACGGTATGTGACGGAGGGCACTTTTCGTGTCACTGTCATTGACTCCCTCTCCTGTTCCAGTCGCGTATGGTTCTCGGGAAGAACGACTGCTAGGAAGCCTCCGTGCGCGTGATCTCCTCGGGAGGTATAAGTAGGGGAAAGCAATATATTCGATACCACATCCAGAAACGCACCCTCTCGAAACCTGGACAGCAAGCTACACCGCGATGCAGAGCGCCTCTCTTGCAGAGTCTGCCACTTGAGTTTTCTAAACATCTCTGTAGCGCTATCGCTCTTACCAAATAACCCTGTGACGAAACGCGTCTCTCTTCTTTGGATCTTCTCTATCTCCTCTGTCAACCCGACCTGGTATGAATCCCACACCGATGAGCAATACTCAAGTATAGATCGAACGAGTGTTTTGTAAGCCACCTCCTTTGTTGATGGACTACATTTTCTAAGGACTCTCCCAATTAATCTCAACCTGGGATCGCCTTACCAACAATTAATTTTATATGATCATTCCACTTCAGATCGTTCCGTACGCATACTCCCAGATATTTTACAGAAGTAACTGCTACCAGTGTTTGTTCCGCTATCATATAATCTCACAATAAAGGATCCTTCTTTCTGTGTATTCGCAATACATTACATTTGTCTATGTTAAGGGTCAGTTGCCACTCCCTGCACCAAGTGCCTATCCGCTGTAGATCTTCCTGCATTTCGCTGCAATTTTCTAATGTTGTAGCTTCTGTGTATACTACAGCATCATCCGCGAAAAGCCGCATGGAACTTCCGATACTATCTACTAGATCATTTATACATATTGTGAAAAGCAATGTCCCATAACACTCCCCTGTGGCACGCCAGAGGTTACTTTAACGTCTGTAGACGTCTCTCCATTGAGAACAACATGCTGTATTATGTTTGCTAAAAACTCTTCAATCCAGCCACACAGCTTGTCTGATATTCCGTAGGCTCTTACTTTGATTGTTAAGCGACAGCGCGGAACTGTATCAAATGCCTTCCAGAAGTCAAGGAAAATGTATGTAATATTTTCTGGGTCTCATGAACAAATAAAGCGAGTTGGGTCTCAGACGATCGCTGTTTCCAGAATCCATGTTGAATCCTACAGAGTAGATTCTGGGTTTCCAGAAATGACATGATACGCGAGCAAAAACATGTTCTAAAATTCTACAACAGATCGATGTCAGAGATATAGGCCTATAGCTTTGCGCATCTGCACGACGACCCTTCTTGAAAACTAGAACTACCTGTGCTCTTTTCCAATCATTTGGAACCTTCCATTCCTCTAGAGATTTGCGGTACACGGCTGTTAGAAGGGGGGAAGTTCTTTCGCGTACTCTGTGTAGAATCGAATTGGTATCCCATCAGGCCCAGTGAACTTTCCTCTGTTGAGTGATTTCAGTTGCTTTTCTATTCCTTGGACACTTATTTCGGTGTCAGCCATTTTTTTCGTTTGTGCGAGGATTTAGAGAAGGAACTTCAGTGCGGTCTTCCTCTGTGAAACAGCTTCGGAAAAAGGTGTTTAGCATTTCAGCTTTACGCATCTCATCCTCTGTTTCGATACCACATCCAGAAACGCATCCTCTCGAAACCTGGACAGCAAGCTACACCGCGATGCAGAGCGCCTCTCTTGCAGAGTCTGCCATTTGAGTGACACGGATTATGCCAGTAATGACATAAACAGGCAGTAGGAGTTCAATGCAAGAATCCTCAAAATGTCGATCAACACAGTGGTTTTTTACATATAGAGACTTGAACACTGCATTATTTTTAACATACGTTATTACTCTGTCTTTATCCATTGTACTTTTAGGTTGTACTTATGTAGCTGCACCATTACAATCCTTTTGGTCAAATGATGTTCAGTGGATCATAATATATGGACATTGTTTATGCAGTAGTAATAGTAGTTTTATTCGTCAGTAGATCTCTTTTTACAAAGATATAACACATGTCAAAGTATTTACAAGTTTAGATCAATTTAAAATAAGCTAATTCGTATACACATATGTTTACAGACTTCTAGTCAATCGTTAGATTTATTCCTGGTATACAATACTTTTTCTTCAATTAACTTATTAAATAATGTAATGCCACGCTGTTCACTCATATCTCACTATCAGTCACTACACGCACTATACACACACTCTTTTGTAACACTTCACTCACTACACACACACACACACACACACACACACACACACACACACACACACACACACTGGTGATCTCTGGACCACTTTCTGTACCGCAACTTCCCATTTGCTGTCCTGAAAAACTGAGTCAGCATCCATCCGTAATGAGTGAGATGTTGAGCTCAGAAAGAGGAAGAGGTGTTAGTACTGTGCTATGCATAGCTTGGGGGTAAGTATTTCTAGAAAGGAAAAATAGAAGGAAAAAAACATAAAGTGAAGGTGTCATGTGGAGTTTTGATGTGTTATAATCATTATTATTACTGTTATTATTTATTTGTATAATATTTTTATCAAACTCCTAATCTGTTTTATCTAAGTAATCCTTCAATGTATAAAATGTATTGTATAACAGGTACTCTTTAGCTACCTTTTTAAATAAGAATATTTTTGCATTTTCTTTAATCTCTTTTGGTAATTTATTGTACAGTTTTATTCCTTGGCAGAAAATGCTGTTTTCAGTTTTATGTTTATTTTTTCTTGGTAAATGTAAGTTGAATCTCTCTCTTGTTGCATGGTCATGGACAGAGCTGTTTGTGCAGTAATTGCCAATGTTATTTTTGATGTGTACAGCTGACTGATAAAGGTATTCATATGGAGCAGTTAAAATTCCAAGTGTTCCTAATAGTTTTTTACAATATACTCAACTACTATTTTTGGTTATTATTATTATGGCTCATTTCTGGAGTTCGAACATTGTGTTCATAATTTGTGCATTTGTTCCCCAGAAAAGAATGCCATAGCTAAGAACTGAGTGTGCATTTGAATAATATGTAACTTAAGGACAATACATGTTACACACCGATGATAGGATTCTAAGGGCAGAACATGCTGATGACATTCTGTTTGCAAGTATGTTTGTGTGTTCACACCACTTCAACTGAGAATCAATATTCATTTTTCTGACATAAATGCATGATCCTCCACCCCTTGAAGTAGTTCTGCAGTAAGAGTTTGTCTTTTCATACAATGATAATAGTACATGTTGGATTTCTGTGTCTCTGCACCAGTGCTCAGTAATAAAAACTACTGTGCAGTTCAAAGATTGGACCTCACCTTCTAATAGTTGTATTTTACTCTTTATTGACTGCAGGTATTGATGGAGGACTGTTAAGTCTACATCTACAGCTACGTGATTACTCTGCTATTCACAATAAAGTACCTGGCAGAGGGTTCAATGAACCACCATCATGCTGTCTCTCTACCGTTCCTCTCTCGAACGGCACGCGGGAAAAACGAGCACAATTTTTCTGTGCGAGTCCTGATTCCTCTTATTTTATCGTGATGATCATTTCTCCCTATGTAGGTGGGTGCCAACAGAATGTTTTCGCAATCAGAGGAGAAAACTGGTGACTGAAATTTCATAAGACTCCGACACAATGAAAAACGCCTTTGTTTTAATGATTGCCACTCCAATTCAAGTATCATGTCTGTGACACTATCTCCCCCATTTCGCGATAATACAAAACGAGCTGCACTTCTTTGTACTTTTCTGATGTCACTGTGAGTTCCACCTGATGTGGGTCCCACACCGCACAACAATACTCCAGAATAGGGCGGACAAGCATACTGCAAACAGTCTCTTTGGTAGATCTGTGCTCTGCCAATGAATCACAGTCTCTGATTTGCTCTACCCACAATATTATCTATGTGATCGTTCCAATTTAGGTTATTTGTAATTGTAATCCCTAAGCATTTAGTTGAATTTACAGCCCTCAGATGTGTGTGATTTACCACGTAATTGAAATTTAGCTGATTTCTTTTAGTTCTCATGTGAATAACTTCACACTTTTTTTTATTCAGGGTCAATTGCCACTTTTCGCACCATACAGATATCTTATCTAAATCATTTTACAAGTCGTTTTGATCGTCTGATGACTTTACAAGATGGTAAATGACAGCATCATCTGCAAACAATCTAAAATGGCTACACAGATTGTCTCCTATGTCGTTCATATAGATCAGGAAGAATAGTGGGCCACACTTCCTTGGGGAACGGCGGATATTACTTCTGCTTTACTCGATGACTTTCCGTCTATTACTACGAACTGTGACCTTTCTGACAGGAAGTCACGAATCCAGTCGCACAACTGAGGCGATACTCTGTAGGCACGCAGTTTGGTTAGAAGATGCTTGCGAGGAACAGTGTCGAAAGCCTTCTGGAAATCTAAAAACATGGAATCAGTTTGACATCCCCCGTCTATAGCACTTTTAACTTCATGAGTATAAAGAGCTAGTTGTGTTTCACAAGAACGGTAATTTCTGAATCCGTGCTGACTATATGTCAATAAATCGTTTTCTTCCAGGTACTTCTTAATGTTCGAATACAGTATATGTTCTAAAACCCTACTGCAAATCGACGTTAGTGATATAGGCCTGTAATTCGGCGGATTACTCCTACTTCCCCTTTTTGGTACTGGTGTGACTTGAGCAATTTTCCAGTTTTTAGGTATGGATCTTTCTGTGAGCGAGTGGTTGTATATTTGGAAGGTAGGGGAGAAAAACTGGCAGAAGTAAATCTGTGAGGATGGGGCGTATGTCATGCGTGGGTGGATCAGACGGCAGAGCACTTGGCTGCGGAAGGCAAAGGTCCCGAGTTCGAGTCTCGGTCCGGCACACAGTTTTAATCTGCCAGGAAGTTTCCCGTTAGTGTTCGGAATTTCAGTATTAACCCACGATCTTTCTATTACATCATGCCTCCACGGAATAGGAACAACAAAAATCGTAATTTATGGGTTATTTGTCCCGATAGCTCAGTGGTCGGCGCGGCGGTCTGTCACGCCAAGGGCCCCGGATTCGATTCCCGGCTGGGTCGGAGATTTTCTCTGCTCAGGGACTGCATGCTTTGTTGTTTTCATTATAATTTCATCATCATCAGTGGAAAGCAACGGGAAACCAACACTGGAATCACTTCCCTAGACGCTCATGTGGTGGACCTCTTTGACGAGCCTTCCCCCATGACAAGACCTGCCGTAAGGCAGAACACAAAGTTTTTTTTGGGTTATCTCGAAGTCTGTATTTCAAAACCTTCATGAAATGTAAAAAAAAGAAGTGAACGCTGTAAACCACTGTTTCAACAGTTAAAAATCCTGTCACTGTCATGCCTCTATGTAATGGGACTAGCTTGTTTTACAGTACAGCACTTGGAATTCCTCCACAGAAATCCAGACCACCACATATATGACACCAGAAACAAAACCCAATTACAAATTATAGCTCACAACACAAAACGATATGCGAATACAGTTAAGTGTATGGATATTAAAATATAGAACCACCTCCCAACAGACATAAAAACAAGCAAAAACCCAAAAATAATCAGAATTAAATTAAAGGAATTACTACCAAATCGCTGTTTCTATTCCATACATTAATTTCTTGAAACAGAATTTTAATTACTTGTAATAAGCTGTTTATTGACTTGTAAATATTTCTAATTAGTAAATTAATTTAATTATTGTATCTTATTTATATTCTGTCTGTATCTCATATATGTATTGTGCTATGTGAAGTATGTACCACAAAATTTTAATTACTTGTTATAAGCTGTTTATTCACTTGTAGGTATTTCTATTTACTGAGGTAATTTAATTATTGTATGTTATTCATATTGTGACAGTATCTCTTATATGTATTCTGCTATGTATAATATGTACCGCCACTGCCATCTCTCATCAAACATCATCTTTTTATATTTTGTCTATATATCTTATATGCATTCTGCTATGTGAGTTATGTACCATTACCATCATCTCTCATAATACACTGTCTTAACATAATTTTAAAATTGACTTGTCCTATATCATGCTGTGCTTTGCTGTACAAATTGTAGGATCTACAGGACCAATGATAAATAAATAAACTCTCATTACAGTAGATGTCGACTGCATCTCCAAATTTTTAGAGTTTCAGATAAAGGCGCTCCTGATTTGACAATGCCAGTTACATCAAGTATTTGCTGAGCATTATGTAAAATTTCGACGATTCCTTTATGATGACTATCCACAAAAACATGGATTTTGCTATTTTTCTTCAGTACATGCGTTTATGCACGATTTACGTGATATACGTTTTTGTTCTAATTACTTCAAAAAATTACAACTGTTGCTGCATTTTCTTTCTTTGAAAGTGAAACCTGTGAAGTACATATTAGTTATTAACTTACTGGCATGTGTTACAACATGGACTTAAGGAGAAGCTCACCTGCTGCTAAATAAATGTGCTGGTTATGTGAATTGTGCTCTAATTTGCGCGAAAAATTACAATTAACTGCCAGAAAGGTAAACTTCTTTCTTTGCTCTTGAAAGTAATTGAAACAACTAGGAAAAAACAGAAGCAGAAATATCCCTTCACCAGTTCCAAAATATATTTCGCCTGCATATGTAATTAATTTGACGACATTCTTATTTGGGTAACAAGTCTTCTAAAATAACTAGCATGTAAATTTTCTTCTATACATCATAGCGGTTAATTACAAGACTGTCACCTTTCAGTCCTTTCTCACATGTCAGTCTCTTTTATGTTTTTGTTCTGTTTATGAGTGGTTGTTTGTTTTTAATGGATGATCAATGCATTTTGAATATTCACTTGCATTTCCATATTTCAAGTTTAATTTGTAAATTGTTGACAAAGACAAGTTACAGAAGTTCTCAGAAATGCAGAATAAGAAATAAAATTTTTGCAGGTGCCAGAACGCGTAAATTACCACCTTTATAACTCCAATTTGTCACTCACTACTCTTCTCGTTACCCACTCCACCACAATTGCGATTTGCAGGTTGTATCATTGACCTGTGTCATATACATACTGAATCCCTTAAATGCCAATATCTCATTATCGACATTTAATATCAATAAAGTGTACCATTTCGAGAGATCCTCAGTGAGGTAGTGTATCTACATCTACATCCATACTCTGCAAGCCACCTGACGGTGTGTGGTGGAGGGTACTTCGAGTACCTCTATCAGTTCTCAGCCAGGTGATTCAGCCAAAGTAGATCTTTGAAAGGAGAACAACCACAGTACCTCTCGTGAAGAACAGAGTGTTCAATAAGTAACTATGCAGCTCAGAACTTGCCATATTTAAGTCATGGAAGTTATAAGAGATGATGGAAGTAATCCCTTTGAACTTGAAGACACAATTGTACACGTTTCTGCATGTTCTTGAAGATGTTGTGCACATTATCAGGAGTGATGTTCCGAATGTGACGTTTTAGAGCAGCTTGGAGTTCTTGTATGGTGTGCAGATTGCTTTCATAGGCCTTTCCCTTCATCTTACCCCATAGCAAGCAATCCGGTAGAGCCAAGTCAGGTGAATATAGAGGCCAGAGCCCTCAAGAGATGATGCAGTCACTGAAGATGTCCTTTAAAAAATTCATCACCTTGTGGGTGGTATGAGCAATTGCAACATCTGTTGGAACCAGGCATTCTCAATTTCGTCCTTATTCAGCTTACCTAGGAAGGTGTAGTACTATTCTGCATTTATGGTGTCCTGAAAGAAGATTGGCCCAATGACGTGTTTACGAGTCATGACAAACCAAACACCAAACTTTTGATCATGCAGTGGGGACACTTTAAATTGGTGTGAATTCTCCATAGTCCACATAGGACTATTCTGGCTATTCACGTAACCGGAGAGGTGAAACCATGCCTCATCCATGAAAAACTTTGTGTCAAGAATCCCCTCTCCATTGTCCTGCAGGAAGGACAGAAACCAATTGCAAAAGTTCACACGCACCGAGCGATCGCTGTCTCTCAGTTCATGCAGGACGATCATTTTGTACAGATACATGGACAGTGACTTCTGGAGAATCTTGTGAACTGAACCCACAGACACATGGGCCTGCTGAGCTAGTCGTCTAACTTATTTATTTAGATTTTGCAGCATATGTCTTGCACCTCCACCACCTTCTCTTCGAATGTGGATGTGGATGGCCTGCTTGATTTTGGAGCATTATGAACGCTTCCAATCTTTCGAAACCTGGTGATGAGGTTCCAATAGCATTGCGGTTAGGCATCTTCACTCCTGGGAACTTATCTGCAAATGCAGCTTCTACTGCTGGGGTAAATTTGTCTCCATTGCAGAACACATGATCCACAAGAAACACTCTTTGTTCAGTTGTTAGCATGATGACCTGGGTCACAATGATGTCACGCAAAATGTTGGTCTTCATCAAACCGGACATGTGAACAAGTACAAATACCTGGTCAATTATGGTTCAATATGTTGTATTAATATTTGACAATCGTATCAGTCATTACTTAGCACACCACAACATGGCACTGCATAGTTACTTTCTGTACACCCGGTATATACAAATAAAGGCGCATTAAAAACGCTAGTGAGGTGTCAGAGACAGAAGAAAAGTCTAAATAGCCAAGTCAGTGGCCCTTCAAGCGATGCCATTTTTCACATATTATTTTATTTCGCGAATAGCACAGCTACTGACGAAATTATTTCTGACTAGACATGGAAACATAAATATCTGTAGACTCTCGTAACTGCTCAAGTAACATGACAGATTTCTTGTATGAAGGGAGTAATTTCAACACATGAATGGCCGATAGCGACATTGTGGGTACAAGCAATAGTAAATAGTTACAAAGTTTTAGAATTTTCGGCAGCAACGTCCAAACAAGCGCTAAGCGAAACAGTACCTCACAAATTATGAAGTTATAATCCTAAGGGATTTTATGAAAATAAGTAGAGTATTTCAGTTATGGAATATATCAATTGTGACAAGTTACAGATAATATGTCTACATTTTTAGACCTGTTTTGAATACCATATACTCATAAATTATTGGAATATCAAATGGGATGTCTTTTACTCTGATTCTAAAAATATGGTAATTTTCAGTTCTGTGCCTGAAGTATACCAGCAACATGTTATTAACTTTTGCACCACAAGGTAATCTACGAGGGTGGTTTGGAAAGTTCTCGGAATCACCACGAGAGGTCAGCACTAGCGCAACGGATTGTTCTCGTGATCTTCAATGGACTGTTGCCTGTAAACACGTGCCATGTCAGTGCTCTTGGAAGAGAGCTGTCGCAGTGACGTGGCTCTGTTGTTGTTCCCGTGTAGTGGTTTGCGAAGCTGGAAAAAAATCGAGATTCGAGCTGTGATTAAGCACGTCATAAAGAAAGGTATGAAAGCAAAGGACATTCATGCCGATTTCCAGAATACACTGGGGGACTCCGCTCTTTCATATTCAACTGCTGCCAAGTGGATAAATGAATTTAAATTTGGTCGGGAGAGCTGAGATGATGATCCACACAGTGGTCAGCCAAGATGTGTCACTACTCCAGAAATCATTGCGAAGCTGGAAAATGGTCATGGAGGATCGCCAATTGAAAGTGCATAAAACTGCTCACATTTGCCAGATGTCATCTGAAAGGGTATGTCGCATTTTAACTGAAGAATTAGAAATGAAAAAATTATCTGCGAGACGGCTGCCGCGACTCTTGACACGCGCCCGCATGCATGTGCCGTCGCCATGGCAAAATTACACAAACTAAGTTATGAACTGTTGCCACACCTACCTTATTCACCTGATATGGCTCCATCACACTTCCATTTCTTCCCAAAACTGAAAATTTTTCTTGGTGGACGAAGATTCACTTGAAATGAAGAACTGATAGCTGGAGTTGATAACTACTTTGCAAGCCTGGAGGAAACTCATTTTCGAGATAGGATCAAGGCACTGGAACATCAGTGAACCAAGTGCATTAATCTACAAGGAGACTACACTCTTTCTGTTCCGTTCTGAGAACTTTTCAAACCACCCTCGTATTTTGAACTCTAGATATGGATTTGTAGTATATATGAACATTTTTAATATTGTGCTAATGAAATGTACAGTTTTCCTGTAATTCACCCTTGTTATGAACATCATATTCCATTAGGGATTAAATATATTGAAGCACAAACCTCCAAATTCCAAGTTTGCATACATCTACAAAGGAGACTGCATACAAAACGCATATGTTACACATCCTACAATATTTCTGAAGTGTGTAGGACCTATACCATGTAGGACGGACAGATGATATTGAATGGATACAAAGAAAAGCAACACAAATAGTTAAAGGTTATTTCAACCCATGGGAGAGTGTCACAAATGTTTTGAAGGAACTGAAATGGCAGATTCTCAAAGATAGACACAAACTATCCCTTGAAGACATAGTTAGAAAGTTTCTAGGACCAACTTAAAGAGATGAATCTAGGAATATATTATAACTCCCTATGCATCGCTCTCATACAGATCATGAAGACTGCATGCACAGAGGCATTTAAGCGACCAATCTTCACATGCTCCATACATGAATAGAATGGGAAAAAAGCGCTAGTAACTGGTACAGTGGAGGATACCATCTGCAATGCACTTTTCATTGGTTTACAAGAATAGTTGTAAATGTAGATCTCATATCTGTGCAAATCTCCTGTCCACAAGCTGTGATCTGCCTGTGCAAGTATGATGTGTGCAGACAGATCATTATGTGTGTACTGTTATAACGTAATTATGTAGTGACATAGAAATAGTAATAAATGAGATTTATTATGTTATAAATACAGTTGAAAAATACGCCAAAACTCTGAAGAACATGAAGCAGCCGTGGATAGTGAATAAGCAACTTCAGTACAAAATGACTAAAAACCCTGTTGCTCTAGACTACCACATTGAACAAAACATCTAGTGACACTAAAAACCACGTCTGATGCTCTTTAGTGTGAGGTGCATAGCACAGCTGAAGAGTTGTTACGGGACCTCTGTTGATAAGAATGAGTGTATTAACAGTTCATTTATAATGCAATTTTTTAACCAAAAATACGCAATCACACAAAGCGTGAGGTAGCCAACAACACTAAAATATAATGTAAGTAAGAACAGGAGAATAAAAACCTGGGCAACCTTCAAAAGAAAGGTGAATATTTATCTTTTTACACCCCATTTAAACAGATCTCCCAAACCCGCATTTCGTAAAACAATTTCCCAATACCGCTTCTGGGTGGTGGTGTAAAGACTTCAGAAACGATTCTGAAAATCAGATTGTAGTTGCCGGTTTTCCAATTCCGCAATCGGTTTTCGCTCCCACATAAACGCAACTACTCTGCAATGTGCTTGAGCTGTCAGGTTTCGTCTTCTTTTTAAAAAATTTCGGCTAATATGGGCAGAGCAGCTTCTTGTACAGTGAAGCATAAGCTGAAATATTAGACTGAAGCTGTTTACACCTTGTCTAATTGAAGAGAAACAGCGATTGTGCTGACTAAATAATAAACTGTGTTTTTCAGGCACTGTATTTTACTCGACTAGCAAATCTACTTTCAGAACTTGACATGCAAACACGACAGCGAAAAACGGTTTCCGAAATTTCGTTTTCGTCTTTCTGAAGATGTCTCGCATATAAACGTAGTGCCAGGAAAGACATCTGCTACATTACAATAGTCAGAGGAAGGAATGGGGGTGAAACTCATATAAATGGTGTTTTCATGGGGCTCTCAAAACCGAATTTCGTAAATCGATTTCACAATATCACTTCTGGTTGATCATGTAAATCTCCAAAACCGAGGTTGGAAATCCGTTTCTTTCTACTGGTTTCACGTGTGGTTATTTCCTCGACCTAAAATACATTGTACATTCCATTCCAAAGACAAGTCTCGATTCTGCAATCAAACATCAGTCAAGAAGTTACCATCAACCAATGAGAACGCTTGGCATGAATCTACTGGAAATTAATTTCTTAATGCTCCCATAAACGATCAAACATTTTGTCAAACTTAACTATGCTTGCCAAATATTTGACTGCGTGCAGTTCAGTTTGACCAGCCCTGGGTTAATGCTGCTGTGAGCCATGTTAATTCTGAGTTGAGCAGGTTACTGCTGACTGAGATGGATTCTCTTGAGTGCAGTGCCTGTTACAATTGGGGGATGGGGTTATACTAGACACCTGCACCTGAATAGGAGAGGGAAACAAATGTTGGCTGAGCTTCTTGCAGGAAATGAATTGGGGACCACCATCGCAAAATGCAAGATCCCTGTGGTTATTGGTGTCATAGGGACCCCTTTTTTTCGGGTTAGAATGAAGTTTCAGGCACCCTGTTTTGAAGGAAGTCACTATAACAGAAGAGTCCTACAAGAATGCACAGAAAAAGTAGGTTAGCTCATTCCACCAAAATATTAGAAGATTGAGTAATAAGGTAGAAGAGCTTCTTGTCTGTTTGCAAAATTTAGAGGAAAAGATAGATATCCTGTGCCTGTCTGAGCACCAAATAATCACAGGGTTAGATAAGTTACATATAAAAGATTACAGTTTAGCAGCTTACTCATTCAGAAATAATACGGGAAAAGGAGGAGTTGTTGCATATATTAAGACAGGACACAAGTTCAAAAGCACTGACACAAGTAGATTTTGTAGTGATCAGCACATAAAAGTGTGTGCTCGTGAATTAATGCAGAAAAACATTTCACTATTAATTGCAACAGTATATAGATCCCCACTGGGTAATTTTGAATTATTTATGAGGAACGTGAATTCATTACTGTGCTCTCTGTCAGGCATCAGCAACTAATGGTCAGAGGTGACTTCAATGTAGATTCTCTAAAGGATTGTGATAGGAAAAATGATCTGGAAACTTTATTTGGCCCTATAATTTGCTCTCAGTAGTTGACTTTCCAACATGGGTGGATAAAGACAGTAGGTCCCTAATTGATAATGTTTTTTTTGAGGAGGCACAAAGCCAAAAAATAATTATTTACCCAATAACAAATGCTCTCTCTGATCATGATGCACCGTCAGTCAGGATAAATGACATAGTGCCTTACAGTGTGGATACACCACAGTGGAAGTCAGTTAGAATCATTCATGACAACATGGCAAATGTTTTTAAGAGTACTCGTAGTTTACAAGAAACAACCTGGGATGAAACTTATAAAGAACCAAATGCCAATATAAAATTTAATTTATTCCATGAAAAAATTCATATCAGTATTTGAAAATAGCTTTTTGCATAAGCTAATCAGAAGGGACATCAAACAGCCATGTAAAAAATCACGGATCACTAATGGGATTAAAGTATCTTGTGAAAGGAAAAGGGAGATGTGTCTTTTGGCAAGAACAAGTAGAGACCCTGCAGCAGTTGTGCACTACACAAAATTACTAAGAAAGCTTATTTAAAAAATCAAGAAACATGAACATAATATCAGAAATCAGTACTTCTTGTAACAGAGTTAAGGCAATATGGAATATAGTGAAGCATGAAACAGGACAACCAACCACAGAAGAGGACAGCATTACTATTGAATTGAAGCAAAGTGTTATAAATTACAAGTCACAGGTAGCAAATGTATTTAATAATCATTTCTTAAACATAATAGAAAGCATATGGACCAACAGTTCAAGAGAAAAATCACAGCAATATGTTGTAGAAGTAACTCTCATAAAATTACATCACACGAATGTACCACCAACTTCTACTTCTGAAATTAAGAGGGTCATACATTCTCTCAAGAACAAAAGCTCTTCTGGTTTTGATGATGTTTCTAAAGATTTGTTCCCATATAAAAAGTCCAGTATTGTCCAAAATATGTAATGCATCAGTAACTCAAGGCTTTCTTCCAGAGAGACTAAAATATGCCTTTGTTAAACCTCTCTTTAATGACTATTGTGGAAGACAACACTTTACGAAATTATAGTCATTACAAAGAATCTAATTAACAAAAATATTGATTATTTTCTTTCTGTTGCATGAACAGTGCAATTCAGAGTTCTGCTGGCAACTCTGTATACAGAAATATCAATTACGATAAATTAATAGTCACTTAATTTTGTAGAACAGTCATTCTTAAGAAGAGATTTTCGCCAACTACAGCTATTCTCTGTCTGTTAAAGAGATACAACATAGTAGTCAGGCAATAACTTTTTAGTTCCTTAAGTTCGAAGGTGAATTAAATGAAAAATCTAAGTCAATACAAAGAATACTAATAAAAATCAAAGTGTATAGCAGATTGTCCATGCACTTGTCATCACAGTGTAACCTCCAAACAGAAAAATATGATTATAAAACTCACATTTTAGTGTAACCTCCCAACAGAAAAATAATAGTATTATTCACATATAGTGTAACCTACCAACAGAAAAATCTCCTTTAAGTTCCCAATTGAAAATTTCTTTCCAATAACAAACTTTCAAGTTTTTATGTGACATTCCATTAAAGGCTACCTGTATATAGAGGTTAATAAGTTCCAACGTCAGCAGCGCTGCGTCATGGCCCTGTGAAATCATTCTGAATAAACTGAAAAATCCTTACCTCATAATGATGTCGCTGGATAATGCTATCTATGTATCTGCTCCTATAAGAAAATTTTGGCACGGCCCAGAGCAATGCTGGCCACTAGATTTTCATTTGTAGGGAAACAACTAATATTCTTTTGCTTAATCAACATGAGTATGCACAGGAAGAATTCGTAAAATCTCTAAACTCAGATACATGACTGGCAAATGTTTTCTTCAGAACAAAAGTTATTATTGAAACAGTTCTGCAAGGAATTAAATGGGACTTTAACATTACAATTGTGGTTAAATCAGTTGTGGCAATTAACATATGCGCATGACAACAAAGAACAATATTTTTTTTACTTATACCAGATCGCTCAGGTACCGCCATTGTTCTGCACGATCAGCCCAACACAAGTCAACCGCTGCACCACCCTTTCCGAACTCCAGAACTCAAGTGCTCTGTCCAACCTACTAAACTCGACAGCTCTCTGCGAGCTACTTAAGTCAACTTATTGCCAACACTGCTCTAACCTGCGATTCTATTGTAATATAGATATTCTATATTGCAGGCAGCGTGTGAGCTATCCATCGAAATTACATCTGCTCATGTGCACTAGCGAATAGTAATGAAGCCCTTACAGAACCCTCCACAGGAGGGTAAAAATTTGGCAGCGATGGTGAGTCAATTTGACTTGCCATGAGCAAGAAATTTTTCTATTGCAAATAGATATAATATATTTAGTTTACTAAGTCTACTGTCACAGAGTATATATGACATTATTGATAAATAATATGAGTACAGAACATATTAAGAAATGTCATTAAGTGAACCTGCACTGTAACAGTCTTTAGCATTTTTACAAGAATTAAACATATTAAGAAGTGAAATGAAGTGCACACACACTGTAAAAGTCTTTAGCATCTTTACATGAACTGATCACATTAAGAGACGAAATAAAGTGCATACGCACTGTATCAATCTTTAGCATTTTTACAAGAACTGAACACATTGAGAAATGAAATAAAGTTCACATGCACTGTAAAAGGCTTTAGCATGTTTAGGAGAAATGATCGTATGAACAAATGAAATTAAGTGCACACACACCGTATAAGTCTTTAGCATGTTTAGGAGAACTAATCACAGTAACAAATGAAATAAAGTGCACACGCACTGTATAAGTCTTTAGCATTTTTACAAGAACTAGGAAAGAAATGGGAAGGATAGCATCATGGTTGTAGCACAGTGGGTTGCACATAGCTGCACTAAAAGTCCATATCTTTTTACACAAGTACAACACCAAGTGAGACAATCTGTAGTTCTCTTCCCTGAAGTATTTATCAGTGTAGCCAAGACACTGAAATGTTGTATTAATATTGTATGTTATCATTTAGGTAGTACATTAGGTAAACCAAACAGTAGGTCCATAATAACATCTCTGTCATTCAAGGTGGTGGACAGCTTGATATGTCAACACCACATTCTTGCAGAATTCATACTCTTACATCAACGTAGAATTAGAGCAAAAACCAAATAGAGTGCTCCATGACCTTGAGCATGGACAGGATAAAGGGATGACTTAGTAATTGGTGGTAATTAGGTCAGTAGGTGAAGGATACATTGAATCTTATACTAATCATCATTCAGAAGTACATATTAGTATATCATCTTAGTTGAATAACTGTTGGCACTCAGTGGCCTGTTGTTTCATTACATATTACAAAGCATTCATTGAGCATTACAAAGCATTATGCAGAAGTACATATTGGTATATCATCTTAATTAAATAAGCGTTGGCACTCAGTGGCCTGCTGTTTCATTATGTATTACAAAGCATTCATTGACCATTACAAAGCATCATTCAGAAGTACATATTGGTATATCATCTTAATTAAATAAGTGTTGGCACTCAGTGGCCTGTTGTTTGATTATGTTTTACAAATGATATTGAAGTCGTTCTTCAAAAACAGGAGTTATTGCATGTAGCAATAAGCTGCTAGTGAGTACATATGATATTGTGCCAGTGACATAAGATGTATTTAAAATGTAAGACATTTGACCTAGTACTCAACATGCTTAGCCTAATAATACATACAGGTAATGGAATCAATACATCAGACAGAATGGAATGTTGCATTATATTCTGGACTAGACTGGTAACATTATTTATTTGTGTACTGGTAATAGTTGGGACTAGTAATAATTTTTTGTGTACTAGCAATGCATTGCATTGGGATTAATATTTAATTGCCAGAGAATGAAAATATTTGCCTTTTATGTACTGCTGGAAATAAAGTAATGAAAGTCGTTTGTCATTCATCATGAGTCAGCTGCAGCAAGGTTAGCAAACAAGGAAGAGTATATGTGATCACATTCATGAATCATAGAAACAACTGGGTAAAATGCAAGTACTGGAACAGGTTTGATAACTAAGTGCCTGTAGCATATAATATAAGGACATATTTCAGAAATAATCTTAATATCATGAAAAGCTTCTCCTGGAAAAAATACAAAGTGGATTACTGAGCTGAAAGAAGAAATGTATTCATATTAGTCTGAAAGAGAGTAAACTTCGAATTAATAGGCAATGAAATGTGTACTTAATATGTATGTACTCTAGCTGTCTTTCTCAAAACATTCAGTCATTATACTATGCGACATATGACATAATGTCAAAAAGAACTGCAACAAATACTTAAATAACTACATAGCAGCTCTTAACTAATTAAAAATACACAAACTTCATCATTATCATCATCTGCAAAGAAAAACTTCATTATTAATATTACCATATTTTTCATATAACTAGTCATCATCATTTATTTAGAGTTTCTCACTTCTAGCATATTCATTACTAAAATTAACATGTGTAGTTTTGTCTGACAGCGTGCCACAATCACGTCATATTCTGAAAGAAAAATAATTAGTCAAGACTGCTATCAGACAGCGTGTATAGTATATTCCTGTTAATGCTTGTTAACTCTGAACTATTTATTTTTCGTGAGAAAGTATTGCATCTTCTTTCTTTCACTCTGATAGTAAAATATCCACATCATTTTACAGTAAATACTGTAGGTGTTTAATTCATTTCTTTTACAGGGTATTGCTTACTGAAAATGATGAATATGGATTATTATCTTGCGTTTATATCATATATTCATTGAAGGAACTCATGTTTCTAATGATGTAACTAAGCATACAGCATAGCATGCCAGAAAATGTATTAGGTCAAATATATATACAAGAATATTTTCAACTGCAAAAGCGTATACATAATATCATAATGTAGTAGCATAAAACTGTAGAACAGTCAAGATAGTGGGATATCATAAGGCAAAATGTCAAGGTCAACTGGTGTTTGTTATATCTTAAAGACTACATATTGCGTAAAGAGAATATTCTACTTTCTGTAGGAAAACTGTCATATATACATTATAAAGTGGAAAATGTCTCAGGTCTGTGGTTATAGTAGGTGGACTGACTTGCAAAGTTCAACTTACTGGGACTTTCCCAATAAAATTATGTCATTTAGAAAATGTGCACGGTCTGACATATAACAACAAGAAAAGCGACCTGCTAACCTTACCTTGCTGGACACTTGCCAAGAAAAACACGATCATCATCAGTAAGTGGTAATATAAATAAAAGTGTATCTGGAGAAAATGGCATTACAGTGTGATAAATCATAAAATATGTTCATTCTATAAAGGGTTTAATATTTGAAATGTGGTGGTTGCCCTTGAATTTTCTGGTTCTTAAAGCTTCAATATGTACTTCATTGGGGTGAGGAATGCGTTTTATTTATTTTATTTATTTATTTACATCCTGAATCTTTGTGGTACATATACCATACCTTAGATGTTGGACAAAATTATATTACATTAATATACTGTTACATTGGTGTATACATTACATTTATAAATTGTTACATTTTTATATTGCTATATTGTTACATAACATTTTTATATTGTTACAACCAACTTATTTTTCAAGATACTGTGTTACTGAGTAAAAACAGTTTTCCAAGAGATATGATGTTACAGATTTTTTTAAAGCTATGGATTTTGTTTATGGCCTTTAGGTTACTTGGCAGCTTATTAAACAAATGTGAACCTGAGTGATATACACCTTTCTTGCACAGTGTGGTATAACAATGATGTCTGTGTATGTCACTATTTGCCCTTGTATGGTGTTCATGTACAGATTTATTTTGAATAAATACGTTTCCATTTTTTAGCATGCTTTTTTTAGGAACATTACAACTTCTAGTATATAGATACATGGTAGGGGTAGAATCCCCAGTTCTATAAAGAATGGTTTGCATGATTTTCGGCTGTTGGCATTTTTCATTACCCTCACAATCTTTTTTTGTTTCCGGAATGTGGTTATGCAATGAGGAGAATTTCCCCAGAATATGATGCCATATCTTAATAGGGAGTGTATGCAAGTGTAATACACTGCTCTAACTGTTTCAGTACTTGTGTTGTTCCATATAATCCTCATCGCATAAGTCATTTTGGATAGTTTAGAATTTAATGAAGTGATGTGGGAATTCCATTTAAGATTGTCTTGTAAGTAGATGCCAAGAAATTTTGGTTCACTGACACTGTTAATTCTTTGGTTTTCCATTGACATGTTTGGTTTTAATGGGTTTTTATTTTGTTGTGTATGGAAGTATAAGACGAATGTTTTTTGAGGGTTTATCAGTAATTTATTCCTCATAAACCACTCTGATACATTTTCACTTGTGACTTTAGCATTTAAACTTAGAGCTATTTCATTTTCACCTTCAATTAATATGCTTGTGTCATCTGCAAATAGCACTGGTTCGGAGTGTTGAACGTGTAGGGGGAAGTCGTTTATGAAAATTAGGAAGAGAAAGGGACCTAAAATTGAGCCTTGTGGTACACCGTTGGTTAATGTGGAAGGTTTCGATCGATAAGCTTGGAGTTCGTTTTTTCCCATGTGTTTTACCTCTGTTATCTGAGAGCGATTTTCTAGGTAGGATTTCAGCCACCCGTGTGGCAGGCCTCTTACACCATACCACTCTAACTTTCTTAGGAGAATTTCATGGTCTATTAGATCAAATGCTTTTATTAAATCCAGGAAAATCCCCGAAACATTTTTGTGATTATCCACTGAATTTAAAATACGATTTATGAGGCTAAAAGTGGCTGTTTCAGTACTGCACTGAGGCCTGAAGCCATGCTGACATGCTGCGAATTCTATATGGACCAGCATATAGTAGCTCAAATATACTGCATCTTCTTTTTCCTCTGTTGGATAAATAGTGTGTGCATACCAATATCTTCTGTCCTATGTGAAATTCACGGCATTTACAAACTTGTTTCTGCTGTCTTCTGCGGCGCTGTGCAGCACGCTTGATATTGTTGAGCGCAGTGTCCATTATTTCATAGTGGCGTAGTCGACGAAATGTAGGAACAGATACCAATTCTTTAATTTTGTTGGGTGGTTCAACGTTTTTCAAGATAACAGTAAGAGGGAACATAGGAGATTCATTTGGTATAGATTTAATTACATCCTGGAATGAGAATAAGTGTGTGTCCCAATCAATATGTCTTTTATGGCAGTATATTCTGCATAGTTTACCAATTTCTTTCATCAGTCGTTCAGAAGGATTCGAAGAAGCGTGTTGCTTGGATATATAGATCGGAGAAATGTTTCTAGCTTGTACCATATGTGTTCATGTCACAGATCGAAATTGTGGTCCATTGTCGGAAATTACTTTCAATACATGACCTAAATGAGGTATAAAATATTTTACAAATGCATTTGAAATAGATTTAGCTGTAGCTTTGCGTAGCGGAGTGAAGGTAACAAATTCCTAAGTGAATTCAACAGCGACAAAGATGTAACAAAAACCTCTATTAGATCTGGGAATCGGTCCAAAAATGTCTGCAGTCACGTCTTAATTTAATGGGTACAATAGAATATAACGGTGGAATATGTGAAGTCATGTCTGATTTAGCTTTCTGGCAGATTTTACATGACGCTAAAACTCGTCGAATACTTTTCTCCATGTTGCCAAAATAACAATATTTTCTGGCTCCATAATGTGCGTAGCTTAAATGAGTATACCAAATTAATTTGTTAATCAGTTCTTCAGGGATGCAGAGTAACCAGTTGTTGCTGTCAGGGCGAGAGCTGCGAAACAGAATGTTGTTGCGTACAGTGTAATTGTTTCTATTGGTAACATTATTCCTATCTTGCCAAAGGTATTTAATTTCTTTCCACAAATTGTCTTTGCTCTGTTCTTTCGCTATGTCTCGTAATAACGACGAAACAATCCTTGAATATATCCTCAGTTCGAATATAATAAACTTTCTCGAGACTGAGAAGCTTATGTCCACGAATCAGCATGGTTTTAGAAGGCATTGCCCATATGAAACTCACGTTGCCTTTTCTCACATGATATACTGCGAAATACGGATGAAGGGCAACGGGCAGATTCCATATATATTTCCAGAAAGCATTTGATACGGTGCCCCATTGCATGCTGTTAACGGAAGTATGAGCATGTGGAATAAGTACAGAGATTTGTGAGTGGCTTGAAGACTTCTTAAATAACAGAACACAGTCTGTTGTCCTCAACGGCGAGTGCTCATCACTGAGCAAGATGGCGCAGTGGTTAGCACACTGGACTCGAAACAACTATATGCATAAAAGATTTGATGGATGGGCTGGGCAGCAGTCTGCGGTTGTTTGCTGATGATGCTGTGGTTTACAGTAAGGTGTCGAAGTTGAGGGCAATAGTTGAAACTCACGTCCGGCCATCCTGATTTAGGTTTCCGTAATTTCCCTAAATCGCTTCAGGCAAGTGCCGGGACAGTCCCTTTGAAAGAGCACGGTCACCTTCCTTTCCCAACATTCTCTAATCCGATGAGACCGATAACCCCACAGTTTGGTCCCCCCCCTCTCCCGCCACACCCCTGAATCAACCAACCAGAGCAGTGTTCTTCAGAGACAAGGGTATCGTCAGAAGTGCGTTGTTGTTCTTTATATGCATAAAAGATTTGGTGGATGGGCTGGGCAGCAGTCTGCGGTTGTTTGCTGATGATGCTGTCGTCTACAGTAAGGTGTCGAAGTTGAGTGACTGTATGAAGATAGAAGATGACTGAGACAAAATTTGCAGTTGTTTTGATGAATGGCAGCTAGCCCTAAATGTGGAAAAATCTAAGTTTATGCGGCAAAGTATGAAGAACAATCCTGTAATGTTCGGATACAGTATTACTAGTGTCCTGCTGGACACAGTCAAGTCGTTTAAATATCTGGGCCTAATACTGCAAAGCGATATGAGACGGAACGAGCTTGTGAAAGCTCTGATAAGGAAGGCGAATGGTCGACCTCGGTTTTCTGGGAGAATTTCAGGAGAGAGTGGTTCGCCTGTAAAGCAGAGCACATGTACGACGGTGATGCGACCAATTCTTGAGTACTGCTCGAGTGATTGGGATTCGTACCAGGTCGGATTGAAGGAAGACGTTGTAGGTATTCAGAGGCGGACTGCTAGATTTGCTGCTGGTAGATTTGAACAACGTGTAAGTGTTATGTAGATGCTTTGGGAACTCAAATGGGAATCCCTGGAGGGAAGGCGACACTCTTTTCAAGAAACATTATTGAGAAAATTTGGAGAGCCGACATTTGAAACTGGCTGCCGAGCGATTATACTGCCACAAACATACAGTGCGCTTAAGGACCACAAAGATAAGATACGAGAAATTAGGGCTCGTATGGAGGCATATAGACAATCGTTTCTCCCTCGCTCTATTTGCGAGTGGAACAAGGAAGGTAATGAGTAGTACTGGTACAGGGTGCCCTCCGTCACGCACCGTACGGTGGCTTGCGGAGTACCTATGTAGACGTAGATGTAAATAGTTTCCATCTATCTTCAAGAGGGAACTGAACTGGCAGTGTCTCTGTAACACTCTCCCATGAATTAAACAAACCTGTGACCGTTCGTGCTCCCCTTCTCTGTATACGCCGGCCGAAGTGGCCGTGCGGTTAAAGGCACTGCAGTCTGGAACCGCAAGACCGCTACGGTCGTAGGTTCGAATCCTGCCTCGGGCATGGATGTTTGTGATGTCCTTAGGTTAGTTAGGTTTAACTAGTTCTAAGTTCTAGGGGACTAATGACCTCAGCAGTTGAGTTCCATAGTGCTCAGAGCCATTTGAACCATTTTCTCTGTATACGTTCAATATTCGCTGTTACTCCTATCTGGTAAGGGTCCCACACACTTGAGAAATATTCTAGGATGGGTTGCATGAATGATTGTTACGCAATCTCTTCTGCAGACTGATTGCACTTCCCACAGTATTCTACTAATAAACCGAAGCCTACCACCGGCTTTACCCACGACTGAACCTACGTGATCATTCCATTTCATATCCCTACAAAGTGTTACACCCAGATATTTGTATGAGCTGGCCGGTTCCAAAAGTGACTCACTGATATTATAGTTATAGGATACCATGGATATCATGCACAGAACATTCGAAAAGATTTACGGGAGTCCCCAATGCGCCACAATTATAAAAACAAGGAGGCAGTGAAAAATCATTTCACCAGCATGGACTACACAAAAATAATTTAGGGGTCGCAGTTTTGTGTGAATAAATATCGCAACTAATTAATATGCAAACAGAGAAAAATGGAGCAGTTATACTGCTTGCAGAAACTCAGATTGAAGTAATATGGGACGTGAAGGAGTGAAATTACGAGTAACTGAATTACCCACAGAAAAATATTCACCAACAACAGAACTATCACTGACACCAGGGTCTAAAACGCTATTAAAACTGGCAACAGTATTCAAGGAGGAACTAAAAGTATTAACCTTACCTGCAGCACTACAGGCGCTAACAGTAGCATTTGAAAGAGGTACAATCTGACTGAACAGTGTGTTAGGTACCTCTAAGTAGCAAACCTTTAATACAAAAATGTAAATATTAACTGTGTGCCTATCTGCAGCTCATCGTCATCGCTATATGGCGAGTAGCAACTATCCTTTTCATAATATTGTACATTACGTCATTGATTTTCGACTGTTAAATGTTAATGTAAACGTTTTTCATATAATTATTTTACATTACAACATCCAACATTTTAAAATTAATTATTTTACATTAAAATACTATATATGGCTAAAAAATTGTAAGAGATAGAAGTACAGCTACTTAGTCATGTGTCACATATTTTGGTTATGGCAAAATGTGACGTAATATAAAATGAAATAAGTGTTTACAACCAATAGGATTATACATGGCTGACACGATTTCTACAGATCTGAAGATAAGGCTGTGGGAATCACAATATATGCTAGCAACAAAATGAAAGGCAATATCAATTGGTAGTGGTAAATAGTACATTAGACAGCAGCAATGAAAATTTAACATCTGGGGAAATAATGTTTGATAACAGCTCTTTACTAATCACCACCATTCAGATAAATTGTTTTTTAGAAGAACTGCTAGTCTTTTTAATCAATCTTGGAAACTTCTCATATGTGGGAATGGTTGAGACTTAAACATAGGGTACATCATAATTAATATCGAAGACTAACATGGATGAAAGTAAACAAAAACGTTCCAGTAAAATGGGTTCACAGACAAGTCATTTGTGAGGAGACCCAACTCTGTGGTTAAAAAGCATCAACTAAGTTCAATGTCAAATGTTGCTCTAGTTAGTACAAATATATTTGAAATGTAAAATTTTCGATGAAGCCTGGAGTGTTTTTGTTCACATACTTTCACTCATCTCTGTTTCCACTATTATTTATAGTACCCCCTATATAAATACACTGACAGGCCACTTATATGCAATATCCATATGTGAGTTGTTCACCACTTACGATTTAAGATTAGAAGTAAATAGCCAACAAGGTTCAGTAACTCATCAAATTCACCAGTATATACTTTGAGGTTCGCCTATGACATTGTAATTCTGTCAGAGACAGCAAATGACCTGAAAAAGCAGCTGAACGGAATGGACAGTGTCTTGAAAGGAGGATATAAGATGAACATCAACAGAAGCAAGAAGAGGATAATGGAATGTAGTCGAATTAAATCGGGTCATGCTGCGGGAATTTAGATTAGGAAATATGACGCTTAAAGTAGTAAATGAGTTTTGTTATTTGGGGAGCAAAATAACTGATGATGGTCGAAGTAGAGAGGATATAAAATGTAGACTGGCAATGGCAAGGAAAGCGTTTTTGAAGAAGAGAAAGTTGTTAACATAGAGTATATATTTAAGTGTCAGGGAGCCGTTTCTGAAAGTATTTGTATGGAGTGTAGCCATATATGGAAGTGAAAAGTGGACGATAAATAGTTTAGACAAGAAGAGAATAGAAGCTTTCGAAATGTGGCGCTACAGAAGAATGCTGAAGATTAGATGGGTAGATCGGGACCTTTGCTGTTAATTGTTACAGCAACCATTGAAAAATAGCAAAAGCTGAAGGACTTCCGAAAGGTAGTCTCTGAAACTGGAATACTCCTAGGTGAGTGTTTATCATAATCTACGAGGGTGGTTTGAAAAGTTCTTGGAATCACCACGAGAGTTCAGCGCTAGCGCAACGAGTTGTTCACGTGATGTCCATTGGACTGTTGCCTGTAAACACGTGCCACGTCAGTGATCTTGGAACAGAGCTGTGGCAGTGACGTGGCTCTGTTGTTGTTCCCACGTAGTGATTTGCGAAGATGGAAAAAATGGAGAAAGGTAGTTCGTAAAGAAAGGTATGAAAGCAAAGGACATTAATACTGATTTCTAGAATACACTGGGGGACTCTGCTCCTTCATGTTCAACTGTTTCCAGGTGGACAAATGCATTTCAATTTGGTCAGGAGAGCTTAGATGATGATCTGCGCAACGATCGGCCACAATGTGTCAGTACTCCAGAAATCATTGCAAAAGTGCACAAAATGGCCATGGATGATCGCCGATCGAAAGTGCATGAAATTGCTCACGCTTGCTAGATATTACCAGTAAGGGTATATCACATTTTAACTAACCAATTAGAAATGAAAAAATTATCTGCAAGATCGGTGCCACGACTATTGACGCTGGACCAAAAACGCATAAGAATCGACATATCAGAACAAAGTTTGGCCCATTTTACGAGAAACGAAGAAGATTTTTTGCGCCAGTTTGTGACCACAGATGAAACTTGGGTGCAGTACTACACCCCAGAGACAAAACAACAGTCAAAGCAATAGAAACACGGTGATTCTCTGCCACCAAAGAAAGCAAAGACAATTCCTTTGGCGGGGAATGTCATGGCATCAGAGTTCTGTGATGCAAAGGGGATTCTGTTTGTAGATTACCTCCCCACTGGGCAAACAATTACTGGAGAATACAATGCTAACTTCCTGGACAAACTGCAACAAAAGATACTCGAAAAAAGGCCAGGTTTAACAAGGAAGAAAGTCGTCATCCATCAAGACAATGTGCGCCCGCACACACGTGCCGTCACCATGGCAAAATTACACGAACCAAGGTATGAATTGTTGCCACACCCGCCTTATTCACCTGATATGGCTCCGTCGGACTTCCATCTCTCCCCAGAACTGAAAATTTTTTCTTAGTGGACGAAGATTCACATCGAAGGAAGAATTGATAGCTGGAGTTGACAACTATTTTTTAGGCCTGGAGGAAACTCATTTTCGAGATGGGATCAAGGCACTGGAATATCGTTGGCCAAGTACATTAATCTACAAGGAGACTACATTGACATATAAAAAAAGTTCCATTGATGCAAGTACTTTTTTTCTGTCCCGTTCCGAGAACTTTTCAAACCACCCTCGTATTGCTTGGACAGCTCGTCCAGCAGTAACTGTAAGTACGCCTCACGTAAGTCAATCTTGGAAAAGATCTTCCGAGTCTCAGTCTAACTGTTAATTCTTCAGGTCTGGGAGTGGAAAATAATCCGTGATGGTCTGTGGATTTACTGTTGCCTTAAAGTCAGCACACAGACATGGCTTTTTTAGAATTACGAAGGTTGAGACCCACTGACTTGCAGAAACTGTTTTGATAATCCCATCATCTTTTCATCTTTGCAGTTGCTGAGCAACCTGCACTTGTACTGCATGAGGGACAGGATGTACGAGAAAAAGTCGCCGTTGCACGTTGTCTTCAACAGTAACGTATGATTCAAAATAATTAGCCCTTTCTAAACCTGGTTCAAAAAGTTCCTGGTACTTACTATACAAGTCAGAAACATTTGTGAGAAGCAATGAAACACTGATTTATAGCACACTGTTTTGTATGCACAGGTTAAACAAATCAGACAAGTCTAAATGAAATATGTTTGCACTGTTTCTAAATATGAGTACATGAAAACATACACATTTCGTAACTCGACGAAAAATTGCTGGGAAACTGCACATGCCATGCACTGTAATTTCGTATCTACTGTGTGCAAATGAAACAGAAGTAGGCCGCCATATCTATTGGCTACCATTCCTGTCGTAAGTGTCTTAATTAATAAGGGAAACATTTGCACTCGTGACTAACTGCAATTTAATTGGTCTTTTGAGCCATTCTTAATTGGACAGAAAGTTTGTTTTCCTGTCTATGGACTGCAGCGGAAGAGTTCCACAGTGAGGAAGTGCAAGGCTTTGCCAGCACTGGCTTTAATGGCATTACTGATAACAAAACGCACTTGTTGACAGATATGCTGCGATTGTTCACTGGCATGGCATCATCTGCTCCTCAAGTCCGTGTTGCCTTGTAAGCACAGTGTTTGAATGTGACTTTGCTTTCCACACTGGAAACACTTTGCATCACGACAAGGACAAACTTTCCGCTCATGATTCGAAAACCACTGAGGACAAGACGTCCTCACAATATTCGTTAGCACACGTCGTGTAGCACGAGAATGAATGTTTTTACCTCTACGTTTACTGATTATCTGAGTCCTATTTACATTCACTTTAAGACTAGCATTAACCTTTGACTGAGTGTCTTGTGCACTTTGAAAAACAGAAATACAAGGATCCTCAAAATCTACTCCAGTTGCATCCACAACTGTTTGAGATTCCACAACAGACGCAACTGGTTTTAGATCAGGATCCAGGTATTTGAGAATCGCAGAGTGAATACGCGCATCTGTCACTTTCTGCACGGTTGCATCGTATAATATGACATCACTACAACTGGGTCCATAAGAAGTCTTGAATCTACAATGTCTTGTTAGCCCTCTCAGTTCGGCTGTTCAGTGTTTGATAGTTTGTGCCGGTTGCTTCTTGAGTCGAAAAAATTTAAACCTTTGCTGCTGCGACGTGCACTTGACTATTATAATGTTCGGTAGTAACTATTACTCTCGGGATGAGAATTGGATCATAATTTAAAACACAGACAGTATACGTCGGCTCCGACCGTCGAAACAAAATATTCTTTGCGCACCATGCTTGTATGGTTGTACGCAGTGAAGTGGTCTCCGAAAAGGCTGATTTTCCGATCATTGCCCTTCAGTACTGCTGAACGGGCGAAACTTGAGTGCAGCAACTGGTAGCGGTGCAGCTTGTTGTGAGAGGAGATCTGTCATTTGCTGAACACTGAGCCTTAGGCTTTCAGCCTGCTGAAACTTAACAACTTCAACATTGTTAAGTGTGAGGTAAGCATTTTTTTATTATTCGCATATAAAGTCACCATTACTAGGAGGAGTGTAAAGGTTCGATGAGATTTCGGGATTGCAACCGGATCACATCGATTTCTTGCCACGATATTTCGGCTGGCAATCGTCCAGCCATCTTCAGGTGAGTGTCCATTACTGGAGACTGCAAGTTCCCGATGTCAACTTTATAACAAAAAACTGGTGCGAAAACGCTTACGCATTGGCCTCCGTCACAGGAGCGTCCTCTATCGAAATCCGCGCCCTCTGGAGCTATTGTGCTCTCTGTTGAGCGCAGGCGCATGTGTAAAGGTGAAAACAACATGTCCGCCCTCAGTCGGAATGCGCGCCCGTGTCGTTAAAAACAGACGTCAGATGTCGCCAGACGTGTCATTGTGAAAAAATGGTTCAAATGGCTCTGAGCACTATGGGACTTAACTTCTGAGGTCATCAGTCCCCTAGAACTTAGAACTACGTAAACCTAACTAACCTAAGGACATCACACACATCCATGCCCGAGGCAGGATTCGAACCTGCGACCGTAGCAGTCACGTGGTTCCAGATTGAAGCGACTAGAACCGCACGGCCACACCGGCCGGCGTCATTGTGAATAAAATGTCTTCTCTCAGAGGAAATTAGAGAGATCACCGGGTCCTAAGCCTTGTCCAGTCGAAAACTTGCATTGAGTGAAGGAGAGAAGAAAAAATGTTGTTTGTGCACCAAACAACGTATGCGACGCGAATGTTGAAACGATTTGACTTGGAAAATTCGAATACTGTGTCTGTACTGGCGGATCCCAATGTAAGATTGTACGGTACTCAGTGGATGAAAATGCATGTCACAGCGACATTTCTATTCAGGGAAGCAATTGGTTCTCTTTTATTTCTCGCGACTATTAGTTGACCAGATCTGCATTTCGCAATAAACGCAGCGAGCAAATACTTACAAAATTATGATGAGAATCACTGTCAAGTCATCATACGCATTTTCCAGTTTGTGCAAGGCATGAAAGTGTACTTTATTCATTTGGGAACAATTTATTTAGGGAATGGAGTATATTCATCACAGTGATACAGAACACACGCTCTGACATGCCACACAGCATACAGACCAGCAAACTACTCCTAAATAACTCATGTATAATGCTCTACACACACGCCTGCTAATTGTAAACTGTCAAAATAACGCATTGCACAGCCTACAGACATGCAAACCACTCGTAAATAATGCAATACATTTACATCCAGAGAGCCAAACAACTCGTAAATTGTCAAAATAATAATCCATCTAAAAGACTCTGCAAACATGCTTGCTATTCATCAGGTGTCGAAATCATGCACCAGTCTTTATTTAACAATTAGAGACAGCACCACCATCCAGTGTGTTCCCCAGGAGGTCTGGACTCCAACTGACTTAGTACACACTACCACCAGCAGAGAGCGCTGTCGTCCATGACGTCATCTGATGACATGACTACCATTATTCAAGATGGCAGCACAGGCCGAGTCCAATTCCCCTCCAGTTCCTGGAAAGAGGTGACGGTCGGATGACTTAGGTTAGTGGAGGTAGCCCAAGTGACCTATCTTCCCGCCATTTTCTTAGGTTAGTAGAGGTGGCCATGGTGTGTTGCATTGTCCTGATGGAATTTGAACTTCCCACCATTTTCTGGAGGAGGGGAGGGGCGGTTAGGTTAGTGGAGGCAGCCAAACTGCCCTTCCTTTCCTGACATTTTCTTAGGTTAGTAGAGATAGCCCAACCGTCCTTTCTTTCCTGCCATTTTCTTAGGTTAGTGGAGGTAGCCCAATTGACCTATCTTCCCTCTAAAATTCAAACTTTCTGCCAGGGGGCGTTGCACTTTCCCGCCGTCTTGAGTAATGGTATTTGCATCATCAGCTTACATCGCAGCAGCCATCTTGAACGACGTCAATCGTGTCATTAGTTGACGTCTCAGTAAGTCACATACTTGCGTCATCAGCTTATGTCACCGCCGCCATCTTGGATGTCGTCATCAGCTGACGTCACGGTCGCCATCTTGGATAACGGTACTTTGGGGCTGCACGAAGGTTGTCCCCCGACTAGCCTTTTCTGACTGAACTCTCTCGTATTACAGAAATGGATTTTACACTTTAATGTCCTCTTAATCTTTATTGTGTTGTTTGCTTGGTCTTTGGATTCCACTTAAAAGTTACACAAGTTCCTGGTATTTTTTCCTGCTAGTGTTCTCCTACTATGCAGGCGATATATTTATGAGCAGAAAGGCACAGGGTGACAATTATTGAACTGTACGAGATAAAATTGTCATAGCTTCTGAACAGTTGGCGTTAGAACGTTCAAACTGCACAGCTGTCAGCGGGACATGATGGGAATTAGTATGCGCATGAGCACACACCTTGTTGATGTCGGCCAATTTCGCTATTCGTCGGTGCCAGTAAACAAAACTGGCGCGTTTGGGAGACCGAGAATCCGTATTTCGCTATCGAGAAGTCCCTTCACCCTCAACGGGTGACTATGTGGTGTGCAATGTCCAATCAAGGAATACTCAGTGCAATATTTCTTGATGGCACAGTGACTACGGAAGGGTATATGAAGGTTTTGGAAGATGATGTCAGCCTCATTATCTAAAGTAACCCTGAATTCGACAAGATGCGGTTCATGTAAGATGGAGCCCCACTGAAGCAGGAGAGTGTTTGATGTACTGGAGGAGCACTTTGTGGACCGCATTCTAACTCTGGGGTACCCAGAAGCCACTCGCATGAGCCTTTACTGGCAGACATATTCTCCTGATCTGAACACATGCGACTCCTTTTTGTGGGGCTGTACTAAAGACAAAGTGTGTAGCAATAATCCCAAACCTATTGCTGAGCTGAAAACGGGCATTCAAGCTTTGGTGTTCCGACAGCCGCGCTGGGTACCCGCGCTGTCTCACGCGTCTTGTCACGGCCCGCGCGGCTCCCTCCGTCGAAGGTTCGAGTCCTCCCTCAGGTATGGGTGTGTGTGTTCTCCGTAGCGTAAGTTAGATTAAGTAGTGCGTAAGCTTAGGTCCCTAAGCAGTTTGGTCCCCTAAGATCTTACCACAAATTTACAAAAATTTTTTGTTCCGACACTACAGTGGGTCACGCAGAATTTCGCTATTCTCATCATCGCCAATGACGGCAGGCATATCGAATATGTAATAACCTAAATCTGAATATCTGCAGTGACATTTACATGTTGAATAAAATTTTGCCCGCCATAGTTTGTAACTAATTTTTTTCGTATAGGTTGCTAATTGTCACCCTGTACTTACGTTTTACATAGAAAGAGCATATGCTGTTTATTAATAACAGCGTACATATATAAACCGTTCTAATGAAAATTATTTCAGGAGTGTAAAATTCAGAGTTATTTGACGAGAAAAATAATTTTCGATGTTATTTGGTGTTTAACAAGAAAACAAAATACGAAGGATAAAGCGAAAAGGCGCTTTTGCTGTGTTCTAGATATTATTTGATGTGTTTAAATGTATATATTTTCTCGAGCTAATAAGTGTAGAGCGTATATGTTCCAAAATGTTTTGATGTTTTTCCTATTCTTCAGTTCTCGGAAGTGTAAAGAATTTAGCACACCACTTTTGACAAGTCCTTTCACAATGGTTCAAATGGCTCTGAGCACTATGGGACTCAACTGCTGAGGTCATTAGTCCCCTAGAACTTAGAACTAGTTGAACCTAACTAACCTAAGGACATCACAAACATCCATGCCCGAGGCAGGATTCGAACCTGTGACCGTAGCGGTCTTGCGGTTCCAGACTGCAGCGCCTTTAACCGCACGGCCACTTCGGCCGGCCCTTTCACAATGAATCCTGCTTTGGTCATTAATAAACTATTACTATCGCTTGTTCGTAGATTTTGTTATTATATTCGATTTTTTTCGATGAAAGGACAGTCCCTTTCAATCTCACTTGCACCATTCAGGTGCCAAGTTGCACAACAGACAGCTGTCACAACTCACTCAATTTCGGCGCTGACGATTAAACGAAAACGGTCACTCGAAACAGTCGAGAGTCAGTAATTCTGTGACGCGTCCTCCCTGAAGCGGTTTCAGTCTACCGTAAATGGACGTCAACATTTAAGGGGAGCTGGAGGTGGTAAAATCCAAAAAATTACGATTTTTTTTTTTTTTTTTTTTTTGCTACCGAAAATTAATTGGATCTTCCTCTTTAATGTAAACTCTGAATTATTGTTCTACTCGCCCTAGAAGTGGAGTTATTACCATTTTCCCCCACGCCTGCAGAGGAAATGGGCGGCCACTGAATGCATCTAACACCCTCTGGCGAACTGCTTGGCGAACTGCTTGGGATTTTCTCGGCCTATTACGCTTACAGCGCCTTATGTTACGCATACAGCGAGTGTGTAAGGGTTGGCTACATTGTTTTCTGTGACAAATGAAGCGCTAAGAGCGCGGAACATCGTCTCTTTGCTGTTTACCGTTTCGAATTAGTTCAGTGTTGCGTCTGTTGTTGGTAGTATTATACTTCTTGTGTAAAGCGTTGTTCTGGTTACGATGCCACGTTTTAGTAACCGTGTATATAAGAAGAGGAAGAATGTAGGGAAAAGAAAATTAACACTAATACCAAGTTACGATACTACAATTACTGAAACAGTGCGTTCTTCTGCTAAGCAACACATGGCCGGCCATAGCCCTGTGACATCTTCTAGCAAGGAGCTGACTGGTGGAAGTGACAGATTTCGTCAAAATGTTAGTGACAGTGATGATATTAACGAAGTACTGAATATTGGATTATTATCTTCCGTGCTGAAAGAAAGTGTTATGTGCAAAATGTGTTCAAGTGTAGGAGTGGGACTAGAGATAACAAAGCACTTTGGTTTAGCTTGTGAGATGAAGATAATCTGTGCATGTTGCAAGTATCAAGTGACTTTCTGCAATTCACATGCCAGTCTCTTTGGTGAAAATGGACGATCTAGAGTGTTTGATGTGAATGTTCGACTTGTGTATGGTCTCCGATCCATTGGAAAAGGGTTTGCTGCTGGTAAACTGTTTTGTGGTATTATGAACTTGCCATCGCCTCCAAGCAAATTTGGGTACTCCTGTGAACTGGTAGGATCCTCTGTTGAAGATGTGGCTTTGAAAACCATGAAGGAAGCAGTGGAGGAATCTGCAGAAATGAACGGTGGTTCTAGGGATTTGGTAGTGGCATTAAATGGTTCCTGGCAAAAGAGGGGTCATAAATCCCTGAATGGGGTGTAACTGCTACTTGTGGTGATAGCGCAAAAGTGATAGATGTTGCAATATTATCAAAACATTGTAGGTGCAAAAATAAAATCAAAGGAGAGTACAGTGGAACCTGTGAGGCAAATTTTAGTGGATCAAGTGGAGCAATGGAAGTGTATGGAGGGAAACAAATTTTTGAATGTTCAGTTCCCAGATACAACGTTAGGTACAAATACTACCTTGGGGATGGTGACTCCAAAGGTTTCAAGACTATAGAGGAACTGAAACCATGTGGAAATGAATTTGTAGTTGAAAAGTTGGAATGCATTGGGCATGTGCAAAAGCGTATGGGTGCACGGCTTCGAAGGCTCAAACAAACTTTGGCTTCAAGTAAGCTCAGTGATAGAAAGACAATAGGAGGGAGAGGCAGGCTTACTGATGAGGTGATTGAATGTCTACAGAGATACTATGTGTATGCTATAAGGCAAAATACTAGTAATGTTAGTGACATGCGAAAAGCAGTGTGGGCACTGTTCCTTCATACTGCCTCTTCCAATGAATACCCTCAACACAGCCTGTGCCCAAAAGATTCCTGGTGCAAATATAATGCAAAAAAGGACTATGATCACAAACATGGTTTGCCAGCAGCTGTGATAAATGCAATAAAACCAATTTTTCATGACTTATCACAGCCAGAATTGTTACACAAATGTCTACACGGAAAGACGCAGAATCCTAATGAGAGCATAAACAATTTGATTTGGAAAGTGATTCCTAAAAGGGTGTTTGTAAGCATAAAAACACTGCACTTTGGCATTTATGATGCAATAGCAACCTACAACCAAGGGAACAGTGTGAAGTGTGAAGTTCTGAAGGCATTAGGATTTACAGCTGGGGTGAACACTGTATGAGCACTAAGAAATATTGACAGAGAAAGGATAAGAGGAGCAGAAAGAAGAGAAAGGCATATGAAGTATGATGAAACAACAGGCCAGAAAAGAAGACAGAAGAGGAAGCTTTTGGAGGATGAAGAAGATGACCCTGATAATCCATCCTATAGTGCAGGAATGTATTGAGAAACTTTGGTAGCCATTTCCCGTAAATTAGAATTTTTCGAATATAAGGAACATTTTCTCAAAATCCACTCAAGCTAGAGAGATGAAATTTTTATACAGCACTCCTAGTGGTCAAACTTACATTGTGACACAGCCATTTGGCAATATGTTCAGTAGTTTCATTTCAGTTGAATTATAAAGCAATTATTTGTAAAAAAATTTGGGTCATTAATAAAAAAAAATAATTGGAAGGAAACTAGAAAAGATACGCCAAAATCCCTCTGTCATAACTGCAATACTAAACCACTCTATATGTAAAAAAAAAATTCAAATTTTTCTATTTGGTAGTTTATTCATAAATGTTCCTCAAACTTAGTGATTTTAACATGGGCAACATAGGCACCTCCGGCTCCCCTTAAACTCTCGCGATTCCGCATTACCAGCAGCCGACCTTCGCACCGTAACAAGAAGTCGAGCGGCAGGCCGTCAGGGTGCGATACTAACGGCCACACCCAGCCAGCAGTAGATGAGCGCATCAGCCAACGGCGCGCGCCGATCGCATTACGTCACGCATCCACCAACAAGGGAACCAGCCGGACTATAAGCCAGGATAATGACGTTGCCTGTTTCGTGTTTGTTAGAAATGTTGTTTGAGTGTCCTCCTAGGAACCGACAAATTTTGTTCTTAGGATCTGGATACATCAATAAAAAGTTAACCTTTTATTGAACATTCAGAAGAATTTTGTTTCCTTTTTCGATTCAAGCATCACATCAATTTTATTCAAAGTCCTTTCAAATTGTGCGTTAATAAACGTGTTAAGTGACAGTGCTTCCTGTTCTTAATTCTTGGGAGACTTTTCACTGGCGACGAGGTAAAAGACTGTGATACACAATTCTTGTTCCAGGAAGCATTGGTTTGGTGCTCTGTTTTCCATGGCAAGTTCAACAGAAAAAGTGGACTTCACGCACCCAGTGCTTGTCCTGCTCCAGCAGATGCAGCAAACTGAAAGTTTGGTAGCACAGCTGGAGGCCTTCACCCGGTCCACCCCTCTCATCTTGGGCCAGCTCATGCAGATCACCTCATTGTTGTGCAATATCCGCCAGCCACCCCAGTCCTTCCTGCCATCCCTCCAGAACGTGCAGCCTCGGGAATGTTACTTCGCACTGCTCGAATAATATCTCTTCGTCGAGGAGGCAACAGGAGACACCTTTCTATTAGCTAAAACTGGCACATTGGTGCTTAATCTCGTCGAGTGGCTTTATCCTCAAACACGAGCTCTGGTCCCTCTCATACACCACCTTAAAAGCTAGCCTCGCTGAATATTTCGACTCCCAGATCCACTTAGCCTCAGAAACCTACCACAAATGGATTGGTTATCTTGAAATCCTCTCCCGAGTGTAAGTTTTCTCGTTCCAGTGATCAGTGCCGTCAGCCATATCCCTCTTCACTGGTAATGGAGATAGTGCTGGTCCAAGTGCCCAACAAGGCCCTCGCCAATGACATTCTGAAACTCGAGGATTCTTTGCCGGATGCGTGCCTCCCTGACATTGTGGCCTAAGAATAATCTCTCTGCTCCTCATTGGCTATGCAGGACCCAACTTTAGGGCTTGCCTCACAGCGCCCACCAACTGGCCACCCACTCCAGTGCCAGTTTTGCAAACATAATAAGAAGCCCCCGAACAGGCTATCATTAGCAACACCTTCCCTCCAGCACACGGTGCTTCATTCACCACCCCCACCAGCAGAGTTACTTCCATCAGACGAAGTGTGCAGTGTGTGGCAGAACGAGACATAAAGCTGAAGAATGTTCCCCTTCCTGTCGGCTATGCACATGTCGATCAGCTCAAACAGGACACGTGCTGGGCCACTCTCAGAGATGCAGATGTTGCATCCACCCGTCTTCGTCTACCCGTCTTCCACCGACCGGATGGGGCTGGACGTGCAGCTCAGTGAGGCTCTGGTCACCCTGCCGACTGACATAATTTTGGCAGTCAACATTGCCGACTGGGACACATACAAGCAAGAAGGGGTGCCTCACTCCATCATTTCTCCATACCTATCAAGAGTTTTTGCAGTAATGTGATTTCTATCACTGCGGTCTTTCAAGAAAACATATTGTATGGAGCTACCTCCATCATGGCTCACATGCAAGTGGTTGCTGCTCTGGGCACATAGGATTTATTTCACACTATGGAACTTGGAATTCATTACACAACACTGGCGATGAGTCAGCTGCCTCATTCCAGCAGTTTCCTCAAGAAATTCCTCCCCCTCCCCTCATCTTCTCGCTCGGCTTTATGGCGGAGGGTGGGGGTACAACAGCACTGAAGACATCATTATGCTGTCCCACGCAATTCGTAAGTTCTGGAAAGCCCGGACTGTGCCTTTTGCCCTCCAGGACAGGCTACATGAGGAACTCCAGCGCCTGCAAGAGGATGGTGTTCTTTCACCCGTTCCAAACAATAGATGGGCAACACCTACCATCCTGATCGAAAAACCAAATGGAGTGCTCCATATGTGTGGCAGTTTTGAGATTACCATTAATTACAAGATGGTTGTGGACTCGTACCCCACACCCAAGATGAAAGATATTATGGCACATCTCACAGGGGGCAATGTGTTTGCAAAGGTCGTCCTCAAAGACGGATTTCTCCAACTCCCTGATCGATGGTGCACATATGGAATTGTTGGTGATTAATATCCTCCTCAGCCTTTTCCATCACAAATGCTTACCATTTGGCATTGAAAGTGCACTGGTTATTTTTCAGCATTATCTGGAACAACTCCTTCTGCTGATCCCTGGGATGCCTAATTATCTCAACAACATATTGGTCATAGGAAAAACTGACACAGATTCGAGAGCCACTTCAGAGGCCTTGTTTTCGATATTCCAGAAGATAAAATTGCACAACAACATTGATAAATGTGAGTTGTGTCCATCAGGTTGAATACTTACTCTATGTCTTTAAGGCCTCTGGCACCCACCCCACATCCAACTATGTCAAAGCAGTCAAGGAGTTGCTGACTCCTGTGAATGTCAAACAACTAAGTCTGTTTTGGGGCAGATCATTTACTATCTCCACTTTATCTGCTATAAAGAGACAGTGGCAGAGCCCTTGCTCTGACTTCTCAGATAGTGGTCAGATCAGTGCAACGTCAAAGCAGGCCATCCTGAAACCAATGCTTACAATCCTGTCACATCATTGGTCCTAACAGTGGACACATCCAATTGTAGGGTGGGGGCAGTGCCGTCTCATGTCACTGATGGCACAGAATGCCCTATTGCCTTCATGTCAAGATGCTCAACCACACCCAGAAGAACTATAACCAAATTGAGAAAGAAGCCCTGGCGATAATTTTTGGCATCAAGAGGTTTCACTGCTACATCTATCGCCTCCAGTTTACTCTACGTATCGATCACAAACCACTCCTCCCTCTTCTTCGGGTTTCAGCAGCAATACCTACAATGACAGATCACCACCTAGAGCGATGGACCCTCTTCTTTTCTAGCTATTCCGATGATATACAATTCACATAGTTGAGTCAACACGTTAATGCCGATTTTTTTACTTCTCTGTGCGTGGATGCAGACCTTGAATTCAACACTGACCCTGATGTCTGTTTTCACATGGATGCAGTGACAGAAGAGGCTGTCACTACTTTCCATTGGAATCCATCCTCATAAAGTGGCACATGTCTCATGATCCAGTTCTCTGCAAAGTCTTGAGGTGTATTCTTTACACATGGCTGGCGAATCAGAAGCAACTGCAGACTTCTGACCTCCAAGCCTTCTGGAACAGACATCATGAGCTCTCCACATTCCGAAGTATCCTGTTGCTCCAGGGGAAAAATGGCCTCACCTGAATGATCATCCTCACCTCTATCCGGCAGAGGACCCTTAATTTCCCATACATTTCCCATACCATGGCCATCAGGAAATCGTCCTCACCAAACAGATGGACTGGCATCACAGGTATTGGAGAGGGATGGATACAGCCATCTGTACCATGGCCTCAGCATGCACGCCTTGCCAAACCCAGCAGGCTGCTTGGTGTACAGATATTTTCCTGGGCCTACTCTCCCCACCCTGTGGTCCAAAATACACCTCTATTTTACCAGGCCCTTCATGGGATCCTTCTGTAGGTAGAGGTCGATGCCAGCTCTGGCTTTCCTTCTATTCCGTTTATTTCAAATTCAAACACAAATTTAACCGTACGCTAGATGCAATTTACATAAAAGCAGACTTTTCTTTAGACGTTTCTGTCTCAATGTCTCGTGTGCGTGACGACAAATGAGTTGCAGCTGTCAAGCAGTTCCGCGCCTGCTGCCATGGGGGCCTAGTTTTGTGTATGTTCTATGATTTCTTCATGTTGTGTATTCCTTGATGTTTGACTTTTGATATGCTTTTGTTTGTTCCGTGTTTAGTTGTCCTGTACTTACTATCATTCCTGGTTACGGTAGTATCAAGTATCCTTCTTTACACGAAATATTCTTACACTCAGGAACTAAGAATATTTCGTGTAAGTAGGATATGATCTGTTTTATGAGACAGAAAACAGACACAGTTATTCATCAAATGGTTCAGATGGCTCTGAGCACTATGCGACTTAACTTCTGAGGTCATCAGTCGCCTATAACTTATAACTAATTAACCCTAACTAACCTAAGGACATCACACACGTCCATGCCCGAGGCAGGATTCGAACCTGCGACCGGAGCGAGCTATTCATCAACATAGAATTTTAGTCCACCTCATATTTCTAGCCTCAGACCGAAAACGTTATTTCAAAGGTTGGTCAGCCCAAATAACACTGATCCCTGCATGTGGTGAGCCTGACGTGATCTGAGCTGACGAATCTGACCTGAAGTAGGCTACACCACTTCTGAATCTGTTACTTGGTGGGATGACCAGCGAACCAACAGTGCCCATTACTACTTCATAGCAGGAAAACTCATACGAGATGCTTACATCGGAATAAACCTGGAGAGTTGGAGCAATACAAGAGGATTGAGTACGGCAGGTACTGGCGCAAGAGGTCATCAGTGATAGGAAGCTGTCACAACATTTACGTTACTTATGGAGCAAGGTAGACATGGTAACTGTTCTGGACAAGCTGCAATGCACCATATGGAGCAGTCGACTTCCACCACAGGTCAAAAGAATCACAGTGTCGCAAACTAAGATATCATTGGACGACGCAGCAGAGGTCACAGTTCGCATCCAAGAGTCCACCACACGTACTCAGGTTGGAAATGGGAACATGTTGTAGTTCCGCCAACCTAGTAGAAACGACAATATCAGCAGTAGCGGCGGAATTTTTTATCGGGAAAATTGGGAAGACTTCACATCATACTGGAACTGAAAGAAAGACGAGGATTTTGCTACTGCATTGCGGTGCATTTGCAAACTACATATAAGTACCGCAGTTCGAAGAAGATATGCATCTTTCAGGGTGCATTCATGACTGTCACCCAAACATGTCTCTCTCCTCATTATTTTATACCATCCAACAGAGAAACTATGAAGTTCATGCAACCAAACTTCCAAGCTCCATACCATTCATTGTAATAGCACTTCGCTAATGTCTCCTGATAAAGAACGTGATGAGATTTTACAGTGACTCTCTCTTCCAATATTTCGAAAACAAATACAGTCTGCATGTCGGCATCGAGCAAATGTTGTGATCCCATTAAACATACACATTTTGCTTCATTGGAGCACATAGCAGATGACCGATCTAGCCCTTACAGACCTTTGTACTCGATGGAGACCATATCCGACAGACTATCATTCACAGTAGAGGCTTTCTGGGTTATAAGTCCATAAGCAGTTTTATAAGCCGTTTTATACATTGTTTTTTTGCTGTAACACAGCCAAGAAGCGTGTGACAACAGCTGTGTACAGCGTCATACATTTTGTTTTCTTTTCTGCCATGACTTCAAGGTCTCTGTCAGGTGCTAAACGGACATTAATACGTTTTGATCCTTTGGCTATCACAGAAAGATGTAAACCGCACTGTGTAAGGTAAGCTGCTCCCATAACACACAAGGGATCGTAGAAAAAATATAAAGGCGAAGTTTCTTATTGACAAAAATTTGAAGGCATTGCCACAAATGGAAACAGGAATAGGTAATCAGTACATTCCAATACTGTGCTTTCGAAAGAGCATAAGACATGTTCCACACTGTCACAGATGACTAATGTTAGTGATAGGGACCAGAATTCTCATGCCAGTACTGTAACTACCATCCAGTGAAATTCAGTGAAGACAGTTCCATACCAGTTTTACTCATGGCACCCATCTCTCTAAATGTGTGCTTACTGAGAAGGTTAGCACTCCTTATCGCTGTACAACAAATGTGAGCCCGAAACATTGGACAGTGTTGTGTCGATACAGCTGATGGTTAAGAAGAAGGAGAAATGTGTAGTTTATGTGATTCAGACAGATGGAGTTTGGAACACTTTCTGTAAATCACTTATCATATCAATTCTCAAGTATGGTTCTAGTGTGTGGAAAGAGAGAAATTACCTTAGAAAATAAACACACATTCCTAAGACTACATGGTTCTGCACTTAAATGCACTATAATGTTAAAGCAGTGTGGTTTTCCGATATATTACTCGTGTGGGAATATATTGCCAACACCTCACATACATCCACTCCTGAAGTTTATTTACCTCACTCACTATGGCAAGAAACATTAAGATGATAAAGCTACTAGCTTCTACACCAAAGAAGTAAAATAGATTCTTTGCTATACATGCACGGTGTAGCTTTCAGGAGATGTACAGTGCCAGTAGTGGGATGAGGAATTTCTAGTGCACTTTTGACATAAAATTGATATGAAAATTAACTAAATTGTGACAGCTGATTGATTTATGACCTTCACCTATTGTACTGCTAAGTGGTATATGACCCTCTGAGAGTAAATTTATGACACGGGGGAATAATTCATTCTTCTGAGAAACCCCTACCCTATCCCTCTCCCCCCCTCCTCCCTCACCTTTTTTCAGGAATCCCCAACCCCTTTCCTCTCCCCCTCGCCGATAGAAGCACACTCTTGATATTAAATTAATTGACTAAGTAATTAAATCGATAAATAAATTAACTCCTTCTGTTATGGGAAATATTCCATCCCTCATACCCCCTCACCTCCTCCATCTGGAAATTGGTGGGAAAAGGGCTCAGTCTGTGCTGGAGAAGAAGGATCTCATGGTATGAAATTTAAGTCAATGTTAATTACATAGCAAAGGATATAGTGTTTCTATTTTCAGGAGTTGGACCTCACTTGGGAAAAGGTCACATCCAGAAACTACGTCGTAATTATGTAATTACATTGCTGCAGACTGGAGGTGTCGTCTTGTTGGAAAATCTTCGTGTGTGTGCTCACCTTGACATGCAGGGATCGACTGAGTTAGTGCACAATGCCACCACCAGAGGACGTTCCATCCCCCACCCCTCACCCCTTCCCTCCCCTTCCCCCAAGAAAAAGTTCTCTGTGCTGGAGAAGAAGATGTGTCAATAATATATTGATGCATATTCTTTATTTAATCAGTCTGCAGGAGACCTCCCCACTTTGGTAGAGCTCACGTCTGCACCCCACAACCCTGCTTCCCATGACGTAATAAGTGTAACCACTGAGGAATGGAATGAAGTGCGGTATACTGGCCGCTGCCTGGGTCTCCCACGCATGTCTGTGTCGCCTGGGCGCAGCCATATAGGTCAAAAACCGACCAGTGTCCTAATTACAGATCATGATGCTGAATACCTCCGACCACGGACTAGTAAAGGGCTTCAGTAAGGTGACGTGGAAGGTTCGATAATTTTTCACTCTAACATTTGTTTCAACTCGTGCCACACAGCAGGTCATTGGGATAGTAGAACATTATAGGTTTTGTGGAAGAAAATGTGGTGAGGCTTAACTTCTATTTTATACACATATGTGTTGATCACACCTGGTCGTTTGCTAAATACTTGTACATACTTGGACAAAACATCATTAAATTCATTATATTCACCTTGTGTAATAGCTGTGGTTTCTGATAACTTATTACTAATTAAAGTTTTCAAGTCCTCAATCTCGGCATCAGGTGCGTGTGTCTGTGTATCAACGTCATTAGTGTCCTGTATTAACTGAATCTTGTACCTTGTACAATATTTATCGTGCTTCAGAGTCCTGGTATCCAGATCAATTGAAATTTCGGTGCCCTTATCTCTAAGTATACAGTTAAGTTGGAAGTCAATAGTGCTGTCCTCCATGCACAATATATTTAAACCTAAAATACAATTAGAGACCATGTTTTGGACGACGAGGAATGGTCATTGTACGATTCCATTACCTGCCTTGACTGTTACAGATATCTGTTTCTTAACTCTAGAAAACGTATTATCTACGGGAGTTAAAACTTTACAGTTTTGGGCAGGATACTCTGGTACGGGTTGAAACTCACACATTTTCTTTGAAAAAATCATAGGACAAGACACTAACAGCCGCTCCTGTGTACAGAATAATAGTAGTGGAAATACCACCCTCAACACCAGTAGTTGAGTCTAAAACAATTCCATTGGTCGATGAACGACATTGTGTGTTCTCTTGTAACAGTTCATCAGACAAGTTTTCGTCATGATTATACCTTATGAGTAATAATAGCTGCTGCATACAACTGTCAGGTACATGATCATTGTGCCGTTACAAAGTGGGTGTGTCGAATAACAAATTGTAATTGAAGTTGCCCCCCAATTCTTCCACAGCCACGACCTGGAGCACAGTAGTAACTGTTTTTCGTTTGACGTCGTCACATTTGTAGTGGGTGCAGGCAAAACCGGAGATGGGGTGTTGTTAGTTACTTCGATGATATTTAAGCCTCATTTACACGACGACACTAGGTTTTAGGCAACTGCGCTACCGGTCACTGCGATGCGCGCCGTGCGTTTGCGCAACTCGTCGGTGAAACTAAACAGTGTCGGCGTGTTCCAACTTCGGTGACACTAGTTGCATGAGTTTAGAGGTTATGTGTGTTCGTAGAGTGTAGACAAACTTATGTATGACGTGGGGAACGGAAAATAATGTTCGCGTTTTGGATACCTATGCTTTGCATAGGTATTTGTGGGATTTCAGTGTTGCTGATTATAAAAATAAGCAACATATTGCTGCTCCTAAGACCATCACGTGCGATCAGAACATAGATAGTTTGACAATATCTGAGCTGCAGGGCAAAATTTATTGAATTAGGAGCACATATGCAGCTGAATTAAGAAAAACACAAGAAAATGTAATTCTAGCTGTGAAAATGCTCTCGTCTACAAGACTAAAATCCCATTGTACAAGTTGGTCGACTCTTTTTTTTTAAGGAATATTGTTGACAAGAGGGAAGACTACACAAATCACGAAGCTGAATTCTTTATTCAGTATTCATCTATTTAAAACGTCGCAACAGTGCTCCCCATTCACATATGTTTGAATTTTGAAATATTGCCACTGTACAGATCTATCTCCAAGAGAGTAGTTTGCAAACCATTCTCTTCTTAATGCGCCCTGCTTCGAATGATTACTGCTGTTAATGTCAATAATTATTACTGTTAATGTCAACGATTATTGGAGTTAATGAAAAAGCGTCATCACCAACTAAAACCGCATCTTATAGCGTGCCGATTGTTCTCGATTGTAATGCACGCAATGTGATGTGTAATTTCAGATCTGGCAATAGTGCTTCACGCTTCAAGTATCTTTATTCCTTATCGCATAATGAACTCTATTTAGAGGAAACGTGAGCAGTTCTGGTGACATACTAAGATAATTAAAAGAACTTCTTGGGTCTTCCATTACAAATTACTTCAGCAGGGATGCTGAGCAACCGTCGTCCAGTCAAGAATCGAAACATGTTTCTTACTTGTTTCTTATGCAGCGATTCCACGAAACAAGCTTTAACTCCATCACAACTCGTGCGACGTGCAGCTGCCAAAACTTCGATTTCAGACATGACTCAGGAACCCACAAAACTACGAAACTGAATTGTATACTGGTTTCGCCGTGTATACAGCGGTCAGATCAAACAATCAGTTTTCGTTCCATACCTTCTCATTGTATCATATTTGTGCGTCACAAATTTAAGCAGACAGGAAACTATTTCTGCTGAACCTCTCCTTGCGGTGGATTCATCCTACAAATTTACGGTGATGTTTCCAGTACCAACGTCATGAATCGTGAAATTATACGACGAATCGTGAAATTATACGACGACCGTGGAATGAGTCAATGTAGGACAAAGTAAAACCTGTTGTAGGTCAACACATATAACATGTATATTGTTATTCCTCTTATCCATTTCCGTATCGTTTTTTAAGGCTTTGTATGCTTGGTCTGCAACGAATGATGCAACTGACTCTCAATTTCGATCTTGTGCTGTTCTATTTCATCTGAAGCTGCAATCATTTTGTTAAACAACAAATCGTACAGTCTGCAAGTATCTGATCTAGGTGTTCCAAAACGCATATTAAAATCTGTTTGAAACACACTTTGATAGTGTGACCTGCTTATTAACTTATCAGGAAACTTTTCGGTAAACAACCGATACATTCTACAGAGGTTGAGATCGGGGTGCAGACATTCTTTTGAGGATTTATTCCTGCTGTAATGGTTCATCTGCTTTGGAAAACTCGATATGTGTTGCGGAATAAGAGCCCTGTCGTCATTTGATATGGCATGTGGCCTATTACAATGTTTTCCTCTACCGTCTTTAGGGGGTGGTTATTCCACCTTTTACTTTACGTTGCAGAGTCTGCATTCTTCGTTGGGTGATGGAGAATATGTCAAGCAATGTTTTTTGACACACTTCTTTTGAGTAAACTTTGTATTTGAAAGTAGTTTTTTTCCGCGAAGTATCGTCTGTCTTTCCTCTCTTGCGCCTGGCTGGCACTCCTATTTCCATGGATTTTATTAAGTATATGGACTGCTCATCGTATGGTAAGGCATGATATTCTTCGTACAGCTTTAACTTCATTTCCAGGTTTATGTCCTTGCATCCTTCTTTTGAGCACACTTCTGTATTGCATACACGATCCTGAATCACGAAAACAATCACTATTACTACCTAATATTCAACTAGATTATCAAATTTCACATTCTCTTTTAATAATATAGCATTACTCAGACTGAGTATTCTATTTTTTTGCCAATGATAACTACAGAACTGTAGTTAATTTCAATCACGTTACATACTTTTACTGTAATGTTTTCAGAAGATACACATAACATGTCATTAGAGCCATGTACTCTACAGGGCACGTCGCCGCTTTACAGGACACATATGCTTCTCTAAAGACATACACCTTTTTACAAAACCCATACAGCATTTTTCCACTCACCTGTGTTGGAGGCTGTTTCGCAGGAACTACCTTTCCTTTTCGTGATTTATGTTCCAGTCCAGTATCACGAAGCCTTTTCCTCTTAATATCCTGGCAACTGCCAATGTTAATTTTCCTTTTCCGTGCATTATTTGCACGTTTCAAACCACTTGCGGTAAACGTCACCTTACTGCACTCCGCCATTCTTGTAACACACACCACTGTTGGCGCAGAGGCGCGAAAACTGTGCGCGTCTCGTCGCTGTTTAGTGCTGCCCTCGGACGGTGAACATGTCAATTATAACAGCAGGCGATGCAGACTGCCGTATACAGCATTATTCCACACGATTCTACGAAATGTCAAAATGTGCCATACAGCGTTATTCGTGCGCACGCTTCAATTATGAAACCATCTGCGTGCAACTCATTCCATACAAAGAGTGGCCTAACCCAATGTCGTCGTGTAAACTAGGCTTTACACTTGGGTATTGTTTATTCCAGTCTCCGAACTGTGGCGGTCGTTGCGTTTTCATGTTTTGACTCACCTGCAGGTTTGTAGATACATTCCAGTTCCGAGTTTGCATTTGCGGCGGCGGCAATTTCCACTGGCCTGTATTATTGTTTTGCTGCGGTGATGTTGCGGAGTTTTGACACTGGGCAGCGTAGTAGTTGTTACTCCAGATGCGTTGCTGGTTTGGTGGGGATTGATGATTATTTGGATTGCCGCCAGTAGAATAAGAAGTCTTATAATTGCTATTTGTGCTGTGTTGAGCATGTTGGTTCTGTTGTGTATATACGTTTGCCATTTAAAGTGGTTGATTCTGTTGGCTTGCGTGTCCGACAGCAGCCTGAGCGCCGGAATTGGGTTGGCTATCCTGCGTATTTTGCATGGCGCTGGTGTAAACATTGTAGCAGTTGTTTCGCCGTACGGAACGCTGGTCCTCGTAAAGCATATCAACAAAATCGAGCACTGTGAGAAAATACTCTGCGTCGTTGTCTGGGATGTGCAGAAGTTTTTCTTTGATATTAAACAGTAGTCTTGCCTTCAATCCGCGGAGGGCGTCGCGCGTTGCAAGCTGTTCGCCAAGGAAACGTCCCATATTTACATATTTCTCAAAATACCGGCGCAAATTGCCGTGTTTAGGATTGAATTGTTCAGGATCCACAATCTGCCTACTAAGTCATTCCTGTACAGATTGTGACCAAAATTTAGATAAAAAGGCTCTCTCAAATTGTTCGTACATGACGCATCTGTCGGCTTCATTATACGCCCATACAGGTGCGTCGCCTTGGATATAACCGACAACGTAAGTTATCCTCTTTCGGTCACCCCACGCACGAGGAAATGCATTTCTGAAGCCTATAAGAAAGATGGCAGGATATTCGGTCTTTTTTCATGTACCGGGTGATCAAGAAGTCAGTATAAATTTGAAAACTTAATAAATCACGGAATAGTGTAGATAGAGAGGTACAAATTGACACACATGTTTGGAATGACATGGGGTTTTATTAGAACAAAAAAAAAAAACACAAAAGTTCAAAAAATGTCCGACAGATGGCGCTTCATCTGATCAGAATAGCAATAATTAGCATAACAAAGTAAGACAAAGCAAAGATGATGTTTTTTACAGGAAATGCTCAATATGTCCACCATCATTCCTCAACAATAGCTATAGTCGAGGAATGATGTTGTGAACAGCACTGTAAAGCATTTACGGAGTTATGGTGAGGCATTGGCGTCGGATGTTGTCTTTCAGCATCCCTAGAGATGTTGGTCGATCATGATACACTTGCGACTTCAGGTAACCCCAAAGCCAATAATCGCACGGACTGAGGTCTGGGGACCTGGGACGCCAAGCATGACGAAAGTGGCGGCTGAGTACACGATCATCACCAAGCGACGGGCGCAAGAGATCTTTCACGCGTCTAGCAATATGGGGTGGAGCGCCATCCTGGATAAACATCGTACGTTCCAGCAGGTGTTTATCAGCCAGGCTGGGGATGATGCGATTCTGTAACGTATCGGCGTGCTTCTGACCCGTCACTGTAGCAGTTACAAAACCAGAATCACGCATTTCCTCGAAGAAAAAAGGCCGGATAACGGTAGATGTGGTAAATCCAACCCATACCGTGACTTTCTCGTCGTGCAATGGAGTTTCCACGACAGTTCTAGGATTTTGTGAAGCCCAAATTCTGCAGTTGTGGGCGTTGACAGACCCTCGGAGCGTGAAATGAGCTGCGTCGGTCCATAACACGTTACTCAACCAATCGTCATCTTCCGCCAATTTTTGAAACGCCTACACCGCAAATGCCCTCCGCTTCACTAAATCGCCAGGTAACAGTACATGATGCCGATGAATTTTGTACGGATAGCATCGGACGGTACGCCTAAGTGCCAACCAAACAGTAGTGTAATGGAATGCTGGTGCGACGTGCGACTGCATGAGCGCTCACTTCCCCGTGCATGGACGAACCCGCTACAGTCTCCGGCCGGCCGGAGTGGCCGTGCGGTTCTAGGCGCTACAGTCTGGAGCCGAGCGACCGCTACGGTCGCAGGTTCGAATCCTGCCTCGGGCATGGATGTGTGTGATGTCCTTAGGTTAGTTAGGTTTAATTAGTTCTAAGTTCTAGGCAACTGATGACCTCAGAAGTTAAGTCGCATAGTGCTCAGAGCCATTTGAGCTACAGTCTCCATTTCTTCCTGAACTCTCTCAGCAGCATTACGCCTTGTGCTCGGTCCGCCACTACGGGGTCTATCGTCTAAACAACCCGTGGCCTCGAACTTCGAAATCATTCTCGCCACAGCTGCATTTGTCAACGGACCTTTACCCATTCGATTCCCCTTCCTATGGCGATAGGATCGTAACGCTGAACTAGCACATTCTCCGTTCTGATAATAGAGCTTCACTAAAAGCGCCTTTTCAGGTAACGTCAACATGCTGCGACTGCTGGTGCATCTGATTCTCTCTCTTATTACAGCTTCATTTATACACGATTGTCATGTGCAGTCACTGACGTTTTGCTGTCCAGCGCCATCTGTCGGACATTTCGTGAACTTTTTTCTAGTAAAACCCCATGTCATTCCAAAGTTTTCAAATTTATACTGACTTTTTGATCATCCGGTATAAATGGCTGAAATTTTCTATGTTTTATGAGGCTCTCCTCTTCCTTGGCATCATAGTAAAGTTTAGTTTCAGAATGATTACTGTAAGGTTCAACTGGCGAATGGCAAGGAAAATGTTGATAATTATCACGACTGCAATGCAGTGTGTCATGTAGAGGTGCGTACTGTTGTGAGTACGTAGTATGCGGTGTGTATGCGTCATAAATGTACTTGTATTCATTGCCAAACTGTGTGTTTTGGTTGCTGTTGTACGTAATTGTCAAACTGTTTCGAGTGCGCAGACTGCGCTGCTTTACTGAATGCATGTTTGTTGTTGTTTATAAATTCCGCGACAGTGCCGTGGATAACAGCAGGTAATTGTAAGCACTCGTCAAAATATTTGTCTTTCTGCTCTACCCAACTGTGAAATTCTCAATTGGTGCATGAGAAATTATTGTCAGTGCGTAGTCTTACTTTATCAGAAAGCTGTTTTGTCAATGGTGTCAACTTGTTTTCGACATCGGCAATACGTGTTTTTATATCATCATGCACTGCCGGATAAGATTTAATCTGAGTAACTACAGAATCGCATGTTTTACTGAGATTGTTTACTTGTGCTTGGATATCTGTCACATCTTTATTAGTGTTTTCTTGCTGTAATGAAAGCTCTGAAAATTTCGCCTAGAGGTCTGACACTTATCCAGTCATTCTGTTATTTATCTCCTCAACACGGCTACACAAAGTGTCGTTTGACGTTTTAAGTGCAGCTAAATCTGATTTAATTTCATCACGTCGTGTTTTATCTCATCATGAGCTGTTTTCAAAGTGACGCGTATAGACGTCATCTGTTGGTCGATACGTGCGTCGAAGTCCCTGTTTATGTTGTGTCATTTGATTCATAATAGCATCGAACATTCTGGCAATACTAGTGATTTTTATTTATTTACTTACCCATCAAGTTTCGTAGGACCAAATTGAGGAGCAAATCTCCAAGGTCATGGAACGTGTCAGTACGTGAAATTACAACAAAAAGTAATAACAGATGTGCATATGTTCCGCCCCCGCCAAGTCGTTAGACATGACGTCAGACACCCAAATGGGTTCAGAACTAGATTTAGGCATATTACTGGTAGACGATCTATTTTCTAAATTTGCGTCACCAGAATAGTCAATAATATGTCGATCGTTAGTATTCGTGTCAACCGAACGTCACTTTCATCATTTAATGGCATGTCAGAGTCGGATTGCGTCTGTGTTTGCAGTTTCTGGTTCTCCATCTTTGCTAATTGCTTTCTGGTCAGTACCACGCCACCCGTAATGTATGACGCAATGAAAATTTAAACTCGTTTGAGTAATCAGAATAAATGTAAAAATTAATCTCGCTATGCAACAATGTTTGAACAAGAAAATTAATTGTCGAAAGTAATGGTGTAATTTTGAATATAGATGGCTCTATGCCATATTACGTCCTACAGAACTAAAGTCGGCCATATTGTGAACTGATAAAACTATTGTTGCACTGTATGAATAATGAAAATAATTTTGGAAACCACAATGTAGCTTAAAAATCACTGCTACAGAAACGGAAAATTGTGATAGATCTACCAAGCAAGCTACGGTAATACAAAACGCTTGGACAAGACTGCTGATGTAAAGATGCTGTGCCTTACCTCGTATCCGCGACTGCAGCGTAATTTCAGGTGTCGACATACAACCCAGTAATTTGTCTTCAATGTATTCCGGTCTCGAGTACCGTTTGTAGTTTCCAATAAACATGTAACAAAAGGAAGACAATATAGTACATATAACAATGCGTCCAGACACGAGTCGCCAATTTAATTAATTTTTTTTATTTTATTTATTTATTTATTTATTTTTGCTCATTTGTTCCTGGATCGAGGCCATACAATGAATTATAGTAATGAATATTAAAAATAGAGATCAAACAAGTTTACGGATTGGTAAGATATGTTTCATACAAACTCTCGGCGCTTGAGCGCGTCTTTTTCTGTTAATGGTCCGTTCATGTAATTTTAGCCGTGTTTCTTCTCTCTGTGTTTTCACTAAAATCCGACTTCATAATAAGACAGCACCCGAAGACGACGGTAAATCGAGCTGGACGAATTTTACTTAAAGTGCGGAACCTTCTGCCATGCCAAGTCACCCAATAATCTTACAATGACTAAAGATACAAAATAAAACATACATAGGTTAGTAATAACAATATATTCTGAAATAAAAACACAATTTAAATTATAACACGTTATGCAATTATGAGTGTCGTTTGGTTGCAACTCGTGAATAAGATAATGAAATAATGCAGTACTAATAGCGGTGTGCCACATAAGTCCAATCTGGACAAGACCTAGAAAATAAAAGCTGACTCTTCCTCTTTCGTCAATAATACGACGATCAAAAATCTTCAAATGTTTCCAGCGGCTGCATACAATATTTACACAGCGTGGATTATATCTATGGCTCAAATTTTTCTTTATTTCGTTACTTATAATTACGTCTTTTGCTAATAAAAGCTCAGCATGCAAATGTGCCTTTAAACGTTGAAAATGTGTTTTTATCACGAAGAAGTATCCTCGTAACCTAGTGAATGTTGTAAGTGATCTATTTGGCTCCTGTAAATTGTTAAATAATTAATTTGATAGGGTAGTTCAAAAGGACTATTTCCATTTATTTTTGATACCGAAATTGCTTCAGCTCTCCCTTTACCTCCAGCATTAGACAACTGGAATACAATATTATGAGGAGAGATGAAAACTTCTGTCTGCATGTTTCGAGACGTTGGTTCAGACACACAAACAGGAAGTAGCCTCTTGGAGGGACAGTGACAGGAAACGAGTCTGGAATTTCCCGATAAACATGATGTTTTGTTTGGGGCCGCGACATCAAAGGACGCCAACATCCGATCTGTGGTCGGTGGTATTTAGCAACATGATCTCTAATTAGGACACTGATCGGTTTTTGACCTTCGTGGCGGCGCCCCGACTACAAAGACACGCGTAGGAGACCCAAACGGTTGGGAGTATACCACTCTTCATTCCATTCCTCATTGATAATTACGTCATGGGAAGCAGGGTCGGGGGGGGGGGGGGGGGGGAGGGGTGCAGTTCTACAAAAGTGGGGAGGTCCTGTCTCCTGCAGATCACTTAAATAAAGAATATGCATCAGTATATTTTTGACACTGGTTTGAATTTCGTCTCGTGAGATCCTTCTTCTCCGGCACAGATGAAGAGTCTTTTTCCTGCCAATTTTTTCTTGGTGGTGGGAAGGGAGGGTGCGAGGGGGGTGGTCGAACGTCCTCTGGTAGTGGCACTGGGCACTAGCTCAGTCGATCCCTGCATAACAAGGTGAGCCCACAAACAAAAATTTTCCCACAAGACAACATCTCCAATCTGCAGCAGTGTGCAGTTACATAATTAGGACATGTAGTTGTTGGATGTGAGCTTTTCAAGTCAAATAAGAGATAAAGCCCCTGAAAATAGAATTTTATAGATAAACAGTAACTCCTTTACTTTGTAATTAGCGTTGACTTCAATTTCGTATCACGACTGAGTCTTTTCCCACCAATATCCAGATGGAGGAGGTGTTATCAATTTAATTGATTAGTCAATTAATTTAATACCAAAAGTGTGCTTGTATCGGTGAGGGGGGCGGGGAGAGGCGTTGGGGATTTCCCAGAGGGGTGGGAGGGAGGAGGAGGAGAGGTATGGGGGGTTTCTTAGAAGCTTTGATTATCCCCCCAGGGGGTCATAAACAACCCTCAGGCGGTCATGAGATGAACCACATAGTAGAAGAGTAGGTTAAGGTCATAGATCAATCAACTGTCACAATTTATTTAATTTTCGTATCAATTGGTATCAAAAGAGCACCAGAAACCCCTAATCCCACTACTAGCGCCCACTCTTCACACCAAATCAGGGTTTGGAAATTATGCTATTCTCCCATCAGCCCTTTAAAATGACTGTCATCAACGCAAAATGCATGAAACAGCTACATTTTTATGAGGAAACAGACAAATGCATAGCAGCTGTACTTGACATGTGAAATTACACACCACTCTGCACTAACTCCATGAACAGAACACAGTCTTTTCCAAGTACACGGGGGACAATCATTGTTCGCATCCGTGACACACCACAAGTCGTAAGTCACACATGTCCTCTGGCTGGTGCTAATGAACAGTCACTTCAAGGCAAATATCTAAAGCCAAGAAGCAGAGGCAGCAAGATAATCTCAAAGATCTCCTGGCTAAAATGAATCTGTCTCAGGACATGGACATACACGGTTCTTCTCAGGACCCTCCAGCTATAAACCTTGGACCGGTCATCAGGATATGTCAAATCAACGCTGAAGGCATAAGTAAATCCAAATGCCAAGTCTTTCAGAAGATTTTATCAAAATATAAAATCGATGTTGTGGTTGTTCAGAACAATCATACTGAAAATGAAAAGCAAATGAATGAGAGGGGAAAAATTCCTGGTTGAATTACTAGGAGCTATGTACCACCATGCTTACGGAGTGGCAACATACGTGACGATCTACGATCAAGAATGCACATCCATGCTCTGTATCTGATCTCAGTGACATCCATGAAGTTACTGTAAAAATAGAAGAACTAACAGTAACTAATGTATACAAACTCCCAGCTATATCTTAGCCTCCAAAGGTCATTCCAGTATCACAACACCCCGCCATATACCTCTGAGATTTTAACAGCCACCATACTCAGTGGAAGTATAAAGAAAGTGATAGAAATGGTGAAGTCATTGTAAATTGGGTAGAAGACAATAGCTTACATTTGGTGTTTGATGCAAAGGATAAAGGCACGTTCGTTTAAGCAGCTTGGAGACAGCAATACAATACCGAACTATGCTATGTAACAACTAACGAATGTAAATTGCCTCTCCAAAGTTCTCAGTTTGTATTACAAGCCTTTCCACACAGTCAACAATGACCAATCTTAATTGAAACAGGGACAAATATCCCACCCGTTTAATCCTTTCCACGACCTAGATGGAACTTTAGGAAAGCAAAGTGGGATGTATTTGCTAAAAATCTGGACAATTGTCTTGGCTGGATTCCCCTAAAAGCAAAAACCAATGAGAGGCTTACTGGAGCTATGATAAGTGCACCAAAGAATGCAGTCCCTACAGGCTACTGGAAGCAATATACTCCAGGTTGGAATGAAACTACTGAGAAACAATATGATGTATCCAGAATGAGATTTTCACTCTGCAGTGGAGTGTGCGCTGATATGAAACTTCCTGGTAGATTAAAACTGTGTGCCCGACCGAGACTCGAACTCGGGACCTTCGCCTTTCGCGGGCAAGTGCTCTACCATCTGAGCTACCGAAACACGACTCACGTCCGGTCCTCACAGCTTTACTTCTGCCAGTATCTCGTCTCCTACCTTCCAAACTTTACAGAAGCTCTCCTGCGAACCTAGCAGAACTAGCACTCCTGAAAGAAAGGATACTGTGGAGACATGGCTTAGCCACAGCCTGGGGGATGTTTCCAGAATGAGATTTTCACTCTGCAGCAGAGTGTGCGCTGATATGAAACTTCCTGGCAGATTAAAACTGTGTGCCCGACCGAGTTCGAGTTCGAGTCTCGGTCGGGCACACAGTTTTAATCTGCCAGGAAGTTTAATATGATGTATTTTTAAAAATCAGAGACCCAGAAATAGCGGATAACCTTCCTCATAACGATACAGCCAGGTGAATTAGGTGGACAGAGAGCGTTGAGTCACTCAATGTTCACACATCAAGTAGAACAGCATGGTCTCTACTAAGGAAGTTGGATGGAAACAAAGTTAAAGTAAGGAGCAACACTCCGGTATCAGCTAATAGGATTGCTCCACACCTACCGTCCACATCAAGAGCACCAAGGGATAAAACTCGTACAAGGTACATCGGATGCAAACTTAAATTGCTCAAAAATAACACGAAGGAACAATCTGACTTCTCAAGAACTTTGTCGATACCTGAAATTTCTGCTGCTCTTAAAGCTCTAAAACCTGGAAAGGCACTGGGAAGTGACAGAATCCACCCAGAATTTCTTTTGCGCAGTTGGAAGTATGCTAAAAGATGGCTGGCGGATTTCTGCTCTGATACTATGATAGCTGATTCAGTCTCACAAAAAATGAAGCAACAAAAAATCATAGCAACACTCAAGCCCAGCAAGACACCATATCAGCCTAAGAACTACCACCTAGTCGCACTATTGAGCACTATTTATAATTTCCTTATAAGAATCTGTGAAACTAGATTAGTCCAGTGATCTTCCAGAACCTTCCTCTTGAGTCAGCTGGATTCCACCCAGGACAGAGCTGCGCTGATCAAGTCTTATCCTGAACAACATTTATTGAAGCAATACCAAATGAAGCAGAAAATATCGGTTTCTTTCATCGCTCTAAGTGCAGCATATGATACAGTTTGTAGGCACTGACTGCTTTATAAATTATTGCAACTTGTCCCAATGCAAAAGGACAACAAAACTAATTGACAACATGTTAACTGGCAGGACATTTACTATAACTACAGGAAAAGACGCTAGCTGCCCAAAAGTATTGAACTATGGCTTTCCCCAGGGATCTGCCATTGCTCCTCTCTTGTTTAATCTATATATAACTGATATCCCTCCCACACAGTCCAGGAAGCTTCGTCATGCAGACGACTGCGCAGTAGCTGCCCAACACAAAACTTCTGAAAAAACTGAGGAAATCCTAACTTCTGATCTACACATCTGAAGCCACTATTTCCGCAAATGGATGTTACGTCCAAAGTCGAATAAAACTGAAGTTCCATGTTTTCATCTGCCCAATAGATTGGCACACAGAGCCCTCGATGTCTGTCTTGAAGGATACGAACTTCATCATAATATGCACGCATAATAGCTTGGCATCACATTAGATAGGACACTTGCTTTTATGGAGCACTTGACATGAACGTCTGCTAAGCTCAAAACCAGAAACCACATTCTCCATAAACTCTGCGGCTCTCGTTGGAGATCGTCACCAGACACTCTCGTGGTATCAGCACTCGGTTTGGTATATCCAGCAGCAGAGTACTGTGCGCCTGTCTGGCTTAATAGTGCACACGTAAGAAAGATAGACGTACAACTTAACGAAGCCATGCACAATCTTAGTGGGCCAATATAATCTCCCACAGACTGGCTATCTATCTTGAGCCACATTCCACCTCCTGATACCAGACGGAAGAGCGTGCTATTGCGCGAATACCAGAAGTTTGCTAATAACACCGACCTTCCAATAATGGACGACGTATTCCCTGCGGAGCGAAAAAGACTGAGATCGAGACATCCCATTCTCATCACAGCCAGGACTCTCGTGGAAACTGAATTCAATCCCATCGATGAATGGAAACGCTGCTGGCAACAAAACTGTTTCCCACAATGCCTAAAGCAGCCCTGCATCCAGAAGACCCCCCTGGATTCGACAAGGCTCAGGCAATTTGGACTATCTTGAACCGCATCTGAGCAGGCCGTGGACAATGTGCCGAAACTCTCAACAAGTGGACCAGATCTTCATCACCATCCTGTGACTGTGGAGCCGAACGACAGACAGTTGCTCATGTTTTATCGATATGTCCCGCACGTTCCTACTAGGGTCCTTTCGAAGATTGCCTCACAGCGACGAGTGAGGTTATAAAATACATAAAAGACCTTGATATCCATCTATAGCTGTCGTTATTTGTGATATTTTGTGCTGGAGAGCTGTGCTTAAATGTTGATGTGTAGTAATTTGTAATCTTTATATGTGTATTGCCATATGATAAATAAATCCAAACACAACAATTGTGTAGCAAATGTATACACAGTGTTTGCAATACTTCACAAACCCTTGTCACTAACTTAGAAAAGAAATTTGAAATATTTTATGTAAATCACATGTGCTAACAATTCTGAAGTATTTATCCAGCATATGGTATCCATACCAAGAAGGTATCTTAAAGAGAGAAATAATCACTGAACATAAACACATTCCAAGGATTACACGGTTCTGCGTTTAACCATGCTATAATGCTAGAGCTGTACAGTTTTCGACCTATTAGCTGTGTGGAATGCGTCGTTTTTAATATTCCAATGCAAGAAATGTATTTCCAGCGCATGACATACATTTTCCCTGCAAGTTTCTCTCCAATAAACTGTAGTGACAAACTGTAAGGTGATAAAACAGGTACCTTGCACACCAAAGAAGACATCGATTCTTTAAAACGCAAACACTACATAGGCTTCCGGCGGTGCACGACGTCTGCTGTTTATGAAGTTCAAGCCCGATTATGATTCAGAAATTAGATATGTTCACAATAGTCCTATAAAATGAGCGTCAGCAGCTGAAAATGCATACGAAGAAACAGCGACATCTTACGAGGAATAAACAACACGACCAGTAGACAGAGGAGACGCACCGCTCTTATCGCAGTTTACCACCGACCCTGGTAACCTTCCTCCTGCACACACAAGTCATGGTCCGATGTTAGTCTGTATTGCTGATGTGCGGGATAATATGGTCCTTTCGCCTTGACACCACATCTCTAGAATGTCTCCTCTTTCCATTATTAAGGTGTGTGTGTGTTGCATGAGTCCACTCCAGAACACGCAATTTTATTGATTTTGGTCAGTACTCATTTCACGGTATTTTTTCTCTAATTTCATGTACTCGTATCCTCAGTCAGTTTCCCTAATTTTGTTACGTTTTCGTAGTTTTACATATTTCATCGTATTTCCCTCAATTTTACATATTTCACATTAATTTTTCGTGATAATGCCGGATCTTCCTCGAATTTTAGCAATTTTATGTCTTTTTTCATATTTTTCGACGGTTTTCCATATGTACGAGGAATATTCGGAAAGTAAGTTACGATTGGTCGCGAAATGGAAATCACTGTGAAAATCAAGAATATTTTCTTTGTAATCGTAAGCTACGTCTTACAGCTACTTCTCTACATAGTCGCCCCTCCGACTTAGACATTTGCCGTTGCGTTGTACCAATTTCCCAATACCCTCGTCATACAAGGCAGCCGCTTGTGACTCCCGTCAATTTTATACGCTCGTCTACAGCTCGTAGTCTGTGCCAAAATTTAGTCCTCATATCCAGCGGTTCATGTCAACAGAGATGAAACTCAGAATGAACCAATAACGGGCTGTGTTGTGGTTGATCAAACACTTCCCATCGAAAACGCTCCAGGAGCATCTTCATCGCCCAGGCAGAGTGCGGTAGAGAATTGTCATGAAGAACGAAACGCTTGACAGCTATGTTATATGGGCTGCACGCCATCAGGCGAAATCTCTCACTACCTGGCGGAAAGCACTGTTCTCTAGGCATCGTTACGTGTTCACTGTGCGCTCAGAATTGAGAAGAGCAACGTGCCGTGATCGACGGGTATACTGGAGACACTACCCAACATTTCTGTACAAAACTTCGTCCGATTTTCAGAGTGGTTTCCATTTTGAGACCGCTCGGAACTTACTTTTCCAATAGCCCTCGTATATGGTCATATTGCTGACATACTCCTGTATTGTTTAATTTCCTATGGGAATATTCACGTATCTTATACACCAACCTACTAAAAAATCCTAAGACTTCCCCTCTTCTCGATGATCCAGATGTTTGCATTTCGGATAGGACAATCATGAAAAGTATAGTAACAGTTGCTTCATATCTATATGAGGCTCTATGAGTGGTGCAGATGAGGGGTGTATTGGAAACTCGAAGTCTGGAAACAATTTCGTGAACTGCTCCAACCCATAAGAGAACTAGTCTGCAGACTCATGTAGTGCTGCACTTGATGGAAACTCAAAGTCTGGAAACAGTTCTACATGTGCATTTGACTTCCATTCCATCGTGTAGGAATCTGCAACAGGGAGTTGACATGTGTACAAAGTTGATTTCTGTTGCTGCTCAGACTTTTCTCCCGTAAGTGTATGCTGTTATTGCATGTGTCTCATTATTTATGTTTATACCTTCCAACTCTGATACATACCCACAACCCTGTCAGGACATCTACGAACCATAGCGTTCGAGTATTTATTTTTATTACCCTAGTAATGAGTTATTCGTTAGTCTACAGTGTGTCGACTGCAGGTAGCATCCTACACTATAAGAGCCTCTCTTCTCTCTCCCTCTCCCTCCCTACAGTGTGTGTCTACCTGGCAGAGTCATTTATACAGTCACCATCCGACTAACGTGTTGTTCTATCTCGTATACAAGCATGGTACTCACGAAGTACTATCTCCCTCCATCCAACGGACATCTAGCACACAAAACAGCGCGATTGGGGTGGTTGTGGGCCATCATCATGGATGTTTAGTGTATAGAAGGATGTGTGACACGCCCAGTAGATCGCCTTGGATGGTTGTTATCTAGACAATCTTGTTACAAATATTGGTAATACAATATATCAAGATGTTATGCTCTTTAGCAGGATGCATTTAAATGTGCTTACATTCGCTGCAGGACCGTTTCGCGAAGAGTATTTGCAGAGCTGTAGCACTGTCGAAAATAACATACGAGTGGTTGAAATCGAGACTTCGCGATTGGTAATATGCGCTCAGAGTCTCTATGTGTAAGTGTGTAGAGTTGTCAACGGTTTTTATTGCGGTTTGGACGCATAACTCGCTAACTATTCATCTATAAATGATGCTGCCAAGGAGATACACTCTATAGATAGAGAGAGAAGGGAGACTCTTATGGTCCAGGTTGCTACCTGCAGTCGACACACTGTGTCGACTAAAGAATGACTTATTACTAGGGTAATAAAAATAAATACCTGAAGACTATAGTTTGTGGATAACTTGACAGGGTTGTGGGTATGTATCAGAGTTCGACGGTATAAACAGAAACAGCGAAGCACATCTGGTACGCAATAAGATTACATACTTATTGGAAAAAATCTGAGCGGCAACAGGAATCAAGTCTGTACACATTTCAACTCCCTGTTGCAGATTCTTACACGATGTAGTGGAAGTGAAATGAACATGTAGAACTGTTTACAGACTTTGAGTTTCCATCAAGTCCAGCACTACATGCGTCTGCAGATGAGCTCTCTTATGGGTCGGAGCAGTACACGGAACTGTTTCCAGACTTCGAGTTTCGAATACATCCGTCATCTGCACCACTCGTTGAGCCTCGTATAGACACGAAGCAACTGTTACAATACTTTTCATGATTGTCTTATCCGAAATGCAAGCATTTGGGTCATGGGGAAGAGGGGAAGTCAGGATTTTTTAGTAGGTTGGTGAATAAGACACGTGAATATTCCTTAGGAAATTAAACAATGCAAGGGTATGTCAGCAATATGACCATATACAAGAGCTATTGGAAACGTAAGTTCCCCACGGTCTCAAAATGGAAACCACTGTGAAAATCCGAAGACGTTTTGCACAGACGTCGATATTTCCGCCGTGTACCATCTTTGGTTTGTTGCATATAGTTCCCAGCTAGGGGGTCTGGAGGTAGTCGGTCGGTTGTTGCGGACTAGGGAAGTTATCTCCGCGCGGTGCAGTGCAGGTTGAGCAGTGCTCGCTCCCAACTATGCGTTTTGGTGAATTTCGCTGTCTATCTGTGTTTGGTTTCCCGCCCTAGTTGCGGTTGTCGTGGTTCTTCTTTCTTCTATAAGTGGCAGCAGTGATGTGTATCGATATTTGCGCCGTGTACCATCTTTGGTTTGGTGTATATAGTTTCCAGCTAGGAGGTCTGGAGGCAGTCGGTCGGTTGTGGCGGACGAGGGAAGTTATCACCGCGCGGCGCAGTCGGCGGGGGCCTCTGGCAGCCCCTGTGCAGTGTCGGAGCGTGTGTGGAGCTGTCCGATCGCTACGAGCTTCGTTGTTCACCGACCCAGGTCGTCAAAGTTGAGTAGTGGTTTCAACTACACAAGCCACATCCATTCATGTTGTGGTGGTTCGTTTCGATGGTTTGCTGTTGGGGAGGCTGTCCTATGGGCAACACCGAGTGTTTCTACTGCTGAAATTTAGCCACCATGTGGTGCAACTATTTTTGGTCGACTACAATTTGAGTGCACCAGTAGAATTTTCTGTCTTGTGGCCGTTAGTGCTCTAGTTACCTACCCTCGGCACTGACGTAAATTGAGGCAGTGTTCTTTTGAGTGAAGTTAACTGTATTACCATGTTTCAAATTCAAGTGTACCAGCAGAATTTTCTGCCTAGTGGCCGTTAGTGTTCCGGTTACGTGCCCTGGCCACTAACATAATTTTAGGCAGTGTCCTTCCCTCACCTGTTATCGCTGTCCATCATGGTGTGTACCTCTTGGAAGCCACGGGCGTCGGGAGGTAACAGGGTGCGACATAGGAGCCGATTCTGGGTTATCCACATCCGTGGGAGTTAGCAAAAGGGAACCTAGGCGTTGTTTCAGATGCAGTAGTTCAGCTCATTTGCCACGCTCTTGTGATCAGCGTCGTGCTCTTAGAGCTAATAGGTGACACTGGGTTGGTACGCGAACCCGGGTTCCAACCTTTAGGCCTTAGTGTACTCGCATAGTCACACTCGCATCATCAATTTTGCCTTATGTTTGTTCTCGGGTAGGTGGCGAGCCCGTCAGCGCTCTCTTCGATTCTGGTAGTTCCGTGTCATTATTGAATTTTGAGTGGTTTTTGGAATTTGGGCATCTTACTAGACTTCATTTGGTCCCGTCCCCGGTGCAGAGATGTCGGGTGGCCAATGACCAGGTAGTACCTTTGAAGGGTCGGGTCCGACGGAGTGTATAGGTTGCCGATTTTTCCTGGCCTGTATCTTTAGCCTTGGTTAAGGGATTGCCTGTTAATCTGATATTGGGGTGCGATTTCATTTATAAAACCGGCCTCATTTTGGATTATTTCGGACGCACCTATTCCTTTAGGTTCTCTCCTGCCGAGAAGATTGGCCTTTGCAAGTGCGCTAAACCTGGTGCATGGCGAACTGCCGGGACCTTCGGCGTACAGGTGGCAGCTAATCAATTCGATCTGGCCCACCCCTTGCCTAATCAGGCGTCTCAGTTACGCGATTTGTTGCACAGTTTTTCTCAATTGCTCAGCGATAACCTGGGTGTCACCAGTGTTCTTGAATATCATATCCGTTTGTCCGGTTAGGCAATCTCCATACTGCCTCTCACCCCCGAAGGTTAAGATACTCAAGACTAAAATATCTCAGATGTTGGAACAAGGAGTCGTCAGACCCTCCACTTCTGCTTATGCTTCTCCAACTTTTCTTGTACCTAAGGATCAGGGGCGAGGTTTTAGACCTGTTATTGGCTACCGGCGTTTGAACGCTAAGGTTGTACTCGAATCAGTACCTTGCCGGATTTGCCTGGTTTGCCGGCGCTAATTGGTTTACTGTTCTTGATTTGAATCAGGCCTATTATCAGATTCCGTTGGCTGAGGAATGTAAACATGTCACCGCCTTTTGTACTGATTAGAACTTGTTCGAGTTTAACAGAGTCCTCTTTGGGTTAGCTACCGGAGCGGCGGTGCTTACTCGTTTGTTGGATAATATTCTTGGGGATTTGAAGTTAGTTTGTGTCTACAATTATTTGGACGACTTGGTTACCTATAGCCGTTCGTTTGAGGATCATTTGGAGCATATCCGGCAAGTTCTTTTGAGGTTACAGCGAGCTGGTCTAACTGTTAAACCTAGTGAAACTACGCTAGCTAGGCGGGAGGTATCCTTCTTGGGCCGTATTGTCTGAAGTCAGAGTATTCGCATTGGCCAAGAGTAGACGAAAGCCCTGCGGGCATTGCCTCCTCCTGCTGATAAGCGGGGAATCGCTAAATTTATAGGCACGACGAACTACTTTGGACGTTTTGTGCCGAATTTTGCTCAGTTGGCGGCACCCTTAAATTAGTTACGCCGTAACGTCGTGCGTTTTGAGTGGGGACCTGCCCAGGAGCATATTAAGACTGCGACAGCCAACCCGCCGGTTCTTGGGGTACCCGATTTTAGCAAGAGGTTTATTGTGCAGACTGATGCTTCTAACGCTGGTATTTCAGCTGTTCTCCTCCAAGAATTTGAGGGGCTTACGCATCTCGGCGGTTAACAGATGCCGAGCTTAAGTACTCTGTCTATGAGTGCGAGGCTTTGGCCGTTTTGTTCGCATTACGGAAGTATCGGTTCTACCTTGAGCATCGGGTTTTCCAATTTGAAACCGACAGTCAAGCGTTGAGCTGGGTACTGGAGAGGCCGCGTAAGACTGGCTGTATTGCCAGGTGGGCAGTACGTATCTCGGTATTTCAGTTCGAAGTTAAACATGTGAAAGGTTGTGAAAATGTCTTGGCGGATGTTCTCCGCCGGATATTTACCGAAGACGTGTCTAGTCAGGGAAGCAAGCAGGTAGACGGTTACAATATTAATTGTATGGTGTTAGGTGAAATTCCCCTTCTGTTTCAAGACACTGCGCACCATCAGCATCAGGACCCTGTGTGGGCTGCTATTAAGCAACGTGTATTGGCCAGAGAGCGCTCGGAAGAATATGAGATTCAGAGGGGGATTCTTTGCAGGAAGGTGGGCAATGCTAAGCAGTTTAAGATCTGTTTGCCTGCTACCTTGGTGCGTCCGGTCTTTCGTTATTTTCCTGATTCATTGGTGGGCGGCCATTTAGGGACTTATAAGACGCTCCAAAGGATCAAGGAGCATTTAACTTGGCCCTATATGGACCATCAGTTTAGATGAATGGTAGCTCCATGTCGCTTGTGTAGCATAGCCAAACCCAACAATGCCCTTCAACCAGGCTGGTTGAGCTCTGAACGACAGTCCTCTCCCATGCACAAGCTCTATATTGATCATTTGGGGCGTTTGCCTCGGACCAAAAGGGGTCATCGATATGTACTCGTTATGATTGATGCATTTTCTAGGTTTACTTGTCTCCTTCGGAGCCGCAACGTTGCCGCTACCACCTAGATTAATCACTTGACTAGTGTCTTTAGTGTTTTCGGGCCGCCTAAGCAGTTGGTTAGTGAAAACGCTCCAGCCTTTCTTTTGGGGCCCCTTTAAGGCTTTCTGCTTTCAGAATGGAGTTAAGAATGTCACCATGGGTCCTTTGCGGAAAGGGTAAATCGAAACTTCCAGTCCGCATTGATCATTTATCATCAGAAAACGCCCAGCAAATGGGACTCCAGTCTTCCTTGGCTCAGTTTTGCTTTAATACCGCCATTCATGAAGCCTCGCGAAGTACACCTGCATCCTTGATATTGTATTTTAATCTTGTTGATTTTTAAGGTTTCTTGTTGTTAAACATTCTGGCCTTCTGCCTTTAAAGGTATATGGTAACATATTCTAAAATTTTAAAATTTAATTGTGGCCCTCAGCCATTTGTATTGCACGTTGCATATGTTTGCTGTTTTTTTTTAATTATTTTAATGCTATCTTAAATGGATGTTTATCTTGTTGATTTGTTAAGATTTCTCGTTTGGAGGCCTTCAGCCGTGAAAGAGTTGCAATCGGTAAAGATTCGGCTATGTGCCGCTTTGGTTGTACAGGTTATTAAATTATAATAAATGACAATTTGAAGGAGAAACTGACCTCAACCTTTGGTCCTTTCCACTATCCTACTACCTGTTCTGCCCGGTGGGTTTAGCGGGCGTATCAAATAATGCAGAAGTGTTAGCACAAGTGAATTACATAAAATATTTTAAATTTATTTATTTATTTATTTAACCTGGCAAGATTAGGGCCATGAGGCCCTCTCTTACATCTAACCAGGCATTCTACTTATTAGACATTCATATGTTTTAGTAGGCATGTTAAACTACATCTAGTACAAAAAGTGAAATAAACAATTAGAAAGGTACACCTGGAAAAATACATACATGTAGAGTTTATATTTGTAGATCATAAGTACTGTTATAATTAGACATTATTGAAGAGACAGATTTTATATAGGAGTGCTGGCAGCAGGGAGTATGAGGGAGACTCATAGTGAAGGGAGGAGAAGAATAGAGAGACATGATGAAACATAATTAAGGAAATATAAACGAAAAGAAGATTGCATGGCTAACAGAGATAGATGAAGAGGAAGGCATCTCAGGAGCAAGATAGGATACGCTAGCTTTGCTGTTTGACAGATGAGAGGATTGGCCTTGTACATTAATTTTGTGGAGAACTTTATGAGGATGATGGTAGGAAATGCTTCAACTTCTTCTTAAAAGCAGCAGGAGATTGAATTTTGTGCAAGGTAAGGGGCAGTTTGTTCCAGAGGCGGACAGCGATAACTGAGAAGGAGTTTGCAAAAGTTTTTGTTTTGTGAGTGGGCACAGTTAGGATACCAAATAAGAGTGACCTCCTGTTTCGATTATGATGGCATGACAGGTTTTTAATCTCTGAAGCAAGGTACTGGGGTGCTTGCGCGACGAGGAGTCGGTGAAGTAGACATAGAGTGTGGTAGTCACGCAATTTGTCCGGCTGCAGCCACCCTAGCTCGGAGTATGAAGCACTAACATGATCATATCGGCGAATGTTGCAGGTGTAACGCACACAGGCATTCATGGTTAGCTCTAGCCGTCTTTTGTTTTCACTACTCATGCCTTGTTGAATCACGTCACAATAGTGGAGGTTCGGTAGAACAAGTGCTTGCACGAGCTGGCGTTTCAAGTCCTGTGGAAACATGTTCCGAAACTTTTTGAGAGCATAGAGACAAGCAGACGTCTTTCGGCACACTGCGACTGTATTCTCCGCCCAGTTGAGATGCTCATCCAAAGTTTCACCCAAGTTCTTCACTGTTTTCTGATATGGTATTGGAGTACCGTCAAGCAGAATAGGAGGTAGCCGTTCGCGGAAATCTGAACTTATTAATTTCTGATGGGCTATTAAGATTACTTGCGTCTTTTTTGCATTTAGTTTAAGCCCCAGGTTTTTCGCCCATGTCACTACTGAAGACAGATCATCATTCATCTGAGCGATTGCAGTGTTTACATCTTCAGGTCTGACGCTTATGTAGAGCTGGAGGTCGTCGGCATAGAAATGATATTTACAGGAGGACAGAACCGACGAAATATCGTTGACATATAAAGAAAACAAAAGTGGTCCTAAGACTGATCCTTGTGGCACACCCAAGGAAACATGTTTCCAGGAAGATTTTTCATTTACGCAGACAACACATTGCTGTCTGTCTTTTAAGTAGCTTTCAAACAATCTCATTGCACTATCAGAGAAATTAATATGTTGCATTTTTCTGAGCAATATGTCAAAGCTAACAGTGTCAAAAGCTTTGCTGAAGTCCAGTAGCGTCAGTATTGTTGCCTTTCGATTGTCGATGCCATATTTCAGGTCATCAGTTACTTTAATTAGAGCAGTGTTTTTGCTGTGATGTTTACGGAAACCGGATTGAAATTTGTCATATAGGCTGAATTCATGCAAGTGTTCAGTGATTTGGTCATGAACAATATATTCAAGTGCTTTGGAAACAACAGGCAGTATGCTAATTGGTCGGTAATCACTAGACAGTTGCGGGTTTTCGATATTAGGGATGGGTCGAATTATGCTTCTTTTCCATGCAGTGGGGTATATTCTGTTCACAAGGTAAAAATTAAATATGTCAGTTAAGACAGGTACTAAGATATCGGCAACATTCTTAATCATGGTTGTACCGATACTGTCGTTGCCTATTGCATCAGAAGAGATTCTCATTATTGCTTTTCTTGCCGTATTTGCTGTTATATGTTTTAGATGGAAGGTATCGTTGTTAGTTATCCTGTTTGGGGATTCTTGTGGACTGTAATTATCAGTCGTGCGGGTATTCAGAGGTGCAGAGAAGAATTCATTTAATGCGTTGGCTGACACATGAAAAGTAGTTTCCGATTTTTCCTTTCCGACCCCCAACCTACAGAGATTCTTCCATAGAGTCGTGGGCGTCAGATCGCTGCATACAAGGGAGCGAGCGTGCCTGATTTTAGCATTGCGAATGCATTGTTTCACTCTGTTCCGTAGCTTTCTATATTCTTCGAAACGCTCGGGTTTCGGATCTGCCTTGAAACGCCTGTGGGCAGCATCCCTATTAGTCATCATCTGACGTAATTCAGCTGTCAGCCACGGAGCAGGAGATTTTCTTACACGGATTGTGCGCACAGGTGCATGTTCGTCTTAGAGGGCAGTGAGTTTATCACCAAGTTCATTAATTTTGCCATCGATTGTAGGTTCTCTGATTATTTGATGCCATGAGATTTCTGAGCAATCGGCTGTTAGAGTGTCAAGGTCAATACGTTTCATGTTCCTACAAGTTATGTAACGCGATTTGATCCTTGGGGGCTGCACAGAGTAGGCCAGGAATATTACATCATGTGCTGAGAGGCCAGGGGCCGATGCTTGACCAACATCTCTTACTTTGTCAGTCTGTTTCGTTGCGATTACGTCTATAAGAGTATGACTGTGCGCCATATGGTGTGTAGGTTGTAATGGAAGTATGTTCATGCTATTGCAACTAAACAGTCTTCTTAGGTTTATTGCGGAGGGAGTGTCACTTAGCAGGTCTATGTTCAAGTCATCCATTACGATGAGATGTTCGTATTGACACTGAAGTGAATGTAATTCCGACTGGAAGGAACTCATTGAGCTTATTTTTGGCGGCTTGTACACGACGCCAGTCAAGAATTTCCGACTTTGTATATTTATTTCAATGAACATGAATTCAGCCTCTTTTTCTTCAGCAGGATTTGATGTACATAAGACTTTCACTTTGAGATCTGTTCGTATATACGCGCCGGCCCCGCCACCTCGCTTTTTTGATCTGTCTGTCCTAAGAAATGTGTACCCTGGGAGATGAATAGATGCAGAGGATATGTGTGGTTTCAACCACGTTTCGGATAAGAGGATTACGTGGTAGTTTAGTTGGTTGAAGAGGAGGCTAAGTTCTTCGTAATGTGCAGGTAAAGACTGGATGCTGCAGTGAGCTGCTAAAAGCTCTGACGCATTCCGCTGAGCAGCCTGGAGTAGGGTGGCAGACTGGTTTGTCCCTTTGTTAGGCACTACCTGCCGCGAGGGGCACTGGCCGCTGCTTCCGCCAGGTGACATAACCCAGGGGTGTCCGAGATTTTGCGTGCCCTGTTTGTGACTCCACGAGTGCTGAAAGAAAGGCGACTGCAAGAGATTTCCTGAGGTTGCGGGAGTGTAGAAAATGGATTAGTGGTATTCGGTGCAAGGAGAATATGACCCAAATAGTGACGGCTGTGTGTCACTGTGTACCCTATGTCGTAAGAGAAGAAATGTAATTAGCGTATTTGAAACAGCTTAGGGTGGAAATAAGGGAAAGGGGAGTGATTTAAGAGGCCGATGCTGCCAGCAGAGAGAAGTAAGCTTAATAATTAATAGATTATCGTAGGAAGCTAGAATTAAATTGAAATTTACTAAAGTGATACTGGTGGAGATTATAGTAGGAAGCTACAATTAGATTGAAATTTGATAAAGTGATACTGATAGTGATTTTTGTTATGAACAATTTAAACCGAAGAGATGGGTGATTAATGAACTAAAGGAGAGACTAATAATTGCAATAGAACTATTACAGAATGGAAGAGAATAAACTGAGAAAATGAAAAAAAGTATTAGCAGTAACTAAAATTAAGTAACGGTTAGAGTTACAGACACAAAAAATAGTAAAAAGTTAATACAGTTACAAAAACAATTAGTTGAAGGTACAAATATGGGTATAATTAAAAAGTTAATACAATTACAAGACTATATCTGAGTATAGGGCTGCTACAATTTGCAAATGGTGTTAAGTTTGCACTTTTGGCTCGAGTAGCTTCACTTAATACTATTCAGTTCTGTCATGTTTGTGACTGTCTTCTTTCCGGCTGCTGTCTTAATGATTACTCTGCCATCCTGAGTCCACACATTCTAAAGACTGAAATGGGATATGGCACTGTTTAAAATCTTTAGCCGTTCGTGTGTCAGATCTTCCCTTATTGTAATCCCTGTCCTTGCTAACTTCCTCTTCTGGGTAAAGATCTCTGCCCTTTTTCGGTATGAGACAAATTTAATTATTATTGGACGAGGTTTGGTAGCACCTGGTAGTTTTCGTCCCAGCTGATGGCTCCTGTCAATGTCTGCCTTGGTCACTTCAACGCCTAATTTTTCACGCACAACCTGTATAAGCGGGTTGTCTGTGTCTTCTTCCATGTTTTCTGCTACTCCAAACAGTCGTAGACTATTTCGCCTTTGGTACTGTTCTAACTCGTCTGTTGCGGCAGATAGTTTCACTTCCAACTCTCGTGACTTTTTCTCGTATTCAGACACATACTTTTTTAGTGCTGTAATTTCGGCAGTATTGGCCTCAACAGTTTCACGCATTTTGGCCAATACTGCTGCCGTTACAGTATCTGATATAGTGCCTGCTATCAGATCGAGATTGTTTTTATCGCGAAGCGCAGCGTTTACCTCAGAGCGGACCAGCTCCGCTAGACCGGGAGCCGCGGCCGCACCTTCCGCCAAGAGCAGACCCGCCGCACCTGCTGCTTCCCCGCTGCTGGAGGCGCTGCTGTCGACTCTTCTGTTTACCATTTTCTCGAAGATATTGGCGGAGCACAGAAAAAAAATAGCACTACTCCACAGAACACTGTTGTTTACACGATTTCCACTTGTACTAGACAACACCACCTGCGAGAACACCTTCGAATTCAACTAAATTTCGCGAGCCGAACTTAACACGTGTTACACTCCAGCCGCCGTGACACTCATATTTTTATTGTGTAGGTTAGTGACAGGGGTTTGTGAAGTACTGCAAATCCTGTGTACACATTTGCTTGACAGCTGTTGTGTATGGAAAAGACTGTGTTCTGTTCATGGAGTTAGTACAGTGTGGTGTGAAATTTCACATGTCAAGCACAGCTGCTACGCATTTGTCTGTTTCATAATAAAATTTAGCTGTTTTATGCATTTTTCGTTGATGATGATCATATTAAAGGACTAATGGAGTATAGCATAATTTCCAAACCGTAATCTGGTGTGAAGTATGGGCACTATACAACTCCAGAAATCTATGTAGCGCATGTATAGCAATGAACCTATTTTATTCCTTTGGTCTAGAATGTAGTAACTTTTTCACCTTAAAGTTTTTCACAATAATGATTGAGGTACAAAACTTATGGGGTAGCTATATGGGACATGTTGGGAATATATTTCCATACGAGTAATGTATCAGAAACCCGCACTGCTTTCACATAATAATGTGTTTAATTGCAGAACCCTGTTGTTCTAGCATAACAACACAACAAGCGACAGCATGAAGATGAAGAACGCAGGAGCAGAGAAGGCTGTGAGACGAAGTCAGCCAATAGTCTGCTGACTAGGCCCACATCACAACCGGACAGCCTCTATCCGAAGAGAATATAAACGCCACTCCAACCAGCCTTGGCCGGACGGTAGTAAATGGACACCAGTAGACCTGGACAAGAAACCACATTGTACACAGCAAAAGACATTTATTATTTGCATGTCGCCCAATGATTGTGACAACTCGTTGTAAACCAAAGTTAAGTATTATCAATCTACTTTATTGTAATGGAAACCATTAATGTGATTTGCTTGAATTGTTGTGTAGCTATCTGAGACGGCAGCATCCTTTAGTCACCCTGTAACAGTGTTGACAACTTAGGGGTTTTCCCCCAAATTTACGGAGAAGATAGATGGAAAGGGTTTTATGCAGGGGCTTCATTTTTATGGGAGAATTTTTGGGGGTCCTCTGATAGAAAGACAGAAAGTGCGCGCGAACGACAGCAGTTGAGATCATGGAGACTAGAGCAAAGGAGTGTGCACAGCATGCTTCAGCACTGGACACGAAATGCCTGCCTCTTGTGGTCGGCAACATCTAAGACGTATATATATTTAGACGGGGCTATGATGGGAAAGGTTTACTCTATCTCCAAGGCAACGGGAAAGAGCTTCGTACCGCGCAAGCGCTGAACGGTATTGTACTGCTATTGGTGGATGTTGCCCATCTTCGCGCCGCTCGCGGTAGAACACGGAACTATCGAAAGAACGGATTTCCAGTATGCTGGTGCCACGTATTCTCCTATCCTGTGCACACTACTTCACTCTAGTCTCCTTCATTCCATTCTACTCTTTAAAATTACAAAGTAAGTTATAATTGTCTTCCTAATGTACCACGAAATGAACAAGAACATCAATGAATAACAATTGGTGCTTATATTCATTCTAGTATGCCAAAACAAAACACGAAACGATATCAACAAAAATATGTGAAATGTTGGGAGACGGATACAGAACTCAAAGGTTTGTAGCCAAGCTTTTTTAAAATTGGTATAAAAATTGTACATAATATATCGCATTCTAGTGGAAATATTATATTCTCCTCATCATACTCTGTCCGAGGAAAAGAATAACCGAATGTGATCACGGAAAATCTAAATTGAAAAGTAAAATGAGGTTAGGGACATAACCTAATTTCTGCAGTCAGATTGTTTCCTTCGCTCATTGTTTTGCAGCAATACGTAATGAATAGTCATGTAAATCTTGATTCTTTCAATAAATATTTATTATGCAAGAATTTCTTCAAAGCTTCCAGACCAGAAGACCGGCCAAGATTTGCGCAACATTTTCTTTAAAAAGGTAAAATACGCTACTGGCCATTAAAATTGCTACAACACGAAGATGTGCTACAGACACGAAATTTAACCGACAGGAAGTAGATATGCAAATGACTAGCCTTTCACAGTATTCACATAAGGTTGGCGACACCTAAACGTGCTGACATGAGGAAAGTTACCAACCGATTTCTCATACACAAACAGCAGTTGACCGGCGTTGCCTGGTGAAACGTTGTTGTGATGCCTCGTGTAAGGAGGAGAAATGCGTACCATCACGTTTCCGACTTTGATAAAGGTCGGATTGTGTCCTACCGCGATTGCGGTTTATCGTATCGCGATATTGCTGCTCGCGTTGGTCGAGATCGAATGACTGTTAGCAGAATATGGAATTGGTGGGTTCAGGAGGGTAATACGGAACGCCGTGCTGGATCCCAAAGGCCTTGTATCACTAGCAGTCGAGATGACAGGCATCTTATCCGCATGACTGTAACTGATCGTGCAGCCATGTCTCGATCCCTGAGTCAACAGATGGGGACGTTTGCAAGACAAAAACTATCTGCACGAACAGTTCGACGATGTTTACAGCAGCATGGACTATCAGCTCGGAGGCCATGGCTGCGGTTACCCTTGACGCTGCATCACAGACAGGAACGCCTGCGATCGTGTACTCATCGACGAACCTGGGTGCACGAATGGCAAAACTTCATTTTATCGGATGAATCCAGGTTCTGTTTACAGCATCATGATGGTCGCATCCGTGTTTGGCGACATCGCGGTGAACGCACATTGGAAGCGTGTATTCGTCATCGCCATACTGGCGTATCGCCCGGCGTGATGGTATGGGGTGCCATTGGTTACACGTCTCGGTCACCTCTTGTTCGCGCTGACGGCACATTGAACAGTGGACGTTACATTTCAGATGTGTTACGACCCAGGGCTCTACCCTTCATTCGATCCCTGCGAAACCCTACATTTCAGCAGGATAATGCACGACCGCATGTTGCAGGTCCTTTACAGGCCTTTCTGGATACAGAAAATGTTCGACTGCTGCCCTGACCACCACATTCTCCAGATCTCTCACCAATTCAAAAGTCCGCCCCCAGTAGCTGAGTGGTCAGAATGTCAATCCTAAGGGCCCAGGTTCGATTCCCGGCTGGGTCGGAGATTTTCTCCGCTTAGGGACTGGGTGTTGTGTTGTCTTAATCATTATCATTTCATTCCTATCGACACGCAAGGTATTTCAAGATTGTGTATGTCATTCTTAGAATTGCGGAAGATCTTAAATTTCCGAACAGTCAAAAAGTGTTTATAGTCAAAGTTTTCTCCTCGTGGCGACAAAGACTTACCGCGTCTGTCCCAGTCCGAATGTTGATTATTGTCAAGTTCACGCACCTGGCGCTCTCTTGTTGCATCCCATAAATGAAACAAATTATTTTCTTCAAACCCCTCTGGTATCTGTGATTCTAAATTTCTTTTGCTGTCTCTTCCTACAATTTCGCCTTCGATTTGTTTGACTTGCTTTCGTAATGCCTCAACTTCCCTTTTAACGCGTTCATTAAATTTTCCCTGATTTTCAACATGTTTATTTATGTTCTGATACTCTTCGGTTTCTGCAAATGGCAATGGTGCTGTATCATCTGAATCTCTGTGCCCATTTAAACTAAGACTTGTCAATTTGTCTGAAATCTCCTCAACTCTTTCCGATAAATCACCTATTTGTTCTTCCTGTTTATTTACGTCTTCTGTAAATGTCGGGACTCGGGTGTCGGTGTTGTCCCATTTAGTAGTTAGCTGTTCATACTGTTGTGTTAGGTTATTTAATCTGTCATTTGGTACGGATTCCTCGATTCTCTCAAATATTTCTTCCTTATCGTGTGCACGTTGTAAATTTAACTCTGAAAATTTCTGTACTATCACGCGATCTCTTTCCTCCTGTTCTCTATACTGTTCCTTTTGTCTGATTTCTACTGCAATTAATCTATTATTGTGAGAATTCAAAATCGGTTGTACTTCTTCTCTGATTTCTTTCTTTAACTCATCTTTCATATTTTTGAAACATGTCCCTATTCGTGAGTCTAACCGTGTTTCCAGTGTTCCCATATCAGTCTTTAATTCAGATCGTAAAGTTCCTATCTCTGTTTTAAATTCAGATCGAAACTGCTCCATTGTTCCCCTATCTGTTTTTAATTCAGATCATAACTGTGATCCCAAATTTAATATTGCACTCATCGGCTGTTCTGTATGAACTAGTTCAAAATTCCTTTCGCCCCTAACATTTCCCACAAAACCAGCTTCCTTCGTCATAGCTGTAAGGCCATCTGTGTTCGATGCTATTACAGAATCTGCTGTCGTTAATCTCGTATTCTGAGAATTTTCTGATTGAGAAAAATTTTGAAATGGTTCCGGATTATTTTCCCGACTTATTACATTGTTTTCCACTTCATTATCCATCATACTGTTTTCCTCTGTTGGCGAGTTCGCCATGTTAACAATTTCGTTATTCTCACTATTCATCATTTTTGCCTTTTTCATTGATCGCGTAATCATTTACAAAATATACAAAACTCGTCACTATATGAAAATTACACACAATGACTCCTCATCTTCAACAATACCACTCACACGAAATATTTCCCTCAAACACGATTAACGAACAATTGAAATAATTGCGCTAAATTGTCAAACCCGTAGACAAGACAACAAATTAAATTCTGAAAAATACCATTAGAAGAATGCCAATTACCAAATCTACACATGCAATATAAACTACAAATTACTACAACAATACTACTGTCTACTATTTTTACAATCAGAAGATTCCAAGGGACGATCCGAAGCAGCGGTCGCCACGTGCATGGGGGCTTATTTGAATAAAATGCAAATATTTTTAGTAACTGTAAGTCCGATTACGCTGTTTCTCGTAAACGGTTGGCCCTGACTAGTTTTAGTACGCAATCTGACTGCATAGAACAACAACAAAGAATGAAATGAAAATTTCCGTTAATACAATTAATGAATTAAGTCCCCAGCAACTATAAAACCTACGAAACCAAAACACAAGTGTAACTGTTCTGTGTGTGGAAGTATGACTCAACGTACACATCTGGCACGGTTCTTCTTCAATAAGACAAGAAATTTCAAATACCATTTATACTGACGTGATAAAAAAAAATTAGAAATACTATAATTGCGCAAGAAACCCAGAATTACACTCTAATACAAGAACACACGCCAGATGTTTTGTTGACTGAACCTGTAGTGACGCATTATTCAAGACATTGAGATAATAAAAAGAAAAGGAAAAAAAATTTTTTTTTTACCTTCATATATTGACGAAAATCACTCTAATCATTACAATATATCTCCACACCGACTCGCTACTACCACATCTCAACAAGAACTTTTCAGTATCACATCTCAGCAAGCACTCTCTGCTACGAGTTCTCAACAAGCACTTTTCACTAGCACATCTCAACAAGCACTGACTACTACAAGTTCTCCCCAAGCACAGCCAGTGGAGGCGGCTGAATAATACTCTTTGGCGCAATCTCTGGCGCTGTGGCTCAGTGTAGCCACCTTTCAAGACCGAAATGGGATATGGCACTGTTTAAAATCTTTAGCCATTCGTGTGTCAGATCTTCCCTTATTGTAACCCCTGTCCTTGCTAACTTCCTCTTCTGGGTAAAGATCTCTGCCCTTTTTCGGTATGAGACAAATTTAATTATTATTGGACGAGGTTTGGTAGCACCTGGTAGTTTTCGTCCCAGCCGATGGCTCCTGTCAATGTCTGCCTTGGTCACTTCAACGCCTAATTTTTCACGCGCAACCTGTATAAGCTGGTTGTCTGTGTCTTCTTCCATGTTTTCTGCTACTCCAAACAGTCGTAGACTATTTCGCCTTTGGTACTGTTCTAACTCGTCTGTTGCGGCAGATAGTTTCACTTCCAACTCTCGTGCCTTTTTCTCGTATTCAGACACATACTTTTTTAGTGCTGTAATTTCGGCAGTATTGGCCTCAACAGTTTCACGCATTTTGGCCAATACTGCTGCCGTTACAGTATCTGATATAGTGCCTACTATCAGATCGAGATTGTTTTTATCGCGAAGTGCAGCGTTTACATCAGAGCGGACCAGCTCCGCTAGACCGGGAGCCGCGGCCGCACCTTCCGCCAAGAGCAGACCCGCCGCACCTGCTGCTTCCCCGCTGCTGGAGGCGCTGCTGTCGACTCTTCTGTTTACCATTTTCTCGAAGATATTGGCGGAGCACAGAAAAAAAATAGCACTACTCCACAGAACACTGTTGTTTACACGATTTCCACTTGTACTAGACAACACCACCTGCGAGAACACCTTCGAATTCAACTAAATTTCGCGAGCCGAACTTAACACGTGTTACACTCCAGCCGCCGTGACACTCATATTTTTATTGTATAGGTTAGTGACAGGGGTTTGTGAAGTACTGCAAATCTTGTGTACACATTTGCTTGACAGCTGTTGTGTATGGAAAAGACTGTGTTCTGTTCATGGAGTTAGTACAGTGTGGTGTGAAATTTCACATGTCAAGCACAGCTGCTACGCATTTGTCTGTTTCATAATAAAATTTAGCTGTTTTATGCATTTTTCGTTGATGATGAACATTTTAAAGGACTAATGGAGTATAGCATAATTTCCAAACCATAATCTGGTGTGAAGTGTGGGCACTATACACCTCCAGAAATCTATGTAGCGCATGTATAGCAATGAACCTATTTTATTCCTTTGGTCTAGAATGTAGTAACTTTTTCACCTTAAAGTTTTTCACAATAATGATTGAGGCACAAAACTTATGGGGTAGCTATATGGGACATGTTGGGAATATATTTCCATACGAGTAATGTATCAGAAACCCGCACTGCTTTCACATAATAATGTGTTTAATTGCAGAACCCTGTTGTTCTAGCATAACAACAAGCGACAGCATGAAGATGAAGAACGCAGGAGCAGAGAAGGCTGTGAGACGAAGTCAGCCAATAGTCTGCTGACTAGGACCACATCACAACCGGACAGCCTCTATCCGAAGAGAATATAAGCGCCACTCCAACCAGCCTTGGCCGGACGGTAGTAAATGGACATCAGTAGACCCGGACAAGAAACCACATTGTACACAGCAAAAGACATTTATTATTTGCATGTCGCCCAATGATTGTGACAACTCGTTGTAAACCGAAGTTAAGTATTATCAATCTACTTTATTGTAATGGAAACTATTAATGTGATTTGCTTGAATTGTTGTGTAGCTATCTGAGAAGGCAGCATCCTTTAGTCACCCTGTAACAGTGTTGACAACTTAGGGGTTTTCCCCCAAATTTACGGAGAAGATAGATGGAAAGGGTTTTATGTAGGGGCTTCATTTTTATGGGAGAATTTTTGGGGGTCCTCTGATAGAAAGACAGAAAGTGCGCGCAAACAACAGCGGTTGAGATCATGGAGACTAGAGCAAAGGAGTGTGCACAGCATGCTTCAGCACTGGACACGAAATGCCTACCTCTTGTGGTCGGCAACATCTAAGACGTATATATATTTAGACGGGGCTATGATAGGAAAGGTTTACTCTATCTCCAAGGCAACGGGAAAGAGCTTCGTACCGCGCAAGCGCTGAACGGTATTGTACTGCTATTGGTGGATGTTGCCCATCTTCGCGCCGCTCGCGGTAGAACACGGAACTATCGAAAGAACGGATTTCCAGTATGCTGGTGCCACGTATTCTCCTATCCTGTGCACACTACTTCACTCTAGTCTCCTTCATTCCATTCTACTCTTTAAAATTACAAAGTAAGTTATAATTGTCTTCCTAATGTACCACGAAATGAACAAGAACATCAATGAATAACAATTGGTGCTTATATTCATTCTAGTATGCCAAAACAAAACACGAAACGATATCAACAAAAATATGTGAAATGTTGGGAGACGGATACAGAACTCAAAGGTTTGTAGCCAAGCTTTTTTAAAATTGGTATAAAAATTGTACATAATATATCGCATTCTAGTGGAAATATTATATTCTCCTCATCATACTCTGTCCGTGGAAAAGAATAACCGAATGTGATCACAGAAAATCTAAATTGAAAAGTAAAATGAGGTTAGGGACATAACCTAATTTCTGCAGTCAGATTGTTTCCTTCGCTCATTGTTTTGCAGCAATATGTAATGAATAGTCATGTAAATCTTGAGTCTTTCAATAAATATTTATTATGCAAGAATTTCTTCAAAGCTTCCAGACCAGAAGACCAGCCAAGATTTGCGCAACATTTTCTTTAAAAAGGTAAAATACGCTACTGGCCATTAAAATTGCTACACCACGAAGATGTGCTACAGACGCGAAATTTAACCGACAGGAAGTAGATATGCAAATGACTAGCCTTTCACAGTATTCACATAAGGTTGGCGACACCTAAACGTGCTGACATGAGGAAAGTTACCAACCGATTTCTCATACACAAACAGCAGTTGACCGGCGTTGCCTGGTGAAACGTTGTTGTGATGCCTCGTGTAAGGAGGAGAAATGCGTACCATCACGTTTCCGACTTTGATAAAGGTCGGATTGTGGCCTATCGCGATTGCGGTTTATCGTATCGCGATATTGCTGCTCGCGTTGGTCGAGATCGAGTGACTGTTAGCAGAATATGGAGTTGGTGGGTTCAGGAGGGTAATACGGAACGCCGTGCTGGATCCCAAAGGCCTTGTATCACTAGCAGTCGAGATGACAGGCATCTTATCCGCATGACTGTAACTGATCGTGCAGCCATGTCTCGATCCCTGAGTCAACAGATGGGGACGTTTGCAAGACAAAAACTATCTGCACGAACAGTTCGACGATGTTTACAGCAGCATGGACTATCAGCTCGGAGGCCATGGCTGCGGTTACCCTTGACGCTGCATCACAGACAGGAACGCCTGCGATCGTGTACTCATCGACGAACCTGGGTGCACGAATGGCAAAACTTCATTTTATCGGATGAATCCAGGTTCTGTTTACAGCATCATGATGGTCGCATCCGTGTTTGGCGACATCGCGGTGAACGCACATTGGAAGCGTGTATTCGTCATCGCCATACTGGCGTATCGCCCGGCGTCATGGTATTGGGTGCCATTGGTTACACGTCTCGGTCACCTCTTGTTCGCGCTGACGGCACATTGAACAGTGGACGTTACATTTCAGATGTGTTACGACCCGGGGCTCTACCCTTCATTCGATCCCTGCGAAACCCTACATTTCAGCAGGATAATGCACGACCGCATGTTGCAGGTCCTTTACAGGCCTTTCTGGATACAGAAAATGTTCGACTGCTGCCCTGACCACCACATTCTCCAGATCTCTCACCAGTTCAAAAGTCCGCCCCCAGTAGCTGAGTGGTCAGAATGTCAATCCTAAGGGCCCAGGTTCGATTCCCGGCTGGGTCGGAGATTTTCTCCGCTCAGGGACTGGGTGTTGTGTTGTCTTAATCATTATCATTTCATTCCTATCGACACGCAAGGTATTTCAAGATTGTGATTCCGCTGGAGAAAAGCGTTTTGGAAATGTAGCCAAATTTTCAATGGCACTATTCGCGATACAAATATCAAACGCAAGTGTCGAACGTGCTTTTGTGACATACAGTGTAATTAAAAATAAATTACGCAATAATCTGTCTCCTGAAGTACTTCAAAGCACCGTGATGGTACGATTTACATTGCAAAGAGACTGCGATTCATGTGTCAAATTCGTTCCATCCATTTGTATGCTCGAACCGTTCTACGTCAATATGTATGATCACAAACGCCCAGGCAATAGTAAAACGCAACATGATACTCAAGCCTTTGACGAAATATTCGATGTTTTGTAAGTCGAAATTGGAACACATTTTTATCATTCCCCAAATATTTTTGTTTCATGTTTAATTAGAAAAACTCGTACTGTGCTTTTTTTCCATTATCATTACTGTCTTAACTTTCAGATTTACAAACCTCAAAGTTAGGTAACAAATAGCATTACTAAGTTTTTCAAATAATAAAAATCCTTGCACAAAAATCAGTTAACATCATCACAACGCTTAAGAATTAGTCGAAAAAATTCGCCAGTGTCTGCTTATCATAATAGGGTATTTAGATTATAAGTTGATTTGTATAAAAAACAACTACATAGATAAAATCACCATTTCTTCCTAGTCAAATGTTTTTATTAATACTTCAAAGTTTCTATCAAACACAGATGCCTATTCGGAATTTTAGGGGGTTCGAAGAAAAATTTAGGGGGATTTCGAATTGATCCTAAGGGGAACGTTTTTTAGGAGTTGGCAACACTGCCCTATAAGAGACGAGTGGACAGGAGCCCACACCTGTAGCCTTTGGAATGTATGTGTTCTAAGATCACTTCTTTCCATTACTGTCTTGATATGGGCTCCAGACACTACGACAATGCTCGGAAATGGATATGATAAGTGATTTACATAAAGTGTTCAAACTCGGTCAGTCTGGAGACCCATCATGCATAAACCACACTTTTCTTCTTATTATTAACCTTCAGTTATATCACCACAACATTGTAAAATGTTTCTGGCTCATATCTGTTATACCTCATCAGTAAGCATGAATCTAGAGAGATCACGTCTACTTGGATGGATGCCATGAGCAAGACTGGTATCGAACAGTCTCTGCTGAGTGGTAGTTAACAATACTGCAATGAGAATGAAAGTCTGTATCACTGGCTTCAGTCGGTTGTGCCTGTGTAGAACACGCATTATGCTCTTTCGAAAGCAAAATATCAGACTGTATTGATTACCTCTTCCAGTTTCCACATGTTGCAATATCATCCACATTTTTGAAAGATGGCAGGCCTTCTGGTTCCTCCACAAGATGCGGAAAAGCCATATAACCCGACCCATCTTCCATATTTATCGATAATCGAGTCTCTTTGCATATCGAAATACGATTTGCATAGCGCAGTTGGGTCAGCGTGATGGGGTAAGAGCAATGAACAGAGGCTCCGAATTTGCATTTAAGGAGTCTGTATGTGAATGTGTAAGAAAAACCATTTCTTGTTCACAAAGCTATATCTTCTGTCTCTCCTGCAAAGCTGGTGAAACGAGACGGGCAGACTACTCAGAGAAAGTACCGCGGGGCCATAATTCGAACATGCACGCACCCTACAGCCAGGCAATTGGCACTGGCACCTAAGTATCGGCCATGTGGCGAGGGGACTGTGAACTCACCCACCCACCGGCGGTTTCTTCTCAAGGTTCCGAAGCTCAAAATCCTGGAGCCTCACGAAATAGCTTCCATTCGCACTGCAGAGCTGTGAAACCGCGGTTTGTGTTGAAGAAGAGGGACAGGAAACGATGCTCGAGTCAGCAAGGCACTGTGATACAAACTCTAGGAAGTCGATCTCACACCACGGTGTCGCGTAGAACGTCCCAGAAAAAGAGAAGCATCCCACTGACTTACACTTCAGCACTAGAATTGGGCCGCCGATGCGAGGGGCGGGAAGAGAATCGACTGGTAGAAAATTTGTTGCAGAGCAACGATTGACCCCTCTCTTGAAAAAACAGAGTAGCTTCTGGTTGTGCTGAGGAGAGAAGTTTAGGTGAGATCTATCGTGGTCGTCACAGCAGACGGTTGTTTTCTGTACTCTTGTGCATTTTGCATAAGGGTTTGAATTCTCAGTTTTGGTTGTCCGCATCTGCGGACTATCGATTTCCGTTGCTAATGGTCCATTCCAATTGATAGTGTAGGTGTGATAGCGCCATACTGGGCACTCACAATCTTCATACTCGTCCAACTAGAAGTATTGCCAGCATATTTGATGTCTCAAGGTGTCAGTGAATGAATTTTCTTTCTGGAAAATATTCCAATCATAACCAACTTTATGTACAGTTTATGAGAAAGTATCATTTAGTCGATAAATCATTGTTTATTAATGAGTTACAGCATTTCTCCAATCTGTATACACTATTCCCTGGCACTGCCCACCTGCCACCTTTTGTCTGGAGGGGAGAATCAGTTAGATAGGTAGGCAGTAAGTAAATTGAAATAGTCATACTTGTTGTGTTAAGTTAGCCAACTCACCCAGAGCTGTGCTGGGGGTTACTTGATAGTCCAGATCACCATACACAACAGAGGTGCACTCTAAGTGTGGAAGGTGGCTCGCAATAACTAGCTTACACAGGCAAGTGATGGCGGACGCCAACCGTAGACCAACTTACATTTTGTCAATAAGAAACATCGCCTCTGTCTTTTGTTTCTACAACCCTGTATGCATTGTTTGAACACCTTACCTTACACTGTGTAATGTCCGGATTATTGTGATAGTCAATGGATCTTAATGTCAGTTCAGTACAGACCTCGAAATAGTGGTGGAAAAGAAAACAAATTGTCTGACTCTGTACAAAGCAGTTGTTGTACACTGCTTGGCTGAATTACAGCGAAAACAGTGCATGAAAGCGCTTACAAGGCTATAACACAAGAAACCTCTCATTTAATGGGATCACAACATATGCTCGATGCCAACACACACACTGTATTTGTTTTCGACGTATCGGAAAGAGAGACATGGTAAAATCTCATAGAGTCCTCTACCAGACGACGTTCGCTAAGTGCTATTACAGTGCATGGTATGGAGTTTCAAAGTTTGGTTGTATATAGTTCGTAGTTTCTCTGTTGGATGGTAAAAAATAACAAGGGGGGGGGGGGGGGGGGGGGAGAGAGAGAGAGAGAGAGAGAGAAAGAGAGAGATGTTTGGGTGACGGATATGAATGCACCCTGAGAGATGCCGATTTCCATCAAACTGCAATGCTGTAAGTAGTTTGCAAACCCACTGCAATGCAGCAGAAAAACCCTGGTCCTTCATTCGGTTCCAGTATGATGTGAAGTCTTCCTAATCTTCCCGATAAGAAACATCATCATAGCTGCTCGGACTGTCTTTTCTTCTACCTCATGTTGCAGGAGAAATCTTCGTTTGGCGCTAGCATTACACATTTTATGCGGTTGGCAGAACTATGACAATATATCCCCATCTCCATTGAATGGTCAAAACATGGTGCTGTCTCATTGACGATGCTCTTCCTGTTTCTCCACAGGATGAAGATGGTGGTAGATATAGCACTCCCTGACTTCCTCTCAGTTCCAACATAAATGGGAGCGATCACATGGGCAAAGCTGGGGGAATGGCGGAACAGAGACTGAGGAACAGTTACAAGATGCAGAGGGAGTGTCTAAAACAACGCTGGAGTTTTGCTGCATGTGCTCCTTCGTGGATAGGTTCGAGGAAGGTGACCCGTTTCGAGATATGAGAGTACCACGAATATGAGTCACTAGTGCCTGTAATCATTAAAAGACATCTCCATAGGATCCAACACTGTTGTGTGGTTGAATGGGGAGACTTGATTCCAAATAGCAGACAGCATTTCTACCAGAAAGCGTAACGCTATAGATCCGAAAAGCTAGTGTATTGGTCATAGGATTTTGTACATTTCTTACAACTTCAATCTAGCATTGCATTTTTAAGTGATTACACAGCTAGCACACCATCTACTGTATGTGATCATTCTCAGTCAACCATCGTCCTCCCTCGCCTATAACCCCGTGGATATATCGTGGAACCTCTGTTACATGGTCTGCATGTCATTGAGATAGAATGCATTACAAATACTGTTTGTTGGTGAGAGGAATATCTAGCAGCTGCGTGAGGGAGCTGCAAATATCAGCTTAACACCACGTTCCTTCACTGATTCAGTTTTTAAATCCGGTGAGAATGGTGATTTTAGCAAAAGCTTACACTGCTGGCTACGTCTGTTAATACAAACCCCAGCAATCACCATTTATGTTCAATGTCGCGGTACTTGTATGGAAGACCACTTCATTTGGAAGCAATACCATACCTCGATTTACAAAGCATGAATAGATTTTAACATGGATATCGTAAGTAATACTTGTGTGTGCTTGTAGAACCACGACCGCTTTTTATGCAGGGTGACAGTTAACGTAGTCGTTTGCGATCGTGTTTTCAATAGCTGGTCGCTTATAAGGCAATGTGTCTTCCTAAGACACATTGGCACCAAATGTTTTTTTATTCCAGTCTTTGATAACAATACCAGTTCCGTGGATAAAAAACATTTGACAGTTTTTTAGCTGGTCGCTTATAAGGCAATGTGTCTTCCTAAGACACATTGGCACCAAATGTTTTTTTATTCCAGTCTTTGATAACAATACCAGTTCCGTGGATAAAAAACATTTGACACTGTTTGTATACGCGACTATGTCGCAGCTGGTGAAACATTGGTACCACTCGAAAGAAAAACAAACAGAGCATGTCCTTCCATCGCGGAATTTTAGCTCAGTATTATTTGGTGCCACCAGAATTCAGTTATTGGCGAAGTATTATACATAGTAGGGAATGTGTAATAGATTCGCTGTGATGAGCAGGCTTATAGAGTATGTATTGGTGTGTAAAGTTACTACGGTCAGTGTTCCGACGTGTGCAAAGAAAATGACTACGTGTGGTCGTAAGGGAGGTACAGATTTGACGTAGAAGATTGCAATTTCAGTGCATCGATCTACATCTACATACATACTCCGCAATCCACCATATGGTGCGTGGCGGAGGGTACCTCGTACCACAACTAGCATCTTCTCTCCCTGTTCCACTGCCAAACAGAATGAGGGAAAAATGACTGCCTATATGCCTCTGTACGAGCCCTAAACTCTCTTATCTTATCTTTCTGGTCTTACCGCGAAGTATAAGTTGGCGGCAGTAAAATTGTACTGCAGTCAGCTTCAAATGCTGGTTCTCTAAATTTCCTCAGTAGCGAGTCACGAAAGGAACGCTTCTTTCCTCTAGAGACTCCCACCCGAGTTCCTGAAGCATTTCCGTAACACTCGCGTGATGATCAAACCTACCAGTAACAAATCTAGCAGCCCGCCTCTGAATTGCTTCTATGTCCTCCCTCAATCTGACCTGATAGGGATCCCAAACGCTCGAGCAGTACTCAAGAATAGGTCGTATGTGTTTTATAAGCGGTCTCTTTTACAGATGAACCACATCTTCCCAAAATTCTACCAATGAACCGAAGACGACTATCCACCTTCCCCACAACTGCCATTACATGCTTGTCCCACTTCATATCGCTCTGCGATGTTACGCCCAAATATTTAATCGACGTGACTGTGTCAAGCGCTACACTACTAATGGAGTATTCAAACATTACGGTATTCTTTTTCCTATTCATCTGCATTAATTTACATTTATCTGTACTTAGAATTAGCTGCCATTCTTTACACCAATGACAAATCCTGTCGATAGCCGTAAGGGGGATGGAAGATTTTACCTGGAAAATTATTTCCAGTCATAAGAAGGATATAGATTTACGTGAGCAATTGATATTTCCAGAGCCACAGCAATCAGGAGGAGGTATTTGTGACACTTCGCTAATTGTCGAATATCACCAGATTGTAGTTGCAGTCGTAATATTCAATTGTAATTACACTGTAAATATGTGGCTGGTTTCCTAGGATGAATCTGCCGCCATCCGGGTGCGTGGAAGGGGTAGCTGGTGACCGGAACGAACTGACATTTCCAGCTTAAAGTGTGAGCCGTCACTGAGTCTACCAAACCAGTCAGTTGGGAAACAGGAATGCAGTTGACCTAACCATGTCGCTCTCTGGGCTGGTGAATAGTGAACTAATACTCAGTATGTGTTGGGCTCCTTCGTGATTGCGTGTGTCGCAAGTATCCTCCGATTTTTAGTGGGTATTTGAGAAGTTTCAATATCAGTCACTGACAAGTGTTGCCACTGGATGTTTTGATAACATCCGAATTCCTGCCGCTGCGGTCAACGTGGACGCTCTCCACGACCGGGCGGTCCTCTCTGGCGGCTGCAGACCTGGCGCGAGACACGCTTTCACAGCAGCAATTAGCAGTGTGCGACATCTGGCCTGGGGCACTGCGTGTGGACATTGAGACGTGAGCATGCAGGATGTGCGAGTGTTTTAGCTGTAAGTAGGCTGTTTATGTTTTCTTATTGGCAACGTTACGCAGCGCTCTGTATGAAAATCACCGGCTGTGCTTTGTGCAGTCTGTGGCTAGTTTGCATTGTTGTCTGCCATTGTAGTGTTGGGCAGCTGGATGTGAACAGCGCGTAGCGTTGCGCAGTTGGAGGTGAGCCGCCAGCAGTGGTGGATGTGGGGAGAGAGATGGCGGAGTTTTGAAATTTGTAAGAGTGAATGTCATGAACTGCTATGTATATTATGATTTTTTAACACTATTAAGGTAAATACATTGTTTGTTCTCTATCAAAATCTTTCATTTGCTAACTATGCCTATCAGTGGTTAGTGCCTTCAGTAGTTTGAATCTTTTATTTAGTTGGCGGTAGTGGCGCTCGCTGTATTGCAGTAGTTAGAGTAACGAAGATTTTTGTGAGGTAAGTGATTTGTGAAAGGTATAGGTTAATGTTAGTCAGGGCCATTCTTTGTAGCGATTACTGAAAGTCAGATTGCGTTGCGCTAAAAAAATACTGTGTGTCAGTTTAAGCACAGTCATATGTAATTTTTCTAAGGAGACGTTTCATATGTCGACCCTTAGCCTAGGATACCTCACTGGAATCTTCTGATTTTTTCTTGTAGTTTGTGTAATTAGCGTAGATTTTGTTTATTGCTAGCGCGTAATTGTAGAGAGAATCTCCTTTGTAGTTGCAGTCTTTCATTGTTGTACAGTAAAACAGGTGTGGCACACATATAGATTTGCACCAAGTATTTCGCAGCTGCGCTTGCAATTAACTAGATATTATTTTCAGTGCTATGTTAATGTGTTCTTTTATTTTTGCTCTTCAAATTGTGCTTTTCTTTGTTATCATGTGAAATATTGTGACAATAATGGCGTGTGAAAAACGTAACACTAGGCTCCACAGTAAACTGAGAAATAATAGTGACGACGAGCGTAGCTTATCAGCACCACTGCGTAGTGAATTAACAGACATTCAAAGTAGTAATTTGGTAATTGTGCATAGGGAAATGGAGCGGGCGGCAAATAATGGCGTAGACAATGAAACAAGTAGTGAACAGGGAACCATTATCGATCGATCGGTCGGCAACAGCTCGCCTCAGGAATCCGAAATGACAGAACACAATATTGCAAATACTGTAGACTTAGGTCTTTGTGAACTGTTCATATTTTTTCAGAACCATTGTGATACTATGAGAGCTTTGAATGATGTATTTGGCATGAGATCATGATTTTTAAAGTACGTTTGAGGTAGACGTCACTATTGAAATGAGCAGAGAATTTTTTTTAGGTTTTGAAATTATTGCAGAAAGCTATGACGATTTTGAGATTTGACTGAGGTGTTATGATGTTATTATTACGACGACGATGTGTATTATGCTTTTGAGGTATGTTTATGATCAATAAGCTGATGCTATATGAGGAATTTGACTATACTATGTATTTATTAGATAGATACTGAGTGAAGGGTTTGACAGAGCTCTGAAAGATCTGAGTCGATACAAGGCCCCAGGAGTAGACAACATTCCATTAGAACTACTGACAGCCTTGGGAGAGCCAGCCCTGACAAAACTCTACCATCTGGTGAGCAAGATGTATGAGACAGGAGAAATACCCTCAGACTTCAAGAAGAATATAATAATTCCAATCCCATAGAAAGCAGGTGTTGAAAGATGTGAAAATTACCAAACAATCAGTTTAATAAGCCACAGCTGCAAAATACTAACACGAATTCTTTACAGACGAACGGAAAAACTAGTAGAAGCCGACCTCGGGGAAGATCAGTTTGGATTCCGTAGAAATACTGGAACACGTGAGGCAATACTGACCTTACGACTTATCTTAGAAGAAAAGAAAAATTCGGAGTAGGTATTAAAATCCGTGGAGAAGAAATAAAAACTTTGAGGTTCGCCAATGACATTGTAATTCTGTCAGAGACAGCAAAGGACTTGGAAGAGTAGTTGAACGGAATGGATGGTGTCTTGAAGGGAGGATATAAGATGTACATCAACAAAAGCAAAACGAGCATAATGGAATGTAGTTGAATTAAGTCGGGTGATGTTGAGGGTATTAGATTAGTAAATGAGACACTTAAAGTAGTAAAGGAGTTTTGCTATTTGGGGAGCAAAATAACTGATGATGGTCGAAGTAGAGAGGATATAAGATGTAGACTGGCAATGGCAAGGAAAGCGTTTCTGAAGAAGAGAAATTTGTTAACATCGAGTATAGATTTAAGTGTCAGGAAGTCATTTCTGAAAGTATTTGTATGGAGTGTAGCCATGTATGGAAGTGAAACATGGACGGTAAATAGTTTGGACAAGAAGAGAATAGAAGCTTTCGAAATGTGGTGCTACAGAAGAATGCTGAAGATTAGATGGGTAGATCACATAACTAATGAGGAAGTATTGAATAGGATTGGGGAGAAGAGACGTTTATGGCACAACTTGACCAGAAGAAGGGATCGGCTGGTAGGACATGTTCTGAGGCATCAAGGAATCACCAATTTAGTATTGGAGGGCAGCGTGGAGGGTAAAAATTGTAGGGGGAGACCAAGAGATGAATACACTAAGCAGATTCGGAAGGATGTAGGCTGCAGTAGGTACTGGGAGATGAAGAAGCTTGCACAGGATAGAGTAGCATGGAGAGCTGCATCAAACCAGTCTCAGGACTGAAGACCACAACAACAACATGTATTTATTATGATGAAATATTGAAGTGTCGTCGCAAGATTGACGTGTCGACGAATATATATATATATATATATATATATATATATATATATATATATATATATGTGTGTGTGTAATAAGGTAAGGAGTAATGAATAGTGGTTAGGGACTCTGACTTGTGAAAGAGGATGTTGGAAACCAAGAATCGTACTTTAAGAGTTATGAAATGTGTGTAAATGCGTGAATGTATCACAATGCCGGCGAAAATTTTTTGGACACTGTTATATTCATAAGATTTTATTTCTACACATTTGCAACGCAAATTCTCGACCCGTGTAATTTTGTATATGAGACTGCCACTGTAGTGCAAACTGGTGTCGTAAATATTTCAGTAAGAAAGATAAGTGACCACCTGCACCTAATGCGTCGTGGGCACCCAGCTGCGCGACAGTCGCCTGGAAAAAAAGCCATTAGTGTGTGCCTTTCAGAGGCACAGGTGGAGAAAAAAAAGGAGGCCATTATCCTCGCTATTGACATTCCATTGTAGAAAGCATTGCAAATACAACACGCTCAAACTTGAAAACATATGATTATACTGTGGAGCTCTTAATTTATGATATTTACTAAAATGCCTAATGAAACGATGAGAAACATTTCACGGCTATTGTCTTGCTAGTTGAGAGAAATGCCATATGGCTTGCTTTATGTATTTATTTACTCATTTTGTTTAATATCTAGTTTCTAGCTACACTGCAGCATTGGTTAAAATAAAATTTAATAGATGTACTAATATAGTTATTTTATGCCTACAGATCCAGTCAATTATAAATTTATGATCTACTTCCAAGAAAATGAGGTCACATAAATAGACATCTCCCTTCACAGGAATTGCATAAATAATTTTTTTACGATTTGGTAACTTATCTGCTAGCATAAGTTCTCGTGATGCATCACCCTAGTGTTAAGATGTGACATAGGTATTAAACATGGCCATTTTTACTGTAATATTTTTTCTGCTTGAGCTTTGTCATGCTTAGGTATAAGTTATTGCATTTGCTGCTGCTATGTGCCAGGCATAGTGCTACTAAATTGAGCTTTGTATTACTCTGTTAAGCCAGTTTTACTACTGATTTATTTTTCTTGTTGCTGCACATTGGCTCATATTAGTTGTAATGTTGCATTTGCTTGGTAATTTACGTTTACTGTAGCTTGCTTTGCCAGTTTGCATTTTTTTCATTGCTGTTTGTATTAATTGTTTTGTGCTGCTGCATTGCCTCGTCCTTTAGTTTAGCATCTGAGCTCAGTAGATTTAAGTTAGCTTAAGAGGGGGTAGACTATATAAGAGAATGACTTGCAATGCATTGGAAGAAATGCATTGAGAAGTTATACGAAATGCTTTAATGCTCATGTGTGAAGTTGACGTTTCGAAAGTTATTCTGATCTTTTATGTATTTACTTATGTCATAATTCTTGTAACACTGATTTATATGTGTATTTCTATTCTTTTGTAAAGCCTTTACTACTACAAATGTTATCTGCATTGTTATGTTCTTTAATGATGTATTTTGTACCTTTGTTATTGTATTATCATGTTATAAAATTGTAATTGACACCAGTTCATCAAATTAAGTAACTTGTAAGTTACATTTCACTGCACACATTTCTGTTGGTCATAGTATATGGACAATATGTGAGAAGTAGGGACTTTTAGTGTTTGCATGTGTGTTAATAATTCAGCAAGGGACTGGATAACAGCATTGCTGGTTCTAAGGACAATTCCAAAAACTTTGTGAGTGCACAAGTGGTGGTTATGGACTTGCTATATTATCCGCAAGACTCTTCAGTGGTGATTGTGCACCTGCACAGTCACAACAGATGGCTGCTGGCCATCTCTACAAGGACTACAGTGGGTCTACACCTTTGCTGACTCACCAGTACCATTATTTCTACAAGGACTGCAGTGAGTCTGCACCTCTGGTGGCCCACCAATACCACAATCTCTGCCAGGACTACAGTGGGTCTGCACCTCTGGTGGCCCACCAATACCGTTATCTCTACCAGGAATAGAGTGGGTCTGCTCTGTGATGGCCTACCTACCAATATTCTTCAAAACTTCGACTGACTCTGCTGTGGGTTTGCTCTGTTGTGGCCCATTACCTGTGTGCATGTCAAGAGTCAGTACTGTCTTTCCGTTGGAAGGACAACACTACTTCTTCAAGATGGCATGAAAATTCACTACTTCCATGTGCCTTCTCTTTTACTGCTCAGACTTTGAGAAAAACACTGCAATTTTACTGTGATGAATGATCAGGACTGTCTTTATGGACTGTGAGAAAATTTTAGCTTTTGACCAACATTGTATGAATAAGTGCGTGCATTTTATATCTTTGTTATTGTAATTATGAAAAATTTTATCAAATCATTATTGGCCACTGCCCAAAACAATTTGTAAAATTTTTTGTGGGGAGCATGGGGACTATGTAAGTAGGCTGTTTATGTTTTCTTATTGCCAACGTTACGCAGCGCTCTGTATGAAAATCACCGGCTGTGCTTTGTGCAGTCTGTGGCTAGTTTGCATTGTTGTCCGCCATTGTAGTGTTGGGCAGCTGGGTGTGAACAGCGCGTAGCGTTGCGCAGTTGGAGGTGAGCCGCCAGCAGTGGTGGATGTGGGGAGAGAGATGGCGGAGTTTTGAAATTTGTAAGAGTGAATGTCATGAACTGCTATGTATATTATGATTTTTTAACACTATTAAGGTAAATACATTGTTTGTTCTCTATCAAAATCTTTCATTTGCTAACTATGCCTATCAGTGGTTAGTGCCTTCAGTAGTTTGAATCTTTTATTTAGTTGGCGGTAGTGGCGCTCGCTGTATTGCAGTAGTTAGAGTAACGAAGATTTTTGTGAGGTAAGTGATTTGTGAAAGGTATAGGTTAATGTTAGTCAGGGCCATTCTTTGTAGCGATTACTGAAAGTCAGATTGCGTTGCGCTAAAAAAATATTGTGTGTGAGTTTAAGCACAGTCTTGTATAATTGTTCAAAGGGGACGTTTCATAGCGACCTCTGACATCCAGTCCTGACAACTACCGCTCTAAATACGGTCTGATGGACTCTGTCTTCCAGCAGAAAAGTGGGTCTGGTATTCATTGTTGTTACCATCCAGTCATGAGGTAGATCTTTCCTCCTTCTCTTCCTCTTCCTCCTCACTCTTCGTCCTGGTGTAACTGAAAGAATAAACTTAAGAGACTATATAGTGCTTTAAAAAGCCAATTGCACCATCAAATTCCCGATTGATCAGTTTATTGTTACCGATACTTGTACTGTGAGGACACACATCAATCCAGTCCCTCCACTGTTTTTTAAGGACTTAGCATGCAATTGGCCTGAAATTTGAAACTCTCAGATAACTCCAAAGTGTAAAATGGCTAAGCAGGGATGGCTAGAGGACAAATGTAAGGATGTAGAGGCTTATCTCACTAGGGGTAAGATAGATACTGCCTACAGGAAAATTAAAGAGACCTTTGGAGAAAAGGGAGCCACTTCTATGAATATCAAGAGCTCAGATGGAAACCCAGTTCTAAGCAAAGAAGGGAAAGCAGAAAGGTGGAAGGAGTATATAGAGGGTCTATACGAGGGAGATGTACTTGAGGACAATATTATGGAAATGGTAGAGGATGTAGATGAAGATGAAATGGGAGATACGATACTGCATGAAGGTTTTGACAGAGCACTGAAAGACCTGAGTCGATACAAGACCCCGGGAGTAGACAATATTCCATTAGAACTACTGACAGCCTTGGGAGAGCCAGTCCTGACAAAACTCTACCATCTGGTGATCAAGATGTATGAGACAGGCAAAATACCTCAGACTTCAAGAAGAATATAATAATCCCAATCTCAAAGAGAGCAGGTGTTGACAGATGTGAAAATTACCGAACTATCAGTTTAATAAGTCACAGCTGCAAAATACTAACAGGAATTCTTTACAGACGAATGGAAAAACTGGTAGAAGCCGACCTCGGGGAAGATCAGTTTGGATTCTGCAGAAATGTTGGAACACGTGAGGCAATACTGACCCTACGACTTATCTTAGAAGCTAGATTAAGGAAAAGCAAACCTACATTTCTGGCATTTGTAGACTTAGAGGAAGCTTTTGACAATGTTGACTGGAATACTCTCTTTCAAATTCTGAAGGTGACAGGGGGAAAATACAGAGAGCGAAAGGCTATTTACAATTTGTACAGAAACCAGATGGCAGTTATAAGAGTCGAGGGACATGAAAGGGAAGGAGCGGTTGGGAAGGGAGTGAGACAGGGTTGTAGCCTGTCCCTGATGTTATTCAATCTGTATATTGAGCAAGCAGTAAAGGAAACAAACAAAAAATTCGGAGTAGGTATTAAAATCCATGGAGAAGAAGTAAAAACTTTGAGGCTCGCCAATGACATTGTAATTCTGTCAGAGACTGCAAAGGACTTGGAAGAGCTGTTGAACGGAATGGACAGTGTCTTGGAAGGAGGATATAAGATGAACATCAACAAAAGCAAAATGAGGATAATGGAATGTAGTCGAATTAAGTCGAGTGATGCTGAGGGAATTAGATTATGAAATGAGACACTTAAAGTAATAAAGGAGTTTTGCTATTTGGGGAGCAAAATAACTGATGATGGTCGAAGTACAGAGGATATAACATGTAGACTGGCAATGACAAGGAAAGCGTTTCTGAAGAAGAGAAATTTGTTAACATTGAGTATAGATTTAAGTGTCGGAAAGTATTTGTATGGAGTGTAGCCGTGTATGGAAATGAAACATGGACGATAAATAGTTTGGACAAGAAGAGAATAGAAGCTTTCGAAATGTGGTGCTACAGAAGAATGCTGAAAATTAGATGGGTAGATCACATAACTAATGAGGAGGTATTGAATAGATTTGGGGAGGAGAGGAGTTTGTGGCACAACTTGACAAGAAGAAGGGACCGGTTGGTAGGACATGTTGTGAGGCATCAAGGAATCACAAATTTAGCATTGGAGGGCAGTGTGGAGGGTAAAAATCGTAGAGGGAGACCAAGAGATGAATACACTAAGCAGATTCAGAAGGATGTAGGTTGCAGTAAGTACTGGGAGATGAAGAAGCTTGCACAGGATAGAGTAGCATGGAGAGCTGCATCAAACCAGTCTCAGAACAGAAGACAACAACAACAACAACAACAACTAAAGGACCTAACTGCGTCAGTATCCACTAATAGGAGACAAGGGAATAAATTCAGAAGGATTTGGAATGTTGGTGGTTGCAGGATCGAATCCCACCAAATATACCAGTCCTAGAATCCACCAATAGGATGCAAGGAAAAACTGCCTGCATACTAAGGGTATCAACTTAATGCATTAGTCAACCAATCTGCTAGAGTGACGGAATATTTCCAAGACACTACAGCTGGGGATTTACCAGATATCGACTACTTTGTTAAGGACAAAAGAGGTTTAATGCAGTACACAACAGACGCTCGCTAGGTGGGTAGTAGCCACCTGAGAGAGAGACAGAGAGAGAGAGAGAGAGAGAGAGAGATAGAGATAGACAGAGAGAGAGAGAGAGAGAGAGAGAGAGGGAGGGATAGGAAGAGCGAGAGGGAGAGAGAGAGAGAGAACACGTGTTTCAACGGGGATTTCTTAGGTATCAATATCAAAGAGTGGCCGCCACCCGATGCTTTGTTCAGGAATAAGAGTGATTTCTGGTGTGCATGCTGCATGAGCCATCTGTCCTGTGTGCACGCCTCTTTCCTGATCTGTGCATGGGGGAATATGTGAGGCAGCCAGCACATCTGTCTTACAGTTGGTGGGAAGATGTGATTGGAAAACGTTTAATAATGTAATTATGTGTAGTGTGTGCTTCAAGCACTGCAACTGTTTAAATATTTCATACTGCCTTGTCACCAACAAATTGTTTAAATAGACAGTATTCCATACACTGTATTTAATTTCCAGACAAATCCTTTAAATAAATAAATAAGCTATGTTCCACACACTGCCTTGTATCCCATTTATTATTTAAACAGACAATATTTCACACATTGCCCTGTCTCCTGGGAATTGTGTAAACAATATTTCATACACTAGGTAGCCAATCAGTCAATATTTCCAGTAGAGGGCATTGTCCTCTAAGGAAAGCTGTCCCACATAAAAGGTTATCGATTTTGTTAATTAGTCAATAAAACTGATAGAGTGGGAGAGGGCTAATCGAATAACTCAGTCCTGAAAGTGTGGTTGTACCGATGAGGGGGAGGGGGGAGGGTTGGAGGTTTCCCAGAAGGGCGGGGGAGCTGGAGGGGGAGGGTTGGTGGGGGGTTCTCAGAAGGACAGTTTATCCCCTGGTGGTCATAAATCAAGTAGCATAACAATAGGTTTGCCCCTGTATGTATGCTTGCTTCTGAACGTATACAGCCAACAATATGGGGTGATATCCTCTTGCCCTACTACTCCTGTGGTCACCCACTGTACACGTCATTCCAAAGAAAGAGGGAGTTTGGCGCCCATGCAGTGATTATCATGTACTCAATGTTAGAACTGTACCTCATCACCATCCCAGGCCTTTGGTATGTGACTACAACTACACTTTACATTGAGCTACAAAATTCACCATTTTAGAGTGCACCAAAGCTTACATGCAGTTTCCTGTGGCGGAATAAGACTTTCTGCAAACAGCACTAATCACTCTGTTTGGACTTTTTGAAAGCAAGTTCATGACTTTTGGTTTACAGAAGGCAGCTCAAGTCTGCCAAAGGTTTATCAATTCTGTCCTGTAAGTTCTATCATTTTGCTTTGTCCATGTCAATGATGTACACATGTAGTCATCTTCCAAAGACCAACACCACCAGCATCTTAAAGAGGTATTTAAACATTTGGAGCAGTATGGTGTGGTGCTGAATGCGACCAAATGCATGTTTGGGTAACCTGAAGTCGCATTCCTAGGCCACCAGATATGATATGCAGGCTCCTTAATATTAACAGAGAAGGTCGAAGCCATCCAATAAACACTAAGACCGACCACAATTAAATAATTACCGCAGTTCTTAGGGAAGGTAAACTTTTACTGCTACTGTCTACCACATTCTGTGGAACTGCAGATACCTTTAAATGTGACACTTACCGTCCCAAAGGTCAGAGGGGGTACCCCAGTAGTGGTATGAGAAGATGTGCTCTGCTTTTGAGGCTGCAAAGCAGGATATGGCGAATGCAGCACTCCTTGTACACGCAAAGCTTGACCCACTTTTGGAATTGGTGGCAGACAGAAGCCAAACAGCTGTTGGCGTGGTATTACGGCACTTGTCAGATGACTCATGGCAACTGCCTGAATACTTCAAGTGGAAATTGTCACAATCATAACAGGAGTGGAGAGCGTATGACCATGAACTGCTGACTGCATACAAGATGGTTAAATACTTCTGGCCACAGATTGAAAAGAGAGAATTTACGGTTTACACAGACCACAAGCTGCTAATCTATGCTGTCAGGCAGAGTAGCAACAAATGGTCTCCTAGGCAATACAATCACTGGACTTTATAAATTGGAAATTTGTGGTAAGGTCCTATGGGACCAAACTACTGAGGTCATCGGTCCCTAGGGCTACACACTACTTAATCTAACTTAAACTATCTTATGCTAAGGACGAAACACACACCCATGCCTGAGGGAGGACTAGGACCTCCGACGGGGGGAGCCGCACGGATCGTGGCAACGTGCCTTAGACCGCATGGCTACACCCCGTGGCTAGAGTTTATAAACCAATTTACTGTGGACATTAAACACATTTCTGGCATCGACAATGTAGTAGCCAATTGTCTCTCGCACATTAACAGTGTGAGAAGAACTGAAGACTTTTCAGAACTGTCCAAAGCTGAGTGGGACGACCAGCAGCTCCAGACCTTTATCAGAAACGCCACATCAGGTTTGGAATTACAACTTTTCAATGTTTCCGGTGACGATGACCAAATATACTGTGATGGTTTGCAAGGAAGATGGCGCCCATACCTACGGACTGTGATTCTACAGCAAGTTTTCGACAATTTTCGCAATCTGTGCCATTGTGAAACCCATCCAACCTTCTCTCTAGTGTCGCAACGTTTCGTATGGCCTAGGATGGAAAAAGACTGCCGGGAGTGAACACAGATGTGTCACTAATGTCAGCATTATAACGTGACCTGCCACGTTCACGCACTACAGTCCGCGTCATGTTAAAAGGCGGCCCAAATTTCAGCCGTTCTGCGCATCCCCCTCCACTAGCCACTGGCAGCCAATAATATTCACTCTCTTTCCGTGCGGCTAGCAGCGAGTTACAGCCAGACAGCGAGAATCTCGCGCCTACGTGCTGCACTGTTGCTGTACTTTGTGACAACTGAATTATTCATTCAACTGACAGTTCTTTTTTCTATTTTTTCTTCTTGTAGCAGTATAGGTGTGAAGGTGTATCTGTGAATGTTTAAGTGGAATTTAAAAAAGTCAGGTGATGGCAATAAATGTGAAGTACTCACAAGCAGGCGAGGGGGATTATTTACCGCATTTATGCTTTTTTCAAACGTGAATTTGAAAGCAGGTCTCCTACTGTTGACATCTGAAGACGCAAGAATGGACTCCAGAACCAAGAGAACTGTAAAAGAAAGTTTCAGAGCTCTAGGAACCATGGAAAAAGTTGGTTTCCTGTCCTCTGGAAAGCTTTGAAATCGCAAGGAACCTGTAACACAAATGGATAGTTTTAATAACGATGTTTTAAAATGCTCCATGTGACTGATGGATGCACGACATCACAAAAACGTGTTACAGTTATATAGGAGAAAATTACTTCAATCGTAAGCGCTTCTTCAACGTAAAGAATTTTAAAAAACGTGTGTTCCTGATATGTTATGACGAGACTTTTAGTTCAAAGAAGTGACATAGGTGCAGCACGAACTACATCCCATATAAAGATTCATGATACAAGAGAAAGAGATAATTCAACAGTATACTACCTTGAACAAACATGGTCAATTAGAATCATTCCAGGAAGATCTGCTGGAAAATGAGTGATGATATTGGCAGTTTTAAAGTTTTCATACGAATAGCTTCTTCGATAATTATTCTGCATGCTCATTCTTCTTCTGGTTTTGTTTCTGAGAGTAAACTTGTATTTACGTGTAAGAAAAACAGCAGTGACTACCATTCGAAAATGAAAGCTGTCAGTTTCGTGACGTGATTCACAATTCTTGTCATACCTTGCTTCGAAGTCGGTCAAGGCCAGATATAATTCTACTGCTACAGAGAACACATCAAGTATAAACACCAGAAAAGCGGATATTTTTCCCTAGCTTAAAAATAAAAATATTGAATACAGTATAAACCAGACTCGTGCCTATCCCTTGCAGCTTGTTAATTTATACAAGTCACGTGCAGAATGTACAAACGTGACTTCCTTCCACGTAATGGGGCCACAGAGTTTTGCGTTTAGCCATGTGTCACTGTCAGTTTAGCCCTATTGAATTAATTTGGGCAAAGGATAAGGCTGTATTGGAGGAAAAAAACCATTCAAGAAAACATTCGCTGAATCGCTTGAGCATGAGGCAATAAGCAACATCCCACCTGTAGCGTGGGCACAGTCTGTGTGGCATGTTGAAAAGCTTCAGAAAGAATAATTTGACAGGGAAGTGATGATGGATATAAGCCTTGAACCTATCATCGTAAATTTACAGTCAGATTGTTCAGAAACAGATTCATATAGAAGTGACGATGGTATTGTGATGCAGACTTTGGAACAAAATAATAATATATCTTAGTCTTAAAGACTTATGATTTAACAAATGTGTTTGTGAATATATCTGTTGCGCATATAAAAATGAGAACTTCCTAGCCTTTTCGATTGGGACTTTGTATCCTTTGAATTATGCAGATTATAATGTTCAACATATTGTCCAAGAAGACGTTTCCCACTATGTTGTATGCTCTATTAATGTGCGAGAATGCAGCTGGATAAATTTGTCAAAAGTCCGATATTTCCACATGTAAACCCCTGTCATTTCCAAGGCACAAACTAGATAAGGCCCTAAAATGACAGTAACTGTTTATCGATGGTTTTCGATGTTATCGGTCATCATTCCTCCAGAGTTATTCGCAGATGACCGTTAATTGTTTGCTTGTTCAATAGAGTATAACTTTGGTCTCTCACTGTAATGTCGGAAAAGATAGTTTACACTCATTATGCTTGCTGATAGCAAAAGTATGACAATTTACTGACCATTTTTATGGCAGACTTTTCATTAGTCTTTTCTACCACTAATTATTTTTTATGCATGGTGATTACACTAAACTACAGTCAAACACATCAACACACACATCTTATACACAGTTTTAAAAATTCTATTGAGTAGAAGCAGTTGTCAAGCAAATATAATGACTTCGGTTTGTACTTGAAGTTAATTTTGTTGTGCATTAAATTTTTACTTATAATATTGTACCTGAAGTTAATTTTGATGTGCATTACATTTTTATTTATAATAAAGTTCAAATCGCAATAAATGATAATTATTACAAACAGTTTCGATGATCTTGTCGTTAGACAATTGTCATTTTGAGAAAAAATGTACTTCACGTCTTCACAAAGCTGTGTCAGCTGTTCACGCCTCCCGACTTCAGGCACACCAAATCCCTGGAGCAGTGGATGCAACATTGTCACAATGCCAATTAATATTTCTCTGATGACGACTGATCGAAATTGGTTTTAATATTTACTGTTCCCCTCATAGATTTGATCGTATAATACGATGTACCATAGGCAAATGAGCCTGCCTGTTGTTCACAGCAACGCAGTTTGGCAACATGGACTTTGTTCGCTCACTATCTTTAGCCACACATGCGCAGTTCACGTCCCTTCACTGCTCCGCCTCTATACACGGAAGTGTCATCTTACGTGATGCATGCTATAGTCAACGATTTTCTGGAGGGAACTGTACGTTTTGCATATGAACACCTTGACATTGTAGGTTTGCTTCCTCTGTCAAATGGTTAGTGGTTTTTGGTGACCATGACTGATCACTTTATGGGCTGGCCGGAGGCAGTGCTGGTGGACAGTATCTCTGTGGTAACCCTTAGCCTCCAAGTTTGCATCGGCATTGCTAGCAAGAGTCGGCTGCCAACAGCTCTTAACTACTGACTGCAGCTAGCAGTTCGGATCTGATGTGTTCACACAGCTGGCAAAGTTCTGTGTGTATATACTTCACAAGACAAAGACTTACATCCTGCCAGTAATACTATTACTGTTAGCATCGTTCCCTGAAGGCGGTGCTCATGTGCCATCAAACCACCTGGATGTCTGACCATCTGGCAGATCTCCTTGGCCTACAAACCACATGTAAGCTGGACATTGACTCCTTGGCTGTGGAACTAGCCTATGGCGAACCGTTGCTCTTTCCTGGGAACTTTTTCGATGCTACTCGTAATTCTCTACAGACCTCAATGCAAGACCAAAAGGATTCTCTTTGCTGGCTAAGAGACCACATTGCTCAGATCCAACCTCCCAAGGCCTCCAGACATGCCACGCCAACCACTTACATGCATCGCGATTTAGACAACTGCTCGCACTTAACGCTCCAAACTGCCAGTTTCACGCCACCTCCACAACCCCCCCTCTCACTGGCCCATATCGTGTCTTATGAAAAAGATACGCAGACGCTAGACATCGCCATAAAAACAAGTCCACAACTGCATCAAGACCGCATCATCTCCCTGCACTAGCGCCATAGCCTCCACCAGAGTTGCAAACACTGGCAGCTAGCTGACAAAGAACAACGACAAGTTCGCACAGCCCAGCCCTGGTGACATGTGCGTTTTCCTGCCCATTTCCAAGACAATGCACTGTTTACACCAAAGAGGGTGATGTAGCGTCTGCTACGTGGGTCGCAGCGTCAGACGAGATTCACGCCAACCAGTGATGCTACGTGTATTCAGTGGTGTAGTGTCACATGTGCACGGCGACAAGTAAATAGTGACGAGATAAATCTCGCGTGAACAGCCTGGTGTGAGTGTACAAAGGACACAATATTTCGACAGTCGACCTTGTTGCCATCATCAGCACAACTGATGATGGCAACCAGGTCGATTGCCGAAATATTGTATCCTTGTGTCCTGGCGGCATGTGCGTTTTCCTGCACAACTGATGATGGCTACAAGATCGATTGCCAAAATATTGTGTCCTTTGTACAATCACACCAGGCTGTTCACTCGAGATCTATTTCGTCATGAAATACGCCTGGATAAATTGAAGAATCACAAGTGAATCGTAGATATCAGGCAGTTCCGCGCCTGCAGCCAGGGGAGCTGTGTTTTGTATATGCCTTTGTGATTTCTGCATGTTGTTAATTCCTTGATGTGTGAATTTTGATATGCTTTTGTTTGTTCCATGTGTAGTTGCTCTGTACTTATTATTTGTCGTTCCTCGTTACAGTAGTAACAACTCTCCTGCTTTTCATGGAATATTCTTAAGCTCAGGAATGTTATTGGTATCACTGAATAGTTTGTGATCTTCTGCTGACCTCCTGTTGCGATTGTTTTTCGAGCTAGTAAATATATTCAGTTATTCATCAACATAGAATTTTAATCCAGCTCAGTTACTACTCTCAGACTGAATATGTCATTTCAAAGGTCAGTCGGCCCAAATTACAATGACCCTGACAAGGTTTTCATATATCTCCAGCTGATTTGGGAATGTTTTGTATTGAATGTCCTCTTATTCTGAATCCAATGCAGTAGATCGTCTGGGAATAGAATATTAGTATGTATATCTTACAGCCGCTGCTGAAATACTATATGTATTATGTGTTTATCCATCATAACCAGAGCTAGTTTCACTTTGACTGTAACTGTTGAACATTAACAGCTGCATTTTATTTTGTAGTTACTTTGGACATTATCTGCCACTACCTTATACCACGACCATTTCTTTGATGACGTAAAACATGTCATAAAGTTGTCTGGTTTGCTTCTGTGTTGATTCAGTGTTGTCTGTCTGTGGTATTCTATTTCTTTGGGTATATCAGTTGTGAATTAATCTTGGGTCAGTTGTTGCAGCATATACCTTGGCTCCTCTTGGGGACAGAGGTAACATCATACTGCAAAATCTACAGCAGAGTCGTTTAGCTAAGATCTTAAACTACAGTATGGCATAAAGGTATTGTAGTACATGTATCACTTCTTGTACAAAAAATGCAGCATAGACAAAATAATTTTCGTAATGAAAATTTGTGGGACATGTGTCTTTTTGGACGAGTCATCACTACTTCAAAATATTTTACCACCTTATTGGCATATGGGAGGTATTGATAGAATATAAGAACACTTTTAAAGACAAATTAAAATATCTTTGTTTGACAACTGTTTCCTCTTCATACAAGAAGTTTAATTTTTCAGTGGATGGTCGCTCTTATTCTTAATTTATCGCTCACTCTTTTTCACGCCCCTAATATTTTTATAAGGAAAGCCTGCAATCAAAGCAATTGTGTGCAGAGTATGGAAACATTTTATGGCCACAAATCAAGTGAAAACAAATTGCTCCTATAAAAGTAGACAATAGACTCACAGATCACAGTGCATTGCAGTTCAGTGAAGTGTGTGTTTGTGTGGACAGTGAATAGTGTTGTGATACAAATGAATAATGTTTGAGGATTTTTACAGGATAATATTCTTGGATGCATAAACTAGATTTTTTAAAAATTGTTTCCATTTTTAATTAAGATAACATGTTTCACATCATTTTGTAAATCATCTATGGATGGATTAACAACTAACTGACTACAAGAAAGCCAAAACAGACTTTCAGTGTGGTTTTCGATGCTGTGTTAATGTATTTATGGAGAATCTCTGACAGTTCTACGAATATGATTGTAACATTTGCTATTTTTGAGTTTTTTTATCAAGCTCAGGACACATATGTGGCTGAAGCATCAAGTTGCAGAAAGCTATTGAATCTTAAAGTAGAGACCTCATCACTGAATAATGCTAGCTGTTGGGATGTAGACACAGTGCCAGACTTATCCGTATGCAGCTACATAATGGTACAGCAATTCCAAAGACTTAATTCACTGAGAAATGTATACTTTAGTGCTGATACTACTGTCAGTGTGATTATTTTAATGCTCTATTTGGAGAAGGCACATGATCATAAATTGTACGAAATTCAGCCACATTAAAAATTATGCAAGAAAAGGAAGACTGAAGGGATTCTTCCAGTGATATTGGATGGTGTATCTGTGCTAAGCTCAAAGAGATAGAGAGTCCATAGAGAGGCTGTGGCGTGTTATTTAGCGCTCCCTGCGGTGTCACATGGTACTAGTTGTAGTCATTTTTCAGGAAACCATTCTGCGGGTGTTTTAAATGTTAGAGAGTTCGTTTATGGTTTCATAAGCTACACAGTTGCTGAGTTTCTTTTCAGAGTCGCGTGTGCAGTGTGCATAGAGTATAAATGGACGCATATATATAGAAAAAAGATTGAAAATTCGAGTAATTATTCTTACGATTGTGCTCTGTAACTTCTGATTTCGTGTACAGTGATGTATTTGTTTACTTGTGTAATAAAGGTCGTTTGATCTAAGTTCTTCAAAGCATATTATATTCTGAAAATTTTGTGATGTTGGAGAAGCTAATAAAGGCCTGAATCATACTTAGTAGCATTGCTGATCCGTCAGGACCATGAAATTCTACCGGTAGGCATTTTTGTTTTGTTTTTTGTGACTACTAACTTGGTTGCTGGTTGGAAAGTGTGGTCAATTACGTCCGTTTTACATGACTCAGTTTCTTGGCAGTTGCAATGGGCATTACTGCAGTAACTGTTTTTGTTGCTTTCTGAAAACTGAAACATGCTTTCAAATTAGAAAACATAGATTACAGGAGGCAAGCTCTTTAATTTGCTGTGAACAAACAGTTATTTGTTTTAAATTATAGCTTCAGCTTATGATAGAAGCCCTTCATATGCAAGTATAAAGTACAAATTACTCCATTAGTAAATATTGGTATGACTTTGTACAGTGATAGTTGTTCTCCAATGCTTCGATCTATAACAGGCAGCTAGATATTTGAATTTATAGCTTCCAATCATTATGTAGCTAAGGTACAATGTGCAATGTGTATATTAATCTGGTACTGAATCTTAGTAATCGATATGTGGAAGGGTAGTCATGGGACTAAAGTACGATATTCGCCCCTCACCCTCCCACCACTTCCCTCCCTTATAGTGAGACTGACCTGTAGCAAAGCTTGATTTTACAGTCACCCCTTATTTAACTGCACTTTGCCATATTTAACGCATTTTCCTCATAACAACTAAAACTGCAGTGCAAGTATGGAAAACGTATATTACACTCCTGGAAATTGAAATAAGAACACCGTGAATTCATTGTCCCAGGAAGGGGAAACTTTATTGACACATTCCTGGGGTCAGATACATCACATGATCACACTGACAGAACCACAGGCACATAGACACAGGCAACAGAGCATGCACAATGTCGGCACTAGTACAGTGTATATCCACCTTTCGCAGCAATGCAGGCTGCTATTCTCCCATGGAGACGATCGTAGAGATGCTGATTGTAGTCCTGTGGAACGGCTTGCCATGCCATTTCCACCTGGCGCCTCAGTTGGACCAGCGTTCGTGCTGGACGTGCAGACCGCGTGAGACGACGCTTCATCCAGTCCCAAACATGCTCAGTGGGGGACAGATCCGGAGATCTTGCTGGCCAGGGTAGTTGACTTACACCTTCTAGAGCACGTTGGGTGGCACGGGATACATGCGGACGTGCATTGTCCTGTTGGAACAGCAAGTTCCCTTGCCGGTCTAGGAATGGTAGAACGATGGGTTCGATGACGGTTTGGATGTACCGTGCACTATTCAGTGTCCCCTCGACGATCACCAGTGGTGTACGGCCAGTGTAGGAGATCGCTCCCCACACCATGATGCCGGGTGTTGCCCCTGTGTGCCTCGGTCGTATGCAGTCCTGATTGTGGCGCTCACCTGCACGGCGCCAAACACGCATACGACCATCATTGGCACCAAGGCAGAAGCGACTCTCGTCGCTGAAGACGACACGTCTCCATTCGTCCCTCCATTCACGCCTGTCGCGACACCACTGGAGGCGGGCTGCACGATGTTGGGGCGTGAGCGGAAGACGGCCTAACAGTGTGCGGGACCGTAGCCCAGCTTCATGGAGACGGTTGCGAATGGTCCTGGCCGATACCCCAGGAGCAACAGTGTCCCTAATTTGCTGGGAAGTGGCGGTGCGGTCCCCTACGGCACTGCGTAGGATCCTACGGTCTTGGCGTGCATCCGTGCGTCGCTGCGGTCCGGTCCCAGGTCGACGGGCACGTGCACCTTCCGCCGACCACTGGCGACAACATCGATGTACTGTGGAGACCTCACGCCCCACATGTTGAGCAATTCGGCGGTACGTCCACCCGGCCTCCTGCATGCCCACTATACGCCCTCGCTCAAAGTCCGTCAACTGCACATACGGTTCACGTCCACGCTGTCGCGGCATGCTACCAGTGTTAAAGACTGCGATGGAGCTCCGTATGCCACGGCAAACTGGCTGACACTGACGGCGGCGGTGCACAAATGCTGCGCAGCTAGCGCCATTCGACGGCCAACACCGCGGTTCCTGGTGTGTCCGCTGTGCCGTGCGTGTGATCATTGCTTGTACAGCCCTCTCGCAGTGTCCGGAGCAAGTATGGTGGGTCTGACACACCGGTGTCAATGTGTTCTTTTTTCCATTTCCAGGAGTGTAGATAATGGGCAAGTTTCCAAGTGTTTTGCTGCAATTATAAAAATATATCAAAAATAAACTACGAAAGATATAAGGGGAGTCTTCTACGCAACTTCGCAAAATTTGGTTCTTTACGTAACTTCATCTAAGCAGAGTAATCTGATTCATGAGAAAGAGAAAGGCGTATTTTGGCTATTATTTTAGTAAATATACATTCAACTATAAACTTCATTGCGTATTCGACTGCCTGTGTGGCTTAGATCGCAGTATACCTACAGTGTGGGGAGGTGTCTCCATGCTCAGTGCAACACAGTTTTTACTGTGAAAGTGAAATGATCGACACATACGACCAAAATTAACGTAATATTTCTGTAGAACGTTCTTCTCTAAAATGACTGCTATTCTTCGAAAGTTCTCTGTAGAAAAGGGTTCACTGAAGCACATGAATATGGATACTAAACTAAATTTTACAGACCGCATCTCCTACTTGTAAATGCTCTGCTAGTGACCATCTGGGTTTACAGTATTTAAATGCAAATTACAGACACTGATAACAGATGATTTATATAAACTGTAATTGCGCTATACGTAAAGAAAATAGTGTTAATAAACGCTAATAGATGCAATGTCGTAATTTCCTTACGCACTGTCATGTACCATGCCCTTTCATTTGACTTCCGGAAACATGGCGGAGCCTTCATCAGTTTTCTTCATTCTGGTCGTGGCATTGCCTCTTTACGGTATTCTATCTCCATGGTTAAGGTCTATTGGAAAAATATTGTTTCGAAGACTGGAAATTCAGACCATACGAATCTTCTCTGAGTCACAAGGGGGTTTTCATACCGGATATTAATTCTCGGCTGTCTTCATACGGAATTCCATGAACATGATTTATCACTTTGGCAAGATGGCGGCGAGTGTAAAAGTAATTCTTGTATCCCCACGAAAAAAAGTAAATTTCGGTAGTAAAAAGAATACGAGTGTAAATTGTAAGGACGAGATCTCGAAGCTAAACGAACGAATATCCAGTTTACAAATTATAGTCGGTGCTTTAAAGCTGGACATAAAGAAACTTCATGCGGAAAAATGTGAGTTGCTGAAGAAGCAAGGAGACTCGACATCTGCAAACAAGTGGCAAACAATGACGGGAGACAACTGCACTCAGAAAGTACAATCCCAAAATAGCAGTGAAACTTCAGTATGTATAAACAGTGGGGATAAAAACTGCACTTAGAAAGTACAATCTCAAAGCAGCAGTGAAACTTTAATGCATAAAAACTGTCAAACTAGAACGTATAACGACCTTGTGGGAGTATTCACTACTGAAGATGAAATGAACACGCCAGCCGAAGTCGAAAAGTTACGAAATGAACCACAAAAAGTAAACAAACCGTTGCTCGATGAACTTTCGACTGCTAACATTGTAAAATACGGAAAAATATGTGTATTAGGCGATAGCCACGGCCGTGGAATTGCCGCAGTGCTGACAGAAAAATGCAATTACAGGGCAAACGGTTTCGTGAAGCCTGGGGCTCCATTAAGTGAACTGAAAAACCTTACAAAATTACGTGAAGTAAATAGTCTGTGTAAGGATGGCTTTGTTGTATTACTGGGAGGATGAAATGACGTATATAGAAATGAGTCGTTCAAGGCTAGCACAGAACTGAGAAAATGCCTCAATAATTTATCTCACATGAATGTACTCGTTGTAAATATCCTGCATCGTCACGATTTACCGAGGTGGTTGTGTGTAAACAGTGAAATTCATGATGCAAACAAGAGTTTCAGTGAAAAATGTACTCACTTCGTAAATGCAGACGTTATTGACGTAAACAGTTTGGAGCGAAGGCTCCATACAGTTGACAGTCTTCATTTAAATGCATTAGGAAAGGAGGTACGTACAGAAAAAATTTTTACTCGTATTTAGCGGTGCAATGAAGTACCCAGGACAAGTGGAAATCGATCACAAGTAACAAAGCGTTCTTTTCATGCAGCGAACAATATAGCCATCAATCAGTGTCAAATCACAAAATGGTTTAAAACCAATAGGCCAGAAAGTAACATTCAAGCTGGGAAACAAACTCAAATTATGAAATGGTTCAAGTCAAAAAGAAATGAAGCACAAATTTTGCAAGCTCCAAAAATAATGAGAGACAAACAAGCTGCTGTATGTGTGTCTTCCAGAACAAGGAAAGCTCCAGAGAGGAACAGTGATTTTTTTTATGGCTGGCACCAGGGAAATCACTTCAGCGCCATCCAGATCCAGTGCCATCAAGAATGTAACTGTGGATGTAAGTACACAATAGCAAAGTGACAAAGAAATGTACAAGCCAAGTGAGCAAGCTGATGGGCTGCTACAGAAGAATCCAGACCTACCCTTTTGTGAGGATGGCTCATTATTAAATATTAGGTCTTTAAAAAATAAAATTAATGATCTTAGTAGTAACTATATAATGTATTGTAATATAAATGGTTTAAGTGCTGAATACTCATGTAACAGAAGCTCTAAGTTTTTTATCTGAATTTCTAAATGTTAAAGTAATTTGTTTAAATGATCAATGGCTTGGTAGTGATACCATAAAAATCTTAAATAAAATTGAAAACTTCAAGGTAGCTACCAGCTTTTATAGGATAAATAAGTTATGAGGAGGTTCATGCATACTCATCCATTCTGATTTAGATTACCATGTAAGATGTGACTTCAATTGTTTTAATGAAGAGTGTATTTTTGAGAGTTGCTGTGTTGAGTTAAAGGACTTAAATGTTGTTATAATATCAATTTATAGAATCCCAGGGAAGAGTGACAACTGAGCGTTTCCTACATAAATTTCAGAGTTTGTTAGAATACCTCAGTAAAGAAAAGAGGAAAAAAATTATAGTTGCTGCTGATTTCAACATCAATGTGTTGAATGAAACATGTGAGGTATCAAAATTAATAAAAAAAATATGGCTTCAAATTAAATTTTTCTGAATCTACAAGAGAGAATGCTCTGTCAGCTACATGCATTGACAATATTTTAACAAATTACGTATTTGAAGATAGATATAAATTTTGTCTAGATCTAGGAATTTCTGATCATTCAGCATTATTCATTGAGCTACCCAGAGCAGGTAGAGAAGTCCCATGTAAAAAAGCTTATGTAAAAAGGATCTTCAACCAACAAACTTTGACTCTATTCGATTATAAGCTGAAGGAGACAGAATGGCACTTTGACAAAAATGTATTATGCACAGCAAATTTTGAAGCATTTCTAAGGGATTTTCTAAGTGTTTTCAATGAAATGTTTCCACAAAGAACTTATTTTAATAAAATGAGAAAATTATAATGGATCACTAAAGGTATAAAAATCTCCAGTGCTAAGGAAAGACAGCTACATAAAGAACTAAGACATAATAAAAAAAATTGAATCTACTGAATATGTTAAACGATACAAAAGTACATTTAAGAAAGTTGTCAAAGCAGCAAAGCAAATGACAAATAATAAATTAATCTTAAAACATGAGAATAAATCAAAGGCATTGTGGTCAGATGTAAAACACAAATTAGGTATCAAAGCCTCTAGACATGGAATTAGTTATAATTAAGCTTGAAGATGAGATCAGTGTAAATCTGGCTAAAATTTCAGAATGATTCAATGACTTCTTCATTAATGTAGTGAAACCAGAGCTTAATGTTGCAGATTATGAGAACAATGTATGTCCATTTGAACTAAATCATAATTCTGAATGCCTCACAAAAATCAAAACAGTTTCAACAATAGATGTAGAAAAAATTATATTAAAACTAAAAAACAAAAATTCTGCTGGTTGGGATGGAATACCAGCAAAAGTCCTGACATTTGTGTGTAAAATAATAGGATACCCACTATCTAAAATAATAAACCAATCCTTTGAACAAGGAAGCTTCCCAGAGGTGCTGAAGTATGCAGAAGTAAAACCGTTGCACAAAAAAGGGTCAAGAGAGGATATGGGGAATTACCGTCCCATCTCCCTTCTTCCAGTCCTATCAAAAATCTTTGAAAATGCTGCTGCTATACAGATTCGAAATTTTATGGAGAAATATAATATTATTACATAAAACCAATTTGGTTTCCAGCGTGCCAAAAGTACTATTGACGCAATTAATAAGTTTATCGACAAGATCAGCAAATCATTAGACAACCATAATAAAGGTAAAGGAATCTTTTGTGATCTCAAAAAAAACCTTTGACTCTGTAAATCATGCACTGCTCATCTATAAGCTGGACAAGTATGGGGTCAAAGGTAATGTTCTAAATTGGCTTACGTCATACTTATCAAATAGGAAATAAAGAGTGATTGTCTCATCAAATGCAGCAAATTACTATTCAAAATGGAAAACAGTAGCCCAAGGTGTCCCTCAAGGCTCGATTCTAGGACCTATTTTGTTTTTGTTCTATGTTAATGATTTGCCAAACAATATAAATACTCCATCGATTTTATTTGCAGATGACACATCTGTATTAATTGAAAACCAGGAGCCAGAAAACATCCCTCTCTACATAATAAACACATTGAACAAACTAGGAACATGGTTCCAACTGAATGGATTAATACTGACATCCCCAAAAACCACATGGTCCAATTCAGAACAAAACAGTCAAAGCCCCAAGAAATTAAAATAACTCATAAAAATCAGGATATAGAAGAAGTGGATTATGTGAAGCTTTTAGGGTTAAACCTAGATAAAAATTTTTTTGGAATAAACATGTTGACTACCTGTTAAACAAATTATGTAGCTTTGCATTTGCTATGCAAATATTAGCTGCTGCAACAGACATGAATACATGGAAAATTGCATACCACAGCTACTTTCAATCAGTTGTAAGGTATGGTATTATTTTTTGGGGAAATTCAAGCAATATATTGTGCATATGAAAGTTACAGAAAAGAATAATAAGGGACATGTTTACTGCCCATCCAAGGACATCATGTCGCCCACTATTTGAAAAACAACAGTTATTAACAGTTCCCTCCTATACATCTATGATATTATCATCTTTCTACACAGCAATTTTGAGTTATTCGAGAAAAACTGTTTCAATCACACGTTTAACATGAGAAACAAAGACAATTTTATGCTTCCCACTCATCGCTTAACCTCTATACGCTGTCTCCTTAGTATATGGCAATGAAAATTCATACCAAGCAAAAAGGAAAGAATTTTCTGAGTATGAACCCAGAGTCACTGAAAACAAAGCTATATGATGTACTTGTCAAACTCTGCTACTACGCTGTTGAGGAGTTCATGAAGGATGAACTGAACATTGAGCAGGATAAATTTACATATAGTCTTGTGTGTAAATGTAGCTGTCCTTCACAAAAGCGAGGAAAGAAAAATAAAAGTTTATATTAATGTTAAAATTCTTTAAACCAATTAGGCCAAAGTTGTGTGATCCATTTTTTGACGTGTCTCCGGTACACTAATCATATGATTAGAAATTGTATGTTATGAAACGAATAAAACAATATTCGCTATTGTTTATGACATTCGTCTTTTTCATTGCAGTTTTTGATAGTGTTACCAGGCAAAGCCTTTACAGTTTTTTCCATTAAATATTATTCCTCATTGTTACATAAGTTCTCTTGTCATGAGAGTTCTCTGAAAGACCCAATACAGTGTCATCGCAACAGTTCTGAAACAGAGAAGACGCTGATGGTCCGTAAACACTCATCAAATGGATACAGTCTGCCTTATGGAGCTGAGGTCTGACAAAGTGAGCCCACAAAAAGACGCATAGGCAATCTGTGCCTGCAAAAACACTCACAGGGTGCAATGTCCTCAGACTCAAGAGTGAGACACAGAGTTTGACCGAACACAAGTAAATGGAAGAAGTAAATCGCGCGACTGCTGGGATAGCAGAGCTGGATGATATTTGGCTGCACAGTTTGAAGGGTGCCCTTAAACCTCACTATTCACATGCGGAAACATTATAGAAAATATCGTGTTGCCATGAGATTGACCAGGCACAGACATTAATGTGGCAACTCCAGTAGCGTAAAGAAGCTGTGTTCAGGAAATGAATATTACGATGACTGTCGTCAACAAAAAACTTATATTTAATTCTAATTACAAACAAAAACTTCTTAAAAGTGTAATTTTGCGTTCCAAATCTATAGCGTAGCCTCAAATTTATCTTTTAAAATATTCAGTCTGAGGACACTGGTCACAGTAATAGTGAAATGCCAAGAGTAATATGCCGGCAACGACTGATAGTGTCAGCGTCAGCGATTGCAGAGACGCATAGAACGGTACAACAGTCACACCCTCCTACTGTCACTGCCGAAAACCAGTTATTGTAGTTAGAAACAAATCAACATTTTGAATTAACATCTAGCAGTGCATGATACACTCCATGTGCTAATTTGTTCGAATTTGAAACATTACAGTAGGCTACTACAATGCAATTGAAAATACCGTAAGACAACGAAGTAAAGGTACAACTCACTGGAGAGACAGTAGAAATGCAGAGAAACTGCAAAGCACATTATGGAAAATCGGATTAACTGGTGGAATTTGTGCTGATTAATATCGAGTGCCTTCCGTTAATCGTTTCTAGGACCGGTACATTTTTACTAATATCAGTAGAAATTTGTATGACCTGCGATATCGCTGCATCTTTGTTATTGTATAATGTCTGTGGCTGTCAGCCATCGATTTGGGAAGGGTAGTGATTGTTATTTATAGTTTTGTTTTAGTGTCACTTGTAATAAAAATTAGTAGTTTTTTAAATTAGTGTAGCTAAAGAGATTGTCATGGAAGTAAACAATACATATGGCACAGTGAGTAAATGTTACCTCAAATCCTTATTTCGGAAGCGAAGGTTCATTTATTGAGCTTTCGTGGCTATCAAATATTTAACATATCTTGTCCCCATATCTATACATGAAACATTGTCAACCTATTGTCCGCCCATATAAATGGTTTTCTAGTTGACGTAACTCGCTTGAGCGATGCTTTGTCTTCGAACAATGTATTGTATTGGACACAATTTCTTTCTAAATACCAACAGGCTTCGGCTCCTAGCGACGTTCAGCATCCGACAGTACCCATTAATTTGAGTACATCATTACCTACCAGTAATATATTGCATGATGACACCACGCTGAATGCAGCATCAGCACCGCTATACAACGATGATATGGTAAGGTGTCAACCTCTTTTCTTCATTTGGTTATTTTAGCTGCACATGAATCAAGACGTATCTAGTAGACATCTATATAATGGAAAAATATTAAATGAATGTTTCAGCTAAACATATCAAGTTTTCGAAGCACATTGTGTGTAGGAACAGTTCATTCATTCACTCATCGTGTTCTGTAAATCCTATCATGAAGAACAGTTTTTAAGGGATGTGGCACAAATTAAGTTATATAGTGAAAGCCAGGCAACTATAGCTTGCCATGTCTGTAAAGTATGCTCACAACAGATGAACTGACTAGCACTTATGTACCCACTAATCATGGTAGTTAGGTAGGCCTACATACACTTGTTCGTCTTCGCGCATACCGCCATCAGCTGTCTGTATACTGATAAAGTCAGGATATCGCTAATACAAATATTAGTCTTGTAGTTATGTTCATGAGCATATTCCTCAGTATTCTGATATATTTTAGGAGTGCTTAATGATCTATTCTCTTACTTTGTTTTAAATATTTAGGGATATTCAATTTTCTTTCTGATTTTCACTAGCAACCTGTTATATATGTTTGGGTCTAACTGAAATGTTGAATACTGCTTCATCAGCCGACTGTCAAACTGTGACGTTCCAACCCAACCGAGACCAAGGCTATTCTATAGATCAGTCTGTCATTAGAACCTGCGTTTCAGAAAGTAATATAGATAGACACAAAATAAGTTTAGCCAATGTTCAATTCTCTTTATGTTTGTGCACATGTGGCATCACGTGCCACATCATCGTCATGCTTTGAGACAATGCCATCTTCAGGTATTGGCAGGTTCAGACAACCTAATTTTTGCATCGGGATACAAAACTCCATTTTGAGAAAGAGACACAGTCTGTTTGGAAGTTATTCCTACTACTAGTATTGAGGTTGTGAGTTACTGAGTTCATCCTAAATTCACTCTTGTTATTAAACACAAATAGTATTAGGGACTTTAAGTATTGGCATGCGAGTGTACAAATCCCTAGGTCACTTAAAATTCTTCTGCAAGATATTCAGTTATCAGCTGTGCACAATATTCTTATTGCATTCTTCTCTCACATAAAAACTCTCTTCACATTAGCTGCAGTGCTCCAGAAGATTGTCGTAAGACAGAACTCAGAGCAAATATGCGAATACATCAACAACACTGTGTGCAGATCAACAAAGTGAGAGAGAGATTTCTGAGTGCAAAGAGGGGGAACTGGGCTTTTTGGTTAACTTGTCCAAATGCTGTTGCCATGTATGTTTATAACTGGAAGCCCATGAAGTATGTACATTGAGCCTCAACCTATGTGTGCACATTGATTTCTACTTGTGTTACGTTTTTAAATCTTTTTCATTTGTTTCATAAAACAAAGGATTAAGCTGTTTTGCTGTGAACCAGTTTTAAATCTGTTTCATTATTCTCATGGCAGTATCAGTTATGATGAGTTCAAGTCCTTTTTGAATATAGCATACCCATCAGCAAGTATTTGAAGAGCCCTCCAGTATCGTGGGTAAACCATTTAAGATGATCAAGAACAGGAATGGGCCAAGCACCAAACCTTTTGGCGCACCATATGTAGGCCTAATGTTTCCTCACTCTGAATTGAATCTTATTCCTGTTGTGTCATTTGCTAAAGCGACCCTGTTTTTTCAGTTGCTAAGAGATGACTTGATCCATGCAAGGGCAGACATCTAATGCTATAGGCCTACCATATTAGTTTCATTATCCAAATTCAATGACCTACCAAAGATTTTACAAGATCAAAGAAAATTACTATTTTTATTGATTTGTAAGATCATACATTGCCTTCTTTTTTACAGAAGTGAAATTAAGCTGTTGTTAAGAGGTAATTCTCAGAAAGAAGGGTCGGGTCAATCTAAAGTTTTCTGCTTTGACCCGTGATGTAACTGTGTTACGTTGTGTCATGCCATAATGTCATGGTGTTTTTCAGACGGATTGTATTTGTAGATGGCGTGTTGTAGTATTGATGGTGCTCTCTTGTCTTGGTTGTTTGTTTCAAATCTTTTTGTTAGGTATGTTGGCGAGTCATTTGGCATTGAGAGTGGAGTGTGTCAGGTCATTATCAGAAGAGTTAGTGCTGTTTTGCATGTGAGTTGTTTCGATTTTGCATATTATGGCTGATGGATTCATGTTTGAGTTTGGAATGATCAGTGCCATGTGTTTCTTATGGTCGAGATTTAATGTTTGTTTTTTTTGTTGTTTTTTTTTTTTTTTTTTTTTTTTTTTTTTTTTTTTTTTTTTTTTTTGCCAGTCACAGATACTACAGAAATTAACTTCTAGGTTGGCCATTTGAGAGGTTGTTTTCGTGATGTATTATTTTTGTTATTGTTCTTTTTGCAGGGAAGTTTGCTTGCAATTAATTGTTTTTAGGGGGAAATGGGGAGGGGAGAGTTCTAGTGGAAATAGATGAGTCACAATTTGGGGAAAGCAAATTTGGGAGAGATGGTCCTTGTATGGATTGTAGTGGGGTGGGGAGCTATGTCAGGGAGCTGGTTTTCAGATGTTTTTCAGATTTAGAGATAGACTAAATGGGTATTAGTGGGTTTGATTGAGGATTATATTTAGAGGGGTAGAACTAGTTTCTGATTGTGTTTTTTTTTCCCCCCGTAGGCATTTAGGGAAAAGTGGGTATCAACAGTTAGGATTTAATCACAATATTCAGTTGAAGGATTGCAGTACTGAGGCTTGTACAAATATATTAGAGGGGTATTGTGGGTCTGTTAAATCCATTGTAGAGAAAGGGAAGAGGCACTGTTCCACTTTGCAGTCTCATCTAGTTGAATACTTTTAGCAGAAGAATGTTACGGATGATTTTTGTCCATTTCATTGAGTACTAAGGGCTATAGGGTAAATGTTTAGGCCGAGGGTCATTAGTCAAAGAGCTTTTTTGTGGGGGGGGGGGGCATATAATGTGGTTAATGTGGGAAGAGGGTGAATTAGGAGTGATTTAGCTCTTCTTTTGTTTGGAGGGGGTTTATTTGGAGAGCATTGGGTTTGGAAGTATGGGTGTAATTATGAATTTCGTTTTGCTTTTTAGATTGGGGTGGGGAGGGGGTTGACCAGCCTAGATTTATGAGATGGTGTCTTTGGTTGGTAAGTATTTTTGTGGTTTTTATTTTTTATGTGGAATTCTATAGTGGGTGTGTTTATACTTGTAGTTGTACGTATACATAGAAATGTGATTATGCAAGTTTTCATGAATTTCAGGGTTTTGTTGTTAGTGTTTGGTAATTGTGTTGGATTGTGGTTGGTAGGTGTTGTGTACATTGGTTATGATCATTGGTTACATTACTTTTTGTCATTATGTGAACGACTTTTGGTTTATTGTACTGTAGACTTCGTTTTAGATGGGTAGGTGAAGGTTTCAGTAATGGATTTGATGAGTTAAGTGTGTTGGTTTATGGTACTGAGGGCTTTGTTTTAACTGTCATGGAAGTGAAGTGAAAATTGCAGTATTGTGTTTTGTGCAGGTTCGCAGTATCAAGGGCTTCATTTGAACTATACAGACAAAGTCAAATTAGCAGCTCTGGGTTTTTCTGCTGTGTGTGGGTTACTGATATTGTAACCCACATATAAAGGGCATGCGAATTTCAGAATACTTACTCTTTTTTTTTTCCAAGAGCTTTGAACTTTGTGCGCGTTATTTTTTTATTATATTTGTTTTGCAATTGTGTCACTATTCTTATTGTCATATATTTAGTTTTTCCCTGCCCAACACCCCCTACAGCCCGCGTAGTTGTCCTGTTAGTTTCATTCTATTGCTGCGGTTAAATATTTAGCATGTTATTTATGTTTGTTCATGGATGTAATGAGTGATGTCATGTTCATCATATTATATATGCTTCGCACTATTGATGATGTCACGAGTTGAAGATCATGGGTGGTACTGCAATTTTCGGGTTTGCTGAACATTCAGTATTCTCGTGTAAATTTGTGAACACAGAGGGCTCACCACCTGGATTGAAAGGTAACACAAGGGTGTTACTACCAAGTCAGCATAAAATTGTAATACTTCGATTGAGATATCATCATAATCGTTTACTACTCTAGAGTGTATTTGCAATATCTTTCAACAGGTGGCGTGGCAAATCTGATGTTTGGTGATGGAGTATGCATTACCTGTATAATATAGTTTATGGGATCTGCTTTTGATACCATCTTCGTCCATGTGTTATAAATTTCTGTTGGGAAGAATCCACTGAATTTAGCAGCTAGTGATTTGAATTTCATATTACCTTGGGATTGACCATTTCCTCCAGTTCCACTCATTGGCGTTGACCTATGTCATAACCCTTTTGTGTTGTGTGATGCGAAGGAGGTGCGGTGTTTTTGAAATAGTTCGTGCTTGTAGAGGGCGTTTTGTAGTAAGCAGTGGTGCATCCAAGTGTGGAATGTTTATCTTTCTAAATTGTTTGCGAGTGGTATTAGGGTGTCATTGGACCTAATGCTGTTGTTACTTGGTGTTTTTGGTTGTTGGTTTTTGTTGTCAATGAGTTATTTTAATGCCATTAGTTATTGGCTACTAATGTTTTTCCATTTTGAAATTATTAGTTCATTGTGTTGTTCATTGTTGGAAATTTTTTACTAAGTATGCATCTTACAATAAAGTTTACTAGTTGTTCATTTGTTGCTGCTACTGGTACTGATATGGTATCTAAAATAAAATATCTCCAGTTGTATTGTCTCTGGTTGGAATGAGTGACATATCATCAGTGCGTGGAAATTGTGGAACTGAGCAAAGTCTTTGCATCTCAAACCAGGAATGAGTATATATCACGGTGTTCTCATTGAGTTTCAGTAATTATATTTTTGGGTTTTTTGTGTGTGTGGTGTGTGTGTGTGGGGGGGGGGGGGGGGCATGCATGCATGTGTGCCCCAATTAGATTCATTTATTAGGTGATTTTTGGGTGTAAGTACGTTTTTATGCCCTTTTGGTCCTTATTGTAAAAAGAGTATTGTGTTTCTTTAAGTTCATAATTTTCTTTGAGATGAGATGTGGGTATCGAAATTGGTGTTGGAGTACTTTTTTTGATTTTGTGGTTTGTAGCTGAAGGTCATATTTAATAGTTTACCCTGGTGCATATTGTGGAGTGTGTTGTTGTTATTTTGTCTTGTTAGTTTTTTATAATAGCTTTGCTACTTACGGGTTGTTGGTGCGTGGTCTTCATTTGAGCTGAGCTACATTGGTGAAGCTAAATTTACAGTACCAGGTTTTCAAGCTGTGTGGGAGATCCTGGTATCACTTTCACCATTCGAGCTGTATAGGTCAAGTGAAATTTCAAATTGTGTTTCTTGTGCACCCTTTTTGTTTGGTTTATTCTTGAGGATTTCTTTTTTTGGGTTTGTTTTGGAGTGATATTATTCTTATTGATATATTTTTAGTTTGTCATCACACCAAAGTCCCTAATTCCTACAGTTCTCCCTTTAGTTTCGTTTTATTGGTAAACTGAAATACTCCAGATGTTACTTGTATTTGTTTGCGAGCATTACGATCTATCTTGTGGTTGCCATCTCAAATGTGCGTGAAACCTGGGTGGCCAGCGTGTTGATGGCATGATGGGACAAAGCATACAGGTAGATTTGTATTGCAGCTACTGTCAAGTTGGACTTATGTTCATTTGTGTTCCACTGTTTCATGCCCAATAATGTTCCAAAATGCTTGAATTTTTGGTGCATAGTACGTGGTTTTTTGTCTTTCTGATGACATGCTGAATGTTGTAAATGAGAATCTGTGTCTCTGTAAATTATGTATTCTTTGCAGTTAATTTCCATGCATGTTCTTTTTTCTTGTATATGTGCATGTGTTCTGAATATTACATGCATGCATTAGTACAATAAACTTACCACTATTGAAAAGTACCTTTCCCAGCGTCCTTCAGACTCCAAATCCGCTACCTCATTCCTCATATACCTTAATGCCTTTATCCTAATTCACAACTACTTCACCTTTGAAGGGAAGGTACACAAACAAATCTGCGGCACAGCCATGGACGCCCAGTGAGACCCCACTATGCCAACCTGTTTATGAGCTATCTAGAGGAGATGTCCCTAGCCTCCCAAAACGGCAATCATGTAGTCTGGTTCAGGTTCATTAATGATATCTTCATGATCTCAACTCGGGGCCAAGATGTCCTATCCTCATTCCTTCACAATCTCAACACTTTTTCTCCCATCTGCTTTATCTGGTCCTCCTCAACCCAGCCTGCTACCTTCTGTGACATGGACCTCTTCCTCTTTGATGGCTCCATTCACACCTCTACCCACACTAAAACCCACCAACCACCAACAATACCTGCATTTTGACAACTGTTATCCCTTACACACCAAAAAATTCCTCCCATGCAGCCTGACCTGAATG